>NW_027362799.1:4292500-10105000 GCF_046119375.1 Phyllobates terribilis
TGTATATGCATGCTGCCGGCTGCATATACTCTGTATACCCCTGTCCAGTGTGTGTGTGTGTGTGTGTGTGTGTGTGTGTGTGTGTGTGTATATGCATGCTGCCGGCTGCATATACTCTGTATACCCCTGTCCAGTGTGTGTGTGTGTGTGTGTGTGTGTGTGTGTGTGTGTGTGTGTGTGTATATATGCATGCTGCCGGCTGCATATACTCTGTATACCCCTGTCCAGTGTGTGTGTGTGTGTGTGTGTGTGTGTGTGTGTGTGTGTGTGTGTGTATATGCATGCTGCCGGCTGCATATACTCTGTATACCCCTGTCCAGTGTATGTGTGTGTGTGTGTATATGCATGCTGCCGGCTGCATATACTCTGTATACCCCTGTCCAGTGTATGTGTGTGTGTGTGTATATGCATGCTGCCGGCTGCATATACTCTGTATACCCCTGTCCAGTGTGTGTGTGTGTGTGTGTGTGTGTGTGTGTGTGTGTGTGTGTGTGTATATGCATGCTGCCGGCTGCATATACTCTGTATACCCCTGTCCAGTGTGTGTGTGTGTGTGTGTGTGTGTGTGTGTGTGTGTGTGTGTGTGTGTATATATGCATGCTGCCGGCTGCATATACTCTGTATACCCCTGTCCAGTGTGTGTGTGTGTGTGTGTGTGTGTGTGTGTGTGTGTGTGTGTGTGTATATGCATGCTGCCGGCTGCATATACTCTGTATACCCCTGTCCAGTGTATGTGTGTGTGTGTGTATATGCATGCTGCCGGCTGCATATACTCTGTATACCCCTGTCCAGTGTATGTGTGTGTGTGTGTATATGCATGCTGCCGGCTGCATATACTCTGTATACCCCTGTCCAGTGTGTGTGTGTGTGTGTGTGTGTGTGTGTGTGTGTGTGTGTGTGTGTGTGTGTGTATATGCATGCTGCCGGCTGCATATACTCTGTATACCCCTGTCCAGTGTGTGTGTGTGTGTGTGTGTGTGTGTGTGTGTGTGTGTATATATGCATGCTGCCGGCTGCATATACTCTGTATACCCCTGTCCAGTGTGTGTGTGTGTGTGTGTGTGTGTGTGTGTGTGTGTGTATATGCATGCTGCCGGCTGCATATACTCTGTATACCCCTGTCCAGTGTATGTGTGTGTGTGTGTATATGCATGCTGCCGGCTGCATATACTCTGTATACCCCTGTCCAGTGTGTGTGTGTGTGTGTATATGCATGCTGCCGGCTGCATATACTCTGTATACCCCTGTCCAGTGTGTGTGTGTGTGTGTATATGCATGCTGCCGGCTGCATATACTCTGTATACCCCTGTCCAGTGTGTGTGTGTGTGTGTGTGTGTGTGTGTGTGTGTGTGTGTGTATATGCATGCTGCCGGCTGCATATACTCTGTATACCCCTGTCCAGTGTGTGTGTGTGTGTGTGTGTGTGTGTGTGTGTGTGTGTGTGTGTGTGTGTGTATATATGCATGCTGCCGGCTGCATATACTCTGTATACCCCTGTCCAGTGTGTGTGTGTGTGTGTGTGTGTGTGTGTGTGTGTGTGTGTGTGTGTATATGCATGCTGCCGGCTGCATATACTCTGTATACCCCTGTCCAGTGTATGTGTGTGTGTGTGTATATGCATGCTGCCGGCTGCATATACTCTGTATACCCCTGTCCAGTGTATGTGTGTGTGTGTGTATATGCATGCTGCCGGCTGCATATACTCTGTATACCCCTGTCCAGTGTGTGTGTGTGTGTGTATATGCATGCTGCCGGCTGCATATACTCTGTATACCCCTGTCCAGTGTGTGTGTGTGTGTGTGTGTGTATATGCATGCTGCCGGCTGCATATACTCTGTATACCCCTGTCCAGTGTGTGTGTGTGTGTGTGTGTGTGTGTATATGCATGCTGCCGGCTGCATATACTCTGTATACCCCTGTCCAGTGTGTGTGTGTGTGTGTGTGCATATGCATGCTGCCGGCTGCATATACTCTGTATACCCCTGTCCAGTGTGTGTGTGTGTGTGTGTGTGTGTGTATATGCATGCTGCCGGCTGCATATACTCTGTATACCCCTGTCCAGTGTGTGTGTGTGTGTGTGTATATGCATGCTGCCGGCTGCATATACTCTGTATACCCCTGTCCAGTGTGTGTGTGTGTGTGTGTGTATATGCATGCTGCCGGCTGCATATACTCTGTATACCCCTGTCCAGTGTATGTGTGTGTGTGTGTGTATATGCATGCTGCCGGCTGCATATACTCTGTATACCCCTGTCCAGTGTGTGTGTGTGTGTGTGTGCATATGCATGCTGCCGGCTGCATATACTCTGTATACCCCTGTCCAGTGTGTGTGTGTGTGTGTGTGTGTGTATATGCATGCTGCCGGCTGCATATACTCTGTATACCCCTGTCCAGTGTGTGTGTGTGTGTGTGTATATGCATGCTGCCGGCTGCATATACTCTGTATACCCCTGTCCAGTGTGTGTGTGTGTGTGTATATGCATGCTGCCGGCTGCATATACTCTGTATACCCCTGTCCAGTGTGTGTGTGTGTGTGTGTGTGTGTATATGCATGCTGCCGGCTGCATATACTCTGTATACCCCTGTCCAGTGTGTGTGTGTGTGTGTGTGCATATGCATGCTGCCGGCTGCATATACTCTGTATACCCCTGTCCAGTGTGTGTGTGTGTGTGTGTGTGTGTATATGCATGCTGCCGGCTGCATATACTCTGTATACCCCTGTCCAGTGTGTGTGTGTGTGTGTGTATATGCATGCTGCCGGCTGCATATACTCTGTATACCCCTGTCCAGTGTGTGTGTGTGTGTGTGTGTATATGCATGCTGCCGGCTGCATATACTCTGTATACCCCTGTCCAGTGTGTGTGTGTGTGTGTGTGTGTGTATATGCATGCTGCCGGCTGCATATACTCTGTATACCCCTGTCCAGTGTGTGTGTGTGTGTGTGTATATATGCATGCTGCCGGCTGCATATCCTCTGTATACCCCTGTCCAGTGTGTGTGTGTATATGCATGCTGCCGGCTGCATATCCTCTGTATACCCCTGTCCAGTGTGTGTATATGCATGCTGCCCGCTGCATATACTCTGTATACCCCTGTCCAGTGTGTGTGTGTATATGCATGCTGCCGGCTGCATTTACTCTGTATACCCCTGTCCAGTGTGTGTGTGTATATGCATGCTGCATATACTCTGTATACCCCTGTCCAGTGTGTGTGTATGTATATATGCATGCTGCCGGCTGCATATACTCTTTATACCCCTGTCCAGTGTGTGTATGTGTATTTGCATGCTGCCGGCTGCATATACTCTGTATACCCCTGTCCAGTGTGTGTATGTGTATATGCATGCTGCCGGCTGCATATACTCTGTATACCCCTGTCCAGTGTGTGTGTGTATATGCATGCTGCCGGCTGCATATACTCTGTATACCCCTGTCCAGTGTGTGTGTGTGTGTGTGTATATGCATGCTACCGGCTGCATATACTCTGTATACCCCTGTCCAGTGTGTGTGTGTATATGCATGCTACCGGCTGCATATCCTCTGTATACCCATGTCCAGTGTGTGTGTGTGTGTGTGTATATGCATGCTACCGGCTGCATATACTCTGCATACCCCTGTCCAGTGTGTGTGTGTATATGCATGCTGCCGGCTGCATATACTCTGTATACCCCTGTCCAGTGTGTGTGTGTATATGCATGCTACCGGCTGCATATCCTCTGTATACCCATATCCAGTGTGTGTGTGTGTGTGTGTGGGCAGGTGTGTGTGTGTGTGTGTGTGTACGTGTGTGTGTGTGTGTGTGTGGGCAGGTGTGTGTGTGTGGGCAGGTTAGAAAGTCTTGCCCTGTTGAACACTACACCTGACTTGAGGCCACCACCTCTTGGTTGTCCAATGTTCTTGCTTCTCTAGGGCTCTTCTCAGATATTCATTATACCAGCTCCCCAGAATACCAAAGCTAGGGTGGGTGACCGCGAGCCCTGGTGGTGGTCATAACTGCGGCCACCCAGGGGCAATACTCCATAACAACAATCCCCTGAGGTGGTGTAGGATGTAAGGACCTATTCACACTACATTCAGCGCTGCATTCAGGTCTTTACAAAAGGCTTACATCTGAATCCCTGAAATTCAGGATTGTGCTGTCTGAAATGAGACATCTGAAAGCAGAGCAAATGGAGCCTAAAGATTCAGACTTTAGCCTCGGTTTGCCTTTGTTCAAATCAATGGCTATGTCAAGGCACATCTGAATGCCATTTTTCAGGGGTTTAGATAGAAGCCTGGAAAGAGGAGATGAATGCATTGCAAAATTCAGTGTGAATAGGCCCTTATATCTGGAGTCTTGATATTGATGCCACATGCATTTTACTTGTTTTTAACTTAAAAAAAAATACACACACACACACACACTATACATACACACACACACACACACTATACATACACACACACACACTATACATACACACACACACACACACACATAGATGTGTGTGTGTGTGTGGGCAGGTGTGTGTGTGATGTCTGTCTGTTTGTGTGTGTATGTGGACAGATGTCATTGTGTGATGTCTGTTTGTATGTATTTTTGTGTTTCAAATGTGTTTATGCGTGTCTGTATATGTTTGTGTGTGTGCATGACTGCATGCGGCCTCCTGCTGAGTATAGTTGGCGCCGTGCGGCCTCCTGATGTCTCTGGGGGGGGAGCCGTGCGGCCTCCCGCTGTGTATAGATGGCTACGTGCGGCCCCCCGCTGTGTATTGATGGCTACGTGCGCCCCCCCGCTGTGTATAGACGGCGCCGTGCGGCCCCCCGCTGTGTATAGATGGCTACGTGTGACCCCGCTGTGTATAGATGGCTACGTGCGGCCCCCCGCTGAGTATAGATGTCACCGTGCGGCCTCCTGCTGTTTATAGATGGCTACGTGCGGCCTCCCGCTGAGTATAGATGGCGCTGTGCGGCCTCCTGCTGTCTCTGGGGGGAGCGCCGTGCGGCATCTATACTCAGCAGGAGGCCGCACGTAGCCATCTATCCACGTATACTCAGCAGGAGGCCGCACGTAGCCATCTATACGGCGCCATCTATACACAGCGGGAGGCCGCACGGCGCCATCTATACACAGCAGGAGGCCGCACGGCGCCATCTATACACAGCGGGAGTCTCAGTGCTTTGTAAGAGCAGTCAATAAATTCTGCTTGACTAATTCTGAGCACCATAAAGTCTGGTTCGCTTCTAACCAGCTGTTTTCATTTTCAGCTTGCTGAATTCTATCTCATTTACTGTCATTCGAGACGATGCCTTTGCTGGTCTCTTTCACCTTGAATACCTGTAAATGCTCCACTTAATGTCATATTTTTGATTCTGTTCTTCTTCATCTTTTGGCATGTGCAATTGTATGAGCAAGTATTCATATGAATTTATGACCTACTTAAACCTTCGAGGACCTTAAATTTTATTCAATCAAATTTTTTTCCAGTTTAAAACTATGGGACATATATGTGCCTTGGTCCTCAAAGGGTTTTTAAAGGGGCTGCAAACATAAATACGAAAAAAATAATTCAATTAGTGCTTTTTGTGTTCATTTAATTTTTATTTGAAGTCCATTTTTTTATATACCTTGAAATTAAGCCCTACCCCATGGAATGAAGCCCTACCTACATGACATCTGAGAGCTACATGGATCCCGCTTGTGAGGTGCCTGTCCGTCACTACTATTCAGTTTTAGGGTCCACTCACTAAGCCATATATTCTCTCATACAAGAGAATAGGGCCAATTATGCTAATGACACTCGGCTCAAACTCTGTCAGAGCTTCAACTGAGTGTGATCCGATTCTCTCGCAGCACAGATATGGAGAAGATGGAGAACTTAATTTCTCCATCTTCTCCATAGTCTCTGTGAGTGTTCATCGGACTGCACTTGGATGACATCCGAGTGCAGTCCAATGTTTTACGTGCACCCATAGACTTGTATGGGTGCACATGGTCCGAATATCGAATGAGGTTATTTTCTCATGCCAATAATCACACTGTCCCATAGTATAACATAGGGCCGAGTCCTATCCGATAAAACATCACATAGCATTCGGCCGTGTTATACGACAGTGTGAGCGAGCCCTTAGAGTCAAGGAATATTTACATGCAGATGATGATATTACTCTCCAAGTGTATATTTTTTTAGGCGAGTTCATAGTAAATGCTTTGCTTTTTGACATGTGATCAACTAAAGAACAAGAAAGATTTAGGACCTCCCCTATAGAGAAACGGAAAATAGTTTGGAGGACTTGCATGTCCTTTTTTATTTATTATGAGAAAATCATAAAAGATCCCGTTTTTTAACCATGCTGTGACTTTCTGCTGAGGGAGAGGGAGAGAGCTGCCCTATTCAGAGTCTGTAATAAGACCTGCTGACAAAAGTGTTGAAGATACAGTCTAATGTGAATTAACAATGAAAAAAAGTTAATTTCACAAATGGCTTGTATTTTTCTTAATACAAACTTTTTTGTCTTTACAGCTCCTTTAAAGGGAATCTGTCATCAGGTTTTTGCCACCTAATCTGAGAGCAGCATAATGTAGGGTTAGAGGCACTGATTCCAGTAATGTGTCACTTACTGGGCTGCTTAGTGTTGTTTTGATAAAATCATTGATTTGTCAGAAGGTAATTATCACTAGATGACTAGTAAGTTCTGTAGGACCCCACCCCCATCACTGATCAGTAGATTTCTGTGTACACTGAGCATGGGCAGAAAGCTGTCAATCAGTGGTGTGGGCGGGGCTATACAGAGCGCAGCATTCAGAGAGCTGCTAGATCTGCAGCAGATAAAACGGTGATTTTCTCAAAATGACAACAAGCAGCTGAAAAAGTGACACATCGCTGGAATCAGGGAATCTGCCCCAATATTGTGCTGCTCTCAGATGAGGCAACACAATTAATATTGTGCCAAATTAATTTCCCGTGAACTGTCACATGATCTATCACAGGGGATCATGTGACATGTCACGTGATAAATCAGGTGTGGGGGGGGCCGCGCCTTCTAAACTGCCCGGGGCCCTTGCTACTCTTAATCCACCCCTGTACAAGCCTGTAGGCTCTGCACTTGGTGCCCATTTGGCCGGCACATTAATCAGTCTGTTTTTCCCCCTCCGCAGGATTCCCACCGCTTTGGCAGACACATTCGACAATCTCTGCTCGATATTCTCAGCCTGTTCAAGCTGGATAAGATGTAGGACGTCTCCTCTCATGACAGGCTTAAAAAACATCTCTGTCAAGTTACCCCCAAGGAGCAAGAAAAATAAAACGTACCAATAAATTGCTGCCGAATACAGGGACCATTGCGTTATTTTCCAATAACTCCGCAGACTGTATGAACTGCCTTACTAGCAGTGCAATCATGGCAGCCAGCAGCCTGTCGGGTGGAGACATCTCCAGGGTCCTGTGTACACGGCTGTGGCTGACGACTTATTGTAAGAGGAGCATCTTGTGTGGGGTGCTAGAGATTGGACAAGTCCCATGTGTGAGCTGGTGCCTTATGTGTTCTGTCTTATTCCTTACAGTGATTGTTTTATACCTACTATATTGAACCATTGCTCATCAGTTGCATTTTCTAGGTTTCGCCACACCTCTGGGGTTTCGTCCATTATTTTCAATAGGCTTTATATTTTTGGCTTGTAACGTTACAGGAGTGTTTGATTGGCTGTGTTTTGTTTTCTAACTTTTTTTTTCCACCTTTTATTCCATTAACGTAACCAAACTATTTTCTAATCTACTGATACACAATTTCCTGCTTAACTTAAAGGGAAAGCCATTTTTACCTATCTTTTTGAAGTTCATAAGGGTTTTGGTTTGCGAGGTCAGGTTGAAGGTCCCGCACCGTTTAACAGGACCGTGATGTTTCGCACAGCACCCAACACCTCTGGGGTGATATGGTAATTTTTTTTATAATTTATGAAACCGACCTAACCGGTGACCGCATTCACTGGCTCCTAATAGCACATACACAATATAGGCCTATGAATGGTGATCCTGTAGGCCACTCTCAGACTGTGCAATATACTCCATATAATGGCTGTATTGACCTCTCGGACCATGGGAAGTCCAGATGTTGCAGCCATCATACAGGCACTAAAATGTGCCCATATTATGACTCAAAAAGCAGACAGGCACATTTACAACCAATGCACAATCAAGTTTAAGAGCTTTACCATGGAGCCGCTTACTAATATTTCTATCTGCAGCACATCTGTGAAATTCATCTAAAGTTGGCCAACCCCTTTAGGATTGAATTCCCCTTTTAATTTTGTAAGAAATCTTTTCTCTTGCTTATTATACTGATTTGTTTTGCTGGATAACGGGAATGTTTCATCAGAGAAGGACCTACTGTTTAAATCAGATTTTTATCTTAAATGTAGATTATTATTTTTTTTTAAATCTTTTTTGTGGTTTTTTTGGCTTTTTTTTTATTTCACAATCTGTATTTTTTTTTTTTTTTTTTAAATCTTTTAATTTTCACACTGGTGGCCACTGGCGTTATTCTGCTCTCCTATTTTCTGTTGTTTCGGGAAATTCACATGTACATTAGCAGCATCTAATGCATTGAAGCATGTAATTAACATAGGCAAAGGTCACTGTGAAGAGAGGGGGAGGAGGTGAGCTGTGACATCACCTACTGTGATTGGTGGATCCTGTGTTATCAGCTGTGTATAGAGGTGTCATCGGTCATTGTACAGGAGGAGGTGAGCTGTGACATCATCTACTGTGATTGGTGGATCCTGTGTTATCAGCTGTGCATAGAGGTGTTATCAGTCATTGTACTGGAGGAGGAGGAGGAGGTGAGCTGTGACATCATCTATTGTGGTGGATCCTGTGTTATCAGCTGTGTATAGAGGTGTCATCAGTCATTGTACAGGGGGAGGAGGAGGTGAGCTGTGACATCACCTACTCTGGTGGATCCTATGTTATTAGCTGTGTATTGAGGTGTCATCAGTCATTTTACAGGAGGAGGAGGTGAGCTGTGACATCACCTATTGTGAATATTGGATCCTGTGTTATTAGCTGTGTACTGAGGTGTTACTTGTCATTTTATTCCTGCCTGTGATGATAATGAGACTTCTGAAAGTCTTCTGTAAAGATCAGGAAGCATGAGTCTAGAATAGCCCCGGTGGCCAATATGAAAATTGCAAGGTTTCTAATTTTTTTTTAATACAGATTTTAAATGGGAGAAAAAAATGCATTAATAATCTGATTTGAAATAAATAGGTCATTTTCTGATGATACATTTCCTTTAGCAGCCATTGAGTATTTGCCTTATTAAAAGGGAAGATATAAAAATACAAACAACTGTTTCCGAACTTCGGCAGCATTGGCTATAGGACCGGAATCTGTGATTTGACGTTTTTCCAAATACACCAAATCCTCTATCCAACATTCACTGTCTGAATGCGGACTGTGGTGCCGCGGGTCAGTAGACTCACAGCCGATCTGATCATCGCGGTCCGTACCCACACTGTGAATGTTAGAAAAGTGAAAGCGGCCTAATGATGCCATTTCAGAACTTTTTCTAGGCAATCAGTAATGTAAAATACATAGTAATTCATTTTCTCTATTTTTTGTTTATGTATTTTAGACTCTTTAAAATTAATTTCCTTGAAGGATTTTTCCATCTTTTACTATTTTAGACCCATTTTATGTCTATAGGGGCTGCCATCCACTTTAATATCTTTGTTTCCTATGGGGATAAGCGGAGCCGGGGTGTCTGATGGCTGCTTATCCTTCACCGTCGGCGTGGAGGCTAATAGCTGACAATCACTTTGCTGACAGTTGTTGCATAGTTGGAGTAGGATTGGTCAGAAAAAATGTGGCTGACTATATTTATTGGAAGACTCTGCCTTTCTCTTTTTGACAAATTTTCCAAAATTGGGGCCAATTGCAATTTATACACCGGAATCAGGGTGTCTAATCAGGATAAGAAACTGGAGACGTCGTAGGGTTAATGTCGTAGTTATACTAAATATTTTTCTTTATTGCGAAATATTAAGAAATGATTTATACTTGATCCAAAGCCAAAAAACGGGTAAAAGAAGAAAGTAACAGTCTGGATTTTGTTGTGGTTTTTTTTGTGGCCTAGTCCCTATCTATGATTTCTACTGATGATATTTTAGGTTTCTCTTAATTTCTACCTTATTTTATGATCTCTTACTTGAGCGTTGAACCTTTCGTTCCCGTCTTACTGAGCTGAGATACCGTTTTTGCTGTCCGTAATTTCTCTCTTGCACCATATGACGTTAGATTGTACCCTGTACAGAGCATATATGCTATATCCCACGCCAGGACAATGTGACACCAGTGGTGGTGCAGATAGTGCTTTCACCAGTGACACCAGCAATGGGCATCCAATCATGTCATTATAGACTAGTGAGGGGGTAGCCCATCGTTTCATTAGTGACATCAGTCAGTGGGCACCCAATCATTTCACTAGTGCCACCATTGAGAGGACAGCTTATCACTTTATATGACACTAGTCAAGAGACAGCTTATTACTTTACTAGTGACATGAGGCGGCCTATCCTTTCACTAGTGACACCAGTGAGGGGGCGCCTATCATTTCTGTAGTGACACCGGTGAGGGGGCGCCTATCATTTCTGTAGTGACACCAGTGAGGGGGCGCCTATCATTTCTGTAGTGACACCGGTGAGGGGGAGCCTATCATTTCTGTAGTGACACCAATAAATGGGCAGGTTCTCATTTCACTAGTGACATCAGTGAGGGGGCGCCTATCATTTCTGTAGTGACACCGGTGAGGGGGCGCCTATCATTTCTGTAGTGACACCAGTGAGGGGGCGCCTATCATTTCTGTAGTGACACCGGTGAGGGGGCGCCTATCATTTCTGTAGTGACACCGGTGAGGGGGCGCCTATCATTTCTGTAGTGACACCAATAAATGGGCAGGTTCTCATTTCACTAGTGACACCGGTGAGAGGGCAGCTATTATTTCACTAGTGAAGGATGACCCATCATTCCACCAGTGATGATAATGTGTATGGGGTCCTGTAGGCTCTATTACAGTGTTCCCTTGTATTTCATTCAGAGCTGTATAGGATCTTACATTACCTCCAGTTATTTAGTACTGCCATCCACAATGTACGGCATTACTAACTCATGTCACTCCACTCATCCACTTCTCATTTGCTGCCATATTATATAGGACGACTTTACGGTAAAAGATATTTAATGTCATCGTGCTATATTTGATTGCACTCCCGAGAAAGGTTTTAGCATTAGTTTATGTTTCTTTATATATTTTACGCTTTTTTAATTACATTCAATTTGCTTATCGGTGTACTTTGCATTTTGTTCTTGTTGAGAAAACATTTGTATATTTTTGTTTTTGCCATTATCAATGCAATTTCAATTTGGGAAGGACTTGTGGGCAATAAAAAGCCAACGTTTAACGTGTCGTGTCATATAAGTGTATAAAAGGGTGTAATGTGCCCTCTACTGTGAATAATACGGAGAATACAAGTCCCCTGAACATATAACACCAAGTTCTGGAAATACACTGAGTAAAAATATAAACTTAACACACTTTTGTTTCTGCTCCCATTTTTGATAAGCTTAACTCAAAGATCTAAGACTTCTTCTATGGACACAAATGGCCTTTTTCTCCCAACTATTGTTCACAAATGTGTCTAGATCTGTGTTAACGAGATCTTCTCCTTTGCTGAGATAATCCATCCACCTCACAGGGGTGGCATATCCAGATGCTGATTCGAAAGCAGGATTACTGCACAGGTGCAGGGTGGACACAATAAAAGGCCACCCGAAAATGTGAAATTTTACAGTATTGGAGGACCTGGGAGGAGGTCAGAAAACAAGTCAGTATCTGGTGTGACCACCATTTGCCTCACGCACCTCAACACATCTCCTTCACATAGAGTTGATCAGGTGGGTGATTGTGGCCTGTGTTGGTCCACTCCTCTTCAATGGCTGCAAAGTTGATGGATAGTGGCAGGAACTTGAACATGCTGTCGTATATGCCGATCCAGAGCGTCCCAAACATGCTCAATTGGTGACATGTCCGGTGAGTGCATCTCTGTGCATTCACCAATAAAATGTACCAGTGTCCATAACAAACGCCTTCCCATACCATAACCCCACTGACAACATGGGCCACTCGATTCACAATGTTGACATCAGCAAACTACTCAACCCCACCATGCCATACTCGCAGTCTGCCATCTGCCCTTTACAGTGAAAACTGGGATTCATCCGTGAAGAGAACACCTCTCCAACTTGCCAGACGCCATCCAATGTGAGCATTTGCCCACTCAAGTCGGTTACGACGACGAGCTGCAGTCAGGTGGAGACCCCCATGAGGACGACGAGCTGCAGTCAGGTGGAGATCCCGATGAGGACGACAAGCTGCAGTCAGGTGGAGATCCCGATGAAAATGACGAGCTGTTGACAGGTGGACATCCCGATGAGGATGGCGATCTGCAGTCAGGTGGAGACCCCGATGAGGATAAGGATCTGCAGTCAGGTGAAGACCCCGATGAGGATAAGGATCTGCAGTAAGGTGGAGACCCCGATGAGGATAAGGATCTGCAGTCAGGTGGAGACCCCGATGAGGACGACGAGCTGCAGTCAGGTGGAGACCCCGATGAGGATAAGGATCTGCAGTCAGGTGGAGACCCCAATGAGGATAAGGATCTGCAGTCAGGTGCAGACCCCGATGAGGACGACAAGCTGCAGTCAGGTGGAGACCCGATGAGGATAAGGATCTGCAGTCAAGTGGAGACCCCGATGAGGATAAGGATCTGCAGTCAGGTGGAGACCCCGATGAGGATAAGGATCTGCAGTCAGGTGGAGACCCCGATGAGGATAAGGATCTGCAGTCAGGTGGAGACCCCGATGTGGACGACAAGCTGCAGTCAGGTGGAGACTCAGATGAGAATGACGAGCTGCTGACAGGTGGACACCCCGATGAGAACGACGAGCTGCTGGCAGGTGGACACCCCGATGAGGATGGCGAGCTGCAGTCAGGTGGAGACCCCGATGAGGATAAGGATCTGCAGTCAGGTGAAGACCCCGATGAGGATGACGATTTGCAGTCAGGTGGAGACCCCGATGAGGATAAGGATCTGCAGTCAGGTGGAGACCCCGATGAGGACGACGAGCTGCAGTCAGGTGGAGACCCTGATGAGGACGAGCTGCAGATGAGCTTCCCAGAGACTGTTTCTGACAGTTTGTGCAGAAATCCTTTGGCTGCGCAAACCGATTGTAGCAGTGACTGGTCTCAGATGATCTTGGAGGTGAAGATGCTGGATGTTGAGGTCCTGGGCTTGTGTGGTTACACGTGGTCTGAGGTTGTGAGGCTGGTTGGATGTACTGCCAAATTCTCTGAAACACCTTTGCAGACGACTTATGGAAGAGAAATTAATATTCAATTCACGGCAACAGCTCTGGTGGACATTTCTGCTGTCAGCACACCAATAGCACGCTCCCTCAAAACTTGCAACATCTGTGCCATTGTGCTGTGTGATAAAACTGCACATTATAGAGCGGCCTTTTATTGTGTCCAGCCTAATGCACATATATAATAATCATGTGTCTAATCAGCATCTGGATATGCTACATCTGTGAAGTGGACAAAAGCAATTTATCACCTATCCACTGGATAAATGCCTAATTGCTGGAATGCCAATCATTCACGAGAATTGGGGTTCCGACCCCCTTATTCTTCCTTTTATTGGATGGAATGAAGCGCCATGGTCATGTGTCATTGCTGCGGTCTTAGTTGTTAGAATACCCCCTTATTTTTATGGGAGATGAGTGGTCAGTGACACAGCTGACATTTTATCTTACCTCATATTGAGACAAAATGCCTTTAAGGGTCTCCCAACCGGAACCCAATAATCTTATAGACATATGTAAGGCTGTTGACTTAGGGCCATGTTCACATGAATCAGATTCAACACCGATTTTTGTGGATACGGCACAGAAAATCAGACATGACAATAGGGTTAAAGGCAGCCATATATATTACGTTGTCTGGATGCGTCACCCATCTAATGTGTATGGGTGGGCTCAAAATTCTCCCCTTATAGGTGATGTTGGTGGAGAGAAGGATCTAGCGTGTTGAATTTCAACAGTTGATCCTTTCGATTAGTGGGGAGGTAAATCGTGGGCAAAAATTTCTTTATGGGGGAGATGGCTGTTGGTCTAACGCTATCTAATGTGTATGGGGGGCTATAAATTGCACATCTGCCAAAGATATCCAAGGGTCGGTTTGGATTTATCCATCCTATGTGCACAAACCCCTAAATGTGCATATTCGGTCTAGGGCTACACACTCTTTGTGGTGAGGTTTTCCAACTTTATCTAGAGGAGAGCACTGCGCTGGACTGATCTTTCATACACCCTCATCAAGCAGATGTTAAAGGGGGTTTCCACTACTGTGATATCGATTATCTATCCTGGGAATAGATCATCATATCAGAGGAGGTCCGTCACCAGTCAGCAGTATCGGCTCTAAAAGCGGCTGGACCTTAACAGTGTATAGAGCTGGTAACAGCTGATCGGTGGGGGTGTCTGACCCCACTAATCTGATATCCTGAGAATAGGTCATCAGTATCATAGTTGTGGAAACCCTTTAACGAATGGTCACATCTCCATTAGAATTAGAGAGCTTCCAATTTGGACGATGGTCCCATACTTCCCCCCAGCCCGCGCCTCATTACGTGTGACATGACAGAGTGTGGATGTACTTTAACATAACATATGGTGAAAAGACCACCCATACTGTGTGACTGACAGTTTATTGGATGTAGAACAGGGATGAGATAGCAGAAGTTACGGTTTCGGGGGAAGGTTGCACGATGGCTCTCTGCTCCTGGATGTTCTCAGGTAGACGTTCTTGCTGCTCCTTAGCACAACTCCCCTGAGATAGAAATGATTTAATCCTCGTGTCGATGTGGAAGACCTTTTTATGCACACTCATCAGTAAACTGCTCACGGTCTCGAAGTGAATACAAATTTGGGCTGTGCTTTTCCTGTAAAAAGTACAAGATGTTATCATAAGGTGGATAGGACCAGAAGATCTCACCACAAGAAGATGCAAAATAAAACAGGGAAACATTGAAAAGACTTCTGCAAAGTTATCCAACCAAAACCAGTGGTGCACTGTATCCTCATGACAACACTTATTGTCCTTGATTTAGTTGGCCTTATAATAAGGTCATTATTATATGTATGTATGATGACTAGATCCGATCCAGTGGCCAGGTCAATATCCCGTGGCAGCTGGACAGGAGTCCTGTGGATCACCTCCTACCTGACTGCATCTGTGGCTCTCTTGATTAGTCGGTCTGGTGCGACATCATTTTTGGAGTGTGGTGTCATGCCAGGCCGGCTAATCTAAAAAAGATCCGTAGATGCCTACAGGTAAGAGGTAGTCACAGAATACTAACCTGACCGCCTGGACCAGGGTCCTGCAAATTTATTTGCTCTTCTCTAGTCCCTAAGGTTAATAAAAGAAAAAAACACCAGAGTGCCGAACAGGAAGTGCTGCCTTGTGGACATTGGAAAAGAAGCTTCACAAGGCTCCAAGGTCCCCCAATATACGTTAGATGAAGTTCAGATGGGCTCGACAATTTTGGAGGAACTGAAAGACCTGACAGGTGACCTGACAGATGAGATAGAGAAGGATCTAGCGGTTGGAATGTCAATCCCCCCGTCCTGTCATTTTCACAGGCGATAAGCGGCCGCCAAAAGCGTCTTGCAGCTCTTTTCTCCTCTTGAGCGCTCACGAGTGTGAGGGAGTCAAGAGCGATAGATGTTGACCCAACTAACATTTGTCCAAAGTTCTTTCAAGTGTATGGCCAGCCTTAGTCTCGTGAAGAGATTGTCCCATAGGGTAGGTGATAAATATAGGATCACTGGAGGTCCAATAGCAAGAGCTCAGATCCTAAAGTCTACTGTGTGGAGCAGAAGTACACGTTGATGTCCACTGCTCTACTCACTGTCTATGGGAACGGTGGTCACTCATGATTATACTGCTCTCAAAGACCCATGCAAGTGAATAGAGAGTGGTGGTCACACAATTTTGGGACTTCCATTCTCCTAATCGCTCGGTGTCCTCAGAGGTTGGCCTCCTACAAATTATATCATTTATCACTTTTTTTTTTATAGAGAGGTGATAAAATGTTTTTGGGACAACTCATGTAGTTAGGATTGGCTATCAATTGGTGGAGGTCTAACCTCTGAGACCCTTGCTATTCGGTACGATAAAAGGTGCAGTGGCAACCAAATACTTCAGCCTTACCGTGAAAGGTAAAATCACATTTTAAGACCTAGTTGAATAGGAATCTGGCTGGTACACAGCCCTAGATATGTGGCCTTATGTGACCAGTCCACTGAGATCACCTTGAGTTGTCACGTACCTTATCTCCTCTATCGTAGCCATCAGTTTGGTCATGTCCTGCTTCTCCACATCTCTGCTGGGCTCTGCTGTTTGCTCGACAGTTTCCAGGCTACGCTGCTGATCTTTTAAACCGAGGCACAGGGAGACCATATTTTGGCTCATATCTCTCAACAGAGCGGTCTTGTTCGTGGATTCTACAGTCTGTAGCAAGCCTTGCAGAGAAGACATGTCCTTCAGGATTTCATATTTCAGGTTCTTCAGGTTATCTCTTTTCCCATCGACGTCTCTTAGCTTTTTAGTGATGCAACTTCGTTTATCCTTTAAGAAAATGTATGAAATACCCATTAATACTGTGAATAAAAGTAAAATCGTTCCCCCTCCTTAAAGGGAACCTGACAGTAAAGTCATGATGCCTGAACCATGGGCAGCATGAATCAGAGTTTGGCTGCGTTATTGCAGCCAGGTATGCTTACAGTATTTTGTCTTTTTTTAAAACACATACTTTGAGAAGCTGGACAAGGACTATGCAAAGAAGGTGATTACCCTTTGGGGTACACTCTTTTTCCTTGGGGGGGGGTCTTCTCCCCTCAGGGGGCTCATTTTGGGGCAGAAGGGGGAATGTAGCCTAGGCGTTTTTGTTTTTTTTTGCAGCATTTCCACAACACTGTCACTGTGGATTTCTGTGGCCGGAATTCTGCCTGTGGGACAAACCCTTAAAGGGGTTGTCCGGCCTTAGGGTTCAAGTCTGCAGTCACTCTATGTGACTGTTGACTTGGGAATCCTCATAGCACGCACAGTGCTCACTGTAAGGATTCTCCAGTGCCGGTAGCAGGAGGTCATGTGACCACAAGTATGAGATTTGGAGAATCCTGACAGCGAGCACTGTGCGCACTCTAAGGATTCCCAAGTCTGCAGTCACAGAGACAACCCCTTTAATCTGCAGTTTTTTAATTTACACTGCAGCTTTTCACAGTGGATTACGCAGTTTTCACACCTGCCGCAAATCTGCATCAAAATCTGTGACAAACCCTTGAAGCTCATCAATAGAATGCCAAGAGTGTGCAAAGCAGTCATCAAAGCAGCAAAAGGTGGCTACTTTGAAGAACCTAGAATATAAGACATATTTTCAGTTGTTTCACACTTTTTTGTCAAGTATATAATTCCACATGTGTTAATTCATAGTTTTGATGCCTTCAGTGTGAATGTACAATTTTCAACGTCATTAAAATACAGAAAAATCTTTAAATGAGAAGGTGTGTCCAAACTTTTGGTCTGTACTGTATCCGGATGGGCCCAGGATGGGGGACATATACACCAGGATGGGGGACATATACACCAGGATGGGTCCAGGATGGGGGGCATATACAGTGGGTAAGAAAAGTATTCAGACCCCTTTACATTTTTTACTCTTTGTTTCATTGAAGCCATTTGGTAAATTCTAAAAAGTTCATTTTTTTCTCATTAAAGTACACTCTGCACCCCATCTTGACTGAAAAAAAAACAGAAATGTTTGCAAATTTATTAAAAAACAAAAACTGAGATTTCACATGGTCATAAGTATTCAGACCCTTTGCTCAGACACTCATATTTAAGTCTCATGCTGTCCATTTCCTTGTGATCCTCCTTGAGATGGTTCTACTTCTTCATTGGAGTCCAGCTGTGTGTAATTAAACTAATAGGACTTGATTTGGAAAGGCACACACCTGTTTATATAAGACCTCACAGCTCACAGTGCATGTCAGACCAAATCAGACTCATGACTTCAAAGGAACTGCCCAAGGAGCTCAGAGACAGAATTGTGGCAAGGCACAGATCTGGCCAAGGTTACAAAATAATTTCTGCATTACTCAAGGTTCCTAAGAGTACAGTGGCCTCCATAATCCTTAAATGGAAGAAGTTTGGGACCACCAGAAGTCTTCCTAGACCTGGCCGTCCAGCCAAACTGAGCAATCGTGGGAGAAAAGCCTTGGTGAGAGAGGTAAAGAAGAACCCCCAGACCACTGTGGCTGAGCTCCAGAGATGCAATAGGGAGATGGGAGAAAGTTTCACAAAGTCAACTATCACTGCAGCCCTCCACCAGTCGGGCCTTTATGGCAGAGTGGCCCGACGGAAGCCTCTCCTCAGTGGAAGACATATGAAAGCCCGCATAGAGTTTGCTCAAAAACACATGAAGGACTCTCAGACTATGAGAAATAAGATCCTCTGGTCTGATGAGATGAAGATAGAACTTTTTGGTGATAATTCTAAGCGGTGTGTGTGAAGAAAACCAGGCACTGCTCATCACCTGCCCAATATAATCCCAACAGTGAAACATGGTGGTGGCAGCATCATGCTATGGGGGTGTCTTTCAGCTGCAGGGACAGGACGACTGGTTGCAATTATAGGAAACATGAATGTGTCCAAGTACAGAGATATCTTGGATGAAAACCTCTTCCAGAGTGGTCTGGACCTCAGACTTGGCCGAAGGTTCACCTTCCAACAACACAATGACCCTAAGTACACAGCTAAAATAGCAAAAGAGTGGCTTCAGAACAACTCTGTGACCATTCTTGACTGGCCCAGCCAGGGTCCTGACCTAAACCCAATTGAGCATTTCTGGAGAGACCTGAAAATGGCTGTCCACCAACGTTCACCATCCAACCTGACGGAACTGGAGAGGATCTACAAGGAAGAATGGCAGAGGATCCCCAAATCCAGGTGTGAAAAACTTGTTGCATCATTCCCAAGAAGACTCATGGCTGTACTAGCTCAAAAGGGTACTTCTTCTCAATACTGAGCAAAGGGTCTGAATACTTATGACCATGTGATATTTCAGTTTTTCGTTTATAATAAATTTGCAAAAATTTCTACATTTCTGTCTTTTTCAGTCAAGATGGGGAGCAGAGTGTACTTTAATGAGAAAAAAAATGAACTTTTTCGAATTTACCAAATGGCTGCAATGAAACAAAGAGTGAAAAATTTAAAGGGGTCTGAATACTTTCCATACCCACTGTATACCAGGATGGGAGACATATATATACCAGGATGGGCCCAGGATGGGAGACATATATATACCAGGATGGGCCCAGGATGGGAGACATATATATACCAGGATGGGAGACATATATATATATATACCAGGATGGGAGACATATATATATACCAGGATGGGAGACATATATATATATACCAGGATGGGAGACATATATATATATACCAGGATGGGAGACATATATATATATACCAGGATGGGAGACATATATATATATACCAGGATGGGAGACATATATATATATATACCAGGATGGGAGACATATATATATATATACCAGGATGGGAGACATATATATATATACCAGGATGGGAGACATATATATATATATACCAGGATGGGAGACATATATATATATACCAGGATGGGAGACATATATATATATACCAGGATGGGAGACATATATATATATACACCAGGATGGGAGACATATATATATACCAGGATGGGAGACATATATATATACCAGGATGGGAGACATATATATATACCAGGATGGGAGACATATATACCAGGATGGGAGACATATATACCAGGATGGGAGACATATATACCAGGATGGAGGATATATATACCAGGATGGAGGATATATATACCAGGATGGAGGATATATATACCAGGATGGAGGATATATATACCAGGATGGGCGACATATATACCCAGATGGGCCCAGGATGGGGGGCATATATACCAGGATGGAAGATATACATACCAGGATGGGAGACATACATGCCAGAATGGGCCCAGGATAAGGTACATACAGTGGTGGCCAAAAGTATTGTCACCCCTGCAATTCTGTCAGATAATACTCAGTTTCTTCCTGAAAATGATTGCAATCACAAATTCTTTGGTATTATTATCTTCATTTAATTTGCTTGCAAGGAAAAAACACAAAAGAGAATGAAGCAAAAATCAAATCATTGATCATTTCACACAAAACTCCAAAAATGGGCCAGACAAAAGTATTGGCACCCTCAGCCTAATACTTGGTTGCACAACCTTTAGCCAAAATAACTGTGAACAACCGCTTCCGGTAACCATCAATGAGTTTCTTACAATGCTCTGCAGGAATTGTAGACCATTCTTCTTTGTCAAACTGCTCCAGGTCCCTGATATTTGAAGGGTGCCTTCTCCAAACTGCCATTTTGAGATCTCTCCACAGGTGTTCTATGGGATTCAGGTCTGGACTCATTGCTGGCCACCTTAGAAGTCTCCAGTGCTTACTCTCAAATCATTTTATAGTGCTTTTGGAAGTGTGTTTTGGGTCATTGTCCTGCTGGAAGACCCATGACCTCTGAGGGAGACCCAGCTTTCTCACACTGGGCCCTACATTATGCTGCAAAATTTGTTGGTAGTCTTCAGACTTCATAATGCCATGCACACGGTCAAGCAGTCCAGTGCCAGAGACAGCAAAGCAACCCCAAAACATCAGGGAACCTCCGCCATGTTTGACTGTAGGGACCGTGTTCTTTTCTTTGAATGCCTCTTTTTTTTCCTGTACACTTTATGTTGATGCTTTTTGCCAAAAAGCTCTAATTTTGTCTCATCTGACCAGAGAACATTCTTCCAAAACGTTTTAGGCTTTCTCAGGTAAGTTTTGGCAAACTCCAGCCTGGCTTTTTTATGTCTCGGGGTAAGAAGTGGGGTCTTCCTGGGTATCCTACCATACAGTACCTTTTCATTCAGACGTCGACAGATAGTACAGGTTGACACTGTTGTACCCTCGGACTGCAGGGCAGCTTGAACTTGTTTGGATGTTAGTCGAGGTTCTTTATCCACCATCTGCACAATCTTGCGTTGAAATCTCTCATCAATTTTTCTTTTCTGTCCACATCTAGGGAGGTTAGCCACAGTGCCATGGGCTTTAAACTTCTTGATGACACTGCGCACGGAAGACACAGGAACATTCAGGTCTTTGGAGATGGACTTGTAGCCTTGAGATTGCTCATGCTTCCTCACAATTTGGTTTCTCAAATCCTCAGACAGTTCTTTGGTCTTCTTTCTTTTCTCCATGCTCAATGTGGTACACACAAGGACACAGGACAGAGGTTGAGTCAACTTTAATCCATGTTAACTGGCTGCAAGTGTGATTTAGTTATTGCCAACACCTGTTAAGTGCCACAGGTAAGTTACAGGTGCTGTTAATTACACGAATTAGAGAAGCATCACATGATTTTTCAAACAGTGCCAATACTTTTGTCCACCCCCTTTTTTAGGTTTGGTGTGGAATTGTATCCAATTTGGCTTTAGGACAATTCTTTTTGTGTTTTTTCATTGAAGACAAATTAAATGAAGAGAATAATACCAAAGAATTTGTGATTTCAATCATTTTCAGGAAGAAACTGAGTATTATCTGACAAAATGGCAGGGGTGCCAATACTTTTGGCCACCACTGTATATACCAGGATGGGAAACATATATACCAGTATGGTCATATATAAAACACTGGATAGATAGATAGTAGTGATGAGCGAGCATGAGAGACACTCGATCGAGTAACAGGGTGCTTGGGTACTGTGTATGGCAGACAATCCCTGCATATTTATTGGCTGCTAACAGCCGCGAAACATGCGGGGCGGGGACTCAAGCATGGCGCTCGAGCACCCACGATACTCGATGTGTGCCCGAGCACCCTGACTCTCCATCAACTGGCGAGCACGCTCGCTCATCAGTAATAGATAGATATTTATAGAGTTACTAGATGGTGGCCCGATTCTAACGCATCGGGTATTCTAGAATATTTATGCGTCCGACTGGGCGCGACTAATCAGCTAAGCAGTGTTTAAATGGGTTGTGCACTACTTTAAATTAACCCCCCAATGTATCCCCCCGGGGCCCCTAATGAATTTTGGAGGACCGGAGAGAGAGGCCGCCGGTTGGGGTACTTCTGCTGCGAGCAGCTGGGAGGTGAGGGTGAGAGCGCCTGAGGGCGCCTGAGGGCGAGGGCGCCTGAGGGCGAGGGGGTGAGGGTGAGGGGTTGAGGGGGTGAGCGTCTGAGGGTGAGGGGGTGAGCGTCTGAGGGTGAGGGGGTGAGCGTCTGAGGGTGAGGGGGTGAGCGTCTGAGGGTGAGGGGGTGAGCGTCTGAGGGTGAGGGGGTGAGCGTCTGAGGGTGAGGGGGTGAGCGTGAGGGGGTGAGGGTGAGGGGGTGAGGGTGAGGGGGTGAGGGTGAGGGGGTGAGGGAGAGGGGGTGAGGGAGAGGGGGTGAGGGAGAGGGGGTGAGGGAGAGGGGGTGAGCGTCAGGGGGCGAGCGTCTGAGGGCGAGCGTCTGAGGGCGAGCGTCTGAGGGCGAGCGTCTGAGGGCGAGCGTCTGAGGGCGAGCGTCTGAGGGCGAGCGTCTGAGGGCGAGCGGGCGAGCGTCTGAGGGCGAGCGGGCGAGCGTCTGGGGGCGAGGGCGAGGGGGTGAGCGTCTCAGGGTGAGGGGGTGAGCGTCTGAGGGTGAGGGGGTGAGCGTCTGAGGGTGAGGGGGTGAGGGAGAGAGGGCGAGCGTCTGAGGGCGAGCGTCTGAGGGCGAGCGTCTGAGGGCGAGCGTCTGAGGGCGAGCGTCTGAGGGCGAGCGTCTGAGGGCGAGCGGGCGAGCGTCTGAGGGCGAGCGGGCGAGCGTCTGAGGGCGAGGGGGCGAGGGCGAGGGGGTGAGCGTCTCAGGGTGAGGGGGTGAGCGTCTCAGGGTGAGGGGGTGAGCGTCTCAGGGTGAGGGGGTGAGCGTCTCAGGGTGAGGGGGTGAGCGTCTCAGGGTGAGGGGGTGAGCGTCTCAGGGTGAGCGTCAGGGTGATGGGGTGAGTGGGTGAGGGGGTGAGCGTCTGAGGGTGAGGGTGAGCGTCTGAGGGGGTGAGGGTGAGGGGTTGAGGGGGTGAGCGTCTGAGGGTGAGGGGGTGAGGGTGAGGGGGTGAGGGGTTGAGGGGGTGAGCGTCTGAGGGTGAGGGGGTGAGGGTGAGGGGTTGAGGGGTTGAGGGGGTGAGCGTCTGAGGGTGAGGGGGTGAGGGTGAGGGGTTGAGGGGTTGAGGGGGTGAGGGGTTGAGGGGGTGAGCGTCTGAGGGGGTGAGGGCGAGCGTCTGAGGGCGAGCGGGCGAGCGTCTGAGGGCGAGCGTCTGAGGGCGAGCGTCTGAGGGCGAGCGTCTGAGGGCGAGCGTCTGAGGGCGAGCGTCTGAGGGCGAGCGTCTGAGGGCGAGCGTCTGAGGGCGAGCGTCTGAGGGCGAGCGTCTGAGGGCGAGGGGGCGAGGGCGAGGGGGCGAGGGTGAGGGGGTGAGCGTCTCAGGGTGAGGGGGTGAGCGTCAGGGTGATGGGGTGAGTGGGTGAGCGTCAGGGTGATGGGGTGAGTGGGTGAGGGGGTGAGCGTCTGAGGGTGAGGGGGTGAGGGTGAGCGTCTGAGGGGGTGAGGGTGAGGGGTTGAGGGGGTGAGCGTCTGAGGGCGAGCGGGTGAGCGTCTGAGGGCGAGCGGGTGAGCGTCTCAGGGCGAGCGGGTGAGCGTCTCAGGGCGAGCGGGTGAGCGTCTCAGGGCGAGCGGGTGAGCGTCTCAGGGCGAGCGGGTGAGCGTCTCAGGGCGAGCGGGTGAGCGTCTCAGGGCGAGCGGGTGAGCGTCTCAGGGCGAGCGGGTGAGCGTCTCAGGGCGAGCGGGTGAGCGTCTCAGGGCGAGCGGGTGAGCGTCTCAGGGCGAGGGGGTGAGCGTCTCAGGGCGAGGGGGTGAGCGTCCGAGGGTGAGGGGGTGAGAGGGTGAGGGGGTGAGCGTCCGAGGGTGAGGGGGTGAGCGTCCGAGGGTGAGGGGGTGAGCGTCCGAGGGTGAGGGGGTGAGCGTCCGAGGGTGAGGGGGTGAGCGTCCGAGGGTGTGAGCGTGTGAGGGTGAGCCGCTAACGGCCACCATCTTGTTCTGAAATCCCGCGTCGCTGATTGGCCGCGGCCTGACTAATCAGCAACGTGGGATTTCCTGGACAGACAGACGGGATAAGACAATTATATATATTAGATCAGATACCTCCGATTTTTGAGACTCTTCTGATTCTGATTCGGAAGAGGATGATTGTTTTTCGGCTAAATTCAAGATGGACACGTTGGTGGAGGCCGAAGATTTTTTCACCAGATGGCTCCAGGCCGTGCTGTCAGAGGGTCTAGGAGATCCCGGTCTGATGGAGAAGAGAAACTTTCATGCAGTGCTTCTGAACTAATTTGACAAACTTCTGAAACTTAAAGTGATGTCCACATTGGATGAATACTTAGCAGATTTGCCGCCACAAATTTGCTGGTGGAAAATCCATTGTGCATTAAGCCGGGTTCACAAGAGCGTATTTCACAGTCCATATATACACCACAATGTATGGACTGACCGCCGGTCTCCTGACCCGAACCTGCAGCAAAAATTCTCAAAATCTGTGGCAAATCATCAGCAGTATTTGGAGCTGTGTATTTTGCTGCTGATTTTCTTCCTCATTGGGGCTGTCCGTCCCCTATGGACTTAGCCTAATACTAACATGTTCTGCCTCATAGAAAGATCACCCGCAAAGAATCATGGACAGAAGCAGATCAAGCCCTTTCCCCCAGACAAATGAAGATAATTTTTGTGCAAGCTGAGTTGAACAAAAATTTAGCATATTTTGGCGTTTGTACGCTCATATCTGCTCTGGAAAAAAGGGCAGATCTTAGCTGAAGAAGGTGTGTTCACGCACGGACCGACAAGGTCAGGCCTTGCTCAAGTCTCATTTTTTTTTTTATTTTTAGCATGAACCACATGTGCACTCTTAACTTGTCCTTGGGGGTTTTTTGGCCCCTAAATGTGTCCTTTTGGCTCCTATCTGTAGCATGTCCTATTGTTTAAATCAGGTTTTCAATTTTTTTGTACACATTTTTGCTAATAGATTGTCTGTATACAATTTTCCATATTTGTGTTTATATAGAAAAAAAAAATAGAAATGTTGCAATTTTCACACAGTGGCGCCACTAGGATTAAAGGGTATCTCTCTTGGGAAAAGCGGAGGTTTGGAAGCCACTTATATGCACTTTCTTTTTAAAGGAATGAAGATTAATCCCCCTAATAAAGTGATTTAGAAAGATACTTTCCATGCTGGACAAATTATATAAAAATATATATATACGTTTAGTTACTCTTTAATTCTAGATTCATTTTTACTGTTCTGTTCAGGAGACTTTTCAGAAGTCTCATCATCATCACAGACAGGATTACATTATACTTCCTGTTCTGTTTCGGGGGCTTTTCAGAAATCTCATTATCATCACAGACAGGAATACAATAAAAGATAATATCTCTATATACAGTAGATAGCACAGAGTTCACCATTCACAAAATGGGATGTCACAACTCACCTCCTCCCCTCCCTGTACAATATCACCAGATTGCAACATGCCCAGAAAGTTTATATACAAACAAACCAGGTCTGAGTCAGTCTATTGCTGCTTATGTCCATGTGAAGAATAGGAAGAAGAAGGCTAACATCAGGACTAGTGGCCAGTGTGAAAATTGCAAGAATTTTTTTTTTTAATATCCAAATTAATATGAAAAATAAAATAAAAAATATATAATATTTAAATAAAATACATTTCTTTAAGGTGGTATTTAAATGTACCAATTTTTCCTTATAAACAAATTAAGAAGATGTGAATGGGGCCTCAGATCATATATGAGAGAAGCACTTTGAAGTTAGAGGTGGCCATAGAGGTGAACCACCTGTACGTCTGCATGTGGTTCGCCACTTACACTTAAGGGGGCTCCATGGTCCCTATTGGCCTCAGCACCTAAAGCTGGTGGTATCCCTTATTCAACACTTTGTGCTCAAAAGTATAGGAATCCCAGTAATCAATGGGGCATCAATGGAAGGTATCATTTTAGATCCTAGTTTGCCTAGACAGACAGATTCCATCCTACATGTCAGAGGCGAGCAATATACATTTACCTATCAATAGAGACGGATTTTGATCTTCTTTGCTTGCTGGGAAACCCGAACGGCACCTTCATTTCAGTGGTCTCTTTTTTTCCCCCCACTAACATTTCCTGGGACTGAAAGACGGTCTTTAGCGTTAGTTCCATGAAGGTTCTTAGAGGAGATATCTGCAGTCAGTTCTCTTGTCCTACGGAATATGCGGAACCTATGTACATGAAAAGTCATGCATGAGGTCATAGAGGCGGAGCTTAGGTGACCATCGCATTCTACAGACCACAAATAAAATAAATGTATTGTTTTTTGATACCTTAAAGGGGTTGTCCACTGAAAAAAAAAAATAATACACAAAAAAAAAATTTGTGCAAATTTTGCACCGTTTTCCTTTTACAGGTTCTTTATTTCCCTGCACATTCAACTTTGATGTGGTCTGTGGTCATAAATCACTTTAGAAAAAGACAAATAATAGAGTTACAAACTTCCCGTCATTCAGTATGAAAAAACTCACTGACTGTTTCACAGTTAACTCGTTCTACAGTAAGAATTATTATAGAATTATTATAGAACTATATTACTAGAACTATAGAAGGCAAACGGTGCAAAATTTTTAATGAAACCCAATTGCAAAAATGATTTTTAGTCCCAAATACATGCACCTAATTAAAAGAAAAATAATGTCCCTAAAGGTGGACAACCCCTTTAAGCTTAAAGAATTTGTCCAGGCTTAGAATAATATGGCTGCTTTCTTTCAGAGACAGCCCCACCGTTGACCCCTATTTTTGATATTAATTCAGCTTCATTGAAGTCAATGGAGCTGAGATGCAATACCCCTCTCTACCTATGGTCAAGGGTGACGCTGTTCCTAAAAAGAAAGCAGCCATATTTTTCTGAACCTAGACAATCTCTTTAAAAGGTTGCTGCCAAAATTACAACTTATCACTTATTCACAGGGTAGGTGATAAGTGTCTGATCAAACAAGGTCCCAACGCTGCAATTGCAACCAATCACGAGAATAGGGTTCCTGAGTCATCCATTTGATAGGAACGCCTCTTAAAGGGACTTAAAGGGTTTGTCCAGTGAAAACAAATTATCTCCTGTACCCAGGATATGTAATAACTTGCAGATCGGTGGTGGTCCGACCGCTGGGACCCACACCGACTTACCCGCACCGCCTGACCGCCGATTTATTCATTCTCTATGGAACTGTCAGAAAAAGCCAAGTGCACAGCAACCCCATAGGGAATGAATGGAGCGGCAGTCAGGCGTCCGAACCTGTCGTTCTATTCTAGCAGTGATAAAAGTGCCCTGTCCAAGCAGTGACTAACTAGAGTCTGATGGGCCCCCTGGACCTGGGCCACCCTGCATGTTGGTTAGATGTATGGGTCCTTGTAGCATTCTAAATCCTATAAAGACATAAATGCCCCCCCCCCATTATGTAGTAATGTCCCCGATCCTGTACTAATGCCTCCCATCCTGGACCCCTTCCTGGTATATATATCCCCCATCCTGGCATACATGTCCCCCATCCTGGCATACATGTCCCCCATCCTGGCATACATGTCCCCCATCTTGGCATACATGTCCCCCATCTTGGCATACATGTCCCCCATCCTGGGCCGCATCCTGGTATATGCCCCCCATCCTGGTATATATGTCCCCCATCCTGGTATATATGTCCCTCGTCCTGGTATATATGTCCCCCATCCTGGGCCGCATCCTGGTATATGTTCCCTATCCTAGTATATATATCCCCCATCCTGGCATATATGTCCCCCATCCTGGGCCTCTTTCTGGTATATGTGTTCCCCGTTCTGTATTAAAAAAAACCTCAAAACATTCTTCTCACCTTCCTCTGCTCCCTCAACTTCCGGCGTCCTCTTCTGAGCCCGTGCGGGAGGGAGGCCGCCGACCCCAGCGCCTATGTGCGATCTCGGACGCACATCCAGTTGAAGTAGACCCTGGGGTCCATGGTCTCCCGCATGGGCCCGGTCGCACCCTCTGCGATCATTACGCCCCTGCGCCCAAGTGATCGGACCCCCACCGATCAACAAGTTATCACCTATCCTGTGAAAAATAGGATAACTTGTTTTCCCAACTGAAAGTAATGCTACCCACACAATGTAAAAGCTAATTTCCCCCATAGTGCCTGCCACTTTTGCCCCCATTACTCGATTCTCCAGGTGCCCCCTCCCCAGATTTCAGCCTGTACTTACAACGTGCACCGTACCGGCCCCCGAGCAACCGACGAGTGGTGCACATGCCCAGATCCCACGGCGGTAACCGACAGCGCCAACACCACTTACACTGATGGAGCTTTTTTATATATAGCGAGCTGTAGTTATATTGGTATTTTGGGGTACAAACAATACCTTTTATTCCATTTATTTTGGGATGTCTGGTGACCAAAAAAAATAAATTTTGGGGTTTGGGTTAATTTGTTTTATTTTTTTTTCAGATTTTATTTTTTATTAATTTTCAATTATCCTTTTTAGTCCCTACAGGGATATATATTGTAGTACCTCAGTATACAGCAAAAATGGCCACCTCCTATGAAGCCAAGACACAGCATTAGCTTTATTGGGAGCACTAGCATTGAAGCGACAGGGATCCTCAGGCTGCCATTAAAACCCAATGATCTGGGGGACGATGGCTGCCTCACAGCAGAGATCGGAGCTCACTCCGGTTGCTAATTTTAGAAGTAAAATCCTGTCAGGAAGGAGTTAAGGGGTCAGTGAAACCCCCCTAATCAAACTGGACAATAAATGACAAAGATATGGTCAATCCTGTCGCTGTTACTCCTCACTAGAACTCCATTTGTATCTTCACAAAATGGCCGCACAGTCTTCCCTATGCAGTGTTCTTCAGGAATTTAACATATACCCACCCATTTAGTAGACTGGATATACAGGGCTGAAGTAAAGGGCAATGGACGAGGAAGGATGTGTCTTGAACGTCCAAAAAAAAAGCACCGCATAAGATGAATCTAAAACGTTGGCGGCCATTTTGTGAAAATGTCAACAGGGCACCAAAATGGAGGCACAAAACAGGATTTGTTCATTCTTCAAATACTCTTTAGATAAGCTTCCTGTGGATTTTAATGGGAAAAGCACATTGCTTTCACTATGACCTCACTGAAAAAAAAACAAAGGAACGTGACGTTGCGCCATTATCATGACATGAATTTCTGAGGTGAATTTTGAAAATCATGTCAAAAGTACTTCATGCGGACACACCCTTTACTCCCACTACTTGTATACAATCTATAGGGGGGTACAAGTATCTGAATACATAACACGTCCGTCCCTTTCCCTGCCCTAGGTCAGTGCTGGACAATAAAGTCAGGAAGGGCTGCAGGAAATGGCTGCCAAGATGGACGCCGATATGTTCTGTCGTCGAGGAGAAGAGAAGTGGCTGGCTGTAGACGTCCATGTGCAATGAGCTGAATTTCTGAATAAAGGGCCCGTCATTGTTGAATTTGCGCCATGACAGGCATGGGTTTGTAGAAGACCCCCATGCCTGTCATTTTGAATCTCCTATGAACGCCGGCCTGTGGCTGACGTTCATAGGAGATCATGAATGCTGCTACACATCGCAGGTGCTATGTGTAGCTCATTATTCTGTGTGCAGGGCTGGGTGGGGCCCATTATTCTGTGTGCAGGGCTGGGTGCGGCCCATTATTCTGTGTGCAGGACTGGGTGGGGCCCATTATTCTGTGTGCAGGACTGGGTGGGGCCCATTATTCTGTGTGCAGGGCTGTGTGGGGCCCATTATTCTGTGTGCAGGGCTGTGTGGGGCCCATTATTCTGTGTGCAGGGCTGTGTGGGGCCCATTATTCTGTGTGCAGGGCTGTGTGGGGCCCATTATTCTGTGTGGAGCCCATTATTCTGTGTGGAGGGCTGTGTGGGGCCAATTATTCTGTGTGGAGGGCTGTGTGGGGCCCATTATTCTGTGTGGAGGGCTGTGTGGGGCCCATTATTCTGTGTGGAGGGCTGTGTGGGGCCCATTATTCTGTGTGGAGGGCTGTGTGGGGCCCATTATTCTGTGTGGAGGACTGTGTGGGGCCCATTATTCTGTGTGGAGGACTGTGTGGGGCCCATTATTCTGTGTGGAGGACTGTGTGGGGCCCATTATTCTGTATGGAGGACTGTGTGGGGCCCATTATTCTGTGTGGAGGACTGTGTGGGGCCCATTATTCTGTGTGGAGGACTGTGTGGGGCCCATTATTCTGTGTGGGGGACTGTGTGGGGCCCATTATTCTGTGTGGGGGACTGTGTGGGGCCCATTATTCTGTGTGGGGGACTGTGTGGGGCCCATTATTCTGTGTGGGGGACTGTGTGGGGCCCATTATTCTGTGTGGGGGACTGTGTGGGGCCCATTATTCTGTGTGGGGGACTGTGTGGGGCCCATTATTCTGTGTGGGGGACTGTGTGGGGCCCATTATTCTGTGTGGGGGACTGTGTGGGGCCCATTATTCTGTGTGGGGGACTGTGTGGGGCCCATTATTCTGTGTGCAGGACTGTGTGGGGCCCATTATTCTGTGTGCAGGACTGTGTGGGGCCCATTATTCTGTGTGCAGGACTGTGTGGGGCCCATTATTCTGTGTGGGGCCCATTCTACTGTGTGGAGGACTGTGTGGGGCCCATTCTACTGTGTGGAGGACTGTGTGGGGCCCATTCTACTATGTGGAGGACTGTGTGGGGCCCATTCTACTGTATGGAGGACTATGTGGGGCCCTTAAGCCATTGGACACACTCCACAAGGTCCCAGAGTTCCAATTTTCATTTGGAAATCAAGGTCCCAGAGTCTGGAGGAAGAGTGGAGAGGCCACAATCCAAGCTGCTTGAAGTCTAGTGTGAAGTTTCCACAGTCAGTGATGGTTTGGGGGGCCGTCATCTGCTGGTGTAGGTCCACTGTGTTTTATCAACACCAATGTCAGCGCAGCCATCTACCAGTAAATTTTACAGCACTTCATGCTTCCCTCTGCCGACAAGCTTTTTGGAGCTGGAAATGTCATTCTCCAGCAGGACTTGGCACCTGTCCACACTGCCAAAAGTACCAATACCTGGTTTACACACAACAGTATCACTGTGCTTGATTGGCCAGAAAACTCGCCTGACCTTAACCCCATAGAGAATCTATGGGATATTGTCGAGAGGAAGATGAGAGACACCAGACCCAACAATGCTATCAAAGCAACCTGGGCTTCCATAACACCTCAGCAGTGCCACAGGCTGATCGCCTCCATGCCACGCCGCATTGATGCTGTAGTTGATGCAAAAGGAGCCTCGACCAAGTATTGAGGGCATTTACTGAACATACATTTCAGTAGGCCAACATTTCGGATTTTAAAATAATTTTTAAAGCTGTTATAAAGTATTCTAATTTACTGAGATAATAATTTTTGTGTTTTCATTGACTGTAAGCCATAATCATCAACATTAACCCCTTTACCCCCCAAAGTGGTTTGCACGTTACTGACCAGGCCAATTTTTACAATTCTGACCACTGTCACTTTATGAGGTAATTACTCTGAAGCGCTTCAACGGATCCCCCTGATTCGGAGATTATTTTTTCTTGACATATTGTACTTCATGATTGTGGTAAAATTTCTTCGATATCACTTGCGTTTGTGAAAAAAAAATGGAAATTTGGCGAAAATTTTGAAACTTTTGCAATTTTCAAAATTTGAATTTTTATGCCCTTAAATCAGAGAGATATGTCACACAAAATAATTAATAAATAACATTTCCAACATGTCTACTTTACATCAGCACAATTTTGGAACCAAAATGTATTTATTTTTTTTTAATTTTTACTAGGGAGCTATAAGGGTTAAAAGTTGACCAACGATTTCTCATTTTTCCAACAAAATTTACAAAATTTTATTTATTTTTTTTTTTTTAGGGACCACATCACATTTGAAGTGACTTTGAGGGGTCTTTATGACAGAAAATACCTAAAAGTGACACCATTATAAAAACTGCTTCCCTCAAGGTGCTCAAAACCACATTCAAGAACTTTATTAACCCTTCAGGTGCTTCACAGGAATTTTTGGAATGTGGAAAGCAAAAAATGAACATTTAACTTTTTTCACAAAAATGTTACTTTAGACCCAATTTTTTTAATTTTGCGGTTGTAACAGGAAAAAATGGACCCCAACATTTGATGTGCAATTTCTCCTGAGCATGCCGATGCTCCATACATGGGGAAAAACCACTGTTTGGGCGCACGGCAGGGTTAGGAAGGGAAGGAGCGTCATTGCCTTTTTGATTGTAAAATTTGCTTGAATAATTAGCGGACGCCATGTTGTGTTTGGAGAACCCCTGATGTGCCTAAACAGTGGAAACCCCCCACAAGTGATGCCATTTTGAAAACTACACCCCTCAGGGAACTTATCTAGATGTGTGGTGAGCACCCTGAACCCCTAAGTGCTTTACAGAAGTTTATAACATGGAGCCGTGAAAATAATAAAAAAAATAAATCAAACTTTTTCCACAAAAAGATGTTTTAACCCCAATTTTTTTTAATTTTCACAAGGGTAAGAGGAGAAAAACTTTTGTGCAATTTCTCCTGAGTACGCCAATACCCCATATATGGGGAAAATAGTGTTTGGGCGCACGACAGAGTTCAGAAGGGAAGGAAGGAGCACTGTGACTTTTTGAACGCAAAATTGGCTGGAATCGAGAGCGGACGTTTGGAGAGCCCCTGATGTGCCTAAATAGTGGAAACCCCCCTACAAGTGACCCCATTTTGGAAACTACACCCCTCAAGGATTATATCAAGCGGCATAGTGAATATTTTGAACCCAGAGGTACGACACAGAATTTGATAACATTTTTACCTGTACAGATCAATGCGGAGAATCGTTATCATATCCATCCTGTACGGATCTACCCTTACTCTCCAAGTGCTACAATCCAAAAATACATATTTATGGGCTCACACGCTGCACCAGTGTCAGATCTGTCTGCTTTTACACCGGGGAGGGCACTACTGCGCAACCTGACACAAGTCCCTGCGATATACACGAGCAGCCTCATAGGTAGAATCCACCTCCACACATTACCCTGACATCACAGGACAAGACCATGTCCTCCTCCTCCGCACCTACCTGTTCACATTGTCTGTCCTTCTTCCCAAGCGCAGCGTGATATGAACACTACGACTGGTGTATACAAATAAAGTTACACTATACAAAAAGGAGAAAAAAACATCAGCTGATCGACCAATGAAATCATGCTTAGCGTTCGTGTGGGTACGCATGCGCATTTGCGGACCAATCGGAAAACCAGATAGCATTCCGGAAGCTGTCGCTGCAGTGACGCTGTATTTTTGCACCACAACTTCCGGTTATAGTTGAAGAGAAGTGCGACAACTTTCTGACACCTTTAACCAGGCTTCTTGCACTTGGTAAATGCTGCGCTGATGTCTGCGGGTGGGATATGTGCCCAGAGTGTTAGCATGGCAGAATGTAGGGCGTACTTGGCTGGTGGTGTGCGGTGGTGCCGCGCTGTTTATAGGACATGTGCGGGGGTGCCGCGCTGGTTATAGGACGTGTGCGGGGGTGCCGCGCTGGTTATAGGACGTGTGCGGGGGTGCCGCGCTGGTTATAGGACGTGTGCGGGGGCGCCGCGCTGGTTATAGGACGTGTGCGGGGGCGCCGCGCTGGTTATAGGACGTGTGCGGCGGTGCCGCCGCTGTGCTGGTTATAGGGTTTCTATGTAACATAAAGCTGTATTATCTGGTGACTGATGTATTACTACATTTATGTCAATGAGGATATAGCGTTTTCTATGAGTGAATTACTTCTATAAAGCACAATCCTGCTATGAATTTGCCTTTTCCCGCAGGGATAAGACATGTCTCTGGCAGACGAGTTGCTGGCTGACCTGGAGGAGGCCGCAGAGGAAGAAGAGGACAACTTAATAGACGAGGATGACTTGGAGACCATTGAGGAAGTGCAGGAGGAGATGCAGGTGGATATTAACGCTGAGTCAGTGAAAAGTATAGCAAAGTTATGGGACAGCAGACAGGTGAGTGTCAGAAAACCCGAAAAACTCTTGTCACATCTCCCGGCACTCCACATCCTAATTTTTCTCCATTTTTGCTCTTGGTCACCATCACAAACAATATTCAGACACTAAGTAGCCTCAGAACAATGGTCGGCGAGTCTCTCGCTGGTGTTGGTCAGGGGGCGAGTGGGAACAGACGCTCCTGATTAATAGGCACACGCAATGGATCAGGCAAGGCGCGTTGTGGTCTGCACCTCTATGTGCTTGTGCTGGAATTAGATTTGTGGAGTAGACAAGAATTTGACCAGTCCATCTTGCACAAGCTCTGCTCACTTTGTCAGATCTGGGGCATGAAAAATAGATGTCACCATGAATTACAGACCGCCTCGTCCCTCCAGTGGACATAACTGGGAAGTGGTAGTTTGAGATGCTGCTCTACGTTATGTTAAAGCACCACTCCAGCGTGTTTTTGTTGTTTTTATCACTGGAGTGGTGCTTCTGGTCTAAGGTCCCTGCCTTAGTCTTATATTTACCTGCTGACATCTCACCTATTTTCGCCTCTTCGGTCCGTCTCCTGCAGTTTGTGACTTGCCGGATCGCTCCAGTGTTTGCTGGGCAAGCCACGGGTCACTTTTCAAGTAAGTCTGAGAGCCTTCTTCTGGCTCTCATATTCTTACATTGACCCTTTGTTATCGTTACCTCTGACTTTTGGTCGGTCAGAAGTTGCAGTCACAATATCCACACCACGAGGCTGGAGCTGCACCGATAAAAGGTGAAGATGGCAGCTGGTAAGTATAAGACTAAGGTCGGGGATCTTAGACAGTTCCTCTGTTCAACTGTGCATTGTGCAGAAAACCTATTTATTGAGCACCAACTTCTACATCCGTTCACTGCATAACAAAAAAAAAAAACAAAAAAAAAAAAAAAGAGTAATTTTATTAATATATATATTTTTTAGTTTTCAGACATTCTTGACAAGATCGATGAGTATGTCAAAAAACAACCAAAAGCATCTGAAGGTATAGTTCAGCACCATCATAAGTGGCTACCATTGCAAAGCTCTTGTAAAAGCGAGCAAGTTTGCAACTTGCTTATTAAAGATGCTCTTCATTCTCAAGGACAGAGGAATTATTTTGGTTACTGGCCACTGCTGCAATGTCATTGGTGGCCGGTCTCAGACATGGTGTGCAGTACTTTCAAACTCTGTTCTATAGAGTCTGTAATCGCTCCTCTGGAGCTGGCCTGATTACTGTAGTCTGCCACATTCAGTGACTATGCTTTTCTGAAGCTGCAGAGGTAAAGCTGCTTCTCCTTGCAGCATCTTGGCGCACACAGTTCGTGCATGCAGTGCGATGATATTGGCTCAAACTGTCATCAAGCAGGAGGCCGGGATCCTGCAGAAGAAGCCGACAAAACTCGTTTATTCTTAGCCTGTGTTGTATTAGGAGGGGGATATAAGATTATACCGAAGTTTATTCCTCTCCAGATGTGATGGCATATTAAGACTTGCTGTCGCTTCCTGTTCAGATTGAATTACATTCTGATATAACGATTGTTTTATATCTTTGCATTATTGTGATTTATTTTCTGACTCCTAGTTATGGGACCTGTGGAAGCAGCACCCGAGTATAAAGTGATTGTCGATGCAAACAATTTGACTGTGGAAATAGAAAATGAATTAAGTAAGTTTGTCAAGGTGGACTAAAATGGATTTAAGAGATGAAGCCACAAATTTAAATACTAATTTATTTCCTCATAAATTAACAGTACTAGTGAAGATTAAAAAAGAAAAAACTTGGTAATATATACACTGATTTACTTGGAGTTATATTCTGTTTAAGTGTTCCCTTTATTTTTTTGAGCAAACTTCTGTGAAATCAAACTGTCCACTTAGGAAGCAGCACTGATTGACAATCAATTTCACATGCTGTTGTGCAAATGGAATAGACAATAGATGGAAATTATTGGCAATTATCAAGACACCCTCAATAAAGGAGTGGTTCTGCAGGTGGGGACCACAGACCACATCTCAGTACCAATGCTTTCTGGCTGATGTTTTGGTCACTTTTGAATGTTGGTTGTGCCTTCACACTCCTGGTAGCATGAGACGGACTCTATAACTAACAGAAGTTGCTCAGTTAGTGCGGCTCATCCAGGATGGCACATCAATGCGAGCTGTGGCAAGAAGGTTTGCTGTGTCTGTCAGCGTAGTGTCCAGAGGCTGTAGGCGCTACCAGGAGACAGGCCAGTACACCAGGACACGTGGAGGGGGCCTTAGGAGGGCAACAACCCAGCAGCAGGACCGCTACCTCCACCTTTGTGCAAGGAGGAACAGGAGGAGCACTGCCAGAGCCCTGCAAAATGACCTCCAGCAGGCCACAAATGTGCATGTGTCTGCACAAACTGTTAGAAACCGACTCCATGAGGGTGGTATGAGGGCCCGACGTCCACAGATGGGGGGTTGTGCTCACAGCCCAACACCGTGCAGGACGCTTGGCATTTGCCACAGAACACCAGGATTGGCAAAGTCGCCACTGGCGCCCTGTGCTCTTCACAGATGAAAGCAGGTTCACACTGAGCACGTGTGACAGACGTGACAGTCTGGAGACGCCGTGGAGAGCGATCTGCTGCCTGCAACATCCTTCAGCATAACCGGTTTGGCAGTGGGTCAGTAATGGTGTGGGGTGGCATTTCTTTGGAGGGCTGCACAGCCCTCCTTGTGCTCGCCAGAGGTAGACTGACCGCCATTAGGTACCGAGATGACATCCTCAGACCCCTTGTGAGACCATATGCTGGTTCGGTTGGTCCTGTGTTCCTCCTAATGCAGGACAATGCCAGACCTCATGTGGCTGGAGTGTGTCAGCAGTTCCTGCAAGATGAAGGCATTGAAGCTATGGACTGGCCCGCCCGTTCTCCAGAGCTGAATCCGATTGAGCGCATCTGGGACATCATGTCTCGCTCCATCCACCAACGTCACGTTGCACCACAGACTGTCCAGGAGTTGGCGGATGCTTTAGTCCAGGTCTGGGAGGAGATCCCACAGGAGACCATCCACAACCTCATCAGGAGCATGCCCAGGCGTTGTAGGGAGGTCATACAGGCACGTGGAAGCCACACACAATACTGAGCCTCATTTTGACTTGTTTTAAGAACATTACATCAAAGTTGGATCAGCCTGTAGTGTTTTTCCACTTTAATTTTGGGGGTGACTCAAAATCCAGGCCTCCATTGGTTAATAAATTTGATTTCCATTGATGATTTTTGTGTGATTTTGTTGTCAGTACATTCAACTTTGTAAGAACAAAGTATTCAATGAGAATATTTCATTCATTCAGATCTAGGATGTTATTTGTGTTCCCTTTATTTTTTTGAGCAATGTATTATTACAGTGATATGCTTCTTTCACCCACTTAATAGTGACTTTCTGCCTGCTGCTTTGAGCATTCATTCTCAAACTGCTCAAATACAGGTGCATCTCACTAAACTAGAATATCATCAAAAAGTTAATTTATTTCCGCTCTTCAATACAAAAAGTGGAGCTCATATTTTATATAGAGTCATTACAAACAGTGATCTATTTCAGGTGTTTTATTTCTGTTAACCCATTTAAAGCTGGGTCACCAGACAGCAGAAAGATACTTTGGTCATGCGCAGTGCATGACCAAAGTATCTTCTGTGTCTGCAGTGCTGACAGCCTGTATAGCACAGGGATGGTTCTCCATCCCTATACTACACACGCGATCAGAATAAAAAAAGTGAAAGTCCCATAGTGGGACAAAGAATGGAAGTAAAAAAAGTGTTACAAAATGAAAAAAAATAAAAAAAAAACAAAATTGTAAAAATAAAAATATAATGTACCCATCAATAAATATTCTGAAAAAAACTAAACAATAAAAGTACACATATTTGGTATCACCACGTCCGTAACGAGCTGACCTATAACTGTCCCACTAGTTAACCCCTTTATTGTAAAAAAAATAAATAAACGAAGCAAAAAAACATACAGCTGAAAAATTAAAAAGTTATAGCTCTCAGAATAAAGCGATGCAAAAAAATATTTTTTTGCATAAAATAGCTTTTATTGTGTAAAAACTCCAAAACATAGCAGAACGATATAAATGTGGTACCGCTGTAAATGTACTGACCCGAAGAATAACCTTATTAATTTTACCACACGTGGAGCAGAATAAAAAAAATCCTGAATTGTTGGTTGTTTATTCTGCCTCCCAAAAATCGGAATAGAAAGCGATCAAAAAATGTCACATGCCCGAAAATGGTACCAATAAAAACGTCAACTTGTCCCGCAAAAAAACAAGCCATCACATGACTGTCAGCCAAAATATGGAAAAATTATAGCTCTCAAAATATGACGAAGCAAAAACTAGATTTTACAAGAAAATGCGTCTTTTAGTGTGTGACAGCTGTCAATCATAAAAACCGATATGATTCTGGTTTCTCTGTAATCGCACTGACCCAAATAATAAAGTCGTCTAATCACTTATACCACACTAGGAACGGCGTAAAAAATAAACTCTAGGATTAGGGTTGGGTTTGGGATTTTTTTCAAAAGTAAAAAAAAGATGACGATATGGCGACTAGTGTTGAGCGCAAGTGCTCGCTATTTGAGTTTGCATCGGGTGCTCGGGTATGCATTGAGTATCGTGGGTGCTCGAGTCTCCGCCCCATATGCGTCGCCGCCAAAAAAACTTTGCAGGGATTGCCTGCCATGCACGAGCCATCCCCCGCATGTTTTTTTTTTGGGTGTCTAATAACCGTGAAACATGCAGGCGGGCACTCGAGCATGTCACTCGAGCACCTGCGATACATGGTGCATACCTGAGTACCCGATGCAAACTCAAGTAGCGAGCACTTGCACTCAAGAATAATGACAACTTATTCAATATGATGACCTAATGTTATCAAATTCTGTGTCGTACCTCTGGGTTCAAAATGTTCACTATACCCCTTGTTATAATCCTTGAGGGGTGTAGTTTCCAAAATGGGGTCACTTGTGGTAGGGTTTCCACTATTTAGGCACATCAGGGGCTCTCCAAACGTTCGCTCTCGATTCCAGCCAATTTTGCATTCAAAAAGTCACACAGTGCTCCTTCCTTCCCTTCTGAACTCTGCTGTGCGCCCAAACATTATTTTCCCCATATATGGGGTATTGGCGTACTCAGGAGAAATTGCACAAAAGTTTTTGGGGTCCATTTTCTCCTCTTACCCTTGTGAAAATTAAAAAAAAAAAATTGGGGTTAAAACATCTTTTTGTGGAAAAAGTTTTTTTTATTTTATTTTCACGGCTTCATGTTATAAACTTCTGTAAAACACTTGGGGGTTCAGGGTGCTCACCACACATCTAGATAAGTTCCCTGAGGGGTCTAGTTTTCAAAATGGCATCACTTGTGGGGGGTTTCCACTGTTTAGGCACATCAGGGGCTCTCCAAACGCAACATGGCGTCCGCTAATTATTCAAGCAAATTTTACAATCAAAAAGTCAATGGCGCTCCTTCCCTTCCTAACCCTGCCATGCGCCCAAACAGTGGTTTTTCCCCACTTATGGAGTATCAGCGTGCTCAGGAGAAATTGCACATCAAATTTTGGGGTCCATTTTTTCCCGTTACCCCTGCAAAATTAAAAAAATTGGGTCTAAAGTAACATTTTTGTGAAAAAAGTTAAATGTTCATTTTTAGCTTCCACAATCCAAAAATTCCTGTGAAGCACCTGAAGGGTTAATAAAGTTCTTGAATGTGGTTTTGAGCACTTTGAGGGGAGCAGTTTTTAGAATGGTGTCACTTTTAGGTATTTTCTGTCATAAAGACCCCTCAAAGTCACTTCAAATGTGATGTGGTCCCTAAAAAAAATACAAAAATAAAATAAAATTGTTTTGTAAATTTTGTTGGAAAAATGAGAAATCGTTGGTCAACTTTTAACCCTTATAGCTCCCTAGTAAAAATAAAAAAAAAATAAAAATTTTGGTTCCAAAATTGTGCTGATGTAAAGTAGACATGTTGGAAATGTTATGTATTAACTATTTTGTGTGACATATCTCTCTGATTTAAGGGCATAAAAATTCAAATTTTGAAAATTGCAAAATTTTCAAAATTTTCGCCAAATTTCCGTTTTTTTTTCACAAACGCAAGTGATATCGAAGAAATTTTACCACAATCATGAAGTACAATATGTCACGAAAAAATAATCTCCGAATCAGGGGGATCCGTTGAAGCGCTTCAGAGTAATTACCTCATAAAGTGACAGTGGTCAGAATTGTAAAAATTGGCCTGGTCAGTAACGTGCAAACCACTTTGGGGGGTAAAGGGGTTAATGTTGAGGATTATGGCTTACAGTCAATGAAAACACAAAAATTATTATCTCAGTAAATTAGAATACTTTATAACAGCTTTAAAAATTATTTTAAAATCCGAAATGTTGGCCTACTGAAATGTATGTTCAGTAAATGCCCTCAATACTTGGTCGAGGCTCCTTTTGCATCAATTACTGCATCAACGCGGCGTGGCATGGAGGCGATCAGACTGTGGCACTGCTGAGGTGTTATGGAAGCCTAGGTTGCTTTGATAGCAGCCTTCAGCTCGTCTGCATTGTTGGGTCTGGTGTCTCTCATCTTCCTCTCGACAATATCCCATAGATTCTCTATGGGGTTAAGGTCAGGCGAGTTTTCTGGCCAATCAAGCACAGTGATACTGTTGTGTGTAAACCAGGTATTGGTACTTTTGGCAGTGTGGACAGGTGCCAAGTCCTGCTGGAGAATGACATTTCCAGCTCCAAAAAGCTTGTCGGCAGAGGGAAGCATGAAGTGCTGTAAAATTTACTGGTAGATGGCTGCGCTGACATTGGTGTTGATAAAACACAGTGGACCTACACCAGCAGATGACATGGCCCCCCAAACCATCACTGATTGTGGAAACTTCACACTAGACTTCAAGCAGCTTGGATTGTGGCCTCTCCACTCTTCCTCCAGACTCTGGGACCTTGATTTCCAAATGAAAATTGGAACTCTGGGACCTTGTGGAGTGTGTCCAATGGCTTAAGGGCCCCACACAGTCCTCCACACAGTAGAATGGGCCCCACACAGTCCTCCGCACAGTAGAATGGGCCCCACACAGTCCTCCGCACAGTAGAATGGGCCCCACACAGTCCTCCGCACAGTAGAATGGGCCCCACACAGTCCTCCGCACAGTAGAATGGGCCCCACACAGTCCTCCGCACAGTAGAATGGGCCCCACACAGTCCTCCGCACAGTAGAATGGGCCCCACACAGTCCTCCGCACAGTAGAATGGGCCCCACACAGTCCTCCATACAGAATAATGGCCCCACACAGTCCTCCATACAGAATAATGGCCCCACATAGTCCTCCATACAGAATAATGGCCCCACATAGTCCTCCATACAGAATAATGGCCCCACATAGTCCTCCATACAGAATAATGGCCCCACATACTACTCCATACAGAATAATGGGTCCCACATACTACTCCATACAGAATAATGGGTCCCACATACTACTCCATACAGAATAATGGTCCCCACATACTACTCCATACAGAATAATGGTCCCCACATACTACTCCATACATAATAATGGGCCCCACATACTACTCCATACATAATAATGGGCCCCACATACTACTCCATACATAATAATGGGCCCCACATACTACTCCATACATAATAATGGGCCCCACATACTACTCCATACATAATAATGGGCCCCACATACTACTCCATACATAATAATGGGCCCCACATACTACTCCATACAGAGTAATGGGCCGTACATAGTCCTCCATACAGAATAATGGGCCCCACATAGACCTGCCTACAGTATAATGGTCCCCACATAGACCTGCCTACAGTATAATGGTCCCCACATAGACCTCCATACAGTATAATAGGGCCTACATAGTCCCCTATACAGAATAATGAGCCCCACATAGTCCCCTATACAGTATAACGGGCCCCACATTATCCTCCATACAGAATAGGCTCTACATAGTCCTCCATACAGAATAATGGGCCCCACATAGCCCTCCATACAGAATAATGGGCCCCACATTATCCTCCATACAGAATAGGCTCTACATAGTCCTCCATACAGAATAATGGGCCCCACATAGTCCTCCATACAGAATAATGGGCCCCACATAGCCCTCCATACAGTATAATGGGCCCCACATAGCCCTCCATACAGAAAATTGGGTCCCACATAGTCCTCCATACAGTATAATAATAATTTTTATTTATATAGCGCCAGCATATTCCGCAGCACTTTACAATTAAGCGGGGACATTTACAAACAATAAATTCAATACAAGATGAGACAGTTTAAACAGTTACATCAGGAGTGAGGTCCCTGCTCGCAAGCTTACATTCTACAAGGAAATGGGGGAACACAATAGGTGGAAAGTGCTTGTTATTTCAGGTCTGGCAATTATAATAAGTCGGGTTTATCATATAAAGCTGTATGATCCGGTCATCAGCCTGTATGTTCAAGTGCAATACTCAATTACCTAGTGCAGTTATCGTGTGCATGGAGGGTGTAGAGACAGATGAACAGTAGGGAGCAGATTCTGAATAGTATTTAGGAGGGAACAGGAAAAAGTTAGTTTACTGGGTATTTGAGATGGTAGGCTTGTTTAAAGAGATGGGTTTTTAAAGCGCGCTTGAAGACATAGGGGCTAGGCATCAATCGGATCGTCTGGGGTAGAGCATTCCAGAGAACTGGCGCAGCAGGAGAGAAGTCTTGGAGACGGAGGTGCGAGGTTCGGATTATGGGGGATGTTAGTCTTAGGTCATTTGTGGAACGGAGGGCACGTGTAGGACGATAGACTGAGATGAGAGAGGAGATATAAGGTGGTGCAGAATTGTGGAGAGCTTTGTGGGTGAGAGAAATGAGTTTATATTGGACCCTATAGCGAATGGGTAACCAGTGTAATGACTGGCACAAGGTGGAGGCATCGGTGAAGCGGCTGGACAGAAATACGACCCTGGCTGCCGCATTCAGGACAGATTGGAGAGGGGAAATTTTGGTAAGAGGGACACCGATCAGAAGAGAGTTGCAGTAGTCCAGACGAGAGTGAATAAGAGCGACAGTAAGAGTTTTAGCAGTTTCAATAGTGAAAAAAGATCGGATTCTGGAGATGTTTTTAAGATGCAGGTGACAAGAGCGAGTGAGTGATCGGATATAGGGAGTAAAGGAAAGGTTAGTATCGAATATGACCCCAAGGCAGCGGGCATGCTGCTTGGGAGTTATGGTTGAACCTTTCAAGGTAATTTCGATGTTAGGTAGAGTTAGGTTAGTAGAGGGGGGAAACACAAGAAGTTCAGTTTTGGAGAGATTCAGTTTAAGATAGAGGGAGGACATGATGTTAGACACAGCAGACAAACAATCCTTGGTATTTTGTATTAGGGTAGGGGTGATGTCAGGGGAAGAAGTGTATAATTGGGTGTCGTCAGCATAGAGATGATACTGGAACCCAAATCTGCTGATTGTTTGCCCCACATGTCCTCCATACAGCAGAATGGGCCCCAACATAGTCCTCCATACAGCAGAATGGGCCCCTACACAGTCCTCCATACAGCAGAATGGGCCCCTACACAGTCCTCCATACAGCAGAATGGGCCCCTACACAGTCCTCCATACAGCAGAATGGGCCCCTACACAGTCCTCCATACAGCAGAATGGGCCCCTACACAGTCCTCCATACAGCAGAATGGGCCCCAATATTTTCCACGTTCAGTTTAAATTTCTGGATTTTTATCGCTGAAACATGGAACAGATCTGGCTTTATTCTGCAGTGAGAACAAGCAAATGGAGCAGAAAAATGGTGTACTGTGGATTGCTTTTTAAGCAAATAACCAGAATTAAGATAACATTTTTTTCCCTGGCCCCTGATATCTTGGGCTATGTCTTCAAATATCTGTAAGAACAGCAGCAACAGGAACATTCAATGGACCCTCTTGCACTATATGCACTGCTGTCTGTCACATACACTGCCTGCCTAACTCCTGCTATCACCACTGGATATATGCAGCTGGATTAGTCCTCAGAAGGACTGTTAGTCCAGATGGATATATATATATCTGTTGTGGAATACCTATACTAACATAAACAAGCAAATCTCTCCCTAGCTCAGCAGCACCTCTTCCTACTCTGCCTGATTCCGGAGTGACTGGGATGAGCATGGCGGTGCCAGGTCTTATATACACCTGATGACGCTGTGCAGCCAGCCAAACACTGTAATGCCACAACCAACATGGCTACGGCATCACAGTGCATGGCAGACAATCCCTGCATGTTTATTGGCTCTCTAAATAGCGCCAAACATGCAGGGAGGGGACCCGAGCTCCCACCAAGCAACCCCGGAAATACTCGCCAAGCGCTGAGCTTGTCGAGCACAGTGATGCTCGGGCAAGCACAGAGCAGTGGCGAGCATGTTCGCTCATCAATAATTGTCAATGCTCATGAAAAGGGACAAAACTGGTTTCATCCTCTGAGCCACATTGTCTAACTGTTCAGCTAATCATGCTATTATTATATGGAGATCTAAATGTGGGAAACAGAGCGCACAATAGGGTGATACCCTATGGGGGGAGAGTAGGAGAGTCCTGGTTACACTCACCTGATGGAGTTGTGACAGGCACAACTCCTATGAAGGCATGAAGAAAACCAGCTGCTGCTGCCCCGTGGCTGGAAGATGAATCCTCCAGGAGATATTGGATCCAGTTGGATAAACACGTAGGTGGGCTGCGCTGCTGAAGTGAATCAATTCTTCAGAGATGATGATGATGATGATGATGATGATAAAGGCTTTTTATTAACAACGCGTTTCAATGCCGCATCAACGTCTTTTTCAAGTAATAAAAAACAAATGTGTACAGCATGAGAATGGATGGGTTTTTAAAGGCCTAAAATGGATGCCAGTTACATAGGGAACACCCACAGGAACACCTAAACCAATAGGAAAATTAGGAAGGGGAGGGACGTTCAACTTGCAATTTTGAATAAATTAAAGTTGGGGGAAAAAAAAAAAAGGACCATCCTTAATACTGATAAAATGTAAACAGTTAAATGATTACAATGTGGGTGAAGTGGGATAAGAACCCAAGATGGGGCAGTGAATAGACGCCAGTGAGTGAATATTTAACAGGTGAACCACCCAGGCAAATGTGGGAAAGGGGGCAAAGGAAAGAGGGGAAATGCACATATAAATGACACCACATACATAAAAGACGAATTGTGGAGGAGAAGCGATTGGAGTGTAGGAGAAATGTGATTAGAACCTGGGATTTGGCAGTGTATGGACATCAGAAGGGCAACATTTAACAGAGGAGCCATCTGGTGGATGAGGTGAAGGTGATACAGAAAAGGAACTATACTTATAAATGAATAAAAAGGACAAAAATGTTGTAAAGACTGCGGTTTGGAGTGCAGGAGAGTTAAAAAAGGGGGATGAAAAATGAAATGGGGATAATAATTTTCATAAATACAAGGAGGGAATAACTAAAAAAAAAAAAATCAAAAATTAATTTTCAAGAATGGATAAATTGAATCCAAGATCATGTGTATATTGATTATTTAGGATAAAACACATTGTGATATAGAATAAAAAATGGGGATATTAATAGAAATTATATTAAAATAACAATCAGAAAAAGTACCAAAGAAAATACATAAAAAAAGGATCTGTGGCCCTATGCAACGACTGTGCAGAGCTAAAACTAGAATAAAATAAATAATTAAATAAAAATCTCAGTAATTTCATTGAGTCCATAGGGTTTAAGGGTGCTGATCCCGTATATCCAATATATTTCTTTCCTCTTCAAGGTTTCCATAGGGTTTGGGAGATAAAGGGAAATGGATTCAATTGGTGTGATAGAAATGCCTGTGGCATTCTTACCGTGCACCAATGCGCAATGCCGGGATAAACCATGCTTCATGAAACCTTTTACAATATTGGACCGATGAGAGTTAAGCTTTCGGTGTAGTGTCTGGGTGGTCGTGCCCACGTACTGCAGGCCACATTGGCATTCTATGAGGTATATAATGAAACGAGATTGACAGCTCATATTTGACTTGATAGTAAAAACTTCACCTGTATGGTTAGATTTAAAAGTTTGGGTATTGTGTTTAATGCTGTTGCAACAAAGGCATTGTCTCGAAAAGCATTTGAAACTCCCATTTCTTTGTGAACGTTTATTGATGCATGTACCATTGGAGGTAGTGTGTTTCAGGCGGTTGGGGGCTAGGATGTTTCTCAGCGTAAGGGCTCGTCTGAAGGTAACCTTAGGCTGTTTAGGAATGAGAGAACACAGAATTGGATCTTTTAGAAGAATGTGCCAATGTTTGTGCAGTGAGTTCCGAATGGACTCATGTGCTGAATTAAAAGTTGTGATCAAATTACAATTAAAATCATCACCTGCACTAGCCTGTGGGACAGTTTTGGGCTGGATGCACTGTTTTTGTGATACATTCCTAGTTTTCTGATAAGCGCGCTTGATAAGCCCTTTGGGGTAACTTTGCCTATGAAAACGCTCATGCAGGATATTGGCTTGTAATTCAAAATCAACCTCATTACTGCAGTTACGTTTTATCCGTTGAAACTGATTAAAAGGGACATTTTCAAGCCACTTTTTATAGTGACCGCTGGAAAAATGGATATAACTATTGGCATCCACATCTTTAAAAAAAGTTTTAGTAATTACATGTTGTCCCTGATGAGAGATGGTGATATCTAAAAAGTTAATAAAATCTTTCCCTATTGTAGGAGTAAAAGTAATCCCCCAATCATTAGAATTAATATAAGATATTCTAATGATTGGGGGATTACTTTTACGTCCTGGTTGGATATAGTCAGAGGTGAGACTATAGGGTTGTAGTCCCATTAGGGGTCTGATATTGATAACTTTTAAAACAATACCACCTCGGATTGACAAGTGAATATTGTATGAATCTTCCTTAACTTCTGACAAAGATCCTTAGGAGACTGAACACTGTTAGGTTCAGTTGCGGCAGGTGATCGAAGATTGGGTAGGACACACACACAGATATAACTATATCTAGTGTCCGGAGAGCTGTGGACGAGAGCTCTCCTCCTTTCATCTTGGCCGTATGTGACTCCCTAAATGGGAGGGGTGAAGTCAATGAAACAGCAGCTGAGGCCGGCCGGACTCGTACTGTGCACAAATCAAGGATCTTTTGTCAGTTGAAAGGCAGCAGTGCAGTGATTAATCAATGTTTCCGTGGAGCAGAAAGAGTGTCTCTCCCGCAGGAGGGAGAGGATGTGATGACCATCATGGTCGGACGAGAGGGGAAAAAGTCATTTACGAATGCACCAAAAGTGTTTAAGGTGTTAAACTTTCCCGTGGAAGGGAAACTTCATCCTACATTGTGGGATGAAGGCATCTGGCAGAAAAGGGGTAGATTAGTTGACTGTGGATTATTGGAAGTTGCTGAAAAGTTTAGGAAAGTTGCACATGAGATTTGTGATGAAGGATATGTTGAAATAGAGGAGGAGATGAAGCCTGGTTATTTCATTTATCTTTATGTAAAGAAGGGAAAATTATCTAGCACTGTAACGATGACTGGCTGTTTTGTGCTACAAAATTAAGCTGATGGGGACAAGATAGAGGAGGAAGTAGGTTCCCCTTCCCGACTTATGTGTCCACAAACCGAATCTGAAGCCCCTAAAGAAGCATCCCATACCCCCACAAATGTAGCCGTACCCCAGCCCCTCAATCCGGAAACTGAGCAATTTTTACCTAAGAAGAGTAAATACCCTGCACTTCCCATTGGTGGCCAGCCACCATCATATAACCCAGATGGCTGGCTTTGTAATATGTGTTGGGCCACTAATCCAGGATGGCGCAAGACGTGCTATAATTGTGGAGCACGCAGACCCGATGCTGCAGCACCAGCCTTCCCATTACTTAACGATGACGGTGGGTATTATAAACCATTGCCCCCACCTGCCCCCGCCATGGTCCACACTCCATTCGGGGAGACCCAGGGTCCTTCGAATTCTACCCTATTCACCCTCTCCCAAACTGGGGAAATAGAACATGGACACAAGTACCAGGAGTTGACGTCTGTTTTACTGAATGGTCCTTCGGAATTCTCCACTATACTGAGAATAGGCATAGGGAGCATACCGCAACAGCAAGTTGGGATCATTGTAAATGCAGCAAATACGAGACTACAGCGTGGGGGGGGGGGGCTAGCTGCAGAAATGTGTCGTCTTGGGGGACCTGCAATACAGATTGCATCCAACGATCACATCCGTGACAACGGTCCGTTAAGAGAAGGAGAGGTGATGGCTACAAGAGCCGGACAGCTATCATGTCAGTATGTTATACATGCGGCGGGACCAAGATATGATCCCCTAGATGTACCCAGGTCACAACACCTGCTTACAGAAACAGTTCAGAACACCATAGCATACGCATCACAGCTTCATGCGGTCCCAACCCTAGCCCTGCCATTTATTTCCACTGGTATCTTTGGATATCCAAAACAGGATGCGGTCAAAATAATAGTCGAGACTATAAAACAATACATTGCCACGCATCCAACTAAATTGAGAGAGATAAGACTCTTGGCCATCGACAGGGATCTAGTCGATTATGCCGCTCAACTAATCAAACCCACGATCAGATCCGATATCTGGTCTCCCCCAGCGCTTCCCTACCTCCGAGATCTCCCATCAATCAGTACTCATGCTGATCTCCCCCCTCCCCCTGATTTCCCTCCACCTCCACCCCCACTCACAAAGTTGGAGGAAATGGAGGAAGCGGACCAGAATACCAGCCCACCCAAATATACCCCGTTTACCCCAGCACAGACGGATACTCTGTGTAATCGTCTCCCGGATCCCGAACATTCCCCCATGGCTTTTTACAGGGGCATGGCCACAAATAGAGAGATATATTCAACAACAAGGCAAAATCTTTTACACCTGCTTCGTGTAAAAGCCGGTGAAGGATATTATCCGATGATAGAGACTGCTATCCCATATAACAGAGCATTAGACTCCAATACGTATGAGAGTGGGATTGACTTCTGTCGAGCCCTTAAAATATGGGCTCAGGATAAGCTGGCTGATCAATCCACCACCCTCACAGATGTCACTCAAGAGAAGGGAGAGTCGGTTGAGAAGTTTTATGAGGGCCTTTTGCAGGTCTATAAGGACCTTGGGTTCTCCTTACATACTAAAACTCATTGCCAGCTGTTAGTGTCCGCCATAATCCAGGGTTTACGTACTGAAATCAAGGACGCGATATTGGCTGTATGGCCAGATGTTGAGTCAGCCACCCCAGGAGATGCCCTAAAAGTAGCAAAAAGCTTCCAGAAGAGTGTCGCCCGGACCGCTTCTGTGGCTAAGTCTAAATCCAAACCCGCTGCAGTGGCAGTTGCGGCACCCACAGTACCCGTAGCACAGTATCCCCCCTTGTCCCCCCAGTATCCTCCCTTACAGCCCCACTATTACCCCATGACAGTACCTGATCAGCGAGTAATGTATCCCGGGAGAAGAGCAGTAACGAATTCCCGTCTTCTGTGTTGGAGGTGTGACCGGGCAGGACGCTTCCAAAGGGACTGTCACACCCCTGCCAGCCAGTGCACCACCCAAGCCCCCCTATCTAGAAATAGGACGCCTGGCCCACGAGACTCACGAGAAAATGTCCCCCAGGACCGACCATTCTGAAATGGAGGCCAACCAGAGTCTGCCATCGTGATGCCCATAACCACCCCCGGGCTCTGTTCATCTGTAGTTCTCCCAGTAGGAAGGAATCCGGTGAAGTTCATGGTAGACACTGGGGGGGCCAACTCCATTTTAAAATCCACTGAACTGCCCCAGGGTCTTCCAGTCCAATTTTCTAATGACAATCTAATATTCATCGGTGTAGATGGCAGACCTAACAAACACACTCTTACCAAACCTATTCCGATTGGCCCATTTCCAGAAGTAATGGCACAATTTGTCATATCCCCGACCTGCCCGGTAAATCTTTTAGGGGCAGACCTCTTGTCTAAATTCCAATCCCGAATCCAATACCAGGACAATGGTCAGATGATCCTTACTTTAAAGAATCCAAACTCTGATGCACACATAGAGGAGGTCTGCATCTTACGGGCGCTACCCACGGTTATGATTAACATATCAGATACGAGTGGAAATCTCCCAAAAGATCCCAGGTTAGCTCCATACATAGAGGAAATCCCTTCTCATCTGTGGTCACAAGGCCCAGATGACATTGGGAGATTGCCGGTAGAACCAATACAGGTGTACCTCAAGCCTGAAGCGCCCTTTCCCAAGGTTCGCCAGTACCCGCTCACACATGCACAAGAACAAGGTCTACACCAGCAAATCCAGACCTTGTTAGAGAAAAGGGCACTAATCCCCTGCGTCTCCCCGTGCAATACGCCATTGTTCCCCGTAAAGAAAAGATCCCAACCGGGGCAGCCGCCCGCTTATCGATTGGTGCAGGATTTGAGGGCAGTAAATTCAGCGAAAGTCTTGGAAACTCCTGTGGTGCCTAACCCACATACACTTCTCTCACAAATACCATCTACCGCAGCCTGGTTTATAGTAATTGATTTAGCAAACTCCTTTTTTAGCATTCCATTACACAAAGACTGTCAGTTTCTGTTTGCATTTACTGTACATATCAGGGCAGGCAATTGACTTGGACGGTGATGCCGCAGGGTGCGCAGAATAGCCCTAATCAGTTTGCAAAGAACATGTCTAGCTGTCTGCTGCCGTGGCAGCTGGACAACTCTGAGGTAGTACTATTACAATACGTGGATGATCTTCTCTTGTGTGCCCCCACGGAGCAAATGTCCATCAGGGCCAGTGTTAGCCTCCTTAAGCATCTGGCAAAACTGAATTGTCGAGACTCAGCCTCGAAATTTCAGTTTTGCCTCGATCAAGTGGTTTTCTTAGGCCACTGCCTTACTCAGGGTGCCAGACATCTCACAGAAGAAAGAAAGATGGCCATCTACCTGCTACCATTCCCAAAAGATCCCATAGAGCTGCAACGGTTCCTTGGACTATGCACATACTGCAGACAATGGATCCCAGACGCCTCACGTCTGATGCAACCCCTATATGATGCATTAAAAGAAGACACTCTGGCTGATGTAAACAACAAGGACCACCAAGAACTGCTGCAACAAGCCTTTGAGCAACTAAAATCAAGGATGACAGCCCCTGCCCTTGGAAATCCGGACTATGCTCAACCTTTCCATTTGTATGTCTCTGAGACGGGAGGGCATGCAGCCGGGGTACTCACGAAGAGACACTGTACAAACCAGCGCCCGGTCGGTTATTACTCAGCGCATCTGGACCCAGTAGCCAGGGCCTCCCCCAGCTGTCTACGAGCGGTTCACGCCACACAGCAGTTACTTGAGAAGACAGCGGACATCATCCTTGGACATGAGACTCACATTTATGCTCCACACGATATTGTGGCTGTTTTGGCTTTACAGCAACCTAAACATGTGTCCACACAGAGACACCTGTGGCTGCAGTGTTCGTTGATTTTGCCAGAAAATGTGAAGTTACACCGGTGCACCACCATCAACCCGGCCACCCTGCTACCAGCACCTGAAGGAGAGGGGAAAGAGTCAACTCCACTTGTTTTAGTGGGGGAAGTACCCTTGGATGATCCAGAACTTACGTTATATACGGATGGATCCAGATATGTTGACACCTCTGGCAGGCTTCATACTGGATATGCTGTCACAACTGAAGATACATTGGTAGAGGCTGCAGCTTTATCACCGCCAAGAAGCTGGTCTCTGAAGTTGTTTGCCGGTATGGAGTCCCAGAAGTTATCGAAAGTGATCAAGGACCAACCTTTTCCTCATGCGTATATCAAGAAATACTTACCATGATCGGATCAACAGTGGCGTTACATACTCCTTACCATCCACAGTCAAGTGGCAAGGTGGAGAGATTGAATGGCACACTGAAAAGGCAATTGACCAAAATGATGCAGGAGACTACGGCCCAGTGGCCTGAGCTCCTTCCCATTGCACTATATCACATACGCACCACCCCCATAGGGAAACACAAACTGTCACCCTATGAGATACTATTTGGGTCGCAACTAGAGATGAGCGTTGTTCTACTCGAACTGTTCGCCAATCTCAAATTCGAGCTGTTTTGGGCGGTGTTCGAGCCGTTCGGCGAACACGAACAATTTGAGAAAAATTCGGCTGTTCGAGGTTATGTTCGATAACTGTTCGTGCACCAAAATCATAACTGGATTTTTTCTCAGTAATGATGAAAATTAATGTTAATACGCAGTTTGAGTGTACAGCGGGGTGGGGGGAGGGGCAGGGGATGGATCTCTGCAGGAACAATGAAGATCTCCATTTTTTTTTTCTCTTTCCCGCATTTACAGTGGGGAGGTGCAATCTGTCAGCCTATCAGCAGCGCACACACGGAGCGAAGTGCTTTTTTTCACACAAGCAAGGGCATGTGTCATTGGCAGTGTATGTCACATGTCCTTGCCCTATAAGACCAAGCCATTTTCTCACTGCTGCAGCTGCGTGTTAGACGGCACCGCTGTTGCTGTGTGCGCTATACCTTGTTAATTTCAAGCCAATTTTCGCACAAATCTACAGATAGCTTGGGAGTAGGGAATAGTTGTGATTGCAGTCCTTTTAAGGACTAGGTTACAGCATTTCCTACGACTTTTATCAGGCAGGTCTGTGCTCTTAAATAGATAGATTGTGGGAGTAAAGACTAATTGTAATTGGAGTCCTTTTCAGGACTAGGTTACATCAGTTCCTATCAGTTTTTGCCAGGCAGGTCTGTGCCAGTGCTGTGCAAGTTTTTTTCACAGCATTTGGCTGAATCTAGCAAAGCTAATCCTTTTTGGCCTATTGCAGAGTGTGTTAGTCAGTGGAGTAGCCTATCTGTGTTGCAAGATATACCACCTGTGTATAGAATACCAATTTTTTTACTGCACCTAGTGAAGTAAAATCTTTTGGGCATAGCATCATTCTATTAGTCCATCTATACTGACCTCCATCAGGTTGCAAATTGAATATAATTTTTTTCTGCATCTAGCTCTGAAAAAATATTGGGCTTCTAGCTGTGTGTGGGACTTGTTGTATTAGTCCATCTATACTGACCTCCATCAGGTTGCAAACTGCATATATTTTTTTCTTCATCTACCTCTGAAAAAATATTGGGCTTCTAGCTGTGTGTGGGACTTGTTGTATTAGTCCATCTATACTGACCTCCATCAGGTTGCAAACTGAATATATTTTTTTCTGCATCTACCTCTGAAAAAATATTGGGCTTTTAGCTGTGTGTGGGACTTGTTCTATTAATCCATCTATACAGACCTCCATCAGGTTGCAAACTGAATATATTTTTTTCTGCATCTGCCTCTGAAAAAATATTGGGCTTCTAGCTGTGTGTGGGACTTGTTGTATTAGTCCATCTATACTGACCTCCATCAGGTTGCAAACTGAATATATTTTTTTCTGCATCTACCTCTGAAAAAATATTGGGCTTCTAGCTGTGTGTGGGACTTGTTCTATTAATCCATCTATACAGACCTCCATCAGGTTGCAAACTGAATATATTTTTTTCTGCATCTACCTCTGAAAAAATATTGGGCTTCTAGCTGTGTGTGGGACTTGTTGTATTAGTCCATCTATACTGATCTCCATCAGGTTGCAAACTGAATATATTTTTTTATGCATCTACCTCTGAAAAAATATTGGGCTTCTAGCTGTGTGTGGGACTTGTTCTATTAATCCATCTATACAGACCTCCATCAGGTTGCAAACTGAATATATTTTTTTATGCATCTACCTCTGAAAAAATATTGGGCTTCTAGCTGTGTGTGGGACTTGTTGTATTAGTCCATCTATACTGACCTCCATCAGGTTGCAAACTGAATATATTTTTTTCTGCATCTACCTCTGAAAAAATATTGGGCTTCTAGCTGTGTGTGGGACTTGTTCTATTAATCCATCTATACAGACCTCCATCAGGTTGCAAACTGAATATATTTTTTTCTGCATCTACCTCTGAAAAAATATTTGGCCTTCTAGCAGTGTGTGGGACTTTCTCTATTAGTCCATCTATACTGACCTCCATCAGGTTGCAAATTAAAAATAATTTTTATCTGCATCTAGCTCTGAAAAAATATTTGGCCTTCTAGCAGTGTGTGGGACTTTCTCTATTAGTCCATCTATACTGACCTCCATCAGGTTGCAAATTGAATATAATTTTTTTCTGCATCTAACCCAGCCAATAGTTTTGGCCTAATACCACAGTTTGGCCACTCAGCTCTGCTCGGTTCCCATCCATTGTTTTTTTGTGCAAACAACTCCAGAGTTGTTAATTAGTTAACCACCAAAATGAGTGGAAAAAGGCCTGCTGCTGGTGGAAAGGGGAATAGGCGTGTTGGGAAGGGGAAAAAAGGTTGTGTCCGTGGGGTAGGTGTTAAAGCAACAGTAACATCTGCAGAAGAAAGACCATCTTCCAGCCAAACTAAAATGTCTACTTCTTTTAGCAGACAATGTGATAAGATCCCTTTCTTACGGCCACGCCAATCGCTACAAATTCCAGATGAGGCACAAAAACAGCAGGTGCTTCAACGGATATCAAGTGCTCCTTTAAGTGGGCTCTCCTCCACATCAACTTCAACATCACAAATACTCCAGTCCTCAAAGGTGTCACCCCAATCGCACTTGCTTCCTCACAGCTCCCAAATCTCCAGCTGCCCGTCTGAGTATGAGGTAGAACAGATGGTTGAGTCTGCAGAGCTGTTTACTCATACTATAGCCTGGGAATCAGAGGTCGACTCCAGCGCTTCTGTGAATCCAGACGAGGAAATGATCTGCACTGATGCCCAGAATCTTTATGAGTCGGATCCAGGACCAGACGCAGAAGGTTCTGACCATAATGTAGACCCTCATTCCCAAACTGTAACTCCTGTTGGTGGAGACAATGAGGAAGACGATGATAAGACTCAAATACCTGATTGGAGCGACAACTTTAGTTTTTTGTCAGGGCAGGAACAGGTTGGCTCTGAGGACGACGGGTGTGATAACGCACAGGGTGATGATGATGAGGTTGGAGATCCCACTTACTGTCAACCCACAGTCAGCCAAGAGATGAGGTCAGCAGAGGAGGTGGAGGAAGATGCTAGTGACGACGAGGTCAGGTTGCGCCTTCCTGGACAGAGACGTAGTACTGGAAGCACGTCAACAACTGCATCCTCAAACACAACTCTGCCTCTCACCACAAGTCGTGGTGGCTCTTCAGGTCGCATGGGTGCTAAGCCTTACATAGCCTGGGCATTTTTTCAGATCGATAAAGATGACCCAACTCGTGTTATCTGTAACATTTGTCAGCAAAAGCTAAGTAGAGGCCAAAAAATACATAGTTTGAGTACTTCATGCATGAACCGGCACATGGACATGAAGCATAAGTTGCAGTGGGAAGCTCAGTGTGCTACAATGCGGCCTAGCCGGCCGGGCCAACCACCGTCTGCCATATCTTGTGCATCCGCGGCCTCTTCATCCTCTGTGACTGGGGGGACAGCAGTCACACCTGTTTTGGGGCGCAGACCTGCCACCTCTTTACCCGCAACAGCCAGCGTGATTGGCAGGTCATCATTTTCTTTGGAGGTGGTAACACCAGCTGGTGTTGAGCGCTGTCCGACATCGATAGCACCACCTTTGGATCAAGGCAACCTAACATGTCCGCCTGCATCTTCCTCACAGACCGGCAGTTTGCCGGGGACACCCTTATCAACCCCGTCTAAGCACAATAGCCAGCCCTCGGTCCCTCAGATGTGGACAAGTAAAAGACCATTTCCTCCTAGCCATGAGAAAGCTAAGAGGTTGAATTTCACCATCTGCAAGTTCTTGGCTACAGAAATGCTGCCTTTCCGCCTGGTGGACACAGAGGATTTTCGAGACCTTATGTCCGTCGCAGTGCCCCAGTACCAGATGCCCAGTCGGCACTACTTCTCAAAGAAAGGTGTGCCTGCGCTCCACCAGCATGTCGCACACAACATCACCGCTTCTTTGAGAAACTCTGTGTGTGACAGGGTGCATTTCACCACAGACACTTGGACGAGTAGGCATGGACAGGGGCGTTACATGTCGCTGACTGGGCACTGGGTAACTATGGTGACAGCAGGACAAGGGGCTGCTGTCCAAGTCTTGCCGTCCCCACGAGTTGTGCGTCAATCCTCTTTATGTCAAAGTTCCTCCACTGCTTCTGCCTCCTCAACCTCCTCTCAGTCTTCCACCTGCACCCAAAGCCTGTCTGGTCATGCCACAAGCTTTCTAACTGCGCAGAAGGGATCATGCACACCTCCTTACTATGCTGGCAGTAGGGCTCAACGTCATCAGGCGGTTTTTACATTGAAATGTCTGGGAAATGTGAGTCACACAGCTGAGGAGTTGTGGTCAGCTCTGGAGAACCAATTTCATGAATGGTTGTCTCCACTGGACCTGAAACCAGGGAAGGCCGTGTGCGACAATGCTGCAAACCTGGGTGCGGCCCTTCGCCGGGGCAATGTCACACACGTGCCTTGTATGGCTCACGTGTTGAACCTGGTTGTCCAGCAATTTTTAGCCCACTATCCCAGACTAGATGGCCTTCTGCAGAGGGCACGGTCGCTGTGTGCTCACTTTCGCCGTTCGCATCCCGCAGCTCAGCGACTTACATCTCTACAGAAGTCGTTGGGCCTGCCACTTCACCGGCTAAAATGCGATGTGCCTACCCGGTGGAATTCAACTCTGCACATGTTGCAGCGACTGTGGCAGCACCGACAAGCCCTGGTGCAATACGTTCTGACGTATAGCCTGGGCCAACGAGATCCAGAGGTGGGGCAAATCACGCTGGAGGAGTGGTCTCAGATCAGGGACCTATGCACCCTTCTGCACAGTTTTGAAATGGCGACGAAGATGTTTAGTGCTGACGATGCCATTATCAGCATGACTATTCCGGTGATTTACATGCTGGAGCACATGTTAAACAGAATTCGGAGTCAGGTGGTGGCACAAGAGGAGGTGGAGGAAGTAGAGGAGGAGGAGTTGTATGCGGAAGGCCTAACATCTGCAAGGTCCAGACGGTCGGCAGCACCAAGGCGGCAGGCATGTGAGGGTGGGGGAGATGGTTTTACCAGGGCGCATGGTAGCAGCCAAACTAGTGAGGAAGGTGCAGGAGCCCAGGAAGAAGTGGAGGACGAACTGATGGAAGACTCATCAGATGAGGGAGACCTTGATCACATTTCTGTTGTGCGAGGTTGGGGGGAGAGGACAGAGGAAGGAAGCATGATTGTTACCTCGCCACCAACACAACAGGGACTTGGTGCTCCTGGATGCGCAACACACATGAGTGCCTTCTTGCTGCACTACCTGCAACATGACCCTCGAATTGTGAGAATTAGAAATAATCCTGACTACTGGGTTGCCACACTGTTAGATCCCCGGTACAAAAGTAAATTTGCAGAAATAATTCCTGCCATAGAAAGGGATGCACGCATGCAGGAGTATCAGCAGAGACTGTTGCAGAATCTTACATGTGCTTTTCCACAAGATACCAGTGGTGCACGTAGTGAATCTCACAGTTCCAACTTGCCAACCGTGGGACCGTCAAGTGTTCAGCACTCAAACCGTAACAGAACCACAGTATCTGCTGGTAACATCAATTTTGCGGAATCATTTCACCACTTTTTTAGCCCATCCTTTGCAAGGCCACAGGAGACAAGAAGTCTGACACATAGTCAACGCCTAGAGACGATGGTACAGGAGTATCTCCAAGTAAACATTGAAGCCACGACTGTGTCACTGGACCCTTGCTCTTTTTGGGCTTCCAATCTGGATAAATGGCCGGAGCTAGCCACTTACGCCTTGGAGATCTTGTCATGCCCCGCAGCCAGCGTTCTGTCTGAACGTGTGTTCAGCGCTGCTGGTGGTGTGCTGACAGATAAGCGCACGCGGCTCTCCACTGATAATGTAGACAGACTCACGTTCATAAAGATGAACAAATCATGGATCCGAAACGACTTTTCTACACCTGTGTCATCCTGGGGAGAGTAAAAGCTTGATGATTGGTTAAAATCACCCTACCAACCGTTTTAAGCTTTCAAATTACTAATCATGTTTATCTGTATCTTGGCTGGAAAATAATTTGGGCTTTGAAGCAGTGTGCAGCACTGATTCTATTAGGCCATCTATAATAAGCTCCACCAGATTTAAAATTACTAATCATGTTTATCTGTATCTTGACTGGAAAATAATTTGGGCTTTGTAGCAGTGTGCAGCACTGATCCTATTAGGCCATCTATACTAAAGCTTCACCAGATTTAAAATTAATAATAATTTTTAGCTGCATCTAGCCCGGAAAATAATTTTGGGGCTCCGAGATGCGCAAGACACATAAGTGCCTTCTTGCTGCACTACCTGCAGCATGACCCTCATATTGTCAGAATTCGAAGTAATCATGACTACTGGGTTGCCACACTCTTAGATCCCCCAAACTTTTCGATCAACCTTTTCATTTTAATAAAGACCAAAAAAATTGTCATTTTTGAAATTATAAGCATTAGCAGGTTGTTAGAAACTGAAATCAAACAGTTTTCAACTCAAAACTTTATTCTAGGTGATGTTACATTTTCACATAGGACCCCTTGTTCGAAAGGAGCTTCTGAACTCTCTCGTCCATTGAATTTGTCAGGTTTTGGATGGTTTCTGCTTCAATTGTTTTGCATGAGGACAGAATACCCTCCCAGAGCTGTTGCTTAGATGTGAACTGCCTCCCGCCATCATAGACACTCCTTTTAATGATGCTCCAAAGGTTCTGAATGGGGTAGAGGTCAGGGGAGCATGGGGGTCACACCATAAGTTTGTCCCCTTTTATGCCCATATCAGCCAGAGATGCAGATGTTTTATGTGCAGCATGAGATGGTGCATTATCATGCAGAAAAATGATCTTGCTGTGAAATACACGGTTCTTCTTCTTGAACCATGGCAGGAAGTGCGGTTTGAGAAAATCCACATACATTATGGAGTTCATTTTTAGCGCCTTCAGGGATCCTAAAGGGGGCCAACAATCTCTCTCCCCATGATTCCAGCCCAAAACATTACTCCACCTCCTCCTTGTTGGCGCTGTAGCCGTGTTTGCGTGGGGTGTCCATCAACCAGCCATCCTCCACTCCATCCATCTGGACCATCGAGCGCTGCACGGCACTCATCCGTGAACAAAACAGTTTTGAAATCAGTCTTCATGTAATGTTTGGCCCACTGGAGCCGTTTCTGCTTGTGTGAAGTGGATAGAGGAGGTCGACAGGATGGCGTATGCACAGCTGCAAACCTCTGAAGGACCCTGCATCTTGTTGTTCGGGGGACGTTGGAGGCACAAGCAGCTTCAAAAACTTGTCTGCTGCTATGACAAGGCTTTTTTGCCGCTGCTCTTTCAACCTGACGTAATTGCCTGTAGGAAAGAGTCCTCAATTTGCCCTTATCAGCACGCACACGTGTGTACTGTGAATCAGCTACATACTTCTTGATTGCCAAGACACTTCGTCCTGATCATCGCACAATGTTGATTGTAGTCATGCCTTGACCTAAACACTCCATAATTTGTTGCTTCTCAGCAGCCGACACATACTTTTTCTTTCCCATTTTGGCAGAAAATGTAGGCTGCTTAATAATGTGAGACAGCCTTCTTAAGTAGTCTTGCCTTTCATTGGACACACCTGCCAAACTAATTAGCACAGGTGTCTGCAATTGCTTACAATGATATAAAGAGCCCTGACACACATCACCATCAATGAGTTTAACTGACAAACAAACAAATTCTTCCCTTATCACTCCTAAACACTTTTTGCATAATAATTTGGAACACAGTGTACATGTGCTTTTCCACAAAACACCAGTGGTTCACGTAGTGAATCTTACAGTTCTAACTTGCCAACCGTGGTCTGTATGGAGTTGTTCAATAAAGGGCCCAAAATTAAGATAACATAGATGGGAGAGGTCTCTATGAATAGGAATTCCTAAGTATTTGATACCCTGTGAGGGCCAGGCAAAGGGAAAGTTGGACTGGATGGAATCCTATATGGATTTGGGGAGGGAGACATCGAGGGCCTCAGACTTCGCTGCATTGATTTTAAAATTTGACCATGTAACAAAGTGATCTATTTCAGCCATAACAGCATGGATGGATATATGTGATTGAGTGATATATACTAGGACATCAGCAGCAAATAGAGAGCACTTGTACTCGGTGCCTCCCACCTCAATCCACCTAATATTGGGGTTATGGCGAATTGATGAGAGCAGGTGCTCCGTCACTAGGATGTATAAGAGAGGGGACAGAGAACATCCCTGCCTTGTCCCATTGGTGATTGTGAAAGCTGATGAAAATGTTCTGACGCGCCCCCTGGGCCTTGGGACACCCAGAGCCGGACCCTTTTTGGTGGATGCTGGTGGTTGTAGTCTCCGTGGCGGCAACCCGGTTCCGTGGCTCAGGGCGGTCAAACCAGTGGCGGAACTATTTATGTAGTTTTGATGTTTAAATGTCCGACTACGCCACCCGTGGATTGCGGTCAGAGTGAACCGCCGCTCCAGGGCAGACCACTGAGGCTGGTGTTGTGGGTGCAGCAGAGCGTAGCATAACTCCCCACGGGAGGAGTATAGCCTCAGGGCAGTGTATGCGGAGGATGGGGGTGATGGTGCAGGGCAGCAGCAGTAATGACACGGAGTCAGTGATGCAGTCCAGGGCCTTTACTCACAGTTCTTATTATCCAGACCACGTCTGCAGGTAACGGCTGCCCACGTCGTACTGTGCTCACCAGGTGAGGGGCTCAGACAACTCCCAGATAACTTTGGAGTGCTTCACAGGACCCCCTTTGTGTGTCCTTTGTCTGGCCTTTCTTACCAACCCTTCTGTCCGGCTGCCTCGGGCCTCCTCTTGGTAAACTTGGCGCCAGTTTCCCTGACCCTATGTGGTGCCTTCCTAGCGGGTGTAGCGAGGGGCTGCGCCACATAAAATGTCACAGCCTCCTGTTTCTAGCTGAGGGTCGTTTCCTGCCTCCACTAGTTTCGGGGACCGGTCTCCCCCTTTGGCCTGACCCCTCCACGCAGGTGGATTCGGGCGTGCGGTGGCGACTCGCCCGTCCGCACCCCTGAGATCCCTTCGTTCCTCATTCCTGGAGCCTTCTCCGCTCCTCTTCCTTCCTTCTCCCTCTTCCAGGCCTGGGCCTCTGTTACTAGGCCCGCCTCCGGAGCAGAGCTCATGCAGAGCCCCTGCTCCCTGCCACTTCTGCTCAGACTTCTCTGCACTGAACTAAGATGGTGCCCACCTTTTATACTCCCTTCTCAATGCACCCAGGAACTGCTTCCTCCCTGCTCCTGCACTACAGGGTTCCCCTTCCTCAGTGTTCCCTCCCCCCACTCCAGCCAGGGACAGGGACTGTCGTGCCCATCTCAGGGGCATATTGGTCGCCCTGCCCCACGGCAATGTGGTGTAATGCATGCAGGTGTCGGGTCCTGATCCACACTACATCCTTAACTGAGAGTGAGATATCACACCTCTGGGTGAGGTGCAATACCTCTGTAGCAACCGAGCCCTCAGGGTGCTACAGTTCCATTTATCTTCAGCCTAGGTGACGTATTGTGATACAGGGCCGTGATTTTGGCTATAAAAGGGTCCCCTAGACCCCTACCCCAAGCTTTTTAAGAGAATCATATATGGCGTGCCAGGAGACTCTATGGAATGCTTTCTCAGCATCCAACGAGAGTATCTAATTACAAATTTTTAACTGCATCTAGCCCAGGAAATACTTTGTGCCTAGTAGCAGGGTCTGCTAGTCAGCGGATTATCCCGGCTGTTAAGCAAGCTACACCACCTGTAGTTTGGACACTTCATTTTTTCAAAGGAAATGCTTCGGGACCACGGGATACTCAGTGATGAGCATCAGGAGGCACCCCAAGGCATAGGGGCTCGGACTGGCAGTAGGATGCCTTGCGGTGGACAGCCGAGCTCGATCCTTATAAAAGCTTTATAACTGCAGCAGCTTTAGTGGACGCTACTGGAGCTGGAATTACGCGGCTGCTGGCATGAGACTTGCCCTCCAAAAGATCCTTGTAAATGGATTTAAAGTGTATTTATTCAAATTAGAGAGACAATTTAAATTAAAAAGCTTAGAGCTGCCTCCACCACAGGGGGGCTCGCTCGACCCACCAGCGGACAGACACCAGTATTGGGAGAGGGGGGCTGGCCGTCAGGGTTCACCGCGGCTCTGGCACAAACCCGGCGACACGGAGGTGGCACGGGCAGGAGCGGACTGAACGTGTCGGCTTCTCACTTTTTGGATTTTAGAAGGGCATGACATGCCTATATCTGTGTCTCCCCCTCCTTTTACTCCTCCACCTCTTTTCTTTTCGCATGACTATATGTAATTGTCACTTTTCCATGTGTTAGTTGTGTCTTCTGAGCAGTTTGTCAGCTTTTGGACACCTTTGAAGGTGTTTTCTATGTGTTTCTATGTGTTTTTGTTTGCCTGCCATTGGTTTTAACGGTGTTCGAAGGTGTTCGACGAACAGTTCGACGAACAGTTCGGCGAACACACGGGTGTTCGACGAACCGAACCGAACTCGAACACTACGGGGGTGGCTCAACACTAGTCGCAACCAGCTATAGCTCGATTTACTCCACAACAATTATCAGAAGAAAGAGATCATGTTGGGCAATATGTGATTCAGCTTGCCAAAGCCTTAACTAACACCCATGCGTTAGTATCATCTTCTATTCCAGATCCAGCTGGTGCAGACGGTTGTCGTACCCTCAAACCCGGAGATTACGTGTATGTGAAGATGCATGTTCGGAAACACGGACTAGAACCATTGTATGATGGACCATACCAAATGCTCCTTACACCCCCAACAGCAGTAAAACTTGAAGGGAAGTCAGAATGGATCCATGATTCACACTGCAAACGCCAACCATCCTGAGATGTTTTATGATAATATGTATGGTTAGATTAGTCAATACCTGGAATAGCCTACAACAGAATAGTGACCCTTTTAATAATAAGTTCATTACTCACCACCAGATTTTGGTACAAGAATTGAGTCAATTAGAGAACAACCACATCAGTGACTGTTGGATATGTACTCACTCACCAGTTTCAACCACTAGTATGCCTTTTCTGGCGGTCCCAGTCACTCTGGAGGAATTACTAAACTGGCCCAATTGTAGCGATGCCCTTGCTAATAATGCTACTAAGTTTAGTAGATTATGGAACACCACTGTAGGTATACCAGTAGTTGGTTGGGTGGATCTCCCTTGGTGGCAAGGAAATCATACTGCCACTAGTAAACACCTACAATTTCTTGCCCTTAACGGAAACAGGTGGGTGCCCAGAAACAAGTCTTCCTTGACTAATTTAGGCTTCATACCAACTGAAGGTCTACAAATCAGTTTTAATGCTACCTCTAGTACGGCAGATGCTTTTAAACCATCATTGTTGGAAAGATACATTCATAATCACTCATGGGTACATGCAAATCTGTTTATAAAAGGTACCAATGACACATATTATAAAATATCTGGTAACATCCCTTGCAATGAATTTTCTGAATATAAGCCTAGTGATCCAACATGTAGCAATCTGGATGTTGGATACTGTAGCCCCCTGGGACAAATGCCTTCATGGTGTATGTTATCAAATAACACCGTTTTTATCGATTTGGTACATAAATTAGTATTACAGTACTCTACTTTATGGGATCTGCCATCAGCCACATATTGGGTCTGTGGGAATAAAGCGTATAAATAGCTCCCAGTCGCAGTAGGGGGGATTTGTACGTTGGCCCGACTAACTCAAGCCACTTATCTTATTCCCCATGGTAAAGTAGATATGAGAGCCATCCCTCTTCATACCATCTATAAACGTGCTAAGGACAACACCCCACGCCCATCAGGAAGACCTCATTTAGTACAAATGAGTATACCAATAAGATAGCCAGTACTGTCTTCCTCTACCCTATGGTTACACAAACGTGGGACAAATTAGTGGAAGTCACTGACTACTTAGATGACCAGATTTGGAGTATATTGGAAGTAATTAATACTACTGTTGCGGTGCAGAATCAACTTATTATAGTAGCTAATCAACATACTTTAGTGCTGGACTATTTGACAGCAGCTCAAGGAGGGATGTGTCAGGTTATAGGCCCAGCCTGTTGTCACTATATTGACCCCGACTCTACCATACGGTTAAAGACTAAAATGGAAGACATTAGGAAACTCAGGGAAGAATATAACAAACATAATGAATTGACCAAAGACAGTTGGTGGTCTGATACGTTTTCCTTTTAAAATTCTGCTAATTGGTTTAAAGGGATTGGTGGATGGATTGCTGGAATATTACAAGGAGTGTTACATATTGCTGCTTATATCTTGTTAATATGTTTTACTAAAACTAGTCTTTTATTGTATCCCAATTTGCATGAGGAAAACCTGCCAGTCATCAGAGAGCAAGGAGAACGCTGTCAACCAACATCCAGTGCTACTATACACGGACCTCCCAGATGTAACCAGCATTGAGGACCTGGACTGCAAGGGAATGATGACCTTCACCCGCACGCCCCGACCAACCTCACGTCTGAAGATCAGAGCTTTATGATTATATCAATGAACAAGGGGGGTGGACATGCCGCAACAGCCTCAATTGGTAACAAGGGCACTAATTGAGTGAAGACCAATATTCCTCAGGCTCAAACCATTACCCTGGGAAAGCACCTCTATTGTTGATAATAACGTAATTTTTAGGGGGGAAATGTAAAGGACATATTGATACTATTCAGGCTATGGCAACTCCATTTTGTCTGCTTGCTTCAAAATCATGTTATTATACTCTTTGCATAACATACATTCTTTCCTTCTTTCCTCTTGATTCACATGCAACTTTCCCACACTAACCTTTTCTCTCAGGAACATTCTATGAGACACCCAGCTCCTGTTATCTAGCTAGTCTGAGCCGGGATGTACGACCTTGTAACTTTCCACCATGCACCGAACTAACGATAATATGACCATTTGTGTATTTCCGTAATAATTGTACTAACATTGGTTCAAGCTTGTAGTATGGGTGTAGGTGATTGGATATTAATAAACTCAAAACAATATAAAATGGTAAGTAGAAATAAACGGGGTTGGAGATTCTTGAATCCCCCCATACAGAGCTTTGCCTCCATCTGGTTTTCTATTGGATTGCAATCAACCTTGCAGCATAATAATTTGACACTCATTTGGTCAACCGTGAAGGGTCATTACTGCTCTCCCTCAACATGTACAGTCCTCTATGTCTCCTCCGTACAGTCCTCTATGTCTCTGCCATACAGCCCTCTATGTCTATGCTGTACAGCCCTCTTTGTCTCTGCCATACAGCCCTCTATGTCTCCGCCATACAGCCCTCTGTCTCCACCGTACAGCCCTCTGTCTCCACTGTACAGCCCTCTATGTCTCCACCGTACAGCCCTCTATGTCTCCACCGTACAGCCCTCTATATCTCCTCCATACAACCCTCTATGTCTCCTCCATACAGCCCTATATGTCTCCTCCATACAGCCCTCTTTGTCTCAGCTGTTTAATAGTGATTCTTGATTTCTTGTTGCTTTATGTTTTGGCAACTTTCATGACTATTTTTAGATTTCTCATATTGAAAATGTTGTTTTTTTAGTACTGGGGTAATATTCAGTATCATGTTGTAAATGTCCACATTTTAGCGTAATTTTGTCATTTGTTTCAACATTTTGAGCTGAATTATTTTAGCACAATCAATATATTTCATTCTTTATAGCCTATCAGTCTCACGCTCATGTCTCATGCATCTTTACAGCATCTCCAAAGTTTGCCCTTTATTTCTTGAATCTCAAAAACTTTTAGATCCCAATTTATGAAAGTGTCATTACCAGAAAACTGTCATAAAACACTTTCAAAAGTTTAAAATTATTGTTCAAGGCAAAGATGCGCCAAACAATTGTGATTTTTTTGCGTTTCCACAACACTTTCAGGTAGCCCCGCCAAAATAGGAGGAGTTGGGGAAGAGCCAGTGTAGAACGGGGCAGTGCTGTAGGACAGAGCGGTTCTGTAGGACGTGGCGGTGCTGTAGGTCTGGGCGGTGCTGTAGGACCGGGCAGTGCTGTAGGACAGGGCGGTTCTGTAGGACGAGGCGGCGCTGTAGGATGGGGCGGCGCTGTAGGACGGGGCAGCGCTGTAGGACTGGGCGGTGCTGTAGAATGGAGCGGTGCTGTAGGACGGAGCGGTGCTGTAGGACGGGGCAGTGCTGTAGGACTGGGCGGTGCTGTAGAATGGAGAGGTGCTGTAGGACGGAGCGGTGCTGTAGGACGGGGCGATGCTGTAGGACCGGGCGATGCTGTAGGACCGGGCGGTGCTGTAGGACGGAGCGGTGCTGTAGGACGGGGCGGTGCTGTGCCCGCCATCAAATTCTTCAAAATAGGAACCATTTCTTCTCCAGAAATATGACTGTAGTCCCTGACTGGAGTAACATTTCTGAAGAGGCAGATGGAGACGCACACCACTGATCAGATACATCATTAGGTGCTGTGCGCCTCTTAAAGAAATCAGCGAATCTTATTCATGCATGCTTTTCATTAAGACTGGTGAATGAGAAAGCGCTCACAAAATGATTAAAATAATTGTCTTAGTCATTTCTATGCATAGATTATCTATGCGCCTAAAGTGGCATAATCCTTCATGAATTTTCTCCCCCGGGCTTCCACAAGCTTCCACAAGCCCAATTGTATCCAAATTTATACAATATATTCTTATTCATAAAAACACAGATGTCTCTGCCGGGTTCTCAAAATACTATTAATTGATTTACAAAGTTCTGTTTCTAACAATCCAAACGATACAATAGCTGCAAATATACAGCAGGTGAAATAAGTATTGAACACGTCACCAATTTTCCAAGTAAATCTATATCTAAAGGTGCTACTGACATGAAATTCTCACCAGCTGTTAGTAACAGCCCATCCAATCCAAACAGGCAAAGAAATCACACCATAGATGTACATATATTAAAATATGTGTAATTAAGAAAAAAATACAGAGGGAAAAAGTATTGAACACGCTTACTGAAATCTATTTAATACTTTGTACAAAAGCCTTTGTTGGTGATGAAGTTTCAAGACGCCTCCTATATGGAGAAACTAGTCGCAGGCATTGCTCAGGTGTGAGTTTGACCAATTCTTACACAAACACTCTTCACACCCTGAAGGTCCCGTGGGCTCCTTCTATGAACTCTGAGCTTTAGTTCCTTCCATAACTTATGCAATTTTTACTGAACATGGCAATATATATAATATAACATTTTGTTAGTAAAAATTAGCGGCAAAAGTTTCAGATACACGAGGGTAAATAGGTGGAACTGGACCCCAAAATTTATTGTGCATTTCTCCCAAATGCGGTGATGACCCATATGTAATCAGAAATTACTGTTAGCCAACATGTCAGGGCTGGGAAGGAACGGGCACTATTTGGGGTTTAGATCACAGATTTTGCTAGAATAGTATTCGGGCGCCATTTGCGGAGCCCCAAAGGTGCCAGAACAGCAGAAAAGCCCCAAAGGTGCCAGAACAGCAGAAAAACCCCAAAAGTGACCCCGTTGTAGAAATTGCACCTCTCAATGAATTCATCTACGGCTCAATAACTATTTTATAACATCCACGCTGTGCTTTATTCTGGAGAATTGCAAATCTGCCAGTTTAGTGCCCATACATTGTGCACCTATAATTGTCGTGCCCCCATATATTGTAGTGCCCCCATACATTGTGCCCAGCTTGTTCTATTGGGGACACCCCGTAAATTGTTAAGTGCGCTCTCCCCGCTACAATAATGCCAAACATGTGGCCGTTTACTACGGTTTAGGCACAAGGATGGGGCTTTTGGATTTAGGAGCGCAGATTTCATTGGATTTTATTTGAGGGGGGAGCCGTTGCATTTCCATAGTCTTTGTTCTACCAGTAACGTGGGACCCCCTATAGTTCCACTGACAGATGACGGACCTGAGTGGGGGATGGTTGTAACGGGTCTGGGAGGTGGAACCTCTGAGCAACTATACAAGGGGGCGGTCCTTGTAAGGAAGCGGGTGGCTCCCAGGGAAGACGGGCAGGTAGTCACGGCAAGTGACAGGGACAGTCTCTGAGTAGAAGGGCAGGTAGTCACGGCAAGTGACAGGGACAGTCTCTGAGTAGAAGGGCAGGTAGTCACGGTAAGTGACAGGGACAGTCTCTGGGTAGAAGGACAGCAGGCGGGTGGCTGGTGAGCGCTCCCAGGTGAGCGGGCGAGAGTCTCTGGACAGGCAGGTGGTCACGGCAAGTGACGGCAGAGCCTCCAGGTAGGCTAGCAGGCAGGTAGCAGGCGAGCGCTCCCAGGTGAGCGGGCAAGAGTCTCTGGACGGGCAGGTGGTCACGGCAAGTGACGGCAGAGCCTCCAGGTAGGCTAGCAGGCAGGTAGCAGGTGAGCGCTCCCAGGTGAGCGGGCTGGCTGGTCCATAGACAGACTGACAGGTGTCGGAAGGCAGACCGTCGGACCGCAGGCTTGCAAACAGGTAAGCGGATATCAGGCAAGTATCAAGCAGGAATCTGGCAGGTGACTGGCAGGTAACTGGTAGCGGGACCTGAGGTCTGAAGCAGAGTGAAGGCTTTGCAACAGCATTGCTCGGGCACCTATATTTTGGAGGAGGTGCCTTATATATGGTGAAGTCCTCCGGCCATTGGCCGGGGACTCCTTAGGAAGACGTGCGCGGCCCCTTTAAGAGAGGGGGAGCGCGCACGCCCTAAGCACCGTGGCCGGGAAGCAGCGCGCGCTGCCAGCAGAGCGGGAGGAAGACGCCGGGCACGGAGCGGAGAGGTGAGGGGAACAGCGTCCCTGCCTAGCAGGAGGCAGGGACGCCGACGCTACAGTAACCCCCCCTTTAGGCCCCCCCTTTTTTAGGCCAGAGAGAAATTTATCAAGGATGAGAGGGGCATGGATGTTCTCCCGGGGCTCCCACGTTCTCTCCTCAGGACAAAACCCCTTCCAATCTACCAGAAAAAAGGTCTTTCCTCTTACCCTTTTGGTGGCCAGAATGTTCTCTACCTCAAACTCGTTCTCAGCGGAAACCGGAGCAGGGGGCATACCTGTAGACTTGGAAAAAGAGTTAAGTACCACGGGTTTGAGGAGAGATACATGGAAGGAGTTAGGGATCCGTAAGTTGGCCGGGAGTTTCAATTTATAGGCCACCGGATTGATTTATTTGACAACTTCCAGTGGGCCGATGAACCGAGGCCCTAACTTGTAGGAGGGAATCTTGAGCCGGACATACTTGGACGAGAGCCAGACTTTATCTCCAGGACGGAATAGTGGAGGCTCCAGGCGTTTTTTGTCAGCGTGTTTTTTCATCCGCTCGGACGACTGAAGGAGTGCAGATCGGGTACTCTCCCAAATGGAGGAGAATTCGCTAATGAGAGATTCCGCAGCCGGATTGTCCACCGAGGTGGAGACGGGAAATGGGATCCGAGGATGCTGACCGAAGACTACAAAAAACGGGGATTTGGAGGAAGATTCGCTCTCGTGATTATTGTAAGAGAATTCGGCCCATGGTAGGAGATCCACCCAGTCCGAATGGTGGGCATTAACGAAGTGCCGGAGGTAACTGGTCAGGATCTGATTGATCCGCTCCACTTGACCATTGGACTGTGGGTGGTAAGCGGAGGAGAAGTCCAGGGTGACGTCAAGCAGCTTACATGTGGCTCTACAGAAGCGTGAGGTGAACTGAACCCCACGATCCGACACGATGTGGAGGGGCAGACCATGGAGACGGAAGATGTGGAGGATAAAGTCTTTAGCCAGTTCGGGTGCAGACAGGAGACCCGGCAGGGGAATGAAGTGCGCCATCTTGGAAAAGCGGTCAGCGACCACCCAAATGACCGTACAACCGGCAGAGACAGGGAGATCCGTTATAAAGTCCATAGCTATATGCTGCCACGGGGCAGCAGGTACTGGAAGAGGAAGGAGGCGACCGGCTGGCAAGTGTCTCGGAACTTTGTTGCGGGCGCAGGACAAACAGGCTGAAACAAAGTCTATTACATCTAGAGATGAGCGTTGTTCTACTCGAACTGTTCGCCAATCTCAAATTCGAGCTGTTTTGGGCGGTGTTCGAGCCGGTCGGCGAACACGAACAATTTGAGAAAAATTCGGCTGTTCGAGGTTATGTTCGATAACTGTTCGTGCACCAAAATCATAACTGGATTTTTTCTCAGTAATGATGAAAATTAATGTTAATACGCAGTTTGAGTGTACAGCGGGGCGGGGGGAGGGGCAGGGGATGGATCTCTGCAGGAACAATGAAGATCTCCATTTTTTTTTCTCTTTCCCGCATTTGCAGTGGGGAGGTGCAATCTGTCAGCCTATCAGCAGCGCACACACGGAGCGAAGTGCTTTTTTTCACACAAGCAAGGGCATGTGTGATTGGCAGTGTATGTCACATGTCCTTGCCCTATAAGACCAAGCCATTTTCCCCGTCGCCACCATTTTCTCACTGCTGCAGCTGCGTGTTAGACGGCACCGCTGTTGCTGTGTGCGCTATACCTTGTTAATTTCAAGCCAATTTTCGCACAAATATACAGATAGCTTGGGAGTAGGGAATAGTTGTGATTGCAGTCCTTTTAAGGACTAGGTTACAGCATTTCCTACGACTTTTATCAGGGAGGTCTGTGCTCTTAAATAGATAGGTTGTGGGAGTAAAGACTAATTGTAATTGGAGTCCTTTTCAGGACTAGGTTACATCAGTTCCTATCAGTTTTTGCCAGGCAGGTCTGTGCCAGTGCTGTGCAAGTTTTTTTCACAGCATTTGGCTGAATCTAGCAAAGCTAATCCTTTTTGGCCTATTGCAGAGTGTGTTAGTCAGTGGAGTAGCCTATCTGTGTTGCAAGATATACCACCTGTGTATAGAATACCAATTTTTTTACTGCACCTAGTGAAGTAAAATCTTTTGGGCATAGCATCATTCTATTAGTCCATCTATACTGACCTCCATCAGGTTGCAAACTGAATATAATTTTTTTCTGCATCTAGCTCTGAAAAAATATTTGGGCTTCTAGCAGTGTGTGGGACTTGGTCTATTAGTCCATCTATACTGACCTCCATCAGGTTGCAAATTAAAAATAATTTTTTTCTTCATTTAGCTCTGAAAAAATATTTGGGCTTCTAGCAGTGTGTGGGACTTGTTCTATTAGTCCTTCTATACTGACCTCCAGCAGGTTGCAAATTGAATATAATTTTTTTCTGCATCTAGCTCTGAAAAAATATTTGGGCTTCTAGCGGTGTGTGGGACTTGGTATATTAGTCCATCTATACTGACCTCCATCAGGTTGCAAATTAAAAATAATTTTTTTCTGCATCTAGCTCTGAAAAAATATTTGGGCTTCTAGCAGTGTGTGGGACTTGGTCTATTAGTCCATCTATACTGACCTCCATCAGGTTGCAAATTAAAAATATTTTTTTTCTTCATTTATCTCTGAAAAAATATTTGGGCTTCTAGCAGTGTGTGGGACTTGTTCTATTAGTCCTTCTATACTGACCTCCAGCAGGTTGCAAATTGAATTTAATTTTTTTCTGCATCTAGCTCTGAAAAAATATTTGGGCTTCTAGCGGTGTGTGGGACTTGGTCTATTAGTCCATCTATACTGACCTCCATCAGGTTGCAAATTAAAAATAATTTTTTTCTGCATCTAGCTCTGAAAAAATATTTGGGCTTCTAGCAGTGTGTGGGACTTGGTCTATTAGTCCATCTATACTGACCTCCATCAGGTTGCAAATTGAATAAAAAAATTTTCTGCATCTAGCTCTGAAAAAATATTTGGGCTTCTAGCGGTGTGTGGGACTTGGTCTATTAGTCCATCTATACTGACCTCCATCAGGTTGCAAATTAAAAATAATTTTTTTCTGCATCTAGCTCTGAAAAAATATTTGGGCTTCTAGCGGTGTGTGGGACTTGGTCTATTAGTCCATCTATACTGACCTCCATCAGGTTGCAAATTAAAAATAATTTTTTTCTGCATCTAGCTCTGAAAAAATATTTGGGCTTCTAGCAGTGTGTGGGACTTGGTCTATTAGTCCATCTATACTGACCTCCATCAGGTTGCAAATTAAAAATAATTTTTTTCTGCATCTAGCTCTGAAAAAATATTTGGGCTTCTAGCAGTGTGTGGGACTTGGTCTATTAGTCCATCTATACTGACCTCCATCAGGTTGCAAATTAAAAATAATTTTTTTCTTCATTTAGCTCTGAAAAAATATTTGGGCTTCTAGCAGTGTGTGGGACTTGTTCTATTAGTCCATCTATACTGACCTCCATCAGGTTGCAAATTGAATAAAAAAATTTTCTGCATCTAGCTCTGAAAAAATATTTGGGCTTCTAGCGGTGTGTGGGACTTGGCCTATTAGTCCATCTATACTGACCTCCATCAGGTTGCAAATTAAAAATAATTTTTTTCTGCATCTAACCCAGCCAATAGTTTTGGCCTAATACCACAGTTTGGCCACTCAGCTCTGCTCGGTTACCATCCATTGTTTTTTTGTGCAAACAACTCCAGAGTTGTGAATTAGTTAACCACCAAAATGAGTGGAAAAAGGCCTGCTGCTGGTGGAAAGGGGAATAGGCGTGTTGGGAAGGGAAAAAAGGTTGTGTCCGTGGGGTAGGTGCAGAAGAAAGACCATCTTCCAGCCAAACTAAAATGTCTACTTCTTTTAGCGGACAATGTGATAAGATCCCTTTCTTACGGCCACGCCAATCGCTACAAATTCCAGATGAGGCACAAAAACAGCAGGTGCTTCAACGGATATCAAGTGCTCCTTTAAGTGGGCTCTCCTCCACATCAACTTCAACATCACAAATACTGCAGTCCTCAAAGGTGTCACCCAAATCGCACTTGCTTCCTCACAGCTCCCAAATCTCCAGCTGCCCGTCTGAGTATGAGGTAGAACAGATGGTTGAGTCTGCAGAGCTGTTTACTCATACTATAGCCTGGGAATCAGAGGTCGACTCCAGCGCTTCTGTGAATCCAGACGAGGAAATGATCTGCACTGATGCCCAGAATCTTTATGAGTCGGATCCAGGACCAGACGCAGAAGGTTCTGACCATAATGTAGACCCTCATTCCCAAACTGTAACTCCAGTTGGTGGAGACAATGAGGAAGACCATGATAAGACTCAAATACCTGATTGGAGCGACAACTTTAGTTTTTTGTCAGGGCAGGAACAGGTTGGCTCTGAGGACGACGGGTGTGATAACGCACAGGGTGATGATGATGAGGTCGGAGATCCCACTTACTGTCAACCCACAGTCAGCCAAGAGATGAGGTCAGCAGAGGAGGTGGAGGAAGATGCTAGTGACGACGAGGTCAGGTTGCGCCTTCCTGGACAGAGACGTAGTACTGGAAGCACGTCAACAACTGCATCCTCAAACACAACTGTGCCTCTCACCACAAGTCGTGGTGGCTCTTCAGGTCGCATGGGTGCTAAGCCTTGCATAGCCTGGGCATTTTTTCAGATCGATAAAGATGACCCAACTCGTGTTATCTGTAACATTTGTCAGCAAAAGCTAAGTAGAGGCCAAAAAATACATAGTTTGAGTACTTCATGCATGAACCGGCACATGGACATGAAGCATAAGTTGCAGTGGGAAGCTCAGTGTGCTACAATGCGGCCTAGCCGGCCGGGCCAACCACCGTCTGCCATATCTTGTGCATCCGCGGCCTCTTCATCCTCTGTGACTGGGGGGACAGCAGTCACACCTGTTTTGGGGCGCAGACCTGCCACCTCTTTACCCGCAACAGCCAGCGTGATTGGCAGGTCATCATTTTCTTTGGAGGTGGTAACACCAGCTGGTCTTGAGCGCTGACCGACATCGATAGCACCACCTTTGGATCAAGGCAACCTAACATGTCCGCCTGCATCTTCCTCACAGACCGGCAGTTTGCCGGGGACACCCTTATCAACCCCGTCTAAGCACAATAGCCAGCCCTCGGTCCCTCAGATGTGGACAAGTAAAAGACCATTTCCTCCTAGCCATGAGAAAGCTAAGAGGTTGAATTTCACCATCTGCAAGCTCTTGGCTACAGAAATGCTGCCTTTCCGCCTGGTGGACACAGAGGATTTTCGAGACCTTATGTCCGTCGCAGTGCCCCAGTACCAGATGCCCAGTCGGCACTACTTCTCAAAGAAAGGTGTGCCTGCGCTCCACCAGCATGTCGCACACAACATCACCGCTTCTTTGAGAAACTCTGTGTGTGACAGGGTGCATTTCACCACAGACACTTGGACGAGTAGGCATGGACAGGGGCGTTACATGTCGCTGAATGGGCACTGGGTAACTATGGTGACAGCAGGACAAGGGGCTGCTGTCCAAGTCTTGCCGTCCCCACGAGTTGTGCGTCAATCCTCTTTATGTCAAAGTTCCTCCACTGCTTCTGCCTCCTCAACCTCCTCTCGGTCTTCCACCTGCACCCAAGCCCATGCCACAAGCTTTCTAACTGCGCAGAAGGGATCCTGCACACCTCCTTACTATGCTGGCAGTAGGGCTCAACGTCATCAGGCGGTTTTTACATTGAAATGTCTGGGAAATGTGAGTCACACAGCTGAGGAGTTGTGGTCAGCTCTGGAGAACCAATTTCATGAATGGTTGTCTCCACTGGACCTGAAACCAGGGAAGGCCGTGTGCGACAATGCTGCAAACCTTAGTGCGGCCCTTCGCCGGGGCAATGTCACACACGTGCCTTGTATGGCTCACGTGTTGAACCTGGTTGTCCAGCAATTTTTAGCCCACTATCCCAGACTAGATGGCCTTCTGCAGAGGGCACGGTCGCTGTGTGCTCACTTCCGCCGTTCGCATCCCGCAGCTCAGCGACTTACATCTCTACAGAAGTCGTTGGGCCTGCCACTTCACCGGCTAAAATGCGATGTGCCTACCCGGTGGAATTCAACTCTGCACATGTTGCAGCGACTGTGGCAGCACCGACAAGCCCTGGTGCAATACGTTCTGACGTATAGCCTGGGCCAACGAGATTCAGAGGTGGGGCAAATCACGCTGGAGGAGTGGTCTCAGATCAGGGACCTATGCACCCTTCTGCACAGTTTTGAAATGGCGACGAAGATGTTTAGTGCTGACGATGCCATTATCAGCATGACTATTCCGGTGATTTACATGCTGGAGCACATGTTAAACAGAATTCGGAGTCAGGTGGTGGCACAAGAGGAGGTGGAGGAAGTAGAGGAGGAGGAGTTGTATGCGGAAGGGCTAACATCTGCAAGGTCCAGACGGTCGGCAGCACCAAGGCGGCAGGCATGTGAGGGTGGGGGAGATGATTTTACCAGGGCGCATGGTAGCAGCCAAACTAGTGAGGAAGGTGCAGGAGCCCAGGAAGAAGTGGAGGACGAACTGATGGAAGACTCATCAGATGAGGGAGACCTTGATCACATTTCTATTGTGCGAGGTTGGGGGGAGAGGACAGAGGAAGGAAGCATGATTGTTACCTCGCCACCAACACAACAGGGACTTGGTGCTCCTGGATGCGCAACACACATGAGTGCCTTCTTGCTGCACTACCTGCAACATGACCCTCGAATTGTGAGAATTAGAAATAATCCTGACTACTGGGTTGCCACACTGTTAGATCCCCGGTACAAAAGTAAATTTGCAGAAATTATTCCTGCCATAGAAAGGGATGCACGCATGCAGGAGTATCAGCAGAGACTGTTGCAGAATCTTACATGTGCTTTTCCACAAAATACCAGTGGTGCACGTAGTGAATCTCACAGTTCCAACTTGACAACCGTGGGACCGTCAAGTGTTCAGCACTCAAACCGTAACAGAACCACAGTATCTGCTGGTAACATCAATTTTGCGGAATAATTTCACCACTTTTTTAGCCCATCCTTTGCAAGGCCACAGGAGACAAGAAGTCTGACACATAGTCAACGCCTAGAGACGATGGTACAGGAGTATCTCCAAGTAAACATTGAAGCCATGACTGTGTCACTGGACCCTTGCTCTTTTTGGGCTTCCAATCTGGATAAATGGCCGGAGCTAGCCACTTACGCCTTGGAGATCTTGTCATGCCCCGCAGCCAGCGTTCTGTCTGAACGTGTGTTCAGCGCTGCTGGTGGTGTGCTGACAGATAAGCGCACGCGGCTCTCCACTGATAATGTAGACAGACTCACGTTCATAAAGATGAACAAATCATGGATCCGAAACGACTTTTCTACCCCTGTGTCATCCTGGGGAGAGTAAAAGCTTGATGATTGGTTAAAATCACCCTACCAACCGTTTTAAGCTTTCAAATTACTAATCATGTTTATCTGTATCTTGACTGGAAAATAATTTGGGCTTTGTAGCAGTGTGCAGCACTGATCCTATTAGGCCATCTATAATAAGCTTCACCAGATTTAAAATTAAAAATAATTTTTAGCTGCATCTAGGCCGGAAAATAATTTTGGGGCTCCGAGATGCGCAAGACACATAAGTGCCTTCTTGCTGCACTACCTGCAGCATGACCCTCATATTGTCAGAATTCGAAGTAATCATGACTACTGGGTTGCCACACTCTTAGATCCCCCAAACTTTTCGATCAACCTTTTCATTTTAATAAAGACCAAAAAAATGGTCATTTTTGAAATTATAAGCATTAGCAGGTTGTTAGAAACTGAAATCAAACAGTTTTCAACTCAAAACTTTATTCTAGGTGATGTTACATTTTCACATAGGACCCCTTGTTCGAAAGGAGCTTCTGAACTCTCTCGTCCATTGAATTTGTCAGGTTTTGGATGGTTTCTGCTTCAATTGTTTTGCATGAGGACAGAATACCCTCCCAGAGCTGGTGCTTAGATGTGAACTGCCTCCCGCCATCATAGACACTCCTTTTAATGATGCTCCAAAGGTTCTGATGGGGTAGAGGTCAGGGGAGCATGGGGGTCACACCATAAGTTTGTCCCCTTTTATGCCCATATCAGCCAGAGATGCAGATGTTTTATGTGCAGCATGAGATGGTGCATTATCATGCAGAAAAATGATCTTGCTGTGAAATACACGGTTCTTCTTCTTGAACCATGGCAGGAAGTGCTGTTTGAGAAAATCCACATACATTATGGAGTTCATCTTTAGCGCCTTCAGGGATCCTAAAGGGGCCGACAATCTCTCTCCCCATGATTCCAGCCCAAAACATTACTCCACCTTCTCCTTGTTGGCGCTGTAGCCGTGTTTGCGTGGGGTGTCCATCAACCAGCCATCCTCCACTCCATTCATCTGGACCATCGAGCGCTGCACGGCACTCATCCGTGAACAAAACAGTTTTGAAATCAGTCTTCATGTAATGTTTGGCCCACTGGAGCCGTTTCTGCTTGTGTGAAGTGGATAGAGGAGGTCGACAGGATGGCGTATGCACAGCTGCAAACCTCTGAAGGACCCTGCATCTTGTTGTTCGGGGGACGTTGGAGGCACAAGCAGCTTCAAAAACTTGTCTGCTGCTATGACAAGGCTTTTTTGCCGCTGCTCTTTCAACCTGACGTAATTGCCTGTAGGAAAGAGTCCTCAATTTGCCCTTATCAGCACGCACACGTGTGTACTGTGAATCAGCTACATACTTCTTGATTGCCAAGACACTTCATCCTGATCATCGCACAATGTTGATTGTAGTCATGCCTTGACCTAAACACTCCACAATTTGTTGCTTCTCAGCAGCCGACACATCCTTTTTCTTTCCCATTTTGGCAGAAAATGTAGGCTGCTTAATAATGTGAGAGAGCCTTCTTAAGTAGTCTTGCCTTTCATTGGACACACCTGCCAAACTAATTAGCACAGGTGTCTGCAATTGCTTACAGTGATATAAAGAGCCCTGACACACATCACCATCAATGAGTTTAACTGACAAACAAACAAATTCTTCCCTTATCACTCCTAAACACTTTTTGCATAATAATTTGGAACACAGTGTACATGTGCTTTTCCACAAAACACCAGTGGTTCACGTAGTGAATCTTACAGTTCTAATTTGCCAACCGTGGTCTGTATGGAATTGTTCAATAAAGGGCCCAAAATTAAGATAACATAGATGGGAGAGGTCTCTATGAATAGGAATTCCTAAGTATTTGATACCCTGTGAGGGCCAGGCAAAGGGAAAGTTGGACTGGATGGAATCCTATATGGATTTAGGGAGGGAGACATCGAGGACCTCAGACTTCGCTGCATTGATTTTAAAATTTTACCATGTAACAAAGTGATCTATTTCAGCCATAACAGCAGGGATGGATATATGTGATTGAGTGATATATACTAGGACATCAGCAGCAAATAGAGAGCACTTGTACTCGGTGCCTCCCACCTCAATCCACCTAATATTGGGGTTATGGCGAATTGATGAGAGCAGGTGCTCCGTCACTAGGATGTATAAGAGAGGGGACAGAGGACATCCCTGCCTTGTCCCATTGGTAATTGTGAAAGGTGATGAAAATGTTCTGACGCACCCCCTGGGCCTTGGGACACCCGGAGCCGGACCCTTTTTGGTGGATGCTGGTGGTTGTAGTCTTCGTGGCGGCGATCCGGTTCCGTGGCTCAGGGCGGTCAAACCAGTGGCGGAACTATTTATGTGGTTTTGATGTTTAAATGTCCGACTACGCCACCCGTGGATTGCGGTCAGAGTGAACCGCCGCTACAGGGCAGACCGCTAAGGCTGGTGTTGTGGGTGCAGCAGAGCGTAGCATAACTCCCCACGGGAGGAGTATAGCCTCAGGGCAGTGTATGCGGAGGATGGGGGTGATGGTGCAGGGCAGCAGCAGTAACGACACGGAGTCAGTGATGCAGTTCAGGGCCTTTACTCACAGTTCTTATTATCCAGACCACGTCTGCAGGTAACGGCTGCCCACGTCGTACTGTGCTCACCAGGTGAGGGGCTCAGACAACTCCCAGATAACTTTGGAGCGCTTCACAGGACCCCCTTTGTGTGTCCTTTGTCTGGCCTTTCTTACCAACACTTCTGTCCGGCTGCCTCGGGCCTCCTCTTGGTAAACTTGGCGCCAGTTTCCCTAACCCTATGTGGTGCCCTCCTAGCGGGTGGAGCAAGGGGCTGCGCCACATAAAATGTCAGAGCCTCCGGTTTCTAGCTGAGGGTCGTTTCCTGCCTCCACTAGTTCGGGGACCGGTCTCCCCCTTTGGCCTGACCCCTCCACGCAGGTGGATTCGGGCGTGCGGTGGCGACTCGCCCGTCCGCACCCCTGGGATCCCTTCATTCCTCGTTCCTGGAGCCTTCTCCGCTCCTCTTCCTTCCTTCTCCCTCTTGCAGGCCTGGGCCTCTGTTACTAGGCCCGCCTCCGGAGCAGAGCTCATGCAGAGCCCCTGCTCCCTGCCACTTCTGCTCAGACTTCTCTGCACTGAACTAAGATGGTGCCCACCTTTTATACTCCCTTCTCAATGCACCCAGGAACTGCTTCCTCCCTGCTCCTGCACTACAGGGTTCCCCTTCCTCAGTGTTCCCTCCCCCCACTCCAGCCAGGGACAGGGACTGTCGTGCCCATCTCAGGGGCATATTGGTCGCCCTGCCCCACGGCAATGTGGTGTAATGCATGCAGGTGTCGGGTCCTGATCCACACTACATCCTTACCTGAGAGTGAGATATCACACCTCTGGGTGAGGTGCAATACCTCTGTAGCAACCGAGCCCTCAGGGTGCTACAGTTCCATTTATCTTCAGCCTAGGTGACGTATTGTGATACAGGGCCGTGATTTTGGCTATAAAAGGGTCCCCTAGACCCCTACCCCAAGCTTTTTAAGAGAATCATATATGGCGTGCCAGGAGACTCTATGGAATGCTTTCTCAGCATCCAACGAGAGTATCTACTTACAAATTTTTAACTGCATCTAGCCCAGGAAATACTTTGTGCCTAGTAGCAGTGTCTGCTAGTCAGCGGATTATCCCGGCTGTTAAGCAAGCTACACCACCTGTAGTTTGGACACTTAATTTTTTCAAAGGAAATGCTTCGGGACCACGGGATACTCAGTGAAGAGCATCAGGAGGCACCCCAAGGCATAGGGGCTGGGACTGGCACTAGGATGCCTTGCGGTGGACAGCCGAGCTCGATCCTTATAAAAGCTTTTTAACTGCAGCAGCTTTAGTGGACGCTACTGGAGCTGGAATTACGCGGCTGCTGGCATGAGACTTGCCCTCCAATAGATCCTTGTAAATGGATTTAAAGTGTATTCATTCAAATTAGAGGGACAATTTAAATTAAAAAGCTTAGAGCTGCCTCCACCACAGGGGGGCTCTCTCGACCCACCAGCGGACAGGCACCAGTATTGGGAGAGGGGGGCTGGCCGTCAGGGTTCACCGCGGCTCTGGCACAAACCCGGCGACACGGAGGTGGCACGGGCAGGAGCGGACTGGCCGTGTCGGCTTCTCACTTTTTGGATTTTAGAAGGGCATGACATGCCTATATCTGTGTCTCCCCCTCCTTTTACTCCTCCACCTCTTTTCTTTTCGCAAGACTATATGTACTTGTCACTTTTCCATGTGTTAGTTGTGTCTTCTGAGCAGTTTGTCAGCTTTTGGACACCTTTGAAGGTGTTTTCTATGTGTTTCTATGTGTTTTTGTTTGCCTGCCATTGGTTTTATCGGTGTTCGAAGGTGTTCGACGAACAGTTCGACGAACAGTTCGGCGAACACACGGGTGTTCGACGAACCGAACCGAACTCGAACACTACGGGGGTGGCTCAACACTAATTACATCCTTGTGCAGGGTAGGCCACCAGTAATGTCGGGTAATAAGCTGGAGGGTCTTTTTCTGACCGGCATGGCCAGCTAGTTTAGACGAGTGACCCCAGTGTAGGACCTTCTTACTGGGAGGGAAACTATTTAGATTCACGGGAGCCACCTGTATTACTCTGGCGGGGTCAATGATGTGCTTCGGTTCCTCCCCTAGATCAGACACCAGGAAGGATCGGGACAAGGCGTCGGCTTTGATGTTTTTGTCTGCCGGGCGAAAATGAAGAACGAAGTCAAAGCGGGCAAAAAACAAGGACCACCGGGCTTGGCGTGGGTTAAGTCTCTGGGCGCTCTGGAGGTAAGCCAAGTTCTTGTGGTCAGTGTAAATTATTACCGGGTGAAGAGCCCCCTCGAGCAGGTAACGCCACTCCTCCAGTGCCAGCTTAATAGCCAATAACTCTCGATCTCCTATAGAATAATTGCGCTCAGAAGAGGAGAAGAGTTTGGAGAAGAAGCCGCAAGTTACCATTCTTCTGGAAGGCGACTTTTGGGTAAGTACCGCTCCGGCTCCCGAGGAGGAGGCGTCAACTTCCAGGAAGAATTGTTTGTTGCCGTCCGGACGATGCAGCACCGGGGCGGAAGAAAAAGCCTGTTTTAAGGAAAGAAAGGCTTCCTCTGCTTCGGGCGGCCATTCTCTGGGATTAGCGCCCTTACGGGTGAGCGCAGAGATTGGGGCAGTCCGGGAAGAGAAGTGCGGTATGAAGAGGCGGTAGTAGTTGGCGAAACCCAGGAACCGCTGAATAGCTTTCAACCCCTCTGGTCGGGGCCACTTCTGGATGGCAGACAGTTTCTCAGGGTCCATTTGTAAGCCGGTCTGAGAGATTATGTAGCCCAGAAACGGAAGCGAGGTCTGCTCAAAGAGGCACTTCTCATATTTAGCGTAGAGATGGTTCTGCCTGAGCCTGAGCAGAACCTGACGAACATCCCTCCGGTGTGTGGGGAGATCCGGAGAGAAGACCAAGATGTCTTCCAGGTACACCACTACGCAGGAGTAGAGAAGGTCCCGGAAGATGTCATTGACCAACTCTTGAAAGACGGCGGGAGCATTACAGAGACCGAAGCGCATTACCAGGTATTCATAGTGGCCGTCCCGGGTGTTAAATGCCGTCTTCCATTCATCCCCCTGACGGATACGGACCAGGTTATACGCCCCACGGAGGTCCAGCTTGGTGAAGATTCTAGCCCCCCTCAGACGGTCAAATAATTCCGGAATGAGCGGAAGGGGGTATTTATTCTTCACCGTGATCTGGTTAAGGCCTCTATAGTCTATACAGGGACGGAGTGAGCCGTCCTTCTTTTTGACAAAGAAGAAGCCTGCTCCCGCCGGGGAAGTAGATTTCCGGATGAATCCCCGGGCCAGATTCTCCTCAATATATTCTGACATGGATCAGGTCTCAGCAGCGGACAAAGGGTAAATGCGCCCACGAGGAGGAGTAGCGCCGGGCATCAGGTCGATTGGGCAGTCGTATGGTCTATGAGGGGGTAATGTCTCTGCCTCCTTTTTATTAAAGACGTCCGCATACGACCAATAAGGAGCCGGAAGACCAGGTAGATTGGCTGGAGTAGGAGAAGGACGGACAGGATGGACGGGAACTAAACAAGTCTTATGGCAGTCCTGTCCCCAGCGAAGGACCTCTCCGGTCTGCCAATCAAGCACAGGTGCATGTTTCTGAAGCCAAGATAGGCCTAGTAAGAGGGCGTGAGAGAGTCCAGGCAGAACATGAAAGGAGATGCACTCAGAATGCAGCATTCCCACCTGTAGAGTTAGAGATTCGGTGATGAGTTGGATGGGATGTGGTAAGAGGCCCCCATCCACGGCGGCGACAGATAAAGGTACGGCCAGAGGTTTGGTGGGAATGCAGTATTTTTCTACCAGGGATTGAGAGATGAGATTTCCAGCAGCTCCTGAGTCAAGTTGAGCCAGTTCAAAATAGCGGTTCTCTCTGCAGATGATTGAGACTGACAGCATCAGGGATGAAGAGGGTTTATTTTTGTATAGGGCGACCTCTCTGAGCGATCCTAGACACAGGCCTCTCTGGGCAGGAACGGATCCGGTGCTCCTTGCTGCCACAGTAGAAGCAGCTCCCCTCGGCACGGCGTAAGTCTTGACGGGTTTTGACCATCTTGGTCTGGTCGACCTGCATAGGCTCAGGTGAGTGTGCCTGGGGAGTAACGGAGGGAGTGACGGGTTTCTGGTAGATAGGGGCTAGACGTGGAAATAGAGATGAGCGTTGTTCTACTCGAACTGTTCGCCAATCTCAAATTCGAGCTGTTTTGGGCGGTGTTCGAGCCGTTCGGCGAACACGAACAATTTGAGAAAAATTCGGCTGTTCGAGGTTATGTTCGATAACTGTTCGTGCACCAAAATCATAACTGGATTTTTTCTCAGTAATGATGAAAATTAATGTTAATACGCAGTTTGAGTGTACAGCGGGGTGGGAGGAGGGGCAGGGGATGGATCTCTGCAGGAACAATGAAGATCTCCATTTTTTTTTTCTCTTTCCCGCATTTACAGTGGGGAGGTGCAATCTGTCAGCCTATCAGCAGCGCACACACGGAGCGAAGTGCTTTTTTTCACACAAGCAAGGGCATGTGTCATTGGCAGTGTATGTCACATGTCCTTGCCCTATAAGACCAAGCCATTTTCCCCGTCGCCACCATTTTCTCACTGCTGCAGCTGCGTGTTAGACGGCACCGCTGTTGCTGTGTGCGCTATACCTTGTTAATTTCAAGCCAATTTTCGCACAAATCTACAGATAGCTTGGGAGTAGGGAATAGTTGTGATTGCAGTCCTTTTAAGGACTAGGTTACAGCATTTCCTACGACTTTTATCAGGCAGGTCTGTGCTCTTAAATAGATAGATTGTGGGAGTAAAGACTAATTGTAATTGGAGTCCTTTTCAGGACTAGGTTACATCAGTTCCTATCAGTTTTTGCCAGGCAGGTCTGTGCCAGTGCTGTGCAAGTTTTTTTCACAGCATTTGGCTGAATCTAGCAAAGCTAATCCTTTTTGGCCTATTGCAGAGTGTGTTAGTCAGTGGAGTAGCCTATCTGTGTTGCAAGATATACCACCTGTGTATAGAATACCAATTTTTTTACTGCACCTAGTGAAGTAAAATCTTTTGGGCATAGCATCATTCTATTAGTCCATCTATACTGACCTCCATCAGGTTGCAAATTGAATAAAAATTTTTTCTGCATCTAGCTCTGAAAAAATATTGGGCTTCTAGCTGTGTGTGGGACTTGTTGTATTAGTCCATCTATACTGACCTCCATCAGGTTGCAAACTGAATATATTTTTTTCTGCATCTACCTCTGAAAAAATATTGGGCTTCTAGCTGTGTGTGGGACTTGTTCTATTAATCCATCTATACAGACCTCCATCAGGTTGCAAACTGAATATATTTTTTTCTGCATCTACCTCTGAAAAAATATGTGGCCTTCTAGCAGTGTGTGGGACTTTCTCTATTAGTCCATCTATACTGACCTCCATCAGGTTGCAAACTGAATATAATTTTTTTCTGCATCTAGCTCTGAAAAAATATTTGGCCTTCTAGCAGTGTGTGGGACTTTCTCTATTAGTCCATCTATACTGACCTCCATCAGGTTGCAAATTAAAAATAATTTTTATCTGCATCTACAGTACCTCTGAAAAAATATTTGGGCTTCTAGCTGTGTGTGGGACTTGTTCTATTAGTCCATCTATACTGACCTCCATCAGGTTGCAAATTGAATATAATTTTTATCTGCATCTAGCTCTGAAAAAATATTTGGCCTTCTAGCAGTGTGTGGGACTTTCTCTATTAGTCCATCTATACTGACCTCCATCAGGTTGCAAATTAAAAATAATTTTTATCTGCATCTAGCTCTGAAAAAATATTTGGCCTTCTAGCAGTGTGTGAGACTTTCTCTATTAGTCCATCTATACTGACCTCCATCAGGTTGCAAATTAAAAATAATTTTTATCTGCATCTACCTCTGAAAAAATATTTGGGCTTCTAGCTGTGTGTGGGACTTGTTCTATTAATCCATCTATACAGAACTCCATCAGGTTGCAAATTGAATATAATTTTTTTCTGCATCTAACCCAGCCAATAGTTTTGGCCTAATACCACAGTTTGGCCACTCAGCTCTGCTCGGTTCCCATCCATTGTTTTTTTGTGCAAACAACTCCAGAATTGTGAATTAGTTAACCACCAAAATGAGTGGAAAAAGGCCTGCTGCTGGTGGAAAGGGGAATAGGCGTGTTGGGAAGGGGAAAAAAGGTTGTGTCCATGGGGTAGGTGTTAAAGCAACAGTAACATCTGCAGAAGAAAGACCATCTTCCAGCCAAACTAAAATGTCTACTTCTTTTAGCGGACAATGTGATAAGATCCCTTTCTTACGGCCACGCCAATCGCTACAAATTCCAGATGAGGCACAAAAACAGCAGGTGCTTCAACGGATATCAAGTGCTCCTTTAAGTGGGCTCTCCTCCACATCAACTTCAACATCACAAATACTCCAGTCCTCAAAGGTGTCACCCCAATCGCACTTGCTTCCTCACAGCTCCCAAATCTCCAGCTGCCCGTCTGAGTATGAGGTAGAACAGATGGTTGAGTCTGCAGAGCTGTTTACTCATACTATAGCCTGGGAATCAGAGGTCGACTCCAGCGCTTCTGTGAATCCAGACGAGGAAATGATCTGCACTGATGCCCAGAATCTTTATGAGTCGGATCCAGGACCAGACGCAGAAGGTTCTGACCATAATGTAGACCCTCATTCCCAAACTGTAACTTGGAGACAATGAGGAAGACGATGATAAGACTCAAATACCTGATTGGAGCGACAACTTTAGTTTTTTGTCAGGGCAGGAACAGGTTGGCTCTGAGGACGACGGGTGTGATAACGCACAGGGTGATGATGATGAGGTTGGAGATCCCACTTACTGTCAACCCACAGTCAGCCAAGAGATGAGGTCAGCAGAGGAGGTGGAGGAAGATGCTAGTGACGACGAGGTCAGGTTGCGCCTTCCTGGACAGAGACGTAGTACTGGAAGCACGTCAACAACTGCACCCTCAAACACAACTCTGCCTCTCACCACAAGTCGTGGTGGCTCTTCAGGTCGCATGGGTGCTAAGCCTTGCATAGCCTGGGCATTTTTTCAGATCGATAAAGATGACCCAACTCGTGTTATCTGTAACATTTGTCAGCAAAAGCTAAGTAGAGGCCAAAAAATACATAGTTTGAGTACTTCATGCATGAACCGGCACATGGACATGAAGCATAAGTTGCAGTGGGAAGCTCAGTGTGCTACAATGCGGCCTAGCCGGCCGGGCCAACCACCGTCTGCCATATCTTGTGCATCCGCGGCCTCTTCATCCTCTGTGACTGGGGGGACAGCAGTCACACCTGTTTTGGGGCGCAGACTTGCCACCTCTTTACCCGCAACAGCCAGCGTGATTGGCAGGTCATCATTTTCTTTGGAGGTGGTAACACCAGCTGGTGTTGAGCGCTGTCCGACATCGATAGCACCACCTTTGGATCAAGGCAACCTAACATGTCCACCTGCATCTTCCTCACAGACCGGCAGTTTGCCGGGGACACCCTTATCAACCCCGTCTAAGCACAATAGCCAGCCCTCGGTCCCTCAGATGTGGACAAGTAAAAGACCATTTCCTCCTAGCCATGAGAAAGCTAAGAGGTTGAATTTCACCATCTGCAAGCTCTTGGCTACAGAAATGCTGCCTTTCCGCCTGGTGGACACAGAGGATTTTCGAGACCTTATGTCCGTCGCAGTGCCCCAGTACCAGATGCCCAGTCGGCACTACTTCTCAAAGAAAGGTGTGCCTGCGCTCCACCAGCATGTCGCACACAACATCACCGCTTCTTTGAGAAACTCTGTGTGTGACAGGGTGCATTTCACCACAGACACTTGAACGAGTAGGCATGGACAAGGGCGTTACATGTCGCTGACTGGGCACTGGGTAACTATGGTGACAGCAGGACAAGGGGCTGCTATCCAAGTCTTGCCGTCCCCACGAGTTGTGCGTCAATCCTCTTTATGTCAAAGTTCCTCCACTGCTTCTGCCTCCTCAACCTCCTCTCGGTCTTCCACCTGCACCCAAAGCCTGTCTGATCATGCCACAAGCTTTCTAACTGCGCAGAAGGGATCCTGCACACCTCCTTACTATGCTGGCAGTAGGGCTCAACGTCATCAGGCGGTTTTTACATTGAAATGTCTGGGAAATGTGAGTCACACAGCTGAGGAGTTGTGGTCAGCTCTGGAGAATCAATTTCATGAATGGTTGTCTCCACTGGACCTGAAACCAGGGAAGGCCGTGTGCGACAATGCTGCAAACCTGGGTGCGGCCCTTCGCCGGGGCAATGTCACACACGTGCCTTGTATGGCTCACGTGTTGAACCTGGTTGTCCAGCAATTTTTAGCCCACTATCCCAGACTAGATGGCCTTCTGCAGAGGGCACGGTCGCTGTGTGCTCACTTCCGCCGTTCGCATCCCGCAGCTCAGCGACTTACATCTCTACAGAAGTCGTTGGGCCTGCCACTTCACCGGCTAAAATGCGATGTGCCTACCCGGTGGAATTCAACTCTGCACATGTTGCAGCGACTGTGGCAGCACCGACAAGCCCTGGTGCAATACGTTCTGACATATAGCCTGGGCCAACGAGATCCAGAGGTGGGGCAAATCACGCTGGAGGAGTGGTCTCAGATCAGGGACCTATGCACCCTTCTGCACAGTTTTGAAATGGCGACGAAGATGTTTAGTGCTGACGATGCCATTATCAGCATGACTATTCCGGTGATTTACATGCTGGAGCACATGTTAAACAGAATTCGGAGTCAGGTGGTGGCACAAGAGGAGGTGGAGGAAGTAGAGGAGGAGGAGTTGTATGCGGAAGGGCTAACATCTGCAAGGTCCAGACGGTCGGCAGCACCAAGGCGGCAGGCATGTGAGGGTGGGGGAGATGGTTTTACCAGGGCGCATGGTAGCAGCCAAACTAGTGAGGAAGGTGCAGGAGCCCAGGAAGAAGTGGAGGACGAACTGATGGAAGACTCATCAGATGAGGGAGACCTTGATCACATTTCTGTTGTGCGAGGTTGGGGGGAGAGGACAGAGGAAGGAAGCATGATTGTTACCTCGCCACCAACACAACAGGGACTTGGTGCTCCTGGATGCGCAACACACATGAGTGCCTTCTTGCTGCACTACCTGCAACATGACCCTCGAATTGTGAGAATTAGAAATAATCCTGACTACTTGGGTTGCCACACTGTTAGATCCCTGGTACAAAAGTAAATTTGCAGAAATTATTCCTGCCATAGAAAGGGATGCACGCATGCAGGAGTATCAGCAGAGACTGTTGCAGAATCTTACATGTGCTTTTCCACAAAATACCAGTGGTGCACGTAGTGAATCTCACAGTTCCAACTTGCCAACCGTGGGACCGTCAAGTGTTCAGCACTCAAACCGTAACAGAACCACAGTATCTGCTGGTAACATCAATTTTGCGGAATCATTTCACCACTTTTTTAGCCCATCCTTTGCAAGGCCACAGGAGACAAGAAGTCTGACACATAGTCAACGCCTAGAGACGATGGTACAGGAGTATCTCCAAGTAAACATTGAAGCCATGACTGTGTCACTGGACCCTTGCTCTTTTTGGGCTTCCAATCTGGATAAATGGCCGGAGCTAGCCACTTACGCTTTGGAGATCTTGTCATGCCCCGCAGCCAGCGTTCTGTCTGAACGTGTGTTCAGCGCTGCTGGTGGTGTGCTGACAGATAAGCGCACGCGGCTCTCCACTGATAATGTAGACAGACTCACGTTCATAAAGATGAACAAATCATGGATCCGAAACGACTTTTCTACCCCTGTGTCATCCTGGGGAGAGTAAAAGCTTGATGATTGGTTAAAATCACCCTACCAACCGTTTTAAGCTTTCAAATTACTAATCATGTTTATCTGTATCTTGGCTGGAAAATAATTTGGGCTTTGTAGCAGTGTGCAGCACTGATTCTATTAGGCCATCTATAATAAGCTCCACCAGATTTAAAATTACTAATCATGTTTATCTGTATCTTGACTGGAAAATAATTTGGGCTTTGCAGCAGTGTGCAGCACTGATCCTATTAGGCCATCTATACTAAAGCTTCACCAGATTTAAAATTAATAATAATTTTTAGCTGCATCTAGCCCGGAAAATAATTTTGGGGCTCCGAGATGCGCAAGACACATAAGTGCCTTCTTGCTGCACTACCTGCAGCATGACCCTCATATTGTCAGAATTCGAAGTAATCATGACTACTGGGTTGCCACACTCTTAGATCCCCCAAACTTTTCGATCAACCTTTTCATTTTAATAAAGACCAAAAAAATGGTCATTTTTGAAATTATAAGCATTAGCAGGTTGTTAGAAACTGAAATCAAACAGTTTTCAACTCAAAACTTTATTCTAGGTGATGTTACATTTTCACATAGGACCCCTTGTTCGAAAGGAGCTTCTGAACTCTCTCGTCCATTGAATTTGTCAGGTTTTGGATGGTTTCTGCTTCAATTGTTTTGCATGAGGACAGAATACCCTCCCAGAGCTGTTGCTTAGATGTGAACTGCCTCCCGCCATCATAGACACTCCTTTTAATGATGCTCCAAAGGTTCTGAATGGGGTAGAGGTCAGGGGAGCATGGGGGTCACACCATAAGTTTGTCCCCTTTTATGCCCATATCAGCCAGAGATGCAGATGTTTTATGTGCAGCATGAGATGGTGCATTATCATGCAAAAAAATGATCTTGCTGTGAAATACACGGTTCTTCTTCTTGAACCATGGCAAGAAGTGCTGTTTGAGAAAATCCACATACATTATGGAGTTCATCTTTAGCGCCTTCAGGGATCCTAAAGGGGCCGACAATCTCTCTCCCCATGATTCCAGCCCAAAACATTACTCCACCTCCTCCTTGTTGGCGCTGTAGCCGTGTTTGCGTGGGGTGTCCATCAACCAGCCATCCTCCACTCCATCTATCTGGACCATCGAGCGCTGCACGGCACTCATACGTGAACAAAACAGTTTTGAAATCAGTCTTCATGTAATGTTTGGCCCACTGGAGCCGTTTCTGCTTGTGTGAAGTGGATAGAGGAGGTCGACAGGATGGCGTATGCACAGCTGCAAACCTCTGAAGGACCCTGCATCTTGTTGTTCAGGGGACGTTGGAGGCACAAGCAGCTTCAAAAACTTGTCTGCTGCTATGACAAGGCTTTTTTGCCGCTGCTCTTTCAACCTGACGTAATTGCCTGTAGGAAAGAGTCCTCAATTTGCCCTTATCAGCACGCACACGTGTGTACTGTGAATCAGCTACATACTTCTTGATTGCCAAGACACTTCATCCTGATCATCGCACAATGTTGATTGTAGTCATGCCTTGACCTAAACACTCCACAATTTGTTGCTTCTCAGCAGCCGACACATCCTTTTTCTTTCCCATTTTGGCAGAAAATGTAGGCTGCTTAATAATGTGAGACAGCCTTCTTAAGTAGTCTTGCCTTTCATTGGACACACCTGCCAAACTAATTAGCACAGGTGTCTGCAATTGCTTACAGTGATATAAAGAGCCCTGACACACATCACCATCAATGAGTTTAACTGACAAACAAACAAATTCTTCCCTTATCACTCCTAAACACTTTTTGCATAATAATTTGGAACACGGTGTACATGTGCTTTTCCACAAAACACCAGTGGTTCACGTAGTGAATCTTACAGTTCTAACTTGCCAACCGTGGTCTGTATGGAGTTGTTCAATAAAGGGCCCAAAATTAAGATAACATAGATGGGAGAGGTCTCTATGAATAGGAATTCCTAAGTATTTGATACCCTGTGAGGGCCAGGCAAAGGGAAAGTTGGACTGGATGGAATCCTATATGGATTTGGGGAGGGAGACATCGAGGGCCTCAGACTTCGCTGCATTGATTTTAAAATTTGACCATGTAACAAAGTGATCTATTTCAGCCATAACAGCATGGATGGATATATGTGATTGAGTGATATATACTAGGACATCATCAGCAAATAGAGAGCACTTGTACTCGGTGCCTCCCACCTCAATCCACCTAATATTGGGGTTATGGCGAATTGATGAGAGCAGGTGCTCCGTCACTAGGATGTATAAGAGAGGGGACAGAGAACATCCCTGCCTTGTCCCATTGGTGATTGTGAAAGGTGATGAAAATGTTCTGACGCGCCCCCTGGGCCTTGGGACACCCGGAGCCGGACCCTTTTTGGTGGATGCTGGTGGTTGTAGTCTCCGTGGCGGCGACCCGGTTCCGTGGCTCAGGGCGGTCAAACCAGTGGCGGAACTATTTATGTGGTTTTGATGTTTAAATGTCCGACTACGCCACCCGTGGATTGCGGTCAGAGTGAACCGCCGCTCCAGGGCAGATCGCTGAGGCTGGTGTTGTGGGTGCAGCAAAGCGTAGCATAACTCCCCACGGGAGGAGTATAGCCTCAGGGCAGTGTATGCGGAGGATGGGGGTGATGGTGCAGGGCAGCAGCAGTAACGACACGGAGTCAGTGATGCAGTCCAGGGCCTTTACTCACAGTTCTTATTATCCAGACCACGTCTGCAGGTAACGGCTGCCCACGTCGTACTGTGCTCACCAGGTGAGGGGCTCAGACAACTCCCAGATAACTTTGGAGCGCTTCACAGGACCCCCTTTGTGTGTCCTTTGTCTGGCCTTTCTTACCAACCCTTCTGTCCGGCTGCCTTGGGCCTCCTCTTGGTAAACTTGGCGCCAGTTTCCCTGACCCTATGTGGTGCCTTCCTAGCGGGTGTAGCGAGGGGCTGCGCCACATAAAATGTCACAGCCTCCTGTTTCTAGCTGAGGGTCGTTTCCTGCCTCCACTAGTTTCGGGGACCGGTCTCCCCCTTTGGCCTGACCCCTCCACGCAGGTGGATTCGGGCGTGCGATGGCGACTCGCCCGTCCGCACCCCTGGGATCAATTCGTTCCTCGTTCCTGGAGCCTTCTCCGCTCCTCTTCCTTCCTTCTCCCTCTTCCAGGCCTGGGCCTCTGTTACTAGGTCATGCAGAGCCCCTGCTCCCTGCCACTTCTGCTCAGACTTCTCTGCACTGAACTAAGATGGTGCCCACCTTTTATACTCCCTTCTCAATGCACCCAGGAACTGCTTCCTCCCTGCTCCTGCACTACAGGGTTCCCCTTCCTCAGTGTTCCCTCCCCCCACTCCAGCCAGGGACAGGGACTGTCGTGCCCATCTCAGGGGCATATTGGTCGCCCTGCCCCACGGCAATGTGGTGTAATGCATGCAGGTGTCGGGTCCTGATCCACACTACATCCTTACCTGAGAGTGAGATATCACACCTCTGGGTGAGGTGCAATACCTCTGTAGCAACCGAGCCCTCAGGGTGCTACAGTTCCATTTATCTTCAGCCTAGGTGACGTATTGCGATACAGGGCCGTGATTTTGGCTATAAAAGGGTCCCCTAGACCCCTACCCCAAGCTTTTTAAGAGAATCATATATGGCGTGCCAGGAGACTCTATGGAATGCTTTCTCAGCATCCAACGAGAGTATCTAATTACAATTTTTTAACTTCATCTAGCCCAGGAAATACTTTGTGCCTAGTAGCAGTGTCTGCTAGTCAGCGGATTATCCCGGCTGTTAAGCAAGCTACACCACCTGTAGTTTGGACACTTAATTTTTTCAAAGGAAATGCTTCGGGACCACGGGATACTCAGTGAAGAGCATCAGGAGGCACCCCAAGGCATAGGGGCTCGGACTGGCAGTAGGATGCCTTGCGGTGGACAGCCGAGCTCGATCCTTATAAAAGCTTTTTAACTGCAGCAGCTTTAGTGGACGCTACTGGAGCTGGAATTACGCGGCTGCTGGCATGAGACTTGCCCTCCAATAGATCCTTGTAAATGGATTTAAAGTGTATTCATTCAAATTAGAGAGACAATTTAAATTAAAAAGCTTAGAGCTGCCTCCACCACAGGGGGGCTCGCTCGACCCACCAGCGGACAGGCACCAGTATTGGGAGAGGGGGGCTGGCCGTCAGGGTTCACCGCGGCTCTGGCACAAACCCGGCGACGCGGAGGTGGCACGGGCAGGAGCGGACTGAACGTGTCGGCTTCTCACTTTTTGGATTTTAGAAGGGCATGACATGCCTATATCTGTGTCTCCCCCTCCTTTTACTCCTCCACTTCTTTTCTTTTCGCATGACTATATGTACTTGTCACTTTTCCATGTGTTAGTTGTGTCTTCTGAGCAGTTTGTCAGCTTTTGGACACCTTTGAAGGTGTTTTCTATGTGTTTCTATGTGTTTTTGTTTGCCTGCCATTAGTTTTAACGGTGTTCGAAGGTGTTCGACGAACAGTTCGACGAACAGTTCGGCGAACACACGGGTGTTCGACGAACCGAACCGAACTCGAACACTACGGGGGTGGCTCAACACTACGTGGAAACCTCCTCTCACGGGTGACCTCTTTGGCGCGCTCCTGGAACCGGATGTCAATCCGGGTGGCAAGTGTTATTAAGTCGTCGAGAGTGGTAGGAATGTCCCGACCGGCGAGTTCATCTTTAATACGGCCGGACAGACCCTCCCAGAAGACAGACACCAGGGCGTCATTATCCCAGGCCAGCTCCGAAGCAAGGGTACGCAACCGTATGGCATATTGGCCCACGGTGAGATTTCCTTGATGGAGGCGTAGCAGAGACGATGAGGATGAGGTCTTCCGTCAGGGTTCGTCGAAGACTTTCCGGAAAGCCGTGAGAAAGGCTGGCAGGTCGGACACCAGGGAGTCTCCTCTCTCCCATAGAGGATTTAGCCAAGCCAGAGCCTCCCCGGTGAGGTGGGACATGATAAAGGCTAGTTTGGACCGGTCGGAGATAAACTGGTGGGACAAAAGTTCAAAGTGCAGGGTGTACTGGTTTATGAAGCCCCGAGCTTGAGCGGGGTCACCTCTGAAGTGAGGAGGTGCAGAAAGCCGGGGACCGGGGCAGGATACCATGGTATTGGTGGGCAGCGGCGCTGCCGGGTTGCGAGTCATGACACTAGCGGTGGTTGCTGGTGGAGCAGTCAGATTGTCCAGGCGAGAGTTGACATTCCGCAGGTGACTCAGGATGGACTCCTGTTGGGACCTCTGATGGGACAGTTCATGACATAGGTCCGAGAGCGAGGGAGCTTGGGTGCCACCGGATTCCATGGCCCGAGCAAACTGTAACGGGTCTGGGAGGTGGAACCTCTGAGCAACTATACAAGGGGGTGGTCCTTGTAAGGAAGCGGGTGGCTCCCAGGGAAGACGGGCAGGTAGTCACGGCAAGTGACAGGGACAGTCTCTGGGTAGAAGGGCAGGTAGTCACAGCAAGTGACAGGGACAGTCTCTGAGTAGAAGGGCAGGTAGTCACGGTAAGTGACAGGGACAGTCTCTGGGTAGAAGGACAGCAGGTGGGTGGCTGGTGAGCGCTCTCACGTGAGCGGGCGAGAGTCTCTGGACAGGCAGGTGGTCATGGCAAGTGACGGCAAAACCTCCAGGTAGACTAGCAGACAGGAAGCAGGTGGACGCTCCCAGGTGAGCGGGCAAGTGTCTCTGGACGGGCAGGTGGTCACGGCAAGTGACGGCAGAGCCTCCAGGTAGGCTAGCAGGCAGTTAGCAGGTAGACGCTCCCAGGTGAGCGGGCAAGAGTCTCTGGACGGGCAGGTGGTCACGGCAAGTGACGGCAGAGCCTCCAGGTAGGCTAGCAGGCAGGTAGCAGGCGAGCGCTCCCAGGTGAGCGGGCAAGAGTCTCTGGACGGGCAGGTGGTTACGGCAAGTGACAGCAGAGCCTCCAGGTAGGCTAGCAGGCAGGTAGCAGGTGAGCGCTCCCAGGTGAGCGGGCTGGCTGGTCCATAGACAGACTGACAGGTGTCGGAAGGCAGACCGTCGGACCGCAGGCTTGCAAGCAGGTAAGCGGATATCAGGCAAGTATCAAGCAGGAATCTGGCAGGTGACTGGCAGGTAACTGGTAGCGGGACCTGAGGACTGAAGCAGAGTGAAGGCTTTGCAACAGCATTGCTCGAGCACCTCCATTTTGGAGGAGGTGCCTTATATATGGTGAAGTCCTCCGGCCATTGGCCGGGGACTCCTTAGGATGACGCGCGCGGCCCCTTTAAGAGAGGGGGAGCGCGCACGCCCTAAGCACCGTGGCCGGGAAGCAGCGCGCGCTGCCAGCAGAGCGGGAGGAAGACGCCGGGCACGGAGCGGAGAGGTGAGGGGAACAGCGTCCCTGCCTAGCAGGAGGCAGGGACGCCGACGCTACAATGATATTGTGTAGGATAAGTTAGGGTTTATTGGTAACATTTTGGGGTACATGATATTTTTTGATTGCTTTCAGTATAAGGCTGGATCATATTCTTATGTTCTATGCTGAGCGCTTAAATTGGGATTTCCGTGTAAATCCCACAAAAATGTGATTCAGATGAAACCCCTGCTGGTACTACTCACTATAATAACACCTTGGCTCCGTTTCCTGTCTTTTCCGGTGGTATCCATCTTTTTAGGTCTTTACAGAACTGTGGTCACCCACACTTGTGCGCTAAAAAAACACCTAAAATAATGTGACACTGCCGGAACACAGACCAAATGGGGTCCACAGTGCCCCCATCTGCCTCTTTATAGTGAGTGGTTCCATTGGGTTTTTGCCTGAATCGCGGTTTTTCTGTTTTACATGGAAACCCCGATGTAAGCTCTCAGCGGAGAGCACAGGATAAATGTGACCTGAGCCTTATTCCGATTTTTGGGAGGTAGAATGAGCAAATAGATAGAAGTACAAGAACAGTTTGTATTATTATTTTTGTGCGGTTAACCGTGCGGTACATGTGATGCCTGATTTTATGTCGTTTTTTTTTATATTTTGCTACTATCACACACTAAAATGCTTTTTTTTTATAAAAAAATTGTTTTTTTGTCACCAAATTGTGAGAGCTATAACTTTTTTATTTTTTTTTGCCAACAAAGCTGAATAAGGGCTTCATTTTTTCGTGACGATTTGAATATTTTTTTGGACCATTTTGGAGTATATAACATTTTCTGATTGCGTTTTATTCAGATTTTTCAGACACAGAATGATCAAAAACCAGTAATTCAGTTATTGTTATAAACTTTTTTGCAGGTAAAAGTGATGACAGATTTATTCTTCGGGTCGGTACAATTACAGCGATACCAGATTTATATAGTTTTTTGAATGATTTGCTACTTTTATATACTAAAAACAATATTTTACAAACATGAATTTGTTTTTGCATCGCCATATTCTGAGAGCTGTAACTTTTTTTATTTTTTTGCAGGACTATTTGGCGTTTTCATTTATACCCTTATTTTACACTAGCTATTGAACTCGTTCTACGCCTGGGTGGCGAGCATTTTTATTGGTATATGGTCTCCCATACTGGTATGTGCTGCCCCCTCCTTGTATTTGTGCTGCCCCCATCCTGTTCCCACCATCCAATCCTGGTATGCGTGGTACCCCTCACCCCCAATCCCGGTATGCGTGGCACCCCTCACCCCCAATCCCGGTATGCGTGGCACCCCTCATCCCGGTATGCGTGGCACCCCTCACCCCCAATCCCGGTATGCGTGGCACCCCTCATCCTTATCCTGGTGTGTATGGTATCCCTCATCCTGGTATGCATGGTAACACATCCCTCATCCCAGTATGCATGACACTCCATTCCTCATCCCCAATCCCGGCATGCGTGGCACCCCTGATCCCCAATCCCGGCATGCGTGGCACCCCTGATCCCCAATCCCGGCATGCGTGGCACCCCTATTTCCCAATCCCGGCATGCGTGGCACCCCTCTTTCCCAATCCCGGCATGCGTGGCACCCCTCTTCCCCAATCCCGGCATGCGTGGCACCCCTCATCCTTATCCTGGTGTGTATGGTATCCCTCATCCTGGTATGCATGGTAACCCATCCCTCATCCCGGTATGCATGACACTCCATTCCTCATCCCCAATCCCGGCATGCGTGGCACCCCTGATCCCAAATCCCGGCATGCGTGGCACCCCTCATCCCTAATCCTTGTATGTGTGGCATCCCTCATCCCCAATCCCGGTATGTGTGGCACCCCTCATCCCCAATACTTGTATGCATGGCCCCCTCATCCCCTTCCTGGTATGCATGGCCCCTCAGACCCAATCCTGGTATGCATGGCCCCCTCAGACCCAATCCTGGTATGCATGGCGCCCTTAGACCTAATCCTGGTATGCATGGCCCCCTCATCCCCAATCCTGGTATGTATGGCCCCTTCATCCCCAATCCTGGTATGCATAGCCCCCTCATCCATAATCCTGGTATGCATGGCCCCCTCATTCCCAATCCTGGTATGCATGGCCTCCTCAGACCCAATCCTGGTATGCATGGCCCTCTCAGGCCCAATGCTGGTATGCATGGCCCCCTCAGACCCAATCCTGGTATGCATGGCCCCCTCAGACCAAATCCTGGTATGCATGGACCTCTCATCCCCTTCCTGGTATGCATGGCCCCTTCTTCCCCAATTCTAGTATGCATGACCCCCTCTTCCCCAATCCTGGTATGCATGGCCCCCTCATCCCCAATCCTGGTATGCATGTTCCCCTCATCCCCAATCCTGGAATGCATGGCCCCCTCATCCCAGTTCCTGGTATGCATAGCCCCTCAGACCCAATCCTGGTATGCATGGCCCCCTCATCCCCAATTCTGGTATGCATGGCCCCCTCATCCTCAATCCTGGTATGCATGGCCCCACATCCCCAATTATGGTATGCATGGCCCCCTCATCCCCAAATCTGGTATGCATGCCCCCCTCAAACCCCAATTCTGGTATGCATGGTCCCCTCATCCCCAATCCTGGTATACATGGCTCCCTCATCCCCAATCCTGGTATGCATGGCCCCCTCAGACCCAATCCTGGTATGCATGGCCCCCTCATCCCCAATCCTGGTATGCATGGCCTCCTAATCCCCATTCCTGGAATGAATGGCCCCCTCATCCCCTTCCTGGTATGCATGGCCCCTCAGACCCAATCCTGGTATGCATGTCTCCTGAGACCCAATCCTGGTATGCATGGCGCCCTCATCCCCAATCCTGGTATGCATTGCCCCCTCATCCCCAATCCTGGTATGCATGGCCCCCTCATCCCCTTCCTGGTATGCATGGCACCTCAGACCCAATCCTGGTATGCATGGCCCCCTCAGAACCAATCCTGGTATGCATGGCGCCCTCATCCCCAATCCTGGTATGCATGGCCCCCTCATCCCCAATCCTGGTATGCATGGCCCCCTCATCCCCTTCCTGGTATGCATGGCCCCTCAGACCCAATTCTGGTATGCATGGCCCCCTCAGACCCAATCCTGGTATGCATGGCGCCCTTAGACCCAATCCTTGTATCCATGGCCTCCTCATCCTCCAATCCTGGTATGCATGGCCCCCTCAGACCCAATCCTGGTGTGTATGGCCCTCTTATCCCCAATCCTGGTATGCATGGCCCCCTCATCCATAATACTGGTATGCATGGCCCCCTCATCCTCAATCCTGGTATGCATGGGCCCCTTAGACCCAATCCTGGTATGCATGGCGGCCTTAGACCCAATCCTGGTATACATGGCCTCCTCATCCCCCAATCCTGGTAGGCATGACCTCCTGATCCCCCAATCCTTGTATCCATGGCCTCCTCATCCCCCAATCCTGGTATGCATGGCCCCCTCATCCCAATCCTGGTATGCATGGCCCCCTCATCCCCAATCCTGATATGCATGGTCCCCCTATCCTGGTGTACATGGCCCCCCATCACTGCACGCATGAAAATAATAAAAACTTTTACTCACCTTCCTCCCTTCTGCTCTAGGTATATTTGGGTCCTTATGTGCATGAGCAAATGAGCCCACTGCCTATCCAACATATGCCTAATCTAGGATTACTTATATTACCAAGGACCACCCTTGCCCCAGTTGCGTCTGGTGCCGATGTGGCCTCAAGTGTACCTACAATTAAAGGGGTTGTCCACTACTTGGACAACTCTTTCTCAATCCTCAAGCAGTGGACAACCCCTTTAAGGCATGGTATCTCACTCCCATAGGGTGGCCGAGTACTGGACCACCTGTCATTCAAGTCCTAAATTCAGCATATATAGGAGGTGTGGGACATTCTGCACTTGGAGTTGTGCAAAACGAGTGGAGGACCACTAATTTCAGTCTGGAAGAGGATTTGTTTCTATTTTTAATTTAAAAAAAAATAAGCAGAATAGTATAAAAAAAGCGGAATAAATAATACTCATCTCACCAATCCCTTTTCCGATGCTTCCTGAGTTTCTATCTCCTAATTCTTCTAGGGACCGATGGTTGAGCCAATCACTGGCTATGAGCAGCCATATCCTTGTTTCTGGAGAGGGCCCAGAAAGTAGAGACCAGCAGGGACCCAGGAAGCGACAAAATGGGATTGATGAGGAATTGGTGAATTTTTTTAATTTTTCATGCCATTCTGACCATTTGTTAAAAAAAAAAATATTAATCATACAACCCATTTAAGGGTTGTACAAGACCGGAAAAACATTGCTGCATCACACCTGTCCAAGGTCATGTCCAGTTATTGCTCCATCCATGTCAATGTGCGCAAAATGCAGTACCGTATACAGCCTGTGGACCATTGAGGAGCTGTTTTTTTTTCCAGAAGAAAACAGACACTTTTTTAAATTCTGTATAATCCCTTTAATACATTGAGCGTACTCCTTCTATTACTATATTAAGAGTGTTGTACAAAATGAGATAATGAGAATGATCAGGTCAGTTGGGCCCCATTTTCTTAATGTTGAAGCCATGTCCCTCGCTCTGCCGACCTGTCCTGTCGGAATGATGTTCCCATCTATAAGATGTCTGCAGATGCAGCATTCTACAGCCAGCCAATCAGAACGCTCGCTCACAGATTTATGCAAATGAGATAGTGGCAAAAAGAAACAACTAATAACTTTTCAACAAATGTCTCCTAAATATTCAGCAGGGGCGTGTCATTTTGTCAGCAGGGGCCGGTCAATTTGTCAGCAGGTGCGGGACAATTTTTCAGCAGGTCACTTTTGATTTTTTTTTTTTAGTCTCCCTAAGGTAAAAAATTCTCCATTACAGGTCCATAAATAGCGCCGAGGTGTTCCTGTATAATTGTGTGCGGAGCAGAGATTGAGGTCGTCATCCAGGCATTTGCATGGAGAGCACGGGAGTGACGCAGGCATCTGTTTGGGGATTACCATACTTAGTGATCCAGGTACTTGCCATGTGCACATACAATTACATGGTTTACAAGGCAGCCCACCTTACCTGAGAGTTCTCATATGTGGTGATACATAACTGGAACTCATGACACAAAGTGGTCTCTCCACCGCACACACCTTTTCCTACAGGTTTGGTGGCTCAGAGCTTAGTGACCAGGGTGCTGGTGTTCTGGGATCAGATCCCACCGTGGCCACATCCACACTGTATTTTAGGCTCGTGCTGCTTTTCTCCCATCTTCTAAATATTAACTCATAGGCTTAATGTTGGTCTATAGAGTAGAATAGACCATTGAGTATGATAGGGACATAAACTGAGGTTTTTTTCCGCTTACACGCCAGCACATTTCTAATGTCTGTTTCTGGGTTTGATAGAAAAGATCTTTATGTAGGAAACACCCATCCACCATTCAGTGCAGACTGGTAAAAATACCGACTTCATGAGGCTGTAAAAAAAGACAGGACTCGAGCGCCCCCTGAACCTCCACCACCTTCCCCCTCCTGTCCGCCCCAAATTAAAACAGCAATACTGACACTTGGTCCAGCGGTCAAGCAGAAATGTTTTTTTTTACTCATTCATGGTGGCGCTGCCCCCTGCAGATTGCCGCCCTAGGTACCCGCCTTTCAGTGCATAGTGGCAAATATGGCCCTGTCTGTGATCACATAGGAGTAAATCTTTGTAAATCTCCAACTTGCTGTGCGATCCTACCTGTATTGCATTGAAAAAGTTGTTTCTCAAGTTGTACGTCACTAAGTTTGACTGAGTATTGACCCAACCACGGCAATGAGAAAGGTGACCCAAATCAAAAAAACATTATGGGGTCCCCTCCTGGAACTTCGTTGTGTTGCCATACTCCAATTCCAAGACATAAAAGCTTGTCATGTGTTCACCTGTCCTTCTTTTCCTTGCAATGGAGAGAGACGTGACATGACTTTTACACCTACGAAGGTCATTTAGCAAATGGGGAGTCCATACAAGGTTAAAGTCCTCTATGAGGAGAAAAATGAGACCCAACAATGATGGGTTCTAAAAACTGTCCAATAACAATCCAAAGCAGTCCTCTTAGCTTTTGACCCATTTTTTTGGGCTAAAAACAAGTGAAGGCAGTGTAATGGTCTCCATCAGGGGTGTAACGATTGCGGTCTCAGAGTGTGTCACCACCACCTAGACCATTCAGAAGGGGGACGTGCCAATGCCAGTGGCAATCAGATGCCAACAGCAGATGTCGACTTGCCTATGACGGGTGCTTCATGGCAGTGATGTCATGCGCTGCCCATGTCTGCATGCCGAAGTCAGTTGCCAGCTTCTACACCGGCTATAGAGGAGGACGCCACATATCGGGGAAAGGTAAGAATAATCGTTGGTTTCTTTTTAAAATATGCTGGAGAAGAATGGATGGACCCTAGGATGGCACAATGAGGGGAATTGTACCAAGAAGGGGAGCATTATACCAGGATGGAGGATATTATACTAGGAAGAGGCCTGGGATGGGATACATTGTTTTAGAATGGGGCCCAAGATGGGGGCATTATTACTGGAAGGGGACAGGATGGGGGAGATTATTACAGGAAGGGGCCAGGATGTGGGAGATTATTACAGGAAGGAGCCAGGATGGGAAAGATTATTTCTGGAAGGGCCCAGGATGGGGGACCTTATTACAGAAAGGGGACAGGATGGGGGAGATTATTACAGGAAGGGGCCAGGATGGGGGAGATTATTGCAGGAAGGAGCCAAGATGGGGGAGATTATTACAGGAAGGAGCCAGGATGGTGGACATTATTACAGGAAGGAGCCAGGATGGGTGAGATTATTGCAGGAAGGAGCCAGGATGGGGGACATTATTAAAGGAAGGAGACAAGATGGGGGACATTATTACAGAAACGAGCCAGGATGGGGGAGATTATTGCAGGAAGGATCCAAGATGGGGGAGATTATTGCAGGAAGGAGGCAGAATGGGGGACATTATTAAAGGAAGGGTACAGAATGGGGGACATTATTATAGGAAGGGGACAGGATGGGGGAGATTATTACAGGAAGGAACCAGGATGGTGGACATTATTACAGGAAGGAGCCAGGATGGGGGAGATTATTGCAGGAAGGAGCCAAGACGGGGGAGATTATTACAGAAAGGAGCCAGGATGGTGGACATTATTACAGGAAGGAGCCAGGATGGGTGAGATTATTGCAGGAAGGAGCCAGGATGGGGGACATTATTAAAGGAAGAAGACACGATGGGGGACATTATTACAGGAACGAGCCAGGATGGGTGAGATTATTGCAAGAAGGAGTCAGAATGGGGGACATTATTAAAGGAAGGGGACAGAATGGGGGACATTATTACAGAAAGGGGATAGGATAGGGGAGATTATTACAGGAAGTAGCCAGGATGGGAAAGATTATCTCTGGAAGGGCCCAGGATGGGGGACCTTATTACAGAAAGGGGACAGGATGGGGGACATTATTACAGGAAGGAGCCAGGATGGGTGAGATTATATCAGGAAGGAGCCAGAATGGGGGACATTATTAAAGGAAGGGTAGAGAATGGGGGACATTATTATAGGAAGGGGACAGGATGGGGGAGATTATTACTGGAAGGAGCCAGGATGGTGGACATTATTACAGGAAGGAGCCAGGATGGGTGAGATTATTACAGGAAGGAGCCAGGATGGGTGAGATTATTACAGGAACGAGCCAGGATGGGGAACATTATCACATGAGGGGTGAATATGAATCGCTTTATAGGATCTAGAACGCTACATGGACCCACACATCTGACCACCATGCAGATGGGGGTCCAGGTCCAAAATTTTTCACCAGGGTCCATCAGACTCTAGTTACGCGATTGGTCTCCATAGAAAACTTTGCCAAGGTCCAGCTGGAATGTATGATTGCAGTATATTGGATGTTAGAAGAATGCCATAGATAATACTGAGGAATGAAGCCTCGCAGTGACCTCAGAGGAGGTGACATCCCAGGTGACATCACTGCTGTGAAGCCCAAGACAGAGGACAGGAAAAAAAATCCTCCCGCAATCACACATAGGGTGAAACCAGTATGGCTACACATTCAGCGCTGAAAACAAATATAAAATATAGAATACATTTTAGAAATTGTTCTTCTGCATTTAAAAATAAAAAGTGAAATGTCAAATCCTTTCTGATCTGGCATTGTTCAGTTCTTTTTTGACCCAAAATGATCCGGAAACGTGTTTTTCCATTTTGGCAGTAAGGCGGGAATCTAGCACCGAACACTGATAAAGCAAAGTTTAAGGGTCATTTCATTCACTGGGGGGAGAACAAGCTGAACAGGTTTTTTTTAGGTTGCGGGCGGGTACAGTGGTGAATGCTGCTTTTAAATGAGAATATATAGATATAAGTTAAGATATAAAGATTCTAAAACTAATGAGCTATTTTAAGGGGCGGCCAGAGACAGAAGAGGGACCCCTGTGCAGGAACAATTTATGGGCCCTCTGCAGTCCAATAGCTCCTCATAATGCACCATCCCACCTGATTTGGAGGTGGTAGTGGCCCCTTTACCTCTTGGGCCCCACACATGTTGCACCAATGTTTTGTTTGCCCATGGACTGGAAATCAAAAGGTGGGATGGACACAGGCAGGGAGGGGTTTCCGGTTAGACGCAGTGTATGGGGGCTTCGCTCCCCGATAGCTCATCATAGAGCAAACCCATTATGTCTCTCACAATTTATACACCAGTACATTATAAACTATAACATCTGCTCAGGTGCTTACATGCCATGTAATAGGCTACCCCTGGACCAGGGTACCCCAACCCTGCTTACCTACTGGATCACTGAGCAGCTGCACTGGTTGCACATTTCATATGTCTGATTCAACTTCCTTTTGCCTATGGGGGGATCCTTTTACTTTTGGTGATTTATTTTTATGCACTGTGCCACATGTCGTCTCAACAGTCCTGTCTTAAAGGGAATCTGTCAGCAGGTTGTGCTATGTAATCTGAGAGTAGCATTATGCAGGGACAGTGACCCTGATTCCAGCAATGTGTCACTTACTTTATTGGGTGCAGCAATTTTCTCTGCTGCAAATTTAGCAGATATCTGAATGCTGAGCTCTGTATAAGCCCATGCACAACACGTGATGTAGGGACAGAGACCCTTATTTCAGTGTCACTTAGTTTATTGGGTGCACAAGTTGTGATAGAATTTTTTCCAGCAGAGCTGTGAATGCTGAGTCCTGTATAACCCCGCCAACACCACTGATTGGCTGCTTCCTGTGTACACCGTGCATAGGCAGAAAGCTGGCAATCACTGGTGGGGTAGAGGTTGGACCAGGAAGCATGATACAACTAGTCCTGTAGTGATAATCTCCTGCTGATAAAACACTGATTGTATTGAAAGAGTAAAACACAGCCCAGTAAGTGACACATCACTTTAATCAGGGCCTCAGCCCCAACATCATGCTGCTCTCAGATTACATAGCAAAAAAACCTAAACTTGCCAACAAATTTCCTTTAAAGTCTCTTTCAGACATTTATCTTTCTCGTACATGCTCTATATGGATTTTTGTTGATATAACATGTATATTATACACTATGCAACTGTTCACATGCCCATGTTTTCTGGGTGCTCTGTCTGCAAAAAAAAAAAGAAAAAATCTAAAAAAAATATGGAGACATTTTGATGGGAGCCACAGATTAAACTCATCCATTCAAATCAACATGTGTTAAAAAAAATAAAAATACAGTACACAGATGATATCCATGTGTCTTTTGAGTGCTGTAGGTTTTTTACTGTTTAATGGGTAGGAAAATGTATTTTTTATTGTTTTTTTTTTGTATATAAGAAGAACAGATGAAACACTGATGGATGAAAATTGGATCCAGCAAACTGATAGAAACTGGTCCGATTCTCTGGATCTATCAGGCTGTAGACTTCTGATATACTTGTGTTTCAATTTAGCAACATTTACATGATCTCTGTTTGTTGTCAGTGAAAGGGAACATTTTTTGTCTATATCCAGAGGTTAAAAAAAACATGCAAAAGAGAAAAAAATGGGTGCTAAGAACAAAGTACACCAATATTGCTAAAAGTCAATTTTTATTAAACAGATTAAAAGGTATATAAACAATGTGATTGAGCAAACACCGAAGAAGACAGACATAGACAACTAAAAATTAGTGGGTGAGCTAGTCAGAAAAGTTACACAGGTACATGTGTACATGGATGCACAATTCACAAGTAACCATGCAAAAAGGCCGGTCTGGCCATCTGGCAATTCTGGCAAATGCCAGATGGGTTGCTGCCAGCTGTGGGCCTCTCCTTCAGGCACACCTGCATGACTGAAACTGGTGGTTCCTGGGAGAAATAAAATTTATTTTATCCCGGGTGCTGCAGTTTCAGTACAGCGGCTAGGCACCTTCATAATGCTATTAACCTGCAGATTAACCCTATATCTGTAGGTAAATAGAGTTATCTGACCTGTCAGGTTCCTTTTAAATTTCACAGCAGTTTGCATTCTGTAAATGTGATATATATCTTGAGCGATCCACAAAAGTCGACGAACATATATCGCATTCACTTCATAGCAAGTGGTGCTCGCAAATGCCAGGGCTGAATTTAAGTCCTAGTCCAACCCTGCCATGGAATAACACTATATGTATGCTGGTGAATCCACTAATGCATATATGCATGTACATGAAACTGTGTACATATGAATAGCTATATCCGGGCCCCTGATGAAGCAGTGGTGAAACACATGTCGGGCCCATTGGTGAGTAAGCTGATCGTCTATATGCACTTTGACTGAACTCTTTATAACTTTGTATATTTGCTCAGTAACTGAGGAAATGGGAAATATACAAAGGTACAAACAAAGAGTTCAATCAAAGTGCATCTAGATCAGCTCACCCACCAATGGACCTGACACGTGTTTCACCACTGCTTCATCAGGGGCCTGGAAATAGCTATTCATATATTTAGAGACTACGTTTCAGAAGGGGAATTACCTTTGCATTGGCAAAATTAATTAAGTACACAGTTTAATGTACATGCATATATGCATATGTCTTTTTCGGTGTTTGTTTGATCACATTGTTTATATAACTTTTATTCAATTTAATAAATATTGGCTTTTTATCAATATTGGTGTACTTTGTTCCTGTCACACGTTTTTCTCTTTCGGATGTTTGTTCAATCCTGTGCCCTAAGGGGACCTGCAATTAATTTGGTTTATCAGATATGTATCGGCAAATTATATCCAGAGGTTGGAAACCAATTTAGACCTAATAATTTTTCCGGTTGAAAGATTGCAACCTACAATGTATCCAGAGTAGGACATTTTTTTTAATCTAGACTGAAATATTGTAGCAAACCCACAGGACATAAAAAAATGCCGCTGGTTTGTTTAGACAGATTGTCGAAACTGGATACAATCGTAGCAAACCCTCAGTTGTAAAAAAGTTCTTGGTCTATAGGACCAAATTCTGGATTCACTGACATAAAGCCGTGATCTTGGAAATGATGAGGAGTTCAGATACAAAGTATATTAGGAGGTGATGAAGCTTCATATACGCAAACGTCTTTTAATGGCATCTCGGTTACATACAGAAGGGAATGTGAGGCTGAGCAGACATTTTTGTGATCTTTGAGCATTTTTGGGACAGCAACTAAATTTAATTTAAAAATATCAAAGGCGGCGTATGGACATTGAGCGTAAAAATAAACAGAGATCCGCACAGTGACAATTCTGACCTCTCGGCGATTTATGGCACTGCACTAAAAAGTAACATTTTTCCTTAAAGTCATTGATGTTTGGGTCATTGTTTGGCCCATACAGATTTATGAATGTTAGTACTGTAGTTGTGTGGGAATATAAAAGACCTGCGTTTGGGGAGGAGGTAGAAGTCTGGGGCACATACTCTTCTCTTTGAACTCTATTGTTATTAACTTATTCTTGTTCTAAATATTTAAAATCTATTATTCTTGGATACGACTGATACAACTTTGAAACAAATATATAACAATAAATAATAGAGTGAAGAGATCACTTAGTGGAGGAGGAATAGACGTCTTCCATCTGCTACGTCACCCATCATTAAGGCACAACTCTTCTTAGGCAATGTGGGAGAAGGTTTTGTTACCTGCTGAGCAATTGATTTACCGTTGTCCTATTTGCGTATTCTGGAGGGTCTACACATAAATATTAGTAGCCCCACCCATATTGATAACCCATCAATATCTGATTGGTGGAGAGCAGACCCCCTACAATCGACAGGAGGAAGTAGCATTCACCTGAATAGGGCTGGGCTGCAGTACCAGGGATGTACCAGCTGTAGCATACATGTCCCGCTGTGGTGAGATCTAAGGGGTAACATCATTCCTTGTGGAGAGTCACATGCCAGTGTAAGGAGACTTATAGGCCATGCAGTGCTCCTAAGAGGAATTAAATATGCAAATTGCCTCTTCAGAAAGGAAGAGGACTCGAACTCTAGTGCCACCTATTGGACGTAGCAATCCTAAGAGTCAATATCAACTCTTTAACCAGTCTTGCCAGATGTCTTAGGCTACGTTTCCATTATGAGATTTTGGTGAGTTTTTTACGCTAGTCTTTTTTTTAAATGCAAGTAACTTATTTTAATTAATGGGTGCAGAAAATCTGCAACATCAAAAGCTCACCAAAAGCTCATCATGGAAATGTAATCTTCGAATAAAAAGCCTAACCAGAATCTCAATATATTGACACGTGTTTCGGGGTGTTGCACTCTCCTCAGTGCAAAGATTGAGATCTGATTTGACTGTATGAGAGTCCTCGGATTGGTGTATAAGGGGTAACATCTCTCCTTGTGGAGAGTGACATGCCTGACCATCGAGTGTAAGGAGACTTATAGGCCTCTGGGAAATTAAATATGTAAATATACTTTCCGGAGAGGAAGAGGAGTTGAACTCTAGTGCTATCTATTGGAAGTAGCAATCTTAAAAGTGCTGAGAGTAAGGCTATGTGCCCACGATGCAGAAATGCTCCGGATTTTTTCCTGAGTGTTTCTGCATCTCCCTGGCAGAAAAAACGCATGCGGATTGTACATGCGGATTGTACATGCGGAGATACATGCGGATTGTACATGCGGATTGTATATGCGGATTGTACATGCGGATTGTACATGCGGATTGTACATGTGTTTTCCTGCCAGGGACGAGCGGATGGGAAGCGTTCTTCACATGGATTTCCGCATGCCGGGTTGACAAGCGCTTTCCAAGCGATTTTAGCATTACTTGGAAAGTGCTTGACAACTTGGTCACACTATATAAATCCATGCAAACAGCATAGATTTATATAGTGCGACCGTAGAGAATGGTACAAAATAAAAAATAAATATATACTTACCTTATAATGGCCCCCGGAGTCTTGCTTTGCTCCGTCCTGGCTTGCCGGAAGCTCGCGGTACACTGAAGGACCTGCCGACGTCAGCGTCGTGTGACCCGTCACATGACTAAATTACATCACCGCAGGTCCTTCAGTCCACCGCGATCTGCCGGCAAGCCAAGACAAGGAGACCGCAGGCCATCAAAAGGTAAATATAATATTTATTTTTTATTTTATTCTTTTTTTTACAGGTTCTCGGTACCCGGGTCCGGAGGAGAGTCTCCTCTCCTCCAGACCCGGGTACCATCCGCACATTGAAACGCATGGATTCTGCATGTACAGATGCAGTGACGCGGATTACACGCGTTCCAATGCAAGTCAATGGCGGCGAAAACGCAGTGCTTACGCAAATGAATTGGTAGTGCTGCGTTTTTTTCTGCAATGATAATCCGCAGCGGAAATTTCCACAGCATGTGCACAGCTCATGCGGATTATCATTGGGGAACATGGCAGGCCTTCTACCATGCATTTTTTAAGCGTTTCTGCAGCGTTTTTGCCGCTGCGGAAACGCTTAAAAAGCGCATGGTGGGCACACAGCCTTACATGCCAGGAGCAGCTGTCCCTTTGTTCTTCTGGCCATGGGAGGGTCATATGGGCACTCAACAATCAAGTATCCACGGATTCCATCAATGGCATCCTGTGTCCCCTGTGTTAATGGAGCAGTAGCGCCAAAGCCTGATCACTAAGGATGAGCGAATTGATTTGAAACTGATTGTTAAAAAAATAAAACAAGACATCATCATCCTCGCCCCTCACACGCGCCTACTGTCCAAGCTCTGTGCTGGCACACACCACTTTCCTCCCCCAAGCTAGGAACTCCCGTCTTGTCATCACTCTTTGCTGGCACATTTTATAATGTCACAACGTCATAATGTGCGGCGTCAAACGTGGTCACGTGGACCAGCATCGATCATACATAGATCAGCTATTGTGTCCGATGGGTAGGTGACACATGTTGCCTGTAGGATAACACCTCTAAGTTTAGGCTTTTATCATGTATTTCTGGAAAACCCCTTTAAGCCTGCATTTACAATCTGAAAAAAACGACAAGAAGCAAAATGAACATAAACCTTGCTGTAAATAAGAAAAGAAAAAGCAAAAGTGTATTTAAATAAAATAGGGCTCTTAGTAACACTGTTTTTGATCAAATGGCTCATGGAAACATTAGACATAGTACGTTTTCTGTTCTTCATTTTCCAATTTAGGATATGTTCATACCTTACATTTTTGGCCTCAAAGAGGCACAAGAGACAAGAAAAACGCAGCAAAAACGCAGCAAATATTCAGCAAAAAACTCAGCAAAGAGTCAGCAGAACCTGCTTTTTTGAAGTCGCTTCTTTACTTCCAAGAGAGTAGGTTTTGTCTGCGGAAAAAAATGCAGCAAAAATGCTATGTGTGAGCATAGCCTTAAGATGCATCGAGAAAATAAAAAAAAATCAGTAGTGAAGTTGGACAAAGCCTTTAGGAGTTATATTTATAGTTACAATGATTATATCTATAGCAGGAGTCTCAAACTCAGCTGGGTATATGGGCCGCACATGGAAAAAATGTGAATTTGGGGGGCCACATTCTTTGCAGGTCAAAGTGACATTTTTAGTGATACCATTTTTTTTCGTATACACCGCCTGAACATTTTTGCTGTGTTTATTTTTTTGTAGCTTGGGTCGTTACGGATGTGGCGATAATAAACGTGCACTTTTTTGTGTTTACTTTAGTTTATATATAAAACAGCATTTTTAGTGGCAAAATATTTATTCATGCTTTATTTTAAATTTTTTTAAAATTATTTTTACAATTTTGTTTCCTCCAATTGACCACATACAGTAATATTGTTTTACTATTAGCACCATAAGGTAATTCTGGCAAACATCTAGTAATGTGCCCCATCCTGGTGGTCCCAATATTGCAGTAATGTGCCCCATCCTGGTCCCCACCTTGTAGTAATGTGCCCCAGCCTGGTGGTCCCCATCTTGTAGTAATATGCCCCATCCTGGTGGTCCCCATATAGAAGTAATATGCCCCATTCTGGTGGTCCCCATCTTGTAGTAATGTGCCCCATCCTGGTCCCCACCTTGTAGTAATGTGCCCCATCCTGGTGGTCCCCATCTTGTAGTAATATGCCCCATCCTGGTGGTCCCCATCTTGTAGTAATGTGCCCCATCCTGGTGGTCCCCATCTTATAGTAATATGCCCCATCCTAGTGGTCCCCATCTTGCATTAATGTGCCCCATCCTGGTCCTCATCTTGCAGAAACGTGCCCCATCCTGGTGGTCCCCATCTTGCAGAAACGTGCCCCATCCTGGTGGTCCCCATCTTGTAGTAATATGCCCCATTCTGGTGGTCCCCATCTTGTAGTAATGTGCCCCATCCTGGTGGTCCCCATCTTATAGTAATATGCCCCATTCTGGTGTTCCTCATCTTGTAGTAATGTGCCCCATCCTGGTCGTCCCCATCTTGTAGTAATGTGCCCCATCCTGGTGGTCCCCATCTTGTAGTAATGTGCCCCATCCTGGTGGTCCCCATCTTGCAGAAACGTGCCCCATCCTGGTGGTCCCCATCTTGCAGAAATGTGCCCCATCCTGGTGGTCCCCATCTTGTAGTAATATGCCCCATCCTGGTGGTCCCCATCTTGCAGAAATATGCCCCATCCTGGTGATCCCCATCTTGTAGTAATGTGCCCCATTCTGGTCTCCACCTTGTAGTAATGTGCCCCATGCTAGTGGTCCCCATCTTGTAGTAATGTGCCCCATCCTGGTCCCCACCTTGTAGTAATATGCCCCATCCAGGTGGTCCACATTTTGTGGTAATGTGCCCCATCCTGGTCCCCACCTTGTAGTAATGTGCCCCATCCTGGTGGTCCCCATCTTGTAGTAATATGCCCCATTCTGGTGGTCCCCATCTTGTAGTAATGTGCCCCATCTTGGTGGTCCCCATCTTATAGTAATATGCCCCATCCTCGTGTTCCCCATCTTGTAGTAATGTGCCCCATCCTGGTGGTCCCCATCTTGTAGTAATGTGCCCCATCCTGGTGGTCCCCATCTTGTAGTAATGTGCCCCATCCTGGTGGTCCCCATCTTATAGTAATATGCCCCATCCTGGTGGTCCCCATCTTGTAGTAATGTGCCCCATCCTGGTGGTCCCCGTCTTGTAGTAATGTGCCCTATCCTGGTGTTCCCCATCTTGCAGTATTGAGCCCCATCCTGGTTGTCCCCATCTTGTAGTAATGTGCCCCATTCTGGTGGTCCCCATCTTATAGTAATGTGCCCCATCCTGGTGGCCACATATTGTAGTAATGTGCCCCATCCTGGTGGTCCCTATTCTGTAGTAATGTGCCCCATCCTGGTGGTCCCCATCTTGTAGTAATGTGCCCCATCCTGGTGGTCCCCATCTGGTAGTAATATGCCTCATCCTGGTGGTCCCCATCTTGTAGTAATGCCCCATCCTGGTGGTCCCCATCTTGTAGTAATGTGCCCCATCCTGGTAGTCCCTATCTTGTAGTAATGTGTCCCATCCTGGTAGTCCCTATCTTTTAATAATGTGCCCCATCCTGGTGGTCCCCATTTTGTAGTAATGTGCCCCATCCTGGTGATAACCATCTAGTAGTAATGTGCCCCATCCTGGTCCTCATCTTGGAGTAATGTCCCCCATTCGGCAGTAATGCCCCATCCAGGTGGTACCCATCTTGTAGTAATATGCGTCATCCTGGTGATCCCCATCTAGTAGTAATGTGCCCCATCCTGGTCCTCATCTTGGAGTAATGTCCCCCATTCGGCAGTAATGCCCCATCCATGTGGTCCCCATCTTGTAGTAATATGCGTCATCCTGGTGATCCCCATCTAGTAGTAATGTGCCCCATCCTGGTGATCCCCATCTGGTAGAATTGTCCCGTCGCTGTTCTTCACACACATAAGGCTATGTGCCCACGTTGCGGACCTGAAGCATATTTTTTACGCTTCTCCCTGGCGGGAAAATCGCATGCGGATATTACATGCGGTTTTCCCGCCAGGTAGAAGCGTTTGTGAGGCGTCTTTGCATGCATTTCTGCATGCGGGTTATCAAGCACTTCTCCAAGCATCACTTGGAAAAGTGCTTGACAACTTGTTCAGAATGGTAAAAAATAAAAAAATAAACTTTATACTCACCTTCTGATGCATTCTCTGCCCCGTCCAGAGGCTTGAGCGGATCACGCTGTTGTGTGCAGGACCTGCGGTGACGTCATTGAGTCATGTGGTGGGTCACATGACTCAATGACGTGGCAGGTCCTTCAGACAACAGCGCGACGGAGGGAAAACATCAGAAGATAAGTATAAACTTTATTTTATTCTTTTTTTTACAGGTTCTTTGGTACCCAGGTCTGAATGAGAGTCTCCTCTCCTCCAGACTTGGGTACCATCCGCACATTGATTCCGCTGCGCTTCCGCAAAATTAATGAACATGCTGCGGATTTTTGACTGCAGCATATACGCTGCGTAAAAATCCGCAGCATGGGCATTGACATTGCGGAATGCCATTGGGGACCATGGGGTGCGGATCTACATGCGTTTTTCAAGCGTTTACGCTGCGGAAATTCCGCAGCATATACGCTTGAAAAACGCTACGTGGGCACACAGCCTAAAAAAGAAAAAAAAAAGATTCCTCTCACCTGTCCTCCATTCGCTCTACGTCCTTTGAGCACATGCGGCCCGCAGGCACAGACCCCTTGATGATTACGACCTGGTCCAGGAGGAGCCGCCGACAGCAGCGCTGCATTGACGCGCAGAGACCGGCTCTCTACAGAGCATTTCCAATGCCAGCCACCGGCCAATCAGAGACCAACAGCTGACTGCATGGCAGTGACGTCATACGCCGCTGCGCTGGGGCGCAGATATCAGCGGCTGGCCTCTGATTGGCCGGCAGCTGGCATTAGAAATGCTCTGTAGAGAGCCGGTCTTTGCGCGTCAATGCAGCGCTGCTGTCGGCGGCTCCTCCTGGACCTGGTCGTAATCATCAAGGGGTCTGTGCCTGCGGGCCGCACAAAGCAGCCTCAGGGGCTGCATGCTTCCTGCGGGCGGCGTGTTTGAGACCTCTGATCTATAGGGACACCTTGTATAGTTTTAAGCATTCCATATGCTCAGTATATGAACTATTGTAAATTTTATGCATTACTATTCTAAAGAGAACATGACACTTGATTCATGCTGCACTTGAACTAAGGCAGACTGACTCCATTATTGCAGCAATGTATGCTTTACTCTGAAATGCTATGGCATTTCAGAAGAAATATGCTTTAAGGTCTCGTGCACACAAGTAAATAAATCGGACATCTGCTGCCCGATTTTTTGGTTGGATAGCACATTGACTGCCCACTGACCCTTGTTATTCTATAGGGCTGTTCAGATGACTGATTTATCTAATCGGCCAACTGACGTAAAAGCTGGTCAGATGGATGGCACAAGGACATAAAACTGGTCAGAAGGATGGCACAAGGACATAAAACTGGTCACATGGATGGCACATGGACGTAAAACTGGTCACATGGATGGCACATGAACGTAAAACTGGTCACATGGATGGCACATGGACGTAAAACTGGTCACATGGATGGCACATGGACGTAAAAGCTGGTCATATAGATGGCACATGGACATAAAAACTGGTCACATGGATGGCCCATGGATGTAAAAACTGGTCACATGGATGGCACATAAACGTAAAAACTGGTCACATGGATGGCACAAGGAAGAAAAACTGGTCACATGGATGGCACATGGACATAAAAACTGGTCACATGGATGGCATATGGACATAAAAACTGGTCACATGGATGGCACATGGACGTAAAAGCTGCTTATATAGATGGTCCATGAACATAAAAACTGGTCACATGGATGGCACATGAACATAAAAACTGGTCACATGGATGGCACATGAACGTAAAAACTGGTCACATGGATGGCACATGGACGTAAAAGCTGGTCACATGTATGGTACATGGACATAAAAACTGGTCACATGGATGGCACATGGACGTAAAAGCTGGTCATATAGATGGCACATGGACATAAAAACTGGTCATATGGATGGCATATGGACATAAAAACTGGTCACATGGATGGCACATGAACATAAAAACTGGTCACATGGATGGCACATGAACTTAAAAACTGGTCATATGGATGGCATATGGACATAAAAACTGGTCACATGGATGGCACAAGGAAGAAAAACTGGTCACATGGATGGCACATGGACATAAAAACTGGTCACATGGATGGCATATGGACATAAAAACTTGTCACATGGATGGCACATGGACGTAAAAGCTGCTTATATAGATGGTCCATGAACATAAAAACTGGTCACATGGATGGCACATGAACATAAAAACTGGTCACATGGATGGCACATGAACGTAAAAACTGGTCACATGGATGGCACATGGACGTAAAAGCTGGTCACATGTATGGTACATGGACATAAAAACTGGTCACATGGATGGCACATGGACGTAAAAGCTGGTCATATAGATGGCACATGGACATAAAAACTGGTCATATGGATGGCACATGGACATAAAAACTGGTCACATGGATGGCACATGAACATAAAAACTGGTCACATGGATGGCACATGAACTTAAAAACTGGTCATATGGATGGCATATGGACATAAAAACTGGTCACATGGATGGCACATGAACATAAAAACTGGTCACATGGATGGCACATGAACGTAAAAACTGGTCACATGGATGGCACATGGACGTAAAAGCTGGTCACATGGATGGTACATGGACATAAAAACTGGTCACATGGATGGCACATGGACGTAAAAGTTGGTCATATAGATGGCACATGGACATAAAATCTGGTCATATGGATGGCCCATGGATGTAAAAACTGGTCACATGGATGGAACATGGACGTAAAAACTGGTCACATGGATGGCAAATGGACATAAAAACTGGTCACATGGATAATACATGGACGTAAAACTGGTCACATGGATGGCACAAGGACGTAAAACTGGTCACATGGATGGCACAAGGACGTAAAACTGGTCACATGGATGGCACATAGACGTAAAAACTGGTCACATGGATGGCATATGGACATAAAAACTGGTCACATGGATGGCACGTGGACGTAAAACTGGTCATATGGATGGTACAAGGAAGTAAAACTGGTCACATGGATGGCACATGGACGTAAAAGCAGCTCATATAGATGGTCCATGAACGTAAAAGTTGGTCACATGGATGGCACATGAACATAAAAACTGGTCACATGGATGGCACATGAACGTAAAAACTGGTCACATGGATGGCACATGGACGTAAAAGCTGGTCACATGGATGGTACATGGACATAAAAACTGGTCACATGGATGGCACATGGACGTAAAAGCTGGTCATATGGATGGAACATGAACGTAAAAACTGGTCACATGGATGGCAAATGGACATAAAAACTGGTCACATGGATAATACATGGACGTAAAACTGGTCACATGGATGGCACAAGGACGTAAAACTGGTCACATGGATGGCACAAGGACGTAAAACTGGTCACATGGATGGCACATAGACGTAAAAGCTGGTCATATAGATGGCACATTGACATAAAAACTGGTCACATGGATAGCCCATGGATGTAAAAACTGGTCACATGGATGGCACATGGACGTATAAACTGGTCACATGGATGGCACGTAGATGTAAAAACTGGTCACATGGATGGCACGTAGATGTAAAGATTGGTCACATGGATGGCACATGGACATAAAAACTGGTCACATACAGTCATGGCCAAAAGTATTGAGAATGACACCAAAATTATATTTTCACATGATCTGCTGGCCTCTGGTTTTTATTAGTGTTTGTCTGATGTTTATATCACATACAGAAATATAATTGCAATCATATTATGAGTACCAATAGGTTATATTGACAGTTAGAATGAGTTAATGCAGCAAGTCAATATTTGCAGTGTTGCCCCTTCTTCCTCAAGACCTCTGTAATTCTCCCTGGCATGCTCTCAATCAACTTTTGGACCAAATCCTGACTGATAGCAGTCCATTCTTGCATAATCAATGCTTGCATTTTACCAGAATTTGTTGGTTTGTGTTTGTCCACCCGTCTCTTGATGATTGACCACAAGTTCTCAATGGGATTAAGATCTGGGGAGTTTCCAGGCCATAGATCCAAAATCTCTATGTATTGTTCCATGAGCCATTTAGTTATCACCTTTGCTTTATGGCAAGGTGCTCCATCATGCTGGAAAAGGCATTGTTGGGCGCCAAACTGCTCTTGGACGGTTGGGAGAAGTTGCTCTTGGAGGACTTTCTGGTACATTCTTTATTCATGGCTGTGTTTTTAGGCAAGACTGTGAGTGAGCCGATTCCCTTGGCTGAGAAGCAACCCCACACATGAATGGTTTCAGGATGCTTTACAGTTGGCATGAGACAAGACTGGTGGTAGCGCTCACCTCTTCTTCTCCGAATAAGCTGTTTTCCAGATGTCCCAAACAATCGAAAAGGGGATTCATCAGAGAAAATGACTTTGCCCCAGTCCTCAGCAATCCACTCCCTGTACCTTTTGCAGAATATCAGTCGGTCCCTGATGTTTTTTCTGGAGAGAAGTGGCTTCTTTGGTGCCCTCCTTGAAACCAGCCCTTGCTCAAAGAGTCTCCACCTCACAGTGCGTGCAGAAGCACTCACACCAGCCTGCAGCCATTCCAGAGCAAGCTCGACACTGCTGGTAGTCCCATCCCACAGCTGAAACAGTTTTAAGATACGGTCCTGGTGCTTGCTGATCTTTCTTGGGTGCCCTGGAGCCTTTTTGACAACAATGGAAGCTCTCTCCTTGAAGTTCTTGATGATGCGATAGATTGTTGACTGAGGTGCAATCTTTGTAGCTGCGATACTCTTCCCTGTTAGGCCATTTTTGTGCAGTGCAATGATGGCTGCACGTGTTTCTTTAGAGATAACCATGGTTAACTGAAGAGAAACAATGATACCAAGAACCAGCCTCCTTTTAAAGTGTCCAGTGATGTCATTCTTACTTAATCATGACTGATTAATCGCCAGCCCTGTCCTCATCAACACCCACACCTGTATTAATGGATCAATCACTAAAACGATGTTAGCTGCTCCTTTTAAGGCAGGACTGCAATGATGTTGAAATGTGTTTTGGGAGTTAAAGTTCATTTTCTGGGCAAATATTGACTTTGCAAGTAGAGTAATTGCTGTTAAGCTGATCACTCTTTGACATTCAGGAGTATATGCAAATTGCCATTACAAAAAATGAAGCAGTAAACTTTGGAAAAATTATTATTTGTCTCATTCTCAATACTTTTGGCCATGACTGTAGATGGCACAAGGACTTAAAAACTGGTCACATGGATGGCACATGTACGTAAAAACTGGCCACATGGATGGCACATAGACGTAAAAACTGGTCACATGGATGGCACATGGACTTAAAAACTGTTCACATGGATGGCACATGGACATAAAATCTGGTCACATGGATGGCCCATGGATGTAAAAACTGGTCACATGGATGGCACATGGACATAAAAACTGGTCACATGGATGGACCATGGATGTAAAAACTGGTCACATGGATGGCACCTCGACGTAAAAGTTGGTCACATAGATGGCACATGGACTTAAAAACTGGTCACATGGATGGCCCATGGATGTAAAAACTGGTCACATGGATGGCACATGGACGTAAAAGCTGGTCATATAGATGGCACATGGACATAAAAACTTGTCACATGGATGGCACTTGGACATAAAAACTAGTCACATAGATGGCACATGAACTTAAACACTGGTCACATGGATGTAAAAACTGGTCACATGGATGGCACTTGGACATAAAAACTAGTCACATGGATGGCACGTAGACGTAAAAACTGGTCACATGGTTGGCACGTGGACGTACAAACTGGTCACAACATGGATGGCACCTGGATTTAAAAACTGGTCACATGGATGGCACTTGGACATAAAAATGGTCACATGGATGACACATGGACTTAAACATTGGTCACATGCATGTCACGTGGACGTAAAAACTGGTCACATGGATGGCACCTGGGTATGAATCTTTTGAGTTTTCTGGATGAAACTCAGACGATTTTTCATATTCTCGTCTGCAGCTGGCCTAAAATCTGGATGACTAGTCCCAGAAGTAATGAACAACAAAGTAGCACTCTGTATCGCTGAGTATGTAAATATGAAGTATGAAATATGAATAGCATTACTGCTGTAGAAAATAGAAATAAATGAGAAATTTTAGCACATGTAAATATGAAGTATGAAATATGAATAGCATTACTGCTGTAGAATCTAGAAATAAATGAGAAAATGATGATCAGGATCTTACTTTCCCACACATAAGCAGACAGATGTCCCTTAGAGAGGTATTCACATTGTTAGGCCCTGGCATTGAGAAACGCCTTATTGCGGCTATCAGGTAAACATGAATTGGCCAATTTATGCACTAAGATTTCTCATTTATTTCTATATTCTACAGCAGTAATGCTATTCATATTTCATGCTTCATATTTATGACGCGCCCCCTGGGCCGTGGGGCACCCGAGACCGGACTTCAGGGCAATGCTGGGAGTAGTAGTGGCGACCCGGTCCCATGACTCAGGGTGACCAGACCAATATTGTGGCAGTCTCTGTATCAGTATAATGCAATGTCCGACTACGCCACCCGTGGATTGCGGTCAATAAGAACCGCCGCTGCTGAGCAGACCTCTGAGGCTGATGTTGTGAGGGCAGCAGAGTGTAGTATAACTCCCCACGGGAGGAGTATAGCCTCAGGGTAGTGAGTGTGGATGATGGGAGTGATGGTGCACGAGCGCAGCAGGAACGACTCAGAGGCTTTGCAGTGCAGTTCAGGGTCTTTACTGATGATGATAAGGCAGACCCTCCCGGGAGTACTGGCTAACATAAGAGGCCTGGACAGTCTGTGAGCAAACTGGAGTTCCCCTGGCCAGGTGGAGTTGTAGGCCTCCCCGTCTATCTGCACTCTTCCTGGCTACCTTGCTGCAAGCGAGTGGAAGTAGCCCACGTCCCTGAGTGTACCGTGTGGTGCTCACCCGTATGGCTGGTGACTTGGGGTCTTCTGATAGCCCCCGCTCCTCGATGGCGGTGCTGGTCCCTTGCTCGCGACTGAGCCTCCGGGCTTCTATGGCCAGAGGACCTGAAATCCCCTGCCGGCGGGTTTCTGCTGCTGGGTATATATAAGTCCCCACAGCCTCGGACTCCTGTGTCCGGTTCTTAGCGTCTTCTGCCAGGACAAACTCCACTTAGCTCAAGTCCCTTGTCTTCAGCTCCTGCTCCTACAGAGCTCCTCACTGTTACTTTCCCTGTGTCTGGAACAAACTCCAGGCTCTGACTGACTAACCCCGCCCCAGATCCAGTTTATATAGGGCAGGTTCCTCCCCTATCTGGTCTGGGACAGGAGGTGTTGCATGTTTAAGGGCTCCTGACCAGGAAACCTCCCACTTGCTCTCAGACATAATATTTCTATCACTGTGGCAACCAGACCCCTGGGGTGCCACATTTACATGCGCTAAAATTTCTCATTTATTTCTATCTTCTACAGCAGTAATGCTATTCATATTTCATATTTACATACTCAGTGTTACAGAGTACTACTTTGTTTGTTCATTGTACATGGAGGTAGCTCCTCTTAGTAAGCACCTGTTCACACCTATTTCTTGTAGTGGAAGTGCCGTCATTTTCTTTGTTACTAGTCCCAGAAGTAAGTCCCTGGCGGCTTCTCCCCGTCCCGCTCCCACAGACTGACAGGTCTCTCTTTATGTGCTGCCTGAAAGAGACAAATAGAGAGAGGGAATGATGGACAGAGCAAAATTTTAACTCTATATACTGTATAATTATTATTATTATTTCAGATTTTAATACTCATAAAACTTTATAAACTTTTACTACCACCAGTCAAATCTGACCCAACCTGGTGAACCATTGGAAAGTGAGAGGAGTGAAGAGAATAAAAAAAAACACCCCATAAACTAATTAATGTCCTATACCTGCTTTATTAGGGCACATTCAGACGTCCGTGCAAATTGGTCCTTGCCCGGACTGGCCGGCGGCTCTCCCGACAGCCTTATAGAAATACATGAAGCTGTCATGCTCCGGTCAGGAGACTTGCAGACAGTCCGTGCTTTGCTGTCCAAGATCGTCTGAATGTGCCTTTATGTGGATTTTGCTAATAGTAGCTATTGAATGTGGAAAATCCTTCTATGCACTATGCAGTAATATAATGTTACATGAATGTCTTATTTCTCTGCAGTCACTGTCATTGATCAGTAAATGTTTTTATGAACTGTCTTTATTTGCGAAAAAAAAAAGTGGTATGCATTGCTGTTGAATATGAAGAAGGAGCGCTGCGAGTCTGTCTAGCCCGACGTGACCCTCGCTGTCAGCCCTCATCAGGGTCCTGAGAAGGGACCGTATTATAAACACTATGCGCTGTCTGTAGGTGACTACTCTTTGTCTAACCTTCTCTGTTATTGCAAAAATGTCAGCCAGAAGTAGGGTGGGTAGACCTCATTTAATTTATCAGTAATGGACACTACCGCTTGCATGGTTCCCAAGAGTGTTTGATTAGGGATTCCCAGAGGAAGCGGCCTGTTCTCAGATGGCCAAGTGACAGGGTTTATATAGAACAGCAACTTGTGTCTAAGCAATGCTGTCAGCCGCAGAGACGGATGAAGTGAACCGGAGCGCCCATGACTTCATTCACACCTCAACAGGCAAACAATAAAACATTTACACACAAGAGTGATTTACTGTGGAAAAATTATTTCCCCCACGATTTACATGTCAAACCGTGAAAAATGTCTAAATGACTCCTCATGTGTTTGTTAGCTCCCTGGTCAATGCCGGAATCAGCTGCTGATTTACTGAAGGCCAAAATACATGGCAGCTGAAGTTTGCCATTTTCCCATTTCAAGACCCCCACAAATAAGGTTAATGGGGTGTTCTGATACCTCTATCTACCATTTAAACAACCACCATATTTTTTTGTTGGTCATCACATAGTGGTCAGGCTCCCCCTATTTACTCAGTAGGTTAAAGAGTAGCAGTCGTTCTCATTTTGATTTCATAAATCAATAGTACACATGAACACGATCTGCTTCTGGAATGATCTCTTACTCTCAATTCATGTGTAAAATCTATAAAATCTGGATTCAGTGTAAACAGATTTTTTCATATTACTGAGATAGAAGATGACAGTTGGTGCCTACAAGATTCTACGGAGGAAGGAGTTGGAGACAGACACAGACATTCTGCTGCAAGTTCTCCTGCAAAAACAGTTACAGTTCACCATAGAATTTTATGGGCACCAACTGCTAACTCCTACCTATCATAACCCTGTATTTCATCTGTGTAGTTAGACTTATAGGTCTATATCAGTACAAGAAGAAATAATCTGGTGAAAGTGATGACCCAAGTGAGTGTATGTACCAGCCTGCGTGCCCTGCAATGGACTGTGGTGAGCTACCAAGTGAGAGATACCCTGAGAGATAAGCTCATAAAAAATATACTGATGAATGACATTGAGTGCAAAGAATTGACATACTTATGTAACATTATATTACAGTGAGCATAGTGTGGTCTGTCCCTAGTAAGCACTGCCAAGTTCTAAACTATTAGGCTATACCTGTTCCTGGTGGCAAATGCCTGTTATGAATTACTAGGAGACATATTTAGAGACTGCTCACATTGCTATTGGTAACCACCAAGTTCTGTGCTTCTACTTTAATGTGTAACTGCCAAGGTCTGCACCTCTGCTTCTAGTGTAAACATGTAGTTCTACATCTCATCTTTAAAGTGTAGTCATTAAACTGTGCCTCTCAGCCCTGAAGTATAACCAACAAGCTCTGTACCTCTATTCCATAGTTTAACAACTGTAACACACGTGGATTGTGGACACACTGCACCATGGGCTGGGGAGAGCCTGGATGGGCATAACTAGGCAACCACCTGGGTTTTCACTAGAGCCCCTGATGGTGTGGTTAGACTTGGGCCACAGGTGGACGACAGTTGCTACTCCAGGACAGATCCGGGTACCACGGCAGCTGACCCCATGGGTCAGGACAGGAGACACAGACTTGGAGTCCAAGGTGGGACCGGATAATGGTAGATCGGATAGTAGTGCTAGTACTAATGGGACAGGGTAATAAGCATAGGCACTGGTTCACTTGCCGCCGGAGCAGTTTCGGGCTCAGGTTCCGCAAGTGCAGGTTCAGGTTCACGTTCAGGGGGAGCGGTTTCAGGTTCAGGTACCGCTGGAGCAGTTTCTGGATCACATACCGCTGGAGCGGTTTCAGGCTCAGGTACCTTAGGTGCAGTTTCAGGTTCAGATCCCGCTGGAGCGGTTTTGGGTTCAGGTACCGCCGATTTGCTTCTGGATTAGGTACCGCAGGTGCAGTTTCAGGATCAAAGTACAGATCAGACTGGAAAAAAACTAGAACAGATGCAGATTGAGGGACCTGAGAATGAGCTTGCAGCTAGCAGGCCCTAACACTCAAATGATGCTCAGGCACCTACCTAAAGGTGGAGGTGCCTTAAGTGCCTCTCAGCTAGTGACTGGGGACACATAAGATTGCACTCATCTTTAAGAGACTGGGAGTGCATGCGCACGTGCCCTAAGCGCCCTGTCAGGGGAGCCTTGCAGCATGTGCCAAGACTGGAAAGCGAAAGCTGAAGAGGGGGACATGGCAGGGCTGCCTGGGCGGTAAGTAATTTGGCGTTCCTGCTAGGAGAGAGGAGCAGAGGCATGCAGGGACACTGGCATTACAACAGCCAAAATTTATGTCTCAATACTTTGTAAAACAGCCAAGTTCTATGACTATACATATATGGCCCCCTCATGCCCTTCCTGATATGCATGGCCCCTCAGACCCAATCCTGGTATGCATGGCCCCCTCAGACCCAATCCTGGTATGCATGGCACCCTTAGACCCAATCCTGGTATGCATGGCCCCCTCATCCCCAATCCTGGTATGCATGGCCCCTTCATCCCCAATCCTGGTATGCATAGCCCCCTCATCCCCTTCCTGGTATGCATGGCCCCTCAGACCCAATCCTGGTATGCATGGCCCCCTCAGACCCAATCCTGGTATGCATGGCGCCCTCATCCCCAATCCTGGTATGCATGGCCCCCTCATCCCCAATCCTGCTATGCATAGCCCCCTCATCCCCTTCCTGGTATGCATGGCCCCTCAGACCCAATCCTGGTATGCATGGTGCCCTCATCCCCAATCCTGGTATGCATGGCCCCCTCATCCCCAATCCTGGTATGCATAGCACCCTCATCCCCTTCCTGGTATGCATGGCCCCCTCATCCCCAATCCTGGTATGCATGGCCCCCTTATCCCAGTTCCTGGTATGCATCGCCCCCTCAGACCCAATCCTGGTATGTATGGCCCTCTTATCCCCAATCCTGGTATGCATGGCCCCCTCATCCATAATACTGGTATGTATGGCCCCCTCATCCCCAGTCCTGGTATGCATGGCCCCCTTAGACCCAATCCTGGTATGCATGGCGCCCTTAGACCCAATCCTGGTATGCATGGCCTCCTCATCCCCCAATCCTGGTAGGCATGACCTCCTGACCCCCCAATCCTTGTATCCATGGCCTCCTCATCCCCCAATCCTGATATGCATGGCTCCCTCATCCCAATCCTGGTATGCATGGCCCCCTCATCCCCAATCCTGATATTCATGGTCCCCTCATCTCATCTCAAATCCTGATATGCATGGCCCCCTCATCCCCAATCTTGAAATGCATGGCCCCCGTATCCTGGTGTACATGGCCCCCCATCACTGCACACATGAAAATAATAAACACTTTTACTCACCTTCCTCCCTTCTCCTCTAGGTATATTTGGGTCCTTATGTGCATGAGCAAATCAGCCCACTGTCTATCCAACATCTGCCTAATCTAGGATTACCTATATTACCAAGGACCACCCTCGCCCCAGTTGCGTCTGGTGCCGATGTGGCCTCAAGTGTACCTACAATTAAAGGGGTTGTCCACTACTTGGGCAACTCTTTCTCAATCCTCAAGTAGTGGACAACCCCTTTAAGGCATGGTATCTCACTCCCATAGGGTGGCCGAGTACTGGACCACCTGTCATTCAAGTCCTAAACTCAGCATATATAGGAGGTGTGGGACATTCTGCACTTGGAGTTGTGCAAAACGAGTGGAGGACCACTAATTTCAGTCTGGAAGAGGATTTGTTTCTATTTTTAATTTAAAAAAAAATCAGCAGAATAGTATAATAAAAGCGGAATAAATAATACTCATCTCACCAATCCCTTTTCCGATGCTTACTGAGTTTCTGTCTCCTAATTCTTCTAGGGACCGATGGTTGAGCCAATCACTGGCTATGAGCAGCCATGTCCTTGTTTCTGGAGAGGGCCCAGAAAGTAGAGACCAGCAGGGATCCAGGAAGCGACAAAATGGGATCGATGAGGAATTGGTGAATTTTTTTAATTTTTCATGCTATTCTGACCATTTGTTAAAAAAAAAAAATATTAATCATACAACCCATTTAAGGGTTGTACAAGACCGGAAAAACATTGCTGCATCACACCTTTCCAAGGTCATGTCCAGTTACTGCTCCATCCGTGTCAATGTGCGCAAAATGCAGTACCGTATACAGCCTGTGGACCATTGTGGAGCTGTTTTTTTTTTCCAGAAGAAAACAGACTCTTTTTTAAATTCTGTAGAATCCCTTTAATATATTGAGCGTACTCCTTCTATTACTATATTAAGAGTGTTGTACAAAATGAGATAATGAGAATAATCAGGACAGTTGGGCCCTATTTTCTTAATATTGAAGCCATGTCCCTCGCTCTGCCGACCTCTCCTGTCGGAATGATATTCCCATCTATAAGATGTCTGCAGATGCAGCATTCTACAGCCAGCCAATCAGAATGCTCGCTCACAGATTTATGCAAATGAGATAGTGGTAAAAAGAAACAACCAATAACTTTTCAACAAAATTCTCCTAAATATTCAGCAGGGGCGTGTCATTTTGTCAGCAGGGGCCGGTCAATTTGTCAGCAGGGGCGGGACAATTTTTCAGCAGGTCACTTTTGATTTTTTTTTTTTAGTCTCCCTAAGGTAAAAAATTCTCCATTACAGGTCCATAAATAGCGCTGAGGTGTTCCTGTATAATTGTGTGCGGAGCAGAGATTGAGGTCGTCATCCAGGCATTTGCATGGAGAGCACGGGAGTGACACAGGCATCTGTTTGGGGATTACCATACTTAGTGATCCAGGTACTTGCCATGTTCACATAAGATTACATGGTTTACAAGGCAGCCCACCTTACCTGAGAGTTCTCATATGTGGTGATTAGTGTTGAGCATTCCGATACTGTAATATCGGGTATCGGCCGATATTCGCGGTATCGGAATTCCGATACTTAATTCCAATACTTTTACAATATCGAATACCGGAATCGGAAGTTCCCATAATGCCTGCGCTCTGCAGTGTCTGTGAAGGATGACAAGCTGGATGGCAGCGCTCAGCTGAGATCCAGCCTGTCATCAGAATGCCATCCCAGCGGGGGAGAATTCTCCTGATTGTTTAAAAGCCGGCGCGCGGTAAAAAGCCGCCGGCTTTTAAACAATCACACAGCCCCATACTGCTTCCCCGCAGCCTCCGACCCCGATCCTCCGCTCCCCTCGCCACCTCCAATCCCAATCGTAAGTTAGGACCGGGCGGGGAGCGCAGCTCCAAGGAGCGAAGGACCTGGGCGGGGAAGCCGGCAGTGAAAAGACTTCACCGCCGGCTTTCCCGTTCTGTGCTGCGCTTTCCCGCCGGTTATTTCAAATGAACAGCTGAGGTATCAGGTGATGCTGATCAGCTGTTCATTTGAAGTCGCCGCATTGCCCTCAGAGGGTTCATGTGAGTTCATGCTTCACTGCATGAACTCACATGAACTTTCCCACGGCCGCACAGGTCAGCCTCACCTCCCAGACCATCAGACCGGTCATGATTAGTGTGTGTGCGGGGTGTGTGTGCGGGGTGTGTGTGCGGTGTCTGTGCGGGGTGTCTGTGCGATGTTTGTGCGGGTGTGCGCGGTGTCTGTGCGTGCAGGCAGACATAGGCCGATGTGACACTACTACTCCCATCGGCCTATGTCTGTCCCCCGTCCACTCGTGCCAGCAGGATCAGCTCGATGGGAGCAGTAGTTCCCATCAGCCTGATCCTGCTATATAAATGTCCCTACTGTGTCCCCAATAAATGTTAGATACATGTCATTGGTGGCCAGTGGTTACCTACAATAAATTAGTTTATACATTACCTGTCCCCGCCGATCGCCACCTAAAATAAAGTAAAAAATAAAAAACTACACCTATACTCACCTAGACACCTAATTCCCCGAAGCCATCGATCTCCTGTAATAAAATATAAAATAATAAACCACAACCTTATCCTTACCCCTCCGTAGTAGTCCACGAGTGTCCCACGATGATCTCCAGTTCAGAGCAGCCACATAGAATGTGACCGCTCTGAACCGCTGCCGCCGCTAGAATGACGGGGCCGTAAGGGTTCACCGGAGTTCAGGCAGCGCTGCTCCGGTTAGCTGCTTTACGGCCCCGCTGTATCGTGAGAAATTCCCACGGTACAGCAGTGCCGTAAAGGAGGTCTCCGGAGCTGCGCTGACTGAATGCAGTCCGGTGACCTCAGTCAGTGGCTCCCGCTGCCGGGAGCGGACGTGTTCCCGGCACCGTGAGCTTACAGCAGCCATGCACAGCTGTCACCATCTCCAGATGTGACAGCTGTGCATGGGAGATCAGCGCAGGAACGTGGACAGGTAACTATTATTTTTAGTAAACTAAGAATTAAATAAAATGGTGTGTTTTATTTCAAATAAATTATTTTTTTCTGAGTGTAGTGTGTGTTTTTTCTTTTTAACACTTTGTAGGTTAGTAATGGGGGTGTCTTATAGACGCCCATCATTACTAACCTGGGCTTCATGGCAGCTGGCGCTGACATGAACCCCACCACTATTACCCCCTGCCACCGCACCAGGGCAGCGTGGAAGAGCGAGGCTAAGTGCCAGAATTGGCGCATCCTATGGATGCGCCATTTCTGGGGTGGCTGACGGCTGGTGTTTCTAGCCTGGGAGGGGGCCATTATTCATGGCACCCTTCCTGGGCTATTAATATCAGCCCCCAGCTGTCTGCCTAGCCTTTGCTAGCTATTAAAATAGGGGGGACCCCACGTCATTTTTTTTGGGGGGGTCCCCCATTTTAATAGCTAGTAAAGGCTAGGTATTCAGCTGGGGGCTGATATTAGTAGCCTGGGAAGCTCCGTGGGTTTTACCCCCTTCCCAGGCTTCAAACATCTGCCCCAGCCGTCTGCTTAACCTCCGCTAGAGACTAAAATTATGGGGGATCCCACGCCATTTTTTTTTTAAATAAATCCTTTATTTTAACACTAAATGACATTTGAGGAGTTAATAAAGATGCAGTCCCTAAATTATTATTTCTTTTTTAATTAATTTTTCCCAAAACTTTTGACGTGGGCTTCGCCATATTTTTGTATGCCAGCCAGGTACAGCATCCAGCTTCTATGAACGCGCCATTTTCCGGGGCGGCTGCGGACTGCAATTTTCAGCGAGGGGGGGGCAGAAAGCTTGGGCCTCCCTGCGCTGCAGATTCCATCCCCCAGCTGCCTAGTTGTACCTGGCTGGACACAAAAATAGGGAGAAGCTCCACGTTGTTTTTTTTTTTAATTATTTCATGAAATTCATGGAATAATTAAGAAAAAAAGGGCTTCCCTATATTGTTGTGTCCAACCAGGTACAAATAGACAGCTGGTGGTTGGGGGCAGCCCGTTCCTGCCTGCTGTACCTGGCTGGACACAAATATAGTGCAAAGCCCCACGTCAATTTTTTTTTAATTATTTCAGGAAATTCATGAAATAATTAAAAAAAAATTATGTGGGGCTTCGCCCTATATTTGTGTCCAGTCAGGTACAGCAGGCAGGAACGGGCTGCCCCCAACCACCAGCTGCCTATTTGTACCTAGCCGGACACAACAATATAGGGAAGCCCTTTTTTTCTTAATTATTCCATGAATTTCATGAAATAATTAAAAAAAAAAATGCGTGGGGCTTCGCCCTATTTTTGTGTCCAGCCAGGTACAACAAGGCAGCTGGGGGCTGGAATCCGCAGCGCAGGGAGGCCCAAGCTTTCTGGGCCCCACCCGCTGCAAATTGCAGTCCGCAGCCGCCCCGGAAAATGGCGCGTTCATAGAAGCGCCATCTTCTGGCGCTGTACCCAACTCATCCAGGGCCCTGGTGCGGTGGCTCACTGGGTAATAAAGGGGTTAAGGCCAGCTTGGCATTATCAGCTGGCCCTAAGCCCGAAATTCATGGGGTCACGCCAATATTAGACATGACCGCCATGAATTTCTAGTAAAGTATTTAAAAAAAACACAAACACCCAGAAAAAAGTCCTTTAATTGAAATAAAGACACAATTCTTTATTGTTCTAAATTAAACCATACTTACCATCACGCCCATTCCAGCTGAAGCCAACGATCTCCTGCAATAAAAGAAAAATAATAAAGCAACCTCATCCTTACCTTTCCATGGTTCCCACGACAGCTTCAGCTCTGCTACATCGAGATGACAGGCTGGACCGCAGCAGAACGCTGCCATCCAGCCTGTCATCCCGCAGACACTGAGAAGCGCAGGCATGCTTGCGCTCCTCAGTGTCTGGCTGTGACGGCATCCAGATGAGCCGAGGTCATGTCCAATGAACTCAGCTCACCTCATGCACGTCACTGACAGCGTGGGAAAATTCTCCTGCACTCAGCGCTTCAGCATGAGAATTCTCCCACGCTGTCAGTGACATACATGAGGTGAGGTCATGTCCAATGAACTCAGCTCACCTCATGCACGTCACTGACAGCGTGGGAAAATTCTCCTGCACTCAGCGCTTCAGCGTGAGAATTTTCCCACGCTGTCAGTGACGTGCATGAGGTGCGCCGAGTTCATTGGACATGACCTCGGCTCATCTGGATGCCGTCACAGCCAGACACTGAGTAGCGCAAGCATGCCTGCGCTTCTCAGTGTCTGCGGGATGATAGGCTGGATGGCAGCGTTCTGCTGCGGTCCAGCCTGTCATCTCGATGTAGCAGAGCTGAAGCTGTCGTGGGAACCATGGAAAGGTAAGGATGAGGTTGCTTTATTATTTTACTTTTATTGCAGGAGATCGTTGGCTTCAGCTGGAATGGGCGTGACGGTAAGTATGGTTTAATTTAGAACAATAAAGAATTGTGTGTTTATTTCAATTAAAGGACTTTTTTCTGGGTGTTTGTGTTTTTTTTAAATACTTTACTAGAAATTCATGGTGGTCATGTCTAATATTGGCGTGACCCCATGAATTTCGGGCTTAGGGCCAGCTGATAATGCCAAGCTGGCCTTAACCCCTTTATTACCCAGTGAGCCACCGCACCAGGGCCCTGGATGAGTTGGGTACAGCGCCAGAAGATGGCGCTTCTATGAACGCGCCATTTTCCGGGGTGGCTGCGGACTGCAATTTGCAGCGGGTGGGGCCCAGAAAGCTTGGGCCTCCCTGCACTGCAGATTCCAGCCCCCAGCTGCCTAGTTGTACCTGGCTGGACACAAAAATAGGGCGAAGCTCCACGTATTTTTTTTTTAAATTCATGAAATTCATGGAATAATTAAGAAAAAAAGGACTTCCCTATATTGTTGTGTCCGGCTAGGTACAAATAGGCAGCTGGTGGTTGGGAGCAGCCTGTTCCTGCCTGCTGTACCTGACTGGACACAAATATAGGGCGAAGCCCCACATCAATTTTTTTTAATTATTTCATGAATTTCCTGAAATGATTTAAAAAAAATTGACGTGGGGCTTCGCACTATATTTGTGTCCAGCCAGGTACAGCAGGCAGGAACGGGCTGCCCCCCAACCACCAGCTGCCTATTTGTACCTGGTTGGACACAACAATATAGGGAAGCCCTTTTTTCTTAATTATTTCATGAAATAATTAAAAAAAAGAAATACGTGAAGCTTCTCCCTATTTTTGTGTCCAGCCAGGTACAACTAGGCAGCTGGGGGCTGGAATCTGCAGCGCAGGGAGGCCCAAGCTTTCTGCCCCCCCCCGCTGAAAATTGCAGTCCGCAGCCGCCCCGGAAAATGGCGCGTTCATAGAAGCTGGATGCTGTACCTGGCTGGCATACAAAAATATGGCGAAGCCCACGTCAAAAGTTTTGGGAAAAATTAATTAAAAAATAAATAATAATTTAGGGACTGCATCTTTATTAACTCCTCAAATGTCATTTAGTGTTAAAATAAAGGATTTATTTAAAAAAAAATTGATGTGGGGCTTCGCCCTATATTTGTGTCCAGCCAGGTACAGCAGGCAGGAACGGGCTGCCCCCAACCACCAGCTGCCTATTTGTACCTGGCCGGACACAACAATATAGGGAAGCCCTTTTTTAAAAAAATTATTTCATGAAATAATTAAAAAAAAATTGACGTGGGGCTTCGCACTATATTTGTGTCCAGCCAGGTACAGCAGGCAGGAATGGGCTGCCCCCAACCACCAGCTGCCTATTTGTACCTGGTTGGACACCGCAATATAGGGAAGCCCTTTTTTTCTTAATTATTCCATGAATTTCATGAAATAATTAAAAAAAAAAATGCGTGGGGCTTCGCCCTATTTTTGTGCCCAGCCAGGTACAACTAGGCAGCTGGGGGCTGGAATCCGCAGCGCAGGGAGACCCAAGCTTTCTGGGCCCCCCCCCCGCTGCAAATTGCAGTCCGCAGCCGCCCCAGAAAATGGCGCGTTCATAGAAGCGCCATCTTCTGGCGCTGTACCCAACTCATCCAGGGCCCTGGTGCGGTGGCTCACTGGGTAATAAAGGGGTTAAGGCCAGCTTGGCATTATCAGCTGGCCCTAAGCCCGAAATTCATGGGGTCACGCCAATATTAGACATGACCACCATGAATTTCTAGTAAAGTATTTAAAAAAAACACAAACACCCAGAAAAAAGTCCTTTAATTGAAATAAACACACAATTCTTTATTGTTCTAAATTAAACCATACTTACCATCACGCCCATTCCAGCTGAAGTCAACGATCTCCTGAAATAAAAGAAAAATAATAAACCAACCTCATCCTTATCTTTCCATGGATCCCACGACAGCTTCAGCTCTGCTACATCGAGATGACAGGCTGGACCGCAGCAGAACGCTGCCATTCAGCCTGTCATCCCGCAGACACTGAGAAGCGCAGGCATGCTTGCGCTCCTCAGTGTCTGGCTGTGACGGCATAAAGATGAGCCGAGGTCATGTCCAATGAACTCAGCTCACCTCATGTACGTCACTGACAGCGTGGGAAAATTCTCCTGCACTCAGCACTTCAGCGTGAGAATTTTCCCACGCTGTCAGTGACGGTCATGAGGTGAGCTGAGTTCATTGGACATGAGCTCACCTCATGCACGTCACTGCACTGACAGCGTGGGAAAATTCTCCTGCACTCAGCACTTCAGCGTGAGAATTCTCCCACGCTGTTAGTGACGTACATTAGGTGAGCCGAGTTCATTGTCGGCTCATCTGGATGCCGTCACAGAGAGACACTGAGGAGCGCAAGCATGCCTGCGCTTCTCAGTGTCTGCAGGATGACAGGCTGGATGGCAGCGTTCTGCTGCGGTCCAGCCTGTCATCTCGATGTAGCAGAGCTGAAGCTGTCGTGGGAACCATGGAAAGGTAAGGATGAGGTTGCTTTATTATTTTTCTTTTATTGCAGGAGATCGTTGGCTTCAGCTGGAATGGGCGTGATGGTAAGTATGGTTTAATTTAGAACAATAAAGAATTGTGTGTTTATTTCAATTAAAGGACTTTATTCTGGGTGTTTGTGTTTTTCTTTAACTTTGACTATGGGGTTAGTAATGGGGGTGTCTTATAGACGCCTCTCCATTACTAACCTGGGCTTGATGTCAGCTGGCATTATAAGCTGACATCAACCCCAGCCCTATTACCCCACTGCCACCGCTACAGGGCAGTGGGAAGAGCGAGGCTAAGTGCCAGAATTGGCGCATCCTATGGATGCGCCATTTCTGGGGCGGCTGACGGCTGGTGTTTCTAGCCTGGGAGGGGGCCAATATTCATGGCACCCTTCCTGGGCTATTAAAATCAGCCCCCAGCTGTCTGCTTAGACTTTGCTAGCTATTAAATTAGGGGGGACCCCACGTTATTTTTTTGGGGGGGTCCCCCATTTTAATAGCTAGTAAAGGCTATGTATTCAGCTGGGGGCTCATATTAGTAGCCTGGGAAGCTCCGTGGGTATTACCCCCTTCCCAGGCTTCAAACATCTGCCCCAGCTGTCTGCTTAACCTCCGCTAGAGCCTAAAATTAAGGGGAACCCCACGCCAATTTTTTTTAAAATAAATCCTTTATTTTAACACTAAATGACAAGTACAGTAACCAACACTGTCACTGTACTTCATATATATGTGACTGACATGTTTCTATCTATCTAATCTATGTGTGAAGCTCTATTCTGTCTGTTATAAATTGTCGGGTACCGCTGCTGAATTGCCGGCCGGCTTTCTTAAAGAGACGGTGCACGAAAACACTAATATTTTTTTAAATAAATCCTTTACACTAAATGACAAGTACAGTAGCCAACACTGTCACTGTACTTCATAGATATGTGACTGACATGTTTCTATCTATCTAATCTATGTGTGAAGCTCTATTCTGTCTGTTATAAATTGTCAGGTACAGATGCTGAATTGCCGGCCGGCTTTTTTAAAGAGACGGTGCACGAAAACACTAATATTTTTTTAAATAAATCCTTTACACTAAATGACAAGTACAGTAAGCAACACTGTCACTGTACTTCATATATATGTGACTGACATGGTTCTATCTACCTAATCTATGTGTGAAGCTCTATTCTGTCTGTTATAAATTGTCGGGTACAGATGCTGAATTGCCGGCCGGCTTTTTTAAAGAGACGGTGCACGAAAACACTAATATTTTTTTAAATAAATCCTTTACACTAAATGACAAGTACAGTAAGCAACACTGTCACTGTACTTCATATATATGTGACTGACATGGTTCTATCTACCTAATCTATGTGTGAAGCTCTATTCTGTCTGTTATAAATTGTCGGGTACAGATGCTGAATTGCCGGCCGGCTTTTTTAAAGAGACGGTGCACGAAAACACTAATATTTTTTTAAATAAATCCTTTACACTAAATGACAAGTACAGTAAGCAACACTGTCACTGTACTTCATATATATGTGACTGACATGGTTCTATCTACCTAATCTATGTGTGAAGCTCTATTCTTTCTGTTGTAAATTGTCGGGTACCGGTGAATGCCGCTGATGAATTGCCGGCTTTTCATGTCATTCTACATTATTCTTAGTTGTTTTACTTCATGTAGAATTAACCTACAAGGAAAGAAAGGGTTTATTTTCATTCCGATATTTGTGTCCCATTGACTTGCATTGGTTTCCGGTATCGGAATCGGCGATATCCGATACTTTTTGGGTATCGGCCCGATCCAATCCGATACGATATTTCCTGATATCGGAAGGTATCGCTCAACACTAGTGGTGATACATAACTGGAACTCGTGACACAAAGTGGTCTCTCCACCGCACACACCTTTTCCTACAGGTTTGGTGGCTCAGAGCTTAGTGACCAGGGTGCTGGTGTTCTGGGTTCAGATCCCACCGTGGCCACATCCACACTGTATTTTAGGCTCGTGCTGCTTTTCTTCCATCTTCTAAATATTAACTCATAGGCTTAATGTTGGTCTATAGAGTAGAATAGACCATTGAGTATGATAGGGACATAAACTGAGGGTTTTTTTCCGCTTACACGCCAACACATTTCTAATGTCTGTTTCTGGGTTTGATAGAAAAGATCTTTATGTAGGAAACACCCATCCACCATTCAGTGCAGACTGGTAAAAATACCGACTTCATGAGGCTGTAAAAAAAGACAGGACGCGAGCGCCCCCTGAACCTCCACCACCTTCCCCCTCCAGTCCGCCCCAAATAAAAACAGCAATACTGACACTTGGTCCAGCGGTCAAGCAGAAATGTTTTTTTTTACTCATTCATGGTGGCGCTGCCCCCTGCAGATTGCCGCCCTAGGTACCCGCCTTTCAGTGCATAGTGGCAAATATGGCCCTGTCTGTGATCACATAGGAGTAAATCTTTGTAAATCTCCATCTTGCTGTGGGATCCTACCTGTATTGCATTGAAAAAGTTGTTTCTCAAGTTGTGCGTCACTAAGTTTGACTAAGTATTGACCTTAACTTCCCAACCACGGCAATGAGAAAGGGGACCCAAATCAAAAAACATTATGGGGTCCCCTCCTGGAACTTCGTTGTGTTGCCATACTCCAATTCCAAGACATGAAGGCTTTTCATGTGTTCACTTGTCCTTCTTTTCCTTGCAATGGAGAGAGACGTGACATAACTTTTACATCTACGAAGGTCATTTAGCAAATGGGGAATCCATACAAAGTTAACGTCCTCTATGCGGAGGAAAATGAGACCCAACAATGATGGGTTCTAAAAACTGTCCAATAACAATCCAAAGCAGTCCTCTTAGCTTTTGACCCATTTTTTGGGGCTAAAAACAAGTGAAGGCAGTGTAATGGTCTCCATCAGGGGTGTAAAGATTGCGGTCTCAGAGTGTGTCACCACCACCTAGACCATTCAGAAGGGGGACGTGCCAATGTCAGTGCCAATCAGATGCCAACAGCAGATGTCGACTTGCCCATGATGGGAGCTTCATGGCAGTGATGTCATGCGCTGCTCATGTCGGCATGCCGAAGTCAGTTGACAGCTTCTACACCGGCTATAGAGGAGGACGCCACATATCAGGGAAAGGTAAGAATAATCGTTGGTTTCTTTTTAAAATATGCTGGAGAAGAATGGCTGGACCCTAGGATGGCACAATGAGGGGCATTGTACCAAGATGGGGGGCATTATACCAGGATGGAGGGTATTATACTAGGAAATGGCCTGGGATGGGATACATTGTTATAGAATGGGGCCCAGGATGGGGGCATTATTACAGGAAGGGGACAGGATGGGGGAGGTTATTACAGAAAGGGGACAGGATGGGGGAGATTATTACAGGAAGGGGCCAGGATGGGGGAGATTATTGCAGGAAGGAGCCAAGATGGGGGAGATTATTACAGGAAGGAGCCAGGATGGTGGACATTATTACAGGAAGGAGCCAGGATGGGTGAGATTATTGCAGGAAGGAGACAAGATGGGGGACATTGTTAAAGGAAGGAGACAAGATGGGGGACATTATTACAGGAACGAGCCAGGATGGGGGAGATTATTGCAGGAAGGATCCAAGATGGGGGAGATTATTACATGAAGGAGCCAGGATGGTGAACATTATTACAGGAAGGAGCCAGGATAGGTGAGATTATTGCAGGAAGGAGCCAGGATGGGGGACATTATTAAAGGAAGAAGACACGATGGGGGACATTATTACAGGAACGAGCCAGGATGGGTGAGATTATTGCAAGAAGGAGTCCGGAAGGGGGACATTATTAAAGGAAGGGGACAGAATGGGGACATTATTACAGAAAGGGGATAGGATAGGAGAGATTATTACAGGAAGGAGCCAGGATGGTGGACATTATTACAGGAAGGAGCCAGGATGGGTGAGATTATTACAGGAAGGAGCCAGGATGGGGAACATTATCACATGAGGGGTGAATATGAATCGCTTTATAGGATCTAGAACGCTACATGGACCCACACATCTGACCACCATGCAGATGGGGGTCCAGGTCCAAAATTTTTCACCAGGGTCCATCAGACTCTAGTTACGCGATTGGTCTCCATAGAAAACTTTGCCAAGGTCCAGCTGGAATGTATGATTGCAGTATATTGGATGTTAGAAGAATGCCATAGATAATACTGAGGAATGAAGCCTCGCAGTGACCTCAGAGGAGGTGACATCCCAGGTGACATCACTGCTGTGAAGCCCAAGACAGAGGACAGGAAAAAAAATCCTCCCGCAATCACACATAGGGTGAAACCAGTATGGCTACACATTCAGCGCTGAAAACAAATATAAAATATAGAATACATTTTAGAAATTGTTCTTCTGCATTTAAAAAAAAAAGTGAAATGTCAAATCCTTTCTGATCTGGCATTGTTCAGTTCTTTTTTGACCCAAAATGATCCGGAAATGTGTTTTTCCATTTTGGCAGTAAGGCGGGAATCTAGCACCGAACACTGATAAAGCAAAGTTTAAGGGTCATTTCATTCACTGGGGGGAGAACAAGCTGAACAGGTTTTTTTAGGTTGCGGGCGGGTACAGTGGTGAATGCTGCTTTTAAATGAGAATATATAGATATAAGTTAAGATATAAAGATTCTAAAACTAATGAGCTATTCTAAGGGGCGGCCAGAGACAGAAGAGGGACCCCTGTGCAGGAACAATTTATGGGCCCTCTGCAGTCCAATAGCTCCTCATAATGCACCATCCCACCTGATTTGGAGGTGGTAGTGGCCCCTTTACCTCTTGGGCCCCACACATGTTGCACCAATGTTTTGTTTGCCCATGGACTGGAAATCAAAAGGTGGGATGGACACAGGCAGGGAGGGGTTTCAGGTTAGACGCAGTGTATGGGGGCTTCGCTCCCCGATAGCTCATCATAGAGCAAACCCATTATGTCTCTCACAATTTATACACCAGTACGTTATAAACTATAACATCTGCTCAGGTGCTTATGACGCGCCCCCTGGGCCATGTTCTTAGGGGGAATACCCGGAGCCGGATCAGATGGGGGTTGTAGTCTCCGAGTGGCGGTGACCCGGTCCGTGCCCAGGGTGTCAAACTCAGAGTGTGGCAGTCTTTACAGATGTTATAGATGTTCTTTGTGTCGACTACGCCACCCGTTGATTTGCGGTCAAAAGGCCGCCGCTGCACAAGGGTCCGCTGAGGCCAGTGGTGTGTGTGCAGCTGTGGTAGTATAACCCCCAACGGGAGGGGTATAGCCTCAGGGGGTCAGGTGTAGAGGATGGTGGTTGTGGAGATGCAGGAAGAAGACTCAGAGTCGGGCTGTGCAGTTCAGGGTTTTTACTTACTGCTGTTCTGTTGGTCACTCTGGCCTTGAGTGACCACCCGAGCCGTGCTGCGTCCACCAGGTCCTGGACTCGGCCAACTCCCAAGATATTCTGGAGCGTGATCCTGAGCTCCCTTTCTGACTTTTCCCTCTCTACTGGCCGTTCCCACCAGGGATCCACCTATGTCCGGCTCCCTCGGGTCTTTTGTTGGTTGAACTTTCTTTAGCTTCCCAGACCCTATGCTCGGTGTGCCTTCCGGGTGGATTTGGTGAGGGTCGTGGCAGATCCTGCCCACGACCTCCGGTTTCTGGCTAAGGATTAGTGGCCTCCACCAGTTCGGGTTCTGGTACCCGTGTTGCCAACCCTTCACCCTTGTGTTCCGATTCTGGGCTCTTGGGGTTCCTTCTTCTCCCCTCTCTGGGCCTTTCTTTTCTCCTCTCTCACTCTGGGCCTTGGAGCTGCCTGAGCTTCTCTGCTCTTCTCCACTGCTCTACAAAGGACTCACTGCTGACTGACTGACTGACCCTGTTCCTAGATGGTGCCCACCTTATATACTCCCTCTATGTGTGAGCTCAGGTGACCAGCACCCAATGAGCTCCTAGCTCTACCCAGACTGCTCCCCCTATCTGCCCCTACACTACTGGGATGTTCCAACCCCCTCCCACTCCAGCCAGGGACAGACGCTGTCGTACCTGCACATTTATCTAGTGGGAGTACAGTAGTTCTGTCCCCCGGAAATGGGATGTATGTAGTGTATGCAGCTATCTGAGCTCAGTCCCACACTCCATCCTTACCCGGGAGTGGAATACCACACCTCTGGGTTGAGGTGCAATACCCCTGTAGCAGCCGAATCCTCAGGGTGCTACATTCCCCCCTGGTAAATCACAGCACGTCCTCGGGCTGTAAGAGAATAAAAACACCACAAACATACAATTTTTTTTTTTCATAAAACATTAACATATAAAACATATAAACAGCATATATATATTAGCAGCAATAGACTTTTTCATAATAAACTTTCTGGTTCCTCCGGCCACGGTGCAACTTGTGACCGGGTAAAGTGCGTCAGTTTCTTCTAGAAAAGAAAAACAGTTTCTTTATAAAACCAGTAGGGGGCGCTTTAGGAAGCGCAACTATGTACAAGGGGATGTGGCCGTTCTCAGTCCTCGGCCAGGTATTAGGGATTAGGAATGGCTGTTCACAGTCCTCAGCCTGGTAATGGATAGGGGACACACGGGTAACAGTTCACACTTTTGTCCCAACGGGGAACATATTTTAAATCAGCAACAGTTCTGGTACCCCGACGGGTAACTATATACAGTCTCTCTTTACCGTACTTTAATGACGGCGTCCTCCTGCTCTTTCTTGTTGGTAGGTTTCAGACCCGTCCGGGTCCTCTTGCTCCTCCTCACACCGCAGCTCCTCCTCCGTCAGCCGGTGTACATGGAGGGCGTAGGGTCCTTTGGCACACTTGTGCCGGGTGAACGTGACCTCGTCCCCTACGTATAGGTCACGACCTCTGTGTCCCTCCGGCAGATGGCTTTCAACGTCTCTGCGGGTGACAAAGACGTCGCCGGGGGTATGATGGTCTCTAATGAAGCCCCACCCATGCTGCAGGTTGAACTTTATCACAGTCCCGGTGGTACGGGGACCATGAGCTGCACGGGGATCTCTCCTGGTCCGGCTCTTCTGCTCCGCGCTCCTTATTTGCGCTTGCTGTTCCCGGACCCGCCTCTCTCTCCGCTCCCTCTCGAAGACCTCGAGCTGTTGCCGGCAGCACTCTGCACGCTCCGCTGCGGCCGCCCGAGTTTCCTGAGTGAACCCCATGAGATCTTCTCCGGTGGGGTCCCACTCGAACTGTGCCTCCTCCAGCGGGGGCGGGGTCCTCTTAACGGGCTTCGGAGCCGGAATCAGGGGCTCGCACAGGGGCCTTGCCCTCTGGAGTTCTAGTTCGTAGTACTCCTGGGGCCAGATGAAGGGCTGCCCATCCGGGCACGTATGCTGGGCAAATAGATCTTCACCCAGGTGCGGCACCCTAGATGTTATGGGCGCGGTGGTGGTAGCGGCGCCCGGGTTGACCAGGCCTTGCGACCAGGCTTGGGGCACCCTAAAGGAAAAGGGCACCGTAAGAACGGCGGCGCCCGTAGTTACTTGGCCCTGCGACCAGGCCGGTGGCTCCGCGGAGGTAGGGGGCGCTGTTGGCACTGCAGCGCCCGGGGGCACTAGACCTTGCGACCAGGCCGATGGTGTTTCCTGTTTGGCCGCGCTCAGGGTCGAAGCGTGTGACGTCACAGGGGTCGCGGCCGCGGTTTCCGGTTGAGGCCTAGTCCGGGGCGGTGACGGTGCAGCGACGGGCACGGCAGGGGGAATTTCGGGCTCTGCGACGGGGAGCTGGGGCAGGCTCTCGGTTTCTCGACTCGGGGTAGTGACGTCCCCATTACCTGCCTCCGTCTCTGCAGCTCCCTCCTCAGCGCCGTCTCCGGCCTCGATTCCTCCTGCTCCATCCTCAGAGGCGGTCTGACACCTCGTCTCGGGTGGCGTGCTCCGCTGACGGGCTTCGGTCTGCTGGGCCATCTCTCGGCTCCACTCCGCCAGCGCTTTTCGCTGCACCTGGGCCATCCTCCTTGCGAGGCCCTCCAGCGCGGTCTGTGCACACTCCCGGTCTCGGGGAAGCTGCGCCAGGACCTCCACTAGGCCTAGTGGGGTTGTCGCTTCCAGCAGGCTCCTGACCACTGGGTCGGTGCTGCCTGGCTCTCCCTCCATCTCCGGGTGTGCCTTCTCCATACTCCTCGCTAGACTTCTTGTCTCCGGGTGCGCTCTCTCCAGACTGCTCCAGGCTGCACCCATCTTCTTACTTTTGTTCTGTATCCGCCCCCTTTGGGGATGGTCCCGGGGCAACTTGGTGATTGTCAGTTCCAGGGGCAGTCCCCTCACGCTGATGGACATCTCAATCATCACAGTCTCTGCTGGTGGGGGCGGTTTCCGCTTTTGGCGCCATTCCTGGACCTGGCCCACGATGGGAGGTGGCCTCTTGCCACCCTCTGGCACGCCCATAATGGCGTCCGCTCTGCCAGGGCGGGAAATCTTCCGAGATGGCGGGAATCGTCTCCCAGTGGCAGGAAACACTGCAGATGGCGGGATAAGACTGCAGATGACGGGCAAATGGCGGGAACCGATCCGAGATGGCGTCCGATGGCGGGGACCCTCTGGAATTGGCGGGAGACTTCGTTTTGAGGTAAATTCGAACTTTTCTTCAGGCACGCAGTACCCGGTTGTTGCGGGCACGTTATCCTGCCGACTACGCCAAAGTTGACGCGCCCCCTGGGCCATGTTCTTAGGGGGAATACCCGGAGCCGGATCAGATGGGGGTTGTAGTCTCCGAGTGGCGGTGACCCGGTCCGTGCCCAGGGTGTCAAACTCAGAGTGTGGCAGTCTTTACAGATGTTATAGATGTTCTTTGTGTCGACTACGCCACCCGTTGATTTGCGGTCAAAAGGCCGCCGCTGCACAAGGGTCCGCTGAGGCCGGTGGTGTGTGTGCAGCTGTGGTAGTATAACCCCCAACGGGAGGGGTATAGCCTCAGGGGGTCAGGTGTAGAGGATGGTGGTTGTGGAGATGCAGGAAGAAGACTCAGAGTCAGGCTGTGCAGTTCAGGGTTTTTACTTACTGCTGTTCTGTTGGTCACTCTGGCCTTGAGTGACCACCCGAGCCGTGCTGCGTCCACCAGGTCCTGGACTCGGCCAACTCCCAAGATATTCTGGAGCGTGATCCTGAGCTCCCTTTCTGACTTTTCCCTCTCTACTGGCCGTTCCCACCAGGGATCCACCTATGTCCGGCTCCCTCGGGTCTTTTGTTGGTTGAACTTTCTTTAGCTTCCCAGACCCTATGCTCGGTGTGCCTTCCGGGTGGATTTGGTGAGGGTCGTGGCAGATCCTGCCCACGACCTCCGGTTTCTGGCTAAGGATTAGTGGCCTCCACCAGTTCGGGTTCCGGTACCCGTGTTGCCAACCCTTCACCCTTGTGTTCCGATTCTGGGCTCTTGGGGTTCCTTCTTCTCCCCTCTCTGGGCCTTTCTTTTCTCCTCTCTCACTCTGGGCCTTGGAGCTGCCTGAGCTTCTCTGCTCTTCTCCACTGCTCTACAAAGGACTCACTGCTGACTGACTGACTGACCCTGTTCCTAGATGGTGCCCACCTTATATACTCCCTCTATGTGTGAGCTCAGGTGACCAGCACCCAATGAGCTCCTAGCTCTACCCAGACTGCTCCCCCTATCTGCCCCTACACTACTGGGATGTTCCAACCCCCTCCCACTCCAGCCAGGGACAGACGCTGTCGTACCTGCACATTTATCTAGTGGGAGTACAGTAGTTCTGTCCCCCGGAAATGGGATGTATGTAGTGTATGCAGCTATCTGAGCTCAGTCCCACACTCCATCCTTACCCGGGAGTGGAATACCACACCTCTGGGTTGAGGTGCAATACCCCTGTAGCAGCCGAATCCTCAGGGTGCTACACTTACATGCCATGTAATAGGCTACCCCTGAACCAGGGTACCCCAACCCTGCTTACCTACTGGATCACTGAGCAGCTGCACTGGTTGCACATTTCATATGTCTGATTCAACTTCCTTTTGCCTATGGGGGGATCCTTTTACTTTTGGTGATTTATTTTTATGCACTGTGCCACATGTCGTCTCAACAGTCCTGTCTTAAAGGGAATCTGTCAGCAGGTTTTGCTATGTAATCTGAGAGTAGCATTATGCAGGGACAGTGACCCTGATTCCAGCAATGTGTCACTTACTTTACTGGGTGCAGCAATTTTCTCTGCTGCAAATTTAGCAGATATCTGAATGCTGAGCTCTGTATAAGTCCATGCACAACACGTGATGTAGGGACAGAGACCCTTATTTCAGTGTCACTTAGTTTATTGGGTGCACAAGTTGTGATAGAATTTTTTCCAGCAGAGCTGTGAATGCTGAGTCCTGTATAACCCAGCCAACACCACTGATTGGCTGCTTCCTGTGTACACCGTGCATAGGCAGAAAGCTGGCAATCACTGGTGGGTTAGAGGTTGGACCAGGAGGCATCATACAACTAGTCCTGTAGTGATAATCTCCTGCTGATAAAACACTGATTGTATTGAAAGAGTAAAACACAGCCCAGTAAGTGACACATCACTTTAATCAGGGTCTCAGCCCCAACATCATGCTGCTCTCAGATTACATAGCAAAAAACCTAAAGTTGCCAACAAATTCCCTTTAAGGTCTCTTTCAGACATTTATTTTTCTCGTACATGCTCTATATGGATTTTTGTTGATATAACATGTATATTATACACTATGCAACTGTTCACATGCCCATGTTTTCTGGGTGCTCTGTCTGCAAAAAAAAAAAAGAAAAAATCTAAAAAAAATATGGAGACATTTTGATGGGAGCCACAGATTAAACTCATCCATTCAAATCAACATGTGTTTAAAAAAAATAAAAATACAGTACACAGATGATATCCATGTGTCTTTTGAGTGCTGTCTGTTTTTTACAGTTTAATGGGTAGGAAAATGTATTTTTTTATTTATTTATTTTTTTTGTATATAAGAAGAACAGATGAAACACTGATGGATGAAAATTGGATCCAGCAAACTGATAGAAACTGGTCCGATTCTTGTGTGCAAAAAAATACAAAATCCGGAGGACGGAATGAGGCTTTGCTCTGAATGCGGCAGTAGGGTATCTCCATACAATGCTTTATTCCCCCGTAGCACCAATGTATTCTAGAGAAGAAAACCTCCGTAATACAACATGCTCAGCTTGTTAACATTTTGTGCAAATCTCTGTATCCCCCCATATCTGTATCTCTGGATCTATCAGGCTGTAGACTTCTGATATACTTGTGTTTCAATTTAGCAACATTTACATGATCTCTGTTTGTTGTCAGTGAAAGGGAACATTTTTTTGTCTAAATCCAGAGGTTGAAAAAAACATCCAAAAGAGAAAAAAATGGATGCTAAGAACAAAGTACACCAATATTGCTAAAAGTCAATTTTTATTAAACAGATTAAAAGTTATATAAACAATGTGATTGAACAAACACCGAAGAAGACAGACATAGACAACTAAAAATTAGTGGGTGAGCTAGTCAGAAAAGTTACACAGGTACATGTGTACATGGATGCACAATTCACAAGTAACCATGCAAAAAGGCCGGACTGGCCATCTGGCAATTCTGGCAAATGCCAGATGGGCTGCTGCCAGCTGTGGGCCTCTTCTTCAGGCACACCTGCATGACTGAAACCGGTGGTTCCTGGGAGAAATAAAATTTATTTTGTCCCGGGTGCTGCAGTTTCAGTACAGCGGCTAGGCACCTTCATAATGCTATTAACCTGCAGATTAGCCCTATATCTGCAGGTAAATAGAGTTATCTGACCTGTCAGGTTCCCTTTAAATTTCACAGCAGTTTGCATTCTGTAAATGTGATATATATCTTGAGCGATCCACAAAAGTCGACGAACATATATCGCATTCACTTCATAGCAAGTAGTGCTCGCAAATGCCAGGGCTGAATTTAAGTCCCAGTCCAACCCTGCCATGCAATAACACTATATGTATGCTGGTGAATCCACTAATGCAGTGATTTTCAACCTTTTTTGAGCCGCGGCACACTTTTTATACTTAGAAAATCCTGGGGCACACCACCAACCAAAATAGCACAAAATGACACTAAAACAGTCATATTATACATATAGTTAATAATATAGATTCTAAATTTATTTTACTCACTCAGTGTGAAACCTGGGCCTGTTTCGATAAACACAAAAGGGATATCCTGGCAGGAATGGTGGAAAGACACACACGAAGCTCTTCCTCAACAGTTCTCAGTTTCTCCCTGTTTTTAGTTTTTATCGCAGTCAAGCTTGAGAAGCCCAGCTCACATAGATATGTGGTTGAAAATGGGAGCAATGTCAAAATAGCTTTGTTGGCCAGAATGGGGAACTCCTTGGCAACAGATAACCAAAAACTGTCCAAAGGAAGATCAGCAAACTTTAGCTTTAAACCGCGATCTTGCTTCAGTTCAACGAGTTCCTATTGCTCCTTTAAAGTCATGTCCTTTCCAGCAACGGATAATGAGCTGTATGGGTCCCTAACCCAGTCAAGGCATTCTGTGAAGGCTGAAGAGAAATAGAACGATAACTTCTCCTCAATAGTTTTCAAATGTCTGCCAATCGCTTCGCACATTGCAGCAGTATTGTCATCATGCAGTTTCTCGGTGAGTGGGAACATCTGAAGGTTGCCACCCTGCACATGTTGTTGCCAGAGCTGCACCTTTAAACGGAATCCGTTCATTTTATCAGTGCTTGTAAGCAGGTTTTCATTTCGACCTTGCATTCGTGTGTTTAGTTCATTCAGATATTGAAATATATCAGCCAGGTATGCCAGCTTTGCACACCACTCATCACTTGCAAGCAGCTTTGAATAATCGGACCTCTCGTTTGTAAGAAATATTTTAAGTTCCTCTCGCAACTCATACACACGGGCCAGCACTTTGCCGCGTGACAGCCACCTGACCTCCGTGTGGAGCAATAAGATTTTATGTTCCGCTCCCATTTCTGTACACAAAGACGCAAATAAGCGACATCTCAAAGGTCGCGTCTTCACAAAGTTCACTATGCGCACAACATCATCCAACACAGGAGCTAGATCTGCTGGTAAGGTCTTTGCAACGAGGGCCTCACGGTGCAAGAAACAGTGGGTAGCAAGAACATCTGGGTTTCTTTCTTTAACCCTACTTACAAAGCCTTTGATGCGCCCGACCATGGCTGCGGCTCCATCAGTGCAGACACCTGTGCAGTTTTCCCATGTAAGTCCACTTTTATCAAGATATTCCGATGTGACTTGGAATATTGCCTCTCCTGTTGATTTTTCTGTCAGTGCCTTGCAAAATAGGAAGTTTTCTCTAATGGCTTCACCATCCACAAATTCACATTGGCCAACAACTGACAATGTCCACTGATATCCGTCGACTCATCAAGTTGCAAGGCAAATTTCTTACTGATGCGCACCTTTTCCAAAACAACTGTTTCAATGTCCGCAGACAAGTCATCAATCCGTCTGGTAATTGTGTTATCAGAGAGAGGCACTTTAGCTATCTCTTTAGCTGCTTCAGGGCCAAGCATCTCATTTACAATAGCTTTACAAGCTGGTAGTATTAATGTTTCTGCCACAGTGTGGGACTTTTTTGATTTAGCTATGAGTTCAGCAACAAGGTAGCTAGCTTTGAGGGCTCTCTCATTTACCTTTGTGCTTTTTCTCAAAAAAGTTGCCCCTTTCTCATTGTTTGTACGTAAGCGTACAAAATACTCCATCGGTTTATTTTGAACGGAAGGGTGTTTCGCTTGGAGATGGCGTTTAAGTTTGCTTGGCACCATAGCGCTATTGGAAAGCTTCTCACCACACACCAAGCACAGTGGTGTTGGTGCTGTCGCATCCCCAGTGGAAGTAAATCCAAATGAAAGATAGCTTTCACTGTATTGCCTTGAGCTCACCGTCTTGTCTTTTTTCTTTTGTCGAACTCTCATACTAGGGCCTTCATTTGGGTTAGAATTGTGTCCAGGGTCCTGTTCGGCATTTGCCTTTTCCATTCTCAAATACTTCTCCATCACTGCTGAGATAGTGTGCGCAGCCACACACTAAAATAGAAGAGTATTACATTATCTGCCACACTTAAAGGACCTCTGCTAGGCATCTTTCATTCCTGAGGGCTTAAAAAGCAGCTCTCGTGGTGACAAGAAGCTGATTTAAACCCCCCAAGAGTGAACTTCGCGAGAGCTGTATGTGTGTGATAATAACTTCTATTACTACGGTCTGCATTTCCTGCTTGAATTGACACTAGTGACGTAGCACTCAGCTTTCTCTATAAGTAGAATAGAGCCGGCTGCCAAATGCTACGCCACTAGAGTCAATTCAAGCAGGACATGACTGCTGAAGAACGGTACTAATATCATTTATTATTCCATACATACAACTCTCACGGAGTTCACTCTTGGGGGTTTTAAATCAGCTTCTTACCACCACAAGAGCTACTTTTTTAGCCCTCAAGAGTGAAATATGCCTGGCAGAGGTCCTTTCAATAAATTATTTATTTTAAAAAAGTGAAATAAAAAAGGATAACCCCCTCATATATTCAATCCCATGTAACCTCATAAATACAGTCCCACATATATGAGCACAAGATTATCAGCATCATATACTGTGGTGATGTGCACTGTACAGCGCCACAGTATATGGTGCTGATTATTATGTGGCTCATATACTGCAATATAAAGGGGTACAATGAGAAGTACTATGGCCATGAGGCCAGAGTACAAGTGCCAGCTCATATACTCAGCATATGAGCTGGTACTTGTAGTACTCCAGCCTCATGACTATAGTATTTCTCATTTTACATTTCTCATTGTTATATGCAGTATACTGCTGGAGTACCAGCTCATATGCTGAGTATTCTGCCAACAGTTCATATACTCAGGCAAAAGCTCATATAGTCAGCATTATTGGCGGGCATTACCTTGGAGGCGGGCAAATGCGAGAGTCTCTCCGCTCTCAGGATGACGCGCCGGCCTCGGTGACGTCATTAAGTCGCGCGAGGTTCAAAGCTTGCGCATGTGTTATTGTACACGTCTCCTACATTGTAAGAAGGCGTGACTGCGCATCGAGCGCATTGCCGGGAAACAAAACACAGGGGGCACCATAGTTTGGGGAACTTTCCCCGCGGCACACCCGACCATGTGTCGCGGCACACTAGTGTGTCGCGGAACACTGGTTGAAAATCACTGCACTAATGCATATATGCATGTACATGAAACTGTGTACATATGAATAGCTATATCCGGGCCCCTGATGAAGCAGTGGTGAAACACATGTCGGGCCCATTGGTGAGTAAGCTGATCATCTATATGCACTTTGACTGAACTCTTTATAACTTTGTATATTTGCCCAGTAACTGAAGAAAGGGGAAATATACAAAGGTACAAACAAAGAGTTCAATCAAAGTGCATCTAGATCAGCTCACCCACCAATGGACCTGACACGTGTTTCACCACTGCTTCATCAGGGGCCTGGATATAGCTATTCATATATTTAGAGACTACGTTTCAGAAGGGGAATTACCTTTGCATTGGCAAAATTAATTAAGTACACAGTTTCATGTACATGCATATATGCATATGTCTTTTTCGGTGTTCGTTCGATCACGTTGTTTATATAACTTTTATTCAATTTAATAAATATTGACTTTTTATCAATATTGGTGTACTTTGTTCCTGTCACACGTTTTTCTCTTTCAGATGTTTGTTCAATCCTGTGCCCTAAGGGGACCTGCAATTAATTTGGTTTATCAGATATGTATCGGTACATTATATCCAGAGGTTGGAAACCAATTTAGACCTAATAATTTTTCCGGTTGAAAGATTGCAACCTACAATGTGTTCAGAGTAGGACATTTTTTTTTATCTAGACTGAAATATTGTAGCAAACCCACAGGACATTAAAAAATGCCGCTGTTTTGTTTAGACAGATTGTCGAAACTGGATACAATCGTAGCAAACCCTCAGTTGTGAAAAAGTTCTTGGTCTATAGGACCAAATTCTGGATTCACTGACATAAAGCCGTGATCTTGGAAATGATGAGGAGTTCAGATACAAAGTATATTAGGAGGTGATGAAGCTTTGACGCACCCCCTGGGCCTGTGCTGTGCAGGGGATACCCGGAGCCGGGTCTCTTGTGGGATGCTGGGGGTTGTAGTCCTCCGTGGCTGTGACCCGGTCCGTGCCCAGGGCGGTCAAACCAGTGGCAGTCTTAGGTAATAACAATGTCCGACTACGCCACCCGTGGATTGCGGTCAGTGGGGACCACTGCTGCGCTGCAGACCGCTGAGGCTGATGTTGTTTGCGCAGCCGAGTATGGGATAACTCCCCACGGGAGAAGTATTGCCTCAGGGCAGCTAGTGTGGATGATGGGAGTGATGGTGTGAGCGTCCCAATACTGATGGTGCTGGTGCGGCGATGAAACACAGAGACGTGTGGTGCAGTTCAGGGTCTTTACTGATGGTATAAAGCAGACCCTCCCGGGAGTACTGGTTAGCAGTAGGGGCCTGGTCAGTCTGTGAGCAAGCAGGATCTCCCCTGGCCACTGGAGTTGTAGGCCTCCCCGACTATCTGCACTCTTTCCTGGCTACCTTGCTCCATGCGGGTAGAAGTAGCCCACGTCCCTGAGTATACCGTGTGGTGCTCACCCGTATGGCCGGTGACTTGGGGCCTTCCGTTAGCCTCCGCTTCACGATGGCGGTGCTGGTCCCTTGCTTGTGACCGTGCCTCCGGGCTTCTAAGGCCAGAGGACATGGAATCCCCTGCCGGTTGGATTCTGCTGCTGGACCTGGATGTCCCCACAGCCTCGGACTCCGTGTCCGGGTTTAGTGTCTTCAGCCAAGGCGAGCTTTCTAGCTTCCAGCCTCTGGCACTCGCTTCTGCTCCTACAGAGCTCCTAGTTCTTGCTTTCCCTCTGTCTGCTGTCCTCCAGACCAGACTGCGTCTCTGTCTGGGACTTCACTCTGACTCTGACTGCTCTGCTTGTTCTGCAGGCTCTGTCTAACCTAATCCCGCCCCAGACCCAGTTTATAAGGGCAGATTCCTCCCCTCCCAGGTCTGGGTGGGCCGTGTTGCATGCTTAGGGCTCCTGACCAGAGAAAACTCCCACTTGCTCTCAGACATAATATTTCTATTACTGTGGTAACCAGACCCCTGGGGTGCCACAGCTTCATATACGCAAACGTCTTTTAATGGCATCTCGATTACATACAGAAGGGAATGTGAGGCTGAGCAGACATTTTTGTGATCTTTGAGCATTTTTGGGACAGCAACTAAATTTAATTTAAAAATATCAAAGGCGGCGTATGGACATTGAGCGTAAAAATAAACGGAGATCCGCACAGTGACAATTCTGACCTCTCGGCGTTTTATGGCACTGCACTAAAAAGTAACATTTTTCCTTAAAGTCATTGATGTTTGGGTCATTGTTTGGCCCATACAGATTTATGAATGTTAGTACTGTAGTTGTGTGGGAATATAAAAGACCTGCGTTTGGGGAGGAGGTAGAAGTCTGGGGCACATACTCTTCTCTTTGAACTCTATTGTTATTAACTTATTCTTGTTCTAAATATTTAAAATCTATTATTCTTGGATACGACTGATACAACTTTGAAACAAATATATAACAATAAACAATAGAGTGAAGAGATCACTTAGTGGAGGAGGAATAGACGTCTTCCATCTGCTACGTCACCCATCATTAAGGCACAACTCTTCTTAGGCAGTGTGGGAGAAGGTTTTGTTACCTGCTGAGCAATTGATTTACCGTTGTCCTATTTGCATATTCTGGAGGGTCTACACATAAATATTAGTAGCCCCACCCATATTGATAACCCATCAATATCTGATTGGTGGAGAGCAGACCCCCTACAATCGACAGGAGGAAGAAGCATTCACCTGAATAGGGCTGGGCTGCAGTACCAGGGATGTACCAGCTGTAGCATACATGTCCCGCTGTGGTGAGATCTAAGGGTTAACATCATTCCTTGTGGAGAGTCACATGCCAGTGTAAGGAGACTTATAGGCCATGCAGTTCTCCTAAGAGGAATTAAATATGCAAATTGCCTCTTCAGAAAGGAAGAGGACTCGAACTCTAGTGCCACCTATTGGAAGTAGCAATCCTAAGAGTCAATATCAACTCTTTAACCAGTCTTGCCAGATGTCTTAGGCTACGTTTCCATTATGAGATTTTGGTGAGTTTTTTACGCTAGTTTTTTTTTTTTAAACGCAAGTAACTTATTTTAATTAATGAGTGCAGAAAATCTGCAACATCAAAAGCTCACCAAAATCTCAATATATTGACACGTGTTTCGGGGTGTTGCACTCTCCTCAGTGCAAAGATTGAGATCTGATTTGACTGTATGAGAGTCCTCGGATTGGTGTATAAGGGGTAATGTCACTCCTTGTGGAGAGTGACATGCCTGACCATCGAGTGTAAGGAGACTTATAGGCCTCTGGGAAATTAAATATGTAAATATACTTTCCGGAGAGGAAGAGGACTTGAACTCTAGTGCTATCTATTGGAAGTAGCAATCTTAAAAGTGCTGAGAGTAAGGCTATGTGCCCACGATGCAGAAATGCTCCGGATTTTTTCCTGAGCGTTTCTGCATCTCCCTGGCATAAAAAATGCATGCGGATTGTACATGCGGATTGTATATGCGGATTGTACATGCGGATTGTACATGCGGATTGTACATACGTTTTCCTGCCAGGGACGAGCGGATGGGAAGCGTTCTTCACATGCATTTCCGCATGCAGGTTGACAAGCGCTTTCCAAGCAATTTTAGCATTACTTGGAAAGTGCTTGACAACTTGGTCACACTATATAAATCCATGCAAACGGCATAGATTTATATAGTGTGACCGTAAAAGAATGGTAAAAAATCAAAAAATAAATATATACTTACCTTACAATGGCCCCCGGAGTCGCTCTGTCCTGGCTTGCCGGAAGCTTGCGGTACACTGAAGGACCTGCCGACGTCAGTGTCGTGTGACCCGTCACATGACTAAATTACATCACCGCAGGTCCTTCAGTCCACCGCGATCTGCCGGCAAGCCAAGACAAGGAGACCGCAGGCCATCAGAAGGTAAATATAATATTTATTTTTTATTTTATTCTTTTTTTTACAGGTTCTCGGTACCCGGGTGTGGAGGAGAGTAGAGATGAGCGTTGTTCTACTCGAACTGTTCGCCAATCTCAAATTCGAGCTGTTTTGGGCGGTGTTCGAGCCGTTCGGCGAACACGAACAATTTGAGAAAAATTCGGCTGTTCGAGGTTATGTTCGATAACTGTTCGTGCACCAAAATCATAACTGGATTTTTTCTCAGTAATGATGAAAATTAATGTTAATACGCAGTTTGAGTGTACAGCGGGGTGGGGGGAGGGGCAGGGGATGGATCTCTGCAGGAACAATGAAGATCTCCATTTTTTTTTTCTCTTTCCCGCATTTACAGTGGGGAGGTGCAATCTGTCAGCCTATCAGCAGCGCACACACGGAGCGAAGTGCTTTTTTTCACACAAGCAAGGGCATGTGTCATTGGCAGTGTATGTCACATGTCCTTGCCCTATAAGACCAAGCCATTTTCCCCGTCGCCACCATTTTCTCACTGCTGCAGCTGCGTGTTAGACGGCACCCCTGTTGCTGTGTGCGCTATACCTTGTTAATTTCAAGCCAATTTTCGCACAAATCTACAGATAGCTTGGGAGTAGGGAATAGTTGTGATTGCAGTCCTTTTAAGGACTAGGTTACAGCATTTCCTACGACTTTTATCAGGCAGGTCTGTGCTCTTAAATAGATAGATTGTGGGAGTAAAGACTAATTGTAATTGCAGTCCTTTTCAGGACTAGGTTACATGAGTTCCTATCAGTTTTTGCCAGGCAGGTCTGTGCCAGTGCTGTGCAAGTTTTTTTCACAGCATTTGGCTGAATCTAGCAAAGCTAATCCTTTTTGGCCTATTGCAGAGTGTGTTAGTCAGTGGAGTAGCCTATCTGTGTTGCAAGATATACCACCTGTGTATAGAATACCAATTTTTTTACTGCACCTAGTGAAGTAAAATCTTTTGGGCATAGCATCATTCTATTAGTCCATCTATACAGACCTCCATCAGGTTGCAAATTGAATATAATTTTTTTCTGCATCTAGCTCTGAAAAAATATTGGGCTTCTAGCTGTGTGTGGGACTTGATGTATTAGTCCATCTATACTGACCTCCATCAGGTTGCAAACTGAATATATTTTTTTCTGCATCTACCTCTGAAAAAATATTGGGCTTCTAGCTGTGTGTGGGACTTGTTCTATTAATCCATCTATACAGACCTCCATCAGGTTGCAAACTGAATATATTTTTTTCTGCATCTACCTCTGAAAAAATATTGGGCTTCTAGCTGTGTGTGGGACTTGTTCTATTAATCCATCTATACAGACCTCCATCAGGTTGCAAACTGAATATATTTTTTTCTGCATCTACCTCTGAAAAAATATTGGGCTTCTAGCTGTGTGTGGGACTTGTTCTATTAATCCATCTATACAGACCTCCATCAGGTTGCAAACTGAATATATTTTTTTCTGCATCTACCTCTGAAAAAATATTGGGCTTCTAGCTGTGTGTGGGACTTGTTGTATTAGTCCATCTATACTGACCTCCATCAGGTTGCAAACTGAATATATTTTTTTCTGCATCTACCTCTGAAAAAATATTGGGCCTTCTAGCAGTGTGTGGGACTTTCTCTATTAGTCCATATATACTGACCTCCATCAGGTTGCAAATTCAAAATAATTTTTTGTCTGCATCTAGCTCTGAAAAAATATTGGGCTTCTAGCTGTGTGTGGGACTTGTTGTATTAGTCCATCTATACTGACCTCCATCAGGTTGCAAATTAAAAATAATTTTTATCTGCATCTACAGTACCTCTGAAAAAATATTTGGGCTTCTAGCTGTGTGTGGGACTTGTTCTATTAGTCCATCTATACTGACCTCCATCAGGTGGCAAATTGAATATAATTTTTATCTGCATCTAGCTCTGAAAAAATATTTGGCCTTCTAGCAGTGTGTGGGACTTTCTCTATTAGTCCATCTATACTGACCTCCATCAGGTTGCAAATTGAATATAATTTTTATCTGCATCTAGCTCTGAAAAAATATTTGGCCTTCTAGCAGTGTGTGGGACTTTCTCTATTAGTCCATCTATACTGACCTCCATCAGGTTGCAAATTGAATATAATTTTTATCTGTATCTAGCTCTGAAAAAATATTTGGCCTTCTAGCAGTGTGTGGGACTTTCTCTATTAGTCCATCTATACTGACCTCCATCAGGTTGCAAATTGAATATAATTTTTATCTGCATCTAGCTCTGAAAAAATATTTGGCCTTCTAGCAGTGTGTGGGACTTGTTCTATTAGTCCATCTATACTGACCTCCATCAGGTTGCAAATTAAAAATAATTTTTATCTGCATCTAGCTCTGAAAAAATATTGGGCTTCTAGCTGTGTGTGGGACTCATTGTATTAGGCCATCTATACCAAGCTCCACCAGCTTTGAAATTAATAATAATTTTTAGCTGCATCTAGCCCTGAAAATAATTTTTCCCAATAGTGGTAGCAATAGAAATATGGGGCGCGCGCCTGGCTAACAAAAATATACGCTTCATAACACAAAACACCAGCCTAGCGCACTGCATTAATAAGATGGCATCATCGTCTCTCCCAGTGCTAGGCCTACTACGCAGGCTAGTATTCCTGTGCCTAAAACACAATGTATGGGTCCGCGCTAGCCACTATGCTGAGGGGTATAAAGCTGCTGCTAACGCTTTATAACAATTCAATTGGCAGATTTTCACAGAGCTCTTCCACAACGCCCACCCATCGGGCAACAGTTGCCCACTCTCCCTATGGGATCTAGTGGCGAATAGTTGATGCCATTAATCAGAGCGTCAGTTGCCCCATCAACGTGGCAAGCATACGGTAAGGCATGGGAAGAGTGGACACGACTAGTAGCAGGCAGACGGGTTGACCAATGTGAACAAGCCAGATCACAAGTCACCATAGAATTTCTCCACCAGCTAATGATGAGGGGCATATCAGGGGCGTCAGCGCAGCGGTGTCTGACCGGAGTAGCATTTCACTTCCAACTACTGAATTGGGGAGATGTGACAAAGATTCATCATCAGACAATCCATAAAAGGGTGGAAAAGGGGTCAGCCAAGTCAGGAATGTAGACGTCCCGTCCCGTGTCCCTAAAACTGATTTCTCACATCTTATCCCTAACACCATTAACATGACACTCACAATTTGAAGCAACACTAATGTCTACTGCATTTGTGATCGCCTTCTTCGGGGCGCTATGTATAAGCGAATTAGTCCCTCAATCCAAAATTACCACCAGTGGACGCTTATTACACCAGGAAGTAGTCATAGCCAATAATGCAATACGTGTACGCATACACCAATCGAAAACGGTTCCAGCAGGCAGGGGTACTTGGGTACTTCTACAACCCACAAACGGTACACTGAGTCGGGTAACAATAGTAAAAACATATCTAACCATCAGATCACAAAGTAATTTCTTCGTATCACACATTGATGGAACGCCATTATCAAGATACCTGTTCCAAGCTATATTTAATAAATGCATAACATCGGCAGGGAACCACCCCAAAGATTACGGGACACACTCATTCCGCATAGGTGCGGCCACGGAAGCAGCAAGAGCAGGACTGTCAGAAACGGAAGTTCAGAGGATAGGGAGATGGCGATCCACGTGTTTGGCGAGATACATAAGACCGGACTTGTTATCCTAACGTGGTTTGTTTCTTTTACAGGTGACGCTAAGCCAACAGTGTGAGTGATAGGCCACTCGTATATATATTGGGCACAAAAAAGGGCGAAAGTCCGCCCAGGCGGGAGGAAATTAGAGTTTCATAACACATATTTCAACTGGAGAGGTATTAGAGGCCTGCTATGGCCACAGGTACTAATGGAGGTAATCAAGGTAGGGAGAGAGGCAAGAGGTCCGGTCATCTTAGTTATACAGGCCGGGGGAAACAACCTAGGTCATCACAAGAGCGCATAACTAATGGCAATAATGAAACTAGACACTGAGCGCTTCAGAGAATTTTTCACAAAATTAGCTATAGTATGGTCAGAGATTGTGCCGATAGCGGTATGGCAAGGTGCGCGAGACATCACGGCCATCGAATGGACAAGGCGGGTAATAAATATTCGGATGGCAAAATTTAGAAGAGACAGAGGCGGTGTAGTGATACGACACCGACAACTGGAAGGAGATAAAGCAGGACTCATACGGCCCGACGGTGTTCACTTAATAGATATTGGACTGGACATATTCCTGTCAGGACTCCAGGACGGAGTGGAACAAGCGTTAAGAGTGATGGGTGGGGGTCAGAGTCCTGCATACGAGTACGCTGGATCCTCCGTGGCCTGGAAATAGAAAGGACATGTTGGAGAGTTACACTTGTTGGCCAACTTGCCGGAGTGGAGACCCAGGGCATGCTGCAACAAGCTGAATTATTTTAGAAATAAAATGCCTTTCTAATGGAATGAGTATAAAGAGTTAATAAAGCTGTGACCGATCCTCACCCATCCAGTTGTAAGAGTTACATTATTGGGTTGTCCATGAAAGGGGGGCGGTAGGGGGGCTGAGCATCTGGGTTTGGTTGGGGGTCCCCACAGTCTGCCTAGGCTAGATTAATTTAAAAATTCTTATTAGATACACAGGCGGTGCAGCTTGCTTCGCAGCTGGGCTACTACGCCCAAAGCATTGCCTAGGCTAGATGCAGATAAAAATTCTACGCTGACTAGCAGACACTGAAGATTTGGAGCAGACCTCTGAGTAAACAGCTCTTCAGACTCAACCATCTGTGTTACCCCAAGCCATAGTGTATGTAGTTTCTTACAGTTAAAAGGGGGGGTGCGACCCAACCCACCTGGAATTGACGATGCCAACGTCACGTAAGACACAGCAAGGGGACTCCCAAAATTGAGGCACAGACACCACTTAACCCTAGAACGCATACCTGTGGCCTTGCAGGCCCGCCCAGTTAATTGTTTTCTATTTTCTGCAAGATTGCTTTAGTTAGAATTTTGAAACTCTAGGTATTCTTCATGTATATAGTTGTTTGTCATTTGAGTTTGAGTTATTCCATGTTATTTGCACACGGGCCTAAAGGGCCCCAGGTATGTGAAAGTGTAGATTTTTATGGTCATGCGTTCTAGGGTTAAGTGGCATCAATTGCCCCACTGTTGCTTAAAACGGTTGGTGAGGTGATTTTACCAAATCCCCAAGCTTTTAGTCTCCCAAGGATGACACAGGGGTAGAAATGTCCTTGCGAATCCATGATTTGATTATCTTTATGAACGTGAGTCTGTCTACATTCTCAGTGGACAGCCGCGTGCGCTTATCTGTCAGCACACCACCAGCAGCGCTGAACACACGTTCAGAGAGAACGCTGGCTGCATGGCATGACAAGATCTCCAAGGCGTGAGTGGCGAGCTCCGGCGATTTTTCAAGATTGGAATACCAAAATGAGCAAGGGTCCAGTGACACAGTCATGGCTTCGATGTTCACTTGGAGATTCTCCTGTACCATCCTCTCTAGGCATTGACTATGTGTCAGACTTCTTGTCTCCTGTGGCCTTGCAAAGGATGGTCTAAAAAAGTGGTGAAACGATTCCACAAAATTGCTGTTACCAGCAGATACTGTGTTACTGTTACTGTTTGAGTGATGAAGACTCGACAGTCCCACCGTTGGCAAGTTAGAACTGTGAGATTCACTACGTGCACCACTGGTGTTTTGTGGAAAAGCACATGTAAGATTCTGCAACAGATACTCCTGCATTCGTCAATACCTTTTTATGGCAGGAATTATTTCGGCAAATATACTTTTATATCGGGGATCTAAGAGTGTGGCAACCCAGTAGTCGGGATTACTTCGAATTCTGACAATCCGGGGGTCACGTTGCCGGTAGTGCAGCAAGAAGGCACTCATGTGTCTTGCGCATCCAGAAGGACCAAGTCCTTGCTGTGTTGGTAGCGAGGTAAGAATCATGCTTCCTTCCTCTGCCCTCTCCCTCCAACCTCGCACAACAGAAATGTGATCAAGGTCTCCCTCATCTGATGAGTCTTCCATGCCCATTGTCAGTTCGTCCTCCACTTCTTCCTCGGCTCCTGCACCTTCCTCAACAGTTTGGCTGCTACCATGCGCCCTGGTTAATCCCTCTCCCCCACCCTCCCATGCCTGCCGCCTTGGTGCTGCCAACCATCTGGACCTTGGAGATGTTATCCCTTCCCTGGTTGCAGGTCCAGTGGAGACAACCTTTCATGAAACTGGGTCTCCAGAGCTGACCAAAACTCCTCAGCTGTGTGACTCACATTTCCCAGACATTTCAAAGTAAACACTGATGCGTTGAGCCCTGCTGCCAGCATAGTAAGGAGGTGTGCAGGATTCCTTCTGCGCAGTTAGAAAGCAGGTGGCATTACCAGACAGGCTTTGGGTGCAGGTGGAGGACCGAGAGGAGGTTGAGGAGGCAGAAGCAGTGGAGGAAGTTCGAGATAAAGAGGATTAACACACAACTCGTGGGGACGGTAAGACTTGGACAGCAGCCCCTTGTCCTGCTGTCACCATAGTTACCCAGTGCCCAGTCAGCGACATGTAACGCCCCTGTCCATGCCTTCTCGTCCAAGTGTCTGTGGTGAAGTGCACCCTGTCACACACAGAGTTTCTCAAAGAAGCGGTGATGTTGTGTGCGACATGCTAGTGGAGCGCAGGCACACCTTTCTTTGAGAAGTAGTGCCGACTGGGCATCTGGTACTGGGGCACTGTGACGGACATAAGGTCTTGAAAATCCTCTGTGTCCTCCAGGTGGAAAGGCAGCATTTCTGTAGCCAACAGCTTGCAGATGGTGAAATTCAACCTCTTAGCTTTCTCATGGCTAGGAGGAAATGGTCTTTTACTTTTCCACATCTGAGGGACCGAGGGCTGGCTGTTGTGCTTAGACGGTGTTGAGTAGGGTGTCCCCGGCAACTGCCGGTCTGTGAGGAAGATGCAGGCGGACATGTTAGGTTGCCTTGATCCAAAGGTGGTGCTCTCGATGTCGGAGAGCGCTCAACACTAGCAGGTGTTTCCACTTCCCAATGAACTGACGACCTGCCAATCACACTGGCTGTTGCGGGTAAAGAGGTGGCAGGTCTGCGTCCAAAAACATGTGTGACTGCTGTCCCCCCAGTCACAGAGGATGAAGAGGCTGTGGATGCACAAGATGGAGCAGACGGTGGTTGGCCCAGCCGGCTAGGCCGCATTGTAGCACAGTGAGCTTCCCACTGCAACTTATGCTTCATATCCATGTGACGGTACATGCATGAAGTACTCAAACTATGTATTTTTTGGCCTCTACTTAGCTTTTGCTGACAAATATTACAGATAACACGAGTTGGGTCATCCTTATCGATCTGATTAAATGCCCAGGCTATGCAAGGCTTAGAGCCCATGTGACCTGAAGAGCCACTACGACTTGTGGTCAGAGGCAGAGTTGTGGTTGAGGATGCAGTTGTTGACGTGCTTCCAGTACTCCGTCTCTGTTCAGGAAGGCGCAACCTAACCTCGTCGTCAATAGCATCTGTGATGCCCCGCTGCGCTTGGTATCACAGATCCTACAAGAGTGCATTGATGGAATCCTCCACAAGAGGCCCCCATAAACATTCACACATCTCCACCTTCCACCTCAGACCAGCAGAGGGAGCCCGTTAGGGATATAAATAGGGAAGGTGGAGCTAGGCAGTTCAGTTCCTCTGAAGAGTTCCTGCAGTAGAGAAGCCTAAGAGAGGTCAGTCTGCAGTGGAGCTCAGTCTAGTCTAGAGAACGCAGTTAATAGTTCAGCAGTGGAGCACGAGGCTCCTGCTTGCTAGATTCAGGGAGCCCAGATAGAGCTTAAGGTGTGCCGGTGCCGTAAGATCAGTGAAGCGCGGCAAGCTGCCGTTAGTGTGTATAGCCTAGTGAGGGCCCGAGTAGGCCGAAGGCGAGTGGCGAGTTAGTACATAAGGGGCAGAGGAGCTTAACCAGCTCACCCCGAAGCATTTACCGGACACAGGATCCGAGCTTACCGGTATCTCTATGACCCAGTAAGGCATAACCGGAATCCCTGGAGAACTACAAGTCCCAGGATCGCTAAGGTGCTGATATGTAACAGAGCCAGGAGACACTTAGGCCCCGCATACTGGGAGCGTGAACTCCAAGAGAAGGCCCTACCACAAGGTCAGCCAGCGCAGGACAGAGACAAAGTTAGGCCTAGCTCCAGGCAGGTCAGAAACTTACTACGCAGAGGCAAGAAACAGGAGGCCCTACACCCGCTCATTGGGGAGGATCCTGATATGCACCCTTCACCCTACAGTGCTCCGGGATGTGCCTGAATTTCCACCAGTAAAAGGTACTGAAGTGACTACCGTGTCCGTTCCCGTTCTTGCTCTGACCCAGCTGGGTCTCGCCTGTCCTGCATTCCCCCTGCATACGCTGCCCTGAGACCTAGCTCCACCTGTGGGGAGCTATACCATCGAGCTGCCTTATCACCGGCCTCAGTGGACTGCTGCAGCGCTGGTGCTTGTCACCAGATACCACAAGTGGCGTCATGAACTCTTATAAAATTAACAATTATCCACCCTTTTAAAGAGAGACCCCAGGGTACGGGCCAGGGAGCCGACCACCGCGACATCCCCAAGGCCAGGCAAATGCCCGGGTACCGAGTCATCCCCATCCCCAGGGCTAGTCACATCCTCCTCCACCTCCTCTGCTGACCTCATCGACTGTCTGACTGTGGGTTGACAGTAAGTGGGATCTCCAACCTCGTCATCATCACCCTGTGTGTTATCACACCCGTCGCCCTCAGAGCCAACCTCTTCCTGCCCTGACCGAAAAGTCAAGTTGTCGCTCCAATCAGGTATTTGAGTCTCATCATCGTCTTCATCATTGTCTCCACCAACAGGAGTTACAGTTTCGGAACAAGGGTCTACATTATGCTCAGAACCTTCTTCATCTGGTCCTGGATCCAACTTATAAAGATTCTGGGCATCGGATCAGATCATTTCCTCATCTGGATTAACAGAAGCTCTGGAGCAGACCTCCGTTTCCCAGGCTATAGTATGAGTAAACAGCTGGGCAGACTCAGCCATCTGTGTTACCCCATACTCAGACGGGCAGCTGGAGACTTGGGAGCTGTGAGGAAGCAAGTGCGATTGGGGTGACACCTCTGAGGACTGGAGTATTTGTGATGTTGAAATTGAGGTGATGGAGAGCCCACTTGAAGGAGCACTTGATATCCGTTGAAGCACCTGCTGTTTTTGTGCCTCATCTAGAATTTGTAGCGATGGGCGTGTCCGTAAGAATGGGATCGTATCACATTGTCCACGAAAAGAAGTCGACATCTTAGTTTGGCTGGAAGATGGTCTTTCTTCTGCAGATGTTACCCCCCCCCCCCACCGTGGGGGGCCTCGACCCACCGGCGGACAGGAACCAGTATTGGGATAGGGGGGCTGGCCGTCAGGGTCCACCGCGGCTCTGGCACAAACCCGGCGACACAGAGGTGGCACAGGCAGGAACGGACTGGCCGTGTCGGCTTCTCACTTTTTGGATTTTAGAAGGGCATGACATGCCTATATCTGTGTCTCCCCCTCCTTTTACTCCTCCACCTCTTTTCTTTTCGCATGACTATATGTACTTGGCACTTTTCCATGTGTTAGTTGTGTCTTCTGAGCAGTTTGTCAGCTTTTGGACACCTTTGAAGGTGTTTTCTATGTGTTTCTATGTGTTTTTGTTTGCCTGCCATTGGTTTTAACGGTGTTCGAAGGTGTTCGATGAACAGTTCGACGAACAGTTCGGCGAACACACGGGTGTTCGACGAACCGAACCGAACTCGAACACTACGGGGGTGACTCAACACTAGAGGAGAGTCTCCTCTGCTCCAGACCCGGGTACCATCCGCACATTGAAACGCATGGATTCTGCATGTACAGATGCAGTGATGCGGATTACACACGTTCCAATGCAAGTCAATGGCGGCGAAAACGCAGCGTTTCCGCAAAATAATTGGTAGTGCTGCGTTTTTTTTCCGCAATGATAATCCGCAGCGGAAATTTCCGCAGCATGGGCACAGCACATGCGGATTATCATTGGGGAACATGGCAGGCCTTCTACCATGCATTTTTTAAGTGTTTCTGCAGCGTTTTTGCCACTTAAAAAGCGCATGGTGGGCACACAGCCTTTCATGCCAGGAGCAGCTGTCCCTTTGTTCTTCTGGCCATGGGAGGGTCATATGGGCACTCAACAATCAAGTATCCACGGATTCCATCAATGGCATCCTGTGTCCCCTGTGTTAATGGAGCAGTAGTGCCAAAGCCTGATCACTAAGGATGAGCGAATTGATTTGAAACTGATTGTAAAAAAAATAAAACAAGACAACATCATCCTCGCCCCTCACACGTGCCTACTGTCGTCTCCCAGTGGCAGGAAACACTGCAGATGGCGGGATAAGACTGCAGATGACGGGCAAATGGCGGGAACCGATCCGAGATGGCGTCCGATGGCGGGGACCCTCTGGAATTGGCGGGAGACTTCGTTTTGAGGTAAATTCGAACTTTTCTTCAGGCACGCAGTACCCGGTTGTTGCGGGCACGTTATCCTGCCGACTACGCCAAAGTTGACGCGCCCCCTGGGCCATGTTCTTAGGGGGAATACCCGGAGCCGGATCAGATGGGGGTTGTAGTCTCCGAGTGGCGGTGACCCGGTCCGTGCCCAGGGTGTCAAACTCAGAGTGTGGCAGTCTTTACAGATGTTATAGATGTTCTTTGTGTCGACTACGCCACCCGTTGATTTGCGGTCAAAAGGCCGCCGCTGCACAAGGGTCCGCTGAGGCCGGTGGTGTGTGTGCAGCTGTGGTAGTATAACCCCCAACGGGAGGGGTATAGCCTCAGGGGGTCAGGTGTAGAGGATGGTGGTTGTGGAGATGCAGGAAGAAGACTCAGAGTCGGGCTGTGCAGTTCAGGGTTTTTACTTACTGCTGTTCTGTTGGTCACTCTGGCCTTGAGTGACCACCCGAGCCGTGCTGCGTCCACCAGGTCCTGGACTCGGCCAACTCCCAAGATATTCTGGAGCGTGATCCTGAGCTCCCTTTCTGACTTTTCCCTCTCTACTGGCCGTTCCCACCAGGGATCCACCTATGTCCGGCTCCCTCGGGTCTTTTGTTGGTTGAACTTTCTTTAGCTTCCCAGACCCTATGCTCGGTGTGCCTTCCGGGTGGATTTGGTGAGGGTCGTGGCAGATCCTGCCCACGACCTCCGGTTTCTGGCTAAGGATTAGTGGCCTCCACCAGTTCGGGTTCCGGTACCCGTGTTGCCAACCCTTCACCCTTGTGTTCCGATTCTGGGCTCTTGGGGTTCCTTCTTCTCCCCTCTCTGGGCCTTTCTTTTCTCCTCTCTCACTCTGGGCCTTGGAGCTGCCTGAGCTTCTCTGCTCTTCTCCACTGCTCTACAAAGGACTCACTGCTGACTGACTGACTGACCCTGTTCCTAGATGGTGCCCACCTTATATACTCCCTCTATGTGTGAGCTCAGGTGACCAGCACCCAATGAGCTCCTAGCTCTACCCAGACTGCTCCCCCTATCTGCCCCTACACTACTGGGATGTTCCAACCCCCTCCCACTCCAGCCAGGGACAGACGCTGTCGTACCTGCACATTTATCTAGTGGGAGTACAGTAGTTCTGTCCCCCGGAAATGGGATGTATGTAGTGTATGCAGCTATCTGAGCTCAGTCCCACACTCCATCCTTACCCGGGAGTGGAATACCACACCTCTGGGTTGAGGTGCAATACCCCTGTAGCAGCCGAATCCTCAGGGTGCTACACTTACATGCCATGTAATAGGCTACCCCTGAACCAGGGTACCCCAACCCTGCTTACCTACTGGATCACTGAGCAGCTGCACTGGTTGCACATTTCATATGTCTGATTCAACTTCCTTTTGCCTATGGGGGGATCCTTTTACTTTTGGTGATTTATTTTTATGCACTGTGCCACATGTCGTCTCAACAGTCCTGTCTTAAAGGGAATCTGTCAGCAGGTTTTGCTATGTAATCTGAGAGTAGCATTATGCAGGGACAGTGACCCTGATTCCAGCAATGTGTCACTTACTTTACTGGGTGCAGCAATTTTCTCTGCTGCAAATTTAGCAGATATCTGAATGCTGAGCTCTGTATAAGTCCATGCACAACACGTGATGTAGGGACAGAGACCCTTATTTCAGTGTCACTTAGTTTATTGGGTGCACAAGTTGTGATAGAATTTTTTCCAGCAGAGCTGTGAATGCTGAGTCCTGTATAACCCAGCCAACACCACTGATTGGCTGCTTCCTGTGTACACCGTGCATAGGCAGAAAGCTGGCAATCACTGGTGGGTTAGAGGTTGGACCAGGAGGCATCATACAACTAGTCCTGTAGTGATAATCTCCTGCTGATAAAACACTGATTGTATTGAAAGAGTAAAACACAGCCCAGTAAGTGACACATCACTTTAATCAGGGTCTCAGCCCCAACATCATGCTGCTCTCAGATTACATAGCAAAAAACCTAAAGTTGCCAACAAATTCCCTTTAAGGTCTCTTTCAGACATTTATTTTTCTCGTACATGCTCTATATGGATTTTTGTTGATATAACATGTATATTATACACTATGCAACTGTTCACATGCCCATGTTTTCTGGGTGCTCTGTCTGCAAAAAAAAAAAAGAAAAAATCTAAAAAAAATATGGAGACATTTTGATGGGAGCCACAGATTAAACTCATCCATTCAAATCAACATGTGTTTAAAAAAAATAAAAATACAGTACACAGATGATATCCATGTGTCTTTTGAGTGCTGTCTGTTTTTTACAGTTTAATGGGTAGGAAAATGTATTTTTTTATTTATTTATTTTTTTTGTATATAAGAAGAACAGATGAAACACTGATGGATGAAAATTGGATCCAGCAAACTGATAGAAACTGGTCCGATTCTTGTGTGCAAAAAAATACAAAATCCGGAGGACGGAATGAGGCTTTGCTCTGAATGCGGCAGTAGGGTATCTCCATACAATGCTTTATTCCCCCGTAGCACCAATGTATTCTAGAGAAGAAAACCTCCGTAATACAACATGCTCAGCTTGTTAACATTTTGTGCAAATCTCTGTATCCCCCCATATCTGTATCTCTGGATCTATCAGGCTGTAGACTTCTGATATACTTGTGTTTCAATTTAGCAACATTTACATGATCTCTGTTTGTTGTCAGTGAAAGGGAACATTTTTTTGTCTAAATCCAGAGGTTGAAAAAAACATCCAAAAGAGAAAAAAATGGATGCTAAGAACAAAGTACACCAATATTGCTAAAAGTCAATTTTTATTAAACAGATTAAAAGTTATATAAACAATGTGATTGAACAAACACCGAAGAAGACAGACATAGACAACTAAAAATTAGTGGGTGAGCTAGTCAGAAAAGTTACACAGGTACATGTGTACATGGATGCACAATTCACAAGTAACCATGCAAAAAGGCCGGACTGGCCATCTGGCAATTCTGGCAAATGCCAGATGGGCTGCTGCCAGCTGTGGGCCTCTTCTTCAGGCACACCTGCATGACTGAAACCGGTGGTTCCTGGGAGAAATAAAATTTATTTTGTCCCGGGTGCTGCAGTTTCAGTACAGCGGCTAGGCACCTTCATAATGCTATTAACCTGCAGATTAGCCCTATATCTGCAGGTAAATAGAGTTATCTGACCTGTCAGGTTCCCTTTAAATTTCACAGCAGTTTGCATTCTGTAAATGTGATATATATCTTGAGCGATCCACAAAAGTCGACGAACATATATCGCATTCACTTCATAGCAAGTAGTGCTCGCAAATGCCAGGGCTGAATTTAAGTCCCAGTCCAACCCTGCCATGCAATAACACTATATGTATGCTGGTGAATCCACTAATGCAGTGATTTTCAACCTTTTTTGAGCCGCGGCACACTTTTTATACTTAGAAAATCCTGGGGCACACCACCAACCAAAATAGCACAAAATGACACTAAAACAGTCATATTATACATATAGTTAATAATATAGATTCTAAATTTATTTTACTCACTCAGTGTGAAACCTGGGCCTGTTTCGATAAACACAAAAGGGATATCCTGGCAGGAATGGTGGAAAGACACACACGAAGCTCTTCCTCAACAGTTCTCAGTTTCTCCCTGTTTTTAGTTTTTATCGCAGTCAAGCTTGAGAAGCCCAGCTCACATAGATATGTGGTTGAAAATGGGAGCAATGTCAAAATAGCTTTGTTGGCCAGAATGGGGAACTCCTTGGCAACAGATAACCAAAAACTGTCCAAAGGAAGATCAGCAAACTTTAGCTTTAAACCGCGATCTTGCTTCAGTTCAACGAGTTCCTATTGCTCCTTTAAAGTCATGTCCTTTCCAGCAACGGATAATGAGCTGTATGGGTCCCTAACCCAGTCAAGGCATTCTGTGAAGGCTGAAGAGAAATAGAACGATAACTTCTCCTCAATAGTTTTCAAATGTCTGCCAATCGCTTCGCACATTGCAGCAGTATTGTCATCATGCAGTTTCTCGGTGAGTGGGAACATCTGAAGGTTGCCACCCTGCACATGTTGTTGCCAGAGCTGCACCTTTAAACGGAATCCGTTCATTTTATCAGTGCTTGTAAGCAGGTTTTCATTTCGACCTTGCATTCGTGTGTTTAGTTCATTCAGATATTGAAATATATCAGCCAGGTATGCCAGCTTTGCACACCACTCATCACTTGCAAGCAGCTTTGAATAATCGGACCTCTCGTTTGTAAGAAATATTTTAAGTTCCTCTCGCAACTCATACACACGGGCCAGCACTTTGCCGCGTGACAGCCACCTGACCTCCGTGTGGAGCAATAAGATTTTATGTTCCGCTCCCATTTCTGTACACAAAGACGCAAATAAGCGACATCTCAAAGGTCGCGTCTTCACAAAGTTCACTATGCGCACAACATCATCCAACACAGGAGCTAGATCTGCTGGTAAGGTCTTTGCAACGAGGGCCTCACGGTGCAAGAAACAGTGGGTAGCAAGAACATCTGGGTTTCTTTCTTTAACCCTACTTACAAAGCCTTTGATGCGCCCGACCATGGCTGCGGCTCCATCAGTGCAGACACCTGTGCAGTTTTCCCATGTAAGTCCACTTTTATCAAGATATTCCGATGTGACTTGGAATATTGCCTCTCCTGTTGATTTTTCTGTCAGTGCCTTGCAAAATAGGAAGTTTTCTCTAATGGCTTCACCATCCACAAATTCACATTGGCCAACAACTGACAATGTCCACTGATATCCGTCGACTCATCAAGTTGCAAGGCAAATTTCTTACTGATGCGCACCTTTTCCAAAACAACTGTTTCAATGTCCGCAGACAAGTCATCAATCCGTCTGGTAATTGTGTTATCAGAGAGAGGCACTTTAGCTATCTCTTTAGCTGCTTCAGGGCCAAGCATCTCATTTACAATAGCTTTACAAGCTGGTAGTATTAATGTTTCTGCCACAGTGTGGGACTTTTTTGATTTAGCTATGAGTTCAGCAACAAGGTAGCTAGCTTTGAGGGCTCTCTCATTTACCTTTGTGCTTTTTCTCAAAAAAGTTGCCCCTTTCTCATTGTTTGTACGTAAGCGTACAAAATACTCCATCGGTTTATTTTGAACGGAAGGGTGTTTCGCTTGGAGATGGCGTTTAAGTTTGCTTGGCACCATAGCGCTATTGGAAAGCTTCTCACCACACACCAAGCACAGTGGTGTTGGTGCTGTCGCATCCCCAGTGGAAGTAAATCCAAATGAAAGATAGCTTTCACTGTATTGCCTTGAGCTCACCGTCTTGTCTTTTTTCTTTTGTCGAACTCTCATACTAGGGCCTTCATTTGGGTTAGAATTGTGTCCAGGGTCCTGTTCGGCATTTGCCTTTTCCATTCTCAAATACTTCTCCATCACTGCTGAGATAGTGTGCGCAGCCACACACTAAAATAGAAGAGTATTACATTATCTGCCACACTTAAAGGACCTCTGCTAGGCATCTTTCATTCCTGAGGGCTTAAAAAGCAGCTCTCGTGGTGACAAGAAGCTGATTTAAACCCCCCAAGAGTGAACTTCGCGAGAGCTGTATGTGTGTGATAATAACTTCTATTACTACGGTCTGCATTTCCTGCTTGAATTGACACTAGTGACGTAGCACTCAGCTTTCTCTATAAGTAGAATAGAGCCGGCTGCCAAATGCTACGCCACTAGAGTCAATTCAAGCAGGACATGACTGCTGAAGAACGGTACTAATATCATTTATTATTCCATACATACAACTCTCACGGAGTTCACTCTTGGGGGTTTTAAATCAGCTTCTTACCACCACAAGAGCTACTTTTTTAGCCCTCAAGAGTGAAATATGCCTGGCAGAGGTCCTTTCAATAAATTATTTATTTTAAAAAAGTGAAATAAAAAAGGATAACCCCCTCATATATTCAATCCCATGTAACCTCATAAATACAGTCCCACATATATGAGCACAAGATTATCAGCATCATATACTGTGGTGATGTGCACTGTACAGCGCCACAGTATATGGTGCTGATTATTATGTGGCTCATATACTGCAATATAAAGGGGTACAATGAGAAGTACTATGGCCATGAGGCCAGAGTACAAGTGCCAGCTCATATACTCAGCATATGAGCTGGTACTTGTAGTACTCCAGCCTCATGACTATAGTATTTCTCATTTTACATTTCTCATTGTTATATGCAGTATACTGCTGGAGTACCAGCTCATATGCTGAGTATTCTGCCAACAGTTCATATACTCAGGCAAAAGCTCATATAGTCAGCATTATTGGCGGGCATTACCTTGGAGGCGGGCAAATGCGAGAGTCTCTCCGCTCTCAGGATGACGCGCCGGCCTCGGTGACGTCATTAAGTCGCGCGAGGTTCAAAGCTTGCGCATGTGTTATTGTACACGTCTCCTACATTGTAAGAAGGCGTGACTGCGCATCGAGCGCATTGCCGGGAAACAAAACACAGGGGGCACCATAGTTTGGGGAACTTTCCCCGCGGCACACCCGACCATGTGTCGCGGCACACTAGTGTGTCGCGGAACACTGGTTGAAAATCACTGCACTAATGCATATATGCATGTACATGAAACTGTGTACATATGAATAGCTATATCCGGGCCCCTGATGAAGCAGTGGTGAAACACATGTCGGGCCCATTGGTGAGTAAGCTGATCATCTATATGCACTTTGACTGAACTCTTTATAACTTTGTATATTTGCCCAGTAACTGAAGAAAGGGGAAATATACAAAGGTACAAACAAAGAGTTCAATCAAAGTGCATCTAGATCAGCTCACCCACCAATGGACCTGACACGTGTTTCACCACTGCTTCATCAGGGGCCTGGATATAGCTATTCATATATTTAGAGACTACGTTTCAGAAGGGGAATTACCTTTGCATTGGCAAAATTAATTAAGTACACAGTTTCATGTACATGCATATATGCATATGTCTTTTTCGGTGTTCGTTCGATCACGTTGTTTATATAACTTTTATTCAATTTAATAAATATTGACTTTTTATCAATATTGGTGTACTTTGTTCCTGTCACACGTTTTTCTCTTTCAGATGTTTGTTCAATCCTGTGCCCTAAGGGGACCTGCAATTAATTTGGTTTATCAGATATGTATCGGTACATTATATCCAGAGGTTGGAAACCAATTTAGACCTAATAATTTTTCCGGTTGAAAGATTGCAACCTACAATGTGTTCAGAGTAGGACATTTTTTTTTATCTAGACTGAAATATTGTAGCAAACCCACAGGACATTAAAAAATGCCGCTGTTTTGTTTAGACAGATTGTCGAAACTGGATACAATCGTAGCAAACCCTCAGTTGTGAAAAAGTTCTTGGTCTATAGGACCAAATTCTGGATTCACTGACATAAAGCCGTGATCTTGGAAATGATGAGGAGTTCAGATACAAAGTATATTAGGAGGTGATGAAGCTTTGACGCACCCCCTGGGCCTGTGCTGTGCAGGGGATACCCGGAGCCGGGTCTCTTGTGGGATGCTGGGGGTTGTAGTCCTCCGTGGCTGTGACCCGGTCCGTGCCCAGGGCGGTCAAACCAGTGGCAGTCTTAGGTAATAACAATGTCCGACTACGCCACCCGTGGATTGCGGTCAGTGGGGACCACTGCTGCGCTGCAGACCGCTGAGGCTGATGTTGTTTGCGCAGCCGAGTATGGGATAACTCCCCACGGGAGAAGTATTGCCTCAGGGCAGCTAGTGTGGATGATGGGAGTGATGGTGTGAGCGTCCCAATACTGATGGTGCTGGTGCGGCGATGAAACACAGAGACGTGTGGTGCAGTTCAGGGTCTTTACTGATGGTATAAAGCAGACCCTCCCGGGAGTACTGGTTAGCAGTAGGGGCCTGGTCAGTCTGTGAGCAAGCAGGATCTCCCCTGGCCACTGGAGTTGTAGGCCTCCCCGACTATCTGCACTCTTTCCTGGCTACCTTGCTCCATGCGGGTAGAAGTAGCCCACGTCCCTGAGTATACCGTGTGGTGCTCACCCGTATGGCCGGTGACTTGGGGCCTTCCGTTAGCCTCCGCTTCACGATGGCGGTGCTGGTCCCTTGCTTGTGACCGTGCCTCCGGGCTTCTAAGGCCAGAGGACATGGAATCCCCTGCCGGTTGGATTCTGCTGCTGGACCTGGATGTCCCCACAGCCTCGGACTCCGTGTCCGGGTTTAGTGTCTTCAGCCAAGGCGAGCTTTCTAGCTTCCAGCCTCTGGCACTCGCTTCTGCTCCTACAGAGCTCCTAGTTCTTGCTTTCCCTCTGTCTGCTGTCCTCCAGACCAGACTGCGTCTCTGTCTGGGACTTCACTCTGACTCTGACTGCTCTGCTTGTTCTGCAGGCTCTGTCTAACCTAATCCCGCCCCAGACCCAGTTTATAAGGGCAGATTCCTCCCCTCCCAGGTCTGGGTGGGCCGTGTTGCATGCTTAGGGCTCCTGACCAGAGAAAACTCCCACTTGCTCTCAGACATAATATTTCTATTACTGTGGTAACCAGACCCCTGGGGTGCCACAGCTTCATATACGCAAACGTCTTTTAATGGCATCTCGATTACATACAGAAGGGAATGTGAGGCTGAGCAGACATTTTTGTGATCTTTGAGCATTTTTGGGACAGCAACTAAATTTAATTTAAAAATATCAAAGGCGGCGTATGGACATTGAGCGTAAAAATAAACGGAGATCCGCACAGTGACAATTCTGACCTCTCGGCGTTTTATGGCACTGCACTAAAAAGTAACATTTTTCCTTAAAGTCATTGATGTTTGGGTCATTGTTTGGCCCATACAGATTTATGAATGTTAGTACTGTAGTTGTGTGGGAATATAAAAGACCTGCGTTTGGGGAGGAGGTAGAAGTCTGGGGCACATACTCTTCTCTTTGAACTCTATTGTTATTAACTTATTCTTGTTCTAAATATTTAAAATCTATTATTCTTGGATACGACTGATACAACTTTGAAACAAATATATAACAATAAACAATAGAGTGAAGAGATCACTTAGTGGAGGAGGAATAGACGTCTTCCATCTGCTACGTCACCCATCATTAAGGCACAACTCTTCTTAGGCAGTGTGGGAGAAGGTTTTGTTACCTGCTGAGCAATTGATTTACCGTTGTCCTATTTGCATATTCTGGAGGGTCTACACATAAATATTAGTAGCCCCACCCATATTGATAACCCATCAATATCTGATTGGTGGAGAGCAGACCCCCTACAATCGACAGGAGGAAGAAGCATTCACCTGAATAGGGCTGGGCTGCAGTACCAGGGATGTACCAGCTGTAGCATACATGTCCCGCTGTGGTGAGATCTAAGGGTTAACATCATTCCTTGTGGAGAGTCACATGCCAGTGTAAGGAGACTTATAGGCCATGCAGTTCTCCTAAGAGGAATTAAATATGCAAATTGCCTCTTCAGAAAGGAAGAGGACTCGAACTCTAGTGCCACCTATTGGAAGTAGCAATCCTAAGAGTCAATATCAACTCTTTAACCAGTCTTGCCAGATGTCTTAGGCTACGTTTCCATTATGAGATTTTGGTGAGTTTTTTACGCTAGTTTTTTTTTTTTAAACGCAAGTAACTTATTTTAATTAATGAGTGCAGAAAATCTGCAACATCAAAAGCTCACCAAAATCTCAATATATTGACACGTGTTTCGGGGTGTTGCACTCTCCTCAGTGCAAAGATTGAGATCTGATTTGACTGTATGAGAGTCCTCGGATTGGTGTATAAGGGGTAATGTCACTCCTTGTGGAGAGTGACATGCCTGACCATCGAGTGTAAGGAGACTTATAGGCCTCTGGGAAATTAAATATGTAAATATACTTTCCGGAGAGGAAGAGGACTTGAACTCTAGTGCTATCTATTGGAAGTAGCAATCTTAAAAGTGCTGAGAGTAAGGCTATGTGCCCACGATGCAGAAATGCTCCGGATTTTTTCCTGAGCGTTTCTGCATCTCCCTGGCATAAAAAATGCATGCGGATTGTACATGCGGATTGTATATGCGGATTGTACATGCGGATTGTACATGCGGATTGTACATACGTTTTCCTGCCAGGGACGAGCGGATGGGAAGCGTTCTTCACATGCATTTCCGCATGCAGGTTGACAAGCGCTTTCCAAGCAATTTTAGCATTACTTGGAAAGTGCTTGACAACTTGGTCACACTATATAAATCCATGCAAACGGCATAGATTTATATAGTGTGACCGTAAAAGAATGGTAAAAAATCAAAAAATAAATATATACTTACCTTACAATGGCCCCCGGAGTCGCTCTGTCCTGGCTTGCCGGAAGCTTGCGGTACACTGAAGGACCTGCCGACGTCAGTGTCGTGTGACCCGTCACATGACTAAATTACATCACCGCAGGTCCTTCAGTCCACCGCGATCTGCCGGCAAGCCAAGACAAGGAGACCGCAGGCCATCAGAAGGTAAATATAATATTTATTTTTTATTTTATTCTTTTTTTTACAGGTTCTCGGTACCCGGGTGTGGAGGAGAGTAGAGATGAGCGTTGTTCTACTCGAACTGTTCGCCAATCTCAAATTCGAGCTGTTTTGGGCGGTGTTCGAGCCGTTCGGCGAACACGAACAATTTGAGAAAAATTCGGCTGTTCGAGGTTATGTTCGATAACTGTTCGTGCACCAAAATCATAACTGGATTTTTTCTCAGTAATGATGAAAATTAATGTTAATACGCAGTTTGAGTGTACAGCGGGGTGGGGGGAGGGGCAGGGGATGGATCTCTGCAGGAACAATGAAGATCTCCATTTTTTTTTTCTCTTTCCCGCATTTACAGTGGGGAGGTGCAATCTGTCAGCCTATCAGCAGCGCACACACGGAGCGAAGTGCTTTTTTTCACACAAGCAAGGGCATGTGTCATTGGCAGTGTATGTCACATGTCCTTGCCCTATAAGACCAAGCCATTTTCCCCGTCGCCACCATTTTCTCACTGCTGCAGCTGCGTGTTAGACGGCACCCCTGTTGCTGTGTGCGCTATACCTTGTTAATTTCAAGCCAATTTTCGCACAAATCTACAGATAGCTTGGGAGTAGGGAATAGTTGTGATTGCAGTCCTTTTAAGGACTAGGTTACAGCATTTCCTACGACTTTTATCAGGCAGGTCTGTGCTCTTAAATAGATAGATTGTGGGAGTAAAGACTAATTGTAATTGCAGTCCTTTTCAGGACTAGGTTACATGAGTTCCTATCAGTTTTTGCCAGGCAGGTCTGTGCCAGTGCTGTGCAAGTTTTTTTCACAGCATTTGGCTGAATCTAGCAAAGCTAATCCTTTTTGGCCTATTGCAGAGTGTGTTAGTCAGTGGAGTAGCCTATCTGTGTTGCAAGATATACCACCTGTGTATAGAATACCAATTTTTTTACTGCACCTAGTGAAGTAAAATCTTTTGGGCATAGCATCATTCTATTAGTCCATCTATACAGACCTCCATCAGGTTGCAAATTGAATATAATTTTTTTCTGCATCTAGCTCTGAAAAAATATTGGGCTTCTAGCTGTGTGTGGGACTTGATGTATTAGTCCATCTATACTGACCTCCATCAGGTTGCAAACTGAATATATTTTTTTCTGCATCTACCTCTGAAAAAATATTGGGCTTCTAGCTGTGTGTGGGACTTGTTCTATTAATCCATCTATACAGACCTCCATCAGGTTGCAAACTGAATATATTTTTTTCTGCATCTACCTCTGAAAAAATATTGGGCTTCTAGCTGTGTGTGGGACTTGTTCTATTAATCCATCTATACAGACCTCCATCAGGTTGCAAACTGAATATATTTTTTTCTGCATCTACCTCTGAAAAAATATTGGGCTTCTAGCTGTGTGTGGGACTTGTTCTATTAATCCATCTATACAGACCTCCATCAGGTTGCAAACTGAATATATTTTTTTCTGCATCTACCTCTGAAAAAATATTGGGCTTCTAGCTGTGTGTGGGACTTGTTGTATTAGTCCATCTATACTGACCTCCATCAGGTTGCAAACTGAATATATTTTTTTCTGCATCTACCTCTGAAAAAATATTGGGCCTTCTAGCAGTGTGTGGGACTTTCTCTATTAGTCCATATATACTGACCTCCATCAGGTTGCAAATTCAAAATAATTTTTTGTCTGCATCTAGCTCTGAAAAAATATTGGGCTTCTAGCTGTGTGTGGGACTTGTTGTATTAGTCCATCTATACTGACCTCCATCAGGTTGCAAATTAAAAATAATTTTTATCTGCATCTACAGTACCTCTGAAAAAATATTTGGGCTTCTAGCTGTGTGTGGGACTTGTTCTATTAGTCCATCTATACTGACCTCCATCAGGTGGCAAATTGAATATAATTTTTATCTGCATCTAGCTCTGAAAAAATATTTGGCCTTCTAGCAGTGTGTGGGACTTTCTCTATTAGTCCATCTATACTGACCTCCATCAGGTTGCAAATTGAATATAATTTTTATCTGCATCTAGCTCTGAAAAAATATTTGGCCTTCTAGCAGTGTGTGGGACTTTCTCTATTAGTCCATCTATACTGACCTCCATCAGGTTGCAAATTGAATATAATTTTTATCTGTATCTAGCTCTGAAAAAATATTTGGCCTTCTAGCAGTGTGTGGGACTTTCTCTATTAGTCCATCTATACTGACCTCCATCAGGTTGCAAATTGAATATAATTTTTATCTGCATCTAGCTCTGAAAAAATATTTGGCCTTCTAGCAGTGTGTGGGACTTGTTCTATTAGTCCATCTATACTGACCTCCATCAGGTTGCAAATTAAAAATAATTTTTATCTGCATCTAGCTCTGAAAAAATATTGGGCTTCTAGCTGTGTGTGGGACTCATTGTATTAGGCCATCTATACCAAGCTCCACCAGCTTTGAAATTAATAATAATTTTTAGCTGCATCTAGCCCTGAAAATAATTTTTCCCAATAGTGGTAGCAATAGAAATATGGGGCGCGCGCCTGGCTAACAAAAATATACGCTTCATAACACAAAACACCAGCCTAGCGCACTGCATTAATAAGATGGCATCATCGTCTCTCCCAGTGCTAGGCCTACTACGCAGGCTAGTATTCCTGTGCCTAAAACACAATGTATGGGTCCGCGCTAGCCACTATGCTGAGGGGTATAAAGCTGCTGCTAACGCTTTATAACAATTCAATTGGCAGATTTTCACAGAGCTCTTCCACAACGCCCACCCATCGGGCAACAGTTGCCCACTCTCCCTATGGGATCTAGTGGCGAATAGTTGATGCCATTAATCAGAGCGTCAGTTGCCCCATCAACGTGGCAAGCATACGGTAAGGCATGGGAAGAGTGGACACGACTAGTAGCAGGCAGACGGGTTGACCAATGTGAACAAGCCAGATCACAAGTCACCATAGAATTTCTCCACCAGCTAATGATGAGGGGCATATCAGGGGCGTCAGCGCAGCGGTGTCTGACCGGAGTAGCATTTCACTTCCAACTACTGAATTGGGAAGATGTGACAAAGATTCATCATCAGACAATCCATAAAAGGGTGGAAAAGGGGTCAGCCAAGTCAGGAATGTAGACGTCCCGTCCCGTGTCCCTAAAACTGATTTCTCACATCTTATCCCTAACACCATTAACATGACACTCACAATTTGAAGCAACACTAATGTCTACTGCATTTGTGATCGCCTTCTTCGGGGCGCTATGTATAAGCGAATTAGTCCCTCAATCCAAAATTACCACCAGTGGACGCTTATTACACCAGGAAGTAGTCATAGCCAATAATGCAATACGTGTACGCATACACCAATCGAAAACGGTTCCAGCAGGCAGGGGTACTTGGGTACTTCTACAACCCACAAACGGTACACTGAGTCGGGTAACAATAGTAAAAACATATCTAACCATCAGATCACAAAGTAATTTCTTCGTATCACACATTGATGGAACGCCATTATCAAGATACCTGTTCCAAGCTATATTTAATAAATGCATAACATCGGCAGGGAACCACCCCAAAGATTACGGGACACACTCATTCCGCATAGGTGCGGCCACGGAAGCAGCAAGAGCAGGACTGTCAGAAACGGAAGTTCAGAGGATAGGGAGATGGCGATCCACGTGTTTGGCGAGATACATAAGACCGGACTTGTTATCCTAACGTGGTTTGTTTCTTTTACAGGTGACGCTAAGCCAACAGTGTGAGTGATAGGCCACTCGTATATATATTGGGCACAAAAAAGGGCGAAAGTCCGCCCAGGCGGGAGGAAATTAGAGTTTCATAACACATATTTCAACTGGAGAGGTATTAGAGGCCTGCTATGGCCACAGGTACTAATGGAGGTAATCAAGGTAGGGAGAGAGGCAAGAGGTCCGGTCATCTTAGTTATACAGGCCGGGGGAAACAACCTAGGTCATCACAAGAGCGCATAACTAATGGCAATAATGAAACTAGACACTGAGCGCTTCAGAGAATTTTTCACAAAATTAGCTATAGTATGGTCAGAGATTGTGCCGATAGCGGTATGGCAAGGTGCGCGAGACATCACGGCCATCGAATGGACAAGGCGGGTAATAAATATTCGGATGGCAAAATTTAGAAGAGACAGAGGCGGTGTAGTGATACGACACCGACAACTGGAAGGAGATAAAGCAGGACTCATACGGCCCGACGGTGTTCACTTAATAGATATTGGACTGGACATATTCCTGTCAGGACTCCAGGACGGAGTGGAACAAGCGTTAAGAGTGATGGGTGGGGGTCAGAGTCCTGCATACGAGTACGCTGGATCCTCCGTGGCCTGGAAATAGAAAGGACATGTTGGAGAGTTACACTTGTTGGCCAACTTGCCGGAGTGGAGACCCAGGGCATGCTGCAACAAGCTGAATTATTTTAGAAATAAAATGCCTTTCTAATGGAATGAGTATAAAGAGTTAATAAAGCTGTGACCGATCCTCACCCATCCAGTTGTAAGAGTTACATTATTGGGTTGTCCATGAAAGGGGGGCGGTAGGGGGGCTGAGCATCTGGGTTTGGTTGGGGGTCCCCACAGTCTGCCTAGGCTAGATTAATTTAAAAATTCTTATTAGATACACAGGCGGTGCAGCTTGCTTCGCAGCTGGGCTACTACGCCCAAAGCATTGCCTAGGCTAGATGCAGATAAAAATTCTACGCTGACTAGCAGACACTGAAGATTTGGAGCAGACCTCTGAGTAAACAGCTCTTCAGACTCAACCATCTGTGTTACCCCAAGCCATAGTGTATGTAGTTTCTTACAGTTAAAAGGGGGGGTGCGACCCAACCCACCTGGAATTGACGATGCCAACGTCACGTAAGACACAGCAAGGGGACTCCCAAAATTGAGGCACAGACACCACTTAACCCTAGAACGCATACCTGTGGCCTTGCAGGCCCGCCCAGTTAATTGTTTTCTATTTTCTGCAAGATTGCTTTAGTTAGAATTTTGAAACTCTAGGTATTCTTCATGTATATAGTTGTTTGTCATTTGAGTTTGAGTTATTCCATGTTATTTGCACACGGGCCTAAAGGGCCCCAGGTATGTGAAAGTGTAGATTTTTATGGTCATGCGTTCTAGGGTTAAGTGGCATCAATTGCCCCACTGTTGCTTAAAACGGTTGGTGAGGTGATTTTACCAAATCCCCAAGCTTTTAGTCTCCCAAGGATGACACAGGGGTAGAAATGTCCTTGCGAATCCATGATTTGATTATCTTTATGAACGTGAGTCTGTCTACATTCTCAGTGGACAGCCGCGTGCGCTTATCTGTCAGCACACCACCAGCAGCGCTGAACACACGTTCAGAGAGAACGCTGGCTGCATGGCATGACAAGATCTCCAAGGCGTGAGTGGCGAGCTCCGGCGATTTTTCAAGATTGGAATACCAAAATGAGCAAGGGTCCAGTGACACAGTCATGGCTTCGATGTTCACTTGGAGATTCTCCTGTACCATCCTCTCTAGGCATTGACTATGTGTCAGACTTCTTGTCTCCTGTGGCCTTGCAAAGGATGGTCTAAAAAAGTGGTGAAACGATTCCACAAAATTGCTGTTACCAGCAGATACTGTGTTACTGTTACTGTTTGAGTGATGAAGACTCGACAGTCCCACCGTTGGCAAGTTAGAACTGTGAGATTCACTACGTGCACCACTGGTGTTTTGTGGAAAAGCACATGTAAGATTCTGCAACAGATACTCCTGCATTCGTCAATACCTTTTTATGGCAGGAATTATTTCGGCAAATATACTTTTATATCGGGGATCTAAGAGTGTGGCAACCCAGTAGTCGGGATTACTTCGAATTCTGACAATCCGGGGGTCACGTTGCCGGTAGTGCAGCAAGAAGGCACTCATGTGTCTTGCGCATCCAGAAGGACCAAGTCCTTGCTGTGTTGGTAGCGAGGTAAGAATCATGCTTCCTTCCTCTGCCCTCTCCCTCCAACCTCGCACAACAGAAATGTGATCAAGGTCTCCCTCATCTGATGAGTCTTCCATGCCCATTGCCAGTTCGTCCTCCACTTCTTCCTCGGCTCCTGCACCTTCCTCAACAGTTTGGCTGCTACCATGCGCCCTGGTTAATCCCTCTCCCCCACCCTCCCATGCCTGCCGCCTTGGTGCTGCCAACCATCTGGACCTTGGAGATGTTATCCCTTCCCTGGTTGCAGGTCCAGTGGAGACAACCTTTCATGAAACTGGGTCTCCAGAGCTGACCAAAACTCCTCAGCTGTGTGACTCACATTTCCCAGACATTTCAAAGTAAACACTGATGCGTTGAGCCCTGCTGCCAGCATAGTAAGGAGGTGTGCAGGATTCCTTCTGCGCAGTTAGAAAGCAGGTGGCATTACCAGACAGGCTTTGGGTGCAGGTGGAGGACCGAGAGGAGGTTGAGGAGGCAGAAGCAGTGGAGGAAGTTCGAGATAAAGAGGATTAACACACAACTCGTGGGGACGGTAAGACTTGGACAGCAGCCCCTTGTCCTGCTGTCACCATAGTTACCCAGTGCCCAGTCAGCGACATGTAACGCCCCTGTCCATGCCTTCTCGTCCAAGTGTCTGTGGTGAAGTGCACCCTGTCACACACAGAGTTTCTCAAAGAAGCGGTGATGTTGTGTGCGACATGCTAGTGGAGCGCAGGCACACCTTTCTTTGAGAAGTAGTGCCGACTGGGCATCTGGTACTGGGGCACTGTGACGGACATAAGGTCTTGAAAATCCTCTGTGTCCTCCAGGTGGAAAGGCAGCATTTCTGTAGCCAACAGCTTGCAGATGGTGAAATTCAACCTCTTAGCTTTCTCATGGCTAGGAGGAAATGGTCTTTTACTTTTCCACATCTGAGGGACCGAGGGCTGGCTGTTGTGCTTAGACGGTGTTGAGTAGGGTGTCCCCGGCAACTGCCGGTCTGTGAGGAAGATGCAGGCGGACATGTTAGGTTGCCTTGATCCAAAGGTGGTGCTCTCGATGTCGGAGAGCGCTCAACACTAGCAGGTGTTTCCACTTCCCAATGAACTGACGACCTGCCAATCACACTGGCTGTTGCGGGTAAAGAGGTGGCAGGTCTGTGTCCAAAAACATGTGTGACTGCTGTCCCCCCAGTCACAGAGGATGAAGAGGCTGTGGATGCACAAGATGGAGCAGACGGTGGTTGGCCCAGCCGGCTAGGCCGCATTGTAGCACAGTGAGCTTCCCACTGCAACTTATGCTTCATATCCATGTGACGGTACATGCATGAAGTACTCAAACTATGTATTTTTTGGCCTCTACTTAGCTTTTGCTGACAAATATTACAGATAACACGAGTTGGGTCATCCTTATCGATCTGATTAAATGCCCAGGCTATGCAAGGCTTAGAGCCCATGTGACCTGAAGAGCCACTACGACTTGTGGTCAGAGGCAGAGTTGTGGTTGAGGATGCAGTTGTTGACGTGCTTCCAGTACTCCGTCTCTGTTCAGGAAGGCGCAACCTAACCTCGTCGTCAATAGCATCTGTGATGCCCCGCTGCGCTTGGTATCACAGATCCTACAAGAGTGCATTGATGGAATCCTCCACAAGAGGCCCCCATAAACATTCACACATCTCCACCTTCCACCTCAGACCAGCAGAGGGAGCCCGTTAGGGATATAAATAGGGAAGGTGGAGCTAGGCAGTTCAGTTCCTCTGAAGAGTTCCTGCAGTAGGGAAGCCTAAGAGAGGTCAGTCTGCAGTGGAGCTCAGTCTAGTCTAGAGAACGCAGTTAATAGTTCAGCAGTGGAGCACGAGGCTCCTGCTTGCTAGATTCAGGGAGCCCAGATAGAGCTTAAGGTGTGCCGGTGCCGTAAGATCAGTGAAGCGCGGCAAGCTGCCGTTAGTGTGTATAGCCTAGTGAGGGCCCGAGTAGGCCGAAGGCGAGTGGCGAGTTAGTACATAAGGGGCAGAGGAGCTTAACCAGCTCACCCCGAAGCATTTACCGGACACAGGATCCGAGCTTACCGGTATCTCTATGACCCAGTAAGGCATAACCGGAATCCCTGGAGAACTACAAGTCCCAGGATCGCTAAGGTGCTGATATGTAACAGAGCCAGGAGACACTTAGGCCCCGCATACTGGGAGCGTGAACTCCAAGAGAAGGCCCTACCACAAGGTCAGCCAGCGCAGGACAGAGACAAAGTTAGGCCTAGCTCCAGGCAGGTCAGAAACTTACTACGCAGAGGCAAGAAACAGGAGGCCCTACACCCGCTCATTGGGGAGGATCCTGATATGCACCCTTCACCCTACAGTGCTCCGGGATGTGCCTGAATTTCCACCAGTAAAAGGTACTGAAGTGACTACCGTGTCCGTTCCCGTTCTTGCTCTGACCCAGCTGGGTCTCGCCTGTCCTGCATTCCCCCTGCATACGCTGCCCTGAGACCTAGCTCCACCTGTGGGGAGCTATACCATCGAGCTGCCTTATCACCGGCCTCAGTGGACTGCTGCAGCGCTGGTGCTTGTCACCAGATACCACAAGTGGCGTCATGAACTCTTATAAAATTAACAATTATCCACCCTTTTAAAGAGAGACCCCAGGGTACGGGCCAGGGAGCCGACCACCGCGACATCCCCAAGGCCAGGCAAATGCCCGGGTACCGAGTCATCCCCATCCCCAGGGCTAGTCACATCCTCCTCCACCTCCTCTGCTGACCTCATCGACTGTCTGACTGTGGGTTGACAGTAAGTGGGATCTCCAACCTCGTCATCATCACCCTGTGTGTTATCACACCCGTCGCCCTCAGAGCCAACCTCTTCCTGCCCTGACCGAAAAGTCAAGTTGTCGCTCCAATCAGGTATTTGAGTCTCATCATCGTCTTCATCATTGTCTCCACCAACAGGAGTTACAGTTTCGGAACAAGGGTCTACATTATGCTCAGAACCTTCTTCATCTGGTCCTGGATCCAACTTATAAAGATTCTGGGCATCGGATCAGATCATTTCCTCATCTGGATTAACAGAAGCTCTGGAGCAGACCTCCGTTTCCCAGGCTATAGTATGAGTAAACAGCTGGGCAGACTCAGCCATCTGTGTTACCCCATACTCAGACGGGCAGCTGGAGACTTGGGAGCTGTGAGGAAGCAAGTGCGATTGGGGTGACACCTCTGAGGACTGGAGTATTTGTGATGTTGAAATTGAGGTGATGGAGAGCCCACTTGAAGGAGCACTTGATATCCGTTGAAGCACCTGCTGTTTTTGTGCCTCATCTAGAATTTGTAGCGATGGGCGTGTCCGTAAGAATGGGATCGTATCACATTGTCCACGAAAAGAAGTCGACATCTTAGTTTGGCTGGAAGATGGTCTTTCTTCTGCAGATGTTACCCCCCCCCCCCACCGTGGGGGGCCTCGACCCACCGGCGGACAGGAACCAGTATTGGGATAGGGGGGCTGGCCGTCAGGGTCCACCGCGGCTCTGGCACAAACCCGGCGACACAGAGGTGGCACAGGCAGGAACGGACTGGCCGTGTCGGCTTCTCACTTTTTGGATTTTAGAAGGGCATGACATGCCTATATCTGTGTCTCCCCCTCCTTTTACTCCTCCACCTCTTTTCTTTTCGCATGACTATATGTACTTGGCACTTTTCCATGTGTTAGTTGTGTCTTCTGAGCAGTTTGTCAGCTTTTGGACACCTTTGAAGGTGTTTTCTATGTGTTTCTATGTGTTTTTGTTTGCCTGCCATTGGTTTTAACGGTGTTCGAAGGTGTTCGATGAACAGTTCGACGAACAGTTCGGCGAACACACGGGTGTTCGACGAACCGAACCGAACTCGAACACTACGGGGGTGACTCAACACTAGAGGAGAGTCTCCTCTGCTCCAGACCCGGGTACCATCCGCACATTGAAACGCATGGATTCTGCATGTACAGATGCAGTGATGCGGATTACACACGTTCCAATGCAAGTCAATGGCGGCGAAAACGCAGCGTTTCCGCAAAATAATTGGTAGTGCTGCGTTTTTTTTCCGCAATGATAATCCGCAGCGGAAATTTCCGCAGCATGGGCACAGCACATGCGGATTATCATTGGGGAACATGGCAGGCCTTCTACCATGCATTTTTTAAGTGTTTCTGCAGCGTTTTTGCCACTTAAAAAGCGCATGGTGGGCACACAGCCTTTCATGCCAGGAGCAGCTGTCCCTTTGTTCTTCTGGCCATGGGAGGGTCATATGGGCACTCAACAATCAAGTATCCACGGATTCCATCAATGGCATCCTGTGTCCCCTGTGTTAATGGAGCAGTAGTGCCAAAGCCTGATCACTAAGGATGAGCGAATTGATTTGAAACTGATTGTAAAAAAAATAAAACAAGACAACATCATCCTCGCCCCTCACACGTGCCTACTGTCCAAGCTCTGTGCTGGCACACACCACTTTCCTCCCCCAAGCTAGGAACTCCCGTCTTGTCATCACTCTTTGCTGGCACATTTTATAATGTCACAACGTCATAATGTGCGGCGTCAAACGTGGTCACGTGGACCAGCATCGATCATACATAGATCAGCTATTGTGTCCGATGGGTAGGTGACACATGTTGCCTGTAGGATAACACCTCTAAGTTTAGGCTTTTATCATGTATTTCTGGAAAACCCCTTTAAGCCTGCATTTACAATCTGAAAAAAACTACAAGAAGCAAACTGAACATAAACCTTGCTGTAAATAAGAAAAGAAAAAGCAAAAGTGTATTTAAATAAAATAGGGCTCTTAGTAACACTGTTTTTGATCAAATGGCTCACGGAAACATTAGACATAGTACGTTTTCTGTTCTTCATTTTCCAATTTAGGCTATGTTCATACCTTACATTTTTGGCCTCAAAGAGGCACAAGAGACAAGAAAAACGCAGCAAAAACGCATCAAATATTCAGCAAAAAACTCAGCAAAAAGTCAGCAGAACCTGCTTTTTTGAAGTCGCTTCTTTACTTCCAAGAGAGTAGGTTTTGTCTGCGGAAAAAAATGCAGCAAAAATGCAATGTGTGAACATAGCCTTAAGATGCATCGAGAAAATAAAAAAAAATCAGTAGTGAAGTTGGACAAAGCCTTTAGGAGTTATATTTATAGTTACAATGATTATATCTATAGCAGGAATCTCAAACTCGGCTGGGTATATGGGCCGCACATGGAAAAAATGTGAATTTGGGGGGCCACATTCTTTGCAGGTCAAAGTGACATTTTTAGTGATACCATTTTTTTTCGTATACACCGCCTGAACATTTTTGCTGTCTTTATTTTTTTGTAGCTTGGGTCGTTACGGATGTGGCGATAATAAACGTGCACTTTTTTGTGTTTACTTTAGTTTATATATAAAACAGCATTTTTAGTGGCAAAATATTTATTCATGCTTTATTTTTAATTTTTTTTTAATTATTTTTACAATTTTGTTTCCTCCAATTGACCACATACAGTAATATTGTTTTACTATTAGCACCATAAGGTAATTCTGGCAAACATCTAGTAATGTGCCCCATCCTGGTGGTCCCAATATTGCAGTAATGTGCCCCATCCTGATGGTCCCCATCTTGCAGTAATGTGCCCCATCCTGGTGGTCCCCATCTTGTAGTAATATGCCCCATCCTGGTGGTCCCCACCTTGTAATAATGTGCCCCATCCTGGTGGTCCCCATCTTGCAGAAATGTGCCCCATTCTGGTGGTCCCCATCTTGTAGTAATATGCCCCATCCTGGTGGTCCCCATCTTGCAGAAATATGCCCCATCCTGGTGATCCCCATCTTGTAGTAATGTGCCCCATTCTGGTCTCCACCTTGTAGAAATGTGCCCCATCCTAGTGGTCCCCATCTTGTAGTAATGTGCCCCATCCTGGTCCCCACCTTGTAGTAATGTGCCCCATCCAGGTGGTCCCCATCTTGTAGTAATGTGCCCCATCCTGGTCCCCACCTTGTAGTAATGTGCCCCATCCTGGTGGTCCCCATCTTGTAGTAATATGCCCCATCCTGGTGGTCCCCATCTTGTAGTAATGTGCCCCATCCTTGTGGTCCCCATCTTATAGTAATATGCCCCATCCTGGTGTTCCCCATCTTGTAGTAATGTGCCCCGTCCTGGTGGTCCCCATCTTGTAGTAATATGCCCCATCCTGTTGGTCCCCATCTTGTAGTAATGTGCCCCATCCTGGTCCCCATCTTGCAGTAATGTGCCCCATCCTGGTCCCCATCTTGCAGTAATGTGCCCCATCCTGGTGGTCCTCATCTTGCAGTAATGTGCCCCTTCCTGGTGGTCCCCATCTTGCAGTAATGTGCCCCATCCTGGTGGTCCCCATCTTGCAGAAATGTGCCCCATCCTGGTGGTCCCCATCTTGCAGAAATGTGCCCCATCCTGGTGGTCCCCATCTTGTAGTAATATGCCCCATTCTGGTGGTCCCCATCTTGCAGAAATATGCCCCATCCTGGTGATCCCCATCTTGTAGTAATGTGCCCCATTCTTGTCTCCACCTTGTAGTAATGTGCCCCATCCTAGTGGTCCCCATCTTTTAGTAATGTGCCCCATCCAGGTGGTCCCCATCTTGTAGTAATGTGCCCCATCCTGGTCCCCATCTTGCAGTAATTTGCCCCATCCTGGTGGTCCCCATCTTGTAGTAATATGCCCCATCCTGGTGGTCCCCATCTTATAGCAATGTGCCCCATCCTGGTGTTCCCCATCTTGTAGTAATGTGCCCCATCCTGGTGGACCCCATCTTGTAGTAATTAGTGTTGAGCGATACCTTCCAATATCGGGAAATATCGGATCGGATTGGATCGGACCGATACCGAAAAATTATCGGATATCGCCGATTCCGATACCGGAAACCAATGCAAGTCAATGGGACAGAAATATCGGAATGAAAATAAACCCTTTCTTTCCTTGTAGGTTCATTCTACATGAAGCAAAACAACTAAGAATAATGTAGAATGTATTGGGGGAGGTGGGGGAGACAATAAAGGCATAGAGGTTTAGCCCAATCAAATGGAATAGCAGGAATTAATATTTTTTTTAAGACGTTCTGAGTTACGGAAATATTAACTATGTTAAGTATTTTTATATTTTGTCAGATATTTATGTTTCACTACTTCCATGCTCTTCACCTTCTTTTTTACTTCTCCCACACTTTCTCCTTCATCATCCTCAGCATCTTTTTCATCCACTTCTTCTTCACCTTCTTCATCTTCTTCTTCTTCACCTTCTTCGTATTATTCTTTTTTTTTACATTCTTCATATTCTACTTCTTCATCTTCTTCATATTCTTCTTCTTCATCATATTCTTATTTGTGACAGGCATTCCTGTAGTTGTTATCTATAAAAGGTTGGACATTACACCTTTCGTTCTGCCCGTCACAAAAGATTTACAACAGGATTTGTCCGCGTTCAGTTTGGCCTGCAGCAGCAGGTCTTTTCCAGGGGCACCACGAGGAGGAACGGACTCACCCCCATACACTGCTTAGTCATCTTCTGCTTATAATTTAGATATTATCTTTTGCTCTGATTTTTAGTCTTATGCTTAATGTTTTTTCTCTTTTTGTTCTGCAGCTTCTTGTATTTCTGCTTCTTGGTTTTCTGTCTCTTGCTCTTCTGTATCTTGGTGCTTGTCTTCTCTTCTTTGTCCTCTTGGTCAACTTCTTTAGTGTCATCTTCTTGGTCTTCTTCGGGGTGGTCTTCAGGGTCGTCGTCTTCGGGGGTCGTCGTCTTCGGGGTCCTCGTCTTCTTCGGGTTGGTCTTCTGGGTCCTCGTCTTCGGGGTCCTCGTCTTCTTCGGGGTGGTCTTCAGGGTCCTCATCTTCTTCGAGGTGGTCTTCAGGGTCCTCGTCTTCTTCGAGGTGGTCTTCAGGGTCCTCATCTTCAGGGTCGTCGTCTTCGGGGTCCTCGTCTTCTTCGGGTTGGTCTTCAGGATCCTCGTCTTCAGGGTCCTCGTCAGGGAGATCCAGAGTGATTACCAAGAACCATTTCAAAAAGCTTGAACTTGGAAATGTAGCAGAAGGTACAAGAAGGCTGAGGAACTACCGAGGACCAGCTGACGGTACTGGAACCCGGATGGGTAGCAGAAGGTACAAGAGCCAATGGAACTACCGAGGACCAGCTGACGGTACTGGAACTCGGTTACTAAGCAGGAGGTACCTGTGCCAGAAAGCACTACCAAGGACCAGCAGACGTTGGTGGAACTTGGATACCGAGAAGGAGGCACCTAATCCAAAGGCACTGCCAAGAACCAGCTGACGGTACTGGAACCCGGATGGGTAGCAGAAGGTACCCATGTAAAAAAAAGTTTCAAGGCCGCGAGCCGGACGCAGTTACCAAAACCCACAGTCCTACAGGGGGTGCTTGTCCTATTGGCACTATGGAACCAGCCTTCATTGCCAGATCCCGCAGCCCACATAGGAGTCACCTAAACTGCAGGCACCATAGAGTCGGCTAACCCGACCGCAACACGACAGGACAACGCATTGGAGGCAAAGTGACGTTGACACTACCCGGAAACAGCTGGCGTGCTGGAACCAGGCTGGGCAGGAGGGAGTACCCGTGCCAAAGACACTGCCGAGAACCAGCTGACGGTACTGGAACCCGGATGGGTAGTAGAAGGTACAAGAGCAAATGGAACTACCGAGGACCAGCTGACGGTACTGGAACCCGGATGGGTAGCAGAAAGTACAAGAGCCAATGGAACTGCCGAAGACCAGCTGACGGTACTGGAACTCGGTTACTAAGCAGGAGGTACCTGTGCCAGAAAGCACTACCAAGGACCAGCAGACGTTGGTGGAACTTGGATACCGAGAACTAGGCACCTAATCCAAAGGCACTGCCGATAACCAGCTGACGGTACTGGAACCCGGATGGGTAGCAGAAGGTACCCATGTAAAAATAAGTTTCAAGGCCGCGAGCCGGCCGCAGTTACCAAAACCCACAGTCTTACAGGGGGTGCTTGTCCTATTGGCACTATGGAACCAGCCTTCATTGCCAGATCCCGCAGCCCACATAGGAGTCACCTAAACTGCAGGCACCATAGAGTCGGCTAACCCGACCGCAACACGACAGGACAACGCATTGGAGGCAAAGTGACGTTGACAATACCCGGAAACAGCTGGCGTGCTGGAACCAGGCTGGGCAGGAGGGAGTACCCGTGCCAAAGACACTGCTAGGAAACAGCTGGCGGTGCTGGAACCCATGGTAAATACTAAAAACAGAGTGGAGCCAGAGGCGTAATTGGAGCAACTTTAAAATCTGTAGTAGTGTGAATGTGGACAGAGCAGGAGAATTTGCCGAACACACAGCTGGGGAACAGCTGACGTTACTGAACCCCAATAACACTGGAGCAAGCGTTGACTGTGCAGACGGCACTTCTGAGCAGCAACTAGCGGTATTGGAGCCCAGGGTAAATACTAAAAACAGAGGAGCCAGAGGTGTAATTGGAGCAAGTTTTAAATCAGTAGTACAGTGGATGTGGACAAAGCAGGAGAATTTGCCGGACACACAGCTGGGGAACAGCTGACGTTACTGAACCCCAATAACACTGGAGCAAGCGTTGACTGTGCAGACGGCACTTCCGAGCGCCAACTGGCGGTGTTGGAGCTCAGGGATAATACTGAAAACAGAGGAGCCAGAGGTGTAATTGGAGCAACTTTAAAATCTGTAGTAGTGAGAATGTGGACAGAGCAGGAGAAATTGCCGTCCGCACAGCAGGGGAACAGCTGACGTTACTGAACCCCAATAACACGGCATCAAGTGTTGACTGTGCAGACGGCACTTCCGAGCGCCAACTGGCGGTGTTGGAGCTCAGAGATTACAGTTCAGTTGGTAGAAACATGAACACAACAGGAGACCTGGATACTGTTGCCAACCAATTATTTATTCTGGAAGAGGACTGGCAAATTCATCAGAGATCCAGGCCTTGTTCATTTTGAGAAAAGTAAGCCGGTCAATGTTATCGGAGGATAGTCACATGCGACGGTCTGTTAGTACACCACCTGCGGCACTAAAGACGTGTTCCGATAATACACTAGCAGCAGGGCAAGCTAGCACCTCCAATGCATACTGACTAAGCTCTGGCCATGTATCCAGCTTACAGACCCAAAACTTGAAGGGAGAAAAGCCGTCTGGGAGTACACTAAGAGTGCAAGACATGTAGTCTGTCACCATCTGACGGAAACGTTGCCTCCTGCTGACTGGAGTCGTCTGTGATGGTGTAGACATTTGTGGCGGCGGGGACACAAAACTTTGCCACATTTCGGCCATACTGGTCTTGCCTTGTGCTGAGGCGCTGCTTCTGCTCCCTCTTTGTGCAGAGCTTCCTCCACTGCCTCGATGCACTGAGCTGCTTTGTAAAGCACTAGCAGCACTGCTCTCGGTTGGAATGGAGAACATGATGGAATGCACCAGTGCGTCTTGGTACTCCCGCATTTTACGCTCCCGGTTCAACGGTGTTATGAGGCTTTGTAAGTTGTCCCGGTAGCGAGGATCTAGGAGGGTGGACACCCAATAATCAGCCGTGTTGAGAATGTGGGCGATGCGGTGGTAGTTTCTCAGGCACTGCAGCATGAAATCAACCATGTGCTGCAGACTGCCAACTGGCCAAGAAACGCTGTCCCCTGCTTGAGGCATGATCTCTGCCTGCTCTGCATCACTCCACCCTCGCTCTAGATACTGACTACTAGAGCATTGTGTACCTCCCTCCTCTGGACAGATGTCTTCCTCATCCATTGACTCCTCCTCATCCTCCTCACAAAGTGTCCCCTGCCTAGGCCTTTGTGAGGAACCACGTTGCGCAGACTGTAGAGAAGCAGATGGCATTTGTGACTCCTCATCCTCCACCTCTTCCAAAACCTCGTCCCTTAGTGCTTGCAGTGTTTTTTCAAGCAGGCAGATAAGGGGGATAGTCATGCTGACTAGTGCATCATCTGCACTCGCCATCCGCGTGGAATAATCGAAGGCACGCAAAACGTGGCAAATGTCCTTCATAGAGGCCCACTCAGTGGTGGTGAAGTGTGATTGGCGCGCACTGCGACTTGTTTGCGCCTGCTGCAGCTGGTACTCCATTACTGCTGCCTGCTGCTCACACAACCTCTCCAACATATTTAACGTTGAATTCCACCTGGTGGGTAGGTCACATATGATGCGATGTTCGGGAAGACGTAATCGGCACTGCAGAGCTGCAATGCGTGATCTTGCGTTGCTTGAACGCCGCAAGTGAGCGCACTCTATGCGGACCTTGTGAAGCAGTGCATCAAGATCTGGATAGTCCCTCAAAAAACTCTGCACGACCAAGTTGAGCACATGTGCCAGACATGGGATGTGAGTGAGGTTGCCTAGGCCCAGAGCTGCCACCAGATTTCAGCCATTGTCACACACTACCATGCCTGGCTGGAGATTCGCTGGCACAAACCACACGTCGCTCTGCTGCTTGATGGCATTCCAGAGCTCCTGCGCTGTGTGACTTCGATTTCCCAAATAAATTAATTTTAATACGGCCTGTTGACGTTTGGCCACGGCTGTGCTCATATCGGTCATCATAACAGGTAACCCGTTCACGGGTCGATGTGGAGGTAGACCGTGACGGCTCCTGCAGCGCTGATTCAGAGGAACTGGAGTATGAGGAGGAGTCAATGTGTACAGACTGGATTCCTGCAATCCTTGGAGTTGCCAGAACACGTACAGCGCCACTCTCAAGATCTGTACCCGGCTCCACAATATTTACCCAATGGGCAGTGAGGGAAAGGTATCGTCCCTGTCCATGCTTACTGGTCCACGCATCGGTGGTCAGGTGGACCTTGCTACTGACGGCGTTTTGTAGCGCATGTTTAATTTTTCCCTCCACATGATGTTGCAGGGCAGGGACTGCTTGCCTGCTGAAATAAAAGCGGCTGGGCACGTTGTATTGTGGGACTGCCAATGCCATAAAGTTACGGAATTTGTCAGTCTCCACCAGCCTGAATGATAGCATTTCAAGGGCCAGTAGTTTAGCAATGCCAGCATTCAGAGCCTGTGCTCGGGGGTGGTTTGCCAAGTATGGGCGCCTTTTCTCCCATGCCTGTGCTAACGATGGCTGTAGACTGGCCTGGGAGTGCGAGGATGACTGGGAAAGTGGTGCTGTGGGTGGAATTACACTGTGTCTCTGTACAACAGTGCCAGAGATTTTTCCATGGCGATCCTGTGAGGAAGCCGAACCAGCTGTGTGTGAGCTGGAGGAAGAGGCTACAACACGAGCTGAAGAGGTGGTAGGTGGCGCTGTAGGTTGGCCTAGGTCTTCAGTGTGTTTTTGTAACTCCACCACGTGCTTGGTCCGCACATGTTTCCACATATTTGTGGTATTGAGGTTGCTGACACTTTTCCCTCTTTTCACCTTCTGATTACACAGCTTGCATTTGACAAAGCAAATGTCATCTGCAACTGTGTCAAAAAAGGACCAGGCACTGCAAGTCTTGGGAGCGCCCGCTTTGAATTTTGGAAGAGCCATGCTCCTAATGGGTGCCGAAGTGGAGGCTACTGGCAACCAAGTCTGCCCCCTCCCTTTCCCTCCTTTTTGGGCTGTTCGGGGAATCTCTTCCTCAGAGCTGCTCCCACCACCTTCCTGTCACTCACGCCATGATGGGTCAAGGACCTCATCATCTACACCACCCTCTTCAAACAACTGCTTCTCCTGGGTAGTCTCGACAGCACAGTACGCACCAGAAAGTGGCACCTGAGTCTCATCATCAGATGAGTACTGAGGTGTGCTGCTGACCATAGGCACTGGCCCACCCGCCTCTTCAGATTCAGAGAGACAAAACGGTTGCGCATCACTGCATACTACCTTCTTCTTCAAATTCTCGAATTCTGCTTGGCTGGCCCCCTCTTTCCAAGCCAAGAGATTCAGAGAACAGAAGTAGAGATGGCTCCTGTCCAGGGCTCTCTGACTGCCTGGGCAATTTGGCAGGTGGTGAAGAGACAGATGGGTGCTCTTCAGTGCTCAGGACCTGAGAGGATCTGGAACTAATTGAAGTCGATGCGCTAGCTGCCATCCATCCGACAACGGCTTCAATTTGGTCCTCCCGCAGCAGTGGGGTACGGCTAGCTCCTACAAAGCTGCGCATAAAGGACTGTTCCCTGGTAAAACTGGGGGATGCTGAGTCACTGGTGCCCGCAGCAGGCACAGAATCCCCACGTCCTCTCCCTTTATAAAGTGTGGACTAGACTTTAATATGAGCTAATGTGGCCTACACAACTGTAAAGTGGAGTGTTTGGTGAACTTTATTTAGGTTTTTTTTGTCACAAAAAGACACTGGATGTGCCTAAAGATGTAATACCGATAGTATCACAAACTTTTTGTAGCTATTACAATGTAGGAAGGTAACCTACAATGCAATAGATGAGGCTACAAAAAATAGGCTAATACTAATCTGGCTGGGGCTGCAGGGCCCAATGCTGCAGAAAGGCTCCTCTAACTACTCCTATATAGTGTGTTTGGAACCAATTTAGCTGAATACGGATGGAACCACCACACTAATAGGAGATATCAGGAAAAATTATGAATTGGCAAAAAAGGACAATGTATGAGGCAGTGAGACACACTAAGTGCACTACAACCAGACATGGTTGAAGCACACACTACAGGGTGAGCTGCACTCACACACAGAGACCTCGCAGACAGCGGTGAACAGTGCAGATGCAGAGCACTGTGCACTAGCGCTGCAAGACCAAAAAAATTTCTCTATCTACTCCTATATAGTGTGTTTGGAACCAATTTAGCTGAATACAGATGGAACCACCACACTAATAGGAGAAATCAGGAAAAATTATGAATTGGCAAAAAAGGACAATGTATGAGGCAGTGACACACACTGAGTGCACTACAACAAGAAGTGGCTGAAGCACATGACGCGCCCCCTGGGCCATGTTTCAGGGGATACCCGGAGCCAGATCTTGATGGGGGTAGTAGTCCTTGTGGCGGTGACCCGGTCCGTGCCCAGGGTGTCAAACTAAGTGGCAGTCTAAAGCAGTAAATGTTACTTTGATTGTCGACTACGCCACCCGTTGAGTGCGGCTTTGAAGCCGCCGCTGCAGAGCAGTCCGCTGAGGCCGGTGGTGTGTGTGCAGCAGTGATGGTATAACCCCCAACGGGAGGGGTATGGCCTCAGGGCAGCAGGTGTAGATGATGGGGGTTGTGACGGTGCAGTAAGAAGACTCAGAGTCGGGAGATGCAGTTCAGGGTTTTTACTTACTGATGTTCTTTTGGTCACTCTGGCCTTGAGTGACCACCCGAGCCGTGCTGCGTCCACCAGGTCCTGGACTCGGCCAACCCCCAAGCAATTCTGGAGCGTGGTCCTGAGCTCCTTTCTGACTTTCCCTTTCTCTGGCCGTTCCCACCAGGGATCCACTTTTGGCCGGCTCCCTCGGGTCTCTTAGTGGTCAAACCTCTTCTGGGTTCCCTGACCCTATACTTGGTGTGCCTTTCTAGTGGATTTGGTGAGGGTCGTGGCAAATCTTGACCACGACCTCCGGTTTCTGGCTGAGGATTAGTGGCCTCCACCAGCTTGGGTTCCGGTACCCTTGTCCGCCAACCCTTCACCCTTCTGTCCTTATTCCGGGATCTTGGGGTTCCCTTCTTGTTTCCACTCTGGGTCCTTCTCACTCCTCTCTCTCTCTCTCTGCAGGCTCTGCTCTGGAGCTGGGCCCAGCCGGAGCCACAGCTCCCTGTCAGCCCTCCTGGCTGAGCTTCTCTGCTCTGCTCCTCTGGCTCTACAAAGACCCTGTCCTAAGATGGTGCCCACCTTATATACTCCCTCTATGTGTGAGCTCAGGTGACCAGCACCCAATGAGCTCCTAGCCTTACCCAGACTGCTCCCCCTATCTGCCCCTACACTACTGGGATGTTCCACCCCCCTCCCACTGCAGCCAGGGACAGACGCTGTCGTACCTGCACATATATCTGGTGGGAGTACCGTAGTTCTGTCCCCCGGAAATGGGATGTATGTAGTGCATGCAGCTTACTGAGCTCAGTTCCACACTCCATCCTTACCCGGGAGTGGAATACCACACCTCTGGCTTGAGGTGTAATACCCCTGTAGCAGCCGAGTCCTCAGGGTGCTACACACACACTACAGGGTGAGCTGCACTCACACACCAGACCTTGCAGACAGCGGTGAACAGCACAGAGAACTGTGCACTAGCACTGCAAGGCACAGCGATTTTATAAAGTAACTCGGGTAAAGCAAAATAGATCAAATAGGTAGCTAAAACTGTCCCTCAGAACAACAGCGTCCTATCCCTAACTGAATTCACAGCAGAGTGAGCTCAAAATGGCGGCGGCGGCTTTTATAGTGCTTCATGACATCATTTCAGCAGCCAATCACAGCCATGCCATTAGTTAAGATGCCTACATGCCTAACAGGATGTGCCCACACTTCTTAGGATCCTCATTGGCTGAATAAAATGAAACTGGCTCATTGCATTATGGGAACTTCCGATTCCGGTATACGATATTGAAAAAGTATCGGAATTAAGTATCGGAATTCCGATACCGCGAATATCGGCCGATACCCGATATTTCAGTATCGGAATGCTCAACACTAATTATTAGATAATACATATTTTGTAATAGGGTAGTGTAACTGCCAAGGATTATTAAGGACATCTTTAACCCCTTAAGCCCCGCGGGTGGTTTGCACGTTAATGACCGGGCCAATTTTTACAATTCTGACCACTGTCACTTTATGAGGTAATTACTCTGGAACGCTTCAACGGATCCCCCTGATTCTGAGATTGTTTTTTCGTGACATATTGTACTTCATGATTGTGGAAAAATTTCTTCAATATCACTTGCGTTTATTTGTGAAAAAAATGGAAATTTGGCGAAAATTTTGAAAATTTTGCAATTTTCAAAATTTGAATTTTTAAGCCCTGAAATCAGAGCGATATGTCACACAAAAGAGTTAATAAATAACATTTCCCACATGTCTACTTTACATCAGCACAATTTTGGAACCAAAATTTTTTTTTGTTAGGGAGCTATAAGGGTTAAAAGTTGACCAGCGATTTCTCATTTTTCCAACAAAATTTACAAAACCATTTTTTTAGGGACCACATCACATTTGAAGTCACTTTGAGAGGTCTTTATGACAGAAAATACCCAAAACTGACACCATTCTAAAAACTGCACCCCTCAAGGTGCTCAAAACCACATTCAAGAACTTTATTAACCCTTCAGGTGCTTCATAGGAATTTTTTGAATGTGGAAGAAAAAAATGAACATTTAACTTTTTTCACAAAAATGTTACTTTAGACCCAATTTTTTTTATTTTCACAGGGGTAACAAGAAAAAATGGACCGCAAAATTTGTTGTGCAATTTCCCCTGGGCACGCAGATACCCAATATTTGGGGAAAAAACACTGTTTGGGCGCACTGTAGGGCTCGGAAGGGAAGGAGCGCCATTTGACTTTTTGATTGTAAAATTTGCTTGAATAATTAGCGGACACCATGTTGCGTTTAGAGAGCCCCTGTGTGCCCAAACATTGGAGCTCCCCCACAAGTGACCCCATTTTGGAAACTAGACCCCACAAGGCACCTATCTAGATGCATAGTGAGCAGTTGCAACCCCCAGGTGCTTCACAAATTGATTCGTAACAATGAAAAAGTGAAAAAAAAAACACTTTTTCATTTTTACGAATCAATTTGTGAAGCACCTGGGAGTTCCAACTGCTCACTATGCATCTAGATAGGTGCCTTGGGGGGTCTAGTTTCCAAAATGGGGTCACTTGTGGGGGAGCTCCAATGTTTGGGCACACAGGGACTCTCTAAATGGAACATGGTATCCGCTAACAAATTGAATGGAAAATCGGCTCAAATTGTTAGAGGACACCACATTGCGTTTGGAGAGCCCCTCTGTGCCCAAACTTTGGAGCTCCACACAAGTGACCCCATTTTGGAAACTAGACCCCCCAAGGCACCTTTCTAGATGCATAGTGAACACTTGGAACCCCCAGGTGCTTCACAAATTGATTCGTAATAATGAAAAAGTGAAAAAAAAAAACACATTTTCATTTTTACGAATCAATTTGTGAAGCACCTAGGGGTTCCAAGTGCTCACTATGCATCTAGATAGGTGCCTTGGGGGATCTAGTTTCCAAAATGGGGTCACTTGTGGGGGAGCTCCAATGTTTGGGCACACAGGGACTCTCTAAATGCAACATGGTATCCGCTAACAAATTGAATGGAAAATCGGCTCAAATTGTTAGCGGACACCACATTGCGTTTGGAGAGCCCCTCTGTGCCCAAACTTTGGAGCTCCCCCACAAGTGACCCCATTTTGGAAACTAGACCCCCCAAGGCACCTTTCTAGATGCATAGTGAGCACTTGGAACCCCCAGGTGCTTCACAAATTGATTCGTAATAATGAAAAAGTGAAAAAAAAAACACTTTTTCATTTTTATGAATCAATTTGTGAAGCACCTGGGGTTCCAAGTGCTCACTATCTAGATAGGTGCCTTGGGGGGTCTAGTTTCCAAAATGGGGTCACTTGTGGGGGAGCTCCAATGTTTGGGCACACAGGGACTCTCCAAATGCAACATGATATCCGCTAACAATTTGAGCCGACAATTTGTTAGCGGATATCATGTTGCATTTGGAGAGTCCCTGTGTGCCCAAACATTGGAGCTCCCCCACAAGTGACCCCATTTTGGAAACTAGACCCCCCCAAGGCACCTATCTAGATTCATAGTGAGCACTTGGAACCCCAGGTGCTTCACAAATTGATTCATAAAAATGAAAAAGTGTTTTTTTTTTCACTATTTCATTATTACGAATCAATTTGTGAAGCACCTGGGGGTTCCAAGTGCTCACTATGCATCTAGAAAGGTGCCTTGGGGGGTCTAGTTTCCAAAATGGGGTCACTTGTGGGGGAGCTCCAAAGTTTGGACACACAGGGGCTCTCCAAACGCAACATGGCGTCCGCTAACAATTTGAGCCGATTTTCCATTCAATTTGTTAGCGGACACCATGTCGCGTTTGGAGAGCCCGTGATGTGCCTAAACAGTGGAGCTCCCCCACAAGTGTCCCCATTTTGGAAACTATACCCCTCAAGGATTTTATTAAGGTGTATAGTGAACATTTTGAACCCAGAGGTACGGCACAGAATTTGTTTACATTAGGTCATCATATTGAATAAGTTGTCATTATTCTTGAGCGCAAGTGCTCGCTACTTGAGTTTGCATCGGGTACTCAGGTATGCACCATGTACAGCGTGTGCTCGAGTGACATGGTCGAGTCCCTGCTCCGCATGTTTCACGGTTATTAGACACCCAAAAAAAAACATGCGGGGATCACTCGTGCATGGCAGGCAATCCCCGTAAAGTTTTTTGGCCGCGAAGCATATGGGGCAGAGACTCGAGCGTGTCACTCAAATACCCACGATACTCAATGCATACCAGAGCACCCGATGCAAACTCAAGTAGCAAGCACTTGCTCTCAACACTAGTCGCCATATCGTCATCTTTTTTTCTTACTTTTGAAAAAAATCCCAACCCCAGCCCTAACCCTAGCACAACCCTAGCCCCAGCACAACCCTAGCCCCAGCACAACCCTAGCCCCAGCACAACCCTAGCCCCAGCACAACCCTAGCCCCAAACCCAGCCCTAACCCTAGCCCAATCCTAACCCAAGAGTTTATTTTTGACGCCGTTCCTTGTGCGGTATAAGTGATTAGACGACTTTATTCTTCGGGTCGGTGTGATTACAGCAATGCCAGAATCATATGGGGTTTTTATGACTGACAGCTGTCACACACTATAAGACGCATTTTTTGTAAAATCTAGTTTTTGCATTGCCATATTTTGAGAGCTATAATTTTTCCAGATTTTGGCAGACAGTCATGTGACGGCTCGTTTTTTGCGGGTTGACTTGACGTTGTTATTGGTGCCATTTTCAGGCACGTGACATTTTTTGATCGCTTTCTATTCCGATTTTTGGGAGGCAGAATAAACAAAAACCAACAATTCAGGAATTGTTTTTTTTTTTTTTTTTTTTATTCTGTTCCGCGTGTGGTAAAATTGATGAGGTAGCTTTATTCTTCGGGTCAGTACGTTTACAGCGGTACCACATTTGTATCATTTTTCTATGTTTTGGCGCTTATACACAATAAAAGCTATTTTATAGAAAAAAATATTTTTTAGTATCGCTTTATTCTGAGAGCTATAACTTTTTTATTTTTCAGCTGATGGAGCTGTATGGCAGCTTGTTTTTTGCGGGACGAGATGACGTTTTCAGCGGTATCATTTTTATTTATATGCGTCTTTTTGATCGCGTGTTATTCCACTTTTTATTTGGCGGTATGGTGATAAAGCATTGTTTTTTGCTTCGTTTTTTTTTTTTTTACCGTGTTCACTGAAGGGGTTAACTAGTGGGACAGTTTTATAGGTCAGGTTTTTACGGACGCGGCGACACCAAATATGTGTACTTTTATTGTTTTTTTTTATTTTTTTTATAATAATATTTATTGATGGGTACATTATATTTTTATTTTTGGTGTATTATTTTTTTTATTTTTTTATAATATTTTTGCACATTTTTTTTTTTTTTCCACTTTCACACAGTTTATACACTTTATTACTTTGTCCCACTTTGGGACTTTCACTTTTTTTTTTCTGATCGCCTGCATGGCACAGGAATGGAGCACCATCCCTATGCCATGAAGGCTGTCAGAAGTGCACAGTGTGAAGATTGCTTGGAGATGCACTGCACATGTCCAAGCAATCTTCCTGCTCTCTGGTGACCCGGATGTTGTCATGACGACATCGGGTCGTCATGGCAACACCCGGGAAGCCTTTGCAGACTGCGCTGGAAGCCGGAAGAGGAGGTGAGTATCGCCGATCACCTCCCCTTGCCCCCGCAATGCCGTGATCGACTTCGATCGCAGCATAGCGGGGGTTAATGTGCTGGGAGCAGTGCAGGACTGCTCCCTGCACATAGTACCGGGTGTCAGCTGTGACAATCAGCTGACACCCGGCGGCGATCGCGCCCGCACAGCCTGTGTGCGCGCGCGATCGCGATGACGTACTAATACGGGTCTGGCTCTTAAGTCCCAGGGCACAGACGCGTATTAGTACGTCAGATGTTATTAAGGGGTTAATCTAAACTACCTAAATATATATGTAGATACCCTTATGCAATGTGACCAATCCACATGGGGATATTTTACATGTCTTGTTGTGAGCCCGCATGCTTTTAAATATTAATAAAAGTTACATTTTAGAGATTTAGTTTGTTTTTTGGTTTTCAAGTATCTGAGATCCTGCTCTATGTGAATAATAGTTTTTTTTCGATAATGTGTCCCAGCCCGGCCGGTCTTCACTTTAACCCTCATGTCTGGCCACACTCGGACTTATCTAGTATAGGTCACGCTTGCTGTAGGTCCTCACTTGCCTGCTATGAAGAACTACTTCTGCCACTTGACCCATATGTTCCTCACAAGAAGGGAAGATGGAGGCCTCATAGTAACCTGCTCTTTCAGTGTAATTGCGACACCCCGGTCTGGTTGCCGCAGTAATAGAGATATTATGTCTGAGAGCAAGTGGGAGGTTTCTCTGGTCAGGATCCCTAAGCATGCAACACGGTCCGCCCAGACCTGGGAGGGGAGGAATCTGCCCTTTTAAACTGGGTCTGGGGCGGGGTTAGAGCAGTCAGAGCCTGGAGTTCAGTCCAGACACAGGGAAAGCAAGAACAGGAGCTCTGTAGGAGCAGTAGCAGAAGTCCAGGGGCTGGAGCTGAGCAGAGTTCGCCCTGGACGAAGACACTAAAACCGGACACAGGAGTCCGAGGCTGTGGGGACTGATATACACCCAGCAGCAGAAACCAGCCGGCAGGGGATTCCAGGTCCTCTGGCCATAGAAGCCCGGAGGCTCAGTCACAAACAAGGGACCAGCGCCGCCATCCAGGAGCGGAGGCTAACAGAAGGCCCCAAGTCACCAGCCATACGGGTGAGCACCACACGGTATACTCAGGGACGTGGGCTACTTGTAACCGCTGACAGCAAGGTAGCCAGGAAGAGTGCAGATTAACGGGGAGGCCTACAACTCCACCTGGCCAGGGGAATTCCTGCTTGCTCGCAGACTGACCAGGCCCCTTATACTAGCCAGTACTCCCGGGAGGGTCCGCCTTGTACCATCAGTAAAGACCCTGAACCGCATCTCACGTCTCTGTGATTCCTTGCCGCTCCAGCACCATTAGCACTGGGACCCTCACACCATCACTCCCATCATCATCCACATTAGCTGCCCTGAGGCAATACTCCTCCCGTGGGGAGTTATCCCATACTCGGCTGCGCAACCAACATCAGCCTCAGCGGTCGGCAGCGCAGCGGCGGTCCCCACTGACCGCAATCCACGGGTGGCGTAGTCGGACACTTATTACAACGTTTAGACTGCCACTGGTTTGACCACCCTGGGCACGGACCGGGTCACCGCCACGGAGAACTACAACCCCCAGTGATCCGGCTCCGGGTATTCCCCCTGCACAGCAGCAGCAGCACAGGCCCAGGGGGCGCGTCATAATCACCAATACCTAAAATGTGCAACCATATTTAACCGTCCAGTCTATACAGCTGATCATTGCAGATGTATTTTTTGAGTGTCTTTCCTGCTACATGACTCCAAAATACATGCCTCCAACCATCCGGTTTCCCTCTGGACAGTCCTATGATTGTAGGGCAGTCCTGAAGAAGGGTGCATGTCCAGATTTCAATTGTATCTGCATCTTTACCTCTGTCGCCTGAGGTTTGGCGCAGGAGGCCTAATGGCCTCATTTCATCAAGACTCCTGCGCTGGTAATAGACTGGTGGGGGAATGCGGGGCATCATATTGTGTGGGGTAGGACTGTAGGGGCATCATTATTTGAGGGGCCTTGAGGACATAAAGTGTAGGTGACATCATAATGTGTGTGGGGACTGTGGGGGCCTTATACTGTGTGGAAGGTCTCACTGTGTGGGGGTCTTATACTGTGTGGTGGGTATCATTGTGTGGGGGTACATGAGGCATTATATGTGTGGGGTCACTGAGGGAATTATAAAGTGCGGTGGTGGACTATGGGGGCATTACACTGTGGAGCAGGTATAATTGTGTGGGGGCGCTAGGGGAATCCTCATGTGGGGGCATCATTGCGTGGAGATCACTGTGGAGGCATCATACAGTCTGTAGGGGGCCATTAGTATCTTTGGGGTGTTATACTTCATTAAAGCGACAAAAGAGCTATTACATTTGGTGTGAACACTAAGGGGCTTCATTAGGGGCATTATTTTTTGGGGGGCACACAAAAAAGACTGGGTAGGCTTAAATGGGGTATCCAGAATTATTTAAATTTTTTACTACGGGTCGAAGAACTAACAGGCAGGTGATTCCCCTTCCTCATGAATACATACCTCCTAACTTTTGAGGGACAGAAAAAGGGACAGATTATGCAGTGCACGTTGCAGCAAATTTTGGCCACACCCCAATCCACGCTCATTTACCATTTCTTTCTTCCCTGGCAAGAGGAGTTGTCAGAGGGGCGCTGGTAGTGGGGGACATTCAGCAGACGCTCGAAACTGCAGGGTGTAGACCCAAATCTGGGGCTGTTCTCTATATCCGGGACAGTTGGGACTAGAGATGACTGGATGGATTCCTGGGTCTCTGGTCCAGTGTCCAGATCAGGGCTACCTGGCGGCTGAACAGGAGGCCGTGAAGCTCTTACCTTCCAGCGTCCCCGGCGGCTTTTGATTAGTCCGGGCAGAGCGCCGTCATCTGTGCGTCCTGCTCATCTCTAGTTGGGACCTGTGGATTATTTTTTGTTCCTCATTCACCGTCGGAGCCGCCAGAACTTTCTGATCTTTATGTAGCTTCACTATACGACATCCGGCTTTCTTGTATCTGTAAGGCCGTGTTCACACACTGCATATGACGCGCCCCCTGGGCCATGTTCTTAGGGGATACCCGGAGCCGGATCAGATGGGAGTTGTAGTCTCCGAGTGGCGGTGACCCGGTCCGTGCCCAGGGTGTCAAACCCAGTGTGTGGCAGTCTTTACAGATGTTATTAGATGTTCTTTGTGTCGACTACGCCACCTGTTGATTTGCGGTCAATAAGGCCGCCGCTGCAGAAGGGTCCGCTGAGGCTGGTGGTGTGTGTGCAGCTGTGGTAGTATAACCCCCAACGGGAGGGGTATAGCCTCAGGGGGTCAGGTGTAGAGGATGGTGGTTGTGGAGGTGCAGGAAGAAGACTCAGAGTCGGGCTGTGCAGTTCAGGGTTTTTACTTACTGCTGTTCTGTTGGTCACTCTGGCCTTGAGTGACCACCCGAGCCGTGCTGCGTCCACCAGGTCCTGGACTCGGCCAACTCCCAAGCAATTCTGGAGCGTGATCCTGAGCTCCCTTTCTGACTTTTCCCTCTCTACTGGCCGTTCCCACCAGGGATCCACCTATGTCCGGCTCCCTCGGGTCTCCTGTTGGTTGAACCTTCTTCGGCTTCCCTGACCCTATGCTCGGTGTGCCTTCCGGGTGGATTTGGTGAGGGTCGTGGCAGATCCTAACCACGACCTCCGGTTTCTGGCTAAGGATTAGTGGCCTCCACCAGTTCGGGTTCCGGTACCCGTGTTGCCAACCCTTCACCCTTGTGTTCTGATTCTGGGCTCTTGGGGTTCCCTCTTCTCCCCTCTCTGGGCCTTTCTCTCTCCTCTCTCACTCTTGACCTTGGAGCTGGCTGAGCTTCTCTGCTTTTCTCCACTGCTCTACAAAGGCTGACTGACTGACTGACCCTGTTCCTAGATGGTGCCCACCTTATATACTCCCTCTATGTGTGAGCTCAGGTGACCAGCACCCAATGAGCTCCTAGCTTTACCCAGACTGCTCCCCCTATCTGCCCCTACACTACTGGGATGTTCCAACCCCCTCCCACTCCAGCCAGGGACAGACGCTGTCGTACCTGCACATATATCTAGTGGGAGTACAGTAGTTCTGTTCCCCGGAAATGGGATGTATGTAGTGTATGCAGCTATCTGAGCTCAGTTCCACACTCCATCCTTACCCGGGAGTGGAATACCACACCTCTGGCTTGAGGTGTAATACCCCTGTAGCAGCCGAGTCCTCAGGGTGCTACATTCCCCCCTGGTAAATCACAGCACGTCCTCGGGCTGTAAGAGAATAAAAACATACCAAACATACAATTTTTTTTTCATAAAACATAAACATATAAAACATATAAACATTATATATACATTAGCAGCAATAGACTTTTTCTTAATAAACTTTCTGGTTCCTCCGGCCACGGTGCAACTTGTGACCGGGTAAAGTGCGACAGTCTCTTCTAGTTTCCTATAAAACCAGTAGGGGGCACCTTAGGAAGCGCAACTATATACAAGGGGGAGGTGGCCGCTCTCAGTCCTCGGCCAGGTATTAGGGATTAGGAATGGCTGTTCACAGTCCTCAGCCTGGTAATGGATAGGGGACACACGGGTTACAGTTCACACTTTGTCCCAACGGGGAACATATTTTAAATCAGCAACAGTTCTGGTACCCCGACGGGTAACTATATACAGTTGCACAATACCGTACTCTAGTGACGGCGTCCTCCTGCTCCTTCTTGCTGGTAGGCTTCAGACCCGTCCGGGTCCTCTTGCTCCTCCTCGCACCGCAGCTCCTCCTCCGTCAGCCGGTGCACATGGAGGGCGTAGGGTCCTTTGGCACACTTGTGCCGGGTGAACGTGACCTCGTCCCCTACGTATAGGTCACGACCTCTGTGTCCCTCCGGCAGATGGCTTTCTACGTCTCTGTGAGTGACAAAGACGTCGCCGGGGGTATGATGGTCTCTTATGAAGCCCCACCCGTGCTGCATATGAAATTTAATTACAGTCCCGGTGGTACGGGGACCATGAGCTGCACGGGGGTCCCTCCTGGTCCGGCTCTTCTGCTCCACGCTCCGTATTTGCATTTGCTGCTCACGGACCCGCCTCTCTCTTCGTTCTCTTTCAAAAACCTCTAGCTGCTGCCGGCAGCACTCTGCACGCTCCGCTGCGGCCGCCCGAGTTTCCTGAGTGAACCCCATTAGGTCTTCTCCGGTGGGGTCCCACTCGAACTGTGCCTCCTCCAGCGGGGGCGGGGTCCTCTTAACGGGCTTCGGAGCCGGAATCAGGGGCTCGCACAGGGGCCTTGCCTTTTGGAGTTCCAGTTCATAGTACTCCTGGGGCCATATGAAGGGCTGCCCATCCGGGCACGTATGCTGGGTAAATAGGTCTTCACCCAGGTGCGGCACTCTAGATGTTATGGGCGCGGTGGTGGTAGCGGCGCCCGGGTTGACCAGGCCTTGCGACCAGGCTTGGGGCACCCTAAAGGAAAAGGGCACCGTAAGAACGGCGGCGCCCGTGGTTACTCGGCCCTGCGACCAGGCCGGTGGCTCGGTGGAAGTAGAAGGCGCTGTTGGCACTGCAGCGCCCGGGGGCACTAGACCTTGCGACCAGGCCGATGGTGTTTCCTGCTTGGCCGCGCTCAGGGTCGAAGCGCGTGACGTCACAGGGGTCGCGGCCGCGGTTTCCGGTTGAGGCCTAGTCCGGGGCGGTGACGATGCAGCGACGGGCACGGCAGGGGGAATTTCGGGCTCTGCGACGGGGAGCTGGGGCAGGCTCACGGTTTCTCGGCTCGGGGTAGTGACGTCCCCATTACCTGCCTCCGTCTCTTCAGCTCCCTCCTCGGCGCCGTCTCCGGCCTCGATTCCTCCTGCACCATCCTCAGAGGCGGTCTGTCTCTTCGTCTCGGGTGGCGTGCTCCGCTGACGGGTTCCGGTCTGCTGGGCCATCTCTCGGCTCCACTCCGCCAGCGTTTCTCGCTGCACCTGGGCCATCCTCCTTGCGAGGCCCTCCAGCGCGGTCTGTACACACTCCCGGTCTCGGGGGAGCTGCGCCAGGACCTCCACTAGGCCTAGTGGGGTTGTTGCTTGCAGCAGGCTCCTGACCACTGGGTCGGTGCTGCCTGGCTCTCCCTCCATCTCCGGGTGTGTTTTCTCCATACTCCTCTCCAGACTTCTTGTCTCCGGGTGCGCTCTCTCCAGACTCCTCCAGGCGGCACCCATCTTCGCTCTTTTGTTCTGTATACGCCCACATTGAGGGTGGTCCCGGGGCAACTTGGTGATTGTCAGCTCCAGGGGCAGTTCCTTCACGCTGATGGACACTTCCAGCATCACAATCTCTGTTGGTGGGGGCGGTTTCCGCTTTTGGCGCCATTCTTCGACCTGGCCCACGATGGGAGGTGGCCTCTTGCCACCCTCTGGCACACCCATAATGGCGTCCGCTCTTCCAAGGCGGGAAATCTTTTCTGATGGCGGGAAACGTCTCCCAGTGGCGGGAAACTCCGTGGATGGCGTGAAAAAGCTGTAAATGGCGGACAACCGGCGGGAATCGATCTGTGACGGGGTCCGATGGCGGGGACCCTCCGGGACCGGCGGGAGACTTCTTTTTGAGGTAAACTTGTACTTTTCTTCAGGCACGCAGTACCCGGTGGTTGCGGGCACGAAATCCTGCCGACTACGCCAAAGTTGACGCACCCCCTGGGCCATGTTCTTAGGGGATACCCGGAGCCGGATCAGATGGGGGTTGTAGTCTCTGAGTGGCGGTGACCCGGTCCGTGCCCAGGGTGTCAAACCCAGTGTGTGGCAGTTTTTACAGATGTTATTAGATGCTCTTTGTGTCGACTACGCCACCCGTTGATTTGCGGTCAATAAGGCCGCTGCTGCAGAAGGGTCCACTGAGGCTGGTGGTGTGTGTGCAGCTGTGGTAGTATAACCCCCAACGGGAGGGGTATAGCCTCAGGGGGTCAGGTGTAGAGGATGGTGGTTGTGGAGGTGCAGGAAGAAGACTCAGAGTCGGGCTGTGCAGTTCAGGGTTTTTACTTACTGCTGTTCTGTTGGTCACTCTGGCCTTGAGTGACCACCCGAGCCGTGCTGCGTCCACCAGGTCCTGGACTCGGCCAACTCCCAAGCAATTCTGGAGCGTGATCCTGAGCTCCCTTTCTGACTTTTCCCTCTCTACTGGCCGTTCCCACCAGGGATCCACCTATGTCCGGCTCCCTCGGGTCTCCTGTTGGTTGAACCTTCTTCGGCTTCCCTGACCCTATGCTCGGTGTGCCTTCCGGGTGGATTTGGTGAGGGTCGTGGCAGATCCTAACCACGACCTCCGGTTTCTGGCTAAGGATTAGTGGCCTCCACCAGTTCGGGTTCCGGTACCCGTGTTGCCAACCCTTCACCCTTGTGTTCTGATTCTGGGCTCTTGGGGTTCCCTCTTCTCCCCTCTCTGGGCCTTTCTCTCTCCTCTCTCACTCTTGACCTTGGAGCTGGCTGAGCTTCTCTGCTTTTCTCCACTGCTCTACAAAGGCTGACTGACTGACTGACCCTGTTCCTAGATGGTGCCCACATTATATACTCCCTCTATGTGTGAGCTCAGGTGACCAGCACCCAATGAGCTCCTAGCTTTACCCAGACTGCTCCCCCTATCTGCCCCTACACTACTGGGATGTTCCAACCCCCTCCCACTCCAGCCAGGGACAGACGCTGTCGTACCTGCACATATATCTAGTGGGAGTACAGTAGTTCTGTCCCCCGGAAATGGGATGTATGTAGTGTATGCAGCTATCTGAGCTCAGTTCCACACTCCATCCTTACCCGGGAGTGGAATACCACACCTCTGGCTTGAGGTGTAATACCCCTGTAGCAGCCGAGTCCTCAGGGTGCTACACATATATACTGTGTTTTTTGTTTTCTGCAGATGTCTTCACCATACTACACAATAACAAAAGTCTCCCTTTTACATCACTAGAGCTGGTGGCTCAGCAGCTTAAAGGGGTTGTGCACTACTAGAAAAACCCCTTCTTGAACTAAATGTTTGGCGCTGATAAAATAAAAAAGCCTATACTCCCCTCCTGTGCCTGCTCCGTGTCAGCACTCCTGGTCCCGGGACTCTGGTGCAGTTGTTGTGACGCCGGCGCCCAATCATCGCTGGGGTCACTGTCTCCACCTATGTAAGAATTGAACATGAAGAGAGAGTCCAGGCGGCAGGTGATCTCTCAATTCCTCTTCATGTTCAATCCATACGTTGGTGGAGACTTGGGCGCTGGTGTCACATGACACAACAACCGCCCCAGAGCCGCGGGACCACAAGTGCTTTCTTCACCTCAGTATAGAGGAACCATAAAAATACAGTTATACACAATGTATCTCTATGGCCATGTATACTCTGCTTCTGGTTCACTGCCTGCAATAGTGGTCAAGATTACCAAATTCTCCTATCCTCATCATTGTGGACTGTGGCGCGTTGGTAGAGCAGCAGCCTGCAAGCACTGAGATGCGAGTTCACAGCAGGGAGTGGAAGTGAATATATAATTAAATTTATGCACTGAGCAGAGATAAGCGGCCCTGCCCCGAGGAGGAGGAGCAGCAACAGAGTGATGAAAACCTCGGAGAGGGGAGTATAGAAGTGGGACAGTCCCGCTGAATCTGGGATGGTTGGGAGCTATGTGAATGTTCTCTGGAGGATCTGATTACTTGGAGTGGGGGGGGTCCTGACTTCAGGGGGCAGCGTTATAGCAGATCCTCTATACCCCACTGTGCCGCATCCAATGTATCCAGAACAGGCTATGCTCTGTAAGCTGAATAGTTCCCAGCTGCTCTGACACACTGCAACAAACCCTCTCCTCTATTAAATGACCAGTACAATTAATGTCTGGTTTTCGAAACCCAGTCTTTCCTATGGGAATTAGAGAAGAAACCGGCTCAGTGTTCTCATTTATTAGCCGAATGGAGAAAGGCAACAGCATCTCCTGCTCCAGACCCGACACTCCCAGGAATCAGAGCAATCAGCTGATTTATCACCACAGGACAGTCATGATATCGGGGGTTCGACCATATTCATTCTAATGTGTATGGGACCTTCAGACATAGGGGGCTGTATAATAATGACTACACGGACGAGCAATGGAATAAAGACAAGCACAACGATATAGGGGGTAAAGAGAAGATTTTATTTATAGATGGGTTATTATATATTATAGTATTATATATATGTGTAAATTATTCATCTCTCAGAATAATCCTATTTATGGGCCGTGTAGATCCAGAGGAAGGCGAAAACCCCCTGTGAGGAATCAGCCAATTGTCCTCATATCAGGGGGGAAAATTCCTTCCTGACCCCAAATAAAGAATGGCGGTCAGAATAAATCCCAGGATCAAGGGCTGATTCTTCACCGACTAAAGTTAATTTGTTAAAAGTTTTATATAATTTAATTTAATTTTTTCTAATGAGTTTTTATTTCTATATCTGTGTGTCAGTTATAAATTATATAAAATACAAATTACTATTTATTTTTATCTCTATATTACACTATTAATTTGTGACTATAACAATCAGACTAAGGCCACGTTGACCCAGAGAAAAGGCAAAAAATTCCTTCCTGACCCCAAATAAAGTGTAGCGGTCAGAATAAAATCCAGGATCAGGGGCTGACACCTAATGTAATGTAAGTGCAAATAAAAAACAAGCTATATCAATTATTTTTGTAGGTTTGGATTTGATTATGTCTCAAATAAAAAAAAAATTCAATTAAAATTATTGTATTTTTATACCTTATTTCTTATGCTCTCAAAGTGTGTACCTACTTATTAACCTATCACCCTAAATGTATGTATGGGCCGTGTTGATCCAGAGGAAGGCGAAAACCCCCTGTGAGGAATAAGCCAATTGTCCTCATATCAGGGGGGAAAATTCCTTCCTGACCCCAAATATGGCGATCAGAACGAATCCCAGGATCAAAGGATGAAACCCACCTGTGTAATGTACCTGACCTGTGTAATGTACCTAACCTATGTATTGTACGTGACCTGTGTAATGTACCTAACCTGCGTAATGTAAGTTTAATATACAAAAAAAATACAAATAATTTTTAGTTACTTGGACTAATTATCATTTATATTTGTAGGAATTAATTTTTCTTTTGAACAAAGAAAATGTTATTTTTTATAACTTTTTTTGTTACGCTACCAGTGTGTGAATCTACTTATTAATTTATGATACTAAACCTATTTAAGGCCGTGTAGATCCAGAGGAAGGCGAAAAACCCCTATGAGGAATGGGCCAATTGTCCTCATATTAGGGGGAAAAATTCCTTCCTGACCCCAAATATGGCGATCAGATTAAATCCCAGGATCAAAAGCCGAACTATGTGCTGAAAATAAATTACTGTGTGTATGTGCCTATAGGTTCTATACTGATCATGTAGTGTAGGTTCTATACTGACCATGTAGTGTGGGTGATGTGATGTGTGATGGGTGCGGTACTTACCAGGCCTGTGCTAAGGTGAGTTCAGGGATAATGGTCGCTCCGTACATTCTCCTGCCCCAGGACTATTGTTCCTGAACTCACCAGATGGAAACTTAGCACAGGCCGCTCCTGGGGTAGAAGATCTTCGGGCTGGAGGGATGTCAGATGCCAGCCCAGGATTGGAGGAGGCCAAATCAAGAGTCTGGGGCAGCAAAACAATGGCAGTGGTCCGGCATGAAGATGGTATAGAGAGAGTTGATGTTGACGGGCAGCCGAGGTGACGTACAGCAGCAGAGACGAGGTACGGGTCAGGAGGCATGGAGTTCTGGGCAGTTGGCACGGGCTCATCCTGCAAGACACAATGGGAAGACATTAAATCTTCTGTCTACTGCATCTTCTGTTATTAGGGGAATGGTCTTTATAATGAACCATTCCGCTATGTAACATCAGATACAATGTACTGATATAATAGGTGTCTTGTGTGGACAGCGGTCACTCACCAGATGGTCATGGATTCTTTCACAGTCCAGATCTTTTCATCCACCTAAGAAAAAGAGAGACATAAAGTCATTACCGGAAAGTGAAAAAATACAAGATGGATGATGACAATTACCACAATGTGAGAACACCTGATGGGAGTTATCCCCAGAGGAGGAGATACTTACCGGGCCCAACTTGGTGACACGTACGTAAATCCGGCCACGGGGTGAAGGACTGTATGCTCCGGCCACTGCAGATGGTGGTTCTCCAGAACAGGCCTGAATGGTGTAAATGGTGGCACTGCTCTCCTTTCCTCCAGTTCCTCCCAGCCAATGGTCGTAAAGAATGGATGCTGTCGGATGTTCCCGCTCACACCCAGGCGTGTCTGAGGGTCTTTGCGCAGCAGCTTCTTGATGAGATGTTTCACGTCAGCATCAAGCCAAGATCGAAATTTTGGCTTGTCGTTGATGATAGCTTTGAAAGCCATTTGCTTGACGGGGCTGTTGTAAAATGGGGATCGTCCTGCTGCCATCCTGGACACCACGATCCCCAGGCTCCACCAGTCCACTGCTGCGCCGTATCGTTTCCTACGAAACACCTCAGGGGCCATGTAGTGGAAAGTGCCCGTCACTCCAGAGATGTTTTTGGAGGATGTTACGCCATCTTGGGCAAGCCCAAGGTCGATGATACGGATGTGGCCATCTGCATCCAGCATCATGTTATCTGGCTTTATGTCTCTGCAAAGAAAGAAGAATACCAATTAAGAAATCTGTCCATTGATAACAAGAAATGGAAAATGGGTCACTACAAGATCAGGTAGAATAAGGGACAGAACACCAGCAAAGCTGGGGGCCATATCTCCAGAATGTAAAGGGGACAGAGAGAAGGAGGAAAGTACTACTTACCGGTGGACGATGTTGTGTCCGTGGAGGAACTGGAGGCCACATACAATCTCTGCTGTGTAGAATCTGGTGAAGAGAACAGAGTGTAGTATCAATGTCATCAAACCCTTCTCTAGCAATCCCCAAATACCCTGGTATCCCACCTCCTGCATCTAGAACCCTAAATATATGCCCTGCCAGTGCTCCCTTAGTTGCACCCTGACCTCAGGTTTTTTTTCCATCTCCTTAGCTCTCTTGTAGGCACATTCTCCGCTTTCTCACCTCACATTGCCGATGTTCAGGCAGCCGCACATCCTGATCAAGTCCTCCAGGCTGCCACCGGACAGATACTCCGTGATGAAGAAGGCCCTGTGCTGAGACTGGTGTGCGGCATAGAGGTGGCATAGGAATGGGCAGTCTCTGGCCGCCAGGAGTATCCGCCGCTCTTTCTTGATGGTATCCTCATTGTCCTCTTTTTTGGTGATCATTTTGACGGCCACATTGATGTTACGTCCGGGGACTGATGCCAGGACCACCTGAGAAAGACAAATGGAGAATACTTAGAAGGTGTCTGCAGGGGGTGGAAGGGATGTGGATTTTATAGTACACAAGGCACATGAGAAAACTGAGTGGTCGCTCAATCTGCTGGTGATCAGGACCGGATGGACAAATCTATCAGCATAATGCACTGCCTGATCCATGGATGGGCTATGGAGAGGTGTTAAAAAATAATCATCATTTTAATTTTCATTTCATAAATCAACAATACACATGAAAATAAGCAATTTTGTAATAAATCTTTTCAGAGAAATCTGCTTTTTTCTCTGCCAGGACAGATTCTCAGTTTTCAAAATTCTCTATTTCCTGATATAATCAATATTCAATGAAGGCAGATTGAGATTACTGAGAGGAGATCACAGTTGGTGCTGATAATATGCTATGTAAGCGGGAGGAGGGAGAAGTACTGCATTTAGCTCTTCCCTCTCTCCCTTCTACATAGAGTACTATCAGCACCAACTGTCATGCTTTGAGTTGGCATTAGTGTGGTCCAAATCTCCTTGTCTATCTAGATTTAATAAAAACACAGTGACCAATGTATGTACAATATGGCCGCCTGATAGGAGCCGATATAAACGATGGCATGTAAAAAAACAATGTTCCCCCGCCCCCTACAGCTGTGAGCCCACAGATGTGGGACTTACTTTGCCAAAGGCGCCCCTACCCAAGACCTGGTAGATGTTGAAGCGGCTGAAGTTAAGCCTGGCATAGGGGCTGGATGATCCATCGTCTCCGCTACATCCAGGTATTGGCTCCTCCAATCCGTTGTGGACTCCTCTACGCTTCTTGATTATCTTCTTGAATCCAGTGATATCACTGTCATCTTCTCGCTTCCTCTTGCCTTCTCTATTCTCCATGCTCTGCTCTCCATGTCTAGTAGACTCCATTAGCATAAATTTCTTCCAAACCGCAAACTTCCGTCCGATCGCTTCAGCCGACAGTAGAAAGTAAACGGCAGTTGGTCGTGTGCAGGTGATGTCAGAGGTGACAGTTTAGAGTCCAGAGCAATGGCACAGAACTTCATGGCGACAGTTAGTGATTTTTTTAAATCTATTCCCATATACATCAGGAATAAAAAAAAAAAAACATACAAAAATTAATACTATTAATTTACTAGCTCTTCCTCTTACCAATGTAATCCTTCTATATTCCAGAATTTTTTTCTTCTTTTCCTGTCATTGTAAGATGCTACTTTTCATACAGTGTCATGTAAAAGTTTGGGCACCCCTGGTCAAATTTACTGTTATTGTGAAAAGTTAAGCAAGTAAAACATGAAATGATCTCTAAAAGGCCTAAAGTTAAAGATGACAAATTTCCTTTGTATTTTAGGCAAAAAATATATATATTTTAATCTTTTACATTTTAAAAATTACAAGAAGGAAAATGGGCCAATGGAAAAGTTTGGGCACCCTGCATAGTTATTACCTAGTAGCGTCCCCTTGTGAAAGTATCAGCTTGTAAATGCTTTTTGTAGCCAGCCAAGAGTCTTTCAATTTTTGTTTGAGGGATTTTCATCCATTCTTGCTTGGAAAATTCTTCCAGTTCTGTGAGATTCCTGGGTCGTCTTGCATGCATTGCTATTTTGAGGTCTAGCCACAGATTTTCAATGATGTTCAGATCAGGGGACTGTGAGGGTCATTGGAAAAACCTTCAGTTTGCGTCTTTCAAGGTTGTCTAGTGTGGATTTTGGTGTGTGTTTAGGATTATTATCCATTTGTAGAAGTCATCTTCTTTTCAACTTCCTTTTTATACAGATGGTGTTATGTTTGCCTCAAGAATTTGTTGAAATTTCATTGAATTCATTCTTCCCTCTACCTGTGAAATGTTCCCCGTGCCATTGGTTGCAACACAACCCCAAAGCATGATTGATCCACCCCCATGCTTAATGGTTGGCAAGATGTTCTTTTCCTGAAATTCTGTGCCCTTTTTTCGCCACACATACCTTTGATCATTGTGGCCAAAGAGTTCTATTTTAACCTCTTCGGTCCACAGGACTTGTTTCCAAAATGCATCAAACTTGTTTAGATGTTCTTTTGCATACTTTTGCATACTGACTTTTATTGTGAGGACACAGAAGAGGTTTTCTTCTGATGACTCTTCCATGAAGGCCATATTTGTGCAGGTGTCTCTAAACAAAAGAACAATGTACCACAGCTCCAGAGTCTGCTAAATCTTTCTGAAGGTCTTTTGCAGTCAAGCGGTGGTTCTGATTTGCCTCTCTAGCAATCCTACGAGCAACTCTCACTGAAATTTTGCTTGGTCTTCCAAACCTTATCTTGACCTCCACTGTTCCTGGTAACTGCCATTTCTTAATTACATTTCGAACTGAGGAAAGGGCAACTTGAAAATGTTTTGCTATCTTCTTATAGCCTTCTACTGCTTTGTGGGCCTCCACTATTTTCATTTTTAGAGTGCTAGGCAGCAGCTTAGAAGAACCCACGGCTGCTGTTTTATGGCACAAGGTTAGAGGAGGCTGGGTTTTATAAAGCTGGGAAATTTGCATCACCTGACCTTTCCTAACGATGATAGTGAACAAGCCATAACCCTAACAGGCCAATTAAGGTCTGAAACCTTTGTCAAAGTTATCTGAGCACACAGATCTCCAAGGGTGCCCAAACTTTTGCATCAACACATTTCCCTTTTTGTAATTTTTAAAATTAAACAAATTACAATATATATATATATATATATATATATATATGTATATAGCCAAAAATGCAAAGGAAATGTGTCATCTTTAACTTTAACCAACCTCCCAGACACTTATAAGACAGGGGAGAGTTTTTCCTTCCTGTACATCTCCCATTTCAGAAGGGCCCACAAGTTCTCAATAGGGTTTTGGTCAGGTGAAGAAGGGGCCATGTCATTATTCTTTAAGGCATTTAGTGGCACCAAGCAAAGGAGACTTCAGTGCTGTGATGGAGCATTGTCCTGTAGAAGAATTATGATTTTCTTGAAAGATGCAGACTTTTTCCCGTACCACTGCTTGAAGAAAGTGTCTTCTAAAAACTGAGAGATTATTTTGAGTCTGTCTTCTACCTGGAAAGGTTTAACTAGCTCCTCTTTAATAATACCAGCCCAGATCAGTGCCCACCTCCTCCTCGCTGGCACCTGAGTTAAAGTGGAGGTCTGTGTCCGTTATTAATCCAGCCATGGGTTCATCCATCTGGTCCATCAAGAGTCCCTCTCATCTCATTAGTCCATAAAACCTTTGAACAATCCGTCTTCAGATATTTCTCGGTCCAGTCTTGATGTTTCCCTTTCTGTGTCTTGTTCAGTGGTGGTCGGGTTTCAGCTTCCTTACCTCGGCCGTGTGTAGCATCGGCGTCTCTGCCCCTTCTAGGCAGAGACGCCGCCCCTCTCACCTCACCGCTCCTGGCGCAGCGTCCTCCAGCGCTGCTCTCCCCGCTGCTTCCGGCGCGCGCTCCTTCCCCGGCAGTGTGCTTAGGGCGCGCGCGCGCTTCCCCTCTCTTAAAGGGACCGCGCGCGCCGTCCTAAGGAGTCCCCGGCCAATTGCCGGAGGACCTCCCATATAAAAGGCACCTCCTCCAAAATGGAGGTGCCCGAGCAATGTTGTAGCACTGTTCACTGCTCTGCTTCAGCCCTCAGGTCCCGTTGCCAGTTACCTGCCAGATTCCTGCCAGTTTCCTGCCAGCTTGCTGTCTTATTCCTGCCTGTTACTCTTCTACCTGCCTGCTAGCCTGAGGTCCGACGGTCTGCCCTCCAACTCCAGTCAGTCTGTCTATGGACCAGCTTGCCCGCTCACCTGGGAGCGCACACCTGTTACCTGCCTGCTAGCCTACCTGGAGGCTCCGCCGTCACGTGCTGTGACCACCTGCCATTCCAGAGACTCCTGCCCGCTCACCTGGGAGCGCACACCTGTTACCTGCCTGCTAGCCTGCCTGGAGGCTCCGCCGTCACGTGCTGTGACCACCTGCCATTCCAGAGACTCCTGCCCGCTCACCTGGGAGCGCACACCTGTTACCTGCCTGCTAGCCTACCTGGAGGCTCCGCCGTCATGTGCTGTGACCACCTGCCATTCCAGAGACTCTCGCTTGCTCACCTGGGAGCATACATCAACCATCTGCCTGCTAGCCTACCCGGAGGCTCTGCCATCACAGGTCGTACCTACCCTTTACCCAGAGACTGCCCCGGTCACTTGCCGTGACCTCCAGCCCGCTCCCCCAGAGACTGCCCCGGTCACTTGCCGTGACCTCCAGCCCGTTCACCCAGAGACTGCCCCGGTCACTTGCCGTGACCTCCTGCCCGTTCCCCCAGAGACTGCCCCGGTCACTTGCCGTGACCTCCAGCCCGTTCACCCAGAGACTGCCCCGGTCACTTGCCGTGACCTCCTGCCCGTTCACCCAGAGACTGCCCCGGTCACTTGCCGTGACCTCCAGCCCGCTCACTCAGAGACTGTCCCAGTCACCTGCTGTGACTGCCTGCCCGTCTTCCCTGGTCGCCACCCGCTCCCTTACATGGGTCGCCCCCTTGTATAGTAGCTCAGAGGTTAAGCCTCCCAGACCCGTTACACCGTGTCTCTAAACACTGAGCACTTTGTACTTCTGGGCCTTCAGGAGACTGCAGATCTGGAATATGACAGCACTGGAGGATAATGGGGCGCTGGACGATTCACGTTTGATTCTTCTCAAATCTTTAACAGTTAATGTGAGACTTTTTTTCTCAACATCTTTTTTGTGATCCCGTCGATTATTTGCACCAAAACTTTTGCTGGTTCTGTGATCGCGCTGTAATGCAGGTGCCGGAATGCAACGCACAGAGACACAAGGCGAGAGCAGTCAGAGATGTTTGTAAACAGTTTTATACAACAGGTATACTGAAACAAGGGATTAGCAACAAGGGTAATGAACAGTGGTTTGAAATATCAGAAAAATACGAAATTTCTCAAAGTAAGGCGCAGTCTCTTAAAATAAGGCGCAGTCTCTTAAAATAAGGCGCAGTCTCTTAAAGTAAGGTGATGCCCTCAAGCATGAGAGACACCACACAAGTTCTTTAACCGTGAATTTGGCCCTAGCTGGGGTTACCGGTTATTCCCTCTAGGCCGTGAGTCTCTTTCCGGATGAATTCAATTAAATCACGTAGTGCTACTTTAGCCCCAACCGTTCCCCTCCCAACCTGAGTACTTAAACCCAATTGTCCCCGGTACCGTGGGTGAGCAGTGGAAGTGACGGCCCTGCTCACGTATGCAGCTCCTCTCTGCTTGGCCGTTGGAGGCAGTCTCCCGAGCCTTGGATAGGGGGGTCCAGGCCTCGTCTGTCGGCGGGCGACGTCGGGTTCCGTGAACTCACTCAGCACCGCGATCAGGTTCCTAGTATCCTCAGCAGGCAGAGCACTCGAGTCACAACTGTGAGGGATCCGGAGCTCTTTTACCAGTGCCCGGCTGGAGCACCTCTCAGGCCTCTGGATTTGGCCTGTCACGCGGGGTTTCTCAGGACGCAGGGAACACGTCTGCTCCTCTCTGCTGCTTGGCGCCAAAGACCTCTCAGGTTTGGTGCGCTGGCCTCTTATTTCTCTGAGCTCCTTCCTGGAAGTCACCTGATCGGGTCCAGCGTCTGAATCTTCCCTCCATCCTTGAAACGTCATGTTGAAGTTCTTTTACAAGCTTTCTTGCTCGTTCTACATTCCTCCCTCCTTTTTCCTCGCCAGTCCTCGGGCGAGTGGATTCCTCGCAGAATTGATGTCTCCTTCCAGGCAGTGCAAGCTCAGACAGGAGTTGGGCACACTCCTGCGTTTTCTGTTGGATTCGAGACCAGATAAACTCCTCCTGAGCATACCGGTTAGGAGGAATTCCGGCATTAGCCCGCTCAGTTCTGCGGGGCTCTTCTTGCGGAGGAGACTCCGGGAGATCCGAGGAATCAACTACTGGGGATTGCAAATCATTTCCTGACTCATTCTGACTTCTACTCGGGAGTGGCACCAACGGTTCTGACGGGCCCAACTGCATTGTGGCCCACCCTTCTTCATCCCCCAAGGTTCCTGTATGTGGCACTTCAGCCAACACGTCTGAGGGCCCAGCCCCGTTACAGACTTCTGCTTCAGAGGAGCAAGGTCGCAACATATTACGGTGCAACACCCTGGATGTCGCGGCATCATCCCCTTCGGGCCTAACCTCGTAGACGGGGTTGTCTTGGTGAACTTTCTTCACCACCCGATATGGGATTGCCTCCCAACGATGGTCCAGCTTACTCCCAAATCGTTTAGCCCTCACCAGCACTCGGTCTCCTGGCTGAAGCGATCCACCTGTGGTCGGGGGCCGAACTGCATGCTCTACTTTCTGAAACTTCTGAGCAACCAGTCTTCTCACGGTATGGAGTCGACGCTGGTGTTCTCGAATCCAGGTACTTGGGCTACTGCCTGGACCGGGGTCTTCTGAGTCTAGCTCCAGTTCGGTGATTTCTCGGCCACTTCTTCCAAACAGCAACATGTAGGGGGTGTAGCCGGTGGTTGCATGAACTCGATTATTATACACCCACACCAGCTCGGACACGAATTTGGGCCACTTCATCTTTTTGTCCGCTTCCAGTGTTCACAACATTTGCAACAGGGTTCGGTTAAAGCGCTCGCATGCACCGTTCCCTTGCGGGTGGTAGGGCGTTGTCCGGGAACTGTCGATCCCATAGATGCGGTATAGCTCATCCATCACTCGTCCTTGGAAGCAGGCCCCCTGGTCAGAATGTATTCGCTTCGGGCACCCATAAATCCGGATGAAATCTTGACAGATGGCCTTGGCTGCGGCTTCTGCCGTCTGATCTTTAGTGGGCGTCACTACTGCAAACTTGGTGAAGTGATCAGTCATGACTAAACAGTGTCCATAACCGTTGTATGAAGTTCCTACCATCAAGTAGTCAATCATCAAGACTTCCAAGGGGGCAGAAGTTCGGATGGTCTGAATGGGAGCTCTTTGCTCCGGGGGCTTGTTCGACTCACACTGGCGACATGTTCGGCAGACCCCCTCGACTTCTTGTCGCAGTTGAGGCCAATACACCAGCCGTTGCAACCACCGGAAGGTCTTTTCTACTCCGAAGTGAGCACCTCTTCTATGAGCATCTTGGGCTAGCTGTGTTACTAGCGCTCCTGGAACTACCACTTGCCAGGTAACATCAAACTCTCGAGGCAGCTGGATTCTTCGGCATAGCAAGCCGTCCTTCAGGAGGAGCCTCTCCCACTGGCCCAGGATTTGTAGGGTAGTTGGAAGTGAAGCGGCTCTGGTTTCCTGGTCGGGTCTCTGATTAAGGGCGACCCATTCTCTCAACTTTGCTAGCTCCGGGTCGGATTGCTGCAGATGTATCCATTCGTCTCTTGAACGGCCCAGAATCTGAGTGGGCCTCGGCTCCTCTCTGGTCTCTTGGGCGTCGACCACAGCATCGGCGAACTGGCTGAAATCCGGGATCTCGTCGCCTTCGAGCTCCTCATCTCTGTCCTTCTTCGGCCCCGCGTGAGTGACCCGGGACAGGGCATCTGCACGTGAGTTCAGGGCCTTGGACCGATAAGCGATTTTATACTGGAATTTGGACATCCTTGCGACCCACCGCTGTTCTAACGTGCCCAGTTTGGCGTTCTCCAAGTGGGCCAAAGGGTTGTTATCTGTCCGCACTTGTACTTCTGACCCTGACAGGTACTCAGCAAATTTCTCGGTCATGGCCCACACCAGTGCCAATAGCTCCAGCTTAAAGGAACTGTAGTTGTCCGGATTCTTCTCCGTATCTCGGAGTGACCTGCTGGCATACGCGATCACTCACTCTTTTCCTCCTTGTACTTGAGCCAGCACTGCTCCCAGCCCATGCAAGCTTCCATCAGTGTACAACATGAAAGGCTGCGAAAAGTCAGCGTAGGCCAGTATCGGGGCATCTGTTAGCGCCATTTTCAATGCTCGGAATGCCTCTTCTTGTCGTGGGCCCCACTGAATGGGCTGCCGCTTGGCTCCCCCGGCTGTTCCTCTCAGCAATTCATTGAGCGGGATCGCAATCTTTGCGAAGTCTTTAATGAATCTGCGGTAGTATCCAGCAAGCCCCAGGAATGCCCTTAGTTCCCTTAGATTAGCGGGCGTGGGCCACTTCTGCACGGCAGCTACTTTCTCTGCAGTGGGGTGCACCCCTGCACTGGACACAGTGTGCCCCAGATATTCAATTTCTCGTTTGAAGAGACGACACTTACAAGGCTTAATTTTCAGGCCTTTGTAGCCGATCTAACACTTGTTCCAACCGGCGGAGATGATCCTCAAACGTTGCGGAATAGATAATTATATCGTCCAGATATATTAAAGTGGCTTCAAAGTTGAGTTCCCCCAAACATCTCTCCATCAGCCGTTGGAAGGTTCCTGGCGCATTTGTTAGTCCGAGCGGCATTCGATTGAACTCAAACAGGCCCATAGGGAGAACAAAAGCTGTCTTCGGACAATCCTTCTCAGCTATTGGGACCTGCAACTGGCCAGGTCAAGGGAGGAGAAGAATTTGGCGCTCCCTAGTGCAGATCGAGACTCTTCGATTCGGGAGAGTGGATAGGAGTCCCGTACTGTACAGGCATTCAGCTTCCGATAGTCCACGCAGAATCTCAGGGTACCGTCCTTCTTTCGGACCAGCACGATCGCAGCCGCCCAGGGGCTCTGGCTTTCACGGATCACACCGTTCCGCAACATGTGGGCCAACAGCTCTTTCACCTCCTGGTACATTTGAGGCGGGATCTGCCGATATCTCTCTCGGATGGGAGCAGTATTTCCGGTGGGTATTTCGTGCTGAATGTCCCGAGTGCACCCGAAATCATCTTCATGCTGTGCAAACACTCCCTGATATCGCTGTAGAAGTTGTTCGATCTGCCTTACTTGTCCAGCAGAAAACTCAGTCAGGTTAGCTTCCATTTCTTCCAGGAGGTGGCGTCCAGCCAACGGTTCTCTTCCATGTTCCTGGCTATTGAGGGACACCTCTAGGGTCCATGGTTTTCCTTCCACAGGTGCCAGCCCTATAGCGTCAGCTCTAGTAAGGGCCTCCGGCATTACGCACACTCGCGCCACCTCTTGTCGGGGCAACAACTGTAAACTTGTGCCACTTAAATTGATGCAGCGCACGGGTACTCGACCGTGCCGCACGGTGGCCAGAGTTCAAGCAATCAGGAGTCCAGAGGGAGCTTATTCTCCCTCCATTGGTTCAACTTGAATGTCCACGCCCTCTAAGGACACATGTGCCATCACCGGTAAAGTGAGTACAGTCTGTCCCACCGGCAGTGTCATTGTGGCTTCGGGCGGTATCGATACCTTACCAAGGTACTGGGAGGTAGTGGGCAACTTTTGAATCTGACTGACCCGCACGAGGTGCTGGAACACTCTCTTGTTAGCTGGGTCTCGAGTGGCGCGGGTCCAGTTGTTTTTGCTACAGCCCTCAGCCAGGAACTGTCCGACTTCTTTCAGCACATTCATGCCCAGGGTTACAATGGGCCCATCGCCTCCGGGCCTGGTGGTCAGTACGATCCCTTTTCGACCGAGGTCCTTTCCACATGCCCGCACGGACATCCATACTACTCCCGCTACTGGGATAGGCAGTTGATTAGCCGCCACCAGTTTGACAGTGGGTTCCCGGCAGGAACGAGCGACTTCAGGAAAGTGACTTTGGAAGTACGTCTCAGGCATAGTGGTCACTTGAGACCTGGTGTCCATCAAACAGCGGATCCGCTGCCCATTGAATTCAGCCCAGATAATGGGCCTCTCGGAGACAATGTCTTCAGAGCTCCCTCTTCTACTCTCTGAAGCTCGAGACCCCACGGTATGCTCCACAACTGTGGGGCATTTTAGTTTAACGGCTGTCCCGTCCTCCTCCTTTCTCGGTTGGGACAGTCTTTGCAGATATGCCCCCTACCTCCGCAGGTCCAGCACTCCGGTCCTCGTTCTGCCGATAAGTCGGGTACATGTCGTGCTGGGGCCGGATAGGAACGTCTTTCTCGTTCTGGTCTCCGTCCTCGTTGAGCAGTACGGTCCATCGGCAGGGGGGCAGTAGGAGTCTTCCTAATAGAATTCAGCTCACCCCGAATGTCTCGAATTTCCTGACGTATTTCCCGTACCCAATCAGGCTCTTGGTTGGTGAATCCAGGAGCAATTGCCTCATGACTTCTAACTGTGGCTTTGAGAACAGGAACTTCTCTCTCCAGGACTCTAGCTTCAGCCCCTAGCTCCAGGAAGCCCATATCAGGGCTCAATCGCAGCCGCTCCTTCAGGATCTGCCTCAGTGAAGGGTCTTTCAAGCCAGCAATCAGTTGATCACGCAACACCTCATCCAATGGTCCCAGTCCTCGGTTCCCATCTCGAGTTTTCTTAGTGATATGGGCCGTCACTTCCTGTAATGCATTAACATACTGATTTACTGTCTCATTTTCCCCTTGGACCCGCTGAAACAACCGTAAGCGCAAGTGTCTCAAATCTGTAGTGTCACCGTGCATGTCCTCTAGAATTTTTATCACTTTATCCACGGTGTCACGGTCCCGAGGTGGGCGGTACATCACAGTCTGTCGGGCCTCTCCATCAAGGGTTAGGAGGGCCAACTCCGCCTGGGCTAGAGGGTCAAGGGGATACATACGTAGCATACTTCTCAGTCTTTCTGCCCAGTCCCAAAGTGACATGCCATCCCCTGTAAACTTGGGAAGATGGCTGAGCACAGCCCCCAGGGGTATATGGCTCAGGCCGGACCCAGCCACAGACTGATCCGCCATCTCTGCGTCTGAATGTTGCATCCTGCCGAATACGCCAAATGTAATGCAGGTGCCGGAATGCAATTCACAGAGACACAAGGCGAGAGCAGTCAGAGATGTTTGTAAACAGTTTTATACAACAGGTATACTGAAACAAGGGATTAGCAACAAGGGTAATGAACAGTGGTTTGAAATATCAGAAAAATACGAAATTTCTCAAAGTAAGGCGCAGTCTCTTAAAATAAGGCTCAGTCTCTTAAAATAAGGCGCAGTCTCTTAAAGTAAGGTGATGCCCTCAAGCATGAGAGACACCACACAAGTTCTTTAACCGTGAATTTGGCCCTAGCGGGGGTCACCGGTTATTCCCGCTAGGCCGTGAGTCTCTTTCCGGATGAATTCAATTAAATCACGTTGTGCTACTTTAGCCCCAACCGTTCCCCTCCCAACCTGAGTACTTAAACCCAATTGTCCCCGGTACCGTGGGTGAGCAGTGGAAGTGACGGCCCTGCTCACATATGCAGCTCCTCTCTGCTTGGCCGTTGGAGGCAGTCTCCCGAGCCTTGGATAGGGGGGTCCAGGCCTCGTCTGTCGGTGGGCGACGTCGGGTTCCGCGAACTCACTCAGCACCGCGATCAGGTTCCTAGTATCCTCAGCAGGCAGAGCACTCGAGTCACAACTGTGAGGGATCCGGAGCTCTTTTACCAGTGCCCGGCTGGAGCACCTCTCAGGCCTCTGGATTTGGCCTGTCACGCGGGGTTTCTCAGGACGCAGGGAACACGTCTGCTCCTATCTGCTGCTTGACGCCAAAGACCCCTCAGGTTTGGCGCGCTGGCCTCTTATCTCTCTGAACTCCTTCCTGGAAGTCACCTGATCGGGTCCAGCGTGTGAATCTGCCCTCCCTGCAACTTCCCTTGTATATTTTGGTTCCGCTTGACTGCCTCTGGCCAGTAGATGGCAGTCTCGCTCCATCCTTGAAACGTCATGTTGAAGTTCTTTTACAAGCTTTCTTGCTCGTTCTACAGCGCCTCAATATCTTAGCAATTTCAGGAGTGCTGCATCCTCTGTAAGTCTCTTTTTTTGGCCATTTTGTCTGAGGAAAACAAGTGCCTAATAATTCTTCACACCTTGGTAAAGAGCCTCACATCCTTAGTCCGCACCCCCCTCATTACACAAATACACATCACCTGAGCAATGGTTCTTCTTATTTTGGTGCAGGGTAAACCTGTATTTATTACCATTTTTTGGATGTTTCTTCTAAATATTCCAATACTTGCAAATGTTCCTATCGGAGAGAGGCTTCCTGATCATTCCTTGCAAATGGCATCATGAGATGTTGCTACAAGAGCTTGGTATGTAATTTGTCAATTAATAGTTCACATCTATCAATCTTTGTATGGTCACCTTCATCCCTCCTAGGAAACAGATATAACAGTGAGTGAATGGCCAAACACCATTGATCCTTTCCCACCATTGGATGTAGTGGTTACATATGTTGGGAGCGGGCTCAGGAGCTGAACCTGCTCCGTACTCTGCAGGTGTCGTCTGTGTTATACAGTCAGCGCCTGTGCGAAGAGCAGCAATCAGAGCTAGCTTAGATTGCTGCTGATTTAACCATCTAAATGCCGCTGGCACTCTCACACAGCTAAAATATAACTTCCATGGCGCAATCACTTTTGCACCCCAGCCCAAATGATCACAGGTTCAGGTACTAAGGGGGCAACGAAAATAACGTAAATTTAATAAAAAGTGTAAGAAAAATCCTAAAGACCAATTTTTATTTTTTTTTTATTATTATCATGTCCCAAAAAGAAGCAAAATCAAAATCGAAGGCTACTCGACCCATACATTAAATTTTAGAATTGACGTTTTTTTTGTCTCCACCCCAAAAAAAGTGATCAAGAGGGTGTGAAACTACAGGAGTGCACAAGAAAATAAGCGGTCACATGGCTCTAACGGAAAAAAGAAAAAAAAAATTGCAACACAAACCAATTAATTTTTACAAAGTTCTAATTTTTTCCTATTTTTCCAGTAAAATCCTTACAGTATTGGTGTAATCGTACTGAGCTGGAGAAACATATTGTCGGGTCATTATTACACACAATAAACGCCGCAAAAACTAAACTCGAAATGCAGTCATGAATTTGCTTAATGACCATCAATACGCATTGTAATGGCAGCCGTAAAGGGGCCCTATTCCAAACCACCGTTTTAAAACAGCAATGAGGACAATCCGGCTGACAGCTGTATATGACAGCTGACACCCTGCGGCATCGGCCACGACCGGTTTTGGAACTAACCGGGGCCGATTGAAGCAGAGTCTAACGGGCTGAGTGAGTGAGACACTGACAGGTCTCAGGCCCTGCAGTACACGAGTATCACAATGTATGAGAGCAGTGATCAAAGTACAAAATATACATGTCCCACAGTGGGACTAAGTGAAAAAGTAAAAAAAAAGTTAAATAAAATGCAGAAAAAATAAAAAAAACACACAAAAGAGATCACACAAATTACAAAATTCATTTTCACTACTAGAAACGCAGCCTTTGTGTTAAAACGAAACTAAACAATTGGCGTACACATAATTGGTATCACCGCGTCCGGAACGACCCGAATTATAAAACTGTCACATTATTTATTCTATACGGAGAATACTGTAAAAAAAGAATAATAAAAAACAGGCCAATAATGTCACGATAAAGTCGTATGTAAAATAAGGGTATAAATGAAAACGACAAATAGTCCTGCAAAAAACAAGCAAAAAATTAAAAAAAGTTATAGCTCTCAGAATATGGCGATGTAAAAACAAATTCATAATTGTAAAATATTGTTTTTAGTATATAAAAGTAGCAAATCATTCAAAAAACTATATAAATCTGGTATCGCTGTAATTGTACCGACCCGAAGAATAAATCTGTCATCACTTTTACCTGCAAAAAAATATATAACAATAACTGAATTGCTGGTCTTTGATCATTCTGTGTCTGAAAAATCTGAATAAAACACAATCAGAAAATGTTATATACCCCAAAATGGTCCAAAAAAATATTCAAATAGTCACGAAAAAATGAAGCCCTTATTCAGCTTTGTTGGCAAAAAAAAAATAAAAAAGTTATAGCTCTCACAATTTGGTGACAAGAAAAACAATTTTTTTATAAAAAAAAAGCATTTTAGTGTGTGATAGTAGCAAAATATAAAAAAAACTATATAAAATCAGGTATCACTTGTACCGCACGGTTAACCGCGCAAAAATAATAATACAAACTGTTCTTGTGCTTCTATGTATTTGCTCATTCTACCTCCCAAAAATCGGAATAAGGTTCAGGTCACATTTATCCTGTGCTCTCCGCTGAGCGCTTACATCGGGGTTTCCATGTAAAACAGAAAAACCGCGATTCAGGCAAAAACCCAATGGAACCACTCACTATAAAGAGGCAGATGGGGGCACTGTGGACCCCATTTGGTCTGTGTTCCAGCAGTGTCACATTATTTTAGATGTTTTTTTAGCGCACAAGTGTGGGTGACCACAGTTATGTAAAGACCTAAAAAGATGGATACTACCGGAAAGGACAGCAAACGGAGCCAAGGTGTTATTATAGTGAGTAGTACCAGCAGGGGTTTCATCTGAATCACATTTTTGTGGGATTTACACGGAAATCCCAATTTAAGCGCTCAGCGTAGAACATAAGAATATGATCCAGCCTTATACTGAAAGCAATCAAAAAATATCATGTACCCCAAAATGTTACCAATAAACCCTAACTTATCCTACACAATACCATCCCCCACTCAGGTCCGTCATCTGTCAGTGGAACTATAGGGGGTCCCACGTTACTGGTAGAACAAAGACTATGGAAATGCAACGGCTCCCCCCTCAAATAAAATCCAATGAAATCTGTGCCCCTAAATCCAAAAGCCCCATCCTTGTGCCTAAACCGTAGTAAGCGGCCACATGTTTGGCATTATTGTAGCGGGGAGAGCACACTTAACAATTTACGGGGAGTCCCCAATAGAACAAGCTGGGCACAATGTATGGGGGCACTACAATATATGGGGGCACGACAATTATAGGTGCACAATGTATGGGCACTAAACTGGCAGATTTGCAATTCCCCAGAATAAAGCACAGCGTGGATGTTATAAAATAGTCATTGAGCCGTAGATGAATTCATTGAGAGGTGCAATTTCTACAATGGGGTCACTATTGTTTTTTTTCTGCTGTTCTGGCACCTTTGGGGCTCCGCAAATGGCGTCCGAACACTATTCTAGCAAACTCTGTGATCTAAATCCCAAATAGTGCCCCTTCCTTCCCAGCCCTGACATGTTGGCTAACAGTAATTTCTGACGACATATGGGCCATCACCGCATTTGGGAGAAATGCACAATAAATTTTGGGGTCCAGTTCCACCTATTTACCCTCGTGTAACTGAAACTTTTGCCGCTAATTTTTACTAACAAAATGTTATATTATATATACTGCCATGTTCAATAAAAATTGCATAAGTTATGGAAGGAACTAAAGCTCAGAGTTCATAGAATGAGCCCACGGGACCTTCAGGAAGTGAAGAGTGTTTGTGTAAGAATTGGTCAAACTCACACCTGAGCAATGCCTGTGACTAGTTTCTCCATATAGGAGGCGTCTTGAAACTTCATCACCAACAAAGACTTTTGTATGAAGTATTAAATAGATTTCAGTAAGCGTGTTCAATACTTTTTCCCTCTGTATTTTTTCTTAATTACACATATTTTAATATATGTACATCTATGGTATGATTTCTTTGCGTGTGTGGATTGGATGGGCTGTTACTAACAGCTGGTGAGAATTTCATGTCAGTAGCACCTTTAGAAATAGATTTACTTAGAAAATTGGTGACGTGTTCAATACTTATTTCACCTGCTGTATATTTGCAGCTATTGTATCGTTAGGATTGTTAGAAACAGAACTTTGTAAATCAATTAATAGTATTTTGAGAACCCGGCAGAGACATCTGTGTTTTTATGAATAAGAATATATTGTATAAATTTGGATACAATTGTAATATCTGTCCCCACTGGACGGTTCGTCTTCTGCATAAGTCTTATGTTGTTATCTTGTACTGTTATACTAATGATAAATTACTCTCAGAGTTGTAATTATTCTATTTTCATACATAGACCATCAAATAGATGCAGAGATTAATAAAGAAGAGCGTTTTATTCTTTTTTCTGCTCATGTACATTCATAGAGGCAGAATGAGATTTAATTATATTGAATATATGGAATTTTAAACATGTTTGTATATAAAGAAAAACATACATTACTGCATTACTTGGAGATACGGTTTTCTATGTCTTTTACATTTCATTTTGATGATCATTCTCCAAGGTAAGACGCACAGCAGTTACAAGATCTTTGCTATAGATTCCTATGATTTTGGACAAAGGGTAAGAGGCACTTCAAAAAATTACAAGAGCCTACAAAAAAATGAAGTACTAAGCCCAAATGATAAAATTCAATAATGTTCAATAATTAATATCAATATTAAAAAGACATACAGATATAATAAATGGAAATGAATACACAGAAATTACTGTGCTAAGATGACCCAGATAAATAATAATTACAAGTGTTACATGATTGCCCAAAATCCAAGAAAACAAAAGTGCTCCTGCAGACTGTTAAGATGGCAGAAGACATACACGATCTAATCAATCCCAGAAAATGATGTATATAGATCGGAGATAATTATTGAACATTATTGAATTTTTTGTCCTCTTTGCTATAGAGCTTACAAGCACTGCTCTGAAGTTGGCCAGATCAGTGGATCCAACCATCTTCAGTGCTTCTGTGATCCTCCGATGCTGTAGAGGCAAAGGTGCCTCATATAGCGGCATGGGAGCAAAATTTGAACATATAGAGGAACCATAATACTTCTCCAAACTGTCAGTCAGGAGCACGCTTCTCCCTGCCGAGCAGGAAACTGGAAGACAGGGGAGCAGCGCGCTCCTGAAGAAGAGCTGAGAATAACCCCTTAAAGGTGTGCTACAAAGATTACAAGTGATCACCTTTCCACCAGAAGAGTAAATACTTGCTGACCACTGGGTATCCCACACTGGGACCTCCACACTCCAAAAATTGCCCAAATATGGGGTTCTAGTGTCCCATTTGAATGGCGGGATAGTCCTGCACAAGCCTCATTACTCCATTCATTGACTCCATTCATTGCCCCATTCATTTATTGGTACTGCTGGAGATATAGGGCCCGATTCATCACATTTTTTGACAGTTTTCTAGTGTTAAACAATTTGAAAAGTTACAAAATTTTGGCGCAATTCGAAGTAGCACAAAAATGTTGTGACTTATAGCATTTTTACTCCACTCCTGACTAGATCCACCAAAAGCTGCAAAGCTAAGGCACCACTGGGCTTGTGGAAGGTTGTGGAAGCCCGGGGGGGAAAATTCATAAAGGATTATGCCACTTTAGGTGCATAGATAATCTATGCATAGAAATGACTAATCTGACCATACATATTATCATAAAACATCTCAGGATGGTTGGCGTTTACAGTGTGAAGCATGGATCCATGCTGACTTCCCTTCAAGTTTTACTGCTGTTGGGGTTGTAAGGAGCATTTGGTATGGTCCATCATACAATGGTTCTAGTCCTTGTTTCCGAACATGCTTCCTCACATACACGTAATCTCCGGGTTTGAGGATATCACAACATTCTGCATCAGCTGTATCTGGAATAGAAGATGATACTAACGCATGGGTGTTAGTTAAGGCTTTGGCAAGCTGAATCACATATTGCACAACACGATCTGTTTCTTCTGATAATTGTTGTGGAGTAAATCGAGCTACAGCTGATTGCGACCCAAATAGTATCTCATAGGGTGACAGTTTGTGTTTCCCTATGGGGGTGGTGCATATGTGATATAGTGCAATGGGAAGGAGCTCAGGCCACTGGGCCGTAGTCTCCTGCATCATTTTGGTCAATTGCCTTTTCAGTGTGCCATTCAATCTCTCCACCTTGCCACTTGACTGTGTATGGTAAGGAGTATGTAACGCCACTGTTGATCCGATCATGGTAAGTATTTCTTGATATACGCATGAGGAAAAGGCTGGTCCCTGATCACTTTCGATAACTTCTGGGACTCCATACCGGCAAACAACTTCAGAGACCAGCTTCTTAGTGGTGGTAAAGCTGCAGCCTCTACCAATGTATCTTCAGTTGTGACAGCATATCCAGTATGAAGCCTGCCAGAGGTGTCAACATATCTGGATCCATCCGTATATAACGTAAGTTCTGGATCATCCAAGGGTACTTCCCCCACTAAAACAAGTGGAGTTGACTCTTTCCCCTCTCGTTCAGGTGCTGGTAGCAGGGTGGCCGGGTTGATGGTGGTGCACCGGTGTAACTTCACATTTTCTGGCAAAATCAACGAACACTGCAGCCGCAGGTGTCTCTGTGTGGACAAATGTTTAGGTTGCTGTAAAGCCAAAACAGCTGCAATATCGTGTGGAGCATAAATGTGAGTCTCATGTCCAAGGATAATGTCCACCGTCTTCTCAAGTAACTGCTGTGTGGCGTGAACCGCTCGTAGACAGCTGGGGGAGGCCCTGGCTACCGGGTCCAGATGTGCTAAGTAATAACCGACCGGGCGCTGGTTTGTACAGTGTCTCTGCGTGAGTACCCCGGCTGCATGCCCTCCCGTCTCAGAGACATACAAATGGAAAGGTGGAGCATAGTCCGGATTTCCAAGGGCAGGGGCTGTCATCCTTGATTTTAGTTGCTCAAAGGCTTGTTGCAGCAGTTCTTGGGGGTCCTTGTTGCTTACATCAGCCAGAGTGTCTTCTTTTAATGCATCATATAGGGGTTGCATCAGACGTGAGGCGTCTGGGATCCATTGTCTGCAGTATGTGCATAGTCCAAGGAACCGTTGCAGCTCTATGGGATCTTTTGAGAATGGTAGCAGGTAGATGGCCGTCTTTCTTTCTTCTGTGAGATGTCTGGCACCCCGAGTAAGGCAGTGGCCTAAGAAAACCACTTGACCGAGGCAAAACTGAAGTTTCGAGGCTGAGTCTCGACAATTCAGTTTTTCCAGATGCTTAAGGAGGCTAACACTGGCCCTGATGGACATTTGCTCCATGGGGGCACACAAGAGAAGATCATCCACGTATTGTAATAGTACTACCTCAGAGTTGTCCAGCTGCCACGGCAGCAGACAGCTAGATATGTTCTTTGCAAACTGAATAGGGCTATTCTGCGCACCCTGCGGCATCACCGTCCAAGTTAATTGCCTGCCCTCATATGTAAATGCAAACAGAAACTGACAGTCTTTGTGTAATGGAATGCTAAAAAAGGCGTTTGCTAAATCAATTAGTGTAAACCAGGCTGCGGTAGATGGTATTTGTGAGAGAAGTGTATGTGGGTTAGGCACCACAGGAGTTTTCAAGACTTTCGCTGAATTTACTGCCCTCAAATCCTGCACCAATCGATAAGCGGGCGGCTGCCCCGGTTGGGATCTTTTCTTTACGGGGAGCAACGGCATATTGCACGGGGAGACGCAGGGGATTAGTGCCCTTTTCTCTAACAAGGTGTGGATTTGCTGGTGTAGACCTTGTTCTTGTGCATGTGTGAGTGGGTACTGGCGAACCTTGGGAAAGGGCGCTTCAGGCTTGAGGTACACCTGTATTGGTTCTACCGGCAATCTCCCATTGTCATCTGGGCCTTGTGACCACAGATGAGAAGGGATTTCCTCTATGTATGGAGCTAACCTTGGATCTTTTGGGAGATTTCCACTCGTATCTGATATGTTAATCATAACCGTGGGTAGCGCCCATAAGATGCAGACCTCCTCTATGTGTGCATCAGAGTTTGGATCCTTTAAAGTAAGGATCATCTGACCATTGTTCTGGTATTGGATTCGGGATCGGAATTTAGACAAGAGGTCTGCCCCTAAAAGATTTACCGGGCAGGTCGGGGATATGACAAATTGTGCCATTACTTCTGGAAATGGGCAAATCGGAATAGGTTTGGTAAGAGTGTGTTTGTTAGGTCTGCCATATACACCGATCAATATTAGATTGTCATTAGAAAATTGGACTGGGAGACCCTGGGGCAGTTCAGTGGATTTTAAAATGGAGTTGGCCCCCCCATTGTCTACCATGAAATTCACCGGATTCCCTCCTACTGGGAGAACTACAGATGAACAGAACCCGGGGGTGGTTACGGGCATCACGATGGCAGACTCTGGTTGGCCTCCATTTCAGAATGGACGGTCCTGGGGGACATTTTCTCATGAGTCTCGTGGGCCGGGCGTCCTATTTCTAGATAGGGGGGCTTGGGTGGTGCACTGGCTGGCAGGGATGTGACAGTGCCTTTGGAAGTGTCCTGCCCGGTCACACCTCCAACACAGAAGACGGGAATTCGTTACTGGTCTTCTCCCGGGATACATTACTCGCTGATCAGGTACTGTAATGGGGCTGTAAGGGAGGATGCTGGGGGGACAAGGTGGGATACTGTGCTACGGGTTCTGTGGGTGCCGCAACTGCCACTGCAGCGGGTTTGGATTTAGACTTAACCGCAGAAGCGGTCCTGGCGACACTCTTCTGGAAGCTTTTTGCTACTTTTAGGGCATCTCCTGGGGTGGTTTACTCAACATTTGGCCGTACAGCCAATATCGCGTCCTTGATTTCAGTACGTAAACCCTGGATAAAGGCGGACACTAACAGCTGGCAATGAGTTTTAGTATGTAAGGAGAACCCAAGGTCCTTATAGACCTGCAAAAGGCGCTCATAAAACTTCTTAACCGACTCTCCCTTCTCTTGAGTGACATCTGTGAGGGTGGTGGATTGATCAGCCAGCTTATCCTGAGCTCATATTTTAAGGGCTCGACGGAAGTCAATCCCACTCTCATACGTATTGGAGTCTAATGCTCTGTTATATGGGATAGCAGTCTCTATCATCGGATAATATCCTTCACCGGCTTTTACACGAAGCAGGTGTAAAAGATCTTGCCTTGTTGTTGAATATATCTCTCTATTTGCGGCCATGCCCCTGTAAAAAGCCATGGGCGAATGTTCAGGATCCGGGAGATGATTACACAAAGTATCTGTCTGTGCTGGGGTTAACGGGGTATATTTGAGTGGGCTGGTATTCTGGTCCACTTCCTCCATTTCCTCCAACTTTGTGAGAGGGGGTGGAGGTGGAAGGAAATCAGGGGGAGGGGGAAGATCAGCATGAGTACTGATTCATGGGAGATCTCGGAGGTAGGGAAGCGCTGGGGGAGACCAGATATCGGATCTGATCGTGGGTTTGATTAGTTGAGCGGCATAATCGACTAGATCCCTGTCGATGGCCAAGAGTCTTCTCTCTCTCAATTTAGTTGGATGTGTGGCAATGTATTGCTTTATAGTCTCGACTATTATTTTGGCCGTATCCTGTTTTGGATATCCAAAGATACTGGTGGAAATAAATGGCAGGGCTAGGGTTGGGACCGCATGAAGCTGTGATACGTATGCTATGGTGTTCTGAACTGTTTCTGTAAGCAGGTGTTGTGACCTGGGTACATCTAGGGGATCATATCTTGGTCCCACCCCATGTATAACATACTGACATGATAGCTGTCCGGCTCTTGTAGCCATTACCTCTGCTTCTCTTAACGGACCGTTGTCACGGATGTGATCGTTGGATGCAATCTGTATTGCAGGTCCCCCAAGACGACATATTTCTGCAGCTAGCCCCCCCCCCTCCCCACACGCTGTAGTCTCGTATTTGCTGCATTTACAATGATCCCAACTTGCTGTTGCGGTATGCTCCCTATGCCTATTCTCAGTAAAGTGGAAAATTCCGAAGGACCATTCAGTTAAAAAGACTCCAACTCCTGGTACTTGTGTCCATGTTCTATTTCCCCAGTTTGGGAGAGGGTGAATAGGGTAGAATTCGGAGAACCCTGGGTCTCCCCGAATGGAGTGTGGACCATGGCGGGGGCAGGTGGGGGCAATGGTTTATAATACCCACCGTCATCGTTAAGTAATGGGAAGGCTGGTGCAGCAGCATCGGGTCTGCGTGCTCCGCAATTATAGCACGTCTCGCGCCATCCTGGATTAGTGGCCCAACAAACATCACAAAGCCAACCATCTGGGTTATATGATGGTGGCTGGCCACCAGTCGGAAGTGCAGGGTATTTAATCTCCTTAGGTAAAAATGGCTCAGTTTCTGGATTGAGGGGCTGGGGTACGGCTACATTAGTGGGGGTATGGGATGCTTCTTTAGGGGCTTCAGATTCGGTTTGTGGACACATAAGTCGGGAAGGGGAACCTACTTCCTCCTCTATCTTGTCCCCATCAGCTTCATTTTGTAGCACAAAACAGCCAGTCATCGTTACAGTGCTAGATAATTTTCCCTTCTTTACATAAAGATAATTGAAATAACCAGGCTTCATCTCCTCCTCTATTTCAACATATCCTTCATCACAAATCTCATGTGCAACTTTCCTAAACTTTTCAGCGTCTTCCAATAATCCACAGTCAATTAATCTACCCCTTTTCTGCCAGATGCCTTCATCCCACAATGTAGGATGAAGATTCCCTTCCACGGGAAAGTTTAACACCTTAAACACTTTTGGTGCATTCTTCAATGACCTTTTCCCCTCTCGTCCGACCATGATGGTCATCACATCCTCTCCCTCCTGCGGGAGAGACACTCTCTTTCTGCTCCACGGAAACATTGATTAATCACTGCACTGCTGCCTTTCAACTGACAAAAGATCCTTGATTTGTGCACAGTACGAGTCCGGCCGGCCTCAGCTGCTGTTTCACTGACTTCATCCCTCCCGTTGTGGGAGTCACATATGGCCCAGATGAAAGGAGGAGAGCTCTCGTCCACAGCTCTCCGGACACTAGATATAGTTATATCTGTGTGTGTGTCCTACCCAATCTTCGATCACCTGCCGCAACTGAACCTAACAGTGTTCAGTCTCCTAAGGATCTTTGTCAGAAGTTAAGGAAGTTTCATACAATATTCACTTGTCAATCCGAGGTGGTATTGTTTTAAAAGTTATCAATATCAGAGCCCTAATGGGACTACACCCCTATAATCTCACCTCTGACTATATCCAACCAGGACGTCCGGAGATAATGCAAACAACCACGCACCACATGGAAACCACGCCAAACGGTCAGTATCACTAGTAAAGAACTCGTGCACTTACCGTAGCTTTTGTGGGGGATGATCAGTCCCAATTCCAGTGGGGGAGCTCGAAAGCAAGTCTTTGTGGACGTCCAGGGGTGGTGGGGCGTAGTCCCATTAGGAGACATAGAGGACTGTACGGAGGAGACATAGAGGGCTGTATGGTGGAGACATAAAGGGCTGTATGGCGAAGACATAGCAGACTGTACGGAGGAGACATAGAGGGCTGTACGGCAGAGACATAGAGGGCTGTACGGCGGAGACATAGAGGGCTGTACGGCGGAGACATAGAGGACTGTACGGAGGAGACACAGAGGGCTGTATGGCGGAGACATAGAGGGTGGTATGGAGGAGACATAGAGGACTGTACGCAGGAGACATAGAGGGCTGTATGGTGGAGACATAGAGGGCTGTACGGAGGAGACATAGAGTACTGTGCTGAGGAGACATAGAGGGCTGTACGGTGGAGACATAGAAGGCTGTACGGCAGAGATATAGAGGACTGTACGGAGGAGACATAGAGGGCTTTATGGCAGAGACATAGAGGGCTGTACGGCGGTGACATAGAGGGCTGTACGGCGGAGACATAGAGGCCTGTACGACAGAGACATAGAGGGCTGTACAGCGGAGACATAGAGGACTGTACGGAGGAGACATAGAGGACTGTACGGAGGAGACATAGCGGACTGTACGGAGGAGACATAGAGGGCTGTACGGAGGAGACATAGAGGACTGTACGGAGGAGACATAGAGGGCTGTACGGAGGAGACATAGAGGGCTGTACGGAGGAGACAGAGGACTGTACTGTGGAGACATAGAGGGCTGAGAACACATGTGGAATTATATACTTAACAAAAAAGTGTGAAACAACTGAAAATATGTCTTTTATTCTAGGTTCTTCAAAGTAGCCACCTTTTGCTTTGATGACTGCTTTGCACACTCTTGGCATTCTCTTGATGAGCTTCAAGAGGTAGTCACCGGAAATGGTTTTCACTTCACAGGTGTGCCCTGTCAGGTTTAATAAGTGGTATTTCTTGCCTTATATCTGGGGTTGGGACCATCAGTTGTGTTGTGCAGAAGTCTGGTGGATACACAGCTGATAGTCCTACTGAATAGACTGTTAGAATTTGTATTATGGCAAGAAAAAAGCAGCTAAGTAAAGAAAAACGAGTGGCCATCATTACTTTAAGAAATGAAGGTCAGCCAGTTTGAAAAATTGGGAAAACTTTGAAAGTGTCCCCAAGTGCAGTTGCATAAACCATCAAGCGCTACAAAGAAACAGGCTCACATGAGGACCGCCCCAGGAAAGGAAGACCAAGAGTCACCTCTACTTCTGAGGATAAGTTTATCTGAGTCACCAGCCTCAGAAATCGCAGGTTAACAGCATCTCAGATTAGAGACCAGGTCAATGCCACACAGAGTTCTAGCAGCTGACACATCTCTACGACAACTCTTAAGAGGAGACTTTGTGCCGCAGGTGTTCATGGTAAACTAGCTGCTAGGAAACCACTACTAAGGACAGGCAACAAACAGAAGAGACTTGTTTGGGCTAAAGAACACAAGAAATGGACATTAGACCAGTGGAAATCTGTGCTTTGGTCTGATAAGTCCAAATTTTAGATCTTTGGTTCCAACCACCGTGTCTTTGTGTGACGCAGAAAAGGTGAACGGATGGACTCTACATGCCTGGTTCCCCCCGTGAAGCATGGAGGAGGTGTGATGGTGTGGGGGTGCTTTGCTGGTGACACTGTTGGGGATTTATTCAAAATTGAAGGCATACTGAACCAGCATGGCTACCACAGCATCTTGCAGCGGCATGCTATTCCATCCGGTTTGCGTTTAGTTGGACCATCATTTCTTTTTCAACAGGACAATGACCCCAAACACACCTCCAGGCTGTGTAAGGGCTATTGGACCAAGAAGGAGAGTGATGGGGTGCTACGCCAGATGACCTGGCCTCCACAGTCACCAGACCTGAACCCAATCGAGATGGTTTGGGGTGAGCTGGACCACAGAGTGAAGGCAAAAGGGCCAACAAGTGCTAAGCATCTCTGGGAACTCCTTCAAGATTGTTAGAAAACCATTTCCGGTGACTACCTCTTGAAGCTCATCAAGAGAATGCCAAGAGTGTGCAAAGCAGTCATCAAAGCAAAAAATATTTTCAGTTTTTTCACACTTTTTTGTTAAGTATATAATTCCACATGTGTTAATTCATAGTTCTGATGCCTTCAGTGTGAATGTACAATTTTCATAGTCATGAAAATACAGAAAAATCTTTAAATGAGAAGGTGTGTCCAAACTTTTGGTCTGTACTGTATATATATCATAGTAGTGTTATAATTCACTGCCAATAAACATATTACAAAAAAAGAAGCTATTGGGGTGAGCGAGTCCCGGCTGCTGTCAGTGTGGATGGGGCAATGACATGACGTCACGGAGCCCTGTCACCCGACCGTCATTGCCCGGCCATGCACGAGCCCACACCTGTCAGCACCGTAACGCCCAGCACCTGCGAATCCCAGGAGTCTCCTTGACCGACACTTACTGGAGAACACTGCCACCTTTCCCTCTGACCTGCGAGCGGAAGCGGAAGTACGACACGCTATGACTGCCGGGAATTGTAGTCTTCTACATGTCAGAGGGCGGGGCTTATTTTCCGGGCTCAGCCCGCAGCCCTGCTAGAGCAAATGCTTTCTGACGATGAGTCTGGTAACATCCCTCTTACTGAAGTGGATTCTAATGTAGCCCCTGACATGCGCAATAAGCGTAGTGTGAACCCAGACCTAAGGCCTAATAGCGGCGCAGTGGTAACTCGCTCCTCTGCCTCCAAGAGAGAGGGACCGTCTAGTCTGTGGTGCTGCAGCCAACCTAAAGCAATGAGCTGGAGTTGGTATACATGCAGCGTGTAGGCGCACGTTCACACTGGTCATAAGGCAAAACCTAACAGAAACAAAATGAGCCTATACCCTGCTGTAAGTAAAAGCAATAGTTCACAACATTTTTGATTTAAAAAAAAACATAAAAGCCATCCCACCACGACAAGGTGGGCACCCATAAAAGTACCCAATCAGAACAGTTCTAATCTCTGGTATTAAAAAAATTACCTCAATGTGAATGAGGGCCGAGCAGGAGCGGGGCCGACTATGGACACAGGGATAGGAAGCTACATAAACCTAATACCCAGCTCACAGGAAGGAAGGCCGGACCCTTTTGTGCACTGAGTGCTAGAAACAAATGCAATAAATATATTTGGTGGACTATGTGGGCCCATTATACTGTATGGAGGACTATGTGGGCTCATTATACTGTATGGAGGACTATGTCGGCTCATTATACTGTATGGAGGACTATGTGGGCCCATTATACTGTATGGAGGACTATGTGGGGCTCATTATACTATATGGAGGACTATGTGGGGCCCATTATACTGTATGGAGGACTATGTGGGCTCATTATACTGTATGGAGGACTATGTGGGCCCATTATACTGTATGGAGGACTATGTGGGCCATTATACTGTATGGAGGACTATGTGGGGCCCATTATACTGTATGGAGGACTATGTGGGGACCATTATTCTGTATGGAGGACTATGTGGGGCTATTATACTGTATGGAGGACTATGTGGGGACCATTATTCTGCATGGAGGACTATGTGGGGCCATTATACTGTATGGAGGACTATGTGGGCCCATTATACTGTATGGAGGACTATGTGGGGCCATTATACAGTATGGAGGACTATGTGGGGCCCATCATACTGTATGGAGGACTATATGGGGACCATTATTCTGTATGGAGGACTATGTGGGGCCATTATACTGTATGGAGGGCTATGTGGGGACCATTATTCTGTATGGAGGACTATGTTGGGCCATTATACTGTATGGAGGACTATGTGGGCCCATTATACTGTATGGAGGACTATGTGGGGCCATTATACAGTATGGAGGACTATGTGGGGCCCATCATACTGTATGGAGGACTATCTGGGGACCATTATTCTGTATGGAGGACTATGTGGGGCCATTATTCTGTATGGAGGACTATGTGGGCCCATTATACTGTATGGAGGACTATGTGGAGCCATTATACTATATGGAGGACTATGTGGGGCCAATTATACTGTATGGAGGACTATGTGGGGCCCATTATACTGTATGGAGGACTATGTGGGGACCATTATTCTGTATGGAGGACTATGTTGGGACCATTATACTGTATGGAGGACTATGTTGGGACCATTATTCTGTATGGAGGACTATGTGGGGCCATTATACTGTATGGCGGACTATGAGGGCCCATTATACTGTATGGAGGACTATGTGGGGACCATTATTCTGTATGGAGGGCTATATGGGGCCATTATACTGTATGCAGGACTATGTGGGGCCCATTATACTGTATGGGGGACTGTGTGGGGTCTCTTATTCTGTATGGAGGACTATGTGAGGCCATTATGCTGTATGGAGGATTGTGTGGGGTCTATTATTCTGTATGGAGGACTATGTGAGGCCATTATTCTGTTTGAATGACTATGTGAGGCCATTATACTGTATGGAGGACTGTGTGGGGTCTATTAATCTGTATGGAGGACTATGTGAGGCCATTATACTGTATGGAGGACTGTGTGGGATCTATTATTCTTTATGGAGGACTATGTGAGGCCATTATACCTAATGGAGGACTGTGTGGGGTCTATTATTCTGTATGGAGGACTATGTGGGGCCCATTATACTGTATGGAGGACTATGTGGGGCCATTATTCTGTATGGAGGACTATGTTGGGCCATTATTCTATACGGAGAACTATGTGGGCCCATTATACTGTATGGAGGACAATGTGGGCCCATTGTTCTGTATGGAGGGCTATGTGGGGCCATTATTCTGTAGGGATGACTATGTGAGGGGCATTATAATAAGTGAAGGACTATGTGAGGGCCATTCTACTATTTGGAGGGCTATGTGGGGGCTATTATACTATTTGGAGGACTATGTGAGGGCCATTCTACTATTTGGAGGGCTATGTGGGGGCTATTATACTATTTGGAGGGCTATGTGGGGGCTATTATACTATATGGAGGGTTATGTGGGGCGTTATATTATATTCAATCAATTGTACCGCTTGAATGTTTGTGTGGGGTCCTTCATACTGTGTGGTGGGCTTTATGGGCGTCATTATTCTGCCTGGCTATGTTTTTGTGGCCATTATACTGTTTTCAGGGCTAGTGGGAGCCATTATACAGTGTGAAGGGCTGTGTTGGGGCCATCATAATACTGTGTAGAGAGGTGAGAGGGGCCATTATACTGTTTGGATCGCTAGTGCGGTCCATTATACTGTTTGTAGGCCCATCATAGTGCACGGAGAGCTGTGTGGGGGTCACAGTTGGGGGATTATACTGTGTTGGGGTCACCATACTTTGCCGGTGGAGTTGAGGTGGGGTGTAGTAGGGTCATTATACTGCACATGTGGAGGAATTCACCATGGGGGTATCATACTGTGTCTGGGGACACTTTTGTTGGCATCATACTTTATAGGGGCAATGAATGGGGAATCTATGGGTTTCAATTGGGGGAAAATGACTTTGTAAGTCCTACAAAGTTGTGAGATCTGCTCTTCTTTGACCCCACCGAATATTATTATTGTTATTATAATTTTTTTTGTTTATGGAGAGGCCAATTAGGACTTCTGCTATAGTTTCTATATAAGCCCCTGCCTGGGAAGTAGAAAGAATATTGCAAGGTACAGGACAGGCAACCATATTGGATTGTTCATAATCCCATTCTTTAAAATTGATGACCTATCTATGCTATCAATGCTATGTTGGGCAGGCCTAACTCAGTGCACCTGTTAGCGTCATTGTATCATTAGTGACTGTTCTTGTGGCTTTGACATATACAGGTGAAAGGAGCACAGCTGCAATACCAAGACTAGACACTGCTAAACCTGCGGTGCAGAATCCCAGGCTCTTCATTCGATTATACGTCATCGTTGCAGCTCACAGGACTGGCTAATCAAATTTCACAGCCAGGGATTTTGGTAGGTGTGTGGAGTTTTGGACGGCTGTACTTTGGTGGCCATGGACTACTAAAATAGCCACTGGACTGGGGCCCGGCAAATATTTTTCTGAGAGTCAGAAACCACCGGAATAATATTACATCTCTAATTGGACCATCACTATCTTATGGTAAATATTTATACTTTGCTTTGATTATTATTTAGACAATTAAATCTACCTATATATCTTTGATCATTTTGTATTTTAGTATTAGCTTTATAAGTGTTGATAAAAGCAATAACATAGGGCATTGTCTCTGATATAGAGGTGTCTTTGTGTTAAAGTTTTCCTTGTTTGTGTCACTAGTGTGTCAGGTGTCACAGACAGTCATTCTGGATCCGGCCGTAGAAGGTCGCTACGCTTGGCCTTGCAGACACCTTCTTGATCCTTTCACCATCTTTCCCTCTCTAGGACCCAGTTGTGATCTCCATCTTCTGCTGCTAATTGACACACCCATGCTGGATCTTTAAATGCACTCAGTTTCTCCACAGACTTGCTGGTGATAGAGTAAATTCCTCTGTTCAGGTCTGGTATTCTAGCAGTCAGCTAGATTCTCCTTGGAGTTCCATTGTGGATTGTAGTCGTGATCTCTCTGGTGTCTTCTCAAAGCTAAGTGTATCCCCTTGTCTGTTTCCCTTGTTTGTCTTTAGTTGCATTGGCGCTGACTAGTGCTCACCCTTCCCCCTCCCTATCTAGGGCCTAGCTCTAGGGTCAGCCAGGGCTAAGGTATCCTGCTCGGCGATGGGTGCGGAACCTATTTAGAGACGATAGGGGAGTCAGAGTGTTTTTAGATCTTCTTAGGGGTCTCCACTCTCCCTTTCCCTAGTTACTGGGCTTTCCCCCTTTTCCCATCGGCATGTGCTGGGTTCTTTCCATGCCTAGTATGACACTTAGTTTTTAAAAGTATAGTTAATTGGAAGGAGCCAGTTCAAGGACTTCTGCAGGATCCATAATTTACGATTTTGTTATTCCCAATTAAAATACTTTCTTAGGTAATGTATTAGTCATTCCCCTTTCTCCTGGGGGTGTAATAAAATACTTGTTGCTTGAGATTTGAGGGCAGACACGAATTGTACACTGACAGACACTGGCTGTGTGTTATTTTCTTATCTCCGATGCATCGTATTTATTTATTTTGAACCAATAATAGCAGATCTGGAGATCGTATGCATCTCAACCCAAATTAGTTCTTTTTAGAAGGGGCTACCATGACATCTAGAAAATGTTAAAATAAGTGCCCATAATATCAAGTCCCGTGTATACTAGTACTAGCTGGACTGTATGGTTTTTCGGCAGTGCCATGGCATGTACAGTACAGACCAAAAGTTTGGACACACCTTCACATTTAGAGATTATTCTGTATTTTCATGACTATGAAAATTGTACATTCACACTGAAGGCATCAAAACTATGAATTAACACATATGGAATTATATACTTAACAAAAAAGTGTGAAACAACTGAAAATATATCTTATATTCTAGGTTCTTCAAAGTAGCCACCTTTTGCTTTGATGACTGCTTTGCACACTCTTGGCATTCTCTTGATGAGCTTCAAGAGGTAGTCACCGGAAATGGTCTTCCAATAATCTTGAAGGAGTTCCCAGAGATGCTTAGCACTTGTTGGCCCTTTTGCCTTCACTCTGCGGTCCAGCTCACCCCAAACCATCTAGATTGGGTTCAGGTCTGGTGACTGTGGAGGCCAGGTCATCTGGCGTAGCACCCCATCACTCTCCTTCTTGGTTAAATAGCCCTTACACAGCCTGGAGGTGTGTTTGGGGTCATTGTCCTGTTGAAAACTAAATGATGGTCCAACTAAACGCAAACCGGATGGAATAGCATGCCACTGCAAGATGCTGTGGTAGCCATGCTGGTTCAGTATGCCTTCAATGTTCAATAAATCCCCAACAGTGTCACCAGCAAAGCACCCACACACCATCACACCTCCTCCTCCATGCATCACGGTGGGAACCAGGCATGTAGAGTCCATCCGTTCACATTTTCTGTGTCGCACAAAGACACGGTGGTTTGAATCAAAGATCTCAAATTTGGATTCATCAGACCAAAGCACAGATTTCCACTGGTCTAATGTCCATTCCTTGTGTTCTTTAGCCCAAGCAAGTCTCTTCTGCTTGTTGCCTGTCCTTAGCAGTGGTTTCCTAGCAGCTATTTTACCATGAAGGCCTGCTGCACAAAGTCTCCTCTTAACAGTTGTTGTAGAGATGTGAATGCTGCTAGAACTCTGTGTGGCATTGACCTGGTCTCTAATCTGAGCTGCTGTTAACCTGCGATTTCTGAGGCTGGTGACTCGGATAAACTTATCCTCAGAAGCAGAGGTGACTCTTGGTCTTCCTTTCCTGGGGCGGTCCTCATGTGAGGCAGTTTCTTTGTAGCGCTTTATGTTTTTTGCAACTGCACTTGGGGACACTTTCAAAGTTTGCCCAATTTTTCAAACTGACTGACCTTCATTTCTTAAAGTAATGATGGCCACTCGTTTTTATTTACTTAGCTGCTTTTTTCTTTCCATAATACAAATTCTAACAGTCCATTCAGTAGGACTATCAGCTGTGTATCCACCTGACTTCTGCACAACACAACCCAAATTATAAGGCAAGAAATCCCACTTATTAAACCTGACAGGGCACACCTGTGAAGTGAATACCATTTCCAGTGACTACCTCTTGAAGCTCATCAAGAGAATGCCAAGAGTGTGCAAAGCAGTCATCAAAGCAAAAGGTGGCTACTTTGAAGAATCTATAATATAAGATATTAAAAAAATATTTTCAGTTGTTTCACACTTTTTTGTTAAGTATATAATTCCACATGTGTTAATTCATAGTTTTGATGCATTCAGTGTGAATGTACAATTTTCAAAGTAATGAAAATACATAAAAATCTTTAAATGAGAAGGTGTGTCCAAACTTTTGGTCTGTACTGTAAATCTTGAACATGGTGGTGACGCGGGATGTATTTCATTGTGTGTCATAGAAGTTATCAAACCACCAGATAGAAAGGGAGATTGGGACAAGAAAATACTCCAACGAGGAACATGTTGGATATATTGGTTGGAGTCTCTAAAGGACTCAATGCACAGTTGACCTTCTGTAGCTTCATCTGACCCCACGTTGGTCCTTTGGAACCAATCATGTGTGATTTTTTGAGACACCGTGTTTCTTTTTATATTTAAATCGCTTATTATGGTGGTATATACTGTATATTATTGTTTTATGGCTTTATTCTCTTTATATTTGTACTACTGGTGGTTTGTTCTTTAGGGTATTCGGGAGTATATATATTTAGCGAGGGCGTTATATTATTAGCTAATAGATATTTTGCAATAGGGTAGTGTGACTGCCAAGGATTATTAAGGACATCTTTAATCTAAACTACCTAAATATATATGTAGATACCCTTATGCAATGTGACCAATCCACATGGGGATATTTTACATGTCTTGTTGTGAGCCCGCATGCTTTTAAAATATTAATAAAAGTTACATTTTAGAGATTTAGTTTGTTTTTTGGTTTTCAAGTATCTGAGATCCTGCTCTATGTGAATAATAGCTTTTTTTCGATAATGTGTCCCAGCCCGGCCGGTCTTCACTTTGACCCTCAGGTCAGGACACACTCGGACTTATCTAGTATAGGTCATGCTTGCTGTAGGTCCTCACTTGCCAGCTATGAAGAACTACTTCTGCCACTTGACCCATGTGTTCCTCACAAGAAGGGAGGATGGAGGCCTCATAGTAACCTGCTTTTTCAGTGTAATCACCAATACCTTAAATGTGCAACCATATTTAACCGTCCAGTCTATACAGCTGATCATTGCAGATGTATTTTTTGAGTGTCTTTCCTGCTACATGACTCCAAAATACATGCCTCCAACCATCCGGTTTCTCTCTGGACAGTCCTATGATTGTAGGGCAGTCCTGAAGAAGGGTACATGTCCGGATTTCAATTGTATCTGCATCTTTACCTCTGTCGCCTGAGGTTTGGCGCAGGCGGCCTAATGGCCTCATTTCATCAAGACTCCTGCGCTGGTAATAGACTGGTGGGGGAATGAGGGGCATTATATTGTGTGGGGTAGGACTGTAGGGGCATCATTATTTGAGGGGCCTTGAGGACATAAAGTGTAGGTGACATCATAATGTGTGTGGGGACTGTGGGGGCCTTATACTGTGTGGTAGGTCTCATTGTGTGGGGGTCTTATACTGTGTGGGGGGTATCATTGTGTGGGGGCACATGAGGCATTATATGTGTGGGGTCACTGAGGGAATTTTAATGTGCGGTGGTGGACTATGGGGGCATTACACTGTGGAGCAGGTATAATTGTGTGGGGGCGCTAGGGGAATCCTCATGTGGGGGCATCATTGCGTGGAGATCACTGTGGAGGCATCATACAGTCTGTAGGGGGCCATTAGTATCTTTGGGGTGTTATACTTCATTAAAGCCATAAAAGAGCTATTACATTTGGTGTAAACACTAAGGGGCTTCATTAGGGGCATTATTTTTTGGGGGGCACACAAAAAAGACTGGGTAGGCTTAAATAGGGTATCCAGAATTATTTACATTTTTTACTACGGGTTGAAGAACTAACAGGCAGGTGATTCCCCTTCCTCATGAATACATACCTCCCAACTTTTGAGGGACCGAAAAAGGGACAGATTATGCAGCGCGCGTTGCAGCAAATTTTGGCCACACCCCAATCCACGCTCATTTACCATTTCTTTCTCCCCTGGCAAGAGGAGTTGTCAGAGGGGCGGTGGTAGTGGGGGACATTCAGCAGACGCTCGAAACTGCAGGGTGTAGATCCAAATCTGGGGCTGTCCTCTATATCCGGGACAGTTGGGACTAGAGATGACTGGATGGATTCCTGGGTCTCTGGTCCAGTGTCCAGTTCAGGGCTACTTGGCGGCTGAACAGGAGGCCGTGAAGCTCTTACCTTCCAGCGTCCCCGGCGGCTTTTGATTAGTCTGGGCAGAGCGCCGTCATCTGTGCGTCCTGCTTATCTCTAGTTGGGACCTGTGGATTATTTTTTATTCCTCATTCACAGTCGGAGCCACCAGAACTTTCTCATCTTTATGTAGCTTCACTATACGACATCCGGCTTTCTTGTATCTGTAAGGCCGTGTTCACACACTGCATATATACTGTGTTTTTTGTTTTCTGCTGATGTCCTCACCATACTACACAATAACAAAAGTCTCCCTTTTACATCACTAGAGCTGGTGGCTCAGCAGCTTAAAGGGGTTGTGCACTACTAGAAAAACCCCTTCTTGAACAAAATGTTTGGCGCTGATAAAATAAAAAAGCCTATACTCCCCTCCTGTGCCTGCTCCGTGTCAGCACTCCTGGTCCCGGGACTCTGGTGCAGTTGTTGTGACGCCGGCGCCCAATCATCGCTGGGGTCACTGTCTCCACCTATGTAAGAACTGAACATGAAGAGAGAGTCCAGGCGGCAGGTGATCTCTCAATTCCTCTTCATGTTCAATCCGTACGTCGGTGGAGACTTGGGCGCTGGTGTCACATGACACAACAACCGCCCCAGAGCCTCGGGACCACAAGTGCTTTCTTCACCTCAGTATACAGGAACCATAAAAATACAGTTATACACAATGTATCTCTATGGCCATGTATACTCTGCTTCTGGTTCACTGCCTGCAATAGTGGTCAAGATTACCAAATTCTCCTATCCACATCATTGTGGGGTGTGGTGTGTTGGTAGAGCAGCAGCCTGCAAGAACTGAGATGCGAGTTCAAGTCCTGGCGAGACCCGATCACAGCAGAGAGTGGAAGTGAATATATAATTAAATTTATGCACTGAGCAGAGATAAGCGGCCCTGCCCCGAGGAGGAGGAGCAGCAACGGAGTGATGAAAACCTCGGAGAGGGGAGTATAGAAGTGGGACAGTCCCGCTGAATCTGGGATGGTTGGGAGCTATGTGAATGTTCTCTGGAGCAGAGGTCCCCAACCGCCGGTCCGCGGACCAGGACCGGGCCGTTGGGGTTTTTCAGCCGGTCCGCGGGGAGAGGGGGCCCCTCCAGCCTCCAGCAGGGCCGCCATCAGGGCATGACTGCCCTGACTCCAGTATGGGGCCCGGCCGGTAGGAGCCCCCTCGGAGCCCCCCTCTTGTGCGTCTCTCTCCTCATGGGGCCCCCGGCCCCATGCAAAGCGCCGGGTCCAGGACATCTCATAATTCCTCTGACTTCCGGTCATGTGACGGTGCCGTCACATGACCGGAAGGCAGGAGAACCTGGTGTCAGCGATTTGGACGAGCGCCAAGATTCTGCAGGGATCGCATGGGGGTAAGTATAACAAGTTTTATTTTTTTTTAAATACAATTAACTAGGAGTGGGGGGAATGGGAGATGCACATGGGGGGAGGGGAGAGGTGAGAGATGCACATGGGGGGAGGGGAGAGATGAGAGATGCACATGGGAGGGAGGGGAGATATGAGAGATGCACATGGGGGGGAGGGGAGAGATGAGAGATGCACATGGGGGGAGGGGAGAGATGAGAGATGCACATGGGGGGGAGGGGAGAGATGAGAGATGCACGGGGGGGTGAGAGATGCACGGGGGGGATGAGAGATGCACAGAGGGGATGAGAGATGCACGGGGGGTGGATGAGAGATGCACGGGGGGTGGATGAGAGATGCACGGGGGGATGAGAGATGCACGGGGGGGATGAGAGATGCACGGGGGGATGAGAGATGCACGGGGGGGTGAGAGATGCACGGGGGGGATGAGAGATGCACGGGGGGGTGAGAGATGCACGGGGGGGATGAGAGATGCACGGGGGGTGGATGAGAGATGCACGGGGTGGGGTGAGAGATGCACGGAGGGGGATGAGAGATGCACGGGGGGGTGAGAGATGCACGTGTAGCACCCTGAGGATTCGGCTGCTACAGGGGTATTGCGCCTCAAGCCAGAGGTGTGATATTCCACTCCCGGGTAAGGATGGAGTGTGGAACTGAGCTCAGATAGCTGCATGCACTACATACATCCCATTTCCGGGGGACAGAACTACTGTACTCCCACTAGAGAAATGTGCAGGTACAACAGCGTCTGTCCCTGGCTGGAGTGGGAGGGGGGTGGAACATCCCAGTAGTGTAGGGGCAGATAGGGGGAGCAGTCTGGGTAAAGATAGGAGCTTATTGGGTGCTGGTCACCTGAGCTCACACATAGAGGGAGTATATAAGGTGGGAACCATCTAAGATCAGGGTCAGTCTTTGTAGAGTCAGACAGGCAGACAGTCACCAGTCAGCCTGTTGTAGAGGGAAGGTCAGAGAGCCAGTCCTGAAAGAAGAGAGAGAGGAGAAAGAAGGACCCAGAGGGGGAGAAGAAGGAACCCCAAGAGCCCAGAATACAAGCAGGAGGGTGAAGGGTTGGCACGCAAGGGAACCGGATCCCAAATTAGTGGAGGAGAGAAACTACACTCGACTAAGAACCGGAGGCTGCAACATCACCAGTGGAGCAGCCCCTCACTAAATCCACTCAGAAGGCAAACCAAGTATAGGGTCAGGGAACCCAGAGAAAAGGTTTACCCAACAAGAGGCCCGAGGGAGCCGGATATAAGTGGATCCCTGGTGGGGAAGGCCGTAGAAAGGACAGTGAGAAAGGGAGCTCAGGACCACGCTCCAGACCTGCTTGGGGGTTGGCCGAGTCCAGGACCTGGTGGACGCAGCACGGCTCGGGTGGTCACTCAAGGCCGGAGTGACCAGCACAACAGCAGTAAGTAAAAACCCTGAACTGCACAGCCCGACTCTGAGTCTTCTTCCCGTCCACACTGCACCAACACAACCACCCTCCTCTACACCTGACCCCCTGAGGCTATACCCCTCCCGTTGGGGGTTATACTACCAGAGCTGCACACACACCACCAGCCTCAGCGGACCCTGCTGCAGCGGCGGCCGTATTGACCGCAAATCAACGGGTGGCGTAGTCGACACAAAGAACATTTATAACATCTGTAAAGACTGCCACACTCTGAGCTTGACACCCTGGGCACGGACCGGGTCACAGCCACTCGGAGACTACAACCCCCATCTGATCCGGCTCCGGGTATTCCCCCAAAAGAATATGGCCCAGGGGGCGCGTCACACGGAGGGGATGAGAGATGCACGGGGGGTGGATGAGAGATGCACGGAGGGGGATGAGAGATGCACGGAGGGGGATGAGAAATGCACGGGGGTGAGCTGCACATGGGGGGGTGAGAGATGCACATGGGGGGGGTTATGTTTATGTAGCACCCCGAGGGCTCAGCTGCTACAGGGGTATTGCACCTCGAACCAGAGGTGTGGTATTCCACTCCCGGGCAAGGATGGAGTGTGGACTAGAACTCAGTTAGCTGCATGCACCACATACATCCCATTTCCGGGTACTCCCACCAGGTAGATGTGCAGGTACGACAGTGTCTGTCCCTGGCTGGAGTGGGAGGGGGGGAGGAATATCCCAGTGGTGCAGGAGCAGAGAAGGGAGGGACTCTGGGCATAGGAAGGAGCCCATTGGTGGCTAGTCACCTGGGCTCGGGTGTCAGAGGGAGTATAAAAGGTGGGCACCATCTTAGGAGTTCAGTCAGACAGAAGAAGAGGAGAAGAGTAGTGACAGGGAGCAGCAGCCCTGTCTGGGTGCTTCTCCTGAAGGGAGCAAGAGAGAGAAAGACAAGAGGAAAGGAACGAGGAACAAGGAAGGAATGGAACCTGGAGAAAGGCCCAGAGACATGAAGGAAGAGGGAACCCTGAGATCCCACGAGTGAACTAAAACGGGTGAAGGGTTGGCAGATCAGGGTACCGGATCCCGAACTGGTGGAGGCCACTTATCCTCAGCCAGGAACCGGAGGTCGTGGCCACGTCTTGGCGCGACCACTCACTACACTCACCACGAAGGCACGCCACATAGGGTCAGGGAAACCGGAGATAGGTTTCGCCACCAGAAGGCCCGAGGAAGCTGGACATGGGTGGGTCCCTAGTGGGGACGGCCAGAGAAAGGAACGGAGAAAGGAGTTCAAGGTCACACTCTGGAACTGCCTGGGGGTTGGTCGAGCCCCGTACCTGGTGGACGCAGCACGGCTCGGGTCGTCATCACCTGCAGGACTGACACTGATAACATCTGTGAGTAAAGCATTGAAAACTGCAATCAGTCTCTGTGTTCCATCGCACTACCAGCACTAAAGGTACCGGGACGCCCCTTTCTATCACTCCCTTCACCCGCACCAGCTGCCCTGAGGCCATACCTCTCCCGTTGGGGGTTATACCACCATTGCTGCACACATACCACCGGCCTCAGCGGACTGTTCTGCAGCGGCGGCCTTGCGACCGCAAATCAACGGGTGGCGTAGTCGACACTTAAACAACATCTACAAAGACTGCCACACACATAGTTTGACCACCCTGGGCACGGACCGGGTCCCCGCCACTCGGAGACTACTACCCCCATTGGATCCGGCTCCGGGTATTCCCCCGCGCACACGTGCGCCGCACTACAGCACTGGCCCAGGGGGCGCGTCATTTACATAACTTTGTTGCCTTATGAAGGGCGGGGGGGGCCACCAAAAATTTCTTGCACAGGGGCCCACTACAGTCTGTGTCCGCCCCTGGGATGAAGTAAATGCAGCTGAACAGCAGCTGTCAGGACAGCTGCCCTGTCCTGCTGCAGGGCGTGATGGGGCCTCAGTGATGCGGCTCCTGGCACAGCACATTATGTGGGGCTCCTGGCATAGCTCCTGGCGGGGACCTGGTCTACACTATATGATAAGTATGCACTAAACTCCAAATCCCTCCATTACCCCGCCCCCATATGACCAAAGCCCCGCCCACCCCACCCCCTCCTTGCTGGGCCATGGAAAAATGATCTTGCTTCAAGCCGGTCCCTGGTGCAAAAAAGGTTGGGGACCACTGCTCTGGAGGATCTGATTACTTGGAGTGGGGGGGAGTCCTGACTTCAGGGGGCAGCGTTGTAGCAGATCCTCTATACCCCACTGTGCCGCATCCAATGTATCCAGAACAGGCTATGCTCTGTAAGCTGAATAGTTCCCAACTGCTCTGACACACTGCAACAAACCCTCTCCTCTATTAAATGACCAGTACAATTAATGTCTGGTTTTCGAAACCCAGTCTTTCCTATGGGAATTAGAGAAGAAACCGGCTCAGTGTTCTCATTTATTAGCCGAATGGAGAAAGGCAACAGCATCTCCTGCTCCAGACCCGACACTCCCAGGAATCAGAGCAATCAGCTGATTTATCACCACAGGACAGTCATGATATCGGGGGTTCGACCATATTCATTCTAATGTGTATGGGACCTTCAGACATAGGGGGCTGTATAATAATGACTACACGGACGAGCAATGGAATAAAGACAAGCACAACGATATAGGGGGTAAAGAGAAGATTTTATTTATAGATGGGTTATTATATATTATAGTATTATATATATGTGTAAATTATTCATCTCTCAGAATAATCCTATTTATGGGCCGTGTAGATCCAGAGGAAGGCGAAAACCCCCTGTGAGGAATCAGCCAATTGTCCTCATATCAGGGGGGAAAATTCCTTCCTGACCCCAAATAAAGAATGGCGGTCAGAATAAATCCCAGGATCAAGGGCTGATTCTTCACCGACTAAAGTTAATTTGTTAAAAGTTTTATAGAATTTAATTTAATTTTTTCTAATGAGTTTTTATTTCTATATCTGTGTGTCAGTTATAAATTATATAAAATACAAATTACTATTTATTTTTATCTCTATATTACACTATTAATTTGTGACTATAACAATCAGACTAAGGCCACGTTGACCCAGAGAAAAGGCAAAAAATTCCTTCCTGACCCCAAATAAAGTGTAGCGGTCAGAATAAAATCCAGGATCAGGGGCTGACACCTAATGTAATGTAAGTGCAAATAAAAAACAAGCTATATCAATTATTTGGATTTGATTATGTCTCAAATAAAAAAAAATTTCAATTAAAATTATTGTATTTTTATACCTTATTTCTTATGCTCTCAAAGTGTGTACCTACTTATTAACCTATCACCCTAAATGTATGTATGGGCCGTGTTGATCCAGAGGAAGGCGAAAACCCCCTGTGAGGAATAAGCCAATTGTCCTCATATCAGGGGGGAAAATTCCTTCCTGACCCCAAATATGGCGATCAGAACGAATCCCAGGATCAAAGGATGAAACCCACCTGTGTAATGTACCTGACCTGTGTAATGTACCTAACCTATGTATTGTACGTGACCTGTGTAATGTACCTAACCTGCGTAATGTAAGTTTAATATACAAAAAAAATACAAATAATTTTTAGTTACTTGGACTAATTATCATTTATATTTGTAGGAATTAATTTTTCTTTTGAACAAAGAAAATGTTATTTTTTATAACTTTTTTTGTTACGCTACCAGTGTGTGAATCTACTTATTAATTTATGATACTAAACCTATTTAAGGCCGTGTAGATCCAGAGGAAGGCGAAAAACCCCTATGAGGAATGGGCCAATTGTCCTCATATTAGGGGGAAAAATTCCTTCCTGACCCCAAATATGGCGATCAGATTAAATCCCAGGATCAAAAGCCGAACTATGTGCTGAAAATAAATTACTGTGTGTATGTGCCTATAGGTTCTATACTGATCATGTAGTGTAGGTTCTATACTGACCATGTAGTGTGGGTGATGTGATGTGTGATGGGTGCGGTACTTACCAGGCCTGTGCTAAGGTGAGTTCAGGGATAATGGTCGCTCCGTACATTCTCCTGCCCCAGGACTATTGTTCCTGAACTCACCAGATGGAAACTTAGCACAGGCCGCTCCTGGGGTAGAAGATCTTCGGGCTGGAGGGATGTCAGATGCCAACCCAGGATTGGAGGAGGCCAAATCAAGAGTCTGGGGCAGCAAAACAATGGCAGTGGTCCGGCATGAAGATGGTATAGAGAGAGTTGATGTTGACGGGCAGCCGAGGTGACGTACAGCAGCAGAGACGAGGTACGGGTCAGGAGGCATGGAGTTCTGGGCAGTTGGCACGGGCTCATCCTGCAAGACACAAGGGGAAGACATGAAATCTTCTGTCTACTGCATCTTCTGTTATTAGGGGAATGGTCTTTATAATGAACCATTCCGCTATGTAACATCAGATACAATGTACTGATATAATAGGTGTCTTGTGTGGACAGCGGTCACTCACCAGATGGTCATGGATTCTTTCACAGTCCAGATCTTTTCATCCACCTAAGAAAAAGAGAGATATAAAGTCATTACCGGAAAGTGAAAAAATACAAGATGGATGATGACAATTACCACAATGTGAGAACACCTGATGGGAGTTATCCCCAGAGTAGGAGATACTTACCGGGCCCAACTTGGTGACACGTACGTAAATCCGGCCACGGGGTGAAGGACTGTATGTTCCGGCCACTGCAGATGGTGGTTCTCCAGAACAGGCCTGAATGGTGTAAATGGTGGCACTGCTCTCCTTTCTTTCAGTTCCTCCCAGCCGATGGTGGTAAAGAATGGATGCTGTCGGATGTTCCCGCTCACACCCAGGCGTGTCTGAGGGTCTTTGCGCAGCAGCTTCTTGATGAGATGTTTCACGTCAGCATCAAGCCAAGATGGAAATTTTGGCTTGTCGTTGATGATAGCTTTGAAAGCCATTTGCTTGACGGGGCCGTTGTAAAATGGGGATCGTCCTGCTGCCATCCTGGACACCACGATCCCCAGGCTCCACCAGTCCACTGCTGCGCCATATCGTTTCCTACGAAACACCTCAGGGGCCATGTAGTGGAAAGTGCCCGTCACTCCAGAGATGTTTTTGGAGGATGTTATGCCATCTTGGGCAAGCCCAAGGTCGATCATACGGATGTGGCCATCTGCATCCAGCATGATGTTATCCGGCTTTATGTCTCTGCAAAGAAAGAAGAATACCAATTAAGAAATCTGTCCATTGATAACAAGAAATGGAAAATGGGTCACTACAAGATCAGGTAGAATAAGGGACAGAACACCAGCAAAGCTGGGGGCCATATCTCCAGAATGTAAAGGGGACAGAGAGAAGGAGGAAAGTACTGCTTACCGGTGGACGATGTTGTGTCCGTGGAGGAACTGGAGGCCACATACAATCTCTGCTGTGTAGAATCTGGTGAAGAGAACAGAGTGTAGTATCAATGTCATCAAACCCTTCTCTAGCAATCCCCAAATACCCTGGTACCCCACCTTCTGCATCTAGAACCCTAAATATATGCCCTGCCAGTGCTCCCTGAGTTGCACCCTGACCTCAGTTTTTTTTTCCATCTCCTTAGCTCTCTTGTAGGCACATTCTCCGCTTTCTCACCTCACATTGCCGATGTTCAGGCAGCCGCACATCCTGATCAAGTCCTCCAGGCTGCCACCGGACAGATACTCCGTGATGAAGAAGGCCCTGTGCTGAGACTGGTGTGCGGCATAGAGGTGGCATAGAAATGGGCAGTCTCTGGCCGCCAGGAGTATCCGCCGCTCTCTCTTGATGGTATCCTCATTGTCCTCTTTTTTGGTGATCATTTTGACGGCCACATTGATGTTACGGCCGGGGACTGATGCCAGGACCACCTGAGAAAGACAAATGGAGAATACTTAGAAGGTGTCTGCAGGGGGTGGAAGGGATGTGGATTTTATAGTACACAAGGCACATGAGAAAACTGAGTGGTCGCTCAATCTGCTGGTGATCAGGACCGGATGGACAAATCTATCTATCAGCATAATGCACTGCCTGATCCATGGATGGGCTATGGAGAGGTGTTAAAAAATAATCATCATTTTAATTTTCATTTCATAAATCAACAATACACATGAAAATAAGCAATTTTGTAATAAATCTTTTCAGAGAAATCTGCTTTTTTCTCTGCCAGGACAGATTCTCAGTTTTCAAAATTCTCTATTTCCTGATATAATCAATATTCAATGAAGGCAGATTGAGATTACTGAGAGGAGATGACAGTTGGTGCTGATAATATGCTATGTAAGCGGGAGGAGGGAGAAGTATTGCATTTAGCTCTTCCCTCTCTCCCTTCTACATAGAGTACTATCAGCACCAACTGTCATGCTTTGAGTTGGCATTAGTGTGGTCCAAATCTCCTTGTCTATCTAGATTTAATAAAAACACAGTGACCAATCTCTTTACAATATGGCCGCCTGATAGGAGCCGATATAAACGATGGCATGTAAACAAAACAATGTCCCCCCGCCCCCTACAGCTGTGACCCCCCAGATGTGGGACTTACTTTGCCAAAGGCGCCCCTACCCAAGACCTGGTAGATGTTGAAGCGGCTGAAGTTAAGCCTGGCATAGGGGCTGAATGATCCATCGTCTCCGCTACATCCAGGTATTGGCGCCTCCAATCTGTTGTGGACTCCTCTACGCTTCTTGATTATCTTCTTGAATCCAGTGATATCACTGTCATCTTCTCGCTTCCTCTTGCCTTCTCTATTCTCCATGCTCTGCTCTCCATGTCTAGTAGACTCCATTAGCATAAATTTCTTCCAAACCGCAAACTTCCGTCCGATCGCTTCAGCCGACAGTAGAAAGTAAACGGCAGTTGGTCGTGTGCAGGTGATGTCAGAGGTGACAGTTTAGAGTCCAGAGCAATGGCACAGAAGTTCATGGCGACAGTTAGTGATTTTTTTAAATCTATTCCCATATACATCAGGAATAAAAAAAAAAAAACATACAAAAATTAATACTATTAATTTACTAGCTCTTCCTCTTACCAATGTAATCCTTCTATATTCCAGAATTTTTTTCTTCTTTTCCTGTCATTGTAAGATGCTACTTTTCATACAGTGTCATGTAAAAGTTTGGGCACCCCTGGTCAAATTTACTGTTATTGTGAAAAGTTAAGCAAGTAAAATATGAAATGATCTCTAAAAGGCCTAAAGTTAAAGATGACAAATTTCCTTTGTATTTTAGGCAAAAAATATATATATTTTAATCTTTTACATTTTAAAAATTACAAGAAGGAAAATGGGCCAATGGAAAAGTTTGGGCACCCTGCATAGTTATTACCTAGTAGCGTCCCCTTGTGAAAGTATCAGCTTGTAAATGCTTTTTGTAGCCAGCCAAGAGTCTTTCAATTTTTGTTTGAGGGATTTTCATCCATTCTTGCTTGGAAAATTCTTCCAGTTCTGTGAGATTCCTGGGTCGTCTTGCATGCATTGCTATTTTGAGGTCTAGCCACAGATTTTCAATGATGTTCAGATCAGGGGACTGTGAGGGTCATTGGAAAAACCTTCAGTTTGCGTCTTTTGAGGTTGTCTATTGTGGATTTTGCTGTGTGTTTAGGATTATTATCCATTTGCAGAAGTCATCTTCTTTTCAACTTCCTTTTTATACAGATGGTGTTATGTTTGCCTCAAGAATTTGTTGAAATTTCATTGAATTCATTCTTCTCCTCTACCTGTGAAATGTTCCCCGTGCCATTGGTTGCAACACAACCCCAAAGCATGATTGATCCACCCCCATGCTTAATGGTTGGCAAGATGTTCTTTTCCTGAAATTCTGTGTCCTTTTTTCGCCACACATACCTTTGATCATTGTGGCCAAAGAGTTCTATTTTAAGCTTTTCGGTCCACAGGACTTGTTTCCAAAATGCATCACACTTGTTTAGATGTTCTTTTGCATACTTTTGCATACTGACTTTTATTGTGAGGACACAGAAGAGGTTTTCTTCTGATGACTCTTCCATGAAGGCCATATTTGTGCAGGTGTCTCTAAACAAAAGAACAATGTACCACAGCTCCAGAGTCTGCTAAATCTTTCTGAAGGTCTTTCGCAGTCAAGCGGGTGTTCTGTTTTGCCTCTCTAGCAATCCTACGAGCAACTCTCACTGAAATTTTGCTTGGTCTTCCAGACCTTATCTTGACCTCCACTGTTCCTGGTAACTGCCATTTCTTAATTACATTTCGAACTGAGGAAAGGACAACTTGAAAATGTTTTGCTATCTTCTTATAGCCTTCTACTGCTTTGTGAGCCTCCACTATTTTCATTTTTAGAGTGCTAGGCAGCTGCTTAGAATAACCCATGGCTGCTGTTTTATGGCACAAGATTAGAGGAGGCTGAGTGTTATAAAGCTGGGAAATTTGCATCACCTGACCTTTCCTAATGATGATAGTGAACAAGCCATAACCCTAACAGGCCAAGTAAGGTCTGAAACCTTTGTCAAAGTTATCTGAGCACACAGATCTCCAAGGGTGCCCAAACTTTTGCATCAACACATTTCCCTTTTTGTAATTTTTAAAATTAAACAAATTACTATATATATATATATATATAGCCAAAAATGCAAAGGAAGTGTGTCATCTTTAACTTTAGTTTTTTTTTAGACCATTTCATCTTCAACTTACTTAACTATTAGACAATTTGTATTTTTGATGATTAATTTAATTAAACAACTGCAGGGCTGTTGGTCAGAGCAAAGGGTTACTAAACCTAAAACCTGAATATTTAAGAATGTAAAAGTGAGAGTTTTGTCTTAGGAGAATAACAATGTGTGCAGAATTATTGGGCAACTAAATAAAAATATATATTTTCCATCTCATTTTTTTTCATCTGTTAAAGTAAGAATAATAACCAAACAACTCAAAATGTACAACACATATTTGACATTTCAAAAATGATATCAGTAACCTATATAGTAATATAGCTGTCCTTCTTTGCAATAAGAGCCATAAGATCCGTCCTTGGAGTCAGTCAGTTTCTTAATCTGTTGCCGATCAACTTCATGGGCGGCACCAACCTCCCAGACACTTATAAGACAGGGGAGAGTTTTTCCTTCCTGTACATCTCCCATTTCAGAAGGGCCCACAAGTTCTCAATAGGGTTTAGGTCAGGTGAAGAAGGGGTCGTGTCATTATTCTTTAAGGCATTTAGTGGCACCAAGCAAAGGAGACTTCAGTGCTCTGATGGAGCATTGTCCTGTAGAAGAATTATGATTTTCTTGAAAGATGCAGACTTTTTCCTGTACCACTACTTGAAGAAAGTGTCTTCTAAAAACTGAGAGATTATTTTGAGTCTGTCTTCTACCTGGAAAGGTTTAACTAGCTCCTCTTTAATAATACCAACCCAGATCAGTGCCCACCTCCCCCTCGCTGGCACCTGAGTTAAAGTGGAGGTCTGTGTCCGTTATTAATCCAGCCATGGGTTCATCCATCTGGTCCATCAAGAGTCCCTCTCATCTCATTAGTCCATAAAACCTTTGAACAATCCGTCTTCAGATATTTCTCGGTCCAGTCTTGATGTTTCCCTTTCTGTGTCTTGTTCAGTGGTGGTCGGGTTTCAGCTTCCTTACCTCGGCCGTGTCTCTAAACACTGAGCACTTTGTACTTCTGGGCCTTCAGGAGACTGCAGATCTGGAATATGACAGCACTGGAGGATAATGGGGCCCTGGACGATTCACATTTGATTCTTCTCAAATCTTTAACAGTTAATGTGAGTCTTTTTCTCAACATCTTTTTTGTGATCCCGTCGACTATTTGCACCAAAACTTTTGCTGGTTCTGTGATCGCGCCCCAATATCTTAGCAATTTCAGGAGTGCTGCATCCTCTGTAAGTCTCTTTTTTTGGCCATTTTGTCTGAGGAAAACAAGCGCCTAATAATTCTTCACACCTTGGTAAAGAGCCTCACATCCTTAGTCCGCACCCCCCTCATTACACAAATACACATCACCTGAGCAATGGTTCTTCTTCTGGTGCAGGGTAAACCTGTATTTATTACCATTTTTTGGATGTTTCTTCTAAATATTCCAATACTTGCAAATGTTCCTATCGGAGAGAGGCTTCCTGATCATTCCTTGCAAATGGCATCATGAGATGTTGCTACAAGAGCTTGGTATGTAATTTGTGAATTAATAGTTCACATCTATCAATCTTTGTATGGTCACCTTCATCCCTCCTAGGAAACAGATATAACAGCGAGTGAATGACCAAACACCATTGATCCTTTCCCACCATTGGATGTAGTGGTGCCATATGTTGGGAGCGGGCTCAGGAGCTGCAGGTGTCGTCTGTGTTATACAGTCAGCGCCTGTGCGAAGAGCAGCAATCAGAACTAGCTTAGATTGCTGCTGATTTAACCATCTAAATGCCGCTGGCACTCTCACACAGCTAAAATATAACTTCCATGGCGCAATCACTTTTGCACCCCAGCCCAAATGATCACAGGTTCAGGTACTGAGGGGGCAACGAAAATAACATAAATTTAATAAAAAGTGTAAGAAAAATCCTAAAGACCAATTTTTATTTTTTTTTTATTATTATCATGTCCCAAAAAGAAGCAAAATCAAAATCGAAGGCTACTCGACCCATACATTAAATTTTAGAATTGACGTTTTTTTTTGTCTCCACCCCAAAAAAAGTGATCAAGAGGGTGTGAAACTACAGGAGTGCACAAGAAAATAAGCGGTCACATGGCTCTAACGAAAAAAAAAAAAAATTGCAACACAAACCAATTAATTTTTACAAAGTTCTAATTTTTTCCTATTTTTCCAGTAAAATCCTTACAGTATTGGTGTAATCGTACTGAGCTGGAGAAACATATTGTCGGGTCATTATTACACACAATAAACGCCGCAAAAACTAAACTCGAAATGCAGTCATGAATTTGCTTAATGACCATCAATACGCATTGTAATGGCAGCCGTAAAGGGGCCCTATTCCAAACCACCGTTTTAAAACAGCAATGAGGACAATCCGGCTGACAGCTGTATATGACAGCTGACACCCTGCGGCATCGGCCACGACCGGTTTTGGAACTAACCGGGGCCGATTGAAGCAGAGTCTAACGGGCTGAGTGAGTGAGACACTGACAGGTCTCAGGCCCTGCAGTACACGAGTATCACAATGTATGAGAGCAGTGATCAAAGTACAAAATATACATGTCCCACAGTGGGACTAAGTGAAAAAGTAAAAAAAAAGTTAAATAAAATGCAGAAAAAATAAAAAAAACACACAAAAGAGATCACACAAATTACAAAATTCATTTTCACTACTAGAAACGCAGCCTTTGTGTTAAAACGAAACTAAACAATTGGCGTACACATAATTGGTATCACCGCGTCCGGAACGACCCGAATTATAAAACTGTCACATTATTTATTCTATGCGGAGAATACTGTAAAAAAAGAATAATAAAAAACAGGCCAATAATGTCACGATAAAGTCATATGTAAAATAAGGGTATAAATGAAAACGCCAAATAGTCCTGCAAAAAACAAGCAAAAAATTAAAAAAAGTTATAGCTCTCAGAATATGGCGATGTAAAAACAAATTCATAATTGTAAAATATTGTTTTTAGTATATAAAAGTAGCAAATCATTCAAAAAACTATATAAATCTGGTATCGCTGTAATTGTACCGACCCGAAGAATAAATCTGTCATCACTTTTACCTGCAAAAAAAAATATAACAATAACTGAATTGCTGGTTTTTGATCATTCTGTGTCTGAAAAATCTGAATAAAACACAATCAGAAAATGTTATATACCCCAAAATGGTCCAAAAAAATATTCAAATAGTCACGAAAAAATGAAGCCCTTATTCAGCTTTGTTGGCAAAAAAAAAATAAAAAAGTTATAGCTCTCACAATTTGGTGACAAGAAAAACAATTTTTTTTATAAAAAAAAAAGCATTTTAGTGTGTGATAGTAGCAAAATATAAAAAAAACTATATAAAATCAGGTATCACTTGTACCGCACGGTTAACCGCGCAAAAATAATAATACAAACTGTTCTTGTGCTTCTGTGTATTTGCTCATTCTACCTCCCAAAAATCGGAATAAGGTTCAGGTCACATTTATCCTGTGCTCTCCGCTGAGCGCTTACATCGGGGTTTCCATGTAAAACAGAAAAACCGCGATTCAGGCAAAAACCCAATGGAACCACTCACTATAAAGAGGCAGATGGGGGCACTGTGGACCCCATTTGGTCTGTGTTCCAGCAGTGTCACATTATTTTAGATGTTTTTTTAGCGCACAAGTGTGGGTGACCACAGTTATGTAAAGACCTAAAAAGATGGATACCACCGGAAAAGACAGCAAACGGAGCCAAGGTGTTATTATAGTGAGTAGTACCAGCAGGGGTTTCATCTGAATCACATTTTTGTGGGATTTACACGGAAATCCCAATTTAAGCGCTCAGCGTAGAACATAAGAATATGATCCAGCCTTATACTGAAAGCAATCAAAAAATATCATGTACCCCAAAATGTTACCAATAGTGTTGAGCCACCCTCGTAGTGTTCGAGTTCGGTTCGGTTCGTCGAACACCCGTGTGTTCGCCGAACTGTTCGTCGAACTGTTCGTCGAACACCTTCGAACACCGTTAAAACCAATGGCAGGCAAACAAAAACACATAGAAACACATAGAAAACACCTTCAAAGGTGTCCAAAAGCTGACAAACTGCTCAGAAGACATAACTAACACATGGAAAAGTGACAAGTACATATAGTCATGCGAAAATAAAAGAGGTGGAGGAGTAAAAGGAGGGGGAGACACAGATATAGGCATGTCATGCCCTTCTAAAATCCAAAAAGTGAGAAGCCGACACGGCCAGTCCGCTCCTGCCCGTGCCACCTCCGTGTCGCCGGGTTTGTGCCAGAGCCGCGGTGAGCCCTGATGGCCAGCCCCCCTCTCCCAATACTGGTGCCTGTCCGCTGGTGGGTCGAGCGAGCCCCCCTGTGGTGGAGGCAGCTCTAAGCTTTTTAATTTAAATTGTCTCTCTAATTTGAATGAATACACTTTAAATCCATTTACAAGGATCTATTGGAGGGCAAGTCTCATGCCAGCAGCCGCGTAATTCCAGCTCCAGTAGCGTCCACTAAAGCTGCTGCAGTTAAAAAGCTTTTATAAGGATCGAGCTCGGCTGTCCACCGCAAGGCATCCTACTGCCAGTCCCAGCCCCTATGCCTTGGGGTGCCTCCTGATGCTCTTCACTGAGTATCCCATGGTCCCGAAGCATTTCCTTTGAAAAAATTAAGTGTCTAAACTACAGGTGGTGTAGCTTGCTTAACAGCCGGGATAATCCGCTGACTAGCAGACACTGCTACTAGGCACAAAGTATTTCCTGGGCTAGATGCAGTTAAAAATTTGTAATTAGATACTCTCGTTGGATGCTGAGAAAGCATTCCATAGAGTCTCCTGGCACGCCATATATGATTCTCTTAAAAAGCTTGGGGTAGGGGTCTAGGGGACCCTTTTATAGCCAAAATCACGGCCCTGTATCACAATACGTCACCTAGGCTGAAGATAAATGGAACTGTAGCACCCTGAGGGCTCGGTTGCTACAGAGGTATTGCACCTCACCCAGAGGTGTGATATCTCACTCTCAGGTAAGGATGGAGTGTGGATCAGGACCCGACACCTGCATGCATTACACCACATTGCCGTGGGGCAGGGCGACCAATATGCCTCTGAGATTGGCACGACAGTCCCTGTCCCTGGCTGGAGTGGGGGGAGGGAACACTGAGGAAGGGGAACCCTGTAGTGCAGGAGCAGGGAGGAAGCAGTTCCTGGGTGCATTGAGAAGGGAGTATAAAAGGTGGGCACCATCTTAGTTCAGTGCAGAGAAGTCTGAGCAGAAGTGGCAGGGAGCAGGGGCTCTGCATGAGCTCTGCTCCGGAGGCGGGCCTAGTAACAGAGGCCCAGGCCTGGAAGAGGGAGAAGGAAGGAAGAGGAGCGGAGAAGGCTCCAGGAACGAGGAACGAAGGGATCCCAGGGGTGCGGACGGGCGAGTCGCCACCTCACGCCCGAATCCACCTGCGTGGAGGGGTCAGGCCAAAGGGGGAGACCGGTCCCCGAAACTAGTGGAGGCAGGAAACGACCCTCAGCTAGAAACCGGAGGCTGTGACATTTTATGTGGCGCAGCCCCTCGCTACACCCGCTAGGAAGGCACCACATAGGGTCAGGGAAACTGGCGCCAAGTTTACCAAGAGGAGGCCCGAGGCAGCCGGACAGAAGGGTTGGTAAGAAAGGCCAGACAAAGGATACACAAAGGGGGTCCTGTGAAGCGCTCCAAAGTTATCTGGGAGTTGTCTGAGCCCCTCACCTGGTGAGCACAGTACGACGTGGGCAGCCGCTACCTGCAGACGTGGTCTGGATAATAAGAACTGTGAGTAAAGGCCCTGGACTGCATCACTGACTCCGTGTCGTTACTGCTGCTGCCCTGCACCATCACCCCCATCCTTCGCATACACTGCCCTGAGGCTATACTCCTCCCGTGGGGAGTTATGCTACGCTCTGCTGCACCCACAACACCAGCCTCAGCGGTCTGCCCTGCAGCGGCGGTTCACTCTGACCGCAATCCACGGGTGGCGTAGTCGGACATTTAAACATCAAAACCACATAAATAGTTCCGCCACTGGTTTGACCACCCTGAGCCACGGAACCGGGTCGCCGCCACGAAGACTACAACCACCAGCATCCACCAAAAAGGGTCCGGCTCCGGGTGTCCCAAGGCCCAGGGGGTGCATCAGAACATTTTCATCACCTTTCACAATCACCAATGGGACAAGGCAGGGATGTCCTCTGTCCCCTCTCTTATACATCCTAGTGACGGAGCACCTGCTCTCATCAATTCGCCATAACCCCAATATTAGGTGGATTGAGGTGGGAGGCACCGAGTACAAGTGCTCTCTATTTGCTGATGATGTTCTAGTATATATCACTCAATCACATATATCCATCCATGCTGTTATGGCTGAAATAGATCACTTTGTTACATGGTCAAATTTTAAAATCAATGCAGCGAAGTCTGAGGCCCTCGATGTCTCCCTCCCCAAATCCATATAGGATTCCATCCAGTCCAACTTTCCCTTTGCCTGGCCCTCACAGGGTATCAAATACTTAGGAATTCCTATTCATAGAGACCTCTCCCATCTATGTTATCTTAATTTTGGGCCCTTTATTGAACAACTCCATATAGACCACGGTTGGCAAGTTAGAACTGTAAGATTCACTACGTGAACCACTGGTGTTTTGTGGAAAAGCACATGTACACCGCGTTCCAAATTATTATGCAAAAAGTGTTTAGGAGTGATAAGGGAAGAATTTGTTTGTTTGTCAGTTAAACTCATTGATGGTGATGTGTGTCAGGGCTCTTTATATCACTGTAAGCAATTGCAGACACCTGTGCTAATTAGTTTGGCAGGTGTGTCCAATGAAAGGCAAGACTACTTAAGAAGGCTGTCTCACATTATTAAGCAGCCTACATTTTCTGCCAAAATGGGAAAGAAAAAGGATGTGTCGGCTGCTGAGAAGCAACAAATTGTGGAGTATTTAGGTCAAGGCATGACTACAATCAACATTGTTCGATGATCAGGATGAAGTGTCTTGGCAATCAAGAAGTATGTAGCTGATTCACAGTACACACGTGTGCGTGCTGATAAGGGCAAATTGAGGACTCTTTCCTACAGGCAATTACGTCAGGTTGAAAGAGCAGCGGCAAAAAAGCCTTGTCATAGCAGCAGACAAGTTTTTGAAGCTGCTTGTGCCTCCAACGTCCCCTGAACAACAAGATGCAGGGTCCTTCAGAGGTTTGCAGCTGTGCATACGCCATCCTGTCGACCTCCTCTATCCACTTCACACAAGCAGAAACGACTCCAGTGGGCCAAACATTACATGAAGACTGATTTCAAAACTGTTTTGTTCACGGATGAGTGCCGTGCAGCGCTCGATGGTCCAGATGGATGGAGTGGAGGATGGCTGGTTGATGGACACCCCGCGCAAACACGGCTACAGCGCCAACAAGGAGGAGGTGGAGTAATGTTTTGGCCTGGAATCATGGGGAGAGAGATTGTCGGCCCCTTTAGGATCCCTGAAGGCGCTAAAGATGAACTCCATAATGTATGTGGATTTTCTCAAACAGCACTTCCTGCCATGGTTCAAGAAAAAGAACCGTGTATTTCACAGCAAGATCATTTTTCTGCATGATAATGCACCATCTCATGCTGCACATAAAACATCTGCATCTCTGGCTGATATGGGCATAAAAGGGGACAAACTTATGGTGTGACCCCCATGCTCCCCTGACCTGTACCCCATTCAGAACCTTTGGAGCATCATTAAAAGGAGTGTCTATGATGGCGGGAGGCAGTTCACATCTAAGCAACAGCTCTGGGAGGGTATTCTGTCCTCATGCAAAACAATTGAAGCAGAAACCATCCAAAACCTGACAAATTCAATGGACGAGAAAGTTCAGAAGCTCCTTTCGAACAAGGGGTCCTATGTGAAAATGTAACATCACCTAGAATAAAGTTTTGAGTTGAAAACTGTTTGATTTCAGTTTCTAACAACCTGCTAATGCTTATAATTTCAAAAATGACCATTTTTTTGGTCTTTATTAAAATGAAAAGGTTGATCGAAAAGTTTGGGGGATCTAAGAGTGTGGCAACCCACTAGTCATGATTACTTCGAATTCTGACAATATGAGGGTCACGCTGCAGGTAGTGCAGCAAGAAGGCACTTATGTGTCTTGCGCATCTCGAAGCCCCAAAATTATTTTCCGGGCTAGATGCAGCTAAAAATTATTATTAATTTTATATCTGGTGAAGCTTTAGTATAGATGACCTAATAGGATCAGTGCTGCACACTGCTACAAAGCCCAAATTATTTTCCAGTCAAGATACAGATAAACATGATTAGTAATTTTAAATCTGGTGGAGCTTATTATAGATGGCCTAATAGAATCAGTGCTGCACACTGCTACAAAGCCCAAATTATTTTCCAGCCAAGATACAGATAAACATGATTAGTAATTTGAAAGCTTAAAACGGTTGGTAGGGTGATTTTAACCAATCATCAAGCTTTTACTCTCCCCAGGATGACACAGGGGTAGAAAAGTCGTTTCGGATCCATGATTTGTTCATCTTTATGAACGTGAGTCTGTCTACATTATCAGTGGAGAGCCGCGTGCGCTTATCTGTCAGCACACCACCAGCAGCGCTGAACACACGTTCAGACAGAACGCTGGCTGCGGGGCATGACAAGATCTCCAAGGCGTAAGTGGCTAGCTCCGGCCATTTATCCAGATTGGAAGCCCAAAAAGAGCAAGGGTCCAGTGACACAGTCGTGGCTTCAATGTTTACTTGGAGATACTCCTGTACCATCGTCTCTAGGCGTTGACTATGTGTCAGACTTCTTGTCTCCTGTGGCCTTGCAAAGGATGGGCTAAAAAAGTGGTGAAATGATTCCGCAAAATTGATGTTACCAGCAGATACTGTGGTTCTGTTACGGTTTGAGTGCTGAACACTTGACGGTCCCACGGTTGGCAAGTTGGAACTGTGAGATTCACTACGTGCACCACTGGTATTTTGTGGAAAAGCACATGTAAGATTCTGCAACAGTCTCTGCTGATACTCCTGCATGCGTGCATCCCTTTCTATGGCAGGAATAATTTCTGCAAATTTACTTTTGTACCGGGGATCTAACAGTGTGGCAACCCAGTAGTCAGGATTATTTCTAATTCTCACAATTCGAGGGTCATGTTGCAGGTAGTGCAGCAAGAAGGCACTCATGTGTGTTGCGCATCCAGGAGCACCAAGTCCCTGTTGTGTTGGTGGCGAGGTAACAATCATGCTTCCTTCCTCTGTCCTCTCCCCCCAACCTCGCACAACAGAAATGTGATCAAGGTCTCCCTCATCTGATGAGTCTTCCATCAGTTCGTCCTCCACTTCTTCCTGGGCTCCTGCACCTTCCTCACTAGTTTGGCTGCTACCATGCGCCCTGGTAAAACCATCTCCCCCACCCTCACATGCCTGCCGCCTTGGTGCTGCCGACCGTCTGGACCTTGCAGATGTTAGCCCTTCCGCATACAACTCCTCCTCCTCTACTTCCTCCACCTCCTCTTGTGCCACCACCTGACTCCGAATTCTGTTTAACATGTGCTCCAGCATGTAAATCACCGGAATAGTCATGCTGATAATGGCATCGTCAGCACTAAACATCTTCGTCGCCATTTCAAAACTGTGCAGAAGGGTGCATAGGTCCCTGATCTGAGACCACTCCTCCAGCGTGATTTGCCCCACCTCTGAATCTCGTTGGCCCAGGCTATACGTCAGAACGTATTGCACCAGGGCTTGTCGGTGCTGCCACAGTCGCTGCAACATGTGCAGAATTGAATTCCACCGGGTAGGCACATCGCATTTTAGCCGGTGAAGTGGCAGGCCCAACGACTTCTGTAGAGATGTAAATCGCTGAGCTGCGGAATGCGAACGGCGGAAGTGAGCACACAGCGACCGTGCCCTCTGCAGAAGGCCATCTAGTCTGGGATAGTGGGCTTAAAATTGCTGGACAACCAGGTTCAACACGTGAGCCATACAAGGCACGTGTGTGACATTGCCCCGGCGAAGGGCCGCACCCAGGTTTGCAGCATTGTCGCACACGGCCTTCCCTGGTTTCAGGTCCAGTGGAGACAACCATTCATGAAATTGGTTCTCCAGAGCTGACCACAACTCCTCAGCTGTGTGACTCACATTTCCCAGACATTTCAATGTAAAAACCGCCTGATGACGTTGAGCCCTACTGCCAGCATAGTAAGGAGGTGTGCAGGATCCCTTCTGCGCAGTTAGAAAGCTTGTGGCATGACCAGACAGGCTTTGGGTGCAGGTGGAAGACCGAGAGGAGGTTGAGGAGGCAGAAGCAGTGGAGGAACTTTGACATAAAGAGGATTGACGCACAACTCGTGGGGACGGCAAGACTTGGACAGCAGCCCCTTGTCCTGCTGTCACCATAGTTACCCAGTGCCCAGTCAGCGACATGTAACGCCCCTGTCCATGCCTACTCGTCCAAGTGTCTGTGGTGAAATGCACCCTGTCACACACAGAGTTTCTCAAAGAAGCGGTGATGTTGTGTGCGACATGCTGGTGGAGCACAGGCACACCTTTCTTTGAGAAGTAGTGCCGACTGGGCATCTGGTACTGGGGCACTGCGACGGACATAAGGTCTCGAAAATCCTCTGTGTCCACCAGGCGGAAAGGCAGCATTTCTGTAGCCAAGAGCTTGCAGATGGTGAAATTCAACCTCTTAGCTTTCTCATGGCTAGGAGGAAATGGTCTTTTACTTGTCCACATCTGAGGGACCGAGGGCTGGCTATTGTGCTTAGACGGGGTTGATAAGGGTGTCCCCGGCAAACTGCCGGTCTGTGAGGAAGATGCAGGCGGACATGTTAGGTTGCCTTGATCCAAAGGTGGTGCTATCGATGTCGGACAGCGCTCAACACCAGCTGGTGTTACCACCTCCAAAGAAAATGATGACCTGCCAATCACGCTGGCTGTTGCGGGTAAAGAGGTGGCAGGTCTGCGCCCCAAAACAGGTGTGACTGCTGTCCCCCCAGTCACAGAGGATGAAGAGGCCGCGGATGCACAAGATATGGCAGACGGTGGTTGGCCCGGCCGGCTAGGCCGCATTGTAGCACACTGAGCTTCCCACTGCAACTTATGCTTCATGTCCATGTGCCGGTTCATGCATGAACTACTCAAACTATGTATTTTTTGGCCTCTACTTAGCTTTTGCTGACAAATGTTACAGATAACACGAGTTGGGTCATCTTTATCGATCTGAAAAAATGCCCAGGCTATGCAAGGCTTAGCACCCATGCGACCTGAAGAGCCACCACGACTTGTGGTGAGAGGCAGAGTTGTGTTTGAGGATGCAGTTGTTGACGTGCTTCCAGTACTACGTCTCTGTCCAGGAAGGCGCAACCTGACCTCGTCGTCACTAGCATCTTCCTCCACCTCCTCTGCTGACCTCATCTCTTGGCTGACTGTGGGTTGACAGTAAGTGGGATCTCCAACCTCATCATCATCACCCTGTGCGTTATCACACCCGTCGTCCTCAGAGCCAACCTGTTCCTGCCCTGACAAAAAACTAAAGTTGTCGCTCCAATCAGGTATTTGAGTCTTATCATCGTCTTCCTCATTGTCTCCACCAACAGGAGTTACAGTTTGGGAATGAGGGTCTACATTATGGTCAGAACCTTCTGCGTCTGGTCCTGGATCCGACTCATAAAGATTCTGGGCATCAGTGCAGATCATTTCCTCGTCTGGATTCACAGAAGCGCTGGAGTCGACCTCTGATTCCCAGGCTATAGTATGAGTAAACAGCTCTGCAGACTCAACCATCTGTTCTACCTCATACTCAGACGGGCAGCTGGAGATTTGGGAGCTGTGAGGAAGCAAGTGCGATTGGGGTGACACCTTTGAGGACTGGAGTATTTGTGATGTTGAAGTTGATGTGGAGGAGAGCCCACTTAAAGGAGCACTTGATATCCGTTGAAGCACCTGCTGTTTTTGTGCCTCATCTGGAATTTGTAGCGATTGGCGTGGCCGTAAGAAAGGGATCTTATCACATTGTCCGCTAAAAGAAGTAGACATTTTAGTTTGGCTGGAAGATGGTCTTTCTTCTGCAGATGTTACTGTTGCTTTAACACCTACCCCACGGACACAACCTTTTTTCCCCTTCCCAACACGCCTATTCCCCTTTCCACCAGCAGCAGGCCTTTTTCCACTCATTTTGGTGGTTAACTAATTCACAACTCTGGAGTTGTTTGCACAAAAAAACAATGGATGGGAACCGAGCAGAGCTGAGTGGCCAAACTGTGGTATTAGGCCAAAACTATTGGCTGGGTTAGATGCAGAAAAAAATGATATTCAATTTGCAACCTGATGGAGTTCTGTATAGATGGATTAATAGAACAAGTCCCACACACAGCTAGAAGCCCAATATTTTTTCAGAGGTAGATGCAGAAAAAAATATATTCAGTTTGCAACCTGATGGAGGTCTGTATAGATGGATTAATAGAACAAGTCCCACACACAGCTAGAAGCTCAATATTTTTTCAGAGGTAGATGCAGAAAAAAATATATTCAGTTTGCAACCTGATGGAGGTCAGTATAGATGGACTAATACAACAAGTCCCACACACAGCTAGAAGCCCAATATTTTTTCAGAGGTAGATGCAGAAAAAAATATATTCAGTTTGCAACCTGATGGAGGTCTGTATAGATGGATTAATAGAACAAGTCCCACACACAGCTAGAAGCCCAATATTTTTTCAGAGGTAGATGCAGAAAAAAATATATTCAGTTTGCAACCTGATGGAGGTCTGTATAGATGGATTAATAGAACAAGTCCCACACACAGCTAGAAGCCCAATATTTTTTCAGAGGTAGATGCAGAAAAAAATATATTCAGTTTGCAACCTGATGGAGGTCTGTATAGATGGATTAATAGAACAAGTCCCACACACAGCTAGAAGCCCAACATTTTTTCAAAGGTAGATGCCGAAAAAAATATATTCAGTTTGCAACCTGATGGAGGTCTGTATAGATGGATTAATAGAACAAGTCCCACACACAGCTAGAAGCCCAATATTTTTTCAGAGGTAGATGCAGAAAAAAATATATTCCGTTTGCAACCTGATGGAGGTCAGTATAGATGGACTAATACAAGAAGTCCCACACACAGCTAGAAGCCCAATATTTTTTCAGAGGTAGATGCAGAAAAAAATATATTCAATTTGCAACCTGACGGAGGTCAGTATAGATGGACTAATACAACAAGTCCCACACACAGCTAGAAGCCCAATATTTTTTCAGAGGTAGATACAGAAAAAAATATATTCAGTTTGCAACCTGATGGAGGTCTGTATAGATGGATTAATAGAACAAGTCCCACACACAGCTTGAAGCCCAATATTTTTTCAGAGGTAGATGCAGAAAAAAATATATTCAGTTTGCAACCTGATGGAGGTCTGTATAGATGGATTAATAGAACAAGTCCCACACACAGCTAGAAGCCCAATATTTTTTCAGAGGTAGATGCAGAAAAAAATATATTCAGTTTGCAACCTGATGGAGGTCAGTATAGATGGACTAATACAACAAGTCCCACACACAGCTAGAAGCCCAATATTTTTTCAGAGGTAGATGCAGAAAAAAATATATTCAGTTTGCAACCTGATGGAGGTCAGTATAGATGGACTAATACAACAAGTCCCACACACAGCTAGAAGCCCAATATTTTTTCAGAGGTAGATGCAGAAAAAAATATATTCAGTTTGCAACCTGATGGAGGTCTGTATAGATGGATTAATAGAACAAGTCCCACACACAGCTAGAAGCCCAATATTTTTTCAGAGGTAGATGCAGAAAAAAATATATTCAGTTTGCAACCTGATGGAGGTCTGTATAGATGGATTAATAGAACAAGTCCCACACACAGCTAGAAGCCCAATATTTTTTCAGAGGTAGATGCAGAAAAAAATATATTCAGTTTGCAACCTGATGGAGGTCTGTATAGATGGATTAATAGAACAAGTCCCACACACAGCTAGAAGCCCAATATTTTTTCAGAGGTAGATGCAGAAAAAAATATATTCAGTTTGCAACCTGATGGAGGTCTGTATAGATGGATTAATAGAACAAGTCCCACACACAGCTAGAAGCCCAATATTTTTTCAGAGCTAGATGCAGAAAAAAATTATATTCAGTTTGCAACCTGATGGAGGTCAGTATAGATGGACTAATAGAATGATGCTATGCCCAAAAGATTTTACTTCACTAGGTGCAGTAAAAAAATTGGTATTCTATACACAGGTGGTATATCTTGCAACACAGATAGGCTACTCCACTGAAACACTCTGCTATAGGCCAAAAAGGATTAGCTTTGCTAGATTCAGCCAAATGCTGTGAAAAAAACTTGCACAGCACTGGCACAGACCTGCCTGGCAAAAACTGATAGGAACTGATGTAACCTAGTCCTGAAAAGGACTCCAATTACAATTAGTCTTTACTCCCACAATCTATCTATTTAAGAGCACAGACCTGCCTGATAAAAGTCGTAGGAAATGCTGTAACGTAGTCCTTAAAAGGACTGCAATCACAACTATTCCCTACTCCCAAGCTATCTGTAGATTTGTGCGAAAATTGGCTTGAAATTAACAAGGTATAGCGCACACAGCAACAGCGGTGCCGTCTAACACGCAGCTGCAGCAGTGAGAAAATGGTGGCGACGGGGAAAATGGCTTGGTCTTATAGGGCAAGGACATGTGACATACACTGCCAATGACACATGCCCTTGCTTGTGTGAAAAAAAGCACTTCGCTCCGTGTGTGCGCTGCTGATAGGCTGACAGATTGCACCTCCCCACTGCAAATGCGGGAGAGAGAAAAAAAAATGGAGATCTTCATTGTTCCTGCAGAGATCCATCCCCTGCCCCTCCCCCCACCCCGCTGTACACTCAAACTGCGTATTAACTTTAATTTTCATCATTACTGAGAAAAAATCCAGTTATGATTTTCGTGCACGAACAGTTATCGAACATAACCTCGAACAGCCAAATTTTTCTCAAATTGTTCGTGTTCGCCGACCGGCTCGAACACCGTCCAAAACAGCTCGAATTTGAGATTGGCGAACAGTTCGAGTAGAACAACGCTCATCTCTAGTTACCAATAAACCCTAACTTATCCTACACAATACCATCCCCCACTCAGGTCCGTCATCTGTCAGTGGAACTATAGGGGGTTCCACGTTACTGGTAGAACAAAGACTATGGAAATGCAACGGCTCCCCCCTCAAATAAAATCCAATGAAATCTGTGCCCCTAAATCCAAAAGCCCCATCCTTGTGCCTAAACCGTAGTAAGCGGCCACATGTTTGGCATTATTGTAGCGGGGAGAGCACACTTAACAATTTACGGGGAGTCCCCAATAGAACAAGCTGGGCACAATGTATGGGGGCACTACAATATATGGGGGCACGACAATTATAGGTGCACAATGTATGGGCACTAAACTGGCAGATTTGCAATTCTCCAGAATAAAGCACAGCGTGGATGTTATAAAATAGTCATTGAGCCGTAGATGAATTCATTGAGAGGTGTAATTTCTACAATGGGGTCACTTCTGGGGTTTTTCTGCTGTTCTGGCACCTTTGGGGCTCCGCAAATGGCGCCCGAACACTATTCTAGCAAACTCTGTGATCTAAATCCCAAATAGTGCCCCTTCCTTCCCAGCCCTGACATGTTGGCTAACAGTAATTTCTGACGACATATGGGCCATCACCGCATTTGGGAGAAATGCACAATAAATTTTGGGGTCCAGTTCCACCTATTTACCCTCGTGTAACTGAAACTTTTGCCGCTAATTTTTACTAACAAAATGTTATATTATATATACTGCCATGTTCAGTAAAAATTGCATAAGTTATGGAAGGAACTAAAGCTCAGAGTTCATAGAATGAGCCCACGGGACCTTCAGGATGTGAAGAGTGTTTGTGTAAGAATTGGTCAAACTCACACCTGAGCAATGCCTGCGACTAGTTTCTCCATATAGGAGGCGTCTTGAAACTTCATCACCAACAAAGACTTTTGTATGAAGTATTAAATAGATTTCAGTAAGCGTGTTCAATACTTTTTCCCTCTGTATTTTTTCTTAATTACACATATTTTAATATATGTACATCTATGGTGTGATATCTTTGCCTGTGTGGATTGGATGGGCTGTTACTAACAGCTGGTGAGAATTTCATGTCAGTAGCACCTTTAGAAATAGATTTACTTAGAAAATTGGTGACGTGTTCAATACTTATTTCACCTGCTGTATATTTGCAGCTATTGTATCGTTAGGATTGTTAGAAACAGAACTTTGTAAATCAATTAATAGCATTTTGAGAACCCGGCAGAGACATCTGTGTTTTTATGAATAAGAATATATTGTATAAATTTGGATACAATTGTAATATCTGTCCCCACTGGACGGTTCGTCTTCTGCATAAGTCTTATGTTGTTATCTTGTACTGTTATACTAATGATAAATTACTCTCAGAGTTGTAATTATTCTATTTTCATACATAGACCATCAAATAGATGCAGAGATTAATAAAGAAGAGCGTTTTATTCTTTTTTCTGCTCATGTACATTCATAGAGGCAGAATGAGGTTTAATTATATTGAATATATGGAATTTTAAACATGTTTGTATATAAAGAAAAACATACATTACTGCATTACTTGGAGATACGGTTTTCTATGTCTTTTACATTTCATTTCGATGATCATTCTCCAAGGTAAGACGCACAGCAGTTACAAGATCTTTGCTATAGATTCCTATGATTTTGGACAAAGGGTAAGAGGCACTTCAAAAAATTACAAAAGCCTACAAAAAAAATGAAGTAGCAAGCCCAAATGATAAAATTCAATAATGTTCAATAATTAATATCAATATTAAAAAGACATACAGATATAATAAATGGAAATGAATACACAGAAATTACTGTGCTAAGATGACCCAGATAAATAATAATTACAAGTGTTACATGATTGCCCAAAATCCAAGAAAACAAAAGTGCTCCTGCAGACTGTTAAGATGGCAGAAGACATACACGATCTAATCAATCCCAGAAAATGATGTATATAGATCGGAGATAATTATTGAACATTATTGAATTTTTTGTCCTCTTTGCTATAGAGCTTACAAGCGCTGCTCTGAAGTTGGCCAGATCAGTGGATCCAACCATCTTCAGTGCTTCTGTGATTTTCCGATGCTGCAGAGGCAAAGGTGCCTCATATAGCGGCATGGGAGCAAAATTTGAACATATAGCGGAACAATAATACTTCTCCAAACTGTCAGTCAGGAGCACGCTTCTCCCTGCCGAGCAGGAAGCTGGAAGACAGGGGAGCAGCGCGCTCCTGAAGAAGAGCTGAGAATAACCCCTTAAAGGTGTGCTACAAAGATTACAAGTGATCACCTTTCCACCAGAAGAGTAAATACTTGCTGACCACTGGGTATCCCACACTGGGACCTCCACACTCCAAAAATTGCCCAAATATGGGGTTCTAGTGTCCCATTTGAATGGCGGGATAGTCCTGTACAAGCCTCATTACTCCATTCATTGCCCCATTCATTTATTGGTACTGCTGGAGATATAGGGCCCGATTCATCAAATTTTTTGACAGTTTTCTAGTATTAAACACTTTGAAAAGTTACAAAATTTTGGCGCAATTCGAAGTAGCACAAAAATGTTGTGACTTTTAGCATTTTTACTCCACTCCTGACTAGATCCACCAAAAGCTGCAAAGCTAAGGCTCCACTGGGCTTGTGGAAGCTTGTGGAAACCCGGGGGGGGGGGATTCATAAAGGATTATGCCACTTTAGGCGCATAGATAATCTATACATAGAAATGACTAAGACAATTATTTTAATCATTTTGTGAGCGCTTTCTCAGTCACCAGTCTTAATGAAAAGCATGCATGAATAAGATTCGCTGATTTCTTTAAGAGGCGCACAGCACCTAATGATTTATCTGATCAGTGGTGTGCGTCTCCATCTGCCTCTTCAGAAATGTTACTCCAGTCAGGGACTACAGGAACTGGAGTCATATTTCTGGAGAAGAAATGGTTCCTATTCTGAAGAATTTGATGGCGGGCACAGCATCGCCACGTACTACAGCACCGCCCAGTCCTTCAGCACCGCCCTGTCCTACAGCACCGCTCCGTCCTACAGCACCGCTCCGTCCTACAGCACCGCTCCGTCCTACAGCACCGCCCCATTCTACACTGGCTCTTCCCCAACTCCTCCTATTTTGGCGGAGCTACCTGAAAGTGTTGTGGAAAAGCAAAAAAATCCCAATTGTTTGGCGCATCTTTGCCTTGAGCAATAATTTTAATCTTTTGAAAGTGTTTTATGCCAGTTTTCTGGTAATGACACTTTCATAAATTGGGATCTAAAAGTTTGAGATTCAAGAAATAAAGGGCAAACTTTGGAGATGCTGTAAAGATGCATGAGACATGAGCGTGAGACTGATAGGCTATAAAGAATGAAATATATTGATTGTGCTAAAATAATTCAGCTCAAAATGTTGAAACAAATGACAAAATTATGCTAAAATGTGGACATTTACAACAGGATACTGAATATTACCCCAGTACTAAAAAAACAACATTTTCAATATCAGAAATCTAAAAATAGTCATGAAAGTTGGCAAAACATAAAGCAACAAGAACTCAAGAATCACTATTAAACAGCTGAGACAAAGAGGGCTTTATGGTGGAGACATAGAGGGCTGTACGGTGGAGACAGAGGGCTGTACGGTGGAGACAGAGGGCTGTACGGTGGAGACAGAGGGCTGTATGGTGGAGACATAGACGTCTGTACGACAGAGACATAGAGGGCTGTACGGCGGAGACATAGAGGGCTGTACGGTGGAGACATAGTGGGCTGTACAGCATAGATATAGAGGGCTGTATGGCAGAGACATAGAGGACTGTACAGCATAGACATAGACGTCTGTACGACGGAGACATAGAGGGTTGTACGGCGGAGACATAGAGGGCTGTATGGAGGAGACATATAGGGCTGTATGGTGGAGACATAGAGGGCTGTACGGTGGAGACATAGAGGGCTGTACGGTGGAGACATAGAGGGCTGTACGGTGGAGACATAGAGGGCTGTACGGCAGAGACATAGAGGACTGTACGGAGGAGACATAGAGGACTGTACGTGTTGAGGGAGGGCAGTAATGACCCTTCACGGTTGACCAAGTGAGTGTCAAATTATTATGTTACAAGGTTGATTGCAATCCAATAGAAATCCAGATGGAGGCAAAGCTCTGTATGGGGGGATTCAAGAATCTCCAACCCCGTTCATTTCTACTTACCATTTTATATTGTTTTGAGTTTATTAATATCCAATCACCTACACCCATACTACAAGCTTGAACCAATGTTAGTACAATTATTACGGAAATACACAAATGGTCATATTATCGTTAGTTCGGTGCATGGTGGAAAGTTACAAGGTCGTACATCCCGGCTCAGACTAGCTAGATAACAGGAGCGGGGTGTCTCATAGAATGTTCCTGAGAGAAAAGGTTAGTGTGGGAAAGTTGCATGTGAATCAAGAGGAAAGAAGGAAAGAATGTATGTTATGCAAAGAGTATAATAACATGATTTTGAAGCAAGCAGACAAAATGGAGTTGCCATAGCATGAATAGTATCAATATGTCCTTTACATTTCCCCCCTAAAAATTACGTTATTATCAACAACAGAGGTGCTTTCCCAGGGTAATGGTTTGAGCCTGAGGAATATTGGTCTTCACTCAATTAGTGCCCTTGTTACCAATTGAGGCTGTTGCGGCATGTCCACCCCCCTTGTCCGTTGATATAATCATAAAGCTCTGATCTTCAGACGTGAGGTTGGTCGGGGCGTGCGGGTGAAGGTCATCATTCCCTTGCCGTCCAGGTCCTCAATGCTGGTTACATCTGGGAGGTCCGTGTATATTAGCACTGGATGTTGGTTGACAGCGTTCTCCTTGCTCTCTGATGTCTGGCAGGTTTTCCTCATTCAAATTGGGATACAATAAAAGACTAGTTTTAGTAAAACATATATTAACAAGATGCAAGCAGCAATATGCAACACTCCTTGTAATATTCCAGCAATCCATCCACCAATCCCTTTAAACCAATTAGCAGGATTTAAAAAGGAAAACGTATCAGACCACCAACTGTCTTTGGTCAATTCAATATGTTTGTTATATTCTTCCCTGAGTTTCCTAATGTCTTCCATTTTAGTCTTTAACCGTATGGTAGAGTCGGGGTCAATATAGTGACAACAGGCTGGGCCTATAACCTGACACATCCCTCCTTGAGCTGCTGTCAAATAGTCCAGCACTAAAGTATGTTGATTAGCTACTATAATAAGTTGATTCAGCACCGCAACAGTAGTATTAATTACTTAAAATATACTCCAAATCTGGTCATCTAAGTAGTCAGTGACTTCCACTAATTTGTCCCACGTTTGTGTAACCATAGGGTAGAGGAAGACAGTACTGGCTATCTTATTGGTATACTCATTTGTACTAAATGAGGTCTTCCTGATGGGCGTGGGGTGTTGTCCTTAGCACGTTTATAAATGGTATGAAGAGGGATGGCTCTCATATCTACTTTACCATGGGGAATAAGATAAGTGGCTGGAGTTAGTCGGGCCAACGTACAAATCCCCCCTACTCTGACTGGGAGCCGTTTGTACGCTTTATTCCCACAGACCCAATATGTGGCTGATGGCAGATCCCATAAAGTAGAGTACTGTAATACTAATTTATGTACCAAATCGATAAAAACGGTGTTATTTGATAACATACACCATGAAGGCATTTGTCCCAGGGGGCTACAGTATCCAACATCCAGATTGCTACATGTTGGATCACTAGGCTTGTATTCAGAAAATTCATTGCAAGGGATGTTACCAGATATTTTATAACGTGTCATTGGTACCTTTTATAAACAGATTTGCATGTACCCATGAGTGATTATGAATGTATCTTTCCAACAATGACGGTTTAAAAGCATCTGCTGTACTAGAGGTAGCATTAAAACTGATTTGTAGACCTTCAGTTGGTATGAAGCCTAAATTAGTCAAGGAAGACTTGTTTCTGGGCACCCACTTGTTTCCGTTAAGGGCAAGAAATTGTAGGTGTTTACTAGTGGCAGTAAGATTTCCTTGCCACCAAGGGAGATCCACCCACCCAACTACTGGTATACCTACAGTGGTGTTCCATAATCTACTAAACTTAGTAGCATTATTAGCAAGGGCATCGCTACAATTGGGCCAGTTTAGTAATTCCTCCAGAGTGACTGGGACCGCCAGAAAAGGCATACTAGTGGCTGAAACTGGTGAGTGAGTACATATCCAACAGTCACTGATGTGGTTGTTCTCTAATTGACTCAATTCTTGTACCAAAATCTGGTGGTGAGTAATGAACTTATTATTAAAAGGGTCAGTATTCTGTTGTAGGCTATTCCAGGTATTGACTAATCTAACCATACATATTATCATAAAACATCTCAGGATGGTTGGTGTTTGCAGTGTGAAGCACGGATCCATGCTGACTTCCCTTCAAGTTTCACTGCTGTTGGTGTTGTAAGGAGCATTTGGTATGGTCCATCATACAATGGTTCTAGTCCGTGTTTCCGAACATGCTTCTTCATATACACGTAATCTCCAGGTTTAAGGGTATGACAACCTTCTGCATCAGCTGGATCTGGAATAGAAGATGATACTAACGCATGGGTGTTAGTTAAGGCTTTGGCAAGCTGAATCACATATTGCACAACATGATCAGTTTCTTCTGATAATTGTTGTGGAGTAAATCGAGCTATAGCTGGTTGCAACCCAAATAGTATCTCATAGGGTGACAGTTTGTGTTTCCCTATGGGGGTGGTGCATATGTGATATAGTGCAATGGGAAGGAGCTCAGGCCACTGGGCCGTAGTCTCCTGCATCATTTTGGTCAATTGCCTTTTCAGTGTGCCATTCAATCTCTCCACCTTGCCACTTGACTGTGGATGGTAAGGAGTATGTAACGCCACTGTTGATCCGATCATGGTAAGTATTTCTTGATATACGCATGAGGAAAAGGCTGGTCCCTGATCACTTTCGATAACTTCTGGGACTCCATACCGGCAAACAACTTCAGAGACCAGCTTCTTGGCGGTGGTAAGGCTACAGCCTCTACCAATGTATCTTCAGTTGTGACAGCATATCCAGTATGAAGCCTGCCAGAGGTGTCAACATATCTGGATATAACGTAAGTTCTGGATCATCCAAGGGTACTTCCCCCACTAAAACAAGTGGAGTTGACTCTTTCCCCTCTCGTTCAGGTGCTGGTAGCAGGGTGGCCGGGTTGATGGTGGTGCACCGGTGTAACTTCACATTTTCTGGCAAAATCAACGAACACTGCAGCCGCAGGTGTCTCTGTGTGGACAGATGTTTAGGTTGCTGTAAAGCCAAAACAGCCGCAATATCGTGTGGAGCATAAATGTGAGTCTCATGTCCAAGGATGATGTCTGCCATCTTCTCAAGTAACTACTGTGTGGCGTGAACCACTCGTAGACAGCTGGGGGAGGCCCTGGCTACCGGGTCCAGATGTGCTGAGTAATAACCGACCGGGCGCTGGTTTGTACAGTGTCTCTGCGTGAGTACCCCGGCTGCATGCCCTCCCGTCTCAGAGACATACAAATGGAAAGGTGGAGCATAGTCTGGATTTCCAAGGGCAGGGGCTGTCATCCTTGATTTTAGTTGCTCAAAGGCTTGTTGCAGCAGTTCTTGGTGGTCCTTGTTGTTTACATCAGCCAGAGTGTCTTCTTTTAATGCATCATATAGGGGTTGCATCAGACGTGAGGCGTCTGGAATCCATTGTCTGCAGTATGTGCATAGTCCAAGGAACCGTTGCAGCTCTATGGGATATTTTGGGAATGGTAGCAGGTAGATGGCCGTCTTTCTTTCTTCTGTGAGATGTCTGGCACCCTGAGTAAGGCAGTGGCCTAAGAAAACCACTTGACCGAGGCAAAACTGAAGTTTCGAGGCTGAGTCTCGACAATTCAGTTTTGCCAGATGCTTAAGGAGGCTAACACTGGCCCTGATGGACATTTGCTCCGTGGGGGCACACAAGAGAAGATCATCCACGTATTGTAATAGTACTACCTCAGAGTTGTCCAGCTGCCACGGCGGCAGACAGCTAGACATGTTCTTTGCAAACTGATTAGGGCTATTCTGAGCACCCTGCAGCATCACCGTCCAAGTCAATTGCCTGCCCTCATATGTAAATGCAAACAGAAACTGACAGTCTTTGTGTAATGGAATGCTAAAAAAGGCGTTTGCTAAATCAATTACTGTAAACCAGGCTGCGGTAGATGGTATTTGTGAGAGAAGTGTATGTGGGTTAGGCACCACAGGAGTTTCCAAGACTTTCGCTGAATTTACTGCCCTCAAATCCTGCACCAATCGATAAGCGGGCGGCTGCCCCGGTTGGGATCTTTTCTTTACGGGGAACAATAGCGTATTGCACGGGGAGATGCAGAGTATTAGTGCCCTTTTCTCTAACAAGGTGTGGATTTGCTGGTGTAGACCTTGTTCTTGTGCATGTGTGAGCGGGTACTGGCGAACCTTGGGAAAGGGCGCTTCAGGCTTGAGGTACACCTGTATTGGTTTTACCGGCAATCTCCCAATGTCATCTGGGCCTTGTGACCACAGATGAGAAGGGATTTCCTCTATGTATGGAGCTAACCTGGGATCTTTTGGGAGATTTCCACTCGTATCTGATATGTTAATCATAACCGTGGGTAGCGCCCGTAAGATGCAGACCTCCTCTATGTGTGCATCAGAGTTTGGATCCTTTAAAGTAAGGATCAACTGACCATTGTCCTGGTATTGGATTCGGGATCGGAATTTAGACAAGAGGTCTGCCCCTAAAAGATTTACCGGGCATGTCGGGGATATGACAAATTGTGCCATTACTTCTGGAAATAGGCCAATCGGAATAGGTTTGGTAAGAGTGTGTTTGTTAGGTCTGCCATCTACACCAATCAATATTAGATTGTCATTAGAAAATTGGAATGGGAGACCCTGGGGCAGTTCAGTAGATTTTAAAATGGAGTTGGCCCCCCCAGTGTCTACCATGAACTTCACCAGATTCCCTCCTACTGGGAGAACTACAGATGAACAGAGCCCAGGGGTGGTTACCGGCATCACGATGGCAGACTCTGGTTGGCCTCCATTTCAGAATGGACGGTCCTGGGGGACATTTTCTCGTGAGTCTCGTGGGCCGGGCGTCCTATTTCTAGATAGGTGGGCTTGGGTGGTGCACTGGCTGGCAGGGTGTGACAGTCCCTTTGGAAGTGTCCTGCTCGGTCACACCTCCAACACAGAAGATGGGAATTCGTTACTGGTCTTCTCCCGGGATACATTACTCGCTGATCAGGTACTGTCATGGGGCTGTAAGGGAGGATACTGGGGGGACAAGGTGGGATACTGTGCTACGGGTACTATGGGTGCCGCAACTGCCACTGCAGCGGGTTTGGATTTAGGCTTAACCGCAGAAGCGGTCCGGGCGACACTCTTCTGGAAGCTTTTTGCTACTTTTAGGGCATCTCCTGGGGTGGCTGACTCAACATCTGACCGTATAGCCAATATTGCATCCTTGATTTCAGTACGTAAACCCTGGATAAAGAAGGACACTAACAGCTGGCAATGAGTTTTAGTATGTAAGGAGAACTCAAGGTCCTTATAGACCTACAAAAGGCGCTCATAAAACTTCTCAACCGACTCTCTCTTCTCTTGAGTGACATCTGTGAGGGTGGTGGATTGATCAGCCAGCTTATCCTGAGCCCATATTTTAAGGGCTCGACAGAAGTCAATCCCACTCTCATACGTATTGGAGTCTAATGCTCTGTTATATGGGATAGCAGTCTCTATCATCGGATAATATCCTTCACCGGCTTTTACACGAAGCAGGTGTACAAGATCTTGCCTTGTTGTTGATTATATCTCTCTATTTGTGGCCATGCCCCTGTAAAAAGCCATGGGGGAATGTTCGGGATCCGGGAGACGATTACACAGAGTATCCGTCTGTGCTGGGGTAAACGGGGTATATTTGGGTGGGCTGATATTCTGGTCCGCTTCCTCCATTTCCTCCAACTTTGTGAGAGGGGGTGGAGGTGGAGGGAAATCAGGGGGAGGGGGGAGATCAGCAAGAGTACTAATTGATGGGAGATCTCGGAGGTAGGGAAGTGTAGCGCCCCGAGGGTTCGGCCGCTACAGGGGTATTGCACCTCTGCCAGAGGTGTGATATTCCACTCCTGGGTAAGGATGAAGTATGGACCGGGGCTCAGTTAGCTGCATGCATCACACACACCCCATTTCCGGGGGACAGCTCAACGGTGCTCCCATTTATACAGTAATGCAGGCACGATAGACCATGTCCCTGGCTGGAGTGGGGAGGGGGGAGGAAAACTCAGTGATGTAGGAGCAGAAGGGGACGGTTCCTGAGCATAGGTAGGAGCTTATTGGTTGCTAGTCACCTGAGCTCACTCTCTAGGGGAAGGTATATAAGGTGGGCACCATCTTAGTTCTGGGTTGAGTTCAGTGAGAGAAGGAGTTCAGCCGGAGAGGGCAGACAGGGAGCTGTGGCTCAGTCTGGGCCCAGCTCCACGAGGCAGGCATAGTGTGAAGGCCGGAGGCAGAAGAAAGGAACAGAAACAGAAAGGAACAGAAAAGGAAGAGAAGTACCCAAAGTGTAGACGGGCTCAGAAACAAGAAGGCAGAAGGGACCCTAAAAACCCACGAGATATCGGGTGAAGGGTCAGGCAAGAAAAGGGTACCGGATCCCAAGTTGGTGGAGGAGAAACTACCCTCAGCCAAAGACCAGAGGTCGTGATCATTTATTGGTGCGACACCTCACCAAACCTGCTAGGAAGGCACCATATAGGACAGCGGGGAACGGGGCCCACGTTTACCCGCGCAGATACGCGGCAGCTGGACAGAAGTTGGTCACTGGTCGGGCAGGCCAGAGAATGGATAGAAGGGGGTCCTGTGCCATAATTCCTGAACTGCCTGGGGGTTGACCGAGCCCCTCACCTGGTGGACGCAGCACGGCTCGGGCAGTCACTACCGGTACCGCAGTGGCTTGGAGTATACGAACTGTGAGTAAAAGACCCTGGACTGCAACACGTTGTCTTTGTGCTTTTTTACTTCGCCAGCACTAACGGTACTGGGACGCCCTGCACTACAATCCCCACCATCCACGCTCACTGCACTGGGGCTGCACTCTTCCCGTGGGGAGTTACACTACCTCGGCTGCACACACCATCAGCCTCAGTGGACAGCTTTGCAGCGGCGGTTCATAATAGCGTAGTCGGACATTACCTAAAACATATAAAAAACTGCCACTGGTCTGACCACCCTGAGCCACGGGACCGGGTCGCCACTACTACTCCCAGCATTGCCCTGAAGCCCGGTCCAGAGTGCCCCACGGCCCAGGGGTCGAGTCAGAAGCGCTGGGGGAGACCAGATATCGGATCTGATCGTGGGTTTGCTTAGTTGAGCGGCATAATCGACTAGATCCCTGTCGATGGCCAAGAGTCTTCTCTCTCTCTTTAAATTTAGTTGGATGCGTGGCAATGTATTGCTTTATAGTCTCGACTATTATTTTGGCCGCATCCTGTTTTGGATATCCAAAGATGCCGGTGGAAATAAATGGCAGGGCTAGGGTTGGGACCGCATGAAGCTGTGATGCGTATGCTATGGTGTTCTGAACTGTTTCTGTAAGCAGGTGTTGGGACCTGGGTACATCTAGGGGATCATATCTTGGTCCCACCGCATGTATAACATACTGACATGATAGCTGTCCGGCTCTTGTAGCCATTACCTCTTCTCTTCTTAACGGACCGTTGTCACGGATGTGATCGTTGGATGCAATCTGTATTGCAGGTCCCCCAAGACGACATATTTCTGCAGCTAGCCCCCCCACGCTGTAGTCTCGTATTTGCTGCATTTACAATGATCCCAACTTGCTGTTGCGGTATGCTCCCTATGCCTATTCTCAGTATAGTGGAGAATTCTGAAGGACCATTCAGTAAAACAGACGCCAACTCCTGGTACTTGTGTCCATGTTCTATTTCCCCAGTTTGGGAGAGGGTGAATAGGGTAGAATTCGGAGGACCCTGGGTCTCCCCGAATGGAGTGTGGACCATGACGGGGGCAGGTGGGGGCAATGGTTTATAATACCCACCGTCATCGTTAAGTAATGAGAAGGCTGGTGCTGCAACATCGGGTCTGCGTGCTCCACAATTATAGCACGTCTCGCGCCATCCTGGATTAGTGGCCCAACACACATCACAAAGCCAACCATCTGGGTTATATGATGGTGGCTGGCCACCAGTGGGAAGTGCAGGGTATTTAATCTCCTTAGGTAAAAATTGCTCAGTTTCCGGATTGAGGGGCTGGGGTACGGCTACATTTGTGGGCGTATGGGATGCTTCTTTAGGGGCTTCAGATTCGGTTTGTGGACACATAAGTCGGGAAAGGGAACCTACTTCCTCCTCTATCTTGTCCCCATCAGCTTCATTTTGTAGCACAAAACAGCCAGTCATCGTTACAGTGCTAGATAATTTTCCCTTCTTTACATAAAGATAATTGAAATAACCAGGCTTCATCTCCTCCTCTATTTCAACATATCCTTCATCACAAATCTCATGTGCAACTTTCCTAAACTTTTCAGTGTCTTCCAATAATCCACAGTCAACTAATCTACCCCTTTTCTGCCAGATGCCTTCATCCCACAATGTAGGATGAAGTTTCCCTTCCACAGGAAAGTTTAACACCTTAAACACTTTTGGTGCATTCTTAAACGACCTTTTCCCCTCTTGTCCGACCATGATGATCATCACATCCTCTCCCTCCTGCGGGAGAGACACTCTTTCTGCTCCAAGGAAACATTGATTAATCACTGCACTGCTGCCTTTCAACTGACAAAAGATCCTTGATCAGCTGCTGTTTCACTGACTTCACCCCTCCCGTTGGGGGAGTCACATACGGCCCAGATGAAAGGAGGAGAGCTCTCGTCCACAGCTCTCCGGACACTAGATATAGTTATATCTGAGTGTGTGTCCTACCCAATCTTCGATCAGCTGCCGCAACTGAACCTAACAGTGTTCAGTGTCCTAAGGATCTTTGTCAGAAGTTAAGGAAGTTTCATACAATATTCACTTGTCAATCCGAGGTGGTATTGTTTTAAAAGTTATCAATATCAGACCCCTAATGGGACTACACCCCTATAGTCTCACCTCTGACTATATCCAACCAGGACGTCCGGAGATACTGCAAAAAACCACGCACCACGTGGAAACCACGCCAAACGGTCAGTATCACTAGTAAAGAACTTGTGCACTTACCGTGGCTTTTGTGGGGGATGATCAGTCCCAATTCCAGTGGGGGAGGTCGAAAGCAAGTCTCTTTGTGGACGTCCAGGGGTGGTGGGGCGTAGTCCCATTAGGAGACATAGAGGACTGTACGGAGGAGACATAGAGGGCTGTACGGAGGAGACATAGAGGGCTGTACGGAGGAGACATAGAGGGCTATACGGAGGAGACATAGAGTTCTTTATTACATCATTAGTCATAAATCAAGTGTGATGAAAAGACTCTGCAGTACAGCCCTCTATGTCTCCGCCGTACAGCCTTCTATGTCTCCCCCATACCACCCTCTATGTCTCCGCCATACAGCCCTCTATGTCTCCTCCGTACAGTCCTCTATGTCTCCGCTGTACAGCCCTCTATGTCTCTGCCGTACAGTCCTCTATGTCTCCGCCGTACTGCCCTCTGTCTCCACCGTACAGCCCTCTATGTCTCCGCCATACAGCCCTCTGTTTCCACCGTACAGCCCTCTATGTCTCCACCATACAGCCCTCTCTCTCCACCATACAGCCCTCTATGTCTCCGCCGTACAGCCCTCTATGTCTCCGCCATACAGCCCTCTGTCTCCACCGTACAGCCCTCTATGTCTCCGCCATACAGCCCTCTGTCTCCACCGTACGGCCCTCTATGTCTCCTCCATACAGCCCTATATGTCTCCTCCATACAGCCCTCTTTGTCTCAGCTGTTTAATAGTGATTCTTGATTTCTTGTTGCTTTATGTTTTGGCAACTTTCATGACTATTTTTAGATTTCTGATATTGAAAATGTTGTTTTTTTAGTACTGGGGTAATATTCAGTATCATGTTGTAAATGTCCACATTTTAGCGTAATTTTGTCATATGTTTCAACATTTTGAGCTGAATTATTTTAGCACAATCAATATATTTCATTCTTTATAGCCTATCAGTCTCACGCTCATGTCTCATGCATCTTTACAGCATCTCCAAAGTTTGTCCTTTATTTCTTGAATCTCAAAAACTTTTAGATCCCAATTTATGAAAGTGTCATTACCAGAAAACTGTCATAAAACACTTTCAAAAGTTTAAAATTATTGCTCAAGGCAAAGATGCGCCAAACAATTGTGATTTTTTTTGCGTGATTTTTTTGCGTTTCCACAACACTTTCAGGTAGCTCCGCCAAAATAGGAGGAGTTGGGAAAGAGCCAGTGTAGAACGGGGCAGTGCTGTAGGACAGAGCGGTTCTGTAGGACGTGGCGGTGCTGTAGGTCTGGGCGGTGCTGTAGGACTGTGCGGTGCTGTAGGACGGAACGGTGCTGTAGGGCGGCGCGGTGCTGTAGGACGGGGCGATGCTGTAGGACCGGGCGATGCTGTAGGACGGGGCGGTGCTGTAGGACCAGGCGGTGCTTTAGAATGGAGCGGTGCTGTAGGACGGAGCGGTGCTGTAGGACGGGGCGGTGCTGTAGGACGGGGCGATGCTGTGCCCGCCATCAAATTCTTCAAAATAGGAACCATTTCTTCTCCAGAAATATGACTCCAGTTCCTGTAGTCCCTGACTGGAGTAACATTTCTGAAGAGACAGATGGAGACGCACACCACTGATCAGATAAATCATTTGGTGCTGTGCGCCTCTTAAAGAAATCAGCGAATCTTATTCATGCATGCTTTTCATTAAGACTGGTGACTGAGAAAGCGCTCACAAAATGATTAAATTAATTGTCTTAGTCATTTCTATGTATAGATTATCTATGTGCCTAAAGTGGCATAATCCTTTATGAATTTTCCCCCCCGGGCTTCCACAAGCTTCCACAAGCCCAGTGGAGCCTTAGCTTTGCAGCTTTTGGTGGATCTAGTCAGGAGTGGAGTAAAAATGCTATAAGTCACAACATTTTTGTGCTACTTCGAATTGCGCCAAAATTTTGTAACTTTTCAAAGTGTTTAACACTAGAAAACTGTTAAAAAATTTAATGAATCGGGCCCTATATCTCCAGCAGTACCAATAAATGAATGGGGCAATGAATGGAGTCAATGAATGGAGTAATGAGTCTTGTGCAGGACTATCCCTCCATTCAAATGAGACACTAGAACCCCATATTTTGGCAATTTTTGGAGTGTGGAGGTCCCAGTGTGGGATACCCAGTGGTCAGCAAGTATTTACTCTTCTGGTGGAAAGGTGATCACTTGTAATCTTTGTAGCACACCTTTAAGGGGTTATTCTCAACTCTTCTTCAGGAGATCGCTGCTCCCCTGTCTTCCAGCTTCCTGCTCGGCAGGGAGAAGCGTGCTCCTGACTGACAGTTTGGAGAAGTATTATGATTCTGCTATATGTTCAAATTTTGCTCCCATGCCGCTATATGAGGCACCTTTGTCTCTGCAGCATCGGAGGATCACAGAAGCACTGAAGATGGTTGGATCCACTGATCTGGCCAACTTCAGAGCAGCGCTTGTAAGCTCTATAGCAAAGAGGACAAAAAATTCAATAATGTTCAATAATTATCTCCGATCTATATACATCATTTTCTGGGATTGATTAGATCGTGTATGTCTTCTGCCATCTTAACAGTCTGTAGGAGCACTTTTGTTTTCTTGGATTTTGGGCAATCATGTAACACTTGTAATTATTATTTATCTGGGTCATCTTAGCACAGTAATTTCTGTGTATTCATTTCCATTTATTATATCTGTATGTCTTTTTAATATTGATATTAATTATTGAACATTATTGAATTTTATCATTTGGGCTTGCTACTTCATTTTTTTTGTAGGCTTTTGTAATTTTTTGAAGTGCCTCTTACCCTTTGTCCAAAATCATAGGAATCTATAGCAAAGAGCTTGTAACTGCTGTGCGTCTTACCTTGGAGAATGATCATCAAAATGAAATGTAAAAGACATAGAAAACCGTATCTCCAAGTAATGCAGTAATGTATGTTTTTCTTTATATACAAACATGTTTAAAATTCCATATATTCAATATAATTAAATCTCATTCTGCCTCTATGAATGTACATGAGCAGAAAAAAGAATAAAACGCTCTTCTTTATTAATCTCTGCATCTATTTGATGGTCTATGTATGAAAATAGAATAATTACAACTCTGAGAGTAATTTATCATTAGTATAACAGTACAAGATAACAACATAAGACTTATGCAGAAGACGACCAGTCCAGTGGGAACAGATATTTGTATCCAAATTTATACAATATATTCTTATTCATAAAAACACAGATGTCTCTGCCGGGTTCTCAAAATACTATTAATTGATTTACAGAGTTCTGTTTCTAACAATCCTAACGATACAATAGCTGCAAATATACAGCAGGTGAAATAAGTATTGAACACGTCACCAATTTTCTAAGTAAATCTATTTCTAACGGTGCTACTGACATGAAATTCTCACCAGCTGTTAGTAACTAGTGTTGAGCCACCCCCGTAGTGTTCGAGTTCGGTTCGGTTCGTCGAACACCCGTGTGTTCGCCGAACTGTTCGTCGAACTGTTCGTTGAACACCTTCGAACACCGTTAAAACCAATGGCAGGCAAACAAAAACACATAGAAACACATAGAAAACACCTTCAAACGTGTCCAAAAGCTGACAAACTGCTCAGAAGACACAACTAACACATGGAAAAGTGACAAGTCATGCGAAAAGAAAAGAGGTGGAGGAGTAAAAGGAGGGGGAGACACAAATATAGGCATGTTATGCCCTTCTAAAATCCAAAAAGTGAGAAGCCGACACGTTCAGTCCGCTCCTGCCCGTGCCACCTCCATGTCGCTGGGTTTGTGCCAGAGCCGCGGTGAACCCTGACGGCCAGCCCCCCTCTCCCAATACTGGTGCCTGTCCGCTGGTGGGTCGAGCGAGCCCCCCTGTGGTGGAGGCAGCTCTAAGCTTTTTAATTTAAATTGTCTCTCTAATTTGAATGAATACACTTTAAATCCATTTACAAGGATCTATTGGAGGGCAAGTCTCATGCCAGCAGCCGCGTAATTCCAGCTCCAGTAGCGTCCACTAAAGCTGCTGCAGTTAAAAAGCTTTTATAAGGATCGAGCTCGGCTGTCCACCACAAGGCATCCTACTGCCAGTCCCAGCCCCTATTCCTTGGGGTGCCTCCTGATGCTCTTCACTGAGTATCCCGTGGTCCCGAAGCATTTCCTTTGAAAAAATTAAGTGTCCAAACTACAGGTGGTGTAGCTTGCTTAACAGCCGGGATAATCCGCTGACTAGCAGACACTGCTACTAGGCACAAAGTATTTCCTGGGCTAGATGCAGTTAAAAATTTGTAATTAGATACTCTCGTTGGATGCTGAGAAAGCATTCCATAGAGTCTCCTGGCACGCCATATATGATTCTCTTAAAAAGCTTGGGGTAGGGGTCTAGGGGACCCTTTTATAGCCAAAATCACGGCCCTGTATCACAATACGTCACCTAGGCTGAAGATAAATGGAACTGTAGCACCCTGAGGGCTCGGTTGCTACAGAGGTATTGCACCTCACCCAGAGGTGTGATATCTCACTCTCAGGTAAGGATGGAGTGTGGATCAGGACCCGACACCTGCATGCATTACACCACATTGCCGTGGGGCAGGGCGACCAATATGCCTCTGAGATGGGCACGACAGTCCCTGTCCCTGGCTGGAGTGGGGGGAGGGAACACTGAGGAAGGGGAACCCTGTAGTGCAGGAGCAGGGAGGAAGCAGTTCCTGGGTGCATTGAGAAGGGAGTATAAAAGGTGGGCACCATCTTAGTTCAGTGCAGAGAAGTCTGAGCAGAAGTGGCAGGGAGCAGGGGCTCTGCATGAGCTCTGCTCCGGAGGCGGGCCTAGTAACAGAGGCCCAGGCCTGGAAGAGGGAGAAGGAAGGAAGAGGAGCGGAGAAGGCTCCAGGAACGAGGAATGAAGGGATCCCAGGGGTGCGGACGGGCGAGTCGCCACCGCACGCCCGAATCCACCTGCGTGGAGGGGTCAGGCCAAAGGGGGAGACCGGTCCCCGAAACTAGTGGAGGCAGGAAACGTCCCTCAGCTAGAAACCGGAGGCTCTGACATTTTATGTGGCGCAGCCCCTCGCTACACCCGCTAGGAAGGCACCACATAGGGTCAGGGAAACTGGCGCCAAGTTTACCAAGAGGAGGCCCGAGGCAGCCAGACAGAAGGGTTGGTAAGAAAGGCCAGACAAAGGACACACAAAGGGGGTCCTGTGAAGCGCTCCAAAGTTATCTGGGAGTTGTCTGAGCCCCTCACCTGGTGAGCAAAGTACGACGTGGGCAGCCGTTACCTGCAGACGTGGTCTGGATAATAAGAACTGTGAGTAAAGGCCCTGGACTGCATCACTGACTCCGTGTCGTTACTGCTGCTGCCCTGCACCATCACCCCCATCCTCCGCATACACTGCCCTGAGGCTATACTCCTCCCGTGGGGAGTTATGCTACGCTCTGCTGTACCCACAACACCAGCCTCAGCGGTCTGCCCTGCAGCGGCGGTTCACTCTGACCGCAATCCACGGGTGGCGTAGTCGGACATTTAAACATCAAAACCACATAAATAGTTCCGCCACTGGTTTGACCACCCTGAGCCACGGAACCGGGTCGCCGCCACGAAGACTACAACCACCAGCATCCACCAAAAAGGGTCCGGCTCCGGGTGTCCCAAGGCCCAGGGGGTGCATCAGAACATTTTCATCACCTTTCACAATCACCAATGGGACAAAGCAGGGATGTCCTCTGTCCCCTCTCTTATACATCCTAGTGACGGAGCACCTGCTCTCATCAATTCGCCATAACCCCAATATTAGGTGGATTGAGGTGGGAGGCACCGAGTACAAGTGCTCTCTATTTGCTGATGATGTCCTAGTATATATCACTCAATCACATATATCCATCCATGCTGTTATGGCTGAAATAGATCACTTTGTTACATGGTCAAATTTTAAAATCAATGCAGCGAAGTCTGAGGCCCTCGATGTCTCCCTCCCCAAATCCATATAGGATTCCATCCAGTCCAACTTTCCCTTTGCCTGGCCCTCACAGGGTATCAAATACTTAGGAATTCCTATTCATAGAGACCTCTCCCATCTATGTTATTTTAATTTTGGGCCCTTTATTGAACAACTCCATACAGACCACGGTTGGCAAGTTAGAACTGTAAGATTCACTACGTGAACCACTGGTGTTTTGTGGAAAAGCACATGTACACTGTGTTCCAAATTATTATGCAAAAAGTGTTTAGGAGTGATAAGGGAAGAATTTGTTTGTTTGTCAGTTAAACTCATTGATGGTGATGTGTGTCAGGGCTCTTTATATCACTGTAAGCAATTGCAGACACCTGTGCTAATTAGTTTGGCAGGTGTGTCCAATGAAAGGCAAGACTACTTAAGAAGGCTGTCTCACATTATTAAGCAGCCTACATTTTCTGCCAAAATGGGAAAGAAAAAGGATGTGTCGGCTGCTGAGAAGCAACAAATTGTGGAGTGTTTAGATCAAGGCATGACTACAATCAACATTGTGCGATGATCAGGATGAAGTGTCTTGGCAATCAAGAAGTATGTAGCTGATTCACAGTACACACGTGTGCGTGCTGATAAGGGCAAATTGAGGACTCTTTCCTACAGGCAATTACGTCAGGTTAAAAGAGCAGCGGCAAAAAAGCCTTGTCATAGCAGCAGACAAGTTTTTGAAGCTGCTGGTGCCTCCAACGTCCCCCGAACAACAAGATGCAGGGTCCTTCAGAGGTTTGCAGCTGTGCATGCGCCATCCTGTCGACCTCCTCTATCCACTTCACACAAGCAGAAACGGCTCCAGTGGGCTAAACATTACATGAAGACTGATTTCAAAACTGTTTTGTTCACGGATGAGTGCCGTGCAGCGCTCAATGGTCCAGATGGATGGAGTGGAGGATGGCTGGTTGATGGACACCCCACGCAAACACGGCTACAGCGCCAACAAGGAGGAGGTGGAGTAATGATTTGGCCTGGAATCGTGGGGAGAGAGATTGTCGGCCCCTTTAGGATCCCTGAAGGCACTAAAGATGAACTCCATAATGTATGTGGATTTTCTCAAACAGCACTTCCTGCCATGGTTCAAGAAGAAGAACCGTGTATTTCACAGCAAGATCATTTTTTTGCATGATAATGCACCATCTCATGCTGCACATAAAACATCTGCATCTCTGGCTGATATGGGCATAAAAGGGGACAAACTTATGGTGTGACCCCCATGCTCCCCTGACCTCTACCCCATTCAGAACCTCTGAAGCATCATCAAAAGGAGTGTCTATGATGGCGGGAGGCAGTTCACATCTAAGCAACACCTCTGGGAGGGTATTCTGTCCTCATGCAAAACAATTGAAGCAGAAACCATCCAAAACCTGACAAATTCAATGGACGAGAGAGTTCAGAAGCTCCTTTCGAACAAGGGGTCCTATGTGAAAATGTAACATCACCTAGAATAAAGTTTTGAGTTGAAAACTGTTTGATTTCAGTTTCTAATAACCTGCTAATGCTTATAATTTCAAAAATGACCATTTTTTTGGTCTTTATTAAAATGAAAAGGTTGATCGAAAAGTTTGGGGGATCTAAGAGTGTGGCAACCCAGTAGTCATGATTACTTCGAATTCTGACAATATGAGGGTCATGTTGCAGGTAGTGTAGCAAGAAGGCACTTATGTGTCTTGCGCATCTCGGAGCCCCAAAATTATTTTCCGGGCTAGATGCAGCTAAAAATTATTATTAATTTTAAATCTGGTGGAGCTTAGTATAGATGGCCTAATAGGATCAGTGCTGCACACTGCTACAAAGCCCAAATTATTTTCCAGCCAAGATACAGATAAACATGATTAGTAATTTTAAATCTGGTGGAGCTTATTATAGATGGCCTAATAGAATCAGTGCTGCACACTGCTACAAAGCCCAAATTATTTTCCAGCCAAGATACAGATAAACATGATTAGTAATTTGAAAGCTTAAAACAGTTGGTAGGGTGATTTTAACCAATCATCAAGCTTTTACTCTCCCCAGGATGACACAGGGGTAGAAAAGTCGTTTCGGATCCATGATTTGTTCATCTTTATGAACGTGAGTCTGTCTACATTATCAGTGGAGAGCCGCGTGCGCTTATCTGTCAGCACACCACCAGCAGCGCTGAACACACGTTCAGACAGAACGCTGGCTGCGGGGCATGACAAGATCTCCAAGGCGTAAGTGGCTAGCTCCGGCCATTTATCCAGATTGGAAGCCCAAAAAGAGCAAGGGTCCAGTGACACAGTCATGGCTTCAATGTTTACTTGGAGATACTCCTGTACCATCGTCTCTAGGCATTGACTATGTGTCAGACTTCTTGTCTCCTGTGGCCTTGCAAAGGATGGGCTAAAAAAGTGGTGAAATGATTCCGCAAAATTGATGTTACCAGCAGATACTGTGGTTCTGTTACGGTTTGAGTGCTGAACACTTGACGGTCCCACGGTTGGCAAGTTGGAACTGTGAGATTCACTAAGTGCACCACTGGTGTTTTGTGGAAAAGCACATGTAAGATTCTGCAACAGTCTCTGCTGATACTCCTGCATGCGTGCATCCCTTTCTATGGCAGGAATAATTTCGGCAAATTTACTTTTGTACCGGGGATCTAACAGTGTGGCAACCCAGTAGTCAGGATTATTTCTAATTCTCACAATTCGAGGGTCATGTTGCAGGTAGTGCAGCAAGAAGGCACTCATGTGTGTTGCGCATCCAGGAGCACCAAGTCCCTGTTGTGTTGGTGGCGAGGTAACAATCATGCTTCCTTCCTCTGTCCTCTCCCCCCCAACCTCGCACAACAGAAATGTGATCAAGGTCTCCCTCATCTGATGAGTCTTCCATCAGTTCGTCCTCCACTTCTTCCTGGGCTCCTGCACCTTCCTCACTAGTTTGGCTGCTACCATGCGCCCTGGTAAAACCATCTCCCCCACCCTCACATGCCTGCCGCCTTGGTGCTGCCGACCGTCTGGACCTTGCAGATGTTAGCCCTTCCGCATACAACTCCTCCTCCTCTACTTCCTCCACCTCCTCTTGTGCCACCACCTGACTCCGAATTCTGTTTAACATGTGCTCCAGCATGTAAATCACCGGAATAGTCATGCTGATAATGGCATCGTCAGCACTAAACATCTTCGTCGCCATTTCAAAACTGTGCAGAAGGGTGCATAGGTCCCTGATCTGAGACCACTCCTCCAGCGTGATTTGCCCCACCTCTGGATCTCGTTGGCCCAGGCTATACGTCAGAACGTATTGCACCAGGGCTTGTCGGTGCTGACACAGTCGTTGCAACATGTGCAGAGTTGAATTCCACCGGGTAGGCACATCGCATTTTAGCCGGTGAAGTGGCAGGCCCAACGACTTCTGTAGAGATGTAAGTCGCTGAGCTGCGGGATGCGAACGGCGGAAGTGAGCACACAGCGACCGTGCCCTCTGCAGAAGGCCATCTAGTCTGGGATAGTGGGCTAAAAATTGCTGGACAACCAGATTCAACACGTGAGCCATACAAGGCACGTGTGTGACATTGCCCCAGCGAAGGGCCGCACCCAGGTTTGCAGCATTGTCGCACACGGCCTTCCCTGGTTTCAGGTCCAGTGGAGACAGCCATTCATGAAATTGGTTCTCCAGAGCTGACCACAACTCCTCAGCTGTGTGACTCACATTTCCCAGACATTTCAAAGTAAAAACTGCCTGATGACGTTGAGCCCTACTGCCAGCATAGTAAGGAGGTGTGCAGGATCCCTTCTGCGCAGTTAGAAAGCTTGTGGCATGACCAGACAGGCTTTGGGTGCAGGTGGAAGACCGAGAGGAGGTTGAGGAGGCAGAAGCAGTGGAGGAACTTTGACATAAAGAGGATTGACGCACAACTCGTGGGGACGGCAAGACTTGGACAGCAGCCCCTTGTCCTGCTGTCACCATAGTTACCCAGTGCCCAGTCAGCGACATGTAACGCCCCTGTCCATGCCTACTCGTCCAAGTGTCTGTGGTGAAATGCACCCTGTCACACACAGAGTTTCTCAAAGAAGCGGTGATGTTGTGTGCGACATGCTGGTGGAGCGCAGGCACACCTTTCTTTGAGAAGTAGTGCCGACTGGGCATCTGGTACTGGGGCACTGCGACGGACATAAGGTCTCGAAAATCCTCTGTGTCCACCAGGCGGAAAGGCAGCATTTCTGTAGCCAAGAGCTTGCAGATGGTGAAATTCAACCTCTTAGCTTTCTCATGGCTAGGAGGAAATGGTCTTTTACTTTTCCACATCTGAGGGACCGAGGGCTGGCTATTGTGCTTAGACGGGGTTGATAAGGGTGTCCCCGGCAAACTGCCGGTCTGTGAGGAAGATGCAGGCGGACATGTTACGTTGCCTTGATCCAAAGGTGGTGCTATCGATGTCGGACAGCGCTCAACACCAGCTGGTGTTACCACCTCCAAAGAAAATGATGACCTGCCAATCACGCTGGCTGTTGCGGGTAAAGAGGTGACAGATCTGCGCCCCAAAACAGGTGTGACTGCTGTCCTCCCAGTCACAGAGGATGAAGAGGCCGCGGATGCACAAGATATGGCAGACGGTGGTTGGCCCGGCCGGCTAGGCCGCATTGTAGCACACTGAGCTTCCCACTGCAACTTATGCTTCATGTCCATGTGCCGGTTCATGCATGAAGTACTCAAACTATGTATTTTTTGGCCTCTACTTAGCTTTTGCTGACAAATGTTACAGATAACACGAGTTGGGTCATCTTTATCGATCTGAAAAAATGCCCAGGCTATGCAAGGCTTAGCACCCATGCGACCTGAAGAGCCACCACGACTTGTGGTGAGAGGCAGAGTTGTGTTTGAGGATGCAGTTGTTGACGTGCTTCCAGTACTACGTCTCTGTCCAGGAAGGCGCAACCTGACCTCGTCGTCACTAGCATCTTCCTCCACCTCCTCTGCTGACCTCATCTCTTGGCTGACTGTGGGTTGACAGTAAGTGGGATCTCCAACCTCATCATCATCACCCTGTGCGTTATCACACCCGTCGTCCTCAGAGCCAACCTGTTCCTGCCCTGATAAAAAACTAAAGTTGTCGCTCCAATCAGGTATTTGAGTCTCATCATCGTCTTCCTCATTGTCTCCACCAACAGGAGTTACAGTTTGGGAATGAAGGTCTACATTATGGTCAGAACCTTCTGCGTCTGGTCCTGGATCCGACTCATAAAGATTCTGGGCATCAGTGCAGATCATTTCCTCGTCTGGATTCACAGAAGCGCTGGAGTCGACCTCTGATTCCCAGGCTATAGTATGAGTAAACAGCTCTGCAGACTCAACCATCTGTTCTACCTCATACTCAGACGGGCAGCTGGAGATTTGGGAGCTGTGAGGAAGCAAGTGCGATTTGGGTGACACCTTTGAGGACTGGAGTATTTGTGATGTTGAAGTTGATGTGGAGGAGAGCCCACTTAAAGGAGCACTTGATATCCGTTGAAGCACCTGCTGTTTTTGTGCCTCATCTGGAATTTGTAGCGATTGGCGTGGCCGTAAGAAAGGGATCTTATCACATTGTCCGCTAAAAGAAGTAGACATTTTAGTTTGGCTGGAAGATGGTCTTTCTTCTGCAGATGTTACTGTTGCTTTAACACCTACCCCACGGACACAACCTTTTTTCCCCTTCCCAACACACCTATTCCCCTTTCCACCAGCAGCAGGCCTTTTTCCACTCATTTTGGTGGTTAACTAATTCACAACTCTGGAGTTGTTTGCACAAAAAAACAATGGATGGGAACCGAGCAGAGTTGAGTGGCCAAACTGTGGTATTAGGCCAAAACTATTGGCTGGGTTAGATGGAGAAAAAAATTATATTCGATTTGCAACCTGATGGAGGTCAGTATAGATGGACTAATAGAACAAGTCCCACACACAGCTAGAAGCCCAAATATTTTTTCAGAGGTAGATGCAGAAAAAAATTATATTCAGTTTGCAACCTGATGGAGGTCTGTATAAATGGACTAATAGAACAAGTCCCACACACAGCTAGAAGCCCAAATATTTTTTCAGAGGTAGATGCAGATAAAAATTATTTTTAATTTGCAACCTGATGGAGGTCAGTATAGATGGATTAATAGAACAAGTCCCACACACAGCTAGAAGCCCAAATATTTTTTCAGAGGTAGATGCAGATAAAAATTATTTTTAATTTGCAACCTGATGGAGGTCAGTATAGATGGACTAATAGAGAAAGTCCCACACACTGCTAGAAGGCCAAATATTTTTTCAGAGCTAGATGCAGATAAAAATTATTTTTAATTTGCAACCTGATGGAGGTCAGTATAGATGGACTAATAGAGAAAGTCCCACACACTGCTAGAAGGCCAAATATTTTTTCAGAGCTAGATGCAGAAAAAAATTATATTCAGTTTGCAACCTGATGGAGGTCAGTATAGATGGACTAATAGAACAAGTCCCACACACAGCTAGAAGCCCAAATATTTTTTCAGAGGTAGATGCAGATAAAAATTATTTTTAATTTGCAACCTGATGGAGGTCAGTATAGATGGACTAATAGAGAAAGTCCCACACACTACTAGAAGGCCAAATATTTTTTCACAGCTAGATGCAGAAAAAAAATATATTCAGTTTGCAACCTGATGGAGGTAAGTATAGATGGACTAATAGAACAAGTCCCACACACAGCTAGAAGGCCAAATATTTTTTCAGAGGTAGATGCAGATAAAAATTATTTTTAATTTGCAACCTGATGGAGGTCAGTATAGATGGACTAATAGAGAAAGTCCCACACACTGCTAGAAGGCCAAATATTTTTTCAGAGCTAGATGCAGATAAAAATTATTTTTAATTTGCAACCTGATGGAGGTCTGTATAGATGGATTAATAGAACAAGTCCCACGCACAGCTAGAAGCCCAATATTTTTTCAGAGGTAGATGCAGAAAAAAAATATATTCAGTTTGCAACCTGATGGAGGTCTGTATAGATGTATTAATAGAACAAGTCCCACACACTGCTAGAAGCCCAATATTTTTTCAGAGGTAAATGCAGAAAAAAAATATATTCAGTTTGCAACCTGATGGAGGTCAGTATAGATGGACTAATAGAGAAAGTCCCACACACTGCTAGAAGGCCAAATATTTTTTCAGAGTTAGATGCAGAAAAAAATTATATTCAGTTTGCAACCTGATGGAGGTCAGTATAGATGGACTAATAGAACAAGTCCCACACACTGCTAGAAGCCCAAATATTTTTTCAGAGCTAGATGCAGAAAAAATTATATTCAATTTGCAACCTGATGGAGGTCAGTATAGATGGACTAATAGAATGATGCTATGCCCAAAAGATTTTACTTCACTAGGTGCAGTAAAAAAATTGGTATTCTATACACAGGTGGTATATCTTGCAACACAGATAGGCTACTTCACTGACTAACACACTCTGCAATAGGCCAAAAAGGATTAGCTTTGCTAGATTCAGCCAAATGCTGTGAAAAAAACTTGCACAGCACTGGCACAGACCTGCCTGGCAAAAACTGATAGGAACTGATGTAACCTAGTCCTGAAAAGGACTGCAATTACAATTAGTCTTTACTCCCACAATCTATCTATTTAAGAGCACAGACCTGCCTGATAAAAGTCGTAGGAAATGCTGTAGCCTAGTCCTTAAAAGGACTGCAATCACAACTATTCCCTACTCCCAAGCTATCTGTAGATTTGTGCGAAAATTGGCTTGAAATTAACAAGGTATAGCGCACACAGCAACAGCGGTGCCGTCTAACACGCAGCTGCAGCAGTGAGAAAATGGTGGCGATGGGGAAAATGGCTTGGTCTTATAGGGCAAGGACATGTGACATACACTGCCAATGACACATGCCCTTGCTTGTGTGAAAAACAGCAGTTCGCTCCGTGTGTGCGCTGCTGATAGGCTGACAGACTGCACCTCCCCACTGCAAATGCGGGAAAGAGAAAAAAAAATGGAGATCTTCATTATTCCTGCAGAGATCCATCCCCTGCCCCTCCCCCCACCCCGCTGTACACACAAACTGCGTATTAACATTAATTTTCATCATTACTGAGAAAAAATCCAGTTATGATTTTGGTGCACGAACAGTTATCGAACATAACCTCGAACAGCCGAATTTTTCTCAAATCGTTCGTGTTCGCCGAACGACTCGAACACAGCCCAAAACAGCTCGAATTTGAGATTGGCGAACAGTTCGAGTAGAACAACGCTCATCTCTATTAGTAACAGCCCATCCAATCCACACAGGCAATGAAATCACACCATAGATGTACATATATTAAAATATGTGTAATTAAGAAAAAATACAGAGGGAAAAAGTATTGAACACGCTTACTGAAATCTATTTAATACTTCGTACAAAAGTCTTTGTTGGTGATGAAGTTTCAAGAAGCCTCCTATATGGAGAAACTAGTCACAGGCATTGCTCAGGTGTGAGTTTGACCAATTCTTACACAAATACTCTTCACATACTGAAGGTCCCGTGGGCTCCTTCTATGAACTCTGAGCTTTAGTTCCTTCCATAACTTATGCAATTTTTATTGAACATGGCAGTATATATAATATAACATTTTGTTAGTAAAAATTAGCGGCAAAAGTTTCAGTTACACGAGGGTAAATAGGTGGAACTGTGCCCCAAAATTTATTGTGCATTTCTCCCAAATGCGGTGATGGCCCATATGTCGTCAGAAATTACTGTTAGCCAACATGTTAGGGCTGGGAAGGAAGGGGCACTATTTGGGGTTTAGATCACAGATTTTCCTAGAATAGTGTTCGAACGCCATTTGCTGAGTCCCAAAGGTGCCAGAACAGCAGAAAAACCCCAAAAGTGACCCCATTGTAGAAATTACACCTCTCAATGAATTCATCTACGTCTCAATAACTATTTTGTAACATCCACGCTGTGCTTTATTCTGGAGAATTGCAAATCTGCCAGTTTAGTGCCCATACATTGTGCACCTTTAATTGTCGTGCCCCCATATATTGTAGTGCCCCCATACATTGTGCCCAGCTTGTTCTATTGGGGACACCCCGTAAATTGTTAAGTGAGCTCTCCCTGCTACAATAATGCCAAACATGTGGCCGCTTACTACAGTTTAGGCACAAGGATGGGGCTTTTGGATTTAGGAGATTTCATTGGATTTCATTTGAGGGGGGAGCCGTTGCATTTCCATAGTCTTTGTTCTACCAGTAACGTGGGACCCCCTATAGTTCCACTGACAGATGACGGACCTGAGTGGGGGATGGTATTGTGTGGGATAAGTTAGGGTTTATTGGTAACATTTTGGGGTACATGAGATTTTTTGATTGCTTTCAGTATAAGGCTGGATCATATTCTTATGTTCTACGCTGAGCGCTTAAATTGGGATTTCCGTGTAAATCCCACAAAAATGTGATTCAGATGAAACCCCTGCTGGTACTACTCACTATAATAACACCTTGGCTCCGTTTGCTGTCTTTTCCGGTGGTATCCATCTTTTTAGGTCTTTACAGAACTGTGGTCACCCAAACTTGTGCGCTAAAAAAACACCTAAAATAATGTGACACTGCTGGAACACAGACCAAATGGGGTCCACAGTGCCCCCATCTGCCTCTTTATAGTGAGTGGTTCCATTGGGTTTTTGCCTGAATCGCGGTTTTTCTGTTTTACATGGAAACCCCGATGTAAGCGCTCAGCGGAGAGCACAGGATAAATGTGACCTGAGCCTTATTCCGATTTTTGGGAGGTAGAATGAGCAAATAGACAGAAGTATAAGAACAGTTGGTATTATTATTATTTTTGTGCGGTTAACCGTGCGGTACAAGTGATACCTGATTTTATATAGTTTTTTTTATATTTTGCTACTATCTCACATTAAAATGCTTTTTTTTATAAAAAAATAGTTTTTTTGTCACCAAATTGTGAGAGCTATAACTTTTTTATCTTTTATTTTTTTTTTTGCCAACAAAGCTGAATAAGGGCTTCATTTTTTGTGACTATTTGAATATTTTTTTGGACCATTTTGGGGTATATAACATTTTCTGATTGCGTTTTATTTAGATTTTTCAGACACAGAATGATCAAAAACCAGCAATTCAGTTATTGTTATATATTTTTTTGCAGGTAAAAGTGATGACAGATTTATTCTTCGGGTCGGTACAATTACAGCGATACCAGATTTATATAGGTTTTTGAATGATTTGCTACTTTTATATACTAAAAACAATATTTTACAAACATGAATTTGTTTTTGTATCGCCATATTCTGAGAGCTGTAACTTTTTTTATTTTTTTGCTTGTTTTTTGCAGGACTATTTGGCGTTTTCATTTATACCCTTATTTTACACTAGCTATTGAACCCGTTCTACGCACGGGTGGCGAGCATTTTTATTGGTATATGGTCTCCCATGCTGGTATGTGCTGCCCCCCTCCTTGTATTTGTGCTGCCCCCATTCTGTCCCCAACATCCAATCCTGGTATGCGTGGTACACCTCACCCCCAATCCCGGTATGCGTGGCACCCCTCACCCCCAATCCCGGTATGCGTGGCACCCCTCATTCCGGTATGCGTGGCACCCCTCACACCCAATCCCGGTATGCGTGGCACCCCTCACCCCCAATCCCGGTATGCGTGGCACCCCTCATCCTTATCCTGGTGTGTATGGTATCCCTCATCCCGGTATGCATGGTACCCCATCCCTCATCCCTATCCTGGTGTGTATGGTATCCCTCATCCTGGTATGCATGGCACCCCATCCCTCATTGCCAATCCCGGAATGCATGGCACCCCTCATCCCCAATCCCGGTATGCCTGGCACCCCTCATCCCCAATCCCAGTATGCGTGGCACCCCTCACTCCTAATCCCGGTAGGCGTGGCACCCCTCACCCCCAGTCCCGGTAAGTGTGGCACCCCCCACCCCCCAATCCCAGTATGCGTGTCACTCCTCACCCCCAATCGCGGTATGCGTGGCACCCCTCACCCCCAATCCTGTTATGCTTGGCACCCCTCATCCCTATCCTGGTATGTATGGCACCCCTCATCACTGCCCTGGTGTGTATGGTATCACTAATCCTGATATGCATGGTACCCCATCCCTCATCCCAGTATGCATGGCACTCCATTCCTCATCCCCAATCCCGGCATGCGTGGCACCCCTCATCCCCAATCCCGGCATGCGTGGCACCCCTGATCCCCAATCCCGGCATGCGTGGCACCCCTCATCCCCAATCCCGGCATGCGTGACACCCCTCATCCCCAATCCTTGTATGTGTGGCACCCCTCATCCCCAATCCTGGAATGCGTGGCACCCCACATCCCCAAAACTTGTATGCATGGTACCCCTCATCCCCAATCCTGGTATGCATGGCCTCTTCATCCCCAATCCTGGTATGCATGGCTCCCTCATCCATAATCCTGGTATGATGGCCCCCTCATTCCCAATCCTGGTATGCATGGCCCGCTCTGACCCAATTCTGGTATGCATGGCCCTCTCAGGCCCAATGATGGTATGCATGGCCCCCACAGAACCAATCCTGGTATGCATGGCCCACTCAGACCAAATACTGGTATGCATGGCCCTCTCATCCCCAATCCTGGTATGCATGGCCTCTTCTTCCCCAATTCTGGTATGCATGACCCCCTCTTTCCCAATCCTGGTATGCATGGCCCCCTCATCCCAAATCCTGGTATGCATGGCCCCCTCATCCCCAATCCTGGTATGCATTGCCCCCTCATCCCAGTTCCTGGTATGCATGGCCCCCTCATCCCCAATTCTGGTATGCATGGCCCCCTCATCCTCAATCCTGGTATGCATGGCCCCACATCCCCAATTATGGTATTCATGGCCCCCTCCTCCCCAATTCTGGTATGCATGGCCCCCTCATCCTCAATCCTGGTATGCATGGCCCCATATCCCCAATTATGGTATGCATGGAACCCTCATCCCAAATTCTAGTATGCATGCCCCCCTCATCCCCAATTCTGGTATGCATGGCCCCCTCATTCCCAATCCTGGTATGCATAGCCCCCTCATCCCTAATCCTGGTATGCATGGCCCACTCAGACTCTATCCTGGTATGCATGGCCCCCTCATCCATAATCCTGGTATGCATGGCCCCCTCATTCCCAATCCTGGTATGCATGGCCTCCTCAGACCCAATCCTGGTATGCATGGCGCTCTCAGGCCCAATGATGGTATGAATGGCCCCCTCAGACCCAATCTTGGTATGCATGGCGCCCTTAGACCCAATCCTGGTATGCATGGCCCCCTCATCCCCAATCCAGGTATGCATGGCCCCTTCATCCCCAATCCTGGTATGCATGGCCCCCTCATCCATAATCCTGGTATGCATGGCCCCCTCATTCCCAAACCTGGTATGCATGGCCTCCTCAGACCCAATCCTGGTATGCATGGCCCTCTCAGGCCCAATGGTGGTATGCATGGCCCCCACAGACCCAATCCTGGTATGCATGGCCCCCTCAGACCAAATCCTGGTATGCATGGCCCTCTCATCTCCAATCCTGGCATGCATGGCCCCTTCTTCCCCAATTCTGGTATGCATGACCCCCTCTTCCCCAATCCTGGTATGCATGGCCCCCTCATCCCCAATCCTGGTATGCATTGCCCCCTCATCCCAGTTCCTGGTATGCATGGCCCCCTCATCCCCAATTCTGGTATGCATGGCCCCCTCATCCTCAATCCTGGTATGCATGGCCCCACATCCCCAATTATGGTATTCATGGCCCCCTCCTCCCCAATTCTGGTATGCATGGCCCCCTCATCCTCAATCCTGGTATGCATGGCCCCGTATCCCCAATTATGGTATGCATGGAACCCTCATCCCAAATTCTGGTATGCATGCCCCCCTCATCCCCAAATCTGGTATGCATGGCCCCCTCATTCCCAATCCTGGTATGCATAGCCCCCTCATCCCTAATCCTGGTATGCATGGCCCACTCAGACCCAATCCTGGTATGCATTGCCCCCTCATCCATAATCCTGGTATGCATGGCCCCCTCATTCCCAATCCTGGTATGCATGGCCTCCTCAGACCCAATCCTGGTATGCATGGCGCTCTCAGGCCCAATGATGGTATGAATGGCCCCCTCAGACCCAATCTTGGTATGCATGGCGCCCTTAGACCCAATCCTGGTATGCATGGCCCCCTCATCCCCAATCCTGGTATGCATGGCCCCTTCATCCCCAATCCTGGTATGCATGGCCCCCTCATCCATAATCCTGGTATGCATGGCCCCCTCATTCCCAAACCTGGTATGCATGGCTTCCTCAGACCCAATCCTGTTATGCATGGCCCTCTCAGGCCCAATGGTGGTATGCATGGCCCCCACAGACCCAATCCTGGTATGCATGGCCCCCTCAGACCAAATCCTGGTATGCATGGCCCTCTCATCCCCAATCCTGGCATGCATGGCCCCTTCTTCCCCAATTCTGGTATGCATGACCCCCTCTTCCCCAATCCTGGTATGCATGGCCCCCTCATCCCCAATCCTGGTATGTATGGCGCCCTCATCCCCAATCCTGGTATGCATTGCCCCCTCATCCCAGTTCTTGGTATGCAGGGCCCCCTCATCCCCAATTCTGGTATGCATGGCCCCCTCATCCTCAATCCTGGTATGCATGGCCCCACATCCCCAATTATGGTATGCATGGCCCCCTCATCCCCAATTCTGGTATGCATGGCCCCCTCATCCTCAATCCTGGTATGCATGGCCCCATATCCCCAATTATAGTATGCATGGAACCCTCATCCCCAATCCTGGTATGCATGGCCCCCTCATTCCAAATCCTGGTATGCATGGCCCCCTCATCCCCAATCCTGGTATGCATGGCCCCCTGATCCCCTTCCTGGTATGCATAGCCCCTCAGACCCAATCCTGGTATGCATGGCCACCTCAGACCCAATTCTGGTATGTATGGCGCCCTTAGAACCAATCCTGGTTTGCATGGCCTCCTCATCCCCCAATCCTGGTAGGCATGACCTCCTGATCCCCCAATCCTGGTATCCATGGCCTCCTCATCCCCCAATCCTGGTATGCATGGCCCCCTCATTCCCAATCCTGGTATGCATGGCCCCCTCATCCCCAATCCTGATATGCATGGTCCCCTCATCTCATCTCGAATCCTGATATGTATGGCCCCCTCATCCCCAATCTTGATATGCATGGCCCCCCTATCCTGGTGTACATGGCCCCCCATCACTGCACACATGAAAATAATAAACACTTTTGCTCACTTTCCTCCCTTCTGCTCTAGGTATATTTGGGTCATTATGTGCATGAGCAAATGAGCCCACTGTCTATCCAACATATGCCTAATCTAGGATTACCTATATTACCAAGGACCACCCTTGCCCCAGTTGCGTCTGGTGCCGATGTAGCCTCAAGTGTACCTACAATTAAAGGGGTTGTCCACTACTTGGACAACTCCTTCTCAATACTCAAGTAGTGGATAACCCCTTTAAAGCATGGTATCTCACTCCCATAGGGTGGCCGAGTACTGGACCACCTGTCATTCAAGTCCTAAACTCAGCACATATATAGGAGGTGTGGGACATTCTGCACTTGGAGTTATGCAAAACGAGTGGAGGACCACTAATTTAAGTCTGGAAGAGGATTTGTTTCTATTTTTAATAAAAAAAAAAAATCAGCAGAATAGTATAATAAAAGCGGAATAAATAATACTCATCTCACCAATCCCTTTTCCGATGCTTCCTGAGTTTCTATCTCCTAATTCTTCTAGGGACCGATGGTTGAGCCAATCACTGGCTATGAGCAGCCATGTCCTTGTTTCTGGAGAGGGCCCAGAAAGTAGAGACCAGCAGGGACCCGGGAAGTGACAAAATGGGATCGATGAGGAATTGTTGAATTTTTTTAATTTTTCATGCCATTCTGACCATTTGTTAAAAAAAAAAAAATATTAGTCTTACAACCCATTTAGGGGTTGTACAAGACTGGAAAAACATTGCTGCATCACACCTGTCCAAGGTCATGTCCAGTTATTGCTCCATCCATGTCAATGTGCGCAAAATGCAGTACCGTATACAGCCTGTGGACCATTGTGGAGCTGTTTTTTTTTTCCAGAAGAAGACAGACACTTTTTTAAATTCTGTATAATCCCTTTAATATATTGAGCGTACTCCTTCTATTACTATATTAAGAGTGTTGTACAAAATGAGATAATGAGAATGATCAGGGCTGTTGAGCCCTATTTTCTTAATATTGAAGCCATGTCCCTCGCTCTGTCGACCTGTCCTGTCGGAATGATGTTCCCATCTATAAGATGTCTGCAGATGCAGCATTCTACAGCCAGCCAATCAGAACGCTCGCTCACTGATTTATGCAAATGAGATGGCGGCAAAAAGAAACAACCAATAACTTTTCAACAAATTTCTCCAGCAGGGGCGGGTCATTTTGTCAGCAGGGGCAGGTCTATTTGTCAGCAGGGGCGGGACAATTTGTCAGCAGGGGCAGGTCAATTTTTCAGCAGGTCACTTTTGATTTTTTTTTTTTAGTCTCCCTAAGGTAAAAAATTCTCCATTACAGGTCCATAAATAGCGCTGAGGTTTTCCTGTATAATTGTGTGCGGAGCAGAGATTGAGGTCGTCATCCAGGCATTTGCATGGAGAGCACGGGAGTGACACAGGCATCTGTTTGGGGATTACCGTACTTAGTGATCCAGGTACTTGCCATGTGCACATACAATTACATGGTTTACAAGGCAGCCCACCTTACCTGAGAGTTCTCATATGTGGTGATACATAACTGGAACTTGTGACACAAAGTGGTCTCTCCACCGCACACACCTTTTCCTACAGGTTTGGTGGCTCAGAGCTTAGTGACCAGGGTGCTGGTGTTCTGGGATCAGATCCCACCGTGGCCACATCCACACTGTATTTTAGGCTCGTGCTGCTTTTCTCCCATCTTCTAAATATTAACTCATAGGCTTAATGTTGGTCTATAGAGTAGAATAGACCATTGAGTATGATAGGGACATAAACTGAGGGTTTTTTTCCGCTTACACGCCAGCACATTTCTAATGTCTGTTTCTGGGTTTGATAGAAAAGATCTTTATGTAGGAAACACCCATCCACCATTCAGGGCAGACTGGTAAAAATACCGACTTCATGAGGCTGTAAAAAAAAGACAGGACGCGAGCGCCCCCTGAACCTCCACCACCTTCCCCCTCCTGTCCGCCCCAAATAAAAACAGCAATACTGACACTTGGTCCAGCAGTCAAGCAGAAATGTTTTTTTTTACTCATTCATGGTGGCGCTGCCCCCTGCAGATTGCCGCCCTAGGTACCCGCCTTTCAGTGCGTAGTGGCAAATATGGCCCTGTCTGTGATCACATAGGAGTAAATCTTAGTAAATCTCCATCTTGCTGTGGGATCCTACATGTATTGTATTGAAAAAGTTGTTTCTCAAGTTGTACGTCACTAAGTTTGACTAAGTATTGACCTTAACTTCCCAACCACGGCAATGAGAAAGGGGACCCGAATCAAAAAAACATTATGGGGTCCCCTCCTGGAACTTCGTTGTGTTGCCATACTCCAATTCCAAGACATGAAGGCTTGTCATGTGTTCACCTGTCCTTCTTTTCCTTGCAATGGAGAGAGACGTGACATGACTTTTACATCTACGAAGGTCACTTAGCAAATGGGGAATCCACACAAGGTTAACGTCCTCTATGAGGAGAAAAATGAGACCCAACAATGATGGGTTCTAAAAACTGTCCAATAACAATCCAAAGCAGTCCTCTTAGCTTTTGACCCATTTTTTGGGCTAAAACAAGTGAAGGCAGTGTAATGGTCCCCATCAGGGGTGTAACGATTGCGGTCTCAGAGTGTGTGACCACCACCTAGACCATTCAGAAGGGGGACGTGCCAATGCCAGTGCCAATCAGATGCCAACAGCAGATGTCGACTTGCCCATGACGGGTGCTTCATGGCAGTGATGTCATGCGCTGCCCATGTCTGCATGCCGAAGTCAGTTGCCAGCTTTTACACCGGCTATAGAGGAGGACGCCACATATCGGGGAAAGGTAAGAATAATCATTGGTTTCTTTTCAAAATATGCTGGAGAAGAATGGATGGACCCTAGGATGGCACAATGAGAGGCATTGTACCAAGATGGGGGGCATTATACCAGGAAGGATGGTATTATACTAGGAAGTGGCCTGGGATGGGATACATTGTTATAGAATCGGGCCCAAGATGGGGGCATTATTACAGGAAGGGGACAGGATGGTGGACATTATTACAGGAAGGGGACAGGATGGGTGAGATTATTACAATAAGGAGCCAGGATGGGTGAGATTATTACAGGAAGGAGCCAGGATGGGGAACATTATCACATGAGGGGTGAATATGTATTTATAGGATCTAGAACGCTACATGGACCCACACATCTGACCACCATGCAGATGGGGGTCCAGGTCCAAAATTTTTCACCAGGGTCCATCAGACTCTAGTTACGCGATTGGTCTCCATAGAAAACTTTGCCAAGGTCCAGCTGGAATGTATGATTGCAGTATATTGGATGTTAGAAGAATGCCATAGATAATACTGAGGAATGAAGCCTCGCAGTGACCTCAGAGGAGGTGACATCCCAGGTGACATCACTGCTGTGAAGCCCAAGACAGAGGACAGGAAAAAAAATCCTCCCGCAATCACACATAGGGTGAAACCAGTATGGCTACACATTCAGCGCTGAAAACAAATATAAAATATAGAATACATTTTAGAAATTGTTCTTCTGCATTTAAAAAAAAAAGTGAAATGTCAAATCCTTTCTGATCTGGCATTGTTCAGTTCTTTTTTGACCCAAAATGATCCGGAAACGTGTTTTTCCATTTTGGCAGTAAGGCGGGAATCTAGCACCGAACACTGATAAAGCAAAGTTTAAGGGTCATTTCATTCACTGGGGGGAGAACAAGCTGAACAGGTTTTTTTTAGGTTGCGGGCGGGTACAGTGGTGAATGCTGCTTTTAAATGAGAATATATAGATATAAGTTAAGATATAAAGATTCTAAAACTAATGAGCTATTCTAAGGGGCGGCCAGAGACAGAAGAGGGACCCCTGTGCAGGAACAATTTATGGGCCCTCTGCAGTCCAATAGCTCCTCATAATGCACCATCCCACCTGATTTGGAGGTGGTAGTGGCCCCTTTACCTCTTGGGCCCCACACATGTTGCACCAATGTTTTGTTTGCCCATGGACTGGAAATCAAAAGGTGGGATGGACACAGGCAGGGAGGGGTTTCCGGTTAGACGCAGTGTATGGGGGCTTCGCTCCCCGATAGCTCATCATAGAGCAAACCCATTATGTCTCTCACAATTTATACACCAGTACATTATAAACTATAACATCTGCTCAGGTGCTTACATGCCATGTAATAGGCTACCCCTGGACCAGGGTACCCCAACCCTGCTTACCTACTGGATCACTGAGCAGCTGCACTGGTTGCACATTTCATATGTCTGATTCAACTTCCTTTTGCCTATGGGGGGATCCTTTTACTTTTGGTGATTTATTTTTATGCACTGTGCCACATGTCGTCTCAACAGTCCTGTCTTAAAGGGAATCTGTCAGCAGGTTGTGCTATGTAATCTGAGAGTAGCATTATGCAGGGACAGTGACCCTGATTCCAGCAATGTGTCACTTACTTTATTGGGTGCAGCAATTTTCTCTGCTGCAAATTTAGCAGATATCTGAATGCTGAGCTCTGTATAAGCCCATGCACAACACGTGATGTAGGGACAGAGACCCTTATTTCAGTGTCACTTAGTTTATTGGGTGCACAAGTTGTGATAGAATTTTTTCCAGCAGAGCTGTGAATGCTGAGTCCTGTATAACCCCGCCAACACCACTGATTGGCTGCTTCCTGTGTACACCGTGCATAGGCAGAAAGCTGGCAATCACTGGTTGGACCAGGAAGCATGATACAACTAGTCCTGTAGTGATAATCTCCTGCTGATAAAACACTGATTGTATTGAAAGAGTAAAACACAGCCCAGTAAGTGACACATCACTTTAATCAGGGCCTCAGCCCCAACATCATGCTGCTCTCAGATTACATAGCAAAAAAACCTAAACTTGCCAACAAATTTCCTTTAAAGTCTCTTTCAGACATTTATCTTTCTCGTACATGCTCTATATGGATTTTTGTTGATATAACATGTATATTATACACTATGCAACTGTTCACATGCCCATGTTTTCTGGGTGCTCTGTCTGCAAAAAAAAAAAGAAAAAATCTAAAAAAAATATGGAGACATTTTGATGGGAGCCACAGATTAAACTCATCCATTCAAATCAACATGTGTTAAAAAAAATAAAAATACAGTACACAGATGATATCCATGTGTATTTTGAGTGCTGTCTGTTTTTTACTGTTTAATGGGTAGGAAAATGTACTTTTTTATTAGTTTTTTTTTATATATAAGAAGAACAGATGAAACACTGATGGATGAAAATTGGATCCAGCAAACTGATAGAAACTGGTCCGATTCTTGTGTGCAAAAAAATACAAAATCCGGAGGACGGAATGAGGCTTTGCTCTGAATGCGGCAGTAGGGTATCTCCATACAATGCTTTATTCCCCCGTAGCACCAATGTATTCTAGAGAAGAAAACCTCCGTAATACAACATGCTCAGCTTGTTAACATTTTGTGCAAATCTCTGTATCCCCCCCATATCTGTATCTCTGGATCTATCAGGCTGTAGACTTCTGATATACTTGTGTTTCAATTTAGCAACATTTACATGATCTCTGTTTGTTGTCAGTGAAAGGGAACATTTTTTGTCTATATCCAGAGGTTAAAAAAAACACGCAAAAGAGAAAAAAATGGATGCTAAGAACAAAGTACACCAATATTGCTAAAAGTCAATTTTTATTAAACAGATTAAAAGTTATATAAACAATGTGATTGAGCAAACACCGAAGAAGACAGACATAGACAACTAAAAATTAGTGGGTGAGCTAGTCAGAAAAGTTACACAGGTACATGTGTACATGGATGCACAATTCACAAGTAACCATGCAAAAAGGCCAGACTGGCCATCTGGCAATTCTGGCAAATGCCAGATGGGTTGCTGCCAGCTGTGGGCCTCTCCTTCAGGCACACCTGCATGACTGAAACCGGTGGTTCCTGGGAGAAATAAAATTTATTTTGTCCCGGGTGCTGCAGTTTCAGTACAGCGGCTAGGCACCTTCATAATGCTATTAACCTGCAGATTAACCCTATATCTGCAGGTAAATAGAGTTATCTGACCTGTCAGGTTCCCTTTAAATTTCACAGCAGTTTGCATTCTGTAAATGTGATATATATCTTGAGCGATCCACAAAAGTCGATGAACATATATCGCATTCACTTCATAGCAAGTGGTGCTCGCAAATGCCAGGGCTGAATTTAAGTCCCAGTCCAACCCTGCCATGAAATAACACTATATGTATGCTGGTGAATCCACTAATGCATATATGCATGTACATGAAACTGTGTACATATGAATAGCTATATCCGGGCCCCTGATGAAGCAGTGGTGAAACACATGTCGGGCCCATTGGTGAGTAAGCTGATCGTCTATATGCACTTTGACTGAACTCTTTATAACTTTGTATATTTGCCCCGTAACTGAAGAAAGGGGAAATATTCAAAGGTACAAACAAAGAGTTCAATCAAAGTGCATCTAGATCAGCTCACCCACCAATGGACCTGACACGTGTTTCACCACTGCTTCATCAGGGGCCTGGATATAGCTATTCATATATTTAGACACTACGTTTCAGAAGGGGAATTACCTTTGCATTGGCAAAATTAATTAAGTACACAGTTTAATGTACATGCATATATGCATATGTCTTTTTCGGTGTTTGTTTGATCACATTGTTTATATAACTTTTATTCAATTTAATAAATATTGGCTTTTTATCAATATTGGTGTACTTTGTTCCTGTCACACGTTTTTCTCTTTCAGGTGTTTGTTCAATCCTGTGCCCTAAGGGGACCTGCAATTAATTTGGTTTATCAGATATGTATCGGTAAATTATATCCAGAGGTTGGAAACCAATTTAGACCTAATAATTTTTCTGGTTGAAAGATTGCAACCTACAATGTGTCCAGAGTAGGACATTTTTTTTAATCTAGACTGAAATATTGTAGCAAACCCACAGGACATAAAAAAAATGCCGCTGGTTTGTTTAGACAGATTGTCGAAACTGGATACAATCGTAGCAAACCCTCAGTTGTAAAAAAGTTCTTGGTCTATAGGACCAAATTCTGGATTCACTGACATAAAGCCGTGATCTTGGAAATGATGAGGAGTTCAGATACAAAGTATATTAGGAGGTGATGAAGCTTCATATACGCAAACGTCTTTTAATGGCATCTCGGTTACATACAGAAGGGAATGTGAGGCTGAGCAGACATTTTTGTGATCTTTGAGCATTTTTGGGACAGCAACTAAATTTAATTGAAAAATATCAAAGGCGGCGTATGGACATTGAGCGTAAAAATAAACAGAGATCCGCACAGTGACAATTCTGACCTCTCGGCGTTTTATGGCACTGCACTAAAAAGTAACATTTTTCCTTAAAGTCATTGATGTTTGGGTCATTGTTTGGCCCATACAGATTTATGAATGTTAGTACTGTAGTTGTGTGGGAATATAAAAGACCTGCGTTTGGGGAGGAGGTAGAAGTCTGGGGCACATACTCTTCTCTTTGAACTCTATTGTTATTAACTTATTCTTGTTCTAAATATTTAAAATCTATTATTCTTGGATACGACTGATACAACTTTGAAACAAATATATAACAATAAACAATAGAGTGAAGAGATCACTTAGTGGAGGAGGAATAGACGTCTTCCATCTGCTACGTCACCCATCATTAAGGCACAACTCTTCTTAGGCAGTGTGGGAGAAGGTTTTGTTACCTGCTGAGCAATTGATTTACCGTTGTCCTATTTGCGTATTCTGGAGGGTCTACACATAAATATTAGTAGCCCCACCCATATTGATAACCCATCAATATCTGATTGGTGGAGAGCAGACCCCCTACAATCGACAGGAGGAAGAAGCATTCACCTGAATAGGGCTGGGCTGCAGTACCAGGGATGTACCAGCTGTAGCATACATGTCCCGCTGTGGTGAGATCTAAGGGGTAACATCATTCCTTGTGGAGAGTCACATGCCAGTGTAAGGAGACTTATAGGCCATGCAGTGCTCCTAAGAGGAATTAAATATGCAAATTGTCTCTTCAGAAAGGAAGAGGACTCGAACTCTAGTGCCACCCATTGGAAGTAGCAATCCTAAGAGTCAATATCAACTCTTTAACCAGTCTTGCCAGATGTCTTAGGCTATGTTTCTGTAGCACCCTGAGGACTCGGCTGCTACAGGGGTATTGCACCTCAACCCAGAGGTGTGGTATTCCACTCCCGGGTAAGGATGGAGTGTGGAACTGAGCTTAGTAGGCTGCATGCACTACATACATCCCATTTCCGGGGGACAGAACTACGGTACTCCCACCAAGTATATATGTGCAGGTACGACAGCGTCTGTCCCTGGCTGGAGTGGGAAGGGGGGTGGAACATCCCAGTAGTGTAGGGGCAGATAGGGGGAGTACTCTAGGTAAAGCTAGGAGCTCATTGGGTGCTGGTCACCTGGGCTCACACATAGAGGGAGTATATAAGGTGGGCACCATCTTAGGACAGGGTCTTTTAGTCGGTCTTTGTAGAGGAGCTGAGGAGAGTTCAGCCAGGAGGGCTGACAGGGAGCTGTGGCTCCGTCTGGGCCCAGCTCCAGGGCTAGACCTGCAGTGAGGAGAGAGGAAGAAGGAAGGCCCAGAGTGGAAGACAAGAGGGAACCCTGAGAACCCAGAATTAAGCCAGAAGGGTGAAGGGTTGGCGGACACGGGTACCGGATCCCAAGCTGGCAGAGGCCGAAGCAACCCTTAGCCAGGAACCGGAGGTCGTGGTCAAGATTTGCCACGACCCTCACCAAATCCACCAGAAAGGCACACCAAGTATGGGGTCAGGGAACCCAGAGAAGGTTTAACCACCAAGAGACCCGAGGGAGCCGGCCAAAGGTGGATCCCTGGTGGGGACGGCCAGGAGAAAGAGAGAAGAGAGGGAAGCTCAGGACCACGCTCCGGAACTGCCTGGGGGTTGGCCGAGTCCAGGACCTGGTGGACGCAGCACGGCTCGGGTGGTCACTCAAGGCCAGAGTGACCAAAGGAACACCCGTGAGTAAAAACCCTGAAACTGCATCCCACGTCTCTGACTCTCTTTTCTACACTACAACTACCCCCATCATCCGCATCTGCTGCCCTGAGGCCATACCCCTCCCGTTGGGGGTTATACCACCACGCTGCACATCCTTATACACCTGGCCTCAGTGGACTGTTCTGCAGCGGCGGCTTCAAAGCCGCACTCAACGGGTGGCGTAGTCGATCAAGTTAACATCTACTGCCATAGACTGCCACTTAGTTTGACACCCTGGGCACGGACCGGGTCACCGCCACAAGGACTACTACCCCTATCCAGATCCGGCTCCGGGTATCCCCTGAACATGGCCCAGGGGGCGCGTCATTTCCATTATGAGATTTTGGTGAGTTTTTTACGCTAGATTTTTTTTTTAAATGCAAGTAACTTATTTTAATTAATGGGTGCAGAAAATCTGCAACATCAAAAGCTCACCAAAAGCTCATCATGGAAATGTAATCTTCGAATAAAAAGCCTAACCAGAATCTCAATATATTGACACGTGTTTCGGGGTGTTGCACTCTCCTCAGTGCAAAGATTAAGATCTGATTTGACTGTATGAGAGTCCTCGGATTGGTGTATAAGGGGTAACATCTCTCCTTGTGGAGAGTGACATGCCTGACCATCGAGTGTAAGGAGACTTATAGGCCTCTGGGAAATTAAATATGTAAATATACTTTCCGGAGAGGAAGAGGACTTGAACTCTAGTGCTATCTATTGGAAGTAGCAATCTTAAAAGTGCTGAGAGTAAGGCTATGTGCCCACGATGCAGAAATGCTCCGGATTTTTTCCTGAGTGTTTCTGCATCTCCCCTCCTGCCAGGGACGAGCGGATTGTACATGTGGATTGTACATGCGGATTGCACATGCGGATTGTACATGTGGATTGTACATGCGGATTGTACATGCGGATTGTACATGTGTTTTCCTGCCAGGGACGAGCGGATGGGAAGCGTTCTTCACATGCATTTCCGCATGCGGGTTGACAAGCGGTTTCCAAGCGATTTTAGCATTACTTGGAAAGTGCTTGACAACTTGGTCACACTGTATAAATCCATGCAAACGGCATAGATTTATATAGTGCGACCGTAGAGAATGGTAAAAAATAAAAAAATAAATATATACTTACCTTATAATGGCCCCCGGAGTCTTGCTTTGCTCCGTCCTGGCTTGCCGGAAGCTCGCGGTACACTGAAGGACCTGCCGACATCAGCGTCGTGTGACCCGTCACATGACTAAATTACATCACCGCAGGTCCTTCAGTCCACCGCGATCTGCCGGCAAGCCAAGACAAGGAGACTGCAGGCCATCAGAAGGTAAATATAATATTTATTTGTTATTTTATTCTTTTTTTTACAGGTTCTCGGTACCCGGGTGTGGAAGAGAGTCTCCTCTCCTCCAGACCCGGGTACCATCCGCACATTGAAACGCATGGATTCTGCATGTACAGATGCAGTGACGCGGATTACACGCGTTCCAATGCAAGTCAATGGCGGCGAAAACGCAGTGCTTACGCAAATGAATTGGTAGTGCTGCGTTTTTTTCCGCAATGATAATCCGCAGCGGAAATTTCCGCTGCATGTGCACAGCACATGCGGATTATCATTGGGGAACATGGCAGGCCTTCTACCATGCATTTTTTAAGTGTTTCTGCAGCGTTTTTGCCACTTAAAAAGCGCATGGTGGGCACACAGCCTTTCATGCCAGGAGCAGCTGTCCCTTTGTTCTTCTGGCCATGGGAGGGTCATATGGGCACTCAACAATCAAGTATCCACGGATTCCATCAATGGCATCCTGTGTCCCCTGTGTTAATGGAGCAGTAGCGCCAAAGCCTGATCACTAAGGATGAGCGAATTGATTTGAAACTGATTGTTAAAAAAATAAAACAAGACATCATCATCCTCGCCCCTCACACGTGCCTACTGTCCAAGCTCTGTGCTGGCACACACCACTTTCCTCCCCCAAGCTAGGAACTCCCGTCTTGTCATCACTCTTTGCTGGCACATTTTATAATGTCACAACGTCATAATGTGCGGCGTCAAACGTGGTCACGTGGACCAGCATCGATCATACATAGATCAGCTATTGTGTCCGATGGGTAGGTGACACATGTTGCCTGTAGGATAACACCTCTAAGTTTAGGCTTTTATCATGTATTTCTGGAAAACCCCTTTAAGCCTGCATTTACAATCTGAAAAAAACGACAAGAAGCAAAATGAACATAAACCTTGCTGTAAATAAGAAAAGAAAAAGCAAAAGTGTATTTAAATAAAATAGGGCTCTTAGTAACACTGTTTTTGATCAAATGGCTCACGGAAACATTAGACATAGTACGTTTTCTGTTCTTCATTTTCCAATTTAGGCTATGTTCATACCTTACATTTTTGGCCTCAAAGAGGCACAAGAGACAAGAAAAACGCAGCAAAAACGCATCAAATATTCAGCAAAAAACTCAGCAAAAAGTCAGCAGAACCTGCTTTTTTGAAGCAGCTTCTTTACTTCCAAGAGAGTAGGTTTTGCCTGCGGAAAAAAATGCAGCAAAAATGCAATGTGTGAACATAGCCTTAAGATGCATCGAGAAAATAAAAAAAAATCAGTAGTGAAGTTGGACAAAGCCTTTAGGAGTTATATTTATAGTTACAATGATTATATCTATAGCAGGAGTCTCAAACTCAGCTGGGTATATGGGCCGCACATGGAAAAAATGTGAATTTGGGGGGCCACATTCTTTGCAGGTCAAAGTGACATTTTTAGTGATACCATTTTTTTTCGTATACACCGCCTGAACATTTTTGCTGTGTTTATTTTTTTGTAGCTTGGGTCGTTACGGATGTGGCGATAATAAACGTGCACTTTTTTGTGTTTACTTTAGTTTATATATAAAACAGCATTTTTAGTGGCAAAATATTTATTCATGCTTTATTTTAAATTTTTTTTAAATTATTTTTACAATTTTGTTTCCTCCAATTGGCCACATACAGTAATATTGTTTTACTATTAGCACCGTAAGGTAATTCTGGCAAATATCTAGTAATGCGCAACATCCTGGTGGTTCCAATATTGCAGTAATGTGCCCCATCCTGATGGTCCCCATCTTGCAGTAATGTGCCCCATCCTGGTGGTCCCCATCTTGTAGTAATATGCCCCATCCTGGTGGTCCCCACCTTGTAGTAATATGCCCCATCCTGGTGGTCCCCATCTTGCAGAAATATGCCCCATCCTGGTGATCCCCATCTTGTAGTAATGTGCCCCATTCTGGTCTCCACCTTGTAGAAATGTGCCCCATCCTAGTGGTCCCCATCTTGTAGTAATGTGCCCCATCCTGGTCCCCACCTTGTAGTAATGTGCCCCATCCTGGTGGTCCCCATCTTGTAGTAATGTGCCCCATCCTGGTCCCCACCTTGTAGTAATGTGCCCCATCCTGGTTGTCCCCATCTTGTAGTAATATGCCCCATCCTGGTGGTCCCCATCTTGTAGTAATGTGCCCCATCCTGGTGGTCCCCATCTTATAGTAATATGCCTCATCCTGGTGTTCCCCATCTTGGAGTAATGTGCCCCGTCCTGGTGGTCCCCATCTTGTAGTAATATGCCCCATCCTGGTGGTCCCCATCTTGTAGTAATTTGCCCCATCCTGGTGGTCCCCATCTTATAGTAATATGCCCCATCCTGGTGGTCCCCATCTTGCAGTAATGTGCCCCATCCTGGTCCCCATCTTGCAATAATGTGCCCCATCCTGGTCCCCATCTTGCAGTAATGTGCCCCCTCCTGGTGGTCCCCATCTTGCAGTAATGTGCCCCATCCTGGTCCCCATCTTGTAGTAATGTGCCCCATCCTGGTGGTCCCCATCTTGCAGTAATGTGCCCCATCCTGGTGGTCCCCATTTTGCAGAAACGTGCCCCATCCTCGTGGTCCCCATCTTGCAGAAATGTGCCCCATCCTGGTGGTCCCCATCTTGTAGTAATATGCCCCATTCTGGTGGTCTCCATCTTGCAGAAATATGCCCCATCCTGGTGATCCCCATCTTGTAGTAATGTGCCACATTCTTGTCTCCACCTTGTAGTAATGTGCCCCATCCTAGTGGTCCCCATCTTGTAGTAATGTGCCCCATCCTGGTGATCCCCATATTGTAGTAATGTGCCCCATTCTTGTCTCCACCTTGTAGTAATGTGCCCCATCCTAGTGGTCCCCATCTTGTAGTAATGTGCCCCATCCTGGTCCCCACCTTGTAGTAATGTGCCCCATCCAGGTGGTCCCCACCTTGTAGTAATGTGCCCCATCCTGGTGGTCCCCATCTTGTAGTAATGTGCCCCATCCTGGTGGTCCCCATCTTATAGTAATATGCCCCATCCTGGTGTTCCCCATCTTGTAGTAATGTGCCCCATCCTGGTGGACCCCATCTTGTAGTAATATGTCCCATCCTGGTGGTCCCCATCTTGTAGTAATGTGCCCCATCCTGGTGGTCCCCATCTTATAGTAATATGCCCCATCCTGGTGGTCCCCATCTTGTAGTAATGTGCCCCATCCTGGTGGTCCCCGTCTTGTAGTAATGTGCCCTATCCTGGTGGTCCCCATCTTGCAGTAATGAGCCCCATCCTGGTGGTCCCCATCCTGTAGTAATGTGCCCGATCCTGGTGGTCCCCATCTTGCAGTAATATGCCTCATCCTTTTGGTCCCCATCTTGTAGTAATGCCCCCTCCTTTTTGTCCCCATCTTGTAGTAATGTGCCCCATACTGGTAGTCCCTATCTTGTAGTAATGTGCCCCATCCTGGTAGTCCCTATCTTGTAGTAATGTGCCCCATCCTGGTGATCCCCATCTAGTAGTAATGTTCCCCATCCTGGTCCTCATCTTGGAGTAATGTCCCCCATTCGGCAGTAATGCCCCATCCAGATGGTCCCCATCTTGTAGTAATATGCGTCATCCTGGTGATCCCCATCTAGTAGTAATGTGCCCCATCCTGGTGGTCCCCATCTGGTAGAATTGTCCCGTCGCTGTTCTTCACACACATAAAAAAGAAAAAAAAAAGATTCCTCTCACCTGTCCTCCATTCTCTCTACGTCCTTTGAGCACATGCGGCCCGCAGGCACAGACCCCTTGATGATTACGACCTGGTCCAGGAGGAGCCGCCGACAGCAGCGCTGCATTGACGCGCAGAGACCGGCTCTCTACAGAGCATTTTCAATGCCAGCCACCGGCCAATCAGAGGCCAGCAGCTGACATCTGTGCATGGCAGTGACGTCATACGCATGCGGCCTGCGGGGGCGTGTTTGAGACCTTTGATCTTTAGGGACACCTTGTATTTTAAGCATTCCATATGCTCAGTATATGAACTATTGTAAATTTTATGCATTACTATTCTAAAGAGAACATGACACTTGATTCATGCTGCCCCCGAACTAAGGCAGACTGACTCCATTATTGCAGCAATGTATGCTTTACTCTGAAATGCTATGGCGTTTCAGAAGAAATATGCTTTAAGGTCTCGTGCACACAAGTAAATAAATCGGACATATGCTGCCCGATTTTTTGGTTGGATAGCACATTGACTGCCCACTGACCCTTGCTATTCTATAGGGCTGTTCAGATGACTGATTTATCGAATCGGCCAACTGACGTAAAAGCTGGTCAGATGGATGGCACAAGGACATAAAACTGGTCAGATAGATGGCACAAGGACATAAAACTGGTCACATCGATGGCACATGGACGTAAAACTGGTCACATGGATGGCACATGAACGTAAAACTGGTCACATGGATGGCACATGGACGTAAAACTGGTCACATGGATGGCAAATGGACGTAAAAGCTGGTCATATAGATGGCACATGGACATAAAAACTGGTCACATGGATGGCCCATGGATGTAAAAACTGGTCACATGGATGGCACATAAACGTAAAAACTGGTCACATGGATGGCACAAGGAAGAAAAACTGGTCACATGGATGGCACATGGACATAAAAACTGGTCACATGGATGGCATATGGACATAAAAACTGGTCACATGGATGGCACGTGGACGTAAAACTGGTCATATGGATGGTACAAGGAAGTAAAACTGGTCATATTGATGGCACATGGACGTAAAAGCTGCTTATATAGATGGTCCATGAACATAAAAACTGGTCACATGGATGGCACATGAACATAAAAACTGGTCACATGGATGGCACATGAACATAAAAACTGTTCACATGGATGGCACATGAACGTAAAAACTGGTCACATGGATGGCACATGGACGTAAAAGCTGGTCACATGGATGGTACATGGACATAAAAACTGGTCACATGGATGGCACATGGACGTAAAAGCTGGTCATATAGATGGCACATGGACATAAAAACTGGTCACATGGATGGCCCTTGGATGTAAAAACTGGTCACATGGATGGAACATGGACGTAAAAACTGGTCACATGGATGGCAAATGGACATAAAAACTGGTCACATGGATAATACATGGACGTAAAACTGGTCACATGGATGGCACATGGACATAAAAACTGGTCACATGGATGGTATATGGACGTAAAACTAGTCACATGGATGGCACAAGGACGTAAAACTGGTCACATGGATGGCACATGGACATAAAAGCTGGTCATATAGATGGCACATTGACATAAAAACTGGTCACATGGATGGCACATGGACGTAAAAGCAGGTCACATGGATGGCACATGGACATAAAAACTGGTCACATGGATGGCACATGGACTTAAAAACTGGTCACATGGATGGCACGTAGATGTAAAAACTGGTCACATGGATGGCACGTAGTTGTAAAAACTGGTCACATGGATGACACATGGACATAAAAACTGGTCACATGGATGGACCATGGAGGTAAAAACTGGTCACATGGATGGCACATGGACATAAAAACTGGTCACATGGATGGCATATGGACATAAAAACTGGTCACATGGATGGCACGTGGACGTAAAACTGGTCATATGGATGGTACAAGGAAGTAAAACTGGTCACATGGATGGCACATGAACGAAAAAGCTGGTCATATAGATGGCACATGGACATAAAAACTGGTCACATGGATGGCAAATGAACATAAAAACTGGTCACATGGATGGCACATGAACGTAAAAACTGGTCACATGGATGGCACATAGACGTAAAAGCTGGTCACATAGATGGTACATGGACATAAAAACTGGTCACATGGATGGCACATGGACGTAAAAGCTGGTCATATAGATGGCACATGGACATAAAAACTGGTCCCATGGATGTAAAAACTGGTCACATGGATGGAACATGGGCGTAAAAACTGGTCACATGGATGGAAAATGGACATAAAAACTGGTCACATGAATAATACATGGACATAAAACTGGTCACATGGATGGCACATGGACATAAAAACTGGTCACATGGATGGTACATGGACGTAAAACTGGTCACATGGATGGCACAAGGACGTAAAACTGGTCACATGGATGGCACATGGACGTAAAAGCTGGTCATATAGATGGCACATTGACATAAAATCTGGTCACATGGATGGCACATGGACGTAAAAACAGGTCACATGGATGGCACATGGACATAAAAACTGGTCACATGGACGGCACGTAGATGTAAAAACTGGTCACATGGATGGCACGTAGTTGTAAAAACTGGTCACATGGATGGCACATGGACATAAAAACTGGTCACATAGATGGCACAAGGACGTAAAAACTGGTGACATGGATGGCACATGTACGTAAAAACTGGCCACATGGATGGCACATAGACGTAAAAACTGGTCACATGGATGGCACATGGACATAAAAACTGGTCACATGGATGGCACATGGATGGCACATGGACATAAAATCTGGTCACATGGATGGCCCATGGATGTAAAAACTGGTCACATAGATGGCACATGGACATAAAAACAGGTCACATGGATGGCCCATGGACATAAAAACTGGTCACATGGATGGCACTTGGACATAAAAACTAGTCACATGGATGGCACATGGACTTAAACACTGGTCACATGGATGGCACATGGACGTAAAAACTGGTCACATGGATGGCACTTGGACATAAAAACTAGTCACATGGATGGCACGTAGAGGTAAAAACTGGTCACATGGATGGCACGTGGACGTACAAACTGTTCACAATATGGATGGCACCTGGATGTAAAAACTGGTCACATGGATGGCACGTGGACGTAAAACTGGTCATATGGATGGTACAAGGAAGTAAAACTGGTCATATTGATGGCACATGGACGTAAAAGCTGCTTATATAGATGGTCCATGAACATAAAAACTGGTCACATGGATGGCACATGAACATAAAAACTGGTCACATGGATGGCACATGAACATAAAAACTGTTCACATGGATGGCACATGAACGTAAAAACTGGTCACATGGATGGCACATGGACGTAAAAGCTGGTCACATGGATGGTACATGGACATAAAAACTGGTCACATGGATGGCACATGGACGTAAAAGCTGGTCATATAGATGGCACATGGACATAAAAACTGGTCACATGGATGGCCCTTGGATGTAAAAACTGGTCACATGGATGGAACATGGACGTAAAAACTGGTCACATGGATGGCAAATGGACATAAAAACTGGTCACATGGATAATACATGGACGTAAAACTGGTCACATGGATGGCACATGGACATAAAAACTGGTCACATGGATGGTATATGGACGTAAAACTAGTCACATGGATGGCACAAGGACGTAAAACTGGTCACATGGATGGCACATGGACATAAAAGCTGGTCATATAGATGGCACATTGACATAAAAACTGGTCACATGGATGGCACATGGACGTAAAAGCAGGTCACATGGATGGCACATGGACATAAAAACTGGTCACATGGATGGCACATGGACTTAAAAACTGGTCACATGGATGGCACGTAGATGTAAAAACTGGTCACATGGATGGCACGTAGTTGTAAAAACTGGTCACATGGATGACACATGGACATAAAAACTGGTCACATGGATGGACCATGGAGGTAAAAACTGGTCACATGGATGGCACATGGACATAAAAACTGGTCACATGGATGGCATATGGACATAAAAACTGGTCACATGGATGGCACGTGGACGTAAAACTGGTCATATGGATGGTACAAGGAAGTAAAACTGGTCACATGGATGGCACATGAACGAAAAAGCTGGTCATATAGATGGCACATGGACATAAAAACTGGTCACATGGATGGCAAATGAACATAAAAACTGGTCACATGGATGGCACATGAACGTAAAAACTGGTCACATGGATGGCACATAGACGTAAAAGCTGGTCACATAGATGGTACATGGACATAAAAACTGGTCACATGGATGGCACATGGACGTAAAAGCTGGTCATATAGATGGCACATGGACATAAAAACTGGTCCCATGGATGTAAAAACTGGTCACATGGATGGAACATGGGCGTAAAAACTGGTCACATGGATGGAAAATGGACATAAAAACTGGTCACATGAATAATACATGGACATAAAACTGGTCACATGGATGGCACATGGACATAAAAACTGGTCACATGGATGGTACATGGACGTAAAACTGGTCACATGGATGGCACAAGGACGTAAAACTGGTCACATGGATGGCACATGGACGTAAAAGCTGGTCATATAGATGGCACATTGACATAAAATCTGGTCACATGGATGGCACATGGACGTAAAAACAGGTCACATGGATGGCACATGGACATAAAAACTGGTCACATGGACGGCACGTAGATGTAAAAACTGGTCACATGGATGGCACGTAGTTGTAAAAACTGGTCACATGGATGGCACATGGACATAAAAACTGGTCACATAGATGGCACAAGGACGTAAAAACTGGTGACATGGATGGCACATGTACGTAAAAACTGGCCACATGGATGGCACATAGACGTAAAAACTGGTCACATGGATGGCACATGGACATAAAAACTGGTCACATGGATGGCACATGGATGGCACATGGACATAAAATCTGGTCACATGGATGGCCCATGGATGTAAAAACTGGTCACATAGATGGCACATGGACATAAAAACAGGTCACATGGATGGCCCATGGACATAAAAACTGGTCACATGGATGGCACTTGGACATAAAAACTAGTCACATGGATGGCACATGGACTTAAACACTGGTCACATGGATGGCACATGGACGTAAAAACTGGTCACATGGATGGCACTTGGACATAAAAACTAGTCACATGGATGGCACGTAGAGGTAAAAACTGGTCACATGGATGGCACGTGGACGTACAAACTGTTCACAATATGGATGGCACCTGGATGTAAAAACTGGTCACATGGATGGCACTTGGACATAAAAATGGTCACATGGATGGCACATGGACTTAAACACTGGTCACATGCATGGCACGTGGACGTAAAAACTGGTCACATGGATGGCACCTGGGTGTGAATCGTTTGAGTTTTCTGGATGAAACTCAGACGATTTTTCATATTCTCGTCTGCAGCCAGCCTAAAATCTGGATGACTAGTCCCAGAAGTAATGAACAACAAAGTAGCACTCTGTAACGCTGAGTATGTAAATATGAAGTATGAAATATGAATAGCATTACTGCTGTAGAATATAGAAATAAATGAGACATCTTAGCGCATAAATTGGCCAATTCATGTGTACCTGACAGCCGCGATAAGGCGTTTCTCGATGTCAGGACCTAACAATGTGAATACCTCTCTAAGGGACATCCGTCTGCTTATGTGTGGGAAAGTAAGATCCTGATGCAATTAAAACCACCTGGGGCATGGAGGTGGAGTGCTCAGTCAAAGCTTAAATCTATTAACAAAGAAAATGACGGCACTTCCACTACAAGAAATAGGTGTGAACAGGTGCTTACTAAGAGGAGCTACCTCCATGTGCAATGAACAAACAAAGTAGCACTCTGTAACGCTGAGTATGTAAATATGAAGTATGAAATATGAATAGCATTACTGCTGTAGAAAATAGAAATAAATGAGAAATTTTAGCGCATGTAAATATGAAGTATGAAATATGAATAGCATTACTGCTGTAGAATATAGAAATAAATGAGAAAATGATAATCAGGATCTTACTTTCCCACACATAAGCAGACGGATGACCCTTAGAGAGGTATTCACATTGTTAGGTCCTGACATTGAGCCTTATCGCGGCTGTCAGGTACACATGAATTGGCCAATTTATGCGCTAAGATTTTTAATTAATGGGTGCAGAAAATCTGCAACATCAAAAGCTCACCAAAAACTCATAATGGAAATATAATCTTCGAATAAAAAGCCTAACCAGAATCTCAATATATTGACACGTGTTTCGGGGTGTTGCACTCTCCTCCACCATATCACCAGGGTGACTGTGATGCAACACCCACATAATTTTTTTGTAAGGGTGTTTATGATGCCGTAGGAAATTTTTTTAGAGACCTATCTCTAACTTTCTGTATATTGTACAGTATGTTCTGTTCATGTATACCCCCAGGGGTAAATGTTTTTCAGCCCATGCACTTAGTGCATGGGCATTACCAGTATAGGAGACCCATTCATTAACAATGGTAACAATTTTTTTTAATGAGGACCTCCTCTATGTCTCTTCAAAGGGGTATTGGAGTGCGTCCAATTTTTGGCCAGTCCTTGCAGTCACTGCATGGACATTACCAGTATAGGAGACCCACTCTTTTAGAATGGGAACATTTTTTTTACTGATACTGCCTCCCTTTTGGATTAAACATAACATTTAATAGTTCTGTTTCTTTTGTTCTGGAATCATTCCCTTCCCCGAAGCTATATACGCTACAAAAACGCAAGGGTTATTGGAGTGAGTCCTAAATTTTGGAAACCCTTGCAGTCACTGCATATGCAATAACAGAATAGGAGACCCGCTCCTTTATAATGGTAACATTTTTTTACTGAGGCCCTCCTCTATGTCTCTTCAAAGGGGTATTGTAGTGCGTGCTAATTTTTGGCAGCCCTTGTCTTCAAATTGGTATTGGGGTTTTTCCAAAATTTAGACAGCCCTTTAAGTCACTGCATACGCAATAACCGTATCGCAGAACCACTCCTTAATAATGGGAACATTTTTTTAACTGAGGCTCTCCTCAATGTGTCTTTAAATTGGTATTGGGGTTTTTCCAAAATTTAGGCAGCCGTTGCAGTCACTGCGTATGCAATAAATGTATAGCAGAACTGCTCCTTTATAATGGGAACATTTTTTTAAATCAGGCCCTCTATATGTCTTCAAAGGTGTATTGGGTGTTTTCTATATTTTAGACAGACCTTAGAGTTACTGCATACGCTATAACACTATAGGAGACCAGCTACTTAATAATGGGAATTTTTTTTTAAATCAGGCCCTCTATGTCTCTTCAAAGGGGTATTGGAGTTTTTCCAAATTTTGGGCAGGCGTTGAAGTCACTGCATACGCTATAACAGTATATGAGACCCGCTCCTTAATAATGGGAACAACAAAGCATAGCCAGCTAATGGTCCTCTAACAATAGTGAGGGCCAACTGCTGGCCCTTTAACAATAGTAAGGGCCTCCTGATGGCCCTATAAAAATAGGCTTTGTGACTTTCAGATTCCCTCCTTCATAAATGAAACAGGATGTGTCTGATCATGTCTCACATACCACATGGCCAGATAAGGTAGTAAAATGTTAAAATGACATTTACCGGTAAAGGTATTTTTCACCATTGAAAGCAATGCAAATGTGCAAAAACGCATCAAAAATGCTATGCGTGAACATAGCCCAAGGTGTGGAGGAGCATATTTTGGGGGGTTATTTATTTTGCCTTATATGGAAGTCATTGCACTGGAAAGGATGTTCCTTAACATTTTTTCCAGGAAAATCCATTTTGGTTTAGTTTTTGTATGGTTTATTGTGAGTCCGTAAAAGTGGCATAATACTCTGACAACATTGTTCACAGCAGTGACCTGGGAGTCAGAAATGCTTCCAGGGCTTTTCCCCATGCTGTTCCCATGTCATTTGAGCACTGTTCCAATCGATGTGAGAATTTTTTTGGCCCCCTGTAGACCTCCGGGGGGGGGGGGGGGACGCTGGAAAAGTGCTTGAGTTTCCCATAGACTTACATTGGGCTCGTTGCTCGGGTCGAGCACCTGAGCATTCCAATTTGCTCGACCCAAGCAACGAACACCCGAGCATTTTAGTGCTCGCTCATTACTACTGAGGAACCTTTTTCTGACCCTTCCATAACTTTTGAGCTCCTGTCCTCATTACTGATGCTGGATGTACTGTACGTTAAGACTAAAGCCAATTGCAATCATCCCTGTCTCTTGAGGGTCATGAAGGGATCTTCTAAAATGGGTTTTATGTGAGCACACTTGAATGGGGCAGAACTACAATGCCATTCTTTCCATCATTAAAATTACAGTAATCGTAACCTTCATGAGAGTACCCTTCCTCTGCCTCATGGCTTGCAGCATTATCGATCTGGCAAGCTTCAGAGCAGCTCTTACAAGCTGCAAGTCCTGCACTCATTGCTAAGGAAATCTACCACCACTGATAGACTGCAAAAGTGGACAAGAACCTAGTCAATGAGCAGTAAATAAATAAATGTAATTTAATTTAAATTAAATATTAAATTAAAAATAACTCCTTTCTTGAGAACGGAGAGGATTTGTAATAACAAGTAAATCGTAAAGTTGCTTATTTTTACAATCATTTCGCAATTTTACCCATTTACCATGTTGAGACAACCCTCAAGAATGCCGCATTTAAACTGTCTTGTTAAGCTACTGCGACCTCCACCGCTCCTCCAAGGGGCATTTATACCATCTTGTTAAGCTACTGCGACCTGCACGTCTCTTCCAAGGGGCATTTAAACCATCTTGTTAAGGTACTGCGACCTCCACCGCTCTTACGAGGGGCATTTAAACCATCTTGTTAAGCTACTGCGACCTGCACGTCTCTTCCAAGGGGCAATTAATCCGTCTTCGTAAGCTACTGCGACTTGCAAGCCTATCCCAAGGGGCATTTAAACCCTCTTGTTAAGCTACTGCGACCTGCACGTCTCTTCCAAGGGGGATTTAAACCGTCTTGTTAAGCTACTGCGACCTGCACATGTCTTCCAAGGGGCATTTAAACCGTTTTGTTAAGCTACTGAGACCTCCACGTCTCTTCCAAGGGGCATTTAAACCGTCTTGTTAATCTACTGTAACCTCCACCACTTTTCCAAGGGGCATTTAAACCGTCTTGTTAATCTACTGTAACCTCCACCACTTTTCCAAGGGGCGCTTAAACCATCTTGTTAAGCTACTGCGACCTGCACGTCTCTTCCAAGGGGCATTTAATCCGTCTTGATAAGCTACTGCGACTTGCAAGCCTATCCCAAGGGGCATTTAAACCGTCTTGTTAAGCTACTGCGACCACCACGTCTCTTCCAAGGGGCATTTAAACCATCTTGTTAAGCTACTGCGACCTGCATGTCTCTACCAAGGGACATTTAAACCGTCTTGTTACGCTACTGCGACCTGCAAGTCTCTTCCAAGAGGCATTTAAACAGTCTTGTTAAGCTACTGCGAACTCCACCGCTCTTCCAAGGGGCATTTAAACTGTCTTGTTAAGCAACTGCGACCTGCACGTCTCTTCCAAGGGGCATTTAAACTGTCTTGTTAAGCTACTGCGAACTCCACCGCTCTTCCAAGGGGCATTTAAACTGTCTTGTTAAGCAACTGCGACCTGCATGTCTCTTCCAAGGGGCATTTAAATCGTCTTGGTAAGGTACTGAGACCTGCACGTCTCTTCCAAGGGGCATTTAAACTGTCTTATTAAGCTACTGCGACCTCCACCGCTCTTCCATGGGGCATTTAAACCATCTTGTTAAGCTACTGCGACCTGCACGTCTCTTCCAAGGGGCATTTAAACTGTTTAGTTAAGCTACTGCGACCTCCACCGCACTTCCAAGGGGCATTTTAACAGTCTTGTGAAGCTACTGCGACCTGCACGTCTCTTTCAAGGGGCATTTAAACTATCTTGTTAAGCTACTGCGACCTCCACCGCTCTTCCAAGGGGCATTTAAACCGTCTTGTTAAGCTACTGCGAACTGCACGTCTCTTCCAAGTGGCATTTAAACCGTCTTGTTAAGCTACTGCGACCTGCATGTCTCTTCCAAGGTGCATTTAAACTGTCTTGTTAAGCTACTGCGACCTGCACATCTCTTCCAAGGGGCATTTAAACCGTCTTATTAAACTTCTGCGACCTGCAAGCCTTTTCCAAGGGGCATTTAAACTGTCTTGTTAAGCTACTGCGACCTACACGTCTCTTCCAAGGGGCATTTAAACTGTCTTGTTAAGCTACTGCATCCTTCACCGCTCTTCCAAGGGGCATTTAAACCATCTTGTTAAGCTACTGCGACCTGCACATCTCTTCGAAGGGGCATTTAAACTGTCTTGTTAAGCTACTGCGACCTGCACGTCTCTTACAAGGGGCATTTAAACTGTCTTGTTAAGCTACTGCGACCTCCACCGCTCTTCCAAGGGGCATTTAAACCATCTTGTTAAGCTACTGTGACCTGCACGTCTCTTCCAAGGGGCATTTAAATTGTCTTGTTAAGCTACTGCGACCTGCACGTCTCTTCTAAGGGGCATTTAAACCGTCTTGTTAAGCTACTGCGACTTACACGTCTCTTCCAAGGGTCATTTAAAATGCTTTGTTAAGCTACTGCGACCTGCATGTCTCTTCCAAAGGGCATTTAAACCGTCTTGTTAAGCTACTGCGACCTGCACGTCTCTTCCAAGGGGCATTTAAACCATCTTGTTTAGCTGCTGCGACCTGCATGTCTCTTCCAAGGGGCATTTAAACCGTCTTGTTAAGCTACTGCGACCTCCACCGCTCTTCCAAGGGGCATTTAAACCGTCTTGTTAAGCTACTGCGACCTGCACGTCTCTTTCAAGGGGCATTTAACCTGTCTTGTTAAGCTACTGCGACCTGCACGTCTCTTCCAAGTGGCATTTAAATCGTCTTGGTAAGCTACGGCGACCTGCACGTCTCTTCCAAGGGGCATTTAAACTGTCTTGTTAAGCTACTGCGACCTCCACCGCTCTTCCATGGGGCATTTAAACCATCTTGTTAAGCTACTGCGACCTGCACGTCTCTTCCAAGGGGCATTTAAACTGTCTTGTTAAGCTACTGCGACATCCACCGCACTTCCAAGGGGCATTTAAACAGTCTTGTGAAGCTACTGCGACCTGCACGTCTCTTTCAAGGGGCATTTAAACTCTCTTGTTAAGCTACTGCGACCTCCACCGCTCTTCCAAGGGGCAATTAAACCGTCTTGTTAAGCTACTGCGAACTGCACGTCTCTTCCAAGTGGCATTTAAACAGTCTTGTTAAGCTACTGCGACCTGCACGTCTCTTCCAAGGTGCATTTAAACTGTCTTGTTAAGCTACTGCGACCTCCACCTCTCTTCCAAGGGGCATTTAAACCGTCTTATTAAGCTACTGCGACCTGCACATCTCTTCCAAGGGGCATTTAAACCGTCTTATTAAACTTCTGCGACCTGCAAGCCTCTTCCAAGGGGCATTTAAACTGTCTTGTTAAGCTACTGCGACCTACACGTCTCTTCCAAAGGGCATTTAAACTGTCTTGTTAAGCTACTGCATCCTTCACCGCTCTTCCAAGGGGCATTTAAACCATCTTGTTAAGCTACTGCGACCTGCACGTCTCTTCCATGGGGCATTTAAACCGTCTTGTTAAGCTACTGCGACCTGTATGTCTCTACCAAGGGACATTTAAACCGTCTTGTTAAGCTGCTGCGACCTGCATGTCTCTTCCAAGGGGCATTTAAACTGTCTTGTTAAGCAACTGCGACCTGCACGTCTCTTCCAAGGGGCATTTAAATCGTCTTGGTAAGCTACTGCGACCTGCACGTCTCTTCCAAGGGGCATTTAAACTGTCTTGTTAAGCTACTGCGACCTCCACCGGTCTTCAAAGGGGCATTTAAACGGTCTTATTAAGCTACTGCGACCTCCACCGCTCTTCCAAGGGGCATTTAAACCATCTTGTTAAGCTACTGCGACCTGCACGTCTCTTCCAAGGGGCATTTAAACTGTCTTGTTAAGCTACTGCGACTTGCACGTCTCTTCCAAGGGGCATTTAAACAGTCTTGTTAAGCTTCTGCGACCTGCACGTCTCTTCCAAGGGGCATGTAAACCGTCTTTTTAAGCTACTGCGACTTGAACGTCTCTTCCAAGGGACATTTAAACAGTCTTGTTAAGCTACTGTAACCTCCACCACTTTTCCAAGGGGCATCTAAACCGTCTTGTTAAGCTACTGCGACCTGCACGTCTCTTTCAAGGGGCATTTAAACCGTCTTGTTAAGCTACTGCGACCTGCATGTCTCTTCCAAGGGGCATTTAAAACGTCTTGTTAAGCTACTGCGACCTGCACGTCTCTTTCAAGGGGCATTTAAACTGTCTTGTTAAGCTACTGCGACCTCAACCGCTCTTCCAAGGGGCATTTAAACCGTCTTGTTAATCTACTGCGACCTGCACGTCTCTTCCAAGTGGCATTTAAACCGTCTTGTTAAGCTTCTGCGACCTGCAAGTCTCTTCCAAGGGGCATTTAAACTGTCTTGTTAAGCTACTGCGACCTCCACCTCTCTTCCAAGGGGCATTTAAACCGTCTTGTTAAGCTACTGCGACCTGCACGTCTCTTCCAAGGGGCATTTAATCCATCTTGATAAGCTACTGCGACTTGCAAGCCTATCCCAAGGGGCATTTAAACCGTCTTGTTAAGCTACTGCGACCACCACGTCTCTTCCAAGGGGCATTTAAACCATCTTGTTAAGCTACTGCGACCTGCATGTCTCTACCAAGGGACATTTAAACCGTCTTGTTACGCTACTGCAACCTGCAAGTCTCTTCCAAGAGGCATTTAAACAGTCTTGTTAAGCTACTGCGAACTCCACCGCTCTTCCAAGGGGCATTTAAACTGTCTTGTTAAGCAACTGCGACCTGCACGTCTCTTCCAAGGGGCATTTAAACTGTCTTGTTAAGCTACTGCGAACTCCACCGCTCTTCCAAGGGGCATTTAAACTGTCTTGTTAAGCAACTGCGACCTGCACGTCTCTTCCAAGGGGCATTTAAATCGTCTTGGTAAGGTACTGAGACCTGCACGTCTCTTCCAAGGGGCATTTAAACTGTCTTATTAAGCTACTGCGACCTCCACCGCTCTTCCATGGGGCATTTAAACCATCTTGTTAAGCTACTGCGACCTGCACGTCTCTTCCAAGGGGCATTTAAACTGTTTAGTTAAGCTACTGCGACCTCCACCGCACTTCCAAGGGGCATTTTAACAGTCTTGTGAAGCTACTGCGACCTGAACGTCTCTTTCAAGGGGCATTTAAACTATCTTGTTAAGCTACTGCGACCTCCACCGCTCTTCCAAGGGGCATTTAAACCGTCTTGTTAAGCTACTGCGAACTGCACGTCTCTTCCAAGTGGCATTTAAACCGTCTTGTTAAGCTACTGCGACCTGCATGTCTCTTCCAAGGTGCATTTAAACTGTCTTGTTAAGCTACTGCGACCTCCACCTCTCTTCCAAGGGGCATTTAAACCGTCTTATTAAGCTACTGCGACCTGCACATCTCTTCCAAGGGGCATTTAAACCGTCTTATTAAACTTCTGCGACCTGCAAGCCTTTTCCAAGGGGCATTTAAACTGTCTTGTTAAGCTACTGCGACCTACACGTCTCTTCCAAGGGGCATTTAAACTGTCTTGTTAAGCTACTGCATCCTTCACCGCTCTTCCAAGGGGCATTTAAACCATCTTGTTAAGCTACTGCGACCTGCACGTCTCTTCCAAGGGGCATTTAAACTGTCTTGTTAAGCTACTGCGACCTGCACGTCTCTTCCAAGGAGCATTTAAACTGTCTTGTTAAGCTACTGCGACCTCCACCGCTCTTCCAAGGGGCATTTAAACCATCTTGTTAAGCTACTGTGACCTGCACGTCTCTTCCAAGGGGCATTTAAATTGTCTTGTTAAGCTACTGCGACCTGCACGTCTCTTCTAAGGGGCATTTAAACCGTCTTGTTAAGCTACTGCGACTTACACGTCTCTTCCAAGGGTCATTTAAAATGCTTTGTTAAGCTACTGCGACCTGCATGTCTCTTCCAAAGGGCATTTAAACCGTCTTGGTAAGCTACTGCGACCTGCACGTCTCTTCCAAGGGGCATTTAAACCATCTTGTTTAGCTGCTGCGACCTGCATGTCTCTTCCAAGGGGCATTTAAACCGTCTTGTTAAGCTACTGCGACCTCCACCGCTCTTCCAAGGGGCATTTAAACCGTCTTGTTAAGCTACTGCGACCTGCATGTCTCTTTCAAGGGGCATTTAAATTGTCTTGTTAAGCTACTGCGACCTGCACGTCTCTTCCAAGTGGCATTTAAATCGTCTTGGTAAGCTACGGCGACCTGCACGTCTCTTCCAAGGGGCATTTAAACTGTCTTGTTAAGCTACTGCGACCTCCACCGCTCTTCCATGGGGCATTTAAACCATCTTGTTAAGCTACTGCGACCTGCACGTCTCTTCCAAGGGGCATTTAAACTGTGTTGTTAAGCTACTGCGACCTCCACCGCACTTCCAAGGGGCATTTAAACAGTCTTGTGAAGCTACTGCGACCTGCACGTCTCTTTCAAGGGGCATTTAAACTCTCTTGTTAAGCTACTGCGACCTCCACCGCTCTTCCAAGGGGCAATTAAACCGTCTTGTTAAGCTACTGCGAACTGCACGTCTCTTCCAAGTGGCATTTAAACAGTCTTGTTAAGCTACTGCGACCTGCACGTCTCTTCCAAGGTGCATTTAAACTGTCTTGTTAAGCTACTGCGACCTCCACCTCTCTTCCAAGGGGCATTTAAACCGTCTTATTAAGCTACTGCGACCTGCACATCTCTTCCAAGGGGCATTTAAACCGTCTTATTAAACTTCTGCGACCTGCAAGCCTCTTCCAAGGGGCATTTAAACTGTCTTGTTAAGCTACTGCGACCTACACGTCTCTTCCAAAGGGCATTTAAACTGTCTTGTTAAGCTACTGCATCCTTCACCGCTCTTCCAAGGGGCATTTAAACCATCTTGTTAAGCTACTGCGACCTGCACGTCTCTTCCATGGGGCATTTAAACCGTCTTGTTAAGCTACTGCGACCTGCATGTCTCTACCAAGGGACATTTAAACCGTCTTGTTAAGCTGCTGCGACCTGCATGTCTCTTCCAAGGGGCATTTAAACTGTCTTGTTAAGCAACTGCGACCTGCACGTCTCTTCCAAGGGGCATTTAAATCGTCTTGGTAAGCTACTGCGACCTGCACGTCTCTTCCAAGGGGCATTTAAACTGTCTTGTTAAGCTACTGCGACCTCCACCGGTCTTCAAAGGGGCATTTAAACGGTCTTATTAAGCTACTGCGACCTCCACCGCTCTTCCAAGGGGCATTTAAACCATCTTGTTAAGCTACTGCGACCTGCACGTCTCTTCCAAGGGGCATTTAAACTGTCTTGTTAAGCTACTGCGACCTGCACGTCTCCTATAAGTGGCATTTAAACCATGTTGTTAAGCTACTGCGACTTGCACGTCTCTTCCAAGGGGCATTTAAACCGTCTTGTTAAGCTTCTGCGACCTGCACGTCTCTTCCAAGGGGCATGTAAACCGTCTTTTTAAGCTACTGCGACTTGAACGTCTCTTCCAAGGGACATTTAAACAGTCTTGTTAAGCTACTGTAACCTCCACCACTTTTCCAAGGGGCATCTAAACCGTCTTGTTAAGCTACTGCGACCTGCACGTCTCTTTCAAGGGGCATTTAAACCGTCTTGTTAAGCAACTGCGACCTGCATGTCTCTTCCAAGGGGCATTTAAAACGTCCTGTTAAGCTACTGCGACCTGCAAGTCTCTTTCAAGGGGCATTTAAACTGTCTTGTTAAGCTACTGCGACCTCAACCGCTCTTCCAAGGGGCATTTAAACCGTCTTGTTAATCTACTGCGACCTGCACGTCTCTTCCAATTGGCATTTAAACCGTCTTGTTAAGCTACTGCGACCTGCAAGTCTCTTCCAAGGGGCATTTAAACTGTCTTGTTAAGCTACTGCGACCTCCACCTCTCTTCCAAGGGGCATTTAAAACGTCTTGTTAAGCTGCTGCGACCTGCACGTCTCTTCCAAGGGGCATTTAATCCGTCTTGATAAGCTACTGCGACTTGCAAGCCTATCCAAAGGGGCATTTAAACCATCTTGTTAAGCTACTGCGACCACCACGTCTCTTCCAAGGGGCATTTAAACCATCTTGTTAAGCTACTGCGACCTGCATGTCTCTACCAAGGGACATTTAAACCGTCTTGTTAAGCTACTGCGACCTGCAAGTCTCTTCCAAGAGGCATTTAAACAGTCTTGTTAAGCTACTGCGAACTCCACCGCTCTTCCAAGGGGCATTTAAACTGTCTTGTTAAGCAACTGTGACCTGCACGTCTCTTCCAAGGGGCATTTAAACTGTTTAGTTAAGCTACTGCGACCTCCACCGCACTTCCAAGGGGCATTTTAACAGTCTTGTGAAGCTACTGCGACCTGCACGTCTCTTTCAAGGGGCATTTAAACTATCTTGTTAAGCTACTGCGACCTCCACCGCTCTTCCAAGGGGCATTTAAACCGTCTTGTTAAGCTACTGCGAACTGCACGTCTCTTCCAAGTGGCATTTAAACCGTCTTGTTAAGCTACTGCGACCTGCATGTCTCTTCCAAGGTGCATTTAAACTGTCTTGTTAAGCTACTGCGACCTCCACCTCTCTTCCAAGGGGCATTTAAACCGTCTTATTAAGATACTGCGACCTGCACATCTCTTCCAAGGGGCATTTAAACCGTCTTATTAAACTTCTGCGACCTGCAAGCCTTTTCCAAGGGGCATTTAAACTGTCTTGTTAAGCTACTGCGACCTACACGTCTCTTCCAAGGGGCATTTAAACTGTCTTGTTAAGCTACTGCATCCTTCACCGCTCTTCCAAGGGGCATTTAAACCATCTTGTTAAGCTACTGCGACCTGCACGTCTCTTCCAAGGGGCATTTAAACTGTCTTGTTAAGCTACTGAGACCTGCACGTCTCTTCCAAGGAGCATTTAAACTGTCTTGTTAAGCTACTGCGACCTCCACCGCTCTTCCAAGGGGCATTTAAACCATCTTGTTAAGCTACTGTGACCTGCACGTCTCTTCCAAGGGGCATTTAAATTGTCTTGTTAAGCTACTGCGACCTGCACGTCTCTTCTAAGGGGCATTTAAACCGTCTTGTTAAGCTACTGCGACTTACACGTCTCTTCCAAGGGTCATTTAAAATGCTTTGTTAAGCTACTGCGACCTGCATGTCTCTTCCAAAGGGCATTTAAACCGTCTTGGTAAGCTACTGCGACCTGCACGTCTCGTCCAAGGGGCATTTAAACCATCTTGTTTAGCTGCTGCGACCTGCATGTCTCTTCCAAGGGGCATTTAAACCGTCTTGTTAAGCTACTGCGCCCTCCACCGCTCTTCCAAGGGGCATTTAAACCGTCTTGTTAAGCTACTGCGATCTGCACGTCTCTTTCAAGGGGCATTTAACCTGTCTTGTTAAGCTACTGCGACCTGCACGTCTCTTCCAAGTGGCATTTAAATCGTCTTGGTAAGCTACGGCGACCTGCACGTCTCTTCCAAGGGGCATTTAAACTGTCTTGTTAAGCTACTGCGACCTCCACCGCTCTTCCATGGGGCATTTAAACCATCTTGTTAAGCTACTGCGACCTGCACGTCTCTTCCAAGGGGCATTTAAACTGTCTTGTTAAGCTACTGCGACCTCCACCGCACTTCCAAGGGGCATTTAAACAGTCTTGTGAAGCTACTGCGACCTGCACGTCTCTTTCAAGGGGCATTTAAACTCTCTTGTTAAGCTACTGCGACCTCCACCGCTCTTCCAAGGGGCAATTAAACCGTCTTGTTAAGCTACTGCGAACTGCACGTCTCTTCCAAGTGGCATTTAAACAGTCTTGTTAAGCTACTGCGACCTGCATGTCTCTTCCAAGGTGCATTTAAACTGTCTTGTTAAGATACTGCGACCTCCACCTCTCTTCCAAGGGGCATTTAAACCGTCTTATTAAGCTACTGCGAACTGCACGTCTCTTCCAATTGGCATTTAAACCGTCTTGTTAAGCTACTGCGACCTGCATGTCTCTTCCAAGGTGCATTTAAACTGTATTGTTAAGCTACTGCGACCTCCACCTCTCTTCCAAGGGGCATTTAAACCGTCTTATTAAGCTACTGCGACCTGCACATCTCTTCCAAGGGGCATTTAAACCGTCTTATTAAACTTCTGCGACCTGCAAGCCTTTTCCAAGGGGCATTTAAACTGTCTTGTTAAGCTACTGCGACCTACACGTCTCTTCCAAGGGGCATTTAAACTGTCTTGTTAAGCTACTGCATCCTTCACCGCTCTTCCAAGGGGCATTTAAACCATCTTGTTAAGCTACTGCGACCTGCACGTCTCTTCCAATGGGCATTTAAACTGTTTGTTAAGCTACTGCGACCTGCACGTCTCTTCCAAGGGGCATTTAAACTGTCTTGTTAAGCTACTGCGACCTCCATCGCTCTTCCAAGGGGCATTTAAACCATCTTGTTAAGCTACTGTGACCTGCACGTCTCTTCCAAGGGGCATTTAAATTGTCTTGTTAAGCTACTGCGACCTGCACGTCTCTTCTAAGGGGCATTTAAACCGTCTTGTTAAGCTACTGCGACTTACACGTCTCTTCCCAGGGTCATTTAAAATGCTTTGTTAAGCTACTGCGACCTGCATGTCTCTTCCAAAGGGCATTTAAACCGTCTTGTTAAGCTACTGCGACCTGCACGTCTCTTCCAAGGGGCATTTAAACCATCTTGTTTAGCTGCTGCGACCTGCATGTCTCTTCCAAGGGGCATTTAAACCGTCTTGTTAAGCTACTGCGACCTCCACCGCTCTTCCAAGGGGCATTTAAACCGTCTTGTTAAGCTACTGCGACCTGCACGTCTCTTTCAAGGGGCATTTAACCTGTCTTGTTAAGCTACTGCGACCTGCACGTCTCTTCCAAGTGGCATTTAAATCGTCTTGGTAAGATACGGCGACCTGCACGTCTCTTCCAAGGGGCATTTAAACTGTCTTGTAAAGCTACTGCGACCTCCACCGCACTTCCAAGGGGCATTTAAACAGTCTTGTGAAGCTACTGCGACCTGCACGTCTCTTTCAAGGGGCATTTAAACTCTCTTGTTAAGCTACTGCGACCTCCACCGCTCTTCCAAGGGGCAATTAAACAGTCTTGTTAAGCTACTGCGAACTGCACGTCTCTTCCAAGGGGCATTTAAACTGTCTTGTTAAGCTACTGCGACCTCCACCGCACTTCCAAGGGGCATTTAAACAGTCTTGTGAAGCTACTGCGACCTGCACGTCTCTTTCAAGGGGCATTTAAACTCTCTTGTTAAGCTACTGCGACCTCCACCGCTCTTCCAAGGGGCAATTAAACAGTCTTGTTAAGCTACTGCGAACTGCACGTCTCTTCCAAGTGGCATTTAAACAGTCTTGTTAAGCTACTGCGACCTGCACGTCTCTTCCAAGGTGCATTTAAACTGTCTTGTTAAGCTACTGCGACCTCCACCTCTCTTCCAAGGGGCATTTAAACCGTCTTATTAAGCTACTGCGACCTGTACATCTCTTCCAAGGGGCATTTAAACCGTCTTATTAAACTTCTGCGACCTGCAAGCCTCTTCTAAGGGGCATTTAAACTGTCTTGTTAAGCTACTGCGACCTACACGTCTCTTCCAAGGGGCATTTAAACTGTCTTGTTAAGCTACTGCATCCTTCACCGCTCTTCCAAGGGGCATTTAAACCATCTTGTTAAGCTACTGCGACCTGCACGTCTCTTCCATGGGGCATTTAAACCGTCTTGTTAAGCTACTGCGACCTGCATGTCTCTACTAAGGGACATTTAAACCGTCTTGTTAAGCTGCTGCGACCTGCATGTCTCTTCCAAGGGGCATTTAAACTGTCTTGTTAAGCAACTGCGACCTGCACGTCTCTTCCAAGGGGCATTTAAATCGTCTTGGTAAGCTACTGCGAACTCCACGTCTCTTCCAAGGGGCATTTAAACTGTCTTGTTAAGCTACTGCGAACTCCACCGGTCTTCAAAGGAGCATTTAAACGGTCTTATTAAGCTACTGCGACCTCCACCGCTCTTCCAAGGGGCATTTAAACCATCTTGTTAAGCTACTGCGACCTGCACGTCTCTTCCAAGGGGCATTTAAACTGTCTTGTTAAGCTACTGCGACCTGCACGTCTCTTATAAGTGGCATTTAAACCATGTTGTTAAGCTACTGCAACTTGCACGTCTCTTCCAAGGGGCATTTAAACCATCTTGTTAAGCTTCTGCGACCTGCACGTCTCTTCCAAGGGGCATGTAAACCGTCTTTTTAAGCTACTGCGACTTGAACGTCTCTTCCAACGGACATTTAAACAGTCTTGTTAAGCTACTGTAACCTCCACCACTTTTCCAAGGGGCATCTAAACCGTCTTGTTAAGCTACTGCGACCTGCACGTCTCTTCCAAGGGGCATTTAAATCGTCTTGGTAAGCTACTGCGAACTGCACGTCTCTTCCAAGGGGCATTTAAACTGTCTTGTTAAGCTACTGCGAACTCCACCGGTCTTCAAAGGAGCATTTAAACGGTCTTATTAAGCTACTGCGACCTCCACCGCTCTTCCAAGGGGCATTTAAACCATCTTGTTAAGCTACTGCGACCTGCACGTCTCTTCCAAGGGGCATTTAAACTGTCTTGTTAAGCTACTGCGACCTGCACGTCTCTTATAAGTGGCATTTAAACCATGTTGTTAAGCTACTGCAACTTGCACGTCTCTTCCAAGGGGCATTTAAACCATCTTGTTAAGCTTCTGCGACCTGCACGTCTCTTCCAAGGGGCATGTAAACCGTCTTTTTAAGCTACTGCGACTTGAACGTCTCTTCCAAGGGACATTTAAACAGTCTTGTTAAGCTACTGTAACCTCCACCACTTTTCCAAGGGGCATCTAAACCGTCTTGTTAAGCTACTGCGACCTGCACGTCTCTTTCAAGGGGCATTTAAACCATCTTGTTAAGCTACTGCGACCTGCACGTCTCTTCCATGGGGCATTTAAACCGTCTTGTTAAGCTACTGCGACCTGCATGTCTCTACCAAGGGACATTTAAACCGTCTTGTTAAGCTGCTGCGACCTGCATGTCTCTTCCAAGGGGCATTTAAACTGTCTTGTTAAGCAACTGCGACCTGCACGTCTCTTCCAAGGGGCATTTAAATCGTCTTGGTAAGCTACTGCGACCTGCACGTCTCTTCCAAGGAGCATTTAAACTGTCTTGTTAAGCTACTGCGACCTCCACCGGTCTTCAAAGGGGCATTTAAACGGTCTTATTAAGCTACTGCGACCTCCACCGCTCTTCCAAGGGGCATTTAAACCATCTTGTTAAGCTACTGCGACCTGCACGTCTCTTCCAAGGGGCATTTAAACTGTCTTGTTAAGCTACTGCGACCTGCTCGTCTCTTATAAGTGGCATTTAAACCATGTTGTTAAGCTACTGCGACTTGCACGTCTCTTCCAAGGGGCATTTAAACCGTCTTGTTAAGCTTCTGCGACCTGCACGTCTCTTCCAAGGGGCATGTAAACCGTCTTTTTAAGCTACTGCGACTTGAACGTCTCTTCCAAGGGACATTTAAACAGTCTTGTTAAGCTACTGTAACCTCCACCACTTTTCCAAGGGGCATCTAAACCGTCTTGTTAAGCTACTGCGACCTGCACGTCTCTTTCAAGGGGCATTTAAACCGTCTTGTTAAGCTACTGCGACCTGCATGTCTCTTCCAAGGGGCATTTAAAACGTCCTGTTAAGCTACTGCGACCTGCACGTCTCTTTCAAGGGGCATTTAAACTGTCTTGTTAAGCTACTGCGACCTCAACCGCTCTTCCAAGGGGCATTTAAACCGTCTTGTTAATCTACTGCGACCTGCACGTCTCTTCCAATTGGCATTTAAACCGTCTTGTTAAGCTACTGCGACCTGCAAGTCTCTTCCAAGGGGCATTTAAACTGTCTTGTTAAGCTACTGCGACCTCCACCTCTCTTCCAAGGGGCATTTAAAACGTCTTGTTAAGCTGCTGCGACCTGCACGTCTCTTCCAAGGGGCATTTAATCCGTCTTGATAAGCTACTGCGACTTGCAAGCCTATCCCAAGGGGCATTTAAACCATCTTGTTAAGCTACTGCGACCACCACGTCTCTTCCAAGGGGCATTTAAACCATCTTGTTAAGCTACTGCGACCTGCATGTCTCTACCAAGGGACATTTAAACCGTCTTGTTAAGCTACTGCGACCTGCAAGTCTCTTCCAAGAGGCATTTAAACAGTCTTGTTAAGCTACTGCGAACTCCACCGCTCTTCCAAGGGGCATTTAAACTGTCTTGTTAAGCAACTGTGACCTGCACGTCTCTTCCAAGGGGCATTTAAACTGTTTAGTTAAGCTACTGCGACCTCCACCGCCCTTCCAAGGGGCATTTTAACAGTCTTGTGAAGCTACTGCGACCTGCACGTCTCTTTCAAGGGGCATTTAAACTATCTTGTTAAGCTACTGCGACCTCCACCGCTCTTCCAAGTGGCATTTAAACCGTCTTGTTAAGCTACTGCGAACTGCACGTCTCTTCCAAGTGGCATTTAAACCGTCTTGTTAAGCTACTGCGACCTGCATGTCTCTTCCAAGGTGCATTTAAACTGTCTTGTTAAGCTACTGCGACCTCCACCTCTCTTCCAAGGGGCATTTAAACCGTCTTATTAAGCTACTGCGACCTGCACATCTCTTCCAAGGGGCATTTAAACCGTCTTATTAAACTTCTGCGACCTGCAAGCCTTTTCCAAGGGGCATTTAAACTGTCTTGTTAAGCTACTGCGACCTACACGTCTCTTCCAAGGGGCATTTAAACTGTCTTGTTAAGCTACTGCATCCTTCACCGCTCTTCCAAGGGGCATTTAAACCATCTTGTTAAGCTACTGCGACCTGCACGTCTCTTCCAAGGGGCATTTAAACTGTCTTGTTAAGCTACTGAGACCTGCACGTCTCTTCCAAGGAGCATTTAAACTGTCTTGTTAAGCTACTGCGACCTCCACCGCTCTTCCAAGGGGCATTTAAACCATCTTGTTAAGCTACTGTGACCTGCACGTCTCTTCCAAGGGGCATTTAAATTGTCTTGTTAAGCTACTGCGACCTGCACGTCTCTTCTAAGGGGCATTTAAACCGTCTTGTTAAGCTACTGCGACTTACACGTCTCTTCCAAGGGTCATTTAAAATGCTTTGTTAAGCTACTGCGACCTGCATGTCTCTTCCAAAAGGCATTTAAACCGTCTTGGTAAGCTACTGCGACCTGCACGTCTCGTCCAAGGGGCATTTAAACCATCTTGTTTAGCTGCTGCGACCTGCATGTCTCTTCCAAGGGGCATTTAAACCGTCTTGTTAAGCTACTGCGCCCTCCACCGCTCTTCCAAGGGGCATTTAAACCGTCTTGTTAAGCTACTGCGACCTGCACGTCTCTTTCAAGGGGCATTTAACCTGTCTTGTTAAGCTACTGCGACCTGCACGTCTCTTCCAAGTGGCATTTAAATCGTCTTGGTAAGCTACGGCGACCTGCACGTCTCTTCCAAGGGGCATTTAAACTGTCTTGTTAAGCTACTGCGACCTCCACCGCTCTTCCATGGGGCATTTAAACCATCTTGTTAAGCTACTGCGACCTGCACGTCTCTTCCAAGGGGCATTTAAACTGTCTTGTTAAGCTACTGCGACCTCCACCGCACTTCCAAGGGGCATTTAAACAGTCTTGTGAAGCTACTGCGACCTGCACGTCTCTTTCAAGGGGCATTTAAACTCTCTTGTTAAGCTACTGCGACCTCCACCGCTCTTCCAAGGGGCAATTAAACCGTCTTGTTAAGCTACTGCGAACTGCACGTCTCTTCCAAGTGGCATTTAAACAGTCTTGTTAAGCTACTGCGACCTGCATGTCTCTTCCAAGGTGCATTTAAACTGTCTTGTTAAGATACTGCGACCTCCACCTCTCTTCCAAGGGGCATTTAAACCGTCTTATTAAGCTACTGCGAACTGCACGTCTCTTCCAATTGGCATTTAAACCGTCTTGTTAAGCTACTGCGACCTGCATGTCTCTTCCAAGGTGCATTTAAACTGTATTGTTAAGCTACTGCGACCTCCACCTCTCTTCCAAGGGGCATTTAAACCGTCTTATTAAGCTACTGCGACCTGCACATCTCTTCCAAGGGGCATTTAAACCGTCTTATTAAACTTCTGCGACCTGCAAGCCTTTTCCAAGGGGCATTTAAACTGTCTTGTTAAGCTACTGCGACCTACACGTCTCTTCCAAGGGGCATTTAAACTGTCTTGTTAAGCTACTGCATCCTTCACCGCTCTTCCAAGGGGCATTTAAACCATCTTGTTAAGCTACTGCGACCTGCACGTCTCTTCCAATGGGCATTTAAACTGTTTGTTAAGCTACTGCGACCTGCACGTCTCTTCCAAGGGGCATTTAAACTGTCTTGTTAAGCTACTGCGACCTCCATCGCTCTTCCAAGGGGCATTTAAACCATCTTGTTAAGCTACTGTGACCTGCACGTCTCTTCCAAGGGGCATTTAAATTGTCTTGTTAAGCTACTGCGACCTGCACGTCTCTTCTAAGGGGCATTTAAACCGTCTTGTTAAGCTACTGCGACTTACACGTCTCTTCCAAGGGTCAATTAAAATGCTTTGTTAAGCTACTGCGACCTGCATGTCTCTTCCAAAGGGCATTTAAACCGTCTTGTTAAGCTACTGCGACCTGCACGTCTCTTCCAAGGGGCATTTAAACCATCTTGTTTAGCTGCTGCGACCTGCATGTCTCTTCCAAGGGGCATTTAAACCGTCTTGTTAAGCTACTGCGACCTCCACCGCTCTTCCAAGGGGCATTTAAACCGTCTTGTTAAGCTACTGCGACCTGCACGTCTCTTTCAAGGGGCATTTAACCTGTCTTGTTAAGCTACTGCGACCTGCACGTCTCTTCCAAGTGGCATTTAAATGTCTTGGTAAGATACGGCGACCTGCACGTCTCTTCCAAGGGGCATTTAAACTGTCTTGTAAAGATACTGCGACCTCCACCGCACTTCCAAGGGGCATTTAAACAGTCTTGTGAAGCTACTGCGACCTGCACGTCTCTTTCAAGGGGCATTTAAACTCTCTTGTTAAGCTACTGCGACCTCCACCGCTCTTCCAAGGGGCAATTAAACAGTCTTGTTAAGCTACTGCGAACTGCACGTCTCTTCCAAGGGGCATTTAAACTGTCTTGTTAAGCTACTGCGACCTCCACCGCACTTCCAAGGGGCATTTAAACAGTCTTGTGAAGCTACTGCGACCTGCACGTCTCTTTCAAGGGGCATTTAAACTCTCTTGTTAAGCTACTGCGACCTCCACCGCTCTTCCAAGGGGCAATTAAACAGTCTTGTTAAGCTACTGCGAACTGCACGTCTCTTCCAAGTGGCATTTAAACAGTCTTGTTAAGCTACTGCGACCTGCACGTCTCTTCCAAGGTGCATTTAAACTGTCTTGTTAAGCTACTGCGACCTCCACCTCTCTTCCAAGGGGCATTTAAACCGTCTTATTAAGCTACTGCGACCTGTACATCTCTTCCAAGGGGCATTTAAACCGTCTTATTAAACTTCTGCGACCTGCAAGCCTCTTCTAAGGGGCATTTAAACTGTCTTGTTAAGCTACTGCGACCTACACGTCTCTTCCAAGGGGCATTTAAACTGTCTTGTTAAGCTACTGCATCCTTCACCGCTCTTCCAAGGGGCATTTAAACCATCTTGTTAAGCTACTGCGACCTGCACGTCTCTTCCATGGGGCATTTAAACCGTCTTGTTAAGCTACTGCGACCTGCATGTCTCTACTAAGGGACATTTAAACCGTCTTGTTAAGCTGCTGCGACCTGCATGTCTCTTCCAAGGGGCATTTAAACTGTCTTGTTAAGCAACTGCGACCTGCACGTCTCTTCCAAGGGGCATTTAAATCGTCTTGGTAAGCTACTGCGAACTCCACGTCTCTTCCAAGGGGCATTTAAACTGTCTTGTTAAGCTACTGCGAACTCCACCGGTCTTCAAAGGAGCATTTAAACGGTCTTATTAAGCTACTGCGACCTCCACCGCTCTTCCAAGGGGCATTTAAACCATCTTGTTAAGCTACTGCGACCTGCACGTCTCTTCCATGGGGCATTTAAACCGTCTTGTTAAGCTACTGCGACCTGCATGTCTCTACCAAGGGACATTTAAACCGTCTTGTTAAGCTGCTGCGACCTGCATGTCTCTTCCAAGGGGCATTTAAACTGTCTTGTTAAGCAACTGCGACCTGCACGTCTCTTCCAAGGGGCATTTAAATCGTCTTGGTAAGCTACTGCGACCTGCACGTCTCTTCCAAGGGGCATTTAAACTGTCTTGTTAAGCTACTGCGACCTCCACCGGTCTTCAAAGGGGCATTTAAACGGTCTTATTAAGCTACTGCGACCTCCACCGCTCTTCCAAGGGGCATTTAAACCATCTTGTTAAGCTACTGCGACCTGCATGTCTCTTCCAAGGGGCATTTAAAACGTCCTGTTAAGCTACTGCGAACTCCACGTCTCTTCCAAGGGGCATTTAAACTGTCTTGTTAAGCTACTGCGAACTCCACCGGTCTTCAAAGGAGCATTTAAACGGTCTTATTAAGCTACTGCGACCTCCACCGCTCTTCCAAGGGGCATTTAAACCATCTTGTTAAGCTACTGCGACCTGCACGTCTCTTCCAAGGGGCATTTAAACTGTCTTGTTAAGCTACTGCGACCTGCACGTCTCTTATAAGTGGCATTTAAACCATGTTGTTAAGCTCCTGCAACTTGCACGTCTCTTCCAAGGGGCATTTAAACCATCTTGTTAAGCTTCTGCGACCTGCACGTCTCTTCCAAGGGGCATGTAAACCGTCTTTTTAAGCTACTGCGACTTGAACGTCTCTTCCAAGGGACATTTAAACAGTCTTGTTAAGCTACTGTAACCTCCACCACTTTTCCAAGGGGCATCTAAACCGTCTTGTTAAGCTACTGCGACCTGCACGTCTCTTCCAAGGGGCATTTAAATCGTCTTGGTAAGCTACTGCGAACTGCACGTCTCTTCCAAGGTGCATTTAAACTGTCTTGTTAAGCTACTGCGAACTCCACCGGTCTTCAAAGGAGCATTTAAACGGTCTTATTAAGCTACTGCGACCTCCACCGCTCTTCCAAGGGGCATTTAAACCATCTTGTTAAGCTACTGCGACCTGCACGTCTCTTCCAAGGGGCATTTAAACTGTCTTGTTAAGCTACTGCGACCTGCACGTCTCTTATAAGTGGCATTTAAACCATGTTGTTAAGCTACTGCAACTTGCACGTCTCTTCCAAGGGGCATTTAAACCATCTTGTTAAGCTTCTGCGACCTGCACGTCTCTTCCAAGGGGCATGTAAACCGTCTTTTTAAGCTACTGCGACTTGAACGTCTCTTCCAAGGGACATTTAAACAGTCTTGTTAAGCTACTGTAACCTCCACCACTTTTCCAAGGGGCATCTAAACCGTCTTGTTAAGCTACTGCGACCTGCACGTCTCTTTCAAGGGGCATTTAAACCATCTTGTTAAGCTACTGCGACCTGCATGTCTCTTCCAAGGGACATTTAAAACGTCTTGTTAAGCTACTGCGACCTGCACGTCTCTTTCAAGGGGCATTTAAACTGTCTTGTTAAGCTACTGCGACCTCAACCGCTCTTCCAAGGGGCATTTAAACCGTCTTGTTAATCTACTGCGACCTGCACGTCTCTTCCAAGTGGCATTTAAACCGTCTTGTTAAGCTACTGCGACCTGCAAGTCTCTTCCAAGGGGCATTTAAACTGTCTTGTTAAGCTACTGCGACCTCCACCTCTCTTCCAAGGGGCATTTAAACCGTCTTGTTAAGCTACTGCGACCTCCACCTCTCTTCCAAGGGGCATTTAAACCGTCTTGTTAAGCTACTGCGACCTGCAAGTCTCTTCCAAGTCTCATTTAAACCGTCTTTTTAAGCTACTGCGACTTGAACGTCTCTTCCAAGGGGCATTTAAACCGTCTTGTTAAGCTACCGTAACCTCCACCACTTTTCCAAGGGGCATCTAAACAGTCTTGTTAAGCTACTGCGACCTGCACGTCTCTTCCAAGGGGCATTTAAACCGTCTTGTTAAGCTACTGCGATCTCGACCTCTCTTCCAAGGGGCATTTAAACAGTCTTGTTAAGCTACTGCGACCTGCATGTCTCTTCCAAGGGGCATTTAAAACGTCTTGTTAAGCTACTGTGACCTGCACGTCTCTTCCATGGGGCATTTAAACCCTCTTGTTAAGCTCCTGCGACCTGCACGTCCCTTGAAATGGGCATTTAAACCCTCTTGTTAAGCTACTGCGACCTGCACGTCTCTTCCAAGGGGCATTTAAATTGTCTTGTTAAGCTACTGCGACCTGCACGTCTCTTCTAAGGGGCATTTAAACCGTCTTGTTAAGCTACTGCGACTTACACGTCTCTTCCAAGGGTCATTTAAAATGCTTTGTTAAGCTACTGCGACCTGCATGTCTCTTCCAAAGGGCATTTAAACCGTCTTGTTAAGCTACTGCGACCTGCACGTCTCTTCCAAGTGGCATTTAAACCATCTTGTTTAGCTGCTGCGACCTGCATGTCTCTTCCAAGGGGCATTTAAACTGTCTTGTTAAGCTACTGCGACCTCCACCGCTCTTCCAAGGGGCATTTAAACCGTCTTGTTAAGCTACTGCGACCTGCCCGTCTCTTTCAAGGGGCATTTAACCTGTCTTGTTAAGCTACTGCGACCTGCACGTCTCTTCCAAGTGGCATTTAAATCGTCTTGGTAAGCTACGGCGACCTGCACGTCTCTTCCAAGGGGCATTTAAACTGTCTTGTTAAGCTACTGCGACCTCCACCGCTCTTCCATGGGGCATTTAAACCATCTTGTTAAGCTACTGCGACCTGCACGTCTCTTCCAAGGGGCATTTAAACTGTCTTGTTAAGCTACTGCGACCTCCACCGCACTTCCAAGGGGCATTTAAACAGTCTTGTGAAGCTACTGCGACCTGCACGTCTCTTTCAAGGGGCATTTAAACTCTCTTGTTAAGCTACTGCGACCTCCACCGCTCTTCCAAGGGGCAATTAAGCAGTCTTTTTAAGCTACTGCGAACTGCACGTCTCTTCCAAGTGGCATTTAAACAGTCTTGTTAAGCTACTGCGACCTGCACGTCTATTCCAAGGTGCATTTAAACTGTCTTGTTAAGCTACTGCGACCTCCACCTCTCTTCCAAGGGGCATTTAAACCGTCTTATTAAGCTACTGCGACCTGCACGTCTCTTTCAAGGGGCATATAAACCGTCTTGTTAAGCTACTGCGACCTGCATGTCTCTTCCAAGGGGCATTTAAAACGTCTTGTTAAGCTACTGCGACCTGCACGTCTCTTTCAAGGGGCATTTAAACTCTCTTGTTAAGCTACTGCGACCTCCACCGCTCTTCCAAGGGGCAATTAAACCGTCTTGTTAAGCTACTGCGAACTGCACGTCTCTTCCAAGTGGCATTTAAACAGTCTTGTTAAGCTACTGCGACCTGCATGTCTCTTCCAAGGTGCATTTAAACTGTCTTGTTAAGATACTGCGACCTCCACCTCTCTTCCAAGGGGCATTTAAACCGTCTTATTAAGCTACTGCGAACTGCACGTCTCTTCCAATTGGCATTTAAACCGTCTTGTTAAGCTACTGCGACCTGCATGTCTCTTCCAAGGTGCATTTAAACTGTATTGTTAAGCTACTGCGACCTCCACCTCTCTTCCAAGGGGCATTTAAACCGTCTTATTAAGCTACTGCGACCTGCACATCTCTTCCAAGGGGCATTTAAACCGTCTTATTAAACTTCTGCGACCTGCAAGCCTTTTCCAAGGGGCATTTAAACTGTCTTGTTAAGCTACTGCGACCTACACGTCTCTTCCAAGGGGCATTTAAACTGTCTTGTTAAGCTACTGCATCCTTCACCGCTCTTCCAAGGGGCATTTAAACCATCTTGTTAAGCTACTGCGACCTGCACGTCTCTTCCAATGGGCATTTAAACTGTTTGTTAAGCTACTGCGACCTGCACGTCTCTTCCAAGGGGCATTTAAACTGTCTTGTTAAGCTACTGCGACCTCCATCGCTCTTCCAAGGGGCATTTAAACCATCTTGTTAAGCTACTGTGACCTGCACGTCTCTTCCAAGGGGCATTTAAATTGTCTTGTTAAGCTACTGCGACCTGCACGTCTCTTCTAAGGGGCATTTAAACCGTCTTGTTAAGCTACTGCGACTTACACGTCTCTTCCAAGGGTCATTTAAAATGCTTTGTTAAGCTACTGCGACCTGCATGTCTCTTCCAAAGGCCATTTAAACCGTCTTGATAAGCTACTGCGACCTGCACGTCTCTTCCAAGGGGCATTTAAACCATCTTGTTTAGCTGCTGCGACCTGCATGTCTCTTCCAAGGGGCATTTAAACCGTCTTGTTAAGCTACTGCGACCTCCACCGCTCTTCCAAGGGGCATTTAAACCGTCTTGTTAAGCTACTGCGACCTGCACGTCTCTTTCAAGGGGCATTTAACCTGTCTTGTTAAGCTACTGCGACCTGCACGTCTCTTCCAAGTGGCATTTAAATGTCTTGGTAAGATACGGCGACCTGCACGTCTCTTCCAAGGGGCATTTAAACTGTCTTGTAAAGATACTGCGACCTCCACCGCACTTCCAAGGGGCATTTAAACAGTCTTGTGAAGCTACTGCGACCTGCACGTCTCTTTCAAGGGGCATTTAAACTCTCTTGTTAAGCTACTGCGACCTCCACCGCTCTTCCAAGGGGCAATTAAACAGTCTTGTTAAGCTACTGCGAACTGCACGTCTCTTCCAAGGGGCATTTAAACTGTCTTGTTAAGCTACTGCGACCTCCACCGCACTTCCAAGGGGCATTTAAACAGTCTTGTGAAGCTACTGCGACCTGCACGTCTCTTTCAAGGGGCATTTAAACTCTCTTGTTAAGCTACTGCGACCTCCACCGCTCTTCCAAGGGGCAATTAAACAGTCTTGTTAAGCTACTGCGAACTGCACGTCTCTTCCAAGTGGCATTTAAACAGTCTTGTTAAGCTACTGCGACCTGCACGTCTCTTCCAAGGTGCATTTAAACTGTCTTGTTAAGCTACTGCGACCTCCACCTCTCTTCCAAGGGGCATTTAAACCGTCTTATTAAGCTACTGCGACCTGTACATCTCTTCCAAGGGGCATTTAAACCGTCTTATTAAACTTCTGCGACCTGCAAGCCTCTTCTAAGGGGCATTTAAACTGTCTTGTTAAGCTACTGCGACCTACACGTCTCTTCCAAGGGGCATTTAAACTGTCTTGTTAAGCTACTGCATCCTTCACCGCTCTTCCAAGGGGCATTTAAACCATCTTGTTAAGCTACTGCGACCTGCACGTCTCTTCTAAGGGGCATTTAAACCGTCTTGTTAAGCTACTGCGACTTACACGTCTCTTCCAAGGGTCATTTAAAATGCTTTGTTAAGCTACTGCGACCTGCATGTCTCTTCCAAAGGGCATTTAAACCGTCTTGGTAAGCTACTGCGACCTGCACGTCTCGTCCAAGGGGCATTTAAACCATCTTGTTTAGCTGCTGCGACCTGCATGTCTCTTCCAAGGGGCATTTAAACCGTCTTGTTAAGCTACTGCGCCCTCCACCGCTCTTCCAAGGGGCATTTAAACCGTCTTGTTAAGCTACTGCGATCTGCACGTCTCTTTCAAGGGGCATTTAACCTGTCTTGTTAAGCTACTGCGACCTGCACGTCTCTTCCAAGTGGCATTTAAATCGTCTTGGTAAGCTACGGCGACCTGCACGTCTCTTCCAAGGGGCATTTAAACTGTCTTGTTAAGCTACTGCGACCTCCACCGCTCTTCCATGGGGCATTTAAACCATCTTGTTAAGCTACTGCGACCTGCACGTCTCTTCCAAGGGGCATTTAAACTGTCTTGTTAAGCTACTGCGACCTCCACCGCACTTCCAAGGGGCATTTAAACAGTCTTGTGAAGCTACTGCGACCTGCACGTCTCTTTCAAGGGGCATTTAAACTCTCTTGTTAAGCTACTGCGACCTCCACCGCTCTTCCAAGGGGCAATTAAACCGTCTTGTTAAGCTACTGCGAACTGCACGTCTCTTCCAAGTGGCATTTAAACAGTCTTGTTAAGCTACTGCGACCTGCATGTCTCTTCCAAGGTGCATTTAAACTGTCTTGTTAAGATACTGCGACCTCCACCTCTCTTCCAAGGGGCATTTAAACCGTCTTATTAAGCTACTGCGAACTGCACGTCTCTTCCAATTGGCATTTAAACCGTCTTGTTAAGCTACTGCGACCTGCATGTCTCTTCCAAGGTGCATTTAAACTGTATTGTTAAGCTACTGCGACCTCCACCTCTCTTCCAAGGGGCATTTAAACCGTCTTATTAAGCTACTGCGACCTGCACATCTCTTCCAAGGGGCATTTAAACCGTCTTATTAAACTTCTGCGACCTGCAAGCCTTTTCCAAGGGGCATTTAAACTGTCTTGTTAAGCTACTGCGACCTACACGTCTCTTCCAAGGGGCATTTAAACTGTCTTGTTAAGCTACTGCATCCTTCACCGCTCTTCCAAGGGGCATTTAAACCATCTTGTTAAGCTACTGCGACCTGCACGTCTCTTCCAATGGGCATTTAAACTGTTTGTTAAGCTACTGCGACCTGCACGTCTCTTCCAAGGGGCATTTAAACTGTCTTGTTAAGCTACTGCGACCTCCATCGCTCTTCCAAGGGGCATTTAAACCATCTTGTTAAGCTACTGTGACCTGCACGTCTCTTCCAAGGGGCATTTAAATTGTCTTGTTAAGCTACTGCGACCTGCACGTCTCTTCTAAGGGGCATTTAAACCGTCTTGTTAAGCTACTGCGACTTACACGTCTCTTCCCAGGGTCATTTAAAATGCTTTGTTAAGCTACTGCGACCTGCATGTCTCTTCCAAAGGGCATTTAAACCGTCTTGTTAAGCTACTGCGACCTGCACGTCTCTTCCAAGGGGCATTTAAACCATCTTGTTTAGCTGCTGCGACCTGCATGTCTCTTCCAAGGGGCATTTAAACCGTCTTGTTAAGCTACTGCGACCTCCACCGCTCTTCCAAGGGGCATTTAAACCGTCTTGTTAAGCTACTGCGACCTGCACGTCTCTTTCAAGGGGCATTTAACCTGTCTTGTTAAGCTACTGCGACCTGCACGTCTCTTCCAAGTGGCATTTAAATCGTCTTGGTAAGATACGGCGACCTGCACGTCTCTTCCAAGGGGCATTTAAACTGTCTTGTAAAGCTACTGCGACCTCCACCGCACTTCCAAGGGGCATTTAAACAGTCTTGTGAAGCTACTGCGACCTGCACGTCTCTTTCAAGGGGCATTTAAACTCTCTTGTTAAGCTACTGCGACCTCCACCGCTCTTCCAAGGGGCAATTAAACAGTCTTGTTAAGCTACTGCGAACTGCACGTCTCTTCCAAGGGGCATTTAAACTGTCTTGTTAAGCTACTGCGACCTCCACCGCACTTCCAAGGGGCATTTAAACAGTCTTGTGAAGCTACTGCGACCTGCACGTCTCTTTCAAGGGGCATTTAAACTCTCTTGTTAAGCTACTGCGACCTCCACCGCTCTTCCAAGGGGCAATTAAACAGTCTTGTTAAGCTACTGCGAACTGCACGTCTCTTCCAAGTGGCATTTAAACAGTCTTGTTAAGCTACTGCGACCTGCACGTCTCTTCCAAGGTGCATTTAAACTGTCTTGTTAAGCTACTGCGACCTCCACCTCTCTTCCAAGGGGCATTTAAACCGTCTTATTAAGCTACTGCGACCTGTACATCTCTTCCAAGGGGCATTTAAACCGTCTTATTAAACTTCTGCGACCTGCAAGCCTCTTCTAAGGGGCATTTAAACTGTCTTGTTAAGCTACTGCGACCTACACGTCTCTTCCAAGGGGCATTTAAACTGTCTTGTTAAGCTACTGCATCCTTCACCGCTCTTCCAAGGGGCATTTAAACCATCTTGTTAAGCTACTGCGACCTGCACGTCTCTTCCATGGGGCATTTAAACCGTCTTGTTAAGCTACTGCGACCTGCATGTCTCTACTAAGGGACATTTAAACCGTCTTGTTAAGCTGCTGCGACCTGCATGTCTCTTCCAAGGGGCATTTAAACTGTCTTGTTAAGCAACTGCGACCTGCACGTCTCTTCCAAGGGGCATTTAAATCGTCTTGGTAAGCTACTGCGAACTCCACGTCTCTTCCAAGGGGCATTTAAACTGTCTTGTTAAGCTACTGCGAACTCCACCGGTCTTCAAAGGAGCATTTAAACGGTCTTATTAAGCTACTGCGACCTCCACCGCTCTTCCAAGGGGCATTTAAACCATCTTGTTAAGCTACTGCGACCTGCACGTCTCTTCCAAGGGGCATTTAAACTGTCTTGTTAAGCTACTGCGACCTGCACGTCTCTTATAAGTGGCATTTAAACCATGTTGTTAAGCTACTGCAACTTGCACGTCTCTTCCAAGGGGCATTTAAACCATCTTGTTAAGCTTCTGCGACCTGCACGTCTCTTCCAAGGGGCATGTAAACCGTCTTTTTAAGCTACTGCGACTTGAACGTCTCTTCCAACGGACATTTAAACAGTCTTGTTAAGCTACTGTAACCTCCACCACTTTTCCAAGGGGCATCTAAACCGTCTTGTTAAGCTACTGCGACCTGCACGTCTCTTCCAAGGGGCATTTAAATCGTCTTGGTAAGCTACTGCGAACTGCACGTCTCTTCCAAGGGGCATTTAAACTGTCTTGTTAAGCTACTGCGAACTCCACCGGTCTTCAAAGGAGCATTTAAACGGTCTTATTAAGCTACTGCGACCTCCACCGCTCTTCCAAGGGGCATTTAAACCATCTTGTTAAGCTACTGCGACCTGCACGTCTCTTCCAAGGGGCATTTAAACTGTCTTGTTAAGCTACTGCGACCTGCACGTCTCTTATAAGTGGCATTTAAACCATGTTGTTAAGCTACTGCAACTTGCACGTCTCTTCCAAGGGGCATTTAAACCATCTTGTTAAGCTTCTGCGACCTGCACGTCTCTTCCAAGGGGCATGTAAACCGTCTTTTTAAGCTACTGCGACTTGAACGTCTCTTCCAAGGGACATTTAAACAGTCTTGTTAAGCTACTGTAACCTCCACCACTTTTCCAAGGGGCATCTAAACCGTCTTGTTAAGCTACTGCGACCTGCACGTCTCTTTCAAGGGGCATTTAAACCATCTTGTTAAGCTACTGCGACCTGCACGTCTCTTCCATGGGGCATTTAAACCGTCTTGTTAAGCTACTGCGACCTGCATGTCTCTACCAAGGGACATTTAAACCGTCTTGTTAAGCTGCTGCGACCTGCATGTCTCTTCCAAGGGGCATTTAAACTGTCTTGTTAAGCAACTGCGACCTGCACGTCTCTTCCAAGGGGCATTTAAATCGTCTTGGTAAGCTACTGCGACCTGCACGTCTCTTCCAAGGAGCATTTAAACTGTCTTGTTAAGCTACTGCGACCTCCACCGGTCTTCAAAGGGGCATTTAAACGGTCTTATTAAGCTACTGCGACCTCCACCGCTCTTCCAAGGGGCATTTAAACCATCTTGTTAAGCTACTGCGACCTGCACGTCTCTTCCAAGGGGCATTTAAACTGTCTTGTTAAGCTACTGCGACCTGCTCGTCTCTTATAAGTGGCATTTAAACCATGTTGTTAAGCTACTGCGACTTGCACGTCTCTTCCAAGGGGCATTTAAACCGTCTTGTTAAGCTTCTGCGACCTGCACGTCTCTTCCAAGGGGCATGTAAACCGTCTTTTTAAGCTACTGCGACTTGAACGTCTCTTCCAAGGGACATTTAAACAGTCTTGTTAAGCTACTGTAACCTCCACCACTTTTCCAAGGGGCATCTAAACCGTCTTGTTAAGCTACTGCGACCTGCACGTCTCTTTCAAGGGGCATTTAAACCGTCTTGTTAAGCTACTGCGACCTGCATGTCTCTTCCAAGGGGCATTTAAAACGTCCTGTTAAGCTACTGCGACCTGCACGTCTCTTTCAAGGGGCATTTAAACTGTCTTGTTAAGCTACTGCGACCTCAACCGCTCTTCCAAGGGGCATTTAAACCGTCTTGTTAATCTACTGCGACCTGCACGTCTCTTCCAATTGGCATTTAAACCGTCTTGTTAAGCTACTGCGACCTGCAAGTCTCTTCCAAGGGGCATTTAAACTGTCTTGTTAAGCTACTGCGACCTCCACCTCTCTTCCAAGGGGCATTTAAAACGTCTTGTTAAGCTGCTGCGACCTGCACGTCTCTTCCAAGGGGCATTTAATCCGTCTTGATAAGCTACTGCGACTTGCAAGCCTATCCCAAGGGGCATTTAAACCATCTTGTTAAGCTACTGCGACCACCACGTCTCTTCCAAGGGGCATTTAAACCATCTTGTTAAGCTACTGCGACCTGCATGTCTCTACCAAGGGACATTTAAACCGTCTTGTTAAGCTACTGCGACCTGCAAGTCTCTTCCAAGAGGCATTTAAACAGTCTTGTTAAGCTACTGCGAACTCCACCGCTCTTCCAAGGGGCATTTAAACTGTCTTGTTAAGCAACTGTGACCTGCACGTCTCTTCCAAGGGGCATTTAAACTGTTTAGTTAAGCTACTGCGACCTCCACCGCCCTTCCAAGGGGCATTTTAACAGTCTTGTGAAGCTACTGCGACCTGCACGTCTCTTTCAAGGGGCATTTAAACTATCTTGTTAAGCTACTGCGACCTCCACCGCTCTTCCAAGTGGCATTTAAACCGTCTTGTTAAGCTACTGCGAACTGCACGTCTCTTCCAAGTGGCATTTAAACCGTCTTGTTAAGCTACTGCGACCTGCATGTCTCTTCCAAGGTGCATTTAAACTGTCTTGTTAAGCTACTGCGACCTCCACCTCTCTTCCAAGGGGCATTTAAACCGTCTTATTAAGCTACTGCGACCTGCACATCTCTTCCAAGGGGCATTTAAACCGTCTTATTAAACTTCTGCGACCTGCAAGCCTTTTCCAAGGGGCATTTAAACTGTCTTGTTAAGCTACTGCGACCTACACGTCTCTTCCAAGGGGCATTTAAACTGTCTTGTTAAGCTACTGCATCCTTCACCGCTCTTCCAAGGGGCATTTAAACCATCTTGTTAAGCTACTGCGACCTGCACGTCTCTTCCAAGGGGCATTTAAACTGTCTTGTTAAGCTACTGAGACCTGCACGTCTCTTGCAAGGAGCATTTAAACTGTCTTGTTAAGCTACTGCGACCTCCACCGCTCTTCCAAGGGGCATTTAAACCATCTTGTTAAGCTACTGTGACCTGCACGTCTCTTCCAAGGGGCATTTAAATTGTCTTGTTAAGCTACTGCGACCTGCACGTCTCTTCTAAGGGGCATTTAAACCGTCTTGTTAAGCTACTGCGACTTACACGTCTCTTCCAAGGGTCATTTAAAATGCTTTGTTAAGCTACTGCGACCTGCATGTCTCTTCCAAAAGGCATTTAAACCGTCTTGGTAAGCTACTGCGACCTGCACGTCTCGTCCAAGGGGCATTTAAACCATCTTGTTTAGCTGCTGCGACCTGCATGTCTCTTCCAAGGGGCATTTAAACCGTCTTGTTAAGCTACTGCGCCCTCCACCGCTCTTCCAAGGGGCATTTAAACCGTCTTGTTAAGCTACTGCGACCTGCACGTCTCTTTCAAGGGGCATTTAACCTGTCTTGTTAAGCTACTGCGACCTGCACGTCTCTTCCAAGTGGCATTTAAATCGTCTTGGTAAGCTACGGCGACCTGCACGTCTCTTCCAAGGGGCATTTAAACTGTCTTGTTAAGCTACTGCGACCTCCACCGCTCTTCCATGGGGCATTTAAACCATCTTGTTAAGCTACTGCGACCTGCACGTCTCTTCCAAGGGGCATTTAAACTGTCTTGTTAAGCTACTGCGACCTCCACCGCACTTCCAAGGGGCATTTAAACAGTCTTGTGAAGCTACTGCGACCTGCACGTCTCTTTCAAGGGGCATTTAAACTCTCTTGTTAAGCTACTGCGACCTCCACCGCTCTTCCAAGGGGCAATTAAACCGTCTTGTTAAGCTACTGCGAACTGCACGTCTCTTCCAAGTGGCATTTAAACAGTCTTGTTAAGCTACTGCGACCTGCATGTCTCTTCCAAGGTGCATTTAAACTGTCTTGTTAAGATACTGCGACCTCCACCTCTCTTCCAAGGGGCATTTAAACCGTCTTATTAAGCTACTGCGAACTGCACGTCTCTTCCAATTGGCATTTAAACCGTCTTGTTAAGCTACTGCGACCTGCATGTCTCTTCCAAGGTGCATTTAAACTGTATTGTTAAGCTACTGCGACCTCCACCTCTCTTCCAAGGGGCATTTAAACCGTCTTATTAAGCTACTGCGACCTGCACATCTCTTCCAAGGGGCATTTAAACCGTCTTATTAAACTTCTGCGACCTGCAAGCCTTTTCCAAGGGGCATTTAAACTGTCTTGTTAAGCTACTGCGACCTACACGTCTCTTCCAAGGGGCATTTAAACTGTCTTGTTAAGCTACTGCATCCTTCACCGCTCTTCCAAGGGGCATTTAAACCATCTTGTTAAGCTACTGCGACCTGCACGTCTCTTCCAATGGGCATTTAAACTGTTTGTTAAGCTACTGCGACCTGCACGTCTCTTCCAAGGGGCATTTAAACTGTCTTGTTAAGCTACTGCGACCTCCATCGCTCTTCCAAGGGGCATTTAAACCATCTTGTTAAGCTACTGTGACCTGCACGTCTCTTCCAAGGGGCATTTAAATTGTCTTGTTAAGCTACTGCGACCTGCACGTCTCTTCTAAGGGGCATTTAAACCGTCTTGTTAAGCTACTGCGACTTACACGTCTCTTCCAAGGGTCAATTAAAATGCTTTGTTAAGCTACTGCGACCTGCATGTCTCTTCCAAAGGGCATTTAAACCGTCTTGTTAAGCTACTGCGACCTGCACGTCTCTTCCAAGGGGCATTTAAACCATCTTGTTTAGCTGCTGCGACCTGCATGTCTCTTCCAAGGGGCATTTAAACCGTCTTGTTAAGCTACTGCGACCTCCACCGCTCTTCCAAGGGGCATTTAAACCGTCTTGTTAAGCTACTGCGACCTGCACGTCTCTTTCAAGGGGCATTTAACCTGTCTTGTTAAGCTACTGCGACCTGCACGTCTCTTCCAAGTGGCATTTAAATGTCTTGGTAAGATACGGCGACCTGCACGTCTCTTCCAAGGGGCATTTAAACTGTCTTGTAAAGATACTGCGACCTCCACCGCACTTCCAAGGGGCATTTAAACAGTCTTGTGAAGCTACTGCGACCTGCACGTCTCTTTCAAGGGGCATTTAAACTCTCTTGTTAAGCTACTGCGACCTCCACCGCTCTTCCAAGGGGCAATTAAACAGTCTTGTTAAGCTACTGCGAACTGCACGTCTCTTCCAAGGGGCATTTAAACTGTCTTGTTAAGCTACTGCGACCTCCACCGCACTTCCAAGGGGCATTTAAACAGTCTTGTGAAGCTACTGCGACCTGCACGTCTCTTTCAAGGGGCATTTAAACTCTCTTGTTAAGCTACTGCGACCTCCACCGCTCTTCCAAGGGGCAATTAAACAGTCTTGTTAAGCTACTGCGAACTGCACGTCTCTTCCAAGTGGCATTTAAACAGTCTTGTTAAGCTACTGCGACCTGCACGTCTCTTCCAAGGTGCATTTAAACTGTCTTGTTAAGCTACTGCGACCTCCACCTCTCTTCCAAGGGGCATTTAAACCGTCTTATTAAGCTACTGCGACCTGTACATCTCTTCCAAGGGGCATTTAAACCGTCTTATTAAACTTCTGCGACCTGCAAGCCTCTTCTAAGGGGCATTTAAACTGTCTTGTTAAGCTACTGCGACCTACACGTCTCTTCCAAGGGGCATTTAAACTGTCTTGTTAAGCTACTGCATCCTTCACCGCTCTTCCAAGGGGCATTTAAACCATCTTGTTAAGCTACTGCGACCTGCACGTCTCTTCCATGGGGCATTTAAACCGTCTTGTTAAGCTACTGCGACCTGCATGTCTCTACTAAGGGACATTTAAACCGTCTTGTTAAGCTGCTGCGACCTGCATGTCTCTTCCAAGGGGCATTTAAACTGTCTTGTTAAGCAACTGCGACCTGCACGTCTCTTCCAAGGGGCATTTAAATCGTCTTGGTAAGCTACTGCGAACTCCACGTCTCTTCCAAGGGGCATTTAAACTGTCTTGTTAAGCTACTGCGAACTCCACCGGTCTTCAAAGGAGCATTTAAACGGTCTTATTAAGCTACTGCGACCTCCACCGCTCTTCCAAGGGGCATTTAAACCATCTTGTTAAGCTACTGCGACCTGCACGTCTCTTCCATGGGGCATTTAAACCGTCTTGTTAAGCTACTGCGACCTGCATGTCTCTACCAAGGGACATTTAAACCGTCTTGTTAAGCTGCTGCGACCTGCATGTCTCTTCCAAGGGGCATTTAAACTGTCTTGTTAAGCAACTGCGACCTGCACGTCTCTTCCAAGGGGCATTTAAATCGTCTTGGTAAGCTACTGCGACCTGCACGTCTCTTCCAAGGGGCATTTAAACTGTCTTGTTAAGCTACTGCGACCTCCACCGGTCTTCAAAGGGGCATTTAAACGGTCTTATTAAGCTACTGCGACCTCCACCGCTCTTCCAAGGGGCATTTAAACCATCTTGTTAAGCTACTGCGACCTGCATGTCTCTTCCAAGGGGCATTTAAAACGTCCTGTTAAGCTACTGCGAACTCCACGTCTCTTCCAAGGGGCATTTAAACTGTCTTGTTAAGCTACTGCGAACTCCACCGGTCTTCAAAGGAGCATTTAAACGGTCTTATTAAGCTACTGCGACCTCCACCGCTCTTCCAAGGGGCATTTAAACCATCTTGTTAAGCTACTGCGACCTGCACGTCTCTTCCAAGGGGCATTTAAACTGTCTTGTTAAGCTACTGCGACCTGCACGTCTCTTATAAGTGGCATTTAAACCATGTTGTTAAGCTCCTGCAACTTGCACGTCTCTTCCAAGGGGCATTTAAACCATCTTGTTAAGCTTCTGCGACCTGCACGTCTCTTCCAAGGGGCATGTAAACCGTCTTTTTAAGCTACTGCGACTTGAACGTCTCTTCCAAGGGACATTTAAACAGTCTTGTTAAGCTACTGTAACCTCCACCACTTTTCCAAGGGGCATCTAAACCGTCTTGTTAAGCTACTGCGACCTGCACGTCTCTTCCAAGGGGCATTTAAATCGTCTTGGTAAGCTACTGCGAACTGCACGTCTCTTCCAAGGTGCATTTAAACTGTCTTGTTAAGCTACTGCGAACTCCACCGGTCTTCAAAGGAGCATTTAAACGGTCTTATTAAGCTACTGCGACCTCCACCGCTCTTCCAAGGGGCATTTAAACCATCTTGTTAAGCTACTGCGACCTGCACGTCTCTTCCAAGGGGCATTTAAACTGTCTTGTTAAGCTACTGCGACCTGCACGTCTCTTATAAGTGGCATTTAAACCATGTTGTTAAGCTACTGCAACTTGCACGTCTCTTCCAAGGGGCATTTAAACCATCTTGTTAAGCTTCTGCGACCTGCACGTCTCTTCCAAGGGGCATGTAAACCGTCTTTTTAAGCTACTGCGACTTGAACGTCTCTTCCAAGGGACATTTAAACAGTCTTGTTAAGCTACTGTAACCTCCACCACTTTTCCAAGGGGCATCTAAACCGTCTTGTTAAGCTACTGCGACCTGCACGTCTCTTTCAAGGGGCATTTAAACCATCTTGTTAAGCTACTGCGACCTGCATGTCTCTTCCAAGGGACATTTAAAACGTCTTGTTAAGCTACTGCGACCTGCACGTCTCTTTCAAGGGGCATTTAAACTGTCTTGTTAAGCTACTGCGACCTCAACCGCTCTTCCAAGGGGCATTTAAACCGTCTTGTTAATCTACTGCGACCTGCACGTCTCTTCCAAGTGGCATTTAAACCGTCTTGTTAAGCTACTGCGACCTGCAAGTCTCTTCCAAGGGGCATTTAAACTGTCTTGTTAAGCTACTGCGACCTCCACCTCTCTTCCAAGGGGCATTTAAACCGTCTTGTTAAGCTACTGCGACCTCCACCTCTCTTCCAAGGGGCATTTAAACCGTCTTGTTAAGCTACTGCGACCTGCAAGTCTCTTCCAAGTCTCATTTAAACCGTCTTTTTAAGCTACTGCGACTTGAACGTCTCTTCCAAGGGGCATTTAAACCGTCTTGTTAAGCTACCGTAACCTCCACCACTTTTCCAAGGGGCATCTAAACAGTCTTGTTAAGCTACTGCGACCTGCACGTCTCTTCCAAGGGGCATTTAAACCGTCTTGTTAAGCTACTGCGATCTCGACCTCTCTTCCAAGGGGCATTTAAACAGTCTTGTTAAGCTACTGCGACCTGCATGTCTCTTCCAAGGGGCATTTAAAACGTCTTGTTAAGCTACTGTGACCTGCACGTCTCTTCCATGGGGCATTTAAACCCTCTTGTTAAGCTCCTGCGACCTGCACGTCCCTTGAAATGGGCATTTAAACCCTCTTGTTAAGCTACTGCGACCTGCACGTCTCTTCCAAGGGGCATTTAAATTGTCTTGTTAAGCTACTGCGACCTGCACGTCTCTTCTAAGGGGCATTTAAACCGTCTTGTTAAGCTACTGCGACTTACACGTCTCTTCCAAGGGTCATTTAAAATGCTTTGTTAAGCTACTGCGACCTGCATGTCTCTTCCAAAGGGCATTTAAACCGTCTTGTTAAGCTACTGCGACCTGCACGTCTCTTCCAAGTGGCATTTAAACCATCTTGTTTAGCTGCTGCGACCTGCATGTCTCTTCCAAGGGGCATTTAAACTGTCTTGTTAAGCTACTGCGACCTCCACCGCTCTTCCAAGGGGCATTTAAACCGTCTTGTTAAGCTACTGCGACCTGCCCGTCTCTTTCAAGGGGCATTTAACCTGTCTTGTTAAGCTACTGCGACCTGCACGTCTCTTCCAAGTGGCATTTAAATCGTCTTGGTAAGCTACGGCGACCTGCACGTCTCTTCCAAGGGGCATTTAAACTGTCTTGTTAAGCTACTGCGACCTCCACCGCTCTTCCATGGGGCATTTAAACCATCTTGTTAAGCTACTGCGACCTGCACGTCTCTTCCAAGGGGCATTTAAACTGTCTTGTTAAGCTACTGCGACCTCCACCGCACTTCCAAGGGGCATTTAAACAGTCTTGTGAAGCTACTGCGACCTGCACGTCTCTTTCAAGGGGCATTTAAACTCTCTTGTTAAGCTACTGCGACCTCCACCGCTCTTCCAAGGGGCAATTAAGCAGTCTTTTTAAGCTACTGCGAACTGCACGTCTCTTCCAAGTGGCATTTAAACAGTCTTGTTAAGCTACTGCGACCTGCACGTCTATTCCAAGGTGCATTTAAACTGTCTTGTTAAGCTACTGCGACCTCCACCTCTCTTCCAAGGGGCATTTAAACCGTCTTATTAAGCTACTGCGACCTGCACGTCTCTTTCAAGGGGCATATAAACCGTCTTGTTAAGCTACTGCGACCTGCATGTCTCTTCCAAGGGGCATTTAAAACGTCTTGTTAAGCTACTGCGACCTGCACGTCTCTTTCAAGGGGCATTTAAACTCTCTTGTTAAGCTACTGCGACCTCCACCGCTCTTCCAAGGGGCAATTAAACCGTCTTGTTAAGCTACTGCGAACTGCACGTCTCTTCCAAGTGGCATTTAAACAGTCTTGTTAAGCTACTGCGACCTGCATGTCTCTTCCAAGGTGCATTTAAACTGTCTTGTTAAGATACTGCGACCTCCACCTCTCTTCCAAGGGGCATTTAAACCGTCTTATTAAGCTACTGCGAACTGCACGTCTCTTCCAATTGGCATTTAAACCGTCTTGTTAAGCTACTGCGACCTGCATGTCTCTTCCAAGGTGCATTTAAACTGTATTGTTAAGCTACTGCGACCTCCACCTCTCTTCCAAGGGGCATTTAAACCGTCTTATTAAGCTACTGCGACCTGCACATCTCTTCCAAGGGGCATTTAAACCGTCTTATTAAACTTCTGCGACCTGCAAGCCTTTTCCAAGGGGCATTTAAACTGTCTTGTTAAGCTACTGCGACCTACACGTCTCTTCCAAGGGGCATTTAAACTGTCTTGTTAAGCTACTGCATCCTTCACCGCTCTTCCAAGGGGCATTTAAACCATCTTGTTAAGCTACTGCGACCTGCACGTCTCTTCCAATGGGCATTTAAACTGTTTGTTAAGCTACTGCGACCTGCACGTCTCTTCCAAGGGGCATTTAAACTGTCTTGTTAAGCTACTGCGACCTCCATCGCTCTTCCAAGGGGCATTTAAACCATCTTGTTAAGCTACTGTGACCTGCACGTCTCTTCCAAGGGGCATTTAAATTGTCTTGTTAAGCTACTGCGACCTGCACGTCTCTTCTAAGGGGCATTTAAACCGTCTTGTTAAGCTACTGCGACTTACACGTCTCTTCCAAGGGTCATTTAAAATGCTTTGTTAAGCTACTGCGACCTGCATGTCTCTTCCAAAGGCCATTTAAACCGTCTTGATAAGCTACTGCGACCTGCACGTCTCTTCCAAGGGGCATTTAAACCATCTTGTTTAGCTGCTGCGACCTGCATGTCTCTTCCAAGGGGCATTTAAACCGTCTTGTTAAGCTACTGCGACCTCCACCGCTCTTCCAAGGGGCATTTAAACCGTCTTGTTAAGCTACTGCGACCTGCACGTCTCTTTCAAGGGGCATTTAACCTGTCTTGTTAAGCTACTGCGACCTGCACGTCTCTTCCAAGTGGCATTTAAATGTCTTGGTAAGATACGGCGACCTGCACGTCTCTTCCAAGGGGCATTTAAACTGTCTTGTAAAGATACTGCGACCTCCACCGCACTTCCAAGGGGCATTTAAACAGTCTTGTGAAGCTACTGCGACCTGCACGTCTCTTTCAAGGGGCATTTAAACTCTCTTGTTAAGCTACTGCGACCTCCACCGCTCTTCCAAGGGGCAATTAAACAGTCTTGTTAAGCTACTGCGAACTGCACGTCTCTTCCAAGGGGCATTTAAACTGTCTTGTTAAGCTACTGCGACCTCCACCGCACTTCCAAGGGGCATTTAAACAGTCTTGTGAAGCTACTGCGACCTGCACGTCTCTTTCAAGGGGCATTTAAACTCTCTTGTTAAGCTACTGCGACCTCCACCGCTCTTCCAAGGGGCAATTAAACAGTCTTGTTAAGCTACTGCGAACTGCACGTCTCTTCCAAGTGGCATTTAAACAGTCTTGTTAAGCTACTGCGACCTGCACGTCTCTTCCAAGGTGCATTTAAACTGTCTTGTTAAGCTACTGCGACCTCCACCTCTCTTCCAAGGGGCATTTAAACCGTCTTATTAAGCTACTGCGACCTGTACATCTCTTCCAAGGGGCATTTAAACCGTCTTATTAAACTTCTGCGACCTGCAAGCCTCTTCTAAGGGGCATTTAAACTGTCTTGTTAAGCTACTGCGACCTACACGTCTCTTCCAAGGGGCATTTAAACTGTCTTGTTAAGCTACTGCATCCTTCACCGCTCTTCCAAGGGGCATTTAAACCATCTTGTTAAGCTACTGCGACCTGCACGTCTCTTCCATGGGGCATTTAAACCGTCTTGTTAAGCTACTGCGACCTGCATGTCTCTACTAAGGGACATTTAAACCGTCTTGTTAAGCTGCTGCGACCTGCATGTCTCTTCCAAGGGGCATTTAAACTGTCTTGTTAAGCAACTGCGACCTGCACGTCTCTTCCAAGGGGCATTTAAATCGTCTTGGTAAGCTACTGCGAACTCCACGTCTCTTCCAAGGGGCATTTAAACTGTCTTGTTAAGCTACTGCGAACTCCACCGGTCTTCAAAGGAGCATTTAAACGGTCTTATTAAGCTACTGCGACCTCCACCGCTCTTCCAAGGGGCATTTAAACCATCTTGTTAAGCTACTGCGACCTGCACGTCTCTTCCAAGGGGCATTTAAACTGTCTTGTTAAGCTACTGCGACCTGCACGTCTCTTATAAGTGGCATTTAAACCATGTTGTTAAGCTACTGCAACTTGCACGTCTCTTCCAAGGGGCATTTAAACCATCTTGTTAAGCTTCTGCGACCTGCACGTCTCTTCCAAGGGGCATGTAAACCGTCTTTTTAAGCTACTGCGACTTGAACGTCTCTTCCAAGGGACATTTAAACAGTCTTGTTAAGCTACTGTAACCTCCACCACTTTTCCAAGGGGCATCTAAACCGTCTTGTTAAGCTACTGCGACCTGCACGTCTCTTCCAAGGGGAATTTAAATCGTCTTGGTAAGCTACTGCGAACTGCACGTCTCTTCCAAGGGGCATTTAAACTGTCTTGTTAAGCTACTGCGAACTCCACCGGTCTTCAAAGGAGCATTTAAACGGTCTTATTAAGCTACTGCGACCTCCACCGCTCTTCCAAGGGGCATTTAAACCATCTTGTTAAGCTACTGCGACCTGCACGTCTCTTCCAAGGGGCATTTAAACTGTCTTGTTAAGCTACTGCGACCTGCACGTCTCTTATAAGTGGCATTTAAACCATGTTGTTAAGCTACTGCAACTTGCACGTCTCTTCCAAGGGGCATTTAAACCATCTTGTTAAGCTTCTGCGACCTGCACGTCTCTTCCAAGGGGCATGTAAACCGTCTTTTTAAGCTACTGCGACTTGAACGTCTCTTCCAAGGGACATTTAAACAGTCTTGTTAAGCTACTGTAACCTCCACCACTTTTCCAAGGGGCATCTAAACCGTCTTGTTAAGCTACTGCGACCTGCACGTCTCTTTCAAGGGGCATTTAAACCATCTTGTTAAGCTACTGCGACCTGCATGTCTCTTCCAAGGGACATTTAAAACGTCTTGTTAAGCTACTGCGACCTGCACGTCTCTTTCAAGGGGCAGTTAAACTGTCTTGTTAAGCTACTGCGACCTCAACCGCTCTTCCAAGGGGCATTTAAACCGTCTTGTTAATCTACTGCGACCTGCACGTCTCTTCCAAGTGGCATTTAAACCGTCTTGTTAAGCTACTGCGACCTGCAAGTCTCTTCCAAGGGGCATTTAAACTGTCTTGTTAAGCTACTGCGACCTCCACCTCTCTTCCAAGGGGCATTTAAACCGTCTTGTTAAGCTACTGCGACCTCCACCTCTCTTCCAAGGGGCATTTAAACCGTCTTGTTAAGCTACTGCGACCTGCAAGTCTCTTCCAAGTCTCATTTAAACCGTCTTTTTAAGCTACTGCGACTTGAACGTCTCTTCCAAGGGGCATTTAAACCGTCTTGTTAAGCTACCGTAACCTCCACCACTTTTCCAAGGGGCATCTAAACAGTCTTGTTAAGCTACTGCGACCTGCACGTCTCTTCCAAGGGGCATTTAAACCGTCTTGTTAAGCTACTGCGATCTCGACCTCTCTTCCAAGGGGCATTTAAACAGTCTTGTTAAGCTACTGCGACCTGCATGTCTCTTCCAAGGGGCATTTAAAACGTCTTGTTAAGCTACTGTGACCTGCACGTCTCTTCCATGGGGCATTTAAACCCTCTTGTTAAGCTCCTGCGACCTGCACGTCCCTTGAAATGGGCATTTAAACCCTCTTGTTAAGCTACTGCGACCTGCACGTCTCTTCCAAGGGGCATTTAAATTGTCTTGTTAAGCTACTGCGACCTGCACGTCTCTTCTAAGGGGCATTTAAACCGTCTTGTTAAGCTACTGCGACTTACACGTCTCTTCCAAGGGTCATTTAAAATGCTTTGTTAAGCTACTGCGACCTGCATGTCTCTTCCAAAGGGCATTTAAACCGTCTTGTTAAGCTACTGCGACCTGCACGTCTCTTCCAAGGGGCATTTAAACCATCTTGTTTAGCTGCTGCGACCTGCATGTCTCTTCCAAGGGGCATTTAAACTGTCTTGTTAAGCTACTGCGACCTCCACCGCTCTTCCAAGGGGCATTTAAACCGTCTTGTTAAGCTACTGCGACCTGCACGTCTCTTTCAAGGGGCATTTAACCTGTCTTGTTAAGCTACTGCGACCTGCACGTCTCTTCCAAGTGGCATTTAAATCGTCTTGGTAAGCTACGGCGACCTGCACGTCTCTTCCAAGGGGCATTTAAACTGTCTTGTTAAGCTACTGCGACCTCCACCGCTCTTCCATGGGGCATTTAAACCATCTTGTTAAGCTACTGCGACCTGCACGTCTCTTCCAAGGGGCATTTAAACTGTCTTGTTAAGCTACTGCGACCTCCACCGCACTTCCAAGGGGCATTTAAACAGTCTTGTGAAGCTACTGCGACCTGCACGTCTCTTTCAAGGGGCATTTAAACTCTCTTGTTAAGCTACTGCGACCTCCACCGCTCTTCCAAGGGGCAATTAAACAGTCTTTTTAAGCTACTGCGAACTGCACGTCTCTTCCAAGTGGCATTTAAACAGTCTTGTTAAGCTACTGCGACCTGCACGTCTATTCCAAGGTGCATTTAAACTGTCTTGTTAAGCTACTGCGACCTCCACCTCTCTTCCAAGGGGCATTTAAACCGTCTTATTAAGCTACTGCGACCTGCACGTCTCTTTCAAGGGGCATATAAACCGTCTTGTTAAGCTACTGCGACCTGCATGTCTCTTCCAAGGGGCATTTAAAACGTCTTGTTAAGCTACTGCGACCTGCACGTCTCTTTCAAGGGGCATTTAAACTGTCTTGTTAAGCTACTGCGACCTCAACCGCTCTTCCAAGGGGCATTTAAACCGTCTTGTTAATCTACTGCGACCTGCACGTCTCTTCCAAGTGGCATTTAAACCGTCTTGTTAAGCTACTGCGACCTGCAAGTCTCTTCCAAGGGGCATTTAAACTGTCTTGTTAAGCTACTGCGACCTCCACCTCTCTTCCAAGGGGCATTTAAACCGTCTTGTTAAGCTACTGCGACCTCCACCTCTCTTCCAAGGGGCATTTAAACAGTCTTGTTAAGCTACTGCGACCTGCAAGTCTCTTCCAAGGCTCATTTAAACCGTCTTTTTAAGCTACTGCGACTTGAACGTCTCTTCCAAGGGGCATTTAAACCGTCTTGTTAAGCTACCGTAACCTCCACCACTTTTCCAAGGGGCATCTAAACAGTCTTGTTAAGCTACTGCGACCTGCACGTCTCTTCCAAGGGGCATTTAAACCGTCTTGTTAAGCTACTGCGACCTCGACCTCTCTTCCAAGGGGCATTTAAACAGTCTTGTTAAGCTACTGCGACCTGCATGTCTCTTCCAAGGGGCATTTAAAACGTCTTGTTAAGCTACTGTGACCTGCACGTCTCTTCCATGGGGCATTTAAACCCTCTTGTTAAGCTCCTGCGACCTGCACGTCCCTTGAAACGGGCATTTAAACCCTCTTGTTAAGCTACTGCGACCTGCACGTCTCTTCCAAGGGGCATTTAAATTGTCTTGTTAAGCTACTGCGACCTGCACGTCTCTTCTAAGGGGCATTTAAACCGTCTTGTTAAGCTACTGCGACTTACACGTCTCTTCCAAGGGTCATTTAAAATGCTTTGTTAAGCTACTGCGACCTGCATGTCTCTTCCAAAGGGCATTTAAACCGTCTTGTTAAGCTACTGCGACCTGCACGTCTCTTCCAAGGGGCATTTAAACCATCTTGTTTAGCTGCTGCGACCTGCATGTCTCTTCCAAGGGGCATTTAAACCGTCTTGTTAAGCTACTGCGACCTCCACCGCTCTTCCAAGGGGCATTTAAACCGTCTTGTTAAGCTACTGCGACCTGCACGTCTCTTTCAAGGGGCATTTAACCTGTCTTGTTAAGCTACTGCGACCTGCACGTCTCTTCCAAGTGGCATTTAAATCGTCTTGGTAAGCTACGGCGACCTGCCCGTCTCTTCCAAGGGGCATTTAAACTGTCTTGTTAAGCTACTGCGACCTCCACCGCTCTTCCATGGGGCATTTAAACCATCTTGTTAAGCTACTGCGACCTGCACGTCTCTTCCAAGGGGCATTTAAACTGTCTTGTTAAGCTACTGCGACCTCCACCGCACTTCCAAGGGGCATTTAAACAGTCTTGTGAAGCTACTGCGACCTGCACGTCTCTTTCAAGGGGCATTTAAACTCTCTTGTTAAGCTACTGCGACCTCCACCGCTCTTCCAAGGGGCAATTAAACAGTCTTTTTAAGCTACTGCGAACTGCACGTCTCTTCCAAGTGGCATTTAAACAGTCTTGTTAAGCTACTGCGACCTGCACGTCTCTTCCAAGGTGCATTTAAACTGTCTTGTTAAGCTACTGCGACCTCCACCTCTCTTCCAAGGGGCATTTAAACCGTCTTATTAAGCTACTGCGACCTGCACATCTCTTCCAAAGGGCATTTAAACCGTCTTATTAAACTTCTGCGACCTGCAAGCCTCTTCCAAGGGGCATTTAAACTGTCTTTTTAAGCTACTGCGACCTACACGTCTCTTCCAAGGGGCATTTAAACTGTCTTGTTAAGCTACTGCATCCTTCACCGCTCTTCCAAGGGGCATTTAAACCATCTTGTTAAGCTACTGCGACCTGCACGTCTCTTCCATGGGGCATTTAAACCGTCTTGTTAAGCTACTGCGACCTGCATGTCTCTACTAAGGGACATTTAAACCATCTTGTTAAGCTGCTGCGACCTGCATGTCTCTTCCAAGGGGCATTTAAGCTGTCTTGTTAAGCAACTGCGACCTGCACGTCTCTTCCAAGGGGCATTTAAATCGTCTTGGTAAGCTACTGCGACCTGCACGTCTCTTCCATGGGGCATTTAAACTGTCTTGTTAAGCTACTGCGAACTCCACCGGTCTTCAAAGTGGCATTTAAACGGTCTTATTAAGCTACTGCGACCTCCACCGCTCTTCCAAGGGGCATTTAAACCATCTTGTTAAGCTACTGCGACCTGCACGTCTCTTCCAAGGGGCATTTAATCTGTCTTGTTAAGCTACTGCTACCTGCACGTCTCTTATAAGTGGCATTTAAACCATGTTGTTAAGCTACTGCGACTTGCACGTCTCTTCCAAGGGGCATTTAAACCGTCTTGTTAAGCTACTGCGACCACCACGTCTCTTCCAAGGGGCATTTAAACCATCTTGTTAAGCTACTGCGACCTGCATGTCTCTACCAAGGGACATTTAAACCGTCTTGTTACGCTACTGCGACCTGCAAGTCTCTTCCAAGAGGCATTTAAACAGTCTTGTTAAGCTACTGCGAACTCCACCGCTCTTCCAAGGGGCATTTAAACTGTCTTGTTAAGCAACTGCGACCTGCACATCTCTTCCAAGGGACATTTAAACTGTCTTGTTAAGCTACTGCGAACTCCACCGCTCTTCCAAGGGGCATTTAAACTGTCTTGTTAAGCAACTGCGACCTGCACGTCTCTTCCAAGGGGCATTTAAATCGTCTTGGTAAGGTACTGAGACCTGCACGTCTCTTCCAAGGGGCATTTAAACTGTCTTATTAAGCTACTGCGACCTCCACCGCTCTTCCATGGGGCATTTAAACCATCTTGTTAAGCTACTGCGACCTGCACGTCTCTTCCAAGGGGCATTTAAACTGTTTAGTTAAGCTACTGCGACCTCCACCGCACTTCCAAGGGGCATTTTAACAGTCTTGTGAAGCTACTACGACCTGCACGTCTCTTTCAAGGGGCATTTAAACTATCTTGTTAAGCTACTGCGACCTCCACCGCTCTTCCAAGGGGCATTTAAACCGTCTTGTTAAGCTACTGCGAACTGCACGTCTCTTCCAAGTGGCATTTAAACCGTCTTGTTAAGCTACTGCGACCTGCATGTCTCTTCCAAGGTGCATTTAAACTGTCTTGTTAAGCTACTGCGACCTCCACCTCTCTTCCAAGGGGCATTTAAACCGTCTTATTAAGCTACTGCGACCTGCACATCTCTTCCAAGGGGCATTTAAACCGTCTTATTAAACTTCTGCGACCTGCAAGCCTTTTCCAAGGGGCATTTAAACTGTCTTGTTAAGCTACTGCGACCTACACGTCTCTTCCAAGGGGCATTTAAACTGTCTTGTTAAGCTACTGCATCCTTCACCGCTCTTCCAAGGGGCATTTAAACCATCTTTTTAAGCTACTGCGACCTGCACGTCTCTTCCAAGGGGCATTTAAACTGTCTTGTTAAGCTACTGCGACCTGCACGTCTCTTCCAAGGGGCATTTAAACTGTCTTTTTAAGCTACTGCGACCTCCACCGCTCTTCCAAGGGGCATTTAAACCATCTTGTTAAGCTACTGTGACCTGCACGTCTCTTCCAAGGGGCATTTAAATTGTCTTGTTAAGCTACTGCGACCTGCACGTCTCTTCTAAGGGGCATTTAAACCGTCTTGTTAAGCTACTGCGACTTACACGTCTCTTCCAAGGGTCATTTAAAATGCTTTGTTAAGCTACTGCGACCTGCATGTCTCTTCCAAAGGGCATTTAAACCGTCTTGTTAAGCTACTGCGACCTGCACGTCTCTTCCAAGGGGCATTTAAACCATCTTGTTTAGCTGCTGCGACCTGCATGTCTCTTCCAAGGGGCATTTAAACCGTCTTGTTAAGCTACTGCGACCTCCACCGCTCTTCCAAGGGGCATTTAAACCGTCTTGTTAAGCTACTGCGACCTCCACCGCTCTTCCAAGGGGCATTTAAACCGTCTTGTTAAGCTACTGCGACCTGCACGTCTCTTCCAAGTGGCATTTAAATCGTCTTGGTAAGCTACGGCGACCTGCACGTCTCTTCCAAGGGGCATTTAAACTGTCTTGTTAAGCTACTGCGACCTCCACCGCTCTTCCATGGGGCATTTAAACCATCTTGTTAAGCTACTGCGACCTGCACGTCTCTTCCAAGGGGCATTTAAACTGTCTTGTTAAGCTACTGCGACCTCCACCGCACTTCCAAGGGGCATTTAAACAGTCTTGTGAAGCTACTGCGACCTGCACGTCTCTTTCAAGGGGCATTTAAACTCTCTTGTTAAGCTACTGCGACCTCCACCGCTCTTCCAAGGGGCAATTAAACAGTCTTGTTAAGCTACTGCGAACTGCACGTCTCTTTCAAGTGGCATTTAAACAGTCTTGTTAAGCTACTGCGACCTGCACGTCTCTTCCAAGGTGCATTTAAACTGTCTTGTTAAGCTACTGCGACCTCCACCTCTCTTCCAAGGGGCATTTAAACCGTCTTATTAAGCTACTGCGACCTGCACATCTCTTCCAAGGGGCATTTAAACCGTCTTATTAGACTTCTGCGACCTGCAAGACTCTTCCAAGGGGCATTTAAACTGTCTTGTTAAGCTACTGCGACCTACACGTCTCTTCCAAGGGGCATTTAAACTGTCTTGTTAAGCTACTGCATCCTTCACCGCTCTTCCAAGGGGCATTTAAACCATCTTGTTAAGCTACTGCGACCTGCACGTCTCTTCCATGGGGCATTTAAACCGTCTTGTTAAGCTACTGCGACCTGCATGTCTCTTCCAAGGGGCATTTAAAACGTCTTGTTAAGCTACTGCGACCTGCACGTCTCTTTCAAGGGGCGTTTAAACTGTCTTGTTAAGCTACTGCGACCTCAACCGCTCTTCCAAGGGGCATTTAAACCGTCTTGTTAATCTACTGCGACCTGCACGTCTCTTCCAAGTGGCATTTAAACCGTCTTGTTAAGCTACTGCGACCTGCAAGTCTCTTCCAAGGGGCATTTAAACTGTCTTGTTAAGCTACTGCGACCTCCACCTCTCTTCCAAGGGGCATTTAAACCGTCTTGTTAAGCTACTGCGACCTCCACCTCTCTTCCAAGGGGCATTTAAACCGTCTTGTTAAGCTACTGCGACCTGCAAGTCTCTTCCAAGGCTCATTTAAACCGTCTTTTTAAGCTACTGCGACTTGAACGTCTCTTCCAAGGGGCATTTAAACCGTCTTGTTAAGCTACCGTAACCTCCACCACTTTTCCAAGGGGCATCTAAACAGTCTTTTTAAGCTACTGCGACCTGCACGTCTCTTCCAAGGGGCATTTAAACCGTTTTGTTAAGCTACTGCGACCTCGACCTCTCTTCCAAGGGGCATTTAAACAGTCTTGTTAAGCTACTGCGACCTGCATGTCTCTTCCAAGGGGCATTTAAAACGTCTTGTTAAGCTACTGTGACCTGCACGTCTCTTCCAAGGGGCATTTAAACCCTCTTGTTAAGCTCCTGCGACCTGCACGTCCCTTGAAACGGGCATTTAAACCCTCTTGTTAAGATACTGCGACCTGCACGTATCTTCCAAGGGGCATTTAAACTGTCTTGTTAAGCTACTGCGACCTCCACCTCTCTTCCAAGGGGGCATTTAAACAGTCTTGTTAAGCTTCTGTGACCTGCACATCTCTTCCAAGTTGCATTTAAACCGTCTTATTAAGTTACTGGGACCTGCACATCTCTTCCAAGGGGCATTTAAACTGTCTTGTTAAGCTACTGCGACCTCCACCTCTCTTCCTAGGGGGCATTTAAACAGTCTTGTTAAGCTTCTGCGACCTGCACATCTCTTCCAAGTTGCATTTAAACCGTCTTATTAAGCTACTGCGACCTGCACGTCTCTTCCATGGGGCATTTAAACCGTCTTGGTAAGCTACTGCGACCTGCACGTCTCTTCCAATGGGCATTTAAACCATCTTGTTAAGCTACTGCGACCTGCTCTTCTCTTCCAAGGGGCATTTAAACCGTCTTGTTAAGCTACTGCGACTTGCACGTCTCTTCCAAGGGGCATTTAAACCGTCTTATTAAGCTACTGTAACCTCCACCACTTTTCCAAGGGGCTTTTAAACCGTCTTGTTAAGCTACTGTGACCTGCACGTCTCTTCCAAGGGGCATTTAAACCGTCTTGTTAAGCCACTGCGACCTGCACGTCTCTTCCAAGGGGCATTTAAACCATTGTGTTAAGCTACTGCGACCTCCATCGCTCTTCCAAGGGGGATTTAAACCATCTTGTTAAGCTACTGCGACCTGCACGTCTCTTCCAAGGGGCATTTAAACTGTCTTGGTAAGCTACTGCGACTTGCAAGCCTATCACAAGGGGCATTAAAACCCTCTTGTTAAGCTACTGCGACTCGCACGTCTCTTCCAACGGGGATTTAAACTGTCTTGTTAAGCTACTGCGACCTGCACGTCTCTTCCAACGGGGATTTAAACTGTCTTGTTAAGCTACTGCGACCTGCACCTCTCTTCCAAGGTGCATTTAAACCGTCTTGTTAAGCTACTGCGACCTGCACGTCTCTTCCAAGGGGCATTTAAACTGTCTTATTAAACTACTGCGACCTGCACGTATCCTCCAAGGGGCATTTAAACCGTCTTGTTAAGCTACTGCGACCTGCACGTTTCTTCCATGAGGCATTTAAACCATCTTGTTAAGCTTCTGCGACCTGCATGTCTCTACCAAGGGACATTTAAACTGTCTTGTTAAGCTACTGCGACCTGCACGTCTCTTCCAAGGGGCATTTAAACAGTCTTGTTAAGCTGCTGCGACCTGCATGTCTCTTCCAAGGGGCATTTAAACTGTCTTGTTAAGCTACTGCAACCTCCACCGCTCCTCCAAGGGGCAAATAAACTGTCTTGTTAAGCAACTGCGACCTGCACGTCTCTTCCAAGGGGCATTTAAATCGCCTTGGTAAGCTACTGCGACCAGCACGTTTCTTCCAAGGGGCATTTAAACTGTCTTGTTAAGCTACTGCGACCTCCACCGCTCCTCCAAGGGGCATTTATACCATCTTGTTAAGCTACTGCGACCTGCACGTCTCTTCCAAGGGGCATTTAAACCATCTTGCTAAGCTACTGCGACCTCGACCGCTCTTACGAGGGGCATTTAAACCGTCTTGTTAAGCTTCTGCGACCTGGATATCTCTACCAAGGGACATTTAAACAGTCTTGTTAAGCTACTGCGACCTGCACGTCTCTTCCAAGGGGCATTTAAACCGTCTTTTTAAGCTGCTGCGACCTGCATGTCTCTTCCAAGGGGCATTTAAACTGTCTTGTTAAGCTACTGCAACCTCCACCGCTCCTCCAAGGGGCAATTAAACTGTCTTGTTAAGCAACTGCGACCTGCACTTCTCTTCCAAGGGGCATTTAAATCGTCTTGGTAAGCTACTGCGACCCGCACGTTTCTTCCAAGGGGCATTTAAACTGTCTTGTTAAGCTACTGCGACCTCCACCGCTCCTCCAAGGGGCATTTGAACCCTCCTGTTAAGCTACTGCGACCTGCACGTCTCTTCCAAGGGGGATTTAAACCGTCTTGTTAAGCTACTGCGACCTGCACTTATCTTCCAAGGGGCATTTAAACCGTCTTGTTAAGCTACTGCGACTTGCACGTCTCTTCCAAGGGGCATTTTAACCGTCTTGTTAATCTACTGTAACCTCCACCACTTTTCCAAGGGGCATTTAAACCGTCTTGTTAAGCTACTGCGACCTGCACGTGTCTTCCAAGATGCATTTAAACCATCTTGTTAAGCTACTGCGACCTGCATGTCTCTACCAAGGGACATTTAAACCGTCTTATTAAGCTACTGCGACCTGCACTTCTCTTCCAAGGGGTATTTAAACTGTCTTGTTAAGCTACTGTGACCTCCACCGCTCTTCCAAGGGGCATTTAAATCATCTTGGTAAGCTACTGCGACCTGCACGTCTCTTCCAAGGGGCATTTAAACTGTCTTGTTAAGCTACTGCGACCTCCACCGCTCTTCCATGGGGCATTTAAACCATCTTGTTAAGCTACTGCGACCTGCACATCTCTTCCAAGGGGCATTTAAACTGTCTTGTTAAGCTACTGCGACCTCCACCGCACTTCCAAGGGGCATTTAACAGTCTTGTGAAGCTACTGCGACCTGCACGTCTCTTTCAAGGGGCATTTAAACTGTCTTGTTAAGCAACTGCTGCCTCCACCGCTCTTCCACGGGGCATTTAAACCGTCTTGTTAAGCTACTGCGAACTGCACGTCTCTTCCAAGTAGCATTTAAACCGTCTTGTTAAGCTACTGCGACCTGCAAGCCTCTTCCAAGGGGCATTTAAACTGTCTTGTTAAGCTACTGCGACCTACACGTCTCTTCCAAGGGGCATTTAAACTGTCTTGTTAAGCTACTGCATCCTTCACCGCTCTTCCAAGGGGCATTTAAACCATCTTGTTAAGCTACTGCGACCTGCACGTCTCTTCCAAGGGACATTTAAACTGTCTTGTTAAGCTACTGCGACCTGCACGTCTCTTCCAAGGGGCATTTAAACTGTCTTGTTAAGCTACTGCGACCTCCACCGCTCTTCCAAGGGGCATTTAAATCATCTTGTTAAGCTACTATGACCTGCACGTCTCTTCCAAGGGGCATTTAAACTGTCTTGTTAAGCTACTGCGACCTCCACCGCTCTTCCAAGGGGCATTTAAACCGTCTTATTAAGCTACTGCGACCTGCACATCTCTTCCAAGTGGCATTTAAACAGTCTTGTTAAGCTAATGCGACCTGCACTTCTCTTCCAAGGTGCATTTAAACTGTCTTGTTAAGCTACTGCGACCTCCACCTCTCTTCCAAGGGGCATTTAAACCGTCTTATTAAGCTACTGCGACCTGCACATCTCTTCCAAGTGGCATTTAAACAGTCTTGTTAAGCTACTGCGACCTGCACGTCTCTTCCAAGGTGCATTTAAACTGTCTTGTTAAGCTACTGCGACCTGCACTTCTCTTCCAAGGTGCATTTAAACTGTCTTGTTAAGCTACTGCGACCTCCACCTCTCTTCCAAGGGGCATTTAAACCGTCTTATTAAGCTACTGCGACCTGCACATCTCTTCCAAGTGGCATTTAAACAGTCTTGTTAAGCTACTGCGACCTGCACGTCTCTTCCAAGGTGCATTTAAACTGTCTTGTTAAGCTACTGCGACCTCCACCTCTCTTCCAAGGGGCATTTAAACCATCTTATTAAGCTACTGCGACCTGCACATCTCTTCCAAGGGGCAATTAAACCGTCTTATTAAACTACTGCGACCTGCAAGCCTCTTCCAAGGGGCATTTAAACTGTTTGTTAAGCTACTGCGACCTACACGTCTCTTCCAAGGGGCATTTAAACTGTCTTGTTAAGCTACTGCATCCTTCACCGCTCTTCCAAATGACATTTAAACCATCTTGTTAAGCTACTGCGACCTGCACGTCTCTTCCAAGGGGCATTTAAACTGTCTTGTTAAGCTACTGCGACCTGCACGTCTCTTCCAAGGGGCATTTAAACTGTCTTGGTAAGCTACTGCGAACTCCACCGCTCTTCCAAGGGGCATTTAAACCATCTTGTTAAGCTACTGTGACCTGCACGTCTCTTCCAAGGGGCATTTAAACTGTCTTGTTAAGCTACTGCGACCTGCACGTCTCTTCTAAGGGGCATTTAAACCGTCTTGTTAAGCTACTGCGACTTGCACGTCTCTTCCAAGGGTCATTTAAAACGCTTTGTTAAGCTACTGCGACCTGCATGTCTCTTCCAAGGGGCATTTAAACCGTCTTGTTAAGCTACTGCGACCTGCACGTCTCTTCCAAGGGGCATTTAAACCATCTTGTTTAGCTGCTGCGACCTGCATGTCTCTTCCAAGGGGCATGTAAACCTTCTTGTTAAGCTACTGCGACCTCCACCGCTCTTCCAAGGGGCATTTAAAGCGTCTTGTTAAGCTACTGTGACCTGCACGTCTCTTTCAAGGGGCATTTAAACTGTCTTGTTAAGCTACTGCGACCTGCACGTCTCTTCCAAGTGGTATTTAAACCGTCTTGTTAAGCTACTGCGACCTGCACGTCTCTTCCAAGGGGCATTTAAACTGTCTTGTTAAGCTACTGTAACCTCCCCCACTTTTCCAAGGGGCATTTAAAGCGTCTTGTTAAGCTACTGTGACCTGCACGTCTCTTTCAAGGGGCATTTAAACTGTCTTGTTAAGCTACTGCGACCTGCACGTCTCTTCCAAGTGGTATTTAAACCGTCTTGTTAAGCTACTGCCACCTGCATGTCTCTACCAAGGGGCATTTAAACCGTCTTGTTAAGCCACTGTACCCTCCACCACTTTTCCAAGGGGCATTTAAACCGTCTTGTTAAGCTACTGCGACCTGCTCGTCTCTTCCAAGGGGCATTTAAGCTGTCTTGTTAAGCTATTGCGACATGCAAGTCTCTTCCAAGGCTTATTTAAACCGTCTTTTTAAGCTACTGCTACTTGAACGTCTCTTCCAAGGGGCATTTAAACTGTCTTGTTAAGCTACTGCGACATCCACTGCACTTCCAAGGGGCATTTAAACAGTCTTGTGAAGCTACTGCAAACTGCACGTCTCTTCCAAGGCGCATTTAAACTGTCTTGTTAAGCTACTGCGACCTGCACGTCTCTTCTAAGGGGCATTTAAACCGTCTTGTTAAGCTACTGCGACTTTCACATCTCTTCCAAGGGGCATTTAAACCGTCTTGTTAAGCCACTGTAACCTCCACCACTTTTCCAAGGGGCATTTAAACCGTCTTGTTAAGCTACTGCGACCTGCACGTCTCCTTCAAGGGGCATTTAAAATGCTTTGTTAAGCTACTGCGACCTGCATGTCTCTTCCAAGGGGCATTTAAACCGTCTTGTTAAGCTACTGCGACCTGCACGTCTCTTCCAAGGGGCATGTAAACCGTCTTGTTAAGCTACTGCGACCTCCACCGCATTTCCAAGGGGCATTTAAACAGTCTTGTGAAGCTACTGCGACCTGCACGTCTCTTTCAAGGGGCATTTAAACAGTCTTGTTAAGCTACTGCGACCTCCACCGCTCTTCCAAGTGGCATTTAAACCGTCTTGTTAAGCTACTGCGAACTGCACGTCTCTTCCAAGTGGCATTTAAACCATCTTGATAAGCTACTGCGACCTGCACGTCTCTTCCACGGGGCTTTTAAACTGTCTTGTTAAGCTACTGCGACCTCCACCTCTCTTCCAAGGGCGTTTAAACCGTCTTATTAAGCTACTGCGACCTGCACATCTCTTCAAAGGGGCATTTAAACCGTGTTATTAAGCTACTGCGACCTGCACGTCTCTTCCAAGGGGCATTTAAACTGTCTTGTTAAGCTACTGCGACCTGCACGTCTCTTCCAAGGGGCATTTAAATTGTCTTGGTAAGCTACTGCGACCTGCAAGCCTCTTCCAAGGGGCATTTAAACCGTCATGTTAAGCTACTGCGACCTGCACGTCTCTTCCAAGGGGCATTTAAACTGTCTTGTTAAGCTACTGCGACCTCCACCGCTCTTCCAAGGGTCATTTAAACTGTCTTTTTAAGCTACTGCGACCTGAACGTCTCTTCCAAGGGGCATTTAAATCGTCTTGGTAAGCTACTGCGACCTGCAAGCCTCATCCAAGGGGCATTTAAACCGTCATGTTAAGCTACTGCGACCTGCACATCTCTTCAAAAGGGCATTTAAACCGTCTTATTAAGCTACTGCGACCTGCACGTCTCTTCCAAGGGGCATTTAAACCATCTTGTTAAGCTACTGCGACCTGCACGTCTCTTCCAAGGGGCATTTAAACTGTCTTGTTAAGCAACTGTGACCTGAACGTCTCTTCCAAGGGGCATTTAAATCTTCTTGGTAATCTACTGCGACCTGCACGTCTCTTCCAAGGGGCATTTAAATCTTCTTGGTAATCTACTGCGACCTGCACGTCTCTTCCAAGGGGCATTTAAACCATCTTGTTAAGCTACTGCGACCTGCATGTCTCTTTCAAGGGGCATTTAAAATGCTTTGTTAAGCTACTGCGACCTGCCCGTCTCTTCCAAGGGGCATTTAAACCGTCTTGTTAAGCTACTGTGACCTGCGCGTCTCTAATAAGGGGCATTTAAACCGTCTTGTTAAGCTTCTGTGACCTGCATGTCTCTTCCAAGGGGCATTTAAACCGTCTTGCTAAGCTACTGCGACCTCCACCGCACTTCCAAGGGGCATTTAAACAGTCTTGTGAAGCTACTGCGACCTGCACGTCTCTTTCAAGGGGCATTTAAACTGTCTTGTTAAGCTACTGCGACCTCCACCGCTCTTCCAAGGGGCATTTAAACCGTCTTGTTAAGCTACTGCGAACTGCACGTCTCTACCAAGTGGCATTTAAACCGTATTGATAAGCTACTGCGACCTGCACCTCTCTTCCACGGGGCTTTTAAACTGTCTTGTTAAGCTACTGCGATCTCCACCTCTCTTCCAAGGGCATTTAAACCGTCTTATTAAGCTACTGCAACCTGCACATCTCTTCCAAGGGGCATTCAAACCGTCTTATTAAGCTACTGCGACCTGCACGTCTCTTCCAAGGGGCATTTAAACTGTCTTGTTAAGCTACTGCGACCTGCACGTCTCTTCCAAAGGGCATTTAAATCGTCTTGGTAAGCTACTGCGACCTGCAATCCTCTTCCAAGGGGTATTTAAACCGTCATGTTAAGATACTGTGACCTGCACGTCTTTCCAAGGGGCATTTAAACTGTCTGGTTAAGCTACTGCGACTTGCACGTCTCTTCCAAGGGGCATTTAAACTGTCTTGTTAAGCTACTGCGACCTCCACCGCTCTTCCAAGTGGCATTTAAACCATCTTGTTAAGCTACTGTGACCTGCACGTCTCTTCCAAGGGGCATTTAAACTGTCTTGTTAAGCTACTGCGACCTGCACGTCTCTTCTAAGGGGCATTTAAACCGTCTTGTTAAGCTACTGTGAATTGCACGTCTCTTCCAAGTGGCATTTACAACGCTTTGTTAAGATACTGCGATCTGCACGTCTCTTCCAAGGGGCATTTAAACCGTCTTGTTAAGCTACTGCGACCTGCACGTCTCTTCCAAGGGGCATTTAAACTGTCTTGTTAAGCTACTGCGACCTGCACGTCTCTTCCAACGGGCATTTAACCTGTCTTGTTAAGCTACTGCGACCTCCACCGCTCTTCCAAGTGGCATTTAAACCATCTTGTTAAGCTACTGTGACCTGCACGTCTCTTCCAAGGGGCATTTAAACTGTCTTGTTAAGCTACTGCGACCTGCACGTCTCTTCCAAGTGGCATTTAAAACGTTTTGTTAAGCTACTGCGACCTGCATGTCTCTTCCAATGGGCATTTAAACCGTCTTGTTAAGCTACTGCGACCTGCACGTCTCTTCCAAGGGGCATTTATGCAATCTTGTTTAGCTGCTGCGACCTGCATGTCTCTTCCAAGGGGCATTTAAACCGTCTTGTTAAGCTACTGCGACCTGCACGTCTCTTTCAAGGGGCATTTAAACTGTCTTGTTAAGCTACTGCGACCTCCACCGCCCTTCCAAGGGGCATTTAAACCGACTTGTTAAGCTACTGCGACCTGCACGTCTCTTCCAAGTGGCATTTAAACCTTCTTGTTAAGCTACTACGACCTGCACGTCTCTTCCAAGGGGCATTTAAACTGTCTTGTTAAGCTACTGCGACCTCCACCTCTCTTCCAAGGGGCATTTAAACTGTCTTGTTAAGCTACTGAGACCTGGTCGTCTCTTCCAAGGGGCATTTAAACCGTCTTGTTAAGCTACTGCGACCTGCACGTCTCTTTCAAGGGGCATCTAAACTGTCTTGTTAAGCTACTGCGACCTCAACCGCTCTTCCAAGGGGCATTCAAACCGTCTTGTTAAGCTACTGCGACCTGCACGTCTCTTCCAATGGGCATTTAAATCACCTTGGTAAGCTACTGCGACCTGCAAGCCTCTTCCAAGGGGTATTTAAACCGTCATGTTAAGATACTGCGACCTGCACGTCTTTCCAAGGGGCATTTAAACTGTCTGGTTAAGCTACTGCGACCTGCACGTCTCTTCCAAGGGGCATTTAAACTGTCTTGTTAAGCTACTGCGACCTCCACCGCTCTTCCAAGTGGCATTTAAACCATCTTGTTAAGCTACTGAGACCTGCAGGTCTCTTCCAAGGGGCATTTAAACTGTCTTGTTAAGCTACTGTGACCTGCACGTCTCTTCTAAGGGGCATTTAAACCGTCTTGTTAAGCTACTGCAACTTGCACGTCTCTTCCAAGTGGCATTTAAAACACTTTGTTAAGCTACTGCGACCTGCACGTCTCTTCCAAGGGGCATTTAAACCGTGTTTTTAAGCTACTGCGACCTGCACGTCTCTTCCAAGGGGCATTTAAACTGTCTTGTCAAGCTACTGCGACCTGCACGTCTTTTCCAACGGGCATTTAAACTGTCTTGTTAAGCTACTGCGACCTCCACCGCTCTTCCAAGTGGCATTTAAACCATCTTGTTAAGCTACTGTGACCTGCACGTCTCTTCCAAGCGGCATTTAAACTGTCTTGTTAAGCTACTGCGACCTGCACGTCTCTTCCAAGTGGCATTTAAAACGCTTTGTTAAGCTACTGAGACCTGCATGTCTCTTCCAAGGGGCATTTAAGCCGTCTTGTTAAGCTACTGCGACCTGCATGTCTCTTCCAAGGGGCATTTATGCAATCTTGTTTAGCTGCTGCGACCTGCATGTCTCTTCCAAGGGGCATTTAAACCGTCTTGTTAAGCTACTGCGACCTGCACGTCTCTTTCAAGGGGCGTTTAAACTGTCTTGTTAAGCTACTGCGACTTCCACCGCCCTTCCAAGGGGCATTTAAACCGACTTGTTAAGCTACTGCGACCTGCACGTCTCTTCCAAGTGGCATTTAAACCTTCTTGTTAAGCTACTGCGACCTGCAAGTCTCTTCCAAGGCTCATTTAAACCGTCTTTTTAAGCTACTGCGACTTGAACGTCTCTTCCAAGGGGCATTTAAACCGTCTTGTTAAGCTACTGTAACCTCCACCACTTTTCCAAGGGGCATCTAAACCGTCTTGTTAAGCTACTGCGACCTGCTCGTCTCTTCCAAGGGGCATTTAAGCTGTCTTGTTAAGCTACTGCGACATGCAAGTCTCTTCCAAGGCTTATTTAAACTGTCTTTTTAAGCTACTGCTACTTGAACGTCTCTTCCAAGGGGCATTTAAACTGTCTTGTTAAGCTACTGCGACATCCACTGCACTTCCAAGGGGCATTTAAACAGTCTTGTGAAGCTACTGCGAACTGCACGTCTCTTCCAAGGCGCATTTAAACTGTCTTGTTAAGCTACTGCGACCTGCACGTCTCTTCTAAGGGGCATTTAAACCGTCTTGTTAAGCTACTGCGACTTGCACATCTCTTCCAAGGGGCATTTAAACCGTCTTGTTAAGCTACTGCGACCTGCACGTCTCCTTCAAGGGGCATTTAAAATGCTTTGTTAAGCTACTGCGACCTGCACGTCTCTTCCAAGGGGCATTTAAACCGTCTTGTTAAGCTACTGCGACCTGCACGTCTCTTTCAAGGGGCATTTAAACTGTCTTGTTAAGCTACTGCGACCTCCACCGCCCTTCCAAGGGGCATTTAAACCGACTTGTTAAGCTACTGCGACCTGCACGTCTCTTCCAAGTGGCATTTAAACCTTCTTGTTAAGCTACTACGACCTGCACGTCTCTTCCAAGGGGCATTTAAACTGTCTTGTTAAGCTACTGCGACCTCCACCTCTCTTCCAAGGGGCATTTAAACTGTCTTGTTAAGCTACTGAGACCTGGTCGTCTCTTCCAAGGGGCATTTAAACCGTCTTGTTAAGCTACTGCGACCTGCACGTCTCTTTCAAGGGGCATCTAAACTGTCTTGTTAAGCTACTGCGACCTCAACCGCTCTTCCAAGGGGCATTCAAACCGTCTTGTTAAGCTACTGCGACCTGCACGTCTCTTCCAATGGGCATTTAAATCACCTTGGTAAGCTACTGCGACCTGCAAGCCTCTTCCAAGGGGTATTTAAACCGTCATGTTAAGATACTGCGACCTGCACGTCTTTCCAAGGGGCATTTAAACTGTCTGGTTAAGCTACTGCGACCTGCACGTCTCTTCCAAGGGGCATTTAAACTGTCTTGTTAAGCTACTGCGACCTCCACCGCTCTTCCAAGTGGCATTTAAACCATCTTGTTAAGCTACTGAGACCTGCAGGTCTCTTCCAAGGGGCATTTAAACTGTCTTGTTAAGCTACTGTGACCTGCACGTCTCTTCTAAGGGGCATTTAAACCGTCTTGTTAAGCTACTGCAACTTGCACGTCTCTTCCAAGTGGCATTTAAAACACTTTGTTAAGCTACTGCGACCTGCACGTCTCTTCCAAGGGGCATTTAAACCGTGTTTTTAAGCTACTGCGACCTGCACGTCTCTTCCAAGGGGCATTTAAACTGTCTTGTCAAGCTACTGCGACCTGCACGTCTTTTCCAACGGGCATTTAAACTGTCTTGTTAAGCTACTGCGACCTCCACCGCTCTTCCAAGTGGCATTTAAACCATCTTGTTAAGCTACTGTGACCTGCACGTCTCTTCCAAGCGGCATTTAAACTGTCTTGTTAAGCTACTGCGACCTGCACGTCTCTTCCAAGTGGCATTTAAAACGCTTTGTTAAGCTACTGAGACCTGCATGTCTCTTCCAAGGGGCATTTAAGCCGTCTTGTTAAGCTACTGCGACCTGCATGTCTCTTCCAAGGGGCATTTATGCAATCTTGTTTAGCTGCTGCGACCTGCATGTCTCTTCCAAGGGGCATTTAAACCGTCTTGTTAAGCTACTGCGACCTGCACGTCTCTTTCAAGGGGCGTTTAAACTGTCTTGTTAAGCTACTGCGACTTCCACCGCCCTTCCAAGGGGCATTTAAACCGACTTGTTAAGCTACTGCGACCTGCACGTCTCTTCCAAGTGGCATTTAAACCTTCTTGTTAAGCTACTGCGACCTGCAAGTCTCTTCCAAGGCTCATTTAAACCGTCTTTTTAAGCTACTGCGACTTGAACGTCTCTTCCAAGGGGCATTTAAACCGTCTTGTTAAGCTACTGTAACCTCCACCACTTTTCCAAGGGGCATCTAAACCGTCTTGTTAAGCTACTGCGACCTGCTCGTCTCTTCCAAGGGGCATTTAAGCTGTCTTGTTAAGCTACTGCGACATGCAAGTCTCTTCCAAGGCTTATTTAAACTGTCTTTTTAAGCTACTGCTACTTGAACGTCTCTTCCAAGGGGCATTTAAACTGTCTTGTTAAGCTACTGCGACATCCACTGCACTTCCAAGGGGCATTTAAACAGTCTTGTGAAGCTACTGCGAACTGCACGTCTCTTCCAAGGCGCATTTAAACTGTCTTGTTAAGCTACTGCGACCTGCACGTCTCTTCTAAGGGGCATTTAAACCGTCTTGTTAAGCTACTGCGACTTGCACATCTCTTCCAAGGGGCATTTAAACCGTCTTGTTAAGCTACTGCGACCTGCACGTCTCCTTCAAGGGGCATTTAAAATGCTTTGTTAAGCTACTGCGACCTGCACGTCTCTTCCAAGGGGCATTTAAACCGTCTTGTTAAGCTACTGCGACCTGCACGTCTCTTTCAAGGGGCATTTAAACTGTCTTGTTAAGCTACTGCGACCTCCACCGCCCTTCCAAGGGGCATTTAAACCGACTTGTTAAGCTACTGCGACCTGCACGTCTCTTCCAAGTGGCATTTAAACCTTCTTGTTAAGCTACTACGACCTGCACGTCTCTTCCAAGGGGCATTTAAACTGTCTTGTTAAGCTACTGCGACCTCCACCTCTCTTCCAAGGGGCATTTAAACTGTCTTGTTAAGCTACTGAGACCTGGTCGTCTCTTCCAAGGGGCATTTAAACCGTCTTGTTAAGCTACTGCGACCTGCACGTCTCTTTCAAGGGGCATCTAAACTGTCTTGTTAAGCTACTGCGACCTCAACCGCTCTTCCAAGGGGCATTCAAACCGTCTTGTTAAGCTACTGCGACCTGCACGTCTCTTCCAATGGGCATTTAAATCACCTTGGTAAGCTACTGCGACCTGCAAGCCTCTTCCAAGGGGTATTTAAACCGTCATGTTAAGATACTGCGACCTGCACGTCTTTCCAAGGGGCATTTAAACTGTCTGGTTAAGCTACTGCGACCTGCACGTCTCTTCCAAGGGGCATTTAAACTGTCTTGTTAAGCTACTGCGACCTCCACCGCTCTTCCAAGTGGCATTTAAACCATCTTGTTAAGCTACTGAGACCTGCAGGTCTCTTCCAAGGGGCATTTAAACTGTCTTGTTAAGCTACTGTGACCTGCACGTCTCTTCTAAGGGGCATTTAAACCGTCTTGTTAAGCTACTGCAACTTGCACGTCTCTTCCAAGTGGCATTTAAAACACTTTGTTAAGCTACTGCGACCTGCACGTCTCTTCCAAGGGGCATTTAAACCGTGTTTTTAAGCTACTGCGACCTGCACGTCTCTTCCAAGGGGCATTTAAACTGTCTTGTCAAGCTACTGCGACCTGCACGTCTTTTCCAACGGGCATTTAAACTGTCTTGTTAAGCTACTGCGACCTCCACCGCTCTTCCAAGTGGCATTTAAACCATCTTGTTAAGCTACTGTGACCTGCACGTCTCTTCCAAGCGGCATTTAAACTGTCTTGTTAAGCTACTGCGACCTGCACGTCTCTTCCAAGTGGCATTTAAAACGCTTTGTTAAGCTACTGAGACCTGCATGTCTCTTCCAAGGGGCATTTAAGCCGTCTTGTTAAGCTACTGCGACCTGCATGTCTCTTCCAAGGGGCATTTATGCAATCTTGTTTAGCTGCTGCGACCTGCATGTCTCTTCCAAGGGGCATTTAAACCGTCTTGTTAAGCTACTGCGACCTGCACGTCTCTTTCAAGGGGCGTTTAAACTGTCTTGTTAAGCTACTGCGACTTCCACCGCCCTTCCAAGGGGCATTTAAACCGACTTGTTAAGCTACTGCGACCTGCACGTCTCTTCCAAGTGGCATTTAAACCTTCTTGTTAAGCTACTGCGACCTGCAAGTCTCTTCCAAGGCTCATTTAAACCGTCTTTTTAAGCTACTGCGACTTGAACGTCTCTTCCAAGGGGCATTTAAACCGTCTTGTTAAGCTACTGTAACCTCCACCACTTTTCCAAGGGGCATCTAAACCGTCTTGTTAAGCTACTGCGACCTGCTCGTCTCTTCCAAGGGGCATTTAAGCTGTCTTGTTAAGCTACTGCGACATGCAAGTCTCTTCCAAGGCTTATTTAAACTGTCTTTTTAAGCTACTGCTACTTGAACGTCTCTTCCAAGGGGCATTTAAACTGTCTTGTTAAGCTACTGCGACATCCACTGCACTTCCAAGGGGCATTTAAACAGTCTTGTGAAGCTACTGCGAACTGCACGTCTCTTCCAAGGCGCATTTAAACTGTCTTGTTAAGCTACTGCGACCTGCACGTCTCTTCTAAGGGGCATTTAAACCGTCTTGTTAAGCTACTGCGACTTGCACATCTCTTCCAAGGGGCATTTAAACCGTCTTGTTAAGCTACTGCGACCTGCACGTCTCCTTCAAGGGGCATTTAAAATGCTTTGTTAAGCTACTGCGACCTGCACGTCTCTTCCAAGGGGCATTTAAACCGTCTTGTTAAGCTACTGCGACCTGCACGTCTCTTCCAAGGGGCATGTAAATCGTCTTGTTAAGCTACTGCGACCTCCACCGCATTTCCAAGGGGCATTTAAACAGTCTTTTGAAGCTACTGCGACCTGCACGTCTCTTTCAAGGGGCATTTAAACTGTCTTGTTAAGCTACTGCGACCTCCACCGCTCTTCCAAGGGGCATTTAAACCGTCTTGTTAAGCTACTGCGAACTGCACGTCTCTTCCAAGTGGCATTTAAACCATCTTGATAAGCTACTGCGACCTGCACGTCTCTTCCACGGGGCTTTTAAACTGTCTTGTTAAGCTACTGCGACCTCCACCTCTCTTCCAAGGGCGTTTAAACCGTCTTATTAAGCTACTGCGACCTGCACATCTCTTCAAAGGGGCATTTAAACCGTGTTATTAAGCTACTGCGACCTGTACGTCTCTTCCAAGGGGCATTTAAACTGTCTTGTTAAGCTACTGTGACCTCCACCGCTCTTCCAAGGGTCATTTAAACTGTCTTGTTAAACTACTGCGACCTGCACGTCTCTTCCAAGGGGCATTTAAACCGTCATGTTAAGCTACTGCGACCTGCACGTCTCTTCCAAGGGGCATTTAAACTGTCTTGTTAAGCTACTGCGACCACCACCGCTCTTCCAAGGGTCATTTAAACTGGTCTTTTTAAGCTACTGCGACCTGCACGTCTCTTCCAAGGGACATTTAAATCGTCTTGGTAAGCTACTGCGACCTGCAAGCCTCATCCAAGGGGCATTTAAACCGTAATGTTAAGCTACTGCGACCTGTACATCTCTTCAAAAGGGCATTTAAACCGTCTTATTAAGCTACTGCGACCTGCACGTCTCTTCCAAGGGGCATTTAAACCATCTTGTTAAGCTTCTGCGACCTGCACGTCTCTTCCAAGGGGCATTTAAACTGTCTTGTTAAGCAACTGTGACCTGAACGTCTCTTCCAAGGGGCATTTAAATCTTCTTGGTAATCTACTGCGACCTGCACGTCTCTTCCAAGGGGCATTTAAACTGTCTTGTTAAGCTACTGTGACCTCCACCGCTCTTCCAAGTGGCATTTAAACCATCTTGTTAAGCTACTGTGACCTGCACGTCTCTTCCAAGGGGCATTTAAACTGTCTTGTTAAGCTACTGCGACCTGCACGTCTCTTCTAAGGGGCATTTAAACCGTCTTGTTAAGCTACTGTGAATTGCACGTCTCTTCCAAGTGGCATTTAAAACGCTTTGTTAAGATACTGCGATCTGCACGTCTCTTCCAAGGGGCATTTAAACCGTCTTGTTAAGCTACTGCGACCTGCACGTCTCTTCCAAGGGGCATTTAAACTGTCTTGTTAAGCTACTGCGACCTGCACGTCTCTTCCAACGGGCATTTAACCTGTCTTGTTAAGCTACTGCGACCTCCACCGCTCTTCCAAGTGGCATTTAAACCATCTTGTTAAGCTACTGTGACCTGCACGTCTCTTCCAAGGGGCATTTAAACTGTCTTGTTAAGCTACTGCGACCTGCACGTCTCTTCCAAGTGGCATTTAAAACGTTTTGTTAAGCTACTGCGACCTGCATGTCTCTTCCAATGGGCATTTAAACCGTCTTGTTAAGCTACTGCGACCTGCACGTCTCTTCCAAGGGGCATTTATGCAATCTTGTTTAGCTGCTGCGACCTGCATGTCTCTTCCAAGGGGCATTTAAACCGTCTTGTTAAGCTACTGCGACCTGCACGTCTCTTTCAAGGGGCATTTAAACTGTCTTGTTAAGCTACTGCGACCTCCACCGCCCTTCCAAGGGGCATTTAAACCGACTTGTTAAGCTACTGCGACCTGCACGTCTCTTCCAAGTGGCATTTAAACCTTCTTGTTAAGCTACTACGACCTGCACGTCTCTTCCAAGGGGCATTTAAACTGTCTTGTTAAGCTACTGCGACCTCCACCTCTCTTCCAAGGGGCATTTAAACTGTCTTGTTAAGCTACTGAGACCTGGTCGTCTCTTCCAAGGGGCATTTAAACCGTCTTGTTAAGCTACTGCGACCTGCACGTCTCTTTCAAGGGGCATCTAAACTGTCTTGTTAAGCTACTGCGACCTCAACCGCTCTTCCAAGGGGCATTCAAACCGTCTTGTTAAGCTACTGCGACCTGCACGTCTCTTCCAATGGGCATTTAAATCACCTTGGTAAGCTACTGCGACCTGCAAGCCTCTTCCAAGGGGTATTTAAACCGTCATGTTAAGATACTGCGACCTGCACGTCTTTCCAAGGGGCATTTAAACTGTCTGGTTAAGCTACTGCGACCTGCACGTCTCTTCCAAGGGGCATTTAAACTGTCTTGTTAAGCTACTGCGACCTCCACCGCTCTTCCAAGTGGCATTTAAACCATCTTGTTAAGCTACTGAGACCTGCAGGTCTCTTCCAAGGGGCATTTAAACTGTCTTGTTAAGCTACTGTGACCTGCACGTCTCTTCTAAGGGGCATTTAAACCGTCTTGTTAAGCTACTGCGACTTGCACGTCTCTTCCAAGTGGCATTTAAAACACTTTGTTAAGCTACTGCGACCTGCACGTCTCTTCCAAGGGGCATTTAAACCGTGTTTTTAAGCTACTGCGACCTGCACGTCTCTTCCAAGGGGCATTTAAACTGTCTTGTCAAGCTACTGCGACCTGCACGTCTTTTCCAACGGGCATTTAAACTGTCTTGTTAAGCTACTGCGACCTCCACCGCTCTTCCAAGTGGCATTTAAACCATCTTGTTAAGCTACTGTGACCTGCACGTCTCTTCCAAGCGGCATTTAAACTGTCTTGTTAAGCTACTGCGACCTGCACGTCTCTTCCAAGTGGCATTTAAAACGCTTTGTTAAGCTACTGAGACCTGCATGTCTCTTCCAAGGGGCATTTAAGCCGTCTTGTTAAGCTACTGCGACCTGCATGTCTCTTCCAAGGGGCATTTATGCAATCTTGTTTAGCTGCTGCGACCTGCATGTCTCTTCCAAGGGGCATTTAAACCGTCTTGTTAAGCTACTGCGACCTGCACGTCTCTTTCAAGGGGCGTTTAAACTGTCTTGTTAAGCTACTGCGACTTCCACCGCCCTTCCAAGGGGCATTTAAACCGACTTGTTAAGCTACTGCGACCTGCACGTCTCTTCCAAGTGGCATTTAAACCTTCTTGTTAAGCTACTGCGACCTGCAAGTCTCTTCCAAGGCTCATTTAAACCGTCTTTTTAAGCTACTGCGACTTGAACGTCTCTTCCAAGGGGCATTTAAACCGTCTTGTTAAGCTACTGTAACCTCCACCACTTTTCCAAGGGGCATCTAAACCGTCTTGTTAAGCTACTGCGACCTGCTCGTCTCTTCCAAGGGGCATTTAAGCTGTCTTGTTAAGCTACTGCGACATGCAAGTCTCTTCCAAGGCTTATTTAAACTGTCTTTTTAAGCTACTGCTACTTGAACGTCTCTTCCAAGGGGCATTTAAACTGTCTTGTTAAGCTACTGCGACATCCACTGCACTTCCAAGGGGCATTTAAACAGTCTTGTGAAGCTACTGCGAACTGCACGTCTCTTCCAAGGCGCATTTAAACTGTCTTGTTAAGCTACTGCGACCTGCACGTCTCTTCTAAGGGGCATTTAAACCGTCTTGTTAAGCTACTGCGACTTGCACATCTCTTCCAAGGGGCATTTAAACCGTCTTGTTAAGCTACTGCGACCTGCACGTCTCCTTCAAGGGGCATTTAAAATGCTTTGTTAAGCTACTGCGACCTGCACGTCTCTTCCAAGGGGCATTTAAACCGTCTTGTTAAGCTACTGCGACCTGCACGTCTCTTCCAAGGGGCATGTAAATCGTCTTGTTAAGCTACTGCGACCTCCACCGCATTTCCAAGGGGCATTTAAACAGTCTTTTGAAGCTACTGCGACCTGCACGTCTCTTTCAAGGGGCATTTAAACTGTCTTGTTAAGCTACTGCGACCTCCACCGCTCTTCCAAGGGGCATTTAAACCGTCTTGTTAAGCTACTGCGAACTGCACGTCTCTTCCAAGTGGCATTTAAACCATCTTGATAAGCTACTGCGACCTGCACGTCTCTTCCACGGGGCTTTTAAACTGTCTTGTTAAGCTACTGCGACCTCCACCTCTCTTCCAAGGGCGTTTAAACCGTCTTATTAAGCTACTGCGACCTGCACATCTCTTCAAAGGGGCATTTAAACCGTGTTATTAAGCTACTGCGACCTGTACGTCTCTTCCAAGGGGCATTTAAACTGTCTTGTTAAGCTACTGTGACCTCCACCGCTCTTCCAAGGGTCATTTAAACTGTCTTGTTAAACTACTGCGACCTGCACGTCTCTTCCAAGGGGCATTTAAACCGTCATGTTAAGCTACTGCGACCTGCACGTCTCTTCCAAGGGGCATTTAAACTGTCTTGTTAAGCTACTGCGACCACCACCGCTCTTCCAAGGGTCATTTAAACTGTCTTTTTAAGCTACTGCGACCTGCACGTCTCTTCCAAGGGACATTTAAATCGTCTTGGTAAGCTACTGCGACCTGCAAGCCTCATCCAAGGGGCATTTAAACCGTCATGTTAAGCTACTGCGACCTGTACATCTCTTCAAAAGGGCATTTAAACCGTCTTATTAAGCTACTGCGACCTGCACGTCTCTTCCAAGGGGCATTTAAACCATCTTGTTAAGCTTCTGCGACCTGCACGTCTCTTCCAAGGGGCATTTAAACTGTCTTGTTAAGCAACTGTGACCTGAACGTCTCTTCCAAGGGGCATTTAAATCTTCTTGGTAATCTACTGCGACCTGCACGTCTCTTCCAAGGGGCATTTAAACTGTCTTGTTAAGCTACTGTGACCTCCACCGCTCTTCCAAGGGTCATTTAAACTGTCTTGTTAAACTACTGCGACCTGCAAGCCTCTTCCAAGGGGCATTTAAACCGTCATGTTAAGCTACTGCGACCTGCACGTCTCTTCCAAGGGGCATTTAAACTGTCTTGTTAAGCTACTGCGACCACCACCGCTCTTCCAAGGGTCATTTAAACTGTCTTTTTAAGCTACTGCGACCTGCACGTCTCTTCCAAGGGACATTTAAATCGTCTTGGTAAGCTACTGCGACCTGCAAGCCTCATCCAAGGGGCATTTAAACCGTCATGTTAAGCTACTGCGACCTGTACATCTCTTCAAAAGGGCATTTAAACCGTCTTATTAAGCTACTGCGACCTGCACGTCTCTTCCAAGGGGCATTTAAACCATCTTGTTAAGCTTCTGCGACCTGCACGTCTCTTCCAAGGGGCATTTAAACTGTCTTGTTAAGCAACTGTGACCTGAACGTCTCTTCCAAGGGGCATTTAAATCTTCTTGGTAATCTACTGCGACCTGCACGTCTCTTCCAAGGGGCATTTAAATCTTCTTGGTAATCTACTGCGACCTGCACGTCTCTTCCAAGGGGCATTTAAACCATCTTGTTAAGCTACTGCGACCTGCATGTCTCTTTCAAGGGGCATTTAAAATGCTTTGTTAAACTACTGCGACCTGCCCGTCTCTTCCAAGGGGCATTTAAACCGTCTTGTTAAGCTACTGTGACCTGCGCGTCTCTAATAAGGGGCATTTAAACCGTCTTGTTAAGCTTCTGCGACCTACACGTCTCTTCCAAGGGGCATTTAAACCGTGTTTTTAAGCTACTGCGACCTGCACGTCTCTTCCAAGGGGCATTTAAACTGTCTTGTCAAGCTACTGCGACCTGCACGTCTTTTCCAACGGGCATTTAAACTGTCTTGTTAAGCTACTGCGACCTCCACCGCTCTTCTAAGTGGCATTTAAACCATCTTGTTAAGCTACTGTGACCTGCACGTCTCTTCCAAGCGGCATTTAAACTGTCTTGTTAAGCTACTGCGACCTGCACGTCTCTTCCAAGTGGCATTTAAAACGCATTGTTAAGCTACTGAGACCTGCATGTCTCTTCCAAGGGGCATTTAAGCCGTCTTGTTAAGCTACTGCGACCTGCATGTCTCTTCCAAAGGGCATTTATGCAATCTTGTTTAGCTGCTGCGACCTGCATGTCTCTTCCAAGGGGCATTTAAACCGTCTTGTTAAGCTACTGCGACCTGCACGTCTCTTTCAAGGGGCGTTTAAACTGTCTTGTTAAGCTACTGCGACTTCCACCGCCCTTCCAAGGGGCATTTAAACCGACTTGTTAAGCTACTGCGACCTGCACGTCTCTTCCAAGTGGCATTTAAACCTTCTTGTTAAGCTACTGCGACCTGCAAGTCTCTTCCAAGGCTCATTTAAACCGTCTTTTTAAGCTACTGCGACTTGAACGTCTCTTCCAAGGGGCATTTAAACCGTCTTGTTAAGCTACTGTAACCTCCACCACTTTTCCAAGGGGCATCTAAACCGTCTTGTTAAGCTACTGCGACCTGCTCGTCTCTTCCAAGGGGCATTTAAGCTGTCTTGTTAAGCTACTGCGACATGCAAGTCTCTTCCAAGGCTTATTTAAACTGTCTTTTTAAGCTACTGCTACTTGAACGTCTCTTCCAAGGGGCATTTAAACTGTCTTGTTAAGCTACTGCGACATCCACTGCACTTCCAAGGGGCATTTAAACAGTCTTGTGAAGCTACTGCGAACTGCACGTCTCTTCCAAGGCGCATTTAAACTGTCTTGTTAAGCTACTGCGACCTGCACGTCTCTTCTAAGGGGCATTTAAACCGTCTTGTTAAGCTACTGCGACTTGCACATCTCTTCCAAGGGGCATTTAAACCGTCTTGTTAAGCTACTGCGACCTGCACGTCTCCTTCAAGGGGCATTTAAAATGCTTTGTTAAGCTACTGCGACCTGCACGTCTCTTCCAAGGGGCATTTAAACCGTCTTGTTAAGCTACTGCGACCTGCACATCTCTTCCAAGGGGCATGTAAACCGTCTTGTTAAGCTACTGCGACCTCCACCGCATTTCCAAGGGGCATTTAAACAGTCTTGTGAAGCTACTGCGACCTGCACGTCTCTTTCAAGGGGCATTTAAACAGTCTTGTTAAGCTACTGCGACCTCCACCGCTCTTCCAAGGAGCATTTAAACCGTCTTGTTAAGCTACTGCGAACTGCACGTCTCTTTCAAGTGGCATTTAAACCATCTTGATAAGCTACTGCGACCTGCACGTCTCTTCCACGGGGCTTTTAAACTGTCTTGTTAAGCTACTGCGACCTCCACCTCTCTTCCAAGGGCGTTTAAACCGTCTTATTAAGCTACTGCGACCTGCACATCTCTTCAAAGGGGCATTTAAACCGTGTTATTAAGCTACTGCGACCTGTACGTCTCTTCCAAGGGGCATTTAAACTGTCTTGTTAAGCTACTGTGACCTCCACCGCTCTTCCAAGGGTCATTTAAACTGTCTTGTTAAACTACTGCGACCTGCACGTCTCTTCCAAGGGGCATTTAAATCGTCTTGGTAAGCTACTGCGACCTGCAAGCATCTTCCAAGGGGCATTTAAACCGTCATGTTAAGCTACTGCGACCTGCACGTCTCTTCCATGGGGCTTTTAAACTGTCTTGTTAAGCTACTGCGATCTCCACCTCTCTTCCAAGGGCATTTAAACCGTCTTATTAAGCTACTGCGACCTGCACATCTCTTCCAAGGGGCATTCAAACCGTCTTATTAAGCTACTGTGACCTGCACGTCTCTTCCAAGGGGCATTTAAACTGTCTTGTTAGGCTACTGCGACCTGCACGTCTCTTCCAATGGGCATTTAAATCGTCTTGGTAAGCTACTGCGACCTGCAATCCTCTTCCAAGGGGTATTTAAACAGTCATGTTAAGATACTGCGACCTGCACGTCTTTCCAAGGGCTATTTAAACTGTCTGGTTAAGCTACTGCGACCTGCACGTCTCTTCCAAGGGGCATTTAAACTGTCTTGTTAAGCTACTGCGACCTCCACCGCTCTTCCAAGTGGCATTTAAACCATCTTGTTAAGCTACTGTGACCTGCACATCTCTTCCAAGGGGCATTTAAACTGTCTTGTTAAGCTACTGCGACTTACACGTCTCTTCCAAGTGGCATTTAAAACGCTTTGTTAAGATACTGCGATCTGCACGTCTCTTCCAAGGGGCATTTAAACTGTCTTGTTAAGCTACTGCGACCTGCACGTCTCTTCCAAGGGGCATTTAAACTGTCTTGTTAAGCTACTGCGACCTGCACGTCTCTTCCAACGGGCATTTAAACTGTCTTGTTAAGCTACTGCGACCTCCACCGCTCTTCCAAGTGGCATTTAAACCATCTTTTTAAGCTACTGTGACCTGCACGTCTCTTCCAAGGGGCATTTAAACCGTCTTGTTAAGCTACTGCGACCTGCACGTCTCTTCCAAGGGGCATTTATGCAATCTTGTTTAGCTGCTGCGACCTGCATGTCTCTTCCAAGGGGCATTTAAACCATCTTGTTAAGCTACTGCGACCTGCACGTCTCTTTCAAGGGGCATTTAAACTGTCTTGTTAAGCTACTGCGACCTCCACTGCCCTTCCAAGGGGCATTTAAACCGACTTGTTTAGCTACTGCGATCTGCACGTCTCTTCCAAGTGGCATTTAAACCTTCTTGTTAAGCTACTAAGACCTGCACGTCTCTTCCAAGGGGCATTTAAACTGTCTTGTTAAGCTACTGCGACCTCCACCTCTCTTCCAAGGGGCATTTAAACTGTCTTGTTAAGCTACTGCGACCTGCTCGTCTCTTCCAAGGGGCATTTAAACCGTCTTGTTAAGCTACTGCGACCTGCACGTCTCTTTCAAGGGGCATCTAAACTGTCTTGTTAAGCTACTGCGACCTCAACCGCTCTTCCAAGGGGCATTCAAACCGTCTTGTTAAGCTACTGCGACCTGCACGTCTCTTCCAATGGGCATTTAAATCGCCTTGGTAAGCTACTGCGACCTCCACCGCTCTTCCAAGTGGCATTTAAACCATATTGTTAAGCTACTGAGACCTGCAGGTCTCTTCCAAGGGGCATTTAAGCTGTCTTGTTAAGCTACTGCGACCTGCATTTCTCTTCTAAGGGGCATTTAAACTGTCTTGTTAAGCTACTGCGACCTGCACGTCTCTTCCAACGGGCATTTAAACTCTCTTGTTAAGCTACTGCGACCTCCACCGCTCTTCCAACGGGCATTTAAACTGTCTTGTTAAGCTACTGCGACCTCCACCGCTCTTCCAAGTGGCATTTAAACCATCTTGTTAAGCTACTGTGACCTGCACGTCTCTTCCAAGGTGCATTTAAACTGTCTTGTTAAGCTACTGCGACCTGCACGTCTCTTCCAAGTGGCCTTTAAAACGCTTTGTTAAGCTACTGCGACCTGCATGTCTCTTCCAATGGGCATTTAAGCCGTCTTGTTAAGCTACTGCGACCTGCATGTCTCTTCCAAGGGGCATTTATGCAATCTTGTTTAGCTGCTGCGACCTGCATGTCTCTTCCAAGGGGCATTTAAACCGTCTTGTTAAGCTACTGCGACCTGCACGTCTCTTTCAAGGGGCGTTTAAACTGTCTTGTTAAGCTACTGCGACCTCCACCGCCCTTCCAAGGGGCATTTAAACCGACTTGTTAAGCTACTGCGACCTGCACGTCTCTTCCAAGTGGCATTTAAACCTTCTTGTTAAGCTACTGCGACCTGCAAGTCTCTTCCAAGGCTTATTTAAACCGTCTTTTTAAGCTACTGCGACTTGAACGTCTCTTCCAAGGGGCATTTAAACCGTCTTGTTAAGCTACTGTAACCTCCACCACTTTTCCAAGGGGCATCTAAACCGTCTTGTTAAGCTACTGCAACCTGCACTTCTCTTTCAAGGGGCATTTAAACCGTCTTGTTAAGCTACTGCGACCGGCACGTCTCTTCCAAGGGGCATTTAAACCGTCTTGTTAAGCTGCTGCGACCTGCATGTCTCTTCCAAGGGGCATTTAAAACGTCTTGTTAAGCTACTGCGACCGGCACGTCTCTTCCAAGGGGCATTTAAACCGTCTTGTTAAGCTGCTGCGACCTGCATGTCTCTTCCAAGGGGCATTTAAACCATCTTGTTAAGCTACTTCAACCTCCACCGCACTTCCAAGGGGCATTTAAACCGTCTTGTTAAGCTACTGCGACCTGCACGTCTCTTTCAAGGGGCATCTAAACTGTCTTGTTAAGCTACTGCGACCTGCACGTCTCTTCCAAGTGGCATTTAAACCATCTTGATAAGCTACTGCGACCTGCACGTCTCTTCCACGGGGCTTTTAAACTGTCTGGTTAAGCTACTGCGACCTCCACCTCTCTTCCAAGGGCGTTTAAACCGTCTTATTAAGCTACTGCAACCTGCACATCTCTTCAAAGGGGCATTTAAACCGTGTTATTAAGCTACTGCGACCTGCACGTCTCTTCCAAGGGGCATTTAAACCGTCTTGTTAAGCTACTGTGACCTCCACCGCTCTTCCAAGGGTCATTTAAACTGTCTTGTTAAGCTACTGCGACCTGCATGTCTCTTCCAAGGGGCATTTAAATCGTCTTGGTAAGCTACTGCGACCTGCAAGCCTCTTCCAAGGGGCATTTAAACCGTCATGTTAAGCTATTGCGACCTGCACGTCTCTTCCAAGGGGCATTTAAACTGTCTTGTTAAGCTACTGCGACCTCCACCGCTCTTCAAAGGGTCATTTAAACTGTCTTGTTAAGCTACTGCGACCTGCACGTCTCTTCCAAGGGGCATTTAAATCGTCTTGGTAAGCTTCTGCGACCTGCAAGCCTCATCCAAGGGGCATTTAAACCGTCATGTTAAGCTACTGCGACCTGCACATCTCTTCAAAAGGGCATTTAAACAGTCTTATTAAGCTACTGCGACCTGTACGTCTCTTCCAAGGGGCATTTAAACCATCTTGTTAAGCTACTGCGACCTGCACGTCTCTTCCAAGGGGCATTTAAACTGTCTTGTTAAGCAACTGTGACCTGAACGTCTCTTCCAAGGGGCATTTAAATCTTCTTGGTAATCTACTGCGACCTGCACGTCTCTTCCAAGGGGCATTTAAACCTTCTTGGTAATCTACTGCGTCCTGCACGTCTCTTCCAAGGGGCATTTAAACTGTCTTGTTAAGCTACTGCGACCTGCATTTCTCTTCCAAGGGGCATTTAAACCGTCTTCTTAAGCTACTGTAACCTCCACCACTTTTCCAAGCGGCATTTAAACCGTCTTGTTAAGCTACTGCGACCTGCATGTCTCTTTCAAGGGGCATTTAAAATGCTTTGTTAAGCTACTGCGACCTCCACGTCTCTTCCAAGGGGCATTTAAACCGTATTGTTAAGCTACTGTGACCTGCACGTCTCTTCTAAGGGGCATTTAAACCGTCTTGTTAAGCTTCTGCGACCTGCATGTCTCTTCCAAGGGGCATTTAAACCGTCTTGTTAAGCTACTGCGACCTCCACCGCACTTCCAAGGGGCATTTAAACAGTCTTGTGAAGCTACTGCGACCTGCACGTCTCTTTCAAGGGGCATTTAAACTGTCTTGTTAAGCTACTGCGACCTCCACCGCTCTTCCAAGTGGCATTTAAACCATCTTGTTAAGCTACTGTGACCTGCACGTCTCTTCCAAGGGGCATTTAAACTGTCTTGTTAAGCTACTGCGACCTGCACGTCTCTTCCAAGTGGCCTTTAAAACGCTTTGTTAAGCTACTGCGACCTGCATGTCTCTTCCAAGGGGCATTTAAGCCGTCTTGTTAAGCTACTGCGACCTGCATGTCTCTTCCAAGGGGCATTTATGCAATCTTGTTTAGCTGCTGCGACCTGCATGTCTCTTCCAAGGGGCATTTAAACCGTCTTGTTAGGCTACTGCGACCTGCACGTCTCTTTCAAGGGGCGTTTAAACTGTCTTGTTAAGCTACTGCGACCTCCACCGCCCTTCCAAGGGGCATTTAAACCGACTTGTTAAGCTACTGCGACCTGCACGTCTCTTCCAAGTGGCATTTAAACCTTCTTGTTAAGCTACTGCGACCTGCAAGTCTCTTCCAAGGCTTATTTAAACCGTCTTTTTAAGCTACTGCGACTTGAACGTCTCTTCCAAGGGGCATTTAAACCGTCTTGTTAAGCTACTGTAACCTCCACCACTTTTCCAAGGGGCATCTAAACCGTCTTGTTAAGCTACTGCAACCTGCACTTCTCTTTCAAGGGGCATTTAAACCGTCTTGTTAAGCTACTGCGACCGGCACGTCTCTTCCAAGGGGCATTTAAACCGTCTTGTTAAGCTGCTGCGACCTGCATGTCTCTTCCAAGGGGCATTTAAAACGTCTTGTTAAGCTACTGCGACCGGCACGTCTCTTCCAAGGGGCATTTAAACCGTCTTGTTAAGCTGCTGCGACCTGCATGTCTCTTCCAAGGGGCATTTAAACCATCTTGTTAAGCTACTTCAACCTCCACCGCACTTCCAAGGGGCATTTAAACCGTCTTGTTAAGCTACTGCGACCTGCACGTCTCTTTCAAGGGGCATCTAAACTGTCTTGTTAAGCTACTGCGACCTGCACGTCTCTTCCAAGTGGCATTTAAACCATCTTGATAAGCTACTGCGACCTGCACGTCTCTTCCACGGGGCTTTTAAACTGTCTGGTTAAGCTACTGCGACCTCCACCTCTCTTCCAAGGGCGTTTAAACCGTCTTATTAAGCTACTGCAACCTGCACATCTCTTCAAAGGGGCATTTAAACCGTGTTATTAAGCTACTGCGACCTGCACGTCTCTTCCAAGGGGCATTTAAACTGTCTTGTTAAGCTACTGTGACCTCCACCGCTCTTCAAAGGGTCATTTAAACTGTCTTGTTAAGCTACTGCGACCTGCATGTCTCTTCCAAGGGGCATTTAAATCGTCTTGGTAAGCTACTGCGACCTGCAAGCCTCTTCCAAGGGGCATTTAAACCGTCATGTTAAGCTATTGCGACCTGCACGTCTCTTCCAAGGGGCATTTAAACTGTCTTGTTAAGCTACTGCGACCTCCACCGCTCTTCAAAGGGTCATTTAAACTGTCTTGTTAAGCTACTGCGACCTGCACGTCTCTTCCAAGGGGCATTTAATACGTCTTGTTAAGCTACTGCGACCTCCACCGCACTTCCAAGGGGCATTTAAACAGTCTTGTGAAGCTACTGCGACCTGCACGTCTCTTTCAAGGGGCATTTAAACTGTCTTGTTAAGCTACTGCGACCTCCACCGCTCTTCCAAGGGGCATTTAAACCGTCTTGTTAAGCTACTGCGAACTGCACGTCTCTTCCAAGTGGCATTTAAACCGTCTTGATAAGCTACTGCGACCTGCACGTCTCTTCCAAGGGGCTTTTAAACTGTCTTGTTAAGCTACTGCGATCTCCACCTCTCTTCCAAGGGTATTTAAACCGTCTTATTAAGCTACTGCGACCTGCACATCTCTTCCAAGGGGCATTCAAACCGTCTTATTAAGCTACTGCGACCTGCATGTCTCTTCCAAGGGGCATTTAATACGTCTTGTTAAGCTACTGCGACCGGCACGTCTCTTCCAAGGGGCATTTAAACCGTCTTGTTAAGCTGCTGCGACCTGCATGTCTCTTCCAAGGGGCATTTAAACCATCTTGTTAAGCTACTTCAACCTCCAACGCTCTTCCAAGGGGCATTTAAACCGTCTTGTTAAGCTACTGCGACCTGCACGTCTCTTTCAAGGGGCATCTAAACTGTCTTGTTAAGCTACTGCGACCTCAACCGCTCTTCCAAGGGGCATTCAAACCGTCTTGTTAAGCTACTGCGACCTGCACGTCTCTTCCAATGGGCATTTAAATCGTCTTGGTAAGCTACTGCGACCTGCAAGCCTCTTCCAAGGGGTATTTAAACCGTCATGTTAAGATAATGCGACCTGCACGTCTTTCCAAGGGTCATTTAAACTGTCTGGTTAAGCTACTGCGACCTGCTCGTCTCCTCCAAGGGGCATTTAAACCATCTTGTTAAGCTACTGTGACCTGCACGTCTCTTCCAAGGGGCATTTAAACTGTCTTGTTAAGCTACTGCGACCTGCACGTCTCTTCTAAGGGGCATTTAAACCGTCTTGTTAAGCTACTGCGACTTGCACGTCTCTTCCAAGTGGCATTTAAAACGCTTTGTTAAGATACTGCGACCTGCACGTCTCTTCCAAGGGGCATTTAAACCGTCTTGTTAAGCTACTGTGACCTCCACCGCTCTTCCAAGGGTCATTTAAACTGTCTTGTTAAGCTACTGCGACCTGCATGTCTCTTCCAAGGGGCATTTACATCGTCTTGGTAAGCTTCTGCGACCTGCAAGCCTCTTCCAAGGGGCATTTAAACCGTCATGTTAAGCTATTGCGACCTGCACGTCTCTTCCAAGGGGCATTTAAACTGTCTTGTTAAGCTACTGCGACCTCCACCGCTCTTCAAAGGGTCATTTAAACTGTCTTGTTAAGCTACTGCGACCTGCACGTCTCTTCCAAGGGGCATTTAAATCGTCTTGGTAAGCTTCTGCGACCTGCAAGCCTCATCCAAGGGGCATTTAAACCGTCATGTTAAGCTACTGCGACCTGCACATCTCTTCAAAAGGGCATTTAAACAGTCTTATTAAGCTACTGCGACCTGTACGTCTCTTCCAAGGGGCATTTAAACCATCTTGTTAAGCTACTGCGACCTGCACGTCTCTTCCAAGGGGCATTTAAACTGTCTTGTTAAGCAACTGTGACCTGAACGTCTCTTCCAAGGGGCATTTAAATCTTCTTGGTAATCTACTGCGACCAGCACGTCTCTTCCAAGGGGCATTTAAACCTTCTTGGTAATCTACTGCGTCCTGCACGTCTCTTCCAAGGGGCATTTAAACTGTCTTGTTAAGCTACTGCGACCTGCATTTCTCTTCCAAGGGGCATTTAAACCGTCTTCTTAAGCTACTGTAACCTCCACCACTTTTCCAAGCGGCATTTAAACCGTCTTGTTAAGCTACTGCGACCTGCATGTCTCTTTCAAGGGGCATTTAAAATGCTTTGTTAAGCTACTGCGACCTCCACGTCTCTTCCAAGGGGCATTTAAACCGTATTGTTAAGCTACTGTGACCTGCACGTCTCTTCTAAGGGGCATTTAAACCGTCTTGTTAAGCTTCTGCGACCTGCATGTCTCTTCCAAGGGGCATTTAAACCGTCTTGTTAAGCTACTGCGACCTCCACCGCACTTCCAAGGGGCATTTAAACAGTCTTGTGAAGCTACTGCGACCTGCACGTCTCTTTCAAGGGGCATTTAAACTGTCTTGTTAAGCTACTGCGACCTCCACCGCTCTTCCAAGTGGCATTTAAACCATCTTGTTAAGCTACTGTGACCTGCACGTCTCTTCCAAGGGGCATTTAAACTGTCTTGTTAAGCTACTGCGACCTGCACGTCTCTTCCAAGTGGCCTTTAAAACGCTTTGTTAAGCTACTGCGACCTGCATGTCTCTTCCAAGGGGCATTTAAGCCGTCTTGTTAAGCTACTGCGACCTGCATGTCTCTTCCAAGGGGCATTTATGCAATCTTGTTTAGCTTCTGCGACCTGCATGTCTCTTCCAAGGGGCATTTAAACCGTCTTGTTAGGCTACTGCGACCTGCACGTCTCTTTCAAGGGGCGTTTAAACTGTCTTGTTAAGCTACTGCGACCTCCACCGCCCTTCCAAGGGGCATTTAAACCGACTTGTTAAGCTACTGCGACCTGCACGTCTCTTCCAAGTGGCATTTAAACCTTCTTGTTAAGCTACTGCGACCTGCAAGTCTCTTCCAAGGCTTATTTAAACCGTCTTTTTAAGCTACTGCGACTTGAACGTCTCTTCCAAGGGGCATTTAAACCGTCTTGTTAAGCTACTGTAACCTCCACCACTTTTCCAAGGGGCATCTAAACCGTCTTGTTAAGCTACTGCAACCTGCACTTCTCTTTCAAGGGGCATTTAAACCGTCTTGTTAAGCTACTGCGACCGGAACGTCTCTTCCAAGGGGCATTTAAACCGTCTTGTTAAGCTGCTGCGACCTGCATGTCTCTTCCAAGGGGCATTTAAAACGTCTTGTTAAGCTACTGCGACCGGCACGTCTCTTCCAAGGGGCATTTAAACCGTCTTGTTAAGCTGCTGCGACCTGCATGTCTCTTCCAAGGGGCATTTAAACCATCTTGTTAAGCTACTTCAACCTCCACCGCACTTCCAAGGGGCATTTAAACCGTCTTGTTAAGCTACTGCGACCTGCACGTCTCTTTCAAGGGGCATCTAAACTGTCTTGTTAAGCTACTGCGACCTGCACGTCTCTTCCAAGTGGCATTTATACCATCTTGATAAGCTACTGCGACCTGCACGTCTCTTCCACGGGGCTTTTAAACTGTCTGGTTAAGCTACTGCGACCTCCACCTCTCTTCCAAGGGCGTTTAAACCGTCTTATTAAGCTACTGCAACCTGCACATCTCTTCAAAGGGGCATTTAAACCGTGTTATTAAGCTACTGCGACCTGCACGTCTCTTCCAAGGGGCATTTAAACTGTCTTGTTAAGCTACTGTGACCTCCACCGCTCTTCAAAGGGTCATTTAAACTGTCTTGTTAAGCTACTGCGACCTGCATGTCTCTTCCAAGGGGCATTTAAATCGTCTTGGTAAGCTACTGCGACCTGCAAGCCTCTTCCAAGGGGCATTTAAACCGTCATGTTAAGCTATTGCGACCTGCACGTCTCTTCCAAGGGGCATTTAAACTGTCTTGTTAAGCTACTGCGACCTCCACCGCTCTTCAAAGGGTCATTTAAACTGTCTTGTTAAGCTACTGCGACCTGCACGTCTCTTCCAAGGGGCATTTAATACGTCTTGTTAAGCTACTGCGACCTCCACCGCACTTCCAAGGGGCATTTAAACAGTCTTGTGAAGCTACTGCGACCTGCACGTCTCTTTCAAGGGGCATTTAAACTGTCTTGTTAAGCTACTGCGACCTCCACCGCTCTTCCAAGGGGCATTTAAACCGTCTTGTTAAGCTACTGCGAACTGCACGTCTCTTCCAAGTGGCATTTAAACCGTCTTGATAAGCTACTGCGACCTGCACGTCTCTTCCAAGGGGCTTTTAAACTGTCTTGTTAAGCTACTGCGATCTCCACCTCTCTTCCAAGGGCATTTAAACCGTCTTATTAAGCTACTGCGACCTGCACATCTCTTCCAAGGGGCATTCAAACCGTCTTATTAAGCTACTGCGACCTGCATGTCTCTTCCAAGGGGCATTTAATACGTCTTGTTAAGCTACTGCGACCGGCACGTCTCTTCCAAGGGGCATTTAAACCGTCTTGTTAAGCTGCTGCGACCTGCATGTCTCTTCCAAGGGGCATTTAAACCATCTTGTTAAGCTACTTCAACCTCCAACGCTCTTCCAAGGGGCATTTAAACCGTCTTGTTAAGCTACTGCGACCTGCACGTCTCTTTCAAGGGGCATCTAAACTGTCTTGTTAAGCTACTGCGACCTCAACCGCTCTTCCAAGGGGCATTCAAACCGTCTTGTTAAGCTACTGCGACCTGCAAGCCTCTTCCAAGGGGTATTTAAACCGTCATGTTAAGATAATGCGACCTGCACGTCTTTCCAAGGGTCATTTAAACTGTCTGGTTAAGCTACTGCGACCTGCTCGTCTCCTCCAAGGGGCATTTAAATCGTCTTGGTAAGCTACTGCGACCTGCAAGCCTCTTCCAAGGGGTATTTAAACCGTCATGTTAAGATAATGCGACCTGCACGTCTTTCCAAGGGTCATTTAAACTGTCTGGTTAAGCTACTGCGACCTGCTCGTCTCCTCCAAGGGGCATTTAAACCATCTTGTTAAGCTACTGTGACCTGCACGTCTCTTCCAAGGGGCATTTAAACTGTCTTGTTAAGCTACTGCGACCTGCACGTCTCTTCTAAGGGGCATTTAAACCGTCTTGTTAAGCTACTGCGACTTGCACGTCTCTTCCAAGTGGCATTTAAAACGCTTTGTTAAGATACTGCGACCTGCACGTCTCTTCCAAGGGGCATTTAAACCGTCTTGTTAAGCTACTGCGACCTGCACGTCTCTTCCAAGGGGCATTTAAACTGTCTTGTTAAGCTACTGCGACCTGCACGTCTCTTCCAACGGGCATTTAAACTGTCTTGTTAAGCTACTGCAACCTCCACCGCTCTTCCAAGTGGCATTTAAACCATCTTGTTAAGCTACTGTGACCTGCACGTCTCTTCCAAGGGGCATTTAAACTGTCTTGTTAAGCTACTGCGACCTGCACGTCTCTTCCAAGTGGCATTTAAAACGCTTTGTTAAGCTACTGCGACCTGCATGTCTCTTCCAAGGGGCATTTAAACCGACTTGTTAAGCTACTGCGACCTGCACGTCTCTTCCAAGAGGCAGTTATGCAATCTTGTTTAGCTGCTGCGACCTGCATGTCTCTTCCAAGGGGCATTTAAACCGTCTTGTTAAGCTACTGCGACCGGCACGTCTCTTCCAAGGGGCATTTAAACCGTCTTGTTAAGCTGCTGCGACCTGCATGTCTCTTCCAAGGGGCATTTAAACCATCTTGTTAAGCTACTTCAACCTCCAACGCTCTTCCAAGGGGCATTTAAACCGTCTTGTTAAGCTACTGCGACCTGCACGTCTCTTTCAAGGGGCATCTAAACTGTCTTGTTAAGCTACTGCGACCTCAACCGCTCTTCCAAGGGGCATTCAAACCGTCTTGTTAAGCTACTGCGACCTGCACGTCTCTTCCAATGGGCATTTAAATCGTCTTCGTAAGCTACTGCGACCTGCAAGCCTCTTCCAAGGGGTATTTAAACCGTCATGTTAAGATAATGCGACCTGCACGTCTTTCCAAGGGTCATTTAAACTGTCTGGTTAAGCTACTGCGACCTGCTCGTCTCCTCCAAGGGGCATTTAAACTGTCTTGTTAAGCTACTGCGACCTCCACCGCTCTTCCAAGTGGCATTTAAACCATCTTGTTAAGCTACTGTGACCTGCACGTCTCTTCCAAGGGGCATTTAAACTGTCTTGTTAAGCTACTGCGACCTGCACGTCTCTTCTAAGGGGCATTTAAACCGTCTTGTTAAGCTACTGCGACTTGCACGTCTCTTCCAAGTGGCATTTAAAACGCTTTGTTAAGATACTGCGACCTGCACGTCTCTTCCAAGGGGCATTTAAACCGTCTTGTTAAGCTACTGCGACCTGCACGTCTCTTCCAAGGGGCATTTAAACTGTCTTGTTAAGCTACTGCGACCTGCACGTCTCTTCCAACGGGCATTTAAACTGTCTTGTTAAGCTACTGCAACTTCCACCGCTCTTCCAAGTGGCATTTAAACCATCTTGTTAAGCTACTGTGACCTGCACGTCTCTTCCAAGGGGCATTTAAACTGTCTTGTTAAGCTACTGCGACCTGCACGTCTCTTCCAAGTGGCATTTAAAACGCTTTGTTAAGCTACTGCGACCTGCATGTCTCTTCCAAGGGGCATTTAAACCGACTTGTTAAGCTACTGCGACCTGCACGTCTCTTCCAAGAGGCAGTTATGCAATCTTGTTTAGCTGCTGCGACCTGCATGTCTCTTCCAAGGGGCATTTAAACCGTCTTGTTAAGCTACTGCGACCTGCACGTCTCTTTCAAGGGGCATTTAAACTGTCTTTTTAAGCTACTGCGACCTCCACCGCCCTTCCAAGGGGCATTTAAACCGACTTGTTAAGCTACTGCGACCTGCACGTCTCTTCCAAGTGGCATTTAAACCTTCTTGTTAAGCTACTACGACCGGCACGTCTCTTCCAAGGGGCATTTAAACTGTCTTGTTAAGCTACTGCGACCTCCACCTCTCTTCCAATGGGCATTTAAACTGTCTTGTTAAGCTACTGCGACCTGCTCGTCTCTTCCAAGGGGCATTTAAACCGTCTTGTTAAGCTACTGCGACCTGCAAGTCTCTTCCAAGGCTTATTTAAACCGTCTTTTTAAGCTACTGCGACTTGAACGTCTCTTCCAAGGGGCATTTAAACCGTCTTGTTAAGCTACTGTAACCTCCACCACTTTTCCAAGGGGCATCTAAACAGTCTTGTTAAGCTACTGCAACCTGCACTTCTCTTTCAAGGGGCACTTAAACCGTCTTGTTAAGCTACTGCGACCTGCATGTCTCTTCCAAGGGGCATTTAAAACGTCTTGTTAAGCTACTGCGACCGGCACGTCTCTTCCAAGGGGCATTTAAACCGTCTTGTTAAGCTGCTGCGACCTGCATGTCTCTTCCAAGGGGCATTTAAACCATCTTGTTAAGCTACTTCAACCTCCAGCGCACTTCCAAGGGGCATTTAAACCGTCTTGTTAAGCTACTGCGACCTGCACGTCTCTTTCAAGGGGCATCTAAACTGTCTTGTTAAGCTACTGCGAACTGCACGTCTCTTCCAAGTGGCATTTAAACCATCTTGATAAGCTACTACGACCTGCACGTCTCTTCCACGGGGATTTTAAACTGTCTTGTTAAGCTACTGCGACCTCCACCTCTCTTCCAAGGGCGTTTAAACCGTCTTATTAAGCTACTGCGACCTGCACATCTCTTCAAAGGGGCATTTAAACCGTGTTATTAAGCTACTGCGACCTGCACGTCTCTTCCAAGGGGCATTTAAACTGTCTTGTTAAGCTACTGTGACCTCCACCGCTCTTCCAAGGGTCATTTAAACTGTCTTGTTAAGCTACTGCGATCTGTACGTCTCTTCCAAGGGGCATTTAAATCGTCTTGGTAAGCTACTGCGACCTGCAAGCCTCTTCCAAGGGGCATTTAAACCGTCATGTTAAGCTACTGCGACCTGCACGTCTCTTCCAAGGGGCATTTAAACTGTCTTGTTAAGCTACTGTGACCTCCACCGCTCTTCCAAGGGTCATTTAAACTGTCCTGTTAAGCTACTGCGACCTGCACGTCTCTTAAAAGGGGCATTTAAATTGTCTTGGTAAGCTACTGCGACCTGCAAGCCTCATCCAAGGGGCATTTAAACCGTCATGTTAAGCAACTGCGACCTGCGCATCTCTTCAAAAGGGCATTTAAACAGTCTTATTAAGCTACTGCGACCTGCACGTCTCTTCCAAGGGGCATTTAAACCATCTTGTTAAGCTACTGCGATGCGACCTGCACGACTCTTCCAAGGGGCATTTAAACTGTCTTTTTAAGCAACTGTGACCTGAACGTCTCATCCAAGGGGCATTTAAATCTTATTGGTAATCTACTGCGACCTGCACGTCTCTTCCAAGGGGCATTTAAATCTTCTTGGTAATCTACTGCGACCTGCACGTCTCTTCCAAGGGGCATTTAAACTGTCTTGTTAAGCTACTGCGACCTGCACGTCTCTTCCAAGGGGCATTTAAACCGTCTTCTTAAGCTACTGTAACCTCCACCACTTTTCCAAGGGGCAATTAAACCGTCTTGTTAAGCTACTGCGACCTGCATGTCTCTTACAAGGGGCATTTAAAATGCTTTGTTAAGCTACTGCGACCTGCACGTCTCTTGCAAGGGGCATTTAAACCGTCTTGTTAAGCTACTGTGACCTGCACGTCTCTTCTAAGGGGCATTTAAACCGTCTTGTTAAGCTTCTGCGACCTGCATGTCTCTTCCAAGGGGCATTTAAACCGTCTTGTTAAGCTACTGCGACCTCCACTGCACTTCCAAGGGGCATTTAAACAGTCTTGTGAAGCTACTGCGACCTGCACGTCTCTTTCAAGGGGCATTTAAACTGTCTTGTTAAGCTACTGCGACCTCCACCGCTCTTCCAAGGGGCATTTAAACCGTCTTGTTAAGCTACTGCGAACTGCACGTCTCTTCCAAGTGGCATTTAAACCGTCTTGATAAGCTACTGCGACCTGCACGTCTCTTCCACGGGGCTTTTAAACTGTCTTGTTAAGCTACTGCGATCTCCACCTCTCTTCCAAGGGCATTTAAACCGTCTTATTAAGCTACTGCGACCTGCACATCTCTTCCAAGGGGCATTCAAACCGTCTTATTAAGCTACTGCGACCTGCATGTCTCTTCCAAGGGGCATTTAAAACTTCTTGTTAAGCTACTGCGACCGGCACGTCTCTTCCAAGGGGCATTTAAACCTTCTTGTTAAGCTACTACGACCGGCACGTCTCTTCCAAGGGGCATTTAAACTGTCTTGTTAAGCTACTGCGACCTCCACCTCTCTTCCAATGGGCATTTAAACTGTCTTGTTAAGCTACTGCGACCTGCTCGTCTCTTCCAAGGGGCATTTAAACCGTCTTGTTAAGCTAATGCGACCTGCAAGTCTCTTCCAAGGCTTATTTAAACCGTCTTTTTAAGCTACTGCGACTTGAACGTCTCTTCCAAGGGGCATTTAAACCGTCTTGTTAAGCTACTGTAACCTCCACCACTTTTCCAAGGGGCATCTAAACAGTCTTGTTAAGCTACTGCAACCTGCACTTCTCTTTCAAGGGGCACTTAAACCTTCTTGTTAAGCTACTGCGACCTGCATGTCTCTTCCAAGGGGCATTTAAAACGTCTTGTTAAGCTACTGCGACCGGCACGTCTCTTCCAAGGGGCATTTAAACCGTCTTGTTAAGCTGCTGCGACCTGCATGTCTCTTCCAAGGGGCATTTAAACCATCTTTTTAAGCTACTTCAACCTCCAGCGCACTTCCAAGGGGCATTTAAACCGTCTTGTTAAGCTACTGCGACCTGCACGTCTCTTTCAAGGGGCATCTAAACTGTCTTGTTAAGCTACTGCGAACTGCACGTCTCTTCCAAGTGGCATTTAAACCATCTTGATAAGCTACTACGACCTGCACGTCTCTTCCACGGGGATTTTAAACTGTCTTGTTAAGCTACTGCGACCTCCACCTCTCTTTCAAGGGCATTTAAACCGTCTTATTAAGCTACTGCGACCTGCACATCTCTTCAAAGGGTCATTTAAACCGTGTTATTAAGCTACTGCGACCTGCACGTCTCTTCCAAGGGGCATTTAAACTGTCTTGTTAAGCTACTGTGACCTCCACCGCTCTTCCAAGGGTCATTTAAACTGTCTTGTTAAGCTACTGCGATGTGTACGTCTCTTCCAAGGGGCATTTAAATCGTCTTGGTAAGCTACTGCGACCTGCAAGCCTCTTCCAAGGGGCATTTAAACCGTCATGTTAAGCTACTGCGACCTGCACGTCTCTTCCAAGGGGCATTTAAACTGTCTTGTTAAGCTACTGTGACCTCCACCGCTCTTCCAAGGGTCATTTAAACTGTCTTGTTAAGCTACTGCGACCTGCACGTCTCTTAAAAGGGGCATTTAAATTGTCTTGGTAAGCTACTGCGACCTGCAAGCCTCATCCAAGGGGCATTTAAACCGTCATGTTAAGCAACTGCGACCTGCGCATCTCTTCAAAAGGGCATTTAAACAGTCTTATTAAGCTACTGCGACCTGCACGTCTCTTCCAAGGGGCATTTAAACCATCTTGTTAAGCTACTGCGATGCGACCTGCACGACTCTTCCAAGGGGCATTTAAACTGTCTTTTTAAGCAACTGTGACCTGAACGTCTCATCCAAGGGGCATTTAAATCTTATTGGTAATCTACTGCGACCTGCACGTCTCTTCCAAGGGGCATTTAAATCTTCTTGGTAATCTACTGCGACCTGCACGTCTCTTCCAAGGGGCATTTAAACTGTCTTGTTAAGCTACTGCGACCTGCACGTCTCTTCCAAGGGGCATTTAAACCGTCTTCTTAAGCTACTGTAACCTCCACCACTTTTCCAAGGGGCAATTAAACCGTCTTGTTAAGCTACTGCGACCTGCATGTCTCTTACAAGGGGCATTTAAAATGCTTTGTTAAGCTACTGCGACCTGCACGTCTCTTGCAAGGGGCATTTAAACCGTCTTGTTAAGCTACTGTGACCTGCACGTCTCTTCTAAGGGGCATTTAAACCGTCTTGTTAAGCTTCTGCGACCTGCATGTCTCTTCCAAGGGGCATTTAAACCGTCTTGTTAAGCTACTGCGACCTCCACTGCACTTCCAAGGGGCATTTAAACAGTCTTGTGAAGCTATTGCGACCTGCACGTCTCTTTCAAGGGGCATTTAAACTGTCTTGTTAAGCTACTGCGACCTCCACCGCTCTTCCAAGGGGCATTTAAACCGTCTTGTTAAGCTACTGCGAACTGCACGTCTCTTCCAAGTGGCATTTAAACCGTCTTGATAAGCTACTGCGACCTGCACGTCTCTTCCACGGGGCTTTTAAACTGTCTTGTTAAGCTACTGCGATCTCCACCTCTCTTCCAAGGGCATTTAAACCGTCTTATTAAGCTACTGCGACCTGCACATCTCTTCCAAGGGGCATTCAAACCGTCTTATTAAGCTACTGCGACCTGCATGTCTCTTCCAAGGGGCATTTAAAACTTCTTGTTAAGCTACTGCGACCGGCACGTCTCTTCCAAGGGGCATTTAAACCGTCTTGTTAAGCTGCTGCGACCTGCATGTCTCTTCCAAGGGGCATTTAAACCATCTTGTTAAGCTACTTCAACCTCCACCGCACTTCCAAGGGGCATTTAAACCGTCTTGTTAAGCTACTGCAACCTGCACGTCTCTTTCAAGGGGCATCTAAACCGTCTTGTTAAGCTACTGCGACCTGCACGTGTCTTCCAAGGGGCATTTAAACCGTCTTGTTAAGCTACTGCGACTTGAACGTCTCTTCCAAGGGGCATTTAAACCGTCTTGTTAAGCAACTGTAACCTGCACAACTTTTCGAAGGGGCATTTAGACCGTCTTGTTAAGCTACTGCGACCTGCATGTCTCTACCAAGGGACATTTAAACCGTCTTGTTAAGCTACTGCGACCTGCACGTCTTTTCCAAGGGGCATTTAAACAGTCTTGTTAAGCTGCTGCGACCTGCATGTCTCTTCAAGGGGCATTTAAATCGTCTTGTTAAGCTACTGCGACCTCCACCGCTCTTCCAAGGGGCATTTAAACTGTCTTGTTAAGCTACTGCGACCGCCACCGCTCTTGCAAGGGGCATTTAAACCATCTTGTTAAGCTACTGCGACCTGCACGTCTCTTCCAAGGGGCATTTAAACTGTCTTGTTAAGCTACTGCGACCTGCACGTCTCTTCTAAGGGGCATGTAAACCTTATTGTTAAGCTACTGCGACTTGCACGTCTCTTCCAAGCGGCATTTAAACCGTCTTGTTAAGCTACTGCGACCTGCACGACTCTTCCAACTGGCATTTCAACCGTCTTGATAAGCTTCTGCGACCTGCATGTCTCTTGCAAGGGGCATTTAAACCGTCTTGTTAAGCTACTGCAACCTGCACGTCTCTACCAAGGGGCATTTAAACATTCTTGTTAAGCTACTGCGAACTGCACATCTCTTCCAAGGGGCATTTAAACTGTCTTGTTAAGCTACTGCGACCTCCACTTCTCTTCCAAGGGGCATTTAAACAGTCTTGTTAAGCTACTGCGACCTGGACGTGTCTTCCAAGGGGCATTTAAACCGTCTTGTTAAGCTAGTGCGACTTGCACGTCTCTTCCAAGGTGCATTTAAACCGTCTTGTTAAGCTACTGTAACCTCCACCACTTTTCCAAGGTGCATTTAAAGCGTCTTGTTAAGCTACTGCGACCTGCACGTCTCTTCCATGGGGCATTTAAACCGTCTTGTTAAGCTACTGCGACCTGCACGTCTCTTCCAAGGGGCATTTAAACAGTCTTGTTAAGCTGCTGCGACTTGCATGTCTCTTCCAAGGGGCATTTAAACTGTCTTGTTAAGCTACTGCGACCTCCACCGCTCTTCCAAGGGGCATTTAAACTGTCTTGTTATGCAAATGCGACCTGCACGTCTCTTCCAAGGGGCATTTAAATCGTCTTGGTAAGCTACTGCGACCTGAAGGTCTCTTCCAAGGGTCATTTAAGCTGTCTTGTTAAGCTACTGCGACCTCCACCGCTCTTGCAAGGGGCATTTAAACCATCTTGTTAAGCTACTGCGACCTGCACGTCTCTTCCAAGGGGCATTTAAACTGTCTTGTTAAGCTACTGCGACCTGCACGTCTCTTCCAAGTGGCATTTAAACCATCTTGGTAAGCTACTGCGACCTGCACGTCTCTTCCACGGGGCTTTTAAACTGTCTTGTTAAGCTACTGCGACCTCCACCTCTCTTCCAAGGGCGTTTAAACCGTCTTATTAAGCTACTGCGAAGTGCACATCTCTTCAAAGGGGCATTTAAACCGTGTTATTAAGCTACTGCGACCTGCACGTCTCTTCCAAGGGGCATTTAAACTGTCTTGTTAAGCTACTGTGACCTCCACCGCTCTTCCAAGGGTCATTTAAACTGTCTTGTTAAGCTACTGCGACCTGCACGTCTCTTCCAAGGGGCATTTAAATCGTCTTGGTAAGCTACTGCGACCTGCAAGCCTCTTCCAAGGGGCATTTAAACCGTCATGTTAAGCTACTGCGACCTGCACGTCTCTTCCAAGGGGCATTTAAACTGTCTTGTTAAGCTACTGCGACCTCCACCGCTCTTCCAAGGGTCATTTAAACTGTCTTGTTAAGCTACTGCGACCTGCACGTCTCTTAAAAGGGGCATTTAAATTGTCTTGGTAAGCTACTGCGACCTGCAAGCCTCATCCAAGGGGCATTTAAACCGTCATGTTAAGCTACTGCGACCTGCGCATCTCTTCAAAAGGGCATTTAAACAGTCTTATTAAGCTACTGCGACCTGCACGTCTCTTCCAAGGGGCATTTAAACCATCTTGTTAAGCTACTGCGATGCGACCTGCACGTCTCTTCCAAGGGGCATTTAAACTGTCTTGTTAAGCAACTGTGACCTGAACGTCTCTTCCAAGGTGCATTTAAATCTTCTTGGTAATCTACTGCGACCTGCACGTCTCTTCCAAGGGGCATTTAAATCTTCTTGGTAATCTACTGCGACCTGCACGTCTCTTCCAAGGGGCATTTAAACTGTCTTGTTAAGCTACTTCGACCTGCACGTCTCTTCCAAGGGGCATTTAAACCGTCTTCTTAAGCTACTGTAACCTCCACCACTTTTCCAAGGGGCAATTAAACCGTCTTGTTAAGCTGCTGCGACCTGCATGTCTCTTTCAAGGGGCATTTAAAATGCTTTGTTAAGCTACTGCGACCTGCACGTCTCTTCCAAGGGGCATTTAAACCGTCTTGTTAAGCTACTGTGACCTGCACGTCTCTTCTAAGGGGCATTTAAACCGTCTTTTTAAGCTTCTGCGACCTGCATGTCTCTTCCAAGGGGCATTTAAACCGTCTTGTTAAGCTACTGCGACCTCCACCGCATTTCCAAGGGGCATTTAAACAGTCTTGTGAAGGTACTGCGACCTGCACGTCTCTTTCAAGGGGCATTTAAACTGTCTTGTTAAGCTACTGCGACCTCCACCGCTCTTCCAAGGGTCATTTAAACCGTCTTGTTAAGCTACTGCGAACTGCACGTCTCTTCCAAGTGGAATTTAAACCATCTTGATAAGCTACTGCGACCTGCACGTCTCTTCCACGGGGCTTTTAAACTGTCTTGTTAAGCTACTGCGATCTCCACCTCTCTTCCAAGGGCATTTAAACCGTCTTATTAAGCTACTGCGACCTGCACATCTCTTCCAAGGGGCATTCAAACCGTCTTATTAAGCTACTGCGACCTGCATGTCTCTTCCAAGGGGCATTTAAAACTTCTTGTTAAGCTACTGCGACCGGCACGTCTCTTCCAAGGGGCATTTAAACCGTCTTGTTAAGCTGCTGCGACCTGCATGTCTCTTTCAAGGGGCATTTAAACCATCTTGTTAAGCTACTTCAACCTCCACCGCACTTCCAAGGGGCATTTAAACCGTCTTGTTAAGCTAATGCAACCTGCACGTCTCTTTCAAGGGGCATCTAAACCGTCTTGTTAAGCTACGGCGACCTGCACGTGTCTTCCAAGGGGCATTTAAACCGTCTTGTTAAGCTACTGCGACTTGAACGTCTCTTCCAAGGGGCATTTAAACCGTCTTGTTAAGCAACTGTAACCTGCACCACTTTTCGAAGGGGCATTTAAACCGTCTTGTTAAGCTACTGCGACCTGCATGTCTCTACCAAGGGACATTTAAACCGTCTTGTTAAGCTACTGCGACCTGCACGTCTCTTCCAAGGGGCATTTAAACAGTCTTGTTAAGCTGCTGCGACCTGCATGTCTCTTCAAGGGGCATTTAAATCGTCTTGTTAAGCTACTGCGACCTCCACCGCTCTTCCAAGGGGCATTTAAACTGTCTTGTTAAGCTACTGCGACCGCCACCGCTCTTGCAAGGGGCATTTAAACCATCTTGTTAAGCTACTACGACCTGCACGTCTCTTCCAAGGGGCATTTAAACTGTCTTGTTAAGCTACTGCGACCTGCACGTCTCTTCTAAGGGGCATGTAAACCGTATTGTTAAGCTACTGCGACTTGCACGTCTCTTCCAAGCGGCATTTAAACTGTCTTGTTAAGCTACTGTAACCTCCACCACTTTTCCAAGGGGCATTTAAACCGTCTTGTTAAGCTACTGCGACCTGCATGTTTCTTTCAAGGGGCATTTCAAATGCTTTGTTAAGCTACTGCGACCTGCATGTCTCTTCCAAGGGGCATTTAAACCGTCTTGTTAAGCTACTGCGACCTGCACGTCTCTTCCAACTGGCATTTCAACCGTCTTGATAAGCTTCTGCGACCTGCATGTCTCTTGCAAGGGGCATTTAAACCGTCTTGTTAAGCTACTGCAACCTGCACGTCTCTACCAAGGGGCATTTAAACATTCTTGTTAAGCTACTGCGACCTGCACATCTCTTCCAAGGGGCATTTAAACTGTCTTGTTAAGCTACTGCGACCTCCACTGCTCTTCCAAGGGGCATTTAAACAGTCTTGTTAAGCTACTGCGACCTGGACGTGTCTTCCAAGGGGCATTTAAACCGTCTTGTTAAGCTAGTGCGACTTGCACGTCTCTTCCAAGGTGCATTTAAACCGTCTTGTTAAGCTACTGTAACCTCCACCACTTTTCCAAGGTGCATTTAAAGCGTCTTGTTAAGCTACTGCGACCTGCACGTCTCTTCCATGGGGCATTTAAACCGTCTTGTTAAGCTACTGCGACCTGCACGTCTCTTCCAAGGGGCATTTAAACAGTCTTGTTAAGCTGCTGCGACTTGCATGTCTCTTCCAAGGGGCATTTAAACTGTCTTGTTAAGCTACTGAGACCTCCACCGCTCTTCCAAGGGGCATTTAAACTGTCTTGTTAAGCAAATGCGACCTGCACGTCTCTTCCAAGGGGCATTTAAATCGTCTTGGTAAGCTACTGCGACCTCTACCGCTCTTCCAAGGGGCATTTAAACTGTCTTGTTAAGCTACTGCGACCGCCACCGCTCTTGCAAGGGGCATTTAAACCATGTTGTTAAGCTACTACGACCTGCACGTCTCTTCCAAGGGGCATTTAAACTGTCTTGTTAAGCTACTGCGACCTGCACGTCTCTTCTAAGGGGCATGTAAACCGTATTGTTAAGCTACTGCGACTTGCACGTCTCTTCCAAGCGGCATTTAAACCGTCTTGTTAAGCTACTGTAACCTCCACCACTTTTCCAAGGGGCATTTAAACCGTCTTGTTAAGCTACTGTAACCTCCACCACTTTTCCAAGGTGCATTTAAAGCGTCTTGTTAAGCTACTGCGACCTGCACGTCTCTTCCATGGGGCATTTAAACCGTCTTGTTAAGCTACTGCGACCTGCACGTCTCTTCCAAGGGGCATTTAAACAGTCTTGTTAAGCTGCTGCGACTTGCATGTCTCTTCTAAGGGGCATTTAAACTGTCTTGTTAAGCTACTGCGACCTCCACCGCTCTTCCAAGGGGCATTTAAACTGTCTTGTTAAGCAAATGCGACCTGCACGTCTCTTCCAAGGGGCATTTAAATCGTCTTGGTAAGCTACTGCGACCTCTACCGCTCTTCCAAGGGGCATTTAAACTGTCTTGTTAAGCTACTGCGACCGCCACCGCTCTTGCAAGGGGCATTTAAACCATCTTGTTAAGCTACTACGACCTGCACGTCTCTTCCAAGGGGCATTTAAACTGTCTTGTTAAGCTACTGCGACCTGCACGTCTCTTCTAAGGGGCATTTAAACCGTATTGTTAAGCTACTGCGACTTGCACGTCTCTTCCAAGCGGCATTTAAACCGTCTTGTTAAGCTACTGTAACCTCCACCACTTTTCCAAGGGGCATTTAAACCGTCTTGTTAAGCTACTGCGACCTGCATGTTTCTTTCAAGGGGCATTTAAAATGCTTTGTTAAGCTACTGCGACCTGCACGTCTATTCCAAGGGGCATTTAAACCGTCTTGTTAAGCTACTGGGACCTGCACGTCTCTTCCAACTGGCATTTCAACCGTCTTGATAAGCTTCTGCGACCTGCATGTCTCTTGCAAGGGGCATTTAAACCGTCTTGTTAAGCTACTGCAACCTGCACGTCTCTACCAAGGGGCATTTAAACATTCTTGTTAAGCTACTGCGACCTGCACATCTCTTCCAAGGGGCATTTAAACTGTCTTGTTAAGCTACTGCGACCTCCACTGCTCTTCCAAGGGGCATTTAAACAGTCTTGTTAAGCTACTGCGACCTGGACGTGTCTTCCAAGGGGCATTTAAACCGTCTTGTTAAGCTAGTGCGACTTGCACGTCTCTTCCAAGGTGCATTTAAACCGTCTTGTTAAGCTACTGTAACCTCCACCACTTTTCCAAGGTGCATTTAAAGCGTCTTGTTAAGCTACTGCGACCTGCACGTCTCTTCCATGGGGCATTTAAACCGTCTTGTTAAGCTACTGCGACCTGCACGTCTCTTCCAAGGGGCATTTAAACAGTCTTGTTAAGCTGCTGCGACTTGCATGTCTCTTCCAAGGGGCATTTAAACTGTCTTGTTAAGCTACTGCGACCTCCACCGCTCTTCCAAGGGGCATTTAAACTGTCTTGTTAAGCAAATGCGACCTGCACGTCTCTTCCAAGGGGCATTTAAATCGTCTTGGTAAGCTACTGCGACCTGCAGGTCTCTTCCAAGGGGCATTTAAACTGTCTTGTTAAGCTACTGCGACCTCCACCGCTCTTGCAAGGGGCATTTAAACCATCTTGTTAAGCTACTGCGACCTGCACGTCTCTTCCAAGGGGCATTTAAACTGTCTTGTTAAGCTACTGCGACCTGCACGTCTCTTCTAAGGGGCATTTAAACCGTATTGTTAAGCTACTGCGACTTGCACGTCTCTTCCAAGCGGCATTTAAACCGTCTTGTTAAGCTACTGTAACCTCCACCACTTTTCCAAGGGGCATTTAAACCTTCTTGTTAAGCTACTGCGACCTGCATGTTTCTTTCAAGGGGCATTTAAAATGCTTTGTTAAGCTACTGCGACCTGCACGTCTCTTCCAAGGGGCATTTAAACCGTCTTGTTAAGCTACTGCGACCTGCACGACTCTTCCAACTGGCATTTCAACCGTCTTGATAAGCTTCTGCGACCTGCATGTCTCTTGCAAGGGGCATTTAAACCGTCTTGTTAAGCTAGTCCGACCTCCACCGCACTTCCAAGGGGCATTTAAACAGTCTTGTGAAGCTACTGCGACCTGCACGTATCTTTCAAGGGGCATTTAAACTGTCTTGTTAAGATACTGCGAACTCCACCGCTCATCCAAGGGGCATTTAAAGTATCTTCTTAAGCTACTGCGACCTGCACGTCTCTTCCAATGAGCATTTAAACTGTGTTAAGCTACGGCGACCTCCACCTCTCTTCCAAGGGGCATTTAAACCATCTTATTAAGCTACTGCGACCTGCACATCTCTTCCAAGGGCCATTTAAACCGTCTTATTAAGCTACTGCGACCTGCACGTCTCTTCCAAGGGGCATTTAAACTGTCTTGTTAAGCTACTGCGACCTCCACCGCTCTTCCAAGGGTCATTTAAACTGTCTTGTTAACCTACTGCGACCTGCACGTCTCTTCCAAGGGGCATTTAAATCGTCTTGGTAAGCTACTGCCACCTGCACATCTCTTCCAAGGGGCATTTAAACTGTCTTTTTAAGCTACTGCGACCTTCACCGCTCTTCCATGGGGCATTTAAACCATCTTGTTAAGCTACTGCGACCTGCACGTCTCGTACAAGTGGCATTTAAACTGTCTTGTTCAGCTACTGCGACCTGCACTTCTCTTCCAAGGGGTATTTAAACTGTCTTGTTAAGCTACTGCGACCTCCACCGCTCTTCCAAGGGGCATTTAAACAGTCTTGTTAAGATACTGCGACCTGCACGTGTCTTCCAAGGGGCATTTAAACCGTCTTGTTAAGCTACTGCGACTTGCACGTCTCTTCCAAGGTGCATTTAAACCGTCTTGTTAAGCTACTGTAACCTCCACCACTTTTCCAAGGTGCATTTAAACCGTCTTGTTAAGCTACTGCGACCTGCACGTCTCTTCCATGGGGCATTTAAACCGTCTTGTTAAGCTACTGCGACCTGCACGTCTCTTCCAAGGGGCATTTAAACAGTCTTGTTAAGCTGCTGCGACCTGCATGTCTCTTCCAAGGGGCATTTAAACTGTCTTGATAAGCTACTGCGACCTCCACCGCTCTTCCAAGGGGCATTTAAACTGTCTTGTTAAGCAAATGCGACCTGCACGTCTCTTCCAAGGGGCATTTAAATCGTCTTGGTAAGCTACTGCGACCTGCAGGTCTCTTCCAAGGGGCATTTAAACAGTCTTGTTAAGCTACTGCGACCTCCACCGCTCTTGCAAGGGGCATTTAAACCGTATTGTTAAGCTACTGCGACTTGCACGTCTCTTCCAAGGAGCATTTAAACCGTCTTGTTAAGCTACTGCAACCTCCACCACTTTTCCAAGAGGCATTTAAACCGTCTTGTTAAGCTACTGCGACCTGCATGTCTCTTCCAAGGGGCATTTAAAACGCTTTGTTAAGCTACTGCGACCTGCACGTCTCTTCCAAGGGGAATTTAAACCGTCTTGTTAAGCTACTGCAACCCGCACTTCTCTTCCAAGGGGCATTTAAACCGTCTTGTTTAGCTGCTGCGAACTGCATGTCTCTTCCAAGGGGCATTTAAACCGTCTTGTTAAGCTACTGCTACCTCCACCGCACTTCCAAGGGGCATTTAAACTGTCTTGTTAAACTACTGCGACCTGTACGTCTCTTCCAAGGGGCATTTAAACCGTCTTGTTAAGCTACTGCAACCCGCACGTCTCTTCCAAGGGGCATTTAAACCGTCTTGTTTAGCTGCTGCGAACTGCATGTCTCTTCCAAGGGGCATTTAAACCGTCTTGTTAAGCTACTGCTACCTCCACCGCACTTCCAAGGGGCATTTAAACTGTCTTGTTAAGCTACTGCGACCTGTACGTCTCTTCCAAGGGGCGCTTAAACTGTCTTGTTAAGCTACTGCGACCTCCACCTCTCTTCCAAGGGGTATTTAAACCGTCTTGTTAAGCTACTGCGACCTGCAAGTCTCTTCCAAGGCTTATTTAAACCGTCTTTATAAGCTACTGCGACTTGAACGTCTCTTCCAAGGGGCATTTAAACCGTCTTGTTAAGCTACTGTAACCTCCACCACTTTTCAAAGGGGCATCTAAACCGTCTTGTTAAGCTACTGCGACCTGCACGTCTCTTCCAACTGGCATTTCAACCGTCTTGATAAGCTTCTGCGACCTGCATGTCTCTTGCAAGGGGCATTTAAACCGTCTTGTTAAGCTGCTGCAACCTGCACGTCTCTACCAAGGGGCATTTAAACATTCTTGTTAAGCTACTGCGACCTGCACATCTCTTCCAAGGGGCATTTAAACTGTCTTGTTAAGCTACTGCGATCTCCACTGCTCTTCCAAGGGGCATTTAAACAGTCTTGTTAAGCTACTGCGACCTGGACGTGTCTTCCAAGGGGCATTTAAACCGTCTTGTTAAGCTAGTGCGACTTGCACGTCTCTTCCAAGGTGCATTTAAACCGTCTTGTTAAGCTACTGTAACCTCCACCACTTTTCCAAGGTGCATTTAAAGCGTCTTGTTAAGCTACTGCGACCTGCACGTCTCTTCCATGGGGCATTTAAACCGTCTTGTTAAGCTACTGCGACCTGCACGTCTCTTCCAAGGGGCATTTAAACAGTCTTGTTAAGCTGCTGCGACTTGCATGTCTCTTCCAAGGGGCATTTAAACTGTCTTGTTAAGCTACTGCGACCTCCACCGCTCTTCCAAGGGGCATTTAAACTGTCTTGTTAAGCAAATGCGACCTGCACGTCTCTTCCAAGGGGCATTTAAATCGTCTTGGTAAGCTACTGCGACCTGCAGGTCTCTTCCAAGGGGCATTTAAACAGTCTTGTTAAGCTACTGCGACCTCCACCGCTCTTGCAAGGGGCATTTAAACCGTATTGTTAAGCTACTGCGACTTGCACGTCTCTTCCAAGGAGCATTTAAACCGTCTTGTTAAGCTACTGCAACCTCCACCACTTTTCCAAGAGGCATTTAAACCGTCTTGTTAAGCTACTGCGACCTGCATGTCTCTTCCAAGGGGCATTTAAAACGCTTTGTTAAGCTACTGCGACCTGCACGTCTCTTCCAAGGGGAATTTAAACCGTCTTGTTAAGCTACTGCAACCCGCACTTCTCTTCCAAGGGGCATTTAAACCGTCTTGTTTAGCTGCTGCGAACTGCATGTCTCTTCCAAGGGGCATTTAAACCGTCTTGTTAAGCTACTGCTACCTCCACCGCACTTCCAAGGGGCATTTAAACTGTCTTGTTAAACTACTGCGACATGTACGTCTCTTCCAAGGGGCATTTAAACCTTCTTGTTAAGCTACTGCAACCCGCACGTCTCTTCCAAGGGGCATTTAAACCGTCTTGTTTAGCTGCTGCGAACTGCATGTCTCTTCCAAGGGGCATTTAAACCGTCTTGTTAAGCTACTGCTACCTCCACCGCACTTCCAAGGGGCATTTAAACTGTCTTGTTAAGCTACTGCGACCTGTACGTCTCTTCCAAGGGGCGCTTAAACTGTCTTGTTAAGCTACTGCGACCTCCACCTCTCTTCCAAGGGGTATTTAAACCGTCTTGTTAAGCTACTGCGACCTGCAAGTCTCTTCCAAGGCTTATTTAAACCGTCTTTATAAGCTACTGCGACTTGAACGTCTCTTCCAAGGGGCATTTAAACCGTCTTGTTAAGCTACTGTAACCTCCACCACTTTTCAAAGGGGCATCTAAACGTCTTGTTAAGCTACTGCGACCTGCACGTCTCTTCCAACTGGCATTTCAACCGTCTTGATAAGCTTCTGCGACCTGCATGTCTCTTGCAAGGGGCATTTAAACCGTCTTGTTAAGCTGCTGCAACCTGCACGTCTCTACCAAGGGGCATTTAAACATTCTTGTTAAGCTACTGCGACCTGCACATCTCTTCCAAGGGGCATTTAAACTGTCTTGTTAAGCTACTGCGACCTCCACTGCTCTTCCAAGGGGCATTTAAACAGTCTTGTTAAGCTACTGCGACCTGGACGTGTCTTCCAAGGGGCATTTAAACCGTCTTGTTAAGCTAGTGCGACTTGCACGTCTCTTCCAAGGTGCATTTAAACCGTCTTGTTAAGCAACTGTAACCTCCACCACTTTTCCAAGGTGCATTTAAAGCGTCTTGTTAAGCTACTGCGACCTGCACGTCTCTTCCAAGGGGCATTTAAACAGTCTTGTTAAGCTGCTGCGACTTGCATGTCTCTTCCAAGGGGCATTTAAACTGTCTTGTTAAGCTACTGCGACCTCCACCGCTCTTCCAAGGGGCATTTAAACTGTCTTGTTAAGCAAATGCGACCTGCACGTCTCTTCCAAGGGGCATTTAAATCGTCTTGGTAAGCTACTGCGACCTCTACCGCTCTTCCAAGGGGCATTTAAACTGTCTTGTTAAGCTACTGCGACCGCCACCGCTCTTGCAAGGGGCATTTAAACCATCTTGTTAAGCTACTACGACCTGCACGTCTCTTCCAAGGGGCATTTAAACTGTCTTGTTAAGCTACTGCGACCTGCACGTCTCTTCTAAGGGGCATGTAAACCGTATTGTTAAGCTACTGCGACTTGCACGTCTCTTCCAAGCGGCATTTAAACCGTCTTGTTAAGCTACTGTAACCTCCACCACTTTTCCAAGGGGCATTTAAACCGTCTTGTTAAGCTACTGCGACCTGCATGTCTCTACCAAGGGACATTTAAACCGTCTTGTTAAGCTACTGCGACCTGCACGTCTCTTCCAAGGGGCATTTAAACAGTCTTGTTAATCTGCTGCGACCTGCATGTCTCTTCAAGGGGCATTTAAATCGTCTTTTTAAGCTACTGCGACCTCCACCGCTCTACCAAGGGGCATTTAAAATGTCTTGTTAAGCTACTGCGACCGCCACCGCTCTTGCAAGGGGCATTTAAACCATCTTGTTAAGCTACTACGACCTGCACGTCTCTTCCAAGGGGCATTTAAACTGTCTTGTTAAGCTACTGCGACCTGCACGTCTCTTCTAAGGGGCATGTAAACCGTATTGTTAAGCTACTGCGACTTGCACGTCTCTTCCAAGCGGCATTTAAACTGTCTTGTTAAGCTACTGTAACCTCCACCACTTTTCCAAGGGGCATTTAAACCGTCTTGTTAAGCTACTGCGACCTGCATGTTTCTTTCAAGGGGCATTTAAAATGCTTTGTTAAGCTACTGCGACCTGCATGTCTCTTCCAAGGGGCATTTAAACCGTCTTGTTAAGCTACTGCGACCTGCACGTCTCTTCCAACTGGCATTTCAACCGTCTTGATAAGCTTCTGCGACCTGCATGTCTCTTGCAAGGGGCATTTAAACCGTCTTGTTAAGCTACTGCAACCTGCACGTCTCTACCAAGGGGCATTTAAACATTCTTGTTAAGCTACTGCGACCTGCACATCTCTTCCAAGGGGCATTTAAACTGTCTTGTTAAGCTACTGCGACCTCCACTGCTCTTCCAAGGGGCATTTAAACAGTCTTGTTAAGCTACTGCGACCTGGACGTGTCTTCCAAGGGGCATTTAAACCGTCTTGTTAAGCTAGTGCGACTTGCACGTCTCTTCCAAGGTGCATTTAAACCGTCTTGTTAAGCTACTGTAACCTCCACCACTTTTCCAAGGTGCATTTAAAGCGTCTTGTTAAGCTACTGCGACCTGCACGTCTCTTCCATGGGGCATTTAAACCGTCTTGTTAAGCTACTGCGACCTGCACGTCTCTTCCAAGGGGCATTTAAACAGTCTTGTTAAGCTGCTGCGACTTGCATGTCTCTTCCAAGGGGCATTTAAACTGTCTTGTTAAGCTACTGCGACCTCCACCGCTCTTCCAAGGGGCATTTAAACTGTCTTGTTAAGCAAATGCGACCTGCACGTCTCTTCCAAGGGGCATTTAAATCGTCTTGGTAAGCTACTGCGACCTGCAGGTCTCTTCCAAGGGGCATTTAAACTGTCTTGTTAAGCTACTGCGACCTCCACCGCTCTTGCAAGGGGCATTTAAACCATCTTGTTAAGCTACTGCGACCTGCTCGTCTCTTCCAAGGGGCATATAAACTGTCTTGTTAAGCTACTGCGACCTGCACGTCTCTTCTAAGGGGCATTTAAACCGTATTGTTAAGCTACTGCGACTTGCACGTCTCTTCCAAGCGGCATTTAAACCGTCTTGTTAAGCTACTGTAACCTCCACCACTTTTCCAAGGGGCATTTAAACCTTCTTGTTAAGCTACTGCGACCTGCATGTTTCTTTCAAGGGGCATTTAAAATGCTTTGTTAAGCTACTGCGACCTGCACGTCTCTTCCAAGGGGCATTTAAACCGTCTTGTTAAGCTACTGCGACCTGCACGACTCTTCCAACTGGCATTTCAACCGTCTTGATAAGCTTCTGCGACCTGCATGTCTCTTGCAAGGGGCATTTAAACCGTCTTGTTAAGCTAGTGCGACCTCCACCGCACTTCCAAGGGGCATTTAAACAGTCTTGTGAAGCTACTGCGACCTGCACGTATCTTTCAAGGGGCATTTAAACTGTCTTGTTAAGATACTGCGAACTCCACCGCTCATCCAAGGGGCATTTAAAGTATCTTCTTAAGCTACTGCGACCTGCACGTCTCTTCCAATGAGCATTTAAACTGTCTTGTTAAGCTACGGCGACCTCCACCTCTCTTCCAAGGGGCATTTAAACCATCTTATTAAGCTACTGCGACCTGCACATCTCTTCCAAGGGCCATTTAAACCGTCTTATTAAGCTACTGCGACCTGCACGTCTCTTCCAAGGGGCATTTAAACTGTCTTGTTAAGCTACTGCGACCTCCACCGCTCTTCCAAGGGTCATTTAAACTGTCTTGTTAACCTACTGCGACCTGCACGTCTCTTCCAAGGGGCATTTAAATCGTCTTGGTAAGCTACTGCCACCTGCACGTCTCTTCCAAGGGGCATTTAAACTGTCTTTTTAAGCTACTGCGACCTTCACCGCTCTTCCAAGGGGCATTTAAACCATCTTGTTAAGCTACTGCGACCTGCACGTCTCGTACAAGTGGCATTTAAACTGTCTTGTTCAGCTACTGCGACCTGCACTTCTCTTCCAAGGGGTATTTAAACTGTCTTGTTAAGCTACTGCGACCTCCACCGCTCTTCCAAGGGGCATTTAAACAGTCTTGTTAAGATACTGCGACCTGCACGTGTCTTCCAAGGGGCATTTAAACCGTCTTGTTAAGCTACTGCGACTTGCACGTCTCTTCCAAGGTGCATTTAAACCGTCTTGTTAAGCTACTGTAACCTCCACCACTTTTCCAAGGTGCATTTAAACCGTCTTGTTAAGCTACTGCGACCTGCACGTCTCTTCCATGGGGCATTTAAACCGTCTTGTTAAGCTACTGCGACCTGCACGTCTCTTCCAAGGGGCATTTAAACAGTCTTGTTAAGCTGCTGCGACCTGCATGTCTCTTCCAAGGGGCATTTAAACTGTCTTGTTAAGCTACTGCGACCTCCACCGCTCTTCCAAGGGGCATTTAAACTGTCTTGTTAAGCAAATGCGACCTGCACGTCTCTTCCAAGGGGCATTTAAATCGTCTTGGTAAGCTACTGCGACCTCTACCGCTCTTCCAAGGGGCATTTAAACTGTCTTGTTAAGCTACTGCGACCGCCACCGCTCTTGCAAGGGGCATTTAAACCATCTTGTTAAGCTACTACGACCTGCACGTCTCTTCCAAGGGGCATTTAAACTGTCTTGTTAAGCTACTGCGACCTGCACGTCTCTTCTAAGGGGCATGTAAACCGTATTGTTAAGCTACTGCGACTTGCACGTCTCTTCCAAGCGGCATTTAAACCGTCTTGTTAAGCTACTGTAACCTCCACCACTTTTCCAAGGGGCATTTAAACCATCTTGTTAAGCTACTGCGACCTGCATGTTTCTTTCAAGGGGCATTTAAAATGCTTTGTTAAGCTACTGCGACCTGCACGTCTCTTCCAAGGGGCATTTAAACCGTCTTGTTAAGCTACTGGGACCTGCACGTCTCTTCCAACTGGCAATTCAACCGTCTTGATAAGCTTCTGCGACCTGCATGTCTCTTGCAAGGGGCATTTAAACCGTCTTGTTAAGCTACTGCAACCTGCACGTCTCTACCAAGGGGCATTTAAACATTCTTGTTAAGCTACTGCGACCTGCACATCTCTTCCAAGGGGCATTTAAACTGTCTTGTTAAGCTACTGCGACCTCCACTGCTCTTCCAAGGGGCATTTAAACAGTCTTGTTAAGCTACTGCGACCTGGACGTGTCTTCCAAGGGGCATTTAAACCGTCTTGTTAAGCTAGTGCGACTTGCACGTCTCTTCCAAGGTGCATTTAAACCGTCTTGTTAAGCTACTGTAACCTCCACCACTTTTCCAAGGTGCATTTAAAGCGTCTTGTTAAGCTACTGCGACCTGCACGTCTCTTCCATGGGGCATTTAAACCGTCTTGTTAAGCTACTGCGACCTGCACGTCTCTTCCAAGGGGCATTTAAACAGTCTTGTTAAGCTGCTGCGACTTGCATGTCTCTTCCAAGGGGCATTTAAACTGTCTTGTTAAGCTACTGCGACCTCCACCGCTCTTCCAAGGGGCATTTAAACTGTCTTGTTAAGCAAATGCGACCTGCACGTCTCTTCCAAGGGGCATTTAAATCGTCTTGGTAAGCTACTGCGACCTCTACCGCTCTTCCAAGGGGCATTTAAACTGTCTTGTTAAGCTACTGCGACCGCCACCGCTCTTGCAAGGGGCATTTAAACCATCTTGTTAAGCTACTACGACCTGCACGTCTCTTCCAAGGGGCATTCGAACTGTCTTGTTAAGCTACTGCGACCTGCACGTCTCTTCTAAGGGGCATGTAAACCGTATTGTTAAGCTACTGCGACTTGCACGTCTCTTCCAAGCGGCATTTAAACCGTCTTGTTAAGCTACTGTAACCTCCACCACTTTTCCAAGGGGCATTTAAACCGTCTTGTTAAGCTACTGCGACCTGCATGTTTCTTTCAAGGGGCATTTAAAATGCTTTGTTAAGCTACTGCGACCTGCACGTCTCTTCCAAGGGGCATTTAAACCGTCTTGTTAAGCTACTGCGACCTGCACGTCTCTTCCAACTGGCATTTCAACCGTCTTGATAAGCTTCTGCGACCTGCATGTCTCTTGCAAGGGGCATTTAAACCGTCTTGTTAAGCTACTGCAACCTGCACGTCTCTACCAAGGGGCAGTTAAACATTCTTGTTAAGCTACTGCGACCTGCACATCTCTTCCAAGGGGCATTTAAACTGTCTTGTTAAGCTACTGCGACCTCCACTGCTCTTCCAAGGGGCATTTAAACAGTCTTGTTAAGCTACTGCGACCTGGACGTGTCTTCCAAGGGGCATTTAAACCGTCTTGTTAAGCTAGTGCGACTTGCACGTCTCTTCCAAGGTGCATTTAAACCGTCTTGTTAAGCTACTGTAACCTCCACCACTTTTCCAAGGTGCATTTAAAGCGTCTTGTTAAGCTACTGCGACCTGCACGTCTCTTCCATGGGGCATTTAAACCGTCTTGTTAAGCTACTGCGACCTGCACGTCTCTTCCAAGGGGCATTTAAACAGTCTTGTTAAGCTGCTGCGACTTGCATGTCTCTTCCAAGGGGCATTTAAACTGTCTTGTTAAGCTACTGCGACCTCCACCGCTCTTCCAAGGGGCATTTAAACTGTCTTGTTAAGCAAATGCGACCTGCACGTCTCTTCCAAGGGGCATTTAAATCGTCTTGGTAAGCTACTGCGACCTGCAGGTCTCTTCCAAGGGGCATTTAAACTGTCTTGTTAAGCTACTGCGACCTCCACCGCTCTTGCAAGGGGCATTTAAACCATCTTGTTAAGCTACTGTGACCTGCACGTCTCTTCCAAGGGGCATTTAAACTGTCTTGTTAAGCTACTGCGACCTGCACGTCTCTTCTAAGGGGCATTTAAACCGTATTGTTAAGCTACTGCGACTTGCACGTCTCTTCCAAGCGGCATTTAAACCGTCTTGTTAAGCTACTGTAACCTCCACCACTTTTCCAAGGGGCATTTAAACCTTCTTGTTAAGCTACTGCGACCTGCATGTTTCTTTCAAGGGGCATTTAAACCGTCTTGTTAAGCTACTGCGACCTGCACGACTCTTCCAACTGGCATTTCAACCGTCTTGATAAGCTTCTGCGACCTGCATGTCTCTTGCAAGGGGCATTTAAACCGTCTTGTTAAGCTACTGCGACCTGCACGACTCTTCCAACTGGCATTTCAACCGTCTTGATAAGCTTCTGCGACCTGCATGTCTCTTGCAAGGGGCATTTAAACCGTCTTGTTAAGCTAGTGCGACCTCCACCGCACTTCCAAGGGGCATTTAAACAGTCTTGTGAAGCTACTGCGACCTGCACGTCTCTTCCAAGGGGCATTTAAACTGTCTTGTTAAGCTACTGCGACCTCCACCGCTCTTCCAAGGGGCATTTAAACTGTCTTGTTAAGCAAATGCGACCTGCACGTCTCTTCCAAGGGGCATTTAAATCGTCTTGGTAAGCTACTGCGACCTGCAGGTCTCTTCCAAGGGGCATTTAAACAGTCTTGTTAAGCTACTGCGACCTCCACCGCTCTTGCAAGGGGCATTTAAACCGTATTGTTAAGCTACTGCGACTTGCACGTCTCTTCCAAGGAGCATTTAAACCGTCTTGTTAAGCTACTGCAACCTCCACCACTTTTCCAAGAGGCATTTAAACCGTCTTGTTAAGCTACTGCGACCTGCATGTCTCTTCCAAGGGGCATTTAAAACGCTTTGTTAAGCTACTGCGACCTGCACGTCTCTTCCAAGGGGAATTTAAACCGTCTTGTTAAGCTACTGCAACCCGCACTTCTCTTCCAAGGGGCATTTAAACCGTCTTGTTTAGCTGCTGCGAACTGCATGTCTCTTCCAAGGGGCATTTAAACCGTCTTGTTAAGCTACTGCTACCTCCAGCGCACTTCCAAGGGGCATTTAAACTGTCTTGTTAAACTACTGCGACCTGTACGTCTCTTCCAAGGGGCATTTAAACCGTCTTGTTAAGCTACTGCAACCCGCACGTCTCTTCCAAGGGGCATTTAAACCGTCTTGTTTAGCTACTGCGAACTGCATGTCTCTTCCAAGGGGCATTTAAACCGTCTTGTTAAGCTACTGCTACCTCCACCGCACTTCCAAGGGGCATTTAAACTGTCTTGTTAAGCTACTGCGACCTGTACGTCTCTTCCAAGGGGCGCTTAAACTGTCTTGTTAAGCTACTGCGACCTCCACCTCTCTTCCAAGGGGCATTTAAACCGTCTTGTTAAGCTACTGCGACCTGCAAGTCTCTTCCAAGGCTTATTTAAACCGTCTTTATAAGCTACTGCGACTTGAACGTCTCTTCCAAGGGGCATTTAAACCGTCTTGTTAAGCTACTGTAACCTCCACCACTTTTCAAAGGGGCATCTAAACCGTCTTGTTAAGGTACTGCGACCTGCACGTCTCTTTGAAGGGGCATTTAAACCGTCTTGTTAAGCTACTGCGACCTGCATGTCTCTTCCAAGGGGCATTTAAACCGTCTTGTTAAGCTACTGCGACCTGCATGTCTCTTCCAAGGGGCATTTAAACCGTCTTGTTAAGCTACTGCGACCTGCATGTCTCTTCCAAGGGGCATTTAAACCGTCTTGTTAAGCTACTGCAACCTCCACCGCACTTGCAAGGGGCATTTAAACTGTTTTGTTAAGCTACTGCGACCTGCATGTCTCTTCCAAGGGGCATTTAAACGGTCTTGGTAAGCTACTGCGACCTCAACCGCTCTTCCAAGGGGCATTTAAACGGTCTTGTTAAGCTACTGCGACCTCCACCTCTCTTCCAAGGGGCATTTAAACCGGCTTATTAAGCTACTGCGACCTCCACCTCTCTTCCAAGGGGCATTTAAACTGTCTTGTTAAGCTACTTCGACCTGCACGTCTCTTCCAAGGGGCATTTAAATCGTCTTGGTAAGCTACTGCGACCTGCAAACCTCTTCCAAGGGGCATTTAAAACGTCTTGTTAAGCTACTGCGACCTGCACGTCTCTTCCAAGGGGCATTTAAACTGTCTTGTTAAGCTACTGCGACCTTCACCGCTCTTACAAGGGGCATTTAAACCATCTTGTTAAGCTATTGCGACCTGCACGTTTCGTACAAGGTGCATTTAAACTGTCTTGTTAAGCTACTGCGACCTGCACGTCTCTTCCAAGGGGCATTTAAACTGTCTTTTTAAGCTACTGCGACCTCCACCGCTCTTCCAAGCAGCATTTGAACCATCTTGTTAAGCTACTGTGACCTGCACGTCTCTTCCAAGGTGCATTTAAACTGTCTTTTTAAGCTACTGCGACCTGCACTTCTCTTCTAAGGGGCATGTAAACCGTCTTGTTAAGCTACTGCTACTTGCACGTCTCTTCCAAGGGGCATTTAAACCGTCTTGTTAAGCTACTGTAAACTCCACCACTTTTCCAAGAGGCATTTAAACCGTCTTGTTAAGATTCTGCGACCTGCATATCTCTACCAAGGGACATTTAAACAGTCTTGTTAAGCTACTGCGACCTGCACGTCTCTTCCAAGGGGCATTTAAACCGTCTTTTTAAGCTGCTGCGACCTGCATGTCTCTTCCAAGGGGCATTTAAACTGTCTTGTTAAGCTACTGCGACCTCCACCGCTCTTGCAAGGGGCATTTAAACCATCTTGTTAAGCTACTGCGACCTGCACGTCTCTTCCAAGGGGCATTTAAACTGTCTTGTTAAGCTACTGCGACCTGCACGTCTCTTCTAAGGGGCATTTAAACCGTATTGTTAAGCTACTGCGACTTGCACGACTCTTCCAAGCGGCATTTAAACCGTCTTGTTAAGCTACTGTAACCTCCACCACTTTTCCAAGGGGCATTTAAACCTTCTTGTTAAGCTACTGCGACCTGCATGTTTCTTTCAAGGGGCATTTAAAATGCTTTGTTAAGCTACTGCGACCTGCACGTCTCTTCCAAGGGGCATTTAAACCGTCTTGTTAAGCTACTGCGACCTGCACGACTCTTCCAACTGGCATTTCAACCGTCTTGATAAGCTTCTGCGACCTGCATGTCTCTTGCAAGGTGCATTTAAACCGTCTTGTTAAGCTAGTGCGACCTCCACCGCACTTCCAAGGGGCATTTAAACAGTCTTGTTAAGCTACTGCGACCTGCACGTATCTTTCAAGGGGCATTTAAACTGTCTTGTTAAGATACTGCGAACTCCACCGCTCATCCAAGGGGCATTTAAAGTATCTTTTTAAGCTACTGCGACCTGCACGTCTCTTCCAATGAGCATTTAAACTGTCTTGTTAAGCTACGGCGACCTCCACCTCTCTTCCAAGGGGCATTTAAACCATCTTATTAAGCTACTGCGACCTGCACATCTCTTCCAAGGGGCATTTAAACCGTCTTATTAAGCTACTGCGACCTGCACGTCTCTTCCAAGGGGCATTTAAACTGTCTTGTTAAGCTACTGCGACCTCCACCGCTCTTCCAAGGGTCATTTAAACTGTCTTGTTAACCTACTGCGACCTGCTCGTCTCTTCCAAGGGGCATTTAAATCGTCTTGGTAAGCTACTGCCACCTGCACGTCTCTTCCAAGGGGCATTTAAACTGTCTTTTTAAGCTACTGCGACCTTCACCGCTCTTCCAAGGGGCATTTAAACCACCTTGTTAAGCTACTGCGACCTGCACGTCTCGTACAAGGGGCATTTAAACTGTCTTGTTCAGCTACTGCGACCTGCACTTCTCTTCCAAGGGGTATTTAAACTGTCTTGTTAAGCTACTGCGACCTCCACCGCTCTTCCAAGGGGCATTTAAACAGTCTTGTTAAGATACTGCGACCTGCACGTGTCTTCCAAGGGGCATTTAAACCGTCTTGTTAAGCTACTGCGACTTGCACGTCTCTTCCAAGGTGCATTTAAACCGTCTTGTTAAGCTACTGTAACCTCCACCACTTTTCCAAGGTGCATTTAAACCGTCTTGTTAAGCTACTGCGACCTGCACGTCTCTTCCATGGGGCATTTAAACCGTCTTGTTAAGCTACTGCGACCTGCACGTCTCTTCCAAGGGGCATTTAAACAGTCTTGTTAAGCTGCTGCGACCTGCATGTCTCTTCCAAGGGGCATTTAAACTGTCTTGTTAAGCTACTGCGACCTCCACCGCTCTTCCAAGGGGCATTTAAACTGTCTTGTTAAGCAAATGCGACCTGCACGTCTCTTCCAAGGGGCATTTAAATCGTCTTGGTAAGCTACTGCGACCTGCAGGTCTCTTCCAAGGGGCATTTAAACAGTCTTGTTAAGCTACTGCGACCTCCACCGCTCTTGCAAGGGGCATTTAAACCGTATTGTTAAGCTACTGCGACTTGCACGTCTCTTCCAAGGAGCATTTAAACCGTCTTGTTAAGCTACTGCAACCTCCACCACTTTTCCAAGAGGCATTTAAACCGTCTTGTTAAGCTACTGCGACCTGCATGTCTCTTCCAAGGGGCATTTAAAACGCTTTGTTAAGCTACTGCGACCTGCACGTCTCTTCCAAGGGGCATTTAAACCGTCTTGTTAAGCTACTGCAACCCGCACTTCTCTTCCAAGGGGCATTTAAACCGTCTTGTTTAGCTGCTGCGAACTGCATGTCTCTTCCAAGGGGCATTTAAACCGTCTTGTTAAGCTACTGCTACCTCCACCGCACTTCCAAGGGGCATTTAAACTGTCTTGTTAAACTACTGCGACCTGTACGTCTCTTCCAAGGGGCATTTAAACCGTCTTGTTAAGCTACTGCAACCCGCACGTCTCTTCCAAGGGGCATTTAAACCGTCTTGTTTAGCTGCTGCGAACTGCATGTCTCTTCCAAGGGGCATTTAAACCGTCTTGTTAAGCTACTGCTACCTCCACCGCACTTCCAAGGGGCATTTAAACTGTCTTGTTAAGCTACTGCGACCTGTACGTCTCTTCCAAGGGGCGCTTAAACTGTCTTGTTAAGCTACTGCGACCTCCACCTCTCTTCCAAGGGGCATTTAAACCGTCTTGTTAAGCTACTGCGACCTGCAAGTCTCTTCCAAGGCTTATTTAAACCGTCTTTATAAGCTACTGCGACTTGAACGTCTCTTCCAAGGGGCATTTAAACCGTCTTGTTAAGCTACTGTAACCTCCACCACTTTTCAAAGGGGCATCTAAACCGTCTTGTTAAGGTACTGCGAACTGCACGTCTCTTTCAAGGGGCATTTAAACCGTCTTGTTAAGCTACTGCGACCTGCATGTCTCTTCCAAGGGGCATTTAAACCGTCTTGTTAAGCTACTGCGACCTGCACGTCTCTTCCAAGGGGAATTTAAACCGTCTTGTTAAGCTGCTGCGACCTGCATGTCTCTTCCAAGGGGCATTTAATCCGTCTTGTTAAGCTACTGCAACCTCCACCGCACTTGCAAGGGGCATTTAAACTGTTTTGTTAAGCTACTGCGACCTGCATGTCTCTTCCAAGGGGCATTTAAACGGTCTTGGTAAGCTACTGCGACCTCAACCGCTCTTCCAAGGGGCATTTAAACCGTCTTGTTAAGCTACTGCGACCTCCACCTCTCTTCCAAGGGGCATTTAAACCGTCTTATTAAGCTACTGCGACCTGCACATCTCTTCCTAGGGGCATTTAGACTGGCTTATTAAGCTACTGCGACCTCCACCTCTCTTCCAAGGGGCAATTAAACTGTCTTGTTAAGCTACTTCGACCTGCACGTCTCTTCCAAGGGGCATTTAAATCGTCTTGGTAAGCTACTGCGACCTGCAAACCTCTTCCAAGGGGCATTTAAAACGTCTTGTTAAGCTACTGCGACCTGCACGTCTCTTCCAAGGGGCATATAAACTGTCTTGTTAAGCTACTGCTACCTTCACCGCTCTTCCAAGGGGCATTTAAACCATCTTGTTAAGCTACTACGACCTGCACGTCTCGTACAAGGGGCTTTTAAACTGTCTTGTTAAGCTGCTGCGACCTGCATGTGTCTTCCAAGTGGCATCTAAACCGTCTTGTTAAGCTACTGCAACCTCGACCGCACTTGCAAGGGGCATTTAAACCATCTTGTTAAGCTACTGCGACCTGCATGTCTCTTCCAAGGGGCATTTAAACCGTCTTGGTAAGCTACTGTGACCTCAACCGCTCTTCCAAGGGGCATTTAAACCGTCTTGTTAAGCTACTGCGACCTCCACCTCTTATCCAAGGGGCATTTAAACCGACTTATTAAGCTACTGCGACCTGCACATCTCTTCCAAGGGGCATTTAAATCGTCTTGGTAAGCTACTGCGACCTGCAAGCCTCTTCCAAGGGGCATTTAAAACGTCTTGTTAAGCTACTGCGACCTGCACGTCTCTTCCAAGGGGCATTTAAACTGTCTTGTTAAGCTACTGCGACCTTCACCGCTCTTACAAGGGGCATTTAAACCATCTTTTTAAGCTATTGCGACCTGCACATCTCGTACAAGGTGCATTTAAAGTGTCTTGTTAAGCTACTGCGACCTGCACGTCTCTTCCAAGGGGCATTTAAACTGTCTTTTTAAGCTACTGCGACCTCCACCGCTCTTCCAAGCAGCATTTGAACCATCTTGTTAAGCTACTGTGACCTGCACGTCTCTTCCAAGGTGCATTTAAACTGTCTTTTTAAGCTACTGCGACCTGCACTTCTCTTCTAAGGGGCATTTAAACCGTCTTGTTAAGCTAATGCTACTTGTACGTCTCTTCCAAGGGGCATTTAAACCGTCTTGTTAAGCTACTGTAAACTCCACCACTTTTCCAAGAGGCATTTAAACCGTCTTGTTAAGCTACTGTAAACTCCACCACTTTTCCAAGAGGCATTTAAACCGTCTTGTTAAGCTTCTGCGACCTGCATATCTCTACCAAGGGACATTTAAACAGTCTTGTTAAGCTACTGCGACCTGCCCGTCTCTTCCAAGGGGCATTTAAATCGTCTTTTTAAGCTGCTGCGACCTGCATGTCTCTTCCAAGGGGCATTTAAACTGTCTTGTTAAGCTACTGCAACCTCCACCGCTCCTCCAAGGGGCAATTAAACTGTCTTGTTAAGCAACTGCGACCTGCACTTCTCGTCCAAGGGGCATTTAAATCGTCTTGGTAAGCTACTGCGACCTGCACGTTTCTTCCAAGGGGCATTTAAACTGTCTTGTTAAGCTACTGCGACCTCCACCGCTCATCCAAGGGGCATTTAAACCCTCTTGTTAAGCTACTGCGACCTGCACGTCTCTTCCAAGGGGGATTTAAACCGTCTTGTTAAGCTACTGCGACCTGCACTTATCTTCCAAGGGGCATTTAAACCGTCTTTTTAAGCTACTGCGACTTGCACGTCTCTTCCAAGGGGCATTTTAACCGTCTTGTTAATCTACTGTAACCTCCACCACTTTTCCAAGGGGCATTTAAACCGTCTTGTTAAGCAACTGCGACCTGCACGTGTCTTCCAAGGTGCATTTAAACCATCTTGTTAAGCTACTGCGACCTGCATGTCTCTACCAAGGGACATTTAAACCATCTTGTTACGCTACTGCGACCTGCACGTCTCTTCCAAGGGGCATTTAAACAGTCTTGTTAAGCTACTGAGAACTCCAACGCTCTTCCAAGAGGCATTTAAATTGTCTTGTTAAGCAACTGCGACCTGCACGTCTCTTCCAAGGGGCATTTAAACTGTTTTGTTAAGCTACTGCGAACTCCACCGCTCTTCCAAGGGGCATTTAAACTGTCTTGTTAAGCAACTGCTACCTGCACGTCTCTTCCAAGGGGCATTTAAATCATCTTGGTAAGCTACTGCGACCTGCACGTCTCTTCCAAGGGGCATTTAAACTGTCTTGTTAAGCTACTGCGACCTCCACCGCTCTTCCATGGGGCATTTAAACCATCTTCTTAAGCTACTGCGACCTGCACATCTCTTCCAAGGGGCATTTAAACTGTCTTGTTAAGCTACTGCGACCTCCACCGCACTTCCAAGGGGCATTTAAACAGTCTTGTGAAGCTACTGCGACCTGCACGTCTCTTTAAAGGGGCATTTAAACTGTCTTGTTAAGCTACTGCTGCCTCCACCGCTCTACCACGGGGCATTTAAACCGTCTTGTTAAGCTACTGCGAGCTGCACGTCTCTTCCAAGTAGCATTTAAACCGTCTTGTTAAGCTACTGCGACCTGCAAGCCTCTTCCAAGGGGCATTTAAACTGTCTTGTTAAGCTACTGCGACCTACACGTCTCTTCCAAGGGGCATTTAAACTGTCTTGTTAAGCTACTGCATCCTTCACCGCTCTTCCAAGGGGCATTTAAACCATCTTGTTAAGCTACTGCGACCTGCACGTCTCTTCCAAGGGACATTTAAACTGTCTTGTTAAGCTACTGCGACCTGCACGTCTCTTCCAAGGGGCATTTAAACTGTCTTGTTAAGCTACTGCGACCTCCACCGCTCTTCCAAGGGGCATTTAAATCATCTTGTTAAGCTACTGTGACCTGCACGTCTCTTCCAAGGGGCATTTAAACTGTCTTGTTAAGCTACTGCGACCTCCACCGCTCTTCCAAGGGGCATTTAAACCGTCTTATTAAGCTACTGCGACCTGCACATCTCTTCCAAGTGCCATTTAAACAGTCTTGTTAAGCTACTGCGACCTGCACTTCTCTTCCAAGGTGCATTTAAACTGTCTTGTTAAGCTACTGCGACCTCCACCTCTCTTCCAAGGGGCATTTAAACCGTCTTATTAAGCTACTGCGACCTGCACATCTCTTCCAAGTGGCATTTAAACAGTCTTGTTAAGCTACTGCGACCTGCACTTCTCTTCCAAGGTGCATTTAAACTGTCTTGTTAAGCTACTGCGACCTCCACCTCTCTTCCAAGGGGCATTTAAACCGTCTTATTAAGCTACTGTGACCTGCACATCTCTTCCAAGGGGCAATTAAACCGTCTTATTAAACTTCTGCGACCTGCAAGCCTCTTCCAAGGGGCATTTAAACTGTCTTGCTAAGCTACTGCGACCTACACGTCTCTTCCAAGGGGCATTTAAACTGTCTTGTTAAGCTACTGCATCCTTCACCGCTCTTCCAAATGACATTTAAACCATCTTGTTAAGCTACTGCGACCTGCACGTCTCTTCCAAGGGGCATTTAAACTGTCTTGTTAAGCTACTGCGACCTGCACGTCTCTTCCAAGGGGCATTTAAACTGTCTTGGTAAGCTACTGCGAACTCCACCGCTCTTCCAAGGGGCATTTAAACCATCTTGTTAAGCTACTGTGACCTGCACGTCTCTTCCAAGGGGCATTTAAACTGTCTTGTTAAGCTACTGCGACCTGCACGTCTCTTCTAAGGGGCATTTAAACCGTCTTGTTAAGCTACTGCGACTTGCACGTCTCTTCCAAGGGTCATTTAAAACGCTTTGTTAAGCTACTGCGACCTGCATGTCTCTTCCAAGGGGCATTTAAACCGTCTTGTTAAGCTACTGCGACCTGCACGTCTCTTCCAAGGGGCATTTAAACCATCTTGTTTAGCTGCTGCGACCTGCATGTCTCTTCCAAGGGGCATTTAAACCTTCTTGTTAAGCTACTGCGACCTCCACCGCTCTTCCAAGGGGCATTTAAACCGTCTTGTTAAGCTACTGTGACCTGCACGTCTCTTTCAAGGGGCATTTAAACTGTCTTGTTAAGCTACTGCGACCTGCACGTCTCTTCCAAGTGGTATTTAAACCGTCTTGTTAAGCTACTGCGACCTGCACGTCTCTTCCAAGGGGCATTTAAACTGTCTTGTTAAGCTACTGTAACCTCCCCCACTTTTCCAAGGGACATTTAAACCGTCTTGTTAAGCTACTGCGACCTGCACGTCTCTTCCATGGGGCATTTAAACCGCCTTGTTAAGCTACTGCCACCTGCATGTCTCTACCAAGGGGCATTTAAACCATCTTGTTAAGCCACTGTAACCTCCACCACTTTTCCAAGGGGCATTTAAACCGTCTTGTTAAGCTACTGCGACCTGCTCGTCTCTTTCAAGGGGCATTTAAGCTGTCTTGTTAAGCTATTGCGACATGCAAGTCTCTTCCAAGTCTTATTTAAACCGTCTTTTTAAGCTACTGCTACTTGAACGTCTCTTCCAAGTGGCATTTAAACTGTCTTGTTAAGCTACTGCGACATCCACTGCACTTCCAAGGGGCATTTAAACAGTCTTGTGAAGCTAATGCAAACTGCACGTCTCTTCCAAGGCGCATTTAAACTGTCTTGTTAAGCTACTGCGACCTGCACGTCTCTTCTAAGGGGCATTTAAACCGTCTTGTTAAGCTACTGCGACGTTCACATCTCTTCCAAGGGGCATTTAAACCGTCTTGTTAAGCCACTGTAACCTCCACCACTTTTCCAAGGGGCATTTAAACCGTCTTGTTAAGCTACTGCGACCTGCACGTCTCCTTCAAGGGGCATTTAAAATGCTTTGTTAAGCTACTGCGACCTGCACGTCTCTTCCAAGGGGCATTTAAACTGTCTTGTTAAGCTACTGCGACCTGCACGTCTCTTCCAAGGGGCATGTAAACCGTCTTGTTAAGCTACTGCGACCTCCACCGCATTTCCAAGGGGCATTTAAACAGTCTTGTGAAGCTACTGCGACCTGCACGTCTCTTTCAAGGGGCATTTAAACAGTCTTGTTAAGCTACTGCGACCTCCACCGCTCTTCCAAGTGGCATTTAAACCGTCTTGTTAAGCTACTGCGAACTGCACGTCTCTTCCAAGTGGCATTTAAACCATCTTGATAAGCTACTGCGACCTGCACGTCTCTTCCACGGGGCTTTTAAACTGTTTTGTTAAGCTACTGCGACCTCCACCTCTCTTCCAAGGGCGTTTAAACCGTCTTATTAAGCTACTGCGACCTGCACCTCTCTTCAAAGGGGCATTTAAACCGTGTTATTAAGCTACTGCGACCTGCACGTCTCTTCCAAGGGGCATTTAAACTGTCTTGTTAAGCTACTGCGACCTGCACGTCTCTTCCAAGGGGCATTTAAATCGTCTTGGTAAGCTACTGCGACCTGCAAGCCTCTTCCAAGGGGCATTTAAACCGTCATGTTAAGCTACTGCGACCTGCACGTCTCTTCCAAGGGGCATTTAAACTGTCTTGTTAAGCTACTGCGACCTGCACCGCTCTTCAAAGGGTCATTTAAACTGTCTTTTTAAGCTACTGCGACCTGAACGTCTCTTCCAAGGGGCATTTAAATCGTTTGGTAAGCTACTGCGACCTGCAAGCCTCATCCAAGGGGCATTTAAACCGTCATGTTAAGCTACTGCGACCTGCACATCTCTTCAAAAGGGCATTTAAACCGTCTTATTAAGCTACTGCGACCTGCACGTCTCTTCCAAGGGGCATTTAAACCATCTTGTTAAGCTACTGCGACCTGCACGTCTCTTCCAAGGGGCATTTAAACTGTCTTGTTAAGCAACTGTGACCTGAACGTCTCTTCCAAGGGGCATTTAAATCTTTTTGGTAATCTACTGCGACCTGCACGTCTCTTCCAAGGGGCATTTAAATCTTCTTGGTAATCTACTGCGACCTGCACGTCTCTTCCAAGGGGCATTTAAACCATCTTGTTAAGCTACTGCGACCTGCATGTCTCTTTCAAGGGGCATTTAAAATGCTTTGTTAAGCTACTGCGACCTGCGCGTCTCTAATAAGGGGCATTTAATCCGTCTTGTTAAGCTTCTGCGACCTGCATGTCTCTTCCAAGGGGCATTTAAACCGTCTTGCTAAGCTACTGCGACCTCCACCGCACTTCCAAGGGGCATTTAAACAGTCTTGTGAAGCTACTGCGACCTGCACGTCTCTTTCAAGGGGCATTTAAACTGTCTTGTGAAGCTACTGCGACCTCCACCGCTCTTCCAAGGGGCATTTAAACCGTCTTGTTAAGCTACTGCGAACTGCACGTCTCTACCAAGTGGCATTTAAACCGTCTTGATAAGCTACTGCGACCTGCACGTCTCTTCCACGGGGCTTTTAAACTGTCTTGTTAAGCTACTTCGATCTCCACCTCTCTTCCAAGGGCATTTAAACCGTCTTATTAAGCTACTGCAACCTGCACATCTCTTCCAAGGGGCATTCAAACCGTCTTATTAAGCTACTGCGACCTGCACGTCTCTTCCAAGGGGCATTTAAACTATCTTGTTAAGCTACTGCGACCTGCACGTCTCTTCCAAAGGGCATTTAAATCGTCTTGGTAAGCTACTGCGACCTACAATCCTCTTCCAAGGGGTATTTAAACCGTCATGTTAAGATACTGCGACCTGCACGTCTTTCCAAGGGGCATTTAAACTGTCTGGTTAAGCTACTGCGACTTGCACGTCTCTTCCAAGGGGCATTTAAACTGTCTTGTTAAGCTACTACGACCTCCACCGCTCTTCCAAGTGGCATTTAAACCATCTTGTTAAGCTACTGTGACCTGCACGTCTCTTCCAAGGGGCATTTAAACTGTCTTGTTAAGCTACTGCGACCTGCACGTCTCTTCTAAGGGGCATTTAAACCGACTTGTTAAGCTACTGTGAATTGCACGTCTCTTCCAAGTGGCATTTAAAACGCTTTGTTAAGATACTGCGATCTGCACGTCTCTTCCAAGGGGCATTTAAACCGTCTTGTTAAGCTACTGCGACCTGCACGTCTCTTCCAAGGGGCATTTAAACTGTCTTGTTAAGCTACTGCGACCTCCACCGCCCTTCCAAGGGCATTTAAACCGTCTTATTAAGCTACTGCAACCTGCACATCTCTTCCAAGGGGCATTCAAACCGTCTTATTAAGCTACTGCGACCTGCACGTCTCTTCCAAGGGGCATTTAAACTGTCTTGTTAAGCTACTGCGACCTGCACGTCTCTTCCAAAGGGCATTTAAATCGTCTTGGTAAGCTACTGCGACCTACAATCCTCTTCCAAGGGGTATTTAAACCGTCATGTTAAGATACTGCGACCTGCACGTCTTTCCAAGGGGCATTTAAACTGTCTGGTTAAGCTACTGCGACTTGCACGTCTCTTCCAAGGGGCATTTAAACTGTCTTGTTAAGCTACTACGACCTCCACCGCTCTTCCAAGTGGCATTTAAACCATCTTGTTAAGCTACTGTGACCTGCACGTCTCTTCCAAGGGGCATTTAAACTGTCTTGTTAAGCTACTGCGACCTGCACGTCTCTTCTAAGGGGCATTTAAACCGACTTGTTAAGCTACTGTGAATTGCACGTCTCTTCCAAGTGGCATTTAAAACGCTTTGTTAAGATACTGCGATCTGCACGTCTCTTCCAAGGGGCATTTAAACTGTCTTGTGAAGCTACTGCGACCTGCACGTCTCTTCCAAGGGGCATTTAAACTGTCTTGTTAAGCTACTGCGACCTGCACGTCTCTTCCAACGGACATTTAACCTGTCTTGTTAAGCTACTGCGACCTCCACCGCTCTTCCAAGTGGCATTTAAACCATCTTGTTAAGCTACTGTGACCTGCACGTCTCTTCCAAGGGGCATTTAAACTGTCTTGTTAAGCTACTGCGACCTGCACGTCTCTTCCAAGTGGCATTTAAAACGTTTTGTTAAGCTACTGCCACCTGCATGTCTCTTCCAAGGGGCATTTAAACCGTCTTGTTAAGCTACTGCGACCTGCACGTCTCTTCCAAGGGGTATTTATGCAATCTTGTTTAGCTGCTGCGACCTGCATGTCTCTTCCAAGGGGCATTTATACCGTCTTGTTAAGCTACTGCGACCTGCACGTCTCTTTCAAGGGGCATTTAAACTGTCTTGTTAAGCTACTGCGACCTCCACCGCCCTTCCAAGGGGCATTTAAACCGACTTGTTAAGCTAGTGCGACCTGCACGTCTCCTCCAAGTGGCATTTAAACTGTCTTGTTAAGCTACTACGACCTGCACGTCTCTTCCAAGGGGCATTTAAACTGTCTTGTTAAGCTACTGCGACCTCCACCTCTCTTCCAAGGGGCATTTAAACTGTCTTGTTAAGCTACTGCGACCTGGTCGTCTCTTCCAAGGGGCATTTAAACCGTCTTGTTAAGCTACTGCAACCTGCACGTCTCTTTCAAGGGGCATCTAAACTGTCTTGTTAAGCTACTGCGACCTCAACCGCTCTTCCAAGGGGCATTCAAACCGTCTTGTTAAGCTACTGCGACCTGCACGTCTCTTCCAATGGGCATTTAAATCACCTTGGTAAGCTACTGCGACCTGCAAGCCTCTTCCAAGGGGTATTTAAAACGTCATGTTAAGATACTGCGACCTGCACGTCTTTCCAACGGGCATTTAAACTGTCTGGTTAAGCTACTGCGACCTGCACGTCTCTTCCAAGGGGCATTTAAACTGTCTTGTTAAGCTACTGCGACCTCCACCGCTCTTCCAAGTGGCATTTAAACCATCTTGTTAAGCTACTGAGACCTGCAGGTCTCTTCCAAGGGGCATTTAAACTGTCTTGTTAAGCTACTGCGACCTGCACGTCTCTTCTAAGGGGCATTTAAACCGTCTTGTTAAGCTACTGCGACTTGCACGTCTCTTCCAAGTGGCATTTAAAACACTTTGTTAAGCTACTGCGACCTGCACGTCTCTTCCAAGGGGCATTTAAACTGTCTTGTTAAGCTACTGCGACCTGCACGTCTCTTCCAACGGGCATTTAAACTGTCTTGTTAAGCTACTGCGACCTCCACCGCTCTTCCAAGTGGCATTTAAACCATCTTGTTAAGCTACTATGACCTGCACGTCTCTTCCAAGGGGCATTTAAACTGTCTTGTTAAGATACTGCGACCTGCACGTCTCTTCCAAGTGGCATTTAAAACGCTTTGTTAAGCTACTGAGACCTGCATGTCTCTTCCAAGGGGCATTTAAGCCGTCTTGTTAAGCTACTGCGACCTGCATGTCTCTTCCAAGGGGCATTTATGCAATCTTGTTTAGCTGCTGCGACCTGCATGTCTCTTCCAAGGGGCATTTAAACCGTCTTGTTAAGCTACTGCGACCTGCACGTCTCTTTCAAGTGGCGTTTAAACTGTCTTGTTAAGCTACTGCGACTTCCACCGCCCTTCCAAGGGGCATTTAAACCGACTTGTTAAGCTACTGCGACCTGCACGTCTCTTCCAAGTGGCATTTAAACCTTCTTGTTAAGCTACTGTGACCTGCAAGTCTCTTCCAAGGCTTATTTAAACCGTCTTTTTAAGCTACTGCTACTTGAACGTCTCTTCCAAGGGGCATTTAAACTGTCTTGTTAAGCTACTGCGACATCCACTGCACTTCCAAGGGGCATTTAAACAGTCTTGTGAAGCTACTGCGAACTGCATGTCTCTTCCAAGGCGCATTTAAACTGTCTTGTTAAGCTACTGCGACCTGCACGTCTCTTCTAAGGGGCATTTAAACCGTCTTGTTAAGCTACTGCGACTTGCACATCTCTTCCAAGGGGCATTTAAACCGTCTTGTTAAGCCACTGTAACCTCCACCACTTTTCCAAGGGGCATTTAAACCGTCTTGTTAAGCTACTGCGACCTGCACGTCTCCTTCAAGGGGCATTTAAAATGCTTTGTTAAGCTACTGCGACCTGCACGTCTCTTCCAAGGGGCATTTAAACCGTCTTGTTAAGCTACTGCGACCTGCACGTCTCTTCCAAGGGGCATGTAAACCGTCTTGTTAAGCTACTGCGACCTCCAGCGCATTTCCAAGGGGCATTTAAACAGTCTTGTGAAGCTACTGCGACCTGCACGTCTCTTTCAAGGGGCATTTAAACAGTCTTGTTAAGCTACTGCGACCTCCACCGCTCTTCCAAGGGGCATTTAAACCGTCTTGTTAAGCTACTGCGAACTGCACGTCTCTTCCAAGTGGCATTTAAACCATCTTGATAAGCTACTGCGACCTGCACGTCTCTTCCACGGGGCTTGTAAACTGTCTTGTTAAGCTACTGCGACCTCCACCTCTCTTCCAAGGGCGTTTAAACCGTCTTATTAAGCTACTGCGACCTGCACATCTCTTCAAAGGGGCATTTAAACCGTGTTATTAAGCTACTGCGACCTGTACGTCTCTTCCAAGGGGCATTTAAACTGTCTTGTTAAGCTACTGTGACCTCCACCGCTCTTCCAAGGGTCATTTAAACTGTCTTGTTAAACTACTGCGACCTGCACGTCTCTTCCAAGGGGCATTTAAATCGTCTTCGTAAGCTACTGCGACCTGCAAGTCTCTTCCAAGGGGCATTTAAACCGTCATGTTAAGCTACTGCGACCTGCACTTCTCTTCCAAGGGGCATTTAAACTGTCTTGTTAAGCTACTGCGACCACCACCGCTCTTCCAAGGGTCATTTAAACTGTCTTTTTAAGCTACTGCGACCTGCACGTCTCTTCCAAGGGACATTTAAATCGTCTTGGTAAGCTACTGCGACCTGCAAGCCTCATCCAAGGGGCATTTAAACCGTCATGTTAAGCTACTGCGACCTGTACATCTCTTCAAAAGGGCATTTAAACCGTCTTATTAAGCTACTGCGACCTGCACGTCTCTTCCAAGGGGCATTAAAACCATCTTGTTAAGCTACTGCGACCTGAACGTCTCTTCCAAGGGGCATTTAAACTGTCTTGTTAAGCAACTGTGACCTGAACGTCTCTTCCAAGGGGCATTTAAATCTTCTTGGTAATCTACTGCGACCTGCACGTCTCTTCCAAGGGGCATTTAAATCTTCTTGGTAATCTACTGCGACCTGCACGTCTCTTCCAAGGGGCATTTAAACCATCTTGTTAAGCTACTGCGACCTGCATGTCTCTTTCAAGGGGCATTTAAAATGCTTTGTTAAGCTACTGCGACCTGCCCGTCTCTTCCAAGGGGCATTTAAACCGTCTTGTTAAGCTACTGTGACCTGCGCGTCTCTAATAAGGGGCATTTAAACCGTCTTGTTAAGCTTCTGCGACCTGCATGTCTCCTCCAAGGGGCATTTAAACCGTCTTGCTAAGCTACTGCGACCTCCACCGCACTTCCAAGGGGCATTTAAACTGTCTTGTTAAGCTACTGCGACCTCCACCGCTCTTCCAAGAGGCATTTATACCGTCTTGTTAAGCTACTGCGAACTGCACGTCTCTTCCAAGTGGCATTTAAACCGTCTTGATAAGCTACTGCGACCTGCACGTCTCTTCCATGGGGCTTTTAAACTGTCTTGTTAAGCTACTGCGATCTCCACCTCTCTTCCAAGGGCATTTAAACCGTCTTATTAAGCTACTGCGACCTGCACATCTCTTCCAAGGGGCATTCAAACCGTCTTATTAAGCTACTGCGACCTGCACGTCTCTTCCAAGGGGCATTTAAACTGTCTTGTTAGGCTACTGCGACCTGCACGTCTCTTCCAATGGGCATTTAAATCGTCTTGGTAAGCTACTGCGACCTGAAATCCTCTTCCAAGGGGTATTTAAACAGTCATGTTAAGATACTGCGACCTGCACGTCTTTCCAAGGGCCATTTAAACTGTCTGTTTAAGCTACTGCGACCTGCACGTCTCTTCCAAGGGGCATTTAAACTGTCTTGTTAAGCTACTGTAACCTCCACCACTTTTCCAAGGGGCATCTAAACCGTCTTGTTAAGCTACTGCAACCTGCACGTCTCTTTCAAGGGGCATTTAAACCGTCTTGTTAAGCTACTGCGACCGGCACGTCTCTTCCAAGGGGCATTTAAACCGTCTTGTTAAGCTGCTGCGACCTGCATGTCTCTTCCAAGGGGCATTTAAAACGTCTTGATAAGCTACTGCGACCGGCACGTCTCTTCCAAGGGGCATTTAAACCGTCTTGTTAAGCTGCTGCGACCTGCATGTCTCTTCCAAGGGGCATTTAAACCATCTTGTTAAGCTACTTCAACCTCCACCGCACTTCCAAGGGGCATTTAAACCGTCTTGTTAAGCTACTGCGACCTGCACGTCTCTTTCAAGGGGCATCTAAACTGTCTTGTTAAGCTACTGCGACCTGCACGTCTCTTCCAAGTGGCATTTACACCATCTTGATAAGCTACTGCGACCTGCACGTCTCTTCAACGGGGCTTTTAAACTGTCTTGTTAAGCTACTGCGACCTCCACCTCTCTTCCAAGGGCGTTTAAACCGTCTTATTAAGCTACTGCAACCTGCACATCTCTTCAAAGGGGCATTTAAACCGTGTTATTAAGCTACTGCGACCTGCACGTCTCTTCCAAGGGGCATTTAAACTGTCTTGTTAAGCTACTGTGACCTCCACCGCTCTTCCAAGGGTCATTTAAACTGTCTTGTTAAGCTACTGCGACCTGCATGTCTCTTCCAAGGGGCTTTTAAATCGTCTTGGTAAGCAACTGCGACCTGCAAGCCTCTTCCAAGGGGCATTTAAACCGTCATGTTAAGCTATTGCGACCTGCACGTCTCTTCCAAGGGGCATTTAAACTGTCTTGTTAAGCTACTGCGACCTCCACCGCTCTTCAAAGGGTCATTTAAACTGTCTTGTTAAGCTACTGCGACCTGCACGTCTCTTCCAAGGGGCATTTAAATCGTCTTGGTAAGCTTCTGCGACCTGCAAGCCTCATCCAAGGGGCATTTAAACCGTCATGTTAAGCTACTGCGACCTGCACATCTCTTCAAAAGGGCATTTAAACAGTCTTATTAAGCTACTGCGACCTGCACGTCTCTTCCAAGGGGCATTAAACCATCTTGTTAAGCTACTGCGACCTGCACGTCTCTTCCAAGGGGCATTTAAACTGTCTTGTTAAGCAACTGTGACCTGAACGTCTCTTCCAAGGGGCATTTAAATCTTCTTGGTAATCTACTGCGACCTGCACGTCTCTTCCAAGGGGCATTTAAATCTTAGTGGTAATCTACTGCGTCCTGCACGTCTCTTCCAAGGGGCATTTAAACTGTCTTGTTAAGCTACTGCGACCTGCATGTCTCTTCCAAGGGGCATTTAAACCGACTTCTTAAGCTACTGCAACCTCCACCACTTTTCCAAGGGGCATTTAAACCGTCTTGTTAAGCTAATGCGACCTGCATGTCTCTTTCAAGGGGCATTTAAAATGCTTTGTTAAGCTACTGCGACCTCCACGTCTCTTCCAAGGGGCATTTAAACCGTATTGTTAAGCTACTGTGACCTGCACGTCTCTTCTAAGGGGCATTTAAACCGTCTTGTTAAGGTTCTGCGACCTGCATGTCTCTTCCAAGGGGCATTTAAACCGTCTTGTTAAGCTACTGCGACCTCCACCGCACTTCCAAGGGGCATTTAAACAGTCTTGTGAAGATACTGCGACCTGCACGTCTCTTTCAAGGGGCATTTAAACTGTCTTGTTAAGCTACTGCGACCTCCACCGCTTTTCCAAGGAGCATTTAAACCGTCTTGTTAAGCTACTGCGAACTGCACGTCTCTTCCAAGTGGCATTTAAACCGTCTTGATAAGCTACTGAGACCTGCACGTCTCTTCCACGGGGCTTTTAAACTGTCTTGTTAAGCTACTGCGATCTCCACCTCTCTTCCAAGGGCATTTAAACCGTCTTATTAAGCTACTGCGACCTGCACATCTCTTCCAAGGGGCATTCAAACCGTCTTATTAAGCTACTGCGACCTGCATGTCTCTTCCAAGGGGCATTTAATACGTCTTGTTAAGCTACTGCGACCGGCACGTCTCTTCCAAGGGGCATTTAAACCGTCTTGTTAAGCTGCTGCGACCTGCATGTCTCTTCCAAGGGGCATTTAAACCATCTTGTTAAGCTACTTCAACCTCCACCGCTCTTCCAAGGGGCATTTAAACCGTCTTGTTAAGCTACTGCGACCTGCACGTCTCTTTCAAGGGGCATCTAAACTGTCTTGTTAAGCTACTGCGACCTCAACCGCTCTTCCAAGGGGCATTCAAACCGTCTTGTTAAGCTACTGCGACCTGCACGTCTCTTCCAATGGGCATTTAAATCGTCTTGGTAAGCTACTGCGACCTGCAAGCCTCTTCCAAGGGGTATTTAAACCGTCATGTTAAGAGATTGCGACCTGCACGTCTTTCCAAGGGGCATTTAAACTGTCTGGTTAAGCTACTGCGACCTGCTCGTCTCCTCCAAGGGGCATTTAAACTGTCTTGTTAAGCTACTGCGACCTCCACCGCTCTTCCAAGTGGCATTTAAACCATCTTGTTAAGCTACTGTGACCTGCACGTCTCTTCCAAGGGACATTTAAACTGTCTTGTTAAGCTACTGCGACCTGCACGTCTCTTCTAAGGGGCATTTAAACCGTCTTGTTAAGCTACTGCGACTTGCACGTCTCTTCCAAGTGGCATTTAAAACGCTTTGTTAAGATACTGCGACCTGCACGTCTCTTCCAAGGGGCATTTAAACCGTCTTGTTAAGCTACTGCGAGGTGCAAGTCTCTTCCAAGGGGCATTTAAACTGTCTTGTTAAGCTACTGCGACCTGCACGTCTCTTCCAACGGGCATTTAAACTGTCTTGTTAAGCTACTGCGACCTCCACCGCTCTTCCAAGTGGCATTTAAACCATCTTGTTAAGCTACTGTGACCTGCGCGTCTCTTCCAAGGGGCATTTAAACTGTCTTGTTAAGCTACTGCGACCTGCACGTCTCTTCCAAGTGGCATTTAAAACGCTTTGTTAAGCTACTGCGACCTGCATGTCTCTTCCAAGGGGCATTTAAACCGTCTTGTTAAGCTACTGCGACCTGCACGTCTCTTCCAAGAGGCATTTATGCAATCTTGTTTAGCTGCTGCGACCTGCATGTCTCTTCCAAGGGGCATTTAAACCGTCTTGTTAAGCTACTGCGACCTGCACGTCTCTTTCAAGGGGCATTTAAACTGTCTTTTTAAGCTACTGCGACCTCCACCCCCCTTCCAAGGGGCATTTAAACCGACTTGTTAAGCTACTGCGACCTGCACGTCTCTTCCAAGTGGCATTTAAACCTTCTTGTTAAGCTACTACGACCGGCACGTCTCTTCCAAGGGGCATTTAAACTGTCTTGTTAAGCTACTGCGACCTCCACCTCTCTTCCAATGGGCATTTAAACTGTCTTGTTAAGCTACTGCGACCTGCTCGTCTCTTCCAAGGGGCATTTAAACCGTCTTGTTAAGCTACTGCGACCTGCAAGTCTCTTCCAAGGCTTATTTAAACTGTCTTTTTAAGCTACTGCGACTTGAACGTCTCTTCCAAGGGGCATTTAAACCGTCTTGTTAAGCTACTGTAACCTCCACCACTTTTCCAAGGGGCATCTAAACAGTCTTGTTAAGCTACTGCAACCTGCACGTCTCTTTCAAGGGGCATTTAAACCGTCTTGTTAAGCTACTGCGACCTGCATGTCTCTTCCAAGGGGCATTTAAAACGTCTTGTTAAGCTACTGCGACCGGCACGTCTCTTCCAAGGGGCATTTAAACCGTCTTGTTAAGCTGCTGAGACCTGCATGTCTCTTCCAAGGGGCATTTAAACCATCTTGTTAAGCTACTTCAACCTCCACCGCACTTCCAAGGGGCATTTAAACCGTCTTGTTAAGCTACTGCGACCTGCACGTCTCTTTCAAGGGGCATCTAAACTGTCTTGTTAAGCTACTGCGAACTGCACGTCTCTTCCAAGTGGCATTTAAACCATCTTGATAAGCTACTGCGACCTGCACGTCTCTTCCACGGGGCTTTTAAACTGTCTTGTTAAGCTACTGCGACCTCCACCTCTCTTCCAAGGGCGTTTAAACCGTCTTATTAAGCTACTGCGACCTGCACATCTCTTCAAAGGGGCATTTAATCCGTGTTATTAAGCTACTGCGACCTGCACGTCTCTTCCAAGGGGCATTTAAACTGTCTTGTTAAGCTACTGTGACCTCCACCGCTCTTCCAAGGGTCATTTAAACTGTCTTGTTAAGCTACTGCGACCTGCACGTCTCTTCCAAGGGGCATTTAAATCGTCTTGGTAAGCTACTGCGACCTGCAAGCCTCTTCCAAGGGGCATTTAAACCGTCATGTTAAGCTACTGCGACCTGCACGTCTCTTCCAATGGGCATTTAAACTGTCTTGTTAAGCTACTGTGACCTCCACCGCTCTTCCAAGGGTCATTTAAACTGTCTTGTTAAGCTACTGCGACCTGCACGTCTCTTAAAAGGGGCATTTAAATTGTCTTGGTAAGCTACTGCGACCTGCAAGCCTCATCCAAGGGGCATTTAAACCGTCATGTTAAGCTACTGCGACCTGCGCATCTCTTCAAAAGGGCATTTAAACAGTCTTATTAAGCTACTGCGACCTGCACGTCTCTTCCAAGGGGCATTTAAACCATCTTGTTAAGCTACTGCGATGCGACCTGCACGACTCTTCCAAGGGGCATTTAAACTGTCTTGTTAAGCAACTGTGACCTGAACGTCTCTTCCAATGGGCATTTAAATCTTATTGGTAATCTACAGCGACCTGCACGTCTCTTCCAAGGGGCATTTAAATCTTCTTGGTAATCTACTGCGACCTGCACGTCTCTTCCAAGGGGCATTTAAACTGTCTTGTTAAGCTACTGCGACCTGCACGTCTCTTCCAAGGGGCATTTAAACCGTCTTCTTAAGCTACTGTAACCTCCACCACTTTTCCAAGGGGCAATTAAACCGTCTTGTTAAGCTACTGCGACCTGCATGTCTCTTTCAAGGGGCATTTAAAATGCTTTGTTAAGCTACTGCGACCTGCACGTCTCTTGCAAGGGGCATTTAAACCGTCTTCTTAAGCTACTGTGACCTGCACGTCTCTTCTAAGGGGCATTTAAACCGTCTTGTTAAGCTTCTGCGACCTGCATGTCTCTTCCAAGGGGCATTTAAACCGTCTTGTTAAGCTACTGCGACCTTCACCGCTCTTCCAAGGGGCATTTAAACCGTCTTGTTAAGCTACTGCGAACTGCACGTCTCTTCCAAGTGGCATTTAAACCGTCTTGATAAGCTACTGCGACCTGCACGTCTCTTCCACGGGGCTTTTAAACTGTCTTGTTAAGCTACTGCGATCTCCACCTCTCTTCCAAGGGCATTTAAACCGTCTTATTAAGCTACTGCGACCTGCACATCTCTTCCAAGGGGCATTCAAACCGTCTTATTAAGCTACTGCGACCTGCATGTCTCTTCCAAGGGGCATTTAAAACTTCTTGTTAAGCTACTGCGACCGGCACTTCTCTTCCAAGGGGCATTTAAACCGTGTTGTTAAGCTGCTGCGACCTGCATGTCTCTTTCAAGGGGCATTTAAACCATCTTGTTAAGCTACTTCAACCTCCACCGCACTTCCAAGGGGCATTTAAACCGTCTTGTTAACCTACTGCAACCTGCACGTCTCTTTCAAGGGGCATCTAAACCGTCTTGTTAAGCTACTGCGACCTGCACGTGTCTTCCAAGGGGCATTTAAACCGTCTTGTTAAGCTACTGCGACTTGAGCGTCTCTTCCAAGGGGCATTTAAACCGTCTTGTTAAGCAACTGTAACCTGCACCACTTTTCGAAGGGGCATTTAGACCGTCTTGTTAAGCTACTGCGACCTGCATGACTCTACCAAGGGACATTTAAACCGTCTTGTTAAGCTACTGCGACCTGCACGTCTCTTCCAAGGGGCATTTAAACAGTCTTGTTAAGCTGCTGCGACCTGCATGTCTCTTCAAGGGGCATTTAAATCGTCTTGTTAAGCTACTGCGACCTCCACCGCTCTTCCAAGGAGCATTTAAACTGTCTTGTTAAGCTACTGCGACCGCCACCGCTCTTGCAAGGGGCATTTAAACCATCTTGTTAAGCTACTGCGACCTGCACGTCTCTTCCAAGCGGCATTTAAACCGTCTTGTTAAGCTACTGCGACCTGCATGTTTCTTTCAAGGGGCATTTAAAATGCTTTGTTAAGCTACTGCGACCTGCACGTCTCTTCCAAGGGGCATTTAAACCGTCTTGTTAAGCTACTGCGACCTGCACGACTTTTCCAACTGGCATTTCAACCGTCTTGATAAGCTTCTGCGACCTGCATGTCTCTTGCAAGGGGCATTTAAACCGTCTTGTTAAGCTACTGCAACCTGCACGTCTCTAACAAGGGGCATTTAAACATTCTTGTTAAGCTACTGCGACCTGCACATCTCTTCCAAGGGGCATTTAAACTGTCTTGTTAAGCTACTGCGACCTCCACTGCTCTTCCAAGGGGAATTTAAACAGTCTTGTTAAACTACTGCGACCTGGACTTGTCTTCCAAGGGGCATTTAAACCGTCTTGTTAAGCTAGTGCGACTTGCACGTCTCTTCCAAGGTGCATTTAAACCGTCTTGTTAAGCTACTGTAACCTCCACCACTTTTCCAAGGTGCATTTAAACCGTCTTGTTAAGCTACTGCGACCTGCACGTCTCTTCCATGGGGCATTTAAACCGTCTTGTTAAGCTACTGCGACCTGCACGTCTCTTCCAAGGGGAATTTAAACAGTCTTGTTAAGCTGCTGCGACTTGCATGTCTCTTCCAAGGGGCATTTAAACTGTCTTGTTAAGCTACTGCGACCTCCACCGCTCTTCCAAGGGGCATTTCAACTGTCTTGTTATGCAAATGCGACCTGCACGTCTCTTCCAAGGGGCATTTAAATCGTCTTGGTAAGCTACTGCGACCTGCACGTCTCTTCCAAGGGGCATTTAAACTGTCTTGTTAAGCTACTGCGACCTGCATGTCTCTTCCAAGTGACATTTAAACCATCTTGATAAGCTACTGCGACCTGCACGTCTCTTCCACGGGGCTTTTAAACTGTCTTGTTAAGCTACTGCGACCTCCACCTCTCTTCCAAGGGCGTTTAAACCGTCTTATTAAGCTACTGCGAAGTGCACATCTCTTCAAAGGGGCATTTAAACTGTGTTATTAAGCTACTGCGACCTGCACGTCTCTTCCAAGGGGCATTTAAACTGTCTTGTTAAGCTACTCTACCTCCACCGCTCTTCCAAGGGTCATTTAAACTGTCTTGTTAAGCTACTGCGACCTGCACGTCTCTTCCAAGGGGCATTTAAATCGTCTTGGTAAGCTACTGCGACCTGCAAGCCTCTTCCAAGGGGCATTTAAGCCGTCATGTTAAGCTACTGCGACCTGCACGTCTCTTCCAAGGGGCATTTAAACTGTCTTGTTAAGCTACTGCGACCTCCACCGCTCTTCCAAGGGTCATTTAAACTGTCTTGTTAAGCTACTGCGACCTGCACGTCTCTTAAAAGGGGCATTTAAATTGTCTTGGTAAGCTACTGCGACCTGCAAGCCTCATCCAAGGGGCATTTAAACCATCATGTTAAGCTACTGCGACCTGCGCATCTCTTCAAAAGGGCATTTAAACAGTCTTATTAAGCTACTGCGACCTGCACGTCTCTTCCAAGGGGCATTTAAACCATCTTGTTAAGCTACTGCGATGCGACCTGCACGTCTCTTCCAAGGGGCATTTAAACTGTCTTGTTAAGCAACTGTGACCTGAACGTCTCTTCCAAGGGGCATTTAAATCTTCTTGGTAATCTACTGCGACCTGCACGTCTCTTCCAAGGGGCATTTAAATCTTCTTGGTAATCTACTGCGACCTGCACGTCTCTTCCAAGGGGCATTTAAACTGTCTTGTTAAGCTACTTCGACCTGCACGTCTCTTCCAAGGGGCATTTAAACCGTCTCCTTAAGCTACTGTAACCTCCACCACTTTTCCAAGGGGCAATTAAACCGTCTTGTTAAGCTACTGCGACCTGCATGTCTCTTTCAAGGGGCATTTAAAATGCTTTGTTAAGCTACTGCGACCTGCACGTCTCTTCCAAGGGGCATTTAAACTGTCTTGTTAAGCTACTGTGACCTGCACGTCTCTTCTAAGGGGCATTTAAACCGTCTTGTTAAGCTTCTGCGACCTGCATGTCTCTTCCAAGGGGCATTTAAACCGTCTTGTTAAGCTACTGCGACTTCCACTGCACTTCCAAGGGGCATTTAAACAGTCTTGTGAAGTTACTGCAACCTGCATGTCTCTTTCAAGGGGCATTTAAACTGTCTTGTTAAGCTACTGCGACCTCCACCGCTCTTCCAAGGGGCATTTAAACCATCTTGTTAAGCTACTGCGATCTCCACCTCTCTTCCAAGGGCATTTAAACCATCTTATTAAGCTACTGCGACCTGCACATCTCTTCCAAGGGGCATTCAAACCATCTTATTAAGCTACTGCGACCTGCATGTCTCTTCCAAGGGGCATATAAAACTTCTTGTTAAGCTACTGCGACCGGCACGTCTCTTCCAAGGGGCATTTAAACCGTCTTGTTAAGCTGCTGTGACCTGCATGTCTCTTCCAAGGGGCATTTAAACCATCTTGTTAAGCTACTTCAACCTCCACCGCACTTCCAAGGGGCATTTAAACCGTCTTGTTAAGCTACTGCAACCTGCACGTCTCTTTCAAGGGGCATCTAAACCGTCTTGTTAAGCTACTGCGACCTGCACGTGTCTTCCAAGGGGCATTTAAACCGTCTTGTTAAGCTACTGCGACTTGAACGTCTCTTCCAAGGGGCATTTAAACCGTTTTGTTAAGCAACTGTAACCTGCACTACTTTTCGAAGGGGCATTTAAACCGTCTTGTTAAGCTACTGCGACCTGCATGTCTCTACCAAGGGACATTTAAACCGTCTTGTTAAGCTACTGCGACCTGCACGTCTCTTCCAAGGGGCATTTTAACAGTCTAGTTAAGCTGCTGCGACCTGCATGTCTCTTCAAGGGGCATTTAAATCGTCTTGTTAAGCTACTGCGACCTCCACCGCTCTTCCAAGGGGCATTTATACTGTCTTGTTAAGCTACTGCGACCGCCACCGCTCTTGCAAGGGGCATTTAAACCATCTTGTTAAGCTACTACGACCTGCACGTCTCTTCCAAGGGGCATTTAAACTGTCTTGTTAAGCTACTGCGACCTGCACGTCTCTTCTAAGGGGCATGTAAACTGTATTGTTAAGCTACTGCGACTTGCACGTCTCTTCCAAGCGGCATTTAAACCGTCTTGTTAAGCTACTGTAACCTCCACCACTTTTCCAAGGTGCATTTAAACCGCCTTGTTAAGCTACTGCGACCTGCACGTCTCTTCCATGGGGCATTTAAACCGTCTTGTTAAGCTACTGCGACCTGCATGTCTCTTCCAAGGGGCATTTAAACTGTCTTGTTAAGGTACTGCGACCTCCACCGCTCTTCCAAGGGGCATTTAAACTGTCTTGTTAAGCAAATGCGACCTGCACGTCTCTTCCAACTGGCATTTAAATCGTCTTGGTAAGCTACTGCGACCTGCAGGTCTCTTCCAAGGGGCATTTAAACTATCTTGTTAAGCTACTGCGACCTCCACCGCTCTTGCAAGGGGCATTTAAACCATCTTGTTAAGCTACTGCGACCTGCACGTCTCTTCCAAGGGGCATTTAAACTGTCTTGTTAAGCTACTGCGACCTGCACGTCTCTTCTAAGGGGCATTTAAACCGTATTGTTAAGCTACTGCGACTTGCACGTCTCTTCCAAGCGGCATTTAAACCGTCTTGTTAAGCTACTGTAACCTCCACCACTTTTCCAAGGGGCATTTAAACCGTCTTGTTAAGCTACTGCGACCTGCATGTTTCTTTCAAGGGGCATTTAAAATGCTTTGTTAAGCTACTGCGACCTGCACGTCTCTTCCAAGGGGCATTTAAACCGTCTTGTTAAGCTACTGCGAGCTGCACGACTCTTCCAACTGGCATTTCAACCGTCTTGATAAGCTTCTGCGACCTGCATGTCTCTTGCAAGGGGCATTTAAACCGTCTTGTTAAGCTAGTGCGACCTCCACCGCACTTCCAAGGGGCATTTAAACAGTCTTGTGAAGCTACTGCGACCTGCACGTATCTTTCAAGGGGCATTTAAACTGTCTTGTTAAGATACTGCGAACTCCACCGTTCATCCAAGGGGCATTTAAAGTATCTTCTTAAGCTACTGCGACCTGCACGTCTCTTCCAATGGGCATTTAAACTGTCTTGTTAAGCTACGGCGACCTCCACCTCTCTTCCAAGGGGCATTTAAACCATCTTATTAAGCTACTGCGACCTGCACATCTCTTCCAAGGGGCATTTAAACCGTCTTATTAAGCTACTGCGACCTGCACGTCTCTTCCAAGGGGCATTTAAACTGTCTTGTTAAGCTACTGCGACCTCCACCGCTCTTCCAAGGGTCATTTAAACTGTCTTGTTAAGCTACTGCGACCTGCACGTCTCTTCCAAGGGGCATTTAAATCGTCTTGGTAAGCTACTGCCACCTGCACGTCTCTTCCAAGGGGCATTTAAACTGTCTTTTTAAGCTACTGCGACCTTCACCGCTCTTCCAAGGGGCATTTAAACCATCTTGTTAAGCTACTTCGACCTGCACGTCTCGTACAAGGGGCATTTAAACTGTCTTGTTCAGCTACTGCGACCTGCACGTTTCTTCCAAGGGGCATTTAAACTGTCTTGTTAAGCTACTGCGACCTCCACCGCTCTTCCAAGGGGCATTTAAACAGTCTTGTTAAGATACTGCGACCTGCACGTGTCTTCCAAGGGGCATTTAAACCGTCTTGTTAAGCTACTGCGACTTGCACGTCTCTTCCAAGGTGCATTTAAACCGTCTTGTTAAGCTACTGTAACCTCCACCACTTTTCCAAGGTGCATTTAAACCGTCTTGTTAAGCTACTGCGACCTGCACGTCTCTTCCAAGGGGCATTTAAATCGTCTTGGTAAGCTACTGCGACCTGCAGGTCTCTTCCAAGGGGCATTTAAACTGTCTTGTTAAGCTACTGCGACCTCCACCGCTCTTGCAAGGGGCATTTAAACCGTATTGTTAAGCTACTGCGACTTGCACGTCTCTTCCAAGGAGCATTTAAACCGTCTTGTTAAGCTACTGCAACCTCCACCACTTTTCCAAGAGGCATTTAAACCGTCTTGTTAAGCTACTGCGACCTGCATGTCTCTTCCAAGGGGCATTTAAAACGCTTTGTTAAGCTACTGCGACCTGCACGTCTCTTCCAAGGGGCATTTAAACCGTCTTGTTAAGCTACTGCAACCCGCACTTCTCTTCCAAGGGGCATTTAAACCGTCTTGTTTAGCTGCTGCGAACTGCATGTCTCTTCCAAGGGGCATTTAAACCGTCTTGTTAAGCTACTGCTACCTCCACCGCACTTCCAAGGGGCATTTAAACTGTCTTGTTAAACTACTGCGACCTGTACGTCTCTTCCAAGGGGCATTTAAACCGTCTTGTTAAGCTACTGCAACCCGCACGTCTCTTCCAAGGGGCATTTAAACCGTCTTGTTTAGCTGCTGCGAACTGCATGTCTCTTCCAAGGGGCATTTAAACCGTCTTGTTAAGCTACTGCTACCTCCACCGCACTTCCAAGGGGCATTTAAACTGTCTTGTTAAGCTACTGCGACCTGTACGTCTCTTCCAAGGGGCGCTTAAACTGTCTTGTTAAGCTACTGCGACCTCCACCTCTCTTCCAAGGGGCATTTAAACCGTCTTGTTAAGCTACTGCGACCTGCAAGTCTCTTCCAAGGCTTATTTAAACCGTCTTTATAAGCTACTGCGACTTGAACGTCTCTTCCAAGGGGCATTTAAACCGTCTTGTTAAGCTACTGTAACCTCCACCACTTTTCAAAGGGGCATCTAAACCGTCTTGTTAAGGTACTGCGACCTGCACGTCTCTTTCAAGGGGCATTTAAACCGTCTTGTTAAGCTACTGCGACCTGCATGTCTCTTCCAAGGGGCATTTAAACCGTCTTGTTAAGCTACTGCGACCTGCACGTCTCTTCCAAGGGGAATTTAAACCGTCATGTTAAGCTGCTGCGACCTGCATGTCTCTTCCAAGGGGCATTTAAACCGTCTTGTTAATCTACTGCAACCTCCACCGCACTTGCAAGGGGCAATTAAACAGTTTTGTTAAGCTACTGTGACCTGCATGTCTCTTCCAAGGGGCATTTAAACGGTCTTGGTAAGCTACTGCGACCTCAACCGCTCTTCCAAGGGGCATTTAAACCGTCTTGTTAAGCTACTGCGACCTCCACCTCTCTTCCAAGGGGCATTTAAACCGTCTTATTAAGCTACTGCGACCTGCACATCTCTTCCTAGGGGCATTTAGACCGGCTTATTAAGCTACTGCGACCTCCACCTCTTATCCAAGGGGCATTTAAACCGTCTTATTAAGCTACTGCGACCTGCACATCTCTTCCAAGGGGCATTTAAATCGTCTTGGTAAGCTACTGCGACCTGCAAGCCTCTTACAAGGGGCATTTAAAACGTCTTGTTAAGCTACTGCGACCTGCACGTCTCTTCCAAGGGGCATTTAAACTGTCTTGTTAAGCTACTGCGACCTTCACCGCTCTTACAAGGGGCATTTAAACCATCTTGTTAAGCTATTGCGACCTGCACGTCTCGTACAAGGTGCATTTAAACTGTCTTGTTACGCTACTGCGACCTGCACGTCTCTTCCAAGGGGCATTTAAACTGTCTTTTTAAGCTACTGCGACCTCCACCGCTCTTCCAAGCAGCATTTGAACCATCTTGTTAAGCTACTGTGACCTGCACGTCTCTTCCAAGGTGCATTTAAACTGTCTTTTTAAGCTACTGCGACCTGCACTTCTCTTCTAAGGGGCATGTAAACCGTCTTGTTAAGCTACTGCTACTTGCACGTCTCTTCCAAGGGGCATTTAAACCGTCTTGTTAAGCTACTGTAAACTCCACCACTTTTCCAAGAGGCATTTAAACCGTCTTGTTATGCTACTGCGACCTGCATGTCTCTTCCAAGGGGCATTTAAAACGCTTTGTTAAGCTACTGCGACCTGCATGTCTCTTCCAAGGGGCATATAAACCATCTTGTTAAGCTGCTGCGACCTGCATGTCACTTCCAAGGGGCATTTAAACCATCTTGTTAAGCTACTGCAACCTTCACCGCACTTGCAAGGGGCATTTAAACCGTCTTGTTAAGCTACTGCGACCTGCACATCTCTTTCAACGGGCATTTAAACTTTCTTGTTAAGCTACTGCGACCTCCACCTCTCTTCCAAGGGGCGTTTAAACCATCTTGTTAAGCTACTGCGACCTGCAAGTCTCTTCCAAGGCGCATTTAAACCGTCTTTTTAAGCTACTTCGACTTGAACGTCTCTTCCAAGGGGTATTTAAACCGTCTTGTTAAGCTACCGTAACCTCCACCACTTTTCCAAGGGGCACCTAAACAGTCTTGTTAAGCTACTGCGACCTCCACGTCTCTTCCAAGGGGCATTTAAACCGTCTTGTTAAGCTACTGCGACTTCCACCTCTCTTCCAAGGGGCATTTAAACCATCTTGTTAAGCTACTGGGACCTGCACGTCTCGTCCAAGGGGCATTTAAACTGTCTCGTTAAGCTACTGCGACCTCCACCGCTCTTCCATGTGGCATTTAAACCATCTTGTTAAGCTACTGCGACCTGCATGTCTCTTCCAGGGCCATTTAAACCGTCTTGTTAAGCTACTGCGACCTGCACGTCTCTTCCAATGGGCATTTAAACCATCTTGTTAAGCTACTGCGACCTGCACGTCTCTTCCAAGGGGCTTTTAAACCGTCTTATTAAGCTACTGCGACCAGCACGTCTCTTCGAAGGGGCATTTAAACTGTCTTCTTAAGCTACTGCGACCTCCACCGCTCTTCCAAGGGGCATTTAAACCATCTTGTTAAGCTACTGCGACCTCCACATCTCTTCCAAGGGGCATTTAAACCGTCTTGTTAAGCTCCTGCGACCTGCACGTCCCTTGAAAGGGGCATTTAATCCCTCTTGTTAAGCTACTGCGACCTGCATGTCTCTTCCAAGGGGCATTTAAACCATCTTGCTAAGCTACTGCGACCTCCACCGCTCTTCCAAGGGGCATTTAAACCATCTTGTTAAGCTACTGCGACCTGCACGTCTCTTCCAAGGGGCATTTAAACCGTCTTGGTAAGCTACTGTGACTTGCAAGCCTATCCCAAGGGGCATTTAAACCCTCTTGTTAAGCTACTGCGACCTGCACGTCTCTTCCAAGGGGGATTTAAACTGTCTTGTTAAGCTACTGTGACCTGCACGTCTCGTCCAAGATGCATTTAAACTGTCTCGTTAAGCTACTGCGACCTCCACGTCTCTTCCAAGTGGCATTTAAACCATCTTGTTAAGCTACTGCGACCGGCACGTCTCTTCCAAGGGGCATTTAAACTATCTTGTTACGCTACTGCGACCTGCACGTCTCGTCCAAGGGGCATTTAAACTGTCTCGTTAAGCTACTGCGACCTCCACGTCTCTTCCAAGTGGCATTTAAACCATCTTGTTAAGCTACTGCGACCGGCACGTCTCTTCCAAGGGGCATTTAAACCATCTTGTTAAGCTACTGCGACCTGCACATCTCTTCCAAGGGGCATTTAAACCATCTTGTTAAGCTACTGCGACCTGCACGTCTCTTCTAAGGGGCATTTAAACCGTCTTATTAAGCTACTGCGACCTGCATGTCTCTTCTAAGGGGCATTTAAACTGTCTTGATAAGCTACTGCGACCTCCACCGCTCTTCCAAGGGGCATTTAAACCGTCTCGTTAAGCTACTGCGACCTCCACATCTCTTCCAAGGGGCATTTAAACCGTCTTGTTAAGTTACTGCGACCTGCACGTGTCTTCCGAGGGGCATTTAAACCGTCTTGTTAAGCTACTGCGTCTTGCACGTCTCTTCCAAGGGGCATTTAAACCGTCTTGTTAAGCTATTGTAACCACCACCACTTTTCCAAGGAGCATTTAAACCGTCTTGTTAAGCCACTGCGACCTGCACGTCTCTTCCAAGGGGCATTTAAACTATCTTGTTAAGCTACTGTGACCTGCACGTCTCTTCCAAGGGGCAATTAAACCGTCTTATTAAGCTACTGCGACCTGAACGTCTCTTCCAAGGGGCATTTAAACTGTCTTGTTAAGCTACTGTGACCTCCACCGCTCTTTCAAGGGGCATTTAAGCAGTCTTGTTAAGCTGCTGCGACCTTCACATCTCTTCCAAGGGGCATTTAAATTGTCTTATTAAGCTACTGTAACCTCCACCACTTTTCCAAGGGGCATTTAAACCGTCTTGTTAAGCTACTTCCACCTCCACCTCTCTTCCAAGGGGCATTTAAACCATCTTGTTAAGCTACTGCGACCTGCACGTCTCTTCCAAGGGGGATTTAAACCGTCTTGTTAAGCTACTGCGACCTGCAACTCTCTTCCAAGGTGCATTTAAACCATCTTGTTAAGCTACTGCGACCTGCACGTCTCGTCCAAGGGTCATTTAAACTGTCTCGTTAAGCTACTGCGACCTCCACCGCTCTTCCAAGTGGCATTTAAACCATCTTGTTAAGCTACTGCGATCTGCACGTCTCTTCCAAGGGGCATTTAAACCGTCTTGTTAAGCTACTGCGACCTGCACGTCTCTTCCAAGGGGCATTTAAACTGTCTTGTTAAGCTACTGCGACCTGCACGTCTCTTCCAAGGGGCATTTAAACCGTCTTATTAAGCTATTGTGACCAGCACGTCTCTTCCAAGGGGCATTTAAACTGTCTTGTTAAGCTACTGCGACCTCCACCGCTCTTCCAAGGGGCATTTACACTGTCTTGGTAAGCTACTGCGACCTCCACGTCTCTTCCAAGGGGCATTTAAACCGTCTTGTTAAGCTACTGCGACCTGCACGTGTCTTCCAAGGGGCATTTAAACCGTCTTGTTAAGCTACTGCGACCTCCCCCGCTCTTCCAAGGGTCATTTAAACTGTCTTGTTGAGCTACTGCGACCTGCACGTCTCTTCCAAGGGGCATTTAAATCGTCTTGGTAAGCTACTGCGACCTGCAAGCCTCTTCCAAGGGGCATTTAAAACGTCTTGTTAAGCTCCTGCGACCTGCACGTCTCTTCCAAGGGGCATTTAAACTGTCTTGTTAAGCTACTGCGACCTTACCGCTCTTCTAAGGGGCATTTAAACCATCTTGTTAAGCTACTGCGACCTGCACGTCTCGTACAAGGGGCATTTAAACTGGCTTGTTAAGCTACTGCGACCTGCACGTCTCTTCGAAGGGGCATTTAAACTGTCTTCTTAAGCTACTGCGACCTCCACCGCTCTTCCAAGGGGCATTTAAACCATCTTGTTAAGCTACTGCGACCTCCACATCTCTTCCAAGGGGCATTTAAACCGTCTTGTTAAGCTCCTGCGACCTGCACGTCCCTTGAAAGGGGCATTTAATCCCTCTTGTTAAGCTACTGCGACCTGCATGTCTCTTCCAAGGGGCATTTAAACCATCTTGCTAAGCTACTGCGACCTCCACCGCTCTTCCAAGGGGCATTTAAACCATCTTGTTAAGCTACTGCGACCTGCACGTCTCTTCCAAGGGGCATTTAAACCGTCTTGGTAAGCTACTGTGACTTGCAAGCCTATCCCAAGGGGCATTTAAACCCTCTTGTTAAGCTACTGCGACCTGCACGTCTCTTCCAAGGGGGATTTAAACTGTCTTGTTAAGCTACTGTGACCTGCACGTCTCGTCCAAGATGCATTTAAACTGTCTCGTTAAGCTACTGCGACCTCCACGTCTCTTCCAAGTGGCATTTAAACCATCTTGTTAAGCTACTGCGACCGGCACGTCTCTTCCAAGGGGCATTTAAACTATCTTGTTACGCTACTGCGACCTGCACGTCTCGTCCAAGGGGCATTTAAACTGTCTCGTTAAGCTACTGCGACCTCCACGTCTCTTCCAAGTGGCATTTAAACCATCTTGTTAAGCTACTGCGACCGGCACGTCTCTTCCAAGGGGCATTTAAACCATCTTGTTAAGCTACTGCGACCTGCACATCTCTTCCAAGGGGCATTTAAACCATCTTGTTAAGCTACTGCGACCTGCACGTCTCTTCTAAGGGGCATTTAAACCGTCTTATTAAGCTACTGCGACCTGCATGTCTCTTCTAAGGGGCATTTAAACTGTCTTGATAAGCTACTGCGACCTCCACCGCTCTTCCAAGGGGCATTTAAACCGTCTCGTTAAGCTACTGCGACCTCCACATCTCTTCCAAGGGGCATTTAAACCGTCTTGTTAAGTTACTGCGACCTGCACGTGTCTTCCGAGGGGCATTTAAACCGTCTTGTTAAGCTACTGCGTCTTGCACGTCTCTTCCAAGGGGCATTTAAACCGTCTTGTTAAGCTATTGTAACCACCACCACTTTTCCAAGGAGCATTTAAACCGTCTTGTTAAGCCACTGCGACCTGCACGTCTCTTCCAAGGGGCATTTAAACTATCTTGTTAAGCTACTGTGACCTGCACGTCTCTTCCAAGGGGCAATTAAACCGTCTTATTAAGCTACTGCGACCTGAACGTCTCTTCCAAGGGGCATTTAAACTGTCTTGTTAAGCTACTGTGACCTCCACCGCTCTTTCAAGGGGCATTTAAGCAGTCTTGTTAAGCTGCTGCGACCTTCACATCTCTTCCAAGGGGCATTTAAATTGTCTTATTAAGCTACTGTAACCTCCACCACTTTTCCAAGGGGCATTTAAACCGTCTTGTTAAGCTACTTCCACCTCCACCTCTCTTCCAAGGGGCATTTAAACCATCTTGTTAAGCTACTGCGACCTGCACGTCTCTTCCAAGGGGGATTTAAACCGTCTTGTTAAGCTACTGCGACCTGCAACTCTCTTCCAAGGTGCATTTAAACCATCTTGTTAAGCTACTGCGACCTGCACGTCTCGTCCAAGGGTCATTTAAACTGTCTCGTTAAGCTACTGCGACCTCCACCGCTCTTCCAAGTGGCATTTAAACCATCTTGTTAAGCTACTGCGATCTGCACGTCTCTTCCAAGGGGCATTTAAACCGTCTTGTTAAGCTACTGCGACCTGCACGTCTCTTCCAAGGGGCATTTAAACTGTCTTGTTAAGCTACTGCGACCTGCACGTCTCTTCCAAGGGGCATTTAAACCGTCTTATTAAGCTATTGTGACCAGCACGTCTCTTCCAAGGGGCATTTAAACTGTCTTGTTAAGCTACTGCGACCTCCACCGCTCTTCCAAGGGGCATTTACACTGTCTTGGTAAGCTACTGCGACCTCCACGTCTCTTCCAAGGGGCATTTAAACCGTCTTGTTAAGCTACTGCGACCTGCACGTGTCTTCCAAGGGGCATTTAAACCGTCTTGTTAAGCTACTGCGACCTCCCCCGCTCTTCCAAGGGTCATTTAAACTGTCTTGTTGAGCTACTGCGACCTGCACGTCTCTTCCAAGGGGCATTTAAATCGTCTTGGTAAGCTACTGCGACCTGCAAGCCTCTTCCAAGGGGCATTTAAAACGTCTTGTTAAGCTCCTGCGACCTGCACGTCTCTTCCAAGGGGCATTTAAACTGTCTTGTTAAGCTACTGCGACCTTACCGCTCTTCTAAGGGGCATTTAAACCATCTTGTTAAGCTACTGCGACCTGCACGTCTCGTACAAGGGGCATTTAAACTGGCTTGTTAAGCTACTGCGACCTGCACGTCTCTTCCAAGGGGCATTTAAACTGTCTTGTTAAGCTACTGCGACCTCCAACGCTCTTCCAAGGGACATTTAAACCATCTTGTTAAGCTACTGTGACCTGTACGTCTCTTCCAAGGGGCATTTAAACTGTCTTGTTAAGCTACTGCGACCTGCACGTCTCTTCTAAGGGGCATTTAAACCGTCTTGTTAAGCTACTGCGACTTGCACATCTCTTCCAAGGGGCAATTAAACCGTCTTGTTAAGCTACTGTAACCTCCACCACTTTTCCAAGAGGCATTTAAAGCGTCTTGTTAAGCTACTGCGACCTGCATGTCTCTTCCAAGGGGCATTTAAAACGCTTTGTTAAGCTACTGCGACCTGGATGTCTCTTCCAAGGGGTATTTAAACCGTCTTGTTAAGCTACTGCGACCTGCACGTCTCTTCCAAGGGGCATTTAATCTGTCTTGTTTAGCTGCTGCGACCTCCACCGCTCTCCCAAGGGGCATTTAAACCGTCTTTTTAAGCTACTGCGACCTGCACGTCTCTTCCAAGGGGCATTTAAACCGTCTTGGTAAGCTACTGCGACCTGCAAGCCTATTCCAAGGGGCATTTAAACCCTCTTCTTAAGCTTCTGCGACCTGCACGTCTCTTCCAAGGGGGATTTAATCCGTCTTGTTAAGATACTGCGAACTGCACGTCTCTTCCAAAGGGCATTTAAACCGTCTTGTCAAGCCACTGCGACCTGCACGTCTCTTCCAAGGGGCATTTAAGCCATCTTGCTAAGCTACTTCCACCTTCACCTCTCTTCCAAGGGGCATTTAAACCATCTTGTTAAGCTACTGCGACCTGCACGTCTCTTCCAAGGGGGATTTAAACCGTCTTGTTAAGCTACTGCGACCTGCACCTCTCTTCCAAGGTGCATTTAAACCATCTTGTTAAGCTACTGCGACCTGCACGTCTCGTCCAAGGGTCATTTAAACTGTCTCGTTAAGCTACTGCGACCTCCACCGCTCTTCCAAGTGGCATTTAAACCATCTTGTTAAGCTACTGCTACCTGCACGTCTCTTCCAAGGGGCATTTAAACCGTCTTGTTAAACTACTGCGACCTGCACGTCTCTTCCAAGGGGCATTTAAACTGTCTTGTTAACCTACTGCGACCTGCACGTCTCTTCCAAGGGGCATTTAAACCGTCTTATTAAGCTATTGTGACCTGCACGTCTCTTCCAAGGGGCATTTAAACTGTCTTGTTAAGCTACTGCGACCTCCACCGCTCTTCCAAGGGGCATTTAAACTGTCTTGTTAAGCTACTGCGACCTCCCCGTCTCTTCCAAGGGGCATTTAAACCGTCTTGTTAAGCTACTGCGACCTGCACGTGTCTTCCAAGGGGCATTTAAACCGTCTTGTTAAGCTACTGCGACTTGCACGTCTCTTCCAAGGGGCATTTAAACCGTCTTGTTAAGATACTGTAACGACCACCACTTTTCCAAGGGGCATTTAAACCGACTTGTTAAGCTACTGCGACCTGCACGTCTCTTCCATGGGGCATTTAAACCATCTTGTTGAGCTACTGCGACCTGCATGTCTATACCAAGGGACATTTAAACCGTCTTGTTAAGCTACTGCGACCTGCACGTCTCATCCAAGGGGCATTTAAACAGTCTTGATAAGCTGCTGCGACATGCATGTCTCTTCCAAGGGGCATTTAAACTGTCTTGTTAAGCTACTGCGACCTCCACCGCTCTTCCAATGGGCATTTAAACTTTCTTGTTAAGCAACTGCGACCTGCACGTCTCTTCCAAGGGGCATTTAAATAGTCTTGGTAAGCTACTGCGACCTGAACGTCTCTTCCAAGGGGCATTCAAACTGTCTTGTTAAGCTACTGCGACTTGCACGTCTCTTCCAAGGGGCATTTAAACCGTCTTGTTAAGCTACTGTAACCACCACCACTTTTCCAAGGGGCATTTAAACCGTCTTGTTAAGCTACTGCGACCTGCACGTCTCTTCCATGGGGCATTTAAACCGTCTTGTTGAGCTACTGCGACCAGCATGTCTCTACCAAGGGACATTTAAACCGTCTTGTTAAGCTACTGCGACCTGCACGTCTCTTCCAAGGGGCATTTAAACAGTCTTGTTAAGCTGCTGCGACATGCATGTCTCTTCCAAGGGGCATTTAAACTGTCTTGTTAAGCTACTGCGACCTCCACCGCTCTTCCAATGGGCATTTAAACTTTCTTGTTAAGCAACTGCGACCTGCACGTCTCTTCCAAGGGGCATTTAAATCGTCTTGGTAAGCTACTGCGACCTGAACGTCTCTTCCAAGGGGAATTTAAACTGTCTTGTTAAGCTACTGCGACATGCACTTCTCTTCCAAGGGGCTTTTAAACTGTCTTGTTAAGCTATTGCGACCTGCACGTCTCTTCTAAGGGGCATTTAAACCGTGCTGTTAAGCTACTGCGACCTGCACGTCTCTTCCAAGGGGCATTTAAACCGTCTTGTTGAGCTACTTTAACCTCCACCACTTTTCCAAGGGGCATTTAAACCGTCTTGTTAAGCTACTGCGACCTGCACGTCTCTTTCAAGGGGCATTTAAAATGCTTTCTTAAGCTACTGCGACCTGCACTTCTCTTCCAAGGGGCATTTAAACCGTCTTGTTAAGCTACTGCGACCTGCACGTCTATTTCAAGGGGCATTTAAAATGCTTTCTTAAGCTACTGCGACCTGCACTTCTCTTCCAAGTGGCATTTAAACCGTCTTGTTGAGCTACTTTAACCTCCACCACTTTTCCAAGGGGCATTTAAACCGTCTTGTTAAGCTACTGCGACCTGCACGTCTCTTTCAAGGGGCATTTAAAATGCTTTCTTAAGCTACTGCGACCTGCACTTCTCTTCCAAGGGGCATTTAAACCGTCTTGTTAAGCTACTGCGACCTGCACGTCTATTTCAAGGGGCATTTAAAATGCTTTCTTAAGCTACTGCAACCTGCACTTCTCTTCCAAGGGGCATTTAAACCGTCTTGTTAAGCTACTGCGACCTGCACGTCTCTTCCAAGGGGCATTTAAACCGTCTTGTTAAGCTTCTGCGACCTGCATGTCTCTACCAAGGGGCATTTAAACCGCCTTGTTAAGCTACTGCGACCTCCACCGCACTTCCAAGGGGCATTTAAACAGTCTTGTGAAGCTACTGCGAACTGCACGTCTCTTCCAAGGGGCATTTAAATCGTCTTGGTAAGCTACTGCGACCTGCACGTCTCTTCCAAGTGGCATTTAAACCGTCATGTTAAGCTACTGCAACCTGCACGTCTCTTCCAAGGGGCATTTAAACTGTCTTGTTAAGCTACTGCGACCTCCACCTCACTTCCAAGGGGCATTTAAACCGTCTTATTAAGCTACTGCGACCTGCACATCTCTTCCAAGGGGCATTTAAACCGTCTTATTAATCTACTGCGACCTACACGTCTCTTCCAAGGGGCATTTAAACTGTCTTGTTAAGCTACTGCGACCTGCACGTCTCTTCCAAGGGGCATTTAAACCATCTTGTTAAGCTACTGCGACCTCCACCGCTTTACCAAGGGGCATTTAAACTGACTTGTTAAGCTACTGCGACCTGCACTTCTCTTCCAAGTGGCATTTAAACCGTCTTGTTAAGCTACTGCGACCTGCACGTCTCTTCCAAGGGGCATTTAAACTGTTTTGTTAAGCTACTGCGACCTCCACCTCTCTTCCAAGGGGTATTTAAACCATCTTGTTAAGCTACTGCGACCTCCACCGCTTTACCAAGGGGCATTTAAACCGACTTGTTAAGCTACTGCGACCTGCACTTCTCTTCCAAGTGGCATTTAAACCGTCTTGTTAAGCTACTGCGACCTGCACGTCTCTTCCAAGGGGCATTTAAACTGTTTTGTTAAGCTACTGCGACCTCCACCTCTCTTCCAAGGGGTATTTAAACCATCTTGTTAAGCTACTGCGACCTGCTCGCCTCTTCCAAGGGGCATTTAAACCGTCTTGTTAAGCTACTGCGACCTGCAAGTCTCTTCCAAGGCTTATTTAAACCGTCTTTTCAAGCTACTGTGACTTGAACGTCTCTTCCAAGGGGCATTTAAACCGTCTTCTTAAGCTACTGCGACCTGCACGTCTCTTCCAAGGGCCATTTAAACCATCTTGTTAAGCTACTGCGACCTCCACCGCTTTACCAAGGGGCATTTAAACCGAATTGTTAAGCTACTGCGACCTGCACTACTCTTCCAAGTGGCATTTAAACCGTCTTGTTAAGCTAATGCGACCTGCACGTCTCTTCCCAGGGGCATTTAAACTGTCTTGTTAAGCTACTGCGACCTCCATCTCTCTTCCAAGGGGCATTTAAACCATCTTGTTAAGCTACTTCGACCTGCTCGTCTCTTCCAAGGGGCATTTAAACCGTGATGTTAAGCTACTGCGACCTGCAAGTCTCTTCCAAGGCTTATTTAAACCGTCTTTTTAAGCTACTGCGACTTGAACGTCTCTTCCAAGGGGCATTTAAACCGTCTTCTTAAGCTACTGCGACCTGCACGTCTCTTCCAAGGGGCATTTAAACCGTCTTGTTAAGCTACTGCGAACTGCATGTCTCTTTCAAGGGGCATTTAAACTGTCTTGTTAAGCCACTGCGACCTGCACGTCTCTTCCAAGGGGCATTTAAGCCATCTTGCTAAGCTACTTCCACCTCCACCTCTCTTCCAAGGGGCATTTAAACCATCTTGTTAAGCTACTGCGACCTGAACGTCTCTTCCAAGGTGGATTTAAACTGTCTTGTTAAGCTACTGCGACCTGCACGTCTCTTCTAAGGGGCATTTAAACCGTCTTGTTGAGCTACTTTAACCTCCACCACTTTTCCAAGGGGCATTTAAACCGTCTTGTTAAGCTACTGCGACCTGCACGTCTCTTCCAAGAGGCATTTAAACCGTCTTGTTAAGCTACTGCGACCTGCATGTCTCTTTCAAGGGGCATTTAAACAGTCTTGTTAAGCCACTGCGACCTGCACGTCTCTTCCAAGGGGCATTTAAGCCATCTTGCTAAGCTACTTCCACCTCCACCTCTCTTCCAAGGGGCATTTAAACCATCTTGTTAAGCTACTGCGACCTGAACGTCTCTTCCAAGGGGGATTTAAACCGTCTTGTTAAGCTACTGCGACCTGCACCTCTCTTCCAAGATGCATTTAAACCATCTTGTTAAGCTACTGCGAACTGCACGTCTCATCCAAGTGGCATTTAAACTGTCTCGTTAAGCTACTGCGACCTCCACCGCTCTTCCAAGTGGCATTTAAACCCTCTTGTTAAGCTACTGCGACCTGCACGTCGCTTCCAAGGGGCATTTAAACCGTCTTGTTAAGCTACTGCGACCTGCACGTCTCTTCCAAGGGGCATTTAAACTGTCTTGTTAAGATACTGCGACCTGCACGTCTCTTCCAAAGGGCATTTAAACCGTCTTATTAAGCTGCTGCGACCTGCACGTCTCTTCCATGGGGCATTTAAACCGTCTTGTTGAGCTACTGCGACCAGCATGTCTCTACCAAGGGACATTTAAACCGTCTTGTTAAGCTACTGCGACCTGCACGTCTCTTCCAAGGGGCATTTAAACAGTCTTGTTAAGCTGCTGCGACATGCATGTCTCTTCCAAGGGGCATTTAAACTGACTTGTTAAGCTACTGCGACCTCCACCGCTCTTCCAATGGGCATTTAAACTTTCTTGTTAAGCAACTGCGACCTGCACGTCTCTTCCAAGGGGCATTTAAATCGTCTTGGTAAGCTACTGCGACCTGAACGTCTCTTCCAAGGGGCATTTAAACTGTCTTGTTAAGCTACTGCGACATGCACTTCTCTTCCAAGGGGCTTTTAAACTGTCTTGTTAAGCTACTGCGACCTGCACGTCTCTTCTAAGGGGCATTTAAACCGTGCTGTTAAGCTACTGCGACCTGCACGTCTCTTCCAAGGGGCATTTAAACCGTCTTGTTGAGCTACTTTAACCTCCACCACTTTTCCAAGGGGCATTTAAACCGTCTTGTTAAGCTACTGCGACCTGCACGTCTCTTTCAAGGGGCATTTAAAATGCTTTCTTAAGCTACTGCGACCTGCACTTCTCTTCCAAGGGGCATTTAAACCGTCTTGTTAAGCTACTGCGACCTGCACGTCTATTTCAAGGGGCATTTAAAATGCTTTCTTAAACTACTGCGACCTGCACTTCTCTTCCAAGGGGCATTTAAACCGTCTTGTTAAGCTACTGCGACCTGCACGTCTCTTCCAAGGGGCATTTAAACCGTCCTGTTAAGCTTCTGCGACCTGCATGTCTCTACCAAGGGGCATTTAAACCGCCTTGTTAAGCTACTGCGACCTCCACCGCACTTCCAAGGGGCATTTAAACAGTCTTGTGAAGCTACTGCGAACTGCACGTCTCTTCCAAGGGGCATTTAAATCGTCTTGGTAAGCTACTGCGACCTGCACGTCTCTTCCAAGTGGCATTTAAACCGTCATGTTAAGCTGCTGCGACCTGCACGTCTCTTCTAAGGGGCATTTAAACTGTCTTGTTAAGCTACTGCGACCTCCACCTCACTTCCAAGGGGCATTTAAACCGTCTTATTAAGCTACTGCGACCTGCACATCTCTTCCAAGGGGCATTTAAACCGTCTTATTAATCTACTGCGACCTACACGTCTCTTCCAAGGGGCATTTAAACTGTCTTGTTAAGCTACTGCGACCTGCACGTCTCTTCCAAGGGGCATTTAAACCATCTTGTTAAGCTACTGCGACCTCCACCGCTTTACCAAGGGGCATTTAAACCGACTTGTTAAGCTACTGCGACCTGCACTTCTCTTCCAAGTGGCATTTAAACCGTCTTGTTAAGCTACTGCGACCTGCACGTCTCTTCCAAGGGGCATTTAAACTGTTTTGTTAAGCTACTGCGACCTCCACCTCTCTTCCAAGGGGTATTTAAACCATCTTGTTAAGCTACTGCGACCTGCTCGCCTCTTCCAAGGGGCATGTAAACCGTCTTGTTAAGCTACTGCGACCTGCAAGTCTCTTCCAAGGCTTATTTAAACCGTCTTTTCAAGCTACTGTGACTTGAACGTCTCTTCCAAGGGGCATTTAAACCGTCTTCTTAAGCTACTGCGACCTGCACGTCTCTTCCAAGGGGCATTTAAACCATCTTGTTAAGCTACTGCGACCTCCACCGCTTTACCAAGGGGCATTTAAACTGACTTGTTAAGCTACTGCGACCTGCACTTCTCTTCCAAGTGGCATTTAAACCGTCTTGTTAAGCTACTGCGACCTGCACGTCTCTTCCAAGGGGCATTTAAACTGTTTTGTTAAGCTACTGCGACCTCCACCTCTCTTCCAAGGGGTATTTAAACCATCTTGTTAAGCTACTGCGACCTCCACCGCTTTACCAAGGGGCATTTAAACCGACTTGTTAAGCTACTGCGACCTGCACTTCTCTTCCAAGTGGCATTTAAACCGTCTTGTTAAGCTACTGCGACCTGCACGTCTCTTCCAAGGGGCATTTAAACTGTTTTGTTAAGCTACTGCGACCTCCACCTCTCTTCCAAGGGGTATTTAAACCATCTTGTTAAGCTACTGCGACCTGCTCGCCTCTTCCAAGGGGCATTTAAACCGTCTTGTTAAGCTACTGCGACCTGCAAGTCTCTTCCAAGGCTTATTTAAACCGTCTTTTCAAGCTACTGTGACTTGAACGTCTCTTCCAAGGGGCATTTAAACCGTCTTCTTAAGCTACTGCGACCTGCACGTCTCTTCCAAGGGCCATTTAAACCATCTTGTTAAGCTACTGCGACCTCCACCGCTTTACCAAGGGGCATTTAAACCGAATTGTTAAGCTACTGCGACCTGCACTACTCTTCCAAGTGGCATTTAAACCGTCTTCTTAAGCTAATGCGACCTGCACGTCTCTTCCCAGGGGCATTTAAACTGTCTTGTTAAGCTACTGCGACCTCCATCTCTCTTCCAAGGGGCATTTAAACCATCTTGTTAAGCTACTTCGACCTGCTCGTCTCTTCCAAGGGGCATTTAAACCGTGATGTTAAGCTACTGCGACCTGCAAGTCTCTTCCAAGGCTTATTTAAACCGTCTTTTTAAGCTACTGCGACTTGAACGTCTCTTCCAAGGGGCATTTAAACCGTCTTCTTAAGCTACTGCGACCTGCACGTCTCTTCCAAGGGGCATTTAAACCGTCTTGTTAAGCTACTGCGAACTGCATGTCTCTTTCAAGGGGCATTTAAACTGTCTTGTTAAGCCACTGCGACCTGCACGTCTCTTCCAAGGGGCATTTAAGCCATCTTGCTAAGCTACTTCCACCTCCACCTCTCTTCCAAGGGGCATTTAAACCATCTTGTTAAGCTACTGCGACCTGAACGTCTCTTCCAAGGTGGATTTAAACTGTCTTGTTAAGCTACTGCGACCTGCACGTCTCTTCTAAGGGGCATTTAAACCGTCTTGTTGAGCTACTTTAACCTCCACCACTTTTCCAAGGGGCATTTAAACCGTCTTGTTAAGCTACTGCGACCTGCACGTCTCTTCCAAGAGGCATTTAAACCGTCTTGTTAAGCTACTGCGACCTGCATGTCTCTTTCAAGGGGCATTTAAACCGTCTTGTTAAGCCACTGCGACCTGCACGTCTCTTCCAAGGGGCATTTAAGCCATCTTGCTAAGCTACTTCCACCTCCACCTCTCTTCCAAGGGGCATTTAAACCATCTTGTTAAGCTACTGCGACCTGAACGTCTCTTCCAAGGGGGATTTAAACCGTCTTGTTAAGCTACTGCGACCTGCACCTCTCTTCCAAGATGCATTTAAACCATCTTGTTAAGCTACTGCGAACTGCACGTCTCATCCAAGTGGCATTTAAACTGTCTCGTTAAGCTACTGCGACCTCCACCGCTCTTCCAAGTGGCATTTAAACCCTCTTGTTAAGCTACTGCGACCTGCACGTCGCTTCCAAGGGGCATTTAAACCGTCTTGTTAAGCTACTGCGACCTGCACGTCTCTTCCAAGGGGCATTTAAACTGTCTTGTTAAGATACTGCGACCTGCACGTCTCTTCCAAAGGGCATTTAAACCGTCTTATTAAGCTGCTGCGACCTGCACGTCTCTTCCATGGGGCATTTAAACCGTCTTGTTGAGCTACTGCGACCAGCATGTCTCTACCAAGGGACATTTAAACCGTCTTGTTAAGCTACTGCGACCTGCACGTCTCTTCCAAGGGACATTTAAACCGTCTTGTTAAGCTACTGTGACCTGCATGTCTCTTCCAAGGGGCATTTAAACTGACTTGTTAAGCTACTGCGACCTCCACCGCTCTTCCAATGGGCATTTAAACTTTCTTGTTAAGCAACTGCGACCTGCACGTCTCTTCCAAGGGGCATTTAAATCGTCTTGGTAAGCTACTGCGACCTGAACGTCTCTTCCAAGGGGCATTTAAACTGTCTTGTTAAGCTACTGCGACATGCACTTCTCTTCCAAGGGGCTTTTAAACTGTCTTGTTAAGCTACTGCGACCTGCACGTCTCTTCTAAGGGGCATTTAAACCGTGCTGCTAAGCTACTGCGACCTGCACGTCTCTTCCAAGGGGCATTTAAACCGTCTTGTTGAGCTACTTTAACCTCCACCACTTTTCCAAGGGGCATTTAAACCGTCTTGTTAAGCTACTGCGACCTGCACGTCTCTTTCAAGGGGCATTTAAAATGCTTTCTTAAGCTACTGCGACCTGCACTTCTCTTCCAAGGGGCATTTAAACCGTCTTGTTAAGCTACTGCGACCTGCACGTCTATTTCAAGGGGCATTTAAAATGCTTTCTTAAACTACTGCGACCTGCACTTCTCTTCCAAGGGGCATTTAAACCGTCTTGTTAAGCTACTGCGACCTGCACGTCTCTTCCAAGGGGCATTTAAACCGTCTTGTTAAGCTTCTGCGACCTGCATGTCTCTACCAAGGGGCATTTAAACCGCCTTGTTAAGCTACTGCGACCTCCACCGCACTTCCAAGGGGCATTTAAACAGTCTTGTGAAGCTACTGCGAACTGCACGTCTCTTCCAAGGGGCATTTAAATCGTCTTGGTAAGCTACTGCGACCTGCACGTCTCTTCCAAGTGGCATTTAAACCGTCATGTTAAGCTGCTGCGACCTGCACGTCTCTTCTAAGGGGCATTTAAACTGTCTTGTTAAGCTACTGCGACCTCCACCGCTTTACCAAGGGGCATTTAAACCGACTTGTTAAGCTACTGCGACCTGCACTTCTCTTCCAAGGGGCATTTAAACTGTCTTGTTAAGCTACTGCGACCTGCACGTCTCTTCCAAGGGGCATTTAAACCATCTTGTTAAGCTACTGCGACCTCCACCGCTTTACCAAGGGGCATTTAAACCGACTTGTTAAGCTACTGCGACCTGCACTTCTCTTCCAAGTGGCATTTAAACCGTCTTGTTAAGCTACTGCGACCTGCACGTCTCTTCCAAGGAGCATTTAAACTGTTTTGTTAAGCTACTGCGACCTCCACCTCTCTTCCAAGGGGTATTTAAACCATCTTGTTAAGCTACTGCGACCTGCTCGCCTCTTCCAAGGGGCATTTAAACCGTCTTGTTAAGCTACTGCGACCTGCAAGTCTCTTCCAAGGCTTATTTAAACCGTCTTTTCAAGCTACTGTGACTTGAACGTCTCTTCCAAGGGGCATTTAAACCGTCTTCTTAAGCTACTGCGACCTGCACGTCTCTTCCAAGGGCCATTTAAACCATCTTGTTAAGCTACTGCGACCTCCACCGCTTTACCAAGGGGCATTTAAACCGAATTGTTAAGCTACTGCGACCTGCACTACTCTTCCAAGTGGCATTTAAACCGTCTTGTTAAGCTAATGCGACCTGCACGTCTCTTCCCAGGGGCATTTAAACTGTCTTGTTAAGCTACTGCGACCTCCATCTCTCTTCCAAGGGGCATTTAAACCATCTTGTTAAGCTACTTCGACCTGCTCGTCTCTTCCAAGGGGCATTTAAACCGTGATGTTAAGCTACTGCGACCTGCAAGTCTCTTCCAAGGCTTATTTAAACCGTCTTTTTAAGCTACTGCGACTTGAACGTCTCTTCCAAGGGGCATTTAAACCGTCTTCTTAAGCTACTGCGACCTGCACGTCTCTTCCAAGGGGCATTTAAACCGTCTTGTTAAGCTACTGCGAACTGCATGTCTCTTTCAAGGGGCATTTAAACTGTCTTGTTAAGCCACTGCGACCTGCACGTCTCTTCCAAGGGGCATTTAAGCCATCTTGCTAAGCTACTTCCACCTCCACCTCTCTTCCAAGGGGCATTTAAACCATCTTGTTAAGCTACTGCGACCTGAACGTCTCTTCCAAGGTGGATTTAAACTGTCTTGTTAAGCTACTGCGACCTGCACGTCTCTTCTAAGGGGCATTTAAACCGTCTTGTTGAGCTACTTTAACCTCCACCACTTTTCCAAGGGGCATTTAAACCGTCTTGTTAAGCTACTGCGACCTGCACGTCTCTTCCAAGAGGCATTTAAACCGTCTTGTTAAGCTACTGCGACCTGCATGTCTCTTTCAAGGGGCATTTAAACCGTCTTGTTAAGCCACTGCGACCTGCACGTCTCTTCCAAGGGGCATTTAAGCCATCTTGCTAAGCTACTTCCACCTCCACCTCTCTTCCAAGGGGCATTTAAACCATCTTGTTAAGCTACTGCGACCTGAACGTCTCTTCCAAGGGGGATTTAAACCGTCTTGTTAAGCTACTGCGACCTGCACCTCTCTTCCAAGATGCATTTAAACCATCTTGTTAAGCTACTGCGAACTGCACGTCTCATCCAAGTGGCATTTAAACTGTCTCGTTAAGCTACTGCGACCTCCACCGCTCTTCCAAGTGGCATTTAAACCCTCTTGTTAAGCTACTGCGACCTGCACGTCGCTTCCAAGGGGCATTTAAACCGTCTTGTTAAGCTACTGCGACCTGCACGTCTCTTCCAAGGGGCATTTAAACTGTCTTGTTAAGATACTGCGACCTGCACGTCTCTTCCAAAGGGCATTTAAACCATCTTATTAAGCTGCTGCGACCTGCACGTCTCTTCCATGGGGCATTTAAACCGTCTTGTTGAGCTACTGCGACCAGCATGTCTCTACCAAGGGACATTTAAACCGTCTTGTTAAGCTACTGCGACCTGCACGTCTCTTCCAAGGGGCATTTAAACAGTCTTGTTAAGCTGCTGCGACATGCATGTCTCTTCCAAGGGGCATTTAAACTGACTTGTTAAGCTACTGCGACCTCCACCGCTCTTCCAATGGGCATTTAAACTTTCTTGTTAAGCAACTGCGACCTGCACGTCTCTTCCAAGGGGCATTTAAATCGTCTTGGTAAGCTACTGCGACCTGAACGTCTCTTCCAAGGGGCATTTAAACTGTCTTGTTAAGCTACTGCGACATGCACTTCTCTTCCAAGGGGCTTTTAAACTGTCTTGTTAAGCTACTGCGACCTGCACGTCTCTTCTAAGGGGCATTTAAACCGTGCTGTTAAGCTACTGCGACCTGCACGTCTCTTCCAAGGGGCATTTAAACCGTCTTGTTGAGCTACTTTAACCTCCACCACTTTTCCAAGGGGCATTTAAACCGTCTTGTTAAGCTACTGCGACCTGCACGTCTATTTCAAGGGGCATTTAAAATGCTTTCTTAAACTACTGCGACCTGCACTTCTCTTCCAAGGGGCATTTAAACCGTCTTGTTAAGCTACTGCGACCTGCACGTCTCTTCCAAGGGGCATTTAAACCGTCTTGTTAAGCTTCTGCGACCTGCATGTCTCTACCAAGGGGCATTTAAACCGCCTTGTTAAGCTACTGCGACCTCCACCGCACTTCCAAGGGGCATTTAAACAGTCTTGTGAAGCTACTGCGAACTGCACGTCTCTTCCAAGGGGCATTTAAATCGTCTTGGTAAGCTACTGCGACCTGCACGTCTCTTCCAAGTGGCATTTAAACCGTCATGTTAAGCTGCTGCGACCTGCACGTCTCTTCTAAGGGGCATTTAAACTGTCTTGTTAAGCTACTGCGACCTCCACCTCACTTCCAAGGGGCATTTAAACCGTCTTATTAAGCTACTGCGACCTGCACATCTCTTCCAAGGGGCATTTAAACCGTCTTATTAATCTACTGCGACCTACACGTCTCTTCCAAGGGGCATTTAAACTGTCTTGTTAAGCTACTGCGACCTGCACGTCTCTTCCAAGGGGCATTTAAACCATCTTGTTAAGCTACTGCGACCTCCACCGCTTTACCAAGGGGCATTTAAACCGACTTGTTAAGCTACTGCGACCTGCACTTCTCTTCCAAGTGGCATTTAAACCGTCTTGTTAAGCTACTGCGACCTGCACGTCTCTTCCAAGGGGCATTTAAACTGTTTTGTTAAGCTACTGCGACCTCCACCTCTCTTCCAAGGGGTATTTAAACCATCTTGTTAAGCTACTGCGACCTGCTCGCCTCTTCCAAGGGGCATGTAAACCGTCTTGTTAAGCTACTGCGACCTGCAAGTCTCTTCCAAGGCTTATTTAAACCGTCTTTTCAAGCTACTGTGACTTGAACGTCTCTTCCAAGGGGCATTTAAACCGTCTTCTTAAGCTACTGCGACCTGCACGTCTCTTCCAAGGGGCATTTAAACCATCTTGTTAAGCTACTGCGACCTCCACCGCTTTACCAAGGGGCATTTAAACCGAATTGTTAAGCTACTGCGACCTGCACTTCTCTTCCAAGTGGCATTTAAACCGTCTTGTTAAGCTACTGCGACCTGCACGTCTCTTCCCAGGGGCATTTAAACTGTCTTGTTAAGCTACTGCGACCTCCATTTCTCTTCCAAGGGGCATTTAAACCATCTTGTTAAGCTACTCCGACCTGCTCGTCTCTTCCAAGGGGCATTTAAACCGTCTTGTTAAGCTACTGCGACCTGCAAGTCTCTTCCAAGGCTTATTTAAACCGTCTTTTTAAGCTACTGCGACTTGAACGTCTCTTCCAAGGGGCATTTAAACCGTCTTCTTAAGCTACTGCGACCTGCACGTCTCTTCCAAGGGGCATTTAAACCGTCTTGTTAAGCTACTGCGAACTGCATGTCTCTTTCAAGGGGCATTTAAACTGTCTTGTTAAGCCACTGCGACCTGCACGTCTCTTCCAAGGGGCATTTAAGCCATCTTGCTAAGCTACTTCCACCTCCACCTCTCTTCCAAAGGGCATTTAAACCATCTTGTTAAGCTACTGCGACCTGCACGTCTCTTCCAAGGGGGATTTAAACTGTCTTGTTAAGCTACGGCGACCTGCACGTCTCTTCTAAGGGGCATTTAAACCGTCTTGTTGAGCTACTTTAACCTCCACCACTTTTCCAAGGGGCATTTAAACCGTCTTGTTAAGCTACTGCGACCTGCACGTCTCTTCCAAGAGGCATTTAAACCGTCTTGTTAAGCTACTGCGACCTGCATGTCTCTTTCAAGGGGTATTTAAACCGTCTTGTTAAGCCACTGCGACCTGCACGTCTCTTCCAAGGGGCATTTAAGCCATCTTGCTAAGCTACTTCCACCTCCACCTCTCTTCCAAGGGGCATTTAAACCATCTTGTTAAGCTACTGCGACCTGCACGTCTCTTCCAAGGGGGATTTAAACCGTCTTGTTAAGCTACTGCGACCTGCACCTCTCTTCCAAGATGCATTTAAACCATCTTGTTAAGCTACTGCGAACTGCACGTCTCGTCCAAGTGGCATTTAAACTGTCTCGTTAAGCTACTGCGACCTCCACCGCTCTTCCAAGTGGCATTTAAACCCTCTTGTTAAGCTACTGCGACCTGCATGTCTCTTCCAAGGGGCATTTAAACCGTCTTGTTAAGCTACTGCGACCTGCACGTCTCTTCCAAGGGGCATTTAAACTGTCTTGTTAAGCTACTGCGACCTGCACGTTTCTTCCAAGGGGCATTTAAACCGTCTTATTAAGCTACTGCGACCTGCACGTCTCTTCCAAGGGAGATTTAAACTGTCTTGTTAAGCTACTGCGACCTCCACCGCTCTTCCAAGGGGCATTTAAACCGTCTTGTTAAGCTACTGCGACGTCCACCGCTCTTCCAAGGGGCATTTAAACCGTCTTGTTAAGCTACTGCAACTTGCACGTCTCTTCCAAGGAGCATTTAAACCGTCTTGTTAAGCTACTGTAACCACCACCACTTTTCCAAGGGGCATTTAAACCGTCTTGTTAAGCTACTGCGACCTGCACGTCTCTTCCATGGGGCATTTAAACCGTCTTGTTGAGCTACTGCGACCTGCATGTCTCTACCAAGGGACATTTAAACCGTCTTGTTAAGCTACTGCGACCTGCACGTCTCTTCCAAGGGGCATTTAAACAGTCTTGTTAAGCTGCTGCGACATGCATGTCTCTTCCAAGGGGCATTTAAACTGTCTTGTTAAGCTACTGCGACCTCCATCGCTCTTCCAATGGGCATTTATACTTTCTTGTTAAGCAACTGCGACCTGCACGTCTCTTCCAAGGGGCATTTAAATCGTCTTGGTAAGCTACTGCGACCTGAACGTCTCTTCCAAGGGGCATTTAAACTGTCTTTTTAAGCTACTGCGACCTGCACGTCTCTTCTAAGGGGCATTTAAACCGTGCTGTTAAGCTACTGCGACCTGCACGTCTCTTCCAAGGGGCATTTAAACCGTCTTGTTGAGCTACTTTAACCTCCACCACTTTTCCAAGGGGCATTTAAACCGTCTTGTTAAGCTACTGCGACCTGCACGTCTCTTTCAAGGGGCATTTAAAATGCTTTCTTAAGCTACTGCGACCTGCACTTCTCTTTCAAGGGGCATTTAAACCGTCTTGTTAAGCTACTGCGACCTGCACGTCTATTTCAAGGGGCATTTAAAATGCTTTCTTAAGCTACTGCGACCTGCACGTCTCTTCCAAGGGGCATTTAAACCGTCTTGTTAAGCTACTGCGACCTGCACGTCTCTTCCAAGGGGCATTTAAACCGTCTTGTTAAGCTTCTGCGACCTGCATGTCTCTACCAAGGGGTATTTAAACCGCCTTGTTAAGCTACTGCGACCTCCACCGCACTTCCAAGGGGCATTTAAACAGTCTTGTGAAGCTACTGCGAACTGCCCGTCTCTTCCAAGGGGCATTTAAATCGTCTTGGTAAGCTACTGCGACCTGCACGTCTCTTCCAAGTGGCATTTAAACCGTCATGTTAAGCTACTGCTACCTGCACGTCTCTTCCAAGGGGCATTTAAACTGTCTTGTTAAGCTACTGCGACCTCCACCTCACTTCCAAGGGGCATTTAAACCGTCTTATTAAGCTACTGCGACCTGCACATCTCTTCCAAGGGGCATTTAAACCGTCTTATTAATCTACTGCGACCTACACGTCTCTTCCAAGGGGCATTTAAACTGTCTTGTTAAGCTACTGCGACCTGCACGTCTCTTCCAAGGGGCATTTAAACCATCTTGTTAAGCTACTGCGACCTCCACCGCTTTACCAAGGGGCATTTAAACCGACTTGTTAAGCTACTGCGACCTGCACTTCTCTTCCAAGTGGCATTTAAACCGTCTTGTTAAGCTACTGCGACCTGCACGTCTCTTCCAAGGGGCATTTAAACTGTTTTGTCAAGCTACTGCGACCTCCACCTCTCTTCCAAGGGGTATTTAAACCATCTTGTTAAGCTACTGCGACCTGCTCGCCTCTTCCAAGGGGCATTTAAACCGTCTTGTTAAGCTACTGCGACCTGCAAGTCTCTTCCAAGGCTTATTTAAACCGACTTTTCAAGCTACTGTGACTTGAACGTCTCTTCCAAGGGGCATTTAAACCGTCTTCTTAAGCTACTGCGACCTGCACGTCTCTTCCAAGGGGCATTTAAACCATCTTGTTAAGCTACTGCGACCTCCACCGCTTTACCAAGGGGCATTTAAACCGAATTGTTAAGCTACTGCGACCTGCACTTCTCTTCCAAGTGGCATTTAAACCGTCTTGTTAAGCTACTGCGACCTGCACGTCTCTTCCCAGGGGCATTTAAACTGTCTTGTTAAGCTACTGCGACCGCCATCTCTCTTCCAAGGGGCATTTAAACCATCGTGTTAAGCTACTCCGACCTGCTCGTGTCTTCCAAGGGGCATTTAAACCGTCTTGTTAAGCTACTGCGACCTGCAAGTCTCTTCCAAGGCTTATTTAAACCGTCTTTTTAAGCTACTGCGACTTGAACGTCTCTTCCAAGGGGCATTTAAACCGTCTTCTTAAGCTACTGCGACCTGCACGTCTCTTCCAAGGGGCACTTAAACCGTCTTGTTAAGCTACTGCGAACTGCATGTCTCTTTCAAGGGGCATTTAAACTGTCTTGTTAAGCCACTGCGACCTGCACGTCTCTTCCAAGGGGCATTTAAGCCATCTTGCTAAGCTCCTTCCACCTCCACCTCTCTTCCAAGGGGCATTTAAACCATCTTGTTAAGCTACTGCGACCTGCACGTCTCTTCCAAGGGGGATTTAAACTGTCTTGTTAAGCTACTGCGACCTGCACGTCTCTTCTAAGGGGCATTTAAACCGTCTTGTTGAGCTACTTTAACCTCCACCACTTTTCCAATGGGCATTTAAACCGTCTTGTTAAGCTACTGCGACCTGCACGTCTCTTCCAAGAGGCATTTAAACCGTCTTGTTAAGCTACTGCGACCTGCATGTCTCTTTCAAGGGGTATTTAAACCGTCTTGTTAAGCCACTGCGACCTGCACGTCTCTTCCAAGGGGCATTTAAGCCATCTTGCTAAGCTACTTCCACCTCCACCTCTCTTCCAAGGGGCATTTAAACCATCTTGTTAAGCTACTGCGACCTGCACGTCTCTTCCAAGGGGGATTTAAACCGTCTTGTTAAGCTACTGCGACCTGCACCTCTCTTCCAAGATGCATTTAAACCATCTTGTTAAGCTACTGCGAACTGCACGTCTCGTCCAAGTGGCATTTAAACTGTCTCGTTAAGCTACTGCGACCTCCACCGCTCTTCCAAGTGGCATTTAAACCCTCTTGTTAAGCTACTGCGACCTGCATGTCTCTTCCAAGGGGCATTTAAACCGTCTTGTTAAGCTACTGCGACCTGCACGTCTCTTCCAAGGGCATTTAAACTGTCTTGTTAAGCTACTGCGACCTGCACGTCTCTTCCAAGGGGCATTTAAACCGTCTTATTAAGCTACTGCGACCTGCACGTCTCTTCCAAGGGAGATTTAAACTGTCTTGTTAAGCTACTGCGACCTCCACCGCTCTTCCAAGGGGCATTTAAACCGTCTTGTTAAGCTACTGCGACGTCCACCGCTCTTCCAAGGGGCATTTAAACCGTCTTGTTAAGCTACTGCAACTTGCACGTCTCTTCCAAGGGGCATTTAAACCGTCTTGTTAAGCTACTGTAACCACCACCACTTTTCCAAGGGGCATTTAAACCGTCTTGTTAAGCTACTGCGACCTGCACGTCTCTTCCATGGGGCATTTAAACCGTCTTGTTGAGCTACTGCGACCTGCATGTCTCTACCAAGGGACATTTAAACCGTCTTGTTAAGCTACTGCGACCTGCACGTCTCTTCCAAGGGGCATTTAAACAGTCTTGTTAAGCTGCTGCGACATGCATGTCTCTTCCAAGGGGCATTTAAACTGTCTTGTTAAGCTACTGCGACCTCCACCGCTCTTCCAATGGGCATTTATACTTTCTTGTTAAGCAACTGCGACCTGCACGTCTCTTCCAAGGGGCATTTAAATCGTCTTGGTAAGCTACTGCGACCTGAACGTCTCTTCCAAGGGGCATTTAAACTGTCTTGTTAAGCTACTGCGACATGCACTTCTCTTCCAAGGGGCATTTAAACTGTCTTTTTAAGCTACTGCGACCTGCACGTCTCTTCTAAGGGGCATTTAAACCGTGCTTTTAAGCTACTGCGACCTGCACGTCTCTTCCAAGGGGCATTTAAACCGTCTTGTTGAGCTACTTTAACCTCCACCACTTTTCCAAGGGGCATTTAAACTGTCTTGTTAAGCTACTGCGACCGCCATCTCTCTTCCAAGGGGCATTTAAACCATCGTGTTAAGCTACTCCGACCTGCTCGTGTCTTCCAAGGGGCATTTAAACCGTCTTGTTAAGCTACTGCGACCTGCAAGTCTCTTCCAAGGCTTATTTAAACCGTCTTTTTAAGCTACTGCGACTTGAACGTCTCTTCCAAGGGGCATTTAAACCGTCTTCTTAAGCTACTGCGACCTGCACGTCTCTTCCAAGGGGCATTTAATCCGTCTTGTTAAGCCACTGCGACCTGCACGTCTCTTCCAAGGGGCATTTAAGCCATCTTGCTAAGCTACTTCCACCTCCACCTCTCTTCCAAGGGGCATTTAAACCATCTTGTTAAGCTACTGCGACCTGCACGTCTCTTCCAAGGGGGATTTAAACTGTCTTGTTAAGCTACTGCGACCTGCACGTCTCTTCTAAGGGGCATTTAAACCGTCTTGTTGAGCTAATTTAACCTCCACCACTTTTTCAAGGGGCATTTAAACCGTCTTGTTAAGCTACTGCGACCTGCACGTCTCTTCCAAGAGGCATTTGAACCGTCTTGTTAAGCTACTGCGACCTGCATGTCTCTTTCAAGGGGCATTTAAACCGTCTTGTTAAGCCACTGCGACCTGCACGTCTCTTCCAAGGGGCATTTAAGCCATCTTGCTAAGCTACTTCCACCTCCACCTCTCTTCCAAGGGGCATTTAAACCATCTTGTTAAGCTACTGCGACCTGCACGTCTCTTCCAAGGGGGATTTAAACCGTCTTGTTAAGCTACTGCGACCTGCACCTCTCTTCCAAGATGCATTTAAACCATCTTGTTAAGCTACTGCGAACTGCACCTCTCGTCCAAGTGGCATTTAAACTGTCTCGTTAAGCTACTGCGACCTCCACCGCTCTTCCAAGTGGCATTTAAACCCTCTTGTTAAGCTACTGCGACCTGCACGTCTCTTCCAAGGGGCATTTAAACCGTCTTGTTAAGCTACTGCGACCTGCACGTCTCTTCCAAGGGGCATTTAAACTGTCTTGTTAAGCTACTGCGACCTGCATGTCTCTTCCAAGGGGCATTTAAACCGTCTTATTAAGCTACTGCGACCTGCACGTCTCTTCCAAGGGAGATTTCAACTGTCTTGTTAAGCTACTGCGACCTCCACCGCTCTTCCAAGGGGCATTTAAACCGTCTTGTTAAGCTACTGCGATGTCCACCGCTCTTCCAAGGGGCATTTAAACCGTCTTGTTAAGCTACTGCAACTTGCACGTCTCTTCCAAGGGGCATTTAAACCGTCTTGTTAAGCTACTGTAACCACCACCACTTTTCCAAGGGGCATTTAAACCGTCTTCTTAAGCTACTGCGACCTGCACGTCTCTTCCATGGGGCATTTAAACCGTCTTGTTGAGCTACTGCGACCTGCATGTCTCTACCAAGGGACATTTAAACCGTCTTGTTAAGCTACTGCGACCTGCACGTCTCTTCCAAGGGGCATTTAAACAGTCTTGTTAAGCTGCTGCGACATGCATGTCTCTTCCAAGGGGCATTTAAACTGTCTTGTTAAGCTACTGCGACCTCCACCGCTCTTCCAATGGGCATTTAAACTTTCTTGTTAAGCAACTGCGACCTGCACGTCTCTTCCAAGGGGCATTTAAATCGTCTTGGTAAGCTACTGCGACCTGAACGTCTCTTCCAAGGGGCATTTAAACTGTCTTGTTAAGCTACTGCGACATGCACTTCTCTTCCAAGGGGCTTTTAAACTGTCTTGTTAAGCTACTGCGACCTGCACGTCTCTTCTAAGGGGCATTTAAACCGTGCTGTTAAGCTACTGCGACCTGCACGTCTCTTCCAAGGGGCATTTAAACCGTCTTGTTGAGCTACTTTAACCTCCACCTCTTTTCCAAGGGGCATTTAAACCGTCTTGTTAAGCTACTGCGACCTGCACGTCTCTTTCAAGAGGCATTTAAAATGCTTTCTTAAGCTACTGCGACCTGCACTTCTCCTCCAAGGGGCATTTAAACCGTCTTGTTAAGCTACTGCGACCTGCACGTCTATTTCAAGGGGCATTTAAAATGCTTTCTTAAGCTACTGCGACCTGCACGTCTCTTCCAAGGGGCATTTAAACCGTCTTGTTAAGCTACTGCGACCTGCACGTCTCTTCCAAGGGGCATTTAAACCGTCTTGTTAAGCTTCTGCGACCTGCATTTCTCTACCAAGGGGCATTTAAACCGCCTTGTTAAGCTACTGCGACCTCCACCGCACTTCCAAGGGGCATTTAAACAGTCTTGTGAAGCTACTGCGAACTGCACGTCTCTTCCAAGGGGCATTTAAATCGTCTTGGTAAGCTACTGCGACCTGCACGTCTCTTCCAAGTGGCATTTAAACCGTCAGGTTAAGCTACTGCGACCTGCACGTCTCTTCCAAGGGGCATTTAAACTGTCTTGTTAAGCTACTGCGACCTCCACCTCACTTCCAAGGGGCATTTAAACCGTCTTGTTGAGCTACTTTAACCTCCACCACTTTTCCAAGGGGCATTTAAACCGTCTTGTTAAGCTACTGCGACCTGCACGTCTCTTCCAAGAGGCATTTAAACCGTCTTGTTAAGCTACTGCGACCTGCATGTCTATTTCAAGGGGCATTTAAACCGTCTTGTTAAGCCACTGCGACCTGCACGTCTCTTCCAAGGGGCATTTAAGCCATCTTGCTAAGCTACTTCCACCTCCACCTCTCTTCCAAGGGGCATTTAAACCATCTTGTTAAGCTACTGCGACCTGCATGTCTCTTCCAAGGGGGATTTAAACCGTTTTGTTAAGCTACTGCGACCTGCACCTCTCTTCCAAGATGCATTTAAACCATCTTGTTAAGCTACTGCGACCTGCACGTATCGTCCAAGTGGCATTTAAACTGTCTCGTTAAGCTACTGCGACTTCCACCGCTCTTCCAAGTGGCATTTAAACCATCTTGTTAAGCTACTGCGACCTGCATGTCTCTTCCAAGGGGTATTTAAACCGTCTTGTTAAGCTACTGCGACCTGCACGTCTCTTCCAAGGGGCATTTAAACTGTCTTGTTAAGCTACTGCGACCTGCACGTCTCTTCCAAGGGGCATTTAAACCGTCTTATTAAGCTACTGCAACCTGCACGTCTCTTCCAAGGGGAATTTAAACTGTCTTGTTAAGCTACTGCGACCTCCACCGCTCTTCCAAGGGGCATTTAAACTGTCTTGTTAAGCTACTGCGACCTCCACGTCTCTTCCAAGGGGCATTTAAACCATCTTGTTAAGCTACTGCGACCTGCACTTGTCTTCCAAGGGGCATTTAAACCGTCTTGTTAAGCTACTGCGACTTGCACGTCTCTTCCAAGGGGCATTTAAACCGTCTTGTTAAGCTACTGTAACCACCACCACTTTTCCAAGGGGCATTTAAACCGTCTTGTTAAGCTATTGCGACCTGCACGTCTCTTCCATGGGGCATTTAAACCGTCTTGTTGAGCTACTGCGACCTGCATGTCTCTACCAAGGAACATTTAAACCGTCTTGTTAAGCTACTGCGACCTGCACGTCTCTTCCAAGGGGCATTTAAACAGTCTTGTTAAGCTGCTGCGACATGCATGTCTCTTCCAAGGGGCATTTAAACTGTCTTGGTAAGCTACTGCGACCTCCACCGCTCTTTCAATGGGCATTTAAACTTTCTTGTTAAGCAACTGCGACCTGCACGTCTCTTCCAAGGGGCATTTAAATCGTCTTGGTAAGCTACTGCGACCTGAACGTCTCTTCCAAGGGGCATTTAAACTGTCTTGTTAAGCTACTGCGACATGCACTTCTCTTCCAAGGGGCTTTTAAACTGTCTTGTTAAGCTACTGCGACCTGCTCTTCTCTTCTAAGGGGCATTTAAACCGTGCTGTTAAGCTACTGCGACCTGCACGTTTCTTCCAAGGGGAATTTAAACTGTCTTGTTAAGCTACGGCGACCTCCACCGCTCTTCCAAGGGGCATTTAAACTGTCTTGTTAAGTTACTGCGACCTCCACGTCTCTTCCAAGGGGCATTTAAACCGTCTTGTTAAGCTACTGCGACCTGCACGTGTCTTCCAAGGGGCATTTAAACCATCTTGTTAAGCTACTGCGACTTGCACGTCTCTTCCAAGGGGCATTTAAACCGTCTTGTTAAGCTACTGTAACCACCACCACTTTTCCAAGGGGCATTTAAACCGTCTTGTTAAGCTACTGCGACCTGCATGTCTCTACCAAGGGACATTTAAACCGTCTTGTTAAGCTACTGCGACCTGCACGTCTCTTCCAAGGGGCATTTAAACAGTCTTGTTAAGCTGCTGCGACATGCATGTCTCTTCCAAGGGGCATTTAAGCTGTCTTGTTAAGCTACTGCGAGCTCCACCGCTCTTCCAATGGGCATTTAAACTTTCTTGTTAAGCAACTGCGACCTGCACGTCTCTTCCAAGGGGCATTTAAATCGTCTTGGTAAGCTACTGCGACCTGAACGTCTCTTCCAAGGGGCATTTAAACTGTCTTGTTAAGCTACTGCGACCTGCACTTCTCTTCCAAGGGGCTTTTAAACTGTCTTGTTAAGCTACTGCGACCTGCAAGTCTCTTCTAAGGGGCATTTGAACCGTGCTGTTAAGCTACTGCGACATGCACGTCTCTTCCAAGGGGCATTTAAACCGTCTTTTTGAGCTACTTTAACCTCCACCACTTTTCCAAGGGGCATTTAAACCGTCTTGTTAAGCTACTGCGACCTGAACGTCTCTTTCAAGGGGCATTTAAAATGCTTTCTTAAGCTACTGCGACCTGCACTTCTCTTCCAAGGGGCATTTAAACCGTCTTGTTAAGCTACTGCGACCTGCACTTCTCTTCCAAGGGGCATTTAAACCGTCTTGTTAAGCTTCTGCGACCTGCATGTCTCCACCAAGGGGCATTTAAACAGTCTTGTGAAGCTACTGCGACATGCACGTCTCTTTCAAGGGGCATTTAAACTGTCTTGTTAAGCTACTGCTACCTCCATCGCTCTTCCAAGGGGCATTTAAACCGTCTTGTTAAGCTACTGCGAACTACACGTCTCTTCCAAGTGGCATTTAAACCGTCATGTTAAGCTACTGCGACCTGCACGTCTCTTCCAAGGGGCATTTAAGCTGTCTTGTTCAGCTACTGCGACCTCCACCTCTCTTCCAAGGGGCATTTAAACCGTCTTATTAAGCTACTGCGACCTGCACATCTCTTCCAAGGGGCATTTAAGCCGTCTTATTAAGCTACTGCGACCTGCACGTCCCTTCCAATGGGCATTTAAACTGTCTTGTTAAGCTACTGCAACCTGCACGTCTCTTCCAAGGGGCATTTAAACAGTCTTGTTAAGCTGCTGCGACATGCATGTCTCTTCCCAGGGGCATTTTAACTGTCTTGTTAAGCTACTGCGACCTCCACCGCTCTTCCAAGGGGCATTTAAACTTTCTTGTTAAGCAACTGCGACCTGCACGTCTCTACAAAGGGGCATATAAATCGTCTTGGTAAGCTACTGCGACCTGCACGTCTCTTACAAGGGGCATTTAAACTGTCTTGTTAAGTTAATGCAACCCGCACATCTCTTCCAAGGGGCATTTAACCCGTCTTGTTAAGCTGCTGCTACCTACACCTCACTTCCAAGGGGCATTTAAACCGTCTTATTAAGCTACTGCGACCTGCACATCTCTTCCAAGGGGCATTTAAACCGTCTTATTAAGCTACTGCAACCTGCAAGTCTCTTCCAAGGGGCATTTAAACTGTCTTGTGAAGCTACTGCGACCTGCACGTCTCTTTCAAGGGGCATTTAAACTGTCTTGTTAAGCTACTGCGACCTCCACCTCACTTCCAAGGGGCATTTAAACAGTCTTATTAAGCTACTGCGACCTGCACATCTCTTCCAAGGGGCATTTAAACCGTCTTATTAAGCTACTGCGACCTCCACCGCTCTTACAAGGGGCATTTCAACCGTCTTGTTAAGCTTCTGCGACCTGCATGTCTCTACCAAGGGGCATTTAAACAGTCTTGTGAAGCTACTGCGACATGCACGTCTCTTTCAAGGGGCATTTAAACTGTCTTGTTAAGCTACTGCGACCTGCACGTCTCTTCCAAGGGGCATTTAAACCGTCCTGTTAAGCTACTGCGACTTGCACGTCTCTTCCAAGGGCATTTAAACCGTATTGTTGAGCTACTTTAAACTCCACCACTTTTCCAAGGGGCATTTAAACCGTCTTGTTAAGCTACTGCGACCTGCACTTCTCTTCCAAGGGGCATTTAAACCGTCTTGTTAAGCTACTGCGACCTGCACGTCTCTTCCAATGGGCATTTAAACCGTCTTGTTAAGCTTCTGCGACCTGCATGTCTCTACCAAGGGGCATTTAAACCGCCTTGTTAAGCTACTGCGACCTCCACCGCACTTCCAAGGGTTTTTTAAACAGTCTTGTGAAGCTACTGCGACCTGCACGTCTCTTTCAAGGGGCATTTAAACTGTCTTGTTAAGCTACTGCGACCTCCATCACTCTTGCAAGGGGCATTTAAACTGTCTTGTTAAGTTACTGCCACCTCCACGTCTCTTCCAAGGGGCATTTAAACCGTCTTGTTAATCTACTGCGACCTGCACGTGTCTTCCAAGGGGCATTTAAACCATCTTGTTAAGCTACTGCGACTTGCACGTCTCTTCCAAGGGGCATTTAAACCGTCTTGTTAAGCTACTGTAACCACCACCACTTTTCCAAGGGACATTTAAACCGTCTTGTTAAGCTACTGCGACCTGCATGTCTCTACCAAGGGACATTTAAACCGTCTTGTTAAGCTACTGCGACCTGCACGTCTCTTCCAAGGGGCATTTAAACAATCTTGTTAAGCTGCTGCGACATGCATGTCTCTTCCAAGGGGCATTTAAACTGTCTTGTTAAGCTACTGCGACCTCCAGCGCTCTTCCAATGGGCATTTAAACTTTCTTGTTAAGCAACTGCGACCTGCACGTCTCTTCCAAGGGGCATTTAAATCGTCTTGGTAAGCTACTGCGACCTGAACGTCTCTTCCAAGGGGCATTTAAACTGTCTTGTTAAGCTACTGCGACCTGCACTTCTCTTCCAAGGGGCTTTTAAACTGTCTTGTTAAGCAACTGCGACCTGCAATTCTCTTCTAAGGGGCGTTTAAACCGTGCTGTTAAGCTACTGCGACATGCACGTCTCTTCCAAGGGGCATTTAAACCGTCTTGTTGAGCTACTTTAACCTCCACCACTTTTCCAAGGGGCATTTAAACCGTCTTGTTAAGCTACTGCGACCTGCACGTCTCTTTCAAGGGGCATTTAAAATGCTTTCTTAAGCTACTGCGACCTGCACTTCTCTTCCAAGGGGCATTTAAACCGTCTTGTTAAGCTTCAGCGACCTGCATGTCTCCACCAAGGGGCATTTAAACAGTCTTGTGAAGCTACTGCGACATGCACGTCTCTTTCAAGGGGCATTTAAACTGTCTTGTTAAGCTACTGCGACCTCCATCGCTCTTCCAAGGGGCATTTAAACCGTCTTGTTAAGCTACTGCGAACTACACGTCTCTTCCAAGTGGCATTTAAACCGTCATGTTAAGCTACTGCGACCTGCACGTCTCTTCCAAGGGGCATTTAAGCTGTCTTGTTCAGCTACTGCGACCTCCACCTCTCTTCCAAGGGGCATTTAAACCGTCTTATTAAGCTACTGCGACCTTCACATCTCTTCCAAGGGGCATTTAAGCCATCTTATTAAGCTACTGCGACCTGCACGTCCCTTCCAATGGGCATTTAAACTGTCTTGTTAAGCTACTGCAACCTGCACGTCTCTTCCAAGGGGCATTTAAACAGTCTTGTTAAGCTGCTGCGACATGCATGTCTCTTCCCAGGGGCATTTTAACAGTCTTGTTAAGCTACTGCGACCTCCACCGCTCTTCCAAGGGGCATTTAAACTTTCTTGTTAAGCAACTGCGACCTGCACGTCTCTACATAGGGGCATATAAATCGTCTTGGTAAGCTACTGCGACCTGCACGTCTCTTACAAGGGGCATTTAAACTGTCTTGTTAAGCTAATGCAACCCGCACATCTCTTCCAAGGGGCATTTAACCCGTCTTGTTAAGCTGCTGCTACCTACACCTCACTTCCAAGGGGCATTTAAACCGTCTTATTAAGCTACTGCGACCTGCACATCTCTTCCAAGGGGCATTTAAACCGTCTTATTAAGCTACTGCAACCTGCAAGTCTCTTCCAAGGGGCATTTAAACTGTCTTGTGAAGCTACTGCGACCTGCACGTCTATTTCAAGGGGCATTTAAACTGTCTTGTTAAGCTACTGCGACCTCCACCTCACTTCCAAGGGGCATTTAAACAGTCTTATTAAGCTACTGCGACCTGCACATCTCTTCCAAGGGGCATTTAAACCGTCTTATTAAGCTACTGCGACCTCCACCGCTCTTACAAGGGGCATTTCAACCGTCTTGTTAAGCTTCTGCGACCTGCATGTCTCTACCAAGGGGCATTTAAACAGTCTTGTGAAGCTACTGCGACATGCACGTCTCTTTCAAGGGGCATTTAAACTGTCTTGTTAAGCTACTGCGACCTGCACGTCTCTTCCAAGGGGCATTTAAACCGTCCTGTTAAGCTACTGCGACTTGCACGTCTCTTCCAAGGGCATTTAAACCGTATTGTTGAGCTACTTTAAACTCCACCACTTTTCCAAGGGGCATTTAAACCGTCTTGTTAAGCTACTGCGACCTGCACTTCTCTTCCAAGGGGCATTTAAACCGTCTTGTTAAGCTACTGCGACCTGCACGTCTCTTCCAAGGGGCATTTAAACCGTCTTGTTAAGCTTCTGCGACCTGCATGTCTCTACCAAGGGGCATTTAAACCGCCTTGTTGAGCTACTGCGACCTCCACCGCACTTCCAAGGGTTTTTTAAACAGTCTTGTGAAGCTACTGCGACCTGCACGTCTCTTCCAAGTGGCATTTAAACCGTCATGTTAAGCTACTGTGACCTGCACGTCTCTTCCAAGGGGCATTTAAACTATCTTGTTAAGCTACTGCGACCTCCACCTCACTTACAAGGGGCATTTAAACCGTCTTATTAAGCTACTGCGACCTGCACATCTCTTCCAAGGGTCATTTAAACCGTCTTATTAAGCTACTGCGACCTACACGTCTCTTCCAAGGGGCATTTAAACTGTCTTGTTAAGCTACTGCGACCTGCACGTCTCTTCCAAGGGGCATTTAAACCATCTTGTTAAGCTACTGCGACCTCCACCGCTTTACCAAGGGGCATTTAAACCGACTTGTTAAGCTACTGCGACCTGCACTTCTCTTCCAAGTGGCATTTAAACCGTCTTGTTAAGCTACTGCGACCTGCACGTCTCTTCCAAAGGGGCACTTAAACTGTTTTGTTAAGCTACTGCGACCTCCACCTCTCTTCCAAGGGGCATTTAAACCATCTTGTTAAGCTACTGCGAACTGCTCGTCTCTTCCAAGGGGCATTTAAACTGTCTTGTTAAGCTACTGCGACCTGCAAGTCTCTTCCAAGGCTTATTTAAACCATCTTTTTAAGCTACTGTGACTTGAACGTCTCTTCCAAGGGGCATTTAAACCGTCTTCATAAGCTACGGCGACCTGCACGTCTCTTCCAAGGGGCATTTAAACCGTCTTGTTAAGCTACTGCGAACTGCATGTCTCTTCCAAGGGGCATTTAACCCGCCTTGTTAAGCTACTGCGACCTCCACCGCACTTCCAAGGGGCATTTAAACCGTCTTGTTAAGCTACTGCGACCTGCACTTCTCTTCCAAGGGGCATTTAAACCGTCTTGTTAAGCTACTGCGACCTGCACGTCTCTTCCAAGGGGCATTTAAACCGTCTTGTTAAGCTTCTGCGACCTGCATGTCTCTACCAAGGGGCATTTAAACCGCCTTGTTAAGCTACTGCGACCTCCACCGCACTTCCAAGGGTTTTTTAAACAGTCTTGTGAAGCTACTGCGACCTGCACGTCTCTTCCAAGTGGCATTTAAACCGTCATGTTAAGCTACTGTGACCTGCACGTCTCTTCCAAGGGGCATTTAAACTATCTTGTTAAGCTACTGCGACCTCCACCTCACTTACAAGGGGCATTTAAACCGTCTTATTAAGCTACTGCGACCTGCACATCTCTTCCAAGGGTCATTTAAACCGTCTTATTAAGCTACTGCGACCTACACGTCTCTTCCAAGGGGCATTTAAACTGTCTTGTTAAGCTACTGCGACCTGCACGTCTCTTCCAAGGGGCATTTAAACCATCTTGTTAAGCTACTGCGACCTCCACCGCTTTACCAAGGGGCATTTAAACCGACTTGTTAAGCTACTGCGACCTGCACTTCTCTTCCAAGTGGCATTTAAACCGTCTTGTTAAGCTACTGCGACCTGCACGTCTCTTCCAAAGTTGCACTTAAACTGTTTTGTTAAGCTACTGCGACCTCCACCTCTCTTCCAAGGGGCATTTAAACCATCTTGTTAAGCTACTGCGAACTGCTCGTCTCTTCCAAGGGGCATTTAAACTGTCTTGTTAAGCTACTGCGACCTGCAAGTCTCTTCCAAGGCTTATTTAAACCATCTTTTTAAGCTACTGTGACTTGAACGTCTCTTCCAAGGGGCATTTAAACCGTCTTCATAAGCTACTGCGACCTGCACGTCTCTTCCAAGGGGCATTTAAACCGTCTTGTTAAGCTACTGCGAACTGCATGTCTCTTCCAAGGGGCATTTAACCCGCCTTGTTAAGCTACTGCGACCTCCACCGCACTTCCAAGGGGCATTTAAACTGTCTTGTTAAGCTACTGCGACCTGCACGTCTCTTTCAAGGGGCATTTAAACTGTCTTGTTAAGCTACTGCGACCTGCACGTCTCTTCCAAGGGGCATTTAAACCATCTTGTTAAGCTACTGCGACCTCCACCGCTTTACCAAGGGGCATTTAAACCGACTTGTTAAGCTACTGCGACCTGCACTACTCTTCCAAGTGGCATTTAATCCGTCTTGTTAAGCTACTACGACCTGCACGTCTCTTCCCAGGGGCATTTAAACTGTCTTGTTAAGCTACTGCGACCTCCACCTCTCTTCCAAGGGGCATTTAAACCATCTTGTTAAGCTACTGCGACCTGCTCGTCTCTTCCAAGGGGCATTTAAACCGTCTTGTTAAGCTACTGCGACCTGCAACTTTCTTTCAAGGATTATTTAAACCGTCTTTTTAAGCTACTGCGACTTGAACGTCTCTTCCAAGGGGCATTTAAGCCGTCTTCTTAAGCTACTGCGACCTGCACGTCTCTTCCAAGGGGCATTTAAACCGTCTTCTTAAGCTACTGCGAACTGCATGTCTCTTCCAAGGGGCATTTAAACCGTCTTGTTAAGCCACTGCGACCTGCACGTCTCTTCCAAGGGGCATTTAAACCGTCTTGTTAAGCTGCTGCGACCTGCATGTCTCTTCCAAGGCGCATTTAAACCTTCTTTTTGAGCTACTGCGACTTGAACGTCTCCTCCAAGGGGCATTTAAACCGTCTTGTTAAGCTACCGTAACCTCCACCACTTTTCCAAGGGGCATCTAAACAGTGTTGTTAAGCTACTGCGACCTGCACGTCTCTTCCAAGGGTCATTTAAACCGTCTTCTTAAGCTACTGCGACCTGCATGTCTCTTCCAACGGGCATTTAAACCGTCTTGTTAAGCTTCTGCGACCTCCACCTCTCTTACAAGGGGCATTTATACCATCTTTTTAAGCTACTGCGACCTGCACGTCTCTTCCAAGGGGCATTTAAACCCTCTTGTTAAGCTCCTGCGACTTGCACGTCCCTTCAAAGGGGCATTTAAACCCTCTTGTTAAGCTACTGCGACCTGCACGTCTTTTCCAAGGGGGATTTAAACCATCTTGTTAAGATACTGCGACCTGCACGTCTCTTCCAAGGGGCATTTAAAACGTCTTGTTAAGCTCCTGCGACCTGCTCGTCTCTTCCAAGGAGCATTTAAACCGTCTTGTAAAGCTACTGCGACCTGCACGTCTCTTCCAAGGCGCATTTAAGCCGTCTTTTTAAGCTACTGCGACTTGCACGTCTCTTCCAAGGGGCGTTTAAACCATCTTGTTAAGCTACTGTAATCCCCACCACTTTTCCAAGGAGCATTTAAACTGTCATGTTAAGCTACTGCGACCTGCACGTCTCTTCCAAGGGGCATTTAAACCGTCTTGTTAAGCTACTGCGAACTGCATGTCTCTTCTAAGGGGCATTTAAACCGACTTTTTAAGCCACTGCGACCTGCACGTCTCTTCCAAGGGGCACTTAAACCGTCTTGTTAAGCTGCTGCGACCTGCATGTCTCTTCCAAGGGGCATTTAAATCGCCTTGTTAAGCTACTGCGACCTCCACGGCACTTCCAAGGGGCATTTAATCCGTCTTGTTAAGCTACTGCGACCTGCACGTCTCTTTCAAGGGGCATTTAAACTGTCTTGTTAAGCTACTGCGACCTCCACCGCTCTTCCAAGGAGCATTTAAACCGTCTTGTTAAGCTAATGCGACCTGCACTTCTCTTCCAAAGGGCATTTAAACTGTCTTGTTAAGCTACTGCGACCTCCACCGCTCTTCCAAGGGGCATTTAAACCGTCTTGTTAAGCTACTGCACCCTGCACGTCTCTTCCAAGGGGCATTTAAACCGTATTGGTAAGCTACTGCGACCTGCAAGCCTATTCCAAGGGGCATTTAAACCCTCTTCTTAAGCTACTGCGACCTGCACGTCTCTTCCAAGGGGGATTTAATCCGTCTTGTTAAGCTACTGCGATCTGCAAGTCTCTTCCAAGGGGCATTTAAACCATCTTGTTAAGCTACTGCGACCTGCTCGTTTCTTCCAAGGGGCATTTAAACCGTCTTGTTAAGCTACTGCGACCTCCACGGCACTTCCAAGGGGCATTTAATCCGTCTTGTTAAGCTACTGCGACCTGCACGTCTCTTTCAAGGGGCATTTAAACTGTCTTGTTAAGCTACTGCGACCTCCACCGCTCTTCCAAGGAGCATTTAAACCGTCTTGTTAAGCTAATGCGACCTGCATGTCTCTACCAAGTGTCATTTAAACCGTCTTGTTAAGCTACTGCGACCTGCACTTCTCTTCCAAAGGGCATTTAAACTGTCTTGTTAAGCTACTGCGACCTCCACCGCTCTTCCAAGGGGCATTTAAACCGTCTTGTTAAGCTACTGCGACCTGCACGTCTCTTCCAAGGGGCATTTAAACCATCTTGGTAAGCTACTGTGACCTGCAAGGCTATTCCAAGGTACAGTTAAACACTCTTGTTAAGCTACTGCGACCTGCACGTCTTTTCCAAGGGGGATTTAAACCATCTTGTTAAGATACTGAGACCTGCACGTCTCTTCCAAGGGGCATTTAAAATGTCTTGTTAAGCTCCTGCGACCTGCTCGTCTCATCCAAGGGGCATTTAAACCTTCTTGTTAAGCTACTGCGACCTGCACGTGTCTTCCAAGGTGCATTTAAACCGTCTTTTTAAGCTACTGCAACTTGCACGTCTCTTCCAAGGGGCATTTAAACCGTCTTGTTAAACTACTGTAATCCCCACCACTTTTTCAAGGGGCATTTAAACCGTCTTGTTAAGCTACTGCGACCTGCACGTCTCTTCCAAGGGGCATTTAAACTGTCTTGTTAAGCTGCTGCGACCTGCATGTCTCTTCCAAGGGGCATTTAAATCGCCTTGTTGAGCTACTGCGACCTCCACGTCACTTCCAAGGGGCATTTAATCCGTCTTGTTAAGCTCCTGCGACCTGCACGTCCCTTCAAAGGGGCATTTAAACCCTTTTGTTAAGCTAGTGCGACCTGCACGTCTCTTCCAAGGGGCATTTAAACGGCCTTGTTAAGCTACTGCGACCTCCACCTCTCTTCCAAGGGGCATTTATACAGTCTTATTAAGCTACTGCGACCTGCACATCTCTTCCAAGGGGCATTTAAACTGTCTTATTAAGCTACTGCGACCTGCACGTCTCTTCCAAGGGGCATTTAAACTGTCTTTTTAAGCTACTGCGACCTCCACCGCTCTTCCAAGGGGCATTTAAACCGTCTTGTTAAGCTACTGCGACCTGCACGTCTCTTCCAAGGGGCATTTAAACCGTATTGGTAAGCTACTGCGACCTGCAAGCCTATTCCAAGGGGCATTTAAACCCTCTTCTTAAGCTACTGCGACCTGCACGTCTCTTCCAAGGGGGATTTAATCCGTCTTGTTAAGCTACTGCGATCTGCAAGTCTCTTCCAAGGGGCATTTAAACCATCTTGTTAAGCTACTGCGACCTGCTCGTTTCTTCCAAGGGGCATTTAAACCGTCTTGTTAAGCTACTGCGACCTGCACGTCTCTTCCAAGGTGCATTTAAACCGTCTTTTTAAGCTACTGCGACTTGCACGTCTCTTCCAAGGGGCATTTAAACCATCTTGTTAAGCTACTGCCACCTCCACCGCTCTTCCAAGGGGCATTTAAACCGTCTTGTTAAGCTACTGCGACCTGCACGTCTCCTCCAAGGGGCATTTAAACCGTCTTTTTAAGCAGCTGCGACCTGCACGGCTCTTCCCAGGGGCATTTAAACCATCTTGTTAAGCTACTGCCACCTCCACCGCTCTTCCAAGGGGCATTTAAACCATCTTGTTAAGATACTGCGACATGCACATCTCTTCCAAGGGGCATTTAAACCGTCTTTGTAAGCTACTGCGACTTGCAAGCCTATTCCAAGGGGCATTTAAACTGTCTTATTAAGCTACTGCGACCTGCACTTCCCTTCCAAGGGGCATTTAAACTGTCTCGTTAAGCTACTGCGAACTCCACCGCTCTTCCAAGTGGCATTTAAACCATCTTGTTAAGCTACTGGGACCTGCACGTCTCTTCCAAGGGGCATTTAAACCATCTTGTTAAGCTACTGCGACCTCCACGTCTCTTCCAAGGGGCATTTAAACCGTTTTGTTAAGCTACTGCGACCTGCACGTGTCTTCCAAGGGTCATTTAAACCGTCTTGTTAAGCTACTGCCACTTGCACGTCTCTTCCAAGGGGCATTTAAACCGTCTTGTTAAACTTCTATAACCTCCACCAATTTTCCAAGGGGCATTTAAACCTTCTTGTTAAGCTACTGCGACCTGCACGTCTCTTCCATGGGGCATTTAAACCATCTTGTTAAGCTACTGCGACATGCATGTCTCTACCAAGGGGCATTTAAACCGTCTTGTTAAGCTACTGCGACCTGAACGTCTCTTCCAAGGGACATTTAAACAGTCTTGTTAAGATGCTGCGACCTGCATGTCTCTTCCAAGGGGCATTTAAACTGTCTTGTTAAGCTACTGCGACCTCCACCGCTTTTCTAAGGGGCATTTAAACTGTCTTGTTTAGCAATTGCGACCTGCACGTCTCTTCCAAGGGGCATTTAAATCGTCTTGGTAAGCGACTACGACCTGCAAGCCTCTTCCAAGGGGCATTTAAACTGTCTTGTTAAGCTACTGCGACCTGCACGTCTCTTCCAAGGGGCATTTAAACTGTCTTGTTAAGCTACTGCGACCTCCACCGCTCTTCCAAGGGGCATTTAAACCATCTTGTTAAGCTACTGCGACGTGCACGTCTCTTCCAAGGGGCATTTACACTGTCTTGTTAAGCTACTGCGACCTGCACGGCTCTTCCCAGGGGCATTTAAACCATCTTGTTAAGCTACTGCGACCTCCACCGCTCTTCCAAGGGGCATTTAAACCATCTTGTTAAGCTACGGCGACATGCACATCTCTTCCAAATGGCATTTAAACCGTCTTTGTAAGCTACTGCGACTTGCAAGCCTATTCCAAGGGGCATTTATACCCTCTTGTTAAGCTACTGTGACCTGCACGTCTCTTCCAAGGGGGATTTAAACCGTCTTGTTAAGCTACTGCGAACTGCACCTCTCTTCCAAGGTGCATTTAAGTCGTCTGGTTAAGCTACTGCGACCTGCACGTCTCTTCCAAGGGGCATTTAAACTGTCTTATTAAGCTACTGCGACCTGCACTTCCCTTCCAAGGGGCATTTAAACTGTCTCGTTAAGCTACTGCGAACTCCACCGCTCTTCCAAGTGGCATTTAAACCATCTTGTTAAGCTACTGGGACCTGCACGTCTCTTCCAAGGGCATTTAAACCATCTTGTTAAGCTACTGCGACCTCCACGTCTCTTCCAAGGGGCATTTAAACAGTTTTGTTAAGCTACTGCGACCTGCACGTGTCTTCCAAGGGTCATTTAAACCGTCTTGTTAAGCTACTGCCACTTGCACGTCTCTTCCAAGGGGCATTTAAACCGTCTTGTTAAACGTCTATAACCTCCACCAATTTTCCAAGGGGCATTTAAACCTTCTTGTTAAGCTACTGCGACCTGCACGTCTCTTCCAAGGGGCATTTAAACCGTCTTGTTAAGCTACTGCGACCTGCACGTCTCTTCCAAGGGGCATTTAAACAGTCTTGTTAAGATGCTGCGACCTGCATGTCTCTTCCAAGGGGCATTTAAACTGTCTTGTTAAGCTACTGCGACCTCCACCGCTTTTCTAAGGGGCATTTAAACTGTCTTGTTTAGCAATTGCGACCTGCACGTCTCTTCCAAGGGGCATTTAAATCGTCTTGGTAAGCGACTACGACCTGCAAGCCTCTTCCTAGGGGCATTTAAACTGTCTTGTTAAGCTACTGCGACCTGCACGTCTCTTCCAAGGGGCATTTAAACTGTCTTGTTAAGCTACTGCGACCTCCACCGCTCTTCCAAGGGGCATTTAAACCATCTTGTTAAGCTACTGCGACGTGCACGTCTCTTCCAAGGGGCATTTACACTGTCTTGTTAAGCTACTGCGACCTGCACATCTCTTCTAAGGGGCATTTAAAGCGTCTTGTTAAGCTACTGTGACTTGCACGTCTCTTCCAAGGGGCATTTAAGCCGTCTTGTTAAGCTACTGTAACCTCCACCACTTTTCCAAGGGGCATTAAACCGTCTTGTTAAGCTACTGCGACCTGCACTTCTCTTCCAAGGGGCATTTAAAATGCTTTGTTAAGCTACTGCGACCTGCACATCTCTTCCAAGGGGCATTTAAACCGTCTTGTTAAGCTACTGCGACCTGCACGTCTCTTCCAAGGGGCATTTAAACCGTCTTGTTAAGCTACTGCGACCTGCATGTCTCTTCCAATTGGCATTTAAAGCGTGCTGTTAAGCTACTGCGACCTGCATGTCTCTTCCAATTGGCATTTAAACTGTCTTGTTAAGCTACTGCGACCTCCACCTCTCTTCCAAGGGGCATTTAAACCGTCTTATTAAGCTACTGCGACCTGCACATCTCTTCCAATGGGCATTTAAACCGTCTTATTAAGCTACTGCGTCCTGCACATCTCTTCCAAGGGGCATTTAAACTGTCTTGTTAAGCTACTGCGACCTCCACCGCTCTACCAAGGGGCATTTAAACCGTCTTGTTAAGCTACTGCGACCTGCACGTCTCTTCCAAGGGGCATTTAAACCGTCTTTTTAAACTACTGTGACCTGCAAGCCTATTCCAAGGTACATTTAAACCCTATTGTTAAGCTACTGCAACCTGCACTTCTTTTCCAATGGGGATTTAAACCATCTTGTTAAGATACTGCGACCTGCACGTCTCTTCCAAGGGGCATTTAAAACGTCTTGTTAAGCTCCTGGGACCTGCTCGTCTCTTCCAAGGGGCATTTAAACCGTCTTGTTAAGCTACTGCGACCTGCACGTCTCTTCCAAGGCGCATTTAAGCCGTCTTTTTAAGCCACTGCGACTTGCACGTCTCTTCCAAGGGGCATTTAAACCGTCTTGTTAAGCTACTGTAATCCCAACCACTTTTCCAAGGGGCATTTAAACCGTCTTGTTAAGCTGCTGCGACCTGCATGTCTCTTCCAAGGGGCATTTAAATCGCCTTGTTAAGCTACTGCGACCTCCACGGCACTTCCAAGGGGCATTTAAACCGTCTTGTTAAGCTATTGCGACCTGCACTTCTCTTCCAAAGGGCATTTAAACTGTCTTGTTAAGCTACTGCGACATCCACCGCTCTTCCAAGGGGCATTTAAACCGTCTTGTTAAGCTACTGCGACCTGCACGTCTCTTCCAAGGGGCATTTAAACCGTCTTGGTAAGCTACTGTGACCTGCAAGCCTATTCCAAGGTACATTTAAACCCTCTTGTTAAGCTACTGCGACCTGCATGTCTTTTCCAAGGGGGATTTAAACCATCTTGTTAAGATACTGAGACCTGCACGTCTCTTCCAAGGGGCATTTAAAATGTCTTGTTAAGCTCCTGCGACCTGCTCGTCTCATCCAAGGGGCATTTAAACCGTCTTGTTAAGCTACTGCGACCTGCACGTCTCTTCCAAGGTGCATTTAAACCGTCTTTTTAAGCTACTGCAACTTGCACGTCTCTTCCAAGGGGCATTTAAACCGTCTTGTTAAGCTACTGTCATCCCCACCACTTTTCCAAGGGGCATTTAAACCGTCTTGTTAAGCTACTGCGACCTGCACGTCTCTTCCAAGGGGCATTTAAACTGTCTTGTTAAGCTGCTGCGACCTGCATGTCTCTTCCAAGGGGCATTTAAATTGCCTTGTTGAGCTACTGCGACCTCCACGTCACTTCCAAGGGGCATTTAATCCGTCTTGTTAAGCTCCTGCGACCTGCACATCCCTTCAAAGGGGCATTTAAACCCTTTTGTTAAGCTACTGCGACCTGCACGTCTCTTCCAAGGGGCATTTAAACGGCCTTGTTAAGCTACTGCGACCTCCACCTCTCTTCCAAGGGGCATTTATACAGTCTTATTAAGCTACTGCGACCTGCACATCTCTTCCAAGGGGCATTTAAACCGTCTTATTAAGCTACTGCGACCTGCACGTCTCTTCCAAGGGGCATTTAAACTGTATTTTTAAGCTACTGCGACCTCCACCGCTCTTCCAAGGGGCATTTAAACCGTCTTGTTAAGCTACTGCGACCTGCACGTCTCTTCCAAGGGGCATTTAAACCGTATTGGTAAGCTACTGCGACCTGCAAGCCTATTCCAAGGGGCATTTAAACCCTCTTCTTAAGCTACTGCGACCTGCACGTCTCTTCCAAGGGGGATTTAATCCGTCTTGTTAAGCTACTGCGATCTGCAAGTCTCTTCCAAGGGGCATTTAAACCATCTTGTTAAGCTACTGCGACCTGCTCGTTTCTTCCAAGGGGCATTTAAACCGTCTTGTTAAGCTACTGCGACCTCCACGGCACTTCCAAGGGGCATTTAATCCGTCTTGTTAAGCTACTGCGACCTGCACGTCTCTTTCAAGGGGCATTTAAACTGTCTTGTTAAGCTACTGCGACCTCCACCGCTCTTCCAAGGAGCATTTAAACCGTCTTGTTAAGCTAATGCGACCTGCATGTCTCTACCAAGTGTCATTTAAACCGTCTTGTTAAGCTACTGCGACCTGCACTTCTCTTCCAAAGGGCATTTAAACTGTCTTGTTAAGCTACTGCGACCTCCACCGCTCTTCCAAGGGGCATTTAAACCGTCTTGTTAAGCTACTGCGACCTGCACGTCTCTTCCAAGGGGCATTTAAACCATCTTGGTAAGCTACTGTGACCTGCAAGGCTATTCCAAGGTACAGTTAAACACTCTTGTTAAGCTACTGCGACCTGCACGTCTTTTCCAAGGGGGATTTAAGCCATCTTGTTAAGATACTGAGACCTGCACGTCTCTTCCAAGGGGCATTTAAAATGTCTTGTTAAGCTCCTGCGACCTGCTCGTCTCATCCAAGGGGCATTTAAACCTTCTTGTTAAGCTACTGCGACCTGCACGTGTCTTCCAAGGTGCATTTAAACCGTCTTTTTAAGCTACTGCAACTTGCACGTCTCTTCCAAGGGGCATTTAAACCGTCTTGTTAAACTACTGTAATCCCCACCACTTTTTCAAGGGGCATTTAAACCGTCTTGTTAAGCTACTGCGACCTGCACGTCTCTTCCAAGGGGCATTTAAACTGTCTTGTTAAGCTGCTGCGACCTGCATGTCTCTTCCAAGGGGCATTTAAATCGCCTTGTTGAGCTACTGCGACCTCCACGTCACTTCCAAGGGGCATTTAATCCGTCTTGTTAAGCTCCTGCGACCTGCACGTCCCTTCAAAGGGGCATTTAAACCCTTTTGTTAAGCTAGTGCGACCTGCACGTCTCTTCCAAGGGGCATTTAAACGGCCTTGTTAAGCTACTGCGACCTCCACCTCTCTTCCAAGGGGCATTTATACAGTCTTATTAAGCTACTGCGACCTGCACATCTCTTCCAAGGGGCATTTAAACCGTCTTATTAAGCTACTGCGACCTGCACGTCTCTTCCAAGGGGCATTTAAACTGTCTTTTTAAGCTACTGCGACCTCCACCGCTCTTCCAAGGGGCATTTAAACCGTCTTGTTAAGCTACTGCGACCTGCACGTCTCTTCCAAGGGGCATTTAAACCGTATTGGTAAGCTACTGCGACCTGCAAGCCTATTCCAAGGGGCATTTAAACCCTCTTCTTAAGCTACTGCGACCTGCACGTCTCTTCCAAGGGGGATTTAATCCGTCTTGTTAAGCTACTGCGATCTGCAAGTCTCTTCCAAGGGGCATTTAAACCATCTTGTTAAGCTACTGCGACCTGCTCGTTTCTTCCAAGGGGCATTTAAACCGTCTTGTTAAGCTACTGCGACCTGCACGTCTCTTCCAAGGTGCATTTAAACCGTCTTTTTAAGCTACTGCGACTTGCACGTCTCTTCCAAGGGGCATTTAAACCATCTTGTTAAGCTACTGCCACCTCCACCGCTCTTCCAAGGGGCATTTAAACCGTCTTGTTAAGCTACTGCGACCTGCACGTCTCCTCCAAGGGGCATTTAAACCGTCTTTTTAAGCAGCTGCGACCTGCACGGCTCTTCCCAGGGGCATTTAAACCATCTTTTTAAGCTACTGCCACCTCCACCGCTCTTCCAAGGGGCATTTAAACCATCTTGTTAAGATACTGCGACATGCACATCTCTTCCAAGGGGCATTTAAACCGTCTTTGTAAGCTACTGCGACTTGCAAGCCTATTCCAAGGGGCATTTAAACTGTCTTATTAAGCTACTGCGACCTGCACTTCCCTTCCAAGGGGCATTTAAACTGTCTCGTTAAGCTACTGCGAACTCCACCGCTCTTCCAAGTGGCATTTAAACCATCTTGTTAAGCTACTGGGACCTGCACGTCTCTTCCAAGGGGCATTTAAACCATCTTGTTAAGCTACTGCGACCTCCACGTCTCTTCCAAGGGGCATTTAAACCGTTTTGTTAAGCTACTGCGACCTGCACGTGTCTTCCAAGGGTCATTTAAACCGTCTTGTTAAGCTACTGCCACTTGCACGTCTCTTCCAAGGGGCATTTAAACCGTCTTGTTAAACTTCTATAACCTCCACCAATTTTCCAAGGGGCATTTAAACCTTCTTGTTAAGCTACTGCGACCTGCACGTCTCTTCCATGGGGCATTTAAACTATCTTGTTAAGCTACTGCGACATGCATGTCTCTACCAAGGGGCATTTAAACCGTCTTGTTAAGCTACTGCGACCTGAACGTCTCTTCCAAGGGGCATTTAAACAGTCTTGTTAAGATGCTGCGACCTGCATGTCTCTTCCAAGGGGCATTTAAACTGTCTTGTTAAGCTACTGCGACCTCCACCGCTTTTCTAAGGGGCATTTAAACTGTCTTGTTTAGCAATTGCGACCTGCACGTCTCTTCCAAGGGGCATTTAAATCGTCTTGGTAAGCGACTACGACCTGCAAGCCTCTTCCAAGGGGCATTTAAACTGTCTTGTTAAGCTACTGCGACCTGCACGTCTCTTCCAAGGGGCATTTAAACTGTCTTGTTAAGCTACTGCGACCTCCACCGCTCTTCCAAGGGGCATTTAAACCATCTTGTTAAGCTACTGCGACGTGCACGTCTCTTCCAAGGGGCATTTACACTGTCTTGTTAAGCTACTGCGACCTGCACGGCTCTTCCCAGGGGCATTTAAACCATCTTGTTAAGCTACTGCGACCTCCACCGCTCTTCCAAGGGGCATTTAAACCATCTTGTTAAGCTACGGCGACATGCACATCTCTTCCAAGGGGCATTTAAACCGTCTTTGTAAGCTACTGCGACTTGCAAGCCTATTCCAAGGGGCATTTATACCCTCTTGTTAAGCTACTGTGACCTGCACGTCTCTTCCAAGGGGGATTTAAACCGTCTTGTTAAGCTACTGTGAACTGCACCTCTCTTCCAAGGTGCATTTAAGTCGTCTGGTTAAGCTACTGCGACCTGCACGTCTCTTCCAAGGGGCATTTAAACTGTGTTATTAAGCTACTGCGACCTGCACTTCCCTTGCAAGGGGCATTTAAACTGTCTCGTTAAGCTACTGCGAACTCCACCGCTCTTCCAAGTGGCATTTAAACCATCTTGTTAAGCTACTGGGACCTGCACGTCTCTTCCAAGGGCATTTAAACCATCTTGTTAAGCTACTGCGACCTCCACGTCTCTTCCAAGGGGCATTTAAACAGTTTTGTTAAGCTACTGCGACCTGCACGTGTCTTCCAAGGGTCATTTAAACCGTCTTGTTAAGCTACTGCCACTTGCACGTCTCTTCCAAGGGGCATTTAAACCGTCTTGTTAAACGTCTATAACCTCCACCAATTTTCCAAGGGGCATTTAAACCTTCTTGTTAAGCTACTGCGACCTGCACGTCTCTTCCATGGGGCATTTAAACCATCTTGTTAAGCTACTGCGACATGCATGTCTCTACCAAGGGGCATTTAAACCGTCTTGTTAAGCTACTGCGACCTGCACGTCTCTTCCAAGGGGCATTTAAACAGTCTTGTTAAGAAGCTGCGACCTGCATGTCTCTTCCAAGGGGCATTTAAACTGTCTTGTTAAGCTACTGCGACCTCCACCGCTTTTCTAAGGGGCATTTAAACTGTCTTGTTTAGCAATTGCGACCTGCACGTCTCTTCCAAGGGGCATTTAAATCGTCTTGGTAAGCGACTACGACCTGCAAGCCTCTTCCTAGGGGCATTTAAACTGTCTTGTTAAGCTACTGCGACCTGCACGTCTCTTCCAAGGGGCATTTAAACTGTCTTGTTAAGCTACTGCGACCTCCACCGCTCTTCCAAGGGGCATTTAAACCATCTTGTTAAGCTACTGCGACGTGCACGTCTCTTCCAAGGGGCATTTACACTGTCTTGTTAAGCTACTGCGACCTGCACATCTCTTCTAAGGGGCATTTAAAGCGTCTTGTTAAGCTACTGTGACTTGCACGTCTCTTCCAAGGGGCATTTAAGCCGTCTTGTTAAGCTACTGTAACCTCCACCACTTTTCCAAGGGGCATTAAACCGTCTTGTTAAGCTACTGCGACCTGCACTTCTCTTCCAAGGGGCATTTAAAATGCTTTGTTAAGCTACTGCGACCTGCACATCTCTTCCAAGGGGCATTTAAACCGTCTTGTTAAGCTACTGCGACCTGCACGTCTCTTCCAAGGGGCATTTAAACCGTCTTGTTAAGCTACTGCGACCTGCATGTCTCTTCCAATTGGCATTTAAAGCGTGTTGTTAAGCTACTGCGACCTGCATGTCTCTTCCAATTGGCATTTAAACTGTCTTGTTAAGCTACTGCGACCTCCACCTCTCTTCCAAGGGGCATTTAAACCGTCTTATTAAGCTACTGCGACCTGCACATCTCTTCCAATGGGCATTTAAACCGTCTTATTAAGCTACTGCGTCCTGCACATCTCTTCCAAGGGGCATTTAAACTGTCTTGTTAAGCTACTGCGACCTCCACCGCTCTACCAAGGGGCATTTAAACCGTCTTGTTAAGCTACTGCGACCTGCACGTCTCTTCCAAGGGGCATTTAAACCGTCTTTTTAAACTACTGTGACCTGCAAGCCTATTCCAAGGTACATTTAAACCCTATTGTTAAGCTACTGCAACCTGCACTTCTTTTCCAATGGGGATTTAAACCATCTTGTTAAGATACTGCGACCTGCACGTCTCTTCCAAGGGGCATTTAAAACGTCTTGTTAAGCTCCTGGGACCTGCTCGTCTCTTCCAAGGGGCATTTAAACCGTCTTGTTAAGCTACTGCGACCTGCACGTCTCTTCCAAGGCGCATTTAAGCCGTCTTTTTAAGCCACTGCGACTTGCACGTCTCTTCCAAGGGGCATTTAAACCGTCTTGTTAAGCTACTGTAATCCCAACCACTTTTCCAAGGGGCATTTAAACCGTCTTGTTAAGCTGCTGCGACCTGCATGTCTCTTCCAAGGGGCATTTAAATCGCCTTGTTAAGCTACTGCGACCTCCACGGCACTTCCAAGGGGCATTTAAACCGTCTTGTTAAGCTATTGCGACCTGCACTTCTCTTCCAAAGGGCATTTAAACTGTCTTGTTAAGCTACTGCGACATCCACCGCTCTTCCAAAGGGCATTTAAACCGTCTTGTTAAGCTACTGCGACCTGCACGTCTCTTCCAAGGGGCATTTAAACCGTCTTGGTAAGCTACTGTGACCTGCAAGCCTATTCCAAGGTACATTTAAAGCCTCTTGTTAAGCTACTGCGACCTGCATGTCTTTTCCAAGGGGGATTTAAACCATCTTGTTAAGATACTGCGAACTGCACGTCTCTTCCAAGGGGCATTTAAAACGTCTTGTTAGGCTCCTGCGACCTCCTCGTCTCTTCCAAGGGGCATTTATACCGTCTTGTTAAGCTACTGCGACCTGCACGTCTCTTCCAAGGCGCATTTAAACCGTCTTATTAAGCTACTGCAACTTGCACGTCTCTTCCAAGGGGCATTTAAACCGTCTTGTTAAGCTACTGTAATCCCCACCACTTTTCCAAGGGGCATTTAAACCGTCTTGTTAAGCTACTGCGACCTGCACGTCTCTTCCAAGGGGCATTTAAACCGCCTTGTTAAGCCACTGCAACCTGCACGTCTCTTCCAAGGGTCATTTTAACTGTCTTGTTAAGCTGCTGCGACCTGCATGTCTCTTCCAAGGGGCATTTAAATCGCCTTGTTAAGCTACTGCGACCTCCACGGCACTTCCAAGGGGCATTTAATCCGTCTTGTTAAGCTACTGCGACCTGCACGTCTCTTTAAAGGGGCATTTAAACTGTCTTGTTAAGCTAATGCGACCTCCACCGCTCTTCCAAGGGGCATTTAAACCATCTTGTTAAGCTACTGCGACCTGCACGTCTCTACCAAGTGGCATTTAAACCGCCTTGTTAAAATACTGGGACCTGCACTTCTCTTCCAAAGTGCTTTTAAACTGTCTTGTTAAGCTACTGAGACTTCCACCGCTCTTCCAAGGGGCATTTAAACCATCTTATTAAGCCACTGCGACTTGCACATCTTTTCCAAGGGGCATTTAAACTGTTTTATTAAGCTACTGCGACCTGCACGTCTCTTCCAAGGGGCATTTAAACTGTCTTATTAAGCTACTGCGACCTCCACCGCTCTTCCAAGGGACATTTAAACCGTCTTGTTAAGCTACTGCGACTTGCACTTCTCTTCCAAGGGGGATTTAAACCGTCTTGTTAAGCTACTGTGACCTGCACGACTCTTCCAAGGGGCATTTAAACAGTCTTGTTAAGCTACTGCGACCTGCATGTCTCTTATAAGGGGCATTTAAACCGTCTTGTTAAACTACTGCGACATGCATGTCTCTTCCAAGGGGCATTTAATCCATCTTGTTAAGCTACTGCGACCTACACGTCTCTTCCAAGGGGCATTTAACCCGTCTTGGTAATCTACTGCGACCTGCAATCCTATTCCAAGGCACATTTAAACCGTCTTGTTAAGCCACTGCGACCTCCACTGCACTTCCAAGGGGCATTTAAACCGTCTTGTTAAGCTACTGCGACCTGCACGTCTCTTTCAAGGGGCATTTAAACTGTCTTGTTAAGCTACTGCGACCTCAACCGCTCTTCCAAGGGGCATTTAAACCATCTTGGAAAGCTACTGCGACCTGCACGTCTCTTCCAAGGGGCATTTAAACCGTCTTGTTAAGCTACTGCGACCTGCAAGTCTCTTCCAAGGGGCATTTAAACTGTCTTGTTAAGCTACTGCGACTTCCACCTCTCTTCCAAGAGGCATTTAAACGGTCTTGTTAAGCTACTGCGACCTGCAAGTCTCTTCCAAGGCGCATTTAAACCGTCTTTTTAAGCTACTGCCACTTGAATGTCTCTTCCAAGGGGCATTTAAACCGTCTTGTTAAGCTACTGTAACCTCCACCATTTTTCCAAGGAGCATCTAAACCGTCTTGTTAAGCTACTGCGACCTGCACGTCTCTTTCAAGGGGCATTTAAACCGTCTTTTTAAGATACTGCGCCCTACACGTCTCTTCCAAGGAGCATTTAAACCTTCTTGTTAAGCTACTGCGACCTGCATGTCTTCTCCAAGGGGCATTTAAACCATCTTGTTAAGCCACTGCGACCTGCACGTCTCCTCCAAGGGGCATTTAATCCGTCTTTTTAAGCAGCTGCGAGCTGCACGTCTCTTCCAAGGGGCATTTAAACCATCTTGTTAAGCTACTGCAACCTCCACCGCTCTTCCAAGGGGCATCTACACCATCTTGTTAAGCTCCTGCGACATGCATGTCTCTTCCAAGGGTCATTTAAACCATCTTGTTAAGCTTCTGCGACCTCCACCTCTCTTCCAAGGGGCATTTAAACGGTCTTGTTAAGCTACTGCGACCTGCAAGTCTCTTCCAAGGCGCATTTAAACCGTCTTTTTAAGCTACTGCCACTTGAATGTCTCTTCCAAGGGGCATTTAAACCGTCTTGTTAAGCTAATGTAACCTCCACCACTTTTCCAAGGAGCATCTAAACCGTCTTGTTAAGCTACTGCGACCTGCACGTCTCTTTCAAGTGGCATTTAAACCGTCTTGTTAAGCTACTGCGACCTACACGTCTCTTCCAAGGGGCATTTAAACCTTCTTGTTAAGCTACTGCGACCTGCATGTCTTCTCCAAGGGACATTTAAACCATCTTGTTAAGCCACTGCGACCTGCACGTCTCCTCCAAGGGGCATTTAATCCGTCTTTTTAAGCAGCTGCGAGCTGCACGTCTCTTCCAAGGGGCATTTAAACCATCTTGTTAAGCTACTGCAACTTCCACCGCTCTTCCAAGGGGCATCTACACCATCTTGTTAAGCTCCTGTGACATGCATGTCTCTTCCAAGGGTCATTTAAACCCTCTTGTTAAGCTCCTGCGACCTGCACGTCCCTTGAAAGGGGCATTTAAACCCTCTTGTTAAGCTACTGCGACCTGCACGTCTCTTCCAATGGGCATTTAAACTGTCTTGTTAAGCTACTGCGACCTCCACCTCTCTTCCAAGGAGCATTTATACAGTCTTATTAAGCTACTGCGACCTGCACTTCTCTTCCAAGGGGCATTTAAACCGTCTTATTAAGCTACTGCGACCTGCACGTCTCTTCCAAGGGGCATTGAAACTGTCTTGTTAAGCTACTGCGACCTCCACCGCTCTTCCAAGGGGCATTTAAACCGTCTTGTTAAGCTACTGCGACCTGCACTTCTCTTCCAAGGGGCATTTAAACCGTCTTGGTAAGCTACTGCGATCTGCAAGCCTATTCCAAGGGGCATTTAAACCCTCTTCTTAAGCTACTGCGAACTGCACGTCTCTTCCAAGGGGTATTTAAAGCGTCTTGTTAAGCTACTGCGATCTGCACGTTTCTTCCAAGGTGCATGTAAACCGTCTTTTTAAGCTACTGCGACCTGCACGTCTCTTCCAACGGGCATTTAAACCGTCTTATTAAGCTTCTGTAACCTCCACCACTTTTCCAAGGGGCATTTAAACCGTCTTGTTAAGCTACTGCGACCTGCACGTCTCTTCCAAGGGGCATTTAAACCGTCTTGTTAAGCTACTTCGACCTGCATGTCTCTTCCAAGGGGCATTTAAACCGTCTTGTTAAGCCACTGCCACCTGCACGTCTCCTCCAAGGCACATTTAAACCGTCTTTTTAAGCAGCTGCGACCTGCACGTCTCTTCCAAGGGGCATTTAAACCATCTTGTTAAGCTACTGCGACCTCCACCGCTCTTCCAAGGGGCATTTAAACCTTCTTGTTAAGCTATTGCGACATGCACGTCTCTTCCAAGGGGCATTTAAACCGTCTTGGTAAGCTACTGCGACTTGCAAGCCTTTTCCAAGGGGCATTTAAACCCTCTTGTTAAGCTACTGCGACCTGCACGTCTCTTCCAAGGGGGATTTAAACCGTCTTGTTAAGCTACTGCGACCTGCACCTCTCTTCCAAGGTGCATTTAAACAGTCTTGTTAAGCTACTGCGACCTGCACGTCTCTTCCAAAGGGCATTTAAACTGTCGTATTAAGCAACTGCGACCTTCACGTCTCTTCCAAGGGGCATTTAAACTGTCTAGTTAAGCTACTGCGACCTCCACCGCTCTTCCAAGTGGCATTTAAACCACCTTGTTAAGCTACTGGGACCTGCACGTCTCTTCCAAGGGGCATTTAAACCATCTTGTTAAGCTACTGCGACCTCCACGTCTCTTCCAAGGGGCATTTAAACAATTTTGTTAAGCTACTGCGACCTGCACGTGCCTTCCAAGGGTCATTTAAACCGTTTTGTTAAGCTACTGCCACTTGCACGTCTCTTCCAAGGGGCATTTAAACCGTCTTGTTAAGCTTCTGTAACCTCCACCAATTTTCCAAGGGACATTTAAACCGTCTAGTTAAGCTACTGCGACCTGCACGTCTCTTCCAAGGGGCATTTAAATCGTCTTGGTAAGCGACTGCGACCTGCAAGCCTCTTCCAAGAGGCATTTAAACTGTCTTGTTAAGCTACTGCGACCTGCACGTCTCTTCCAAGGGCCATTTAAACTGTCTTGTTAAGCTACTGCGACCTCCACCGCTCTTCCAAGGGGCATTTAAACCATCTTGTTAAGCTACTGCGACCTGCACGTCTCTTCCAAGGGGCATTTAAACTGTCTTGTTAAGCTACTGCGACCTGCACATCTCTTCTAAGGGGCATTTAAACCGTCTTGTTAAGCTACTGCGACTTGCACGTCTCTTCCAAGAGGCATTTAAGCCGTATTGTTAAGCTACTGTAACCTCCACCACTTTTCCAAGGGGCATTTAAACCGTCTTGTTAAGCTACTGCGACCTGCACGTCTCTTCCAAGGGGCATTTAAAATGCTTTGTTAAGCTACTGCGACCTGCACGTCTCTTCCAAGGGGCATTTAAACAGTCTTGTTAAGCTACTGCGACCTGCACGTCTCTTCCAAGGGGCATTTAAACCTTCTTGTTAAGCTTCTGCGACCTGCACGTCTCTTCCAAGGGGCATTTAAACAGTCTTTTTAAGCTACTGCGACCTCCACTGCACTTTCAAGGGGCATTTAAACAGGCTTGTGAAGCTACTGCGACTTGCACGTCTCTTTCAAGGGGCATTTAAACCATCTTGTTAAGCTACTGCGACCTCCACCGCTCTTCCAAGGGGCATTTAAACCATCTTGTTAAGCTACTGCGACATGCACGTCTCTTCCAAGGGGCATTTAAACCCTCTTGTTAAGCTACTGCGACCTGCACGTCTCTTCCAAGGGGGATTTAAACCGTCTTGTTAAGCTACTGCGACCTGCACCTCTCTTCCAAGGTGCATTTAAACCGTCTTGTTAAGCTACTGCGACCTGCACGTCTCTTCCAAGGGGCATTTAAACTGTCTTATTAAGATACTGCGACCTGCACGTCTCTCCCAAGTGGCATTTAAACCATCTTGTTAAGCTACTGCGACCTGCACGTCCCTTCCAAGGGGTATTTAAAACGTCTTGTTAAGCTACTGCGACCTCCACGTCTCTTCCAAGGTGCATTTAAACCATTTTGTTAAGCTACTGTGACCTGCACGTGTCTTCCAAGGGTCATTTAAACCGTCTTGTTAAGCTACTGCCACTTGCACATCTCTTCCAAGGGGCATTTAAAATGCTTTGTTAAGCTACTGCGACCTGCACGTCTCTTCCAAGGGGCATTTAAACAGTCTTGTTAAGCTACTGCGACCTGCACGTCTCTTCCAAGGGGCATTTAAACCTTCTTGTTAAGCTTCTGCGACCTGCACGTCTCTTCCAAGGGGCATTTAAACAGTCTTTTTAAGCTACTGCGACCTCCACTGCACTTTCAAGGGGCATTTAAACAGGCTTGTGAAGCTTCTGCGACTTGCACGTCTCTTTCAAGGGGCATTTAAACCATCTTGTTAAGCTACTGCGACCTCCACCGCTCTTCCAAGGGGCATTTAAACCATCTTGTTAAGCTACTGCGACATGCACGTCTCTTCCAAGGGGCATTTAAACCCTCTTGTTAAGCTACTGCGACCTGCACATCTCTTCCAAGGGGGATTTAAACCGTCTTGTTAAGCTACTGCGACCTGCACCTCTCTTCCAAGGTGCATTTAAACCGTCCTGTTAAGCTACTGCGACCTGCACGTCTCTTCCAAGGGGCATTTAAACTGTCTTATTAAGATACTGCGACCTGCACGTCTCTCCCAAGTGGCATTTAAACCATCTTGTTAAGCTACTGCGACCTGCACGTCCCTTCCAAGGGGTATTTAAAACGTCTTGTTAAGCTACTGCGACCTCCACGTCTCTTCCAAGGTGCATTTAAACCATTTTGTTAAGCTACTGTGACCTGCACGTGTCTTCCAAGGGTCATTTAAACCGTCTTGTTAAGCTACTGCCACTTGCACATCTCTTCCAAGGGGCATTTAAACCTTCTTGTTAAGCTTCTGTAACCTCCACTAATTTTCCAAGGGGCATTTAAACCTTCTTGTTAAGCTACTGCGACCTGCACGTCTCTTCCATGGGGCATTTAAACCATCTTGTTAAGCTACTGCGACATGCATGTCTCTACCAAGGGACATTTAAACCGTCTTGTTAAGCTACTGCGACCTGCACGTCTCTTCCAAGGGGCATTTAAATCGTCTTGGTAAGCGACTGCGACCTGCAAGCCTCTTCCAAGGGGCATTTAAACTGTCCTGTTAAGCTACTGCGACCTGCACGTCTCTTCCAAGGGGCATTTAAACTGTCTTGTTAAGCTACTGCGACCTCCACCGGTCTTCCAAGGGGCATTGAAACCATCTTGTTAAGCTACTGTGACCTGCACGTCTCTTCCAAGGGACATTTAAACTGTCTTGTTAAGCTACTGCGACCTGCACATCTCTTCTAAGGGGCATTTAAACCGTCTTGTTAAGCTACTGCGACATGCACGTCTCTTCCAAGGGGCATTTAAGCCGTCTTGTTAAGCTACTGTAACCTCCACCACTTTTCCAAGGGGCATTTAAACCGTCTTGTTAAGCTACTGCGACCTGCACGTCTCTTCCAAGGGGCATTTAAAATGCTTTGTTAAGCTACTGCAACCTGCACGTCTCTTCCAAGGGGCATTTAAACCGTCTTGTTAAGCTACTGCGACCTGCACGTCTCTTTCAAGGGGCATTTAAACCATCTTGTTAAGCTTCTGCGACCTGCATGTCTCTTCCAAGGGGCATTTAACCCATCTTGGTAATCTACTGCGACCTGCAATCCGATTCAACGGCGCATTTAAACCGTCTTGTTAAGCCACTGCGACCTCCACCGCACTTCCAAGGGGCATTTAAACCGTCTTGTTAAGCTACTGCGAGCTGCACGTCTCTTTCAAGGGGCATTTAAACTGTCTTGTTAAGCTACTGCGACCTCCACCTTTCTTCCAAGGGGCATTAAAACCGTCTTGTTAAGCTACTGTGACCTGCACGTCTTTTCCAAGGGGCATTTAAACCGTGTTGGTAAGCTACTGTGACCTGCAAGCCTATTCCAAGGGACATTTAAACCCTCTTGTTAAGCTACTGCGACATGCACGTCTTTTCCAAGGGGGAATTAAACCATCTTGTTAAGATACTGCGACCTGCCTGTCTCTTCCAAGGGGCATTTAAAACGTCTTGTTAAGCTCCTGCGACCTGCTCGTCTCTTCCAAGGGGCATTTAAACCGCCTTGTTAAGCTACTGCGACTTGCACGTCTCTTCCAAGGGGCATTTAAACCGTCTTGTTAAGCTACTGCGAACTGCATGTGTCTTCCAAGGGGCATTTAAACCGTCTTGTTAAGCCACTGCGACCTGCACATCTCTTCCAAGGGGCATTTAAACCGTCTTGTTAAGCTGCTGCGACCTGCATGTCTCTTCCAAGGGGCATTTAAATCGCCGTGTTAAGCCACTGCGACCTCCACGGCACTTCCAAGGTGCATTTAAACCGACTTGTTAAGCTACTGCGACCTGCACGTCTCTACCAAGTGGCATTTAAACCGTCTTGTTAAGCTACTGCGACCTGCACTTCTCTTCCAACGGGCATTTAAACTGTCTTTTTAAGCTACTGAGACTTCCACCTCTCTTCCAAGGGGCATTTAAAACGTCATGTTAAGCTACTGCGACCTGCCCGTCTCTTATAAGGGGCATTTAAACCGTCTTGTTAAACTACTACGGCCTGCATGTCTCTTCCAAGGGGCATTTAAACCATCTTGTTAAGCTACTGCGACCTGCACGTCTCTTCCAAGGGGCATTTAACCCGTCTTGTTAAGCCACTGCGAACTCCACCGCACTTCAAAGGGGCATTTAAACCGTCTTGTTAAGCTACTGCGACCTGCACGTCTCTTTCAAGCGCCATTTAAACTGTCTTGTTAAGCTACTGCGACCTCAACCGCTCTTCCAAGGGGCATTTAAACCGTCTTGAAAAGCTACTGCGACCTGCACGTCTCTTCCAAGGGGCATTTAAACCGTCTTGTTAAGCTGCTGTGACCTGCAAGTCTTTTCCAAGGGGCATTTAAACTTTCTTGTTAAGCTACTGCGACCTCCACCTCTCTTCCAACGGGCATTTAAACGGTCTTGTTAAGCTACTGCGACCTGCAAGTCTCTTCCAAGGCGCATTTAAACCGTCTTTTTAAGCTACTGCGACTTGAACGTCTCTTCCAAGTGGCATTTAAACCATCTTGTTAAGCTACTGTGACCTGCACGTCTCTTCCAAGGGGCATTTAAACTGTCTTGTTAAGCTACTGCGACCTCCACCTTTCTTCCAAGGGGCATTAAAACCGTCTTGTTAAGCTACTGTGACCTGCACGTCTTTTCCAAGGGGCATTTAAACCGTGTTGGTAAGCTACTGTGACCTGCAAGCCTATTCCAAGGGACATTTAAACCCTCTTGTTAAGCTACTGCGACATGCACGTCTTTTCCAAGGGGGAATTAAACCATCTTGTTAAGATACTGCGACCTGCCTGTCTCTTCCAAGGGGCATTTAAAACGTCTTGTTAAGCTCCTGCGACCTGCTCGTCTCTTCCAAGGGGCATTTAAACCGCCTTGTTAAGCTACTGCGACTTGCACGTCTCTTCCAAGGGGCATTTAAACCGTCTTGTTAAGCTACTGCGAACTGCATGTGTCTTCCAAGGGGCATTTAAACCGTCTTGTTAAGCCACTGCGACCTGCACATCTCTTCCAAGGGGCATTTAAACCGTCTTGTTAAGCTGCTGCGACCTGCATGTCTCTTCCAAGGGGCATTTAAATCGCCGTGTTAAGCCACTGCGACCTCCACGGCACTTCCAAGGTGCATTTAAACCGACTTGTTAAGCTACTGCGACCTGCACGTCTCTACCAAGTGGCATTTAAACCGTCTTGTTAAGCTACTGCGACCTGCACTTCTCTTCCAACGGGCATTTAAACTGTCTTTTTAAGCTACTGAGACTTCCACCTCTCTTCCAAGGGGCATTTAAAACGTCATGTTAAGCTACTGCGACCTGCCCGTCTCTTATAAGGGGCATTTAAACCGTCTTGTTAAACTACTACGGCCTGCATGTCTCTTCCAAGGGGCATTTAAACCATCTTGTTAAGCTACTGCGACCTGCACGTCTCTTCCAAGGGGCATTTAACCCGTCTTGTTAAGCCACTGCGAACTCCACCGCACTTCAAAGGGGCATTTAAACCGTCTTGTTAAGCTACTGCGACCTGCACGTCTCTTTCAAGCGCCATTTAAACTGTCTTGTTAAGCTACTGCGACCTCAACCGCTCTTCCAAGGGGCATTTAGACCGTCTTGGAAAGCTACTGCGACCTGCATGTCTCTTCCAAGGGGCATTTAAACCGTCTTGAAAAGCTACTGCGACCTGCACGTCTCTTCCAAGGGGCATTTAAACCGTCTTGTTAAGCTGCTGTGACCTGCAAGTCTTTTCCAAGGGGCATTTAAACTTTCTTGTTAAGCTACTGCGACCTCCACCTCTCTTCCAACGGGCATTTAAACGGTCTTGTTAAGCTACTGCCACCTGCAAGTCTCTTCCAATGCGCATTTAAACTGTCTTTTTAAGCTACTGCGACTTGAACGTCTCTTCCAAGGGGCATTTAAACCGTCTTGTTAAGCTACTGCGACCTACACGTCTCTTTCAAGGGGCATTTAAACCATCTTTTTAAGCTGCTGCGACCTGCATGTCTCTTCCAAGGGGCATTTAAACCGCCTTGTTAAGCTACTGACACCTGCACGTCTCTTTCAAGGGGCTTTTAAACTGTCTTGTTAAGCTACTGCGACCTCAACTGCTCTTCCAAGGGGCATTTAAACTGTCTTGTTAAGCTAATGCGACCTGCACGTAACTTCCAAGTGGCATTTAAACCGTCTTGTTAGGCTACTGTGACCTGCAAGTCTCATCCAAGGGGCATTTAAACTGTCTTGTTAAGCTACTGCGACCTCCACCTCTCTTCCAAGGGGCATTTAAACCATCTTGTTAAGCTACTGCGACCTGCAAGTCTCTTCCAAGGCGCATTTAAACCGTCTTTTTAAGCTACTGCGCCTTGAACTTCTCTTCCAAGGGGCATTTAAACCGTCTTGTTAAGCTACTGCGACCTGCACGTCTCTTCCAAGGGTCATTTAAACCGTCTTTTTAAGCTACTGCGACCTCCAACTCTCTTCCAAGGGGGATTTAAACCATCTTGTTAAGCTACTGCGACCTGCATGTCTCTTCCAAGGGGCATTTAAACCCTCTTGTTAAGCTCCTGCGACCTGCACGTCTCTTCCAAGGGGCATTTAAACTGTCTTATTAAGCGACTGCGACCTGCACATCTCTTCCAAGGGGCATTTAAACCGTCTTATTAAGCTACTGCGACCTGCACGTCTCTTCCAAGGGGCATTTAAGCTGTCTAGTTAAGCTACTGCAACCTCCATCGCTCTTCCAAGGGGCATTTAAACCGTCTTGGTAAGCTACTGCGACCTGCACGTCTCTTCCAAGGTGCATTTAAACCGTCTTTTTAAGCTACTGCGACTTGCATGTCTCTTCCAACGGGCATTTAAACCGTCTTATTAAGCTACTGTAACCTCCACCACTTTTCCAAGGGGCATTTAATACGTCTTGTTAAGCTACTGCGACCTGCACGTCTCTTCCAAGGGGCATTTAAACCATCTTGTTAAGCTACTGCGACCTGCATGTCTCTTCCAAGGGGCATTTAAACCGTCTTGTTAAGCCACTGCGACCTGTACGTCTCTTCCAAGGGGCATTTAAACCGTCTTTTTAAGCAGCTGCGACCTGCACTTCTCTTCCAAGGGGCATTTAAACCTTCTTGTTAAGCTACTGCGACCTCCACCGCTCTTCCAAAGGGCATTTAAACTATCTTGTTAAGCTACTGCGACCTGCACGTCTCTTCCAAGTGGCATTTAAACCGTCTTGGTAAGCTACTGCGACTTGCAAGCCTATTCCAAGGGGCATTTAAACCCTCTTCTTAAGCTACTGCGACTTGCACGTCTCTTCCAAGGGGCATTTAAACCGTCTTGTTAAGTTACTATAACCTCCACCACTTTTCCAAGGGGCATTTAAACCGTCTTTTTAAGCTACTGCGACCTGCACGTCTCTTCCAAGAGCAATTTAAAATGCTTTGTTAAGCTATTGCGACCTGCACGTCTCTTCCATGGGGCATTTAAACCGTCTTGTTAAGCTACTGCGACCTGCACGTCTCTTCCAAGGGGCACTTAAACCGTCTTGTTAAGCTTCTGCGACCTGCATATCTCTTCCAAGGGGCATTTAAACCGTCTTGTTAAGCTACTGCGACCTCCACCGCACTTTCAAGGGGCATTTAAACAGTCTTGTGAAGCTACTGCGTCCTGCACGTCTCTTTCATGGGGCATTTAAACTGTCTTGTTAAGCTACTGTGACCTCCACCGCTCTTCCAAAGGGGATTTAAAAAGTCTTGTTGAGCTACTGCGACCTGCACGTCTTTTCCAATGGGCATTTACCCCATCTTGTTAAGCTACTGCGACCTGCTCGTCTCTTCCAAGGGGCATTTAAACCGTTTTGTTAAGCTACTGCGACCTGCACGTCTCTTCTAAGGCGCATTTAAACCGTCTTTTGAAGCTACTGCAACTTGCACGTCTCTTCGAAGGGGCATTTAAACCATCGTGTTAAGCTACTGTAACTTCCACCAATCTTCCAAGGGGCATATAAACCGTCTTGTTAAGCTAGTGCGACCTGCATGTCTGTTCCAAGGTGTCATTTTTAACCGTCTTGTTAAGCTACTGCGACCTGCCTGTCTCTTCCAAGGGGCATTAAAACCATCTTGTTAAGCCACTGCGACCTGCATGTCTCTTCCAAGGGGCATTTAAAACGTCTTGTAAAGCTACTGCGACCTCCTCCGCTCTACCAAGGGGCATTTAAACCATCTTTTTAAGCTACTGCGACATGCACGTCTCTTCCAAGGGGCATTTAAACCGTCTTGGTAAGCTACTGCGACCTGCACGTCTCCTCCAAGGGGCATTTAAACCGTTTTGTTAAGCTACTGTGACCTGCACGTGTCTTCCAAGGGTCATTTAAACAGTCTTGTTAAGCTACTGCCACTTGCACGTCTCTTCCAAGGGGCATTTAAACCGTCTTGTTAAGCTTCTGTAACCTCCACCAATTTTCAAAGGGGTATTTAAATCTTCTTGTTAAGCTAGTGCGACCTGTACGTCTCTTCCATGGGGCATTTAAACCATATTGTTAAGCTACTGCGACATGCATGTCTCTACAAAGGGACCTTTAAACCATCTTGTTAAGCTACTGCGACCTGCACGTCTCTTCCAAGGGGCAATTAAACAGTCTTGTTAAGCTGCTGCGACCTGCATGTCTCTTCCAAGGGGCATTTAAACTGTCTTGTTAAGCTACTGCGACCTCCACCGCTTTTCCAAGGGGCATTTAAACTGTCTTGTTTAGCAACTGTGACCTGCACGTCTCCTCCAAGGGGCATTTAAATCGTCTTGGTAAGCGACTGCGACCTGCAAGCCTCTTCCAAGGGGCATTTAAACTGTTTGGTAAGCTACTGCGACCTGCACGTCTCTTCCAAGGGGCATTTAAACTGTCTTGTTAAGCTACTGCGACCTCCACCGCTTTTCCAAGGGGCATTTAAACTGTCTTGTTTAGCAACTGCGTCCTGCACGTCTCTTCCAAGGGGCATTTAAATCGTCTTGGTAAGCGACTGCGACCTGCAAGCCTCTTCCAAGGGGCATTTAAACTGTCTTGTTAAGCTACTGCGACCTGCACGTCTCTTCCATGGGGCATTTAAACCATCTTGTTAAGCTACTGCGACCTGCACGTCTCTTCCAAGGGGCATTTAAACTGTCTTGTTAAGCTACTGCGACCTGCACATCTCTTCTAAGGGGAATTTAAACGTCTTGTTAAGCTACTGCGACTTGCACGTCTCTTTCAAGGGGCATTTAAGCCGTCTTGTTAAGCTACTGTAACCCCCATCACTTTTCCAAGGGGCATTTAAACCGTCTTGTTAAGCTACTGCGACCTGCACGTCTCTTCCAAGGGGCATTTAAAATGCTTTGTTAAGCTACTGCGACCAGCACGTCTCTTCCAAGGGGCATTTAAACCATCTTGTTAAGCTACTGCGACCTGCAGATCTCTTCCAAGGGGCATTTAAACCATCTGGTTAAGCTACTGCGACCTCCACTGCACTTTCAAGGGGCATTTAAACAGTCTTGTGAAGCTACTGCGACTTGCACGTCTCTTTCAAGGGGCATTTAAACTGTCTTGTTAAGCTACTGCGACCTCCACCGCTCTTCCAAGGGGCATTTAAACCGTCTTGTTAAGCTACTGCGACCTGCACGTCTCTTCCAAGGGGCATTTAAAAAATGTTGTTAAACTACTGCGACCTGCACGTCTCTTCCAAGGGGCATTTAAACTGTCTTGTTAAGCTACTGCGACCTCTACCGCTTTTCCAAGGGGCATTTAAACTGTCTTGTTTAGCAACTGCGACCGGCACGTCTCTTCCAAGGGGTATTTAAATCGTCTTGGTAAACGACTGCGACCTGCAAGCCTCTTCCAAGGGGCATTTAAACTGTCTTGTTAAGCTACTGCGACCTGTACTTCTCTTCAATGGGGCATTTAAACCATCTTGTTAAGCTACTGCGACCTGCACGTCTCTTCCAAGGGGCATTTAAAATGTCTTGTTAAGCTACTGCGACCTGCACATCTCTTCTAAGGGGCATTTAAACCATCTTGTTAAGCTACTGCAACTTGCACGTCTCTTCCAAGGGGCATTTAAGCCGTCTTGTTAAGCTACTGTACCCTCCACCACTTTTCCAAGGGGCATTTAAACCGTCTTGTTAAGCTACTGCAACCTGCACGTCTCTTCCAAGGGGCATTTAAAATGCTTTGTTAAGCTACTGCGACCTGCACGTCTCTTCCAAGGGGCATTTAAACCGTCTTGTTAAGCTACTGCGACCTGCGCCTCTCTTCCAAGGGGCATTTAAACCGTCTTGTTAAGCTACTGCGACCTCCACTGCACTCTCAAGGGGCATTTAAACAGTCTTGTCAAGCTACTGCGACTTGCACGTCTCTTTCAAGGGGCATTTAAACTGTCTTGTTAAGCTACTGCGACCTCCACCGCTCTTCCAATGGGCATTTAAACCGTCTTGTTAAGCTACGGCGACCTGCACGTCTCTTCCAAGTGGCATTTAAACCATGTTGTTAAGCTACTACGACCTGCACGTCTCTTCCAAGGGGCATTTAAACTGTCTTGTTAAGCTACTGCGACCTCCACCTCTCTTAAAAGGGGCATTTAAACCATCTTATTAAGCTACTGCGACCTGCACATCTCTTCCAAGGGGCATTTAAACCGTCTTATTAAGCTACTGCAACCTGCACGTCTGTTCCAAGGGGCATTTAAACTTTCTTGTTAAGCTACTGCGACCTCCACCGTTCTTCCAAGGGGCATTAAAACCGTCTTGTTAAGCTACTGCGACCTGCACGTCTCTTCCAAGGGGTCATTTAAACCATCTTGGTAAGCTGCTGTGACCTGCAAGCCTATTCCAAGGGACATTTAAACCCTCTTATTAAGCTACTGCGACCTGCACGTCTTTTCCAAGGGGGATTTAAAACATCTTGTTAAGATACTGCGACCTGCACGTCTCTTCCAAGGGGCATTTAAAACGTCTTGTTAAGCTCCTGCGACCTGCTCGTCTCTTCCAAGGGGCATTTAAACCGCCTTGTTAAGCTACTGCGACTTGCACGTCTCTTCCAAGGGGCATTTAAACCGTCTTGTTAAGCTACTGTAATCCTCGCCACTTTTCCAAGGGGCATTTAAACCGTCTTTTTAAGCTACTGCGACCTGCACGTCTCTTCCAAGGGGCATTAAAACCGTCTTCTTAAGCTGCTGCGAACTGCATGTCTCTTCCAATGGGCATTTAAATCGCCTTGTTAAGCTACTGCGACCTTCACGGCACTTCCAAGGGGCATTTAAACAGACTTGTTAAGATACTGCGACCTGCACGTCTCTACCAAGTGGCATTTAAACTGTCTTGTTAAGCTTCTGAGACTTCCACCTCTCTTCCAAGGGGCATTTAAAACATCATGTTAAGCTACTGCGACCTGCACGTCTCTTATAAGGGGCATTTAAACCGTCTTGTTAAACTACTGCAACCTCCACCGCACTTCCAAGGGGCATTTAAACCGTCTTGTTAAGCTACTGCGACCTGCACGTCTCTTTCAAGGGGCATTTAAACTGTCTTGTTAAGCTACTGCGACCTCAACCGCTCTTCCAAGGGGCATTTTAACCGTCTTGGAAAGCTACTGCGACCTGCATGTCTCTTCCAAGGGGCATTTAAACCATCTTGAAAAGCTACTGCGACCTGCACGTCTCTTCCAAGGGGCATTTAAACCGTCTTGTTAAGCTGCTGTGACCTGCAAGTCTCTTCCAAGGGGCATTTAAACTGTCTTGTTAAGCTAATGCGACCTCCACCTCTCTTCCAACGGGCATTTAAACGGTCTTGTTAAGCTACTGCGACCTGCAAGTCTCTTCCAATGCGCATTTAAACTGTCTTTTTAAGCTACAGCGACTTGAGCGTCTCTTCCAAGGGGCATTTAAACCGTCTTGTTAAGCTACTGCGACCTGCAAGTCTCTTTCAAGGGGCATTTAAACCGTCTTGTTAAGCTACTGCGACCTACACGTCTCTTCCAAGGGGCATTTAAACCGTCTTGTTAAGCTGCTGCGACCTGCATGTCTCTTCCAAGGGGCATTTAAACCGTCTTGTTAAGCTACTGCGACCTCTACCGCACTTCCAAGGGGCATTTAAACCGCCTTGTTAAGCTTCTGACACCTGCACGTCTCTTTCAAGGGGCATTTGAACTGTCTTGTTAAGCTACTGCGACCTCAACTGCTCTTCCAAGGGGCATTTAAACTGTATTGTTAAGCTAATGCGACCTGCACGTCTCTTCCAAGTGGCATTTAAACCATCTTGTTAGGCTACTGTGACCTGCAAGTCTCTTCCAAGGGGCATTTAAACTGTCTTGTTAAGCTACTGCGACCTCCACCTCTCTTCCGAGGGGAATTTAAACCATCTTGTTAAGCTACTGCGACCTGCAAGTCTCTTCCAAGGTGCATTTAACCCGTCTTTTTAAGCTACTGCGACTTGAACGTCTCTTCCAAGGGGCATTTAAACAGTCTTGTGAAGCTACTGCGACCTGCACCTCTCTTCCAAGGGTCATTTAAACCGTCTTTTTAAGCTACTGCGACCTCCAACTCTCTTCCAAGGGGGATTTAAACCATCTTGTTAAGCTACTGCGACCTGCACGTCTCTTCCAAGGGACATTTAAACCCTCTTGTTAAGCTCCTGCGACCTGCACGTCTCTTCCAAGGGGCATTTAAACTGTCTTATTAAGCGACTGCGACCTGCACATCTCTTCCAAGGGGCATTTAAACCGTCTTATTAAGCTACTGCGACCTGCACGTCTCTTCCAAGGGGCATTTAAACTGTCTTGTTAAGCTACTGCGACCTCCACCGCTCTTCCAAGGGGCATTTAAACCATCTTGGTAAGCTACTGCGACCGGCACGTCTCTTCCAAGGTGCATTTAAACCGTCTTTTTAAGCTACTGCGACTTGCACGTCTCTTCCAAGGGGCATTTAATCCGTCTTGTTAAGCTACTGCGACCTGCACGTCTCTTCCAAGTGGCATTTAAACCGTCTTGTTAAGCTACTGCGACCTGCACGTCTCTTCCAAGGGGCATTTAAACCGTCTTGTTAATCCACTGCGACCTGCACGTCTCTTCCAAGGGGCATTTAAACCGTCTTTTTAAGCAGCTGCGAAATGCACTTCTCTTCCAAGGGGCAGTTAAACCATCTTATTAAGCTACTGCGACCTCCACCGCTCTTCCAAGGGGCATTTAAACCATCTTGTTAAGCTACTGCGACCTACACGTCTCTTCCAAGGGGCATTTAAACCGTCTTGGTAAGCTACTGCGACTTGCAAGCCTATTCCAAGGGGCATTTAAACCCTCTTGTTAAGCCACTGCGATTTGCACGTCTCTTCCAAGGGGCATTTAAACAGTCTTGTTAAGCTACTGTAACCTCCACCACTTTTCCAAGGGGCATTTAAAACGTCTTTTTAAGCTACTGCAACCTGCACGTCTCTTCCAAGGGCCATTTAAAATGCTTTGTTAAGCTACTGTAACCTCCACCACTTTTCCAAGGGGCATTTAAAACGTCTTGTTAAGCTACTGCAACCTGCATGTTTCTTTCAAGGGGCATTTAAAATGCTTTGTTAAGCTACTGCAACCTGCACGTCTCTTCCAAGGGGCATTTAAACCGTCTTGTTAAGCTACTGCGACCTGCACGTCTCTTCCAAGGGGCATGTAAACCGTCTTGTTAAGCTTCTGCGACCTGCATGTCTCTTCCAAAGGGCATTTAAACCGTCTTGTTAAGCTACTGCGTCCTGCACGTCTCTTTCATGGGGCATTTAAACTGTCTTGTTAAGCTACTGTGACGTCCACCGCTCTTCCAAGAGGGATTTAAATAGTCTTGTTAAGCTACTGCGACCTGCACGTCTCTTCCAATGGGCATTTAACCCATCTTGTTAAGCTACTGCGAACTGCTCGTCTCTTCCAAGGGGCATTTAAACCATTTTGTTAAGCTACTGCGACCTGCACGTCTCTTCTAAGGCGCATTTAAACCGTCTTTTGAAGCTACTGCAACTTGCACGTCTCTTCGTAGGGGCATTTAAACCGTCTTGTTAAGCTACTGTAACCTCCACCAATTTTCCAAGGGGCATATAAACCGTCTTGTTAAGCTAGTGCGACCTGCATGTCTCTTTCAAGGTGTCATTTTTAGCAGTCTTGTTAAGCTACTGCAACCTGCATGTCTCTTCCAAGGGGCATTAAAACCATCTTGTTAAGCCACTGCGACCTGCATGTCTCTTCCAAGGGGCATTTAAACCGTCTTTTTAAGCTGCTGCGACCTGCATGTCTCTTCCAAGGGGCATTTAAACCGTCTTGTTAAGCTACTGCGACCTCCTCCGCTCTATCAAGGGGCATTTCAACCATCTTGTTAAGCTACTGCGACCTGCACGTCTCTTCCAAGGGGCATTTAAACCGTCTTGGTAAGCTACTGAACCTGCAAGCCTATTCCAAGGGGCTTTTAAACCCTCTTGTTAAGCTACTGCGACCTGCACGTCTCTTCCAAGGCGGATTTAAACAGTCTTGTTAAGCTACTGCGACCTGCACGTCTCTTCCAAGGGGCATTTAAACCATCTTGTTAAGCTACTGCGACCTGCAAGTCTCTTCCAAGGGGCATTTAAACCGTCTTATTAAGCTACTGCGACCTGCACGTCTTTTCCAAGGGGCATTTAAACTATCTTGTTAAGCTACTGCGACCTCCACCGCTCTTCCAAGGGGGATTTAAACCGTATTGTTAAGGTACTGCGACCTGCACTTCTCTTCCAAGGGGCATTTAAATCGTCTTGTTAAGATACTGCGATCTGCACGTCTCTTCCAAGGGGCATTTAAACCGTCTTTTTAAGCTACTGTTACCTGCACGTCTCTTCCATGGGGCATTTAAACAGTCTAGTTAAGCTGCTGCGACCTGCATGTCTCTTCCAAGGGGCATTTAAACTGTCTTGTTAAGCTACTGCGTCCTCCACCGCTCTTCCAAGGGGCATTTAAACTGTCTTGTCAAGCTACTGCGACCTTCACGTCTCTTCCAAGGGGCATTTAAATCGTCTTGGTAAGCTACTGCCACCTGCAAGCCTCTTCCAAGGGGCATTTAAACCGTCTTGTTAAGCTACTGCGACATGCACGTCTCTTCCAAGGGGCATTTAAACTGTCTTGTCAAGCTACTGCGACCTCCACCGTTCTTCCAAGGGGTATTTAAACCATCTTGTTAAGCTACGGCGACCTGCACGTCTCTTCCAAGGGGCATTTAAACCATCTTGTTAAGCTACAGTGACCTGCATGTCTCTTCCAAGGGGCATTTAAACTGTGTTGTTAAGCTACTGCGACCTGCACGTCTCTTCTAAGGGGCATTTAAACCATCTTGTTAAGCTACTGCGACTTGCACGTCTCTTCCAAGGGGCATTTAAACCGTCTTGTTAAGCTACTGTAACCTCCACTACTTTTCCAAGAGGCATTTAAACGGTCTTGTTAAGCTGCTGCGACCTGCATGGCTCTTCCAAGGGGCATTTAAAACGCTTTGTTAAGCTACTGCGACCTGTACGTCTCTTCCAAGGGGCATTTAAACCGTCTTGTTAAGCTGCTGCGACCTGCATGTCTCTTCCAAGGGGCATTTAAACTGTCTTGTTAAGCAACTGCGACCTGCTCGTCTCTTCCAAGGGGCATTTAAACCGTCTTGTTAAGCTACTGAGACCTTCAAGTCTCTTCCAAGGCTTATTTAAACCGTCTTTATAAGCTACTGCGACTTGAACGTCTCTTCCAAGGGGCATTTAAACAGTCTTGTTAAGCTACTGTAACCTCCACCACTTTTCCCATTGGCATCTAAACCGTCTTGAAAAGCTACTGCGACCTGCACGTCTCTTCCAAAGGGCATTTAAACCGTCTTTTTAAGCTGCTGTGACCTGCATGTCTCTTCCAAGGGGCATTTAAACCGTCTTGTTAAGCTACTGTAACCGCCACTACTTTTCCAAGAGGCATTTAAACCGTCTTGTTAAGCTACTGTAACCGCCACTACTTTTCCAAGAGGCATTTAAACCGTCTTGTTAAGCTACTGCGACTTGCACGTCTCTTCCAAGGGGCATTTAAACTGTCTTGTTAAGCTACTGTAACCGCCACTACTTTTCCAAGAGGCATTTAAACCGTCTTGTTAAGCTACTGCGACCTGCATGGCTCTTCTAAGGGGCATTTAAAACGCTTTGTTAAGCTACTGCGACCTGCGCGTCTCTTCCAAGGGGCATTTAAACCATCTTGGTAAGCTACTGCGACTTGCAAGCCTATTCCAAGGGACATTTAAACCCTCTTGTTAAGCTACTGCGACCTGCACGTCTCTTCCAAGGGGGATTTAAACTGTCTTGTTAAGCTACTGCGACCTGCACGTCTCTTCCAAGGGGCATTTAAACTGTCTTATTAAGCTACTGCGACCTGCACGTCTCTTCCAAGGGGCATTTAAACTGTCTCGTTAAGCTACTGTGACCTCCACCGCTCTTCCAAGTGGCATTTAAACCATCTTGTTAAGCTACTGCGACCTGCACGTCTCTTCCAAGGGACATTTAAACCATCTTGTTAAGCTACTGCGACCTGCACGTCCCTTCCAAGGGGCATTTAAACCGTCTTGTTTAGCTACTGCGACCTGCACGTCTCTTCCAAGGGACATTTAAGCCGTCTTATTAAGCTACTGCGACCTGCACGTCTCTTGCAAGGGGAATTTAAACTGTCTTGTTAAGCTACTGCGACCTACACCGCTCTTCCAAGGGGCATTTAAATCGTCTTGTTAAGCTACTGCGACCTCCACGTCTCTTCCAAGGGGCATTTAAACTGTCTTGTTAAGCTACTGCGACCTGTACGTGTCTTCCAAGTGGCATTTAAACCGTCTTGTTAAGCTACTGCGACTTGCACGTCTCTTCCAAGGGACATATAAACCATCTTGTTAAGCTGCTGTAACCTCCACCACTTTTCCAAGGGGCATTTAAACTGTCTTGTTAAGCTACTGCGACCTGCACGTCTCTTCCATGGGTCATTTAAACCGTTTTATTAAACTACTGCGACCTGCATGTCTCTACCAAGGGACATTTAAACCGTCTTGTTAAGCTACTGCGACCTGCATGTCTCTTCCAAGGGACATTTAAACTGTCTTGTTAAGCTACTGCGACCTCCACCGCTCTTCCAAGGGGCATTTAAACTGTCTTGTTTAGCAACTGCGACCTGCACGTCTCTTCCAAGTGGAATTTAAATCGTCTTGGTAAGCGACTGCGACCTGTAAGCCTCTTCCAAGGGGCATTTAAACTGTCTTGTTAAGCTACTGCGACCTGCACGTCTCTTCCAAGGGGCATTTAAACTGTCTTGTTAAGCTACTGCGACCTGCACGTCTCTTCTAAGGTGCATTTAAACAGTCTTGTTAAGCTACTGCGACCTGCACGTCTATTCTAAGGTGCATTTAAACCGTCTTATTAAGCTACTGCGACCTGCTCTTCTCTTCCAAGGAGCATTTAAACCGTCTTGTTAAGCTATTGCGACCTGCATGTCTCTTCCAAGGCGCATTTAATCCGTCTTTTTATGCTACTGCGACTTGCACGTCTTTTCCAAAGGGCATTTAAACCGTCTTTTTAAGCTACTGTAACCTCCACCTCTTTTTCAAGGGGCATTTAAACCGTCATGTTAAGCTACAGCGACCTGCACGTCTCTTCCAAGGGGCATTTAAACCGTCTTTTTAAGCTACTGCGACCTGCATGTCTCTTCCAATCGGTATTTAAACCGTCTTGTTAAGCTGCTGCGAACTGCATGTCTCTTCCAAGTGGCATTTAAACCGTCTTTTTAAGCTACTGCGACTTGCACGTCTTTTCCAAGGGGCATTTAAACTGTCTTGTTATGCTACTGTAACCTCCACCAATTTTCCAAGGGGCATTTAAACCGTCTTGTTAAGCTACTGCGACCTGCATGTCTCTTCCAAGGGGCATTTTTAACCGTCTTGTTAAGCTACTGTGACCTGCATGTCTCTTCCAAGGGGCATTTAAACCATCTTGTTAAGCCACTGCGACCTGCGCGTCTCTTCCAAGGGGCATTTAAACTGTCTATTCAAGCTGCTGCGACCTGCATGTCCCCTCCAAGGGGCATTTAAACCGTCTTGTTAAACTACTGCAACCTCCTCCGCTCTTCCAAGGGGCATTTAAACCATCTTGTTAAGCTACTGCGACCTGCACGTCTCTTCCAAGGGGCATTTAAACCGTCTTGGTAAGCTACTGCGACCAGCACGTCTCTTCCTAGGGGCATTTAAACCATCTTGTTAAGCTACTGTAACCTCCACCACTTTTCCAAGGGGCATTTAAACCGTCTTGTTAAGCTACTTCTACCTGCATGTCTCTTCCAAGGGGCATTTAAACCGTCTTGTTAAGCTACTGCGACCTGCAAGCCTATTCCCAGGGGCTTTTAAACCCTCGTGTTAAGCTACAGCGACCTGTACGTCTCTTCCAAGGGGGATTTAAACCGTCTTGTTAAGCTACTGCGACCTGCACGTCTCTTCCAAGGGGCATTTAAACCGTCTTGTTAAGCTACTGCGACCTGCACGTCTCTTCCAAGGGGCATTTAAACTGTCTTATTAAGCTACTGCGACCTGCATGTCTCTTCCAAGGGGCATTTAAACTGTCTTGTTAAGCTACTGCGACCTCCACCGCTCTTCCAAGGGGCATTTAAACCGTCTTGTTAAGCTACTGTGACCTGCATGTCTCATCCAAGGGGCATTTAAACTGTCTTGTTAAGCTACTGCGACCTGCACATCTCTTCCAAGGGGCATTTAAACTGTCTTGTTAAGCTACTGCGTCTTGCAAGTCTCTTCCAAGGGGTATTTAAACGGTCTTTTTAAGCTACTGTAACCTTCACCACTTTTCCAAGGGGCATTTAAACCGTCTTGTTAAGCTGCTTCGACCTGCATCTCTCTTCCATGGGGCATTTAAACCGTCTTGTTAAGATACTGCGACCTGCATGTCTCCACCAAGGGACATTTAAACCGTCTTGTTAAGCTACTGCGTCCTGCACGTCTCTTCCAAGGGGCATTTAAAAAGTCTTGTTAAGCTGCTGCGACCTGCACGTGTCTTCCAAGGGGCATTTAAACTGTCTTGTTAAGCTACTGCGACCTCCACCGCTTTTCCAAGGGGCATTTAAACCGTCTTTTTAAGCTACTTCGACCTGCACGTCTCTTCCAAGGGGCATGTAATTGTCTTGTTAAGCTACTGCGACCTCCACCGCTTTTCCAAGGGGCATTTAAACTGTCTTGTTAAGCTACTGCGACATGCACGTCTCTTCCAAGGGGCATTTAAACCGTCTTGGTAAGCTACTGCGACCAGCATGTCTCTTCCAAGGGGCATTTAAACCATCTTGTTAAGCTACTGTAACCTCCACCACTTTTCCAAGGGGCATTTAAACCGTCTTGTAAAGCTACTTCTACCTGCATGTCTCTTCCAAGGGGCATTTAAACCGTCTTGTTAAGCTACTGCGACCTGCAAGCCTATTCCCAGGGGCTTTTAAACCCTCGTGTTAAGCTACTGCGACCTGCACGTCTCTTCCAAGGGGGATTTAAACCGTCTTGTTAAGCTACTGCGACCTGCACGTCTCTTCCAAGGGGCATTTAAACCGTCTTGTTAAGCTACTGCGACCTGCACGTCTCTTCCAAGGGGCATTTAAACTGTCTTATTAAGCTACTGCGACCTGCATATCTCTTCCAAGGGGCATTTAAACTGTCTTGTTAAGCTACTGCGACCTCCACCGCTCTTCCAAGGGGCATTTAAACCGTCTTGTTAAGCTACTGTGACCTGCATGTCTCATCCAAGGGGCATTTAAACCGTCTTGTTAAGCTTCTGCGACCTGCACATCTCTTCCAAGGGGCATTTAAACCGTCTTGTTAAGCTACTGCGTCTTGCAAGTCTCTTCCAAGGGGCATTTAAACGGTCTTTTTAAGCTACTGTAACCTCCACCACTTTTCCAAGGGGCATGTAAACCGTCTTGTTAAGCTGCTTCGACCTGCATCTCTCTTCCATGGGGCATTTAAACCGTCTTGTTAAGATACTGCGACCTGCATGTCTCCACCAAGGGACATTTAAACCGTCTTGTTAAGCTACTGCGTCCTGCACATCTCTTCCAAGGGGCATTTAAAAAGTCTTGTTAAGCTACTGCGACATGCACGTCTCTTCCAAGGGGCATTTATATCGTCTTGGTAATCTACTGCGACCTGCAAGCCTCTTCCAAGGGGCATTTAAACCGTCTTTTTAAGCTACTGCGACCTGCACGTCTCTTCCAAGGGGAATTTAAACTGTATTGTTAAGCTACTGCGACCTCCACCGCTATTCCAAGGAGCATTTGAACCATCTTTTTAAGCTACTGCGACCTGCACATCTCTTCCAACGGGCATTTAAACTGTCTTATTAAGCTACTGCGATCTGCATGTCTCTTCCAATGGGCATTTAAACCCTCTTGTTAAGCTACTGTGACCTGCACGTCTCTTCCAAGGGGGATTTAAAAAGTCTTGTTAAGCTACTGCGACCTGCACGTCTCTTCCAAGGGGCATTTAAACGATCTTGTTAAGCTACTGCGACCTGCTCGTCTCTTCCAAGGGGCATTTAAACTGTCTTTTTAAGCTACTGCTACTTGCACGTCTCTTCCAAGGGGCATTTAAACCGTCTTGTTAAGCTACTGCGACCTGCATGTCTCTTCCAAGGGGCATATAAACCATCTTGTTAAGCCACTGCGACCTGCACGTCTCTTCCAAGGGGCATTTAAACCATCTTGTTAAGCTGCTGCGACCTGCACGTCTCTTCCAAGTGGCATTTAAACCGTCTTGTTAAGCTACTGCGACCTCCTCCGCTCTTCCAAGGGGCATTTAAACCATCTTTTTAAGTTACTGCGACCTGCACGTCTCTTTCAATGGGCATTTAAACCGTCTTGGTAAGCTACTGCCACTTGCACGTCTCTTCCAAGGGGCATTTAAACCATCTTGTTAAGCTACTGAAACCTCCACCACTTTTCCAAGGGGCATTTAAACCGTCTTGTTAAGCTACTTCTGCCTGCATGTCTCTTCCAAGGGGCATCTAAACCGTCTTCTTAAGCTACTGCGACCTGCAAGCCTATTCCCAGGGGCTTTTAAACGCTCGTGTTAAGCTACTGCGACCTGCACGTCTCTTCCAAGGGGGATTTAAACCGTCTTGTTAAGCTACTGCGACCTGCACGTCTCTTCCAAGGGGCATTTAAACCGTCTTGTTAAGCTACTGCGACCTGCATGTCTCTTCCAAGGGGCATTTAAACTGTCTTATTAAGCTACTGCGATCTGCATGTCTCTTCCAAGGGGCATTTAAACCGTCTTGTTAAGCTACTGCGACCTCCACCGCTCTTCCAAGGGGCATTTAAACCGTCTTGTTAAGCTTCTGCGACCTGCATGTCTCTTCCAAGGGGCATTTAAACCGTCTTGTTTAGCTACTGCGACCTGCACGTCTCTTCCAAGGGGCATTTAAACCGTCTTGTTAAGCTAGTGCGTCTTGCAAGTCTCTTCCAAGGGGCCTTTAAACAGTCTTTTTAAGCTACTGTAACCTCCACCACTTTTCCAAGGGGCATTTAAACCGTCTTGTTAAGCTGCAGCGACCTGCATGTCTCTTCCAAGGGGCATTTAAACTGTCTTGTTAAGCTACTGCGACCTCCACCGCTCTTTCAAGGGGCATTTAAACTGTCTTGTTAAGCTGCAGCGACCTGCATGTCTCTTCCAAGGGGCATTTAAACTGTCTTGTTAAGCTACTGCGACCTCCACCGCTCTTCCAAGGGGCATTTAAACTGTCTTGTTAAGCTACTGCGACATGCACGTCTCTTCCAAGGGGCATTTAAACCGTCTTGGTAAGCTACTGCGACCTGCAAGCCTCTTCCAAGGGGCATTTAAACCATCTTGTTAAGCTACTGTGACCTGCACGTCTCTTCAAAGGGGCATTTAAACTGTCTTATTAAGCTACTGCGACCTGCAAGTCTCTTCTAAGGGGCATTTAAACCGTCTTGTTAAGCTACTGCGACTTCCACGTCTCCTCCAAAGGGGCATTTAAACCGTCGTGTTAAGTTCCTGTAACCTCCACCACTTTTCCAAGAGGTATTTACACCATCTTGTTAAGCTACTGCGACCTGCACATCTCTTCCAAGGGGCATTTAAAACCCTTTGTTAAGCTACTGCTACCTGCATGTCTCATCCAAGGGGCATTTAAATCATCTTGTTAAGCTACTGCGACCTCCACCGCACTTCCAAGGGGCATTTAAACCGTCTTGTTAAGCTACTGCGACCTGCACGTCTCTTCCAAGTGGCATTTAAACCGTCTTGTTAAGCTACTGCGACTTGCAAGTTTCTTCCAATGGGCATTTAAACTGTCTTGTTAAGCTACTGCGACCTCCACCTCTCTTTCAAAGGGCATTTAAACCGTCTTATTACGCTACTGCGACTTGAACGTCTCTTCCAAGGGGCATTTAAACCGTCTTGTTAAGCTAACGTAACCTCCACCACTTTTCCAAGGGACATCTAAATAGTCTTGTTAAGCTACTGCGACCTGAACGTTTCTTCCAAGGGTCATTTAAATAGTCTTGTTAAGCTACTGAGACCTCCACCTCTCTTCCAAGGTGCATTTAAACCATCTTGTTAAGCTACTGCGACCTGCACGTCTCTTCCAAGGGGCATTTAAACCCTCTTGTTAAGCTCCTGCGACCTGCATGTCCCTAGAAAGGGGCATTTAAACCCTCTTGTTAAGCTACTGCGACCTGCAAGTCTCTTCCAAGGGGCATTTAAACTGTCTTGTTAAGCTACTGCGACCTCCACCTCTCTTGCAAGGGGCATTTAAACCGTCTTATTAAGCTACTGCGACCTGCACGTCTCTTCCAAGGGGCATTTAAACTCTCTTGTTAAGCTACTGCGACCTCCACCGCTCTTCCAAGGGGCATTGAAACCGTCTTGTTAAGCTACTGCGATCTGCACGTCTCTTCCAAGGGGCATTTAAACCATCTTGTTAAGCTACTGTAACCTCCACCACTTTTCCAAGGGGCATTTAAACCGTCTTGTTAAGCTACTTCTGCCTGCATGTCTCTTCCAAGGGGCATCTAAACCGTCTTCTTAAGCTACTGCGACCTGCAAGCCTATTCCCAGGGGCTTTTAAACGCTCGTGATAAGCTACTGCGACCAGCCCGTCTCTTCCAAGGGGGATTTAAACCGTCTTGTTAAGCTACTGCGACCTGCACGTCTCTTCCAAGGGACATTTAAACCGTCTTGTTAAGCTACTGCGACCTGCACGTCTCTTCCAAGGGGCATTTAAACTGTCTTATTAAGCTACTGCGATCTGCATGTCTCTTCCAAGGGGCATTTAAACAGTCTTGTTAAGCTACTGCGACCTCCACCGCTCTTCCAAGGGGCATTTAAACCGTCTTGTTAAGCTACTGCGACCTGCATGTCTCTTCCAAGGGGCATTTAAACCGTCTTGTTTAGCTACTGCGACCTGCACGTCTCTTCCAAGGGGCATTTAAACCGTCTTGTTAAGCTACTGCGTCTTGCAAGTCTCTTCCAAGGGGCCTTTAAACAGTCTTTTTAAGCTACTGTAACCTCCACCACTTTTCCAAGGGGCATTTAAACCGTCTTGTTAAGCTGCTGCGACCTGCATGTCTCTTCCATGGGGCATTTAAAATGTCTTGTTAAGACACTGCGACCTGCATGTCTCTTCCAAGGGGCATTTAAACAGTCTTGTTAAGCTGCTGTGACCTGCATGTCTCTTCCAAGGGGCATTTAAACTGTCTTGTTAAGCTACTGCGACCTCCACCGCTCTTCCAAGGGGCATTTAAACTGTCTTGTTAAGCTACTGCGACATGCACGTCTCTTCCAAGGGGCATTTAAATCGTCTTGGTAAGCTACTGCGACCTGCAAGCCTCTTCCAAGGGGCATTTAAACCATCTTGTTAAGCTACTGTGACCTGCACGTCTCTTCAAAGGGGCATTTAAACTGTCTTATTAAGCTACTGCGACCTGCAAGTCTCTTCTAAGGGGCATTTAAACCGTCTTGTTAAGCTACTGCGACTTGCACGTCTCCTCCAAGGGGCATTTAAACCGTCGTGTTAAGCTCCTGTAACCTCCACCACTTTTCCAAGAGGTATTTACACCATCTTGTTAAGCTACTGCGACCTGCACGTCTCTTCCAAGGGGCATTTAAACCATCTTGTTAAGCTACTGCGACCTCTACCGCACCTCCAAGGGGCATTTAAACCGTCTTGTTAAGCTACTGCGACCTCAACCGCTCTTCCAAGGGGCATTTTAACCGTCTTGTTAAGATACTGCGACCTGCACGTCTCTTCCAAGGGGCATTTAAACCGACTTATTAAGCTACTGCGACATGAACGTCTCTTCCAAGGGGCATTTAAACGGTCTTGTTAAGCTAACGTAACCTCCACCAATTTTCCAAGGGGCATCTAAATAGTCTTGTTAAGCTACTGCGACCTGCACGTCTCTTCCAAGGGTCATTTAAACAGTCTTGTTAAGCTACTGCGACCTCCACCTCTCTTCCAAGGTGCATTTAAACCATCTTGTTAAGCTACTGCGACCTGCACGTCTCTTCCAAGGGGCATTTAAACCCTCTTGTTAAGCTACTGCGACCTGCAAGTCTCTTCCAAGGGGCATTTAAACTGTCTTGTTAAGCTACTGCGACCTCCACCTCTCTTCCAAGGGGCATTTAAACAGTCTTATTAAGCGACTGCGACCTGCACATCTCTTCCAAGGGGCATTTAAACCGTCCTATTAAGCTACTGCGACCTGCACGTCTCTTCCAAGGGGCATTTAAACTCTCTTGTTAAGATACTGCGACCTCCACCGCTCTTCCAAGGGGCATTGAAACAATCTTGTTAAGCTACTGCGATCTGCACGTCTCTTCCAAGGGTCATTTAAACCGTCTTGTTAAGCTAATGCGACCTGCTCTTCTCTTCCAAGGGGCATTTAAATCGTCTTGTTAAGCTACTACGACCTGCACGTCTCTTCCAAGGTGCATTTAAACTGTCTTTTTAAGCTACTGCGACCTGCACGTCTCTTCCAAGGGGCATTTAATCCATCTTGTAAAGCTACTGCGACCTCCACCGCTCTTCCAAGGGGCAATTAAATCTTCTTGTTAAGCTACTGCGACCTGCACGTCTCTTCCAAGGGGCAATTAAACCGTCTTGGTAAGCTACTGCGACCTGCATGTCTCTACCTAGGGACATTTAAACCGTCTTGTTAAGCTACTGCAACCCGCACGTCTCTTCCAAGGGGCATTTAAACAGTCTTGTTAAGCTGCTGCAACCTGCATGTCTCTTCCAAGGAGCATTTAAACTGTCTTGTTAAGCTACTGCGACCTCCACCGCTCTTCCAAGGGGCATTTAAACCGTCTTGTTAAGCTACTGCGACTTGCACGTCTCTACCAAGGGGCATTTAAAACGTCTTGTTAAGCTACTGTAACCTCCACCACTTTTCCAAGGGGCATTTAAACCGTCTTGTTAAGCTACTGCGACCTGCACGTCTCTTCCATGGGGCATTTAAACCGTCTTGTTAAGCTTTTGCGACCTGCATGTCTCTACCAAGGGACATTTAAACCATCTTGTTAAGCGACTGCGATCTGCAAGCCTCTTCCAAGGGGCATTTAAACCATCTTGTTAAGCTACTGCGACCTGCACGTCTCTTCCAAGGGGCATTTAAACTGTCTTGTTAAGCTACTGCGACCTCCACCACTCTTCCAAGGGGCATTTAAACCACCTTGTTAAGCTACTGCGACCTGCAAGTCTCTTTCAAGGGGCATTTAAACTGTCTATTTAAGCTGCTGCGACCTGTATGTCTCCTCCAAGGGGCATTTAAACCGTCTTGTTAAGCTACTGCGACCTACTCCGCTCTTCCAAGGGGCATTTAAACCGTCTTGTTAAGCTACTGTAACCTCCACCACTTTTCCAAGAGGCATTTAAACTGTCTTGTTAAGCTACTGCGACCTGCATGGCTCTTCCAAGGTGCATTTAAAACGCTTTGTTAAGCTACTGCGACCTGCACGTCTCTTCCAAGGGGCATTTAAACCGTCTTGGTAAGCTACTGCGACCAGCACGTCTCTTCCAAGGGGGATTTAAACCGTCTTGTTAAGCTACTGCGACCTGCATTTCTCTTCCAAGGAGCATTTAAACCGTCTTGTTAAGCTACTGCGACCTGCACGTCTCTTCCAAGGGGCATTTAAGCTGTCTTATTAAGCTACTGCGACCTGCACATCTTTTCCAAGGGGCATTTAAACTGTCTCGTTAAGCTACCACGACCTCCACTGCTCTTCCAAGTGGCATTTAAACCATCTTGTTACGCTACTGCGACCTGCACGTCTCTTCCAATGGGCATTTAAACCGTCTTGTTAAGCTACTGCGACCTGCACGTCCTTTCCAAGGGGCATTTAAATCGTCTTGTTTAGCTACTGCGACCTGCACGTCTCTTCCAAGGGGCATTTAAGCCGTCTTATTAAGCTACTGCGACCTGCACGTCTCTTGCAAGGGGCATTTAAACTGTCTTGTTAAGCTACTGCGACCTCCACCGCTCTTCCAAGGGGCATTTAAACCATCTTGTTAAGCTACTGTAACCTCCACCACTTTTCCAAGGGGCATTTAAACCGTCTTGTTAAACTACTGCGACCTGCACGTCTCTTCCATGGGGCATTTAAACCGTCTTGCTAAGCTACTGCGACCTGCATGTCTCTACCAAGGGACATTTAAACCGTCTTGTTAAGCTACTGCGACCTGCACGTCTCTTCCAAGGGGCATTTAAACAGTCTTGTTAAGCTGCTGCAACCTGCATGTCTCTTCCAAGGAGCATTTAAACTGTCTTGTTAAGCTACTGCGACCTCCACCGCTCTTCCAAGGGGCATTTAAACCGTCTTGTTAAGCTACTGCGACTTGCACGTCTGTACCAAGGGGCATTTAAAACGTCTTGTTAAGCTACTGTAACCTCCACCACTTTTCCAAGGGGCATTTAAACCGTCTTGCTAAGCTACTGTGACCTGCATGTCTCTTCCATGGGGCATTTAAACCGTCTTGTTAAGCTTCTGCGACCTGCATGTCTCTACCAAGGGACATTTAGACCGTCTTGTTAAGCGACTGCGACCTGCAAGCCTCTTCCAAGGGGCATTTAAAACATCTTGTTAATCTACTGCGACCTGCACGTCTCTTCCAAGGGGCATTTAAACTGTCTTGTTAAGCTACTGCGACCTCCACCGCTCTTCCAAGGGGCATTTAAACCATCTTGTTAAGCTACTGCGACCTGCACGTCTCTTCCAAGGGGCATTTAAACTGTCTATTTAAGCTGCTGCGACCTGCATGTCTCCTCCAAGGGGCATTTAAACCATCTTGTTAAGCTACTGCGACCTCCTCCACTCTTCCAAGGGGCATTTAAACCATCTTGTTAAGCTACTGCGACCTGCACGTCTCTTCCAAGGGGCATTTAAACCGTCTTGGTAAGCTACTGCGACCTGCACGTCTCTTCCAAGGGGCATTTAAACCATCTTGTTTAGCTACTGTTACCCCCACCACTTTTCCAAGGGGCATTTATACCGTCTTGTTAAGCTACTTCTACCTGCATGTCTCTTCCAAGGGTCACTTAAACCGTCTTGTTAAGCTACTGCGACCTGGAAGCCTATTCCCAGGGACTATTAAACCCTCTTGTTAAGCTACTGCGACCTGCACGTCTCTTCCAAGGGGGATTTAAACCGTCTTGTTAAGCTACTGCGACCTGCATGTCTCTTCCAAGGGGCATTTAAACTGTTTTGTTAAGCTACTGCGACCTCCACCGATCTTTCAAGGGGCATTTAAACCGTCTTGTTAAGCTACTGCGACCTGCACGTCTCTTCCAAGGGGCATTTAAACCGTCTTGTTAAGCTACTGCGACCTGCACGTCTCTTCCAAGGGGCATTTAAACCGTCTTGTTAAGCTACTGCGTCTTGCAAGTCTCTTCCAAGGGGCATTTAAACAGTCTTTTTAAGCTACTGTAACCTCCACCACTTTTCCAAGGGGCATTTAAACCGTTTTGTTAAGCTCCTGCGACCTGCATGTCTCTTCCAATGGGCATTTTTAACTGTCTTGTTAAGCTACTGCGACCTCCACCGCTCTTCCAAGGGGCATTTAAACTGTCTTGTTAAGCTACTGCGACATGCACGTCTCTTCCAAGGGGCATTTAAATCGTCTTGGTAAGCTACTGCGACCTGCAAGACTCTTCGAAGGGGCATTTAAACCGTCTTTTTAAGCTACTGCGACCTGCACGTCTCTTCCAAGGGGCATTTAAACTGTCTTGTTAAGCTACTGCGACCTCCACCGCTCTTCCAAGGAGCATTTGAACCATTTTTTAAGCTACTGCGACCTGCACATCTCTTCCAAGGGGCATTTAAACTGTCTTGTTAAGCTAATGCGACCTCCACAGCTCTTCCAAGGGGCATTTAAACCATCTTGTTAAGCTACTGTGACCTGCACGTCTCTTCCAAGGGGCATTTAAACCGTGTTGTTATGCTACTGCGACTTGCACGTCTCTTCCAAGGGGTATTTAAACCATCTTGTTAAGCTCCTGTAACCTCCACCACTTTTCCAAGAGGTATTTAAACCTTCTTGTTAAGCTACTGCGACCTGCTCGTCTCTTCCAAGGGGCATTTAAAACCCTTTGTTAAGCTACTGCGACCTGCATGTCTCTTCCAAGGGGCATTTAAACCGCCTTGTTAAGCTACTGCGACCTCCACCGCTCTTCCAAGGTGCATTTAAACCGTCTTGTTAAGCTACTGCGACCTGCACGTCTCTTCCAAGTGGCATTTAAACCGTCTTGTTAAGCTACTGCGACCTGCAAGTCTCTTCCAATGGGCATTTAAACTGTCTTGTTAAGCTACTGCGACCTCCACCTCTCTTCCAAGGGGCATTTAAAGCGTCCTTTTAAGCTACTGCGACCTGCAAGTCTCTTCCAAGGTGCATTTAAACCGTCTTTTTAAGCTACTTCGACCTGCACGTCTCTTCCAAGTAGCATTTAAACCGTCTTGTTAAGCTACTGCGACCTGCAAGTCTCTTCCAATGGGCATTTAAACTGTCTTCTTAAGCTACTGCGACCTCCACCTCTCTTCCAAGAGGTATTTAAACCGTCTTTTTAAGCTACTGCGACCTGCAAGTCTCTTCCAAGGCGCATTTAAGCTGTCTTTTTAAGCTACTGCGACTTGAACGTCTCTTCCAAGGGGCATTTAAACCGTCTTGTTAAGCTACCGTAACCTCCACCACTTTTTCAAGGGGCATCTAAACAGTCTTGTTAAGCTACTGCGACCTGCACGTCTCTTCCAAGGGTCATTTAAACCATCTTGTTAAGCTACTGCGACCTCCACCTCTCTTGCAAGGGGCATTTAAACCCTCTTGTTAAGCTCCTGCGACCTGCACGTCCCTTGAAAGGGGCACTTAAACCCTCTTGTTAAGCTACTGCGACCTGCACGTCTCTGCCAAGGGGCATTTAAACTGTCTTGTTAAGCTACTGCGACCTCCACCTCTCTTCCAAGGGGCATTTAAACAGTCTTATTAAGCGACTGTGACCTGCATATCTCTTCCAAGGGGCATTTAAACCGTCTCATTAAGCTACAGCGACCTCCACCGCTCTTCCAAGGTGCATTTAAACCATCTTGTTAAGCTACTGCGACCTGCTCGTCTCTTCCAAGGTGCATTTAAACCGCCTTGTTAAGCTACTGCGACCTGCACGTCTCTTCCAAGGTGCATTTAAACTGTCTTTTTTAGCTACTGCGACTTGCACGTCTCATCCAAGGGGCATTTAAACCATCTTATTAAGCTACTTTAACCTCCACCACTTTTCCAAGGGGCATTTAATCCGTCTTGTTAAGCTATTGCGATCTGCACGTCTCTTCCACGGTGCATTTAAACCGTCTTGTTAAGCTACTGCGACCTGCATGTCTCTTCCAAGGGGCATTTAAACCATCTTGTTAAGCCACTGCGACCTGCACGTCTCTACCAAGGGGCATTTAAACCGTCTTTTTAAGCAGCTGCGACCTGCAAGTCTCTTCCAAGGGGCATTTAATCCATCTTGTTAAGCTACTGCGACCTCCACCGCTCTTCCAAGGCGCATTTAAATCATCTTGTTAAGCTACTGCGACCTGCAAGTCTCTTCCAAGGGGCATTTAAACTGTCATGGTAAGCTATTGCGACCTGCACGTCTCTTCTAAGGGGCATTTAAACCATCTTGTTAAGCTACTGCGACTTGCACTTTTCTTCCAAAGGGCATTTAAACCGTCTTGTTAAGCTACTGTAACCTCCACCACTTTTCCAAGAGACATTTAAACCATCTTGTTAAGCTACTGCGACCTGCACGTCTCTTCCAAGGGGGATTTAAACCGTCTTGTTAAGCTACTGCGACCTGCACGTCTCTTCCAAGGGGCATTGAAACTGTCTTATTAAGCTACTGCGACCTGCAAGTCTCTTCCAAGGGGCATGTAAACTGTCTCGTTAAGCTACTGCGACCTCCAATGCTCTTCCAAGTGGCATTTAAACCGTCTTGTTAATCTACTGCGACCTGCACGTCTCTTCCAAGGGGCATTTAAACCGTCTTGTTTAGCTACTGCGAGCTTGACGTCTCTTCTAAGGGGCATTTAAGCCGTCTTATTAAGCTACTGCGACCTGCACGTCTCTTGCAAGGGGCATTTAAACTGTCTTGTTAAGCTACTGCGACCTCCACCGCTCTTCCAAGGGGCATTTAAACCGTCTTGTTAAGCTACTGCGACCTGCACGTGTCTTCCAAGGGGCATTTAAACCGTCTTGTTAAGCAACTGCGACTTGCACGTCTCTTCCAAGGGGCATTTAAACCGTCTTGTTAAGCTACTGTAACCTCCACCACTTTTCCAAGGGGCATTTAAACCGTCTTGTTAAGCTGCTGCGACCTGCATGACTCTTCCATGGGGCATTTAAACCGTCTTGTTAAGCTACTGCGACCTTCATGTCTCTACCAAGAGACATTTAAACCATCTTGTTAAGCTACTGCGACCTGCACGCCTCTTCCAAGGGGCATTTAAACAGTCTTGTTAAGCTGCTGCGACCTGCATGTCTCTTCCAAGGAGCATTTATACTGTCTTGTTAAGCTACTGTGACCTCCACCGCTCTTCCAAGGGGCATTTAAACTGTCTTGCTAAGCTACTGCGACCTGCACGTCTCTTCCAAGGGGCATTTAAATCGTCTTGTTAAGCTACTGCGACCTGCAAGCCTCTTCCAAGGGGCATTTAAGCTGTCTTGTTAAGCTACTGCGACCTGCAAGTTTCTTCCAAGGGGCATTTAAACTGTCTTGTTAAGCTACTGCGACCTCCACCGCTCTTCAAGGGGCATTTATAACATCTTGTTAAGCTACTGCGACCTGTACTTCTCTTCCTAGGGGCATTTAAAGTGTCTTGTAGGGCTATTGCGACCTGCACGTCTCTTCCAAGGCGCATTTAATCCGTCTTTTTAAGCTACTGCATCTTGCACATCTCTTCCAAGGCGCATTTAATCCGTCTTTTTAGGCTACTGCGACTTGCACGTCTCTTCCAAGGGGCATTTAAAGCGTCTTGTTAAGCTACTGCGACCTGCACGTCTCTTCCAAGCGGCATTTAAACCGTCTTATTAAGCTATTGCGACCTGCACGTCTCTTCCAAGGGGCATTTAAACCGTCTTTTTAACCTACTGCGACCTGTATGTCTCTTCCAAGCGGCATTTAAACCGTCTTGTTAAGCTGCTGCGACCTGCATGTCTCTTTCAAGGGGCATTTAAACCATCTTGTTAAGCTACTGCGACCTGCACGTCTCTTCCAAGGGGCATTTAAACCGTCTTGGTAATCTACTGTGACCTGCAATCCTATTCCAAGGGGCATGTAAACCCTCTTTTTAAGCTACTGCGACCTGCAAGTCTCTTCTAAGGGGGATTTAATAAGTCTTGTTAAGATACTGCGACCTGCTCGTCTCTTCCAAGGGGCATTTAAACCTTCGTGTTAAGCTACTGCGACCTGCACGTCTCTTCCAAGGCGCATTTAAACCGTCTTTTTAAGCTACTGCGACCTGCACGTCTCTTCCAAGGGGCATTTAAACAGTCTATTTAAGCTGCTGCGACCTGCACGTCTCCTCCAAGGGGCATTTAAAGAGTCTTGTTAAGCTACTGCGTCCTCCTCCACTCTTCCAAGGGGCATTTAAATCATCTTGTTAAGCTACTGCGACCTGCACTTCTCTTCCAAGGGGCATTTAAACCGTCTTGGTAAGCTACTGCGACCTGCAAGCCTATTCCAAGGGGCTTTTATACACTTTTGTTAAGCTACTGCGACCTGCACGTCTCTTCCAAGGGGCATTTAAACCGTCTTGTTAAGCTACTGCGACCTACATGTCTCTTCCAAGGGGCATTTAAACTGTCTTGTTAAGCTACTGCGACCTCCACCTCTCTTCCAAGGGGCATTTAAACCATCTTATTATGCTACTGCGACCTGCACATCTCTTCCAAGGGGTATTTAAACCGTCTTATTAAGCTACTGCGACCTGCACTTCTCTTCCAAGGGGCATTTAAACTGTCTTTTTAAGCTACTGCGACCTCCACCGCTCTTCCAAAGGGCATTCAAACAGTCTTGTTAAGCTACTACGACCTGCACGTCTCTTCCAAGGGGCATTTAAACCGTCTTGGTAAGCTACTGTTACCTGCAAGCCGATTCCAAGGGACATTTAAACACTATTGTTAAGCTACTGCGACCTGCCCGTCTCTTCCAAGGGGGATTTAAACCATCTTGTTAAGCTACTGTGACCTGTATGTCTCTTCCAAGCGGCATTTAAACCGTCTTGTTAAGCTGCTGCGACCTGCATGTCTCTTTCAAGGGGCATTTAAACCATCTTGTTAAGCTACTGCGACCTGCACGTCACTTCCAAGGGGCTTTTAAACCGTCTTGGTAATCTACTGTGACCTGCAATCCTATTCCAAGGGGCATTTAAACCCTCTTGTTAAGCTACTGCGACCTGCACGTCTCTTCCAAGGGGGATTTAAAAAGTCTTGTTAAGCTACTGCGACCTGCTCGTCTCTTCCAAGGGGCATTTAAACCATCTTGTTAAGCTACTGCGACCTGCTCATCTCTTCAATGAGGCATTTAAACCGTCTTGTTAAGCTACTGCGACCTGCACGTCTCTTCCAAGGCGCATTTAAACCGTCTTTTTAAGCTACTGCGACTTGCACGTCTCTTCCAAGGTCCATTTAAACGTCTTGTTAAGCTACTGCGACCTGCACGTCTCTTCCAAGGGGCATTTAAACAGTCTACTTAAGCTGCTGCGACATGCACGTCTCCTCCAAGGGGCATTTAAAGAGTCTTGTTAAGCTACTGCGTCCTCCTCCGCTCTTCCAAGGGGCATTTAAACCATCTAGTTAAGCTACTGCGACCTGCACGTCTCTTCCAAGGGGCATTTAAACCGTCTTGGTAAGCTACTGCGACCTGCAAGCCTTTTCCAAGGGGCTTTTATACCCTTTTGTTAAGCTACTGCGACCTGCACGTCTCTTCCAAGGGGCATTTAAACCGTCTTGTTAAGCTACTGCGACCTGTACGTCTCTTCCAAGGGTCATTTAAACTGTCTCATTAAGCTACTGCGATCTGCATGTCTCTTCCAAGTGGCATTTAAACTGTCTTGTTAAGCTACTGCGACCTCCACCGCTCTTCCAAGGGGCATTTAAGCCGTCTTGTTAAGCTACTGCGACCTGAACGTCTCTTCCAAGGGGCATTTAAACCGTTTTGTTAAGCTACTGTGACCTGCACGTCTCTTCCAAGGGGCATTTAAACTGTCCTGTTAAGCTACTGCGACCTCCACCGCTCTTCCAAGGGGCATTTAAACCATCTTGTTAAGCTACTGCAACCTGCACGTCTCTTCCAAGGGGCATTTAAACTGTCTATTTAAGCTGCTGCGACCTGCATGTCTCCTCCAAGGGGCATTTAAACCATGTTGTTAAGCTGCTGCGACCTCCTCCGCTCTTCCAAGGGGCATTTAAACCGTCTTGTTAAGCTACTGCGACCTGCACGTCTCTTCCAAGGGGCATTTAAACCGTCTTGGTAAGCTACTGCGACCTGCACGTCTCTTCCAAGGGGCATTTAAACCAACTTGTTAAGCTACTGTTACCTCCACCACTTTTCCAAGGGGCATTTAAACCATCTTGTTAAGCTACTGCGACCTGCACGTCTCTTACATGGGGAATTTAAACCGTCTTGCTAAGCTACTGCGACCTGCACATCTCTTCCAAGGGGCATTTAAATCGTCTTGGTAAGCGACTGCGACCTGCAAGCCTCTTCCAAGGGGCATTTAAACTGTCTATTTAAGCTGCTGCGACCTGCATGTCTCCTCCAAGGGGCATTTAAACCGTCTTGTTAAGCTACTGCGACCTCCTCCGCTCTTCCAAGGGGCATTTAAACCGTCTTGTTAAGCTACTGCGACCTGCATGTCTCTACCAAGAGACATTTAAACCGTCTTGTTAAGCTACTGCGACCTGCACGCCTCTTCCAAGGGGCATTTAAACAGTCTTGTTAAGCTGCTGCGACCTGCATGTCTCTTCCAATGAGCATTTAAACTGTCTTTTTAATCTACTCCGACCTCCACCGCTCTTCCAAGGGGCATTTAAACTGTCTTGCTAAGCTACTGCGACCTGCACATCTCTTCCAAGGGGCATTTAAATCGTCTTGGTAAGCGACTGCGACCTGCAAGCCTCTTCCAAGGGGCATTTAAACTGTCTTGTTAAGCTACTGCGACCTGCAAGTTTCATCCAAGGGGCATTTAAACTGTCTTATTAAGCTACTGCGACCTCCACCGCTCTTCCAAGGGGCATTTATACCATCTTGTTAAGCTACTGAGACCTGCACGTCTGTTCGTAGGGGCATTTATACTGTCTTGTAGGGCTATTGCGACCTGCACGTCTCTTCCAAGGCGCATTTAATCCGTCTTTTTAAGCTACTGCGTCTTGCACATCTCTTCCAAGGCGCATTTAATCCGTCTTTTTAAGCTACTGCGACTTGCACGTCTCTTCCAAGGGACATTTAAAGCGTCTTTTTAAGCTACTGCGTCTTGCACGTCTCTTCCAAGGGGCATTTAAACCGTCTTGTTAAGCTACTGTAACCTCCACCTCTTTTCCAAGGGGCATTTAAATCGTCATGTTAAGCTACTGCGACCTGCACGTCTCTTCCAAGGGGCATTTAAACCGTCTTGTTAAGCTACTGCGACCTGTATGTCTCTTCCAAGCGGCATTTAACCCGTCTTGTTAAGCTGCTGCGACCTGCATGTCTCTTCCAAGGGGCATTTAAACCATCTTGTTAAGCTACTGCGACCTGCTCGTCTCTTCCAAGGGGCATTTACACCGTCTTGGTAATCTACTGTGACCTGCAATCCTATTCCAAGGGGCATTTAAACCGTCTTGTTAAGCTACTGCGACCTGCACGTCTCTTCCAAGGCGCATTTAAACCGTCTTTTTAAGCTACTGCCACTTGCACGTCACATCCAAGGTCCATTTAAACCATGTTTTTAAGCTACTGCGTCCTGCACGTCTCTTCCAAGGGGCATTTAAACAGTCTATTTAAGCTGCTGCGACCTGCACGTCTCCTCCAAGGGGCATTTAAAGAGTCTTGTTAAGCTACTGCGTCCTCCTCCGCTCTTCCAAGGGACATTTAAACCATCTTGTTAAGCTACTGCGACCTGCACGTCTCTTCCAAGGGGCATTTAAACCGTTTTGGTAAGCTACTGCGACCTGCAAGCCTATTCCAAGGGGCTTTTAAACCCTATTGTTAAGCTACAGCGACCTGCACGTCTCTTTCAAGGGGCATGTAAACCGTCTTGTTAAGCTACTGCGACCTGCACGTTTCTTCCAAGGGGGATTTAAACTGTCTTATTAAGCTACTGCGATCTGCATGTCTCTTCCAAGGGGCATTTAAAGTGTCTTGTTAAGCTACTGCGACCTCCACCGCTCTTCCAAGGGGCATTTAAGCCGTCTTGTTAAGCTACTGCGACCTGAACGTCTCTTCCAAGGGGCATTTAAACCGTCTTGTTAAGCTACTGCGACCTTCATGTCTCTTCCAAGGGGCATTTAAACGGTCTTGTTAAGCTACTGCGACCTCCACCGCTCTTCCAAGGGTCATTTAAACCATTTTGATAAGCTACTGCGACCTGCACGTCTCTTCCAAGCGGCATTTAAACCCGCTTGTTAAGCTCCTGCGACCTGCACATCCCTTGAAAGGGGCATTTAAACCCTCTTGTTAAGCTACTGCGACCTGCACGTCTCTTCCAATGGGCATTTAAACTGTCTTGTTAAGCTACTGCGACCTCCACATCTCTTCCAAGGGGCATTTAAACCATCTTGTTAAGCTACTGCGACCTGCACGTCTCTTCCAAGGGGCATTTAAATCCTCTTGGTAAGCTACTGCGACCTGCAAGCCTATTCCAAGGGGCATTTAAACCCTCTTCTTAAGCTACTGCGACCTGCACGTCTCTTCAAAGGGGGATTTAATCCATCTTGTTAAGCTACTGCAACCTGCATGTCTCTTCCAAAGGGCATTTAAAGCGCCTTGTTAAGCTACTGCGACCTGCTCTTCTCTTCCAAGGGCCATTTAAACAGTCTTGTTAAGCTACTGCGACCTGCACGTCTCTTCCAAGGTGCATTTAAACCGTCTTTTTAAGCTACTGCGACTTGCACGTCTGTTCCAAGGGGCATTTAAACCGTCTTGTTAAGCTACTGTAACTTCCACCACTTTTCCAAGGGGCATTTAAAGCGTCTTGTTAAGCTACTGCGACCTACACGTCTCTTCCAAGGGGCATTTAAACTGTCTTGTTAAGCTACTGCGACCTCCACCGCTCTTACAAGGGGCATTTAAACCATCTTGGTAAGCTACTGCAACCTGCACGTCTCTTCCAAGGGGCATTTAAACTGTCTTGTTAAGCTACTGCGACCTGCACGTCTCTTCTAAGGGGTATTTAAACCGTCTTGTTAAGCTACTGCGACTTGCACGTCTCTTCCAAGTGACATTTATACCATCTTGTTAAGCTACTGTAACCTCCACCACTTTTCCAAGGGGCATTTAAACCGTCTTGTTAAGCTACTGCGACATGCACGTCTCTTCCAAGGGGCATTTAAAATGCTTTGTTAAGCTACTGCGACCTGCACGTCTCTTCCAAGGGGCATTTAGACCTTCTTGTTAAGCTACTGCGACCTGCACGTCTCTTCCAAGGGGCATTTAAACTGTCTTGTTAAGTTTCTGCGACCTGCATGTCTCTTCCAAGGGGCATTTAAACCGTTTTGTTAAACTACTGCGACATCCACCGCTCTTTCAAGGGGCATTTAAACAGTCTTGTGAAGCTACTGCGACCTGCACGTCTCTTCCAAGGGGCATTTAAACTGTCTTGTTAAGCTACTGCGACCTGCACGTCTCTTCCAAGGGGCATTTAAACCGTCTTATTAAGCTACTGCGACCTGCACATCTCTTCCAAGGGGCATTTAAACCGTCTTATTAAGCTACTGCGACCTGCACGTCTCTTCCAAGGGGCATTTAAACTGTCTTTTTAAGCTACTGCGTCCTCCACCGCTCTTCCAAAGTCCATTTAAACAGTCTTGTTAAGCTACTACGACCTGCACGTCTCTTCCAATGGGCATTTAAACCGTCTTGGTAAGCTACTGTGACCTGCAAGCCTATTCCAAGGGACATTTAAACCCTCTTGTTAAGCTACTGCGACCTGCACGTCTCTTCCAAGGGGGATTTAAACCATCTTGTTAAGCTACTGCGACCTGCATGTCTCTTCCAAGGGGCATTTAAACCGTCTTATTAAGCTACTGCGACCTGCACGTCTCTTCCAAGGGGCATTTAAACTGTCTTTTTAAGCTACTGCGTCCTCCACCGCTCTTCCAAAGTGCATTTAAACAGTCTTATTAAGCTACTACGACCTGCACGTCTCTTCCAATGGGCATTTAAACCGTCTTGGTAAGCTACTGTGACCTGCAAGCCTATTCCAAGGGACATTTAAACCCTCTTGTTAAGCTACTGCGACCTGCACGTCTTTTCCAAGGGGGATTTAAACCATCTTGTTAAGCTACTTCGACCTGCATGTCTCTTCCAAGGGGCATTTAAACCGTCTTGTTAAGCTACTGCAACCTGCTCGTCTCTTCCAAGGGGCATTTAAACCGTCTTGTTAAGCTACTGCGACCTGCACGCCTCTTCCAAGGCGCATTTAAACGGTCTTTTTTAGCTACTGCGACTTGCATGTCTCTTCCAAGGGGCATTTAAACAGTCTTTTTAAGTTACTGTAACCTCCACCTCTTTTCCAAGGGGCATTTAAACCGTCTTGTTAAGCTACTGCGACCTGCACGTCTCTTCCAAGGGGCATTTACACCGTCTTGTTAAGCTACTGCGAACTGCATGCCTGTTCCAAGGGGCATTTAAACCGTCTAGTTAATCCACTGCAACCTGCACGTCTCTTCCAAGGGGCATTTAAACCGTATTGTTAAGCAGCTGCGACCTGCATGTCTCTTCCAAGGGGCATTTAAACCATCTTGTTAAGCTACTGCGACCTCCACCGCTCTTCCAAGAGGCATTTAAACCATCTTGTTAAGCTACTGCGATCTGCACGTCTCTTCCAAGTGGCATTTAAACCGTCTAGTTAAGCTACTGCGACCTGCACTTCTCTTCCAAAGAGCATTTAAACTGCCTTGTTAAGCTACTGAGACTTCCACCGCTCTTCCAAGGGTCATTTAAAATGTCTTATTAAGCTACTGCGACTTGCACATCTCTTCCAAGGGGCATTTAAACCATGTTATTAAGCTACTGCGACCTGCACGTCTCTTCCAAGGGGCATTTAAACTGTCTTTTTAAGCTACTGCGTCCTCCACCGCTCTTCCAAAGTGCATTTAAACAGTCTTGTTAAGCTACTACGACCTGCACGTCTCTTCCAATGGGCATTTAAACCGTCTTGGTAAGCTACTGTGACCTGCAAGCCTATTCCAAGGGACATTTAAACCCTCTTGTTAAGCTACTGCGACCTGCACGTCTCTTCCAAGGGGGATTTAAACCATCTTGTTAAGCTACTGCGACCTGCATGTCTCTTCCAAGGGGCATTTAAACCGTCTTGTTAAGCTACTGCGACCTGCTTGTCTCTTCCAAGGGGCATTTAAACTGTCTTGTTAAGCTACTGCGACCTCCACCGATCTTCCAAGGGGCATTTAAACCGTCTTGTTAAGCTACTGCGACCTGCACGTCTCTTCCAAGGGGCATTTAAACCGTCTTGTTAAGCTACTGCGTCTTGCAAGTCTTTTCCAAGGGCCATTTAAACAGTCTTTTTAAGCTACTGTAACCTCCACCAATTTTCCAAGGGGCATTTAAACCGTCTTGTTAAGCTGCTGCGACCTGCATGTCTCTTCCAAGGTGCATTTAAACCGCCTTGTTAAGCTACTGCGACATGCACGTCTCTTCCAAGGTGCATTTAAACTGCCTTGTTAAGCTACTGCGACCTGCACGTCTCTTCCAAGGTGCATTTAAACTGACTTTTTTACCTACTGCGACTTGCATGTCTCATCCAAGGGGCATTTAAAACATCTTATTAAGCTACTTTAACCTCCACCACTTTTCCAAGGGGCATTTAATCCGTCTTGTTAAGCTATTGCGATCTGCACGTCTCTTCCAAGGGGCATTTAAACCGTCTTGTTAAGCTACTGCGACCTGCATGTCTCTTCCAAGGGGCATTTAAACCATCTTGTTAAGCCACTGCGACCTGCATGTCTCTTCCAAGGGGCATTTAAACCGTCTTTTTAAGCAGCTGCGACCTGCACGTCTCTTCCAAGGGGTATTTAATCCATCTTGTTAAGCTACTGCGACCTCCACCGCTCTTCCAAGGCGCATTTAAATCATCTTGTTTAGCTACTGCGACCTGCAAGTCTCTTCCAAGGGGCATTGAAACCGTCTTGGTAAGCTAATGCGACCTCCACCGCTCTTACAAGGGGAATTTAAACCGTCTTGTTAAGCTACTGCGACCTGCACGTCTCTTCTAAGGGGCATTTAAACCATCTTGTTAAGCTACTGCGACTTGCACTTCTCTTCCAAGGGGCATTTAAACCGTCTTGTTAAGCTACTGTAAGCTCCACCACTTTTCCAAGAGGCATTTAAACCGTCTTGTTAAGATAGTGCGACCTGCATGGCTCTTCCAAGGGGCATTTAAAACGCTTTGTTAAGCTACTGCGACCTGCATGTCTCTTCCAAGGGGCATTTAAACCATCTTGGTAAGCTACTTTGACTTGCAAGCCTATTCCAAGGGGCATTTAAACCCTCTTGTTAAGCTACTGCGACCTGCACGTCTCTTCCAATGGCGATTTAAACCGTCTTGTTAAGCTACTGCGACCTGCACCTCTCTTCCAAGGTACATTTAAACCGTCTTGTTAAGCTCCTGCGGCCTGCACGTCTCTTCCAAGGGGCATTTAAACTGTCTTATTAAGCTACTGCGACCTGCAAGTCTCTTCCAAGGGGCATTTAAACTGTCTCGTTAAGGTACTGCGACCCCCACTGCTCTTCCAAGTGGCATTTAAACCATCTTGTTAAGCTACTGAGACCTGCACGTCTCTTCCAAGGGGCATTTAAACCGTCTTGTTAAGCTACTGCGACCTGCACGTCCCTTCCAAGGGGCATTTAAACCGTCTTGTTTAGCTACTGCGACCTTGACGTCTCTTCTAAGGGGCATTTAAGCCGTCTTATTAAGCTACTGCGACCTGCACGTCTCTTGCAAGGGGCATTTAAACTGTCTTGTTAAGCTACTGCGACCTCCACCGCTCTTCCAAGGGGCATTTAAGCCGTCTTGTTAAGCTACTGCGACCTGAACGTCTCTTCCAAGGGGAATTTAAACCGTCTTGTTAAGCTACTGCGACCTTCATGTCTCTTCCAAGGGGCATTTAAACGGTCTTGTTAAGCTACTGCGACCTCCACCACTCTTCCAAGGGTCATTTAAACCATTTTGATAAGCTACTGCGACTTGCACTTCTCTTCCAAGGGGCATTTAAACCGTCTTGTTAAGCTACTGTAACCTCCACCACTTTTCCAAGAGGCATTTAAACCGTCTTGTTAAGATAGTGCGACCTGCATGGCTCTTCCAAGGGGCATTTAAAACGCTTTGTTAAGCTACTGCGACCTGCATGTCTCTTCCAAGGGGCATTTAAACCATCTTGGTAAGCTACTTTGACTTGCAAGCCTATTCCAAGGGGCATTTAAACCCTCTTGTTAAGCTACTGCGACCTGCACGTCTCTTCCAATGGCGATTTAAACCGTTTTGTTAAGCTACTGCGACCTGCACCTCTCTTCCAAGGTACATTTAAACCGTCTTGTTAAGCTCCTGCGGCCTGCACGTCTCTTCCAAGGGGCATTTAAACTGTCTTATTAAGCTACTGCGACCTGCAAGTCTCTTCCAAGGGGCATTTAAACTGTCTCGTTAAGGTACTGCGACCCCCACTGCTCTTCCAAGTGGCATTTAAACCATCTTGTTAAGCTACTGAGACCTGCACGTCTCTTCCAAGGGGCATTTAAACCGTCTTGTTAAGCTACTGCGACCTGCACGTCCCTTCCAAGGGGCATTTAAACCGTCTTGTTTAGCTACTGCGACCTTGACGTCTCTTCTAAGGGGCATTTAAGCCGTCTTATTAAGCTACTGCGACCTGCACGTCTCTTGCAAGGGGCATTTAAACTGTCTTGTTAAGCTACTGCGACCTCCACCGCTCTTCCAAGGGGCATTTAAGCCGTCTTGTTAAGCTACTGCGACCTGAACGTCTCTTCCAAGGGGAATTTAAACCGTCTTGTTAAGCTACTGCGACCTTCATGTCTCTTCCAAGGGGCATTTAAACGGTCTTGTTAAGCTACTGCGACCTCCACCACTCTTCCAAGGGTCATTTAAACCATTTTGATAAGCTACTGCGACCTGCACTTCTCTTCCAAGGGGCATTTAAACCCGCTTGTTAAGCTCCTGCGACCTGCACATCCCTTGAAAGGGGCATTTAAACCCTCTTGTTAAGCTACTGCGACCTGCACGTCTCTTCCAATGGGCATTTAAACTGTCTTGTTAAGCTACTGCGACCTCCACATCTCTTCCAAGGGGCATTTAAACCATCTTGTTAAGCTACTGCGACCTGCACGTCTCTTCCAAGGAGCATTTAAATCCTCTTGGTAAGCTACTGCGACCTGCAAGCCTATTCCAAGGGGCATTTAAACCCTCTTCTTAAGCTACTGCGACCTGCACGTCTCTTCAAAGGGGGGATTTAATCCATCTTGTTAAGCTACTGCAACCTGCATGTCTCTTCCAAAGGGCATTTAAAGCGCCTTGTTAAGCTACTGCGACCTGCTCTTCTCTTCCAAGGGCCATTTAAACAGTCTTGTTAAGCTACTGCGACCTGCACGTCTCTTCCAAGGTGCATTTAAACCGTCTTTTTAAGCTACTGCGACTTGCACGTCTGTTCCAAGGGGCATTTAAACCGTCTTGTTAAGCTACTGTAACTTCCACCACTTTTCCAAGGGGCATTTAAACCATCTTGTTAAGCTACTGCGACCTGCACGTCTCTTCCATGGGGCATTTAAACCGTCTTGTTAAGCTACTGCGACCTGCATGTCTCTACCAAGAGACATTTAAACCGTCTTGTTAAGCTACTGCGACCTGCACGCCTCTTCCAAGGGGCATTTAAACAGTCTTGTTAAGCTGCTGCGACCTGCATGTCTCTTCCAAGGAGCATTTAAACTGTCTTGTTAAGCTACTCCGACCTCCACCGCTCTTCCAAGGGGCACTTAAACTGTCTTGCTAAGCTACTGCGACCTGCACATCTCTTCCAAGGGGCATTTAAATCGTCTTGGTAAGCGACTGCGACCTGAAAGCCTCTTCCAAGGGGCATTTAAACTGTCTTGTTAAGCTACTGCGACCTGCAAGTTTCATCCAAGGGGCATTTAAACTGTCTTGTTAAGCTACTGCGACCTCCACCGCTCTTCCAAGGGGCATTTATACCATCTTGTTAAGCTACTGAGACCTGCACGTCTATTCCTAGGGGCATTTAAACTGTCTTGTAGGGCTATTGCGACCTGCACGTCTCTTCCAAGGCGCATTTAATCCGTCTTTTTAAGCTACTGCATCTTGCACATCTCTTCCAAGGCGCATTTAATCCGTCTTTTTAAGCTACTGCGACTTGCACGTCTCTTCCAAGGGGCATTTAAACCGTCTTGTTAAGCTACTGTAACCTCCACCTCTTTTCCAAGGGGCATTTAAACAGTCATGTTAAGCTACTGCGACCTGCACGTCTCTTCCAAGGGGCATTTAAACCGTCTTGTTAAGCTACTGCGACCTGTATGTCTCTTCCAAGCGGCATTTAACCCGTCTTGTTAAGCTGCTGCGACCTGCATGTCTCTTCCAAGGGGCATTTAAACCATCTTGTTAAGCTACTGCGACCTGCACGTCTCTTCCAAGGGGCATTTACACCGTCTTGGTAATCTACTGTGACCTGCAATCCTATTCCAAGGGGCATTTAAACCTTCTTGGTAAGCTACTGCGACCTGCACGTCTCTTCCAAGGCGCATTTAAACCGTCTTTTTAAGCTGCTGCCACTTGCACGTCTCTTCCAAGGTCCATTTAAACCATCTTGTTAAGCTACTGCGTCCTGCACGTCTCTTCCAAGGGGCATTTAAACAGTCTATTTAAGCTGCTGCGACCTGCACGTCTCCTCCAAGGGGCATTTAAAGAGTCTTGTTAAGCTACTGCGTCCTCCTCCGCTCTTCCAAGGGACATTTAAACCATCTTGTTAAGCTACTGCGACCTGTACGTCTCTTCCAAGGGGCATTTAAACCGTTTTGGTAAGCTACTGCGACCTGCAAGCCTATTCCAAGGGGCTTTTAAACCCTATTGTTAAGCTACTGCGACCTGCACGTCTCTTTCAGGGGGCATGTAAACCGTCTTGTAAAGCTACTGCGACCTGCACGTCTCTTCCAAGGGGCATTTAAACTGTCTTATTAAGCTACTGCGATCTGCATGTCTCTTCCAAGGGGCATAAAAACTGTCTTGTTAAGCTACTGCGACCTCCACCGCTCTTCCAAGGGGCATTTAAGCCGTCTTGTTAAGCTACTGCGACCTGAACGTCTCTTCCAAGGGGCATTTAAACCGTCTTGTTAAGCTACTGCGACCTTCATGTCTCTTCCAAGGGGCATTTAAACGGTCTTGTTAAGCTACTGCGACCTCCACCTCTCTTCCAAGGGTCATTTAAACCATTTTGATAAGCTACTGCGACCAGCACGTCTCTTCCAAGGGGCATTTAAACCCGCTTGTTAAGCTCCTGCGACCTGCACATCCCTTGAAACGGGCATTTAAACCCTCTTGTTAAGCTACTGCGACCTGCACGTCTCTTCCAAGGGGCATTTAAACCCTCTTGGTAAGCTACTGCGACCTGCAAGCCTATTCCAAGGGGCATTTAAACCCTCTTCTTAAGCTACTGCGACCTGCACGTCTCTTCCAAGGGGGATTTAATCCATCTTGTTAAGCTACTGCAACCTGCATGTCTGTTCCAAAGGGCATTTAAACCGCCTTGTTAAGCTACTGCGACCTGCTCTTCTCTTCCAAGGGCCATTTAAACAGTCTTGTTAAGCTACTGCGACCTGCACGTCTCTTCCAAGGTGTATTTAAACCGTCTTTTTAAGCTACTGCGACTTGCACGTCTGTTCCAAGGGGCATTTAAACCGTCTTGTTAAGCTACTGTAACTTCCACCACTTTTCCAAGGGGCATTTAAACCGTCTTGTTAAGCTACTGCGACCTACACGTCTCTTCCAAGGGGCATTTATACTGTCTTGTTAAGCTACTGCGACCTCCACCGCTCTTACAAGGGGCATTTAAACCATCTTGGTAAGCTACTGCAACCTGCACGTCTCTTCCAAGGGGCATTTAAACTGTCTTGTTAAGCTACTGCGACCTGCACGTCTCTTCTAAGGGGTATTTAAACCGTCTTGTTAAGCTACTGCGACTTGCACGTCTCTTCCAAGTGGCATTTATACCGTCTTGTTAAGCTACTGTAACCTCCACCACTTTTCCAAGGGGCATTTAAACCGTCTTGTTAAGCTACTGCGATATGCACGTCTCTTCCAAGGGGCATTTAAAATGCTTTGTTAAGCTACTGCGACCTGCACGTCTCTTCCAATGGGCATTTAGACCGTCTTGTTAAGCTACTGCGACTTGCACGTCTCTTCCAAGGGGCATTTAAACTGTCTTGTTAAGTTTCTGCGACCTGCATGTCTCTTCCAAGGGGCATTTAAACCGTTTTGTTAAACTACTGCGACATCCACCGCTCTTTCAAGGGGCATTAAAACAGTCTTGTGAAGCTACTGCGACCTGCACGTCTCTTCCAAGGGGCATTTAAACCGTCTTATTAAGCTACTGCGACCTGCACATCTCTTCCAAGGGGCATTTAAACCGTCTTATTAAGCTACTGCGACCTGCACGTCTCTTCCAAGGGGCATTTAAACTGTCTTTTTAAGCTACTGCGTCCTCCACCGCTCTTCCAAAGTGCATTTAAACAGTCTTGCTAAGCTACTACGACCTGCAAGTCTCTTCCAATGGGCATTTAAACCGTCTTGGTAAGCTACTTTGACCTGCAAGCCTATTCCAAGGGACATTTAAACCCTCTTGTTAAGCTACTGCGACCAGCACGTCTCTTCCAAGGGGGATTTAAACCATCTTCTTAAGCTACTGCGACCTGCATGTTTCTTCCAAGGGGCATTTAAACCGTCTTATTAAGCTACTGCGACCTGCACGTCTCTTCCAAGGGGCATTTAAACTGTCTTTTTAAGCTACTGCGTCCTCCACCGCTCTTCCAAAGTGCATTTAAACAGTCTTGTTAAGCTACTACGACCTGCACGTCTCTTCCAATGGGCATTTAAACCGTCTTGGTAAGCTACTGTGACCTGCAAGCCTTTTCCAAGGGATATTTAAACCCTCTTGTTAAGCTACTGCGACCTGCACGTCTCTTCCAAGGGGGATTTAAACCATCTTGTTAAGCTACTGCGACCTGCATGTCTCTTCCAAGGGGCATTTAAACCGTCTTGTTAAGCTACTGCGACCTGCTCGTCTCTTCCAAGGGGCATTTAAACCGTCTTGTTAAGCTACTGCGACCTGCACGCCTCTTCCAAGGCGCATTTAAACGGTCTTTTTTAGCTACTGCGACTTGCACGTCTCTTCCAAGGGGCATTTAAACAGTCTTTTTAAGTTACTGTAACCTCCACCTCTTTACCAAGGGGCATTTAAACCGTCTTGTTAAGCTACTGCGACCTGCATGTCTCTTCCAAGGGGCATTTAAACTGCCTTGTTAAGCTACTGAGACTTCCACCGCTCTTCCAAGGGTTATTTAAAACGTCTTATTAAGCTACTGCGACTTGCACATCTCTTCCAAGGGGCATTTAAACCGTCTTATTAAGCTACTGCGACCTGCACGTCTCTTCCAAGGGGCATTTAAACTGTCTTTTTAAGCTACTGCGTCCTCCACCGCTCTTCCAAAGTGCATTTAAACAGTCTTGTTAAGCTACTACGACCTGCACGTCTCTTCCAATGGGCATTTAAACCGTCTTGGTAAGCTACTGTGACCTGCAAGCCTATTCCAAGGGACATTTAAACCCTCTTGTTAAGCTACTGCGACCTGCACGTCTCTTCCAAGGGGGATTTAAACCATCTTGTTAAGCTACTGCGACCTGCATGTCTCTTCCAAGGGGCATTTAAACCGTCTTATTAAGCTACTGCGACCTGCACGTCTCTTCCAAGGGGCATTTAAACTGTCTTTTTAAGCTACTGCGTCCTCCACCGCTCTTCCAAAGTGCATTTAAACAGTCTTGTTAAGCTACTACGACCTGCACGTCTCTTCCAAGGGGCATTTAAACCGTCTTGTTAAGCTACTGCGACCTGCACGCCTCTTCCAAGGCGCATTTAAACGGTCTTTTTTAGCTACTGCGACTTGCACGTCTCTTCCAAGGGGCATTTAAACAGTCTTTTTAAGTTACTGTAACCTCCACCTCTTTTCCAAGGGGCATTTAAACCGTCTTGTTAAGCTACTGCGACTTGCACGTCTCTTCCAAGGGGCATTTAAACCGTCTTGTTAAGCTACTGCGAACTGCATGTCTCTTCCAAGGGGCATTTAATCCGTCTAGTTAAGCCACTGCAACCTGCACGTCTCTTCCAAGGGGCATTTAAACCGTCTTGTTAAGCTGCTGCGACCTGCATGTCTCTTCCAAGGAGCATTTAAACCGTCTTGTTAAGCTACTGCGACCTCCACCGCTCTTCCAAGAGGCATTTAAACAATCTTGTTAAGCTACTGCGATCTGCACGTCTCTTCCAAGTGGCATTTAAACCGTCTAATTAAGCTACTGCGACCTGCACTTCTCTTCCAAAGAGCATTTAAACTGCCTTGTTAAGCTACTGAGACTTCCACCGCTCTTCCAAGGGTCATTTAAAACATCTTATTAAGCTACTGTGACTTGCACATCTCTTCCAAGGGGCATTTAAACCGTCTTATTAAGCTACTGCGACCTCCACCACCCTTCCAAGGGGCATTTAAACCGTCTTGTTAAGCTACTGCGACCTGTACGTCTCTTCCAAGTTGCATTTAAACTGTCTTATTAAGCTACTGCGACCTCCACCGCTCTTCCAAGGACCATTTGAACCATCATTTTAAGCTACTGCGACCTGCACGTCTCTTCCAAGGGGCATTTAAACTGTGTTGTTAAGCTACTGCGACCTACACGTCTCTTCAAGGGGCATTCAAACTGTCTTGTTAAGCTACTGCGACCTGCACGTCTCTTCCAAGGGGCATTTAAACTGTCTTGTTAAGCTACTTCAACCTCCACCTCTCTTCCAAGGGGCATTTAAACCACCTTGTTAAGCTACTGTGACCTGCACGTCTCTTCCAAGGGGCATTTAAACTGTCTTGGTAAGCTACTGCGACCTGCAAGCCTCTTCCAAGGGGCATTTAAACTGTCTTGTTAAGCTACTGCGACCTCCACCGCTCTTCCAAGCAGCATTTGAACCATCATTTTAAGCTACTGAGACCTGCACGTTTCTTCCAAGGGGCATTTAAACTGTGTTGTTAAGCTACTGCGACCTGCACGTCTCTTCCAAGTGGCATTTAAACTGTCTTGTTAAGCTACTGCGACCTGCACGTCTCTTCCAAGGGGCATTTTAACCGTCTTGGTAAGCTACTGCGACCTGCAAGCCTCTTTCAAGGGGCATTTAAACCGTCTTGTTAAGCTACTGCGACCTGAACGTCTCTTCCAAGGGGCATTTAAACCGTCTTGTTAAGCTACTGCGACCTTCATGTCTCTTCCAAGGGGCATTTAAACGGTCTTGTTAAGCTACTGCGACCTCCACCGCTCTTCCAAGGGTCATTTAAACCATTTTGATAAGCTACTGCGACCTGCACGTCTCTTCCAAGGGGCATTTAAACCCGCTTGTTAAGCTCCTGCGACCTGCACATCCCTTGAAAGGGGCATTTAAACCCTCTTGTTAAGCTACTGCGACCTGCACGTCTCTTCCAATGGGCATTTAAACTGTCTTGTTAAGCTACTGCGACCTCCACATCTCTTCCAAGGGGCATTTAAACCATCTTGTTAAGCTACTGCGACCTGCACGTCTCTTCCAAGGGGCATTTAAATCCTCTTGGTAAGCTACTGCGACCTGCAAGCCTATTCCAAGGGTCATTTAAATCCTCTTCTTAAGCTACTGCGACCTGCACGTCTCTTCAAAGGGGGATTTAATCCATCTCGTTAAGCTACTGCAACCTGCATGTCTCTTCCAAAGGGCATTTAAAGCGCCTTGTTAAGCTACTGCGACCTGCTCTTCTCTTCCAAGGGCCATTTAAACAATCTTGTTAAGCTACTGCGACCTGCACGTCTCTTCCAAGGTGCATTTAAACCGTCTTTTTAAGCTACTGCGACTTGCACGTCTGTTCCAAGGGGCATTTAAACCGTTTTGTTAAGCTACTGTAACTTCCACCACTTTTCCAAGGGGCATTTAAACCGTCTTGTTAAGCTACTGCGACCTACACGTCTCTTCCAAGGGGCATTTAAACTGTCTTGTTAAGCTACTGCGACCTCCACCGCTCTTACAAGGGGCATTTAAACCATCTTGGTAAGCTACTGCAACCTGCACGTCTCTTCCAAGGGGCATTTAAACTGTCTTGTTAAGCTACTGCGAGCTGCACGTCTCTTCTAAGGGGTATTTAAACCGTCTTGTTAAGCTACTGCGACTTGCACGTCTCTTCCAAGTGGCATTTATACCGTCTTGTTAAGCTACTGTAACCTCCACCACTTTTCCAAGGGGCATTTAAACCGTCTTGTTAAGCTACTGCGACATGCACGTCTCTTCCAAGGGGCATTTAAAATGCTTTGTTAAGCTACTGCGACCTGCACGTCTCTTCCAAGGGGCATTTAGACCGTCTTGTTAAGCTACTGCGACCTGCACGTCTCTTCCAAGGGGCATTTAAACTGTCTTGTTAAGTTTCTGCGACCTGCATGTCTCTTCCAAGGGGCATTTAAACCGTTTTGTTAAACTACTGCGACATCCACCGCTCTTTCAAGGGGCATTTAAACAGTCTTGTGAAGCTACTGCGACCTGCACGTCTCTTCCAAGGGGCATTTAAACTGTCTTGTTAAGCTACTGCGACCTGCACGTCTCTTCCAAGGGGCATTTAAACCGTCTTATTAAGCTACTGCGACCTGCACATCTCTTCCAAGGGGCATTTAAACCGTCTTATTAAGCTACTGCGACCTGCACGTCTCTTCCAAGGGGCATTTAAACTGTCTTTTTAAGCTACTGCGTCCTCCACCGCTCTTCCAAAGTCCATTTAAACAGTCTTGTTAAGCTACTACGACCTGCACGTCTCTTCCAATGGGCATTTAAACCGTCTTGGTAAGCTACTGTGACCTGCAAGCCTATTCCAAGGGACATTTAAACCCTCTTGTTAAGCTACTGCGACCTGCACGTCTCTTCCAAGGGTGATTTAAACCATCTTGTTAAGCTACTGCGACCTGCATGTCTCTTCCAAGGGGCATTTAAACCGTCTTATTAAGCTACTGCGACCTGCACGTCTCTTCCAAGGGGCATTTAAACTGTCTTTTTAAGCTACTGCGTCCTCCACCGCTCTTCCAAAGTGCATTTAAACAGTCTTGTTAAGCTACTACGACCTGCACGTCTCTTCCAATGGGCATTTAAACCGTCTTGGTAAGCTACTGTGACCTGCAAGCCTTTTCCAAGGGACATTTAAACCCTCTTGTTAAGCTACTGCGACCTGCACGTCTTTTCCAAGGGGGATTTAAACCATCTTGTTAAGCTACTGCGACCTGCATGTCTCTTCCAAGGGACATTTAAACCGTCTTGTTAAGCTACTGCGACCTGCTCGTCTCTTCCAAGGGGCATTTAAACCGTCTTGTTAAGCTACTGCGACCTGCACGCCTCTTCCAAGGCGCATTTAAACGGTCTTTTTTAGCTACTGCGACTTGCATGTCTCTTCCAAGGGGCATTTAAACAGTCTTTTTAAGTTACTGTAACCTCCACCTCTTTTCCAAGTGGCATTTAAACCGTCTTGTTAAGCTACTGCGACCTGCACGTCTCTTCCAAGGGGCATTTAAACCGTCTTGTTAAGCTACTGCGAACTGCATGCCTCTTCCAAGGGGCATTTAAACCGTCTAGTTAAGCCACTGCAACCTGCACGTCTCTTCCAAGGGGCATTTAAACCGTCTTGTTAAGCTGCTGCGACCTGCATGTCTCTTCCAAGGGGCATTTAAACCGTCTTGTTAAGCTACTGCGACCTCCACCGCTCTTCCAAGAGGCATTTAAACCATCTTGTTAAGCTACTGCGATCTGCACGTCTCTTCCAAGTGGCATTTAAACCGTCTAGATAAGCTACTGCGACCTGCACTTCTCTTCCAAAGAGCATTTAAACTGCCTTGTTAAGCTACTGAGACTTCCACCGCTCTTCCAAGGGTCATTTAAAATGTCTTATTAAGCTACTGCGACTTGCACATCTCTTCCAATGGGCATTTAAACCGTCTTATTAAGCTACTGCGACCTGCACATCTCTTCCAAGGGGCATTTAAACTGTCTTTTTAAGCTACTGCGTCCTCCACCGCTCTTCCAAAGTGCATTTAAACAGTCTTGTTAAGCTACTACGACCTGCACGTCTCTTCCAATGGGCATTTAAACCGTCTTGGTAAGCTACTGTGACCTGCAAGAATATTCCAAGGGACATTTAAACCCTCTTGTTAAGCTACTGCGACCTGCACGTCTCTTCCAAGGGGGATTTAAACCATCTTGTTAAGCTACTGCGACCTGCATGTCTCTTCCAAGGGGAATTTAAACCGTCTTATTAAGCTACTGCGACCTGCACGTCTCTTCCAAGGGGCATTTAAACTGTCTTTTTAAGCTACTGCGTCCTCCACCGCTCTTCCAAAGTGCATTTAAACAGTCTTGTTAAGCTACTACGACATGCACGTCTCTTCCAATGGGCATTTAAACCGTCTTGGTAAGCTACTGTGACCTGCAAGCCTATTCCAAGGGACATTTAAACCCTCTTGTTAAGCTACTGCGAAATGCACGTCTCTTCCAAGGGGGATTTAAACCATCTTGTTAAGCTACTGCGACCTGCATGTCTCTTCCAAGGGGCATTTAAACCGTCTTGTTAAGCTACTGCGACCTGCTTGTCTCTTCCAAGGGGTATTTAAACTGTCTTGTTAAGCTACTGCGACCTCCACTGATCTTCCAAGGGGCATTTAAACCGTCTTGTTAAGCTACTGCGACCTGCACGTCTCTTCCAAGGGGAAATTAAACCGTCTTGTTAAGCTACTGCGACCTGCACGTCTCTTCCAAGGGGCATTTAAACCGTCTTGTTAAGCTACTGCGTCTTGCAAGTCTTTTCCAAGGGCCATTTAAACAGTCTTTTTAAGCTACTGTAACCTCCACCACTTTTCCAAGGGGCATTTAAACCGTCTTGTTAAGCTGCTGCGACCTGCATGTCTCTTCCAAGGTGCATTTAAACCGCCTTGTTAAGCTACTGCGACCTGCACGTCTCTTCCAAGGTGCATTTAAACCGCCTTGTTAAGCTACTGCGACCTGCACGTCTCTTCCAAGGTGCATTTAAACTGACTTTTTTAGCTACTGCGACTTGCACGTCTCATCCAAGGGGCATTTAAAACATCTTATTAAGCTACTTTAACCTCCACCACTTTTCCAAGGGGCATTTAATCCGTCTTGTAAAGCTATTGCGATCTGCACGTCTCTTCCAAGGGGCATTTAAACCGTCTTGTTAAGCTACTGCGACCTGCATGTCTCTTCCAAGGGGCATTTAAACCATCTTGTTAAGCCACTGCGACCTGCATGTCTCTTCCAAGGGGCATTTAAACCGTCTTTTTAAGCAGCTGCGACCTGCACGTCTCTTCCAAGGGGCATTTAATCCATCTTGTTAAGCTACTGCGACCTCCACCGCTCTTCCAAGTCGCATTTAAATCATCTTGTTAAGCTACTGCGACCTGCAAGTCTCTTCCAAGGGGCATTGAAACCGTCTTGGTAAGCTAATGCGACCTCCACCGCTCTTACAAGGGGAATTTAAACCGTCTTGTTAAGCTACTGCGACCTGCACGTCTCTTCTAAGGGGCATTTAAACCATCTTGTTAAGCTACTGCGACTTGCACTTCTCTTCCAAGGGGCATTTAAACCGTCTTGTTAAGCTACTGTAACCTCCACCACTTTTCCAAGAGGCATTTAAACCGTCTTGTTAAGATAGTGCGACCTGCATGGCTCTTCCAAGGGGCATTTAAAACGCTTTGTTAAGCTACTGGGACCTGCATGTCTCTTCCAAGGGGCATTTAAACCATCTTGGTAAGCTACTTTGACTTGCAAGCCTATTCCAAGGGGCATTTAAACCCTCTTGTTAAGCTACTGCGACCTGCACGTCTCTTCCAAGGGGGATTTAAACCGTCTTGTTAAGCTACTGCGACCTGCACCTCTCTTCCAAGGTTCATTTAAACCGTCTTGTTAAGCTACTGCGACCTGCAAGTCTCTTCCAAGGTGCATTTAAACTGTCTCGTTAAGCTACTGCGACCTCCACTGCTCTTCCAAGTGGCATTTAAACCATCTTGTTAAGCTACTGAGACCTGCACGTCTCTTCCAAGGGGCATTTAAACCGTCTTGTTAAGCTACTGCGACCTGCACGTCCCTTCCAAGGGGCATTTAAACCGTCTTGTTTAGCTACTGCGACCTTGACGTCTCTTCTAAGGGGCATTTAAGCCGTCTTATTAAGCTACTGCGACCTGCACGTCTCTTGCAAGGGGCATTTAAACTGTCTTGTTAAGCTACTGCGAACTCCACCGCTCTTCCAAGGGGCATTTAAACCGTCTTGTTAAGGTACTGCGACCTCCACGTCTCTTCCAAGGGGCATTTAAACTGTCTTGTTAAGCTACTGCTACCTGCACGTCTCTTCCAAGGGGCATTTAAACCGTCTTGTTAAGCTACTGCAAACTCCACCACTTTTCCAAGGGGCATTTAAACCATCTTGTTAAGCTACTGCGACCTGCACGTCTCTTCCATGGGGCATTTAAACCGTCTTGTTAAGCTACTGCGACCTGCATGTCTCTACCAAGAGACATTTAAACCGTCTTGTTAAGCTACTGCGACCTGCACGCCTCTTCCAAGGGGCATTTAAACAGTCTTGTTAAGCTGCTGCGACCTGCATGTCTCTTCCAAGGAGCATTTAAACTGTCTTGTTAAGCTACTCCGACCTCCACCGCTCTTCCAAGGGGCATTTAAACTGTCTTGCTAAGCTACTGCGACCTGCACATCTCTTCCAAGGGGCATTTAAATCGTCTTGGTAAGCGACTGCGACCTGCAAGCCTCTTCCAAGGGGCATTTAAACTGTCTTGTTAAGCTACTGCGACCTGCAAGTTTCATCCAAGGGGCATTTAAACTGTCTTATTAAGCTACTGCGACCTCCACCGCTCTTCCAAGGGGCATTTATACCATCTTGTTAAGCTACTGAGACCTGCACGTCTATTCCTAGGGGCATTTAAACTGTCTTGTAGGGCTATTGCGACCTGCACGTCTCTTCCAAGGCGCATTTAATCCGTCTTTTTAAGCTACTGCGTCTTGCACATCTCTTCCAAGGCGCATTTAATCCGTCTTTTTAAGCTACTGCGACTTGCACGTTTCTTCCAAGGGGCATTTAAAGCGTCTTTTTAAGCTACTGCGTCTTGCACGTCTCTTCCAAGGGGCATTTAAACCGTCTTGTTAAGCTACTGTAACCTCCACCTCTTTTCCAAGGGGCATTTAAACCGTCATGTTAAGCTACTGCGACCAGCACGTCTCTTCCAAGGGGCATTTAAACCGTCTTGTTAAGCTACTGCGACCTGTATGTCTCTTCCAAGCGGCATTTAACCCGTCTTGTTAAGCTGCTGCGACCTGCATGTCTCTTCCAGGGGGCATTTAAACCATCTTGTTAAGCTACTGCGACCTGCACGTCTCTTCCAAGGGGCATTTACACCGTCTTGGTAATCTACTGTGACCTGCAATCCTATTCCAAGGGGCATTTAAACCGTCTTTTTAAGCTACTGCCACTTGCACGTCTCTTCCAAGGTCCATTTAAACCATCTTGTTAAGCTACTGCGTCCTGCACGTCTCTTCCAAGGGGCATTTAAACAGTCTATTTAAGCTGCTGCGACCTGCACGTCTCCTCCAAGGGGCATTTAAAGAGTCTTGTTTAGCTACTGCGTCCTCCTCCGCTCTTCCAAGGGACATTTAAACCATCTTGTTAAGCTACTGCGACCTGCACGTTTCTTCCAAGGGGCATTTAAACCGTTTTGGTAAGCTACTGCGACCTGCAAGCCTGTTCCAAGGGGCTTTTAAACCCTATTGTTAAGCTACTGCGACCTGCACGTCTCTTTCAGGGGGCATGTAAACCGTCTTGTTAAGCTACTGCGACCTGCACGTCTCTTCCAAGGGGCATTTAAACTGTCTTATTAAGCTACTGCGATCTGCATGTCTCTTCCAAGGGGCATTTAAACTGTCTTGTTAAGCTACTGCGACCTCCACCGCTCTTCCAATGGGCATTTAAGCCGTCTTGTTAAGCTACTGCGACCTGAACGTCTCTTCCAAGGGGCATTTAAACCGTCTTGTTAAGCTACTGCGACCTTCATGTCTCTTCCAAGGGGCATTTAAACGGTCTTGTTAAGCTACTGCGACCTCCACCGCTCTTCCAAGGGTCATTTAAACCATTTTGATAAGCTACTGCGACCAGCACGTCTCTTCCAAGGGGCATTTAAACCCGCTTGTTAAGCTCCTGCGACCTGCACATCCCTTGAAAGGGGCATTTAAACCCTCTTGTTAAGCGACTGCGACCTGCACGTCTCTTCCAATGGGCATTTAAACTGTCTTGTTAAGCTACTGCGACCTCCACATCTCTTCCAAGGGGCATTTAAACCATCTTGTTAAGCTACTGCGACCTGCACGTCTCTTCCAAGGGGCATTTAAACCCTCTTGGTAAGCTACTGCGACCTGCAAGCCTATTCCAAGGGGCATTTAAACCCTCTTCTTAAGCTACTGCGACCTGCACGTCTCTTCCAAGGGGGATTTAATCCATCTTGCTAAGCTACTGCAACCTGCATGTCTGTTCCAAAGGGCATTTAAACCGCCTTGTTAAGCTACTGCGACCTGCTCTTCTCTTCCAAGGGCCATTTAAACAGTCTTGTTAAGCTACTGCGACCTGCACGTCTCTTCCAAGGTGTATTTAAACCGTCTTTTTAAGCTACTGTAACTTCCACCACTTTTCCAAGGGGCATTTAAACCGTCTTTTTAAGCTACTGCGACCTACACGTCTCTTCCAAGGGGCATTTAAACTGTCTTGTTAAGCTACTGCGACCTCCACCGCTCTTACAAGGGGCATTTAAACCATCTTGGTAAGCTACTGCAACCTGCACGTCTCTTCCAAGGGGCATTTAAACTGTCTTGTTAAGCTACTGCGACCTGCACGTCTCTTCTAAGGGGTATTTAAACCGTCTTGTTAAGCTACTGCGACTTGCACGTCTCTTCCAAGTGGCATTTATACCGTCTTGTTAAGCTACTGTAACCTCCACCACTTTTCCAAGGGGCATTTAATCCGTCTTGTTAAGCTACTGCGACATGCACGTCTCTTCCAAGGGGCATTTAAAATGCTTTGTTAAGCTACTGCGACCTGCACGTCTCTTCCAATGGGCATTTAGACCGTCTTGTCAAGCTACTGCGACCTGCACGTCTCTTCCAAGGGGCATTTAAACTGTCTTGTTAAGTTTCTGCGACCTGCATGTCTCTTCCAAGGGGCATTTAAACCGTTTTGTTAAACTACTGCGACATCCACCGCTCTTTCAAGGGGCATTTAAACAGTCTTGTGAAGCTACTGCGACCTGCACGTCTCTTCCAAGGGGCATTTAAACCGTCTTATTAAGCTACTGCGACCTGCACATCTCTTCCAAGGGGCATTTAAACCGTCTTATTAAGCTACTGCGACCTGCACGTCTCTTCCAAGGGGCATTTAAACTGTCTTTTTAAGCCACTGCGTCCTCCACCGCTCTTCCAAAGTGCATTTAAACAGTCTTGCTAAGCTACTACGACCTGCACGTCTCTTCCAATGGGCATTTAAACCGTCTTGGTAAGCTACTTTGACCTGCAAGCCTATTCCAAGGGACATTTAAACCCTCTTGTTAAGCTACTGCGACCAGCACGTCTCTTCCAAGGGGGATTTAAACCATCTTCTTAAGCTACTGCGACCTGCATGTTTCTTCCAAGGGGCATTTAAACCGTCTTATTAAGCTACTGCGACCTGCACGTCTCTTCCAAGGGGCATTTAAACTGTCTTTTTAAGCTACTGCGTCCTCCACCGCTCTTCCAAAGTGCATTTAAACAGTCTTGTTAAGCTACTACGACCTGCACGTCTCTTCCAATGGGCATTTAAACCGTCTTGGTAAGCTACTGTGACCTGCAAGCCTATTCCAAGGGACATTTAAACCCTCTTGTTAAGCTACTGCGACCTGCACGTCTCTTCCAAGGGGGATTTAAACCATCTTGTTAAGCTACTGCGACCTGCATGTCTCTTCCAAGGGGCATTTAAACCGTCTTGTTAAGCTACTGCGACCTGCTCGTCTCTTCCAAGGGGCATTTAAACCATCTTGTTAAGCTACTGCGACCTGCACGCCTCTTCCAAGGCGCATTTAAACGGTCTTTTTTAGCTACTGCGACTTGCACGTCTCTTCCAAGGGGCATTTAAACAGTCTTTTTAAGTTACTGTAACCTCCACCTCTTTTCCAAGGGGCATTTAAACCGTCTTGTTAAGCTACTGCGACCTGCACGTCTCTTCCAAGGGGCATTTAAACCATCTTGTTAAGCTACTGCGAACTGCATGTCTCTTCCAAGGGGCATTTAAACCGTCTAGTTAAGCCACTGCAACCTGCACGTCTCTTCCAAGGGGCATTTAAACCGTCTTGTTAAGCTGCTGCGACCTGCATGTCTCTTCCAAGGGGCATTTAAACCGTCTTGTTAAGCTACTGCGACCTCAACCGCTCTTCCAAGAGGCATTTAAACCATCTTGTTAAGCTACTGCGATCTGCACGTCTCATCCAAGTGGCATTTAAACCGTCTAGTTAAGCTACTGCGACCTGCACTTCTCTTCCAAAGAGCATTTAAACTGCCTTGTTAAGCTACTGAGACTTCCACCGCTCTTCCAAGGGTCATTTAAAACGTCTTATTAAGCTACTGCGACTTGCACATCTCTTCCAAGGGGCATTTAAACCGTCTTATTAAGCTACTGCGACCAACACGTCTCTTCCAAGGGGCATTTAAACTGTCTTTTTAAGCTACTGCGTCCTCCACCGCTCTTCCAAAGTGCATTTAAACAGTCTTGTTAAGCTACTACGACCTGCACGTCTCTTCCAATGGGCATTTAAACCGTCTTGGTAAGCTACTGTGACCTGCAAGCCTATTCCAAGGGACATTTAAACCCTCTTGTTAAGCTACTGCGACCTGCACGTCTCTTCCAAGGGGGATTTAAACCATCTTGTTAAGCTACTGCGACCTGCATGTCTCTTCCAAGGGGCATTTAAACTGTCTTATTAAGCTACTGCGACCTGCACGTCTCTTCCAAGGGGCATTTAAACAGTCTTTTTAAGCTACTGCGTCCTCCACCGCTCTTCCAAAGTGCATTTAAACAGTCTTGTTAAGCTACTACGACCTGCACGTCTCTTCCAATGGGCATTTAAACCGTCTTGGTAAGCTACTGTGACCTGCAAGCCTATTCCAAGGGACATTTAAACCCTCTTGTTAAGCTACTGCGACCTGCACGTCTCTTCCAAGGGGGATTTAAACCATCTTGTTAAACTACTGCGACCTGCATGTCTCTTCCAAGGGGCATTTAAACCGTCTTGTTAAGCTACTGCGACCTGCTTGTCTCTTCCAAGGGGCATTTAAACCGTCTTCTTAAGCTACTGCGACCTGCACGCCTCTTCCAAGGCGCATTTAAACGGTCTTTTTTAGCTACTGCGACTTGCACGTCTCTTCCAAGGGGCATTTAAACAGTCTTTTTAAGTTACTGTAACCTCCACCTCTTTTCCAAGGGGCATTTAAACCGTCTTGTTAAGCTACTGCGACTTGCACGTCTCTTCCAAGGGGCATTTAAACCGTCTTGTTAAGCTACTGCGAACTGCATGTCTCTTTCAAGGGGCATTTAAACCGTCTAGTTAAGCCACTGCAACCTGCACGTCTCTTCCAAGGGGCATTTAAACCGTCTTGTTAAGCTGCTGCGACCTGCATGTCTCTTCCAAGGGGCATTTAAACCGTCTTGTTAAGCTACTGCGACCTCCACCGCTCTTCCAAGAGGCATTTAAACCATCTTGTTAAGCTACTGCGATCTGCACGTCTCTTCCAAGTGGCATTTAAACCCTCTAGTTAAGCTACTGCGACCTGCACTTCTCTTCCAAAGAGCATTTAAACTGCCTTGTTAAGCTACTGAGACTTCCACCGCTCTTCCAAGCGTCATTTAAAACGTCTTATTAAGCTACTGCGACTTGCACATCTCTTCCAAGGGGCATTTAAACCGTCTTATTAAGCTACTGCGACCTCCACCACCCTTCCAAGGGGCATTTAAACCATCTTGTTAAGCTACTGCGACCTGTACGTCTCTTCCAAGTTGCATTTAAACTGTCTTATTAAGCTACTGCGACCTCCACCGCTCTTCCAAGGACCATTTGAACCATCATTTTAAGCTACTGCGACCTGCACGTCTCTTCCAAGGGGCATTTAAACTGTCTTGTTAAGCTACTGCGACCTACACGTCTCTTCAAGGGGCATTCAAACTGTCTTGTTAAGCTACTGCGACCTGCACGTCTCTTCCAAGGGGCATTTAAACTGTCTTGTTAAGCTACTGTGACCTGCACGTCTCTTCCAAGGGGCATTTAAACTGTCTTGGTAAGCTACTGCGACCTGCAAGCCTCTTCCAAGGGGCATTTAAACCATCTTGTTAAGCTACTGCGACCTGCACGTCTCTTCCAAGGGGCATTTAAACTGTCTTGTTAAGCTACTGCGACCTCCACCGCTCTTCCAAGCAGCATTTGAACCATCATTTTAAGCTACTGAGACCTGCACGTTTCTTCCAAGGGGCATTTAAACTGTGTTGTTAAGCTACTGCGACCTGCACGTCTCTTCCAAGTGGCATTTAAACTGTCTTGTTAAGCTACTGCGACCTGCACGTCTCTTCCAAGGGGCATTTTAACCGTCTTGGTAAGCTACTGCGACCTGCAAGCCTCTTTCAAGGGGCATTTAAACCGTCTTGTTAAGCTACTGCGACCTGCACGTCTCTTCCAAGGGGCATTTATACTGTATTGTTAAGCTACTGCGACCTCCACCGCTCTTCCAAGGAGCATTTGAACCATCATTTTAAGCTACTGCGACCTGCACGTCTCTTCCAAGGGGCATTTAAACTGTCTTGTTAAGCTACTGCAACCTCCAACGCTCTTCCAAGCGGCATTGAAACCATCTTGTTAAGCTACTGTGACCTGCACGTCTCTTCCAAGGGGCATTTAAACTGTCTTGTTAAGCTACTGCGACCTTCACGTCCCTTCTAAGGGGCATTTAAACCGTCTTGTTAAGCTACTGCGACTTGCACGTCTCTTCCAAGGGGCATTTAAACTGTATTGTTAAGCTCTTGTAACCTCCACCACTTTTACAAGAGGCATTTAAACCGTCTTGTTAAGCTACTGCGACCTGCCAGTCTCTTCCAAGGCGCATTTAAAACCCTTTGTTAAGCTACTTCGACCTGCATGTCTCTTCCAAGGGGCATTTAAACCGTCTTGTTAAGCTACTGCGACCTGCATGTCTCTTCCAAGTGGCATTTAAACCGTCTTGTTAAGCTACTGCGACCTGCACGTCTCTTCCAAGGGGCATTTAAACTGTCTTGTTAAGCTACTGCGACCTCCACCTCTATTCCAAGGGGCATTTAAACCGTCTTGTTAAGCTACTGCAACCTGCTCGTATCTTCCAAGGGGCTTTTAAACCGTCTTGTTAAGCTACTGCGACCTGCAAGTCTCTTCCAAGGCGTATTTAAACTGTCTTTTTAAGCTACTGCGACTTGAAGGTCTCTTCCAAGGGGCCTTTAAACCGTCTTGTTAAGCTACTGTAAACTCCACCACTTTTCCAAGGGGCATCTAAACCATCTTGTTAAGCTACTGCGACCTGCACGTCTCTTCCAAGGGGCGTTTAAACCGTCTTGTTAAGCTACTGCGACCTGCATGTCTCTTCCAAGGGGCATTTAAACCGTCTTGTTAAGCTACTGCGACCTGCATGTCTCTTCCAAGTGGCATTTAAACCATCTTGTTAAGCTACTGCGACCTGCACGTCTCTTCCAAGGGGCATTTAAACTGTCTTGTTAAGCTACTGCGACCTCCACTTCTATTCCAAGGGGCATTTAAACCGTCTTGTTAAGCTACTGCAACCTGCTCGTATCTTCCAAGGGGCTTTTAAACCGTCTTGTTAAGCTACTGCGACCTGCAAGTCTCTTCCAAGGCGTATTTAAACTGTCTTTTTAAGCTACTGCGACTTGAAGGTCTCTTCCAAGGGGCCTTTAAAACGTCTTGTTAAGCTACTGTAAACTCCACCACTTTTCCAAGGGGCATCTAAACCATCTTGTTAAGCTACTGCGACCTGCACGTCTCTTCCAAGGGGCGTTTAAACCGTCTTGTTAAGCTACTGCGACCTGCATGTCTCTTCCAAGGGGCATTTAAACCGTCTTGTTAAGCTACTGCGACCTGCACGTCTCTTCCAAGGGGAATTTAAACCGTCTTGTTTAGCTACTGCGACCTCCACCGCACTTCCAAGAGGCATTTAAACCGTCTTGTTAAGCTACTGCGACCTGCACGTCTCTTTTAAGGGGCATTTAAACTGTCTTGTTAAGCTACAGCGACCTCAACCGCTCTTTCAAGGGGCATTTAATCCGTCTTGTTAAGCTACTGTGACCTGCACGTCTCTTCCAAGTGGCAGTTAAACCGTCTTGTTAAGCTACTGCGACCTGCAAGTCTCTTCCAAGTGGCATTTAAACTATGTTGTTAAGTTATTGCGATCTCCACCTCTCTTCCAAGTGCCATTTAAAACGTCTTGTTAAGCTACTGCGACCTGCTCGTCACTTCCAAGGGGCATTTAAACCGTCTTGTTAAGCTACTGCGACCTGCAAGTCTCTTCCAAGGCGCATTTAAACCATCTTTTTAAGCTACTGCGACTTGAACGTCTCTTCCAAGGGGCATTTAAACTGTCTTGTTAAGCTACCGTTACCTCCACCAATTTTCCAAGGGGCATCTAAACAGTCTTGTTAAGCTACTGCGACCTGCACGTCTCTTCCAAGGGGCATTTAAACCATCTTTTTAAGCTACTGCGACCTTCATGTCTCTTACAAGGGGCATTTAAACGGTCTTGTTAAGCTACTGCGACCTCCACCGCTCTTCCAAGGGTCATTTAAACCATTTTGGTAAGCTACTGCGACCTGCACGTCTCTTCCAAGGGGCATTTAAACCCGCTTGTTAAGCTCCTGCGACCTGCACGTCCCTTCCAAGGGGCATTTAAACCCTCTTGTTAAGCTACTGCGACCTGCACGTCTCTTCCAATATGCATTTAAACTGTCTTGTTAAGCTACTGCGACCTCCACATCTCTTCCAAGGGGCATTTAAACCATCTTATTAAGTTACTGCGACCTGCACATCTCTTCCAAGGGGCATTTAAACCATTTTATTAAGCTACTGCGACATGCACGTCTCTTCCAAGGGGCATTTAAACTGTCTTGTTAAGCTACTGCGACATCCACAGCTCTTCCAAGGGGCATTTAAACCATCTTGTTAAGCTACTGCGAACTGCACGTCTCTTCCAAGGGGCATTTAAACCCTCTTGGTAAGCTACTGCGACCTGCAAGCCTATTCCAAGGGGCATTTAAACCCTCTTCTTAAGCTACTGCGACCTGCACGTCTCTTCCAAGGGGGATTTAATCCATCTTGTTAAGCTACTGCAACCTGCATGTCTCTTCCAAAGGGCATTTAAACCGTCTTGTTAAGCTACTGCGACCTGCTCTTCTCTTCCAAGGGCCATTTAAACAGTCTTGTTAAGCTACTGCGACCTGCACGTCTCTTCCAAGGTGCATTTAAACCATCTTTTTAAGCTACTGCGACTTGCACGTCTGTTCCAAGGGGCATTTAAACCGTCTTGTTAAGCTACTGCGACCTACACGTCTCTTCCAAGGGGCATTTAAACTGTCTTGTTAAGCTACTGCGACCTCCACCGCTCTTACAAGGGGCATTTAAACCATCTTGGTAAGCTACTGCGACCTGCACGTCTCTTCCAAGGGATATTTAAACTGCCTTGTTAAGCTACTGCGACCTGCACGTCTCTTCTAAGGGGTATTTAAACCGTCTTGTTAAGCTACTGCGACTTGCACGTCTCTTCCAAGTGGCATTTATGCCGTCTTGTTAAGCTACTGTAACCTCCACCACTTTTCCAAGGGGCATTTAAACCGTCTTGTTAAGCTACTGCGACTTGCACGTCTCTTCCAAGGGGCATTTAAAATGCTTTGTTAAGCTACTGCGACCTGCACGTCTCTTCCAAGGGGCATTTAGACCATCTTGTTAAGCTACTGCGACCTGCACGTCTCTTCCAAGGGGCATTTAAACTGTCTTGTTAAGCTTCTGCGACCTGCATGTTTCTTCCAAGGGGCATTTAAACCGTTTTGTTAAACTACTGCGACATCCACCGCTCTTTCAAGGGGCAATTAAACAGTCTTGTGAAGCTACTGCAACATGCACGTCCCTTTCAAGGGGCATTTAAACAGTCTTGTTAAGCTACTGTGACCTCCACCGCTCCTCCAAGGGGCATTTAAACCATCTTGTTAAGCTGCTGCGACCTGCACGTCTCTTCCAAGTGGCATTTAAACCATCTTGTTAAGCTACTGCGACCTGCACGTCTCTTCCAAGGGGCATTTAAACTGTCTTGTTAAGCTACTGCGACCTCCACCTCTCTTCCAAGGGGCATTTAAACCGTCTTATTAAGCTACTGCGACCTGCACATCTCTTCCAAAGGGCATTTAAACCGTCTTATTAAGCTACTGCGACCTGCACGTCTCTTCCAAGGGGCATTTAAACCGTCTTGTTAAGTTACTGCGAACTCCACCGCTCTCCCAATGGGCATTTTAACGGTCTTGTTAAGCTAATGCGACCTGCACGTCTCTTCCAAGGTGCATTTAAACCATCTTGTTAATCTACTGCGACCTCCACCGCTTTTCCAAGGGGCATTTAAACGGTCTTGTTAAGCTAATGCGACCTGCACGTCTCTTCCAAGGAGCATTTAAACCGTCTTGTTAAGCTACTGCGACCTCCACCGCTCTTCCAAGGGGCATTTAAACCGTCTTGTTAAGCTACTGCGACCTGCACGTCTCTTCCATGGGGCATTTAAACCGTCTTGTTAAGCTACTGCGACCTGCACGTCTCTTCCAAGGGGCATTTAAACCGTCTTGTAAAGCTACTGCGACCTGCACGTCTCTTCCATGGGGCATTTAAACCGTCTTGTTAAGCTACTGCGACCTGCACGTCTCTTCCAAGGGGCATTTAAACCGTCTTGTTAAGCTACTGCAAACTCCACCACTCTTCCAAGGGGCATTTAAACCGTCTTGTTAAGCTACTGCGACCTGCACTTCTCTACCAAAGGGCATTTAAATCGTCTTGTTAAGCTACTGCGACCTGCCAGTCTCTTCCAAGGAGCATTTAAACTGTCTTGTTAAACTACTGCGACCTCCACCGCTCTTCCAAGGGGCATTTAAACCGTCTTGTTAAGCTACTCTGACCTGCACGTCTTTTCCAAGCGGCATTTAAACCGTCTTGTTAAGCTACTGCGACCTGCACGTCTCTTCTAAGGGGTATTTAAACCGTCTTGCTAAGCTACTGCGACTTGCACGTCTCTTCCAAGGGGCATTTAAACCGTCTTGTTAAGCTACTGTAACCTCCACCCCTTTTCCAAGGGGCATTTAAACCGTCTTGTTAAGCTACTGCGACCTGCACATCTCTTCCAAGGGGCATTTAAACCGCTGTGTTAAGCTACTGCGACCTGCATGTCTCTTCCAAGGGGCATTTAAACCTTCTTGTTAAGCTACTGCGACCTGCAAGTCTCTTCCAAGTGGCATATTTACCGTCTTGTTAAGCTACAGTAACCTCCAACACTTTTCCAGGGGGCATTTAAACCGTCTTGTTAAGCTACTGCGAGCTGCACTTATCTTCCAAGGGGCATTTAAACCGCTGTGTTAAGCTACTGCGACCTGCATGTCTCTTCCAATGGGCATTTAAACCTTCTTGTTAAGCTACTGCGACCTCCACCTCTCTTCCAAGGGGCATTTAAACAGTCTTGTTAAGCTACTGCGACCTGCTCTTCTCTTCCAAGGGGCATTTAAACCGTCTTGTTAAGCTACTGTGAACTGCACGCCTCTTCGAAGGAGCATTTAAACTGTCTTGTTAAGCTACTGCGACCTGCACGTCTCTTCCAAAGGGCATTTAAACCGTCTTGTTAAGCTACTGCGACCTGCTCTTCTCTTCCAAGGGCCATTTAAACAGTCTTGTTAAGCTACTGCGACCTGCACGTCTCTTCCAAGGTGCATTTAAACCATCTTTTTAAGCTACTGCGACTTGCACGTCTGTTCCAAGGGGCATTTAAACCGTCTTGTTAAGCTACTGCGACCTACACGTCTCTTCCAAGGGGCATTTAAACTGTCTTGTTAAGCTACTGCGACCTCCACCGCTCTTACAAGGGGCATTTAAACCATCTTGGTAAGCTACTGCGACCTGCACGTCTCTTCCAAGGGGCATTTAAACTGCCTTGTTAAGCTACTGCGACCTGCACGTCTCTTCTAAGGGGTATTTAAACCGTCTTGTTAAGCTACTGCGACTTGCACGTCTCTTCCAAGTGGCATTTATACCGTCTTGTTAAGCTACTGTAACCTCCACCACTTTTCCAAGGGGCATTTAAACCGTCTTGTTAAGCTACTGCGACCTGCACGTCTCTTCCAAGGGGCATTTAAAATGCTTTGTTAAGCTACTGCGACCTGCACGTCTCTTCCAAAGGGCATTTAGACCATCTTGTTAAGCTACTGCGACCTGCACGTCTCTTCCAAGGGGCATTTAAACTGTCTTGTTAAGCTTCTGCGACCTGCATGTTTCTTCCAAGGGGCATTTAAACCGTTTTGTTAAACTACTGCGACATCCACCGCTCTTTCAAGGGGCATTTAAACAGTCTTGTGAAGCTACAGCAACATGCACGTCCCTTTCAAGGGGCATTTAAACTGTCTTGTTAAGCTACTGTGACCTCCACCGCTCCTCCAAGGGGCATTTAAACCATCTTGTTAAGCTGCTGCGACCTGCACGTCTCTTCCAAGTGGCATTTAAACCATCTTGTTAAGCTACTGCGACCTGCACGTCTCTTCCAAGGGGCATTTAAACTGTCTTGTTAAGCTACTGCGACCTCCACCTCTCTTCCAAGGGGCATTTAAACCGTCTTATTAAGCTACTGCGACCTGCACATCTCTTCCAAGGGGCATTTAAACCGTCTTATTAAGCTACTGCGACCTGCACGTCTCTTCCAAGGGGCATTTAAACCGTCTTGTTAAGTTACTGCGAACTCCACCGCTCTCCCAATGGGCATTTTAACGGTCTTGTTAAGCTAATGCGACCTGCACGTCTCTTCCAAGGTGCATTTAAACCATCTTGTTAATCTACTGCGACCTCCACCGCTTTTCCAAGGGGCATTTAAACGGTCTTGTTAAGCTAATGCGACCTGCACGTCTCTTCCAAGGAGCATTTAAACCGTCTTGTTAAGCTACTGTGACCTCCACCGCTCTTCCAAGGGGCATTTAAACCGTCTTGTTAAGCTACTGCGACCTGCACGTCTCTTCCATGGGGCATTTAAACCGTCTTGTTAAGCTACTGCGACCTGCACGTCTCTTCCAAGGGGCATTTAAACCGTCTTGTAAAGCTACTGCGACCTGCACGTCTCTTCCATGGGGCATTTAAACCGTCTTGTTAAGCTACTGCGACCTGCACGTCTCTTCCAAGGGGCATTTAAACCGTCTTGTTAAGCTACTGCAAACTCCACCACTCTTCCAAGGGGCATTTAAACCGTCTTGTTAAGCTACTGCGACCTGCACTTCTCTACCAAAGGGCATATAAATCGTCTTGTTAAGCTACTGCGACCTGCCAGTCTCTTCCAAGGAGCATTTAAACTGTCTTGTTAAACTACTGCGACCTCCACCGCTCTTCCAAGGGGCATTTAAACCGTCTTGTTAAGCTACTCTGACCTGCACGTCTTTTCCAAGCGGCATTTAAACCGTCTTGTTAAGCTACTGCGACCTGCACGTCTCTTCTAAGGGGTATTTAAACCGTCTTGCTAAGCTACTGCGACTTGCACGTCTCTTCCAAGGGGCATTTAAACCGTCTTGTTAAGCTACTGTAACCTCCACCCCTTTTCCAAGGGGCATTTAAACCGTCTTGTTAAGCTACTGCGAGCTGCACTTATCTTCCAAGGGGCATTTAAACCGCTGTGTTAAGCTACTGCGACCTGCATGTCTCTTCCAATGGGCATTTAAACCTTCTTGTTAAGCTACTGCGACCTCCACCTCTCTTCCAAGGGGCATTTAAACAGTCTTGTTAAGCTACTGCGACCTGCTCTTCTCTTCCAAGGGGCATTTTAAACCGTCTTGTTAAGCTACTGTGAACTGCACGCCTCTTCGAAGGAGCATTTAAACTGTCTTGTTAAGCTACTGCGACCTGCACGTCTCTTCCAAGGGGCATTTAAACCGTCTTGTTAAGCTACTGTGACTTGCACGTCTCTTCGAAGGGGCATTTAAACCTTCTTGTTTAGGTATTGTAACCTCCACACTTTTCCAAGGGGCATTTAAACCGTCTTGTTAAGCTACTGCGACCTGCATGTCTCTTCCAAGGGGCATTTAAACCGTCTTGTTAAGCTGCTGCGACCTGCATGTCTCTTCCAAGGGGTATTTAAACCGTCTTGTAAAGCTACTGCGACCTGAGCTTCTCTACCAAAGGGCATTTAAACCGTCTTGTTAAGCTACTGCGACCTGCACGTCTCTTCCAAGGAGCATTTAAACCGTCTTGTTAAGCTACTGCGACCTCCACCGCTCTTCCAATGTCATTTTAACCGTCTTGTTAAGCTACTGAGACCTGCACATCTCTTCCAAGGGGCATTTAAACTATCTTGTTAATCTACTGCGACCTCCACCGCTTTTCCAAGGGGCATTTAAAGCATCTTGTTAAGCTACTGCAACCTGCAAGTCTCTTCCAAGGAGTATTTAAACCGTCTTGTTAAGCTACTGCGACCTCCACCGCTCTTCCAAGGAGCATTTAAACCGTCTTGTTAAGCTACTGCGAACTGCACGTCTCTTCCAAGGGCGATTTAAACCGTCTTGTTAAGCTACTGCGACCTGCACGTCTCTTCCAACGGGCATTTAAACCATCTTGTTAATCAACTGCGTCCTCCACCGCTATTCCAAGGGGCATTTAAACCGTCTTGGTAAGCTGCTGCGATCTGCACGTCTCTACCAAGGGGCATTTAATCCATCTTGTTAAGCTACTGCGACCTCCACCGCTCTTCCAATGTCATTTTAACAGTCTTGTTAAGCTACTGCGACCTGCACGTCTCTTCCAAGGGGCATTTAAACCATCTTGTTAATCTACTGCGACCTCCTCCGCTTTTCGAATGGGCATTTAAAGCGTCTTGTTAAGCTACTGCAACCTGCAAGTCTCTTCCAAGGAGTATTTAAACCGTCTTGTTAAGCTACTGCGACCTGCACGTCTCTTCCAACGGGCATTTAAACCATCTTGTTAATCAACTGCGTCCTCCACCGCTATTCCAAGGGGCATTTAAACAGTCTTGGTAAGCTGCTGCGATCTGCATGTCTCTTCCAAGGGGCATTTAAACCGACTTGTTAAGCTACTGCGACCTGCACGTCTCTTCCAAGGGGCATTTAAACCGTCTTGTTAAGCTACTGCGACCTGCATGTCTCTTCCAAGGGGCATTTAAACCTTCTTGTTAAGCTACTGCGACCTGCAAGTCTCTTCCAAGAGGCATTTAAACCGTCTTGTTAAGCTTCTGCGACCTCCACCTCTCTTCCAAGGGGCATTTAAACCATCTTGTTAAGCTACTGCGACGTGCTCGTCTCTTCCAAGGGGCATTTAAACCGTCTTTTTAAGCTACTGCGACCTGCACGCCTCTTCCAAGGGCATTTAAACCGTCTTGTTAAGCTACTGCGACCTGCACTTCTCTTCCAAGGGGCATTTAAACCGTCTTGTTAAGCTACTGCAACTTGCACGTCTCTTCCAAGGGGCATTTAAACCTTCTTGTTTAGCTACTGTAACCTCCACCACTTTTGCAAGGGGCATTTAAACCATCTTGTTAAGCTACTGCGACCTGTATGTCTCTTCCAAGGGGCATTTAAACCGTCTTGTTAAGCTAATGTGACCTGCACGTCTCTTCCAAGGGGCATTTAAACCGTCTTGTTAAGCTACTGCGACCTGCACTTCTCTACCAAAGGGCATTTAAACCGTCTCGTTAAGCTGCTGCGACCTGCACGTATCTTCCAAGGGGCATTTAAACTGTCTTGTTAAGCTACTGCGACCTCCTACGGTCTTCCAAGGGGCATTTTAACCGTCTTGTTAAGCTACTGCGACCTGCACGTCTCTTCCAAGGGGTCATTTAAACCATCTTGTTAATCTACTGCGACCTCCACCGCTTTTCCAAGGGGCATTTAAACCGTCTTGTTAAGCTACTGCGACCTGCACGTCTCTTCCAAGGGGCATTTAAACCGTCTTGTTAACCTACTGCGACCTCCACCGCTTTTCCAAGGGGCATTTAAACCGTCTTGTTAAGCTACTGCGACCTGCATGTCTCTTCCAAGGGGCATTTAAACCATCTTGTTAAGCTACTGTGACCTGCACCGCTCTTCCAAGGGATATTTAATCCATCTTGTTAAGCTACTACGACCTGCACCGCTCTTCCAAGGGGCATTTAAACCGTCTTGTTAAGCTACTGCGACCTGCACTCCTCTACCAAAGGGCATTTAAACCGTCTTGTTAGGCTACTGCGACCTGCACGTCTCTTCCAAGGGGCATTTAAACCGTCTTTTTAAGCTACTGCGACCTCCACCGCTCTTCCAAGGGGCATTTTAACCGTCTTGTTAAGCTACTGCGACCTGCATGTCTCTTCCAAGGGGCATTTAAACCGTCTTGTTAATCTACTGCGACCTCCACCGCTTTTCCAAGGGGCATTTAAATCGTCTTGTTAAGCTACTGCGACCTGCACGTCTCTTCCATGGGGCATTTAAACCGTCTTGTTAAGCTACTGAGAGCTGCACGTCTCTTCCAAGGGGCATTTAAACCGTCTTGTTAAGATTCTGCGACCTGCACATCTCTTCCTACGGGCATTTAAACCATCTTGTTAAGCTACTGCGACCTGCACGTCTCTTCCAAGGAGCATTTAAACCGTCTTGTTAAGCTACTGCGACCTCCACCGCTCTTCCAAAGGGCTTTTAAACCGTCTTGTTAAGCTACTGCGACCTGCACGTCTCTTCCATGGGGCATTTAAACCGTCTTGTTAAGCTACTGCGACCTGCACTTCTCTTCCAAAGGGCATTTAAACCGTCTTGTTAAGCTACTGCGACCTGCACGTCTCTTCCATGGGGCATTTAAACCGTCTTGTTAAGCTACTGCGACCTGCACGTCTCTTCCAAGGGGCATTTAAACCGTCTTGTTAAGCTACTGCGACCTGCAAGTCTCCTCCAAGGGGCATTTATACCGTCTTGTTAAGCTACTGTAACCTCCAACACTTTTCCAGGGGGCATTTAGACCATCTTGTTAAGCTACTGCGACCTGCACTTATCTTCCAAGGGGCATTTAAACCGCTGTGTTAAGCTACTGCGACCTGCATGTCTCTTCCAATGAGCATTTAAACCTTCTTGTTAAGCTACTGCGACCTCCACCTCCCTTCCAAGGGGCATTTAAACAGTCTTGTTAAGCTACTGCGACCTGAAGTTGACGCGCCCCCTGGGCCATGTTCAGGGGAAACCCGGAGCCGGATCTGGATAGGGGTAGTAGTCCTTGTGGCGGTGACCCGGTCCGTGCCCAGGGTGTCAAACTAAGTGGCAGTCTGTGGCAGTAGATGTTAACTTGATCGACTACGCCACCCGTTGAGTGCGGCTTTGCAGCCGCCGCTGCAGAACAGTCCACTGAGGCCAGGTGTATAGGTATGTGCAGCGTGGTGGTATAACCCCCAACGGGAGGGGTATGGCCTCAGGGCAGCAGATGTGGATGATGGGGGTAGCAGGAACCACTCAGAGACGATGCGGTGTAGTTCAGGGTCTTTACTGGTAACAAAGATAGACCCTCCCGGAGTACTTGCTAGCGATCGGGGCCTGGTCAGTCCTTGAGCAGATGGGATCTCCCCTGGCTAGGTGGAGTTGTAGGCCTCCCAAACTAACGATACTCTTCTGGCTACCTTGCTAGAGGCGGATATAAGTAGCCCACGTCCCTGAGTGTACCGTGTGGTGCTCACCCGTATGGCCGGTGACTCGGGGCCTTCTAATGGCTTCCGCTCCACGACGGCGGTGCTGGTCCCACGCGTGTGACCGTGCCTTCGGGTTTCTGGGCCAGAGGACCTGAAATCCCCTGCCGGTCGGTTTCTGCTGCTGGGTAAGGATTAGTCCCCACAGCCTCGGACTCCGGGTCCGGTGATAACTTCTCAGTCAGGGCGAGCTCTGCAGCTGCCAGCCCCTGACTCCTTGTAGCACTGCTCCCACAGAGCTCCTGTTGTTTCTTCCTATGCTGCTTCTCTTCTCTACTCCAGGCATGGCCCAGGAGCTGGGCCCAGCCGGAGCCACAGCTCCCTGTCAGCCCCTCCTGGCCGAACTCTCCCTCAGAACTCTCTAACCCTGCCTCAGCCCCAGGTTTATATAGGGGAAGTCCTTCCCCTCCCAGGACTGGGCAGGAGGTGTGGCATGCATAGGATTCCTGACCAAGAGACCTCCCACCTGCTCTCAGACATAACATTGCTGTTACTGTGGAAACCAGACCCCTGGGGTGCCACATTCCCCCCTAGTGAAATTTAGTACTCCGGGACTAAACATATTTTTAGAAAAACAGAACAGGGTACCAACAATAATAATACAATAAGAAAAGCACATAAAGGTGGTCACGGCATGTCCGTAACCGGGTGCAGTCTTTGAAGAAAAGCAAGGTGTCCATTTCACCAAAACAGGGAGACGTAACCAGGTAGGGGTCTGTCCTGCCCCAAGTCCTTAACAGTCTTTAGTCCATCCTGGGTTACGCTCCACTAACTGTACAAGGTGGCCGCTCTCAGTCCTCGGCCAGTGGGGAAAAAGGGATGGCTGTTCACAGTCCTCAGCCTGGTAAGGGATAGGGGATGGCTGCTCACAGTCCTCAGCCTGGTAAGGGATAGGGAATGGCTGCTCACAGTCCTCAGCCTGTGGGAATTGGGGCACACGGGAACAGTTCACACTTGTCCCAACGGGGACCATATTTTACTTAGCAGCAGTCCTTGTACCCTAACGGGTAACTATGTACAGCTCTTTATTCACGCTACTTCCCTTCAGCAGCTATGTCCTCTTTGTGCTCCCCCCTAAGGGTAGTCCTCAGACCCGTCCGGGTCCTTTTGGCTTTCCTCATATTGGTAGTATGTGTCTGGACGATACCGCAGCTCCTCCTCAGTCAGACGGTGTACATGGAGGGCGTACAGTCCTTTGGCACCCGGGGAGTTCAGGCCTTGCGACCGGGCCTGGAGAGGGTCGCCGTTGATGACGCCCGGGGTCAGAGGGTGCGAATTTGGGCCTGGGCGCGGGCTGGTGGTGGCAGTGCCCAGGGCTGGAGGTATCGGCCGCAGGTCTTGTTGCGGGGGCTGGAGCAGATCGGTGTCTACAGCGCCCGGGGTCAGCGGCTCCACCAGGGGGCCCGGGAGCAGGCTGACGCTGGCAGCGTCCGGGACAGGGAGACTCCTCTTACCTGCTCCCGCGACAGCTCCTGCGTCACGCGTCTTCTCCTGGTGCTGGTCGGGGCCCGCGACGGCTGGGGCGCTGCCGATGCTGGGCAGCTTAGTCTGCTGCCGGTCCGCCATCTTGCTGTCCGTTCCTGGTGTCCTCCTCCCCCCTAGTGGACCGTGGCCTACCTTGCGATGATCCTCTTCCGTAGGCCGCGGCTCCGCAGTGGATCGTCAGGGTTGAGGACCTTCCGTCGCGCTCCTGTGACGTCGGCGTCTGCTGGGCTCCTTCCAGGACCTTACGCAACGTCCGGACGTGAGGCGGGGCTTCAGTTCTCGCGCTCTTTCGAAGTCCACGCCCCTCTTCTTCCCGCGCGGCGTCTTCAAGATGGCGTCCAACGGCGGGAAAACTCCACGGATGGCGGGAATCTTCACCACTGGTAAGTTTTGAACAGTTTTTTTCAGGCACGCAGTACCCGGTGGTTACGGGCACGAAATCCTGCCGACTACGCCAAAAGTTGACGCGCCCCCTGGGCCATGTTCAGGGGAAACCCGGAGCCGGATCTGGATAGGGGTAGTAGTCCTTGTGGCGGTGACCTGGTCCGTGCCCAGGGTGTCAAACTAAGTGGCAGTCTGTGGCAGTAGATGTTAACTTGATCGACTACGCCACCCGTTGAGTGCGGCTTTGAAGCCGCCGCTGCAGAACAGTCCACTGAGGCCAGGTGTATAGGTATGTGCAGCGTGGTGGTATAACCCCCAACGGGAGGGGTATGGCCTCAGGGCAGCAGATGTGGATGATGGGGGTAGCAGGAACCACTCAGAGACGATGCGGTGTAGTTCAGGGTCTTTACTGGTAACAAAGATAGACCCTCCCGGAGTACTTGCTAGCGATCGGGGCCTGGTCAGTCCTTGAGCAGATGGGATCTCCCCTGGCCAGGTGGAGTTGTAGGCCTCCCAAACTAACGATACTCTTCTGGCTACCTTGCTAGAGGCGGATATAAGTAGCCCACGTCCCTGAGTGTACCGTGTGGTGCTCACCCGTATGGCCGGTGACTCGGGGCCTTCTAATGGCTTCCGCTCCACGACGGCGGTGCTGGTCCCACGCGTGTGACCGTGCCTTCGGGTTTCTGGGCCAGAGGACCTGAAATCCCCTGCCGGTCGGTTTCTGCTGCTGGGTAAGGATTAGTCCCCACAGCCTCGGACTCCGGGTCCGGTGATAACTTCTCAGTCAGGGCGAGCTCTGCAGCTGCCAGCCCCTGACTCCTTGTAGCACTGCTCCCACAGAGCTCCTGTTGTTTCTTCCTATGCTGCTTCTCTTCTCTACTCCAGGCATGGCCCAGGAGCTGGGCCCAGCCGGAACCACAGCTCCCTGTCAGCCCCTCCTGGCCGAACTCTCCCTCAGAACTCTCTAACCCTGCCTCAGCCCCAGGTTTATATAGGAGAAGTCCTTCCCCTCCCAGGACTGGGCAGGAGGTGTGGCATGCATAGGATTCCTGACCAAGAGACCTCCCACCTGCTCTCAGACATATCATTGCTGTTACTGTGGAAACCAGACCCCTGGGGTGCCACACTCTTCTTTTCCAAGGGGCATTTAAACCGTCTTTTTAAGCTACTGCGACCTGCACGTCTCTTCCATATGCACGTCTCTTTGCATATTCCCACTGCATTTTGGGGTAAGTGAAGAGTCTCCGCGAGCTCAAAGAACACTGGATTTTGGCTGTTGGAGCTGAAAAGAGGACATCGGTAAACCGCGCGCCTACCGGCGCGCGCATTTTGAGGCTTTTTTTTTAAGCTTTTTTCACTGTTTTCAGAACATTAACAATAAGAACATGGAAGAGTCCAGGAGCCATTTGGTGAGCTGCATATCCTGCTACATGTTCACAGACTTGCCAGTGGAAAAGCCAAACTTCACATGCCAGAAATGCAAGCTTTTGTCCCTGTTGGAGGAAAAGTTGCAAAATCTAGAAGAGAGGTTAACTACCTTGAAAATCATTAAGGAAGGTGAAGAGTTCTTAGACAGAGCAGAATTATCTCTTCATGATTCAGAAAGAGAAGAAATTCGAACTGCACCTGACGAAACAGAGGAATGGAAGCATGTGACCCACAGAAGCAGGAGGATCGAGAGGCAGTCAGCACCCATACTGCTCAGGAACCAGTACCAGGCTCTCATGCAGGAGAACCACGAAGAAATACAGCAAAATAAGACTTTGCCAGCAATGAATAACCTTGTAAGCCCTCAGAATCCTCCTGGATGGAGAAAGAAGAATGTTGTGAAGAAAAAACGGAGAGTGGTGGTCATGGGGGATTCCCTGTTAAGAGGAACAGAGGCCGCTATCTGCAGACCAGACATAACCTCAAGAGAAATGTGCTGTCTTCCAGGAGCAAAAATTAAAGATGTGTCTGACAGGATATCAAGACTCTTCAGACCTACAGATCACTACCCATTCCTGCTAATACATGTGGGGACAAATGACACCGCAAGAAAGGACCTGGAAACCATCTGCAGTGACTTTGAAGACTTAGGCAAGAAAGTGAAAGAATTGGGAGCGCAGGTGGTCTTCTCATCCATCCTCCCAGTGGATGGCCATGGAACAATGAGGTGGAATAAGATTCTACAGGTGAACAACTGGCTACGTCGATGGTGCCGTCAACAAGAATTTGAATTTCTGGATCACGGAATGAATTACCTATACGATGGACTACTTGCTAGAGATGGGGTGCACCTAACGAAGACTGGAAAACATGTATTTGGAAGTCGCCTTGCTACACTCATCAGAAGAGCTTTAAACTAGAACAATGTGGGAAGGGAAGCAAAAGGCCAGAAAAAGCCATACAGCTGACAAATACTATTGAGATCTGTGCTACTGGAAGTGGAAAGGAAGAACAAAGACAAAACAATTTAAATAATAAAAATATGGGAGGAAGAGAAACCAATCACAAACTAAAATGTTTTTATACAAATGCACAAAGCATGGGCATAAACAAGGAGAATTGGAACTACTAATGCAAGAAAAGAAATATGATGTCATTGGAATCACTGAAACTTGGTGGGACGATACACATGATTGGAATAAAAGGCTAAAAGGATACAACTTATTTGCAAGAAACAGACTTGATAAACGAGGAGGAGGTGTTGCATTGTATGTTAGAAAAGCGTATATCTGCACAGAGATTGAAGCTTCAGAGACTGGGAGTTCTGTGGAAACTGTTTGGGTAAGAATACAAGGAGAGAACAACGGAAAGGACACCATTGTAGGCATTTACTACAGGCCACCTGGGCAAGCTGAAGATATGGATGAACTCTTTATGTATCAAATGACCAAGTTCTCCAAAAAATATGACGTAGTGGTCATGGGAGATTTCAACTATCCAGACATTTGTTGGGAATCTCTCTCAAGTAAAACTAACAGGTCGAGCAAATTCTTATCCTCTCTTGCTGACAACTTTATCTTCCAAAAGGTAGGGGAGAAAACAAGGGGATCTGCTACTTTGGATCTAATCCTTATAAACAGGGAGGAAATGGTTGAGGAGGTAAAGGTGGCTGGGACCCTAGGAGGCAGCGATCATGCTATTATAGAATTTTGGATAACTAGAGGAGGAAGACATGTGAAGACTCAAACTTCAAGGTTAGATTTTAGAAAGGCAGATTTTAAGAGACTCAGAAAGAGAATAGGAGGGATCCAATGGCTGGATGTCCTTAAGGACAAAAATGTCCAGGAAGGATGGGAAATTTTTAAAAATGAGATTCTCAAAGCACAATCGTTAACAATCCCGAAAAGTAGGAAGAATGGGAAGCATTTAAGGAAACCAGGATGGATGAACACAGAACTTAAACACATGCTAAAAGGAAAGAAAGAAATGTTTATTAAATGGAAAGAGGGAGGCATATCTAAAGAAGATTATAATGCAGTCTGCAGATCCTGCAGGGCACGTATCAGGTTAGCTAAAGCTGACAATGAATTAAGGCTTGCAAGAGATGTCAAAAGCAATAAAAAAGGATTTTGGGGGTATGTCAAAAGTAAAAGAAAAGTCAAAGATGCTATAGGATTTTTACAGGATGAAAATGGAGAAAAGGTAAGAGAGGATGTTGAGAAGGCCGAACTTTTTAATTCCTATTTTGCATCTGTTTTCTCTCAGAAAGAAAATGTAACATCAACTGATCTTCACTGTCCTTTTAAAGGAATAGAGGAATCCAAGTTATCTGTAAACAGAAAGATTGTGAGGGAATATTTAGCTAACATAAATAAGTTCAAGTCTCCAGGTCCAGATGAATTACACCCCAGAGTACTGAAGGAGATCGTAGAAGAAATTTTAGAACCACTCTCCATAATCTTTGAAAATTCTTGGAGAACAGGAGAAGTCCCAGAAGACTGGAGAAGAGCAAATGTTGTTCCTATCTTCAAAAAGGGGAAGAAGGTGGACCCTGGGAACTATAGGCCGGTGAGTCTGACTTCTATACCAGGAAAGATCTTTGAACAAATTATTAAACAACATGTATGTAAGTACATGGATACGAATGAAGTGATTAACCAGAGTCAGCATGGGTTTGTAACTAACAAGTCATGTCAGACTAACTTAATTTCCTTCTATGACAGAATCACTGACTGGGTGGATCAGGGAAATGCTGTAGATATAGTATATCTTGACTTCAGCAAAGCATTTGACAAAGTATCTCACACCATCCTTATTGAAAAAATGACCAAGTATGCAATGGACCAGGCAACTGTTAGGTGGATTCATAACTGGCTTAGTGATCGGACTCAAAGGGTGGTTGTAAATGGCTTCACATCCAGCTGGATGAATGTCTCAAGTGGGGTACCACAGGGCTCCGTCCTGGGACCTGTATTGTTCAACATCTTTATCAATGATTTAGATGAAGGAATTGAGAGTAAACTGATTAAATTTGCTGATGACACAAAGCTAGGAGGGATAGCTAATACTAGAGAAGAGAGAGAGAGGTTTCAAAAAGACCTAAATAAACTGGAGCAGTGGGCAGCAACCAACAGAATGGTTTTTAACAGGGAAAAATGCAAAGTACTACATCTGGGCAATAAAAATGAAAAAAGCATATACAGAATGGGAGGAATAGAGCTAAGCAACAGTACATGTGAAAAAGACTTAGGTATACTAATAGATAATAGACTGAACATGAGTCAACAGTGTGATGCAGCAGCAAAAAAGGCAAATACAATTCTGGGATGTATTAACAGAAGCATACAGTCTAGATCACGTGAAGTCATTATCGGTCTTTACTACTCTTTGGTCAGACCTCATCTGGAATACTGTGTACAGTTTTGGGCACCACATTTTAAAAAAGACATAGACAAACTGGAGCAAGTTCAGAGAAGAGCGACCAGAATGGTGACTGGTCTGCAAACCATGTCCTATGAGGAACGGTTGCAGGATTTGGGAATATTTAGCTTGCAAAAAAGAAGACTGAGAGGAGACTTAATAGCTGTCTACAAATATGTCAAGGGCTGTCACATTGTAGAAGGATCATCTTTATTCTCATTTGCACAAGGAAAGACTAGAAGCAATGGGATGAAACTAAATGGGAGGAGACACAGATTAGATATTAGAAAAAACTTTTTGACAGTTAGGGTGATTAATGAGTGGAACAGGCTGCCACGAAAGGTGGTGAGTTCCCCTTCAATGGACGTCTTCAAACAGAGGCTGGACAGACATCTGTCTGAGATGATCTAGTGAATCCTGCTTTGAGCAGGGGGTTGGACCAGATGACCCAGGAGGTCCCTTCCAACTCTACCATTCTATGATTCTATGATTCTATGATTCCATGGGGCATTTAAACCGTCTTGTGAAGCTACTGCGACCTGCACGTCTCTTCCAAGGGGCATTTAAACCGTCTTGTTAAGCTACTGCAAACTCCACCGCTCTTCCAAGGGGCATTTAAACCGTCTTGTTAAGCTACTGCGACCTGCACTTCTCTACCAAAGGGCATTTAAACCGTCTTGTTAAGCTACTGCGACCTGCCAGTCTCTTCCAAGGGGCATTTAAACTGTCTTGTTAAACTACTGCGACCTCCACCGCTGTTCCAAGGGGCATTTAAACTGTCTTGTTAAGCTACTGTGACCTGCACGTCTTTTCCAAGCGGCATTTAAACTGTCTTGTTAAGCTACTGCGACTTGCACGTCTCTTCCAAGGGGCATTTAAACCGTCTTGTTAAACTACTGTAACCTCCACCCCTTTTCCAAGGGGCATTTAAACCGTCTTGTTAAGCTACTGCGACCTGCACATCTCTTCCAAGGGGCATTTAAAACGCTGTGTTAAGCTCCTGCTACCTGCATGTCTCTTCCAAGGGGCATTTAAACCTTCTTGTTAAGCTACTGCGACCTGCAAGTCTCTTCCAAGGGGCATTTATACCGTCTTGTTAAGCTACTGTAACCTCCAACACTTTTCCAGGGGGCATTTAGACCGTCTTGTTAAGCTACTGCGACCTGCACTTATCTTCCAAGGGGCATTTAAACCACTGTGTTAAGCTACTGCGACCTGCATGTCTCTTCCAATGGGCATTTAAACCTTCTTGTTAAGCTACTGCGACCTCCACCTCTCTTCCAAAGGGCATTTAAACAGTCTTGTTAAGCTACTGCGACCTGCTCTTCTCTTCCAAGGGGCATTTAAACCGTCTTTTTAAGCTACTGTGACCTGCACGCCTCTTCCAAGGAGCATTTAAACCGTTTTGTTAAGCTACTGCGACCTGCACGTATATTCCAAGGGGCATTTAAACTGTCTTGTTAAGCTACTGCGACTTGCACGTCTCTTCCAAGGGGCATTTAAACCTTCTTGTTTAGGTATTGTAACCTCCACCACTTTTCCAAGGGGCATTTAAACCGTCTTGTTAAGCTACTGGGACCTGCATGTCTCTTCCAAGGGGCATTTAAACCGTCTTGTTAAGCTACTGGGACCTGCATGTCTCTTCCAAGGGGCATTTAAACCGTCTTGTTAAGCTGCTGCAACCTGCATGTCTCTTCCAAGGGGCATTTAAACCGTCTTATTAAGCTACTGCGACCTGCACTTCTCTACCAAAGGGCATTTAAACGGTCTTGTTAAGCTACTGTGACCTGCACGCCTCTTCCAAGGAGCATTTAAACCATCTTGTTAAGGTACTGCGACCTCCACCGCTCTTCCAATGGCATTTTAACCGTCCTGTTAAGCTACTGCGACCTGCACGTCTCTTCTAAGGGGCATTTAAACTATCTTGTTAATCTACTGCGACTTCCACCACTTTTCCAAGGGGCATTTAAAGCGTTTTGTTAAGCTACTGCAACCTGCACGTCTCTTCCAAGGAGTATTTAAACCGTCTTGTTAAGCTACTGCGACCTCCACCGCTCTTCCAAGGAGCATTTAAACCGTCTTGTTAAGCTACTGCGACGTGCACGTCTCTTCCATGGGGCATTTAAACTGTCTTGTTAAGCTACTGCGAACTACACGTCTCTTCCAAGGGTCATTTAAACCAACTTGTTAAGCTACTGCGACCTGCACGTCTCTTCCAACGGGCATTTAAACCATCTTGTTAATCAACTGCATCCTAAACCGCTATTCCAAGGGGCATTTAAACCGTCTTGGTAAGCTGCTGCGATCAGCACGTCTCTACCAAGGGGCATTTAATCCATCTTGTTAAGCTACTACGACCTACACCGCTCTTCCAAGGGGCATTTAAACCGTCTTGATAAGCTACTGCGACCTGCACGTCTCTTCCAAGGGGCATTTAAACCGTCTTGTTAAGCTACTGTGACCTGCATGTCTCTTCCAAGGGGCATGTAAACCTTCTTGTTAAGCTACTGCGACCTGTATGTCTCTTCCAAGGGGCATTTAAACCGTTTTGTTAAGCTACTGTGACCTGCACGTCTCTTCCAATGGGCATTTAAACCGTCTTGCTAAGCTGCTGCGACCTGCATGTCTCTTCCAAGGGGCATTTAAACCGTGTTGTTAAGCTACTGCGACCTGCACTTCTCTACCAAAGGGCATTTAAACCGTCTCGTTAAGCTGCTGCCACGTGCACGTATCTTCCAAGGTTCATTTAAACCGTCTTGTTAAGCTACTGCGACCTCCTCCGCTCTTCCAAGGGGCATTTTAACCGTCTTGTTAAGCTACTGCGACCTGCACGTCTCTTCCAAGGGGTCATTTAAACCATCTTGTTAATCTACTGCGACCTCCACCGCTTTTCCAAGGCGCATTTAAACCGTCTTGTTAAGCTACTGCGACCTGCACGTCTCTTCCAAGGGGTATTTAAACCGTCTTGTTAAGCTACTGCGACCTCCACCGCTTTTCCAAGGGGCATTTAAACCGTCGTGTTAAGCTACTGCAACCTGCACATCTCTTCCAAGGGGCATTTAAACCATCTTGTTAAGCTACTGTGACCTGCACCGCTCTTCCAAGGGGCATTTAATCCATCTTGTTAAGCTACTATGACCTCCACCGCTCTTCCAAAGGGCATTTAAATCGTCTTGTTAAGCTACTGCGACCTGCATGTCTCTTCCAAGGGGCATTTAAACCATCTTTTTAAGCTACTGCGACCTGCACGTCTCTCCCAAGGGGCATTTAAACCGTCTTGTTAAGCTACTGCGACCTGCACGTCTCTTCCATGGGGCATTTAAACCGTCTTGTTAAGCTACTGCGACTTGCACGTCTCTTCCAAGGGGCATTTAAACCTTCTTGTTTAGCTACTGCGACCTGCATGTCTCTTCCAAGGGGCACTTAAACCGTCTTGTTAAGCTACTGCGACCTCCACCGCTCTTCCAAGGGGCATTTAATCCGTCTTGTTAAGCTACTGCGACCTGCACTTCTCTACCAAAGGGCATTTAAACCGTCTTGTTAGGCTACTGCGACCTGCACGTCTCTTCCAAGGGGCATTTAAACCGTCTTTTTAAGCTACTGCGACCTCCACCGCTCTTCCAAGGGACATTTTAACCGTCTTGTCAAGCTACTGCGACCTGAACGTCTCTTCCAAGGGGCATTTAAACCGTCTTGTTAATCTACTGCGACCTCCACCTCTTTTCCAAGGGGCATTTAAATTGTCTTGTTAAGCTACTGCGACCTGCACGTCTCTTCCAAGGGGCATTTAAACCGTCTTGTTAAGCTACTGCGACCTGCACGTTTCTTCCAAGGGGCATTTAAACCGTCTTGTTAAGCTACTGCCACCTGCACGTCTCTTGCAAAGGGTATTTAAAACGTTCTGTTAAGCTACTGCGACCTGCACGTCTCTTCCAAGGGGCATTTAAATCATCTTGTTAAGCTACTGCGACCTGCACGTCTCTTACAAGGGGCAATTAAATCGTCTTGTTAAGCTACTGCGATCTCCACCGCTCTTCAAAAGGGGCATTTAAACCGTCTTGTGTAGCTACTGCGCCATGCACGTCTCTTCCAAGGGGCATTTAAACCGCCTTGTTAAGCTACTGTGACAAGCACGTCTCTACCAACGGGCATTTAAACCGTCTTGTTAAGCTACTGCGACCTCCACTGCTCTTCCAAGGGGCATTTAATCCGTCTTGTTAAGCTACTGCGACCTGCACGTCTCTTCGAAGTGGCATTTAAAACGTCTTGTTAAGCTACTGCGAACTGCACGTCTCTTCCAAGGGGCATTTAAACCGTCTTGTTAAGCTTCTCCGAACTGCACGTCTCTTCCAAGGGGCATTTAAACCATCTTGTTAAGCTACTGTGACCTGCATTTCTCTTCCAAGGGGCATTTAAACTGTCTTGTTAAGCTACTGCGACCACCACCGCTTTGCCAAGGGGCATTTAAACCATCTTGTTAAGCTACTGTAACCTCCACCACTTTTCCAAGGTGCATTTAAACCGTCTTGTTAAGCTACTGCGACCTCCACCGCTCTTCCAAAGGGCATTTTAACTGTCTTGTTAAGCTACTGTGACCTGCACGTCTCTACCAAGGGGCATTTAAACCGTCTTGTTAAGCTACTGCGACCTCCACTGCTCTTCCAAGGGGCATTTAATCCATCTTGTTAAGCTACTGCGACCTGCACGTCTCTTCGAAGGGGCATTTACAGCGTCTTGTTAAGCTTCTGCGAACTGCACGTCTCTTCCAAGGGGCATTTAAAACATCTTGTTAAGATTCTCCGACCTGCACGTCTCTTACAAGGGGCATTTAAACCGTCTTGTTAAGCTACTGTGACCTGCATGTCTCTTCCAAGGGGCATTTAAAGTGTCTTGTTAAGCTACTGCGACCTCCACCGCTCTGCCAAGGGGCATTTTAACCATCTTGTTAAGCTACTGTAACCTCCACCACTTTTCCAAGGTGCATTTAAAGCGGCTTGTTAAGCTACTGCGACCTGCATATCCCTACCAAGGGGCATTTAACCGTCTTGGTAAGCAACTGCGACCTGCACGTCTCTTCCAACGGGCATTTAAACCATCTTGTTGATCAACTGCGTCCTCCACCGCTTTTCCAAGGGGCATTTAAACCGTCTTGGTAAGCTGCTGCGATCTGCACGTCTCTACCAACTGGCATTTAATTCATCTTGTTAAGCTACTACGACCTACACCGCTCTTCCAAGGGGCATTTAAACCGTCTTGTTAAGCTACTGCGACCTGCATGTCTCTTCCAAGGTGCATTTAAACCTTCTTGTTAAGCTACTGCGACCTGCATGTCTCTTCCAGGGGGCATTTAAACCTTCTTGTTAAGCTACTGCGACCTGCAAGTCTCTTCCAAGGGGAATTTAAACCGTCTTGTTAAGCTACTGCGACCTCCTCCGCTCTTCCAAGGGGCATTTAAACCGTCTTGTTAAGCTACTGCGACGTGCTCGACTCTTCCAAGGGGCATTTAAACCGTCTTTTTAAGCTACTGCGACCTGCACGTCTCTTCCAAGGGGCATTTAAACCGTCTTGTTAAGCTACTGCGACCTGCACGTCTCTTCCAAGGGGCATTTAAACCGTCTTGTTAAGCTACTGCGACTTGCACGTCTCTTCCAACGGGCATTTAAACCTTCTTGTTTAGCTACTGTAACCTCCAACACTTTTGCAAGGGGCATTTAAACCATCTTGTTAAGCTACTGCGACCTGTATGTCTCTTCCAAGGGGAATTTAAACCGTCTTGTTAATCTACTGCGACCTGCACGTCTCTTCCAAGGGGCATTTAAACCGTCTTGCTAAGCTGCTGCGACCTGCATGTCTCTTCCAAGGGGCATTTAAACCGTCTTGTTACCTACTGCGACCTGCACTTCTCTACCAAAGGGCATTTAATCCGTCTCGTTACGCTACTACGACCTGCACGTATCTTCCAAGGGGCATTTAAACCATCTTGTTAAGCTACTGCGATCTCCTCCGCTCTTCCAAGGGGCATTTTAACCGTCTTGTTAAGCTACTGCGACTTGCACGTCTCTTTCAAGGGGCATTTAAACCATCTTGTTAATCTACTGCGACCTCCACCTCTTTTCCAAGGGGCATTTAAACCGTCTGGTTAAGCTACTGCGACCTGCACGTTTCTTCCATGGGGCATTTAAAATGTCTTGTTAAGCTACTGCGACCTGCACGTCTCTTCCAACGGGCATTTAAAACATCTTGTTAATCTACTGCGACCTCCACCGCTTTCCCAAGGGGCATTTAAACCGTCTTGTTAAGCTACTGCGACCTGCACGTCTCTTCCAAGGGGCATTTAAACCATCTTGTTAAGCTACTGTGACCTGCACCTCTCTTCCAAGGGGCATTTAATCCATCTTGTTAAGCTACTACGACCTACACCGCTTTTCCAAGGGGCATTTAAATCGTCTTGTTAAGCTACTGCGACCTGCATGTCTCTTCCAAGTTGCTTTTAAACCATCTTTTTAAGCTACTGCGACCTGCACGTCTCTCCCAAGGGGCATTTAAACCGCCTTGTTAAGCTACTGCGACCTGCACGTCTCTTCCAAGGGGCATTTAAACCGTATTGTTAAGCTACTGCGACCTACACGTCTCTCCCTTGGGGCATTTAAACCGCCTTGTTAAGCTACTGCGACCTGCACGTCTCTTCCAAGGGGCATTTAAACCATCTTTTTAAGCTACTGCGACCTGCACGTCTCTCCCAAGGGGCATTTAAACCGTCTTGTTAAGCTACTGCGACCTGCACGTCTCTTCCAAGGGGCATTTAAACCTTCTTGTTTAGCTACTGCGACCTGCACGTCTCTTCCAAGGGGCACTTAAACCGTCTTGTTAAGCTACTGCGACCTGCATGTCTCTTCCAAGGGGCACTTAAACCGTCTTGTTAAGCTACTGCGACCTTCACCGCTCTTCCAAGGGGCATTTAATCCGTCTTGTTAAGCTACTGCAACCTGCACTTCTCTACCAAAGGGCATTTAAACCGTCTTGTTAGGCTACTGCGACCTGCACGTCTCTTCCAAGGGGCATTTAAACCGTCTTTTTAAGCTACTGCGATCTCCTCCGCTCTTCCAAGGGGCATTTTAACCGTCTTGTTAAGCTACTGCGACCTGCACGTCTCTTCCAAGGGGCATTTAAACCGTCTTGTTAAGCTACTGCGACCTGCACGTTTCTTCCAAGGGGCATTTAAACCGTCTTGTTAAGCTACTGCGACCTGCACGTCTCTTCCAAGGGGCATTTAAACCGTCTTGTTAAGCTACTGCGACTTGCACGTCTCTTCCAAGGGGCATTTAAACCTTCTTGTTTAGCTACTGCGACCTGCATGTCTCTTCCAAGGGGCACTTAAACCGTCTTGTTAAGCTACTGCGACCTCCACCGCTCTTCCAAATGGCATTTAATCCGTCTTGTTAAGCTACTGCGACCTGCAATTCTCTACCAAAGGGCATTTAAACCGTCTTGTTATGCTACTGCGACCTGCACGTCTCTTCCAAGGGGCATTTAAACCGTCTTTTTAAGCTACTGCGACCTCCACCGCTCTTCCAAGGGACATTTTAACCGTCTTGTTAAGCTACTGCGACCTGCACGTCTTTTCCAAGGGGCATTTAAACCGTCTTTTTTATCTACTGCGACCTCCACCGCTTTTCCAAGGGGCATTTAAATTGTCTTGTTAAGCTTCTGCAACCTGCACGTCTCTTCCAAGGGGCATTTAAACCGTCTTGTTAAGCTACTGCGACCTGCACGTTTCTTCCAAGGCGCATTTAAACCGTCTTGTTAAGCTACTGCCACCTGCATGTCTCTTGCAAAGGGTATTTAAAACGTTCTGTTAAGCTACTGTGACCTGCACGTCTCTTCCAAGGGGCATTTAAATCATCTTGTTAAGCTACTGCGACCTGCACGTCTCTTACAAAGGGCAATTAAATCGTCTTGTTAAGCTACTGCGATCTCCACCGCTCTTCAAAAGGGGCATTTAAATCGTCTTATTTAGCTACTGCGCCATGCACGTCTCTTCCAAGGGGCATTTAAACCGCCTTGTTAAGCTACTGCGACCTCCACCGCTCTTCCAAAGGGCATTTTAACCGTCTTGTTAAGCTACTGTGACTAGCACGTCTCTACCAAGGGGCATTTAAACGGTCTTGTTAAGCTACTGCGACCTCCACTGCTCTTCCAAGGGGCATTTAATCCGTCTTGTTAAGCTACTGCGACCTGCACGTCTCTTCCAAGGGGCATTTAAACCGTCTTGTTAAGCTAGTGCGACCTCCACTGCTCTTCCAAGGGGCATTTAATCCATCTTGTTAAGCTACTGCGACCTGCACGTCTCTTCCAAGGGGCATTTAAACCGTCTTGTTAAGCTACTACTACTTGCACGTCTCTTCCAACGGGCATTTAAACCTTCTTGTTTAGCTACTGTAACCTCCACCACTTTTGCAAGGGGCATTTAAACCATCTTGTTAAGCTACTGCGACCTGTATGTCTCTTCCAAGGGGCATTTAAACCGTCTTGTTAATCTACTGCGACCTGCACGTCTCTTCCAAGGGGCATTTAAACCGTCTTGCTAAGCTGCTGCGACCTGCATGTCTCTTCCAAGGGGCATTTAAACCGTCTTGTTAAGCTACTGCGACCTGCAGTTCTCTACCAAAGGGCATTTAAACCGTCTCGTTACGCTACTACGACCTGCACGTATCTTCCAAGGGGCATTTAAACCGTCTTGTTCAGCTACTGCGATCTCCTCCGCTCTTCCAAGGGGCATTTTAACCGTCTTGTTAAGCTACTGCGACTTGCACGTCTCTTTCAAGGGGCATTTAAACCATCTTGTTAATCTACTGCGACCTCCACCTCTTTTCCAAGGGGCATTTAAACCGTCTGGTTAAGCTACTGCGACCTGCACGTCTCTTCCATGGGGCATTTAAAATGTCTTGTTAAGCTAATGTGACCTGCACGTCTCTTCCAACGGGCATTTAAAACATCTTGTTAATCTACTGCGACCTCCACCGCTTTCCCAAGGGGCATTTAAACCGTCTTGTTAAGCTACTGCGACCTGCACGTCTCTTCCAAGGGGCATTTAAACCATCTTGTTAAGCTACTGTGACCTGCACCTCTCTTCCAAGGGGCATTTAATCCATCTTGTTAAGCTACTACGACCTCCACCGCTTTTCCAAGGGGCATTTAAATCGTCTTGTTAAGCTACTGCGACCTGCACGTCTCTCCCAAGGGGCATTTAAACCGTCTTGTTAAGCTACTGCGACCTGCACGTCTCTTCCAAGGGGCATTTAAACCGTCTTGTTAAGCTACTGCGACCTACACGTCTCTCCCTAGGGGCATTTAAACCGCCTTGTTAAGCTACTGCGACCTGCACGTCTCTTCCAAGGGGCATTTAAACCATCTTTTTAAGCTACTGCGACCTGCACGTCTCTCCCAAGGGTCATTTAAACCGTCTTGTTAAGCTACTGCGACCTGCACGTCTCTTCCAAGGGGCATTTAAACCTTCTTGTTTAGCTACTGCGACCTGCATGTCTCTTCCAAGGGGCACTTAAACCGTCTTGTTAAGCTACTGCGACCTGCATGTCTCTTCCAAGGGGCACTTAAACCGTCTTGTTAAGCTACTGCGACCTCCACCGCTCTTCCAAGGGGCATTTAATCCGTCTTGTTAAGCTACTGCGACCTGCACTTCTCTACCAAAGGGCATTTAAACCGTCTTGTTAGGCTACTGCGACCTGCACGTCTCTTCCAAGGGGCATTTAAACCGTCTTTTTGAGCTACTGCGACCTCCACCTCTCTTCCAAGGGACATTTTAACCGTCTTGTTAAGCTACTGCGACCTGCACGTCTCTTCCAAGGGGCATTTAAACCGTCTTGTTAAGCTACTGCGACTTGCACGTCTCTCCCAAGGGGCATTTAAACCGTCTTGTTAAGCTACTGCGACCTGCACGTCTCTTCCAAGGGGCATTTAAACCTTCTTGTTTAGCTACTGCGACCTGCACGTCTCTTCCAAGGGGCACTTAAACCGTCTTGTTAAGCTACTGCGACCTGCATGTCTCTTCCAAGGGGCACTTAAACCGTCTTGTTAAGCTACTGCGACCTCCACCGCTCTTCCAAGCGGCATTTAATCCGTCTTGTTAAGCTACTGCGACCTGCACTTCTCTACCAAAGGGCATTTAAACCGTCTTGTTAGGCTACTGCGACCTGCACGTCTCTTCCAAGGGGCATTTAAACCGTCTTTTTAAGCTACTGCGACCTCCACCTCTCTTCCAAGGGACATTTTAACCGTCTTGTTAAGCTACTGCGACCTGCACGTCTCTTCCAAGGGGCATTTAAACCGTCTTGTTAAGCTACTGCGACCTGCACGTTTCTTCCAAGGGGCATTTAAACCGTCTTGTTAAGCTACTGCGACCTGCACGTCTCTTCCAAGGGGCATTTAAACCGTCTTGTTAAGCTACTGCGACTTGCACGTCTCTTCCAAGGGGCATTTAAACCTTCTTGTTTAGCTACTGCGACCTGCATGTCTCTTCCAAGGGGCACTTAAACCGTCTTGTTAAGCTACTGCGACCTCCACCGCTCTTCCAAATGGCATTTAATCCGTCTTGTTAAGCTACTGCGACCTGCAATTCTCTACCAAAGGGCATTTAAACCGTCTTGTTATGCTACTGCGACCTGCACGTCTCTTCCAAGGGGCATTTAAACCGTCTTTTTAAGCTACTGCGACCTCCACCGCTCTTCCAAGGGACATTTTAACCGTCTTGTTAAGCTACTGCGACCTGCACGTCTTTTCCAAGGGGCATTTAAACCGTCTTGTTTATCTACTGCGACCTCCACCGCTTTTCCAAGGGGCATTTAAATTGTCTTGTTAAGCTTCTGCAACCTGCACGTCTCTTCCAAGGGGCATTTAAACCGTCTTGTTAAGCTACTGCGACCTGCACGTTTCTTCCAAGGCGCATTTAAACCGTCTTGTTAAGCTACTGCCACCTGCATGTCTCTTGCAAAGGGTATTTAAAACGTTCTGTTAAGCTACTGTGACCTGCACGTCTCTTCCAAGGGGCATTTAAATCATCTTGTTAAGCTACTGCGACCTGCACGTCTCTTACAAAGGGCAATTAAATCGTCTTGTTAAGCTACTGCGATCTCCACCGCTCTTCAAAAGGGGCATTTAAATCGTCTTATTTAGCTACTGCGCCATGCACGTCTCTTCCAAGGGGCATTTAAACCGCCTTGTTAAGCTACTGCGACCTCCACCGCTCTTCCAAAGGGCATTTTAACCGTCTTGTTAAGCTACTGTGACTAGCACGTCTCTACCAAGGGGCATTTAAACCGTCTTGTTAAGCTACTGCGACCTCCACTGCTCTTCCAAGGGGCATTTAATCCGTCTTGTTAAGCTACTGCGACCTGCACGTCTCTTCGAAGCGGCATTTAAAACGTCTTGTTAAGCTACTGCGAACTGCACGTCTCTTCCAAGGGGCATTTAAACCGTCTTGTTAAGCTAGTGCGACCTCCACTGCTCTTCCAAGGGGCATTTAATCCGTCTTGTTAAGCTACTGCGACCTGCACGTCTCTTCGAAGCGGCATTTAAAACGTCTTGTTAAGCTACTGCGAACTGCACTTCTCTTCCAAGGGGCATTTAAATAGTGTTGAGCCACCCCCGTAGTGTTCGAGTTCGGTTCGGTTCGTCGAACAGCCGTGTGTTCGCCGAACTGTTCGTCGAACTGTTCGTCGAACACCTTCGAACACCGTTAAAACCAATGGCAGGCAAACAAAAACACATAGAAACACATAGAAAACACCTTCAAAGGTGTCCAAAAGCTGACAAACTGCTCAGAAGACATAACTAACACATGGAAAAGTGACAAGTACATATAGTCATGCGAAAATAAAAGAGGTGGAGGAGTAAAAGGAGGGGGAGACACAGATATAGGCATGTCATGCCCTTCTAAAATCCAAAAAGTGAGAAGCCGACACGGCCAGTCCGCTCCTGCCCGTGCCACCTCCATGTCGCCGGGTTTGTGCCAGAGCCGCGGTGAACCCTAATGGCCAGCCCCCCTCTCCCAATACTGGTGCCTGTCCGCTGGTGGGTCGAGCGAGCCCCCCTGTGGTGGAGGCAGCTCTAAGCTTTTTAATTTAAATTGTCTCTCTAATTTGAATGAATACACTTTAAATCCATTTACAAGGATCTATTGGAGGGCAAGTCTCATGCCAGCAGCCGCGTAATTCCAGCTCCAGTAGCGTCCACTAAAGCTGCTGCAGTTAAAAAGCTTTTATAAGGATCGAGCTCGGCTGTCCACCGCAAGGCATCCTACTGCCAGTCCCAGCTCCTATGCCTTGGGGTGCCTCCTGATGCTCTTCACTAAGTATCCCATGGTCCCGAAGCATTTCCTTTGAAAAAATTAAGTGTCTAAACTACAGGTGGTGTAGCTTGCTTAACAGCCGGGATAATCCGCTGACTAGCAGACACTGCTACTAGGCACAAAGTATTTCCTGGGCTAGATGCAGTTAAAAATTTGTAATTAGATACTCTCGTTGGATGCTGAGAAAGCATTCCATAGAGTCTCCTGGCACGCCATATATGATTCTCTTAAAAAGCTTGGGGTAGGGGTCTAGGGGACCCTTTTATAGCCAAAATCACGGCCCTGTATCACAATACGTCACCTAGGCTGAAGATAAATGGAACTGTAGCACCCTGAGGGCTCGGTTGCTACAGACGTATTGCACCTCACCCAGAGGTGTGATATCTCACTCTCAGGTAAGGATGGAGTGTGGATCAGGACCCGAAACCTGCATGCATTACACCACATTGCCGTGGGGCAGGGCGACCAATATGCCCCTGAGATGGGCACGACAGTCCCTGTCCCTGGCTGGAGTGGGGGGAGGGAACACTGAGGAAGGGGAACCCTGTAGTACAGGAGCAGTGAGGAAGCAGTTCCTGGGTGCATTGAGAAGGGAGTATAAAAGGTGGGCACCATCTTAGTTCAGTGCAGAGAAGTCTGAGCAGAAGTGGCAGGGAGCAGGGGCTCTGCATGAGCTCTGCTCCGGAGGTGGGCCTAGTAACAGAGGCCCAGGCCTGGAAGAGGGAGAAGGAAGGAAGAGGAGCGGAGAAGGCTCCAGGAACGAGGAATGAAGGGATCCCAGGGGTGCGGACGGGCGAGTCGCCACCGCACGCCCGAATCCACCTGCGTGGAGGGGTCAGGCCAAAGGGGGAGACCGGTCCCCGAACTAGTGGAGGCAGGAAACGACCCTCAGCTATAAACCGGAGGATCTAGCATTTTATGTGGCGCAGCCCCTCGCTACACCCGCTAGGAAGGCACCACATAGGGTCAGGGAAACTGGCGCCAAGTTTACCAAGAGGATGCCCGAGGCAGCCGGACAGAAGTGTTGGTAAGAAAGGCCAGACAAAGGACACACAAAGGGGGTCCTGTGAAGTGCTCCAAAGTTATCTGGGAGTTGTCTGAGCCCCTCACCTGGTGAGCACAGTACGACGTGGGCAGCCGTTACCTGCAGACGTGGTCTGGATAATAAGAACTGTGAGTAAAGGCCCTGAACTGCATCACTGACTCCGTGTCGTTACTGCTGCTGCCCTGCACCATCACCCCCATCCTCCGCATACACTGCCCTGAGGCTATACTCCTCCCGTGGGGAGTTATGCTACGCTCTGCTGCACCCACAACACCAGCCTCAGCGGTCTGCCCTGTAGCGGCGGTTCACTCTGACCGCAATCCACGGGTGGCGTAGTCGGACATTTAAACATCAAAACCACATAAATAGTTCCGCCACTGGTTTGACCGCCCTGAGCCACGGAACCGGGTCGCCGCCACGAAGACTACAACCACCAGCATCCACCAAAAAGGGTCCGGCTCCGGGTGTCCCAAGGCCCAGGGGGCGCGTCAGAACATTTTCATCACCTTTCACAATCACCAATGGGACAAGGCAGGGATGTTCTCTGTCCCCTCTCTTATACATCCTAGTGACGGAGCACCTGCTCTCATCAATTCGCCATAACCCCAATATTAGGTGGATTGAGGTGGGAGGCACCGAGTACAAGTGCTCTCTATTTGCTGATGATGTCCTAGTATATATCACTCAATCACATATATCCATCCATGCTGTTATGGCTGAAATAGATCACTTTGTTACATGGTAAAATTTTAAAATCAATGCAGCGAAGTCTGAGGCCCTCGATGTCTCCCTCCCCAAATCCATATAGGATTCCATCCAGTCCAACTTTCCCTTTGCCTGGCCCTCACAGGGTATCAAATACTTAGGAATTCCTATTCATAGAGACCTCTCCCATCTATGTTATCTTAATTTTGGGCCCTTTATTGAACAACTCCATACAGACCACGGTTGGCAAGTTAGAACTGTAAGATTCACTACGTGAACCACTGGTGTTTTGTGGAAAAGCACATGTACACTGCGTTCCAAATTATTATGCAAAAAGTGTTTAGGAGTGATAAGGGAAGAATTTGTTTGTTTGTCAGTTAAACTCATTGATGGTGATGTGTGTCAGGGCTCTTTATATTACTGTAAGCAATTGCAGACACCTGTGCTAATTGGTTTGGCAGGTGTGTCCAATGAAAGGCAAGACTACTTAAGAAGGCTCTCTCACATTATTAAGCAGCCTACATTTTCTGCCAAAATGGGAAAGAAAAAGGATGTGTCGGCTGCTGAGAAGCAACAAATTGTGGAGTGTTTAGGTCAAGGCATGACTACAATCAACATTGTGCGATGATCAGGATGAAGTGTCTTGGCAATCAAGAAGTATGTAGCTGATTCACAGTACACACGTGTGCGTGCTGATAAGGGCAAATTGAGGACTCTTTCCTACAGGCAATTATGTCAGGTTGAAAGAGCAGCGGCAAAAAAGCCTTGTCATAGCAGCAGACAAGTTTTTGAAGCTGCTTGTGCCTCCAACGTCCCCCGAACAACAAGATGCAGGGTCCTTCAGAGGTTTGCAGCTGTGCATACGCCATCCTGTCGACCTCCTCTATCCACTTCACACAAGCAGAAACGGCTCCAGTGGGCCAAACATTACATGAAGACTGATTTCAAAACTGTTTTGTTCACGGATGAGTGCCGTGCAGCGCTCGATGGTCCAGATGGATGGAGTGGAGGATGGCTGGTTGATGGACACCCCACGCAAACACGGCTACAGCGCCAACAAGGAGGAGGTGAAGTAATGTTTTGGGCTGGAATCATGGGGAGAGAGATTGTCGGCCCCTTTAGGATCCCTGAAGGCGCTAAAGATGAACTCCATAATGTATGTGGATTTTCTCAAACAGCACTTCCTGCCATGGTTCAAGAAGAAGAACCGTGTATTTCACAGCAAGATCATTTTTCTGCATGATAATGCACCATCTCATGCTGCACATAAAACATCTGCATCTCTGGCTGATATGGGCATAAAAGGGGACAAACTTATGGTGTGACCCCCATGCTCCCCTGACCTCTACCCCATTCAGAACCTTTGGAGCATCATTAAAAGGAGTGTCTATGATGGCGGGAGGCAGTTCACATCTAAGCAACAGCTCTGGGAGGGTATTCTGTCCTCATGCAAAACAATTGAAGCAGAAACCATCCAAAACCTGACAAATTCAATGGACGAGAGAGTTCAGAAGCTCCTTTCGAACAAGGGGTCCTATGTGAAAATGTAACATCACCTAGAATAAAGTTTTGAGTTGAAAACTGTTTGATTTCAGTTTCTAACAACCTGCTAATGCTTATAATTTCAAAAATGACCATTTTTTTGGTATTTATTAAAATGAAAAGGTTGATCGAAAAGTTTGGGGGATCTAAGAGTGTGGCAACCCAGTAGTCATGATTACTTCGAATTCTGACAATATGAGGGTCATGCTGCAGGTAGTGCAGCAAGAAAGCACTTATGTGTCTTGCGCATCTCGGAGCCCCAAAATTATTTTCCGGGCTAGATGCAGCTAAAAATTATTTTTAATTTTAAATCTGGTGAAGCTTTAGTATAGATGGCCTAATAGGATCAGTGCTGCACACTGCTACAAAGCCCAAATTATTTTCCAGTCAAGATACAGATAAACATGATTAGTAATTTGAAAGCTTAAAACGGTTGGTAGGGTAATTTTAACCAATCATCAAGCTTTTACTCTCCCCAGGATGACACAGGGGTAGAAAAGTCGTTTCGGATCCATGATTTGTTCATCTTTATGAACGTGAGTCTGTCTACATTATCAGTGGAGAGCCGCGTGCGCTTATCTGTCAGCACACCACCAGCAGCGCTGAACACACGTTCAGACAGAACGCTGGCTGCGGGGCATGACAAGATCTCCAAGGCGTAAGTGGCTAGCTCCGGCCATTTATCCAGATTGGAAGCCCAAAAAGAGCAAGGGTCCAGTGACACAGTCGTGGCTTCAATGTTTACTTGGAGATACTCCTGTACCATCGTCTCTAGGCGTTGACTATGTGTCAGACTTCTTGTCTCCTGTGGCCTTGCAAAGGATGGGCTAAAAAAGTGGTGAAATGATTCTGCAAAATTGATGTTACCAGCAGATACTGTGGTTCTGTTACGGTTTGAGTGCTGAACACTTGACGGTCCCACGGTTGGCAAGTTGGAACTGTGAGATTCACTACGTGTACCACTGGTATTTTGTGGAAAAGCACATGTAAGATTCTGCAACAGTCTTTGCTGATACTCCTGCATGCGTGCATCCCTTTCTATGGCAGGAATAATTTCTGCAAATTTACTTTTGTACCGGGGATCTAACAGTGTGGCAACCCAGTAGTCAGGATTATTTCTAATTCTCACAATTCAAGGGTCATGTTGCAGGTAGTGCAGCAAGAAGGCACCCATGTGTGTTGCGCATCCAGGAGCACCAAGTCCCTGTTGTGTTGGTGGCGAGGTAACAATCATGCTTCCTTCCTCTGTCCTCTCCCCCCAACCTCGCACAACAGAAATGTGATCAAGGTCTCCCTCATCTGATGAGTCTTCCATCAGTTCGTCCTCCACTTCTTCCTGGGCTCCTGCACCTTCCTCACTAGTTTGGCTGCTACCATGCGCCCTGGTAAAACCATCTCCCCCACCCTCACATGCCTGCCGCCTTGGTGCTGCCGACCGTCTGGACCTTGCAGATGTTAGCCCTTCCGCATACAACTCCTCCTCCTCTACTTCCTCCACCTCCTCTTGTGCCACCACCTGACTCCGAATTCTGTTTAACATGTGCTCCAGCATGTAAATCACCGGAATAGTCATGCTGATAATGGCATCGTCAGCACTAAACATCTTCGTCGCCATTTCAAAACTGTGCAGAAGGGTGCATAGGTCCCTGATCTGAGACCACTCCTCCAGCGTGATTTGCCCCACCTCTGAATCTCGTTGGCCCAGGCTATACGTCAGAACGTATTGCACCAGGGCTTGTCGGTGCTGCCACAGTCGCTGCAACATGTGCAGAGTTGAATTCCACCGGGTAGGCACATCGCATTTTAGCCGGTGAAGTGGCAGGCCCAACGACTTCTGTAGAGATGTAAGTCGCTGAGCTGCGGGATGCGAACGGCGGAAGTGAGCACACAGCGACCGTGCCCTCTGCAGAAGGCCATCTAGTCTGGGATAGTGGGCTAAAAATTGCTGGACAACCAGGTTCAACACGTGAGCCATACAAGGCACGTGTGTGACATTGCCCCGGCGAAGGGCCGCACCCAGGTTTGCAGCATTGTCGCACACGGCCTTCCCTGGTTTCAGGTCCAGTGGAGACAACCATTCATGAAATTGGTTCTCCAGAGCTGACCACAACTCCTCAGCTGTGTGACTCACATTTCCCAGACATTTCAATGTAAAAACCGCCTGATGACGTTGAGCCCTACTGCCAGCATAGTAAGGAGGTGTGCAGGATCCCTTCTGCGCAGTTAGAAAGCTTGTGGCATGACCAGACAGGCTTTGGGTGCAGGTGGAAGACCGAGAGGAGGTTGAGGAGGCAGAAGCAGTGGAGGAACTTTGACATAAAGAGGATTGACGCACAACTCGTGGGGACGGCAAGACTTGGACAGCAGCCCCTTGTCCTGCTGTCACCATAGTTACCCAGTGCCCAGTCAGCGACATGTAACGCCCCTGTCCATGCCTACTCGTTCAAGTGTCTGTGGTGAAATGCACCCTGTCACACACAGAGTTTCTCAAAGAAGCGGTGATGTTGTGTGCGACATGCTGGTGGAGCGCAGGCACACCTTTCTTTGAGAAGTAGTGCCGACTGGGCATCTGGTACTGGGGCACTGCGACGGACATAAGGTCTCGAAAATCCTCTGTGTCCACCAGGCGGAAAGGCAGCATTTCTGTAGCCAAGAGCTTGCAGATGGTGAAATTCAACCTCTTAGCTTTCTCATGGCTAGGAGGAAATGGTCTTTTACTTGTCCACATCTGAGGGACCGAGGGCTGGCTATTGTGCTTAGACAGGGTTGATAAGGGTGTCCCCGGCAAACTGCCGGTCTGTGAGGAAGATGCAGGCGGACATGTTAGGTTGCCTTGATCCAAAGGTGGTGCTATCGATGTCGGACAGCGCTCAACACCAGCTGGTGTTACCACCTCCAAAGAAAATGATGACCTGCCAATCACGCTGGCTGTTGCGGGTAAAGAGGTGGCAGGTCTGCGCCCCAAAACAGGTGTGACTGCTGTCCCCCCAGTCACAGAGGATGAAGAGGCCGCGGATGCACAAGATATGGCAGACGGTGGTTGGCCCGGCCGGCTAGGCCGCATTGTAGCACACTGAGCTTCCCACTGCAACTTATGCTTCATGTCCATGTGCCGGTTCATGCATGAAGTACTCAAACTATGTATTTTTTGGCCTCTACTTAGCTTTTGCTGACAAATGTTACAGATAACACGAGTTGGGTCATCTTTATCGATCTGAAAAAATGCCCAGGCTATGCAAGGCTTAGCACCCATGCAACCTGAAGAGCCACCACGACTTGTGGTGAGAGGCAGAGTTGTGTTTGAGGATGCAGTTGTTGACGTGCTTCCAGTACTACGTCTCTGTCCAGGAAGGCGCAACCTGACCTCGTCGTCACTAGCATCTTCCTCCACCTCCTCTGCTGACCTCATCACTTGGCTGACTGTGGGTTGACAGTAAGTGGGATCTCCAACCTCATCATCATCACCCTGTGCGTTATCACACCCGTCGTCCTCAGAGCCAACCTGTTCCTGCCCTGACAAAAAACTAAATTGTCGCTCCAATCAGGTATTTGAGTCTTATCATCGTCTTCCTCATTGTCTCCACCAACAGGAGTTACAGCTTGGGAATGAGGGTCTACATTATGGTCAGAACCTTCTGCGTCTGGTCCTGGATCCGACTCATAAAGATTCTGGGCATCAGTGCAGATCATTTCCTCGTCTGGATTCACTGAAGCGCTGGAGTCGACCTCTGATTCCCAGGCTATAGTATGAGTAAACAGCTCTGCAGACTCAACCATCTGTTCTACCTCATACTCAGACGGGCAGCTGGAGATTTGGGAGCTGTGAGGAAGCAAGTGCGATTGGGGTGACACCTTTGAGGACTGGAGTATTTGTGATGTTGAAGTTGATGTGGAGGAGAGCCCACTTAAAGGAGAACTTGATATCCGTTGAAGCACCTGCTGTTTTTGTGCCTCATCTGGAATTTGTAGCGATTGGCGTGGCCGTAAGAAAGGGATCTTATCACATTGTCCGCTAAAAAAAGTAGACATTTTAGTTTGGCTGGAAGATGGTCTTTCTTCTGCAGATGTTACTGTTGCTTTAACACCTACCCCACGGACACAACCTTTTTTCCCCTTCCCAACACGCCTATTTCCCTTTCCACCAGCAGCAGGCCTTTTTCCACTCATTTTGGTGGTTAACTAATTCACAACTCTGGAGTTGTTTGCACAAAAAAACAATGGATGGTAACCGAGCAGAGCTGAGTGGCCAAACTGTGGTATTAGGCCAAAACTATTGGCTGGGTTAGATGCAGAAAAAAATTATATTCAATTTGCAACCTGATGGAGGTCAGTATAGATGGACTAATACAACAAGTCCCACACACAGCTAGAAGCCCAATATTTTTTCAGAGGTAGATGCAGAAAAAAATATATTCAGTTTGCAACCTGATGGAGGTCAGTATAGATGGACTAATACAACAAGTCCCACACACAGCTAGAAGCCCAATATTTTTTCAGAGGTAGATGCAGAAAAAAATATATTCAGTTTGCAACCTGATGGAGGTCAGTATAGATGGACTAATACAACAAGTCCCACACACAGCTAGAAGCCCAAATATTTTTTCAGAGGTACTGTAGATGCAGATAAAAATTATTTTTAATTTGCAACCTGATGGAGGTCAGTATAGATGGACTAATAGAGAAAGTCCCACACACTGCTAGAAGGCCAAATATTTTTTCAGAGCTAGATGCAGAAAAAAATTATATTCAGTTTGCAACCTGATGGAGGTCAGTATAGATGGACTAACAGAGAAAGTCCCACACACTACTAGAAGGCCAAATATTTTTTCAGAGCTAGATGCATACAAAAAATTATTTTGAATTTGCAACCTGATGGAGGTCAGTATAGGTGGACTAATAGAACAAGTCCCACACACTGCTAGAAGGCCAAATATTTTTTCAGAGCTAGATGCAGAAAAAAATTATATTCAGTTTGCAACCTGATGGAGGTCTGTATAGATGGATTAATAGAACAAGACCCACACACAGCTAGAAGCCCAATATTTTTTCAGAGGTAGATGCAGAAAAAAATATATTCAGTTTGCAACCTTATGGAGGTCAGTATAGATGGACTAATACAACAAGTCCCACACACAGCTAGAAGCCCAATATTTTTTCAGAGGTAGATGCAGAAAAAAATATATTCAGTTTGCAACCTGATGGAGGTCAGTATAGATGGACTAATACAACAAGTCCCACACACAGCTAGAAGCCCAATATTTTTTCAGAGGTAGATGCAGAAAAAAATATATTCAGTTTGCAACCTGATGGAGGTCAGTATAGATGGACTAATACAACAAGTCCCACACACAGCTAGAAGCCCAAATATTTTTTCAGAGGTACTGTAGATGCAGATGAAAATTATTTTTAATTTGCAACCTGATGGAGGTCAGTATAGATGGACTAATAGAGAAAGTCCGACACACTGCTAGAAGGCCAAATATTTTTTCAGAGCTAGATGCAGAAAAAAATTATATTCAGTTTGCAACCTGATGGAGGTCAGTATAGATGGACTAATAGAATGATGCTATGCCCAAAAGATTTTACTTCACTAGGTGCAGTAAAAAAATTGGTATTCTATACACAGGTGGTATATCTTGCAACACAGATAGGCTACTCCACTGACTAACACACTCTGCAATAGGCCAAAAAGGATTAGCTTTGCTAGATTCAGCCAAATGCTGTGAAAAAAACTTGCACAGCACTGGCACAGACCTGCCTGGCAAAAACTGATAGGAACTGATGTAACCTAGTCCTGAAAAGGACTCCAATTACAATTAGTCTTTACTCCCACAATCTATCTATTTAAGAGCACAGACCTCCCTGATAAAAGTCGTAGGAAATGCTGTAACCTAGTCCTTAAAAGGACTGCAATCACAACTATTCCCTACTCCCAAGCTATCTGTATATTTGTGCGAAAATTGGCTTGAAATTAACAAGGTATAGCGCACACAGCAACAGCGGTGCCGTCTAACACGCAGCTGCAGCAGTGAGAAAATGGTGGCGACGGGGAAAATGGCTTGGTCTTATAGGGCAAGGACATGTGACATACACTGCCAATGACACATGCCCTTGCTTGTGTGAAAAAAAGCACTTCGCTCCGTGTGTGCGCTGCTGATAGGCTGACAGATTGCACCTCCCCACTGCAAATGCGGGAAAGAGAAAAAAAAATGGAGATCTTCATTGTTCCTGCAGAGATCCATCCCCTGCCCCTCCCCCCACCCCGCTGTACACTCAAATTGCGTATTAACATTAATTTTCATCATTACTGAGAAAAAATCCAGTTATGATTTTGGTGCACGAACAGTTATCGAACATAACCTCGAACAGCCGAATTTTTCTCAAATTGTTCGTGTTCGCCGAACGGCTCGAACACCGCCCAAAACAGCTCGAATTTGAGATTGGCGAACAGTTCGAGTAGAACAACGCTCATCTCTACATTTAAACCGTCTTGTTAAGCTTCTCTGAACTGCACGTCTCTTCCAAGGGGCATTTAAACCGTCTTGTTAAGCTACTGTGACCTGCATTTCTCTTCCAAGGGGCATTTAAACCGCCTTGTGAAGCTACTGCGACCTCCACCGCTCTTCCAAAGGGCATTTAATCCGTCTTGTTAAGATACTGCGACCTGCACGTCTCTTCGAAGCGGCATTTAAAACGTCTTGTTAAGCTACTGTGACCTGCACGTCTCTTCGAAGCGACATTTAAAACGTCTTGTTAAGCTACTGCGAACTGCACGTCTCTTCCAAGGGGCATTTAAACCGTCTTGTTAAGCTTCTCCGAACTGCACGTCTCTTCCAAGGGGCATTTAAACCGTCTTGTTAAGCTACTGTGACCTGCATTTCTCTTCCAAGGGGCATTTAAACTGTCTTGTTAAGGTACTGCGACCACCACCGCTTTGCCAAGGGGCATTTATACCATCTTGTTAAGCTACTGTAACCTCCACCACTTTTCCAAGGTGCATTTAAACCGTCTTGTTAAGCTACTGCGACCTCCACCGCTCTTCCAAAGGGCATTTTAACTGTCTTGTTAAGCTACTGTGACCTGCACGTCTCTACCAAGGGGCATTTAAACCGTCTTGTTAAGCTACTGCGACCTCCACTGCTCTTCCAAGGGGCATTTAATCCATCTTGTTAAGCTACTGCGACCTGCACGTCTCTTCGAAGGGGCATTTAAACCGTCTTGTTAAGCTTCTGCGAACTGCACGTCTCTTCCAAGGGGCATTTAAAACATCTTGTTAAGCTTCTCCGACCTGCACGTCTCTTACAAGGGGCATTTAAACCGTCTTGTTAAGCTACTGTGACCTGCATGTCTCTTCCAAGGGGCATTTAAACTGTCTTGTTAAGCTACTGCGACCTCCACCGCTCTGCCAAGGGGCATTTAAACCATCTTGTTAAGCTACTGTAACCTCCACCACTTTTCCAAGGTGCATTTAAAGCGGCTTGTTAAGCTACTGCGACCTGCATATCTCTACCAAGGGGCATTTAACCATCTTGGTAAGCTACTGCGACCTGCACGTCTCTTCCAACGGGCATTTAAACCATCTTGTTGATCAACTGCGTCCTTCACCGCTTTTCCAAGGGGCATTTAAACCGTCTTGGTAAGCTGCTGCGATCTGCACGTCTCTACCAAGGGGCATTTAATTCATCTTGTTAAGCTACTACGACCTACACCGCTCTTCCAAGGGGCATTTAAAACCGTCTTGTTAAGCTACTGCGACCTGCACGTCTCTTCCAAGGGGCATTTAAACCGTCTTGTTAAGCTACTGCGACCTGCATGTCTCTTCCAGGGGGCATTTAAACCTTCTTGTTAAGCTACTGCGACCTGCAGGTCTCTTCCAAGGGGCATTTAAACCGTCTTGTTAAGCTACTGCGACCTCCTCCGCTCTTCCAAGGGGCATTTAAACCGTCTTGTTAAGCTACTGCGACGTGCTCGACTCTTCCAAGGGGCATTTAAACCGTCTTTTTAAGCTACTGCGACCTGCACGCCTCTTCCAAGGGGCATTTAAACCGTCTTGTTAAGCTACTGCGACCTGCACGTCTCTTCCAAGGGGCATTTAAACCGTCTTGTTAAGCTACTGCGACTTGCACGTCTCTTCCAACGGGCATTTAAACCTTCTTGTTTTGATACTGTAACCTCCACCACTTTTGCAAGGGGCATTTAAACCATCTTGTTAAGCTACTGCGACCTGTATGTCTCTTCCAAGGGGCATTTAAACCGTCTTGTTAATCTACTGCGACCGGCACGTCTCTTCCAAGGGGCATTTAAACTGTCTTGCTAAGCTGCTGCGACCTGCATGTCTCTTCCAAGGGGCATTTAAACCGTCTTGTTAAGCTACTGCGACCTGCACTTCTCTACCAAAGGGCATTTAAACCGTCTCGTTACGCTACTACGACCTGCACGTATCTTCCAAGGGGCATTTAAACCGTCTTGTTAAGCTACTGCGATCTCCTTCGCTCTTCCAAGGGGCATTTTAACCGTCTTGTTAAGCTAATGTGACCTGCACGTCTCTTTCAAGGGGCATTTAAACCATCTTGATAATCTACTGCGACCTCCACCTCTTTTCCAAGGGGCATTTAAAACGTCTTGTTAAGCTACTGCGACCTGCACGTCTCTTCCAAGGGGCATTTAAACCGTCTTGTTATGCTATTGCGACCTGCACGTCTCTTCCAATGGGCATTTAAACCATCTTGTTAATCTACTGCGACCTCCACCGCTTTTCCAAGGGGCATTTAAACCGTCTGGTTAAGCTACTGCGACCTGCACGTCTCTTCCATGGGGCATTTAAACCGTCTTGTTAAGCTACTGCGACCTGCACGTCTCTTCCAACGGGCATTTAAACCATCTTGTTAATCTACTGCGACCTCCACCGCTTTTCCAAGGGGCATTTAAACCGTCTGGTTAAGCTACTGCGATCTGCACGTCTCTTCCAAGGGGCATTTAAACCATCTTGTTAAGCTACTGTGACCTGCACCTCTCTTCCAAGGGGCATTTAATCCATCTTGTTAAGCTGCTACGACCTCCACGGCTTTTCAAAGGGGGATTTAAATCGTCTTGTTAAGCTACTGCGACCTGCATGTCTCTTCCAAGGGGCTTTTAAACCATCTTGTTAAGCTACTGCGCCCTGCACGTCTCTTCCAAGGGGCATTTAAACCGTCTTGTTAAGCTACTGCGACCTGCACGTCTTTTCCAAGGGGCATTTAAACCGTCTTGTTAAGCTACTGCGACCTACACGTCTCTCCCTAGGGGCATTTAAACCGCCTTGTTAAGCTACTTCGACCTGCACGTCTCTTCCAAGGGGCATTTAAACCATCTTGTTAAGCTACTGCGACCTGCTCGTCTCTTCCAAGGGGCATTTAAACCGTCTTGTTAAGCTACTGCGACCTACACGTCTCTCCCTAGGGGCATTTAAACCGCCTTGTTAAGCTACTGCGACCTGCACGTCTCTTCCAAGGGGCATTTAAACCATCTTTTTAAGCTACTACGACCTGCACGTCTCTTCCAAGGGGCATTTAAATCGTCTTGTTAAGCTGCTGCGACTTGCACGTCTCTTCCAAGGGGCATTTAAACCATCTTGTTAAGCTACTGTGACCTGCACCTCTCTTCCAAGGGGCATTTAATCCATCTTGTTAAGCTGCTACGACCTCCACCGCTTTTCCAAGGGGCATTTAAATCGTCTTGTTAAGCTACTGCGACCTGCATGTCTCTTCCAAGGGGCTTTTAAACAATCTTGTTAAGCTACTGCGCCCTGCACGTCTCTTCCAAGGGGCATTTAAACCGTCTTGTTAAGCTACTGCGACCTACACGTCTCTCCCTAGGGGCATTTAAACCGCCTTGTTAAGCTACTTCGACCTGCACGTCTCTTCCAAGGGGCATTTAAACCATCTTGTTAAGCTACTGCGACCTGCACGTCTCTTCCAAGAGGCATTTAAACCGTCTTGTTAAGCTACTGCGACCTACACGTCTCTCCCTAGGGGCATTTAAACCGCCTTGTTAAGCTACTGCGACCTGCACGTCTCTTCCAAGGGGCATTTAAACCATCTTTTTAAGCTACTGCGACCTGCACATCTCTCCCAAGGGGCATTTAAACCATCTTTTTAAGCTACTACGACCTGCACGTCTCTTCCAAGGGGCATTTAAATCGTCTTGTTAAGCTGCTGCGACTTGCACGTCTCTTCCAAGGGGCATTTAAACCGTCTTGTTTAGCTACTGTAACCTCCACCTCTTTTCCAAGGGGAATTTAAACCATCTTGTTAAGCTACTGCGACCTGCATGTCTCTTCCAAGGGGCATTTAAACCATCTTGTTAAGCTAATGGGACCTGCACGTCTCTTCCAAGGGGCATTTAAACCGTCTTGTTAAGCTGCTGCGACCTGCATGTGACGCGCCCCCTGGGCCAGTGCTGTAGTGCGGCGCACGTGCGCGCGGGGGAATACCCGGAGCCGGATCCGATGGGGGTAGTAGTCTTCGTGTGGCGGTGACCCGGTCCGTGCCCAGGGTGGTCAAACTAAGTGGCAGTTATTGGTATGATGGTATTAGTGTCCGACTACGCCACCCGTTGAATGCGGTTATGAAACCGCCGCTGCAGGGCAGACCGCTGAGGCCGGTGGTATGGGTGTGCAGCGATGTTGATATAACCCCCAACGGGAGAGGTATGGCCTCAGGGCAGCGGATGTGGATGATGTTGGGAGTGATGGTGTGGATGTCCCAGCACTAATGGTGCGACAAGGAAGCACGGAGACGCGAGGGTACAGTTCAGGGTCTTTACTGATGGTACAAGGCAAACTCTCCCGGGAGTACTGGCTAGTAGTTGGGGCCTGGTTAGTCTGCGAGTAAGCCGGAGTTCCCCTGGCCAGGTGGAGTTGTAAGCCTTCCCGTTAGTCTGTACCCTTCCTGGCTACCCTGCTTTCGGCGGTTACAAGTAGCCCACGTCCCTGGGTATACCGTGTGGTGCTCACCCGTATGGCTGGTGACCTGGGGCCTCCTGTTAGCCTCCGCTCCGGGATGGCGGTGCTGGTCCCTTCGTTGTGACTGAGCCTCCGGGCTTTTATGGCCAGAGGACCTGGAATCCCCTGCCGGATGGATTCTGCTGCTGGGTATATCTTAGTCCCCACAGCCTCGGACTCCTGTGTCCGGTTTTAGTACCTTCTCCCAGGGCGAGCTCTGCACAGCTCCAGCCCCTGGCGCTTCTCCTTGGCTCCTACAGAGCTCCTGATGTCTATCTGTCCCTGTTTCTGCGTGTCCAGACCAGACTCCGTCTCTGTCTGGAACTCCTCTCCTTCTCCTCTAACCCTGCCTCAGCCCCAGTTTTTGTAGGGGAAGTTCTTCCCCTCCTAGGACTGGGCAGGAGGTGTGGTATGCTTAGGGTTCCTGACCAGGAGACCTCCCACCTGCTCTCAGACGTAATATTGCTATTACTGTGGAAACCAGACCCCTGGGGTGCCACACATGTCTCTTCCAAGGGGCACTTAAACCGTCTTGTTAAGCTACTGCGACCTCCTCCGCTCTTCCAAGGGGCATTTTAACCGTCTTGTTAAGCTACTGCGACCGGCACGTCTCTTCCAAGGGGCATTTAAACCATCTTGTTAATCTACTGCGACCTCCACCTCTTTTCCAAGGGGCATTTAAATCGTCTTGTTAAGCTGCTGCGACTTGCACGTCTCTTCCAAGGGGCATTTAAACCGTCTTGTTTAGCTACTGTAACCTCCACCTCTTTTCCAAGGGGAATTTAAACCATCTTGTTAAGCTACTGCGACCTGCATGTCTCTTCCAAGGGGCATTTAAACCATCTTGTTAAGCTACTGGGACCTGCACGTCTCTTCCAAGGGGCATTTAAACCATCTTGTTAAGCTACTGCGACCTGCACGTCTCTTCCAAGGGGCATTTAAACCGTCTTGTTAAGCTACTGCGACCTCCACCGCTTTTCCAAGGGGCATTTAAACCGTCTTGTTAAGCTACTGGGACCTGCACGTCTCTTCCACGGGCCATTTAAACCGTCTTATTAAGCTACTGTGACCTGCACGTCTCTACCAAGGGGCATTTAAACCATCTTGTTAAGCTACTGCGACCTCCACTGCTCTTTCAAGGGGCATTTAAACCGTCTTGTTTAGCTACTGCAACCTGCACGTCTCTACCAATGGGCATTTAAACCGTCTTTTTAATCTACTGCGCCATGCAAGTCTCTTCCAAGGGGCATTTAAACCGTCTTGTTAAGCTACTGTGACCTGCACGTCTCTACCAAGGGGCATTAAAACTATCTTGTTAAGCTACTGTGACCTTCACCGTTCTTCCAAGGGGCATTTAAACCGTCTTGTTAAGCTACTCTGACCTGCACGTCTTTTCCAAGGGGCATTTAAACCGTCTTTTTAAGCTACTGCGACCTGCACGTCTCTTCTAATGGGCATTTAAACCATCTTGTTAAGCTACTGCGACTTGCACGTCTCTTCCAAGGGGCATTTAAACCGTCTTGTTAAGCTACTGTAACCTCCACCACTTTTCCAAAGGGCATATAAACCGTCTTGTTAAGCTACTGCGACCTGCACGTCTCTTCCAAGGGGCATTTAAACCGCTGTGTTAAGCTACTACGACCTGCACGTCTCTTCCAAGGGGCATTTAAACCTTCTTGTTAAGCTGCTGCGACCTGCAAGTCTCTTCCAAGGGGCATTTAAACTGTCTTGTTAAGCTACTTCGACCTCCACCTCTCTTCCAAGGGTCATTTAAACCGTCTTGTTAAGCTACTGCGACCTACTCGTGTCTTCCAAGTGCATTTAAACCGTCTTTTTAAGCTTCTGTGACCTGCACGCCTCTTCCAAGGAGCATTTAAACCGTCTTGTTAAGCTTCTCCGACCTGCTCGTCTCTTCCAAGGGGCATTTAAACCGTCTTGTTAAGCTACTGTGACCTGCATGTCTCTTCCAAGGGGCATTTAAACTGTTTTGTTAAGCTACTGCGACCTCCACTGCTATGCCAAGGGGCATTTAAACCTTCTTGTTAAGCTACTGTAACCTCCACCACTTTTCCAAAGTGCATTTAAACCGTCTTGTTAAGCTACTGCGACCTCCACCGCTCTTCCAAAGGGCATTTTAACCTTCTTGTTAAGCTATTGCGACCTCCACTGCTTTTCCAAGGGGCATTTAATCCGTCTTGTTAAGCTACTGCGACCTGCACATCTCTTCAAAGGGGCATTTAAACCGTCTTGTTAAGCTACTGCGACCTGCACCCCTTTTCCAAGGAGCATTTAAACCGTCTTGTTAAGCTACTGCAACCTGCATGTCTCTTCCAAGGGGCATTTAAACCTTCTTGTTAAGCTACTGCGACCTGCAAGTCTCTTCCAAGGGGCATTTAAACTGTCTTGTTAAGCTAATTCGACCTCCACCTCTCTTCCAAGGGGCATTTAAACTGTCTTGTTAAGCTACTGCGACCTGCACCCCTTTTCCAAGGAGCATTTAAATCGTCTTGTTAAGCTACTGCGACCAGCACGTCTCTTCCAAGGGGCATTTAAACCATCTTTTTAAGCTACTGTGACCTGCACGCCTTTTCCAAGGAGCATTTAAACCGTCTTGTTAAGCTACTGCGACCTGCACGTCTGTTCCAAAGGGCATTTAAACCGTCTTTTTAAGCTACTGTGACCAGCACGCCTTTTCCAAGGAGCATTTAAACCGTCTTGTTAAGCTAATGCGACCTGCACGTCTCTTCCAAGGGGCATTTAAACCGTCTTGTTAAGCTACTGCGACCTGCTCGTCTCTTCCAAGGGGCATTTAAACCATATTTTTAAGCTACTGTCACCTGCACACCTTTTCCAAGGAGCATTTAAACCGTCTTGTTAAGCTACTGCGACCTGCACGTCTCTTCCAAGGGGCATTTAAACCGTCTTGTTAAGCTACTGCGACTTGCACGTCTCTTCCATGGGGCATTTAAACCTTCTTGTTTAGCTAATGTAACCTCCACCACTTTTCCAAAAGGCATTTAATCCGCCTTGTTAAGCTACTGCGACCTGCATGTCTCTTCCAAGGGGCATTTAAAGCTTCTTGTTAAGCTACTGCGACCTCCACCTCTCTTCCAAGGGGCATTTAAACCATCTTGTTAAGCTACTGCGACCTGCTCGTCTCTTCCAAGGGGCATTTAAACCGTCTTTTTAAGCTACTGTGACCTGCACGCCTTTTCCAAGGAGCATTTAAACCGTCTTGTTAAGCTACTGCGACCTGCACGTCTCTTCCAAGGGGCATTTAAACTGTCTTGTTAAGCTACTGCGACTTGCACGTCTCTTCCAAGGGGCATTTAAACCTTCTTGTTTAGCTACTGTAACCTCCACCACTTTTCCAAGGTGCATTTAAACCGTCTTGTTAAGCTACTGGGACCTGCATGTCTCTTCCAAGGGGCATTTAAACCGTTTTGTTAAGCTGCTGCGACCTGCATGTCTCTTTCAAGGGGCATTTAAACCATCTTGTTAAGCAACTGCGACCTGCACTTCTCTACCAAAGGGCATTTAAACCATCTTGTTAAGCTACTGCGACCGGCACGTCTCTTCAAATGGGCATTTAAACCGTCTTGTTAAGCTACTGGGACCTGCACGTCTCTTCCAAGGGGCATTTAAACCGTCTTGTTAAGCTGCTGCGACCTGCATGTCTCTTTTAAGGGGCATTTAAACTGTTTTGTTAAGCTACTGCGACCTCCACTGCTATGCCAAGGGGCATTTAAACCTTCTTGTTAAGCTACTGTAACCTCCACCACTTTTCCAAAGTGCATTTAAACCGTCTTGTTAAGCTACTGCGACCTCCACCGCTCTTCCAAAGGGCATTTTAACCTTCTTGTTAAGCTATTGCGACCTCCACTGCTTTTCCAAGGGGCATTTAATCCGTCTTGTTAAGCTACTGCGACCTGCACATCTCTTCAAAGGGGCATTTAAACCGTCTTGTTAAGCTACTGCGACCTGCACCCCTTTTCCAAGGAGCATTTAAACCGTCTTGTTAAGCTACTGCAACCTGCATGTCTCTTCCAAGGGGCATTTAAACCTTCTTGTTAAGCTACTGCGACCTGCAAGTCTCTTCCAAGGGGCATTTAAACTGTCTTGTTAAGCTACTTCGACCTCCACCTCTCTTCCAAGGGGCATTTAAACTGTCTTGTTAAGCTACTGCGACCTGCACCCCTTTTCCAAGGAGCATTTAAATCGTCTTGTTAAGCTACTGCGACCAGCACGTCTCTTTCAAGGGGCATTTAAACCATCTTTTTAAGCTACTGTGACCTGCACGCCTTTTCCAAGGAGCATTTAAACCGTCTTGTTAAGCTACTGCGACCTGCACGTCTGTTCCAAAGGGCATTTAAACCGTCTTTTTAAGCTACTGTGACCAGCACGCCTTTTCTAAGCAGCATTTAAACCGTCTTGTTAAGCTACTGCGACCTGCAGGTCTCTTCCAAGGGGCATTTAAACCGTCTTGTTAAGCTACTGCGACCTGCTCGTCTCTTCCAAGGGGCATTTAAACCGTATTTTTAAGCTACTGTCACCTGCACACCTTTTCCAAGGAGCATTTAAACCGTCTTGTTAAGCTACTGCGACCTGCACGTCTCTTCCAAGGGGCATTTAAACCGTCTTGTTAAGCTACTGCGACTTGCACGTCTCTTCCATGGGGCATTTAAACCTTCTTGTTTAGCTAATGTAACCTCCACCACTTTTCCAAAAGGCATTTAATCCGCCTTGTTAAGCTACTGCGACCTGCATGTCTCTTCCAAGGGGCATTTAAAGCTTCTTGTTAAGCTACTGCGACCTCCACCTCTCTTCCAAGGGGCATTTAAACCGTCTTGTTAAGCTACTGCGACCTGCTCGTCTCTTCCAAGGGGCATTTAAACCGTCTTTTTAAGCTACTGTGACCTGCACGCCTTTTCCAAGGAGCATTTAAACCGTCTTGTTAAGCTACTGCGACCTGCACGTCTCTTCCAAGGGGCATTTAAACTGTCTTGTTAAGCTACTGCGACTTGCACGTCTCTTCCAAGGGGCATTTAAACCTTCTTGTTTAGCTACTGTAACCTCCACCACTTTTCCAAGGGGCATTTAAACCGTCTTGTTAAGCTGCTGCGACCTGCATGTCTCTTTCAAGGGGCATTTAAACCATCTTGTTAAGCAACTGCGACCTGCACTTCTCTACCAAAGGGCATTTAAACCATCTTGTTAAGCTACTGCGACCGGCACGTCTCTTCAAAGGGGCATTTAAACTGTCTTGTTAAGCTACTGGGACCTGCACGTCTCTTCCAAGGGGCATTTAAACCGTCTTGTTAAGCTGCTGCGACCTGCATGTCTCTTTTAAGGGGCATTTAAACCATCTTGTTAAGCAACTGCGACCTGCACTTCTCTACCAAAGGGCATTTAAACCGTCTTGTTAAGCTACTGCGACCAGCACGTCTCTTCCAAGGGGCATTTAAACCGTCTTATTAAGCTACTGCGACCTCCACCGCTCTTCCAAGGGGCATTTAAACCATCTTGTTAAGCTACTGCGACCTGCACGTCTCTTCCAAGGAGCATTTAAACCGTCTTGTTAAGCTACTGCGACTTCCACCGCACTTCCAAGGGGCATTTAAACCATCTTGTTAAGCTACTGCAACCTGCACGTCTCTTCCAACAGGCATTTAAACCATCTTGTTAAGCTACTGCGACCTGCATGTCTCTTACAAGGGGCATTTAAACAGTCTTGTCAAGCTACTGTGACCTGCATGTCTCTTCCAAGGTGCATTTAAACTGTCTTGTTAAGCTACTGCGACCTCCACCGCTCTGCCAAGGGGCATTTAAACCATCTTGTTCAGCTACTGTAACCTCCACCACTTTTCCAAGGTGCATTTAAACCGTCTTGTTAACCTACTGCGACCTGCACGTCTCTTCCATGGGGCATTTAAAGCGGCTTGTTAAGCTACTGCGACCTGCATATCTCTACCAAGGGGCATTTAACCGTCTTGTTAAGCTACTGCGACCCCCACCGCTCTTCCAAGGTGCATTTAAACCGTCTTGTTAAGCTAGTGCGACCTGCACCTCTCTTCCAAGGGGCATTTAAATCATCTTGGTAAGCTACTGCGACCTGCATGTCTCTTCCAACGAGCATTTAAACCATCTTGTTAATCAACTGCGTCCTCCACCGCTTTTCCAAGGGGCATTTAAACCGTCTTGGTAAGCTGCTGCGATCTGCACGTCTCTACGAAGGGGCATTTAATCCATCTTGTTAAGCTACTACGACCTACACCTCTCTTCCAAGGGGCATTTAAACCATCTTGTTAAGCTACTGCGACCTGCACGTCTCTTCCAAGGGGCATTTAAACCGTCTTGTTAAGCTACTGCGACCTGCATGTCTCTTCCAGAGGGCATTTAAACCTTCTTGTTAAGCTACTGCGACCTGCAAATCTCTTCCAACGGGCATTTAAACCGTCTTTTTAAGCTACTGCGACCTCCACCTCTCTTCCAAGGGGCATTTAAACCGTCTTGTTAAGCTACTGCGACGTGCTCGACTCTTCCAAGTGGCATTTAAACCGTCTTTTTAAGCTACTGCGACATGCACGCCTCTTCCAAGGGGCATTTAAACCGTCTTGTTAAGCTACTGCGACCTGCACGTCTCTTCCAAATGCATTTAAACCGTCTTGTTAAGCTACTGCGACTTGCACGTCTCTTCCAAGGGGCATTTAAACCTTCTTGTTTAGCTACTGTAACCTCCACCACTTTTTCAAGGGGCATTTAAACCATCTTGTTAAGCTACTGCGACCTGTATGTCTCTTCCGAGGGACATTTAAACCGTCTTGTTAAGCTACTGTCACCTGCACCGCTCTTCCAAGGGGCATTTAATCCATCTTGTTAAGCTACTATGACCTCCACCTCTTTTCCAAGGGGCATTTAAATCGTCTCGTTAAGCTACTGCCACCTGCATGTCTCTTCAAGGGGCATTTAAACCATCTTTTTAAGCTACTGAGACCTGCACGTCTCTCCCAAGGGGCATTTAAACCGTCTTGTTAAGCTACTGCGACCTGCACGTCTCTTCAAAGGGACATTTAAACCATCTTGTTAAGCTACTGCTACCTGTACGTCTCTTCCAAGGGGCATTTAAACCGTCTTGTTAAGCTACTGCGACTTGCACGTCTCTTCCAAGGGGCATTTAAACCATCTTGTTAAGCTTCTGCGACCTACACATCTCTCCCAAGTGGCATTTAAACCGTCTTGTTAATTTACTGCGACCTGCACGTCTCTTCCAAGGGCATTTAAACCATCTTTTTAAGCTACTGCGACCTGCACGTCTCTCTCAAGGGGTCATTTAAACCGTGTTGTTAAGCTACTGCGACCTGCACGTCTCTTCCAAGGGGCATTTAAACCGTCTTGTTAAGCTACTGCGACTTGCACGTCTCTTCCAAGGGGTATTTAAACAATCTTGTTAATCTACTGCGACCTCCACCGCTCTTCCAAGGGGCATTTTAACCGTCTTGTTAAGCTACTACGACCTGCACGTCTCTTCCAAGGGGCATTTAAACAATCTTGTTAATCTACTGCGACCTCCACCGCTTTTCCAAGGGGCATTTAAATCGTCTTGTTAAGCCACTGCGACCTGCACGTCTCTTCCAAGGGGCATTTAAACCGTCTTGGTAAGCTACTGCGACTTGCACGTCTCTTCCAAGGGGCATTTAAACCTTCTTCTTTAGCTACTGTAACCTCCACCTCTTTTCCAACGGGCATTTAAAACATCTTGTTAAGCTACTGCGACCTGCATGTCTCTTCCAAGGGCCATTTAAACCATCTTGTTAAGCTACTGGGACCTGCACGTCTCTTCCAAGGGGCATTTAAACCGTCTTGTTAAGCTGCTGCGACCTGCATGTCTCTTCCAAGGGGCACTAAAACCGTCTTGTTAAGCTACTGCGACCTCCACCGCTCTTCCAAGGGGCATTTAAACCGTCTTTTTAAGCTACTGCGACCTGCACTTCTCTACCAAAGGGCATTTAAACCGTCTTGTTAAGCTACTGCGACCTGCACGTCTCTTCCAAGGGGCATTTAAAACGTTTTTTTAAGCTACTGCGACCTCCACCGCTCTTCCAAGGGGCATTTTAACCGTCTTGTTAAGCTACTGCGACCTGCACGTCTCTTCCAAGGGGCATTTAAACAATCTTGTTAATCTACTGCGACCTCCACCGCTTTTCCAAGGGGCATTTAAATCGTCTTGTTAAGCTACTGCGACCTGCACGTCTCTTCCAAGGGGCATTTAAACCGTCTTGGTAAGCTACTGCGACTTGCACGTCTCTTCCAAGGGGCATTTAAACCTTCTTCTTTAGCTATTGTAACCTCCACCTATTTTCCAAGGGGCATTTAAAACATCTTGTTAAGCTACTGCGACCTGCATGTCTCTTCCAAGGGGCATTTAAACCTTCTTCTTTAGCTACTGTAACCTCCACCTCTTTTCCAAGGGGCATTTAAAACGTCTTTTTAAGCTACTGCGACCTCCACCGCTCTTCCAAGGGGCATTTTAACCGTCTTGTTAAGCTACTGCGACCTGCACGTCTCTTCCAAGGGGCATTTAAACAATCTTGTTAATCTACTGCGACCTCCACCGCTTTTCCAAAGGGCATTTAAATCGTCTTGTTAAGCTACTGCGACCTGCACGTCTCTTCCAAGGGGCATTTAAACCGTCTTAGTTAGCTACTGCGACTTGCATGTCTCTTCCAAGGGGCATTTAAACCTTCTTGTTTAGCTATTGTAACCTCCACCTCTTTTCCAAGGGGCATTTAAACCATCTTGTTAAGCTACTGAGACCTGCATGTCTCTTCCAAGGGGCATTTAAACCATCTTGTAAAGCTACTGGAACCTCCACCGCTCTTCCAAGGGGCATTTTAACCGTCTTGTTAAGCTACTGCGACCTGCACGTCTCTTCCAAGGGGCATTTAAACAATCTTGTTAATCTACTGCGACCTCCACCGCTTTTCCAAGGGGTATTTAAATCGTCTTGCTAAGCTACTGCGACCTGCACGTCTCTTCCAAGGGGCATTTAAACCGTCTTGGTTAGCTGCTGCGATCTGCACGTCTCTACCAAGGGGCATTTAATCCGTCTTGTTAAGCTACTACGACTTCTACCGCTCTTCCAAGGGTCATTTAAACCGTCTTGTTAAGCTACTGCGACCTGCACGTTTCTTCCAAGTGGCATTTAAACCGTCTTGTTAAGCTACTGCGACCTGCACGTTTCTTCCAAGGGGCATTTAAACCGTCTTGTTAAGCTACTGCGACCTGCACGTCTCTTGCAAGGGGTATTTAAAACGTTTTGTTAAGCTACTGCGACCTACGCGTCTCTTCCAAGGGGCATTTAAACCTTCTTCTTTAGCTACTGTAACCTCCACCTCTTTTCCAAGGGGCATTTAAACCATCTTGTTAAGCTACTGCGACCTGCATGTCTCTTCCAAGGGGCATTTAAACCATCTTGTTAAGCTACTGGGACCTGCACGTCTCTTCCAAGGGGCATTTAAAACGTCTTTTTAAGCTACTGCGACCTCCACCGCTCTTCCAAGGGGCATTTTAACCGTCTTGTTAAGCTACTGCGACCTGCACGTCTCTTCCAAGGGGCATTTAAACAATCTTGTTAATCTACTGCGACCTCCACCGCTTTTCCAAGGGGCATTTAAATCGTCTTGTTAAGCTACTGCGACCTGCACGTCTCTTCCAAGGGGCATTTAAACCGTCTTGGTAAGCTACTGCGACATGCACGTCTCTTCCAAGGGGCATTTAAACCTTCTTCTTTAGCTATTGTAACCTCCACCTATTTTCCAAGGGGCATTTAAAACATCTTGTTAAGCTACTGCGACCTGCATGTCTCTTCCAAGGGGCATTTAAACCTTCTTCTTTAGCTACTGTAACCTCCACCTCTTTTCCAAGGGGCATTTAAACCGTCTTTTTAAGCTACTGCGACCTGCACTTCTCTACCAAAGGGCACTTAAACCGTCTTGTTAAGCTACTGCGACCTGCACGTCTCTTCCAAGGGGCATTTAAAACGTCTTTTTAAGCTACTGCGACCTCCACCGCTCTTCCAAGGGGCATTTTAACCGTCTTGTTAAGCTACTGTGACCTGCACGTCTCTTCCAAGGGGCATTTAAACAATCTTGTTAATCTACTGCGACCTCCACCGCTTTTCCAAGGGGCATTTAAATCGTCTTGTTAAGCTACTGCGACCTGCACGTCTCTTCCAAGGGGCATTTAAACCGTCTTAGTTAGCTACTGCGACTTGCATGTCTCTTCCAAGGGGCATTTAAACCTTCTTGTTTAGCTATTGTAACCTCCACCTCTTTTCCAAGGGGCATTTAAACCATCTTGTTAAGCTACTGAGACCTGCATGTCTCTTCCAAGGGGCATTTAAACCATCTTGTTAAGCTACTGGAACCTCCACCGCTCTTCCAAGGGGCATTTTAACCGTCTTGTTAAGCTACTGCGACCTGCACGTCTCTTCCAAGGGGCATTTAAACAATCTTGTTAATCTACTGCGACCTCCACCGCTTTTCCAAGGGGTATTTAAATCGTCTTGCTAAGCTACTGCTACCTGCACGTCTCTTCCAAGGGGCATTTAAACCGTCTTGGTTAGCTGCTGCGATCTGCACGTCTCTACCAAGGGGCATTTAATCCGTCTTGTTAAGCTACTACGACTTCCACCGCTCTTCCAAGGGTCATTTAAACCGTCTTGTTAAGCTACTGCGACCTGCACGTTTCTTCCAAGTGGCATTTAAACCGTCTTGTTAAGCTACTGCGACCTGCACGTTTCTTCCAAGGGGCATTTAAACCGTCTTGTTAAGCTACTGCGACCTGCACGTCTCTTGCAAGGGGTATTTAAAACGTTTTGTTAAGCTACTGCGACCTACGCGTCTCTTCCAAGGGGCATTTAAACCTTCTTCTTTAGCTACTGTAACCTCCACCTCTTTTCCAAGGGGCATTTAAACCATCTTGTTAAGCTACTGCGACCTGCATGTCTCTTCCAAGGGGCATTTAAACCATCTTGTTAAGCTAGTGGTACCTGCACGTCTCTTCCAAGGGGCATTTAAACCGTCTTGTTAAGCTGCTGCGACCTGCTTGTCTCTTCCAAGGTGCACTTAAACCGTCTTGTTAAGCTACTGCGACCTCCACCGCTCTTCCAAGGGGCATTTAAACAGTCTTTTTAAGCTACTGCGACCAGCACTTCTCTACCAAAGGGCATTTAAACCATCTTGTTAAGCTACTGCGACCTGCATGTCTCTTCCAAGGGGCATATAAAACGTCTTTTTAAGCTACTGCGACCTCCACCGCTCTTCCAAGGGGCATTTTAACCGTCTTGTTAAGCTACTGCGACCTGCACGTCTCTTCCAAGGGGCATTTAAACAATCTTGTTAATCTACTGCGACCTCCACCGCTTTTCCAAGGGGCATTTAATTCGTCTTGTTAAGCTACTGCGACCTGCACGTCTCTTCCAAAGGGCATTTAAACCGTCTTGGTAAGCTACTGCGACTTGCACGTCTCTTCCAAGGGGCATTTAAACCTTCTTGTTTAGCTACTGTAACCTCCACCTCTTTTCCAAGGGACATTTAAACCATCTTGTTAAGCTACTGAGACCTGCATGTCTCTTCCAAGGGGCATTTAAACCATGTTGTTAAGCTACTGGAACCTCCACCGCTCTTCCAAGGGGCATTTTAACCGTCTTGTTAAGCTACTGCGACCTGCACGTCTCTTCCAAGGGGCATTTAAACAATCTTGTTAATCTACTGCGACCTCCACCGCTTTTCCAAGGGGTATTTAAATCGTCTTGCTAAGCTACTGCGACCTGCACGTCTCTTCCAAGGGGCATTTAAACCGTCTTGTTAAGCTACTGCGACCTGCACGTTTCTTCCAAGGGGCATTTAAACCGTCTTGTTAAGCTACTGCGACCTGCACGTCTCTTGCAAGGGGTATTTAAAACCTTTTGTTAAGCTACTGCAACCTACACATCTCTTCCAAGGGGCATTTAAATCATCTTGTTAAGCTACTGCGACCTCCACCGCATTTCAAAGGGGCATTTAAACCATCTTGTTAAGCTACTGGGACCTGCACGTCTTTTCCAAGGGGCATTTAAACCGTCTTATTAAGCTACTGTGACCTGCACGTCTCTACCAAGGGGCATTTAAACCGTCTTGTTAATCTACTGCGCCATGCACGTCTCTTGCAAGGGGCATTTAAACCATCTTGTTAAGCTACTGCGACCTCCACCGCTCTTCCAAAGGGCATTTTAACCGTCTTTTTAAGCTACTGTGACCTGCACCACTTTTCCAAGGGGCATTTAAACCGTCCTGTTAAGCTTCTCCGAACTGCACGTCTCTTCCAAGGGGCATTTAAACCGTCTTTTTAAGCTACTGTGACCTGCATGTCTATTCCAAGGGGCATTTAAACTGTCTTGTTAAGCTACTGCGACCACCACCGCTTTGCCAAGGGGCATTTAAACCATCTTGTTAAGCTCCTGTAACCTCCACCACTTTTCCAAGGTGCATTTAAACCGTCTTGTTAAGCTACTGCGACCTCCACCGCTCTTCCAAAGGGCATTTTAACTGTCTTGTTAAGCTACTGTGACCTGCACGTCTCTACCAAGGGGCATTTAAACCGTCTTATTAAGCTGCTGCGACCTCCACTGCTCTTCCAAGGGGCATTTAATCCGTCTTGTTAAGCTACTGCGACCTGCACGTCTCTTCGAAGGGGCATTTAAACTGTCTTGTTAGGCTGCTGCGACCAGCATGTCTCTTCCAAGGGGCATTTAAACCGACTTGTTAAGCTACTGCGACATGCATATCTCTACCAAGGGGCATTTAAAACGTCATGTTAAGCTACTGCGACCTGCACGTCTCTTCCAAGGGGCATTTAAACTGTCTTGTTAGGCTGCTGCTGCATCCAGCATGTCTCTTCCAAGGGGCATTTAAACCGACTTGTTAAGCTACTGCGACCCCCACCGCTCTTCCAAGGGGCATTTAAACCGTCTTGTTCAGCTACTGCGACCTGCACCTCTCTTCCAAGGGGCATTTAAATCGTCTTGGTAAGCTACTGCGACCTGCAAGCCTCTTCCAAGGGGCATTTAAACCTTCTTGTTAAGCTACTGCGACCTGCACGTCTCGTCCAAGGGGAATTTAAACTGTCTTGTTAAGCTTCTGCGACCTCCACCGCTCTTCCAAGGGGCATTTAAATCTTCTTGTTAAGCTACTCTGACCTGCAAGTATCTTCCAAGGGGCATTTAAACCGTCTTTTTTAAGCTACTGCGACCTGCACGTCTCTTCCAAGGGGCATTTAAACCGCTGTGTTAAGCTACTGTGACCTGCATGTCTCTTCCAAGGGGCATTTAAACCTTCTTCTTAAGCTACTGCGACCTGCAAGTCTCTTGCAAGGGGCATTTAAACTGTCTTGTTAAGCTACTTCGACCTCCACCTCTCTTCCAAGGGGCATTTAAACTGTCTTGTTAAGCTACTGCGACCTGCACCCCTTTTCCAAGGAGCACTTAAACCGTCTTGTTAAGCTACTGCGACCTCCCCGTCTCTTCCAAGGGGCATTTAAACCATCTTTTTAAGCTACTGTGACCTGCACGCCTTTTCCAAGGAGCATTTAAACCGTCTTGTTAATCTACTACGACCTGCACGTCTCTTCCAAGGGTCATTTAAACCGTCTTTTTAAGCTACTGTGACAGGCACGCCTTTTCCAAGGAGCATTTAAACCGTCTTGTTAAGCTACTGCAACCTGCACGTCTCTTCCAAGGGGCATTTAAACCGTCTTGTTAAGCTACTGCGGCCTGCTCGTCTCTTCCAAGGGGCAGTTAAACCGTATTTTTAAGCTACTGTCACCTGCACACCTTTTCCAAGGAGCATTTAAACCGTCTTGTTAAGCTACTGCGACCTGCACGTCTCTTCCAAGGGACATTTAAACCGTCTTGTTAAGCTACTGCGACTTGCACGTCTCTCCCAAGGGGTATTTAAACCTTCTTGTTTAGCTACTGTAACCTCCACCACTTTTCCAAGGGGCATTTAAACCATCTTGTTAAGCTACTGCGACCTGCATGTCTCTTCCAAGCGGCATTTAAACTGTCTTGTTAAGCTACTTCGACCTCCACCTCTCTTCCAAGGGGCATTTAAACCGTCTTGTTAAGCTACTGCGACCTGCTCGTCTCTTCCAAGGGGCATTTAAACCATCTTTTTAAGCTACTGTGACCTGCACGCCTTTTCCAAGGAGCATTTAAACCGTCTTGTTAAGCTACTGCGACCTGCACGTCTCTTCCAAGGGGCATTTAAACTGTCTTGTTAAGCTTCTGCGACTTGCACGTCTCTTCCAAGGGGCATTTAAACCTTCTTGTTTAGCTACTGTAACCTCCACCACTTTTCCAAGGGGCATTTAAACCGTCTTGTTAAGCTACTGCGACCTGCATGTCTCTTCCAAGGGGCATTTAAACCGTCTTGTTAACCTACTGGGACCTGCACGTCTCTTCCAAGGGGCATTTAAACCTTCTTGTTAAGCTGCTGCGACCTGCATGTCTCTTCCAAGGGGCATTTAAACCATCTTGTTAAGCTACTGCTACCTGCACTTCTCTACCAACGGGCATTTTAACCGTCTTGTTAAGCTACTGCGACCTGCACGTCTCTTCCAAGGGGCATTTAAACCATCTTGTTAATCTACTGCGATCTCCACCGCTTTTCCAAGGGGCATTTAAATCGTCTTGTTAAGCTACTGCGACCTCCACCGCTCTTCCAAGGGGCATTTAAACCGTCTTGTTAAGCTACTGCAACCTGCATGTCTCTTCCAAGGGGCATTTAAACCGTCTTGTTAAGCTACTGCGACCTGCACGTCTCTTCCAAGGGGTATTTAAACCGTCTTGTTAAGCTACTGCGACCTGCACGTCTCTTCCAACGGACATTTAAACCATCTTGTTAATCTACTGCGACCTCAACCGCTTTTCCAAGGGGCATTTAAACTGTCTTGGTAAGCTGCTGCGATCTGCACGTCTCTACCAAGGGGTTATTTAATCCATCTTGCTAAGCTACTATGACCTACACCGCTCTTCCAAGGGGCATTTCAACCGTCTTTTTAAGCTACTGCGATCTGCATATCTCTTCCAAGGGGTATTTAAACATTTTTGTTAAGCTACTGCGACATGCTCGTCTCTTCCAAGGGGCATTTAAACCTTCTTGTTAAGCTACTGAGACTTGCACGTCTCTTCCAAGCGACATTTAAACCTTCTTGTTTAGCTACTGTAACCTCCACCACTTTTCCAAGGGGCATTTAAACCGTCTTTTTAAGCTACTGGGACCTGCACGTCTCTTCCAAGGGGCATTTAAACCGTCTTGTTAAGCTGCTGCGACCTGCATGTCTCTTCCAAGGGGCATTTAAACCATCTTGTTAAGCTACTGCGACCTGCACTTCTCTACCAAAGGGCATTTAAACCATCTTGTTAAGCTACTGCGACCTCCACCGCTCTTCCAAGGGGCATTTTAACCATCTTGTTAATCTACTGCGACCTCCACCGCTTTTCCAAGGGGCATTTAAACCGTCTTGTTAAGCTAATGCGACCGGCACGTCTCTTCCAATAGGTATTTAAACCGTCTTGTTAAACTCCTGCGACCTCCACCGCTCTTCCAAGGGGCATTTAAACCGTCTTGTTAAGCTACTACGACCTGCACGTCTCTTCCATGGGGCATTTAAACCGTCTTGTTAAGCTACTGCGACCTGCACGTCTCTTCCAAAGGGCATTTAAACCGTCTTGTTAAGCTACTGCGACCTGCACGTCTCTTCCAACGGGCATTTAAACCATCTTGTAAGGTACTGCGACCTGCACGTCTCTTGCAAGGGGTATTTAAACCGTTTTGTTAAGCTACTGCGACCTGCACGTCTCTTCCAAAGGGCATTTAAATCGTCTTGTTAAGCTACTGCGACCTCCACCGCTTTACAAAGGGGCATTTAAACCATCTTGTTAAGCTACTGGGACCAGAACGTCTCTTCCAAGGGGCATTTAAACCATCTTATTAAGCTACTGTGACCTGCAGGTCTCTTCCAAGGGGCAATTAAATCGTCATGTTAAGCTACTGCGACCTCCACCGCTCTTCCAAGGGGCATTTAAACCGTCTTGTTTAGCTACTGCGACCTGCACGTCTCTACCAAGGAGCATTTAAACCGTCTTGTTAATCTACTGCTCCATGCACGTCTCTTCCAAGGGACATTTAAACCATCTTGTTAAGCTACTGCGACCTGCACGTCTCTTCCAAGGGGCATTTAAACCATCTTGTTAAGCTACTGCGACCTCCACCGCTCTTCCAAAGGGCATTTTAACTGTCTTGTTAAGCTACTGTGACCTGCACGTCTCTACCAAGGGGCATTTAAACCGTCTTGTTAAGCTACTACCACCACCACTGCTCTTCCAAGGGGCATTTAATCCATCTTGTTAAGCTACTGCGACCTGCACGTCTCTTCTAAGGAGCATTTAAACCGTCTTGTTAAGGTACTGCGACCTCCACCGCTCTTCCAAGGGGCATTTAAACCGTCTTGTTAAGCTACTGCAACCTGCACGTCTCTTCCAAGGGACATTTAAACCGTCTTGTTAAGCTACTGCGACCTGCACGTCTCTTCCAAGGGGCATTTAAACCGTCTTGTTAAGCTACTGCGACCTGCACGAATCTTCCAACGGGCATTTAAACCATCTTGTTAATCTGCTGCAACCTCCACCAAGGGGCATTTAAACTGTCTTGGTAAGCTGCTACGATCTGCACATCTCTACCAAGGGGTTATTTAATCCATCTTGATAAGCTACTACGACCTACACCGCTCTTCAAAGGGGCATTTAAACTGTCTTTTTTAGCTACTGCGACCTGCATATCTCTTCCAAGGGGCAATTAAACCTTCTTGTTAAGCTACTGCGACCTGTAAGTCTCTTTCAAGGGGCACTTAAACTGTCTTGTTAAGCTTCTGCGACCTGCAGGTCTCTTCCAAGGGGCAATTAAATTGTCATGTTAAGCTACTGCGACCTCCACCGCTCTTCCAAGGGGCATTTAAACCGTCTTGTTTAGCTACTGCGACCTGCACGTCTCTACCAAGGGGCATTTAAACCGTCTTGTTAAGCTACTGCGACTTGCATGTCTCTTCCAAGGGGCATTTAAACCGTTTTGTTAAGCTACTGTAACCTCCACCACTTTTCCAAGGGGCATTTAAACCGTCTTGTTAAGCTACTGCGACCTGCACGTCTCTTCCAAGGGGCATTTAAAGCGCTGTGTTAAGCTACTGTGACCTGCATGTCTCTTCCAAGGGGCATTTAAACCTTCTTCTTAAGCTACTGCGACCTGCAAGTCTCTTGCAAGGGGCATTTAAACTGTCTTGTTAAGCTACTTCGACCTCCACCTCTCTTCCAAGGGGCATTTAAACGGTCTTGTTAAGCTACTGCGACCTGCACCCCTTTTCCAAGGAGCATTTAAACCGTCTCCTTAAGCTACTGCGACCTGCCCGTCTCTTCCAAGGGGCATTTAAACCATCTTTTTAAGCTACTGTGACCTGCACGCCTTTTCCAAGGAGCATTTAAACCGTCTTGTTAAGCTACTGCGACCTGCACGTCTCTTCCAAGGGGCATTTAAACCATCTTGTTAAGCTACTGCGACCTGCTCGTCTCTTCCAAGGGGCATTTAAACCGTATTTTTAAGCTACTGTCACCTGCACACCTTTTCCAAGGAGCATTTAAACTGTCTTGTTAAGCTACTGCGACCTGCACGTCTCTTCCAAGGGACATTTAAACCGTCTTGTTAAGCTACTGCGACTTGCACGTCTCTTCCAAGGGGCATTTAAACCGTCTTGTTAAGCTACTGCGACCTGCATGTCTCTTCCAAGGGGCATTTAAACTGTCTTGTTAAGCTACTTCGACCTCCACATCTCTTCCAAGGGGCATTTAAACCGTCTTGTTAAGCTACTGCGACCTGCTCGTCTCTTCCAAGGGGCATTTAAACCATCTTTTTAAGCTACTGTGACCTGCACACCTTTTCCAAGGAGCATTTAAACCGTCTTGTTAAGCTACTGCGACCTGCACGTCTCTTCCAAGGGGCATTTAAACTGTCTTGTTAAGCTTCTGCCACTTGCACGTCTCTTCCAAGGGGCATTTAAACCTTCTTGTTTAGCTACTCTAACCTCCACCACTTTTCTAAGGGGCATTTAAACCGTCTTGTTAAGCTGCTGCGACCTGCATGTCTCTTCCAAGGGGCATTTAAACCGTCTTGTTAAGCTACTGCGACCTGCACGTCTCTTCCAACGGGCATTTAAATCGTCTTGTTAAGCTACTGCGACCTCCACCGCTTTTCAAAGGGGCATTTAAACCATCTTGTTAAGCTACTGGGACCTGCACGTCTCTTCCAAGGGGCATTTAAACCGTCTTATTAAGCTACTGTGACCTGCACGTCTCTTGCAAGAGGCAATTAAAACGTCTTGTTAATCTACTGCGCCATGCATGTTTCTTCCAAGGGACATTTAAACCGTCTTGTTAAGCTACTGTGACCTGCACGTCTCTTCCAAGGGGCATTTAAACAGTCTTGTAAAGCTACTGCGACCTCCACCTCTCTTCCAAAGGGCATTTTAACAGTCTTGTTAAGCTACTGTGACCTGCATGTCTCTACCAAGGGGCATTTAAACTGTCTTGTTAAGCTACTGCGACCTCCACGTCTCTTCCAAGGGTCATTTAATCCATCTTGTTAAGCTACTGCGACCTGCACGTCTCTTCGAAGGGGCATTTAAACCGTCTTGTTAAGCTACTGCGAACTGCACGTCTCTTACAAGGGGCATTTAAACCGTCTTGTTAAGCTACTGCGACCTGCACGTCTCTTCCAAGGGGCATTTAAACAGTCTTGTTAAGCTACTGTGAACTGCATGTCTCTTCCAAGGGGCATTTAAACTGTCTTGTTAAGCTACTGCGACCTCCACCGCTCTGCCACGGGTCATTTAAACAATCTTGTTAAGCTACTGTAACCTCCACCACTTTTCCAAAGGGTATTTAAACCGTCTTGTTAAGCTACTGCGACCTGCACGTCTTTTCCATGGGGCATTTAAACCGTCTTGTTAAGCTAGTGCGACCTGCATATCTCTACAAAGGGGCATTTAAACCATCTTGTTAAGATACTGCGACCTGCACGTCTCTTCCAAGGGGCATTTCAACAGTCTTGTTTAGCTGCTGCGACCTGCATGTCTCTTCCAAGGGGCATTTAAACTGACTTGTTAAGCTACTGCGACCCCCACCGCTTTTCCAAGGGGCATTTAAACCGTCTTGTTAAGCTTATGCGACCTGCACGTCTCTTCCAAGGGGTATTTAAACAGTCTTGTTAAGCTACTGTGACCTGCATGTCTCTTCCAAGGGGCATTTAAACTGTCTTGTTAAGCTACTGCGACCTACACCGCTCTGCCAAGGGTCATTTAAACAATCTTCTTAAGCTACTGTAACCTCCACCACTTTTCCAAAGGGCATTTAAACCGTCTTGCTAAGCTACTGCGACCTGCACGTCTCTTCCATGGGGCATTTAAACCGTCTTGTTACGCTACTGCGACCTGCATATCTCTACCAAGGGGCATTTAAACCGTCTTGTTAAGCTACTGCTACCTGCACGTCTCTTCCAAGGGGCATTTGAACAGTCTTGTTAAGCTGCTGCGAACTGCATGTCTCTTCCAAGGGGCATTTAAACTGACTTGTTAAGCTACTGCGACCCCCACCGCTTTTCCAAGGGGCATTTAAATCGTCTTGTTAAGCTACTGCGACCTGCACCTCTCTTCCAAGGGGCATTTAAATCATCTTGATAAGCTACTGCGACCTGCACGTCTCTTCCAAGGGGCATTTAAACCGTCTTGTTAAGCTACTGCGACCTCCACGTCTCTTCCAATGGGCATTTAAACCATCTTGTTAAGCTGCTGCCACCTGCACGTCTCTTCCAAGGGGCATTTAAACCGTCTTGTTAAACTTCTGTCACCTGCACGTCTCTTCTAACGGGCATTTAAGCCGTCTTCTTAAGCTACTGCGACTTGCACGTCTCTTCCAAGGGGCATTTAAACTATCTTGTTAAGCTACTGTAACCTCCACCACTTTTCCAATGGGCATTTATACCTTCTTGTTAAGCTACCTCGACTTGCTCGTCTCTTCCAAGGGGCATTTAAACTGTCTTGTTAAGCTACTGCAACCTCCACCTCTCTTCCAAGGGGCATTTAAACCGTCTTTTTAAGCTACTGCGACCTGCTCGTCTCTTCCAAGGGGCATTTAAACCGTCTTGTTAAGCTACTGCGACCTGCAAGTGTCTTCCAAGGCGCATTTAAACCCTCTTTTTAAGCTACTGCGACTTGAACGTCTCTTCCAAGGGGCATTTAAACTGTCTTGTTAAGCTAATGTAACCTCCACTACTTTTCTAAGGGGCATCTAAACAGCCTTGTGAAGCTACTGCGACCTGCAAGTCTCTTCTAAGGGGCATTTAACCGTCTTGTTAAGCTACTGCGACTTGCATGTCTCTTCCAAGGGCTATTTAAACTGTCTTGTTAAGCAACTGCGACCTACACCGCTCTGCCAAGGGGCATTTAAACCGTCTTGTTAAGCCACTGTAACCTCCACCACTTTTCCAAGGGGAATTTAAACCGTCTTGTTAAGCTACTGCGACCTGCTTGTCTCTTCCAAGGGGCATTTAAACTGTGTTCTTAAGCTACTGCGACGTCCACCGCTCTTCCAAGGGGCATTTAAACCATCTTGTTAAGCTACTGCAACCTGCACGTCTCTTCCAAGGAACATTTAAACCGTCTTGTTAAGCTACTGCGACCTGCACGTCTCTTCTAAGGGGCATTTAAACCATCTTGTTAAGCTACTGCGACCTGCACGTCTCTACCAAGGGGCATTTAAACTGTCTTGTTAAGCTACTACCACCACCACTGCTCTTCCAAGGGGCATTTAATCCATCTTGTTAAGCTACTGCGACCTGCACGTCTCTTTGAAGGGGCATTTAAACCTTCTTGTTAAGCTACTGAGAACTGCACGTCTCTTCCAAGGGGCATTTAAACCGTCTTGTTAAGCTTCTGCGACCTGCACGTCTCCTCCAAGGGGCATTTAAAGCGTCTTGTTAAGCTACTGTGACCTGCACGTCTCTTCCAAGGGGCATTTAAACCGTCTTGTTAAGCTACTGTGACCTGCATGTCTCTTCCAAGGAGCATTTAAACTGTCTTGTTAAGCTACTGCGACCTCCACTGCTCTGCCAAGGGGCATTTAAACCATCTTGTTAAGTTACTATAACCTCCACCACTTTTCCAAGGTGGCATTTAAATCGTCTTGTTAAGCTACTGCGACCTGCACGTCTCTTCCAAGGGGCATTTAAACCGTCTTGTGAAGCTACTGCGACCTGCACGTCTCTTCCAATGGACATTTAAATCGTCTTGTTAAGCTACTGCGACCTCCACCGCTTTTCAAAGGGGCATTTAAACCATCTTGTTAAGCTACTGGGACCTGCACGTCTCTTCCAAGGGGCATTTAAACCGTCTTATTAAGCTACTGTGACCTGCACGTCTCTTCCAAGGGGCAATTAAACCGTCTTGTTAATGTACTGCGCCATGCATGTCTCTTCCAAGGGACATTTAAACCGTCTTTTAAGCTACTGCGACCTGCACGTCTCTTCCAAGGGGCATTTAAACCGTCTTGTAAAGCTACTGCGACCTCCACCTCTCTTCCAAAGGGCATTTTAACAGTCTTGTTAAGCTACTGTGACCTGCATGTCTCTACCAAGGGGCATTTAAACCGTCTTGTTAAGCTACTGCGACCTACACTGCTCTTCCAAGGGGCATTTAATCCATCTTGTTAAGCTACTACGACCTGCACGTCTCTTCCAAGGGGCATTTAAACCGTCTTGTTAAGCTACTGTGACCTGCATGTCTCTTCCAAGGAGCATTTAAACTGTCTTGTTAAGCTACTGCGACCTCCACCGCTCTGCCAAGGGGCATTTAAACCATCTTGTTAAGTTACTATAACCTCCACCACTTTTCCAAGGTGGCATTTAAACCGTCTTGTTAAGCTACTGCGACCTGCACGTCTCTTCCAAGGGGCATTTAAACCGTCTTGTGAAGCTACTGCGACCTGCACGTCTCTTCCAACGGACATTTAAATCGTCTTGTTAAGCTACTGCGACCTCCACCGCTTTTCAAAGGGGCATTTAAACCATCTTGTTAAGCTACTGGGACCTGCACGTCTCTTCCAAGGGGCATTTAAACCGTCTTATTAAGCTACTGTGACCTGCACGTCTCTTCCAAGGGGCAATTAAACCGTCTTGTTAATGTACTGCGCCATGCATGTCTCTTCCAAGGGACATTTAAACCGTCTTTTAAGCTACTGCGACCTGCACGTCTCTTCCAAGGGGCATTTAAACCGTCTTGTAAAGCTACTGCGACCTCCACCTCTCTTCCAAAGGGCATTTTAACAGTCTTGTTAAGCTACTGTGACCTGCATGTCTCTACCAAGGGGCATTTAAACCGTCTTGTTAAGCTACTGCGACCTACACTGCTCTTCCAAGGGGCATTTAATCCATCTTGTTAAGCTACTACGACCTGCACGTCTCTTCGAAGGGGCATTTAAACCATCTTGTTAAGCTACTGTGAACTGCACGTCTCTTACAAGAGGCATTTAAACCGTCTTGTTAAGCTTCTGCGATCTGCACGTCTCTTCCAAGGGGCATTTAAACAGTCTTGTTAAGTTACTGTGACCTGCATGTCTCTTCCAAGGGGCATTTAAACTGTCTTGTTAAGCTACTGCGACCTCCACCGCTCTGCCAAGGGTCATTTAAACAATCTTGTTAAGCTACTGTAACCTCCACCACTTTTCCAAGGGGCATTTAAACTGTCTTGTTAAGCTACTGCGATCTACATGTCTCTTTCAAGGGGCATTTAAACCGTCTTTTTAAGCTACTGCTACCTGCACGTCTCTTCCAAGGGGCATTTAAACCTTCTTGTTTAGCAACTGTAACCTCCACCACTTTTCCAAGGGGCATTTAAACCGTCTTGTTAAGCTAATGCGACCTGCATGTCTCTTCCAAGGGGCATTTAAACCGTCTTGTTAAGCTACTGGGACCTGCACGTCTCTTCCAAGGGGCATTTAAACTGTCTTGTTAAGCTGCTGCGACCTGCATGTCTCTTCCAAGGGGCATTTAAACTGTCTTGTTAAGCTACTGCGACCCCCACCGCTCTTCCAAGGGGCATTTAAATCATCTTGGTAAGCTACTGCGACGTGCAAGCCTCTTCCAAGGGGCATTTAAACCGTCTTGTTAAGCTACTGCGACCTGCAAGTCTCTTCCAAGGGGCATTTAAACTGTCTTTTTAAGCTACTGCTACCTGCACGTCTCTTCCAAGTGGCATTTAAACTGTCTTGTTAATCTACTGCGAGTAGTGTTGAGCCACCCCCGTAGTGTTCGAGTTCGGTTCGGTTCGTCGAACACCCGTGTGTTCGCCGAACTGTTCGTCGAACTGTTCGTCGAACACCGTTAAAACCAATGGCAGGCAAACAAAAACACATAGAAACACATAGAAAACACCTTCAAAGGTGTCCAAAAGCTGACAAACTGCTCAGAAGACATAACTAACACATGGAAAAGTGACAAGTACATATAGTCATGCGAAAATAAAAGAGGTGGAGGAGTAAAAGGAGGGGGAGACACAGATATAGGCAAGTCATGCCCTTCTAAAATCCAAAAAGTGAGAAGCCGACACGGCCAGTCCGCTCCTGCCCGTGCCACCTCCGTGTCGCCGGGTTTGTGCCAGAGCCGCGGTGAACCCTGATGGCCAGTCCCCCTCTCCCAATACTGGTGCCTGTCCGCTGGTGGGTCGAGCGAGCCCCCCTGTGGTGGAGGCAGCTCTAAGCTTTTTAATTTAAATTGTCTCTCTAATTTGAATGAATACACTTTAAATCCATTTACAAGGATCTATTGGAGGGCAAGTCTCATGCCAGCAGCCGCGTAATTCCAGTTCCAGTAGCGTCCACTAAAACTGCTGCAGTTAAAAAGCTTTTATATGGATCGAGCTTGGCTGTCCACCGCAAGGCATCCTACTGCCAGTCCCAGCCCCTATGCCTTGGGGTGCCTCCTGATGCTCTTCACTGAGTATCCCATGGTCCCGAAGCATTTCCTTTGAAAAAATTAAGTGTCTAAACTACAGGTGGTGTAGCTTGCTTAACAGCCGGGATAATCCGCTGACTAGCAGACACTGCTACTAGGCACAAAGTATTTCCTGGGCTAGATGCAGTTAAAAATTTGTAATTAGATACTCTCGTTGGATGCTGAGAAAGCATTCCATAGAGTCTCCTGGCACGCCATATATGATTCTCTTAAAAAGCTTGGGGTAGGGGTCTAGGGGACCCTTTTATAGCCAAAATCACGGCCCTGTATCACAATACGTCACCTAGGCTGAAGATAAATGGAACTGTAGCACCCTGAGGGCTCGGTTGCTACAGAGGTATTGCACCTCACCCAGAGGTGTGATATCTCACTCTCAGGTAAGGATGGAGTGTGGATCAGGACCCGACACCTGCATGCATTACACCACATTGCCGTGGGGCAGGGCGACCAATATGCCTCTGAGATGGGCACGACAGTCCCTGTCCCTGGCTGGAGTGGGGGGAGGGAACACTGAGGAAGGGGAACCCTGTAGTGCAGGAGCAGGGAGGAAGCAGTTCCTGGGTGCATTGAGAAGGGAGTATAAAAGGTGGGCACCATCTTAGTTCAGTGCAGAGAAGTCTGAGCAGAAGTGGCAGGGAGCAGGGGCTCTCCATGAGCTCTGCTCCGGAGGCGGGCCTAGTAACAGAGGCCCAGGCCTGGAAGAGGGAGAAGGAAGGAAGAGGAGCGGAGAAGGCTCCAGGAACGAGGAATGAAGGGATCCCAGGGGTGCGGACGGGCGAGTCGCCACCGCACGCCCGAATCCACCTGCGTGGAGGGGTCAGGCCAAAGGGGGAGACCGGTCCCCGAAACTAGTGGAGGCAGGAAACGACCCTCAGCTAGAAACCGGAGGCTGTGACATTTTATGTGGCGCAGCCCCTCGCTACACCCGCTAGGAAGGCACCACATAGGGTCAGGGAAACTGGCGCCAAGTTTACCAAGAGGAGGCCCGAGGCAGCCGGACAGAAGGGTTGGTAAGAAAGGCCAGACAAAGGACACACAAAGGGGGTCCTGTGAAGCGCTCCAAAGTTATCTGGGAGTTGTCTGAGCCCCTCACCTGGTGAGCACAGTACGACGTGGGCAGCCGTTACCTGCAGATGTGGTCTGGATAATAAGAACTGTGAGTAAAGGCCCTGGACTGCATCACTGACTCCGTGTCGTTACTGCTGCTGCCCTGCACCATCACCCCCATCCTCCGCATACACTGCCCTGAGGCTATACTCCTCCCGTGGGGAGTTATGCTACGCTCTGCTGCACCCACAACACCAGCCTCAGCGGTCTGCCCTGCAGCGGCGGTTCACTCTGACCGCAATCCACGGGTGGCGTAGTCGGACATTTAAACATCAAAACCACATAAATAGTTCCGCCACTGGTTTGACCACCCTGAGCCACGGAACCGGGTCGCCGCCACGAAGACTACAACCACCAGCATCCACCAAAAAGGGTCCGGCTCCGGGTGTCCCAAGGCCCAGGGGGTGCATCAGAACATTTTCATCACCTTTCACAATCACCAATGGGACAAGGCAGGGATGTCCTCTGTCCCCTCTCTTATACATCCTAGTGACGGAGCACCTGCTCTCATCAATTCGCCATAACCCCAATATTAGGTGGATTGAGGTGGGAGGCACCGAGTACAAGTGCTCTCTATTTGCTGATGATGTCCTAGTATATATCACTCAATCACATATATCCATCCATGCTGTTATGGCTGAAATAGATCACTTTGTTACATGGTCAAATTTTAAAATCAATGCAGCGAAGTCTGAGGCCCTCGATGTCTCCCTCCCCAAATCCATATAGGATTCCATCCAGTCCAACTTTCCCTTTGCCTGGCCCTCACAGGGTATCAAATACTTAGGAATTCCTATTCATAGAGACCTCTCCCATCTATGTTATCTTAATTTTGGGCCCTTTATTGAACAACTCCATACAGACCACGGTTGGCAAGTTAGAACTGTAAGATTCACTACGTGAACCACTGGTGTTTTGTGGAAAAGCACATGTACACTGCGTTCCAAATTATTATGCAAAAAGTGTTTAGGAGTGATAAGGGAAGAATTTGTTTGTTTGTCAGTTAAACTCATTGATGGTGATGTGTGTCAGGGCTCTTTATATCACTGTAAGCAATTGCAGACACCTGTGCTAATTAGTTTGGCAGGTGTGTCCAATGAAAGGCAAGACTACTTAAGAAGGCTGTCTCACATTATTAAGCAGCCTACATTTTCTGCCAAAATGGGAAAGAAAAAGGATGTGTCGGCTGCTGAGAAGCAACAAATTGTGGAGTGTTTAGGTGAAGGCATGACTACAATCAACATTGTGCGATGATCAGGATGAAGTGTCTTGGCAATCAAGAAGTATGTAGCTGATTCACAGTACACACGTGTGCGTGCTGATAAGGGCAAATTGAGGACTCTTTCCTACAGGCAATTACGTCAGGTTGAAAGAGCAGCGGCAAAAAAGCCTTGTCATAGCAGCAGACAAGTTTTTGAAGCTGCTTGTGCCTCCAACGTCCCCCGAACAACAAGATGCAGGGTCCTTCAGAGGTTTGCAGCTGTGCATACGCCATCCTGTCGACCTCCTCTATCCACTTCACACAAGCAGAAACGGATCCAGTGGGCCAAAAATTACATGAAGACTGATTTCAAAACTGTTTTGTTCACGGATGAGTGCCGTGCAGCGCTCGATGGTCCAGATGGATGGAGTGGAGGATGGCTGGTTGATGGACACCCCACGCAAACACGGCTAGAGCGCCAACAAGGAGGAGGTGGAGTAATGTTTTGGGCTGGAATCATGGGGAGAGAGATTGTCGGCCCCTTTAGGATCCCTGAAGGCGCTAAAGATGAACTCCATAATGTATGTGGATTTTCTCAAACAGCACTTCCTGCCATGGTTCAAGAAGAAGAACCGTGTATTTCACAGCAAGATCATTTTTCTGCATGATAATGCACCATCTCATGCTGCACATAAAACATCTGCATCTCTGGCTGATATGGGCATAAAAGGGGACAAACTTATGGTGTGACCCCCATGCTCCCCTGACCTGTACCCCATTCAGAACCTTTGGAGCATCATTAAAAGGAGTGTCTATGATGGCGGGAGGCAGTTCACATCTAAGCAACAGCTCTGGGAGGGTATTCTGTCCTCATGCAAAACAATTGAAGCAGAAACCATCCAAAACCTGACAAATTCAATGGACAAGAGAGTTCAGAAGCTCCTTTCGAACAAGGGGTCCTATGTGAAAATGTAACATCACCTAGAATAAAGTTTTGAGTTGAAAACTTTGATTTCAGTTTCTAACAACCTGCTAATGCTTATAATTTCAAAAATGACCATTTTTTTGGTCTTTATTAAAATGAAAAGGTTGATCGAAAAGTTTGGGGGATCTAAGAGTGTGGCAACCCAGTAGTCATGATTACTTTGAATTCTGACAATATGAGGGTCATGCTGCAGGTAGTGCAGCAAGAAGGCACTTATGTGTCTTGCGCATCTCGGAGCCCCAAAATTATTTTCCGGGCTAGATGCAGCTAAAAATTATTATTAATTTTAAATCTGGTGAAGCTTTAGTATAGATGGCCTAATAGGATCAGTGCTGCACACTGCTACAAAGCCCAAATTATTTTCCAGCCAAGATACAGATAAACATGATTAGTAATTTGAAAGCTTAAAACGGTTGGTAGGGTGATTTTAACCAATCATCAAGCTTTTACTCTCCCCAGGATGACACAGGGGTAGAAAAGTCGTTTCGGAACCATGATTTGTTCATCTTTATGAACGTGAGTCTGTCTACATTATCAGTGGAGAGCCGCGTGCTCTTATCTGTCAGCACACCACCAGCAGCGCTGAACACACGTTCAGACAGAACGCTGGCTGCGGGGCATGACAAGATCTCCAAAGCGTAAGTGGCTAGCTCCGGCCATTTATCCAGATTGGAAGCCCAAAAAAAGCAAGGGTCCAGTGACACAGTCGTGGCTTCAATGTTTACTTGGAGATACTCCTGTACCATCGTCTCTAGGCGTTGACTATGTGTCAGACTTCTTGTCTCCTGTGGCCTTGCAAAGGATGGGCTAAAAAAGTGGTGAAATGATTCCGCAAAATTGATGTTACCAGCAGATACTGTGGTTCTGTTACGGTTTGAGTGCTGAACACTTGACGGTCCCACGGTTGGCAAGTTGGAACTGTGAGATTCACTACGTGCACCACTGGTATTTTGTGGAAAAGCACATGTAAGATTCTGCAACAGTCTCTGCTGATACTCCTGCATGCGTGCATCCCTTTCTATGGCAGGAATAATTTCTGCAAATTTACTTTTGTACCGGGGATCTAACAGTGTGGCAACCCAGTAGTCAGGATTATTTCTAATTCTCACAATTCGAGGGTCATGTTGCAGGTAGTGCAGCAAGAAGGCACTCATGTGTGTTGCGCATCCAGGAGCACCAAGTCCCTGTTGTGTTGGTGGCGAGGTAACAATCATGCTTCCTTCCTCTGTCCTCTCCCCCCAACCTCGCACAACAGAAATGTGATCAAGGTCTCCCTCATCTGATGAGTCTTCCATCAGTTCGTCCTCCACTTCTTCCTGGGCTCCTGCACCTTCCTCACTAGTTTGGCTGCTACCATGCGCCCTGGTAAAACCATCTCCCCCACCCTCACATGCCTGCCGCCTTGGTGCTGCCGACCGTCTGGACCTTGCAGATGTTAGCCCTTCCGCATACAACTCCTCCTCCTCTACTTCCTCCACCTCCTCTTGTGCCACCACCTGACTCCGAATTCTGTTTAACATGTGCTCCAGCATGTAAATCACCGGAATAGTCATGCTGATAATGGCATCGTCAGCACTAAACATCTTCGTCGCCATTTCAAAACTGTGCAGAAGGGTGCATAGGTCCCTGATCTGAGACCACTCCTCCAGCGTGATTTGCCCCACCTCTGAATCTCGTTGGCCCAGGCTATACGTCAGAACGTATTGCACCAGGGCTTGTCGGTGCTGCCACAGTCGCTGCAACATGTACAGAGTTGAATTCCACCGGGTAGGCACATCGCATTTTAGCCGGTGAAGTGGCAGGCCCAACGACTTCTGTAGAGATGTAAGTCGCTGAGCTGCGGGATGCGAACGGCGGAAGTGAGCACACAGCGACTGTGCCCTCTGCAGAAGGCCATCTAGTCTGGGATAGTGGGCTAAAAATTGCTGGACAACCAGGTTCAACACGTGAGCCATACAAGGCACGTGTGTGACATTGCCCCGGCGAAGGGCCGCACCCAGGTTTGCAGCATTGTCGCACACGGCCTTCCCTGGTTTCAGGTCCAGTGGAGACAACCATTCATGAAATTGGTTCTCCAGAGCTGACCACAACTCCTCAGCTGTGTGACTCACATTTCCCAGACATTTCAATGTAAAAACCGCCTGATGACGTTGAGCCCTACTGCCAGCATAGTAAGGAGGTGTGCAGGATCCCTTCTGCGCAGTTAGAAAGCTTGTGGCATGACCAGACAGGCTTTGGGTGCAGGTGGAAGACCAAGAGGAGGTTGAGGAGGCAGAAGCAGTGGAGGAACTTTGACATAAAGAGGATTGACGCACAACTCGTGGGGACGGCAAGACTTGGACAGCAGCCCCTTGTCCTGCTGTCACCATAGTTACCCAGTGCCCAGTCAGCGACATGTAACGCCCCTGTCCATGCCTACTCGTCCAAGTGTCTGTGGTGAAATGCACCCTGTCACACACAGAGTTTCTCAAAGAAGCGGTGATGTTGTGTGCGACATGCTGGTGGAGCGCAGGCACACCTTTCTTTGAGAAGTAGTGCCGACTGGGCATCTGGTACTGGGGCACTGCGACGGACATAAGGTCTCGAAAATCCTCTGTGTCCACCAGGCGGAAAGGCAGCATTTCTGTAGCCAAGAGCTTGCAGATGGTGAAATTCAACCTCTTAGCTTTCTCATGGCTAGGAGGAAATGGTCTTTTACTTGTCCACACCTGAGGGACCGAGGGCTGGCTATTGTGCTTAGACGGGGTTGATAAGGGTGTCCCCGGCAAACTGCCGGTCTGTGAGGAAGATGCAGGCGGACATGTTAGGTTGCCTTGATCCAAAGGTGGTGCTATCGATGTCGGACAGCGCTCAACACCAGCTGGTGTTACCACCTCCAAAGAAAATGATGACCTGCCAATCACGCTGGCTGTTGCGGGTAAAGAGGTGGCAGGTCTGCGCCCCAAAACAGGTGTGACTGCTGTCCCCCCAGTCACAGAGGATGAAGAGGCCGCGGATGCACAAGATATGGCAGACGGTGGTTGGCCCGGCCGGCTAGGCCGCATTGTAGCACACTGAGCTTCCCACTGCAACTTATGCTTCATGTCCATGTGCCGGTTCATGCATGAAGTACTCAAACTATGTACTTTTTGGCCTCTACTTAGCTTTTGCTGACAAATGTTACAGATAACACGAGTTGGGTCATCTTTATCGATCTGAAAAAATGCCCAGGCTATGCAAGGCTTAGCACCCATGCGACCTGAAGAGCCACCACGACTTGTGGTGAGAGACAGAGTTGTGTTTGAGGATGCAGTTGTTGACGTGCTTCCAGTACTACGTCTCTGTCCAGGAAGGCGCAACCTGACCTCGTCGACACTAGCATCTTCCTCCACCTCCTCTGCTGACCTCATCTCTTGGCTGACTGTGGGTTGACAGTAAGTGGGATCTCCAACCTCATCATCATCACCCTGTGTGTTATCACACCCGTCGTCCTCAGAGCCAACCTGTTCCTGCCCTGACAAAAAACTAAAGTTGTCGCTCCAATCAGGTATTTGAGTCTTATCATCGTCTTCCTCATTGTCTCCACCAACAGGAGTTACAGTTTGGGATTGAGGGTCTACATTATGGTCAGAACCTTCTGCGTCTGGTCCTGGATCCGACTCATAAAGATTCTGGGCATCAGTGCAGATCATTTCCTCGTCTGGATTCACAGAAGCGCTGGAGTCGACCTCTGATTCCCAGGCTATAGTATGAGTAAACAGCTCTGCAGACTCAACCATCTGTTCTACCTCATACTCAGACGGGCAGCTGGAGATTTGGGAGCTGTGAGGAAGCAAGTGCGATTGGGGTGACAACTTTGAGGACTGGAGTATTTGTGATGTTGAAGTTGATGTGGAGGAGAGCCCACTTAAAGGAGCACTTGATATCCGTTGAAGCACCTGCTGTTTTTGTGCCTCATCTGGAATTTGTAGCGATTGGCGTGGCCGCAAGAAAGGGATCTTATCACATTGTCGGCTAAAAGAAGTAGACATTTTAGTTTGGCTGGAAGATGGTCTTTCTTCTGCAGATGTTACTGTTGCTTTAACACCTACCCCACGGACACAACCTTTTTTCCCCTTCCCAACACGCCTATTCCCCTTTCCACCAGCAGCAGGCCTTTTTCCACTCATTTTGGTGGTTAACTAATTCACAACTCTGGAGTTGTTTGCACAAAAAAACAATGGATGGGAACAGAGCTGAGTGGCCAAACTGTGGTATTAGGCCAAAACTATTGGCTGGGTTAGATGCAGAAAAAAATATATTCAGTTTGCAACCTGATGGAGGTCAGTATAGATGGACTAATACAACAAGTCCCGCACACAGCTAGAAGCCCAATATTTTTTCAGAGGTAGATGCAGAAAAAAATATATTCAGTTTGCAACCTGATGGAGGTCTGTATAGATGGATTAATAGAACAAGTCCCACACACAGCTAGAAGCCCAATATTTTTTCAGAGGTAGATGCAGAAAAAAATATATTCAGTTTGCAACCTGATGGAGGTCTGTATAGATGGATTAATAGAACAAGTCCCACACACAGCTAGAAGCCCAATATTTTTTCAGAGCTAGATGCAGAAAAAAATTATATTCAATTTGCAACCTGATGGAGGTCAGTATAGATGGACTAATAGAATGATGCTATGCCCAAAAGATTCTACTTCACTAGGTGCAGTAAAAAAATTGGTATTCTATACACAGGTGGTATATCTTGCAACACAGATAGGCTACTCCACTGACTAACACACTCTGCAATAGGCCAAAAAGGATTAGCTTTGCTAGATTCAGCCAAATGCTGTGAAAAAAACTTGCACAGCACTGGCACAGACCTGCCTGGCAAAAACTGATAGGAACTGATGTAACCTAGTCCTGAAAAGGACTGCAATTACAATTAGTCTTTACTCCCACAATCTATCTATTTAAGAGCACAGACCTGCCTGATAAAAGTCGTAGGAAATGCTGTAACCTAGTCCTTAAAAGGACTGCAATCACAACTATTCCTTACTCCCAAGCTATCTGTAGATTTGTGCGAAAATTGGCTTGAAATTAACAAGGTATAGCGCACACAGCAACCGCGGTGCCGTCTAACACGCAGCTGCAGCAGTGAGAAAATGGTGGCGACGGGGAAAATGGCTTGGTCTTATATGGCAAGGACATGAGACATACACTGCCAATGACACATGCCCTTGCTTGTGTGAAAAAAAGCACTTCGCTCCGTGTGTGCGCTGCTGATAGGCTGACAGATTGCACCTCCCCACTGCAAATGCGGGAAAGAGAAAAAAAATGGAGATCTTCATTGTTCCTGCAGAAATCGATCCCCTGCCCCTCCCCCCACCCCGCTGTACACTCAAACTGCATATTAACATTAATTTTCATCATTACTGAGAAAAAATCCAGTTATGATTTTGGTGCACGAACAGTTATCGAACATAACCTCGAACAGCCGAATTTTTCTCAAATTGTTCGTATTCGCCGAACGGCTCGAACACCGCCCAAAACAGCTCGAATTTGAGATTGGCGAACAGTTCGAGTAGAACAACGCTCATCTCTAACTGCGACCTCCACCTCTCTTCAAAGGGGCATTTAAACTGTCTTGTTAAGCTACTTCGACCTGCACGTCTCTTCCAAGGGGCATTTAAATCGTCTTGGTAAGCTACTGCGACCTGCAAACCACTTCCAAGGGGCATTTAAAAGTCTTGTTAAGCTACTGCGACCTGCACGTCTCTTCCAAGGGGCATTTAAACTGTCTTGTTAAGCTACTGCTACCTTCACCGCTCTTCCAAGGGGCATTTAAACCATCTTGTTAAGCTACTGCGACCTCCACCGCTCTTCCAAGGGTCATTTAAACTGTCTTGTTAAGCTACTGCGACCTGCACGTCTCTTCCAAGGGGCATTTAAATCATCTTGGTAAGCTACTGCGACCTGCAAGCCTCTTCCAAGGGGCATTTAAAACGTCTTGTTAAGCTACTGCGACCTGCACGTCTCTTCCAAGGGGCATTTAAACTGTCTTGTTAAGCTACTGCGACCTTCACCGCTTTTCCAAGGGACATTTAATCCATATTGTTAAGCTATTGCGACCTGCACGTCTCGTACAAGGTGCATTTAAACTGTCTTGTTAAGCTACTGCGACCTCCACGTCTCTTCCAAGTGGCATTTAAACCATCTTGTTAAGCTACTGCAACCTGCACGTCTCTTCCAAGGGGCATTTAAACCGTCTTGTTAAGCAACTGCGACCTGCACGTCTCTTCCAAGGGGCATTTAAACCATCTTGTTAAGCTACTGCGACCTGCACGTCTCTTCTAAGGGGCATTTAAAGCGTCTTATTAAGCTATGCGACCTGCATGTCTCTTCCAAAGGGCATTTAAACTGTCTTGTTAAGCTACTGCGACCTCCAACGCTCTTCCAAGGGGCATTTAAACCGTCTTGTTAAGCTACTGCGACCTCCACATCTCTTCCAAGGGGCATTTAAACCGTCTTGTTAAGCTACTGCGACCTGAACGTGTCTTCCGAGGGGCATTTAAAACGTCTTGTTAAGCTACTGCGTCTTGCACGTCTCTTCCAAGGGGCATTTAAACCGTCTTGTTAAGCTATTGTAACCACCACCACTTTTCCAAGGGGCATTTAAACCGTCTTGTTAAGCTACTGCGACCTGCACGTCTCTTCCAAGGGGCATTTAAACCATCTTGTTAAGCTACTGCGACCTGCACGTCTCTTCCAAGGGGCATTTAAACAGTCTTATTAAGCTACTGCGACCTGCACGTCTCTTCCAAGGGGCATTTAAACTGTCTTGTTAAGCTACTGCGACCTCCACCGCTCTTCCAAGGGGCATTTAAACAGTCTTGTTAAGCTGCTGCGACCTTCACATCTCTTCCAAGGGGCATTTAAACCATCTTGTTAAGCTACTGCGACCTGCACGTGTCTTCCAAGGGGCATTTAAACCGTCTTGTTAAGCTACTGCGACTTGCACGTCTCTTCCAAGGGGCATTTAAACCGTCTTGTTAAGCTATTGTAACCACCAGCACTTTTAGAAGGGTCATTTAAACCGTCTTGTTAAGCTACTGCGACCTGCACGTCTCTTCCATGGGGCATTTAAACCGTCTTGTTAAGCTACTGCGACCTGCATGTCTCTACCAAGGGACATTTAAACTGTCTTGTTAAGATACTGTGACCTTCACGTCTCTTCCAAGGGGCATTTAAACAGTCTTGTTAAGCTGCTGCTACCTGCATGTCTCTTCCAAGGGGCATTTAAACTGTCTTGTTAAGCTACTGCTACCTTCACCGCTCTTCCAAGGGGCATTTAAACCATCTTGTTAAGCTACTGCGACCTCCACCGCTCTTCCAAGGGTCATTTAAACTGTCTTGTTAAGCTACTGCGACCTGCACGTCTCTTCCAAGGGGCATTTAAATCATCTTGGTAAGCTACTGCGACCTGCAAGCCTCTTCCAAGGGGCATTTAAAACGTCTTGTTAAGCTACTGCGACCTGCACGTCTCTTCCAAGGGGCATTTAAACTGTCTTGTTAAGCTACTGCGACCTTCACCGCTCTTCCAAGGGACATTTAATCCATCTTGTTAAGCTATTGCGACCTGCACGTCTCGTACAAGGTGCATTTAAACTGTCTTGTTAAACTACTGCGACCTCCACGTCTCTTCCAAGTGGCATTTAAACCATCTTGTTAAGCTACTGCGACCTGCACGTCTCTTCCAAGGGGCATTTAAACCGTCTTGTTAAGCTACTGAGACCTGCACGTCTCTTCCAAGGGGCATTTAAACCATCTTGTTAAGCTACTGCGACCTGCACGTCTCTTCTAAGGGGCATTTAAAGCGTCTTATTAAGCTACTGCGACCTGCATGTCTCTTCCAAGGGGCATTTAAACTGTCTTGTTAAGCTACTGCGACCTCCAACGCTCTTCCAAGGGGCATTTAATCCGTCTTGTTAAGCTACTGCGACCTCCACATCTCTTCCAAGGGGCATTTAAACCGTCTTGTTAAGCTACTGCGACCTGAACGTGTCTTCCGAGGGGCATTTAAAACGTCTTGTTAAGCTACTGCGTCTTGCACGTCTCTTCCAAGGGGCATTTAAACCGTCTTGTTAAGCTATTGTAACCACCACCACTTTTCCAAGGGGCATTTAAACCGTCTCGTTAAGCTACTGCGACCTCCACCGCTCTTCCAAGTGGCATTTAAACCATCTTGTTAAGCTACTGCGACCTGCATGTCTCTCCCAAGAGGCATTTAAACCGTCTTGTTAAGCTACTGCGACCTGCATGTCTCTTCCAAGGGGCATTTAAACCGTCTTGTTAAGCTACTGCGACCTGCATGTCTCGTCCAAGGGGCATTTAAACCATCTTGTTAAGCTACTGCGACCTGCACGTCTCTACCAAGGGGCATTTAAACTGTCTTCTTAAGCTACTGCGACCTCCACCGCTCTTCCAAGGGGCATTTAAACCGTCTTGTTAAGCTACAGAGACCTCCACATCTCTTCCAAGGGGCATTTAAACCGTCTTGTTAAGCTACTGCGACCTGCACGTGTCTTCCAAGGGGCATTTAAACCGTCTTGTTAAGCGACTGCGACCTGCACGTCTCTTCCATGGGGCATTTAAACCGTCTTGTTAAGCTACTGCAACCTGCATGTCTCTACCAAGGGACATTTAAACCGTCTTGTTAAACTACTGCGACCTGTATATCTCTTTCAAGGGGCATTTAAACAACCTTGTTAAGCTGCTGCGACCTGCATGTCTCTTCCAAGGGGCATTTAAACTGTCTTGTTAAGCTACTGCTACCTCCACCGCTCTTCCAAGGGGCATTTAAACTGTCTTGTTAAGCTACTGCGACCTCCACCGCTCTTCCAAGGGGCATTTAAACAGTCTTGTTAAGTTGCTGCGACCTTCACATCTCTTCCAAGGGTCATTTAAACCATCTTGTTAAGCTACTGCGACCTGCACGTGTCTTCCAAGGGGCATTTAAACCGTCTTGTTAAGCTACTGCGACTTGCACGTCTCTTCCAAGGGGCATTTAAACCATCTTGTTAAGCTATTGTAACCACCAGCACTTTTCCAAGGGTCATTTAAACCGTCTTGTTAAGCTACTGCGACCTGCACGTCTCTTCCATGGGGCATTTAAACCGTCTTGTTAAGCTACTGCGACCTGCATGTCTCTACCAAGGGACATTTAAACTGTCTTGTTAAGATACTGCGACCTTCACGTCTCTTCCAAGGGGCATTTAAACAGTCTTGTTAAGCTGCTGTGACCTGCATGTCTCTTCCAAGGGGCATTTAAACTGTCTTGTTAAGCTACGGCGACCTCCACCGCTCTTCCAAGGGGCATTTAAACTGTCTTGTTAAGCAACTGCGACCTGCATATCTCTGCCAAGGGGCATTTAAATCATCTTGGTAAGCTACTGCGACCTGCACGTCTTGTCCAATGGGAATTTAAACTGTCTCGTTAAGCTACTGCGACCTCCACCGCTCTTCCAAGTGGCATTTAAACCATCTTGTTAAGCTACTGCGACCTGCATGTCTCTCCCAAGAGGCATTTAAACCGTCTTGTTAAGCTACTGCGACCTGCACGTCTTGTCCAAGGGGCATTTAAACTGTCTTCTTAAGCTACTGCGACCTCCACCGCTCTTCCAAGGGGCATTTAAACCGTCTTGTTAAGCTACTGCGACCTCCACATCTCTTCCAAGGGGCATTTAAACCATCTTGTTAAGCTACTGTAACCTCCACCACTTTTCCAAGGTGCATTTAAACCGTCTTATTAAGTTACTGCGACCTCCACCGCTCTTCCAAAGAGCATTTTAACTGTCTTGTTAAGCTACTGTGACCTGCACGTCTCTACCAAGGGGCATTTAAACCGTCTTGTTAAGCTACTGCGACCTCCACTGCTCTTCCAAGGGGCATTTAATCCATCTTGTTAAGCTACTGCGACCTGCACGCCGCTTCCAAGGGGCATTTAAACCGTCTTGTTAAGCTACTGCGACCTGCACGTCTCTTCCAAGGGGCATTTAAACCATCTTGTTAAGCTACTGCGACCTGCACGTCTCTTCCAAGGGGCATTTAAACCGTCTTGTTAAGCTACTGCAAGTAAACAATGGTGCAGCGGTCTCAGGGAGCGCCAAAGGAATACTGGACAATTTAATAGATGTCAACCGACTTTTGTTCTTCCTCCAATACCACTGCCACAACGCGTTTCAACGGTCTAAGCCGTCTTCATCAGGTGGGGTAAAGGGGAAGGTAACATTCCCCTTTACCCCACCTGATGAAGACGGCTTAGACCGTTGAAACGCGTTGTGGCAGTGGTATTGGAGGAAGAATAAAAGTCGGTTGACATCTATTAAATTGTCCAGTATTCCTTTGGCGCTCCCTGAGACCGCTGCACCATTGTTTACTTGTGAAATATCTCCATACGGAGCCAAAGCGGCAGGAGCAGCCTGGTCTATTTGGATGTTTGAGGACCTGCGGTTATCCAGCCACCGGGTTAAACTACTGAGGACCTGCGGTGACGTAGTATCTGGTCCAGCAGGATCGTGTGACCACTTGAGGAGCACGGAGTTGCGAGGCAAACACCGACAGGACGGTACTACAAATAGAGGTGACCCGGAGCCTCATTAATCACACGCTTAATCTTGGTTGTGTAGACGTACACAACCATCACAGGTGAGTGTACTGGCACTTTTTAAATTAATTATATAGCCCTGTGAGTCTACACATGCGCCCTTTCTTTTCTTTTCACTTGTTAAGCTACTGCGACCTACACTTCTCTGCCTAGGGGCATTTAAACCGTCTTGTTAAGCTACTGCGACCTGCACGTCTCTTCCAAGGGGCATTTAAACCATCTTTTTAAGCTACTGCGACCTGCACGTCTCTTCCAAGGGGCATTTAAACCGTCTTGTTAAGCTGCTGCGACCTGCATGTCTCTTCCAAGGGGCACTTAAACCGTCTTGTTAAGCTACTGCGACCTCCTCCGCTCTTCCAAGGGGCATTTTAACCGTCTTGTTAAGCTACTGCGACCGGCACGTCTCTTCCAAGGCGCATTTAAACCATCTTGTTAATCTACTGCGACCTCCACCTCTTTTCCAAGGGGCATTTAAAACTTCTTGTTAAGCTACTGCGACCTGCACGTCTCTTCCAAGGGGCATTTAAACCGTCTTGTTAAGCTACTGCGACCTCCACCGCTTTTCCAAGGGGCATTTAAACCGTCTGGTTAAGCTACTGCGACCTGCACGTCTCTTCCAAGGGGCATTTAAACCGTCTTGTTAAGCTACTGCGACCTCCACCGCTTTTCCAAGGGGCATTTAAGTCGTCGTGTTAAGCTGCTGTAACCTCCACCTCTTTTCCAAGGGGAATTTAAACCATCTTGTTAAGCTACTGCGACCTGCATGTCTCTTCCAAGTGACATTTAAACCATCTCGTTAAGCTACTGGGACCTGCACGTCTCTTCCAAGGGGCATTTAAACCGTCTTGTTAAGCTGCTGCAACCTGCATGTCTCTTCCAAGGGGCACTTAAACCGTCTTGTTAAGCTACTGCGACCTCCATCGCTCTTCCAAGGGGCATTTAAACCGTTTTGTTAAGCTACTGCGACCTGCACGTCTCTTCCAAGGGGCATTTAAACCGTCTTTTTAAGCTACTGCGACCTCCACCGCTCTTCCAAGGGGCATTTTAACCGTCTTGTTAAGCTACTGCGACCTGCACGTCTCTTCCAAGGGACATTTAAACAATCTTGTTAATCTACTGCGACCTCCATCGCTTATCCAAGGGGCATTTAAATCGTCTTGTTAAGCTACTTCGACCTGCACGTCTCTTCCAAGGGGCATTTAAACCGTCTTGGTAAGCTGCTGCGATCTGCACGTCTCTACCAAGGGGCATTTAATCCGTCTTGTTAAGCTACTACGACCTCCACCGCTCTTACAAGGGTCATTTAAACCGTCTTGTTAAGCTACTGCGACCTGCATGTTTCTTCCAAGGGGCATTTAAACCGTCTTGTTAAGCTACTGAGACCTGCACGTTTCTTCCAAGGGGCATTTAAACCATCTTGTTAAGCTACTGCGACCTGCACGTCTCTTCCAAGGGGCATTTAAATCATCTTGTTATGCTACTGCGACCTCCACCGCTTTTCAAAGGGGCATTTAAACCATCTTGTTAAGCTACTGGGACCTGCACGTCTCTTCCACGGGCCATTTAAACCGTCTTATTAAGCTACTGTGACCTGCACGTCTCTACCAAGGGGCATTTAAACCATCTTGTTAAGCTACTGCGACCTCCACTGCTCTTCCAAGGGGCATTTAAACCGTCTTGTTTAGCTACTGAGACCTGCGCGTCTCTACCAATGGGCATTTAAACCGTCTTGTTAATCTACTGCGCCATGCACGTCTCTTCCAAGGGGCATTTAAACCGTCTTGTTAAGCTCCTGCGACCTGCACGTCTCTTCCAAGGGGCATTTAAACCGTCTTGTTAAGCTAATGCGACCTTCACCGCTCTTCCAAAGGGCATTTTAACCGTCTTGTTAAGCTACTGTGACCTGCAGGTCTCTACCAAGGGGCATTTAAACCGTCTTGTTAAGCTACTGCGACATCCACTGCTCTTCCAAAGGGCATTTTAACTGTCTTGTTAAGCTACTTCGACCTGCACGTCTCTTCGAAGGGGCATTTAACAGACTTGTTAGGCTGCTGCGACCTGCAGATCTCTACCAAGGGGCATTTAGCCATCTTGTTAAGCTACTGCGACGGGCTCGTCTCTTCCAAGGGGCATTTAACAGACTTGTTAGGCTGCTGCGACCTGCATGTCTCTTCCAAGGGCCATTTAAACTGACTTGCTTAGCTACTGTGACCCCCAGCACTCTTCCATGGGGCATTTAAACCGTCTTGTTAAGCTTCTGCGACATGCTAGCCTCTTCCAAGGGGCATTTAAACCGTCTTGGTAAGCTACTGCGACATGCTAGCCTCTTCCAAGGGGCATTTAAACCGTCTTGTTAAGCTACTGCGACCTGCACGTCTCTTCAAAGGGGCATTTAAACTATCTTGTTAAGCTACTGTGACCTCCACCGTTCTTCCAAGGGGCATTTAAACCGCCTTGTTAAGCTACTCTGACCTGCACGTCTTTTCCAAGGGGCATTAAAACCGTCTTGTTAAGCTACTGCGACTTGCACGTCTCTTCCAAGGGGCATTTAAACCGTCTTGTTAAGCTACTGTAACCTCCACCACTTTTCTAAAGGGCATATAAACCGTCTTGTTAAGCTACTGCGACCTGCACGTCTCTTCCAAGGGGCATTTAAACCGCTGTGTTAAGCTGCTGCGACCTGCAAGTCTCTTCCAAGGGGCATTTAAACTGTCTTGTTAAGCTACTTCGACCTCCACCTCTCTTCCAAAGGGTATTTAAACCGTCTTGTTAAGCTACTGCGACCTACTCGTGTCTTCCAAGCGCATTTAAACCGTCTTTTTAAGTTTCTGTGACCTGCACGCCTCTTCCAAGGAGCATTTAAACCGTCTTGTTAAGCTTCTCCGACCTGCACGTCTCTTCCAAGTGGCATTTATACCGTCTTGTTAAGCTTCTCCGACCTGCACGTCTCTTCCAAGGGGCATTTAAACCGTCTTGTTAAGCTACTGCAACCTCCACTGCTATGCCAAGGGGCATTTAAACCTTCTTGTTAAGCTACTGTAACCTCCACCACTTTTCCAAAGTGCATTTAAACCGTCTTGTTAAGCTACTGCGACCTCCACCGCTCTTTCAAAGGGCATTTTAACACGTCTGTTCCAACGGGCATTTAAACCATCTTGTTAATCTACTGCGACCTCCAACGCTCTTCCAAGGGGCATTTAAACTGTCTTGGTAAGCTGCTGCGATCTGCACGTCTCTACCAAGGGGTTATTTAATCCATCTTGCTAAGCTACTACGACCTACACCGCTCTTCCAAGGGGCATTTAAACCGTCTTTTTAAGCTACTGCGACCTGCATATCTCTTCCAAGGGGCATTTAAACCTTCTTGTTAAGCTACTGCGACCTGTAAGTCTCTTTCAAGGGGCATTTAAACTGTATTGTTAAGCTTCTGCGACCTGCAGGTCTCTTCCAAGGGGCAATTAAATCGTCATGTTAAGCTACTGCGACCTCCACCGCTCTTCCAAGGGGCATTTAAACCGTCTTGTTTAGCTACTGCGACCTGCACGTCTCTACCAAGGGGCATTTAAACCGTCTTGTTAATCTACTGCGCCGTGAACTTCTCTTCCAAGGGACATTTAAACCGTCTTGTTAAGCTACTGCGACCTGCACGTCTCTTCCAAGGGGCATTTAAACCGTCTTGTTAAGCTACTGCGACCTCCACCGCTCTTCCAAAGGGCATTTTAACCATCTTGTTAAGCTACTGTGACCTGCACGTCTGTACCAAGGGGCATTTAAACTGTCTTGTTAAGCTACTACCACCACCTCTGCTCTTCCAAGGGGCATTTAAACCGTCTTGTTAAGATTCTGCGACCTGCACGTCTCTTCCAAGGGGCATTTAAACCGTCTTGATAAGCTACTGTGACCTGCATGTCTCTTCCAAGGGGCATTTAAACTGTCTTGTTAAGCTACTGCGACCTCCACCGCTCTGCAATGTGGCAATTAAACCATCTTATTAAGTTACTATAACCTCCACCACTTTTCCAAGTGGCATTTAAACCGTCTTGTTAAGCTACTGCGAACTGCACGTCTCTTCCAAGGGGCATTTAAACCGTCTTTTTAAGCTGCTGCGACCTGCATGTCTCTTCCAAGGGGCATTTAAACTGTCTTGTTAAGCTACTGTGACCCCCACCGCTCTTCCAAGGGGCATTTACATCGTCTTGGTAAGCTACTGCGATGTGCAAGCCTCTTCCAAGTGGCATTTAAACCGTCTTGTTAAGCTACTGCCACCTGCAAGTCTCTTCCAAGGGGCATTTAAACTGTCTTGTTAAGCTACTGCGACCTCCACCGCTCTTCCAAGGTGCATTTAAACCATCTTGTTAAGCTACTGCGACCTGCACGTCTCTTCCAAGGGACATTTAAACCGTCTTGTTAAGCTACTGCGACCTGCCCGTCTTTTCTAAGGGGCATTTAAACCGTCTTGTTAAGCTAAAGCGACTTGCACGTCTCTTCCAAGGGTCAATTAAGCTGTCTTGTTAAGCTACTGCGACCTGCATGTCTCTTCCAAGGGGCATTTAATCTTTCTTGTTAAGCTACTGCGACCTGCACGTCTCTTCCAAGGGGCATTTAAACCCTCTTGTTAAGCTACTGCGACCTGCACGTCTCTTGAGAGGGGCACTTAAACCCTCATGTTTAGCTACTGCTACCTGCAAGTCTCTTCCATGGGGCATTTAAACCATCTTGTTAAGCTACTGCGACCTGCACGTCTCTTCCAAGGGGCATTTAAACCGTCTTATTAAGCTACTGCGCCCTGCACGTCTCTTCCAAGGGGCATTTAAACTGTCTTGTTAAGCTACTGCGACCTCCACCGCTCTTCCAAGGGACATTTAAACCGTCTTGTTAAGCTACTGCTACCTGCACTTCTCTTCCAAGGGGCATTTGAACAGTCTTGTTTAGCTGCTGCGACCTGCATGTCTCTTCCAAGGGGCATTTAAACTAACTTGTTAAGCTACTGCGACCTGCACCTCTCTTCCAAGGGGCATTTAAATCATCTTGATAAGCTACTGCGACCTGCACGTCTCTTCCAAGGGGCATTTAAACCGTCTTGTTAAGCTACTGCGACCTGCAAGTGTCTTCCAAGGCGCATTTAAACCCTCTTTTTAAGCTACTGCGACTTGAACGTCTCTTCCAAGGGGCATTTAAATCGTCTTGTTAAACTACTGTAACCTCCACTACTTTTCCAAGGGATATTTAAACTGTCTTGTTAAGCAACTGCGACCTCCACCGCTCTGCCAAGGGGCATTTAAACCGTCTTGTTAAGCCACTGTAACCTCCACCACTTTTACAAGGGGAATTTAAACCGTCTTGTTAAGCTACTGTAACCTTCACCACTTTTCCAAGGGGCATTTAAACCGTCTTGTTAAGCTACTGCGACCTGCATGTCTCTTCCATGGGGCATTTAAACTGTCTTGTTAAGCTACTGCGACCTCCACCGCTCTGCCAAGTGTCATTTAAACAATCTTGTTAAGCTACTGTAACCTCCACCACTTTTCCAAGGGGCATTTAAACCATCTTGTTAAGCTACTGCGACCTGCACGTCTCTTCCCTGGGGCATTTAAACCGTCTTGTTAAGCTACTGCTACCTGCAGTTCTCTTCCAAGGGGCATTTGAACAGTCTTGTTTAGCTGCTGCGACCTGCATGTCTTTTCCAAGGGGCATTTAAACTAACTTGTTAAGCTACTGCTACCTTCACCTCTCTTCCTAGGGGCATTTAAATCGTCTTGATAAGCTACTGCGACCTGCACCTTTCTGCCAAGGGGCATTTAAATCATCTTGATAAGCTACTGCGACCTGCACGTCTCTTCCAAGGGGCATTTAAACCGTCTTGTTAAGCTACTGCGACCTCCACGTCTCTTCCAATGGGCATTTAAACCATCTTGTTAAGCTGCTGCTATCTGCACCTCGACCTGCACGTCTCTTCAAAGGGGCATTTAAACTGTCTTGTTAAGCTACTGCAACCTCCACCTCTCTTCCAAGGGGCATTTAAACCGTCTTTTTAAGCTACTGCGACCTGCTCGTCTCTTCCAAGGGGCATTTAAACCGTCTTGTTAAGCTACTGCGACCTGCAAGTTTCTTCCAAGGCGCATTTAAACCCTCTTTTTAAGCTACTGCGACTTGAACATCTCTTCCAAGGGGCATTTAAACCGTCTTGTTAAGCTACTGTAACCTCCACTACTTTTCTAAGGGGAATCTAAACAGCCTTGTGAAGTTACTGCGACCTGCAAGTCTCTTCCAAGGTGCATTTAAACGTCTTATTAAGCTACTGCGACTTGCATGTCTCTTCCAAGGGCCATTTAAACTGTCTTGTTAAGCAACTGCGACCTCCACCGCTCTGCCAAGGGGCATTTAAACCGTCTTGTTAAGTTACTATAACGTCCACCACTTTTCCAAGGTGGCATTTAAACCGTCTTGTTAAGCTACTGCGACCTGCACGTCTCTTCCAAGGGGCATTTAAACCGTCTTGTTAAGCTACTGCGACCTGCACGTCTCTTCCAAGGGGCATTTAAATCGTCTTGTTAAGCTACTGCGACCTCCACCGCTTTTCAAAGGGGCATTTAAACCATCTTGTTAAGCTACTGGGACCTGCACGTCTCTTCCAAGGGGCATTTAAACCGTCTTATTAAGCTACTGTGACCTGCACGTCTCTTCCAAGGGGCAATTAAACCATCTTGTTAATCTACTGCGCCATGCATGTCTCTTCCAAGGGACATTTAAACCGTCTTGTTAAGCTACTGCGACCTGCATGTCTCTTCCAAGGGGCATTTAAACCGTATTGTAAAGCTACTGCGACATACACCTCTCTTCCAAAGGGCATTTTAACAGTCTTGTTAAGCTAATGTGACCTGCATGTCTCTACCAAGGGGCATTTAAACCGTCTTGTTAAGCTACTGCGACCTACACTGCTCTTCCAAGTGGCATTTAATCCATCTTGTTAAGCTACTACGACCTGCACGTCTCTTCGAAGGGGCATTTAAACCGTCTTGTAAAGCTACTGCGAACTGCACGTCTCTTACAAGGGGCATTTAAACTGTCTTGTTAAGCTACTGCAAACTCCACCTCTCTTCCAAGGGGCATTTAAACCGTCTTTTTAAGCTACTGCGACCTGCTCGTCTCTTCCAAGGGGCATTTAAACCGTCTTGTTAAGCTACTGCGACCTGTAAGTCTCTTCCAAGGCGCATTTAAACCCTCTTTTTAAGCTACTGCGACTTGAACATCTCTTCCAAGGGGCATTTAAACCGTCTTGTTAAGCTACTGTAACCTCCACTACTTTTCTAAGGGGCATCTAAACAGCCTTGTGAAGCTACTGCGACCTGCAAGTCTCTTCCAAGGGGCATTTAAACGTCTTGTTAAGCTACTGCGACTTGCATGTCTCTTCCAAGGGCCATTTAAACTGTCTTGTTAAGCAACTGCGACCTCCACCGCTCTGCCAAGGGGCATTTAAACCGTCATGTTAAGTTACTATAACGTCCACCACTTTTCCAAGGTGGCATTTAAACCGTCTTGTTAAGCTACTTCGACCTGCACGTCTATTCCAAGGGGCATTTAAACCGTCTTGTTAAGCTACTGCGACCTGCACGTCTCTTCCAAGGGGCATTTAAATCATCTTGTTAAGCTACTGCGACCTCCACCGCTTTTCAAAGGGGCATTTAAACCATCTTGTTAAGCTACTGGGACCTGCACGTCTCTTCCAAGGGGCATTTAAACCGTCTTATTAAGCTACTGTGACCTGCACGTCTCTTCCAAGGGGCAATTAAACCATCTTGTTAATCTACTGCGCCATGCATGTCTCTTCCAAGGGACATTTAAACCGTCTTGTTAAGCTACTGCGACCTGCACGTCTCTTCCAAGGGGCATTTAAACCGTCTTGTAAAGCTACTGGGACCTCCACCTCTCCTCCAAAGCGCATTTTAACAGTCTTGTTAAGCTACTGCGACCTACACTGCTCTTCCAAGGGGCATTTAATCCATCTTTTTAATCTACTACGACCTGCACGTCTCTTCGAAGGGGCATTTAAACTGTCTTGTTAAGCTACTGCGAACTGCACGTCTCTTACAAGGGGCATTTAAACCGTCTTGTTAAGCTTCTGCGACCTGCACGTCTCTTCCAAGGGGCATTTAAACAGTCTTGTTAAGTTACTGTGACCTGCATGTCTCTTCCAAGGGGCATTTAAACTGTCTTGTTAAGCTACTGCGACCTTCACCGCTCTGCCAAGGGTCATTTAAACAATCTTGTTAAGCTACTGTAACCTCCACCACTTTTCCAAGGGGCATTTAAACCGTCTTGTTAAGCTACTGCGACCTGCACGTCTCTTCCATGGGGCATTTAAACCGTCTTGTTAAGCTACTGCGACCTGCATATCTCTACCAAGGGGCATTTAAACCGTCTTGTTAAGATACTGCGACCTGCATGTCTCTTCCAATGGGCATTTGAACAGTCTTGTTTAGCTGCTGCGACCTGCATGTCTCTTCCAAGGGGCATTTAAACTGACTTGTTAAGCTACTGCGACCCCCACCGCTTTTCCAAAGGGCATTTAAACCGTCTTGTTAAGCTTATGCGACCTGCACGTCTCTTCCAAGGGGCATTTAAACAGTCTTGTTAAGCTACTGTGACCTGCATGTTGTAACGGGTCTGGGAGGCGGAACCTCTGAGCTACTATACAAGGGGGCGGTCCTTGTAAGGGAGCGGGTGGCGACCAGGCAGGCAGTCACAGCAGGTGACCGGGACAGTCTCTGGAAGAACGGGCAGGAGGTCACGGCAAGTGACCGGGGCAGTCTCTGGATGAACGGGCAAATGGTCCCGGCAAGTGACCGGGGCAGTCTCTGGATGAACGGGCAGATGGTCACGGCAAGTGACCGGGGCAGTCTCTGGGTAAAGGGTTGGTACGACCTGTGGCGGCTGATGGTAGACGTGAGCTCCCAGGTGAGCAGGCAAGAGTCTCTGAATAAACGGGTGGTCACAGCATGTGACGGCGGAGCCTCCAGGAAGACCAACAGACAGGCGGCAGATGAGCGCTCCCAGGTGAGCGGGCAGAAGTCTCTGGACAGGCGGGTGGTCACAGCACGTGACGGCAGAGCCTCCAGGTAGGCTAGCATACAGGCAGCAGATGAGCGTTCCCAGGTGAGCGGGCAGGAGTCACTGGACAGGCAGGTGGTCACAGCACGTGACGGCGGAGCCTCCAGGTAGGCTAGCAGGCAGGTAGCAGATGTGCGCTCCCAGGTGAGCGGGCAAGCTGGTCCATAGACAGACTGACAGGAGTTGGAAGGCAGACCGTCGGACCTCAGGCAAGCAGGCAGGTAGCTGATGTGCGCTCCCAGGTGAGCGGGCAAGCTGGTCCTTAGACAGACTGACAGGAGTTGTAAGGCAGACCGTCGGACCTCAGGCTAGCAGGCAGGTAGCAGAATATCAGGCAGGAATAAGACAGCAAGCTGGCAGGAATCTGGCAGGTATCTGGCAGGTAACTGGCAACGGGACCTGAGGGCTGAAGCAGAGTAGTGAACAGTGCAACAACATTGCTCGGGCACCTCCATTTTGGAGGAGGTGCCTTATATATGGTGAAGTCCTCCGGCCATTGGCTGGGGACTCCTTAGGACGGCGCGCGCGGCCCCTTTAAGAGGGAGGGAGAGCGCGCGCGCCCTAAGCACAGTGGCCGGGAAGGAGCGCGCGCTGCCAGCAGAGCGGGAGTAGGACGCCGGGCATGGAGCAGAGAGGTGAGGGGAACAGCGTCCCTGCCTAGCAGAGGGCAGGGACGCCGGCGCTACAGTACCCCCCCCTTTAGGCCCCCCTTTTTTAGGCCAAACAGAAATTTAGCAAGGATAAGAGGGGCATGGATGTTCTCCCGGGGCTCCCACGTTCTCTCCTCAGGACCAAACCCCTTCCAATCTACTAGAAAAAAGGTCTTTCCTCTTACCCTTTTGGTGGCAAGAATGTTCTCTACCTCAAACTCGTCCTCAGCAGAAACCGGAGCAGGAGGCGTACCTGTAGACTTGGAAAAAGAGTTAAGTACCACAGGTTTGAGGAGAGATACATGGAAGGAGTTAGGGATCTGTAAGTTGGCCGGGAGTTTCAATTTATAGGCCACCGGGTTGATCTGACTGATGACCTCCAGAGGACCGATGAACCGAGGCCCTAACTTGTAAGAAGGTATCTTGAGTCGGACATATTTAGATGAGAGCCAGACTTTATCTCCAGGACGAAATTGTGGAGGATCCAGGCGTTTTTTGTCAGCGTGTCTTTTCATCCGTTCGGACGACTGAAGGAGTGCGGATCGGGTACTCTCCCAAATGGAGGAAAATTTGCTAACGAGAGATTCCGCAGCCGGGTTGTCCACAGAGGTGGAGACAGGAAAAGGAATCCGAGGATGCTGACCGAAGACTACAAAAAACGGGGATTTGGAGGAGGATTTGCTCTCGTGATTGTTATAAGAGAACTCGGCCCATGGTAGGAGATCCACCCAGTCTGAATGATGGGCATTAACGAAGTGCCGGAGGTAACTGGTCAGGTTCTGATTGATCCGCTCCACTTGACCATTGGACTGTGGGTGGTAAGCGGAAGAGAAGTCCAGGGTGACGTCTAGCAGTTTACAAGTGGCTCTCCAGAAGCGTGAGGTGAACTATACCCCACGATCCGACACGATGTGGAGGGGCAGGCCATGAAGACGAAAGATGTGACGAATAAAGTCTTTAGCTAGCTCGGGTGCAGACGGGAGGCCTGGCAGGGAAACGAAATGAGCCATCTTGGAGAAGCGGTCAGCGACCACCCAAATGACCGTACAACCGGCAGAGACTGGGAGGTCAGTTATAAAGTCCATTGCTATATGCTGCCAGGGGGCAGCAGGTACAGAAAGCGGAAGGAGGCGACCGGCTGGCAGATGTCTCGGAACCTTGTTGTGGGCGCAGGACACACAGGCAGAAACAAAGTCTATTACGTCCTTGTGCAGGGTAGGCCACCAGTAGTGCCGGGTAATAAGCAGGAGGGTCTTTTTCTGACCGGCATGGCCAGCCAGTTTAGACGAGTGACCCCAGTGAAGGATCTTCTCCCGATCAGGTACTGATACGAACGTCTTTCCGGGAGGGAGACGATTTAGACTCACGGGAGCCACCTGCATTACTCTGGCGGGATCGATGATGTGTTTCGGATCTTCCTCGAGATCAGACACCAGAAAGGATCGAGACAAGGCGTCCGCCTTGACGTTTTTGTCAGCCGGGCGTAAATGAAGAACAAAATCAAAGCGAGCAAAAAACAAGGACCACCGGGCTTGGCGCGGGTTAAGTCTCTGGGCATGCTGGAGGTAAGCCAAGTTCTTGTGGTCAGTGTAAATTATTACCGGGTGAAGAGCCCCCTCGAGCAGGTAACGCCACTCCTCCAATGCCAGTTTGATGGCCAATAACTCTCGGTCTCCTTTGGAATAATTGCGCTCTGAGGAGGAGAAGAGTTTAGAGAAGAAGCCGCAAGTTACCATCCTCCCGGAAGATGATTTTTGAGTAAGTACCGCTCCGGCTCCAGAGGAGGAGGCGTCAACTTCCAGGAAGAACTGCTTGTTGCCGTCCGGGCGATGCAGCACCGGGGCGGAAGAGAAGGCCTGTTTTAAGGAAAGAAAGGTCTCCTCTGCTTCGGGCGGCCACTCTTTGGGATTAGTACCCTTACGGGTGAGCGCGGAAATTGGGGCAGTCCGGGAAGAGAAGTGTGGTATGAAGAGGCGGTAGTAGTTGGCGAAGCCCAGGAACTGCTGAATGGCCTTCAACCCCTCCGGTCGAGGCCATTTCTCGATGGCAGACAGTTTCTCTGGATCCATTCGTAGGCCGGTCTGAGAAATAATGTAGCCCAAAAACGGAAGCGAGGTCTGCTCAAAGAGGCACTTCTCGTATTTAGCGAAGAGGTGATTCTGCCTGAGCCTGAGCAGGACCTGACGAACGTCCCTCCGGTGAGTCTGGAGATCCGGAGAGAAGACCAAGATGTCGTCCAGGTACACCACTACGCAGGAGTAGAGAAGGTCCCGGAAAATGTCATTGACCAACTCTTGAAAGACGGCAGGAGCGTTACAGAGACCAAAGGGCATTACCAGATATTCATAGTGGCCGTCCCGGGTGTTGAATGCCGTCTTCCATTCATCCCCCTGACGGATACGAACCAGGTTGTACGCCCCACGGAGGTCCAGTTTGGTGAAGATTCTAGCCCCCCTCAGACGATCAAATAACTCCGGAATGAGCGGAAGGGGGTACTTATTCTTCACCGTGATCTGGTTAAGGCCTCTATAGTCTATACAGGGACGGAGAGAGCCGTCCTTCTTTTTGACGAAAAAGAAGCCTGCTCCCGCCGGGGAGGTAGATTTCCGGATGAATCCCCGGGCCAGATTCTCCTCAATATATTCGGACATCGACCGGGTCTCAGCAGCGGATAATGGATAAATACGCCCACGGGGAGGAGTAGTACCGGGTAACAGGTCGATAGGGCAGTCGTATGGTCTATGAGGGGGTAGTGTCTCTGCCTCCTTTTTATTAAAGACATCAGCATAAGACCAATAAGGAATCGGAAGTCCAGGTAGATTAGCTGGGGTAGGAGAAGGACGGACGGGATGGACGGGAACCAGACAGGTCTTATGGCAGTCCTGTCCCCAGCGAAGGACCTCTCCGGTCTGCCAGTCAAGCACGGGTGCATGTCTCTGGAGCCAAGGTAGACCTAGCAAGAGGGCGTGAGAGAGTCCAGGCAGAACATGAAAGGAGATACTCTCAGAATGCAGCATTCCCACCTGCAGAGTAATGGATTCGGTGATGAGTTGGATGGGGCGTGGTAAGAGACCCCCATCCACGGCAGCAACAGACAAGGGTACAGCCAGAGGTTTGGTGGGGATGCGGTATTTCTCTACCAGGGACTGTGAAATAAGATTCCCGGCTGCTCCAGAGTCAAGTTGGGCTAGTTCGAAATAACGGTTCTCCCCGCAGACGATTGAGACTGACAGCAGCAGAGATGGAGAGGATTTATTCTTGTCTAGGTCGACCTCTCTGAGCGAACCTAGACACAGGCGTTTCCCGACCTCTCCGGGCAGGCACGGATCCGGTGCTCCTTACTGCCACAGTAGAAGCAGCTCCCCTCGGCACGGCGTAAGTCCTGACGGGTTTTGACCATCTTGGTCTGGTCGACCTGCATAGGCTCAGGAGAGTGTACCTGGGGAGAGACGGAGGGAGTGACGGGTTTCTGAAAAGTAGGAGCTAGACGTGGAAACCTCCTCTCACGGGTGACCTCTTTGGCACGCTCCTGGAACCGTAGGTCAATCCGGGTGGCAAGAGTTATTAGGTCATCGAGAGTGGTAGGAATGTCCCGACCGGCAAGTTCATCTTTAATACGGCCGGACAGACCCTCCCAGAAGACGGATACCAGAGCGTCGTTATCCCAGGCCAGCTCCGAGGCAAGAGTACGGAACCGTATGGCATATTGGCCCATGGAGAGACTTCCCTGACGGAGGCGTAGCAGTGATGATGCGGATGAGGTCTTCCGTCCGGGTTCGTCGAAGACTTTCCGGAAAGCCGTGAGAAAGGCAGGCAAGTCGGACACCAGGGGGTCTCCTCTCTCCCATAGAGGATTTAGCCAGGCCAGGGCCTCCCCGGTGAGATGGGACATGATGAAGGCAATTTTGGCCCGGTCGGAGTTAAACTGGTGGGACAATAGTTCAAAGTGCAGGGTGCACTGATTTATGAAGCCCCGAGCCTGGGCGGAGTCGCCTCCGAAGCGAAGAGGTGCAGAAAGCCGGGGTCCGGGGTAGGATACCATGGTATTAGTGGGCAGCGGAGCTGCCGGATTGCGAGTCATGGCACTGGCGGAGGTTGCTGGCGGAGCAGTCAGAGTGTCCAGGCGAGAATTGACATTCCGCAGGTGACCCAGGATGGACTCCTGTTGGGACCTCTGACGGGACAGTTCATGACACAGGTCCGAGAGCGAGGGAGCTTGGGTGCCACCGGGTTCCATGGCCCGAGCAAACTGTAACGGGTCTGGGAGGCGGAACCTCTGAGCTACTATACAAGGGGCGGTCCTTGTAAGGGAGCGGGTGGCGACCAGGCAGGCAGTCACAGCAGGTGACCGGGACAGTCTCTGGAAGAACGGGCAGGAGGTCACGGCAAGTGACCGGGGCAGTCTCTGGATGAACGGGCAGATGGTCACGGCAAGTGACCGGGGCAGTCTCTGGATGAACGGGCAGATGGTCACGGCAAGTGACCGGGGCAGTCTCTGGATGAACGGGCAGATGGTCACGGCAAGTGACCGGGGCAGTCTCTGGGTAAAGGGTTGGTACGACCTGTGGCGGCTGATGGTAGACGTGAGCTCCCAGGTGAGCAGGCGAGAGTCTCTGGATAAACGGGTGGTCACAGCATGTGACGGCGGAGCCTCCAGGAAGACCAACAGACAGGCGGCAGATGAGCGCTCCCAGGTGAGCGGGCAGAAGTCTCTGGACAGGCGGGTGGTCACAGCATGTGACGGCAGAGCCTCCAGGTAGGCTAGCAGACAGGCAGCAGATGAGCGCTCCCAGGTGAGCGGGCAGGAGTCACTGGACAGGCAGGTGGTCACAGCACGTGACGGCGGAGCCTCCAGGTAGGCTAGCAGGCAGGTAGCAGATGTGCACTCCCAGGTGAGCGGGCAAGCTGGTCCATAGACAGACTGACAGGAGTTGGAAGGCAGACCGTCGGACCTCAGGCAAGCAGGCAGGTAGCTGATGTGCACTCCCAGGTGAGCGGGTAAGCTGGTCCTTAGACAGACTGACAGGAGTTGTAAGGCAGACCGTCGGACCTCAGGCTAGCAGGCAGGTAGCAGAATATCAGGCAGGAATAAGACAGCAAGCTGGCAGGAATCTGGCAGGTATCTGGCAGGTAACTGGCAACGGGACCTGAGGGCTGAAGCAGAGTAGTGAACAGTGCAACAACATTGCTCGGGCACCTCCATTTTGGAGGAGGTGCCTTATATATGGTGAAGTCCTCCGGCCATAGGACGGCGCGCGCGGCCCCTTTAAGAGGGAGGGAGAGCGCGCGCGCCCTAAGCACAGTGGCCGGGAAGGAGCGCGCGCTGCCAGCAGAGCGGGAGGAGGACGCCGGGCACGGAGCACAGAGGTGAGGGGAACAGAGTCCCTGCCTAGCAGAGGGCAGGGACGCCGGCGCTACACATGTCTCTTCCAAGGGGCATTTAAACTGTCTTGTTAAGCTACTGCCACCTCCACCGCTCTGCCAAGGGTCATTTAAACAATCTTGTTAAGCTACTGTAACCTCCACCACTTTTCCAAGGGGCATTTAAACCGTCTTGTTAAGCTACTGCGACCTGCACTTCTTTTCCCTGGGGCATTTAAACCGTCTTGTTAAGCTACTGCGACCTGCATATCTCTACCAAGGGGCATTTAAACCGTCTTGTTAAGCTACTGCTACCTGCAGTTCTCTTCCAAGGGGCATTTGAACAGTCTTGTTTAGCTGCTGCGACCTGCATGTCTCTTCCAAGGGGCATTTAAACTAACTTGTTAAGCTACTGCTACCTTCACCTCTCTTCCTAGGGGCATTTAAATCGTCTTGATAAGCTACTGCGACCTGCACCTTTCTTCCAAGGGGCATTGAAATCGTCTTGATAAGCTACTGCGACCTGCACGTCTCTTCCAAGGGGCATTTAAACCGTCTTGTTAAGCTACTGCGACCTCCACGTCTCTTCCAATGGGCATTTAAACCATCTTGTTAAGCTGCTGCTATCTGCACGTCTCTTCCAAGTGGCATTTAAACCGTCTTGTTAAGCTACTGCGCCCTGCATGTCTCTTCCAAGGGGCATTTAAACCTTCTTGTTTAGCAACTGTAACCTCCACCACTTTTCCAAGAGGCATTTAAACCGTCTTGTTAAGCTAATGCGACCTGCATGTCTCTTCCAAGGGGCATTTAAACCGTCTTGTTAAGCTACTGGGACCTGCACGTCTCTTCGAAGGGGCATTTAAACCGTCTTCTTAAGATGCTGCGACCTGCATGTCTCTTCCAAGGGGAATTTAAACTGTCTTGTTAAGCCACTGCGACCCCCACCGCTCTTCCAAGGGGCATTTAAATCGTCTTGGTAAGCTACTGCGACGTGCAAGCCTCTTCCAAGGGGCATTTAAACCGTCATGTTAAGCTACTGCGACCTGCAAGTCTCTTCCAAGGGGCATTTAAACTGTCTTGTTAAGCTACTGCGACCTCCAGCGCTCTTCCAAGGGGCATTTAAACCATCTTGTTAAGCTACTGCGACCTGCACGTCTCTTCCAAGGGACATTTAAACCGTCTTGTTAAGCTACTGCGACCTGCCCGTCTCTTCTAAGGGGCATTTAAACCGTCTTGTTAAGCTAAAGCGACTTGCACGTCTCTTCCAAGGTGCATTTAAACAGTCTTTTTAAGTTACTGTAAACTCCACCACTTCTCCAAGGGGCAATTAAACCGTCTTGTTAAGCTGCTGCGAACTGCATGTCTCTTCCAAAGTGCATTTAAACCTTCTTGTTAAGCTACTGCGACCTGCACGTCTCTTCCAAGGGGCATTTAAACTGTCTTGTTAAGCTACTGCGACCTGCACGTCTCTTCTAAGGGGCATTTAAACAGTCTTGTTATGCTACTGCGACTTGCACGTCTCTTCCAAGGGGCATTTAAAGAGTCTTGTTAAGCTACTGTAACCTCCACCACTTTTCCAAGGGTCAATTAAGCTGTCTTGTTAAGCAACTGCGACCTGCATGTCTCTTCCAAGGGGCATTTAAACTTTCTTGTTAAGCTACTGCGACCTGCACGTCTCTTCCAAGGGGCATTTAAACTGTCTTGGTAAGCTACTGCGACCTGCACGTCTCTTCCAAGGGGCATTTAAACCGTCTTGTTAAGCTGCTGCGACCTGCATGTCTCTTCCAAGGGGCATTTAAACTGTCTTGTTAAGCTACTGCGACCCCCACCGCTCTTCCAAGGGGCATTTAAATCGTCTTGGTAAGCTACTGCGACGTGCAAGCCTCTTCCAAGGGGCATTTAAACCGTCTTGTTAAGCTACTGCGACCTGCAAGTCTCTTCCAAGGGGCATTTAAACTGTCTTGTTAAGCTACTGCGACCTCCACCGCTCTTCCAAGGGGCATTTAAACCATCTTGTTAAGCTACTGCGACCTGCACGTCTCTTCCAAGGGACATTTAAACCGTCTTGTTAAGCTACTGCGACCTGCCCGTCTCTTCTAAGGGGCATTTAAACCGTCTTGTTAAGCTAAAGCGACTTGCACGTCTTTTCCAAGGTGCATTTAAACAGTCTTTTTAAGCTACTGTAACCTCCAAAACTTCTCCAAGGGGCAATTAAACCGTCTTGTTAAGCTGCTGCGAACTGCATGTCTCTTCCAAAGTGCATTTAAACCTTCTTGTTAAGCTACTGCGACCTGCACGTCTCTTCCAAGGGGCATTTAAACTGTCTTGTTAAGCTACTGCGACCTGCACGTCTCTTCTAAGGGGCATTTAAACAGTCTTGTTATGCTACTGCGACTTGCACGTCTCTTCCAAGGTGCATTTAAAGAGTCTTGTTAAGCTACTGTAACCTCCACCACTTTTCCAAGGGTCAATTAAGCTGTCTTGTTAAGCAACTGCGACCTGCATGTCTCCTCCAAGGGGCATTTAAACTTTCTTGTTAAGCTACTGCGACCTGCACGTCTCTTCCAAGGGGCATTTAAACCCTCTTGTTAAGCTACTGCGACCTGCACGTCTCTTGTGAGGTGCATTTAAACCCTCATGTTTAGCTACTGCTACCTGCACGTCACGTCCATGGGGCATTTAAACCATCTTGTTAAGCTACTGCGACCTGCACATCTCTTCCAAGGGGCATTTAAACCGTCTTGTTAAGCTACTGGGACCTTCACGTCTCTTCCAAGGGGCATTTAAACCGTCTTATTAAGCTACTGCGCCCTGCATGTCTCTTCCAAGGGGCATTTAAACCGTCTTGTTAAGCTACTGCGACTTGCACGTCTCTTCCAAGGGGCATTTAAACCTTCTTGTTTAGCAACTGTAACCTCCACCACTTTTCCAAGAGGCATTTAAACCGTCTTGTTAAGCTAATGCGACCTGCATGTCTCTTCCAAGGGGCATTTAAACCGTCTTGTTAAGCTACTGGGACCTGCACGTCTCTTCGAAGGGGCATTTAAACCGTCTTCTTAAGCTGCTGCGACCTGCATGTCTCTTCCAAGGGGAATTTAAACTGTCTTGTTAAGCTACTGCGACCCCCACCGCTCTTCCAAGGGGCATTTAAATCGTCTTGGTAAGCTACTGCGACGTGCAAGCCTCTTCCAAGGGGCATTTAAACCGTCATGTTAAGCTACTGCGACCTGCAAGTCTCTTCCAAGGGGCATTTAAACTGTCTTGTTAAGCTACTGCGACCTCCACCGCTCTTCCAAGGGGCATTTAAACCATCTTGTTAAGCTACTGCGACCTGCACGTCTCTTCCAAGGGACATTTAAACCGTCTTGTTAAGCTACTGCAACCTGCCCGTCTCTTCTAAGGGGCATTTAAACCGTCTTGTTAAGCTAAAGCGACTTGCACGTCTCTTCCAAGGTGCATTTAAACAGTCTTTTTAAGTTACTGTAACCTCCACCACTTCTCCAAGGGGCAATTAAACCGTCTTGTTAAGCTGCTGCGAACTGCATGTCTCTTCCAAAGTGCATTTAAACCTTCTTGTTAAGCTACTGCGACCTGCACGTCTCTTCCAAGGGGCATTTAAACTGTCTTGTTAAGCTACTGCGACCTGCACGTCTCTTCTAAGGGGCATTTAAACAGTCTTGTTATGCTACTGCGACTTGCACGTCTCTTCCAAGGGGCATTTAAAGAGTCTTGTTAAGCTACTGTAACCTCCACCACTTTTCCAAGGGTCAATTAAGCTGTCTTGTTAAGCAACTGCGACCTGCATGTCTCTTCCAAGGGGCATTTAAACTTTCTTGTTAAGCTACTGCGACCTGCACGTCTCTTCCAAGGGGCATTTAAACTGTCTTGGTAAGCTACTGCGACCTGCACGTCTCTTCCAAGGGGCATTTAAAGCGTCTTGTTAAGCTACTGCGACCTGTACGTCTCTTCGAAGGGGCATTTAAACCGTCTTCTTAAGCTGCTGTGACCTGCATGTCTCTTCCAAGGGGCATTAGAACCGTCTTGTTAAGCTACTGCGACCTTCATCGCTCTTCCAGGGGGCATTTAAACCATCTTGTTAAGCTACTGCGACCTGCACGTCTCTTCGACGGGGCATTTAAACTCTCTTGTTAAGCTACTGCGACCTGCACGTCTCTTCCAAGGGGCATTTAAACCGTCTTGTTAAGCTACTGCGACCTGCACGTCTCTTGAGAGGGACATTTAAACCCTCATGTTTAGCTACAGCTACCTGCACGCCTCTTCCAAGGGGCATTTAAACCGTCTTGTTAAGCTACTGCGACCTGCACGTCTCTTCCAAGGGGCATTTAAACCGTCTTGTTAAGCTACTGCGATCTGCATGTCTCTTCCAAGGGGCATTTAAACCGTCTTTTTAAGCTACTGCGACCTGCACGTCACTTCCAAGGGGCATTTAAACTGTCTTGTTAAGCTACTGCGACCTGCACGTCTCTTCCAAGGGGCATTTAAACCGTCTTTTTAAGCTACTGCGACTTGCACGTCTCTTCCAAGGGGCATTTAAACCTTCTTGTTTAGCTACTGTAACCTCCACCTCTTTTCCACGGGGCATTTAAACTGTCTTTTTAAGCTACTGCGATCTACATGTCTCTTTCAAGGGGCATTTAAACCGTCTTTTTAAGCTACTGCTACCTGCACGTCTCTTCCAAAAGGCATTTAAACCGTCTTGTTAAGCTACTGCGACTTGCACTTCTCTTCCAAGGGGCATTTAAACCTTCTTGTTTAGCAACTGTAACCTCCAAAACTTTTCCAAGGGGCATTTAAACCGTCTTGTTAAGCTAATGCAACCTGCATGTCTCTTCCAAGGGGCATTTAAACCGTCTTGTTAAGCTACTGGGACCTGCACGTCTCTTCCAAGGGGCATTTAAACTGTCTTGTTAAGCTGCTGCGACCTGCATGTCTCTTCCAAGGGGCATTTAAACTGTCTTGTTAAGCTACTGCGACCCCCACCGCTCTTCCAAGGGGCATTTAAATCATCTTGGTAAGCTACTGCGACGTGTAAGCCTCTTCCAAGGGGCATTTAAACCGTCTTGTTAAGCTACTGCGACCTGCAAGTCTCTTCCAAGGGGCATTTAAACTGTCTTTTTAAGCTACTGCGACCTCCACCGCTCTTCCAAGGGGCATTTAAACCATCTTGTTAAGCTACTGCGACCTGCAAGTCTCTTCCAAGGGACATTTAAAGCGTCTTGTTAAGCTTCTGCGACCTGCCCGTCTCTTCTAAGGGGCATTTAAACCGTCTTGTTAAGCTAAAGCGACTTGCACGTCTCTTCCAAGGGGCATTTAAACAGTCTTTTTAAGCTACTGTAACCTGCACCACTTCTCCAAGGGGCAATTAAACCGTCTTGTTAAGCTGCTGCGAACTGCATGTCTCTTCCAAAGGGCATTTAAACCTTCTTGTTAAGCTACTGCGACCTGCACGTCTCTTCCAAGGGGCATTTAAACTGTTTTGTTAAGCTACTGCGACCTGCACGTCTCTTCTAAGGGGCATTTAAACAGTCTTGTTAAGCTACTGCGACCTGCACGTCTCTACCAAGGGGCATTTAAAAAATCTTGTTAAGCTACTGTGACCTCCACCACTTTTCCAAGTGTCAATTAAGCTGTCTTGTTAAGCTACTGCGACCTGCATGTCTCTTCCAAGGGGCATTTAAACTTTCTTGTTAAGCTACTGCGACCTGCACGTCTCTTCCAAGGGGCATTTAAACTGTCTTGGTAAGCTACTGAGACCTGCTCGTGTCTACCAAGGGGCATTTAAACCGTCTTGTTAAGCTACTGAAACCTTCACCACTTTTCCAAGGGGCATCTAAACCGTCTTGTTAAGCTACTGCGACCTGCACGTCTCTTCCAAGGGGCATTTAAACCGTCTTGTTAAGCTACTGCGACCTGTACGTCTCTTCGAAGGGGCATTTAAACCGTCTTGTTAAGCTGCTGTGACCTGCATGTCTCTTCCAAGGGGCATTTAAACCATCTTGTTAAGCTACTGCGACCTCCATCGCTCTTCCAGGGGGCATTTAAACCATCTTGTTAAGCTACTGCGACCTGCACGTCTCTTCCAAGGGGCATTTAAACCCTCTTGTTAAGCTACTGTGACCTGCACGTCTCTTGAGAGGGGCATTTAAACCCTCATGTTTAGCTACTGCTACCTGCACGTCTCTTCCATGGGGCATTTAATCCAACTTGATAAGCTACTGCGACCTACACGTCTCTTCCAAGGGGCATTTAAACCGTCTTATTAAGCTACTGCGCCCTGCTCGTCTCTTCCAAGGGGCATTTACACTGTCTTGTTAAGCTACTGCGACCTCCACCGCTCTTCCAAGGGACATTTAAACCGTCTTGTTAAGCTACTGCTACCTGCACTTCTCTTCCAAGGGGCATTTGAACAGTCTTGTTTAGCTGCTGCGACCTGCATGTCTCTTCCAAGGGGCATTTAAACTAACTTGTTAAGCTACTGCGACCTGCACCTCTCTTCCAAGGGGCATTTAAATCGTCTTGATAAGCTACTGAGATCTGCACCTCTCTTCCAAGGCGCATTTAAATCGTCTTAATAAGCTGCTGCGACCTGCACGTCTCTTCCAAGGGGCATTTAAACCGTCTTGTTAAGCTACTGCGACCTCCACGTCTCTTCCAATGGGCATATAAACCATCTTGTTAAGCTGCTGCTACCTGCACGTCTCTTCCAAGGGGCATTTAAACCGTCTTGTTAAACTACTGCTACCTGCACGTCTCTTCTAAGGGGCATTTACGTCGTCTTGTTAAGCTACTGTGACTTGCACGTCTCTTCCAAGGGGCATTTAAACTATCTTGTTAAGCTACTGTAACCTCCACCACTTTTCCAATGGGCATTTAAACCGTCTTGTTAAGCTACTGCGACCTGCACGTCTCTTCAAAGGGGCATTTAAACTGTCTTGTTAAGCTACTGCAACCTCCACCTCTCTTCCAAGGGCCATTTAAAACGTCTTTTTAAGCTACTGCAACCTGCTCGTCTCTTCCAAGGGGCATTTAAACCGTCTTGTTAAGCTACTGCGACCTGCAAGTCTCTTCCAAGGCGCATTTAAACACTCTTTTTAAGCTACTGCGACTTGAACATCTCTTCCAAGGGGCATTTAAACCGTTTTGTTAAGCTACTGTAACCTCCACTACTTTTCTAAGGGGCATCTAAACAGCCTTGTGAAGCTACTGCGACCTGCAAGTCTCTTCCAAGGGGCATTTAAGCGTCTTGTTAAGCTACTGCGACTTGCATGTCTCTTCCAAGGGCCATTTAAACTGTCTTGTTAAGCAACTGCGATCTCCACCGCTCTGCCAAGGGGCATTTAAACCGTCTTGTTAAGCCACTGTATCCTCCACCACTTTTCCAAGGGGCATTTAAACCGTTTTGTTAAGCTACTGCGACCTGCTTGTCTCTTCCAAGGGGCATTTAAACTGTCCTGTTAAGCTACTGCGACCTCCACCGCTCTTCCAAGGGGCAATTAAACCATCTTGTTAAGCTACTGCGACCTGCACGTCTCTTCCAAGGGACATTTAAACCATCTTGTTAAGCTACTGCGAACTGCACGTCTCTTCTAAGGGGCATTTAAACCGTCTTGTTAAGCGACCGCGACTTGCACGTCTCTTCCAAGGGGCATTTAAACAGTCTTGTTAAGCAACTGTAACCTCCACCACTTTTCCAAGGGGCAATTAAACCGTCCTCTTAAGCTACTGAGAACTGCATGTCTCTTCCAAAGGGCATTTAAACCTTCTTGTTAAGCTACTGCGACCTGCACGTCTCTTCCAAGGGGCATTTAAACTGTCTTGTTAAGCTACTGCGACCTGCACGTCTCTTCTAAGGGGCATTTAAACCGTCTTGTTAAGCTACTGCGACTTGCACGTCTCTTCCAAGGGGCATTTAAACAGTCTTCTTAAGCTACTGTAACTTCCACCACTTTTCCAAGGGTCAATTAAGCCGTCTTGTTAAGCTACTGCGACCTGCATGTCTCTTCCAAGGGGCATTTAAACCTTCTTGTTAAGCTACTGCGACCTGCACGTCTCTTCCAAGCTGCATTTAAACTGTCTTGGTAAGCTACTGCGACCTGCTTGTCTCTACCAAGGGGCATTTAAACCGTCTTGTTAAGCTACTGTAACCTTCACCACTTTTCCAGTGGGCATCTAAACCATCTTGTTAAGCTACTGCGACCTGCACGTCTCTTTCAAGGGTCATTTAAACCGTCTTGTTAAGCTACTGCGACCTGCATGTATCTTCCAAGGGCATTTAAACGGTCTTGTTAAGCTACTGCGACCACTACGACTCTTCGAAGGGGCAATTAAACCGTCTTGTTAAGCTGCTGTGACCTGCATGTCTCTTCCACGGGGCATTTAAAACATCTTGTTAAGCTTCTGCGACCTGCATGTCTCTTCCAAGTGGCATTTAAACCCTCTTGTTAAGCTACTGCGACTTGCACGTCTCTTGAGGGGGGCAATTAAACCCTCATGTTTAGCTACTGCTACCTGCACGTCCCTTCCAAGGGGCATTTAAACCATCTTGTTAAGCTACTGCGACCTGCACGTCTCTTCCAAGGGGCATTTAAACCATCTTGTTAAGCTACTGCGACCTGCACGTCTCTTCCAAGGGGCATTTAAACCGTCATTTTAAGCTACTGCTCCGTGCACGTCTCTTCTAAGGGGCATTTAAAATGTCTTGTTATGCTACTGCGACCTCCACAGCTCTTCCAAGGGACACTTAAACCATCTTGTTAAGCTACTGCGACCTGAACGTCTCTTCCAAGGGGCATTTAAACCGTCTTGTTAAGCTACTGCGACCTGCACGTCTCTTCCAAGGGGCATTTAAACCGTCTTGTTAAGCTACTGCGACTTGCACGTCTCTTCCAACGGGCATTTAAACCGTCTTGTTAAGCAACTGCGACCTGCACATATCTTCCAAGGGGCATTTTAACCGTCTTATTAAGCTACTGCGACCTGCACGTCTCCTCCAAGGGGCATTTAAACTGTCTTGTTTAGCTACTGCGACCTCCACCGCTCTTCCAAGGGACATTTATACCATCTTGTTAAGCTACTGCGACCTGCACGTCTCTTACAAGGGGCATTTAAACAGTCTTGTTAAGCTACTGCGATCTGCATGTCTCTTCCAAGGGGCATTTAAACCGTCTTTTTAAGCTACTGCGACCTGCACGTCTCTTCCAAGGGGCATTTAAACTGTCTTGTTAAGCTACTGCGACCTGCACGTCTCTTCAAAGGGGCATTTAAACCTTCTTGTTTAGCTACTGTAACCTCCTTCACTTTTCCAAGGGGCAATTAAACTGTCTTGTTAAGCTACTGCGATCTACATGTCTCTTTCAAGGGGCATTTAAACCGTCTTTTTAAGCTGCTGCGACCTGCATGTCTCTTCCAAGGGGCATTTAAACCGTCTTGTTAAGCTAATGCGACCTGCATGTCTCTTCCAAGGGGCATTTAAACCGTCTTTTTAAGCTACTGGGACCTGCACGTCTCTTCCAAGGGGCATTTAAACCGACTTGTTAAGCTGCTGCGACCTGCATGACTCTTCCAAGGGGCATTTAAACCGTCTTGTTAAGCTACTGGGACCTGCACGTCTCTTCCAAGGGGCATTTAAACCGACTTGTTAAGCTGCTGCGACCTGCATGTCTCTTCCAAGGGGCATTTAAACTGTCTTGTTAAGCTACTGCGACCCCCACCGCTCTTCCAAGGGGCATTTAAATCGTCTTGGTAAGCTACTGCGACGTGCAAGCCTCTTCCAAGTTGCATTTAAACCGTCTTCTTAAGCTACTGCGACCTGCAAATCTCTTTCAAGGGGCATTTAAACTGTCTTGTTAAGCTACTGCAACCTCCACCGCTCTTCCAAGGGGAATTTAAACCATCTTGTTAAGCTACTGCGACCTGCACGTCTCTTCCAAGGGACATTTAAACCGTCTTGTTAAGCTACTACGACCAGCCCGTCTCTTCTAAGTGGCATTTAAACCGTCTTGTTAAGCTAAAGCGACTTGCACGTCTCTTCCAAGGGGCATTTAAACAGTCTTTTTAAGCTACTGTAACCTCCACCACTTCTCCAAGGGACAATTAAACCGTCTTGTTAAGCTGCTGCGAACTGCATGTCTCTTCCAAAGGGCATTTAAACCTTCTTGTTAAGCTACTGCGACTTGCACGTCTCTTCCAAGGGGCATTTAAAGAGTCTTGTTAAGCTACTCTAACCTCCACCACTTTTCCAAGGGTCAATTAAGCTGTCTTGTTAAGCTACTGTGACCTGCATGTCTCTTCCAAGGGGCATTTAAACTTTCTTGTTAAGCTACTGCGACCTGCACGTCTCTTCCAAGGGGCATTTAAACTGTCTTGGTAAGCTACTGCGACCTGCTCGTCTCTACCAAGGGGCATTTAAACCGTCTTGTTAAGCTACTGTATCCTTCACCACTTTTCCAAGGGGCATCTAAACCGTCTTGTTAAGCTACTGCGACCTGCACGTCTCTTCCAAGGGGCATTTAAACCGTCTTGTTAAGATACTGCGACTTGTACGTCTCTTCGAAGGGGCATTTAAACCGTCTTGTTAAGCTGCTGTGACCTGCATGTCTCTTCCAAGGGGCATTTAAACCGTCTTGTTAAGCTACTGCGACCTCCATCGCTCTTCCAGGGGGCATTTAAACCATCTTGTTAAGCTACTGCGACCTGCACGTCTCTTCCAAGGGGCATTTAAACCCTCTTGTTAAGCTACTGCGACCTGCACGTCTCTTCCAAGGGGCATTTAAACCCTCTTGTTAAGCTACTGCGACCTGCACGTCTCTTGAGAGGGGCATTTAAACCCTCATGTTTAGCTACTGCTACCTGCACGTCTCTTCCATGGGGCATTTAAACCATCTTGTTAAGCTACTGCGACCTGCACGTCTCTTCCAAGGGGCATTTAAACCGTCTTGTTAAGCTACTGCGCCCTGCACGTCTCCTCCAAGGGGCATTTAAAATGTCTTGTTAAGCTACTGCGACCTCCACCGCTCTTCCAAGGGACACTTAAACCGTCTTGTTAAGCTACTGCGACCTGCACGTCTCTTCCAAGGGGCATTTAAACCGTCTTGTTAAGCTACTGCGACCTGCACGTCTCTTCCAAGGGGAATTTAAACCGTCTTGTTAAGCTACTGCGACTTGCACGTCTCTTCCAAGGGGCATTTAAACCGTCTTGTTAAGCTACTGTGACCTGCACTTATCTTCCAAGGGGCATTTTAACCGTCTTATTAAGCTACTGCGAAATGCACGTCTCTTCCAAGGGGCATTTAAACTGTCTTGTTAAGCTACTGCGACCTCCACCGCTCTTCCAAGGGACATTTATACCGTCTTGTTAAGCTACTGCGACTTGCACGTCTCTTCCAAGGGGCATTTAAACCTTCTTGTTTAGCTACTGTAACCTCCACCACTTTTCCAAGGGGCATTTAAACTGTCTTGTTAAGCTACTGCGATCTACATGTCTCTTTCAAGGGGCATTTAAACCGTCTTTTTAAGCTACTGCTACCTGCACGTCTCTTCCAAGGGGCATTTAAACCGTCTTGTTTAGCAACTGTAACCTCCACCACTTTTCCAAGGGGCAATTAAACCATATTGTTAAGCTAATGCGACCTGCATGTCTCTTCCAAGGGGCATTTAAACCGTCTTGATAAGCTACTGGGACCTGCACGTCTCTTCCAAGGGGCATTTAAACCGTCTTGTTAAGCTGCTGCGACCTGCATGTCTCTTCCAAGGGGCATTTAAACTGTCTTGTTAAGCTACTGCGACCCCCACCGCTCTTCCAAGGGGCATTTAAATCGTCTTGGTAAGCTACTGCGACGTGCAAGCCTCTTCCAAGGTGCATTTAAACCGTCTTGTTAAGCTACTGCGACCTGCAAGTCTCTTCCAAGGGGCATTTAAACTGTCTTTTTAAGCTACTGCGACCTCCACCGCTCTTCCAAGGGGCATTTAAACCATCTTGTTAAGCTACTGCGACCTGCAAGTCTCTTCCAAGGGACATTTAAACCGTCTTGTTAAGCTACTGCGACCTGCCCGTCTCTTCTAAGGGGCATTTAAACCGTCTTGTTAAGCTAAAGCGACTTGCACGTCTCTTCCAAGGGGCATTTAAACAGTCTTTTTAAGCTACTGTAACCTCCACCACTTCTCCAAGGGGCAATTAAACCGTCTTGTTAAGCTGCTGCGAACTGCATGTCTCTTCCAAAGGGCATTTAAACCTTCATGTTAAGCTACTGCGACCTGCACGTCTCTTCCAAGGGGCATTTAAACTGTCTTGTTAAGCTACTGCGACCTGCACGTCTCTTCTAAGGGGCATTTAAACAGTCTTGTTAAGCTACTGCGACCTGCACGTCTCTTCCAAGGGGCATTTAAAGAGTCTTGTTAAGCTACTGTAACCTCCACCACTTTTCCACGGGTCAATTAAGCTGTCTTGTTAAGCTACTGTGACCTGCATGTCTCTTCCAAGGGGCATTTAAACTGTCTTTTTAAGCTACTGCGACCTCCAACGCTCTTCCAAGGGGCATTTAAACCATCTTGTTAAGCTACTGCGACCTGCAAGTCTCTTCCAAGGGACATTTAAACCGTCTTGTTAAGCTACTGCGACCTGCCCGTCTCTTCTAAGGGGCATTTAAACCGTCTTGTTAAGCTAAAGCGACTTGCACGTCTCTTCCAAGGGGCATTTAAACAGTCTTTTTAAGCTACTGTAACCTCCACCACTTCTCCAAGGGGCAATTAAACCGTCTTGTTAAGCTGCTGCGAACTGCATGTCTCTTCCAAAGGGCATTTAAACCTTCATGTTAAGCTACTGCGACCTGCACGTCTCTTCCAAGGGGCATTTAAACTGTCTTGTTAAGCTACTGCGACCTGCACGTCTCTTCTAAGGGGCATTTAAACAGTCTTGTTAAGCTACTGCGACCTGCACGTCTCTTCCAAGGGGCATTTAAAGAGTCTTGTTAAGCTACTGTAACCTCCACCACTTTTCCACGGGTCAATTAAGCTGTCTTGTTAAGCTACTGTGACCTGCATGTCTCTTCCAAGGGGCATTTAAACTTTCTTGTTAAGCTACTACGACCTCCACCGCTCTTCCGAGGGACATTTATACGGTCTTGTTAAGCTACTGCGACCTGCACGTTTCTTCCAAGGGGCATTTAAACCGTCTTGTTAAGCTACTGCGATCTGCATGTCTCTTCCAAGGGGCATTTAAACCATCTTTTTAAGCTACTGCGACCTGCACGTCTCTTCCAAGGGGCATTTAAACTGTCTTGTTAAGTTACTGCGACTTGCACGTCTCTTCCAAGGGGCATTTAAACCTTCTTGTTTAGCTACTGTAACCTCCACCACTTTTCCAAGGGGCATTTAAACTGTCTTGTTAAGCTACTGCGATCTACATGTCTCTTTCAAGGGGCATTTAAACCGTCTTTTTAAGCTCCTGCTACCTGCACGTCTCTTCCAAGGGGCAATAAAACCGTTTTGTTAAGCTACTGCGACTTGCACGTCTCTTCCAAGGGGCATTTAAACCTTCTTGTTTAGCAACTGTAACCTCCACCACTTTTCCAAGGGGCATTTAAACCATCTTGTTAAGCTAATGCGACCTGCTCGTATCTTCCAATTGGCATTTAAACCGTCTTGTTAAGCTGCTGCGACCTGCATGTCTCTTCCAAGGGGCATTTAAACTGTCTTGTTAAGCTACTGCGACCCTCACCGCTCTTCCAAGGGGCATTTAAATCGTCTTGGTAAGCTACTGCGACGTGCAAGCCTCTTCCAAGGGGCATTTAAACCGTCTTGTTAAGCTACTGCGACCTGCAAGTCTCTTCCAAGGGGCATTTAAACTTTCTTTTTAAGCTACTGCGACCTCCACCGCTCTTCCAAGGGGCATTTAAACCATCTTGTTAAGCTACTGCGACCTGCAAGTCTCTTCCAAGGGACATTTAAACCATCTTGTTAAGCTACTGCGACCTGCACGTCTCTTCTAAGGGGCATTTAAACCGTCTTGTTAAGCGACCTCGACTTGCACGTCTCTTCCAAGGTGCATTTAAACCGTCTTGTTAAGCTACTGCGAACTGCATGTCTCTTCCAAAGGGCATTTAAACCTTCTTGTTAACTTACTGCTACCTGCACGTCTCTGGAGAGGGGCATTTAAACCCTCATGTTTAGCTACTGCTACCTGCACGTCTCTTCCATGAGGCATTTAAACCATCTTGTTAAGCTACTGCGACCTGCACGTCTCTTCCAAGGGGCATTTAAACCGTCTTGTTAAGCTAGTGCGACCTGCAAGTCTCTTCCAAGGGGCATTTAAACCTTCTTGTTAAGCTACTGCGACATGCACGTCTCTTCCAAGGGGCATTTAAACTGTCTTGTTAAGCTACTGCGACCTGCACGTTTCTTCTAAGGGGCATTTAAACAGTCTTGTTAAGCTACTGCGACCTGCACGTCTCTTCCAAGGGGCATTTAAAGAGTCTTGTTAAGCTACTGTAACCTCCACCACTTCTCCAAGGGGCAATTAAACCGTCCTGTTAAGCTGCTGCGAACTGCATGTCTCTTCCAAAGGGCATTTAAACCTTCTTGTTAAGCTACTGCGACCTGCACGTCTCTTCCAAGGGGCATTTAAACTGTCTTGTTAAGCTACTGCGACCTGCACGTTTCTTCTAAGGGGCATTTAAACAGTCTTGTTAAGCTACTGCGACCTGCACGTCTCTTTCAAGGGGCATTTAAAGAGTCTTGTTAAGCTACTGTAACCTCCACCACTTTTCCAAGGGTCAATTAAGCTGTCTTGTTAAGCTACTGCGACCTGCATGTCTCTTCCAAGGGGCATTTAAACTTTCTTGTTAAGCTACTGCGACCTGCACGTCTCTTCCAAGGGGCATTTAAACTGTCTTGGTAAGCTACTGCGACCTGCTCGTCTCTACCAAGGGGCATTTAAACCGACTTGTTAAGCTACTGTAACCTTCACCACTTTTCCAAGGGGCATCTAAACCGTCTTGTTAAGCTACTGCGGCCTGCACGTCTCTTCCAAGGGGCATTTAAACCATCTTGTTAAGCTACTGCGACCTGTACGTCTCTTCGAAGGGGCATTTAAACCATCTTGTTAAGCTGCTGTGACCTGCATGTCTCTTCCAAGGGGCATTTAAACCGCCTTGTTAAGCTACTGCGACCTCCATCGCTCTTCCAGGGGGCATTTAAATCATCTTGTTAAGCTACTGCGACCTGCACGTCTCTTCCAAGGGGCATTTAAACCCACTTGTTAAGCTACTGCGATCTGCACGTCTCTTGAGATGGGCATTTAAGCCCTCATGTTTAGCTACTGCTACCTGCACGTCTCTTCCATGGGGCATTTAAACCATCTTGTTAAGCTACTGCGTATGGAACGTCTCTTCCAAGGGGCATTTAAACCGTCTTCTTAAGCTACTGCGACCTGCACGTCTCTTCCAAGGGGCATTTAAACCGTCTTGTTAAGCTACTGCGACCTCCACCGCTCTTCCAAGGGACATTTAAACCGTCTTGTTAAGCTACTGCGACCTGCACGTCTCTTCCAAGGGGCATTTAAACCATCTTGTTAAGCTTCTGCGAACTGCAAGTCTCTTCCAAGGGGCATTTAAACCGTCTTGTTAAGCTACTGCGACTTGCACGTCTCTTCCAAGGGGCATTTAAATCGTCTTGTTAGGCTACTGTAACCTCCACCACTTTTCCAAGGGGCATTTAAACCGTCTTGTTAAGCTACTGCGACCTGCACTTATCTTCCAAGGGGCATTTTAACCGTCTTATTAAGCTACTGCGACCTGCACGTCTCTTACAAGGGGCATTTAAACTGTCTTGTTAAGCTACTGCGATCTGCATGTCTCTTCCAAGGGGCATTTAAACCGTCTTGTTAAGCTACTGCGACCTCCACCGCTCTTCCAAGGGACATTTAAACCGTCTTGTTAAGCTACTGCGACCTGCACGTCTCTTCCAAGGGGCATTTAAACCATCTTGTTAAGCTTCTGCGAACTGCAAGTCTCTTCCAAGGGGCATTTAAACCGTCTTGTTAAGCTACTGCGACTTGCACGTCTCTTCCAAGGGGCATTTAAATCGTCTTGTTAGGCTACTGTAACCTCCACCACTTTTCCAAGGGGCATTTAAACCGTCTTGTTAAGCTACTGCGACCTGCACTTATCTTCCAAGGGGCATTTTAACCGTCTTATTAAGCTACTGCGACCTGCACGTCTCTTACAAGGGGCATTTAAACTGTCTTGTTAAGCTACTGCGATCTGCATGTCTCTTCCAAGGGGCATTTAAACCCTCTTTTTAAGCTACTGCGACTTGAACATCTCTTCCAAGGGGCATTTAAACCATCTTGTTAAGCTACTGCGACCTGCACGTCTCTTCCAAGGGGCATTTAAAGAGTCTTGTTAAGCTACTGTAACCTCCACCACTTTTCCAATGGTCAATTAAGCTGTCTTGTTAAGCTACTGCGACCTGCATGTCTCTTCCAAGGGGCATTTAAACTTTCTTATTAAGCTACTGCGACCTCCACCGCTCTTCCAAGGGACATTTATACCATCTTGTTAAGCTACTGCGACCTGCACGTTTCTTCCAAGGGGCATTTAAACCGTCTTGTTAAGCTACTGCGATCTGCATGTCTTTTCCAAGGGGCATTTAAACCATCTTTTTAAGCTACTGCGACCTGCACATCTCTTCCAAGGGGCATTTAAACTGTCTTGTTAAACTACTGCGACCTGCACGTCTCTTCCAAGGGGCATTTAAACCGTCCTGTTAAGCTACTGCGACTTGCACGTCTCTTCCAAGGTTCATTTAAACCTTCTTGTTTAGCTACGGTAACCTACACCACTTTTCCAAGGGGCATTTAAAATGTCTTGTTAAGCTACTGCGACCTGCACGTCTCTTCCAAGGGGCATTTAAAGAGTCTTGTTAAGCTACTGTAACCTCCACCACTTTTCCACGGGTCAATTAAGCTGTCTTGTTAAGCTACTGTGACCTGCATGTCTCTTCCAAGGGGCATTTAAACTGTCTTTTTAAGCTACTGCGACCTCCAACGCTCTTCCAAGGGGCATTTAAACCATCTTGTTAAGCTACTGCGACCTGCAAGTCTCTTCCAAGGGACATTTAAACCGTCTTGTTAAGCTACTGCGACCTGCCCGTCTCTTCTAAGGGGCATTTAAACCGTCTTGTTAAGCTAAAGCGACTTGCACGTCTCTTCCAAGGGGCATTTAAACAGTCTTTTTAAGCTACTGTAACCTCCACCACTTCTCCAAGGGGCAATTAAACCGTCTTGTTAAGCTGCTGCGAACTGCATGTCTCTTCCAAAGGGCATTTAAACCTTCATGTTAAGCTACTGCGACCTGCACGTCTCTTCCAAGGGGCATTTAAACTGTCTTGTTAAGCTACTGCGACCTGCACGTCTCTTCTAAGGGGCATTTAAACAGTCTTGTTAAGCTACTGCGACCTGCACGTCTCTTCCAAGGGGCATTTAAAGAGTCTTGTTAAGCTACTGTAACCTCCACCACTTTTCCACGGGTCAATTAAGCTGTCTTGTTAAGCTACTGTGACCTGCATGTCTCTTCCAAGGGGCATTTAAACTTTCTTGTTAAGCTACTGCGACCTCCACCGCTCTTCCGAGGGACATTTATACGGTCTTGTTAAGCTACTGCGACCTGCACGTTTCTTCCAAGGGGCATTTAAACCGTCTTGTTAAGCTACTGCGATCTGCATGTCTCTTCCAAGGGGCATTTAAACCATCTTTTTAAGCTACTGCGACCTGCACGTCTCTTCCAAGGGGCATTTAAACTGTCTTGTTAAGCTACTGCGACCTGCACGTCTCTTCCAAGGGGCATTTAAACCGTCTTGTTAAGTTACTGCGACTTGCACGTCTCTTCCAAGGGGCATTTAAACCTTCTTGTTTAGCTACTGTAACCTCCACCACTTTTCCAAGGGGCATTTAAACTGTCTTGTTAAGCTACTGCGATCTACATGTCTCTTTCAAGGGGCATTTAAACCGTCTTTTTAAGCTCCTGCTACCTGCACGTCTCTTCCAAGGGGCAATTAAACCGTTTTGTTAAGCTACTGCGACTTGCACGTCTCTTCCAAGGGGCATTTAAACCTTCTTGTTTAGCAACTGTAACCTCCACCACTTTTCCAAGGGGCATTTAAACCATCTTGTTAAGCTAATGCGACCTGCTCGTATCTTCCAATTGGCATTTAAACCGTCTTGTTAAGCTGCTGCGACCTGCATGTCTCTTCCAAGGGGCATTTAAACTGTCTTGTTAAGCTACTGCGACCCTCACCGCTCTTCCAAGGGGCATTTAAATCGTCTTGGTAAGCTACTGCGACGTGCAAGCCTCTTCCAAGGGGCATTTAAACCGTCTTGTTAAGCTACTGCGACCTGCAAGTCTCTTCCAAGGGGCATTTAAACTGTCTTTTTAAGCTACTGCGACCTCCACCGCTCTTCCAAGGGGCATTTAAACCATCTTGTTAAGCTACTGCGACCTGCAAGTCTCTTCCAAGGGACATTTAAACCGTCTTGTTAAGCTACTGCGACCTGCAGGTCTCTTCTAAGGGGCATTTAAACCGTCTTGTTAAGCGACCTCGACTTGCACGTCTCTTCCAAAGGGCATTTAAACCGTCTTGTTAAGCTACTGCGAACTGCATGTCTCTTCCAAAGGGCATTTAAACCTTCTTGTTAACTTACTGCTACCTGCACGTCTCTGGAGAGGGGCATTTAAACCCTCATGTTTAGCTACTGCTACCTGCACGTCTCTTCCATGAGGCATTTAAACCATCTTGTTAAGCTACTGCGACCTGCACGTCTCTTCCAAGGGGCATTTAAACCGTCTTGTTAAGCTAGTGCGACCTGCAAGTCTCTTCCAAGGGGCATTTAAACCTTCTTGTTAAGCTACTGCGACATGCACGTCTCTTCCAAGGGGCATTTAAACTGTCTTGTTAAGCTACTGCGACCTGCACGTTTCTTCTAAGGGGCATTTAAACAGTCTTGTTAAGCTACTGCGACCTGCACGTCTCTTCCAAGGGGCATTTAAAGAGTCTTGTTAAGCTACTGTAACCTCCACCACTTCTCCAAGGGGCAATTAAACCGTCCTGTTAAGCTGCTGCGAACTGCATGTCTCTTCCAAAGGGCATTTAAACCTTCTTGTTAAGCTACTGCGACCTGCACGTCTCTTCCAAGGGGCATTTAAACTGTCTTGTTAAGCTACTGCGACCTGCACGTTTCTTCTAAGGGGCATTTAAACAGTCTTGTTAAGCTACTGCGACCTGCACGTCTCTTTCAAGGGGCATTTAAAGAGTCTTGTTAAGCTACTGTAACCTCCACCACTTTTCCAAGGGTCAATTAAGCTGTCTTGTTAAGCTACTGCGACCTGCATGTCTCTTCCAAGGGGCATTTAAACTTTCTTGTTAAGCTACTGCGACCTGCACGTCTCTTCCAAGGGGCATTTAAACTGTCTTGGTAAGCTACTGCGACCTGCTCGTCTCTACCAAGGGGCATTTAAACCGACTTGTTAAGCTACTGTAACCTTCACCACTTTTCCAAGGGGCATCTAAACCGTCTTGTTAAGCTACTGCGGCCTGCACGTCTCTTCCAAGGGGCATTTAAACCATCTTGTTAAGCTACTGCGACCTGTACGTCTCTTCGAAGGGGCATTTAAACCATCTTGTTAAGCTGCTGTGACCTGCATGTCTCTTCCAAGGGGCATTTAAACCGCCTTGTTAAGCTACTGCGACCTCCATCGCTCTTCCAGGGGGCATTTAAATCATCTTGTTAAGCTACTGCGACCTGCACGTCTCTTCCAAGGGGCATTTAAACCCACTTGTTAAGCTACTGCGATCTGCACGTCTCTTGAGATGGGCATTTAAGCCCTCATGTTTAGCTACTGCTACCTGCACGTCTCTTCCATGGGGCATTTAAACCATCTTGTTAAGCTACTGCGTATGGAACGTCTCTTCCAAGGGGCATTTAAACCGTCTTCTTAAGCTACTGCGACCTGCACGTCTCTTCCAAGGGGCATTTAAACCGTCTTGTTAAGCTACTGCGACCTCCACCGCTCTTCCAAGGGACATTTAAACCGTCTTGTTAAGCTACTGCGACCTGCACGTCTCTTCCAAGGGGCATTTAAACCATCTTGTTAAGCTTCTGCGAACTGCAAGTCTCTTCCAAGGGGCATTTAAACCGTCTTGTTAAGCTACTGCGACTTGCACGTCTCTTCCAAGGGGCATTTAAATCGTCTTGTTAGGCTACTGTAACCTCCACCACTTTTCCAAGGGGCATTTAAACCGTCTTGTTAAGCTACTGCGACCTGCACTTATCTTCCAAGGGGCATTTTAACCGTCTTATTAAGCTACTGCGACCTGCACGTCTCTTACAAGGGGCATTTAAACTGTCTTGTTAAGCTACTGCGATCTGCATGTCTCTTCCAAGGGGCATTTAAACCGTCTTGTTAAGCTACTGCGACCTCCACCGCTCTTCCAAGGGACATTTAAACCGTCTTGTTAAGCTACTGCGACCTGCACGTCTCTTCCAAGGGGCATTTAAACCATCTTGTTAAGCTTCTGCGAACTGCAAGTCTCTTCCAAGGGGCATTTAAACCGTCTTGTTAAGCTACTGCGACTTGCACGTCTCTTCCAAGGGGCATTTAAATCGTCTTGTTAGGCTACTGTAACCTCCACCACTTTTCCAAGGGGCATTTAAACCGTCTTGTTAAGCTACTGCGACCTGCACTTATCTTCCAAGGGGCATTTTAACCGTCTTATTAAGCTACTGCGACCTGCACGTCTCTTACAAGGGGCATTTAAACTGTCTTGTTAAGCTACTGCGATCTGCATGTCTCTTCCAAGGGGCATTTAAACCCTCTTTTTAAGCTACTGCGACTTGAACATCTCTTCCAAGGGGCATTTAAACCGTCTTGTTAAGCTACTGCGACCTGCACGTCTCTTCCAAGGGGCATTTAAAGAATCTTGTTAAGCTACTGTAACCTCCACCACTTTTCAATGGTCAATTAAGCTGTCTTGTTAAGCTACTGCGACCTGCATGTCTCTTCCAAGGGGCATTTAAACTTTCTTATTAAGCTACTGCGACCTCCACCGCTCTTCCAAGGGACATTTATACCATCTTGTTAAGCTACTGCGACCTGCACGTTTCTTCCAAGGGGCATTTAAACCGTCTTGTTAAGCTACTGCGATCTGCATGTCTTTTCCAAGGGGCATTTAAACCATCTTTTTAAGCTACTGCGACCTGCACATCTCTTCCAAGGGGCATTTAAACTGTCTTGTTAAACTACTGCGACCTGCACGTCTCTTCCAAGGGGCATTTAAACCGTCCTGTTAAGCTACTGCGACTTGCACGTCTCTTCCAAGGTTCATTTAAACCTTCTTGTTTAGCTACGGTAACCTACACCACTTTTCCAAGGGGCATTTAAAATGTCTTGTTAAGCTACTGCGACCTCCACCGCTCTTCCAAGGGACACTTAAACCGTCTTGTTAAGCTACTGCGACCTGCACGTCTCTTCCAAGGGGCATTTAAACCGTCTTGTTAAGCTACTGCGACCTGCACGTCTCTTCCAAGGGGCATTTAAACCGTATTGTTAAGCTACTGCGACCTGCAAGTCTCTTCCAAGGGACATTTAAACCGTCTTGTTAAGCTACTGCGACATGCCCGTCTCTTCTAAGGGGCATTTAAACCGTCTTGTTAAGCTAAAGCGACTTGCACGTCTCTTCCAAGGGGCATTTAAACAGTATTTTTAAGCTACTGTAACCTCCACCACTTCTCCAAGGGGCAATTAAACCGTCTTGTTAAGCTGCTGCGAACTGCATGTCTCTTCCAAAGGGCATTTAAACTGTCTTGTTAAGCTACTGCGACCTGCACGTCTCTTCTAAGGGGCATTTAAACAGTTTTGTTAAGCTACTGCGACCTGCACGTCTCTTCCAAGGGGCATTTAAAGAGTCTTGTTAAGCTACTGTAACCTCCACCACTTTTCCAAGGGTCAATTAAGCTGTCTTGTTAAGCTACTGCGACCTGCATGTCTCTTCCAAGGGGCATTTAAATTTTCTGGTTAAGCTACTGCGACCTCCACCGCTCTTCCAAGGGACATTTATACCGTCTTGTTAAGCTACTGCGACATGCACGTTTCTTCCAAGGGGCATTTAAACCGTCTTGTTAAGCTACTGCGATCAGCATGTCTCTTCCAAGGGGCATTTAAACCATCTTTTTAAGCTACTGCGACCCGCACATCTCTTCCAAGGTGCATTTAAACTGTCTTGTTAAGCTACTGCGACCTGCACGTCTCTTCCAAGGGGCATTTAAACCGTCTTGTTAAGCTACTGCCACTTGCGCGTCTCTTCCAAGGGGCATTTAAACTGTCTTGTTAAGCTACTGCGATCTACATGTCTCTTTCAAGGGGCACTTAAACCGTCTTTTTATGCTACTGCTACCTGCACGTCTCTTCCAAGGGGCATTTAAACCGTTTTGTTAAGCTACTGCGACTTGCATGCTCTTCCAAGGGGCATTTAAACCTTCTTGTTTAGCAACTGTAACCTCCACCAATTTTCCAAGGGGCATTTAAACCATCTTGTTAAGCTAATGCGACCTGCATGTCTCTTCCAAGGGGCATTTAAACCATCTTGTTAAGCTACTGCGACCCCCACCGCTCTTCCAAGGGGCATTTAAATCGTCTTGGTAAGCTACTGAGACGTGCAAGCCTCTTCCAAGGGGCATTTAAACCGTCTTGTTAAGCTACTGCGACCTGCAAAACTCTTCCAAGGGGCATTTAAACTGTCTTTTTAAGCTACTGCGACCTCCACCGCTCTTCCAAGGGGCATTTAAACCATCTTGTTAAGCTACTGCGACCTGCAAGTCTCTTCCAAGGGACAATTAAACCGTCTTGTTAAGCTACTGCGACCTGCCCGTCTTTTCTAAGGGGCATTTAAACCGTTTTGTTAAGTTAAAGCGACTTGCACGTCTCTTCCAAGGGGCATTTAAACAGTCTTTTTAAGCTACTGTAACCTCCACCACTTCTCCAAGGGGAAATTAAACCGTCTTGTTAAGCTGCTGCGAACTGCATGTCTCTTCCAAAGGGCATTTAAACCTTCTTGTTAAGCTACTGCGACCTGCACGTCTCTTCCAAGGGGCATTTAAACTGTGTTGTTAAGCTACTGCGACCTGCACGTCTCTTCTAAGGGGCATTTAAACAGTCTTGTTAAGCTACTGCGACCTGCACGTCTCTTCCAAGGGGCATTTAAAGAGTCTTGTTAAGCTACTGTAACCTCCACCACTTTTCCAAGGGTCAATTAAGCTGTCTTCTTAAGCTACTGCGACCTGCATGTCTCTTCCAAAGGGCATTTAAACTTTCTTGTTAAGCTACTGCCACCTGCACGTCTCTTCCAAGGGGCATTTAAACTGTCTTGGTAAGCTACTGCGACCTGCTCGTCTGTACCAAGGGGCATTTAAACCGTCTTGTTAAGCTACTGTAACCTTCACCACTTTTCCAAGGGGCATCTAAACCGTCTTGTTAAGCTACTGCGACCTGCACGTGTCTTCCAAGGGGCATTTAAACCGTCTTGTTAAGCTACTGCGACCTGTACGTCTCTTCGAAGGGGCATTTAAACCGTCTTGTTAAGCTGCTGTGACCTGCATGTCTCTTCCAAGGGGCATTTAAACTGTCTTGTTAAGCTACTGCGACCTCCATCGCTCTTCCAGGGGGCATTTAAAACATCTTGTTAAGCTACTGCGACCTGCACGTCTCTTCCAAGGGGCATTTAAACCCTCTTGTTAAGCTACTGCGACCTGCACGTCTCTTGAGAGGGGCATTTAAACTCTCATGTTTAGCTACTGCTACCTGCACGTCTCTTCCATGGGGCATTTAAACCATCTTGTTAAGCTACTGCGACCTGCACGTCTCTTCCAAGGGGCATTTAAACCGTCTTGTTAAGCTACTGCGACCTGCACGTCTCTTCCAAGGGGCATTTAAATCGTCTTATTAAGCTACTGCGCCCTGCACGTCTCTTCCAAGGGGCATTTAAACTGTCTTGTTAAGCTACTGCGACCTCCACCGCTGTTCCAAGGGACATTTAAACCGTCTTGTTAAGCTACTGCGACCTGCTCGTCTCTTCCAAGGGGCATTTAAACCATCTTGTTAAGCTACTGCGACCTGTACGTCTCTTCGAAGGGGCATTTAAACCATCTTGTTAAGCTGCTGTGACCTGCATGTCTCTTCCAAGGGGCATTTAAACCGCCTTGTTAAGCTACTGCGACCTCCATCGCTCTTCCAGGGGGCATTTAAATCATCTTGTTAAGCTACTGCGACCTGCACGTCTCTTCCAAGGGGCATTTAAACCCACTTGTTAAGCTACTGCGATCTGCACGTCTCTTGAGATGGGCATTTAAGCCCTCATGTTTAGCTACTGCTACCTGCACGTCTCTTCCATGGGGCATTTAAACCATCTTGTTAAGCTACTGCGTATGGAACGTCTCTTCCAAGGGGCATTTAAACCGTCTTCTTAAGCTACTGCGACCTGCATGTCTCTTCCAAGGGGCATTTAAACCGTCTTGTTAAGCTACTGCGACCTCCACCGCTCTTCCAAGGGACATTTAAACCGTCTTGTTAAGCTACTGCGACCTGCACGTCACTTCCAAGGGGCATTTAAACCATCTTGTTAAGCTTCTGCGAACTGCAAGTCTCTTCCAAGGGGCATTTAAACCATCTTGTTAAGCTACTGCGACTTGCACGTCTCTTCCAAGGGGCATTTAAATCGTCTTGTTAGGCTACTGTAACCTCCACCACTTTTCCAAGGGGCATTTAAACCGTCTTGTTAAGCTACTGCGACCTGCACTTATCTTCCAAGGGGCATTTTAACCGTCTTATTAAGCTACTGCGACCTGCACGTCTCTTACAAGGGGCATTTAAACTGTCTTGTTAAGCTACTGCGATCTGCATGTCTCTTCCAAGGGGCATTTAAACCGTCTTGTTAAGCTACTGCGACCTCCACCGCTCTTCCAAGGGACATTTAAACCGTCTTGTTAAGCTACTGCGACCTGCACGTCTCTTCCAAGGGGCATTTAAACCATCTTGTTAAGCTTCTGCGAACTGAAAGTCTCTTCCAAGGGGCATTTAAACCGTCTTGTTAAGCTACTGCGACTTTCACGTCTCTTCCAAGGGGCATTTAAATCGTCTTGTTAGGCTACTGTAACCTCCACCACTTTTCCAAGGGGCATTTAAACCGTCTTGTTAAGCTACTGCGACCTGCACTTATCTTCCAAGGGGCATTTTAACCGTCTTATTAAGCTACTGCGACCTGCACGTCTCTTACAAGGGGCATTTAAACTGTCTTGTTAAGCTACTGCGATCTGCATGTCTCTTCCAAGGGGCATTTAAACCCTCTTTTTAAGCTACTGCGACTTGAACATCTCTTCCAAGGGGCATTTAAACCGTCTTGTTAAGCTACTGCGACCTGCACGTCTCTTCCAAGGGGCATTTAAAGAGTCTTGTTAAGCTACTGTAACCTCCACCACTTTTCCAAGGGTCAATTAAGCTGTCTTGTTAAGCTACTGCGACCTGCATGTCTCTTCCAAGGGGCATTTAAACTTTCTTATTAAGCTACTGCGACCTCCACCGCTCTTCCAAGGGACATTTATACCGTCTTGTTAAGCTACTGCGACCTGCACGTTTCTTCCAAGGGGCATTTAAACCGTCTTGTTAAGCTACTGCGATCTGCATGTCTTTTCCAAGGGGCATTTAAACCATCTTTTTAAGCTACTGCGACCTGCACATCTCTTCCAAGGGGCATTTAAACTGTCTTGTTAAACTACTGCGACCTGCACGTCTCTTCCAAGGGGCATTTAAACCGTCCTGTTAAGCTACTGCGACTTGCACGTCTCTTCCAAGGTTCATTTAAACCTTCTTGTTTAGCTACGGTAACCTACACCACTTTTCCAAGGGGCATTTAAAATGTCTTGTTAAGCTACTGCGACCTCCACCGCTCTTCCAAGGGACACTTAAACCGTCTTGTTAAGCTACTGCGACCTGCACGTCTCTTCCAAGGGGCATTTAAACCGTCTTGTTAAGCTACTGCGACCTGCACGTCTCTTCCAAGGGGCATTTAAACCGTATTGTTAAGCTACTGCGACCTGCAAGTCTCTTCCAAGGGACATTTAAACCGTCTTGTTAAGCTACTGCGACATGCCCGTCTCTTCTAAGGGGCATTTAAACCGTCTTGTTAAGCTAAAGCGACTTGCACGTCTCTTCCAAGGGGCATTTAAACAGTCTTTTTAAGCTACTGTAACCTCCACCACTTCTCCAAGGGGCAATTAAACCGTCTTGTTAAGCTGCTGCGAACTGCATGTCTCTTCCAAAGGGCATTTAAACTGTCTTGTTAAGCTACTGCGACCTGCACGTCTCTTCTAAGGGGCATTTAAACAGTTTTGTTAAGCTACTGCGACCTGCACGTCTCTTCCAAGGGGCATTTAAAGAGTCTTGTTAAGCTACTGTAACCTCCACCACTTTTCCAAGGGTCAATTAAGCTGTCTTGTTAAGCTACTGCGACCTGCATGTCTCTTCCAAGGGGCATTTAAACTTTCTTGTTAAGCTACTGCGACCTCCACCGCTCTTCCAAGGGACATTTATACCGTCTTGTTAAGCTACTGCGACATGCACGTTTCTTCCAAGGGGCATTTAAACCGTCTTGTTAAGCTACTGCGATCAGCATGTCTCTTCCAAGGGGCATTTAAACCATGTTTTTAAGCTACTGCGACCCGCACATCTCTTCCAAGGGGCATTTAAACCGTCTTGTTAAGCTACTGCGACTTGCACATCTCTTCCAAGGGGCATTTAAATCGTTTTGTTAGACTACTGTAACCTCCACCACTTTTCCAAGGGGCATTTAAACCGTTTTGTTAAGCTACTGCAACCTGCACTTATCTTCCAAGGGGCATTTTAACCGTCTTATTAAGCTACTGCGACCTGCACGTCTCTTACAAGGGACATTTAAACTGTCTTGTTAAGCTACTGCGATCTGCATGTCTCTTCCAAGGGGCATTTAAACCCTCTTTTTAAGCTACTGCGACTTGAACATCTCTTCCAAGGGGCATTTAAACCGTCTTGTTAAGCTACTGTAACCTCCACTACTATTCTAAGGGGCATCTAAACAGCATTGTGAAGCTACTGCGACATGCAAGTCTCTTCCAAGGGGCATTTAAATGTCTTGTTAAGCTACTGCGACTTGCATGTCTCTTCCAAGGGCCATTTAAACTCTCTTGTTAAGCAACTGCGACCTCAACCGCTCTACCAAGGGGCATTTAAACCGTCTTGTTAAGCCACTGTAACCTCCACCACTTTTCCAAGGGGCACTTAAACTGTCTTGTTAAGATACTGCGACCTGCTTGTCTCTTCCAAGGGGCATTTAAACTGTCCTGTTAAGCTACTGCGACCTCCACCGCTCTTCCAAGGGGAATTTAAACCATCTTGTTAAGCTACTGCGATCTGCACTTCTCTTCCAAGGGACATTTAAACCGTCTTGTTAAGCTACTGCGACCTGCACGTCTCTTCTAAGGGGCATTTAAACCGTCTTGTTAAGCTACCGCGACTTGCACGTCTCTTCCAAGGTGCATTTAAACAGTCTTGTTAAGCTACTGTAACCTCCACCACTTTTCCAAGGGGAAATTAAACCGTACTGTTAAGCTACTGCGAACTGCATGTCTCTTCCAAAGGGCATTTAAACCTTCTTGTTAAGATACTGCGACCTGCTCGTCTCTACCAAGGGGCATTTAAACCGTCTTGTTAAGATACTGTAACCTTCACCACTTTTCCATTGGGCATCTAAACCATCTTGTTAAGCTACTGCGACCTGCACGTCTCTTTCAAAGGTCATTTAAACCGTCTTGTTAAGCTACTGCGACCTGCATGTCTCTTCCAAGGGCATTTAAACCATCTTGTTAAGCTGCTGTGACCTGCATGTCTCTTCCAAGGGGCATTTAAACCATCTTGTTAAGCTACTGCGACCTCCATCGCTCTTCCAGGGGGCATTTAAAACATCTTGTTAAGCTACTGCGACCTGCACGTCTCTTCCAAGGGGCATTTAAACCCTCTTGTTAAGCTACTGCGACCTGCAAGTCTCTTGAGAGGGGCATTTAAACCCTCATGTTTAGCTACTGCTACCTGCATGTCTCTTCCAAGGGGCATTTAAACCATCTTGTTAAGCTACTGCGACCTGCACGTGTCTTCCAAGGGGCATTTAAACCATCTTGTTAAGCTACTGCGACCTGCACGTCTCTTCCAAGGGGCATTAAACCGTCTTGTTAAGCTACTGCGACTTGCACGTCTCTTCCAAGGGGCATTTAAACCGTCTTGTTAAGCTACTGCGACCTGCACTTATCTTCCAAGGGGCATTTTAACCGTCTTATTAAGCTACTGCGACCTGCACGTCACTTCCAAGGGGCATTTAAACTGTCTTGTTAAGCTACTGTGACCTCCACCGCTCTTCCAAGGGACATTTATACCGTCTTGTTAAGCTACTGCGACCTCCACGTTTCTTCCAAGGGGCATTTAAACCGTCTTGTTAAGCTACTGCGATCTGCATGTGTCTTCCAAGGGGCATTTAAACTGTCTTTTTAAGCTACTGCGACCTGCACGTCTCTTCCAAGGGGCATTTAAACTGTCTTGTTAAGCTACTGCGACCTGCAGGTCTCTTCCAAGGGGCATTTAAACCGTCTTGTTAAGCTACTGTAACCTCCACCACTTTTCCAAGGGGCATTTAAACTGTCTTGTTAAGCTACTGCGATCTACATGTCTCTTTCAAGGGGCATTTAAACCGTCTTTTTAAGCTACTGCTACCTGCACGTCTCTTCCAAGGGGCATTTAAACCGTTTTGTTAAGCTACTGCGACTTGCACGTCTCTTTCAAGAGGCATTTAAACCTTCTTGTTTAGCAACTGTAACCTCCACCACTTTTCCAAGGGGCATTTAAACCGTCTTGTTAAGCTAATGCGACCTGCATGTCTCTTCCAAGGGGCATTTAAACATTCTTGTTAAGCTACTGGGACCTGCACGTCTCTTCCAAGGGGCATTTAAACCGTCTTGTTAAGCTGCTGCGACCTGCATGTCTCTTCCAAGGGGCATTTAAACTGTCTTGTTAAGCTACTGCGACCCCCACCGCTCTTCCAAGGGGCATTTAAATCGTCTTGGTTAGCTACTGCGACGTGCAAGCCTCTTCCAAGGGGCATTTAAACCGTCTTGTTAAGCTACTGCGACCTGCAAGTCTCTTCCAAGGGGCATTTAAACAGTCTTTTTAAGCTACTGTAACCTCCACCGCTTCTCCAAGGGGCAATTAAACCATCTTGTTAAGCTGCTGTGAACTGCATGTCTCTTCCAAAGGGCATTTAAACCTTCTTGTTAAGCTACTGCGACCTGCACGTCTCTTCCAAGGGGCATTTAAACCGTCTTGTTAAGCTACTGCGACCTGCACGTCTCTTCTAAGGGGCATTTAAACAGTCTTGTTAAGCTACTGCGACCTGCACGTCTCTTCCAAGGGGCATTTAAAGAGTCTTTTTAAGCTACTGTAACCTCCACCACTTTTCCAAGGGTCAAGTAAGCTGTCTTTTTAAGCTACTGCGACCTGCATGTCTCTTCCAAGGGGCATTTAAACTTTCTTGTTAAGCTACTGCGACCTGCACGTCTCTTCCAAGGGGCATTTAAACCGTCTTGTTAAGCTTCTGCGACCTGCACGTCTCTTCTAAGGGGCATTTAAACAGTCTTGTTAAGCTACTGCGACCTGCACGTCTCTTCCAAGGGGCATTTAAAGAGTCTTGTTAAGCTACTGTAACCTCCACCACTTTTCCAAGGGTCAAGTAAGCTGTCTTGTTAAGCTACTGCGACCTGCATGTCTCTTCCAAGGGGCATTTAAACTTTCTTGTTAAGCTACTGCGACCTGCACGTCTCTTCCAAGGGGCATTTAAACCGTCTTGTTAAGCTACTGCGACTTGCAAGTCTCTTCCAAGGGGCATTTAAACCGTCTTTTTAAGCTACTGCGACATGCGCGTCTCTTCCAAGGGGCATTTAAACCATCTTGTTAAGCTACTGCGACCTGCACGTCTCTTCTAAGGGGCATTTAAACCGTCTTGTTAAGCTAATGCGACTTGCACGTCTCTTCCAAGGGGCATTTAAACCTTCTTGTTTAGCTACTGTAACCTCCACCATTTTTCCAAGGGGCATTTAAACTGTCTTGTTAAGCTACTGCGACCAGCATGTCTCTTCCATGGGGCATTTAAACCGTCTTGTTAAGCTACTGCGACCTGCACGTCTCTTCCAAGGGGCATTTAAACCGTCTTGTTAAGCTACTGCGACTTGCACGTCTCTTCCAAGGGGCATTTAAACCTTTTTGTTTAGCTACTGTAAATTCCACCACTTTTCCAAGGGGCATTTAAACCGTCTTGTTAAGCTACTGCGACCTGCAAGTCTCTTCCAAGGGGCATTTAAGCCGTCTTGTTAAGCTACTGGGACCTGCACGTCTCTTCCAAGGGGCATTTAAACCGTCTTGTTAAGCTGCTGCGACCTTCATGTCTCTTCCAAGGGGCATTTAAACCGCCTTGTTAAGCTGCTGCGACCTGCACGTCTCTTACAAGGGGCACTTAAACCATCTTGTTAAGCTACTGCGACTTGCACGTCTCTTCCAAGGGGCATTTAAACCGTCTTTTTAAGCTACTGCGACCTGCACGTCTCTTCCAAGGGGCATTTAAACCATCTTGTTAAGCTACTGCGACCTGCACGTCTCTTACAAGGGGCATTTCAACCGTCTTGTTAAGCTACTGCGACTTGCACGTCTCTTCCAAGGGGCATTTAAACCTTCTTGTTTAGCTGCGGTAACCTCCACCACTTTTCCAAGGGGCATTTAAACCGTATTGTTAAGCTACTGCGACCTGCACGTCTCTTCCAAGGGGCATTTAAACCTTCTTGTTTAGTTACTGCGACCTGCACGTCTCTTCCAAGGGGCATTTAAACCGTATTGTTAAGCTACTGCGACCTGCACGTCTCTTCCAAGGGGCATTTAAACCTTCTTATTAAGCTACTGCGACCTGCTTGTCTCTTAAAAGGGGCATTTATACTGTCTTGTTAAGCTACTGCGACTTCCACCGCTCTTCCAAGGGACATTTAAACCATCTTGTTAAGCTACTGCGACCAGCACGTCTCTTCCAAGGGGCATTTAAACCCTCTTGTTAAGCTACTGCGACCTGCACGTCTCCTGAAAGGGACATTTAAACCCTCATGTTAAGCTACTGCGACCTGCACGTCTTTTTCAAGGGTCATTTAAAACATTTTGTTAAGCTACTGCGACCTGCACGTCTCTTCCAAGAGGCATTTAAACCGTCTTATTAAGCTACTGCGACCTGCACATCTCTTTCAAGGGGCATTTAAACTGTCTTGTTAAGCTACTGCAACCTCCACCTCTCTTCCAAGGGGCATTTAAACCGTCTTGTTAGGCGACTGCGACCAGCATGTCTCTTCCAAGGGGCATTTAAACCGTATTGTTAAGCTACTGCGACCTGCATGTCTCTTCCAAGGGGCATTTAAACCTTCTTATTAAGCTGCTGCGACCTGCTCGTCTCTTAAAAGGGGCATTTAAACTGTCTTGTTAAGCTACTGCGACCTCCACCCCTCTTCCAAGGGACATTTAAACCATCTTGTTAAGCTACTGCGACCTGCACGTCTCTTCCAAGGGGCATTTAAACCGTCTTGTTAAGCTACTGCGACCTGCACGTCTCTTCCAAGGGGCATTTAAACCGTCTTGTTAAGCTCCTGTGACTTGCACGTCTCTTCCAAGGGTCATTTAAACCTTCTTGTTAAGCTACTGTAACCTCCAACACTTTTCAAAGGTGCATTTAAACCGTCTTGTTAAGCTACTGCGACCTGCACGTCTCTTCCAAGGGGCATTTGTACCGTCTTGTTAAGCTACTGCGACTTGCACGTCTCTTCCAAGGGGCACTTAAACCGTCTTGTTAAGCTACTGCGACTTGCACGTCTCTTCCAAGGGGCATTTAAATCGTCTTTTTAAGCTACTGCGACATGCGTGTCTCTTCCAAGGGGCATTTAAACCATCTTGTTAAGCTACTGCGACCTGCACGTCTCTTCCAAGGGTCATTTAAACCGTATTGTTAAGCTACTGCGACTTGCACGTCTCTTCCAAGGGGCATTTAAACCTTCTTGTTTAGCTACTGTAACCTCCACCATTTTTCCAAGGGGCATTTAAACTGTCTTGTTAAGCTACTGCGACCAGCATGTCTCTTCCAAGGGGCATTTAAACCGTCTTGTTAAGCTACTGCGACCTGCACGTCTCTTCCAAGGGGCATTTAAACCGTCTTGTTAAGCTGCTGCGACTTGCACGTCTCTTCCAAGGGGCATTTAAAACTTCTTGTTTAGCTAATGTAACCTCCACCACTTTTCCAAGGGGCATTTAAATCGTCTTGTTAAGCTACTGCGACCTGCAAGTCTCTTCCAAGGGGCATTTAAACTGTCTTGTTAAGCTACTGCGACCTGCAAGTCTCTTCCAAAGCGCATTTAAACAGTCTTTTTAAGCTACTGCAACTTGAACGTCTCTTCCAAGGGGCATTTAAACCGTCTTATTAAGCTACTGCGACCTGCTCGTCTCTACCAAGAGGCATTTAAACTGTCTTGCTAAGCTACTGCGACCTCCACCGTTCTACCAATGGGCATTTAAACCATCTTGTTAAGCTACTGCGACCTGCACGTCTCTTCCAAGGGGCATTTAAACCGTCTTGTTAAGCTACTGCGACCTGCACGTCTCTTCCAAGGGGCATTTAAACTGTCTTGTTAAGCTACTGCGACTTGCACGTCTCTTCCAAGGGGCATTTAAACAGTCTTGTTAAGCTACTGTAACCTCCACCACTTTTCCAAGGGTCAAGTAAGCTGTCTTGTTAAGCTACTGCGACCTGCATGTCTCTTCCAAGGGGCATTTAAACTTTCTTGTTAAGCTACTGCGACCTGCACGTCTCTTCCAAGGGGCATTTAAACCGTCTTGTTAAGCTACTGCGACTTGCAAGTCTCTTCCAAGGGGCATTTAAACCGTCTTTTTAAGCTACTGCGACATGCGCGTCTCTTCCAAGGGGCATTTAAACCATCTTGTTAAGCTACTGCGACCTGCACGTCTCTTCTAAGGGGCATTTAAACCGTCTTGTTAAGCTAATGCGACTTGCACGTCTCTTCCAAGGGGCATTTAAACCTTCTTGTTTAGCTACTGTAACCTCCACCATTTTTCCAAGGGGCATTTAAACTGTCTTGTTAAGCTACTGCGACCAGCATGTCTCTTCCATGGGGCATTTAAACCGTCTTGTTAAGCTACTGCGACCTGCACGTCTCTTCCAAGGGGCATTTAAACCGTCTTGTTAAGCTACTGCGACTTGCACGTCTCTTCCAAGGGGCATTTAAACCTTCTTGTTTAGCTACTGTAAATTCCACCACTTTTCCAAGGGGCATTTAAACCGTCTTGTTAAGCTACTGCGACCTGCAAGTCTCTTCCAAGGGGCATTTAAGCCGTCTTGTTAAGCTACTGGGACCTGCACGTCTCTTCCAAGGGGCATTTAAACCGTCTTGTTAAGCTGCTGCGACCTTCATGTCTCTTCCAAGGGGCATTTAAACCGCCTTGTTAAGCTGCTGCGACCTGCACGTCTCTTACAAGGGGCACTTAAACCATCTTGTTAAGCTACTGCGACTTGCACGTCTCTTCCAAGGGGCATTTAAACCGTCTTTTTAAGCTACTGCGACCTGCACGTCTCTTCCAAGGGGCATTTAAACCATCTTGTTAAGCTACTGCGACCTGCACGTCTCTTACAAGGGGCATTTCAACCGTCTTGTTAAGCTACTGCGACTTGCACGTCTCTTCCAAGGGGCATTTAAACCTTCTTGTTTAGCTGCGGTAACCTCCACCACTTTTCCAAGGGGCATTTAAACCGTATTGTTAAGCTACTGCGACCTGCACGTCTCTTCCAAGGGGCATTTAAACCTTCTTGTTTAGTTACTGCGACCTGCACGTCTCTTCCAAGGGGCATTTAAACCGTATTGTTAAGCTACTGCGACCTGCACGTCTCTTCCAAGGGGCATTTAAACCTTCTTATTAAGCTACTGCGACCTGCTTGTCTCTTAAAAGGGGCATTTATACTGTCTTGTTAAGCTACTGCGACTTCCACCGCTCTTCCAAGGGACATTTAAACCATCTTGTTAAGCTACTGCGACCAGCACGTCTCTTCCAAGGGGCATTTAAACCCTCTTTTTAAGCTACTGCGACCTGCACGTCTCCTGAAAGGGACATTTAAACCCTCATGTTAAGCTACTGCGACCTGCACGTCTTTTTCAAGGGTCATTTAAAACATTTTGTTAAGCTACTGCGACCTGCACGTCTCTTCCAAGAGGCATTTAAACCGTCTTATTAAGCTACTGCGACCTGCACATCTCTTTCAAGGGGCATTTAAACTGTCTTGTTAAGCTACTGCAACCTCCACCTCTCTTCCAAGGGGCATTTAAACCGTCTTGTTAGGCTACTGCGACCAGCATGTCTCTTCCAGGGGGCATTTAAACCGTATTGTTAAGCTACTGCGACCTGCATGTCTCTTCCAAGGGGCATTTAAACCTTCTTATTAAGCTGCTGCGACCTGCTCGTCTCTTAAAAGGGGCATTTAAACTGTCTTGTTAAGCTACTGCGACCTCCACCCCTCTTCCAAGGGACATTTAAACCATCTTGTTAAGCTACTGCGACCTGCACGTCTCTTCCAAGGGGCATTTAAACCGTCTTGTTAAGCTACTGCGACCTGCACGTCTCTTCCAAGGGGCATTTAAACCGTCTTGTTAAGCTCCTGTGACTTGCACGTCTCTTCCAAGGGTCATTTAAACCTTCTTGTTAAGCTACTGTAACCTCCAACACTTTTCAAAGGTGCATTTAAACCGTCTTGTTAAGCTACTGCGACCTGCACGTCTCTTCCAAGGGGCATTTGTACCGTCTTGTTAAGCTACTGCGACTTGCACGTCTCTTCCAAGGGGCACTTAAACCGTCTTGTTAAGCTACTGCGACTTGCACGTCTCTTCCAAGGGGCATTTAAACCGTCTTTTTAAGCTACTGCAACATGCGTGTCTCTTCCAAGGGGCATTTAAACCATCTTGTTAAGCTACTGCGACCTGCACGTCTCTTCCAGGGGGCATTTAAACCGTATTGTTAAGCTACTGCGACTTGCACGTCTCTTCCAAGGGGCATTTAAACCTTCTTGTTTAGCTACTGTAACCTCCACCATTTTTCCAAGGGGCATTTAAACTGTCTTGTTAAGCTACTGCGACGAGCATGTCTCTTCCAAGGGGCATTTAAACCGTCTTGTTAAGCTACTGCGACCTGCACGTCTCTTCCAAGGGGCATTTAAACCGTCTTGTTAAGCTGCTGCGACTTGCACGTCTCTTCCAAGGGGCATTTAAACCTTCTTGTTTAGCTAATGTAACCTCCACCACTTTTCCAAGGGGCATTTAAATCGTCTTGTTAAGCTACTGCGACCTGCAAGTCTCTTCCAAGGGGCATTTAAACTGTCTTGTTAAGCTACTGCGACCTGCAAGTCTCTTCCAAAGCGCATTTAAACAGTCTTTTTAAGCTACTGCAACTTGAACGTCTCTTCCAAGGGGCATTTAAACCGTCTTATTAAGCTACTGCGACCTGCTCGTCTCTTCCAAGAGGCATTTAAACTGTCTTGTTAAGCTACTGCGACCTCCACCGTTCTACCAATGGGCATTTAAACCATCTTGTTAAGCTACTGCGACCTGCACGTCTCTTCCAAGGGGCATTTAAACCGTCTTGTTAAGCTACTGCGACCTGCACGTCTCTTCCAAGGGGCATTTAAACTGTCTTGTTAAGCTACTGCGACTTGCACGTCTCTTCCAAGGGGCATTTAAACAGTCTTGTTAAGCTACTGTAACCTCCACCAGTTTTCCAAGGGGCATTTAAACAGTCTTGTTAAGCTACTGCGACCTGCACTTATCTTCCAAGGGGCATTTAAACCGTCTTGTTAAGATACTGCAATCTGCACGTCTCTTCCAAGGGGCATTTAAACCGTCTTGTTAAGCTACTCCGACCTGCACGTCTCTTCTAAGGGGCATTTAAACCGTCTTGTTAAGCTACTGCGACTTGCACGTCTCTTCCAACGGGCATTTAAACAGTCTTGTTAAGCTACTGTAACCTCCACCATTTTTCCAAGGGGCAATTAAACTGTCTTGTTAAGCTACTGCGACCTGCATGTCTCTTCAAAGCGGCATTTAAACCTTCTTGTTAAGCTACTGCGACCTGCACGTCTCTTCCAAGGGGCATTTAAACTGTCTTGTTAAGCTACTGCGACCTGCTCGTCTCTTCCAAGGGGCATTTAAACCGTCTTGGTAAGCTACTGCGACCTGCAAGTCTCTTCCAACGTGCATTTAAGCAGTCTTTTTAAGCTACTGCAACTTGAACGTCTCTTCCAAGGGGCATTTAAACCGTCTTGTTAAGCTACTGTAACCATCACCACTTTTCCAAGTGGCATCTAAACCGTCTTGTTAAGCTACTGCGACCTGCACGTCCCTTCCAAGGGGCATCTAAACCGTCTTGTTAAGCTACTGCAATCTGCACGTCTCTTCCAAGGGGCATTTAAACCGTCTTGTTAAGCTACTGCGACCTGTACGTCTCTTCTAAGGGGCATTTAAACCGTCTTGTTAAGATACTGCGACTTGCACGTCTCTTCCAATGGGCATTTAAACAGTCTTATTAAGCTACTCTAACCTCCACCACTTTTCCAAGGGGCAAATAAACAGTCTTGTTAATCTACTGCGACCTGCATGTCTCTCCCAAGGGGCATTTAAACCTTCCTGTTAAGCTACTGCGACTTGCACGTCTCTTCCAAGGGGCATTTAAACTGTCTGGTTAAGCTACTGCGACCTTCATGTCTCTTCCAAGGGGCATTTAAACAGTCTTGTTAAGCTACTGTAACCATAACCACTTTTCCCAGGGGCATCTAAACCGTCTTGTTAAGCTACTGCGACCTGCATGTCTCTTCCAAGGGGCATTTAAACCGTCTTGTTAAGCTACTGCGACCTCCAACGCTCTTCCAAGGGGCAGTTAAACCATCTTGTTAAGCTACTGCGATCTGCACGTCTCTTCCAAGGGGCATTTAAACACTCTTGTTAAGATACTGCGACCCGCACGTCTCTTGAAAGGGGAATTTAAACCCTATTGTTAAGCTAATGCGACCTGCACCTCTCTTCCAAGGGGCATTTAAACAGTCTTGTTAAGCTACTGCGACCTGCATGTCTCTTCCAAGGGGCATTTAAACTGTCTTGTTAAGCTACTGCAACCTCCACCTCTCTTCCAAAGGGCATTTAAACCATCTTGTTAAGCTACTGCGACCTGCACGTCTCTTCGAAGGGGCATTTAAACTGTCTTCTTAAGCTGCTGTGACCTGCATGTCACTTCCAAGGGGCATTTAAACAGTCTTGTTAAGCTACTGCGACCTCCACCGCTCTTCCAAGGGGCATTTAAACCGTCTGGTTAACCTACTACGACCTGCACGTCAATTCGAAGGGGCATTTAAACAGTCTTGTTAAGCTGCTGTGACCTGCATGTCACTTCCAAGGGGCATTTAAACTGTCTTGTTAAGCTACTGCAACCTCCACCACTCTTCCAAGGGGCATGTAAACCGTCTTGTTAAGCTACTGCGACCTGCACGTCTCTTCCAAGGGGCATTTAAACCGCCTTATTAAGCTACTGCGACCTGCACGTCTCTTCCAAGGGGCATTTAAACTGTCTTATTAAGGTACTGCGACCTGCACGTCTCGTCCAAGGGGCATTTAAACTGTCTTGTTAAGCTACTGCGACCTCCACCGCTCTTCCAAGTGGCATTTAAACCGTCTTGTTAAGCTACTGCGACCTGCACGTCTCATCCAAGGGGCATTTAAACCGTCTTGTTAAGCTACTGCGACTTGCACGTCTCTTCCAAGGGGCACTTAAACCGTCTTGTTAAGCTACTGCGACTTGCAAGTCTCTTCCAAGGGGCATTTAAATCGTCTTTTTAAGCTACTGCGACATGCGCGTCTCTTCCAAGGGGCATTTAAACCATCTTGTTAAGCTACTGCGACCTGCACGTCTCTTCTAAGGGGCATTTAAACCGTCTTGTTAAGCTAATGCGACTTGCACGTCTCTTCCAAGGGGCATTTAAACCTTCTTGTTTAGCTACTGTAACCTCCACCATTTTTCCAAGGGGCATTTAAACTGTCTTGTTAAGCTACTGCGACCAGCATGTCTCTTCCATGGGGCATTTAAACCGTCTTGTTAAGCTACTGCGACCTGCACGTCTCTTCCAAGGGGCATTTAAACCGTCTTGTTAAGCTACTGCGACTTGCACGTCTCTTCCAAGGGGCATTTAAACCTTCTTGTTTAGCTACTGTAAATTCCACCACTTTTCCAAGGGGCATTTAAACCGTCTTGTTAAGCTACTGCGACCTGCAAGTCTCTTCCAAGGGGCATTTAAGCCGTCTTGTTAAGCTACTGGGACCTGCAAGTCTCTTCCAAGGGGCATTTAAACCGTCTTGTTAAGCTGCTGCGACCTGCATGTCTCTTCCAAGGGGCATTTAAACCGCCTTGTTAAGCTGCTGCGACCTGCACGTCTCTTACAAGGGGCACTTAAACCATGTTGTTAAGCTACTGCGACTTGCACGTCTCTTCCAAGGGGCATTTAAACCGTCTTTTTAAGCTACTGCGACCTGCACGTCTCTTCCAAGGGGCATTTAAACCATCTTGTTAAGCTACTGCGACCTGCACGTCGCTTACAAGGGGCATTTCAACCGTCTTGTTAAGCTACTGCGACTTGCACGTCTCTTCCAAGGGGCATTTAAACCTTCTTGTTTAGCTACGGTAACCTCCACCACTTTTCCAAGGGGCATTTAAACCGTATTGTTAAGCTACTGCGACCTGCACGTCTCTTCCAAGGGGCATTTAAACCTTCTTGTTTAGTTACTGCGACCTGCACGTCTCTTCCAAGGGGCATTTAAACCTTCTTATTAAGCTACTGCGACCTGCTTGTCTCTTAAAAGGGGCATTTATACTGTCTTGTTAAGCTACTGCGACTTCCACCGCTCTTCCAAGGGACATTTAAACCATTTTGTTAAGCTACTGCGACCAGCACGTCTCTTCCAAGGGGCATTTAAACCCTCTTGTTAAGCTACTGCGACCTGCACGTCTCCTGAAAGGGACATTTAAACCCTCATGTTAAGCTACTGCGACCTGCACGTCTTTTTCAAGGGTCATTTAAAACATTTTGTTAAGCTACTGCGACCTGCACGTCTCTTCCAAGAGGCATTTAAACCGTCTTATTAAGCTACTGCGACCTGCACGTCTCTTTCAAGGGGCATTTAAACTGTCTTGTTAAGCTACTGCAACCTCCACCTCTCTTCCAAGGGGCATTTAAACCGTCTTGTTAGGCTACTGCGACCAGCATGTCTCTTCCAAGGGGCATTTAAACCGTATTGTTAAGCTACTGCGACCTGCATGTCTCTTCCAAGGGGCATTTAAACCTTCTTATTAAGCTACTGCGACCTGCTCGTCTCTTAAAAGGGGCATTTAAACTGTCTTGTTAAGCTACTGCGACCTCCACCCCTCTTCCAAGGGACATTTAAACCATCTTGTTAAGCTACTGCGACCTGCACGTCTCTTCCAAGGGGCATTTAAACCGTCTTGTTAAGCTACTGCGACCTGCACGTCTCTTCCAACGGGCATTTAAACCGTCTTGTTAAGCTCCTGTGACTTGCACGTCTCTTCCAAGGGTCATTTAAACCTTCTTGTTAAGCTACTGTAACCTCCAACACTTTTCAAAGGTGCATTTAAACCGTCTTGTTAAGCTACTGCGACCTGCACGTCTCTTCCAAGGGGCATTTTTACCGTCTTGTTAAGCTACTGCGACTTGCACGTCTCTTCTAAGGGGCACTTAAACCGTCTTGTTAAGCTACTGCGACTTGCACGTCTCTTCCAAGGGGCATTTAAACCCTCTTGTTAAGCTACTGCGACCTGCACGTCTCCTGAAAGGGACATTTAAACCCTCATGTTAAGCTACTGCGACCTGCACGTCTTTTTCAAGGGTCATTTAAAACATTTTGTTAAGCTACTGCGACCTGCACGTCTCTTCCAAGAGGCATTTAAACCGTCTTATTAAGCTACTGCGACCTGCACGTCTCTTTCAAGGGGCATTTAAACTGTCTTGTTAAGCGACTGCAACCTCCACCTCTCTTCCAAGGGGCATTTAAACCGTCTTGTTAGGCTACTGCGACCAGCATGTCTCTTCCAAGGGGCATTTAAACCGTATTGTTAAGCTACTGCGACCTGCATGTCTCTTCCAAGGGGCATTTAAACCTTCTTATTAAGCTACTGCGACCTGCTCGTCTCTTAAAAGGGGCATTTAAACTGTCTTGTTAAGCTACTGCGACCTCCACCCCTCTTCCAAGGGACATTTAAACCATCTTGTTAAGCTACTGCGACCTGCACGTCTCTTCCAAGGGGCATTTAAACCGTCTTGTTAAGCTACTGCGACCTGCACGTCTCTTCCAAGGGGCATTTAAACCGTCTTGTTAAGCTCCTGTGACTTGCACGTCTCTTCCAAGGGTCATTTAAACCTTCTTGTTAAGCTACTGTATCCTCCAACACTTTTCAAAGGTGCATTTAAACCGTCTTGTTAAGCTACTGCGACCTGCACGTCTCTTCCAAGGGGCATTTTTACCGTCTTGTTAAGCTACTGCGACTTGCACGTCTCTTCCAAGGGGCACTTAAACCGTCTTGTTAAGCTACTGCGACTTGCACGTCTCTTCCAAGGGGCATTTAAACCATCTTTTTAAGCTACTGCGACATGCGTGTCTCTTCCAAGGGGCATTTAAACCATCTTGTTAAGCTACTGCGACCTGCACGTCTCTTCCAAGGGGCATTTAAACCGTATTGTTAAGCTACTGCGACTTGCACGTCTCTTCCAAGGGGCATTTAAACCTTCTTGTTTAGCTACTGTAACCTCCACCATTTTTCCAAGGGGCATTTAAACTGTCTTGTTAAGCTACTGCGACCAGCATGTCTCTTCCAAGGGGCATTTAAACCGTCTTGTTAAGCTACTGCGACCTGCACGTCTCTTTCAAGGGGCATTTAAACCGTCTTGTTAAGCTGCTGCGACTTGCACGTCTCTTCCAAGGGGCATTTAAACCTTCTTGTTTAGCTAATGTAACCTCCACCACTTTTCCAAGGGGCATTTAAATCGTCTTGTTAAGCTACTGCGATCTGCAAGTCTCTTCCAAGGGACATTTAAACTGTCTTGTTAAGCTACTGCGACCTGCAAGTCTCTTCCAACGCGCATTTAAACAGTCTTTTTAAGCTACTGCAACTTGAACGTCTCTTCCAAGGGGCATTTAAACCGTCTTATTAAGCTACTGCGACCTGCTCGTCTCTTCCAAGAGGCATTTAAACTGTCTTGTTAAGCTACTGCGACCTCCACCGTTCTACCAATGGGCATTTAAACCATCTTGTTAAGCTACTGCGACCTGCACGTCTCTTCCAAGGGGCATTTAAACCATCTTGTTAAGCTACTGCGACCTGCACGTCTCTTCCAAGGGGCATTTAAACTGTCTTGTTAAGCTACTGCGACTTGCACGTCTCTTCCAAGGGGCATTTAAACAGTCTTGTTAAGCTACTGTAACCTCCACCAGTTTTCCAAGGGGCATTTAAACAGTCTTTTTAAGCTGCTGCAACTTGAACGTCTCTTCCAAGGGGCATTTAAACCGTCTTGTTAAGATACTGCAATCTGCACGTCTCTTCCAAGGGGCATTTAAACTGTCTTTTTAAGCTACTGCGATCTGCATGTCTATTCCAAGGGGCATTTAAACCGTCTTTTTAAGCTACTGCGACCTGCACGTCTCTTCCAAGGGGCATTTAAACCATCTTGTTAAGCTACTGCGACCTGCACGTCTCTTCCAAGGGGCATTTAAACCATCTTGTTAAGCTACTGCGACTTGCACGTCTCTTCCAAGGGGCATTTAAACCTTCTTGTTTAGCTACTGTAACCTGCACGTCTCTCCCAAGGGGCATTTAAACAGTCTTGTTAAGCTACTGCGACCTGCACGTCTCTTCCAAGGGGCATTTAAACCATCTTGTTAAGCTACTGCGACCTGCACGTCTCTTCCAAGGGGCATTTAAACCATCTTGTTAAGCTACTGTGACTTGCACGTCTCTTCCAAGGGGCATTTAAACCGTCTTGTTAAGGTACTGTGACCTGCACGTCTCTCCCAAGGGGCATTTAAACAGTCTTGTTAAGCTACTGCGATCTGCATGTCTCTTCCAAGGGGCATTTAAACCGTCTTTTTAAGCTACTGCGACCTGCTCGTCTCTTAAAAGGGGCATTTAAACTGTCTTGTTAATCTACTGCGACCTGTACGTCTCTTGCAAGGGGTATTTAAACCGATTTGTTAAGCTACTGAGATCTGCACGTCTCTTCCAAAGGGCATTTAGACCGTCTTGTTAAGCTACTGCGACCTCCACCGCTTTTCAAAGGGGCATTTAAACTGTCTTGTTAAGCTACTTTGACATGCACGTCTCTTCCAGGGGGCATTTAAACGGTCTTATTAAGCTACTGTGATTTGCACGTCTCTTCCAAGGGGCAATTAAAACGTCTTGTTAAGCTACTGCGACATGCATGTCTATTCCAAGTGGCATTTAAACCGTCTTTCTAAGCTACTGCGACCTGCACGTCTCTTCCAAGGGGCATTTGAACCGTCTTGTTAAGCTACTGCGACCTCCACCACTCTTCCAAAGGGCATTTTAACTGTCTTGTTAAGCTACTGCGGCCTCCACCACTCTTCCAAAGGGCATTTTTACTGTCTTGTTAAGCTACTGTGACCTGCACGTCTCTACCAAGGGGCATTTAAACCGTCTTGTTAAGCTACTGCGACCTCCACTGCTTTTCCAAGGGGCATTTAATCCATCTTGTTAATCTACTGCGACCTGCACGTCTCTTCCAAGGGGCATTTAAACCGTCTTCTTAAGCTACTGCGACCTCCACCGCTCTTCCAAGGGGCATTTAAACCGTCTTGTTAAGCTACTGCGACCTGCAAGTCTCTTCCAAGGGGCATTTAAACCATCTTGTTAATCTACTGCAACCTCCACCGCTTTTCCAAGGGGCATTGAAACCGTCTTGTTAAGCTACTGCGACCTGCACTTCAATTCCAAGGGGCATTTAAACTGTCTTGTTAAGCTACTGCGACCTCCACCGCTCTTCCGAGGGGCATTTAAACCATCTTGTTAAGCTACTGCGACCTGCACGTCTCTTCCATGGGGCATTTAAACCGTCTTGTTAAGGTACTGCGACCTGCACTTCTCTTCCAAGGGGCATTTAAACTGTCTTGTTAAGCTACAGCGACCTGCACGTCTCTTCCAACGGGCATTTTAACCGTCTTGTTAAGCTACTGCGACCTGCACGTCTCTTCCAAGGGGCATTTAAACCGTCTTGTTAAGCTGCTGCGACCAGCACGTCTCTACCAAGGGTCATTTAATCCGTCTTGTTAAGCTACTACGACCTCCACGTCTCTTCCAAGAGGCATTTAAACCGTCTCGTTAAGCTACTGCGACCTGCACGTCTCTTCCAGGGGGCATTTAAACCGTCTTGTAAAGCTACTGCGACCTTCACGTTTCTTCCAAGGGGAATTTAAACCGATTGTTAAGCTACTGCTACCTGTACGTCTCTTGCAAGTGGTATTTAAACCGTTTTGTTAAGCTACTGAGATCTGCACGTTTCATCCAAAGATCATTTAAACCGTCTTGTTAAGCTACTGCGACCTCCACCGCTTTTCAAAGGGGCATTTAAACCGTCTTGTTAAGCTACTGGGACCTGCACGTCTCTTCCAAGAGGCATTTAAACCGTATTATTAAGCTACTGTGATCTGCACATCTCTTCCAAGGGGCAATTAAAACGTCTTGTTAAGCTACTGCGACCTCCACCGCTCTTCCAAGGGGCATTTAAAGCGTCTTGTTTAGCTACTGTGACCTGTACGTCTCTACCAAGGGGCATTTAAACGGTCTTGTTAAGCTACTGCGACCTCCACCACTCTTCCAAAGGGCATTTTAAGCGTCTTGTTAAGCTACTGTGACCTGCAAGTCTCTACCAAGGGGCATTTAAATGATCTTGTAAAGCTACTGCGACCTCCACTGCTTTTCCAAGGGGCATTTAATCCGTCTTGTTAATCTACTGCGACCTGCATGTCTCTTCCAATGGGCATTTATACCGTCTTGTTAAGCTACTGCGACCTCCACGTCTCTTCCATGGGGCATTAAACCGGTCAATTTAAACCACTCTGAACTCCACAGCTCTTGCAAGAGGCATTGATATTGTCTTTTTATTCCACTGTAACCTCCACCACTCTTCCAAGGGGCATTGATTTTGTCTTTTTAATCCACTGCGACCTCCATCTCTCTTCCAAGTAGCATTAAAACCGTCGTGTTTAGCTACTGTGACCTCCATGTCTCTTCCACGTTGCCTTAAAACCTTCTGGTTAAACCACTGTGATCTGCACATCTCTTCCAAGGGGCAATTAAACTGTCTTGTTAAGCTACTGCGACCTCCACCGCTCTTCCAAGGGACATTTAAACCGTCTTGTTAAGCTACTGCGACCTGCACGTCTCTTCCAAGGGGCATTTAAACCATCTTGTTAAGCTACTTCTACCTGCATGTCTCTTCCAAGGGGCATTTAAACCGTCTTGTTAAGCTACTGCGACCTGCAAGCCTATTCCCAGGGGCTTTTAAACCCTCGTGTTAAGCTACTGCGACTTGCAAGTCTCTTCCAAGGGACATTTAAACCGTCTTTTTAAGCTACTGCGACATGCGCGTCTCTTCCAAGGGGCATTTAAACCCTCTTGTTAAGCTACTGCGACCAGCACGTCTCTTCCAAGGGGCATTTAAAGCGTCTTGTTAAGCTACTGCGACCTGCACTTCTCTTCCAAGGGGCATTTAAACCATCTTGTTAATCTACTGCAACCTCCACCGCTTTTCCATGGGGCATTGAAACCGTCTTGTTAAGCTACTGTGACCTGCACTTCACTTCCAAGGGGCATTTAAACCATCTTGTTAAGCTACTGGGACCTGCACGTCTCTACCATGGGGCATTTAAACCATCTTGTTAAGCTACTGCGAACTGCACTTCTCTTCCAAGGGGCATTTAAACCGTCTTGTTACGCTACTGCGACCTGCACATCTCTTCCAACGGGCATTTAAACCGTCTTGTTAATAAGCTACTGCGACCTGCACGTCTCTTCCATCGGGCATTTAAAGCGTCTTGTTATGCTGCTGCGACCTGCACATCTCTACCAAGGGTAATTTAATCCGTCTTGTTAAGCTACTACGACCTCCACGTCTCTTCCAAGGGGCATTTAAACCGTCTTGTTAAGCTACTGCTACCTGCACGTCTCTTGCAAGTGGTATTTAAACCGTTTTGTTAAGCTACTGAGATCTGCATGTCTCTTCCAAAGGGCATTTAAACCGTCTTGTTAAGCTACTGCGACCTGCACGTCTCTTCCAAGGGGCATTAAACCGTCTTGTAAAGCTACTGCGACCTTCACATATCTTCCAAGGGGAATTTAAACCGTCTTGTTAAGCTACTGCTACTTGCACGTCTCTTGCAAGTGGTATTTAAACTGTTTTGTTAAGCTACTGAGATCTGCATGTCTCTTCCAAGGGGAATTTATACCGTCTTATTAAGCTACTGCTACCTGCACGTCTCTTGCAAGTGGTATTTAAACCGTTTTGTTAAGCTACTGGGACCTGCATGTCTCTTCCAAGGGGCATTAAAACGGTCTTGTTAAGCTACTGCGACCTCCACCACTCTTCCAAAGGGCATTTTAAGCGTCTTGTTAAGCTACTGTGACCTGCACGTCTCTACCAAGGGGCATTTAAACCATCTTGTTAAGCTACTGCGACCTCCACTGCTTTTCCAAGGGGCATTTAATCTGTCTTGTTAATCTACTGCGATCTGCACGTCTCTTCCAAGGGGCATTTAAACCGTCTTGTTAATCTACTGCGAACTGCACGTCTCTTCCATGGGGCATTTAAACCGTCTTGTTAAGCTTCTGCGACCTGCACGTCTCTTCCAAGGGTCATTTAAACCATCTTGTTAAGCTACTGCGACCTGCATGTCTCTTCCAAGGGGCATTTAAACCGTCTTGTTAAGCTACTGCGACCTCCACCGCTCTTCCAAGGGGCATTTAAACCATCTTGTTAAGCTACTGCGACCTGCACGTCTCTACCATGGGGCATTTAAACCATCTTGTTATGCTACTGCGACCTGCACTTCTCTTCCAAGGGGCATTTAAACCATCTTGTTAAGCTACTGCGACCTGCACATCTCTTCCAACAGGCATTTAAACCGTCTTGTTAATAAGCTACAGCGACCAGCACGTCTCTTCCATGGGGCATTTAAAGCGTCTTGTTAAGCTGCTGTGAACTGCACGTCTCTACCAAGGGTAACTTAATCCGTCTTGTTAAGCTACTACGACCTCCACGTCTCTTCCAAGGGGCATTTAAACCGTCTTGTTAAGCTACTGCGACCTACACGTCTCTTCCAAGGGGCTTTTAAACCGTCTTGTAAAGCTACTGCGACCTTCACATTTCTTCCAAGGGGAATTTAAACAGTCTTGTTATGCTACTGCGACTTGCACGTCTCTTCCAAGGGGCATTTAAAGAGTCTTGTTAAGCTACTGAGATCTGCATGTCTCTTCCAAATGGCATTTAAACCATCTTGTTAAGCTACTGCGACCTGCACGTCTCTTCCAAGGGGCATTTAAACCGTCTTGTAAAGCTACTGCGACCTTCACATTTCTTCCAAGGGGAATTTAAACCGTCTTGTTAAGCTACTGCTACCTGCACGTCTCTTGCAAGTGGTATTTAAACCGTTTTGTTAAGCTACTGAGATCTGCATGTCTCTTCCAAGGGGAATTTAAACCGTCTTGTTAAGCTACTGCTACCTGCACGTCTCTTGGAAGTGGTATTTAAACCGTCTTGTTAAGCTACTGGGACCTGCATGTCTCATCCAAGGGGAATTTAAACAGTCTTGTTAAGCTACTGCGACCTCCACCACTCTTACAAAGGGCATTTTAAGTGTCTTGTTAAGCTACTGTGACCTGCACGTCTCTACCGAGGGGCATTTAAACCGTCTTGTTAAGCTACTGCGACCTCCACTGCTTTTCCAAGGGGCATTTAATCTGTCTTGTTAATCTACTGCGAACTGCACGTCTCTTCCAAGGGGCATTTAAACCGTCTTGTTAATCTACTGCGAACTGCACGTCTCTTCCATGGGGCATTTAAACCGTCTTGTTAAGCTTCTGCGACCTGCAAGTCTCTTCCAAGGGGCATTTAAACCATCTTGTTAAGCTACTGCGACCTGCATGTCTCTTCCAAGGGGCATTTAAACTGTCTTGTTAAGCTACTGCGACCTCCACCGCTCTGCCAAGGGGCATTTAAACCGTCTTGTTAAGCTACTGCGACCTGCACATCTCTTCCAATGGGCATTTAAACCGTCTTGTTAAGCTACTGCAACCTGCATGTCTCTTCCAAGGGGCATTTAAACCATCTTGTTAAGCTACTGCGACCTGCACGTCTCTTCCAAGGGGCATTTAAACCGTATTGTTAAGCTACTGCGACTTGCACGTCTCTTCCAAGGGGCATTTAAACCTTCTTGTTTAGCTACTGTAACCTCCACCATTTTTCCAAGGGGCATTTAAACTGTCTTGTTAAGCTACTGCGACCAGCATGTCTCTTCCAAGGGGCATTTAAACCGTCTTGTTAAGCTACTGCGACCTGCACGTCTCTTCCAAGGGGCATTTAAACCGTCTTGTTAAGCTGCTGCGACTTGCACGTCTCTTCCAAGGGGCATTTAAACCTTCTTGTTTAGCTAATGTAACCTCCACCACTTTTCCAAGGGGCATTTAAATCGTCTTGTTAAGCTACTGCGATCTGCAAGTCTCTTCCAAGGGGCATTTAAACTGTCTTGTTAAGCTACTGCGACCTGCAAGTCTCTTCCAACGCGCATTTAAACAGTCTTTTTAAGCTACTGCAACTTGAACGTCTCTTCCAAGGGGCATTTAAACCGTCTTATTAAGCTACTGCGACCTGCTCGTCTCTTCCAAGAGGCATTTAAACTGTCTTGTTAAGCTACTGCGACCTCCACCGTTCTACCAATGGGCATTTAAACCATCTTGTTAAGCTACTGCGACCTGCACGTCTCTTCCAAGGGGCATTTAAACCATCTTGTTAAGCTACTGCGACCTGCACGTCTCTTCCAAGGGGCATTTAAACTGTCTTGTTAAGCTACTGCGACCTGCACGTCTCTTCCAAGGGGCATTTAAACTGTCTTGTTAAGCTACTGCGACTTGCACGTCTCTTCCAAGGGGCATTTAAACAGTCTTGTTAAGCTACTGTAACCTCCACCAGTTTTCCAAGGGGCATTTAAACAGTCTTTTTAAGCTGCTGCAACTTGAACGTCTCTTCCAAGGGGCATTTAAACCGTCTTGTTAAGATACTGCAATCTGCACGTCTCTTCCAAGGGGCATTTAAACTGTCTTTTTAAGCTACTGCGATCTGCATGTCTCTTCCAAGGGGCATTTAAACCATCTTGTTAAGCTACTGCGACCTGCACGTCTCTTCCAAGGGGCATTTAAACCATCTTGTTAAGCTACTGCGACTTGCACGTCTCTTCCAAGGGGCATTTAAACCTTCTTGTTTAGCTACTGTAACCTGCACGTCTCTCCCAAGGGGCATTTAAACAGTCTTGTTAAGCTACTGCGACCTGCACGTCTCTTCCAAGGGGCATTTAAACCATCTTGTTAAGCTACTGCGACCTGCACGTCTCTTCCAAGGGGCATTTAAACCATCTTGTTAAGCTACTGTGACTTGCACGTCTCTTCCAAGGGGCATTTAAACCGTCTTGTTAAGGTACTGTGACCTGCACGTCTCTCCCAAGGGGCATTTAAACAGTCTTGTTAAGCTACTGCGATCTGCATGTCTCTTCCAAGGGGCATTTAAACCGTCTTTTTAAGCTACTGCGACCTGCTCGTCTCTTAAAAGGGGCATTTAAACTGTCTTGTTAATCTACTGCGACCTGTACGTCTCTTGCAAGGGGTATTTAAACCGATTTGTTAAGCTACTGAGATCTGCACGTCTCTTCCAAAGGGCATTTAGACCGTCTTGTTAAGCTACTGCGACCTCCACCGCTTTTCAAAGGGGCATTTAAACTGTCTTGTTAAGCTACTTTGACATGCACGTCTCTTCCAGGGGGCATTTAAACGGTCTTATTAAGCTACTGTGATTTGCACGTCTCTTCCAAGGGGCAATTAAAACGTCTTGTTAAGCTACTGCGACATGCATGTCTATTCCAAGTGGCATTTAAACCGTCTTGCTAAGCTACTGCGACCTGCACGTCTCTTCCAAGGGGCATTTGAACCGTCTTGTTAAGCTACTGCGACCTCCACCACTCTTCCAAAGGGCATTTTAACTGTCTTGTTAAGCTACTGCGGCCTCCACCACTCTTCCAAAGGGCATTTTTACTGTCTTGTTAAGCTACTGTGACCTGCACGTCTCTACCAAGGGGCATTTAAACCGTCTTGTTAAGCTACTGCGACCTCCACTGCTTTTCCAAGGGGCATTTAATCCATCTTGTTAATCTACTGCGACCTGCACGTCTCTTCCAAGGGGCATTTAAACCGTCTTCTTAAGCTACTGCGACCTCCACCGCTCTTCCAAGGGGCATTTAAACCGTCTTGTTAAGCTACTGCGACCTGCAAGTCTCTTCCAAGGGGCATTTAAACCATCTTGTTAATCTACTGCAACCTCCACCGCTTTTCCAAGGGGCACTGAAACCGTCTTGTTAAGCTACTGCGACCTGCACTTCAATTCCAAGGGGCATTTAAACTGTCTTGTTAAGCTACTGCGACCTCCACCGCTCTTCCGAGGGGCATTTAAACCATCTTGTTAAGCTACTGCGACCTGCACGTCTCTTCCATGGGGCATTTAAACCGTCTTGTTAAGGTACTGCGACCTGCACTTCTCTTCCAAGGGGCATTTAAACTGTCTTGTTAAGCTACAGCGACCTGCACGTCTCTTCCAACGGGCATTTTAACCGTCTTGTTAAGCTACTGCGACCTGCACGTCTCTTCCAAGGGGCATTTAAACCGTCTTGTTAAGCTGCTGCGACCAGCACGTCTCTACCAAGGGTCATTTAATCCGTCTTGTTAAGCTACTACGACCTCCACGTCTCTTCCAAGAGGCATTTAAACCGTCTCGTTAAGCTACTGCGACCTGCACGTCTCTTCCAGGGGGCATTTAAACCGTCTTGTAAAGCTACTGCGACCTTCACGTTTCTTCCAAGGGGAATTTAAACCGATTGTTAAGCTACTGCTACCTGTACGTCTCTTGCAAGTGGTATTTAAACCGTTTTGTTAAGCTACTGAGATCTGCACGTTTCATCCAAAGATCATTTAAACCGTCTTGTTAAGCTACTGCGACCTCCACCGCTTTTCAAAGGGGCATTTAAACCGTCTTGTTAAGCTACTGGGACCTGCACGTCTCTTCCAAGAGGCATTTAAACCGTATTATTAAGCTACTGTGATCTGCACATCTCTTCCAAGGGGCAATTAAAACGTCTTGTTAAGCTACTGCGACCTCCACCGCTCTTCCAAGGGGCATTTAAAGCGTCTTGTTTAGCTACTGTGACCTGTACGTCTCTACCAAGGGGCATTTAAACGGTCTTGTTAAGCTACTGCGACCTCCACCACTCTTCCAAAGGGCATTTTAAGCGTCTTGTTAAGCTACTGTGACCTGCAAGTCTCTACCAAGGGGCATTTAAATGATCTTGTAAAGCTACTGCGACCTCCACTGCTTTTCCAAGGGGCATTTAATCCGTCTTGTTAATCTACTGCGACCTGCATGTCTCTTCCAATGGGCATTTATACCGTCTTGTTAAGCTACTGCGACCTCCACGTCTCTTCCATGGGGCATTAAACCGGTCAATTTAAACCACTCTGAACTCCACAGCTCTTGCAAGAGGCATTGATATTGTCTTTTTATTCCACTGTAACCTCCACCACTCTTCCAAGGGGCATTGATTTTGTCTTTTTAATCCACTGCGACCTCCATCTCTCTTCCAAGTAGCATTAAAACCGTCCTGTTTAGCTACTGTGACCTCCATGTCTCTTCCACGTTGCCTTTAAACCTTCTGGTTAAACCACTGTGATCTGCACATCTCTTCCAAGGGGCAATTAAACTGTCTTGTTAAGCTACTGCGACCTCCACCGCTCTTCCAAGGGACATTTAAACCGTCTTGTTAAGCTACTGCGACCTGCACGTCTCTTCCAAGGGGCATTTAAACCATCTTGTTAAGCTACTTCTACCTGCATGTCTCTTCCAAGGGGCATTTAAACCGTCTTGTTAAGCTACTGCGACCTGCAAGCCTATTCCCAGGGGCTTTTAAACCCTCGTGTTAAGCTACTGCGACTTGCAAGTCTCTTCCAAGGGACATTTAAACCATCTTTTTAAGCTACTGCGACATGCGCGTCTCTTCCAAGGGGCATTTAAACCCTCTTGTTAAGCTACTGCGACCAGCACGTCTCTTCCAAGGGGCATTTAAAGCGTCTTGTTAAGCTACTGCGACCTGCACTTCTCTTCCAAGGGGCATTTAAACCATCTTGTTAATCTACTGCAACCTCCACCGCTTTTCCATGGGGCATTGAAACCGTCTTGTTAAGCTACTGTGACCTGCACTTCACTTCCAAGGGGCATTTAAACCATCTTGTTAAGCTACTGGGACCTGCACGTCTCTACCATGGGGCATTTAAACCATCTTGTTAAGCTACTGCGAACTGCACTTCTCTTCCAAGGGGCATTTAAACCGTCTTGTTACGCTACTGCGACCTGCACATCTCTTCCAACGGGCATTTAAACCGTCTTGTTAATAAGCTACTGCGACCTGCACGTCTCTTCCATCGGGCATTTAAAGCGTCTTGTTAAGCTGCTGCGACCTGCACATCTCTACCAAGGGTAATTTAATCCGTCTTGTTAAGCTACTACGACCTCCACGTCTCTTCCAAGGGGCATTTAAACCGTCTTGTTAAGCTACTGCTACCTGCACGTCTCTTGCAAGTGGTATTTAAACCGTTTTGTTAAGCTACTGAGATCTGCATGTCTCTTCCAAAGGGCATTTAAACCGTCTTGTTAAGCTACTGCGACCTGCACGTCTCTTCCAAGGGGCATTAAACCGTCTTGTAAAGCTACTGCGACCTTCACATATCTTCCAAGGGGAATTTAAACCGTCTTGTTAAGCTACTGCTACTTGCACGTCTCTTGCAAGTGGTATTTAAACTGTTTTGTTAAGCTACTGAGATCTGCATGTCTCTTCCAAGGGGAATTTATACCGTCTTATTAAGCTACTGCTACCTGCACGTCTCTTGCAAGTGGTATTTAAACCGTTTTGTTAAGCTACTGGGACCTGCATGTCTCTTCCAAGGGGCATTAAAACGGTCTTGTTAAGCTACTGCGACCTCCACCACTCTTCCAAAGGGCATTTTAAGCGTCTTGTTAAGCTACTGTGACCTGCACGTCTCTACCAAGGGGCATTTAAACCATCTTGTTAAGCTACTGCGACCTCCACTGCTTTTCCAAGGGGCATTTAATCTGTCTTGTTAATCTACTGCGATCTGCACGTCTCTTCCAAGGGGCATTTAAACCGTCTTGTTAATCTACTTCGAACTGCACGTCTCTTCCATGGGGCATTTAAACCGTCTTGTTAAGCTTCTGCGACCTGCACGTCTCTTCCAAGGGTCATTTAAACCATCTTGTTAAGCTACTGCGACCTGCATGTCTCTTCCAAGGGGCATTTAAACCGTCTTGTTAAGCTACTGCGACCTCCACCGCTCTTCCAAGGGGCATTTAAACCATCTTGTTAAGCTACTGCGACCTGCACGTCTCTACCATGGGGCATTTAAACCATCTTGTTATGCTACTGCGACCTGCACTTCTCTTCCAAGGGGCATTTAAACCATCTTGTTAAGCTACTGCGACCTGCACATCTCTTCCAACAGGCATTTAAACCGTCTTGTTAATAAGCTACAGCGACCAGCACGTCTCTTCCATGGGGCATTTAAAGCGTCTTGTTAAGCTGCTGTGAACTGCACGTCTCTACCAAGGTTAACTTAATCCGTCTTGTTAAGCTACTACGACCTCCACGTCTCTTCCAAGGGGCATTTAAACCGTCTTGTTAAGCTACTGCGACCTACACGTCTCTTCCAAGGGGCTTTTAAACCGTCTTGTAAAGCTACTGCGACCTTCACATTTCTTCCAAGGGGAATTTAAACAGTCTTGTTATGCTACTGCGACTTGCACGTCTCTTCCAAGGGGCATTTAAAGAGTCTTGTTAAGCTACTGAGATCTGCATGTCTCTTCCAAATGGCATTTAAACCATCTTGTTAAGCTACTGCGACCTGCACGTCTCTTCCAAGGGGCATTTAAACCGTCTTGTAAAGCTACTGCGACCTTCACATTTCTTCCAAGGGGAATTTAAACCGTCTTGTTAAGCTACTGCTACCTGCACGTCTCTTGGAAGTGGTATTTAAACCGTCTTGTTAAGCTACTGGGACCTGCATGTCTCATCCAAGGGGAATTTAAACGGTCTTGTTAAGCTACTGCGACCTCCACCACTCTTACAAAGGGCATTTTAAGTGTCTTGTTAAGCTACTGTGACCTGCACGTCTCTACCGAGGGGCATTTAAACCGTCTTGTTAAGCTACTGCGACCTCCACTGCTTTTCCAAGGGGCATTTAATCTGTCTTGTTAATCTACTGCGAACTGCACGTCTCTTCCAAGGGGCATTTAAACCATCTTGTTAAGCTACTGCGACCTGCATGTCTCTTCAAAGGGGCATTTAAACTGTCTTGTTAAGCTACTGCGACCTCCACCGCTCTGCCAAGGGGCATTTAAACCGTCTTGTTAAGCTACTGCGACCTGCACATCTCTTCCAATGGGCATTTAAACCGTCTTGTTAAGCTACTGCAACCTGCATGTCTCTTCCAAGGGGCATTTAAACCATCTTGTAAAGCTACTGCGACCTGCATGTCTCTTCGAAGGGGCATTTAAACCGCCTTGTTAAGCTACTGCGACCTGCACGTCTCTTCGAAGGGGCATTTAAACCGTCTTGTTAACCTTCTGCGACCTGCATGTCTCTTCCAAGGGGCATTTAAACGGTCTTGTTAAGCTACTGCGACCTCCACCACTCTTCCAAAGGGCATTTTAAGCGTCTTGTTAAGCTACTGTGACCTGCACGTCTCTACCAAGGGGCATTTAAACCGTCTTGTTAAGCTACTGCGACCTCCACTGCTTTTCCAAGGGGCATTTAATCTGACTTGTTAATCTACTGCGATCTGCACGTCTCTTCCAAGGGGCATTTAAACCGTCTTGTTAATCTACTGCGAACTGCATGTCTCTTCCATGGGGAATTTAAACCATCTTGTTAAGCTTCTGCGACCTGCACGTCTCTTCCAAGGGTCATTTAAACCATCTTGTTAAGCTACTGCGACCTGCATGTCTCTTCCAAGGGGCATTTAAACCGTCTTGTTAAGCTACTGCGACCTCCACCGCTCTTCCAAGGGGCATTTAAACCATCTTGTTAAGCTACTGCGACCTGCACGTCTCTACCATGGGGAATTTAAACCATCTTGTTAAGCTACTGCGACCTGCACTTCTCTTCCAAGGGGCATTTAAACCGTCTTGTTAAGGTACTTTGACCTGCACATCTCTTCCAACAGGCATTTAAACCGTCTTGTTAATAAGCTACTGCGACCTGCACGTCTTTTCCATGGGGCATTTAAAGCGTCTTGTTAAGCTGCTGTGAACTGCACGTCTCTACCAAGGGTAACTTAATCCGTCTTGTTAAGCTACTACGACCTCCACGTCTCTTCCAAGGGGCATTTAAACCGTCTTGTTAAGCTACTGCGACCTACACGTCTCTTCCAAGGGGCTTTTAAACCGTCTTGTAAAGCTACTGCGACCTTCACATTTCTTCCAAGGGGAATTTATACCGTCTTGTTAAGCTACTGCTACCTGCACGTCTCTTGCAAGAGGTATTTAAACCGTTTTGTTAAGCTACTGAGATCTGCATGTCTCTTCCAAATGGCATTTAAACCATCTTGTTAAGCTACTGCGACCTGCACGTCTCTTCCAAGGGGCATTTAAACCGTCTTGTAAAGCTACTGCGACCTTCACATTTCTTCCAAGGGGAATTTAAACCGTCTTGTTAAGCTACTGCTACCTGCACGTCTCTTGCAAGTGGTATTTAAACCGTTTTGTTAAGCTACTGAGATCTGCATGTCTCTTCCAAGGGGAATTTAAACCGTCTTGTTAAGCTACTGCTACCTGCACGTCTCTTGGAAGTGGTATTTAAACCGTCTTGTTAAGCTACTGGGACCTGCATGTCTCTTCCAAGGGGAATTTAAACGGTCTTGTTAAGCTACTGCGACCTCCACCACTCTTCCAAAGGGCATTTTAAGTGTCTTGTTAAGCTACTGTGACTTGCACGTCTCTACCAAGGGGCATTTAAACCGTCTTGTTAAGCTACTACGAACTGCACGTCTCTTCCAAGGGGCATTTAAACAGTCTTGTTAAGCTACTGCGACCTCCACCGCTCTGCCAAGGGGCATTTAAACCGTCTTGTTAAGCTACTGCGACCTGCACGTCTCTTCCAAGGGGCATTTAAACCGTCTTGTTAAGCTACTGCAACCTGCATGTCTCTTCCAAGGGGCATTTAAACCATCTTGTAAAGCTACTGCGACCTGCATGTCTCTTCCAAGGGGCATTTAAACCGTCTTGTTAAGCTACTGCGACCTGCACGTCTCTTCGAAGGGGCATTTAAACCGTCTTGTTAAGCTTCTGCGACCTGCATGTCTCTTCCAATGGGCATTTATACCGTCTTGTTAAGCTACTTCGACCTCCACAGCTCTTCCAAGGGGCATTTAAACCGTCTTGTTAAGCTACTGCGACCAACACGTCTCTTCCAAGGGGCATTTAAACCATCTTGTTAATCTACTGCAACCTCCACCGCTTTTCCAAGGGGCATTGAAACCGTTTTGTTAAGCTACTGTGACCTGCACTTCACTTCCAAGGGGCATTTAAACTGTCTTGTTAAGCTACTGCGACCTCCGCCGCTCTTCCAAGGGGCATTTAAACCATCTTGTTAAGCTACTGCAACCTGCACGTCTCTTCCATGGGGCATTTAAACCGTCTTGTTAAGCTACTGCGACCTGCACTTCTCTTCCAAGGGGCATTTAAACCGTCTTGTTAATCTACTGCGACCTGCACGTCTCTTCCAACCGGCATTTAAACCGTCTTGTTAATAAGCTACTGCGAACTGCACGTCTCTTCCATGGGGCATTTAAACCGTCTTGTTAAGCTGCTGCGACCTGCACGTCTCTACCAAGGGTCATTTAATTCGTCTTGTTAAGCTACTACCACCTCCACGTCTCTTCCAAGGGGCATTTAAACCGACTTGTTAAGCTACTGCGACCTCCACCACTCTTCCAAAGGGCATTTTAAGCGTTTTGTTAAGCTACTGTGACCTGCACGTCTCTACCAAGGGGCATTTAAAACGTCTTGTTAAGCTACTGAGACCTCCACTGCTTTTCCAAGGGGCATTTAATCCGTCTTGTTGACCTACTGCGACCTGCACGTCTCTTCCAAGGGGCATTTAAACCGTCTTGTTAATCTACTGCGACCTGCACGTCTCTTCCAAGGGGCATTTAAACCATCTTGTTAAGCTTCTGCGAACTGCACGTCTCTTCCAAGGGCATTTAAACCGTCTTGTTAAGCTACTGCGACCTGCACGTCTCTTCGAAGGGGCATTTAAACCGTCTTCTTAAGCTTCTGCGACCTGCATGTCTCTTCCAATGGGCATTTATACCGTCTTGTTAAGCTACTGCGACCTCCACCGCTCTTCCAAGGGGCATTTAAACCAACTTGTTAAGCTACTGCGACCTGCACATCTCTTCCAAGGGGCATTTAAACCGTCTTGTTAAGATACTGCGACCTCCACCGCTTTTCAAAGGGGCATTTAATCCGTCTTGTTAAGCTACTGGGACCTGCACGTCTATTCCAAGGGGCATTTAAACCGTATTATTAAGCTACTGTGACGTGCACGTCTCTACCAAGGGGCAATTAAATCGTCTTATTAAGATACTGCAACCTCCACCGCTCTTCAAGGGGCATTTAAACCGTCCTGTTTAGCTACTGCGACCTGCACGTCTCTACCAAGGGGCATTTAAACCGTCTTGTTAATCTACTGCGACATGCATGTCTCTTCCAAGGGGCATTTAAACCATCTTGTTAAGCTACTGCGACCTGCACGTCTCTTCCAAGGGGCATTTAAACAGTCTTGTAAAGCTACTGCGACCTTCACATTTCTTCCAAGGGGAATTTAAACCGTCTTGTTAAGCTACTGCTACCTGCACGTCTCTTGCAAGGGGTATTTAAAACGTTTTGTTAAGCTACTGAGATCTGCACGTCTCTTCCAAAGGGTATTTAAACCGTCTTGTTAAGCTACTGCGACCTCCACCGCTTTTCAAAGGGGCATTTAAACCGTCTTGTTAAGCTACTGGGACCTGCACGTCTCTTCCAAGGGGCATTTAAACCGTCTTGTTAAGCTACTGTGATCTGCACGTCTCTTCCAAGGGGCAATTAAAACGTCTTGTTAAGCTACTGTGACCTCCAACGCTCTTCCAAGGGTCATTTAAAGCGTCTTGTTTAGCTACTGCGACCTGTACGTCTCTACCAAGAGGCATTTAAACCGTTTTGTTAATCTACTGCGACATGCACGTCTCTTCCAAGTGGCATTTAAACAGTCTTGTTAAGCTACTGCGACCTGCACGTCTCTTCCAAGGGGCATTTAAACCGTCTTGTTAAGCTACTGCGACCTCCACCACTCTTCCAAAGGGCATTTTAAGCGTTTTGTTAAGCTACTGTGACTTGCACGTCTCTACCAAGGGGCATTTAAAACGTCTTGTTAAGCTACTGAGACCTCCACTGCTTTTCCAGGGGGCATTTAATCCCTCTTGTTAATCTACTGCGACCTGCACGTCTCTTCCAAGGGGCATTTAAATCGTCTTGTTAATCTACTGCGAACTGCACGTCTCTTCCAAGGGGCATTTAAACCGTCTTGTTAAGCTACTGCGACCTGCACGTCTCTTCGAAGGGGCATTTAAACCGTCTTCTTAAGCTTCTGCGACCTGCATGTCTCTTCCAATGGGCATTTATACCGTCTTGTTAAGCTACTGCGACCTCCACCACTCTTCCAAGGGGCATTTCAACCATCTTGTTAAGCTACTGCGACCTGCACGTCTCTTCCAAGGGGCATTTAAACCGTCTTGTTAAGATACTGTGACCTCCACCGCTTTTCAAAGGGGCATTTAAACCGTCTTGTTAAGCTACTGGGACCTGCACGTCTATTCCAAGGGGCATTTAAACCGTATTATTAAGCTACTGTGACCTGCACGTCTTTTCCAAGGGGCAATTAAATCGTCTTGTTAAGATACTGCAACCTCCACCGCTCTTCCAAGGGGCATTTAAACCGTCTTGTTTAGCTACTGCGACCTGCACGTCGCTACCAAGGGGCATTTAAACCGTCTTGTTAATCTACTGCGACATGCATGTCTCTTCCAAGGGGCATTTAAACCGTCTTGTTAATCTACTGCGACATGCACGTCTCTTCCAAGGGGCATTTAAACCGTCTTGTTAAGCTACTGCGACCTGCACGTCTCTTTCAAGGGGCATTTAAACCATCTTGTTAAGCTACTGCGACCTCCACTGCTTTTCAAAGGGGCATTTAAACCAACTTGTTAAGCTACTGGGACCTGCACGTCTCTTCCAAGGGGCATTTAAACCATCTTGTTAAGTTACTGCGACCTCCACCTCTCTTCAAACGAGCTTTTAAACGTCTTGTTATGCTACTGCGACCTGCACGTCTCTACCAAGGGACATTTAAACCGTCTTGTTAATCTACTGCGACATGCACGTCTCTTCCAAGGGGCATTTAAACTGTCTTGTTAAGCTACTGCGACCTCCACTGCTCTTCCAAGGGGCATTTTAACCGTCTTGTTAAGCTACTGCGACCTGCACGTCTCTTCCAAAGGGCATTTAAACCGTCTTGTTAATCTACTGCGACATGCACGTCTCTTCCAAGTGGCATTTAAACAGTCTTGTTAAGCTACTGCGACCTGCACGTCTCTTCCAAGGGGCATTTAAACCGTCTTGTTAAGCTACTGCGACCTCCACCACTCTTCCAAAGGGCATTTTAAGCGTTTTGTTAAGTTACTGTGACCTGCACGTCTCTACCAAGGGGCATTTAAAACGTCTTGTTAAGCTACTGAGACCTCCACTGCTTTTCCAAGGGGCATTTAATCCCTCTTGTTAATCTACTGCGACCTGCACGTCTCTTCCAAGGGGCATTTAAATCGTCTTGTTAATCTACTGCGAACTGCACGTCTCTTCCAAGGGGCATTTAAACCGTCTTGTTAAGCTACTGCGACCTGCACGTCTCTTCGAAGGGGCATTTAAACCGTCTTCTTAAGCTTCTGCGACCTGCATGTCTCTTCCAATGGGCATTTATACCGTCTTGTTAAGCTACTGCGACCTCCACCGCTCTTCCAAGGGGCATTTCAACCATCTTGTTAAGCTACTGCGACCTGCACGTCTCTTCCAAGGGGCATTTAAACCGTCTTGTTAAGATACTGTGACCTCCACCGCTTTTCAAAGGGGCATTTAAACCGTCTTGTTAAGCTACTGGGACCTGCACGTCTATTCCAAGGGGCATTTAAACCGTATTATTAAGCTACTGTGACCTGCACGTCTCTTCCAAGGGGCAATTAAATCGTCTTGTTAAGATACTGCAACCTCCATCGCTCTTCCAAGGGGCATTTAAACCGTCTTGTTTAGCTACTGCGACCTGCACGTCTCTACCAAGGGGCATTTAAACCGTCTTGTTAATCTACTGCGACATGCATGTCTCTTCCAAGGGGCATTTAAACCGTCTTGTTAATCTACTGCGACATGCACGTCTCTTCCAAGGGGCATTTAAACCGTCTTGTTAAGTTACTGCGACCTGCACGTCTCTTCCAAGGGGCATTTAAACCATCTTGTTAAGCTACTGCGACCTCCACTGCTTTTCAAAGGGGCATTTAAACCAACTTGTTAAGCTACTCTGACCTGCACGTCTCTTCCAAGGGGCATTTAAACCATCTTGTTAAGTTACTACGACCTCCACCTCTCTTCAAACGAGCTTTTAAACGTCTTGTTATGCTACTGCGACCTGCACGTCTCTACCAAGGGACATTTAAACCGTCTTGTTAATCTACTGCGACATGCACGTCTCTTCCAAGGGGCATTTAAACTGTCTTGTTAAGCTACTGCGACCTCCACTGCTCTTCCAAGGGGCATTTTAACCGTCTTGTTAAGCTACTGCGACCTGCACGTCTCTTCCAAAGGGCATTTAAACCGTCTTGTTAAGCTACTGCGACCTCCACCGCTGTTCAAAGGGGCATTTAAACCGTCTTGTTAAGCTACTGCAACCTGCACGTCTCTACCAAGGGGCATTTAAACCGTCTTGTTAAGCTACTGCGAACGCCACTGCTTTTCCAAGGGGCATTTCTACCGTCTTGTTAAGCTACTGCGACTTGCACGTCTCTTCCAAGGGGCATTTAAACCGTCTTGTTAAGCTACTGCGACCTCCACTGCTCTTCCAAGGGGCATTTTAACCCTCTTGTTAAGCTACTGTGACCTGCACGTCTCTACCATGGGGCATTTAAACCGTCTTGTTAAGCTACTGCGAACTGCACGTCTCTTCGAAGGGGCATTTAATTCTTCTTGTTAAGCTTCTGCGACCTCCACCGCTTTTCCAAGGGGCATTTAAACTGTCTTGTTAAGCTACTGCGACCTGCACGTCTCTTCCAAAGGGCATTTAAACCGTCTTGTTTAGCTACTGCGACCTCCACCGCTTTTCAAAGGGGCATTTAAACCGTCTTGTTAAGCTACTGGGACCTGCACGTCTCTTCCAAGGGGCATTTATACCTTCTTATTAAGCTACTGTGACCTGCATGCCTCTTCCAAGGGGCAATTTAATCATCTTGTTAGCTACTGCGACCTCCACCGCTCTACCAAGGGGCATTTAAACCGTCTTGTTAATCTACTGCGACATGCACGTCTCTTCAAAGTGGCATTTAAACCATCTTGTTAAGCTACTGCGACCTGCACGTCTCTTCCAAGTGGCATTTAAACCATCTTGTTAAGCTACTGCGACCTGAACGTCTCTACCAAGGGGCATTTAAACCGTCTTGTTAAGCTACTGCGACCTCCACTGCTTTTCCAAGGGGCATTTCTATCGTCTTGTTAAGCTACTGTGACCTGCACGTCTCTTCCAAGGGGCATTTAAACCGTCTTGTTAATCTACTGCGAACTGCACGTCTCTTCCAAGGGGCATTTAAACCATCTTGTTAAGCTACCGCGACCTGCACCGCTCTTCCAAAGGGCATTTTAACCGTACTGTTAAGCTACTGTGACCTGCACGTCTCTACTAAGGGGCATTTAAACCGTCTTGTTAAGCCACTGCGACCTCCACTGCTCTTCCAAGGGGCATTTAATCCATCTTGTTAAGCTTCTGCGACCTCCAACGCTCTTCCAAGGGGCATTTAAACCGTCTTGTTAAGCTGCGGCGACCTGCACTACTCTACCAAAGGGTATTTAAACCGTCCTGTTAAGCTACTGCGAACTGCAAGTCTCTTCAAAGGGGCATTTAAACCGTCTTCTTAAGCAACTGCTACCTGCACGTCTCTTCCAAGGGGCATTTAAACCATTTTCTTAAGCTACTGCGACCTGCACGTCTCTTCCAAGGGGCATTTAAACCGTCTTGTTAAGCTACTGCGACCTGCACGTCTCTTCCATGGGGCATTTAAAGAGTCTTGTTAAGCTACTGCGACCTCCACTGCTCTTCCAAGGGGCATTTTAACCGTCTTGTTAAGCTACTGTGACCTGCACGTCTCTACCAAGGGGCATTTAAACCGTCTTGTTAAGCTACTGCGAACTGCACGTCTCTTCGAAGGGGCATTTCATCCGTCTTGTTAAGCTTCTGCGACCTCCACCGCTCTTCCAAGGGGCATTTAATCCGTCCTGTTAAGCTACTGCGACCTGCACTACTCTACCAAAGGGTATTTAAACCGTCTTGTTAAGTTACTGCGACCTGCACGTCTCTTCCAAAGGGCATTTAAACCATCTTGTTAAGCTACTGCGACCTCCACCGCTTTTCAAGCGGCATTTAAACCGACTTGTTAAGCTACTGGGACCGGCACGTCTCTTCCAAGTGGCAATTTAATCATCTTGTTAGCTACTGCGACCTCCACCGCTCTACCAAGGGGAATTTAAACCGTCTTGTTTAGCTACTGCGACCTGCAATTCTCTACCAAGGGGCATTTAAACCGTCTTGTTAATCTACTGCGACATGCACGTCTCTTCCAAGGTGCATTTAAACCATCTTGTTAAGCTACTGCGACCTGCACATCTCTTCCAAGGGGCATTAAACCGTCTTGTTAAGCTACTGCGACCTCCACCACTCTTCCAAAGGGCATTTTAACTGCCTTGTTAAGCGACTGTGACCTGCACGTCTCTACCAAGGGGCATTTAAACCGTCTTGTTAAGCTACTGCGACCTGCACGTCTCTTCCAAGGGGCATTTAAACCGTCTTGTTAATCTACTGCGAACTGCACGTCTCTTCCAAGGGGCATTTAAACCGTCTTGTTAAGCTACTGCGACCTGCACGTCTCTTCCAAGGGGCATTTAAACCATCTTGTTAAGCTACCGCGACCTGCACCTCTCTTCCAAAGGGCATTTTAACCGTATTGTTAAGCTACTGCGACCTGCACGTCTCTACCAAGGGGCATTTAAACTGTCCTGTTAAGCTACTGCGACCTGTACGTCTCTTCCAAGGGGCATTTAAACCGTCTTGTTAAGCTACGGCGACCTGCACTACTCTACCAAAGGGTATTTAAACCGTCCTGTTAAGCTACTGCGACCTGTACGTCTCTTCCAAGGGGCATTTAAACCGTCTTCTTAAGCTACTGCGACCTGCACGTCTCTTCAAAGGGGCATTTAAACCATTTTCTTAAGCTACTGCGACCTGCACGTCTCTTCCAAGGGGCATGTAAACCATCTTGTTAAGCTACTGCCACCTGTACGTCTCTTCCATGGGGCATTTAAACCATCTTGTTAAGCTACTGCGACCTGCACTTCTCTTCCAAGGGGCATTTAAATTGTGTTGTTAAGCTACTGCGACCTCCACCGCTCTGCCAAGGGGCATTTAAACCATCTTGTTAAGCTACTGCGACCTGCACGTCTCTTCCAAGGGGCATTTAAACTGTCTTGTTAAGCTACTGCGACCTGCATGTCTCTTCCAAGGGGCATTTGAACCATCTTTTTAGGCTACTGCGACCTGCATGTCTCTTCCAAGGGGCATTTAAACCGTATTGTTAAGCTACTGCGACCTGCACGTCTCTTCGAAGGGGCATTTAAACCGTCTTGTTAAGCTGCTGCGACCTGCATGTCTCTTCCAAGGGGCATTTATACCGTCTTGTTAAGCTACTGCGACCTCCACCGCTCTTCCAAAGGGCATTTAAACCGTCTTGTTTAGCTACTGCGACCTGCACGTCTCTACCAAGGGGCATTTAAACCGTCTTGTTAATCTACTGCGACATGCATGTCTCTGCCAAGGGGCATTTAAACCGTCTTGTTATGCTTCTGCGACCTGCACGTCTCTTCCAAGGGGCATTTAAACCATCTTGTTAAGCTACCGCGACCTGCACCTCTCTTCCAAAGGGCATTTTAACCGTATTGTTAAGCTACTGCGACCTGCACGTCTCTACCAAGGGGCATTTAAACTGTCTTGTTAAGCCACTGCGACCTCCACTGCTTTTCCAAGGGGCATTTAATCCATCTTGTTAGGCTTCTGCGACCTCCACCGCTCTTCCAAGGGGCATTTAAACCATCTTGTTAAGCTACGGCGACCTGCTCTACTCTACCAAAGGGTATTTAAACCGTCCTGTTAAGCTACTGCGACCTGTACGTCTCTTCCAAGGGGCATTTAAACCGTCTTCTTAAGCTACTGCGACCTGCACGTCTCTTCAAAGGGGCATTTAAACCATTTTCTTAAGCTACTGCGACCTGCACGTCTCTTCCAAGGGGCATGTAAACCATCTTGTTAAGCTACTGCGACCTGTACGTCTCTTCCATGGGGCATTTAAACCATCTTGTTAAGCTACTGCGACCTGCACTTCTCTTCCAAGGGGCATTTAAATTGTGTTGTTAAGCTACTGCGACCTCCACCGCTCTTCCAAGGGGCATTTAAACCATCTTGTTAAGCTACGGCGACCTGCTCTACTCTACCAAAGGGTATTTAAACCGTCCTGTTAAGCTACTGCGACCTGCACGTCTCTTCCAAGGGGCATGTAAACCATCTTGTTAAGCTACTGCGACCTGTACGTCTCTTCCATGGGGCATTTAAACCATCTTGTTAAGCTACTGCGACCTGCACGTCTCTTCCAAGGGGCATTTAAACTGTCTTGTTAAGCTACTGCGACCTGCATGTCTCTTCCAAGGGGCATTTGAACCATCTTTTTAGGCTACTGCGACCTGCATGTCTCTTCCAAGGGGCATTTAAACCGTATTGTTAAGCTACTGCGACCTGCACGTCTCTTCGAAGGGGCATTTAAACCGTCTTGTTAAGCTCCTGCGACCTGCATGTCTCTTCCAAGGGGCATTTAAACCGTCTTGTTAAGCTACTGCGACCTCCACCGCTCTTCCAAAGGGCATTTAAACCGTCTTGTTTAGCTACTGCGACCTGCACGTCTCTACCAAGGGGCATTTAAACCGTCTTGTTAATCTACTGCGACATGCATGTCTCTGCCAAGGGGCATTTAAACCGTCTTGTTATGCTTCTGCGACCTGCACGTCTCTTCCAAGGGGCATTTAAACCGTCTTGTTAAGCTACTGCGACCTCCACTGCTCTTCCAAAGGGCATTTTAACCGTCTTGTTAAGCTACTGTGACCTGCACGTCTCTACCAAGAGGCATTTAAACCATCTTGTTAAGCTACTGCGACGTCCACTGTTCTTCCAAGGGGCATTTAATCCTTCTTGTTAAGCTACTGCGGCCTGCATGTCTCTTCCAAGGGGCATTTAAACCGTCTTGTTAAGCTACTGCGAACTGTACGTTTCTTCGAAGGGGCATTTAATCCGTCTTGTTAAGCTTCTGCGACCTGCACGTCTCTTCCAAGGGGCATTTAAACCGTGTTGTTAATCTACTACGAACTGCATGTCTCTTCCAAGGGGCATTTAAACCATCTTGTTAAGCTTCTGCGACCTGCACGTCTCTTACAAGGGGCATTTAAACCATCTTGCCAAGCTACTGCGACCTGCATGTCTCTTCCAAGGGACATTTAAACTATGTTGTTAAGCTACTGCGACCTCCACCGCTCTGCCAAAGGGCATTTAAACCATGATGTTAAGCTACTGCGACCTGCACGTCTCTTCCAAGGTGCATTTAAACTGTCTTGTTAATCTACTGCGACCTGCATGTCTCTTCCAAGGGGCATTTGAACCATCTTTTTAAGCTACTGCGACCTGCATGTCTCTTCCAAGGGGCATTTAAACCGTATTGTTAAGCTACTGCGACCTGCACGTCTCTTCGAAGGGGCATTTAAACCGTCTTGTTAAGCTACTGCGACCTGCACATCTCTTCGAAGGGGCATTTAAACCGTCTTGTTAAGCTACTGCGACCTCCACCTCTCTTCCAAGGGGCATTTAAACCATTTTGTTAAGCTACTGCGACCTGCACGTCTCTTGAAAGGGGCATTTAAAACCTCTTGTTATGCTACTGCAACCTGCACGTCTCTTCCAAGGGGCATTTAAACTGTCTTGTTAAGCTACTGCAGCCTCCACCTCTCTTGCAAGGGGCATTTAAACCGTCTTGTTGAGCTACTGCGAACTGCACGTCTCTTCCAAGGGGCTTTTAAACCGTCTTGCTCAGCTACTGCGACCTGCACGTCTCTTCGAAGTGGCATTTAAAGCGTCTTATTAAGCTTCTACGACCTGCACGTCTCTTCCAAGGGGCAGTTAAACTATCTTCTTAAGCTACTGCGACCTCCACCGCTTTTCCAAGGGGCATTTAAACCATCTTGTTAAGCTACTGCGACCTGCATGTCTCTTCCAAGGGGCATTTAAACCGTCTTGTTAAGCTACTGTGACCTCCACCGCTTTTCCAAGGGGCATTTAAACCATCTTGTTAAGCTACTGCGACCTGCACGTCTCTTCCAAGGGGCATTTAAACCATCTTGTTACTCTACTACGACCGACACCGCTTTTCCAAGCGGCGTGTAAACCGTCTTGTTAAGCTACTGCGAACTGCACGTCTCTTTCAAGGGGCATTAAAACCGTCTTGTTGAGCTACTCCGACCTCCACCGCTCTTGCAAGGGGCATTTAAACCGTCTTGTTAAGCTACTGCGACCTGCACGTCTCTTCCAAGGGGCATTTAAACTGTCTTGTTAAGATGCTGCAACCTGCACGTCTCTACAAAGGGCCATTTAATCCGTCTTGTTTAGCTACTACGACCTCCACGTCTCTTCCAAGGGGCATTTAAACCGTCTTGTTAAGCTACTGCGACCTGCACGTCTCTTCCAAGGGGCATTTAAACAATCTTGTAAAGCTACTGCGACCTGCATGTTTCTTCCAAGGGGCTTTTAAAACGTCTTGTTACGCTACTGCGACCTGCACGTCTCTTGCAAGGGGTATTTAAACCGTTTTGTTAAGCTACTGCGACCTGCACGTCTCTTTCAAGGGGCATTTAAACCGTCTTGTTAAGCTACTGGGACCTGCATGTCTCTTCCACGGGGCATTAAAACCGTCTTATTAAGCTACTGCGACCTGCACGTCTCTTCCAAGGTGCAATTAAATTGTCTTGTTAAGCTACTGCGACCTCCATCGCTCTTCCAAAGGGCATTTTAACCATCTTGTTAAGCTACTGTGACCTGCACGTCTCTACCAAGGGGCATTTAAACCGTCTTGTTAAGCTACTGCGACCTCCACTGCTTTTCCTAGGGGCATTTAATCCGTCTTGTTAAGCTACTGCGACCTGCACGTCTCTTCCAAGGGGCATTTAAACCGTGTTGTTAATCTACTACGAACTGCACGTCTCTTCCAAGGGGCATTTAAACCGTCTTGATAAGCTTCTGCGACCTGCACGTCTCTGACAAGGGGCATTTAAACCATCTTGTCAAGCTACTGCGACCTGCATGTCTCTTCCACGGGACATTTAAACTGTGTTGTTAAGCTACTGTGACCTCCACCGCTCTGCCAAGGGGCATTTAAACCGTCTTGTTAAGCTACTGCGACCTGCACGTCTCTTCCAAGGAGCATTTAAACTGTCTTGTTAAGCTACTACAACCTGCATGTCTCTTCCAAGGGGCATTTAAACTATCTTTTTAAGCTACTGCGACCTGCATGTCTCTTCCAAGGGGCATTTAAACCGTATTGTTAAGCTACTGCGACCTGCACGTCTCTTCAAAGGGGCATTTAAACCGTCTTGTTAAGCTGCTGCGACCTGCATGTCTCTTCCAAGGGGCATTTATACCGTCTTGTTAAGCTACTGCGACCTCCACCGCTCTTCCAAGGGGCATTTAACCCATCTTGTTAAGCTACTGCGACCTGCAGGTCTCTTGAAAGGGGCATTTAAAACCTCTTGTTATGCTACTGCGACCTGCACGTCTCTTCCAAGTGGAATTTAAACTGTCTTGTTAAGCTACTGCAGCCTCTTCCTCTCTTGCAAGGGGCATTTAAACCGTCTTGTTAAGCTACTGCGAACTGTACGTCTCTTCCAAGGGTCTTTTAAACCATCTTGCTCAGCTACTGCAACCTGCACGTCTCTTCCAAGGGGCATTTAAACCATCTTGTTAAGCTACTGCGACCTGCATGTCTCTTCCAAGGGGCATTTAAACCATCTTCTTACTCTACTGCGACCTCCACCGCTTTTCCAAGCGGCGTGTAAACCGTCTTCTTAAGCTACTGCGAACTGCACGTCTCTTCCAAGGGGCATTTAAACCATCTTGTTGAGCTACTGCGACCTCCACCGCTCTTCCAAGGGGATTTAAACTGTCTTGTTAAGCTACTGCGACCTGCACGTCTCTTCCATGGGGCATTTAAACCGTCTTGTTAAGCTACTACGTCCTGCACGTCTCTTCCAAGGGGCATTTAAACCGTCTTGTTAAGCTACTGCGACCTGCACGTCTCTTCCACGGGGCATTTAAACCGTCTTGCTAAGCTACTGCGACCTGCACATCTCTTCCAAGGGGCATTTAAACCATCTTGTAAAGCTACTGCGACCTGCATGCTTCTTTCAAGGGGCATTTAAACCGTCTTGTTACACTACTGCGACCTGCACGTCTCTTGCAAGGGGTATTTAAACCGTTTTGTTAAGCTACTGCGACCTGCACGGCTCTTTCAAGGGGCATTTAAACCGTCCTGTTAAGCTACTGCGACCTCCACCGCTTTTCAAAGGGGCATTTAAACCGTCCTGTTAAGCTACTGGGACCTTCACGTCTCTTCCAAGGGGCATTAAAACCGTCTTATTAAGCTACTGCGACCTGCATGTCTCTTCCAAGGGGCATTTGAACCATCTTTTTAAGCTACTGCGACCTGCACGTCTCTAAGAAGGGGCATTTAAACCATCTTGTTAAGCTGCTGCAACCTGCATGTCTCTTCCAAGGGGCATTTAAACCGTCTTGTTAAGCTACTGCGATCAGCACGTCTCTTGAAAGGGGCATTTAAAACCTCTTGTTAAGCTACTGCGAACTGCACGTCTCTTCCAAGGGGCTTTTAAATCGTCTTGCTCAGCTACTGCGACCTGCACGTCTCGTCCAAGGGGCATTTAAACCGTCTTGTTAAGCTACTGCGACCTCCACTGCTTTTCCAAGGGGCATTTAATCTGTCTTGTTAATCTACTGCGAACTGCACGTCTCTTCCAAGGGGCATTTAAGCCGTCTTGTTAATCTACTGCGAACTACACGTCTCTTCCATGGGGCATTTAAACCGTCTTGTTGAGCTTCTGCGACCTGCAAGTCTCTTCCAAGGGGCAATTAAATCGTCTTATTAAGATACTGCAACCTCCACCGCTCTTCAAGGGGCATTTAAACCGTCTTGTTTAGCTACTGCGACCTGCACGTCTCTACCAAGGGGCATTTAAACCGTCTTGTTAATCTACTGCGACATGCATGTCTCTTCCAAGGGGCATTTAAACCGTCTTGTTAAGCTACTGCGACCTGCACGTCTCTTCCAAGGGGCATTTAAACCGTCTTGTAAAGCTACTGCGACCTTCACATTTCTTCCAAGGGGAATTTAAACCGTCTTGTTAAGCTACTGCTACCTGCACGTCTCTTGCAAGGGGTATTTAAAACGTTTTGTTAAGCTATTGAGATCTGCACGTCTCTTCCAAAGGGCATTTAAACCGTCTTGTTAAGCTACTGCGACCTCCACCGCTTTTCAAAGGGGCATTTAAACCGTCTTGTTAAGCTACTGGGACCTGCACGTCTCTTCCAAGGGGCAATTAAAACGTCTTGTTAAGCTACTGCGACCTCCAACGCTCTTCCAAGGGTCATTTAAAGCGTCTTGTTTAGCTACTGTGACCTGTACGTCTCTACCAAGAGGCATTTAAACCATCTTGTTAATCTACTGCGACATGCACGTCTCTTCCAAGTGGCATTTAAACAGTCTTGTTAAGCTACTGCGACCTGCACGTCTCTTCCAAGGGGCATTTAAACCGTCTTGTTAAGCTACTGCGACCTCCACCACTCTTCCAAAGGGCATTTTAAGCATTTTGTTAAGCTACTGTGACCTGCACGTCTCTACCAAGGGGCATTTAAAACGTCTTGTTAAGCTACTGAGACCTCCACTGCTTTTCCAAGGGGCATTTAATCCCTCTTGTTAATCTACTGCGACCTGCACGTCTCTTCCAAGGGGCATTTAAATCGTCTTGTTAATCTACTGCGAACTGCACGTCTCTTCCAAGGGGCATTTAAACCGTCTTGTTAAGCTACTGCGACCTGCACGTCTCTTCGAAGGGGCATTTAAACCGTCTTCTTAAGCTTCTGCGACCTGCATGTCTCTTCCAATGGGCATTTATACCGTCTTGTTAAGCTACTGCGACCTCCACCGCTCTTCCAAGGGGCATTTCAACCATCTTGTTAAGCTACTGCGACCTGCACGTCTCTTCCAAGGGGCATTTAAACCGTCTTGTTAAGATACTGTGACCTCCACCGCTTTTCAAAGGGGCATTTAAACCGTCTTGTTAAGCTACTGGGACCTGCACGTCTATTCCAAGGGGCATTTAAACCGTATTATTAAGCTACTGTGACCTGCACGTCTCTTCCAAGGGGCAAATAAATCGTCTTGTTAAGATACTGCAACCTCCACCGCTCTTCCAAGGGGCATTTAAACCGTCTTGTTTAGCTACTGCGACCTGCACGTCTCTACCAAGGGGCATTTAAACCGTCTTGTTAATCTACTGCGACATGCTGGTCTCTTCCAAGGGGCATTTAAACCGTCTTGTTAATCTACTGCGACATGCACGTCTCTTCCAAGGGGCATTTAAACCGTCTTGTTAAGCTACTGCGACCTGCACGTCTCTTCCAAGGGGCATTTAAACCATCTTGTTAAGCTACTGCGACCTCCACTGCTTTTCAAAGGGGCATTTAAACCAACTTGTTAAGCTACTGGGACCTGCACGTCTCTTCCAAGGGGCATTTAAACCATCTTGTTAAGTTACTGCGACCTCCACCTCTCTTCAAACGAGCTTTTAAACGTCTTGTTATGCTACTGCGACCTGCACGTCTCTACCAAGGGACATTTAAACCGTCTTGTTAATCTACTGTGACATGCACGTCTCTTCCAAGGGGCATTTAAACTGTCTTGTTAAGCTACTGCGACCTCCACTGCTCTTCCAAGGGGCATTTTAACCGTCTTGTTAAGCTACTGCGACCTGCACGTCTCTTCCAAAGGGCATTTAAACCGTCTTGTTAAGCTACTGCGACCTCCACCGCTGTTCAAAGGGGCATTTACATCGTCTTGTTAAGCTACTGCAACCTGCACGTCTCTACCAAGGGGCATTTAAACCGTCTTGTTAAGCTACTGCGAACGCCACTGCTTTTCCAAGGGGCATTTCTACCGTCTTGTTAAGCTACTGCGACTTGCACGTCTCTTCCAAGGGGCATTTAAACCGTCTTGTTAAGCTACTGCTACCTCCACTGCTCTTCCAAGGGGCATTTTAACCCTCTTGTTAAGCTACTGTGACCTGCACGTCTCTACCATGGGGCATTTAAACCGTCTTGTTAAGCTACTGTGAACTGCACGTCTCTTCGAAGGGGCATTTAATTCATCTTGTTAAGCTTCTGCGACCTCCACCGCTCTTCCAAGGGGCATTTAAACTGTCTTGTTAAGCTACTGCGACCTGCACTACTCTACCAAAGGGTATTTAAACCGTCTTGTTAAGCTACTGCGACCTGCACGTCTCTTCCAAAGGGCATTTAAACCGTCTTGTTTAGCTACTGCGACCTCCACCGCTTTTCAAAGGGGCATTTAAACCGTCTTGTTAAGCTACTGGGACCTGCACGTCTCTTCCAAGGGGCATTTATACCTTCTTATTAAGCTACTGCGACCTGCACGTCTCTTCGAAGGGGCATTTAAAACGTCTTGTTAAGCTGCTGCGACCTGCATGTCTCTTCCAAGGGGCATTTATACCGTCTTGTTAAGCTACTGCGACCTCCACCGCTCTTCCAAAGGGCATTTAAACCGTCTTGTTCAGCTACTGCGACCTGCACGTCTCTACCAAGGGGCATTTAAACCGTCTTGTTAATCTACTGCGACATGCATGTCTCTGCCAAGGGGCATTTAAACCGTCTTGTTATGCTTCTGCGACCTGCACGTCTCTTCCAAGGGGCATTTAAACCGTCTTGTTAAGCTACTGCGACCTCCACTGCTCTTCCAAAGGGCATTTTAACCATTTTGTTAAGGTACTGTGACCTGCACGTCTCTACCAAGAGGCATTTAAACCATCTTGTTAAGCTACTGCGACGTCCACTGCTCTTCCAAGGGGCATTTAATCCTTCTTGTTAAGTTACTGCGGCCTGCACGTCTCTTCCAAGGGGCATTTAAACCGTCTTGTTAAGCTACTGCGAACTGCACGTTTCTTCGAAGGGGCATTTAATCCGTCTTGTTAAGCTTCTGCGACCTGCACGTCTCTTCCAAGGGGCATTTAAACCGTGTTGTTAATCTACTACGAATTGCATGTCTCTTCCAAGGGGCATTTAAACCATCTTGTTAAGCTTCTGCGACCTGCACGTCTCTTACAAGGGGCATTTAAACCATCTTGCCAAGCTACTGCGACCTGCATGTCTCTACCAAGGGACATTTAAACTGTGTTGTTAAGCTACTGCGACCTCCACCGCTCTGCCAAAGGGCATTTAAACCATCATGTTAAGCTACTGCGACCTGCACGTCTCTTCCAAGGTGCATTTAAACTCTCTTGTTAATCTACTGCGACCTGCATGTCTCTTCCAAGGGGCATTTGAACCATCTTTTTAAGCTACTGCGACCTGCATGTCTCTTCCAAGGGGCATTTAAACCATATTGTTAAGCTACTGCGACCTGCACGTCTCTTCGAAGGGGCATTTAAACCGTCTTGTTAAGCTACTGCGACCTGCACATCTCTTCGAAGGGGCATTTAAACCGTCTTGTTAAGCTACTGCGACCTGCACGTCTCTTCCAAGGGGCATTTAAACCATTTTGTTAAGCTACTGCGACCTGCACGTCTCTTGAAAGGGACATTTAAAACCTCTTGTTATGCTACTGCAACCTGCACGTCTCTTCCAAGGGGCATTTAAACTGTCTTGTTAAGCTACTGCAGCCTCCACCTCTCTTGCAAGGGGCATTTAAACCGTCTTGTTAAGCTACTGCGAACTGGACGTCTCTTCCAAGGGGCATTTAAACTGTCTTGTTAAGATGCTGCAACCTGCACGTCTCTACAAAGGGCCATTTAATCCGTCTTGTTTAGCTACTACGACCTCCACGTCTCTTCCAAGGGGCATTTAAACCGTCTTGTTAAGCTACTGCGACCTGCACGTCTCTTCCAAGGGGCATTTAAACGATCTTGTAAAGCTACTGCGACCTGCATGCTGCTTCCAAGGGGCATTTAAAACGTCTTGTTACGCTACTGCGACCTGCACGTCTCTTGCAAGGGGTATTTAAACCGTTTTGTTAAGCTACTGCGACCTGCACGTCTCTTTCAAGGGGCATTTAAACCGTCTTGTTAAGCTACTGGGACCTGCATGTCTCTTCCAAGGGGCATTAAAACCGTCTTTTTAAGCTACTGCGACCTGCACGTCTCTTCCAAGGTGCAATTAAATTGTCTTGTTAAGCTACTGCGACCTCCATCGCTCTTCCAAAGGGCATTTTAACCGTCTTGTTAAGCTACTGTGACCTGCACGTCTCTACCAAGGGGCATTTAAACCGTCTTGTTAAGCTACTGCGACCTCCACTGCTCTTCCAAGGGGCATTTAATCCGTCTTGTTAAGCTACTGCGGCCTGCACTTCTCTTCCAAGGGACATTTAAACCGTCTTGTTAAGCTACTGCGACCTGCACGTCTCTTCCAAGGGGCATTTAAACCATCTTGTTAAGCTACTGCGACCTCCAACACTCTTCCAAAGGGCATTTTAACCGTCTTGTTAAGCTACTGTGACCTGCACGTCTCTACCAAGGGGCATTTAAACCGTCTTGTTAAGCTACTGCGACCTCCACTGCTTTTCCTAGGGGCATTTAATCCGTCTTGTTAAGCTACTGCGACCTGCACGTCTCTTCCAAGGGGCATTTAAACCGTGTTGTTAATCTACTACGAACTGCACGTCTCTTCCAAGGGGCATTTAAACCGTCTTGTTAAGCTTCTGCGACCTGCACGTCTCTTCCAAGGGGCATTTAAACCATCTTGTCAAGCTACTGCGACCTGCATGTCTCTTCCAAGGGACATTTAAACTGTGTTGTTAAGCTACTGTGACCTCCACCGCTCTGCCAAGGGGCATTTAAACCGTCTTGTTAAGCTACTGCGACCTGCACGTCTCTTCCAAGGAGCATTTAAACTGTCTTGTTAAGCTACTGCAACCTGCATGTCTCTTCCAAGGGGCATTTAAACCGTGTTGTTAATCTACTACGAACTGCATGTCTCTTCCAAGGGGCATTTAAACCATCTTGTTAAGCTTCTGCGACCTGCACGTCTCTTACAAGGGGCATTTAAACCATCTTGCCAAGCTACTGCGACCTGCATGTCTCTACCAAGGGACATTTAAACTGTGTTGTTAAGCTACTGCGACCTCCACCGCTCTGCCAAAGGGCATTTAAACCATCATGTTAAGCTACTGCGACCTGCACGTCTCTTCCAAGGTGCATTTAAACTGTCTTGTTAATCTACTGCGACCTGCATGTCTCTTCCAAGGGGCATTTGAACCATCTTTTTAAGCTACTGCGACCTGCATGTCTCTTCCAAGGGGCATTTAAACCATATTGTTAAGCTACTGCGACCTGCACGTCTCTTCGAAGGGGCATTTAAACCGTCTTGTTAAGCTACTGCGACCTGCACATCTCTTCGAAGGGGCATTTAAACCGTCTTGTTAAGCTACTGCGACCTCCACCTCTCTTCCAAGGGGCATTTAAACCATTTTGTTAAGCTACTGCGACCTGCACGTCTCTTGAAAGGGACATTTAAAACCTCTTGTTTTGCTACTGCAACCTGCACGTCTCTTCCAAGGGGCATTTAAACTGTCTTGTTAAGCTACTGCAGCCTCCACCTCTCTTGCAAGGGGCATTTAAACCGTCTTGTTAAGCTACTGCGAACTGGACGTCTCTTCCAAGGGGCATTTAAACTGTCTTGTTAAGATGCTGCAACCTGCACGTCTCTACAAAGGGCCATTTAATCCGTCTTGTTTAGCTACTACGACCTCCACGTCTCTTCCAAGGGGCATTTAAACCGTCTTGTTAAGCTACTGCGACCTGCACGTCTCTTCCAAGGGGCATTTAAACGATCTTGTAAAGCTACTGCGACCTGCATGCTGCTTCCAAGGGGCATTTAAAACGTCTTGTTACGCTACTGCGACCTGCACGTCTCTTGCAAGGGGTATTTAAACCGTTTTGTTAAGCTACTGCGACCTGCACGTCTCTTTCAAGGGGCATTTAAACCGTCTTGTTAAGCTACTGGGACCTGCATGTCTCTTCCAAGGGGCATTAAAACCGTCTTTTTAAGCTACTGCGACCTGCACGTCTCTTCCAAGGTGCAATTAAATTGTCTTGTTAAGCTACTGCGACCTCCATCGCTCTTCCAAAGGGCATTTTAACCGTCTTGTTAAGCTACTGTGACCTGCACGTCTCTACCAAGGGGCATTTAAACCGTCTTGTTAAGCTACTGCGACCTCCACTGCTCTTCCAAGGGGCATTTAATCCGTCTTGTTAAGCTACTGCGGCCTGCACTTCTCTTCCAAGGGACATTTAAACCGTCTTGTTAAGCTACTGCGACCTGCACGTCTCTTCCAAGGGGCATTTAAACCATCTTGTTAAGCTACTGCGACCTCCAACACTCTTCCAAAGGGCATTTTAACCGTCTTGTTAAGCTACTGTGACCTGCACGTCTCTACCAAGGGGCATTTAAACCGTCTTGTTAAGCTACTGCGACCTCCACTGCTTTTCCTAGGGGCATTTAATCCGTCTTGTTAAGCTACTGCGACCTGCACGTCTCTTCCAAGGGGCATTTAAACCGTGTTGTTAATCTACTACGAACTGCACGTCTCTTCCAAGGGGCATTTAAACCGTCTTGTTAAGCTTCTGCGACCTGCACGTCTCTTCCAAGGGGCATTTAAACCATCTTGTCAAGCTACTGCGACCTGCATGTCTCTTCCAAGGGACATTTAAACTGTGTTGTTAAGCTACTGTGACCTCCACCGCTCTGCCAAGGGGCATTTAAACCGTCTTGTTAAGCTACTGCGACCTGCACGTCTCTTCCAAGGAGCATTTAAACTGTCTTGTTAAGCTACTGCAACCTGCATGTCTCTTCCAAGGGGCATTTAAACCGTGTTGTTAATCTACTACGAACTGCATGTCTCTTCCAAGGGGCATTTAAACCATCTTGTTAAGCTTCTGCGACCTGCACGTCTCTTACAAGGGGCATTTAAACCATCTTGCCAAGCTACTGCGACCTGCATGTCTCTACCAAGGGACATTTAAACTGTGTTGTTAAGCTACTGCGACCTCCACCGCTCTGCCAAAGGGCATTTAAACCATCATGTTAAGCTACTGCGACCTGCACGTCTCTTCCAAGGTGCATTTAAACTGTCTTGTTAATCTACTGCGACCTGCATGTCTCTTCCAAGGGGCATTTGAACCATCTTTTTAAGCTACTGCGACCTGCATGTCTCTTCCAAGGGGCATTTAAACCATATTGTTAAGCTACTGCGACCTGCACGTCTCTTCGAAGGGGCATTTAAACCGTCTTGTTAAGCTACTGCGACCTGCACATCTCTTCGAAGGGGCATTTAAACCGTCTTGTTAAGCTACTGCGACCTCCACCTCTCTTCCAAGGGGCATTTAAACCATTTTGTTAAGCTACTGCGACCTGCACGTCTCTTGAAAGGGACATTTAAAACCTCTTGTTTTGCTACTGCAACCTGCACGTCTCTTCCAAGGGGCATTTAAACTGTCTTGTTAAGCTACTGCAGCCTCCACCTCTCTTGCAAGGGGCATTTAAACCGTCTTGTTAAGCTACTGCGAACTGGACGTCTCTTCCAAGGGGCATTTAAACTGTCTTGTTAAGATGCTGCAACCTGCACGTCTCTACAAAGGGCCATTTAATCCGTCTTGTTTAGCTACTACGACCTCCACGTCTCTTCCAAGGGGCATTTAAACCGTCTTGTTAAGCTACTGCGACCTGCACGTCTCTTCCAAGGGGCATTTAAACGATCTTGTAAAGCTACTGCGACCTGCATGCTGCTTCCAAGGGGCATTTAAAACGTCTTGTTACGCTACTGCGACCTGCACGTCTCTTGCAAGGGGTATTTAAACCGTTTTGTTAAGCTACTGCGACCTGCACGTCTCTTTCAAGGGGCATTTAAACCGTCTTGTTAAGCTACTGGGACCTGCATGTCTCTTCCAAGGGGCATTAAAACCGTCTTTTTAAGCTACTGCGACCTGCACGTCTCTTCCAAGGTGCAATTAAATTGTCTTGTTAAGCTACTGCGACCTCCTTCGCTCTTCCAAAGGGCATTTTAACCGTCTTGTTAAGCTACTGTGACCTGCACGTCTCTACCAAGGGGCATTTAAACCGTCTTGTTAAGCTACTGCGACCTCCACTGCTCTTCCAAGGGGCATTTAATCCGTCTTGTTAAGCTACTGCGGCCTGCACTTCTCTTCCAAGGGACATTTAAACCGTCTTGTTAAGCTACTGCGACCTGCACGTCTCTTCCAAGGGGCATTTAAACCATCTTGTTAAGCTACTGCGACCTCCAACACTCTTCCAAAGGGCATTTTAACCGTCTTGTTAAGCTACTGTGACCTGCACGTCTCTACCAAGGGGCATTTAAACCGTCTTGTTAAGCTACTGCGACCTCCACTGCTTTTCCTAGGGGCATTTAATCCGTCTTGTTAAGCTACTGCGACCTGCACGTCTCTTCCAAGGGGCATTTAAACCGTGTTGTTAATCTACTACGAACTGCACGTCTCTTCCAAGGGGCATTTAAACCGTCTTGTTAAGCTTCTGCGACCTGCACGTCTCTTCCAAGGGGCATTTAAACCATCTTGTCAAGCTACTGCGACCTGCATGTCTCTTCCAAGGGACATTTAAACTGTGTTGTTAAGCTACTGTGACCTCCACCGCTCTGCCAAGGGGCATTTAAACCATCTTGTTAAGCTACTGCGACCTGCACGTCTCTTCCAAGGAGCATTTAAACTGTCTTGTTAAGCTACTGCAACCTGCATGTCTCTTCCAAGGGGCATTTAAACCATCTTTTTAAGCTACTGCGACCTGCATGTCTCTTCCAAGGGGCATTTAAACCGTATTGTTAAGCTACTGCGACCTGCACGTCTCTTCAAAGGGGCATTTAAACCGTCTTGTTAAGCTGTTGCGACCTGCATGTCTCTTCCAAGGGGCATTTATAACGTCTTGTTAAGCTACTGCGACCTCCACCGCTCTTCCAATGGGCATTTAACCCATCTTGTTAAGCTACTGCGACCTGCAGGTCTCTTGAAAGGGGCATTTAAAACCTCTTGTTATGCTACTGCGACCTGCACGTCTCTTCCAAGGGGCATTTAAACGATCTTGTAAAGCTACTGCGACCTGCATGCTGCTTCCAAGGGGCATTTAAAACGTCTTGTTACGCTACTGCGACCTGCACGTCTCTTGCAAGGGGTATTTAAACCGTTTTGTTAAGCTACTGCGACCTGCACGTCTCTTTCAAGGGGCATTTAAACCGTCTTGTTAAGCTACTGGGACCTGCATGTCTCTTCCAAGGGGCATTAAAACCGTCTTTTTAAGCTACTGCGACCTGCACGTCTCTTCCAAGGTGCAATTAAATTGTCTTGTTAAGCTACTGCGACCTCCATCGCTCTTCCAAAGGGCATTTTAACCGTCTTGTTAAGCTACTGTGACCTGCACGTCTCTACCAAGGGGCATTTAAACCGTCTTGTTAAGCTACTGCGACCTCCACTGCTCTTCCAAGGGGCATTTAATCCGTCTTGTTAAGCTACTGCGGCCTGCACTTCTCTTCCAAGGGACATTTAAACCGTCTTGTTAAGCTACTGCGACCTGCACGTCTCTTCCAAGGGGCATTTAAACCATCTTGTTAAGCTACTGCGACCTCCAACACTCTTCCAAAGGGCATTTTAACCGTCTTGTTAAGCTACTGTGACCTGCACGTCTCTACCAAGGGGCATTTAAACCGTCTTGTTAAGCTACTGCGACCTCCACTGCTTTTCCTAGGGGCATTTAATCCGTCTTGTTAAGCTACTGCGACCTGCACGTCTCTTCCAAGGGGCATTTAAACCGTGTTGTTAATCTACTACGAACTGCACGTCTCTTCCAAGGGGCATTTAAACCGTCTTGTTAAGCTTCTGCGACCTGCACGTCTCTTCCAAGGGACATTTAAACCATCTTGTCAAGCTACTGCGACCTGCATGTCTCTTCCAAGGGACATTTAAACTGTGTTGTTAAGCTATTGTGACCTCCACCGCTCTGCCAAGGGGCATTTAAACCGTCTTGTTAAGCTACTGCGACCTGCACGTCTCTTCCAAGGAGCATTTAAACTGTCTTGTTAAGCTACTGCAACCTGCATGTCTCTTCCAAGGGGCATTTAAACCATCTTTTTAAGCTACTGCGACCGGCATGTCTCTTCCAAGGGGCATTTAAACCGTATTGTTAAGCTACTGCGACCTGCACGTCTCTTCAAAGGGGCATTTAAACCGTCTTGTTAAGCTGTTGCGACCTGCATGTCTCTTCCAAGGGGCATTTATAACGTCTTGTTAAGCTACTGCGACCTCCACCGCTCTTCCAATGGGCATTTAACCCATCTTGTTAAGCTACTGCGACCTGCAGGTCTCTTGAAAGGGGCATTTAAAACCTCTTGTTATGCTACTGCGACCTGCACGTCTCTTCCAAGTGTCATTTAAACTGTCTTGTTAAGCTACTGCAGCCTCCTCCTCTCTTGCAAGGGGCATTTGAACCGTCTTGTTAAGCTACTGCGAACTGTACGTCTCTGCCAAGGGGCTTTTAAACCGTCTTGCTCAGCTACTGCAACCTGCACGTCTCTTCCAAGGGGCATTTAAACCGTCTTATTAAGCTTCTGCGAACTGCACGTCTCTTCCAAGGGGCATTTAAACCGTCTTGTTAAGCTACTGCGACCTCCACCGCACTTCCAAGGGGCATTTAAACAGTCTTGTGAAGATACTGCGACCTGCACGTCTCTTTCAAGGGGCATTTAAACTGTCTTGTTAAGCTACTGCGACCTCCACCGCTCTTCCAAGGAGCATTTAAACCGTCTTGTTAAGCTACTGCGAACTGCACGTCTCTTCCAAGTGGCATTTAAACCGTCTTGATAAGCTACTGAGACCTGCACGTCTCTTCCACGGGGCTTTTAAACTGTCTTGTTAAGCTACTGCGATCTCCACCTCTCTTCCAAGGGCATTTAAACCGTCTTATTAAGCTACTGCGACCTGCACATCTCTTCCAAGGGGCATTCAAACCGTCTTATTAAGCTACTGCGACCTGCATGTCTCTTCCAAGGGGCATTTAATACGTCTTGTTAAGCTACTGCGACCGGCACGTCTCTTTCAAGGGGCATTTAAACCGTCTTGTTAAGCTGCTGCGACCTGCATGTCTCTTCCAAGGGGCATTTAAACCATCTTGTTAAGCTACTTCAACCTCCACCGCTCTTCCAAGGGGCATTTAAACCGTCTTGTTAAGCTACTGCGACCTGCACGTCTCTTTCAAGGGGCATCTAAACTGTCTTGTTAAGCTACTGCGACCTCAACCGCTCTTCCAAGGGGCATTCAAACCGTCTTGTTAAGCTACTGCGACCTGCACGTCTCTTCCAATGGGCATTTAAATCGTCTTGGTAAGCTACTGCGACCTGCAAGCCTCTTCCAAGGGGTATTTAAACCGTCATGTTAAGATAATGCGACCTGCACGTCTTTCCAAGGGGCATTTAAACTGTCTGGTTAAGCTACTGCGACCTGCTCGTCTCCTCCAAGGGGCATTTAAACTGTCTTGTTAAGCTACTGCGACCTCCACCGCTCTTCCAAGTGGCATTTAAACCATCTTGTTAAGCTACTGTGACCTGCACGTCTCTTCCAAGGGAAATTTAAACCATCTTCTTACTCTACTGCGACCTCCACCGCTTTTCCAAGCGGCGTGTAAACCGTCTTCTTAAGCTACTGCGAACTGCACCTCTCTTCCAAGGGGCATTTAAACCATCTTGTTGAGCTACTGCGACCTCCACCGCTCTTCCAAGGGGCATTTGAACTGTCTTGTTAAGCTACTGCGACCTGCACGTCTCTTCCATGGGGCATTTAAACCGTCTTGTTAAGCTACTGCGACCTGCACGTCTCTTCCAAGGGGCATTTAAACCGTCTTGTTAAGCTACTGCAGATCAAAAGAGCCTCGGCACTCAAACGTCCTTTTGCAAGAGAAAATTTATTGGCTTTGTGAAACAAATCTGCACACAGAAATAACACCAACAAAACGTTTCGGTCTTAGCGACCTTCTTCAGTTGACAGATGATTCTGTGAGAGATGTGAGCAATGAACGGTTCCCAAAAGGGCTGCCTGCTGGAAGGCGTGTGGGGGCTTGGGCATAACAACGCGGTCTCCACCGCTAGTTGAAGTTGATTTTTGAGTGCCGAGGCTCTTTTGATCTGATATACCAGGGTTCGGCCCCTACTCGTGCACACTCAGAGGGAGTGCAGTGATTTATATCTCTTGTTAAGCTACTGCGACCTGCACGTCTCTTCCACGGGGCATTTAAACCGTCTTTCTAAGCTACTGCGACCTGCACATCTCTTCCAAGGGGCATTTAAACCATCTTGTAACGCTACTGCGACCTGCATGCTTCTTCCAAGGGGCATTTAAACCGTCTTGTTACACTACTGCGACCTGCACGTCTCTTGCAAGGGGTATTTAAACCGTTTTGTTAAGCTACTGCGACCTGCACGTCTCTTTCAGGGGGCATTTAAACCGTCCTGTTAAGCTACTGCGACCTCCACCGCTTTTCAAAGGGGCATTTAAACCGTCCTGTTAAGCTACTGGGACCTTCACGTCTCTTCCAAGGGGCATTAAAACCGTCTTATTAAGCTACTGCGACCTGCATGTCTCTTCCAAGGGGCATTTGAACCATCTTTTTAAGCTACTGCGACCTGCACGTCTCTAAGAAGGGGCATTTAAACCATCTTGTTAAGCTGCTGCAACCTGCATGTCTCTACCAAGGGGCATTTAAACCGTCTTGTTAAGCTACTGCGATCAGCACGTCTCTTGAAAGTGGCATTTAAAACCTCTTGTTATGCTGCTGCGACCTGCACGTCTCTTCCAAGGGGCATTTAAACCGTCTTGTTAAGCTACGGCAGCCTCCATCTCTCTTGCAAGGGGCATTTAAACCGTCTTGTTAAGCTACTGCGAACTGCACGTCTCTTCCAAGGGGCTTTTAAACCGTCTTGCTCAGCTACTGCGACCTGCACGTCTCGTCCAAGGGGCATTTAAACCGTCTTATTAAGCAACTGCGACCTGCACGTCTCTTCCAAGGAGCAGTTAAACTATCTTGTTAAGCTAATGCGACCTCCACCGCCCTTCCAAGTGGCATTTAAACCATCTTGTTAAGCTACCGCGACCTGCATGTCTCTTCCAAGGGGCATTTAAACCGTCTTGTTAAGCTACTGTGACCTCCACCGCTCTTCCAAGGGGCATTTAAACCATCTTGTTAAGCTACTGCAACTTGCACGTCTCTTCCAAGGGGCATTTAATCCATCTTGTTACTCAACTGCGACCTCCACCGCTTTTCTAAGCGGCGTGTAAACCGTCTTGTTAAGCTACTGCGAACTGCACGTCTCTTCCAAGGGGCATTTAAACCGTCTTGTTGAGCTACTGCGACCTCCACCGCTCTTCCAAGGGGCATTTAAACCGTCTTGTTAAGCTACTGCGACCTGCACGTCTCTTCAACGGGGCTTTTAAACTGTCTTGTTAAGCTACTGCGACCTCCACCTCTCTTCCAAGGGCGTTTAAACCGTCTTATTAAGCTACTGCAACCTGCACATCTCTTCAAAGGGGCATTTAAACCGTGTTATTAAGCTACTGCGACCTGCACGTCTCTTCCAAGGGGCTTTTAAACTGTCTTGTTAAGCTACTGTGACCTCCACCGCTCTTCCAAGGGTCATTTAAACTGTCTTGTTAAGCTACTGCGACCTGCATGTCTCTTCCAAGGGGCTTTTAAATCGTCTTGGTAAGCTACTGCGACCTGCAAGCCTCTTCCAAGGGGCATTTAAACCGTCATGTTAAGCTATTGCGACCTGCACGTCTCTTCCAAGGGGCATTTAAACTGTCTTGTTAAGCTACTGCGACCTCCACCGCTCTTCAAAGGGTCATTTAAACTGTCTTGTTAAGCTACTGCGACCTGCACGTCTCTTCCAAGGGGCATTTAAATCGTCTTGGTAAGCTTCTGCGACCTGCAAGCCTCATCCAAGGGGCATTTAAACCGTCATGTTAAGCTACTGCGACCTGCACATCTCTTCAAAAGGGCATTTAAACAGTCTTATTAAGCTACTGCGACCTGCACGTCTCTTCCAAGGGGCATTAAACCATCTTGTTAAGCTACTGCGACCTGCACGTCTCTTCCAAGTTGCATTTAAACTGTCTTGTTAAGCAACTGTGACCTGAACGTCTCTTCCAAGGGGCATTTAAATCTTCTTGGTAATCTACTGCGACCTGCACGTCTCTTCCAAGGGGCATTTAAATCTTAGTGGTAATCTACTGCGTCCTGCACGTCTCTTCCAAGGGGCATTTAAACTGTCTTGTTAAGCTACTGCGACCTCCACGTCTCTTCCAAGGGGCATTTAAACCATCTTGTCAAGCTACTGCGACCTGCATGTCTCTTCCAAGGGACATTTAAACTGTGTTGTTAAGCTACTGTGACCTCCACCGCTCTGCCAAGGGGCATTTAAACCGTCTTGTTAAGCTACTGCGACCTCCACCGCACTTCCAAGGGGCATTTAAACAGTCTTGTGAAGATACTGCGACCTGCACGTCTCTTTCAAGGGGCATTTAAACTGTCTTGTTAAGCTACTGCGACCTCCACCGCTCTTCCAAGGAGCATTTAAACCGTCTTGTTAAGCTACTGCGAACTGCACGTCTCTTCCAAGTGGCATTTAAACCGTCTTGATAAGCTACTGAGACCTGCACTTCTCTTCCACGGGGCTTTTAAACTGTCTTGTTAAGCTACTGCGATCTCCACCTCTCTTCCAAGGGCATTTAAACCGTCTTATTAAGCTACTGCGACCTGCACATCTCTTCCAAGGGGCATTCAAACCGTCTTATTAAGCTACTGCGACCTGCATGTCTCTTCCAAGGGGCATTTAATACGTCTTGTTAAGCTACTGCGACCGGCACGTCTCTTTCAAGGGGCATTTAAACCGTCTTGTTAAGCTGCTGCGACCTGCATGTCTCTTCCAAGGGGCATTTAAACCATCTTGTTAAGCTACTTCAACCTCCACAGCTCTTCCAAGGGGCATTTAAACCGTCTTGTTAAGCTACTGCGACCTGCACGTCTCTTTCAAGGGGCATCTAAACTGTCTTGTTAAGCTACTGCGACCTCAACCGCTCTTCCAAGGGGCATTCAAACCGTCTTGTTAAGCTACTGCGACCTGCACGTCTCTTCCAATGGGCATTTAAATCGTCTTGGTAAGCTACTGCGACCTGCAAGCCTCTTCCAAGGGGTATTTAAACCGTCATGTTAAGATAATGCGACCTGCACGTCTTTCCAAGGGGCATTTAAACTGTCTGGTTAAGCTACTGCGACCTGCTCGTCTCCTCCAAGGGGCATTTAAACTGTCTTGTTAAGCTACTGCGACCTCCACCGCTCTTCCAAGTGGCATTTAAACCATCTTGTTAAGCTACTGTGACCTGCACGTCTCTTCCAAGGGACATTTAAACTGTCTTGTTAAGCTACTGCGACCTGCACGTCTCTTCTAAGGGGCATTTAAACCGTCTTGTTAAGCTACTGCGACTTGCACGTCTCTTCCAAGTGGCATTTAAAACGCTTTGTTAAGATACTGCGACCTGCACGTCTCTTCCAAGGGGCATTTAAACCGTCTTGTTAAGCTACTGCGACCTGCACGTCTCTTCCAAGGGGCATTTAATACGTCTTGTTAAGCTACTGCGACCGGCACGTCTCTTTCAAGGGGCATTTAAACCGTCTTGTTAAGCTGCTGCGACCTGCATGTCTCTTCCAAGGGGCATTTAAACCATCTTGTTAAGCTACTTCAACCTCCACCGCTCTTCCAAGGGGCATTTAAACCGTCTTGTTAAGCTACTGCGACCTGCACGTCTCTTTCAAGGGGCATCTAAACTGTCTTGTTAAGCTACTGCGACCTCAACCGCTCTTCCAAGGGGCATTCAAACCGTCTTGTTAAGCTACTGCGACCTGCACGTCTCTTCCAATGGGCATTTAAATCGTCTTGGTAAGCTACTGCGACCTGCAAGCCTCTTCCAAGGGGTATTTAAACCGTCATGTTAAGATAATGCGACCTGCACGTCTTTCCAAGGGGCATTTAAACTGTCTGGTTAAGCTACTGCGACCTGCTCGTCTCCTCCAAGGGGCATTTAAACTGTCTTGTTAAGCTACTGCGACCTCCACCGCTCTTCCAAGTGGCATTTAAACCATCTTGTTAAGCTACTGTGACCTGCACGTCTCTTCCAAGGGACATTTAAACTGTCTTGTTAAGCTACTGCGACCTGCACGTCTCTTCTAAGGGGCATTTAAACCGTCTTGTTAAGCTACTGCGACTTGCACGTCTCTTCCAAGTGGCATTTAAAACGCTTTGTTAAGATACTGCGACCTGCACGTCTCTTCCAAGGGGCATTTAAACCGTCTTGTTAAGCTACTGCGACCTGCACGTCTCTTCCAACGGGCATTTAAACTGTCTTGTTAAGCTAATGCGACCTCCACCGCTCTTCCAAGTGGCATTTAAACCATCTTGTTAAGCTACTGTGACCTGCGCGTCTCTTCCAAGGGGCATTTAAACTGTCTTGTTAAGCTACTGCGACCTGCACGTCTCTTCCAAGTGGCATTTAAAACGCTTTGTTAAGCTACTGCGACCTGCATGTCTCTTCCAAGGGGCATTTAAACCGTCTTGTTAAGCTACTGCGACCTGCACGTCTCTTCCAAGAGGCATTTATGCAATCTTGTTTAGCTGCTGCGACCTGCATGTCTCTTCCAAGGGGCATTTAAACCGTCTTGTTAAGCTACTGCGACCTGCACGTCTCTTTCAAGGGGCATTTAAACTGTCTTTTTAAGCTACTGCGACCTCCACCCCCCTTCCAAGGGGCATTTAAACCGACTTGTTAAGCTACTGCGACCTGCACGTCTCTTCCAAGTGGCATTTAAACCTTCTTGTTAAGCTACTACGACCGGCACGTCTCTTCCAAGGGGCATTTAAACTGTCTTGTTAAGCTACTGCGACCTCCACCTCTCTTCCAATGGGCATTTAAACTGTCTTGTTAAGCTACTGCGACCTGCTCGTCTCTTCCAAGGGGCATTTAAACCGTCTTGTTAAGCTACTGCGACCTGCAAGTCTCTTCCAAGGCTTATTTAAACTGTCTTTTTAAGCTACTGCGACTTGAACGTCTCTTCCAAGGGGTATTTAAACCGTCTTGTTAAGCTACTGTAACCTCCACCACTTTTCCAAGGGGCATCTAAACAGTCTTGTTAAGCTACTGCAACCTGCACGTCTCTTTCAAGGGGCATTTAAACCGTCTTGTTAAGCTACTGCGACCTGCATGTCTCTTCCAAGGGGCATTTAAAACGTCTTGTTAAGCTACTGCGACCGGCACGTCTCTTCCAAGGGGCATTTAAACCGTCTTGTTAAGCTGCTGAGACCTGCATGTCTCTTCCAAGGGGCATTTAAACCATCTTGTTAAGCTACTTCAACCTCCACCGCACTTCCAAGGGGCATTTAAACCGTCTTGTTAAGCTACTGCGACCTGCACGTCTCTTTCAAGGGGCATCTAAACTGTCTTGTTAAGCTACTGCGAACTGCACGTCTCTTCCAAGTGGCATTTAAACCATCTTGATAAGCTACTGCGACCTGCACGTCTCTTCCACGGGGCTTTTAAACTGTCTTGTTAAGCTACTGCGACCTCCACCTCTCTTCCAAGGGCGTTTAAACTGTCTTATTAAGCTACTGCGACCTGCACATCTCTTCAAAGGGGCATTTAATCCGTGTTATTAAGCTACTGCGACCTGCACGTCTCTTCCAAGGGGCATTTAAACTGTCTTGTTAAGCTACTGTGACCTCCACCGCTCTTCCAAGGGTCATTTAAACTGTCTTGTTAAGCTACTGCGACCTGCACGTCTCTTCCAAGGGGCATTTAAATCGTCTTGGTAAGCTACTGCGACCTGCAAGCCTCTTCCAAGGGGCATTTAAACCGTCATGTTAAGCTACTGCGACCTGCACGTCTCTTCCAATGGGCATTTAAACTGTCTTGTTAAGCTACTGTGACCTCCACCGCTCTTCCAAGGGTCATTTAAACTGTCTTGTTAAGCTACTGCGACCTGCACGTCTCTTAAAAGGGGCATTTAAATTGTCTTGGTAAGCTACTGCGACCTGCAAGCCTCATCCAAGGGGCATTTAAACCGTCATGTTAAGCTACTGCGACCTGCGCATCTCTTCAAAAGGGCATTTAAACAGTCTTATTAAGCTACTGCGACCTGCACGTCTCTTCCAAGGGGCATTTAAACCATCTTGTTAAGCTACTGCGATGCGACCTGCACGACTCTTCCAAGGGGCATTTAAACTGTCTTGTTAAGCAACTGTGACCTGAACGTCTCTTCCAATGGGCATTTAAATCTTATTGGTAATCTACAGCGACCTGCACGTCTCTTCCAAGGGGCATTTAAATCTTCTTGGTAATCTACTGCGACCTGCACGTCTCTTCCAAGGGGCATTTAAACTGTCTTGTTAAGCTACTGCGACCTGCACGTCTCTTCCAAGGGGCATTTAAACCGTCTTCTTAAGCTACTGTAACCTCCACCACTTTTCCAAGGGGCAATTAAACCGTCTTGTTAAGCTACTGCGACCTGCATGTCTCTTTCAAGGGGCATTTAAAATGCTTTGTTAAGCTACTGCGACCTGCACGTCTCTTGCAAGGGGCATTTAAACCGTCTTGTTAAGCTACTGTGACCTGCACGTCTCTTCTAAGGGGCATTTAAACCGTCTTGTTAAGCTTCTGCGACCTGCATGTCTCTTCCAAGGGGCATTTAAACCGTCTTGTTAAGCTACTGCGACCTCCACCGCTCTTCCAAGGGGCATTTAAACCGTCTTGTTAAGCTACTGCGAACTGCACGTCTCTTCCAAGTGGCATTTAAACCGTCTTGATAAGCTACTGCGACCTGCACGTCTCTTCCACGGGGCTTTTAAACTGTCTTGTTAAGCTACTGCGATCTCCACCTCTCTTCCAAGGGCATTTAAACCGTCTTATTAAGCTACTGCGACCTGCACATCTCTTCCAAGGGGCATTCAAACCGTCTTATTAAGCTACTGCGACCTGCATGTCTCTTCCAAGGGGCATTTAAAACTTCTTGTTAAGCTACTGCGACCGGCACTTCTCTTCCAAGGGGCATTTAAACCGTGTTGTTAAGCTGCTGCGACCTGCATGTCTCTTTCAAGGGGCATTTAAACCATCTTGTTAAGCTACTTCAACCTCCACCGCACTTCCAAGGGGCATTTAAACCGTCTTGTTAAGCTACTGCAACCTGCACGTCTCTTTCAAGGGGCATCTAAACCGTCTTGTTAAGCTACTGCGACCTGCACGTGTCTTCCAAGGGGCATTTAAACCGTCTTGTTAAGCTACTGCGACTTGAGCGTCTCTTCCAAGGGGCATTTAAACCGTCTTGTTAAGCAACTGTAACCTGCACCACTTTTCGAAGGGGCATTTAGACCGCCTTGTTAAGCTACTGCGACCTGCATGACTCTACCAAGGGACATTTAAACCGTCTTGTTAAGCTACTGCGACCTGCACGTCTCTTCCAAGGGGCATTTAAACAGTCTTGTTAAGCTGCTGCGACCTGCATGTCTCTTCAAGGGGCATTTAAATCGTCTTGTTAAGCTACTGCGACCTCCACCGCTCTTCCAAGGAGCATTTAAACTGTCTTGTTAAGCTACTGCGACCGCCACCGCTCTTGCAAGGGGCATTTAAACCATCTTGTTAAGCTACTGCGACCTGCACGTCTCTTCCAAGCGGCATTTAAACCGTCTTGTTAAGCTACTGCGACCTGCATGTTTCTTTCAAGGGGCATTTAAAATGCTTTGTTAAGCTACTGCGACCTGCACGTCTCTTCCAAGGGGCATTTAAACCGTCCTGTTAAGCTACTGCGACCTGCACGACTTTTCCAACTGGCATTTCAACCGTCTTGATAAGCTTCTGCGACCTGCATGTCTCTTGCAAGGGGCATTTAAACCGTCTTGTTAAGCTACTGCAACCTGCACGTCTCTACCAAGGGGCATTTAAACATTCTTGTTAAGCTACTGCGACCTGCACATCTCTTCCAAGGGGCATTTAAACTGTCTTGTTAAGCTACTGCGACCTCCACTGCTCTTCCAAGGGGCATTTAAACAGTCTTGTTAAACTACTGCGACCTGGACGTGTCTTCCAAGGGGCATTTAAACCGTCTTGTTAAGCTAGTGCGACTTGCACGTCTCTTCCAAGGTGCATTTAAACCGTCTTGTTAAGCTACTGTAACCTCCACCACTTTTCCAAGGTGCATTTAAACCGTCTTGTTAAGCTACTGCGACCTGCACGTCTCTTCCATGGGGCATTTAAACCGTCTTGTTAAGCTACTGCGACCTGCACGTCTCTTCCAAGGGGCATTTAAACAGTCTTGTTAAGCTGCTGCGACTTGCATGTCTCTTCCAAGGGGCATTTAAACTGTCTTGTTAAGCTACTGCGACCTCCACCGCTCTTCCAAGGGGCATTTAAACTGTCTTGTTATGCAAATGCGACCTGCACGTCTCTTCCAAGGGGCATTTAAATCGTCTTGGTAAGCTACTGCGACCTGCACGTCTCTTCCAAGGGGCATTTAAACTGTCTTGTTAAGCTACTGCGACCTGCATGTCTCTTCCAAGTGACATTTAAACCATCTTGATAAGCTACTGCGACCTGCACGTCTCTTCCACGGGGCTTTTAAACTGTCTTGTTAAGCTACTGCGACCTCCACCTCTCTTCCAAGGGCGTTTAAACCGTCTTATTAAGCTACTGCGAAGTGCACATCTCTTCAAAGGGGCATTTAAACTGTGTTATTAAGCTACTGCGACCTGCACGTCTCTTCCAAGGGGCATTTAAACAGTCTTGTTAAGCTGCTGCGACCTGCATGTCTCTTCAAGGGGCATTTAAATCGTCTTGTTAAGCTACTGCGACCTCCACCGCTCTTCCAAGGAGCATTTAAACTGTCTTGTTAAGCTACTGCGACCGCCACCGCTCTTGCAAGGGGCATTTAAACCATCTTGTTAAGCTACTGCGACCTGCACGTCTCTTCCAAGCGGCATTTAAACCGTCTTGTTAAGCTACTGCGACCTGCATGTTTCTTTCAAGGGGCATTTAAAATGCTTTGTTAAGCTACTGCGACCTGCACGTCTCTTCCAAGGGGCATTTAAACCGTCTTGTTAAGCTACTGCGACCTGCACGACTTTTCCAACTGGCATTTCAACCGTCTTGATAAGCTTCTGCGACCTGCATGTCTCTTGCAAGGGGCATTTAAACCGTCTTGTTAAGCTACTGCAACCTGCACGTCTCTACCAAGGGGCATTTAAACATTCTTGTTAAGCTACTGCGACCTGCACATCTCTTCCAAGGGGCATTTAAACTGTCTTGTTAAGCTACTGCGACCTCCACTGCTCTTCCAAGGGGCATTTAAACAGTCTTGTTAAACTACTGCGACCTGGACGTGTCTTCCAAGGGGCATTTAAACCGTCTTGTTAAGCTAGTGCGACTTGCACGTCTCTTCCAAGGTGCATTTAAACCGTCTTGTTAAGCTACTGTAACCTCCACCACTTTTCCAAGGTGCATTTAAACCGTCTTGTTAAGCTACTGCGACCTGCACGTCTCTTCCATGGGGCATTTAAACCGTCTTGTTAAGCTACTGCGACCTGCACGTCTCTTCCAAGGGGCATTTAAACAGTCTTGTTAAGCTGCTGCGACTTGCATGTCTCTTCCAAGGGGCATTTAAACTGTCTTGTTAAGCTACTGCGACCTCCACCGCTCTTCCAAGGGGCATTTAAACTGTCTTGTTATGCAAATGCGACCTGCACGTCTCTTCCAAGGGGCATTTAAATCGTCTTGGTAAGCTACTGCGACCTGCACGTCTCTTCCAAGGGGCATTTAAACTGTCTTGTTAAGCTACTGCGACCTGCATGTCTCTTCCAAGTGACATTTAAACCATCTTGATAAGCTACTGCGACCTGCACGTCTCTTCCACGGGGCTTTTAAACTGTCTTGTTAAGCTACTGCGACCTCCACCTCTCTTCCAAGGGCGTTTAAACCGTCTTATTAAGCTACTGCGAAGTGCACATCTCTTCAAAGGGGCATTTAAACTGTGTTATTAAGCTACTGCGACCTGCACGTCTCTTCTAAGGGGCATTTAAACTGTCTTGTTAAGCTACTGTGACCTCCACCGCTCTTCCAAGGGTCATTTAAACTGTCTTGTTAAGCTACTGCGACCTGCACGTCTCTTCCAAGGGGCATTTAAATCGTCTTGGTAAGCTACTGCGACCTGCAAGCCTCTTCCAAGGGGCATTTAAGCCGTCATGTTAAGCTACTGCGACCTGCACGTCTCTTCCAAGGGGCATTTAAACTGTCTTGTTAAGCTACTGCAACCTACACCGCTCTTCCAAGGGTCATTTAAACTGTCTTGTTAAGCTACTGCGACCTGCACGTCTCTTAAAAGGGGCATTTAAATTGTCTTGGTAAGCTACTGCGACCTGCAAGCCTCATCCAAGGGGCATTTAAACCATCATGTTAAGCTACTGCGACCTGCGCATCTCTTCAAAAGGGCATTTAAACAGTCTTATTAAGCTACTGCGACCTGCACGTCTCTTCCAAGGGGCATTTAAACCATCTTGTTAAGCTACTGCGATGCGACCTGCACGTCTCTTCCAAGGGGCATTTAAACTGTCTTGTTAAGCAACTGTGACCTGAACGTCTCTTCCAAGGGGCATTTAAATCTTCTTGGTAATCTACTGCGACCTGCACGTCTCTTCCAAGGGGCATTTAAATCTTCTTGGTAATCTACTGCGACCTGCACGTCTTTTCCAAGGGGCATTTAAACTGTCTTGTTAAGCTACTTCGACCTGCACGTCTCTTCCAAGGGGCATTTAAACCGTCTCCTTAAGCTACTGTAACCTCCACCACTTTTCCAAGGGGCAATTAAACCGTCTTGTTAAGCTACTGCGACCTGCATGTCTCTTTCAAGGGGCATTTAAAATGCTTTGTTAAGCTACTGCGACCTGCACGTCTCTTCCAAGGGGCATTTAAACCGTCTTGTTAAGCTACTGTGACCTGCACGTCTCTTCTAAGGGGCATTTAAACCGTCTTGTTAAGCTTCTGCGACCTGCATGTCTCTTCCAAGGGGCATTTAAACCGTCTTGTTAAGCTACTGCGACTTCCACTGCACTTCCAAGGGGCATTTAAACAGTCTTGTGAAGTTACTGCAACCTGCATGTCTCTTTCAAGGGGCATTTAAACTGTCTTGTTAAGCTACTGCGACCTCCACCGCTCTTCCAAGGGGCATTTAAACCATCTTGTTAAGCTACTGCGATCTCCACCTCTCTTCCAAGGGCATTTAAACCATCTTATTAAGCTACTGCGACCTGCACATCTCTTCAAGGGGCATTCAAACCATCTTATTAAGCTACTGCGACCTGCATGTCTCTTCCAAGGGGCATATAAAACTTCTTGTTAAGCTACTGCGACCGGCACGTCTCTTCCAAGGGGCATTTAAACCGTCTTGTTAAGCTGCTGTGACCTGCATGTCTCTTCCAAGGGGCATTTAAACCATCTTGTTAAGCTACTTCAACCTCCACCGCACTTCCAAGGGGCATTTAAACCGTCTTGTTAAGCTACTGCAACCTGCACGTCTCTTTCAAGGGGCATCTAAACCGTCTTGTTAAGCTACTGCGACCTGCACGTGTCTTCCAAGGGGCATTTAAACCGTCTTGTTAAGCTACTGCGACTTGAACGTCTCTTCCAAGGGGCATTTAAACCGTTTTGTTAAGCAACTGTAACCTGCACTACTTTTCGAAGGGGCATTTAAACCGTCTTGTTAAGCTACTGAGACCTGCATGTCTATACCAAGGGACATTTAAACCGTCTTGTTAAGCTACTGCGACCTGCACGTCTCTTCCAAGGGGCATTTTAACAGTCTAGTTAAGCTGCTGCGACCTGCATGTCTCTTCAAGGGGCATTTAAATCGTCTTGTTAAGCTACTGCGACCTCCACCGCTCTTCCAAGGGGCATTTAAACTGTCTTGTTAAGCTACTGCGACCGCCACCGCTCTTGCAAGGGGCATTTAAACCATCTTGTTAAGCTACTACGACCTGCACGTCTCTTCCAAGGGGCATTTAAACTGTCTTGTTAAGCTACTGCGACCTGCACGTCTCTTCTAAGGGGCATGTAAACCGTATTGTTAAGCTACTGCGACTTGCACGTCTCTTCCAAGCGGCATTTAAACCGTCTTGTTAAGCTACTGTAACCTCCACCACTTTTCCAAGGTGCATTTAAACCGTCTTGTTAAGCTACTGCGACCTGCACGTCTCTTCCATGGGGCATTTAAACCGTCTTGTTAAGCTACTGCGACCTGCACGTCTCTTCCAAGGGGCATTTAAACAGTCTTGTAAAGCTGCTGCGACTTGCATGTCTCTTCCAAGGGGCATTTAAACTGTCTTGTTAAGCTACTGCGACCTCCACCGCTCTTCCAAGGGGCATTTAAACTGTCTTGTTAAGCAAATGCGACCTGCACGTCTCTTCCAAGGGGCATTTAAATCGTCTTGGTAAGCTACTGCGACCTGCAGGTCTCTTCCAAGGGGCATTTAAACTATCTTGTTAAGCTACTGCGACCTCCACCGCTCTTGCAAGGGGCATTTAAACCATCTTGTTAAGCTATGGCGACCTGCACGTCTCTTCCAAGGGGCATTTAAACTGTCTTGTTAAGCTACTGCGACCTGCACGTCTCTTCTAAGGGGCATTTAAACCGTATTGTTAAGCTACTGCGACTTGCACGTCTCTTCCAAGCGGCATTTAAACCGTCTTGTTAAGCTACTGTAACCTCCACCACTTTTCCAAGGGGCATTTAAACCGTCTTGTTAAGCTACTGCGACCTGCATGTTTCTTTCAAGGGGCATTTAAAATGCTTTGTTAAGCTACTGCGACCTGCACGTCTCTTCCAAGGGGCATTTAAACCGTCTTGTTAAGCTACTGCGACCTGCACGACTCTTCCAACTGGCATTTCAACCGTCTTGATAAGCTTCTGCGACCTGCATGTCTCTTGCAAGGGGCATTTAAACCGTCTTGTTAAGCTAGTGCGACCTCCACCACACTTCCAAGGGGCATTTAAACAGTCTTGTGAAGCTACTGCGACCTGCACGTATCTTTCAAGGGGCATTTAAACTGTCTTGTTAAGATACTGCAAACTCCACCGCTCATCCAAGGGGCATTTAAAGTATCTTCTTAAGCTACTGCGACCTGCACGTCTCTTCCAATGGGCATTTAAACTGTCTTGTTAAGCTACGGCGACCTCCACCTCTCTTCCAAGGGGCATTTAAACCATCTTATTAAGCTACTGCGACCTGCACATCTCTTCCAAGGGGCATTTAAACCGTCTTATTAAGCTACTGCGACCTGCACGTCTCTTCCAAGGGGCATTTAAACTGTCTTGTTAAGCTACTGCGACCTCCACCGCTCTTCCAAGGGTCATTTAAACTGTCTTGTTAAGCTACTGCGACCTGCACGTCTCTTCCAAGGGGCATTTAAATCGTCTTGGTAAGCTACTGCCACCTGCACGTCTCTTCCAAGGGGCATTTAAACTGTCTTTTTAAGCTACTGCGACCTTCACCGCTCTTCCAAGGGGCATTTAAACCATCTTGTTAAGCTACTTCGACCTGCACGTCTCGTACAAGGGGCATTTAAACTGTCTTGTTCAGCTACTGCGACCTGCACGTCTCTTCCAAGGGGCATTTAAACTGTCTTGTTAAGCTACTGCGACCTCCACCGCTCTTCCAAGGGGCATTTAAACAGTCTTGTTAAGATACTGCGACCTGCACGTGTCTTCCAAGGGGCATTTAAACCGTCTTGTTAAGCTACTGCGACTTGCACGTCTCTTCCAAGGTGCATTTAAACCGTCTTGTTAAGCTACTGTAACCTCCACCACTTTTCCAAGGTGCATTTAAACCGTCTTGTTAAGCTACTGCGACCTGCACGTCTCTTCCAAGGGGCATTTAAATCGTCTTGGTAAGCTACTGCGACCTGCAGGTCTCTTCCAAGGGGCATTTAAACTGTCTTGTTAAGCTACTGCGACCTCCACCGCTCTTGCAAGGGGCATTTAAACCGTATTGTTAAGCTACTGCGACTTGCACGTCTCTTCCAAGGAGCATTTAAACCGTCTTGTTAAGCTACTGCAACCTCCACCACTTTTCCAAGAGGCATTTAAACCGTCTTGTTAAGCTACTGCGACCTGCATGTCTCTTCCAAGGGGCATTTAAAACGCTTTGTTAAGCTACTGCGACCTGCACGTCTCTTCCAAGGGGCATTTAAACCGTCTTGTTAAGCTACTGCAACCTGCACTTCTCTTCCAAGGGGCATTTAAACCGTCTTGTTTAGCTGCTGCGAACTGCATGTCTCTTCCAAGGGGCATTTAAACCGTCTTGTTAAGCTACTGCTACCTCCACCGCACTTCCAAGGGGCATTTAAACTGTCTTGTTAAACTACTGCGACCTGTACGTCTCTTCCAAGGGGCATTTTAACCGTCTTGTTAAGCTACTGCAACCCGCACGTCTCTTCCAAGGGGCATTTAAACCGTCTTGTTTAGCTGCTGCGAACTGCATGTCTCTTCCAAGGGGCATTTAAACCGTCTTGTTAAGCTACTGCTACCTCCACCGCACTTCCAAGGGGCATTTAAACTGTCTTGTTAAGCTACTGCGACCTGTACGTCTCTTCCAAGGGGCACTTAAACTGTCTTGTTAAGCTACTGCGACCTCCACCTCTCTTCCAAGGGGCATTTAAACCGTCTTGTTAAGCTACTGCGACCTGCAAGTCTCTTCCAAGGCTTATTTAAACCGTCTTTATAAGCTACTGCGACTTGAACGTCTCTTCCAAGGGGCATTTAAACCGTCTTGTTAAGCTACTGTAACCTCCACCACTTTTCAAAGGGGCATCTAAACCGTCTTGTTAAGGTACTGCGACCTGCACGTCTCTTTCAAGGGGCATTTAAACCGTCTTGTTAAGCTACTGCGACCTGCATGTCTCTTCCAAGGGGCATTTAAACCGTCTTGTTAAGCTACTGCGACCTGCACGTCTCTTCCAAGGGGAATTTAAACCGTCATGTTAAGCTGCTGCGACCTGCATGTCTCTTACAAGGGGCATTTAAACCGTCTTGTTAAGCTACTGCAACCTCCACCGCACTTGCAAGTGGCATTTAAACAGTTTTGTTAAGCTACTGTGACCTGCATGTGTGATGAACCTGTAGCCGCCATCTTGGTAATGATAAATCATATCCAGGGATGGCCACACTTCAGCAGCCCCCACCCTTGGGACCTTCTGTTAAAACGTCAACTAGATAGTTTCCCCCCATCCAGGCTCCTGTAAGATAAGAAGCCTACTTAACACTTGAATGCTAGGAGCTTCAAAGACTTCGAGAGGAAACACAGCCAGCAGGGGGGGGTGCTTCGTCCATCTGTAACTGACCATTTGTCCCATAGGACTAGTTTCTTTGTCTGTCACAAGCATGGAGGCATAAGATATAGAAACATGAAAAGTACACGCATGTTGCGTGGGATGGGCCAATAAAAAAATATCACGGCGTCCCGGAGCCATTGCGCACACAAGCCTCCGCGGTAGACGTTTGTACGTGCTCTGGAAGCCAAGATATAGCGCTGAGCCATTCCTGAGGACCGTATGGTATCATAATTGATATCAAAAGGTCGGTTACGGCGGCCCGAATCCGTGGGAACCCCTGTGGGTATCCTGAGACCATCCCAGAAGAAGTTATTGGGTTCCTTAGAATTTGGGCTTCTGATCGAAGTTAGACCTGAGGGTGGAGACTGAGCCAGCTGACCTCACCAGCAGTGGGCGGGACGGGGCAGGTAAGATAGCAGGACAGACAAGAGACAAGTCAGTCTTGACCCAAGAGTGGTGTGCTGAACATCTGAGCACCAGCTGAGGCCACCAAGGGGAGGAGCAGTTTGACCATGCGGTGGTAGGCCTCAGCCTGTAACAAAGAACCGTGCCTGCGACCGCAGAATCCTCTCCCTGCGTCACAAGAAAATCAAGAAACCGGTAACTGATATGCTGTGGTGATTCTGTGTGTTGTATTCCATTGTTGTATAGTTTAGCCTGACCTTATACCTGTGTATATTTAGTTGTATATCGTGTATCTAGTGTATTATTATAATCAATTACCTCAAGTAATTGTGGGCCTGCCTTTTATTCTGCATAACGAACGCACGTCCGTGTGAGCTCGGCTCAAGCCAAAAACGCTACCCAGGGTTGGTTCCTGACCCGATATAGGCCCATTCACGGACTGGGCGTATATCTAAAATAGGGACTGGTGGCAGCATACCAACTGGGGATTGGGGAAGGCTGGTAGTGACGGTCGGAGGTTCAGATATATATATTCCTGGCGCGGCCAAGGAAGATATATATACCGCCCTCACTACAGAGGGCCCCGATACCCAGTAGGTTACAGGACAGTCTCTCTGGCGACCGCTTATCCTAGGTGCAGTTCCTTGACTGACCTGAGGCTAAGAGGGCGCTAGCGAGTTGTGCTGTTTAGTGACGTTGAAGGGATAACACACTACCGTGTTCCCTGCGCTGGTTGCAGCTACCTGGCACTACTTTCTCTAGGTGCAGTACCTTGACTGACCTGAGAGGTAAGGGGGCGCCAGAGAGCTGCACCCACCGGCCGGCTTTCATCACATTGGTGGCAGAGCGGTGGGATTGCAGAATAATAGTGTTGTGGGACCCCTACTCCCAGGCACTAAAGACTGCCAGTGGTAACTTCCACTGCTGGAGTCTTAAGGTCAGCCCAACGTTAGACGGTCAGGCTAAAAGTATAACAAGGTGTGTGCAAACTCAGGGTTGCAGCGGTGTCGGTTACCAAGATGGCAGACGGCACCAGGAGCAAGACCCTGCAGGAGGCTAATGCTACGGTCCGTGTGGCAGGAGGGGAGGACATTGTTACTCATGGCGAGGAGGAGTCCAGCCCGGGCACCTCAGGGAGCCAGTCCCCAGTATACGGTCCCGCAGTGGGCTGCCCACCACCTACCCAGCCCAGCCTGTCCAGATCACAAGCCCTTTTACAAGCGGCTATGGCAAGTCTCCAGTCTCATGGCGATGCCGTCTACAAAACCCTCCTGGCAGCATCAGAGAAGGCAGCGGAGGAGGAGCGTGCAGAGCGGGCTGCGGAGCGGGCTGCGGAGCGGGCTGCGGAGCGTGAAGCTGCAGAGCGCCGGGAGGCTGCGGAGCGTGAAGCTGCAGAGCGCCGGGAGGCTGCGGAGCGTGCAGAGCGAGCTGCGGAGCGCCAGCACCAACTGGACCTGGCCCAGCGGGGGCTTCCGCTAGAGCAACCAACCCATCAGGAGACCAAGTCGTCCAAAGTCCGAGCTGAGGACTTCCCTCTACTGGAGAAGGATGGGGACCTGGACTCCTTTCTGGTGGCATTTGAACGGACCTGTCTTCAGCACCATCTGGCCCGGGATCAGTGGGCCAGATACCTGACCCCCCGTTTGAGGGGTAAGTCCCTGGATGCCTTGGGGGACTTACCTGCCGGGGAGGTACAGAACTACGACTGCATCAAGCGGGCCCTGATCCGGCAGTACAACCTCACTCCCGAGTCGTACCGCCAGAAGTTCCGGAGCCTGCTGCGTGGCCCCAAGGACACCTGGACCGATCATATGCGGGCGCTGTTGAGAGCCGCAGAGCACTGGACCTCGGGTCTAGCGCTTACTACCCGCCAGGAGGTCCAGGAACTGTTCGTCACGGAGCAGTTCTTGTGGAACTGCCCAGAGGACCTCCGACAGTTCCTCCGTGACCGAAAACCAACAGGGGCTTCTGCTACAGCCGCCCTGGCAGACGAGTATGCCAATAACAGGGCGCCTGAGCTGAAGAAGTCTGCCAGCAGCACCTGGAGAGGGGGTAAGCCCAGTCATGCCCCTGTTTCCCCGGCCCCTAGAACACAAGGGGTGTATCCCCCTGTTGCCCTCTCCAGGCAAGGACCAGACGTAAGACGTTGTCATCTATGCAACAAACCAGGACACTTTAGGGCTGAGTGTCCCCAGCGCCAAAAGACCCCATCCCAGTCCCAGAGAGCGCCCAATGTTTTGTGTGTGGGAGGGGGTGGTGGTAGGTCCCTGGACAACATCCAACCCGTCACCATAGGCCGTTCTGCGGTCATGGGACTGCGGGACACGGGCGCTGAACGAACACTGGTACGGCCTGAGGTGGTGTCCCCCCAGGACTTGGTACCAGGAAAGACTCTTTCCGTCTCCGGGGTTGGAGGCGTGGAGCCGGCACTTCCCGTTGCCATGGTGTATTTGGACTGGGGTGCCGGAAGGGGGATGCGGGAGGTGGGAGTAACGCCAAATATTCCCGCAAATGTTTTATTAGGGACCGACTTGGGGCGTCTAGTATCGCAGTATGTACCCTCTGAACCCCCAAGTTCGGCCCCCCAAGAGTGTATTGATTTGTCTGCTGCTAATGCCAACCATGTTGTATGTAGTGTGTGTCCTGCTGAGGAGGAGGGAGTGAAACCTGAGGGTAACACCTGCACAGACACAACACAAACAGGGTTAGTGAAAGCAGGTGGGGAGTGTGGGGATGCCCGCAGAGGTGCTCAGCCGGCGTGCCGTGACCTCTTGTCCTCCGGTGAGGGAGGGGGCGGGCAGGATTCTGTAGAGGGAAGCTCAGGGATGGAGAGGGGGGCAGCTACCGGCAGTGTAGGGCTCCCAGGGGTATCCAGGCTGCTGAGTATAGGCCCACTGCAGGGGGAGGAACAGGCCATGGGAGGTGGGGGTGTCCCAAGAGAGGAGCCGCCAGGTAAGACCCCAGGGCAGGAGTTCCCCACATCCGAGATGTCCAAAGGCCTAGGAAGCCTGCCTGATCGGGCGGCTTGGTCAGAAACAGAGGGGAAGCAGGCACTACCCACGGTCACAGCGGTCATAGCCGCTGTCACCAGGAGTGGGAGCGCCGGAGCCCAAGGAGCCTTGCAGAGGTCCGACGGCTTCCCCACTTCTGACCAAGTGTCTGCCGGGTCAGACAGCGGCCAGGTGACATGCCCGGAGGGGCTGACAGAGGATGTGGCAGTTTCGTCGATTCTGGCCACATCAAGTCAGGAATTTCAGGCTGCGTTGGAAGCAGACGACAGCCTGAAAGCTCTCAAGGAACAGGCGGCACAGCCTCCCATGGAGTCAGACTGCGAGCGTGTGGTCTGGGACCAGGGACGGCTGTACCGGGTAACGGTCCAGCAGGGTTCACCGGAGGCGTGGCCCAGGGACCGACAGTTAGTGGTACCCTATCCGTTCAGGGCGGAATTGTTGCGGATCGCACACGAGATTCCGATGGCCGGACACCTAGGGATCGCTAAAACCAAGGCCAGGATAGCTCAGCATTTCTACTGGCCTGGGATGGGAGCCGCGGTGGGTGCCTACTGCCGTTCGTGTGACACCTGTCAGAGGGTGGGGAAGGCGGGGCCGCTCCCCAAAGCCCCACTGGTAACTCTGCCAATCATCGAAGAGCCTTTCTCGAGGGTCGCTGTGGATCTTATTGGACCTCTGTCCACTCCCAGCCACTCCGGGAAATGCTTCATACTCACGGTAGTGGACTATGCCACCCGGTACCCGGAAGCGGTAGCTTTGTCGTCCATTCGGGCCGACAAGGTGGCTACCGCCTTACTGGAGATCTTCTCCAGAGTGGGTTTCCCCCAAGAAATGCTCACCGACCGAGGGACCCAGTTCATGTCGCGGCTGATGGAGTCCCTCTGTAAGCAAATGCAGGTGCAACATCTGGTGGCCAGCCCGTATCACCCACAGACTAATGGCCTGTGTGAGCGGTTCAATGGCACCTTAAAGCAGATGCTTAAGATGTTGGTCGACTCCCACGGGAGAGACTGGGAGCGTTACCTCCCACACCTCCTATTTGCTTACCGGGAGGTTCCGCAGGCCTCAACGGGGTTCTCCCCCTTTGAGCTCCTGTACGGGCGACGGGTACGGGGCCCCCTGGCTCTGGTGAAGGAAGCATGGGAAGGGGATTTGGCCACCCCCGAGGTGTCGGTCATCGAGTATGTCGTGCGCCACCGGGACAGGATGATGGCCTTGGCAAAGCTGGTGCAGGACAATATGGCCCAGGCCCAGGCCGACCAGAAGCGGTGGTACGACCAGAATGCTTGTGAGAGGACCTACCAGGTGGGTCAAAAGGTGTGGGTACTGGTCCCCGTACCACAGAACAAGCTTCAGGCAGCCTGGGAAGGTCCCTACTTCGTGCACCAGAAACTCAATGCCGTCACCTATCTGGTCACCCTGGATCACGCCCGTGGAAGGAGGAAGGCCTTCCACGTGAACATGATGAAGGCTCATCATGAGCGGGAAGCGACTGCCCACCCAGTGTGCAACCTTCCCGAGGAAGGAGAGGTAGAAACCCTCCTGGATCTGCTCACCCAAGCCAAGGCGGGTGGGTCCATCGAGGATGTGGGGGTTGGCCACCAGCTCACGGAGGACCAACGGTCCCAGCTGGGGACCACCCTGCACCCCTTCCGGGGGCTGTTCAGCAGCCTGCCCGGAAGGACTGAGATGGCTGTCCACGACGTGGACACTGGCGATCACCCGCCGATCCGGCGTTCAGCATATCGGGTCTCTTTCGAGGTGCAGGGAAACATGCGCCAAGAGATAGACGAGATGCTGAAGCTGGGGGTGATCCAGGCATCCAGCAGCGCGTGGGCCTCGCCTGTAGTCCTCGTACCAAAGAAGGACCGAACTACACGGTTCTGCGTGGACTACCGGGGGCTCAACGCTGTAACGGCCACCGATGCGTGGTATGGGGAACGCATCGATGACCTGCTCGATCGGATGGCCGGGGCTAAGTACCTGACCATCATGGATCTGAGCCGGGGGTACTGGCAGATTCCTCTGACCCCCGCGGCAAGGGAACGCTCTGCCTTTATCACCCCTTTTGGACTGTACGAGTCCACAGTGATGCCATTCGGCATGAAGAATGCCCCTGCCACTTTTCAGCGGATGGTCAATACGCTGCTTGAGGGACTTGAAGGGTACGCGGCTGCGTACTTGGACGATATTGCAGTCTTCAGTCCCACTTGGGAGGATCACCTAGAGCACCTGCGGCAGGTGCTCGGTCGGATCCACCGGGCAGGCTTGACCATCAAGCCGGAAAAGTGCCAGCTGGGCATGAGTGAGGTCCTCTACCTGGGTCACCGGGTAGGCGGGGGGGTTCTGAAGCCAGAACCGGGGAAAGTGGATGCCATCGCATCCTGGCCCACTCCTAGGACCAAAAAGCAGGTGATGTCCTTCTTGGGGACCGCCGGGTACTATAGGAGGTTCGTCCCACACTATAGCACCCTGGCCAAGCCCCTGACGGACCTCACCAAGAAGAAGCTGCCCGTCGCAGTCGACTGGACAGTCGCCTGCGAGACAGCTTTCGGGGCACTCAAGGCCGCCCTAAGTAGCTCCCCTGTACTGCAAGCTGCCGACTTCGACCGGCCGTTTGTGGTACAGACCGACGCCAGTGACTTTGGCCTCGGTGCTGTGCTAAGTCAGGTCAACACGACAGGCCAGGAACATCCTGTCTTGTACCTGAGCAGGAAGCTACTGCCCCGGGAGGTGGCTTACTCCACGGTGGAAAAAGAATGCCTGGCAATTGTATGGGCCCTGCAGCGTCTGCAGCCCTACTTGTACGGGAGCCATTTCACCGTGGAGACGGACCACAACCCCCTCAGCTGGTTACACACGGTCTCTGGGTCGAATGGCAGGTTGCTACGCTGGAGCCTCGCTCTCCAGCAGTACCACTTCTCCATTCGCCACAGAAGAGGCCGTGACCACGGTAACGCTGACGGGTTATCCCGGCAAGGGGAGGGTGCAGAAGGACGCACGGGGGAACACAGGAATGTGCTACCCCCTCGCGCCCTCGTATAGGGGGAGGTGTGATGAACCTGTAGCCGCCATCTTGGTAATGATAAATCATATCCAGGGATGGCCACACTTCAGCAGCCCCCACCCTTGGGACCTTCTGTTAAAACGTCAACTAGATAGTTTCCCCCCATCCAGGCTCCTGTAAGATAAGAAGCCTACTTAACACTTGAATGCTAGGAGCTTCAAAGACTTCGAGAGGAAACACAGCCAGCAGGGGGGGGTGCTTCGTCCATCTGTAACTGACCATTTGTCCCATAGGACTAGTTTCTTTGTCTGTCACAAGCATGGAGGCATAAGATATAGAAACATGAAAAGTACACGCATGTTGCGTGGGATGGGCCAATAAAAAAATATCACGGCGTCCCGGAGCCATTGCGCACACAAGCCTCCGCGGTAGACGTTTGTACGTGCTCTGGAAGCCAAGATATAGCGCTGAGCCATTCCTGAGGACCGTATGGTATCATAATTGATATCAAAAGGTCGGTTACGGCGGCCCGAATCCGTGGGAACCCCTGTGGGTATCCTGAGACCATCCCAGAAGAAGTTATTGGGTTCCTTAGAATTTGGGCTTCTGATCGAAGTTAGACCTGAGGGTGGAGACTGAGCCAGCTGACCTCACCAGCAGTGGGCGGGACGGGGCAGGTAAGATAGCAGGACAGACAAGAGACAAGTCAGTCTTGACCCAAGAGTGGTGTGCTGAACATCTGAGCACCAGCTGAGGCCACCAAGGGGAGGAGCAGTTTGACCATGCGGTGGTAGGCCTCAGCCTGTAACAAAGAACCGTGCCTGCGACCGCAGAATCCTCTCCCTGCGTCACAAGAAAATCAAGAAACCGGTAACTGATATGCTGTGGTGATTCTGTGTGTTGTATTCCATTGTTGTATAGTTTAGCCTGACCTTATACCTGTGTATATTTAGTTGTATATCGTGTATCTAGTGTATTATTATAATCAATTACCTCAAGTAATTGTGGGCCTGCCTTTTATTCTGCATAACGAACGCACGTCCGTGTGAGCTCGGCTCAAGCCAAAAACGCTACCCAGGGTTGGTTCCTGACCCGATATAGGCCCATTCACGGACTGGGCGTATATCTAAAATAGGGACTGGTGGCAGCATACCAACTGGGGATTGGGGAAGGCTGGTAGTGACGGTCGGAGGTTCAGATATATATATTCCTGGCGCGGCCAAGGAAGATATATATACCGCCCTCACTACAGAGGGCCCCGATACCCAGTAGGTTACAGGACAGTCTCTCTGGCGACCGCTTATCCTAGGTGCAGTTCCTTGACTGACCTGAGGCTAAGAGGGCGCTAGCGAGTTGTGCTGTTTAGTGACGTTGAAGGGATAACACACTACCGTGTTCCCTGCGCTGGTTGCAGCTACCTGGCACTACTTTCTCTAGGTGCAGTACCTTGACTGACCTGAGAGGTAAGGGGGCGCCAGAGAGCTGCACCCACCGGCCGGCTTTCATCACATTGGTGGCAGAGCGGTGGGATTGCAGAATAATAGTGTTGTGGGACCCCTACTCCCAGGCACTAAAGACTGCCAGTGGTAACTTCCACTGCTGGAGTCTTAAGGTCAGCCCAACGTTAGACGGTCAGGCTAAAAGTATAACAAGGTGTGTGCAAACTCAGGGTTGCAGCGGTGTCGGTTACCAAGATGGCAGACGGCACCAGGAGCAAGACCCTGCAGGAGGCTAATGCTACGGTCCGTGTGGCAGGAGGGGAGGACATTGTTACTCATGGCGAGGAGGAGTCCAGCCCGGGCACCTCAGGGAGCCAGTCCCCAGTATACGGTCCCGCAGTGGGCTGCCCACCACCTACCCAGCCCAGCCTGTCCAGATCACAAGCCCTTTTACAAGCGGCTATGGCAAGTCTCCAGTCTCATGGCGATGCCGTCTACAAAACCCTCCTGGCAGCATCAGAGAAGGCAGCGGAGGAGGAGCGTGCAGAGCGGGCTGCGGAGCGGGCTGCGGAGCGGGCTGCGGAGCGTGAAGCTGCAGAGCGCCGGGAGGCTGCGGAGCGTGAAGCTGCAGAGCGCCGGGAGGCTGCGGAGCGTGCAGAGCGAGCTGCGGAGCGCCAGCACCAACTGGACCTGGCCCAGCGGGGGCTTCCGCTAGAGCAACCAACCCATCAGGAGACCAAGTCGTCCAAAGTCCGAGCTGAGGACTTCCCTCTACTGGAGAAGGATGGGGACCTGGACTCCTTTCTGGTGGCATTTGAACGGACCTGTCTTCAGCACCATCTGGCCCGGGATCAGTGGGCCAGATACCTGACCCCCCGTTTGAGGGGTAAGTCCCTGGATGCCTTGGGGGACTTACCTGCCGGGGAGGTACAGAACTACGACTGCATCAAGCGGGCCCTGATCCGGCAGTACAACCTCACTCCCGAGTCGTACCGCCAGAAGTTCCGGAGCCTGCTGCGTGGCCCCAAGGACACCTGGACCGATCATATGCGGGCGCTGTTGAGAGCCGCAGAGCACTGGACCTCGGGTCTAGCGCTTACTACCCGCCAGGAGGTCCAGGAACTGTTCGTCACGGAGCAGTTCTTGTGGAACTGCCCAGAGGACCTCCGACAGTTCCTCCGTGACCGAAAACCAACAGGGGCTTCTGCTACAGCCGCCCTGGCAGACGAGTATGCCAATAACAGGGCGCCTGAGCTGAAGAAGTCTGCCAGCAGCACCTGGAGAGGGGGTAAGCCCAGTCATGCCCCTGTTTCCCCGGCCCCTAGAACACAAGGGGTGTATCCCCCTGTTGCCCTCTCCAGGCAAGGACCAGACGTAAGACGTTGTCATCTATGCAACAAACCAGGACACTTTAGGGCTGAGTGTCCCCAGCGCCAAAAGACCCCATCCCAGTCCCAGAGAGCGCCCAATGTTTTGTGTGTGGGAGGGGGTGGTGGTAGGTCCCTGGACAACATCCAACCCGTCACCATAGGCCGTTCTGCGGTCATGGGACTGCGGGACACGGGCGCTGAACGAACACTGGTACGGCCTGAGGTGGTGTCCCCCCAGGACTTGGTACCAGGAAAGACTCTTTCCGTCTCCGGGGTTGGAGGCGTGGAGCCGGCACTTCCCGTTGCCATGGTGTATTTGGACTGGGGTGCCGGAAGGGGGATGCGGGAGGTGGGAGTAACGCCAAATATTCCCGCAAATGTTTTATTAGGGACCGACTTGGGGCGTCTAGTATCGCAGTATGTACCCTCTGAACCCCCAAGTTCGGCCCCCCAAGAGTGTATTGATTTGTCTGCTGCTAATGCCAACCATGTTGTATGTAGTGTGTGTCCTGCTGAGGAGGAGGGAGTGAAACCTGAGGGTAACACCTGCACAGACACAACACAAACAGGGTTAGTGAAAGCAGGTGGGGAGTGTGGGGATGCCCGCAGAGGTGCTCAGCCGGCGTGCCGTGACCTCTTGTCCTCCGGTGAGGGAGGGGGCGGGCAGGATTCTGTAGAGGGAAGCTCAGGGATGGAGAGGGGGGCAGCTACCGGCAGTGTAGGGCTCCCAGGGGTATCCAGGCTGCTGAGTATAGGCCCACTGCAGGGGGAGGAACAGGCCATGGGAGGTGGGGGTGTCCCAAGAGAGGAGCCGCCAGGTAAGACCCCAGGGCAGGAGTTCCCCACATCCGAGATGTCCAAAGGCCTAGGAAGCCTGCCTGATCGGGCGGCTTGGTCAGAAACAGAGGGGAAGCAGGCACTACCCACGGTCACAGCGGTCATAGCCGCTGTCACCAGGAGTGGGAGCGCCGGAGCCCAAGGAGCCTTGCAGAGGTCCGACGGCTTCCCCACTTCTGACCAAGTGTCTGCCGGGTCAGACAGCGGCCAGGTGACATGCCCGGAGGGGCTGACAGAGGATGTGGCAGTTTCGTCGATTCTGGCCACATCAAGTCAGGAATTTCAGGCTGCGTTGGAAGCAGACGACAGCCTGAAAGCTCTCAAGGAACAGGCGGCACAGCCTCCCATGGAGTCAGACTGCGAGCGTGTGGTCTGGGACCAGGGACGGCTGTACCGGGTAACGGTCCAGCAGGGTTCACCGGAGGCGTGGCCCAGGGACCGACAGTTAGTGGTACCCTATCCGTTCAGGGCGGAATTGTTGCGGATCGCACACGAGATTCCGATGGCCGGACACCTAGGGATCGCTAAAACCAAGGCCAGGATAGCTCAGCATTTCTACTGGCCTGGGATGGGAGCCGCGGTGGGTGCCTACTGCCGTTCGTGTGACACCTGTCAGAGGGTGGGGAAGGCGGGGCCGCTCCCCAAAGCCCCACTGGTAACTCTGCCAATCATCGAAGAGCCTTTCTCGAGGGTCGCTGTGGATCTTATTGGACCTCTGTCCACTCCCAGCCACTCCGGGAAATGCTTCATACTCACGGTAGTGGACTATGCCACCCGGTACCCGGAAGCGGTAGCTTTGTCGTCCATTCGGGCCGACAAGGTGGCTACCGCCTTACTGGAGATCTTCTCCAGAGTGGGTTTCCCCCAAGAAATGCTCACCGACCGAGGGACCCAGTTCATGTCGCGGCTGATGGAGTCCCTCTGTAAGCAAATGCAGGTGCAACATCTGGTGGCCAGCCCGTATCACCCACAGACTAATGGCCTGTGTGAGCGGTTCAATGGCACCTTAAAGCAGATGCTTAAGATGTTGGTCGACTCCCACGGGAGAGACTGGGAGCGTTACCTCCCACACCTCCTATTTGCTTACCGGGAGGTTCCGCAGGCCTCAACGGGGTTCTCCCCCTTTGAGCTCCTGTACGGGCGACGGGTACGGGGCCCCCTGGCTCTGGTGAAGGAAGCATGGGAAGGGGATTTGGCCACCCCCGAGGTGTCGGTCATCGAGTATGTCGTGCGCCACCGGGACAGGATGATGGCCTTGGCAAAGCTGGTGCAGGACAATATGGCCCAGGCCCAGGCCGACCAGAAGCGGTGGTACGACCAGAATGCTTGTGAGAGGACCTACCAGGTGGGTCAAAAGGTGTGGGTACTGGTCCCCGTACCACAGAACAAGCTTCAGGCAGCCTGGGAAGGTCCCTACTTCGTGCACCAGAAACTCAATGCCGTCACCTATCTGGTCACCCTGGATCACGCCCGTGGAAGGAGGAAGGCCTTCCACGTGAACATGATGAAGGCTCATCATGAGCGGGAAGCGACTGCCCACCCAGTGTGCAACCTTCCCGAGGAAGGAGAGGTAGAAACCCTCCTGGATCTGCTCACCCAAGCCAAGGCGGGTGGGTCCATCGAGGATGTGGGGGTTGGCCACCAGCTCACGGAGGACCAACGGTCCCAGCTGGGGACCACCCTGCACCCCTTCCGGGGGCTGTTCAGCAGCCTGCCCGGAAGGACTGAGATGGCTGTCCACGACGTGGACACTGGCGATCACCCGCCGATCCGGCGTTCAGCATATCGGGTCTCTTTCGAGGTGCAGGGAAACATGCGCCAAGAGATAGACGAGATGCTGAAGCTGGGGGTGATCCAGGCATCCAGCAGCGCGTGGGCCTCGCCTGTAGTCCTCGTACCAAAGAAGGACCGAACTACACGGTTCTGCGTGGACTACCGGGGGCTCAACGCTGTAACGGCCACCGATGCGTGGTATGGGGAACGCATCGATGACCTGCTCGATCGGATGGCCGGGGCTAAGTACCTGACCATCATGGATCTGAGCCGGGGGTACTGGCAGATTCCTCTGACCCCCGCGGCAAGGGAACGCTCTGCCTTTATCACCCCTTTTGGACTGTACGAGTCCACAGTGATGCCATTCGGCATGAAGAATGCCCCTGCCACTTTTCAGCGGATGGTCAATACGCTGCTTGAGGGACTTGAAGGGTACGCGGCTGCGTACTTGGACGATATTGCAGTCTTCAGTCCCACTTGGGAGGATCACCTAGAGCACCTGCGGCAGGTGCTCGGTCGGATCCACCGGGCAGGCTTGACCATCAAGCCGGAAAAGTGCCAGCTGGGCATGAGTGAGGTCCTCTACCTGGGTCACCGGGTAGGCGGGGGGGTTCTGAAGCCAGAACCGGGGAAAGTGGATGCCATCGCATCCTGGCCCACTCCTAGGACCAAAAAGCAGGTGATGTCCTTCTTGGGGACCGCCGGGTACTATAGGAGGTTCGTCCCACACTATAGCACCCTGGCCAAGCCCCTGACGGACCTCACCAAGAAGAAGCTGCCCGTCGCAGTCGACTGGACAGTCGCCTGCGAGACAGCTTTCGGGGCACTCAAGGCCGCCCTAAGTAGCTCCCCTGTACTGCAAGCTGCCGACTTCGACCGGCCGTTTGTGGTACAGACCGACGCCAGTGACTTTGGCCTCGGTGCTGTGCTAAGTCAGGTCAACACGACAGGCCAGGAACATCCTGTCTTGTACCTGAGCAGGAAGCTACTGCCCCGGGAGGTGGCTTACTCCACGGTGGAAAAAGAATGCCTGGCAATTGTATGGGCCCTGCAGCGTCTGCAGCCCTACTTGTACGGGAGCCATTTCACCGTGGAGACGGACCACAACCCCCTCAGCTGGTTACACACGGTCTCTGGGTCGAATGGCAGGTTGCTACGCTGGAGCCTCGCTCTCCAGCAGTACCACTTCTCCATTCGCCACAGAAGAGGCCGTGACCACGGTAACGCTGACGGGTTATCCCGGCAAGGGGAGGGTGCAGAAGGACGCACGGGGGAACACAGGAATGTGCTACCCCCTCGCGCCCTCGTATAGGGGGAGGTGTGATGAACCTGTAGCCGCCATCTTGGTAATGATAAATCATATCCAGGGATGGCCACACTTCAGCAGCCCCCACCCTTGGGACCTTCTGTTAAAACGTCAACTAGATAGTTTCCCCCCATCCAGGCTCCTGTAAGATAAGAAGCCTACTTAACACTTGAATGCTAGGAGCTTCAAAGACTTCGAGAGGAAACACAGCCAGCAGGGGGGGGTGCTTCGTCCATCTGTAACTGACCATTTGTCCCATAGGACTAGTTTCTTTGTCTGTCACAAGCATGGAGGCATAAGATATAGAAACATGAAAAGTACACGCATGTTGCGTGGGATGGGCCAATAAAAAAATATCACGGCGTCCCGGAGCCATTGCGCACACAAGCCTCCGCGGTAGACGTTTGTACGTGCTCTGGAAGCCAAGATATAGCGCTGAGCCATTCCTGAGGACCGTATGGTATCATAATTGATATCAAAAGGTCGGTTACGGCGGCCCGAATCCGTGGGAACCCCTGTGGGTATCCTGAGACCATCCCAGAAGAAGTTATTGGGTTCCTTAGAATTTGGGCTTCTGATCGAAGTTAGACCTGAGGGTGGAGACTGAGCCAGCTGACCTCACCAGCAGTGGGCGGGACGGGGCAGGTAAGATAGCAGGACAGACAAGAGACAAGTCAGTCTTGACCCAAGAGTGGTGTGCTGAACATCTGAGCACCAGCTGAGGCCACCAAGGGGAGGAGCAGTTTGACCATGCGGTGGTAGGCCTCAGCCTGTAACAAAGAACCGTGCCTGCGACCGCAGAATCCTCTCCCTGCGTCACAAGAAAATCAAGAAACCGGTAACTGATATGCTGTGGTGATTCTGTGTGTTGTATTCCATTGTTGTATAGTTTAGCCTGACCTTATACCTGTGTATATTTAGTTGTATATCGTGTATCTAGTGTATTATTATAATCAATTACCTCAAGTAATTGTGGGCCTGCCTTTTATTCTGCATAACGAACGCACGTCCGTGTGAGCTCGGCTCAAGCCAAAAACGCTACCCAGGGTTGGTTCCTGACCCGATATAGGCCCATTCACGGACTGGGCGTATATCTAAAATAGGGACTGGTGGCAGCATACCAACTGGGGATTGGGGAAGGCTGGTAGTGACGGTCGGAGGTTCAGATATATATATTCCTGGCGCGGCCAAGGAAGATATATATACCGCCCTCACTACAGAGGGCCCCGATACCCAGTAGGTTACAGGACAGTCTCTCTGGCGACCGCTTATCCTAGGTGCAGTTCCTTGACTGACCTGAGGCTAAGAGGGCGCTAGCGAGTTGTGCTGTTTAGTGACGTTGAAGGGATAACACACTACCGTGTTCCCTGCGCTGGTTGCAGCTACCTGGCACTACTTTCTCTAGGTGCAGTACCTTGACTGACCTGAGAGGTAAGGGGGCGCCAGAGAGCTGCACCCACCGGCCGGCTTTCATCACAGCATGTCTCTTCCAAGGGGCATTTAAACGGTCTTGGTAAGCTACTGCGACCTCAACCGCTCTTCCAAGGGGCATTTAAACCGTCTTGTTAAGCTACTGCGACCTCCACCTCTCTTCCAAGGGGCATTTAAACCGTCTTATTAAGCTACTGCGACCTGCACATCTCTTCCTAGGGGCATTTAGACCGGCTTATTAAGCTACTGCGACCTCCACCTCTCTTCCAAGGGGCATTTAAACTGTCTTGTTAAGCTACTTCGACCTGCACGTCTCTTCCAAGGGGCATTTAAATCGTCTTGGTAAGCTACTGCGACCTGCAAACCTCTTCCAAGGGGCATTTAAAACGTCTTGTTAAGCTACTGCGACCTGCACGTCTCTTCCAAGGGGCATATAAACTGTCTTGTTAAGCTACTGCTACCTTCACCGCTCTTCCAAGGGGCATTTAAACCATCTTGTTAAGCTACTGCGACCTGCACGTCTCGTACAAGGGGCATTTAAACTGTCTTGTTAAGCTGCTGCGACCTGCATGTGTCTTCCAAGTGGCATCTAAACCGTCTTGTTAAGCTACTGCAACCTCGACCGCACTTGCAAGGGGCATTTAAACCATCTTGTTAAGCTACTGCGACCTGCATGTCTCTTCCAAGGGGCATTTAAACCGTCTTGGTAAGCTACTGTGACCTCAACCGCTCTTCCAAGGGGCAATTAAACCGTCTTGTTAAGCTACTGCGACCTCCACCGCACTTGCAAGGGGCATTTAAACCGTCTTGTTAAGCTACTGCGACCTGCACATCTCTTTCAACGGGCATTTAAACTTTCTTGTTAAGCTACTGCGACCTCCACCTCTCTTCCAAGGGGCGTTTAAACCATCTTGTTAAGCTACTGCGACCTGCAAGTCTCTTCCAAGGCGCATTTAAACCGTCTTTTTAAGCTACTTCGACTTGAACGTCTCTTCCAAGGGGTATTTAAACCGTCTTGTTAAGCTACCGTAACCTCCACCACTTTTCCAAGGGGCACCTAAACAGTCTTGTTAAGCTACTGCGACCTCCACGTCTCTTCCAAGGGGCATTTAAACCGTCTTGTTAAGCTACTGCGACTTCCACCTCTCTTCCAAGGGGCATTTAAACCATCTTGTTAAGCTACTGGGACCTGCACGTCTCGTCCAAGGGGCATTTAAACTGTCTCGTTAAGCTACTGCGACCTCCATCGCTCTTCCAAGTGGCATTTAAACCATCTTGTTAAGCTACTGCGACCTGCATGTCTCTTCCAGGGGCATTTAAACCGTCTTGTTAAGCTACTGCGACCTGCACGTCTCTTCCAAGGGGCATTTAAACCATCTTGTTAAGCTACTGCGACCTGCACGTCTCTTCCAAGGGGCTTTTAAACCGTCTTATTAAGCTACTGCGACCTGCACGTCTCTTCGAAGGGGCATTTAAACTGTCTTCTTAAGCTACTGCGACCTCCACCGCTCTTCCAAGGGGCATTTAAACCATCTTGTTAAGCTACTGCGACCTCCACATCTCTTCCAAGGGGCATTTAAACCGTCTTGTTAAGCTCCTGCGACCTGCACGTCCCTTGAAAGGGGCATTTAATCCCTCTTGTTAAGCTACTGCGACCTGCATGTCTCTTCCAAGGGGCATTTAAACCATCTTGCTAAGCTACTGCGACCTCCACCGCTCTTCCAAGGGGCATTTAAACCATCTTGTTAAGCTACTGCAACCTGCACGTCTCTTCCAAGGGGCATTTAAACCGTCTTGGTAAGCTACTGTGACTTGCAAGCCTATCCCAAGGGGCATTTAAACCGTCTTGTTAAGCTATTGTAACCACCACCACTTTTCCAAGGAGCATTTAAACCGTCTTGTTAAGCCACTGCGACCTGCACGTCTCTTCCAAGGGGCATTTAAACCATCTTGTTAAGCTACTGAGACCTGCACGTCTCTTCCAAGGGGCAATTAAACCGTCTTATTAAGCTACTGCGACCTGAACGTCTCTTCCAAGGGGCATTTAAACTGTCTTGTTAAGCTACTGTGACCTCCACCGCTCTTCCAAGGGGCATTTAAGCAGTCTTGTTAAGCTGCTGCGACCTTCACATCTCTTCCAAGGGGCATTTAAATTGTCTTATTAAGCTACTGTAACCTCCACCACTTTTCCAAGGGGCATTTAAACCGTCTTGTTAAGCTACTGCGACCTGCACGTCTCTTCCAAGAGGCATTTAAGCCGTCTTGTTAAGCTACTGCGACCTGCACGTCTCTTTCAAGGGGCATTTAAACCGTCTTGTTAAGCTCCTTCCACCTCCACCTCTCTTCCAAGGGGCATTTAAACCATCTTGTTAAGCTACTGCGACCTGCACGTCTCTTCCAAGGGGGATTTAAACCGTCTTGTTAAGCTACTGCGACCTGCAACTCTCTTCCAAGGTGCATTTAAACCATCTTGTTAAGCTACTGCGACCTGCACGTCTCGTCCAAGGGTCATTTAAACTGTCTCGTTAAGCTACTGCGACCTCCACCGCTCTTCCAAGTGGCATTTAAACCATCTTGTTAAGCTACTGCGATCTGCACGTCTCTTCCAAGGGGCATTTAAACCGTCTTGTTAAGCTACTGCGACCTGCACGTCTCTTCCAAGGGGCATTTAAACTGTCTTGTTAAGCTACTGCGACCTGCACGTCTCTTCCAAGGGGCATTTAAACCGTCTTATTAAGCTATTGTGACCAGCACGTCTCTTCCAAGGGGCATTTAAACTGTCTTGTTAAGCTACTGCGACCTCCACCGCTCTTCCAAGGGGCATTTACACTGTCTTGGTAAGCTACTGCGACCTCCACGTCTCTTCCAAGGGGCATTTAAACCGTCTTGTTAAGCTACTGCGACCTGCACGTGTCTTCCAAGGGGCATTTAAACCGTCTTGTTAAGCTACTGCGACCTCCCCCGCTCTTCCAAGGGTCATTTAAACTGTCTTGTTGAGCTACTGCGACCTGCACGTCTCTTCCAAGGGGCATTTAAATCGTCTTGGTAAGCTACTGCGACCTGCAAGCCTCTTCCAAGGGGCATTTAAAACGTCTTGTTAAGCTCCTGCGACCTGCACGTCTCTTCCCAGGGGCATTTAAACTGTCTTGTTAAGCTACTGCGACCTCCCCCGCTCTTCCAAGGGTCATTTAAACTGTCTTGTTGAGCTACTGCGACCTGCACGTCTCTTCCAAGGGGCATTTAAATCGTCTTGGTAAGCTACTGCGACCTGCACGTCTCTTCCAAGGGGCATTTAAACTGTCTTGTTAAGCTACTGCGACCTTACCGCTCTTCTAAGGGGCATTTAAACCATCTTGTTAAGCTACTGCGACCTGCACGTCTCGTACAAGGGGCATTTAAACTGGCTTGTTAAGCTACTGCGACCTGCAAGTCTCTTCCAAGGGGCATTTAAACTGTCTTGTTAAGCTACTGCGACCTCCAACGCTCTTCCAAGGGACATTTAAACCATCTTGTTAAGCTACTGTGACCTGCACGTCTCTTCCAAGGGGCATTTAAACTGTCTTGTTAAGCTACTGCGACCTGCACGTCTCTTCTAAGGGGCATTTAAACCGTCTTGTTAAGCTACTGCGACTTGCACATCTCTTCCAAGGGGCAATTAAACCGTCTTGTTAAGCTACTGTAACCTCCACCACTTTTCCAAGAGGCATTTAAAGCGTCTTGTTAAGCTACTGCGACCTGCATGTCTCTTCCAAGGGGCATTTAAAACGCTTTGTTAAGCTACTGCGACCTGGATGTCTCTTCCAAGGGGCATTTAAACCGTCTTGTTAAGCTACTGCGACCTGCACGTCTCTTCCAAGGGGCATTTAATCTGTCTTGTTTAGCTGCTGCGACCTCCACCGTTCTCCCAAGGGGCATTTAAACCGTCTTTTTAAGCTACTGCGACCTGCACGTCTCTTCCAAGGGGCATTTAAACCGTCTTGGTAAGCTACTGCGACCTGCAAGCCTATTCCACGGGGCATTTAAACCCTCTTCTTAAGCTTCTGCGACCTGCACGTCTCTTCCAAGGGGGATTTAATCCGTCTTGTTAAGATACTGCGAACTGCACGTCTCTTCCAAAGGGCATTTAAACCGTCTTGTCAAGCCACTGCGACCTGCACGTCTCTTCCAAGGGTCATTTAAGCCATCTTGCTAAGCTACTTCCACCTCCACCTCTCTTCCAAGTGGCATTTAAACCATCTTGTTAAGCTACTGCTACCTGCACGTCTCTTCCAAGGGGCATTTAAACCGTCTTGTTAAACTACTGCGACCTGCACGTCTCTTCCAAGGGGCATTTAAACTGTCTTGTTAACCTACTGCGACCTGCACGTCTCTTCCAAGGGGCATTTAAACCGTCTTATTAAGCTATTGTGACCTGCACGTCTCTTCCAAGGGGCATTTAAACTGTCTTGTTAAGCTACTGCGACCTCCACCGCTCTTCCAAGGGGCATTTAAACTGTCTTGTTAAGCTACTGCGACCTCCCCGTCTCTTCCAAGGGGCATTTAAACCGTCTTGTTAAGCTACTGCGACCTGCACGTGTCTTCCAAGGGGCATTTAAACCGTCTTGTTAAGCTACTGCGACTTGCACGTCTCTTCCAAGGGGCATTTAAACCGTCTTGTTAAGATACTGTAACGACCACCACTTTTCCAAGGGGCATTTAAACCGACTTGTTAAGCTACTGCGACCTGCACGTCTCTTCCATGGGGCATTTAAACCATCTTGTTGAGCTACTGCGACCTGCATGTCTGTACCAAGGGACATTTAAACCGTCTTGTTAAGCTACTGCGACCTGCACGTCTCATCCAAGGGGCATTTAAACAGTCTTGATAAGCTGCTGCGACATGCATGTCTCTTCCAAGGGGCATTTAAACTGTCTTGTTAAGCTACTGCGACCTCCACCGCTCTTCCAATGGGCATTTAAACTTTCTTGTTAAGCAACTGCGACCTGCACGTCTCTTCCAAGGGGCATTTAAATAGTCTTGGTAAGCTACTGCGACCTGAACGTCTCTTCCAAGGGGCATTTAAACTGTCTTGTTAAGCTACTGCGACTTGCACGTCTCTTCCAAGGGGCATTTAAACCGTCTTGTTAAGCTACTGTAACCACCACCACTTTTCCAAGGGGCATTTAAACCATCTTGTTAAGCTACTGCGACCTGCACGTCTCTTCCATGGGGCATTTAAACCGTCTTGTTGAGCTACTGCGACCAGCATGTCTCTACCAAGGGACATTTAAACCGTCTTGTTAAGCTACTGCGACCTGCACGTCTCTTCCAAGGGGCATTTAAACAGTCTTGTTAAGCTGCTGCGACATGCATGTCTCTTCCAAGGGGCATTTAAACTGTCTTGTTAAGCTACTGCGACCTCCACCGCTCTTCCAATGGGCATTTAAACTTTCTTGTTAAGCAACTGCGACCTGCACGTCTCTTCCAAGGGGCATTTAAATCGTCTTGGTAAGCTACTGCGACCTGAACGTCTCTTCCAAGGGGCATTTAAACTGTCTTGTTAAGCTACTGCGACATGCACTTCTCTTCCAAGGGGCTTTTAAACTGTCTTGTTAAGCTACTGCGACCTGCACGTCTCTTCTAAGGGGCATTTAAACCGTGCTGTTAAGCTACTGCGACCTGCACGTCTCTTCCAAGGGGCATTTAAACCGTCTTGTTGAGCTACTTTAACCTCCACCACTTTTCCAAGGGGCATTTAAACCGTCTTGTTAAGCTACTGCGACCTGCACGTCTCTTTCAAGGGGCATTTAAAATGCTTTCTTAAGCTACTGCGACCTGCACTTCTCTTCCAAGGGGCATTTAAACCGTCTTGTTAAGCTACTGCGACCTGCACGTCTATTTCAAGGGGCATTTAAAATGCTTTCTTAAGCTACTGCGACCTGCACTTCTCTTCCAAGGGGCATTTAAACCGTCTTGTTGAGCTACTTTAACCTCCACCACTTTTCCAAGGGGCATTTAAACCGTCTTGTTAAGCTACTGCGACCTGCACGTCTCTTTCAAGGGGCATTTAAAATGCTTTCTTAAGCTACTGCGACCTGCACTTCTCTTCCAAGGGGCATTTAAACCGTCTTGTTAAGCTACTGCGACCTGCACGTCTATTTCAAGGGGCATTTAAAATGCTTTCTTAAGCTACTGCGACCTGCACTTCTCTTCCAAGGGGCATTTAAACCGTCTTGTTAAGCTACTGCGACCTGCACGTCTCTTCCAAGGGGCATTTAAACCGTTTTGTTAAGCTTCTGCGACCTGCATGTCTCTACCAAGGGGCATTTAAACCGCCTTGTTAAGCTACTGCGACCTCCACCGCACTTCCAAGGGGCATTTAAACCGTCTTGTGAAGCTACTGCGAACTGCACGTCTCTTCCAAGGGGCATTTAAATCGTCTTGGTAAGCTACTGCGACCTGCACGTCTCTTCCAAGTGGCATTTAAACCGTCATGTTAAGCTACTGCAACCTGCACGTCTCTTCCAAGGGGCATTTAAACTGTCTTGTTAAGCTACTGCGACCTCCACCTCACTTCCAAGGGGCATTTAAACCGTCTTATTAAGCTACTGCGACCTGCACATCTCTTCCAAGGGGCATTTAAACCGTCTTATTAATCTACTGCGACCTACACGTCTCTTCCAAGGGGCATTTAAACTGTCTTGTTAAGCTACTGCGACCTGCACGTCTCTTCCAAGGGGCATTTAAACCATCTTGTTAAGCTACTGCGACCTCCACCGCTTTACCAAGGGGCATTTAAACTGACTTGTTAAGCTACTGCGACCTGCACTTCTCTTCCAAGTGGCATTTAAACCGTCTTGTTAAGCTACTGCGACCTGCACGTCTCTTCCAAGTGGCATTTAAACTGTTTTGTTAAGCTACTGCGACCTCCACCTCTCTTCCAAGGGGTATTTAAACCATCTTGTTAAGCTACTGCGACCTCCACCGCTTTACCAAGGGGCATTTAAACCGACTTGTTAAGCTACTGCGACCTGCACTTCTCTTCCAAGTGGCATTTAAACCGTCTTGTTAAGCTACTGCGACCTGCACGTCTCTTCCAAGGGGCATTTAAACTGTTTTGTTAAGCTACTGCGACCTCCACCTCTCTTTCAAGGGGTATTTAAACCATCTTGTTAAGCTACTGCGACCTGCGCGCCTCTTCCAAGGGGCATTTAAACCGTCTTGTTAAGCTACTGCGACCTGCAAGTCTCTTCCAAGGCTTATTTAAACCGTCTTTTCAAGCTACTGTGACTTGAACGTCTCTTCCAAGGGGCATTTAAACCGTCTTCTTAAGCTACTGCGACCTGCACGTCTCTTCCAAGGGCCATTTAAACCATCTTGTTAAGCTACTGCGACCTCCACCGCTTTACCAAGGGGCATTTAAACCGAATTGTTAAGCTACTGCGACCTGCACTTCTCTTCCAAGTGGCATTTAAACCGTCTTGTTAAGCTAATGCGACCTGCACGTCTCTTCCCAGGGGCATTTAAACTGTCTTGTTAAGCTACTGCGACCTCCATCTCTCTTCCAAGGGGCATTTAAACCATCTTGTTAAGCTACTTCGACCTGCTCGTCTCTTCCAAGGGGCATTTAAACCGTGATGTTAAGCTACTGCGACCTGCAAGTCTCTTCCAAGGCTTATTTAAACCGTCTTTTTAAGCTACTGCGACTTGAACGTCTCTTCCAAGGGGCATTTAAACCGTCTTCTTAAGCTACTGCGACCTGCACGTCTCTTCCAAGGGGCATTTAAACCGTCTTGTTAAGCTACTGCGAACTGCATGTCTCTTTCAAGGGGCATTTAAACTGTCTTGTTAAGCCACTGCGACCTGCACGTCTCTTCCAAGGGGCATTTAAGCCATCTTGCTAAGCTACTTCCACCTCCACTTCTCTTCCAAGGGGCATTTAAACCATCTTGTTAAGCTACTGCGACCTGAACGTCTCTTCCAAGGTGGATTTAAACTGTCTTGTTAAGCTACTGCGACCTGCACGTCTCTTCTAAGGGGCATTTAAACCGTCTTGTTGAGCTACTTTAACCTCCACCACTTTTCCAAGGGGCATTTAAACCGTTTTGTTAAGCTACTGCGACCTGCACGTCTCTTCCAAGAGGCATTTAAACCGTCTTGTTAAGCTACTGCGACCTGCACCGCTCTTCCAAGTGGCATTTAAACCCTCTTGTTAAGCTACTGCGACCTGCACGTCGCTTCCAAGGGGCATTTAAACCGTCTTGTTAAGCTACTGCGACCTGCACGTCTCTTCCAAGGGGCATTTAAACTGTCTTGTTAAGCTACTGCGACCTGCACGTCTCTTCCAAAGGGCATTTAAACCGTCTTATTAAGCTACTGCGAACTGCACGTCTCTTCCATGGGGCATTTAAACCGTCTTGTTGAGCTACTGCGACCAGCATGTCTCTACCAAGGGACATTTAAACCGTCTTGTTAAGCTACTGCGACCTGCACGTCTCTTCCAAGGGGCATTTAAACAGTCTTGTTAAGCTGCTGCGACATGCATGTCTCTTCCAAGGGGCATTTAAACTGACTTGTTAAGCTACTGCGACCTGCACCTCTCTTCCAAGGGGCATTTAAACCGTCTTGTTAAGCCACTGCGACCTGCACGTCTCTTCCAAGGGGCATTTAAGCCATCTTGCTAAGCTACTTCCACCTCCACCTCTCTTCCAAGGGGCATTTAAACCATCTTGTTAAGCTACTGCGAACTGAACGTCTCTTCCAAGGGGGATTTAAACCGTCTTGTTAAGCTACTGCGACCTGCACCTCTCTTCCAAGATGCATTTAAACCATCTTGTTAAGCTACTGCGAACTGCACGTCTCGTCCAAGTGGCATTTAAACTGTCTCGTTAAGCTACTGCGACCTCCACCGCTCTTCCAAGTGGCATTTAAACCCTCTTGTTAAGCTACTGCGACCTGCACGTCGCTTCCAAGGGGCATTTAAACCGTCTTGTTAAGCTACTGCGACCTGCACGTCTCTTCCAAGGGGCATTTAAACTGTCTTGTTAAGCTACTGCGACCTGCACGTCTCTTCCAAAGGGCATTTAAACCGTCTTATTAAGCTACTGCGACCTGCACGTCTCTTCCATGGGGCATTTAAACCGTCTTGTTGAGCTACTGCGACCAGCATGTCTCTACCAAGGGACATTTAAACCGTCTTGTTAAGCTACTGCGACCTGCACGTCTCTTCCAAGGGGCATTTAAACAGTCTTGTTAAGCTGCTGCGACATGCATGTCTCTTCCAAGGGGCATTTAAACTGACTTGTTAAGCTACTGCGACCTGCACCTCTCTTCCAAGATGCATTTAAACCATCTTGTTAAGCTACTGCGAACTGCACGTCTCGTCCAAGTGGCATTTAAACTGTCTCGTTAAGCTACTGCGACCTCCACCGCTCTTCCAAGTGGCATTTAAACCCTCTTGTTAAGCTACTGCGACCTGCATGTCTCTTCCAAGGGGCATTTAAACCGTCTTGTTAAGCTACTGCGACCTGCACGTCTCTTCCAAGGGGCATTTAAACTGTCTTGTTAAGCTACTGCGACCTGCACGTCTCTTCCAAGGGGCATTTAAACCGTCTTGTTAAGCTACTGCGACGTCCACCGCTCTTCCAAGGGGCATTTAAACCGTCTTGTTAAGCTACTGCAACTTGCACGTCTCTTCCAAGGAGCATTTAAACCGTCTTGTTAAGCTACTGTAACCACCACCACTTTTCCAAGGGGCATTTAAACCGTCTTGTTAAGCTACTGCGACCTGCACGTCTCTTCCATGGGGCATTTAAACCGTCTTGTTGAGCTACTGCGACCTGCATGTCTCTACCAAGGGACATTTAAACCGTCTTGTTAAGCTACTGCGACCTGCACGTCTCTTCCAAGGGGCATTTAAACAGTCTTGTTAAGCTGCTGCGACATGCATGTCTCTTCCAAGGGGCATTTAAACTGTCTTGTTAAGCTACTGCGACCTCCACCGCTCTTCCAATGGGCATTTATACTTTCTTGTTAAGCAACTGCGACCTGCACGTCTCTTCCAAGGGGCATTTAAATCGTCTTGGTAAGCTACTGCGACCTGAACGTCTCTTCCAAGGGGCATTTAAACTGTCTTGTTAAGCTACTGCGACATGCACTTCTCTTCCAAGGGGCATTTAAACTGTCTTTTTAAGCTACTGCGACCTGCACGTCTCTTCTAAGGGGCATTTAAACCGTGCTGTTAAGCTACTGCGACCTGCACGTCTCTTCCAAGGGGCATTTAAACCGTCTTGTTGAGCTAGTTTAACCTCCACCACTTTTCCAAGGGGCATTTAAACCGTCTTGTTAAGCTACTGCGACCTGCACGTCTCTTTCAAGGGGCATTTAAAATGCTTTCTTAAGCTACTGCGACCTGCACTTCTCTTTCAAGGGGCATTTAAACCGTCTTGTTAAGCTACTGCGACCTACACGTCTATTTCAAGGGGCATTTAAAATGCTTTCTTAAGCTACTGCGACCTGCACGTCTCTTCCAAGGGGCATTTAAACCGTCTTGTTAAGCTACTGCGACCTGCACGTCTCTTCCAAGGGGCATTTAAACCGTCTTGTTAAGCTTCTGCGACCTGCATGTCTCTACCAAGGGGTATTTAAACCGCCTTGTTAAGCTACTGCGACCTCCACCGCACTTCCAAGGGGCATTTAAACAGTCTTGTGAAGCTACTGCGAACTGCCCGTCTCTTCCAAGGGGCATTTAAATCGTCTTGGTAAGCTACTGCGACCTGCACGTCTCTTCCAAGTGGCATTTAAACCGTCATGTTAAGCTACTGCTACCTGCACGTCTCTTCCAAGGGGCATTTAAACTGTCTTGTAAAGCTACTGCGACCTCCACCTCACTTCCAAGGGGCATTTAAACCGTCTTATTAAGCTACTGCGACCTGCACATCTCTTCCAAGGGGCATTTAAACCGTCTTATTAATCTACTGCGACCTACACGTCTCTTCCAAGGGGCATTTAAACTGTCTTGTTAAGCTACTGCGACCTGCACGTCTCTTCCAAGGGGCATTTAAACCATCTTGTTAAGCTACTGCGACCTCCACCGCTTTACCAAGGGGCATTTAAACCGACTTGTTAAGCTACTGCGACCTGCACTTCTCTTCCAAGTGGCATTTAAACCGTCTTGTTAAGCTACTGCGACCTGCACGTCTCTTCCAAGGGGCATTTAAACTGTTTTGTTAAGCTACTGCGACCTCCACCTCTCTTCCAAGGGGTATTTAAACCATCTTGTTAAGCTACTGAGACCTGCTCGCCTCTTCCAAGGGGCATTTAAACCGTCTTGTTAAGCTACTGCGACCTTCAAGTCTCTTCCAAGGCTTATTTAAACCGACTTTTCAAGCTACTGTGACTTGAACGTCTCTTCCAAGGGGCATTTAAACCGTCTTCTTAAGCTACTGCGACCTGCACGTCTCTTCCAAGGGGCATTTAAACCATCTTGTTAAGCTACTGCGACCTCCACCGCTTTACCAAGGGGCATTTAAACCGAATTGTTAAGCTACTGCGACCTGCACTTCTCTTCCAAGTGGCATTTAAACCGTCTTGTTAAGCTACTGCGACCTGCACGTCTCTTCCCAGGGGCATTTAAACTGTCTTGTTAAGCTACTGCGACCGCCATCTCTCTTCCAAGGGGCATTTAAACCATCGTGTTAAGCTACTCCGACCTGCTCGTGTCTTCCAAGGGGCATTTAAACCGTCTTGTTAAGCTACTGCGACCTGCAAGTCTCTTCCAAGGCTTATTTAAACCGTCTTTTTAAGCTACTGCGACTTGAACGTCTCTTCCAAGGGGCATTTAAACCGTCTTCTTAAGCTACTGCGACCTGCACGTCTCTTCCAAGGGGCATTTAAACCGTCTTGTTAAGCTACTGCGAACTGCATGTCTCTTTCAAGGGGCATTTAAACTGTCTTGTTAAGCCACTGCGACCTGCACGTCTCTTCCAAGGGGCATTTAAGCCATCTTGCTAAGCTACTTCCACCTCCACCTCTCTTCCAAGGGGCATTTAAACCATCTTGTTAAGCTACTGCGACCTGCACGTCTCTTCCAAGGGGGATTTAAACTGTCTTGTTAAGCTACTGCGACCTGCACGTCTCTTCTAAGGGGCATTTAAACCGTCTTGTTGAGCTACTTTAACCTCCACCACTTTTCCAAGGGGCATTTAAACCGTCTTGTTAAGCTACTGCGACCTGCACGTCTCTTCCAAGAGGCATTTAAACCGTCTTGTTAAGCTACTGCGACCTGCATGTCTCTTTCAAGGGGTATTTAAACCGTCTTGTTAAGCCACTGCGACCTGCACGTCTCTTCCAAGGGGCATTTAAGCCATCTTGCTAAGCTACTTCCACCTCCACCTCTCTTCCAAGGGGCATTTAAACCATCTTGTTAAGCTACTGCGACCTGCACGTCTCTTCCAAGGGGGATTTAAACCGTCTTGTTAAGCTACTGCGACCTGCACCTCTCTTCCAAGATGCATTTAAACCATCTTGTTAAGCTACTGCGAACTGCACGTCTCGTCCAAGTGGCATTTAAACTGTCTCGTTAAGCTACTGCGACCTCCACCGCTCTTCCAAGTGGCATTTAAACCCTCTTGTTAAGCTACTGCGACCTGCATGTCTCTTCCAAGGGGCATTTAAACCGTCTTGTTAAGCTACTGCGACCTGCACGTCTCTTCCAAGGGGCATTTAAACTGTCTTGTTAAGCTACTGCGACCTGCACGTCTCTTCCAAGGGGCATTTAAACCGTCTTATTAAGCTACTGCGACCTGCACGTCTCTTCCAAGGGAGATTTAAACTGTCTTGTTAAGCTACTGCGACCTCCACCGCTCTTCCAAGGGGCATTTAAACCGTCTTGTTAAGCTACTGCGACGTCCACCGCTCTTCCAAGGGGCATTTAAACCGTCTTGTTAAGCTACTGCAACTTGCACGTCTCTTCCAAGGGGCATTTAAACCGTCTTGTTAAGCTACTGTAACCACCACCACTTTTCCAAGGGGCATTTAAACCGTCTTGTTAAGCTACTGCGACCTGCACGTCTCTTCCATGGGGCATTTAAACCGTCTTGTTGAGCTACTGCGACCTGCATGTCTCTACCAAGGGACATTTAAACCGTCTTGTTAAGCTACTGCGACCTGCACGTCTCTTCCAAGGGGCATTTAAACAGTCTTGTTAAGCTGCTGCGACATGCATGTCTCTTCCAAGGGGCATTTAAACTGTCTTGTTAAGCTACTGCGACCTCCACCGCTCTTCCAATGGGCATTTATACTTTCTTGTTAAGCAACTGCGACCTGCACGTCTCTTCCAAGGGGCATTTAAATCGTCTTGGTAAGCTACTGCGACCTGAACGTCTCTTCCAAGGGGCATTTAAACTGTCTTGTTAAGCTACTGCGACATGCACTTCTCTTCCAAGGGGCATTTAAACTGTCTTTTTAAGCTACTGCGACCTGCACGTCTCTTCTAAGGGGCATTTAAACCGTGCTGTTAAGCTACTGCGACCTGCACGTCTCTTCCAAGGGGCATTTAAACCGTCTTGTTGAGCTACTTTAACCTCCACCACTTTTCCAAGGGGCATTTAAACCGTCTTGTTAAGCTACTGCGACCTGCACGTCTATTTCAAGGGGCATTTAAAATGCTTTCTTAAGCTACTGCGACCTGCACGTCTCTTCCAAGGGGCATTTAAACCGTCTTGTTAAGCTACTGCGACCTGCACGTCTCTTCCAAGGGGCATTTAAACCGTCTTGTTAAGCTTCTGCGACCTGCATGTCTCTACCAAGGGGTATTTAAACCGCCTTGTTAAGCTACTGCGACCTCCACCGCACTTCCAAGGGGCATTTAAACAGTCTTGTGAAGCTACTGCAAACTGCCCGTCTCTTCCAAGGGGCATTTAAATCGTCTTGGTAAGCTACTGCGACCTGCACGTCTCTTCCAAGTGGCATTTAAACCGTCATGTTAAGCTACTGCTACCTGCACGTCTCTTCCAAGGGGCATTTAAACTGTCTTGTTAAGCTACTGCGACCTCCACCTCACTTCCAAGGGGCATTTAAACCGTCTTATTAAGCTACTGCGACCTGCACATCTCTTCCAAGGGGCATTTAAACCGTCTTCTTAATCTACTGCGACCTACACGTCTCTTCCAAGGGGCATTTAAACTGTCTTGTTAAGCTACTGCGACCTGCACGTCTCTTCCAAGGGGCATTTAAACCATCTTGTTAAGCTACTGCGACCTCCACCGCTTTACCAAGGGGCATTTAAACCGACTTGTTAAGCTACTGCGACCTGCACTTCTCTTCCAAGTGGCATTTAAACCGTCTTGTTAAGCTACTGCGACCTGCACGTCTCTTCCAAGGGGCATTTAAACTGTTTTGTTAAGCTACTGCGACCTCCACCTCTCTTCCAAGGGGTATTTAAACCATCTTGTTAAGCTACTGCGACCTGCTCGCCTCTTCCAAGGGGCATTTAAACCGTCTTGTTAAGCTACTGCGACCTGCAAGTCTCTTCCAAGGCTTATTTAAACCGACTTTTCAAGCTACTGTGACTTGAACGTCTCTTCCAAGGGGCATTTAAACCGTCTTCTTAAGCTACTGCAACCTGCACGTCTCTTCCAAGGGGCATTTAAACCATCTTGTTAAGCTACTGCGACCTCCACCGCTTTACCAAGGGGCATTTAAACCGAATTGTTAAGCTACTGCGACCTGCACTTCTCTTCCAAGTGGCATTTAAACCGTCTTGTTAAGCTACTGCGACCTGCACGTCTCTTCCCAGGGGCATTTAAACTGTCTTGTTAAGCTACTGCGACCGCCATCTCTCTTCCAAGGGGCATTTAAACCATCTTGTTAAGCTACTCCGACCTGCTCGTGTCTTCCAAGGGGCATTTAAACCGTCTTGTTAAGCTACTGCGACCTGCAAGTCTCTTCCAAGGCTTATTTAAACCGTCTTTTTAAGCTACTGCGACTTGAACGTCTCTTCCAAGGGGCATTTAAACCGTCTTCTTAAGCTACTGCGACCTGCACGTCTCTTCCAAGGGGCATTTAATCCGTCTTGTTAAGCCACTGCGACCTGCACGTCTCTTCCAAGGGGCATTTAAGCCATCTTGCTAAGCTACTTCCACCTCCACCTCTCTTCCAAGGGGCATTTAAACCATCTTGTTAAGCTACTGCGACCTGCACGTCTCTTCCAAGGGGGATTTAAACTGTCTTGTTAAGCTACTGCGACCTGCACGTCTCTCCTAAGGGGCATTTAAACCGTCTTGTTGAGCTAATTTAACCTCCACCACTTTTTCAAGGGGCATTTAAACCATCTTGTTAAGCTACTGCGACCTGCACGTCTCTTCCAAGGGGGATTTAAACCGTCTTGTTAAGCTACTGCGACCTGCACCTCTCTTCCAAGATGCATTTAAACCATCTTGTTAAGCTACTGCGAACTGCACCTCTCGTCCAAGTGGCATTTAAACTGTCTCGTTAAGCTACTGCGACCTCCACCGCTCTTCCAAGTGGCATTTAAACCCTCTTGTTAAGCTACTGCGACCTGCACGTCTCTTCCAAGGGGCATTTAAACCGTCTTGTTAAGCTACTGCGACCTGCACGTCTCTTCCAAGGGGCATTTAAACTGTCTTGTTAAGCTACTGCGACCTGCATGTCTCTTCCAAGGGGCATTTAAACCGTCTTATTAAGCTACTGCGACCTGCACGTCTCTTCCAAGGGAGATTTCAACTGTCTTGTTAAGCTACTGCGACCTCCACCGCTCTTCCAAGGGGCATTTAAACCGTCTTGTTAAGCTACTGCGATGTCCACCGCTCTTCCAAGGGGCATTTAAACCGTCTTGTTAAGCTACTGCAACTTGCACGTCTCTTCCAAGGGGCATTTAAACCGTCTTGTTAAGCTACTGTAACCACCACCACTTTTCCAAGGGGCATTTAAACCGTCTTCTTAAGCTACTGCGACCTGCACGTCTCTTCCATGGGGCATTTAAACCGTCTTGTTGAGCTACTGCGACCTGCATGTCTCTACCAAGGGACATTTAAACCGTCTTGTTAAGCTACTGCGACCTGCACGTCTCTTCCAAGGGGCATTTAAACAGTCTTGTTAAGCTGCTGCGACATGCATGTCTCTTCCAAGGGGCATTTAAACTGTCTTGTTAAGCTACTGCGACCTCCACCGCTCTTCCAATGGGCATTTAAACTTTCTTGTTAAGCAACTGCGACCTGCACGTCTCTTCCAAGGGGCATTTAAATCGTCTTGGTAAGCTACTGCGACCTGAACGTCTCTTCCAAGGGGCATTTAAACTGTCTTGTTAAGCTACTGCGACATGCACTTCTCTTCCAAGCGGCTTTTAAACTGTCTTGTTAAGCTACTGCGACCTGCACGTCTCTTCTAAGGGGCATTTAAACCGTGCTGTTAAGCTACTGCGACCTGCACGTCTCTTCCAAGGGGCATTTAAACCGTCTTGTTGAGCTACTTTAACCTCCACCTCTTTTCCAAGGGGCATTTAAACCGTCTTGTTAAGCTACTGCGACCTGCACGTCTCTTTCAAGAGGCATTTAAAATGCTTTCTTAAGCTACTGCGACCTGCACTTCTCCTCCAAGGGGCATTTAAACCGTCTTGTTAAGCTACTGCGACCTGCACGTCTATTTCAAGGGGCATTTAAAATGCTTTCTTAAGCTACTGCGACCTGCACGTCTCTTCCAAGGGGCATTTAAACCGTCTTGTTAAGCTACTGCGACCTGCACGTCTCTTCCAAGGGGCATTTAAATCGTCTTGGTAAGCTACTGCGACCTGCACGTCTCTTCCAAGTGGCATTTAAACCGTCAGGTTAAGCTACTGCGACCTGCACGTCTCTTCCAAGGGGCATTTAAACTGTCTTGTTAAGCTACTGCGACCTCCACCTCACTTCCAAGGGGCATTTAAACCGTCTTGTTGAGCTACTTTAACCTCCACCACTTTTCCAAGGGGCATTTAAACCGTCTTGTTAAGCTACTGCGACCTGCACGTCTCTTCCAAGAGGCATTTAAACCGTCTTGTTAAGCTACTGCGACCTGCATGTCTCTTTCAAGGGGCATTTAAACCGTGCTGTTAAGCTACTGCGACCTGCACGTTTCTTCCAAGGGGAATTTAAACTGTCTTGTTAAGCTACGGCGACCTCCACCGCTCTTCCAAGGGGCATTTAAACTGTCTTGTTAAGTTTCTGCGACCTCCACGTCTCTTCCAAGGGGCATTTAAACCGTCTTGTTAAGCTACTGCGACCTGCACGTGTCTTCCAAGGGGCATTTAAACCATCTTGTTAAGCTACTGCGACTTGCACGTCTCTTCCAAGGGGCATTTAAACCGTCTTGTTAAGCTACTGTAACCACCACCACTTTTCCAAGGGGCATTTAAACCGTCTTGTTAAGCTACTGCGACCTGCATGTCTCTACCAAGGGACATTAAAACCGTCTTGTTAAGCTACTGCGACCTGCACGTCTCTTCCAAGGGGCATTTAAACAGTCTTGTTAAGCTGCTGCGACATGCATGTCTCTTCCAAGGGGCATTTAAACTGTCTTGTTAAGCTACTGCGACCTCCACCGCTCTTCCAATGGGCATTTAAACTTTCTTGTTAAGCAACTGCGACCTGCACGTCTCTTCCAAGGGGCATTTAAATCGTCTTGGTAAGCTACTGCGACCTGAACGTCTCTTCCAAGGGGCATTTAAACTGTCTTGTTAAGCTACTGCGACCTGCACTTCTCTTCCAAGGGGCTTTTAAACTGTCTTGTTAAGCTACTGCGACCTGCAAGTCTCTTCTAAGGGGCATTTGAACCGTGCTGTTAAGCTACTGCGACATGCACGTCTCTTCCAAGGGGCATTTAAACCGTCTTGTTGAGCTACTTTAACCTCCACCACTTTTCCAAGGGGCATTTAAACCGTCTTGTTAAGCTACTGCGACCTGCACGTCTCTTTCAAGGGGCATTTAAAATGCTTTCTTAAGCTACTGCGACCTGCACTTCTCTTCCAAGGGGCATTTAAACCGTCTTGTTAAGCTACTGCGACCTGCACTTCTCTTCCAAGGGGCATTTAAACCGTCTTGTTAAGCTTCTGCGACCTGCATGTCTCCACCAAGGGGCATTTAAACAGTCTTGTGAAGCTACTGCGACATGCACGTCTCTTTCAAGGGGCATTTAAACTGTCTTGTTAAGCTACTGCGACCTCCATCACTCTTGCAAGGGGCATTTAAACTGTCTTGTTAAGTTACTGCGACCTCCACGTCTCTTCCAAGGGGCATTTAAACCGTCTTGTTAAGCTACTGCGACCTGCACGTGTCTTCCAAGGGGCATTTAAACCATCTTGTTAAGCTACTGCGACTTGCACGTCTCTTCCAAGGGGCATTTAAACCGTCTTGTTAAGCTACTGTAACCACCACCACTTTTCCAAGGGACATTTAAACCGTCTTGTTAAGCTACTGCGACCTGCATGTCTCTACCAAGGGACATTTAAACCGTCTTGTTAAGCTACTGCGACCTGCACGTCTCTTCCAAGGGGCATTTAAACAATCTTGTTAAGCTGCTGCGACATGCATGTCTCTTCCAAGGGGCATTTAAACTGTCTTGTTAAGCTACTGCGACCTCCACCGCTCTTCCAATGGGCATTTAAACTTTCTTGTTAAGCAACTGCGACCTGCACGTCTCTTCCAAGGGGCATTTAAATCGTCTTGGTAAGCTACTGCGACCTGAACGTCTCTTCCAAGGGGCATTTAAACTGTCTTGTTAAGCTACTGCGACCTGCACTTCTCTTCCAAGGGGCTTTTAAACTGTCTTGTTAAGCTACTGCGACCTGCAATTCTCTTCTAAGGGGCGTTTAAACCGTGCTGTTAAGCTACTGCGACATGCACGTCTCTTCCAAGGGGCATTTAAACCGTCTTGTTGAGCTACTTTAACCTCCACCACTTTTCCAAGGGGCATTTAAACCGTCTTGTTAAGCTACTGCGACCTGCACGTCTCTTTCAAGGGGCATTTAAAATGCTTTCTTAAGCTACTGCGACCTGCACTTCTCTTCCAAGGGGCATTTAAACCGTCTTGTTAAGCTTCTGCGACCTGCATTTCTCCACCAAGGGGCATTTAAACAGTCTTGTGAAGCTACTGCGACATGCACGTCTCTTTCAAGGGGCATTTAAACTGTCTTGTTAAGCTACTGCGACCTCCATCGCTCTTCCAAGGGGCATTTAAACCATCTTGTTAAGCTACTGCGAACTACACGTCTCTTCCAAGTGGCATTTAAACCGTCATGTTAAGCTACTGCGACCTGCACGTCTCTTCCAAGGGGCATTTAAGCTGTCTTGTTCAGCTACTGCGACCTCCACCTCTCTTCCAAGGGGCATTTAAACCGTCTTATTAAGCTACTGCGACCTTCACATCTCTTCCAAGGGGCATTTAAGCCGTCTTATTAAGCTACTGCGACCTGCACGTCCCTTCCAATGGGCATTTAAACTGTCTTGTTAAGCTACTGCAACCTGCACGTCTCTTCCAAGGGGCATTTAAACAGTCTTGTTAAGCTGCTGCGACATGCATGTCTCTTCCCAGGGGCATTTTAACTGTCTTGTTAAGCTACTGCGACCTCCACCGCTCTTCCAAGGGGCATTTAAACTTTCTTGTTAAGCAACTGCGACCTGCACGTCTCTACATAGGGGCATATAAATCGTCTTGGTAAGCTACTGTGACCTGCACGTCTCTTACAAGGGGCATTTAAACTGTCTTGTTAAGCTAATGCAACCCGCACATCTCTTCCAAGGGGCATTTAACCCGTCTTGTTAAGCTGCTGCTACCTACACCTCACTTCCAAGGGGCATTTAAACCGTCTTATTAAGCTACTGCGACCTGCACATCTCTTCCAAGGGGCATTTAACCGTCTTATTAAGCTACTGCAACCTGCAAGTCTCTTCCAAGGGGCATTTAAACTGTCTTGTGAAGCTACTGCGACCTGCACGTCTCTTTCTAGGGGCATTTAAACTGTCTTGTTAAGCTACTGCGACCTCCACCTCACTTCCAAGGGGCATTTAAACAGTCTTATTAAGCTACTGCGACCTGCACATCTCTTCCAAGGGGCATTTAAACCGTCTTATTAAGCTACTGCGACCTCCACCGCTCTTACAAGGGGCATTTCAACCGTCTTGTTAAGCTTCTGCGACCTGCATGTCTCTACCAAGGGGCATTTAAACAGTCTTGTGAAGCTACTGCGACATGCACGTCTCTTTCAAGGGGCATTTAAACTGTCTTGTTAAGCTACTGCGACCTGCACGTCTCTTCCAAGGGGCATTTAAACCGTCTTGTTGAGCTAGTTTAACCTCCACCACTTTTCCAAGGGGCATTTAAACCGTCTTGTTAAGCTACTGCGACCTGCACGTCTCTTTCAAGGGGCATTTAAAATGCTTTCTTAAGCTACTGCGACCTGCACTTCTCTTTCAAGGGGCATTTAAACCGTCTTGTTAAGCTACTGCGACCTGCACGTCTATTTCAAGGGGCATTTAAAATGCTTTCTTAAGCTACTGCGACCTGCACGTCTCTTCCAAGGGGCATTTAAACCGTCTTGTTAAGCTACTGCGACCTGCACGTCTCTTCCAAGGGGCATTTAAACCGTCTTGTTAAGCTTCTGCGACCTGCATGTCTCTACCAAGGGGTATTTAAACCGCCTTGTTAAATAACTGCGACCTCCACCGCACTTCCAAGGGGCATTTAAACAGTCTTGTGAAGCTACTGCGAACTGCCCGTCTCTTCCAAGGGGCATTTAAATCGTCTTGGTAAGCTACTGCGACCTGCACGTCTCTTCCAAGTGGCATTTAAACCGTCATGTTAAGCTACTGCTACCTGCACGTCTCTTCCAAGGGGCATTTAAACTGTCTTGTTAAGCTACTGCGACCTCCACCTCACTTCCAAGGGGCATTTAAACCGTCTTATTAAGCTACTGCGACCTGCACATCTCTTCCAAGGGGCATTTAAACCGTCTTATTAATCTACTGCGACCTACACGTCTCTTCCAAGGGGCATTTAAACTGTCTTGTTAAGCTACTGCGACCTGCACGTCTCTTCCAAGGGGCATTTAAACCATCTTGTTAAGCTACTGCGACCTCCACCGCTTTACCAAGGGGCATTTAAACCGACTTGTTAAGCTACTGCGACCTGCACTTCTCTTCCAAGTGGCATTTAAACCGTCTTGTTAAGCTACTGCGACCTGCACGTCTCTTCCAAGGGGCATTTAAACTGTTTTGTTATGCTACTGCGACCTCCACCTCTCTTCCAAGGGGTATTTAAACCATCTTGTTAAGCTACTGAGACCTGCTCGCCTCTTCCAAGGGGCATTTAAACCGTCTTGTTAAGCTACTGCGACCTGCAAGTCTCTTCCAAGGCTTATTTAAACCGACTTTTCAAGCTACTGTGACTTGAACGTCTCTTCCAAGGGGCATTTAAACCGTCTTCTTAAGCTACTGCGACCTGCACGTCTCTTCCAAGGGGCATTTAAACCATCTTGTTAAGCTACTGCGACCTCCACCGCTTTACCAAGGGGCATTTAAACCGAATTGTTAAGCTACTGCGACCTGCACTTCTCTTCCAAGTGGCATTTAAACCGTCTTGTTAAGCTACTGCGACCTGCACGTCTCTTCCCAGGGGCATTTAAACTGTCTTGTTAAGCTACTGCGACCGCCATCTCTCTTCCAAGGGGCATTTAAACCATCGTGTTAAGCTACTCCGACCTGCTCGTGTCTTCCAAGGGGCATTTAAACCGTCTTGTTAAGCTACTGCGACCTGCAAGTCTCTTCCAAGGCTTATTTAAACCGTCTTTTTAAGCTACTGCGACTTGAACGTCTCTTCCAAGGGGCATTTAAACCGTCTTCTTAAGCTACTGCGACCTGCACGTCTCTTCCAAGGGGCATTTAAACCGTCTTGTTAAGCTACTGCGAACTGCATGTCTCTTTCAAGGGGCATTTAAACTGTCTTGTTAAGCCACTGCGACCTGCACGTCTCTTCCAAGGGGCATTTAAGCCATCTTGCTAAGCTACTTCCACCTCCACCTCTCTTCCAAGGGGCATTTAAACCATCTTGTTAAGCTACTGCGACCTGCACGTCTCTTCCAAGGGGGATTTAAACTGTCTTGTTAAGCTACTGCGACCTGCACGTCTCTTCTAAGGGGCATTTAAACCGTCTTGTTGAGCTACTTTAACCTCCACCACTTTTCCAAGGGGCATTTAAACCGTCTTGTTAAGCTACTGCGACCTGCACGTCTCTTCCAAGAGGCATTTAAACCGTCTTGTTAAGCTACTGCGACCTGCATGTCTCTTTCAAGGGGTATTTAAACCGTCTTGTTAAGCCACTGCGACCTGCACGTCTATTCCAAGGGGCATTTAAGCCATCTTGCTAAGCTACTTCCACCTCCACCTCTCTTCCAAGGGGCATTTAAACCATCTTGTTAAGCTACTGCGACCTGCACGTCTCTTCCAAGGGGGATTTAAACCGTCTTGTTAAGCTACTGCGACCTGCACCTCTCTTCTAAGATGCATTTAAACCATCTTGTTAAGCTACTGCGAACTGCACGTCTCGTCCAAGTGGCATTTAAACTGTCTCGTTAAGCTACTGCGACCTCCACCGCTCTTCCAAGTGGCATTTAAACCCTCTTGTTAAGCTACTGCGACCTGCATGTCTCTTCCAAGGGGCATTTAAACCGTCTTGTTAAGCTTCTGCGACCTGCATGTCTCCACCAAGGGGCATTTAAACAGTCTTGTGAAGCTACTGCGACATGCACGTCTCTTTCAAGGGGCATTTAAACTGTCTTGTTAAGCTACTGCGACCTCCATCACTCTTGCAAGGGGCATTTAAACTGTCTTGTTAAGTTACTGCGACCTCCACGTCTCTTCCAAGGGGCATTTAAACCGTCTTGTTAAGCTACTGCGACCTGCACGTGTCTTCCAAGGGGCATTTAAACCATCTTGTTAAGCTACTGCGACTTGCACGTCTCTTCCAAGGGGCATTTAAACCGTCTTGTTAAGCTACTGTAACCACCACCACTTTTCCAAGGGACATTTAAACCGTCTTGTTAAGCTACTGCGACCTGCATGTCTCTACCAAGGGACATTTAAACCGTCTTGTTAAGCTACTGCGACCTGCACGTCTCTTCCAAGGGGCATTTAAACAATCTTGTTAAGCTGCTGCGACATGCATGTCTCTTCCAAGGGGCATTTAAACTGTCTTGTTAAGCTACTGCGACCTCCACCGCTCTTCCAATGGGCATTTAAACTTTCTTGTTAAGCAACTGCGACCTGCACGTCTCTTCCAAGGGGCATTTAAATCGTCTTGGTAAGCTACTGCGACCTGAACGTCTCTTCCAAGGGGCATTTAAACTGTCTTGTTAAGCTACTGCGACCTGCACTTCTCTTCCAAGGGGCTTTTAAACTGTCTTGTTAAGCTACTGCGACCTGCAATTCTCTTCTAAGGGGCGTTTAAACCGTGCTGTTAAGCTACTGCGACATGCACGTCTCTTCCAAGGGGCATTTAAACCGTCTTGTTGAGCTACTTTAACCTCCACCACTTTTCCAAGGGGCATTTAAACCGTCTTGTTAAGCTACTGCGACCTGCACGTCTCTTTCAAGGGGCATTTAAAATGCTTTCTTAAGCTACTGCGACCTGCACTTCTCTTCCAAGGGGCATTTAAACCGTCTTGTTAAGCTTCTGCGACCTGCATGTCTCCACCAAGGGGCATTTAAACAGTCTTGTGAAGCTACTGCGACATGCACGTCTCTTTCAAGGGGCATTTAAACTGTCTTGTTAAGCTACTGCGACCTCCATCGCTCTTCCAAGGGGCATTTAAACCATCTTGTTAAGCTACTGCGAACTACACGTCTCTTCCAAGTGGCATTTAAACCGTCATGTTAAGCTACTGCGACCTGCACGTCTCTTCCAAGGGGCATTTAAGCTGTCTTGTTCAGCTACTGCGACCTCCACCTCTCTTCCAAGGGGCATTTAAACCGTCTTATTAAGCTACTGCGACCTTCACATCTCTTCCAAGGGGCATTTAAGCCGTCTTATTAAGCTACTGCGACCTGCACGTCCCTTCCAATGGGCATTTAAACTGTCTTGTTAAGCTACTGCAACCTGCACGTCTCTTCCAAGGGGCATTTAAACAGTCTTGTTAAGCTGCTGCGACATGCATGTCTCTTCCCAGGGGCATTTTAACTGTCTTGTTAAGCTACTGCGACCTCCACCGCTCTTCCAAGGGGCATTTAAACTTTCTTGTTAAGCAACTGCGACCTGCACGTCTCTACATAGGGGCATATAAATCGTCTTGGTAAGCTACTGTGACCTGCACGTCTCTTACAAGGGGCATTTAAACTGTCTTGTGAAGCTACTGCGACCTGCACGTCTCTTTCAAGGGGCATTTAAACTGTCTTGTTAAGCTACTGCGACCTCCACCTCACTTCCAAGGGGCATTTAAACAGTCTTATTAAGCTACTGCGACCTGCACATCTCTTCCAAGGGGCATTTAAACCGTCTTATTAAGCTACTGCGACCTCCACCGCTCTTACAAGGGGCATTTCAACCGTCTTGTTAAGCTTCTGCGACCTGCATGTCTCTACCAAGGGGCATTTAAACAGTCTTGTGAAGCTACTGCGACATGCACGTCTCTTTCAAGGGGCATTTAAACTGTCTTGTTAAGCTACTGCGACCTGCACGTCTCTTCCAAGGGGCATTTAAACCGTCTTGTTGAGCTAGTTTAACCTCCACCACTTTTCCAAGGGGCATTTAAACCGTCTTGTTAAGCTACTGCGACCTGCACGTCTCTTTCAAGGGGCATTTAAAATGCTTTCTTAAGCTACTGCGACCTGCACTTCTCTTTCAAGGGGCATTTAAACCGTCTTGTTAAGCTACTGCGACCTGCACGTCTATTTCAAGGGGCATTTAAAATGCTTTCTTAAGCTACTGCGACCTGCACGTCTCTTCCAAGGGGCATTTAAACCGTCTTGTTAAGCTACTGCGACCTGCACGTCTCTTCCAAGGGGCATTTAAACCGTCTTGTTAAGCTTCTGCGACCTGCATGTCTCTACCAAGGGGTATTTAAACCGCCTTGTTAAGCTACTGCGACCTCCACCGCACTTCCAAGGGGCATTTAAACAGTCTTGTGAAGCTACTGCGAACTGCCCGTCTCTTCCAAGGGGCATTTAAATCGTCTTGGTAAGCTACTGCGACCTGCACGTCTCTTCCAAGTGGCATTTAAACCGTCATGTTAAGCTACTGCTACCTGCACGTCTCTTCCAAGGGGCATTTAAACTGTCTTGTTAAGCTACTGCGACCTCCACCTCACTTCCAAGGGGCATTTAAACCGTCTTATTAAGCTACTGCGACCTGCACATCTCTTCCAAGGGGCATTTAAACCGTCTTATTAATCTACTGCGACCTACACGTCTCTTCCAAGGGGCATTTAAACTGTCTTGTTAAGCTACTGCGACCTGCACGTCTCTTCCAAGGGGCATTTAAACCATCTTGTTAAGCTACTGCGACCTCCACCGCTTTACCAAGGGGCATTTAAACCGACTTGTTAAGCTACTGCGACCTGCACTTCTCTTCCAAGTGGCATTTAAACCGTCTTGTTAAGCTACTGCGACCTGCACGTCTCTTCCAAGGGGCATTTAAACTGTTTTGTTATGCTACTGCGACCTCCACCTCTCTTCCAAGGGGTATTTAAACCATCTTGTTAAGCTACTGAGACCTGCTCGCCTCTTCCAAGGGGCATTTAAACCGTCTTGTTAAGCTACTGCGACCTGCAAGTCTCTTCCAAGGCTTATTTAAACCGACTTTTCAAGCTACTGTGACTTGAACGTCTCTTCCAAGGGGCATTTAAACCGTCTTCTTAAGCTACTGCGACCTGCACGTCTCTTCCAAGGGGCATTTAAACCATCTTGTTAAGCTACTGCGACCTCCACCGCTTTACCAAGGGGCATTTAAACCGAATTGTTAAGCTACTGCGACCTGCACTTCTCTTCCAAGTGGCATTTAAACCGTCTTGTTAAGCTACTGCGACCTGCACGTCTCTTCCCAGGGGCATTTAAACTGTCTTGTTAAGCTACTGCGACCGCCATCTCTCTTCCAAGGGGCATTTAAACCATCGTGTTAAGCTACTCCGACCTGCTCGTGTCTTCCAAGGGGCATTTAAACCGTCTTGTTAAGCTACTGCGACCTGCAAGTCTCTTCCAAGGCTTATTTAAACCGTCTTTTTAAGCTACTGCGACTTGAACGTCTCTTCCAAGGGGCATTTAAACCGTCTTCTTAAGCTACTGCGACCTGCACGTCTCTTCCAAGGGGCATTTAAACCGTCTTGTTAAGCTACTGCGAACTGCATGTCTCTTTCAAGGGGCATTTAAACTGTCTTGTTAAGCCACTGCGACCTGCACGTCTCTTCCAAGGGGCATTTAAGCCTTCTTGCTAAGCTACTTCCACCTCCACCTCTCTTCCAAGGGGCATTTAAACCATCTTGTTAAGCTACTGCGACCTGCACGTCTCTTCCAAGGGGGATTTAAACTGTCTTGTTAAGCTACTGCGACCTGCACGTCTCTTCTAAGGGGCATTTAAACCGTCTTGTTGAGCTACTTTAACCTCCACCACTTTTCCAAGGGGCATTTAAACCGTCTTGTTAAGCTACTGCGACCTGCACGTCTCTTCCAAGAGGCATTTAAACCGTCTTGTTAAGCTACTGCGACCTGCATGTCTCTTTCAAGGGGTATTTAAACCGTCTTGTTAAGCCACTGCGACCTGCACGTCTATTCCAAGGGGCATTTAAGCCATCTTGCTAAGCTACTTCCACCTCCACCTCTCTTCCAAGGGGCATTTAAACCATCTTGTTAAGCTACTGCGACCTGCACGTCTCTTCCAAGGGGGATTTAAACCGTCTTGTTAAGCTACTGCGACCTGCACCTCTCTTCTAAGATGCATTTAAACCATCTTGTTAAGCTACTGCGAACTGCACGTCTCGTCCAAGTGGCATTTAAACTGTCTCGTTAAGCTACTGCGACCTCCACCGCTCTTCCAAGTGGCATTTAAACCCTCTTGTTAAGCTACTGCGACCTGCATGTCTCTTCCAAGGGGCATTTAAACCGTCTTGTTAAGCTTCTGCGACCTGCATGTCTCCACCAAGGGGCATTTAAACAGTCTTGTGAAGCTACTGCGACATGCACGTCTCTTTCAAGGGGCATTTAAACTGTCTTGTTAAGCTACTGCGACCTCCATCACTCTTGCAAGGGGCATTTAAACTGTCTTGTTAAGTTACTGCGACCTCCACGTCTCTTCCAAGGGGCATTTAAACCGTCTTGTTAAGCTACTGCGACCTGCACGTGTCTTCCAAGGGGCATTTAAACCATCTTGTTAAGCTACTGCGACTTGCACGTCTCTTCCAAGGGGCATTTAAACCGTCTTGTTAAGCTACTGTAACCACCACCACTTTTCCAAGGGACATTTAAACCGTCTTGTTAAGCTACTGCGACCTGCATGTCTCTACCAAGGGACATTTAAACCGTCTTGTTAAGCTACTGCGACCTGCACGTCTCTTCCAAGGGGCATTTAAACAATCTTGTTAAGCTGCTGCGACATGCATGTCTCTTCCAAGGGGCATTTAAACTGTCTTGTTAAGCTACTGCGACCTCCACCGCTCTTCCAATGGGCATTTAAACTTTCTTGTTAAGCAACTGCGACCTGCACGTCTCTTCCAAGGGGCATTTAAATCGTCTTGGTAGCTACTGCGACCTGAACGTCTCTTCCAAGGGGCATTTAAACTGTCTTGTTAAGCTACTGCGACCTGCACTTCTCTTCCAAGGGGCTTTTAAACTGTCTTGTTAAGCTACTGCGACCTGCAATTCTCTTCTAAGGGGCGTTTAAACCGTGCTGTTAAGCTACTGCGACATGCACGTCTCTTCCAAGGGGCATTTAAACCGTCTTGTTGAGCTACTTTAACCTCCACCACTTTTCCAAGGGGCATTTAAACCGTCTTGTTAAGCTACTGCGACCTGCACGTCTCTTTCAAGGGGCATTTAAAATGCTTTCTTAAGCTACTGCGACCTGCACTTCTCTTCCAAGGGGCATTTAAACCGTCTTGTTAAGCTTCTGCGACCTGCATGTCTCCACCAAGGGGCATTTAAACAGTCTTGTGAAGCTACTGCGACATGCACGTCTCTTTCAAGGGGCATTTAAACTGTCTTGTTAAGCTACTGCGACCTCCATCGCTCTTCCAAGGGGCATTTAAACCATCTTGTTAAGCTACTGCGAACTACACGTCTCTTCCAAGTGGCATTTAAACCGTCATGTTAAGCTACTGCGACCTGCACGTCTCTTCCAAGGGGCATTTAAGCTGTCTTGTTCAGCTACTGCGACCTCCACCTCTCTTCCAAGGGGCATTTAAACCGTCTTATTAAGCTACTGCGACCTTCACATCTCTTCCAAGGGGCATTTAAGCCGTCTTATTAAGCTACTGCGACCTGCACGTCCCTTCCAATGGGCATTTAAACTGTCTTGTTAAGCTACTGCAACCTGCACGTCTCTTCCAAGGGGCATTTAAACAGTCTTGTTAAGCTGCTGCGACATGCATGTCTCTTCCCAGGGGCATTTTAACTGTCTTGTTAAGCTACTGCGACCTCCACCGCTCTTCCAAGGGGCATTTAAACTTTCTTGTTAAGCAACTGCGACCTGCACGTCTCTACATAGGGGCATATAAATCGTCTTGGTAAGCTACTGTGACCTGCACGTCTCTTACAAGGGGCATTTAAACTGTCTTGTTAAGCTAATGCAACCCGCACATCTCTTCCAAGGGGCATTTAACCCGTCTTGTTAAGCTGCTGCTACCTACACCTCACTTCCAAGGGGCATTTAAACCGTCTTATTAAGCTACTGCGACCTGCACATCTCTTCCAAGGGGCATTTAACCGTCTTATTAAGCTACTGCAACCTGCAAGTCTCTTCCAAGGGGCATTTAAACTGTCTTGTGAAGCTACTGCGACCTGCACGTCTCTTTCAAGGGGCACTTAAACTGTCTTGTTAAGCTACTGCGACCTCCACCTCACTTCCAAGGGGCATTTAAACAGTCTTATTAAGCTACTGCGACCTGCACATCTCTTCCAAGGGGCATTTAAACCGTCTTATTAAGCTACTGCGACCTCCACCGCTCTTACAAGGGGCATTTCAACCGTCTTGTTAAGCTTCTGCGACCTGCATGTCTCTACCAAGGGGCATTTAAACAGTCTTGTGAAGCTACTGCGACATGCACGTCTCTTTCAAGGGGCATTTAAACTGTCTTGTTAAGCTACTGCGACCTGCACGTCTCTTCCAAGGGGCATTTAAACCGTCTTGTTGAGCTAGTTTAACCTCCACCACTTTTCCAAGGGGCATTTAAACCGTCTTGTTAAGCTACTGCGACCTGCACGTCTCTTTCAAGGGGCATTTAAAATGCTTTCTTAAGCTACTGCGACCTGCACTTCTCTTTCAAGGGGCATTTAAACCGTCTTGTTAAGCTACTGCGACCTGCACGTCTATTTCAAGGGGCATTTAAAATGCTTTCTTAAGCTACTGCGACCTGCACGTCTCTTCCAAGGGGCATTTAAACCGTCTTGTTAAGCTACTGCGACCTGCACGTCTCTTCCAAGGGGCATTTAAACCGTCTTGTTAAGCTTCTGCGACCTGCATGTCTCTACCAAGGGGTATTTAAACCGCCTTGTTAAGCTACTGCGACCTCCACCGCACTTCCAAGGGGCATTTAAACAGTCTTGTGAAGCTACTGCGAACTGCCCGTCTCTTCCAAGGGGCATTTAAATCGTCTTGGTAAGCTACTGCGACCTGCACGTCTCTTCCAAGTGGCATTTAAACCGTCATGTTAAGCTACTGCTACCTGCACGTCTCTTCCAAGGGGCATTTAAACTGTCTTGTTAAGCTACTGCGACCTCCACCTCACTTCCAAGGGGCATTTAAACCGTCTTATTAAGCTACTGCGACCTGCACATCTCTTCCAAGGGGCATTTAAACCGTCTTATTAATCTACTGCGACCTACACGTCTCTTCCAAGGGGCATTTAAACTGTCTTGTTAAGCTACTGCGACCTGCACGTCTCTTCCAAGGGGCATTTAAACCATCTTGTTAAGCTACTGCGACCTCCACCGCTTTACCAAGGGGCATTTAAACCGACTTGTTAAGCTACTGCGACCTGCACTTCTCTTCCAAGTGGCATTTAAACCGTCTTGTTAAGCTACTGCGACCTGCACGTCTCTTCCAAGGGGCATTTAAACTGTTTTGTTATGCTACTGCGACCTCCACCTCTCTTCCAAGGGGTATTTAAACCATCTTGTTAAGCTACTGAGACCTGCTCGCCTCTTCCAAGGGGCATTGAAACCGTCTTGTTAAGCTACTGCGACCTGCAAGTCTCTTCCAAGGCTTATTTAAACCGACTTTTCAAGCTACTGTGACTTGAACGTCTCTTCCAAGGGGCATTTAAACCGTCTTCTTAAGCTACTGCGACCTGCACGTCTCTTCCAAGGGGCATTTAAACCATCTTGTTAAGCTACTGCGACCTCCACCGCTTTACCAAGGGGCATTTAAACCGAATTGTTAAGCTACTGCGACCTGCACTTCTCTTCCAAGTGGCATTTAAACCGTCTTGTTAAGCTACTGCGACCTGCACGTCTCTTCCCAGGGGCATTTAAACTGTCTTGTTAAGCTACTGCGACCGCCATCTCTCTTCCAAGGGGCATTTAAACCATCGTGTTAAGCTACTCCGACCTGCTCGTGTCTTCCAAGGGGCATTTAAACCGTCTTGTTAAGCTACTGCGACCTGCAAGTCTCTTCCAAGGCTTATTTAAACCGTCTTTTTAAGCTACTGCGACTTGAACGTCTCTTCCAAGGGGCATTTAAACCGTCTTCTTAAGCTACTGCGACCTGCACGTCTCTTCCAAGGGGCATTTAAACCGTCTTGTTAAGCTACTGCGAACTGCATGTCTCTTTCAAGGGGCATTTAAACTGTCTTGTTAAGCCACTGCGACCTGCACGTCTCTTCCAAGGGGCATTTAAGCCATCTTGCTAAGCTACTTCCACCTCCACCTCTCTTCCAAGGGGCATTTAAACCATCTTGTTAAGCTACTGCGACCTGCACGTCTCTTCCAAGGGGGATTTAAACTGTCTTGTTAAGCTACTGCGACCTGCACGTCTCTTCTAAGGGGCATTTAAACCGTCTTGTTGAGCTACTTTAACCTCCACCACTTTTCCAAGGGGCATTTAAACCGTCTTGTTAAGCTACTGCGACCTGCACGTCTCTTCCAAGAGGCATTTAAACCGTCTTGTTAAGCTACTGCGACCTGCATGTCTCTTTCAAGGGGTATTTAAACCGTCTTGTTAAGCCACTGCGACCTGCACGTCTATTCCAAGGGGCATTTAAGCCATCTTGCTAAGCTACTTCCACCTCCACCTCTCTTCCAAGGGGCATTTAAACCATCTTGTTAAGCTACTGCGACCTGCACGTCTCTTCCAAGGGGGATTTAAACCGTCTTGTTAAGCTACTGCGACCTGCACCTCTCTTCTAAGATGCATTTAAACCATCTTGTTAAGCTACTGCGAACTGCACGTCTCGTCCAAGTGGCATTTAAACTGTCTCGTTAAGCTACTGCGACCTCCACCGCTCTTCCAAGTGGCATTTAAACCCTCTTGTTAAGCTACTGCGACCTGCATGTCTCTTCCAAGGGGCATTTAAACAGTCTTGTTAAGCTACTGCGACCTGCACGTCTCTTCCAAGGGGCATTTAAACTGTCTTGTTAAGCTACTGCGACCTGCACGTCTCTTCCAAGGGGCATTTAAACCGTCTTATTAAGCTACTGCGACCTGCACGTCTCTTCCAAGGGAGATTTAAACTGTCTTGTTAAGCTACTGCGACCTCCACCGCTCTTCCAAGGGGCATTTAAACCGTCTTGTTAAGCTACTGCGACGTCCACCGCTCTTCCAAGGGGCATTTAAACCGTCTTGTTAAGCTACTGCAACTTGCACGTCTCTTCCAAGGGGCATTTAAACCGTCTTGTTAAGCTACTGTAACCACCACCACTTTTCCAAGGGGCATTTAAACTGTCTTGTTAAGCTACTGCGACCTGCACGTCTCTTCCATGGGGCATTTAAACCGTCTTGTTGAGCTACTGCGACCTGCATGTCTCTACCAAGGGACATTTAAACCGTCTTGTTAAGCTACTGCGACCTGCACGTCTCTTCCAAGGGGCATTTAAACAGTCTTGTTAAGCTGCTGCGACATGCATGTCTCTTCCAAGGGGCATTTAAACTGTCTTGTTAAGCTACTGCGACCTCCACCGCTCTTCCAATGGGCATTTATACTTTCTTGTTAAGCAACTGCGACCTGCACGTCTCTTCCAAGGGGCATTTAAATCGTCTTGGTAAGCTACTGCGACCTGAACGTCTCTTCCAAGGGGCATTTAAACTGTCTTGTTAAGCTACTGCGACATGCACTTCTCTTCCAAGGGGCATTTAAACTGTCTTTTTAAGCTACTGCGACCTGCACGTCTCTTCTAAGGGGCATTTAAACCGTGCTGTTAAGCTACTGCGACCTGCACGTCTCTTCCAAGGGGCATTTAAACCGTCTTGTTGAGCTACTTTAACCTCCACCACTTTTCCAAGGGGCATTTAAACCGTCTTGTTAAGCTACTGCGACCTGCACGTCTATTTCAAGGGGCATTTAAAATGCTTTCTTAAGCTACTGCGACCTGCACGTCTCTTCCAAGGGGCATTTAAACCGTCTTGTTAAGCTACTGCGACCTGCACGTCTCTTCCAAGGGGCATTTAAACCGTCTTGTTAAGCTTCTGCGACCTGCATGTCTCTACCAAGGGGTATTTAAACCGCCTTGTTAAGCTACTGCGACCTCCACCGCACTTCCAAGGGGCATTTAAACAGTCTTGTGAAGCTACTGCGAACTGCCCGTCTCTTCCAAGGGGCATTTAAATCGTCTTGGTAAGCTACTGCGACCTGCACGTCTCTTCCAAGTGGCATTTAAACCGTCATGTTAAGCTACTGCTACCTGCACGTCTCTTCCAAGGGGCATTTAAACTGTCTTGTTAAGCTACTGCGACCTCCACCTCACTTCCAAGGGGCATTTAAACCGTCTTATTAAGCTACTGCGACCTGCACATCTCTTCCAAGGGGCATTTAAACCGTCTTCTTAATCTACTGCGACCTACACGTCTCTTCCAAGGGGCATTTAAACTGTCTTGTTAAGCTACTGCGACCTGCACGTCTCTTCCAAGGGGCATTTAAACCATCTTGTTAAGCTACTGCGACCTCCACCGCTTTACCAAGGGGCATTTAAACCGACTTGTTAAGCTACTGCGACCTGCACTTCTCTTCCAAGTGGCATTTAAACCGTCTTGTTAAGCTACTGCGACCTGCACGTCTCTTCCAAGGGGCATTTAAACTGTTTTGTTAAGCTACTGCGACCTCCACCTCTCTTCCAAGGGGTATTTAAACCATCTTGTTAAGCTACTGCGACCTGCTCGCCTCTTCCAAGGGGCATTTAAACCGTCTTGTTAAGCTACTGCGACCTGCAAGTCTCTTCCAAGGCTTATTTAAACCGACTTTTCAAGCTACTGTGACTTGAACGTCTCTTCCAAGGGGCATTTAAACCGTCTTCTTAAGCTACTGCGACCTGCACGTCTCTTCCAAGGGGCATTTAAACCATCTTGTTAAGCTACTGCGACCTCCACCGCTTTACCAAGGGGCATTTAAACCGAATTGTTAAGCTACTGCGACCTGCACTTCTCTTCCAAGTGGCATTTAAACCGTCTTGTTAAGCTACTGCGACCTGCACGTCTCTTCCCAGGGGCATTTAAACTGTCTTGTTAAGCTACTGCGACCGCCATCTCTCTTCCAAGGGGCATTTAAACCATCTTGTTAAGCTACTCCGACCTGCTCGTGTCTTCCAAGGGGCATTTAAACCGTCTTGTTAAGCTACTGCGACCTGCAAGTCTCTTCCAAGGCTTATTTAAACCGTCTTTTTAAGCTACTGCGACTTGAACGTCTCTTCCAAGGGGCATTTAAACCGTCTTCTTAAGCTACTGCGACCTGCACGTCTCTTCCAAGGGGCATTTAATCCGTCTTGTTAAGCCACTGCGACCTGCACGTCTCTTCCAAGGGGCATTTAAGCCATCTTGCTAAGCTACTTCCACCTCCACCTCTCTTCCAAGGGGCATTTAAACCATCTTGTTAAGCTACTGCGACCTGCACGTCTCTTCCAAGGGGGATTTAAACTGTCTTGTTAAGCTACTGCGACCTGCACGTCTCTTCTAAGGGGCATTTAAACCGTCTTGTTGAGCTAATTTAACCTCCACCACTTTTTCAAGGGGCATTTAAACCGTCTTGTTAAGCTACTGCGACCTGCACGTCTCTTCCAAGAGGCATTTAAACCGTCTTGTTAAGCTACTGCGACCTGCATGTCTCTTTCAAGGGGCATTTAAACCGTCTTGTTAAGCCACTGCGACCTGCACGTCTCTTCCAAGGGGCATTTAAGCCATCTTGCTAAGCTACTTCCACCTCCACCTCTCTTCCAAGGGGCATTTAAACCATCTTGTTAAGCTACTGCGACCTGCACGTCTCTTCCAAGGGGGATTTAAACCGTCTTGTTAAGCTACTGCGACCTGCACCTCTCTTCCAAGATGCATTTAAACCATCTTGTTAAGCTACTGCGAACTGCACCTCTCGTCCAAGTGGCATTTAAACTGTCTCGTTAAGCTACTGCGACCTCCACCGCTCTTCCAAGTGGCATTTAAACCCTCTTGTTAAGCTACTGCGACCTGCACGTCTCTTCCAAGGGGCATTTAAACCGTCTTGTTAAGCTACTGCGACCTGCACGTCTCTTCCAAGGGGCATTTAAACTGTCTTGTTAAGCTACTGCGACCTGCATGTCTCTTCCAAGGGGCATTTAAACCGTCTTATTAAGCTACTGCGACCTGCACGTCTCTTCCAAGGGAGATTTCAACTGTCTTGTTAAGCTACTGCGACCTCCACCGCTCTTCCAAGGGGCATTTAAACCGTCTTGTTAAGCTACTGCGATGTCCACCGCTCTTCCAAGGGGCATTTAAACCGTCTTGTTAAGCTACTGCAACTTGCACGTCTCTTCCAAGGGGCATTTAAACCGTCTTGTTAAGCTACTGTAACCACCACCACTTTTCCAAGGGGCATTTAAACCGTCTTCTTAAGCTACTGCGACCTGCACGTCTCTTCCATGGGGCATTTAAACCGTCTTGTTGAGCTACTGCGACCTGCATGTCTCTACCAAGGGACATTTAAACCGTCTTGTTAAGCTACTGCGACCTGCACGTCTCTTCCAAGGGGCATTTAAACAGTCTTGTTAAGCTGCTGCGACATGCATGTCTCTTCCAAGGGGCATTTAAACTGTCTTGTTAAGCTACTGCGACCTCCACCGCTCTTCCAATGGGCATTTAAACTTTCTTGTTAAGCAACTGCGACCTGCACGTCTCTTCCAAGGGGCATTTAAATCGTCTTGGTAAGCTACTGCGACCTGAACGTCTCTTCCAAGGGGCATTTAAACTGTCTTGTTAAGCTACTGCGACATGCACTTCTCTTCCAAGGGGCTTTTAAACTGTCTTGTTAAGCTACTGCGACCTGCACGTCTCTTCTAAGGGGCATTTAAACCGTGCTGTTAAGCTACTGCGACCTGCACGTCTCTTCCAAGGGGCATTTAAACCGTCTTGTTGAGCTACTTTAACCTCCACCTCTTTTCCAAGGGGCATTTAAACCGTCTTGTTAAGCTACTGCGACCTGCACGTCTCTTTCAAGAGGCATTTAAAATGCTTTCTTAAGCTACTGCGACCTGCACTTCTCCTCCAAGGGGCATTTAAACCGTCTTGTTAAGCTACTGCGACCTGCACGTCTATTTCAAGGGGCATTTAAAATGCTTTCTTAAGCTACTGCGACCTGCACGTCTCTTCCAAGGGGCATTTAAACCGTCTTGTTAAGCTACTGCGACCTGCACGTCTCTTCCAAGGGGCATTTAAATCGTCTTGGTAAGCTACTGCGACCTGCACGTCTCTTCCAAGTGGCATTTAAACCGTCAGGTTAAGCTACTGCGACCTGCACGTCTCTTCCAAGGGGCATTTAAACTGTCTTGTTAAGCTACTGCGACCTCCACCTCACTTCCAAGGGGCATTTAAACCGTCTTGTTGAGCTACTTTAACCTCCACCACTTTTCCAAGGGGCATTTAAACCGTCTTGTTAAGCTACTGCGACCTGCACGTCTCTTCCAAGAGGCATTTAAACCGTCTTGTTAAGCTACTGCGACCTGCATGTCTCTTTCAAGGGGCATTTAAACCGTCTTGTTAAGCCACTGCGACCTGCACGTCTCTTCCAAGGGGCATTTAAGCCATCTTGCTAAGCTACTTCCACCTCCACCTCTCTTCCAAGGGGCATTTAAACCATCTTGTTAAGCTACTGCGACCTGCATGTCTCTTCCAAGGGGGATTTAAACCGTTTTGTTAAGCTACTGCGACCTGCACCTCTCTTCCAAGATGCATTTAAACCATCTTGTTAAGCTACTGCGACCTGCACGTATCGTCCAAGTGGCATTTAAACTGTCTCGTTAAGCTACTGCGACTTCCACCGCTCTTCCAAGTGGCATTTAAACCATCTTGTTAAGCTACTGCGACCTGCATGTCTCTTCCAAGGGGTATTTAAACCGTCTTGTTGAGCTACTGCGACCTGCACGTCTCTTCCAAGGGGCATTTAAACTGTCTTGTTAAGCTACTGCGACCTGCACGTCTCTTCCAAGGGGCATTTAAACCGTCTTATTAAGCTACTGCAACCTGCACGTCTCTTCCAAGGGGAATTTAAACTGTCTTGTTAAGCTACTGCGACCTCCACCGCTCTTCCAAGGGGCATTTAAACTGTCTTGTTAAGCTACTGCGACCTCCACGTCTCTTCCAAGGGGCATTTAAACCATCTTGTTAAGCTACTGCGACCTGCACTTGTCTTCCAAGGGGCATTTAAACCGTCTTCTTAAGCTACTGCGACTTGCACGTCTCTTCCAAGGGGCATTTAAACCGTCTTGTTAAGCTACTGTAACCACCACCACTTTTCCAAGGGGCATTTAAACCGTCTTGTTAAGCTATTGCGACCTGCACGTCTCTTCCATGGGGCATTTAAACCGTCTTGTTGAGCTACTGCGACCTGCATGTCTCTACCAATGAACATTTAAACCGTCTTGTTAAGCTACTGCGACCTGCACGTCTCTTCCAAGGGGCATTTAAACAGTCTTGTTAAGCTGCTGCGACATGCATGTCTCTTCCAAGGGGCATTTAAACTGTCTTGGTAAGCTACTGCGACCTCCACCGCTCTTCCAATGGGCATTTAAACTTTCTTGTTAAGCAACTGCGACCTGCACGTCTCTTCCAAGGGGCATTTAAATCGTCTTGGTAAGCTACTGCGACCTGAACGTCTCTTCCAAGGGGCATTTAAACTGTCTTGTTAAGCTACTGCGACATGCACTTCTCTTCCAAGGGGCTTTTAAACTGTCTTGTTAAGCTACTGCGACCTGCTCTTCTCTTCTAAGGGGCATTTAAACCGTGCTGTTAAGCTACTGCGACCTGCACGTTTCTTCCAAGGGGAATTTAAACTGTCTTGTTAAGCTACGGCGACCTCCACCGCTCTTCCAAGGGGCATTTAAACTGTCTTGTTAAGTTTCTGCGACCTCCACGTCTCTTCCAAGGGGCATTTAAACCGTCTTGTTAAGCTACTGCGACCTGCACGTGTCTTCCAAGGGGCATTTAAACCATCTTGTTAAGCTACTGCGACTTGCACGTCTCTTCCAAGGGGCATTTAAACCGTCTTGTTAAGCTACTGTAACCACCACCACTTTTCCAAGGGGCATTTAAACCGTCTTGTTAAGCTACTGCGACCTGCATGTCTCTACCAAGGGACATTAAAACCGTCTTGTTAAGCTACTGCGACCTGCACGTCTCTTCCAAGGGGCATTTAAACAGTCTTGTTAAGCTGCTGCGACATGCATGTCTCTTCCAAGGGGCATTTAAACTGTCTTGTTAAGCTACTGCGACCTCCACCGCTCTTCCAATGGGCATTTAAACTTTCTTGTTAAGCAACTGCGACCTGCACGTCTCTTCCAAGGGGCATTTAAATCGTCTTGGTAAGCTACTGCGACCTGAACGTCTCTTCCAAGGGGCATTTAAACTGTCTTGTTAAGCTACTGCGACCTGCACTTCTCTTCCAAGGGGCTTTTAAACTGTCTTGTTAAGCTACTGCGACCTGCAAGTCTCTTCTAAGGGGCATTTGAACCGTGCTGTTAAGCTACTGCGACATGCACGTCTCTTCCAAGGGGCATTTAAACCGTCTTGTTGAGCTACTTTAACCTCCACCACTTTTCCAAGGGGCATTTAAACCGTCTTGTTAAGCTACTGCGACCTGCACGTCTCTTTCAAGGGGCATTTAAAATGCTTTCTTAAGCTACTGCGACCTGCACTTCTCTTCCAAGGGGCATTTAAACCGTCTTGTTAAGCTACTGCGACCTGCACTTCTCTTCCAAGGGGCATTTAAACCGTCTTGTTAAGCTTCTGCGACCTGCATGTCTCCACCAAGGGGCATTTAAACAGTCTTGTGAAGCTACTGCGACATGCACGTCTCTTTCAAGGGGCATTTAAACTGTCTTGTTAAGCTACTGCGACCTCCATCACTCTTGCAAGGGGCATTTAAACTGTCTTGTTAAGTTACTGCGACCTCCACGTCTCTTCCAAGGGGCATTTAAACCGTCTTGTTAAGCTACTGCGACCTGCACGTGTCTTCCAAGGGGCATTTAAACCATCTTGTTAAGCTACTGCGACTTGCACGTCTCTTCCAAGGGGCATTTAAACCGTCTTGTTAAGCTACTGTAACCACCACCACTTTTCCAAGGGACATTTAAACCGTCTTGTTAAGCTACTGCGACCTGCATGTCTCTACCAAGGGACATTTAAACCGTCTTGTTAAGCTACTGCGACCTGCACGTCTCTTCCAAGGGGCATTTAAACAATCTTGTTAAGCTGCTGTGACATGCATGTCTCTTCCAAGGGGCATTTAAACTGTCTTGTTAAGCTACTGCGACCTCCACCGCTCTTCCAATGGGCATTTAAACTTTCTTGTTAAGCAACTGCGACCTGCACGTCTCTTCCAAGGGGCATTTAAATCGTCTTGGTAAGCTACTGCGACCTGAACTTCTCTTCCAAGGGGCATTTAAACTGTCTTGTTAAGCTACTGCGACCTGCACTTCTCTTCCAAGGGGCTTTTAAACTGTCTTGTTAAGCTACTGCGACCTGCAATTCTCTTCTAAGGGGCGTTTAAACCGTGCTGTTAAGCTACTGCGACATGCACGTCTCTTCCAAGGGGCATTTAAACCGTCTTGTTGAGCTACTTTAACCTCCACCACTTTTCCAAGGGGCATTTAAACCGTCTTGTTAAGCTACTGCGACCTGCACGTCTCTTTCAAGGGGCATTTAAAATGCTTTCTTAAGCTACTGCGACCTGCACTTCTCTTCCAAGGGGCATTTAAACCGTCTTGTTAAGCTTCTGCGACCTGCATGTCTCCACCAAGGGGCATTTAAACAGTCTTGTGAAGCTACTGCGACATGCACGTCTCTTTCAAGGGGCATTTAAACTGTCTTGTTAAGCTACTGCGACCTCCATCGCTCTTCCAAGGGGCATTTAAACCATCTTGTTAAGCTACTGCGAACTACACGTCTCTTCCAAGTGGCATTTAAACCGTCATGTTAAGCTACTGCGACCTGCACGTCTCTTCCAAGGGGCATTTAAGCTGTCTTGTTCAGCTACTGCGACCTCCACCTCTCTTCCAAGGGGCATTTAAACCGTCTTATTAAGCTACTGCGACCTTCACATCTCTTCCAAGGGGCATTTAAGCCGTCTTATTAAGCTACTGCGACCTGCACGTCCCTTCCAATGGGCATTTAAACTGTCTTGTTAAGCTACTGCAACCTGCACGTCTCTTCCAAGGGGCATTTAAACAGTCTTGTTAAGCTGCTGCGACATGCATGTCTCTTCCCAGGGGCATTTTAACTGTCTTGTTAAGCTACTGCGACCTCCACCGCTCTTCCAAGGGGCATTTAAACTTTCTTGTTAAGCAACTGCGACCTGCACGTCTCTACATAGGGGCATATAAATCGTCTTGGTAAGCTACTGTGACCTGCACGTCTCTTACAAGGGGCATTTAAACTGTCTTGTTAAGCTAATGCAACCCGCACATCTCTTCCAAGGGGCATTTAACCCGTCTTGTTAAGCTGCTGCTACCTACACCTCACTTCCAAGGGGCATTTAAACCGTCTTATTAAGCTACTGCGACCTGCACATCTCTTCCAAGGGGCATTTAACCGTCTTATTAAGCTACTGCAACCTGCAAGTCTCTTCCAAGGGGCATTTAAACTGTCTTGTGAAGCTACTGCGACCTGCACGTCTCTTTCAAGGGGCATTTAAACTGTCTTGTTAAGCTACTGCGACCTCCACCTCACTTCCAAGGGGCATTTAAACAGTCTTATTAAGCTACTGCGACCTGCACATCTCTTCCAAGGGGCATTTAAACCGTCTTATTAAGCTACTGCGACCTCCACCGCTCTTACAAGGGGCATTTCAACCGTCTTGTTAAGCTTCTGCGACCTGCATGTCTCTACCAAGGGGCATTTAAACAGTCTTGTGAAGCTACTGCGACATGCACGTCTCTTTCAAGGGGCATTTAAACTGTCTTGTTAAGCTACTGCGACCTGCACGTCTCTTCCAAGGGGCATTTAAACCGTACTGTTAAGCTACTGCGACTTGCACGTCTCTTCCAAGGGCATTTAAACCGTATTGTTGAGCTACTTTAAACTCCACCACTTTTCCAAGGGGCATTTAAACCGTCTTGTTAAGCTACTGCGACCTGCACTTCTCTTCCAAGGGGCATTTAAACCGTCTTGTTAAGCTACTGCGACCTGCACGTCTCTTCCAAGGGGCATTTAAACCGTCTTGTTAAGCTTCTGCGACCTGCATGTCTCTACCAAGGGGCATTTAAACCGCCTTGTTAAGCTACTGCGACCTCCACCGCACTTCCAAGGGTTTTTTAAACAGTCTTGTGAAGCTACTGCGACCTGCACGTCTCTTCCAAGTGGCATTTAAACCGTCATGTTAAGCTACTGTGACCTGCACGTCTCTTCCATGGGGCATTTAAACCGTCTTGTTGAGCTACTGCGACCTGCATGTCTCTACCAAGGGACATTTAAACCGTCTTGTTAAGCTACTGCGACCTGCACGTCTCTTCCAAGGGGCATTTAAACAGTCTTGTTAAGCTGCTGCGACATGCATGTCTCTTCCAAGGGGCATTTAAACTGTCTTGTTAAGCTACTGCGACCTCCACCGCTCTTACAATGGGCATTTAAACTTTCTTGTTAAGCAACTGCGACCTGCACGTCTCTTCCAAGGGGCATTTAAATCGTCTTGGTAAGCTACTGCGACCTGAACGTCTCTTCCAAGGGGCATTTAAACTGTCTTGTTAAGCTACTGCGACATGCACTTCTCTTCCAAGGGGCTTTTAAACTGTCTTGTTAAGCTACTGCGACCTGCACGTCTCTTCTAAGGGGCATTTAAACCGTGCTGTTAAGCTACTGCGACCTGCACGTCTCTTCCAAGGGGCATTTAAACCGTCTTGTTGAGCTACTTTAACCTCCACCTCTTTTCCAAGGGGCATTTAAACCGTCTTGTTAAGCTACTGCGACCTGCACGTCTCTTTCAAGAGGCATTTAAAATGCTTTCTTAAGCTACTGCGACCTGCACTTCTCCTCCAAGGGGCATTTAAACCGTCTTGTTAAGCTACTGCGACCTGCACGTCTATTTCAAGGGGCATTTAAAATGCTTTCTTAAGCTACTGCGACCTGCACGTCTCTTCCAAGGGGCATTTAAACCGTCTTGTTAAGCTACTGCGACCTGCACGTCTCTTCCAAGGGGCATTTAAATCGTCTTGGTAAGCTACTGCGACCTGCACGTCTCTTCCAAGTGGCATTTAAACCGTCAGGTTAAGCTACTGCGACCTGCACGTCTCTTCCAAGGGGCATTTAAACTGTCTTGTTAAGCTACTGCGACCTCCACCTCACTTCCAAGGGGCATTTAAACCGTCTTGTTGAGCTACTTTAACCTCCACCACTTTTCCAAGGGGCATTTAAACCGTCTTGTTAAGCTACTGCGACCTGCACGTCTCTTCCAAGAGGCATTTAAACCGTCTTGTTAAGCTACTGCGACCTGCATGTCTCTTTCAAGGGGCATTTAAACCGTCTTGTTAAGCCACTGCGACCTGCACGTCTCTTCCAAGGGGCATTTAAGCCATCTTGCTAAGCTACTTCCACCTCCACCTCTCTTCCAAGGGGCATTTAAACCATCTTGTTAAGCTACTGCGACCTGCATGTCTCTTCCAAGGGGGATTTAAACCGTTTTGTTAAGCTACTGCGACCTGCACCTCTCTTCCAAGATGCATTTAAACCATCTTGTTAAGCTACTGCGACCTGCACGTATCGTCCAAGTGGCATTTAAACTGTCTCGTTAAGCTACTGCGACTTCCACCGCTCTTCCAAGTGGCATTTAAACCATCTTGTTAAGCTACTGCGACCTGCATGTCTCTTCCAAGGGGTATTTAAACCGTCTTGTTAAGCTACTGCGACCTGCACGTCTCTTCCAAGGGGCATTTAAACTGTCTTGTTAAGCTACTGCGACCTGCACGTCTCTTCCAAGGGGCATTTAAACCGTCTTATTAAGCTACTGCAACCTGCACGTCTCTTCCAAGGGGAATTTAAACTGTCTTGTTAAGCTACTGCGACCTCCACCGCTCTTCCAAGGGGCATTTAAACTGTCTTGTTAAGCTACTGCGACCTCCACGTCTCTTCCAAGGGGCATTTAAACCATCTTGTTAAGCTACTGCGACCTGCACTTGTCTTCCAAGGGGCATTTAAACCGTCTTGTTAAGCTACTGCGACTTGCACGTCTCTTCCAAGGGGCATTTAAACCGTCTTGTTAAGCTACTGTAACCACCACCACTTTTCCAAGGGGCATTTAAACCGTCTTGTTAAGCTATTGCGACCTGCACGTCTCTTCCATGGGGCATTTAAACCGTCTTGTTGAGCTACTGCGACCTGCATGTCTCTACCAATGAACATTTAAACCGTCTTGTTAAGCTACTGCGACCTGCACGTCTCTTCCAAGGGGCATTTAAACAGTCTTGTTAAGCTGCTGCGACATGCATGTCTCTTCCAAGGGGCATTTAAACTGTCTTGGTAAGCTACTGCGACCTCCACCGCTCTTCCAATGGGCATTTAAACTTTCTTGTTAAGCAACTGCGACCTGCACGTCTCTTCCAAGGGGCATTTAAATCGTCTTGGTAAGCTACTGCGACCTGAACGTCTCTTCCAAGGGGCATTTAAACTGTCTTGTTAAGCTACTGCGACATGCACTTCTCTTCCAAGGGGCTTTTAAACTGTCTTGTTAAGCTACTGCGACCTGCTCTTCTCTTCTAAGGGGCATTTAAACCGTGCTGTTAAGCTACTGCGACCTGCACGTTTCTTCCAAGGGGAATTTAAACTGTCTTGTTAAGCTACGGCGACCTCCACCGCTCTTCCAAGGGGCATTTAAACTGTCTTGTTAAGTTTCTGCGACCTCCACGTCTCTTCCAAGGGGCATTTAAACCGTCTTGTTAAGCTACTGCGACCTGCACGTGTCTTCCAAGGGGCATTTAAACCATCTTGTTAAGCTACTGCGACTTGCACGTCTCTTCCAAGGGGCATTTAAACCGTCTTGTTAAGCTACTGTAACCACCACCACTTTTCCAAGGGGCATTTAAACCGTCTTGTTAAGCTACTGCGACCTGCATGTCTCTACCAAGGGACATTAAAACCGTCTTATTAAGCTACTGCGACCTGCACGTCTCTTCCAAGGGGCATTTAAACAGTCTTGTTAAGCTGCTGCGACATGCATGTCTCTTCCAAGGGGCATTTAAACTGTCTTGTTAAGCTACTGCGACTTCCACCGCTCTTCCAATGGGCATTTAAACTTTCTTGTTAAGCAACTGCGACCTGCACGTCTCTTCCAAGGGGCATTTAAATCGTCTTGGTAAGCTACTGCGACCTGAACGTCTCTTCCAAGGGGCATTTAAACTGTCTTGTTAAGCTACTGCGACCTGCACTTCTCTTCCAAGGGGCTTTTAAACTGTCTTGTTAAGCTACTGCGACCTGCAAGTCTCTTCTAAGGGGCATTTGAACCGTGCTGTTAAGCTACTGCGACATGCACGTCTCTTCCAAGGGGCATTTAAACCGTCTTGTTGAGCTACTTTAACCTCCACCACTTTTCCAAGGGGCATTTAAACCGTCTTGTTAAGCTACTGCGACCTGCACGTCTCTTTCAAGGGGCATTTAAAATGCTTTCTTAAGCTACTGCGACCTGCACTTCTCTTCCAAGGGGCATTTAAACCGTCTTGTTAAGCTCCTGCGACCTGCACTTCTCTTCCAAGGGGCATTTAAACCGTCTTGTTAAGCTTCTGCGACCTGCATGTCTCCACCAAGGGGCATTTAAACAGTCTTGTGAAGCTACTGCGACATGCACGTCTCTTTCAAGGGGCATTTAAACTGTCTTGTTAAGCTACTGCGACCTCCATCACTCTTGCAAGGGGCATTTAAACTGTCTTGTTAAGTTACTGCGACCTCCACGTCTCTTCCAAGGGGCATTTAAACCGTCTTGTTAAGCTACTGCGACCTGCACGTGTCTTCCAAGGGGCATTTAAACCATCTTGTTAAGCTACTGCGACTTGCACGTCTCTTCCAAGGGGCATTTAAACCGTCTTGTTAAGCTACTGTAACCACCACCACTTTTCCAAGGGACATTTAAACCGTCTTGTTAAGCTACTGCGACCTGCATGTCTCTACCAAGGGACTTTTAAACTGTCTTGTTAAGCTACTGCGACCTGCAATTCTCTTCTAAGGGGCGTTTAAACCGTGCTGTTAAGCTACTGCGACATGTACGTCTCTTCCAAGGGGCATTTAAACCGTCTTGTTGAGCTACTTTAACCTCCACCACTTTTCCAAGGGGCATTTAAACCGTCTTGTTAAGCTACTGCGACCTGCACGTCTCTTTCAAGGGGCATTTAAAATGCTTTCTTAAGCTACTGCGACCTGCACTTCTCTTCCAAGGGGCATTTAAACCGTCTTGTTAAGCTTCTGCGACCTGCATGTCTCCACCAAGGGGCATTTAAACAGTCTTGTGAAGCTACTGCGACATGCACGTCTCTTTCAAGGGGCATTTAAACTGTCTTGTTAAGCTACTGCGACCTCCATCGCTCTTCCAAGGGGCATTTAAACCATCTTGTTAAGCTACTGCGAACTACACGTCTCTTCCAAGTGGCATTTAAACCGTCATGTTAAGCTACTGCGACCTGCACGTCTCTTCCAAGGGGCATTTAAGCTGTCTTGTTCAGCTACTGCGACCTCCACCTCTCTTCCAAGGGGCATTTAAACCGTCTTATTAAGCTACTGCGACCTTCACATCTCTTCCAAGGGGCATTTAAGCCGTCTTATTAAGCTACTGCGACCTGCACGTCCCTTCCAATGGGCATTTAAACTGTCTTGTTAAGCTACTGCAACCTGCACGTCTCTTCCAAGGGGCATTTAAACAGTCTTGTTAAGCTGCTGCGACATGCATGTCTCTTCCCAGGGGCATTTTAACTGTCTTGTTAAGCTACTGCGACCTCCACCGCTCTTCCAAGGGGCATTTAAACTTTCTTGTTAAGCAACTGCGACCTGCACGTCTCTACATAGGGGCATATAAATCGTCTTGGTAAGCTACTGTGACCTGCACGTCTCTTACAAGGGGCATTTAAACTGTCTTGTTAAGCTAATGCAACCCGCACATCTCTTCCAAGGGGCATTTAACCCGTCTTGTTAAGCTGCTGCTACCTACACCTCACTTCCAAGGGGCATTTAAACCGTCTTATTAAGCTACTGCGACCTGCACATCTCTTCCAAGGGGCATTTAACCGTCTTATTAAGCTACTGCAACCTGCAAGTCTCTTCCAAGGGGCATTTAAACTGTCTTGTGAAGCTACTGCGACCTGCACGTCTCTTTCAAGGGGCATTTAAACTGTCTTGTTAAGCTACTGCGACCTCCACCTCACTTCCAAGGGGCATTTAAACAGTCTTATTAAGCTACTGCGACCTGCACATCTCTTCCAAGGGGCATTTAAACCGTCTTATTAAGCTACTGCGACCTCCACCGCTCTTACAAGGGGCATTTCAACCGTCTTGTTAAGCTTCTGCGACCTGCATGTCTCTACCAAGGGGCATTTAAACAGTCTTGTGAAGCTACTGCGACATGCACGTCTCTTTCAAGGGGCATTTAAACTGTCTTGTTAAGCTACTGCGACCTGCACGTCTCTTCCAAGGGGCATTTAAACCGTACTGTTAAGCTACTGCGACTTGCACGTCTCTTCCAAGGGCATTTAAACCGTATTGTTGAGCTACTTTAAACTCCACCACTTTTCCAAGGGGCATTTAAACCGTCTTGTTAAGCTACTGCGACCTGCACTTCTCTTCCAAGGGGCATTTAAACCGTCTTGTTAAGCTACTGCGACCTGCACGTCTCTTCCAAGGGGCATTTAAACCGTCTTGATAAGCTTCTGCGACCTGCATGTCTCTACCAAGGGGCATTTAAACCGCCTTGTTAAGCTACTGCGACCTCCACCGCACTTCCAAGGGTTTTTTAAACAGTCTTGTGAAGCTACTGCGACCTGCACGTCTCTTCCAAGTGGCATTTAAACCGTCATGTTAAGCTACTGTGACCTGCACGTCTCTTCCAAGGGGCATTTAAACTATCTTGTTAAGCTACTGCGACCTCCACCTCACTTACAAGGGGCATTTAAACCGTCTTATTAAGCTACTGCGACCTGCACATCTCTTCCAAGGGTCATTTAAACCGTCTTATTAAGCTACTGCGACCTACACGTCTCTTCCAAGGGGCATTTAAACTGTCTTGTTAAGCTACTGCGACCTGCACGTCTCTTCCAAGGGGCATTTAAACCATCTTGTTAAGCTACTGCGACCTCCACCGCTTTACCAAGGGGCATTTAAACCGACTTGTTAAGCTACTGCGACCTGCACTTCTCTTCCAAGTGGCATTTAAACCGTCTTGTTAAGCTACTGCGACCTGCACGTCTCTTCCAAAGGGGCACTTAAACTGTTTTGTTAAGCTACTGCGACCTCCACCTCTCTTCCAAGGGGCATTTAAACTATCTTGTTAAGCTACTGCGAACTGCTCGTCTCTTCCAAGGGGCATTTAAACTGTCTTGTTAAGCTACTGCGACCTGCAAATCTCTTCCAAGGCTTATTTAAACCATCTTTATAAGCTACTGTGACTTGAACGTCTCTTCCAAGGGGCATTTAAACCGTCTTCATAAGCTACTGCGACCTGCACGTCTCTTCCAAGGGGCATTTAAACCGTCTTGTTAAGCTACTGCGAACTGCATGTCTCTTCCAAGGGGCATTTAACCCGCCTTGTTAAGCTACTGCGACCTCCACCGCACTTCCAAGGGGCATTTAAACTGTCTTGTTAAGCTACTGCGACCTGCACGTCTCTTTCAAGGGGCATTTAAACTGTCTTGTTAAGCTACTGCGACCTGCACGTCTCTTCCAAGGGGCATTTAAACCATCTTGTTAAGCTACTGCGACCTCCACCGCTTTACCAAGGGGCATTTAAACCGACTTGTTAAGCTACTGCGACCTGCACTACTCTTCCAAGTGGCATTTAATCCGTCTTGTTAAGCTACTACGACCTGCACGTCTCTTCCCAGGGGCATTTAAACTGTCTTGTTAAGCTACTGCGACCTCCACCTCTCTTCCAAGGGGCATTTAAACCATCTTGTTAAGCTACTGCGACCTGCTCGTCTCTTCCAAGGGGCATTTAAACCGTCTTGTTAAGCTACTGCGACCTGCAACTTTCTTTCAAGGATTATTTAAACCGTCTTTTTAAGCTACTGCGACTTGAACGTCTCTTCCAAGGGGCATTTAAGCCGTCTTCTTAAGCTACTGCGACCTGCACGTCTCTTCCAAGGGGCATTTAAACCGTCTTCTTAAGCTACTGCGAACTGCATGTCTCTTCCAAGGGGCATTTAAACCATCTTGTTAAGCCACTGCGACCTGCACGTCTCTTCCAAGGGGCATTTAAACCGTCTTGTTAAGCTGCTGCGACCTGCATGTCTCTTCCAAGGAGCATTTAAACCTTCTTTTTGAGCTACTGCGACTTGAACGTCTCCTCCAAGGGGCATTTAAACCGTCTTGTTAAGCTACCGTAACCTCCACCACTTTTCCAAGGGGCATCTAAACAGTGTTGTTAAGCTACTGCGACCTGCACGTCTCTTCCAAGGGTCATTTAAACCGTCTTCTTAAGCTACTGCGACCTGCATGTCTCTTCCAACGGGCATTTAAACCGTCTTGTTAAGCTTCTGCGACCTCCACCTCTCTTACAAGGGGCATTTATACCATCTTTTTAAGCTACTGCGACCTGCACGTCTCTTCCAAGGGGCATTTAAACCCTCTTGTTAAGCTCCTGCGACTTGCACGTCCCTTCAAAGGGGCATTTAAACCCTCTTGTTAAGCTACTGCGACCTGCACGTCTTTTCCAATGGGGATTTAAACCATCTTGTTAAGATACTGCGACCTGCACGTCTCTTCCAAGGGGCATTTAAAACGTCTTGTTAAGCTCCTGCGACCTGCTCGTCTCTTCCAAGGGGCATTTAAACCGTCTTGTAAAGCTACTGCGACCTGCACGTCTCTTCCAAGGCGCATTTAAGCCGTCTTTTTAAGCTACTGCGACTTGCACGTCTCTTCCAAGGGGCGTTTAAACCATCTTGTTAAGCTACTGTAATCCCCACCACTTTTCCAAGGAGCATTTAAACTGTCATGTTAAGCTACTGCGACCTGCACGTCTCTTCCAAGGGGCATTTAAACCGTCTTGTTAAGCTACTGCGAACTGCATGTCTCTTCTAAGGGGCATTTAAACCGACTTTTTAAGCCACTGCGACCTGCACGTCTCTTCCAAGGGGCACTTAAACCGTCTTGTTAAGCTGCTGCGACCTGCATGTCTCTTCCAAGGGGCATTTAAATCGCCTTGTTAAGCTACTGCGACCTCCACGGCACTTCCAAGGGGCATTTAATCCGTCTTGTTAAGCTACTGCGACCTGCACGTCTCTTTCAAGGGGCATTTAAACTGTCTTGTTAAGCTACTGTGACCTCCACCGCTCTTCCAAGGAGCATTTAAACCGTCTTGTTAAGCTAATGCGACCTGCATGTCTCTACCAAGTGTCATTTAAACCGTCTTGTTAAGCTACTGCGACCTGCACTTCTCTTCCAAAGGGCATTTAAACTGTCTTGTTAAGCTACTGCGACCTCCACCGCTCTTCCAAGGGGCATTTAAACCGTCTTGTTAAGCTACTGCGCCCTGCACGTCTCTTCCAAGGGGCATTTAAACCATCTTGGTAAGCTACTGTGACCTGCAAGGCTATTCCAAGGTACAGTTAAACACTCTTGTTAAGCTACTGCGACCTGCACGTCTTTTCCAAGGGGGATTTAAACCATCTTGTTAAGATACTGAGACCTGCACGTCTCTTCCAAGGGGCATTTAAAATGTCTTGTTAAGCTCCTGCGACCTGCTCGTCTCATCCAAGGGGCATTTAAACCGTCTTGTTAAGCTACTGCGACCTGCACGTCTCTTCCAAGGTGCATTTAAACCGTCTTTTTAAGCTACTGCAACTTGCACGTCTCTTCCAAGGGGCATTTAAACCGTCTTGTTAAGCTACTGTAATCCCCACCACTTTTCCAAGGGGCATTTAAACCGTCTTGTTAAGCTACTGCGACCTGCACGTCTCTTCCAAGGGGCATTTAAACTGTCTTGTTAAGCTGCTGCGACCTGCATGTCTCTTCCAAGGGGCATTTAAATCGCCTTGTTGAGCTACTGCGACCTCCACGTCACTTCCAAGGGGCATTTAATCCGTCTTGTTAAGCTCCTGCGACCTGCACGTCCCTTCAAAGGGGCATTTAAACCCTTTTGTTAAGCTACTGCGACCTGCACGTCTCTTCCAAGGGGCATTTAAACGGCCTTGTTAAGCTACTGCGACCTCCACCTCTCTTCCAAGGGGCATTTATACAGTCTTATTAAGCTACTGCGACCTGCACATCTCTTCCAAGGGGCATTTAAACCGTCTTATTAAGCTACTGCGACCTGCACGTCTCTTCCAAGGGGCATTTAAACTGTCTTTTTAAGCTACTGCGACCTCCACCGCTCTTCCAAGGGGCATTTAAACCGTCTTGTTAAGCTACTGCGACCTGCACGTCTCTTCCAAGGGGCATTTAAACCGTATTGGTAAGCTACTGCGACCTGCAAGCCTATTCCAAGGGGCATTTAAACCCTCTTCTTAAGCTACTGCGACCTGCACGTCTCTTCCAAGGGGGATTTAATCCGTCTTGTTAAGCTACTGCGATCTGCAAGTCTCTTCCAAGGGGCATTTAAACCATCTTGTTAAGCTACTGCGACCTGCTCGTTTCTTCCAAGGGGCATTTAAACCGTCTTGTTAAGCTACTGCGACCTCCACGGCACTTCCAAGGGGCATTTAATCCGTCTTGTTAAGCTACTGCGACCTGCACGTCTCTTTCAAGGGGCATTTAAACTGTCTTGTTAAGCTACTGCGACCTCCACCGCTCTTCCAAGGAGCATTTAAACCGTCTTGTTAAGCTAATGCGACCTGCATGTCTCTACCAAGTGTCATTTAAACCGTCTTGTTAAGCTACTGCGACCTGCACTTCTCTTCCAAAGGGCATTTAAACTGTCTTGTTAAGCTACTGCGACCTCCACCGCTCTTCCAAGGGGCATTTAAACCGTCTTGTTAAGCTACTGCGACCTGCACGTCTCTTCCAAGGGGCATTTAAACCATCTTGGTAAGCTACTGTGACCTGCAAGGCTATTCCAAGGTACAGTTAAACACTCTTGTTAAGCTACTGCGACCTGCACGTCTTTTCCAAGGGGGATTTAAACCATCTTGTTAAGATACTGAGACCTGCACGTCTCTTCCAAGGGGCATTTAAAATGTCTTGTTAAGCTCCTGCGACCTGCTCGTCTCATCCAAGGGGCATTTAAACCGTCTTGTTAAGCTACTGTGACCTGCACGTGTCTTCCAAGGTGCATTTAAACCGTCTTTTTAAGCTACTGCAACTTGCACGTCTTTTCCAAGGGGCATTTAAACCGTCTTGTTAAACTACTGTAATCCCCACCACTTTTTCAAGGGGCATTTAAACCGTCTTGTTAAGCTACTGCGACCTGCACGTCTCTTCCAAGGGGCATTTAAACTGTCTTGTTAAGCTGCTGCGACCTGCATGTCTCTTCCAAGGGGCATTTAAATCGCCTTGTTGAGCTACTGCGACCTCCACGTCACTTCCAAGGGGCATTTAATCCGTCTTGTTAAGCTCCTGCGACCTGCACGTCCCTTCAAAGGGGCATTTAAACCCTTTTGTTAAGCTAGTGCGACCTGCACGTCTCTTCCAAGGGGCATTTAAACGGCCTTGTTAAGCTACTGCGACCTCCACCTCTCTTCCAAGGGGCATTTATACAGTCTTATTAAGCTACTGCGACCTGCTCATCTCTTCCAAGGGGCATTTAAACCGTCTTGTTAAGCTACTGCGACCTGCACGTCTCTTCCAAGGGGCATTTAAACCGTATTGGTAAGCTACTGCGACCTGCAAGCCTATTCCAAGGGGCATTTAAACCCTCTTCTTAAGCTACTGCGACCTGCACGTCTCTTCCAAGGGGGATTTAATCCGTCTTGTTAAGCTACTGCGATCTGCAAGTCTCTTCCAAGGGGCATTTAAACCATCTTGTTAAGCTACTGCGACCTGCTCGTTTCTTCCAAGGGGCATTTAAACCGTCTTGTTAAGCTACTGCGACCTGCACGTCTCTTTCAAGGTGCATTTAAACCGTCTTTTTAAGCTACTGCGACTTGCACGTCTCTTCCAAGGGGCATTTAAACCATCTTGTTAAGCTACTGCCACCTCCACCGCTCTTCCAAGGGGCATTTAAACCGTCTTGTTAAGCTACTGCGACCTGCACGTCTCCTCCAAGGGGCATTTAAACCGTCTTTTTAAGCAGCTGCGACCTGCACGGCTCTTCCCAGGGGCATTTAAACCATCTTGTTAAGCTACTGCCACCTCCACCGCTCTTCCAAGGGGCATTTAAACCATCTTGTTAAGATACTGCGACATGCACATCTCTTCCAAGGGGCATTTAAACCGTCTTTGTAAGCTACTGCGACTTGCAAGCCTATTCCAAGGGGCATTTAAACTGTCTTATTAAGCTACTGCGACCTGCACTTCCCTTCCAAGGGGCATTTAAACTGTCTCGTTAAGCTACTGCGAACTCCACCGCTCTTCCAAGTGGCATTTAAACCATCTTGTTAAGATACTGGGACCTGCACGTCTCTTCCAAGGGGCATTTAAACCATCTTGTTAAGCTACTGCGACCTCCACGTCTCTTCCAAGGGGCATTTAAACCGTTTTGTTAAGCTACTGCGACCTGCACGTGTCTTCCAAGGGTCATTTAAACCGTCTTGTTAAGCTACTGCCACTTGCACGTCTCTTCCAAGGGGCATTTAAACCGTCTTGTTAAACTTCTATAACCTCCACCAATTTTCCAAGGGGCATTTAAACCTTCTTGTTAAGCTACTGCGACCTGCACGTCTCTTCCATGGGGCATTTAAACCATCTTGTTAAGCTACTGCGACATGCATGTCTCTACCAAGGGGCATTTAAACCGTCTTGTTAAGCTACTGCGACCTGAACGTCTCTTCCAAGGGGCATTTAAACAGTCTTGTTAAGATGCTGCGACCTGCATGTCTCTTCCAAGGGGCATTTAAACTGTCTTGTTAAGCTACTGCGACCTCCACCGCTTTTCTAAGGGGCATTTAAACTGTCTTGTTTAGCAATTGCGACCTGCACGTCTCTTCCAAGGGGCATTTAAATCGTCTTGGTAAGCGACTACGACCTGCAAGCCTCTTCCAAGCGGCTTTTAAACTGTCTTGTTAAGCTACTGCGACCTGCACGTCTCTTCCAAGGGGCATTTAAACTGTCTTGTTAAGCTACTGCGACCTCCACCGCTCTTCCAAGGGGCATTTAAACCATCTTGTTAAGCTACTGCGACGTGCACGTCTCTTCCAAGGGGCATTTACACTGTCTTGTTAAGCTACTGCGACCTGCACGGCTCTTCCCAGGGGCATTTAAACCATCTTGTTAAGCTACTGCGACCTCCACCGCTCTTCCAAGGGGCATTTAAACCATCTTGTTAAGCTACGGCGACATGCACATCTCTTCCAAGGGGCATTTAAACCGTCTTTGTAAGCTACTGCGACTTGCAAGCCTATTCCAAGGGGCATTTATACCCTCTTGTTAAGCTACTGTGACCTGCACGTCTCTTCCAAGGGGGATTTAAACCGTCTTGTTAAGCTGCTGCGAACTGCACCTCTCTTCCAAGGTGCATTTAAGTCGTCTGGTTAAGCTACTGCGACCTGCACGTCTCTTCCAAGGGGCATTTAAACTGTCTTATTAAGCTACTGCGACCTGCACTTCCCTTCCAAGGGGCATTTAAACTGTCTCGTTAAGCTACTGCGAACTCCACCGCTCTTCCAAGTGGCATTTAAACCATGTTGTTAAGCTACTGGGACCTGCACGTCTCTTCCAAGGGCATTTAAACCATCTTGTTAAGCTACTGCGACCTCCACGTCTCTTCCAAGGGGCATTTAAACAGTTTTGTTAAGCTACTGCGACCTGCACGTGTCTTCCAAGGGTCATTTAAACCGTCTTGTTAAGCTACTGCCACTTGCACGTCTCTTCCAAGGGGCATTTAAACCGTCTTGTTAAACGTCTATAACCTCCACCAATTTTCCAAGGGGCATTTAAACCTTCTTGTTAAGCTACTGCGACCTGCACGTCTCTTCCAAGGGGCATTTAAACAGTCTTGTTAAGATGCTGCGACCTGCATGTCTCTTCCAAGGGGCATTTAAACTGTCTTGTTAAGCTACTGCGACCTCCACCGCTTTTCTAAGGGGCATTTAAACTGTCTTGTTTAGCAATTGCGACCTGCACGTCTCTTCCAAGGGGCATTTAAATCGTCTTGGTAAGCGACTACGACCTGCAAGCCTCTTCCTAGGGGCATTTAAACTGTCTTGTTAAGCTACTGCGACCTGCACGTCTCTTCCAAGGGGCATTTAAACTGTCTTGTTAACCTACTGCGACCTCCACCGCTCTTCCAAGGGGCATTTAAACCATCTTGTTAAGCTACTGCGACGTGCACGTCTCTTCCAAGGGGCATTTACACTGTCTTGTTAAGCTACTGCGACCTGCACATCTCTTCTAAGGGGCATTTAAAGCGTCTTGTTAAGCTACTGTGACTTGCACGTCTCTTCCAAGGGGCATTTAAGCCGTCTTGTTAAGCTACTGTAACCTCCACCACTTTTCCAAGGGGCATTAAACCGTCTTGTTAAGCTACTGCGACCTGCACTTCTCTTCCAAGGGGCATTTAAAATGCTTTGTTAAGCTACTGCGACCTGCACATCTCTTCCAAGGGGCATTTAAACCGTCTTGTTAAGCTACTGCGACCTGCACGTCTCTTCCAAGGGGCATTTAAAGCGTGTTGTTAAGCTACTGCGACCTGCATGTCTCTTCCAATTGGCATTTAAAGTGTCTTGTTAAGCTACTGCGACCTCCACCTCTCTTCCAAGGGGCATTTAAACCGTCTTATTAAGCTACTGCGACCTGCACATCTCTTCCAATGGGCATTTAAACCGTCTTATTAAGCTACTGCGTCCTGCACATCTCTTCCAAGGGGCATTTAAACTGTCTTGTTAAGCTACTGCGACCTCCACCGCTCTACCAAGGGGCATTTAAACCGTCTTGTTAAGCTACTGCGACCTGCACGTCTCTTCCAAGGGGCATTTAAACCGTCTTTTTAAACTACTGTGACCTGCAAGCCTATTCCAAGGTACATTTAAACCCTATTGTTAAGCTACTGCAACCTGCACTTCTTTTCCAATGGGGATTTAAACCATCTTGTTAAGATACTGCGACCTGCACGTCTCTTCCAAGGGGCATTTAAAACGTCTTGTTAAGCTCCTGGGACCTGCTCGTCTCTTCCAAGGGGCATTTAAACCGTCTTGTTAAGCTACTGCGACCTGCACGTCTCTTCCAAGGCGCATTTAAGCCGTCTTTTTAAGCCACTGCGACTTGCACGTCTCTTCCAAGGGGCATTTAAACCGTCTTGTTAAGCTACTGTAATCCCAACCACTTTTCCAAGGGGCATTTAAACCGTCTTGTTAAGCTGCTGCGACCTGCATGTCTCTTCCAAGGGGCATTTAAATCGCCTTGTTAAGCTACTGCGACCTCCACGGCACTTCCAAGGGGCATTTAAACCGTCTTGTTAAGCTATTGCGACCTGCACTTCTCTTCCAAAGGGCATTTAAACTGTCTTGTTAAGCTACTGCGACATCCACCGCTCTTCCAAGGGGCATTTAAACCGTCTTGTTAAGCTACTGCGACCTGCACGTCTCTTCCAAGGGGCATTTAAACCGTCTTGGTAAGCTACTGTGACCTGCAAGCCTATTCCAAGGTACATTTAAACCCTCTTGTTAAGCTACTGCGACCTGCATGTCTTTTCCAAGGGGGATTTAAACCATCTTGTTAAGATACTGCGAACTGCACGTCTCTTCCAAGGGGCATTTAAAACGTCTTGTTAGGCTCCTGCGACCTCCTCGTCTCTTCCAAGGGGCATTTATACCGTCTTGTTAAGCTACTGCGACCTGCACGTCTCTTCCAAGGCGCATTTAAACCGTCTTACTAAGCTACTGCAACTTGCACGTCTCTTCCAAGGGGCATTTAAACCGTCTTGTTAAGCTACTGTAATCCCCACCACTTTTCCAAGGGGCATTTAAACCGTCTTGTTAAGCTACTGCGACCTGCACGTCTCTTCCAAGGGGCATTTAAACCGCCTTGTTAAGCCACTGCAACCTGCACGTCTCTTCCAAGGGTCATTTTAACTGTCTTGTTAAGCTGCTGCGACCTGCATGTCTCTTCCAAGGGGCATTTAAATCGCCTTGTTAAGCTACTGCGACCTCCACGGCACTTCCAAGGGGCATTTAATCCGTCTTGTTAAGCTACTGCGACCTGCACGTCTCTTTAAAGGGGCATTTAAACTGTCTTGTTAAGCTAATGCGACCTCCACCGCTCTTCCAAGGGGCATTTAAACCATCTTGTTAAGCTACTGCGACCTGCACGTCTCTACCAAGTGGCATTTAAACCGCCTTGTTAAAATACTGGGACCTGCACTTCTCTTCCAAAGTGCTTTTAAACTGTCTTGTTAAGCTACTGAGACTTCCACCGCTCTTCCAAGGGGCATTTAAACCATCTTATTAAGCCACTGCGACTTGCACATCTTTTCCAAGGGGCATTTAAACTGTTTTATTAAGCTACTGCGACCTGCACGTCTCTTCCAAGGGGCATTTAAACTGTCTTATTAAGCTACTGCGACCTCCACCGCTCTTCCAAGGGACATTTAAACCGTCTTGTTAAGCTACTGCGTCCTGCATGTCTCTTCCAAGGGGGATTTAAACCGTCTTGTTAAGCTACTGTGACCTGCACGACTCTTCCAAGGGGCATTTAAACAGTCTTGTTAAGCTACTGCGACCTGCATGTCTCTTCCAAGGGGGATTTAAACCGTCTTGTTAAGCTACTGCTACCTGCTCATCTCTACCAACGGGCATTTAAACCATTTTGTTAAGATACTGCGACTTGCACTTCTCTTCCAAGGGGCATTTAAACCGTCTTGTTAAGCTACTGTAACCTCCACCACTTTTCCAAGGGGCATTTAAATCGTCATGTTAAGCTACTGCGACCTGCACTTCTCTTATAAGGGGCATTTAAACCGTCTTGTTAAACTACTGCGACATGCATGTCTCTTCCAAGGGGCATTTAAACCGTCTTGTTAAGCTACTGTAACCTCCACCACTTTTCCAAGGGGCATTTAAATCGTCATGTTAAGCTACTGCGACCTGCACTTCTCTTATAAGGGGCATTTAAACCGTCTTGTTAAACTACTGCGACATGCATGTCTCTTCCAAGGGGCATTTAATCCATCTTGTTAAGCTACTGCGACCTACACGTCTCTTTAAAGGGGCATTTAACCCGTCTTGGTAATCTACTGCGACCTGCAATCCTATTCCAAGGCACATTTAAACCGTCTTGTTAAGCCACTGCGACCTCCACTGCACTTCCAAGGGGCATTTAAACCGTCTTGTTAAGCTACTGCGACCTGCACGTCTCTTTCAAGGGGCATTTAAACTGTCTTGTTAAGCTACTGCGACCTCAACCGCTCTTCCAAGGGGCATTTAAACCATCTTGGAAAGCTACTGCGACCTGCACGTCTCTTCCAAGGGGCATTTAAACCGTCTTGTTAAGCTACTGCGACCTGCAAGTCTCTTCCAAGGGGCATTTAAACTGTCTTGTTAAGCTACTGCGACTTCCACCTCTCTTCCAAGAGGCATTTAAACGGTCTTGTTAAGCTACTGCGACCTGCAAGTCTCTTCCAAGGCGCATTTAAACCGTCTTTTTAAGCTACTGCCACTTGAATGTCTCTTCCAAGGGGCATTTAAACCGTCTTGTTAAGCTACTGTAACCTCCACCATTTTTCCAAGGAGCATCTAAACCGTCTTGTTAAGCTACTGCGACCTGCACGTCTCTTCCAAGGGGCATTTAAACCTTCTTGTTAAGCTACTGCGACCTGCATGTCTTCTCCAAGGGGCATTTAAACCATCTTGTTAAGCCACTGCGACCTGCACGTCTCCTCCAAGGGGCATTTAATCCGTCTTTTTAAGCAGCTGCGAGCTGCACGTCTCTTCCAAGGGGCATTTAAACCATCTTGTTAAGCTACTGCAACCTCCACCGCTCTTCCAAGGGGCATCTACACCATCTTGTTAAGCTCCTGCGACATGCATGTCTCTTCCAAGGGTCATTTAAACCATCTTGTTAAGCTTCTGCGACCTCCACCTCTCTTCCAAGGGGCATTTAAACGGTCTTGTTAAGCTACTGCGACCTGCAAGTCTCTTCCAAGGCGCATTTAAACCGTCTTTTTAAGCTACTGCCACTTGAATGTCTCTTCCAAGGGGCATTTAAACCGTCTTGTTAAGCTAATGTAACCTCCACCACTTTTCCAAGGAGCATCTAAACCGTCTTGTTAAGCTACTGCGACCTGCACATCTCTTTCAAGGGGCATTTAAACCGTCTTGTTAAGCTACTGCGACCTACACGTCTCTTCCAAGGGGCATTTAAACCTTCTTGTTAAGCTACTGCGACCTGCATGTCTTCTCCAAGGGACATTTAAACCATCTTGTTAAGCCACTGCGACCTGCACGTCTCCTCCAAGGGGCATTTAATCCGTCTTTTTAAGCAGCTGCGAGCTGCACGTCTCTTCCAAGGGGCATTTAAACCATCTTGTTAAGCTACTGCAACTTCCACCGCTCTTCCAAGGGGCATCTACACCATCTTGTTAAGCTCCTGTGACATGCATGTCTCTTCCAAGGGTCATTTAAACCCTCTTGTTAAGCTCCTGCGACCTGCACGTCCCTTGAAAGGGGCATTTAAACCCTCTTGTTAAGCTACTGCGACCTGCACGTCTCTTCCAATGGGCATTTAAACTGTCTTGTTAAGCTACTGCGACCTCCACCTCTCTTCCAAGGAGCATTTATACAGTCTTATTAAGCTACTGCGACCTGCACTTCTCTTCCAAGGGGCATTTAAACCGTCTTATTAAGCTACTGCGACCTGCACGTCTCTTCCAAGGGGCATTGAAACTGTCTTGTTAAGCTACTGCGACCTCCACCGCTCTTCCAAGGGGCATTTAAACCGTCTTGTTAAGCTACTGCGACCTGCACTTCTCTTCCAAGGGGCATTTAAACCGTCTTGGTAAGCTACTGCGATCTGCAAGCCTATTTCAAGGGGCATTTAAACCCTCTTCTTAAGCTACTGCGAACTGCACGTCTCTTCCAAGGGGCATTTAAAGCGTCTTGTTAAGCTACTGCGATCTGCACGTTTCTTCCAAGGTGCATGTAAACCGTCTTTTTAAGCTACTGCGACCTGCACGTCTCTTCCAAGGGGCATTTAAACCGTCTTATTAAGCTTCTGTAACCTCCACCACTTTTCCAAGGGGCATTTAAACCGTCTTGTTAAGCTACTGCGACCTGCACGTCTCTTCCAAGGGGCATTTAAACCGTCTTGTTAAGCTACTTCGACCTGCATGTCTCTTCCAAGGGGCATTTAAACCGTCTTGTTAAGCCACTGCCACCTGCACGTCTCCTCCAAGGCACATTTAAACCGTCTTTTTAAGCAGCTGCGACCTGCACGTCTCTCCCAAGGGGAATTTAAACCATCTTGTTAAGCTACTGCGACCTCCACCGCTCTTCCAAGGGGCATTTAAACCATCTTGTTAAGCTATTGCGACATGCACGTCTCTTCCAAGGGGCATTTAAACAATTTTGTTAAGCTACTGCGACCTGCACGTGCCTTCCAAGGGTCATTTAAACCGTTTTGTTAAGCTACTGCCACTTGCACGTCTCTTCCAAGGGGCATTTAAACCGTCTTGTTAAGCTTCTGTAACCTCCACCAATTTTCCAAGGGACATTTAAACCGTCTAGTTAAGCTACTGCGACCTGCACGTCTCTTCCAAGGGGCATTTAAATCGTCTTGGTAAGCGACTGCGACCTGCAAGCCTCTTCCAAGGGGCATTTAAACTGTCTTGTTAAGCTACTGCGACCTGCACGTCTCTTCCAAGGGGCATTTAAACTGTCTTGTTAAGCTACTGCGACCTCCACCGCTCTTCCAAGGGGCATTTAAACCATCTTGTTAAGCTACTGCGACCTGCACGTCTCTTCCAAGGGGCATTTAAACTGTCTTGTTAAGCTACTGCGACCTGCACATCTCTTCTAAGGGGCATTTAAACCGTCTTGTTAAGCTACTGCGACTTGCACGTCTCTTCCAAGAGGCATTTAAGCCGTATTGTTAAGCTACTGTAACCTCCACCACTTTTCCAAGGGGCATTTAAACCGTCTTGTTAAGCTACTGCGACCTGCACGTCTCTTCCAAGGGGCATTTAAAATGCTTTGTTAAGCTACTGCGACCTGCACGTCTCTTCCAAGGGGCATTTAAACAGTCTTGTTAAGCTACTGCGACCTGCACGTCTCTTCCAAGGGGCATTTAAACCTTCTTGTTAAGCTTCTGCGACCTGCACGTCTCTTCCAAGGGGCATTTAAACAGTCTTTTTAAGCTACTGCGACCTCCACTGCACTTTCAAGGGGCATTTAAACAGGCTTGTGAAGCTACTGCGACTTGCACGTCTCTTTCAAGGGGCATTTAAACCATCTTGTTAAGCTACTGCGACCTCCACCGCTCTTCCAAGGGGCATTTAAACCATCTTGTTAAGCTACTGCGACATGCACGTCTCTTCCAAGGGGCATTTAAACCCTCTTGTTAAGCTACTGCGACCTGCACGTCTCTTCCAAGGGGGATTTAAACCGTCTTGTTAAGCTACTGCGACCTGCACCTCTCTTCCAAGGTGCATTTAAACCGTCTTGTTAAGCTACTGCGACCTGCACGTCTCTTCCAAGGGGCATTTAAACTGTCTTATTAAGATACTGCGACCTGCACGTCTCTCCCAAGTGGCATTTAAACCATCTTGTTAAGCTACTGCGACCTGCACGTCCCTTCCAAGGGGTATTTAAAACGTCTTGTTAAGCTACTGCGACCTCCACGTCTCTTCCAAGGTGCATTTAAACCATTTTGTTAAGCTACTGTGACCTGCACGTGTCTTCCAAGGGTCATTTAAACCGTCTTGTTAAGCTACTGCCACTTGCACATCTCTTCCAAGGGGCATTTAAAATGCTTTGTTAAGCTACTGCGACCTGCACGTCTCTTCCAAGGGGCATTTAAACAGTCTTGTTAAGCTACTGCGACCTGCACGTCTCTTCCAAGGGGCATTTAAACCTTCTTGTTAAGCTTCTGCGACCTGCACGTCTCTTCCAAGGGGCATTTAAACAGTCTTTTTAAGCTACTGCGACCTCCACTGCACTTTCAAGGGGCATTTAAACAGGCTTGTGAAGCTTCTGCGACTTGCACGTCTCTTTCAAGGGGCATTTAAACCATCTTGTTAAGCTACTGCGACCTCCACCGCTCTTCCAAGGGGCATTTAAACCATCTTGTTAAGCTACTGCGACATGCACGTCTCTTCCAAGGGGCATTTAAATCGTCTTGGTAAGCGACTGCGACCTGCAAGCCTCTTCCAAGGGGCATTTAAACTGTCCTGTTAAGCTACTGCGACCTGCACGTCTCTTCCAAGGGGCATTTAAACTGTCTTGTTAAGCTACTGCGACCTCCACCGATCTTCCAAGGGCATTTAAACCATCTTGTTAAGCTACTGTGACCTGCACGTCTCTTCCAAGGGACATTTAAACTGTCTTGTTCAGCTACTGCGACCTGCACATCTCTTCTAAGGGGCATTTAAACCGTCTTGTTAAGCTACTGCGACATGCACGTCTCTTCCAAGGGGCATTTAAGCCGTCTTGTTAAGCTACTGTAACCTCCACCACTTTTCCAAGGGGCATTTAAACCGTCTTGTTAAGCTACTGCGACCTGCACGTCTCTTCCAAGGGGCATTTAAAATGCTTTGTTAAGCTACTGCAACCTGCACGTCTCTTCCAAGGGGCATTTAAACCGTCTTGTTAAGCTACTGCGACCTGCACGTCTCTTCCAAGGGGCATTTAAACCATCTTGTTAAGCTTCTGCGACCTGCACGTCTCTTCCAAGGGGCATTTAACCCATCTTGGTAATCTACTGCGACCTGCAATCCGATTCAACGGCGCATTTAAACCGTCTTGTTAAGCCACTGCGACCTCCACCGCACTTCCAAGGGGCATTTAAACCGTCTTGTTAAGCTACTGCGAGCTGCACGTCTCTTTCAAGGGGCATTTAAACTGTCTTGTTAAGCTACTGCGACCTCAACTGCTCTTCCAAGGGGCATTTAAACCGTCTTGGAAAGCTACTGCGACATGCACGTCTCTTCCAAGTGTCATTTAAACCATCTTGTTAAGCTACTGCGACCTGCAAGTCTCTTCCAAGGGGCATTTAAACTGTCTTGTTAAGCTACTGCGACCTCCACCTCTCCTCCAAGGGGCATTTAAATGGTCTTGTTAAGCTACTGCGACCTGCAAGTCTCTTCCAAGGCGCATTTAAACCGTCTTTTTAAGCTACTGCGACTTGAACGTCTCTTCCAAGTGGCATTTAAACCATCTTGTTAAGCTACTGTGACCTGCACGTCTCTTCCAAGGGGCATTTAAACTGTCTTGTTAAGCTACTGCGACCTCCACCTTTCTTCCAAGGGGCATTAAAACCGTCTTGTTAAGCTACTGTGACCTGCACGTCTTTTCCAAGGGGCATTTAAACCGTGTTGGTAAGCTACTGTGACCTGCAAGCCTATTCCAAGGGACATTTAAACCCTCTTGTTAAGCTACTGCGACATGCACGTCTTTTCCAAGGGGGAATTAAACCATCTTGTTAAGATACTGCGACCTGCCTGTCTCTTCCAAGGGGCATTTAAAACGTCTTGTTAAGCTCCTGCGACCTGCTCGTCTCTTCCAAGGGGCATTTAAACCGCCTTGTTAAGCTACTGCGACTTGCACGTCTCTTCCAAGGGGCATTTAAACCGTCTTGTTAAGCTACTGCGAACTGCATGTGTCTTCCAAGGGGCATTTAAACCGTCTTGTTAAGCCACTGCGACCTGCACATCTCTTCCAAGGGGCATTTAAACCGTCTTGTTAAGCTGCTGCGACCTGCATGTCTCTTCCAAGGGGCATTTAAATCGCCGTGTTAAGCCACTGCGACCTCCACGGCACTTCCAAGGTGCATTTAAACCGACTTGTTAAGCTACTGCGACCTGCACGTCTCTACCAAGTGGCATTTAAACCGTCTTGTTAAGCTACTGCGACCTGCACTTCTCTTCCAACGGGCATTTAAACTGTCTTTTTAAGCTACTGAGACTTCCACCTCTCTTCCAAGGGGCATTTAAAACGTCATGTTAAGCTACTGCGACCTGCCCGTCTCTTATAAGGGGCATTTAAACCGTCTTGTTAAACTACTACGGCCTGCATGTCTCTTCCAAGGGGCATTTAAACCATCTTGTTAAGCTACTGCGACCTGCACGTCTCTTCCAAGGGGCATTTAACCCGTCTTGTTAAGCCACTGCGAACTCCACCGCACTTCAAAGGGGCATTTAAACCGTCTTGTTAAGCTACTGCGACCTGCACGTCTCTTTCAAGCGCCATTTAAACTGTCTTGTTAAGCTACTGTGACCTCAACCGCTCTTCCAAGGGGCATTTAGACCGTCTTGGAAAGCTACTGCGACCTGCATGTCTCTTCCAAGGGGCATTTAAACCGTCTTGAAAAGCTACTGCGACCTGCACGTCTCTTCCAAGGGGCATTTAAACCGTCTTGTTAAGCTGCTGTGACCTGCAAGTCTTTTCCAAGGGGCATTTAAACTTTCTTGTTAAGCTACTGCGACCTCCACCTCTCTTCCAACGGGCATTTAAACGGTCTTGTTAAGCTACTGCGACCTGCAAGTCTCTTCCAATGCGCATTTAAACTGTCTTTTTAAGCTACTGCGACTTGAACGTCTCTTCCAAGGGGCATTTAAACCGTCTTGTTAAGCTACTGCGACCTACACGTCTCTTTCAAGGGGCATTTAAACCATCTTTTTAAGCTGCTGCGACCTGCATGTCTCTTCCAAGGGGCATTTAAACCGCCTTGTTAAGCTACTGACACCTGCACGTCTCTTTCAAGGGGCTTTTAAACTGTCTTGTTAAGCTACTGCGACCTCAACTGCTCTTCCAAGGGGCATTTAAACTGTCTTGTTAAGCTAATGCGACCTGCACGTAACTTCCAAGTGGCATTTAAACCGTCTTGTTAGGCTACTGTGACCTGCAAGTCTCATCCAAGGGGCATTTAAACTGTCTTGTTAAGCTACTGCGACCTCCACCTCTCTTCCAAGGGGCATTTAAACCATCTTGTTAAGCTACTGCGACCTGCAAGTCTCTTCCAAGGCGCATTTAAACCGTCTTTTTAAGCTACTGCGCCTTGAACTTCTCTTCCAAGGGGCATTTAAACCGTCTTGTTAAGCTACTGCGACCTGCACGTCTCTTCCAAGGGGCATTTAAACCGTCTTTTTAAGCTACTGCGACCTCCAACTCTCTTCCAAGGGGGATTTAAACCATCTTGTTAAGCTACTGCGACCTGCATGTCTCTTCCAAGGGGCATTTAAACCCTCTTGTTAAGCTCCTGCGACCTGCACGTCTCTTCCAAGGGGCATTTAAACTGTCTTATTAAGCGACTGCGACCTGCACATCTCTTCCAAGGGGCATTTAAACCGTCTTATTAAGCTACTGCGACCTGCACGTCTCTTCCAAGGGGCATTTAAGCTGTCTAGTTAAGCTACTGCAACCTCCATCGCTCTTCCAAGGGGCATTTAAACCGTCTTGGTAAGCTACTGCGACCTGCACGTCTCTTCCAAGGTGCATTTAAACCGTCTTTTTAAGCTACTGCGACTTGCATGTCTCTTCCAAGGGGCATTTAAACCGTCTTATTAAGCTACTGTAACCTCCACCACTTTTCCAAGGGGCATTTAATACGTCTTGTTAAGCTACTGCGACCTGCACGTCTCTTCCAAGGGGCATTTAAACCATCTTGTTAAGCTACTGCGACCTGCATGTCTTTTCCAAGGGGCATTTAAACCGTCTTGTTAAGCCACTGCGACCTGTACGTCTCTTCCAAGGGGCATTTAAACCGTCTTTTTAAGCAGCTGCGACCTGCACTTCTCTTCCAAGGGGCATTTAAACCTTCTTGTTAAGCTACTGCGACCTCCACCGCTCTTCCAAAGGGCATTTAAACTATCTTGTTAAGCTACTGCGACCTGCACGTCTCTTCCAAGTGGCATTTAAACCGTCTTGGTAAGCTACTGCGACTTGCAAGCCCATTCCAAGGGGCATTTAAACCCTCTTCTTAAGCTACTGCGACTTGCACGTCTCTTCCAAGGGGCATTTAAACCGTCTTGTTAAGTTACTGTAACCTCCACCACTTTTCCAAGGGGCATTTAAACCGTCTTTTTAAGCTACTGCGACCTGCACGTCTCTTCCAAGAGCAATTTAAAATGCTTTGTTAAGCTATTGCGACCTGCACGTCTCTTCCATGGGGCATTTAAACCGTCTTGTTAAGCTACTGCGACCTGCACGTCTCTTCCAAGGGGCACTTAAACCGTCTTGTTAAGCTTCTGCGACCTGCATATCTCTTCCAAGGGGCATTTAAACCGTCTTGTTAAGCTACTGCGACCTCCACCGCACTTTCAAGGGGCATTTAAAGTCTTGTGAAGCTACTGCGTCCTGCACGTCTCTTTCATGGGGCATTTAAACTGTCTTGTTAAGCTACTGTGACCTCCACCGCTCTTCCAAAGGGGATTTAAAAAGTCTTGTTAAGCTACTGCGACCTGCACGTCTTTTCCAATGGGCATTTACCCCATCTTGTTAAGCTACTGCGACCTGCTCGTCTCTTCCAAGGGGCATTTAAACCGTTTTGTTAAGCTACTGCGACCTGCACGTCTCTTCTAAGGCGCATTTAAACCGTCTTTTGAAGCTACTGCAACTTGCACGTCTCTTCGAAGGGGCATTTAAACCATCGTGTTAAGCTACTGTAACTTCCACCAATCTTCCAAGGGGCATATAAACCGTCTTGTTAAGCTAGTGCGACCTGCATGTCTGTTCCAAGGTGTCATTTTTAACCGTCTTGTTAAGCTACTGCGACCTGCCTGTCTCTTCCAAGGGGCATTAAAACCATCTTGTTAAGCCACTGCGACCTGCATGTCTCTTCCAAGGGGCATTTAAAACGTCTTGTAAAGCTACTGCGACCTCCTCCGCTCTACCAAGGGGCATTTAAACCATCTTTTTAAGCTACTGCGACATGCACGTCTCTTCCAAGGGGCATTTAAACCGTTTTGGTAAGCTACTGCGACCTGCACGTCTCCTCCAAGGGGCATTTAAACCGTTTTGTTAAGCTACTGTGACCTGCACGTGTCTTCCAAGGGTCATTTAAACAGTCTTGTTAAGCTACTGCCACTTGCACGTCTCTTCCAAGGGGCATTTAAACCGTCTTGTTAAGCTTCTGTAACCTCCACCAATTTTCCAAGGGGTATTTAAATCTTCTTGTTAAGCTAGTGCGACCTGTACGTCTCTTCCATGGGGCATTTAAACCATATTGTTAAGCTACTGCGACATGCATGTCTCTACCAAGGGACCTTTAAACCATCTTGTTAAGCTACTGCGACCTGCACGTCTCTTCCAAGGGGCAATTAAACAGTCTTGTTAAGCTGCTGCGACCTGCATGTCTCTTCCAAGGGGCATTTAAACTGTCTTGTTTAGCAACTGTGACCTGCACGTCTCCTCCAAGGGGCATTTAAATCGTCTTGGTAAGCGACTGCGACCTGCAAGCCTCTTCCAAGGGGCATTTAAACTGTTTGGTAAGCTACTGCGACCTGCACGTCTCTTCCAAGGGGCATTTAAACTGTCTTGTTAAGCTACTGCGACCTCCACCGCTTTTCCAAGGGGCATTTAAACTGTCTTGTTTAGCAACTGCGTCCTGCACGTCTCTTCCAAGGGGCATTTAAATCGTCTTGGTAAGCGACTGCGACCTGCAAGCCTCTTCCAAGGGGCATTTAAACTGTCTTGTTAAGCTACTGCGACCTGCACGTCTCTTCCATGGGGCATTTAAACCATCTTGTTAAGCTACTGCGACCTGCACGTCTCTTCCAAGGGGCATTTAAACTGTCTTGTTAAGCTACTGCGACCTGCACATCTCTTCTAAGGGGAATTTAAACGTCTTGTTAAGCTACTGCGACTTGCACGTCTCTTTCAAGGGGCATTTAAGCTGTCTTGTTAAGCTACTGTAACCCCCATCACTTTTCCAAGGGGCATTTAAACCGTCTTGTTAAGCTACTGCGACCTGCATGTCTCTTCCAAGGGGCATTTAAAATGCTTTGTTAAGCTACTGCGACCAGCACGTCTCTTCCAAGGGGCATTTAAACCATCTTGTTAAGCTACTGCGACCTGCAGATCTCTTCCAAGGGGCATTTAAACCGTCTGGTTAAGCTACTGCGACCTCCACTGCACTTTCAAGGGGCATTTAAACAGTCTTGTGAAGCTACTGCGACTTGCACGTCTCTTTCAAGGGGCATTTAAACTGTCTTGTTAAGCTACTGCGACCTCCACCGCTCTTCCAAGGGGCATTTAAACCGTCTTTTTAAGCTACTGCGACCTGCACGTCTCTTCCAAGGGGCATTTAAAAAATGTTGTTAAACTACTGCGACCTGCACGTCTCTTCCAAGGGGCATTTAAACTGTCTTGTTAAGCTACTGCGACCTCTACCGCTTTTCCAAGGGGCATTTAAACTGTCTTGTTTAGCAACTGCGACCGGCACGTCTCTTCCAAGGGGTATTTAAATCGTCTTGGTAAACGACTGCGACCTGCAAGCCTCTTCCAAGGGGCATTTAAACTGTCTTGTTAAGCTACTGCGACCTGTACTTCTCTTCCATGGGGCATTTAAACCATCTTGTTAAGCTACTGCGACCTGCACGTCTCTTCCAAGGGGCATTTAAAATGTCTTGTTAAGCTACTGCGACCTGCACATCTCTTCTAAGGGGCATTTAAACCATCTTGTTAAGCTACTGCAACTTGCACGTCTCTTCCAAGGGGCATTTAAGCCGTCTTGTTAAGCTACTGTACCCTCCACCACTTTTCCAAGGGGCATTTAAACCGTCTTGTTAAGCTACTGCAACCTGCACGTCTCTTCCAAGGGGCATTTAAAATGCTTTGTTAAGCTACTGCGACCTGCACGTCTCTTCCAAGGGGCATTTAAACCGTCTTGTTAAGCTACTGCGACCTGCGCCTCTCTTCCAAGGGGCATTTAAACCGTCTTGTTAAGCTACTGCGACCTCCACTGCACTCTCAAGGGGCATTTAAACAGTCTTGTGAAGCTACTGCGACTTGCACGTCTCTTTCAAGGGGCATTTAAACTGTCTTGTTAAGCTACTGCGACCTCCACCGTTCTTCCAATGGGCATTTAAACCGTCTTGTTAAGCTACGGCGACCTGCACGTCTCTTCCAAGTGGCATTTAAACCATGTTGTTAAGCTACTGCGACCTGCACGTCTCTTCCAAGGGGCATTTATACTGTCTTGTTAAGCTACTGCGACCTCCACCTCTCTTAAAAGGGGCATTTAAACCATCTTATTAAGCTACTGCGACCTGCACATCTCTTCCAAGGGGCATTTAAACTGTCTTATTAAGCTACTGCGACCTGCACGTCTGTTCCAAGGGGCATTTAAACTTTCTTGTTAAGCTACTGCGACCTCCACCGTTCTTCCAAGGGGCATTAAAACCGTCTTGTTAAGCTACTGCGACCTGCACGTCTCTTCCAAGGGGTCATTTAAACCGTCTTGGTAAGCTGCTGTGACCTGCAAGCCTATTCCAAGGGACATTTAAACCCTCTTATTAAGCTACTGCGACCTGCACGTCTTTTCCAAGGGGGATTTAAACCATCTTGTTAAGATACTGCGACCTGCACGTCTCTTCCAAGGGGCATTTAAAACGTCTTGTTAAGCTCCTGCGACCTGCTCGTCTCTTCCAAGGGGCATTTAAACCGCCTTGTTAAGCTACTGCGACTTGCACGTCTCTTCCAAGGGGCATTTAAACCGTCTTGTTAAGCTACTGTAATCCTCACCACTTTTCCAAGGGGCATTTAAACCGTCTTTTTAAGCTACTGCGACCTGCACGTCTCTTCCAAGGGGCATTAAAACCGTCTTCTTAAGCTGCTGCGAACTGCATGTCTCTTCCAAGGGGCATTTAAATCGCCTTGTTAAGCTACTGCGACCTTCACGGCACTTCCAAGGGGCATTTAAACAGACTTGTTAAGATACTGCGACCTGCACGTCTCTACCAAGTGGCATTTAAACTGCCTTGTTAAGCTTCTGAGACTTCCACCTCTCTTCCAAGGGGCATTTAAAACATCATGTTAAGCTACTGCGACCTGCACGTCTCTTATAAGGGGCATTTAAACCGTCTTGTTAAACTACTGCAACCTCCACCGCGCTTCCAAGGGGCATTTAAACCGTCTTGTTAAGCTACTGCGACCTGCACGTCTCTTTCAAGGGGCATTTAAACTGTCTTGTTAAGCTACTGCGACCTCAACCGCTCTTCCAAGGGGCATTTTAACCGTCTTGGAAAGCTACTGCGACCTGCATGTCTCTTCCAAGGGGCATTTAAACCGTCTTGAAAAGCTACTGCGACCTGCACGTCTCTTCCAAGGGGCATTTAAACTGTCTTGTTAAGCTGCTGTGACCTGCAAGTCTCTTCCAAGGGGCATTTAAGCTGTCTTGTTAAGCTAATGCGACCTCCACCTCTCTTCCAACGGGCATTTAAACGGTCTTGTTAAGCTACTGCGACCTGCAAGTCTCTTCCAATGCGCATTTAAACTTTCTTTTTAAGCTACAGCGACTTGAGCGTCTCTTCCAAGGGGCATTTAAACCGTCTTGTTAAGCTACTGCGACCTGCACGTCTCTTTCAAGGGGCATTTAAACCGTCTTGTTAAGCTACTGCGACCTACACGTCTCTTCCAAGGGGCATTTAAACCGTCTTGTTAAGCTGCTGCGACCTGCATGTCTCTTCCAAGGGGCATTTAAACCGTCTTGTTAAGCTACTGCGACCTCTACCGCACTTCCAAGGGGCATTTAAACCGCCTTGTTAAGCTTCTGACACCTGCACGTCTCTTTCAAGGGGCATTTGAACTGTCTTGTTAAGCTACTGCGACCTCAACTGCTCTTCCAAGGGGCATTTAAACTGTATTGTTAAGCTAATGCGACCTGCACGTCTCTTCCAAGTGGCATTTAAACCGTCTTGTTAGGCTACTGTGACCTGCAAGTCTCTTCCAAGGGGCATTTAAACTGTCTTGTTAAGCTACTGCGACCTCCACCTCTCTTCCGAGGGGAATTTAAACCATCTTGTTAAGCTACTGCGACCTGCAAGTCTCTTCCAAGGTGCATTTAACCCGTCTTTTTAAGCTACTGCGACTTGAACGTCTCTTCCAAGGGCATTTAAACAGTCTTGTGAAGCTACTGCGACCTGCACCTCTCTTCCAAGGGTCATTTAAACCGTCTTTTTAAGCTACTGCGACCTCCAACTCTCTTACAAGGGGGATTTAAACCATCTTGTTAAGCTACTGCGACCTGCACGTCTCTTCCAAGGGGCATTTAAACCCTCTTGTTAAGCTCCTGCGACCTGCACGTCTCTTCCAAGGGGCATTTAAACTGTCTTATTAAGCGACTGCGACCTGCACATCTCTTCCAAGGGGCATTTAAACCGTCTTATTAAGCTACTGCGACCTGCACGTCTCTTCCAAGGGGCATTTAAACTGTCTTGTTAAGCTACTGCGACCTCCACCGCTCTTCCAAGGGGCATTTAAACCATCTTGGTAAGCTACTGCGACCGGCACGTCTCTTCCAAGGTGCATTTAAACCGTCTTTTTAAGCTACTGCGACTTGCACGTCTCTTCCAAGGGGCATTTAATCCGTCTTGTTAAGCTACTGCGACCTGCACGTCTCTTCCAAGTGGCATTTAAACCGTCTTGTTAAGCTACTGCGACCTGCACGTCTCTTCCAAGGGGCATTTAAACCGTCTTGTTAATCCACTGCGACCTGCACGTCTCTTCCAAGGGGCATTTAAACCGTCTTTTTAAGCAGCTGCGAAATGCACTTCTCTTCCAAGGGGCAGTTAAACCATCTTATTAAGCTACTGCGACCTCCACCGCTCTTCCAAGGGGCATTTAAACCATCTTGTTAAGCTACTGCGACCTGCACGTCTCTTCCAAGGGGCATTTAAACCATCTTGGTAAGCTACTGCGACTTGCAAGCCTATTCCAAGGGGCATTTAAACCCTCTTGTTAAGCTACTGCGATTTGCACGTCTCTTCCAAGGGGCATTTAAACAGTCTTGTTAAGCTACTGTAACCTCCACCACTTTTCCAAGGGGCATTTAAAACGTCTTTTTAAGCTACTGCAACCTGCACGTCTCTTCCAAGGGCCATTTAAAATGCTTTGTTAAGCTACTGTAACCTCCACCACTTTTCCAAGGGGCATTTAAAACGTCTTGTTAAGCTACTGCGACCTGCATGTTTCTTTCAAGGGGCATTTAAAATGCTTTGTTAAGCTACTGCAACCTGCACGTCTCTTCCAAGGGGCATTTAAACCGTCTTGTTAAGCTACTGCGACCTGCACGTCTCTTCCAAGGGGCATGTAAACCGTCTTGTTAAGCTTCTGCGACCTGCATGTCTCTTCCAAAGGGCATTTAAACCGTCTTGTTAAGCTACTGCGTCCTGCACGTCTCTTTCATGGGGCATTTAAACTGTCTTGTTAAGCTACTGTGACGTCCACCGCTCTTCCAAGAGGGATTTAAATAGTCTTGTTAAGCTACTGCGACCTGCACGTCTCTTCCAATGGGCATTTAACCCATCTTGTTAAGCTACTGCGAACTGCTCGTCTCTTCCAAGGGGCATTTAAACCGTTTTGTTAAGCTACTGCGACCTGCACGTCTCTTCTAAGGCGCATTTAAACCGTCTTTTGAAGCTACTGCAACTTGCACGTCTCTTCGTAGGGGCATTTAAACCGTCTTGTTAAGCTACTGTAACCTCCACCAATTTTCCAAGGGGCATATAAACCGTCTTGTTAAGCTAGTGCGACCTGCATGTCTCTTCCAAGGTGTCATTTTTAGCAGTCTTGTTAAGCTACTGCAACCTGCATGTCTCTTCCAAGGGGCATTAAAACCATCTTGTTAAGCCACTGCGACCTGCACGTCTCTTCCAAGGGGCATTTAAACCGTCTTTTTAAGCTGCTGCGACCTGCATGTCTCTTCCAAGGGGCATTTAAACCGTCTTGTTAAGCTACAGCGACCTCCTCCGCTCTATCAAGGGGCATTTCAACCATCTTGTTAAGCTACTGCGACCTGCACGTCTCTTCCAAGGGGCATTTAAACCGTCTTGGTAAGCTACTGAACCTGCAAGCCTATTCCAAGGGGCTTTTAAACCCTCTTGTTAAGCTACTGCGACCTGCACGTCTCTTCCAAGGCGGATTTAAACAGTCTTGTTAAGCTACTGCGACCTGCACGTCTCTTCCAAGGGGCATTTAAACCATCTTGTTAAGCTACTGCGACCTCCACCGCTCTTCCAAGGGGCATTTAAACCGTATTGTTAAGGTACTGCGACCTGCACTTCTCTTCCAAGGGGCATTTAAATCGTCTTGTTAAGATACTGCGATCTGCACGTCTCTTCCAAGGGGCATTTAAACCGTCTTTTTAAGCTACTGTTACCTGCACGTCTCTTCCATGGGGCATTTAAACAGTCTAGTTAAGCTGTTGCGACCTGCATGTCTCTTCCAAGGGGCATTTAAACTGTCTTGTTAAGCTACTGCGTCCTCCACCGCTCTTCCAAGGGGCATTTAAACTGTCTTGTCAAGCTACTGCGACCTTCACGTCTCTTCCAAGGGGCATTTAAATCGTCTTGGTAAGCTACTGCCACCTGCAAGCCTCTTCCAAGGGGCATTTAAACCGTCTTGTTAAGCTACTGCGACATGCACGTCTCTTCCAAGGGGCATTTAAACTGTCTTGTCAATCTACTGCGAACTCCACCGTTCTTCCAAGGGGTATTTAAACCATCTTGTTAAGCTACGGCGACCTGCACGTCTCTTCCAAGGGGCATTTAAACCATCTTGTTAAGCTACAGTGACCTGCATGTCTCTTCCAAGGGGCATTTAAACTGTGTTGTTAAGCTACTGCGACCTGCACGTCTCTTCTAAGGGGCATTTAAACCATCTTGTTAAGCTACTGCGACTTGCACGTCTCTTCCAAGGGGCATTTAAACCGTCTTGTTAAGCTACTGTAACCTCCACTACTTTTCCAAGAGGCATTTAAACGGTCTTGTTAAGCTGCTGCGACCTGCATGGCTCTTCCAAGGGGCATTTAAAACGCTTTGTTAAGCTACTGCGACCTGTACGTCTCTTCCAAGGGGCATTTAAACCGTCTTGTTAAGCTGCTGCGACCTGCATGTCTCTTCCAAGGGGCATTTAAACTGTCTTGTTAAGCAACTGCGACCTGCTCGTCTCTTCCAAGGGGCATTTAAACCGTCTTGTTAAGCTACTGAGACCTTCAAGTCTCTTCCAAGGCTTATTTAAACCGTCTTTATAAGCTACTGCGACTTGAACGTCTCTTCCAAGGGGCATTTAAACAGTCTTGTTAAGCTACTGTAACCTCCACCACTTTTCCCATTGGCATCTAAACCGTCTTGAAAAGCTACTGCGACCTGCACGTCTCTTCCAAAGGGCATTTAAACCGTCTTTTTAAGCTGCTGTGACCTGCATGTCTCTTCCAAGGGGCATTTAAACCGTCTTGTTAAGCTACTGTAACCGCCACTACTTTTCCAAGAGGCATTTAAACCGTCTTGTTAAGCTACTGTAACCGCCACTACTTTTCCAAGAGGCATTTAAACCGTCTTGTTAAGCTACTGCGACTTGCACGTCTCTTCCAAGGGGCATTTAAACTGTCTTGTTAAGCTACTGTAACCGCCACTAGTTTTCCAAGAGGCATTTAAACCGTCTTGTTAAGCTACTGCGACCTGCATGGCTCTTCTAAGGGGCATTTAAAACGCTTTGTTAAGCTACTGCGACCTGCGCGTCTCTTCCAAGGGGCATTTAAACCATCTTGGTAAGCTACTGCGACTTGCAAGCCTATTCCAAGGGACATTTAAACCCTCTTGTTAAGCTACTGCGACCTGCACGTCTCTTCCAAGGGGGATTTAAACTGTCTTGTTAAGCTACTGCGACCTGCACGTCTCTTCCAAGGGGCATTTAAACTGTCTTATTAAGCTACTGCGACCTGCACGTCTCTTCCAAGGGGCATTTAAACTGTCTCGTTAAGCTACTGTGACCTCCACCGCTCTTCCAAGTGGCATTTAAACCATCTTGTTAAGCTACTGCGACCTGCACGTCTCTTCCAAGGGACATTTAAACCATCTTGTTAAGCTACTGCGACCTGCACGTCCCTTCCAAGGGGCATTTAAACCGTCTTGTTTAGCTACTGCGACCTGCATGTCTCTTCCAAGGGACATTTAAGCCGTCTTATTAAGCTACTGCGACCTGCACGTCTCTTGCAAGGGGAATTTAAACTGTCTTGTTAAGCTACTGCGACCTCCACCGCTCTTCCAAGGGGCATTTAAATCGTCTTGTTAAGCTACTGCGACCTCCACGTCTCTTCCAAGGGGCATTTAAACTGTCTTGTTAAGCTACTGCGACCTGTACGTGTCTTCCAAGTGGCATTTAAACCGTCTTGTTAAGCTACTGCGACTTGCACGTCTCTTCCAAGGGACATATAAACCATCTTGTTAAGCTGCTGTAACCTCCACCACTTTTCCAAGGGGCATTTAAACTGTCTTGTTAAGCTACTGCGACCTGCACGTCTCTTCCATGGGTCATTTAAACCGTTTTATTAAACTACTGCGACCTGCATGTCTCTACCAAGGGACATTTAAACCGTCTTGTTAAGCTACTGCGACCTGCATGTCTCTTCCAAGGGACATTTAAACTGTCTTGTTAAGCTACTGCGACCTCCACCGCTCTTCCAAGGGGCATTTAAACTGTCTTGTTTAGCAACTGCGACCTGCACGTCTCTTCCTAGTGGAATTTAAATCGTCTTGGTAAGCGACTGCGACCTGTAAGCCTCTTCCAAGGGGCATTTAAACTGTCTTGTTAAGCTACTGCGACCTGCACGTCTCTTCCAAGGGGCATTTAAACTGTCTTGTTAAGCTACTGCGACCTGCACGTCTCTTCTAAGGTGCATTTAAACAGTCTTGTTAAGCTACTGCGACCTGCACGTCTCTTCTAAGGTGCATTTAAACCGTCTTATTAAGCTACTGCGACCTGCTCTTCTCTTCCAAGGAGCATTTAAACCGTCTTGTTAAGCTATTGCGACCTGCATGTCTCTTCCAAGGCGCATTTAATCCGTCTTTTTATGCTACTGCGACTTGCACGTCTCTTCCAAAGGGCATTTAAACCGTCTTTTTAAGCTACTGTAACCTCCACCTCTTTTTCAAGGGGCATTTAAACCGTCATGTTAAGCTACAGCGACCTGCACGTCTCTTCCAAGGGGCATTTAAACCGTCTTTTTAAGCTACTGCGACCTGCATGTCTCTTCCAATCGGTATTTAAACCGTCTTGTTAAGCTGCTGCGAACTGCATGTCTCTTCCAAGTGGCATTTAAACCGTCTTTTTAAGCTACTGCGACTTGCACGTCTTTTCCAAGGGGCATTTAAACCGTCTTGTTATGCTACTGTAACCTCCACCAATTTTCCAAGGGGCATTTAAACCGTCTTGTTAAGCTACTGCGACCTGCATGTCTCTTCCAAGGGGCATTTTTAACCGTCTTGTTAAGCTACTGTGACCTGCATGTCTCTTCCAAGGGGCATTTAAACCATCTTGTTAAGCCACTGCGACCTGCACGTCTCTTCCAAGGGGCATTTAAACTGTCTATTTAAGCTGCTGCGACCTGCATGTCCCCTCCAAGGGGCATTTAAACCGTCTTGTTAAACTACTGCAACCTCCTCCGCTCTTCCAAGGGGCATTTAAACCATCTTGTTAAGCTACTGCGACCTGCACGTCTCTTCCAAGGGGCATTTAAACCGTCTTGGTAAGCTACTGCGACCAGCACGTCTCTTCCTAGGGGCATTTAAACCATCTTGTTAAGCTACTGTAACCTCCACCACTTTTCCAAGGGGCATTTAAACCGTCTTGTTAAGCTACTTCTACCTGCATGTCTCTTTCAAGGGGCATTTAAACCGTCTTGTTAAGCTACTGCGACCTGCAAGCCTATTCCCAGGGGCTTTTAAACCCTCGTGTTAAGCTACAGCGACCTGTACGTCTCTTCCAAGGGGGATTTAAACCGTCTTGTTAAGCTACTGCGACCTGCACGTCTCTTCCAAGGGGCATTTAAACCGTCTTGTTAAGCTACTGCGACCTGCACGTCTCTTCCAAGGGGCATTTAAACTGTCTTATTAAGCTACTGCGACCTGCATGTCTCTTCCAAGGGGCATTTAAACTGTCTTGTTAAGCTACTGCGACCTCCACCGCTCTTCCAAGGGGCATTTAAACCGTCTTGTTAAGCTACTGTGACCTGTATGTCTCATCCAAGGGGCATTTAAACTGTCTTGTTAAGCTACTGCGACCTGCACATCTCTTCCAAGGGGCATTTAAACTGTCTTGTTAAGCTACTGCGTCTTGCAAGTCTCTTCCAAGGGGTATTTAAACGGTCTTTTTAAGCTACTGTAACCTTCACCACTTTTCCAAGGGGCATTTAAACCGTCTTGTTAAGCTGCTTCGACCTGCATCTCTCTTCCATGGGACATTTAAACCGTCTTGTTAAGATACTGCGACCTGCATGTCTCCACCAAGGGACATTTAAACCGTCTTGTTAAGCTACTGCGTCCTGCACGTCTCTTCCAAGGGGCATTTAAAAAGTCTTGTTAAGCTGCTGCGACCTGCACGTGTCTTCCAAGGGGCATTTAAACTGTCTTGTTAAGCTACTGCGACCTCCACCGCTTTTCCAAGGGGCATTTAAACCGTCTTTTTAAGCTACTTCGACCTGCACGTCTCTTCCAAGGGGCATGTAATTGTCTTGTTAAGCTACTGCGACCTCCACCGCTTTTCCAAGGGGCATTTAAACTGTCTTGTTAAGCTACTGCGACATGCACGTCTCTTCCAAGGGGCATTTAAACCGTCTTGGTAAGCTACTGCGACCAGCATGTCTCTTCCAAGGGGCATTTAAACCATCTTGTTAAGCTACTGTAACCTCCACCACTTTTCCAAGGGGCATTTAAACCGTCTTGTAAAGCTACTTCTACCTGCATGTCTCTTCCAAGGGGCATTTAAACCGTCTTGTTAAGCTACTGCGACCTGCAAGCCTATTCCCAGGGGCTTTTAAACCCTCGTGTTAAGCTACTGCGACCTGCACGTCTCTTCCAAGGGGGATTTAAACCGTCTTGTTAAGCTACTGCGACCTGCACGTCTCTTCCAAGGGGCATTTAAACCGTCTTGTTAAGCTACTGCGACCTGCACATCTCTTCCAAGGGGCATTTAAACTGTCTTATTAAGCTACTGCGACCTGCATATCTCTTCCAAGGGGCATTTAAACTGTCTTGTTAAGCTACTGCGACCTCCACCGCTCTTCCAAGGGGCATTTAAACCGTCTTGTTAAGCTACTGTGACCTGCATGTCTCATCCAAGGGGCATTTAAACCGTCTTGTTAAGCTTCTGCGACCTGCACATCTCTTCCAAGGGGCATTTAAACCGTCTTGTTAAGCTACTGCGTCTTGCAAGTCTCTTCCAAGGTGCATTTAAACGGTCTTTTTAAGCTACTGTAACCTCCACCACTTTTCCAAGGGGCATGTAAACCGTCTTGTTAAGCTGCTTCGACCTGCATCTCTCTTCCATGGGGCATTTAAACCGTCTTGTTAAGATACTGCGACCTGCATGTCTCCACCAAGGGACATTTAAACCGTCTTGTTAAGCTACTGCTTCCTGCACGTCTCTTCCAAGGGGCATTTAAAAAGTCTTGTTAAGCTACTGCGACATGCACGTCTCTTCCAAGGGGCATTTATATCGTCTTGGTAATCTACTGCGACCTGCAAGCCTCTTCCAAGGGGCATTTATACCGTCTTTTTAAGCTACTGCGACCTGCACGTCTCTTCCAAGGGGAATTTAAACTGTATTGTTAAGCTACTGCGACCTCCACCGCTATTCCAAGGAGCATTTGAACCATCTTTTTAAGCTACTGCGACCTGCACATCTCTTCCAACGGGCATTTAAACTGTCTTATTAAGCTACTGTGACCTGCACGTCTCTTATAAGGGGCATTTAAACCGTCTTGTTAAGCTACTGCGACTTGCATGGCTCTTCCAAGGGGCATTTAAACCGTCTTGTTAAGCTCCTGTAACCTCCACCACTTTTCCAAGAGGTATTTAAACCGTCTTGTTAAGCTACAGCGACCTGCACTTCTCTTCCAAAGGGCATTTAAAACCCTTTGTTAAGCTACTGCGATCTGCATGTCTCTTCCAATGGGCATTTAAACCCTCTTGTTAAGCTACTGTGACCTGCACGTCTCTTCCAAGGGGGATTTAAAAAGTCTTGTTAAGCTACTGCGACCTGCACGTCTCTTCCAAGGGGCATTTAAACGATCTTGTTAAGCTACTGCGACCTGCTCGTCTCTTCCAAGGGGCATTTAAACTGTCTTTTTAAGCTACTGCTACTTGCACGTCTCTTCCAAGGGGCATTTAAACCGTCTTGTTAAGCTACTGCGACCTGCATGTCTCTTCCAAGGGGCATATAAACCATCTTGTTAAGCCACTGCGACCTGCACGTCTCTTCCAAGGGGCATTTAAACCATCTTGTTAAGCTGCTGCGACCTGCACGTCTCTTCCAAGTGGCATTTAAACCGTCTTGTTAAGCTACTGCGACCTCCTCCGCTCTTCCAAGGGGCATTTAAACCATCTTGTTAAGTTACTGCGACCTGCACGTCTCTTCCAATGGGCATTTAAACCGTCTTGGTAAGCTACTGCCACTTGCACGTCTCTTCCAAGGGGCATTTAAACCATCTTGTTAAGCTACTGAAACCTCCACCACTTTTCCAAGGGGCATTTAAACCGTCTTGTTAAGCTACTTCTGCCTGCATGTCTCTTCCAAGGGGCATCTAAACCGTCTTCTTAAGCTACTGCGACCTGCAAGCCTATTCCCAGGGGCTTTTAAACGCTCGTGTTAAGCTACTGCGACCTGCACGTCTCTTCCAAGGGGCATTTAAACCGTCTTGTTAAGCTACTGCGACCTGCACGTCTCTTCCAAGGGGCATTTAAACTGTCTTATTAAGCTACTGCGATCTGCATGTCTCTTCCAAGGGGCATTTAAACCGTCTTGTTAAGCTACTGCGACCTCCACCGCTCTTCCAAGGGGCATTTAAACCGTCTTGTTAAGCTTCTGCGACCTGCATGTCTCTTCCAAGGGGCATTTAAACCGTCTTGTTTAGCTACTGCGACCTGCACGTCTCTTCCAAGGGGCATTTAAACCGTCTTGTTAAGCTACTGCGTCTTGCAAGTCTCTTCCAAGGGGCCTTTAAACAGTCTTTTTAAGCTACTGTAACCTCCACCACTTTTCCAAGGGGCATTTAAACCGTCTTGTTAAGCTGATGCGACCTGCATGTCTCTTCCATGGGGCATTTAAACCGTCTTGTTAAGCTACTGCGACCTCCACCGCTCTTCCAAGGGGCATTTAAACTGTCTTGTTAAGCTACTGCGACATGCACGTCTCTTCCAAGGGGCATTTAAATCGTCTTGGTAAGCTACTGCGACCTGCAAGCCTCTTCCAAGGGGCATTTAAACCATCTTGTTAAGCTACTGTGACCTGCACGTCTCTTCAAAGGGGCATTTAAACTGTCTTATTAAGCTACTGCGACCTGCAAGTCTCTTCTAAGGGGCATTTAAACCGTCTTGTTAAGCTACTGCGACTTCCACGTCTCCTCCAAAGGGGCATTTAAACCGTCGTGTTAAGCTCCTGTAACCTCCACCACTTTTCCAAGAGGTATTTACACCATCTTGTTATGCTACTGCGACCTGCACATCTCTTCCAAGGGGCATTTAAAACCCTTTGTTAAGCTACTGCTACCTGCATGTCTCATCCAAGGGGCATTTAAATCATCTTGTTAAGCTACTACGACCTCCACCGCACTTCCAAGGGGCATTTAAACCGTCTTGTTAAGCTACTGCGACCTGCACGTCTCTTCCAAGTGGCATTTAAACCGTCTTGTTAAGCTACTGCGACTTGCAAGTTTCTTCCAATGGGCATTTAAACTGTCTTGTTAAGCTACTGCGACCTCCACCTCTCTTTCAAAGGGCATTTAAACCGTCTTATTACGCTACTGCGACTTGAACGTCTCTTCCAAGGGGCATTTAAACCGTCTTGTTAAGCTAACGTAACCTCCACCACTTTTCCAAGGGACATCTAAATAGTCTTGTTAAGCTACTGCGACCTGAACGTTTCTTCCAAGGGTCATTTAAATAGTCTTGTTAAGCTACTGAGACCTCCACCTCTCTTCCAAGGTGCATTTAAACCATCTTGTTAAGCTACTGCGACCTGCACGTCTCTTCCAAGGGGCATTTAAACCCTCTTGTTAAGCTCCTGCGACCTGCATGTCCCTAGAAAGGGGCATTTAAACCCTCTTGTTAAGCTACTGCGACCTGCAAGTCTCTTCCAAGGGGCATTTAAACTGTCTTGTTAAGCTACTGCGACCTCCACCTCTCTTGCAAGGGGCATTTAAACAGTCTTATTAAGCTACTGCGACCTGCGCGTCTCTTCCAAGGGGCATTTAAACTCTCTTGTTAAGCTACTGCGACCTCCACCGCTCTTCCAAGGGGCATTGAAACCGTCTTGTTAAGCTACTGCGATCTGCACGTCTCTTCCAAGGGGCATTTAAACCATCTTGTTAAGCTACTGTAACCTCCACCACTTTTCCAAGGGGCATTTAAACCGTCTTGTTAAGCTACTTCTGCCTGCATGTCTCTTCCAAGGGGCATCTAAACCGTCTTCTTAAGCTACTGCGACCTGCAAGCCTATTCCCAGGGGCTTTTAAACGCTCGTGATAAGCTACTGCGACCAGCCCGTCTCTTCCAAGGGGGATTTAAACCGTCTTGTTAAGCTACTGCGACCTGCACGTCTCTTCCAAGGGACATTTAAACCGTCTTGTTAAGCTACTGCGACCTGCACGTCTCTTCCAAGGGGCATTTAAACTGTCTTATTAAGCTACTGCGATCTGCATGTCTCTTCCAAGGGGCATTTAAACAGTCTTGTTAAGCTACTGCGACCTCCACCGCTCTTCCAAGGGGCATTTAAACCGTCTTGTTAAGCTACTGCGACCTGCATGTCTCTTCCAAGGGGCATTTAAACCGTCTTGTTTAGCTACTGCGACCTGCACGTCTCTTCCAAGGGGCATTTAAACCGTCTTGTTAAGCTACTGCGTCTTGCAAGTCTCTTCCAAGGGGCCTTTAAACAGTCTTTTTAAGCTACTGTAACCTCCACCACTTTTCCAAGGGGCATTTAAACCGTCTTGTTAAGCTGCTGCGACCTGCATGTCTCTTCCAAGGGGCATTTAAACTGTCTTGTTAAGCTACTGCGACCTCCACCGCTCTTCCAAGGGGCATTTAAACTGTCTTGTTAAGCTACTGCGACATGCACGTCTCTTCCAAGGGGCATTTAAATCGTCTTGGTAAGCTACTGCGACCTGCAAGCCTCTTCCAAGGGGCATTTAAACCATCTTGTTAAGCTACTGTGACCTGCACGTCTCTTCAAAGGGGCATTTAAACTGTCTTATTAAGCTACTGCGACCTGCAAGTCTCTTCTAAGGGGCATTTAAACCGTCTTGTTAAGCTACTGCGACTTGCACGTCTCCTCCAAGGGGCATTTAAACCGTCGTGTTAAGCTCCTGTAACCTCCACCACTTTTCCAAGAGGTATTTACACCATCTTGTTAAGCTACTGCGACCTGCACGTCTCTTCCAAGGGGCATTTAAACCATCTTGTTAAGCTACTGCGACCTCTACCGCACCTCCAAAGGGCATTTAAACCGTCTTGTTAAGCTACTGCGACCTCAACCGCTCTTCCAAGGGGCATTTTAACCGTCTTGTTAAGATACTGCGACCTGCACGTCTCTTCCAAGGGGCATTTAAACCGACTTATTAAGCTACTGCGACATGAACGTCTCTTCCAAGGGGCATTTAAACGGTCTTGTTAAGCTAACGTAACCTCCACCAATTTTCCAAGGGGCATCTAAATAGTCTTGTTAAGCTACTGCGACCTGCACGTCTCTTCCAAGGGTCATTTAAACAGTCTTGTTAAGCTACTGCGACCTCCACCTCTCTTCCAAGGTGCATTTAAACCATCTTGTTAAGCTACTGCGACCTGCACGTCTCTTCCAAGGGGCATTTAAACCCTCTTGTTAAGCTACTGCAACCTGCAAGTCTCTTCCAAGGGGCATTTAAACTGTCTTGTTAAGCTACTGCGACCTCCACCTCTCTTCCAAGGGGCATTTAAACAGTCTTATTAAGCGACTGCGACCTGCACATCTCTTCCAAGGGGCATTTAAACCGTCCTATTAAGCTACTGCGACCTGCACGTCTCTTCCAAGGGGCATTTAAACTCTCTTGTTAAGCTACTGCGACCTCCACCGCTCTTCCAAGGGGCATTGAAACCATCTTGTTAAGCTACTGCGATCTGCACGTCTCTTCCAAGGGTCATTTAAACCGTCTTGTTAAGCTACTGCGACCTGCTCTTCTCTTCCAAGGGGCATTTAAATCGTCTTGTTAAGCTACTACGACCTGCACGTCTCTTCCAAGGTGCATTTAAACTGTCTTTTTAAGCTACTGCGACCTGCACGTCTCTTCCAAGGGGCATTTAATCCATCTTGTAAAGCTACTGCGACCTCCACCGCTCTTCCAAGGGGCAATTAAATCTTCTTGTTAAGCTACTGCGACCTGCACGTCTCTTCCAAGGGGCAATTAAACCGTCTTGGTAAGCTACTGCGACCTGCATGTCTCTACCTAGGGACATTTAAACCGTCTTGTTAAGCTACTGCAACCCGCACGTCTCTTCCAAGGGGCATTTAAACAGTCTTGTTAAGCTGCTGCAACCTGCATGTCTCTTCCAAGGAGCATTTAAACTGTCTTGTTAAGCTACTGCGACCTCCACCGCTCTTCCAAGGGGCATTTAAACCGTCTTGTTAAGCTACTGCGACTTGCACGTCTCTACCAAGGGGCATTTAAAACGTCTTGTTAAGCTACTGTAACCTCCACCACTATTCCAAGGGGCATTTAAACCGTCTTGTTAAGCTACTGCGACCTGCACGTCTCTTCCATAGGGCATTTAAACCGTCTTGTTAAGCTTTTGCGACCTGCATGTCTCTACCAAGGGACATTTAAACCATCTTGTTAAGCGACTGCGATCTGCAAGCCTCTTCCAAGGGGCATTTAAACCATCTTGTTAAGCTACTGCGACCTGCACGTCTCTTCCAAGGGGCATTTAAACTGTCTTGTTAAGCTACTGCGACCTCCACCGCTCTTCCAAGGGGCATTTAAACCACCTTGTTAAGCTACTGCGACCTGCAAGTCTCTTTCAAGGGGCATTTAAACTGTCTATTTAAGCTGCTGCGACCTGTATGTCTCCTCCAAGGGGCATTTAAACCGTCTTGTTAAGCTACTGCGACCTACTCCGCTCTTCCAAGGGGCATTTAAACCGTCTTGTTAAGCTACTGTAACCTCCACCACTTTTCCAAGAGGCATTTAAACTGTCTTGTTAAGCTACTGCGACCTGCATGGCTGTTCCAAGGTGCATTTAAAACGCTTTGTTAAGCTACTGCGACCTGCACGTCTCTTCCAAGGGGCATTTAAACCGTCTTGGTAAGCTACTGCGACCAGCACGTCTCTTCCAAGGGGGATTTAAACCGTCTTGTTAAGCTACTGCGACCTGCATTTCTCTTCCAAGGAGCATTTAAACCGTCTTGTTAAGCTACTGCGACCTGCACGTCTCTTCCAAGGGGCATTTAAGCTGTCTCGTTAAGCTACCACGACCTCCACCGCTCTTCCAAGTGGCATTTAAACCATCTTGTTACGCTACTGCGACCTGCACGTCTCTTCCAATGGGCATTTAAACCGTCTTGTTAAGCTACTGCGACCTGCACGTCCTTTCCAAGGGGCATTTAAATCGTCTTGTTTAGCTACTGCGACCTGCACGTCTCTTCCAAGGGGCATTTAAGCCGTCTTATTAAGCTACTGCGACCTGCACGTCTCTTGCAAGGGGCATTTAAACTGTCTTGTTAAGCTACTGCGACCTCCACCGCTCTTCCAAGGGGCATTTAAACCATCTTGTTAAGCTACTGTAACCTCCACCACTTTTCCAAGGGGCATTTAAACCGTCTTGTTAAACTACTGCGACCTGCACGTCTCTTCCATGGGGCATTTAAACCGTCTTGCTAAGCTACTGCGACCTGCATGTCTCTACCAAGGGACATTTAAACCGTCTTGTTAAGCTACTGCGACCTGCACGTCTCTTCCAAGGGGCATTTAAACAGTCTTGTTAAGCTGCTGCAACCTGCATGTCTCTTCCAAGGAGCATTTAAACTGTCTTGTTAAGCTACTGCGACCTCCACCGCTCTTCCAAGGGGCATTTAAACCGTCTTGTTAAGCTACTGCGACTTGCACGTCTGTACCAAGGGGCATTTAAAACGTCTTGTTAAGCTACTGTAACCTCCACCACTTTTCCAAGGGGCATTTAAACCGTCTTGCTAAGCTACTGTGACCTGCATGTCTCTTCCATGGGGCATTTAAACCGTCTTGTTAAGCTTCTGCGACCTGCATGTCTCTACCAAGGGACATTTAGACCGTCTTGTTAAGCGACTGCGACCTGCAAGCCTCTTCCAAGGGGCATTTAAAACATCTTGTTAATCTACTGCGACCTGCACGTCTCTTCCAAGGGGCATTTAAACTGTCTTGTTAAGCTACTGCGACCTCCACCGCTCTTCCAAGGGGCATTTAAACCATCTTGTTAAGCTACTGCGACCTGCACGTCTCTTCCAAGGGGCATTTAAACTGTCTATTTAAGCTGCTGCGACCTGCATGTCTCCTCCAAGGGGCATTTAAACCATCTTGTTAAGCTACTGCGACCTCCTCCACTCTTCCAAGGGGCATTTAAACCATCTTGTTAAGCTACTGCGACCTGCACGTCTCTTCCAAGGGGCATTTAAACCGTCTTGGTAAGCTACTGCGACCTGCACGTCTCTTCCAAGGGGCATTTAAACCATCTTGTTTAGCTACTGTTACCCCCACCACTTTTCCAAGGGGCATTTATACCGTCTTGTTAAGCTACTTCTACCTGCATGTCTCTACCAAGGGTCACTTAAACCGTCTTGTTAAGCTACTGCGACCTGGAAGCCTATTCCCAGGGACTATTAAACCCTCTTGTTAAGCTACTGCGACCTGCACGTCTCTTCCAAGGGGGATTTAAACCGTCTTGTTAAGCTACTGCGACCTGCATGTCTCTTCCAAGGGGCATTTAAACTGTTTTGTTAAGCTACTGCGACCTCCACCGATCTTCCAAGGGGCATTTAAACCGTCTTGTTAAGCTACTGCGACCTGCACGTCTCTTCCAAGGGGCATTTAAACCGTCTTGTTAAGCTACTGCGACCTGCACGTCTCTTCCAAGGGGCATTTAAACCGTCTTGTTAAGCTACTGCGTCTTGCAAGTCTCTTCCAAGGGGCATTTAAACAGTCTTTTTAAGCTACTGTAACCTCCACCACTTTTCCAAGGGGCATTTAAACTGTTTTGTTAAGCTCCTGCGACCTGCATGTCTCTTCCAATGGGCATTTTTAACTGTCTTGTTAAGCTACTGCGACCTCCACCGCTCTTCCAAGGGGCATTTAAACTGTCTTGTTAAGCTACTGCGACATGCACGTCTCTTCCAAGGGGCATTTAAATCGTCTTGGTAAGCTACTGCGACCTGCAAGACTCTTCCAAGGGGCATTTAAACCGTCTTTTTAAGCTACTGCGACCTGCACGTCTCTTCTAAGGGGCATTTAAACTGTCTTGTTAAGCTACTGCGACCTCCACCGCTCTTCCAAGGAGCATTTGAACCATTTTTTAAGCTACTGCGACCTGCACATCTCTTCCAAGGGGCATTTAAACTGTCTTGTTAAGCTAATGCGACCTCCACAGCTCTTCCAAGGGGCATTTAAACCATCTTGTTAAGCTACTGTGACCTGCACGTCTCTTCCAAGGGGCATTTAAACCGTGTTGTTATGCTACTGCGACTTGCACGTCTCTTCCAAGGGGTATTTAAACCGTCTTGTTAAGCTCCTGTAACCTCCACCACTTTTCCAAGAGGTATTTAAACCTTCTTGTTAAGCTACTGCGACCTGCTCGTCTCTTCCAAGGGGCATTTAAAACCCTTTGTTAAGCTACTGCGACCTGCATGTCTCTTCCAAGGGGCATTTAAACCGCCTTGTTAAGCTACTGCGACCTCCACCGCTCTTCCAAGGTGCATTTAAACCGTCTTGTTAAGCTACTGCGACCTGCACGTCTCTTCCAAGTGGCATTTAAACCGTCTTGTTAAGCTACTGCGACCTGCAAGTCTCTTCCAATGGGCATTTAAACTGTCTTGTTAAGCTACTGCGACCTCCACCTCTCTTCCAAGGGGCATTTAAAGCGTCCTTTTAAGCTACTGCGACCTGCAAGTCTCTTCCAAGGTGCATTTAAACCGTCTTTTTAAGCTACTTCGACCTGCACGTCTCTTCCAAGTAGCATTTAAACCGTCTTGTTAAGCTACTGCGACCTGCAAGTCTCTTCCAATGGGCATTTAAACTGTCTTCTTAAGCTACTGCGACCTCCACCTCTCTTCCAAGAGGTATTTAAACCGTCTTTTTAAGCTACTGCGACCTGCAAGTCTCTTCCAAGGCGCATTTAAGCTGTCTTTTTAAGCTACTGCGACTTGAACGTCTCTTCCAAGGGGCATTTAAACCGTCTTGTTAAGCTACTGTAACCTCCACCACTTTTTCAAGGGGCATCTAAACAGTCTTGTTAAGCTACTGCGACCTGCACGTCTCTTCCAAGGGTCATTTAAACCATCTTGTTAAGCTACTGCGACCTCCACCTCTCTTGCAAGGGGCATTTAAACCCTCTTGTTAAGCTCCTGCAACCTGCACGTCCCTTGAAAGGGGCACTTAAACCCTCTTGTTAAGCTACTGCGACCTGCACGTCTCTGCCAAGGGGCATTTAAACTGTCTTGTTAAGCTACTGCGACCTCCACCTCTCTTCCAAGGGGCATTTAAACAGTCTTATTAAGCGACTGTGACCTGCATATCTCTTCCAAGGGGCATTTAAACCGTCTCATTAAGCTACAGCGACCTCCACCGGTCTTCCAAGGTGCATTTAAACCATCTTGTTAAGCTACTGCGACCTGCTCGTCTCTTCCAAGGTGCATTTAAACCGCCTTGTTAAGCTACTGCGACCTGCACGTCTCTTCCAAGGTGCATTTAAACTGTCTTTTTTAGCTACTGCGACTTGCACGTCTCATCCAAGGGGCATTTAAACCATCTTATTAAGCTACTTTAACCTCCACCACTTTTCCAAGGGGCAATTAATCCGTCTTGTTAAGCTATTGCGATCTGCACGTCTCTTCCACGGTGCATTTAAACCGTCTTGTTAAGCTACTGCGACCTGCATGTCTCTTCCAAGGGGCATTTAAACCATCTTGTTAAGCCACTGCGACCTGCACGTCTCTACCAAGGGGCATTTAAACCGTCTTTTTAAGCAGCTGCGACCTGCAAGTCTCTTCCAAGGGGCATTTAATCCATCTTGTTAAGCTACTGCGACCTCCACCGCTCTTCCAAGGCGCATTTAAATCATCTTGTTAAGCTAATGCGACCTGCAAGTCTCTTCCAAGGGGCATTTAAACCGTCTTGGTAAGCTATTGCGACCTGCACGTCTCTTCTAAGGGGCATTTAAACCATCTTGTTAAGCTACTGCGACTTGCACTTTTCTTCCAAAGGGCATTTAAACCGTCTTGTTAAGCTACTGTAACGTCCACCACTTTTCCAAGAGGCATTTAAACCATCTTGTTAAGCTACTGCGACCTGCACGTCTCTTCCAAGGGGGATTTAAACCGTCTTGTTAAGCTACTGCGACCTGCACCTCTCTTCCAAGGTTCATTTAAATCGTCTTGTTAAGCTACTGCGGCCTGCACGTCTCTTCCAAGGGGCATTGAAACTGTCTTATTAAGCTACTGCGACCTGCAAGTCTCTTCCAAGGGGCATGTAAACTGTCTCGTTAAGCTACTGCGACCTCCACTGCTCTTCCAAGTGGCATTTAAACCATCTTGTTAATCTACTGCGACCTGCACGTCTCTTCCAAGGGGCATTTAAACCGTCTTGTTAAGCTAACGCAACCTGCACGTCCCTTCCAAGGGGCATTTAAACCGTCTTGTTTAGCTACTGCGAGCTTGACGTCTCTTCTAAGGGGCATTTAAGCCGTCTTATTAAGCTACTGCGACCTGCACGTCTCTTGCAAGGGGCATTTAAACTGTCTTGTTAAGCTACTGCGACCTCCACCGCTCTTCCAAGGGGCATTTAAACCGTCTTGTTAAGCTACTGCGACCTGCACGTGTCTTCCAAGGGGCATTTAAACCGTCTTGTTAAGCAACTGCGACTTGCACGTCTCTTCCAAGGGGCATTTAAACCGTCTTGTTAAGCTACTGTAACCTCCACCACTTTTCCAAGGGGCATTTAAACCGTCTTGTTAAGCTGCTGCGACCTGCATGACTCTTCCATGGGGCATTTAAACCGTCTTGTTAAGCTACTGCGACCTGCATGTCTCTTCCAAGGGGCATTTAAACAGTCTTGTTAAGCTGCTGCGACCTGCATGTCTCTTCCAAGGAGCATTTATACTGTCTTGTTAAGCTACTGTGACCTCCACCGCTCTTCCAAGGGGCATTTAAACTGTCTTGCTAAGCTACTGCGACCTGCACGTCTCTTCCAAGGGGCATTTAAATCGTCTTGTTAAGCTACTGCGACCTGCAAGCCTCTTCCAAGGGGCATTTAAGCTGTCTTGTTAAGCTACTGCGACCTGCAAGTTTCTTCCAAGGGGCATTTAAACTGTCTTGTTAAGCTACTGCGACCTCCACCGCTCTTCAAGGGGCATTTATAACATCTTGTTAAGCTACTGCGACCTGTACTTCTCTTCCTAGGGGCATTTAAAGTGTCTTGTAGGGCTATTGCGACCTGCACGTCTCTTCCAAGGCGCATTTAATCCGTCTTTTTAAGCTACTCCATCTTGCACATCTCTTCCAAGGCGCATTTAATCCGTCTTTTTAGGCTACTGCGACTTGCACGTCTCTTCCAAGGGGCATTTAAAGTGTCTTGTTAAGCTACTGCGACCTGCACGTCTCTTCCAAGCGGCATTTAAACCGTCTTATTAAGCTATTGCGACCTGCACGTCTCTTCCAAGGGGCATTTAAACCGTCTTTTTAACCTACTGCGACCTGTATGTCTCTTCCAAGCGGCATTTAAACCGTCTTGTTAAGCTGCTGCGACCTGCATGTCTCTTTCAAGGGGCATTTAAACCATCTTGTTAAGCTACTGCGACCTGCACGTCTCTTCCAAGGGGCATTTAAACCGTCTTGGTAATCTACTGTGACCTGCAATCCTATTAAAAGGGGCATGTAAACCCTCTTTTTAAGCTACTGCGACCTGCAAGTCTCTTCTAAGGGGGATTTAATAAGTCTTGTTAAGATACTGCGACCTCCACCGCTCTTCCAAGGGGCATTTAAGCCGTCTTGTTAAGCTACTGCGACCTGAACGTCTCTTCCAAGGGGCATTTAAACCGTCTTGTTAAGCTACTGTGACCTGCACGTCTCTTCCAAGCGGCATTTAAACTGTCCTGTTAAGCTACTGCGACCTCCACCGCTCTTCCAAGGGGCATTTAAACCATCTTGTTAAGCTACTGCAACCTGCACGTCTCTTCCAAGGGGCATTTAAACTGTCTATTTAAGCTGCTGCGACCTGCATGTCTCCTCCAAGGGGCATTTAAACCATCTTGTTAAGCTGCTGCGACCTCCTCCGCTCTTCCAAGGGGCATTTAAACCGTCTTGTTAAGCTACTGCGACCTGCACGTCTCTTCCAAGGGGCATTTAAACCGTCTTGGTAAGCTACTGCGACTTGCACGTCTCTTCCAAGGGGCATTTAAACCAACTTGTTAAGCTACTGTTACCTCCACCACTTTTCCAAGGGGCATTTAAACCATCTTGTTAAGCTACTGCGACCTGCACGTCTCTTACATGGGGAATTTAAACCGTCTTGCTAAGCTACTGCGACCTGCACATCTCTTCCAAGGGGCATTTAAATCGTCTTGGTAAGCGACTGCGACCTGCAAGCCTCTTCCAAGGGGCATTTAAACTGTCTATTTAAGCTGCTGCGACCTGCATGTCTCCTCCAAGGGGCATTTAAACCGTCTTGTTAAGCTACTGCGACCTCCTCCGCTCTTCCAAGGGGCATTTAAACCGTCTTGTTAAGCTACTGCGACCTGCATGTCTCTACCAAGAGACATTTAAACCGTCTTGTTAAGCTACTGCGACCTGCACGCCTCTTCCAATGGGCATTTAAACAGTCTTGTTAAGCTGCTGCCACCTGCATGTCTCTTCCAATGAGCATTTAAACTGTCTTTTTAATCTACTCCGACCTCCACCGCTCTTCCAAGGGGCATTTAAACTGTCTTGCTAAGCTACTGCGACCTGCACATCTCTTCCAAGGGGCATTTAAATCGTCTTGGTAAGCGACTGCGACCTGCAAGCCTCTTCCAAGGGGCATTTAAACTGTCTTGTTAAGCTACTGCGACCTGCAAGTTTCATCCAAGGGGCATTTAAACTGTCTTGTTAAGCTACTGCGACCTCCACCGCTCTTCCAAGGGGCATTTATACCATCTTGTTAAGCTACTGAGACCTGCACGTCTCTTCGTAGGGGCATTTATACTGTCTTGTAGGGCTATTGCGACCTGCACGTCTCTTCCAGGGCGCATTTAATCCGTCTTTTTAAGCTACTGCGTCTTGCACATCTCTTCCAAGGCGCATTTAATCCGTCTTTTTAAGCTACTGCGACTTGCACGTCTCTTCCAAGGGACATTTAAAGCGTCTTTTTAAGCTACTGCGTCTTGCACGTCTCTTCCAAGGGGCATTTAAACCGTCTTGTTAAGCTACTGTAACCTCCACCTCTTTTCCAAGGGGCATTTAAACCGTCATGTTAAGCTACTGCGACCTGCACGTCTCTTCCAAGGGGCATTTAAACCGTCTTGTTAAGCTACTGCGACCTGTATGTCTCTTCCAAGCGGCATTTAACCCGTCTTGTTAACTGCTGCGACCTGCATGTCTCTTCCAAGGGGCATTTAAACCATCTTGTTAAGCTACTGCGACCTGCTCGTCTCTTCCAAGGGGCATTTACACCGTCTTGGTAATCTACTGTGACCTGCAATCCTATTCCAAGGGGCATTTAAACCGTCTTGTTAAGCTACTGCGACCTGCACGTCTCTTCCAAGGCGCATTTAAACCGTCTTTTTAAGCTACTGCCACTTGCACGTCACATCCAAGGTCCATTTAAACCATGTTTTTAAGCTACTGCGTCCTGCACGTCTCTTCCAAGGGGCATTTAAACAGTCTATTTAAGCTGCTGCGACCTGCACGTCTCCTCCAAGGGGCATTTAAAGAGTCTTGTTAAGCTACTGCGTCCTCCTCCGCTCTTCCAAGGGACATTTAAACCATCTTGTTAAGCTACTGCGACCTGCACGTCTCTTCCAAGGGGCATTTAAACCGTTTTGGTAAGCTACTGCGACCTGCAAGCCTATTCCAAGGGGCTTTTAAACCCTATTGTTAAGCTACAGCGACCTGCACGTCTCTTTCAAGGGGCATGTAAACCGTCTTGTTAAGCTACTGCGACCTGCACGTTTCTTCCAAGGGGGATTTAAACTGTCTTATTAAGCTACTGCGATCTGCATGTCTCTTCCAAGGGGCATTTAAACTGTCTTGTTAAGCTACTGCGACCTCCACCGCTCTTCCAAGGGGCATTTAAGCCATCTTGTTAAGCTACTGCGACCTGAACGTCTCTTCCAAGGGGCATTTAAACCGTCTTGTTAAGCTACTGCGACCTTCATGTCTCTTCCAAGGGGCATTTAAACGGTCTTGTTAAGCTACTGCGACCTCCACCGCTCTTCCATGGGTCATTTAAACCATTTTGATAAGCTACTGCGACCTGCACGTCTCTTCCAAGCGGCATTTAAACCCGCTTGTTAAGCTCCTGCGACCTGCACATCCCTTGAAAGGGGCATTTAAACCCTCTTGTTAAGCTACTGCGACCTGCACGTCTCTTCCAATGGGCATTTAAACTGTCTTGTTAAGCTACTGCGACCTCCACATCTCTTCCAAGGGGCATTTAAACCATCTTGTTAAGCTACTGCGACCTGCACGTCTCTTCCAAGGGGCATTTAAATCCTCTTGGTAAGCTACTGCGACCTGCAAGCCTATTCCAAGGGGCATTTAAACCCTCTTCTTAAGCTACTGCGACCTGCACGTCTCTTCAAAGGGGGATTTAATCCATCTTGTTAAGCTACTGCAACCTGCATGTCTCTTCCAAAGGGCATTTAAAGCGCCTTGTTAAGCTACTGCGACCTGCTCTTCTCTTCCAAGGGCCATTTAAACAGTCTTGTTAAGCTACTGCGACCTGCACGTCTCTTCCAAGGTGCATTTAAACCGTCTTTTTAAGCTACTGCGACTTGCACGTCTGTTCCAAGGGGCATTTAAACCGTCTTGTTAAGCTACTGTAACTTCCACCACTTTTCCAAGGGGCATTTAAAGCGTCTTGTTAAGCTACTGCGACCTACACGTCTCTTCCAAGGGGCATTTAAACTGTCTTGTTAAGCTACTGCGACCTCCACCGCTCTTACAAGGGGCAATTAAACCATCTTGGTAAGCTACTGCAACCTGCACGTCTCTTCCAAGGGGCATTTAAACTGTCTTGTTAAGCTACTGCGACCTGCACGTCTCTTCTAAGGGGTATTTAAACCGTCTTGTTAAGCTACTGCGACTTGCACGTCTCTTCCAAGTGACATTTATACCGTCTTGTTAAGCTACTGTAACCTCCACCACTTTTCCAAGGGGCATTTAAACCGTCTTGTTAAGCTACTGCGACATGCACGTCTCTTCCAAGGGGCATTTAAAATGCTTTGTTAAGCTACTGCGACCTGCACGTCTCTTCCAAGGGGCATTTAGACCTTCTTGTTAAGCTACTGCGACCTGCACGTCTCTTCCAAGGGGCATTTAAACTGTCTTGTTAAGTTTCTGCGACCTGCATGTCTCTTCCAAGGGGCATTTAAACCGTTTTGTTAAACTACTGCGACATCCACCGCTCTTTCAAGGGGCATTTAAACAGTCTTGTGAAGCTACTGCGACCTGCACGTCTCTTCCAAGGGGCATTTAAACTGTCTTGTTAAGCTACTGCGACCTGCACGTCTCTTCCAAGGGGCATTTAAACCGTCTTATTAAGCTACTGCGACCTGCACATCTCTTCCACGGGGCATTTAAACCGTCTTATTAAGCTACTGCGACCTGCACGTCTCTTCCAAGGGGCATTTAAACTGTCTTTTTAAGCTACTGCGTCCTCCACCGCTCTTCCAAAGTCCATTTAAACAGTCTTGTTAAGCTACTACGACCTGCACGTCTCTTCCAATGGGCATTTAAACCGTCTTGGTAAGCTACTGTGACCTGCAAGCCTATTCCAAGGGACATTTAAACCCTCTTGTTAAGCTACTGCGACCTGCACGTCTCTTCCAAGGGGGATTTAAACCATCTTGTTAAGCTACTGCGACCTGCATGTCTCTTCCAAGGGGCATTTAAACCGTCTTATTAAGCTACTGCGACCTGCACGTCTCTTCCAAGGGGCATTTAAACTGTCTTTTTAAGCTACTGCGTCCTCCACCGCTCTTCCAAGGTGCATTTAAACAGTCTTATTAAGCTACTACGACCTGCACGTCTCTTCCAATGGGCATTTAAACCGTCTTGGTAAGCTACTGTGACCTGCAAGCCTATTCCAAGGGACATTTAAACCCTCTTGTTAAGCTACTGCGACCTGCACGTCTTTTCCAAGGGGGATTTAAACCATCTTGTTAAGCTACTTCGACCTGCATGTCTCTTCCAAGGGGCATTTAAACCGTCTTGTTAAGCTACTGCAACCTGCTCGTCTCTTCCAAGGGGCATTTAAACCGTCTTGTTAAGCTACTGCGACCTGCACGCCTCTTCCAAGGCGCATTTAAACGGTCTTTTTTAGCTACTGCGACTTGCATGTCTCTTCCAAGGGGCATTTAAACAGTCTTTTTAAGTTACTGTAACCTCCACCTCTTTTCCAAGGGGCATTTAAACCGTCTTGTTAAGCTACTGCGACCTGCACGTCTCTTCCAAGGGGCATTTACACCGTCTTGTTAAGCTACTGCGAACTGCATGCCTGTTCCAAGGGGCATTTAAACCGTCTAGTTAAGCCACTGCAACCTGCACGTCTCTTCCAAGGGGCATTTAAACCGTATTGTTAAGCAGCTGCGACCTGCATGTCTCTTCCAAGGGGCATTTAAACCATCTTGTTAAGCTACTGCGACCTCCACCGCTCTTCCAAGAGGCATTTAAACCATCTTGTTAAGCTACTGCGATCTGCACGTCTCTTCCAAGTGGCATTTAAACCGTCTAGTTAAGCTACTGCGACCTGCACTTCTCTTCCAAAGAGCATTTAAACTGCCTTGTTAAGCTACTGAGACTTCCACCGCTCTTCCAAGGGTCATTTAAAATGTCTTATTAAGCTACTGCGACTTGCACATCTCTTCCAAGGGGCATTTAAACCATCTTATTAAGCTACTGCGACCTGCACGTCTCTTCCAAGGGGCATTTAAACTGTCTTTTTAAGCTACTGCGTCCTCCACCGCTCTTCCAAAGTGCATTTAAACAGTCTTGTTAAGCTACTACGACCTGCACGTCTCTTCCAATGGGCATTTAAACCGTCTTGGTAAGCTACTGTGACCTGCAAGCCTATTCCAAGGGACATTTAAACCCTCTTGTTAAGCTACTGCGACCTGCACGTCTCTTCCAAGGGGGATTTAAACCATCTTGTTAAGCTACTGCGACCTGCATGTCTCTTCCAAGGGGCATTTAAACCGTCTTGTTAAGCTACTGCGACCTGCTTGTCTCTTCCAAGGGGCATTTAAACTGTCTTGTTAAGCTACTGCGACCTCCACCGATCTTCCAAGGGGCATTTAAACCGTCTTGTTAAGCTACTGCGACCTGCACGTCTCTTCCAAGGGGCATTTAAACCGTCTTGTTAAGCTACTGCGTCTTGCAAGTCTTTTCCAAGGGCCATTTAAACAGTCTTTTTAAGCTACTGTAACCTCCACCACTTTTCCAAGGGGCATTTAAACCGTCTTGTTAAGCTGCTGCGACCTGCATGTCTCTTCCAAGGTGCATTTAAACTGTCTTGTTAAGCTACTGCGACCTGCACGTCTCTTCCAAGGGGCATTTAAACCGTCTTATTAAGCTACTGCGACCTGCACATCTCTTCCACGGGGCATTTAAACCGTCTTATTAAGCTACTGCGACCTGCACGTCTCTTCCAAGGGGCATTTAAACTGTCTTTTTAAGCTACTGCGTCCTCCACCGCTCTTCCAAAGTCCATTTAAACAGTCTTGTTAAGCTACTACGACCTGCACGTCTCTTCCAATGGGCATTTAAACCGTCTTGGTAAGCTACTGTGACCTGCAAGCCTATTCCAAGGGACATTTAAACCCTCTTGTTAAGCTACTGCGACCTGCACGTCTCTTCCAAGGGGGATTTAAACCATCTTGTTAAGCTACTGCGACCTGCATGTCTCTTCCAAGGGGCATTTAAACCGTCTTATTAAGCTACTGCGACAAGCACGGCTCTTCCAAGGGGCATTTAAACTGTCTTTTTAAGCTACTGCGTCCTCCACCGCTCTTCCAAAGTGCATTTAAACAGTCTTATTAAGCTACTACGACCTGCACGTCTCTTCCAATGGGCATTTAAACCGTCTTGGTAAGCTACTGTGACCTGCAAGCCTATTCCAAGGGACATTTAAACCCTCTTGTTAAGCTACTGCGACCTGCACGTCTTTTCCAAGGGGGATTTAAACCATCTTGTTAAGCTACTTCGACCTGCATGTCTCTTCCAAGGGGCATTTAAACCGTCTTGTTAAGCTACTGCAACCTGCTCGTCTCTTCCAAGGGGCATTTAAACCGTCTTGTTAAGCTACTGCGACCTGCACGCCTCTTCCAAGGCGCATTTAAACGGTCTTTTTTAGCTACTGCGACTTGCATGTCTCTTCCAAGGGGCATTTAAACAGTCTTTTTAAGTTACTGTAACCTCCACCTCTTTTCCAAGGGGCATTTAAACCGTCTTGTTAAGCTACTGCGACCTGCACGTCTCTTCCAAGGGGCATTTACACCGTCTTGTTAAGCTACTGCGAACTGCATGCCTGTTCCAAGGGGCATTTAAACCGTCTAGTTAAGCCACTGCAACCTGCACGTCTCTTCCAAGGGGCATTTAAACCGTATTGTTAAGCAGCTGCGACCTGCATGTCTCTTCCAAGGGGCATTTAAACCATCTTGTTAAGCTACTGCGACCTCCACCGCTCTTCCAAGAGGCATTTAAACCATCTTGTTAAGCTACTGCGATCTGCACGTCTCTTCCAAGTGGCATTTAAACCGTCTAGTTAAGCTACTGCGACCTGCACTTCTCTTCCAAAGAGCATTTAAACTGCCTTGTTAAGCTACTGAGACTTCCACCGCTCTTCCAAGGGTCATTTAAAATGTCTTATTAAGCTACTGCGACTTGCACATCTCTTCCAAGGGGCATTTAAACCATCTTATTAAGCTACTGCGACCTGCACGTCTCTTCCAAGGGGCATTTAAACTGTCTTTTTAAGCTACTGCGTCCTCCACCGCTCTTCCAAAGTGCATTTAAACAGTCTTGTTAAGCTACTACGACCTGCACGTCTCTTCCAATGGGCATTTAAACCGTCTTGGTAAGCTACTGTGACCTGCAAGCCTATTCCAAGGGACATTTAAACCCTCTTGTTAAGCTACTGCGACCTGCACGTCTCTTCCAAGGGGGATTTAAACCATCTTGTTAAGCTACTGCGACCTGCATGTCTCTTCCAAGGGGCATTTAAACCGTCTTGTTAAGCTACTGCGACCTGCTTGTCTCTTCCATGGGGCATTTAAACTGTCTTGTTAAGCTACTGCGACCTCCACCGATCTTCCAAGGGGCATTTAAACCGTCTTGTTAAGCTACTGCGACCTGCACGTCTCTTCCAAGGGGCATTTAAACCGTCTTGTTAAGCTACTGCGACCTCCACCGATCTTCCAAGGGGCATTTAAACCGTCTTGTTAAGCTACTGTAACTTCCACCACTTTTCCAAGGGGCATTTAAACCATCTTGTTAAGCTACTGCGACCTGCACGTCTCTTCCATGGGGCATTTAAACCGTCTTGTTAAGCTACTGCGACCTGCATGTCTCTACCAAGAGACATTTAAACCGTCTTGTTAAGCTACTGCGACCTGCACGCCTCTTCCAAGGGGCATTTAAACAGTCTTGTTAAGCTGCTGCGACCTGCATGTCTCTTCCAAGGAGCATTTAAACTGTCTTGTTAAGCTACTCCGACCTCCACCGCTCTTCCAAGGGGCATTTAAACTGTCTTGCTAAGCTACTGCGACCTGCACATCTCTTCCAAGGGGCATTTAAATCGTCTTGGTAAGCGACTGCGACCTGCAAGCCTCTTCCAAGGGGCATTTAAACTGTCTTGTTAAGCTACTGCGACCTGCAAGTTTCATCCAAGGGGCATTTAAACTGTCTTGTTAAGCTACTGCGACCTCCACCGCTCTTCCAAGGGGCATTTATACCATCTTGTTAAGCTACTGAGACCTGCACGTCTATTCCTAGGGGCATTTAAACTGTCTTGTAGGGCTATTGCGACCTGCACGTCTCTTCCAAGGCGCATTTAATCCGTCTTTTTAAGCTACTGCGTCTTGCACATCTCTTCCAAGGCGCATTTAATCCGTCTTTTTAAGCTACTGCGACTTGCACGTTTCTTCCAAGGGGCATTTAAAGCGTCTTTTTAAGCTACTGCGTCTTGCACGTCTCTTCCAAGGGGCATTTAAACCGTCTTGTTAAGCTACTGTAACCTCCACCTCTTTTCCAAGGGGCATTTAAACAGTCATGTTAAGCTACTGCGACCTGCACGTCTCTTCCAAGGGGCATTTAAACCGTCTTGTTAAGCTACTGCGACCTGTATGTCTCTTCCAAGCGGCATTTAACCCGTCTTGTTAAGCTGCTGCGACCTGCATGTCTCTTCCACGGGGCATTTAAACCATCTTGTTAAGCTACTGCGACCTGCACGTCTCTTCCAAGGCGCATTTAAACCGTCTTTTTAAGCTACTGCCACTTGCACGTCTCTTCCAAGGTCCATTTAAACCATCTTGTTAAGCTACTGCGTCCTGCACGTCTCTTCCAAGGGGCATTTAAACAGTCTATTTAAGCTGCTGCGACCTGCACGTCTCCTCCAAGGGGCATTTAAAGAGTCTTGTTAAGCTACTGCGTCCTCCTCCGCTCTTCCAAGGGACATTTAAACCATCTTGTTAAGCTACTGCGACCTGCACGTCTCTTCCAAGGGGCATTTAAACCGTTTTGGTAAGCTACTGCGACCTGCAAGCCTATTCCAAGGGGCTTTTAAACCCTATTGTTAAGCTACTGCGACCTGCACGTCTCTTTCAGGGGGCATGTAAACCGTCTTGTAAAGCTACTGCGACCTGCACGTCTCTTCCAAGGGGCATTTAAACTGTCTTATTAAGCTACTGCGATCTGCATGTCTCTTCCAAGGGGCATTTAAACTGTCTTGTTAAGCTACTGCGACCTCCACCGCTCTTCCAAGGGGCATTTAAGCCGTCTTGTTAAGCTACTGCGACCTGAACGTCTCTTCCAAGGGGCATTTAAACCGTCTTGTTAAGCTACTGCGACCTTCATGTCTCTTCCAAGGGGCATTTAAACGGTCTTGTTAAGCTACTGCGACCTCCACCTCTCTTCCAAGGGTCATTTAAACCATTTTGATAAGCTACTGCGACCAGCACGTCTCTTCCAAGGGGCATTTAAACCCGCTTGTTAAGCTCCTGCGACCTGCACATCCCTTGAAACGGGCATTTAAACCCTCTTGTTAAGCTACTGCGACCTGCACGTCTCTTCCAAGGGGCATTTAAACCATCTTGTTAAGCTACTGCGACCTGCACGTCTCTTCCAAGGGGCATTTAAACCCTCTTGGTAAGCTACTGCGACCTGCAAGCCTATTCCAAGGGGCATTTAAACCCTCTTCTTAAGCTACTGCGACCTGCACGTCTCTTCCAAGGGGGATTTAATCCATCTTGTTAAGCTACTGCAACCTGCATGTCTGTTCCAAAGGGCATTTAAACCGCCTTGTTAAGCTACTGCGACCTGCTCTTCTCTTCCAAGGGCCATTTAAACAGTCTTGTTAAGCTACTGCGACCTGCACGTCTCTTCCAAGGTGTATTTAAACCGTCTTTTTAAGCTACTGCGACTTGCACGTCTGTTCCAAGGGGCATTTAAACCGTCTTGTTAAGCTACTGTAACTTCCACCACTTTTCCAAGGGGCATTTAAACCGTCTTGTTAAGCTACTGCGACCTACACGTCTCTTCCAAGGGGCATTTATACTGTCTTGTTAAGCTACTGCGACCTCCACCGCTCTTACAAGGGGCATTTAAACCATCTTGGTAAGCTACTGCAACCTGCACGTCTCTTCCAAGGGGCATTTAAACTGTCTTGTTAAGCTACTGCGACCTGCACGTCTCTTCTAAGGGGTATTTAAACCGTCTTGTTAAGCTACTGCGACTTGCACGTCTCTTCCAAGTGGCATTTATACCGTCTTGTTAAGCTACTGTAACCTCCACCACTTTTCCAAGGGGCATTTAAACCGTCTTGTTAAGCTACTGCGATATGCACGTCTCTTCCAAGGGGCATTTAAAATGCTTTGTTAAGCTACTGCGACCTGCACGTCTCTTCCAATGGGCATTTAGACCGTCTTGTTAAGCTACTGCGACCTGCACGTCTCTTCCAAGGGGCATTTAAACTGTCTTGTTAAGTTTCTGCGACCTGCATGTCTCTTCCAAGGGGCATTTAAACCGTTTTGTTAAACTACTGCGACATCCACCGCTCTTTCAAGGGGCATTAAAACAGTCTTGTGAAGCTACTGCGACCTGCACGTCTCTTCCAAGGGGCATTTAAACCGTCTTATTAAGCTACTGCGACCTGCACATCTCTTCCAAGGGGCACTTAAACCGTCTTATTAAGCTACTGCGACCTGCACGTCTCTTCCAAGGGGCATTTAAACTGTCTTTTTAAGCTACTGCGTCCTCCACCGCTCTTCCAAAGTGCATTTAAACAGTCTTGCTAAGCTACTACGACCTGCAAGTCTCTTCCAATGGGCATTTAAACCGTCTTGGTAAGCTACTTTGACCTGCAAGCCTATTCCAAGGGACATTTAAACTCTCTTGTTAAGCTACTGCGACCATCACGTCTCTTCCAAGGGGGATTTAAACCATCTTCTTAAGCTACTGCGACCTGCATGTTTCTTCCAAGGGGCATTTAAACCGTCTTATTAAGCTACTGCGACCTGCACGTCTCTTCCAAGGGGCATTTAAACTGTCTTTTTAAGCTACTGCGTCCTCCACCGCTCTTCCAAAGTGCATTTAAACAGTCTTGTTAAGCTACTACGACCTGCACGTCTCTTCCAATGGGCATTTAAACCGTCTTGGTAAGCTACTGTGACCTGCAAGCCTATTCCAAGGGACATTTAAACCCTCTTGTTAAGCTACTGCGACCTGCACGTCTCTTCCAAGGGGGATTTAAACCATCTTGTTAAGCTACTGCGACCTGCATGTCTCTTCCAAGGGGCATTTAAACCGTCTTGTTAAGCTACTGCGACCTGCTCGTCTCTTCCAAGGGGCATTTAAACCGTCTTGTTAAGCTACTGCGACCTGCACGCCTCTTCCAAGGCGCATTTAAACGGTCTTTTTTAGCTACTGCGACTTGCACGTCTCTTCCAAGGGGCATTTAAACAGTCTTTTTAAGTTACTGTAACCTCCACCTCTTTACCAAGGGGCATTTAAACCGTCTTGTTAAGCTACTGCGACCTGCATGTCTCTTCCAAGGGGCATTTAAACTGCCTTGTTAAGCTACTGAGACTTCCACCGCTCTTCCAAGGGTCATTTAAAACGTCTTATTAAGCTACTGCGACTTGCACATCTCTTCCAAGGGGCATTTAAACCGTCTTATTAAGCTACTGCGACCTGCACGTCTCTTCCAAGGGGCATTTAAACTGTCTTTTTAAGCTACTGCGTCCTCCACCGCTCTTCCAAAGTGCATTTAAACAGTCTTGTTAAGCTACTACGACCTGCACGTCTCTTCCAATGGGCATTTAAACCGTCTTGGTAAGCTACTGTGACCTGCAAGCCTATTCCAAGGGACATTTAAACCCTCTTGTTAAGCTACTGCGACCTGCACGTCTCTTCCAAGGGGGATTTAAACCATCTTGTTAAGCTACTGCGACCTGCATGTCTCTTCCAAGGGGCATTTAAACCGTCTTATTAAGCTACTGCGACCTGCACGTCTCTTCCAAGGGGCATTTAAACTGTCTTTTTAAGCTACTGCGTCCTCCACCGCTCTTCCAAAGTGCATTTAAACAGTCTTGTTAAGCTACTACGACCTCCACCGCTCTTCCAAGAGGCATTTAAACCATCTTGTTAAGCTACTGCGATCTGCACGTCTCTTCCAAGTGGCATTTAAACCATCTAATTAAGCTACTGCGACCTGCACGCCTCTTCCAAGGCGCATTTAAACGGTCTTTTTTAGCTACTGCGACTTGCACGTCTCTTCCAAGGGGCATTTAAACAGTCTTTTTAAGTTACTGTAACCTCCACCTCTTTTCCAAGGGGCATTTAAACCGTCTTGTTAAGCTACTGCGACTTGCACGTCTCTTCCAAGGGGCATTTAAACCGTCTTGTTAAGCTACTGCGAACTGCATGTCTCTTCCAAGGGGCATTTAATCCGTCTAGTTAAGCCACTGCAACCTGCACGTCTCTTCCAAGGGGCATTTAAACCGTCTTGTTAAGCTGCTGCGACCTGCATGTCTCTTCCAAGGAGCATTTAAACCGTCTTGTTAAGCTACTGCGACCTCCACCGCTCTTCCAAGAGGCATTTAAACCATCTTGTTAAGCTACTGCGATCTGCACGTCTCTTCCAAGTGGCATTTAAACCGTCTAATTAAGCTACTGCGACCTGCACTTCTCTTCCAAAGAGCATTTAAACTGCCTTGTTAAGCTACTGAGACTTCCACCGCTCTTCCAAGGGTCATTTAAAACATCTTATTAAGCTACTGCGACTTGCACATCTCTTCCAAGGGGCATTTAAACCGTCTTATTAAGCTACTGCGACCTCCACCACCCTTCCAAGGGGCATTTAAACCGTCTTGTTAAGCTACTGCGACCTGTACGTCTCTTCCAAGTTGCATTTAAACTGTCTTATTAAGCTACTGCGACCTCCACCGCTCTTCCAAGGACCATTTGAACCATCATTTTAAGCTACTGCGACCTGCACGTCTCTTCCAAGGGGCATTTAAACTGTGTTGTTAAGCTACTGCGACCTACACGTCTCTTCAAGGGGCATTCAAACTGTCTTGTTAAGCTACTGCGACCTGCACGTCTCTTCCAAGGGGCATTTAAACTGTCTTGTTAAGCTACTGCAACCTCCACCTCTCTTCCAAGGGGCATTTAAACCACCTTGTTAAGCTACTGTGACCTGCACGTCTCTTCCAAGGGGCATTTAAACTGTCTTGGTAAGCTACTGCGACCTGCAAGCCTCTTCCAAGGGGCATTTAAACCGTCTTGTTAAGCTACTGCGACCTGCACGTCTCTTCCAAGGGGCATTTAAACTGTCTTGTTAAGCTACTGCGACCTCCACCGCTCTTCCAAGCAGCATTTGAACCATCATTTTAAGCTACTGAGACCTGCACGTTTCTTCCAAGCGGCATTTAAACTGTGTTGTTAAGCTACTGCGACCTGCACGTCTCTTCCAAGTGGCATTTAAACTGTCTTGTTAAGCTACTGCGACCTGCACGTCTCTTCCAAGGGGCATTTTAACCGTCTTGGTAAGCTACTGCGACCTGCAAGCCTCTTTCAAGGGGCATTTAAACCGTCTTGTTAAGCTACTGCGACCTGAACGTCTCTTCCAAGGGGCATTTAAACCGTCTTGTTAAGCTACTGCGACCTTCATGTCTCTTCCAAGGGGCATTTAAACGGTCTTGTTAAGCTACTGCGACCTCCACCGCTCTTCCAAGGGTCATTTAAACCATTTTGATAAGCTACTGCGACCTGCACGTCTCTTCCAAGGGGCATTTAAACCCGCTTGTTAAGCTCCTGCGACCTGCACATCCCTTGAAAGGGGCATTTAAACCCTCTTGTTAAGCTACTGCGACCTGCACGTCTCTTCCAATGGGCATTTAAACTGTCTTGTTAAGCTACTGCGACCTCCACATCTCTTCCAAGGGGCATTTAAACCATCTTGTTAAGCTACTGCGACCTGCACGTCTCTTCCAAGGGGCATTTAAATCCTCTTGGTAAGCTACTGCGACCTGCAAGCCTATTCCAAGGGGCATTTAAACCCTCTTCTTAAGCTTCTGCGACCTGCACGTCTCTTCAAAGGGGGATTTAATCCATCTCGTTAAGCTACTGCAACCTGCATGTCTCTTCCAAAGGGCATTTAAAGCGCCTTGTTAAGCTACTGCGACCTGCTCTTCTCTTCCAAGGGCCATTTAAACAATCTTGTTAAGCTACTGCGACCTGCACGTCTCTTCCAAGGTGCATTTAAACCGTCTTTTTAAGCTACTGCGACTTGCACGTCTGTTCCAAGGGGCATTTAAACCGTTTTGTTAAGCTACTGTAACTTCCACCACTTTTCCAAGGGGCATTTAAACCGTCTTGTTAAGCTACTGCGACCTACACGTCTCTTCCAAGGGGCATTTAAACTGTCTTGTTAAGCTACTGCGACCTCCACCGCTCTTAAAAGGGGCATTTAAACCATCTTGGTAAGCTACTGCAACCTGCACGTCTCTTCCAAGGGGCATTTAAACTGTCTTGTTAAGCTACTGCGAGCTGCACGTCTCTTCTAAGGGGTATTTAAACCGTCTTGTTAAGCTACTGCGACTTGCACGTCTCTTCCAAGTGGCATTTATACCGTCTTGTTAAGCTACTGTAACCTCCACCACTTTTCCAAGGGGCATTTAAACCGTCTTGTTAAGCTACTGCGACATGCACGTCTCTTCCAAGGGGCATTTAAAATGCTTTGTTAAGCTACTGCGACCTGCACGTCTCTTCCAAGGGGCATTTAGACCGTCTTGTTAAGCTACTGCGACCTGCACGTCTCTTCCAAGGGGCATTTAAACTGTCTTGTTAAGTTTCTGCGACCTGCATGTCTCTTCCAAGGGGCATTTAAACCGTTTTGTTAAACTACTGCGACATCCACCGCTCTTTCAAGGGGCATTTAAACAGTCTTGTGAAGCTACTGCGACCTGCATGTCTCTTCCAAGGGGCATTTAAACTGTCTTGTTAAGCTACTGCGACCTGCACGTCTCTTCCAAGGGGCATTTAAACCGTCTTATTAAGCTACTGCGACCTGCACATCTCTTCCAAGGGGCATTTAAACCGTCTTATTAAGCTACTGCGACCTGCACGTCTCTTCCAAGGGGCATTTAAACTGTCTTTTTAAGCTACTGCGTCCTCCACCGCTCTTCCAAAGTCCATTTAAACAGTCTTGTTAAGCTACTACGACCTGCACGTCTCTTCCAATGGGCATTTAAACCGTCTTGGTAAGCTACTGTGACCTGCAAGCCTATTCCAAGGGACATTTAAACCCTCTTGTTAAGCTACTGCGACCTGCACGTCTCTTCCAAGGGGGATTTAAACCATCTTGTTAAGCTACTGCGACCTGCATGTCTCTTCCAAGGGGCATTTAAACCGTCTTATTAAGCTACTGCGACCTGCACGTCTCTTCCAAGGGGCATTTAAACTGTCTTTTTAAGCTACTGCGTCCTCCACCGCTCTTCCAAAGTGCATTTAAACAGTCTTGTTAAGCTACTACGACCTGCACGTCTCTTCCAATGGGCATTTAAACCGTCTTGGTAAGCTACTGTGACCTGCAAGCCTTTTCCAAGGGACATTTAAACCCTCTTGTTAAGCTACTGCGACCTGCACGTCTTTTCCAAGGGGGATTTAAACCATCTTGTTAAGCTACTGCGACCTGCATGTCTCTTCCAAGGGACATTTAAACCGTCTTGTTAAGCTACTGCGACCTGCTCGTCTCTTCCAAGGGGCATTTAAACCGTCTTGTTAAGCTACTGCGACCTGCATGCCTCTTCCAAGGCGCATTTAAACGGTCTTTTTTAGCTACTGCGACTTGCATGTCTCTTCCAAGGGGCATTTAAACAGTCTTTTTAAGTTACTGTAACCTCCACCTCTTTTCCAAGTGGCATTTAAACCGTCTTGTTAAGCTACTGCGACCTGCACGTCTCTTCCAAGGGGCATTTAAACCGTCTTGTTAAGCTACTGCGAACTGCATGCCTCTTCCAAGGGGCATTTAAACCGTCTAGTTAAGCCACTGCAACCTGCACGTCTCTTCCAAGGGGCATTTAAACCGTCTTGTTAAGCTGCTGCGACCTGCATGTCTCTTCCAAGGGGCATTTAAACCGTCTTGTTAAGCTACTGCGACCTCCACCGCTCTTCCAAGAGGCATTTAAACCATCTTGTTAAGCTACTGCGATCTGCACGTCTCTTCCAAGTGGCATTTAAACCGTCTAGATAAGCTACTGCGACCTGCACTTCTCTTCCAAAGAGCATTTAAACTGCCTTGTTAAGCTACTGAGACTTCCACCGCTCTTCCAAGGGTCATTTAAAATGTCTTATTAAGCTACTGCGACTTGCACATCTCTTCCAATGGGCATTTAAACCGTCTTATTAAGCTACTGCGACCTGCACGTCTCTTCCAAGGGGCATTTAAACTGTCTTTTTAAGCTACTGCGTCCTCCACCGCTCTTCCAAAGTGCATTTAAACAGTCTTGTTAAGCTACTACGACCTGCACGTCTCTTCCAATGGGCATTTAAACCGTCTTGGTAAGCTACTGTGACCTGCAAGAATATTCCAAGGGACATTTAAACCCTCTTGTTAAGCTACTGCGACCTGCACGTCTCTTCCAAGGGGGATTTAAACCATCTTGTTAAGCTACTGCGACCTGCATGTCTCTTCCAAGGGGAATTTAAACCGTCTTATTAAGCTACTGCGACCTGCACGTCTCTTCCAAGGGGCATTTAAACTGTCTTTTTAAGCTACTGCGTCCTCCACCGCTCTTCCAAAGTGCATTTAAACAGTCTTGTTAAGCTACTACGACATGCACGTCTCTTCCAATGGGCATTTAAACCGTCTTGGTAAGCTACTGTGACCTGCAAGCCTATTCCAAGGGACATTTAAACCCTCTTGTTAAGCTACTGCGAAATGCACGTCTCTTCCAAGGGGGATTTAAACCATCTTGTTAAGCTACTGCGACCTGCATGTCTCTTCCAAGGGGCATTTAAACCGTCTTGTTAAGCTACTGCGACCTGCTTGTCTCTTCCAAGGGGTATTTAAACTGTCTTGTTAAGCTACTGCGACCTCCACTGATCTTCCAAGGGGCATTTAAACCGTCTTGTTAAGCTACTGCGACCTGCACGTCTCTTCCAAGGGGAATTTAAACCGTCTTGTTAAGCTACTGCGACCTGCACGTCTCTTCCAAGGGGCATTTAAACCGTCTTGTTAAGCTACTGCGTCTTGCAAGTCTTTTCCAAGGGCCATTTAAACAGTCTTTTTAAGCTACTGTAACCTCCACCACTTTTCCAAGGGGCATTTAAACCGTCTTCTTAAGCTGCTGCGACCTGCATGTCTCTTCCAAAGTGCATTTAAACCACCTTGTTAAGCTACTGCGACCTGCACGTCTCTTCCAAGGTGCATTTAAACCGCCTTGTTAAGCTACTGCGACCTGCACGTCTCTTCCAAGGTGCATTTAAACTGACTTTTTTAGCTACTGCGACTTGCACGTCTCATCCAAGGGGCATTTAAAACATCTTATTAAGCTACTTTAACCTCCACCACTTTTCCAAGGGGCATTTAATCCGTCTTGTAAAGCTATTGCGATCTGCACGTCTCTTCCAAGGGGCATTTAAACCGTCTTGTTAAGCTACTGCGACCTGCATGTCTCTTCCAAGGGGCATTTAAACCATCTTGTTAAGCCACTGCGACCTGCATGTCTCTTCCAAGGGGCATTTAAACCGTCTTTTTAAGCAGCTGCGACCTGCACGTCTCTTCCAAGGGGCATTTAATCCATCTTGTTAAGCTACTGCGACCTCCACCGCTCTTCCAAGTCGCATTTAAATCATCTTGTTAAGCTACTGCGACCTGCAAGTCTCTTCCAAGGGGCATTGAAACCGTCTTGGTAAGCTAATGCGACCTCCACCGCTCTTACAAGGGGAATTTAAACCGTCTTGTTAAGCTACTGCGACCTGCACGTCTCTTCTAAGGGGCATTTAAACCATCTTGTTAAGCTACTGCGACTTGCACTTCTCTTCCAAGGGGCATTTAAACCGTCTTGTTAAGCTACTGTAACCTCCACCACTTTTCCAAGAGGCATTTAAACCGTCTTGTTAAGATAGTGCGACCTGCATGGCTCTTCCAAGGGGCATTTAAAACGCTTTGTTAAGCTACTGCGACCTGCATGTCTCTTCCAAGGGGCATTTAAACCATCTTGGTAAGCTACTTTGACTTGCAAGCCTATTCCAAGGGGCATTTAAACCCTCTTGTTAAGCTACTGCGACCTGCACGTCTCTTCCAAGGGGGATTTAAACCGTCTTGTTAAGCTACTGCGACCTGCACCTCTCTTCCAAGGTTCATTTAAACCGTCTTGTTAAGCTACTGCGACCTGCAAGTCTCTTCCAAGGTGCATTTAAACTGTCTCGTTAAGCTACTGCGACCTCCACTGCTCTTCCAAGTGGCATTTAAACCATCTTGTTAAGCTACTGAGACCTGCACGTCTCTTCCAAGGGGCATTTAAACCGTCTTGTTAAGCTACTGCGACCTGCACGTCCCTTCCAAGGGGCATTTAAACCGTCTTGTTTAGCTACTGCGACCTTGACGTCTCTTCTAAGGGGCATTTAAGCCGTCTTATTAAGCTACTGCGACCTGCACGTCTCTTGCAAGGGGCATTTAAACTGTCTTGTAAAGCTACTGCGAACTCCACCGCTCTTCCAAGGGGCATTTAAACCGTCTTGTTAAGGTACTGCGACCTCCACGTCTCTTCCAAGGGGCATTTAAACTGTCTTGTTAAGCTACTGCTACCTGCACGTCTCTTCCAAGGGGCATTTAAACCGTCTTGTTAAGCTACTGCAAACTCCACCACTTTTCCAAGGGGCATTTAAACCATCTTGTTAAGCTACTGCGACCTGCACGTCTCTTCCATGGGGCATTTAAACCGTCTTGTTAAGCTACTGCGACCTGCATGTCTCTACCAAGAGACATTTAAACCGTCTTGTTAAGCTACTGCGACCTGCACGCCTCTTTCAAGGGGCATTTAAACAGTCTTGTTAAGCTGCTGCGACCTGCATGTCTCTTCCAAGGAGCATTTAAACTGTCTTGTTAAGCTACTCCGACCTCCACCGCTCTTCCAAGGGGCATTTAAACTGTCTTGCTAAGCTACTGCGACCTGCACATCTCTTCCAAGGGGCATTTAAATCGTCTTGGTAAGCGACTGCGACCTGCAAGCCTCTTCCAAGGGGCATTTAAACTGTCTTGTTAAGCTACTGCGACCTGCAAGTTTCATCCAAGGGGCATTTAAACTGTCTTATTAAGCTACTGCGACCTCCACCGCTCTTCCAAGGGGCATTTTTACCATCTTGTTAAGCTACTGAGACCTGCACGTCTATTCCTAGGGGCATTTAAACTGTCTTGTAGGGCTATTGCGACCTGCATGTCTCTTCCAAGGCGCATTTAATCCGTCTTTTTAAGCTACTGCGTCTTGCACATCTCTTCCAAGGCGCATTTAATCCGTCTTTTTAAGCTACTGCGACTTGCACGTTTCTTCCAAGGGGCATTTAAAGCGTCTTTTTAAGCTACTGCGTCTTGCACGTCTCTTCCAAGGGGCATTTAAACCGTCTTGTTAAGCTACTGTAACCTCCACCTCTTTTCCAAGGGGCATTTAAACCGTCATGTTAAGCTACTGCGACCAGCACGTCTCTTCCAAGGGGCATTTAAACCGTCTTGTTAAGCTACTGCGACCTGTATGTCTCTTCCAAGCGGCATTTAACCCGTCTTGTTAAGCTGCTGCGACCTGCATGTCTCTTCCAGGGGGCATTTAAACCATCTTGTTAAGCTACTGCGACCTGCACGTCTCTTCCAAGGGGCATTTACACCGTCTTGGTAATCTACTGTGACCTGCAATCCTATTCCAAGGGGCATTTAAACCGTTTTTTTAAGCTACTGCCACTTGCACGTCTCTTCCAAGGTCCATTTAAACCATCTTGTTAAGCTACTGCGTCCTGCACGTCTCTTCCAAGGGGCATTTAAACAGTCTATTTAAGCTGCTGCGACCTGCACGTCTCCTCCAAGGGGCATTTAAAGAGTCTTGTTTAGCTACTGCGTCCTCCTCCGCTCTTCCAAGGGACATTTAAACCATCTTGTTAAGCTACTGCGACCTGCACGTCTCTTCCAAGGGGCATTTAAACCGTTTTGGTAAGCTACTGCGACCTGCAAGCCTATTCCAAGGGGCTTTTAAACCCTATTGTTAAGCTACTGCGACCTGCACGTCTCTTTCAGGGGGCATGTAAACCGTCTTGTTAAGCTACTGCGACCTGCACGTCTCTTCCAAGGGGCATTTAAACTGTCTTATTAAGCTACTGCGATCTGCATGTCTCTTCCAAGGGGCATTTAAACTGTCTTGTTAAGCTACTGCGACCTCCACCGCTCTTCCAATGGGCATTTAAGCCGTCTTGTTAAGCTACTGCGACCTGAACGTCTCTTCCAAGGGGCATTTAAACCTTCTTGTTAAGCTACTGCGACCTTCATGTCTCTTCCAAGGGGCATTTAAACGGTCTTGTTAAGCTACTGCGACCTCCACCGCTCTTCCAAGGGTCATTTAAACCATTTTGATAAGCTACTGCGACCAGCACGTCTCTTCCAAGGGGCATTTAAACCCGCTTGTTAAGCTCCTGCGACCTGCACATCCCTTGAAAGGGGCATTTAAACCCTCTTGTTAAGCGACTGCGACCTGCACGTCTCTTCCAATGGGCATTTAAACTGTCTTGTTAAGCTACTGCGACCTCCACATCTCTTCCAAGGGGCATTTAAACCATCTTGTTAAGCTACTGCGACCTGCACGTCTCTTCCAAGGGGCATTTAAACCCTCTTGGTAAGCTACTGCGACCTGCAAGCCTATTCCAAGGGGCATTTAAACCCTCTTCTTAAGCTACTGCGACCTGCACGTCTCTTCCAAGGGGGATTTAATCCATCTTGCTAAGCTACTGCAACCTGCATGTCTGTTCCAAAGGGCATTTAAACCGCCTTGTTAAGCTACTGCGACCTGCTCTTCTCTTCCAAGGGCCATTTAAACAGTCTTGTTAAGCTACTGCGACCTGCACGTCTCTTCCAAGGTGTATGTAAACCGTCTTTTTAAGCTACTGCGACTTGCACGTCTGTTCCAAGGGGCATTTAAACCGTCTTGTTAAGCTACTGTAACTTCCACCACTTTTCCAAGGGGCATTTAAACCGTCTTGTTAAGCTACTGCGACCTACACGTCTCTTCCAAGGGGCATTTAAACTGTCTTGTTAAGCTACTGCGACCTCCACCGCTCTTACAAGGGGCACTTAAACCATCTTGGTAAGCTACTGCAACCTGCACGTCTCTTCCAAGGGGCATTTAAACTGTCTTGTTAAGCTACTGCGACCTGCACGTCTCTTCTAAGGGGTATTTAAACCGTCTTGTTAAGCTACTGCGACTTGCACGTCTCTTCCAAGTGGCATTTATACCGTCTTGTTAAGCTACTGTAACCTCCACCACTTTTCCAAGGGGCATTTAATCCGTCTTGTTAAGCTACTGCGACATGCACGTCTCTTCCAAGGGGCATTTAAAATGCTTTGTTAAGCTACTGCGACCTGCACGTCTCTTCCAATGGGCATTTAGACCGTCTTGTTACGCTACTGCGACCTGCACGTCTCTTCCAAGGGGCATTTAAACTGTCTTGTTAAGTTTCTGCGACCTGCATGTCTCTTCCAAGGGGCATTTAAACCGTTTTGTTAAACTACTGCGACATCCACCGCTCTTTCAAGGGGCATTTAAACAGTCTTGTGAAGCTACTGCGACCTGCACGTCTCTTCCAAGGGGCATTTAAACCGTCTTATTAAGCTACTGCGACCTGCACATCTCTTCCAAGGGGCATTTAAACCGTCTTATTAAGCTACTGCGACCTGCACGTCTCTTCCAAGGGGCATTTAAACCCTCTTGGTAAGCTACTGCGACCTGCAAGCCTATTCCAAGGGGCATTTAAACCCTCTTCTTAAGCTACTGCGACCTGCACGTCTCTTCCAAGGGGGATTTAATCCATCTTGCTAAGCTACTGCAACCTGCATGTCTGTTCCAAAGGGCATTTAAACCGCCTTGTTAAGCTACTGCGACCTGCTCTTCTCTTCCAAGGGCCATTTAAACAGTCTTGTTAAGCTACTGCGACCTGCACGTCTCTTCCAAGGTGTATGTAAACCGTCTTTTTAAGCTACTGCGACTTGCACGTCTGTTCCAAGGGGCATTTAAACCGTCTTGTTAAGCTACTGTAACTTCCACCACTTTTCCAAGGGGCATTTAAACCGTCTTGTTAAGCTACTGCGACCTACACGTCTCTTCCAAGGGGCATTTAAACTGTCTTGTTAAGCTACTGCGACCTCCACCGCTCTTACAAGGGGCACTTAAACCATCTTGGTAAGCTACTGCAACCTGCACGTCTCTTCCAAGGGGCATTTAAACTGTCTTGTTAAGCTACTGCGACCTGCACGTCTCTTCTAAGGGGTATTTAAACCGTCTTGTTAAGCTACTGCGACTTGCACGTCTCTTCCAAGTGGCATTTATACCGTCTTGTTAAGCTACTGTAACCTCCACCACTTTTCCAAGGGGCATTTAATCCGTCTTGTTAAGCTACTGCGACATGCACGTCTCTTCCAAGGGGCATTTAAAATGCTTTGTTAAGCTACTGCGACCTGCACGTCTCTTCCAATGGGCATTTAGACCGTCTTGTTAAGCTACTGCGACCTGCACGTCTCTTCCAAGGGGCATTTAAACTGTCTTGTTAAGTTTCTGCGACCTGCATGTCTCTTCCAAGGGGCATTTAAACCGTTTTGTTAAACTACTGCGACATCCACCGCTCTTTCAAGGGGCATTTAAACAGTCTTGTGAAGCTACTGCGACCTGCACGTCTCTTCCAAGGGGCATTTAAACCGTCTTATTAAGCTACTGCGACCTGCACATCTCTTCCAAGGGGCATTTAAACCGTCTTATTAAGCTACTGCGACCTGCACGTCTCTTCCAAGGGGCATTTAAACTGTCTTTTTAAGCCACTGCGTCCTCCACCGCTCTTCCAAAGTGCATTTAAACAGTCTTGCTAAGCTACTACGACCTGCACGTCTCTTCCAATGGGCATTTAAACCGTCTTGGTAAGCTACTTTGACCTGCAAGCCTATTCCAAGGGACATTTAAACCCTCTTGTTAAGCTACTGCGACCAGCACGTCTCTTCCAAGGGGGATTTAAACCATCTTCTTAAGCTACTGCGACCTGCATGTCTCTTCCAAGGGGCATTTAAACCGTCTTGTTAAGCTACTGCGACCTGCTCGTCTCTTCCAAGGGGCATTTAAACCGTCTTGTTAAGCTACTGCGACCTGCACGCCTCTTCCAAGGCGCATTTAAACGGTCTTTTTTAGCTACTGCGACTTGCACGTCTCTTCCAAGGGGCATTTAAACAGTCTTTTTAAGTTACTGTAACCTCCACCTCTTTTCCAAGGGGCATTTAAACCGTCTTGTTAAGCTACTGCGACCTGCACGTCTCTTCCAAGGGGCATTTAAACCATCTTGTTAAGCTACTGCGAACTGCATGTCTCTTCCAAGGGGCATTTAAACCGTCTAGTTAAGCCACTGCAACCTGCACGTCTCTTCCAAGGGGCATTTAAACCGTCTTGTTAAGCTGCTGCGACCTGCATGTCTCTTCCAAGGGGCATTTAAACCGTCTTGTTAAGCTACTGCGACCTCAACCGCTCTTCCAAGAGGCATTTAAACCATCTTGTTAAGCTACTGCGATCTGCACGTCTCATCCAAGTGGCATTTAAACCGTCTAGTTAAGCTACTGCGACCTGCACTTCTCTTCCAAAGAGCATTTAAACTGCCTTGTTAAGCTACTGAGACTTCCACCGCTCTTCCAAGGGTCATTTAAAACGTCTTATTAAGCTACTGCGACTTGCACATCTCTTCCAAGGGGCATTTAAACCGTCTTATTAAGCTACTGCGACCTGCACGTCTCTTCCAAGGGGCATTTAAACTGTCTTTTTAAGCTACTGCGTCCTCCACCGCTCTTCCAAAGTGCATTTAAACAGTCTTGTTAAGCTACTACGACCTGCACGTCTCTTCCAATGGGCATTTAAACCGTCTTGGTAAGCGACTGTGACCTGCAAGCCTATTCCAAGGGACATTTAAACCCTCTTGTTAAGCTACTGCGACCTGCACGTCTCTTCCAAGGGGGATTTAAACCATCTTGTTAAGCTACTGCGACCTGCATGTCTCTTCCAAGGGGCATTTAAACTGTCTTATTAAGCTACTGCGACCTGCACGTCTCTTCCAAGGGGCATTTAAACAGTCTTTTTAAGCTACTGCGTCCTCCACCGCTCTTCCAAAGTGCATTTAAACAGTCTTGTTAAGCTACTACGACCTGCACGTCTCTTCCAATGGGCATTTAAACCGTCTTGGTAAGCTACTGTGACCTGCAAGCCTATTCCAAGGGACATTTAAACCCTCTTGTTAAGCTACTGCGACCTGCACGTCTCTTCCAAGGGGGATTTAAACCATCTTGTTAAACTACTGCGACCTGCATGTCTCTTCCAAGGGGCATTTAAACCGTCTTGTTAAGCTACTGCGACCTGCTTGTCTCTTCCAAGGGGCATTTAAACCGTCTTGTTAAGCTACTGCGACCTGCACGCCTCTTCCAAGGCGCATTTAAACGGTCTTTTTTAGCTACTGCGACTTGCACGTCTCTTCCAAGGGGCATTTAAACAGTCTTTTTAAGTTACTGTAACCTCCACCTCTTTTCCAAGGGGCATTTAAACCGTCTTGTTAAGCTACTGCGACTTGCACGTCTCTTCCAAGGGGCATTTAAACCGTCTTGTTAAGCTACTGCGAACTGCATGTCTCTTCCAAGGGGCATTTAAACCGTCTTGTTAAGCTACTGCGACCTCCACCGCTCTTCCAAGAGGCATTTAAACCATCTTGTTAAGCTACTGCGATCTGCACGTCTCTTCCAAGTGGCATTTAAACCGTCTAGTTAAGCTACTGCGACCTGCACTTCTCTTCCAAAGAGCATTTAAACTGCCTTGTTAAGCTACTGAGACTTCCACCGCTCTTCCAAGGGTCATTTAAAACGTCTTATTAAGCTACTGCGACTTGCACATCTCTTCCAAGGGGCATTTATACGTCTTATTAAGCTACTGCGACCTCCACCGCCCTTCCAAGGGGCATTTAAACCGTCTTGTTAAGCGACTGCGACCTGTACGTCTCTTCCAAATTGCATTTAAACTGTCTTATTAAGCTACTGCGACCTCCACCGCTCTTCCAAGGACCATTTGAACCATCATTTTAAGCTACTGCGACCTGCACGTCTCTTCCAAGGGGCATTTAAACTGTCTTGTTAAGCTACTGCGACCTACACGTCTCTTCAAGGGGCATTCAAACCATCTTGTTAAGCTACTGCGACCTGCACGTCTCTTCCAAGGGGCATTTAAACTGTCTTGTTAAGCTACTGTGACCTGCACGTCTCTTCCAAGGGGCATTTAAACTGTCTTGGTAAGCTACTGCGACCTGCAAGCCTCTTCCAAGGGGCATTTAAACCATCTTGTTAAGCTACTGCGACCTGCACGTCTCTTCCAAGGGGCATTTAAACTGTCTTGTTAAGCTACTGCGACCTCCACCGCTCTTCCAAGCAGCATTTGAACCATCATTTTAAGCTACTGAGACCTGCACGTTTCTTCCAAGGGGCATTTAAACTGTGTTGTTAAGCTACTGCGACCTGCACGTCTCTACCAAGTGGCATTTAAACTGTCTTGTTAAGCTACTGCGACCTGCACGTCTCTTCCAAGGGGCATTTTAACCGTCTTGGTAAGCTACTGCGACCTGCAAGCCTCTTTCAAGGGGCATTTAAACCGTCTTGTTAAGCTACTGCGACCTGCACGTCTCTTCCAAGGGGCATTTATACTGTATTGTTAAGCTACTGCGACCTCCACCGCTCTTCCAAGGAGCATTTGAACCATCATTTTAAGCTACTGCGAACTGCACGTCTCTTCCAAGGGGCATTTAAACTGTCTTGTTAAGCTACTGCAACCTCCAACGCTCTTCCAAGCGGCATTGAAACCATCTTGTTAAGCTACTGTGACCTGCACGTCTCTTCCAAGGGGCATTTAAACTGTCTTGTTAAGCTACTGCGACCTTCACGTCCCTTCTAAGGGGCATTTAAACCGTCTTGTTAAGCTACTGCGACTTGCACGTCTCTTCCAAGGGGCATTTAAACTGTATTGTTAAGCTCTTGTAACCTCCACCACTTTTACAAGAGGCATTTAAACCGTCTTGTTAAGCTACTGCGACCTGCCAGTCTCTTCCAAGGCGCATTTAAAACCCTTTGTTAAGCTACTTCGACCTGCATGTCTCTTCCAAGGGGCATTTAAACCGTCTTGTTAAGCTACTGCGACCTGCATGTCTCTTCCAAGTGGCATTTAAACCGTCTTGTTAAGCTACTGCGACCTGCACGTCTCTTCCAAGGGGCATTTAAACTGTCTTGTTAAGCTACTGCGACCTCCACCTCTATTCCAAGGGGCATTTAAACCGTCTTGTTAAGCTACTGCAACCTGCTCGTATCTTCCAAGGGGCTTTTAAACCGTCTTGTTAAGCTACTGCGACCTGCAAGTCTCTTCCAAGGCGTATTTAAACTGTCTTTTTAAGCTACTGCGACTTGAAGGTCTCTTCCAAGGGGCCTTTAAACCGTCTTGTTAAGCTACTGTAAACTCCACCACTTTTCCAAGGGGCATCTAAACCATCTTGTTAAGCTACTGCGACCTGCACGTCTCTTCCAAGGGGCGTTTAAACCGTCTTGTTAAGCTACTGCGACCTGCATGTCTCTTCCAAGGGGCATTTAAACCGTCTTGTTAAGCTACTGCGACCTGCACGTCTCTTCCAAGGGGCATTTAAACCGTCTTGTTTAGCTACTGCGACCTCCACCGCACTTCCAAGAGGCATTTAAACCTTCTTGTTAAGCTACTGCGACCTGCACGTCTCTTTTAAGGGGCATTTAAACTGTCTTGTTAAGCTACAGCGACCTCAACCGCTCTTTCAAGGGGCATTTAATCCGTCTTGTTAAGCTACTGTGACCTGCACGTCTCTTCCAAGTGGCAGTTAAACCGTCTTGTTAAGCTACTGCGACCTGCAAGTCTCTTCCAAGTGGCATTTAAACTATGTTGTTAAGTTATTGCGATCTCCACCTCTCTTCCAAGTGGCATTTAAAACGTCTTGTTAAGCTACTGCGACCTGCTCGTCACTTCCAAGGGGCATTTAAACCGTCTTGTTAAGCTACTGCGACCTGCAAGTCTCTTCCAAGGCGCATTTAAACCATCTTTTTAAGCTACTGCGACTTGAACGTCTCTTCCAAGGGGCATTTAAACTGTCTTGTTAAGCTACCGTTACCTCCACCAATTTTCCAAGGGGCATCTAAACAGTCTTGTTAAGCTACTGCGACCTGCACGTCTCTTCCAAGGGGCATTTAAACCATCTTGTTAAGCTACTGCGACCTTCATGTCTCTTACAAGGGGCATTTAAACGGTCTTGTTAAGCTACTGCGACTTCCACCGCTCTTCCAAGGGTCATTTAAACCATTTTGATAAGCTACTGCGACCTGCACGTCTCTTCCAAGGGGCATTTAAACCCGCTTGTTAAGCTCCTGCGACCTGCACGTCCCTTCCAAGGGGCATTTAAACTGTATTGTTAAGCTCTTGTAACCTCCACCACTTTTACAAGAGGCATTTAAACCGTCTTGTTAAGCTACTGCGACCTGCCAGTCTCTTCCAAGGCGCATTTAAAACCCTTTGTTAAGCTACTTCGACCTGCATGTCTCTTCCAAGGGGCATTTAAACCGTCTTGTTAAGCTACTGCGACCTGCATGTCTCTTCCAAGTGGCATTTAAACCGTCTTGTTAAGCTACTGCGACCTGCACGTCTCTTCCAAGGGGCATTTAAACTGTCTTGTTAAGCTACTGCGACCTCCACCTCTATTCCAAGGGGCATTTAAACCGTCTTGTTAAGCTACTGCAACCTGCTCGTATCTTCCAAGGGGCTTTTAAACCGTCTTGTTAAGCTACTGCGACCTGCAAGTCTCTTCCAAGGCGTATTTAAACTGTCTTTTTAAGCTACTGCGACTTGAAGGTCTCTTCCAAGGGGCCTTTAAACCGTCTTGTTAAGCTACTGTAAACTCCACCACTTTTCCAAGGGGCATCTAAACCATCTTGTTAAGCTACTGCGACCTGCACGTCTCTTCCAAGGGGTGTTTAAACCGTCTTGTTAAGCTACTGCGACCTGCATGTCTCTTCCAAGGGGCATTTAAACCGTCTTGTTAAGCTACTGCGACCTGCACGTCTCTTCCAAGGGGCATTTAAACCGTTTTGTTTAGCTACTGCGACCTCAACCGCTCTTCCAAGAGGCATTTAAACCATCTTGTTAAGCTACTGCGATCTGCACGTCTCATCCAAGTGGCATTTAAACCGTCTAGTTAAGCTACTGCGACCTGCACTTCTCTTCCAAAGAGCATTTAAACTGCCTTGTTAAGCTACTGAGACTTCCACCGCTCTTCCAAGGGTCATTTAAAACGTCTTATTAAGCTACTGCGACTTGCACATCTCTTCCAAGGGGCATTTAAACCGTCTTATTAAGCTACTGCGACCTGCACGTCTCTTCCAAGGGGCATTTAAACTGTCTTTTTAAGCTACTGCGTCCTCCACCGCTCTTCCAAAGTGCATTTAAACAGTCTTGTTAAGCTACTACGACCTGCACGTCTCTTCCAATGGGCATTTAAACCGTCTTGGTAAGCTACTGTGACCTGCAAGCCTATTCCAAGGGACATTTAAACCCTCTTGTTAAGCTACTGCGACCTGCACGTCTCTTCCAAGGGGGATTTAAACCATCTTGTTAAGCTACTGCGACCTGCATGTCTCTTCCAAGGGGCATTTAAACCGTCTTATTAAGCTACTGCGACCTGCACGTCTCTTCCAAGGGGCATTTAAACAGTCTTTTTAAGCTACTGCGTCCTCCACCGCTCTTCCAAAGTGCATTTAAACAGTCTTGTTAAGCTACTACTACCTGCACGTCTCTTCCAATGGGCATTTAAACCGTCTTGGTAAGCTACTGTGACCTGCAAGCCTATTCCAAGGGACATTTAAACCCTCTTGTTAAGCTACTGCGACCTGCACGTCTCTTCCAAGGGGGATTTAAACCATCTTGTTAAACTACTGCGACCTGCATGTCTCTTCCAAGGGGCATTTAAACCGTCTTGTTAAGCTACTGCGACCTGCTTGTCTCTTCCAAGGGGCATTTAAACCGTCTTGTTAAGCTACTGCGACCTGCACGCCTCTTCCAAGGCGCATTTAAACGGTCTTTTTTAGCTACTGCGACTTGCACGTCTCTTCCAAGGGGCATTTAAACAGTCTTTTTAAGTTACTGTAACCTCCACCTCTTTTCCAAGGGGCATTTAAACCGTCTTGTTAAGCTACTGCGACTTGCACGTCTCTTCCAAGGGGCATTTAAACCGTCTTGTTAAGCTACTGCGAACTGCAAGTCTCTTCCAAGGGGCATTTAAACCGTCTAGTTAAGCCACTGCAACCTGCACGTCTCTTCCAAGGGGCATTTAAACCGTCTTGTTAAGCTGCTGCGACCTGCATGTCTCTTCCAAGGGGCATTTAAACCGTCTTGTTAAGCTACTGCGACCTCCACCGCTCTTCCAAGAGGCATTTAAACCATCTTGTTAAGCTACTGCGATCTGCACGTCTCTTCCAAGTGGCATTTAAACCGTCTAGTTAAGCTACTGCGACCTGCACTTCTCTTCCAAAGAGCATTTAAACTGCCTTGTTAAGCTACTGAGACTTCCACCGCTCTTCCAAGGGTCATTTAAAACGTCTTATTAAGCTACTGCGACTTGCACATCTCTTCCAAGGGGCATTTAAACCGTCTTATTAAGCTACTGCGACCTCCACCACCCTTCCAAGGGGCATTTAAACCGTCTTGTTAAGCTACTGCGACCTGTACGTCTCTTCCAAGTTGCATTTAAACTGTCTTATTAAGCTACTGCGACCTCCACCGCTCTTCCAAGGACCATTTGAACCATCATTTTAAGCTACTGCGACCTGCACGTCTCTTCCAAGGGGCATTTAAACTGTCTTGTTAAGCTACTGCGACCTACACGTCTCTTCAAGGGGCATTCAAACTGTCTTGTTAAGCTACTGCGACCTGCACGTCTCTTCCAAGGGGCATTTAAACTGTCTTGTTAAGCTACTGTGACCTGCACGTCTCTTCCAAGGGGCATTTAAACTGTCTTGGTAAGCTACTGCGACCTGCAAGCCTCTTCCAAGGGGCATTTAAACCATCTTGTTAAGCTACTGCGACCTGCACGTCTCTTCCAAGGGGCATTTAAACTGTCTTGTTAAGCTACTGCGACCTCCACCGCTCTTCCAAGCAGCATTTGAACCATCATTTTAAGCTACTGAGACCTGCACGTTTCTTCCAAGGGGCATTTAAACTGTGTTGTTAAGCTACTGCGACCTGCACGTCTCTTCCAAGTGGCATTTAAACTGTCTTGTTAAGCTACTGCGACCTGCACGTCTCTTCCAAGGGGCATTTTAACCGTCTTGGTAAGCTACTGCGACCTGCAAGCCTCTTTCAAGGGGCATTTAAACCGTCTTGTTAAGCTACTGCGACCTGCACGTCTCTTCCAAGGGGCATTTATACTGTATTGTTAAGCTACTGCGACCTCCACCGCTCTTCCAAGGAGCATTTGAACCATCATTTTAAGCTACTGCGACCTGCACGTCTCTTCCAAGGGGCATTTAAACTGTCTTGTTAAGCTACTGCAACCTCCAACGCTCTTCCAAGCGGCATTGAAACCATCTTGTTAAGCTACTGTGACCTGCACGTCTCTTCCAAGGGGCATTTAAACTGTCTTGTTAAGCTACTGCGACCTTCACGTCCCTTCTAAAGGGCATTTAAACCGTCTTGTTAAGCTACTGCGACTTGCACGTCTCTTCCAAGGGGCATTTAAACTGTATTGTTAAGCTCTTGTAACCTCCACCACTTTTACAAGAGGCATTTAAACCGTCTTGTTAAGCTACTGCGACCTGCCAGTCTCTTCCAAGGCGCATTTAAAACCCTTTGTTAAGCTACTTCGACCTGCATGTCTCTTCCAAGGGGCATTTAAACCGTCTTGTTAAGCTACTGCGACCTGCATGTCTCTTCCAAGTGGCATTTAAACCGTCTTGTTAAGCTACTGCGACCTGCACGTCTCTTCCAAGGGGCATTTAAACTGTCTTGTTAAGCTACTGCGACCTCCACCTCTATTCCAAGGGGCATTTAAACCGTCTTGTTAAGCTACTGCAACCTGCTCGTATCTTCCAAGGGGCTTTTAAACCGTCTTGTTAAGCTACTGCGACCTGCAAGTCTCTTCCAAGGCGTATTTAAACTGTCTTTTTAAGCTACTGCGACTTGAAGGTCTCTTCCAAGGGGCCTTTAAACCGTCTTGTTAAGCTACTGTAAACTCCACCACTTTTCCAAGGGGCATCTAAACCATCTTGTTAAGCTACTGCGACCTGCACGTCTCTTCCAAGGGGCGTTTAAACCGTCTTGTTAAGCTACTGCGACCTGCATGTCTCTTCCAAGGGGCATTTAAACCGTCTTGTTAAGCTACTGCGACCTGCATGTCTCTTCCAAGTGGCATTTAAACCATCTTGTTAAGCTACTGCGACCTGCACGTCTCTTCCAAGGGGCATTTAAACTGTCTTGTTAAGCTACTGCGACCTCCACCTCTATTCCAAGGGGCATTTAAACCGTCTTGTTAAGCTACTGCAACCTGCTCGTATCTTCCAAGGGGCTTTTAAACCGTCTTGTTAAGCTACTGCGACCTGCAAGTCTCTTCCAAGGCGTATTTAAACTGTCTTTTTAAGCTACTGCGACTTGAAGGTCTCTTCCAAGGGGGCTTTAAACCGTCTTGTTAAGCTACTGTAAACTCCACCACTTTTCCAAGGGGCATCTAAACCATCTTGTTAAGCTACTGCGACCTGCACGTCTCTTCCAAGGGGCGTTTAAACCGTCTTGTTAAGCTACTGCGACCTGCATGTCTCTTCCAAGGGGCATTTAAACCGTCTTGTTAAGCTACTGCGACCTGCACGTCTCTTCCAAGGGGCATTTAAACCGTCTTATTTAGCTACTGCGACCTCCACCGCACTTCCAAGAGGCATTTAAACCGTCTTGTTAAGCTACTGCGACCTGCACGTCTCTTTTAAGGGGCATTTAAACTGTCTTGTTAAGCTACAGCGACCTCAACCGCTCTTTCAAGGGGCATTTAATCCGTCTTGTTAAGCTACTGTGACCTGCACGTCTCTTCCAAGTGGCAGTTAAACCGTCTTGTTAAGCTACTGCGACCTGCAAGTCTCTTCCAAGTGGCATTTAAACTATGTTGTTAAGTTATTGCGATCTCCACCTCTCTTCCAAGTGGCATTTAAAACGTCTTGTTAAGCTACTGCGACCTGCTCGTCACTTCCAAGGGGCATTTAAACCGTCTTGTTAAGCTACTGCGACCTGCAAGTCTCTTCCAAGGCGCATTTAAACCATCTTTTTAAGCTACTGCGACTTGAACGTCTCTTCCAAGGGGCATTTAAACTGTCTTGTTAAGCTACCGTTACCTCCACCAATTTTCCAAGGGGCATCTAAACAGTCTTGTTAAGCTACTGCGACCTGCACGTCTCTTCCAAGGGGCATTTAAACCATCTTTTTAAGCTACTGCGACCTTCATGTCTCTTACAAGGGGCATTTAAACGGTCTTGTTAAGCTACTGCGACCTCCACCGCTCTTCCAAGGGTCATTTAAACCATTTTGGTAAGCTACTGCGACCTGCACGTCTCTTCCAAGGGGCATTTAAACCCGCTTGTTAAGCTCCTGCGACCTGCACGTCCCTTCCAAGGGGCATTTAAACTGTATTGTTAAGCTCTTGTAACCTCCACCACTTTTACAAGAGGCATTTAAACCGTCTTGTTAAGCTACTGCGACCTGCCAGTCTCTTCCAAGGCGCATTTAAAACCCTTTGTTAAGCTACTTCGACCTGCATGTCTCTTCCAAGGGGCATTTAAACCGTCTTGTTAAGCTACTGCGACCTGCATGTCTCTTCCAAGTAGCATTTAAACCGTCTTGTTAAGCTACTGCGACCTGCACGTCTCTTCCAAGGGGCATTTAAACTGTCTTGTTAAGCTACTGCGACCTCCACCTCTATTCCAAGGGGCATTTAAACCGTCTTGTTAAGCTACTGCAACCTGCTCGTATCTTCCAAGGGGCTTTTAAACCGTCTTGTTAAGCTACTGCGACCTGCAAGTCTCTTCCAAGGCGTATTTAAACTGTCTTTTTAAGCTACTGCGACTTGAAGGTCTCTTCCAAGGGGCCTTTAAACCGTCTTGTTAAGCTACTGTAAACTCCACCACTTTTCCAAGGGGCATCTAAACCATCTTGTTAAGCTACTGCGACCTGCACGTCTCTTCCAAGGGGCGTTTAAACCGTCTTGTTAAGCTACTGCGACCTGCATGTCTCTTCCAAGGGGCATTTAAACCGTCTTGTTAAGCTACTGCGACCTGCACGTCTCTTCCAAGGGGCATTTAAACCGTCTTGTTTAGCTACTGCGACCTCCACCGCACTTCCAAGGGGCATTTAAACCGTCTTGTTAAGCTACTGCGACCTGCACGTCTCTTTTAAGGGGCATTTAAACTGTCTTGTTAAGCTACAGCGACCTCAACCGCTCTTTCAAGGGGCATTTAATCCGTCTTGTTAAGCTACTGTGACCTGCACGTCTCTTCCAAGTGGCAGTTAAACCGTCTTGTTAAGCTACTGCGACCTGCAAGTCTCTTCCAAGTGTCATTTAAACTATGTTGTTAAGTTATTGCGATCTCCACCTCTCTTCCAAGTGGCATTTAAAACGTCTTGTTAAGCTACTGCGACCTGCTCGTCACTTCCAAGGGGCATTTAAACCGTCTTGTTAAGCTACTGCGACCTGCAAGTCTCTTCCAAGGCGCATTTAAACCATCTTTTTAAGCTACTGCGACTTGAACGTCTCTTCCAAGGGGCATTTAAACTGTCTTGTTAAGCTACCGTTACCTCCACCAATTTTCCAAGGGGCATCTAAACAGTCTTGTTAAGCTACTGCGACCTGCACGTCTCTTCCAAGGGGCATTTAAACCATCTTGTTAAGCTACTGCGACCTTCATGTCTCTTACAAGGGGCATTTAAACGGTCTTGTTAAGCTACTGCGACCTCCACCGCTCTTCCAAGGGTCATTTAAACCATTTTGATAAGCTACTGCGACCTGCACGTCTCTTCCAAGGGGCATTTAAACCCGCTTGTTAAGCTCCTGCGACCTGCACGTCCCTTGAAAGGGGCATTTAAACCCTCTTGTTAAGCTACTGCGACCTGCACGTCTCTTCCAATATGCATTTAAACTGTCTTGTTAAGCTACTGCGACCTCCACATCTCTTCCAAGGGGCATTTAAACCATCTTATTAAGTTACTGCGACCTGCACATCTCTTCCAAGGGGCATTTAAACCATTTTATTAAGCTACTGCGACATGCACGTCTCTTCCAAGGGGCATTTAAACTGTCTTGTTAAGCTACTGCGACATCCACAGCTCTTCCAAGGGGCATTTAAACCATCTTGTTAAGCTACTGCGACCTGCACGTCTCTTCCAAGGGGCATTTAAACCCTATTGGTAAGCTACTGCGACCTGCAAGCCTATTCCAAGGGGCATTTAAACCCTCTTCTTAAGCTACTGCGACCTGCACGTCTCTTCCAAGGGGGATTTAATCCATCTTGTTAAGCTACTGCAACCTGCATGTCTCTTCCAAAGGGCATTTAAACCGTCTTGTTAAGCTACTGCGACCTGCTCTTCTCTTCCAAGGGCCATTTAAACAGTCTTGTTAAGCTACTGCGACCTGCACGTCTCTTCCAAGGTGCATTTAAACCATCTTTTTAAGCTACTGCGACTTGCACGTCTGTTCCAAGGGGCATTTAAACCGTCTTGTTAAGCTACTGCGACCTACACGTCTCTTCCAAGGGGCATTTAAACTGTCTTGTTAAGCTACTGCGACCTCCACCGCTCTTACAAGGGGCATTTAAACCATCTTGGTAAGCTACTGCGACCTGCACGTCTCTTCCAAGGGGCATTTAAACTGCCTTGTTAAGCTACTGCGACCTGCACGTCTATTCTAAGGGGTATTTAAACCGTCTTGTTAAGCTACTGCGACTTGCACGTCTCTTCCAAGTGGCATTTATACCGTCTTGTTAAGCTACTGTAACCTCCACCACTTTTCCAAGGGGCATTTAAACCGTCTTGTTAAGCTACTGCGACCTGCACGTCTCTTCCAAGGGGCATTTAAAATGCTTTGTTAAGCTACTGCGACCTGCACGTCTCTTCCAAGGGGCATTTAGACCATCTTGTTAAGCTACTGCGACCTGCACGTCTCTTCCAAGGGGCATTTAAACTGTCTTGTTAAGCTTCTGCGACCTGCATGTTTCTTCCAAGGGGCATTTAAACCGTTTTGTTAAACTACTGCGACATCCACCGCTCTTTCAAGGGGCATTTAAACAGTCTTGTGAAGCTACTGCAACATGCACGTCCCTTTCAAGGGGCATTTAAACTGTCTTGTTAAGCTACTGTGACCTCCACCGCTCCTCCAAGGGGCATTTAAACCATCTTGTTAAGCTGCTGCGACCTGCACGTCTCTTTTAAGGGGCATTTAAACTGTCTTGTTAAGCTACAGCGACCTCAACCGCTCTTTCAAGGGGCATTTAATCCGTCTTGTTAAGCTACTGTGACCTGCACGTCTCTTCCAAGTGGCAGTTAAACCGTCTTCTTAAGCTACTGCGACCTGCAAGTCTCTTCCAAGTGGCATTTAAACTATGTTGTTAAGTTATTGCGATCTCCACCTCTCTTCCAAGTGGCATTTAAAACGTCTTGTTAAGCTACTGCGACCTGCTCGTCACTTCCAAGGGGCATTTAAACCGTCTTGTTAAGCTACTGCGACCTGCAAGTCTCTTCCAAGGCGCATTTAAACCATCTTTTTAAGCTACTGCGACTTGAACGTCTCTTCCAAGGGGCATTTAAACTGTCTTGTTAAGCTACCGTTACCTCCACCAATTTTCCAAGGGGCATCTAAACAGTCTTGTTAAGCTACTGCGACCTGCACGTCTCTTCCAAGGGGCATTTAAACCATCTTGTTAAGCTACTGCGACCTTCATGTCTCTTACAAGGGGCATTTAAACGGTATTGTTAAGCTACTGCGACCTCCACCGCTCTTCCAAGGGTCATTTAAACCATTTTGATAAGCTACTGCGACCCGCACGTCTCTTCCAAGGGGCATTTAAACCCTCTTGTTAAGCTCCTGCGACCTGCACGTCCCTTGAAAGGGGCATTTAAACCCTCTTGTTAAGCTACTGCGACCTGCACGTCTCTTCCAATATGCATTTAAACTGTCTTGTTAAGCTACTGCGACCTCCACATCTCTTCCAAGGGGCATTTAAACCATCTTATTAAGTTACTGCGACCTGCACATCTCTTCCAAGGGGCATTTAAACCATTTTATTAAGCTACTGCGACATGCACGTCTCTTCCAAGGGGCATTTAAACTGTCTTGTTAAGCTACTGCGACATCCACAGCTCTTCCAAGGGGCATTTAAACCATCTTGTTAAGCTACTGCGACCTGCACGTCTCTTCCAAGGGGCATTTAAACCCTCTTGGTAAGCTACTGCGACCTGCAAGCCTATTCCAAGGGGCATTTAAACCCTCTTCTTAAGCTACTGCGACCTGCACGTCTCTTCCAAGGGGGATTTAATCCATCTTGTTAAGCTACTGCAACCTGCATGTCTCTTCCAAAGGGCATTTAAACCGTCTTGTTAAGCTACTGCGACCTGCTCTTCTCTTCCAAGGGCCATTTAAACAGTCTTGTTAAGCTACTGCGACCTGCACGTCTCTTCCAAGGTGCATTTAAACCATCTTTTTAAGCTACTGCGACTTGCACGTCTGTTCCAAGGGGCATTTAAACCGTCTTGTTAAGCTACTGCGACCTACACGTCTCTTCCAAGGGGCATTTAAACTGTCTTGTTAAGCTACTGCGACCTCCACCGCTCTTACAAGGGGCATTTAAACCATCTTGGTAAGCTACTGCGACCTGCACGTCTCTTCCAAGGGATATTTAAACTGCCTTGTTAAGCTACTGCGACCTGCACGTCTCTTCTAAGGGGTATTTAAACCGTCTTGTTAAGCTACTGCGACTTGCACTTCTCTTCCAAGTGGCATTTATGCCGTCTTGTTAAGCTACTGTAACCTCCACCACTTTTCCAAGGGGCATTTAAACCGTCTTGTTAAGCTACTGCGACCTGCACGTCTCTTCCAAGGGGCATTTAAAATGCTTTGTTAAGCTACTGCGACCTGCACGTCTCTTCCAAGGGGCATTTAGACCATCTTGTTAAGCTACTGCGACCTGCACGTCTCTTCCAAGGGGCATTTAAACTGTCTTGTTAAGCTTCTGCGACCTGCATGTTTCTTCCAAGGGGCATTTAAACCGTTTTGTTAAACTACTGCGACATCCACCGCTCTTTCAAGGGGCAATTAAACAGTCTTGTGAAGCTACTGCAACATGCACGTCCCTTTCAAGGGGCATTTAAACTGTCTTGTTAAGCTACTGTGACCTCCACCGCTCCTCCAAGGGGCATTTAAACCATCTTGTTAAGCTGCTGCGACCTGCACGTCTCTTCCAAGTGGCATTTAAACCATCTTGTTAAGCTACTGCGACCTGCACGTCTCTTCCAAGGGGCATTTAAACTGTCTTGTTAAGCTACTGTGACCTCCACCTCTCTTCCAAGGGGCATTTAAACCGTCTTATTAAGCTACTGCGACCTGCACATCTCTTCCAAAGGGCATTTAAACCGTCTTATTAAGCTACTGCGACCTGCACGTCTCTTCCAAGGGGCATTTAAACCGTCTTGTTAAGTTACTGCGAACTCCACCGCTCTCCCAATGGGCATTTTAACGGTCTTGTTAAGCTAATGCGACCTGCACGTCTCTTCCAAGGTGCATTTAAACCATCTTGTTAATCTACTGCGACCTCCACCGCTTTTCCAAGGGGCATTTAAACGGTCTTGTTAAGCTAATGCGACCTGCACGTCTCTTCCAAGGAGCATTTAAACCGTCTTGTTAAGCTACTGCGACCTCCACCGCTCTTCCAAGGGGCATTTAAACCGTCTTGTTAAGCTACTGCGACCTGCACGTCTCTTCCATGGGGCATTTAAACCGTCTTGTTAAGCTACTGCGACCTGCACGTCTCTTCCAAGGGGCATTTAAACCGTCTTGTAAAGCTACTGCGACCTGCACGTCTCTTCCATGGGGCATTTAAACCGTCTTGTTAAGCTACTGCGACCTGCACGTCTCTTCCAAGGGGCATTTAAACCGTCTTGTTAAGCTACTGCAAACTCCACCACTCTTCCAAGGGGCATTTAAACCGTCTTGTTAAGCTACTGCGACCTGCACTTCTCTACCAAAGGGCATTTAAATCGTCTTGTTAAGCTACTGCGACCTGCCAGTCTCTTCCAAGGAGCATTTAAACTGTCTTGTTAAACTACTGCGACCTCCACCGCTCTTCCAAGGGGCATTTAAACCGTCTTGTTAAGCTACTCTGACCTGCACGTCGTTTCCAAGCGGCATTTAAACCGTCTTGTTAAGCTACTGCGACCTGCACGTCTCTTCTAAGGGGTTTTTAAACCGTCTTGCTAAGCTACTGCGACTTGCACGTCTCTTCCAAGGGGCATTTAAACCGTCTTGTTAAGCTACTGTAACCTCCACCCCTTTTCCAAGGGGCATTTAAACCGTCTTGTTAAGCTACTGCGACCTGCACATCTCTTCCAAGGGGCATTTAAACCGCTGTGTTAAGCTACTGCGACCTGCATGTCTCTTCCAAGGGGCATTTAAACCTTCTTGTTAAGCTACTGCGACCTGCAAGTCTCTTCCAAGTGGCATATTTACCGTCTTGTTAAGCTACAGTAACCTCCAACACTTTTCCAGGGGGCATTTAAACCGTCTTGTTAAGCTACTGCGAGCTGCACTTATCTTCCAAGGGGCATTTAAACCGCTGTGTTAAGCTACTGCGACCTGCATGTCTCTTCCAATGGGCATTTAAACCTTCTTGTTAAGCTACTGCGACCTCCACCTCTCTTCCAAGGGGCATTTAAACAGTCTTGTTAAGCTACTGCGACCTGCTCTTCTCTTCCAAGGGGCATTTAAACCGTCTTGTTAAGCTACTGTGAACTGCACGCCTCTTCGAAGGAGCATTTAAACTGTCTTGTTAAGCTACTGCGACCTGCACGTCTCTTCCAAAGGGCATTTAAACCGTCTTGTTAAGCTACTGCGACCTGCTCTTCTCTTCCAAGGGCCATTTAAACAGTCTTGTTAAGCTACTGCGACCTGCACGTCTCTTCCAAGGTGCATTTAAACCATCTTTTTAAGCTACTGCGACTTGCACGTCTGTTCCAAGGGGCATTTAAACCGTCTTGTTAAGCTACTGCGACCTACACGTCTCTTCCAAGGGGCATTTAAACTGTCTTGTTAAGCTACTGCGACTTCCACCGCTCTTACAAGGGGCATTTAAACCATCTTGGTAAGCTACTGCGACCTGCACGTCTCTTCCAAGGGGCATTTAAACTGCCTTGTTAAGCTACTGCGACCTGCACGTCTCTTCTAAGGGGTATTTAAACCGTCTTGTTAAGCTACTGCGACTTGCACGTCTCTTCCAAGTGGCATTTATACCGTCTTGTTAAGCTACTGTAACCTCCACCACTTTTCCAAGGGGCATTTAAACCGTCTTGTTAAGCTACTGCGACCTGCACGTCTCTTCCAAGGGGCATTTAAAATGCTTTGTTAAGCTACTGCGACCTGCACGTCTCTTCCAAAGGGCATTTAGACCATCTTGTTAAGCTACTGCGACCTGCACGTCTCTTCCAAGGGGCATTTAAACTGTCTTGTTAAGCTTCTGCGACCTGCATGTTTCTTCCAAGGGGCATTTAAACCGTTTTGTTAAACTACTGCGACATCCACCGCTCTTTCAAGGGGCATTTAAACAGTCTTGTGAAGCTACTGCAACATGCACGTCCCTTTCAAGGGGCATTTAAACTGTCTTGTTAAGCTACTGTGACCTCCACCGCTCCTCCAACGGGCATTTAAACCATCTTGTTAAGCTGCTGCGACCTGCACGTCTCTTCCAAGTGGCATTTAAACCATCTTGTTAAGCTACTGCGACCTGCACGTCTCTTCCAAGGGGCATTTAAACTGTCTTGTTAAGCTACTGCGACCTCCACCTCTCTTCCAAGGGGCATTTAAACCGTCTTATTAAGCTACTGCGACCTGCACATCTCTTCCAAGGGGCATTTAAACCGTCTTATTAAGCTACTGCGACCTGCACGTCTCTTCCAAGGGGCATTTAAACCGTCTTGTTAAGTTACTGCGAACTCCACCGCTCTCCCAATGGGCATTTTAACGGTCTTGTTAAGCTAATGCGACCTGCACGTCTCTTCCAAGGTGCATTTAAACCATCTTGTTAATCTACTGCGACCTCCACCGCTTTTCCAAGGGGCATTTAAACGGTCTTGTTAAGCTAATGCGACCTGCACGTCTCCTCCAAGGAGCATTTAAACCGTCTTGTTAAGCTACTGTGACCTCCACCGCTCTTCCAAGGGGCATTTAAACCGTCTTGTTAAGCTACTGCGACCTGCACGTCTCTTCCATGGGGCATTTAAACCGTCTTGTTAAGCTACTGCGACCTGCACGTCTCTTCCAAGGGGCATTTAAACCGTCTTGTAAAGCTACTGCGACCTGCACGTCTCTTCCATGGGGCATTTAAACCGTCTTGTTAAGCTACTGCGACCTGCACGTCTCTTCCAAGGGGCATTTAAACCGTCTTGTTAAGCTACTGCAAACTCCACCACTCTTCCAAGGGGCATTTAAACCGTCTTGTTAAGCTACTGCGACCTGCACTTCTCTACCAAAGGGCATATAAATCGTCTTGTTAAGCTACTGCGACCTGCCAGTCTCTTCCAAGGAGCATTTAAACTGTCTTGTTAAACTACTGCGACCTCCACCGCTCTTCCAAGGGGCATTTAAACCGTCTTGTTAAGCTACTCTGACCTGCACGTCTTTTCCAAGCGGCATTTAAACCGTCTTGTTAAGCTACTGCGACCTGCACGTCTCTTCTAAGGGGTATTTAAACCGTCCTGCTAAGCTACTGCGACTTGCACGTCTCTTCCAAGGGGCATTTAAACCGTCTTGTTAAGCTACTGTAACCTCCACCCCTTTTCCAAGGGGCATTTAAACCGTCTTGTTAAGCTACTGCGACCTGCACATCTCTTCCAAGGGGCATTTAAACCGCTGTGTTAAGCTACTGCGACCTGCATGTCTCTTCCAAGGGGCATTTAAACCTTCTTGTTAAGCTACTGCGACCTGCAAGTCTCTTCCAAGTGGCATATTTACCGTCTTGTTAAGCTACAGTAACCTCCAACACTTTTCCAGGGGGCATTTAAACCGTCTTGTTAAGCTACTGCGAGCTGCACTTATCTTCCAAGGGGCATTTAAACCGCTGTGTTAAGCTACTGCGACCTGCATGTCTCTTCCAATGGGCATTTAAACCTTCTTGTTAAGCTACTGCGACCTCCACCTCTCTTCCAAGGGGCATTTAAACAGTCTTGTTAAGCTACTGCGACCTGCTCTTCTCTTCCAAGGGGCATTTTAAACCGTCTTGTTAAGCTACTGTGAACTGCACGCCTCTTCGAAGGAGCATTTAAACTGTCTTGTTAAGCTACTGCGACCTGCACGTCTCTTCCAAGGGGCATTTAAACCGTCTTGTTAAGCTACTGCGACTTGCACGTCTCTTCGAAGGGGCATTTAAACCTTCTTGTTTAGGTATTGTAACCTCCACACTTTTCCAAGGGGCATTTAAACCGTCTTGTTAAGCTACTGCGACCTGCATGTCTCTTCCAAGGGGCATTTAAACCGTCTTGTTAAGCTGCTGCGACCTGCATGTCTCTTCCAAGGGGTATTTAAACCGTCTTGTAAAGCTACTGCGACCTGAGCTTCTCTACCAAAGGGCATTTAAACCGTCTTGTTAAGCTAATGCGACCTGCACGTCTCTTCCAAGGAGCATTTAAACCGTCTTGTTAAGCTACTGCGACCTCCACCGCTCTTCCAATGTCATTTTAACCGTCTTGTTAAGCTATTGAGACCTGCACATCTCTTCCAAGGGGCATTTAAACCATCTTGTTAATCTACTGCGACCTCCACCGCTTTTCCAAGGGGCATTTAAAGCATCTTGTTAAGCTACTGCAACCTGCAAGTCTCTTCCAAGGAGTATTTAAACCGTCTTGTTAAGCTACTGCGACCTCCACCGCTCTTCCAAGGAGCATTTAAACCGTCTTGTTAAGCTACTGCGAACTGCACGTCTCTTCCAAGGGCGATTTAAACCGTCTTCTTAAGCTACTGCGACCTGCACGTCTCTTCCAACGGGCATTTAAACCATCTTGTTAATCAACTGCGTCCTCCACCGCTATTCCAAGGGGCATTTAAACCGTCTTGGTAAGCTGCTGCGATCTGCACGTCTCTACCAAGGGGCATTTAATCCATCTTGTTAAGCTACTGCGACCTCCACCGCTCTTCCAATGTCATTTTAACCGTCTTGTTAAGCTACTGCGACCTGCACGTCTCTTCCAAGGGGCATTTAAACCATCTTGTTAATCTACTGCGACCTCCACCGCTTTTCGAATGGGCATTTAAAGCGTCTTGTTAAGCTACTGCAACCTGCAAGTCTCTTCCAAGGAGTATTTAAACCGTCTTGTTAAGCTACTGCGACCTGCACGTCTCTTCCAACGGGCATTTAAACCATCTTGTTAATCAACTGCGTCCTCCACCGCTATTCCAAGGGGCATTTAAACAGTCTTGGTGAACTGCTGCGATCTGCATGTCTCTTCCAATGGGCATTTAAACCGACTTGTTAAGCTACTGCGACCTGCACGTCTCTTCCAAGGGGCATTTAAACCGTCTTGTTAAGCTACTGCGACCTGCATGTCTCTTCCAAGGGGCATTTAAACCTTCTTGTTAAGCTACTGCGACCTGCAAGTCTCTTCCAAGAGGCATTTAAACCGTCTTGTTAAGCTTCTGCGACCTCCACCTCTCTTCCAAGGGGCATTTAAACCATCTTGTTAAGCTACTGCGACGTGCTCGTCTCTTCCAAGGGGCATTTAAACCGTCTTTTTAAGCTACTGCGACCTGCACGCCTCTTCCAAGGGCATTTAAACCGTCTTGTTAAGCTACTGCGACCTGCACTTCTCTTCCAAGGGGCATTTAAACCGTCTTGTTAAGCTACTGCAACTTGCACGTCTCTTCCAAGGGGCATTTAAACCTTCTTGTTTAGCTACTGTAACCTCCACCACTTTTGCAAGGGGCATTTAAACCATCTTGTTAAGCTACTGCGACCTGTATGTCTCTTCCAAGGGGCATTTAAACCGTCTTGTTAAGCTAATGTGACCTGCACGTCTCTTCCAAGGGGCATTTAAACCGTCTTGTTAAGCTACTGCGACCTGCACTTCTCTACCAAAGGGCATTTAAACCGTCTCGTTAAGCTGCTGCGACCTGCACGTATCTTCCAAGGGGCATTTAAACTGTCTTGTTAAGCTACTGCGACCTCCTACGGTCTTCCAAGGGGCATTTTAACCGTCTTGTTAAGCTACTGCGACCTGCACGTCTCTTCCAAGGGGTCATTTAAACCATCTTGTTAATCTACTGCGACCTCCACCGCTTTTCCAAGGGGCATTTAAACCGTCTTGTTAAGCTACTGCGACCTGCACGTCTCTTCCAAGGGGCATTTAAACCGTCTTGTTAACCTACTGCGACCTCCACCGCTTTTCCAAGGGGCATTTAAACCGTCTTGTTAAGCTACTGCGACCTGCATGTCTCTTCCAAGGGGCATTTAAACCATCTTGTTAAGCTACTGTGACCTGCACCGCTCTTCCAAGGGATATTTAATCCATCTTGTTAAGCTACTACGACCTGCACCGCTCTTCCAAGGGGCATTTAAACCGTCTTGTTAAGCTACTGCGACCTGCACTCCTCTACCAAAGGGCATTTAAACCGTCTTGTTAGGCTACTGCGACCTGCACGTCTCTTCCAAGGGGCATTTAAACCGTCTTTTTAAGCTACTGCGACCTCCACCGCTCTTCCAAGGGGCATTTCAACCGTCTTGTTAAGCTACTGCGACCTGCATGTCTCTTCCAAGGGGCATTTAAACCGTCTTGTTAATCTACTGCGACCTCCACCGCTTTTCCAAGGGGCATTTAAATCGTCTTGTTAAGCTACTGCGACCTGCACGTCTCTTCCATGGGGCATTTAAACCGTCTTGTTAAGCTACTGAGAGCTGCACGTCTCTTCCAAGGGGCATTTAAACCGTCTTGTTAAGATTCTGCGACCTGCACATCTCTTCCTACGGGCATTTAAACCATCTTGTTAAGCTACTGCGACCTGCACGTCTCTTCCAAGGAGCATTTAAACCGTCTTGTTAAGCTACTGCGACCTCCACCGCTCTTCCAAAGGGCTTTTAAACCGTCTTGTTAAGCTACTGCGACCTGCACGTCTCTTCCATGGGGCATTTAAACCGTCTTGTTAAGCTACTGCGACCTGCACTTCTCTTCCAAAGGGCATTTAAACCGTCTTGTTAAGCTACTGCGACCTGCACGTCTCTTCCATGGGGCATTTAAACCGTCTTGTTAAGCTACTGCGACCTGCACGTCTCTTCCAAGGGGCATTTAAACCGTCTTGTTAAGCTACTGCGACCTGCAAGTCTCCTCCAAGGGGCATTTATACCGTCTTGTTAAGCTACTGTAACCTCCAACACTTTTCCAGGGGGCATTTAGACCATCTTGTTAAGCTACTGCGACCTGCACTTATCTTCCAAGGGGCATTTAAACCGCTGTGTTAAGCTACTGCGACCTGCATGTCTCTTCCAATGAGCATTTAAACCTTCTTGTTAAGCTACTGCGACCTCCACCTCCCTTCCAAGGGGCATTTAAACAGTCTTGTTAAGCTACTGCGACCTGAAGTTGACGCGCCCCCTGGGCCATGTTCAGGGGAAACCCGGAGCCGGATCTGGATAGGGGTAGTAGTCCTTGTGGCGGTGACCCGGTCCGTGCCCAGGGTGTCAAACTAAGTGGCAGTCTGTGGCAGTAGATGTTAACTTGATCGACTACGCCACCCGTTGAGTGCGGCTTTGAAGCCGCCGCTGCAGAACAGTCCACTGAGGCCAGGTGTATAGGTATGTGCAGCGTGGTGGTATAACCCCCAACGGGAGGGGTATGGCCTCAGGGCAGCAGATGTGGATGATGGGGGTAGCAGGAACCACTCAGAGACGATGCGGTGTAGTTCAGGGTCTTTACTGGTAACAAAGATAGACCCTCCCGGAGTACTTGCTAGCGATCGGGGCCTGGTCAGTCCTTGAGCAGATGGGATCTCCCCTGGCTAGGTGGAGTTGTAGGCCTCCCAAACTAACGATACTCTTCTGGCTACCTTGCTAGAGGCGGATATAAGTAGCCCACGTCCCTGAGTGTACCGTGTGGTGCTCACCCGTATGGCCGGTGACTCGGGGCCTTCTAATGGCTTCCGCTCCACGACGGCGGTGCTGGTCCCACGCGTGTGACCGTGCCTTCGGGTTTCTGGGCCAGAGGACCTGAAATCCCCTGCCGGTCGGTTTCTGCTGCTGGGTAAGGATTAGTCCCCACAGCCTCGGACTCCGGGTCCGGTGATAACTTCTCAGTCAGGGCGAGCTCTGCAGCTGCCAGCCCCTGACTCCTTGTAGCACTGCTCCCACAGAGCTCCTGTTGTTTCTTCCTATGCTGCTTCTCTTCTCTACTCCAGGCATGGCCCAGGAGCTGGGCCCAGCCGGAGCCACAGCTCCCTGTCAGCCCCTCCTGGCCGAACTCTCCCTCAGAACTCTCTAACCCTGCCTCAGCCCCAGGTTTATATAGGGGAAGTCCTTCCCCTCCCAGGACTGGGCAGGAGGTGTGGCATGCATAGGATTCCTGACCAAGAGACCTCCCACCTGCTCTCAGACATAACATTGCTGTTACTGTGGAAACCAGACCCCTGGGGTGCCACATTCCCCCCTAGTGAAATTTAGTACTCCGGGACTAAACATATTTTTAGAAAAACAGAACAGGGTACCAACAATAATAATACAATAAGAAAAGCACATAAAGGTGGTCACGGCATGTCCGTAACCGGGTGCAGTCTTTGAAGAAAAGCAAGGTGTCCATTTCACCAAAACAGGGAGACGTAACCAGGTAGGGGTCTGTCCTGCCCCAAGTCCTTAACAGTCTTTAGTCCATCCTGGGTTACGCTCCACTAACTGTACAAGGTGGCCGCTCTCAGTCCTCGGCCAGTGGGGAAAAAGGGATGGCTGTTCACAGTCCTCAGCCTGGTAAGGGATAGGGGATGGCTGCTCACAGTCCTCAGCCTGGTAAGGGATAGGGAATGGCTGCTCACAGTCCTCAGCCTGTGGGAATTGGGGCACACGGGAACAGTTCACACTTGTCCCAACGGGGACCATATTTTACTTAGCAGCAGTCCTTGTACCCTAACGGGTAACTATGTACAGCTCTTTATTCACGCTACTTCCCTTCAGCAGCTATGTCCTCTTTGTGCTCCCCCCTAAGGGTAGTCCTCAGACCCGTCCGGGTCCTTTTGGCTTTCCTCATATTGGTAGTATGTGTCTGGACGATACCGCAGCTCCTCCTCAGTCAGACGGTGTACATGGAGGGCGTACAGTCCTTTGGCACCCGGGGAGTTCAGGCCTTGCGACCGGGCCTGGAGAGGGTCGCCGTTGATGACGCCCGGGGTCAGAGGGTGCGAATTTGGGCCTGGGCGCGGGCTGGTGGTGGCAGTGCCCAGGGCTGGAGGTATCGGCCGCAGGTCTTGTTGCGGGGGCTGGAGCAGATCGGTGTCTACAGCGCCCGGGGTCAGCGGCTCCACCAGGGGGCCCGGGAGCAGGCTGACGCTGGCAGCGTCCGGGACAGGGAGACTCCTCTTACCTGCTCCCGCGACAGCTCCTGCGTCACGCGTCTTCTCCTGGTGCTGGTCGGGGCCCGCGACGGCTGGGGCGCTGCCGATGCTGGGCAGCTTAGTCTGCTGCCGGTCCGCCATCTTGCTGTCCGTTCCTGGTGTCCTCCTCCCCCCTAGTGGACCGTGGCCTACCTTGCGATGATCCTCTTCCGTAGGCCGCGGCTCCGCAGTGGATCGTCAGGGTTGAGGACCTTCCGTCGCGCTCCTGTGACGTCGGCGTCTGCTGGGCTCCTTCCAGGACCTTACGCAACGTCCGGACGTGAGGCGGGGCTTCAGTTCTCGCGCTCTTTCGAAGTCCACGCCCCTCTTCTTCCCGCGCGGCGTCTTCAAGATGGCGTCCAACGGCGGGAAAACTCCACGGATGGCGGGAATCTTCACCACTGGTAAGTTTTGAACAGTTTTTTTCAGGCACGCAGTACCCGGTGGTTACGGGCACGAAATCCTGCCGACTACGCCAAAAGTTGACGCGCCCCCTGGGCCATGTTCAGGGGAAACCCGGAGCCGGATCTGGATAGGGGTAGTAGTCCTTGTGGCGGTGACCTGGTCCGTGCCCAGGGTGTCAAACTAAGTGGCAGTCTGTGGCAGTAGATGTTAACTTGATCGACTACGCCACCCGTTGAGTGCGGCTTTGAAGCCGCCGCTGCAGAACAGTCCACTGAGGCCAGGTGTATAGGTATGTGCAGCGTGGTGGTATAACCCCCAACGGGAGGGGTATGGCCTCAGGGCAGCAGATGTGGATGATGGGGGTAGCAGGAACCACTCAGAGACGATGCGGTGTAGTTCAGGGTCTTTACTGGTAACAAAGATAGACCCTCCCGGAGTACTTGCTAGCGATCGGGGCCTGGTCAGTCCTTGAGCAGATGGGATCTCCCCTGGCCAGGTGGAGTTGTAGGCCTCCCAAACTAACGATACTCTTCTGGCTACCTTGCTAGAGGCGGATATAAGTAGCCCACGTCCCTGAGTGTACCGTGTGGTGCTCACCCGTATGGCCGGTGACTCGGGGCCTTCTAATGGCTTCCGCTCCACGACGGCGGTGCTGGTCCCACGCGTGTGACCGTGCCTTCGGGTTTCTGGGCCAGAGGACCTGAAATCCCCTGCCGGTCGGTTTCTGCTGCTGGGTAAGGATTAGTCCCCACAGCCTCGGACTCCGGGTCCGGTGATAACTTCTCAGTCAGGGCGAGCTCTGCAGCTGCCAGCCCCTGACTCCTTGTAGCACTGCTCCCACAGAGCTCCTGTTGTTTCTTCCTATGCTGCTTCTCTTCTCTACTCCAGGCATGGCCCAGGAGCTGGGCCCAGCCGGAACCACAGCTCCCTGTCAGCCCCTCCTGGCCGAACTCTCCCTCAGAACTCTCTAACCCTGCCTCAGCCCCAGGTTTATATAGGAGAAGTCCTTCCCCTCCCAGGACTGGGCAGGAGGTGTGGCATGCATAGGATTCCTGACCAAGAGACCTCCCACCTGCTCTCAGACATATCATTGCTGTTACTGTGGAAACCAGACCCCTGGGGTGCCACACTCTTCTTTTCCAAGGGGCATTTAAACCGTCTTTTTAAGCTACTGCGACCTGCACGTCTCTTCCATATGCACGTCTCTTTGCATATTCCCACTGCATTTTGGGGTAAGTGAAGAGTCTCCGCGAGCTCAAAGAACACTGGATTTTGGCTGTTGGAGCTGAAAAGAGGACATCGGTAAACCGCGCGCCTACCGGCGCGCGCATTTTGAGGCTTTTTTTTAAGCTTTTTTCACTGTTTTCAGAACATTAACAATAAGAACATGGAAGAGTCCAGGAGCCATTTGGTGAGCTGCATATCCTGCTACATGTTCACAGACTTGCCAGTGGAAAAGCCAAACTTCACATGCCAGAAATGCAAGCTTTTGTCCCTGTTGGAGGAAAAGTTGCAAAATCTAGAAGAGAGGTTAACTACCTTGAAAATCATTAAGGAAGGTGAAGAGTTCTTAGACAGAGCAGAATTATCTCTTCATGATTCAGAAAGAGAAGAAATTCGAACTGCACCTGACGAAACAGAGGAATGGAAGCATGTGACCCACAGAAGCAGGAGGATCGAGAGGCAGTCAGCACCCATACTGCTCAGGAACCAGTACCAGGCTCTCATGCAGGAGAACCACGAAGAAATACAGCAAAATAAGACTTTGCCAGCAATGAATAACCTTGTAAGCCCTCAGAATCCTCCTGGATGGAGAAAGAAGAATGTTGTGAAGAAAAAACGGAGAGTGGTGGTCATGGGGGATTCCCTGTTAAGAGGAACAGAGGCCGCTATCTGCAGACCAGACATAACCTCAAGAGAAATGTGCTGTCTTCCAGGAGCAAAAATTAAAGATGTGTCTGACAGGATATCAAGACTCTTCAGACCTACAGATCACTACCCATTCCTGCTAATACATGTGGGGACAAATGACACCGCAAGAAAGGACCTGGAAACCATCTGCAGTGACTTTGAAGACTTAGGCAAGAAAGTGAAAGAATTGGGAGCGCAGGTGGTCTTCTCATCCATCCTCCCAGTGGATGGCCATGGAACAATGAGGTGGAATAAGATTCTACAGGTGAACAACTGGCTACGTCGATGGTGCCGTCAACAAGAATTTGAATTTCTGGATCACGGAATGAATTACCTATACGATGGACTACTTGCTAGAGATGGGGTGCACCTAACGAAGACTGGAAAACATGTATTTGGAAGTCGCCTTGCTACACTCATCAGAAGAGCTTTAAACTAGAACAATGTGGGAAGGGAAGCAAAAGGCCAGAAAAAGCCATACAGCTGACAAATACTATTGAGATCTGTGCTACTGGAAGTGGAAAGGAAGAACAAAGACAAAACAATTTAAATAATAAAAATATGGGAGGAAGAGAAACCAATCACAAACTAAAATGTTTTTATACAAATGCACAAAGCATGGGCATAAACAAGGAGAATTGGAACTACTAATGCAAGAAAAGAAATATGATGTCATTGGAATCACTGAAACTTGGTGGGACGATACACATGATTGGAATAAAAGGCTAAAAGGATACAACTTATTTGCAAGAAACAGACTTGATAAACGAGGAGGAGGTGTTGCATTGTATGTTAGAAAAGCGTATATCTGCACAGAGATTGAAGCTTCAGAGACTGGGAGTTCTGTGGAAACTGTTTGGGTAAGAATACAAGGAGAGAACAACGGAAAGGACACCATTGTAGGCATTTACTACAGGCCACCTGGGCAAGCTGAAGATATGGATGAACTCTTTATGTATCAAATGACCAAGTTCTCCAAAAAATATGACGTAGTGGTCATGGGAGATTTCAACTATCCAGACATTTGTTGGGAATCTCTCTCAAGTAAAACTAACAGGTCGAGCAAATTCTTATCCTCTCTTGCTGACAACTTTATCTTCCAAAAGGTAGGGGAGAAAACAAGGGGATCTGCTACTTTGGATCTAATCCTTATAAACAGGGAGGAAATGGTTGAGGAGGTAAAGGTGGCTGGGACCCTAGGAGGCAGCGATCATGCTATTATAGAATTTTGGATAACTAGAGGAGGAAGACATGTGAAGACTCAAACTTCAAGGTTAGATTTTAGAAAGGCAGATTTTAAGAGACTCAGAAAGAGAATAGGAGGGATCCAATGGCTGGATGTCCTTAAGGACAAAAATGTCCAGGAAGGATGGGAAATTTTTAAAAATGAGATTCTCAAAGCACAATCGTTAACAATCCCGAAAAGTAGGAAGAATGGGAAGCATTTAAGGAAACCAGGATGGATGAACACAGAACTTAAACACATGCTAAAAGGAAAGAAAGAAATGTTTATTAAATGGAAAGAGGGAGGCATATCTAAAGAAGATTATAATGCAGTCTGCAGATCCTGTAGGGCACGTATCAGGTTAGCTAAAGCTGACAATGAATTAAGGCTTGCAAGAGATGTCAAAAGCAATAAAAAAGGGTTTTGGGGGTATGTCAAAAGTAAAAGAAAAGTCAAAGATGCTATAGGATTTTTACAGGATGAAAATGGAGAAAAGGTAAGAGAGGATGTTGAGAAGGCCGAACTTTTTAATTCCTATTTTGCATCTGTTTTCTCTCAGAAAGAAAATGTAACATCAACTGATCTTCACTGTCCTTTTAAAGGAATAGAGGAATCCAAGTTATCTGTAAACAGAAAGATTGTGAGGGAATATTTAGCTAACATAAATAAGTTCAAGTCTCCAGGTCCAGATGAATTACACCCCAGAGTACTGAAGGAGATCGTAGAAGAAATTTTAGAACCACTCTCCATAATCTTTGAAAATTCTTGGAGAACAGGAGAAGTCCCAGAAGACTGGAGAAGAGCAAATGTTGTTCCTATCTTCAAAAAGGGGAAGAAGGTGGACCCTGGGAACTATAGGCCGGTGAGTCTGACTTCTATACCAGGAAAGATCTTTGAACAAATTATTAAACAACATGTATGTAAGTACATGGATACGAATGAAGTGATTAACCAGAGTCAGCATGGGTTTGTAACTAACAAGTCATGTCAGACTAACTTAATTTCCTTCTATGACAGAATCACTGACTGGGTGGATCAGGGAAATGCTGTAGATATAGTATATCTTGACTTCAGCAAAGCATTTGACAAAGTATCTCACACCATCCTTATTGAAAAAATGACCAAGTATGCAATGGACCAGGCAACTGTTAGGTGGATTCATAACTGGCTTAGTGATCGGACTCAAAGGGTGGTTGTAAATGGCTTCACATCCAGCTGGATGAATGTCTCAAGTGGGGTACCACAGGGCTCCGTCCTGGGACCTGTATTGTTCAACATCTTTATCAATGATTTAGATGAAGGAATTGAGAGTAAACTGATTAAATTTGCTGATGACACAAAGCTAGGAGGGATAGCTAATACTAGAGAAGAGAGAGAGAGGTTTCAAAAAGACCTAAATAAACTGGAGCAGTGGGCAGCAACCAACAGAATGGTTTTTAACAGGGAAAAATGCAAAGTACTACATCTGGGCAATAAAAATGAAAAAAGCATATACAGAATGGGAGGAATAGAGCTAAGCAACAGTACATGTGAAAAAGACTTAGGTATACTAATAGATAATAGACTGAACATGAGTCAACAGTGTGATGCAGCAGCAAAAAAGGCAAATACAATTCTGGGATGTATTAACAGAAGCATACAGTCTAGATCACGTGAAGTCATTATCGGTCTTTACTACTCTTTGGTCAGACCTCATCTGGAATACTGTGTACAGTTTTGGGCACCACATTTTAAAAAAGACATAGACAAACTGGAGCAAGTTCAGAGAAGAGCGACCAGAATGGTGACTGGTCTGCAAACCATGTCCTATGAGGAACGGTTGCAGGATTTGGGAATATTTAGCTTGCAAAAAAGAAGACTGAGAGGAGACTTAATAGCTGTCTACAAATATGTCAAGGGCTGTCACATTGTAGAAGGATCATCTTTATTCTCATTTGCACAAGGAAAGACTAGAAGCAATGGGATGAAACTAAATGGGAGGAGACACAGATTAGATATTAGAAAAAACTTTTTGACAGTTAGGGTGATTAATGAGTGGAACAGGCTGCCACGAAAGGTGGTGAGTTCCCCTTCAATGGACGTCTTCAAACAGAGGCTGGACAGACATCTGTCTGAGATGATCTAGTGAATCCTGCTTTGAGCAGGGGGTTGGACCAGATGACCCAGGAGGTCCCTTCCAACTCTACCATTCTATGATTCTATGATTCTATGATTCCATGGGGCATTTAAACCGTCTTGTGAAGCTACTGCGACCTGCACGTCTCTTCCAAGGGGCATTTAAACCGTCTTGTTAAGCTACTGCAAACTCCACCGCTCTTCCAAGGGGCATTTAAACCGTCTTGTTAAGCTACTGCGACCTGCACTTCTCTACCAAAGGGCATTTAAACCGTCTTGTTAAGCTACTGCGACCTGCCAGTCTCTTCCAAGGGGCATTTAAACTGTCTTGTTAAACTACTGCGACCTCCACCGCTGTTCCAAGGGGCATTTAAACTGTCTTGTTAAGCTACTGTGACCTGCACGTCTTTTCCAAGCGGCATTTAAACTGTCTTGTTAAGCTACTGCGACTTGCACGTCTCTTCCAAGGGGCATTTAAACCGTCTTGTTAAACTACTGTAACCTCCACCCCTTTTCCAAGGGGCATTTAAACCGTCTTGTTAAGCTACTGCGACCTGCACATCTCTTCCAAGGGGCATTTAAACCGCTGTGTTAAGCTCCTGCGACCTGCATGTCTCTTCCAAGGGGCATTTAAACCTTCTTGTTAAGCTACTGCGACCTGCAAGTCTCTTCCAAGGGGCATTTATACCGTCTTGTTAAGCTACTGTAACCTCCAACACTTTTCCAGGGGGCATTTAGACCGTCTTGTTAAGCTACTGCGACCTGCACTTATCTTCCAAGGGGCATTTAAACCACTGTGTTAAGCTACTGCGACCTGCATGTCTCTTCCAATGGGCATTTAAACCTTCTTGTTAAGCTACTGCGACCTCCACCTCTCTTCCAAAGGGCATTTAAACAGTCTTGTTAAGCTACTGCGACCTGCTCTTCTCTTCCAAGGGGCATTTAAACCGTCTTTTTAAGCTACTGTGACCTGCACGCCTCTTCCAAGGAGCATTTAAACCGTTTTGTTAAGCTACTGCGACCTGCACGTATATTCCAAGGGGCATTTAAACCGTCTTGTTAAGCTACTGCGACTTGCACGTCTCTTCCAAGGGGCATTTAAACCTTCTTGTTTAGGTATTGTAACCTCCACCACTTTTCCAAGGGGCATTTAAACCGTCTTGTTAAGCTACTGGGACCTGCATGTCTCTTCCAAGGGGCATTTAAACCGTCTTGTTAAGCTACTGGGACCTGCATGTCTCTTCCAAGGGGCATTTAAACCGTCTTGTTAAGCTGCTGCAACCTGCATGTCTCTTCCAAGGGGCATTTAAACCGTCTTATTAAGCTACTGCGACCTGCACTTCTCTACCAAAGGGCATTTAAACGGTCTTGTTAAGCTACTGTGACCTGCACGCCTCTTCCAAGGAGCATTTAAACCATCTTGTTAAGGTACTGCGACCTCCACCGCTCTTCCAATGGCATTTTAACCGTCTTGTTAAGCTACTGCGACCTGCACGTCTCTTCTAAGGGGCATTTAAACTATCTTGTTAATCTACTGCGACTTCCACCACTTTTCCAAGGGGCATTTAAAGCGTTTTGTTAAGCTACTGCAACCTGCACGTCTCTTCCAAGGAGTATTTAAACCGTCTTGTTAAGCTACTGCGACCTCCACCGCTCTTCCAAGGAGCATTTAAACCGTCTTGTTAAGCTACTGCGACGTGCACGTCTCTTCCATGGGGCATTTAAACTGTCTTGTTAAGCTACTGCGAACTACACGTCTCTTCCAAGGGTCATTTAAACCATCTTGTTAAGCTACTGCGACCTGCACGTCTCTTCCAACGGGCATTTAAACCATCTTGTTAATCAACTGCATCCTCCACCGCTATTCCAAGGGGCATTTAAACCGTCTTGGTAAGCTGCTGCGATCAGCACGTCTCTACCAAGGGGCATTTAATCCATCTTGTTAAGCTACTAGGACCTACACCGCTCTTCCAAGGGGCATTTAAACCGTCTTGATAAGCTACTGCGACCTGCACGTCTCTTCCAAGGGGCATTTAAACCGTCTTGTTAAGCTACTGCGACCTGCATGTCTCTTCCAAGGGGCATGTAAACCTTCTTGTTAAGCTACTGCGACCTGTATGTCTCTTCCAAGGGGCATTTAAACCGTTTTGTTAAGCTACTGTGACCTGCACGTCTCTTCCAATGGGCATTTAAACCGTCTTGCTAAGCTGCTGCGACCTGCATGTCTCTTCCAAGGGGCATTTAAACCGTGTTGTTAAGCTACTGCGACCTGCACTTCTCTACCAAAGGGCATTTAAACCGTCTCGTTAAGCTGCTGCCACGTGCACGTATCTTCCAAGGTTCATTTAAACCGTCTTGTTAAGCTACTGCGACCTCCTCCGCTCTTCCAAGGGGCATTTTAACCGTCTTGTTAAGCTACTGCGACCTGCACGTCTCTTCCAAGGGGTCATTTAAACCATCTTGTTAATCTACTGCGACCTCCACCGCTTTTCCAAGGCGCATTTAAACCGTCTTGTTAAGCTACTGCGACCTGCACGTCTCTTCCAAGGGGTATTTAAACCGTCTTGTTAAGCTACTGCGACCTCCACCGCTTTTCCAAGGGGCATTTAAACCGTCTTGTTAAGCTACTGCGACCTGCACATCTCTTCCAAGGGGCATTTAAACCATCTTGTTAAGCTACTGTGACCTGCACCGCTCTTCCAAGGGGCATTTAATCCATCTTGTTAAGCTACTACGACCTCCACCGCTCTTCCAAAGGGCATTTAAATCGTCTTGTTAAGCTACTGCGACCTGCATGTCTCTTCCAAGGGGCATTTAAACCATCTTTTTAAGCTACTGCGACCTGCACGTCTCTCCCAAGGGGCATTTAAACCGTCTTGTTAAGCTACTGCGACCTGCACGTCTCTTCCATGGGGCATTTAAACCGTCTTGTTAAGCTACTGCGACTTGCACGTCTCTTCCAAGGGGCATTTAAACCTTCTTGTTTAGCTACTGCGACCTGCATGTCTCTTCCAAGGGGCACTTAAACCGTCTTGTTAAGCTACTGCGACCTCCACCGCTCTTCCAAGGGGCATTTAATCCGTCTTGTTAAGCTACTGCGACCTGCACTTCTCTACCAAAGGGCATTTAAACCGTCTTGTTAGGCTACTGCGACCTGCACGTCTCTTCCAAGGGGCATTTAAACCGTCTTTTTAAGCTACTGCGACCTCCACCGCTCTTCCAAGGGACATTTTAACCGTCTTGTCAAGCTACTGCGACCTGAACGTCTCTTCCAAGGGGCATTTAAACCGTCTTGTTAATCTACTGCGACCTCCACCTCTTTTCCAAGGGGCATTTAAATTGTCTTGTTAAGCTACTGCGACCTGCACGTTTCTTCCAAGGGGCATTTAAACCGTCTTGTTAAGCTACTGCCACCTGCACGTCTCTTGCAAAGGGTATTTAAAACGTTCTGTTAAGCTACTGCGACCTGCACGTCTCTTCCAAGGGGCATTTAAATCATCTTGTTAAGCTACTGCGACCTGCACGTCTCTTACAAGGGGCAATTAAATCGTCTTGTTAAGCTACTGCGATCTCCACCGCTCTTCAAAAGGGGCATTTAAACCGTCTTGTGTAGCTACTGCGCCATGCACGTCTCTTCCAAGGGGCATTTAAACCGCCTTGTTAAGCTACTGCTACCTCCACCGCTCTTCCAAAGGGCATTTTAACCGTCTTGTTAAGCTACTGTGACAAGCACGTCTCTACCAACGGGCATTTAAACCGTCTTGTTAAGCTACTGCGACCTCCACTGCTCTTCCAAGGGGCATTTAATCCGTCTTGTTAAGCTACTGCGACCTGCACGTCTCTTCGAAGTGGCATTTAAAACGTCTTGTTAAGCTACTGCGAACTGCACGTCTCTTCCAAGGGGCATTTAAACCGTCTTGTTAAGCTTCTCCGAACTGCACGTCTCTTCCAAGGGGCATTTAAACCATCTTGTTAAGCTACTGTGACCTGCATTTCTCTTCCAAGGGGCATTTAAACTGTCTTGTTAAGCTACTGCGACCACCACCGCTTTGCCAAGGGGCATTTAAACCATCTTGTTAAGCTACTGTAACCTCCACCACTTTTCCAAGGTGCATTTAAACCGTCTTGTTAAGCTACTGCGACCTCCACCGCTCTTCCAAAGGGCATTTTAACTGTCTTGTTAAGCTACTGTGACCTGCACGTCTCTACCAAGGGGCATTTAAACCGTCTTGTTAAGCTACTGCGACCTCCACTGCTCTTCCAAGGGGCATTTAATCCATCTTGTTAAGCTACTGCGACCTGCACGTCTCTTCGAAGGGGCATTTACAGCGTCTTGTTAAGCTTCTGCGAACTGCACGTCTCTTCCAAGGGGCATTTAAAACATCTTGTTAAGATTCTCCGACCTGCACGTCTCTTACAAGGGGCATTTAAACCGTCTTGTTAAGCTACTGTGACCTGCATGTCTCTTCCAAGGGGCATTTAAAGTGTCTTGTTAAGCTACTGCGACCTCCACCGCTCTGCCAAGGGGCATTTAAACCATCTTGTTAAGCTACTGTAACCTCCACCACTTTTCCAAGGTGCATTTAAAGCGGCTTGTTAAGCTACTGCGACCTGCATATCCCTACCAAGGGGCATTTAACCGTCTTGGTAAGCAACTGCGACCTGCACGTCTCTTCCAACGGGCATTTAAACCATCTTGTTGATCAACTGCGTCCTCCACCGCTTTTCCAAGGGGCATTTAAACCGTCTTGGTAAGCTGCTGCGATCTGCACGTCTCTACCAACTGGCATTTAATTCATCTTGTTAAGCTACTACGACCTACACCGCTCTTCCAAGGGGCATTTAAACCGTCTTGTTAAGCTACTGCGACCTGCATGTCTCTTCCAAGGTGCATTTAAACCTTCTTGTTAAGCTACTGCGACCTGCATGTCTCTTCCAGGGGGCATTTAAACCTTCTTGTTAAGCTACTGCGACCTGCAAGTCTCTTCCAAGGGGAATTTAAACCGTCTTGTTAAGCTACTGCGACCTCCTCCGCTCTTCCAAGGGGCATTTAAACCGTCTTGTTAAGCTACTGCGACGTGCTCGACTCTTCCAAGGGGCATTTAAACCGTCTTTTTAAGCTACTGCGACCTGCACGTCTCTTCCAAGGGGCATTTAAACCGTCTTGTTAAGCTACTGCGACCTGCACGTCTCTTCCAAGGGGCATTTAAACCGTCTTGTTAAGCTACTGCGACTTGCACGTCTCTTCCAACGGGCATTTAAACCTTCTTGTTTAGCTACTGTAACCTCCACCACTTTTGCAAGGGGCATTTAAACCATCTTGTTAAGCTACTGCGACCTGTATGTCTCTTCCAAGGGGAATTTAAACCGTCTTGTTAATCTACTGCGACCTGCACGTCTCTTCCAAGGGGCATTTAAACCGTCTTGCTAAGCTGCTGCGACCTGCATGTCTCTTCCAAGGGGCATTTAAACCGTCTTGTTAAGCTACTGCGACCTGCACTTCTCTACCAAAGGGCATTTAATCCGTCTCGTTACGCTACTACGACCTGCACGTATCTTCCAAGGGGCATTTAAACCGTCTTGTTAAGCTACTGCGATCTCCTCCGCTCTTCCAAGGGGCATTTTAACCGTCTTGTTAAGCTACTGCGACTTGCACGTCTCTTTCAAGGGGCATTTAAACCATCTTGTTAATCTACTGCGACCTCCACCTCTTTTCCAAGGGGCATTTAAACCGTCTGGTTAAGCTACTGCGACCTGCACGTTTCTTCCATGGGGCATTTAAAATGTCTTGTTAAGCTACTGCGACCTGCACTTCTCTTCCAACGGGCATTTAAAACATCTTGTTAATCTACTGCGACCTCCACCGCTTTCCCAAGGGGCATTTAAACCGTCTTGTTAAGCTACTGCGACCTGCACGTCTCTTCCAAGGGGCATTTAAACCATCTTGTTAAGCTACTGTGACCTGCACCTCTCTTCCAAGGGGCATTTAATCCATCTTGTTAAGCTACTACGACCTCCACCGCTTTTCCAAGGGGCATTTAAATCGTCTTGTTAAGCTACTGCGACCTGCATGTCTCTTCCAAGGGGCTTTTAAACCATCTTTTTAAGCTACTGCGACCTGCACGTCTCTCCCAAGGGGCATTTAAACCGTCTTGTTAAGCTACTGCGACCTGCACGTCTCTTCCAAGGGGCATTTAAACCGTACTGTTAAGCTACTGCGACCTACACGTCTCTCCCTTGGGGCATTTAAACCGCCTTGTTAAGCTACTGCGACCTGCACGTCTCTTCCAAGGGGCATTTAAACCGTCTTTTTAAGCTACTGCGACCTGCACGTCTCTCCCAAGGGGCATTTAAACCGTCTTGTTAAGCTACTGCGACCTGCACGTCTCTTCCAAGGGGCATTTAAACCTTCTTGTTTAGCTACTGCGACCTGCACGTCTCTTCCAAGGGGCACTTAAACCGTCTTGTTAAGCTACTGCGACCGGCATGTCTCTTCCAAGGGGCACTTAAACCGTCTTGTTAAGCTACTGCGACCTTCACCGCTCTTCCAAGGGGCATTTAATCCGTCTTGTTAAGCTACTGCGACCTGCACTTCTCTACCAAAGGGCATTTAAACCGTCTTGTTAGGCTACTGCGACCTGCACGTCTCTTCCAAGGGGCATTTAAACCGTCTTTTTAAGCTACTGCGACCTCCACCTCTCTTCCAAGGGAAATTTTAACCGTCTTGTTAAGCTACTGCGACCTGCACGTCTCTTCCAAGGGGCATTTAAACCGTCTTGTTAAGCTACTGCGACCTGCACGTTTCTTCCAAGGGGCATTTAAACCGTCTTGTTAAGCTACTGCGACCTGCACGTCTCTTCCAAGGGGCATTTAAACCGTCTTGTTAAGCTACTGCGACTTGCACGTCTCTTCCAATGGGCATTTAAACCTTCTTGTTTAGCTACTGCGACCTGCATGTCTCTTCCAAGGGGCACTTAAACCGTCTAGTTAAGCTACTGCGACCTCCACCGCTCTTCCAAGGGGCATTTAATCCGTCTTGTTAAGCTACTGCTACCTGCAATTCTCTACCAAAGGGCATTTAAACCGTCTTGTTAGGCTACTGCGACCTGCACGTCTCTTCCAAGGGGCATTTAAACCGTCTTTTTAAGCTACTGCGACCTCCACCGCTCTTCCAAGGGACATTTTAACCATCTTGTTAAGCTACTGCGACCTGCACGTCTTTTCCAAGGGGCATTTAAACCGTCTTGTTTATCTACTGCAACCTCCACCGCTTTTCCAAGGGGCATTTAAATTGTCTTGTTAAGCTTCTGCAACCTGCACGTCTCTTCCAAGGGGCATTTAAACCGTCTTGTTAAGCTACTGCGACCTGCACGTCTCTTCCAAGGGGCATTTAAACCGTCTTGTTAAGCTACTACGACTTGCACGTCTCTTCCAACGGGCATTTAAACCTTCTTGTTTAGCTACTGTAACCTCCACCACTTTTGCAAGGGGCATTTAAACCATCTTGTTAAGCTACTGCGACCTGTATGTCTCTTCCAAGGGGCATTTAAACCGTCTTGTTAATCTACTGCGACCTGCACGTCTCTTCCAAGGGGCATTTAAACCGTCTTGCTAAGCTGCTGCGACCTGCATGTCTCTTCCAAGGGGCATTTAAACCGTCTTGTTAAGCTACTGCGACCTGCACTTCTCTACCAAAGGGCATTTAAACCGTCTCGTTACGCTACTACGACCTGCACGTATCTTCCAAGGGGCATTTAAACCGTCTTGTTAAGCTACTGCGATCTCTTCCGCTCTTCCAAGGGGCATTTTAACCGTCTTGTTAAGCTACTGCGACTTGCACGTCTCTTTCAAGGGGCATTTAAACCATCTTGTTAATCTACTGCGACCTCCACCTCTTTTCCAAGGGGCATTTAAACCGTCTGGTTAAGCTACTGCGACCTGCACGTCTCTTCCATGGGGCATTTAAAATGTCTTGTTAAGCTAATGTGACCTGCACGTCTCTTCCAACCGGCATTTAAAACATCTTGTTAATCTACTGCGACCTCCACCGCTTTCCCAAGGGGCATTTAAACCGTCTTGTTAAGCTACTGCGACCTGCACGTCTCTTCCAAGGGGCATTTAAACCATCTTGTTAAGCTACTGTGACCTGCACCTCTCTTCCAAGGGGCATTTAATCCATCTTGTTAAGCTACTACGACCTCCACCGCTTTTCCAAGGGGCATTTAAATAGTCTTGTTAAGCTACTGCGACCTGCACGTCTCTCCCAAGGGGCATTTAAACCGTCTTGTTAAGCTACTGCGACCTGCACGTCTCTTCCAAGGGGCATTTAAACCGTCTTGTTAAGCTACTGCGACCTACACGTCTCTCCCTAGGGGCATTTAAACCGCCTTGTTAAGCTACTGCGACCTGCACGTCTCTTCCAAGGGGCATTTAAACCATCTTTTTAAGCTACTGCGACCTGCACGTCTCTCCCAAGGGGCATTTAAACCGTCTTGTTAAGCTACTGCGACCTGCACGTCTCTTCCAAGGGGCATTTAAACCTTCTTGTTTAGCTACTGCGACCTGCATGTCTCTTCCAAGGGGCACTTAAACCGTCTTGTTAAGCTACTGCGACCTGCATGTCTCTTCCAAGGGGCACTTAAACCGTCTTGTTAAGCTACTGCGACCTCCACCGCTCTTCCAAGGGGCATTTAATCCGTCTTGTTAAGCTACTGCGACCTGCACTTCTCTACCAAAGGGCATTTAAACCGTCTTGTTAGGCTACTGCGACCTGCACGTCTCTTCCAAGGGGCATTTAAACCGTCTTTTTGAGCTACTGCGACCTCCACCTCTCTTCCAAGGGACATTTTAACCGTCTTGTTAAGCTACTGCGACCTGCACGTCTCTTCCAAGGGGCATTTAAACCGTCTTGTTAAGCTACTGCGACCTGCACGTTTCTTCCAAGGGGCATTTAAACCGTCTTGTTAAGCTACTGCGACCTGCACGTCTCTTCCAAGGGGCATTTAAACCGTCTTGTTAAGCTACTGCGACTTGCACGTCTCTCCCAAGGGGCATTTAAACCGTCTTGTTAAGCTACTGCGACCTGCACGTCTCTTCCAAGGGGCATTTAAACCTTCTTGTTTAGCTACTGCGACCTGCACGTCTCTTCCAAGGGGCACTTAAACCGTCTTGTTAAGCTACTGCGACCTGCATGTCTCTTCCAAGGGGCACTTAAACCGTCTTGTTAAGCTACTGCGACCTCCACCGCTCTTCCAAGGGGCATTTAATCCGTCTTGTTAAGCTACTGCGACCTGCACTTCTCTACCAAAGGGCATTTAAACCGTCTTGTTAGGCTACTGCGACCTGCACGTCTCTTCCAAGGGGCATTTAAACCGTCTTTTTAAGCTACTGCGACCTCCACCTCTCTTCCAAGGGACATTTTAACCGTCTTGTTAAGCTACTGCGACCTGCACGTCTCTTCCAAGGGGCATTTAAACCGTCTTGTTAAGCTACTGCGACCTGCACGTTTCTTCCAAGGGGCATTTAAACCGTCTTGTTAAGCTACTGCGACCTGCACGTCTCTTCCAAGGGGCATTTAAACCGTCTTGTTAAGCTACTGCGACTTGCACGTCTCTTCCAAGGGGCATTTAAACCTTCTTGTTTAGCTACTGCGACCTGCATGTCTCTTCCAAGGGGCACTTAAACCGTCTTGTTAAGCTACTGCGACCTCCACCGCTCTTCCAAATGGCATTTAATCCGTCTTGTTAAGCTACTGCGACCTGCAATTCTCTACCAAAGGGCATTTAAACCGTCTTGTTATGCTACTGCGACCTGCACGTCTCTTCCAAGGGGCATTTAAACCGTCTTTTTAAGCTACTGCGACCTCCACCGCTCTTCCAAGGGACATTTTAACCGTCTTGTTAAGCTACTGCGACCTGCACGTCTTTTCCAAGGGGCATTTAAACCGTCTTGTTTATCTACTGCGACCTCCACCGCTTTTCCAAGGGGCATTTAAATTGTCTTGTTAAGCTTCTGCAACCTGCACGTCTCTTCCAAGGGGCATTTAAACCGTCTTGTTAAGCTACTGCGACCTGCACGTTTCTTCCAAGGCGCATTTAAACCGTCTTGTTAAGCTACTGCCACCTGCATGTCTCTTGCAAAGGGTATTTAAAACGTTCTGTTAAGCTACTGTGACCTGCACGTCTCTTCCAAGGGGCATTTAAATCATCTTGTTAAGCTACTGCGACCTGCACGTCTCTTACAAAGGGCAATTAAATCGTCTTGTTAAGCTACTGCGATCTCCACCACTCTTCAAAAGGGGCATTTAAATCGTCTTATTTAGCTACTGCGCCATGCACGTCTCTTCCAAGGGGCATTTAAACCGCCTTGTTAAGCTACTGCGACCTCCACCGCTCTTCCAAAGGGCATTTTAACCGTCTTGTTAAGCTACTGTGACTAGCACGTCTCTACCAAGGGGCATTTAAACCGTCTTGTTAAGCTACTGCGACCTCCACTGCTCTTCCAAGGGGCATTTAATCCGTCTTGTTAAGCTACTGCGACCTGCACGTCTCTTCGAAGCGGCATTTAAAACGTCTTGTTAAGCTACTGCGAACTGCACGTCTCTTCCAAGGGGCATTTAAACCGTCTTGTTAAGCTAGTGCGACCTCCACTGCTCTTCCAAGGGGCATTTAATCCGTCTTGTTAAGCTACTGCGACCTGCACGTCTCTTCGAAGCGGCATTTAAAACGTCTTGTTAAGCTACTGCGAACTGCACTTCTCTTCCAAGGGGCATTTAAATAGTGTTGAGCCACCCCCGTAGTGTTCGAGTTCGGTTCGGTTCGTCGAACAGCCGTGTGTTCGCCGAACTGTTCGTCGAACTGTTCGTCGAACACCTTCGAACACCGTTAAAACCAATGGCAGGCAAACAAAAACACATAGAAACACATAGAAAACACCTTCAAAGGTGTCCAAAAGCTGACAAACTGCTCAGAAGACATAACTAACACATGGAAAAGTGACAAGTACATATAGTCATGCGAAAATAAAAGAGGTGGAGGAGTAAAAGGAGGGGGAGACACAGATATAGGCATGTCATGCCCTTCTAAAATCCAAAAAGTGAGAAGCCGACACGGCCAGTCCGCTCCTGCCCGTCCCACCTCCATGTCGCCGGGTTTGTGCCAGAGCCGCGGTGAACCCTAATGGTCAGCCCCCCTCTCCCAATACTGGTGCCTGTCCGCTGGTGGGTCGAGCGAGCCCCCCTGTGGTGGAGGCAGCTCTAAGCTTTTTAATTTAAATTGTCTCTCTAATTTGAATGAATACACTTTAAATCCATTTACAAGGATCTATTGGAGGGCAAGTCTCATGCCAGCAGCCGCGTAATTCCAGCTCCAGTAGCGTCCACTAAAGCTGCTGCAGTTAAAAAGCTTTTATAAGGATCGAGCTCGGCTGTCCACCGCAAGGCATCCTACTGCCAGTCCCAGCTCCTATGCCTTGGGGTGCCTCCTGATGCTCTTCACTAAGTATCCCATGGTCCCGAAGCATTTCCTTTGAAAAAATTAAGTGTCTAAACTACAGGTGGTGTAGCTTGCTTAACAGCCGGGATAATCCGCTGACTAACAGACACTGCTACTAGGCACAAAGTATTTCCTGGGCTAGATGCAGTTAAAAATTTGTAATTAGATACTCTCGTTGGATGCTGAGAAAGCATTCCATAGAGTCTCCTGGCACGCCATATATGATTCTCTTAAAAAGCTTGGGGTAGGGGTCTAGGGGACCCTTTTATAGCCAAAATCACGGCCCTGTATCACAATACGTCACCTAGGCTGAAGATAAATGGAACTGTAGCACCCTGAGGGCTCGGTTGCTACAGACGTATTGCACCTCACCCAGAGGTGTGATATCTCACTCTCAGGTAAGGATGGAGTGTGGATCAGGACCCGACACCTGCATGCATTACACCACATTGCCGTGGGGCAGGGCGACCAATATGCCCCTGAGATGGGCACGACAGTCCCTGTCCCTGGCTGGAGTGGGGGGAGGGAACACTGAGGAAGGGGAACCCTGTAGTGCAGGAGCAGGGAGGAAGCAGTTCCTGGGTGCATTGAGAAGGGAGTATAAAAGGTGGGCACCATCTTAGTTCAGTGCAGAGAAGTCTGAGCAGAAGTGGCAGGGAGCAGGGGCTCTGCATGAGCTCTGCTCCGGAGGTGGGCCTAGTAACAGAGGCCCAGGCCTGGAAGAGGGAGAAGGAAGGAAGAGGAGCGGAGAAGGCTCCAGGAACGAGGAATGAAGGGATCCCAGGGGTGCGGACGGGCGAGTCGCCACCGCACGCCCGAATCCACCTGCGTGGAGGGGTCAGGCCAAAGGGGGAGACCGGTCCCCGAACTAGTGGAGGCAGGAAACGACCCTCAGCTAGAAACCGGAGGATCTGACATTTTATGTGGCGCAGCCCCTCGCTACACCCGCTAGGAAGGCACCACATAGGGTCAGGGAAACTGGCGCCAAGTTTACCAAGAGGAGGCCCGAGGCAGCCGGACAGAAGTGTTGGTAAGAAGGGCCAGACAAAGGACACACAAAGGGGGTCCTGTGAAGTGCTCCAAAGTTATCTGGGAGTTGTCTGAGCCCCTCACCTGGTGAGCACAGTACGACGTGGGCAGCCGTTACCTGCAGACGTGGTCTGGATAATAAGAACTGTGAGTAAAGGCCCTGAACTGCATCACTGACTCCGTGTCGTTACTGCTGCTGCCCTGCACCATCACCCCCATCCTCCGCATACACTGCCCTGAGGCTATACTCCTCCCGTGGGGAGTTATGCTACGCTCTGCTGCACCCACAACACCAGCCTCAGCGGTCTGCCCTGTAGCGGCGGTTCACTCTGACCGCAATCCACGGGTGGCGTAGTCGGACATTTAAACATCAAAACCACATAAATAGTTCCGCCACTGGTTTGACCGCCCTGAGCCACGGAACCGGGTCGCCGCCACGAAGACTACAACCACCAGCATCCACCAAAAAGGGTCCGGCTCCGGGTGTCCCAAGGCCCAGGGGGCGCGTCAGAACATTTTCATCACCTTTCACAATCACCAATGGGACAAGGCAGGGATGTTCTCTGTCCCCTCTCTTATACATCCTAGTGACGGAGCACCTGCTCTCATCAATTCGCCATAACCCCAATATTAGGTGGATTGAGGTGGGAGGCACCGAGTACAAGTGCTCTCTATTTGCTGATGATGTCCTAGTATATATCACTCAATCACATATATCCATCCATGCTGTTATGGCTGAAATAGATCACTTTGTTACATGGTAAAATTTTAAAATCAATGCAGCGAAGTCTGAGGCCCTCGATGTCTCCCTCCCCAAATCCATATAGGATTCCATCCAGTCCAACTTTCCCTTTGCCTGGCCCTCACAGGGTATCAAATACTTAGGAATTCCTATTCATAGAGACCTCTCCCATCTATGTTATCTTAATTTTGGGCCCTTTATTGAACAACTCCATACAGACCACGGTTGGCAAGTTAGAACTGTAAGATTCACTACGTGAACCACTGGTGTTTTGTGGAAAAGCACATGTACACTGCGTTCCAAATTATTATGCAAAAAGTGTTTAGGAGTGATAAGGGAAGAATTTGTTTGTTTGTCAGTTAAACTCATTGATGGTGATGTGTGTCAGGGCTCTTTATATTACTGTAAGCAATTGCAGACACCTGTGCTAATTGGTTTGGCAGGTGTGTCCAATGAAAGGCAAGACTACTTAAGAAGGCTCTCTCACATTATTAAGCAGCCTACATTTTCTGCCAAAATGGGAAAGAAAAAGGATGTGTCGGCTGCTGAGAAACAACAAATTGTGGAGTGTTTAGGTCAAGGCATGACTACAATCAACATTGTGCGATGATCAGGATGAAGTGTCTTGGCAATCAAGAAGTATGTAGCTGATTCACAGTACACACGTGTGCGTGCTGATAAGGGCAAATTGAGGACTCTTTCCTACAGGCAATTATGTCAGGTTGAAAGAGCAGCGGCAAAAAAGCCTTGTCATAGCAGCAGACAAGTTTTTGAAGCTGCTTGTGCCTCCAACGTCCCCCGAACAACAAGATGCAGGGTCCTTCAGAGGTTTGCAGCTGTGCATACGCCATCCTGTCGACCTCCTCTATCCACTTCACACAAGCAGAAACGGCTCCAGTGGGCCAAACATTACATGAAGACTGATTTCAAAACTGTTTTGTTCACGGATGAGTGCCGTGCAGCGCTCGATGGTCCAGATGGATGGAGTGGAGGATGGCTGGTTGATGGACACCCCACGCAAACACGGCTACAGCGCCAACAAGGAGGAGGTGAAGTAATGTTTTGGGCTGGAATCATGGGGAGAGAGATTGTCGGCCCCTTTAGGATCCCTGAAGGCGCTAAAGATGAACTCCATAATGTATGTGGATTTTCTCAAACAGCACTTCCTGCCATGGTTCAAGAAGAAGAACCGTGTATTTCACAGCAAGATCATTTTTCTGCATGATAATGCACCATCTCATGCTGCACATAAAACATCTGCATCTCTGGCTGATATGGGCATAAAAGGGGACAAACTTATGGTGTGACCCCCATGCTCCCCTGACCTCTACCCCATTCAGAACCTTTGGAGCATCATTAAAAGGAGTGTCTATGATGGCGGGAGGCAGTTCACATCTAAGCAACAGCTCTGGGAGGGTATTCTGTCCTCATGCAAAACAATTGAAGCAGAAACCATCCAAAACCTGACAAATTCAATGGACGAGAGAGTTCAGAAGCTCCTTTCGAACAAGGGGTCCTATGTGAAAATGTAACATCACCTAGAATAAAGTTTTGAGTTGAAAACTGTTTGATTTCAGTTTCTAACAACCTGCTAATGCTTATAATTTCAAAAATGACCATTTTTTTGGTATTTATTAAAATGAAAAGGTTGATCGAAAAGTTTGGGGGATCTAAGAGTGTGGCAACCCAGTAGTCATGATTACTTCGAATTCTGACAATATGAGGGTCATGCTGCAGGTAGTGCAGCAAGAAAGCACTTATGTGTCTTGCGCATCTCGGAGCCCCAAAATTATTTTCCGGGCTAGATGCAGCTAAAAATTATTTTTAATTTTAAATCTGGTGAAGCTTTAGTATAGATGGCCTAATAGGATCAGTGCTGCACACTGCTACAAAGCCCAAATTATTTTCCAGTCAAGATACAGATAAACATGATTAGTAATTTGAAAGCTTAAAACGGTTGGTAGGGTAATTTTAACCAATCATCAAGCTTTTACTCTCCCCAGGATGACACAGGGGTAGAAAAGTCGTTTCGGATCCATGATTTGTTCATCTTTATGAACGTGAGTCTGTCTACATTATCAGTGGAGAGCCGCGTGCGCTTATCTGTCAGCACACCACCAGCAGCGCTGAACACACGTTCAGACAGAACGCTGGCTGCGGGGCATGACAAGATCTCCAAGGCGTAAGTGGCTAGCTCCGGCCATTTATCCAGATTGGAAGCCCAAAAAGAGCAAGGGTCCAGTGACACAGTCGTGGCTTCAATGTTTACTTGGAGATACTCCTGTACCATCGTCTCTAGGCGTTGACTATGTGTCAGACTTCTTGTCTCCTGTGGCCTTGCAAAGGATGGGCTAAAAAAGTGGTGAAATGATTCTGCAAAATTGATGTTACCAGCAGATACTGTGGTTCTGTTACGGTTTGAGTGCTGAACACTTGACGGTCCCACGGTTGGCAAGTTGGAACTGTGAGATTCACTACGTGTACCACTGGTATTTTGTGGAAAAGCACATGTAAGATTCTGCAACAGTCTTTGCTGATACTCCTGCATGCGTGCATCCCTTTCTATGGCAGGAATAATTTCTGCAAATTTACTTTTGTACCGGGGATCTAACAGTGTGGCAACCCAGTAGTCAGGATTATTTCTAATTCTCACAATTCAAGGGTCATGTTGCAGGTAGTGCAGCAAGAAGGCACCCATGTGTGTTGCGCATCCAGGAGCACCAAGTCCCTGTTGTGTTGGTGGCGAGGTAACAATCATGCTTCCTTCCTCTGTCCTCTCCCCCCAACCTCGCACAACAGAAATGTGATCAAGGTCTCCCTCATCTGATGAGTCTTCCATCAGTTCGTCCTCCACTTCTTCCTGGGCTCCTGCACCTTCCTCACTAGTTTGGCTGCTACCATGCGCCCTGGTAAAACCATCTCCCCCACCCTCACATGCCTGCCGCCTTGGTGCTGCCGACCGTCTGGACCTTGCAGATGTTAGCCCTTCCGCATACAACTCCTCCTCCTCTACTTCCTCCACCTCCTCTTGTGCCACCACCTGACTCCGAATTCTGTTTAACATGTGCTCCAGCATGTAAATCACCGGAATAGTCATGCTGATAATGGCATCGTCAGCACTAAACATCTTCGTCGCCATTTCAAAACTGTGCAGAAGGGTGCATAGGTCCCTGATCTGAGACCACTCCTCCAGCGTGATTTGCCCCACCTCTGAATCTCGTTGGCCCAGGCTATACGTCAGAACGTATTGCACCAGGGCTTGTCGGTGCTGCCACAGTCGCTGCAACATGTGCAGAGTTGAATTCCACCGGGTAGGCACATCGCATTTTAGCCGGTGAAGTGGCAGGCCCAACGACTTCTGTAGAGATGTAAGTCGCTGAGCTGCGGGATGCGAACGGCGGAAGTGAGCACACAGCGACCGTGCCCTCTGCAGAAGGCCATCTAGTCTGGGATAGTGGGCTAAAAATTGCTGGACAACCAGGTTCAACACGTGAGCCATACAAGGCACGTGTGTGACATTGCCCCGGCGAAGGGCCGCACCCAGGTTTGCAGCATTGTCGCACACGGCCTTCCCTGGTTTCAGGTCCAGTGGAGACAACCATTCATGAAATTGGTTCTCCAGAGCTGACCACAACTCCTCAGCTGTGTGACTCACATTTCCCAGACATTTCAATGTAAAAACCGCCTGATGACGTTGAGCCCTACTGCCAGCATAGTAAGGAGGTGTGCAGGATCCCTTCTGCGCAGTTAGAAAGCTTGTGGCATGACCAGACAGGCTTTGGGTGCAGGTGGAAGACCGAGAGGAGGTTGAGGAGGCAGAAGCAGTGGAGGAACTTTGACATAAAGAGGATTGACGCACAACTCGTGGGGACGGCAAGACTTGGACAGCAGCCCCTTGTCCTGCTGTCACCATAGTTACCTAGTGCCCAGTCAGCGACATGTAACGCCCCTGTCCATGCCTACTCGTTCAAGTGTCTGTGGTGAAATGCACCCTGTCACACACAGAGTTTCTCAAAGAAGCGGTGATGTTGTGTGCGACATGCTGGTGGAGCGCAGGCACACCTTTCTTTGAGAAGTAGTGCCGACTGGGCATCTGGTACTGGGGCACTGCGACGGACATAAGGTCTCGAAAATCCTCTGTGTCCACCAGGCGGAAAGGCAGCATTTCTGTAGCCAAGAGCTTGCAGATGGTGAAATTCAACCTCTTAGCTTTCTCATGGCTAGGAGGAAATGGTCTTTTACTTGTCCACATCTGAGGGACCGAGGGCTGGCTATTGTGCTTAGACAGGGTTGATAAGGGTGTCCCCGGCAAACTGCCGGTCTGTGAGGAAGATGCAGGCGGACATGTTAGGTTGCCTTGATCCAAAGGTGGTGCTATCGATGTCGGACAGCGCTCAACACCAGCTGGTGTTACCACCTCCAAAGAAAATGATGACCTGCCAATCACGCTGGCTGTTGCGGGTAAAGAGGTGGCAGGTCTGCGCCCCAAAACAGGTGTGACTGCTGTCCCCCCAGTCACAGAGGATGAAGAGGCCGCGGATGCACAAGATATGGCAGACGGTGGTTGGCCCGGCCGGCTAGGCCGCATTGTAGCACACTGAGCTTCCCACTGCAACTTATGCTTCATGTCCATGTGCCGGTTCATGCATGAAGTACTCAAACTATGTATTTTTTGGCCTCTACTTAGCTTTTGCTGACAAATGTTACAGATAACACGAGTTGGGTCATCTTTATCGATCTGAAAAAATGCCCAGGCTATGCAAGGCTTAGCACCCATGCAACCTGAAGAGCCACCACGACTTGTGGTGAGAGGCAGAGTTGTGTTTGAGGATGCAGTTGTTGACGTGCTTCCAGTACTACGTCTCTGTCCAGGAAGGCGCAACCTGACCTCGTCGTCACTAGCATCTTCCTCCACCTCCTCTGCTGACCTCATCACTTGGCTGACTGTGGGTTGACAGTAAGTGGGATCTCCAACCTCATCATCATCACCCTGTGCGTTATCACACCCGTCGTCCTCAGAGCCAACCTGTTCCTGCCCTGACAAAAAACTAAAGTTGTCGCTCCAATCAGGTATTTGAGTCTTATCATCGTCTTCCTCATTGTCTCCACCAACAGGAGTTACAGCTTGGGAATGAGGGTCTACATTATGGTCAGAACCTTCTGCGTCTGGTCCTGGATCCGACTCATAAAGATTCTGGGCATCAGTGCAGATCATTTCCTCGTCTGGATTCACTGAAGCGCTGGAGTCGACCTCTGATTCCCAGGCTATAGTATGAGTAAACAGCTCTGCAGACTCAACCATCTGTTCTACCTCATACTCAGACGGGCAGCTGGAGATTTGGGAGCTGTGAGGAAGCAAGTGCGATTGGGGTGACACCTTTGAGGACTGGAGTATTTGTGATGTTGAAGTTGATGTGGAGGAGAGCCCACTTAAAGGAGAACTTGATATCCGTTGAAGCACCTGCTGTTTTTGTGCCTCATCTGGAATTTGTAGCGATTGGCGTGGCCGTAAGAAAGGGATCTTATCACATTGTCCGCTAAAAAAAGTAGACATTTTAGTTTGGCTGGAAGATGGTCTTTCTTCTGCAGATGTTACTGTTGCTTTAACACCTACCCCACGGACACAACCTTTTTTCCCCTTCCCAACACGCCTATTTCCCTTTCCACCAGCAGCAGGCCTTTTTCCACTCATTTTGGTGGTTAACTAATTCACAACTCTGGAGTTGTTTGCACAAAAAAACAATGGATGGTAACCGAGCAGAGCTGAGTGGCCAAACTGTGGTATTAGGCCAAAACTATTGGCTGGGTTAGATGCAGAAAAAAATTATATTCAATTTGCAACCTGATGGAGGTCAGTATAGATGGACTAATACAACAAGTCCCGCACACAGCTAGAAGCCCAATATTTTTTCAGAGGTAGATGCAGAAAAAAATATATTCAGTTTGCAACCTGATGGAGGTCAGTATAGATGGACTAATACAACAAGTCCCACACACAGCTAGAAGCCCAATATTTTTTCAGAGGTAGATGCAGAAAAAAATATATTCAGTTTGCAACCTGATGGAGGTCAGTATAGATGGACTAATACAACAAGTCCCACACACAGCTAGAAGCCCAAATATTTTTTCAGAGGTACTGTAGATGCAGATAAAAATTATTTTTAATTTGCAACCTGATGGAGGTCAGTATAGATGGACTAATAGAGAAAGTCCCACACACTGCTAGAAGGCCAAATATTTTTTCAGAGCTAGATGCAGAAAAAAATTATATTCAGTTTGCAACCTGATGGAGGTCAGTATAGATGGACTAACAGAGAAAGTCCCACACACTACTAGAAGGCCAAATATTTTTTCAGAGCTAGATGCATACAAAAAATTATTTTGAATTTGCAACCTGATGGAGGTCAGTATAGGTGGACTAATAGAACAAGTCCCACACACTGCTAGAAGGCCAAATATTTTTTCAGAGCTAGATGCAGAAAAAAATTATATTCAGTTTGCAACCTGATGGAGGTCTGTATAGATGGATTAATAGAACAAGACCCACACACAGCTAGAAGCCCAATATTTTTTCAGAGGTAGATGCAGAAAAAAATATATTCAGTTTGCAACCTGATGGAGGTCAGTATAGATGGACTAATACAACAAGTCCCACACACAGCTAGAAGCCCAATATTTTTTCAGAGGTAGATGCAGAAAAAAATATATTCAGTTTGCAACCTGATGGAGGTCAGTATAGATGGACTAATACAACAAGTCCCACACACAGCTAGAAGCCCAATATTTTTTCAGAGGTAGATGCAGAAAAAAATATATTCAGTTTGCAACCTGATGGAGGTCAGTATAGATGGACTAATACAACAAGTCCCACACACAGCTAGAAGCCCAAATATTTTTTCAGAGGTACTGTAGATGCAGATGAAAATTATTTTTAATTTGCAACCTGATGGAGGTCAGTATAGATGGACTAATAGAGAAAGTCCGACACACTGCTAGAAGGCCAAATATTTTTTCAGAGCTAGATGCAGAAAAAAATTATATTCAGTTTGCAACCTGATGGAGGTCAGTATAGATGGACTAATAGAATGATGCTATGCCCAAAAGATTTTACTTCACTAGGTGCAGTAAAAAAATTGGTATTCTATACACAGGTGGTATATCTTGCAACACAGATAGGCTACTCCACTGACTAACACACTCTGCAATAGGCCAAAAAGGATTAGCTTTGCTAGATTCAGCCAAATGCTGTGAAAAAAACTTGCACAGCACTGGCACAGACCTGCCTGGCAAAAACTGATAGGAACTGATGTAACCTAGTCCTGAAAAGGACTCCAATTACAATTAGTCTTTACTCCCACAATCTATCTATTTAAGAGCACAGACCTCCCTGATAAAAGTCGTAGGAAATGCTGTAACCTAGTCCTTAAAAGGACTGCAATCACAACTATTCCCTACTCCCAAGCTATCTGTATATTTGTGCGAAAATTGGCTTGAAATTAACAAGGTATAGCGCACACAGCAACAGCGGTGCCGTCTAACACGCAGCTGCAGCAGTGAGAAAATGGTGGCGACGGGGAAAATGGCTTGGTCTTATAGGGCAAGGACATGTGACATACACTGCCAATGACACATGCCCTTGCTTGTGTGAAAAAAAGCACTTCGCTCCGTGTGTGCGCTGCTGATAGGCTGACAGATTGCACCTCCCCACTGCAAATGCGGGAAAGAGAAAAAAAAATGGAGATCTTCATTGTTCCTGCAGAGATCCATCCCCTGCCCCTCCCCCCACCCCGCTGTACACTCAAATTGCGTATTAACATTAATTTTCATCATTACTGAGAAAAAATCCAGTTATGATTTTGGTGCACGAACAGTTATCGAACATAACCTCGAACAGCCGAATTTTTCTCAAATTGTTCGTGTTCGCCGAACGGCTCGAACACCGCCCAAAACAGCTCGAATTTGAGATTGGCGAACAGTTCGAGTAGAACAACGCTCATCTCTACATTTAAACCGTCTTGTTAAGCTTCTCTGAACTGCACGTCTCTTCCAAGGGGCATTTAAACCGTCTTGTTAAGCTACTGTGACCTGCATTTCTCTTCCAAGGGGCATTTAAACCGCCTTGTGAAGCTACTGCGACCTCCACCGCTCTTCCAAAGGGCATTTAATCCGTCTTGTTAAGCTACTGCGACCTGCACGTCTCTTCGAAGCGGCATTTAAAACGTCTTGTTAAGCTACTGCGACCTGCACGTCTCTTCGAAGCGACATTTAAAACGTCTTGTTAAGCTACTGCGAACTGCACGTCTCTTCCAAGGGGCATTTAAACCGTCTTGTTAAGCTTCTCCGAACTGCACGTCTCTTCCAAGGGGCATTTAAACCGTCTTGTTAAGCTACTGTGACCTGCATTTCTCTTCCAAGGGGCATTTAAACTGTCTTGTTAAGGTACTGCGACCACCACCGCTTTGCCAAGGGGCATTTAAACCATCTTGTTAAGCTACTGTAACCTCCACCACTTTTCCAAGGTGCATTTAAACCGTCTTGTTAAGCTACTGCGACCTCCACCGCTCTTCCAAAGGGCATTTTAACTGTCTTGTTAAGCTACTGTGACCTGCACGTCTCTACCAAGGGGCATTTAAACCGTCTTGTTAAGCTACTGCGACCTCCACTGCTCTTCCAAGGGGCATTTAATCCATCTTGTTAAGCTACTGCGACCTGCACGTCTCTTCGAAGGGGCATTTAAACCGTCTTGTTAAGCTTCTGCGAACTGCACGTCTCTTCCAGGGGGCATTTAAAACATCTTGTTAAGCTTCTCCGACCTGCACGTCTCTTACAAGGGGCATTTAAACCGTCTTGTTAAGCTACTGTGACCTGCATGTCTCTTCCAAGGGGCATTTAAACTGTCTTGTTAAGCTACTGCGACCTCCACCGCTCTGCCAAGGGGCATTTAAACCATCTTGTTAAGCTACTGTAACCTCCACCACTTTTCCAAGGTGCATTTAAAGCGGCTTGTTAAGCTACTGCGACCTGCATATCTCTACCAAGGGGCATTTAACCATCTTGGTAAGCTACTGCGACCTGCACGTCTCTTCCAACGGGCATTTAAACCATCTTGTTGATCAACTGCGTCCTTCACCGCTTTTCCAAGGGGCATTTAAACCGTCTTGGTAAGCTGCTGCGATCTGCACGTCTCTACCAAGGGGCATTTAATTCATCTTGTTAAGCTACTACGACCTACACCGCTCTTCCAAGGGGCATTTAAAACCGTCTTGTTAAGCTACTGCGACCTGCATGTCTCTTCCAAGGGGCATTTAAACCGTCTTGTTAAGCTACTGCGACCTGCATGTCTCTTCCAGGGGGCATTTAAACCTTCTTGTTAAGCTACTGCGACCTGCAAGTCTCTTCCAAGGGGCATTTAAACCGTCTTGTTAAGCTACTGCGACCTCCTCCGCTCTTCCAAGGGGCATTTAAACCGTCTTGTTAAGCTACTGCGACGTGCTCGACTCTTCCAAGGGGCATTTAAACCGTCTTTTTAAGCTACTGCGACCTGCACGCCTCTTCCAAGGGGCATTTAAACCGTCTTGTTAAGCTACTGCGACCTGCACGTCTCTTCCAAGGGGCATTTAAACCGTCTTGTTAAGCTACTGCGACTTGCACGTCTCTTCCAACGGGCATTTAAACCTTCTTGTTTTGATACTGTAACCTCCACCACTTTTGCAAGGGGCATTTAAACCATCTTGTTAAGCTACTGCGACCTGTATGTCTCTTCCAAGGGGCATTTAAACCGTCTTGTTAATCTACTGCGACCGGCACGTCTCTTCCAAGGGGCATTTAAACTGTCTTGCTAAGCTGCTGCGACCTGCATGTCTCTTCCAAGGGGCATTTAAACCGTCTTGTTAAGCTACTGCGACCTGCACTTCTCTACCAAAGGGCATTTAAACCGTCTCGTTACGCTACTACGACCTGCACGTATCTTCCAAGGGGCATTTAAACCGTCTTGTTAAGCTACTGCGATCTCCTTCGCTCTTCCAAGGGGCATTTTAACCGTCTTGTTAAGCTAATGTGACCTGCACGTCTCTTTCAAGGGGCATTTAAACCATCTTGATAATCTACTGCGACCTCCACCTCTTTTCCAAGGGGCATTTAAAACGTCTTGTTAAGCTACTGCGACCTACACGTCTCTTCCAAGGGGCATTTAAACCGTCTTGTTATGCTATTGCGACCTGCACGTCTCTTCCAATGGGCATTTAAACCATCTTGTTAATCTACTGCGACCTCCACCGCTTTTCCAAGGGGCATTTAAACCGTCTGGTTAAGCTACTGCGACCTGCACGTCTCTTCCATGGGGCATTTAAACCGTCTTGTTAAGCTACTGCGACCTGCACGTCTCTTCCAACGGGCATTTAAACCATCTTGTTAATCTACTGCGACCTCCACCGCTTTTCCAAGGGGCATTTAAACCGTCTGGTTAAGCTACTGCGACCTGCACGTCTCTTCCAAGGGGCATTTAAACCATCTTGTTAAGCTACTGTGACCTGCACCTCTCTTCCAAGGGGCATTTAATCCATCTTGTTAAGCTGCTACGACCTCCACCGCTTTTCCAAGGGGCATTTAAATCGTCTTGTTAAGCTACTGCGACCTGCATGTCTCTTCCAAGGGGCTTTTAAACCATCTTGTTAAGCTACTGCGCCCTGCACGTCTCTTCCAAGGGGCATTTAAACCGTCTTGTTAAGCTACTGCGACCTGCACGTCTTTTCCAAGGGGCATTTAAACCGTCTTGTTAAGCTACTGCGACCTACACGTCTCTCCCTAGGGGCATTTAAACCGCCTTGTTAAGCTACTTCGACCTGCACGTCTCTTCCAAGGGGCATTTAAACCATCTTGTTAAGCTACTGCGACCTGCACGTCTCTTCCAAGGGGCATTTAAACCGTCTTGTTAAGCTACTGCGACCTACACGTCTCTCCCTAGGGGCATTTAAACCGCCTTGTTAAGCTACTGCGACCTGCACGTCTCTTCCAAGGGGCATTTAAACCATCTTTTTAAGCTACTGCGACCTGCACATCTCTCCCAAGGGGCATTTAAACCATCTTTTTAAGCTACTACGACCTGCACGTCTCTTCCAAGGGGCATTTAAATCGTCTTGTTAAGCTGCTGCGACTTGCACGTCTCTTCCAAGGGGCATTTAAACCATCTTGTTAAGCTACTGTGACCTGCACCTCTCTTCCAAGGGGCATTTAATCCATCTTGTTAATCTGCTACGACCTCCACCGCTTTTCCAAGGGGCATTTAAATCGTCTTGTTAAGCTACTGCGACCTGCATGTCTCTTCCAAGGGGCTTTTAAACCATCTTGTTAAGCTACTGCGCCCTGCACGTCTCTTCCAAGGGGCATTTAAACCGTCTTGTTAAGCTACTGCGACCTGCACGTCTCTTCCAAGGGGCATTTAAACCGTCTTGTTAAGCTACTGCGACCTACACGTCTCTCCCTAGGGGCATTTAAACCGCCTTGTTAAGCTACTTCGACCTGCACGTCTCTTCCAAGGGGCATTTAAACCATCTTGTTAAGCTACTGCGACCTGCACGTCTCTTCCAAGGGGCATTTAAACCGTCTTGTTAAGCTACTGCGACCTACACGTCTCTCCCTAGGGGCATTTAAACCGCCTTGTTAAGCTACTGCGACCTGCACGTCTCTTCCAAGGGGCATTTAAACCATCTTTTTAAGCTACTGCGACCTGCACATCTCTCCCAAGGGGCATTTAAACCATCTTTTTAAGCTACTACGACCTGCACGTCTCTTCCAAGGGGCATTTAAATCGTCTTGTTAAGCTGCTGCGACTTGCACGTCTCTTCCAAGGGGCATTTAAACCGTCTTGTTTAGCTACTGTAACCTCCACCTCTTTTCCAAGGGGAATTTAAACCATCTTGTTAAGCTACTGCGACCTGCATGTCTCTTCCAAGGGGCATTTAAACCATCTTGTTAAGCTAATGGGACCTGCACGTCTCTTCCAAGGGGCATTTAAACCGTCTTGTTAAGCTGCTGCGACCTGCATGTGACGCGCCCCCTGGGCCAGTGCTGTAGTGCGGCGCACGTGCGCGCGGGGGAATACCCGGAGCCGGATCCGATGGGGGTAGTAGTCTTCGTGTGGCGGTGACCCGGTCCGTGCCCAGGGTGGTCAAACTAAGTGGCAGTTATTGGTATGATGGTATTAGTGTCCGACTACGCCACCCGTTGAATGCGGTTATGAAACCGCCGCTGCAGGGCAGACCGCTGAGGCCGGTGGTATGGGTGTGCAGCGATGTTGATATAACCCCCAACGGGAGAGGTATGGCCTCAGGGCAGCGGATGTGGATGATGTTGGGAGTGATGGTGTGGATGTCCCAGCACTAATGGTGCGACAAGGAAGCACGGAGACGCGAGGGTACAGTTCAGGGTCTTTACTGATGGTACAAGGCAAACTCTCCCGGGAGTACTGGCTAGTAGTTGGGGCCTGGTTAGTCTGCGAGTAAGCCGGAGTTCCCCTGGCCAGGTGGAGTTGTAAGCCTTCCCGTTAGTCTGTACCCTTCCTGGCTACCCTGCTTTCGGCGGTTACAAGTAGCCCACGTCCCTGGGTATACCGTGTGGTGCTCACCCGTATGGCTGGTGACCTGGGGCCTCCTGTTAGCCTCCGCTCCGGGATGGCGGTGCTGGTCCCTTCGTTGTGACTGAGCCTCCGGGCTTTTATGGCCAGAGGACCTGGAATCCCCTGCCGGATGGATTCTGCTGCTGGGTATATCTTAGTCCCCACAGCCTCGGACTCCTGTGTCCGGTTTTAGTACCTTCTCCCAGGGCGAGCTCTGCACAGCTCCAGCCCCTGGCGCTTCTCCTTGGCTCCTACAGAGCTCCTGATGTCTATCTGTCCCTGTTTCTGCGTGTCCAGACCAGACTCCGTCTCTGTCTGGAACTCCTCTCCTTCTCCTCTAACCCTGCCTCAGCCCCAGTTTATGTAGGGGAAGTTCTTCCCCTCCCAGGACTGGGCAGGAGGTGTGGTATGCTTAGGGTTCCTGACCAGGAGACCTCCCACCTGCTCTCAGACGTAATATTGCTATTACTGTGGAAACCAGACCCCTGGGGTGCCACACATGTCTCTTCCAAGGGGCACTTAAACCATCTTGTTAAGCTACTGCGACCTCCTCCGCTCTTCCAAGGGGCATTTTAACCGTCTTGTTAAGCTACTGCGACCGGCACGTCGCTTCCAAGGGGCATTTAAACCATCTTGTTAATCTACTGCGACCTCCACCTCTTTTCCAAGGGGCATTTAAACCATCTTGTTAAGCTACTGCGACCTGCATGTCTCTTCCAAGGGGCATTTAAACCATATTGTTAAGCTACTGGGACCTGCACGTCTCTTCCAAGGGGCATTTAAACCATCTTGTTAAGCTACTGCGACCTCCACCGCTTTTCCAAGGGGCATTTAAACCGTCTTGTTAAGCTACTGGGACCTGCACGTCTCTTCCACGGGCCATTTAAACCGTCTTATTAAGCTACTGTGACCTGCACGTCTCTACCAAGGGGCATTTAAACCATCTTGTTAAGCTACTGCGACCTCCACTGCTCTTTCAAGGGGCATTTAAACCGTCTTGTTTAGCTACTGCAACCTGCACGTCTCTACCAATGGGCATTTAAACCGTCTTTTTAATATACTGCGCCATGCACGTCTCTTCCAAGGGGCATTTAAACCGTCTTGTTAAGCTACTGTGACCTGCACGTCTCTACCAAGGGGCATTAAAACTATCTTGTTAAGCTACTGTGACCTTCACCGTTCTTCCAAGGGGCATTTAAACCGTCTTGTTAAGCTACTCTGACCTGCACGTCTTTTCCAAGGGGCATTTAAACCGTCTTGTTAAGCTACTGCGACCTGCACGTCTCTTCTAATGGGCATTTAAACCATCTTGTTAAGCTACTGCGACTTGCATGTCTCTTCCAAGGGGCATTTAAACCGTCTTGTTAAGCTACTGTAACCTCCACCACTTTTCCAAAGGGCATATAAACCGTCTTGTTAAGCTACTGCGACCTGCACGTCTCTTCCAAGGGGCATTTAAACCGCTGTGTTAAGCTACTACGACCTGCATGTCTCTTCCAAGGGGCATTTAAACCTTCTTGTTAAGCTGCTGCGACCTGCAAGTCTCTTCCAAGGGGCATTTAAACTGTCTTGTTAAGCTACTTCGACCTCCACCTCTCTTCCAAGGGGCATTTAAACCGTCTTGTTAAGCTACTGCGACCTACTCGTGTCTTCCAAGTGCATTTACACCGTCTTTTTAAGCTTCTGTGACCTGCACGCCTCTTCCAAGGAGCATTTAAACCGTCTTGTTAAGCTTCTCCGACCTGCACGTCTCTTCCAAGGGGCATTTAAACCGTCTTGTTAAGCTACTGTGACCTGCATGTCTCTTCCAAGGGGCATTTAAACTGTTTTGTTAAGCTACTGCGACCTCCCCTGCTATGCCAAGGGGCACTTAATCCGTCTTGTTAAGCAACTGCGACCTGCACATCTCTTCAAAGGGGCATTTAAACCGTCTTGTTAAGCTACTGCGACCTGCACCCCTTTTCCAAGGAGCATTTAAACCGTCTTGTTAAGCTACTGCAACCTGCATGTCTCTTCCAAGGGGCATTTAAACCTTCTTGTTAAGCTACTGCGACCTGGAAGTCTCTTCCAAGGGGCATTTAAACTGTCTTGTTAAGCTACTTCGACCTCCACCTCTCTTCCAAGGGGCATTTAAGCTGTCTTGTTAAGCTACTGCGACCTGCACCCCTTTTCCAAGGAGCATTTAAATCGTCTTGTTAAGCTACTGCGACCAGCACGTCTCTTCCAAGGGGCATTTAAACCATCTTTTTAAGCTACTGTGACCTGCACGCCTTTTCCAAGGAGCATTTAAACCGTCTTGTTAAGCTACTGCGACCTGCACGTCTGTTCCAAAGGGCATTTAAACCGTCTTTTTAAGCTACTGTGACCAGCACGCCTTTTCCAAGCAGCATTTAAACCGTCTTGTTAAGCTACTGCGACCTGCACGTCTCTTCCAAGGGGCATTTAAACCGTCTTGTTAAGCTACTGCGACCTGCTCGTCTCTTCCAAGGGGCATTTAAACCGTATTTTTAAGCTACTGTCACCTGCACACCTTTTCCAAGGAGCATTTAAACCGTCTTGTTAAGCTACTGCGACCTGCACGTCTCTTCCAAGGGGCATTTAAACCGTCTTGTTAAGCTACTGCGACTTGCACGTCTCTTCCATGGGGCATTTAAACCTTCTTGTTTAGCTAATGTAACCTCCACCACTTTTCCAAAAGGCATTTAATCCGCCTTGTTAAGCTACTGCGACCTGCATGTCTCTTCCAAGGGGCATTTAAAGCTTCTTGTTAAGCTACTGCGACCTCCACCTCTCTTCCAAGGGGCATTTAAACCGTCTTGTTAAGCTACTGCGACCTGCTCGTCTCTTCCAAGGGGCATTTAAACCGTCTTTTTAAGCTACTGTGACCTGCACGCCTTTTCCAAGGAGCATTTAAACCGTCTTGTTAAGCTACTGCGACCTGCACGTCTCTTCCAAGGGGCATTTAAACTGTCTTGTTAAGCTACTGCGACTTGCACGTCTCTTCCAAGGGGCATTTAAACCTTCTTGTTTAGCTACTGTAACCTCCACCACTTTTCCAAGGTGCATTTAAACCGTCTTGTTAAGCTACTGGGACCTGCACGTCTCTTCCAAGGGGCATTTAAACCGTCTTGTTAAGCTGCTGCGACCTGCATGTCTCTTTCAAGGGGCATTTAAACCATCTTGTTAAGCAACTGCGACCTGCACTTCTCTACCAAAGGGCATTTAAACCATCTTGTTAAGCTACTGCGACCGGCACGTCTCTTCAAAGGGGCATTTAAACCGTCTTGTTAAGCTACTGGGACCTGCACGTCTCTTCCAAGGGGCATTTAAACCGTCTTGTTAAGCTGCTGCGACCTGCATGTCTCTTTTAAGGGGCATTTAAACCATCTTGTTAAGCAACTGCGACCTGCACTTCTCTACCAAAGGGCATTTAAACCGTCTTGTTAAGCTACTGCGACCAGCACGTCTCTTCCAAGGGGCATTTAAACCGTCTTGTTAAGCTACTGCGACCTCCACCGCTCTTCCAAGGGGCATTTAAACCATCTTGTTAAGCTACTGCGACCTGCACGTCTCTTCCAAGGAGCATTTAAACCGTCTTGTTAAGCTACTGCGACTTCCACCGCACTTCCAAGGGGCATTTAAACCATCTTGTTAAGCTACTGCAACCTGCACGTCTCTTCCAACGGGCATTTAAACCCTCTTGTTAAGCTACTGCGACCTGCACGTCTCTTCGAAGGGGCATTTAAACCGTCTTGTTAAGCTACTGCGAACTGCACGTCTCTTCCAAGGGGCATTTAAAACGTCTTGCTAAGCTTCTCCGACCTGCATGTCTCTTACAAGGGGCATTTAAACCGTCTTGTCAAGCTACTGTGACCTGCATGTCTCTTCCAAGGTGCATTTAAACTGTCTTGTTAAGCTACTGCGACCTCCACCGCTCTGCCAAGGGGCATTTAAACCATCTTGTTCAGCTACTGTAACCTCCACCACTTTTCCAAGGTGCATTTAAACCGTCTTGTTAACCTACTGCGACCTGCACGTCTCTTCCATGGGGCATTTAAAGCGGCTTGTTAAGCTACTGCGACCTGCATATCTCTACCAAGGGGCATTTAACCGTCTTGTTAAGCTACTGCGACCCCCACCGCTCTTCCAAGGTGCATTTAAACCGTCTTGTTAAGCTAGTGCGACCTGCACCTCTCTTCCAAGGGGCATTTAAATCATCTTGGTAAGCTACTGCGACCTGCATGTCTCTTCCAACGAGCATTTAAACCATCTTGTTAATCAACTGCGTCCTCCACCGCTTTTCCAAGGGGCATTTAAACCGTCTTGGTAAGCTGCTGCGATCTGCACGTCTCTACGAAGGGGCATTTAATCCATCTTGTTAAGCTACTACGACCTACACCTCTCTTCCAAGGGGCATTTAAACCATCTTGTTAAGCTACTGCGACCTGCACCTCTCTTCCAAGGGGCATTTAAACCGTCTTGTTAAGCTACTGCGACCTGCATGTCTCTTCCAGAGGGCATTTAAACCTTCTTGTTAAGCTACTGCGACCTGCAAATCTCTTCCAACGGGCATTTAAACCGTCTTTTTAAGCTACTGCGACCTCCACCTCTCTTCCAAGGGGCATTTAAACCGTCTTGTTAAGCTACTGCGACGTGCTCGACTCTTCCAAGTGGCATTTAAACCGTCTTTTTAAGCTACTGCGACATGCACGCCTCTTCCAAGGGGCATTTAAACCGTCTTGTTAAGCTACTGCGACCTGCACGTCTCTTCCAAATGCATTTAAACCGTCTTGTTAAGCTACTGCGACTTGCACGTCTCTTCCAAGGGGCATTTAAACCTTCTTGTTTAGCTACTGTAACCTCCACCACTTTTGCAAGGGGCATTTAAACCATCTTGTTAAGCTACTGCGACCTGTATGTCTCTTCCGAGGGGCATTTAAACCGTCTTGTTAAGCTACTGTCACCTGCACCGCTCTTCCAAGGGGCATTTAATCCATCTTGTTAAGCTACTATGACCTCCACCTCTTTTCCAAGGGGCATTTAAATCGTCTCGTTAAGCTACTGCCACCTGCATGTCTCTTCAAGGGGCATTTAAACCGTCTTTTTAAGCTACTGAGACCTGCACGTCTCTCCCAAGGGGCATTTAAACCGTCTTGTTAAGCTACTGCGACCTGCACGTCTCTTCAAAGGGACATTTAAACCATCTTGTTAAGCTACTGCTACCTGTACGTCTCTTCCAAGGGGCATTTAAACCGTCTTGTTAAGCTACTGCGACTTGCACTTCTCTTCCAAGGGGCATTTAAACCATCTTGTTAAGCTTCTGCGACCTACACGTCTCTCCCAAGTGGCATTTAAACCGTCTTGTTAATTTACTGCGACCTGCACGTCTCTTCCAAGGGCATTTAAACCATCTTTTTAAGCTACTGCGACCTGCACGTCTCTCTCAAGGGGTCATTTAAACCGTGTTGTTAAGCTACTGCGACCTGCACGTCTCTTCCAAGGGGCATTTAAACCGTCTTGTTAAGCTACTGCGACTTGCACGTCTCTTCCAAGGGGTATTTAAACAATCTTGTTAATCTACTGCGACCTCCACCGCTCTTCCAAGGGGCATTTTAACCGTCTTGTTAAGCTACTACGACCTGCACGTCTCTTCCAAGGGGCATTTAAACAATCTTGTTAATCTACTGCGACCTCCACCGCTTTTCCAAGGGGCATTTAAATCGTCTTGTTAAGCCACTGCGACCTGCACGTCTCTTCCAAGGGGCATTTAAACCGTCTTGGTAAGCTACTGCGACTTGCACGTCTCTTCCAAGGGGCATTTAAACCTTCTTCTTTAGCTACTGTAACCTCCACCTCTTTTCCAACGGGCATTTAAAACATCTTGTTAAGCTACTGCGACCTGCATGTCTCTTCCAAGGGCCATTTAACCATCTTGTTAAGCTACTGGGACCTGCACGTCTCTTCCAAGGGGCATTTAAACCGTCTTGTTAAGCTGCTGCGACCTGCATGTCTCTTCCAAGGGGCACTAAAACCGTCTTGTTAAGCTACTGCGACCTCCACCGCTCTTCCAAGGGGCATTTAAACCGTCTTTTTAAGCTACTGCGACCTGCACTTCTCTACCAAAGGGCATTTAAACCGTCTTGTTAAGCTACTGCGACCTGCACGTCTCTTCCAAGGGGCATTTAAAACGTCTTTTTAAGCTACTGCGACCTCCACCGCTCTTCCAAGGGGCATTTTAACCGTCTTGTTAAGCTACTGCGACCTGCACGTCTCTTCCAAGGGGCATTTAAACAATCTTGTTAATCTACTGCGACCTCCACCGCTTTTCCAAGGGGCATTTAAATCGTCTTGTTAAGCTACTGCGACCTGCACGTCTCTTCCAAGGGGCATTTAAACCGTCTTGGTAAGCTACTGCGACTTGCACGTCTCTTCCAAGGGGCATTTAAACCTTCTTCTTTAGCTATTGTAACCTCCACCTATTTTCCAAGGGGCATTTAAAACATCTTGTTAAGCTACTGCGACCTGCATGTCTCTTCCAAGGGGCATTTAAACCTTCTTCTTTAGCTACTGTAACCTCCACCTCTTTTCCAAGGGGCATTTAAAACGTCTTTTTAAGCTACTGCGACCTCCACCGCTCTTCCAAGGGGCATTTTACCCGTCTTGTTAAGCTACTGCGACCTGCACGTCTCTTCCAAGGGGCATTTAAACAATCTTGTTAATCTACTGCGACCTCCACCGCTTTTCCAAAGGGCATTTAAATCGTCTTCTTAAGCTACTGCGACCTGCACGTCTCTTCCAAGGGGCATTTAAACCGTCTTAGTTAGCTACTGCGACTTGCATGTCTCTTCCAAGGGGCATTTAAACCTTCTTGTTTAGCTATTGTAACCTCCACCTCTTTTCCAAGGGGCATTTAAACCATCTTGTTAAGCTACTGAGACCTGCATGTCTCTTCCAAGGGGCATTTAAACCATCTTGTTAAGCTACTGGAACCTCCACCGCTCTTCCAAGGGGCATTTTAACCGTCTTGTTAAGCTACTGCGACCTGCACGTCTCTTCCAAGGGGCATTTAAACAATCTTGTTAATCTACTGCGACCTCCACCGCTTTTCCAAGGGGTATTTAAATCGTCTTGCTAAGCTACTGCGACCTGCACGTCTCTTCCAAGGGGCATTTAAACCGTCTTGGTTAGCTGCTGCGATCTGCACGTCTCTACCAAGGGGCATTTAATCCGTCTTGTTAAGCTACTACGACTTCCACCGCTCTTCCAAGGGTCATTTAAACCGTCTTGTTAAGCTACTGCGACCTGCACGTTTCTTCCAAGTGGCATTTAAACCGTCTTGTTAAGCTACTGCGACCTGCACGTTTCTTCCAAGGGGCATTTAAACCGTCTTGTTAAGCTACTGCGACCTGCACGTCTCTTGCAAGGGGTATTTAAAACGTTTTGTTAAGCTACTGCGACCTACGCGTCTCTTCCAAGGGGCATTTAAACCTTCTTCTTTAGCTACTGTAACCTCCACCTCTTTTCCAAGGGGCATTTAAACCATCTTGTTAAGCTACTGCGACCTGCATGTCTCTTCCAAGGGGCATTTAAACCATCTTGTTAAGCTACTGGGACCTGCACGTCTCTTCCAAGGGGCATTTAAAACGTCTTTTTAAGCTACTGCGACCTCCACCGCTCTTCCAAGGGGCATTTTAACCGTCTTGTTAAGCTACTGCGACCTGCACGTCTCTTCCAAGGGGCATTTAAACAATCTTGTTAATCTACTGCGACCTCCACCGCTTTTCCAAGGGGCATTTAAATCGTCTTGTTAAGCTACTGCGACCTGCACGTCTCTTCCAAGGGGCATTTAAACCGTCTTGGTAAGCTACTGCGACATGCACGTCTCTTCCAAGGGGCATTTAAACCTTCTTCTTTAGCTATTGTAACCTCCACCTATTTTCCAAGGGGCATTTAAAACATCTTGTTAAGCTACTGCGACCTGCATGTCTCTTCCAAGGGGCATTTAAACCTTCTTCTTTAGCTACTGTAACCTCCACCTCTTTTCCAAGGGACATTTAAACCGTCTTTTTAAGCTACTGCGACCTGCACTTCTCTACCAAAGGGCACTTAAACCGTCTTGTTAAGCTACTGCGACCTGCACGTCTCTTCCAAGGGGCATTTAAAACGTCTTTTTAAGCTACTGCGACCTCCACCGCTCTTCCAAGGGGCATTTTAACCGTCTTGTTAAGCTACTGCGACCTGCACGTCTCTTCCAAGGGGCATTTAAACAATCTTGTTAATCTACTGCGACCTCCACCGCTTTTCCAAGGGGCATTTAAATCGTCTTGTTAAGCTACTGCGACCTGCACGTCTCTTCCAAGGGGCATTTAAACCGTCTTAGTTAGCTACTGCGACTTGCATGTCTCTTCCAAGGGGCATTTAAACCTTCTTGTTTAGCTATTGTAACCTCCACCTCTTTTCCAAGGGGCATTTAAACCATCTTGTTAAGCTACTGAGACCTGCATGTCTCTTCCAAGGGGCATTTAAACCATCTTGTTAAGCTACTGGAACCTCCACCGCTCTTCCAAGGGGCATTTTAACCGTCTTGTTAAGCTACTGCGACCTGCACGTCTCTTCCAAGGGGCATTTAAACAATCTTGCTAATCTACTGCGACCTCCACCGCTTTTCCAAGGGGTATTTAAATCGTCTTGCTAAGCTACTGCTACCTGCACGTCTCTTCCAAGGGGCATTTAAACCGTCTTGGTTAGCTGCTGCGATCTGCACGTCTCTACCAAGGGGCATTTAATCCGTCTTGTTAAGCTACTACGACTTCCACCGCTCTTCCAAGGGTCATTTAAACCGTCTTGTTAAGCTACTGCGACCTGCACGTTTCTTCCAAGTGGCATTTAAACCGTCTTGTTAAGCTACTGCGACCTGCACGTTTCTTCCAAAGGGCATTTAAACCGTCTTGTTAAGCTACTGCGACCTGCACGTCTCTTGCAAGGGGTATTTAAAACGTTTTGTTAAGCTACTGCGACCTACGCGTCTCTTCCAAGGGGCATTTAAACCTTCTTCTTTAGCTACTGTAACCTCCACCTCTTTTCCAAGGGGCATTTAAACCATCTTGTTAAGCTACTGCGACCTGCATGTCTCTTCCAAGGGGCATTTAAACCATCTTGTTAAGCTACTGGTACCTGCACGTCTCTTCCAAGGGGCATTTAAACCGTCTTGTTAAGCTGCTGCGACCTGCTTGTCTCTTCCAAGGTGCCCTTAAACCGTCTTGTTAAGCTACTGCGACCTCCACCGCTCTTCCAAGGGGCATTTAAACAGTCTTTTTAAGCTACTGCGACCAGCACTTCTCTACCAAAGGGCATTTAAACCATCTTGTTAAGCTACTGCGACCTGCATGTCTCTTCCAAGGGGCATATAAAACGTCTTTTTAAGCTACTGCGACCTCCACCGCTCTTCCAAGGGGCATTTTAACCGTCTTGTTAAGCTACTGCGACCTGCACGTCTCTTCCAAGGTGCATTTAAACAATCTTGTTAATCTACTGCGACCTCCACCGCTTTTCCAAGGGGCATTTAATTCGTCTTGTTAAGCTACTGCGACCTGCACGTCTCTTCCAAGGGGCATTTAAACCGTCTTGGTAAGCTACTGCGACTTGCACGTCTCTTCCAAGGGGCATTTAAACCTTCTTGTTTAGCTACTGTAACCTCCACCTCTTTTCCAAGGGACATTTAAACCATCTTGTTAAGCTACTGAGACCTGCATGTCTCTTCCAAGGGGCATTTAAACCATGTTGTTAAGCTACTGGAATCTCCACCGCTCTTCCAAGGGGCATTTTAACCGTCTTGTTAAGCTACTGCGACCTGCACGTCTCTTCCAAGGGGCATTTAAACAATCTTGTTAATCTACTGCGACCTCCACCGCTTTTCCAAGGGGTATTTAAATCGTCTTGCTAAGCTACTGCGACCTGCACGTCTCTTCCAAGGGGCATTTAAACCGTCTTGTTAAGCTACTGCGACCTGCACGTTTCTTCCAAGGGGCATTTAAACCGTCTTGTTAAGCTACTGCGACCTGCACGTCTCTTGCAAGGGGTATTTAAAACCTTTTGTTAAGCTACTGCAACCTACACGTCTCTTCCAAGGGGCATTTAAATCATCTTGTTAAGCTACTGCGACCTCCACCGCATTTCAAAGGGGCATTTAAACCATCTTGTTAAGCTACTGGGACCTGCACGTCTCTTCCAAGGGGCATTTAAACCGTCTTATTAAGCTACTGTGACCTGCACGTCTCTACCAAGGGGCATTTAAACCGTCTTGTTAATCTACTGCGCCATGCACGTCTCTTCCAAGGGGCATTTAAACCGTCTTGTTAAGCTACTGCGACCTCCACCGCTCTTCCAAAGGGCATTTTAACCGTCTTTTTAAGATACTGTGACCTGCACCACTTTTCCAAGGGGCATTTAAACCGTCTTGTTAAGCTTCTCCGAACTGCACGTCTCTTCCAAGGGGCATTTAAACCGTCTTTTTAAGCTACTGTGACCTGCATGTCTATTCCAAGGGGCATTTAAACTGTCTTGTTAAGCTACTGCGACCACCACCGCTTTGCCAAGGGGCATTTAAACCATCTTGTTAAGCTCCTGTAACCTCCACCACTTTTCCAAGGTGCATTTAAACCGTCTTGTTAAGCTACTGCGACCTCCACCGCTCTTCCAAAGGGCATTTTAACTGTCTTGTTAAGCTACTGTGACCTGCACGTCTCTACCAAGGGGCATTTAAACCGTCTTATTAAGCTGCTGCGACCTCCACTGCTCTTCCAAGGGGCATTTAATCCGTCTTGTTAAGCTACTGCGACCTGCACGTCTCTTCAAAGGGGCATTTAAACTGTCTTGTTAGGCTGCTGCGACCAGCATGTCTCTTCCAAGGGGCATTTAAACCGACTTGTTAAGCTACTGCGACATGCATATCTCTACCAAGGGGCATTTAAAACGTCATGTTAAGCTACTGCGACCTGCACGTCTCTTCCAAGGGGCATTTAAACTGTCTTGTTAGGCTGCTGCTGCATCCAGCATGTCTCTTCCAAGGGGCATTTAAACCGACTTGTTAAGCTACTGCGACCCCCACCGCTCTTCCAAGGGGCATTTAAACCGTCTTGTTAAGCTACTGCGACCTGCACCTCTCTTCCAAGGGGCATTTAAATCATCTTGGTAAGCTACTGCGACCTGCAAGCCTCTTCCAAGGGGCATTTAAACCTTCTTGTTAAGCTACTGCGACCTGCACGTCTCGTCCAAGGGGAATTTAAACTGTCTTGTTAAGCTTCTGCGACCTCCACCGCTCTTCCAAGGGGCATTTAAATCTTCTTGTTAAGCTACTCTGACCTGCAAGTATCTTCCAAGGGGCATTTAAACCGTCTTTTTTAAGCTACTGCGACATGCACGTCTCTTCTAAGGGGCATTTAAACCATTTTGTTAAGCTACTGTAACCTCCAACACTTTTCCAAGGGGCATTTAAACCGTCTTGTTAAGCTATTGCGACCTGCACGTCTCTTCCAAGGGGCATTTAAACCGCTGTGTTAAGCTACTGTGACCTGCATGTCTCTTCCAAGGGGCATTTAAACCTTCTTCTTAAGCTACTGCGACCTGCAAGTCTCTTGCAAGGGGCATTTAAACTGTCTTGTTAAGCTACTTCGACCTCCACCTCTCTTCCAAGGGGCATTTAAACTGTCTTGTTAAGCTACTGCGACCTGCACCCCTTTTCCAAGGAGCACTTAAACCGTCTTGTTAAGCTACTGCGACCTGCCCGTCTCTTCCAAGGGGCATTTAAACCATCTTTTTAAGCTACTGTGACCTGCACGCCTTTTCCAAGGAGCATTTAAACCGTCTTGTTAATCTACTACGACCTGCACGTCTCTTCCAAGGGTCATTTAAACCGTCTTTTTAAGCTACTGTGACCGGCACGCCTTTTCCAAGGAGCATTTAAACCGTCTTGTTAAGCTACTGCAACCTGCACGTCTCTTCCAAGGGGCATTTAAACCGTCTTGTTAAGCTACTGCGACCTGCTCGTCTCTTCCAAGGGGCATTTAAACCGTATTTTTAAGCTACTGTCACCTGCACACCTTTTCCAAGGAGCATTTAAACCGTCTTGTTAAGCTACTGCGACCTGCACGTCTCTTCCAAGGGACATTTAAACCGTCTTGTTAAGCTACTGCGACTTGCACGTCTCTCCCAAGGGGCATTTAAACCTTCTTGTTTAGCTACTGTAACCTCCACCACTTTTCCAAGGGGCATTTAAACCATCTTGTTAAGCTACTGCGACCTGCATGTCTCTTCCAAGCGGCATTTAAACTGTCTTGTTAAGCTACTTCGACCTCCACCTCTCTTCCAAGGGGCATTTAAACCGTCTTGTTAAGCTACTGCGACCTGCTCGTCTCTTCCAAGGGGCATTTAAACCATCTTTTTAAGCTACTGTGACCTGCACGCCTTTTCCAAGGAGCATTTAAACCGTCTTGTTAAGCTACTGCGACCTGCACGTCTCTTCCAAGGGGCATTTAAACTGTCTTGTTAAGCTTCTGCGACTTGCACGTCTCTTCCAAGGGGCATTTAAACCTTCTTGTTTAGCTACTGTAACCTCCACCACTTTTCCAAGGGGCATTTAAACCGTCTTGTTAAGCTACTGCGACCTGCATGTCTCTTCCAAGGGGCATTTAAACCGTCTTGTTAACCTACTGGGACCTGCACGTCTCTTCCAAGGGGCATTTAAACCGTCTTGTTAAGCTGCTGCGACCTGCATGTCTCTTCCAAGGGGCATTTAAACCATCTTGTTAAGCTACTGCTACCTGCACTTCTCTACCAACGGGCATTTTAACCGTCTTGTTAAGCTACTGCGACCTGCACGTCTCTTCCAAGGGGCATTTAAACCATCTTGTTAATCTACTGCGATCTCCACCGCTTTTCCAAGGGGCATTTAAATCGTCTTGTTAAGCTACTGCGACCTCCACCGCTCTTCCAAGGGGCATTTAAACCGTCTTGTTAAGCTACTGCAACCTGCATGTCTCTTCCAAGGGGCATTTAAACCGTCTTGTTAAGCTACTGCGACCTGCACGTCTCTTCCAAGGGGTATTTAAACCGTCTTGTTAAGCTACTGCGACCTGCACGTCTCTTCCAACGGACATTTAAACCATCTTGTTAATCTACTGCGACCTCAACCGCTTTTCCAAGGGGCATTTAAACTGTCTTGGTAAGCTGCTGCGATCTGCACGTCTCTACCAAGGGGTTATTTAATCCATCTTGCTAAGCTACTATGACCTACACCGCTCTTCCAAGGGGCATTTCAACCGTCTTTTTAAGCTACTGCGATCTGCATATCTCTTCCAAGGGGTATTTAAACATTCTTGTTAAGCTACTGCGACGTGCTCGTCTCTTCCAAGGGGCATTTAAACCTTCTTGTTAAGCTACTGAGACTTGCACGTCTCTTCCAAGCGACATTTAAACCTTCTTGTTTAGCTACTGTAACCTCCACCACTTTTCCAAGGGGCATTTAAACCGTCTTTTTAAGCTACTGGGACCTGCACGTCTCTTCCAAGGGGCATTTAAACCGTCTTGTTAAGCTGCTGCGACCTGCATGTCTCTTCCAAGGGGCATTTAAACCATCTTGTTAAGCTACTGCGACCTGCACTTCTCTACCAAAGGGCATTTAAACCATCTTGTTAAGCTACTGCGACCTCCACCGCTCTTCCAAGGGGCATTTTAACCATCTTGTTAATCTACTGCGACCTCCACCGCTTTTCCAAGGGGCATTTAAACCGTCTTGTTAAGCTAATGCGACCGGCACGTCTCTTCCAATAGGTATTTAAACCGTCTTGTTAAACTCCTGCGACCTCCACCGCTCTTCCAAGGGGCATTTAAACCGTCTTGTTAAGCTACTACGACCTGCACGTCTCTTCCATGGGGCATTTAAACCGTCTTGTTAAGCTACTGCGACCTGCACGTCTCTTCCAAAGGGCATTTAAACCGTCTTGTTAAGCTACTGCGACCTGCACGTCTCTTCCAACGGGCATTTAAACCATCTTGTAAGGTACTGCGACACGCACGTCTCTTGCAAGGGGTATTTAAACCGTTTTGTTAAGCTACTGCGACCTGCACGTCTCTTCCAAAGGGCATTTAAATCGTCTTGTTAAGCTACTGCGACCTCCACCGCTTTACAAAGGGGCATTTAAACCATCTTGTTAAGCTACTGGGACCAGAACGTCTCTTCCAAGGGGCATTTAAACCATCTTATTAGGCTACTGTGACCTGCAGGTCTCTTCCAAGGGGCAATTAAATCGTCATGTTAAGCTACTGCGACCTCCACCGCTCTTCCAAGGGGCATTTAAACCGTCTTGTTTAGCTACTGCGACCTGCACGTCTCTACCAAGGAGCATTTAAACCGTCTTGTTAATCTACTGCTCCATGCACGTCTCTTCCAAGGGACATTTAAACCATCTTGTTAAGCTACTGCGACCTGCACGTCTCTTCCAAGGGGCATTTAAACCATCTTGTTAAGCTACTGCGACCTCCACCGCTCTTCCAAAGGGCATTTTAACTGTCTTGTTAAGCTACTGTGACCTGCACGTCTCTACCAAGGGGCATTTAAACCGTCTTGTTAAGCTACTACCACCACCACTGCTCTTCCAAGGGGCATTTAATCCATCTTGTTAAGCTACTGCGACCTGCACGTCTCTTCTAAGGAGCATTTAAACCGTCTTGTTAAGGTACTGCGACCTCCACCGCTCTTCCAAGGGGCATTTAAACCGTCTTGTTAAGCTACTGCAACCTGCACGTCTCTTCCAAGGGACATTTAAACCGTCTTGTTAAGCTACTGCGACCTGCACGTCTCTTCCAAGGGGCATTTAAACCGTCTTGTTAAGCTACTGCGACCTGCACGAATCTTCCAACGGGCATTTAAACCATCTTGTTAATCTGCTGCAACCTCCACCAAGGGGCATTTAAACTGTCTTGGTAAGCTGCTACGATCTGCACGTCTCTACCAAGGGGTTATTTAATCCATCTTGCTAAGCTACTACGACCTACACCGCTCTTCAAAGGGGCATTTAAACTGTCTTTTTTAGCTACTGCGACCTGCATATCTCTTCCAAGGGGCATTTAAACCTTCTTGTTAAGCTACTGCGACCTGTAAGTCTCTTTCAAGGGGCACTTAAACTGTCTTGTTAAGCTTCTGCGACCTGCAGGTCTCTTCCAAGGGGCAATTAAATTGTCATGTTAAGCTACTGCGACCTCCACCGCTCTTCCAAGGGGCATTTAAACCGTCTTGTTTAGCTACTGCGACCTGCAAGTCTCTACCAAGGGGCATTTAAACCGTCTTGTTAAGCTACTGCGACTTGCATGTCTCTTCCAAGGGGCATTTAAACCGTTTTGTTAAGCTACTGTAACCTCCACCACTTTTCCAAGGGGCATTTAAACCGTCTTGTTAAGCTACTGCGACCTGCACGTCTCTTCCAAGGGGCATTTAAAGCGCTGTGTTAAGCTACTGTGACCTGCATGTCTCTTCCAAGGGGCATTTAAACCTTCTTCTTAAGCTACTGCGACCTGCAAGTCTCTTGCAAGGGGCATTTAAACTGTCTTGTTAAGCTACTTCGACCTCCACCTCTGTTCCAAGGGGCATTTAAACTGTCTTGTTAAGCTACTGCGACCTGCACCCCTTTTCCAAGGAGCATTTAAACCGTCTTGTTAAGCTACTGCGACCTGCCCGTCTCTTCCAAGGGGCATTTAAACCATCTTTTTAAGCTACTGTGACCTGCACGCCTTTTCCAAGGAGCATTTAAACCGTCTTGTTAAGCTACTGCGACCTGCACGTCTCTTCCAAGGGGCATTTAAACCATCTTGTTAAGCTACTGCGACCTGCTCGTCTCTTCCAAGGGGCATTTAAACCGTATTTTTAAGCTACTGTCACCTGCACACCTTTTCCAAGGAGCATTTAAACTGTCTTGTTAAGCTACTGCGACCTGCACGTCTCTTCCAAGGGACATTTAAACCGTCTTGTTAAGCTACTGCGACTTGCATGTCTCTTCCAAGGGGCATTTAAACCGTCTTGTTAAGCTACTGCGACCTGCATGTCTCTTCCAAGGGGCATTTAAACTGTCTTGTTAAGCTACTTCGACCTCCACATCTCTTCCAAAGGGCATTTAAACCGTCTTGTTAAGCTACTGCGACCTGCTCGTCTCTTCCAAGGGGCATTTAAACCATCTTTTTAAGCTACTGTGACCTGCACACCTTTTCCAAGGAGCATTTAAACCGTCTTGTTAAGCTACTGCGACCTGCACGTGTCTTCCAAGGGGCATTTAAACTGTCTTGTTAAGCTTCTGCCACTTGCACGTCTCTTCCAAGGGGCATTTAAACCTTCTTGTTTAGCTACTCTAACCTCCACCACTTTTCCAAGGGGCATTTAAACCGTCTTGTTAAGCTGCTGCGACCTGCATGTCTCTTCCAAGGGGCATTTAAACCGTCTTGTTAAGCTACTGCGACCTGCACGTCTCTTCCAACGGGCATTTAAATCGTCTTGTTAAGCTACTGCGACCTCCACCGCTTTTCAAAGGGGCATTTAAACCATCTTGTTAAGCTACTGGGACCTGCACGTCTCTTCCAAGGGGCATTTAAACCGTCTTATTAAGCTACTGTGACCTGCACGTCTCTTGCAAGAGGCAATTAAAACGTCTTGTTAATCTACTGCGCCATGCATGTTTCTTCCAAGGGACATTTAAACCGTCTTGTTAAGCTACTGCGACCTGCACGTCTCTTCCAAGGGGCATTTAAACCGTCTTGTAAAGCTACTGCGACCTCCACCTCTCTTCCAAAGGGCATTTTAACAGTCTTGTTAAGCTACTGTGACCTGCATGTCTCTACCAAGGGGCATTTAAACTGTCTTGTTAAGCTACTGCGACCTCCACGTCTCTTCCAAGGGGCATTTAATCCATCTTGTTAAGCTACTGCGACCTGCACGTCTCTTCGAGGGGCATTTAAACCGTCTTGTTAAGCTACTGCGAACTGCACGTCTCTTACAAGGGGCATTTAAACCGTCTTGTTAAGCTACTGCGACCTGCACGTCTCTTCCAAGGGGCATTTAAACAGTCTTGTTAAGCTACTGTGACCTGCATGTCTCTTCCAAGGGGCATTTAAACTGTCTTGTTAAGCTACTGCGACCTCCACCGCTCTGCCACGGGTCATTTAAACAATCTTGTTAAGCTACTGTAACCTCCACCACTTTTCGAAAGGGCATTTAAACTGTCTTGTTAAGCTACTGCGACCTGCACGTCTCTTCCATGGGGCATTTAAACCGTCTTGTTAAGCTAGTGCGACCTGCATATCTCTACAAAGGGGCATTTAAACCATCTTGTTAAGATACTGCGACCTGCACGTCTCTTCCAAGGGGCATTTCAACAGTCTTGTTTAGCTGCTGCGACCTGCATGTCTCTTCCAAGGGGCATTTAAACTGACTTGTTAAGCTACTGCGACCCCCACCGCTTTTCCAAGGGGCATTTAAACCGTCTTGTTAAGCTTATGCGACCTGCACGTCTCTTCCAAGGGGTATTTAAACAGTCTTGTTAAGCTACTGTGACCTGCATGTCTCTTCCAAGGGGCATTTAAACTGTCTTGTTAAGCTACTGCGACCTACACCGCTCTGCCAAGGGTCATTTAAACAATCTTCTTAAGCTACTGTAACCTCCACCACTTTTCCAAAGGGCATTTAAACCGTCTTGCTAAGCTACTGCGACCTTCACGTCTCTTCCATGGGGCTTTAAACCGTCTTGTTACGCTACTGCGACCTGCATATCTCTACCAAGGGGCATTTAAACCGTCTTGTTAAGCTACTGCTACCTGCACGTCTCTTCCAAGGGGCATTTGAACAGTCTTGTTAAGCTGCTGCGAACTGCATGTCTCTTCCAAGGGGCATTTAAACTGACTTGTTAAGCTACTGCGACCCCCACCGCTTTTCCAAGGGGCATTTAAATCGTCTTGTTAAGCTACTGCGACCTGCACCTCTCTTCCAAGGGGCATTTAAATCGTCTTGATAAGCTACTGCGACCTGCACATCTCTTCCAAGGGGCATTTAAACCGTCTTGTTAAGCTACTGCGACCTCCACGTCTCTTCCAATGGGCATTTAAACCATCTTGTTAAGCTGCTGCCACCTGCACGTCTCTTCCAAGGGGCATTTAAACCGTCTTGTTAAACTTCTGTCACCTGCACGTCTCTTCTAAGGGGCATTTAAGCCGTCTTCTTAAGCTACTGCGACTTGCACGTCTCTTCCAAGGGGCATTTAAACTATCTTGTTAAGCTACTGTAACCTCCACCACTTTTCCAATGGGCATTTATACCTTCTTGTTAAGCTACCTCAACTTGCTCGTCTCTTCCAAGGGGCATTTAAACTGTCTTGTTAAGCTACTGCAACCTCCACCTCTCTTCCAAGGGGCATTTAAACCGTCTTTTTAAGCTACTGCGACCTGCTCGTCTCTTCCAAGGGGCATTTAAACCGTCTTGTTAAGCTACTGCGACCTGCAAGTGTCTTCCAAGGCGCATTTAAACCCTCTTTTTAAGCTACTGCGACTTGAACGTCTCTTCCAAGGGGCATTTAAACTGTCTTGTTAAGCTAATGTAACCTCCACTACTTTTCTAAGGGGCATCTAAACAGCCTTGTGAAGCTACTGCGACCTGCAAGTCTCTTCTAAGGGGCATTTAACCGTCTTGTTAAGCTACTGCGACTTGCATGTCTCTTCCAAGGGCTATTTAAACTGTCTAGTTAAGCAACTGCGACCTACACCGCTCTGCCAAGGGGCATTTAAACCGTCTTGTTAAGCCACTGTTACCTCCACCACTTTCCCAAGGGGAATTTAAACCGTCTTGTTAAGCTACTGCGACCTGCTTGTCTCTTCCAAGGGGCATTTAAACTGTCTTCTTAAGCTACTGCGACGTCCACCGCTCTTCCAAGGGGCATTTAAACCATCTTGTTAAGCTACTGCAACCTGCACGTCTCTTCCAAGGAACATTTAAACCGTCTTGTTAAGCTACTGCGACCTGCACGTCTCTTCTAAGGGGCATTTAAACCATCTTGTTAAGCTACTGCGACCTGCACGTCTCTACCAAGGGGCATTTAAACTGTCTTGTTAAGCTACTACCACCACTGCTCTTCCAAGGGGCATTTAATCCATCTTGTTAAGCTACTGCGACCTGCACGTCTCTTTGAAGGGGCATTTAAACCTTCTTGTTAAGCTACTGAGAACTGCACGTCTCTTCCAAGGGGCATTTAAACCGTCTTGTTAAGCTTCTGCGACCTGCACGTCTCCTCCAAGGGGCATTTAAAGCGTCTTGTTAAGCTACTGTGACCTGCACGTCTCTTCCAAGGGGCATTTAAACCGTCTTGTTAAGCTACTGTGACCTGCATGTCTCTTCCAAGGAGCATTTAAACTGTCTTGTTAAGCTACTGCGACCTCCACTGCTCTGCCAAGGGGCATTTAAACCATCTTGTTAAGTTACTATAACCTCCACCACTTTTCCAAGGTGGCATTTAAACCGTCTTGTTAAGCTACTGCGACCTGCACGTCTCTTCCAAGGGGCATTTAAACCGTCTTGTGAAGCTACTGCGACCTGCACGTCTCTTCCAACGGACATTTAAATCGTCTTGTTAAGCTACTGCGACCTCCACCGCTTTTCAAAGGGGCATTTAAACCATCTTGTTAAGCTACTGGGACCTGCACGTCTCTTCCAAGGGGCATTTAAACCGTCTTATTAAGCTACTGTGACCTGCACGTCTCTTCCAATGGGCAATTAAACCGTCTTGTTATTGTACTGCGCCATGCATGTCTCTTCCAAGGGACATTTAAACCGTCTTTTAAGATACTGCGACCTGCACGTCTCTTCCAAGGGGCATTTAAACCGTCTTGTAAAGCTACTGCGACCTCCACCTCTCTTCCAAAGGGCATTTTAACAGTCTTGTTAAGCTACTGTGACCTGCATGTCTCTACCAAGGGGCATTTAAACCGTCTTGTTAAGCTACTGCGACCTACACTGCTATTCCAAGGGGCATTTAATCCATCTTGTTAAGCTACTACGACCTGCACGTCTCTTCCAAGGGGCATTTAAACCGTCTTGTTAAGCTACTGTGACCTGCATGTCTCTTCCAAGGAGCATTTAAACTGTCTTGTTAAGCTACTGCGACCTCCACCGCTCTGCCAAGGGGCATTTAAACCATCTTGTTAAGTTAATATAACCTCCACCACTTTTCCAAGGTGGCATTTAAACCGTCTTGTTAAGCTACTGCGACCTGCACGTCTCTTCCAAGGGGCATTTAAACCGTCTTGTGAAGCTACTGCGACCTGCACGTCTCTTCCAACGGACATTTAAATCGTCTTGTTAAGCTACTGCGACCTCCACCACTTTTCAAAGGGGCATTTAAACCATCTTGTTAAGCTACTGGGACCTGCACGTCTCTTCCAAGGGGCATTTAAACCGTCTTATTAAGCTACTGTGACCTGCACGTCTCTTCCAAGGGGCAATTAAACCGTCTTGTTAATGTACTGCGCCATGCACGTCTCTTCCAAGGGGCATTTAAACCGTCTTGTAAAGCTACTGCGACCTCCACCTCTCTTCCAAAGGGCATTTTAACAGTCTTGTTAAGCTACTGTGACCTGCATGTCTCTACCAAGGGGCATTTAAACCGTCTTGTTAAGCTACTGCGACCTACACTGCTCTTCCAAGGGGGATTTAATCCATCTTGTTAAGCTACTACGACCTGCACGTCTCTTCGAAGGGGCATTTAAACCGTCTTGTTAAGCTTCTGCGATCTGCACGTCTCTTCCAAGGGGCATTTAAACAGTCTTGTTAAGTTACTGTGACCTGCATGTCTCTTCCAAGGGGCATTTAAACTGTCTTGTTAAGCTACTGCGACCTCCACCGCTCTGCCAAGGGTCATTTAAACAATCTTGTTAAGCTACTGTAACCTCCACCACTTTTCCAAGGGGCATTTAAACTGTCTTGTTAAGCTACTGCGATCTACATGTCTCTTTCAAGGGGCATTTAAACCGTCTTTTTAAGCTACTGCTACCTGCACGTCTCTTCCAAGGGGCATTTAAACCTTCTTGTTTAGCAACTGTAACCTCCACCACTTTTCCAAGGGGCATTTAAACCGTCTTGTTAAGCTAATGCGACCTGCATGTCTCTTCCAAGGGGCATTTAAACCGTCTTGTTAAGCTACTGGGACCTGCACGTCTCTTCCAAGGGGCATTTAAACTGTCTTGTTAAGCTGCTGCGACCTGCATGTCTCTTCCAAGGGGCATTTAAACTGTCTTGTTAAGCTACTGCGACCCCCACCGCTCTTCCAAGGGGCATTTAAATCATCTTGGTAAGCTACTGCGACGTGCAAGCCTCTTCCAAGGGGCATTTAAACCGTCTTGTTAAGCTACTGCGACCTGCAAGTCTCTTCCAAGGGGCATTTAAACTGTCTTTTTAAGCTACTGCTACCTGCACGTCTCTTCCAAGTGGCATTTAAACTGTCTTGTTAATCTACTGCGACTAGTGTTGAGCCACCCCCGTAGTGTTCGAGTTCGGTTCGGTTCGTCGAACACCCGTGTGTTCGCCGAACTGTTCGTCGAACTGTTCGTCGAACACCGTTAAAACCAATGGCAGGCAAACAAAAACACATAGAAACACATAGAAAACACCTTCAAAGGTGTCCAAAAGCTGACAAACTGCTCAGAAGACATAACTAACACATGGAAAAGTGACAAGTACATATAGTCATGCGAAAATAAAAGAGGTGGAGGAGTAAAAGGAGGGGGAGACACAGATATAGGCAAGTCATGCCCTTCTAAAATCCAAAAAGTGAGAAGCCGACACGGCCAGTCCGCTCCTGCCCGTGCCACCTCCGTGTCGCCGGGTTTGTGCCAGAGCCGCGGTGAACCCTGATGGCCAGTCCCCCTCTCCCAATACTGGTGCCTGTCCGCTGGTGGGTCGAGCGAGCCCCCCTGTGGTGGAGGCAGCTCTAAGCTTTTTAATTTAAATTGTCTCTCTAATTTGAATGAATACACTTTAAATCCATTTACAAGGATCTATTGGAGGGCAAGTCTCATGCCAGCAGCCGCGTAATTCCAGTTCCAGTAGCGTCCACTAAAGCTGCTGCAGTTAAAAAGCTTTTATATGGATCGAGCTTGGCTGTCCACCGCAAGGCATCCTACTGCCAGTCCCAGCCCCTATGCCTTGGGGTGCCTCCTGATGCTCTTCACTGAGTATTCCATGGTCCCGAAGCATTTCCTTTGAAAAAATTAAGTGTCTAAACTACAGGTGGTGTAGCTTGCTTAACAGCCGGGATAATCCGCTGACTAGCAGACACTGCTACTAGGCACAAAGTATTTCCTGGGCTAGATGCAGTTAAAAATTTGTAATTAGATACTCTCGTTGGATGCTGAGAAAGCATTCCATAGAGTCTCCTGGCACGCCATATATGATTCTCTTAAAAAGCTTGGGGTAGGGGTCTAGGGGACCCTTTTATAGCCAAAATCACGGCCCTGTATCACAATACGTCACCTAGGCTGAAGATAAATGGAACTGTAGCACCCTGAGGGCTCGGTTGCTGCAGAGGTATTGCACCTCACCCAGAGGTGTGATATCTCACTCTCAGGTAAGGATGGAGTGTGGATCAGGACCCGACACCTGCATGCATTACACCACATTGCCGTGGGGCAGGGCGACCAATATGCCTCTGAGATGGGCACGACAGTCCCTGTCCCTGGCTGGAGTGGGGGGAGGGAACACTGAGGAAGGGGAACCCTGTAGTGCAGGAGCAGGGAGGAAGCAGTTCCTGGGTGCATTGAGAAGGGAGTATAAAAGGTGGGCACCATCTTAGTTCAGTGCAGAGAAGTCTGAGCAGAAGTGGCAGGGAGCAGGGGCTCTCCATGAGCTCTGCTCCGGAGGCGGGCCTAGTAACAGAGGCCCAGGCCTGGAAGAGGGAGAAGGAAGGAAGAGGAGCGGAGAAGGCTCCAGGAACGAGGAATGAAGGGATCCCAGGGGTGCGGACGGGCGAGTCGCCACCGCACGCCCGAATCCACCTGCGTGGAGGGGTCAGGCCAAAGGGGGAGACCGGTCCCCGAAACTAGTGGAGGCAGGAAACGACCCTCAGCTAGAAACCGGAGGCTGTGACATTTTATGTGGCGCAGCCCCTCGCTACACCCGCTAGGAAGGCACCACATAGGGTCAGGGAAACTGGCGCCAAGTTTACCAAGAGGAGGCCCGAGGCAGCCGGACAGAAGGGTTGGTAAGAAAGGCCAGACAAAGGACACACAAAGGGGGTCCTGTGAAGCGCTCCAAAGTTATCTGGGAGTTGTCTGAGCCCCTCACCTGGTGAGCACAGTACGACGTGGGCAGCCGTTACCTGCAGACGTGGTCTGGATAATAAGAACTGTGAATAAAGGCCCTGGACTGCATCACTGACTCCGTGTCGTTACTGCTGCTGCCCTGCACCATCACCCCCATCCTCCGCATACACTGCCCTGAGGCTATACTCCTCCCGTGGGGAGTTATGCTACGCTCTGCTGCACCCACAACACCAGCCTCAGCGGTCTGCCCTGCAGCGGCGGTTCACTCTGACCGCAATCCACGGGTGGCGTAGTCGGACATTTAAACATCAAAACCACATAAATAGTTCCGCCACTGGTTTGACCACCCTGAGCCACGGAACCGGGTCGCCGCCACGAAGACTACAACCACCAGCATCCACCAAAAAGGGTCCGGCTCCGGGTGTCCCAAGGCCCAGGGGGTGCATCAGAACATTTTCATCACCTTTCACAATCACCAATGGGACAAGGCAGGGATGTCCTCTGTCCCCTCTCTTATACATCCTAGTGACGGAGCACCTGCTCTCATCAATTCGCCATAACCCCAATATTAGGTGGATTGAGGTGGGAGGCACCGAGTACAAGTGCTCTCTATTTGCTGATGATGTCCTAGTATATATCACTCAATCACATATATCCATCCATGCTGTTATGGCTGAAATAGATCACTTTGTTACATGGTCAAATTTTAAAATCAATGCAGCGAAGTCTGAGGCCCTCGATGTCTCCCTCCCCAAATCCATATAGGATTCCATCCAGTCCAACTTTCCCTTTGCCTGGCCCTCACAGGGTATCAAATACTTAGGAATTCCTATTCATAGAGACCTCTCCCATCTATGTTATCTTAATTTTGGGCCCTTTATTGAACAACTCCATACAGACCACGGTTGGCAAGTTAGAACTGTAAGATTCACTACGTGAACCACTGGTGTTTTGTGGAAAAGCACATGTACACTGCGTTCCAAATTATTATGCAAAAAGTGTTTAGGAGTGATAAGGGAAGAATTTGTTTGTTTGTCAGTTAAACTCATTGATGGTGATGTGTGTCAGGGCTCTTTATATCACTGTAAGCAATTGCAGACACCTGTGCTAATTAGTTTGGCAGGTGTGTCCAATGAAAGGCAAGACTACTTAAGAAGGCTGTCTCACATTATTAAGCAGCCTACATTTTCTGCCAAAATGGGAAAGAAAAAGGATGTGTCGGCTGCTGAGAAGCAACAAATTGTGGAGTGTTTGGGTGAAGGCATGACTACAATCAACATTGTGCGATGATCAGGATGAAGTGTCTTGGCAATCAAGAAGTATGTAGCTGATTCACAGTACACACGTGTGCGTGCTGATAAGGGCAAATTGAGGACTCTTTCCTACAGGCAATTACGTCAGGTTGAAAGAGCAGCGGCAAAAAAGCCTTGTCATAGCAGCAGACAAGTTTTTGAAGCTGCTTGTGCCTCCAACGTCCCCCGAACAACAAGATGCAGGGTCCTTCAGAGGTTTGCAGCTGTGCATACGCCATCCTGTCGACCTCCTCTATCCACTTCACACAAGCAGAAACGGATCCAGTGGGCCAAAAATTACATGAAGACTGATTTCAAAACTGTTTTGTTCACGGATGAGTGCCGTGCAGCGCTCGATGGTCCAGATGGATGGAGTGGAGGATGGCTGGTTGATGGACACCCCACGCAAACACGGCTAGAGCGCCAACAAGGAGGAGGTGGAGTAATGTTTTGGGCTGGAATCATGGGGAGAGAGATTGTCGGCCCCTTTAGGATCCCTGAAGGCGCTAAAGATGAACTCCATAATGTATGTGGATTTTCTCAAACAGCACTTCCTGCCATGGTTCAAGAAGAAGAACCGTGTATTTCACAGCAAGATCATTTTTCTGCATGATAATGCACCATCTCATGCTGCACATAAAACATCTGCATCTCTGGCTGATATGGGCATAAAAGGGGACAAACTTATGGTGTGACCCCCATGCTCCCCTGACCTGTACCCCATTCAGAACCTTTGGAGCATCATTAAAAGGAGTGTCTATGATGGCGGGAGGCAGTTCACATCTAAGCAACAGCTCTGGGAGGGTATTCTGTCCTCATGCAAAACAATTGAAGCAGAAACCATCCAAAACCTGACAAATTCAATGGACAAGAGAGTTCAGAAGCTCCTTTCGAACAAGGGGTCCTATGTGAAAATGTAACATCACCTAGAATAAAGTTTTGAGTTGAAAACTTTGATTTCAGTTTCTAACAACCTGCTAATGCTTATAATTTCAAAAATGACCATTTTTTTGGTCTTTATTAAAATGAAAAGGTTGATCGAAAAGTTTGGGGGATCTAAGAGTGTGGCAACCCAGTAGTCATGATTACTTTGAATTCTGACAATATGAGGGTCATGCTGCAGGTAGTGCAGCAAGAAGGCACTTATGTGTCTTGCGCATCTCGGAGCCCCAAAATTATTTTCCGGGCTAGATGCAGCTAAAAATTATTATTAATTTTAAATCTGGTGAAGCTTTAGTATAGATGGCCTAATAGGATCAGTGCTGCACACTGCTACAAAGCCCAAATTATTTTCCAGCCAAGATACAGATAAACATGATTAGTAATTTGAAAGCTTAAAACGGTTGGTAGGGTGATTTTAACCAATCATCAAGCTTTTACTCTCCCCAGGATGACACAGGGGTAGAAAAGTCGTTTCGGAACCATGATTTGTTCATCTTTATGAACGTGAGTCTGTCTACATTATCAGTGGAGAGCCGCGTTCTCTTATCTGTCAGCACACCACCAGCAGCGCTGAACACACGTTCAGACAGAACGCTGGCTGCGGGGCATGACAAGATCTCCAAAGCGTAAGTGGCTAGCTCCGGCCATTTATCCAGATTGGAAGCCCAAAAAAAGCAAGGGTCCAGTGACACAGTCGTGGCTTCAATGTTTACTTGGAGATACTCCTGTACCATCGTCTCTAGGCGTTGACTATGTGTCAGACTTCTTGTCTCCTGTGGCCTTGCAAAGGATGGGCTAAAAAAGTGGTGAAATGATTCCGCAAAATTGATGTTACCAGCAGATACTGTGGTTCTGTTACGGTTTGAGTGCTGAACACTTGACGGTCCCACGGTTGGCAAGTTGGAACTGTGAGATTCACTACGTGCACCACTGGTATTTTGTGGAAAAGCACATGTAAGATTCTGCAACAGTCTCTGCTGATACTCCTGCATGCGTGCATCCCTTTCTATGGCAGGAATAATTTCTGCAAATTTACTTTTGTACCGGGGATCTAACAGTGTGGCAACCCAGTAGTCAGGATTATTTCTAATTCTCACAATTCGAGGGTCATGTTGCAGGTAGTGCAGCAAGAAGGCACTCATGTGTGTTGCGCATCCAGGAGCACCAAGTCCCTGTTGTGTTGGTGGCGAGGTAACAATCATGCTTCCTTCCTCTGTCCTCTCCCCCCAACCTCGCACAACAGAAATGTGATCAAGGTCTCCCTCATCTGATGAGTCTTCCATCAGTTCGTCCTCCACTTCTTCCTGGGCTCCTGCACCTTCCTCACTAGTTTGGCTGCTACCATGCGCCCTGGTAAAACCATCTCCCCCACCCTCACATGCCTGCCGCCTTGGTGCTGCCGACCGTCTGGACCTTGCAGATGTTAGCCCTTCCGCATACAACTCCTCCTCCTCTACTTCCTCCACCTCCTCTTGTGCCACCACCTGACTCCAAATTCTGTTTAACATGTGCTCCAGCATGTAAATCACCGGAATAGTCATGCTGATAATGGCATCGTCAGCACTAAACATCTTCGTCGCCATTTCAAAACTGTGCAGAAGGGTGCATAGGTCCCTGATCTGAGACCACTCCTCCAGCGTGATTTGCCCCACCTCTGAATCTCGTTGGCCCAGGCTATACGTCAGAACGTATTGCACCAGGGCTTGTCGGTGCTGCCACAGTCGCTGCAACATGTACAGAGTTGAATTCCACCGGGTAGGCACATCGCATTTTAGCCGGTGAAGTGGCAGGCCCAACGACTTCTGTAGAGATGTAAGTCGCTGAGCTGCGGGATGCGAACGGCGGAAGTGAGCACACAGCGACTGTGCCCTCTGCAGAAGGCCATCTAGTCTGGGATAGTGGGCTAAAAATTGCTGGACAACCAGGTTCAACACGTGAGCCATACAAGGCACGTGTGTGACATTGCCCCGGCGAAGGGCCGCACCCAGGTTTGCAGCATTGTCGCACACGGCCTTCCCTGGTTTCAGGTCCAGTGGAGACAACCATTCATGAAATTGGTTCTCCAGAGCTGACCACAACTCCTCAGCTGTGTGACTCACATTTCCCAGACATTTCAATGTAAAAACCGCCTGATGACGTTAAGCCCTACTGCCAGCATAGTAAGGAGGTGTGCAGGATCCCTTCTGCGCAGTTAGAAAGCTTGTGGCATGACCAGACAGGCTTTGGGTGCAGGTGGAAGACCAAGAGGAGGTTGAGGAGGCAGAAGCAGTGGAGGAACTTTGACATAAAGAGGATTGACGCACAACTCGTGGGGACGGCAAGACTTGGACAGCAGCCCCTTGTCCTGCTGTCACCATAGTTACCCAGTGCCCAGTCAGCGACATGTAACGCCCCTGTCCATGCCTACTCGTCCAAGTGTCTGTGGTGAAATGCACCCTGTCACACACAGAGTTTCTCAAAGAAGCGGTGATGTTGTGTGCGACATGCTGGTGGAGCGCAGGCACACCTTTCTTTGAGAAGTAGTGCCGACTGGGCATCTGGTACTGGGGCACTGCGACGGACATAAGGTCTCGAAAATCCTCTGTGTCCACCAGGCGGAAAGGCAGCATTTCTGTAGCCAAGAGCTTGCAGATGGTGAAATTCAACCTCTTAGCTTTCTCATGGCTAGGAGGAAATGGTCTTTTACTTGTCCACACCTGAGGGACCGAGGGCTGGCTATTGTGCTTAGACGGGGTTGATAAGGGTGTCCCCGGCAAACTGCCGGTCTGTGAGGAAGATGCAGGCGGACATGTTAGGTTGCCTTGATCCAAAGGTGGTGCTATCGATGTCGGACAGCGCTCAACACCAGCTGGTGTTACCACCTCCAAAGAAAATGATGACCTGCCAATCACGCTGGCTGTTGCGGGTAAAGAGGTGGCAGGTCTGCGCCCCAAAACAGGTGTGACTGCTGTCCCCCCAGTCACAGAGGATGAAGAGGCCGCGGATGCACAAGATATGGCAGACGGTGGTTGGCCCGGCCGGCTAGGCCGCATTGTAGCACACTGAGCTTCCCACTGCAACTTATGCTTCATGTCCATGTGCCGGTTCATGCATGAAGTACTCAAACTATGTATTTTTTGGCCTCTACTTAGCTTTTGCTGACAAATGTTACAGATAACACGAGTTGGGTCATCTTTATCGATCTGAAAAAATGCCCAGGCTATGCAAGGCTTAGCACCCATGCGACCTGAAGAGCCACCACGACTTGTGGTGAGAGACAGAGTTGTGTTTGAGGATGCAGTTGTTGACGTGCTTCCAGTACTACGTCTCTGTCCAGGAAGGCGCAACCTGACCTCGTCGACACTAGCATCTTCCTCCACCTCCTCTGCTGACCTCATCTCTTGGCTGACTGTGGGTTGACAGTAAGTGGGATCTCCAACCTCATCATCATCACCCTGTGTGTTATCACACCCGTCGTCCTCAGAGCCAACCTGTTCCTGCCCTGACAAAAAACTAAAGTTGTCGCTCCAATCAGGTATTTGAGTCTTATCATCGTCTTCCTCATTGTCTCCACCAACAGGAGTTACAGTTTGGGATTGAGGGTCTACATTATGGTCAGAACCTTCTGCGTCTGGTCCTGGATCCGACTCATAAAGATTCTGGGCATCAGTGCAGATCATTTCCTCGTCTGGATTCACAGAAGCGCTGGAGTCGACCTCTGATTCCCAGGCTATAGTATGAGTAAACAGCTCTGCAGACTCAACCATCTGTTCTACCTCATACTCAGACGGGCAGCTGGAGATTTGGGAGCTGTGAGGAAGCAAGTGCGATTGGGGTGACAACTTTGAGGACTGGAGTATTTGTGATGTTGAAGTTGATGTGGAGGAGAGCCCACTTAAAGGAGCACTTGATATCCGTTGAAGCACCTGCTGTTTTTGTGCCTCATCTGGAATTTGTAGCGATTGGCGTGGCCGCAAGAAAGGGATCTTATCACATTGTCGGCTAAAAGAAGTAGACATTTTAGTTTGGCTGGAAGATGGTCTTTCTTCTGCAGATGTTACTGTTGCTTTAACACCTACCCCACGGACACAACCTTTTTTCCCCTTCCCAACACGCCTATTCCCCTTTCCACCAGCAGCAGGCCTTTTTCCACTCATTTTGGTGGTTAACTAATTCACAACTCTGGAGTTGTTTGCACAAAAAAACAATGGATGGGAACAGAGCTGAGTGGCCAAACTGTGGTATTAGGCCAAAACTATTGGCTGGGTTAGATGCAGAAAAAAATATATTCAGTTTGCAACCTGATGGAGGTCAGTATAGATGGACTAATACAACAAGTCCCGCACACAGCTAGAAGCCCAATATTTTTTCAGAGGTAGATGCAGAAAAAAATATATTCAGTTTGCAACCTGATGGAGGTCTGTATAGATGGATTAATAGAACAAGTCCCACACACAGCTAGAAGCCCAATATTTTTTCAGAGGTAGATGCAGAAAAAAATATATTCAGTTTGCAACCTGATGGAGGTCTGTATAGATGGATTAATAGAACAAGTCCCACACACAGCTAGAAGCCCAATATTTTTTCAGAGCTAGATGCAGAAAAAAATTATATTCAATTTGCAACCTGATGGAGGTCAGTATAGATGGACTAATAGAATGATGCTATGCCCAAAAGATTCTACTTCACTAGGTGCAGTAAAAAAATTGGTATTCTATACACAGGTGGTATATCTTGCAACACAGATAGGCTACTCCACTGACTAACACACTCTGCAATAGGCCAAAAAGGATTAGCTTTGCTAGATTCAGCCAAATGCTGTGAAAAAAACTTGCACAGCACTGGCACAGACCTGCCTGGCAAAAACTGATAGGAACTGATGTAACCTAGTCCTGAAAAGGACTCCAATTACAATTAGTCTTTACTCCCACAATCTATCTATTTAAGAGCACAGACCTGCCTGATAAAAGTCGTAGGAAATGCTGTAACCTAGTCCTTAAAAGGACTGCAATCACAACTATTCCTTACTCCCAAGCTATCTGTAGATTTGTGCGAAAATTGGCTTGAAATTAACAAGGTATAGCGCACACAGCAACCGCGGTGCCGTCTAACACGCAGCTGCAGCAGTGAGAAAATGGTGGCGACGGGGAAAATGGCTTGGTCTTATATGGCAAGGACATGAGACATACACTGCCAATGACACATGCCCTTGCTTGTGTGAAAAAAAGCACTTCGCTCCGTGTGTGCGCTGCTGATAGGCTGACAGATTGCACCTCCCCACTGCAAATGCGGGAAAGAGAAAAAAAATGGAGATCTTCATTGTTCCTGCAGAAATCCATCCCCTGCCCCTCCCCCCACCCCGCTGTACACTCAAACTGCATATTAACATTAATTTTCATCATTACTGAGAAAAAATCCAGTTATGATTTTGGTGCACGAACAGTTATCGAACATAACCTCGAACAGCCGAATTTTTCTCAAATTGTTCGTATTCGCCGAACGGCTCGAACACCGCCCAAAACAGCTCGAATTTGAGATTGGCGAACAGTTCGAGTAGAACAACGCTCATCTCTAACTGCGACCTCCACCTCTCTTCCAAGGGGCATTTAAACTGTCTTGTTAAGCTACTTCGACCTGCACGTCTCTTCCAAGGGGCATTTAAATCGTCTTGGTAAGCTACTGCGACCTGCAAACCACTTCCAAGGGGCATTTAAAACGTCTTGTTAAGCTACTGCGACCTGCACGTCTCTTCCAAGGGGCATTTAAACTGTCTTGTTAAGCTACTGCTACCTTCACCGCTCTTCCAAGGGGCATTTAAACCATCTTGTTAAGCTACTGCGACCTCCACCGCTCTTCCAAGGGTCATTTAAACTGTCTTGTTAAGCTACTGCGACCTGCACGTCTCTTCCAAGGGGCATTTAAATCATCTTGGTAAGCTACTGCGACCTGCAAGCCTCTTCCAAGGGGCATTTAAAACGTCTTGTTAAGCTACTGCGACCTGCACGTCTCTTCCAAGGGGCATTTAAACTGTCTTGTTAAGCTACTGCGACCTTCACCGCTTTTCCAAGGGACATTTAATCCATATTGTTAAGCTATTGCGACCTGCACGTCTCGTACAAGGTGCATTTAAACTGTCTTGTTAAGCTACTGCGACCTCCACGTCTCTTCCAAGTGGCATTTAAACCATCTTGTTAAGCTACTGCAACCTGCACGTCTCTTCCAAGGGGCATTTAAACCGTCTTGTTAAGCAACTGCGACCTGCACGTCTCTTCCAAGGGGCATTTAAACCATCTTGTTAAGCTACTGCGACCTGCACGTCTCTTCTAAGGGGCATTTAAAGCGTCTTATTAAGCTACTGCGACCTGCATGTCTCTTCCAAGGGGCATTTAAACTGTCTTGTTAAGCTACTGCGACCTCCAACGCTCTTCCAAGGGGCATTTAAACCGTCTTGTTAAGCTACTGCGACCTCCACATCTCTTCCAAGGGGCATTTAAACCGTCTTGTTAAGCTACTGCGACCTGAACGTGTCTTCCGAGGGGCATTTAAAACGTCTTGTTAAGCTACTGCGTCTTGCACGTCTCTTCCAAGGGGCATTTAAACCGTCTTGTTAAGCTATTGTAACCACCACCACTTTTAAAAGGGGCATTTAAACCGTCTTGTTAAGCTACTGCGACCTGCACGTCTCTTCCAAGGGGCATTTAAACCATCTTGTTAAGCTACTGCGACCTGCACGTCTTTTCCAAGGGGCATTTAAACAGTCTTATTAAGCTACTGCGACCTGCACGTCTCTTCCAAGGGGCATTTAAACTGTCTTGTTAAGCTACTGCGACCTCCACCGCTCTTCCAAGGGGCATTTAAACAGTCTTGTTAAGCTGCTGCGACCTTCACATCTCTTCCAAGGGGCATTTAAACCATCTTGTTAAGCTACTGCGACCTGCACGTGTCTTCCAAGGGGCATTTAAACCGTCTTGTTAAGCTACTGCGACTTGCACGTCTCTTCCAAGGGGCATTTAAACCGTCTTGTTAAGCTATTGTAACCACCAGCACTTTTCCAAGGGTCATTTAAACCGTCTTGTTAAGCTACTGCGACCTGCACGTCTCTTCCATGGGGCATTTAAACCGTCTTGTTAAGCTACTGCGACCTGCATGTCTCTACCAAGGGACATTTAAACTGTCTTGTTAAGATACTGTGACCTTCACGTCTCTTCCAAGGGGCATTTAAACAGTCTTGTTAAGCTGCTGCTACCTGCATTTCTCTTCCAAGGGGCATTTAAACTGTCTTGTTAAGCTACTGCTACCTTCACCGCTCTTCCAAGGGGCATTTAAACCATCTTGTTAAGCTACTGCGACCTCCACCGCTCTTCCAAGGGTCATTTAAACTGTCTTGTTAAGCTACTGCGACCTGCACGTCTCTTCCAAGGGGCATTTAAATCATCTTGGTAAGCTACTGCGACCTGCAAGCCTCTTCCAAGGGGCATTTAAAACATCTTGTTAAGCTACTGCGACCTGCACGTCTCTTCCAAGGGGCATTTAAACTGTCTTGTTAAGCTACTGCGACCTTCACCGCTCTTCCAAGGGACATTTAATCCATCTTGTTAAGCTATTGCGACCTGCACGTCTCGTACAAGGTGCATTTAAACTGTCTTGTTAAGCTACTGCGACCTCCACGTCTCTTCCAAGTGGCATTTAAACCATCTTGTTAAGCTACTGCGACCTGCACGTCTCTTCCAAGGGGCATTTAAACCGTCTTGTTAAGCTACTGCGACCTGCACGTCTCTTCCAAGGGGCATTTAAACCATCTTGTTAAGCTACTGCGACCTGCACGTCTCTTCTAAGGGGCATTTAAAGCGTCTTATTAAGCTACTGCGACCTGCATGTCTCTTCCAAGGGGCATTTAAACTGTCTTGTTAAGCTACTGCGACCTCCAACGCTCTTCCAAGGGGCATTTAAACCGTCTTGTTAAGCTACTGCGACCTCCACATCTCTTCCAAGGGGCATTTAAACCGTCTTGTTAAGCTACTGCGACCTGAACGTGTCTTCCGAGGGGCATTTAAAACGTCTTGTTAAGCTACTGCGTCTTGCACGTCTCTTCCAAGGGGCATTTAAACCGTCTTGTTAAGCTATTGTAACCACCACCACTTTTCCAAGGGGCATTTAAACCGTCTCGTTAAGCTACTGCGACCTCCACCGCTCTTCCAAGTGGCATTTAAACCATCTTGTTAAGCTACTGCGACCTGCATGTCTCTCCCAAGAGGCATTTAAACCGTCTTGTTAAGCTACTGCGACCTGCATGTCTCTTCCAAGGGGCATTTAAACCGTCTTGTTAAGCTACTGCGACCTGCATGTCTCGTCCAAGGGGCATTTAAACCATCTTGTTAAGCTACTGCGACCTGCACGTCTCTACCAAGGGGCATTTAAACTGTCTTCTTAAGCTACTGCGACCTCCACCGCTCTTCCAAGGGGCATTTAAACCGTCTTGTTAAGCTACAGAGACCTCCACATCTCTTCCAAGGGGCATTTAAACAGTCTTGTTAAGCTACTGCGACCTGCACGTGTCTTCCAAGGGGCATTTAAACCGTCTTGTTAAGCGACTGCGACCTGCACGTCTCTTCCATGGGGCATTTAAACCGTCTTGTTAAGCTACTGCAACCTGCATGTCTCTACCAAGGGACATTTAAACCGTCTTGTTAAACTACTGCGACCTGTATATCTCTTTCAAGGGGCATTTAAACAACCTTGTTAAGCTGCTGCGACCTGCATGTCTCTTCCAAGGGGCATTTAAACTGTCTTGTTAAGCTACTGCTACCTCCACCGCTCTTCCAAGGGGCATTTAAACTGTCTTGTTAAGCTACTGCGACCTCCACCGCTCTTCCAAGGGGCATTTAAACAGTCTTGTTAAGTTGCTGCGACCTTCACATCTCTTCCAAAGGTCATTTAAACCATCTTGTTAAGCTACTGCGACCTGCACGTGTCTTCCAAGGGGCATTTAAACCGTCTTGTTAAGCTACTGCGACTTGCACGTCTCTTCCAAGGGGCATTTAAACCATCTTGTTAAGCTATTGTAACCACCAGCACTTTTCCAAGGGTCATTTAAACCGTCTTGTTAAGCTACTGCGACCTGCACGTCTCTTCCATGGGGCATTTAAACCGTCTTGTTAAGCTACTGCGACCTGCATGTCTCTACCAAGGGACATTTAAACTGTCTTGTTAAGATACTGCGACCTTCACGTCTCTTCCAAGGGGCATTTAAACAGTCTTGTTAAGCTGCTGTGACCTGCATGTCTCTTCCCAGGGGCATTTAAACTGTCTTGTTAAGCAACTGCGACCTGCATATCTCTGCCAAGGGGCATTTAAATCATCTTGGTAAGCTACTGCGACCTGCACGTCTTGTCCAAGGGGAATTTAAACTGTCTCGTTAAGCTACTGCGACCTCCACCGCTCTTCCAAGTGGCATTTAAACCATCTTGTTAAGCTACTGCGACCTGCATGTCTCTCCCAAGAGGCATTTAAACCGTCTTGTTAAGCTACTGCGACCTGCACGTCTTGTCCAAGGGGCATTTAAACTGTCTTCTTAAGCTACTGCGACCTCCACCGCTCTTCCAAGGGGCATTTAAACCGTCTTGTTAAGCTACTGCGACCTCCACATCTCTTCCAAGGGGCATTTAAACCATCTTGTTAAGCTACTGTAACCTCCACCACTTTTCCAAGGTGCATTTAAACCGTCTTGTTAAGCTACTGCGTCCTCCACCGCTCTTCCAAATAGCATTTTAACTGTCTTGTTAAGCTACTGTGACCTGCACGTCTCTACCAAGGGGCATTTAAACCGTCTTGTTAAGCTACTGCGACCTCCACTGCTCTTCCAAGGGGCATTTAATCCATCTTGTTAAGCTACTGCGACCTGCACGCCGCTTCCAAGGGGCATTTAAACCGTCTTGTTAAGCTACTGCGACCTGCACGTCTCTTCCAAGGGGCATTTAAACCATCTTGTTAAGCTACTGCGACCTGCACGTCTCTTCCAAGGGGCATTTAAACCGTCTTGTTAAGCTACTGCAAGTAAACAATGGTGCAGCGGTCTCAGGGAGCGCCAAAGGAATACTGGACAATTTAGTAGATGTCAACCGACTTTTGTTCTTCCTCCAATACCACTGCCACAACGCGTTTCAACGGTCTAAGCCGTCTTCATCAGGTGGGGTAAAGGGGAAGGTAACATTCCCCTTTACCGCACCTGATGAAGACGGCTTAGACCGTTGAAACGCGTTGTGGCAGTGGTATTGGAGGAAGAATAAAAGTCGGTTGACATCTATTAAATTGTCCAGTATTCCTTTGGCGCTCCCTGAGACCGCTGCACCATTGTTTACTTGTGAAATATCTCCATACGGAGCCAAAGCGGCAGGAGCAGCCTGGTCTATTTGGATGTTTGAGGACCTGCGGTTATCCAGCCACCGGGTTAAACTACTGAGGACCTGCGGTGACGTAGTATCTGGTCCAGCAGGATCGTGTGACCACTTGAGGAGCACGGAGTTGCGAGGCAAACACCGACAGGACGGTACTACAAATAGAGGTGACCCGGAGCCTCATTAATCACACGCTTAATCTTGGTTGTGTAGACGTACACAACCATCACAGGTGAGTGTACTGGCACTTTTTAAATTAATTATATAGCCCTGTGAGTCTACACATGCGCCCTTTCTTTTCTTTTCACTTGTTAAGCTACTGCGACCTACACTTCTCTGCCTAGGGGCATTTAAACCGTCTTGTTAAGCTACTGCGACCTGCACGTCTCTTCCAAGGGGCATTTAAACCATCTTTTTAAGCTACTGCGACCTGCACGTCTCTTCCAAGGGGCATTTAAACCGTCTTGTTAAGCTGCTGCGACCTGCATGTCTCTTCCAAGGGGCACTTAAACCGTCTTGTTAAGCTACTGCGACCTCCTCCGCTCTTCCAAGGGGCATTTTAACCGTCTTGTTAAGCTACTGCGACCGGCACGTCTCTTCCAAGGCGCATTTAAACCATCTTGTTAATCTACTGCGACCTCCACCTCTTTTCCAAGGGGCATTTAAAACTTCTTGTTAAGCTACTGCGACCTGCACGTCTCTTCCAAGGGGCATTTAAACCGTCTCGTTAAGCTACTGCGACCTCCACCGCTCTTCCAAGTGGCATTTAAACCATCTTGTTAAGCTACTGCGACCTGCATGTCTCTCCCAAGAGGCATTTAAACCGTCTTGTTAAGCTACTGCGACCTGCATGTCTCTTCCAAGGGGCATTTAAACCGTCTTGTTAAGCTACTGCGACCTGCATGTCTCGTCCAAGGGGCATTTAAACCATCTTGTTAAGCTACTGCGACCTGCACGTCTCTACCAAGGGGCATTTAAACTGTCTTCTTAAGCTACTGCGACCTCCACCGCTCTTCCAAGGGGCATTTAAACCGTCTTGTTAAGCTACAGAGACCTCCACATCTCTTCCAAGGGGCATTTAAACCGTCTTGTTAAGCTACTGCGACCTGCACGTGTCTTCCAAGGGGCATTTAAACCGTCTTGTTAAGCGACTGCGACCTGCACGTCTCTTCCATGGGGCATTTAAACCGTCTTGTTAAGCTACTGCAACCTGCATGTCTCTACCAAGGGACATTTAAACCGTCTTGTTAAACTACTGCGACCTGTATATCTCTTTCAAGGGGCATTTAAACAACCTTGTTAAGCTGCTGCGACCTGCATGTCTCTTCCAAGGGGCATTTAAACTGTCTTGTTAAGCTACTGCTACCTCCACCGCTCTTCCAAGGGGCATTTAAACTGTCTTGTTAAGCTACTGCGACCTCCACCGCTCTTCCAAGGGGCATTTAAACAGTCTTGTTAAGTTGCTGCGACCTTCACATCTCTTCCAAAGGTCATTTAAACCATCTTGTTAAGCTACTGCGACCTGCACGTGTCTTCCAAGGGGCATTTAAACCGTCTTGTTAAGCTACTGCGACTTGCACGTCTCTTCCAAGGGGCATTTAAACCATCTTGTTAAGCTATTGTAACCACCAGCACTTTTCCAAGGGTCATTTAAACCGTCTTGTTAAGCTACTGCGACCTGCACGTCTCTTCCATGGGGCATTTAAACCGTCTTGTTAAGCTACTGCGACCTGCATGTCTCTACCAAGGGACATTTAAACTGTCTTGTTAAGATACTGCGACCTTCACGTCTCTTCCAAGGGGCATTTAAACAGTCTTGTTAAGCTGCTGTGACCTGCATGTCTCTTCCAAGGGGCATTTAAACTGTCTTGTTAAGCAACTGCGACCTGCATATCTCTGCCAAGGGGCATTTAAATCATCTTGGTAAGCTACTGCGACCTGCACGTCTTGTCCAAGGGGAATTTAAACTGTCTCGTTAAGCTACTGCGACCTCCACCGCTCTTCCAAGTGGCATTTAAACCATCTTGTTAAGCTACTGCGACCTGCATGTCTCTCCCAAGAGGCATTTAAACCGTCTTGTTAAGCTACTGCGACCTGCACGTCTTGTCCAAGGGGCATTTAAACTGTCTTCTTAAGCTACTGCGACCTCCACCGCTCTTCCAAGGGGCATTTAAACCGTCTTGTTAAGCTACTGCGACCTCCACATCTCTTCCAAGGGGCATTTAAACCATCTTGTTAAGCTACTGTAACCTCCACCACTTTTCCAAGGTGCATTTAAACCGTCTTGTTAAGCTACTGCGTCCTCCACCGCTCTTCCAAAGAGCATTTTAACTGTCTTGTTAAGCTACTGTGACCTGCACGTCTCTACCAAGGGGCATTTAAACCGTCTTGTTAAGCTACTGCGACCTCCACTGCTCTTCCAAGGGGCATTTAATCCATCTTGTTAAGCTACTGCGACCTGCACGCCGCTTCCAAGGGGCATTTAAACCGTCTTGTTAAGCTACTGCGACCTGCACGTCTCTTCCAAGGGGCATTTAAACCATCTTGTTAAGCTACTGCGACCTGCACGTCTCTTCCAAGGGGCATTTAAACCGTCTTGTTAAGCTACTGCAAGTAAACAATGGTGCAGCGGTCTCAGGGAGCGCCAAAGGAATACTGGACAATTTAGTAGATGTCAACCGACTTTTGTTCTTCCTCCAATACCACTGCCACAACGCGTTTCAACGGTCTAAGCCGTCTTCATCAGGTGGGGTAAAGGGGAAGGTAACATTCCCCTTTACCGCACCTGATGAAGACGGCTTAGACCGTTGAAACGCGTTGTGGCAGTGGTATTGGAGGAAGAATAAAAGTCGGTTGACATCTATTAAATTGTCCAGTATTCCTTTGGCGCTCCCTGAGACCGCTGCACCATTGTTTACTTGTGAAATATCTCCATACGGAGCCAAAGCGGCAGGAGCAGCCTGGTCTATTTGGATGTTTGAGGACCTGCGGTTATCCAGCCACCGGGTTAAACTACTGAGGACCTGCGGTGACGTAGTATCTGGTCCAGCAGGATCGTGTGACCACTTGAGGAGCACGGAGTTGCGAGGCAAACACCGACAGGACGGTACTACAAATAGAGGTGACCCGGAGCCTCATTAATCACACGCTTAATCTTGGTTGTGTAGACGTACACAACCATCACAGGTGAGTGTACTGGCACTTTTTAAATTAATTATATAGCCCTGTGAGTCTACACATGCGCCCTTTCTTTTCTTTTCACTTGTTAAGCTACTGCGACCTACACTTCTCTGCCTAGGGGCATTTAAACCGTCTTGTTAAGCTACTGCGACCTGCACGTCTCTTCCAAGGGGCATTTAAACCATCTTTTTAAGCTACTGCGACCTGCACGTCTCTTCCAAGGGGCATTTAAACCGTCTTGTTAAGCTGCTGCGACCTGCATGTCTCTTCCAAGGGGCACTTAAACCGTCTTGTTAAGCTACTGCGACCTCCTCCGCTCTTCCAAGGGGCATTTTAACCGTCTTGTTAAGCTACTGCGACCGGCACGTCTCTTCCAAGGCGCATTTAAACCATCTTGTTAATCTACTGCGACCTCCACCTCTTTTCCAAGGGGCATTTAAAACTTCTTGTTAAGCTACTGCGACCTGCACGTCTCTTCCAAGGGGCATTTAAACCGTCTTGTTAAGCTACTGCGACCTCCACCGCTTTTCCAAGGGGCATTTAAACCGTCTGGTTAAGCTACTGCGACCTGCACGTCTCTTCCAAGGGGCATTTAAACCGTCTTGTTAAGCTACTGCGACCTCCACCGCTTTTCCAAGGGGCATTTAAGTCGTCGTGTTAAGCTGCTGTAACCTCCACCTCTTTTCCAAGGGGAATTTAAACCATCTTGTTAAGCTACTGCGACCTGCATGTCTCTTCCAAGTGGCATTTAAACCATCTCGTTAAGCTACTGGGACCTGCACGTCTCTTCCAAGGGGCATTTAAACCGTCTTGTTAAGCTGCTGCAACCTGCATGTCTCTTCCAAGGGGCACTTAAACCGTCTTGTTAAGCTACTGCGACCTCCTCCGCTCTTCCAAGGGGCATTTTAACCGTCTTGTTAAGCTACTGCGACCGGCACGTCTCTTCCAAGGCGCATTTAAACCATCTTGTTAATCTACTGCGACCTCCACCTCTTTTCCAAGGGGCATTTAAAACTTCTTGTTAAGCTACTGCGACCTGCACGTCTCTTCCAAGGGGCATTTAAACCGTCTTGTTAAGCTACTGCGACCTCCACCGCTTTTCCAAGGGGCATTTAAACCGTCTGGTTAAGCTACTGCGACCTGCACGTCTCTTCCAAGGGGCATTTAAACCGTCTTGTTAAGCTACTGCGACCTCCACCGCTTTTCCAAGGGGCATTTAAGTCGTCGTGTTAAGCTGCTGTAACCTCCACCTCTTTTCCAAGGGGAATTTAAACCATCTTGTTAAGCTACTGCGACCTGCATGTCTCTTCCAAGTGGCATTTAAACCATCTCGTTAAGCTACTGGGACCTGCACGTCTCTTCCAAGGGGCATTTAAACCGTCTTGTTAAGCTGCTGCAACCTGCATGTCTCTTCCAAGGGGCACTTAAACCGTCTTGTTAAGCTACTGCGACCTCCATCGCTCTTCCAAGGGGCATTTAAACCGTCTTGTTAAGCTACTGCGACCTGCACGTCTCTTCCAAGGGGCATTTAAACCGTCTTTTTAAGCTACTGCGACCTCCACCGCTCTTCCAAGGGGCATTTTAACCGTCTTGTTAAGCTACTGCGACCTGCACGTCTCTTCCAAGGGACATTTAAACAATCTTGTTAATCTACTGCGACCTCCATCGCTTTTCCAAGGGGCATTTAAATCGTCTTGTTAAGCTACTTCGACCTGCACGTCTCTTCCAAGGGGCATTTAAACCGTCTTGGTAAGCTGCTGCGATCTGCACGTCTCTACCAAGGGGCATTTAATCCGTCTTGTTAAGCTACTACGACCTCCACCGCTCTTACAAGGGTCATTTAAACCGTCTTGTTAAGCTACTGCGACCTGCATGTTTCTTCCAAGGGGCATTTAAACCGTCTTGTTAAGCTACTGCGACCTGCACGTTTCTTCCAAGGGGCATTTAAACCATCTTGTTAAGCTACTGCGACCTGCACGTCTCTTCCAAGGGGCATTTAAATCATCTTGTTATGCTACTGCGACCTCCACCGCTTTTCAAAGGGGCATTTAAACCATCTTGTTAAGCTACTGGGACCTGCACGTCTCTTCCACGGGCCATTTAAACCGTCTTATTAAGCTACTGTGACCTGCACGTCTCTACCAAGGGGCATTTAAACCATCTTGTTAAGCTACTGCGACCTCCACTGCTCTTCCAAGGGGCATTTAAACCGTCTTGTTTAGCTACTGCGACCTGCGCGTCTCTACCAATGGGCATTTAAACCGTCTTGTTAATCTACTGCGCCATGCACGTCTCTTCCAAGGGGCATTTAAACCGTCTTGTTAAGCTCCTGCGACCTGCACGTCTCTTCCAAGGGGCATTTAAACCGTCTTGTTAAGCTAATGCGACCTTCACCGCTCTTCCAAAGGGCATTTTAACCGTCTTGTTAAGCTACTGTGACCTGCAGGTCTCTACCAAGGGGCATTTAAACCGTCTTGTTAAGCTACTGCGACCTCCACTGCTCTTCCAAAGGGCATTTTAACTGTCTTGTTAAGCTACTTCGACCTGCACGTCTCTTCGAAGGGGCATTTAACAGACTTGTTAGGCTGCTGCGACCTGCAGATCTCTACCAAGGGGCATTTAGCCATCTTGTTAAGCTACTGCGACGGGCTCGTCTCTTCCAAGGGGCATTTAACAGACTTGTTAGGCTGCTGCGACCTGCATGTCTCTTCCAAGGGCCATTTAAACTGACTTGTTTAGCTACTGCGACCCCCAGCACTCTTCCATGGGGCATTTAAACCGTCTTGTTAAGCTACTGCGACATGCTAGCCTCTTCCAAGGGGCATTTAAACCGTCTTGGTAAGCTACTGCGACATGCTAGCCTCTTCCAAGGGGCATTTAAACCGTCTTGTTAAGCTACTGCGACCTGCACGTCTCTTCAAAGGGGCATTTAAACTATCTTGTTAAGCTACTGTGACCTCCACCGTTCTTCCAAGGGGCATTTAAACCGCCTTGTTAAGCTACTCTGATCTGCACGTCTTTTCCAAGGGGCATTAAAACCGTCTTGTTAAGCTACTGCGACTTGCACGTCTCTTCCAAGGGGCATTTAAACCGTCTTGTTAAGCTACTGTAACCTCCACCACTTTTCTAAAGGGCATATAAACCGTCTTGTTAAGCTACTGCGACCTGCACGTCTCTTCCAAGGGGCATTTAAACCGCTGTGTTAAGCTGCTGCGACCTGCAAGTCTCTTCCAAGGGGCATTTAAACTGTCTTGTTAAGCTACTTCGACCTCCACCTCTCTTCCAAAGGGCATTTAAACCGTCTTGTTAAGCTACTGCGACCTACTCGTGTCTTCCAAGCGCATTTAAACCGTCTTTTTAAGTTTCTGTGACCTGCACGCCTCTTCCAAGGAGCATTTAAACCGTCTTGTTAAGCTTCTCCGACCTGCACGTCTCTTCCAAGTGGCATTTATACCGTCTTGTTAAGCTTCTCCGACCTGCACGTCTCTTCCAAGGGGCATTTAAACCGTCTTGTTAAGCTACTGCAACCTCCACTGCTATGCCAAGGGGCATTTAAACCTTCTTGTTAAGCTACTGTAACCTCCACCACTTTTCCAAAGTGCATTTAAACCGTCTTGTTAAGCTACTGCGACCTCCACCGCTCTTTCAAAGGGCATTTTAACACGTCTGTTCCAACGGGCATTTAAACCATCTTGTTAATCTACTGCGACCTCCAACGCTCTTCCAAGGGGCATTTAAACTGTCTTGGTAAGCTGCTGCGATCTGCACGTCTCTACCAAGGGGTTATTTAATCCATCTTGCTAAGCTACTACGACCTACACCGCTCTTCCAAGGGGCATTTAAACCGTCTTTTTAAGCTACTGCGACCTGCATATCTCTTCCAAGGGGCATTTAAACCTTCTTGTTAAGCTACTGCGACCTGTAAGTCTCTTTCAAGGGGCATTTAAACTGTATTGTTAAGCTTCTGCGACCTGCAGGTCTCTTCCAAGGGGCAATTAAATCGTCATGTTAAGCTACTGCGACCTCCACCGCTCTTCCAAGGGGCATTTAAACCGTCTTGTTTAGCTACTGCGACCTGCACGTCTCTACCAAGGGGCATTTAAACCGTCTTGTTAATCTACTGCGCTGTGAACTTCTCTTCCAAGGGACATTTAAACCGTCTTGTTAAGCTACTGCGACCTGCACGTCTCTTCCAAGGGGCATTTAAACCGTCTTGTTAAGCTACTGCGACCTCCACCGCTCTTCCAAAGGGCATTTTAACCATCTTGTTAAGCTACTGTGACCTGCACGTCTGTACCAAGGGGCATTTAAACTGTCTTGTTAAGCTACTACCACCACCACTGCTCTTCCAAGGGGCATTTAAACCGTCTTGTTAAGCTTCTGCGACCTGCACGTCTCTTCCAAGGGGCATTTAAACCGTCTTGATAAGCTACTGTGACCTGCATGTCTCTTCCAAGGGGCATTTAAACTGTCTTGTTAAGCTACTGCGACCTCCACCGCTCTGCAATGTGGCAATTAAACCATCTTATTAAGTTAGTATAACCTCCACCACTTTTCCAAGGTGGCATTTAAACCGTCTTGTTAAGCTACTGCGACCTGCACGTCTCTTCCAAGGGGCATTTAAACAGTCTTGTTAAGCTACTGCGACCTGCACGTCTCTTCCAACGGGCATTTAAATCGTCTTGTTAAGCTACTGCGACCTCCACCGCTTTTCAAATGGGCATTTAAACCATCTTGTTAAGCTACTGGGACCTGCACGTCTCTTCCAAGGGGCATTTAAACCGTCTTATTAAGCTACTGTGACCTGCACGTCTCTTGCAAGGGGCAATTAAAACGTCTTGTTAATCTACTGCGCCATGCATGTCTCTTCCAAGGGACATTTAAACCGTCTAGTTAAGCTACTGCGACCTGCACGTCTCTTCCAAGGGGCATTTAAACCGTCTTGTAAAGCTACTGCGACCTCCACCTCTCTTCCAAAGGGCATTTTAACAGTCTTGTTAAGCTACTGTGACCTGCATGTCTCTACCAATGGGCATTTAAACCGTCTTGTTAAGCTACTGCGACCTCCACGTCTCTTCCAAGGGGCATTTAATCCATCTTGTTAAGCTACTGCGACCTGCACGTCTCTTCGAAGGGGCATTTAAACCGTCTTGTTAAGCTACTGCGAACTGCACGTCTCCTACAAGGGGCATTTAAACCGTCTTGTTAAGCTTCTGCGACCTGCACGTCTCTTCCAAGGGGCATTTAAACAGACTTGTTAAGCTACTGTGATCTGCATGTCTCTTCCAAGGGGCATTTAAACTGTCTTGTTAAGCTACTGCGACCTCCACCGCTCTGCCAAGGGTCATTTAAACAATCTTGTTAAGCTACTGTAACCTCTACCACTTTTCCAAAGGGCATTTAAACCGTCTTGTTAAGCTACTGTGACCTGCACGTCTCTTCCATGGGGCATTTAAACCGTCTTGTTAAGCTAGTGCGACCTGCATATCTCTACCAAGGGGCATTTAAACCATCTTGTTAAGATACTGCGACCTGCACGTCTCTTCCAAGGGGTATTTGAACAGTCTTGTTTAGCTGCTGCGACCTGCATGTCTCTTCCAAGGAGCATTTAAACTGACTTGTTAAGCTACTGCGACCCCCACCGCTTTTCCAAGGGGCATTTAAACCGTCTTGTTAAGCTTATGCGACCTGCACGTCTCTTCCAAGGGGCATTTAAACAGCCTTGTTAAGCTACTGTGACCTGCATGTCTCTTCCAAGGGGCATTTAAACTGTCTTGTTAAGCTACTGCGACCTTCACCGCTCTGCCAAGGGTCATTTAAACCATCTTGTTAAGCTGCTGCCACCTGCATGTCTCTTCCAAGGGGCATTTAAACCGTCTTGTTAAACTTCTGTCGCCTACACGTGTCTTCTAAGGGGCATTTAAGCCGTCTTGTTAAGGTACTGCGACTTGCACGTCTCTTCCAAGGGGCATTTAAACTATCTTGTTAAGCTACCTCGACCTGCACGTCTCTTCCAAGGGGCAATTAAACTGTCTTGTTAAGCTACTGCAACCTCCACCTCTCTTTCAAGGGGCACTTAAACCGTCTTGTTAAGCTACTGCGACCTGCAAGTGTCTTCCAAGGAGCATTTAAACCCTATTTTTAAGCTACTGCGACTTGAACGTCTCTTCCAAGGGGCATTTAAACCGTCTTGTTAAGCTACTGTAACCTCCACTACTTTTCTAAGGGGCATCTAAACAGCCTTGTGAAGCTACTGCGACCTGCAAGTCTCTTCCAAGGGGCATTTAACCGTCTTGTTAAGCTACTGCGACTTGCATGTCTCTTCCAAGGGCTATTTAAACTGTCTTCTTAAGCAACTGCGACCTACACCACTTTTCCAAGGGGAATTTAAACCGTCTTGTTAAGCTACTGCGACCTGCTTGTCTCTTCCAAGGGGCATTTAAACTGTCTTGTTAAGCTACTGCGACCTCCACCTCTCTTCCAAGGGGCATTTAAACCATCTTGTTAAGCTACTGCGACCTGCACGTCTCTTCCAAGGGACTTTTAAACCGTCTTGTTAAGCTACTGCGACCTGCACATCTCTTCTAAGGGGCATTTAAACCGTCTTGTTAAGCTACTGCGACCTGCACGTCTCTACCAAGGGGCATTTAAACTGTCTTGTTAAGCTACTACCACCACCACTGCTCTTCCAAGGGGCATTTAATCCATCTTGTTAAGCTACTGCGACCTGTATGTCTCTTCGAAGGGGCATTTAAACCTTCTTGTTAAGCTACTGAGAACTGCATGTCTCTTCGAAAGGGCATTTAAACCTTCTTGTTAAGCTTCTGCGACCTGCACGTCTCTTCCAAGGGGCATTTAAACATTCTTGTTAAGCTACTGTGACCTGCATGTCTCTTCCAAGGGGCATTTAAACTGTCTTGTTAAGCTACTGCGACCTCCACCGCTCTGCCAAGGGGCATTTAAACCATCTTGTTAAGTTACTATAACCTCCACCACTTTTCCAAGTGGCATTTAAACCGTCTTGTTAAGCTACTGGGACCTGCACGTCTCTTCCAATGGGCATTTAAACCGTCTTATTAAGCTACTGTGACCTGCACGTCTCTTCCAAGGGGCAATTAAACCGTCTTGTTAATCTACTGCGCCATGCATGTCTCTTCCAAGGGACATTTAAACCGTCTTGTTAAGCTAATGCGACCTGCACGTCTCTTCCAAGGGGCATTTAAATCGTCTTGTAAAGCTACTGCGACCTCCACCTCTCTTCCAAAGGGCATTTTAACAGTCTTGTTAAGCTACTGTGACCTGCATGTCTCTACCAAGGGGCATTTAAACCGTCTTGTTAAGCTACTGCGACCTACACTGCTCTTCCAAGGGGCATTTAATCCATCTTGTTAAGCTACTACGACCTGCACGTCTCTTCGAAGGGGCATTTAAACCGTCTTGTTAATCTACTGCGAACTGCACGTCTCTTCCAAGGGGCATTTAAACCGTCTTTTTAAGCTGCTGCGACCTGCATGTCTCTTCCAAGGGGCATTTAAACTGTCTTGTTAAGCTACTGTGACCCCCACCGCTCTTCCAAGGGGCATTTACATCGTCTTGGTAAGCTACTGCGATGTGCAAGCCTCTTCCAAGTGGCATTTAAACCGTCTTGTTAAGCTACTGCCACCTGCAAGTCTCTTCCAAGGGGCATTTAAACTGTCTTGTTAAGCTACTGCGACCTCCACCGCTCTTCCAAGGGGCATTTAAACCATCTTGTTAAGCTACTGCGACCTGCACGTCTCTTCCAAGGGACATTTAAACCGTCTTGTTAAGCTACTGCGACCTGCCCGTCTTTTCTAAGGGGCATTTAAACCGTCTTGTTAAGCTAAAGCGACTTGCACGTCTCTTCCAAGGGTCAATTAAGCTGTCTTGTTAAGCTACTGTGACCTGCATGTCTCTTCCAAGGGGCATTTAATCTTTCTTGTTAAGCTACTGCGACCTGCACGTCTCTTCCAAGGGGCATTTAAACCCTCTTGTTAAGCTACTGCGACCTGCACGTCTCTTGAGAGGGGCACTTAAACCCTCATGTTTAGCTACTGCTACCTGCACGTCTCTTCCATGGGGCATTTAAACCGTCTTATTAAGCTACTGCGCCCTGCACGTCTCTTCCAAGGGGCATTTAAACTGTCTTGTTAAGCTACTGCGACCTCCACCGCTCTTCCAAGGGACATTTAAACCGTCTTGTTAAGCTACTGCTACCTGCACTTCTCTTCCAAGGGGCATTTGAACAGTCTTGTTTAGCTGCTGCGACCTGCATGTCTCTTCCAAGGGGCATTTAAACTAACTTGTTAAGCTACTGCGACCTGCACCTCTCTTCCAAGGGGCATTTAAATCATCTTGATAAGCTACTGCGACCTGCACGTCTCTTCCAAGGGGCATTTAAACCGTCTTGTTAAGCTACTGCGACCTGCAAGTGTCTTCCAAGGCGCATTTAAACCCTCTTTTTAAGCTACTGCGACTTGAACGTCTCTTCCAAGGGGCATTTAAATCGTCTTGTTAAACTACTGTAACCTCCACTACTTTTCCAAGGGATATTTAAACTGTCTTGTTAAGCAACTGCGACCTCCACCGCTCTGCCAAGGGGCATTTAAACCGTCTTGTTAAGCCACTGTAACCTCCACCACTTTTACAAGGGGAATTTAAACCGTCTTGTTAAGCTACTGTAACCTTCACCACTTTTCCAAGGGGCATTTAAACCGTCTTGTTAAGCTACTGCGACCTGCATGTCTCTTCCATGGGGCATTTAAACTGTCTTGTTAAGCTACTGCGACCTCCACCGCTCTGCCAAGTGTCATTTAAACAATCTTGTTAAGCTACTGTAACCTCCACCACTTTTCCAAGGGGCATTTAAACCATCTTGTTAAGCTACTGCGACCTGCACGTCTCTTCCCTGGGGCATTTAAACCGTCTTGTTAAGCTACTGCTACCTGCAGTTCTCTTCCAAGGGGCATTTGAACAGTCTTGTTTAGCTGCTGCGACCTGCATGTCTTTTCCAAGGGGCATTTAAACTAACTTGTTAAGCTACTGCTACCTTCACCTCTCTTCCTAGGGGCATTTAAATCGTCTTGATAAGCTACTGCGACCTGCACCTTTCTGCCAAGGGGCATTTAAATCATCTTGATAAGCTACTGCGACCTGCACGTCTCTTCCAAGGGGCATTTAAACCGTCTTGTTAAGCTACTGCGACCTCCACGTCTCTTCCAATGGGCATTTAAACCATCTTGTTAAGCTGCTGCTATCTGCACCTCGACCTGCACGTCTCTTCAAAGGGGCATTTAAACTGTCTTGTTAAGCTATTGCAACCTCCACCTCTCTTCCAAGGGGCATTTAAACCGTCTTTTTAAGCTACTGCGACCTGCTCGTCTCTTCCAAGGGGCATTTAAACCGTCTTGTTAAGCTACTGCGACCTGCAAGTCTCTTCCAAGGCGCATTTAAACCCTCTTTTTAAGCTACTGCGACTTGAACATCTCTTCCAAGGGGCATTTAAACCGTCTTGTTAAGCTACTGTAACCTCCACTACTTTTCTAAGGGGAATCTAAACAGCCTTGTGAAGCTACTGCGACCTGCAAGTCTCTTCCAAGGTGCATTTAAACGTCTTGTTAAGCTACTGCGACTTGCATGTCTCTTCCAAGGGCCATTTAAACTGTCTTGTTAAGCAACTGCGACCTCCACCGCTCTGCCAAGGGGCATTTAAACCGTCTTGTTAAGTTACTATAATGTCCACCACTTTTCCAAGGTGGCATTTAAACCGTCTTGTTAAGCTACTGCGACCTGCACGTCTCTTCCAAGGGGCATTTAAACCGTCTTGTTAAGCTACTGCGACCTGCACGTCTCTTCCAAGGGGCATTTAAATCGTCTTGTTAAGCTACTGCGACCTCCACCGCTTTTCAAAGGGGCATTTAAACCATCTTGTTAAGCTACTGGGACCTGCACGTCTCTTCCAAGGGGCATTTAAACCGTCTTATTAAGCTACTGTGACCTGCACGTCTCTTCCAAGGGGCAATTAAACCATCTTGTTAATCTACTGCGCCATGCATGTCTCTTCCAAGGGACATTTAAACCGTCTTGTTAAGCTACTGCGACCTGCATGTCTCTTCCAAGGGGCATTTAAACCGTATTGTAAAGCTACTGCGACATACACCTCTCTTCCAAAGGGCATTTTAACAGTCTTGTTAAGCTAATGTGACCTGCATGTCTCTACCAAGGGGCATTTAAACCGTCTTGTTAAGCTACTGCGACCTACACTGCTCTTCCAAGTGGCATTTAATCCATCTTGTTAAGCTACTACGACCTGCACGTCTCTTCGAAGGGGCATTTAAACCGTCTTGTAAAGCTACTGCGAACTGCACGTCTCTTACAAGGGGCATTTAAACTGTCTTGTTAAGCTACTGCAAACTCCACCTCTCTTCCAAGGGGCATTTAAACCGTCTTTTTAAGCTACTGCGACCTGCTCGTCTCTTCCAAGGGGCATTTAAACCGTCTTGTTAAGCTACTGCGACCTGTAAGTCTCTTCCAAGGCGCATTTAAACCCTCTTTTTAAGCTACTGCGACTTGAACATCTCTTCCAAGGGGCATTTAAACCGTCTTGTTAAGCTACTGTAACCTCCACTACTTTTCTAAGGGGCATCTAAACAGCCTTGTGAAGCTACTGCGACCTGCAAGTCTCTTCCAAGGGGCATTTAAACGTCTTGTTAAGCTACTGCGACTTGCATGTCTCTTCCAAGGGCCATTTAAACTGTCTTGTTAAGCAACTGCGACCTCCACCGCTCTGCCAAGGGGCATTTAAACCGTCATGTTAAGTTACTGTAACGTCCACCACTTTTCCAAGGTGGCATTTAAACCGTCTTGTTAAGCTACTTCGACCTGCACGTCTATTCCAAGGGGCATTTAAACCATCTTGTTAAGCTACTGCGACCTGCACGTCTCTTCCAAGGGGCATTTAAATCATCTTGTTAAGCTACTGCGACCTCCACCGCTTTTCAAAGGGGCATTTAAACCATCTTGTTAAGCTACTGGGACCTGCACGTCTCTTCCAAGGGGCATTTAAACCGTCTTATTAAGCTACTGTGACCTGCACGTCTCTTCCAAGGGGCAATTAAACCATCTTGTTAATCTACTGCGCCATGCATGTCTCTTCCAAGGGACATTTAAACCGTCTTGTTAAGCTACTGCGACCTGCACGTCTCTTCCAAGGGGAATTTAAACCGTCTTGTAAAGCTACTGGGACCTCCACCTCTCTTCCAAAGCGCATTTTAACAGTCTTGTTAAGCTACTGCGACCTACACTGCTCTTCCAAGGGGCATTTAATCCATCTTTTTAATCTACTACGACCTGCACGTCTCTTCGAAGGGGCATTTAAACTGTCTTGTTAAGCTACTGCGAACTGCACGTCTCTTACAAGGGGCATTTAAACCGTCTTGTTAAGCTTCTGTGACCTGCACGTCTCTTCCAAGGGGCATTTAAACAGTCTTGTTAAGTTACTGTGACCTGCATGTCTCTTCCAAGGGGCATTTAAACTGTCTTGTTAAGCTACTGCGACCTTCACCGCTCTGCCAAGGGTCATTTAAACAATCTTGTTAAGCTACTGTAACCTCCACCACTTTTCCAAGGGGCATTTAAACCGTCTTGTTAAGCTACTGCGACCTGCACGTCTCTTCCATGGGGCATTTAAACCGTCTTGTTAAGCTACTGCGACCTGCATATCTCTACCAAGGGGCATTTAAACCGTCTTGTTAAGATACTGCGACCTGCATGTCTCTTCCAATGGGCATTTGAACAGTCTTGTTTAGCTGCTGCGACCTGCATGTCTCTTCCAAGGGGCATTTAAACTGACTTGTTAAGCTACTGCGACCCCCACCGCTTTTCCAAAGGGCATTTAAACCGTCTTGTTAAGCTTATGCGACCTGCACGTCTCTTCCAAGGGGCATTTAAACAGTCTTGTTAAGCTACTGTGACCTGCATGTTGTAACGGGTCTGGGAGGCGGAACCTCTGAGCTACTATACAAGGGGGCGGTCCTTGTAAGGGAGCGGGTGGCGACCAGGCAGGCAGTCACAGCAGGTGACCGGGACAGTCTCTGGAAGAACGGGCAGGAGGTCACGGCAAGTGACCGGGGCAGTCTCTGGATGAACGGGCAGATGGTCACGGCAAGTGACCGGGGCAGTCTCTGGATGAACGGGCAAATGGTCCCGGCAAGTGACCGGGGCAGTCTCTGGATGAACGGGCAGATGGTCACGGCAAGTGACCGGGGCAGTCTCTGGGTAAAGGGTTGGTACGACCTGTGGCGGCTGATGGTAGACGTGAGCTCCCAGGTGAGCAGGCAAGAGTCTCTGAATAAACGGGTGGTCACAGCATGTGACGGCGGAGCCTCCAGGAAGACCAACAGACAGGCGGCAGATGAGCGCTCCCAGGTGAGCGGGCAGAAGTCTCTGGACAGGCGGGTGGTCACAGCACGTGACGGCAGAGCCTCCAAGTAGGCTAGCAGACAGGCAGCAGATGAGCGTTCCCAGGTGAGCGGGCAGGAGTCACTGGACAGGCAGGTGGTCACAGCACGTGACGGCGGAGCCTCCAGGTAGGCTAGCAGGCAGGTAGCAGATGTGCGCTCCCAGGTGAGCGGGCAAGCTGGTCCATAGACAGACTGACAGGAGTTGGAAGGCAGACCGTCGGACCTCAGGCAAGCAGGCAGGTAGCTGATGTGCGCTCCCAGGTGAGCGGGCAAGCTGGTCCTTAGACAGACTAACAGGAGTTGTAAGGCAGACCGTCGGACCTCAGGCTAGCAGGCAGGTAGCAGAATATCAGGCAGGAATAAGACAGCAAGCTGGCAGGAATCTGGCAGGTATCTGGCAGGTAACTGGCAACGGGACCTGAGGGCTGAAGCAGAGTAGTGAACAGTGCAACAACATTGCTCGGGCACCTCCATTTTGGAGGAGGTGCCTTATATATGGTGAAGTCCTCCGGCCATTGGCCGGGGACTCCTTAGGATGGCGCGCGCGGCCCCTTTAAGAGGGAGGGAGAGCGCGCGCGCCCTAAGCACAGTGGCCGGGAAGGAGCGCGCGCTGCCAGCAGAGCGGGAGTAGGACGCCGGGCATGGAGCAGAGAGGTGAGGGGAACAGCGTCCCTGCCTAGCAGAGGGCAGGGACGCCGGCGCTACAGTACCCCCCCCTTTAGGCCCCCCTTTTTTAGGCCAAACAGAAATTTAGCAAGGATAAGAGGGGCATGGATGTTCTCCCGGGGCTCCCACGTTCTCTCCTCAGGACCAAACCCCTTCCAATCTACTAGAAAAAAGGTCTTTCCTCTTACCCTTTTGGTGGCAAGAATGTTCTCTACCTCAAACTCGTCCTCAGCAGAAACCGGAGCAGGAGGCGTACCTGTAGACTTGGAAAAAGAGTTAAGTACCACAGGTTTGAGGAGAGATACATGGAAGGAGTTAGGGATCTGTAAGTTGGCCGGGAGTTTCAATTTATAGGCCACCGGGTTGATCTGACTGATGACCTCCAGAGGACCGATGAACCGAGGCCCTAACTTGTAAGAAGGTATCTTGAGTCGGACATATTTAGATGAGAGCCAGACTTTATCTCCAGGACGAAATTGTGGAGGATCCAGGCGTTTTTTGTCAGCGTGTCTTTTCATCCGTTCGGACGACTGAAGGAGTGCGGATCGGGTACTCTCCCAAATGGAGGAAAATTTGCTAACGAGAGATTCCGCAGCCGGGTTGTCCACAGAGGTGGAGACAGGAAAAGGAATCCGAGGATGCTGACCGAAGACTACAAAAAACGGGGATTTGGAGGAGGATTTGCTCTCGTGATTGTTATAAGAGAACTCGGCCCATGGTAGGAGATCCACCCAGTCTGAATGATGGGCATTAACGAAGTGCCGGAGGTAACTGGTCAGGTTCTGATTGATCCGCTCCACTTGACCATTGGACTGTGGGTGGTAAGCGGAAGAGAAGTCCAGGGTGACGTCTAGCAGTTTACAAGTGGCTCTCCAGAAGCGTGAGGTGAACTATACCCCACGATCCGACACGATGTGGAGGGGCAGGCCATGAAGACGAAAGATGTGACGAATAAAGTCTTTAGCTAGCTCGGGTGCAGACGGGAGGCCTGGCAGGGAAACGAAATGAGCCATCTTGGAGAAGCGGTCAGCGACCACCCAAATGACCGTACAACCGGCAGAGACTGGGAGGTCAGTTATAAAGTCCATTGCTATATGCTGCCAGGGGGCAGCAGGTACAGAAAGCGGAAGGAGGCGACCGGCTGGCAGATGTCTCGGAACCTTGTTGTGGGCGCAGGACACACAGGCAGAAACAAAGTCTATTACGTCCTTGTGCAGGGTAGGCCACCAGTAGTGCCGGGTAATAAGCAGGAGGGTCTTTTTCTGACCGGCATGGCCAGCCAGTTTAGACGAGTGACCCCAGTGAAGGATCTTCTCCCGATCAGGTACTGATACGAACGTCTTTCCAGGAGGGAGACGATTTAGACTCACGGGAGCCACCTGCATTACTCTGGCGGGATCGATGATGTGTTTCGGATCTTCCTCGAGATCAGACACCAGAAAGGATCGAGACAAGGCGTCCGCCTTGACGTTTTTGTCAGCCGGGCGTAAATGAAGAACAAAATCAAAGCGAGCAAAAAACAAGGACCACCGGGCTTGGCGCGGGTTAAGTCTCTGGGCATGCTGGAGGTAAGCCAAGTTCTTGTGGTCAGTGTAAATTATTACCGGGTGAAGAGCCCCCTCGAGCAGGTAACGCCACTCCTCCAATGCCAGTTTGATGGCCAATAACTCTCGGTCTCCTTTGGAATAATTGCGCTCTGAGGAGGAGAAGAGTTTAGAGAAGAAGCCGCAAGTTACCATCCTCCCGGAAGATGATTTTTGAGTAAGTACCGCTCCGGCTCCAGAGGAGGAGGCGTCAACTTCCAGGAAGAACTGCTTGTTGCCGTCCGGGCGATGCAGCACCGGGGCGGAAGAGAAGGCCTGTTTTAAGGAAAGAAAGGTCTCCTCTGCTTCGGGCGGCCACTCTTTGGGATTAGTACCCTTACGGGTGAGCGCGGAAATTGGGGCAGTCCGGGAAGAGAAGTGTGGTATGAAGAGGCGGTAGTAGTTGGCGAAGCCCAGGAACTGCTGAATGGCCTTCAACCCCTCCGGTCGAGGCCATTTCTCGATGGCAGACAGTTTCTCTGGATCCATTCGTAGGCCGGTCTGAGAAATAATGTAGCCCAAAAACGGAAGCGAGGTCTGCTCAAAGAGGCACTTCTCGTATTTAGCGAAGAGGTGATTCTGCCTGAGCCTGAGCAGGACCTGACGAACGTCCCTCCGGTGAGTCTGGAGATCCGGAGAGAAGACCAAGATGTCGTCCAGGTACACCACTACGCAGGAGTAGAGAAGGTCCCGGAAAATGTCATTGACCAACTCTTGAAAGACGGCAGGAGCGTTACAGAGACCAAAGGGCATTACCAGATATTCATAGTGGCCGTCCCGGGTGTTGAATGCCGTCTTCCATTCATCCCCCTGACGGATACGAACCAGGTTGTACGCCCCACGGAGGTCCAGTTTGGTGAAGATTCTAGCCCCCCTCAGACGATCAAATAACTCCGGAATGAGCGGAAGGGGGTACTTATTCTTCACCGTGATCTGGTTAAGGCCTCTATAGTCTATACAGGGACGGAGAGAGCCGTCCTTCTTTTTGACGAAAAAGAAGCCTGCTCCCGCCGGGGAGGTAGATTTCCGGATGAATCCCCGGGCCAGATTCTCCTCAATATATTCGGACATCGACCGGGTCTCAGCAGCGGATAATGGATAAATACGCCCACGGGGAGGAGTAGTACCGGGTAACAGGTCGATAGGGCAGTCGTATGGTCTATGAGGGGGTAGTGTCTCTGCCTCCTTTTTATTAAAGACATCAGCATAAGACCAATAAGGAATCGGAAGTCCAGGTAGATTAGCTGGGGTAGGAGAAGGACGGACGGGATGGACGGGAACCAGACAGGTCTTATGGCAGTCCTGTCCCCAGCGAAGGACCTCTCCGGTCTGCCAGTCAAGCACGGGTGCATGTCTCTGGAGCCAAGGTAGACCTAGCAAGAGGGCGTGAGAGAGTCCAGGCAGAACATGAAAGGAGATACTCTCAGAATGCAGCATTCCCACCTGCAGAGTAATGGATTCGGTGATGAGTTGGATGGGGCGTGGTAAGAGACCCCCATCCACGGCAGCAACAGACAAGGGTACAGCCAGAGGTTTGGTGGGGATGCGGTATTTCTCTACCAGGGACTGTGAAATAAGATTCCCGGCTGCTCCAGAGTCAAGTTGGGCTAGTTCGAAATAACGGTTCTCCCCGCAGACGATTGAGACTGACAGCAGCAGAGATGGAGAGGATTTATTCTTGTCTAGGTCGACCTCTCTGAGCGAACCTAGACACAGGCGTTTCCCGACCTCTCCGGGCAGGCACGGATCCGGTGCTCCTTACTGCCACAGTAGAAGCAGCTCCCCTCGGCACGGCGTAAGTCCTGACGGGTTTTGACCATCTTGGTCTGGTCGACCTGCATAGGCTCAGGAGAGTGTACCTGGGGAGAGACGGAGGGAGTGACGGGTTTCTGAAAAGTAGGAGCTAGACGTGGAAACCTCCTCTCACGGGTGACCTCTTTGGCACGCTCCTGGAACCGTAGGTCAATCCGGGTGGCAAGAGTTATTAGGTCATCGAGAGTGGTAGGAATGTCCCGACCGGCAAGTTCATCTTTAATACGGCCGGACAGACCCTCCCAGAAGACGGATACCAGAGCGTCGTTATCCCAGGCCAGCTCCGAGGCAAGAGTACGGAACCGTATGGCATATTGGCCCATGGAGAGACTTCCCTGACGGAGGCGTAGCAGTGATGATGCGGATGAGGTCTTCCGTCCGGGTTCGTCGAAGACTTTCCGGAAAGCCGTGAGAAAGGCAGGCAAGTCGGACACCAGGGGGTCTCCTCTCTCCCATAGAGGATTTAGCCAGGCCAGGGCCTCCCCGGTGAGATGGGACATGATGAAGGCAATTTTGGCCCGGTCGGAGTTAAACTGGTGGGACAATAGTTCAAAGTGCAGGGTGCACTGATTTATGAAGCCCCGAGCCTGGGCGGAGTCGCCTCCGAAGCGAAGAGGTGCAGAAAGCCGGGGTCCGGGGTAGGATACCATGGTATTAGTGGGCAGCGGAGCTGCCAGATTGCGAGTCATGGCACTGGCGGAGGTTGCTGGCGGAGCAGTCAGAGTGTCCAGGCGAGAATTGACATTCCGCAGGTGACCCAGGATGGACTCCTGTTGGGACCTCTGACGGGACAGTTCATGACACAGGTCCGAGAGCGAGGGAGCTTGGGTGCCACCGGGTTCCATGGCCCGAGCAAACTGTAACGGGTCTGGGAGGCGGAACCTCTGAGCTACTATACAAGGGGGCGGTCCTTGTAAGGGAGCGGGTGGCGACCAGGCAGGCAGTCACAGCAGGTGACCGGGACAGTCTCTGGAAGAACGGGCAGGAGGTCACGGCAAGTGACCGGGGCAGTCTCTGGATGAACGGGCAGATGGTCACGGCAAGTGACCGGGGCAGTCTCTGGATGAACGGGCAGATGGTCACGGCAAGTGACCGGGGCAGTCTCTGGATGAACGGGCAGATGGTCACGGCAAGTGACCGGGGCAGTCTCTGGGTAAAGGGTTGGTACGACCTGTGGCGGCTGATGGTAGACGTGAGCTCCCAGGTGAGCAGGCGAGAGTCTCTGGATAAACGGGTGGTCACAGCATGTGACGGCGGAGCCTCCAGGAAGACCAACAGACAGGCGGCAGATGAGCGCTCCCAGGTGAGCGGGCAGAAGTCTCTGGACAGGCGGGTGGTCACAGCATGTGACGGCAGAGCCTCCAGGTAGGCTAGCAGACAGGCAGCAGATGAGCGCTCCCAGGTGAGCGGGCAGGAGTCACTGGACAGGCAGGTGGTCACAGCACGTGACGGCGGAGCCTCCAGGTAGGCTAGCAGGCAGGTAGCAGATGTGCACTCCCAGGTGAGCGGGCAAGCTGGTCCATAGACAGACTGACAGGAGTTGGAAGGCAGACCGTCGGACCTCAGGCAAGCAGGCAGGTAGCTGATGTGCGCTCCCAGGTGAGCGGGTAAGCTGGTCCTTAGACAGACTGACAGGAGTTGTAAGGCAGACCGTCGGACCTCAGGCTAGCAGGCAGGTAGCAGAATATCAGGCAGGAATAAGACAGCAAGCTGGCAGGAATCTGGCAGGTATCTGGCAGGTAACTGGCAACGGGACCTGAGGGCTGAAGCAGAGTAGTGAACAGTGCAACAACATTGCTCGGGCACCTCCATTTTGGAGGAGGTGCCTTATATATGGTGAAGTCCTCCGGCCATAGGACGGCGCGCGCGGCCCCTTTAAGAGGGAGGGAGAGCGCGCGCGCCCTAAGCACAGTGGCCGGGAAGGAGCGCGCGCTGCCAGCAGAGCGGGAGGAGGACGCCGGGCACGGAGCAGAGAGGTGAGGGGAACAGAGTCCCTGCCTAGCAGAGGGCAGGGACGCCGGCGCTACACATGTCTCTTCCAAGGGGCATTTAAACTGTCTTGTTAAGCTACTGCCACCTCCACTGCTCTGCCAAGGGTCATTTAAACAATCTTGTTAAGCTACTGTAACCTCCACCACTTTTCCAAGGGGCATTTAAACCGTCTTGTTAAGCTACTGCGACCTGCACTTCTTTTCCCTGGGGCATGTAAACCGTCTTGTTAAGCTACTGCGACCTGCATATCTCTACCAAGGGGCATTTAAACCGTCTTGTTAAGCTACTGCTACCTGCAGTTCTCTTCCAAGGGGCATTTGAACAGTCTTGTTTAGCTGCTGCGACCTGCATGTCTCTTCCAAGGGGCATTTAAACTAACTTGTTAAGCTACTGCTACCTTCACCTCTCTTCCTAGGGGCATTTAAATCGTCTTGATAAGCTACTGCGACCTGCACCTTTCTTCCAAGGGGCATTGAAATCGTCTTGATAAGCTACTGCGACCTGCACGTCTCTTCCAAGGGGCATTTAAACCGTCTTGTTAAGCTACTGCGACCTCCACGTCTCTTCCAATGGGCATTTAAACCATCTTGTTAAGCTGCTGCTATCTGCACGTCTCTTCCAAGGGGCATTTAAACCGTCTTGTTAAACTACTGCGACCTGCATGTCTCTTCTAAGGGGCATTTAAGCCGTCTTGTTAAGCTACTGCGACTTGCACGTCTCTTCCAAGGGGCATTTAAACTATCTTGTTAAGCTACTGTAACCTCCACCACTTTTCCAATGGGCATTTAAACCGTCTTGTTAAGCTACCTCGACCTGCACGTCTCTTCAAAGGGTCATTTAAACTGTCTTGTTAAGCTACTGCAACCTCCACCTCTCTTCCAAGGGGCATTTAAACCGTCTTTTTAAGCTACTGCGACCTGCTCGTCTCTTCCAAGGGGCATTTAAACCGTCTTGTTAAGCTACTGCGACTTGCACGTCTCTTCCAAGGGGCATTTAAACAGTCTTATTAAGCTACTGTAACCTCCACCACTTTTCCAAGGGTCAATTAAGCCGTCTTGTTAAGCTACTGCGACCTGCATGTCTCTTCCAAGGGGCATTTAAACTGTCTTGGTAAGCTACTGCGACCTGCTCGTCTCTACCAAGGGGTATTTAAACCGTCTTGTTAAGCTACTGTAACCTTCACCACTTTTCCATTGGGCATCTAAACCATCTTGTTAAGCTACTGCGACCTGCACGTCTCTTTCAAGGGTCATTTAAACCGTCTTGTTAAGCTACTGCGACCTACATGTCTCTTCCAAGGGGCATTTAAACCGTCTTGTTAAGCTACTGCGACCAGTACGACTCTTCGAAGGGGCATTTAAACCGTCTTGTTAAGCTGCTGTGACCTGCATGTCTCTTCCAAGGGGCCTTTAAACCGTCTTGTTAAGCTACTGCGACCTCCATCGCTCTTCCAGGGGGCATTTAAAACATCTTGTTAAGCTACTGCGACCTGCACGTCTCTTCCAAGGGGCATTTAAACCCTCTTGTTAAGCTACTGCGACCTGCACGTCTCTTGAGAGGGGCATTTAAACCCTCATGTTTAGCTACTGCTACCTGCACGTCTCTTCCAAGGGGCATTTAAACCATCTTGTTAAGCTACTGCGACCTGCACGTCTCTTCCAAGGGGCATTTAAACCATCTTGTTAAGCTACTGCGACCTGCACGTCTCTTCCAAAGGGCATTTAAACGTCTTGTTAAGCTACTGCGACCTGCACGTCTCTTCCAAGGGGCATTTAAACCGTCTTGTTAAGCTACTGCGACTTGCACGTCTCTTCCAAGGGGCATTTAAACCGTCTTGTTAAGCTACTGCGACTTGCACGTCTCTTCCAAGGGGCATTTAAACCGTCTTGTTAAGCTACTGCGACCTGCACTTATCTTCCAAGGGGCATTTTAACCGTCTTATTAAGCTACTGCGACCTGCACGTCTCTTCTAAGGGGCATTTAAACTGTCTTGTTAAGCTACTGCGACCTCCACCGCTCTTCCAAGGGACATTTATACCGTCTTGTTAAGCTACTGCGACCTGCACGTCTCTTCCAAGGGGCATTTAAACAGTCTGGTTAAGCTACTGCGATCTGCATGTCTCTTCCAAGTGGCATTTAAACTGTCTTGTTAAGCTACTGCGACCTGCACGTCTCTTCCAAGGGGCATTTAAACCGTCTTGTTAAGCTACTGCGACTTGCACGTCTCTTCCAAGGGGCATTTAAACCTTCTTTTTAACTACTGTAACCTCCACCACTTTTCCAAGGGGCATTTAAATTGTCTTGTTAAGCTACTGCGATCTACATGTCTCTTTCAAGGGGCATTTAAACCGTCTTTTTAAGCTACTGCGACCTGCACGTCTCTTCCGAGGGGCATTTAAACCGTCTTGTTAAGCTACTGCGACCTGCACGTCTCTTCCAAGGGGCTTTTAAACCGTCTTGTTAAGCTACTGCGACTTGCACGTCTCTTCCAAGGGGCATTTAAACCTTCTTGTTTAGCAACTGTAACCTCCACCACTTTTCCAAGAGGCATTTAAACCGTCTTGTTAAGCTAATGCGACCTGCATGTCTCTTCCAAGGGGCATTTAAACCGTCTTGTTAAGCTACTGGGACCTGCACGTCTCTTCGAAGGGGCATTTAAACCGTCTTGTTAAGCTGCTGCGACCTGCATGTCTCTTCCAAGGGGCATTTAAACTGTCTTGTTAAGCTACTGCGACCCCCACCGCTCTTCCAAGGGGCATTTAAATCGTCTTGGTAAGCTACTGCGACGTGCAAGCCTCTTCCAAGGGGCATTTAAACCGTCTTGTTAAGCTACTGCGACCTGCAAGTCTCTTCCAAGGGGCATTTAAACTGTCTTGTTAAGCTACTGCGACCTCCACCGCTCTTCCAAGGGGCATTTAAACCATCTTGTTAAGCTACTGCGACCTGCACGTCTCTTCCAAGGGACATTTAAACCGTCTTGTTAAGCTACTGCGACCTGCCCGTCTCTTCTAAGGGGCATTTAAACCGTCTTGTTAAGCTCAAGCGACTTGCACGTCTTTTCCAAGGTGCATTTAAACAGTCTTTTTAAGCTACTGTAACCTCCAAAACTTCTCCAAGGGGCAATTAAACCGTCTTGTTAAGCTGCTGCGAACTGCATGTCTCTTCCAAAGTGCATTTAAACCTTCTTGTTAAGCTACTGCGACCTGCACGTCTCTTCCAAGGGGCATTTAAACTGTCTTGCTAAGCTACTGCGACCTGCACGTCTCTTCTAAGGGGCATTTAAACAGTCTTGTTATGCTACTGCGACTTGCACGTCTCTTCCAAGGTGCATTTAAAGAGTCTTGTTAAGCTACTGTAACCTCCACCACTTTTCCAAGGGTCAATTAAGCTGTCTTGTTAAGCAACTGCGACCTGCATGTCTCCTCCAAGGGGCATTTAAACTTTCTTGTTAAGCTACTGCGACCTGCACGTCTCTTCCAAGGGGCATTTAAACCCTCTTGTTAAGCTACTGCGACCTGCACGTCTCTTGTGAGGTGCATTTAAACCCTCATGTTTAGCTACTGCTACCTGCACGTCTCTTCCAAGAGGCATTTAAACCGTCTTGTTAAGCTACTGTGCCCTGCATGTCTCTTCCAAGGGGCATTTAAACCGTCTTGTTAAGCTACTGCGACTTGCACGTCTCTTCCAAGGGGCATTTAAACCTTCTTGTTTAGCAACTGTAACCTCCACCACTTTTCCAAGAGGCATTTAAACCGTCTTGTTAAGCTAATGCGACCTGCATGTCTCTTCCAAGGGGCATTTAAACCGTCTTGTTAAGCTACTGGGACGTGCACGTCTCTTCGAAGGGGCATTTAAACCGTCTTCTTAAGCTGCTGCGACCTGCATGTCTCTTCCAAGGGGAATTTAAACTGTCTTGTTAAGCCACTGCGACCCCCACCGCTCTTCCAAGGGGCATTTAAATCGTCTTGGTAAGCTACTGCGACGTGCAAGCCTCTTCCAAGGGGCATTTAAACCGTCATGTTAAGCTACTGCGACCTGCAAGTCTCTTCCAAGGGGCATTTAAACTGTCTTGTTAAGCTACTGCGACCTCCACCGCTCTTCCAAGGGGCATTTAAACCATCTTGTTAAGCTACTGCGACCTGCACGTCTCTTCCAAGGGACATTTAAACCGTCTTGTTAAGCTACTGCGACCTGCCCGTCTCTTCTAAGGGGCATTTAAACCGTCTTGTTAAGCTAAAGCGACTTGCACGTCTCTTCCAAGGTGCATTTAAACAGTCTTTTTAAGTTACTGTAAACTCCACCACTTCTCCAAGGGGCAATTAAACCGTCTTGTTAAGCTGCTGCGAACTGCATGTCTCTTCCAAAGTGCATTTAAACCTTCTTGTTAAGCTACTGCGACCTGCACGTCTCTTCCAAGGGGCATTTAAACTGTCTTGTTAAGCTACTGCGACCTGCACGTCTCTTCTAAGGGGCATTTAAACAGTCTTGTTATGCTACTGCGACTTGCACGTCTCTTCCAAGGGGCATTTAAAGAGTCTTGTTAAGCTACTGTAACCTCCACCACTTTTCCAAGGGTCAATTAAGCTGTCTTGTTAAGCAACTGCGACCTGCATGTCTCTTCCAAGGGGCATTTAAACTTTCTTGTTAAGCTACTGCGACCTGCACGTCTCTTCCAAGGGGCATTTAAACTGTCTTGGTAAGCTACTGCGACCTGCACGTCTCTTCCAAGGGGCATTTAAAGCGTCTTGTTAAGCTACTGCGACCTGCACGTCTCTTCCAAGGGGCATTTAAACCGTCTTGTTAAGCTGCTGCGACCTGCATGTCTCTTCCAAGGGGCATTTAAACTGTCTTGTTAAGCTACTGCGACCCCCACCGCTCTTCCAAGGGGCATTTAAATCGTCTTGGTAAGCTACTGCGACGTGCAAGCCTCTTCCAAGGGGCATTTAAACCGTCTTGTTAAGCTACTGCGACCTGCAAGTCTCTTCCAAGGGGCATTTAAACTGTCTTGTTAAGCTACTGCGACCTCCACCGCTCTTCCAAGGGGCATTTAAACCATCTTGTTAAGCTACTGCGACCTGCACGTCTCTTCCAAGGGACATTTAAACCGTCTTGTTAAGCTACTGCGACCTGCCCGTCTCTTCTAAGGGGCATTTAAACCGTCTTGTTAAGCTAAAGCGACTTGCACGTCTTTTCCAAGGTGCATTTAAACAGTCTTTTTAAGCTACTGTAACCTCCAAAACTTCTCCAAGGGGCAATTAAACCGTCTTGTTAAGCTGCTGCGAACTGCATGTCTCTTCCAAAGTGCATTTAAACCTTCTTGTTAAGCTACTGCGACCTGCACGTCTCTTCCAAGGGGCATTTAAACTGTCTTGTTAAGCTACTGCGACCTGCACGTCTCTTCTAAGGGGCATTTAAACAGTCTTGTTATGCTACTGCGACTTGCACGTCTCTTCCAAGGTGCATTTAAAGAGTCTTGTTAAGCTACTGTAACCTCCACCACTTTTCCAAGGGTCAATTAAGCTGTCTTGTTAAGCAACTGCGACCTGCATGTCTCCTCCAAGGGGCATTTAAACTTTCTTGTTAAGCTACTGCGACCTGCACGTCTCTTCCAAGGGGCATTTAAACCCTCTTGTTAAGCTACTGCGACCTGCACGTCTCTTGTGAGGTGCATTTAAACCCTCATGTTTAGCTACTGCTACCTGCACGTCACTTCCATGGGGCATTTAAACCATCTTGTTAAGCTACTGCGACCTGCACATCTCTTCCAAGGGGCATTTAAACCGTCTTGTTAAGCTACTGGGACCTTCACGTCTCTTCCAAGGGGCATTTAAACCGTCTTATTAAGCTACTGCGCCCTGCATGTCTCTTCCAAGGGGCATTTAAACCGTCTTGTTAAGCTACTGCGACTTGCACGTCTCTTCCAAGGGGCATTTAAACCTTCTTGTTTAGCAACTGTAACCTCCACCACTTTTCCAAGAGGAATTTAAACCGTCTTGTTAAGCTAATGCGACCTGCATGTCTCTTCCAAGGGGCATTTAAACCGTCTTGTTAAGCTACTGGGACCTGCACGTCTCTTCGAAGGGGCATTTAAACCGTCTTCTTAAGCTGCTGCGACCTGCATGTCTCTTCCAAGGGGAATTTAAACTGTCTTGTTAAGCTACTGCCACCCCCACCGCTCTTCCAAGGGGCATTTAAATCGTCTTGGTAAGCTACTGCGACGTGCAAGCCTCTTCCAAGGGGCATTTAAACCGTCATGTTAAGCTACTGCGACCTGCAAGTCTCTTCCAAGGGGCATTTAAACTGTCTTGTTAAGCTACTGCGACCTCCACCGCTCTTCCAAGGGGCATTTAAACCATCTTGTTAAGCTACTGCGACCTGCACGTCTCTTCCAAGGGACATTTAAACCGTCTTGTTAAGCTACTGCGACCTGCCCGTCTCTTCTAAGGGGCATTTAAACCGTCTTGTTAAGCTAAAGCGACTTGCACGTCTCTTCCAAGGTGCATTTAAACAGTCTTTTTAAGTTACTGTAACCTCCACCACTTCTCCAAGGGGCAATTAAACCGTCTTGTTAAGCTGCTGCGAACTGCATGTCTCTTCCAAAGTGCATTTAAACCTTCTTGTTAAGCTACTGCGACCTGCACGTCTCTTCCAAGGGGCATTTAAACTGTCTTGTTAAGCTACTGCGACCTGCACGTCTCTTCTAAGGGGCATTTAAACAGTCTTGTTATGCTACTGCGACTTGCACGTCTCTTCCAAGGGGCATTTAAAGAGTCTTGTTAAGCTACTGTAACCTCCACCACTTTTCCAAGGGTCAACTAAGCTGTCTTGTTAAGCAACTGCGACCTGCATATCTCTTCCAAGGGGCATTTAAACTTTCTTGTTAAGCTACTGCGACCTGCACGTCTCTTCCAAGGGGCATTTAAACTGTCTTGGTAAGCTACTGCGACCTGCACGTCTCTTCCAAGGGGCATTTAAAGCGTGTTGTTAAGCTACTGCGACCTGTACGTCTCTTCGAAGGGGCATTTAAACCGTCTTCTTAAGCTGCTGTGACCTGCATGTCTCTTCCAAGGGGCATTAGAACCGTCTTGTTAAGCTACTGCGACCTTCATCGCTCTTCCAGGGGGCATTTAAACCATCTTGTTAAGCTACTGCGACCTGCACGTCTCTTCGACGGGGCATTTAAACTCTCTTGTTAAGCTACTGCGACCTGCACGTCTCTTCCAAGGGGCATTTAAACCGTCTTGTTAAGCTACTGCGACCTGCACGTCTCTTGAGAGGGGCATTTAAACCCTCATGTTTAGCTACTGCTACCTGCATGTCTCTTCCAAGGGGCATTTAAACCGTCTTGTTAAGCTACTGCGACCTGCACGTCTCTTCCAAGGGGCATTTAAACCGTCTTGTTAAGCTACTGCGATCTGCATGTCTCTTCCAAGGGGCATTTAAACCGTCTTTTTAAGCTACTGCGACCTGCACGTCTCTTCCAAGGGGCATTTAAACTGTCTTGTTAAGCTACTGCGACCTGCACGTCTCTTCCAAGGGGCATTTAAACCGTCTTGTTAAGCTACTGCGACTTGCACGTCTCTTCCAAGGGGCATTTAAACCTTCTTGTTTAGCTACTGTAACCTCCACCTCTTTTCCACGGGGCATTTAAACTGTCTTTTTAAGCTACTGCGATCTACATGTCTCTTTCAAGGGGCATTTAAACCGTCTTTTTAAGCTACTGCTACCTGCACGTCTCTTCCAAAAGGCATTTAAACCGTCTTGTTAAGCTACTGCGACTTGCACTTCTCTTCCAAGGGGCATTTAAACCTTCTTGTTTAGCAACTGTAACCTCCAAAACTTTTCCAAGGGGCATTTAAACCGTCTTGTTAAGCTAATGCAACCTGCATGTCTCTTCCAAGGGGCATTTAAACCGTCTTGTTAAGCTACTGGGACCTGCACGTCTCTTCCAAGGGGCATTTAAACTGTCTTGTTAAGCTGCTGCGACCTGCATGTCTCTTCCAAGGGGCATTTAAACTGTCTTGTTAAGCTACTGCGACCCCCACCGCTCTTCCAAGGGGCATTTAAATCATCTTGGTAAGCTACTGCGACGTGTAAGCCTCTTCCAAGGGGCATTTAAACCGTCTTGTTAAGCTACTGCGACCTGCAAGTCTCTTCCAAGGGGCATTTAAACTGTCTTTTTAAGCTACTGCGACCTCCACCGCTTTTCCAAGGGGCATTTAAACCATCTTGTTAAGCTACTGCGACCTGCAAGTCTCTTCCAAGGGACATTTAAAGCGTCTTGTTAAGCTTCTGCGACCTGCCCGTCTCTTCTAAGGGGCATTTAAACCGTCTTGTTAAGCTAAAGCGACTTGCACGTCTCTTCCAAGGGGCATTTAAACAGTCTTTTTAAGCTACTGTAACCTGCACCACTTCTCCAAGGGGCAATTAAACCGTCTTGTTAAGCTGCTGCGAACTGCATGTCTCTTCCAAAGGGCATTTAAACCTTCTTGTTAAGCTACTGCGACCTGCACGTCTCTTCCAAGGGGCATTTAAACTGTTTTGTTAAGCTACTGCGACCTGCACGTCTCTTCTAAGGGGCATTTAAACAGTCTTGTTAAGCTACTGCGACCTGCACGTCTCTACCAAGGGGCATTTAAAAAATCTTGTTAAGCTACTGTGACCTCCACCACTTTTCCAAGTGTCAATTAAGCTGTCTTGTTAAGCTACTGCGACCTGCATGTCTCTTCCAAGGGGCATTTAAACTTTCTTGTTAAGCTACTGCGACCTGCACGTCTCTTCCAAGGGGCATTTAAACTGTCTTGGTAAGCTACTGAGACCTGCTCGTGTCTACCAAGCGGCATTTAAACCGTCATGTTAAGCTACTGAAACCTTCACCACTTTTCCAAGGGGCATCTAAACCGTCTTGTTAAGCTACTGCGACCTGCACGTCTCTTCCAAGGGGCATTTAAACCGTCTTGTTAAGCTACTGCGACCTGTACTTCTCTTCGAAGGGGCATTTAAACCGTCTTGTTAAGCTGCTGTGACCTGCATGTTTCTTCCAAGGGGCATTTAAACCATCTTGTTAAGCTACTGCGACCTCCATCGCTCTTCCAGGGGGCATTTAAACCATCTTGTTAAGCTACTGCGACCTGCACGTCTCTTCCAAGGGGCATTTAAACCGTCTTGTTAAGCTACTGCGACCTGCACGTCTCTTGAGAGGGGCATTTAAACCCTCATGTTTAGCTACTGCTACCTGCATGTCTCTTCCAAGGGGCATTTAAACCGTCTTGTTAAGCTACTGCGACCTGCACGTCTCTTCCAAGGGGCATTTAAACCGTCTTGTTAAGCTACTGCGATCTGCATGTCTCTTCCAAGGGGCATTTAAACCGTCTTTTTAAGCTACTGCGACCTGCACGTCTCTTCCAAGGGGCATTTAAACTGTCTTGTTAAGCTACTGCGACCTGCACGTCTCTTCCAAGGGGCATTTAAACCGTCTTGTTAAGCTACTGCGACTTGCACGTCTCTTCCAAGGGGCATTTAAACCTTCTTGTTTAGCTACTGTAACCTCCACCTCTTTTCCACGGGGCATTTAAACTGTCTTTTTAAGCTACTGCGATCTACATGTCTCTTTCAAGGGGCATTTAAACCGTCTTTTTAAGCTACTGCTACCTGCACGTCTCTTCCAAAAGGCATTTAAACCGTCTTGTTAAGCTACTGCGACTTGCACTTCTCTTCCAAGGGGCATTTAAACCTTCTTGTTTAGCAACTGTAACCTCCAAAACTTTTCCAAGGGGCATTTAAACCGTCTTGTTAAGCTAATGCAACCTGCATGTCTCTTCCAAGGGGCATTTAAACCGTCTTGTTAAGCTACTGGGACCTGCACGTCTCTTCCAAGGGGCATTTAAACTGTCTTGTTAAGCTGCTGCGACCTGCATGTCTCTTCCAAGGGGCATTTAAACTGTCTTGTTAAGCTACTGCGACCCCCACCGCTCTTCCAAGGGGCATTTAAATCATCTTGGTAAGCTACTGCGACGTGTAAGCCTCTTCCAAGGGGCATTTAAACCGTCTTGTTAAGCTACTGCGACCTGCAAGTCTCTTCCAAGGGGCATTTAAACTGTCTTTTTAAGCTACTGCGACCTCCACCGCTCTTCCAAGGGGCATTTAAACCATCTTGTTAAGCTACTGCGACCTGCAAGTCTCTTCCAAGGGACATTTAAAGCGTCTTGTTAAGCTTCTGCGACCTGCCCGTCTCTTCTAAGGGGCATTTAAACCGTCTTGTTAAGCTAAAGCGACTTGCACGTCTCTTCCAAGGGGCATTTAAACAGTCTTTTTAAGCTACTGTAACCTGCACCACTTCTCCAAGGGGCAATTAAACCGTCTTGTTAAGCTGCTGCGAACTGCATGTCTCTTCCAAAGGGCATTTAAACCTTCTTGTTAAGCTACTGCGACCTGCACGTCTCTTCCAAGGGGCATTTAAACTGTTTTGTTAAGCTACTGCGACCTGCACGTCTCTTCTAAGGGGCATTTAAACAGTCTTGTTAAGCTACTGCGACCTGCACGTCTCTACCAAGGGGCATTTAAAAAATCTTGTTAAGCTACTGTGACCTCCACCACTTTTCCAAGTGTCAATTAAGCTGTCTTGTTAAGCTACTGCGAAATGCATGTCTCTTCCAAGGGGCATTTAAACTTTCTTGTTAAGCTACTGCGACCTGCACGTCTCTTCCAAGGGGCATTTAAACTGTCTTGGTAAGCTACTGAGACCTGCTCGTGTCTACCAAGGGGCATTTAAACCGTCATGTTAAGCTACTGAAACCTTCACCACTTTTCCAAGGGGCATCTAAACCGTCTTGTTAAGCTACTGCGACCTGCACGTCTCTTCCAAGGGGCATTTAAACCGTCTTGTTAAGCTACTGCGACCTGTACTTCTCTTCGAAGGGGCATTTAAACCGTCTTGTTAAGCTGCTGTGACCTGCATGTTTCTTCCAAGGGGCATTTAAACCATCTTGTTAAGCTACTGCGACCTCCATCGCTCTTCCAGGGGGCATTTAAACCATCTTGTTAAGCTACTGCGACCTGCACGTCTCTTCCAAGGGGCATTTAAACCCTCTTGTTAAGCTACTGCGACCTGCACGTCTCTTGAGAGGGGCATTTAAACCCTCATGTTTAGCTACTGCTACCTGCACGTCTCTTCCATGGGGCATTTAATCCAACTTGATAAGCTACTGCGACCTACACGTCTCTTCCAAGGGGCATTTAAACCGTCTTATTAAGCTACTGCGCCCTGCTCGTCTCTTCCAAGGGGCATTTACACTGTCTTGTTAAGCTACTGTGACCTCCACCGCTCTTCCAAGGGACATTTAAACCGTCTTGTTAAGCTACTGCTACCTGCACTTCTCTTCCAAGGGGCATTTGAACAGTCTTGTTTAGCTGCTGCGACCTGCATGTCTCTTCCAAGGGGCATTTAAACTAACTTGTTAAGCTACTGCGACCTGCACCTCTCTTCCAAGGGGCATTTAAATCGTCTTGATAAGCTACTGAGATCTGCACCTCTCTTCCAAGGCGCATTTAAATCGTCTTGATAAGCTGCTGCGACCTGCACGTCTCTTCCAAGGGGCATTTAAACCGTCTTGTTAAGCTACTGCGACCTCCACGTCTCTTCCAATGGGCATATAAACCATCTTGTTAAGCTGCTGCTACCTGCACGTCTCTTCCAAGGGGCATTTAAACCATCTTGTTAAGCTGCTGCTACCTGCACGTCTCTTCCACGGGGCATTTAAACCGTCCTGTTAAGCTACTGCGACTTGCACGTCTCTTCCAAGGTTCATTTAAACCATCTTGTTTAGCTACGGTAACCTACACCACTTTTCCAAGGGGCATTTAAAATGTCTTGTTAAGCTACTGCGACCTCCACCGCTCTTCCAAGGGACACTTAAACCGTCTTGTTAAGCTACTGCGACCTGCACGTCTCTTCCAAGGGGCATTTAAACCGTCTTGTTAAGCTACTGCGACCTGCACGTCTCTTCCAAGGGGCATTTAAACCGTATTGTTAAGCTACTGCGACCTGCAAGTCTCTTCCAAGGGACATTTAAACCGTCTTGTTAAGCTACTGCGACATGCCCGTCTCTTCTAAGGGGCATTTAAACCGTCTTGTTAAGCTAAAGCGACTTGCACGTCTCTTCCAAGGGGCATTTAAACAGTCTTTTTAAGCTACTGTAACCTCCACCACTTCTCCAAGGGGCAATTAAACCGTCTTGTTAAGCTGCTGCGAACTGCATGTCTCTTCCAAAGGGCATTTAAACTGTCTTGTTAAGCTACTGCGACCTGCACGTCTCTTCTAAGGGGCATTTAAACAGTTTTGTTAAGCTACTGCGACCTGCACGTCTCTTCCAAGGGGCATTTAAAGAGTCTTGTTAAGCTACTGTAACCTCCACCACTTTTCCAAGGGTCAATTAAGCTGTCTTGTTAAGCTACTGCGACCTGCATGTCTCTTCCAAGGGGCATTTAAACTTTCTTGTTAAGCTACTGCGACCTCCACCGCTCTTCCAAGGGACATTTATACCGTCTTGTTAAGCAACTGCGACATGCACGTTTCTTCCAAGGGGCATTTAAACCGTCTTGTTAAGCTACTGCGATCAGCATGTCTCTTCCAAGGGGCATTTAAACCATCTTTTTAAGCTACTGCGACCCGCACATCTCTTCCAAGGTGCATTTAAACTGTCTTGTTAAGCTACTGCGACCTGCACGTCTCTTCCAAGGGGCATTTAAACCGTCTTGTTAAGCTACTGCCACTTGCGCGTCTCTTCCAAGGGGCATTTAAACTGTCTTGTTAAGCTACTACGATCTACATGTCTCTTTCAAGGGGCACTTAAACCGTCTTTTTATGCTACTGCTACCTGCACGTCTCTTCCAAGGGGCATTTAAACCGTTTTGTTAAGCTACTGCGACTTGCATGCTCTTCCAAGGGGCATTTAAACCTTCTTGTTTAGCAACTGTAACCTCCACCACTTTTCCAAGGGGCATTTAAACCATCTTGTTAAGCTAATGCGACCTGCATGTCTCTTCCAAGGGGCATTTAAACCATCTTGTTAAGCTACTGCGACCCCCACCGCTCTTCCAAGGGGCATTTAAATCGTCTTGGTAAGCTACTGAGACGTGCAAGCCTATTCCAAGGGGCATTTAAACCGTCTTGTTAAGCTACTGCGACCTGCAAAACTCTTCCAAGGGGCATTTAAACTGTCTTTTTAAGCTACTGCGACCTCCACCGCTCTTCCAAGGGGCATTTAAACCATCTTGTTAAGCTACTGCGACCTGCAAGTCTCTTCCAAGGGACAATTAAACCGTCTTGTTAAGCTACTGCGACCTGCCCGTCTTTTCTAAGGGGCATTTAAACCGTCTTGTTAAGCTAAAGCGACTTGCACGTCTCTTCCAAGGGGCATTTAAACAGTCTTTTTAAGCTACTGTAACCTCCACCACTTCTCCAAGGGGAAATTAAACCGTCTTGTTAAGCTGCTGCGAACTGCATGTCTCTTCCAAAGGGCATTTAAACCTTCTTGTTAAGCTACTGCGACCTGCACGTCTCTTCCAAGGGGCATTTAAACTGTGTTGTTAAGCTACTGCGACCTGCACGTCTCTTCTAAGGGGCATTTAAACAGTCTTGTTAAGCTACTGCGACCTGCACGTCTCTTCCAAGGGGCATTTAAAGAGTCTTGTTAAGCTACTGTAACCTCCACCACTTTTCCAAGGGTCAATTAAGCTGTCTTCTTAAGCTACTGCGACCTGCATGTCTCTTCCAAGGGGCATTTAAACTTTCTTGTTAAGCTACTGCCACCTGCACGTCTCTTCCAAGGGGCATTTAAACTGTCTTGGTAAGCTACTGCGACCTGCTCGTCTGTACCAAGGGGCATTTAAACCGTCTTGTTAAGCTACTGTAACCTTCACCACTTTTCCAAGGGGCATCTAAACCGTCTTGTTAAGCTACTGCGACCTGCACGTCTCTTCCAAGGGGCATTTAAACCGTCTTGTTAAGCTACTGCGACCTGTACGTCTCTTCGAAGGGGCATTTAAACCGTCTTGTTAAGCTACTGTGACCTGCATGTCTCTTCCAAGGGGCATTTAAACTGTCTTGTTAAGCTACTGCGACCTCCATCGCTCTTCCATGGGGCATTTAAACCATCTTGTTAAGCTACTGCGACCTGCACGTCTCTTCCAAGGGGCATTTAAACCGTCTTGTTAAGCTACTGCGACCTGCACGTCTCTTCCAAGGGGCATTTAAATCGTCTTATTAAGCTACTGCGCCCTGCACGTCTCTTCCAAGGGGCATTTAAACTGTCTTGTTAAGCTACTGCGACCTCCACCGCTCTTCCAAGGGACATTTAAACCGTCTTGTTAAGCTACTGCGACCTGCTCGTCTCTTCCAAGGGGCATTTAAACCATCTTGTTAAGCTACTGCGACCTGTACGTCTCTTCGAAGGGGCATTTAAACCATCTTGTTAAGCTGCTGTGACCTGCATGTCTCTTCCAAGGGGCATTTAAACCGCCTTGTTAAGCTACTGCGACCTCCATCGCTCTTCCAGGGGGCATTTAAATCATCTTGTTAAGCTACTGCGACCTGCACGTCTCTTCCAAGGGGCATTTAAACCCACTTGTTAAGCTACTGCGATCTGCACGTCTCTTGAGATGGGCATTTAAGCCCTCATGTTTAGCTACTGCTACCTGCACGTCTCTTCCATGGGGCATTTAAACCATCTTGTTAAGCTACTGCGTATGGAACGTCTCTTCCAAGGGGCATTTAAACCGTCTTCTTAAGCTACTGCGACCTGCACGTCTCTTCCAAGGGGCATTTAAACCGTCTTGTTAAGCTACTGCGACCTCCACCGCTCTTCCAAGGGACATTTAAACCGTCTTGTTAAGCTACTGCGACCTGCACGTCTCTTCCAAGGGGCATTTAAACCATCTTGTTAAGCTTCTGCGAACTGCAAGTCTCTTCCAAGGGGCAATTAAACCGTCTTGTTAAGCTACTGCGACTTGCACGTCTCTTCCAAGGGGCATTTAAATCGTCTTGTTAGGCTACTGTAACCTCCACCACTTTTCCAAGGGGCATTTAAACCGTCTTGTTAAGCTACTGCGACCTGCACTTATCTTCCAAGGGGCATTTTAACCGTCTTATTAAGCTACTGCGACCTGCACGTCTCTTACAAGGGGCATTTAAACTGTCTTGTTAAGCTACTGCGATCTGCATGTCTCTTCCAAGGGGCATTTAAACCGTCTTGTTAAGCTACTGCGACCTCCACCGCTCTTCCAAGGGACATTTAAACCGTCTTGTTAAGCTACTGCGACCTGCACGTCTCTTCCAAGGGGCATTTAAACCATCTTGTTAAGCTTCTGCGAACTGCAAGTCTCTTCCAAGGGGCATTTAAACCGTCTTGTTAAGCTACTGCGACTTGCACGTCTCTTCCAAGGGGCATTTAAATCGTCTTGTTAGGCTACTGTAACCTCCACCACTTTTCCAAGGGGCATTTAAACCGTCTTGTTAAGCTACTGCGACCTGCACTTATCTTCCAAGGGGCATTTTAACCGTCTTATTAAGCTACTGCGACCTGCACGTCTCTTACAAGGGGCATTTAAACTGTCTTGTTAAGCTACTGCGATCTGCATGTCTCTTCCAAGGGGCATTTAAACCCTCTTTTTAAGCTACTGCGACTTGAACATCTCTTCCAAGGGGCATTTAAACCGTCTTGTTAAGCTACTGCGACCTGCACGTCTCTTCCAAGGGGCATTTAAAGAGTCTTGTTAAGCTACTGTAACCTCCACCACTTTTCCAAGGGTCAATTAAGCTGTCTTGTTAAGCTACTGCGACCTGCATGTCTCTTCCAAGGGGCATTTAAACTTTCTTATTAAGCTACTGCGACCTCCACCGCTCTTCCAAGGGACATTTATACCGTCTTGTTAAGCTACTGCGACCTGCACGTTTCTTCCAAGGGGCATTTAAACCGTCTTGTTAAGCTACTGCGATCTGCATGTCTTTTCCAAGGGGCATTTAAACCATCTTTTTAAGCTACTGCGACCTGCACATCTCTTCCAAGGGGCATTTAAACTGTCTTGTTAAACTACTGCGACCTGCACGTCTCTTCCACGGGGCATTTAAACCGTCCTGTTAAGCTACTGCGACTTGCACGTCTCTTCCAAGGTTCATTTAAACCATCTTGTTTAGCTACGGTAACCTACACCACTTTTCCAAGGGGCATTTAAAATGTCTTGTTAAGCTACTGCGACCTCCACCGCTCTTCCAAGGGACACTTAAACCGTCTTGTTAAGCTACTGCGACCTGCACGTCTCTTCCAAGGGGCATTTAAACCGTCTTGTTAAGCTACTGCGACCTGCACGTCTCTTCCAAGGGGCATTTAAACCGTATTGTTAAGCTACTGCGACCTGCAAGTCTCTTCCAAGGGACATTTAAACCGTCTTGTTAAGCTACTGCGACATGCCCGTCTCTTCTAAGGGGCATTTAAACCGTCTTGTTAAGCTAAAGCGACTTGCACGTCTCTTCCAAGGGGCATTTAAACAGTCTTTTTAAGCTACTGTAACCTCCACCACTTCTCCAAGGGGCAATTAAACCGTCTTGTTAAGCTGCTGCGAACTGCATGTCTCTTCCAAAGGGCATTTAAACTGTCTTGTTAAGCTACTGCGACCTGCACGTCTCTTCTAAGGGGCATTTAAACAGTTTTGTTAAGCTACTGCGACCTGCACGTCTCTTCCAAGGGGCATTTAAAGAGTCTTGTTAAGCTACTGTAACCTCCACCACTTTTCCAAGGGTCAATTAAGCTGTCTTGTTAAGCTACTGCGACCTGCATGTCTCTTCCAAGGGGCATTTAAACTTTCTTGTTAAGCTACTGCGACCTCCACCGCTCTTCCAAGGGACATTTATACCGTCTTGTTAAGCAACTGCGACATGCACGTTTCTTCCAAGGGGCATTTAAACCGTCTTGTTAAGCTACTGCGATCAGCATGTCTCTTCCAAGGGGCATTTAAACCATCTTTTTAAGCTACTGCGACCCGCACATCTCTTCCAAGGTGCATTTAAACTGTCTTGTTATGCTACTGCGACCTGCACGTCTCTTCCAAGGGGCATTTAAACCGTCTTGTTAAGCTACTGCCACTTGCGCGTCTCTTCCAAGGGGCATTTAAACTGTCTTGTTAAGCTACTGCGATCTACATGTCTCTTTCAAGGGGCACTTAAACCGTCTTTTTATGCTACTGCTACCTGCACGTCTCTTCCAAGGGGCATTTAAACCGTTTTGTTAAGCTACTGCGACTTGCATGCTCTTCCAAGGGGCATTTAAACCTTCTTGTTTAGCAACTGTAACCTCCACCACTTTTCCAAGGGGCATTTAAACCATCTTGTTAAGCTAATGCGACCTGCATGTCTCTTCCAAGGGGCATTTAAACCATCTTGTTAAGCTACTGCGTCCCCCACCGCTCTTCCAAGGGGCATTTAAATCGTCTTGGTAAGCTACTGAGACGTGCAAGCCTCTTCCAAGGGGCATTTAAACCATCTTGTTAAGCTACTGCGACCTGCAAAACTCTTCCAAGGGGCATTTAAACTGTCTTTTTAAGCTACTGCGACCTCCACCGCTCTTCCAAGGGGCATTTAAACCATCTTGTTAAGCTACTGCGACCTGCAAGTCTCTTCCAAGGGACAATTAAACCGTCTTGTTAAGCTACTGCGACCTGCCCGTCTTTTCTAAGGGGCATTTAAACCGTCTTGTTAAGCTAAAGCGACTTGCACGTCTCTTCCAAGGGGCATTTAAACAGTCTTTTTAAGCTACTGTAACCTCCACCACTTCTCCAAGGGGAAATTAAACCGTCTTGTTAAGCTGCTGCGAACTGCATGTCTCTTCCAAAGGGCATTTAAACCTTCTTGTTAAGCTACTGCGACCTGCACGTCTCTTCCAAGGGGCATTTAAACTGTGTTGTTAAGCTACTGCGACCTGCACGTCTCTTCTAAGGGGCATTTAAACAGTCTTGTTAAGCTACTGCGACCTGCACGTCTCTTCCAAGGGGCATTTAAAGAGTCTTGTTAAGCTACTGTAACCTCCACCACTTTTCCAAGGGTCAATTAAGCTGTCTTCTTAAGCTACTGCGACCTGCATGTCTCTTCCAAGGGGCATTTAAACTTTCTTGTTAAGCTACTGCCACCTGCACGTCTCTTCCAAGGGGCATTTAAACTGTCTTGGTAAGCTACTGCGACCTGCTCGTCTGTACCAAGGGGCATTTAAACCGTCTTGTTAAGCTACTGTAACCTTCACCACTTTTCCAAGGGGCATCTAAACCGTCTTGTTAAGCTACTGCGACCTGCACGTCTCTTCCAAGGGGCATTTAAACCGTCTTGTTAAGCTACTGCGACCTGTACGTCTCTTCGAAGGGGCATTTAAACCGTCTTGTTAAGCTGCTGTGACCTGCATGTCTCTTCCAAGGGGCATTTAAACTGTCTTGTTAAGCTACTGCGACCTCCATCGCTCTTCCAGGGGGCATTTAAAACATCTTGTTAAGCTACTGCGACCTGCACGTCTCTTCCAAGGGGCATTTAAACCCTCTTGTTAAGCTACTGCGACCTGCACGTCTCTTGAGAGGGGCATTTAAACTCTCATGTTTAGCTACTGCTACCTGCACGTCTCTTCCATGGGGCATTTAAACCATCTTGTTAAGCTACTGCGACCTGCACGTCTCTTCCAAGGGGCATTTAAACCGTCTTGTTAAGCTACTGCGACCTGCACGTCTATTCCAAGGGGCATTTAAATCGTCTTATTAAGCTACTGCGCCCTGCACGTCTCTTCCAAGGGGCATTTAAACTGTCTTGTTAAGCTACTGCGACCTCCACCGCTCTTCCAAGGGACATTTAAACCGTCTTGTTAAGCTACTGCGACCTGCTCGTCTCTTCCAAGGGGCATTTAAACCATCTTGTTAAGCTTCTGCGACCTGCAAGTCTCTTCCAAGGGGCATTTAAACCGTCTTGTTAAGCTACTGCGACTTGCACATCTCTTCCAATGGGCATTTAAATCGTTTTGTTAGACTACTGTAACCTCCACCACTTTTCCAAGGGGCATTTAAACCGTTTTGTTAAGCTACTGCAACCTGCACTTATCTTCCAAGGGGCATTTTAACCGTCTTATTAAGCTACTGCGACCTGCACGTCTCTTACAAGGGACATTTAAACTGTCTTGTTAAGCTACTGCGATCTGCATGTCTCTTCCAAGGGGCATTTAAACCCTCTTTTTAAGCTACTGCGACTTGAACATCTCTTCCAAGGGGCATTTAAACCGTCTTGTTAAGCTACTGTAACCTCCACTACTATTCTAAGGGGCATCTAAACAGCATTGTGAAGCTACTGCGACATGCAAGTCTCTTCCAAGGGGCATTTAAATGTCTTGTTAAGCTACTGCGACTTGCATGTCTCTTCCAAGGGCCATTTAAACTCTCTTGTTAAGCAACTGCGACCTCAACCGCTCTACCAAGGGGCATTTAAACCGTCTTGTTAAGCCACTGTAACCTCCACCACTTTTCCAAGGGGCACTTAAACTGTCTTGTTAAGATACTGCGACCTGCTTGTCTCTTTCAAGGGGCATTTAAACTGTCCTGTTAAGCTACTGCGCAAGAGAGCGCTGTGGCAGCGTGCAGTGCCGGCCAGCGGAGGGTGCCAGGTGGTGGTGACCAGGAGGTGATCAGGAGGACCGGTAAGAGGCGACCGGAGGGACAAGCGCGCTGTGATAGCGTGCAGCGTCCCTAGAGGAGGTGAGTGAGGGGCAGGAGGCCGCGATAAGCGGCCCTACTGAACCCAAGTGTGTACTGTACTGTATTGTATTTGTATCTGTATTGTAATTGTATTGTATTCCCTAGTCCATATTTAATTGATTACCCCCCGTCCATATTTAATTGATCACCCCCGTCCATATTTAAATTGATTCCCCTGAACACCCCCGTCCATATTTAACTGATCCCTCTGACCACATTAAATTGACCCCCCGTCCTCATTTAATTGATCACCGACCACCCCCCGTCCATATTAAAGTGATCCCCCTGACCACATTTAAATGATTGACCCCCCCAGCCCATAATTGAGTGATCCCCCTTGTCCTATTTAATAGATTCCCCTTGTCCACTTTTACTCATCCCCAGTCCCTATCTATTTGCCTTATCCCCCACCATATTTAATTAACCCCTGTCCATAATTAATTGATTGATTCCCCAGACCACAATTAATTATTTCCCCAGTCCATATTTATTGATATTATTGATACTTAGTGATCCCCAGTCCTTAGTTAATTGACCCACCGTCCATACCTATTTATTTGCTTTACCCTCCATCCTATTTAATTAAACCCCCTGTCCATAATTAATTGATTGATTCCCTAGTCTACAATTAATTATTTCCCCAGTTCATACTTATTGATCCCAGTCCATAGTTAATTGACACACCGTCCATACTTAATTAATCCACCTGACCCACTCAGCTGATTCCCCGTCCATACTTAATTGATACTTAATTGATCCCCCGTCCATACTTAACTGATCCCGCGCCGATATCTAATCGATACACTTGCACATCCCTAATTGATCCCCGTCCATACACCTATATATAAATAATTGTGTTTTGTACTTGTACATATATACTGACTGTATCCCCATATTTAGAATGACGTCCATGTTGGCCGGAGCCGTGCAGTGTACATCTTGCGCAATGTATGCATTCCCTGAGCTACCGCTCAGGGATCCATACTGCTGCGAGAGATGTGAGCATATCGTGCACTTGGAAGCCCAAATCCTGGATCTAAGTGCTCAGATAGCGGTACTGAGGAGCATCGACAACATGGAACGGAGTTTGCTGCTCACCGAGCAGACACTCAATGGGTCAACACTGGGGGTGGAGTTTAGTGGGGAAGCGCAGGCTGAACAGGCAGGGAGCTGGGTAACAGTTAGAAGGGATAGAGGGAAGAAGTATAGGAAGGCTGGTTCAGAACCGGCATTATTGGAGCACGACAGATCCTCTGACCGCCGGGGGAGTGTATGCTCCAGTAATGAGGGGGAGGGGGGAAGTGTAGGGCAGGCTAGACAGGTCCTGGTAGTGGGTGACTCTATTATTAGGGGGACAGACAGGGCAATCTGTCACAAAGACCGGGATCGCCGAACGGTGTGCTGCCTCCCTGGCGCTCGAGTCCGGCACATCGCGGATCGGGTTGACAGGTTACTGGGTGGGGCTGGCGAAGACCCAGCGGTCATGGTCCACATTGGCACCAATGACAAAGTGAGTGGTAGATGGAGGGTCCTTAAAAATGATTTCAGGGATCTAGGTAGGAAGCTTAGGGCAAGGACCTCCAAGGTAGTTTTCTCAGAAATACTACCAATCCCGCGAGCCACACAGGAGCGCCAACGGGAGGTTAGGGAGGTGAATAAGTGGCTAAAGAGTTGGTGCAAGGCAGAAGGGTTTGGGTTCATGGAGAACTGGGCCGACTTCGCTGTCGGCTACAGGCTCTACCGTAGGGACGGGCTGCACCTCAATGGGGAGGGTGCAGCGGTGCTGGGGAAGAAGATGGCTAATAGGTTGGAGGAGTTTTTAAACTAGAGACGGGGGGGGGAAAACCAAGGAAATAGGTGGGATGTGAGGCAAGCAAGGGGGAAGGGGAGAAGTGAATATAATGAGGGTGGAGAGGGGGGTGGGGATAGTACAGTTAGATCGTTAGAGAAGAATAGGATGCTAAATAACCCCAAAGTTTTATCTTGCATGCTGACCAACGCAAGAAGCCTGACCAATAAGGCGGATGAGCTGCAGGCGCTTATATCGGAGGAGAGGTATGACATCGTAGGTATAACAGAGACTTGGCTAGACGATAGCTACGACTGGGCGGTAAATTTATTAGATTATAGTTTATTTAGAAGGGACCGGAAACAGGGGAAGGGCGGAGGAGTCTGCTTATATGTAAGGTCACGTCTAAAGCCCAGACTAAGGGAAGATATAGGAGAGGGAGAAGAGGGGGTCAAGTCCATGTGGGTAGAGATAGAGGGGGCAAAAAATAATAATAAAATATTACTGGGGGTCTGCTATAAGCCACCTAATATAACAGAGGAGAATGAGAAACTGCTATTAGGACAAATAGACAAAGTAGCAAAACATAATGAGGTGATTGTAATGGGGGACTTCAACTACCCGGATATTGACTGGGAAACAGAAACTTGTAGATCGCAGAAAGGAAAAAGGTTCTTGACAAATATCAAGGATAATTATCTCTCCCAACTAGTGCAGGAACCAACGAGAGGGAAGGCCGTGTTGGACTTAATATTGACTAATAGGCCTGATAGAATAACTGAGGTACAGATAGGGGGGCACCTAGGTAATAGCGATCATAATATTATCAATTTCAAAATGCCCTTCAGTAGGGTTATCAATAAGGGAACAACTAAAACATTAAACTTTAGGAGGGCGAAGTTTGATCAGCTGAAAGAAAACCTTCAACTTATAGACTGGGACAAAGTTCTTAATCAAAGGAATACGAATAGTAAATGGGAAACCTTCAAAAGAATTCTGAATACTCAGTGCGAGAGGTATATACCGTATGGGAATAAAAGGGCCAGAAATAAGAGGAAACCAATATGGTTGAATAAGAACGTAAAAGGGGCGTTAAATAGCAAAAAAGAGGCATTCAAGAGATTAAAACAGGAAAACAGCAAGGAGGCACTAATGTGTTACAAGGAAAAAACGAGAACCTGCAAAAAACAAATAAAAATAGCGAAGGAGGAAACAGAGAGACGTATTGCTAGGGAAAGTAGATCAAATCCCAAACTGTTCTTTACGTATATAAATAGTAAAAGGATTAAATCGGATAATATTGGACCGATAAAAAGTGATGAAGGCAAAATCATAGAGAAAGATGAGGATAAAGCTAATCTATTAAATAAATTTTTTTCGTCAACTTTCACAAAGGAAAAAGAACTAACAGGAGAAATGAGAAGTGACAAGCTTAATCCTCCACTAAGTATGACAAATCTAACCCAAGCTGGGGTACAGAAACGCCTCAGTAACATTAAAATAAACAAATCACCAGGACCTGATGGCATACACCCACGGGTACTAAGGGAACTAAGTAATGTGATAGACAGACCGTTATATCTTATATTTAAGGACTCTGTTGAGACTGGGTCTGTGCCACTTGATTGGCGACAGGCGAATGTAGTGCCAATATTCAAAAAGGGAGCGAAAAGTGACGCCGGAAACTATCGGCCGGTGAGTCTGACGTCCGTTGTGGGAGAAAAATTTTTGAAGGCTTTATTAATGAGGCAATCATGGAGCATCTTGATGCTAATAATCTATTAACCCCGAACCAACATGGATTCATGAGGAATCGCTCCTGCCATACAAACCTGATTGACTTCTACGAGGAGGTTAGCTCTCGAGTAGATCAGGGGGAACCAGTGGATGTCGTGTATCTCGACTTCTCAAAAGCGTTCGATAGCGTGCCACATAATAGGTTGGTATACAAAATGAGAATGATGGGGCTGGGGGAAAATGTCTGCAAGTGGGTAGCTAACTGGCTAAAGGATAGAAGGCAGAGGGTGGTTATAAATGGAATATACTCAGATTGGGTAAGCGTCACTAGTGGGGTACCACAGGGGTCTGTACTAGGCCCAATGTTATTTAATATCTTTATTAACGACATAGTCAACGGGATAAATAGTAAAATATCAATATTTGCAGATGACACAAAGTTATGTAAAACAATTAATACAAAAGAGGACAGTGCAGACCTACAGAGGGATTTGGATAAGCTGGGTAGGTGGAGCATTAAATGGCAAATGAGGTTTAACGAGGAGAAATGTAAGGTCATACATATGGGAAGGAAAAATGGAAGTCACCAGTACTCACTGAATGGGAAATCATTGGGGAATTCAGAGATGGAGAAGGACTTGGGCATCTTGATTGATAGCAAACTAAATTGGAGTGCCCAAAGTCAGGCCGCTGCTGTAAGGGCAAACAGGGTAATGGGATGTATCAGAAGAGGTATAGCTGCAAAGGATGAGAACATTGTTCTTCCACTGTACAAAGCACTGGTCAGACCACACTTGGAATACTGTGCTCAGTTATGGGCCCCAATATATAGAAAGGATATAAATGAGCTTGAAAAGGTACAAAGGAGGGCAACAAAATTAATAAAGGGAATGGAGGGACTGCAATACCCAGAGAGGTTGGCAAAACTAGGACTATTCAGCCTGGAAAAGAGAAGGTTGAGGGGGGACATAATAAATGTGTACAAATATGTTAGGGGACAGTATAGAGACCTTGGCCGGGATTTGTTCAAAAGGAGGGATATTACGGTAACAAGAGGGCACTCACTAAGACTGGAAGAGAAAAGGTTTCAGCACCAGCATAGGAAGGGGTTCTTTACGGTAAGAGCAGTGAGAATATGGAATTCACTGAGTGAGGAGACGGTAATGTCGGATTCACTAAACCAGTTCAAGCGGGGACTGGATGCATTTCTAGATACCAGGCAGATTTCAGCATATACTTAAAAATAAAATAAAATAGTAGGTTGATACAGGGATTTATTCTGACTGCTGGTTTCAGAGTCGGGAGGGAATTTTTCCTCAGGTGAAGATTGGCCAAATCATTTGGGGTTTTTGCCCTCCTCTGGATCAACCTTAGCAATTACAGAACTAACAGGTCGAACTTGATGGACGCAAGTCTTTATTCGGCTTTACTAACTAACTACTGCGACCTCCACCGCTCTTCCAAGGGGAATTTAAACCATCTTGTTAAGCTACTGCGATCTGCACTTCTCTTCCAAGGGACATTTAAACCGTCTTGTTAAGCTACTGCGACCTGCACGTCTCTTCTAAGGGGCATTTAAACCGTCTTGTTAAGCTACCGCGACTTGCACGTCTCTTCCAAGGTGCATTTAAACAGTCTTGTTAAGCTACTGTAACCTCCACCACTTTTCCAAGGGGAAATTAAACCGTACTGTTAAGCTACTGCGAACTGCATGTCTCTTCCAAAGGGCATTTAAACCTTCTTGTTAAGCTACTGCGACCTGCTCGTCTCTACCAAGGGGCATTTAAACCGTCTTGTTAAGATACTGTAACCTTCACCACTTTTCCATTGGGCATCTAAACCATCTTGTTAAGCTACTGCGACCTGCACGTCTCTTTCAAAGGTCATTTAAACCGTCTTGTTAAGCTACTGCGACCTGCATGTCTCTTCCAAGGGCATTTAAACCATCTTGTTAAGCTGCTGTGACCTGCATGTCTCTTCCAAGGGGCATTTAAACCATCTTGTTAAGCTACTGCGACCTCCATCGCTCTTCCAGGGGGCATTTAAAACATCTTGTTAAGCTACTGCGACCTGCACGTCTCTTCCAAGGGGCATTTAAACCCTCTTGTTAAGCTACTGCGACCTGCAAGTCTCTTGAGAGGGGCATTTAAACCCTCATGTTTAGCTACTGCTACCTGCATGTCTCTTCCAAGGGGCATTTAAACCATCTTGTTAAGCTACTGCGACCTGCACGTGTCTTCCAAGGGGCATTTAAACCATCTTGTTAAGCTACTGCGACCTGCACGTCTCTTCCAAGGGGCATTAAACCGTCTTGTTAAGCTACTGCGACTTGCACGTCTCTTCCAAGGGGCATTTAAACAGTCTTGTTAAGCTACTGTAACCTCCACCACTTTTCCAAGGGGAAATTAAACCGTACTGTTAAGCTACTGCGAACTGCATGTCTCTTCCAAAGGGCATTTAAACCTTCTTGTTAAGCTACTGCGACCTGCTCGTCTCTACCAAGGGGCATTTAAACCGTCTTGTTAAGATACTGTAACCTTCACCACTTTTCCATTGGGCATCTAAACCATCTTGTTAAGCTACTGCGACCTGCACGTCTCTTTCAAAGGTCATTTAAACCGTCTTGTTAAGCTACTGCGACCTGCATGTCTCTTCCAAGGGCATTTAAACCATCTTGTTAAGCTGCTGTGACCTGCATGTCTCTTCCAAGGGGCATTTAAACCATCTTGTTAAGCTACTGCGACCTCCATCGCTCTTCCAGGGGGCATTTAAAACATCTTGTTAAGCTACTGCGACCTGCACGTCTCTTCCAAGGGGCATTTAAACCCTCTTGTTAAGCTACTGCGACCTGCAAGTCTCTTGAGAGGGGCATTTAAACCCTCATGTTTAGCTACTGCTACCTGCATGTCTCTTCCAAGGGGCATTTAAACCATCTTGTTAAGCTACTGCGACCTGCACGTGTCTTCCAAGGGGCATTTAAACCATCTTGTTAAGCTACTGCGACCTGCACGTCTCTTCCAAGGGGCATTAAACCGTCTTGTTAAGCTACTGCGACTTGCACGTCTCTTCCAAGGGGCATTTAAACCGTCTTGTTAAGCTACTGCGACCTGCACTTATCTTCCAAGGGGCATTTTAACCGTCTTATTAAGCTACTGCGACCTGCACGTCTCTTCCAAGGGGCATTTAAACTGTCTTGTTAAGCTACTGTGACCTCCACCGCTCTTCCAAGGGACATTTATACCGTCTTGTTAAGCTACTGCGACCTCCACGTTTCTTCCAAGGGGCATTTAAACCGTCTTGTTAAGCTACTGCGATCTGCATGTGTCTTCCAAGGGGCATTTAAACTGTCTTTTTAAGCTACTGCGACCTGCACGTCTCTTCCAAGGGGCATTTAAACTGTCTTGTTAAGCTACTGCGACCTGCAGGTCTCTTCCAAGGGGCATTTAAACCGTCTTGTTAAGCTACTGTAACCTCCACCACTTTTCCAAGGGGCATTTAAACTGTCTTGTTAAGCTACTGCGATCTACATGTCTCTTTCAAGGGGCATTTAAACCGTCTTTTTAAGCTACTGCTACCTGCACGTCTCTTCCAAGGGGCATTTAAACCGTTTTGTTAAGCTACTGCGACTTGCACGTCTCTTTCAAGAGGCATTTAAACCTTCTTGTTTAGCAACTGTAACCTCCACCACTTTTCCAAGGGGCATTTAAACCGTCTTGTTAAGCTAATGCGACCTGCATGTCTCTTCCAAGGGGCATTTAAACATTCTTGTTAAGCTACTGGGACCTGCACGTCTCTTCCAAGGGGCATTTAAACCGTCTTGTTAAGCTGCTGCGACCTGCATGTCTCTTCCAAGGGGCATTTAAACTGTCTTGTTAAGCTACTGCGACCCCCACCGCTCTTCCAAGGGGCATTTAAATCGTCTTGGTTAGCTACTGCGACGTGCAAGCCTCTTCCAAGGGGCATTTAAACCGTCTTGTTAAGCTACTGCGACCTGCAAGTCTCTTCCAAGGGGCATTTAAACAGTCTTTTTAAGCTACTGTAACCTCCACCGCTTCTCCAAGGGGCAATTAAACCATCTTGTTAAGCTGCTGTGAACTGCATGTCTCTTCCAAAGGGCATTTAAACCTTCTTGTTAAGCTACTGCGACCTGCACGTCTCTTCCAAGGGGCATTTAAACCGTCTTGTTAAGCTACTGCGACCTGCACGTCTCTTCTAAGTGGCATTTAAACAGTCTTGTTAAGCTACTGCGACCTGCACGTCTCTTCCAAGGGGCATTTAAAGAGTCTTTTTAAGCTACTGTAACCTCCACCACTTTTCCAAGGGTCAAGTAAGCTGTCTTGTTAAGCTACTGCGACCTGCATGTCTCTTCCAAGGGGCATTTAAACTTTCTTGTTAAGCTACTGCGACCTGCACGTCTCTTCCAAGGGGCATTTAAACCGTCTTGTTAAGCTTCTGCGACCTGCACGTCTCTTCTAAGGGGCATTTAAACAGTCTTGTTAAGCTACTGCGACCTGCACGTCTCTTCCAAGGGGCATTTAAAGAGTCTTGTTAAGCTACTGTAACCTCCACCACTTTTCCAAGGGTCAAGTAAGCTGTCTTGTTAAGCTACTGCGACCTGCATGTCTCTTCCAAGGGGCATTTAAACTTTCTTGTTAAGCTACTGCGACCTGCACGTCTCTTCTAAGGGGCATTTAAACAGTCTTGTTAAGCTACTGCGACCTGCACGTCTCTTCCAAGGGGCATTTAAAGAGTCTTGTTAAGCTACTGTAACCTCCACCACTTTTCCAAGGGTCAAGTAAGCTGTCTTGTTAAGCTACTGCGACCTGCATGTCTCTTCCAAGGGGCATTTAAACCGTCTTGTTAAGCTACTGCGACTTGCAAGTCTCTTCCAAGGGGCATTTAAACCGTCTTTTTAAGCTACTGCGACATGCGCGTCTCTTCCAAGGGGCATTTAAACCATCTTGTTAAGCTACTGCGACCTGCACGTCTCTTCTAAAGGGCATTTAAACCGTCTTGTTAAGCTAATGCGACTTGCACGTCTCTTCCAAGGGGCATTTAAACCTTCTTGTTTAGCTACTGTAACCTCCACCATTTTTCCAAGGGGCATTTAAACTGTCTTGTTAAGCTACTGCGACCAGCATGTCTCTTCCATGGGGCATTTAAACCGTCTTGTTAAGCTACTGCGACCTGCACGTCTCTTCCAAGGGGCATTTAAACCGTCTTGTTAAGCTACTGCGACTTGCACGTCTCTTCCAAGGGGCATTTAAACCTTCTTGTTTAGCTACTGTAAATTCCACCACTTTTCCAAGGGGCATTTAAACCGTCTTGTTAAGCTACTGCGACCTGCAAGTCTCTTCCAAGGGGCATTTAAGCCGTCTTGTTAAGCTACTGGGACCTGCACGTCTCTTCCAAGGGGCATTTAAACCGTCTTGTTAAGCTGCTGCGACCTTCATGTCTCTTCCAAGGGGCATTTAAACCGCCTTGTTAAGCTGCTGCGACCTGCACGTCTCTTACAAGGGGCACTTAAACCATCTTGTTAAGCTACTGCGACTTGCACGTCTCTTCCAAGGGGCATTTAAACCGTCTTTTTCAGCTACTGCGACCTGCACGTCTCTTCCAAGGGGCATTTAAACCATCTTGTTAAGCTACTGCGACCTGCACGTCTCTTACAAGGGGCATTTCAACCGTCTTGTTAAGCTACTGCGACTTGCACGTCTCTTCCAAGGGGCATTTAAACCTTCTTGTTTAGCTGCGGTAACCTCCACCACTTTTCCAAGGGGCATTTAAACCGTATTGTTAAGCTACTGCGACCTGCACGTCTCTTCCAAGGGGCATTTAAACCTTCTTGTTTAGTTACTGCGACCTGCACGTCTCTTCCAAGGGGCATTTAAACCGTATTGTTAAGCTACTGCGACCTGCACGTCTCTTCCAAGGGGCATTTAAACCTTCTTATTAAGCTACTGCGACCTGCTTGTCTCTTAAAAGGGGCATTTATACTGTCTTGTTAAGCTACTGCGACTTCCACCGCTCTTCCAAGGGACATTTAAACCATCTTGTTAAGCTACTGCGACCAGCACGTCTCTTCCAAGGGGCATTTAAACCCTCTTGTTAAGCTACTGCGACCTGCACGTCTCCTGAAAGGGACATTTAAACCCTCATGTTAAGCTACTGCGACCTGCACGTCTTTTTCAAGGGTCATTTAAAACATTTTGTTAAGCTACTGCGACGTGCACGTCTCTTCCAAGAGGCATTTAAACCGTCTTATTAAGCTACTGCGACCTGCACATCTCTTTCAAGGGGCATTTAAACTGTCTTGTTAAGCTACTGCAACCTCCACCTCTCTTCCAAGGGGCATTTAAACCGTCTTGTTAGGCTACTGCGACCAGCATGTCTCTTCCAAGGGGCATTTAAACCGTATTGTTAAGCTACTGCGACCTGCACGTCTCTTCCAAGGGGCATTTAAACTGTCTTGTTAAGCTACTGCGACCTGCTCGTCTCTTCCAAGGGGCATTTAAACCGTCTTGGTAAGCTACTGCGACCTGCAAGTCTCTTCCAACGTGCATTTAAGCAGTCTTTTTAAGCTACTGCAACTTGAACGTGTCTTCCAAGGGGCATTTAAACCGTCTTGTTAAGCTACTGTAACCATCACCACTTTTCCAAGTGGCATCTAAACCGTCTTGTTAAGCTACTGCGACCTGCACGTCCCTTCCAAGGGGCATCTAAACCGTCTTGTTAAGCTACTGCAATCTGCACGTCTCTTCCAAGGGGCATTTAAACCGTCTTGTTAAGCTACTGCGACCTGTACGTCTCTTCTAAGGGGCATTTAAACCGTCTTGTTAAGATACTGCGACTTGCACGTCTCTTCCAATGGGCATTTAAACAGTCTTATTAAGCTACTCTAACCTCCACCACTTTTCCAAGGGGCAAATAAACAGTCTTGTTAATCTACTGCGACCTGCATGTCTCTCCCAAGGGGCATTTAAACCTTCCTGTTAAGCTACTGCGACTTGCACGTCTCTTCCAAGAAGCATTTAAACTGTCTGGTTAAGCTACTGCGACCTTCATGTCTCTTCCAAGGGGCATTTAAACAGTCTTGTTAAGCTACTGTAACCATAACCACTTTTCCCAGGGGCATCTAAACCGTCTTGTTAAGCTACTGCGACCTGCACGTCTCTTCCAAGGGGCATTTAAACTGTCTTGTTAAGCTACTGCGACCTGCAAGTCTCTTCCAAGGCGCATTTAAACAGTCTTTTTAAGCTACTGCAACTTGAACATCTCTTCCAAGGGGCATTTAAACCGTCTTGTTAAGCTACTGTAACCATCACCACTTTTCCCAGGGGCATCTAAACCGTCTTGTTAAGCTACTGCAACCTGCACGTCTCTTCCAAGGGGCATTTAAACTGTCTTGTTAAGCTACTGCGAGCTGCAAGTCTCTTCCAAGGCGCATTTAAACAGTCTTTTTAAACTACTGCAACTTGAACGTCTCTTCCAATGGGCATTTAAACCGTCTTGTTAAGCTACTGTAACCATCACCACTTTTCCCAGGGGCATCTAAACCGTCTCGTTAAGCTACTGCGACCTGCACGTCTCTTACAAGGGGCATTTAAACCGTCTTGTTAAGCTACTGCGACCTGCAAGTCTGTTCCAAGGCGCATTTAAACAGTCTTTTTAAGCTGCTGCAACTTGAACGTCTCTTCCAAGGGGCATTTAAACCGTCTTGTTAAGCTACTGTATCCATCACCACTTTTACAACGGGCATCTGAATCGTCTTGTTAAGCTACTGCGTCCTGCACTTCTCTTCCAAGGGGCATTTAAACCGTCTTATTAAGCTACTTCGACCTGCACGTCTCTTCCAACGGGCATTTAAACCGTCTTATTAAGCTACTGCGACCTGCACGTCTCTTCCAAGGGGCATTTAAACTGTCTTGTTAAGCTACTACGACCTCCACGTCTCTTCCAAGGGGCATTTAAACCATTTTGTGAAGCTACTGCGACCTCCACGTCTCTTCCAAGGGGCATTTAAACCGTCTTGTTAAGCTACTGTGACCTCCACGTCTCTACCAAGGGGCATTTAAACCATCTTGTTAAGCTGCTGCGACCTGCATGTCTCTTCCAAGGGGCATTTAAACCGTCTTGTTAAGCTACTGCGACCTCCACCGCTCTTCCAAGGGGCAGTTAAACCATCTTGTTAAGCTACTGCGATCTGCACGTCTCTTCCAAGGGGCATTTAAACACTCTTGTTAAGATACTGCGACCCGCACGTCTCTTGAAAGGGGAATTTAAACCCTATTGTTAAGCTAATGCGACCTGCACCTCTCTTCCAAGGGGCATTTAAACAGTCTTGTTAAGCTACTGCGACCTGCATGTCTCTTCCAAGGGGATTTAAACTGTCTTGTTAAGCTACTGCAACCTCCACCTCTCTTCCAAAGGGCATTTAAACCATCTTGTTAAGCTACTGCGACCTGCACGTCTCTTCGAAGGGGCATTTAAACTGTCTTCTTAAGCTGCTGTGACCTGCATGTCACTTCGAAGGGGCATTTAAACAGTCTTGTTAAGCTACTGCGACCTCCACCGCTCTTCCAAGGGGCATTTAAACCGTCTGGTTAACCTACTACGACCTGCACGTCAATTCGAAGGGGCATTTAAACAGTCTTGTTAAGCTGCTGTGACCTGCATGTCACTTCCAAGGGGCATTTAAACTGTCTTGTTAAGCTACTGCAACCTCCACCACTCTTCCAAGGGGCATGTAAACCGTCTTGTTAAGCTACTGCGACCTGCACGTCTCTTCCAAGGGGCATTTAAACCGCCTTATTAAGCTACTGCGACCTGCACGTCTCTTCCAAGGGGCATTTAAACTGTCTTATTAAGGTACTGCGACCTGCACGTCTCGTCCAAGGGGCATTTAAACTGTCTTGTTAAGCTACTGTGACCTCCACCGCTCTTCCAAGTGGCATTTAAACCGTCTTGTTAAGCTACTGCGACCTGCACGTCTCATCCAAGGGGCATTTAAACCGTCTTGTTAAGCTACTGCGACTTGCACGTCTCTTCCAAGGGGCACTTAAACCGTCTTGTTAAGCTACTGCGACTTGCAAGTCTCTTCCAAGGGGCATTTAAACCGTCTTTTTAAGCTACTGCGACATGCGCGTCTCTTCCAAGGGGCATTTAAACCATCTTGTTAAGCTACTGCGACCTGCACGTCTCTTCTAAGGGGCATTTAAACCGTCTTGTTAAGCTAATGCGACTTGCACGTCTCTTCCAAGGGGCATTTAAACCTTCTTGTTTAGCTACTGTAACCTCCACCATTTTTCCAAGGGGCATTTAAACTGTCTTGTTAAGCTACTGCGACCAGCATGTCTCTTCCATGGGGCATTTAAACCGTCTTGTTAAGCTACTGCGACCTGCACGTCTCTTCCAAGGGGCATTTAAACCGTCTTGTTAAGCTACTGCGACTTGCACGTCTCTTCCAAGGGGCATTTAAACCTTCTTGTTTAGCTACTGTAAATTCCACCACTTTTCCAAGGGGCATTTAAACCGTCTTGTTAAGCTACTGCGACCTGCAAGTCTCTTCCAAGGGGCATTTAAGCCGTCTTGTTAAGCTACTGGGACCTGCAAGTCTCTTCCAAGGGGCATTTAAATCGTCTTGTTAAGCTGCTGCGACCTGCATGTCTCTTCCAAGGGGCATTTAAACCGCCTTGTTAAGCTGCTGCGACCTGCACGTCTCTTACAAGGGGCACTTAAACCATGTTGTTAAGCTACTGCGACTTGCACGTCTCTTCCAAGGGGCATTTAAACCGTCTTTTTAAGCTACTGCGACCTGCACGTCTCTTCCAAGGGGCATTTAAACCATCTTGTTAAGCTACTGCGACCTGCACGTCGCTTACAAGGGGCATTTCAACCGTCTTGTTAAGCTACTGCGACTTGCACGTCTCTTCCAAGGGGCATTTAAACCTTCTTGTTTAGCTACGGTAACCTCCACCACTTTTCCAAGGGGCATTTAAACCGTATTGTTAAGCTACTGCGACCTGCACGTCTCTTCCAAGGGGCATTTAAACCTTCTTGTTTAGTTACTGCGACCTGCACGTCTCTTCCAAGGGGCATTTAAACCGTATTGTTAAGCTACTGCGACCTGCACGTCTCTTCCAAGGGGCACTTAAACCTTCTTATTAAGCTACTGCGACCTGCTTGTCTCTTAAAAGGGGCATTTATACTGTCTTGTTAAGCTACTGCGACTTCCACCGCTCTTCCAAGGGACATTTAAACCATTTTGTTAAGCTACTGCGACCAGCACGTCTCTTCCAAGGGGCATTTAAACCCTCTTGTTAAGCTACTGCGACCTGCACGTCTCCTGAAAGGGACATTTAAACCCTCATGTTAAGCTACTGCGACCTGCACGTCTTTTTCAAGGGTCATTTAAAACATTTTGTTAAGCTACTGCGACCTGCACGTCTCTTCCAAGAGGCATTTAAACCGTCTTATTAAGCTACTGCGACCTGCACGTCTCTTTCAAGGGGCATTTAAACTGTCTTGTTAAGCTACTGCAACCTCCACCTCTCTTCCAAGGGGCATTTAAACCGTCTTGTTAGGCTACTGCGACCAGCATGTCTCTTCCAAGGGGCATTTAAACCGTATTGTTAAGCTACTGCGACCTGCATGTCTCTTCCAAGGGGCATTTAAACCTTCTTATTAAGCTACTGCGACCTGCTCGTCTCTTAAAAGGGGCATTTAAACTGTCTTGTTAAGCTACTGCGACCTCCACCCCTCTTCCAAGGGACATTTAAACCATCTTGTTAAGCTACTGCGACCTGCACGTCTCTTCCAAGGGGCATTTAAACCGTCTTGTTAAGCTACTGCGACCTGCACGTCTCTTCCAAGGGGCATTTAAACCGTCTTGTTAAGCTCCTGTGACTTGCACGTCTCTTCCAAGGGTCATTTAAACCTTCTTGTTAAGCTACTGTAACCTCCAACACTTTTCAAAGGTGCATTTAAACCGTCTTGTTAAGCTACTGCGACCTGCACGTCTCTTCCAAGGGGCATTTTTACCGTCTTGTTAAGCTACTGCGACTTGCACGTCTCTTCCAAGGGGCACTTAAACCGTCTTGTTAAGCTACTGCGACTTGCACGTCTCTTCCAAGGGGCATTTAAACCATCTTTTTAAGCTACTGCGACATGCGTGTCTCTTCCAAGGGGCATTTAAACCATCTTGTTAAGCTACTGCGACCTGCACGTCTCTTCCAAGGGGCATTTAAACCGTATTGTTAAGCTACTGCGACTTGCACGTCTCTTCCAAGGGGCATTTAAACCTTCTTGTTTAGCTACTGTAACCTCCACCATTTTTCCAAGGGGCATTTAAACTGTCTTGTTAAGCTACTGCGACCAGCATGTCTCTTCCAAGGGGCATTTAAACCGTCTTGTTAAGCTACTGCGACCTGCACGTCTCTTCCAAGGGGCATTTAAACCGTCTTCTTAAGCTGCTGCGACTTGCACGTCTCTTCCAAGGGGCATTTAAACCTTCTTGTTTAGCTAATCTAACCTCCACCACTTTTCCAAGGGGCATTTAAATCGTCTTGTTAAGCTACTGCGATCTGCAAGTCTCTTCCAAGGGGCATTTAAACTGTCTTGTTAAGCTACTGCGACCTGCAAGTCTCTTCCAACGCGCATTTAAACAGTCTTTTTAAGCTACTGCAACTTGAACATCTCTTCCAAGGGGCATTTAAACCGTCTTATTAAGCTACTGCGACCTGCTCGTCTCTTCCAAGAGGCATTTAAACTGTCTTGTTAAGCTACTGCGACCTCCACCGTTCTACCAATGGGCATTTAAACCATCTTGTTAAGCTACTGCGACCTGCACGTCTCTTCCAAGGGGCATTTAAACCATCTTGTTAAGCTACTGCGACCTGCACGTCTCTTCCAAGGGGCATTTAAACTGTCTTGTTAAGCTACTGCGACTTGCACGTCTCTTCCAAGGGGCATTTAAACAGTCTTGTTAAGCTACTGTAACCTCCACCAGTTTTCCAAGGGGCATTTAAACAGTCTTGTTAAGCTACTGCGACCTGCACTTATCTTCCAAGGGGCATTTAAACCGTCTTGTTAAGATACTGCAATCTGCACGTCTCTTCCAAGGGGCATTTAAACCGTCTTGTTAAGCTACTCCGACCTGCACGCCTCTTCTAAGGGGCATTTAAACCGTCTTGCTAAGCTACTGCGACTTGCACGTCTCTTCCAACGGGCATTTAAACAGTCTTGTTAAGCTACTGTAACCTCCACCATTTTTCCAAGGGGCAATTAAACTGTCTTGTTAAGCTACTGCGACCTGCATGTCTCTTCAAAGCGGCATTTAAACCTTCTTGTTAAGCTACTGCGACCTGCACGTCTCTTCCAAGGGGCATTTAAACTGTCTTGTTAAGCTACTGCGACCTGCTCGTCTCTTCCAAGGGGCATTTAAACCGTCTTGGTAAGTTACTGCGACCTGCAAGTCTCTTCCAACGTGCATTTAAGCAGTCTTTTTAAGCTACTGCAACTTGAACGTCTCTTCCAAGGGGCATTTAAACCGTCTTTTTAAGCTACTGTAACCATCACCACTTTTCCAAGTGGCATCTAAACCGTCTTGTTAAGCTACTGCGACCTGCACGTCTCTTCCAAGGGGCATCTAAACCGTCTTGTTAAGCTACTGCAATCTGCACGTCTCTTCCAAGGGGCATTTAAACCGTCTTGTTAAGCTACTGCGACCTGTACGTCTCTTCTAAGGGGCATTTAAACCGTCTTGTTAAGATACTGCGACTTGCACGTCTCTTCCAATGGGCATTTAAACAGTCTTATTAAGCTACTCTAACCTCCACCACTTTTCCAAGGGGCAACTAAACAATCTTGTTAAGCTACTGCGACCTGCATGTCTCTTCCAAGGGGCATTTAAACCTTCCTGTTAAGCTACTGCGACTTGCACGTCTCTTCCAAGGGGCATTTAAACTGTCTGGTTAAGCTACTGCGACCTTCATGTCTCTTCCAAGGGGCATTTAAACAGTCTTGTTAAGCTACTGTAACCATAACCACTTTTCCCAGGGGCATCTAAACCGTCTTGTTAAGCTACTGCGACCTGCACGTCTCTTCCAAGGGGCATTTAAACTGTCTTGTTAAGCTACTGCGACCTGCAAGTCTCTTCCAAGGCACATTTAAACAGTCTTTTTAAGCTACTGCAACTTCAACGTCTCTTCCAAGGGGCAGTTAAATCGTCTTGTTAAGCTACTGTAACCATCACCACTTTTCCCAGGGGCATCTAAACCGTCTTGTTAAGCTACTGCGACCTGCACGTCTCTTCCAAGGGGCATTTAAACTGTCTTGTTAAGCTACTGCGAGCTGCAAGTCTCTTCCAAGGCGCATTTAAACAGTCTTTTTAAACTACTGCAACTTGAACGTCTCTTCCAATGGGCATTTAAACCGTCTTGTTAAGCTACTGTAACCATCACCACTATTCCCAGGGGCATCTAAACCGTCTTGTTAAGCTACTGCGACCTGCACGTCTCTTCCAAGGGGCATTTAAACCGTCTTGTTAAGCTACTGCGACCTGCAAGTCTCTTCCAAGGCGCATTTAAACAGTCTTTTTAAGCTGCTGCAACTTGAACGTCTCTTCCAAGGGGCATTTAAACCGTCTTGTTAAGCTACTGTATCCATCACCACTTTTACAACGGGCATCTGAATCGTCTTGTTAAGCTACTGCGTCCTGCACTTCTCTTCCAAGGGGCATTTAAACCGTCTTATTAAGCTACTTCGACCTGCACGTCTCTTCCAACGGGCATTTAAACCGTCTTATTAAGCTACTGCGACCTGCACGTCTCTTCCAAGGGGCATTTAAACTGTCTTGTTAAGCTACTACGACCTCCACGTCTCTTCCAAGGGGCATTTAAACCGTCTTGTTAAGCTACTGCGACCTGCACGTCTCTTCCAAGGGGCATTTAAATTGTCTTGTTAAGCTACTGCGACTTGCACGTCTCTTCCAAGGGGCATTTAAACAGTCTTGTTAAGCTACTGTAACCTCCACCAGTTTTCCAAGGGGCATTTAAACAGTCTTGTTAAGCTACTGCGACCTGCACTTATCTTCCAAGGGGCATTTAAACCGTCTTGTTAAGATACTGCAATCTGCACGTCTCTTCCAAGGGGCATTTAAACCGTCTTGTTAAGCTACTCCGACCTGCACGTCTCTTCTAAGGGGCATTTAAACCGTCTTGCTAAGCTACTGCGACTTGCACGTCTCTTCCAACGGGCATTTAAACAGTCTTGTTAAGCTACTGTAACCTCCACCATTTTTCCAAGGGGCAATTAAACTGTCTTGTTAAGCTACTGCGACCTGCATGTCTCTTCAAAGCGGCATTTAAACCGTCTTGTTAAGCTACTGCGACCTGCACGTCTCTTCCAAGGGGCATTTAAACTGTCTTGTTAAGCTACTGCGACCTGCTCGTCTCTTCCAAGGGGCATTTAAACCGTCTTGGTAAGCTACTGCGACCTGCAAGTCTCTTCCAACGTGCATTTAAGCAGTCTTTTTAAGCTACTGCAACTTGAACGTCTCTTCCAAGGGGCATTTAAACCGTCTTGTTAAGCTACTGTAACCATCACCACTTTTCCAAGTGGCATCTAAACCGTCTTGTTAAGCTACTGCGACCTGCACGTCTCTTCCAAGGGGCATCTAAACCGTCTTGTTAAGCTACTGCAATCTGCACGTCTCTTCCAAGGGGCATTTAAACCGTCTTGTTAAGCTACTGCGACCTGTACGTCTCTTCTAAGGGGCATTTAAACCGTCTTGTTAAGATACTGCGACTTGCACGTCTCTTCCAAGGGGCATTTAAACCGCCTTGTTAAGCTGCTGCGACCTGCACGTCTCTTACAAGGGGCACTTAAACCATCTTATTAAGCTACTGCGACTTGCACGTCTCTTCCAAGGGGCATTTAAACCGTCTTTTTAAGCTACTGCGACCTGCACGTCTCTTCCAAGGGGCATTTAAACCATCTTGTTAAGCTACTGCGACCTGCACGTCTCTTACAAGGGGCATTTCAACCGTCTTGTTAAGCTACTGCGACTTGCACGTCTCTTCCAAGGGGCATTTAAACCTTCTTGTTTAGCTACGGTAACCTCCACCACTTTTCCAAGGGGCATTTAAACCGTATTGTTAAGCTACTGCGACCTGCACGTCTCTTCCAAGGGGCATTTAAACCTTCTTGTTTAGTTACTGCGACCTGCACGTCTCTTCCAAGGGGCATTTAAACCGTCTTGTTAAGCTACTGCGACCTGCACGTCTCTTCCAAGGGGCATTTAAACCTTCTTATTAAGCTACTGCGACCTGCTTGTCTCTTAAAAGGGGCATTTATACTGTCTTGTTAAGCTACTGTGACTTCCACCGCTCTTCCAAGGGACATTTAAACCATCTTGTTAAGCTACTGCGACCAGCACGTCTCTTCCAAGGGGCATTTAAACCCTCTTGTTAAGCTACTGAGACCTGCACGTCTCCTGAAAGGGACATTTAAACCCTCATGTTAAGCTACTGCGACCTGCACGTCTTTTTCAAGGGTCATTTAAAACATTTTGTTAAGCTACTGCGACCTGCACGTCTCTTCCAAGAGGCATTTAAACCGTCTTATTAAGCTACTGCGACCTGCACGTCTCTTTCAAGGGGCATTTAAACTGTCTTGTTAAGCTACTGCAACCTCCACCTCTCTTCCAAGGGGCATTTAAACCGTCTTGTTAGGCTACTGCGACCAGCATGTCTCTTCCAAGGGGCATTTAAACCGTATTGTTAAGCTACTGCGACCTGCATGTCTCTTCCAAGGGGCATTTAAACCTTCTTATTAAGCTACTGCGACCTGCTCGTCTCTTAAAAGGGGCATTTAAACTGTCTTGTTAAGCTACTGCGACCTCCACCCCTCTTCCAAGGGACATTTAAACCATCTTGTTAAGCTACTGCGAGCTACACGTCTCTTCCAAGGGGCTTTTAAACCGTCTTGTTAAGCTACTGCGACCTGCACGTCTCTTCCAAGGGGCATTTAAACCGTCTTGTTAAGCTCCTGTGACTTGCATGTCTCTTCCAAGGGTCATTTAAACCTTCTTGTTAAGCTACTGTAACCTCCAACACTTTTCCAAGCTGCATTTAAACCGTCTTGTTAAGCTACTGCGACCTGCACGTCTCTTACAAGGGGCATTTAAACTGTCTTTTTAAGCTACTGCGATCTGCATGTCTATTCCAAGGGGCATTTAAACCGTCTTTTTAAGCTACTGCGACCTGCACGTCTCTTCCAAGGGGCATTTAAACCATCTTGTTAAGCTACTGCGACCTGCACGTCTCTTCCAAGGGGCATTTAAACCATCTTGTTAAGCTACTGCGACTTGCACGTCTCTTCCAAGGGGCATTTAAACCTTCTTGTTTAGCTACTGTAACCTGCACGTCTCTCCCAAGGGGCATTTAAACAGTCTTGTTAAGCTACTGCGACCTGCACGTCTCTTCCAAGGGGCATTTAAACCATCTTGTTAAGCTACTGCGACCTGCACGTCTCTTCCAAGGGGCATTTAAACCATCTTGTTAAGCTACTGTGACTTGCACGTCTCTTCCAAGGGGCATTTAAACCGTCTTGTTAAGGTACTGTGACCTGCACGTCTCTCCCAAGGGGCATTTAAACAGTCTTGTTAAGCTACTGCGATCTGCATGTCTCTTCCAAGGGGCATTTAAACCGTCTTTTTAAGCTACTGCGACCTGCTCGTCTCTTAAAAGGGGCATTTAAACTGTCTTGTTAATCTACTGCGACCTGTACGTCTCTTGCAAGGGGTATTTAAACCGATTTGTTAAGCTACTGAGATCTGCACGTCTCTTCCAAAGGGCATTTAGACCGTCTTGTTAAGCTACTGCGACCTCCACCGCTTTTCAAAGGGGCATTTAAACTGTCTTGTTAAGCTACTGTGATTTGCACGTCTCTTCCAAGGGGCAATTAAAACGTCTTGTTAAGCTACTGCGACATGCACGTCTATTCCAAGTGGCATTTAAACCGTCTTGCTAAGCTACTGCGACCTGCACGTCTCTTCCAAGGGGCATTTGAACCGTCTTGTTAAGCTACTGCGACCTCCACCACTCTTCCAAAGGGCATTTTAACTGTCTTGTTAAGCTACTGCGGCCTCCACCACTCTTCCAAAGGGCATTTTTACTGTCTTGTTAAGCTACTGTGACCTGCACGTCTCTACCAAGGGGCATTTAAACCGTCTTGTTAAGCTACTGCGACCTCCACTGCTTTTCCAAGGGGCATTTAATCCATCTTGTTAATCTACTGCGACCTGCACGTCTCTTCCAAGGGGCATTTAAACCGTCTTCTTAAGCTACTGCGACCTCCACCGCTCTTCCAAGGGGCATTTAAACCGTCTTGTTAAGCTACTGCGACCTGCAAGTCTCTTCCAAGGGGCATTTAAACCATCTTGTTAATCTACTGCAACCTCCACCGCTTTTCCAAGGGGCATTGAAACCGTCTTGTTAAGCTACTGCGACCTGCACTTCAATTCCAAGGGGCATTTAAACTGTCTTGTTAAGCTACTGCGACCTCCACCGCTCTTCCGAGGGGCATTTAAACCATCTTGTTAAGCTACTGCGACCTGCACGTCTCTTCCATGGGGCATTTAAACCGTCTTGTTAAGGTACTGCGACCTGCACTTCTCTTCCAAGGGGCATTTAAACTGTCTTGTTAAGCTACAGCGACCTGCACGTCTCTTCCAACGGGCATTTTAACCGTCTTGTTAAGCTACTGCGACCTGCACGTCTCTACCAAGGGGCATTTAAATGATCTTGTAAAGCTACTGCGACCTCCACTGCTTTTCCAAGGGGCATTTAATCCGTCTTGTTAATCTACAGCGACCTGCATGTCTCTTCCAATGGGTATTTATACCGTCTTGTTAAGCTACTGCGACCTCCACGTCTCTTCCATGGGGCATTAAACCGGTCAATTTAAACGACTCTGAACTCCACAGCTCTTGCAAGAGGCATTGATATTGTCTTTTTATTCCACTGTAACCTCCACCACTCTTCCAAGGGGCATTGATTTTGTCTTTTTAATCCACTGCGACCTCCATCTCTCTTCCAAGTAGCATTAAAACCGTCCTGTTTAGCTACTGTGACCTCCATGTCTCTTCCACGTTGCCTGAAAACCTTCTGGTTAAACCACTGTGATCTGCACATCTCTTCCAAGGGGCAATTAAACTGTCTTGTTAAGCTACTGCGACCTCCACCGCTCTTCCAAGGGACATTTAAACCGTCTTGTTAAGCTACTGCGACCTGCACGTCTCTTCCAAGGGGCATTTAAACCATCTTGTTAAGCTACTTCTACCTGCATGTCTCTTCCAAGGGGCATTTAAACCGTCTTGTTAAGCTACTGCGACCTGCAAGCCTATTCCCAGGGGCTTTTAAACCCTCGTGTTAAGCTACTGCGACTTGCAAGTCTCTTCCAAGGGACATTTAAACCGTCTTTTTAAGCTACTGCGACATGCGCGTCTCTTCCAAGGGGCATTTAAACCCTCTTGTTAAGCTACTGCGACCAGCACGTCTCTTCCAAGGGGCATTTAAAGCGTCTTGTTAAGCTACTGCGACCTGCACTTCTCTTCCAAGGGGCATTTAAACCATCTTGTTAATCTACTGCAACCTCCACCGCTTTTCCATGGGGCATTGAAACCGTCTTGTTAAGCTACTGTGACCTGCACTTCACTTCCAAGGGGCATTTAAACCATCTTGTTAAGCTACTGGGACCTGCACGTCTCTACCATGGGGCATTTAAACCATCTTGTTAAGCTACTGCGAACTGCACTTCTCTTCCAAGGGTCATTTAAACCGTCTTGTTACGCTACTGCGACCTGCACATCTCTTCCAACGGGCATTTAAACCGTCTTGTTAATAAGCTACTGCGACCTGCACGTCTCTTCCATCGGGCATTTAAAGCGTCTTGTTAAGCTGCTGCGACCTGCACATCTCTACCAAGGGTAATTTAATCCGTCTTGTTAAGCTACTACGACCTCCACGTCTCTTCCAAGGGGCATTTAAACCGTCTTGTTAAGCTACTGCTACCTGCACGTCTCTTGCAAGTGGTATTTAAACCGTTTTGTTAAGCTACTGAGATCTGCATGTCTCTTCCAAAGGGCATTTAAACCGTCTTGTTAAGCTACTGCGACCTGCACGTCTCTTCCAAGGGGCATTAAACCGTCTTGTAAAGCTACTGCGACCTTCACATATCTTCCAAGGGGAATTTAAACCGTCTTGTCAAGCTACTGCTACTTGCACGTCTCTTGCAAGTGGTATTTAAACTGTTTTGTTAAGCTACTGAGATCTGCATGTCTCTTCCAAGGGGAATTTATACCGTCTTATTAAGCTACTGCTACCTGCACGTCTCTTGCAAGTGGTATTTAAACCGTTTTGTTAAGCTACTGGGACCTGCATGTCTCTTCCAAGGGGCATTAAAACGGTCTTGTTAAGCTACTGCGACCTCCACCACTCTTCCAAAGGGCATTTTAAGCGTCTTGTTAAGCTACTGTGACCTGCACGTCTCTACCAAGGGGCATTTAAACCATCTTGTTAAGCTACTGCGACCTCCACTGCTTTTCCAAGGGGCATTTAATCTGTCTTGTTAATCTACTGCGATCTGCACGTCTCTTCCAAGGGGCATTTAAACCGTCTTGTTAATCTACTGCGAACTGCACGTCTCTTCCATGGGGCATTTAAACCGTCTTGTTAAGCTTCTGCGACCTGCACGTCTCTTCCAAGGGTCATTTAAACCATCTTGTTAAGCTACTGCGACCTGCATGTCTCTTCCAAGGGGCATTTAAACCGTCTTGTTAAGCTACTGCGACCTCCACCGCTCTTCCAAGGGGCATTTAAACCATCTTGTTAAGCTACTGCGACCTGCACGTCTCTACCATGGGGCATTTAAACCATCTTGTTATGCTACTGCGACCTGCACTTCTCTTCCAAGGGGCATTTAAACCATCTTGTTAAGCTACTGCGACCTGCACATCTCTTCCAACAGGCATTTAAACCGTCTTGTTAATAAGCTACAGCGACCAGCACGTCTCTTCCATGGGGCATTTAAAGCGTCTTGTTAAGCTGCTGTGAACTGCACGTCTCTACCAAGGGTAACTTAATCCGTCTTGTTAAGCTACTACGACCTCCACGTCTCTTCCAAGGGGCATTTAAACCGTCTTGTTAAGCTACTGCGACCTACACGTCTCTTCCAAGGGGCTTTTAAACCGTCTTGTAAAGCTACTGCGACCTTCACATTTCTTCCAAGGGGAATTTAAACAGTCTTGTTATGCTACTGCGACTTGCACGTCTCTTCCAAGGGGCATTTAAAGAGTCTTGTTAAGCTACTGAGATCTGCATGTCTCTTCCAAATGGCATTTAAACCATCTTGTTAAGCTACTGCGACCTGCACGTCTCTTCCAAGGGGCATTTAAACCGTCTTGTAAAGCTACTGCGACCTTCACATTTCTTCCAAGGGGAATTTAAACCGTCTTGTTAAGCTACTGCTACCTGCACGTCTCTTGCAAGTGGTATTTAAACCGTTTTGTTAAGCTACTGAGATCTGCATGTCTCTTCCAAGGGGAATTTAAACCGTCTTGTTAAGCTACTGCTACCTGCACGTCTCTTGGAAGTGGTATTTAAACCGTCTTGTTAAGCTACTGGGACCTGCATGTCTCATCCAAGAGGAATTTAAACGGTCTTGTTAAGCTACTGCGACCTCCACCACTCTTACAAAGGGCATTTTAAGTGTCTTGTTAAGCTACTGTGACCTGCACGTCTCTACCGAGGGGCATTTAAACCGTCTTGTTAAGCTACTGCGACCTCCACTGCTTTTCCAAGGGGCATTTAATCTGTCTTGTTAATCTACTGCGAACTGCACGTCTCTTCCAAGGGGCATTTAAACCGTCTTGTTAATCTACTGCGAACTGCACGTCTCTTCCATGGGGCATTTAAACCGTCTTGTTAAGCTTCTGCGACCTGCAAGTCTCTTCCAAGGGGCATTTAAACCATCTTGTTAAGCTACTGCGACCTGCATGTCTCTTCCAAGGGGCATTTAAACTGTCTTGTTAAGCTACTGCGACCTCCACCGCTCTGCCAAGGGGCATTTAAACCGTCTTGTTAAGCTACTGCGACCTGCACATCTCTTCCAATGGGCATTTAAACCGTCTTGTTAAGCTACTGCAACCTGCATGTCTCTTCCAAGGGGCATTTAAACCATCTTGTAAAGCTACTGCGACCTGCATGTCTCTTCGAAGGGGCATTTAAACCGCCTTGTTAAGCTACTGCGACCTGCACGTCTCTTCGAAGGGGCATTTAAACCGTCTTCTTAACCTTCTGCGACCTGCATGTCTCTTCCAAGGGGCATTTAAACGGTCTTGTTAAGCTACTGCGACCTCCACCACTCTTCCAAAGGGCATTTTAAGCGTCTTGTTAAGCTACTGTGACCTGCACGTCTCTACCAAGGGGCATTTAAACCGTCTTGTTAAGCTACTGCGACCTCCACTGCTTTTCCAAGGGGCATTTAATCTGTCTTGTTAATCTACTGCGATCTGCACGTCTCTTCCAAGGGGCATTTAAACCGTCTTGTTAATCTACTGCGAACTGCATGTCTCTTCCATGGGGAATTTAAACCGTCTTGTTAAGCTTCTGCGACCTGCACGTCTCTTCCAAGGGTCATTTAAACCATCTTGTTAAGCTACTGCGACCTGCATGTCTCTTCCAAGGGGCATTTAAACCGTCTTGTTAAGCTACTGCGACCTCCACCGCTCTTCCAAGGGGCATTTAAACCATCTTGTTAAGCTACTGCGACCTGCACGTCTCTACCATGGGGAATTTAAACCATCTTGTTAAGCTACTGCGACCTGCACTTCTCTTCCAAGGGGCATTTAAACCGTCTTGTTAAGGTACTTTGACCTGCACATCTCTTCCAACAGGCATTTAAACCGTCTTGTTAATAAGCTACTGCGACCTGCACGTCTTTTCCATGGGGCATTTAAAGCGTCTTGTTAAGCTGCTGTGAACTGCACGTCTCTACCAAGGGTAACTTAATCCGTCTTGTTAAGCTACTACGACCTCCACGTCTCTTCCAAGGGGCATTTAAACCGTCTTGTTAAGCTACTGCGACCTACACGTCTCTTCCAAGGGGCTTTTAAACCGTCTTGTAAAGCTACTGCGACCTTCACATTTCTTCCAAGGGGAATTTATACCGTCTTGTTAAGCTACTGCTACCTGCACGTCTCTTGCAAGAGGTATTTAAACCGTTTTGTTAAGCTACTGAGATCTGCATGTCTCTTCCAAATGGCATTTAAACCATCTTGTTAAGCTACTGCGACCTGCACGTCTCTTCCAAGGGGCATTTAAACCGTCTTGTAAAGCTACTGCGACCTTCACATTTCTTCCAAGGGGAATTTAAACCGTCTTGTTAAGCTACTGCTACCTGCATGTCTCTTGCAAGTGGTATTTAAACCGTTTTGTTAAGCTACTGAGATCTGCATGTCTCTTCCAAGGGGAATTTAAACCGTCTTGTTAAGCTACTGCTACCTGCACGTCTCTTGGAAGTGGTATTTAAACCGTCTTGTTAAGCTACTGGGACCTGCATGTCTCTTCCAAGGGGAATTTAAACGGTCTTGTTAAGCTACTGCGACCTCCACCACTCTTCCAAAGGGCATTTTAAGTGTCTTGTTAAGCTACTGTGACCTGCACGTCTCTACCAAGGGGCATTTAAACCGTCTTGTTAAGCTACTACGAACTGCACGTCTCTTCCAAGGGGCATTTAAACAGTCTTGTTAAGCTACTGCGACCTCCACCGCTCTGCCAAGGGGCATTTAAACCGTCTTGTTAAGCTACTGCGACCTGCACGTCTCTTCCAAGGGGCATTTAAACCGTCTTGTTAAGCTACTGCAACCTGCATGTCTCTTCCAAGGGGCATTTAAACCATCTTGTAAAGCTACTGCGACCTGCATGTCTCTTCCAAGGGGCATTTAAACCGTCTTGTTAAGCTACTGCGACCTGCACGTCTCTTCGAAGGGGCATTTAAACCGTCTTGTTAAGCTTCTGCGACCTGCATGTCTCTTCCAATGGGCATTTATACCGTCTTGTTAAGCTACTTCGACCTCCACAGCTCTTCCAAGGGGCATTTAAACCGTCTTGTTGAGCTACTGCGACCAACACGTCTCTTCCAAGGGGCATTTAAACCATCTTGTTAATCTACTGCAACCTCCACCGCTTTTCCAAGGGGCATTGAAACCGTTTTGTTAAGCTACTGTGACCTGCACTTCACTTCCAAGGGGCATTTAAACTGTCTTGTTAAGCTACTGCGACCTCCGCCGCTCTTCCAAGGGGCATTTAAACCATCTTGTTAAGCTACTGCAACCTGCACGTCTCTTCCATGGGGCATTTAAACCGTCTTGTTAAGCTACTGCGACCTGCACTTCTCTTCCAAGGGGCATTTAAACCGTCTTGTTAAGCTACTGCGACCTGCACGTCTCTTCCAACCGGCATTTAAACCGTCTTGTTAATAAGCTACTGCGAACTGCACGTCTCTTCCATGGGGCATTTAAACCGTCTTGTTAAGCTGCTGCGACCTGCACATCTCTACCAAGGGTCATTTAATCCGTCTTGTTAAGCTACTACCACCTCCACGTCTCTTCCAAGGGGCATTTAAACCGACTTGTTAAGCTACTGCGACCTCCACCACTCTTCCAAAGGGCATTTTAAGCGTTTTGTTAAGCTACTGTGACCTGCACGTCTCTACCAAGGGGCATTTAAAACGTCTTGTTAAGCTACTGAGACCTCCACTGCTTTTCCAAGGGGCATTTAATCCGTCTTGTTGACCTACTGCGACCTGCACGTCTCTTCCAAGGGGCATTTAAACCGTCTTGTTAATCTACTGCGACCTGCACGTCTCTTCCAAGGGGCATTTAAACCATCTTGTTAAGCTTCTGCGAACTGCACGTCTCTTCCAAGGGCATTTAAACCGTCTTGTTAAGCTACTGCGACCTGCACGTCTCTTCGAAGGGGCATTTAAACCGTCTTCTTAAGCTTCTGCGACCTGCATGTCTCTTCCAATGGGCATTTATACCGTCTTGTTAAGCTACTGCGACCTCCACCGCTCTTCCAAGGGGCATTTAAACCAACTTGTTAAGCTACTGCGACCTGCACATCTCTTCCAAGGGGCATTTAAACCGTCTTGTTAAGATACTGCGACCTCCACCGCTTTTCAAAGGGGCATTTAATCCGTCTTGTTAAGCTACTGGGACCTGCACGTCTATTCCAAGGGGCATTTAAACCGTATTATTAAGCTACTGTGACGTGCACGTCTCTACCAAGGGGCAATTAAATCGTCTTATTAAGATACTGCAACCTCCACCGCTCTTCAAGGGGCATTTAAACCGTCCTGTTTAGCTACTGCGACCTGCACGTCTCTACCAAGGGGCATTTAAACCGTCTTGTTAATCTACTGCGACATGCATGTCTCTTCCAAGGGGCATTTAAACCATCTTGTTAAGCTACTGCGACCTGCACGTCTCTTCCAAGGGGCATTTAAACAGTCTTGTAAAGCTACTGCGACCTTCACATTTCTTCCAAGGGGAATTTAAACCGTCTTGTTAAGCTACTGCTACCTGCACGTCTCTTGCAAGGGGTATTTAAAATGTTTTGTTAAGCTACTGAGATCTGCACGTCTCTTCCAAAGGGCATTTAAACCGTCTTGTTAAGCTACTGCGACCTCCACCGCTTTTCAAAGGGGCATTTAAACCGTCTTGTTAAGCTACTGGGACCTGCACGTCTCTTCCAAGGGGCATTTAAACCGTCTTGTTAAGCTACTGTGATCTGCACGTCTCTTCCAAGGGGCAATTAAAAAGTCTTGTTAAGCTACTGTGACCTCCAACGCTCTTCCAAGGGTCATTTAAAGCGTCTTGTTTAGCTACTGCGACCTGTACGTCTCTACCAAGAGGCATTTAAACCGTTTTGTTAATCTACTGCGACATGCACGTCTCTTCCAAGTGGCATTTAAACAGTCTTGTTAAGCTACTGCGACCTGCACGTCTCTTCCAAGGGGCATTTAAACCGTCTTGTTAAGCTACTGCGACCTCCACCACTCTTCCAAAGGGCATTTTAAGCGTTTTGTTAAGCTACTGTGACCTGCACGTCTCTACCAAGGGGCATTTAAAACGTCTTGTTAAGCTACTGAGACCTCCACTGCTTTTCCAGGGGACATTTAATCCCTCTTGTTAATCTACTGCGACCTGCACGTCTCTTCCAAGGGGCATTTAAATCGTCTTGTTAATCTACTGCGAACTGCACGTCTCTTCCAAGGGGCATTTAAACTGTCTTGTTAAGCTACTGCCACCTGCACGTCTCTTCGAAGGGGCATTTAAACCGTCTTCTTAAGCTTCTGCGACCTGCATGTCTCTTCCAATGGGCATTTATACCGTCTTGTTAAGCTACTGCGACCTCCACCACTCTTCCAAGGGGCATTTCAACCATCTTGTTAAGCTACTGCGACCTGCACGTCTCTTCCAAGGGGCATTTAAACCGTCTTGTTAAGATACTGTGACCTCCACCGCTTTTCAAAGGGGCATTTAAACCGTCTTGTTAAGCTACTGGGACCTGCACGTCTATTTCAAGGGGCATTTAAACCGTATTATTAAGCTACTGTGACCTGCACGTCTTTTCCAAGGGGCAATTAAATCGTCTTGTTAAGATACTGCAACCTCCACCGCTCTTCCAAGGGGCATTTAAACCGTCTTGTTTAGCTACTGCGACCTGCACGTCGCTACCAAGGGGCATTTAAACCGTCTTGTTAATCTACTGCGACATGCATGTCTCTTCAAAGGGGCATTTAAACCGTCTTGTTAATCTACTGCGACATGCACGTCTCTTCCAAGGGGCATTTAAACCGTCTTGTTAAGCTACTGCGACCTGCACGTCTCTTCCAAGGGGCATTTAAACCATCTTGTTAAGCTACTGCGACCTCCACTGCTTTTCAAAGGGGCATTTAAACCAACTTGTTAAGCTACTGGGACCTGCACGTCTCTTCCAAGTCGCATTTAAACCATCTTGTTAAGTTACTGCGACCTCCACCTCTCTTCAAACGAGCTTTTAAACGTCTTGTTATGCTACTGCGACCTGCACGTCTCTACCAAGGGACATTTAAACCGTCTTGTTAATCTACTGCGACATGCACGTCTCTTCCAAGGGGCATTTAAACTGTCTTGTTAAGCTACTGCGACCTCCACTGCTCTTCCAAGGGGCATTTTAACCGTCTTGTTAAGCTACTGCGACCTGCACGTCTCTTCCAAAGGGCATTTAAACCGTCTTGTTAATCTACTGCGACATGCACGTCTCTTCCAAGTGGCATTTAAACAGTCTTGTTAAGCTACTGCGACCTGCACGTCTCTTCCAAGGGGCATTTAAACCGTCTTGTTAAGCTACTGCGACCTCCACCACTCTTCCAAAGGGCATTTTAAGCGTTTTGTTAAGTTACTGTGACCTGCACGTCTCTACCAAGGGGCATTTAAAACGTCTTGTTAAGCTACTGAGACCTCCACTGCTTTTCCAAGGGGCATTTAATCCCTCTTGTTAATCTACTGCGACCTGCACGTCTCTTCCAAGGGGCATTTAAATCGTCTTGTTAATCTACTGCGAACTGCACGTCTCTTCCAAGGGGCATTTAAACCGTCTTGTTAAGCTACTGCGACCTGCACGTCTCTTCGAAGGGGCATTTAAACCGTCTTCTTAAGCTTCTGCGACCTGCATGTCTCTTCCAATGGGCATTTATACCGTCTTGTTAAGCTACTGCGACCTCCACCGCTCTTCCAAGGGGCATTTCAACCATCTTGTTAAGCTACTGCGACCTGCACGTCTCTTCCAAGGGGCATTTAAACCGTCTTGTTAAGATACTGTGACCTCCACCGCTTTTCAAAGGGGCATTTAAACCGTCTTGTTAAGCTACTGGGACCTGCACGTCTATTCCAAGGGGCATTTAAACCGTATTATTAAGCTACTGTGACCTGCACGTCTCTTCCAAGGGGCAATTAAATCGTCTTGTTAAGATACTGCAACCTCCATCGCTCTTCCAAGGGGCATTTAAACCGTCTTGTTAATCTACTGCGACATGCACGTCTCTTCCAAGGGGCATTTAAACCGTCTTGTTAAGTTACTGCGACCTGCACGTCTCTTCCAAGGGGCATTTAAACCATCTTGTTAAGCTACTGCGACCTCCACTGCTTTTCAAAGGGGCATTTAAACCAACTTGTTAAGCTACTCTGACCTGCACGTCTCTTCCGAGGGGCATTTAAACCATCTTGTTAAGTTACTACGACCTCCACCTCTCTTCAAACAAGCTTTTAAACGTCTTGTTATGCTACTGCGACCTGCACGTCTCTACCAAGGGACATTTAAACCGTCTTGTTAATCTACTGCGACATGCACGTCTCTTCCAAGGGGCATTTAAACTGTCTTGTTAAGCTACTGCGACCTCCACTGCTCTTCCAAGGGGCAATTTAACCGTCTTGTTAAGCTACTGCGACCTGCACGTCTCTTCCAAAGGGCATTTAAACCGTCTTGTTTAGCTACTGCGACCTCCACCGCTTTTCAAAGGGGCATTTAAACCGTCTTGTTAAGCTACTGGGACCTGCACGTCTCTTCCAAGGGGCATTTATACCTTCTTATTAAGCTACTGTGACCTGCATGCCTCTTCCAAGGGGCAATTTAATCATCTTGTTAGCTACTGCGACCTCCACCGCTCTACCAAGGGGCATTTAAACCGTCTTGTTAATCTACTGCGACATGCACGTCTCTTCAAAGTGGCACTTAAACCATCTTGTTAAGCTACTGCGACCTGCACGTCTCTTCCAAGTGGCATTTAAACCATCTTGTTAAGCTACTGCGACCTGAACGTCTCTACCAAGGGGCATTTAAACCGTCTTGTTAAGCTACTGCGACCTCCACTGCTTTTCCAAGGGGCATTTCTATCGTCTTGTTAAGCTACTGCGACCTGCACGTCTCTTCCAAGGGGCATTTAAACCGTCTTGTTAATCTACTGCGAACTGCACGTCTCTTCCAAGGGGCATTTAAACCATCTTGTTAAGCTACCGCGACCTGCACCGCTCTTCCAAAGGGCATTTTAACCGTACTGTTAAGCTACTGTGACCTGCACGTCTCTACTAAGGGGCATTTAAACCGTCTTGTTAAGCCACTGCGACCTCCACTGCTCTTCCAAGGGGCATTTAATCCATCTTGTTAAGCTTCTGCGACCTCCAACGCTCTTCCAAGGGGCATTTAAACCGTCTTGTTAAGCTACGGCGACCTGCACTACTCTACCAAAGGGTATTTAAACCGTCCTGTTAAGCTACTGCGACCTGCAAGTCTCTTCAAAGGGGCATTTAAACCGTCTTCTTAAGCTACTGCTACCTGCACGTCTCTTCCAAGGGGCATTTAAACCATTTTCTTAAGCTACTGCGACCTGCACGTCTCTTCCAAGGGGCATTTAAACCGTCTTGTTAAGCTACTGCGACCTGCACGTCTCTTCCATGGGGCATTTAAAGAGTCTTGTTAAGCTACTGCGACCTCCACTGCTCTTCCAAGGGGCATTTTAACCGTCTTGTTAAGCTACTGTGACCTGCACGTCTCTACCAAGGGGCATTTAAACCGTCTTGTTAAGCTACTGCGAACTGCACGTCTCTTCGAAGGGGCATTTCATCCGTCTTGTTAAGCTTCTGCGACCTCCACCGCTCTTCCAAGGGGCATTTAAACCGTCCTGTTAAGCTACTGCGACCTGCACTACTCTACCAAAGGGTATTTAAACCGTCTTGTTAAGCTACTGCGACCTGCACGTCTCTTCCAAAGGGCATTTAAACCATCTTGTTAAGCTACTGCGACCTCCACCGCTTTTCAAGCGGCATTTAAACCGACTTGTTAAGCTACTGGGACCGGCACGTCTCTTCCAAGTGGCAATTTAATCATCTTGTTAGCTACTGCGACCTCCACCGCTCTACCAAGGGGAATTTAAACCGTCTTGTTTAGCTACTGCGACCTGCAATTCTCTACCAAGGGGCATTTAAACCGTCTTGTTAATCTACTGCGACATGCACGTCTCTTCCAAGGTGCATTTAAACCATCTTGTTAAGCTACTGCGACCTGCACATCTCTTCCAAGGGGCATTAAACCGTCTTGTTAAGCTACTGCGACCTCCACCACTCTTCCAAAGGGCATTTTAACTGCCTTGTTAAGCTACTGTGACCTGCACGTCTCTACCAAGGGGCATTTAAACCGTCTTGTTAAGCTACTGCGACCTCCACTGCTTTTCCAAGGGGCATTTCAACCGTCTTGTTAAGCTACTGCGACCTGCACGTCTCTTCCAAGGGGCATTTAAACCGTCTTGTTAATCTACTGCGAACTGCACGTCTCTTCCAAGGGGCATTTAAACCGTCTTGTTAAGCTACTGCGACCTGCACGTCTCTTCCAAGGGGCATTTAAACCATCTTGTTAAGCTACCGCGACCTGCACCTCTCTTCCAAAGGGCATTTTAACCGTATTGTTAAGCTACTGCGACCTGCACGTCTCTACCAAGGGGCATTTAAACTGTCTTGTTAAGCCACTGCGACCTCCACTGCTCTTCCAAGGGGCATTTAATCCATCTTGTTAGGCTTCTGCGACCTCCACCGCTCTTCCAAGGGGCATTTAAACCGTCTTGTTAAGCTACGGCGACCTGCACTACTCTACCAAAGGGTATTTAAACCGTCCTGTTAAGCTACTGCGACCTGTACGTCTCTTCCAAGGGGCATTTAAACCGTCTTCTTAAGCTACTGCGACCTGCACGTCTCTTCAAAGGGGCATTTAAACCATTTTCTTAAGCTACTGCGACCTGCACGTCTCTTCCAAGGGGCATGTAAACCATCTTGTTAAGCTACTGCGACCTGTACGTCTCTTCCATGGGGCATTTAAACCATCTTGTTAAGCTACTGCGACCTGCACTTCTCTTCCAAGGGGCATTTAAATTGTGTTGTTAAGCTACTGCGACCTCCACCGCTCTGCCAAGGGGCATTTAAACCGTCTTGTTAAGCTACTGCGACCTGGACGTCTCTTCCAAGGGGCATTTAAACTGTCTTGTTAAGCTACTGCGACCTGCATGTCTCTTCCAAGGGGCATTTGAACCATCTTTTTAGGCTACTGCGATCTGCATGTCTCTTCCAAGGGGCATTTAAACCGTATTGTTAAGCTACTGCGACCTGCACGTCTCTTCGAAGGGGCATTTAAACCGTCTTGTTAAGCTGCTGCGACCTGCATGTCTCTTCCAAGGGGCATTTATACCGTCTTGTTAAGCTACTGCGACCTCCACCGCTCTTCCAAAGGGCATTTAAACCGTCTTGTTTAGCTACTGCGACCTGCACGTCTCTACCAAGGGGCATTTAAACCGTCTTGTTAATCTACTGCGACATGCATGTCTCTGCCAAGGGGCATTTAAACCGTCTTGTTATGCTTCTGCGACCTGCACGTCTCTTCCAAGGGGCATTTAAACCATCTTGTTAAGCTACCGCGACCTGCACCTCTCTTCCAAAGGGCATTTTAACCTTATTGTTAAGCTACTGCGACCTGCACGTCTCTACCAAGGGGCATTTAAACTGTCTTGTTAAGCCACTGCGACCTCCACTGCTCTTCCAAGGGGCATTTAATCCATCTTGTTAGGCTTCTGCGACCTCCACCGCTCTTCCAAGGGGCATTTAAACCGTCTTGTTAAGCTACGGCGACCTGCACTACTCTACCAAAGGGTATTTAAACCGTCCTGTTAAGCTACTGCGACCTGTATGTCTCTTCCAAGGGTCTTTTAAACCATCTTTCTCAGCTACTGCAACCTGCACGTCTCTTCCAAGGGGCATTTAAACCGTCTTATTAAGCTTCTGCGAACTGCACGTCTCTTCCAAGGGGCATTTAAACCATCTTGTTAAGCTACTGCGACCTGCATGTCTCTTCCAAGGGGCATTTAAACCATCTTCTTACTCTACTGCGACCTCCACCGCTTTTCCAAGCGGCGTGTAAACCGTCTTCTTAAGCTACTGCGAACTGCACGTCTCTTCCAAGGGGCATTTAAACCATCTTGTTGAGCTACTGCGACCTCCACCGCTCTTCCAAGGGGCATTTAAACTGTCTTGTTAAGCTACTGCGACCTGCACGTCTCTTCCATGGGGCATTTAAACCGTCTTGTTAAGCTACTACGTCCTGCACGTCTCTTCCAAGGGGAATTTAAACCGTCTTGTTAAGCTACTGCGACCTGCACGTCTCTTCCACGGGGCATTTAAACCGTCTTGCTAAGCTACTGCGACCTGCACATCTCTTCCAAGGGGCATTTAAACCATCTTGTAAAGCTACTGCGACCTGCATGCTTCTTTCAAGGGGCATTTAAACCGTTTTGTTACACTACTGCGACCTGCACGTCTCTTGCAAGGGGTATTTAAACCGTTTTGTTAAGCTACTGCGACCTGCACGGCTCTTTCAAGGGGCATTTAAACCGTCCTGTTAAGCTACTGCGACCTCCACCGCTTTTCAAAGGGGCATTTAAACCGTCCTGTTAAGCTACTGGGACCTTCACGTCTCTTCCAAGGGGCATTAAAACCGTCTTATTAAGCTACTGCGACCTGCATGTCTCTTCCAAGGGGCATTTGAACCATCTTTTTAAGCTACTGCGACCTGCACGTCTCTAAGAAGGGGCATTTAAACCATCTTGTTAAGCTGCTGCAACCTGCATGTCTCTTCCAAGGGGCATTTAAACCGTCTTGTTAAGCTACTGCGATCAGCACGTCTCTTGAAAGGGGCATTTAAAACCTCTTGTTAAGCTACTGCGAACTGCACGTCTCTTCCAAGGGGCTTTTAAACCGTCTTGCTCAGCTACTGCGACCTGCACGTCTCGTCCAAGGGGCATTTAAACCATCTTGTTAAGCTACTGCGACCTCCACTGCTTTTCCAAGGGGCATTTAATCTGTCTTGTTAATCTACTGCGAACTGCACGTCTCTTCCAAGGGGCATTTAAGCCGTCTTGTTAATCTACTGCGATCTACACGTCTCTTCCATGGGGCATTTAAACCGTCTTGTTAAGCTTCTGCGACCTGCAAGTCTCTTCCAAGGGGCAATTAAATCGTCTTATTAAGATACTGCAACCTCCACCGCTCTTCAAGGGGCATTTAAACCGTCTTGTTTAGCTACTGCGACCTGCACGTCTCTACCAAGGGGCATTTAAATCGTCTTGTTAATCTACTGCGACATGCATGTCTCTTCCAAGGGGCATTTAAACCGTCTTGTTAAGCTACTGCGACCTGCACGTCTCTTCAAAGGGGCATTTAAACCATTTTCTTAAGCTACTGCGACCTGCACGTCTCTTCCAAGGGGCATGTAAACCATCTTGTTAAGCTACTGCGACCTGTACGTCTCTTCCATGGGGCATTTAAACCATCTTGTTAAGCTACTGCGACCTGCACTTCTCTTCCAAGGGGCATTTAAATTGTGTTGTTAAGCTACTGCGACCTCCACCGCTCTGCCAAGGGGTATTTAAACCGTCTTGTTAAGCTACTGCGACCTGCACGTCTCTTCCAAGGGGCATTTAAACTGTCTTGTTAAGCTACTGCGACCTGCATGTCTCTTCCAAGGGGCATTTGAACCATCTTTTTAGGCTACTGCGACCTGCATGTCTCTTCCAAGGGGCATTTAAACCGTATTGTTAAGCTACTGCGACCTGCACGTCTCTTCGAAGGGGCATTTAAACCGTCTTGTTAAGCTGCTGCGACCTGCATGTCTCTTCCAAGGGGCATTTATACCGTCTTGTTAAGCTACTGCGACCTCCACCGCTCTTCCAAAGGGCATTTAAACCGTCTTGTTTAGCTACTGCGACCTGCACGTCTCTACCAAGGGGCATTTAAACCGTCTTGTTAATCTACTGCGACATGCATGTCTCTGCCAAGGGGCATTTAAACCGTCTTGTTATGCTTCTGCGACCTGCACGTCTCTTCCAAGGGGCATTTAAACCGTCTTGTTAAGCTACTGCGACCTCCACTGCTCTTCCAAAGGGCATTTTAACCGTCTTGTTAAGCTACTGTGACCTGCACGTCTCTACCAAGAGGCATTTAAACCATCTTGTTAAGCTACTGCGACGTCCACTGTTCTTCCAAGGGGCATTTAATCCTTCTTGTTAAGCTACTGCGGCCTGCACGTCTCTTCCAAGGGGCATTTAAACCGTCTTGTTAAGCTACTGCGAACTGTACGTTTCTTCGAAGGGGCATTTAATCCGTCTTGTTAAGCTTCTGCGACCTGCACGTCTCTTCCAAGGGGCATTTAAACCGTGTTGTTAATCTACTACGAACTGCATGTCTCTTCCAAGGGGCATTTAAACCATCTTGTTAAGCTTCTGCGACCTGCACGTCTCTTACAAGGGGCATTTAAACCATCTTGCCAAGCTACTGCGACCTGCATGTCTCTTCCAAGGGACATTTAAACTATGTTGTTAAGCTACTGCGACCTCCACCGCTCTGCCAAAGGGCATTTAAACCATGATGTTAAGCTACTGCGACCTGCACGTCTCTTCCAAGGTGCATTTAAACTGTCTTGTTAATCTACTGCGACCTGCATGTCTCTTCCAAGGGGCATTTGAACCATCTTTTTAAGCTACTGCGACCTGCATGTCTCTTCCAAGGGGCATTTAAACCGTATTGTTAAGCTACTGCGACCTGCACGTCTCTTCGAAGGGGCATTTAAACCGTCTTGTTAAGCTACTGCGACCTGCACATCTCTTCGAAGGGGCATTTAAACCGTCTTGTTAAGCTACTGCGACCTCCACCTCTCTTCCAAGGGGCATTTAAACCATTTTGTTAAGCTACTGCGACCTGCATGTCTCTTGAAAGGGGCATTTAAAACCTCTTGTTATGCTACTGCAACCTGCACGTCTCTTCCAAGGGGCATTTAAACTGTCTTGTTAAGCTACTGCAGCCTCCACCTCTCTTGCAAGGGGCATTTAAACCGTCTTGTTGAGCTACTGCGAACTGCACGTCTCTTCCAAGGGGCTTTTAAACCGTCTTGCTCAGCTACTGCGACCTGCACGTCTCTTCGAAGTGGCATTTAAAGCGTCTTATTAAGCTTCTACGACCTGCACGTCTCTTCCAAGGGGCAGTTAAACTATCTTCTTAAGCTACTGCGACCTCCACCGCTTTTCCAAGGGGCATTTAAACCATCTTGTTAAGCTACTGCGACCTGCATGTCTCTTCCAAGGGGCATTTAAACCGTCTTGTTAAGCTACTGTGACCTCCACCGCTTTTCCAAGGGGCATTTAAACCATCTTGTTAAGCTACTGCGACCTGCACGTCTCTTCCAAGGGGCATTTAAACCATCTTGTTACTCTACTACGACCGACACCGCTTTTCCAAGCGGCGTGTAAACCGTCTTGTTAAGCTACTGCGAACTGCACGTCTCTTTCAAGGGGCATTAAAACCGTCTTGTTGAGCTACTCCGACCTCCACCGCTCTTCCAAGGGGCATTTAAACCGTCTTGTTAAGCTACTGCGACCTGCGCCTCTCTTCCATGGGGCATTTAAACAGTCTTGTTAAGCTACTGTGCCCTGCACGTCTCTTGCAAGGGGCATTTAAACCGTCTTGTTAAGCTACTGCGACCTGCACGTCTCTTCCAAGGGGCATTTAAACTGTCTTGTTAAGATGCTGCAACCTGCACGTCTCTACAAAGGGCCATTTAATCCGTCTTGTTTAGCTACTACGACCTCCACGTCTCTTCCAAGGGGCATTTAAACCGTCTTGTTAAGCTACTGCGACCTGCACGTCTCTTCCAAGGGGCATTTAAACGATCTTGTAAAGCTACTGCGACCTGCATGTTTCTTCCAAGGGGCTTTTAAAACGTCTTGTTACGCTACTGCGACCTGCACGTCTCTTGCAAGGGGTATTTAAACCGTTTTGTTAAGCTACTGCGACCTGCACGTCTCTTTCAAGGGGCATTTAAACCGTCTTGTTAAGCTACTGGGACCTGCATGTCTCTTCCACGGGGCATTAAAACCGTCTTATTAAGCTACTGCGACCTGCACGTCTCTTCCAAGGTGCAATTAAATTGTCTTGTTAAGCTACTGCGACCTCCATCGCTCTTCCAAAGGGCATTTTAACCATCTTGTTAAGCTACTGTGACCTGCACGTCTCTACCAAGGGGCATTTAAACCGTCTTGTTAAGCTACTGCGACCTCCACTGCTTTTCCTAGGGGCATTTAATCCGTCTTGTTAAGCTACTGCGACCTGCACGTCTCTTCCAAGGGGCATTTAAACCGTGTTGTTAATCTACTACGAACTGCACGTCTCTTCCAAGGTGCATTTAAACCGTCTTGATAAGCTTCTGCGACCTGCACGTCTCTGACAAGGGGCATTTAAACCATCTTGTCAAGCTACTGCGACCTGCATGTCTCTTCCACGGGACATTTAAACTGTGTTGTTAAGCTACTGTGACCTCCACCGCTCTGCCAAGGGGCATTTAAACCATCTTGTTAAGCTACTACGACCTGCACGTCTCTTCCAAGGAGCATTTAAACTGTCTTGTTAAGCTACTGCAACCTGCATGTCTCTTCCAAGGGGCATTTAAACCATCTTTTTAAGCTACTGCGACCTGCATGTCTCTTCCAAGGGGCATTTAAACCGTATTGTTAAGCTACTGCGACCTGCACGTCTCTTCAAAGGGGCATTTAAACCGTCTTGTTAAGCTGCTGCGACCTGCATGTCTCTTCCAAGGGGCATTTATACCGTCTTGTTAAGCTACTGCGACCTCCACCGCTCTTCCAAGGGGCATTTAACCCATCTTGTTAAGCTACTGCGACCTGCAGGTCTCTTGAAAGGGGCATTTAAAACCTCTTGTTATGCTACTGCGACCTGCACGTCTCTTCCAAGTGGAATTTAAACTGTCTTGTTAAGCTACTGCAGCCTCTTCCTCTCTTGCAAGGGGCATTTAAACCGTCTTGTTAAGCTACTGCGAACTGTACGTCTCTTCCAAGGGTCTTTTAAACCATCTTGCTCAGCTACTGCAACCTGCACGTCTCTTCCAAGGGGCATTTAAACCGTCTTATTAAGCTTCTGCGAACTGCACGTCTCTTCCAAGGGGCATTTAAACCATCTTGTTAAGCTACTGCGACCTGCATGTCTCTTCCAAGGGGCATTTAAACCATCTTCTTACTCTACTGCGACCTCCACCGCTTTTCCAAGCGGCGTGTAAACCGTCTTCTTAAGCTACTGCGAACTGCACGTCTCTTCCAAGGGGCATTTAAACCATCTTGTTGAGCTACTGCGACCTCCACCGCTCTTCCAAGGGGCATTTAAACTGTCTTGTTAAGCTACTGCGACCTGCACGTCTCTTCCATGGGGCATTTAAACCGTCTTGTTAAGCTACTACGTCCTGCACGTCTCTTCCAAGGGGCATTTAAACCGTCTTGTTAAGCTACTGCGACCTGCACGTCTCTTCCACGGGGCATTTAAACCGTCTTGCTAAGCTACTGCGACCTGCACATCTCTTCCAAGGGGCATTTAAACCATCTTGTAAAGCTACTGCGACCTGCATGCTTCTTTCAAGGGGCATTTAAACCGTCTTGTTACACTACTGCGACCTGCACGGCTCTTTCAAGGGGCATTTAAACCGTCCTGTTAAGCTACTGCGACCTCCACCGCTTTTCAAAGGGGCATTTAAACCGTCCTGTTAAGCTACTGGGACCTTCACGTCTCTTCCAAGGGGCATTAAAACCGTCTTATTAAGCTACTGCGACCTGCATGTCTCTTCCAAGGGGCATTTGAACCATCTTTTTAAGCTACTGCGACCTGCACGTCTCTAAGAAGGGGCATTTAAACCATCTTGTTAAGCTGCTGCAACCTGCATGTCTCTTCCAAGGGGCATTTAAACCGTCTTGTTAAGCTACTGCGATCAGCACGTCTCTTGAAAGGGGCATTTAAAACCTCTTGTTAAGCTACTGCGAACTGCACGTCTCTTCCAAGGGGCTTTTAAACCGTCTTGCTCAGCTACTGCGACCTGCACGTCTCGTCCAAGGGGCATTTAAACCGTCTTGTTAAGCTACTGCGACCTCCACTGCTTTTCCAAGGGGCATTTAATCTGTCTTGTTAATCTACTGCGAACTGCACGTCTCTTCCAAGGGGCACTTAAGCCGTCTTGTTAATCTACTGCGAACTACACGTCTCTTCCATGGGGCATTTAAACCGTCTTGTTAAGCTTCTGCGACCTGCAAGTCTCTTCCAAGGGGCAATTAAATCGTCTTATTAAGATACTGCAACCTCCACCGCTCTTCAAGGGGCATTTAAACCGTCTTGTTTAGCTACTGCGACCTGCACGTCTCTACCAAGGGGCATTTAAACCGTCTTGTTAATCTACTGCGACATGCATGTCTCTTCCAAGGGGCATTTAAACCGTCTTGTTAAGCTACTGCGACCTGCACGTCTCTTCCAAGGGGCATTTAAACCGTCTTGTAAAGCTACTGCGACCTTCACATTTCTTCCAAGGGGAATTTAAACCGTCTTGTTAAGCTACTGCTACCTGCACGTCTCTTGCAAGGGGTATTTAAAACGTTTTGTTAAGCTACTGAGATCTGCACGTCTCTTCCAAAGGGCATTTAAACCGTCTTGTTAAGCTACTGCGACCTCCACCGCTTTTCAAAGGGGCATTTAAACCGTCTTGTTAAGCTACTGGGACCTGCACGTCTCTTCCAAGGGGCAATTAAAACGTCTTGTTAAGCTACTGCGACCTCCAACGCTCTTCCAAGGGTCATTTAAAGCGTCTTGTTTAGCTACTGCGACCTGTACGTCTCTACCAAAAGGCATTTAAACCATCTTGTTAATCTACTGCGACATGCACGTCTCTTCCAAGTGGCATTTAAACAGTCTTGTTAAGCTACTGCGACCTGCACGTCTCTTCCAAGGGGCATTTAAACCGTCTTGTTAAGCTACTGCGACCTCCACCACTCTTCCAAAGGGCATTTTAAGCATTTTGTTAAGCTACTGTGACCTGCACGTCTCTACCAAGGGGCATTTAAAACGTCTTGTTAAGCTACTGAGACCTCCACTGCTTTTCCAAGGGGCATTTAATCCCTCTTGTTAATCTACTGCGACCTGCACGTCTCTTCCAAGGGGCATTTAAATCGTCTTGTTAATCTACTGCGAACTGCACGTCTCTTCCAAGGGGCATTTAAACCGTCTTGTTAAGCTACTGCGACCTGCACGTCTCTTCGAAGGGGCATTTAAACCGTCTTCTTAAGCTTCTGCGACCTGCATGTCTCTTCCAATGGGCATTTATACCGTCTTGTTAAGCTACTGCGACCTCCACCGCTCTTCCAAGGGGCATTTCAACCATCTTGTTAAGCTACTGCGACCTGCACGTCTCTTCCAAGGGGCATTTAAACCGTCTTGTTAAGATACTGTGACCTCCACCGCTTTTCAAAGGGGCATTTAAACCGTCTTGTTAAGCTACTGGGACCTGCACGTCTCTACCAAGGGGCATTTAAACCGTCTTGTTAATCTACTGCGACATGCATGTCTCTTCCAAGGGGCATTTAAACCGTCTTGTTAATCTACTGCGACATGCACGTCTCTTCCAAGGGGCATTTAAACCGTCTTGTTAAGCTACTGCGACCTGCACGTCTCTTCCAAGGGGCATTTAAACCATCTTGTTAAGCTACTGCGACCTCCACTGCTTTTCAAAGGGGCATTTAAACCAACATGTTAAGCTACTGGGACCTGCACGTCTCTTCCAAGGGGCATTTAAACCATCTTGTTAAGTTACTGCGACCTCCACCTCTCTTCAAACGAGCTTTTAAACGTCTTGTTATGCTACTGTGACCTGCACGTCTCTACCAAGGGACATTTAAACCGTCTTGTTAATCTACTGCGACATGCACGTCTCTTCCAAGGGGCATTTAAACTGTCTTGTTAAGCTACTGCGACCTCCACTGCTCTTCCAAGGGGCATTTTAACCGTCTTGTTAAGCTACTGCGACCTGCACGTCTCTTCCAAAGGGCATTTAAACCGTCTTGTTAAGCTACTGCGACCTCCACCGCTGTTCAAAGTGGCATTTACATCGTCTTGTTAAGCTACTGCAACCTGCACGTCTCTACCAAGGGGCATTTAAACCGTCTTGTTAAGCTACTGCGAACGCCACTGCTTTTCCAAGGGGCATTTCTACCGTCTTGTTAAGCTACTGCGACTTGCACGTCTCTTCCAAGGGGCATTTAAACCGTCTTGTTAAGCTACTGCGACCTCCACTGCTCTTCCAAGGGGCATTTAAACCGTCTTGTTAAGCTACTGCGAACTGCACGTCTCTTCGAAGGGGCATTTAATTCGTCTTGTTAAGCTTCTGCGACCTCCACCGCTCTTCCAAGGGGCATTTAAACTGTCTTGTTAAGCTACTGCGACCTGCACGTCTCTTCCAAAGGGCATTTAAACCGTCTTGTTTAGCTACTGCGACCTCCACCGCTTTTCAAAGGGGCATTTAAACCGTCTTGTTAAGCTACTGGGACCTGCACGTCTCTTCCAAGGGGCATTTATACCTTCTTATTAAGCTACTGCGACCTGCACGTCTCTTCGAAGGGGCATTTAAAACATCTTGTTAAGCTGCTGCGACCTGCATGTCTCTTCCAAGGGGCATTTATACCGTCTTGTTAAGCTACTGCGACCTCCACCGCTCTTCCAAAGGGCATTTAAACCGTCTTGTTCAGCTACTGCGACCTGCACGTCTCTACCAAGGGGCATTTAAACCGTCTTGTTAATCTACTGCGACATGCATGTCTCTGCCAAGGGGCATTTAAACCGTCTTGTTATGCTTCTGCGACCTGCACGTCTCTTCCAAGGGGCATTTAAACCGTCTTGTTAAGCTACTGCGACCTCCACTGCTCTTCCAAAGGGCATTTTAACCATTTTGTTAAGGTACTGTGACCTGCACGTCTCTACCAAGAGGCATTTAAACCATCTTGTTAAGCTACTGCGACGTCCACTGCTCTTCCAAGGGGCATTTAATCCTTCTTGTTAAGCTACTGCGGCCTGCACGTCTCTTCCAAGGGGCATTTAAACCGTGTTGTTAATCTACTACGAACTGCATGTCTCTTCCAAGGGGCATTTAAACCATCTTGTTAAGCTTCTGCGACCTGCACGTCTCTTACAAGGGGCATTTAAACCATCTTGCCAAGCTACTGCGACCTGCATGTCTCTACCAAGGGACATTTAAACTGTGTTGTTAAGCTACTGCGACCTCCACCGCTCTGCCAAAGGGCATTTAAACCATCATGTTAAGCTACTGCGACCTGCACGTCTCTTCCAAGGTGCATTTAAACTGTCTTGTTAATCTACTGCGACCTGCATGTTTCTTCCAAGGGGCATTTGAACCATCTTTTTAAGCTACTGCGACCTGCATGTCTCTTCCAAGGGGCATTTAAACCGTATTGTTAAGCTACTGCGACCTGCACGTCTCTTCGAAGGGGCATTTAAACCGTCTTGTTAAGCTACTGCGACCTGCACATCTCTTCGAAGGGGCATTTAAACCGTCTTGTTAAGCTACTGCGACCTCCACCTCTCTTCCAAGGGGCATTTAAACCATTTTGTTAAGCTACTGCGACCTGCACGTCTCTTGAAAGGGACATTTAAAACCTCTTGTTATGCTACTGCAACCTGCACGTCTCTTCCAAGGGGCATTTAAACTGTTTTGTTAAGCTACTGCAGCCTCCACCTCTCTTGCAAGGGGCATTTAAACCGTCTTGTTAAGCTACTGCGAACTGGACGTCTCTTCCAAGGGGCATTTAAACTGTCTTGTTAAGATGCTGCAACCTGCACGTCTCTACAAAGGGCCATTTAATCCGTCTTGTTTAGCTACTACGACCTCCACGTCTCTTCCAAGGGGCATTTAAACCGTCTTGTTAAGCTACTGCGACCTGCACGTCTCTTCCAAGGGGCATTTAAACGATCTTGTAAAGCTACTGCGACCTGCATGCTGCTTCCAAGGGGCATTTAAAACGTCTTGTTACGCTACTGCGACCTGCACGTCTCTTGCAAGGGGTATTTAAACCGTTTTGTTAAGCTACTGCGACCTGCACGTCTCTTTCAAGGGGCATTTAAACCGTCTTGTTAAGCTACTGGGACCTGCATGTCTCTTCCAAGGGGCATTAAAACCGTCTTTTTAAGCTACTGCGACCTGCACGTCTCTTCCAAGGTGCAATTAAATTGTCTTGTTAAGCTACTGCGACCTCCATCGCTCTTCCAAAGGGCATTTTAACCGTCTTGTTAAGCTACTGTGACCTGCACGTCTCTACCAAGGGGCATTTAAACCGTCTTGTTAAGCTACTGCGACCTCCACTGCTCTTCCAAGGGGCATTTAATCCGTCTTGTTAAGCTACTGCGGCCTGCACTTCTCTTCCAAGGGACATTTAAACCGTCTTGTTAAGCTACTGCGACCTGCACGTCTCTTCCAAGGGGCATTTAAACCATCTTGTTAAGCTACTGCGACCTCCAACACTCTTCCAAAGGGCATTTTAACCGTCTTGTTAAGCTACTGTGACCTGCACGTCTCTACCAAGGGGCATTTAAACCGTCTTGTTAAGCTACTGCGACCTCCACTGCTTTTCCTAGGGGCATTTAATCCGTCTTGTTAAGCTACTGCGACCTGCACGTCTCTTCCAAGGGGCATTTAAACCGTGTTGTTAATCTACTACGAACTGCACGTCTCTTCCAAGGGGCATTTAAACCGTCTTGTTAAGCTTCTGCGACCTGCACGTCTCTTCCAAGGGGCATTTAAACCACCTTGTCAAGCTACTGCGACCTGCATGTCTCTTCCAAGGGACATTTAAACTGTGTTGTTAAGCTACTGTGACCTCCACCGCTCTGCCAAGGGGCATTTAAACCGTCTTGTTAAGCTACTGCGACCTGCACGTCTCTTCCAAGGAGCATTTAAACTGTCTTGTTAAGCTACTGCAACCTGCATGTCTCTTCCAAGGGGCATTTAAACCATCTTTTTAAGCTACTGCGACCTGCATGTCTCTTCCAAGGGGCATTTAAACCGTATTGTTAAGCTACTGCGACCTGCACGTCTCTTCAAAGGGGCATTTAAACCGTCTTGTTAAGCTGTTGCGACCTGCATGTCTCTTCCAAGGGGCATTTATAACGTCTTGTTAAGCTACTGCGACCTCCACCGCTCTTCCAATGGGCATTTAACCCATCTTGTTAAGCTACTGCGACCTGCAGGTCTCTTGAAAGGGGCATTTAAAACCTCTTGTTATGCTACTGCGACCTGCACGTCTCTTCCAAGGGGCATTTAAACGATCTTGTAAAGCTACTGCGACCTGCATGCTGCTTCCAAGGGGCATTGAAAACGTCTTGTTACGCTACTGCGACCTGCACGTCTCTTGCAAGGGGTATTTAAACCGTTTTGTTAAGCTACTGCGACCTGCACGTCTCTTTCAAGGGGCATTTAAACCGTCTTGTTAAGCTACTGGGACCTGCATGTCTCTTCCAAGGGGCATTAAAACCGTCTTTTTAAGCTACTGCGACCTGCACGTCTCTTCCAAGGTGCAATTAAATTGTCTTGTTAAGCTACTGCGACCTCCATCGCTCTTCCAAAGGGCATTTTAACAGTCTTGTTAAGCTACTGTGACCTGCACGTCTCTACCAAGGGGCATTTAAACCGTCTTGTTAAGCTACTGCGACCTCCACTGCTCTTCCAAGGGGCATTTAATCCGTCTTGTTAAGCTACTGCGGCCTGCACTTCTCTTCCAAGGGACATTTAAACCGTCTTGTTAAGCTACTGCGACCTGCACGTCTCTTCCAAGGGGCATTTAAACCATCTTGTTAAGCTACTGCGACCTCCAACACTCTTCCAAAGGGCATTTTAACCGTCTTGTTAAGCTACTGTGACCTGCATGTCTCTACCAAGGGGCATTTAAACCGTCTTGTTAAGCTACTGCGACCTCCACTGCTTTTCCTAGGGGCATTTAATCCATCTTGTTAAGCTACTGCGACCTGCACGTCTCTTCCAAGGGGCATTTAAACCGTGTTGTTAATCTACTACGAACTGCACGTCTCTTCCAAGGGGCATTTAAACCGTCTTGTTAAGCTTCTGCGACCTGCGCGTCTCTTCCAAGGGGCATTTAAACCATCTTGTCAAGCTACTGCGACCTGCATGTCTCTTCCAAGGGACATTTAAACTGTGTTGTTAAGCTACTGTGACCTCCACCGCTCTGCCAAGGGGCATTTAAACCGTCTTGTTAAGCTACTGCGACCTGCACGTCTCTTCCAAGGAGCATTTAAACTGTCTTGTTAAGCTACTGCAACCTGCATGTCTCTTCCAAGGGGCATTTAAACCATCTTTTTAAGCTACTGCGACCTGCATGTCTCTTCCAAGGGGCATTTAAACCGTATTGTTAAGCTACTGCGACCTGCACGTCTCTTCAAAGGGGCATTTAAACCGTCTTGTTAAGCTGTTGCGACCTGCATGTCTCTTCCAAGGGGCATTTATAACGTCTTGTTAAGCTACTGCGACCTCCACCGCTCTTCCAATGGGCATTTAACCCATCTTGTTAAGCTACTGCGACCTGCAGGTCTCTTGAAAGGGGCATTTAAAACCTCTTGTTATGCTACTGCGACCTGCACGTCTCTTCCAAGTGGCATTTAAACTGTCTTGTTAAGCTACTGCAGCCTCCTCCTCTCTTGCAAGGGGCATTTAAACCGTCTTGTTAAGCTACTGCGAACTGTACGTCTCTGCCAAGGGGCTTTTAAACCGTCTTGCTCAGCTACTGCAACCTGCACGTCTCTTCCAAGGGGCATTTAAACCGTCTTATTAAGCTTCTGCGAACTGCACGTCTCTTCCAAGGGGCATTTAAACCATCTTGTTAAGCTACTGCGACCTGCATGTCTCTTCCAAGGGGCATTTAAACCGTCTTGTTAAGCTACTGTGACCTCCACCGCTCTTCCAAGGGGCGTTTAAACAATCTTGCTAAGCTACTGCGACCTGCATGTCTCTTCCAAGGGAAATTTAAACCATCTTCTTACTCTACTGCGACCTCCACCGCTTTTCCAAGCGGCGTGTAAACCGTCTTCTTAAGCTACTGCGAACTGCACGTCTCTTCCAAGGGGCATTTAAACCATCTTGTTGAGCTACTGCGACCTCCACCGCTCTTCCAAGGGGCATTTAAACTGTCTTGTTAAGCTACTGCGACCTGCACGTCTCTTCCATGGGGCATTTAAACCGTCTTGTTAAGCTACTGCGACCTGCACGTCTCTTCCAAGGGGCATTTAAACCGTCTTGTTAAGCTACTGCGACCTGCACGTCTCTTCCAAGGGGCATTTAAACCGTGTTGTTAATCTACTACGAACTGCACGTCTCTTCCAAGGGGCATTTAAACCGTCTTGTTAAGCTTCTGCGACCTGCACGTCTCTTCCAAGGGGCATTTAAACCATCTTGTCAAGCTACTGCGACCTGCATGTCTCTTCCAAGGGACATTTAAACTGTGTTGTTAAGCTACTGTGACCTCCACCGCTCTGCCAAGGGGCATTTAAACCGTCTTGTTAAGCTACTGCGACCTGCACGTCTCTTCCAAGGAGCATTTAAACTGTCTTGTTAAGCTACTGCAACCTGCATGTCTCTTCCAAGGGGCATTTAAACCATCTTTTTAAGCTACTGCGACCTGCATGTCTCTTCCAAGGGGCATTTATAACGTCTTGTTAAGCTACTGCGACCTCCACCGCTCTTCCAATGGGCATTTAACCCATCTTGTTAAGCTACTGCGACCTGCAGGTCTCTTGAAAGGGGCATTTAAAACCTCTTGTTATGCTACTGCGACCTGCACGTCTCTTCCAAGTGGCATTTAAACTGTCTTGTTAAGCTACTGCAGCCTCCTCCTCTCTTGCAAGGGGCATTTAAACCGTCTTGTTAAGCTACTGCGAACTGTACGTCTCTGCCAAGGGGCTTTTAAACCGTCTTGCTCAGCTACTGCAACCTGCACGTCTCTTCCAAGGGGCATTTAAACCATCTTATTAAGCTTCTGCGAACTGCACGTCTCTTCCAAGGGGCATTTAAACCATCTTGTTAAGCTACTGCGACCTGCATGTCTCTTCCAAGGGGCATTTAAACCGTCTTGTTAAGCTACTGTGACCTCCACCGCTCTTCCAAGGGGCGTTTAAACAATCTTGCTAAGCTACTGCGACCTGCATGTCTCTTCCAAGGGAAATTTAAACCATCTTCTTACTCTACTGCGACCTCCACCGCTTTTCCAAGCGGCGTGTAAACCGTCTTCTTAAGCTACTGCGAACTGCACGTCTCTTCCAAGGGGCATTTAAACCATCTTGTTGAGCTACTGCGACCTCCACCGCTCTTCCAAGGGGCATTTAAACTGTCTTGTTAAGCTACTGCGACCTGCACGTCTCTTCCATGGGGCATTTAAACCGTCTTGTTAAGCTACTGCGACCTGCACGTCTCTTCCAAGGGGCATTTAAACCGTCTTGTTAAGCTACTGCAGATCAAAAGAGCCTCGGCACTCAAACGTCCTTTTGCAAGAGAAAATTTATTGGCTTTGTGAAACAAATCTGCACACAGAAATAACACCAACAAAACGTTTCGGTCTTAGCGACCTTCTTCAGTTGACAGATGATTCTGTGAGAGATGTGAGCAATGAACGGTTCCCAAAAGGGCTGCCTGCTGGAAGGCGTGTGGGGGCTTGGGCATAACAACGCGGTCTCCACCGCTAGTTGAAGTTGATTTTTGAGTGCCGAGGCTCTTTTGATCTGATATACCAGGGTTCGGCCCCTACTCGTGCACACTCAGAGGGAGTGCAGTGATTTATATCTCTTGTTAAGCTACTGCGACCTGCACGTCTCTTCCACGGGGCATTTAAACCGTCTTTCTAAGCTACTGCGACCTGCACATCTCTTCCAAGGGGCATTTAAACCATCTTGTAACGCTACTGCGACCTGCATGCTTCTTCCAAGGGGCATTTAAACCGTCTTGTTACACTACTGCGACCTGCACGTCTCTTGCAAGGGGTATTTAAACCGTTTTGTTAAGCTACTGCGACCTGCACGTCTCTTTCAGGGGGCATTTAAACCGTCCTGTTAAGCTACTGCGACCTCCACCGCTTTTCAAAGGGGCATTTAAACCGTCCTGTTAAGCTACTGGGACCTTCACGTCTCTTCCAAGGGGCATTAAAACCGTCTTATTAAGCTACTGCGACCTGCATGTCTCTTCCAAGGGGCATTTGAACCATCTTTTTAAGCTACTGCGACCTGCACGTCTCTAAGAAGGGGCATTTAAAACATCTTGTTAAGCTGCTGCGACCTGCATGTCTCTTCCAAGGGGCATTTATACCGTCTTGTTAAGCTACTGCGACCTCCACCGCTCTTCCAAAGGGCATTTAAACCGTCTTGTTCAGCTACTGCGACCTGCACGTCTCTACCAAGGGGCATTTAAACCGTCTTGTTAATCTACTGCGACATGCATGTCTCTGCCAAGGGGCATTTAAACCGTCTTGTTATGCTTCTGCGACCTGCACGTCTCTTCCAAGGGGCATTTAAACCGTCTTGTTAAGCTACTGCGACCTCCACTGCTCTTCCAAAGGGCATTTTAACCATTTTGTTAAGGTACTGTGACCTGCACGTCTCTACCAAGAGGCATTTAAACCATCTTGTTAAGCTACTGCGACGTCCACTGCTCTTCCAAGGGGCATTTAATCCTTCTTGTTAAGCTACTGCGGCCTGCACGTCTCTTCCAAGGGGCATTTAAACCGTGTTGTTAATCTACTACGAACTGCATGTCTCTTCCAAGGGGCATTTAAACCATCTTGTTAAGCTTCTGCGACCTGCACGTCTCTTACAAGGGGCATTTAAACCATCTTGCCAAGCTACTGCGACCTGCATGTCTCTACCAAGGGACATTTAAACTGTGTTGTTAAGCTACTGCGACCTCCACCGCTCTGCCAAAGGGCATTTAAACCATCATGTTAAGCTACTGCGACCTGCACGTCTCTTCCAAGGTGCATTTAAACTGTCTTGTTAATCTACTGCGACCTGCATGTCTCTTCCAAGGGGCATTTGCACCATCTTTTTAAGCTACTGCGACCTGCATGTCTCTTCCAAGGGGCATTTAAACCGTATTGTTAAGCTACTGCGACCTGCACGTCTCTTCGAAGGGGCATTTAAACCGTCTTGTTAAGCTACTGCGACCTGCACATCTCTTCGAAGGGGCATTTAAACCGTCTTGTTAAGCTACTGCGACCTCCACCTCTCTTCCAAGGGGCATTTAAACCATTTTGTTAAGCTACTGCGACCTGCACGTCTCTTGAAAGGGACATTTAAAACCTCTTGTTATGCTACTGCAACCTGCACGTCTCTTCCAAGGGGCATTTAAACTGTTTTGTTAAGCTACTGCAGCCTCCACCTCTCTTGCAAGGGGCATTTAAACCGTCTTGTTAAGCTACTGCGAACTGGACGTCTCTTCCAAGGGGCATTTAAACTGTCTTGTTAAGATGCTGCAACCTGCACGTCTCTACAAAGGGCCATTTAATCCGTCTTGTTTAGCTACTACGACCTCCACGTCTCTTCCAAGGGGCATTTAAACCGTCTTGTTAAGCTACTGCGACCTGCACGTCTCTTCCAAGGGGCATTTAAACGATCTTGTAAAGCTACTGCGACCTGCATGCTGCTTCCAAGGGGCATTTAAAACGTCTTGTTACGCTACTGCGACCTGCACGTCTCTTGCAAGGGGTATTTAAACCGTTTTGTTAAGCTACTGCGACCTGCACGTCTCTTTCAAGGGGCATTTAAACCGTCTTGTTAAGCTACTGGGACCTGCATGTCTCTTCCAAGGGGCATTAAAACCGTCTTTTTAAGCTACTGCGACCTGCACGTCTCTTCCAAGGTGCAATTAAATTGTCTTGTTAAGCTACTGCGACCTCCATCGCTCTTCCAAAGGGCATTTTAACCGTCTTGTTAAGCTACTGTGACCTGCACGTCTCTACCAAGGGGCATTTAAACCGTCTTGTTAAGCTACTGCGACCTCCACTGCTCTTCCAAGGGGCATTTAATCCGTCTTGTTAAGCTACTGCGGCCTGCACTTCTCTTCCAAGGGACATTTAAACCGTCTTGTTAAGCTACTGCGACCTGCACGTCTCTTCCAAGGGGCATTTAAACCATCTTGTTAAGCTACTGCGACCTCCAACACTCTTCCAAAGGGCATTTTAACCGTCTTGTTAAGCTACTGTGACCTGCACGTCTCTACCAAGGGGCATTTAAACCGTCTTGTTAAGCTACTGCGACCTCCACTGCTTTTCCTAGGGGCATTTAATCCGTCTTGTTAAGCTACTGCGACCTGCACGTCTCTTCCAAGGGGCATTTAAACCGTGTTGTTAATCTACTACGAACTGCACGTCTCTTCCAAGGGGCATTTAAACCGTCTTGTTAAGCTTCTGCGACCTGCACGTCTCTTCCAAGGGGCATTTAAACCACCTTGTCAAGCTACTGCGACCTGCATGTCTCTTCCAAGGGACATTTAAACTGTGTTGTTAAGCTACTGTGACCTCCACCGCTCTGCCAAGGGGCATTTAAACCGTCTTGTTAAGCTACTGCGACCTGCACGTCTCTTCCAAGGAGCATTTAAACTGTCTTGTTAAGCTACTGCAACCTGCATGTCTCTTCCAAGGGGCATTTAAACCATCTTTTTAAGCTACTGCGACCTGCATGTCTCTTCCAAGGGGCATTTAAACCGTATTGTTAAGCTACTGCGACCTGCACGTCTCTTCAAAGGGGCATTTAAACCGTCTTGTTAAGCTGTTGCGACCTGCATGTCTCTTCCAAGGGGCATTTATAACGTCTTGTTAAGCTACTGCGACCTCCACCGCTCTTCCAATGGGCATTTAACCCATCTTGTTAAGCTACTGCGACCTGCAGGTCTCTTGAAAGGGGCATTTAAAACCTCTTGTTATGCTACTGCGACCTGCACGTCTCTTCCAAGGGGCATTTAAACGATCTTGTAAAGCTACTGCGACCTGCATGCTGCTTCCAAGGGGCATTTAAAACGTCTTGTTACGCTACTGCGACCTGCACGTCTCTTGCAAGGGGTATTTAAACCGTTTTGTTAAGCTACTGCGACCTGCACGTCTCTTTCAAGGGGCATTTAAACCGTCTTGTTAAGCTACTGGGACCTGCATGTCTCTTCCAAGGGGCATTAAAACCGTCTTTTTAAGCTACTGCGACCTGCACGTCTCTTCCAAGGTGCAATTAAATTGTCTTGTTAAGCTACTGCGACCTCCATCGCTCTTCCAAAGGGCATTTTAACAGTCTTGTTAAGCTACTGTGACCTGCACGTCTCTACCAAGGGGCATTTAAACCGTCTTGTTAAGCTACTGCGACCTCCACTGCTCTTCCAAGGGGCATTTAATCCGTCATGTTAAGCTACTGCGGCCTGCACTTCTCTTCCAAGGGACATTTAAACCGTCTTGTTAAGCTACTGCGACCTGCACGTCTCTTCCAAGGGGCATTTAAACCATCTTGTTAAGCTACTGCGACCTCCAACACTCTTCCAAAGGGCATTTTAACCGTCTTGTTAAGCTACTGTGACCTGCATGTCTCTACCAAGGGGCATTTAAACCGTCTTGTTAAGCTACTGCGACCTCCACTGCTTTTCCTAGGGGCATTTAATCCGTCTTGTTAAGCTACTGCGACCTGCACGTCTCTTCCAAGGGGCATTTAAACCGTGTTGTTAATCTACTACGAACTGCACGTCTCTTCCAAGGGGCATTTAAACCGTCTTGTTAAGCTTCTGCGACCTGCGCGTCTCTTCCAAGGGGCATTTAAACCATCTTGTCAAGCTACTGCGACCTGCATGTCTCTTCCAAGGGACATTTAAACTGTGTTGTTAAGCTACTGTGACCTCCACCGCTCTGCCAAGGGGCATTTAAACCGTCTTGTTAAGCTACTGCGACCTGCACGTCTCTTCCAAGGAGCATTTAAACTGTCTTGTTAAGCTACTGCAACCTGCATGTCTCTTCCAAGGGGCATTTAAACCATCTTTTTAAGCTACTGCGACCTGCATGTCTCTTCCAAGGGGCATTTAAACCGTATTGTTAAGCTACTGCGACCTGCACGTCTCTTCAAAGGGGCATTTAAACCGTCTTGTTAAGCTGTTGCGACCTGCATGTCTCTTCCAAGGGGCATTTATAACGTCTTGTTAAGCTACTGCGACCTCCACCGCTCTTCCAATGGGCATTTAACCCATCTTGTTAAGCTACTGCGACCTGCAGGTCTCTTGAAAGGGGCATTTAAAACCTCTTGTTATGCTACTGCGACCTGCACGTCTCTTCCAAGTGGCATTTAAACTGTCTTGTTAAGCTACTGCAGCCTCCTCCTCTCTTGCAAGGGGCATTTAAACCGTCTTGTTAAGCTACTGCGAACTGTACGTCTCTGCCAAGGGGCTTTTAAACCGTCTTGCTCAGCTACTGCAACCTGCACGTCTCTTCCAAGGGGCATTTAAACCGTCTTATTAAGCTTCTGCGAACTGCACGTCTCTTCCAAGGGGCATTTAAACCATCTTGTTAAGCTACTGCGACCTGCATGTCTCTTCCAAGGGGCATTTAAACCGTCTTGTTAAGCTACTGTGACCTCCACCGCTCTTCCAAGGGGCGTTTAAACAATCTTGCTAAGCTACTGCGACCTGCATGTCTCTTCCAAGGGAAATTTAAACCATCTTCTTACTCTACTGCGACCTCCACCGCTTTTCCAAGCGGCGTGTAAACCGTCTTCTTAAGCTACTGCGAACTGCACGTCTCTTCCAAGGGGCATTTAAACCATCTTGTTGAGCTACTGCGACCTCCACCGCTCTTCCAAGGGGCATTTAAACTGTCTTGTTAAGCTACTGCGACCTGCACGTCTCTTCCATGGGGCATTTAAACCGTCTTGTTAAGCTACTGCGACCTGCACGTCTCTTCCAAGGGGCATTTAAACCGTCTTGTTAAGCTACTGCGACCTGCACGTCTCTTCCAAGGGGCATTTAAACCGTGTTGTTAATCTACTACGAACTGCATGTCTCTTCCAAGGGGCATTTAAACCGTCTTGTTAAGCTTCTGCGACCTGCACGTCTCTTCCAAGGGGCATTTAAACCATCTTGTCAAGCTACTGCGACCTGCATGTCTCTTCCAAGGGACATTTAAACTGTGTTGTTAAGCTACTGTGACCTCCACCGCTCTGCCAAGGGGCATTTAAACCGTCTTGTTAAGCTACTGCGACCTGCACGTCTCTTCCAAGGAGCATTTAAACTGTCTTGTTAAGCTACTGCAACCTGCATGTCTCTTCCAAGGGGCATTTAAACCATCTTTTTAAGCTACTGCGACCTGCATGTCTCTTCCAAGGGGCATTTATAACGTCTTGTTAAGCTACTGCGACCTCCACCGCTCTTCCAATGGGCATTTAACCCATCTTGTTAAGCTACTGCGACCTGCAGGTCTCTTGAAAGGGGCATTTAAAACCTCTTGTTATGCTACTGCGACCTGCACGTCTCTTCCAAGTGGCATTTAAACTGTCTTGTTAAGCTACTGCAGCCTCCTCCTCTCTTGCAAGGGGCATTTAAACCGTCTTGTTAAGCTACTGCGAACTGTACGTCTCTGCCAAGGGGCTTTTAAACCGTCTTGCTCAGCTACTGCAACCTGCACGTCTCTTCCAAGGGGCATTTAAACCGTCTTATTAAGCTTCTGCGAACTGCACGTCTCTTCCAAGGGGCATTTAAACCATCTTGTTAAGCTACTGCGACCTGCATGTCTCTTCCAAGGGGCATTTAAACCGTCTTGTTAAGCTACTGTGACCTCCACCGCTCTTCCAAGGGGCGTTTAAACAATCTTGCTAAGCTACTGCGACCTGCATGTCTCTTCCAAGGGAAATTTAAACCATCTTCTTACTCTACTGCGACCTCCACCGCTTTTCCAAGCGGCGTGTAAACCGTCTTCTTAAGCTACTGCGAACTGCACGTCTCTTCCAAGGGGCATTTAAACCATCTTGTTGAGCTACTGCGACCTCCACCGCTCTTCCAAGGGGCATTTAAACTGTCTTGTTAAGCTACTGCGACCTGCACGTCTCTTCCATGGGGCATTTAAACCGTCTTGTTAAGCTACTGCGACCTGCACGTCTCTTCCAAGGGGCATTTAAACCGTCTTGTTAAGCTACTGCAGATCAAAAGAGCCTCGGCACTCAAACGTCCTTTTGCAAGAGAAAATTTATTGGCTTTGTGAAACAAATCTGCACACAGAAATAACACCAACAAAACGTTTCGGTCTTAGCGACCTTCTTCAGTTGACAGATGATTCTGTGAGAGATGTGAGCAATGAACGGTTCCCAAAAGGGCTGCCTGCTGGAAGGCGTGTGGGGGCTTGGGCATAACAACGCGGTCTCCACCGCTAGTTGAAGTTGATTTTTGAGTGCCGAGGCTCTTTTGATCTGATATACCAGGGTTCGGCCCCTACTCGTGCACACTCAGAGGGAGTGCAGTGATTTATATCTCTTGTTAAGCTACTGCGACCTGCACGTCTCTTCCACGGGGCATTTAAACCGTCTTTCTAAGCTACTGCGACCTGCACATCTCTTCCAAGGGGCATTTAAACCATCTTGTAACGCTACTGCGACCTGCATGCTTCTTCCAAGGGGCATTTAAACCGTCTTGTTACACTACTGCGACCTGCACGTCTCTTGCAAGGGGTATTTAAACCGTTTTGTTAAGCTACTGCGACCTGCACGTCTCTTTCAGGGGGCATTTAAACCGTCCTGTTAAGCTACTGCGACCTCCACCGCTTTTCAAAGGGGCATTTAAACCGTCCTGTTAAGCTACTGGGACCTTCACGTCTCTTCCAAGGGGCATTAAAACCGTCTTATTAAGCTACTGCGACCTGCATGTCTCTTCCAAGGGGCATTTGAACCATCTTTTTAAGCTACTGCGACCTGCACGTCTCTAAGAAGGGGCATTTAAACCATCTTGTTAAGCTGCTGCAACCTGCATGTCTCTACCAAGGGGCATTTAAACCGTCTTGTTAAGCTACTGCGATCAGCACGTCTCTTGAAAGTGGCATTTAAAACCTCTTGTTATGCTGCTGCGACCTGCACATCTCTTCCAAGGGGCATTTAAACCGTCTTGTTAAGCTACGGCAGCCTCCATCTCTCTTGCAAGGGGCATTTAAACCGTCTTGTTAAGCTACTGCGAACTGCACGTCTCTTCCAAGGGGCTTTTAAACCGTCTTGCTCAGCTACTGCGACCTGCACGTCTCGTCCAAGGGGCATTTAAACCGTCTTATTAAGCAACTGCGACCTGCACGTCTCTTCCAAGGGGCAGTTAAACTATCTTGTTAAGCTAATGCGACCTCCACCGCTCTTCCAAGTGGCATTTAAACCATCTTGTTAAGCTACCGCGACCTGCATGTCTCTTCCAAGGGGCATTTAAACCGTCTTGTTAAGCTACTGTGACCTCCACCGCTCTTCCAAGGGGCATTTAAACCATCTTGTTAAGCTACTGCAACTTGCACGTCTCTTCCAAGGGGCATTTAATCCATCTTGTTACTCAACTGCGACCTCCACCGCTTTTCTAAGCGGCGTGTAAACCGTCTTGTTAAGCTACTGCGAACTGCACGTCTCTTCCAAGGGGCATTTAAACCGTCTTGTTGAGCTACTGCGACCTCCACCGCTCTTCCAAGGGGCATTTAAACCGTCTTGTTAAGCTACTGCGACCTGCGCCTCTCTTCCATGGGGCATTTAAACCATCTTGTTAAGCTACTGCGACCTGCACGTCTCTTCCAAGGGGCATTTAAACCGTCTTGTTAAGCTACTGCGACCTGCACGCCTCTTCCAAGGGGCATTTAAACTGTCTTGTTAAGCTGCTGCGACCTGCACGTCTCTACCAAGGGCCATTTAATCTGTCTTGTTTAGCTACTACAACCTCCACTTCCCTTCCATGGGGCATTTAAACCGTCTTGTTAAGCTACTGCGACCTGCACGTCTCTTCCAAGGGGCATTTAAACCATCTTGTAAAGCTACTGCGACCTGCATGCTTCTTCCAAGGGGTATTTAAACCGTCTTGTTACGCTACTGCGACCTGCACGTCTGTTGTAAGGGGTATTTAAACCGTTTTGTTAAGCTACTGCGACCAGCACGTCTCTTTCAAGGGGCATTTAAACCGTCCTGTTAAGCTACTGCTACCTCCACCGCTTTTCAAAGGGGCATTTAAACCGTCTTGTTAAGCTACTGGGACCTGCACGTCTCTTCCAAGGGGCATTAAAACCGTCTTATTAAGCTACTGCGACCTGCATGTCTCTTCCAAGGGTCATTTGAACCATCTTTTTAAGCTACTGCGACCTGCATTTCTCTTCCAAGGGGCATTTAAACCATATTGTTAAGCTACTGCGACCTGCACATCTCTTCGAAGGGGCATTTAAACCGTCTTGTTAAGCTGCTGCGACCTGCATGTCTCTTCCAAGGCGCATTTATACCGTCTTGTTAAGCTACTGTGACCTCCACGTCTCTTGAAAGGGGCATTTAAAACCTCTTGTTATGCTACTGCGACCTGCACGTCTCTTCCAAGGGGCATTTAAACTGTCTTGTTAAGCTACTGCTGCCTCCCCCTCTCTTGCAAGGGGCGTTTAAACCGTCTTGTTAAGCTACTAATAACTGCACGTCTCTTCCAAGGGGCTTTTAAACCGTCTTATTCAGCTACTGCGACCTGCACGTCTCTTCCAAGGGGCTTTTAAACCGTCTTATTAAGCTACTGCGACCTGCACTTCTCTTCCAAGGGGCAGTTAAACTATCTTGTTAAGCTTATGCGACCTCCACCGCTCTTCCAAGGGGCAATTAAACCATATTGTTAAGCTACTGCGACCTGCATGTCTCTTCCAAGGGGCATTTAAACCGTCTTGTTAAGCTTCTGTGACCTCCACCGCTCTTCCAAGGGGCATTTAAACCATCTTGTTAAGCTACTGCGACCTGCACGTCTCTTCCAAGGGGCATTTAAACCATCTTGTTACTCTACTGCGACCTCCACCGCTTTTCCAAGCGGCGTGTAAACCGTCTTGTTAAGCTACTGCGAACTGCACGTCTCTTCCAAGGGGCATTTAAACCGTCTTGTTGAGCTACTGCCACCTCCACCGCTCTTCCAAGGGGCATTTAAACCGTCTTGTTAAGCTACTGCGACCTGCGCCTCTCTTCCATGGGGCATTTAAACCGTCTTGTTAAGCTACTGCGACCTGCACGTCTCTTCCAAGGGGCATTTAAACCGTCTTGTTAAGCTACTGCGACCTCCACCACTCTTCCAACGGGCATTTAAACCGTCTTGTTATGCTACTGCGACCTGCACGTCTCTTCCAAAGGGCATTTAAACCGTCTTGTTAAGCTACTGCGACCTCCACCGCTTTTCAAAGGGGCATTTAAACCGTCTTGTTAAGCTACTGGGACCTACACTTCTCTTCCAAGGGGCATTTATACAATCTTATTAAGCTACTCTGACCTGCATGTCTCTTCCAAGGGGCAATTTAATCATCTTGTTAGCTACTGCGACCTCCACCGCTCTTCCAAGGGGCATTTAAACCGTCTTGTTTAGCTACTGCGACCTGCACGTCTCTACCAAGGGGCATTTAAACCGTCTTGTTAATCTACTGCGGCAGGCACGTCTCTTCCAAGGGGCATTTAAACCATCTTGTTAAGCTACTGCGACCTGCACGTCTCTTCCAAGGGGCATTTAAACCATCTTGTTAAGCTACTGCGACCTCCAACACTCTTCCAAAGGGCATTTTAAACGTCTTGTTAAGCTACTGTGACCTGCACGTCTCTACCAAGGGCATTTAAACCGTCTTGTTAAGCTACTGCGACCTCCACTGCTTTTCCAAGGGGCATTTAATCTGTCTTGTTAAGCTACTGCGACCTGCACGTCTCTTCCAAGGGGCATTTAAACCGCGTTGTTAATCTACTACGAACTGCATGTCTCTTCCAAGGGGCATTTAAACCGTCTTGTTAAGCTTCTGCGACCTGCACGTCTCTTACAAGGGACATTTAAACCATCTTGCCAAGCTACTGCGACCTGCATGTCTCTTCCAAGGGACATTTAAACTGTGTTGTTAAGCTACTGCGACCTCCACCGCTCTGCCAAGGGGCATTTAAACCGTCTTGTTAAGCTACTGCGAGCTGCACGTCTCTTCCAAGGGGCATTTAAACTGTCTTGTTAAGCTACTGCGACCTGCATGTCTCTTCCAAGGGGCATTTGAACCATCTTTTTAAGCTACTGCGACCTGCATGTCTCTTCCAAGGGGCATTTAAACCGTATTGTTAAGCTAGAGCGACCTGCACGTCTCTTGGATGGGGCATTTAAACCGTCTTGTTAAGCTACTGCGACCTGCACGTCTCTTCGAAGGGGCATTTAAACCGTCTTGTTAAGCTACTGCGACCTCCACCGCTCTTCCAAGGGGCATTTAAACCATCTTGTTAAGCTACTGCGACCTGAACGTCTCTTGAAAGGGGCATTTAAAACCTCTTGTTATGCTACTGCGACCTGCATGTCTCTTCCAAGGGGCATTTAAACTGTCTTGTTAAGCTACTGCAGCCTCCACCTCTCTTGCAAGGGTCATTTAAACCGTCTTGTTAAGCTACTGCGAACTGCACGTCTCTTCCAAGGGGCTTTTAAACCGTCTTGCTCAGCTACTGCGACCTGCACGTCTCTTCCAAGAGGCATTTAAACCGTGTTATTAAGCTACTGCGACCTGCACGTCTCTTCCAAGGGGGAGTTAAACTATCTTGTTAAGCTACTGCGACCTCCACCGCTCTTCCAAGTGGCATTTAAACCATCTTGTTAAGCTACTGCGACCTGCAGGTCTCTTCCAAGGGGCATTTAAACTGTCTTGTTAAGCTACTGTGACCTCCACCGCTCTTCCAAGGGGCATTTAAACCATCTTGTTAAGCTACTGCAACTTGCACGTCTCTTCCAAGGGGCATTTAAACCATCTTGTTACTCTACTGCGACCTCCACCGCTTTTCTAAGCGGCGTGTAAACCGTCTTGTTAAGCTACTGCGACCTCCACCGCTCTTCCAAGGGGCATTTAAACCGTCTTGTTAAGCTACTGCGACCTGCGCCTCTCTTCCATGGGGCATTTAAACCGTCTTGTTAAGCTACTGCGACCTGCACGTCTCTTCCAAGGGGCATTTAAACCGTCTTGTTAAGCTACTGCGACCTGCACGTCTCTTCCAAGGTGCATTTAAACCATCTTGTTAAGCTACTGCGACCTGCACGTCTCTTCCAAGGGGCATTTAAACCATCTTGTTACTCTACTGCGACCTCCACCGCTTTTCCAAGCGGCGTGTAAACCGTCTTGTTAAGCTACTGTGAACTGCACGTCTCTTGAAAGGGGCATTTAAACCGTCTTGTTGAGTTACTGCCACCTCCACCGCTCTTCCAAGGGGCATTTAAACCGTCTTGTTAAGCTACTGCGACCTGCGCCTCTCTTCCATGGAGCATTTAAACCGTCTTGTTAATCTACTGCGACCTGCACGTCTCTTCCAAGGGGCATTTAAACTGTCTTGTTAAGCTACTGCGACCTGCACGTCTCTTCCAAGGGGCATTTAAACTGTCTTGTTAAGCTTCTGCGACCTGCACGTCTCTACCAAGGGCCATTTAATCCGTCTTGTTTAGCTACTACGACCTCCACGTCTCTTCCAAGGCGCATTTAAACCGTCTTGTTAAGCTACTGCGACCTGCACGTCTCTTCCAAGGGGCATTTAAACCATCTTGTAAAGCTACTGCGACCTGCATGCTTCTGCCAAGGGGCATTTAAAACGTCTTGTTACGCTACTGCGACCTGCTCGTCTCTTGCAAGGGGTATTTAAACCGTTTTGTTAAGCTACTGCGACCTGCACGTCTCTTCCAAGGGGCATTTAAACCATCTTGTAAAGCTACTGCGACCTGCATGCTTCTGCCAAGGGGCATTTAAACCGTCCTGTTAAGCTACTGCGACCTCCACCGCTTTTCAAAGGGGCATTTAAACCGTCTTGTTAAGCTACTGGGTCCAGCACGTCTCTTCCAAGGGGCATTAAAACCGTATTATTAAGCTACTGCGACCTGCACGTCTCTTCCAAGGGGCAATTAAATCGTCTTGTTAAGCTACTGCGACCTCCATCGCTCTTTCAAGTTGCATTTAAACCGTTTTGTTTAGCTACTGCGACCTGGACGTCTCTATCAAGGGGCATTTAAACCGTCCTGTTAATCTACTGCGACATGCACGTCTTTTCCAAGGGGCATTTAAACCGTCTTGTTAAGCTACTGCGACCTGCACGTCTCTTCCAAGGGGCATTTAAACGGTCTTGTTAAGCTACTGCGACCTCCACCGCTCTTCCAAAGGGCATTTTAATCGTCTTTTTAAGCTACTGTGACCTGCACGTCTCTACCAAGGGTCATTTAAACCGTCTTGTTAAGCTACTGCGACCTTCACTGCTCTTCCAAGGGACATTTAATCCGTCATGTTAAAATACTGCGACCTGCACGTCTCTTCCAAGGGTCATTTAAACCGTCTTGTTATTCTACTGCGAACTGCACGTCTCTTCCAAGGGGCATTTAAACCGTCTTGTTAAGCTTCTGCTACCTCCACCGCTCTTCCAAGGGGCATTTAAACTGTCCAGTTAAGCTACTGCGACCTGCACTACTCTACCAAAGCGTATTTAAACCATCTTGTTAAGCTACTGCGACCTGCACGTCTCTTCCAAGGGGCATTTTAACCGTCTTGTTAAGCTACTGCTACCTCCACCGCTCTTCCAGGGGGCATTTAAACTGTCTTGTTAAGCTACTGCGACCTGCACGTCTCTTCCAAGGGGCATTCAAACCGTCTTGTTATGCTACTGCAACCTCCACTGCTCTTCCAAGGGGCATTTAAACCGTCTTGTTAAGCTACTGCGACCTGCACGTCTCTTCCAAGGGGCATTCAAACCGTCTTGTTATGCTACTGCAACCTCCACCGCTCTTCCAAGGGGCATTTAAACCTGCTTGTTAAGCTACTGCGACCTGCACGTCTCTTCCATGGGGCATTTAAACCATCTTTCTAAGCTACTGCGACCTGCACGTCTCTTCCAAGGGGCATTTAAACCGTCTTGTTAAACTACTGTGACCTGCACGTCTCTTCCAAGGGGCATTTAAACCGCCTTGTTAAGCTGCTGCGACCTGCACGTCTCTACCAAGGGGCATTTAATCCGTCTTGTTTAGCTACTACGACCTCCACTTCTCTTCCAAGGGGCATTTAAACCGTCTTGATAAGCTACTGCGGCCTGCACGTCTCTTCCAAGGGGCATTTAAACCATCTTGCTCAGCTACTGCAACCTGCACGTCTCTTCCAAGGGGCATTTAAACCGTCTTATTAAGCTACTGCGAACTGCACGTCTCTTCCAAGGGGCATTTAAACCATCTTGTTAAGCTGCTGCGACCTGCATGTCTCTTCCAAGGGGCATTTAAACCGTCTTGTTATGCTACTGTGACCTCCACCGCTCTTCCAAGGGGCATTTAAACCATCTTGTTAAGCTACTGCGACCTGCATGTCTCTTCCAAGGGGCATTTAAACCATCTTCTTACTCTACTGCGACCTCCACCGCTTTTCCAAGCGGCGTGTAAACCGTCCTGTTAAGCTACTGCGAACTGCACGTCTCTTCCAAGGGGCATTTAAACCATCTTGTTGAGCTACTGCGACCTCCACCGCTCTTCCAACTGGCATTTAAACCATCTTGTTAAGCTACTGCGACCTGCGCCTCTCTTCCATGGGGCATTTAAACCGTCTTGTTAAGCTACTGCGACCTCCACGTCTCTTCCAAGGGTCATTTAAACCGTCTTGTTAAGCTACTGCGACCTGCACGTCTCTTCCAAGGGGCATTTAAACTGTCTTGTTAAGCTGCTGCGACCTGCACGTCTCTACCAAGGGCCATTTAATCCGTCTTGTTTAGCTACTACTACCTCCACGTCTCTTCCAAGGGGCATTTAAACCGCCTTGCTAAGCTACTGCGACCTGCACGTCTCTTCCAAGGGGCATTTAAACCATCTTGTAAAGCTACTGCGACCTGCATGCTTCTTCCAAGGGGCATTTAAACCGTCTTGCTACGCTACTGCGACCTGCACGTCTCTTGCAAGGGGTATTTAATCCGTTTTGTTAAGCTACTGCGACCTGCACGTCTCTTTCAAGGGGCATTTAAACCGTCCTGTTAAGCTACTGCGACCTCCACCGCTTTTCAAAGGGGCATTTAAACCGTCTTGTTAAGCTACTGGGACTTTCACGTCTTTCCAAGGGGCATTAAAACCGTCTTATTAAGCTACTGCGACCTGCATGTCTCTTCCAAGGGGCATTTGAACCATCATTTTAAGCTACTGCGACCTGCATGTCTCTTCCAAGGGGCTTTTAAACCGTTTTGTTAAGCTACTGCGACCTGCACGTCTCTACGAAGGGGCATTTAAACCATCTTGTTAAGCTGCTGCAACCTGCATGTCTCTTCCAAGGGGAATTTAAACCGTCTTGTTAAGCTACTGCGACCTGCACGTCTCTTGAAAGGGGCATTTAAAACCTCTTGTTATGCTGCTGCGACCTGCACGTCTCTTCCAAGGGGCATTTAAACCGTCTTGTTAAGCTACTGCAGCCTCCATCTCTCTTGCAAGGGGCATTTAAACCGTCTTGTTAAGCTACTGCGAACTGCACGTCTCTTCCAAGGGGCTTTTAAACCGCCTTGCTAAGCTACTGCGACCTGCACGTCTCTTCCAAGGGGCATTTAAACCATCTTGTTACTCTACTGCGACCTCCACCGCTTTTCTAAGCGGCGTGTAAACCGTCTTGTTAAGCTACTGCGACCTCCACCGCTCTTCCAAGGGGCATTTAAACCGTCTTGTTAAGCTACTGCGACCTGCGCCTCTCTTCCATGGGGCATTTAAACCGTCTTGTTAAGCTACTGCGACCTCCACCGCTCTTCCAAGGGGCATTTAAACCGTCTTGTTAAGCTACTGCGACCTGCGCCTCTCTTCCATGGGGCATTTAAACCGTCTTGTTAAGCTACTGCGACCTGCACGTCTCTTCCAAGGTGCATTTAAACCATCTTGTTAAGCTACTGCGACCTGCACGTCTCTTCCAAGGGGCATTTAAACCATCTTGTTACTCTACTGCGACCTCCACCGCTTTTCCAAGCGGCGTGTAAACCGTCTTGTTAAGCTACTGCGAACTGCACGTCTCTTGAAAGGGGCATTTAAACCGTCTTGTTGAGTTACTGCCACCTCCACCGCTCTTCCAAGGGGCATTTAAACCGTCTTGTTAAGCTACTGCGACCTGCGCCTCTCTTCCATGGAGCATTTAAACCGTCTTGTTAATCTACTGCGAACTGCACGTCTCTTCCAAGGGGCATTTAAACCGTCTTGTTAAGCTACTGCGACCTGCTCGTCTCTTCCAAGGGGCATTTAAACTGTCTTGTTAAGCTGCTGCGACCTGCACGTCTCTACCAAGGGCCATTTAATCCGTCTTGTTTAGCTACTACGACCTCCACGTCTCTTCCAAGGCGCATTTAAACCGTCTTGTTAAGCTACTGCGACCTGCACGTCTCTTCCAAGGGGCATTTAAACCATCTTGTAAAGCTACTGCGACCTGCATGCTTCTGCCAAGGGGCATTTAAAACGTCTTGTTACGCTACTGCGACCTGCTCGTCTCTTGCAAGGGGTATTTAAACCGTTTTGTTAAGCTACTGCGACCTGCACGTCTCTTCCAAGGGGCATTTAAACCATCTTGTAAAGCTACTGCGACCTGCATGCTTCTGCCAAGGGGCATTTAAACCGTCCTGTTAAGCTACTGCGACCTCCACCGCTTTTCAAAGGGGCATTTAAACCGTCTTGTTAAGCTACTGGGTCCAGCACGTCTCTTCCAAGGGGCATTAAAACCGTATTATTAAGCTACTGCGACCTGCACGTCTCTTCCAAGGGGCAATTAAATCGTCTTGTTAAGCTACTGCGACCTCCATCGCTCTTTCAAGGGGCATTTAAACCGTTTTGTTTAGCTACTGCGACCTGGACGTCTCTATCAAGGGGCATTTAAACCGTCCTGTTAATCTACTGCGACATGCACGTCTTTTCCAAGGGGCATTTAAACCGTCTTGTTAAGCTACTGCGACCTGCACGTCTCTTCCAAGGGGCATTTAAACCGTCTTGTTAAGCTACTGCGACCTCCACCGCTCTTCCAAAGGGCATTTTAATCGTCTTTTTAAGCTACTGTGACCTGCACGTCTCTACCAAGGGTCATTTAAACCGTCTTGTTAAGCTACTGCGACCTTCACTGCTCTTCCAAGGGACATTTAATCCGTCATGTTAAAATACTGCGACCTGCACGTCTCTTCCAAGGGGCATTTAAACCGTCTTGTTATTCTACTGCGAACTGCACGTCTCTTCCAAGGGGCATTTAAACCGTCTTGTTAAGCTTCTGCTACCTCCACCGCTCTTCCAAGGGGCATTTAAACTGTCCAGTTAAGCTACTGCGACCTGCACTACTCTACCAAAGCGTATTTAAACCATCTTGTTAAGCTACTGCGACCTGCACGTCTCTTCCAAGGGGCATTTTAACCGTCTTGTTAAGCTACTGCTACCTCCACCGTTCTTCCAAGGGGCATTTAAACTGTCTTGTTAAGCTACTGCGACCTGCACGTCTCTTCCAAGGGGCATTTAAACCATCTTTTTAATCTACTGCGACCTCCACCGCTTTTCCAAGGGGCATTTAAACTGTCTTGTTAAGCTACTGCGAACTGCACGTCTCTTCCAAGGGGCATTCAAACCGTCTTGTTATGCTACTGCAACCTCCACCGCTCTTCCAAGGGGCATTTAAACCGTCTTGTTAAGCTACTGCGACCTGCACGTCTCTTCCAAGGGGCATTCAAACCGTCTTGTTATGCTACTGCAACCTCCACCGCTCTTCCAAGGGGCATTTAAACCGTCTTGTTAAGCTACTGCGACCTGCACGTCTCTTCCATGGGGCATTTAAACCATCTTTCTAAGCTACTGCGACCTGCACGTCTCTTCCAAGGGGCATTTAAACCGTCTTGTTAAACTACTGTGACCTGCACGTCTCTTCCAAGGGGCATTTAAACCGTCTTGTTAAGCTGCTGCGACCTGCACGTCTCTACCAAGGGGCATTTAATCCGTCTTGTTTAGCTACTACGACCTCCACTTCTCTTCCAAGGGGCATTTAAACCGTCTTGATAAGCTACTGCGGCCTGCACGTCTCTTCCAAGGGGCATTTAAACCATCTTGCTCAGCTACTGCAACCTGCACGTCTCTTCCAAGGGGCATTTAAACCGTCTTATTAAGCTACTGCGAACTGCACGTCTCTTCCAAGGGGCATTTAAACCATCTTGTTAAGCTACTGCGACCTGCATGTCTCTTCCAAGGGGCTTTTAAACCGTCTTGTTATGCTACTGTGACCTCCACCGCTCTTCCAAGGGGCATTTAAACCATCTTGTTAAGCTACTGCGACCTGCATGTCTCTTCCAAGGGGCATTTAAACCATCTTCTTACTCTACTGCGACCTCCACCGCTTTTCCAAGCGGCGTGTAAACCGTCCTGTTAAGCTACTGCGAACTGCACGTCTCTTCCAAGGGGCATTTAAACCATCTTGTTGAGCTACTGCGACCTCCACCGCTCTTCCAACTGGCATTTAAACCATCTTGTTAAGCTACTGCGACCTGCGCCTCTCTTCCATGGGGCATTTAAACCGTCTTGTTAAGCTACTGCGACCTGCACGTCTCTTCCAAGGGTCATTTAAACCGTCTTGTTAAGCTACTGCGACCTGCACGTCTCTTCCAAGGGGCATTTAAACTGTCTTGTTAAGCTGCTGCGACCTGCACGTCTCTACCAAGGGCCATTTAATCCGTCTTGTTTAGCTACTACTACCTCCACGTCTCTTCCAAGGGGCATTTAAACCGCCTTGCTAAGCTACTGCGACCTGCACGTCTCTTCCAAGGGGCATTTAAACCATCTTGTAAAGCTACTGCGACCTGCATGCTTCTTCCAAGGGGCATTTAAACCGTCTTGCTACGCTACTGCGACCTGCACGTCTCTTGCAAGGGGTATTTAATCCGTTTTGTTAAGCTACTGCGACCTGCACGTCTCTTTCAAGGGGCATTTAAACCGTCCTGTTAAGCTACTGCGACCTCCACCGCTTTTCAAAGGGGCATTTAAACCGTCTTGTTAAGCTACTGGGACTTTCACGTCTTTCCAAGGGGCATTAAAACCGTCTTATTAAGCTACTGCGACCTGCATGTCTCTTCCAAGGGGCATTTGAACCATCTTTTTAAGCTACTGCGACCTGCATGTCTCTTCCAAGGGGCTTTTAAACCGTTTTGTTAAGCTACTGCGACCTGCACGTCTCTACGAAGGGGCATTTAAACCATCTTGTTAAGCTACTGCGACCTGCATGTCTCTTCCAAGGGGAATTTAAACCGTCTTGTTAAGCTACTGCGACCTGCACGTCTCTTGAAAGGGGCATTTAAAACCTCTTGTTATGCTGCTGCGACCTGCACGTCTCTTCCAAGGGGCATTTAAACCGTCTTGTTAAGCTACTGCAGCCTCCATCTCTCTTGCAAGGGGCATTTAAACCGTCTTGTTAAGCTACTGCGAACTGCACGTCTCTTCCAAGGGGCTTTTAAACCGCCTTGCTAAGCTACTGCGACCTGCACGTCTCTTCCAAGGGGCATTTAAACCATCTTGTAAAGCTACTGCGACCTGCATGCTTCTTCCAAGGGGCATTTAAACCGTCTTGCTACGCTACTGCGACCTGCACGTCTCTTGCAAGGGGTATTTAATCAGTTTTGTTAAGCTACTGCGACCTGCACGTCTCTTTCAAGGGGCATTTAAACCGTCCTGTTAAGCTACTGCGACCTCCACCGCTTTTCAAAGGGGCATTTAAACCGTCTTGTTAAGCTACTGGGACTTTCACGTCTTTCCAAGGGGCATTAAAACCGTCTTATTAAGCTACTGCGACCTGCATGTCTCTTCCAAGGGGCATTTGAACCATCTTTTTAAGCTACTGCGACCTGCATGTCTCTTCCAAGGGGCTTTTAAACCGTTTTGTTAAGCTACTGCGACCTGCACGTCTCTACGAAGGGGCATTTAAACCATCTTGTTAAGCTGCTGCGACCTGCATGTCTCTTCCAAGGGGAATTTAAACCGTCTTGATAAGCTACTGCGACCTGCACGTCTCTTGAAAGGGGCATTTAAAACCTCTTGTTAAGCTACTGCAGCCTCCATCTCTCTTGCAAGGGGCATTTAAACCGTCTTGTTAAGCTACTGCGAACTGCACGTCTCTTCCAAGGGGCTTTTAAACCGTCTTGCTCAGCTACTGCGACCTGCACGTCTCTTCCAAGGGGCATTTAAACCGTGTTATTAAGCTACTGCGACCTGCTCGTCTCTTCCAAGGGGCAGTTAAACTATCTTGTTAAGCTACTGCGACCTCCACCGCTCTTCCAAGTGGCATTTAAACCATCTTGTTAAGCTACTGCGACCTGCAGGTCTCTTTCAAGGGGCATTTAAACCGTCTTGTTAAGCTACTGTGACCTCCACCGCTCTTCCAAGGGGCATTTAAACCATCTTGTTAAGCTACTGCAACTTACACGTCTCTTTCAAGGGGCATTTAAACCATCTTGTTACTCTACTGCGACCTCCACCGCTTTTCTAAGCGGCGTGTAAACCGTCTTGTTAAGCTACTGCGACCTGCGCCTCTCTTCTATGGGGCATTTAAACCGTCTTGTTAAGCTACTGCGAACTGCACGTCTCTTCCAAGGGGCATTTAAACCGTCTTGTTAAGCTACTGCGACCTGCACGTCTCTTCCAAGGGGCATTTAAACCATCTTGTTAAGCTACTGCGACCTGCACGTCTCTTCCAAGGGGCATTTAAACCATCTTGTTACTCTACTGCGACCTCCACCGCTTTTCCAAGCGGCGTGTAAACCGTCTTGTTAAGCTACTGCGAACTGCACGTCTCTTGAAAGGGGCATTTAAACCGTCTTGTTGAGCTACTGCCACCTCCACCGCTCTTCCAAGGGGCATTTAAACCGTCTTGTTAAGCTACTGCGACCTGCGCCTCTCTTGCATGGGGCATTTAAACCGTCTTGTTAATCTACTGCGACCTGCACGTCTCTTCCAAGGGGCATTTAAACCGTCTTGTTAAGCTACTGCGACCTGCACGTCTCTTCCAAGGGGCATTTAAACTGTCTTGTTAAGCTGCTGCGACCTGCACGTCTCTACCAAGGGCCATTTAATCCGTCTTGTTTAGCTGCTACGACCTCCACGTCTCTTCCAAGGTGCATTTAAACCGTCTTGTTAAGCTACTGCGACCTGCACGTCTCTTCCAAGGGGCATTTAAACCATCTTGTAAAGCTACTGCGACCTGCATGCTTCTGCCAAGGGGCATTTAAAACGTCTTGTTACGCTACTGCGACCTGCACGTCTCTTGCAAGGGGTATTTAAACCGTTTTGTTAAGCTACTGCGACCTGCACGTCTCTTTCAAGGTGCATTTAAACCGTCCTGTTAAGCTACTGCGACCTCCACCGCTTTTCAAAGGGGCATTTAAACCGTCTTGTTAAGCTACTGGGACCTGCACGTCTCTTCCAAGGGGCATTAAAACCGTCTTATTAAGCTACTGCGACCTGCACGTCTCTTCCAAGGGGCAATTAAATTGTCTTGTTAAGCTACTGCGACCTCCATCGCTCTTCCAAGGGGCATTTAAACCGTCTTGTTTAGCTACTGCGACCTGCACGTCTCTATCAAGGGGCATTTAAACCGTCCTGTTAATCTACTGCGACATGCACGTCTTTTCCAAGGGGCATTTAAACCGTCTTGTTAAGCTACTGCGACCTGCACGTCTCTTCCAAGGGGCATTTAAACCGTCTTGTTAAGCTACTGCGACCTCCACCGCTCTTCCAAAGGGCATTTTAATCGTCTTTTTAAGCTACTGTGACCTGCACGTCTCTACCAAGGGTCATTTAAACCGTCTTGTTAAGCTACTGCGACCTTCACTGCTCTTCCAAGGGGCATTTAATCCGTCATGTTAAAATACTGCGACCTGCACGTCTCTTCCAAGGGGCATTTAAACCGTCTTGTTATTCTACTGCGAACTGCACGTCTCTTCCAAGGGGCATTTAAACCGTCTTGTTAAGCTTCTGCTACCTCCACCGCTCTTCCAAGGGGCATTTAAACTGTCCAGTTAAGCTACTGCGACCTGCACTACTCTACCAAAGCGTATTTAAACCGTCTTGTTAAGCTACTGCGACCTGCACGTCTCTTCCAAGGGGCATTTAAACCGTCTTGTTAAGCTACTGCTACCTCCACCGCTCTTCCAAGGGGCATTTAAACTGTCTTGTTAAGCTACTGCGACCTGCACGTCTCTTCCAAGGGGCATTTAAACCATCTTTTTAATCTACTGCGACCTCCACCGCTTTTCCAAGGGGCATTTAAACTGTCTTGTTAAGCTACTGCGAACTGCACCTCTCTTCCAAGGGGCATTCAAACTGTCTTGTTATGCTACTGCAACCTCCACCGCTCTTCCAAGGGGCTTTTAAACCGTCTTGTTAAGCTACTGCGACCTGCACGTCTCTTCCATGGGGCATTTAAACCATCTTGCTAAGCTACTGCGACCTGCACGTCTCTTCCAAGGGGCATTTAAACCGTCTTGTTAAACTACTGTGACCTGCACGTCTCTTCCAAGGGGCATTTAAACCGTCTTGTTAAGCTGCTGCGACCTGCACGTCTCTACCAAGGGGCATTTAATCCGTCTTGTTTAGCTACTACGACCTCCACTTCTCTTCCAAGGGGCATTTAAACCGTCTTGATAAGCTACTGCGGCCTGCACGTCTCTTCCAAGGGGCATTTAAACCATCTTGTAAAGCTACTGCGAACTGCACGTCTCTTCCAAGGGGCTTTTAAACCGTCTTGCTCAGCTACTGCAACCTGCACGTCTCTTCCAAGGGGCATTTAAACCGTCTTATTAAGCTACTGCGAACTGCACGTGTCTTCCAAGGGGCATTTAAACCATCTTGTTAAGCTACTGCGACCTGCATGTCTATTCCAAGGGGCATTTAAACCGTCTTGTTATGCTACTGTGACCTCCACCGCTCTTCCAAGGGGCATTTAAACCATCTTGTTAAGCTACTGCGACCTGCATGTCTCTTCCAAGGGGCATGTAAACCATCTTCTTACTCTACTGCGACCTCCACCGCTTTTCCAAGCGGCGTGTAAACCGTCCTGTTAAGCTACTGCGAACTGCACGTCTCTTCCAAGGGGCATTTAAACCATCTTGTTGAGCTACTGCGACCTCCACCGCTCTTCCAAGGGGCATTTAAACCGTCTTGTTAAGCTACTGCAACCTGCGCCTCTCTTCCATGGGGCATTTAAACCGTCTTGTTAAGCTACTGCGACCTGCACGTCTCTTCCAAGGGGCATTTAAACTGTCTTGTTAAGCTGCTGCGACCTGCACGTCTCTACCAAGGGCCATTTAATCCGTCTTGTTTAGCTACTACGACCTCCACGTCTCTTCCAAGGGGCATTTAAACCGTCTTGCTAAGCTACTGCGACCTGCACGTCTCTTCCAAGGGGCATTTAAACCATCTTGTAAAGCTACTGCGACCTGCATGCTTCTTCCAAGGGGCATTTAAACCGTCTTGTTACGCTACTGCGACCTGCACGTCTCTTGCAAGGGGTATTTAATCCGTTTTGTTAAGCTACTGCGACCTGCACGTCTCTTTCAAGGGGCATTTAAACCGTCCTGTTAAGCTACTGCGACCTCCACCGCTTTTCAAAGGGGCATTTAAACCGTCTTGTTAAGCTACTGGGACCTTCACGTCTCTTCCAAGGGGCATTAAAACCGTCTTATTAAGCTACTGCGACCTGCTTGTCTCTTCCAAGGGGCATTTGAACCATCTTTTTAAGCTACTGCGACCTGCATGTCTCTTCCAAGGGGCTTTTAAACCGTATTGTTAAGCTACTGCGACCTGCACGTCTCTACGAAGGGGCATTTAAACCATATTGTTAAGCTGCTGCGACCTGCATGTCTCTTCCAAGGGGCATTTAAATCGTCTTGTTAAGCTACTGCGACCTGCACGTCTCTTGAAAGGGGCATTTAAAACCTCTTGTTATGCTGCTGCGACCTGCACGCCTCTTCCAAGGGGCATTTAAACCGTCTTGTTAAGCTACTGCAGCCTCCATCTCTCTTGCAAGGGGCATTTAAACCGTCTTGTTAAGCTACTGCGAACTGCACGTCTCTTCCAAGGGGCTTTTAAACCATCTTGCTCAGGTACTGCAACCTGCACGTCTCTTCCAAGGGGCATTTAAACCGTGTTATTAAGCTACTGCGACCTTCACGTCTCTTCCAAGGGGCAGCTAAACTATCTTGTTAAGCTACTGCGACCTCCACCGCTCTTCCAAGTGGCATTTAAACCATCTTGTTAAGCTACTGCGACCTGCATGTCTCTTCCAAGGGGCATTTAAACCGTCTTGTTAAGCTACTGTGACCTCCACCGCTCTTCCAAGGGGCATTTAAACCATCTTGTTAAGCTACTGCAACTTGCACATCTCTTCAAAGGGGCATTTAAACCATCTTGTTACTCTACTGCGACCTCCACCGCTTTTCAAAGGGGCATTTAAACCGTCTTGTTAAGCTACTGGGTCCAGCACGTCTCTTCCAAGGGGCATTAAAACCGTATTATTAAGCTACTGCGACCTGCACGTCTCTTCCAAGGGGCAATTAAATCGTCTTGTTAAGCTACTGCGACCTCCATCGCTCTTTCAAGGGGCATTTAAACCGTTTTGTTTAGCTACTGCGACCTGGACGTCTCTATCAAGGGGCATTTAAACCGTCCTGTTAATCTACTGCGACATGCACGTCTTTTCCAAGGGGCATTTAAACCGTCTTGTTAAGCTACTGCGACCTGCACGTCTCTTCCAAGGGGCATTTAAACCGTCTTGTTAAGCTACTGCGACCTCCACCGCTCTTCCAAAGGGCATTTTAATCGTCTTTTTAAGCTACTGTGACCTGCACGTCTCTACCAAGGGTCATTTAAACCGTCTTGTTAAGCTACTGCGACCTTCACTGCTCTTCCAAGGGACATTTAATCCGTCATGTTAAAATACTGCGACCTGCACGTCTCTTCCAAGGGGCATTTAAACCGTCTTGTTATTCTACTGCGAACTGCACGTCTCTTCCAAGGGGCATTTAAACCGTCTTGTTAAGCTTCTGCTACCTCCACCGCTCTTCCAAGGGGCATTTAAACTGTCCAGTTAAGCTACTGCGACCTGCACTACTCTACCAAAGCGTATTTAAACCATCTTGTTAAGCTACTGCGACCTGCACGTCTCTTCCAAGGGGCATTTAAACTGTCTTGTTAAGCTACTGCGACCTGCACGTCTCTTCCAAGGGGCATTTAAACCATCTTTTTAATCTACTGCGACCTCCACCGCTTTTCCAAGGGGCATTTAAACTGTCTTGTTAAGCTACTGCGAACTGCACGTCTCTTCCAAGGGGCATTCAAACCGTCTTGTTATGCTACTGCAACCTCCACCGCTCTTCCAAGGGGCATTTAAACCGTCTTGTTAAGCTACTGCGACCTGCACGTCTCTTCCAAGGGGCATTCAAACCGTCTTGTTATGCTACTGCAACCTCCACCGCTCTTCCAAGGGGCATTTAAACCGTCTTGTTAAGCTACTGCGACCTGCACGTCTCTTCCATGGGGCATTTAAACCATCTTTCTAAGCTACTGCGACCTGCACGTCTCTTCCAAGGGGCATTTAAACCGTCTTGTTAAACTACTGTGACCTGCACGTCTCTTCCAAGGGGCATTTAAACCGTCTTGTTAAGCTGCTGCGACCTGCACGTCTCTACCAAGGGGCATTTAATCCGTCTTGTTTAGCTACTACGACCTCCACTTCTCTTCCAAGGGGCATTTAAACCGTCTTGATAAGCTACTGCGGCCTGCACGTCTCTTCCAAGGGGCATTTAAACCATCTTGCTCAGCTACTGCAACCTGCACGTCTCTTCCAAGGGGCATTTAAACCGTCTTATTAAGCTACTGCGAACTGCACGTCTCTTCCAAGGGGCATTTAAACCATCTTGTTAAGCTACTGCGACCTGCATGTCTCTTCCAAGGGGCTTTTAAACCGTCTTGTTATGCTACTGTGACCTCCACCGCTCTTCCAAGGGGCATTTAAACCATCTTGTTAAGCTACTGCGACCTGCATGTCTCTTCCAAGGGGCATTTAAACCATCTTCTTACTCTACTGCGACCTCCACCGCTTTTCCAAGCGGCGTGTAAACCGTCCTGTTAAGCTACTGCGAACTGCACGTCTCTTCCAAGGGGCATTTAAACCATCTTGTTGAGCTACTGCGACCTCCACCGCTCTTCCAACTGGCATTTAAACCATCTTGTTAAGCTACTGCGACCTGCGCCTCTCTTCCATGGGGCATTTAAACCGTCTTGTTAAGCTACTGCGACCTGCACGTCTCTTCCAAGGGTCATTTAAACCGTCTTGTTAAGCTACTGCGACCTGCACGTCTCTTCCAAGGGGCATTTAAACTGTCTTGTTAAGCTGCTGCGACCTGCACGTCTCTACCAAGGGCCATTTAATCCGTCTTGTTTAGCTACTACTACCTCCACGTCTCTTCCAAGGGGCATTTAAACCGCCTTGCTAAGCTACTGCGACCTGCACGTCTCTTCCAAGGGGCATTTAAACCATCTTGTAAAGCTACTGCGACCTGCATGCTTCTTCCAAGGGGCATTTAAACCGTCTTGCTACGCTACTGCGACCTGCACGTCTCTTGCAAGGGGTATTTAATCCGTTTTGTTAAGCTACTGCGACCTGCACGTCTCTTTCAAGGGGCATTTAAACCGTCCTGTTAAGCTACTGCGACCTCCACCGCTTTTCAAAGGGGCATTTAAACCGTCTTGTTAAGCTACTGGGACTTTCACGTCTTTCCAAGGGGCATTAAAACCGTCTTATTAAGCTACTGCGACCTGCATGTCTCTTCCAAGGGGCATTTGAACCATCTTTTTAAGCTACTGCGACCTGCATGTCTCTTCCAAGGGGCTTTTAAACCGTTTTGTTAAGCTACTGCGACCTGCACGTCTCTACGAAGGGGCATTTAAACCATCTTGTTAAGCTGCTGCGACCTGCATGTCTCTTCCAAGGGGAATTTAAACCGTCTTGTTAAGCTACTGCGACCTGCACGTCTCTTGAAAGGGGCATTTAAAACCTCTTGTTATGCTGCTGCGACCTGCACGTCTCTTCCAAGGGGCATTTAAACCGTCTTGTTAAGCTACTGCAGCCTCCATCTCTCTTGCAAGGGGCATTTAAACCGTCTTGTTAAGCTACTGCGAACTGCACGTCTCTTCCAAGGGGCTTTTAAACCGCCTTGCTAAGCTACTGCGACCTGCACGTCTCTTCCAAGGGGCATTTAAACCATCTTGTAAAGCTACTGCGACCTGCATGCTTCTTCCAAGGGGCATTTAAACCGTCTTGCTACGCTACTGCGACCTGCACATCTCTTGCAAGGGGTATTTAATCAGTTTTGTTAAGCTACTGCGACCTGCACGTCTCTTTCAAGGGGCATTTAAACCGTCCTGTTAAGCTACTGCGACCTCCACCGCTTTTCAAAGGGGCATTTAAACCGTCTTGTTAAGCTACTGGGACTTTCACGTCTTTCCAAGGGGCATTAAAACCGTCTTATTAAGCTACTGCGACCTGCATGTCTCTTCCAAGGGGCATTTGAACCATCTTTTTAAGCTACTGCGACCTGCATGTCTCTTCCAAGGGGCTTTTAAACCGTTTTGTTAAGCTACTGCGACCTGCACGTCTCTACGAAGGGGCATTTAAACCATCTTGTTAAGCTGCTGCGACCTGCATGTCTCTTCCAAGGGGAATTTAAACCGTCTTGATAAGCTACTGCGACCTGCACGTCTCTTGAAAGGGGCATTTAAAACCTCTTGTTATGCTGCTGCGACCTGCACGTCTCTTCCAAGGGGCATTTAAACCATCTTGTTAAGCTACTGCAGCCTCCATCTCTCTTGCAAGGGGCATTTAAACCGTCTTGTTAAGCTACTGCGAACTGCACGTCTCTTCCAAGGGGCTTTTAAACCGTCTTGCTCAGCTACTGCGACCTGCACGTCTCTTCCAAGGGGCATTTAAACCGTGTTATTAAGCTACTGCGACCTGCTCGTCTCTTCCAAGGGGCAGTTAAACTATCTTGTTAAGCTACTGCGACCTCCACCGCTCTTCCAAGTGGCATTTAAACCATCTTGTTAAGCTACTGCGACCTGCAGGTCTCTTTCAAGGGGCATTTAAACCGTCTTGTTAAGCTACTGTGACCTCCACCGCTCTTCCAAGGGGCATTTAAACCATCTTGTTAAGCTACTGCAACTTACACGTCTCTTTCAAGGGGCATTTAAACCATCTTGTTACTCTACTGCGACCTCCACCGCTTTTCTAAGCGGCGTGTAAACCGTCTTGTTAAGCTACTGCGACCTCCACCGCTCTTCCAAGGGGCATTTAAACCGTCTTGTTAAGCTACTGCGACCTGCGCCTCTCTTCTATGGGGCATTTAAACCGTCTTGTTAAGCTACTGCGACCTGCACGTCTCTTCCAAGGGGCATTTAAACCGTCTTGTTAAGCTACTGCGACCTGCACGTCTCTTCCAAGGGGCATTTAAACCATCTTGTTAAGCTACTGCGACCTGCACGTCTCTTCCAAGGGGCATTTAAACCATCTTGTTACTCTACTGCGACCTCCACCGCTTTTCCAAGCGGCGTGTAAACCGTCTTGTTAAGCTACTGCGAACTGCACGTCTCTTGAAAGGGGCATTTAAACCGTCTTGTTGAGCTACTGCCACCTCCACCGCTCTTCCAAGGGGCATTTAAACCGTCTTGTTAAGCTACTGCGACCTGCGCCTCTCTTGCATGGGGCATTTAAACCGTCTTGTTAATCTACTGCGACCTGCACGTCTCTTCCAAGGGGCATTTAAACCGTCTTGTTAAGCTACTGCGACCTGCACGTCTCTTCCAAGGGGCATTTAAACTGTCTTGTTAAGCTGCTGCGACCTGCACGTCTCTACCAAGGGCCATTTAATCCGTCTTGTTTAGCTGCTACGACCTCCACGTCTCTTCCAAGGTGCATTTAAACCGTCTTGTTAAGCTACTGCGACCTGCACGTCTCTTCCAAGGGGCATTTAAACCATCTTGTAAAGCTACTGCGACCTGCATGCTTCTGCCAAGGGGCATTTAAAACGTCTTGTTACGCTACTGCGACCTGCACGTCTCTTGCAAGGGGTATTTAAACCGTTTTGTTAAGCTACTGCGACCTGCACGTCTCTTTCAAGGTGCATTTAAACCGTCCTGTTAAGCTACTGCGACCTCCACCGCTTTTCAAAGGGGCATTTAAACCGTCTTGTTAAGCTACTGGGACCTGCACGTCTCTTCCAAGGGGCATTAAAACCGTCTTATTAAGCTACTGCGACCTGCACGTCTCTTCCAAGGGGCAATTAAATTGTCTTTTTAAGCTACTGCGACCTCCATCGCTCTTCCAAGGGGCATTTAAACCGTCTTGTTTAGCTACTGCGACCTGCACGTCTCTATCAAGGGGCATTTAAACCGTCCTGTTAATCTACTGCGACATGCACGTCTTTTCCAAGGGGCATTTAAACCGTCTTGTTAAGCTACTGCGACCTGCACGTCTCTTCCAAGGGGCATTTAAACCGTCTTGTTAAGCTACTGCGACCTCCACCGCTCTTCCAAAGGGCATTTTAATCGTCTTTTTAAGCTACTGTGACCTGCACGTCTCTACCAAGGGTCATTTAAACCGTCTTGTTAAGCTACTGCGACCTTCACTGCTCTTCCAAGGGGCATTTAATCCGTCATGTTAAAATACTGCGACCTGCACGTCTCTTCCAAGGGGCATTTAAACCGTCTTGTTATTCTACTGCGAACTGCACGTCTCTTCCAAGGGGCATTTAAACCGTCTTGTTAAGCTTCTGCTACCTCCACCGCTCTTCCAAGGGGCATTTAAACTGTCCAGTTAAGCTACTGCGACCTGCACTACTCTACCAAAGCGTATTTAAACCGTCTTGTTAAGCTACTGCGACCTGCACGTCTCTTCCAAGGGGCATTTAAACCGTCTTGTTAAGCTACTGCTACCTCCACCGCTCTTCCAAGGGGCATTTAAACTGTCTTGTTAAGCTACTGCGACCTGCACGTCTCTTCCAAGGGGCATTTAAACCATCTTTTTAATCTACTGCGACCTCCACCGCTTTTCCAAGGGGCATTTAAACTGTCTTGTTAAGCTACTGCGAACTGCACGTCTCTTCCAAGGGGCATTCAAACTGTCTTGTTATGCTACTGCAACCTCCACCGCTCTTCCAAGGGGCTTTTAAACCGTCTTGTTAAGCTACTGCGACCTGCACGTCTCTTCCATGGGGCATTTAAACCATCTTGCTAAGCTACTGCGACCTGCACGTCTCTTCCAAGGGGCATTTAAACCGTCTTGTTAAACTACTGTGACCTGCACGTCTCTTCCAAGGGGCATTTAAACCGTCTTGTTAAGCTGCTGCGACCTGCACGTCTCTACCAAGGGGCATTTAATCCGTCTTGTTTAGCTACTACGACCTCCACTTCTCTTCCAAGGGGCATTTAAACCGTCTTGGTAAGCTACTGCGGCCTGCACGTCTCTTCCAAGGGGCATTTAAACCATCTTGTAAAGCTACTGCGAACTGCACGTCTCTTCCAAGGGGCTTTTAAACCGTCTTGCTCAGCTACTGCAACCTGCACGTCTCTTCCAAGGGGCATTTAAACCGTCTTATTAAGCTACTGCGAACTGCACGTGTCTTCCAAGGGGCATTTAAACCATCTTGTTAAGCTACTGCGACCTGCATGTCTATTCCAAGGGGCATTTAAACCGTCTTGTTATGCTACTGTGACCTCCACCGCTCTTCCAAGGGGCATTTAAACCATCTTGTTAAGCTACTGCGACCTGCATGTCTCTTCCAAGGGGCATGTAAACCATCTTCTTACTCTACTGCGACCTCCACCGCTTTTCCAAGCGGCGTGTAAACCGTCCTGTTAAGCTACTGCGAACTGCACGTCTCTTCCAAGGGGCATTTAAACCATCTTGTTGAGCTACTGCGACCTCCACCGCTCTTCCAAGGGGCATTTAAACCGTCTTGTTAAGCTACTGCAACCTGCGCCTCTCTTTCATGGGGCATTTAAACCATCTTGTTAAGCTACTGCGACCTGCACGTCTCTTCCAAGGGGCATTTAAACTGTCTTGTTAAGCTGCTGCGACCTGCACGTCTCTACCAAGGGCCATTTAATCCGTCTTGTTTAGCTACTACGACCTCCACGTCTCTTCCAAGGGGCATTTAAACCGTCTTGCTAAGCTACTGCGACCTGCACGTCTCTTCCAAGGGGCATTTAAACCATCTTGTAAAGCTACTGCGACCTGCATGCTTCTTCCAAGGGGCATTTAAACCGTCTTGTTACGCTACTGCGACCTGCACGTCTCTTGCAAGGGGTATTTAATCCGTTTTGTTAAGCTACTGCGACCTGCACGTCTCTTTCAAGGGGCATTTAAACCGTCCTGTTAAGCTACTGCGACCTCCACCGCTTTTCAAAGGGGCATTTAAACCGTCTTGTTAAGCTACTGGGACCTTCACGTCTCTTCCAAGGGGCATTAAAACCGTCTTATTAAGCTACTGCGACCTGCTTGTCTCTTCCAAGGGGCATTTGAACCATCTTTTTAAGCTACTGCGACCTGCATGTCTCTTCCAAGGGGCTTTTAAACCGTATTGTTAAGCTACTGCGACCTGCACGTCTCTACGAAGGGGCATTTAAACCATATTGTTAAGCTGCTGCGACCTGCATGTCTCTTCCAAGGGGCATTTAAATCGTCTTGTTAAGCTACTGCGAACTGCACGTCTCTTGAAAGGGGCATTTAAAACCTCTTGTTATGCTGCTGCGACCTGCACGTCTCTTCCAAGGGGCATTTAAACCGTCTTGTTAAGCTACTGCAGCCTCCATCTCTCTTGCAAGGGGCATTTAAACCGTCTTGTTAAGCTACTGCGAACTGCACGTCTCTTCCAAGGGGCTTTTAAACCATCTTGCTCAGGTACTGCGACCTGCACGTCTCTTCCAAGGGGCATTTAAACCGTGTTATTAAGCTACTGCGACCTTCACGTCTCTTCCAAGGGGCAGTTAAACTATCTTGTTAAGCTACTGCGACCTCCACCGCTCTTCCAAGTGGCATTTAAACCATCTTGTTAAGCTACTGCGACCTGCATGTCTCTTCCAAGGGGCATTTAAACCGTCTTGTTAAGCTACTGTGACCTCCACCGCTCTTCCAAGGGGCATTTAAACCATCTTGTTAAGCTACTGCAACTTGCACATCTCTTCAAAGGGGCATTTAAACCATCTTGTTACTCTACTGCGACCTCCACCGCTTTTCTAAGCGGCGTGTAAACCGTCTTGTTAAGCTACTGCGAACTGCGCGTCTCTTCCAAGGGGCATTTAAACCGTCTTGTTGAGCTACTCCGACCTCCACCGCTCTTCCAAGGGGCATTTAAACCGTCTTGTTAAGCTACTGCGACCTGCGCCTCTCTTCCATGGGGCATTTAAACCGTCTTGTTAAGCTAATGCGACCTGCACGTCTCTTCCAAGGGGCATTTAAACCGTCTTGTTAAGCTACTGCGACCTGCACGTCTCTTCCAAGGGGCATTTAAACTGTCTTGTTAAGCTGCTGCGACCTGCACGTCTCTACCAAGGGCCATTTAATCTGTCTTGTTTAGCTACTACGACCTCCACGTCCCTTCCAAGGGGCATTTAAACCGTCTTGTTAAGCTACTGCGACCTGCACGTCTCTTCCAAGGGGCATTTAAACCATCTTGTAAAGCTACTGCGACCTGCATGCTTCTTCCAAAGGGCATTTAAACCGTCTTGTTACGCTACTTCGACCTGCACGTCTCTTGCAAGGGGTATTTAAACCGTTTTGTTAAGCTACTGCGCCCTGCACGTCTCTTTCAAGGGGCATTTAAACCGTCCTGTTAAGCTACTGCGACCTCCACCGCTTTTCAAAGGGGCATTTAAACCGTCTTGTTAAGCTACTGGGACCTGCACGTCTCTTCCAAGGGGCATTAAAACCGTCTTATTAAGCTACTGCGACCTGCACGTCTCTTCCAAGGGGCAATTAAATCGTCTTGTTAAGCTACTGCGACCTCCATCGCTCTTCCAAGGGGCATTTAAACCATCTTGTTTAGCTACTGCGACCTGCACGTCTCTATCAAGGGGCATTTAAACCGTCCTGTTAATCTACTGCGACATGCACGTCTTTTCCAAGGGGCATTTAAACCGTCTTGTTAAGCTACTGCGACCTGCACGTCTCTTCCAAGGGGCATTTAAACCGTCTTGTTAAGCTACTGCGACCTCCACCGCTCTTCCAAAGGGCATTTTAATCGTCTTTTTAAGCTACTGTGACCTGCACGTCTCTACCAAGGGTCATTTAAACCGTCTTGTTAAGCTACTGCGACCTTCACTGCTCTTCCAAGGGGCATTTAATCCGTCATGTTAAAATACTGCGACCTGCACGTCTCTTCCAAGGGGCATTTAAACCGTCTTGTTATTCTACTGCGAACTGCACGTCTCTTCCAAGGGGCATTTAAACCGTCTTGTTAAGCTTCTGCTACCTCCACCGCTCTTCCAAGGGCCATTTAAACTGTCCAGTTAAGCTACTGCGACCTGCACTACTCTACCAAAGCGTATTTAAACCGTCTTGTTAAGCTACTGCGACCTGCACGTCTCTTCCAAGGGGCATTTAAACCGTCTTGTTAAGCTACTGCTACCTCCACCGCTTTTCCAAGGGGCATTTAAACTGTCTTGTTAAGCTACTGCGAACTGCACGTCTCTTCCAAGGGGCATTCAAACCGTCTTGTTATGCTACTGCAACCTCCACCGCTCTTCCAAGGGGCATTTAAACCGTCTTGTTAAGCTACTGCGACCTGCACGTCTCTTCCATGGGGCATTTAAACCATCTTGCTAAGCTACTGCGACCTGCACGTCTCTTCCAAGGGGCATTTAAACCGTCTTGTTAAACTACTGTGACCTGCACGTCTCTTCCAAGGGGCATTTAAACCGTCTTGTTAAGTTGCTGCGACCTGCACGTCTCTACCAAGGGGCATTTAATCCGTCTTGTTTAGCTACTACGACCTCCACTTCTCTTCCAAGGGGCATTTAAACCGTCTTGATAAGCTACTGCGGCCTGCACGTCTCTTCCAAGGGGCATTTAAACCATCTTGTAAAGCCACTGCGAACTGCACGTCTCTTCCAAGGGGCTTCTAAACCGTCTTGCTCAGCTACTGCAACCTGCACGTCTCTTCCAAGGGGCATTTAAACCGTCTTATTAAGCTGCTGCGAACTGCACGTCTCTTCCAAGGGGCATTTAAACCATCTTTTTAAGGTACTGCGACCTGCATGTCTCTTCCAAGGGGCATTTAAACCGTCTTGTTATGCTACTGTGACCTCCACCGCTCTTCCAAGGGGCATTTAAACCATCTTGTTAAGCTACTGCGACCTGCATGTCTCTTCCAAGGGGCATTTAAACCATCTTCTTTCTCTACTGCGACCTCCACCGCTTTTCCAAGTGGCGTGTAAACCGTCCTGTTAAGCTACTGCGAACTGCACGTCTCTTCCAAGGGGCATTTAAACCATCTTGTTGAGCTACTGCGACCTCCACCGCTCTTCCAAGGGGCATTTAAACCGTCTTGTTAAGCTACTGCGACCTGCGACTCTCTTCCATGGGGCATTTAAACCGTCTTGTTAAGCAACTGCGACCTGCACGTCTCTTCCAAGGGGCATTTAAACTGTCTTGTTAAGCTGCTGCGACCTGCACGTCTCTACCAAGGGCCATTTAATCCGTCTTGTTTAGCTACTACGACCTCCACGTCTCTTCCAAGGGGCATTTAAACCGTCTTGCTAAGCTACTGCGACCTGCACGTCTCTTCCAAGGGGCATTTAAACCATCTTGTAAAGCTACTGCGACCTGCATGCTTCTTCCAAGGGGCATTTAAACCGTCTTGTTACGCTACTGCGACCTGCACGTCTCTTGCAAGGGGTATTTAATCCGTTTTGTTAAGCTACTGCGACCTGCACGTCTCTTTCAAGGGGCATTTAAACCGTCCTGTTAAGCTACTGCGACCTCCACCGCTTTTCAAAGGGGCATTTAAACCGTCTTGTTAAGCTACTGGGACCTTCACGTCTCTTCCAAGGGGCATTAAAACCGTCTTATTAAGCTACTGCGACCTGCTTGTCTCTTCCAAGGGGCATTTGAACCATCTTTTTAAGCTACTGCGACCTGCATGTCTTTTCCAAGGGGCTTTTAAACCGTATTGTTAAGCTACTGCGACCTGCACGTCTCTACGAAGGGGCATTTAAACCATCTTGTTAAGCTGCTGCGACCTGCATGTCTCTTCCAAAGGGCATTTAAATCGTCTTGTTAAGCTACTGCGACCTGCACGTCTTTTGAAAGGGGCATTTAAAACCTCTTGTTATGCTGCTGCGACCTGCACGTCTCTTCCAAGGGGCATTTAAACCGTCTTGTTAAGCTACTGCAGCCTCCATCTCTCTTGCAAGGGGCATTTAAACCGTCTTGTTAAGCTACTGCGAACTGCACGTCTCTTCCAAGGGGCTTTTAAACCATCTTGCTCAGGTACTGTGACCTGCACGTCTCTTCCAAGGGGCATTTAAACCGTGTTATTAAGCTACTGCGACCTGCACGTCTCTTCCAAGGGGCAGTTAAACTATCTTGTTAAGCTACTGCGACCTCCACCGCTCTTCCAAGCGGCATTTAAACCATCTTGTTAAGCTACTGCGACCTGCATGTCTCTTCCAAGGGGCATTTAAACCGTCTTGTTAAGCTACTGTGACCTCCACCGCTCTTCCAAGGGGCATTTAAACCATCTTGTTAAGCTACTGCAACTTGCACATCTCTTCAAAGGGGCATTTAAACCATCTTGTTACTCTACTGCGACCTCCACCGCTTTTCTAAGCGGCGTATTAACCGTCTTGTTAAGCTACTGGGAACTGCGCGTCTCTTCCAAGGGGCATTTAAACCGTCTTGTTGAGCTACTGCGACCTCCACCGCTCTTCCAAGGGGCATTTAAACCGTCTTGTTAAGCTACTGCGACCTGCGCCTCTCTTCCATGGGGCATTTAAACCGTCTTGTTAAGCTAATGCGACCTGCACGTCTCTTCCAAGGGGCATTTAAACCGTCTTGTTAAGCTACTGCGACCTGCACTTCTCTTCCAAGGGGCATTTAAACTGTCTTGTTAAGCTGCTGCGACCTGCACGTCTCTACCAAGGGCCATTTAATCTGTCTTGTTTAGCTACTACGACCTCCACGTCCCTTCCAAGGGGCATTTAAACCGTCTTGTTAAGCTACTGCGACCTGCACGTCTCTTCCAAGGGGCATTTAAACCATCTTGTAAAGCTACTGCGACCTGCATGCTTCTTCCAAGGGGCATTTAAACTGTCTTGTTACGCTACTGCGACCTGCACGTCTCTTGCAAGGGGTATTTAAACCGTTTTGTTAAGCTACTGCGACCTGCACGTCTCTTTCAAGGGGCATTTAAACCGTCCTGTTAAGCTACTGCGACCTCCACCGCTTTTCAAAGGGGCATTTAAACCATCTTGCTAAGCTACTGGGACCCGCACATCTCTTCCAAGGGGCATTAAAACCGTCTTATTAAGCTACTGCGACCTGCTTGTCTCTTCCAAGGGGCATTTGAACCGTCTTTTTAAGCTACTGCGACCTGCATGTCTCTTCCAAGGGGCATTTAAACCGTATTGTTAAGCTACTGCGACCTGCACGTCTCTTCGAAGGGGCATTTAAACCGTCTTGTTAAGCTGCTGCGACCTGCATGTCTCTTCCAAGGCGCATTTATACCGTCTTGTTAAGCTACTGCGACCTCCACGTCTCTTGAAAGGGGCATTTAAAACCTCTTGTTATGCTACTGCGACCTGCACGTCTCTTCCAAGGGGCATTTAAACTGTCTTGTTAAGCTACTGCAGCCTCCACCTCTCTTGCAAGGGGCGTTTAAACCGTGTTGTTAAGCTACTGCGAACTGCACGTCTCTTCCAAGGGGCTTTTAAACCGTCTTGCTCAGCTACTGCGACCTGCACGTCTCTTCCAAGGGGCATTTAAACCGTCTTATTAAGCTACTGCGACCTGCACGTCTCTTCCAAGGGGCAGTTAAACTATCTTGTTAAGCTACTGCGACCTCCACCGCTCTTCCAAGGGGCATTTAAACCATCTTGTTAAGCTACTGCGACCTGCATGTCTCTTCCAAGGGGCATTTAAACTGTCTTGTTAAGCTACTGTGACCTCCACTGTTCTTCCAAGGGGCATTTAAACCGTCTTGTTAAGCTACTGCGAACTGCACGTCTCTTGAAAGGGGCATTTAAACCGTCTTGTTGAGCTACTGCCACCTCCACCGCTCTTCCAAGGGGCATTTAAACCGTCTTGTTAAGGTACTGCGACCTGCGCCTCTCTTCCATGGGGCATTTAAACCGTCTTGTTAAGCTACTGCGACCTGCACGTCTCTTCCAAGGGGCATTTAAACCATCTTGTTAAGCTACTGCGACCTGCACGTCTCTTCCAAGGGCCATTTAATCCGTCTTGTTTAGCTACTACGACCTCCACGTCTCTTCCAAGGGGCATTTAAACCGTCTTGCTAAGCTACTGCGACCTGCACGTCTCTTCCAAGGGGCATTTAAACCATCTTGTAAAGCTACTGCGACCTGCATGCTTCTTCCAAGGGGCATTTAAACCGTCTTGTTACGCTACTGCGACCTGCACGTCTCTTGCAAGGGGTATTTAAACCGTTTTGTTAAGCTACTGCGACCTGCACGTCTCTTTCAAGGGGTATTTAAACCGTCCTGTTAAGCTACTGCGACCTGCACCACTTTTCAAAGGGGTATTTAAACCGTCTTGTTAAGCTACTGCGACCTTCACTGCTCTTCCAAGGGGCATTTAATCCGTCATGTTAAAATACTGCGACCTGCACGTCTCTTCCAAGGGGCATTTAAACCGTCTTGTTATTCTACTGCGAACTGCACGTCTCTTCCAAGGGGCATTTAAACCGTCTTGTTAAGCTTCTGCTACCTCCACCGCTCTTCCAAGGGCCATTTAAACTGTCCAGTTAAGCTACTGCGACCTGCACTACTCTACCAAAGCGTATTTAAACCGTCTTGTTAAGCTACTGCGACCTGCACGTCTCTTCCAAGGGGCATTTAAACCGTCTTGTAAAGCTACTGCTACCTCCACCGCTTTTCCAAGGGGCATTTAAACTGTCTTGTTAAGCTACTGCGAACTGCACGTCTCTTCCAAGGGGCATTCAAACCGTCTTGTTATGCTACTGCAACCTCCACCGCTCTTCCAAGGGACATTTAAACCGTCTTGTTAAGCTACTGCGACCTGCACGTCTCTTCCATGGGGCATTTAAACCATCTTGCTAAGCTACTGCGACCTGCACGTCTCTTCCAAGGGGCATTTAAACCGTTTTGTTAAACTACTGTGACCTGCACGTCTCTTCCAAGGGGCATTTAAACCGTCTTGTTAAGTTGCTGCGACCTGCACGTCTCTACCAAGGGGCATTTAATCCGTCTTGTTTAGCTACTACGACCTCCACTTCTCTTCCAAGGGGCATTTAAACCGTCTTGATAAGCTACTGCGGCCTGCACGTCTCTTCCAAGGGGCATTTAAACCATCTTGTAAAGCTACTGCGAACTGCACGTCTCTTCCAAGGGGCTTTTAAACCGTCTTGCTCAGCTACTGCAACCTGCACGTCTCTTCCAAGGGGCATTTAAACCGTCTTATTAAGCTGCTGCGAACTGCATGTCTCTTCCAAGGGGCATTTAAACCATCTTTTTAAGCTACTGCGACCTGCATGTCTCTTCCAAGGGGCATTTAAACCGTCTTGTTATGCTACTGTGACCTCCACCGCTCTTCCAAGGGGCATTTAAACCATCTTGTTAAGCTACTGCGACCTGCATGTCTCTTCCAAGGGGCATTTAAACCATTTTCTTACTCTACTGCGACCTCCACCGCTTTTCCAAGCGGCGTGTAAACCGTCCTGTTAAGCTACTGCGAACTGCACGTCTCTTCCAAGGGGCATTTAAACCATCTTGTTGAGCTACTGCGACCTCCACCGCTCTTCCAAGGGGCATTTAAACCGTCTTGTTAAGCTACTGCGACCTGCGCCTCTCTTCCATGGGGCATTTAAACCGTCTTGTTAAGCTACTGCGACCTGCACGTCTCTTCCAAGGGGCATTTAAACCGTCTTGTTAAGCTACTGCGACCTGCACGTCTCTTCCAAGGGGCATTTAAACTGTCTTGTTAAGCTGCTGCGAACTGCACGTCTCTACCAAGGGCCATTTAATCCGTCTTGTTTAGCTACTACGACCTCCACGTCTCTTCCAAGGGGCATTTAAACCGTCTTGCTAAGCTACTGCTACCTGCACGTCTCTTCCAAGGGGCATTTAAACCATCTTGTAAAGATACTGCGACCTGCATGCTTCTTCCAAGGGGCATTTAAACCGTCTTGTTACGCTACTGCGACCTGCACGTCTCTTGCAAGGGGTATTTAATCCGTTTTGTTAAGCTACTGCGACCTGCTTGTCTCTTCCAAGGGGCATTTGAACCATCTTTTTAAGCTACTGCGACCTGCATGTCTTTTCCAAGGGGCTTTTAAACCGTATTGTTAATCTACTGCGACCTGCTCGTCTCTACGAAGGGGCATTTAAACCATCTTGTTAAGCTGCTGCGACCTGCATGTCTCTTCCAAGGGGCATTTAAATCGTCTTGTTAAGCTACTGCGACCTGCACGTCTTTTGAAAGGGGCATTTAAAACCTCTTGTTATGCTGCTGCGACCTGCATGTCTCTTCCAAGGGGCATTTAAACCGTCTTGTTAAGCTACTGCGACCTGCACGTCTCTTCCAAGGGGCATTTAAACCGTCTTGTTAAGCTACTGCTACCTCCACCGCTTTTCCAAGGGGCATTTAAACTGTCTTGTTAAGCTACTGCGAACTGCACGTCTCTTCCAAGGGGCATTCAAACCGTCTTGTTATGCTACTGCAACCTCCACCGCTCTTCCAAGGGGCATTTAAACCGTCTTGTTAAGCTACTGCGACCTGCACGTCTCTTCCATGGGGCATTTAAACCATCTTGCTAAGCTACTGCGACCTGCACGTCTCTTCCAAGGGGCATTTAAACCGTCTTGTTAAACTACTGTGTCCTGCACGTCTCTTCCAACGGGCATTTAAACCGTCTTGTTAAGCTACTGCGACCTGCACGTCTCTTCCAAGGGCATTTAAACCGTCTTGTTAAGCTACTGCGACCTGCACGTCTCTTCCCAGTGGCATTTAAACTGTCTTGTTAAGCTGCTGCGACCTGCACGTCTCTACCAAGGGGCATTTAATCCGTCTTGTTTAGCTACTACGACCTCCACTTCTCTTCCAAGGGGCATTTGAACCGTCTTGATAAGCTACTGCGGCCTGCACGTCTCTTCCAAGGGGCATTTAAACCATCTTGTAAAGCTACTGCGACCTGCATGTTTCTTCAAAGGGGCATTTAAACCGTCTTGTTACGCTACTGTGACCTGCACGTCTCTTGCAAGGGGTATTTAAACCGTTTTGTTAAGCTACTGCGACCTGCACATCTCTTCCAAGGGGCATTTAAACCGTCCTGTTAAGTTACTGCGACCTCCACCGCTTTTCAAAGGGTCATTTAAACCGTCTTGTTAAGCTACTGGGACCTGCACGTCTCTTCCAAGGGGCATTTAAACCGTCTTATTAAGCTACTGCGACCTGCACGTCTCTTCCAAGGGGCAATTAAATCGTCTTGTTAAGCTACTGCGACCTCCATCGCTCTTCCAAGGGGCATTTGAACCGTCTTGTTAAGCTACTGCAACCTCCACCGCTCTTCCAAATGGCATTTTAACCGTCTTGTTAAGCTACTGTGACCTGCACGTCTCTACCAAGGGGCTTTTAAACCATCTTGTTAAGCTACTGCGACCTCCACTGCTCTTCCAAGGTGCATTTAATCCGTCATGTTAAGATACTGCGACCTGCACGTCTCTTCCAAGGGGCATTTAAACTGTCTTGTTATTCTACTGCGAACTGTGTTATGATCTGCTACAAGCACTAAGGAAAGACAGGAGATCTGTCCCTACAATAGAACTAAACTGGATCCCTACGATGTAACGGGGAACCTGATCCTCCGATCAGACCCGCTAAAGTCCTCGGCTAGTCTGTACGAAGACCTATAGATGCAAGCGAGGGATCCCTACAAGAACTAGGGACTGGGATAAAGTTGGACACATCCTAGCAGAAATTGTAGCAGTAAAAGACAAACATACAACATAGAACATAGAGGTCAGAAGAATTAGCAAAACTAACAGAGAAAGGTAACAGAGTACCAAGCTAGCTCAAGAGTAGAAAATACAATGAAGTCCAGCAAGGCCAGGAGGGCGGAGCCGGATTAAATAGGCAAAAATGGTCATGTGACCAGCAAACTAGAAAAACCTAACAGGAGAGTTCTAACAGTACCCCCTCTTCTAAGAGGATCCTCCGGATCCCCTAGGACCGGGCTTATCAGGAAACCTCCTGTGAAACGCTCTGACAAGTCTGGAAGCAGAAACATCATCCGCCCTCACCCATGAGTTTTCCTCGGGTCCGAAACCCTTCCAAGCGACGAGATACTGCAAACTCCCTCTATACCGTCTAGAATTTAGGATGCGGGAAATTTCATATTCCCCATCCTCCACCACCGGAGGAACAGTGGCAGAGGCGTCACCAACCGACACATCAGCTTTTTTCAACAGAGAAACATGAAACACCGGATTAATCTTCCAGGAGGTAGGAACCTCCAACCTAACAGCAGATTGGTTAACTATCTGAAGCACCTTATAGGGCCCTACAAACTTGGGACCCAATTTTTTCGAAGGAATCCTCAATCGCAGATTCTTAGAGGACAACCAAACCATGTCACCAATAGCAAACGAAACCTCTTGCCGTTTCCTATCAAAGTACCTCTTAGATTTTTTGTTAGCCTCCTGAAGATTATCATGCACATCCATCCAAACTCTCTCTAAATCACCGGAAAAACTCTCCTCCTCAGGCACAGCCGATACCAATTTGGAGAATGACCCAAAAGACGGATGTCTCCCAGAACAACAAAAAAAAGGCGAACACCCAGCAGAAGAGGATGTATGGTTGTTAAGAGCAAATTCAGCAAGTGGCAGAAACTCAGACCACCCCTCTTGATTGTCTGCCACAAAGCAACGCAAGAACTGCTCAACATCCTGGTTCTTTCTTTCTGTCTAGCCATTAGACTCAGGATGATATCCGGATGAAAACGACAAATGAACTCCCAACCTGTCACAAAAGGCACGCCAAAAACGAGCCACGAACTGAGGTCCCCTATCAGAAACAATGTCAGTAGGAATGCCATATAGTCTGACAATTTCCTTGACAAAGGCCTTAGCGAGTGTCTTAGCGCAAGGCAGTTTGATGAAGGGAACCAAGTGACACATCTTGCTAAAACGGTCCACGACCACCCAGATGACCGTGAAACCTTCAGAGGGGGGAAGGTCAGTAATAAAGTCCATAGCCAGATGTGTCCAAGGTGCACTAGGAACCTCCAGAGGGCAAAGCAACCCCGCAGCAGGAGCATGCGAAGACTTAGATCTAGCACACACAGTACATTGACGCACCCACTTAATGACTTCCTTCTGCCATCCAGGCCACCAAAAACTGCGACCCACAAGTCCCTTGGTCTCAGAAATTCCTGGATGACCTGCCAACCGAGACTCATGACACTCAACAAACAAATCTCTCCAAAAGGTCCTAGGCACAAACAACCTCCCATGGGGAGTGTTAGATGGGGCATTCTCCTGAGCTTTAAGAATCTCATCCTCCAAAACGGAGTCCAAAGCAGCAATCACAACACCTTCTTGTAAAATGCTCTCCTCCTCCTCCTCAGCACTGACCATGGGAGAAAAGCTGCGAGACAAAGGATGAAACTAAATGGGAGGAGACACAGATTAGATATTAGAAAAAACTTTTTGACAGTTAGGGTGATTAATGAGTGGAACAGGCTGCCACGAGAGGTGGTGAGTTCCCCTTCAATGGACGTCTTCAAACAGAGGCTGGACAGACATCTGTCTGAGATGATTTAGTGAAACCTGCTTTGAGCAGGGGGTTGGACCAGATGACCCAGGAGGTCCCTTCCAACTCTACCATTCTATGATCCGCTTTAACATTCTTGGTACCCGGGATGTAAGTAACGGAAAAATTAAACCGCGAGAAAAAAAGTGCCTACCTAGCCTGACGGGCATTCAAGCGCTTGGCAGCATCAAGATAGATCAGATTTTTATGATCAGTGAAAACCTGAATGGGAAATTCAACACCTTCCAAGAGATGACGCCAGTGTTCAAATGCGAGTTTAATAGCCAGGAATTCCCGATTACCAATATCGTAATTAAGTTCGGTCTCAGAAAATTTTTTTGAAAAAAAGGCACAGGGATGTACTCCATCCTTGCTTTCCTGAGACAACACCGCACCAACCCCCACAGAAGAAGCATCAACCTCAACCAAAAACGGCTTAGTCACATCAGGCTGCATAAGGATGGGAGCAGAGGTGAACCTCTCCTTTAGAAACACAAAAGCTTCAATGGCCTCAGAAGTCCACTGAACCGCATTAGCACCTTTCCTAGTGAGATCGGTCAGCGGTTTGACAATAATAGAAATTTTTTTTATGAATTTTCTGTAATAATTGGCGAAACCCAAAAGCCTCTGTATCGATTTCAAACCAGTAGGCCTAGGCCATTCCTGCACAGCTTGAACTTTAACTGGGTCCATCTCAAAACCTTAACTGGAGATAATGTAACCCAAAAAACTAATTCTCTGTACAGCGAACTCACATTTCTCTAGCTTAGCAAAAAGCGAATTGTCCATTAATAACTGTAAAACCTCACGTATGCTCCGCCAATGAGACTCCAGATCCGGTGAATAAATCAAAATGTCATCCAAATACACAACCACATTTTTGCCGATCAAAGGTCTAAGGATGTCATTAATAAGATTCTGAAAAAATGCTGGAGCATTGGTAAGACCAAAAGGCATAACCAGATTCTCAAAATGACCCACAGGAGTGTTAAAAGCAGTCTTCCATTCATCACCCTCCTTCATGCGCAACAAATTGTATGCCCCCTGGAGATCAATTTTAGAGAACCACTTGGCCCCCACTAACTGGTTAAACAAATCAGGAATCAATGGCAGTGGGTAAGGATTGCGTACAGTAATTTTATTAATCTCACGAAAGTCCAGACAAGGACGTAAACCGCCATCTTTTTTTTTAACAAAAAAAAATCCAACAGCCACAGGAGACTTGGAAGGCCTAATGTGACAGGCGGCCAAGCTTGTCTGTATGTATTCCTCCAAAGCCTTTCTCTCAGGAATAGTAAGATTAAATAAACGACTTTTAGGAAGAGTCGCTCCAGGGACAAATTCAATGGTACAATCATAGTCTCTATGGGGAGGCAAAATTTGTGACTCCTCCTCAGAAAAAACTCTCCAAAAATCCTGAATAGGTACAGGTAATTCCCCTTTTTCCACCGCAGCAATACGTCCGTTACAACACTTGTCATAACATTTAGGGCTCCAGGACTTAATTTCATTGGTAGACCAATCCAGTACAGGATTATGCAATTTTAACCAGGGCAACCCCAATATTACTGGAAAAGGCAAATTATTCAATACTACCAAATCCAAATTCTCTTGATGAACACCATTAATAGTGAGGGGAAACTCACAGACCTTGTGAGTAACACTCTTCAAGGGAGAGCCATCAACAGAAACCACAGCAATAGGGGATGACAAAGGTTTAGGTTTTAATGTAAGTTTTTCCAAGAATCCCCCATCAATCACATTCAGAGTAGAACCACAATCCACAAATACCCGAAACTCAATTAATTCTTCCTGAGCAGCGGTAGTAGCAGATAGGAATACTCCCTTAGTATTTAAACAGGCTATACGTGCATAACTGACCATTTTTTTTTCTTTGTTCATACGAAGCACACAGTTCTTAATAAAATGACCAAAATTTCCGCAATAGAAGCACAAACCTTCAGAAAGCCTGTGGTCTTTTTCCTGAGAGCGGGGTGTCATCGCCCCAATCTCCATCGGCTCTCCTTTGTCAGCACAGACCCTCTCAAGACTCGGAGCTAACATAGCAGAGGATTTGCTCTCATTAACCTTTGCACGCAGTCTCCTGTCCACCCGTATAGCTAATTGCATAGCCTCCTGCAAGTTTCCAGGTGTGGGATAAGCAATCAGCAAATCTTTAACCCTTTCACCTAGCCCCGCAAGAAACAAACTTTTCAAAACTGAATCGTTCCACCCCACCTGGGCAGACCACCGACGGAAGTGAGAACAATATTTTTCCACATTACCTGATCCCTGCCTCAAACGTCTCAATTCAGACTCAGCAGATGAGACACGATCAGGATCATCGTACAACAAACCCAAAGCAGAGAAACAACTATCCACTGATCTAAAGCACGGATCACTAGGTTGGAGAGAAAAAGCCCATCCCTGAGGATCCTTGCGCAAAAGTGACATTATGAACCCTATGCGCTGTGATTCATCACCAGAGGATCCGGGTCTTAAACGAAAATACAATAAACAAGCATTTTTAAAAGAAAAAAAATCTTGTTGTTCACCAAAAAATAGATCAGGCAGACGTACCTTTGGCTCCACAAAATGTGCTCCAGGGCAGCTACTCACGTGTTGTTGGAGCTTGACCACCTCCAGAGAGAGTCCCTGTAAGCGTTGAGCCAAATCTTGAACCGAGACCATGATGGAAACTGGAGGTCTTTCCTTAGAGAAATTTATTTATTTTTTTTTTGGGCTGGACTTACTGTTATGATCTGCTACAAGCACTAAGGAAAGATAGGAGATCTGTCCCTACAATAGAACTAAACTGGATCCCTACGATGTAACGGGGAACCTGATCCTACGATCAGACCCGCTAAAGTCCTCGGCTAGTCTGTACGAAGACCTATAGATGCAAGCGAGGGATCCCTACAAGAACTAGGGACTGGGATAAAGTTGGACACCTCCTAGCAGAAATTGTAGCAGTAAAAGACAAACACTCAACATAGAACATAGAGGTCAGAATACCTAGCATAACTAACAGAGAACGGTAACAGAGTACAAAGCTAGCTCAAGAGTAGAAAATACAATGAAGTCCAGCAAGGCCAGGAGGGAGGAGCCGGATTAAATAGGCAAAAATGGTCATGTGACCAGCAAACTAGAAAAAACCTAACAGGAGAGTTCTAACAAACTGCACGTCTCTTCCAAGGGGCATTTAAACCGTCTTGTTAAGCTTCTGCTACCTCCACCGCTCTTCCAAGGGGCATTTAAACCGTCTTGTTAAGCTACTGCGAACTGCACGTCTCTTCCAAGGGGCATTTAAACCGTCTTGTTAAGCTACTGCGACCTGCACGTCTCTTCCAAGTGGCATTTAAACCATCTTGTTAATCTACTGCGACCTCCACCGCTTTTCCAAGGGGCATTTAAACTGTCTTGTTAAGCTACTGCGAACTGCACGTCTCTTCCAAGGAGCATTTAAACCTGTCTTGTTATGCTACTGCGACCTCCACCGCTCTTCCAAGGGGCATTTAAACCGTCTTGTTAAGCGACTGCGACCTGCACGTCTCTTCCATGGGGCATTTAAACCGTCTTGCTAAGCTACTGTGACCTGCACGTCTCTTCCAAGGGGCATTTAAACCGTCTTGTTAAACTACTGCGACCTGCACGTCTCTTACAACAGGCATTTAAACCGTCTTGTTAAGCTACTGCGACCTGCACGTCTCTTCCAAGGGGCATTCTAACCGTCTTGTTAAGCTGCTGCGACCTGCACGTATCTACCAAGGGTCATTTAATCCGTCTTGTTAAGCTACTACGACCTCCACGTCTCTTCCAAGGGGCATTTAAACCGTCCTGTTAAGCTACTGCGACCTGCACGTCTCATCCAAGGGGCATTTAAACCGTCTTGTAAAGCTACTGCGACCTGTACGTTTCTTCCAAGGGGCATTTAAAGCGTCTTGTTAAGCTACTGCTACCTGCACGTCTCTTCCAAGGGGCATTTAAACTGTCTTGTTAAGCTACTGCGACCTCCACCGCTCTTCCAAGGGGAATTTAAACCGTCTTGTTAAGCTACTGCGACCTGCACGTCTCTTCCAAGGGGCATTTAAACCGTCTTGTTAAGCTACTGCGACCTGCATGTCTCTTACAAGGGGCATTTAAAGCGTCTTGTTAAGCCACTGCGATCTGCACGTCTCTTCCAAGGGGAATTTAAACCGTCTTGTTAAGCTACTGCGACCTGCACGTCTCTTCCAAGGGGCATTTAAACAGTCTTGTTAAGCTACTGCGACCTGCATGTCTCTTACAAGGGGCATTTAAAGCGTCTTGTTAAGCCACTGCGATCTGCACGTCTCTTCCAAGGGGCATTTAAACCTTCTTATTAAGCTACTGCGACCTGCACGTATCTTCCAATGGGCATTTAAACTGTCTTGTTAAGCTACTGCGACCTCCACCCCTCTTCCAAGTGGCATTTAAACCGTCTTGTTAAGCTACTGCGACCTGCACTTCTCCTCCAAGGGGCATTTAAACCGTATTTTTAAGCTACTTCGACCTGCACGTCTCTTCCAAGGGTCATTTAAACCGTCTTATTAAGCTACTGCGACCTGCACGTCTCTTCCAAGGGGTATTTAAACTGTCTTGATAAGCTACTGCGACCTCCACCGCTCTTCCAAGGGGCATTTAAACCATCTTGTTAAGCTACTGCGACCTGCATGTCTCTTCCAAGGGGCATTTAAACTGTCTTGTTAAGCTGCTGTGACCTGCATGTCTCTTCCAAGAGGCATTTAAACCGTCTTATTAAGCTACTGCGACCTGCACGTCTCTTCCAAGGGGAATTTCAACCGTCTTGTTAAGCTACTGCGACCTGCACGTCTCTTCCAAGGGGCATTTAAACCGTCTTGTTAAGCTACTACGACCTGCACGTCTCTTCCAAGGGGCATTTAAACTGTCTTATTAAGCTACTGCGACCTGCAGGTCTCTTCCAAGGGGCATTTAACCCATCTTGTTAAGCTACTGCGACCACCACCGCTCTTCCAATGGGCATTTAATCCGTCTTGTTAAGCTACTGCGACCTGCACGACTCTTCCAAGGGGCATTTAAACCATCTTGTTAAGCTACTGCGACCTGCTCGTCTCTTCCAAGGGGCATTTAAACCGTCTTGTTATGCTACTGCAACCTGCACGTCTCTTCCAAGGCGCATTTAAACCGTCTTTTTAAGCTACTTTGACTTGCACGTCTCTTCCAAGGGGCATTTAAACCGTCTTGTTAAGCTACTGTAACCTCCAACACTTTTCCAAGGGGCATTTAAACGGTCTTGTTAAGCTACTGCTACCTGCACGTCTCTTCCAAGAAGCATTTAAACCGTCTTGTTAAGCCACTGCGACCTGCACGTCTCTTCCAAGGGGCATTTTAACCGTCTTATTAAGCTACTGTAACCTCCACCACTTTTCCAAGAGGCATTTAAACCATCTTTTTAAGCTGCTGCGACCTGCATGTCTCTTCCAATGGGCATTTAAACCGTCTTCTTAAGCTACTGCGACCTCCACCGCTCTTCCAAGGGGCATTTAAACCATCTTGTTAAGCTACTGCAACCTGCTCGTCTCTTCCAAGGGGCATTTAAACCGTTTTGTTAAGCTACTGCGACCTGCACGTCTCTTCCAAGGCGCATTTAAACCGTCTTTTTAAGCTACTGCGACTTGCACGTCTCTTCCAAGGGGCATTTTAACCGTCTTATTAAGCTACTGTAACCTCCACCACTTTTCCAAGGGGCATTTAAACCATCTTGTTAAGCTACTGCGACCTGCATATCTCTTCCAAGGTGCATTTAAACCGTCTTGTTAAGCCACTGCGACCTGCACGTCTCTTCCAAGGGGCATTTTAACCGTCTTATTAAGCTACTGTAACCTCCACCACTTTTCCAAGAGGCACTTAAACCATCTTTTTAAGCTGCTGCGACCTGCATGTCTCTTCCAATGGGCATTTAAACCGTCTTCTTAAGCTACTGCGACCTCCACCGCTCTTCCAAGTGGCATTTAAACCATCTTGGTAAGCTACTGCGACCTGTAAGACTATTCCAAGGGGCATTTAAACCCTCTTGTTAAGCTACTGCAACCTGCACGTCTCTTCCAAGGGGAATTTAAACTGTCTTGTTAAGCTACTGCGACTTGCACGTCTCTTCCAAGGGGCATTTAAACCATCTTGTTAAGCTACTGCTACCAGCACGTCTCTTCCAAGAGGCATTTAAACCTTCGTATTAAGCTACTACGACCTGCACGTCTCTTCCAAGGGGTATTTAAACTGTCTTGTTAAGCTACTGCGACCTCCACCGCTCTTCCAAGTGGCATTCAAACCGTCTTGTTAAGCTACTGCGACCTGCACTTCTCTTCCAAGTGGCATTTAAACCGTCTTGTTAATCTACTGCGACCTGCACGTCTCTTCCAAGGGAAGTTTAAACCGTCTTATTAAGCTACTGCGACCTGCACTTCTCTTCCAAGGGGTATTTAAACTGTCTTGTTAAGCTACTGCGAACTGCACGGCTCTTCCAAGGGGCATTTAAACCTGTCTTGTTATGCTACTGCGACCTCCTCCGCTCTTCCAAGGGGCATTTAAACCGTCTTGTTGAGCTACTGCGACCTGCACGTCTCTTCCATGGGGCATTTAAACCGTCTTGCTAAGCTACTGTGACCTGCACGTCTCTTCCAAGGGGCATTTAAACCGTCTTGTTAAACTACTGCGACCTGCACGTCTCTTCCAACGGGCATTTAAACCGTCTTGTTAAGCTACTGCGACCTACACGTCTCTTCCAAGGGGCATTCTAACCGTCTTGTTAAGCTGCTGCGACCTGCACGTGTCTACCAAGGGTCAATTAATCCGTCTTGTTAAGCTACTACAACCTCCACGTCTCTTCCAAGGGTCATTTAAACCGTCTTGTTAAGCTACTGCGACCTGCACGTCTCATCCAAGGGGCATTTAAACCGTCTTGTAAAGCTACTGCGACCTGCACATTTCTTCCAAGGGGCATTTAAAGCGTCTTGTTAAGCTACTGCTACCTGCACGTCTCTTCCAAGGGGCATTTAACCCCTTAAGCCCCGGAGCATTTTTCGTTTTTGCATTTTCGTTTTTGCTCCCCTTGTTCCCAGAGCCATAGCGTTTTTATTTTTTGCTCAATATAGCCATGTGAGGGCTTATTTTTTGCGGGACGAGTTGTACTTTTCAACGCCATTACTAGTTTTATCATATCCTGTACGGGAAAACGGGAAAAAAATTCCAAGTGCGGTAAAATTGCAAAAAAAGTGCAATACCACAGTTGTTTTTTATTTATTTTTTTTACTATGTTCACTGAATGCTAAAACTGACCTGCTCTTCTTATTCTACAGGTCATTACGAGTTCATAGACACCAAACATGTATAGGTTCTTTTATATTTAAGTGTTGAAAAAAAATTCCAAAATTTGGTAAAAAAAAAAAAAAAAAATAGCGCCATTTTCTAAGACCCGTAGCGTCTCCATTTTTCGGGATCTGGGGCTGTTTGAGGGCTTATTTTTTGCGTGCCGGGCTGACGTTTTTATTGATACCATTTGGGGGTAGATCCGATGTTTTGATCGCCCGTTATTGCATTTTATTGCAATTTTGCAGCGACCAAAAAACGTAATTCTGGCGTTTAGAATTTTTTTCTCGTTACGCCGTTTACCGATCGGAATAATTCTTTTTTTATTTTGATAGATCGGTCGATTCTGAACGCGGCGATACCAAATATGTGTATGTGGTTTTTTTTTATATATTTTATTTTGAATGGGGCGAAAGGGGGGTGATTTAAACTTTTATATTTTTTTATTTTTTTTTATATTTTTAAAAACTTTTTTTTTTACTTTTTGCATGCTTCTATAGTCTCCATAGGAGACTAGAAGCAGCAACTGTCCGATCGCCTCTGCTACATACAGGGGACGAGCAGGTCCCCTGCATGCAGCAGAAATGGTCCTGTGCTATGAGCGCCGACCACTAGGTGGCGCTCATAGCGACAAGATCATGACAACCACAGGCGTCTGCTGCAGACCCTGGGTTGTCATGCACGCCCATCGGCAACCCGCGATCACGTGACGGGGTCGCCGGTGGGCGGGGCTTATGACGCGCTACCCGGAAGCGCGCGTTAAATGCTGCTGTCGGAGATTGACAGCAGCATTTAACTGGTTAACAGCCGCGGGTGGATCGCGATTCCACCCGCGGCTGTTGCGGGCACATGTCAGCTGTAAGAATCAGCTGACATGTGCTCGGTTCAGTGAGGGCTCAGCGCCGGAGCCCTCACTGAACCGGCGGTGCGCAAATATGCGTACTAATACGTCCCCGGTAAGTAAGGGGTTAAACTGTCTTGTTAAGCTACTGCGACCTCCACCGCTCTTCCAAGGGGCATTTAAAGCGTCTTGTTAAGCCACTGCGATCTGTACGTCTCTTCCAAGGGGAATTTAAACCGTCTTGTTAAGCTACTGCGACCTGCACGTCTCTTCCAAGGGGCATTTAAACAGTCTTGTTAAGCTACTGCGACCTGCATGTCTCTTACTAGGGGCATTTAAAGCGTCTTGTTAAGCCACTGCGATCTGCACGTCTCTTCCAAGGGGCATTTAAGCCGTCTTTTTAAGCTGCTGCGACCTGCATGTCTCTTCCAATGGACATTTAAACCATCTTGTTAAGCTACTGCGACCTCCACCTCTCTTCCAAGGGGCATTTAAACCATCTTGTTAAGCTACTGCGACCGGCACGTCTCTTCCAAGGGGCATTTAAGCCGTCTTGGTAAGCTACTGCGACCTGCAAGCCTATTCCAAGAGGCATTTAAACCCTCTTGTTAAGCTACTGCAACCTGCAAGTCTCTTCCAAGGGGGATTTAAACTGTCTTGTTAAGCTACTGCGACCTGCACGTCTCTTCCAAGGGGCATTTAAACTGTCTTTTTAAGCTACTGCGACCTGCACGTCTCTTCCAAGGGGCATTTAAACCTTCTTATTAAGCTACTGCGACCTGCACTTCTCTTCCAAGGGGCATTTAAACTGTCTTGTTAAGCTACTGCGACCTGCATGTCTCTTCCAAGGGGCATTTAAACCGTCTTGTTAAGCTACTGCGACCTCCACCGCTCTTCCAAGTGGCATTTAAACCGTCTTGTTAAGCTACTGCAACCTGTATGTCTCTTCCAAGGGGCATTTAAACCGTCTTGTTAAGCTACTGCGACCTGCACGTCTCTTCCAAGGGGCATTTAAACCGTCTTTTTAAGCTGCTGCGACCTGCATGTCTCTTCCAATGGACATTTAAACCGTCTTGTTAAGTTAAGGATGTTACCGATAGGATACCAAAGCTCATCAGTCCCAAGGATGTCCACCCATTTCTTCTGATACATGTTGGCACCAATCACACGGCAAAGAAGGACCTACCGACAATCTGCAAGGACTTTGAAGCATTGGGGAAGAAAGTAAAAGAACTGGATGCGCAGGTAGTTTTTTCTTCTATCCTTCCAGTAGATGGGCATGGCGTCAGGAGATGGAACAGGATCCTTGATGTGAACAGCTGGCTGAGACGATGGTGCAGACAACAAGGATTTGGATTCCTGGACCACGGTGTGAATTACCTCTATGATGGACTCCTTGCCAGAGACGGACTACACCTCAACAAACCCGGGAAACACACATTCGCCAGGAGACTCGCAACACTCATCAGGAGGGCGTTAAACTAGAAGAAGAGGGGATGGGAAGAAAAACGCCGGACACGAACATGCAACCAGAGGACATACTAATGAAAGATATGAAGTGCGACAAAGAAGGTCCAAGACAAGATACTTGGAAGGAAGGTAAGAAAATTTCTAATACAATCCACAGGGAGAAGATTGGAACAAAACAAAATCGTGTAAACTGCGTGCTAGCAAATGCCAGGAGCCTGACAAACAAGATGGATGAACTGGAAGCAGAAATATCTACAGGTAACTATGACATAGTGGGAATAACCGAGACATGGTTGGATGAAAGCTATGACTGGGCAGTTAACTTACAGGGTTACAGTCTGTTTAGAAGGGATCGAAGAAATCGGAAAGGGGGTGGAGTCTGTCTATATGTAAAGACGTGTCTAAAGCCTACAATACGGGAGGATGTATGGGAGGGAAATGAGGAGGTCGAGTCCTTATGGGTGGAGATACATGGGGCAAAAAACAATAATAAAATTATCATAGGAGTCTGTTATAAACCACCAAATATAACAGAAGCCACGGAAAGTCTATTAATGAGACAAATAGACGAAGTAGCAAAAAATAACGAGGTGATTATTATGGGGGACTTCAACTACCCCGATATAGACTGGGAAACCGAAAGCTGTAGATCTCAGAAAGGAAACAGGTTTCTGTCAATTATCAAAGACAATTATTTGTCACAACTTGTGCAGGAACCAACTAGAGGGACGGCCCTTTTAGACTTAATATTAACTAACAGGCCAGACAGAATAACTGAGGTGCAGGTTGGGGGGCACCTCGGAAATAGTGACCACAACATTATACAATTCCACATGTGCTTCAGTAGGGTGCCCAGCAAGGGAGTCACAAAAACACTGAACTTCAGGAGGGCAAAGTTTGATCAGCTAAGAGATGCCCTTCACCTTATAGACTGGGATAGTATCTTCAGTAATAGGAGCACGGATAGAAAATGGGAAATTTTCAAAACAGTCCTACATAGTCACTGTAGAAGGTACATACCTTATGGGAATAAAAGGGCTAGGAATAGGAGGAAGCCAATGTGGCTAAATAAGGAAGTCAAGAGGGCAATGAAAAACAAAAAAAGGGCTTTCGGTAAACTTAAACAAGAAGGCAGCGAGGAAGCGCTAATATCTTATAGGGAAAAAAACAAAATCTGTAAGAAACAAATAAGAATAGCAAAAGAGGAGACAGAGAGACTAATTGCCAAAGAAAGTAAAACGAATCCCAAACTGTTCTTTAACTATATAAACAGTAAAAGGATTAAAACTGATGGAGTTGGCCCATTGAAAAATAACCTGGGTAAAATCATAGAGGGCGATGAGGGTAAAGCAAACCTACTCAATAGCTTCTTCTCCACTGTTTTCACAAAAGAAAACAATTTATCGGAGGAAATGCAAAGTGATAAAGTAAACCCTCCGCTAAATATCACCCACCTAACCCAGGAGGAAGTTCAGAAACGCCTAAATAATATCAAAATAGACAAGTCACCAGGCCCAGATGGCATACACACCCGGGTACTAAAAGGATTAAGTAATGTGATAGACAGACCGCTGTATCTTATATTCAAGCACTCTTTATGGACAGGGACTGCCCCACTAGACTGGCGCCAAGCAAATGTGGTACCAATATTCAAAAAGGGGTCTAAAAGTGACCCTGGGAACTATAGACCAGTCAGCTTAACGTCTGTTGTGGGTAAATTGTTTGAAGGATTTCTTAGAGATGCTATTGTAGAATATCTTAATGATAATAACTGTCTAACTCCATATCAACATGGATTCATGAGAGATCGCTCCTGCCAAACAAACCTGATTGCCTTCTACGAGGAGGTGAGCTCACAGCTGGACCGGGGAGAGTCAGTGGATGTTGTATACCTTGACTTCTCCAAAGCGTTTGATACCGTGCCACACAAAAGGTTGGTATATAAAATGAGAATGCTTGGTCTGGGGGATAATGTGTGTAAGTGGGTAAATAGCTGGCTGAGTGATAGAAAGCAGAGGGTGGTTATCAATGGAGTAAGCTCAGGGTGTGTCAGGGTTACTAGCGGGGTGCCTCAAGGGTCTGTCTTGGGCCCTATATTATTTAATATATTTATTAATGATCTAGTGGAAGGGTTGCATAGTAAAATAGCAATATTTGCAGATGATACTAAACTTTGTAAAGTAGTTAACACAGATGAGGATAGGGCACAGCTACAGGAGGATTTAGATAAATTGGGGAGTTGGGCCAAAAAATGGCAAATGGGGTTCAATGCCGATAAATGTAAGGTCATGCACATGGGAAAGAAAAACAGCAGTCACCCATACATATTAAATGGGAAACCGTTGGGGAAATCTGACATGGAGAAGGACCTGGGCGTCTTGGTTAATAGCAAATTAAATTGGAGTGCCCAGTGTCAGGCAGCAGCTGCGAAGGCAAATAGAGTCATGGCATGCATCAGAAGAGGAATAGGGGCATATGATGAGAACATTGTTCTTCCTCTGTATAAAGTGCTGGTAAGGCCGCACTTAGAATATTGTGCACAGTTCTGGGCTCCGGTGCTCAGGAAAGACATATTGGAGCTAGAGAGGGTACAAAGGAGGGCGACTAAGGTAATAAAGGGAATGGAGGGACTAGAATACCCAGAGAGGTTGTCAAAATTAGGCCTATTTACGTTGGAAAAGAGAAGGCTTAGGGGAGACCTCATAAACATGTATAAATACATCAGGGGACAGTACAGAGATCTCTCCCATGACCTGTTTATACCAAGGATGGTGACAAAGACGAGGGGGCACACTATGCGTCTGGAGGAAAGGAGGTTCCTGCACCAGCATAGAAGGGGATTCTTTACGGTCAGAGCCGTGAGACTCTGGAACTCTCTGGGAGAGGAAGTGGTGATGTCCAACTCACTTAATGAGTTCAAGAGAGGCCTGGACGCCTTTCTTGAGAACAATAAAATTACATCTTATGCTTAGTGATAGTTAATTAATCCAGATTGGTGTCGGGAAGTGAATTTTTTCCTCAATGATGTCAATTGGCCTATACCGCATGTTTTTTTTTTTTGTTTTGTTTTGTTTTTTTTTGCGTTCCCCTGGATCAATGCTGCGGAATAGCTGCAGTGCACAAGAAATAGGCTGAACTGGATGGACGCTTGTCTTTTTTCGGCCTTATAAACTATGTAAGTATGTACTGCGACCTCCACCTCTCTTCCAAGGGGCATTTAAACCATCTTGTTAAGCTACTGCTAACTGCACGTCTCTTCCAAGGGGCATTTAAACCGTCTTGATAAGCTACTGCGACCTGCAAGCCTATTCCAAGAGGCATTTAAACCCTCTTGTTAAGCTACTGCAACCTGCAAGTCTATTTCAAGGGGGATTTAAACTGTCTTGTTAAGCTACTGCAACCTGCACGTCTCTTCCAAGGGGCATTTAAACTGTCTTGTTAAGCTACTGTGACCTGCACGTCTCTTCCAAGGGGCATTTAAACCTTCTTATTAAGCTACTGCGACCTGCACGTATCTTCCAATGGGCATTTAAACTGTCTTGTTAAGCTACTGCGACCTCCACCCCTCTTCCAAGTGGCATTTAAACCGTCTTGTTAAGCTACTGCGACCTGCACTTCTCCTCCAAGGGGCATTTAAACCGTCTTGTTAAGCTACTTCGACCTGCACGTCTCTTCCAAGGGTCATTTAAACCGTCTTATTAAGCTACTGCGACCTGCACGTCTCTTCCAAGGGGTATTTAAACTGTCTTGATAAGCTACTGCGACCTCCACCGCTCTTCCAAGGGGCATTTAAACCATCTTGTTAAGCTACTGCGACCTGCATGTCTCTTCCAAGGGGCATTTAAACTGTCTTGTTAAGCTGCTGCGACCTGCATGTCTCTTCCAAGAGGCATTTAAACCGTCTTATTAAGCTACTGCGACCTGCACGTCTCTTCCAAGGGGAATTTCAACCGTCTTGTTAAGCTACTGCGACCTGCACGTCTCTTCCAAGGGGCATTTAAACCGTCTTGTTAAGCTACTACAACCTGCACGTCTCTTCCAAGGGGCATTTAAACTGTCTTATTAAGCTACTGCGACCTGCAGGTTTCTTCCAAGGGGCATTTAACCCATCCTGTTAAGCTACTGCGACCACCACCGCTCTTCCAATGGGGATTTAATCCGTCTTGTTAAGCTACTGCGACCTGCACGACTCTTCCAAGGGGCATTTAAACCGTCTTGTTAAGCTACTGCGACCTGCTCGTCTCTTCCAAGGGGCATTTAAACCGTCTTGTTATGCTACTGCAATCTGCACGTCTCTTCCAAGGCGCATTTAAACCGTCTTTTTAAGCTACTTTGACTTGCACGTCTCTTCCAAGGGGCATTTAAACCGTCTTGTTAAGCTACTGTAACCTCCACCACTTTTCCAAGGGGCATTTAAACCGTTTTGTTAAGCTACTGCAACCTGCTCGTCTCTTCCAAGGGGCATTTAAACCGTTTTGTTAAGCTACTGCGACCTGCACGTCTCTTCCAAGGCGCATTTAAACCGTCTTTTTAAGCTACTGCGACTTGCACGTCTCTTCCAAGGGGCATTTTAACCGTCTTATTAAGCTACTGTAACCTACACCACTTTTCCAAGGCGCATTTAAACCATCTTGTTAAGCTACTGCGACCTGCATATCTCTTCCAAGGTGCATTTAAACCATCTTGTTAAGCCACTGCGACCTGCACGTCTCTTCCAAGGGGCATTTAAACCGTTTTGTTAAGCTACTGCGACCTGCACGTCTCTTCCAAGGCGCATTTAAACCGTCTTTTTAAGCTACTGCGACTTGCACCTCTCATCCAAGGGGCATTTTAACCGTCTTATTAAGCTACTGCAACCTCCACCACTTTTCCAAGGGGCATTTAAACCATCTTGTTAAGCTACTGCGACCTGTAAGACTATTCCAAGGGGCATTTAAACCCTCTTGTTAAGCTACTGCAACCTGCACGTCTCTTCCAAGGGGAATTTAAACTGTCTTGTTAAGCTACTGCGACTTGCACGTCTCTTCCAAGGGGCATTTAAACCATCTTGTTAAGCTACTGCTACCAGCACGTCTCTTCCAAGAGGCATTTAAACCTTCGTATTAAGCTACTGCGACCTGCACGTCTCTTCCAAGGGGTATTTAAACTGTCTTGTTAAGCTACTGCGACCTCCACCGCTCTTCCAAGTGGCATTCAAACCGTCTTGTTAAGCTACTGCGACCTGCACTTCTCTTCCTAGGGGCATTTAAACCGTCTTGTTAAGCTACTGCTACCTGCACGTCTCTTCCAAGGAGCATTTAAACTGTCTTGTTAAGCTACTGCGACCTCCACCGCTCTTCCAAGGGGCATTTAAACCGTCTTGTTAAGCTACTGCGACCTGCACATCTCTTCCAAGACGCATTTAAACCGTTTTGTTAAGCTACTGCGACCTGCACATCTCTTCCAAGACGCATTTAAACCGTCTTTTTAAGCTACTGCGACTTGCACATCTCTTCCAAGGGGCATTTTAACCGTCTTATTAAGCTACTGTAACCTACACCACTTTTCCAAGGGGCATTTAAACCATCTTGTTAAGCTACTGCGACCTGCATATCTCTTCCAAGGTGCATTTAAACCATCTTGTTAAGCCACTGCGACCTGCACGTCTCTTCCAAGGGGCATTTTACCCGTCTTATTAAGCTACTGTAACCTCCACCACTTTTCCAAGGGGCATTTAAACCGTCTTTTTAAGCTGCTGCGACCTGCATGTCTCTTCCAATGGGCATTTAAACCGTCTTCTTAAGCTACTGCGACCTCCACCGCTCTTCCAAGGGGCATTTAAACCATCTTGGTAAGCTACTGCGACCTGTAAGACTATTCCAAGGGGCATTTAAACCCCCTTGTTAAGCTACTGCAACCTGCACGTCTCTTCCAAGGGGAATTTAAACTGTCTTGTTAAGCTACTGCGACTTGCACGTCTCATCCAAGGGGCATTTAAACCATCTTGTTAAGCTACTGCTACCAGCACGTCTCTTCCAAGAGGCATTTAAACCTTCGTATTAAGCTACTGCGACCTGCACGTCTCTTCCAAGGGGTATTTAAACTGTCTTGTTAAGCTACTGCGACCTCCACCGCTCTTTCAAGTGGCATTCAAACCGTCTTGTTAAGCTACTGCGACCTGCACTTCTCTTCCAAGTGGCATTTAAACCGTCTTGTTAAGCTACTGCGACCTGCACGTCTCTTCCAAGGGGTATTTAAACTGTATTGTTAAGCTACTGCGAACTGCACGTCTCTTCCAAGGGGCATTTAAACCTGTCTTGTTATGCTACTGCGACCTCCTCCGCTCTTCCAAGGGGCAATTAAACCGTCTTGTTAAGCTACTGCGACCTGCACGTCTCTTTCATGGGGCATTTAAACCGTCTTGCTAAACTACTGTGACCTGCACGTCTCTTCCAAGGGGCATTTAAACCGTCTTGTTAAACTACTGCGACCTGCACGTCTCTTCCAACGGGCATTTAAACCGTCTTGTTAAGCTACTGCGACCTACACGTCTCTTCCAAGGGGCATTCTAACCGTCTTGTTAAGCTGCTGCGACCTGCACGTGTCTACCAAGGGTCATTTAATCCGTCTTGTTAAGCTACTACGACCTCCACGTCTCTTCCAAGGGGCATTTAAACTGTCTTGTTAAGCTACTGCGACCTCCACCGCTCTTCCAAGGGGAATTTAAACCGTCTTGTTAAACTACTGCGACCTGCACGTCTCTTCCAACGGGCATTTAAACTGTCTTGTTAAGCTACTGCGACCTACACGTCTCTTCCAAGGGGCATTCTAACCGTCTTGTTAAGCTGCAGCGACCTGCACGTGTCTACCAAGGGTCATTTAATCCGTCTTGTTAAGCTACTACGACCTCCACGTCTCTTCCAAGGGGCATTTAAACCGTCTTGTTAAGCTACTGCGACCTGCACGTCTCATCCAAGGGGCATTTAAACCGTCTTGTAAAGCTACTGCGAACTGCACGTTTCTTCCAAGGGGCATTTAAAGCGTCTTGTTAAGCTACTGCTACCTGCACGTCTCTTCCAAGGGGCATTTAAACTGTCTTGTTAAGCTACTGCGACCTCCACCGCTCTTCCAAGGGGAATTTAAACCGTCTTGTTAAGCTACTGTGACCTGCACGTCTCTTCCAAGGGGCATTTAAACCATCTTGTTAAGCTACTGCGACCTGCATGTCTCTTACAAGGGGCATTTAAAGCGTCTTGTTAAGCCACTGCGATCTGCACGTCTCTTCCAAGGGGAATTTAAACCGTCTTGTTAAGCTACTGCGACCTGCACGTCTCTTCCAAGGGGCATTTAAACCGTCTTGTTAAGCTACTGCGACCTGCATGTCTCTTACAAGGGGCATTTAAAGCGTCTTGTTAAGCCACTGCGATCTGCACGTCTCTTCCAAGGGGCATTTAAGCCGTCTTTTTAAGCTGCTGCGACCTGCATGTCTCTTCCAATGGACATTTAAACCATCTTGTTAAGCTACTGCGACCTCCACCTCTCTTCCAAGGGGCATTTAAACCATCTTGTTAAGCTACTGCGACCGGCACGTCTCTTCCAAGGGGCATTTAAGCCGTCTTGGTAAGCTACTGCGACCTGCAAGCCTATTCCAAGAGGCATTTAAACCCTCTTGTTAAGCTACTGCAACCTGCAAGTGTCTTCCAAGGGGGATTTAAACTGTCTTGTTAAGCTACTGCTACCTGCACGTCTCTTCCAAGGGGCATTGAAACTGTCTTGTTAAGCTACTGCGACCTCCACCGCTCTTCCAAGGGGAATTTAAACCGTCTTGTTAAGCTACTGCGACCTGCACGTCTCTTCCAAGGGGCATTTAAACCGTCTTGTTAAGCTACTGCGACCTGCATGTCTCTTACAAGGGGCATTTAAAGCGTCTTGTTAAGCCACTGCGATCTGCACGTCTCTTCCAAGGGGAATTTAAACCATCTTGTTAAGCTACTGCGACCTGCACGTCTCTTCCAAGGGGCATTTAAACTGTCTTTTTAAGCTACTGCGACCTGCACGTCTCTTCCAAGGGGCATTTAAACCTTCTTATTAAGCTACTGCGACCTGCACTTCTCTTCCAAGGGGCATTTAAACTGTCTTGTTAAGCTACTGCGACCTGCATGTCTCTTCCAAGGGGCATTTAAACCGTCTTGTTAAGCTACTGCGACCTCCACCGCTCTTCCAAGTGGCATTTAAACCGTCTTGTTAAGCTACTGCGACCTTAATGTCTCTTCCAAGGGGCATTTAAACCGTCTTGTTAAGCTACTGCGACCTGCACGTCTCTTCCAAGGGGCATTTAAACCGTCTTGTTAAGCTACTGCGACCTCCACCTCTCTTCCAAGGGGCATTTAAACCATCTTGTTAAGCTACTGCAAACTGCACGTCTCTTCCAAGGGGCATTTAAACCGTCTTGATAAGCTACTGCGACCTGCAAGCCTATTCCAAGAGGCATTTAAACCCTCTTGTTAAGCTACTGCCAACTGCAAGTCTCTTTCAAGGGGGATTTAAACTGTCTTGTTAAGCTACTGCGACCTGCACGTCTCTTCCAAGGGGCATTTAAACTGTCTTGTTAAGCTACTGCGACCTGCACGTCTCTTCCAAGGGGCATTTAAACCTTCTTATTAAGCTACTGCGACTTGCACGTCTCTTCCAATGGGCATTTAAACTGTCTTGTTAAGCTATTGCGACCTGCACGTCCCTTCCAAGGGGCATTTAAACCGTCTTGTTAAGCTACTGCGACCTCCACCGCTCTTTCAAGGGGCATTTAAGCCATCTTGTTAAGCTACTTAGACCTGCACGTCTCTTCCAAGGGTAATTTAAACCATCTTATTAAGCTACTGCGACCTGCACGTCTCTTCCAAGGGGTATTTAAACTGTCTTGATAAGCTACTGCGACCTCCACCGCTCTTCCAAGGGGAATTTAAACCGTCTTGTTAAGCTACTGCGACCTGCATGTCTCTTCCAAGGGTCATTTAAACTGTCTTGTTAAGCTGCTGCGACCTGCATGTCTCTTCCAAGATGCATTTAAACCGTATTATTAAGCTACTGCGACCTGCACGTCTCTTCCAAGGGGAATTTAAACCGTCTTGTTAAGCTACTGCGACCCACACGTCTCTTCCAAGGGGCATTTAAACAGTCTTGTTAAGCTACTACGACCTGCACGTCTCTTCCAAGGGGCATTTAAACTGTCTTATTAAGCTACTGCGACCTGCAGGTCTCTTCCAAGGGGCATTTAACCCGTCTTGTTAAGCTACTGCGACCACCAACACTCTTCCAATGGGCATTTAATCCGTCTTGTTAAGCTACTGCGACCTGCACGTCTCTTCCAAGGGGCATTTAAACCGTCTTGTTAAGCTATTGCGACCTGCACGTCCCTTCCAAGGGGCATTGAAACCGTCTTTTTAAGCTACTGCGACCTCCACCGCTCTTTCAAGGGGCATTTAAACCGTCTTGTTAAGCTACTGCGACCTGCATGTCTCTTACAAAGGTCATTTAAACCGTCTTATTAAGCTACTGCGTACTGCACGTCTCTTCAAAGGGGCATTTAAACTGTCTTGTTAAGCTGCTGCGACCTCCACTTCTCTTCCAGGGAGCATTTAAACCGTCTTGTTAAGCTACTGCGACCTCCACTTCTCTTCCAGGGGGCATTTAAATCGTCTTGTTAAGCTACTGCAACCTGATCTTCTCTTCCAAGGGGCATTTAAACCGTCTTGATAAGCTACTGCGACCTGCACGTCTCTTCCAAGTCGCATTTAAACCGTCTTTTTAAGTTACTGCGACTTGAACGTCTCTTCCAAGGGGCATTTTAACAGTCTTGTTAAGCTACTGTAACCTCTACCACTTTTCCACGGGGCATTTAAACCGTCTTATTAAGCTACTGCGACCTTCACATCTCTTCCAAGGGGCATTTAAAACATCTTGTTAAGCTACTGCAATCTGCATGTCTCTTCCAAGGGACATATAAACCGTCTTGTTAAGCTACTGCGACCTCCACCGCTCTTCCAAGGGGCATTTAAAACATCTTGGTAAGCTACTGCGACCTGTAAGACTATTCCAAGGGGCATTTAAACCCTCTTGTTAAGCTACTGCAACCTGCACGTCTCTTCCATGGGCGATTTAAACTGTCTTGTTAAGCTACTGCGACCTGCACGTCTCTTCCAAGGGGCATTTAAACCATCTTGTTAAGCTACTGCGACCTGCACGTCTCTTCCAAGGGTCATTTAAACCTTCGTATTAAGCTACTGCGACGTGCACGTCTCTTCCAAGGGGTATTTTAACTGTCTTATTAAGCTACTGCAACCTCCACCGCTCTTCCAAGTGGCATTCAAACCGTCTTGTTAAGCTACTGCGACCTGCACTTCTCTTCCAAGTGGCATTTAAACCGTCTTGTTAAGCTACTGCGACCTGCACGTCTCTTCCAAGGGACATTTAAACCGTCTTATTAAGCTACTGCAACCTGCACTTCTCTTACAAGGGGTATTTAAACTGTCTTGTTTAGCTACTGCGACCTCCACCGCTCTTCCAAGGGGCATTTAAACCATCTTGTTAAGCTACTGCGACCTGCACGTCTCTTTCAAGGGGAATTTAAACCGTCTTGTTAAGCTACTGCGACCGCCACGTCTCTTCCAAGGGGCATTTAAACCGTCTTGTTAAGCTACTGCGACATGCACGTCTCTTCCAAGGGGCATTTCAACCGTCTTGTTAAGCTACTGCTACCTGCATGTCTCTACCAAGGGGCATTTAAACCATCTTATTAAGCTACTGCGACCTGCACGTCTCTTCCAAGGCGTATTTTAACTATATTGTTAAGCTACTGCGACCTCCACCTCTCTTCCAAGGGACATTTAAACCGTCTTGTTAAGCTACTGCGACCTGCACGTCTCTTCCAAGGGGCATTTAAACCGTCTTTTTAAGCTACTGCGACCTGCACGTCTCTTCCAAGGGTCATTTAAACCCTCGTATTAAGCTACTGCGACCTGCACTTCTCTTCCAAGGGGTATTTAAACTGTCTTGTTAAGCTACTGCGACCTCCACCGCTCTTCCAAGTGGCATTCAAACCGTCTTGTTAAGCTACTGCGACCTGCACTTTTCTTCCAAGTGGCATTTAAACCGTCTTGTTGAGCTACTTCGACCTGCACGTCTCTTCCAAGGGACATTTAAACCGTCTTATTAAGCTACTGCGACCTGCACTTCTCTTCCAAGGGGTATTTAAACTGTCTTGTTAAGCTTCTGCGACCTCCACCGCTCTTCCAAGGGGCATTTAAACCATCCTGTTAAGCTACTGCGACCTGCACGTCTCTTTCAAGGGGCATTTAAACCATCTTGTTAAGCTACTGCGACCGGCACGTCTCTTCCAAGGGGCATTTAAGCCGTCTTGTTAAGCTACTGCGACATGCACGTCTCTTCCAAGGGGCATTTCAACCGTCTTGTTAAGCTACTGCGACATGCATGTCTCTACCAAGAGCCATTTAAACCGTCTTTTTAAGCTACTGCGACCTGCACGTCTCTTCCAAGGAGCATTTAAACCGTCTTGTTAAGCTACTGCGACTTGCACGTCTCTTACAAGGGGCATTTAAACCATCTTGTTAAGCTATTGTAACCTCCACCACTTTTCCAAGGGGCATTTAAACCGTCTTGTTAAGCTACTGCGATATGCACGTCTCTTCCAAGGGGCATTTTAACCGTCTTATTAAGCTACTGCGACCTGCACGTCTCTTCCAATGGGTATTTTAACTATATTGTTAAGCTACTGCGATCTCCACCTCTCTTCCAAGGGACATTTAAACCGTCTTGTTAAGCTACTGCGACCTGCACGTCTCTTCCAAGGAGCATTTAAACCGTCTTGTTAAGCTACTGCGACTTGCACGTCTCTTACAAGGGGCATTTAAACCGTCTTGTTAAGCTATTGTAACCTCCACCACTTTTCCAAGGGGCATTTAAACCATCTTGTTAAGCTACTGCGATATGCACGTCTCTTCCAAGGGGCATTTTAACCGTCTTATTAAGCTATTGCGACCTGCAAGTCTCTTCCAAGGGGTATTTTAACTATATTGTTAAGCTACTGCGACCTCCACCTCTCTTCCAAGGGACATTTAAACCGTCTTGTTAAGCTACTGCGACCTGCACGTCTCTTCCAAGGGGCATTTAAACCGTCTTGTTAAGCTACTGCGACCTGCACGTCTCTTCCAAGGGTCATTTAAACCTTCGTATTAAGCAACTGCGACCTGCACGTCTCTTCCAAGGGGTATTTAAACTGTCTTGTTAAGCTACTGCGACCTCCACCGCTCTTCCAAGTGGCATTCAAACCGTCTTGTTAAGCTACTGCGACTTGCACTTCTCTTCCAAGTGGCATTTAAACCGTCTTGTTAAGCTACTGCAACCTGCACTTCTCTTCCAAGTGGCATTTAAACCGTCTTGTTGAGCTACTGCGACCTGCACGTCTCTTCCAAGGGAGATTTAAACCGTCTTATTAAGCTACTGCGACCTGCACTTCTCTTCCAAGGGGTATTTAAACTGTCTTGTTAAGCTACTGCGACCTCCACCGCTCTTTCAAGGGGCATTTAAACCATCTTGTTAAGCTACTGCGACCTGCACGTCTCTTTCAAGGGGCATTTAAACCGTCTTGTTAAGCTACTGCGACCGGCACTTCTCTTCCAAGGGGTATTTAAACCGTCTTTTTAAGCTACTGCGACATGCACGTCTCTTCCAAGGGGCATTTCAACCGTCTTGTTAAGCTACTGCTACCTGCATGTCTCTACCAAGAGGCATTTAAACCGTCTTTTTAAGCTACTGCGACATGCATGTCTCTTCCAAGTAGCATTTAAACCGTCTTGTTAAGCTACTGCGACTTGCACGTCTCTTCCAAGGAGCATTTAAACCGTCTTGTTAAGCTACTGCGACCTGCATGTCTCTTACAACGGTCATTTAAACCGTCTTAATAAGCTACTGCGTACTGCATGTCTCTTCCAAGGGGCATTTAAACCGTCTTGTTAAGCTACTGCGACCTGCACGTCTCTTCAAAGGGGCATTTAAACTGTCTTGTTAAGCTGCTGCGACCTCCACTTCTCTTCCAGGGAGCATTTAAACCGTCTTGTTAAGCTACTGTAACCTCCACCACTTTTCCAAGGGGCATTTAAACCGTCTTGTTAAGCTACTGCTACCTGCACGTCTCTTCCAAGGAGCATTTAAACTGTCTTGTTAAGCTACTGCGACCTCCACCGCTCTTCCAAGGGGCATTTAAAACATCTTGGTAAGCTACTGCGACCTGTAAGACTATTCCAAGGGGCATTTAAACCCTCTTGTTAAGCTACTGCAACCTGCACGTCTCTTCCAAGGGGAATTTAAACTGTCTTGTTAAGCTACTGCGACTTGCACTTCTCTTCCAAGGGGCATTTAAACCATCTTGTTAAGCTACTGCTACCAGCACGTCTCTTCCAAGAGGCATTTAAACCTTCGTATTAAGCTACTGCGACCTGCACGTCTCTTCCAAGGGGTATTTAAACTGTCTTGTTAAGCTACTGCGACCTCCACCGCTCTTCCAAGTGGCATTCAAACCGTCTTGTTAAGCTACTGCGACCTGCACTTCTCTTCCAATGGGCATTTAAACCGTCTTGTTAAGCTACTGCTACCTGCACTTCTCTTCCAAGGAGCATTTCAACTGTCTTGTTAAGCTACTGCGACCTCCACCGCTCTTCCAAGGGGCATTTAAACCGTCTTGTTAAGCTACTGCAACCTGCTCGTCTCTTCCAAGGGGCATTTAAACCGTTTTGCTAAGCTACTGCGACCTGCACGTCTCTTCCAAGGCGCATTTAAACCGTCTTTTTAAGCTACTGCGACTTGCACGTCTCTTCCAAGGAGCATTTTAACCGTCTTATTAAGCTACTGTAACCTCCACCACTTTTCCAGGGGGCATTTAAACCATCTTGTTAAGCTACTGCGACCTGCATATCTCTTTCAAGGTGCATTTAAACCGTCTTGTTAAGCCACTGCGACCTGCACGTCTCTTCCAAGGGGCATTTAAACCGTCTTATTAAGCTACTGTAACCTCCACCACTTTTCCAAGGGGCATTTAAACCGTCTTTTTAAGCTGCTGCGACCTGCATGTCTCTTCCAATGGGCATTTAAACCGTCTTCTTAAGCTACTGCGAACTCCACCGCTCTTCCAAGGGGCATTTAAACCAGCTTGGTAAGCTACTGCTACCTGTAAGACTATTCCAAGGGGCATTTAAACCCTCTTGTTAAGCTACTGCAACCTGCACGTCTCTTCCAAGGGGAATTTAAACTGTCTTGTTAAGCTACTGCGACTTGCACGTCTCATCCAAGAGGCATTTAAACCATCTTGTTAAGCTACTGCTACCAGCACGTCTCTTCCAAGAGGCATTTAAACCTTCGTATTAAGCTACTGCGACCTGCACGTCTCTTCCAAGAGGTATTTAAACTGTCTTGTTAAGCTACTGCGACCTCCACCGCTCTTCCAAGTGGCATTCAAACTGTCTTGTTAAGCTACTGCGACCTGCACTTCTCTTCCAAGTGGCATTTAAACCGTCTTGTTAAGCTACTGCGACCTGCACGTCTTTTCCAAGGGACATTTAAACCGTCTTATTAAGCTACTGCGACCTGCACTTCTCTTCCAAGGGGTATTTAAACTGTCTTGTTAAGCTACTGCGACCTCCACCGCTCTTCCAAGGGGCATTTAAACCATCTTGTTAAACTACTGCGACCTTCAAAGCTCTTCCAAGGGGCATTTAAACCATCTTGTTAAGCTACTGCGACCTGCACGTTTCTTTCAAGGGGCATTTAAACCGTCTTGTTAAGCTACTGCGACCTGCACGTCTCTTCCAAGGGTCATTTAAACCTTCGTATTAAGCTACTGCGACCTGCACGTCTCTTCCAAGGGGTATTTAAACTGTCTTGTTAAGCTACTGCGACCTCCACCGCTTTTCCAAGTGGCGTTCAAACCATCTTGTTAAGCTACTGCGACTTGCACTTCTCTTCCAAGTGGCATTTAAACCGTCTTGTTGAGCTACTGCGACCTGCACGTCTCTTCCAAGGGTCATTTAAACCTTCGTATTAAGCTACTGCGACCTGCACGTCTCTTCCAAGGGGTATTTAAACTGTCTTATTAAGCTACTGCTACCTCCACCGCTCTTCCAAGTGGCATTCAAACCGTCTTGATAAGCTACTGCGACTTGCACTTCTCTTCCAAGTGGCATTTAAACCGTCTTGTTAAGCTACTGCGACCTGCACTTCTCTTCCAAGTGGAATTTAAACCGTCTTGTTGAGCTACTGCGACCTGCACGTCTCTTCCAAGGGACATTTAAACCGTCTTATTAAGCTACTGCGACCTGCACTTCTCTTCCAAGGGGTATTTAAACTGTCTTGTTAAGCTACTGCGACCTCCACCGCTCTTCCAAGGGGCATTTAAACCATCTTGTTAAGCTACTGCGACCTGCACGTCTCTTTCAAGGGGCATTTAAACCGTCTTGTTAAGCTACTGCGACCGGCACTTCTCTTCCAAGGGGCATTTAAACCGTCTTTTTAAGCTACTGCGACATGCACGTCTCTTCCAAGGGGCATTTCAACCGTCTTGTTAAGCTACTGCTACCTGCATGTCTCTACCAAGAGGCATTTAAACCGTCTTTTTAAGCTACTGCGACCTGCATGTCTCTTCCAAGTAGCATTTAAACCGTCTTGTTAAGATACTGCGACTTGCACGTCTCTTACAAGGGGCATTTAAACCGTCTTGTAAAGCTATTGTAACCTCCACCACTTTTCCAAGGGGCATTTAAACCGTCTTGTTAAGCTACTGCGACATGCACGTCTCTTCCAATTGGCATTTTAACCGTCTTATTAAGCTACTGCGACCTGCACGTCTCTTCCAAGGGGTATTTAAACTATATTGTTAAGCTACTGCGACCTCCACCTCTCTTCCAAGGGACATTTAAACCGTCTTGTTAAGCTACTGCGACCTTCACATCTCTTCCAAGGGGCATTTAAAGCATCTTGTTAAGCTACTGCGACCTGCATGTCTCTTCCAAGGGACATATAAACCGTCTTGTTAAGCTACTGCGACCTGCACGTCTCTTCTAAGGGGCATTTAAACCGTCTTGTTAAGCTGCTGTAACCTCCACCATTTTTCCAAGGGGCATTTAAACCATCTTGTTAAGCTACTGCGACCTGCACATCTCTTCCAATGGGCATTTAAACCGTCTTGTTAAGATTCTGCGACCTGCATGTCTCTTTCAAGGGGCATTTAAACTGTCTTGTTAAGCTACTGCGACCTGCACGTCTCTTCCAAGGGGCATTTAAAACGTCTTGTTAAGCTACTGCGACCTCCACCTCTCTTCCAAGGGGCATTTAAACCATCTTGTTAAGCTACTGCGACATGCACATCTCTTCCAAGTGGCATTTAAACCGTCTTGTTAAGCTACTCCGACCTGCACGATTCCACCAAGGGACATTTAAACCGCCTTATTAAGCTACTGCGACCGGCAAGTCTCTTCCAAGGGGCATTTAAACCATCTTGTTAAGCTACTGCGACCTGCACGTCTCTTCCAAGGGGCATTTAAACCATCTTATTAAGCTACTGCGATCTGCACGTCTCTTCCAAGGGGCATTTAAACCGTCTTGTTAAGCTACCGAGACCTGCACGTCTCTTCCAAGTCTCATTTAAACCGTCTTTTTAAGTTACTGCGACTTGAACGTCTCTTCCAAGGGGCATTTTAACAGTCTTGTTAAGCTACTGTAACCTTCACCACTTTTCCAAGGGGCATTTAAACCGTCTTGTTAAGCTACTGCGACCTTCACATCTCTTCCAAGGGGCATTTAAAGCATCTTGTTAAGCTACTGCGACCTGCATGTCTCTTCCAAGGGACATATAAACCGTCTTGTTAAGCTACTGCGACCTGCACGTCTCTTCCAAGGGGCATTTAACACGTCTTGTTAAGCTACTGTAACCTCCACCATTTTTCCAAGGGGCATTTAAACCATCTTGTTAAGCTACTGCGACCTGCACATCTCTTCCAAGGGGCATTTAAACCGTCTTGTTAAGATTCTGCGACCTGCATGTCTCTTTCAAGGGGCATTTAAACTGTCTTGTTAAGCTACTGCGACCTCCACCTCTCTTCCAAGGGGCATTTAAACCATCTTGTTAAGCTACTGCGACATGTACATCTCTTCCAAGTGGCATTTAAACCGTCTTGTTAAGCTACTCCGACCTGCACGATTCTACCAAGGGACATTTAAACCGCCTTATTAAGCTACTGCGACCGGCAAGTCTCTTCCAAGGGGCATTTAAACCATCTTGTTAAGCTACTGCGACCTGCACGTCTCTTCCAAGGGGCATTTAAACCATCTTATTAAGCTACTGCGATCTGCACGTCTCTTCCAAGGGGCATTTAAACTGTCTTGTTAAGCTACTGAGACCTCCACCTCTCTTCCAAGGGGCATTTAAACCGTCTTGTTAAGCTACCGTGACCTGCACTTCTCTTCCAAGTCGCATTTAAACCGTCTTTTTAAGTTACTGCGACTTGAACGTCTCTTCCAATGGGCATTTTAACAGTCTTGTTAAGCTACTGTAACCTTCACCACTTTTCCAAGGGGCATTTAAACCGTCTTGTTAAGCTACTGCGACCTTCACATCTCTTCCAAGGGGCATTTAAAGCATCTTGTTAAGCTACTGCGACCTGCATGTCTCTTCCAAGGGACATATAAACCGTCTTGTTAAGCTACTGCAACCTGCACGTCTCTTCCAAGGGGCATTTAACCCGTCTTGTTAAGCTGCTGTAACCTCCACCATTTTTCCAAGGGGCATTTAAACCATCTTGTTAAGCTACTGCGACCTGCACATCTCTTCCAAGGGGCATTTAAACCGTCTTGTTAAGATTCTGCGACCTGCATGTCTCTTTCAAGGGGCATTTAAACTGTCTTGTTAAGCTACTGCGACCTGCACGTCTCTTCCAAGGGGCATTTAAACCGTATTGTTAAGCTACTGCGACCTCCACCTCTCTTCCAAGGGGCATTTAAACCATCTTGTTAAGCTACTGCGACCTGCACATCTCTTCCAAGTGGCATTTAAACCGTCTTGTTAAGCTACTCCGACCTGCACGATTCTACCAAGGGACATTTAAACCGCCTTATTAAGCTACTGCGACCGGCAAGTCTCTTCCAAGGGGCATTTAAACCATCTTGTTAAGCTGCTGCGACCTGCACGTCTCTTCCAAGGGGCATTTAAACCATCTTATTAAGCTATTGCGACCTGCTCGTCTCTTCCAAGGGGCATTTAAACCGTCTTTTTAAGCTACTGCGACCTCCACCGCTCTTTCAAAGGGCATTTGAACCTTCTTGTTAAGCTACTGAGACCTGCATGTCTCTTACAAGGCGCATTTAAACCGTCTTTTTAAGCTACTTTGACTTGCACGTCTCTTCCAAGGGGCATTTAAACCGTCTTGTTAAGCTACTGTAACTTCCACCACTTTTCCAAGGGGCATTTAACCGTCTTGTTAAGCTACTGCGACCTGCACTTCTCTTCCAAGGTGCTCTTAAACCGTCTTATTAAGCTACTGTGACCTGCATGTCTCTTCCAAGGGGCATTTAAACTGTCTTGTTAAGCTACTGCGACCTCCACCGCTCTTTCAAGGGGCATTTGAACCTTCTTGTTAAGATACTGCTACCTGCACGTCTCTTCCAAGGGGCATTTAAACTGTCTTGTTAAGCTACTGCGACCTCCACCGCTCTTCCAAGGGGCATTTAAACCGTCTTGTTAAGCTACTGCAACCTGCTCGTCTCTTCCAAGGGGCATTTAAACCGTCTTGTTAAGCTAATGCGACCTGCATGTCTCTTCCAAGGGGCATTTAAACCGACTTTTTAAGCTACTGCGACCTGCTCGTCTCTTCCAAGGGGCATTTAAACCGTCTTGTTAAGCTACTGCGACTTGCACTTCTCTTCCAAGGGGCATTTAAACCATCTTGTTAAGCTACTGCGAACTGCAAGTCTCTTCCAAGGCGCATTTAAACCGTCTTTTTAAGCTACTGCGACTTGCACGTCTCTTCCAAGGGGCATTTAAACTGTCTTTTTAAGCTACTGTAACCTCCACCACTTTTCCAAGGGGCATTTAAACCGTCTTGTTAAGCTACTGCGACCTGCACGTCTCTTCCAAGGGGCATTTAAACCGTCTTGTTAAGCTACTGCGACCTGCACGTCTCTTCCAAGGGGTATTTAAACTGTCTTGTTAAGGTACTGCAACCTCCACCTCTCTTCCAAGGGGCATTTAAACCATCTTGTTAATCTACTGCGACCTGCATGTCTCTTCCAAGGGGCATTTAAACCATCTTGTTAAGCTACTGCTACCTGCACGTCTCTTCCAAGGGGCATTTAAACTGTCTTATTAAGCCACTGCGACCTGCACGTCTCTTCCAAGGGGCATTTAAACTGTCTTGTTAAGCTACTGCGACTTGCACGTCTCTTCCAAGGGGCATTTAAACCGTCTTGTTAATCTACTGCGACCTGCATGTCTCTTCCAAGGGGCATTTAAACCGTCTTGTTAAGCTTCTGAGACCTGCATGTCTCTTCCAAGGGGCATTTAAACCGTCTTGTTAAGATACTGCGAACTCCACCGCTCTTCCAAGGGGCATTTAAACTGTCTTGTTAAGCTACTGCGACCTGCACGTCTCTTCCAAGGGCCATTTAAACCGTCTTGGTAAGCTACTGCGACCTGCAAGACTCTTCCATGGGGCATTTAACCTTCTTCTTAAGCTACTGCGACCTCAACCGCTCTTCCAAGGGGCATTTAAACCATCTTGATAAGCTACTGCGACCTGCAATACTATTCCAATGGGCATTTAAACCCTCTTGTTAAGCTACTGCAACCTAAACGTCTCTTCCAAGGGGGACTTAAACTGTCTTGTTAAGCTACTGCGACCTGCACGTTTCTTCCAAGGGGCATTTAAACCGTTTTGGTAAGCTACTGCGACCTGTAAGATTATTCCAAGGGGCATTTAAACCCTCTTGTTAAGCTACTGCAACCTGCACGTCTCTTCCAAGGGGGATTTAAACTGTCTCGTTAAGCTACTGCGACCTGCACGTCTCTTCTAAGGGGCATTTAAACCATCTTGTTAAGCTACTGCGACCTGCACGTCTCTTCGAAGGGGCATTTAAACCTTCTTATTAAGCTACTGCGACCTGCACGTCTCTTCCAAGGGGTATTTAAACTGTCTTTTTAAGCTACTGCGACCTCCACCGCTCTTCCAAGTGGCATTCAAACCGTCTTGTTAAGCTTCTGCGACCTGCACTTCTCTTCCAAGTGGCATTTAAACCGTCTTGTTAAGCTACTGCGACCTGTACGTCTCTTCCAAGGGACATTTAAACCGTCTTATTAAGCTACTGCGACCTGCACTTCTCTTCCAAGGGGTATTTAAACTGTCTTGTTAAGCTACTGCGACCTCCACCGCTCTTCCAAGGGGCATTTAAACCATCTTGTTAAGCTACTACGACCTGCACGTCTCTTTCAAGGGGCATTTAATCCGTCTTGTTAAGCTACTGCGACCGGCACGTCTCTTCCAAGGGGCATTTAAACCGTCTTGTTAAGCTACTTCGACATGCACGTCTCTTCCAAGGGGCATTTCAACCGTCTTGTTAAGCTACTGCTACCTGCATGTCTCTACCAAGGGGCATTTAAACAGTCTTTTTAAGCTACTGCGACCTGCACGTCTCTTCCAAGGAGCATTTAAACCATCTTGTTAAGCTACTGCGACTTGCACGTCTCTTCCGAGGGGCATTTAAACCGTCTTGTTAAGCTATTGTAACCTCCACCACTTTTCCAAGGGGCATTTAAACCGTCTTGTTAAGCTACTGCGACATGCACGTCTCTTCCAATTGGCATTTTAACCTTCTTATTAAGCTACTGCGACCTGCACGTCTCTTCCAAGGGGTATTTAAACTATCTTATTAAGCTATTGCGACCTCCACCTCTCTTCCAAGGGACATTTAAACCGTCTTGTTAAGCTACTGCGACCTGCACGTCTCTTCCAAGGGGCATTTAAACCGTCTTGTTAAGCTTCTGCGACATGCACGTCTTTTCCAAGGGGCATTTAAACTGTCATGTTAAGCTAATGCGACCTCCACCGCTCTTCCAAGGGTCAATTAAACCATCTTGTCATGCTACTGCGACCTGCACGTCTCTTCCAAGGGGCATTTAAACCGTCTTGTTAAGCTACTGTGACTTGCACGTCTCTTCCAAGGGGCATTTAAACCGTCTTGTTAAGCTACTGTAACCTCCACCACTTTTCCAAGGGGCATTTAAACCGTCTTGTTAAGCTAATGCGACCTGCATGTCTCTTCCAAGGGGCATTTAAACTGTCTTTTTAAGCTACTGCGACCTGCTCGTCTCTTCCAAGGGGCAGTTAAACCGTCTTGTTAAGCTACTGCGACTTGCACTTCTCTTCCAAGGGGCATTTAAACGATCTTGTTAAGCTACTGCGAACTGCACGTCTCTTCCAAGGCGCATTTAAACCGTCTTTTTAAGCTACTGCGACTTGCACGTCTATTCCAAGGGGCATTTAAACTGTATTTTTAAGCTACTGTAACCTCCACCACTTTTCCAAAGGGCATTTAAAACGTCTTGTTAAGCTACTGCGACCTGCACGTCTCTTCCAAGGGGCATTTAAACCATCTTGTTAAGCTACTGCAACCTCCACCTCTCTTCCAAGGGGCATTTAAACCATCTTGTTAATCTACTGCGAACTGCACGTCTCTTCCAAGGGGCATTTAAACTGTCTTGTTAAGCTACTGCGACCTGCACGTCTCTTCCAAGGGGCATTTAAACCGTCTTGTTAAGCTACTGCGACTTGCACCTCTCTTCCAAGGGGCATTTAAACCGTCATTTTAAGCTATTGTAACCGCCACCACTTTTCCAAGGGGCATTTAAACAGTATTGTTAAGCTACTGCGACCTGCATGTCTCTTCCAAGAGGCATTTAAACCGTCTTGTTAAGCTTCTGCGACCTGCATGTCTCTTCCAAGGGGCATTTAAACCGTCTTGTTAAGCTACTGCGACATGTACATCTCTTCCAAGTGGCATTTAAACCGTCTTGTTAAGCTACTCCGACCTGCACGATTCTACCAAGGGACATTTAAACCGCCTTATTAAGCTACTGCGACCGGCAAGTCTCTTCCAAGGGGCATTTAAACCATCTTGTTAAGCTACTGCGACCTGCACGTCTCTTCCAAGGGGCATTTAAACCATCTTATTAAGCTACTGCGATCTGCACGTCTCTTCCAAGGGGCATTTAAACTGTCTTGTTAAGCTACTGAGACCTCCACCTCTCTTCCAAGGGGCATTTAAACCGTCTTGTTAAGCTACCGTGACCTGCACTTCTCTTCCAAGTCGCATTTAAACCGTCTTTTTAAGTTACTGCGACTTGAACGTCTCTTCCAATGGGCATTTTAACAGTCTTGTTAAGCTACTGTAACCTTCACCACTTTTCCAAGGGGCATTTAAACCGTCTTGTTAAGCTACTGCGACCTTCACATCTCTTCCAAGGGGCATTTAAAGCATCTTGTTAAGCTACTGCGACCTGCATGTCTCTTCCAAGGGACATATAAACCGTCTTGTTAAGCTACTGCAACCTGCACGTCTCTTCCAAGGGGCATTTAACCCGTCTTGTTAAGCTGCTGTAACCTCCACCATTTTTCCAAGGGGCATTTAAACCATCTTGTTAAGCTACTGCGACCTGCACATCTCTTCCAAGGGGCATTTAAACCGTCTTGTTAAGATTCTGCGACCTGCATGTCTCTTTCAAGGGGCATTTAAACTGTCTTGTTAAGCTACTGCGACCTGCACGTCTCTTCCAAGGGGCATTTAAACCGTATTGTTAAGCTACTGCGACCTCCACCTCTCTTCCAAGGGGCATTTAAACCATCTTGTTAAGCTACTGCGACCTGCACATCTCTTCCAAGTGGCATTTAAACCGTCTTGTTAAGCTACTCCGACCTGCACGATTCTACCAAGGGACATTTAAACCGCCTTATTAAGCTACTGCGACCGGCAAGTCTCTTCCAAGGGGCATTTAAACCATCTTGTTAAGCTGCTGCGACCTGCACGTCTCTTCCAAGGGGCATTTAAACCATCTTATTAAGCTATTGCGACCTGCTCGTCTCTTCCAAGGGGCATTTAAACCGTCTTTTTAAGCTACTGCGACCTCCACCGCTCTTTCAAGGGGCATTTGAACCTTCTTGTTAAGCTACTGAGACCTGCATGTCTCTTACAAGGCGCATTTAAACCGTCTTTTTAAGCTACTTTGACTTGCACGTCTCTTCCAAGGGGCATTTAAACCGTCTTGTTAAGCTACTGTAACTTCCACCACTTTTCCAAGGGGCATTTAACCGTCTTGTTAAGCTACTGCGACCTGCACTTCTCTTCCAAGGTGCTCTTAAACCGTCTTATTAAGCTACTGTGACCTGCATGTCTCTTCCAAGGGGCATTTAAACTGTCTTGTTAAGCTACTGCGACCTCCACCGCTCTTTCAAGGGGCATTTGAACCTTCTTGTTAAGATACTGCTACCTGCACGTCTCTTCCAAGGGGCATTTAAACTGTCTTGTTAAGCTACTGCGACCTCCACCGCTCTTCCAAGGGGCATTTAAACCGTCTTGTTAAGCTACTGCAACCTGCTCGTCTCTTCCAAGGGGCATTTAAACCGTCTTGTTAAGCTAATGCGACCTGCATGTCTCTTCCAAGGGGCATTTAAACCGACTTTTTAAGCTACTGCGACCTGCTCGTCTCTTCCAAGGGGCATTTAAACCGTCTTGTTAAGCTACTGCGACTTGCACTTCTCTTCCAAGGGGCATTTAAACCATCTTGTTAAGCTACTGCGAACTGCAAGTCTCTTCCAAGGCGCATTTAAACCGTCTTTTTAAGCTACTGCGACTTGCACGTCTCTTCCAAGGGGCATTTAAACTGTCTTTTTAAGCTACTGTAACCTCCACCACTTTTCCAAGGGGCATTTAAACCGTCTTGTTAAGCTACTGCGACCTGCACGTCTCTTCCAAGGGGCATTTAAACCGTCTTGTTAAGCTACTGCGACCTGCACGTCTCTTCCAAGGGGTATTTAAACTGTCTTGTTAAGGTACTGCAACCTCCACCTCTCTTCCAAGGGGCATTTAAACCATCTTGTTAATCTACTGCGACCTGCATGTCTCTTCCAAGGGGCATTTAAACCATCTTGTTAAGCTACTGCTACCTGCACGTCTCTTCCAAGGGGCATTTAAACTGTCTTATTAAGCCACTGCGACCTGCACGTCTCTTCCAAGGGGCATTTAAACTGTCTTGTTAAGCTACTGCGACTTGCACGTCTCTTCCAAGGGGCATTTAAACCGTCTTGTTAATCTACTGCGACCTGCATGTCTCTTCCAAGGGGCATTTAAACCGTCTTGTTAAGCTTCTGAGACCTGCATGTCTCTTCCAAGGGGCATTTAAACCGTCTTGTTAAGATACTGCGAACTCCACCGCTCTTCCAAGGGGCATTTAAACTGTCTTGTTAAGCTACTGCGACCTGCACGTCTCTTCCAAGGGCCATTTAAACCGTCTTGGTAAGCTACTGCGACCTGCAAGACTCTTCCATGGGGCATTTAACCTTCTTCTTAAGCTACTGCGACCTCAACCGCTCTTCCAAGGGGCATTTAAACCATCTTGATAAGCTACTGCGACCTGCAATACTATTCCAATGGGCATTTAAACCCTCTTGTTAAGCTACTGCAACCTAAACGTCTCTTCCAAGGGGGACTTAAACTGTCTTGTTAAGCTACTGCGACCTGCACGTTTCTTCCAAGGGGCATTTAAACCGTTTTGGTAAGCTACTGCGACCTGTAAGATTATTCCAAGGGGCATTTAAACCCTCTTGTTAAGCTACTGCAACCTGCACGTCTCTTCCAAGGGGGATTTAAACTGTCTCGTTAAGCTACTGCGACCTGCACGTCTCTTCTAAGGGGCATTTAAACCATCTTGTTAAGCTACTGCGACCTGCACGTCTCTTCGAAGGGGCATTTAAACCTTCTTATTAAGCTACTGCGACCTGCACGTCTCTTCCAAGGGGTATTTAAACTGTCTTTTTAAGCTACTGCGACCTCCACCGCTCTTCCAAGTGGCATTCAAACCGTCTTGTTAAGCTTCTGCGACCTGCACTTCTCTTCCAAGTGGCATTTAAACCGTCTTGTTAAGCTACTGCGACCTGTACGTCTCTTCCAAGGGACATTTAAACCGTCTTATTAAGCTACTGCGACCTGCACTTCTCTTCCAAGGGGTATTTAAACTGTCTTGTTAAGCTACTGCGACCTCCACCGCTCTTCCAAGGGGCATTTAAACCATCTTGTTAAGCTACTACGACCTGCACGTCTCTTTCAAGGGGCATTTAATCCGTCTTGTTAAGCTACTGCGACCGGCACGTCTCTTCCAAGGGGCATTTAAACCGTCTTGTTAAGCTACTTCGACATGCACGTCTCTTCCAAGGGGCATTTCAACCGTCTTGTTAAGCTACTGCTACCTGCATGTCTCTACCAAGGGGCATTTAAACAGTCTTTTTAAGCTACTGCGACCTGCACGTCTCTTCCAAGGAGCATTTAAACCATCTTGTTAAGCTACTGCGACTTGCACGTCTCTTCCGAGGGGCATTTAAACCGTCTTGTTAAGCTATTGTAACCTCCACCACTTTTCCAAGGGGCATTTAAACCGTCTTGTTAAGCTACTGCGACATGCACGTCTCTTCCAATTGGCATTTTAACCTTCTTATTAAGCTACTGCGACCTGCACGTCTCTTCCAAGGGGTATTTAAACTATCTTATTAAGCTATTGCGACCTCCACCTCTCTTCCAAGGGACATTTAAACCGTCTTGTTAAGCTACTGCGACCTGCACGTCTCTTCCAAGGGGCATTTAAACCGTCTTGTTAAGCTACTGCGACATGCACGTCTTTTCCAAGGGGCATTTAAACTGTCATGTTAAGCTAATGCGACCTCCACCGCTCTTCCAAGGGTCAATTAAACCATCTTGTCATGCTACTGCGACCTGCACGTCTCTTCCAAGGGGCATTTAAACCGTCTTGTTAAGCTACTGTGACTTGCACGTCTCTTCCAAGGGGCATTTAAACCGTCTTGTTAAGCTACTGTAACCTCCACCACTTTTCCAAGGGGCATTTAAACCGTCTTGTTAAGCTAATGCGACCTGCATGTCTCTTCCAAGGGGCATTTAAACTGTCTTTTTAAGCTACTGCGACCTGCTCGTCTCTTCCAAGGGGCAGTTAAACCGTCTTGTTAAGCTACTGCGACTTGCACTTCTCTTCCAAGGGGCATTTAAACGATCTTGTTAAGCTACTGCGAACTGCACGTCTCTTCCAAGGCGCATTTAAACCGTCTTTTTAAGCTACTGCGACTTGCACGTCTATTCCAAGGGGCATTTAAACTGTATTTTTAAGCTACTGTAACCTCCACCACTTTTCCAAAGGGCATTTAAAACGTCTTGTTAAGCTACTGCGACCTGCACGTCTCTTCCAAGGGGCATTTAAACCATCTTGTTAAGCTACTGCAACCTCCACCTCTCTTCCAAGGGGCATTTAAACCATCTTGTTAATCTACTGCGAACTGCACGTCTCTTCCAAGGGGCATTTAAACTGTCTTGTTAAGCTACTGCGACCTGCACGTCTCTTCCAAGGGGCATTTAAACCGTCTTGTTAAGCTACTGCGACTTGCACCTCTCTTCCAAGGGGCATTTAAGCCGTCATTTTAAGCTATTGTAACCGCCACCACTTTTCCAAGGGGCATTTAAACAGTATTGTTAAGCTACTGCGACCTGCATGTCTCTTCCAAGAGGCATTTAAACCGTCTTGTTAAGCTTCTGCGACCTGCATGTCTCTTCCAAGGGGCATTTAAACCGTCTTGTTAAGATACTGCGAACTCCACCGCTCTTCCAAGGGGCATTTAAACTGTCTTGTTAAGCTACTGCGACCTGCACGTCTCTTCCAAGGGCCATTTAAACCGTCTTGGTAAGCTACTGCGACCTGCAAGCCTCTTCCAAGGGGCATTTATCCAGTCTTATTAAGCTACTGCGACCTGCACGTCTTTTCCAAGAGGCATTTAAACCATCTTGTTAAGCTACTGCGACCTGCACGTCTTTTCCACGGGGCATTTAAACCGTCTTGTTAAGCTACTGCGACCTGCACGTCTCTTCCAAGGGTGCATTTAAACCGTCTTATTAAGCTACTGCGACCTGCAATTATCTTCCAAGGGGCATTTAAACTGACTTGTTAAGCTACTGCGACCTCCACCGCTCTTTCAAGGGGCATTTAAACCGTCTTGTTAAGCTACTGCTACCTGCACGTCTCTTCCAAGGGGCATTTAAACTGTCTTGTTAAGCTACTGCGACCTCAACCGCTCTTCCAAGGGGCATTTAAACCGTCTTGTTAAGCTACTGCGACCTGCTCGTCTCTTCCAATGTGCATTTACACCATCTTGTTAAGCTACTGCGACCTGCATGTCTCTTCCAAGGCGCATTTAAACCGTCTTTTTAAGCAACTGCGACTTGCACGTCTCTTCCAAGGGGCATTTAAACCGTCTTGTTAAGCTACTGTAACCTCCACCACTTTTCCAAGGGGCATTTAAACCGTCTTGTTAAGCTACTGCGACCTGCACGTCTCTTCCAAGGGGCATTTAAACTGTCTTGTTAAGCTACTGCGACCTGCATGTCTCTTCCAAGGGGCATTTAAACTGTCTTGTTAAGCCACTGCGACCTGCACGTCTCTTCCAAGGGGCATTTAAACCGTCTTTTTAAGCGGCTGCGACCTGCATGTCTCTTCCAATGGGCATTTAAACCGTCTTGTTAAGCTACTGCGACCTCCACCGCTCTTCCAAGGGGCATTTAAACCATCTTGTTAAGCTACTGCGACCTGCACGTCTCTTCCAAGGGGCATTTAAACCGTCTTGGTAAGCTACTGCGACCTGCAAGCCTATTCCAAGGGGTTTTTAAACCCTCATGTTAAGTTACTGCAACCTGCATATCTCTTCCAAGGGGGATTTAAACTGTCTTGTTAAGCTACTGCGACCTGCACGTCTCTTCCAAGGGGCATTTAAACCGTCTTGTTAAGATACTGCTATCTGCACGTCTCTTCCAAGGGGCATTTAAACCTTCTTTTAAAGCTACTGTGACTTCACGTCTCTTCCAAGGGGCGTTTAAACCATCTTGTTAAGCTACTGTAACCTCCACCACTTTTCCAAGGGGCATTTAAACCATCTTGTTAAGCTACTGCGACCTGCACTTCTCTTGCAAGGTGTACTTAAACCATCTTATTAAGCTACTGCGACCTGCACTTCACTTCCAAGGGGCATTTAAACTGTCTTGTTAAGCTACTGCGACCTGCATGTCTCTTCCAAGGGGCATTTAAACCTTCTTATTAAGCTACTGAGACCGGCACGTCTCTTGCAAAAGGTATTTAAACCGTCTTGTTAAGCTAATGCGACCTGCAATTCCCTTCCAAGTGGCATTTAAACCGTGTTGTTAAGCTACTGCGACCTGCACGTCTCTTCCAAGGGACATTTAAACCGTCTTATTAAGCTACTGCGACCTGCACTTCTCTTCCAAGGGGTATTTAAACCGTCTTATTAAGCTACTGCGACCTGCACTTCTCTTCCAAGGGGTATTTAAACCGTCTTATTAAGCTACTGCGACCTGCACTTCTCTTCCAAGGGGTATTTAAACCGTCTTGTTAAGCTACTGCGACCTGCATGTCTCTTCCAAGGGGCATTTAAACTGTCTTGTTAAGCCACAGCGACCTTCACGTCTCTTCCAAGGGGCATTTAAACCGTCTGTTTAAGCGGCTGCGACCTGCATGTCTCTTCCAATGGGCATTTAAACCGTCTTGTTAAGCTACTGCGACCTCCACCGCTCTTCCAAGGGGCATTTAAACCATCTTGTTAAGCTACTGCGACCTGCACGTCTCTTCCAAGGGGCATTTAAACCGTCTTGTTAAGCTACTGCAACCTGCATGTCTCTTCCAAGGGGGATTTAAACTATCTTGTTAAGCTACTGCGACCTGCACGTCTCTTCCAAGGGGCATTTAAACCGTCTTGTTAAGATACTGCTATCTGCACGTCTCTTCCAAGGGGCATTTAAACCATCTTGTTAAGCTACTGTAACCTCCACCACTTTTCCAAGGGGCATTTAAACCATCTTGTTAAGCTACTGCGACCTGCACTTCTCTTGCAAGGTGCACTTAAACCGTCTTATTAAGCTACTGCGACCTGCACTTCTCTTCCAAGGGGCATTTAAACTGTCTTGTTAAGCTACTGCGACCTGCACGTCTCTCACAAGGGGCATTTAAACTTTCTTGTTAAGCTACTGCGACCTCCACTGCTCTTTCAAGAGGCATTTGAACCTTCTTTTTAAGCTACTGCTACCTGCACGTCTCTTCCAATGGGCATTTAAACCGTCTTGTTAAGCTACTGCAACCTCCACCGCTCTTCCAAGGGGCATTTAAACCATCTTGTTAAGCTACTGCGACCTGCACGTCTCTTCCAAGGGGCATTTAAACCGTCTTGGTAAGCTACTGCGACCTGCAAGCCTATTCCAAGGGGTTTGTAAACCCTCATGTTAAGTTACTGCAACCTGCATGTCTCTTCCAAGGGGGATTTAAACTGTCTTGTTAAGCTACTGCGACCTGCACGTCTCTTCCAAGGGGCATTTAAACCATCTTGTTAAGATACTGCTATCTGCACGTCTCTTCCAAGGGGCATTTAAACCTTCTTTTAAAGCTACTGTGACTTCACGTCTCTTCCAAGGGGCGTTTAAACCATCTTGTTAAGCTACTGTAACCTCCACCACTTTTCCAAGGGGCATTTAAACCATCTTGTTAAGCTACTGCGACCTGCACTTCTCTTGCAAGGTGTACTTAAACCGTCTTATTAAGCTACTGCGACCTGCACTTCACTTCCAAGGGGCATTTAAACTGTCTTGTTAAGCTACTGCGACCTGCATGTCTCTTCCAAGGGGCATTTAAACTGTCTTGTTAAGCTACTGCGACCTCCACTGCTCTTTCAAGAGGCATTTGAACCTTCTTGTTAAGCTACTGCTACCTGCACGTCTCTTCCAAGGGGCATTTAAACTGTCTTTTTAAGCTACTGCGACCTCCACCGCTCTTCCAAGGGGCATTTAAACCGTCTTGTTAAGCTACTGCAACCTGCTCGTCTCTTCCAAGGGGCATTTAAACCGTCTTGTTAAGCTACTGCGACCTGCACGTCTCTTCCAAGGGGCATTTAAACCGTCTTTTTAAGCTACTGCGACTTGCACGTCTCTTCCAAGGGGCATTTTAACCGTCTTATTAAGCTACTGTAACCTCCACCACTTTTCCAAGGGGCATTTAAACCATCTTGTTAAGGTACTGCGACCTGCATATCTCTTCCAAGGTGAATTTAAACCGTCTTGTTAAGCCACTGCGACCTGCACGTCTCTTCCAAGGGGCATTTAAACCGTCTTTTTAAGCTGCTGCGACCTGCATGTCTCTTCCAATGGCATTTAAACCATCTTCTTAGGCTACTACGACCTCCACCGCTCTTCCAAGGGGCATTTAAACCATCTTGGTAAACTACTGCGACCTACAAGACTATTCCAAGGGGCATTTAAACCCTCTTGTTAGGCTACTGCAACCTGCACGTCTCTTCCAAGGGGGACTTAAACTGTCTTGTTAAGCTACTGCGACCTGCACGTTTCTTCCAAGGGGCATTTAAACCGTCTTGGTAAGCTACTGCGACCTGCAAGACTATTCCAAGGGGCATTTAAACCCTCTTGTTAAGCTACTGCAACCTGCATGTCTCTTCCAAGGGGGATTTAAACTGTCTTGTTAAGCTACTGCGACCTGCACGTCTCTTCCAAGGGGCATTTAAACCGTCTTGTTAAGCTACTGCGACCTGCACTTCTCTTCCAAGGGGCATTTAAACCTTCTTATTAAGCTACTGCGACCTGCACGTCTCTTCAAAGAGGTATTTAAACTGTCTTGTTAAGCTACTGCGACCTGCACGTCTCTTCCAAGGGGCATTTAAACCGTCTTGTTAAGCTACTGCGACCTGCACGTCTCTTCCAAGGGGCATTTAAACCTTCTTATTAAGCTACTGAGACCTGCACGTCTCTTGCAAAAGGTATTTAAACCGTCTTGTTAAGCTACTGCGACCTGCACTTCCCTTCCAAGTGGCATTTAAACCATGTTGTTAAGCTACTGCGACCTGCACGTCTCTTCCAAGGGACATTTAAACCGTCTTATTAAGCTACTGCGACCTGCACTTCTCTTCCAAGGGGTATTTAAACCGTCTTATTAAGCTACTGCGACCTGCACTTCTCTTCCAAGGGGTATTTAAACCGTCTTGTTAAGCTACTGCGACCTGCATGTCTCTTCCAAGGGGCATTTAAACTGTCTTGTTAAGCCACAGCGACCTTCACGTCTCTTCCAAGGGGCATTTAAACCGTCTGTTTAAGCGGCTGCGACCTGCATGTCTCTTCCAATGGGCATTTAAACCGTCTTGTTAAGCTACTGCGACCTCCACCGCTCTTCCAAGGGGCATTTAAACCATCTTGTTAAGCTACTGCGACCTGCACGTCTCTTCCAAGGGGCATTTAAACCGTCTTGTTAAGCTACTGCAACCTGCATGTCTCTTCCAAGGGGGATTTAAACTATCTTGTTAAGCTACTGCGACCTGCACGTCTCTTCCAAGGGGCATTTAAACCGTCTTGTTAAGATACTGCTATCTGCACGTCTCTTCCAAGGGGCATTTAAACCATCTTGTTAAGCTACTGTAACCTCCACCACTTTTCCAAGGGGCATTTAAACCATCTTGTTAAGCTACTGCGACCTGCACTTCTCTTGCAAGGTGCACTTAAACCGTCTTATTAAGCTACTGCGACCTGCACTTCTCTTCCAAGGGGCATTTAAACTGTCTTGTTAAGCTACTGCGACCTGCACGTCTCTCACAAGGGGCATTTAAACTTTCTTGTTAAGCTACTGCGACCTCCACTGCTCTTTCAAGAGGCATTTGAACCTTCTTTTTAAGCTACTGCTACCTGCACGTCTCTTCCAAGGGGCATTTAAACTGTCTTGTTAAGCTACTGCGACCTCCACCGCTCTTCCAAGGGGCATTTAAAACGTCTTGTTAAGCTACTGCAACCTGCTCGTCTCTTCCAAGGGGCATTTAAAACGTCTTGTTAAGCTACTGCAAACTGCACGTCTCTTCCAAGGGGCATTTAAACCGTCTTTTTAAGCTACTGCGACTTGCACGTCTCTTTCAAGGGGCATTTTAACCGTCTTATTAAGCTACTGTAACCTCCACCACTTTACCAAGGGGCATTTAAACCATCTTGTAAGGTACTGCGACCTGCATATCTCTTCCAAGGTGAATTTAAACCGTCTTGTTAAGCCACTGCGACCTGCAAGTCTCTTCCAAGGGTCATTTAAACCGTCTTTTTAAGCTGCTGCGACCTGCATGTCTCTTCCAATGGCATTTAAACCGTCTTCTTCAACTACTACGACCTCCACCGCTCTTCCAAGGGGCATTTAAACCATCTTCGTAAACTACTGCGACCTGCAAGACTATTCCAAGGAGCATTTAAACCCTCTTGTTAAGCTACTGCAACCTGCACGTCTCTTCCAAGGGGGACTTAAACTGTCTTGTTAAGCTACTGAGACCTGCACGTTTCTTCCAGGGGCATTTAAACCGTCTTGGTAAGCTACTGCGACCTGCAAGACTATTCCAAGGGGCATTTAAACCCTCTTGTTAAGCTACTGCAACCTGCGCGTCTCTTCCAAGGGGGATTTAAACTGTCTTGTTAAGCTACTGCGACCTGCACGTCTCTTCCAAGGGGCATTTAAACCGTCTTGTTAAGCTACTGCGAACTGCACGTCTCTTCCAAGGGGCATTTAAACCTTCTTATTAAGCTACTGCGACCTGCACGTCTCTTCAAAGAGGTATTTAAACTGTCTTGTTAAGCTACAGCGACCTGCACGTCTTTTCCAAGGGGCATTTAAACCGTCTTGTTAAGCTACTGCGACCTGTACGTCTCTTCCAAGGGGCATTTAAACCTTCTTATTAAGCTACTGCGACCTGCACGTCTCTTGCAAAAGGTATTTAAACCGTCTTGTTAAGCTACTGCGACCTGCACTTCCCTTCCAAGTGGCATTTAAACCGTGTTGTTAAGCTACTGCAACCTGCACGTCTCTTCCAAGGGGGACTTAAACTGTCTTGTTAAGCTACTGCGACCTGCACGTTTCTTCCAAGGGGCATTTAAACCGTCTTGGTAAGCTACTGCGACCTGCAAGACTATTCCAAGGGGCATTTAAACCCTCTTGTTAAGCTACTGCAACCTGCACGTCTCTTCCAAGGGGGATTTAAACTGTCTTGTTAAGCTACTGCGACCTGCACGTCTCTTCCAAGGAGCATTTAAACCGTCTTGTTAAGCTACTGCGACCTGCACGTCTCTTCCAAGGGGCATTTAAACCTTCTTATTAAGCTACTGCGACCTGCACGTCTCTTTAAAGAGGTATTTAAACTGTCTTGTTAAGCTACTGCGACCTGCACGTCTCTTCCAAGGGGCATTTAAACCGTCTAGTTTAGCTACTGCGACCTGTACGTCTCTTCCAAGGGGCATTTAAACCTTCTTATTAAGCTACTGCGACCTGCACGTCTCTTGCAAAAGGTATTTAAACCGTCGTGTTAAGCTACTGTGACCTGCACTTCCCTTCCAAGTGGCATTTAAACCGTGTTGTTAAGCTACTGCGACCTGCACGTCTCTTCCAAGGGACATTTAAACCGTCTTATTAACCTACTGCGACCTGCACTTCTCTTCCAAGGGGTATTTAAACTGTCTTGTTAAGCTACTGTGACCTCCACCGCTCTTCCAAGGGGCTTTTAAACCATCTTGTTAAGCTACTGCGACCTGCACGTCTCTTTCAAGGGGCATTTAAACCGTCTTGTTAAGCTACTGCGGCCTGCACGTCTCTTCCAAGGGGCATTTAAACCGTCTTGTTAAGCTACTGCGACATGCACGTCTCTTCCAAGGGGCATTTCAACCGTCTTGTTAAGCTACTGTAACCTCCACCACTTTTCCAAGGGGCATTTAAACCGTTTTGTTAAGCTACTGCGACCTGCACGTTTCTTCCAAGGGGCATTTAAACCGTCTTGGTAAGCTACTGCGGCCTGCAAGACTATTCCAAGGGGCATTTAAACCCTCTTGTTAAGCTACTGCAACCTGCATGTCTCTTCCAAGGGGGATTTAAACTGTCTTGTTAAGCTACTGCGACCTGCACGTCTCTTCCAAGGGGCATTTAAACCGTCTTGTTAAGCTACTGCGACCTGCACTTCTCTTCCAAGGGGCATTTAAACCTTCTTATTAAGCTACTGCGACCTGCACGTCTCTTCAAAGAGGTATTTAAACTGTCTTGTTAAGCTACTGCGACCTGCACGTCTCTTCCAAGGGGCATTTAAACCGTCTTGTTAAGCTACTGCGACCTGCACGTCTCTTCCAAGGGGCATTTAAACCTTCTTATTAAGCTACTGAGACCTGCACGTCTCTTGCAAAAGGTATTTAAACCGTCTTGTTAAGCTACTGCGACCTGCACTTCCCTTCCAAGTGGCATTTAAACCATGTTGTTAAGCTACTGCGACCTGCACGTCTCTTCCAAGGGACATTTAAACCGTCTTATTAAGCTACTGCGACCTGCACTTCTCTTCCAAGGGGTATTTAAACCGTCTTATTAAGCTACTGCGACCTGCACTTCTCTTCCAAGGGGTATTTAAACCGTCTTGTTAAGCTACTGCGACCTGCATGTCTCTTCCAAGGGGCATTTAAACTGTCTTGTTAAGCCACAGCGACCTTCACGTCTCTTCCAAGGGGCATTTAAACCGTCTGTTTAAGCGGCTGCGACCTGCATGTCTCTTCCAATGGGCATTTAAACCGTCTTGTTAAGCTACTGCGACCTCCACCGTTCTTCCAAGGGGCATTTAAACCATCTTGTTAAGCTACTGCGACCTGCACGTCTCTTCCAAGGGGCATTTAAACCGTCTTGTTAAGCTACTGCAACCTGCATGTCTCTTCCAAGGGGGATTTAAACTATCTTGTTAAGCTACTGCGACCTGCACGTCTCTTCCAAGGGGCATTTAAACCGTCTTGTTAAGATACTGCTATCTGCACGTCTCTTCCAAGGGGCATTTAAACCATCTTGTTAAGCTACTGTAACCTCCACCACTTTTCCAAGGGGCATTTAAACCATCTTGTTAAGCTACTGCGACCTGCACTTCTCTTGCAAGGTGCACTTAAACCGTCTTATTAAGCTACTGCGACCTGCACTTCTCTTCCAAGGGGCATTTAAACTGTCTTGTTAAGCTACTGCGACCTGCACGTCTCTCACAAGGGGCATTTAAACTTTCTTGTTAAGCTACTGCGACCTCCACTGCTCTTTCAAGAGGCATTTGAACCTTCTTTTTAAGCTACTGCTACCTGCACGTCTCTTCCAAGGGGCATTTAAACTGTCTTGTTAAGCTACTGCGACCTCCACCGCTCTTCCAAGGGGCATTTAAAACGTCTTGTTAAGCTACTGCAACCTGCTCGTCTCTTCCAAGGGGCATTTAAAACGTCTTGTTAAGCTACTGCAAACTGCACGTCTCTTCCAAGGGGCATTTAAACCGTCTTTTTAAGCTACTGCGACTTGCACGTCTCTTTCAAGGGGCATTTTAACCGTCTTATTAAGCTACTGTAACCTCCACCACTTTACCAAGGGGCATTTAAACCATCTTGTAAGGTACTGCGACCTGCATATCTCTTCCAAGGTGAATTTAAACCGTCTTGTTAAGCCACTGCGACCTGCAAGTCTCTTCCAAGGGTCATTTAAACCGTCTTTTTAAGCTGCTGCGACCTGCATGTCTCTTCCAATGGCATTTAAACCGTCTTCTTCAACTACTACGACCTCCACCGCTCTTCCAAGGGGCATTTAAACCATCTTCGTAAACTACTGCGACCTGCAAGACTATTCCAAGGAGCATTTAAACCCTCTTGTTAAGCTACTGCAACCTGCACGTCTCTTCCAAGGGGGACTTAAACTGTCTTGTTAAGCTACTGAGACCTGCACGTTTCTTCCAGGGGCATTTAAACCGTCTTGGTAAGCTACTGCGACCTGCAAGACTATTCCAAGGGGCATTTAAACCCTCTTGTTAAGCTACTGCAACCTGCGCGTCTCTTCCAAGGGGGATTTAAACTGTCTTGTTAAGCTACTGCGACCTGCACGTCTCTTCCAAGGGGCATTTAAACCGTCTTGTTAAGCTACTGCGAACTGCACGTCTCTTCCAAGGGGCATTTAAACCTTCTTATTAAGCTACTGCGACCTGCACGTCTCTTCAAAGAGGTATTTAAACTGTCTTGTTAAGCTACAGCGACCTGCACGTCTTTTCCAAGGGGCATTTAAACTGTCTTGTTAAGCTACTGCGACCTGTACGTCTCTTCCAAGGGGCATTTAAACCTTCTTATTAAGCTACTGCGACCTGCACGTCTCTTGCAAAAGGTATTTAAACCGTCTTGTTAAGCTACTGCGACCTGCACTTCCCTTCCAAGTGGCATTTAAACCGTGTTGTTAAGCTACTGCAACCTGCACGTCTCTTCCAAGGGGGACTTAAACTGTCTTGTTAAGCTACTGCGACCTGCACGTTTCTTCCAAGGGGCATTTAAACCGTCTTGGTAAGCTACTGCGACCTGCAAGACTATTCCAAGGGGCATTTAAACCCTCTTGTTAAGCTACTGCAACCTGCACGTCTCTTCCAAGGGGGATTTAAACTGTCTTGTTAAGCTACTGCGACCTGCACGTCTCTTCCAAGGAGCATTTAAACCGTCTTGTTAAGCTACTGCGACCTGCACGTCTCTTCCAAGGGGCATTTAAACCTTCTTATTAAGCTACTGCGACCTGCACGTCTCTTTAAAGAGGTATTTAAACTGTCTTGTTAAGCTACTGCGACCTGCACGTCTCTTCCAAGGGGCATTTAAACCGTCTAGTTTAGCTACTGCGACCTGTACGTCTCTTCCAAGGGGCATTTAAACCTTCTTATTAAGCTACTGCGACCTGCACGTCTCTTGCAAAAGGTATTTAAACCGTCGTGTTAAGCTACTGTGACCTGCACTTCCCTTCCAAGTGGCATTTAAACCGTGTTGTTAAGCTACTGCGACCTGCACGTCTCTTCCAAGGGACATTTAAACCGTCTTATTAACCTACTGCGACCTGCACTTCTCTTCCAAGGGGTATTTAAACTGTCTTGTTAAGCTACTGTGACCTCCACCGCTCTTCCAAGGGGCTTTTAAACCATCTTGTTAAGCTACTGCGACCTGCACGTCTCTTTCAAGGGGCATTTAAACCGTCTTGTTAAGCTACTGCGGCCTGCACGTCTCTTCCAAGGGGCATTTAAACCGTCTTGTTAAGCTACTGCGACATGCACGTCTCTTCCAAGGGGCATTTCAACCGTCTTGTTAAGCTACTGTAACCTCCACCACTTTTCCAAGGGGCATTTAAACCGTTTTGTTAAGCTACTGCGACCTGCATGTGTCTTCCAAGGGGCATTTAAACCGTCTTTTTAAGCTACTGGGACCTGCTCGTCTCTTCCAAGGGGCATTTAAACCGTCTTGTTAAGCTACTGCGACTTGAACGTCTCTTCCAAGGGGCATTTAAACCATCTTGTTAAGCTACTGCGACCTGCACGTCTCTTCCAAGGCACATTTAAACCGTCTTTTTAAGCTACTGCGACTTGCACGTCTCTTCCAAGGGGCATTTAAATTGTCTTTTTAAGCTACTGCGACCTGCACGTCTCTTCCAAGGGGCATTTAAACCGTCTTATTAAGCTACTGCGACCTGCACGTCTCTTCCAAGGGGTATTTAAACTGTCTTGTTAAGCTACTGCAACCTCCACCTCTCTTCCAAGGGGCATTTAAACCATCTTGTTAAGCTACTGCGACCTGCATGTCTCTACCAAGGGGCATTTAAACCATCTTGTTAAGCTACTGCGACCTGCACGTGTCTTCCAAGTGGCATTTAAACTGTCTTATTAAGCTACTGCGACCTGCACGTCTCTTCCAAGGGGCATTTAAACTGTCTTGTTAAGCTACTGCGACCTGCACGTCTCTTCCAAGGGGCATTTAAACCGTCTTGTTAAGCTACTGCGACCTGCACCTCTCTTCCAAGGGGCATTTAAACCGTCATTTTAAGCTATTGTAACCGCCACCACTTTTCCAAGGGGCATTTAAATAGTATTGTTAATCTACTGCGACCTGCATGTCTCTTCCAAGAGGCATTTAAACCGTCTTGTTAAGCTTCTGCTACCTGCATGTCTCTTCCAAGGGGCATTTAAACCGTCTTGTTAAGATACTGCGAACTCCACCGCTCTTCCAAGGGGCATTTAAGCTGTCTTGTTAAGCTACTGCGACCTGCATGTCTCTTCCAAGGGCCATTTAAACCGTCTTGGTAAGCTACTGCGACCTGCACGTCTTTTCCAAGAGGCATTTAAACCATCTTGTTAAGCTACTGCGACCTGCACGTCTTTTCCACGGGCATTTAAACCGTCTTGTTAAGCTACTGCGACCTGCACGTCTCTTCCAAGGGGCATTTAAACCGTGTTATTAAGCTACTGCGACCTGCAATTCTCTTCCAAGGGGCATTTAAACTGTCTTGTTAAGCTACTGCGACCTCCACCGCTCTTTCAAGGGGCATTTAAACCGATTTGTTAAGCTAATGCTACCTGCACGTCTCTTCCACGGGGCAATTAAACTGTCTTGTTAAGCTGCTGCGACCTCAACCGCTCTTCCAAGGGGCATTTAAACCGTCTTGTTAAGCTACTGCGACCTGCTCGTCTCTTCCAAGGGGCATTTAAACCATCTTGTTAAGCTACTGCGACCTGCATGTCTCTTCAAAGGCGCATTTAAACCGTCTTTTTAAGCAACTGCGACTTGCACGTCTCTTCCAAGGGGCATTTAAACCGTCTTGTTAAGCTACTGTAACCTCCACCACTTTTCCAAGGAGCATTTAAACCGTGTTGTTAAGCTACTGCGACCTGCACGTCTCTTCCAAGGGGCATTTAAACCGTCTTGTTAAGCCACTGCGACCTGCACGTCTCTTTCAAGGGGCATTTAAACCGTCTATTTAAGCGGCTGCGACCTGCATGTCTCTTCCAATGGGCATTTAAACCGTCTTGTTAAGCTACTGTGACCTCCACCGCTCTTCCAAGTGGCATTTAAACCACCTTGTTAAGCTACTGCGACCTGCACGTCTCTTCCAAGCGGCATTTAAACCGTCTTGGTAAGCTACTGCAACCTGCAAGCCTATTCCAAGGGGCATTTAAACCCTCATGTTAAGCTACTGCAACCTGCACGTCTCTTCCAAGGGGGATTTAAACTGTCTTTTTAAGCTACTGCTATCTGCACGTCTCTTACAAGGGGCATTTAAACCGTCTTGTTAAGCTACTGCGACCTGCACGTCTCTTCCAAGGGGCATTTAAACCGTCTTTTTAAGCTACTGCGACCTGCACGTCTCCTCCAAGGGGCATTTAAACCGTCTTATTAAGCTACTGCGACCTACACGTCTCTTCCAAGGGGCATTTAAACCTTCTTTTAAAGCTACTGTGACTTGCACGTCTCTTCCAAGGGGCATTTAAATCGTCTTGTTAAGCTACTGTAACCTCCACCTCTTTTCCAAGGAGCATTTAAACCGTCTTGTTAAGCTACTGCGACCTGCACGTCTCTTCCAAGGGGCATTTAAACCGTCTTGTTAAGCTTCTGCGACCTGCATGTCTCTTCCAAGGGGCATTTAAACTGTCTTGTTAAGCCACTGCGACCTGCACGTCTCTTCCAAGGGGCATTTAAACCGTCTGTTTAAGCGGCTGCGACCTGCATGTCTCTTCCAATGGGCATTTAAACCGTCTTGTTAAGCTACTGCGACCTCCACCGCTCTTCCAAGGGGCATTTAAACCATCTTGTTAAGCTACTGCGACCTGCACGTCTCTTCCAAGTGGCATTTAAACCGTCTTGGTAAGCTAATGCGACCTGCAAGCCTATTCCAAGGGGCATTTAAACCCTCATGTTAAGTTACTGCAACCTGCATGTCTCTTCCAAGGGGGATTTAAACTGTCTTGTTAAGCTACTGCGACCTGCACGTCTCTTCCAAGGGGCATTTAAACCTTCTTTTAAAGTTACTGTGACTTGCACGTCTCTTCCAAGGGGCATTTAAACCATCTTTTTAAGCTACTGTAACCTCCAACACTTTTCCAAGGGGCATTTAAACCATCTTGTTAAGCTACTGCGACCTGCACTTCTCTTGCAAGGTGCACTTAAACTGTCTTATTAAGCTACTGCGACCTGCACTTCTCTTCCAAGGGGCATTTAAACTGTCTTGTTAAGCTACTGCGACCTGCACGTCTCTTCCAAGGGGCATTTAAACTGTCTTGTTAAGCTACTGCGACCTCCACTGCTCTATCAAGAGGCATTTGAACCTTCTTGTTAAGCTACTGCTACCTGCACGTCTCATCCAAGGGGCATTTAAACCGTCTTGTTAAGCTCCTGCAACCTGCTCGTCTCTTCCAAGGGGCATTTAAACCGTCTTGTTAAGCTACTGCGACCTGCACGTCTCTTCCAAGGGTCATTTAAACCGTCTTTTTAAGCTACTGCGACTTGCACGTCTCTTCCAAGGGGCATTTTAACCGTCTTATTAAGCTACTGTAACCTCCACCACTTTTCCAAGGGGCATTTAAACCACCTTGTAAGGTACTGCGACCTGCATATCTCTTCCAAGGTGAATTTAAACCGTCTTGTTAAGCCACTGCGACCTGCACGTCTCTTCCAAGGGGCATTTAAACCGTCTTTTTAAGCTGCTGCGATCTGCATGTCTCTTCCAATGGCATTTAAACCGTCTTCTTAAGCTACTACGACCTCCACCGCTCTTCCAAGGGGCATTTAAACCATCTTGGTAAACTACTACGACCTGCAAGACTATTCCAAGGGGCATTTAAACACTCTTGTTAAGCTACTGCAACCTGCACGTCTCTTCCAAGGGGTACTTAAACTGTCTTGTTAAGCTACTGCGACCTGCACGTCTCTTCCAAGGGGGATTTAAACTGTCTTGTTAAGCTACTGCGACCTGCACGTCTCTTCCAAGGGGCATTTAAACCTTCTTGTTAAGCTACTGCGACCTGCACGTCTATTCCAAGGGGCATTTAAACCTTCTTATTAAGCTACTGCGACCTGCACGTCTCTTCAAAGAGGTATTTAAACTGTCTTGTTAAGCTACTGCGACCTGCACGTCTCTTCCAAGGGGCATTTAAACCGTCTTGTTAAGCTACTGCGACCTGCACATCTCTTCCAAGGGGCATTTAAACCTTCTTATTAAGCTACTGCGACGTGCACGTCTCTTGCAAAAGGTATTTAAACCGTCTTGTTAAGCTACTGCGACCTGCACTTCCCTTCCAAGTGGCATTTAAACCGTGTTGTTAAGCTACTGCGACCTGCACGTCTCTTCCAAGGGACATTTAAACCGTCTTATTAAGCTACTGCGACCTGCACTTCTCTTCCAAGGGGTATTTAAACTGTCTTGTTAAGCTACTGTGACCTCCACCGCTCTTCCAAGGGGCATTTAAACGATCTTGTTAAGCTACTGCGACCTGCACGTCTCTTTCAAGGGGCATTTAAACCGTCTTGTTAAGCTACTGCGACCTGCACGTCTCTTCCAAGGGGCATTTAAACCGTCTTGTTAAGCTACTGCGACATGCACGTCTCTTCCAAGGGGCATTTCAACCGTCTTGTTAAGCTACTGTAACCTCCACCACTTTTCCAAGGGGCATTTAAACCGTCTTGTTACGCTACTGCGACCTGCATGTCGCTTCCAAGGGGCATTTAAACCGTCTTTTTAAGCTACTGCGACCTGCTCGTCTCTTCCAAGGAGCATTTAAACCGACTTGTTAAGCTACTGCGACTTGCACGTCTCTTCCAAGGGGCATTTATACCATCTTGTTAAGCTACTGCGACCTGCACGTCTCTTCCAAGGCGCATTTAAACCGTCTTTTTAAGCTACTGCGACTTGCACGTCTCTTCCAAGGGGCATTTAAACTGTCTTTTTAAGCTACTGTAACCTTCACCACTTTTCCAAGCGGCATTTAAACCGTCTTGTTAAGCTACTGCGACCTGCACGTCTCTTCCAAGGGGCATTTAAACCGTCTTATTAGGCTACTGCGACCTGCACGTCTCTTCCAAGGGGTATTTAAACTGTCTTGTTAAGCTACTGCAACCTCCACCTCTCTTCCAAGGGGCATTTAAACCATCTTGTTAAGCTACTGCGACCTGCATGTCTCTACCAAGGGGCATTTAAACCATCTTGTTAAGCTACTGCTACTTGCACGTCTCTTCCAAGGGGCATTTAAACTGTCTTATTAAGCTACTGCGACCTGCACGTCTCTTCCAACGGGCATTTAAACTGTCTTGTTAAGCTACTGCGACCTGCACGTCTCTTCCAAGGGGCATTTAAACCGTCTTGTTAAGCTACTGCAACCTGCACCTCTCTTCCAAGGGGCATTTAAACCGTCATTTTAAGCTATTGTAACCTCCACCACTTTTCCAAGGGGCATTTAAACGGTATTGTTAATCTACTGCGACCTGCATGTCTCTTCCAAGGGGCATTTAAACCGTCTTGTTAAGCTTCTGCGACCTGCATGTCTCTTCCAAGGGGCATTAAAACCGTCTTGTTAAGATACTGCGAACTCCACCGCTCTTCCAAGGGGCATTTAAGCTGTCTTGTTAAGCTACTGCGACCTGCACGTCTCTTCCAAGGGCCATTTAAACCGTCTTGGTAAGCTACTGCGACCTGCAAGCCTCTTCCAAGAGGAATTTAACCCGTCTTATTAAGCTACTGTGACCTGCACGTCTTTTCCAAGAGGCATTTAAACCATCTTGTTAAGCTACTGCGACCTGCACGTCTTTTCCACGGGCATTTAAACCGTCTTGATAAGCTACTGCGACCTGCACGTCTCTTCCAAGGGGCATTTAAACCGTCTTATTAAGCTACTGCGACCTGCAATTCTCTTCCAAGGGGCATTTAAACTGTCTTGTTAAGCTACTGCGACCTCCACCGCTCTTTCAAGGGGCATTTAAACCATCTTGTTAAGCTACTGCTACCTGCACGTCTCTTCCAAGGGGCATTTAAACTGTCTTGTTAAGCTGCTGCGACCTCAACCGCTCTTCCAAGGGGCATTTAAACCGTCTTGTTAAGCTACTGCGACCTGCTCGTCTCTTCCAAGGGGCATTTAAACCATCTTGTTAAGCTACTGCGACCTGCATGTCTCTTCAAAGGCGCATTTAAACCGTCTTTTTAAGCAACTGCGACTTGCACGTCTCTTCCAAGGGGCATTTAAACCGTCTTGTTAAGCTACTGTAACCTCCACCACTTTTCCAAGGAGCATTTAAAACGTCTTGTTAAGCTACTGCGACCTGCACGTCTCTTCCAAGGGGCATTTAAACCGTCTTGTTAAGCTACTGCGACCTGCATGTCTCTTCCAAGGGGCATTTAAACTGTCTTGTTAAGCCACTGCGACCTGTACGTCTCTTCCAAGCGGCATTTAAACCGTCTGTTTAAGCGGCTGCGACCTGCATGTCTCTTCCAATGGGCATTTAAACCGTCTTGTTAAGCTACTGCGACCTCCACCGCTCTTCCAAGTGGCATTTAAACCACCTTGTTAGGCTACTGCGACCTGCACGTCTCTTCCAAGCGGCATTTAAACCGTCTTGGTAAGCTACTGCAACCTGCAAGCCTATTCCAAGGGGCATTTAAACCCTCATGTTAAGCTACTGCAACCTGCACGTCTCTTCCAAGGGGGATTTAAACTGTCTTGTTAAGCTACTGCGACCTGCACGTCTCTTCCAAGTGGCATTTAAACCGTCTTTTTAAGCTACTGCGACCTACACGTCTCTTCCAAGGGGCATTTAAACCGTCTTGTTAAGCTACTGCGAACTGCACGTCTCTTCCAAGGGGCATTTAAACCTTCTTTTAAAGCTACTGTGACTTGCACGTCTCTTCCAAGGGGCATTTAAACCATCTTGTTAAGCTACTGTAATCTCCACCACTTTTCCAAGGGGCATTTAAACCGTCTTGTTAAGCTACTGCGACCTGCACTTCTCTTCCTAGGTGCACTTAAACCGTCTTATTAAGCTACTGCGACCTGCACTTCTCTTCCAAGGGGCATTTAAACTGTCTTGTTAAGCTACTGCGACCTGCACGTCTCTTCCAAGGGGCATTTAAACTGTCTTGTTAAGCTACTGCGACCTCCACCGCACTTCCAAGGGGCATTTAAACCGTCTTGTTAAGCTACTGCAACCTGCTCGTCTCTTCCAAGGGGCATTTAAACCGTCTTGTTAAGCTACTGCGACCTGCACGTCTCTTCCAAGGGGCATTTAAACCGTCTTTTTAAGCTACTGCGACTTGCACTTCTCTTCCAAGGGACATTTTAAACGTCTCATTAAGCTACTGTAACCTCCACCACTTTTCCAAGGGGCATTTAAACCATCTTGTTAAGCTACTGCGACCTGCATATCTCTTCCAAGGTGCATTTAAACCGTCTTGTTAAGCCACTGCGACCTGCACGTCTCTTACAAGGGGCATTTAAACCATCTTGTAGGTACTGCGACCTGCATATCTCTTCCAAGGTGAATTTAAACCGTCTTGTTAAGCCACTGCGACCTGCATGTCTCTTCCAATGGCATTTAAACCGACTTCTTAAGCTACTACGACCTCCACCGCTCTTCCAAGGGGCATTTAAACCATCTTGGTAAACTACTGCGACCTGCAAGACTATTCCAAGGGGCATTTAAACCCTCTTGTTAAGCTACTGCAACCTGCACGTCTCTTCCAAGAGGGACTTAAACTGAATTGTTAAGCTACTGCGACCTGCACATTTCTTCCAAGGGGCATTTAAATCGTCTTGGTAAGCTACTGCGACCTGCAAGACTATTCCAAGGGGCATTTAAACCCTCTTGTTAAGCTACTGCAACCTGCACGTCTCTTCCAAGGGTGATTTAAACTGTCTTGTTAAGCTACTGCGACCTGCACGTCTCTTCCAAGGGGCATTTAAACCGTCTTGTTAAGCTACTGCGACCTGCACGTCTCTTCCAAGGGGCATTTAAAACTTCTTATTAAGCTACTGCGACCTGCACGCCTCTTCAAAGAGGTATTTAAACTGTCTTGTTAAGCTACTGCGACCTGCACGTCTCTTCCAAGGGGCATTTAAACCGTTTGTTAAGCTACTGCGACCTGCACGTCTCTTCCAAGGGGCATTTAAACCTTCTTATTAAGCTACTGCGACCTGCACGTCTCTTGCAAAAGGTATTTAAACCGTCTTGTTAAGCTACTGCGACCTGCACTTCCCTTCCAAGTGGCATTTAAACCGTGTTGTTAAGCTACTGCCACCTGCACGTCTCTTCCAAGGGACATTTAAACCGTCTTATTAAGCTACTGCGACCTGCACTTCTCTTCCAAGGGGTATTTAAACTGTCTTGTTAAGCTACTGTGACCTCCACCGCTCTTCCAAGGGGCATTTAAACCATCTTGTTAAGCTACTGCGACCTGCACGTCTCTTTCAAGGGGCATTTAAACCGTCTTGTTAAGCTACTGCGACCTGCACGTCTCTTCCAAGGGGCATTTAAACCGTCTTGTTAAGCTACTGCGACATGCACGTCTCTTCCAAGGGGCATTTCAACCGTCTTGTTAAGCTACTGTAACCTCCACCACTTTTCCAAGCTGCATTTAAACCGTCTTGTTAAGCTACTGCGACCTGAATGTCTCTTCCAAGGGGCATTTAAACCGTCTTTTTAAGCTACTACGACCTGCTCGTCTCTTCCAAGGGGCATTTAAACCGTCCTGTTAAGCTACCGCGACTTGCACTTCTCTTCCAAGGGGCATTTAAACCATCTTGTTAAGCTACTGCGACCTGCACGTCTCTTCCAAGGCGCATTTAAACCGTATTTTTAAGCTACTGCGACTTGCACGTCTCTTCCAAGGGGCATTTAAACTGTCTTTTTAAGCTACTGTAACCTCCACCACTTTTCCAAGCGGCATTTAAACCGTCTTGTTAAGCTACTGCGACCTGCACGTCTCTTCCAAGGGGCATTGAAAGCGTCTTATTAAGCTACTGCGACCTGCACGTCTCTTCCAAGGGGTATTTAAACTGTCTTGTTAAGCTACTGCAACCTCCACCTCTCTTCCAAGGGGCATTTAAACCATCTTGTTAAGCTACTGCGACCTGCATGTCTCTACCAAGGGGCATTTAAACCATCTTGTTAAGCTACTGCTACCTGCATGTCTCTTCCAAGGGGCATTTAAACTGTCTTATTAAGCTACTGCGACCTGCACGTCTCTTCCAAGGGGCATTTAAACTGTCTTGTTAAGCTACTGCGACCTGCACGTCTCTTCCAAGGGGCATTTAAACCGTCTTGTTAAGCTACTGCAACTTGCACCTCTCTTCCAAGGGGCATTTAAACCGTCATTTTAAGCTATTGTAACCGCCACCACTTTTCCAAGGAGCATTTAAACAGTATTGTTAATCTACTGCGACCTGCATGTCTCTTCCAAGGGGCATTTAAGCCGTCTTGTTAAGCTTCTGCGACCTGCACGTCTCTTCCAAGGGGCATTTAAACCGTCTTGTTAAGATACTGCGAACTCCACCGCTCTTCCAAGGGGCATTTAAGCTGTCTTGTTAAGCTACTGCGACCTGCACGTCTCTTCCAAGGGCCATTTAAACCGTCTTGGTAAGCTACTGCAACCTGCAAGCCTCTTCCAAGGGGCATTTAACCCGTCTTATTAAGCTACTGCGACCTGCACGTCTTTTCCAAGAGGCATTTAAACCATCTTGTTAAGCTACTGCGACCTGCACTTTTTTTCCACGGGCTTTAAACCGTCTTGTTAAGCTACTGCGACCTGCACGTCTCTTCCAAGGGGCATTTAAACCGTTTTATTAAGCTACTGCGACCTGAAATTCTCTTCCAAGGGGCATTTAAACTGTCTTGTTAAGCTACTGCGACCTCCACCGCTCTTTCAAGGGGCATTTAAACCGTCTTGTTAAGCTACTGCTACCTGCACGTCTCTTCCAAGGGGCATTTAAACTGTCTTGTTAAGCTGCTGCGACCTCAACCGCTCTTCCAAGGGGAATTTAAAGCGTCTTGTAAAGCTACTGCGACCTGCTCGTCTCTTCCAAGGGGCATTTAAACCATCTTGTTAAGCTACTGCGACCTGCATGTCTCTTCAAAGGGGCATTTAAACCGTCTTGTTAAGCTACTGCGACCTGCTCGTCTCTTCCAAGGGGCATTTAAACCGTCTTGTTAAGCTACTGCGACCAGCTCGTCTCTTCCAAGGGGCATTTAAACCGTATTTTTAAGCAACTGCGACTTGCACGTCTCTTTCAAGGGGCATTTAAACCATCTTGTTAAGCTACTGTAACCTCCACCACTTTTCCAAGGAGCATTTAAACCGTCTTGTTAAGCTACTGCGACCTGCACGTCTCTTCCAAGGGGCATTTAAACCGTCTTCTTAAGCTACTGCGACCTGCATGTCTCTTCCAAGGGGCATTTAAACTGTCTTGTTAAGCCACTGCGACCTGCACGTCTCTTCCAAGGGGCATTTAAACCGTCTGTTTAAGCGGCTGCGACCTGCATGTCTCTTCCAATGGGCATTTAAACCGTCTTGTTAAGCTACTGCGACCTCCACCGCTCTTCCAAGTGGCATTTAAACCAACTTGTTAAGCTACTGCGACCTGCACATCTCTTCGAAGCGGCATTTAAACCGTCTTGGTAAGCTACTGCAACCTGCAAGCCTATTCCAAGGGGCATTTAAACCCTCATGTTAAGCTACTGCAACCTGCACGTCTCTTCCAAGGGGGATTTAAACTGTCTTGTTAAGCTACTGCGACCTGCACGTCTCTTCCAAGGGGCATTTAAACCATCTTGTTAAGCTGCTGCTATCTGCACGTCTCTTACAAGGGGCATTTAAACCGTCTTGTTAAGCTACTGCGACCTGCACGTCTCTTCCAAGGGGCATTTAAACCGTCTTTTTAAGCTACTGCGACCTGCACGTCTCTTCCAAGGGGCATTTAAACCGTCTTGTTAAGCTACTGCGACATGCACGTCTCTTCCAAGGGGCATTTAAACCTTCTTTTAAAGCTACTGTGACTTGCACGTCTCTTCCAAGGGGCATTTAAACCATCTTGTTAAGCTACTGTAACCTCCACCACTTTTCCAAGGGGCATTTAAACCGTCTTGTTAAGCTACTGCAACCTCCACCGCACTTCCAAGGGGCATTTAAACCGTCTTGTTAAGCTACTGCAACCTGCTCGTCTCTTCCAAGGGGCATTTAAACCGTCTTGTTAAGCTACTGCGACCTGCACGTCTCTTCCAAGGGGCAGTTAAACCGTCTTTTTAAGCTACTGCGACTTGCACGTCTCTTCCAAGGGGCATTTTAACTGTCTTATTAAGCTACTGTAACCTCCACCACTTTTCCAAGGGGCATTTAAACCATCTTGTTAAGCTACTGCGACCTGCATATCTCTTCCAAGGGGCATTTAAACCGTCTTGTTAAGCTACTGCGACATGCACGTCTCTTCCAAGGGGCATTTAAACCGTCCTGTTAAGCTACTGCTACCTGCATGTCTCTACCAAGGGGCATTTAAACCGTCTTTTTAAGCTACTGCGACCTGCACATCTCTTCCAAGGAGCATTTAAACCGTCTTTTTAAGCTACTGCGACCTGCACGTCTCTTCCAAGGGGCATTTAAACCGTCTTGTTAAGCTATTGTAACCTCCACCACTTTTCCAAGGGGCATTTAAACCGTCTTGTTAAGCTACTGCGACCTGCACGTCTCTTCCAAGGGGCATTTAAACCGTCTTATTAAGCTACTGCGACCTGCACTTCTCTTCCAAGGGGTATTTAAACTGTCTTGTTAAGCTACTGCGACCTCCACCGCTCTTCCAAGGGGCATTTAAACCATCTTGTTAAGCTACTGCGACCTGCACGTCTCTTTCAAGGGGCATTTAAACCGTCTAGTTAAGCTACTGCGGCCGGCACGTCTCTTCCAAGGGGCATTTAAACCGTCTTGTTAAGCTACTGCGACATGCACGTCTCTTCCAAGGGGGATTTCAACCGTCTTGTTAAGCTCCTGCTACCTGCATGTCTCTACCAATGGGCATTTAAACCGTCTTTTTAATCTACTGCGACCTGCACATCTCTTCCAAGGAGCATATAAACCGTCTTTTTAAGCTACTGCGACCTGCACGTCTCTTCCAATGGGCATTTAAACCGTCTTGTTAAGCTATTGTAACCTCCACCACTTTTCCAAGGGGCATTTAAACCGTCTTGTTAAGCTACTGCGACATGCTCGTCTCTTCCAAGGGGCATTTTAATCGTCTTATTAAGCTACTGCGACCTGCACGTCTCTTCCAAGCGGTATTTAAACTATATTGTTAAGCTACTGCGACCTCCACCTCTCTTCCAAGGGACATTTAAACCGTCTTGTTAAGCTACTGCGACCTGCACGTCTCTTCCAAGGGGCATTTAAACCGTCTTGTTAAGCTACTGCGACCTGCACGTCTTTTCCAAGGGGCATTTAAACTGTCATGTTAAGCTACTGCGACCTGAACGTCTCTTCCAAGGCGGATTTAAACTGTCTTATTAAGCTACTGTGACATGCACGTCTCTTCCAAGGGGCATTTAAACCATCTTGTTAAGCTACTGTAACCTCCACCACTTTTCCAAGGGGCATTTAAACCGTCTTGTTAAGCTACTGCGACCTGCTCGTCTCTTCCAAGGGACATTTAAACCGTCTTGTTAAGCTACTGCGACCTGCACGTCTCTTCCAAGGGGTATTTAAACTATATTGTTAAGCTACTGTGACCTCCACCTCTCTTACAAGGGACATTTAAACCGTGTTGTTAAGCTACTGCGACCTGCACGTCTCTTCCAAGGGGCATTTAAACCGTCTTGTTAAGCTACTGCGACCTGCACTTCTCTTCCAAGGGGCATTTAAACTGTCTTGTTAAGCAACTGCGACCTCCAACGCTCTTTCAAGGGGCATTTAAACCTTCTTGTTAAGCTACTGCTACCTGCACTTCTCTTCCAAGGGGCATTTAAACTGTCTTGTTAAGCTACTGCGACCTCCACCGCTCTTCCAAGGGGCATTTAAACCGTCTTGTTAAGCTACTGCGACATGCACGTCTCTTCCAAGAGGCATTTTAACCGTCTTGTTAAGCTACTGCTACCTGCATGTCTCTACCAAGGGGCATTTAAACTGTCTTTTTAAGCTACTGCGACCTGCACGTCTCTTCCAAGGAGCATTTAAACCGTCTTTTTAAGCTACTGCGACCTGCACGTCTCTTCCAAGGGGCATTTAAACCGTCTTGTTAAGCTATTGTAACCTCCACCACTTTTCCAAGGGGCATTTAAACCGTCTTGTTAAGCAACTGCGACATGCTCGTCTCTTCCAAGGGGCATTTTAATCGTCTTATTAAGCTACTGCGACCTGCACGTCTCTTCCAAGGGGTATTTAAACTATATTGTTAAGCTACTGCGACCTCCACCTCTCTACCAAGGGACATTTAAACCGTCTTGTTAAGCTACTCCGACCTGCACGTCTCTTCCAAGGGGCATTTAAACCGTTTTGTTAAGCTACTGCGACCTGCACGTGTCTTCCAAGGGGCATTTAAACTGTCTTGTTAAGCTTCTGCGACCTCCACCGCACTTCCAAGGGGCATTTAAACCGTCTTGTTAAGCTACTGCAACCTGCTCGTCTCTTCCAAGGGGCATTTAAACCATCTTGTTAAGCTACTGCGACCTGCACGTCTCTTCCAAGGGGCATTTAAACCGTCTTTTTAAGCTACTGCGACTTGCACGTCTCTTCCAAGGGGCATTTTAACCGTCTTATTAAGCTACTGTAACCTCCACCACTTTTCCAAGGGGCATTTAAACCATCTTGTTAAGCTACTGCGACCTGCACGTCTCTTCCAAGGGGCATTTAAACCGTCTTATTAAGCTACTGCGACCTGCACTTCTCTTCCAAGGGGTATTTAAACTGTCTTGTTAAGCTACTGCGACCTCCACCGCTCTTCCAAGGGGCATTTAAACCATCTTGTTAAGCTACTGCGACCTGCACGTCTCTTTCAAGGGGCATTTAAACCGTCTTGTTAAGCTACTGCGGCCGGCACGTCTCTTCCAAGGGGCATTTAAACCGTCTTGTTAAGCTACTGCGACATGCACGTCTCTTCCAAGGGGGATTTCAACCGTCTTGTTAAGCTACTGCAACCTGCTCGTCTCTTCCAAGGGGCATTTAAACCGTCTTGTTAAGCTACTGCGACCTGCACGTCTCTTCCAAGGTGCATTTAAACAGTCTTGTTAAGCCACTGCGACCTGCACGTCTCTTCCAAGGGGCATTTAAACCGTCTTGTTAATCTGCTGCGACCTGCATGTCTCTTCCAATGGGCTTTAAACCGTCTTCTTAAGCTACTACGACCTCCACCGCTCTTCCAAGGGGCATTTAAACCATCTTGGTAAACTACTGCGACCTGCAAGACTATTCCAAGGGGCATTTAAACCCTCTTGTTAAGCTACTGCAACCTGCACGTCTCTTCCAAGGGGGACTTAAACTGTCTTGTTAAGCTACTGCGACCTGCACGTTTCTTCCAAGGGGCATTTAAACCGTCTTGGTAAGCTACTGCGACCTGCAAGACTATTCCAAGGGGCATTTAAACCCTCTTGTTAAGCTACTGCAACCTGCACGTCTCTTCCAAGGGGGATTTAAAATGTCTTGTTAAGCTACTGGGACCTGCACGTCTCTTCCAAGGGGCATTTAAACCGTGTTGTTAAGCTACTGCGACCTGCACGTCTCTTCCAAGGGACATCTAAACAGTCTTATTAAGCTACTGCGACCTGCACTTCTCTTCCAAGGGGTATTTAAACTGTCTTGTTAAGCTACTGCGACCTCCACCGCGCTTCCAAGGGGCATTTAAACCATCTTGTTAAGCTACTGAGACCTGCACGTCTCTTTCAAGGGGCATTTAAACCGTCTTGTTAAGCTACTGCGGCCGGCGCGTCTCTTCCAAGGGGCATTTAAACCGTCTTGTTAAGCTACTGCGACATGCACGTCTCTTCCAAGGGGCATTTCAACCGTCTTGTTAAGCTACTGCTACCTGCATGTCTCTACCAAGGGGCATTTAAACCGTCTTTTTAAGCTACTGCGACCTGCACATCTCTTCCAAGGAGCATTTAAACCGTCTTTTTAAGCTACTGCGACCTGCACGTCTCTTCCAAGGGGCATTTAAACAGTCTTGTTAAGCTATTGTAACCTCCACCACTTTTCCAAGGGGCATTTAAAACATCTTGTTAAGCTACTGCGACCTGCACGTCTCTTCCAAGGGGCATTTAAACCTTCTTATTAAGCTACTGCGACCTGCACGTCTCTTCCAAGAGGTATTTAAACTGTCTTGTAAAGCTACTGCGACCTCCACCGCTCTTCCAAGTGGCATTCACACCGTCTTGTTAAGCTACTGCGACCTGCACTTCTCTTCCAAGTGGCATTTAAACCGTGTTGTTAAGCTACAGCGACCTGCACTTCTCTTCCAAGGGACATTTAAACCGTCTTATTAAGCTACTGCGACCTGCACTTCTCTTCCAAGGGGTATTTAAACTGTCTTGTTAAGCTACTGCGACCTCCACCGCTCTTCCAAGGGGCATTTAAACCATCTTGCTAAGCTACTGCGACCTGCACGTCTCTTTCAAGGGGCATTTAAACCGTCTTGTTAAGCTACTGCCGCCGGCACGTCTCTTCCAAGGGGCATTTAAACCGTCTTGTTAAGCTACTGCGACATGCACGTCTCTTCCAAGGGGGATTTCAACCGTCTTGTTAAGCTACTGTTACCTGCATGTCTCTACCAAGGGGCATTTAAACCGTCTTTTTAATCTACTGCGACCTGCACATCTCTTCCAAGGAGCATTTAAACCGTCTTTTTAAGCTACTGCGACCTGCACGTCTCTTCCAAGGGGCATTTAAACCGTCTTGTTAAGCTATTGTAACCTCCACCACTTTTCCAGGGGGCATTTAAACCGTCTTGTTAAGCTACTGCGACATGCTCGTCTCTTCCAAGGGGCATTTTAATCGTCTTATTAAGCTACTGCGACCTGCACGTCTCTTCCAAGGGGTGTTTAAACTATATTGTTAAGCTACTGCGACCTCCACCTCTCTTCCAAGGGACATTTAAACCGTCTTGTTAAGCTACTGCGACCTGCACGTCTCTTCCAAGGGGCATTTAAACCGTCTTGTTAAGCTACTGCGACCTGCACGTCTTTTCCAAGGGGCATTTAAACTGTCATGTTAAGCTACTGCGACCTGAACGTCTCTTCCAAGGTGGATTTAAACTGTCTTATTAAGCTACTGCGACCTGCACGTCTCTTCCAAGGGGCTTTGAAACCGTCTTGTTAAGCTACTGCGACCTGCACGTCTTTTCCAAGGGGCATTTAAACTGTCATGTTAAGCTAATGCGACCTGCACGTCTCTTCCAAGGCGGATTTAAACTGTCTTTTTAAGCTACTGTGACTTGCACGTCTCTTCCAAGGGGCATTTAAACCGTCTTGTTAAGCTACTGTAACCTCCACCACTTTTCCAAGGGGCATTTAAACCGTCTTGTTAAGCTACTGCGACCTGCTCGTCTCTTCCAAGCGGCATTTAAACCGTCTTGTTAAGCTACTGCAACCTGCACATCTCTTCCAAGGGGATTTAAACTGTCTTGTTAAGCTACTGCGACCTGCACGTCTCTTCCAAGGGGCATTTAAACCGTCTTGTTAAGCTACTCCGACCTGCATGTCTCTTCCAAAGGGCATTTAAACCTTCTTATTAAGCTACTGCGACCTGCACGTCTCTTCCAAAGGGCATTTAAACTGTCTGGTTAAGCAACTGCGACCTGCACCGCTCTTCCAAGTGGCATTCAAACCGTCTTATTAAGCTACTGCGACCTGCACGTCTCTTCCAAGGGACATTTAAACCGTCTTATTAAGCTAATGTGACCTGCACGTCTCTTCCAAGGGGTATTTAAACTGTCTTGTTAAGCTACTGAGACCTCCACCGCTCTTCCAAGGGGCATTTAAACCATCTTGTTAAGCTACTGCGACCTGCACGTCTCTTCCAAGGGGCATTTAAACCTTCTTGTTAAGCTACTGCGACTGGCACGTCTCTTCCAAGGGGCATGTAAACCGTCTTGTTAAACTACTGCGACATGCACGTCTCTTCCAAGGGGCATTTAAACCGTCTTGCTAAGCTACTGTAACCTCGACCACTTTTCCAAGGGGCATTTCAACCGTCTTGTTAAGCTACTGCGACCTGCATGTCTCTAACAAGGGGCATTTAAACCGTCTTTTTAAGCTACTGCGACCTGCACGTCTCTTCCAAGGGGCATTTCAACCGTATTGTCAACCGTATTGTTAAGCTACTGCTACCTGCATGTCTCTACCAATGGGCATTTAAACCGTCCTTTTAAGCTACTGCGACCTGCACGTCTCTTCCAAGGAGCATTTAAACCGTCTTGTTAAGCTACTGCGACATGCACGTCTCTTCCAAGGGGCATTTTAACCGTCTTATTAAGCTACTGCGACCTGCACGTCTCTTCCAAGGGGTATTTAAACTATATTGTTAAGCTACTGCGACCTCCACCTCTCTTCCAAGGGACATTTAAACCATCTTGTTAAGCTACTGCGACCTGCACGTCTCTTCCAAGGGGCATTTAAACCGACTTGTTAAGCTACTGCGACCTGCACGTCTTTTCCAAGGGGCATTTAAACTGTCATGTTAAGCTAATGCGACCTGCACGTCTCTTCCAACGCGCATTTAAACTGTCTTTTTAAGCTACTGTGACTTGCACGTCTCTTCCAAGGGGCATTTAAACCGTCTTGTTAAGCTACTGTAACATCCACCACTTTTCCAAGGGGCATTTAAACCGTCTTGTTAAGCTACTGCGGCCGCCACGTCTCTTCCAAGGGGCATTTAAACCGTCTTGTTAAGCTACTGCGACATGCACGTCTATTCCAAGAGTCAATTCAACCGTCTTGTTAAGCTACTGCTACCTGCATGTCTCTACCAAGGGGCATTTAAACTGTCTTTTTAAGCTACTGCGACCTGCACGTCTCTTCCAAGGAGCATTTAAACCGTCTTTTTAAGCTACTGCGACCTGCACGTCTCTTCCAAGGGGCATTTAAACCATCTTGTTAAGCTATTGTAACCTCCACCACTTTTCCAAGGGGCATTTAAACCGTCTTCTTAAGCTACTGCGACCTGCATGTCTCTTCCAAGGGGCATTTAAACTGTCTTGTTAAGCCACTGCGACCTGCACGTCTCTTCCAAGGGGCATTTAAACCGTCTGTTTAAGCGGCTGCGACCTGCATGTCTCTTCCAATGGGCATTTAAACCGTCTTGTTAAGCTACTGCGACCTCCACCGCTCTTCCAAGTGGCATTTAAACCACCTTGTTAAGCTACTGCGACCTGCACGTTTCTTCCAAGCGGCATTTAAACCGTCTTGGTAAGCTACTGCAACCTGCAAGCCTATTCCAAGGGGCATTTAAACCCTCATGTTAAGCTACTGCAACCTGCACGTCTCTTCCAAGGGGGATTTAAACTGTCTTGTTAAGCTACTGCGACCTGCACGTCTCTTCCAAGGGGCATTTAAACCATCTTGTTAAGCTGCTGCTATCTGCACGTCTCTTACAAGGGGCATTTAAACCGTCTTGTTAAGCTACTGCGACCTGCACGTCTCTTCCAAGGGGCATTTAAACCGTCTTTTTAAGCTACTGCGACCTGCAAGTCTCTTCCAAGGTGCATTTAAACCGTCTTGTTAAGCTACTGCGACATGCACGTCTCTTCCAAGGGGCATTTAAACCTTCTTTTAAAGCTACTGTGACTTGCACGTCTCTTCCAAGGGGCATTTAAACCATCTTGTTAAGCTACTGTAACCTCCACCACTTTTCCAAGGGGCATTTAAACCGTCTTGTTAAGCTACTGCAACCTGCACTTCTCTTCCTAGGTGCACTTAAACCGTCTTATTAAGCTACTGCGACCTGCACTTCTCTTCCAAGGGGCATTTAAACTGTCTTGTTAAGCTACTGCGACCTGCACGTCTCTTCCAAGCGGCATTTAAACTGTCTTGTTAAGCTACTGCGACCTCCACCGCACTTCCAAGGGGCATTTAAACCGTCTTGTTAAGCTACTGCAACCTGCTCGTCTTTTCCAAGGGGCATTTAAACCGTCTTGTTAAGCTACTGCGACCTGCACGTCTCTTCCAAGGGGCAGTTAAACCGTCTTTTTAAGCTACTGCGACTTGCACGTCTCTTCCAAGGGGCATTTTAACTGTCTTATTAAGCTACTGTAACCTCCACCACTTTTCCAAGGGGCATTTAAACCATCTTGTTAAGCTACTGCGACCTGCATATCTCTTCCAAGGGGCATTTAAACCGTCTTGTTAAGCTACTGCGACATGCACGTCTCTTCCAAGGGGCATTTAAACCGTCCTGTTAAGCTACTGCTACCTGCATGTCTCTACCAAGGGGCATTTAAACCGTCTTTTTAAGCTACTGCGACCTGCACATCTCTTCCAAGGAGCATTTAAACCGTCTTTTTAAGCTACTGCGACCTGCACGTCTTTTCCAAGGGGCATTTAAACCATCTTGTTAAGCTATTGTAACCTCCACCACTTTTCCAAGGGGCATTTAAACCGTCTTGTTAAGCTACTGCGACCTGCACGTCTCTTCCAAGGGGCATTTAAACCTTCTTATTAAGCTACTGCGACCTGCACGTCTCTTCCAAGAGGTATTTAAACTGTCTTGTTAAGCTACTGCGACCTCCACCGCTCTTCCAAGTGGCATTCACACCGTCTTGTTAAGCTACTGCGACCTGCACTTCTCTTCCAAGTGGCATTTAAACCGTGTTGTTAAGCTACTGCGACCTGCACTTCTCTTCCAAGTGGCATTTAAACCGTCTTGTTAAGCTACTGCGACCTCCACCTCTCTTCCAAGGGACATTTAAACCGTCTTGTTAAGCTACTGCGACCTGCACGTCTCTTCCAAGGGGCATTTAAACCGTCTTGTTAAGCTACTGCGACCTGCACGTCTTTTCCAAGGGGCATTTAAACTGTCATGTTAAGCTACTGCGACCTGAACGTCTCTTCCAAGGCGGATTTAAACTGTCTTATTAAGCTACTGTGACATGCACGTCTCTTCCAAGGGGCATTTAAACCATCTTGTTAAGCTACTGTAACCTCCACCACTTTTCCAAGGGGCATTTAAACCGTCTTGTTAAGCTACTGCGACCTGCTCTTCTCTTCCAAGGGACATTTAAACCGTCTTGTTAAGCTACTGCGACCTGCACGTCTCTTCCAAGGGGTATTTAAACTATATTGTTCAGCTACTGTGACCTCCACCTCTCTTACAAGGGACATTTAAACCGTGTTGTTAAGCTACTGCGACCTGCACGTCTCTTCCAAGGGGCATTTAAACCGTCTTGTTAAGCTACTGCGACCTGCACTTCTCTTCCAAGGGGCATTTAAACTGTCTTGTTAAGCAACTGCGACCTCCACCGCTCTTTCAAGGGGCATTTAAACCTTCTTGTTAAGCTACTGCTACCTGCACTTCTCTTCCAAGGGGCATTTAAACTGTCTTGTTAAGCTACTGCGACCTCCACCGCTCTTCCAAGGGGCATTTAAACCGTCTTGTTAAGCTACTGCGACATGCACGTTTCTTCAAAGAGGCATTTTAACCGTCTTGTTAAGCTACTGCTACCTGCATGTCTCTACCAAGGGGCATTTAAACTGTCTTTTTAAGCTACTGCGACCTGCACGTCTCTTCCAAGGAGCATTTAAACCGTCTTTTTAAGCTACTGCGACCTGCACGTCTCTTCCAAGGGGCATTTAAACTGTCTTGTTAAGCTATTGTAACCTCCACCACTTTTCCAAGGGGCATTTAAACCGTCTTGTTAAGCAACTGCGACATGCTCGTCTCTTCCAAGGGGCATTTTAATCGTCTTATTAAGCTACTGCGACCTGCACGTCTCTTCCAAGGGGTATTTAAACTATATTGTTAAGCTACTGCGACCTCCACCTCTCTTCCAAGGGACATTTAAACCGTCTTGTTAAGCTACTGCGACCTGCACGTCTCTTCCAAGGGACATTTAAACCGTTTTGTTAAGCTACTGCGACCTGCACTTGTCTTCCAAGGGGCATTTAAACTGTCTTGTTAAGCTTCTGCGACCTCCACCGCACTTCCAAGGGGCATTTAAACTGCCTTGTTAAGCTACTGCAACCTGCTCGTCTCTTCCAAGGGGCATTTAAACCGTCTTGTTAAGCTACTGCGACCTGCACGTCTCTTCCAAGGGGCATTTAAACCGTCTTTTTAAGCTACTGCGACTTGCACGTCTCTTCCAAGGGGCATTTTAACCGTCTTATTAAGCTACTGTAACCTCCACCACTTTTCCAAGGGGCATTTAAACCATCTTGTTAAGCTACTGCGACCTGCATATCTCTTCCAAGGTGCATTTAAACCGTCTTGTTAAGCCACTGCGACCTGCACGTCTCTTCCAAGGGGCATTTAAACCATCTTGTTAAGCTGCTGCGACCTGCATGTCTCTTCCAATGGGCTTTAAACCGTCTTCTTAAGCTACTACGACCTCCACCGCTCTTCCAAGGGGCATTTAAACCATCTTGGTAAACTACTGCGACCTGCAAGACTATTCCAAGGGGCATTTAAACCCTCTTTTTAAGCTACTGCAACCTGCACGTCTCTTCCAAGGGGGACTTAAACTGTCTTGTTAAGCTACTGCGACCTGCACGTTTCTTCCAAGGGGCATTTAAACCGTCTTGGTAAGCTACTGCGACCTGCAAGACTATTCCAAGGGGCATTTAAACCCTCTTGTTAAGCTACTGCAACCTGCACGTCTCTTCCAAGGGGGATTTAAAATGTCTTGTTAAGCTACTGCGACCTGCACGTCTCTTCCAAGGGGCATTTAAACCGTCTTGTTAAGCTAGTGCGACCTGCACGTCTCTTCCAAGGGGCAGTTAAACCTTCTTATTAAGCTACTGCGACCTGCACGTCTCTTCCAAGAGGTATTTAAACTGTCTTGTTAAGCTACTGCGACCTCCACCGCTCTTCCAAGTGGCATTCACACCGTCTTGTTAAGCTACTGCGACCTGCACTTCTCTTCCAAGGGGCATTTAAACCGTCTTGTTAAGCTACTGCGACCTGCACGTCTCTTCCAAGGGGCATTTAAGCCGTCTTTTTAAGCTACTGCAACTTGCACGTCTCTTCCAAGGGGCATTTTAACCGTCTTATTAAGCTACTGTAACCTCCACCACTTTTCCAAGGGGCATTTAAACCATCTTGTTAAGCTACTGCGACCTGCATATCTCTTCCAAGGTGCATTTAAACCGTCTTGTTAAGCCACTGCGACCTGCACGTCTCTTCCAAGGGGCATTTAAACCGTCTTGTTAATCTGCTGCGACCTGCATGTCTCTTCCAATGGGCTTTAAACCGTCTTCTTAAGCTACTACGACCTCCACCGCTCTTCCAAGGGGCATTTAAACCATCTTGGTAAACTACTGCGACCTGCAAGACTATTCCAAGGGGCATTTAAACCCTCTTGTTAAGCTACTGCAACCTGCATGTCTCTTCCAAGGGGGACTTAAACTGTCTTGATAAGCTACTGCGACCTGCACGTTTCTTCCAAGGGGCATTTAAACCGTCTTGGTAAGCTACTGCGACCTGCAAGACTATTCCAAGGGGCATTTAAACCCTCTTGTTAAGCTACTGCAACCTGCACGTCTCTTCCAAGGGGGATTTAAAATGTCTTGTTAAGCTACTGGGACCTGCACGTCTCTTCCAAGGGGCATTTAAACCGTGTTGTTAAGCTACTGCGACCTGCACGTCTCTTCCAAGGGACATCTAAACAGTCTTATTAAGCTACTGTGACCTGCACTTCTCTTCCAAGGGGTATTTAAACTGTCTTGTTAAGCTACTGCGACCTCCACCGCGCTTCCAAGGGGCATTTAAACCATCTTGTTAAGCTACTGAGACCTGCACGTCTCTTTCAAGGGGCATTTAAACCGTCTTGTTAAGCTACTGCGGCCGGCACGTCTCTTCCAAGGGGCATTTAAACCGTCTTGTTAAGCTACTGCGACATGCACGTCTCTTCCAAGGGGCATTTCAACCGTCTTGTTAAGCTACTGCTACCTGCATGTCTCTACCAAGGGGCATTTAAACCGTCTTTTTAAGCTACTGCGACCTGCACATCTCTTCCAAGGAGCATTTAAACCGTCTTTTTAAGCTACTGCGAGCTGCACGTCTCTTCCAAGGGGCATTTAAACAGTCTTGTTAAGCTATTGTAACCTCCACCACTTTTCCAAGGGGCATTTAAAACATCTTGTTAAGCTACTGCGACCTGCATGTCTCTTCCAAGGGGCATTTAAACCTTCTTATTAAGCTACTGCGACCTGCACGTCTCTTCCAAGAGGTATTTAAACTGTCTTTTTAAGCTACTGCGACATGCTCGTCTCTTCCAAGGGGCATTTTAATCGTCTTATTAAGCTACTGCGACCTGCACGTCTCTTCCAAGGGGTATTTAAACTATATTGTTAAGCTACTGCGACCTCCACCTCTCTTCCAAGGGACATTTAAACCGTCTTGTTAAGCTACTGCGACCTGCACGTCTCTTCCAAGGGGCATTTAAACCGTCTTGTTAAGCTACTGCGACCTGCACGTCTTTTCCAAGGGGCATTTAAACTGTCATGTTAAGCTACTGCGACCTGAACGTCTCTTCCAAGGTGGATTTAAACTGTCTTATTAAGCTACTGCGACCTGCACGTCTCTTCCAAGGGGCTTTTAAACCGTCTTGTTAAGCTACTGCGACCTGCACGTCTTTTCCAAGGGGCATTTAAACTGTCATGTTAAGCTAATGCGACCTGCACGTCTCTTCCAAGGCGGATTTAAACTGTCTTTTTAAGCTACTGTGACTTGCACGTCTCTTCCAAGGGGCATTTAAACCGTCTTGTTAAGCTACTGTAACCTCCACCACTTTTCCAAGGGGCATTTAAACCGTCTTGTTAAGCTACTGCGACCTGCTCGTCTCTTCCAAGTGGCATTTAAACCGTCTTGTTAAGCTACTGCAACCTGCACATCTCTTCCAAGGGGGATTTAAACTGTCTTGTTAAGCTACTGCGACCTGCACGTCTCTTCCAAGGGGCATTTAAACCGTCTTGTTAAGCTACTCCGACCTGCATGTCTCTTCCAAGGGGCATTTAAACCTTCTTATTAAGCTACTGCGACCTGCACGTCTCTTCCAAAGGGCATTTAAAGTGTCTTGTTAAGCAACTGCGACCTGCACCTCTCTTCCAAGTGGCATTCAAACCGTCTTATTAAGCTACTGCGACCTGCACGTCTCTTCCAAGGGACATTTAAACCGTCTTATTAAGCTAATGTGACCTGCACGTCTCTTCCAAGGGGTATTTAAACTGTCTTGTTAAGCTACTGAGACCTCCACCGCTCTTCCAAGGGGCATTTAAACCATCTTGTTAAGCTACTGCGACCTGCACGTCTCTTCCAAGGGGCATTTAAACCTTCTTGTTAAGCTACTGCGACTGGCACGTCTCTTCCAAGGGGCATTTAAACCGTCTTGTTAAACTACTGCGACATGCACGTCTCTTCCAAGGGGCATTTAAACCGTCTTGCTAAGCTACTGTAACCTCGACCACTTTTCCAAGGGGCATTTCAACCGTCTTGTTAAGCTACTGCGACCTGCATGTCTCTAACAAGGGCATTTAAACCGTCTTTTTAAGCTACTGCGACCTGCACGTCTCTTCCAAGGGGCATTTCAACCGTATTGTCAACCGTATTGTTAAGCTACTGCTACCTGCATGTCTCTACCAATGGGCATTTAAACCGTCCTTTTAAGCTACTGCGACCTGCACGTCTCTTCCAAGGAGCATTTAAACCGTCTTGTTAAGCTACTGCGACATGCACGTCTCTTCCAAGGGGCATTTTAACCGTCTTATTAAGCTACTGCGACCTGCACGTCTCTTCCAAGGGGTATTTAAACTATATTGTTAAGCTACTGCGACCTCCACCTCTCTTCCAAGGGACATTTAAACCGTCTTGTTAAGCTACTGCGACCTGCACGTCTCTTCCAAGGGGCATTTAAACCGACTTGTTAAGCTACTGCTACCTGCACGTCTTTTCCAAGGGGCATTTAAACTGTCATGTTAAGCTAATGCGACCTGCACGTCTCTTCCAACGCGCATTTAAACTGTCTTTTTAAGCTACTGTGACTTGCACGTCTCTTCCAAGGGGCATTTAAACCGTCTTGTTAAGCTACTGTAACATCCACCACTTTTCCAAGGGGCATTTAAACCGTCTTGTTAAGCTACTGCGGCCGCCACGTCTCTTCCAAGGGGCATTTAAACCGTCTTGTTAAGCTACTGCGACATGCACGTCTATTCCAAGAGTCATTTCAACCGTCTTGTTAAGCTACTGCTACCTGCATGTCTCTACCAAGGGGCATTTAAACTGTCTTTTTAAGCTACTGCGACCTGCACGTCTCTTCCAAGGAGCATTTAAACCGTCTTTTTAAGCTACTGCGACCTGCACGTCTCTTCCAAGGGGCATTTAAACCATCTTGTTAAGCTATTGTAACCTCCACCACTTTTCCAAGGGGCATTTAAACCGTCTTGTTAAGCTACTGCGACATGCTCGTCTCTTCCAAGGGGCATTTTAATCGTCTTATTAAGCTACTGCGACCTGCACGTCTCTTCCAAGGGGTATTTAAACTATATTGTTAAGCTACTGCGACCTCCACCTCTCTTCCAAGGGACATTTAAACCATCTTGTTAAGCTACTGCGACCTGCACGTCTCTTCCAAGGGGCATTTAAACCGTCTTGTTAAGCTACTGCGACCTGCACGTCTTTTCCAAGGGGCATTTAAACTGTCATGTTAAGCTACTGCGACCTGCACGTCTCTTCCAAGGCGGATTTAAACTGTCTTTTAAAGCTACTGTGACTTGCACGTCTCTTCCAAGGGGCATTTAAACCGTCTTGTTAAGCTACTGTAACCTCCACCACTTTTCCAAGGGGCATTTAAACCGTTATGTTAAGCTACTGCGACCTGCTCGTCTCTTCCAAGGGGCATTTAAACCGTCTTGTTAAGCTACTGCGACCTGCACGTCTCATCCAAGGTGCACATAAACCATCTTATTAAGCTACTGCGACCTGCACTTCTCTTCCAAGGGGCATTTAAACTGTCTTGTTAAGCAACTGCGACCTCCACCGCTCTTTCAAGGGGCATTTAAACCTTCTTGTTAAGCTACTGCTACCTGCACGTCTCTTCCAAGGGGCATTTAAACTGTCTTGTTAAGCTACTGCGACCTCCACAGCTCTTCCAAGGGGCATTTACACCGTCTTGTTAAGCTACGGCAACCTGCTCGTCTCTTCCAAGGGGCATTTAAACCGTCTTGTTAAGCTCCTGCGACCTGCACGTCTCTTCCAAGGCGCATTTAAACCGTCTTTTTAAGCTACTGCGACTTGCACGTCTCTTTCAAGGGGCATTTTAACCGTCTTATTAAGCTACTGTAACCTCCACCACTTTTCCAAGGGGCATTTAAACCGTCTTGTTAAGCTACTGCGACCTACATCTCTCTTCCAAGGTGCATTTAAACTGTCTTGTTAAGCCACTGCGACCTGCACGTCTCTTCCAAGGGGCATTTAAACCATCTTTTTAAGCTTCTGCGACCTCCACCTCTCTTCCAATGGGCATTTAAACCGTCTTCTTAAGGTACTGCGACCTCCACCGCTCTTCCAAGGGGCATTTAAACCATCTTGTTAAGCTACTGCGACCTGCACGTTTCTTCCAAGGGGCATTTAAACCGTCTTGGTAAGCTACTGAGACCTGCAAGACTATTCAAAGGGGCATTTAAACCTTCTTGTTAAGCTACTGCAACCTGCACATCTCTTCCAAGGGGGATTTAAACTGTCTTGTTAAGCTACTGCGACCTGCACGTCTCTTCCAAGGGGCATTTAAACCGTCTTGTTAAGCTACTCCGACCTGCACGTCTCTTCCAAGGGGCATTTAAACCTTCTTATTAAGCTACTGCGACCTGCACGTCTCTTTCAAAGGGCATTTAAACTGTCTTGTTAAGCAACTGCGACCTCCACCGCTCTTCCAAGTGGCATTCAAACCGTCTTATTAAGCTACTGCGACCTGCACGTCTCTTCCAAGGGACATTTAAACCGTCTTATTAAGCTACTGTGACCTGCACGTCTCTTATAAGGGGTATTTAAACTGTCTTGTTAAGCTACTGCGACCTCCACCGCTCTTCCAAAGGGCATTTAAACCATCTTGTTAAGCTTCTGCGACCTGCACGTCTCTTCCAAGGGGCATTTAAACCTTCTTGTTAAGCTACTGCGACTGGCACGTCTCTTCCAAGGGGCATTTAAACCGTCTTGTTAAACTACTGCGACATGCACGTCTCTTCCAAGGGGCATTTAAACCGCCTTGCTAAGCTACTGTAACCTCGACCACTTTTCCAAGGGGCATTTCAACCGTCTTGTTAAGCTACTGCGACCTGCATGTCTCTAACAAGGGGCATTTAAACCGTCTTTTTAAGCTACTGCGACCTGCACGTCTCTTCCAAGGGTCATTTCAACCGTCTTGTTAAGCTACTGCTACCTGCATGTCTCTACCAAGGGGCATTTAAACCGTCCTTTTAAGCTACTGCGACCTGCACGTCTCTTCCAAGGAGCATTTAAACCGTCTTGTTAAGCTACTGCGACTTGCACGTCTCTTCCAAGGGGCATTTAAACCGTCTTGTTAAGCTACTGCGACATGCACGTCTCTTCCAAGGGGCATTTTAACCGTCTTATTAAGCTACTGCCACCTGCACGTCTCTTCCAAGGGGTATTTAAACTATATTGTTAAGCTACTGCGACCTCCACCTCTCTTCCAAGGGACAATTAAACCGTCTTGTTAAGCTACTGCGACCTGCACGTCTCTTCCAAGGGGCATTTAAACCGTCTTGTTAATCTACTGCGACCTGCACGTCTTTTCCAAGGGGCATTTAAACTGTCATGTTAAGCTAATGCGACCTGCATGTCTCTTCCATCGCGCATTTAAACTGTCTTTTTAAGCTACTGTGACTTGCACGTCTCTTCCAAGGGGCATTTAAACCATCTTGTTAAGCTACTGTAACATCCACCACTTTTCCAAGGGACATTTAAACCGTCTTGTTAAGCTACTGCGACCTGCTTGCCTCTTCCAAGGGGCATTTAAACCGTCTTGTTAAGCTACTGCGACCTGCACGTCTCTTCCAAGGTGCACTTAAACCATCTTATTAAGCTACTGCGACCTGCACTTCTCTTCCAAGGTTCATTTAAACTGTCTTGTTAAGCAACTGCGACCTCCACCGCTCTTTCAAGGGGCATTTAAACCTTCTTGTTAAGCTACTGCTACCTGCACGTCTCTTCCAAGGGGCATTTAAACTGTCTTGTTAAGCTACTGCGACCTCCACCGCTCTTCCAAGGGGCATTTAAACCATCTTGTTAAGCTACTGCGACCTGCATGTCTCTTCCAAGGGGCATTTAAACCTTCTTGGTAAGCTACTGCGACCTGCACGTCTCTTCCAAGGGGCATTTAAACCATCTTATTAAGCTACTGCGACCTGCACTTCTCTTCCAAGGGGCATTTAAACTGTCTTGTTAAGCTACTGCGACCTCCACCGCTCTTTCAAGGGGCATTTAAACTGTCTTTTTAAGCTACTGTAACCTCCACCACTTTTCCAAGGGGCATTTAAACTGTCTTGTTAAGCTACTGCGACCTGCACGTCTCTTCCAAGGGGCATTTAAACCGTCTTATTAAGCTACTGCGACCTGCACGTCTCTTCCAAGGGTCATTAAACTCTCTTGTTAAGCTACTGCAACCTCCACCTCTCTTCCAAGGGGCATTTAAACCGTCTTGTTAAGCTAATGCGACCTGCATGTGACGCGCCCCCTGGGCCTGTGTTGTGTAGCGTTGCGCACGCGGGGAATTCCCGGAGCCGGATCTGTTGGGGTTAGTAGGCCTCGTGGCGGTGACCCGGTCCGTGCCCAGGGTGTCAAACCAAGTGGCGGAATTTAGTAGAAGATGTTATAGTGTTCGACTACGCCACCCGTTGAATGCGGTTATGAAGCCGCCGCTGCAGGGCAGACCGCTGAGGCCGGTGGTACGGTTGTTCAGCGTGGATAGTATAACCCCCAACGGGAGGGGTATGGCCTCAGGGCAGCGGACGTGGATGATGGGGATAGCAGAATTGCACGCAGGCACCAGGAACCACTCAGAGACGGTGCGGTGTAGTTCAGGGTCTTTACTGGTGGCAAAGGTAGACCCTCCCGGGAGTACTGGCTAGCGATTGGGGCCTGGTCAGTCCGTGAGCAAATAGGATCTCCCTTGGCCAGGCGAAGTTGTAGGCCTCCCCAACTAATTGTACTCTTCCTGGCTACCTTGCTAGAAGCGGTTAAAAGTAGCCCACGTCCCTAAGTGTACCGTGTGGTGCTCACCCGTATGGCCGGCGACTCGGGGCCTTCTGGTAGCCTCCGCTCCACGACGGCGGTGCTGGTCCCTTTGCGTGTGACCGTGCCTTCGGGTTTCTTGGCCAGAGGACCTGAAATCCCCTGCCGGTCGGTTTCTGCTTCTGGGTATGGATCAGTCCCCACAGCCTCGGACTCCGTGTCCGGTGAGATCTCTTTAGTCAGGATGAGCTCTACAGCTTCCAGTCCCTGACCCCTTTTATCACTGCTCCCACAGAGCTCCTGATCTTGCTCTCCCTGTATCTGCTCCACTCCAGACCAGACTGTGTCTCTGTCTGGGACTCCTCTTCTTCTCCTTAACCCCGCCTCAGCCCCAGTTTATATAGGGGAAGTTCTTCCCCTCCCAGGACTGGGCAGGAGGTGGTGCATGCTTAGGGTTCCTGACCAGGAGACCTCCCACCTGCTCTCAGACGTAATATTGCTATTACTGTGGTAACCAGACCCCTGGGGTGCCACATTCCCCCCTAGTAAAATTTAGTACTCCGGGACTAAACATATTTTTGAAAACATAACAGGGTATAAACAGGAACAATACAATAAGGAAAACACGTTAGGGTGGTCACGGCGTGTCCGCAACCGGGTGCAGTTTTTGAAGCAATAAGGGTGTCCATTTCACCAAAGAACGGGGAGCCGTAACCAGGTAGGGGTCTGTCTTGCCCCGAGTCTTTAACAGTCTTTAGTCCGTTCCTGGGTTACGCTCCAAACATATATACAACAGAGTTCCGGTTAATCCACAAAAGACACCTATAAAATAACTGGAAAAACATAATTATTTACAAGCAACAGTAAACAGGTAAATACCAATAAAACAGTCCGAACACTTTAGATCCTCCAACGTACGGGCAACTGGCCTCTAGTGGTCTTAGTAGACCTACGGAGTTTACTGACCGGTCCTGAGCTACAGGGTGTAGGAGCTGTCAAAGGTAAGCTGGGCAGCTGTCTACGGGCTCTTTGGCTCACTAGGGGCACGGCAGGCTCACTATAAGCAGAGGGTCGATTCTCCTGGTCTGCTTGTGTGGGGTCTTCTGCCTCCTGGACCGGCTGCTCTTCCAGCTCTACCTGTTTTTCCGTAGGCACTTGGAATGCTGGTTGGAGGAAGGTGAGGACGGGTACCACAACAGCGCCATTTACTTGTGTCCAAGACCGAGGAAAGTCTCCGAGTACAGTACTGACCATCTCTTCCCTTTCCTCTGTGGGTCGAGGGTTTTCTTGATCTTCTTCAGGGTTTCGTAGCTGCTCGGGACACTTCTTCAGGTGATCTCGGGAGACAATGGCTGTGGTTTCTCCTCCATCCTTACTGATTGTGCAGATTTTTGTGTTTTCATGGCTTGATGGCAGTACGGTGTACGGGTTCTTCTCCCACTGGTCGTCCAACTTGTGGCGCCGTCTTTTCCTCTTCAAGACCTGCTCTCCAGGTACCAGGGGAACAGCGGGAGCATACTGGTTGTAAGTCTTCTCCTGTCTTTCTCTTGCTTGACAGAGACTTCGCTCAACGCTCTCCTGTACTTTCCGGTACTGCTGCTGCCTCTCTGTGTCCCAATCTGCTTCTGGTGAAGTGTCCTCGGGTGTCAGGACTCCCATATCCAGATCAACAGGCAGCTTACCAGGTCTTGCTCTCATTAGGTAAGCCGGGGTACAGTTGGTAGAACCTACCGGGATGTGGTTGTATAGGTCCACCAGATCAGGCAGTTTCTCAGGCCACAGACTGCGTTCTTCCAGGGGCAATGTTTTCAGAAGGTCTATCACCACCTGGTTCATCTTCTCGCAGAGTCCATTGGTTTGCGGATGATAGGGTGTTGTTCTTATCTTCCGGCAGCCATACAGAGTGCAGAACTCCTGGAAGACTTTCGCTTCAAAGGCAGGTCCTTGGTCCGTCAGCACCTGCTCTGGGTATCCATGTGGACGGCAGAAGTGCTGCTGGAAGGCTCTAGCTGCTGTTTGAGCCGTTAAGTCCTTGACGGGGACTACAACCAAGAACCGGGAGTAGTGATCCACGATGGTTAACGCATAGACGTAGCCACTTCTGCTGGGGGTCAGTTTTACATGGTCCAATGCTACCAGTTCCAACGGCTGCCTGGTGACGATGGACTGCAGGGGAGTCTTCTGGCTGGCACGGTCCTTCCTTCTTAGGCTGCATGGGCCACAGTCTCTGCACCAACTCTCGATGGTTCCTCTCATGCCTACCCAGTGGAACCGCCCGCGCAGCAGGAACTCCAGCTTCTTCCATCCGAAGTGCCCAGCTCCGTCGTGGTATGCCTCCAGTACCATAGCCGCTTCTCTTCTTGGCACCACTACTTGCCAGATCAGTTCATGCGTCCGAGAGTTAACCATTCTGCGGCACAACTTCCCCTTGTAAAGGAACAGTCGACTCTTCTCAGCCCACAGTTGCTTGGTCTCCTCCGGAGCGTCTGGGTCAAGGCGGGCATCTGGCTGAGTCAGCATCTCCTTCACCAGTCGGACGGCAGGGTCACTGTCTTGCGTTTCCGCCCAGTTGTAATGAGGTAAGGGGTTGAACGTAGCGGATTGCTTACCCCTTACACGGTGGGAATACTGGGTAGTCCCATGACGGTGGAACGCGGGGAGTTCAACTTCTTCCAGTTCCTCTGGATCTTCCCCTACGTCCGGTAGGTTTGGCATTCTGGACAAGGCATCCGCGTTGGTATTGGAGCGTCCTGCCCGGTATTTGATCGTGAACTCATAGTTGGACAAGCGGGCCATCCATCTCTGCTCCAGGGCATCGAGTCTTGCAGTGTCCAGGTGTGTCAACGGGTTGTTATCCGTGTACACGGTGAACCGGGAAGAGGCGAGGTAGTGCCTAAAGCGTTCGGTGACTGCCCACACCACTGCCAGGAACTCTAGCTTGAATGAGCTGTAATTCTCAGGGTTTCTTTCGGTGGGTCGCAGTTTTCGGCTGGCGTAAGCAATTACCCGTTCTCTCCCCTGCTGGATCTGGGACAGTACAGCTCCTAGCCCGATGTTACTTGCGTCGGTGTAGAGGATAAAGCGCTGGCTGTAATCAGGGTACGCCAGGATTTCATCCCCCGTGAGGGCCATCTTCAGCTGGCGGAAGGACTCTTCTTCCAGCTTCTCCCATCTGAAGGGCGGCTTCTGGTTCTTGGCCTTCCTGGACTGGCCTATCAGGAGGTCCTGCATAGGAGCTGCCTTTTTGGTGAAACCGGGAATGAATCTTCGGTAGTAGCCTACCAACCCGAGGAACTGCCGCACTTCCTTTACGCTGGAGGGTCTTGGCCATTCCTTAATCGCGGTGATCTTATCAGGGTCGGGAGCCACTCCGTCAGCACTCACCACGTGTCCCAGGTACTGCACTTTTGGTTTTAGCAGGTGACACTTCGACGGTTTCACCTTCAGACCGTAGTTTGCCAGGGCTTCAAACACTTCCGCCAGGTGTTTCAGGTGGTCCTCGTAGGTTTTGGAATAAACTATAACATCGTCCAGGTACAGCAGGACCGTCTCAAAGTTCCGGTGTCCCAGACAGCATTCCATCAATCGTTGGAAGGTTCCTGGTGCGTTGCAGAGTCCGAACGGCATGCAGGTAAACTCGCTAAGTCCCATCGGGGTGGTGAATGCGGTCTTCTCCCGGTCCGCCTCTGCTACAGGAACCTGCCAGTACCCGCTAGTGAGATCCAAAGTGGAGAAGAAGTTAGCAGATTTTAAAGCAGCCAAAGACTCCTCTATCCTTGGTAAGGGGTACGCATCTTTGTGTGTGATACGGTTGATTTTCCGGTAATCTACACACATTCTCATGGTGTTGTCTTTCTTTTTAACCAAGACTAGTGGAGCTGCCCAGGGGCTACAGCTATCCCTGATTACCCCAGCCTCCTTCATGTCTCTAAGCATCCCCTTGGCGTGTTGGTAGTGTGAAGGGGGTACGGGACGATACCTCTCCTTTATGGGAGGATGGTCTCCCGTGGGGATGTGATGTTCCACTCCCTTTACTCGCCCGAAGTCTAGCGGGTGTTTACTGAACACTCTCTCGTATTCCTGGATCACCCGGTAGACTCCCTGCTTTTGGTGAGCGGGTGTGGAGTCAGTACCCAAATGCAGTTGCTGACACCAGTCCTCCATTTGTTGCTTAGAGCCGTTACCTTCCTCTGGATGAGATGGAGGCAAGGGTTCCACGGACTGTACAGAATTTTGGTTGATGGTATACAATTTGGCTAGCGTAGCATACCGGGGCAGGTACACTTCCCTCTTCCCGATATTTATTATGCGAACGGGCACCCTCCCATGGCGTACATCAACCACCCCCCGTGCCGTCAAAATGGTGGGCCTACTGTCTGAGTAGACTGGTTCCACCATTGCCTGGTAATCTCTACCTCTCAGACCAATAGCTGCCCGGCACCAAATCATCATTTCACTTTTCGGGGGCATGGCAATAGGGAAAGGGTCACACATTCTCACTCTACCAATCTCACCACCGGAGAGTTCCACCTGTTGCCGTCGCATCAGTGCCCGGATCTCTTTTTGGAGCACTCGCTGCTGGCCGGAGCTGGCGTTCTTGGCAACCTGCTGTAAAATGAGAATCACCTCTGCAAGACAATTTTCAATCACATTAGTTCCTAGAGTTATCTTTGGGTGACTCTCGCGCTTGTCAATGTCCACAATGATCAGTCCCTGTGCTGCCAGTTCGACTTTACCGATTTTAATGGTCACCTCTTTAAATCCGATCTGTGGCACGGGCTGACCATTGCTGGCGATGATACTCAAGTCGTCGTCTGGGTAGCGGGTTATATCCGAGTCATTCCAGTACTGCTTGAAGAGCACGTACGGGATGGTGGTGACCTGTGACCCGGTGTCAAGTAGGGCACTCATAGGAATGCCATCCAGTACCACAGGCAAGACTGGACGTCCTCCCACATATTTGTCATGCCAGTTCGATGGGCCTGGTGATCTTATTCCTAGGGGTTGGCCCTCTACCCCAGGTTGTGCCAGTTTAAAGGACAGTACCTTGCCATATGTCCGGGTTGATTGCAGCGGCAGCAGATGGGTTGTCCGTCCTCGTTGTATCGGTCGCTGGGTCTTCCTCTGGCCGGTTGGGTCCTCCTTGGTCGGCGCCACGGGATGTCCTCCGGTCCGGATGCCAGCTGGATCTTCCCTGGAGTAGAAACCTGTAAAGACTGCACAGTTCGGGTTAGCGCGGCAACGCTTTTAGTTAGCTCTTGGACCTGATGGTGCAGGTCTGTAGCCGGGTCATTGTTTAAAGCCTGCGCATCAGCTCCCACAGGCCCTGCCGACAAGGGCGCCGTCTCCTGGTGATAAGTGGTAGCAGGGCGTCTGTGGGTCACAGCGCCACCTGGTGCCGGTTCTCGGAGCACCCGGATGGCTCTGTCCTTGAACTGTGCAAAGTCCAGATGAGGGTCCTGTAAGGCCATTGCCCGCAACTGGGTTCGGTGGGCATTGCAATGTAGACCCTCTATAAATTGTTCAGTCAGCAGCTTGTCTTCGTTTCCCACGCCATCAGGGTCGGCCTGCTTAATGGCTCTCAGGGCCTCTTGTAGGTTTAGTGCATAGTCCCTTATATTCTCATGTGCTCGCTGCTTGCACCCGTAGAATCTAAGCTTGATCTCGGCTGAGGTACGGGTATCAAAGGTGTCCTTCAGCCGGGCTAGTATCTCTGCGACAGTCCTCCTCCTCCCAAGTGGCCAGGACTTTACCTCCCTTTGGGCTGCCCCTGTTAATTGAGCCACCAGGATGCTCACTTTTTGCTCTTCTGTGAGGGGGTACACCTGGAAGAGGCTATCCAGCCTTTCTCTGAAGTCATTTACGGTATGTGACTCCCCTGAGTACTGGGGTAGCCAGGCTGCCCCCGGGATATAGGGCATGGTGAAAGGCATGACCGCAGCAGCGGTGGCGCTGGCGGTGGCTGTGGCAGTGAAGCTCTCCTCCGTATCCGACATCCTCCTCCCCCCTAGTGAACCGTGGCCTACCTTGCGATGATCCTCTTTCGTAGGCCGCGGCTCCGCAGTGGATCGTCAGGGTTGAGGACCTTCCGTCGCGCTCCTGTGACGTCGGCGTCTGCTGGGCTCCTTCCAGGACCTTACGCAACGTCTGGACGGGAGGCGGAGCTTCAGTTCTCGCGCGCTTTCGGAGTCCACGCCCCTCTTCTTCCCGCGCGGCGTCCTCAAGATGGCGTCCAATGGCGGGAAAACTCCACGGATGGCGGGAAGAAGGCAGAAGATGTCGTCGGATGGCGGGAAAACTCCACGGATGGCGGGAAGAAGGCAGAAGATGACGTCGGATGGCGGGAATCTTCACCACAGGTAAGTTTAACAGTCTTTTTCAGGCACGCAGTACCCGGTGGTTGCGGGCACGGGATCCTGCCGACTACGCCAAAGTTGACGCGCCCCCTGGGCCTGTGTTGTGTAGCGTTGCGCATGCGGGGAATACCCGGAGCCGGATCTGTTGGGGTTAGTAGGCCTCGTGGCGGTGACCCGGTCCGTGCCCAGGGTGTCAAACCAAGTGGCGGAATTTAGTAGAAGATGTTATAGTGTTCGACTACGCCACCCGTTGAATGCGGTTATGAAGCCGCCGCTGCAGGGCAGACCGCTGAGGCCGGTGGTACGGTTGTGCAGCGTGGATAGTATAACCCCCAACGGGAGGGGTATGGCCTCAGGGCAGCGGACGTGGATGATAGGGATAGCAGAATTGCACGCAGGCACCAGGAACCACTCAGAGACGGTGCGGTGTAGTTCAGGGTCTTTACTGGTGGCAAAGGTAGACCCTCCCGGGAGTACTGGCTAGCGATTGGGGCCTGGTCAGTCCGTGAGCAAATAGGATCTCACCTGGCCAGGCGAAGTTGTAGGCCTCCCCAACTAATTGTACTCTTCCTGGCTACCTTGCTAGAAGCGGGTAAAAGTAGCCCACGTCCCTAAGCTCCACGACGGCGGTGCTGGTCCCTTGCGTGTGACCGTGCCTTCGGGTTTCTTGGCCAGAGGACCTGAAATCCCCTGCCGGTCGGTTTCTGCTGCTGGGTATGGATCAGTCCCCACAGCCTCGGACTCCGTGTCCGGTGAGATCTCTTCAGTCAGGATGAGCTCTACAGCTTCCAGTCCCTGACCCCTTTTATCACTGCTCCCACAGAGCTCCTGATCTTGCTCTCCCTGTATCTGCTCCACTCCAGACCAAACTGTGTCTCTGTCTGGGACTCCTCTTCTTCTCCTTAACCCCGCCTCAGCCCCAGTTTATATAGGGGAAGTTCTTCCCCTCCCAGGACAGGGCAGGAGGTGGTGCATGCTTAGGGTTCCTGACCAGGAGACCTCCCACCTGCTCTCAGATGTAATATTGCTATTACTGTGGTAACCAGACCTCTGGGGTGCCACACATGTCTCTTCCAAGGGGCATTTAAACTGTCTTGTTAAGCTACTGCTACCTGCACGTCTCTTCCTAGGGGCATTTAAACCGTCTTGTTAAGCTACTGCGACCTGCATGTCTCTTCCAAGGGGCATTTAAACCGTCTTGCTAAGCTACTGCGAACTCCACCGCTCTTCCAAGGGGCATTTAAACCGTCTTGTTAAGCTACTGCGACCTGCAAGTCTCTTCCAAGGGTCATTTAAACCGTCTTTGTAAGCTACTGCGACCTGCAAGCCTCTTCCAAGGGGAATTTAAACCGTCTTATTAAGCTACTGCGACCTGCACGTCTTTTCCAAGAGGCATTTAAACCATCTTGATAAGCTCCTGCGACCTGCACGTCTTTTCCAAGGGGCATTTAAACCGTCTTGTTAAGCTACTGCGACCTGCACGTCTCTTCCAAGGGGCATTTAAACCGTCTTATTAAGCTACTGCGACCTGCACTTCTCTTCCAAGGGGCATTTAAACTGTCTTGTTAAGCTACTGCGACCTCCACCGCTCTTTCAAGGGGCATTTAAACCGTCTTGTTAAGCGACTGCTACCTGCACGTCTCTTCCAAGGGGCATTTCAACTGTCTTGTTAAGCTACTGCGACCTCCACCGCTCTTCCAAGGGGCATTTAAACCATCTTGTTAAGCTACTTCGACCTGCTCGTCTCTTCCAAGGGGCATTTAAACCGTCTTGTTAAGCTACTGTAACCTCCACCACTTTTCCAAGGGGCATTTAAAACGTCTTGTTAAGCTACTGCGACCTGCACGTCTCTTCCAAGGGGCATTTAAACCGTCTTGTTAAGCTACTGCGACCTGCATGTCTCTTCCAAGGGGCATTTAAACTGTCTTGTTAAGCCACTTCGACCTGCACGTCTCTTCCAAGGGGCATTTAAACCGTCTTTTTAAGCTGCTGTGACCTGCATGTCTCTTCCAATGGGAATTTAAACCGTCTTGTTAAGCTACTGCGACCTCCACCGCTCTTCCAAGGGGCATTTAAACCATCTTGTTAAGCTACTGCGACCTGCACGTCTCTTCCAAGGGTCATTTAAACCGTCTTGGTAAGGTACTGCGACCTGCAAGCCTATTCTAAGGTTCATTTAAACCCTCTTGTTAATCTATTATAACCTGCATGTCTCCTACAAGGGGGATTTAAACTGTCTTGTTAAGCTAATGCGACCTGCACGTCTCTTCCAAGGGGCATTTAAACCGTCTTGTTAAGCTACTGCTATCTGCATGTCTCTTCCAAGGGGCATTTAAACCTTCTTATTAAGCTACTGCGACCTGCACGTCTCTTCCAAGGGGCATTTAAACTGTCTTGTTAAGCTACTGCGACCTCCACTGCTCTCCCAAGTGGCATTTAAACCGTCTTGTTAAGCTACTGCGAACTGCACTTCTCTTCCAAGGGGAATTTAAACCGTCTTGTTAAGCTACTGCGACCTGCACGTCTCTTCCAAGGGACATTTAAACCATCTTATTAAGCTACTGCGAACTGCACGTCTCTTCCAAGGGGTATTTAAACTGTCTTGTTAAGCTACTGCGACCTGTACGTCTCTTCCAAAGGGCAATTAAACTGTCTTGTTAAGCTACTGCGACCTGCACGTCTCTTCCAAGGGGCATTTAAACCATCCTGTTAAGCTACTGAGACTTGCACGTCTCTTCCAAGGGGCATTTAAACCATCTTGTTAAGCTACTGTAACCTCCACCACTTTTCCAAGGGGCATTTAAACCGTCTTGTTAAGCTACTGCGACCTGCTCGTCTCTTCCAAGGGGCATTTAAACTGTCTTGTTAAGCTACTGCGACCTGCACGTCTCTTCCAAGGTGCACTTAAACCGTCTTATTAAGCTACTGCGACCTGCACTTCTCTAACAAGGGGCATTTAAACTGTATTGTTAAACTACTTCGAATTCCACCGCTCTTTCAAGGGGCATTTAAACCTTCTTGTTAAGCTACTGCTACCTGCACGTCTCTTCCAAGGGGCATTTAAACTGTCTTGTTAAGCTACTTCGACCTGCACGTCTCTTCCAAGTCGCGTTTAAACCGTCTTTTTAAGCTACTGCGACTTGCACATCTTTTCCAAGGGGCATTTTAACCATCTTATTAAGCTACTGTAACCTCCACCACTTTTCCAAGGGGCATTTCAAGCGACTTGTTAAGATACTGCTACCTGCACGTCTCTTCCAAGGGGCATTTAAACTGTCTTATTAAGTTACTGCGACCTGCACGTCTCTTCCAAGGGGCATTCAAACTCTCTTGTTAAGCTACTGCGACCTGCACGTCTCTTCCAAGGGGCATTTAAACCGTGTTGTTAAGCTACTGCGACCTCCACCGTTCTTCCAAGGGGCATTTAAACCGTATTGTTAAGCTACTGCAACCTGCACGTCTCTTCCAAGGGGCATTTAAACAGTCTTGTTAAGCTACTGCGACCTGCACGTCTTTTCCAAGGGGCATTTAAACTGTCTTGTTAAGTTACTGCAACCTGCACGTCTCTTCCAAGGGGCATTTAAAACGTCAAATTAAGCTACTGCGACCTGCATGTCTCTTCCAAGGGGCATTTAAACAGTCTTGTTAAGCTACTGCGACTTGCACGTCTCTTCCAAGGGGCATTTAAACCGTCTTGTTAAGCTACTTTAACCTCCACCACTTTTCCAAGGGGCATTTAAACCGTCTTGTTAAGCTACTGCGACCTGCATCTCTCTTCCAAGGGGCATTTAAACTGTCTTTTTAAGCTACTGCTACCTGCTCGTCACTTCCAAGGGGCATTTAAACCGTCTTGTTAAGCTTCTGCGACTTGCTCGTCTCTTCCAAGGGGCATTTAAACCGTCATGTTAAGCTATTGTAACCTCCACCACTTTTCCAAGGGGCATTTGAACCGTCTTGTTAAGCTACAGCGATATGCACGTCTCTTCCAAGGGGCATTTTAACCGTCTTATTAAGCTACTGCGACCTGCACGTCTCTTCCAAGGGGTATTTAAACTATATTGTTAAGCTACTGCGACCTCCACCTCTCTTCCAAGGGACATTTAAACCGTCTTGTTAAGCTACTGCGACCTGCACGTCTCTTCCAAGAGGCATGTAAACCGTCTTGTTAAGCTACTGCGACTTCACGTCTTTTCCAAGGGGCATTTAAACTGTCATGTTAAGCTAATGCGACCTGCATGTCTCTTTCAAGGCGCATTTAAACTGTCTTTTTAAGCTACTGTGACTTACACGTCTCTTCCAATGGGCATTTAAACCGTCTTGTTAAGCTACTGTAACCTCCACCACTTTTCCAAGGGGCATTTAAACCGTCTTGTTAAGCTACTGCGACCTGCACGTCTCTTCCAAGGTGCACTTAAACCATCTTATTAAGCTACTGCGACCTGCTCTTCCCTTCCAAGGTTCATTTAAACTGTCTTGTTAAGCAACTGCGACCTCCACCGCTCTTTCAAGGGGCATTTAAACCTTCTTGTTAAGCTACTGCTACCTGCACGTCTCTTCCAAGGGGCATTTAAACTGTCTTGTTAAGCTACTGCGACCTCCACCGCTCTTCCAAGGGACATTTAAACCATCTTGTTAAGCTACTGCGACCTGCATGTCTCTTCCAAGGGGCATTTAAACCTTCTTGGTAAGCTACTTCGACCTGCAAGCCTATTCCAAGGGGCATTTAAACCGTCATGTTAAGCTACTGCAACCTGCATGTCTCTTCCAAGGGGGATTTAAACTGTCATGTTAAGCTACGGCTATCTACACGTCTCTTCCAAGGAGCATTTAAACCTTCTTTTAAAGCTACTGTGACTTGCACGTCTCTTCCAAGGGGCATTTAAACCATCTTGTTAAGCTTCTGTAACCTCCACCACTTTTCCAAGGGGCATTTAAACCGCCTTGTTAAGTTACTGCGACCTGCTCGTCTCTTCCAAGGGGCATTTAAACCGTCTTGTTAAGCTACTGCGACCTGCACATCTCTTCCAAGGTGCACTTAAACCGTCTTATTAAGCTACTGCGACCTGCACGTCTCTTCCAAGGGGCATTTAAACTGTCTTGTTAAGCTACTGAGACCGGCACGTCTCTTCCAAGGGGCATTTAAACCGTCTTGTTAAGCTACTGCGACTTGCACGTCTCTTCCAAGGGACATTTAAACCGTCTTGTTAAGCTACTGTAACCTCCACCACTTTTCCAAGGGGCATTTCAACTGTCTTGTTAAGCTACTGCGACCTGCACGTCTCTTCCAAGGGGCATTTAAACCATCTTATTAAGCTACTGCGACCTGCACTTCTCTTCCAAGGGACATTTAAACTGTCTTGTTAAGCTACTGCGACCTCCACCGCTCTTTCAAGGGGCATTTAAACTGTCTTTTTAAGCTACTGTAACCTCCACCACTTTTCCAAGGGGCATTTAAATCGTCTTGTTAAGCTACTGCGACCTGCACGTCTCTTCCAAGGGGCATTTAAACCGTCTTATTAAGCTACTGCGACCTGCACGTTTCTTCTAAGGGGCATTAAACTGTCTTGTTAAGCTACTGCAACCTCCACCTCTTTTCCAAGGGGCATTTAAACTGTCTTGTTAAGCTACTGCGACCTGCATGTCTCTTCCAAGGGGCATTTAAACTGTCTTGTTAAGCTACTGCGACTTGCACATCTCTTCCAAGGGGCATTTAAACCGTCATTTTAAGCTACTGTAACCGCCACCACTTTTCCAAGGGGCATTTAAACAGTCTTGTTAAGCTACTGCGACCTGCTCGTCTCTTCCAAGGGGCATTTAAACCGTCTTGTTAAGCTACTGCGACCTGCATGTCTCTTCCAAGGGGCATTTAAACCGTCTTGCTAAGCTACTGCGAACTCCACCGCTCTTTCAAGGGGCATTTAAACTGTCTTGTTAAGCTACTGCTACCTGCACGTCTCTTCCAAGGGGCATTTAAACTGTCTTGTTAAGCTACTGCGACCTCCACCGCTCTTCCAAGGGGCATTTAAACCATTTTGTTAAGCTACTGCGACCTGCTCGTCTCTTCCAAGGGGCATTTAAACCATCTTGTTAAGCTTCTGCTACCTGCACGTCTCTTCCAAGGGGCATTTAAACTGTCTTATTAAGCTAATGCGACCTGCACTTCTCTTCCAAGGGGCATTTAAACTGTCTTGTTAAGCTACTGCGATCTGCACGTCTCTTCCAAGGGGCATTTAAACCGTCTTGTTAAGCTACTGCGACTTGCACCTCTCTTCCAAGGGGCATTTAAACATTCATTTTAAGCTACTCTAATAACCGCCACCACTTTTCCAAGGGGCATTTAAACAGTCTTGTTAAGCTACTGCGACCTGCACGTCTCTTCCAAGGGGCATTTAAACCGTCTTGTTAAGCTACTACGACCTGTATGTCTCTTCCAAGGGGCATTTAAATCGTCTTGTTAAGCTACTGCGAACTCCACCGCTCTTCCAAGGGGCATTTAAACCGTCTTGTTAAGCTACTGCGACCTGCACGTCTCTTCCAAGGGTCATTTAAACCGTCTTGGTAAGCTACTGCGACCTGCAAGCCTCTTCCACGGGGCATTTAAACCGTCTTATTAAGCTACTGCGACGTGCACGTCATTTCCAAGGGGCATTTAAACCATCTTGTTAAGCTCCTGCGACCTGCACGTCTTTTCCAAGGGGAATTTAAACCGTCTTGTTAAGCTATTGCGACCTGCACGTCTCTTCCAAGGGGCATTTAAACCGTCTAATTAAGCTACTGCGACCTGCACTTCTCTTCCAAGGGGCATTTAAACTGTCTTGTTAAGCTACTGCGACCTCCACCGCTCTTCCATTGGGCATTTAAACCGTCTTGTTAAGCTACTGCGACTTGCACGTCTCTTCCAAGGGGCATTTAAACCGTCTTGTTAAGCTACTGTAACCTCCACCACTTTTCCAAGGGGCATTTAAACCGTCTTGTCAAGCTACTGCGACCTGCACGTTTCTTCCAAGGGCATTTAAACCGTCTTATTAAGCTACTGCGACCTGCATGTCTCTTCCAAGGGGCATTTAAACTGTCCTGTTAAGCCACTTCGACCTGCACGTCTCTTCCAAGGGGCATTTAAACAGTCTTTTTAAGCTGCTGCGACCTGCATGTCTCTTCCAATGGGCATTTAAGCCGTCTTGTTAAGCTACTGCGACCTCCACCGCTCTTCCAAGGGGCATTTAAATCATCTTGTTAAGCTACTGCGACCTGCACGTCTCTTCCAAGGGGCATTTAAACCATCTTGGTAAGCTACTTCGACCTGCAAGCCTATTCCAAGGTTCATTTAAACCCTCTTGTTAAGCTATTGTAACCTGCATGTCTCCTACAAGGGGGATTTAAACTGTCTTGTTAAGCTACTGCGACCTGCACTTCTCTTCCAAGGGGCATTTAAACCGTCTTGTTGAGCTACTGCGACCTGCATGTCTCTTCCAAGGGACATTTAAACCATTTTATTAAGCTACTGCGACCTGCACGTCTCTTCCAACGGGTATTTAAACTGTCTTGCTAAGCTACTGCGTACTCCACCGCTCTTCCAAGGGGCATTTAAACCATCTTGTTAAGCTACTGCGACCTGCACGTCTCTTCCAAAGGGTATTTAAACTGTCTTGTTAAGCTACTGCGACCTGCACGTCTCTTCCAAGGGGCATTTAAACCGTCCTGTTAAGCTACTGCGACTTGCACGTCTCTTCCAAGGGGCATTTAAACCGTCTTGTTAAGCTACTGTAACCTCCACCACTTTTCCAAGGGGCATTTCAACCGTCTTGTTAAGCTACTGCGACCTGCACATCTCTTCCAAGGGGCATTTAAACCGTCTTATTAAGCTACTGCGACCTGCACTTCTCTTCCAAGGGGCATTTAAACTGTCTTCTTAAGCTACCGCGACCTCCACCGCTCTTTCAAGGGGCATTTAAACTGTCTTTTTAAGCTACTGTATCCTCCACCACTTTTCCAAGGGGCATTTAAACCGTCTTGTTAAGCTACTGCGACATGCACGTCTCTTCCAAGGGGCATTTAAACCGTCTTGTTAAGCTACTGCGACCTGCACGTTTCTTCCAAGGGACATTTAAACCATCTTATTAAGCTACTGCGACCTGCACGTCTCTTCCAAGGGTCATTTAAACCATCTTGGTAAGCTACTGCGACATGCAAGTCTCTTCCAACGGGTATTTAAACTGTCTTATTAAGCTCCTGCGAACTCCACCGCTCTTCAAAGGGGCATTTAAACTATCTTGTTAAGCTACTGCGACCTCCACCGCTCTTCCAAGGGGCATTTAAACCGTCTTGTTAAGCTACTGCGACCTGCACGTCTCTTCCAAGGGTCATTTAAACCGTCTTGGTAAGCTACTGCGACATGCATGCCTCTTCCAAGGGGCATTTAAACCGTCTTATTAAGCTACTGCGACCTGCATGTCTTTTCCAAGGGGCATTTAAACCATCTTGTTAAGCTCCTGCGACCTGCACATCTCTTCCAAGGGTCATTTAAACCGTCTTGCTAAGCTACTGCGACCTGCAAGCCTCTTCCAATGGGCATTTAAACCGTCTTGTTAAGCTACTGCGACTTGCACGTCTCTTCCAAGGGGCATTTAAACCGTCTTGTTAAGCTACTGTAACCTCCACCACTTTTCCAAGGGGCATTTAAACCGTCTTGTTAAGCTACTGCGACCTGCATGTCTCTTCCAAGGGGCATTTAAACCGTCTTGTTAAGCTACTGCGATTTGCACGTCTCTTCCAAGGGGCATTTAAACCATCTTGTTAAGCTACTGTAACCTCCACCACTTTTCCAAGGGGCATTTCAACCGTCTTGTTAAGCTACTGCGACCTGCACATCTCTTCCAAGGGGCATTTAAACCGTCTTATTAAGCTACTGCGACCTGCACTTCTCTTCCAAGGGGCATTTAAACTGTCTTGTTAAGCTACTGCGACCTCCACCGCTCTTTCAAGGGGCATTTAAACCGTCTTTTTAAGCTACTGTATTCTCCACCACTTTTCCAAGGGGCATTTAAACCGTCTTGTTAAGCTACTGCGACCCGCTCGTCTCTTCCAAGGGACATTTAAACCATCTTATTAAGCTACTGCGACCTGCACGTCTCTTCCAACGGGCATTTAAACTGTCTTGTTAAGCTACTGCGACCTGCACGTCTCTTCCAAGGTGCATTTAAACCGTCTTGTTAAGCTACTGTAATCAACACCACTTTTCCAAGGGGCATTTAAACCGTCTTGTTAAGCTACTGCGACCTGCATGTCTCTTCCAAGGGGCATTTAAACCGTCTTTTTAAGCTACTGCGACCTGCACGTCTCTTCCAATGGGCATTTAAACCGTCTTGTTAAGCTACTGCGACTTTCACGTCTCTTCCAAGGGGCATTTAAACCTTCTTGTTTAGCTACTGTAACCTCCACCACTTTTCCAATGGTCATTTAAACCGTCTTGTTAAGCTACTGCGACCTGCATGTCTCTTCCAAGGGGCATTTAAACCGTGTTCTTATTCTACTGGGACCTGCACGTCTCTTCCAAGGAGCATTTAAAGCGTCTTGCTAAGCTACTGCGACCTGCACTACTTTACCAAAGGGTATTTAAACCATCTTGTTAATCTACTGCGACCTGTACGTCTTTTCCAAGGGGCATTTAAACCATCTTGTTAAGCTACTGCGACCTCCACCGCTCTTCCAAGGGGCATTTAAACTGTCTTGTTAAGCTACTGCGACCTGCATGTCTCTTCCAAGGGGCATTTAAACCGTCTTGTTAAGCTACTGCGACTTGCACGTCTCTTCCAAGGGGCATTTAAACCTTCTTGTTTAGCTACTGTAACCTCCATGACTTTTCCAAGGGGCATTTAAACCATGTTGTAAAGCTACTGCGACCTGCACGTCTCTTCCAAGGCGCATTTCAACCGTCTTTTTAAGCTACTGCGACTTGCACGTCTCTTCCAAGGGGCATTTAAACCGTGTTTTTAAGCTACTGTATCCTCCACCACTTTTCCAAGGGGAATTTAAACCGTCTTGTTAAGCTACTGCGACATGCACTTCTCTTCCAAGGGTCATTTAAACCGTCTTGTTAAGCTACTGCGACCTGCACATCTCTTACAAGGGGCATTTAAACCGTCTTATTAAGGTACTGCGACCTGCACGTCTCTTCCAAGGGGCATTTAAACTGTCTTGTTAAGCTTCTGCGACCTCCACCTCTCTTCCAAGGTTCATTTAAACCGTCTTGTTAAGATACTGCGACCTGCATGTCTCTTCCAAGGGGCATTTAAACCGTCTTGTTAAGCTACTGCGACCTGCACTTCTCTTCCAAGGGGCATTTAATCCGTCTAATTAAGCTACTGCGACCTGCACGTCTCTTCCAAGAGGCATTTAAACTGTCTTGTTAAGCTACTGAGACCTGCACGTCTCTTCCAAGGGGCATTTAAACTGTCTTGTTAAGCTACTGCGACCTGCATGTCTCTTCCAAGGGGCATTTAAACCGTCCTCTTAAGCTACTGCAACCTCCACCGCTCTTCCTTGGGGCATTTGAACCGTCTAGTTAAGCTACTGCGACCTGCACGTCTCTTCCAAGGGCCATTTAAAAAGTCTTGTTAAGCTACTGCGACCTGCAAGCCTCTTCCAACGGGCATTTCAACCGTCTTATTAAGCTACTGCGACCTGCACGTCTTTTCCAAGAAGCATTTAAACCATCTTGTTAAGCTACTGCGAACTGCACGTCTCTTCCAAGGGCCATTTAAACCGTCTTGTTAAGCTACTGCGATCTGCACGTCTCTTCCAAGGGGCATTTAAACCGTTTTATTAAGCTACTGCGACATGCACTTCTCTTCCAAGGGGCATTTAAACTGTCTTGTTAAGCTACTGCGACCTCCACCGCTCTTCAATGGGCATTTAAATCGTCTTGTTAAGCTACTGCTACCTGCACGTCTCTTCCAAGGGGCATTTAAACTGTCTTGTTAAGCTACTGCGACCTCCACCACTCTTCCAAGGGGCATTTAAACCGTCTTGTTAAGATACTGCGACCTGCTCGTCTCTTCCAAGGGGCATTTAAACTGTCTTGTTAAGCAACTGCGACCTGCATGTCTCTTCCAAGGCGCATTTAAACCGTCTTTTTAAGCTACTGCGACTTGCAAGTCTCTTCCAAGGGGCATTTAAACCGTCTTTTAAGCTACTGTAACCTCCACCACTTTTCCAAAGGGCATTTAAACCATCTTGTTAAGCTACTGCGACCTGCACGTCTCTTCCAAGGGGCATTTAAACATTCTTGTTAAGCTACTGCGACCTGCATGTCTCTTCCAAGGGGCATTTAAACTGTCTTGCTAAGCCACTGCGACCTGCACGTCTCTTCCAAGGGGCATTTAAACCGTCTTTTTAAGCTGCTGCAACCTGCATGTGTCTTCCAATGGGCATTTAAACCGTCTTGTTAAGCTACTGCGACTTCCACCGCTCTTCCAAGGGGCAGTTAAATCATCTTGTTAAGCTACTGCGTCCTGCATGTCTCTTCCAAGGGGCATTTAAACCGTCTTGGTAAGCTACTGCGACCTGCAAGCCTATTCCAAGGGGAATTTAAATCCTCATGTTGAGCTACTGCAACCTGCATGTCTCTTCCAAGGGGGGTTTAAACTGTCTTGTTAAGCTACTGCGACCTGCACGTCTCTTCCAAGGGGCATTTAAACCGTCTTATTAAGCTACTGCGACCTGCACTTCTCTTCCAAGGGGCATTTAAACTGTCTTGTTAAGCTACTGCGACCTTCACCGCTCTTTCAAGGGGCATTTAAACCGTCTTTTTAAGCTACTGTATACTCCACCACTTTTCCAAGGGGCATTTAAACCGTCTTGTTAAGCTACTGCGACATGCACGTCTCTTCCAAGGGGCATTTAAACCGTCTTGTTAAGCTACTGCTACCTGCACGTCTCTTCCAAGGGACATTTAAACATCTTATTAAGCTACTGCGACCTGCACGTCTCTTCCAACGGGTATTTAAACTGTCTTGTTAAGCTACTGTGAACTCCACCCCTCTTCAAAGGGGCATTTAAACTATCTTGTTAAGCTACTGCGACCTGCACGTCTTTTCCAAAGGGCATTTAAACTGTCTTGTTAAGCTACTGCGACCTGCACGTCTCTTCCAAAGTGCATTTAAACCGTCTTGTTAAGCTACTGTAATCTACACCACTTTTCCAAGGGGCATTTAAACCGTCTTGTTAAGCTACTGCGACCTGCATGTCTCTTCCAAGGGGCATTTAAACCGTCTTTTTAAGCTACTGCGAACTGCACGTCTCTTCCAATGGGCATTTGAATCGTCTTGTTAAGCTTTTGCGACTTGCACGTCTCTTCCAAGGGGCATTTAAACCGTGTTCTTATTCTACTGGGACCTGCACGTCTCTTCCAAGGAGCATTTAAACCGTCTTGTTAAGCTACTGGGACCTACACTACTTTACCAAAGGGTATTTAAACCACCTTGTTAATCTACTGCGACCTGCACGTCTCTTCCAAGGGGCATTTAAACCGTCTTGTTAAGCTACTGCGACCCCCACCGCTCTTCCAAGGGGCATTTAAACTGTCTTGTTAAGCTACTGCGACCTGCACGTCTCTTCCAATGGGCATTTAAACCATCTTGTTAATCTACTGTGACCTCCACCGCTTTTCCAAGGGGCATTTAAACCGTCTTGTTAAGCTACTGCGACCTGCATGTCTCTTCCAAGGGGCATTTAAACCGCCTTTTTAAGCTTCTGCGACCTGCACGTCTCTTCCAAGGGACATTTAAACCATCTTATTAAGCTACTGCGACCTGCACGTCTCTTCCAACGGGTATTTAAACTGTCTTGTTAAGCTACTGCGAACTCCACCGCTCTTCAAAGGGGCATTTAAACTATCTTGTTAAGCTACTGCGACCTGCACGTCTTTTCCAAAGGGCATTTAAACTGTCTTGTTAAGCTACTGCGACCTGCACTTCTCTTCCAAGGTGCATTTAAACCGTCTTGTTAAGCTACTGTAATCTACACCACTTTTCCAAGGGGCATTTTAACCATCTTGTTAAGCTACTGCGACCTGCATGTCTCTTCCAAGGGGCATTTAAACCATCTTTTTAAGCTACTGCGACCTGCACGTCTCTTCCAATGGGCATTTAAACCGTCTTGTTAAGCTACTGCGACTTGCACGTCTCTTCCAAGGGGCATTTAAACCTTCTTGTTTAGCTACTGTAACCTCCACCACTTTTCCAATGGTCATTTAAACCGTCTTGTTAAGCTACTGCGACCTGCATGTCTCTTCCAAGGGGCATTTAAACCGTGTTCTTATTCTACTGGGACCTGCACGTCTCTTCCAAGGAGCATTTCAACCGTCTTGTTAAGCTACTGCGACCTGCACTACTTTACCAAAGGGTATTTAAACCATCTTGTTAATCTACTGCGACCTGCACGTCTCTTCCAATGGGCATTTAAACCGTCTTGTTAATCTACTGTGACCTCCACCGCTTTTCCAAGGGGCATTTAAACCATCTTGTTAAGCTACTGCGACCTGCATGTCTCTTCCAAGGGGCATTTAAACCGCCTTTTTAAGCTTCTGCGACCTGCATGTCTCTTCCAAGGGGCATTTAAACTGTCTTGTTAAGCTACTGCGACTTGCACGTCTCTTCCAAGGGGCATTTAAACCTTCTTTTTTAGCTACTGTAACCTCCACGACTTTTCCAAGGGGCATTTAAACCATCTTGTAAAGCTACTGTGACCTGCACGTCTCTACCAAGGGGCATTTAAACCGTCTTATTAAGGTACTGCGACCTGCACTTCTCTTCCAAGGGGCATTTAAACTGTCTTGTTAAGCTTCTGCGACCTCCACCCCTCTTCCAAGGTTCATTTAAACCGTCTTGTTAAAATACTGCGACCTGCATGTCTCTTCCAAGGGGCATTTAAACCGTCCTCTTAAGCTACTGCAACCTCCACCGCTCTTCCAAGGGGCATTTGAACCGTCTTGTTAAGCTACTGCGACCTGCACGTCTCTTCCAAGGGCCATTTAAAAAGTCTTGTTAAGCTACTGCGACCTGCAAGCCTCTTCCAACGGGCATTTAAACCGTCTAATTAAGCTACTGCGACCTGCACGTCTTTTCCAAGAGGCATTTAAACCATCTTGTTAAGCTACTGCGAACTGCACGTCTCTTCCAAGGGCCATTTATACCGTCTTGTTATGCTACTGCGATCTGCACGTCTCTTCCAAGGGGCATTTAAACCGTCTTATTAAGCTTCTGCGACCTGCACTTCTCTTCCAAGGGGCATTTAAACTGTCTTGTTAAGCTACTGCGACCTCCACCACTCTTCAATGGGCATTTAAACCGTCTTGTTAGGCTACTGCTACCTGCACGTCTCTTCCAAGGGGCATTTAAACTGTCTAGTTAAGCTACTGCGACCTCCAACACTCGTCCAAGGGGCATTTAAACCGTATTGTTAATATACTGCGACCTGCTCGTCTCTTCCAAGGGGCATTTAAACCGTCTTGTTAAGCTACTGCGAACTGCATGTCTCTTCCAAGGCGCATTTAAACCGTCTTTTTAAGCTACTGCGACTTGCACGTCTCTTCCAAGGGGCATTTAAACATTCTTGTTAAGGTACTGCGACCTGCATGTCTTTTCCAAGGGGCATTTAAACTGTCTTGCTAAGCCACTGCGACCTCCACGTCTCTTCCAAGGGGCATTTAAACCGTCTTTTTAAGCTGCTGCGACCTGCATGTGTCTTCCAATGGGCATTTAAACCGTCTTGTTAAGCTACTGCGACTTCCACCGCTCTTCCAAGGGGCAGTTAAACCATCTTGTTAAGCTACTGCGACCTGCATGTCTCTTCCAAGGGGCATTTAAACCGTCTTGGTAATCTACTGCGACCTGCAAGCCTATTCCAAGGGGCATTTAAACCCTCATGTTGAGCTACTGCAACCTGCATGTCTCTTCAAGGGGGATTTAAACTGTCTTGTTAAGCTACTGCGACCTGCGCGTCTCTTCCAATTGGCATTTAAACCGTCTTATTAAGCTACTGCGACCTGCACTTCTCTTCCAAGGGGCATTTAAACTGTCTTGTTAAGCTACTGCGACCTCCACCGCTCTTTCAAGGGGCATTTAAACCATCTTTTTAAGCTACTGTATCCTCCACCACTTTTCCAAGGGGCATTTAAACCGTCTTGTTAAGCTACTGCGACCTGCACGTCTCTTCCAACGGGCATTTAAACCGTCTTGTTAAGCTACTGCGACCTGCACGTCTCTTCCAACGGGTATTTAAACTGTCTTGTTAAGCTACTGCGAACTCCACCGCTCTTCAAAGGGGCATTTAAACTGTCTTGTTTAGCTACTGCGACCTGCACGTCTTTTCCAAAGGGCATTTAAACTGTCTTGTTAAGCTACTGCGACCTGCACGTCTCTTCCAAGGTGCATTTAAACCGTCTTGTTTAGCTACTGTAATCTACACCACTTTTCCAAAGGGCTTTTAAACCGTCTTGTTAAGCTACTGCAACCTGCATGTCTCTTCCAAGGGGCATTTAAACCGTCTTTTTAAGCTACTGCGACCTGCACGTCTCTTCCAATGGGCATTTAAACCGTCTTGTTAAGCTACTGCGACTTGCACGTCTCTTCCAAGGGGCATTTAAACCTTCTTGTTTAGCTACTGTAACCTCCACCACTTTTCCAAGGGTCATTTAAACCGTCTTGTTAAGCTACTGCGACCTGCATGTCTCTTCCAAGGGGCATTTAAACCGTGTTCTTATTCTACTGGGACCTGCACGTCTCTTCCAAGGAGCATTTAAATCGTCTTGTTAAGCTACTGCGACCTGCACTACTTTACCAAAAGGTATTTAAACAATATTGTTAAGCTACTGCGACCAGCACGTCTCTTCCAAGGGGCATTTAAACCGTCTTGTTAAGATACTGCGACCTCCACCGCTCTTCCAAGGGGCATTTAAAATGTCTTGTTAAGCTACTGCGACCTCCACCGCTCTTCCAAGGGGCATTTAAACTGTCTTGTTAAGCTACTGCGACCTGCACGTCTCTTCCAAGAGGCATTTAAACCATCTTGTTAATCTACTGCGACCTCCACCGCTCTTCTAAGGGGCATTTAAACCGTCTTTTTAAGCTTCTGCGACCTGCACGTCTCTTCCAAGCGGCATTTAAACCGTCTTGTTAAGCTACTGCGACTTGCACGTCTCTTCCAAGGGGCATTTAAACCTTCTTGTTTAGCTACTGTAACCTCCACGACTTTTCGAATAGGCATTTAAACCATCTTGTAAAGCTACTGCGACCTGCATGTCTCTTCCAAGTCGCATTTAAACTGTCTTTTTAAGCTACTGCGACTTGCACGTCTCTTCCAAGGGGCATTTAAACCGTCTTGTTTAGCTACTGTAATCTACACCACTTTTCCAAAGGGCATTTAAACCGTCTTGTTAAGCTACTGCAACCTGCATGTCTCTTCCAAGGGGCATTTAAACCGTCTTTTTAAGCTACTGCGACCTGCACGTCTCTTCCAATGGGAATTTAAACCGTCTTGTTAAGCTACTGCGACTTGCACGTCTCTTCCAAGGGGCATTTAAACCTTCTTGTTTAGCTACTGTAACCTCCACCACTTTTCCAAGGGTCATTTAAACCGTCTTGTTAAGCTACTGCGACCTGCATGTCTCTTCCAAGGGGCATTTAAACCGTGTTCTTATTCTACTGGGACCTGCACGTCTCCTCCAAGGAGCATTTAAATCGTCTTGTTAAGCTACTGCGACCTGCACTACTTTACAAAAAGGTATTTAAACAATATTGTTAAGCTACTGCGACCAGCACGTCTCTTCCAAGGGGCATTTAAACCGTCTTGTTAAGATACTGCGACCTCCACCGCTCTTCCAAGGGGCATTTAAACTGTCTTGTTAAGCTACTGCGACCTCCACCGCTCTTCCAAGGGGCATTTAAACTGCCTTGTTAAGCTACTGCGACCTGCACGTCTCTTCCAAGAGGCATTTAAACCATCTTGTTAATCTACTGCGACCTCCACCGCTCTTCTAAGGGGCATTTAAACCATCTTTTTAAGCTTCTGCGACCTGCACGTCTCTTCCAAGCGGCATTTAAACCGTCTTGTTAAGCTACTGCGACTTGCACGTCTCTTCCAAGGGGCATTTAAACCTTCTTGTTTAGCTACTGTAACCTCCACGACTTTTCGAATAGGCATTTAAACTATCTTGTAAAGCTACTGCGACCTGCACGTCTCTTCCAAGTCGCATTTAAACTGTCTTTTTAAGCTACTGCGACTTGCACGTCTCTTCCAAGGGGCATTTAAACCGTGTTTTTAAGCTACTGTATCCTCCACCACTTTTCCAAGGGGCAATTAAACCGTCTTGTTAAGCTACTGCGACATGCACTTCTCTTCCAAGGGTCATTTAAACCGTCTTTTTAAGCTACTGCGACCTGCACGTCTCTTCCAAGGGGCATTTAAACCGTATAATTAAGGTACTGCGACCTGCATGTCTCTTCCAAGGGGCATTTAAACTGTCTTGTTAAGCTTCTGCGACCTTCACCTCTCTTCCAAGGTTCATTTAAAACGTCTTGTTAAGCTACTGCGACCTGCATGTCTCTTCCATGGGGCATTTAAACCGTCTTGTTAAGCTACTGCGACCTGCACGTCTCTTCCAAGGGGCATTTAAACCGTCTAATTAAGCTACTGCGACCTGCACGTCTCTTCCAAGAGGCATTTAAACTGTCTTGTTAAGCTACTGCGACCTGCACGTCTCTTCCAAGGGGCATTTAAACCGTCTTGTTAAGCTTCTGCGACCTGCATGTCTCTTCCAAGGGGCATTTAAACCGTCCTCTTAAGCTACTGCGACCTCCACCGCTCTTCCAAGGGGCATTTAAACCGTCTTGTTAAGCTACTGCGACCTGCACGTCTCTTCCAAGGGCCATTTAAACCGTCTTGTTAAGCTACTGCGACCTGCAAGCCTCTTCCATGGGGCATTTAAACCGTCTTATTAAGCTACGCGACCTGCAAGTGTTTTCCAAGAGGCATTTAAACCATCTTGTTAAGCTACTGCGAACTGCACGTCTCTTCCAAGGGCCATTTAAACCGTCTTGTTAAGCTACTGCTACCTGCACGTCTCTTCCAAGGGGCATTTAAACCGTCTTATTAAGCTACTGCGACCTGCACTTCTCTTCCAAGGGGCATTTAAACTGTCTTGTTAAGCTACTGCGACCTCCACCGCTCTTCAATGGGCATTTAAACCGTCTTGTTAAGCTACTACTACCTGCACGTCTCTTCCAAGGGGCATTTAAACTGTCTTGTTAAGCGACTACAACCTCCACCACTCTTCCAAGGGGCATTTAAACCGTCTTGTTAAGACACTGCGACCTGCTCGTCTCTTCCAAGGGGCATTTAAACCGTCTTGTTGAGCTACTGCGACCTGCATGTCTCTTCCAAGGCGCATTTAAACAGTCTTTTTAAGCTACTGCGACTTGCACGTCTCTTCCAAGGGGCATTTAAACCATCTTTTAAGCTACTGTAACCTCCACCACTTTTTCAAAGGGCATTTAAACAATCTTGTTAAGCTACTGCGACCTGCACGTCTCTTCCAAGGGGCATTTAAACATTCTTGTTAAGGTACTGCGACCTGCATGTCTCTTCCAAGGGGCATTTAAACTGTCTTGCTAAGCCACTGCGACCTGCACGTCTCTTCCAAGGGGCATTTAAACCGTCTTTTTAAGCTGCTGCGACCTGCATGTTTCTTCCAATGGGCATTTAAACCGTCTTGTTAAGCTACTGCGACTTCCACCGCTCTTCCAAGGGGCAGTTAAACCATCTTGTTAAGCTACTGCGACCAGCACGTCTCTTCCAAGGGGCATTTAAACCGTCTTGGTAAGCTACTGCGACCTGCAAGCCTATTCTAAGGGGCATTTAAACCCTCATGTTAAGCTACTGCAACCTGCATGTCTCTTCCAAGGGGTATTTAAACTGTCTTGTTAAGCTACAGCGACCTGCACGTCTCTTCCAAGGGGCATTTAAACCGTCTTGTTAAGCTACTGCTACGTGCAGGTCTCTTCCAAGGGGCATGTAAACCGTCTTGTTAAGCTACTGTAACCTCCACCACTTTTCCATGGGGCATTTCAACCGTCTTGTTAAGCTACTGCGACCTGCACATCTCTTCCAAGGGGCATTTAAACCGTCTTATTAAGCTACTGCGACCTGCACTTCTCTTCCAAGGGGCATTTAAACTGTCTTGTTAAGCTACTGCGACCTCCACCGCTCTTCAATGGGCATTTAAACCGTCTTGTTAAGCTACTACTACCTGCACGTCTCTTCCAAGGGGCATTTAAACTGCCTTGTTAAGCTACTGCACCCTCCACCACTCTTCCAAGGGGCATTTAAACCGTCTTGTTAAGACACTGCGACCTGCTCGTCTCTTCCAAGGGGCATTTAAACCGTCTTGTTGAGCTACTGCGACCTGCATGTCTCTTCCAAGGCGCATTTAAACCGTCTTTTTAAGCTACTGCGACTTGCACGTCTCTTCCAAGGGGCATTTAAACCGTCTTTTAAGCTACTGTAACCTCCACCACTTTTTCAAAGGGCATTTAAACAATCTTGTTAAGCTACTGCGACCTGCACGTCTCTTCCAAGGGGCATTTAAACATTCTTGTTAAGGTACTGCGACCTGCATGTCTCTTCCAAGGGGCATTTAAACTGTCTTGCTAAGCCATTGCGACCTGCACGTCTCTTCCAAGGGGCATTTAAACCGTCTTTTTAAGCTGCTGCGACCTGCATGTTTCTTCCAATGGGCATTTAAACCGTCTTGTTAAGCTACTGCGACTTCCACCGCTCTTCCAAGGGGCAGTTAAACCATCTTGTTAAGCTACTGCGACCTGCACGTCTCTTCCAAGGGGCATTTAAACCGTCTTGGTAAGCTACTGCGACCTGCAAGCCTATTCCAAGGGGCATTTAAACCCTCATGTTAAGCTACTGCAACCTGCATGTCTCTTCCAAGGGGTATTTAAACTGTCTTGTTAAGCTACTGCGACCTGCACGTCTCTTCCAAGGGGCATTTAAACCGTCTTGTTAAGCTACTGCTACGTGCAGGTCTCTTCCAAGGGGCATGTAAACCGTCTTGTTAAGCTACTGTAACCTCCACCACTTTTCCATGGGGCATTTCAACCGTCTTGTTAAGCTACTGCGACCTGCACATCTCTTCCAAGGGGCATTTAAACTGTCTTATTGAGCTACTGCGACCTGCACTTCTCTTCCAAGGGGCATTTAAACTGTCTTGTTAAGCTACTGCGACCTCCTCCGCTCTTTCAAGGGGCATTTAAACCGTCTTTTTAAGCTACTGTATCCTCCACCACTTTTCCAAGGGGCATTTAAACCGTCTTGTTAAGCTACTGCGACATGCACGTCTCTTCCAAGGGGCATTTAAACCGTCTTGTTAAGCTACTGCGACCTGCACGTCTCTTCCAAGGGACATTTAAACCATCTTATTAAGCAACTGCGACCTGTACGTCTCTTCCATCGGGTATTTAAACTGTCTTGTTAATCTACTGCGAACTCCACCGCTCTTCAAAGGGGCATTTAAACTATCTTGTTAAGCTACTGCGACCTGCACGTCTTTTCCAAAGGGCATTTAAACTGTCTTGTTAAGCTACTGCGACCTCCACGTCTCTTCCAAGGTGCATTTAAACCGTCTTGTTAAGCTACTGTAATCTACACCACTTTTCCAAGGGGCATTTAAACCGTCTTGTTAAGCTACTGCGACCTGCATGTCTCTTCCAAGGGGCATTTAAACCGTCTTTTTAAGCTACTGCGACTTGCACGTCTCTTCCAAGGGGCATTTAAACCTTCTTGTTTAGCTACTGTAACCTCCACCACTTTTCCAATGGTCATTTAAACCGTCTTGTTAAGCTACTGCGACCTGCATGTCTCTTCCAAGGGGCATTTAAACCGTGTTCTTATTCTACTGGGACCTGCACGTCTCTTCCAAGGAGCATTTAAACCGTCTTGTTAAGCTACTGCGACCTGCACTACTTTACCAAAGGGTATTTAAACCATCTTGTTAATCTACTGCGACCTGCACGTCTCTTCCAAGGGGCATTTAAACTGTCTTGTTAAGCTACTGCGACCTCCACCGCTCTTCCAAGGGGCAATTAAACTGTCTTGTTAAGCTACTGCGACCTGCACGTCTCTTCCAATGGGCATTTAAACCATCTTGTTAATCTACTGTGACCTCCACCGCTTTTCCAAGGGGCATTTAACCCTCATGTTAAGCTACTGCAACCTGCATGTCTCTTCCAAGGGGTAATTAAACTGTCTTGTTAAGCTACTGCGACCTGCACGTCTCTTCCAAGGGGCATTTAAACCGTCTTGTTAAGCTACTGCTACGTGCAGGTCTCTTCCAAGGGGCATGTAAACTGTCTTGTTAAGCTACTGTAACCTCCACCACTTTTCCATGGGGCATTTCAACCGTCTTGTTAAGCTACTGCGACCTGCACATCTCTTCCAAGGGGCATTTAAACCGTCTTATTAAGCTACTGCGACCTGCACTTCTCTTCCAAGGGGCATTTAAACTGTCTTGTTAAGCTACTGCGACCTCCTCCGCTCTTTCAAGGGGCATTTAAACCGTCTTTTTAAGCTACTGTATCCTCCACCACTTTTCCAAGGGGCATTTAAACCGTCTTGTTAAGCTACTGCGACATGCACGTCTCTTCCAAGGGGCATTTAAACCGTCTTGTTAAGCTACTGCGACCTGCACGTCTCTTCCAAGGGACATTTAAACCATCTTATTAAGCTACTGCGACCTGTACGTCTCTTCCATCGGGTATTTAAACTGTCTTGTTAAGCTACTGCGAACTCCACCGCTCTTCAAAGGGGCATTTAAACTATCTTGTTAAGCTACTGCGACCTGCATGTCTCTTCCAAGGGGCATTTAAACCGTGTTCTTATTCTACTGGGACCTGCACGTCTCTTCCAAGGAGCATTTAAACCGTCTTGTTAAGCTACTGCGACCTGCACTACTTTACGAAAGGGTATTTAAACCATCTTGTTAATCTACTGCGACCTGCACGTCTCTTCCAAGGGGCATTTAAACTGTCTTGTTAAGCTACTGCGACCTCCACCGCTCTTCCAAGGGGCAATTAAACTGTCTTATTAAGCTACTGCGACCTGCACGTCTCTTCCAATGGGCATTTAAACGATCTTGTTAATCTACTGTGACCTCCACCGCTTTTCCAAGGGGCATTTAAACCGTCTTGTTAAGCTACTGCGACCTGCATGTCTCTTCCAAGGGGCATTTAAACCGTCTTTTTAAGCTTCTGCGACCTGCACGTCTCTTCCAAGGGGCATTTAAACCGTCTTGTTAAGCTACTGCGACTTGCACGTCTCTTCCAAGGGGCATTTAAACCTTCTTATTTAGCTACTGTAACCTCCACGACTTTTAAAAGGTGCATTTAAACCATCTTGTAAAGCTACTGCGACCTGCACTTCTCTTCCAAGGCGCATTTAAACCGTCTTTTTAAGCTACTGCGACTTGCACGTCTCTTCCAAGGGGCATTTAAACCGTCTTGTTAAGCTACTGCGACCTGCATGTCTCTTCCAAGGGGCATTTAAACCGTCCTCTTAAGCTACTGCGACCCCCACCGCTCTTCCAAGGGGCATTTAAACCGTCTTGTTAAGCTACTGCGACCTGCACGTCTCTTCCAAGGGCCATTTAAACCGTCTTGTTAAGCTACTGCGACCTGCAAGCCTCTTCCAAGGGGCATTTAAACCATCTTATTAAGCTACTGCGACCTGCAAATGTTTTCCAAGAGGCATTTAAACCATCTTGTTAAGCTACTGCGAACTGCACGTCTCTTCCAAGGGCCATTTAAACCGTCTTGTTAAGCTACTGCGACCTGCACGTCTCTTCCAACGGGCATTTAAACCGTCTTATTAAGATACTGCGACCTGCACTTCTCTTCCAAGGGGCATTTAAACTGTCTTGTTAAGCTACTGCGACCTCCACCGCTCTTCAATGGGCATTTAAACCGTCTTGTTAAGATACTGCGACCTGCTCGTCTCTTCCAAGGGGCATTTAAACTGTCTTGTTAAGCTACTGCAACCTCCACCACTCTTACAAGGGGCATTTAAACCGTCTTGTTAAGATACTGCGACCTGCTCGTCTCTTCCAAGGGGCATTTAAACTGTCTTGTTAAGCTACTGCAACCTCCACCACTCTTCCAAGGGGCATTTAAACCGTCTTGTTAAGATACTGCGACCTGCTCGTCTCTTCCAAGGGGCATTTAAACCGTCTTGTTAAGCTACTGCGACCTGCATGTCTCTTCCAAGGCGCATTTAAACCGTCTCTTTAAGCTACTGCGACTTGCACGTCTCTTCCAAGGGGCATTTAAACCGTCTTTTAAGCTACTGTAACCTCCACCACTTTTCCAAAGGGCATTTAAACCATCTTGTTAAGCTACTGCGACCTGCACGTCTCTTCCAAGGGACATTTAAACATTCTTGTTAAGCTACTGCGACCTGCATGTCTCTTCCAAGGGGCATTTAAACTGTCTTGCTAAGCCACTGCGACCTGCACGTCTCTTCCAAGGGGCATTTAAACCGTCTTTTTAAGCTGCTGCGACCTGCATGTGTCTTCCAATGGGCATTTAAACCGTCTTGTTAAGCTACTGCGACTTCCACCGCTCTTCCAAGGGGCAGTTAAACCATCTTGTTAAGCTACTGCGACCTGCACGTCTCTTCCAAGGGGCATTTAAACCGTCTTGGTAAGCTACTGCGACCTGCAAGCCTATTCCAAGGGGCATTTAAACCCTCATGTTAAGCTACTGCAACCTGCATGTCTCTTCCAAGGGGGATTTAAACTGTCTTGTTAAGCTACTGCGACCTGCACGTCTCTTCCAAGGGGCATTTAAACCGTCTTGTTAAGCTACTGCTACGTGCACGTCTCTTCCAAGGGGCATTTAAACCTTCTTATTAAGCTACTGCGACCTGCACGTCTCTTCCAAGGGGCATTTAAACTGTCTTGTTAAGCTACTGCGACGTCCACCGCTCTCCCAAGTGGCATTTAAACCGTCTTGTTAAGCTACTGCGACCTGCACTACTCTTCCAAGGGGCATTTAAACCGTCTTGTTAAGCTACTGCGACCTGCTCGTCTCTTAAAGGGGGCATTTAAACCGTCTTGTTAAGCTACTGCGACATGCATGTCTCTTCCAAGGCGCATTTAAACCGTCTTTTTAAGCTACTGCGACTTGCACGTCTCTTCCAAGGGGCATTTAAACCGTCTTGTTAAGCTACTGTAACCTCCACCACTTTTCCAAAAGGCATTTAAACATTCTTGTTAAGCTACTGCGACCTGCACGTCTCTTCCAAGGGGCATTTAAACATTCTTGTTAAGCTACTGCAACCTGCATGTCTCTTCCAAGGGGCATTTAAACTGTCTTTTTAAGCCACTGCGACCTGCACGTCTGTTCGAAGGGGCATTTAAACCGTCTTTTTAAGCTGCTGCGACCTGCATGTCTCTTCCAATGGGCAATTAAACCGTCTTGTTAAGCTACTGCGACTTCCACTGCTCTTCCAAGAGGCATTTAAACCATCTTGTTAAGCTACTGCGACCTGCACGTCTCTTCCAAGGGGCATTTAAACCGTCTTGGTAAGCTATTGCGACCTGGAAGCCTATTCCAAGGGACATTTAAACCCTCATGTTAAGCTACTGCAAACTGCATGTCTCTTCCAAGGGGGATTTAAACTGTCTTGTTAAGCTACTGCGACCTGCACGTCTCTTCCAAGGGGCATTTAAACCGTCATGTTAAGCTACTGCTACGTGCACGTCTCTTCCTAGGGACATTTAAACCTTCTTATTAAGCTACTGCGACCTGCACGTCTCTTCCAAGGGGCATTTAAACTGTCTTGCTAAGCTACTGCGACCTCCACCGCTCTCCCAAATGGCATTTAAACCGTCTTGTTAAGCTACTGCGACCTGCACTTCTCTTCCAAGGGGCATTTAAACCGTCTTGTTAAGCTACTGCGACCTGCACGTCTCTTCCAAAGGACATTTAAACCGTCTTGTTAAGCTATTGTAACCTCCACCACTTTTCCAAGGGGCATTTAAACTGTCTTGTTAAGCTACTGCGACCTGCATGTCTTTTCCAAGGGGCATTTAAACTGTCTTTTTAAGCTACTGCGACCTGCACGTCTCTTCCAACGGGCATTTAAACCGTCTTATTAAGCTACTGCGACCTGCACGTCTCTACCAAGGGGCATTTAAACCGTCTTGTTAAGCTACTGCGAACTCCACCTCTCTTCCAAGGGGCATTTAAACCATCTTTTTAAGCTACTGCGACCTGCACGTCTCTTCCAAGGGGCATTTAAACCGTCTTGTTAAGCTACTGCGACTTGCACGTCTCTTCCAAGGGTCATTTAAACCGTCTTGTTAAGCTACTGTAACCTCCACCACTTTTCCAAGGGGCATTTAAACTGTCTTGTTAAGCTACTGCGACCTGCATGTCTTTTCCAAGGGGCATTTAAACTGTCTTTTTAAGCTACTGCGACCTGCACGTCTCTTCCAATGGGCATTTAAACCGTCTTGTTAAGCTACTGCGACTTGCACGTCTCTTCCAAGGGGCATTTAAACCGTCTTGTTAAGCTACTGCGACCTGCATATCTCTTCCAAGGGGCATTTAAACCGTCTTGTTAAGCTACTGGGACCTGCACGTCTCTTCCAAGGGGCATTTAAACCGTCTTGTTAAGCTACTGCGACCTCCACCGCTCTACCAAGGAGCATTTAAACCGTCTTGTTAGCTACTGCGACCTGCACTACTCTACCAAAGGGTATTTAAACCATCTTGATAAGCTACTGCGACCTGTACGTCTCTTCCAAGAGGCATTTAAACCGTCTTGTTAAGCTACTGCGACCTCCACGGCTCTTCCAAGGGGCATTTAAATCGTCTTTTTAAGCTACTGCGACCTGCACGTCTCTTCCAAGGGGCATTTAAACCATCTTGTTAATGTACTGTGACCTCCACCGCTTTTTCAAGGGGCATTTAAACCCTCTTGTTAAGCTACTGCGAACAGCACTTCTCTTCCAACGGGCATTTAAACCGTCTTGTAAAGCTACTGTGCCCTGCACGTCTCTTCCAAGGGGCATTTAAACCGTCTTGTTAAGCTGCTGCGACCTGCACTTCTCTACCAAGGGTCATTTAATCCGTCTTGTTAAGCTACTATGACCTCCAACGCTCTTCCGAGGGGCATTTAAACCGTCTTCTTAAACTACTGCAACCTGCAAGTCTCTTCCAAGCGACATTTAAACCGTCTTATAAAGCTACTGCGACCTGAACATTTCTTTCAAGGGGCATTAAAACCGTCTTGTCAAGCTACTGCGACCTGAACATCTCCTGCAAGGGGTATTTAAACCGTTTTGTTAAGCTACTGCGACCTGCAAGTCTCTTCCAAGGGGCATTTAAACCGTCTTGTTAAGCTACTGTGACCTCCACCGCTCTTCCAAAATGCATTTTCACTGTCTTGTTAAGCTACTGCGACCTCCACTGCTCTTCCAAGGGGCATTTAATCTGTCTTGTTAAGCTACTGCGACCTGTACGTCTCTTCCAAGGGGCATTTAAACCGTCTTGTTAAGCTACTGCCAACTGCACGTCTCTTCCAAGGGGCATTTAAACCGTCTTGTTAAGCTTCTGCGACCTGCACGTCTCTTCCAAGGGGAATTTTAACCGTCTTGTTAAGCTACTGCGACCTTCACGTCTCTTCCAAGGGGCATTTAAACTGTCTTGTTAAGCTACTGCGACCTCCACCGCTCTTCCATGGGGCATTTAAACCGTCTTTTTAAGCTACTGCGACCTGCACGTCTCTTCCAAGGGGCATTTAAACCGTCTTGTTAAGCTTCTGTGACCTGCAAGTCTCTTCCAAGGGGCATTTAAGCCATCTTGTTAAGCTACTGCGACTTGCATGTCTCTTCCAAGGGGCATTTAAAAAGCTTTGTTAAGCTACTGCGACCTGCATGTCTCTTCCAAGGGGCATTTAAACCGTCTTGTTAAACTGCTGCGACTTGCATGTCTCTTCCAAGGATCATTTAAACCGTGTTGTTAAGCTACTGTAACCTCCACCACTTTTCCATGGGGCATTTATACCGTCTTGTTAAGCTACTTCGACCTGCACATCTCTTCCAAGGGGCATTTTAAAAGCTTTGTTAAGCTACTGCGACCTGCATGTCTCTTCCAAGGGTCATTTAAACCGTCTTGTTAAGCTACTGTAACCTCCACCACTTTTCCAAGGGGCATTTAAACTGTCTTGTTAAGCTACTGCGACCTGCATGTCTTTTCCAAGGGGCATTTAAACTGTCTTTTTAAGCTACTGCGACCTGCACGTCTCTTCCAATGGGCATTTAAACCGTCTTGTTAAGCTACTGCGACTTGCACGTCTCTTCCAAGGGGCATTTAAACCGTCTTGTTAAGCTACTGCGACTTGCATGTCTCTTCCAAGGGGCATTTAAAAAGCTTTGTTAAGCTACTGCGACCTGCATGTCTCTTCCAAGGGGCATTTAAACCGTCTTGTTAAACTGCTGCGACTTGCATGTCTCTTCCAAGGATCATTTAAACCGTGTTGTTAAGCTACTGTAACCTCCACCACTTTTCCATGGGGCATTTATACCGTCTTGTTAAGCTACTGCGACCTGCACATCTCTTCCAAGGGGCATTTTAAAAGCTTTGTTAAGCTACTGCGACCTGCATGTCTCTTCCAAGGGACATTTAATCCGTCTTGTTAAGCTGCTGCGACCGGCATGTCTCTTCCAAGGGGCATTTAAATCGTCTTGTTAACCTACTGCGACCTCCACCGCACTTCCAAGGGGCATTTAAACCGTCTTGTTAAGCTACTGCGACCTGCACGTCTCTTTCAAGGGGCATTTGAACTGTCTTGTTAAGCTACTGCGACCTCCACCGCTCTTCTAAGGAGCATTTAAACCGTGTTTTTAAGCTACTGCGACCTGCACGTCTCTTCCAAGGGGCATTTAAACCGTCTTGTTAAGCTACTGTGACCTGCAGGTCTCTTCCAAGTTGCATTTAAACCGTCTTATTAAGCTACTGCGACCTCCACGTCTCTTCCAATGGGCATTTAAACTGTCTTTTTAAGCTACTGTGACCTCCACCGCTCTTCCAAGGGGCATTTAAACCATTTTGTTAAGCTACTGCGACCTGCACTTCTCTTGCAAGGGGTATTTAAACCGTCTTGTTAAGCTACTGAGACCTGCACATCTCTTCCAAGGGGCATTTAAACTGTCTCGTTAAGCTACTGCGACCTGCACGTCTCTTCCAATGGGCATTTAAACCGTCTTGTTAAGCTGCTGCGACCTGCACGTCTCTTACAAGGGGCATTTAAACCGTCTTGTTAAGCTACTGCGACCTCCACCGATCTTCCAAGGGGCATGTAAACCGTCTTGTTAAGCTACTGCGATGAGCACGTCTCTTACAAGGGGCATTTAAACCGTCTTGTTAAGCTACTGCGACCTGCACGTCTCTTCCAAGGGACATTTAAACCGTCTTTTTAAGCTACTGCGACCACCACCGCTCTTCCAAGGGGCATTTAAACCGTCTTGTTAAGCTACTGTGACCTGCACGTCTCTACCAAGGGGCATTTAAACCTTCTTGTTAAGCTACTGCGACCTGCACGTCTTTTTCAAGGGGCATTTAAACCGTCTTTTTAAGCTACTGCGACCTCCACCGCTCTTCCAAGGGGCATTTAAACCATCTTGTTAAGCTACTGCGACCTGCACTTCTCTTCTAAGGGACATTTAAACCGTCTTTTTAAGCTAATGCGACCTGCACGTCTCTTCCAAGGGTCATTTAAACCGTTTTGTTAAGCTACTGCGACCTGCATTTCTCTTCCAAAAGGCATTTAAACCGTCTTGTTAAGCTACTGCGAACTGCCTGTCTCTTCCAAGGGTCATTTAAACTGTCTTGTTAAGCTACTGCGATCTGCACGTCTCTTCAAAGGGGCATTTAAACTGTCTTGTTAAGCTACTGCGACCTCCACCTCTCTTCCAGGGGGCAATTAAACCGTCTTGTTAAGCTACTGCGACCTGCTCGTCTCTTCCAAGGGGCATTTAAACCGTCTTGTTAAGCCACTGCGACCTGCACGTCTCTTCCAATGCGCATTTAAACCGTCTATTTAAGCTACTGCGACTTGCACGTCTCTTCCAAGGGGGTTTAAACCATCTAATTAAGCTACTGTAACCTCCACCACTTTTCCAAGGGGCATTTAAACCGTCTTGTTAAGCTACTGCGACCTGAATGTCTCTTCCAAGGGGCATTTAAACCGTCTTGTTAAGCCACTGCTACCTGCACGTCACTTCCAAGGGGCATTTAAACCGTCTTGTTACGCTACTGCAACCTCCACCGCTCTTCCAAGGGGCATTTAAACCATTTGTTAAGCTACTGCGACCTGCTCGTTTCTTCCAAGCGACATTTAAACCGTCTTGGTAAGCTACTGCGACCTGCAAGCCTATTCCAAGGGGCATTTAAACCCTCTTGTTAAGCTATTGCAACCTGCACGTCTCTTCCAAGGGGGATTTAAACCGTCTTGTTAAGCTACTGTGACCTGCTCGTCTCTTCCAATTGGCATTTAAACCGTCTTGTTAAGCTACTGCGACATGCACGTCTCTTCCAAGGGGCATTTAAACCGTCTTGTTAAGCTACTGCGACCTCCACCACTTTTCAAAGGGGCATTTAAACCGTCTTGTTAAGCTACTTGGACCTGCACGTCTCTTCCAAGGGGCATTTAAACCGTCTTATTAAGCTACTGTGAACTGCACGTCTCTACCAAGGGGCATTTAAACCGTCTTGGTAATCTCCTGCGACCTGCAAGCCTATTCCAAGGGGCATTTAAACTCTGTTGTTAAGCTATTGCAACCTGCACGTCTCTTCCAAGGGGGATTTAAACGTCTTGTTAAGCTACTGCGACCTTCTCGTCTCTTCCAAGGGACATTTAAACCGCCTTGTTAAGCTACTGTGACCTGCACGTCTCTTCCAAGGGGCATTTAAACCGTCTTGTTTAGCTACTGCGACCTGCACGTCTCTTCCAAGGGGCATTTAAACCGTCTTGTTTAGCTACTGCGACCTGCACGTCTCTACCAAGGGGCATTTAAACCGTCTTGTTAAGCTACTGTGACCTCCACCGCTCTTCCCAAGGGCATTTTCACTGTCTTGTTAAGCTACTGTGACCTGCACGTCTCTCCCAAGGGGCATTTAATCTGTCTTGTTAAGCTACTGCGACCTGTACGTCTCTTCCAAGGGGCATTTAAACCGTCTTATTAAGCTACTGCCAACTTCACGTCTCTTCCAAGGGGCATTTAAACCGTCTTGTTAAGCTTCTGCGACCTGCACGTCTCTTCCAAGGGGCATTTTAACCGTCTTTTTAAGCTACTGCGACCTTCACGTCTCTTCCAAGGGGCATTTAAACTGTCTTGTTAAGCTACTGCGACCTCCACCGCTCTTCCAAGGGGCATTTAAACCGTCTTTTTAAGCTACTGCGACCTGCACGTCTCTTCCAAGGGGCATTTAAACCGTCTTGTTAAGCTACTGCGACCTGCACGTCTCTTCCAAGGGGCATTTAAGCCGTATTGTTAAGCTACTGCGACTTACATGTCTCTTCCAAGGGGCATTTAAACCGTCTTGTTAAGCTACTGTAACCTCCACCACTTTTCCAAGGGGCATTTAAACCATCTTGTTAAGCTACTGCGACCTGCACGTCTCTTCCAAGGGGCATTTAAACCGTCTTGTTAAGCTACTGCGACCTCCACCGCTCTTCTAAAGGGCATTTTCACCATCTTGTTAAGCTACTGTGACCTGCACGTCTCTACCAAGGGGCTTTTAAACCGTCTTGTTAAGCTACTGCGACCTCCACTGCTCTTCCAAGGGGCATTTAATCCGTCTTGTTAAGCTACTGCGACCTGCACGTCTCTTCCAAGGGGCATTTAAACCGTCTTGTTAAACTTCTGCGACCTGCACGTCTCTTCCAAGGGGCATTTTAAACGTCTTGTTAAGCTACTGCGACCTTCACGTTTCTTCCAAGGGGCATTTAAACCGTCTTGTTAAGCTACTGCGACCTCCACCGCTCTTCCAAGGGGCATTAAAACCGTCTTTTTAAGCTACTGCGACCTGCACTTCTCTTTCAAGGGGCATTTAAACCGTCTTGTTAAGCTACTGCGACCTGCACATCTCTTCCAAGGGGCATTTAAAAAGCTTTGTTAAGCTACTGCGACCTGCATGTCTCTTCCAAGGGGCATTTAATCCGCCTTGTTAAGCTGCTGCGACCTGCATGTCTCTTTCAAGGGGCATTTAAATCATCTTGTTAACCTACTGCGACCTCCACCGCACTTCCAAGGGGCATTTAAACCGTCTTGTTAAGCTACTGCGACCTGCACGTCTCTTTCAAGGGGCATTTGAACTGTCTTGTTAAGCTACTGCGACCTCCACCGCTCTTCCAAGGGGCATTTAAACAGTCTTTTTAAGCTACTGCGACCTGCACGTCTCTTCCAAGGGGCATTTAAACCGTCTTGTTAAGCTACTGAGACCTGCAGGTCTCTTCCAAGTTGCATTTAAACCGTCTTATTAAGCTACTGCGACCTCCACGTCTCTTCCAATGGGCATTTAAACCGTCTTTTTAAGCTACTGTGACCTCCACCGCTCTTCCAAGGGGCATTTAAACCGTCATTTTAAGCTACTGCGACCTGAACTTCTCTTCCAAGGGGCATTTAAACCGTCTTGTTAAGCTACTGTGACCTGTACGTTTCTACCAAGGGGCATTTAAACCGTCTTAAAAAGTTACTGCGACCTGCACGTCTCTTGCAAGGGGTATTTAAACCGTCTTGTTAAGCTACTGAGACCTGCACGTCTCTTCCAAGGGGCATTTAAACTGTCTCCTTAAGCTACTGCGACCTGCACGTCTCTTCCAAGGGGCATTTAAACTGTCTTGTTAAGCTACTGCGACCTGCACGTCTCTTCCAATGGGCATTTAAACCGTCTTGTTAAGCTGCTGCGACCTGCACGTCTCTTACAAGGGGCATTTAAACCGTCTTGTTAAGCTACTGCGACCTCCACCGATCCCCAAGGGGCATTTAAACCGTCTTGTTAAGCTACTGCGATGAGCACGTCTCTTACAAGTGGCATTTAAACTGTCTTGTTAAGCTACTGCGACCTGCACGTCTTTTCCAAGGGGCATTTAAACTGTCTTGTTAAGCTACTGCGACCTGCATGTCTCTTGCAATGGGCATTTAAACCGTCTTGTTAAGCTACTGCGACCTGCACGTCTCTTCCAAGGGGCATTTAAACCATTTTGTCTAGCTACTGCGACCTCCACGTCTCTTACAGGGAGCACTTAAACCGTCTTATTAAGCTGCTGCGACCTACATGTCTCTTCCAAAAGGCATTTAAACCGTCTTATTAAGCTACTGCGACCTGCACGTCTCTTCCAAGGGGCATTTAAACCGTCTTGTTAAGCTACTGCGACCTGCACGTCTCTTCCAAGGGGCATTTAAGCCGTCTTGTTAAACTACTGCGACTTGCATGTCTCTTCCAAGGATCATTTAAACCGTGTTGTTAAGCTACTGTAACCTCCACCACTTTTCCATGGGGTATTTATACCGTGTTGTTAAGCTACTGCGACCTGCACATCTCTTCCAAGGGTCATTTCAAAAGCTTTGTTAAGCTACTGCGACCTGCATGTCTCTTCCAAGGGGCATTGAATCCGTCTTGTTAAGCTGCTGCGACCTGCACGTCTCTTCCAAGGGGCATTTAAGCCGTCTTGTTAAGCTACTGCGACTTGCATGTCTCTTCCAAGGGGCATTTAAACCGTCTTGTTAAGCTACTGTAACCTCCAGCACTTTTCCAAGGGGCATTTAAACCATCTTGTTAAGCTACTGTGACCTACACGTCTCTTGCAAGGGGCATTTAAACCGTCTCGTTAAGCTACTGCGACCTCAACCGCTCTTCTAAAGGGCATTTTCACCATCTTGTTAAGCTACTGTGACCTGCACGTCTCTATCAAGGGGCTTTTAAACCGTCTTATTAAGCTACTGCGACCTCCACTGCTCTTCCAAGGGGCATTTAATCCGTCTTGTTAAGCTACTGCGACCTGCACGTCTCTTCCAAGGGGCATTTAAACCGTCTTGTTAAGCTACTGCGAACTGCACGTCTCTTCCAAGGGGCATTTAAACCGTCTTGTTAAGCTGTTGCGACCTTCATGTCTCTTCCAAGGGGCATTTAAACCGCCTTGTTAAGCTACTGCGACCTCCACCGCTCTTCCAAGGGGCATTTAAACCGTCTTGTTAAGCTACTGCCACCTGCTTGTTTCTTCCAAGCGGCATTTAAACCGTCTTGGTAAGCTACTGCGACCTGCAAGCCTATTCCAAGGGGCATTTAAACCCTCTTGTTAAGCTATTGCAACCTGCACGTCTATTCCAAGAGGGATTTAAACCGTCTTGTTAAGCTACTGCGACCTGCTCGTCTCTAATTTAAACCGTCTTCTTAAGCTACTGGGACCTGCACGTCTCTTCCAAGGGGCATTTAAACTGTCTCCTTAAGCTACTGAGACCTGCACGTCTCTTCCAAGGGGCATTTAAACTGTCTTGTTAAGCTACTGCGACCTGCACGTCTCTTCCAATGGGCATTTAAACCGTCTTGTTAAGCAGCTGCGACCTGCACGTCTCTTACAAGGGGCATTTAAACCGTCTTGTTAAGCTACTGCGACCCGCACGTCTTTTCCAAGGGGCATTTTAACCGTCTTGTTAAGCTACTGCGACCTCCACCTCTCTTCCAAGGGGCATTTAAACCGTCTTTTTAAGCTACTGCGACCTGCACGTCTCTTCCAAGAGGCATGTAAACCGTCTTGTTAAGCTAGTGCGACCTGCACTTCTCTTCCAAGGGGCACTTAAGCCGTCTTGTTAAGCTACTGCGACTTGCATGTCTCTTCCAAGGGGCATTTAAAACGTCTTGTTAAGCTACTGTAACCTCCACCACTTTTCCAAGGGGCATTTAAACCGTCTTGTTAAGCTTCTGCGACCTGCACGTCTCTTCCAAGGGGCATTTTAACCGTCTTGTTAAGCTACTGCGACCTGCACGTCTCTTTCAAGGGGCATTTAAACTGTCTTGTTAAGCTACTGCGACCTGCACGTCTCTATCAAGGGGCATTTAAACCGTCTTGTTAAGCTACTGCGACCTGCACGTCTCTATCAAGGGGCTTTTAAACCGTCTTCTTAAGCTACTGCGACCTGCACGTCTCTTCCAATGGGCATTTAAATCGTCTTGTTAAGCTACTGCGACCTGCAATTCTCTTCCAAATGGCATTTAAACCGTCTTGTTAAGCTACTGTGACCTGTACGTTTCTACCAAGGGGCATTTAAACCATCTTATTAAGCTACTGTGACCTGCACGTCTCTTGCAAGGGGCATTTAAACCGTCTTGTTAAGCTACTGCGACCTGCAGGTCTCTTCCAATGGGCATTTAAACCGTCTTATTAAGCTACTGCGACTTGCACGTCTCTATCAAGTTGCATTTAAACCATCTTATTAAGCTACTGCGACCTGCACGTCTCTTCCAATGGCATTTAAACCGTCTTGTTAAGCTACTGCGACCTGCACTTCTCTTCGAAGTGGCATTTAAACCGTCTTGTTAAGCTACTGTGACCTGTACGTTTCTACCAAGGGGCATTTAATCCGTCTTATTAAGCTACTGCGACCTGCACGTCTCTTCAAAGGGGCATTTAAACCGTCTTGTTAAGCTACTGCGACCTGCACTTCTCTTCCAATGGGCATTTAAACCATCTTGTTAAGCTGCTGCGACTTGCACGTCTCTTCCAAGGGGCATTTAAACCGTCTTGTTAAGCTACTGCGACCTCCACCGCTCTTCCAAGGGGCATTTAAACCGTCTTTTTAAGCTACTGCGTCGAGCACGTCTCTTCCAAGGAGCATTTAAACCGTCTTGTTAAGCTACTGCGACCTCCACGTCTCTTCCAATGGGCATTTAAACCGTCTTTTTAAGCTACTGTGACCTCCACCGCTCTTCCAAGGGGCATTTAAACCGTCTTTTTAAGCTACTGCGACCTGAACTTCTCTTCCAAGGGGCATTTAAACCGTCTTGTTAAGCTACTGTGACCTGTACGTTTCTACCAAGGGGCATTTAAACCGTCTTAAAAAGTTACTGCGACCTGCACGTCTCTTGCAAGGGGTATTTAAACCGTCTTGTTAAGCTACTGAGACCTGCACGTCTCTTCCAAGGGGCATTTAAACTGTCTCCTTAAGCTACTGCGACCTGCACGTCTCTTCCAAGGGGCATTTAAACTGTCTTGTTAAGCTACTGCGACCTGCACGTCTCTTCCAATGGGCATTTAAACCGTCTTGTTAAGCTGCTGCGACCTGCTCGTCTCTTCCAAGGGGCATTTAAACCGTCTTGTTAAGCCACTGCGACCTGCACGTCTCTTCCAATGCGCATTTAAACCGTCTATTTAAGCTACTGCGACTTGCACGTCTCTTCCAAGGGGCATTTAAACCATCTAATTAAGCTACTGTAGCCTCCACCACTTTTCCAAGGGGCATTTAAACCGTCTTGTTAAGCTACTGCGACCTGAATGTCTCTTCCAAGGGGCATTTAAACCGTCTTGTTAAGCCACTGCGACCTGCACGTCACTTCCAAGGGGCATTTAAACCGTCTTGTTAAGCTACTGCGACCTGCACGTCTCTTCCAAGGGACATTTAAACCTTCTTATTAAGCTACCGCGACCTGCACGTCTCTTCCAAGGGGCATTTAAACCGTCTTGTTAAGCTACTGCGACCACCACCGCTTTTCCAAGGGGCATTTAAACCGTCTTGTTAAGCTACTGTGACCTGCACGTCTCTACCAAGGGGCATTTAAACCTTCTTGTTAAGCTACTGCGACCTGCACGTCTTTTCCAAGGGGCATTTAAACCGTCTTTTTAAGCTACTGCGACCTCCTCCGCTCTTCCAAGGGGCATTTAAACCATCTTGTTAAGCTACTGCGACCTGCACTTCTCTTCTAAGGGACATTTAAACCGTCTTTTTAAGCTAATGCCACCTGCACGTCTCTTCCAAGGGTCATTTAAACCGTCTTGTTAAGCTACTGCGACCAGCATTTCTCTTCCAAGGGGCATTTAAACCGTCTTGTTAAGCTACTGCGAACTGCACGTCTCTTCCAAGGGTCATTTAAACCGTCTTATTAAGCTACTGCGATCTGCACGTCTCTTCAAAGGGACATTTAAACTGTCTTGTTAAGCTACTGCCACCTCCACCTCTCTTCCAGGGGGCAATTAAACCGTCTTGTTAAGCTACTGCGACCTGCTCGTCTCTTCCAAGGGGCATTTAAACCGTCTTGTTAAGCCACTGCGACCTGCACGTCTCTTCCAATGCGCATTTAAACCATCTATCTAAGCTACTGCGACTTGCACGTCTCTTCCAAGGGGCATTTAAACCGTTTAATTAAGCTACTGTAGCCTCCACCACTTTTCCAAGGGGCATTTAAACCGTCTTGCTAAGCTACTGCGACCTGAATGTCTTTTCCAAGGGGCATTTAAACCGTCTTGTTAAGCCACTGCGACCTGCACGTCACTTCCAAGGGGCATTTAAACAGTCTTTTAAGCTGCTGCGACCTGCATGTCTCTTCCAAGGGGCATTTAAACCGTCTTGTTACGCTACTGCAACCTCCACCGCTCTTCCAAGGGGCATTTAAACCATCTTGTTAAGCTACTGCGACCTGCTCGTTTCTTCCAAGCGGCATTTAAACCGTCTTGGTAAGCTACTGTGACCTGCAAGCCTATTCCAAGGGGCATTTAAACCCTCTTGTTAAGCTTCTGCGACCCGCACGTCTTTTCCAAGGGGCATTTTAACCGTCTTGTTAAGCTACTGCGACCTTCACGTCTCTTCCAAGGGGCATTAAAACTGTCTTGTTAAGCTACTGCGACCTCCACCTCTCTTCCAAGGGGCATTTAAACCGTCTTTTTAAGCTACTGCGACCTGCACGTCTCTTCTAAGAGGCATGTAAACCGTCTTGTTAAGCTAGTGCGACCTGCACTTCTCTTCCAAGGGGCACTTAAGCCGTCTTGTTAAGCTACTGCGACTTGCATGTCTGTTCCAAGGGGCATTTAAACCGTCTTGTTAAGCTACTGTAACCTCCAAAACTTTTCCAAGGGGCATTTAAACCGTCTTGTTAAGCTTCTGCGACCTGCACGTCTCTTCCAAGGGGCATTTTAACCGTCTTGTTAAGCTACTGCGACCTGCACCACTCTTTCAAGGGGCATTTAAACTGTCTTGTTAAGCTACTGCGACCTGCACGTCTCTATCAAGGGGCATTTAAACCGTCTTGTTAAGCTACTGCGACCTGCACGTCTCTTCCAAGGGGCATTTTAACCGTCTTGTTAAGCTACTGCGACCTGCACGTCTCTTTCAAGGGGCAATTAAACTGTCTTGTTAAGCTACTGCGACCTGCACGTCTCTTCCAAGGGGCATTTAAACCGTCTTTTTAAGCTACTGCGACCTGCACGTCTCTATCAAGGGGCTTTTAAACCGTCTTCTTAAGCTACTGCGACCTGCACGTCTCTTCCAATGGGCATTTAAACCGTCTTGTTAAGCTACTGCGACCTGCACTTCTCTTCCAAATGGAATTTAAACCGTCTTGTTAAGCTACTGTGACCTGTACGTTTCTACCAAGGGGCATTTAAACCATCTTATTAAGCTACTGTGACCTGCACGTCTCTTGCAAGGGGCATTTAAACCGTCTTGTTAAGCTACTGCGACCTGCAGGTCTCTTCCAATGGGCATTTAAACCGTCTTATTAAGCTACTGCGACTTGCACGTCTCTATCAAGTTGCATTTAAACCATCTTATTAAGCTACTGCGACCTGCACGTCTCTTCCAATGGGCATTTAAACCGTCTTGTTAAGCTACTGCGACCTGCACTTCTCTTCCAAGTGGCATTTAAACCGTCTTGTTAAGCTACTGTGACCTGTACGTTTCTACCAAGGGGCATTTAATCCGTCTTATTAAGCTACTGCGACCTGCACGTCTCTTCAAAGGGGCATTTAAACCGTCTTGTTAAGCTACTGCGACCTGCACTTCTCTTCCAATGGGCATTTAAACCATCTTGTTAAGCTGCTGCGACTTGCACGTCTCTTCCAAGGGGCATTTAAACCGTCTTGTTAAGCTACTGCGACCTCCACCGCTCTTCCAAGGGGCATTTAAACCGTCTTGTTAAGCTACTGTGACGCGCCCCCTGGGACATATTCCTTTTGAGGGGAATACCCGGCACCGGATCAGATGGGGGTTGTAGTCTCCGAGTGGCTGTGACCCGGCCCGTGCCCAGGGTGTCAAACTCAGTGTTATGTGGCAGTCCTACAGATGTTATTTAAAGTTCTTTTGTGTCGACTACGCCACCCGTTGTGTTGCGGTCACGGTGGCCGCCGCTGCAGCAGGGTCCACTGAGGCTGATGGTGTGGTGCAGCTTGGTAGAATAACCCCCAACGGGAGGGGTATAGCCTCAGAGGGGACAGGTGCAGAGGATGGGGGTTGTGGTGGTGCAATGCAGACGGCAAATTAACGACAGAGTCGGGTTGTGCAGTTTAGGGTATTTTACTCACTGCTGATATTCCTGGTCACTCCAGCTCCGAGTGACCGCCCGAGCCGTGCTGCGTCCACCAGGTCCTGGATCCGGCCAACCCCCAAACAAGTCCGGAGCATGGCCCTGAGCTCTCCCTCTGTCCTTTCTTCCGCCGTCCCCACCAGTGATCCACCTAGGTCCGGCTCCCTCGGGCCTTCTGTTGGGCAACCCTTGGCCTTAGGTTCCCTGACCCTCCATGTGGTATGCCTTCAGGGTGGATGTAGTGGGTGGCCGTGGCAGATGCTGCCCACGGCCTCCGGTCTCTGGCTAGGGATGTTTTTGCCCCCACCAGCTTGGGTTCCGGTACCCTTGTGCTGACTCCTCACCCGGTGCTCTAATTTGGGTTCTTGGGTCCCTTCTGCTTTCCCCCTCTGGGTCTTTCTTCACTGCTCCTCTCTCTCTCTCTCCAGGGCCACTCTTTCCTTCAGCTTCTTCTCTCTGCTTGCTGTCTGCTCCTCTCTTGCTGACTTGTTCTCTGCATCTGACCCTGATTCTAGTTGGTGCCCTCCTTATATAGCCCTCTATGTGTGAGCTCAGGTGACCAGCACCCAATGAGCTCCTATCACTACCCAGACTGCTCCCCCTATCTGCCCCTACACTACTGGGATGTACCAACCTCCTCCCACTCCAGCCAGAGACAGACTCGGTCGTACCTGCACATTTCTAAGTGGGAGTACCGTCGGCCTGCCTCTCGGAAATGGGATGTATGTAGTGCATGCAGTCTATCTGAGCTCAGTTCCACACTCCATCCTTACCCGGGAGTGGAATATCACACCTCTGGGTTGAGGTGCAATACTCCTGTAGCAGCCGAATCCTCAGGGTGCTACATTCCCCCCTGGTAAATCACAGCACGTCCTCGGGCTGTAAGACAAAAACACCACAAAAACATACATTTTTTTTTTTCCAATATAACCATATAAAACATATAAAATACTATATAAATATATATATATATATATAAACTTTTTTATGTAAACAACATTCTCGTCGTCTCTTTCCTTCTTCTCCTCCGGTCACCGTGCAACTCGTGACCAGGTTAAGTGCGACAGTCTTTTGAAAAACAGTTTCTCATAAAACCAGTAGGGGGCGCCTTAGGAAGCGCAACTATTTACAGGGAATATGGCCGCTCCCAGTCCTCGGCCAGGTTTGGGTAAGGGACACACGGGTTAAACTGTTCACTGGTCCCAACGGGGACTAAACTTCTCAGTAGTCACGGCTACTTGGGTACCCCGACGGGTAACTATATACAGTTTTTCTTTACTACTGTTCTCAATCGTAGTACCTTCTAGCCTTGAACCCGTCCGGGTCTTCTGGCTCTTCCTCCCTACACCGCAGCTCCTCCTCCGTCAGGCGGTGTACGTGGAGGGCGTAAGGTCCCTTGGCACACTTGTGCCGGGTGAACGTGACCTCGTCACCGACGTAGAGGTCACGGCCTTTGTGACCCTCTGGCAGGTGGGACTCGACGTCCCGTCGGGTAACAAAGACGTCACCGAGGTGGTTACGGTCCTTTATGAAGCCCCACCCATGCTGCGCGCTGAACTTTATTACCGTCCCGATGGTACGGGGACGATCTGCGGCACGGGGGTCCCTCCTGGTCCGGCTCTTCTGCTCCGCGCTGCGGGTCTGGGCCCATTGCTCTCTGACCCGCCTCTCCTCCCGCTCCTTGGCGAATTGCGCTAGCTGCTGACGGCAGATCTCACTGCGCTCTTCTGCGGCCGCCCGGCTCTTTTCAGTGAACCCCATCAAATCCTCCCCCGTGGGGTCCCACGCGAATTGAGCCTCTTCAAGAGGAGGCGAGACCCGAGTCACGGGCTTTGGAGCCGGAATCAGGGGCTCACACAAGGGTCCTAGTTGCTTCTGCCGCTCCAGCTCCAAAAACTCTTCGGGCCAGATGAAAGGCCGCCCGTCCGGCCATGTGTGCTGGCTGAAGGGGTCCTCTCCCAGATGTGGCACCCTTGGTGTTACGGGTGCGGGCGCGATGGTGGGGGCGCCCAGGTTACCCAGGCCTTGCGGCCAGGCCGGGGGCATCTGGAAGGTGAACGGAACTGTTAGTACGGCGGCGCCCTGGGCTACCTGGCCTTGCGACCAGGCCGGGGGCTCCGCAAAGGTAGATGGCGCTGTTGGTGACGCGGCGCCCGGAAACGCTAGGCCTTGCGACCAGGCCGGAGGCTCTTCCTGCTTAGTCACGCTCCGGGTCGAGGCGTGTGACGTCACGGGGGTCGCAGCGGCGGCTTCCGGTCGGGGCCTAGTTGGTGGCGGTGTCATGGCGGTTTCGGGTACGGCAGGGGGACTTTCGGGCTCTGCGACGGGGAGCTGGGGCAGGTGGGCGGTTTCCCGGTATGGGGTATAGGCGTCCCCTTTACCTGCCTCCTTGCGTCCGGCTCCCTTCTCTGCGCCGTCTCCGGCCTTGGGTCCTCCCGCGCCATCCTCGGAGGTGGTCTGCTTCTTCTTCCAGGGCAGCGTGCTCTGCGGACGGGTCTTAGTTTTCTGGGCCATCTCCCGGCTCCACTCCGCCAAGATCTCACGCTGCACCCGGGCCATCCTCCTTGCGAGGCCCTCCAGGGCATTTTGTGCGCACTCCCGGTCTCGGGGGAGCTGCGCCAGAACCTCCGCTAAGCCTAGCGGGGTGGTGGATTCCAGCAGGCTCCTGACCATCGGGTCGGTGCTGCGCTGCTCCTCTCCTGGCAGGCTCCTGGCCTGCGGGCCGGTGCTGCTCTGCCCTCCTTCTTCTTCCTCTAGCAGGCTCCTGGCCAGCGGGCCGGTGCTGCTCTGCTGCCTCTCCATTCCCGGGTCAACTCTTCCTCTCCTCGACTCCGGGTGCTCTCGCTCTAGACACCTTGCCTCCGGGTGCGCTCGTTCCAGACTGCACCAGGCGACACCCATCTTTTCTCTTTTCTTTAGTCTCCTCCTACTTCGAGGGCGGTCCCGGGGCAACTTGGTGACTGTCAGCTCCAGGGGCAGTTCTTTCATGCTGACAGACACCTCCAGCATCACAGTCTCTGTTGGTGGGGGCGGTTTCCACTTTTGGCGCCATTTTCTGTCCTGGCCCACGATGGGAGGCGGCCTCTTGCCCTCCTTTGGCACGCCCATAATGGCGTCCGCGGCTCTTCCATGGCGGGAAAAAGCTGGAATTGGCGGGAATCGTCTCCCAGTGGCGGGAAACTCGGCAGATGGCGGGAACAAGCTGTTAATGGCGGACAACCGGCGGGAAACAACTGGTGATGGAGTCCGATGGCGTGGACCCTCCGGAACCGGCGGGAGACTTCTTTTTGAGGTAACGGTGTTCTTTCCCTCAGGCACGCAGTACCCGGGTGTTGCGGGCACGTAATCCTGCCGACTACGCCAAAGTTGACACGCCCCCTGGGACATATTCCTTTTGAGGGGAATACCCGGCACCGGATCAGATGGGGGTTGTAGTCTCCGAGTGGCTGTGACCCGGCCCGTGCCCAGGGTGTCAAACTCAGTGTTATGTGGCAGTCCTACAGATGTTATTTAAAGTTCTTTTGTGTCGACTACGCCACCCGTTGTGTTGCGGTCACGGTGGCCGCCGCTGCAGCAGGGTCCACTGAGGCTGATGGTGTGGTGCAGCTTGGTAGAATAACCCCCAACGGGAGGGGTATAGCCTCAGAGGGGACAGGTGCAGAGGATGGGGGTTGTGGTGGTGCAATGCAGACGGCAAATTAACGACAGAGTCGGGTTGTGCAGTTTAGGGTATTTTACTCACTGCTGATATTCCTGGTCACTCCAGCTCCGAGTGACCGCCCGAGCCGTGCTGCGTCCACCAGGTCCTGGATCCGGCCAACCCCCAAACAAGTCCGGAGCATGGCCCTGAGCTCTCCCTCTGTCCTTTCTTCCGCCGTCCCCACCAGTGATCCACCTAGGTCCGGCTCCCTCGGGCCTTCTGTTGGGCAACCCTTGGCCTTAGGTTCCCTGACCCTCCATGTGGTATGCCTTCAGGGTGGATGTAGTGGGTGGCCGTGGCAGATGCTGCCCACGGCCTCCGGTCTCTGGCTAGGGATGTTTTTGCCCCCACCAGCTTGGGTTCCGGTACCCTTGTGCTGACTCCTCACCCGGTGCTCTAATTTGGGTTCTTGGGTCCCTTCTGCTTTCCCCCTCTGGGTCTTTCTTCACTGCTCCTCTCTCTCTCTCTCCAGGGCCACTCTTTCCTTCAGCTTCTTCTCTCTGCTTGCTGTCTGCTCCTCTCTTGCTGACTTGTTCTCTGCATCTGACCCTGATTCTAGTTGGTGCCCTCCTTATATAGCCCTCTATGTGTGAGCTCAGGTGACCAGCACCCAATGAGCTCCTATCACTACCCAGACTGCTCCCCCTATCTGCCCCTACACTACTGGGATGTACCAACCCCCTCCCACTCCAGCCAGAGACAGACTCGGTCGTACCTGCACATTTCTAAGTGGGCGTACCGTCGGCCTGCCTCTCGGAAATGGGATGTATGTAGTGCATGCAGTCTATCTGAGCTCAGTTCCACACTCCATCCTTACCCGGGAGTGGAATATCACACCTCTGGGTTGAGGTGCAATACTCCTGTAGCAGCCGAATCCTCAGGGTGCTACAACTGCGTCGAGCACGTCTCTTACAAGGTGAATTTAAACCGTCTTGTTAAGCTACTGCGACCTTCACGTCTCTTCCAAGGGGCATTTAAACCGTCTTGTTAAGCTACTGCGACCTCCACCGCTCTTCCAAGGGGCATTTAAACCGTCTTTTTAAGCTACTGCGACCTGCACTTCTCTTCCAAGGGGCATTTAAACCGTCTTGTTAAGCTACTGCGACCTGCACGTCTCTTCCAAGGGGCATTTAAGCTGTCTTGTTAAACTACTGCGACTTGCATGTCTCTTCCAAGGATCATTTAAACCGTGTTGTTAAGCTACTGTAACCTCCACCACTTTTCCATGGGGTATTTATACCGTCTTGTTAAGCTACTGCGACCTGCACATCTCTTCCAAGGGGCATTTCAAAAGCTTTGTTAAGCTACTGCGACCTGCATGTCTCTTCCAAGGGGCATTGAATCCGTCTTGTTAAGCTGCTGCGACCTGCACGTCTCTTCCAAGGGGCATTTAAGCCGTCTTGTTAAGCTACTGCGACTTGCATGTCTCTTCCAAGGGGCATTTAAACCGTCTTGTTAAGCTACTGTAACCTCCAGCACTTTTCCAATGGGCATTTAAACCATCTTGTTAAGCTACTGCGACCTGCACGTCTCTTCCAAGGGGCATTTAAACCGTCTTGTTAAGCTACTGCGACCTCAACCGCTCTTCTAAAGGGCATTTTCACCATCTTGTTAAGCTACTGTGACCTGCAAGTCTCTACCAAGGGGCTTTTAAACCGTCTTATTAAGCTACTGCGACCTCCACTGCTCTTCCAAGGGGCATTTAATCCGTCTTGTTAAGCTACTGCGACCTGCACGTCTCTTCCAAGGGGCATTTAAACCGTCTTGTTAAGCTACTGCGAACTGCATGTCTCTTCCAAGGGGCATTTAAACCGTCTTGTTAAACTTCTGCGACCTGCACGTCTCTTCCAAGGGGCATTTTATCCGTCTTGTTAAGCTACTGCGACCTTCACGTTTCTTCCAAGGGGCATTTAAACCGTCTTGTTAAGCTACTGCGACCTCCAGCGCTCTTCCAAGGGGCATTTAAACCGTCTTTTTAAGCTACTGCGACCTGCACTTCTCTTCCAAGGGGCATTTAAACCGTCTTGTTAAGCTACTGCGACCTACAAGTCTCTTCCAAGGGTCATTTAAGCCGTCTTGTTAAACTACTGCGACTTGCATGTCTCTTCCAAGGATCATTTAAACCGTTTTGTTAAGCTACTGTAACCTCCACCACTTTTCCATGGGGTATTTATACCGTCTTGTTAAGATACGTGAACTGCACATCTCTTCCAAGGGGCATTTTAAAAGCTTTGTTAAGCTACTGCGACCTGCATGTCTCTTCCAAGGGGCATTTAATCCGTCTTGTTAAGCTGCTGCGACCTGCATGTCTCTTCCAAGGGGCATATAAATCGTCTTGTTAACCTACTGCGACCTCCACCGCACTTCCAAGGGGCATTTAAACCGTCTTGTTAAGCTACTGCGACCTGCACGTCTCTTTCAAGGGGCATTTGAACTGTCTTGTTAAGCTACTGCGACCTCCACCGCTCTTCCAAGGAGCATTTAAACCGTCTTTTTAAGCTGCTGCGACCTGCACGTCTCTTCCAAGGGGCATTTAAACCGTCTTGTTAAGCTACTGCGACCTGTAGGTCTCTTCCAAGTTGCATTTAAACCGTCTTATTAAGCTACTGCGACCTCCACGTCTCTTCCAATGGGCATTTAAACTGTCTTTTTAAGCTACTGTGACCTCCACCGCTCTTACAAGGGGCATTTAAACCGTTTTGTTAAGCTACTGCGACCTGCACTTCTCTTCCAAGGGGCATTTAAACCGTCTTGTTAAGCTACTGCGACCTGCACGTCTCTTCCAAGGGACATTTAAACCTTCTTTTTAAGCTAGCGCGACCTGCACGTCTCTTCCAAGGGGCATTTAAACCGTCTTGTTAAGCTACTGCGACCACCACCGCTCTTCCAAGGGGCATTTAAACCGTCTTGTTAAGCTACTGTGACCTGCACGTCTCTACCAAGGGGCATTTAAACCTTCTTGTTAAGCTACTGCGACCTGCACGTCTTTTCCAAGGGGCATTTAAACCGTCTTTTTAAGCTACTGCGACCTCCACCGCTCTTCCAAGGGGCATTTAAACCATCTTGTTAAGTTACTGCGACCTGCACTTCTCTTCTAAGGGACATTTAAACCGTCTTTTTAAGCTAATGCGACCTGCACGTGTCTTCCAAGGGTCATTTAAACCGTCTTGTTAAGCTACTGCGACCTGCATTTCTCTTCCAAGGGGCATTTAAACCGTCTTGTTAAGCTACTGCGAACTGCACGTCTCTTCCAAGGGTCATTTAAACCGTCTTATTAAGCTACTGCGTCCTGCATGTCTCTTCCAAGGGGCATTTAAACTGTCTTGATAAGCTACTGCGATCTGCACGTCTCTTCAAAGAGGCATTTAAACTGTCTTGTTAAGCTACTGCGACCTCCACCTCTCTTCCAGTTGGCAATTAAACCGTCTAGTTAAGCTACTGCGACCTGCTCGTCTCTTCCAAGGGGCATTTAAACCGTCTTGTTAAGCCACTGCGACCTGCACGTCTCTTCCAATGCGCATTTAAACCGTCTATTTAAGCTACTGCGACTTGCACGTCTCTTCCAAGGGACATTTAAACCATCTAATTAAGCTACTGTAGCCTCCACCACTTTTCCAAGGGGCATTTAAACCGTCTTGTTAAGCTACTGCGACCTGAATGTCTCTTCCAAGGGGCATTTAAACCGTCTTGTTAAGCCACTGCGACCTGCACGTCACTTCAAAGGGGCATTTAAACCGTCTTGTTAAGCTACTGCGACCTGCACGTCTCTTCCAAGGGACATTTAAACCTTCTTATTAAGCTACCGCGACCTGCACGTCTCTTCCAAGGGGCATTTAAACCGTCTTGTTAAGCTACTGCGACCACCACCGCTTTTCCAAGGGGCATTTAAACCGTCTTGTTAAGCTACTGTGACCTGCACGTCTCTACCAAGGGGCATTTAAACCTTCTTGTTAAGCTACTGCGACCTGCACGTCTTTTCCAAGGGGCATTTAAACCGTCTTTTTAAGCTACTGCGACCTCCACCGCTCTTCCAAGGGGCAGTTAAACCATCTTGTTAAGCTACTGCGACCTGCACTTCTCTTCTAAGGGACATTTAAACCGTCTTTTTAAGCTAATGCGACCTGCACGTCTCTTCCAAGGGTCATTTAAACCGTCTTGTTAAGCTACTGCGACCTGCATTTCTCTTCCAAGGGGCAATTAAACCGTCTTGTTAAGCTACTGCGAACTGCACGTCTCTTCCAAGGGTCATTTAAACCGTCTTATTAAGTTACTGCGTCCTGCATGTCTCTTCCAAGGGGCATTTAAACTGTCTTGATAAGCTACTGCGATCTGCACGTCTCTTCAAAGGGGCATTTAAACTGTCTTGTTAAGCTACTGCGACCTCCACCTCTCTTCCAGGGGGCAATTAAACCGTCTTGTTAAGCTACTGCGACCTGCTCGTCTCTTCCAAGGGGCATTTAAACCGTCTTGTTAAGCCACTGCGACCTGCAGGTCTCTTCCAATGCGCATTTAAACCATCTATCTAAGCTACTGCGACTTGCAATTCTCTTCCAAGGGGCATTTAAACCGTCTAATTAAGCTACTGTAGCCTCCACCACTTTTCCAAGGGGCATTTAAACCGTCTTGTTAAGCTACTGCGACCTGAATGTCTCTTCCAAGGGGCATTTAAACCGTCTTGTTAAGCCACTGCGACCTGAATGTCTCTTCCAAGGGGCATTTAAACCGTCTTGTTAAGCCACTGCGACCTGCACGTCACTTCCAAGTTGCATTTAAACAGTCTTTTTAAGCTGCTGCGACCTGGATGTCTCTTCCAAGGGGCATTTAAACCGTCTTGTTACGCTACTGCAACCTCCACCGCTCTTCCAAGGGGCATTTAAACCATCTTGTTAAGCTACTGCGACCTGCTCGTTTCTTCCAAGCGGCATTTAAACCGTCTTGGTAAGCTACTGCGACCTGCAAGCCTATTCCAAGGGGCATTTAAACCCTCTTGTTAAGCTATTGCAACCTGCACGTCTCTTCCAAGAGGGATTTAAACCGTCTTGTTAAGCTACTGCGACCTGCTCGTCTCTTTCAAGGGGCATTTAAACCGTCTTGTTAAGCTACTGGGACCTGCACGTCTCTTCCAAGGGGCATTTAAACCGTCTTGTTAAGCTTCTGCGACCCGCACGTCTTTTCCAAGGGGCATTTTAACCGTCTTGTTAAGCTACTGCGACCTTCACGTCTCTTCCAAGGGGCATTTAAACTGTCTTGTTAAGCTACTGCGACCTCCACCTCTCTTCCAAGGGGCATTTAAACCGTCTTTTTAAGCTACTGCGACCTGCACGTCTCTTCCAAGAGGCATGTAAACCGTCTTGTTAAGCTAGTGCGACCTGCACTTCTCTTCCAAGGGGCACTTAAGCCGTCTTTTTAAGCTACTGCGACTTGTATGTCTGTTCCAAGGGGCATTTAAACCGTCTTGTTAAGCTACTGTAACCTCCACCACTTTTCCAAGGGGCATTTAAACCGTCTTGTTAAGCTTCTGCGACCTGCACGTCTCTTCCAAGGGGCATTTTAACCGTCTTGTTAAGCTACTGCGACCTGCACCTCTCTTTCAAGGGGCATTTAAACTGTCTTGTTAAGCTACTGCGACCTGCACGTCTCTATCAAGGGGCATTTAAACCGTCTTGTTAAGCTACTGCGACCTGCACGTCTCTTCCAAGGGGCATTTTAACCGTCTTGTTAAGCTACTGCGACCTGCACGTCTCTTTCAAGGGGCAATTAAACTGTCTTGTTAAGCTACTGCGACCTGCACGTCTCTTCCAAGGGGCATTTAAACCGTCTTGTTAAGCTACTGCGACCTGCATGTCTCTATCAAGGGGCTTTTAAACCGTCCTCTTAAGCTACTGCGACCTGCACGTCTCTTCCAATGGGCATTTAAACCGTCTTGTTAAGCTACTGCGACCTGCACTTCTCTTCCAAATGACATTTAAACCGTCTTGTTAAGCTACTGTGACCTGTACGTTTCTACCAAGGGGCATTTAAACCATCTTATTAAGGTACTGCGACCTGCACGTCTCTTCCAATGGGCATTTAAACCGTCTTGTTAAGCTACTGCGACCTGCACGTCTCTTCCAAGTGGCATTTAAACCGTCTTGTTAAGCTACTGTGACCTGTACGTTTCTACCAAGGGGCATTTAATCCGTCTTATTAAGCTACTGCGACCTGCACGTCTCTTCAAAGGGGCAATTAAACCGTCTTGTTAAGCTACTGCGACCTGCACTTCTCTTCCAATGGGCATTTAAACCATCTTGTTAAGCTGCTGCGACTTGCACGTCTCTTCCAAGGGGCATTTAAACCGTCTTGTTAAGCTACTGCGACCTCCACCGCTCTTCCAAGGGGCATTTAAACCGTCTTGTTAAGCTACTGCGTTGAGCACGACTCTTACAAGGGGCATTTAAACCGTCTTGTTAAGCTACTGCGACCTTCACGTCTCTTCCAAGGGGCATTTAAACCGTCTTGTTAAGCTACTGCGACCTCCACCGCTCTTCCAAGGGGCATTTAAACCGTCTTTTTAAGCTACTGCGACCTGCACTTCTCTTCCAAGGGGCATTTAAACCGTCTTGTTAAGCTACTGCGACCTGCACGTCTCTTCCAAGGGGCATTTAAACCGTATTGGTAAGCTCCTGCGACCTGCAAGCCTATTCCAAGGGGCATTTAAACCCTGTTGTTAAGCTATTGCAACCTGCACGTCTCTTCCAAGGGGGATTTAAACGTCTTGTTAAGCTACTGCGACCTGCTCGTCTCTTCCAAGGGGCATTTAAACCGTCTTGTTAAGCTACTGTGACCTGCACGTCTCTTCCAAGGGGCATTTAAACCGTCTTGTTTAGCTACTGCGACCTGCACGTCTCTACCATGGGGCATTTAAACCGTCTTGTTAATGTACTGCGACATGCACGTCTCTTCCAAGGGGCATTTAAACCGTCTTGTTAAGCTACTGTGACCTCCACCGCTCTTCCAAAGGGCATTTTCACTGTCTTGTTAAGCTACTGTGACCTGCACGTCTCTCCCAAGGGGCATTTAAACTGTCTTGTTAAGCTACTGCGTCCTCCACTGCTCTTCCAAGGGGCATTTAATCTGTCTTGTTAAGCTACTGCGACCTGCACGTCTCTTCCAAGGGACATTTAAACCGTCTTGTTAAGCTACTGCGACCACCACCGCTCTTCCAAGGGGCATTTAAACCGTCTTGTTAAGCTACTGTGACCTGCACGTCTCTACCAAGGGGCATTTAAACCTTCTTGTTAAGCTACTGCGACCTGCACGTCTTTTCCAAGGGGCATTTCAACCGTCTTTTTAAGCTACTGCGACCTCCACCGCTCTTCCAAGGGGCATTTAAACCATCTTGTTAAGCTACTGCGACCTGCACTTCTCTTCTAAGGGACATTTAAACAGTCTTTTTAAGCTAATGCGACCTGCACGTCTCTTCCAAGGGTCATTTAACCGTTTTGTTAAGCTACTGCGACCTGCATTTCTCTTCCAAGGGGCATTTAAACCGTCTTGTTAAGCTACTGCGACCTGCACGTCTCTTTCAAGGGACATTTAAACCTTCTTATTAAGCTACCGCGACCTGCACGTCTCTTCCAAGGGGCATTTAAACCGTCTTGTTAAGCTACTGCGACCACCACCGCTTTTCCAAGGGGCATTTAAACCGTCTTGTTAAGCTACTGTGACCTGCACGTCTCTACCAAGGGGCATTTAAACCTTCTTGTTAAGCTACTGCGACCTGCACGTCTTTCCCAAGGGGCATTTAAACCGTCTTTTTAAGCTACTGCGACCTCCACCGCTCTTCCAAGGGGCATTTAAACCATCTTGTTAAGCTACTGCGACCTGCACTTCTCTTCTAAGGGACATTTAAACCGTCTTTTTAAGCTAATGCGACCTGCACGTCTCTTCCAAGGGTCATTTAAACCGTCTTGTTAAGCTACTGCGACCTGCATTTCTCTTCCAAGGGGCATTTAAACCGTCTTGTTAAGCTACTGCGAACTGCACGTCTCTTCCAAGGGTCATTTAAACCGTCTTATTAAGCTACTGCGTCCTGCATGTCTCTTCCAAGGGGCATTTAAACTGTCTTGATAAGCTACTGCGATCTGCACGTCTCTTCAAAGGGGCATTTAAACTGTCTTGTTAAGCTACTGCGACCTCCACCTCTCTTCCAGGGGGCAATTAAACCGTCTTGTTAAGCTACTGCGACCTGCTCGTCTCTTCCAAGGGGCATTTAAACCGTCTTGTTAAGCCACTGCGACCTGCAGGTCTCTTCCAATGCGCATTTAAACCATCTATCTAAGCTACTGCGACCTGCACGTCTTTTCCAAGGGGCATTTCAACCGTCTTTTTAAGCTACTGCGACCTCCACCGCTCTTCCAAGGGGCATTTAAACCATCTTGTTAAGCTACTGCGACCTGCACTTCTCTTCTAAGGGACATTTAAACAGTCTTTTTAAGCTAATGCGACCTGCACGTCTCTTCCAAGGGTCATTTAACCGTTTTGTTAAGCTACTGCGACCTGCATTTCTCTTCCATGGGGCATTTAAACCGTCTTGTTAAGCTACTGCGACCTGCACGTCTCTTCCAAGGGACATTTAAACCTTCTTATTAAGCTACCGCGACCTGCACGTCTCTTCCAAGGGGCATTTAAACCGTCTTGTTAAGCTACTGCGACCACCACCGCTTTTCCAAGGGGCATTTAAACCGTGTTGTTAAGCTACTGTGACCTGCACGTTTCTACCAAGGGGCATTTAAACCTTCTTGTTAAGCTACTGCGACCTGCACGTCTTTCCCAAGGGGCATTTAAACCGTCTTTTTAAGCTACTGCGACCTCCACCGCTCTTCCAAGGGGCATTTAAACCATCTTGTTAAGCTACTGCGACCTGCACTTCTCTTCTAAGGGACATTTAAACCGTCTTTTTAAGCTAATGCGACCTGCACGTCTCTTCCAAGGGTCATTTAAACCGTCTTGTTAAGCTACTGCGACCTGCATTTCTCTTCCAAGGGGCATTTAAACCGTCTTGTTAAGCTACTGCGAACTGCACGTCTCTTCCAAGGGTCATTTAAACCGTCTTATTAAGCTACTGCGTCCTGCATGTCTCTTCCAAGGGGCATTTAAACCGTCTTGATAAGCTACTGCGATCTGCACGTCTCTTCAAAGGGGCATTTAAACTGTCTTGTTAAGCTACTGCGACCTCCACCTCTCTTCCAGGGGGCAATTAAACCGTCTTGTTAAGCTACTGCGACCTGCTCGTCTCTTCCAAGGGGCATTTAAACCGTCTTGTTAAGCCACTGCGACCTGCAGGTCTCTTCCAATGCGCATTTAAACCATCTATCTAAGCTACTGCGACTTGCACGTCTCTTCCAAGGGGCATTTAAACCGTCTAATTAAGCTACTGTAGCCTCCACCACTTTTCCAAGGGGCATTTAAACCGTCTTGTTAAGCTACTGCGACCTGAATGTCTCTTCCAAGGGGCATTTAAACCGTCTTGTTAAGCCACTGCGACCTGCACGTCACTTCCAAGGGGCATTTAAACAGTCTTTTTAAGCTGCTGCGACCTGCATGTCTCTTCCAAGGGGCATTTAAACCGTCTTGTTACGCTACTGCAACCTCCACCGCTCTTCCAAGGGGCATTTAAACCATCTTGATAAGCTGCTGCGACCTGCTCGTTTCTTCCAAGCGGCATTTAAACCGTCTTGGTAAGCTACTGCGACCTGCAAGCCTATTCCAAGGGGCATTTAAACCCTCTTGTTAAGCTATTGCAACCTGCACGTCTCTTCCAAGAGGGATTTAAACCGTCTTGTTAAGCTACTGCGACCTGCTCGTCTCTTTCAAGGGGCATTTAAACCGTCTTGTTAAGCTACTGGGACCTGCACGTCTCTTCCAAGGGGCATTTAAACCGTCTTGTTAAGCTTCTGCGACCCGCACGTCTTTTCCAAGGGGCATTTTAACCGTCTTGTTAAGCTACTGCGACCTTCACGTCTCTTCCAAGGGGCATTTAAACTGTCTTGTTAAGCTACTGCGACCTCCACCTCTCTTCCAAGGGGCATTTAAACCGTCTTTTTAAGCTACTGCGACTTGCACGTCTCTTCCAAGAGGCATGTAAACCGTCTTGTTAAGCTAGTGCGACCTGCACTTCTCTTCCAAGGGGCACTTAAGTCGTCTTTTTAAGCTACTGCGACTTGCATGTCTGTTCCAAGGGGCATTTAAACCGTCTTGTTAAGCTACTGTAACCTCCACCACTTTTCCAAGGGGCATTTAAACCGTCTTGTTAAGCTTCTGCGACCTGCACGTCTCTTCCAAGTGGCATTTTAACCGTCTTGTTAAGCTACTGCGACCTGCACCTCTCTTTCAAGGGGCATTTAAACTGTCTTGTTAAGCTACTGCGACCTGCACGTCTCTATCAAGGGGCATTTAAACCGTCTTGTTAAGCTACTCCGACCTGCACGTCTCTTCCAAGGGGCATTTTAACCGTCTTGTTAAGCTACTGTGACCTGCACGTCTCTTTCAAGGGGCAATTAAACTGTCTTGTTAAGCTACTGCGACCTGCACGTCTCTTCCAAGGGGCATTTAAACCGTCTTGTTAAGCTACTGCGACCTGCATGTCTCTATCAAGGGGCTTTTAAACCGTCCTCTTAAGCTACTGCGACCTGCACGTCTCTTTCAATGGGCATTTAAACCGTCTTGTTAAGCTACTGCGACCTGCACTTCTCTTCCAAATGACATTTAAACCGTCTTGTTAAGCTACTGTGACCTGTACGTTTCTACCAAGGGGCATTTAAACCATCTTATTAAGCTACTGCGACCTGCACGTCTCTTCCAATGGGCATTTAAACCGTCTTGTTAAGCTACTGCGACCTGCACGTCTCTTCCAAGTGGCATTTAAACCGTCTTGTTAAGCTACTGTGACCTGTACGTTTCTACCAAGGGGCATTTAATCCGTCTTATTAAGCTACTGCGACCTGCACGTCTCTTCAAAGGGGCAATTAAACCGTCTTGTTAAGCTACTGCGACCTGCACTTCTCTTCCAATGGGCATTTAAACCATCTTGTTAAGCTGCTGCGACTTGCACGTCTCTTCCAAGGGGCATTTAAACCGTCTTGTTAAGCTACTGCGACCTCCACCGCTCTTCCAAGGGGCATTTAAACCGTCTTGTTAAGCTACTGCGTTGAGCACGTCTCTTACAAGGGGCATTTAAACCGTCTTGTTAAGCTACTGCGACCTTCACGTCTCTTCCAAGGGGCATTTAAACCGTCTTGTTAAGCTACTGCGACCTCCACCGCTCTTCCAAGGGGCATTTAAACCGTCTTTTTAAGCTTCTGCGACCTGCACTTCTCTTCCAAGGGGCATTTAAACCGTCTTGTTAAGCTACTGCGACCTGCACGTCTCTTCCAAGGGGCATTTAAGCTGTCTTGTTAAACTACTGCGACTTGCATGTCTCTTCGAAGGATCATTTAAACCGTGTTGTTAAGCTACTGTAACCTCCACCACTTTTCCATGGGGTATTTATACCGTCTTGTTAAGCTACTGCGACCTGCACATCTCTTCCAAGGGGCATTTCAAAAGCTTTGTTAAGATACTGCGACCTGCATGTCTCTTCCAAGGGGCATTGAATCCGTCTTGTTAAGCTGCTGCGACCTGCACGTCTCTTCCAAGGGGCATTTAAGCCGTCTTGTTAAGCTACTGCGACTTGCATGTCTCTTCCAAGGGGCATTTAAACCGTCTTGTTAAGCTACTGTAACCTCCAGCACTTTTCCAAGGGGCATTTAAACCATCTTGTTAAGCTACTGCAACCTGCACGTCTCTTCCAAGGGGCATTTAAACCGTCTTGTTAAGCTACTGCGACCTCAACCGCTCTTCTAAAGGGCATTTTCACCATCTTGTTAAGCTACTGTGACCTGCACGTCTCTACCAAGGGGCTTTTAAACCGTCTAATTAAGCTACTGCGACCTCCACTGCTCTTCCAAGGGGCATTTAATCCGTCTTGTTAAGCTACTGCGACCTGCACGTCTCTTCCAAGGGGCATTTAAACCGTCTTGGTAAGCTCCTGCGACCTGCAAGCCTATTCCAAGGGGCATTTAAACCCTGTTGTTAAGCTATTGCAACCTGCACGTCTCTTCCAAGGGGGATTTAAACGTCTTGTTAAGCTACTGTGACCTGCACGTCTCTTCCAAGGGGCATTTAAACCGTCTTGTTTAGCTACTGCGACCTGCACGTCTCTACCATGGGGCATTTAAACCGTCTTGTTAATGTACTGCGACATGCACGTCTCTTCCAAGGGGCATTTAAACCGTCTTGTTAAGCTACTGTGACCTCCACCGCTCTTCCAAAGGGCATTTTCACTGTCTTGTTAAGCTACTGTGACCTGCACGTCTCTCCCAAGGGGCATTTAAACTGTCTTGTTAAGCTACTGCGTTCTCCACTGCTCTTCCAAGGGGCATTTAATCTGTCTTGTTAAGCTACTGCGACCTGCACGTCTCTTCCAAGGGACATTTAAACCGTCTTGTTAAGCTACTGCGACCACCACCGCTCTTCCAAGGGGCATTTAAACCGTCTTGTTAAGCTACTGTGACCTGCACGTCTCTACCAAGGGGCATTTAAACCTTCTTGTTAAGCTACTGCGACCTGCACGTCTTTTCCAAGGGGCATTTAAACCGTCTTTTTAAGCTACTGCGACCTCCACCGCTCTTCCAAGGGGCATTTAAACCATCTTGTTAAGCTACTGCGACCTGCACTTCTCTTCTAAGGGACATTTAAACAGTCTTTTTAAGCTAATGCGACCTGCACGTCTATTCCAAGGGTCATTGAACCGTTTTGTTAAGCTACTGCGACCTGCATTTCTCTTCCAAGGGGCATTTAAACCGTCTTGTTAAGCTACTGCGAACTGCACGTCTCTTCCAAGGGTCATTTAAACTGTCTTGTTAAGCTACTGCGACCTCCACCTCTCTTCCAAGGGGCAATTAAACCGTCTTGTTAAGCTACTGCGACCTGCTCGTCTCTTCCAATGCGCATTTAAAACGTCTATTTAAGCTACTGCGACTTGCACGTCTCTTCCAAGGGGATTTAAACCATCTAATTAAGCTACTGTAACCTCCACCACTTTTTCAAGGGGCATTTAAACCGTCTTGTTAAGCTACTGCGACCTGAATGTCTCTTCCAAGGGGCATTTAAACCGTCTTGTTAAGCCACTGCGACCTGCACGTCACTTCCAAGGGGCATTTAAACCGTCTTGTTACGCTACTGCAACCTCCACCGCTCTTCCAAGGGGCATTTAAACCATCTTGTTAAGCTACTGCGACCTGCTCGTTTCTTCCAAGCGGCATTTAAACCGTCTTGGTAAGCTACTGCGACCTGCAAGCCTATTCCAAGGGGCATTTAAACCCTCTTGTTAAGCTATTGCAACCTGCACGTCTCTTCCAAGGGGGATTTAAACCGTCTTGTTAAGCTACTGTGACATGCTCGTCTCTTCCAATTGGCATTTAAACCGTCTTGTTAAGCTACTGCGACATGCACGTCTCTTCCAAGGGCATTTAAACCATCTTGTTAAGCTACTGCGAACTCCACCACTTTTCAAAGGGGCATTTAAACCGTCTTGTTAAGCTACTTGGACCTGCACGTCTCTTCCAAGGGGCATATAAACCGTCTTATTAAGCTACTGTGAACTGCACGTCTCTACCAAGGGGCATTTAAACCGTCTTGGTAAGCTCCTGCGACCTGCAAGCCTATTCCAAGGGGCATTTAAACCCTGTTGTTAAGCTATTGCAACCTGCACGTCTCTTCCAAGGGGGATTTAAACGTCTTCTTAAGCTACTGCGACCTGCTCGTCTCTTCCAAGGGGCATTTAAACCGTCTTGTTAAGCCACTGCGACCTGCACGTCTCTTGCAATGCGCATTTAAACCGTCTATTTAAGCTACTGCGACTTGCACGTCTCTTCCAAGAGGATTTAAACCATCTAATTAAGCTACTGTAACCTCCACCACTTTTCCAAGGGGCATTTAAACCGTCTAGTTAAGCTGCTGCGACCTAAATGTCTCTTCCAAGGGGCATTTAAACCGTCTTGTTAAGCCACTGCGACCTGCACGTCACTTCCAAGGGGCATTTAAACCGTCTTGTTACGCTACTGCAACCTCCACCGCTCTTCCAAGGGGCATTTAAACCGTCTTGTTTAGCTATTGCGACCTGCACGTCTCTTCCAAGGGGCATTTAAACCGTCTTGTTTAGCTACTGCGACCTGCACGTCTCTACCAAGGGGCATTTAAACCGTCTTGTTAATGTACTGCGACATGCACTTCTCTTCCAAGGGGCATTTAAACCGTCTTGTTAAGCTACTGTGACCTCCACCGCTCTTCCAAAGGGCATTTTCACTGTCTTGTTAAGCTACTGTGACCTGCACGTCTCTCCCAAGGGGCATTTAAACTGTCTTGTTAAGCTACTGCGACCTCCACTGCTCTTCCAAGTGGCATTTAATCTGTCTTGTTAAGCTACTGCGACCTGTACGTCTCTTCCAAGGGGCATTTAAACCGTCTTTTTAAGCTACTGACAACTTCACGTCTCTTCCAAGGGGCATTTAAACCGTCTTGTTAAGCTTCTGCGACCTGCACGTCTCTTCCAAGGGGCATTTTAACCGTCTTGTTAAGCTACTGCGACCTTCACGTCTCTTCCAAGGGGCATTTAAACTGTCTTGTTAAGCTACTGCGACCTCCACCGCTCTTCCAAGGGGCATTTAAACCGTCTTTTTAAGCTACTGCGACCTGCACGTCTCTTCCAAGGGGCATTTAAACCGTCTTGTTAAGCTACTGCGACCTGCACGTCTCTTCCAAGGGGCATTTAATCCGTCTTGTAAAGCTACTGCGACTTACATGTCTCTTCCAAGGGGCATTTAAACCGTCTTGTTAAGCTACTGTAACCTCCACCACTTTTCCAAGGGGCATTTAAACCATCTTGTTAAGCTACTGCGACCTGCACGTCTCTTCCAAGGGGCATTTAAACCGTCTTGTTAAGCTACTACGACCTCCACCGCTCTTCTAAAGGGCATTTTCATCATCTTGTTAAGCTACTGTGACCTGCACGTCTCTACCAAGGGGCTTTTAAACCGTCTTGTTAAGCTACTGCGACCTCCACTGCTCTTCCAAGGGGCATTTAATCCATCTTGTTAAGCTACTGCGACCTGCACGTCTCTTCCAAGGGGCATTTAAACCGTCTTGTTAAACTTCTGCGACCTGCACGTCTCTTCCAAGGGGCATTTAAAAAGCTTTGTTAAGCTACTGCGACCTGCATGTCTCTTCCAAGGGGCATTCAATCCGTCTTGTTAATCTGCTGCGACCTGCATGTCTCTTTCAAGGGGCATTTAAATCGTCTTGTTAACCTACTGCGACCTCCACCGCATTTCCAAGGGGCATTTAAACCGTCTTATTAAGCTACTGCGACCTCCATGTCTCTTCCAATGCGCATTTAAACCGTCTTTTTAAGCTACTGTGACCTGCACGTCTCTTCCAAGGGGCATTTAAACTGTCTTGTTAAGCTACTGCGACCTTCACGTCTCTTCCAAGGGGCATTTAAACTGTCTTGTTAAGCTACTGCGACCTCCACCGCTCTTCTAAAGGGCATTTTCACCATCTTGTTAAGCTACTGTGACCTGCACGTCTCTACCAAGGGGCTTTTAAACCGTCTTGTTAAGCTACTGCGAACTCCACTGCTCTTCCAAGGGGCATTTAATCCGTCTTGTTAAGCTACAGCGACCTGCACGTCTCTTCCAAGGGGCATTTAAACCATCTTGTTAAGCTACTGCGAACTGCACGTCTCTTCCAATGGGCATTTAAACCATCTTGTTAAGCTTCTGCGACCTGCACGTCTCTTCCAAGGGGCATTTTAACCGTCTTGTTAAGCTACTGCGACCTTCACGTCTCTTCCAAGGGGCATTTAAACCGTCTTGTTAAGCTACTGCGACCTCCACCGCTCTTCCAAGGGACATTTAAACCGTCTTTTTAAGCTACTGCGACCTGCACTTCTCTTCCAAGGGGCATTTAAACCGTCTTGTTAAGCTACTGTGACCTGCACGTCTCTTCCAAGGGGCATTTAAGCCGTCTTGTTAAACTACTGCGACTTGCATGTCTCTTCCAAGGATCATTTAAGCCGTGTTGTTAAGCTACTGTAACCTCCACCACTTTTCCATGGGGCATTTATACCGTCTTGTTAAGCTACTGCGACCTGCACATCTCTTCCAAGGGGCATTTAAAAAGCTTTGTTAAGCTACTGCAACGTGCATGTCTCTTCCAAGGGGCATTTAATCCGTCTTGTTAAGCTGCTGCGACCTGCATGTCTCTTCCAAGGGGCATTTAAATCGTCTTGTTAACCTACTGCGACCTCCACCGCACTTCCAAGGGGCATTTAAACTGTCTTTTTAAGCTACTGCGACCTGCACGTCTCTTCCAAGGGGCATTTAAACTGTCTTTTTAAGCTACTGCGACCTGCACGTCTCTTCCAAGGGGCATTTAAACTGTCTTGTTAAGCTAATGCGACCTGCACGTCTCTTCCAAGTTGCATTTAAACCGTTTTATTAAGCTACTTCGACCTCCACGTCTCTTCCAATGGGCATTTAAACCGTCTTTTTAAGCTACTGCGACCTCCACCGCTCTTCCAAGGGGCATTTAAACCGTATTGTTAAGCTACTGCGACCTGCACTTCTCTTCCAAGGGGCATTTAAATCGTCTTGTGAAGCTACTGTGACCTGTACGTTTCTACCAAGGGGCAATTAAAACGTCTTAAAAAGTTACTTCGACCTGCACGTCTCTTGCAAGGGGTATTTAAACCGTCTTGTTAAGCTACTGAGATCTGCACGTCTCTTCCAAGGGGCATTTAAACTGTCTCATTAAGCTACTGCGACCTGCACGTCTCTTTCAAGGGGCATTTAAACTGTCTTGTTAAGCTACTGCGACCTGCACGTCTCTTCAGAGGGGCATTTAAACCATCTTGTTAAGCTACTGCGAACTGCACGTCTCTTCCAATGGGCATTTAAACCGTCTTGTTAAGCTGCTGCGACCTGCAAGTCTCTTACAAGGGGAATTTAAACCGTCTTGTTAAGCTACTGCGACCTCCACCGATCTTCCAAGGGGCATTTAAACCGTCTTGTTAAGCTACTGCGCCTTGCACGTCTTTTCCAAGGGGCATTTAAACCGTCTTGTTAAGCTACTGCGACCTTTACCGCTCTTCCAAGGGGCATTTAAACCATCTTGTTAAGATACTGCGACCTGCACGTTTCTTCCAAGGGGCATTTAAACTGTCTTGTTAAGCTACTGCGACCTCCACCGCTCTTCCAAGGGGCATTTAACCCGTCTTGTTAAGCTACTGCAACCTGCTCGTCTCTTCCATGGGCCATTTAAACCAACTTGGTAAGCTACTGCGTCCTGCAAGCCTCTATCAAGCGGCATTTAAACCGTCTTATTAAGCTACTGCGACCTGCACGTCTTTTCCAAGAGGCACTTAAACCATCTTGTTAAGCTACTGCGACCTGCACGTCTTTTCCAAGTGGCATTTAAACCATCTTGTTAAGCTACGGCGACCCGCACGTCTCTTCCAAGGGGCATTAAAACCGTATTATTAAGCTACTGAGACCTGCACTTCTCTTCCAAGGGGCATTTAAACTGTCTTGTTAAGCTTCTGCGACCTCCACCGCTCTTTCAAGGGGCATTTAAACCGTCTTGCTAAGCTACTGCTACCTGCACGTCTCTTCCAAGGGGCATTTAAACTGTTTGTTAAGCTACTGTGACCTCCACCGCTCTTCCAACGGGCATTTAAACCGTCTTGTTAAGCTACTGCGAACTGCTCGTCTCTTCCAAGGGGCATTTAAACCGTCTTGTTAAGCTACTGCGACCTGCACGTCTCTTTCAAGGCACATTTAAACCGTCTTTTTAAGCTGCTGTGACCTGCACGTCTCTTCGAAGGCGCATTTAAACCGTCTTTTTAAGCTACTGCGACTTGCACGTCTCTTCCAAGGGGCATTTAAACTGTCTTGTTAAGCTACTGCGACCTGCATGCCTCTTCCAAGGGGCATTTAAACCGTCTTGTTATGCTACTGCGACCTCCACCGCTCTTCCAAGGGGCATTTAAACCATCTTGTTAAGCTACTGCGACCTGCACGTTTCTTCCAAGGGGCATTTAAACTGTCTTGTTAAGCTACTGCGACCTGCACGTCTCTTCCAAGGGGCATTTAAACCGTCTTGTTAAGCTTCTGCGACCTGCATGTCTCTTCCAAGGGGCATTTTAACCATCTTGTTAAGCTACAGCGACCTTCACGTCTCTTCCAAGGGGCATTTCAACTGTCTTGTTAAGCTACTGCGACCTCCACCGCTCTTCCAAGGGGCATTTAAACCGTTTTTTTAAGCTACTGCGACCTGCACGTGTCTTCCAAGGGGCATTTAAACCGTATTATTAAGCTACTGAGACCTGCACTTCTCTTCCAAGGGGCATTTAAGCCGTCTTTTTAAGCTACTGTGACTTGCATGTCTCTTCCAAGGGGCATTTAAACAGTGTTGTTAAGCTACTGTAACCATCCACCACTTTTCAAAGGGGCATTTAAACCGTCTTGTTAAGCTACTGCGACCTGCACGCCTCTTCCAAGGGGCATTTAAAAAGCTTTGTTAAGCTACTGCGACCTGCATGTCTCTTCTAATGGGCATTTAATCCATCTTGTTAAGCTGTTGCGACCTGCATGTCTCTTCCAAGGGGCATTTAAACCATCTTGTTAACCTACTGCGACCTCCACCGCACTTCCAAGGGGCATTTAAACCTTCTTGTTAAGCTACTGCGATCTGCACGTCTCCTTCAAGGGGCATTTAAACTGTCTTGTTAAGCTACTGCGACTTCCACCGATCTTCCAAGGGTCATTTAAACCGTCTTTTTAAGCTACTACGACCTGCACGTCTCTTCCAAGAGACATTTAAACCGTCTTGTTAAGCTACTGCGACCTGCATGTCTCTTCCAAGGGGCATTTAAACCGTCTTATTAAGCTACTGCGACCTGCACGTCTCTTTCAATGGGCATTTAAACCGTCTTGTTAAGCTACTGCGACCTGCACTTCTCTTCCAAGTGGCATTTAAACCGTCTTGTTAAGCTACTGTGACCTGTACGTTTCTACCAATGGACATTTAAACCGTCTTATTAAGCTACTGCGACCAGCACATCTCTTGCAAGGGGCATTTAAACCGTCTCGTTAAGCTACTGAAACCTGCACGTCTCTTCCAAGGGGCATTTAAACTGTCTTGTTAAGCTACTGCGACCTGCACGTCTCTTCCAAGGGGCATTTAAACAGTCTTGTTAAGCTACTGCGACCTGCACGTCTCTTCCAAGGGGCATTTAAACCGTCTTGTTAAGCTACTGCGACCAGCACTTCTCTTCCAATGGGCATTTAAACCATCTTCTTAGGCTGCTGCGACCTGCACGTCTCTTCCAAGGGGCATTTAAACCGCCTTGTTAAGCTACTGCGACCTCCACCGCTCTTCCAAGGGGCATTTAAACCATCTTGTTAAGCTACTGCGACAAGCACGTCTCTTACAAGGGGCATTTAAACCGTTTTATTAAGCTACTGCGACCTGCACGTTTCTTCCAAGGGGCATTTAAACCGTCTTGTTAAGCTTCTGCAACCTGCATGTCTCTTGCAATGGGCATTTAAACCGTCTTGTTAAGCTACTGCGACCTCCACGTCTCTTACAAGGGGCATTTAAAACGTCTTGTTAAGCTACTGCGACCTGCATGTCTCTTCCAAAAGGCATTTAAACCGTCTTATTAAGCTACTGCAACCTGCGCGTCTCTTCCAAGGGGCATTTAAACCATCTTGTTAAACTACTGCGACCTACACGTCTCTTCCAAGGGGCATTTAAACCTTCTTATTAAACTACCGTGACCTGCACTTCTCTTCCAAGGGGCATTTAAACCGTCTTGTTAAGCTACTGCGACTACCACCGCTCTTCCAAGTGGCATTTAAACCGTCTTGCTAAGATACTGTGACCTGCAATTCTCTACCAAGGGGCATTTAAACCATTAAACCATCTTGTTAAGCTACTGCGTCCTGCACGTTACTTCCAAGGGGCATTTAAACCGTCTTTTAAAGCTACTTCGACCTCCACCGCTCTTCCAATCGGCATTTCAACAGTCTTTTTAAGCTACTGCGACCTGCACGTCTCCTCCAAGGGTCATTTAAACCGTATTATTAAGCTACAGCGTCCTACATGTCTCTTCCAAGGGGCATTTAAACTTTCTTGTTAAGCTACTGCGACCTCCACCGCTCTTCCAAGGGGCATTTAAACCATCTTGCTATGCTACTGCGACCTGCACGTCTCTTCAAAGGGGCATTTAAACTGTCTTGTTAAGCTACTGCGACCTCCACCTCTTTTCCAGGGGGCATTTCAACCGTCCTGTTAAGCTACTGCGACCTGCTCGTCTTTTCCAAGGGGCATTGAAACCGTCTTGTTAACCTACTGCGACCTGCATGTCTCTTCCAACGTGCTTTTAAATCGTCTATTTAAGCTACTGCGACTTGCACGTCTCTTCCAAGGGGCATTTATACCGTCTTATTAAGCTACTGTAACCTCCACCACTTTTCCAAGGGGCATTTAAACCGTCTTGTTAAGCTACTGCGACCTGCACGTCCCTTTCAAGGGGCATTTAAACCGTCTTGTTAAGCTACTGCGACCTGCATGTCTCTTCCAAGGGGAATTTAAACCGTCTTGTGACGCTACTGCGACCTCCACCGCTCTTCCAAGGGACATTTTAACCATCTTGTTAAGCTACTGCGACCTGCACGTTTCTTCCAAGGGGCATTTAAACCGTCTTATTAAACTACTGTGACCTGCAAGCCTTTTCCAAGGGGCATTTAAACCCTCTTGTTAAGCTGCTGCAACCTGCACGTCTCTTCTAAGAGGGATTTAAACTGTCTTCTTAAGCTACTGCGACCTGCACGTCTCTTCCAAGGGGCATTTAAACCGTCTTGTTAAGCTACTGCGACCTGCACGTCTCTTCCAAGGGGCATTTAAACCGTCTTGTCAAGCTACTGCGACCTGCACGTCTCTTCCAAGGGGCATATAAACCGTCTTTTTAAGCTACTGCGACCTACACATCGCTTCCAAGGGTCATTTAAACTGTCTTGTTAAGCTACTCTGACCTCCAACGCTCTTCCAAGGGGCATTTAAAGCGTCTTGTTAAGCTACTGCGACCTGCACGTCTCTTCCAAGGGGCATATAAACCTTCTTGTAAAGCTACTGCGACATGCACGTCTCTTCCAGGGGGCATTTAAACCGTCTTGTTAAGCTACTGCGACTTACACCTCTCTTCCAAGGGGCATTTAAACCGTCATGTTAAGCTACTGTAACCTCCACCACTTTTCCAAGGGGCACTTAAACCGTCTTGTTAAGCTACTGCGACCTGCATGTCTCTTCCAAGGGGCATTTAAACCGTCTTGTTAAGCTAATGCGACTTGAACCTCTCTTCCAAGGGGCATTTAAAGCGTCATGTTAAGCTACTGTTACCTCCACCACTTTTCCAAGGGGCATTTAAACCATCTTGTTAAGCTACTGCGACCTGCCCGTCTCTACCAAGGGGCATTTAAACCATCTTGTTAAGCTACTGCGACTTGCACGTCTCTTCCAAGGGGCATTTAAACTGTCTTGTTAAGCTACTGCGACCTGCATGTCTCTTCCAAGGGGCATTTAAACCGTCTTGTTAAGCTACTGCGTCCTCCACCGCTCTTCCAAGGGGCATTTAGACCGTGTTGTTAAGCTACTGCGACCTGCTCGTCTCTTCCAAGGGCCATTTAAAACATCTTGGTAACCTACTGCGACCTGCAAGCCTCTTCCAAGGGGCATTTAAACCGTCTTATTAAGCTACTGCGACCTGCATGTTTTTTCCAAGAGGCATTTAAACCATCTTGTTAAGCTACTGTGACCTGCACGTCTATTCCAAGTGGCATTTAAACCGTCTTGTTAAGTTACTGCGACCCGCACGTCTCTTCCAAGGGGCATTTAAACAGTATTATTAAGCTACTGGGACCTGCACTTCTCTTCCAAAGGCATTTAAACTGTCTTTTTAAGCTACTGTGACCTCCACCGCTCTTCCAAGGGGCATTTAAACTGTCTTGTTAAGCTACTGCGACCTGCTCGTCCCTTCCAAGGGGCATTTAAACCGTCTTGTCAAGCTACTGTGACCTGCAAGGCTTTTCCAAGGGGCATTTAAACCCTCTTGTTAAGCTGCTGCAACCTGCACGTCTTTTCTAAGGGGGATTTAAACCGTCTTCTTAAGCTACTGCGACCTGCACGTCTCTTCCAAGGGGCATTTAAACCGTCTTGTTAAGCTACTGCGACCTGCACGTCTCTTCCAAGGGGCATTTAAACTGTCTTGTCAAGCTACTGCGACCTGCACGTCTCTTCCAAGGGGCATATAAACCGTCTTTTTAAGCAACTGCGACCTGCACATCTCTTCCAAGGGTCATTTAAACTGTCTTGTTAAGCTACTCCGACCTCCACCGCTCTTCCAAGGGGCATTTAAAGCGTCTTGTTATGCTACTGCGACCTGCACGTCTCTTCCAAGGGGCATATAAACCGTCTTGTAAAGCTACTGCGACATGCACGTCTCTTCCAGGGGGCATTTAAACCGTCTTGTTAAGCTACTGCGACTTGCACCTCTCTTCCAAGGGGCATTTAAACCGTCATGTTAAGCTACTGTAACCTCCACCACTTTTCCAAGGGGCATTTAAACCGTCTTGTTAAGCTACTGCGAACTGCACGTCTCTTCCAAGGGGCATTTAAACCGTCTTGTTAAGCTACTGCGACCTGCACGTCTCTTCCAAGGGGAATTTAAACAGTCTTGCTAAGCTGCTGCGACCTGCATATCTCTTCCAAGGGGCATTTAAACTGTCTTATTAAGCTACTGCGACCTCCACCGCTCTTCCAAGGGACATTTAAACCGTCTTGTTAAGCTACTGCGACCTGCATGTCTCTTCCAAGGGGCATTTAAACCGTCTTGTTAAGCTAATGCGACTTGCACCTCTCTTCCAAGGGACATTTAAACCGTCATGTTAAGCTACTGTTACCTCCATCTCTTTTCCAAGGGGCATTTAAACCATCTTGTTAAGCTACTGCGACCTGCACGTCTCTACCAAGGGGCATTTAAACCATCTTGTTAAGCTACTGTGACCTGCACGTCCCTTCCAAGGGGCATTTAAACTGTCTTGTTAAGCTACTGCGACCTGCATGTCTCTTCCAAGGGGCATTTGAACCGTCTTGTTAAGCTACTGCGTCCTCCACCGCTCTTCCAAGGGGCATTTAAACCGTCTTGTTAAGCTTCTGCGACCTGCTCGTCTCTTCCAAGGGCCATTTAAAACATCTTGGTAACCTACTGCGACCTGCAAGACTCTTCCAAGGGGCATTTAAACCGTCTTATTAAGCTACTGCGACCTGCATGTTTTTTCCAAGAGGCATTTAAACCATCTTGTTAAGCTACTGTGACCTGCACGTCTATTCCAAGTGGCATTTAAACCATCTTGTTAAGCTACTGCGACCTGCACGTTTCTTACAAGGGGCATTTAAACCGTCTTATTTAGCTACTGTGACCTGCAAGCCTTTTCCAAGGGGCATTTAAACCCTCTTGTTAAGCTGCTGCAACCTGCACGTCTCTTCTAAGGGGGATTTAAACCGTCTTCTTAAGCTACTGCGACCTGCACGTCTCTTCCAAGGGGCATTTAAACCGTCTTGTTAAGCTACTGCGACCTGCACTTCTCTTCCAAGGGGCATTTAAACCGTCTTGTCAAGCTACTGCGACCTGCACGTCTCTTAAAAGGGGCATATAAACCGTTTTTTTAAGCTACTGCGACCTGCACATCTCTTCCAAGGGTCATTTTAACTGTCTTGTTAAGCTAGTCCGACCTCCACCGCTCTTCCAAGGGGCATTTAAAGCGTCTTGTTAAGCTACTGCGACCTGCACGTCTCTTCCAAGGGGCATATAAACCGTCTTGTAAAGCTACTGCGACATGCACGTCTCTTCCAGGGGGCATTTAAACCATCTTGTTAAGCTACTGCGACTTGCACCTCTCTTCCAAGGGGCATTTAAACCGTCATGTTAAGCTACTGTAACCTCCACCACTTTTCCAAGGGGCATTTAAACCGTCTTGTTAAGCTACTGCGAACTGCACGTCTCTTCCAAGGGGCATTTAAACCGTCTTGTTAACCTACTGCGACCTGGAAGTCTCTTCCAAGGGGAATTTAAACAGTCTTGCTAAGCTGCTGCGACCTGCATATCTCTTCCAAGGGGCATTTAAACCGTCTTGTTAAGCTACTGCGACTTGCACCTCTCTTCCAAGGGGCATTTAAACCGTCATGTTAAGCTACTGTTACCTCCACCACTTTTCCAAAGGGCATTTAAACCATCTTGTTAAGCTACTGCGACCTGCACTTCTCTACCAAGGGGCATTTAAACCATCTTGTTAAGCTACTGCGACCTGCACGTCTCTTCCAAGGGGCATTTAAACTGTCTTGTTAAGCTACTGCGACCTGCATGTCTCTTCCAAGGGGCATTTAAACCGTCTTGTTAAGCTACTGCGTCCTCCACCGCTCTTCCAAGGGGCATTTAAACTGTCTTGTTAAGCTACTGCGACCTGCTCGTCTCTTCCAAGGGCCATTTAAAACATCTTGGTAACCTACTGCGACCTGCAAGCCTCTTCCAAAGGGCATTTAAACCGTCTTATTAAGCTACTGCGACCTGCATGTTTTTTCCAAGAGGCATTTAAACCATCTTGTTAAGCTACTGTGACCTGCACGTCTATTCCAAGCGGCATTTAAACCGTCTTGTTAAGCTACTGCGACCCGCACGTCTCTTCCATGGGGCATTTAAACCGTATTATTAAGCTACTGAGACCTGCATTTCTCTTCCAATGGGCATTTAAACTGCCTTTTTAAGCTACTGCGACCTCCACCGCTCTTTCAAGGGGCATTTAAACCATCTTGTTAAGCTACTGCTACCTGCAATTCTCTTCCAAGGGGCATTTAAACTGTCTTGCTAAGCTACTGTGACCTCCACCGCTCTTCCAAGGGGCATTTAAACTGCCTTGTTAAGCTACTGCGACCTGCTCGTCCCTTCCAAGGGGCATTTAAACCATCTTGTTAAGCTACTGCGACCTGCACGTCTCTTCCAAGGCACATTTAAACCGTCTTTTTAAGCTACTGCGACCTGCACGTCTCTTCCAAGGCGCATTTAAACCGTCTTTTTAAGCTACTGCGACTTGCACGTCTCTTCCAAGGGGCATTTAAACTGTCTTGTTAAGCTACTGTAACCTCCACCACTTTTCCAAGGGGCATTTCAACCGTCTTGTTAAGCTACTGTGACCTGCTCGTCTCTTCCAAGAGGCATTTAAACCGTCTTGGTAAGCTACTGCGACCTGCACGTCTCTTCCAAGGGGCATTTAAACCGTCTTGTTAAGCTTCTGCGACCTGCATGTCTCTACCTAGGGGCAGTTAAACCGTCTTGTTAAGCTACTGCGACCTGCATCTATCTTCCAAGGGGCATTTAAACAGTCTTGTTAAGCTACTGCGACCTGCATGTCTCTTCCAAGGGGCATTTAAACCGTCTTGTTAAGCTACTGCGACCTCCACCGCTCTTCCAAGGGGCATTTAAACCGTGGTGTTAAGCTACTGCGACCTGCTCGTCTCTTCCAAGGGCCATTTAAACCATCTTGGTAAGCTACTGCGACCTGCGACCTGCACGTCTTTTCCAAGGGGCATTTAAACTGTCTTGTTAAGCTACTGCGACCCGCACGCCTCTTCCAAGGGGCATTTAAACTGTCTTATTAAGTTACTGAGACCTGCACTTCTCTTCCAAGAGGCATTTAAACTGTTTTGTTAAACTACTGCGACCTCCACTGCTCTTCCAAGGGGCATTTAAACCATCTTGTTAAGCTACTGCGACCTGCAAGTTTCTTCCAAGGGGCATTTAAACCGTCTTATTAAGCTACTGCGACCTGCAAGCCTATTCCAAGGGGCATTTAAACAATCTTGTTAAGCTTCTGCGACCTGCACGTTTCTTCCAAGGGGCATTTAAACCGTCTTATTAAGCTACTGCGACCTGCAAGCCTATTCCAAGGGGCATTTAAACTCTCTTGTTAAGCTACTGCAACCTGCACGTCTCTTCCAAGGGCGATTTAAACCGTCTTGTTAAGCTACTGCGACCTGCACGTCTCTTCCAAGGGGCATTTAAACCGTCTTGTTAAGCTACTGCGACCTGCACGTCTCTTCCAAGGGGCATATAAACCATGTTTTTAAGCTACTGCGACCTGCACATCTCTTCCAAGGGGCATTTAAACTGTCTTGTTAAGCTACTCCGACCTCCACCGCTCTTCCAAGGGGCATTTAAACAGTCTTGTTAAGCTACTGCTACCTGCACGTCTCTTCCAAGGGGCATATAAACCGTCTTGTAAAGGTTCTGCGACCTGCACGTCTCTTCCAGGGGGCATTTAAACCGTCTTGTAAAGGTTCTGCAACCTGCATGTCTCTTCCAAGGGGCATTTAAACCGTCATGTTAAGCTACTGTAACCTCCACCACATTTCCAAGGGGCATTTAAACCGTCTTGTTAAGCTACTGCGACCTGCACGTCTCTTCCAAGGGGCATTTAAACCGTCTTGTTAAGCTACTGCGACCTGCATGTCTCTACCAAGGGGCATTTAAACCGTCTTGTTAAGCTACTGCGACCTGCACGTCTCTTCCAAGGGGCATTTAAACAGTCTTGTTAAGCTGCTGCGACCTGCATGTCTCTTCCAAGGGGCATTTAAGCAGTGTTGTTAAGCTACTGTAACCTCCACCACTTTTCCAAGGGGCATTTATACCGTCTTGTTAAGCTACTGCGACCTGCACGTCTCTTCCAAGGGGCATTTAAAATGCTTTGTTAAGCTACTGCGACCTGCATGTCTCTTCTAATGGGCATTTAATCCATCTTGTTAAGCTGCTGCGACCTGCATGTCTCTTCCAAGGGGCATTTAAACCATCTTGTTAACCTACTGCAACCTCCACCGCACTTCCAAGGGGCATTTAAACTGTCTTGTTAAGCTACTGCTACTTCCACCGCTCTTCCAAGGGTCATTTAAACCGTCTTTTTAAGCTACTGCGACCTGCATGTCTCTTCCAAGGGACATTTAAACCGTCTTGTTAAGCTACTGCGACCTGCACGTCTCTTCCAAGGGGCATTTAAACCGTCTTGTTAAGCTACTGCGACCTGCATGTCTCTTCCAAGGGGCATTTAAACCGTCTTGTTAAGCTACTGCGACCTCCACCGCTCTGCCAAGGGGCATTTAAACTGTCTTGTTAAGCTACTGCGACCTGCTCGTCTCTTCCAAGGGCCATTTAAACCATCTTTGTAAGCTACTGCGACCTGCAAGCCTTTTCCAAGGGGCATTTAAACCGTCTTATTAAGCTACTGCGACCTGCACGTCTTTTCCAAGAGGCATTTAAACCATCTTGTTAAGCTACTGTGACTTGCACGTCTTTTCCAAGGGGCATTTAAACCGTCTTGTTAAGCTAGTGCGACCAGCACGTCTCTTCCAAGGGGCATTTAAACCGTCTTGTTAAGCTTCTGCGACCTGCATGTCTCTTCCAAGGGGCATTTTAACCATCTTGTTAAGCTACAGCGACCTTCACGTCTCTTCCAAGGGGCATTTAAACTGTCTTGTTAAGCTACTGCGACCTCCACCGCTTTTCCAAGGGGCATTTAAACCGTCTTTTTAAGCTACTGTGACCTGCACGTGTCTTCCAAGGGGCATTTAAACCGTCTTGTTAAGCTACTGCGACCTGCACTTCTCTTCCAAGGGGCATTTAAGCCGTCTTTTTAAGCTACTGTGACTTGCATGTCTCTTCCAAGGGGCATTTAAATAGTGTTGTTAAGCTACTGTAACCTCCACCACTTTTCCAAGGGGCATTTATACCGTCTTGTTAAGCTACTGCGACCTGCACGTCTCTTCCAAGGGGCATTTAAAAAGCTTTGTTAAGCTACTGCGACCTGCATGTCTCTTCTAATGGGCATTTCATCCATCTTGTTAAGCTGCTGCGACCTGCATGTCTCTTCCAAGGGGCATTTAAACCATCTTGTTAACCTACTGCGACCTCCACCGCACTTCCAAGGGGCATTTAAACCGTCTTGTTAAGCTACTGCGATCTGCACTTCTCCTTCAAGGGGCATTTAAACTGTCTTGTTAAGCTACTGCGACTTCCAACGATCTTCCAAGGGTCATTTAAACCGTCTTTTTAAGCTACTGCGACCTGCATGTCTCTTCCAAGGGACATTTAAACCGTCTTGTTAAGCTACTGCGACCTGCACGTCTCTTCCAAGGGGCATTTAAACCGTCTTATTAAGCTACTGCGACCTGCACGTCTCTTCCAATGGGCATTTATACCGTCTTGTTAAGCTACTGCGTCCTGCACTTCTCTTCCAAGTGGCATTTAAACCGTCTTGTTAAGCTACTGTGACCTGTACGTTTCTACCAATGGGCATTTAAACCGTCTTATTAAGCTACTGCGACCAGCACGTCTCTTGCAAGGGGCATTTAAACCGTCTCGTTAAGCTACTGATACCTGCACGTCTCTTCCAAGGGGCATTTAAACTGTCTTGTTAAGCTACTGCGACCTGCACGTCTCTTCCAAGGGGCATTTAAACAGTCTTGTTAAGCTACTGCGACCTGCACGTCTCTTCCAAGGGGCATTTAAACCGTCTTGTTAAGCTACTGCGACCAGCTCTTCTCTTCCAATGGGCATTTAAACCATCTTGTTAGGCTGCTGCGAACTGCATGTCTCTTCCAAGGGGCATTTAAACCGCCTTGTTAAGCTACTGCGACCTCCACCGCTCTTCCAAGGGGCATTTAAACCATCGTGTTAAGCTACTGCGACCTGCTCGTCTCTTCCAAGGGCCATTTAAACCATCTTGGTAAGCTACTGCGACCTGCAAGCCTCTTCCAAGGGGCATATAAACCGTCTTATTAAGCTACTGCGACCTGCACGTCTTTTCCAAGGGGCATTTATACCGTCTTGTTAAGTTACTGCGACCTGCACGTCTCTTCCAAGGGGCATTTAAAAAGCTTTGTTAAGCTACTGCGACCTGCATGTCTCTTCTAATGGGCATTTCATCCATCTTGTTAAGCTGCTGCGACCTGCATGTCTCTTCCAAGGTGCATTTAAACCATCTTGTTAACCTACTGCGACCTCCACCGCACTTCCAAGGGGCATTTAAACCGTCTTGTTAAGCTACTGCAATCTGCACTTCTCCTTCAAGGGGCATTTAAACTGTCTTGTTAAGCTACTGCGACTTCCACCGATCTTCCAAGGGTCATTTAAACCGTCTTTTTAAGCTACTGCGACCTGCATGTCTCTTCCAAGGGACATTTAAACCGTCTTGTTAAGCTACTGCGACCTGCACGTCTCTTCCAAGGGGCATTTAAACCGTCTTATTAAGCTACTGCGACCTGCACGTCTCTTCCAATGGGCATTTATACCGTCTTGTTAAGCTACTGCGACCTGCACTTCTCTTCCAAGTGGCATTTAAACCGTCTTGTTAAGCTACTGTGACCTGTACGTTTCTACCAATGGGCATTTAAACCGTCTTATTAAGCTACTGCGACCAGCACGTCTCTTGCAAGGGGTATTTAAACCGTCTCGTTAAGCTACTGATACCTGCACGTCTCTTCCAAGGGGCATTTAAACTGTCTTGTTAAGCTACTGCGACCTGCACGTCTCTTCCAAGGGGCATTTAAACAGTCTTGTTAAGCTACTGCGACCTGCACGTCTCTTCCAAGGGGCATTTAAACCGTCTTGTTAAGCTACTGCGACCAGCTCTTCTCTTCCAATGGGCATTTAAACCATCTTGTTAGGCTGCTGCGAACTGCACGTCTCTTCCAAGGGGCATTTAAACCGCCTTGTTAAGCTACTGCGACCTCCACCGCTCTTCCAAGGGGCATTTAAACCATCGTGTTAAGCTACTGCGACCTGCTCGTCTCTTCCAAGGGCCATTTAAACCATCTTGGTAAGCTACTGCGACCTGCAAGCCTCTTCCAAGGGGCATATAAACCGTCTTATTAAGCTACTGCGACCTGCACGTCTTTTCCAAGAGGCATTTAAACCATCTTGTTAAGCTACTGCGACCTGCACGTCTTTTCCAAGGGGCATTTAAACTGACTTGTTAAGCTACTGCGACCCGCACGCCTCTTACAAGGGGCATTTAAACCGTCTTATTAAGCTACTGAGACCTGCACTTCTCTTCCAAGGGGCATTTAAACTGTTTTGTTAAACTACTGCGACCTCCACTGCTCTTCCAAGGGGCATTTAAACCATCTTGTTAAGCTACTGCGACCTGCAAGTTTCTTCCAAGGGGCATTTAAACCTTCTTATTAAGCTACTCCGACCTGCAAGCCTATTCCAAGGGGCATTTAAACAATCTTGTTAAGCTTCTGCGACCTGTACGTTTCTTCCAAGGGGCATTTAAACCGTCTTATTAAGCTACTGCGACCTGCAAGCCTATTCCAAGGGGCATTTAAACTCTCTTGTTAAGCTACTGCAACCTGCACGTCTCTTCCAAGGGCGATTTAAACCGTCTTGTTAAGCTACTGCGACCTGCACGTCTCTTCCAAGGGGCATTTAAACTGTCTTGTTAAGCTACTGCGAACTGCACGTCTCTTCCAAGGGGCATATAAACCGTCTTTTTAAGCTACTGCGACCTGCACATTTCTTCCAAGGGGCATTTAAACTGTCTTGTTAAGCTACTCCGACCTCCACCGCTCTTCCAAGGGGCATTTAAACAGTCTTGTTAAGCTACTGCTACCTGCACGTCTCTTCCAAGGGGCATATAAACCATCTTGTAAAGGTTCTGCGACCTGCACGTCTCTTCCAGGGGGCATTTAAACCGTCTTGTAAAGGTTCTGCGACCTGCATGTCTCTTCCAAGGGGCATTTAAACCATCATGTTAAGCTACTGTAACCGCCACCACATTTCCAAGGGGCATTTAAACCGTCTTGTTAAGCTACTGCGACCTGCACGTCTCTTCCAAGGGGCATATAAACCATCTTTTTAAGCTACTGCGACCTGCACATCTCTTCCAAGGGGCATTTAAACTGTCTTGTTAAGCTACTCCGACCTCCACCGCTCTTCCAAGGGGCATTTAAACAGTCTTGTTAAGCTACTGCTACCTGCACGTCTCTTCCAAGGGGCATATAAACCGTCTTGTAAAGGTTCTGCGACCTGCACGTCTCTTCCAGGGGGCATTTAAACCGTCTTGTAAAGGTTCTGCGACCTGCATGTCTCTTCCAAGGGGCATTTAAACCGTCATGTTAAGCTACTCTAACCTCCACCACATTTCCAAGGGGCATTTAAACCGTCTTCTTAAGCTACTGCGACCTGCACGTCTCTTCCAGGGGGCATTTAAACCGTCTTGTTAAGCTACTGCGACCTGCATGTCTCTACCAAGGGGCATTTAAACCATCTTGTTAAGCTACTGCGACCTGCACGTCTCTTCCAAGGGGCATTTAAACAGTCTTGTTAAGCTGCTGCGACCTGCATGTCTCTTCCAAGGGGCAATTAAACCGTCTTGTTAAGCTACTGCGACCTCCACCACTCTTCCAAGGGGCATTTAAACCGTCTTGTTAAGCTACTGCGACCTGCACGTCTCTTCCAAGGGGCATTTAAACCGTCTTGTTAAGCTACTGCGACTTGCACCTCTCTTCCAAGGGGCATTTAAACCATCATGTTAAGCTACTGTTACCTCCACCACTTTTCCAGGGGGCATTTAAACCGTCTTGTTAAGCTACTGCGACCAGCATGTCTCTACCAAGGGGCATTTAAACCATCTTGTTAAGCTACTGAGACCTGCACGTCTCTCCAAGGGGCATTTAAACAGTCTTGTTAAGCTACTGCGACCTGCATGTCTCTTCCAAGGGGCATTTAAACCTTCTTGTTAAGCTACTGCGACCTGCTCGTCTCTTCCAAGGGCCATTTAAACCATCTTTGTAAGCTACTGCGACCTGCAAGCCTTTTCCAAGGGGCATTTAAACCGTCTTATTAAGCTACTGCGACCTGCACGTCTTTTCCAAGGGGCATTTAAACCATCTTTTTAAGCTACTGCGACTTGCACGTCTTTTCCAAGGGGCATTTAAACCGTCTTGTTAAGCTAGTGGGAAAAGCACGTCTCTTCCAAGGGGCATTTAAACCGTCTTGTTAAGCTTCTGCGACATGCATGTCTCTTCCAAGGGGCATTTTAACCATCTTGTTAAGCTACAGCGACCTTCACGTCTCTTCCAAGGGGCATTTAAACTGTCTTGTTAAGCTGCTGCGACCTCCACCGCTTTTCCAAGGGGCATTTAAACCGTCTTTTTAAGCTACTGTGACCTGCACGTGTCTTCCAAGGCTCATTTAAACCGTCTTGTTAAGCTACTGCGACCTGCGCTTCTCTTCCAAGGGGCATTTAAGCCATCTTTTTAAGCTACTGTGACTTGCATGTCTCTTCCAAGGGGCATTTAAACAGTGTTGTTAAGCTACTGTAACCTCCACCACTTTTCCAAGGGGCATTTATACCATCTTGTTAAGCTACTGTGACCTGCACGTCCCTTCCAAGGGGCATTTAAAAAGCTTTGTTAAGCTACTGCGACCTGCATGTCTCTTCTAATGGGCATTTAATCCATCTTGTTAAGCTGCTGCGACCTGCATGTCTCTTCCAAGGGGCATTTAAACCATCTTGTAAACCTACTGCGCCCTCCACAGCACTTCCAAGGGGCATTTAAACTGTCTTGTTAAGCTACTGCGATCTGCACGTCTCCTTCAAGGGGCATTTAAACTGTCTTGTTAAGCTACTGCGACTTCCACCGATCTTCCAAGGGTCATTTAAACCGTCTTTTTAAGCTACTGCGACCTGCATGTCTCTTCCAAGGGACATTTAAACCGTCTTGTTAAGCTACTGCGACCTGCACGTCTCTTCCAAGGGGCATTTAAACCGTCTTATTAAGCTACTGCGACATGCACGTCTCTTCCAATGGGCATTTATACCGTCTTGCTAAGCTACTGCGACCTGCACTTCTCTTCCAAGTGGCATTTAAACCGTCTTGTTAAGCTACTGTGACCTGTACGTTTCTACCAATGGGCATTTAAACCGTCTTATTAAGCTACTGCGACCAGCACGTCTCTTGCAAGGGGCATTTAAACCGTCTCGTTAAGCTACTGAGACCTGCACGTCTCTTCCAAGGGGCATTTAAACTGTCTTGTTAAGCTACTGCGACCTGCACGTCTCTTCCAAGGGGCATTTAAACAGTCTTGTTAAGCTACTGCGACCTGCACGTCTCTTCCGAGGGGCATTTAAACCGTCTTGTTAAGCTACTGCGACCAGCACTTCTCTTCCAATGGGCATTTAAACCATCTTGTTAGGCTGCTGCGACCTGCACGTCTCTTCCAAGGGGCATTTAAACCGCCTTCTTAAGCTACTGCGACCTCCACCGCTCTTCCAAGGGGCATTTAAACCGTCTTGTTAAGCTACTGCGACGAGCACGTCTCTTACAAGGGGCATTTAATCCGTCTTATTAAGCTTCTGCGACCTGCACGTTTCTTCCAAGGGGCATTTAAAACGTCTTGTTAAGCTTATGCAAGCTGCATGTCTCTTGCAATGGGCATTTAAACCGTCTTGTTAAGCTACTGCGACCTCCACGTCTCTTACAAGGGACATTTAAAACGTCTTGTTAAGCTACTGCGACCTGCATGTCTCTTCCAAAAGGCATTTAAACCGTCTTATTAAGCTACTGCAACCTGCGCGTCTCTTCCAAGGGGCATTTAAACCATCTTGTTAAACTACTGCGACCTGCACGTCTCTTCCAAGGGGCATTTAAACCTTCTTATTAAGCTACCGTGACCTGCACTTCTCTTCCAAGGGGCATTTAAACCGTCTTGTTAAGCTACTGCGACTACCACCGCTCTTCCAAGGGGCATTTAAACCGTCTTGCTAAGATACTGTGACCTGCAACTCTCTACCAAGGGGCATTTAAACCATCTTGTTAAGCTACTGTGTCCTGCACGTTACTTCCAAGGGGCATTTAAACCGTCTTTTAAAGCTACTGCGACCTCCACCGCTTTTCCAAGCAGCATTTCAACAGTCTTGTTAAGCTTCTGCGACCTGCACGTCTCCTCCAAGGGTCATTTAAACCATATTATTAAGCTACAGCATCCTTCATGTCTCTTCCAAGGGGCATTTAAACTCTTTTGTTAAGCTACTGCGACCTCCACCGCTCTTCCAAGGGGCATTTAAACCATCTTGCTATGCTACTGCGACCTGCACGTCTCTTCCAAGGCGCATTTAAACCGTCTATTTAAGCTACTGCGACTTGCACGTCTCTTCCAAGGGGCATTTATACCGTCTTATTAAGCTACTGTAACCTCCACCACTTTTCCAATTGGCATTTAAACCGTCTTGTTAAGCTACTGCGACCTGCACGTCTCTTTCAAGGGGCATTTAAACAGTCTTGTTAAGCTACTGCGACCTGCACGTCTCTTCCAAGGGGCATTTAAACCGTCTTGTTAAGCTACTGCGACCTGCACGTCTCTTCCAAGGGGCATTTAAACAGTCTTGTTAAGCTACTGCGACCTGCACGTCTCTTCCAAGGGGCATTTAAACCGTCTTGTTAAGCTACTGCGACCAGCTCTTCTCTTCCAATGGGCATTTAAACCATCTTGTTAGGCTGCTGCGAACTGCACGTCTCTTCCAAGGGGCATTTAAACCGCCTTGTTAAGCTACTGCGACCTCCACCGCTCTTCCAAGGGGCATTTAAACCATCGTGTTAAGCTACTGCGACCTGCTCGTCTCTTCCAAGGGCCATTTAAACCATCTTGGTAAGCTACTGCGACCTGCAAGCCTCTTCCAAGGGGCATATAAACCGTCTTATTAAGCTACTGCGACCTGCACGTCTTTTCCAAGAGGCATTTAAACCATCTTGTTAAGCTACTGCGACCTGCACGTCTTTTCCAAGGGGCATTTAAACTGACTTGTTAAGCTACTGCGACCCGCACGCCTCTTACAAGGGGCATTTAAACCGTCTTATTAAGCTACTGAGACCTGCACTTCTCTTCCAAGGGGCATTTAAACCGTCTTGTGATGCTACTGCGACCTCCACCGCTCTTCCAAGGGGCATTTAAACCATCTTGTTAAGCTACTGCGACCTGCACGTTTCTTCCAAGGGGCATTTAAACCGTCTTATTAAGCTACTGCGACCTGCAAGCCTATTCCAAGGGGCATTTAAACCATCTTGTTAAGCTACTGCGACCTTCACGTTTCTTCCAAGGGGCATTTAAACCGTCTTATTAAGCTACTGTGACCTGCAAGCCTTTTCCAAGGGGCATTTAAACCCTCTTGTTAAGCTGCTGCAACCTGCATGTCTCTTCTAAGGGGGATTTAAACCGTCTTCTTAAGCTACTGCGACCTGCACGTCTCTTCCAAGGGGCATTTAAACCGTCTTGTCAAGCTACTGCGACCTGCACCTCTCTTCCAAGGGGCATTTAAACCGTCTTTTTAGGCTACTGCGACCTACACATCTCTTCCAAGGGTCATTTAAACTGTCTTGTTAAACTACTCCGACCTCCACCGCTCTTCCAAGGGGCATTTAAAGCGTCTTGTTAAGCTACTGCGACCTGCACGTCTCTTCCAAGGGGCATATAAACCGTCTTGTAAAGCTAGTGCGACATGCACGTCTCTTCCAGGGGGCATTTAAACCGTCTTGTTAAGCTACTGCGACTTGCACCTCTCTTCCAAGGGGCATTTAAACCGTCATGTTAAGCTACTGTAACCTCCACCACTTTTCCAAGGGGCATTTAAACCGTCTTGTTAAGCTACTGCGAACTGCACGTCTCTTCCAAGGGGTATTTAAACCGTCTTTTTAAGCTACTGCGACCTGTACGTCTGGTCCAAGGGGAATTTAAACAGTCTTGCTAAGCTGCTGCGACCTGCATATCTCTTCCAAGGGGCATTTAAACCGTCTTATTAAGCTACTGCGACCTCCACCGCTCTTCCAAGGGACATTTAAACCGTCTTGTTAAGCTACTGCGATCTGCACGTCTCTTCCAAGGGGCATTTAAACCGTCTTGTTAAGCTACTGCGACTTGCACCTCTCTTCCAAGGGGCATTTAAACCATCATGTTAAGCTACTGTTACCTCCACCACTTTTCCAAGGGGCATTTAAACCATCTTGTTAAGCTACTCCGACCTGCACGTCTCTACCAAGGGGCATTTAAACCATCTTGTTAAGCTACTGCGACCTGCACGTCTCTTCCAAGGGGCATTTAAACTGTCTTGTTAAGCTACTGCGACCTGCATGTCTCTTCCAAGGGGCATTTAAACTGTCTTGTTAAGATACTGTAACCTCCACCACTTTTCCAAGGGGCATTTCAACCGTCTTGTTAAGCTACTGTGACCTGCTCGTCTCTTCCAAGAGGCATTTAAACCGTCTTGGTAAGCTACTGCGACCTGCTCGTCTCTTCCAAGGGGCATTTAAACCGTCTTGTTAAGCTGATGCGACCTGCACGTCTCTTCCAAGAGGCATTTAAACCGTCTTGTTGAGCTACTGCGACCTGCATGTCTCTATCTAGGGGCCTTTAAACCGTCTTGTTAAGCTACTGCGACCTGCATGTCTCTTCCAAGGGGCATTTAAACAGTTTTGTTAAGCTACTGCGACCTGCATGTCTCTTCCAAGGGGCATTTAAACCGTCTTGTTAAGCTACTGCGACCTCCACTGCTCTTCCAAGGGGCATTTAAACCGTCGTGTTAAGCTACTGCGACCTGCTCGTCTCTTCCAAGGGCCATTTAAACCATCTTGGTAAGCTACTGCGACCTGCAAGCCTCTTCCAAGGGGCATTTAAACCGTCTTATTAAGCTACTGCGACTTGCACGTCTTTTCCAAGAGGCATTTAAACCATCTTGTTAAGCTACTGCGACCTGCACGTCTTTTCCAAGGGGCATTTAAACTGTCTTGTTAAGCTACTGCGACCCGCACTCCTCTTCCAAGGGGCATTTAAACCGTCTTATTAAGCTACTGAGACCTGCACTTCTCTTCCAAGGGGCATTTAAACTGTTTTGTTAAACTACTGCGACCTCCACCGCTCTTCCAAGGGGCATTTAAACCATCTTGTTAAGCTACCGCGAACTGCAAGTTTCTTCCAAGGGGCATTTAAACCGTCTTATTAAGCTACTGAGACCTGAAAGCCTATTCCAAGGGGCATTTAAACAATCTTGTTAAGCTTCTGCGACCTGCACGTTTCTTCCAAGGGGCATTTAAACCATCTTGTTAAGCTACTGCGACCTGCAAGCCTATTCCAAGGGGCATTTAAACTCTCTTGTTAAGCTACTGCAACCTGCACGTCTCTTCCAAGGGCGATTTAAACCGTCTTGTTAAGCTACTGCGACCTGCACGTCTCTTCCAAGGGGCATTTAAACCGTCTTGTTAAGCTAATGCGACCTGTACGTCTCTTCCAAGGGGCATTTAAACCGTCTTGTTAAGCTACTGCGACCTGCACGTCTTTTCCAAGGCACAGTTAAACCGCCTTTTTAAGCTACTGCGACCTGCACGTCTCTTCCAAGGCGCATTTAAACCGCCTTTTTAAGCTACTGCGACTTGCACGTCTATTCCAAGGGGCATTTAAACTGTCTTGTTAAGATACTGTAACCTCCACCACTTTTCCAAGGGGCATTTCAACCGTCTTGTTAAGCTACTGTGACCTACTCGTCTCTTCCAAGAGGCATTTAAACCGTCTTGGTAAGCTACCGCGACCTGCTCGTCTCTTCCAAGGGGCATTTAAACCGTCTTGTTAAGCTGATGCGACCTGCACGTCTCTTCCAAGGGGCATTTAAACCGTCTTGTTAAGCTACTGCGACCTGCATGTCTCTACCTAGGGGCCTTTAAACCGTCTTGTTAAGGTACTGCGACCTGCATGTCTCTTCCAAGGGGCATTTAAACAGTCTTGTTAAGCTACTGCAACCTGCATGTCTCTTCCAAGGGGCATTTAATCCGTCTTGTTAAGCTACTGCGACCTCCACCGCTCTTCCAAGGGGCATTTAAACCGCCGTGTTAATCTACTGCGACCTGCTCGTATCATCCAAGGGCCATTTAAACCATCTTGGTAAGCTACTGCGACCTGCAAGCCTCTTCCAAGGAGCATTTAAACCGTCTTATTAAGCTACTGCGACCTGCACGTCTTTTCCAAGAGGCATTTAAACCATCTTGTTAATCTACTGCGACCTGCACGTCTTTTCCAAGGGGCATTTAAACTGTCTTGTTAAGCTACTGCGACCCGCACTCCTCTTCCAAGGGGCATTTAAACCGTCTTATTAAGCTACTGAGACCTGCACTTCTCTTCCAAGGGGCATTTAAACTGTTTTGTTAAACTACTGCGACCTCCACCGCTCTTCCAAGGGGCATTTAAACCATCTTGTTAAGCTACTGCGACCTGCAAGTTTCTTCCAAGGGGCATTTAAACCGTCTTATTAAGCTACTGCGACCTGCAAGCCTATTCCAAGGGGCATTTAAACAATTTTGTTAAGCTTCTGCGACCTGCACGTTTCTTCCAAGGGGCATTTAAACCATCTTGTTAAGCTACCGCGAACTGCAAGTTTCTTCCAAGGGGCATTTAAACCGTCTTATTAAGCTACTGAGACCTGAAAGCCTATTCCAAGGGGCATTTAAACTCTCTTGTTAAGCTACTGCAACTTGCACGTCTCTTTCAAGGGCGATTTAAACCGTCTTGTTAAGCTACTGCGACCTGCACGTCTCTTCCAAGGCGCATTTAAACCTTCTTTTTAAGCTACTGCGACTTGCACGTCTCTTCCAAGGGGCATTTAAACCATCTTGTTAAGCTAATGTAACCTCCACCACTTTTCCAAGGGGCATTTAAACCGTCTTGTTAAGCTACAGTGACCTGCACGTCTCTTCCAAGTGGCATTTAAACCGCCTTGGTAAGCTACTGCGACCTGCTCATCTCTTCCAAGGGGCATTTAAACCGTCTAGTTAAGCTACTGCGACCTGTACGTCTCTTCCAAGGGGCATTTAAGCCGTCTTGTTAAACTACTGCGACCTGCATGTCTCTTCTAAGGGGCATTTAAACCGTCTTGTTAAGCTACTGCGACCTGCATGTCTCTTCCAAGGGGCATTTAAGCCGTCTTGTTAAACTACTGCGACCTGCATGTCTCTTCTAAGGGGCATTTAAACCGTCTTGTTAAGCTACTGCGACCTGCATGTCTCTTCCAAGGGGCATTTAAACCCTCTTGTTAAGCTACTGCGACCTCCACCGCTCTGCCAAGGGGCATTTAAACTGTCTTGTTAAGCTACTGCGACCTGCTCGTCTCTTCCAAGGGCCATTTAAACCATCTTGGTAAGCTACTGCGACCTGCAAGCCTTTTCCAAGGGGCATTTAAACCGTCTTATTAAGCTGCTGCGACCTGCATGTCTTTTCCAAGAGGCATTTAAACCATCTTGTTAAGCTACTGCGACCTGCACGTCTTTTCCAAGGGGCATTTAAACCGTCTTGTTAAGCTAGTGCGACCAGCACGTCTCTTCCAAGGGGCATTAAAACCGTCTTGTTAAGCTACTGCTACCTGCACTTCTCTTCCAAGGGGCATTTAAACTGTCTTGTTAAGCTACTGTGACATCCACCGCTCTTCCAAGGGGCATTTAAACCATCTTGTAAAGCTACTGCGACCTGCTCGTTTCTTCCAAGGGGCATTTAAACCGTCTTGTTAAGCTACTGTGACCTGCACGTCTCTTCCAAGGCAAATTTAAACCGTCTTTTTAAGCTACTGCGACCTGCATTTCTCTTCCAAGGCGCATTTAAACCGTCTTTTTAAGCTACTGCGACTTGCACGTCACTTCCAAGGGGCATTTAAACCGTCTTGTTAAGCTACTGTAACCTCCACCTCTTTTCCAAGGGGCATTTAAACAGTCTTGTTAAGCTACTGTGACCTGCACGTCTCTTCCAAGAGGCATTTAAACCCTCTTGTTAAGCTACTGCAACCTGCACGTCTCTACCAAGGGGGATTTAAACTGTCTTGTGAAGCTACTGCGACCTGCACGTCTCTTCCAAGGGGCATTTAAACCGTCTTTTTAAGCTACTGCGACCTGCACGTCTCTTCCAAGGGCCATTAAAACCATCTTGTTAAGCTACTGCGACTTGCACGTCTCTTCCAAGGGGCATTTAAAACCGTCTTGTTAAGCTACTGTAACCTCCACCACTTTTCCAAGGGGCATTTAAACCGTCTTGTTAACTACTGCGACCTGCATGTCTCTTCCAAGGGGCATTTAAATCATCCTTTTAAGCTACTGCGACCTGCACGTCTCTTCCAAGGGGCATTTAAACCGTCTTGTTTAGCTAATATAACCTCCACCACTTTTCCAAGGGGCATTTAAACCGTCTTGTTAAGCTACTGCGACCTGCTCTACTCAACCAAAGGGTATTTAAACCGTCTTGTTAAGCTACTGCGACGTGCACGTCTCTTCCAAGGGGCATTTAAACCGTCTTGTTAAGCTACTGCGACCTCCACCGCTCTTCCAAGGGGCATTTAAACAGTTTTGTTAACCTACTGCGACCGCCACCGCTCTTCTAAAGGGCATTTTAACCATCTTGTTAAGCTACTGCGACCTGCACGTCTCTTCCAAGGCGCATTTAAACCTTCTTTTTAAGCTACTGCGACTTGCACGTCTCTTCCAAGGGGCATTTAAACCATCTTGTTAAGCTAATGTAACCTCCACCACTTTTCCAAGGGGCATTTAAACCGTCTTGTTAAGCTACAGTGACCTGCACGTCTCTTCCAAGTGGCATTTAAACCGCCTTGGTAAGCTACTGCGACCTGCTCATCTCTTCCAAGGGGCATTTAAACCGTCTAGTTAAGCTACTGCGACCTGTACGTCTCTTCCAAGGGGCATTTAAGCCGTCTTGTTAAACTACTGCGACCTGCATGTCTCTTCTAAGGGGCATTTAAACCATCTTGTTAAGCTACTGCGACCTGCATGTCTCTTCCAAGGGGCATTTAAGCCGTCTTGTTAAACTACTGCGACCTGCATGTCTCTTCTAAGGGGCATTTAAACCGTCTTGTTAAGCTACTGCGACCTGCATGTCTCTTCCAAGGGGCATTTAAACCCTCTTGTTAAGCTACTGCGACCTCCACCGCTCTGCCAAGGGGCATTTAAACTGTCTTGTTAAGCTACTGCGACCTGCTCGTCTCTTCCAAGGGCCATTTAAACCATCTTGGTAAGCTACTGCGACCTGCAAGCCTTTTCCAAGGGGCATTTAAACCGTCTTATTAAGCTGCTGCGACCTGCATGTCTTTTCCAAGAGGCATTTAAACCATCTTGTTAAGCTACTGCGACCTGCACGTCTTTTCCAAGGGGCATTTAAACCGTCTTGTTAAGCTAGTGCGACCAGCACGTCTCTTCCAAGGGGCATTAAAACCGTCTTGTTAAGCTACTGCTACCTGCACTTCTCTTCCAAGGGGCATTTAAACTGTCTTGTTAAGCTACTGTGACATCCACCGCTCTTCCAAGGGGCATTTAAACCATCTTGTAAAGCTACTGCGACCTGCTCGTTTCTTCCAAGGGGCATTTAAACCGTCTTGTTAAGCTACTGTGACCTGCACGTCTCTTCCAAGGCAAATTTAAACCGTCTTTTTAAGCTACTGCGACCTGCATTTCTCTTCCAAGGCGCATTTAAACCGTCTTTTTAAGCTACTGCGACTTGCACGTCACTTCCAAGGGGCATTTAAACCGTCTTGTTAAGCTACTGTAACCTCCACCTCTTTTCCAAGGGGCATTTAAACAGTCTTGTTAAGCTACTGTGACCTGCACGTCTCTTCCAAGAGGCATTTAAACCCTCTTGTTAAGCTACTGCAACCTGCACGTCTCTACCAAGGGGGATTTAAACTGTCTTGTGAAGCTACTGCGACCTGCACGTCTCTTCCAAGGGGCATTTAAACCGTCTTTTTAAGCTACTGCGACCTGCACGTCTCTTCCAAGGGCCATTAAAACCATCTTGTTAAGCTACTGCGACTTGCACGTCTCTTCCAAGGGGCATTTAAAACCGTCTTGTTAAGCTACTGTAACCTCCACCACTTTTCCAAGGGGCATTTAAACCGTCTTGTTAAGCTACTGCGACCTGCATGTCTCTTCCAAGGGGCATTTAAATCATCCTTTTAAGCTACTGCGACCTGCACGTCTCTTCCAAGGGGCATTTAAACCGTCTTGTTTAGCTAATATAACCTCCACCACTTTTCCAAGGGGCATTTAAACCGTCTTGTTAAGCTACTGCGACCTGCTCTACTCAACCAAAGGGTATTTAAACCGTCTTGTTAAGCTACTGCGACGTGCACGTCTCTTCCAAGGGGCATTTAAACCGTCTTGTTAAGCTACTGCGACCTCCACCGCTCTTCCAAGGGGCATTTAAACAGTTTTGTTAACCTACTGCGACCGCCACCGCTCTTCTAAAGGGCATTTTAACCATCTTGTTAAGCTTCTGTGACCTGCACGTCTCTACCAAGGAGCATTTAAACCGTCTTGTTAAGCTACTGCAGTAAATACAAAAAAATCACTGCACACCCTAAAGTGGTGCTCAAGAAGGGACAGTGCCCTGTCACATGCGAAAATAATCTTGGCACTCGAAAAAATTCTGCTTAAGAAAATTTATTGCAGTCCATATTGATATACAGTGAACAATACGTTAACGTTTCGGTCTACACGACCTTCTTCAGTTGACTGAAAATGGACAAATAAAGAAAATATAAACAAAGGAATACAGAAAATCTCTGTTGAAAAACCGTATATAAACATATGCAAAAGACATACAATATTACAAATCTACGGAGGACAGGGTAATGGGGTATAGGGGAACAGGGAGACAAATAGAGGGCAACACAAAAGGAGGGAGGAAGAGGGAAAGGCCATTTTAAGTGTAGGACCTACCCGTATATTCGTATCAATGATATAAGGAAAGATAAGCTGGAGGAGTCAACTAGGACAGCCTGGAGGGAGAGCAGTAAATATGTGTGATACTAGGGTAAAAGCCATGTTGGAGGCAGCGCGATAAAACATATATATAGAGAAAGCATATAAAGCAAATGGCCAGTTTAGGAAGAAAGACCCGGGCATGTACCTGCTAAGGAGCTCAAAAGGGACTCAGGACCGGCAGCGCGGCATCCACCGCTAGATGCTGTGGTTTGGAGCGGGAGGGAGGGCATTTAAATATGGAGGGGGATGATTGAAGAGCCAATCATCTACGAGAGCGCTAAATTCCGCGATTGCGCATGTCCGGAAGTAACCTGAGTCACGTGACCGGAAGGAACGGAGAACAGGTCACGTGTGCGTTCCATTGGACTAAAGCTTGCGTTCCACACTAGGAACGAGCGGAGCAAGGCTAGTAACGGAGTGTGAACCGTTCAGATAAGGTGCTGGAGGGGTACAGGAGCAGGAGGGGAAGACGGGGGAGGACCAGGCAATAGGCAAATCAGCAAAAAAGGAGAAGGCATATGTGAATGAGTTGAACAGGCATGAGTATGATAACAAGACAATATGATAAATAGAATTACAGATAATAATATAATACAGCAACACCTGAATAGGTTACAGAACTAGGCATAGATGACAAAGTATTGCATAAAAGATCCACAGAAAAAGACAACAAGTTAACAATGGCAAGGTACTGTGGGGTAAGTCTTCAGATAAAGGACATTAAGTCATAATCCCTGTTCAAGCCCCTTGGGGAAAGGGAATCCAACTCATGGATCCAAAATGCCTCTCGTTGTTTAAGGAGGCGGATACGATCGCCACCCCGCCGGGGTGGTGGAACCTGTTCAAGCACCTGAAACCTAAGTTGGGAGATGTTGTGGCCTGTTGATATGAAGTGGTGGGGTATTGGCAAGAGAAGGTTCTTGCAACGGATTGTGGACTTATGTTTGGAAATTCTGTCACGTATAGGTTGGGTAGTTTCACCCACATATAGGAGTCCACAAGGGCATTTAATTAAATACACTACATACGAGCTCTCACAGGTGAAGAAACCTTTGATGTTGTATTTCCGTCCAGAATGGGGATGGTGTATGAGGTTACCTTTTAAGACATTGTCACACTGCCTACACTGTAGACACGGGAAAGTACCCATTTTGGGGTTCTGAAGAAAACGTTGGGTGGATTTGGGTCGACTTGTGCCAATATCAGCTCGGATGAGTGAATCTCTGAGATTGGGGGCTCGTTTAAAGCAGGGCATGAAAGGATTTCGGAAGCTAGTGATGGATGGGTAGCCCGTACGTAAGATATTCCAGTGCTTACAGATAGTCTTGTGGAGTGTATAAGCAAACGGGTGGAAGGTGTGTACAAAAGGGATTCGATTCGAATTGTCAGGACGTGTATCTGGAGAAGCAGCCCTTGGGGGCTGTAGGGAGGGGGAAGGGTAGCCCCTTTCTGCGAATTTCCGATGCATTTCTTGTAGTCTCAGTTTACGGGTGTCGGGGTTGTATACAATCCGCTCGACCCTCTTGAGTTGAGACCGGGGAATGGATTTTTTGATGTGTAAAGGATGATTGCTAGAATAGTGAAGGAGGCTATTCCGATCCGTGGGTTTGGTATATAGGTCTGTGGAGAGAGAGCCAGTATTGTTCTTGATGACCACTGTGTCTAGGTAGCTGATCTGATTTGAATCATGGGTCATGGTAAATTTTAAGTCAGGCCATGCAGTATTGAGATCAGTAAAGAATGTCTCAAGAGAAGACAGAGGGCCATCCCAGATACAAAAAATATCATCTATATACCTCTTCCAAATCATAGAGTGTGATTGGAAGAGGGGATGGGTGTAGACGATCTGTGTTTCAAATGCCGCCATATAGCAGTTAGCGTAGGGTGGCGCAACATTAGAACCCATAGCCGTGCCCTTAGTCTGTAGGAAATATGTATCTTGGAACATAAAGTAATTCTTTTTGAGTATTAAAGATAGTAAATCCACAACTAGGTCAACAATCTGATGATTGGTCTGGGCCTCTAACAAAAGTGTTCTGACTGCGTGTATACCTTGATCGTGCGGGATGGAGGTATAGAGATCCTTGACGTCAAAAGAGACTAGCCATGCGGAAGATGGAACCTGTTTGAGATCCGCAAGGATATTGAGGAATGAGCCTGTGTCTAACAGAAAGGAAGTGCTCTTCTGTACAAGGGGTGTGATGATTTTTTCTACGAAAATCGAGAGGGGGAAAGGAGCGAATCAGTAGAGGCCACGATAGGACGTCCAGGGGGTTCGGTCAAATTTTTATGTATCTTGGGTAGGATATATAGAACAGGGGTGATGGGATGTGTCTTGGTGAGATACTCACCCGTTTTAATATCAATCGTCCCTGCTCTAATGTGTCGGTCAATGGTGTCTCTAATAAGAGTTTGGAACTGGGAGGTGGGGTCCTGGGGAAGTTGTCGGTATGTGGTTTTATCACTAAGTTGACGCTCCACCTCATTAGTGTATAGGGCCTTGTCCATAACGACTATAGCACCCCCTTTGTCTGCTGGTTTTATAACTAGGTCATGGTCCTCTCGAAGACTATTAAGGGCTTGGAAGTCGAGAGCAGTCTGGTTTGGTTCATAATGGAGTTTACCTTTGTCAGCCTTAGAGCGTAAATCCCTAAAGGCCGAGTTGACAAAGCCAATAAATGTTTCAAGGGCATGAGAGCCCTGAGGGGGTCTATAGGTACTCTTAGTGTACAAGCCTAAACCTTTGGCAGTAATGACCGCCCTATCCAAAGTGTTGGGGAGTGGTGGTGTGACGTGGGTCTGGTCAAAGTGGACTTTTAACCTCAATGAGCGATAAAAACGCTGCAACTCCATTTCGAGCCTGAAAGTATTATATCTAGTAGTGGGACTGAAAGAAAGTCCCTTCTGTAGGACCGAGAGTTGGGCCATATTGAGAGTCTTAGAAGAGATATTTACCACCAAGCGGGGCGAGTCTGGGACCGGGTTACTCTCTGGTAGTCTGTGTTGCCTCCGGCGTTGGCCGCCCCTCCTCGTCTTCTTCTTGATTAATAACGTCGTGGTTGACCTAAAAAACGAGATGTGTTAGAAAAGTAGTCTCCTCTGTCTGGTTCAGAACCCGAGGATGAAGTGTCTGCAGAGGAACGGGTGAATCTAGGAGGATTCCCACTTGGCTGATATCTCTCTTGCCAGCGGTATACTTTATTAGACTCGTAATCCTCAGTGTCTCTTTGAAATTTGTTTCTCTTTCTGGATTCAGTATCCCTTCTGTGTAGATCAATATTGGATTGGATTTTCGTTTTGAGGTTAGACCATGCGTCTGGACTCAGGGAGGAGACGAGTTGTGCTTCCGTATTACTGATCAGCTCCTTGGTGGATGCTATGGCCTTATGTAGAAAGTCTATAGTAAGGACCATAAGGTCAAAGGAGCACTTATTAAGAATTTGTTCAAATTTGTTATTGTAGTCAGGCAGATCAGAAAAAAGCGTGGGTCTAAGGGGGACCCTGAGACCCCTAGGGATTCTCTGTACTCGCAGGTACTCAGTAAGCGTTGTACAGTGCAGTTTCAGATTTACCAATTGTCGATGGTCCTTCTCCAAATTCCGTCCTCTCACCTCGCCTGGAGGAAGTCGCTAGAAATGCAGGTACGAGCCAAGATAGAATTGGTTTCCTCTGCATTATAGGAGAATGTGGAAGAGGACATATCTCCTTAGGGGTGCCAGCGGACCGGTATAGCAGTAAATACAAAAAAATCACTGCACACCCTAAAGTGGTGCTCAAGAAGGGACCGTGCCCTGTCACATGCGAAAATAACCTTGGCACTCGAAAAAATTCTGCTTAAGAAAATTTATTGCAGTCCATATTAATATACAGTGAACAATACGTTAACGTTTCGGTCTACACGACCTTCTTCAGTTGACTGAAAAATGGACAAATAAAGAAAATATAAACAAAAGAATACAGAAAATCTCTGTTGAAAAACCGTATATAAACATATGCAAAAGACATACAATGTTACAAATCTACGGAGGACAGGGTAATGGGGTATAGGGGAACAGGGAGACAAATAGAGGGCAACACAAAAGGAGGGAGGAAGAGGGAAAGGCCATTTTAAGTGTAGGACCTACCCGTATATTCGTATCAATGATATAAGGAAAGATAAGCTGGAGGAGTCAACTAAGACAGCCTGGAGGGAGAACTGTAAACATGTGTGATACTAGGGTAAAAGCCATGTTGGAGGCAGCGCGATAAAACATATATATAGAGAAAGCATATAAAGCAAATGGCCAGTTTAGGAAGAAAGACCCGGGCATGTACCTGCTAAGGAGCTCAAAAGGGACTCAGGACCGGCAGCGCGGCATCCACCGCTAGATGCTGTGGTTTGGAGCGGGAGGGAGGGCATTTAAATATGGAGGGGGATGATTGAAGAGCCAATCATTTACGAGAGCGCTAAATTCCGCGATTGCGCATGTCCGGAATAGTGTTGAGCCACCCCCGTAGTGTTCGATTTCGGTTCGGTTCGTCGAACACCCGTGTGTTCGCCGAACTGTTCGTCTAACTGTTCGTCGAACACCTTCGAACACCGTTAAAACCAATGGCAGGCAAACAAAAACACATAGAAACACATAGAAAACACCTTCAAAGGTGTTCAAAAGCTGACAAACTGCTTAGAAGACACAACTAACACATGGAAAAGTGACAAGTACATATAGTCATGCGAAAAGAAAAGAGGTGGAGGAGTAAAAGGAGGGGGAGACACGGATATAGGCATGTCATGCCCTTCTAAAATCCAAAAAGTGAGAAGCCGACACGGCCAGTCCGTTCCTGCCTGTGCCACCTCTGTGTCGCCGGGTTTGTGCCAGAGCCGCGGTGGACCCTGACAGCCAGCCCCCCTATCCCAATACTGGTGCCTGTCCGCCGGTGGATCGAGGCCCCCCACGGTGGGGGGGGGAGTAACATCTGCAGAAGAAAGACCATCTTCCAGCCAAACTAAGATGTCGACTTCTTTTCGTGGACAATGTGATACGATCCCATTCTTACGGACACGCCCATCGCTACAAATTCTAGATGAGGCACAAAAACAGCAGGTGCTTCAACGGATATCAAGTGCTCCTTCAAGTGGGCTCTCCATCACCTCAATTTCAACATCACAAATACTCCAGTCCTCAGAGGTGTCACCCCAATCGCACTTGCTTCCTCACAGCTCCCAAGTCTCCAGCTGCCCGTCTGAGTATGGGGTAACACAGATGGCTGAGTCTGCCCAGCTGTTTACTCATACTATAGCCTGGGAAACGGAGGTCTGCTCCAGAGCTTCTGTTAATCCAGATGAGGAAATGATCTGATCCGATGCCCAGAATCTTTATAAGTTGGATCCAGGACCAGATGAAGAAGGTTCTGAGCATAATGTAGACCCTTTTTCCCAAACTGTAACTCCTGTTGGTGGAGACAATGATGAAGACGATGATGAGACTCAAATACCTGATTGGAGCGACAACTTGACTTTTCGGTCAGGGCAGGAAGAGGTTGGCTCTGAGGGCGACGGGTGTGATAACACACAGGGTGATGATGACGAGGTTGGAGATCCCACTTACTGTCAACCCACAGTCAGACAGTCGATGAGGTCAGCAGAGGAGGTGGAGGAGGATGTGACTAGCCCTGGGGATGGGGATGACTCGGTACCCGGGCATTTGCCTGGCCTTGGGGATGTCACGGTGGTCGGCTCCCTGGCCCGTACCCTGGGGTCTCTCTTTAAAAGGGTGGATAATTGTAAATTTTATAAGAGTTCATGACGCCACCTGTGGTATCTGGTGACAAGCACCAGCGCTGCAGCAGACCACTGAGGCCGGTGATAAGGCAGCTCGATGGTATAGCTCCCCACAGGTGGAGCTAGGTCTCAGGGCAGCGTATGCAGGGGGAATGCAGGACAGGCGAGACCCAGCTGGGTCAGAGCAAGAACGGGAACGGACACGGTAGTCACTTCAGTACCTTTTACTGGTGGAAATTCAGGCACATCCCGGAGCACTGTAGGGTGAAGGGTGCATATCAGGATCCTCCCCAATGAGCGGGTGTAGGGCCTCCTGTTTCTTGCCTCTGCGTAGTAAGTTTCTGACCTGCCTGGAGCTAGGCCTAACTTTGTCTCTATCCTGCGCTGGCTGACCTTGTGGTAGGGCCTTCTCTTGGAGTTCACGCTCCCAGTATGCGGGGCCTAAGCGTCTCTTGGCTCTGTTACATATCAGCACCTTAGCGATCCTGGGACTTGTAGTTCTCCAGGGATTCCGGTTATGCCTTACTGGGTCATAGAGATACCGGTAAGCTCGGATCCTGTGTCCGGTAAATGCTTCGGGGTGAGCTGGTTAAGCTCCTCTGCCCCTTATGTACTAACTCGCCGCTCGCCTTCGGCCTACTCGGGCCCTCACTAGGCTATATACACTAACGGCAGCTTGCCGCGCTTCACTGATCTTACGGCACCGGCACACCTTAAGCTCTATCTGGGCTCCCTGAATCTAGCAAGCAGGAGCCTCGTGCTCCACTGCTGAACTATTAACTGCGTTCTCTAGACTAGACTGAGCTCCACTGCAGACTGACCTCTCTTAGGCTTCTCTACTGCAGGAACTCTTCAGAGGAACTGAACTGCCTAGCTCCACCTTCCCTATTTATATCCCTAACGGGCTCCCTCTGCTGGTCTGAGGTGGAAGGTGGAGATGTGTGAATGTTTATGGGGGCCTCTTGTGGAGGATTCCATCAATGCACTCTTGTAGGATCTGTGATACCAAGCGCAGCGGGGCATCACAGATGCTATTGACGACGAGGTTAGGTTGCGCCTTCCTAAACAGAGACGGAGTACTGAAAGCACGTCAACAACTGCACCCTCAACCACAACTCTGCCTCTGACCACAAGTCGTAGTGGCTCCTCAGGTCACATGGGCTCTAAGCCTTGCATAGCCTGGGCATTTATTCAGATCGATAAGGATGACCCAACTCGTGTTATCTGTAATATTTGTCAGCAAAAGCTAAGTAGAGGCCAAAAAATACATAGTTTGAGTACTTCATGCATGTACCGTCACATGGATATGAAGCATAAGTTGCAGTGGGAAGCTCACTGTGCTACAATGCGGCCTAGCCGGCTGGGCCAACCACCGTCTGCCCCATCTTGTGCATCCGCAGCCTCTTCATCCTCTGTGACTGGGGGGACAGCAGTCACACATATTTTTTGACGCAGACCTGCCACCTCTTTACCCGCAACAGCCAGTGTGATTGGCAGGTCGTCAGTTCATTGGGAAGTGGAAACACCTGCTAGTGTTGAGCGCTCTCCGACATCGAGAGCACCACCTTTGGATCAAGGCAACCTAACATGTCCGCCTGCATCTTCCTCACAGACCGGCAGTTGCCGGGGACACCCTACTCAACACCGTCTAAGCACAACAGCCAGCCCTCGGTCCCTCAGATGTGGAAAAGTAAAAGACCATTTCCTCCTAGCCATGAGAAAGCTAAGAGGTTGAATTTCACCATCTGCAAGCTGTTGGCTACAGAAATGCTGCCTTTCCACCTGGAGGACACAGAGGATTTTCAAGACCTTATGTCCGTCACAGTGCCCCAGTACCAGATGCCCAGTCGGCACTACTTCTCAAAGAAAGGTGTGCCTGCGCTCCACTAGCATGTCGCACCACACAACATCACCGCTTCTTTGAGAAACTCTGTGTGTGACAGGGTGCACTTCACCACAGACACTTGGACGAGAAGGCATGGACAGGGGCGTTACATGTCGCTGACTGGGCACTGGGTAACTATGGTGACAGCAGGACAAGGGGCTGCTGTCCAGGTCTTACCGTCCCCACGAGTTGTGTGTTAATCCTCTTTATCTCGAACTTCCTCCACTGCTTCTGCCTCCTCAACCTCCTCTCGGTCCTCCACCTGCACCCAAAGCCTGTCTGGTAATGCCACCTGCTTTCTAACTGCGCAGAAGGAATCCTGCACACCTCCTTACTATGCTGGCAGCAGGGCTCAATGCATCAGTGTTTACTTTGAAATGTCTGGGAAATGTGAGTCACACAGCTGAGAAGTTTTGGTCAGCTCTGGAGACCCAGTTTCATGAAAGGTTGTCTCCACTGGACCTGCAACCAGGGAAGGCCATGTGCGACAATGCTGCAAACCTGGGTGCGGCACTTCGCCGGGGCAATGTCACACACGTGCCTTGTATGGCTCACGTGTTGAACCTGGTTGTCCAGCAATTTTTAGCCCACTATCCCGGACTAGATGGCCTTCCGCCGTTCGCATCCCGCAGTTCAACGACTTACATCTCTACAGAAGTCGTTGGGCCTGCCAGTTCACCGGCTGAAATGCGATGTGCCGACACGGTGGAATTCAACTCTGCACATGTTGCAGCGACTGTGGCAGCACCGACAAGCCCTGGTGCAATACGTTCTGGCGTATAGCCTGGGCCAACGAGATCCAGAGGTAGGGCAAATCACGCTGGAGGAGTGGTCTCAGATCAGGGACCTATGCACCCTTCTGCACAGTCTTGAAATGGCGACGAAGATGTTTAGTGCTGACGATGCCATTATCAGCATGACTATTACGGTGATTTACATGCTGGAGCACATGTTAAACAGAATTCGGAGTCAGGTGGTGGGACAAGAGGAGGTGGAGGAAGTAGAGGAGGAGTCGTATGCGGAAGGGATAACATCTCCAAGGTCCAGACGGTTGGCAGCACCAAGGCGGCAGGCATGGGAGGGTGGGGGAGAGGGATTAACCAGGGCGCATGGTAGCAGCCAAACTGTTGAGGAAGGTGCAGGAGCCGAGGAAGAAGTGGAGGACGAACTGGCAATGGGCATGGAAGACTCATCAGATGAGGGAGACCTTGATCACATTTCTGTTGTGCGAGGTTGGAGGGAGAGGGCAGAGGAAGGAAGCATGATTCTTACCTCGCTACCAACACAACAAGGACTTGGTCCTTCTGGATGCGCAAGACACATGAGTGCCTTCTTGCTGCACTACCTGCAACATGACCCCCGGATTGTCAGAATTCAAAGTAATCCCGACTACTGGGTTGCCACACTCTTAGATCCCCGGTACAAAAGTATATTTGCCGAAATAATTCCTGCCATAAAAAGGTATTGACGAATGCAGGAGTATCTGTTGCAGAATCTTACATGTGCTTTTCCACAAAACACCAGTGGTGCACGTAGTGAATCTCACAGTTCTAACTTGCCAACGGTGGGACTGTCGAGTCTTCATCACTCAAACAGTAACAGTAACACAGTATCTGCTGGTAACAGCAATTTTGTGGAATCGTTTCACCACTTTTTTAGACCATCCTTTGCAAGGCCACAGGAGACAAGAAGTCTGACACATAGTCAATGCCTAGAGAGGATGGTACAGGAGAATCTCCAAGTGAACATCGAAGCCATGACTGTGTCACTGGACCCTTGCTCATTTTGGTATTCCAATCTTGAAAAATCGCCGGAGCTCGCCACTCACGCCTTGGAGATCTTGTCATGCCATGCAGCCAGCGTTCTCTCTGAACGTGTGTTCAGCGCTGCTGGTAGTGTGCTGACAGATAAGCGCACGCGGCTGTCCACTGAGAATGTAGACAGACTCACGTTCATAAAGATGATCAAATCATGGATTCGCAAGGACATTTCTACCCCTGTGTCATCCTTGGGAGAGTAAAAGCTTGGGGATTTGGTAAAATCACCTCACCAACCGTTTTAAGCAACAGTGGGGCAATTGATGCCACTTAACCCTAGAACGCATGACCATAAAAATCTACACTTTCACATACCTGGGGCCCTTTAGGCCCGTGTGCAAATAACATGGAATAACTCAAACTCAAATGACAAACAACTATATACATGAAGAATACCTAGAGTTTCAAAATTCTAACTAAAGCAATCTTGCAGAAAATAGAAAACAATTAACTGGGCGGGCCTGCAAGGCCACAGGTATGCGTTCTAGGGTTAAGTGGTGTCTGTGCCACAATTTTGGGAGTCCCCTTGCTGTGTCTTACGTGACGTTGGCATCGTCAGTTCCAGGTGGGTTGGGTCGCACCCCCCTTTTAACTGTAAGAAACTACATACACTATGGCTTGGGGTAACACAGATGGTTGAGTCTGAAGAGCTGTTTACTCAGAGGTCTGCTCCAAATCTTCAGTGTCTGCTAGTTAGCGTAGAATTTTTAACTGCATCTAGCCTAGGCAATACTTTGGGCGTAGTAGCCCAGCTGCGAAGCAAGCTACACCGCCTGTGTATCTAATAAGAATTTTTAAATTAATCTAGCCTAGGCAGACTGTGGGGACCGCCAACCAAACCCAGATGCTCAGCCCCCCTACCGCCCCCCTTTCATGGACAACCCAATAATGTAACTCTTACAACTGGATGGGTGAGGATCGGTCACAGCTTTATTAACTCTTTATACTCATTCCATTAGAAAGGCATTTTATTTCTAAAATAATTCAGCTTGTTGCAGCATGCCCTGGGTCCCCACTCCGGCAAGTTGGCCAACAAGTGTAACTCTCCAACATGTCCTTTCTATTTCCAGGCGTACTCGTATGCAGGACTCTGACCCCCACCCATCACTCTTAACGCTTGTTCCACTCCGTCCTGGAGCCCTGACAGGAATATGTCCAGTCCAATATCTATTAAGTGAACACCGTCGGGCCGTATGAGGCCTGCTTTATCTCCTTCCAGTTGTCGGTGTCGTATCACTACACCGCCTCTGTCTCTTCTAAATTTTGCCATCCGAATATTTATTACCCGCCTTGTCCATTCGATGGCCGTGATGTCTCGCGCACCTTGCCATACCGCTATCGGCATAATCTCTGACCATACTATAGCTAATTTTGTGAAAAATTCTCTGAAGCGCTCAGTGTCTAGTTTCATTATTGCCATTAGTTATGCGCTCTTGTGATGACCTAGGTTGTTTCCCCCGGCCTGTATAACTAAGATGACCGGACCTCTTGCCTCTCTCCCTACCTTGATTACCTCCATTAGTACCTGTGGCCATAGCAGGCCTCTAATACCTCTCCAGTTGAAATATGTGTTATGAAACTCTAATTTCCTCCCGCCTGGGCGGACTTTCGCCCTTTTTTGTGCCCAATATATATACGAGTGGCCTATCACTCACACTGTTGGCTTAGCGTCACCTGTAAAAGAAACAAACCACGTTAGGATAACAAGTCCGGTCTTATGTATCTCGCCAAACACGTGGATCGCCATCTCCCTATCCTCTGAACTTCCGTTTCTGACAGTCCTGCTCTTGCTGCTTCCGTGGCCGCACCTATGCGGAATGAGTGTGTCCCGTAATCTTTGGGGTGGTTCCCTGCCGATGTTATGCATTTATTAAATATAGCTTGAAACAGGTATCTTGATAATGGCGTTCCATCAATGTGTGATACGAAGAAATTACTTTGTGATCTGATGGTTAGATATGTTTTTACTATTGTTACCCGACTCAGTGTACCGTTTGTGGGTTGTAGAAGTACCCAAGTACCCCTGCCCGCTGGAACCGTTTTCGATTGGTGTATGCGTACACATATTGCATTATTGGCTATGACTACTTCCTGGTGTAATAAGCGTCCACTGGTGGTAATTTTGGATTGAGGGACTAATTCGCTTATACATAGCGCCCCGAAGAAGGCGATCACAAATGCAGTAGACATTAGTGTTGCTTCAAATTGTGAGTGTCATGTTAATGGTGTTAGGGATAAGATGTGAGAAATCAGTTTTAGTGACACGGGACGGGACGTCTACATTCCTGACTTGGCTGACCCCTTTTCCACCCTTTCATGGATTGTCTGATGATGAATCTTTGTCACATCTCCCCAATTCAGTAGTTGGAAGTGAAATGCTACTCCGGTCAGACACCGCTGCGCTGATGCCCCTGATATGCCCCTCATCATTAGCTGGTGGAGAAATTCTATGGTGACTTGTGATCTGGCTTGTTCACATTGGTCAACCCGTCTGCCTGCTACTAGTCGTGTCCACTCTTCTCATGCCTTACCGTATGCTTGCCACGTTGACGGGGCAACTGACGCTCTGATTAATGGCATCAACTATTCGCCACTAGATCCCATAGGGAAGGTGGGCAACTGTTGCCCGATGAGTGGGCGTTGTGGAAGAGCTCTGTGAAAATCTGCCAATTGAATTGTTATAAACCCATACATTGTGTTTTAGGCACAGGAATACTAGAATGCGTAGTAGGCCTAGCACTGGGAGAAACGATGATGTCATCTTATTAATGCAGTGCGCTAGGCTGGTGTTTTGTGTTATGAAGCGTATATTTTTGTTAGCCAGGCGCGCGCCCCATATTTCTATTGCTACCACTATTGGGAAAAATTATTTTCAGGGCTAGATGCAGCTAAAAATTATTATTAATTTCAAAGCTGGTGGAGCTTGGTATAGATGGCCTAATACAATGAGTCCCACACACTGCTAGAAGCCCAAATATTTTTTCAGAGGTAGATGCAGATAAAAATTATTTTTAATTTGCAACCTGATGGAGGTCAGAATAGATGGACTAATAGAGAAAGTCCCACACACTGCTAGAAGGCCAAATATTTTTTCAGAGCTAGATGCAGATAAAAATTATATTCAATTTGCAACCTGATGGAGGTCAGAATAGATGGACTAATAGAGAAAGTCCCACACACTACTAGAAGGCCAAATATTTTTTCAGAGCTAGATGCAGATTAAAATTATATTCATTTTGCAACCTGATGGAGGTCAGTATAGATGGACTAATAGAGAAAGTCCCACACACTGCTAGAAGGCCAAATATTTTTTCAGAGCTAGATGCAGATAAAAATTATATTCAATTTGCAACCTGATGGAGGTCAGTATAGATGGGCTAATAGAACAAGTCCCACACACAGCTAGAAGCCCAAATATTTTTTCAGAGGTACTGTAGATGCAGATAAAAATTATTTTTAATTTGCAACCTGATGGAGGTCAGTATAGATGGACTAATACAACAAGTCCCACACACAGCTAGAAGCCCAATATTTTTTCAGAGCTAGATGCAGAAAAAAAATTATTTTGAATTTGCAACCTGATGGAGGTCAGTATAGATGGACTAATAGAGAAAGTCCCACACACTGCAAGAAGGCCCAATATTTTTTCAGAGGTAGATGCAGAAAAAAATATATTCAGTTTGCAACCTGATGGAGGTCAGTATAGATGGACTAATACAACAAGTCCCACACACAGCTAGAAGCCCAATATTTTTTCAGAGGTAGATGCAGAAAAAATATATTCAGTTTGCAACCGAATGGAGGTCTGTATAGATGGATTAATAGAACAAGTCCCACACACAGCTAGAAGCCCAATATTTTTTCAGAGGTAGATGCAGAAAAAAATATATTCAGTTTGCAACCTGATGGAGGTCTGTATAGATGGATTAATAGAACAAGTCCCACACACAGCTAGAAGCCCAATATTTTTTCAGAGGTAGATGCAGAAAAAAATATATTCAGTTTGCAACCTGATGGAGGTCAGTATAGATGGACTAATACAACAAGTCCCACACACAGCTAGAAGCCCAATATTTTTTCAGAGCTAGATGCAGACAAAAAATTATTTTGAATTTGCAACCTGATGGAGGTCAGTATAGATGGACTAATAGAGAAAGTCCCACACACTGCTAGAAGGCCCAATATTTTTTCAGAGGTAGATGCAGAAAAAAATATATTCAGTTTGCAACCTGATGGAGGTCAGTATAGATGGACTAATACAACAAGTCCCACACACAGCTAGAAGCCCAATATTTTTTCAGCGGTAGATGCAGAAAAAAATATATTCAGTTTGCAACCTGATGGAGGTCTGTATAGATGGATTAATAGAACAAGTCCCACACACAGCTAGAAGCCCAATATTTTTTCCGAGGTAGATGCAGAAAAAAATATATTCAGTTTGCAACCTGATGGAAGTCTGTATAGATGGATTAATAGAACAAGTCCCACACACAGCTAGAAGCCCAATATTTTTTCAGAGGTAGATGCAGAAAAAAATATATTCAGTTTGCAACCTGATGGAGGTCAGTATAGATGGACTAATACAACAAGTCCCACACACAGCTAGAAGCCCAATATTTTTTCAGAGCTAGATGCAGACAAAAAATTATTTTGAATTTGCAACCTGATGGAGGTCAGTATAGATGGACTAATAGAGAAAGTCCCACACACTGCTAGAAAGCCACATATTTTTTCAGAGCTAGATGCAGATAAAAATTATATTCAATTTGCAACCTGATGGAGGTCAGTATAGATGGCCTAATACAACAAGTCCCACACACAGCTAGAAGCCCAAATATTTTTTCAGAGGTAGATGCAGATAAAAATTATTTTTAATTTGCAACCTGATGGAGGTCAGTATAGATGGACTAATAGAGAAAGTCCCACACACTGCTAGAAGGCCAAATATTTTTTCAGAGCTAGATGCAGATAAAAATTATATTCAATTTGCAACCTGATGGAGGTCAGTATAGATGGACTAATAGAACAAGTCCCACACACAGCTAGAAGCCCAAATATTTTTTCAGAGGTAGATGCAGATAAAAATTATTTTTAATTTGCAACCTGATGGAGGTCAGTATAGATGGACTAATAGAGAAAGTCCCACACACTGCTAGAAGGCCAAATATTTTTTCAGAGCTAGATGCAGATAAAAATTATATTCAATTTGCAACCTGATGGAGGTCAGTATAGATGGACTAATAGAACAAGTCCCACACACAGCTAGAAGCCCAAATATTTTTTCAGAGGTACTGTAGATGCAGATAAAAATTATTTTTAATTTGCAACCTGATGGAGGTCAGTATAGATGGACTAATACAACAAGTCCCACACACAGCTAGAAGCCCAATATTTTTTCAGAGCTAGATGCAGACAAAAAATTATTTTGAATTTGCAACCTGATGGAGGTCAGTATAGATGGACTAATATATAAAGTCCCACACACAGCTAGAAGCCCAATATTTTGTCAGAGGTAGATGCAGAAAAAAATATATTCAGTTTGCAACCTGATGGAGGCCTGTATAGATGGATTAATAGAACAAGTCCCACACACAGCTAGAAGCCCAATATTTTTTCAGAGGTAGATGCAGAAAAAAATATATTCAGTTTGCAACCTGATGGAGGTCAGTATAGATGGACTAATACAACAAGTCCCACACACAGCTAGAAGCCCAATATTTTTTCAGAGCTAGATGCAGACAAAAAATTATTTTGAATTTGCAACCTGATGGAGGTCAGTATAGATGGACTAATAGAGAAAGTCCCACACACTGCTAGAAGGCCCAATATTTTTTCAGAGGTAGATGGAGAAAAAAATATATTCAGTTTGCAACCTGATGGAGGTCAGTATAGATGGACTAATACAACAAGTCCCACACACAGCTAGAAGCCCAATATTTTTTCAGAGGTAGATGCAGAAAAAAATATATTCAGTTTGCAACCTGATGGAGGTCTGTATAGATGGATTAATAGAACAAGTCCCACACACAGCTAGAAGCCCAATATTTTTTCAGAGATAGATGCAGAAAAAAATATATTCAGTTTGCAACCTGATGGAGGTCTGTATAGATGGATTAATAGAACAAGTCCCACACACAGCTAGAAGCCCCATATTTTTTCAGAGGTAAATGCAGAAAAAAATATATTCAGTTTGCAACCTGATGGAGGTCAGTATAGATGGACTAATACAACAAGTCCCACACACAGCTAGAAGCCCAATATTTTTTCAGAGCTAGATGCAGACAAAAAATTATTTTGAATTTGCAACCTGATGGAGGTCAGTATAGATGGGCTAATAGAGAAAGTCTCACACACTGCTAGAAGGCCACATATTTTTTCAGAGGTAGATGCAGAAAAAAATATATTCAGTTTGCAACCTGATGGAGTTCTGTATAGATGGATTAATAGAACAAGTCCCACACACAGCTAGAATCCCAAATATTTTTTCAGAGGTAGATGCAGATAAAAATTATTTTTAATTTGCAACCTGATGGAGGTCAGTATAGATGGACTAATAGAGAAAGTCCCACACACTGCTAGAAGGCCAAATATTTTTTCAGAGCTAGATGCAGATAAAAATTATATTCAATTTGCAACCTGATGGAGGTCAGTATAGATGGACTAATAGAACTAGTCCCACACACAGCTAGAAGCCCAAATATTTTTTCAGAGGTAGATGCAGATAAAAATTATTTTTAATTTGCAACCTGATGGAGGTCAGTATAGATGGACTAATAGAGAAAGTCCCACACACTGCTAGAAGGCCAAATATTTTTTCAGAGCTAGATGCAGATAAAAATTATATACAATTTGCAACCTGATGGAGGTCAGTATAGATGGACTAATACAACAAGTCCCACACACAGCTAGAAGCCCAATATTTTTTCAGAGCTAGATGCAGAAAAACATATATTCAGTTTGCAACCTGATGGAGGTCAGTATAGATGGATTAATAGAACAAGTCCCACACACAGCTAGAAGCCCAAATATTTTTTCAGAGGTAGATGCAGATAAAAATTAATTTTAATTTGCAACCTGATGGAGGTCAGTATAGATGGACTAATAGAGAAAGTCCCACACACTGCTAGAAGGCCAAATATTTTTTCAGAGCTAGATGCAGATAAAAATTATATTCAATTTGCAACCTGATGGAGGTCAGTATAGATGGACTAATAGAGAAAGTCCCACACACAGCTAGAAGCCCAAATATTTTTTCAGAGGTAGATGCAGATAAAAATTATTTTTAATTTGCAACCTGATGGAGGTCAGTATAGATGGACTAATAGAGAAAGTCCCACACACTGCTAGAAGGCCAAATATTTTTTCAGAGCTAGATGCAGATAAAAATTATATTCAATTTGAAACCTGATGGAGGTCAGTATAGATGGACTAATAGAACAAGTCCCACACACAGCTAGAATCCCAAATATTTTTTCAGAGGTACTGTAGATGCAGATAAAAATTATTTTTAATTTGCAACCTGATGGAGGTCAGTATAGATGGACTATTACAACAAGTCCCACACACAGCTAGAAGCCCAATATTTTTTCAGAGCTAGATGCAGACAAAAAATTATTTTGAATTTGCAACCTGATGGAGGTCAGTATAGATGGACTAACAGAGAAAGTCCCACACACAGCTAGAAGCCCAATATTTTTTCAGAGGTAGATGCAGAAAAAAATATATTCAGTTTGCAACCTGATGGAGGTCTGTATAGATGGATTAATAGAACAAGTCCCACACACAGCTAGAAGCCCAAATATTTTTTCAGAGGTAGATGCAGATAAAAATTATTTTTAATTTGCAACCTGATGGAGGTCAGTATAGATGGACTAATAGAGAAAGTCCCACACACTGCTAGAAGGCCAAATATTTTTTCAGAGCTAGATGCAGATAAAAATTATATTCAATTTGCAACCTGATGGAGGTCAGTATAGATGGACTAATAGAACAAGTCCCACACACAGCTAGAAGCCCAAATATTTTTTCAGAGGTAGATGCAGATAAAAATTATTTTTAATTTGCAACCTGATGGAGGTCAGTATAGATGGACTAATACAACAAGTCCCACACACAGCTAGAAGCCCAATATTTTTTCAGAGCTAGATGCAGACAAAAAATTATTTTGAATTTGCAACCTGATGGAGGTCAGTATAGATGGACTAATAGAGAAATTCCCACACACAGCTAGAAGCCCAATATTTTTTCAGAGGTAGATGCAGAAAAAAATATAATCAGTTTGCAACCTGATGGAGGTCTGTATAGATGGATAAATAGAACAAGTCCCACACACAGCTGGAAGCCCAAATATTTTTTCAGAGGTAGATGCAGATAAAAATTATTTTTAATTTGCAACCTGATGGAGGTCAGTATAGATGGACTAATACAACAAGTCCCACACACAGCTAGAAGCCCAATATTTTTTCAGAGCTAGATGCAGACAAAAAATTATTTTGAATTTGCAACCTGATGGAGGTCAGTGTAGATGGACTAATAGAGAAAGTCCCACACACAGCTAGAAGCCCAATATTTTTTCAGAGGTAGATGCAGATAAAAATTATATTCAATTTGCAACCTGATGGAGGTCAGTATAGATGGACTAATAGAACAAGTCCCACACACAGCTAGAAGCCCAAATGTTTTTCAGAGGTAGATGCAGATAAAAATTATTTTTAATTTGCAACCTGATGGAGGTCAGTATAGATGGACTAATAGAGAAAGTCCCACACACTGCTAGAAGGCCAAATATTTTTTCAGAGCTAGATGCAGATTAAAATTATATTCAATTTGAAACCTGATGGAGGTCAGTATAGATGGACTAATAGAACAAGTCCCACACACAGCTAGAAGCCCAAATATTTTTTCAGAGGTACTGTAGATGCAGATAAAAATTATTTTTAATTTGCAACCTGATGGAGGTCAGTATAGATGGACTAATACAACAAGTCCCACACACAGCTAGAAGCCCAATATTTTTTCAGAGCTAGATGCAGACAAAAAATTATTTTGAATTTGCAACCTGATGGAGGTCAGTATAGATGGACTAATAGAGAAAGTCCCACACACAGCTAGAAGCCCAATATTTTTTCAGAGGTAGATGCAGAAAAAAATATATTCAGTTTGCAAGCTGACGGAGGTCTGTATAGATGGATTAATAGAACAAGTCCCACACACAGCTAGAAGCCCAAATATTTTTTCAGAGGTAGATGCAGATAAAAATTATTTTTAATTTGCAACCTGATGGAGGTCAGTATAGATGGACTAATAGAGAAAGTCCCACACACTGCTAGAAGGCCAAATATTTTTTCAGAGCTAGATGCAGATAAAAATTATATTCAATTTGCAACCTGATGGAGGTCAGTATAGATGGACTAATAGAACAAGTCCCACACACAGCTAGAAGCCCAAATATTTTTTCAGAGGTAGATGCAGATAAAAATTATTTTTAATTTGCAACCTGATGGAGGTCAGTATAGATGGACTAATAGATAAAGTCCCACACACTGCTAGAAGGCCAAATATTTTTCAGAGCTAGATGCAGATAAAAATTATATTCAATTTGCAACCTGATGGAGGTCGGTATAGATGGACTAATAGAACAAGTCCCACACACAGCTAGAAGCCCAAATATTTTTTCAGAGGTACTGTAGATGCAGATAAAAATTATTTTTAATTTGCAACCTGATGGAGGTCAGTATAGATGGACTAATACAACAAGTCCCACACACAGCTAGAAGCCCAATATTTTTTCAGAGCTAGATGCAGACAAAAAATTATTTTAAATTTGCAACCTGATGGAGGTCAGTATAGATGGACTAATAGAGAAAGGCCCACACACTGCTAGAAGGCCAAATATTTTTTCAGAGCTAGATGCTGTGAAAAAAATTATATTTAGTTTGCAACCTGATGGAGGTCAGTATAGATGGACTAATAGAGAAAGTCCCACACACTGCTAGAAGGCCACATATTTTTTCAGAGGTAGATGCAGAAAAAAATATATTCAGTTTGCAACCTGTTGGAGGTCTGTATAGATGGATTAATAGAACAAGTCCCACACACAGCTAGAAGCCCAATATTTCTTCAGAGGTAGATGCAGAAAAAAATATATTCAGTTTGCAACCTGATGGAGGTCAGTATAGATGGACTAATACAACAAGTCCCACACACAGCTAGAAGCCCAATATTTTTTCAGAGGTAGATGCAGAAAAAAATATATTCAGTTTGCAACCTGATGGAGGTCAGTATAGATGGACTAATACAACAAGTCCCACACACAGCTAGAAGCCCAAATATTTTTTCAGAGGTAGATGCAGATAAAAATTATTTTTAATTTGCAACCTGATGGAGGTCAGTATAGATGGACTAATACAACAAGTCCCACACACAGCTAGAAGCCCAATATTTTTTCAGAGCTAGATGCAGACAAAAAATTATTTTGAATTTGCAACCTGATGGAGGTCAGTATAGATGGACTAATAGAGAAAGTCCCACACACAGCTAGAAGCCCAATATTTTTTCAGAGGTAGATGCAGAAAAAAATATATTCAGTTTGCAACCTGATGGAGGTCAGTATAGATGGACTAATACAAGTCCCACACACAGCTAGAAGCCCAAATATTTTTTCAGAGGTAGATGCAGATAAAAAATTTTTTTAATTTGCAACCTGATGGAGGTCAGTATAGATGGACTAATAGAGAAAGTCCCACACACTGCTAGAAGGCCAAATATTTTTTCAGAGCTAGATGCAGATAAAAATTATATTCAATTTGCAACCTGATGGAGGTCAGTATAGATGGACTAATAGAGAAAGTCCCACACACTGCTAGAAGGCCAAATATTTTTTCAGAGCTAGATGCAGATAAAAATTATATTCAATTTGCAACCTGATGGAGGTCAGTATAGATGGACTAATAGAACAAGTCCCACACACAGCTAGAAGCCCAAATATTTTTTCAGAGGTACTGTAGATGCAGATAAAAATTATTTTTAATTTGCAACCTGATGGAGGTCAGTATAGATGGACTAATACAACAAGTCCCACACACAGCTAGAAGCCCAATATTTTTTCAGAGCTAGATGCAGACAAAAAATTATTTTGAATTTGCAACCTGATGGAGGTCAGTATAGATGGACTAATAGAGAAAGTCCCACACACTGCTAGAAGGCCAAATATTTTTTCAGAGCTAGATGCAGAAAAAAATTATATTCAGTTTGCAACCTGATGGAGGTCAGTATAGATGAACTAATAGAGAAAGTCCCACACACTGCTAGAAGGCCACATATTTTTTCAGAGGTAGATGCAGAAAAAAATATATTCAGTTTGCAACCTGATGGAGGTCAGTATAGATGGACTAATACAACAAGTCCCACACACAGCTAGAAGCCCAATATTTTTTCAGAGGTAGATGCAGAAAAAAAAATATTCAGTTTGCAACCTGATGGAGGTCTGTATAGATGGATTAATAGAACAAGTCCCACACACAGCTAGAAGCCCAAATATTTTTTCAGAGGTAGATGCAGATAAAAATTATTTTTAATTTGCAACCTGATGGAGGTCAGTATAGATGGACTAATAGAGAAACTCCCACACACTGCTAGAAGGCCAAATATTTTTTCAGAGCTAGATGCAGATAAAAATTATATTCAATTTGCAACCTGATGGAGGTCAGTATAGATGGACTAATACAACAAGTCCCACACACAGCTAGAAGCCCAAATATTTTTTCAGAGGTAGATGCAGATAAAAATTATTTTTAATTTGCAACCTGATGGAGGTCAGTATAGATGGACTAATGCAACAAGTCCCACACACAGCTAGAAGCCCAATATTTTTTCAGAGGTAGATGCAGAAAAAAATATATTCAGTTTGCAACCTGATGGAGGTCTGTATAGATGGATTAATAGAACACGTCCCACACACAGCTAGAAGCCCAATATTTTTTCAGAGGTAGATGCAGAAAAAAATATATTCAGTTTGCAACCTGATGGAGGTCAGTATAGATGGACTAATACAACAAGTCCCACACACAGCTAGAAGCCCAATATTTTTTCAGAGCTAGATGCAGAAAAAAATTATATTCAATTTGCAACCTTATGGAGGTCAGTATAGATGGACTAATAGAATGATGCTATGCCCAAAAGATTTTATTTCACTAGGTGCAGTAAAAAAATTGGTATTCTATACACAGGTGGTATATCTTGCAACACAGATAGGCTACTCCACTGACTAACACACTCTGCAATAGGCCAAAAAGGATTAGCTTTGCTAGATTCAGCCAAATGCTGTGAAAAAAACTTGCACAGCACTGGCACAGACCTGCCTGGCAAAAACTGATAGGAACTGATGTAACCTAGTCCTGAAAAGGACTCCAATTACAATTAGTCTTTACTCCCACAACCTATCTATTTAAGAGCACAGACCTGCCTGATAAAAGTCATAGGAAATGCTGTAACCTAGTCCTTAAAAGGACTGCAATCACAACTATTCCCTACTCCCAAGCTATCTGTAGATTTGTGCGAAAATTGGCTTGAATTTAACAAGGTATAGCGCACACAGCAACAGTGGTGCCGTCTAACACGCAGCTGCAGCAGTGAGAAAATGGTGGCGACGGGGAAAATGGCTTGGTCTTATAGGGCAAGGACATGTGACATACACTGCCAATGACACATGCCCTTGCTTGTGTGAAAAAAAGCACTTCGCTCCGTGTGTGCGCTGCTGATAGGCTGACAGATTGCACCTCCCCACTGTAAATGCGGGAAAGAGAAAAAAAAAATGGAGATCTTCATTATTCCTGCAGAGATCCATCCCCTGCCCCTCCCCCCACCCCGCTGTACACTCAAACTGCGTATTAACATTAATTTTCATCATTACTGAGAAAAAATCCAGTTATGATTTTGGTGCACGAACAGTTATCGAACATAACCTCGAACAGCCGAATTTTTCTCAAATTGTTCGTGTTCGCCGAACGGCTCGAACACCGCCCAAAACAGCTCGAATTTGAGATTGGCGAACAGTTCGAGTAGAACAACGCTCATCTCTAGTCCAGAAGTAACCTGAGTAAACTGAGAACCTTCTCTTGCCAATACCCCACCACTTCATATCAACAGGCCACAACATCTCCCAACTTAGGTTTCAGGTGCTTGAACAGGTTCCACCACCCCGGTGGGGTGGCGATCGTATCCGCCTCCTTAAACAACGAGAGGCATTTTGGATCCATGAGTTGGATTCCCTTTCCCCAAGGGGCTTGAACAGGGATTATGACTTAATGTCCTTTATCTGAAGACTTACCCCACAGTACCTTGCCATTGTTAACTTGTTGTCTTTTTCTGTGGATCTCTTATGCAATACTTTGTCATCTATGCCTAATTCTGTAACCTATTCAGGTGTTGCTGTATTATATTATTATCTGTAATTCTATTTATCATATTGTCTTGTTATCATACTCATGCCTGTTCATCTCATTGACATATGCCTTCTCCTTTTTTGCAGATTTGCCTATTGCCTGGTCCTTCCCCGTCTTCCCCTCCTGCTTCTGTACCCCTCCAGCACCTTATCTGAACGGTTCACACTCCGTTACTAGCCTTGCGCCGCTCGTTCCTAGTGTGGAACGCAAGCTTTAGTCCAATGGAACGCACACGTGACCTGTTCTCCGTTCCTTCCGGTCACGTGACTCAGGTTACTTCCGGACATGCGCAATCGCGGAATTTAGCGCTCTCGTAGATGATTGGCTCTTCAATCATCCCCCTCCATATTTAAATGCCCTCCCTCCCGCTCCAAACCACAGCATCTAGCGGTGGATGCCGCGCTGCCGGTCCTGAATCCCTTTTGAGCTCCTTAGCAGGTACATGCCCGGGTCTTTCTTCCTAAACTGGCCATTTGCTTTATATGCTTTCTCTATATATATATGTTTCATCGCGCTGCCTCCAACATGGCTTTTACCCTAGTATCACACATAATTACTGTTCTCCCTCCAGGCTGTCCTAGTTGACTCCTCCAGCTTATCTTTCCTTATATCATTGATACGAATATACGGGTAGGTCCTACACTTAAAATGGCCTTTCCCTCTTCCTCCCTCCTTTTGTGTTGCCCTCTATTTGTCTAACTGTTCCCCTATACCCCATTACCCCTTCCTCCGTAGATTTGTAACATTGTATGTCTTTTGCATATGTTTAAATACGGTTTTTCAACAGAGATTTTCTGTATTCTTTTGTTTATATTTTCTTTATTTGTCCATTTTTCAGTCAACTGAAGAAGGTCGTGTAGACCGAAACGTTAACGTATTGTTCACTGTATATTAATATGGACTGCAATAAATTTTCTTAAGCAGAATTTTTTCGAGTGCCAAGGTTATTTTCGCTTGTTAAGCTACTGTGACCTCCACTGCTCTTCAAAGGGGCATTTAATCCGTCTTGTTAAGCTACTGCGACCTGCACGTCTCTTCCAAGGGGCATTTAAACCATCTTGTTAAGCGACTGCGAACTGCACGTCTATTCCAAGGGGCATTTAAACAGTCTTGTTAAGCTTCTGAGACCTGCACGTCTCTTCCAAGGGGCATTTTAACCATCTTGTTAAGCTACTGCGACCTTCACTTCTCTTCCAAGGGGCATTTAAACGGTCTTGTTAAGCTACTGCGAACTCCACCGATCTTCCAAGGGGCATTTAAACCGTCTTTTTAAGCTACTGCGACCTCCACCGCTCTTCCAAAGGGCATTTTAACCGTCTTGTTAAGCTACTGTGACCTGCACGTCTCTACCAAGGGGCATTTAAACCGTCTTGTTAAGCTACTGCGACCTCCACTGCTCTTCCAAGGGGCATTTAATCCGTCTTGTTAAGCTACTGCGAACTGCACGTCTCTTCCATGGGGCATTTAAACCGTCTTGTTAAGCTACTGCGAACTGCACGTCTCTTCTAAGGGGTATTTAAACCGTCTTGTTAAGCTTCTGCGACCTGCATGTCACTTCCAAGGGGCATTTAAACTGTCTTGTTAAGCTACTGCGACCTCCACCGCTCTGCCAAGTGGCATTTAAACTGACTTGTTAAGCTCCTGCGACCTGCAAGTCTCTTCCAAGGGGCATTTAAACCGTCTTGTTAAGCTACTGCGACTTGCCCGTCTCTTCCAAGGGGCATTTAAACCGTCTTGTTAAGCTACTGTAACCTCCACCACTTTTCCAAGGGGCATTTAAACCGTCTTGTTAAGCTACTGCGACCTCCACTGCTCTTCCAAGGGGCATTTAATCGGTCTTGTTAAGCTACTGCGAACTTCACGTCTCTTCCAACGGGTATTTAAACCGTCTTGTTAAGCTACTGCGAACTGCACGTCTCTTCCAAGTGGCATTTAAACCGACTTGTTAAGCTTCTGCGACCTGCACTTCTCTTCCAAGGGGCATTTAAACCGTCTTGTTAAGCTAATGGAACCTGCATGTCTCTTCCAAGGGGCATTTAAACTGTCTTGTTAAGCTACTGCGACCTCCACCGTTCTGCCAAGGGGCATTTAAACCGACTTGTTAAGCTCCTGCAACCTGCACGTCTCTTCCAAGTGGCATTTAAGCCGTCTTGTTAAGCTACTCTGACCTGCACGTTTCTTCCAAGGGGCATTTAAATCGTCATGTTTAGCTACTGCGACCTGCATGTCTCTTGCAAGGGGCATTTAAACCGTCTTGTTAAGCTACTGCGACCTGCACGTCTCTTCCAAGGGGCATTTAATCCGTTTTGTTAAGCTACTGCGACCTGCACGTCTCTTCCAAGTGGCATTTAAACCGTCTTGTTAAGCTTCTGCGACCTGCACTTCTCTTCCAAGGGGCATTTAAACCGTCTTGTTAAGCTAATGGGACCTGCATGTCTCTTCCAAGGGGCATTTAAACTGTCTTGTTAAGCTACTGCGACCTCCACCGTTCTGCCAAGGGGCATTTAAACCGACTTGTTAAGCTCCTGCAACCTGCACGTCTCTTCCAAGTGGCATTTAAGCCGTCTTGTTAAGCTACTCTGACCTGCACGTTTCTTCCAAGGGGCATTTAAATCGTCATGTTTAGCTACTGCGACCTGCATGTCTCTTGCAAGGGGCATTTAAACCGTCTTGTTAAGCTACTGCGACCTGCACGTCTCTTCCAAGGGGCATTTAAACCGTTTTGTTAAGCTACAGCGACCTGCACGTCTCTTCCAAGGGGCATTTAAAGCGTCTTGTTAAGCTGCTGCGACCTGCATGTCTCTTCCAAAAGGGATTTAAACCGTTTTATTAAGCTACTGCGACCTGCACGTCTCTTCCAGGGGAATTTAAACCGTCTTGTTAAGCTACTGAGATCTGCACGTCTCTTCCAAGGGGCATTTAAACCTTCTTATTAAGCTACTGCGACCTGCACGTCTCTTCCAAGGAGCGTGTAAACCGTCTTGTTAAGCTACTGCGACCACCACCGCTCTTCCAAGGGGCATTTAAACCATCTTGTAAGCTACTGGGACCTGCACATCTCTACCAAGGGGAGTTTAAACCATCTTGTTAAGCTTCTGCGACCTGCACGTCTCTTCCAAGGGGCATTTAAACCGTCTTTTTAAGCTACTGCGACCTCCACCGCTCTTCCAAGGGGCTTTTAAACAGTCTTGTTAAGCTACTGAGACCTGCACGTCTCTTCCAAGGGGCATTTAAACCGTCTTTTTAAGCTAATGCGACCTGCATTTCTCTTCCAAGGGGCATTTCAACCGTCTTGTTAAGCTACTGCGACCTGCACGCCTCTTCCAAGGGTCATTTAAACCTTCTTAATAATCTACTGCGTCCTGCATGTCTCTTCCAAGTGGCATTTAAACTGTCTTGTTAAGTTACTGCGACGTCCACCGCTCTTCCAAGGGGCATTTAAACCGTCTTGTTAAGCTACTGCGACCTGCACGTCTCTTCCAAGGGGCATTTAAAACCGTCTTGTTAAGCTACCGTAACCTCCACCACTTTTCCAAGGGGCATTTAAACCCTCTTGTTAAGCTACTGCAACCTGCATGTCTCTTCCAAGGGGCATTTAAACCGTCTTTTTAAGCTACTGCGACCTGCACGTCTCTTCCAAGGGGCATTTAAACAGTCTTGTTAAGCTACTGCGACTTGCAAGTCTCTTCCAAGGGGCATTTAAACCTTCTTGTTTAGCTACTGTAACCTCCACCAGTTTTCCAAGGGGCATTTAAACCTTCTTGTTAAGCTACTGCGACCTCCACTGCTCTTCCAAGGGGCATTTAATCCGTCTTGTTAAGCTACTGCGACCTGCACGTCTCTTCCAAGGGGCATTTAAACAGTCTTGTTAAGCTACTGCGACCTCCACCGCTCTTCCAAAGGGCATTTTAACCATCTTGTTAAACTTCTGTGACCTGCACGTCTCTACCAAGGGGTATTTAAACAGTGTTGTTAAGCTACTGCGACCTGCACGTCTCTTCCAAGGGGCATTTAATCCGTCTTGTTAAGCTACGGCGACCTGCACTTCTCTTCCAAGGGGTATTTAAACCGTCTTGTTAAGCTGCTGCGACCTGCATGTCTCTTTCAAGGGGCATTTAAACTGTCTTGTTAAGCTACTGCGACCTCCACCGCTCTTCCAAGGGGCATTTAAACCGTCTTATTAAGCTACTGCGACCTCCGCCGCACGTCCAAGGGACATTTAAAACGTCTTGTTAAGCTACTGCGACCTGCACCGCTCTTCCAAGGGGCATTTAAACCGTCTTGTTAAGCTACTGCGACCTGCACGTCTCTTCCAAGGGGCATTTAAAGTATATTGTTAAGCTACTGCGACCTGCACGTCTCTTCCAAGGGGCATTTAAACAGTCTTGTTAAGCTACTGCGACCTGCACGTCTCTTCCAAGGGGCATTTAAAGTATATTGTTAAGCTACTGCGACCTGCACGTCTCTTCCAAGGGGCATTTAAACAGTCTTGTTAAGCTACTGCGACCTGCACGTCTCTTCCAAGTGGCATTTAAACCATGTTGTTAAGCTACTGCGACCTGCACGTCTCTTCCAATGGGCATTTAAACCATCTTGTTAAGCTGCTGTGACCTGCACGTCTCTTCCAAGTGGCATTTAAACCGTCTTATTAAGCTACTGCGACCTCCACCGCTCTTCCAAGGGGCATTTAAACCGTCTTGTTAAGCTACTACGACCTCCACCGCTCTTCCAAGGGGTATTTAAACCGTCTTGTTAAGCTACAGCGACCTTATCGTCTCTTACAAGGGGCATTTAAACGGTCTTGTTAAGCTACTGCGACCTGCACGTTTCTTCCAAGGGGCATTTAAATCGTCATGTTAAGCTACTGCGACCTGCTTGTCTCTTGCAAGGGGCATTTAAACCGTCTTGTTAAGCTACTGCGACCTGCACGTCTCTTCCAAGGGACATTTAAAGCTTCTTGTTAAGCTGCTGCGACCTGCATGTCTCTTCCAAAAGGGATTTAAACCGTTTTTTTAAGCTACTACGACCTGCACGTCTCTTCCAAGGGGCATTTAAATCGTCTTGTTAAGCTACTGCGACCTGCATGTCTCTTCCAAGGGGCATTTAAACCTTCTTATTAAGCTACTGCGACCTGCACGTCTCTTCAAAGTGGCTTTTAAACAGTCTTGTTAAGCCACTGAGACCTGCACGTCTCTTCCAAGGGGCATTTAAACCGTCTTTTTAAGCTAATGCGACCTGCATTTCTCTTCCAAGGGGCAATTAAACCTTCTTATTAAGCTACTGCGTCCTGCATGTCTCCTCCAAGGGGCATTTAAACTGACTTGTTAAGCTACTGCGACGTCCACTGCTCTTCCAAGGGGCATTTAAACCGTCTTGTTAAGCTACTGCGACCTGCACGTCTGTACAAAGGGGCATTTAAACTGTCTTGTTAAGTTACTGCCACCTCCACCTCGCTTCCAGGGGGCATTTAAACCATCTTGTTAGCCTACTGCGACCTGCTCGTCACTTCCAAGGGGCATTTAAACCGTCTTTTATAGCTAGTGCGACCTGCACGTCTTTTCCAAGGCGCATTTAAACCGTCTTTTTAAGCTACTGCCACTTGCATGTCTCTTCCAAGGGGCATTTAAACCGTCTTATTAAGCTACTGTAACCTCCACCACTTTTCCAAGGGGCATTTAAACTGTCTTGTTAATTTACTTCGACATCCACCGCTCTTCCATGTGGCATTTAAACTGTCTTGTTAAGCTACTGCGACCTGCACTTCTCTTCCAAGGGGCATTTAAACGGTCTAGTTAAGCTACTACGACCTGCACGTCTCTTCCAAGGGACATTTAAACCGTCTTATTAAGCTACAGCGACCTCCACCGCTCTTCCAAGGGGAATTTAAACCATATTGTTAAGCTACTGCGACTTGCACGTCTCTTCCAAGGGGCATTTAAACCGTCTTGTTAAGCTACTGTAACCTCCACCACTTTTCCAAGGGGCATTTAAACCGTCTTGTTAAGCTACTGCGACCTGCATGTCTCTTCCAAGGGGCATTTAAACCATCTTTTTAAGCTACTGCGACCTGCACGTCTCTTCCAAGGGGCATTTAAACCGTCTTGTTAAGCTACTGCGAATTGCACGTCTCTTCCAAGGGGCATTTAAACCTTCTTGTTTAGCTACTGTAACCTCCACCACTTTTCCAAGGGGCATTTAAACCGTCTTGTTAAGCTACTGCGACCTGCACGTCCCTTCCAAGGGGCATTTAAACCGTCTTGTTAAGCTACTGGGACCTGCACGTCTCTTCCAAGGGGCATTTAAACCTTCTTGTTTAGCTACTGTAACCTCCACCACTTTTCCAAGGGGCATTTAAACCGTCTTGTTAAGCTACTGCGACCTGCATGTCTCTTCCAAAGGGCATTTAAACCGTCTTGTTAAGCTACTGGGACCTGCACGTCTTTTCCAAGGGGCATTTAAAACGTCTTGTTAAGCTGCTGCGACCTGCATGTCTCTTCCAGGGGGCATTTAAAACGTCTTGTTAATCTACTGCGACCAGCACGTCTCTTTCAAGGGGCATTTAAACTGTCTAGTAAAGCTACTGCGACCTGCACGTCTCTTCCAATGGGCATTTAAACCATCATGTTAAGCTGCTGTGACCTGCACGTCTCTTCCAAGTGGCATTTAAAGCGTCTTGTTAAGCTACTGTGACCTCCACCGCTCTTCCAAGGGGCATTTAAACCGTCTTGTTAAGCTACTGCGACCTCCACCGCTCTTCCAAGGGGCATTTAAACCGTCTTGTTAAGCTACAGCGACCTTATCGTCTCTTACAAGGGGCATTTAAACGGTCTTGTTAATCTACTGCGACCTGCACGTTTCTTCCAAGGGGCATTTAAATCGTTATGTTAAGCTACTGCGACCTGCACGTCTCTTCCAAGGGGCATTTAAACCGTTTTGTTAAGCTACTGCGACCTGCACGTCTCTTCCAAGGGGCATTTAAAGCGTTTTGTTAAGCTGCTGCGACCTGCATGTCTCTTCCAAAAGGGATTTAAACCGTCTTATTAAGCTACTGCGATCTGCACGTCTCTTCCAAGGGGCATGTAAACCGTCTTGTTAAGCTACTGCGACCTGCACGTCTCTTCCAAGGGGAATTTAAACCGTCTTGTTAAGCTACTGCGACCTGCATGTCTCTTCCAAGGGGCATTTAAAACTTCTTATTAAGCTACTGCGACCTGCACGTCTCTTCCAAGGAGCATGTAAACCGTCTTGTTAAGCTAATTCGACCACCACCGCTCTTCCAAGGGGCATTTAAAGCGTCTTGTTAAGCTAGTGCGACCTGCACGTCTCTTCCAAGGGGCATTTAAACTGTCTTTTTAAGCGACTGCGACCTCCACCGCTCTTCCAAGGGGCTTTTAAACAGTCTTGTTAAGCTACTGAGACCTGCACGTCTCTTCCAAGGGGCATTTAAACCGTCTTTTTAAGCTAATGCGACCTGCATTTCTCTTCCAAGGGGCATTTAAACCGTCTTGTTAGGCTACTGCGACCTGCACGTCTCTTCCATGGGTCATTTAAACCTTCTTATTAAGCTACTGCGTCCTGCATGTCTCTTCCAAGGGGCATTTAAACTGTCTTGTTAAGCTACTGCGACGTCCACCGCTCTTCCAAGTGGCATTTAAACCGTCTTGTTAAGCTACTGCGACCTGAACGTCTCTTCAAAGGGGCATTTAAACTGTCTTGTTAAGTTACTGCCACCTCCACCTCTCTTCCAGGGGGCATTTAAACCGTCTTGTTAAGCTACTGCGACCTGCACGTCTCTACCAAGGGGCATTTAAACCATCTTGTTAAGCTACTGCGACCTCCACTGCTTTTCCAAGGGGCATTTAATCCGTCTTGTTAAGCTACTGCGACCTGCACGTCTCTTCCAAGGGGCATTTAAACCGTCTTGATAAGCTACTGCGAACTGCACGTCTCTTCCAAGGGGCATTTAAACAGTCTTGTTAAGCTTCTGCGACCTACACGTCTCTACCAAGGGGTCATTTAAACCGTCTTGTTAAGCTACTGCGACCTCCACTGCTCTTCCAAGGGGCATTTAATCCGTCTTGTTAAGCTACTGCGGCCTGCACGTCTCTTCCAAGGGGCATTTAAACCGTCTTGTTAAGCTACTGCGAACTGCACGTCTCTTCCAAGGGGCATTTAAACAGTCTTGTTAAGCTTCTGCGACCTGCACGTCTCCTCCAAGGGGCATTTTAACCGTCTTGTTAAGCTACTGCGACCTGCACGTCTCTTCCATGGGGCATTTAAACCATCTTGTTAAGCTACTGCGAACTGCACGTCTCTACCGTGGGGCATTTAGAACGTCTTGTTAAGATGCTGCGACCTGTACTTCTCTTCCAAGGGGCATTTAAACCGTATTGTTAAGCTAATGCGACCTGCATGTCTCTTCCAAGGGGCATTTAAACTGTCTTATTTAGCTACTGCGACCTCCACCGCTCTGCCAAGGGGCATTTAAACCGACTTGTTAAGCTCCTGCGACCTGCACGTCTCTTCCAAGGGGCATTTAAGCCGTCTTGTTAAGCTACTGCGACTTGCACGTCTCTTCCAAGGGGCATTTAAACCGTCTTGTTAAGCTACTGTAACCTCCACCAATTTTCCAAGGGGCATTTAAACCGTCCTGTTAAGGTACTGTGACCTGCACGTCTCTTCCAGGGGGCATTTAAAAAGCTTTGTTAAGCTACTGCGACCTGCACGTCTCTTCCAAGGGGCATTTAATCCGTCTTGTTAAGCTACGGCGACCTGCACTTCTCTTCCAAGGGGTATTTAAACCGTCTTGTTAAGCTGCTGCGACCTGCATGTCTCTTTCAAGGGGCATTTAAACTGTCTTGTTAAGCTACTGCGACCTCCACCGCTCTTCCAAGGGGCATTTAAACTGTTTTGTTAAGCTACTGCGACCTGCACGTCTTTTCCAAGGGGCATTTAAACCGTCTTGTTAAGCTACTGCGACCTGCACGTCTCTTCCAAGTGGCATTTAAGCCAGCTTGTTAAGCTACTGCGACCTGCACGTCTCTTCCAAGGGGCATTTAAACCGTCTTGTTAAGCGACTGCGAACTGCACGTCTCTTCCAAGGGGCATTTAAACAGTCTTGTTAAGCTTCTGCGACCTGCACGTCTCTTCCAAGTGGCATTTTAACCATCTTGTTAAGCTACTGCGACCTTCACTTCTCTTCCAAAGGGCATTTAAACCGTCTTGTTAAGCTACTGCGACGTCCACCGATCTTCCAAGGGGCATTTAAACCGTCTTTTTAAGCTACTGCGACCTCCACCGCTCTTCCAAAGGGCATTTTAACCGTCTTGTTAAGCTACTGTGACCTGCACGTCTCTACCAAGGGGCATTTAAACCATCTTGTTAAGCTACTGCGACCTCCACTGCTCTTCCAAGGGGCATTTAATCCGTCTTGTTAAGCTACTGCGACTTGCCCGTCTCTTCCAAGGGGCATTTAAACCGTCTTGTTAAGCTACTGTAACCTCCACCACTTTTCCAAGGGGCATTTAAACCGTCTTGTTAAGCTACTGCGACCTCCACTGCTCTTCCAAGGGGCATTTAATCGGTCTTGTTAAGCTACTGCGAACTTCACGTCTCTTCCAACGGGTATTTAAAGCGTCTTGTTAAGCTACTGCTAACTGCATGTCTCTTCCAAGTGGCATTTAAACCGTCTTGTTAAGCTTCTGCGACCTGCAATTCTCTTCCAAGAGGCATTTAAACCGTCTTGTTAAGCTAATGGGACCTGCATGTCTCTTCCAAGGGGCATTTAAACAGTCTTGTTAAGCTACTGCGACCTCCACCGCTCTTCCAAAGGGCATTTTAACCATCTTGTTAAACTTCTGTGACCTGCACGTCTCTACCAAGGGGCATTTAAACAGTCTTGTTAAGCTACTGCGACCACCACTGCTTTTCCAAGGGGCATCTAATCCGTCTTGTTAAGCTACTGCGACCGGCACGTCTCTACCAAGGGGCATTTAAACCGTCTTGTTAAGCTACTGCGACCTCCACTGCTTTTCCAAGGGGCATTTAATCCATCTTGTTAAGCTACTGTGACCTGCACGTCTCTTCCAAGGGGCATTTAAACCGTCTTGATAAGCTACTGCGAACTGCACGTCTCTTCCAAGGGGCATTTAAACTGTTTTGTTAAGCTACTGCGACCTGCACGTCTTTTCCAAGGGGCATTTAAACCGTCTTGTTAAGCTACTGCGACCTGCACGTCTCTTCCAAGTGGCATTTAAACCAGCTTGTTAAGCTACTGCGACCTGCACTTCTCTTCCAAGGGGCATTTAAACCGTCTTGTTAAGCGACTGCGAACTGCACGTCTCTTCCAACGGGTATTTAAACCGTCTTGTTAAGCTACTGCGAACTGCACGTCTTTTCCAAGTGGCATTTAAACCGACTTGTTAAGCTTCTGCGACCTGCACTTCTCTTCCAAGGGGCATTTAAACCGTCTTGTTAAGCTAATGGGACCTGCATGTCTCTTCCAAGGGGCATTTAAACTGTCTTGTTAAGCTACTGCGACCTCCACCGTTCTGCCAAGGGGCATTTAAACCGACTTGTTAAGCTCCTGCAACCTGCACGTCTCTTCCAAGTGGCATTTAAGCCGTCTTGTTAAGCTACTCTGACCTGCACGTCTCTTCCAAGGGGCATTTAAACCGTCTTGATAAGCTACTGCGAACTGCACGTCTCTTCCAAGGGGCATTTAAACTGTTTTGTTAAGCTACTGCGACCTGCACGTCTTTTCCAAGGGGCATTTAAACCGTCTTGTTAAGCTACTGCGACCTGCACGTCTCTTCCAAGTGGCATTTAAACCAGCTTGTTAAGCTACTGCGACCTGCACGTCTCTTCCAAGGGGCATTTAAACCGTCTTGTTAAGCGACTGCGAACTGCACGTCTCTTCCAACGAGTATTTAAACCGTCTTGTTAAGCTACTGCGAACTGCACGTCTTTTCCAAGTGGCATTTAAACCGACTTGTTAAGCTTCTGCGACCTGCACTTCTCTTCCAAGGGGCATTTAAACCGTCTTGTTAAGCTAATGGGACCTGCATGTCTCTTCCAAGGGGCATTTAAACTGTCTTGTTAAGCTACTGCGACCTCCACCGTTCTGCCAAGGGGCATTTAAACCGACTTGTTAAGCTCCTGCAACCTGCACGTCTCTTCCAAGTGGCATTTAAGCCGTCTTGTTAAGCTACTCTGACCTGCACGTTTCTTCCAAGGGGCATTTAAATCGTCATGTTTAGCTACTGCGACCTGCATGTCTCTTGCAAGGGGCATTTAAACCGTCTTGTTAAGCTACTGCGACCTGCACGTCTCTTCCAAGGGGCATTTAATCCGTTTTGTTAAGCTACTGCGACCTGCACGTCTCTTCCAAGTGGCATTTAAACCGTCTTGTTAAGCTTCTGCGACCTGCACTTCTCTTCCAAGGGGCATTTAAACCGTCTTGTTAAGCTAATGGGACCTGCATGTCTCTTCCAAGGGGCATTTAAACTGTCTTGTTAAGCTACTGCGACCTCCACCGTTCTGACAAGGGGCATTTAAACCGACTTGTTAAGCTCCTGCAACCTGCACGTCTCTTCCAAGTGGCATTTAAGCCGTCTTGTTAAGCTACTCTGACCTGCACGTTTCTTCCAAGGGGCATTTAAATCGTCATGTTTAGCTACTGCGACCTGCATGTCTCTTGCAAGGGGCATTTAAACCGTCTTGTTAAGCTACTGCGACCTGCACGTCTCTTCCAAGGGGCATTTAAACCGTTTTGTTAAGCTACTGCGACCTGCACGTCTCTTCCAAGGGGCATTTAAAGCGTCTTGTTAAGCTGCTGCGACCTGCATGTCTCTTCCAAAAGGGATTTTAACCGTCTTATTAAGCTACTGCGACCTGCACGTCTCTTCCAGGGGAATTTAAACCGTCTTGTTAAGCTACTGAGATCTGCACGTCTCTTCCAAGGGGCATTTAAACCTTCTTATTAAGCTACTGCGACCTGCATGTCTCTTCCAAGGAGCGTGTAAACCGTCTTGTTAAGCTACTGCGACCACCACCGCTCTTCCAAGGGGCATTTAAACCATCTTGTAAGCTACTGGGACCTGCACATCTCTACCAAGGGGAGTTTAAACCATCTTGTTAAGCTTCTGCGACCTGCACGTCTCTTCCAAGGGGCATTTAAACCGTCTTTTTAAGCTACTGCGACCTCCACCGCTCTTCCAAGGGGCTTTTAAACAGTCTTGTTAAGCTACTGAGACCTGCACGTCTCTTCCAAGGGGCATTTAAACTGTCTTTTTAAGCTAATGCGACCTGCATTTCTCTTCCAAGGGGCATTTCAACCGTCTTGTTAAGCTACTGCGACCTGCACGCCTCTTCCAAGGGTCATTTAAACCTTCTTATTAAGCTACTGCGTCCTGCATGTCTCTTCCAAGTGGCATTTAAACTGTCTTGTTAAGTTACTGCGACGTCCACCGCTCTTCCAAGGGGCATTTAAACCGTCTTGTTAAGCTACTGCGACCTGCACGTCTCTTCCAAGGGGCATTTAAAACCGTCTTGTTAAGCTACCGTAACCTCCACCACTTTTCCAAGGGGCATTTAAACCCTCTTGTTAAGCTACTGCGACCTGCATGTCTCTTCCAAGGGGCATTTAAACCGTCTTTTTAAGCTACTGCGACCTGCACGTCTCTTCCAAGGGGCATTTAAACAGTCTTGTTAAGCTACTGCGACTTGCAAGTCTCTTCCAAGGGGCATTTAAACCTTCTTGTTTAGCTACTGTAACCTCCACCAGTTTTCCAAGGGGCATTTAAACCGTCTTGTTAAGCTACTACGACCTCCACCGCTCTTCCAAGGGGCATTTAAACCGTCTTGTTAAGCTACAGCGACCTTATCGTCTCTTACAAGGGGCATTTAAACGGTCTTGTTAAGCTACTGCGACCTGCACGTTTCTTCCAAGGGGCATTTAAATCGTCATGTTAAGCTACTGCGACCTGCTTGTCTCTTGCAAGGGGCATTTAAACCGTCTTGTTAAGCTACTGCGACCTGCACGTCTCTTCCAAGGGACATTTAAAGCTTCTTGTTAAGCTGCTGCGACCTGCATGTCTCTTCCAAAAGGGATTTAAACCGTTTTTTTAAGCTACTACGACCTGCACGTCTCTTCCAAGGGGCATTTAAATCGTCTTGTTAAGCTACTGCTACCTGCATGTCTCTTCCAAGGGGCATTTAAACCTTCTTATTAAGCTACTGCGACCTGCACGTCTCTTCAAAGGGGCTTTTAAACAGTCTTGTTAAGCCACTGAGACCTGCACGTCTCTTCCAAGGGGCATTTAAACCGTCTTTTTCAGCTAATGCGACCTGCATTTCTCTTAAAAGGGGCAATTAAACCTTCTTATTAAGCTACTGCGTCCTGCATGTCTCCTCCAAGAGGCATTTAAACTGACTTGTTAAGCTACTGCGACGTCCACTGCTCTTCCAAGGGGCATTTAAACCGTCTTGTTAAGCTACTGCGACCTGCACGTCTGTACAAAGGGGCATTTAAACTGTCTTGTTAAGTTACTGCCACCTCCACCTCGCTTCCAGGGGGCATTTAAACCATCTTGTTAGCCTACTGCGACCTGCTCGTCACTTCCAAGGGGCATTTAGACCGTCTTTTATAGCTAGTGCGACCTGCACGTCTTTTCCAAGGCGCATTTAAACCGTCTTTTTAAGCTACTGCCACTTGCATGTCTCTTCCAAGGGGCACTTAAACCGTCTTATTAAGCTACTGTAACTTCCACCACTTTTCCAAGGGGCATTTAAACTGTCTTGTTAATTTACTTCGACATCCACCGCTCTTCCATGTGGCATTTAAACTGTCTTGTTAAGCTACTGCGACCTGCACTTCTCTTCCAAGGGGCATTTAAACGGTCTAGTTAAGCTACTACGACCTGCACGTCTCTTCCAAGGGACATTTAAACCGTCTTATTAAGCTACAGCGACCTCCACCGCTCTTCCAAGGGGAATTTAAACCATATTGTTAAGCTACTGCGACTTGCACGTCTCTTCCAAGGGGCATTTAAACCGTCTTGTTAAGCTACTGTAACCTCCACCACTTTTCCAAGGGGCATTTAAACCGTCTTGTTAAGCTACTGCGACCTGCATGTCTCTTCCAAGGGGCATTTAAACCATCTTTTTAAGCTACTGCGACCTGCACGTCTCTTCCAAGGGGCATTTAAACCGTCTTGTTAAGCTACTGCGAATTGCACGTCTCTTCCAAGGGGCATTTAAACCTTCTTGTTTAGCTACTGTAACCTCCACCACTTTTCCAAGGGGCATTTAAACCGTCTTGTTAAGCTACTGCGACCTGCACGTCCCTTCCAAGGGGCATTTAAACCGTCTTGTTAAGCTACTGGGACCTGCACGTCTCTTCCAAGGGGCATTTAAACCTTCTTGTTTAGCTACTGTAACCTCCACCACTTTTCCAAGGGGCATTTAAACCGTCTTGTTAAGCTACTGCGACCTGCATGTCTCTTCCAAAGGGCATTTAAACCGTCTTGTTAAGCTACTGGGACCTGCACGTCTTTTCCAAGGGGCATTTAAAACGTCTTGTTAAGCTGCTGCGACCTGCATGTCTCTTCCAGGGGGCATTTAAAACGTCTTGTTAATCTACTGCGACCAGCACGTCTCTTTCAAGGGGCATTTAAACTGTCTAGTAAAGCTACTGCGACCTGCACGTCTCTTCCAATGGGCATTTAAACCATCATGTTAAGCTGCTGTGACCTGCACGTCTCTTCCAAGTGGCATTTAAAGCGTCTTGTTAAGCTACTGTGACCTCCACCGCTCTTCCAAGGGGCATTTAAACCGTCTTGTTAAGCTACTGCGACCTCCACCGCTCTTCCAAGGGGCATTTAAACCGTCTTGTTAAGCTACAGCGACCTTATCGTCTCTTACAAGGGGCATTTAAACGGTCTTGTTAATCTACTGCGACCTGCACGTTTCTTCCAAGGGGCATTTAAATCGTTATGTTAAGCTACTGCGACCTGCACGTCTCTTCCAAGGGGCATTTAAACCGTTTTGTTAAGCTACTGCGACCTGCACGTCTCTTCCAAGGGGCATTTAAAGCGTTTTGTTAAGCTGCTGCGACCTGCATGTCTCTTCCAAAAGGGATTTAAACCGTCTTATTAAGCTACTGCGATCTGCACGTCTCTTCCAAGGGGCATGTAAACCGTCTTGTTAAGCTACTGCGACCTGCACGTCTCTTCCAAGGGGAATTTAAACCGTCTTGTTAAGCTACTGCGACCTGCATGTCTCTTCCAAGGGGCATTTAAAACTTCTTATTAAGCTACTGCGACCTGCACGTCTCTTCCAAGGAGCATGTAAACCGTCTTGTTAAGCTAATTCGACCACCACCGCTCTTCCAAGGGGCATTTAAAGCGTCTTGTTAAGCTAGTGCGACCTGCACGTCTCTTCCAAGGGGCATTTAAACTGTCTTTTTAAGCGACTGCGACCTCCACCGCTCTTCCAAGGGGCTTTTAAACAGTCTTGTTAAGCTACTGAGACCTGCACGTCTCTTCCAAGGGGCATTTAAACCGTCTTTTTAAGCTAATGCGACCTGCATTTCTCTTCCAAGGGGCATTTAAACCGTCTTGTTAGGCTACTGCGACCTGCACGTCTCTTCCATGGGTCATTTAAACCTTCTTATTAAGCTACTGCGTCCTGCATGTCTCTTCCAAGGGGCATTTAAACTGTCTTGTTAAGCTACTGCGACGTCCACCGCTCTTCCAAGTGGCATTTAAACCGTCTTGTTAAGCTACTGCGACCTGAACGTCTCTTCAAAGGGGCATTTAAACTGTCTTGTTAAGTTACTGCCACCTCCACCTCTCTTCCAGGGGGCATTTAAACCGTCTTGTTAAGCTACTGCGACCTGCACGTCTCTACCAAGGGGCATTTAAACCATCTTGTTAAGCTACTGCGACCTCCACTGCTTTTCCAAGGGGCATTTAATCCGTCTTGTTAAGCTACTGCGACCTGCACGTCTCTTCCAAGGGGCATTTAAACCGTCTTGATAAGCTACTGCGAACTGCACGTCTCTTCCAAGGGGCATTTAAACAGTCTTGTTAAGCTTCTGCGACCTACACGTCTCTACCAAGGGGTCATTTAAACCGTCTTGTTAAGCTACTGCGACCTCCACTGCTCTTCCAAGGGGCATTTAATCCGTCTTGTTAAGCTACTGCGGCCTGCACGTCTCTTCCAAGGGGCATTTAAACCGTCTTGTTAAGCTACTGCGAACTGCACGTCTCTTCCAAGGGGCATTTAAACAGTCTTGTTAAGCTTCTGCGACCTGCACGTCTCCTCCAAGGGGCATTTTAACCGTCTTGTTAAGCTACTGCGACCTGCACGTCTCTTCCATGGGGCATTTAAACCATCTTGTTAAGCTACTGCGAACTGCACGTCTCTACCGTGGGGCATTTAGAACGTCTTGTTAAGATGCTGCGACCTGTACTTCTCTTCCAAGGGGCATTTAAACCGTATTGTTAAGCTAATGCGACCTGCATGTCTCTTCCAAGGGGCATTTAAACTGTCTTATTTAGCTACTGCGACCTCCACCGCTCTGCCAAGGGGCATTTAAACCGACTTGTTAAGCTCCTGCGACCTGCACGTCTCTTCCAAGGGGCATTTAAGCCGTCTTGTTAAGCTACTGCGACTTGCACGTCTCTTCCAAGGGGCATTTAAACCGTCTTGTTAAGCTACTGTAACCTCCACCAATTTTCCAAGGGGCATTTAAACCGTCCTGTTAAGGTACTGTGACCTGCACGTCTCTTCCAGGGGGCATTTAAAAAGCTTTGTTAAGCTACTGCGACCTGCACGTCTCTTCCAAGGGGCATTTAATCCGTCTTGTTAAGCTACGGCGACCTGCACTTCTCTTCCAAGGGGTATTTAAACCGTCTTGTTAAGCTGCTGCGACCTGCATGTCTCTTTCAAGGGGCATTTAAACTGTCTTGTTAAGCTACTGCGACCTCCACCGCTCTTCCAAGGGGCATTTAAACTGTTTTGTTAAGCTACTGCGACCTGCACGTCTTTTCCAAGGGGCATTTAAACCGTCTTGTTAAGCTACTGCGACCTGCACGTCTCTTCCAAGTGGCATTTAAGCCAGCTTGTTAAGCTACTGCGACCTGCACGTCTCTTCCAAGGGGCATTTAAACCGTCTTGTTAAGCGACTGCGAACTGCACGTCTCTTCCAAGGGGCATTTAAACAGTCTTGTTAAGCTTCTGCGACCTGCACGTCTCTTCCAAGTGGCATTTTAACCATCTTGTTAAGCTACTGCGACCTTCACTTCTCTTCCAAAGGGCATTTAAACCGTCTTGTTAAGCTACTGCGACGTCCACCGATCTTCCAAGGGGCATTTAAACCGTCTTTTTAAGCTACTGCGACCTCCACCGCTCTTCCAAAGGGCATTTTAACCGTCTTGTTAAGCTACTGTGACCTGCACGTCTCTACCAAGGGGCATTTAAACCATCTTGTTAAGCTACTGCGACCTCCACTGCTCTTCCAAGGGGCATTTAATCCGTCTTGTTAAGCTACTGCGACTTGCCCGTCTCTTCCAAGGGGCATTTAAACCGTCTTGTTAAGCTACTGTAACCTCCACCACTTTTCCAAGGGGCATTTAAACCGTCTTGTTAAGCTACTGCGACCTCCACTGCTCTTCCAAGGGGCATTTAATCGGTCTTGTTAAGCTACTGCGAACTTCACGTCTCTTCCAACGGGTATTTAAAGCGTCTTGTTAAGCTACTGCTAACTGCATGTCTCTTCCAAGTGGCATTTAAACCGTCTTGTTAAGCTTCTGCGACCTGCAATTCTCTTCCAAGAGGCATTTAAACCGTCTTGTTAAGCTAATGGGACCTGCATGTCTCTTCCAAGGGGCATTTAAACAGTCTTGTTAAGCTACTGCGACCTCCACCGCTCTTCCAAAGGGCATTTTAACCATCTTGTTAAACTTCTGTGACCTGCACGTCTCTACCAAGGGGCATTTAAACAGTCTTGTTAAGCTACTGCGACCACCACTGCTTTTCCAAGGGGCATCTAATCCGTCTTGTTAAGCTACTGCGACCGGCACGTCTCTACCAAGGGGCATTTAAACCGTCTTGTTAAGCTACTGCGACCTCCACTGCTTTTCCAAGGGGCATTTAATCCATCTTGTTAAGCTACTGTGACCTGCACGTCTCTTCCAAGGGGCATTTAAACCGTCTTGATAAGCTACTGCGAACTGCACGTCTCTTCCAAGGGGCATTTAAACTGTTTTGTTAAGCTACTGCGACCTGCACGTCTTTTCCAAGGGGCATTTAAACCGTCTTGTTAAGCTACTGCGACCTGCACGTCTCTTCCAAGTGGCATTTAAACCAGCTTGTTAAGCTACTGCGACCTGCACGTCTCTTCCAAGGGGCATTTAAACCGTCTTGTTAAGCGACTGCGAACTGCACGTCTCTTCCAACGGGTATTTAAACCGTCTTGTTAAGCTACTGCGAACTGCACGTCTTTTCCAAGTGGCATTTAAACCGACTTGTTAAGCTTCTGCGACCTGCACTTCTCTTCCAAGGGGCATTTAAACCGTCTTGTTAAGCTAATGGGACCTGCATGTCTCTTCCAAGGGGCATTTAAACTGTCTTGTTAAGCTACTGCGACCTCCACCGTTCTGCCAAGGGGCATTTAAACCGACTTGTTAAGCTCCTGCAACCTGCACGTCTCTTCCAAGTGGCATTTAAGCCGTCTTGTTAAGCTACTCTGACCTGCACGTCTCTTCCAAGGGGCATTTAAACCGTCTTGATAAGCTACTGCGAACTGCACGTCTCTTCCAAGGGGCATTTAAACTGTTTTGTTAAGCTACTGCGACCTGCACGTCTTTTCCAAGGGGCATTTAAACCGTCTTGTTAAGCTACTGCGACCTGCACGTCTCTTCCAAGTGGCATTTAAACCAGCTTGTTAAGCTACTGCGACCTGCACGTCTCTTCCAAGGGGCATTTAAACCGTCTTGTTAAGCGACTGCGAACTGCACGTCTCTTCCAACGAGTATTTAAACCGTCTTGTTAAGCTACTGCGAACTGCACGTCTTTTCCAAGTGGCATTTAAACCGACTTGTTAAGCTTCTGCGACCTGCACTTCTCTTCCAAGGGGCATTTAAACCGTCTTGTTAAGCTAATGGGACCTGCATGTCTCTTCCAAGGGGCATTTAAACTGTCTTGTTAAGCTACTGCGACCTCCACCGTTCTGCCAAGGGGCATTTAAACCGACTTGTTAAGCTCCTGCAACCTGCACGTCTCTTCCAAGTGGCATTTAAGCCGTCTTGTTAAGCTACTCTGACCTGCACGTTTCTTCCAAGGGGCATTTAAATCGTCATGTTTAGCTACTGCGACCTGCATGTCTCTTGCAAGGGGCATTTAAACCGTCTTGTTAAGCTACTGCGACCTGCACGTCTCTTCCAAGGGGCATTTAATCCGTTTTGTTAAGCTACTGCGACCTGCACGTCTCTTCCAAGTGGCATTTAAACCGTCTTGTTAAGCTTCTGCGACCTGCACTTCTCTTCCAAGGGGCATTTAAACCATCTTGTTAAGCTAATGGGACCTGCATGTCTCTTCCAAGGGGCATTTAAACTGTCTTGTTAAGCTACTGCGACCTCCACCGTTCTGACAAGGGGCATTTAAACCGACTTGTTAAGCTCCTGCAACCTGCACGTCTCTTCCAAGTGGCATTTAAGCCGTCTTGTTAAGCTACTCTGACCTGCACGTTTCTTCCAAGGGGCATTTAAATCGTCATGTTTAGCTACTGCGACCTGCATGTCTCTTGCAAGGGGCATTTAAACCGTCTTGTTAAGCTACTGCGACCTGCACGTCTCTTCCAAGGGGCATTTAAACCGTTTTGTTAAGCTACTGCGACCTGCACGTCTCTTCCAAGGGGCATTTAAAGCGTCTTGTTAAGCTGCTGCGACCTGCATGTCTCTTCCAAAAGGGATTTTAACCGTCTTATTAAGCTACTGCGACCTGCACGTCTCTTCCAGGGGAATTTAAACCGTCTTGTTAAGCTACTGAGATCTGCACGTCTCTTCCAAGGGGCATTTAAACCTTCTTATTAAGCTACTGCGACCTGCATGTCTCTTCCAAGGAGCGTGTAAACCGTCTTGTTAAGCTACTGCGACCACCACCGCTCTTCCAAGGGGCATTTAAACCATCTTGTAAGCTACTGGGACCTGCACATCTCTACCAAGGGGAGTTTAAACCATCTTGTTAAGCTTCTGCGACCTGCACGTCTCTTCCAAGGGGCATTTAAACCGTCTTTTTAAGCTACTGCGACCTCCACCGCTCTTCCAAGGGGCTTTTAAACAGTCTTGTTAAGCTACTGAGACCTGCACGTCTCTTCCAAGGGGCATTTAAACCGTCTTTTTAAGCTAATGCGACCTGCATTTCTCTTCCAAGGGGCATTTCAACCGTCTTGTTAAGCTACTGCGACCTGCACGCCTCTTCCAAGGGTCATTTAAACCTTCTTATTAAGCTACTGCGTCCTGCATGTCTCTTCCAAGTGGCATTTAAACTGTCTTGTTAAGTTACTGCGACGTCCACCGCTCTTCCAAGGGGCATTTAAACCGTCTTGTTAAGCTACTGCGACCTGCACGTCTCTTCCAAGGGGCATTTAAAACCGTCTTGTTAAGCTACCGTAACCTCCACCACTTTTCCAAGGGGCATTTAAACCCTCTTGTTAAGCTACTGCGACCTGCATGTCTCTTCCAAGGGGCATTTAAACCGTCTTTTTAAGCTACTGCGACCTGCACGTCTCTTCCAAGGGGCATTTAAACAGTCTTGTTAAGCTACTGCGACTTGCAAGTCTCTTCCAAGGGGCATTTAAACCTTCTTGTTTAGCTACTGTAACCTCCACCAGTTTTCCAAGGGGCATTTAAACCTTCTTGTTAAGCTACTGCGACCTCCACTGCTCTTCCAAGGGGCATTTAATCCGTCTTGTTAAGCTACTGCGACCTGCACGTCTCTTTCAAGGGGCATTTAAACTGTCTTGTTAAGCTACTGCGACCTCCACCGCTCTTCCAAGGGGCATTTAAACCGTCTTGTTAAGCTACTGCGACCTGCACGTCTCTTCCAAGGGGCATTTAAAGTATATTGTTAAGCTACTGCGACCTGCACGTCTCTTCCAAGGGGCATTTAAACAGTCTTGTTAAGCTACTGCGACCTGCACGTCTCTTCCAAGTGGCATTTAAACCATGTTGTTAAGCTACTGCGACCTGCACGTCTCTTCCAATGGGCATTTAAACCATCTTGTTAAGCTGCTGTGACCTGCACGTCTCTTCCAAGTGGCATTTAAACCGTCTTGTTAAGCTACTGCGACCTCCACCGCTCTTCCAAGGGGCATTTAAACCGTCTTGTTAAGCTACTACGACCTCCACCGCTCTTCCAAGGGGCATTTAAACCGTCTTGTTAAGCTACAGCGACCTTATCGTCTCTTACAAGGGGCATTTAAACGGTCTTGTTAAGCTACTGCGACCTGCACGTTTCTTCCAAGGGGCATTTAAATCGTCATGTTAAGCTACTGCGACCTGCTTGTCTCTTGCAAGGGGCATTTAAACCGTCTTGTTAAGCTACTGCGACCTGCACGTCTCTTCCAAGGGACATTTAAAGCTTCTTGTTAAGCTGCTGCGACCTGCATGTCTCTTCCAAAAGGGATTTAAACCGTTTTTTTAAGCTACTACGACCTGCACGTCTCTTCCAAGGGGCATTTAAATCGTCTTGTTAAGCTACTGCTACCTGCATGTCTCTTCCAAGGGGCATTTAAACCTTCTTATTAAGCTACTGCGACCTGCACGTCTCTTCAAAGGGGCTTTTAAACAGTCTTGTTAAGCCACTGAGACCTGCACGTCTCTTCCAAGGGGCATTTAAACCGTCTTTTTCAGCTAATGCGACCTGCATTTCTCTTAAAAGGGGCAATTAAACCTTCTTATTAAGCTACTGCGTCCTGCATGTCTCCTCCAAGAGGCATTTAAACTGACTTGTTAAGCTACTGCGACGTCCACTGCTCTTCCAAGGGGCATTTAAACCGTCTTGTTAAGCTACTGCGACCTGCACGTCTGTACAAAGGGGCATTTAAACTGTCTTGTTAAGTTACTGCCACCTCCACCTCGCTTCCAGGGGGCATTTAAACCATCTTGTTAGCCTACTGCGACCTGCTCGTCACTTCCAAGGGGCATTTAGACCGTCTTTTATAGCTAGTGCGACCTGCACGTCTTTTCCAAGGCGCATTTAAACCGTCTTTTTAAGCTACTGCCACTTGCATGTCTCTTCCAAGGGGCATTTAAACCGTCTTATTAAGCTACTGTAACTTCCACCACTTTTCCAAGGGGCATTTAAACTGTCTTGTTAATTTACTTCGACATCCACCGCTCTTCCATGTGGCATTTAAACTGTCTTGTTAAGCTACTGCGACCTGCACTTCTCTTCCAAGGGGCATTTAAACGGTCTAGTTAAGCTACTACGACCTGCACGTCTCTTCCAAGGGACATTTAAACCGTCTTATTAAGCTACAGCGACCTCCACCGCTCTTCCAAGGGGAATTTAAACCATATTGTTAAGCTACTGCGACTTGCACGTCTCTTCCAAGGGGCATTTAAACCGTCTTGTTAAGCTACTGTAACCTCCACCACTTTTCCAAGGGGCATTTAAACCGTCTTGTTAAGCTACTGCGACCTGCATGTCTCTTCCAAGGGGCATTTAAACCATCTTTTTAAGCTACTGCGACCTGCACGTCTCTTCCAAGGGGCATTTAAACCGTCTTGTTAAGCTACTGCGAATTGCACGTCTCTTCCAAGGGGCATTTAAACCTTCTTGTTTAGCTACTGTAACCTCCACCACTTTTCCAAGGGGCATTTAAACCGTCTTGTTAAGCTACTGCGACCTGCACGTCCCTTCCAAGGGGCATTTAAACCGTCTTGTTAAGCTACTGGGACCTGCACGTCTCTTCCAAGGGGCATTTAAACCTTCTTGTTTAGCTACTGTAACCTCCACCACTTTTCCAAGGGGCATTTAAACCGTCTTGTTAAGCTACTGGGACCTGCACGTCTTTTCCAAGGGGCATTTAAAACGTCTTGTTAAGCTGCTGCGACCTGCATGTCTCTTCCAGGGGGCATTTAAAACGTCTTGTTAATCTACTGCGACCAGCACGTCTCTTTCAAGGGGCATTTAAACTGTCTAGTAAAGCTACTGCGACCTGCACGTCTCTTCCAATGGGCATTTAAACCATCATGTTAAGCTGCTGTGACCTGCACGTCTCTTCCAAGGGGCATTTAATCCGTCTTGTTAAGCTACGGCGACCTGCACTTCTCTTCCAAGGGGTATTTAAACCGTCTTGTTAAGCTGCTGCGACCTGCATGTCTCTTTCAAGGGGCATTTAAACTGTCTTGTTAAGCTACTGCGACCTCCACCGCTCTTCCAAGGGGCATTTAAACTGTTTTGTTAAGCTACTGCGACCTGCACGTCTTTTCCAAGGGGCATTTAAACCGTCTTGTTAAGCTACTGCGACCTGCACGTCTCTTCCAAGTGGCATTTAAGCCAGCTTGTTAAGCTACTGCGACCTGCACGTCTCTTCCAAGGGGCATTTAAACCGTCTTGTTAAGCGACTGCGAACTGCACGTCTCTTCCAAGGGGCATTTAAACAGTCTTGTTAAGCTTCTGCGACCTGCACGTCTCTTCCAAGTGGCATTTTAACCATCTTGTTAAGCTACTGCGACCTTCACTTCTCTTCCAAAGGGCATTTAAACCGTCTTGTTAAGCTACTGCGACGTCCACCGATCTTCCAAGGGGCATTTAAACCGTCTTTTTAAGCTACTGCGACCTCCACCGCTCTTCCAAAGGGCATTTTAACCGTCTTGTTAAGCTACTGTGACCTGCACGTCTCTACCAAGGGGCATTTAAACCATCTTGTTAAGCTACTGCGACCTCCACTGCTCTTCCAAGGGGCATTTAATCCGTCTTGTTAAGCTACTGCGACTTGCCCGTCTCTTCCAAGGGGCATTTAAACCGTCTTGTTAAGCTACTGTAACCTCCACCACTTTTCCAAGGGGCATTTAAACCGTCTTGTTAAGCTACTGCGACCTCCACTGCTCTTCCAAGGGGCATTTAATCGGTCTTGTTAAGCTACTGCGAACTTCACGTCTCTTCCAACGGGTATTTAAAGCGTCTTGTTAAGCTACTGCTAACTGCATGTCTCTTCCAAGTGGCATTTAAACCGTCTTGTTAAGCTTCTGCGACCTGCAATTCTCTTCCAAGAGGCATTTAAACCGTCTTGTTAAGCTAATGGGACCTGCATGTCTCTTCCAAGGGGCATTTAAACAGTCTTGTTAAGCTACTGCGACCTCCACCGCTCTTCCAAAGGGCATTTTAACCATCTTGTTAAACTTCTGTGACCTGCACGTCTCTACCAAGGGGCATTTAAACAGTCTTGTTAAGCTACTGCGACCACCACTGCTTTTCCAAGGGGCATCTAATCCGTCTTGTTAAGCTACTGCGACCGGCACGTCTCTACCAAGGGGCATTTAAACCGTCTTGTTAAGCTACTGCGACCTCCACTGCTTTTCCAAGGGGCATTTAATCCATCTTGTTAAGCTACTGTGACCTGCACGTCTCTTCCAAGGGGCATTTAAACCGTCTTGATAAGCTACTGCGAACTGCACGTCTCTTCCAAGGGGCATTTAAACTGTTTTGTTAAGCTACTGCGACCTGCACGTCTTTTCCAAGGGGCATTTAAACCGTCTTGTTAAGCTACTGCGACCTGCACGTCTCTTCCAAGTGGCATTTAAACCAGCTTGTTAAGCTACTGCGACCTGCACGTCTCTTCCAAGGGGCATTTAAACCGTCTTGTTAAGCGACTGCGAACTGCACGTCTCTTCCAACGGGTATTTAAACCGTCTTGTTAAGCTACTGCGAACTGCACGTCTTTTCCAAGTGGCATTTAAACCGACTTGTTAAGCTTCTGCGACCTGCACTTCTCTTCCAAGGGGCATTTAAACCGTCTTGTTAAGCTAATGGGACCTGCATGTCTCTTCCAAGGGGCATTTAAACTGTCTTGTTAAGCTACTGCGACCTCCACCGTTCTGCCAAGGGGCATTTAAACCGACTTGTTAAGCTCCTGCAACCTGCACGTCTCTTCCAAGTGGCATTTAAGCCGTCTTGTTAAGCTACTCTGACCTGCACGTCTCTTCCAAGGGGCATTTAAACCGTCTTGATAAGCTACTGCGAACTGCACGTCTCTTCCAAGGGGCATTTAAACTGTTTTGTTAAGCTACTGCGACCTGCACGTCTTTTCCAAGGGGCATTTAAACCGTCTTGTTAAGCTACTGCGACCTGCACGTCTCTTCCAAGTGGCATTTAAACCAGCTTGTTAAGCTACTGCGACCTGCACGTCTCTTCCAAGGGGCATTTAAACCGTCTTGTTAAGCGACTGCGAACTGCACGTCTCTTCCAACGAGTATTTAAACCGTCTTGTTAAGCTACTGCGAACTGCACGTCTTTTCCAAGTGGCATTTAAACCGACTTGTTAAGCTTCTGCGACCTGCACTTCTCTTCCAAGGGGCATTTAAACCGTCTTGTTAAGCTAATGGGACCTGCATGTCTCTTCCAAGGGGCATTTAAACTGTCTTGTTAAGCTACTGCGACCTCCACCGTTCTGCCAAGGGGCATTTAAACCGACTTGTTAAGCTCCTGCAACCTGCACGTCTCTTCCAAGTGGCATTTAAGCCGTCTTGTTAAGCTACTCTGACCTGCACGTTTCTTCCAAGGGGCATTTAAATCGTCATGTTTAGCTACTGCGACCTGCATGTCTCTTGCAAGGGGCATTTAAACCGTCTTGTTAAGCTACTGCGACCTGCACGTCTCTTCCAAGGGGCATTTAATCCGTTTTGTTAAGCTACTGCGACCTGCACGTCTCTTCCAAGTGGCATTTAAACCGTCTTGTTAAGCTTCTGCGACCTGCACTTCTCTTCCAAGGGGCATTTAAACCATCTTGTTAAGCTAATGGGACCTGCATGTCTCTTCCAAGGGGCATTTAAACTGTCTTGTTAAGCTACTGCGACCTCCACCGTTCTGACAAGGGGCATTTAAACCGACTTGTTAAGCTCCTGCAACCTGCACGTCTCTTCCAAGTGGCATTTAAGCCGTCTTGTTAAGCTACTCTGACCTGCACGTTTCTTCCAAGGGGCATTTAAATCGTCATGTTTAGCTACTGCGACCTGCATGTCTCTTGCAAGGGGCATTTAAACCGTCTTGTTAAGCTACTGCGACCTGCACGTCTCTTCCAAGGGGCATTTAAACCGTTTTGTTAAGCTACTGCGACCTGCACGTCTCTTCCAAGGGGCATTTAAAGCGTCTTGTTAAGCTGCTGCGACCTGCATGTCTCTTCCAAAAGGGATTTTAACCGTCTTATTAAGCTACTGCAACCTGCACGTCTCTTCCAGGGGAATTTAAACCGTCTTGTTAAGCTACTGAGATCTGCACGTCTCTTCCAAGGGGCATTTAAACCTTCTTATTAAGCTACTGCGACCTGCATGTCTCTTCCAAGGAGCGTGTAAACCGTCTTGTTAAGCTACTGCGACCACCACCGCTCTTCCAAGGGGCATTTAAACCATCTTGTAAGCTACTGGGACCTGCACATCTCTACCAAGGGGAGTTTAAACCATCTTGTTAAGCTTCTGCGACCTGCACGTCTCTTCCAAGGGGCATTTAAACCGTCTTTTTAAGCTACTGCGACCTCCACCGCTCTTCCAAGGGGCTTTTAAACAGTCTTGTTAAGCTACTGAGACCTGCACGTCTCTTCCAAGGGGCATTTAAACCGTCTTTTTAAGCTAATGCGACCTGCATTTCTCTTCCAAGGGGCATTTCAACCGTCTTGTTAAGCTACTGCGACCTGCACGCCTCTTCCAAGGGTCATTTAAACCTTCTTATTAAGCTACTGCGTCCTGCATGTCTCTTCCAAGTGGCATTTAAACTGTCTTGTTAAGTTACTGCGACGTCCACCGCTCTTCCAAGGGGCATTTAAACCGTCTTGTTAAGCTACTGCGACCTGCACGTCTCTTCCAAGGGGCATTTAAAACCGTCTTGTTAAGCTACCGTAACCTCCACCACTTTTCCAAGGGGCATTTAAACCCTCTTGTTAAGCTACTGCGACCTGCATGTCTCTTCCAAGGGGCATTTAAACCGTCTTTTTAAGCTACTGCGACCTGCACGTCTCTTCCAAGGGGCATTTAAACAGTCTTGTTAAGCTACTGCGACTTGCAAGTCTCTTCCAAGGGGCATTTAAACCTTCTTGTTTAGCTACTGTAACCTCCACCAGTTTTCCAAGGGGCATTTAAACCTTCTTGTTAAGCTACTGCGACCTCCACTGCTCTTCCAAGGGGCATTTAATCCGTCTTGTTAAGCTACTGCGACCTGCACGTCTCTTTCAAGGGGCATTTAAACTGTCTTGTTAAGCTACTGCGACCTCCACCGCTCTTCCAAGGGGCATTTAAACCGTCTTGTTAAGCTACTGCGACCTGCACGTCTCTTCCAAGGGGCATTTAAAGTATATTGTTAAGCTACTGCGACCTGCACGTCTCTTCCAAGGGGCATTTAAACAGTCTTGTTAAGCTACTGCGACCTGCACGTCTCTTCCAAGTGGCATTTAAACCATGTTGTTAAGCTACTGCGACCTGCACGTCTCTTCCAATGGGCATTTAAACCATCTTGTTAAGCTGCTGTGACCTGCACGTCTCTTCCAAGTGGCATTTAAACCGTCTTGTTAAGCTACTGCGACCTCCACCGCTCTTCCAAGGGGCATTTAAACCGTCTTGTTAAGCTACTACGACCTCCACCGCTCTTCCAAGGGGCATTTAAACCGTCTTGTTAAGCTACAGCGACCTTATCGTCTCTTACAAGGGGCATTTAAACGGTCTTGTTAAGCTACTGCGACCTGCACGTTTCTTCCAAGGGGCATTTAAATCGTCATGTTAAGCTACTGCGACCTGCTTGTCTCTTGCAAGGGGCATTTAAACCGTCTTGTTAAGCTACTGCGACCTGCACGTCTCTTCCAAGGGACATTTAAAGCTTCTTGTTAAGCTGCTGCGACCTGCATGTCTCTTCCAAAAGGGATTTAAACCGTTTTTTTAAGCTACTACGACCTGCACGTCTCTTCCAAGGGGCATTTAAATCGTCTTGTTAAGCTACTGCTACCTGCATGTCTCTTCCAAGGGGCATTTAAACCTTCTTATTAAGCTACTGCGACCTGCACGTCTCTTCAAAGGGGCTTTTAAACAGTCTTGTTAAGCCACTGAGACCTGCACGTCTCTTCCAAGGGGCATTTAAACCGTCTTTTTCAGCTAATGCGACCTGCATTTCTCTTAAAAGGGGCAATTAAACCTTCTTATTAAGCTACTGCGTCCTGCATGTCTCCTCCAAGAGGCATTTAAACTGACTTGTTAAGCTACTGCGACGTCCACTGCTCTTCCAAGGGGCATTTAAACCGTCTTGTTAAGCTACTGCGACCTGCACGTCTGTACAAAGGGGCATTTAAACTGTCTTGTTAAGTTACTGCCACCTCCACCTCGCTTCCAGGGGGCATTTAAACCATCTTGTTAGCCTACTGCGACCTGCTCGTCACTTCCAAGGGGCATTTAGACCGTCTTTTATAGCTAGTGCGACCTGCACGTCTTTTCCAAGGCGCATTTAAACCGTCTTTTTAAGCTACTGCCACTTGCATGTCTCTTCCAAGGGGCATTTAAACCGTCTTATTAAGCTACTGTAACTTCCACCACTTTTCCAAGGGGCATTTAAACTGTCTTGTTAATTTACTTCGACATCCACCGCTCTTCCATGTGGCATTTAAACTGTCTTGTTAAGCTACTGCGACCTGCACTTCTCTTCCAAGGGGCATTTAAACGGTCTAGTTAAGCTACTACGACCTGCACGTCTCTTCCAAGGGACATTTAAACCGTCTTATTAAGCTACAGCGACCTCCACCGCTCTTCCAAGGGGAATTTAAACCATATTGTTAAGCTACTGCGACTTGCACGTCTCTTCCAAGGGGCATTTAAACCGTCTTGTTAAGCTACTGTAACCTCCACCACTTTTCCAAGGGGCATTTAAACCGTCTTGTTAAGCTACTGCGACCTGCATGTCTCTTCCAAGGGGCATTTAAACCATCTTTTTAAGCTACTGCGACCTGCACGTCTCTTCCAAGGGGCATTTAAACCGTCTTGTTAAGCTACTGCGAATTGCACGTCTCTTCCAAGGGGCATTTAAACCTTCTTGTTTAGCTACTGTAACCTCCACCACTTTTCCAAGGGGCATTTAAACCGTCTTGTTAAGCTACTGCGACCTGCACGTCCCTTCCAAGGGGCATTTAAACCGTCTTGTTAAGCTACTGGGACCTGCACGTCTCTTCCAAGGGGCATTTAAACCTTCTTGTTTAGCTACTGTAACCTCCACCACTTTTCCAAGGGGCATTTAAACCGTCTTGTTAAGCTACTGGGACCTGCACGTCTTTTCCAAGGGGCATTTAAAACGTCTTGTTAAGCTGCTGCGACCTGCATGTCTCTTCCAGGGGGCATTTAAAACGTCTTGTTAATCTACTGCGACCAGCACGTCTCTTTCAAGGGGCATTTAAACTGTCTAGTAAAGCTACTGCGACCTGCACGTCTCTTCCAATGGGCATTTAAACCATCATGTTAAGCTGCTGTGACCTGCACGTCTCTTCCAAGTGGCATTTAAAGCGTCTTGTTAAGCTACTGTGACCTCCACCGCTCTTCCAAGGGGCATTTAAACCGTCTTGTTAAGCTACTGCGACCTCCACCGCTCTTCCAAGGGGCATTTAAACCGTCTTGTTAAGCTACAGCGACCTTATCGTCTCTTACAAGGGGCATTTAAACGGTCTTGTTAATCTACTGCGACCTGCACGTTTCTTCCAAGGGGCATTTAAATCGTTATGTTAAGCTACTGCGACCTGCACGTCTCTTCCAAGGGGCATTTAAACCGTTTTGTTAAGCTACTGCGACCTGCACGTCTCTTCCAAGGGGCATTTAAAGCGTTTTGTTAAGCTGCTGCGACCTGCATGTCTCTTCCAAAAGGGATTTAAACCGTCTTATTAAGCTACTGCGATCTGCACGTCTCTTCCAAGGGGCATGTAAACCGTCTTGTTAAGCTACTGCGACCTGCACGTCTCTTCCAAGGGGAATTTAAACCGTCTTGTTAAGCTACTGCGACCTGCATGTCTCTTCCAAGGGGCATTTAAACCTTCTTATTAAGCTACTGCGACCTGCACGTCTCTTCCAAGGAGCATGTAAACCGTCTTGTTAAGCTAATTCGACCACCACCGCTCTTCCAAGGGGCATTTAAAGCGTCTTGTTAAGCTAGTGCGACCTGCACGTCTCTTCCAAGGGGCATTTAAACTGTCTTTTTAAGCGACTGCGACCTCCACCGCTCTTCCAAGGGGCTTTTAAACAGTCTTGTTAAGCTACTGAGACCTGCACGTCTCTTCCAAGGGGCATTTAAACCGTCTTTTTAAGCTAATGCGACCTGCATTTCTCTTCCAAGGGGCATTTAAACCGTCTTGTTAGGCTACTGCGACCTGCACGTCTCTTCCATGGGTCATTTAAACCTTCTTATTAAGCTACTGCGTCCTGCATGTCTCTTCCAAGGGGCATTTAAACTGTCTTGTTAAGCTACTGCGACGTCCACCGCTCTTCCAAGGGGCATTTAAACCGTCTTGTTAAGCTACTGCGACCTGCACGTCTCTTCAAAGGGGCATTTAAACTGTCTTGTTAAGTTACTGCCACCTCCACCTCTCTTCCAGGGGGCATTTAAACCGTCTTGTTAAGCTACTGCGACCTGCACGTCTCTACCAAGGGGCATTTAAACCATCTTGTTAAGCTACTGCGACCTCCACTGCTTTTCCAAGGGGCATTTAATCCGTCTTGTTAAGCTACTGCGACCTGCACGTCTCTTCCAAGGGGCATTTAAACCGTCTTGATAAGCTACTGCGAACTGCACGTCTCTTCCAAGGGGCATTTAAACAGTCTTGTTAAGCTTCTGCGACCTACACGTCTCTACCAAGGGGTCATTTAAACCGTCTTGTTAAGCTACTGCGACCTCCACTGCTCTTCCAAGGGGCATTTAATCCGTCTTGTTAAGCTACTGCGGCCTGCACGTCTCTTCCAAGGGGCATTTAAACCGTCTTGTTAAGCTACTGCTAACTGCACGTCTCTTCCAAGGGGCATTTAAACAGTCTTGTTAAGCTTCTGCGACCTGCACGTCTCCTCCAAGGGGCATTTTAACCGTCTTGTTAAGCTACTGCGACCTGCACGTCTCTTCCATGGGGCATTTAAACCATCTTGTTAAGCTACTGCGAACTGCACGTCTCTACCGTGGGGCATTTAGAACGTCTTGTTAAGATGCTGCGACCTGTACTTCTCTTCCAAGGGGCATTTAAACCGTATTGTTAAGCTAATGCGACCTGCATGTCTCTTCCAAGGGGCATTTAAACTGTCTTATTTAGCTACTGCGACCTCCACCGCTCTGCCAAGGGGCATTTAAACCGACTTGTTAAGCTCCTGCGACCTGCACGTCTCTTCCAAGGGACATTTAAGCCGTCTTGTTAAGCTACTGCGACTTTCACGTCTCTTCCAAGGGGCATTTAAACCGTCTTGTTAAGCTACTGTAACCTCCACCAATTTTCCAAGGGGCATTTAAACCGTCCTGTTAAGGTACTGCGACCTGCACGTCTCTTCCACGGGGCATTTAAAAAGCTTTGTTAAGCTACTGCGACCTGCACGTCTCTTCCAAGGGGCATTTAATCCGTCTTGTTAAGCTACGGTGACCTGCAGTTCTCTTCCAAGGGGTATTTAAACCGTCTTGTTAAGCTGCTGCGACCTGCATGTCTCTTTCAAGGGGCATTTAAACTGTCTTGTTAAGCTACTGCGACCTCCACCGCTCTTCCAAGGGGCATTTAAACTGTTTTGTTAAGCTACTGCGACCTGCACGTCTTTTCCAAGGGGCATTTAAACCGTCTTGTTAAGCTACTGCGACCTGCACGTCTCTTCCAAGTGGCATTTAAGCCAGCTTGTTAAGCTACTGCGACCTGCACGTCTCTTCCAAGGGGCATTTAAACCGTCTTGTTAAGCGACTGCGAACTGCACGTCTCTTCCAAGGGGCATTTAAACAGTCTTGTTAAGCTTCTGCGACCTGCACGTCTCTTCCAAGTGGCATTTTAACCATCTTGTTAAGCTACTGCGACCTTCACTTCTCTTCCAAAGGGCATTTAAACCGTCTTGTTAAGCTACTGCGACGTCCACCGATCTACCAAGGGGCATTTAAACCGTCTTTTTAAGCTACTGCGACCTCCACCGCTCTTCCAAAGGGCATTTTAACCGTCTTGTTAAGCTACTGTGACCTGCACGTCTCTACCAAGGGGCATTTAAACCGTCTTGTTAAGCTACTGCGACCTCCACTGCTCTTCCAAGGGGCATTTAATCCGTCTTGTTAAGCTACTGCGACTTGCCCGTCTCTTCCAAGGGGCATTTAAACCGTCTTGTTAAGCTACTGTAACCTCCACCACTTTTCCAAGGGGCATTTAAACCGTCTTGTTAAGCTACTGCGACCTCCACTGCTCTTCCAAGGGGCATTTAATCGGTCTTGTTAAGCTACTGCGAACTTCACGTCTCTTCCAACGGGTATTTAAAGCGTCTTGTTAAGCTACTGCGAACTGCATGTCTCTTCCAAGTGGCATTTAAACCGTCTTGTTAAGCTTCTGCGACCTGCAATTCTCTTCCAAGAGGCATTTAAACCGTCTTGTTAAGCTAATGGGACCTGCATGTCTCTTCCAAGGGGCATTTAAACAGTCTTGTTAAGCTACTGCGACCTCCACCGCTCTTCCAAAGGGCATTTTAACCATCTTGTTAAACTTCTGTGACCTGCACGTCTCTACCAAGGGGCATTTAAACAGTCTTGTTAAGCTACTGCGACCACCACTGCTTTTCCAAGGGGCATCTAATCCGTCTTGTTAAGCTACTGCGACCGGCACGTCTCTACCAAGGGGCATTTAAACCGTCTTGTTAAGCTACTGCGACCTCCACTGCTTTTCCAAGGGGCATTTAATCCATCTTGTTAAGCTACTGTGACCTGCACGTCTCTTCCAAGGGGCATTTAAACCGTCTTGATAAGCTACTGCGAACTGCACGTCTCTTCCAAGGGGCATTTAAACTGTTTTGTTAAGCTACTGCGACCTGCACGTCTTTTCCAAGGGGCATTTAAACCGTCTTGTTAAGCTACTGCGACCTGCACGTCTCTTCCAAGTGGCATTTAAACCAGCTTGTTAAGCTACTGCGACCTGCACGTCTCTTCCAAGGGGCATTTAAACCGTCTTGTTAAGCCACTGCGAACTGCACGTCTCTTCCAAGGGGCATTTAGACAGTCTTGTTAAGCTTCTGCGACCTGCACGTCTCTTCCAAGGGGCATTTTAACCATCTTGTTAAGCTACTGCGACCTTCACTTCTCTTCCAAGGGGCATTTAAACTGTCTTGTTAAGCTACTGCGACCTCCACCGATCTTCCAAGGGGCATTTAAACCGTCTTTTTAAGCTACTGCGACCTCCACCGCTCTTCCAAAGGGCATTTTAACCGTCTTGTTAAGCTACTGTGACCTGCACGTCTCTACCAAGGGGCATTTAAACCGTCTTGTTAAGCTACTGCGACCTCCACTGCTCTTCCAAGGGGCATTTAATCCGTCTTGTTAAGCTACTGCGAACTGCACGTCTCTTCCATGGGGCATTTAAACCGTCTTGTTAAGCTACTGCGAACTGCACGTCTCTTCCAAGGGGTATTTAAACCGACTTGTTAAGCTTCTGCGACCTGCATGTCTCTTCCAAGGGGCATTTAAACTGTCTTGTTAAGCTACTGCGACCTCCACCGATCTGCCAAGGGGCATTTAAACCGACTTGTTAAGCTCCTGCGACCTGCAAGTCTCTTCCAAGGGGCATTTAAGCCGTCTTGTTAAGCTACTGCGACTTGCCCGTCTCTTCCAAGGGGCATTTAAACCGTCTTGTTAAGCTACTGTAACCTCCATCACTTTTCCAAGGGGCATTTAAACCGTCTTGTTAAGCTACTGCGACCTCCACTGCTCTTCCAAGGGGCATTTAATCGGTCTTGTTAAGCTACTGCGAACTTCACGTCTCTTCCAACGGGTATTTAAACCGTCTTGTTAAGCTACTGCGAACTGCACGTCTCTTCCAAGTGGTATTTAAATCGTCTTGTTAAGCTTCTGCGACCTGCAATTCTCTTCCAAGAGGCATTTAAACCGTCTTGTTAAGCTAATGGGACCTGCATGTCTCTTCCAAGGGGCATTTAAACTGTCTTGTTAAGCTACTGCGACCTCCACCGTTCTGCCAAAGGGCATTTAAACCGACTTGTTAAGCTCCTGCAACCTTCACGTCTCTTCCAAGTGGCATTTAAGCCGTCTTGTTAAGCTACTCTGATCTGCACGTTTCTTCCAAGGGGCATTTAAATCGTCATGTTTAGCTACTGCGACCTGCATGTCTCTTGCAAGGGGCATTTAAACTGTCTTGTTAAGCTACTGCGACCTGCACGTCTCTTCCAAGGGGCATTTAAACCGTTTTGTTAAGCTATTGCGACCTGCACGTCTCTTCCAAGGGGCATTTAAAGCGTCTTGTTAAGCTGCTGCTATCTGCATGTCTCTTCCAAAAGGGATTTAAACCGTCTTATTAAGCTACTGCGACCTGCACGTCTCTTCCAAGGGGCATTTAAACCGTCTTGTTAAGCTACTGCGACCTGCACGTCTCTTCCAAGGGGAATTTAAACCGTCTTGTTAAGCTACTGCGACCTGCACGTCTCTTCCAAGGGGCATTAAAACCTTGTTATTAAGCTACTGCGACCTGCACGTCTCTTCCAAGGAGCGTGTAAACCGTCTTGTTAAGCTACTGCGACCACCACCGCTCTTCCAAGGGGCATTTAAACCATCTTGTTAAGCTACTGGGACCTGCACGTCTCTACCAAGGGGAGTTTAAACCATCTTGTTAAGCTTCTGCAACCTGCACGTCTCTTCCAAGGGGCATTTAAACCGTCTTTTTAAGCTACTGCGACCTCCACCGCTCTTACAAGGGGCTTTTAAACAGTCTTGTTAAGCTACTGAGACATGCACGTCTCTTCCAAGGGGCATTTAAACCGTCTTTTTAAGCTAATGCGACCTGCATTTCTCTTCCAAGGGGCATTTAAACCGTCTTGTTAAGCTACTGCGACCTGCACGCCTCTTCCAAGGGTCATTTAAACCTTCTTCTTAAGCTACTGCGTCCTGCATGTCTCTTCCAAGTGGCATTTAAACTGTCTTGTTAAGCTACTGCGACGTCCACCGCTCTTCCAAGGGGCATTTAAACCGTCTTGTTAAGCTACTGTGACCTGCATGTCTCTTCCAAGGGGCATTTAAAACCGTCTTGTTAAGCTACTGTAACCTCCACCACTTTTCCAAGGGGCATTTAAACCGTCTTGTTAAGCTACTGCGACCTGCATGTCTCTTCCAAGGGGCATTTAAACCGTCTTTTTAAGCTACTGCGACCTGCACGTCTCTTCCAAGGGGCATTTAAACAGTCTTGTTAAGCTACTGCGACTTGCAAGTCTCTTCCAAGGGGCATTTAAACCTTCTTGTTTAACTACTGTAACCTCCACCAGTTTTCCAAGGGGCATTTAAACCGTCTTGTTAAGCTACTGCGACCTGCTCTACTCAACCAAAGGGTATTTAAACAGTCTTGTTAAGCTACTGCGACGTGCACGTCTCTTCCAAGGGGCATTTAAACCGTCTTGTTAAGCTACTGCGACTTGCACGTCTCTTCCACGGGGCATTTAAACAGTCTTGTTAAGCTACTGCGACCTCTACCGCTCTTCCAAAGGGCATTTTAACCATCTTATTAAGCTTCTGTGACCTGCACGTCTTTACCAAGGGGCATTTAAACTGTCTTGTTAAGCTACTGCGACCTCCACTGCTTTTCCAAGGGGCATTTAATCCGCCTTGTTAAGCTACTGCGACCTGCACGTCTCTTCCAAGGGGCATTTAAACCGTCTTGTTAAGCTACTGCGAACTGCACATCTCTTCCAAGGGGCATTTAAACAGTCTTGTTAAGCTTCTGCGACCTGCACGTCTCTACCAAGGGGTCATTTAAACCGTCTAGTTAAGCTACTGCGACCTCCACTGCTCTTCCAAGGGGCATTTAATCCGTCTTGTTAAGCTACTGCGACCTGCACGTCTCTTCCAAGGGGCATTTAAACCGTCTTGTTAAGCTACTGCGAACTGCACGTCTCTTCCAAGGGCATTTAAACAGTCTTGTTAAGCTTTTGCGACCTGCACGTCTCTTCCAAGGGGCATTTAAACAGTCTTGTTAAGCTACTGCGACCTCCACCGCTCTTCCAAAGGGCATTTTAACCATCTTGTTAAACTTCTGTGACCTGCACGTCTCTACCTAGGGGCATTTAAACAGTCTTGTTAAGCTACTGCTACCACCACTGCTTTTCCAAGGGGCATCTAATCCGTCTTGTTAAGCTACTGCGACCGGCACGTCTCTACCAAGGGGCATTTAAACCGTCTTGTTAAGCTACTGCGACCTCCACTGCTTTTCCAAGGGGCATTTAATCCATCTTGTTAAGCTACTGTGACCTGCACGTTTCTTCCAAGGGGCATTTAAACCGTCTTGATAAGCTACTGCGAACTGCACGTCTCTTCCAAGGGGCATTTAAACTGTTTTGTTAAGCTACTGCGACCTGCACGTCTTTTCCAAGGGGCATTTAAACCGTCTTGTTAAGCTACTGCGACCTGCACGTCTCTTACAAGTGGCATTTAAACCAGCTTGTTAAGCTACTGCGACCTGCACGTCTCTTCCAAGGGGCATTTAAACCGTCTTGTTAAGCGACTGCGAACTGCACGTCTCTTCCAAGGGGCATTTAAACAGTCTTGTTAAGCTTCTGCGACCTGCACGTCTCTTCCAAGGGGCATTTTAACCATCTTGTTAAGCTACTGCGACCTTCACTTCTCTTTCAAGGGGCATTTAAACGGTCTTGTTAAGCTACTGCGACCTCCACCGATCTTCCAATGGGCATTTAAACTGTCTTTTTAAGCTACTGCGACCTCCACCGCTCTTCCAAAGGGCATTTTAACCGTCTTGTTAAGCTACTGTGACCTGCACGTCTCTACCAAGGGGCATTTAAACCGTCTTGTTAAGCTACTGCGACCTCCACTGCTCTTCCAAGGGGCATTTAATCCGTCTTGTTAAGCTACTGCGAACTGCACGTCTCTTCCATGGGGCATTTAAACCGTCTTGTTAAGCTACTGCGAACTGCACGTCTCTTCCAAGGGGTATTTAAACCGACTTGTTAAGCTTCTGCGACCTGCATGTCTCTTCCAAGGGGCATTTAAACTGTCTTGTTAAGCTACTGCGACCTCCACCGATCTGCCAAGGGGCATTTAAACCGACTTGTTAAGCTCCTGCGACCTGCAAGTCTCTTCCAAGGGGCATTTAAGCCGTCTTGTTAAGCTACTGCGACTTGCCCGTCTCTTCCAAGGGGCATTTAAACCATCTTGTTAAGCTACTGTAACCTCCACCACTTTTCCAAGGGGCATTTAAACCGTCTTTTTAAGCTACTGCGACCTCCACTGCTCTTCCAAGGGGCATTTAATCGGTCTTGTTAAGCTACTGCGAACTTCACGTCTCTTCCAACGGGTATTTAAAGCGTCTTGTTAAGCTACTGCGAACTGCACGTCTCTTCCAAGTGGCATTTAAACCGTCTTGTTAAGCTTCTGCGACATGCAATTCTCTTCCAAGAGGCATTTAAACCGTCTTGTTAAGCTAATGGGACCTGCATGTCTCTTCCAAGGGGCATTTAAACAGTCTTGTTAAGCTACTGCGACCTCCACCGCTCTTCCAAAGGGCATTTTAACCATCTTGTTAAACTTCTGTGACCTGCACGTCTCTACCAAGGGGCATTTAAACAGTCTTGTTAAGCTACTGCGACCACCACTGCTTTTCCAAGGGGCATCTAATCCGTCTTGTTAAGCTACTGCGACCGGCACGTCTCTACCAAGGGGCATTTAAACCGTCTTTTTAAGCTACTGCGACCTCCACTGCTTTTCCAAGGGGCATTTAATCCATCTTGTTAAGCTACTGTGACCTGCACGTCTCTTCCAAGGGGCATTTAAACCGTCTTGATAAGCTACTGCGAACTGCACGTCTCTTCCAAGGGGCATTTAAACTGTTTTGTTAAGCTACTGCGACCTGCACGTCTTTTCCAAGGGGCATTTAAACCGTCTTGTTAAGCTACTGCGACCTGCACGTCTCTTCCAAGTGGCATTTAAACCAGCTTGTTAAGCTACTGCGACCTGCACGTCTCTTCCAAGGGGCATTTAAACCGTCTTGTTAAGCGACTGCGAACTGAACGTCTCTTCCAAGGGGCATTTAGACAGTCTTGTTAAGCTTCTGCGACCTGCACGTCTCTTCCAAGGGGCATTTTAACCATCTTGTTAAGCTACTGCGACCTTCACTTCTCTTCCAAGTGGCATTTAAACGGACTTGTTAAGCTACTGCGACCTCCACCGATCTTCCAAGGGGCATTTAAACCGTCTTTTTAAGCTACTGCGACCTCCACCGCTCTTCCAAAGGGCATTTTAACCGTCTTGTTAAGCTACTGTGACCTGCACGTCTCTACCAAGGGGCATTTAAACCGTCTTGTTAAGCTACTGCGACCTCCACTGCTCTTCCAAGGGGCATTTAATCCGTCTTGTTAAGCTACTGCGAACTGCACGTCTCTTCCATGGGGCATTTAAACCGTCTTGTTAAGCTACTGCAAACTGCACGTCTCTTCCAAGGGGTATTTAAACCGACTTGTTAAGCTTCTGCGACCTGCATGTCTCTTCCAAGGGGCATTTAAACTGTCTTGTTAAGCTACTGCGACCTCCACCGATCTGCCAAGGGGCATTTAAACCGACTTGTTAAGCTCCTGCGACCTGCAAGTCTCTTCCAAGGGGCATTTAAGCCGTCTTGTTAAGCTACTGCGACTTGCCCGTCTCTTCCAAGGGGCATTTAAACCGTCTTGTTAAGCTACTGTAACCTCCACCACTTTTCCAAGGGGCATTTAAACCGTCTTGTTAAGCTACTGCGACCACCACTGCTCTTCCAAGGGGCATTTAATCGGTCTTGTTAAGCTACTGCGAACTTCACGTCTCTTCCAACGGGTATTTAAACCGTCTTGTTAAGCTACTGCGAACTGCACGTCTCTTCCAAGTGGTATTTAAACCGTCTTGTTAAGCTTCTGCGACCTGCAATTCTCTTCCAAGAGGCATTTAAACCGTCTTGTTAAGCTAATGGGACCTGCATGTCTCTTCCAAGGGGCATTTAAACTGTCTTGTTAAGCTACTGCGACCTCCACCGTTCTGCCAAAGGGCATTTAAACCGACTTGTTAAGCTCCTGCAACCTGCACGTCTCTTCCAAGTGGCATTTAAGCCGTCTTGTTAAGCTACTCTGACCTGCACGTGTCTTCCAAGGGGCATTTAAATCGTCATGTTTAGCTACTGCGACCTGCATATCTCTTGCAAGGGGCATTTAAAGCGTCTTGTTAAGCTACTGCGACCTGCACGTCTCTTCCAAGGGGCATTTAAACCGTTTTGTTAAGCTATTGCGACCTGCACGTCTCTTCCAAGGGGCATTTAAAGCGTCTTGTTAAGCTGCTGCGATCTGCATGTCTCTTCCAAAAGGGATTTAAACCGTCTTATTAAGCTACTGCGACCTGCACGTCTCTTCCAAGGGGCATTTAATCCGTCTTGTTAAGCTACTGCGACCTGCACGTCTCTTCCAAGGGGCATTTAAACCGTCTTGTTAAGCTACTGCGACCTGCACGTCTCTTCCCAGGGGCATTTAAACCGTCTTGTTAAGCTACTGCGACCTGCACGTCTCATCCAAGGGGAATTTAAACCGTCTTGTTAAGCTACTGCGATCTGCACGTCTCTTCCAAGGGGCATTTAAACCTTCTTATTAAGCTACTGCGACCTGCACGTCTCTTCCAAGGAGCGTGTAAACCGTCTTGTTAAGCTACTGCGACCACCACCGCTCTTCCAAGGGGCATTTAAACCATCTTGTTAAGCTACTGGGACCTGCGCGTCTCTACCAAGGGGCGTTTAAACCATCTTGTTAAGCTTCTGCGACCTGCACGTCTCTTCCAAGGGGCATTTAAACCGTCTTTTTAAGCTACTGCGACCTCCACCGCTCTTACAAGGGACTTTTAAACAGTCTTGTTAAGCTACTGAGACCTGCACGTCTCTTCCAAGGGGCATTTAAACCGTCTTTTTAAGCTAATGCGACCTGCATTTCTCTTCCAAGGGGCATTTAAACCGTCTTGTTAAGCTACTGCGACCTGCACGCCTCTTCCAAGGGTCATTTAAACCTTCTTATTAAGCTACTGCGTCCTGCATGTCTCTTCCAAGTGGCATTTAAACTGTCTTGTTAAGCTACTGCGACGTCCACCGCTCTTCCAAGGGGCATTTAAACCGTCTTGTTAAGCTACTGCGACCTGCACGTCTCTTCCAAGGGGCATTTAAAACCGTCTTGTTAAGCTACTGCAACCTCCACCACTTTTCCAAGGGGCATTTAAACCGTCTTGTTAAGCTACTGCGACCTGCATGTCTCTTCCAAGGGGCATTTAAACCGTCTTTTTAAGCTACTGCGACCTGCACGTCTCTTCCAAGGGGCATTTAAACAGTCTTGTTAAGCTACTGCGACTTGCAAGTCTCTTCCAAGGGGCATTTAAACCTTCTTGTTTAACTACTGTAACCTCCACCAGTTTTCCAAGGGGCATTTAAACCGTCTTGTTAAGCTACTGCGACCTGCTCTACTCAACCAAAGGGTATTTAAACCGTCTTGTTAAGCTACTGCGACGTGCACGTCTCTTCCAAGGGGCATTTAAACCGTCTTGTTAAGCTACTGCGACCTCCACCGCTCTTCCAAGGGGCATTTAAACCGACTTGTTAAGCTACTGCGACCTGCACGTCTCTTCCACGGGGCATTTAAACAGTCTTGTTAAGCTACTGCGACCTCCACTGCTTTTCCAAGGGGCATTTAATCCGTCTTGTTAAGCTACTGCGACCTGCACGTCTCTTCCAAGGGGCATTTAAACCGTCTTGTTAAGCTACTGCAAACTGCACGTCTCTTCCAAGGGGCATTTAAACAGTCTTGTTAAGCTTCTGCGACCTGCACGTCTCTACCAAGGGGTTATTTAAACCGTTTTGTTAAGCTACTGCGACCTCCACTGCTCTTCCAAGGGGCAGTTAATCCGTCTTGTTAAGCTACTGCGACCTGCACGTCTCTTCCAAGGGGCATTTAAACCGTCTTGTTAAGCTACTGTGAACTGCACGTCTCTTCCAAGGGGCATTTAAACAGTCTTGTTAAGCTTTTGCGACCTGCACGTCTCTTCCAAGGGGCATTTAAACAGTCTTGTTAAGCTACTGCGACCTCCACCGCTCTTCCAAAGGGCATTTTAACCATCTTGTTAAACTTCTGTGACCTGCACGTCTCTACCAAGGGGCATTTAAACAGTCTTGTTAAGCTACTGCGACCACCACTGCTTTTCCAAGGGGCATCTAATCCGTCTTGTTAAGCTACTGCGACCGGCACGTCTCTACCAAGGGGCATTGAAACCGTCTTGTTAAGCTACTGCGACCTCCACTGCTTTTCCAAGGGGCATTTAATTCGTCTTTTTAAGCTACTGCGACCTGCACGTCTCTTCCAAGGGGCATTTAAACCGTCTTGTTAAGCGACTGCGAACTGCACGTCTCTTCCAAGGGGAATTTAAACAGTCTTGTTAAGCTTCTGCGACCTGCACGTCTCTTCCAAGGGGCATTTTAACCATCTTGTTAAGCTACTGCGACCTTCACTTCTCTTCCAAGGGGCATTTAAACGGTCTTGTTAAGCTACTGCGACGTCCACCGATCTTCCAAGGGGCATTTAAACCGTCTTTTTAAGCTACTGCGACCTCCACCGCTCTTCCAAAGGGCATTTTAACCATCTTGTTAAGCTACTGTGACCTGCACGTCTCTACCAAGGGGCATTTAAACCGTCTTGTTAAGCTACTGCGACCTCCACTGCTCTTCCAAGGGGCATTTAATCCGTCTTGTTAAGCTACTGCGAACTGCACGTCTCTTCCATTGGGCATTTAAACCGTCTTGTTAAGCTACTGCGAAGTGCACGTCTCTTCCAAGGGGTATTTAAACCGACTTGTTAAGCTTCTGCGACCTGCATTTCTCTTCCAAGGGGCATTTAAACTGTCTTGTTAAGCTACTGCGACCTCCACCGCTCTGCCAAGGGGCATTTAAACCGACTTGTTAAGCTCCTGCGACCTGCAAGTCTCTTCCAAGGGGCATTTAAGCCGTCTTGTTAAGCTACTGCGACTTGCCCGTCTCTTCCAAGGGGCATTTAAACCGTCTTGTTAAGCTACTGTAACCTCCACCACTTTTCCAAGGGGCATTTAAACCGTCTTGTTACGCTACTGCGACCTCCACTGCTCTTCCAAGGGGCATTTAATCGGTCTTGTTAAGCTACTGCGAACTTCACGTCTCTTCCAACGGGTATTTAAACCGTCTTGTTAAGCTACTGCGAACTGCAAGTCTCTTCCAAGTGGCATTTAAACCGTCTTGTTAAGCTAATGGGACCTGCATGTCTCTTCCAAGGGGCATTTAAACTGTCTTGTTAAGCTACTGCGACCTCCACCGTTCTGCCAAAGGGCATTTAAACCGACTTGTTAAGCTCCTGCAACCTGCACGTCTCTTCCAAGTGGCATTTAAGCCGTCTTGTTAAGCTACTCTGACCTGCACGTTTCTTCCAAGGGGCATTTAAATCGTCATGTTTAGCTACTGCGACCTGCATGTCTCTTGCAAGGGGCATTTAAACCGTTTTGTTAAGCTATTGCGACCTGCACGTCTCTTCCAAGAGGCATTTAAAGCGTCTTGTTAAGCTGCTGCGATCTACATGTCTCTTCCAAAAGGGATTTAAACCGTCTTATTAAGCTACTGCGACCTGCACGTCTCTTCCAAGGGGCATTTAAACCGTCTTGTTAAGCTACTGCGACCTGCACGTCTCTTCCAAGGGGAATTTAAACCGTCTTGTTAAGCTACTGCGACCACCACCGCTCTTCCAAGGGGCATTTAAACCATCTTGTTAAGCTTCTGCGACCTGCACGTCTCTTCCAAGGGGCATTTAAACCGTCTTTTTAAGCTACTGCGACCTCCACCGCTCTTACAAGGGGCTTTTAAACAGTCTTGTTAAGCTACTGAGACCTGCACGTCTCTTCCAAGGGGCATTTAAACCGTCTTTTTAAGCTAATGCGACCTGCATTTCTCTTCCAAGGGGCATTTAAACCGTCTTGTTAAGCTACTGCGACCTCCACTGCTCTTCCAAGGGGCATTTAATCGGTCTTGTTAAGCTACTGCGAACTTCACGTCTCTTCCAACGGGTATTTAAACCGTCTTGTTAAGCTACTGCGAACTGCACGTCTCTTCCAAGTGGCATTTAAACCGTCTTGTTAAGCTTCTGCGACCTGCAATTCTCTTCCAAGAGGCATTTAAACCGTCTTGTTAAGCTAATGGGACCTGCATGTCTCTTCCAAGGGGCATTTAAACTGTCTTGTTAAGCTACTGCGACCACCACCGTTCTGCCAAAGGGCATTTAACCCGACTTGTTAAGCTCCTGCAACCTGCACGTCTCTTCCAAGTGGCATTTAAGCCGTCTTGTTAAGCTACTCTGACCTGCACGTTTCTTCCAAGGGGCATTTAAATCGTCATGTTTAGCTACTGCGACCTGCATGTCTCTTGCAAGGGGCATTTAAACAGTTTTGTTAAGCTATTGCGACCTGCACGTCTCTTCCAAGGGGCATTTAAAGCGTCTTGTTAAGCTGCTGCGATCTGCATGTCTCTTCCAAAAGGGATTTAAACCGTCTTATTAAGCTACTGCGACCTGCACGTCTCTTCCAAGGGGAATTTAAACCGTCTTGTTAAGCTACTGCGACCTGCACGTCTCTTCCAAGGGGCATTTAAACCTTCTTATTAAGCTACTGCGACCTGCACGTCTCTTCCAAGGAGCGTGTAAACCGTCTTGTTAAGCTACTGCGACCACCACCGCTCTTCCAAGGGGCATTTAAACCATCTTGTTAAGCTACTGGGACCTGCACGTCTCTACCAAGGGGCGTTTAAACCATCTTGTTAAGCTTCTGCGACCTGCACGTCTCTTCCAAGGGGCATTTAAACCGTCTTTTTAAGCTACTGCGACCTCCACCGCTCTTACAAGGGGCTTTTAAACAGTTTTGGTAAGCTACTGAGACCTGCACGTCTCTTCCAAGAGGCATTTAAACCGTCTTTTTAAGCTAATGCAACCTGCATTTCTCTTCCAAGGGGCATTTAAACCGTCTTGTTAAGCTACTGCGACCTGCACGCCTCTTCCAAGGGTCATTTAAACCTTCTTCTTAAGCTACTGCGTCCTGCATGTCTCTTCCAAGTGGCATTTAAACTGTCTTGTTAAGCTACTGCGACGTCCACCGCTCTTCCAAGGGGCATTTAAACCGTCTTGTTAAGCTACTGCGACCTGCACGTCTCTTCCAAGGGGCATTTAAAACCGTCTTGTTAAGCTACTGTAACCTCCACCACTTTTCCAAGGGGCATTTAAACCGTCTTGTTAAGCTACTGCGACCTGCATGTCTCTTCCAAGGGGCATTTAAACCGTCTTTTTAAGCTACTGCGACCTGCACTTCTCTTCCAAGGGGCATTTAAACAGTCTTGTTAAGCTACTGCGACTTGCAAGTCTCTTCCAAGGGGCATTTAAACCTTCTTGTTTAACTACTGTAACCTCCACCAGTTTTCCAAGGGGCATTTAAACCGTCTTGTTAAGCTACTGCGACGTGCACGTCTCTTCCAAGGGGCATTTAAACCGTCTTGTTAAGCTACTGCGACTTGCACGTCTCTTCCACGGGGCATTTAAACAGTCTTGTTAAGCTACTGCGACCTCTACCACTCTTCCAAAGGGCATTTTAACCATCTTGTTAAGCTTCTGTGACCTGCACGTCTCTACCAAGGGGCATTTAAACTGTCTTGTTAAGCTACTGCGACCTCCACTGCTTTTCCAAGGGGCATTTAATCCGTCTTGTTAAGCTACTGCGACCTGCACGTCTCTTCCAAGGGGCATTTAAACCGTCTTGTTAAGCCACTGCGAACTGCACGTCTCTTCCAAGGGGCATTTAAACAGTCTTGTTAAGCTTCTGCGACCTGCACGTCTCTACCAAGGGGTCATTTAAACCGTCTTGTTAAGCTACTGCGACCTCCACTGCTCTTCCAAGGGGCATTTAATCCGTCTTGTTAAGCTACTGCGACCTGCACGTCTCTTCCAAGGGGCATTTAAACCGTCTTGTTAAGCTACTGCGAACTGCACGTCTCTTCCAAGGGGCATTTAAACAGTCTTGTTAAGCTTTTGCGATCTGCACGTCTCTTCCAAGGGGCATTTAAACAGTCTTGTTAAGCTACTGCGACCTCCACCGCTCTTCCAAAGGGCATTTTAACCATCTTCTTAAACTTCTGTGACCTGCACGTCTCTACCAAGGGGCATTTAAACAGTCTTGTTAAGCTACTGCGACCACCACTGCTTTTCCAAGGGGCATCTAATCCGTCTTGTTAACCTACTGCGACCGGCACGTCTCTACCAAGGGGCATTTAAACCGTCTTGTTAAGCTATTGCGACCTCCACTGCTTTTCCAAGGGGCATTTAATCCGTCTTGTTAAGCTACTGCGACCTGCACGTCTCTTCCAAGGGGCATTTAAACCGTCTTGATAAGCTACTGCGAACTGCACGTCTCTTCCAAGGGGCATTTAAACAGTCTTGTTAAGCTTCTTCGACCTGCACGTCTCCTCCAAGGGGCATTTTAACCGTCTTGTTAAGCTACTGCGACCTGCACGTCTCTTCCATGGGGCATTTAAACCATCTTGTTAAGCTACTGCGAACTGCACGTCTCTACCAAGGGGCATTTAAACCGTCTTGTTAAGCTTCTGCGACCTGTACTTCTTTTCCAAGGGGCATTTAAACCGTATTGTTAAGCTAATGCGACCTGCATGTCTCTTCCAAGGGGCATTTAAACTGTCTTATTTAGCTACTGCGACCTCCACCGCTCTGCCAAGGGGCATTTAAACCGACTTGTTAAGCTCCTGCGACCTGCACGTCTCTTCCAAGGGGCATTTAAGCCGTCTTGTTAAGCTACTGCGACTTGCACGTCTCTTCCAAGGGGCATTTAAACCGTCTTGTTAAGCTACTGTAACCTCCACCAATTTTCCAAGGGGCATTTAAACCGTCCTGTTAAGGTACTGCGACCTGCACGTCTCTTCCAGGCGGCATTTAAAAAGCTTTGTTAAGCTACTGCGACCTGCACGTCTCTTCCAAGGGGCATTTAATCCGTCTTGTTAAGCTACGGCGACCTGCACTTCTCTTCCAAGGGGTATTTAAACCGTCTTGTTAAGCTGCTGCGACCTGCATGTCTCTTTCAAGGGGCATTTAAACTGTCTTGTTAAGCTACTGCTACCTCCACCGCTCTTCCAAGGGGCATTTAAACCGTCTTGTTAAGCTACTGCGACCTGCACGTCTCTTCCAAGGGGCATTTAAACTGTTTTGTTAAGCTACTGCGACCTGCACGTCTTTTCCAAGGGGCATTTAAACCGTCTTGTTAAGCTACTGCGACCTGCACGTCTCTTCCAAGTGGCATTTAAACCAGCTTGTTAAGCTACTGCAACCTGCACGTCTCTTCCAAGGGGCATTTAAACCGTCTTGTTAAGCGACTGCGAACTGCACGTCTCTTCCAAGGGGCATTTAAACAGTCTTGTTAAGCTTCTGCGACCTGCACGTCTCTTCCAAGGGGCATTTTAACCATCTTGTTAAGCTACTGCGACCTTCACTTCTCTTCCAAGGGGCATTTAAACGGTCTTGTTAAGCTACTGCGACGTCCACCGATCTTCCAAGGGGCATTTAAACCGGCTTTTTAAGCTACTGCGACCTCCACCGCTCTTCCAAAGGGCATTTTAACCGTCTTGTTAAGCTACTGTGACCTGCACGTCTCTACCAAGGGGCATTTAAACCGTCTTGTTAAGCTACTGCGACCTCCACTGCTCTTCCAAGGGGCATTTAATCCGTCTTGTTAAGCTACTGCGAACTGCACGTCTCTTCCATGGGGCATTTAAACCGTCTTGTTAAGCTACTGCGAACTGCACGTCTCTTCCAAGGGGTATTTAAACCGACTTGTTAAGCTTCTGCGACCTGCATGTCTCTTCCAAGGGGCATTTAAACTGTCTTGTTAAGCTACTGCGACCTCCACCGCTCTGCCAAGGGGCATTTAAACCGACTTGTTAAGCTCCTGCGACCTGCAAGTCTCTTCCAAGGGGCATTTAAGCCGTCTTGTTAAGCTACTGCGACTTACCCGTCTCTTCCAAGGGGCATTTAAACCGTCTTGTTAAGCTACTGTAACCTCCACCACTTTTCCAAGGGGCATTTAAACCGTCTTGTTAAGCTACTGCGACCTCCACTGCTCTTCCAAGGGGAATTTAATCGGTCTTGTTAAGGTACTGCGAACTTCACGTCTCTTCCAACGGTTATTTAAGCCGTCTTGTTAAGCTACTGCGAACTGCACGTCTCTTCCAAGTGGCATTTAAACCGTCTTGTTAAGCTTCTGCGACCTTCAATTCTCTTCCAAGAGGCATTTAAACTGTCTTGTTAAGCTAATGGGACCTGCATGTCTCTTCCAAGGGGCATTTAAACTGTCTTGTTAAGCTACTGCGACCTCCACCGTTCTGCCAAAGGGCATTTAAACCGACTTGTTAAGCTTATGCGAACTGCACGTCTCTTCAATGGGGCATTTAAACCGTCTTGTTAAGCTACTCTGACCTGCACGTTTCTTCCAAGGGGCATTTAAATCATCACGTTTAGCTACTGCGACCTGCACGTCTCTTCCAAGGGGCATTTAAAGCGTCTTGTTAAGCTGCTGCGATCTGCATGTCTCTTCCAAAAGGGATTTAAATCGTCTTATTAAGCTACTGCGACCTGCACGTCTCTTCCAAGGGGCATTTAAACCGTCTTGTTAAGCTACTGCGACCTGCACGTCTCTTCCAAGGGGAATTTAAACCGTCTTGTTAAGCTACTGCGACCTGCACGTCTCTTCCAAGGGGCATTTAAACCTTCTTATTATGCTACTGCGACCTGCACGTCTCTTCCAAGGAGCGTGTAAACCGTCTTGTTAAGCTACTGCGACCACCACCGCTCTTCCAAGGGGCATTTAAACCATATTGTTAAGCTACTGGGACCTGCACGTCTCTAACAAGGGGCGTTTAAACCATCTTGTTAAGCTTCTGCGACCTGCACGTCTCTTCCAAGGGGCATTTAAACCGTCTTTTTAAGCTACTGCGACCTCCACCGCTCTTACAAGGGGCTTTTAAACAGTCTTGTTAAGCTACTGAGACCTGCACTTCTCTTCCAAGGGGCATTTAAACTGTCTTTTTAAGCTAATGCGACCTGCATTTCTCTTCCAAGGGGCATTTAAACCGTCTTGTTAAGCTACTGCGACCTGCACGCCTCTTCCAAGGGTCATTTAAACCTTCTTATTAAGCTACAGCGTCCTGCATGTCTCTTCCAAGTGGCATTTAAACTGTCTTGGTAAGCTACTGCGACGTCCACCGCTCTTCCAAGGGGCATTTAAACCGTCTTGTTAAGCTACTGCGACCTGCACGTCTCTTCCAAGGGGCATTTAAAACCGTCTTGTTAAGCTACTGTAACCTCCACCACTTTTCCAAGGGGCATTTAAACCGTCTTGTTAAGCTACTGCGACCTGCATGTCTCTTCCAAGGGGCTTTTAAACCGTCTTTTTAAGCTACTGCGACCTGCACGTCTTTTCCAAGGGGCATTTAAACAGTCTTGTTAAGCTACTGCGACTTGCAAGTCTCTTCCAAGGGGCCTTTAAACCTTCTTGTTTAACTACTGTAACCTCCACCAGTTTTCCAAGGGGCATTTAAACCGTCTTGTTAAGCTACTGCGACCTGCTCTACTCAACCAAAGGGTATTTAAACCGTCTTGTTAAGCTACTGCGACGTGCACGTCTCTTCCAAGGGGCATTTAAACCGTCTTGTTAAGCTACTGCGACTTGCACGTCTCTTCCACGGGGCATTTAAACAGTCTTGTTAAGCTACTGCGACCTCTACCGCTCTTCCAAAGGGCATTTTAACCATCTTGTTAAGCTTCTGTGACCTGCACGTCTCTACCAAGGGGCATTTAAACTGTCTTGTTAAGCTACTGCGACCTCCACTGCTTTTCCAAGGGGCAATTAATCCGTCTTGTTAAGCTACTGCGACCTGCACGTCTCTTCCAAGGGGCATTTAAACCGTCTTGTTAAGCCACTGCGAACTGCATGTCTCTTCCAAGGGGCATTTAAACAGTCTTGTTAAGCTTCTGCGACCTGCACGTCTCTACCAAGGGGTCATTTAAACCGTCTTGTTAAGCTACTGCGACCTCCACTGCTCTTCCAAGGGGCATTTAATCCGTCTTGTTAAGCTACTGCGACCTGCACGTCTCTTCCAAGGGGCATTTAAACCGTCTTGTTAAGCTACTGCGAACTGCACGTCTCTTCCAAGGGGCATTTAAACAGTCTTGTTATGCTTTTGCGACCTGCACGTCTCTTCCAAGGGGCATTTAAACAGTCTTGTTAAGTTACTGCGACCTCCACCGCTCTTCCAAAGGGCATTTTAACCATCTTGTTAAACTTCTGTGACCTGCACGTCTCTACCAAGGGGCATTTAAACAGTCTTGTTAAGCTACTGCGACCACCACTGCTTTTCCAAGGGGCATCTAATCCGTCTTGTTAAGCTACTGCGACCGGCACGTCTCTACCAAGGGGCATTTAAACCGTCTTGTTAAGCTACTGCGACCTCCACTGCTTTTCCAAGGGGCATTTAATCCATCTTGTTAAGCTACTGTGACCTGCACGTCTCTTCCAAGGGGCATTTAAACCGTCTTGAAAAGCTACTGCGAACTGCACGTCTCTTCCAAGGGGCATTTAAACTGTTTTGTTAAGCTACTGCGACCTGCACGTCTTTTCCAAGGGGCATTTAAACCGTCTTGTTAAGCTACTGCGACCTGCACGTCTCTTCCAAGTGGCATTTAAACCAGCTTGTTAAGCTACTGCGACCTGCACGTCTCTTCCAAGGGGCATTTAAACCGTCTTGTTAAGCGACTGCGAACTGCACGTCTCTTCCAAGGGGCATTTAAACCGTCTTGTTAAGCTTCTGCGACCTGCACGTCTCTTCCAAGGGACATTTTAACCATCTTGTTAAGCTACTGCGACCTTCACTTCTCTTCCAAGGGGCATTTAAACGGTCTTGTTAAGCTACTGCGACCTCCACCGATCTTCCAAGTGGCATTTAAACCGTCTTTTTAAGCTACTGCGACCTCCACCGCTCTTCCAAAGGGCATTTTAACCGTCTTGTTAAGCTACTGTGACCTGCACGTCTCTACCAAGGGGCATTTAAACCGTCTTGTTAAGCTACTGCGACCTCCACTGCTCTTCCAAGGGGCATTTAATCCGTCTTGTTAAGCTACTGCGAACTGCACGTCTCTTCCAAGGGGTATTTAAACCGACTTGTTAAGCTTCTGCGACCTGCATGTCTCTTCCAAGGGGCATTTAAACTGTCTTGTTAAGCTACTGCGACCTCCACCGCTCTGCCAAGGGGCATTTAAACCGACTTGTTAAGCTCCTGCGACCTGCAAGTCTCTTCCAAGGGGCATTTAAGCCATCTTGTTAAGCTACTGCGACTTGCCCGTCTCTTCCAAGGGGCATTTAAACCGTCTTGTTAAGCTACTGTAACCTCCACCACTTTTCCAAGGGGCATTTAAACCGTCTTGTTAAGCTACTGCGACCTCCACTACTCTTCCAAGGGGCATTTAATCGGTCTTGTTAAGCTACTGCGAACTTCATGTCTCTTCCAACGGGTATTTAAACCGTCTTGTTAAGCAACTGCGAACTGCTCGTCTCTTCCAAGTGGCATTTAAACTGTCTTGTTAAGCTTCTGCGACCTGCAATTCTCTTCCAAGAGGCATTTAAACCGTCTTGTTAAGCTAATGGGACCTGCATGTCTCTTCCAAGGGGCATTTAAACTGTCTTGTTAAGCTACTGCGACCTCCACCGTTCTGCCAAAGGGCATTTAAACCGACTTGTTAAGCTCCTGCAACCTGCACGTCTCTTCCAAGTGGCATTTAAGCCGTCTTGTTAAGCTACTCTGACCTGCACGTTTCTTCCAAGGGGCATTTAAATCGTCATGTTTAGCTACTGCGACCTGCATGTCTCTTGCAAGGGTCATTTAAACCTTCTTATTAAGCTACAGCGTCCTGCATGTCTCTTCCAAGTGGCATTTAAACTGTCTTGTTAAGCTACTGCGACGTCCACCGCTCTTCCAAGGGGCATTTAAACCGTCTTGTTAAGCTACTGCGACCTGCACGTCTCTTCCAAGGGGCATTTAAAACCGTCTTGTTAAGCTACTGTAACCTCCACCACTTTTCCAAGGGGCATTTAAACCGTCTTGTTAAGCTACTGCGACCTGCATGTCTCTTCCAAGGGGCTTTTAAACCGTCTTTTTAAGCTACTGCGACCTGCACGTCTCTTCCAAGGGGCATTTAAACAGTCTTGTTAAGCTACTGCGACTTGCAAGTCTCTTCCAAGGGGCATTTAATCCTTCTTGTTTAACTACTGTAACCTCCACCAGTTTTCCAAGGGGCATTTAAACCGTCTTGTTAAGCTACTGCGACCTGCTCTACTCAACCAAAGGGTATTTAAACCGTCTTGTTAAGCTACTGCGACGTGCACGTCTCTTCCAAGGGGCATTTAAACCGTCTTGTTAAGCTACTGCGACTTGCACGTCTCTTCCACGGGGCATTTAAACAGTCTTGTTAAGCTACTGCGACCTCTACCGCTCTTCCAAAGGGCATTTTAACCATCTTGTTAAGCTTCTGTGACCTGCACGTCTCTACCAAGGGGCATTTAAACTGTCTTGTTAAGCTACTGCGACCTCCACTGCTTTTCCAAGGGGCATTTAATCCTTCTTGTTAAGCTACTGCGACCTGCACGTCTCTTCCAAGGGGCATTTAAACCGTCTTGTTAAGCCACTGCGAACTGCATGTCTCTTCCAAGGGGCATTTAAACAGTCTTGTTAAGCTTCTGCGACCTGCACGTCTCTACCAAGGGGTCATTTAAACCGTCTTGTTAAGCTACTGCGACCTCCACTGCTCTTCCAAGGGGCATTTAATCCGTCTTGTTAAGCTACTGCGACCTGCACGTCTCTTCCAAGGGGCATTTAAACCGTCTTGTTAAGCTACTGCGAACTGCACGTCTCTTCCAAGGGGCATTTAAACAGTCTTGTTATGCTTTTGCGACCTGCACGTCTCTTCCAAGGGGCATTTAAACAGTCTTGTTAAGCTACTGCGACCTCCACCGCTCTTCCAAAGGGCATTTTAACCATCTTGTTAAACTTCTGTGACCTGCACGTCTCTACCAAGGGGCATTTAAACAGTCTTGTTAAGCTACTGCGACCACCACTGCTTTTCCAAGGGGCATCTAATCCGTCTTGTTAAGCTACTGCGACCGGCACGTCTCTACCAAGGGGCATTTAAACCGTCTTGTTAAGCTACTGCGACCTCCACTGCTTTTCCAAGGGGCATTTAATCCATCTTGTTAAGCTACTGTGACCTGCACGTCTCTTCCAAGGGGCATTTAAACCGTCTTGAAAAGCTACTGCGAACTGCACGTCTCTTCCAAGGGGCATTTAAACTGTTTTGTTAAGCTACTGCGACCTGCACGTCTTTTCCAAGGGGCATTTAAACCGTCTTGTTAAGCTACTGCGACCTCCACCGATCTTCCAAGGGGCATTTAAACCGTCTTTTTAAGCTACTGCGACCTCCACCGCTCTTCCAAGGGGCATTTAAACCGTCTTGTTAAGCGACTGCGAACTGCACGTCTCTTCCAAGGGGCATTTAAACCGTCTTGTTAAGCTTCTGCGACCTGCACGTCTCTTCCAATGGTCATTTTAACCGTCTTGTTAAGCTACTGTGACCTGCACGTCTCTACCAAGGGGCATTTAAACCGTCTTGTTAAGCTACTGCGACCTCCACTGCTCTTCCAAGGGGCATTTAATCCGTCTTGTTAAGCTACTGCGCACTGCACGTCTCTTCCATGGGGCATTTAAACCGTCTTGTTAAACTACTGTGAACTGCACGTCTCTTCCAAGGGGTATTTAAACCGAATTGTTAAGCTTCTGCGACCTGCATGTCTCTTCCAAGGGGCATTTAAACTGTCTTGTTAAGCTACTGCGACCTCCACCGCTCTGCCAAGGGGCATTTAAACCGACTTGTTAAGCTCCTGCGACCTGCAAGTCTCTTCCAAGGGGCATTTAAGCCGTCTTGTTAAGCTACTGCGACTTGCCCGTCTCTTCCAAGGGGCATTTAAACCGTCTTGTTAAGCTACTGTAACCTCCACCACTTTTCCAAGGGGCATTTAAACCGTCTTGTTAAGCTACTGCGACCTCCACTGCTCTTCCAAGGGGCATTTAATCGGTCTTGTTAAGCTACTGCGAACTTCATGTCTCTTCCAACGGGTATTTAAACCGTCTTGTTAAGCAACTGCGAACTGCACGTCTCTTCCAAGTGGCATTTAAACTGTCTTGTTAAGCTTCTGCGACCTGCAATTCTCTTCCAAGAGGCATTTAAACCATCTTGTTAAGCTAATGGGACCTGCATGTCTCTTCCAAGGGGCATTTAAACTGTCTTGTTAAGCTACTGCGACCTCCACCGTTCTGCCAAAGGGCATTTAAACCGACTTGTTAAGATCCTGCAACCTGCACGTCTCTTCCAAGTGGCATTTAAGCCGTCTTGTTAAGCTACTCTGACCTGCACGTTTCTTCCAAGGGGCATTTAAATCGTCATGTTTAGCTAGTGCGACCTGCATGTCTCTTGCAAGGGGCATTTAAACCGTCTTGTTAAGCTACTGCGACCTGCACGTCTCTTCCAAGGGGCATTTAAACCGTTTTGTTAAGCTATTGCGACCTGCACGTCTCTTCCAAGGGGCATTTAAAGCATCTTGTTAAGCTGCTGCGATCTGCATGTCTCTTCCAAAAGGGATTTAAACCGTCTTATTAAGCTACTGCGACCTGCACGTCTCTTCCAAGGGGCATTTAAACCGTCTTGTTAAGCTATTGCGACCTGCACGTCTCTTCCAAGGGGCATTTAAACCATCTTGTTAAGCTACTGCGACCTGCACGTCTCTTCCAAGGGGAATTTAAACCGTCTTGTTAAGCTACTGCGACCTGCACGTCTCTTCCAAGGGGCATTTAAACCTTCTTATTAAGCTACTGCGACCTCCACCGTTCTGCCAAAGGGCATTTAAACCGACTTGTTAAGCTCCTGCAACCTGCACGTCTCTTCCAAGTGGCATTTAAGCCGTCTTGTTAAGCTACTCTGACCTGCACGTTTCTTCCAAGGGGCATTTAAATCGTCATGTTTAGCTACTGCGACCTGCATGTCTCTTGCAAGGGGCATTTAAACCGTTTTGTTAAGCTATTGCGACCTGCACGTCTCTTCCAAGAGGCATTTAAAGCGTCTTGTTAAGCTGCTGCGATCTGCATGTCTCTTCCAAAAGGGATTTAAACCGTCTTATTAAGCTACTGCGACCTGCACGTCTCTTCCAAGGGGCATTTAAACCGTCTTGTTAAGCTACTGCGACCTGCACGTCTCTTCCAAGGGGAATTTAAACCGTCTTGTTAAGCTACTGCGACCACCACCGCTCTTCCAAGGGGCATTTAAACCATCTTGTTAAGCTTCTGCGACCTGCACGTCTCTTCCAAGGGGCATTTAAACCGTCTTTTTAAGCTACTGCGACCTCCACCGCTCTTACAAGGGGCTTTTAAACAGTCTTGTTAAGCTACTGAGACCTGCACGTCTCTTCCAAGGGGCATTTAAACCGTCTTTTTAAGCTAATGCGACCTGCATTTCTCTTCCAAGGGGCATTTAAACCGTCTTGTTAAGCTACTGCGACCTCCACTGCTCTTCCAAGGGGCATTTAATCGGTCTTGTTAAGCTACTGCGAACTTCACGTCTCTTCCAACGGGTATTTAAACCGTCTTGTTAAGCTACTGCGAACTGCACGTCTCTTCCAAGTGGCATTTAAACCGTCTTGTTAAGCTTCTGCGACCTGCAATTCTCTTCCAAGAGGCATTTAAACCGTCTTGTTAAGCTAATGGGACCTGCATGTCTCTTCCAAGGGGCATTTAAACTGTCTTGTTAAGCTACTGCGACCACCACCGTTCTGCCAAAGGGCATTTAACCCGACTTGTTAAGCTCCTGCAACCTGCACGTCTCTTCCAAGTGGCATTTAAGCCGTCTTGTTAAGCTACTCTGACCTGCACGTTTCTTCCAAGGGGCATTTAAATCGTCATGTTTAGCTACTGCGACCTGCATGTCTCTTGCAAGGGGCATTTAAACAGTTTTGTTAAGCTATTGCGACCTGCACGTCTCTTCCAAGGGGCATTTAAAGCGTCTTGTTAAGCTGCTGCGATCTGCATGTCTCTTCCAAAAGGGATTTAAACCGTCTTATTAAGCTACTGCGACCTGCACGTCTCTTCCAAGGGGAATTTAAACCGTCTTGTTAAGCTACTGCGACCTGCACGTCTCTTCCAAGGGGCATTTAAACCTTCTTATTAAGCTACTGCGACCTGCACGTCTCTTCCAAGGAGCGTGTAAACCGTCTTGTTAAGCTACTGCGACCACCACCGCTCTTCCAAGGGGCATTTAAACCATCTTGTTAAGCTACTGGGACCTGCACGTCTCTACCAAGGGGCGTTTAAACCATCTTGTTAAGCTTCTGCGACCTGCACGTCTCTTCCAAGGGGCATTTAAACCGTCTTTTTAAGCTACTGCGACCTCCACCGCTCTTACAAGGGGCTTTTAAACAGTTTTGGTAAGCTACTGAGACCTGCACGTCTCTTCCAAGAGGCATTTAAACCGTCTTTTTAAGCTAATGCGACCTGCATTTCTCTTCCAAGGGGCATTTAAACCGTCTTGTTAAGCTACTGCGACCTGCACGCCTCTTCCAAGGGTCATTTAAACCTTCTTCTTAAGCTACTGCGTCCTGCATGTCTCTTCCAAGTGGCATTTAAACTGTCTTGTTAAGCTACTGCGACGTCCACCGCTCTTCCAAGGGGCATTTAAACCGTCTTGTTAAGCTACTGCGACCTGCACGTCTCTTCCAAGGGGCATTTAAAACCGTCTTGTTAAGCTACTGTAACCTCCACCACTTTTCCAAGGGGCATTTAAACCGTCTTGTTAAGCTACTGCGACCTGCATGTCTCTTCCAAGGGGCATTTAAACCGTCTTTTTAAGCTACTGCGACCTGCACTTCTCTTCCAAGGGGCATTTAAACAGTCTTGTTAAGCTACTGCGACTTGCAAGTCTCTTCCAAGGGGCATTTAAACCTTCTTGTTTAACTACTGTAACCTCCACCAGTTTTCCAAGGGGCATTTAAACCGTCTTGTTAAGCTACTGCGACGTGCACGTCTCTTCCAAGGGGCATTTAAACCGTCTTGTTAAGCTACTGCGACTTGCACGTCTCTTCCACGGGGCATTTAAACAGTCTTGTTAAGCTACTGCGACCTCTACCACTCTTCCAAAGGGCATTTTAACCATCTTGTTAAGCTTCTGTGACCTGCACGTCTCTACCAAGGGGCATTTAAACTGTCTTGTTAAGCTACTGCGACCTCCACTGCTTTTCCAAGGGGCATTTAATCCGTCTTGTTAAGCTACTGCGACCTGCACGTCTCTTCCAAGGGGCATTTAAACCGTCTTGTTAAGCCACTGCGAACTGCACGTCTCTTCCAAGGGGCATTTAAACAGTCTTGTTAAGCTTCTGCGACCTGCACGTCTCTACCAAGGGGTCATTTAAACCGTCTTGTTAAGCTACTGCGACCTCCACTGCTCTTCCAAGGGGCATTTAATCCGTCTTGTTAAGCTACTGCGACCTGCACGTCTCTTCCAAGGGGCATTTAAACCGTCTTGTTAAGCTACTGCGAACTGCACGTCTCTTCCAAGGGGCATTTAAACAGTCTTGTTAAGCTTTTGCGATCTGCACGTCTCTTCCAAGGGGCATTTAAACAGTCTTGTTAAGCTACTGCGACCTCCACCGCTCTTCCAAAGGGCATTTTAACCATCTTCTTAAACTTCTGTGACCTGCACGTCTCTACCAAGGGGCATTTAAACAGTCTTGTTAAGCTACTGCGACCACCACTGCTTTTCCAAGGGGCATCTAATCCGTCTTGTTAACCTACTGCGACCGGCACGTCTCTACCAAGGGGCATTTAAACCGTCTTGTTAAGCTATTGCGACCTCCACTGCTTTTCCAAGGGGCATTTAATCCGTCTTGTTAAGCTACTGCGACCTGCACGTCTCTTCCAAGGGGCATTTAAACCGTCTTGATAAGCTACTGCGAACTGCACGTCTCTTCCAAGGGGCATTTAAACAGTCTTGTTAAGCTTCTTCGACCTGCACGTCTCCTCCAAGGGGCATTTTAACCGTCTTGTTAAGCTACTGCGACCTGCACGTCTCTTCCATGGGGCATTTAAACCATCTTGTTAAGCTACTGCGAACTGCACGTCTCTACCAAGGGGCATTTAAACCGTCTTGTTAAGCTTCTGCGACCTGTACTTCTTTTCCAAGGGGCATTTAAACCGTATTGTTAAGCTAATGCGACCTGCATGTCTCTTCTAAGGGGCATTTAAACTGTCTTATTTAGCTACTGCGACCTCCACCGCTCTGCCAAGGGGCATTTAAACCGACTTGTTAAGCTCCTGCGACCTGCACGTCTCTTCCAAGGGGCATTTAAGCCGTCTTGTTAAGCTACTGCGACTTGCACGTCTCTTCCAAGGGGCATTTAAACCGTCTTGTTAAGCTACTGTAACCTCCACCAATTTTCCAAGGGGCATTTAAACCGTCCTGATAAGGTACTGCGACCTGCACGTCTCTTCCAGGCGGCATTTAAAAAGCTTTGTTAAGCTACTGCGACCTGCACGTCTCTTCCAAGGGGCATTTAATCCGTCTTGTTAAGCTACGGCGACCTGCACTTCTCTTCCAAGGGGTATTTAAACCGTCTTGTTAAGCTGCTGCGACCTGCATGTCTCTTTCAAGGGGCATTTAAACTGTCTTGTTAAGCTACTGCTACCTCCACCGCTCTTCCAAGGGGCATTTAAACCGTCTTGTTAAGCTACTGCGACCTGCACGTCTCTTCCAAGGGGCATTTAAACTGTTTTGTTAAGCTACTGCGACCTGCACGTCTTTTCCAAGGGGCATTTAAACCGTCTTGTTAAGCTACTGCGACCTGCACGTCTCTTCCAAGTGGCATTTAAACCAGCTTGTTAAGCTACTGCAACCTGCACGTCTCTTCCAAGGGGCATTTAAACCGTCTTGTTAAGCGACTGCGAACTGCACGTCTCTTCCAAGGGGCATTTAAACAGTCTTGTTAAGCTTCTGCGACCTGCACGTCTCTTCCAAGGGGCATTTTAACCATCTTGTTAAGCTACTGCGACCTTCACTTCTCTTCCAAGGGGCATTTAAACGGTCTTGTTAAGCTACTGCGACGTCCACCGATCTTCCAAGGGGCATTTAAACCGTCTTTTTAAGCTACTGCGACCTCCACCGCTCTTCCAAAGGGCATTTTAACCGTCTTGTTAAGCTACTGTGACCTGCACGTCTCTACCAAGGGGCATTTAAACCGTCTTGTTAAGCTACTGCGACCTCCACTGCTCTTCCAAGGGGCATTTAATCCGTCTTGTTAAGCTACTGCGAACTGCACGTCTCTTCCATGGGGCATTTAAACCGTCTTGTTAAGCTACTGCGAACTGCACGTCTCTTCCAAGGGGTATTTAAACCGACTTGTTAAGCTTCTGCGACCTGCATGTCTCTTCCAAGGGGCATTTAAACTGTCTTGTTAAGCTACTGCGACCTCCACCGCTCTGCCAAGGGGCATTTAAACCGACTTGTTAAGCTCCTGCGACCTGCAAGTCTCTTCCAAGGGGCATTTAAGCCGTCTTGTTAAGCTACTGCGACTTACCCGTCTCTTCCAAGGGGCATTTAAACCGTCTTGTTAAGCTACTGTAACCTCCACCACTTTTCCAAGGGGCATTTAAACCGTCTTGTTAAGCTACTGCGACCTCCACTGCTCTTCCAAGGGGAATTTAATCGGTCTTGTTAAGGTACTGCGAACTTCACGTCTCTTCCAACGGTTATTTAAGCCGTCTTGTTAAGCTACTGCGAACTGCACGTCTCTTCCAAGTGGCATTTAAACCGTCTTGTTAAGCTTCTGCGACCTTCAATTCTCTTCCAAGAGGCATTTAAACTGTCTTGTTAAGCTAATGGGACCTGCATGTCTCTTCCAAGGGGCATTTAAACTGTCTTGTTAAGCTACTGCGACCTCCACCGTTCTGCCAAAGGGCATTTAAACCGACTTGTTAAGCTTATGCGAACTGCACGTCTCTTCAATGGGGCATTTAAACCGTCTTGTTAAGCTACTCTGACCTGCACGTTTCTTCCAAGGGGCATTTAAATCATCACGTTTAGCTACTGCGACCTGCACGTCTCTTCCAAGGGGCATTTAAAGCGTCTTGTTAAGCTGCTGCGATCTGCATGTCTCTTCCAAAAGGGATTTAAATCGTCTTATTAAGCTACTGCGACCTGCACGTCTCTTCCAAGGGGCATTTAAACCGTCTTGTTAAGCTACTGCGACCTGCACGTCTCTTCCAAGGGGAATTTAAACCGTCTTGTTAAGCTACTGCGACCTGCACGTCTCTTCCAAGGGGCATTTAAACCTTCTTATTATGCTACTGCGACCTGCACGTCTCTTCCAAGGAGCGTGTAAACCGTCTTGTTAAGCTACTGCGACCACCACCGCTCTTCCAAGGGGCATTTAAACCATATTGTTAAGCTACTGGGACCTGCACGTCTCTAACAAGGGGCGTTTAAACCATCTTGTTAAGCTTCTGCGACCTGCACGTCTCTTCCAAGGGGCATTTAAACCGTCTTTTTAAGCTACTGCGACCTCCACCGCTCTTACAAGGGGCTTTTAAACAGTCTTGTTAAGCTACTGAGACCTGCACTTCTCTTCCAAGGGGCATTTAAACTGTCTTTTTAAGCTAATGCGACCTGCATTTCTCTTCCAAGGGGCATTTAAACCGTCTTGTTAAGCTACTGCGACCTGCACGCCTCTTCCAAGGGTCATTTAAACCTTCTTATTAAGCTACAGCGTCCTGCATGTCTCTTCCAAGTGGCATTTAAACTGTCTTGGTAAGCTACTGCGACGTCCACCGCTCTTCCAAGGGGCATTTAAACCGTCTTGTTAAGCTACTGCGACCTGCACGTCTCTTCCAAGGGGCATTTAAAACCGTCTTGTTAAGCTACTGTAACCTCCACCACTTTTCCAAGGGGCATTTAAACCGTCTTGTTAAGCTACTGCGACCTGCATGTCTCTTCCAAGGGGCTTTTAAACCGTCTTTTTAAGCTACTGCGACCTGCACGTCTTTTCCAAGGGGCATTTAAACAGTCTTGTTAAGCTACTGCGACTTGCAAGTCTCTTCCAAGGGGCCTTTAAACCTTCTTGTTTAACTACTGTAACCTCCACCAGTTTTCCAAGGGGCATTTAAACCGTCTTGTTAAGCTACTGCGACCTGCTCTACTCAACCAAAGGGTATTTAAACCGTCTTGTTAAGCTACTGCGACGTGCACGTCTCTTCCAAGGGGCATTTAAACCGTCTTGTTAAGCTACTGCGACTTGCACGTCTCTTCCACGGGGCATTTAAACAGTCTTGTTAAGCTACTGCGACCTCTACCGCTCTTCCAAAGGGCATTTTAACCATCTTGTTAAGCTTCTGTGACCTGCACGTCTCTACCAAGGGGCATTTAAACTGTCTTGTTAAGCTACTGCGACCTCCACTGCTTTTCCAAGGGGCATTTAATCCGTCTTGTTAAGCTACTGCGACCTGCACGTCTCTTCCAAGGGGCATTTAAACCGTCTTGTTAAGCCACTGCGAACTGCATGTCTCTTCCAAGGGGCATTTAAACAGTCTTGTTAAGCTTCTGCGACCTGCACGTCTCTACCAAGGGGTCATTTAAACCGTCTTGTTAAGCTACTGCGACCTCCACTGCTCTTCCAAGGGGCATTTAATCCGTCTTGTTAAGCTACTGCGACCTGCACGTCTCTTCCAAGGGGCATTTAAACCGTCTTGTTAAGCTACTGCGAACTGCACGTCTCTTCCAAGGGGCATTTAAACAGTCTTGTTATGCTTTTGCGACCTGCACGTCTCTTCCAAGGGGCATTTAAACAGTCTTGTTAAGTTACTGCGACCTCCACCGCTCTTCCAAAGGGCATTTTAACCATCTTGTTAAACTTCTGTGACCTGCACGTCTCTACCAAGGGGCATTTAAACAGTCTTGTTAAGCTACTGCGACCACCACTGCTTTTCCAAGGGGCATCTAATCCGTCTTGTTAAGCTACTGCGACCGGCACGTCTCTACCAAGGGGCATTTAAACCGTCTTGTTAAGCTACTGCGACCTCCACTGCTTTTCCAAGGGGCATTTAATCCATCTTGTTAAGCTACTGTGACCTGCACGTCTCTTCCAAGGGGCATTTAAACCGTCTTGAAAAGCTACTGCGAACTGCACGTCTCTTCCAAGGGGCATTTAAACTGTTTTGTTAAGCTACTGCGACCTGCACGTCTTTTCCAAGGGGCATTTAAACCGTCTTGTTAAGCTACTGCGACCTGCACGTCTCTTCCAAGTGGCATTTAAACCAGCTTGTTAAGCTACTGCGACCTGCACGTCTCTTCCAAGGGGCATTTAAACCGTCTTGTTAAGCGACTGCGAACTGCACGTCTCTTCCAAGGGGCATTTAAACCGTCTTGTTAAGCTTCTGCGACCTGCACGTCTCTTCCAAGGGACATTTTAACCATCTTGTTAAGCTACTGCGACCTTCACTTCTCTTCCAAGGGGCATTTAAACGGTCTTGTTAAGCTACTGCGACCTCCACCGATCTTCCAAGTGGCATTTAAACCGTCTTTTTAAGCTACTGCGACCTCCACCGCTCTTCCAAAGGGCATTTTAACCGTCTTGTTAAGCTACTGTGACCTGCACGTCTCTACCAAGGGGCATTTAAACCGTCTTGTTAAGCTACTGCGACCTCCACTGCTCTTCCAAGGGGCATTTAATCCGTCTTGTTAAGCTACTGCGAACTGCACGTCTCTTCCAAGGGGTATTTAAACCGACTTGTTAAGCTTCTGCGACCTGCATGTCTCTTCCAAGGGGCATTTAAACTGTCTTGTTAAGCTACTGCGACCTCCACCGCTCTGCCAAGGGGCATTTAAACCGACTTGTTAAGCTCCTGCGACCTGCAAGTCTCTTCCAAGGGGCATTTAAGCCATCTTGTTAAGCTACTGCGACTTGCCCGTCTCTTCCAAGGGGCATTTAAACCGTCTTGTTAAGCTACTGTAACCTCCACCACTTTTCCAAGGGGCATTTAAACCGTCTTGTTAAGCTACTGCGACCTCCACTACTCTTCCAAGGGGCATTTAATCGGTCTTGTTAAGCTACTGCGAACTTCATGTCTCTTCCAACGGGTATTTAAACCGTCTTGTTAAGCAACTGCGAACTGCTCGTCTCTTCCAAGTGGCATTTAAACTGTCTTGTTAAGCTTCTGCGACCTGCAATTCTCTTCCAAGAGGCATTTAAACCGTCTTGTTAAGCTAATGGGACCTGCATGTCTCTTCCAAGGGGCATTTAAACTGTCTTGTTAAGCTACTGCGACCTCCACCGTTCTGCCAAAGGGCATTTAAACCGACTTGTTAAGCTCCTGCAACCTGCACGTCTCTTCCAAGTGGCATTTAAGCCGTCTTGTTAAGCTACTCTGACCTGCACGTTTCTTCCAAGGGGCATTTAAATCGTCATGTTTAGCTACTGCGACCTGCATGTCTCTTGCAAGGGTCATTTAAACCTTCTTATTAAGCTACAGCGTCCTGCATGTCTCTTCCAAGTGGCATTTAAACTGTCTTGTTAAGCTACTGCGACGTCCACCGCTCTTCCAAGGGGCATTTAAACCGTCTTGTTAAGCTACTGCGACCTGCACGTCTCTTCCAAGGGGCATTTAAAACCGTCTTGTTAAGCTACTGTAACCTCCACCACTTTTCCAAGGGGCATTTAAACCGTCTTGTTAAGCTACTGCGACCTGCATGTCTCTTCCAAGGGGCTTTTAAACCGTCTTTTTAAGCTACTGCGACCTGCACGTCTCTTCCAAGGGGCATTTAAACAGTCTTGTTAAGCTACTGCGACTTGCAAGTCTCTTCCAAGGGGCATTTAATCCTTCTTGTTTAACTACTGTAACCTCCACCAGTTTTCCAAGGGGCATTTAAACCGTCTTGTTAAGCTACTGCGACCTGCTCTACTCAACCAAAGGGTATTTAAACCGTCTTGTTAAGCTACTGCGACGTGCACGTCTCTTCCAAGGGGCATTTAAACCGTCTTGTTAAGCTACTGCGACTTGCACGTCTCTTCCACGGGGCATTTAAACAGTCTTGTTAAGCTACTGCGACCTCTACCGCTCTTCCAAAGGGCATTTTAACCATCTTGTTAAGCTTCTGTGACCTGCACGTCTCTACCAAGGGGCATTTAAACTGTCTTGTTAAGCTACTGCGACCTCCACTGCTTTTCCAAGGGGCATTTAATCCTTCTTGTTAAGCTACTGCGACCTGCACGTCTCTTCCAAGGGGCATTTAAACCGTCTTGTTAAGCCACTGCGAACTGCATGTCTCTTCCAAGGGGCATTTAAACAGTCTTGTTAAGCTTCTGCGACCTGCACGTCTCTACCAAGGGGTCATTTAAACCGTCTTGTTAAGCTACTGCGACCTCCACTGCTCTTCCAAGGGGCATTTAATCCGTCTTGTTAAGCTACTGCGACCTGCACGTCTCTTCCAAGGGGCATTTAAACCGTCTTGTTAAGCTACTGCGAACTGCACGTCTCTTCCAAGGGGCATTTAAACAGTCTTGTTATGCTTTTGCGACCTGCACGTCTCTTCCAAGGGGCATTTAAACAGTCTTGTTAAGCTACTGCGACCTCCACCGCTCTTCCAAAGGGCATTTTAACCATCTTGTTAAACTTCTGTGACCTGCACGTCTCTACCAAGGGGCATTTAAACAGTCTTGTTAAGCTACTGCGACCACCACTGCTTTTCCAAGGGGCATCTAATCCGTCTTGTTAAGCTACTGCGACCGGCACGTCTCTACCAAGGGGCATTTAAACCGTCTTGTTAAGCTACTGCGACCTCCACTGCTTTTCCAAGGGGCATTTAATCCATCTTGTTAAGCTACTGTGACCTGCACGTCTCTTCCAAGGGGCATTTAAACCGTCTTGAAAAGCTACTGCGAACTGCACGTCTCTTCCAAGGGGCATTTAAACTGTTTTGTTAAGCTACTGCGACCTGCACGTCTTTTCCAAGGGGCATTTAAACCGTCTTGTTAAGCTACTGCGACCTCCACCGATCTTCCAAGGGGCATTTAAACCGTCTTTTTAAGCTACTGCGACCTCCACCGCTCTTCCAAGGGGCATTTAAACCGTCTTGTTAAGCGACTGCGAACTGCACGTCTCTTCCAAGGGGCATTTAAACCGTCTTGTTAAGCTTCTGCGACCTGCACGTCTCTTCCAAGGGTCATTTTAACCGTCTTGTTAAGCTACTGTGACCTGCACGTCTCTACCAAGGGGCATTTAAACCGTCTTGTTAAGCTACTGCGACCTCCACTGCTCTTCCAAGGGGCATTTAATCCGTCTTGTTAAGCTACTGCGCACTGCACGTCTCTTCCATGGGGCATTTAAACCGTCTTGTTAAACTACTGTGAACTGCACGTCTCTTCCAAGGGGTATTTAAACCGAATTGTTAAGCTTCTGCGACCTGCATGTCTCTTCCAAGGGGCATTTAAACTGTCTTGTTAAGCTACTGCGACCTCCACCGCTCTGCCAAGGGGCATTTAAACCGACTTGTTAAGCTCCTGCGACCTGCAAGTCTCTTCCAAGGGGCATTTAAGCCGTCTTGTTAAGCTACTGCGACTTGCCCGTCTCTTCCAAGGGGCATTTAAACCGTCTTGTTAAGCTACTGTAACCTCCACCACTTTTCCAAGGGGCATTTAAACCGTCTTGTTAAGCTACTGCGACCTCCACTGCTCTTCCAAGGGGCATTTAATCGGTCTTGTTAAGCTACTGCGAACTTCATGTCTCTTCCAACGGGTATTTAAACCGTCTTGTTAAGCAACTGCGAACTGCACGTCTCTTCCAAGTGGCATTTAAACTGTCTTGTTAAGCTTCTGCGACCTGCAATTCTCTTCCAAGAGGCATTTAAACCATCTTGTTAAGCTAATGGGACCTGCATGTCTCTTCCAAGGGGCATTTAAACTGTCTTGTTAAGCTACTGCGACCTCCACCGTTCTGCCAAAGGGCATTTAAACCGACTTGTTAAGATCCTGCAACCTGCACGTCTCTTCCAAGTGGCATTTAAGCCGTCTTGTTAAGCTACTCTGACCTGCACGTTTCTTCCAAGGGGCATTTAAATCGTCATGTTTAGCTAGTGCGACCTGCATGTCTCTTGCAAGGGGCATTTAAACCGTTTTGTTAAGCTATTGCGACCTGCACGTCTCTTCCAAGGGGCATTTAAAGCATCTTGTTAAGCTGCTGCGATCTGCATGTCTCTTCCAAAAGGGATTTAAACCGTCTTATTAAGCTACTGCGACCTGCACGTCTCTTCCAAGGGGCATTTAAACCGTCTTGTTAAGCTATTGCGACCTGCACGTCTCTTCCAAGGGGCATTTAAACCATCTTGTTAAGCTACTGCGACCTGCACGTCTCTTCCAAGGGGAATTTAAACCGTCTTGTTAAGCTACTGCGACCTGCACGTCTCTTCCAAGGGGCATTTAAACCTTCTTATTAAGCTACTGCGACCTCCACCGCTCTTCCAAGGGGCATTTAAACCATCTTGTTAAGCTTCTGCGACCTGCACGTCTCTTCCAAGGGGCATTTAAACCGTCTTTTTAAGCTACTGCGACCTCCACCGCTCTTACAAGGGGCTTTTAAAAAGTCTTGTTAAGCTACTGAGACCTGCACGTCTCTTCCAAGGGGCATTTAAACCGTCTTTTTAAGCTAATGCGACCTGCATTTCTCTTCCAAGGGGCATTTAAACCGTCTTGTTAAGCTACTGCGACCTGCACGCCTCTTCCAAGGGTCATTTAATCCTTCTTATTAAGCTACTGCGTCCTGCATGTCTCTTCCAAGTGGCATTTAAACTGTCTTGTTAAGCTACTGCGACGTCCACCGCTCTTCCAAGGGGCATTTAAACCGTCTTGTTAAGCTACTGCGACCTGCACGTCTCTTCCAAGGGGCATTTAAAACCGTCTTGTTAAGCTACTGTAACCTCCACCACTTTTCCAAGGGGCATTTAAACCGTCTTGTTAAGCTACTGCGACCTGCATGTCTCTTCCAAGGGGCATTTAAACCGTCTTTTTAAGCTACTGCGACCTGCACGTCTCTTCCAAGGGGCATTTAAACAGTCTTGTTAAGCTACTGTGACTTGCAAGTCTCTTCCAAGGAGCATTTAAACCTTATTGTTTAACTACTGTAACCTCCACCAGTTTTCCAAGGGGCATTTAAACCGTCTTGTTAAGCTACTGCGACGTGCACGTCTCTTCCAAGGGGCATTTAAACCGTCTTGTTAAGCTACTGCGACCTCCACCGCTCTTCCAAGGGGCATTTAAACCGACTTGTTAAGCTACTGCGACCTGCACGTCTCTTCCACGGGGCATTTAAACAGTCTTGTTAAGCTACTGCGACCTCTACCGCTCTTCCAAAGGGCATTTTAACCATCTTGTTAAGCTTCTGTGACCTGCACGTCTCTACCAAATGGCATTTAAACTGTCTTGTTAAGCTACTGCGACCTCCACTGCTTTTCCAAGCGGCATTTAATCCGTCTTGTTAAGCTGCTGTAACCTCCACCAATTTTCCAAGGGGCATTTAAACCGTCCTGTTAAGGTACTGCGACCTGCACGTCTCTTCCAAGGGGCATTTAAAAAGCTTTGTTAAGCTACTGCGACCTGCACGTCTCTTCCAAGGGGCATTTAATCCGTCTTGTTGAGCTACGGCGACCTGCACTTCTCTTCCAAGGGGTATTTAAACCGTCTTGTTAAGCTGCTGCGACCTGCATGTCTCTTTCAAGGGGCATTTAAACTGTCTTGATAAGCTACTGCGACCTGCACGTCTCTTCCAAGGGGCATTTAAACCGTCTTGTTAAGCTATTGCAAACTGCACGTCTCTTCCAAGGGGCATTTAATCTGTCTTGTTAAGCTTCTGCGACCTGCACGTCTCTACCAAGGGGTCTTTTAAACCGTCTTGTTAAGCTACTGCGACCTCCACTGCTCTTCCAAGGGGCATTTAATCCGTCTTTTTAAGCTACTGCGACCTGCACGTCTCTTCCAAGGGGCATTTAAACCGTCTTGTTAAGCTACTGTGAACTGCACGTCTCTTCCAAGGGGCATTTAAACAGTCTTGTTAAGCTTTTGCGACCTGCACGTCTCTTCCAAGGGGCATTTAAACAGTCTTGTTAAGATACTGCGACTTCCACCGCTCTTCCAAAGGGCATTTTAACCATCTTGTTAAACTTCTGTGACCTGCACGTCTCTACCAAGGGGCATTTAAACAGTCTTGTTAAGCTACTGCGACCACCACTGCTTTTCCAAGGGGCATCTAATCCGTCTTGTTAAGCTACTGCGACCGGCACGTCTCTACCAAGGGGCATTTAAACCGTCTTGTTAAGCTACTGCGACCTCCACTGCTTTTCCAAGGGGCATTTAATCCGACTTGTTAAGCTACTGCGACCTGCACGTCTCTTCCAAGGGGCATTTAAAACGTCTTGATAAGCTACTGCGAACTGCACGTCTCTTCCAAGGGGCATTTAAACAGTCTTGTTAAGCTTCTTCGACCTGCACGTCTCCTCCAAGGGGCATTTTAACCGTCTTGTTAAGCTACTGCGACCTGCACGTCTCTTCCATGGGGCATTTAAACCATCTTGTTAAGCTACTGCGAACTGCACGTCTCTACCAAGGGGCATTTAAACCGTCTTGTTAAGCTTCTGCGACCTGTACTTCTCTTCCAAGGGGCATTTAAACCGTATTGTTAAGCTAATGCGACCTGCATGTCTCTTCCAAGGGGCATTTAAACTGTCTTGTTTAGCTACTGCGACCTCCACCGCTCTGCCAAGGGGCATTTAAACCGACTTGTTAAGCTCCTGCGACCTGCACGTTTCTTCCAAGGGGCATTTAAGCCGTCTTGTTAAGCTACTGCGACTTGCACGTCTCTTCCAGGGGGCATTTAAACCGTCTTGTTAAGCTGCTGTAACCTCCACCAATTTTCCAAGCGGCATTTAAACCGTCCTGTTAAGGTACTGCGACCTGCACCTCTCTTCCAAGGGGCATTTAAAAAGCTTTGTTAAGCTACTGCGACCTGCACGTCTCTTCCAAGGGGCATTTAATCCGTCTTGTTAAGCTACGGCGACCTGCACTTCTCTTCCAAGGGGTATTTAAACCGTCTTGTTAAGCTGCTGCGACCTGCATGTCTCTTTCAAGGGGCATTTAAACTGTCTTGATAAGCTACTGCGAACTGCACGTCTCTTCCAAGGGGCATTTAAACAGTCTTGTTAAGCTTCTGCGACCTGCACGTCTCCTCCAAGGGGCATTTTAACCGTCTTGTTAAGCTACTGCGACCTGCACGTCTCTTCCATGGGGCATTTAAACCATCTTGTTAAGCTACTGCGACCAGCATATCTCTTTCAAGGGGCATTTAAACTGTCTTGTTAAGGTACTGCGACCTCCACCGCTCTCCCAAGGGGCATTTAAACCGTCTTATTAACTACTGCGACCTCCGCCGCACTTCCAAGGGACATTTAAAACGTCTTGTTAAGCTACTGCGACCTGCACGTCTCTTTCAAGGGGCATTTAAACTGCCTTGTTAAGCTACTGCGACCTCCGCCGCTCTTCCAAGGGGCATTTAAACCGTCTTGTTAAGCTACTGCGACCTGCACGTCTCTTCCAAGGGGCATTTAAACTGTATTGTTAAGCTACTGCGACCTGCACGTCTCTTCCAAGGGGCATTTAAACCGTCTTGTTAAGCTACTGCGACCTACACGTCTCTTCCAAGTGGCATTTAAACCATCTTGTTAAGCTACTGCGACCTGCACGTCTCTTCCAATGAGCATTTAAACCATCTTGTTAAGCTGCTGTGACCTGCACGTCTCTTCCAAGTGGCATTTAAACCGTCTTGTTAAGCTACTGCGACCTCCACCGCTCTTCCAAGGGGCATTTAAACCGTCTTCTTAAGCTACAGCGACCTTATCGTCTCTTACAAGGGGCATTTAAACGGTCTTGTTAAGCTACTGCGACCTGCACGTTTTTTCCAAGGGGCATTTAAATAGTCATGTTAAGCTACTGCGACCTGCTTGTCTCTTGCAACGGGCATTTAAACCGTCTTGTTAAGCTACTGCGACCTGCACGTCTCTTCCAAGGGATATTTAAACCGTTTTGTTAAGCTATTGCGACCTGCACGTCTCTTCCAAGGGGCATTTAAAGCTTCTTGTTAAGCTGCTGCGACCTGCATGTCTCTTCCAAAAGGGATTTAAACCGTCTTATTAAGCTACTACGCCCTGCACGTCTCTTCCAAGGGGTATTTAAACCGTCTTGTTAAGCTACTGCGACCTGCACGTCTCTTCCAAGGGGAATTTAAACCGTCTTGTTAAGCTACTGCGACCTGCATGTCTCTTCCAAGTGGCATTTAAACCTTCTTATTAAGCTACTGCGACCTGCACGTCTCTTCAATGGGGCATTTAAACTGTCTTGTTAAGTTACTGCAACCTCCACCTCTCTTCCAGGGGGCATTTAAACCGTCTTGTTAAGCTACTGCGACCTGCACGTCTCTTCCAAGGAGCGTGTAAACCGTCTTGTTAAGCTACTGCGACCACCACCGTTCTTCCAAGGGGCATTTAAACCATCTTGTTAAGGTACTGGGACCTGCATGTCTCTACCAAGGGGCATTTAAATCGTTATGTTAAGCTACTGCGACCTGCACGTCTCTTCCAAGGGGCATTTAAACCGTTTTGTTAAGCTACTGCGACCTGCACGTCTCTTCCAAGGGGCATTTAAAGCGTTTTGTTAAGCTACTGCGACCTGCACGTTTCTTCCAAGGGGCATTTAAACCGTCTTGTTAAGCTACTGCGACCTACACGTCTCTTCCAAGTGGCATTTAAACCATCTTGTTAAGCTACTGCGACCTGCACGTCTCTTCCAATGAGCATTTAAACCATCTTGTTAAGCTGCTGTGACCTGCACGTCTCTTCCAAGTGGCATTTAAAACGTCTTGTTAAGCTACTGCGACCTCCACCGCTCTTCCAAGGGGCATTTAAACCGTCTTCTTAAGCTACAGCGACCTTATCGTCTCTTACAAGGGGCATTTAAACGGTCTTGTTAAGCTACTGCGACCTGCACGTTTCTTCCAAGGGGCATTTAAATCGTCATGTTAAGCTACTGCGACCTGCTTGTCTCTTGCAAGGGGCATTTAAACCGTCTTGTTAAGCTACTGCGACCTGCACGTCTCTTCCAAGGGATATTTAAACCGTTTTGTTAAGCTATTGCGACCTGCACGTCTCTTCCAAGGGGCATTTAAAGCTTCTTGTTAAGCTGCTGCGACCTGCATGTCTCTTCCAAAAGGGATTTAAACCGTCTTATTAAGCTACTACGCCCTACACGTCTCTTCCAAGGGGTATTTAAACCGTCTTGTTAAGCTACTGCGACCTGCACGTCTCTTCCAAGGGGAATTTAAACCGTCTTGTTAAGCTACTGCGACCTGCATGTCTCTTCCAAGGGGCATTTAAACCTTCTTATTAAGCTACTGCGACCTGCACGTCTCTTCAATGGGGCATTTAAACTGTCTTGTTAAGTTACTGCAACCTCCACCTCTCTTCCAGGGGGCATTTAAACCGTCTTGTTAAGCTACTGCGACCTGCACGTCTCTTCCAAGGAGCGTGTAAACCGTCTTGTTAAGCTACTGCGACCACCACCGTTCTTCCAAGGGGCATTTAAACCATCTTGTTAAGCTACTGGGACCTGCATGTCTCTACCAAGGGGCATTTAAATCGTTATGTTAAGCTACTGCGACCTGCACGTCTCTTCCAAGGGGCATTTAAACCGTTTTGTTAAGCTACTGCGACCTGCACGTCTCTTCCAAGGGGCATTTAAAGCGTTTTGTTAAGCTACTGCGACCTGCACGTCTCTTCCAAGGGGCATTTAAACCGTCTTGTTAAGCTACTGCGACCTACACGTCTCTTCCAAGTGGCATTTAAACCATCTTGTTAAGCTACTGCGACCTGCACGTCTCTTCCAATGAGCATTTAAACCATCTTGTTAAGCTGCTGTGACCTGCAAGTCTCTTCCAAGTGGCATTTAAACCGTCTTGTTAAGCTACTGCGACCTCCACCGCTCTTCCAAGGGGCATTTAAACCGTCTTCTTAAGCTACAGCGACCTTATCGTCTCTTACAAGGGGCATTTAAACGGTCTTGTTAAGCTACTGCGACCTGCACGTTTCTTCCAAGGGGCATTTAAATCGTCATGTTAAGCTACTGCAACCTGCTTGTCTCTTGCAAGGGGCATTTAAACCGTCTTGTTAAGCTACTGCGACCTGCACGTCTCTTCCAAGGGATATTTAAACCGTTTTGTTAAGCTATTTCGACCTGCACGTCTCTTCCAAGGGGCATTTAAAGTTTCTTGTTAAGCTGCTGCGACCTGCATGTCTCTTCCAAAAGGGATTTAAACCGTCTTATTAAGCTACTACGCCCTGCACGTCTCTTCCAAGGGGTATTTAAACCGTCTTGTTAAGCTACTGCGACCTGCACGTCTCTTCCAAGGGGAATTTAAACCGTCTTGTTAAGCTACTGCGACCTGCATGTCTCTTCCAAGGGGCATTTAAACCTTCTTATTAAGCTACTGCGACCTGCACGTCTCTTCAATGGGGCATTTAAACTGTCTTGTTAAGTTACTGCAACCTCCACCTCTCTTCCAGGGGGCATTTAAACCGTCTTGTTAAGCTACTGCGACCTGCACGTCTCTTCCAAGGAGCGTGTAAACAGTCTTGTTAAGCTACTGCGACCACCACCGTTCTTCCAAGGGGCATTTAAACCATCTTGTTAAGCTACTGGGACCTGCATGTCTCTACCAAGGGGCATTTAAATCGTTATGTTAAGCTACTGCGACCTGCACGTCTCTTCCAAGGGGCATTTAAACCGTTTTGTTAAGCTACTGCGACCTGCACGTCTCTTCCAAGGGGCATTTAAAGCGTTTTGTTAAGCTGCTGCGACCTGCATGTCTCTTCCAAAAGGGATTTAAACCGTCTTATTAAGCTACTGCGATCTGCACGTCTCTTCCAAGGGGCATTTAAACCGACTTGTTAAGCTACTGCGACCTGCACGTCTCTTCCAAGGGGAATTTAAACCGTCTTGTTAAGCTACTGCGACCTGCATGTCTCTTCCAAGGGCCATTTAAACCTTCTTATTAAGCTACTGCGACCTGCACGTCTCTTCCAAGGAGCATGTAAACCGTCTTGTTAAGCTACTGCAACCACCACCGCTCTTCCAAGGGGCATTTAAACCGTCTTGTTAAGCTACTGCGACCTGCACGTCTCTACCAAGGGGCGTTTAAACCATCTTGTTAAGCTTCTGCGACCTGCACGTCTCTTCCAAGGGGCATTTAAACTGTCTTTTTAAGCTACTGCGACCTCCACCGCTCTTCCAATGGGCTTTTAAACAGTCTTTTTAAGCTACTGACACCTGCACGTCTCTTCCAAGGGGCATTTAAACCGTCTTTTTAAGCTAATGCGACCTGCATTTCTCTTCCAAGGGGCATTTAAACTGTCTTGTTAAGTTACTGCGACCTGCACGCCTCTTCCAAGGGTCATTTAAACCTTCTTATTAAGCTACTGCGACCTGCATGTCTCTTCCAAGTGGCATTTAAACTGTCTTGTTAAGCTACTGTAACCTCCACCACTTTTCCAAGGGGCATTTAAACTGTCTTGTTAAGCTACTGCGACCTGCATGTCTCTTCCAAGGGGCATTGAAACCGTCTTTTTAAGCTACTGCGACCTGCACGTCTCTTCCAAGGGGCATTTAAACAGTCTTGTTAAGCTACTGCGACTTGCAAGTCTCTTCCAAGGGGCATTTAAACCTTCTTGTTTAGCTACTGTAACCTCCACCAGTTTTCCAAGGGGCATTTAAACCGTCTTGTTAAGCTACTGCGACCTGCTCTACTCAACCAAAGGGTATTTAAACCGTCTTGTTAAGCTACTGCGACGTGCACGTCTCTTCCAAGGGGCATTTAAACCGTCTTATTAAGCTACTGCGACCTCCACCGCTCTTCCAAGGCGCATTTAAACCGACTTGTTAAGATACTGCGACCTGCACGTCTCTTCCAAGGGGCATTTAAACAGTCTTGTTAAGCTACTGCGATCTCCACCGCTCTTCCATGGGGCATTTTAACCATCTTGTTAAGCTTCTGTGACCTGCACGTCTCTACCAAGGGGCATTTAAACCGTCTTGTTAAGCTACTGCGACCTCCACTGCTTTTCCAAGGGGCATTTAATCCGTCTTGTTAAGCTACTGCGACCTGCACGTCTCTTCCAAGGGGCATTTAATTAAACCTTCTTGTTAAGCTACTGCGAACTGCACGTCTCTTCCAAGGGGCATTTAAACAGTCTTGTTAAGCTTCTGCGACCTGCACGTCTCTTCCAAGGGGCATTTAAACAGTCTTGTTAAGCTACTGCGACCTCCACCGCTCTTCCAAAGGGCATTTTAACCATCTTGTTAAACTTCTGTGACCTGCACGTCTCTACCAAGGGGCATTTAAACAGTCTTGTTAAGCTACTGCGACCTCCACTGCTTTTCCAAGGGGCATCTAATTCGTCTTGTTAAGCTACTGCGACCTGCACGTCTCTACCAAGTGGCATTTAAACCGTCTTGTTAAGCTACTGCTACCTCCACTGCTTTTCCAAGTGGCATTTAATCCGTCTTGTTAAGCTACTGCGACCTGCACGTCTCTTCCAAGGGGCATTTAAACCGTCTTGATAAGCTACTGCGAACTCCACGTCTCTTCCAAGGGGCATTTAAACCGTTTTGTTAAGCTAATGCGACCTGCATGTCTCTTCCAAGGGGCATTTAAACCGACTTGTTAAGCTCCTGCGACCTGCACGTCTCTTCCAAGGGGCATTTAAGCCGTCTTGTTAAGCTACTGCGACCTGTACGTCTCTTCCAAGGGGCATTTAAACCATCTTGTTAAGCTACTGTGACCTGCACGTCTCTTCCAATGGGCATTTAAACCATCTTGTTAAGCTGCTGTGACCTGCACGTCTCTTCCAAGTGGCATTTAAAGCGTCTTGTTAAGCTACTGTGACCTCCACAGCTCTTCAAAGGGGCATTTAAACCGTCTTGTTAAGCTACAGCGACCTTATCGTCTCTTACAAGGGGCATTTAAACGGACTTGTTAAGCTACTGCGACCTGCACGTTTCTTCCAAGGGGCATTTAAATCGTCATGTTAAGCTACTGAGACCTGCTTGTCTCTTGCAAGGGGCATTTAAACCGTCTTGTTAAGCTACTGCGACCTGCACGTCTCTTCCAAGGGACATTTAAACCGCTTTGTTAAGCTATTGCGACCTGCACGTCTCTTCCAAGGGGCATTTAAAGCTTCTTGTTAAGCTGCTGCGACCTGCATGTCTCTTCCAAAAGGGATTTAAACCGTTTTATTAAGCTACTACGACCTGCACGTCTCTTCCAAGGGGCATTTAAATCGTCTTGTTAAGCTACTGCGACCTGCACGTCTCTTCCAAGGGGAATTTAAACCGTCTTGTTAAGCTACTGCGACCTGCATGTCTCTTCCAAGGGGCATTCAAACCTTCTTATTAAGCTACTGCGACCTGCACGTCTCTTCAAAGGGGCTTTTAAACAGTCTTGTTAAGCTACTGAGACCTGCACGTCTCTTCCAAGGGGCATTTAAACCGTCTTTTTAAGCTAATGCGACCTGCATTTCTCTTCCAAGGCGCATTTAAACCTTCTTATTAAGCTACTGCGTCCTGCATGTCTCTTCCAAGGGGCATTTAAACTGTCTTGTTAAGCTACTGCGACGTCCACTGCTCTTCCAAGGGGCATTTAAACCGTCTTGTTAAGCTACTGCGACCTGCACGTCTGTTCAAAGGGGCATTTAAACTGTCTTGTTAAGTTACTGCCACCTCCACCTCGCTTCCAAGGGGCATTTAAACCGTCTTGTTAGCCTACTGCGACCTGCTCGTCACTTCCAAGGGGCATTTAAACCGTCTTTTATAGCTAGTGCGACCTGCACGTCTTTTCCAAGGCGCATTTAAACCGTCTTTTTAAGCTACTGCCACTTGCATGTCTCTTCCAAGGGGCATTTAAACCGTCTTATTAAGCTACTGTAACCTCAACCACTTTTCCAAGGGGCATTTAAACTGTCTTGTTAATTTACTTCGACATCCACCGCTCTTCCATTGTGGCATTTAAACTGTCTTGTTAAGCTACTGCGACCTGCACTTCTCTTCCAAGGGGCATTTAAACGGTCTAGTTAAGCTACTATGACCTGCACGTCTCTTCCAAGGGACATTTAAACCGTCTTATTAAGCTACAGCGACCTCCACCGCTCTTCCAAGGGGAATTTAAACCATATTGTTAAGCTACTGCGACTTGCACGTCTCTTCCAAGGGGCATTTAAACCTTCTTGTTTAGCTACTGTAACCTCCACCACTTTTCCAAGGGGCATTTAAACCGTCTTGTTAAGCTACTCCGACCTGCACGTCTCTTCCAAGGGGCATTTAAACCGTCTTGTTAAGCTACTGGGACCTGCACGTCTCTTCCAAGGGGCATTTAAACCTTCTTGTTTAGCTACTGTAACCTCCACCACTTTTCCAAGGGGCATTTAAACCGTCTTGTTAAGCTACTGTGACCTGCATGTCTCTTCCAAAGGACATTTAAACCGTCTTGTTAAGCTACTGGGACCTGCACGTCTCTTCCAAGGGGAATTTAAAACGTCTTGTTAAGCTGCTGCGACCTGCATGTCTCTTCCAGGGGGCATTTAAACTGTCTAGTTAAGCTACTGCGACCTGCACGTCTCTTCCAATGGGCATTTAAACCATCATGTTAAGCTGCTGTGACCTGCACGTCTCTTCCAATTGGCATTTAAAGCGTCTTGTTAAGCTACTGTGACCTCCACCGCTCTTTCAAGGGGCATTTAAACCGTCTTGGTAAGCTACTGCGACCTCCACCGCTCTTCCAAGGGGCATTTAAACCGTCTTGTTAAGCTACAGCGACCTTATCGTCTCTTACAAGGGGCATTTAAACGGTCTTGTTAATCTACTGCGACCTGCACGTTTCTTCCAAGGGGAATTTAAATCGTTATGTTAAGCTACTGCGACCTGCACGTCTCTTCCAAGGGGCATTTAAACCGTTTTGTTAAGCTACTGCGACCTGCACGTCTCTTCCAAGGGGCATTTAAAGCGTTTTGTTAAGCTGCTGCGACCTGCATGTCTCTTCCAAAAGGGATTTAAACCGTCTTATTAAGCTACTGCGATCTGCACGTCTCTTCCAAGGGGCATGTAAACCGTCTTGTTAAGCTACTGCGACCTGCACGTCTCTTCCAAGGGGAATTTAAACCGTCTTGTTAAGCTACTCCGACCTGCATGTCTCTTCCAAGGGGCATTTAAACCTTCTTATTAAGCTACTGCGACCTGCACGTCTCTTCCAAGGAGCATGTAAACCGTCTTGTTAAGCTACTGCGACCACCACCGCTCTTCCAAGAGGCATTTAAACCGTCTTGTTAAGCTAGTGCGACCTGCACGTCTCTTCCAAGGGGCATTTAAACTGTCTTTTTAAGCGACTGCGACCTCCACCGCTCTTCCAAGGGGCTTTTAAACAGTCTTGTTAAGCTACTGAGACCTGCACGTCTCTTCCAAGGGGCATTTAAACCGTCTTTTTAAGCTAATGCGACCTGCATTTCTCTTCCAAAGGGCATTTAAACCGTCTTGTTAAGCTACTGCGACCTGCACGTCTCTTCCAAGGGTCATTTAAACCTTCTTATTAAGCTACTGCGTCCTGCATGTCTCTTCCAAGGGGCATTTAAACTGTCTTGTTAAGCTACTGCGAACTGCATGTCTCTTCAAAGGGGCATTTAAACTGTCTTGTTAAGTTACTGCCACCTCCACCTCTCTTCCAGGGGGCATTTAAACCGTCTTGTTAAGCTACTGCGACCTGCACGTCTCTACCAAGGGGCATTTAAACCATCTTGTTAAGCTACTGCGACCTCCACTGCTTTTGCAAGGGGCATTTAATCCGTCTTGTTAAGCTACTGCGACCTGCACGTCTCTTCCAAGGGGCATTTAAACCGTCTTGATAAGCTACTGCGAACTGCACGTCTCTTCCAAGGGGCATTTAAACAGTCTTGTTAAGCTTCTGCGACCTACACGTCTCTACCAAGGGGTCATTTAAACCGTCTTGTTAAGCTACTGCGACCTCCACTGCTCTTCCAAGGGGCATTTAATCCTTCTTGTTAAGCTACTGCGGCCTGCACGTCTCTTCCAAGGGGCATTTAAACCGTCTTGTTAAGCTACTGCGAACTGCACGTCTCTTCCAAGGGGCATTTAAACAGTCTTGTTAAGCTTCTGCGACCTGCACGTCTCCTCCAAGGGGCATTTTAACCGTCTTGTTAAGCTACTGCGACCTGCACGTCTCTTCCATGGGGCATTTAAACCATCTTGTTAAGCTACTGCGAACTGCAAGTCTCTACCATGGGGCATTTAGAACGTCTTGTTAAGCTTCTGCGACCTGTACTTCTCATCCAAGGGGCATTTAAAACGTATTGTTAAGCTAATGCGACCTGCATGTCTCTTCCAAGGGGCATTTAAACTGTCTTATTTAGCTACTGCGACCTCCACCGCTCTGCCAAGGGGCATTTAAACCGACTTGTTAAGCTCCTGCGACCTGCACGTCTCTTCCAAGGGGCATTTAAGCCATCTTGTTAAGCTACTGCGACTTGCACGTCTCTTCCAAGGGGCATTTAAACCGTCTTGTTAAGCTACTGTAACCTCCACCAATTTTCCAAGGGGCATTTAAACCGTCCTGTTAAGGTACTGCGACCTGCACGTCTCTTCCAGGGGGCATTTAAAAAGCTTTGTTAAGCTACTGCGACCTGCACGTCTCTTCCAAGGGGCATTTAATCCGTCTTGTTAAGCTACGGCGACCTGCACTTCTCTTCCAAGGGGTATTTAAACCGTCTTGTTAAGCTGCTGCGACCTGCATGTCTCTTTCAAGGGGCATTTAAACTGTCTTGTTAAGCTACTGCGACCTCCACCGCTCTTCCAAGGGGCATTTAAACCGTCTTGTTAAGCTACTGCGACCTGCTTGTCTCTTCCAAGGGGCATTTAAACTGTTTTGTTAAGCTACTGCGACCTGCACGTCTTTTCCAAGGGGCATTTAAACCGTCTTGTTAAGCTACTGCGACCTGCACGTCTCTTCCAAGTGGCATTTAAACCAGCTTGTTAAGCTACTGCGACCTGCACGTCTCTTCCAAGGGGCATTTAAACCGTCTTGTTAAGCGACTGCGAACTGCACGTCTCTTCCAAGGGGCATTTAAACAGTCTTGTTAAGCTTCTGCGACGTGCACGTCTCTTCCAAGGGGCATTTAAACGGTCTTGTTAAGCTACTGCGACCTCCACCGATCTTCCAAGGGGCATTTAAACCGTCTTTTTAAGCTACTGCGACCTCCACCACTCTTCCAAAGGGCATTTTAACCGTCTTGTTAAGCTACTGTGACCTGCACGTCTCTACCAAGGGGCATTTAAACCGTCTTCTTAAGCTACTGCGACCTCCACTGCTCTTCCAAGGGGCATTTAATCCGTCTTGTTAAGCTACTGCGAACTGCACGTCTCTTCCATGGGGCATTTAAACCGTCTTGTTAAGCTACTGCGAACTGCACGTCTCTTCCAAGGGGTATTTAAACCGACTTGTTAAGTTTCTGCGACCTGCATGTCTCTTCCAAGGGGCATTTAAACTGTCTTGTTAAGCTACTGCGACCTCCACCGCTCTGCCAAGGGGCATTTAAACCGACTTGTTAAGCTCCTGCGAACTGCAAGTCTCTTCCAAGGGGCATTTAAGCCGTCTTGTTAAGCTACTGCGACTTGCCCGTCTCTTCCAAGGGGCATTTAAACCGTCTTGTTAAGCTACTGTAACCTCCACCACTTTTCCAAGGGGCATTTAAACCGTCTTGTTAAGCTACTGCGACCTCCACTGCTCTTCCAAGGGGCATTTAATCGGTCTTGTTAAGCTACTGCGAACTTCACGTCTCTTCCAACGGGTATTTAAACCGTCTTGTTAAGCTACTGCGAACTGCACGTCTCTTCCAAGTGGCATTTAAACCGTCTTGTTTAGCTTCTGCGACCTGCAATTCTCTTCCAAGAGGCATTTAAACCGTCTTGTTAAGCTAATGGGACCTGCATGACTCTTCCAAGGGGCATTTAAACTGTCTTGTTAAGCTACTGCGACCTCCACCGTTCTGCCAAAGGGCATTTAAACTGACTTGTTAAGCTCCTGCAACCTGCACGTCTCTTCCAAGTGGCATTTAAGCCGTCTTGTTAACCTACTCTGACCTGCACGTTTCTTCCAAGGGGCATTTAAATCGTCATGTTTAGCTACTGCGACCTGCATGTCTCTTGCAAGGGGCATTTAAACCGTCTTGTTAAGCTACTGCGACCTGCACGTCTCTTCCAAGGGGCATTTAAACCGTTTTTTTAAGCTATTGCGACCTGCACGTCTCTTCCAAGGGGCATTTAAAGCGTTTTGTTAAGCTGCTGCGATATGCATGTCTCTTCCAAAAGGGATTTAAACCGTCTTATTAAGCTACTGCGACCTGCACGTCTCTTCCAAGGGGAATTTAAACCGTCTTGTTAAGCTACTGCGACCTGCACGTCTCTACCAAGGGGCATTTAAACCTTCTTATTAAGCTACTGCGACCTGCACGTCTCTTCCAAGGAGCGTGTAAACCGTCTTGTTAAGCTACTGCGACCACCACCGCTCTTCCAAGGGGCATTTAAACCATCTTGTTAAGCTACTGGGACCTGCACGTCTCTAACAAGGGGCGTTTAAACCATCTTGTTAAGCTTCTGCGACCTGCACGTCTCTTCCAAGGGGCATTTAAACCGTCTTTTTAAGCTACTGCGACCTCCACCGCTCTTACAAGGGGCTTTTAAACAGTCTTGTTAAGCTACTGAGACCTGCACGTCTCTTCCAAGGGGCATTTAAACCGTCTTTTTAAGCTAATGCGACCTGCATTTCTCTTCCAAGGGGAATTTAAACCGTCTTGTTAAGCTACTGCGACCTGCACGCCTCTTCCAAGGGTCATTTAAACCTTCTTATTAAGCTACTGCGTCCTGCATGTCTCTTCCAAATGGCATTTAAACTGTCTTGTTAAGCTACTGCGACGTCCACCGCTCTTCCAAGGGGCATTTAAACCGACTTGTTAAGCTACTGCGACCTGCACGTCTCTTCCAAGGGGCATTTAAAACCGTCTTGTTAAGCTACTGTAACCTCCACCACTTTTCCAAGGGGCATTTAAACCGTCTTGTTAAGTTACTGCGACCTGCATGTCTCTTCCAAGGGGCATTTAAACCGTCTTTTTAAGCTACTGCAACCTGCACGTCTCTTCCAAGGGGCATTTAAACAGTCTTGTTAAGCTACTGCGACTTGCAAGTCTCTTCCAAGGGGCATTTAAACCTTCTTGTTTAACTACTGTAACCTCCACCAGTTTTCCAAGGGGCATTTAAACCGTCTTGTTAAGCTACTGCGACCTGCTCTACTCAACCAAAGGGTATTTAAACCGTCTTTTTAAGCTACTGCGACGTGCACGTATCTTCCAAGGGGCATTTAAACCGTCTTGTTAAGCTACTGCGACTTGCACGTCTCTTCCACGCGGCATTTAAACAGTCTTGTTAAGCTACTGCGACCTCTACCGCTCTTCCAAAGGGTATTTTAACCATCTTGTTAAGCTTCTGTGACCTGCACGTCTCTACCAAGGGGCATTTAAACTGTCTTGTTAAGCTACTGCGACCTCCACTGCTTTTCCAAGGGGCATTTAATCCGTCTTGTTAAGCTACTGCGACCTGCACGTCTCTTCCAAGGGGCATTTAAACCATCTTGTTAAGCTACTGCGAACTGCACGTCTCTTCCAAGGGGCATTTAAACAGTCTTGTTAAGCTTCTGAGACCTGCACGTCTCTACCAAGGGGTCATTTAAACCGTCTTGTTAAGCTACTGCGACCTCCACTGCTCTTCCAAGGGGCATTTAATCCGTCTTGTTAAGCTACTGCGACCTGCACGTCTCTTCCAAGGGGCATTTAAATCGTCTTGTTAAGCTACTGCGAACTGCACGTCTCTTCCAAGGGGCATTTAAACAGTCTTGTTAAGCTTTTGCGACCTGCACGTCTCTTCCAAGGGGCATTTAAACAGTCTTGTTAAGCTACTGCGACCTCCACCGCTCTTCCAAAGGGCATTTTAACCATCTTGTTAAACTTCTGTGACCTGCACGTCTCTACCAAGGGGCATTTAAACAGTCTTGTTAAGCTACTGCGACCACCACTGCTTTTCCAAGGGGCATCTAATCCGTCTTATTAAGCTACTGCGACCGGCACGTCTCTACCAAGGGGCATTTAAACCGTCTTGTTAAGCTACTGCGACCTCCACTGCTTTTCCAAGGGGCATTTAATCCATCCTGTTAAGCTACTGTGACCTGCACGTCTCTTCCAAGGGGCATTTAAACCGTCTTGATAAGCTACTGCGAACTGCACGTCTCTTCCAAGGGGCATTTAAACTGTTTTGTTAGGCTACTGCGACCTGCACGTCTTTTTCAAGGGGCATTTAAACCGTCTTGTTAAGCTACTGCGACCTGCACGTCTCTTCCAAGTGGCATTTAAACCAGCTTGTTAAGCTACTGCGAACTGCATGTCTCTTCCAAGGGGCATTTAAACTGTTTTGTTAAGCTACTGCGACCTGCACGTCTCTTCCAAGGGGCATTTAAACCGTTTTGTTAAGCTATTGCGACCTGCACGTCTCTTCCAAGGGGCATTTAAAGCGTCTTGTTAAGCTGCTGCGATCTGCATGTCTCTTCCAAAAGGGATTTAAACCGTCTTATTAAGCTACTGCGACCTGCACGTCTCTTCCAAGGGGCATTTAAACCGTCTTGTTAAGCTACTGCGACCTGCACGTCTCTTCCAAGGGGAATTTAAACCGTCTTGTTAAGCTACTGCGACCTGCACGTCTCTTCCAAGGGGCATTTAAACCTTCTTATTAAGCTACTGCGACCTGCACGTCTCTTCCAAGGAGCGTGTAAACCGTCTTGTTAAGCTACTGCGACCACCACCGCCCCTCCAAGGGGCATTTAAACCATCTTGTTAAGCTACTGGGACCTGCACGTCTCTACCAAGGGGCGTTTAAACCATCTTGTTAAGCTTCTGCGACCTGCACGTCTCTTCCAAGGGGCATTTAAACCGTCTTTTTAAGCTACTGCGACCTCCACCGCTCTTACAAGGGGCTTTTAAACAGTCTTGTTAAGCTGCTGAGACCTGCACGTCTCTTCCAAGGGGCATTTAAACCGTCTTTTTAAGCTAATGCGACCTGCATTTCTCTTCCAAGGGGCATTTAAACCGTCTTGTTAAGCAACTGCGACCTGCACGCCTCTTCCAAGGGTCATTTAAACCTTCTTATTAAGCTACTGCGTCCTGCATGTCTCTTCCAAGTGGCATTTAAACTGTCTTGTTAAGCTACTGCGACGTCCACCGCTCTTCCAAGGGGCATTTAAACCGTCTGGTTAAGCTACTGCGACCTGCACGTCTCTTCCAAGGGGCATTTAAAACCGTCCTGTTAAGCTACTGTAACCTCCACCACTTTTCCAAGGGGCATTTAAACCGTCTTGTTAAGCTACTGCGACCTGCATGTCTCTTCCAAGGGGCATTTAAACCGTCTTTTTAAGCTACTGCGACCTGCACGTCTCTTCCAAGGGGCATTTAAACAGTCTTGTTAAGCTACTGCGACTTGCAAGTCTCTTCCAAGGGGCATTTAAACCTTCTTGTTTAACTACTGTAACCTCCACCAGTTTTCCAAGGGGCATTTAAACCGTCTTGTTAAGCTACTGCGACCTGCTCTACTCAACCAAAGGGTATTTAAACCGTCTTGTTAAGCTACTGCGACGTGCACGTCTCTTTTAAGGGGCATTTAAACCGTCTTGTTAAGCTACTGCGACCGCCACCGCTCTTCCAAGGGGCATTTAAACCGACTTGTTAAGCTACTGCGACCTGCACGTCTCTTCCACGGGGCATTTAAACAGTCTTGTTAAGCTACTGCGACCTCTACCGCTCTTCCAAAGGGCATTTTAACCATCTTGTTAAGCTTCTGTGACCTGCACGTCTCTACCAAGGGGCATTTAAACTGTCTTGTTAAGCTACTGCGACCTCCACTGCTTTTCCAAGGGGCATTTAATCCGTCTTGTTAAGCTACTGCGACCTGCACGTCTCTTCCAAGGGGCATTTAAACCGTCTTGTTAAGCTACTGCAAACTGCACGTTTCTTCCAAGGGGCATTTAATCAGTCTTGTTAAGCTTCTGCGACCTGCACGTCTCTACCAAGGGGTCATTTAAACCGTCTTGTTAAGCTACTGCGACCTCCACTACTCTTCCAAGGGGCATTTAATCCGTCTTGTTAAGCTACTGCGACCTGCACGTCTCTTCCAAGGGGCATTTAAACCGTATTGTTAAGCTACTGCGAACTGCACGTCTCTTCCAAGGGGCATTTAAACAGTCTTGTTAAGCTTTTGCGACCTGCACGTCTCTTCCAAGGGGCATTTAAACAGTCTTGTTAAGCTACTTCGACCTCCACCGCTCTTCCAAAGGGCATTTTAACCATCTTGTTAAACTTCTGTGACCTGCACGTCTCTACCAAGGGGCATTTAAACAGTCTTGTTAAGCTACTGCGACCACCACTGCTTTTCCAAGGGGCATCTAATCCGTCTTGTTAAGCTACTGCGACCGGCACGTCTCTACCAAGGGGCATTTAAACCGTCTTGTTAAGCTACTGCGACCTCCACTGCTTTTCCAAGGGGCATTTAATCCGTCTTGTTAAGCTACTGCGACCTGCACGTCTCTTCCAAGGGGCATTTAAACCGTCTTGATAAGCTACTGCGAACTGCACGTCTCTTCCAAGGGGCATTTAAATAGTCTTGTTAAGCTTCTTCGACCTGCACGTCTCCTCCAAGGGGCATTTTAACCGTCTTGTTAAGCTACTGCGACCTGCACGTCTCTTCCATGGGGCATTTAAACCATCTTGTTAAGCTACTGCGAACTGCACGTCTCTACCAAGGGGCATTTAAACCGTCTTGTTAAGCTTCTGCGACCTGTACTTCTCTTCCAAGGGGCATTTAAACCGTGTTGTTAAGCTAATGCGACCTGCATGTCTCTTCGAAGGGGCATTTAAACTGTCTTGTTTAGCTACTGCGACCTCCACCGCTCTGCCAAGGGGCATTTAAACCGACTTGTTAAGCTCCTGCGACCTGCACGTTTCTTCCAAGGGGCATTTAAGCCGTCTTGTTAAGCTACTGCGACTTGCACGTCTCTTCCAGGGGGCATTTAAACCGTCTTGTTAAGCTGCTGTAACCTCCACCAATTTTCCAAGGGGCATTTAAACCGTCCTGTTAAGGTACTGCGACCTGCACGTCTCTTCCAAGGGGCATTTAAAAAGCTTTGTTAAGCTACTGCGACCTGCACGTCTCTTCCAAGGGGCATTTAATCCGTCTTGTTAAGCTACGGCGACCTGCACTTCTCTTCCAAGGGGTATTTAAACCGTCTTGTTAAGCTGCTGCGACCTGCATGTCTCTTTCAAGGGGCATTTAAACTGTCTTGATAAGCTACTGCGAACTGCACGTCTCTTCCAAGGGGCATTTAAACAGTCTTGTTAAGCTTCTGCGACCTGCACGTCTCCTCCAAGGGGCATTTTAACCGTCTTGTTAAGCTACTGCGACCTGCACGTCTCTTCCATGGGGCATTTAAACCATCTTGTTAAGCTACTTCGCACTGCACGTCTCTACCAAGGGGCATTTAAACCGTCTTGTTAAGCTTCTGCGACCTGTACTTCTCTTCCAAGGGGCATTTAAACCGTATTGTTAAGCTAATGCGACCTGCATGTCTCTTCCAAGGGGCATTTAAACTGTCTTGTTTAGCAACTGCGACCTCCACCGCTCTGACAAGGGGCATTTAAACCGTCTTGTTAAGCTACTGCGACCTGCACGTCTCTTCCAAGGGATATTTAAACCGTTTTGTTAAGCTATTGCGACCTGCATATCTCTTCCAAGGGGCATTTAAAGCTTCTTGTTAAGCTGCTGCGACCTGCATGTCTCTTCCAAAAGGGATTTAAACCGTCTTATTAAGCTACTACGCCCTGCACGTCTCTTCCAAGGGGCATTTAAACCGTCTTGTTAAGCTACTGCGACCTGCACGTCTCTTCCAAGGGGAATTTAAACCGTCTTGTTAAGCTACTCCGACCTGCATGTCTCTTCCAAGGGGCATTTAAACCTTCTTATTAAGCTACTGCGACCTGCACGTCTCTTCAAAGGGGCATTTAAACTGTCTTGTTAAGTTACTGCAACCTCCACCTCTCTTCCAGGGGGCATTTAAACAGTCTTGTTAAGCTACTGCGACCACCACCGTTCTTCCAAGGGGCATTTAAACCATCTTGTTAAGCTACTGGGACCTGCATGTCTCTACCAAGGGGCATTTAAACGGTCTTGTTAAGTTACTGCGACCAGCACGTTTCTTCCAAGGGGCATTTAAATCGTTATGTTAAGCTACTGCGACCTGCACGTCTCTTCCAAGGGGCATTTAAACCGTTTTGTTAAGCTACTGCGACCTGCACGTCTCTTCCAAGGGGCATTTAAAGCGTTTTGTTAAGCTGCTGCGACCTGCATGTCTCTTCCAAAAGGGATTTAAACCGTCTTATTAAGCTACTGCGATCTGCACGTCTCTTCCAAGTGGCATTTAAACCGTCTTGTTAAGCTACTGCGACCTGCACGTCTCTTCCAAGGGGAATTTAAACCGTCTTGTTAAGCTACTGCGACCTGCATGTCTCTTCCAAGGGCCATTTAAACCTTCTTATTAAGCTACTGCGACCTGCACGTCTCTTCCAAGGAGCATGTAAACCGTCTTGTTAAGCTACTGCAACCACCACCGCTCTTCCAAGGGGCATTTAAACCGTCTTGTTAAGCTACTGCGACCTGCACGTCTCTACCAAGGGGCGTTTAAACCATCTTGTTAAGCTTCTGCGACCTGCACGTCTCTTCCAAGGGGCATTTAAACTGTCTTTTTAAGCTACTGCGACCTCCACCGCTCTTCCAAGGGGCATTTAAACCGACTTGTTAAGCTCCTGCGACCTGCACGTTTCTTCCAAGGGGCATTTAAGCCGTCTTGTTAAGCTACTGCGACTTGCACGTCTCTTCCAGGGGGCATTTAAACCGTCTTGTTAAGCTGCTGTAACCTCCACCAATATTCCAAGGGGCATTTAAACTGTCCTGTTAAGGTACTGCGACCTGCACGTCTCTTCCAAGGGGCATTTAAAAAGCTTTGTTAAGCTACTGCGACCTGCACGTCTCTTCCAATGGGTATTTAAACCGTCTTGTTAAGCTACTGCGACCTGCACTTCTCTTCCAAGGGGTATTTAAACCGTCTTGTTAAGCTGCTGCGACCTGCATATCTCTTTCAAGGGGCATTTAAACTGTCTTGTTAAGCTACTGCGACCTCCACCGCTCTTCCAAGGGGCATTTAAACCGTCTTATTAACTACTGCGACCTGCGCCGCACTTCCAAGGGACATTTAAAACGTCTTGTTAAGCTACTGGGACCTGCATGTCTCTACCAAGGGGCATTTAAGCGGTCTTGTTAAGTTACTGTGACCTGCACGTTTCTTCCAAGGGGCATTTAAATCGTTATGTTAAGCTACTGCGACCTGCACGTCTCTTCCAAGGGGCATTTAAACCGTTTTGTTAAGCTACTGCGACCTGCACGTCTCTTCCAAGGGGCATTTAAAGCGTTTTGTTAAGCTGCTGCGACCTGCATGTCTCTTCCAAAAGGGATTTAAACCGTCTTATTAAGCTACTGCGATCTGCACGTCTCTTCCAAGGGGCATTTAAACCGTCTTGTTAAGCTACTGCGACCTGCACGTCTCTTCCAAGGGGAATTTAAACCGTCTTGTTAAGCTACTGCGACCTGCATGTCTCTTCCAAGGGCCATTTAAACCTTCTTATTAAGCTACTGCGACCTGCACGTCTCTTCCAAGGAGCATGTAAACCGTCTTGTTAAGCTACTTCAACCACCACCGCTCTTCCAAGGGGCATTTAAACCGTCTTGTTAAGCTACTGCGACCTGCACGTCTCTACCAAGGGGCGTTTAAACCATCTTGTTAAGCTACTGCGTCCTGTATGTCTCTTACAAGGGGCATTTAAACTGTCTTGTTAAGCTACTGTGACCTGCACGTCTCTTCAAAGGGGCATTTAAACTGTCTTGTTAAGTTACTGCCACCTCCACCTCTCTTCCAGGGGGCATTTAAACCGTCTTGTTAAGCTACTGCGACCTGCACGTCTCTTCCAAGGAGTGTGTAAACCGTCTTGTTAAGCTACTGCAACCACCACCGCTCTTCCAAGGGGCATTTAAACCATCTTGTTAAGCTACTGGGACCTGCATGTCTCTACCAAGGGGCGTTTAAACCATCTTGTTAAGCTTCTGCGACCTACACGTCTCTTCCAAGGGGCATTTAAACCGTCTTTATAAGCTACTGCGACCTCCACCGCTCTTCCAAGGGGCTTTTAAACTGTCTTGTTAAGCCACTGAGACCTGCACGTCTCTTCCAAGGGGCATTTAAACCATCTTTTTAAGCTAATGCGACCTGCATTTCTCTTCCAAGGGGCATTTAAACCGTCTTGTTAAGTTACTGCGACCTGCACGCCTCTTCCAAGGGTCATTTAAACCTTCTTATTAAGCTACTGCGTCCTGCATGTCTCTTCCAAGTGGCATTTAAACTGTCTTGTTAAGCTACTGCGACGTCCACCTCTCTTCCAAGGAGCACTTAAACCGTCTTGTTAAGCTACTGAGCCTGCACGTCTCTTCCAAAGGGCATTTAAAACCGTCTTGTTAAGCTACTGTAACCTCCACCACTTTTCCAAGGGGCATTTAAACTGTCTTGTTAAACTACTGCGACCTGCATGTCTCTTCCAAGGGGCATTGAAACCGTCTTTTTAAGCTACTGCGACCTGCACGTCTCTTCCAAGGGGCATTTAAACAGTCTTGTTAAGCTACTGCGACTTGCAAGTCTCTTCCAAGGGGCATTTAAACCTTCTTGTTTAGCTACTGTAACCTCCACCAGTTTTCCAAGGGGCATTTAAACCGTCTTGTTAAGCTGCTGCGACCTGCTATACTCAACCAAAGGGTATTTAAACCGTCTTGTTAAGCTACTGCGACGTGCACGTCTCTTCCAAGGGGCATTTAAACCGTCTTGTTAAGCTACTGCGACCTCCACCGCTCTTCCAAGGGGCATTTAAACCGACTTGTTAAGATACTGCGACCTGCACGTCTCTTCCAAGGGGCATTTAAACAGTCTTGTTAAGCTACTGCGACCTCCACCGCTCTTCCAAGGGGCATTTTAACCATCTTGTTAAGCTTCTGTGACCTGCACGTCTCTACCAAGGGGCATTTAAACCGTCTTGTTAAGCTACTGCGACCTCCCTGCTTTTCCAAGGGGCATTTAATCCGTCTTGTTAAGCTACTGCGACCTGCACGTCTCTTCCAAGGGGCATTTAAACCGTCTTGTTAAGCTACTGCGAACTGCACGTCTCTTCCAAGGGGCATTTAAACAGTCTTGTTAAGCTTCTGCGACCTGCACGTCTCTTCCAAGGGGCATTTAAACAGTCTTGTTAAGCTACTGCGACCTCCACCGCTCTTCCAAAGGGCATTTTAACCATCTTGTTAAACTTCTGTGACCTGCACGTCTCTACCAAGGGGCATTTAAACAGTCTTGTTAAGCTACTGCGACCTCCACTGCTTTTCCAAGGGGCATCTAATTCGTCTTGTTAAGCTACTGCGACCTGCACGCCTCTACCAAGTGGCATTTAAACCGTCTTGTTAAGCTACTGCGACCTCCACTGCTTTTCCAAGTGGCATTTAATCCGTCTTGTTAAGCTACTGCGACCTGCACGTCTCTTCCAAGGGGCATTTAAACCGTCTTGATAAGCTACTGCGAACTCCACGTCTCTTCCAAGGGGCATTTAAACCGTATTGTTAAGCTAATGCGACCTGCATGTCTCTTCCAAGGGGCATTTAAACCGACTTGTTAAGCTACTGCGACCTGCACGTCTCTTCCAAGGGGCATTTAAGCCGTCTTGTTAAGCTACTGCGACTTGCACGTCTCTTCCAAGGGGCATTTAAACTGTCTTGTTAAGCTACTGTAACCTCCACCACTTTTCCAAGGGGCATTTAAATTGTCCTGTTAAGCTACTGCGACCTGCATGTCTCTTCCAAGGGGCATTGAAACCGTCTTTTTAAGCTACTGCGACCTGCACTTCTCTTCCAGGGGCATTTAAACAGTCTTGTTAAGCTACTGCGACTTGCAAGTCTCTTCCAACGGGCATTTACACCTTCTTGGTTAGCTACTGTAACCTCCAACAGTTTTCCAAGGGGCATTTAAACCGTCTTGTTAAGCTACGGCGACCTGCTCTACTCAACCAAAGGGTATTTAAACCGTCTTGTTAAGCTACTGCGACGTGCACGTCTCTTCCAAGGGGCATTTAAACCATCTTGTTAAGCTACTGCGACTTCCACCGCTCTTCCAAGGGGCATTTAAACCGACTTGTTAAGAAACTGCGACCTGCACGTCTCTTCCAAGGGGCATTTAAACCGTCTTGTTAAGCTACTGCGACCTCCACTGCTTTTCCAAGGGGCATTTAATCCGTCTTGTTAAGCTACTGCGACCTGCACGTCTCTTCCAAGGGGCATTTAAACCGTCTTGTTAAGCTACTGCGACCTGCACGTCTCTTCCATGGGCATTTAAACAGTCTTGTTAAGCTACTGCGAACTGCACGTCTCCTCCAAGGGGCATTTAAACAGTCTTGTTAAGCTTCTGCGACCTGCACGTCTCTTCCAAGGGGCATTTAAACAGTCTTGTTAAGCTACTGCGACCTCCACCGCTCTTCCAAAGGGCATTTTAACCATCTTGTTAAACTTCTGTGACCTGCGCGTCTCTACCAAGGGGCATTTAAACAGTCTTGTTAAGCTACTGCGACCTCCACTGCTTTTCCAAGGGGCATCTAATCCGTCTTGTTAAGCTACTGCGACCTGCACGTCTCTACCAAGTGGCATTTAAACCGTCTTGTTAAGCTACTGCGACCTCCACTGCTTTTCCAAGGGACATTTAATCCGTCTTGTTAAGCTACTGCGACCTGCACGTCTCTTCCAAGGGGCATTTAAACCGTCTTGATAAGCTACTGCGAACTCCACGTCTCTTCCAAGCGGCATTTAAACAGTCTTGTTAAGCTTCTGCGACCTGCACGTCTCTACCAAGGGGTCATTTAAACCGTCTTGTTAAGCTACTGCGACCTCCACCGCTCTTCCAAGGGGCATTTAATCCGTCTTGTTAAGCTACTGCGACCTGCACGTCTCTTCCAAGGGGCATTTAAACCGTCTTGTTAAGCTACTGCGACCTGCACGTCTCTTCCATGGGGCATTTAAACCATCTTGTTAAGCTACTGCGAACTGCACGTCTCTACCAAGGGGAATTTAAACCGTCTTGTTAAGCTTCTGCGACCTGTACTTCTCTTCCAAGGGGCATTTAAACCGTATTGTTAAGCTAATGCGACCTGCATGTCTCTTCCAAGGGGCATTTAAACCGACTTGTTAAGCTACTGCGACCTGCATGTCTCTTCCAAGGGGCATTGAAACAGTCTTTTTAAGCTACTGCGACCTGCACGTCTCTTCCAAGGGGCATAAAAACAGTCTTGTTAAGCTACTGCGACTTGCAAGTCTCTTCCAAGGGGCATTTAAACCTTCTTGTTTAGCTACTGTAACCTCCACCAGTTTTCCAAGGGGCATTTAAACCGTCTTGTTAAGCTACTGCGACCTGCTATACTCAACCAAAGGGTATTTAAACCGTCTTGTTAAGCTACTGCGACGTGCACGTCTCTTCCAAGGGGCATTTAAACCGTCTTGTTAAGCTACTGCGACCTCCACCGCTCTTCCAAGGGGCATTTAAACCGACTTGTTAAGATACTGCGACCTGCACGTCTCTTCCAAGGGGCATTTAAACAGTCTTGTTAAGCTACTGCGACCTCCACCGCTCTTCCAAGGGGCATTTTAACCATCTTGTTAAGCTTCTGTAACCTGCACGTCTCTACCAAGGGGCATTTAAACCGTCTTGTTAAGCTCCTGCGACCTGCTCGTCTCTTCCATGGGGCATTTAAGCCGTCTTGTTAAGCTACTGCGACTTGCATGTCTCTTCCAAGGGGCATTTAAACCGTCTTGTTAAGCTACTGTAACCTCCACCACTTTTCCAAGGGGCATTTAAATTGTCCTGTTAAGGTACTGGGACCTGCACGTCTCTTCCAAGGGGCATTTAAAAAGCTTTGTTAAGCTACTGCGACCTGCACGTCTCTTCCAAGGGGCATTTAATCCGTCTTGTTAAGCTACGGCGACCTGCACGTCTCTTCCAAGGGGCATTTAATCCTTCTTGTTAAGCTGCTGCGACCTGCATGTCTCTTTCAAGGGGCATTTAAACTGTCTTGTTAAGCTACTGCGACCTCCACCGCTCTTCCAAGGGGCATTTAAACCGACTTGTTAAGATACTGCGACCTGCACGTCTCTTCCAAGGGGCATTTAAACAGTCTTGTTAAGCTACTGCGACCTCCACCGCTCTTCCAAGGGGCATTTTAACCATCTTGTTAAGCTTCTGTGACCTGCACGTCTCTACCAAGGGGCATTTAAACCGTCTTGTTAAGCTACTGCGACCTCCCTGCTTTTCCAAGGGGCATTTAATCCGTCTTGTTAAGCTACTGCGACCTGCACGTCTCTTCCAAGGGGCATTTAAACCGTCTTGTTAAGCTACTGCGAACTGCACGTCTCTTCCAAGGGGCATTTAAACAGTCTTGTTAAGCTTCTGCGACCTGCACGTCTCTTCCAAGGGGCATTTAAACAGTCTTGTTAAGCTACTGCGACCTCCACCGCTCTTCCAAAGGGCATTTTAACCATCTTGTTAAACTTCTGTGACCTGCACGTCTCTACCAAGGGGCATTTAAACAGTCTTGTTAAGCTACTGCGACCTCCACTGCTTTTCCAAGGGGCATCTAATTCGTCTTGTTAAGCTACTGCGACCTGCACGCCTCTACCAAGTGGCATTTAAACCGTCTTGTTAAGCTACTGCGACCTCCACTGCTTTTCCAAGTGGCATTTAATCCGTCTTGTTAAGCTACTGCGACCTGCACGTCTCTTCCAAGGGGCATTTAAACCGTCTTGATAAGCTACTGCGAACTCCACGTCTCTTCCAAGGGGCATTTAAACCGTATTGTTAAGCTAATGCGACCTGCATGTCTCTTCCAAGGGGCATTTAAACCGACTTGTTAAGCTACTGCGACCTGCACGTCTCTTCCAAGGGGCATTTAAGCCGTCTTGTTAAGCTACTGCGACTTGCACGTCTCTTCCAAGGGGCATTTAAACTGTCTTGTTAAGCTACTGTAACCTCCACCACTTTTCCAAGGGGCATTTAAATTGTCCTGTTAAGCTACTGCGACCTGCATGTCTCTTCCAAGGGGCATTGAAACCGTCTTTTTAAGCTACTGCGACCTGCACTTCTCTTCCAGGGGCATTTAAACAGTCTTGTTAAGCTACTGCGACTTGCAAGTCTCTTCCAACGGGCATTTACACCTTCTTGGTTAGCTACTGTAACCTCCAACAGTTTTCCAAGGGGCATTTAAACCGTCTTGTTAAGCTACGGCGACCTGCTCTACTCAACCAAAGGGTATTTAAACCGTCTTGTTAAGCTACTGCGACGTGCACGTCTCTTCCAAGGGGCATTTAAACCATCTTGTTAAGCTACTGCGACTTCCACCGCTCTTCCAAGGGGCATTTAAACTGACTTGTTAAGAAACTGCGACCTGCACGTCTCTTCCAAGGGGCATTTAAACCGTCTTGTTAAGCTACTGCGACCTCCACTGCTTTTCCAAGGGGCATTTAATCCGTCTTGTTAAGCTACTGCGACCTGCACGTCTCTTCCAAGGGGCATTTAAACCGTCTTGTTAAGCTACTGCGACCTGCACGTCTCTTCCATGGGCATTTAAACAGTCTTGTTAAGCTACTGCGAACTGCACGTCTCCTCCAAGGGGCATTTAAACAGTCTTGTTAAGCTTCTGCGACCTGCACGTCTCTTCCAAGGGGCATTTAAACAGTCTTGTTAAGCTACTGCGACCTCCACCGCTCTTCCAAAGGGCATTTTAACCATCTTGTTAAACTTCTGTGACCTGCGCGTCTCTACCAAGGGGCATTTAAACAGTCTTGTTAAGCTACTGCGACCTCCACTGCTTTTCCAAGGGGCATCTAATCCGTCTTGTTAAGCTACTGCGACCTGCACGTCTCTACCAAGTGGCATTTAAACCGTCTTGTTAAGCTACTGCGACCTCCACTGCTTTTCCAAGGTACATTTAATCCGTCTTGTTAAGCTACTGCGACCTGCACGTCTCTTCCAAGGGGCATTTAAACCGTCTTGATAAGCTACTGCGAACTCCACGTCTCTTCCAAGCGGCATTTAAACAGTCTTGTTAAGCTTCTGCGACCTGCACGTCTCTACCAAGGGGTCATTTAAACCGTCTTGTTAAGCTACTGCGACCTCCACCGCTCTTCCAAGGGGCATTTAATCCGTCTTGTTAAGCTACTGCGACCTGCACGTCTCTTCCAAGGGGCATTTAAACCGTCTTGTTAAGCTACTGCGACCTGCACGTCTCTTCCATGGGGCATTTAAACCATCTTGTTAAGCTACTGCGAACTGCACGTCTCTACCAAGGGGAATTTAAACCGTCTTGTTAAGCTTCTGCGACCTGTACTTCTCTTCCAAGGGGCATTTAAACCGTATTGTTAAGCTAATGCGACCTGCATGTCTCTTCCAAGGGGCATTTAAACCGACTTGTTAAGCTACTGCGACCTGCATGTCTCTTCCAAGGGGCATTGAAACAGTCTTTTTAAGCTACTGCGACCTGCACGTCTCTTCCAAGGGGCATAAAAACAGTCTTGTTAAGCTACTGCGACTTGCAAGTCTCTTCCAAGGGGCATTTAAACCTTCTTGTTTAGCTACTGTAACCTCCACCAGTTTTCCAAGGGGCATTTAAACCGTCTTGTTAAGCTACTGCGACCTGCTATACTCAACCAAAGGGTATTTAAACCGTCTTGTTAAGCTACTGCGACGTGCACGTCTCTTCCAAGGGGCATTTAAACCGTCTTGTTAAGCTACTGCGACCTCCACCGCTCTTCCAAGGGGCATTTAAACCGACTTGTTAAGATACTGCGACCTGCACGTCTCTTCCAAGGGGCATTTAAACAGTCTTGTTAAGCTACTGCGACCTCCACCTCTCTTCCAAGGGGCATTTTAACCATCTTGTTAAGCTTCTGTAACCTGCACGTCTCTACCAAGGGGCATTTAAACCGTCTTGTTAAGCTCCTGCGACCTGCTCGTCTCTTCCATGGGGCATTTAAGCCGTCTTGTTAAGCTACTGCGACTTGCATGTCTCTTCCAAGGGGCATTTAAACCGTCTTGTTAAGCTACTGTAACCTCCACCACTTTTCCAAGGGGCATTTAAATTGTCCTGTTAAGGTACTGGGACCTGCACGTCTCTTCCAAGGGGCATTTAAACCGTCTTGTTAAGCTCCTGCGACCTGCTCGTCTCTTCCATGGGGCATTTAAGCCGTCTTGTTAAGCTACTGCGACTTGCATGTCTCTTTCAAGGGGCATTTAAACTGTCTTGTTAAGCTACTGCGACCTCCACGGCTCTTCCAAGGGGCATTTAAACCGTCTTATTAAGCTACTGCGACCTCCGCCGCACTTCCAAGGGACATTTAAAACGTCTTGTTAAGCTGCTGCGACCTGCACGTCTCTTTCAAGGGGCATTTAAACTGTCTTGTTAAGCTACTGCGACCTCCACCGCTCTTCCAAGGGGCATTTCAACCGTCTTGTTAAGCTACTGCGACCTGCACGTCTCTTCCAAAGGGCATTTGAACTGTATTGTTAAGCTACTGCGACCTGCACGTCTCTTCCAAGGGGCATTTAAACCATCTTGTTAAGCTGCTGCGACCTGCACGTCTCTTCCAAGTGTCATTTAAACCATCTTGTTAAGCTACTGTGACCTGCACGTCTCTTCCAATGGGCATTTAAACCATATTGTTAAGCTGCTGTGACCTGCACGTCTCTTCCAAGTGGCATTTAAACCGTCTTGTTAAGCTACTGCGACCTCCACCGCTCTTCCAAGGGGCATTTAAACCGTCTTGTTAAGCTACTGCGACCTCCACCGCTCTTCCAAGGGGCATTTAAACCGTCTTGTTAAGCTACAGCGACCTTATAGTCTCTTACAAGGGGCATTTAAACGGTCTTGTTAAGCTACTGCGACCTGCACGTTTCTTCCAAGGGGCATTTAAATCGTCATGTTAAGCTACTGCGACCTGCTTGTCTCTTGCAAGGGGCATTTAAACCGTCTTGTTAAGCTACTGCGACCTGCACGTCTCTTCCAAGGGGCATTTAAACCGTTTTGTTAAGCTATTGCGACCTGCACGTCTCTTCCAAGGGTCATTTAAAGCTTCTTGTTAAGCTGCTGCGACCTGCATGTCTCTTCCAAAAGGGATTTAAACCATCTTATTAAGCTACTACGACCTGCACGTCTCTTCCAAGGTGTATTTAAACCGTCTTGTTAAGCTACTGCGACCTGCACGTCTCTTCCAAGGGGAATTTAAACCGTCTTGTTAAGCTACTGCGACCTGCATGTCTCTTCCAAGGGGCATTTAAACCTTCTTATTAAGCTACTGCGACCTGCACGTCTCTTCAAAGGGGCTTTTAAACAGTCTTGTTAAGCTACTGAGACCTGCACGTCTCTTCCAAGGGGCATTTAAACCGTCTTTTTAAGCTACTGCGACCTGCACGTCTCTTCCAAGGGTCATTTAAACCTTCTTATTAAACTACTGCGTCCTGCATGTCTCTTCCAAAGGACATTTAAACTGTCTTGTTAAGCTACTGCGACGTCCACTGCTCTTCCAAGGGGCATTTAAACCGTCTTGTTAAGCTACTGCGACCTGCACGTCTCTTCAAAGGGGCATTTAAACTGTCTTGTTAAGTTACTTCCACCTCCACGTCGCTTCCAGGGGGCATTTAAACCGTCTTGTTAACCTACTGCGACCTGCTCGTCACCTCCAAGGGGCATTTAAACCGTCTTTTATAGCAAGTGCGACCTGCACGTCTTTTCCAAGGCGCATTTAAACCGTCTTTTTAAGCTACTGCCACTTGCATGTCTCTTCCAAGGGGCATTTAAACCGTCTTGTTAAGCTACTGTAACCTCCACCACTTTTCCAAGGGGCATTTAAACTGTCTTGTTAATTTACTTCGACATCCACCGCTCTTCCATGTGGCATTTAAACTGTCTGGTTAAGCTACTGACACCTGCACTTCTCTTCCAAGGGGCATTTAAACCGTCTTGTTAAGCTACTGCGACCTGCACGTCTCTTCCAAGGGACATTTAACCTGTCTTATTAAGCTACTACGACCTGCACGTCTCTTCCAAGGGGTATTTATACTGTCTTGTTAAGCTACAGCGACCTCCACCGCTCTTCCAAGGGGCATTTAAACCGTCTTGTTAAGCTACTGTAACCTCCACCACTTTTCCAAGGGGCATTTAAACCGTCTTGTTAAGCTACTGCGACCTGCATGTCTCTTCCAAGGTGCATTTAAACCGTCTTTTTAAGCTACTGCGACCTGCACGTCTCTTCCAAGGGGCATTTAAACGGTCTTGTTAAGCTACTGCGACTTGCACGTCTCTTCCAAGGGGCATTTAAACCTTCTTGTTTAGCTACTGTAACCTCCACCACTTTTCCAAGGGGCATTTAAACCGTCTTGTTAAGCTACTGCGACCTGCATGTCTCTTCCAAAGGGCATTTAAACCGTCTTGTTAAGCTACTGGGACCTGCACATCTCTTCCAAGGGGCATTTAAACCGTCTTGTTAAGCTGCTGCGACCGGCATGTCTCTTCCAGGGGGCATTTAAAACGTCTTGTTAATCTACTGCGACCAGCACGTCTCTTTCAAGGGGCATTTAAACTGTCTTGGTAAGCTACTGCGACCGGCACGTCTCTTGCAAGGGGCATTTAAACTGTCTTGTTAAGCTACTGCGACCTCCACCGCTCTTCCAAGGGGCATTTAAACCGTCTTGTTAAGCTACAGCGACCTTATCGTCTCTTACAAGGGGCATTTAAACGGTCTTGTTAAGCTACTGCGACCTGCACGTTTCTTCCAAGGGGCATTTAAATCGTTATGTTAAGCTACTGCGACCTGCACGTCTCTTCCAAGGGGCATTTAAACCGTTTTGTTAAGCTACTGCGACCTGCACGTCTCTTTCAAGGGGCACTTAAAGCGTTTTGTTAAGCTGCTGCGACCTGCATGTCTCTTCCAAAAGGGATTTAAACCGTCTTATTAAGCTACTGCGATCTGCACGTCTCTTCCAAGGGGCATTTAAACCGTCTTGTTAAGCTACTGCGACCTGCACGTCTCTTTACAAGGGGAATTTAAACCGTCTTGTTAAGCTACTGCGACCTGCATGTCTCTTCCAATGGGCATATAAACCTTCTTATTAAGCTACTGCGACCTGCACGTCTCTTCCAAGGAGCATGTAAAACATCTTGTTAAGCTACTGCGACCACCACCGCTCTTCCAAGGAGCATTTAAACCGTCTTGTTAAGCTACTGCGACCTGCACGTCTCTACCAAGGGGCGTTTAAACCATCTTGTTAAGCTTCTGCGACCTGCACGTCTCTTCCAAGGGGCATTTAAACTGTCTTTTTAAGCTACTGTGACCTCCACCGCTCTTCCAAGGGGCTTTTAAACAGTCTTGTTAAGCTACTGAGACCTGCACGTCTCTTCCAAAGGGCATTTAAACCGTCTTTTTAAGCTAATGCGACCTGCATTTCTCCTCCATGGGGCATTTAAACCGTCTTGTTAAGCTACTGCGACCTGCACGTCTCTTCCAAGGGTCATTTAAACCTTCTTATTAAGCCACTGCGTCCTGCATGTCTCTTCCAAGGGGCATTTAAACTGTCTTGTTAAGCTACTGCGACGTCCACCGCTCTTCCAAGGGGCATTTAAACCATCTTGTTAAGCTACTGCGACCTGCACGTCTCTTCAAAGGGGCATTTAAACTGTCTTGTTAAGTTACTGCCACCTCCACCTCTCTTCCAGGGGGCATTTAAACCGTCTTTTTAAGCTACTGCGACCTGCACGTCTCTTCCAAGGGGAATTTAAACCGTCTTGTTAAGCTACTGCGACCTGCACGTCTCTTCCAAGGGGCATTTAAACCTTCTTATTAAGCTACTGCGACCTGCACGTCTCTTCCAAGGAGCGTGTAAAACGTCTTGTTAAGCTACTGCGACCACCACCGCTCTTCCAAGGGGCATTTAAACCATCTTGTTAAGCTACTGGGACCTGCATGTCTCTACCAAGGGGCGTTTAAACCATCTTGTTAAGCTTCTGCGACCTGCACGTCTCTTCCAAGGGGCATTTAAACCGTCTTTTTAAGCTACTGCGACCTCCACCGCTCTTCCAAGGGGCTTTTAAACAGTCTTGTTAAGCTACTGAGACCTGCACGTCTTTTCCAAGGGGCATTTAAACCGTCTTTTTAAGCTAATGCGATCTGCATTTCTCTTCCAAGGGGCATTTAAACCGTCTTGTTAAGCTACTGTGACCTGCACGCCTCTTCCAAGGGTCATTTAAACCTTCTTATTAAGCTACTGCGTCCTGCATGTATCCTCCAAGTGGCATTTAAACTGTCTTGCTAAGCTACTGCGACGTCCACCGCTCTTCCAAGGGGCATTTAAACCGTCTTGTTAAGCTACTGCGACCTGCACGTCTCTTCCAAGGGGCATTTAAAACCGTCTTGTTAAGCTACTGTAACCTCCACCACTTTTCCAAGGGGCATTTAAACTGTCTTGTTAAGCTGCTGCGACCTACATGTCTCTTCCAAGGGGTATTGAAACCGTCTTTTTAAGCTACTGCGACCTGCACGTCTCTTCCAAGGGGAATTTAAACCGTCTTGTTAAGCTACTGCGACCTGCACGTCTCTTCCAAGGGGCATTTAAACCTTCTTATTAAGCTACTGCGACCTGCACGTCTCTTCCAAGGAGCGTGTAAACCGTCTTGTTAAGCTGCTGCGACCACCACCGCTCTTCCAAGGGGCATTTAAACCATCTTGTTAAGCTACTGGGACCTGCCTGTCTCTACCAAGGGGCGTTTAAACCATCTTGTTAAGCTTCTGCGACCTGCACGTCTCTTCCAAGGGGCATTTAAACCGTCTTTTTAAGCTACTGCGACCTCCACCGCTCTTCCAAGGGGCTTTTAAACAGTCTTGTTAAGCTACTGAGACCTGCACGTCTTTTCCAAGGGGCATTTAAACCGTCTTTTTAAGCTAATGCGACCTGCATTTCTCTTCCAAGGGGCATTTAAACCGTCTTGTTAAGCTACTGCGACCTGCACGCCTCTTCCAAGGGTCATTTAAACCTTCTTATTAAGCTACTGCGTCCTGCATGTCTCTTCCAAGTTTCATTTAAACTGTCTTGCTAAGCTACTGCGACGTCCACCGCTCTTCCAAGGGGCATTTAAACCGTCTTGTTAAGCTACTGCGACCTGCACGTCTCTTCCAAGGGGCATTTAAAACCGTCTTGTTAAGCTACTGTAACCTCCACCACTTTTCCAAGGGGCATTTAAACTGTCTTGTTAAGCTGCTGCGACCTACATGTCTCTTCCAAGGGGCATTGAAACCGTCTTTTTAAGCTACTGCGACCTGCACGTCTCTTCCAAGGGGCATTTAAACAGTCTTGTTAAGCTACTGCGACTTGCAATTCTCTTCCAAGGGGCATTTAAACCTTCTTGTTTAGCTACTGTAACCTCCACCAGTTTTCCAAGGGGCATTTAAACCGTCTTGTTAAGCTACTGCGACCTGCTCTACTCAACCAAAGGGTATTTAAACCGTCTTGTTAAGCTACTGCGACCTCCACCGCTCTTCCAAGGGGCATTTAAACCGTCTTCTTAAGCTACTGCGACCTGCACGTCTCTTCCATGGGGCATTTAAACTGTATTGTTAAGCTACTGCGACCTGCACGTCTCTTCCAAGGGGCATTTAAACCGTCTTGTTAAGCTACTGCGACCTGCACGTCTCTTCCAAGTGGCATTTAAAACATCTTGTTAAGCTACTGCGACCTGCACGTCTCTTCCAATGGGCATTTAAACCATCTTGTTAAGCTGCTGTGACCTGCACGTCTCTTCCAAGTGGCATTTAAACCGTCTTGTTAAGCTACTGTGACCTCCACCGCTCTTCCAAGGGGCATTTAAACCGTCTTGTTAAGCTACTGCGATCTCCACTGCTCTTCCACCTTATCGTCTCTTACAAGGGGCATTTAAACGGTCTTGTTAAGCTACTGCGACCTGCACGTTTCTTCCAAGGGGCATTTAAATCGTCATGTTAAGCTACTGCGACCTGCTTGTCTCTTGCAAGGGGCATTTAAACCGTCTTGTTAAGCTACTGCGACCTGCACGTCTCTTCCAAGGGACATTTAAACCATTTTGTTAAGCTATTGCGACCTGCACGTCTCTTCCAAGGGGCATTTAAAGCTTCTTGTTAAGCTGCTGCGACCTGCATGTCTCTTCCAAAAGGGATTTAAACCATCTTATTAAGCTACTACGACCTGCACGTCTCTTCCAAGGTGCATTTAAACCGTCTTGTTAAGCTACTGCGACCTGCACGTCTCTTCCAAGGGGAATTTAAACCGTCTTGTTAAGCTACTGCGACCTGCATGTCTCTTCCAAGGGGCATTTAAACCTTCTTATTAAGCTACTGCGACCTGCACGTCTCTTCAAAGGGGCTTTTAAACAGTCTTGTTAAGCTACTGAGACCTGCACGTCTCTTCCAAGGGGCATTTAAACCGTCTTTTTAAGCTCCTGCGACCTGCACGTCTCTTCCAAGGGTCATTTAAACCTTCTTATTAAGCTACTGCGTCCTGCATGTCTCTTCCAAGGGGCATTTAAACCGTCTTGTTAAGCTACTGCGACCTGCACGTCTCTTCAAAGGGGCATTTAAACTGTCTTGTTAAGTTACTGCCACCTCCACCTCGCTTCCAGGGGGCATTTAAACCGTCTTGTTAACCTACTGCGACCTGCTCGTCACTTCCAAGGGGCATTTAAACCGTCTTTTATAGCTAGTTCGACCTGCACGTCTTTTCCAAGGCGCATTTAAACAGTCTTTTTAAGCTACTGCCACTTGCATGTCTCTTCCAAGGGGCATTTAAACCGTCTTGTTAAGCTACTGTAACCTCCACCACTTTTCCAAGGAGCATTTAAACTGACTTGTTAATTTACTTCGACATCCACCGCTCTTCCATGTGGCATTTAAACTGTCTGGTTAAGCTACTGACACCTGCACTTCTCTTCCAAGGGGCATTTAAACCATCTTGTTAAGCTACTGCGACCTGCACGTCTCTTCCAAGGGACATTTAAACCGTCTTATTAAGCTACTACGACCTGCACGTCTCTTACAAGGGGTATTTAAACTGTCTTGTTAAGCTACAGCGACCTCCACCGCTCTTCCAAGGGGAATTTAAACCATCTTGTTAAGCTACTGCGACTTGCACGTCTCTTCCAAGGGGCATTTAAACCGTCTTGTTAAGCTACTGTAACCTCCACCACCTTTCCAAGGAGCATTTAAACCGTCTTGTTAAGCTACTGCGACCTGCATGTCTCTTCCAAGGTGCATTTAAACCGTCATTTTAAGCTACTGCGACCTGCACGTCTCTTCCAAGTGGCATTTAAACCGTCTTGTTAAGCTACAGCGACTTGCACGTCTCTTCCAAGGGGCATTTAAACCTTCTTGTTTAGCTACTGTAACCTCCACCACTTTTCCAAGGGGCATTTAAACCGTCTTGTTAAGCTACTGCGACCTGCATGTCTCTTCCAAAGGGCATTTAAACCGTCTTGTTAAGCTACTGGGACCTGCAAGTCTCTTCCAAGGGGCATTTAAACCTTCTTGTTAAGCTGCTGCGACCTGCATGTCTCTTCCAGGGGGCATTTAAAACGTCTTGTTAATCTACTGCGACCAGCACGTCTCTTTCAAAGGGCATTTAAACTGTCTAGTTAAGCTACTGCGACCTACACCGCTCTTCCAAGGGACATTTAAACCGTCTTATTAAACTACTGCGACCGGCACGTCTCTTGCAAGGGGCATTTAAACCGTCTTGTTAAGATACTGCGACCTGTACGTCTCTTCCAAGGGGCATTTAAACCGTCTTGTTAAGCTACTGCGACCTGCACGTCTCTTCCAAGGGGCATTTAAACCATCTTGTTAAGCTACTGTGACCTGCACGTCTCTTCCAATGGGCATTTAAACCATCTTGTTAAGCTGCTGTGACCTGCACGTCTCTTCCAAGTGGCATTTAAAGCGTCTTGTTAAGCTACTGTGACCTCCACCGCTCTTCCAAGGGACATTTAAACTGTGTTGTTAAGCTACTGCGACCTCCACCGCTCTTCCAAGGGGCATTTAAACCGTCTTGTTAAGCTACAGCGACCTTATCATCTCTTACAAGGGGCATTTAAACGGTCTTGTTAAGCTACTGCGACCTGCTCGTTTCTTCCAAGGGCCATTTAAATCGTTATGTTAAGCTACTGCGACTTGCACGTCTCTTCTAAGGGGCATTTAAACCGTTTTGTTAAGCTACTGCGACCTGCACGTCTATTCCAAGGGGCATTTAAAGCGTTTTGTTAAGCTGCTGCGACCTGCATGTCTCTTCCAAAAGGGATTTAAACCGTCTTATTAAGCTACTGCGATCTGCACGTCTCTTCCAAGGGGCATTTAAACCGTCTTGTTAAGATACTGCGACCTGCACGTCTCTTCCAAGGGGAATTTAAACCGTCTTGTTAAGCTACTGCGACCTGCATGTCTCTTCCAAGGGTCATTTAAACCTTCTTATTAAGCTACTGCGACCTGCACGTCTCTTCCAAGAAGCATGAAAACCGTCTTGTTAAGCTACTGCGACCACCACCGCTCTTCCAAGGAGCATTTAAACCGTCTTGTTAAGCTACTGCGACCTGCACGTCTCTACCAAGGGGCGTTTAAACCATCTTGTTAAGCTTCTGCGACCTGCACGTCTCTTCCAAGGGGCATTTAAACTGTCTTTTTAAGCTACTGCGACCTCCACCGCTCTTCCAAGGGGCTTTTAAACAGTCTTGTTAAGCTACTGAGACCTGCACGTCTCTTCCAAGGGGCATTTAAACCGTCTTTTTAAGCTAATGCGACCTGCATTTCTCTTCCACGGGGCATTTTAACCGTCTTGTTAAGCTACTGCGACCTGCATGTCTCTTCCAATGGGCATATAAACCTTCTTATTAAGCTACTGCGACCTGCACGTCTCTTCCAAGGAGCATGTAAAACATCTTGTTAAGCTACTGCGACCACCACCGCTCTTCCAAGGAGCATTTAAACCGTCTTGTTAAGCTACTGCGACCTGCACGTCTCTACCAAGGGGCGTTTAAACCATCTTGTTAAGCTTCTGCGACCTGCACGTCTCTTCCAAGGGGCATTTAAACTGTCTTTTTAAGCTACTGTGACCTCCACCGCTCTTCCAAGGGGCTTTTAAACAGTCTTGTTAAGCTACTGAGACCTGCACGTCTCTTCCAAAGGGCATTTAAACCGTCTTTTTAAGCTAATGCGACCTGCATTTCTCCTCCATGGGGCATTTAAACCGTCTTGTTAAGCTACTGCGACCTGCACGTCTCTTCCAAGGGTCATTTAAACCTTCTTATTAAGCCACTGCGTCCTGCATGTCTCTTCCAAGGGGCATTTAAACTGTCTTGTTAAGCTACTGCGACGTCCACCGCTCTTCCAAGGGGCATTTAAACCATCTTGTTAAGCTACTGCGACCTGCACGTCTCTTCAAAGGGGCATTTAAACTGTCTTGTTAAGTTACTGCCACCTCCACCTCTCTTCCAGGGGGCATTTAAACCGTCTTTTTAAGCTACTGCGACCTGCACGTCTCTTGCAAGGGGAATTTAAACCGTCTTGTTAAGCTACTGCGACCTGCACGTCTCTTCCAAGGGGCATTTAAACCTTCTTATTAAGCTACTGCGACCTGCACGTCTCTTCCAAGGAGCGTGTAAACCGTCTTGTTAAGCTACTGCGACCACCACCGCTCTTCCAAGGGGCATTTAAACCATCTTGTTAAGCTACTGGGACCTGCATGTCTCTACCAAGGGGCGTTTAAACCATCTTGTTAAGCTTCTGCGACCTGCACGTCTCTTCCAAGGGGCATTTAAACCGTCTTTTTAAGCTACTGCGACCTCCACCGCTCTTCCAAGGGGCTTTTAAACAGTCTTGTTAAGCTACTGAGACCTGCACGTCTTTTCCAAGGGGCATTTAAACCGTCTTTTTAAGCTAATGCGATCTGCATTTCTCTTCCAAGGGGCATTTAAACCGTCTTGTTAAGCTACTGTGACCTGCACGCCTCTTCCAAGGGTCATTTAAACCTTCTTATTAAGCTACTGCGTCCTGCATGTCTCCTCCAAGTGGCATTTAAACTGTCTTGCTAAGCTACTGCGACGTCCACCGCTCTTCCAAGGGGCATTTAAACCGTCTTGTTAAGCTACTGCGACCTGCACGTCTCTTCCAAGGGGCATTTAAAACCGTCTTGTTAAGCTACTGTAACCTCCACCACTTTTCCAAGGGGCATTTAAACTGTCTTGTTAAGCTGCTGCGACCTACATGTCTCTTCCAAGGGGTATTGAAACCGTCTTTTTAAGCTACTGCGACCTGCACGTCTCTTCCAAGGGGAATTTAAACCGTCTTGTTAAGCTACTGCGACCTGCACGTCTCTTCCAAGGGGCATTTAAACCTTCTTATTAAGCTACTGCGACCTGCACGTCTCTTCCAAGGAGCGTGTAAACCGTCTTGTTAAGCTGCTGCGACCACCACCGCTCTTCCAAGGGGCATTTAAACCATCTTGTTAAGCTACTGGGACCTGCCTGTCTCTACCAAGGGGCGTTTAAACCATCTTGTTAAGCTTCTGCGACCTGCACGTCTCTTCCAAGGGGCATTTAAACCGTCTTTTTAAGCTACTGCGACCTCCACCGCTCTTCCAAGGGGCTTTTAAACAGTCTTGTTAAGCTACTGAGACCTGCACGTCTTTTCCAAGGGGCATTTAAACCGTCTTTTTAAGCTAATGCGACCTGCATTTCTCTTCCAAGGGGCATTTAAACCGTCTTGTTAAGCTACTGCGACCTGCACGCCTCTTCCAAGGGTCATTTAAACCTTCTTATTAAGCTACTGCGTCCTGCATGTCTCTTCCAAGTTTCATTTAAACTGTCTTGCTAAGCTACTGCGACGTCCACCGCTCTTCCAAGGGGCATTTAAACCGTCTTGTTAAGCTACTGCGACCTGCACGTCTCTTCCAAGGGGCATTTAAAACCGTCTTGTTAAGCTACTGTAACCTCCACCACTTTTCCAAGGGGCATTTAAACTGTCTTGTTAAGCTGCTGCGACCTACATGTCTCTTCCAAGGGGCATTGAAACCGTCTTTTTAAGCTACTGCGACCTGCACGTCTCTTCCAAGGGGCATTTAAACAGTCTTGTTAAGCTACTGCGACTTGCAATTCTCTTCCAAGGGGCATTTAAACCTTCTTGTTTAGCTACTGTAACCTCCACCAGTTTTCCAAGGGGCATTTAAACCGTCTTGTTAAGCTACTGCGACCTGCTCTACTCAACCAAAGGGTATTTAAACCGTCTTGTTAAGCTACTGCGACCTCCACCGCTCTTCCAAGGGGCATTTAAACCGTCTTCTTAAGCTACTGCGACCTGCACGTCTCTTCCATGGGGCATTTAAACTGTATTGTTAAGCTACTGCGACCTGCACGTCTCTTCCAAGGGGCATTTAAACCGTCTTGTTAAGCTACTGCGACCTGCACGTCTCTTCCAAGTGGCATTTAAAACATCTTGTTAAGCTACTGCGACCTGCACGTCTCTTCCAATGGGCATTTAAACCATCTTGTTAAGCTGCTGTGACCTGCACGTCTCTTCCAAGTGGCATTTAAACCGTCTTGTTAAGCTACTGTGACCTCCACCGCTCTTCCAAGGGGCATTTAAACCGTCTTGTTAAGCTACTGCGATCTCCACTGCTCTTCCACCTTATCGTCTCTTACAAGGGGCATTTAAACGGTCTTGTTAAGCTACTGCGACCTGCACGTTTCTTCCAAGGGGCATTTAAATCGTCATGTTAAGCTACTGCGACCTGCTTGTCTCTTGCAAGGGGCATTTAAACCGTCTTGTTAAGCTACTGCGACCTGCACGTCTCTTCCAAGGGACATTTAAACCATTTTGTTAAGCTATTGCGACCTGCACGTCTCTTCCAAGGGGCATTTAAAGCTTCTTGTTAAGCTGCTGCGACCTGCATGTCTCTTCCAAAAGGGATTTAAACCATCTTATTAAGCTACTACGACCTGCACGTCTCTTCCAAGGTGCATTTAAACCGTCTTGTTAAGCTACTGCGACCTGCACGTCTCTTCCAAGGGGAATTTAAACCGTCTTGTTAAGCTACTGCGACCTGCATGTCTCTTCCAAGGGGCATTTAAACCTTCTTATTAAGCTACTGCGACCTGCACGTCTCTTCAAAGGGGCTTTTAAACAGTCTTGTTAAGCTACTGAGACCTGCACGTCTCTTCCAAGGGGCATTTAAACCGTCTTTTTAAGCTCCTGCGACCTGCACGTCTCTTCCAAGGGTCATTTAAACCTTCTTATTAAGCTACTGCGTCCTGCATGTCTCTTCCAAGGGGCATTTAAACCGTCTTGTTAAGCTACTGCGACCTGCACGTCTCTTCAAAGGGGCATTTAAACTGTCTTGTTAAGTTACTGCCACCTCCACCTCGCTTCCAGGGGGCATTTAAACCGTCTTGTTAACCTACTGCGACCTGCTCGTCACTTCCAAGGGGCATTTAAACCGTCTTTTATAGCTAGTTCGACCTGCACGTCTTTTCCAAGGCGCATTTAAACAGTCTTTTTAAGCTACTGCCACTTGCATGTCTCTTCCAAGGGGCATTTAAACCGTCTTGTTAAGCTACTGTAACCTCCACCACTTTTCCAAGGAGCATTTAAACTGACTTGTTAATTTACTTCGACATCCACCGCTCTTCCATGTGGCATTTAAACTGTCTGGTTAAGCTACTGACACCTGCACTTCTCTTCCAAGGGGCATTTAAACCATCTTGTTAAGCTACTGTGACCTGCACGTCTCTTCCAAGGGACATTTAAACCGTCTTATTAAGCTACTACGACCTGCACGTCTCTTACAAGGGGTATTTAAACTGTCTTGTTAAGCTACAGCGACCTCCACCGCTCTTCCAAGGGGAATTTAAACCATCTTGTTAAGCTACTGCGACTTGCACGTCTCTTCCAAGGGGCATTTAAACCGTCTTGTTAAGCTACTGTAACCTCCACCACCTTTCCAAGGGGCATTTAAACCGTCTTGTTAAGCTACTGCGACCTGCATGTCTCTTCCAAGGTGCATTTAAACCGTCATTTTAAGCTACTGCGACCTGCACGTCTCTTCCAAGTGGCATTTAAACCGTCTTGTTAAGCTACAGCGACTTGCACGTCTCTTCCAAGGGGCATTTAAACCTTCTTGTTTAGCTACTGTAACCTCCACCACTTTTCCAAGGGGCATTTAAACCGTCTTGTTAAGCTACTGCGACCTGCATGTCTCTTCCAAAGGGCATTTAAACCATCTTGTTAAGCTACTGGGACCTGCAAGTCTCTTCCAAGGGGCATTTAAACCTTCTTGTTAAGCTGCTGCGACCTGCATGTCTCTTCCAGGGGGCATTTAAAATGTCTTGTTAATCTACTGCGACCAGCACGTCTCTTTCAAAGGGCATTTAAACTGTCTAGTTAAGCTACTGCGACCTACACCGCTCTTCCAAGGGACATTTAAACCGTCTTATTAAACTACTGCGACCGGCACGTCTCTTGCAAGGGGCATTTAAACCGTCTTGTTAAGATACTGCGACCTGTACGTCTCTTCCAAGGGGCATTTAAACCGTCTTGTTAAGCTACTGCGACCTGCACGTCTCTTCCAAGGGGCATTTAAACCATCTTGTTAAGCTACTGTGACCTGCACGTCTCTTCCAATGGGCATTTAAACCATCTTGTTAAGCTGCTGTGACCTGCACGTCTCTTCCAAGTGGCATTTAAAGCGTCTTGTTAAGCTACTGTGACCTCCACCGCTCTTCCAAGGGGCATTTAAACTGTGTTGTTAAGCTACTGCGACCTCCACCGCTCTTCCAAGGGGCATTTAAACCGTCTTGTTAAGCTACAGCGACCTGCTCGTTTCTTCCAAGGGCCATTTAAATCGTTATGTTAAGCTACTGCGACTTGCACGTCTCTTCTAAGGGGCATTTAAACCGTTTTGTTAAGCTACTGCGACCTGCACGTCTATTCCAAGGGGCATTTAAAGCGTTTTGTTAAGCTGCTGCGACCTGCATGTCTCTTCCAAAAGGGATTTAAACCGTCTTATTAAGCTACTGCGATCTGCACGTCTCTTCCAAGGGGCATTTAAACCGTCTTGTTAAGATACTGCGACCTGCACGTCTCTTCCAAGGGGAATTTAAACCGTCTTGTTAAGCTACTGCGACCTGCATGTCTCTTCCAAGGGTCATTTAAACCTTCTTATTAAGCTACTGCGACCTGCACGTCTCTTCCAAGAAGCATGAAAACCGTCTTGTTAAGCTACTGCGACCACCACCGCTCTTCCAAGGAGCATTTAAACCGTCTTGTTAAGCTACTGCGACCTGCACGTCTCTACCAAGGGGCGTTTAAACCATCTTGTTAAGCTTCTGCGACCTGCACGTCTCTTCCAAGGGGCATTTAAACTGTCTTTTTAAGCTACTGCGACCTCCACCGCTCTTCCAAGGGGCTTTTAAACAGTCTTGTTAAGCTACTGAGACCTGCACGTCTCTTCCAAGGGGCATTTAAACCGTCTTTTTAAGCTAATGCGACCTGCATTTCTCTTCCACGGGGCATTTTAACCGTCTTGTTAAGCTACTGCGACCTGCACGTCTCTTCCAATGGTCATTTAAACCTTCTTAATAAGCTACTGCGTCCTGCATGTCTCTTCCAAGGGGCATTTAAACTGTCTTGTTAAGCTACTGCGACGTCCACCGCTCTTCCAAGGGGCATTTAAACCGTCTTGTTAAGCTACTGCGACCTGCACGTCTCTTCAAAGGGGCATTTAAACTGTCTTGTTAAGTTACTGCCACCTCCACCTCTCTTCCAGGGGGCATTTAAACCGTCTTATTAAGCTAATGCGACCTGCACGTCTCTTCCAAGGGGAATTTAAACCGTCTTGTTAAGCTACTGCGACCTGCACGTCTCTTCCAAGGGGCATTTAAACCTTCTTATTAAGCTACTGCGACCTGCACGTCTCTTCCAAGGAGCGTGTAAAACGTCTTGTTAAGCTACTGCGACCACCACCGCTCTTCCAAGGGGCTTTTAAACCATCTTGTTAAGCTACTGGGACCTGCATGTCTCTACCAAGGGGCGTTTAAACCATCTTGTTAAGCTTCTGCGACCTGCACGTCTCTTCCAAGGGGCATTTAAACCGTCTTTTTAAGCTATTGAGACCTGCACGTCTCTTCCAAGGGGCATTTAAACCGTCTTGTTAAGCTACTGCGACCTGCAAGTCTCTTCCAAGGGGCATTTAAACCGTCTTGTTAAGCTACTGCGACCTGCACGTCTCTTCCAAGGGGCATTTAAACTGTCTTTTTAAGCTACTGCGACCTCCACCGCTCTTCCAAGGGGCTTTTAAACAGTCTTATTAAGCTACTGCGACCTGCACGTCTCTTCCAAGGAGCGTGTAAACCGTCTTGTTAAGCTACTGCGACCACCACCGCTCTTCCAAGGGGCATTTAAACCATCTTGTTAAGCTACTGGGACCTGCATGTCTCTACCAAGGGGCGTTTAAACCATCTTGTTAAGCTTCTGCGACCTGCACGTCTCTTCCAAGGGGCATTTAAACCGTCTTTTTAAGCTACTGAGACCTGCACGTCTCTTCCAAGGGGCATTTAAACCGTCTTTTTAAGCTAATGCGACCTGCATTTCTCTTCCAAGGGGCATTTAAACCGTCTTGTTAAGCTACTGCGACCTGCACGCCTCTTCCAAGGGTCATTTAAACCTTCTTATTAAGCTACTGCGTCCTGCATGTCTCTTCCAAGGGGCATTTAAACTGTCTTGTTAAGCTAATGCAACCTGCACGTCTCTTCAAAGGGGCATTTAAACAGTCTTGTTAAGTTTCTGCCACCTCCACCTCTCTTCCAGGGGGCATTTAAACCGTCTTGTTAAGCTACTGCGACCTGCACGTCTCTTCCAAGGGGAATTTAAACCGTCTTGTTAAGCTACTGCGACCTGCACGTCTCTTCCAAGGGGCATTTAAACCTTCTTATTAAGCTACTGCGACCTGCACGTCTCTTCCAAGGAGCGTGTAAACCGTCTTGTTAAGCTACTGCGACCACCACCGCTCTTCCAAGGGGCATTTAAACCATCTTGTTAAGCTACTGGGACCTGCATGTCTCTACCAAGGGGCATTTAAACCGTCTTGTTAAGCTACTGCAACCTGCACGTCTCTTCAAAGGGGCATTTAAACCGTCTTGTTAAGCTACTGCGACCTGCACGTCTCTTCCAAGGGGCATTTGAACTGTATTGTTAAGCTACTGCGACCTGCACGTCTCTTCCAAGGGGCATTTAAACCGTCTTGTTAAGCTGCTGCGACCTGCACGTCTCTTCCAAGTGTCATTTAAACCATCTTGTTAAGCTACTGTGACCTGCACGTCTCTTCCAATGGGCATTTAAACCATATTGTTAAGCTGCTGTGACCTGCACGTCTCTTCCAAGTGGCATTTAAACCGTCTTGTTAAGCTACTGCGACCTCCACCGCTCTTCCAAGGGGCATTTAAACCGTCTTGTTAAGCTACTGCGACCTCCACCGCTCTTCCAAGGGGCATTTAAACCGTCTTGTTAAGCTACAGCGACCTTATCGTCTCTTACAAGGGGCATTTAAACGGTCTTGTTAAGCTACTGCGACCTGCACGTTTCTTCCAAGGGGCATTTAAATCGTCATGTTAAGCTACTGCGACCTGCTTGTCTCTTGCAAGGGGCATTTAAACCGTCTTGTTAAGCTACTGCGACCTGCACGTCTCTTCCAAGGGGCATTTAAACCGTTTTGTTAAGCTATTGCGACCTGCACGTCTCTTCCAAGGGTCATTTAAAGCTTCTTGTTAAGCTGCTGCGACCTGCATGTCTCTTCCAAAAGGGATTTAAACCATCTTATTAAGCTACTACGACCTGCACGTCTCTTCCAAGGGGAATTTAAACCGTCTTGTTAAGCTACTGCGACCTGCATGTCTCTTCCAAGGGGCATTTAAAACTTCTTATTAAGCTACTGCGACCTGCACGTCTCTTCAAAGGGGCTTTTAAACAGTCTTGTTAAGCTACTGAGACCTGCACGTCTCTTCCAAGGGGCATTTAAACCGTCTTTTTAAGCTACTGCGACCTGCACGTCTCTTCCAAGGGTCATTTAAACCTTCTTATTAAACTACTGCGTCCTGCATGTCTCTTCCAAAGGACATTTAAACTGTCTTGTTAAGCTACTGCGACGTCCACTGCTCTTCCAAGGGGCATTTAAACCGTCTTGTTAAGCTACTGCGACCTGCACGTCTCTTCAAAGGGCATTTAAACTGTCTTGTTAAGTTACTGCCACCTCCACGTCGCTTCCAGGGGGCATTTAAACCGTCTTGTTAACCTACTGCGACCTGCTCGTCACCTCCAAGGGGCATTTAAACCGTCTTTTATAGCAAGTGCGACCTGCACGTCTTTTCCAAGGCGCATTTAAACCGTCTTTTTAAGCTACTGCCACTTGCATGTCTCTTCCAAGGGGCATTTAAACCGTCTTGTTAAGCTACTGTAACCTCCACCACTTTTCCAAGGGGCATTTAAACTGTCTTGTTAATTTACTTCGACATCCACCGCTCTTCCATGTGGCATTTAAACTGTCTGGTTAAGCTACTGACACCTGCACTTCTCTTCCAAGGGGCATTTAAACCGTCTTGTTAAGCTACTGCGACCTGCACGTCTCTTCCAAGGAACATTTAACCTGTCTTATTAAGCTACTATGACCTGCACGTCTCTTCCAAGGGGTATTTATACTGTCTTGTTAAGCTACAGCGACCTCCACCGCTCTTCCAAGGGGCATTTAAACCGTCTTATTAAGCTACTGTAACCTCCACCACTTTTCCAAGGGGCATTTAAACCGTCTTGTTAAGCTACTGCGACCTGCATGTCTCTTCCAAGGTGCATTTAAACCGTCTTTTTAAGCTACTGCGACCTGCACGTCTCTTCCAAGGGGCATTTAAACGGTCTTGTTAGCTACTGCGACATGCACGTCTCTTCCAAGGGACATTTAAACCTTCTTGTTTAGCTACTGTAACCTCCACCATTTTTCCAAGGGGCATTTAAACCGTCTTGTTAAGCTACTGCGACCTGCATGTCTCTTCCAAAGGGCATTTAAACCGTCTTGTTAAGCTACTGGGACCTGCACATCTCTTCCAAGGGGCATTTAAACCGTCTTGTTAAGCTGCTGCGACCGGCATGTCTCTTCCAGGGGGCATTTAAAACGTCTTGTTAATCTACTGCGACCAGCACGTCTCTTTCAAGGGGCACTTAAACTGTCTAGTTAAGCTACTGCGACCTCCACCGCTCTTCCAAGGGGCATTTAAACTGTCTTGGTAAGCTACTGCGACCGGCACGTCTCTTGCAAGGGGCATTTAAACTGTCTTGTTAAGCTACTGCGACCTCCACCGCTCTTCCAAGGGGCATTTAAACCGTCTTGTTAAGCTACAGCGACCTTATCGTCTCTTACAAGGGGCATTTAAACGGTCTTGTTAAGCTACTGCGACCTGCACGTTTCTTCTAAGGGGCATTTAAATCGTTATATTAAGCTACTGCGACCTGCACGTCTGTTCCAAGGGGCATTTAAACCGTTTTGTTAAGCTACTGCGACCTGCACGTCTCTTTCAAGGGGCACTTAAAGCGTTTTGCTAAGCTGCTGCGACCTGCATGTCTCTTCCAAAAGGGATTTAAACCGTCTTATTAAGCTACTGCGATCTGCACGTCTCTTCCAAGGGGCATTTAAACCGTCTTGTTAAGCTACTGCGACCTGCACGTCTCTTCGAAGGGGAATTTAAACCGTCTTGTTAAGCTACTGCGACCTGCATGTCTCTTCCAATGGGCATATAAACCTTCTTATTAAGCTACTGCGACCTGCACGTCTCATCCAAGGAGCATGTAAAACATCTTGTTAAGCTACTGCGACCTGCACGTCTCTACCAAGGGGCGTTTAAACCATCTTGTTAAGCTTCTGCGACCTGCACGTCTCTTCCAAGGGGCATTTAAACTGTCTTTTTAAGCTACTGTGACCTCCACCGCTCTTCCAAGGGGCTTTTAAACAGTCTTGTTAAGCTACTGAGACCTGCACGTCTCTTCCAAAGGTCATTTAAACCGTCTTTTTAAGCTAATGCGACCTGCATTTCTCCTCCACGGGGCATTTAAACCGTCTTGTTAAGCTACTGCGACCTGCACGTCTCTTCCAAAGGTCATTTAAACCTTCTTATTAAGCCACTGCGTCCTGCATGTCTCTTCCAAGGGGCATTTAAACTGTCTTGTTAAACTACTGCGACGTCCACCGCTCTTCCAAGGGGCATTTAAACCATCTTGTTAAGCTACTGCGACCTGCACGTCTCTTCAAAGGGGCATTTAAACTGTCTTGTTAAGTTACTGCCACCTCCACCTCTCTTCCAGGGGGCATTTAAACCGTCTTTTTAAGCTACTGCGACCTGCACGTCTCTTCCAAGGGGAATTTAAACCGTCTTGTTAAGCTACTGCGACCTGCACGTCTCTTCCAAGGGGCATTTAAACCTTCTTATTAAGCTACTGCGATCTGCACGTCTCTTCCAAGGAGCGTGTAAACCGTCTTGTTAAGCTACTGCGACCACCACCGCTCTTCCAAGGGGCATTTAAACCATCTTGTTAAGCTACTGGGACCTGCATGTCTCTACCAAGGGGCGTTTAAACCATCTTGTTAAGCTTCTGCGACCTGCACGTCTCTTCCAAGGGGCATTTAAACCGTCTTTTTAAGCTACTGCGACCTCCACCGCTCTTCCAAGGGGCTTTTAAACAGTCTTGTTAAGCTACTGAGACCTGCACGTCTTTTCCAAGGGGCATTTAAACCGTCTTTTTAAGCTAATGCGATCTGCATTTCTCTTCCAAGGGGCATTTAAACCGTCTTGTTAAGCTACTGTGACCTGCACGCCTCTTCCAAGGGTCATTTAAACCTTCTTATTAAGCTACTGCGTCCTGCATGTCTCTTCCAAGTGGCATTTAAACTGTCTTGCTAAGCTACTGCGACGTCCACCGCTCTTCCAAGGGGCATTTAAACCGTCTTGTTAAGCTACTGCGACCTGCACGTCTCTTCCAAGGGCATTTAAAACCGTCTTGTTAAGCTACTGTAACCTCCACCACTTTTCCAAGGGGCATTTAAACTGTCTTGTTAAGCTGCTGCGACCTACATGTCTCTTCCAAGGGGCATTGAAACCGTCTTTTTAAGCTACTGCGACCTGCACGTCTCTTCCAAGGGGAATTTAAACCGTCTTGTTAAGCTACTGCGACCTGCACGTCTCTTCCAAGGGGCATTTAAACCTTCTTATTAAGCTACTGCGACCTGCACGTCTCTTCCAAGGAGCGTGTAAACCGTCTTGTTAAGCTGCTGCGACCACCACCGCTCTTCCAAGGGGCATTTAAACCATCTTGTTAAGCTACTGGGACCTGCCTGTCTCTACCAAGGGGCGTTTAAACCATCTTGTTAAGCTTCTGCGACCTGCACGTCTCTTCCAAGGGGCATTGAAACCGTCTTTTTAAGCTACTGCGACCTGCACGTCTCTTCCAAGGGGCATTTAAACCTTCTTGTTTAGCTACTGTAACCTCCACCAGTTTTCCAAGGGGCATTTAAACCGTCTTGTTAAGCTACTGCGACCTGCTCTACTCAACCAAAGGGTATTTAAACCGTCTTGTTAAGCTACTGCGACCTCCACCGCTCTTCCAAGGGGCATTTAAACCGTCTTGTTAAGCTACTGCGACCTGCACTTCTCTTCCATGGGGCATTTAAACTGTATTGTTAAGCTACTGCGACCTGCACGTCTCTTCCAAGGGGCATTTAAACCGTCTTGTTAAGCTACTGCGACCTGCACGTCTCTTCCAAGTGGCATTTAAAACATCTTGTTAAGCTACTGCGACCTGCACGTCTCTTCCAATGGGCATTTAAACCATCTTGTTAAGCTGCTGTGACCTGCACGTCTCTTCCAAGTGGCATTTACACCGTCTTGTTAAGCTACTGCGACCTCCACCGCTCTTCCAAGGGGCATTTAAACCGTCTTGTTAAGCTACTGCGACCTCCACCGCTCTTCCACCTTATCGTCTCTTACAAGGGGCATTTAAACGGTCTTGTTAAGCTACTGCGACCTGCACGTTTCTTCCAAGGGGCATTTAAATCGTCATGTTAAGCTACTGCGACCTGCTTGTCTCTTGCAAGGGGCATTTAAACCGTCTTGTTAAGCTACTGCGACCTGCACGTCTCTTCCAAGGGACATTTAAACCATTTTGTTAAGCTATTGAGACCTGCACGTCTCTTCCAAGGGGCATTTAAAGCTTCTTGTTAAGCTGCTGCGACCTGCATGTCTCTTCCAAAAGGGATTTAAACCATCTTATTAAGCTACTACGACCTGCACGTCTCTTCCAAGGTGCATTTAAACCGTCTTGTTAAGCTACTGCGACCTGCACGTCTCTTCCAAGGGGAATTTAAACCGTCTTGTTAAGCTACTGCGTCCTGCATGTCTCTTCCAAGGGGCATTTAAACCGTCTTGTTAAGCTACTGCGACCTGCACGTCTCTTCAAAGGGGCATTTAAACTGTCTTGTTAAGTTACTGCCACCTCCACCTCGCTTCCAGGGGGCATTTAAACCGTCTTGTTAACCTACTGCGACCTGCTCGTCACTTCCAAGGGGCATTTAAACCGTCTTTTATAGCTAGTTCGACCTGCACGTCTTTTCCAAGGCGCATTTAAACCGTCTTTTTAAGCTACTGCCACTTGCATGTCTCTTCCAAGGGGCATTTAAACCGTCTTGTTAAGCTACTGTAACCTCCACCACTTTTCCAAGGAGCATTTAAACTGACTTGTTAATTTACTTCGACATCCACCGCTCTTCCATGTGGCATTTAAACTGTCTGGTTAAGCTACTGACACCTGCACTTCTCTTCCAAGGGGCATTTAAACCATCTTGTTAAGCTACTGCGACCTGCACGTCTCTTCCAAGGGACATTTAAACCGTCTTATTAAGCTACTACGACCTGCACGTCTCTTACAAGGGGTATTTAAACTGTCTTGTTAAGCTACAGCGACCTCCACCGCTCTTCCAAGGGGAATTTAAACCATCTTGTTAAGCTACAGCGACTTGCACGTCTCTTCCAAGGGGCATTTAAACCTTCTTGTTTAGCTACTGTAACCTCCACCACTTTTCCAAGGGGCATTTAAACCGTCTTGTTAAGCTACTGCGACCTGCATGTCTCTTCCAAAGGGCATTTAAACCGTCTTGTTAAGCTACTGGGACCTGCAAGTCTCTTCCAAGGGGCATTTAAACCTTCTTGTTAAGCTGCTGCGACCTGCATGTCTCTTCCAGGGGGCATTTAAAACGTCTTGTTAATCTACTGCGACCAGCACGTCTCTTTCAAGGGGCATTTAAACTGTCTAGTTAAGCTACTGCGACCTACACCGCTCTTCCAAGGGACATTTAAACCGTCTTATTAAACTCCTGCAACCGGCACGTCTCTTGCAAGGGGCATTTAAACCGTCTTGTTAAGATACTGCGACCTGTACGTCTCTTCCAAGGGGCATTTAAACCGTCTTGTTAAGCTACTGCGACCTGCACGTCTCTTCCAAGGGGCATTTAAACCATCTTGTTAAGCTACTGTGACCTGCACGTCTCTTCCAATGGGCATTTAAACCATCTTGTTAAGCTGCTGTGACCTGCACGTCTCTTCCAAGTGGCATTTAAAGCGTCTTGTTAAGCTACTGTGACCTCCACCGCTCTTCCAAGGGGCATTTAAACTGTGTTGTTAAGCTACTGCGACCTCCACCGCTCTTCCAAGGGGCATTTAAACCGTCTTGTTAAGCTACAGCGACCTTATCATCTCTTACAAGGGGCATTTAAACGGTCTTGTTAAGCTACTGCGACCTGCTCGTTTCTTCCAAGGGCCATTTAAATCGTTATGTTAAGCTACTGCGACTTGCACGTCTCTTCTAAGGGGCATTTAAACCGTTTTGTTAAGCTACTGCGACCTGCACGTCTATTCCAAGGGGCATTTAAAGCGTTTTGTTAAGCTGCTGCGACCTGCATGTCTCTTCCAAAAGGGATTTAAACCGTCTTATTAAGCTACTGCGATCTGCACGTCTCTTCCAAGGGGCATTTAAACCGTCTTGTTAAGCTACTGCGACCTGCACGTCTCTTCCAAGGGGAATTTAAACCGTCTTGTTAAGCTACTGCGACCTGCATGTCTCTTCCAAGGGTCATTTAAACCTTCTTATTAAGCTACTGCGACCTGCACGTCTCTTCCAAGGAGCATGAAAACCGTCTTGTTAAGCTACTGCGACCACCACCGCTCTTCCAAGGAGCATTTAAACCGTCTTGTTAAGCTACTGCGACCTGCACGTCTCTACCAAGGGGCGTTTAAACCATCTTGTTAAGCTTCTGCGACCTGCACGTCTCTTCCAAGGGGCATTTAAACTGTCTTTTTAAGCTACTGCGACCTCCACCGCTCTTCCAAGGGGCTTTTAAACAGTCTTGTTAAGCTACTGAGACCTGCACGTCTCTTCCAAGGGGCATTTAAACCGTCTTTTTAAGCTAATGCGACCTGCATTTCTCTTCCACGGGGCATTTAAACCGTCTTGTTAAGCTACTGCGACCTGCACGTCTCTTCCAATGGTCATTTAAACCTTCTTAATAAGCTACTGCGTCCTGCATGTCTCTTCCAAGGGGCATTTAAACTGTCTTGTTAAGCTACTGCGACGTCCACCGCTCTTCCAAGGGGCATTTAAACCGTCTTGTTAAGCTACTGCGACCTGCACGTCTCTTCAAAGGGGCATTTAAACTGTCTTGTTAAGTTACTGCCACCTCCACCTCTCTTCCAGGGGGCATTTAAACCGTCTTATTAAGCTACTGCGACCTGCACGTCTCTTCCAAGGGGAATTTAAACCGTCTTGTTAAGCTACTGCGACCTGCACGTCTCTTCCAAGGGGCATTTAAACCTTCTTATTAAGCTACTGCGACCTGCACGTCTCTTCCAAGGAGCGTGTAAACCGTCTTGTTAAGCTACTGCGACCACCACCGCTCTTCCAAGGGGCATTTAAACCATCTTGTTAAGCTACTGGGACCTGCATGTCTCTACCAAGGGGCGTTTAAACCATCTTGTTAAGCTTCTGCGACCTGCACGTCTCTTCCAAGGGGCATTTAAACCGTCTTTTTAAGCTACTGAGACCTGCACGTCTCTTCCAAGGGCCATTTAAACCGTCTTTTTAAGCTAATGCGACCTGCATTTCTCTTCCAAGGGGCATTTAAACCGTCTTGTTAAGCTACTGCGACCTGCACGCCTCTTCCAAGGGTCATTTAAACCTTCTTATTAAGCTACTGCGTCCTGCATGTCTCTTCCAAGGGGCATTTAAACTGTCTTGTTAAGCTACTGCGACGTCCACCGCTCTTCCAAGGGGCATTTAAACCGTCTTGTTAAGCTACTGCAACCTGCACGTCTCTTCAAATGGGCATTTAAACAGTCTTGTTAAGTTACTGCCACCTCCACCTCTCTTCCAGGGGGCATTTAAACCGTCTTGTTAAGCTACTGCGACCTGCACGTCTCTTCCAAGGGGAATTTAAACCGTCTTGTTAAGCTACTGCGACCTGCACGTCTCTTCCAAGGGGCATTTAAACCTTCTTATTAAGCTACTGCGACCTGCACGTCTCTTCCAAGGAGCGTGTAAACCGTCTTGTTAACTACTGCGACCACCACCGCTCTTCCAAGGGGCATTTAAACCATCTTGTTAAGCTACTGGGACCTGCATGTCTCTACCAAGGGGCGTTTAAACCATCTTGTTAAGCTTCTGCGACCTGCACGTCTCTTCCAATGGGCATTTAAACCGTCTTTTTAAGCTACTGAGACCTGCACGTCTCTTCCAAGGGGCATTTAAACCGTCTTTTTAATCTAATGCGACCTGCATTTCTCTTCCAAGGGGCATTTAAACCGTCTTGTTAAGCTACTGCGACCTGCACGCCTCTTCCAAGGGTCATTTAAACCTTCTTATTAAGCTACTGCGTCCTGCATGTCTCTTCCAAGTGGTATTTAAACCGTCTTGTTAAGCTACTGCGACGTGGACGTCTCTTCCAAGGGGCATTTAAACCGTCTTTTTAAGCTACTGCGACCTCCACCGCTCTTCCAAGGGGCATTTAAACCGACTTGTTAAGATACTGCGACCTGCACGTCTCTTCCAAGGGGCATTTAAACAGTCTTGTTAAGCTACTGCGACCTCAACCGCTCTTCCAAAGGGCATTTTAACCATCTTGTTAAACTTCTGTGACCTGCACGTCTCTAGCAAGGGGCATTTAAACCGTCTTGTTAAGCTACTGCGACCTCCACTGCTTTTCCAAGGGGCATCTAATCCGTCTTGTTAAGCTACTGCGAACTGCACGTCTCTACCAAGGGGCATTTAAACTGTCTTGTTAAGCTGCTGCGACCTCCACTGCTTTTCCAAGGGGCATTTAATCCGTCTTGTTAAGCTACTGCGACCTGCACGTCTCTTCCAAGGGGCATTTAAAACCGTCTTGTTAAGCTACTGTAACCTCCACCACTTTTCCAAGGGGCATTTAAACTGTCCTGTTAAGCTACTGCGACCTGCATGTCTCTTCCAAGGGACATTGAAACCGTCTTTTTAAGCTACTGCGACCTGCACGTCTCTTCCAAGGGGCATTTAAACAGTCTTGTTAAGCTACTGCGACTTGCAAGTCTCTTCCAAGGGGCATTTAAACCTTCTTGTTTAGCTACTGTAACCTCCACCAGTTTTCCAAGGGGCATTTAAACCGTCTTGTTAAGCTACTGCGACCTGCTCTACTCAACCAAAGGGTATTTAAACCGTCTTGTTAAGCTACTGCGACGTGGACGTCTCTTCCAAGGGGCATTTAAACCGTCTTTTTAAGCTACTGCGACCTCCACCGCTCTTCCAAGGGGCATTTAAACCGACTTGTTAAGATACTGCGACCTGCACGTCTCTTCCAAGGGGCATTTAAACAGTCTTGTTAAGCTACTGCGACCTCCACCGCTCTTCCAAAGGTCATTTTAACCATCTTGTTAAGCTTCTGTGACATGCAAGTCTCTACCAAGGGGCATTTAAACCATCTTGTTAAGCTACTGCGACCTCCACTGCTTTTCCAAGGGGCATTTAATCCGTCTTGTTAATCTACTGCGACCTCCACCGCTCTTCCAAGGGGCTTTTAAACAGTCTTGTTAAGCTACTGAGACCTGCACGTCTCTTCCAAGGGGCATTTAAACCGTCTTTTTAAGCTAATGCGACCTGCATTTCTCTTCCAAGGGGCATTTAAACCGTCTTGTTAAGCTACTGCGACCTGCACGTCTCTTCCAATGGTCATTTAAACCTTCTTATTAAGCTACTGCGTCCTGCATGTCTCTTCCAAGGGGCATTTAAACTGTCTTGTTAAGCTACTGCGACGTCCACCGCTCTTCCAAGGGGCATTTAAACCGTCTTGTTAAGCTACTGCGACCTGCACGTCTCTTCAAAGGGGCATTTAAACTGTCTTGTTAAGTTACTGCCACCTCCACCTCTCTTCCAGGGGGCATTTAAACCGTCTTGTTAAGCTACTGCGACCTGCACGTCTCTTCCAAGGGGAATTTAAACTGTCTTGTTAAGCTACTGCGACCTGCACGTCTCTTCCAAGGGGCATTTAAACCTTCTTATTAAGCTAATGCGACCTGCATGTCTCTTCCAAGTAGCGTGTAAACCGTCTTGTTAAGCTACTGCGACCACCACCGCTCTTCCAAGGGGCATTTAAACCATCTTGTTAAGCTACTGGGACCTGCATGTCTCTAACAAGGGGCGTTTAAACCATCTTGTTAAGCTTCTGCGACCTGCACGTCTCTTCCAAGGGGCATTTAAACCGTCTTTTTAAGCTACTGAGACCTGCACGTCTCTTCCAAGGGGCATTTAAACCGTCTTTTTAGGCTAATGCGACCTGCATTTCTCTTCCAAGGGGCATTTAAACCGTCTTGTTAAGCTACTGCGACCTGCACGCCTCTTCCAAGGGTCATTTAAACCTTCTTATTAAGCTACTGCGTCCTGCATGTCTCTTCCAAGTGGCATTTAAACTGTCTTGTTAAGCTACTGCGACGTCCACCGCTCTTCCAAGGGGCATTGAAACCGTCTTTTTAAGCTACTGCGACCTGCACGTCTCTTCCAAGGGGCATTTAAACAGTCTTGTTAAGCTACTGCGACTTGCAAGTCTCTTCCAAGGGGCATTTAAACCTTCTTGTTTAGCTACTGTAACCTCCACCAGTTTTCCAAGGGGCATTTAAACCGTCTTGTTAAGCTACTGCGACCTGCTCTACTCAACCAAAGGGTATTTAAACCGTCTTGTTAAGCTACTGCGACGTGGACGTCTCTTCCAAGGGGCATTTAAACCGTCTTTTTAAGCTACTGCGACCTCCACCGCTCCTCCAAGGGGCATTTAAACCGATTTGTTAAGATACTGCGACCTGCACGTCTCTTCCAAGGGGCATTTAAACAGTCTTGTTAAGCTACTGCGACCTCAACCGCTCTTCCAAAGGGCATTTTAACCATCTTGTTAAACTTCTGTGACCTGCACGTCTCTAGCAAGGGGCATTTAAACCGTCTTGTTAAGCTACTGCGACCTCCACTGCTTTTCCAAGGGGCATCGAATCCGTCTTGTTAAGCTACTGCGAACTGCACGTCTCTACCAAGGGGCATTTAAACTGTCTTGTTAAGCTGCTGCGACCTCCACTGCTTTTCCAAGGGGCATTTAATCCGTCTTGTTAAGCTACTGCGACCTGCACGTCTCTACCAAGGGGCATTTAAACCGTCTTGTTAAGCTACTGCGACCTCCACTGCTTTTCCAAGGGGCATTTAATCCGTCTTGTTAAGCTACTGCGACCTGCACGGCTCTTCCAAGGGGCATTTAAACCGTCTTGTTAATCTACTGCGAACTGCACGTCTCTTCCAAGGGGCATTTAAACAGTCTTGTTAAGCTTCTGCGACCTGCACGTCTCTACCAAGGGGTCATTTAAACCGTCTTGTTAAGCTACTGCGACCTCCACTGCTCTTCCAAGGGGCATTTAATCCGTCTTGTTAAGCTACTGCGACCTAAACGTCTCTTCCAAGGGGCATTTAAACCGTCTTGTTAAGCTACTGCGAACTGCACGTCTCTTCCAAGGGGCATTTAAACAGTCTTGTTAAGCTTCTGCGACCTGCACGTCTCTAACAAGGGGTCATTTAAACCGTCTTGTTAAGCTACTGCGAACTGCACGTCTCTTCCAAGGGGCATTTATACAGTCTTGTTAAGCTTCTGCGACCTGCACGTCTCCTCCAAGAGGCATTTTTACCGTCTTGTTAAGCTACTGCGACCTGCACGTCTCTTCCATGGGGCATTTAAACCATCTTGTTAAGCTACTGCGAACTGCACGTCTCTAACAAGGGGAATTTAAACCGTCTTGTTAAGCTTCTGCGACCTGTACTTCTCTTCCAAGGGTCATTTAAACCGTATTGTTAAGCTAATGCGACCTGCAGGTCTCTTCCAAGGGGCACTTAAACTGTCTTATTTAGCTACTGCGACCTCCACCGCTCTGCCAAGGGGCATTTCAACCGACTTGTTAAGCTCCTGCGACCTGCACGTCTCTTCCAAGGGGCATTTAAGCCGTCTTGTTAAGCTACTGCGACTTGCACGTCTCTTCCAAGGGGCATTTAAACCGTCTTGTTAAGCTACTGTAACCTCCACCAATTTTCCAAGGGGCATTTAAACCGTCCTGTTAAGGTACTGCGACCTGCACGTCTCTTCCAGGGGGCATTTAAAAAGCTTTGTTAAGCTACTGCGACCTGCACGTCTCTTCCAAGGGGCATTTAATCCGTCTTGTTAAGCTGCTGCGACCTGCATGTCTCTTTCAAGGGGCAATTAAACTGTCTTGTTAAGCTACTGCGACCTCCACCGCTCTTCCAAGGGGCATTTAAACCGTCTTGTTAAGCTACTGCGACCTGCACGTCTCTTCCAAGGGGCATTTAAACCGTCTTGTTAAGCTACTGCGAACTTCACGTCTCTTCCAAGGGGCATTTAAACAGTCTTGTTAAGCTTCTGCGACCTGCACGTCTCTACCAAGGGGTCATGTAAACCGTCTTGTTAAGCTACTGCGATCTCCACTGCTCTTCCAAGGGGCATTTAATCCGTCTTTTTAAGCTACTGCGACCTGCACGTCTCTTCCAAGGGGCATTTAAACCGTCTTGTTAAGCTACTGCGAACTGCACGTCTCTTCGAAGGGGCATTTAAACAGTCTTGTTAACCTTCTGCAACCTGCTCTTCTCTTCCAAGGGGCATTTAAACAGTCTTGTTAAGCTACTGCGACCTCCACCGCTCTTCCAAAGGGCATTTTAACCATCTTGTTAAACTTCTGTGACCTGCACGTCTCTAGCAAGGGGCATTTAAACCGTCTTGTTAAGCTACTGCGACCTCCACTGCTTTTCCAAGGGGCATCTAATCCGTCTTGTTAAGCTGCTGCGAACTGCACGTCTCTACCAAGGGGCATTTAAACTGTCTTGTTAAGCTGCTGCGACCTCCACTGCTTTTCCAAAGGGCATTTAATCCGTCTTGTTAAGCTACTGCGACCTGCACGTCTCTACCAAGGGGCATTTAAACCGTCTTGTTAAGCTACTGCGACCTCCACTGCTTTTCCAAGGGGCATTTAATCCGTCTTGTTAAGCTACTGCGACCTGCACGTCTCTTCCAAGGGGCATTTAAACCGTCTTGTTAAGCTACTGCGAACTGCACGTCTCTTCCAAGGGGCATTTAAGCAGTCTTGTTAAGCTTCTGCGACCTGCACGTCTCTACCAAGGGGTCATTTAAACCGTCTTGTTAAGCTACTGCGACCTCCACTGCTCTTCCAAGGGGCATTTAATCCGTCTTGTTAAGCTACTGCGACCAAAACGTCTCTTCCAAGGGGCATTTAAACCGTCTTGTTAAGCTACTGCGAACTGCACGTCTCTACCAAGGGGCATTTAAACAGTCTTGTTAAGCTTCTGCGACCTGCACGTCTCTTCCAAGGGGCATTTAAACAGTCTTGTTAAGCTACTGCGACCTCCAACGCTCTTCCAAAGGGCATTTTAACCATCTTGTTCAACTTCTGTGACCTGCACGTCTCTACCAAGGGGCATTTAAACCGTCTTGTTAAGCTACTGCGACCTCCACTGCTTTTCCAAGGGGCATCTAATCCGTCTTGTTAAGCTACTGCGACCTGCACGTCTCTACCAAAGGGCATTTAAACCGTCTTGTTAAGCTACTGCGACCTCCACTGCTTTTCCAAGGGGCATTTAATCCGTCTTGTTAAGCTACTGCGACCTGCACGTCTCTTCCAAGGGGCATTTAAACCGTCTTGATAAGCTACTGCGAACTGCACGTCTCTTCCAAGGGGCATTTAAACAGTCTTGTTAAGCTTCTGCGACCTGCACGTCTCTAACAAGGGGTCATTTAAACCGTCTTGTTAAGCTACTGCGAACTGCACGTCTCTTCCAAGGGGCATTTATACAGTCTTGTTAAGCTTCTGCGACCTGCACGTCTCCTCCAAGAGGCATTTTTACCGTCTTGTTAAGCTATTGTGACCTGCACGTCTCCTCCATGGGGCATTTAAACCATCTTGTTAAGCTTCTGCGAACTGCACGTCTCTAACAAGGGGAATTTAAACCGTCTTGTTAAGCTTCTGCGACCTGTACTTCTCTTCCAAGGGTCATTTAAACCGTATTGTTAAGCTAATGCGACCTGCATGTCTCTTCCAAGGGGCATTTAAACTGTCTTATTTAGCTACTGCGACCTCCACCGCTCTGCCAAGGGGCATTTAAACCGACTTGTTAAGCTCCTGCGACCTGCACGTCTCTTCCAAGGGGCATTTAAGCCGTCTTGTTAAGCTACTGCGACTTGCACGTCTCTTCCAAGGGGCATTTAAACCGTCTTGTTAAGCTACTGTAACCTCCACCAATTTTCCAAGGGGCATTTAAACCGTCCTGTTAAGGTACTGCGACCTGCACGTCTCTTCCAGGGGGCATTTAAAAAGCTTTGTTAAGCTACTGCGACCTGCACGTCTCTTCTAAGGGGCATTTAATCCGTCTTGTTAAGCTGCTGCGACCTGCATGTCTCTTTCAAGTGGCAATTAAACTGTCTTGTTAAGCTACTGCGACCTCCACCGCTCTTCCAAGGGGCATTTAAACCGTCTTGTTAAGCTACTGCGACCTGCACGTCTCTTGCAAGGGGCATTTAAACCGTCTTGTTAAGCTACTGCGACCTGCACGTCTCTTCCAAGGGGCATTTAAACTGTATTGTTAAGCTACTGCGACCTGCACGTCTCTTCCAAGGGGCATTTAAACCGTCTTTTTAAGCTACTGCGACCTGCACGTCTCTTCCAAGTGGCATTTAAACCATCTTGTTAAGCTACTGCGACCTGCACGTCTCTTCCAATGGGCATTTAAACCATCTTGTTAAGCTGCTGTGACCTGCACGTCTCTTCCAAGTGGCATTTAAACCGTCTTGTTAAGCTACTGCGACCTCCTCCGCTCTTCCAAGGGGCATTTAAACCGTCTTGTTAAGCTACTGCGACCTCCACCGCTCTTCCAAGGGGCATTTAAACCGTCTTGTTAAGCTACAGCGACCTTATAGTCTCTTACAAGGGGCATTTAAACGGTCTTGTTAAGCTACTGCGACCTGCACGTTTCTTCCAAGGAGCATTTAAATCGTCATGTTAAGCTACTGCGACCTGCTTGTCTCTTCCAAGGGACATTTAAACCGTTTTGTTAAGCTATTGCGACCTGCACGTCTCTTCCAAGGGGCATTTAAAGCTTCTTGTTAAGCGGCTGCGACCTGCATGTCTCTTCCAAAAGGGATTTAAACCGTCTTATTAAGCTACTACGACCTGCACGTCTCTTCCAAGGGGCATTTAAACCGTCTTGTTAAGCTACTGCGACCTGCACGTCTCTTCCAAGGGGAATTTAAACCGTCTTGTTAAGGTACTGCGACCTGCATGTCTCTTCCAAGGGTCATTTAAACCTTCTTATTAAGCTACTGCGACCTGCACGTCTCTTCAAAGGGGCTTTTAAACAGTCTTGTTAAGCTACTGAGACCTGCACGTCTCTTCCAACGGTCATTTAAACCGTCTTTTTATGCTAATGCGACCTGCATTTCTCTTCCAAGGGGCATTTAAACCGTCTTGTTAAGCTACTGCGACCTGCACGTCTCTTCCAAGGGTCATTTAAACCTTCTTATTAAGCTACTGCGTCCTGCATGTCTCTTCCAAGGGGCATTTAAATTGTCTTGTTAAGCTACTGCGACGTCCACTGCTCTTCCAACGGGCATTTAAACCGCCTTGTTAAGCTACTGCGACCTGCACGTCTCTTCAAAGGGGCATGTAAACTGTCTTGTTAAGTTACTGCCACCTCCACCTCGCTTCCAGGGGGCATTTAAACCGTCTTGTTAACCTACTGCGACCTGCTCGTCACTTCCAAGGGGCATTTAAACCGTCTTTTATAGCTAGTGCGACCTGCACGTCTTTTCCAAGGCGAATTTAAACCGTCTTTTTAAGCTACTGCCACTTGCATGTCTCTTCCAAGGGGCATTTAAACCGTCTTGTTAAGCTACTGTAACCTCCACCACTTTTCCAAGGGGCATTTAAACTGTCTTGTTAATTTACTTCGACATCCACCGCTCTTCCATGTGGCATTTAAACTGTCTTGTTAAGCTACTGCGACCTGCACTTTTCTTCCAAGGGGCATTTAAACCGTCTTGTTAAGCTACTGCGACCTGCACGTCTCTTCCAAGGGACATTTAAACCGTCTTATTAAGCTACTACGACCTGCACGTCTCTTCCAAGGGGTATTTAAACTGTCTTGTTAAGCTACAGCGACCTCCACCGCTCTTCCAAGGGGAATTAAAACCATCTTGTTAAGCTACTGCGACTTGCACGTCTCTTCCAAGGGGCATTTAAACCGTCTTGTTAAGCTACTGTAACCTCCACCACTTTTCCAAGGGGCATTTAAACCGTCTTGTTAAGCTACTGCGACCTGCATGTCTCTTCCAAGGGGCATTTAAACCGTCTTTTTAAGCTACTGCGACCTGCACGTCTCTTCCAAGGGGCATTTAAACCGTCTTGTTAAGCTACTGCGACTTGCACGTCTCTTCCAAGGGGCATTTATACCTTCTTGTTTAGCTACTGTAACCTCCACCACTTTTCCAAGGGGCATTTAAACCGTCTTGTTAAGATACTGCAACCTGCATGTCTCTTCCAAAGGGAAATTAAACCGTCTTGTTAAGCTACTGGGACCTGCACGTCTCTTCCAAGGGGCATTTAAACCGTCTTGTTAAGCTGCTGCGACCTGCATGTCTCTTCCAGGGGGCATTTAAAACGTCTTGTTAATCTACTGCGACCAGCACGTCTCTTTCAAGGGGCATTTAAACTGTCTAGTTAAGCTACTGCGACCTCCACCGCTCTTCCAAGGGACATTTAAACCGTCTTATTAAGCTACTGCGACCGGCACGTCTCTTGCAAGGGGCATTTAAACCGTCTTGTTAAGCTACTGCGACCTGCACGTCTCTTCCAAGTGGCATTTAAACTGTCTTGTTAAGCTACTGCGACCTGCACGTCTCTTCCAAGGGGCATTTAAACCGTCTTGTTAAGCTACAGCGACCTGCACGTCTCTTCCAAGGGGCATTTAAACCATCTTGTTAAGCTACTGCGACCTGCACGTCTCTTCCAATGGGCATTTAAACCATCTTGTTAAGCTGCTGTGACCTGCACGTCTCTTCCAAGTGGCATTTAAAGTGTCTTGTTAAGCTACTGTGACCTCCACCGCTCTTCCAAGGGGCATTTAAACCGTCTTGTTAAGCTACTGCGACCTCCACCGCTCTTCCAAGGGGCATTTAAACCGTCTTGTTAAGCTACAGCGACCTTATCGTCTCTTACAAGTGGCATTTAAACCGTCTTGTTAAGCTACTGCGACCTGCACTTTTCTTCCAAGGGACATTTAAATCGTTATGTTAAGCTACTGCGACCTGCACGTCTCTTCCAAGGGGCATTTAAACCGTTTTGTTAAGCTACTGCGACCTGCACGTCTCTTCCAAGGGGCATTTAAAGCATTTTGTTAAGCTGCTGCGACCTGCATGTCTCTTCCAAAAGGGATTTAAACCGTCTTATTAAGCTACTGCGATCTGCACGTCTCTTCCAAGGGGCATTTAAACCGTCTTGTTAAGCTACTGCGACCTGCACGTCTCTTCCAAGGGGAATTTAAACCGTCTTGTTAAGCTACTCCGACCTGCATGTCTCTTCCAAGGGGCATTTAAACCTTCTTATTAAGCTACTGCGACCTGCATGTCTCTTCCAAGGGGCATTTAAACCTTCTTATTAAGCTACTGCGACCTGCACGTCTCTTCAAAGGGGCTTTTAAACAGTCTTGTTAAGCTACTGAGACCTGCACGTCTCTTCCAAGGGTCATTTAAACCGTCTTTTTAAGCTAATGCGACCTGCATTTCTCTTCCAAGGGGCATTTAAACCGTCTTGTTAAGCTACTGCGACCTGCACGTCTCTTCCAAGGGTCATTTAAACCTTCTTATTAAGCTACTGCGTCCTGCATGTCTTTTCCAAGGGGCATTTAAATTGTCTTGTTAAGCTACTGCGACGTCCACTGCTCTTCCAAGGGGCATTTAAACCGTCTTGTTAAGCTACTGCGACCTGCACGTCTCTTCAAAGGGGCATGTAAACTGTCTTGTTAAGTTACTGCCACCTCCACCTCGCTTCCAGGGGGCATTTAAACCGTCTTCTTAACCTACTGCGACCTGCTCGTCACTTCCAAGGGGCATTTAAACCGTCTTTTATAGCTAGTGCGACCTGCACGTCTTTTCCAAGGCGAATTTAAACCGTCTTTTTAAGCTACTGCCACTTGCATGTCTCTTCCAAGGGGCATTTAAACCGTCTTGTTAAGCTACTGTAACCTCCACCACTTTTCCAAGGGGCATTTAAACTGTCTTGTTAATTTACTTCGACATCCACCGCTCTTCCATGTGGCATTTAAACTGTCTTGTTAAGCTACTGCGACCTGCACTTCTCTTCCAAGGGGCATTTAAACCATCTTGTTAAGCTACTGCGACCTGCACGTCTCTTCCAAGGGACATTTAAACCGTCTTATTAAGCTACTACGACCTGCACGTCTCTTCCAAGGGGTATTTAAACTGTCTTGTTAAGCTACAGCGACCTCCACCGCTCTTCCAAGGGGAATTAAAACCATCTTGTAAAGCTACTGCGACTTGCACGTCTCTTCCAAGGGGCATTTAAACCGTCTTGTTAAGCTACTGTAACCTCCACCACTTTTCCAAGGGGCATTTAAACCGTCTTGTTAAGCTACTGCGACCTGCATGTCTCTTCCAAGGGGCATTTAAACCGTCTTTTTAAGCTACTGCGACCTGCACGTCTCTTCCAAGGGGCATTTAAACCGTCTTGTTAAGCTACTGCGACTTGCACGTCTCTTCCAAGGGGCATTTAAACCTTCTTGTTTAGCTACTGTAACCTCCACCACTTTTCCAAGGGGCATTTAAACTGCTACTGGAAGTGGAAAGGAAGAACAAAGACAAAACAATTTAAATAATAAAAATATGGGAGGAAGAGAAACCAATCACAAACTAAAATGTTTTTATACAAATGCACAAAGCATGGGCAACAAACAAGGAGAATTGGAACTACTAATGCAGGAAAAGGAATATGATGTCATTGGAATCACTGAAACTTGGTGGGACGATACACATGATTGGAATAAAAGGCTAAAAGGATACAACTTATTTGCAAGAAACAGACTTGATAAACGAGGAGGAGGTGTTGCATTGTATGTTAGAAAAGCGTATATCTGCACAGAGATTGAAGCTTCAGAGACTGGGAGTTCTGTGGAAACTGTTTGGGTAAGAATACAAGGAGAGAACAACGGAAAGGACACCATTGTAGGCATTTACTACAGGCCACCTGGGCAAGCTGAAGATATGGATGAACTCTTTATGTATCAAATGACCAAGTTCTCCAAAAAATATGACGTAGTGGTCATGGGAGATTTCAACTATCCAGACATTTGTTGGGAATCTCTCTCAAGTAAAACTAACAGGTCAAGCAAATTCTTATCCTCTCTTGCTGACAACTTTATCTTCCAAAAGGTAGGGGAGAAAACAAGGGGATCTGCTACTTTGGATCTAATCCTTATAAACAGGGAGGAAATGGTTGAGGAGCTAAAGGTGGCTGGGACCCTAGGAGGCAGCGATCATGCTATTATAGAATTTTGGATAGCTAGAGGAGGAAGACATGTGAAGACTCAGACTTCAAGGTTAGATTTTAGAAAGGCAGATTTTAAGAGACTCAGAAAGAGAATAGGAGGGATCCAATGGCTGGATGTCCTTAAGGACAAAAATGTCCAGGAAGGATGGGAAATTTTTAAAAATGAGATTCTCAAAGCACAATCGTTAACAATCCCGAAAAGTAGGAAGAATGGGAAGCATTTAAGGAAACCAGGATGGATGAACACAGAACTTAAACACATGCTAAAAAGAAAGAAAGAAATGTTTATTAAATGGAAAGAGGGAGGCATATCTAAAGAAGATTATAATGCAGTCTGCAGATCCTGTAGGGCACGTATCAGGTTAGCTAAAGCTGACAATGAATTAAGGCTTGCAAGAGATGTCAAAAGCAATAAAAAAGGATTTTGGGGGTATGTCAAAAGTAAAAGAAAAGTCAAAGATGCTATAGGATTTTTACAGGATGAAAATGGAGAAATGGTAAGAGAGGATGTTGAGAAGGCCGAACTTTTTATTTCCTATTTTGCATCTGTTTTCTCTCAGAAAGAAAATGTAACATCAACTGATCTTCACTGTCCTTTTAAAGGAATAGAGGAATCCAAGTTATCTGTAAACAGAAAGATTGTGAGGGAATATTTAGCTAACATAAATGAGTTCAAGTCTCCAGGTCCAGATGAATTACACCCCAGAGTACTGAAGGAGATCGTAGAAGAAATTTTAGAACCACTCTCCATAATCTTTGAAAATTCTTGGAGAACAGGAGAAGTCCCAGAAGACTGGAGAAGAGCAAATGTTGTTCCTATCTTCAAAAAGGGGAAGAAGGTGGACCCAGGGAACTATAGGCCGGTGAGTCTGACTTCTTTACCAGGAAAGATCTTTGAACAAATTATTAAACAACATGTATGTAAATACATGGATAAGAATGAAGTGATTAACCAGAGTCAGCATGGGTTTGTAACTAACAAGTCATGTCAGACTAACTTAATTTCCTTCTATGACAGAATCACTGACTGGGTGGATCAGGGAAATGCTGTAGATATAGTATATCTTGACTTCAGCAAAGCATTTGACAAAGTATCTCACACCATCCTTATTGAAAAAATGACCAAGTATGGAATGGACCAGGCAACTGTTAGGTGGATTCATAACTGGCTTAGTGATCGGACTCAAAGGGTGGTTGTAAATGGCTTCACATCCAGCTGGATGAATGTCTCAAGTGGGGTACCACAGGGCTCCGTCCTGGGACCTGTATTGTTCAACATCTTTATCAATGATTTAGATGAAGGAATTGAGGGTAAACTGATTAAATTTGCTGATGACACAAAGCTAGGAGGGATAGCTAATACTAGAAAAGAGAGAGAGAGGATTCAAAAAGACCTAAATAAACTGGAGCAGTGGGCATCAACCAACAGAATGGTTTTTAACAGGGAAAAATGCAAAGTACTACATCTGGGCAATAAAAATGAAAAAAGCATATACAGAATGGGAGGAATAGAGCTAAGCAACAGTACATGTGAAAAAGACTTAGGTATACTAATAGATCATAGACTGAACATGAGTCAACAGTGTGATGCAGCAGCAAAAAAGGCAAATACAATTCTGGGATGTATTAACAGAAGCATACAGTCTAGATCACGTGAAGTCATTATCGGTCTTTACTCCTCTTTGGTCAGACCTCATCTGGAATACTGTGTACAGTTTTGGGCACCACATTTTAAAAAAGACATAGACAAACTGGAGCAAGTTCAGAGAAGAGCGACCAGAATGGTGACTGGTCTGCAAACCATGTCCTATGAGGAACGGTTGCAGGATTTGGGAATGTTTAGCTTGCAAAAAAGAAGACTGAGAGGAGACTTAATAGCTGTCTACAAATATGTCAAGGGCTGTCACATTGTAGAAGGATCATCTTTATTCTCATTTGCACAAGGAAAGACTAGAAGCAATGGGATGAAACTAAATGGGAGGAGACACAGATTAGATATTAGAAAAAACTTTTTGACAGTTAGGGTGATTAATGAGTGGAACAGGCTGCCACGAGAGGTGGTGAGTTCCCCTTCAATGGACGTCTTCAAACAGAGGCTGGACAGACATCTGTCTGAAATGATCTAGTGAATCCTGCTTAGAGCAGGGGGTTGGACCAGATGACCCAGGAGGTCCCTTCCAACTCTACCATTCTATGATTCTATGATTCTATGATTCTATGATAAACCGTCTTGTTAAGCTACTGCGACCTGCATGTCTCTTCCAAAGGGAAATTAAACCATCTTGTTAAGCTACTGGGACCTGCACGTCTCTTCCAAGGGGCATTTAAACCGTCTTGTTAAGCTGCTGCGACCTGCATGTCTCTTCCAGGGGGCATTTAAAACGTCTTGTTAATCTACTGCGACCAGCACGTCTCTTTCAAGGGGCATTTAAACTGTCTAGTTAAGCTACTGCGACCTCCACCGCTCTTCCAAGGGACATGTAAACCGTCTTATTAAGCTACTGCGACCGGCACGTCTCTTGCAAGGGGCATTTAAACCGTCTTGTTAAGCTACTGCGACCTGCACATCTCTTCCAAGGGGCATTTAAACTGTCTTGTTAAGCTACTGCGACCTGCACGTCTCTTCCAAGGGGCATTTAAACCGTCTTGTTAAGCTACAGCGACCTGCACGTCTCTTCCAAGGGGCATTGAAACCATCTTGTTAAGCTACTGCGACCTGCACGTCTCTTCCAATGGGCATTTAAACCATCTTGTTAAGCTGCTGTGACCTGCACGTCTCTTCCAAGTGGCATTTAAAGCATCTTGTTAAGCTACTGATAACTCCATCTCCATCTCCATCTCCATCTCCGACCTGTACTTCTCTTCCAAGGGACATTTAAACCATCTTATTAAGCTACAACGACCTGCACGTCTCTTCCAAGGGGTATTTAAACTGTCTTGTTAAGCTACAGCGACCTAAACCGCTCTTCCAAGGGGCATTTAAACCGTCTTGTTAAGCTACTGCGACCTCCACCGCTCTTTCAAGGGGCATTTAAACCGTCTTGTTAAGCTACAGCGACCTTATCGTCTCTTACAAGGGGCATTTAAACCGTTATGTTAAGCTTCTGCGACCTGCACGTCTCTTCCAAGGGGCATTTAAACCGTTTTGTTAAGCTACTGCGACCTGCACGTCTCTTCCAAGGGGCATTTAAAGCGTTTTGTTAAGCTGCTGCGACCTGCATGTCTCTTCCAAAAGGGATTTAAACCGTCTTATTAAGCTACTGCGATCTGCACGTCTCTTCCAAGGGGCATTTAAACCGTCTTGTTAAGCTACTGCGACCTGCACGTCTCTTCCAAGGGGAATTTAAACCGTCTTGTTAAGCTACTCCGACCTGCATGTCTCTTCCAAGGGGCATTTAAACCTTCTTATTAAGCTACTGCGACCTGCATGTCTCTTCCAAGGAGCATGTAAACCGTCTTGTTAAGCTACTGCGACCACCACCGCTCTTCCAAGGGGCATTTAAACCGTCTTGTTAAGCTACTGCGACCTGTACGTCTCTACCAAGGGGCGTTTAAACCATCTTGTTAAGCTTCTGCGACCTGCAGGTCTCTTCCAAGGGGCATTTAAACTGTCTTTTTAAGCTACTGCGACCTCCACCGCTCTTCCAAGGGGCTTTTAAACAGTCTTGTTAAGCTACTGAGACCTGCACGTCTCTTCCAAGGGGCATTTAAAACGTCTTTTTAAGTTAATGCGACCTGCATTTCTCTTACAAGGGGCATTTAAACCGTCTTGTTAAGCAACTGCGACCTGCACGTCTCTTCCAAGGGTCATTTAAACCTTCTTATTAAGCTACTGCGTCCTGCATGTCTCTTGCAAGGGGCATTTAAACTGTCCTGTTAAGCTACTGCGACATTCACCGCTCTTCCAAGGGGCATTTAAACCGTCTTGTTAAGCTACTGCGACCTGCACGTCTCTTCAAAGGGGCATTTAAACTGTCTTGTTAAGTTACTGCCACCTCCACCTCTCTTCCAGGGGGCATTTAAACCGTCTTGTTAACCTACTGCGACCTGCTCGTCTCTTCCAAGGGGCATTTAAAGCGTCTTTTATAGCTAGTGCGACCTGCACGTCTTTTCCAAGGCGCATTTAAACCGTCTTTTTAAGCTACTGCCACTTGCATGTCTCTTCCAAGGGGCATTTAAACCGTCTTGTTAAGCTACTGTAACCTCCACCACTTTTCCAAGGGGCATTTAAACCGTCTTGTTAATTTACTGCGACATCCATCGCTCTTGCATGTGGCATTTAAACCGTCTTGTTAAGCTACTGCGACCTGCACTTCTCTTCCAAGGGGCATTTAAACCGTCTTGTTAAGCTTCTGCGACCTGCACTTCTCTTCCAAGGGACATTTAAACCATCTTATTAAGCTACAACGACCTGCACGTCTCTTCCAAGGGGTATTTAAACTGTCTTGTTAAGCTACAGCGACCTCCACCGCTCTTCCAAGGGGAATTTAAACCATCTTGTTAAGCTACTGAGACCTGCACGTCTCTTCCAAGGGGCATTTAAACTGTCTTGTTAAGCTACTGCGACCTGCACGTCTCTTCCAAGGGGCATTTAAACCGTCTTGTTAAGCTACTGCGACCTGCACGTCTCTTCCAAAGGGCATTTAAACCATCTTGTTAAGCTACTGCGACCTGCACGTCTCTTTCAATGGGCATTTAAACCATCTTGTTAAGCTGCTGTGACCTGCACGTCTCTTCCAAGTGGCATTTAAAGCGTCTTGTTAAGCTACTGTGACCTCCACCGCTCTTCCAAGGGGCATTTAAATCGTCTTGTTAAGCTACTGCGACCTCCACCGCTCTTCCAAGGGGCATTTAAACCGTCTTGTTAAGCTACAGCGACCTCCACCGCTCTTCCAAGGGGCATTTAAACCGTCTTGTTAAGCTACTGCGACCTGCACGTTTCTTCCAAGGGGCATTTAAATCATTATGTTAAGCTACTGCGACCTGCACGTCTCTTCCAAGGGGCTTTTAAACCGTTTTGTTAAGCTACTGCGACCTGCACGTCTCTTCCAAGGAGCATGTAAACCGTCTTGTTAAGCTACTGCGACCACCACCGCTCTTCCAAGGGGCATTTAAACCGTCTTGTTAAGCTACTGCGACCTGCACGTCTCTACCAAGGGGCGTTTAAACCATCTTGTTAAGCTTCTGCGACCTGCACGTCTCTTCCAAGGGACATTTAAACTGTCTTTTTAAGCTACTGCGACCTCCACCGCTCTTCCAAGGGGCTTTTAAACAGTCTTGTTAAGCTACTGAGACCTGCACGTCTCTTCCAAGGGGCATTTAAAACGTCTTTTTAAGCTAATGCGACCTGCATTTCTCTTCCAAGGGGCATTTAAACCGTCTTGTTAAGCAACTGCGACCTGCACGTCTCTTCCAAGGGTCATTTAAACCTTCTTATTAAGTACTGCGTCCTGCATGTCTCTTGCAAGGGGCATTTAAACTGTCTTGTTAAGCTACTGCGACGTCCACCGCTCTTCGAAGGGGCATTTAAACCGTCTTGTTAAGCTACTGCGACCTGCACGTCTCTTCAAAGGGGCATTTAAACTGTCTTGTTAAGTTACTGCCACCTCCAACTCTCTTCCAGGGGGCATTTAAACCGTCTTGTTAACCTACTGTGACCTGCTCGTCTCTTCCAAGGGGCATTTAAAGCGTCTTTTATAGCTAGTGCGACCTGCACGTCTTTTCCAAGGCGCATTTAAACCGTCTTTTTAAGCTACTGCCACTTGCATGTCTCTTCCAAGGGGCATTTAAACCGTCTTGTTAAGCTACTGTAACCTCCACCACTTTTCCAAGGGGCATTTAAACTGTCTTGTTAATTTACTGCGACATTCACCGCTCTTGCATGTGGCATTTAAACCGTCTTGTTAAGCTACTGCGACCTGCACTTCTCTTCCAAAGGGCATTTAAACCGTCTTGTTAAGCTTCTGCGACCTGCACTTCTCTTCCAAGGGACATTTAAACCGTCTTATTAAGCTACAACGACCTGCACGTCTCTTCCAAGGGGTATTTAAACTGTCTTGTTAAGCTACAGCGACCTCCACCTCTCTTCCAAGGGGAATTTAAACCATCTTGTTAAGCTACTCAGACCTGCACGTCTCTTCCAAGGGGCATTTAAACTGTCTTGTTAAGCTACTGCGACCTGCACGTCTCTTCCAAGGGGCATTTAAACCGTCTTGTTAAGCTACTGCGACCTGCACGTCTCTTCCAAGGGGCATTTAAACCATCTTGTTAAGCTACTGCGACCTGCACGTCTCTTCCAATGGGCATTTAAACCATCTTGTTAAGCTGCTGTGACCTGCACGTCTCTTCCAAGTGGCATTTAAAGCATCTTGTTAAGCTACTGTGACCTCCACCGCTCTTCCAAGGGGCATTTAAATCGTCTTGTTAAGCTACTGCGACCTCCACCGCTCTTCCAAGGGGCATTTAAACCGTCTTGTTAAGCTACAGCGACCTTATCGTCTCTTACAAGGGGCATTTACACGGTCTTGTTAAGCTACTGCGACCTGCACGTTTCTTCCAAGGGGCATTTAAATCATTATTTTAAGCTACTGCGACCTGCACGTCTCTTCCAAGGGGCATTTAAACTGTTTTGTTAAGCTACTGCGACCTGCACGTCTCTTCCAAGGGGCATTCAAAGCGTTTTGCTAAGCTGCTGCGACCTGCATGTCTCTTCCAAAAGGGATTTAAACCGTCTTATTAAGCTACGGCGATCTGCACGTCTCTTCCAAGGGGCATTTAAACCGCCTTGTTAAGCTACTGCGACCTGCACGTCTCTTCCAAGGGGAATTTAAACCGTCTTGTTAAGCTACTGCGACCTGCATGTCTCTTCCAAGGGGCATTTAAACCTTCTTATTAAGCTACTGCGACCTGCACGTCTCTTTCAAGGAGCATGTAAACCGTCTTGTTAAGCTACTGCGACCACCACCGCTCTTCCAAGGGGCATTTAAACCATCTTGTTAAGCTACTGTAACCTCCACCACTTTTCCAAGGGACATTTAAACCGTCTTGTTAAGCTACTGCGACCTGCACGTCTCTTCCAAGGGGCATTTAAAAAGCTTTGTTAAGCTACTGCGACCTGCAAGTCTCTTCCAAGGGGCATTTAATCCGTCTTGTTAAGCCAAGGCGACCTGCACTTCTCTACCAAGGGGTATTTAAACCGTCTTGTTAAGCTGCTGCGACCTGCCTGTCTCTTTCAAGGGGCATTTAAACTGTCTTGTTAAGCTACTGCGACCTCCACCGCTCTTCCAAGGGTCATTTAAACCGTCTTATTAAGCTACTGCGACCTCCACCGCACTTCCAAGGGGCATTTAAAACGTCTTGTTAAGCTACTGCGACCTGCACGTCTCTTTCAAGGGGCATTTAAACTGTCTTGTTAAGCTACTGCGACCTCCACCGCTCTTCCAAGGGGCATTTAAACCGTCTTATTAAGCTACTGCGACCTGCACGTCTCTTGCAAGGGGCATTTAAACCGTCTTGTTAAGCTACTGCGACCTGCACGTCTCTTCCAAGGGGCATTTAAACTGTCTTGTTAAACTACTGCGACCTGCACGTCTCTTCCAAGGGGCATTTAAACCCTCTTGTTAAGCTACTGCGACCTGCATGTCTCTTCCAAGGGACATTTAAACCATCTTGTTAAGCTACTGCGACCTGCACGTCTCTTCCAATGGGAATTTAAACCATCTTGTTAAGCTGTTGTGACCTGCACGTCTCTTCCAAGTGGCATTTAAACCGTCTTGTTAAGCTACTGCGACCGCCACCGCTCTTCCAAGGGGCATTTAAACCGTCTTGTTAAGCTACTGCGACCTCCACCGCTCTTCCAAGGGGCATTTAAACCGTCTTGTTAAGCTACAGCGACCTTATTGTCTCTTACAAGGGGCATTTAAACGTTCTTGTTAAGCTACTGCGACCTGCACGTTTCTTCCAAGGGGCATTTAAATCGTCATGTTAAGCTACTGCGACCTGCTTGTCTCGTGCAAGAGGCATTTAAACCGTCTTGTTAAGCTTCTGCGACCTGCACGTCTCTTCCAAGGGGCATTTAAACCGTTTTGTTAAGCTACTGCGACCTGCACGTCTCTTCCAAGGGACATTTAAAGCGTCTTGTTAAGCTGCTGCGACCTGCATGTCTCTTCCAAAAGGGATTTAAACCGTATTATTAAGCTACTGCGACCTGCACGTCTCTTCCAAGGGGCATTTAAACCGTCTTGTTAAGCTACTGCGACCTGCACGTCTTTTCCAAGGGGAATTTAAACCGTCTTGTTAAGCTACTGCGACCTGCATGTCTCTTCCAAGGGGCATTTAAACCTTCTTATTAAGCTACTGCGACCTGCACGTTTCTTCCAAGGAGCATGTAAACCGTCTTGTTAAGCTACTGCGACAGCCACCGCTCTTCCAAGGGGCATTTAAACCATCTTGTTAAGCTACTGCGACCTGCACGTCTCTACCAAGGGGCGTTTAAACCATCTTTTTAAGCTTCTGCGACCTGCACGTCTCTTCCAAGCGGCATTTAAACTGTCTTTTTAAGCTACTGCGAACTGCACGTCTCTTCCAAGTGGAATTTAAACCATCTTGTTAAGCTACTGCGACCTGCACGTCTCTTCCAAGGGGCATTTTAACCGCCTTGTTAAGCTACTGCGAACTGCACGTCTCTTCCAAGTGGAATTTAAACCGTCTTGTTAAGCTACTGCGACCTGCATGTCTCTTCCAAGGGGCATTTAAACCTTCGTATTAAGCTACTGCGACCTGCACGTCTCTTCCAAGGAGCATGTAAACCATCTTTTTAAGCTACTGCGACCACAACCGCTCTTCCAAGGGGCATTTAAACCGTCTTGTTAAGCTACAGCGACCTGCACATCTCTACCAAGGGGCGTTTAAACCATCTTGTTAAGCTTCTGCGACCTGCACGTCTCTTCCAAGGGGCATTTAAACTGTCTTTTTAAGCTACTGCGACCTCCACCGCTCTTCCAAGGGGCTTTTAAACAGTCTTGTTAAGCTACTGAGACCTGCACGTCTCTTCCAAGGGGCAATTAAACCGTCTTTTTAAGCTAATGCGACCTGCATTTCTCTTCCAAGGGGCATTTAAACCATCTTGTTAAGCTACTGCGACCTGCACGTCTCTTCCAAGGGTCATTTAAACCTTCTTATTAAGCTACTGCGTCCTGCATGTCTCTTCCAAGGGGCATTTAAACCGTCTTGTTAAGCTATTGCGACCTGCACGTCTCTTCAAAGGGGCATTTAAACTGTCTTGTTAAGTTACTTCCACCTCCACCTCTCTTTCAGGGGGCATTTAAACCGTCTTGTTAACCTACTGCGACCTGCTCGTCTCTTCCAAGGGGCATTTAAACCGTCTTTTATAGCTAGTGCAACCTGCACGTCATTTCCAAGGCGCATTTAAACCGTCTTTTTAAGCTACTGTAACCTCCACCACTTTTCCAAGGGGCATTTAAACTGTCTTGTTAATTTACTGCGACATCCACCGCTCTTCCATGTGGCATTTAAACCGTCTTGTTAAGCTACTGCGACCTGCACTTCTCTTCCAAGGGGCATTTAAACCGTCTTGTTAAGCTACTGCGACCTGCACGTCTCTTCCAAGGGACATTTAAAACGTCTTATTAAGCTACTACGACCTGCACGTCTCTTCCAAGGGGTATTTAAACTGTCTTGTTAAGCTACAGCGACCTCCACCGCTCTTCCAAGGGGAATTTAAACCATCTTGTTAAGCTACTGCGACCTGCACGTATCTTCCAAGGGGCATTTAAACCGTCTTGTTAAGATACTGCGACCTGCACGTCTCTTCCAAGGGGCATTTAAACAATCTTGTTAAGCTACTGCGACTTGCACTTCTCTTCCAAGGTGCATTTAAACCGTCTTGTTAAGTTACTGCCACCTCCACCTCTCTTTCAGGGGGCATTTAAACCGTCTTGTTAACCTACTGCGACCTGCTCGTCTCTTCCAAGGGGCATTTAAACCGTCTTTTATAGCTAGTGCAACCTGCACGTCTTTTCCAAGGCGCATTTAAACCGTCTTTTTAAGCTACTGCCACTTGCATGTCTCTTCCAAGGTGCATTTAAACCGTCTTGTTAAGCTACTGTAACCTCCACAACTTTTCCAAGGGGCATTTAAACTGTCTTGTTAATTTACTGCGACATCCACCGCTCTTCCATGTGGCATTTAAACAGTCTTGTTAAGCTACTGCGACCTGCACTTCTCTTCCAAGGGGCATTTAAACCGTCTTGTTAAGCTACTGCGACCTGCACGTCTCTTCCAAGGGATATTTAAACCGCCTTATTAAGCTACTACGACCTGCACGTCTCTTCCAAGGGGTATTTAAACTGTCTTGTTAAGCTACAGCGACCTCCACCGCTCTTCCAAGGGGAATTTAAACCATCTTGTTAAGCTACTGCGACCTGCACGTTTCTTCCAAGGGGCATTTAAATCATCTTGTTAAGCTATTGCGACTTGCACGTCTCTTCCAAGGGGCATTTAAACCGTCTTGTTAAGCTACTGTAACCTCCACAACTTTTAAAATGGGCATTTAAACCGTCTTGTTAAGCTACTGCGATCTGCATGTCTCTTCCAAGGGGCATTTAAACCGTCTTTTTAAGCTACTGCGACCTGCATATCTCTTCCAAGGGGCATTTATACCGTTCTGTTAAGCTACTGCGACTTGCACGTTTCTTCCAAGGGGCATTTAAACCGTTTTGTTTAGCTACTGTAACCTCCACCACTTTTCCAAGGGGCATTTAAACCGTCTTGTTAAGCTACTACGACCTGCATATCTCTTCCAAGGGTCATTTAAACCTTCTTATTAAGCTACTGGGACCTACATGTCTCTTCCAAGGGGCATTTAAACCATTTTGTTAAGCTACTGCGACCTGCACGTCTCTTCCAAGGGGCATTTAATGCGTCTTGTTAAGCTGCTGCGACCTGCATGTCTCTTCCAAAAGGGATTTAAACCGTCTTATTAAGCTCCTGCGACCTGCATGTCTCTTCCAAGCGGCATTTAAACCGTCTTGTTAAGCTACTGCAACCTGCACGTCTTTTCCAAGGGGAATTTAAACCATCTTGTTAAGCTACTGCGACTTGCACGTCTCTTCCAAGGTGCATTTAAACCGTCTTGTTAAGTTACTGCCACCTCCACCTCTCTTTCAGGGGGCATTTAAACCGTCTTGTTAACCTACTGCTACCTGCTCGTCTCTTCCAAGTGGCATTTAAACCGTCTTTTATAGCTAGTGCAACCTGCACGTCTTTTCCAAGGCGCATTTAAACCGTCTTTTTAAGCTACTGCCACTTGCATGTCTCTTCCAAGGTGCATTTAAACCGTCTTGTTAAGCTACTGTATCCTCCACAACTTTTCCAAGGGGCATTTAAACTGTCTTGTTAATTTACTGCGACATCCACCGCTCTTCCATGTGGCATTTAAACAGTCTTGTTAAGCTACTGCGACCTGCACTTCTCTTCCAAGAGGCATTTAAACCGTCTTGTTAAGCTACTGCGACCTGCACGTCTCTTCCAAGGGATATTTAAACCGCCTTATTAAGCTACTACGACCTGCACGTCTCTTCCAAGGGGTATTTAAACTGTCTTGTTAAGCTACAGCGACCTCCACCGCTCTTCCAAGGGGAATTTAAACCATCTTGTTAAGCTACTGCGACCTGCACGTTTCTTCCAAGGGGCATTTAAATCATCTTGTTAAGCTATTGCGACTTGCACGTCTCTTCCAAGGGGCATTTAAACCGTCTTGTTAAGCTACTGTAACCTCCACAACTTTTAAAATGGGCATTTAAACCGTCTTGTTAAGCTACTGCGATCTGCATGTCTCTTCCAAGGGGCATTTAAACCGTCTTTTTAAGCTACTGCGACCTGCATGTCTCTTCCAAGGGGCATTTATACCGTTCTGTTAAGCTACTGCGATTTGCATGTTTCTTCCAAGGGGCATTTAAACCGTTTTGTTTAGCTACTGTAACCTCCACCACTTTTCCAAGGGGCATTTAAACCGTCTTGTTAAGCTACTACGACCTGCATATTTCTTCCAAGGGTCATTTAAACCTTCTTATTAAGCTACTGGGACCTGCATTTCTCTTCCAAGGGGCATTTAAACCATTTTGTTAAGCTACTACGACCTGCACGTCTCTTCCAAGGGGCATTTAAAGCGTCTTGTTAAGCTGCTGCGACCTGCATCTCTCTTCCAAAAGGGATTTAAACCGTCTTATTAAGCTACTGCGACCTGCATGTCTCTTCCAGGCGGCATTTAAACCGTCTTGTTAAGCTACTGCAACCTGCACGTCTTTTCCAAGGGGAATTTAAACCGTCTTGTTAAGCTACTGCGACCTGCATGTCTCTTCCAAGGGGCATTTAAACATTCTTATTAAGCTACTGCGCCCTGCACGTTTCTTCCAAGGAGCATGTAAACCGTCTTGTTAAGCTACTGCGACCACCACCGCTCTTCCAAGGGACATTTAAACCGTCTTGTTAAGCTACTGCGACCTGCACGTCTCTACCAAGGGGCGTTTAAACCATCTTGTTAAGCTTCTGCGACCTGCACTTCTCTTCCAAGGGGCATTTAAACCGTCTTGTTAAGCTACTGCGACCTGCACGTCTCTTACAAGGGACATTTAAAGCGTCTTATTAAGCTACTACGACCTGCACGTCTCTTCCAAGGGGTATTTAAACTGTCTTGTTAAGCTACAGCGACCTCCACCGCTCTTCCAAGGGGAATTTAAACCGTCTTGTTAAGCTACTGCGACCTGCATGTCTCTTCCAAGGGGAATTTAAACCTTCTTATTAAGCTACTGCGACCTGCACATTTCTTCCAAGGAGCATGTAAACCGTCTTGTTAAGCTACTGCGACCACCACCGCTCTTCCAAGGGACATTTAAACCATCTTGTTAAACTTCTGCGACCTGCACGTCTCTTCCAAGGTGCATTTAAACTGTCTTTTTAAGCTACTGCGAACTCCACCGCTCTTCCAAAGGGATTTTAAATAGTCTTGTTAAGCTACTGAGACCTGCACGTCTTTTCCAATGGGCATTTAAACCATCTTGTTAAGCTGCTGTGACCTGCATGTCTCTTCCAAGTGGCATTTAAACCGTCTTTTTAAGTTACTGCGACCTCCAACGCTCTTCCAAGCGGCATTTAAACCGTCTTGTTAAGCTACAGCGACCTTATCGTCTCTTACAAGGGGCATTTAAACGGTCTTGTTAAGCTACTGCGACCTGCACGTTTCTTCCAAGGGGCATTTAAATCGTCATGTTAAGCTACTGCGACCTGCACGTCTCTTCCAAGGGGCATTTAAACCGTTTTGTTAAGCTACTGCTACCTGCACGTCTCTTCCAAGGGGCATTTAAAGCGTCTTGTTAAGCTACTGGGACCTGCATGTCTCTTCCATAAGAAATTTAAACCGTCTTATTAAGCTACTGCGACCTGCACGTCTCTTCCAAGGGGCACTTAAACCGTCTTGTTAAGCTACTGCGACCTGCACGTCTCTTCCAAGTGGAATTTAAACCGTCTTGTTAAGCTACTGCGACCTGCATGTCTCTTCCAAGGGGCATTTAAACCTTCTTATTAAGCTACTGCGACCTGCACGTCTCTTCCAAGGAGCATGTAAACCGTCTTGTTAAGCTACTGCGACCACAACCGCTCTTCCAAGGGGCATTTAAACCGTCTTGTTAAGCTACTGCGACCTGCATATCTCTGCCAAGGGGCATTTAAACCGTCTTGTTAAGCTACTGTAACCTCCACAACTTTTAAAATGGGCATTTAAACCGTCTTGTTAAGCTACTGCGATCTGCATGTCTCTTCCAAGGGGCATTTAAACCGTCTTTTTAAGCTACTGCGACCTGCATGTCTCTTCCAAGGGGCATTTATACCGTTCTGTTAAGCTACTGCGACTTGCATGTTTCTTCCAAGGGGCATTTAAACCGTTTTGTTTAGCTACTGTAACCTCCACCACTTTTCCAAGGGGCATTTAAACCGTCTTGTTAAGCTACTACGACCTGCATATTTCTTCCAAGGGTCATTTAAACCTTCTTATTAAGCTACTGGGACCTGCATTTCTCTTCCAAGGGGCATTTAAACCATTTTGTTAAGCTACTACGACCTGCACGTCTCTTCCAAGGGGCATTTAAAGCGTCTTGTTAAGCTGCTGCGACCTGCATGTCTCTTCCAAAAGGGATTTAAACCGTCTTATTAAGCTACTGCGACCTGCATGTCTCTTCCAGGCGGCATTTAAACCGTCTTGTTAAGCTACTGCAACCTGCACGTCTTTTCCAAGGGGAATTTAAACCGTCTTGTTAAGCTACTGCGACCTGCATGTCTCTTCCAAGGGGCATTTAAACATTCTTATTAAGCTACTGCGCCCTGCACGTTTCTTCCAAGGAGCATGTAAACCGTCTTGTTAAGCTACTGCGACCACCACCGCTCTTCCAAGGGACATTTAAACCGTCTTGTTAAGCTACTGCGACCTGCACGTCTCTTCCAAGGAGCATGTAAACCGTCTTGTTAAGCTACTGCGACCACAACCGCTCTTCCAAGGGGCATTTAAACCGTCTTGTTAAGCTACTGCGACCTGCATATCTCTGCCAAGGGGCATTTAAACCGTCTTGTTAAGCTACTGTAACCTCCACAACTTTTAAAATGGGCATTTAAACCGTCTTGTTAAGCTACTGCGATCTGCATGTCTCTTCCAAGGGGCATTTAAACCGTCTTTTTAAGCTACTGCGACCTGCATGTCTCTTCCAAGGGGCATTTATACCGTTCTGTTAAGCTACTGCGACTTGCATGTTTCTTCCAAGGGGCATTTAAACCGTTTTGTTTAGCTACTGTAACCTCCACCACTTTTCCAAGGGGCATTTAAACCGTCTTGTTAAGCTACTACGACCTGCATATTTCTTCCAAGGGTCATTTAAACCTTCTTATTAAGCTACTGGGACCTGCATTTCTCTTCCAAGGGGCATTTAAACCATTTTGTTAAGCTACTACGACCTGCACGTCTCTTCCAAGGGGCATTTAAAGCGTCTTGTTAAGCTGCTGCGACCTGCATGTCTCTTCCAAAAGGGATTTAAACCGTCTTATTAAGCTACTGCGACCTGCATGTCTCTTCCAGGCGGCATTTAAACCGTCTTGTTAAGCTACTGCAACCTGCACGTCTTTTCCAAGGGGAATTTAAACCGTCTTGTTAAGCTACTGCGACCTGCATGTCTCTTCCAAGGGGCATTTAAACATTCTTATTAAGCTACTGCGCCCTGCACGTTTCTTCCAAGGAGCATGTAAACCGTCTTGTTAAGCTACTGCGACCACCACCGCTCTTCCAAGGGACATTTAAACCGTCTTGTTAAGCTACTGCGACCTGCACGTCTCTACCAAGGGGCGTTTAAACCATCTTGTTAAGCTTCTGCGACCTGCACTTCTCTTCCAAGGGGCATTTAAACCGTCTTGTTAAGCTACTGCGACCTGCACGTCTCTTACAAGGGACATTTAAAGCGTCTTATTAAGCTACTACGACCTGCACGTCTCTTCCAAGGGGTATTTAAACTGTCTTGTTAAGCTACAGCGACCTCCACCGCTCTTCCAAGGGGAATTTAAACCGTCTTGTTAAGCTACTGCGACCTGCATGTCTCTTCCAAGGGGAATTTAAACCTTCTTATTAAGCTACTGCGACCTGCACATTTCTTCCAAGGAGCATGTAAACCGTCTTGTTAAGCTACTGCGACCACCACCGCTCTTCCAAGGGACATTTAAACCATCTTGTTAAGCTTCTGCGACCTGCACGTCTCTTCCAAGGTGCATTTAAACTGTCTTTTTAAGCTACTGCGAACTCCACCGCTCTTCCAAAGGGATTTTAAATAGTCTTGTTAAGCTACTGAGACCTGCACGTCTTTTCCAATGGGCATTTAAACCATCTTGTTAAGCTGCTGTGACCTGCATGTCTCTTCCAAGTGGCATTTAAACCGTCTTTTTAAGTTACTGCGACCTCCAACGCTCTTCCAAGGGGCATTTAAACCGTCTTGTTAAGCTACAGCGACCTTATCGTCTCTTACAAGGGGCATTTAAACGGTCTTGTTAAGCTACTGCGACCTGCACGTTTCTTCCAAGGGGCATTTAAATCGTCATGTTAAGCTACTGCGACCTGCACGTCTCTTCCAAGGGGCATTTAAACCGTTTTGTTAAGCTACTGCTACCTGCACGTCTCTTCCAAGGGGCATTTAAAGCGTCTTGTTAAGCTACTGGGACCTGCATGTCTCTTCCATAAGAAATTTAAACCGTCTTATTAAGCTACTGCGACCTGCACGTCTCTTCCAAGGGGCACTTAAACCGTCTTGTTAAGCTACTGCGACCTGCACGTCTCTTCCAAGTGGAATTTAAACCGTCTTGTTAAGCTACTGCGACCTGCATGTCTCTTCCAAGGGGCATTTAAACCTTCTTATTAAGCTACTGCGACCTGCACGTCTCTTCCAAGGAGCATGTAAACCGTCTTGTTAAGCTACTGCGACCACAACCGCTCTTCCAAGGGGCATTTAAACCGTCTTGTTAAGCTACTGCGACCTGCATATCTCTGCCAAGGGGCATTTAAACCATCTTGTTAAGCTTCTGCGACCTGCACGTCTCTTCCAAGGGGCATTTAAACTGTCTTTTTAAGCTACTGCGACCTCCACCGCTCTTCCAAGGGGCTTTTAAACAGTCTTGTTAAGCTACTGAGACCTGCACGTCTCTTCCAAGGGGCAATTAAACCGTCTTTTTAAGCTAATGCGACCTGCATTTCTCTTCCAAGGGGCATTTAAACCGTGTTGTTAAGCTACTGCGACCTGCACGTCTCTTCCAAGGGTCATTTAAATCTTCTTATTAAGCTACTGCGTCCTGCATGTCTCTTCCAAGGGGCATTTAAATCGTCTTGTTAAGCTACTGCGACCTGCACGTCTCTTCAAAGGGGCATTTAAACTGTCTTGTTAAGTTACTGCCACCTCCACCTCTCTTTCAGGGGGCATTTAAACCGTCTTGTTAACCTACTGCGACCTGCTCGTCTGTTCCAAGGGGCATTTAAACCGTCTTTTATAGCTAGTGCAACCTGCACGTCTTTTCCAAAGCGCATTTAAACCGTCTTTTTAAGCTACTGTAACCTCCACCACTTTTCCAAGGGGCATTTAAACTGTCTTGTTAATTTACTGCGACATCCACCGCTCTTCCATGTGGCATTTAAACCGTCTTGTTAAGCTACTGCGACCTGCACGTATCTTCCAAGGGGCATTTAAACAGTCTTGTTAAGCTACTGCGACCTGCACGTCTCTTCCAAGGGGCATTTAAACCATCTTGTTAAGCTACTGCGACATGCACGTCTCTTCCAAGGTGCATTTAAACCGTCTTGTTAAGCTAATGTAACCTCCACCACTTTTCCAAGGGGCATTTAAACCGTCTTGTTAAGCTACTGCGACCTCCACCGATCTTCCAAGGGGCATTTAAACCGTCTTGTTAAGCTACTGCGACCTGCATATCTCTTCCAAGGGGCATTTAAACCGTCTTTTTAAGCTACTGCGACCTGCACGTCTCTTCCAAGGGGCATTTAGACCGTCTTGTTAAGCTACTGCGACTTGCACGTCTCTTCCAAGGGGCATTTAAACCTTTTTGTTTAGCTACTGTAACCTCCACCACTTTTCCAAGGGGCATTTAAACCGTCTTGTTAAGCTACTGCGACCTGCAAGTCTCTTCCAAGGATCATTTAAACCTTCTTATTAAGCTACTGCGTCCTGCATGTCTCTTCCAAAAGGCATTTAAACGGTCTTGATAAGCTACTGCGACCTGCACGTCTCTTCAAAGGGGCATTTAAACTGTATTGTTAAGTTACTGCCACCTCCACCTCTCTTTCAGGGGGCATTTAAACCGTCTTGTTAACCTACTGCGACCTGCTCGTCTCTTCCAAGGGGCATTTAAACCGTCTTCTATACCTAGTGCAACCTGCACGTCTTTTCCAAGGCGCATTTAAACCGTCTTTTTAAGCTACTGCCACTTGCATATCTCTTCCAAGGTGCATTTAAACCGTCTTGTTAAGATACTGCGACTTGCACGTCTCTTCCAAGGGGCATTTAAACCTTCTTGTTTAGCTACTGTAACCTCCACCACTTTTCCAAGGGGCATTTAAACCGTCTTGTTAAGCTACTGCGACCTGCATGTCTCTTCCAAGGGGAATTTAATCCGTCTTGTTAAGCTAGTGGGACCTGCACGTCTCTTCCAAGGTGCATTTAAACCATCTTGTTAAGCTGCTGCGACCTGCATGTCTCTTCCAAGGGGCATTTAAACCATCTTGTTAAGCTACTGCGTCCTCCACCGCTCTACCAAGGGGCATTTAAACCGTCTTGTTAAGCTACTGCGACCTGCTCTACTCTACCAAAAGGTATTTAAACCGTCTTGTTAAGCTTCTGCGACCTGCACGTCTCTTCCAAGGGGCATTTAAACTGTCTTGTTAACCTACTGCGACTTCCACCGCTCTTCCAAGGGGCATTTAAACCGTCTTGTTAAGCTACTGCGATCTGCACGTCTCTTCCAAGGGGCATTTAAACCATCTTGTTAAGCTACTGCGACCTCCACCGCTCTTCCAAAGGGCATTTTAACCATCTTGTTAAGCTACTGTGACCTGCACGTCTCTGCCAAGGAGCATTTAAACCGTCTTGTTAAGCTAATGTAACCTCCACCACTTTTCCAAGGGGCATTTAAACGGTCTTGTTAAGCTACTGCGACCTCCACCGATCTTCCAAGGGGCATTTAAACCGTCTTGTTAAGCTAGTGCGACCTGCATGTCTCTTCCAAGGGGCATTTAAACCGTCTTTTTAAGCTACTGCGACCTGCACGTCTCTTCCAAGGGGCATTTAGACCGTCTTGTTAAGCTACTGCGACTTGCACGTCTCTTCCAAAGGGCATTTAAACCTTCTTGTTTAGCTACTGTAACCTCCACCACTTTTCCAAGGGGCATTTAAACCGTCTTGTTAAGCTACTGCGACCTGCAAGTCTCTTCCAAGGGTCATTTAAACCTTCTTATTAAGCTACTGCGTCCTGCATGTCTCTTCCAAGGGGCATTTAAACGGTCTTGATAAGCTACTGCGACCTGCACGTCTCTTCAAAGGGGCATTTAAACTGTATTGTTAAGTTACTGCCACCTCCACCTCTCTTTCAGGGGGCATTTAAACCGTCTTGTTAACCTACTGCGACCTGCTCGTCTCTTCCAAGGGGCATTTAAACCGTCTTCTATAGCTAGTGCAACCTGCACGTCTTTTCCAAGGCGCATTTAAACCGTCTTTTTAAGCTACTGCCACTTGCATATCTCTTCCAAGGTGCATTTAAACCGTCTTGTTAAGATACTGCGACTTGCACGTCTCTTCCAAGGGGCATTTAAACCTTCTTGTTTAGCTACTGTAACCTCCACCACTTTTCCAAGGGGCATTTAAACCGTCTTGTTAAGCTACTGCGACCTGCATGTCTCTTCCAAGGGGAATTTAATCCGTCTTGTTAAGCTAGTGGGACCTGCACCTCTCTTCCAAGGTGCATTTAAACCATCTTGTTAAGCTGCTGCGACCTGCATGTCTCTTCCAAGGGGCATTTAAACCATCTTGTTAAGCTACTGCGTCCTCCACCGCTCTACCAAGGGGCATTTAAACCGTCTTGTTAAGCTACTGCGACCTGCTCTACTCTACCAAAAGGTATTTAAACCGTCTTGTTAAGCTTCTGCGACCTGCACGTCTCTTCCAAGGGGCATTTAAACTGTCTTGTTAACCTACTGCGACTTCCACCGCTCTTCCAAGGGGCATTTAAACCGTCTTGTTAAGCTACTGCGATCTGCACGTCTCTTCCAAAGGGCATTTAAACCGTCTTGTTAAGCTACTGCGACCTCCAACGCTCTTCCAAAGGGCATTTTAACCATCTTGTTAAGCTACTGTGACCTGCACGTCTCTGCCAAGGAGCATGTAAACCGTCTTGTTAAGCTACAGAGACCTCCACTGCTCTTCCAAGGGGCATTTAATCCGTCTTGTTAAGCTACTGCGAACTGCACGTCTCTTCCAAGGGGCATTTAAACCGTCTTGTTAAGCTTCTGCGACTTGCACGTCTCTTCCAAGGGGCATTTAAACTGTCTTGTTAAGCTACTGCGAACTCCACTTCTCTTCCAAGGGGCATTTAAACCTTCTTGTTAAGCTTCTGCGACCGGCACGTCTCTTCCAAGGGGCATTTTATCCGTCTTGTTAAGCTACTGCGACCTTCACGTCTCTTCCAAGGGGCATTTAAGCTGTCTTGTTAAGCTACTGCGACCTCCACCGCTCTTCCAAGGGGCATTTAAACCGTCTTGTTAAGCTACTGCGACCTGCACGTCTCTTCCAAGGCACATTGAAACCATCTATTTAAGCTACTGCGACCTGCATGTCTCTTCTTAGGCACAATTAAACCGTCTTTTTAAGCTACTGCATCTTGCACGTCACTTCCAAGGGGCATTGAAACCGTCTTGTTAAGCTACTGTAACCTCCACCACTTTTCCGAGGGGCATTTAAAACGTCTTGTTAAGCTACTGCGACCTTCACGTCTCTTCCAAGGGGCATTTAAGCTGTCTTGTTAAGCTACTGCGACCTCCACCGCTCTTCCAAGGGGCATTTAAACCGTTTTTTTAAGCTACTGCGACCTCCACCGCTCTTCCAAAGGGCATTTAAAGCGTCTTGTTAAGCTACTACGAATTCCACTGCTCTTCCAAGCGGCATTTAATCCGTCTTGTTAAGCTACTGCTACCTGCACGTCTCTTCCAAGGGGCATTTAAACTGTCTTGTTAAGCTACTGTGACCTCCACCGCTCTTCTAAGGGGCATTTAAACCGTCTTGTTAAGCTACTGCAACCTGCTCGTCTCTTCCAAGGGGCATTTAAACCTTCTTGTTAAGCTACTGCGACCTGCACGTCTCTTCCAAGGCACATTTAAACCATCTATTTAAGCTACTGCGACCTGCATGTCTCTTCCAAGGCGCATTTAAACCGTCTTTTTAAGCTACTGCGACTTGCACGTCACTTCCAAGGGGCATTGAAACCGTCTTGTTAAGCTACTGTGACCTGCACGTCTCTTCCAAGAGGCATTTAAACCGTCTTGGTAAGCTACTGCGACCTGCACGTCTCTTCCATGGGGCATTTAAATGCTCTTGTTAAGCTACTGCAACCTGCACGTCTCTACCAAGGGGGATTTAAACTGTCTTGTGAAGCTACTGCGACCTGCACGTCTCTTCCAAGGGGCATTTAAACCGTCTTGTTAATCTACTGCGACCTGCACGGCTCTTCCAAGGGGCATTTAAAACTTCTTATTAAGCTAATGCGACCTGCACATCTCTTCCAAGGGCAATTTAAACTGTCTTGTTAAGCTACTGTGACCTCCACCGCTCTTCCAAGTGGCATTTAAACCGTCTTGTTAAGCTACCGCAAGCTGCACTTCTCTTCCAAGGGGCATTTAAACCGTCTTGTTAAGCTACTGCGACCTGCACGTCTCTTCCAAGGGACATTTAAACCGTCTTGTTAAGCTACTACGACCTGCACGTCTCTTCCAAGTGGTATTTAAACTGTCTTGTTAAGCTACTGTGACCTCCAGCGCTCTTCCAAGGGGAATTTAAACTATCTTTTTAAGCTACTGCGACCTGCACGTCTCTTCCACGGGGCATTTAAAGCGTCTTGTTAAGCTGCTGCGACCTGCATGTCTCTTCCAAAAAAGATTTAAACCGTCTTATTAAGGTACTGCGACCTGCACGTCTCTTCCAAAGGGCATTTAAACCGTCTTGTTAAGCTACTGCGACCTGCACGTCTCTTCCAAGGGGAATTTAAACCGTCTTCTTAAGCTACTGCGACCTGCATGTCTCTTCCAAGGGGCATTTAAACCTTCTTATTAAGCTACTGCGACCTGCACGTCTCTTCCAAGGAGCATGTAAACCGTCTTGTTAAGCTACTGCGACCACCACCGCTCTTCCAAGGGGCATTTAAACCGTCTCGTAAAGCTACTGCGACCTGCACGTCTCTACCAAGGGGCGTTTAAACCATCTTGTTAAGCTACTGCGACCTGCACGTCTCTTCCAAGGGGCATTTAAACTGTCTTTTTAGGCTACTGCAACCTCCACCGCTCTTACAAGGGGCTTTTAAACAGTCTTGTTATGCTACTGAGACCTGCACGTCTCTTCCAAGGGGCATTTAAACCGTCTTTTTAAGCTAATGCGACCTGCATTTCTCTTCCAAGGGGCATGTAAACCGTCTTGTTAAGCTACTGCGACCACCACCGCTCTTCCAAGGGGCATTTAAACCATTTCGTTAAGCTACTGCGACCTGCACGTTTCTTCCAAGGGGCATTTAAATCGTCATGTTAAGCTACTGCGACCTGCATGTCTCTTGCAAGGGGCATTTAAACTGTCTTGTTAGGCTACTGCGACCTGCACGTCTCTTCCAAGGGGCATTTAAACCGTTTTGTTAAGCTACTGCGACCTGCACGTCTCTTCCAAGGGGCATTTAAACCGTCTTGTTAAGCTACTGTAACCTCCACCACTTTTCCAAGGGGCGTTTAAACCGTCTTGTTAAGCTACTGCGACCTGCATGTCTCTTCCAAGGGGCATTTAAACCGTCTTTTTAAGCTACTGCGACCTGCACGTCTCTTCCAAGGGGCATTTAAACCGTCTTGTTAAGCTACTGCAACTTGCACGTCTCTTCCAAGGGGCATTTAAACCTTCTTGTTTAGCTACTGTAACCTCCAACAGTTTTCCAACGGGCATTTAAACCGTCTTGTTAAGCTACTGCGACCTGCATGTCTCTTCCAAGGGGCATTTAAACTGTCTTGTTAAGCTACTGGGAGCTGCATGTCTCTTCCAAGGGGCATTTAAACGATCTTGTTAAGCTGCTGCGACCTGCATCTCTCTACCAAGGGGCATTTAAACCGTCTTGTTAAGCTACTGCGACCTCCACCTCTCTACCAAGGGGCATTTAAACTGTCTTGTTAAGCTACTGCGACCTGCTCTACTCTACCAAATGGTATTTAAACCATCTTGTTAAGCTACTGCGACCTGCACGTCTCTTCCAAGGGGCATTTAAATCGTCTTTTTAAGCTACTGCGACCTCCACCGCTCTTCCAAGGGCATTTAAACCGTCTTGTTAAGCTACTGAGATCTGCACGTCTCTTCCAAGGGGCATTTAAACCGTCTTGTTAAGCTACTGCGACCTCCACCGCTCTTCCAAAGGGCATTTTAACCATCTTGTTAAGCTACTGTGACCTGCACGTCTCTGCCAAGGGGCATTTGAACCGTCTTGTTAACTACTGCGACCTCCACTGCTCTTCCAAGGGGCATTTAATCCGTCTTGTTAAGCTACTGCGAACTGCACGTCTCTTCCAAGGGGCATTTAAACCGTCTTGTTAAGCTTCTGCGACTTGCACGTCTCTTCCAAGGGGCATTTAACCGTCTTGTTAAGCTACTGCGAACTGCATGTCTCTTCCAAGGGGCATTTAAACCGTCTTGTTAAGCTACTGCGACCTGCATGTCTCTTTCAATGGGCATTTAAACCATCTTGTTAAGCTGCTGTGACCTGCACGTCTCTTCCAAGGGGCATTTAAACCATCTTGTAAAGCTACTGCGACCTCCACCGCTCTTCCAAGGGGCATTTAAAATGTCTTTTTAAGCTACAGCGACCTTATCGTCTCTTACAAGGGGCATTTATACCGTCTTGTTAAGCTACTGCGACCTGCACGTTTCTTCCAAGGGGCATTTAAATCGTCATGTTAAGCTACTGCGACCTGCATGTCTCTTGCAAGGGGCATTTAAACCGTCTTGTTAGGCTACTGCGACCTGCACGTCTCTTCCAAGGGGCATTTAAACCGTCTTGTTAAGCTACTGCAACTTGCACGTCTCTTCCAAGGGGCATTTAAACCTTCTTGTTTAGCTACTGTAACCTCCAACAGTTTTCCAACGGGCATTTAAACCGTCTTGTTAAGCTACTGCGACCTGCATGTCTCTTCCAAGGGGCATTTAAACTGTCTTGTTAAGCTACTGGGAGCTGCATGTCTCTTCCAAGGGGCATTTAAACGATCTTGTTAAGCTGCTGCGACCTGCATCTCTCTACCAAGGGGCATTTATACCGTCTTGTTAAGCTACTGCGACCTCCACCTCTCTACCAAGGGGCATTTAAACTGTCTTGTTAAGCTACTGCGACCTGCTCTACTCTACCAAATGGTATTTAAACCATCTTGTTAAGCTACTGCGACCTGCACGTCTCTTCCAAGGGGCATTTAAATCGTCTTTTTAAGCTACTGCGACCTCCACCGCTCTTCCAAGGGCATTTAAACCGTCTTGTTAAGCTACTGAGATCTGCACGTCTCTTCCAAGGGGCATTTAAACCGTCTTGTTAAGCTACTGCGACCTCCACCGCTCTTCCAAAGGGCATTTTAACCATCTTGTTAAGCTACTGTGACCTGCACGTCTCTGCCAAGGGGCATTTGAACCGTCTTGTTAACTACTGCGACCTCCACTGCTCTTCCAAGGGGCATTTAATCCGTCTTGTTAAGCTACTGCGAACTGCACGTCTCTTCCAAGGGGCATTTAAACCGTCTTGTTAAGCTTCTGCGACTTGCACGTCTCTTCCAAGGGGCATTTAACCGTCTTGTTAAGCTACTGCGAACTGCATGTCTCTTCCAAGGGGCATTTAAACCGTCTTGTTAAGCTACTGCGACCTGCATGTCTCTTTCAATGGGCATTTAAACCATCTTGTTAAGCTGCTGTGACCTGCACGTCTCTTCCAAGGGGCATTTAAACCATCTTGTAAAGCTACTGCGACCTCCACCGCTCTTCCAAGGGGCATTTAAAATGTCTTTTTAAGCTACAGCGACCTTATCGTCTCTTACAAGGGGCATTTAAACCGTCTTGTTAAGCTACTGCGACCTGCACGTTTCTTCCAAGGGGCATTTAAATCGTCATGTTAAGCTACTGCGACCTGCATGTCTCTTGCAAGGGGCATTTAAACCGTCTTGTTAGGCTACTGCGACCTGCACGTCTCTTCCAAGGGGCATTTAAACCGTCTTTTTTAAGCTACTGCGACCTGCACGTCTCTTCCAAGGGGCATTTAAACCGTCTTGTTAAGCTACTGTAACCTCCACCACTTTTCCAAGGGGCATTTAAACCGTCTTGTTAAGCTACTGCGACTTGCATGTCTCTTCCAAGGGGCATTTAAATCGTCTTTTTAAGCTACTGCGACCTGCACGTCTCTTCCAAGGGGCAATTAAACCGTCTTGTTAAGCTACTGCAACTTGCACGTCTCTTCCAAGGGGCATTTAAACCTTCTTGTTTAGCTACTGTAACCTCCACCAGTTTTCCAAGGGGCATTTAAACCGGCTTGTTAAGCTACTGCGACCTGCATGTCTCTTCCAAGGGACATTTAAACTGTCTTGTTAAGCTACTGGGAGCTGCACGTCTCTTCCAAGTGGCATTTAAACCATCTTGTTAAGCTGCTGCGACCTGCATGTCTCTAACAAGGGGCATTTAAACCGTCTTTTTAAGCTACTGCGACCTCCACCTCTCTACCAAGGGGCATTTAAACCGTCTTGTTAAGCTACTGCGACCTGCTCTACTCTACCAAAGGGTATTTAAACCATCTTGTTAAGCTACTGCGACCTGCACGTCTCTTCCAAGGGGCATTTAAACCGTCTTGTTAAGCTACTGCGACCTCCACCGCTCTTCCAAGGGGCATTTAAACTGTCTTGTTAAGCTACTTAGATCTGCACGTCTCTTCCAAGGGGCATTTAAACCGTCTTGTTAAGCTACTGCAACCTCCACCGCTCTTCCAAAGGGCATTTTAACCATCTTGTTAAGCTACTGTGACGTGCCCGTCTCTGCCAAGGGGCATTTAACCCGTCTTGTTAACTACTGCGACCTCCACTGCTCTTCCAAGGGGCATTTAATCCGTCTTGTTAAGCTACTGCGAACTGCACGTCTCTTCCAAGGGGCATTTAAACCGTCTTGTTAAGCTTCTGCGACTTGCACGTCTCTTCCAAGGGGCATTTAAACCGTCTTGTTAAGCTACTGTAACCTCCACCACTTTTCCAAGGGGCATTTAAACCGTCTTGTTAAGCTACTGCGACCTGCATGTCTCTTCCAAGGAGCATTTAAACCGTCTTTTTAAGCTACTGCGACCTGCACGTCTCTTCCAAGGGGCAATTAAACCGTCTTGTTAAGCTACTGCAACTTGCACGTCTCTTCCAAGGGGCATTTAAACCTTCTTGTTTAGCTACTGTAACCTCCACCAGTTTTCCAAGGGGGATTTAAACCGTCTTGTTAAGCTACTGCGACCTGCATGTCTCTTCCAAGGGGCATTTAAACCGTCTTGTTAAGCTTCTGCGACTTGCACGTCTCTTCCAAGGGGCATTTAACCGTCTTGATAAGCTACTGCGAACTGCATGTCTCTTCCAAGGGGCATTTAAACCGTCTTGTTAAGCTACTGCGACCTGCATGTCTCTTTCACTGGGCATTTAAACCATCTTGTTAAGCTGCTGTGACCTGCACATCTCTTCCAATGGGCATTTAAACCATCTTGTAAAGCTACTGCGACCTCCACCGCTCTTCCAAGGGGCATTTAAAAAGTCTTTTTAAGCTACAGCGACCTTATTGTCTCTTACAAGGGGCATTTAAACCGACTTGTTAAGTTACTGCGACCTGCACGTTTCTTCCAAGGGGCATTTAAATCGTCATGTTAAGCTACTGCGACCTGCATGTCTCTTGAAAGGGGCATTTAAACCGTCTTGTTAGGCTACTGCGACCTGCACGTCTCTTCCAAGGGGCATTTAAACCGTTTTGTTAAGCTACTGCGACCTGCACGTCTCTTACAAGGGGCATTTAAAGCGTCTTGTTAAGCTGCTGCGACCTGCATGTCTCTTCCAAAAAGGATTTAAACCGTCTTATTAAGCTACTGCGACCTGCACGTCTCTTTCAAAGGGCATTTAAACCGTCTTGTTAAGCTACTGCGACCTGCACGTCTCTTCCAAGGGGAATTTAAACCGTCTTGTTAAGCTACTGCGACCTGCATGTCTCTTCCAAGGAGCATGTAAACCGTCTTGTTAAGCTACTGCGACCACCACCGCTCTTCCAAGGGGCATTTAAACCGTCTCGTTAAGCTACTGCGACCTGCACGTCTCTACCAAGGGGCGTTTAAACCATCTTGTTAAGCTTCTGCGACCTGCACGTCTCTTCCAAGGGGCATTTAAACCGTCTTTTTAAGCTACTGCGACCTCCACCGCTCTTCCAAGGGGCTTTTAAACAGCCTTGTTATGCTACTGAGACCTGCACGTCTCTTCCAATGCGCATTTAAACCGTCTTTTTAAGCTCATGCGACCTGCATTTCTCTTCCAAGGGGCATTTAAACCGTCTTGTTAAGCTACTGCGACCTGCACGTCTCTTCCAAGGGTCATTTAAACCTTCTTATTAAGCTACTGGGTCCTGCGTGTCTCTTCCAAGGGGCATTTAAAACATCTTGTTAAGCTACTGCGACCTCCACCGCTCTTCCAAGGGGCATTTAAAACGTCTTGTTAAGCTACAGCGATGTTATCGTCTTTTACAAGGGGCATTTAAACGGTCTTGTTAGGCTACTGCGACCTGCACGTCTCTTCCAAGGGGCATTTAAACCGTTTTGTTAAGCTACTGCGACCTGCACGTCTCTTCCAAGGGGCATTTAAACCGTCTTGTTAAGCTACTGTAACCTCCACCACTTTTCCAAGGGGCGTTTAAACCGTCTTGTTAAGCTACTGCGACCTGCATGTCTCTTCCAAGGGGCATTTAAACCGTCTTTTTAAGCTACTGCGACCTGCACGTCTCTTCCAAGGGGCATTTAAACCGTCTTGTTAAGCTACTGCAACTTGCACGTCTCTTCCAAGGGTCATTTAAACCTTCTTGTTTAGCTACTGTAACCTCCAACAGTTTTCCAACGGGCATTTAAACCGTCTTGTTAAGCTACTGCGACCTGCATGTCTCTTCCAAGGGGCATTTAAACTGTCTTGTTAAGCTACTGGGAGCTGCATGTCTCTTCCAAGGGGCATTTAAACGATCTTGTTAAGCTGCTGCGACCTGCACCTCTCTACCAAGGGGCATTTAAACCGTCTTGTTAAGCTACTGCGACCTCCACCTCTCTACCAAGGGGCATTTAAACTGTCTTGTTAAGCTACTGCGACCTGCTCTACTCTACCAAATGGTATTTAAACCATCTTGTTAAGCTACTGCGACCTGCACGTCTCTTCCAAGGGGCATTTAAATCGTCTTTTTAAGCTACTGCGACCTCCACCGCTCTTCCAAGGGCATTTAAACCGTCTTGTTAAGCTACTGAGATCTGCACGTCTCTTCCAAGGGGCATTTAAACCGTCTTGTTAAGCTACTGCGACCTCCACCGCTCTTCCAAAGGGCATTTTAACCATCTTGTTAAGCTACTGTGACCTGCACGTCTCTGCCAAGGGGCATTTGAACCGTCTTGTTAACTACTGCGACCTCCACTGCTCTTCCAAGGGGCATTTAATCCGTCTTGTTAAGCTACTGCGAACTGCACGTCTCTTCCAAGGGGCATTTAAACCGCCTTGTTAAGCTTCTGCGACTTGCACGTCTCTTCCAAGGGGCATTTGACCGTTTTGTTAAGCTACTGCGAACTGCATGTCTCTTCCAAGGGGCATTTAAACCGTCTTGTTAAGCTACTGCGACCTGCATGTCTCTTTCAATGGGCATTTAAACCATCTTGTTAAGCTGCTGTGACCTGCACGTCTCTTCCAAGGGGCATTTAAACCATCTTGTAAAGCTACTGCGACCTCCACCGCTCTTCCAAGGGGCATTTAAAATGTCTTTTTAAGCTACAGCGACCTTATCGTCTCTTACAAGGGGCATTTAAACCGTCTTGTTAAGCTACTGCGACCTGCACGTTTCTTCCAAGGGGCATTTAAATCGTCATGTTAAGCTACTGCGACCTGCATGTCTCTTGCAAGGGGCATTTAAACCGTCTTGTTAGGCTACTGCGACCTGCACGTCTCTTCCAAGGGGCATTTAAACCGTCTTGTTAAGCTACTGCAACTTGCACGTCTCTTCCAAGGGGCATTTAAACCTTCTTGTTTAGCTACTGTAACCTCCAACAGTTTTCCAACGGGCATTTAAACCGTCTTGTTAAGCTACTGCGACCTGCATGTCTATTCCAAGGGGCATTTAAACTGTCTTGTTAAGCTACTGGGAGCTGCATGTCTCTTCCAAGGGGCATTTAAACGATCTTGTTAAGCTGCTGCGACCTGCATCTCTCTACCAAGGGGCATTTAAACCGTCTTGTTAAGCTACTGCGACCTCCACCTCTCTACCAAGGGGCATTTAAACTGTCTTGTTAAGCTACTGCGACCTGCTCTACTCTACCAAATGGTATTTAAACCATCTTGTTAAGCTACTGCGACCTGCACGTCTCTTCCAAGGGGCATTTAAATCGTCTTTTTAAGCTACTGCGACCTCCACCGCTCTTCCAAGGGCATTTAAACCGTCTTGTTAAGCTACTGAGATCTGCACGTCTCTTCCAAGGGGCATTTAAACCGTCTTGTTAAGCTACTGCGACCTCCACCGCTCTTCCAAAGGGCATTTTAACCATCTTGTTAAGCTACTGTGACCTGCACGTCTCTGCCAAGGGGCATTTGAACCGTCTTGTTAACTACTGCGACCTCCACTGCTCTTCCAAGGGGCATTTAATCCGTCTTGTTAAGCTACTGCGAACTGCACGTCTCTTCCAAGGGGCATTTAAACCGTCTTGTTAAGCTTCTGCGACTTGCACGTCTCTTCCAAGGGGCATTTAACCGTCTTGTTAAGCTACTGCGAACTGCATGTCTCTTCCAAGGGGCATTTAAACCGTCTTGTTAAGCTACTGCGACCTGCATGTCTCTTTCAATGGGCATTTAAACCATCTTGTTAAGCTGCTGTGACCTGCACGTCTCTTCCAAGGGGCATTTAAACCATCTTGTAAAGCTACTGCGACTTCCACAGCTCTTCCAAGGGGCATTTAAAATGTCTTTTTAAGCTACTGCGACCTTATCGTCTCTTACAAGGGGCATTTAAACCGTCTTGTTAAGCTACTGCGACCTGCACGTTTCTTCCAAGGGGCATTTAAATCGTCATGTTAAGCTACTGCGACCTGCATGTCTCTTGCAAGGGGCATTTAACCCGTCTTGTTAGGCTACTGCGACCTGCACGTCTCTTCCAAGGGGCATTTAAACCGTTTTTTTAAGCTACTGCGACCTGCACGTCTCTTCCAAGGGGCATTTAAACCGTCTTGTTAAGCTACTGTAACCTCCACCACTTTTCCAAGGGGCATTTAAACCGTCTTGTTAAGCTACTGCGACCTGCATGTCTCTTCCAAGGGGCATTTAAATCGTCTTTTTAAGCTACTGCGACCTGCACGTCTCTTCCAAGGGGCAATTAAACCGTCTTGTTAAGCTACTGCAACTTGCACGTCTCTTCCAAGGGGCATTTAAACCTTCTTGTTTAGCTACTGTAACCTCCACCAGTTTTCCAAGGGGCATTTAAACCGGCTTGTTAAGCTACTGCGACCTGCATGTCTCTTCCAAGGGACATTTAAACTGTCTTGTTAAGCTACTGGGAGCTGCACGTCTCTTCCAAGTGGCATTTAAACCATCTTGTTAAGCTGCTGCGACCTGCATGTCTCTAACAAGGGGCATTTAAACCGTCTTTTTAAGCTACTGCGACCTCCACCTCTCTACCAAGGGGCATTTAAACCGTCTTGTTAAGCTACTGCGACCTGCTCTACTCTACCAAAGGGTATTTAAACCATCTTGTTAAGCTACTGCGACCTGCACGTCTCTTCCAAGGGGCATTTAAACCGTCTTGTTAAGCTACTGCGACCTCCACCGCTCTTCCAAGGGGCATTTAAACTGTCTTGTTAAGCTACTTAGATCTGCACGTTTCTTCCAAGGGGCATTTAAACCGTCTTGTTAAGCTACTGCAACCTCCACCGCTCTTCCAAAGGGCATTTTAACCATCTTGTTAAGCTACTGTGACCTGCCCGTCTCTGCCAAGGGGCATTTAACCCGTCTTGTTAACTACTGCGACCTCCACTGCTCTTCCAAGGGGCATTTAATCCGTCTTGTTAAGCTACTGCGAACTGCACGTCTCTTCCAAGGGGCATTTAAACCGTCTTGTTAAGCTTCTGCGACTTGCACGTCTCTTCCAAGGGGCATTTAAACCGTCTTGTTAAGCTACTGTAACCTCCACCACTTTTCCAAGGGGCATTTAAACCGTCTTGTTAAGCTACTGCGACCTGCATGTCTCTTCCAAGGAGCATTTAAACCGTCTTTTTAAGCTACTGCGACCTGCACGTCTCTTCCAAGGGGCAATTAAACCGTCTTGTTAAGCTACTGCAACTTGCACGTCTCTTCCAAGGGGCATTTAAACCTTCTTGTTTAGCTACTGTAACCTCCACCAGTTTTCCAAGGGGGATTTAAACCGTCTTGTTAAGCTACTGCGACCTGCATGTCTCTTCCAAGGGGCATTTAAACCGTCTTGTTAAGCTTCTGCGACTTGCACGTCTCTTCCAAGGGGCATTTAACCGTCTTGATAAGCTACTGCGAACTGCATGTCTCTTCCAAGGGGCATTTAAACCGTCTTGTTAAGCTACTGCGACCTGCATGTCTCTTTCACTGGGCATTTAAACCATCTTGTTAAGCTGCTGTGACCTGCACATCTCTTCCAAGGGGCATTTAAACCATCTTGTAAAGCTACTGCGACCTCCACCGCTCTTCCAAGGGGCATTTAAAAAGTCTTTTTAAGCTACAGCGACCTTATCGTCTCTTACAAGGGGCATTTAAACCGACTTGTTAAGTTACTGCGACCTGCACGTTTCTTCCAAGGGGCATTTAAATCGTCATGTTAAGCTACTGCGACCTGCATGTCTCTTGAAAGGGGCATTTAAACCGTCTTGTTAGGCTACTGCGACCTGCACGTCTCTTCCAAGGGGCATTTAAACCGTTTTGTTAAGCTACTGCGACCTGCACGTCTCTTACAAGGGGCATTTAAAGCGTCTTGTTAAGCTGCTGCGACCTGCATGTCTCTTCCAAAAAGGATTTAAACCGTCTTATTAAGCTACTGCGACCTGCACGTCTCTTTCAAAGGGCATTTAAACCGTCTTGTTAAGCTACTGCGACCTGCACGTCTCTTCCAAGGGGAATTTAAACCGTCTTGTTAAGCTACTGCGACCTGCATGTCTCTTCCAAGGAGCATGTAAACCGTCTTGTTAAGCTACTGCGACCACCACCGCTCTTCCAAGGGGCATTTAAACCGTCTCGTTAAGCTACTGCGACCTGCACGTCTCTACCAAGGGGCGTTTAAACCATCTTGTTAAGCTTCTGCGACCTGCACGTCTCTTCCAAGGGGCATTTAAACCGTCTTTTTAAGCTACTGCGACCTCCACCGCTCTTCCAAGGGGCTTTTAAACAGCCTTGTTATGCTACTGAGACCTGCACGTCTCTTCCAATGCGCATTTAAACCGTCTTTTTAAGCTCATGCGACCTGCATTTCTCTTCCAAGGGGCATTTAAACCGTCTTGTTAAGCTACTGCGACCTGCACGTCTCTTCCAAGGGTCATTTAAACCTTCTTATTAAGCTACTGGGTCCTGCGTGTCTCTTCCAAGGGGCATTTAAAACATCTTGTTAAGCTACTGCGACCTCCACCGCTCTTCCAAGGGGCATTTAAAACGTCTTGTTAAGCTACAGCGATGTTATCGTCTTTTACAAGGGGCATTTAAACGGTCTTGTTAAGCTACTGCGACCTGCACGTTTCTTCCAAGGGGCATTTAAATCGTCATGTTAAGCTACTGCGACCTGCATGTCTCTTGCAAGGGGCATTTAAACCGTCTTGTTAAGCTACTGCGACCTGCACGTCTCTTCCAAGGAGCATTTAAACCGTTTTGTTAAGCTACTGCGACCTGCACGTCTCTTCCAAAGGGCATTTAAAGCTACTTGTTAAGCTGCTGCGACCTGCATGTCTCTTCCAAAAGGGATGTAAACCGTCTTATTAAGCTACTGCGACCTGCACGTCTCTTCCAAGGGGAATTTAAACCGTCTTGTTAAGCTACAGCGATGTTATCGTCTTTTACAAGGGGCATTTAAACGGTCTTGTTAAGCTACTGCGACCTGCACGTTTCTTCCAAGGGGCATTTAAATCGTCATGTTAAGCTACTGCGACCTGCATGTCTCTTGCAAGGGGCATTTAAACCGTCTTGTTAAGCTACTGCGACCTGCACGTCTCTTCCAAGGAGCATTTAAACCGTTTTGTTAAGCTACTGCGACCTGCACGTCTCTTCCAAAGGGCATTTAAAGCTACTTGTTAAGCTGCTGCGACCTGCATGTCTCTTCCAAAAGGGATGTAAACCGTCTTATTAAGCTACTGCGACCTGAACGTCTCTTCCAAGGGGCATTTAAACCGTCTTGTTAAGCTACTGCGACCTGCACGTCTCTTCCAAGGGTCATTTAAACCTTCTTATTAAGCTACTGGGTCCTGCGTGTCTCTTCCAAGGGGCATTTAAAACATCTTGTTAAGCTACTGCGACCTCCACCGCTCTTCCAAGGGGCATTTAAAACGTCTTGTTAAGCTACAGCGATGTTTTCGTCTTTTACAAGGGGCATTTAAACGGTCTTGTTAAGCTTCTGCGACCTGCACGTTTCTTCCAAGGGGCATTTAAATCGTCATGTTAAGCTACTGCGACCTGCATGTCTCTTGCAAGGGGCATTTAAACCGTCTTGTTAAGCTACTGCGACCTGCACGTCTCTTCCAAGGAGCATTTAAACCGTTTTGTTAAGCTACTGCGACCTGCACGTCTCTTCCAAAGGGCATTTAAAGCTACTTGTTAAGCTGCTGCGACCTGCATGTCTCTTCCAAAAGGGATGTAAACCGTCTTACTAAGCTACTGCGACCTGCATGTCTCTTCCAAGGAGCATTTAAACCTTCTTATTAAGCTACTGCGACCTGCACGTCTCATCCAAGGAGCATTTAAACCGTCTTGTTAAGCTACTGAGACCACCACCGCTCTTCCAAGGGGCATTTAAACCGTCTTGTTAAGCTACTGCGACCTCCACCCCTCTTCCAAGGGGCATTTAAACCGTCTTGTTAAGCTACTGCGACCTGCACGTCTCTTCCAAGGGGCATTTAAACCGTCTTGTTAAGCTACTGTAACCTCCACCACTTTTCCAAGGGGCATTTAAAACGTCTTGTTAAGCTACTGCGACCTGCATGTCTCTTCCAAGGGGCATTTAAACCATCTTTTTAAGCTACTGCGAACTGCACGTCTCTTCCAAGGGGCATTTAAACCGTCTTGTTAAGATACTGCGACTTGCACGTCTCTTCCAAGGGGCATTTAAACCTTCTTGTTTAGCTACTGTAACCTCCACCAGTTTTCCAAGGGGCATTTAAACCGTCTTGTTAAGCTACTGCGACCTGCATGTCTCTTCCAAGGGGCATTGAATCCGTCTTGTTAAGCTAGTGGGACCTGCACGTCTCTTCCAAGGGGCATTTAAACCATCTTGTTAAGCTGCTGCGACCTGCATGTCTCTTCCAATGGCCATTTAAACCATCTTGTTAAGCTACTGCATCCTCCACCGCTCTACCAATGGGCATTTAAACCGTCTTTGGTAAGGTACTGCGACCTGCTCTACTCTACCAAAGGGTATTTAAACCGCCTTGTTAAGCTTCTGCGACCTGCACGTCTCTTCCAAGGGGCATTTAAACTGTCTTGTTAACCTACTGCGACTTCCACCGCTCTTCCAAGGGGCATTTAAACCGTCTTGTTAAGCTACTGAGATCTGCACGTCTCTTCCAAGGGGCATTTAAACCGTCTTGTTAAGCTACTGCGACCTCCACCGCTCTTCCAAAGGGCATTTTAACCATCTTGTTAAGCTACTGTGACCTGCACGTCTCTGCCAAGGAGCATTTAAACCGTCTTGTTAAGCTACAGAGACCTCCACTGCTCTTCCAAGGGGCATTTAATCCGTCTTGTTAAGCTACTGCGAACTGCATGTCTCTTCCAAGGGGAATTTAAACCGTCTTGTTAAGCTACTGCGACCTGCATGTCTCTTCCAAGGAGCATGTAAACCGTCTTGTTAAGCTACTGCGACCACCACCGCTCTTCCAAGGGGCATTTAAACCGTCTCGTTAAGCTACTGCGACCTGCACGTCTCTACCAAGGGGCGTTTAAACCATCTTGTTAAGCTTCTGCGACCTGCACGTCTCTTCCAAGGGGCATTTAAACCGTCTTTTTAAGCTACTGCGACCTCCACCGCTCTTCCAAGGGGCTTTTAAACAGTCTTGTTATGCTACTGAGACCTGCACGTCTCTTCCAATGCGCATTTAAACCGTCTTTTTAAGCTCATGCGACCTGCATTTCTCTTCCAAGGGGCATTTAAACCGTCTTGTTAAGCTACTGCGACCTGCACGTCTCTTCCAAGGGTCATTTAAACCTTCTTATTAAGCTACTGGGTCCTGCGTGTCTCTTCCAAGGGGCATTTAAAACATCTTGTTAAGCTACTGCGACCTCCACCGCTCTTCCAAGGGGCATTTAAAACGTCTTGTTAAGCTACAGCGATGTTATCGTCTTTTACAAGGGGCATTTAAACGGTCTTGTTAAGCTACTGCGACCTGCACGTTTCTTCCAAGGGGCATTTAAATCATCATGTTAAGCTACTGCGACATGCATGTCTCTTGCAAGGGGCATTTAAACCGTCTTGTTAAGCTACTGCGACCTGCACGTCTCTTCCAAGGAGCATTTAAACCGTTTTGTTAAGCTACTGCGACCTGCACGTCTCTTCCAAAGGGCATTTAAAGCTACTTGTTAAGCTGCTGCGACCTGCATGTCTCTTCCAAAAGGGATGTAAACCGTCTTATTAAGCTACTGCGACCTGCACGTCTCTTCCAAGGGGTATTTAAACCGTCTTGTTAAGCTACTGCGACCTGCACGTCTCTTCCAAGGGGAATTTAAACCGTCTTGTTAAGCTACAGCGATGTTATCGTCTTTTACAAGGGGCATTTAAACGGTCTTGTTAAGCTACTGCGACCTGCACGTTTCTTCCAAGGGGCATTTAAATCGTCATGTTAAGCTACTGCGACCTGCATGTCTCTTGCAAGGGGCATTTAAACCGTCTTGTTAAGCTACTGCGACCTGCACGTCTCTTCCAAGGAGCATTTAAACCGTTTTGTTAAGCTACTGCGACCTGCACGTCTCTTCCAAAGGGCATTTAAAGCTACTTGTTAAGCTGCTGCGACCTGCATGTCTCTTCCAAAAGGGATGTAAACCGTCTTATTAAGCTACTGCGACCTGAACGTCTCTTCCAAGGGGCATTTAAACCGTCTTGTTAAGCTACTGCGACCTGCACGTCTCTTCCAAGGGTCATTTAAACCTTCTTATTAAGCTACTGGGTCCTGCGTGTCTCTTCCAAGGGGCATTTAAAACATCTTGTTAAGCTACTGCGACCTGCACGTCTCTTCCAAGGGGAATTTAAACCGTCTTGTTAAGCTACTCCGACCTGCATGTCTCTTCCAAGGGGCATTTAAACCTTCTTATTAAGCTACTGCGACCTGCATGTCTCTTCCAAGGGGCATTTAAACCTTCTTATTAAGCTACTGCGACCTGCACGTCTCTTCAAAGGGGCTTTTAAACAGTCTTGTTAAGCTACTGAGACCTGCACGTCTCTTCCAAGGGTCATTTAAACCGTCTTTTTAAGCTAATGCGACCTGCATTTCTCTTCCAAGGGGCATTTAAACCGTCTTGTTAAGCTACTGCGACCTGCACGTCTCTTCCAAGGGTCATTTAAACCTTCTTATTAAGCTACTGGGTCCTGCGTGTCTCTTCCAAGGGGCATTTAAAACATCTTGTTAAGCTACTGCGACCTCCACCGCTCTTCCAAGGGGCATTTAAAACGTCTTGTTAAGCTACAGCGATGTTATCGTCTTTTACAAGGGGCATTTAAACGGTCCTGTTAAGCTACTGCGACCTGCACGTTTCTTCCAAGGGGCATTTAAATCGTCATGTTAAGCTACTGCGACCTGCATGTCTCTTGCAAGGGGCATTTAAACCGTCTTGTTAAGCTACTGCGACCTGCACGTCTCTTCCAAGGAGCATTTAAACTGTTTTGTTAAGCTACTGCGACCTGCACGTCTCTTCCAAAGGGCATTTAAAGCTACTTGTTAAGCTGCTGCGACCTGCATGTCTCTTCCAAAAGGGATGTAAACCGTCTTATTAAGCTACTGCGACCTGCATGTCTCTTCCAAGGAGCATTTAAACCTTCTTATTAAGCTACTGCGACCTGCACGTCTCATCCAAGGAGCATTTAAACCGTCTTGTTAAGCTACTGAGACCACCACCGCTCTTCCAAGGGGCATTTAAACCGTCTTGTTAAGCTACTGCGACCTCCACCCCTCTTCCAAGGGGCATTTAAACCGTCTTGTTAAGCTACTGCGACCTGCACGTCTCTTCCAAGGGGCATTTAAACCGTCTTGTTAAGCTACTGTAACCTCCACCACTTTTCCAAGGGGCATTTAAAACGTCTTGTTAAGCTACTGCGACCTGCATGTCTCTTCCAAGGGGCATTTAAACCATCTTTTTAAGCTACTGCGAACTGCACGTCTCTTCCAAGGGGCATTTAAACCGTCTTGTTAAGATACTGCGACTTGCACGTCTCTTCCAAGGGGCATTTAAACCTTCTTGTTTAGATACTGTAACCTCCACCACTTTTCCAAGGGGCATTTAAACCATCTTGTTAAGCTACTGCGACCTGCATGTCTCTTCCAAGGGGCATTGAATCCGTCTTGTTAAGCTAGTGGGACCTGCACGTCTCTTCCAAGGGGCATTTAAACCATCTTGTTAAGCTGCTGCGACCTGCATGTCTCTTCCAATGGCCATTTAAACCATCTTGTTAAGCTACTGCATCCTCCACCGCTCTACCAATGGGCATTTAAACCGTCTTTGGTAAGCTACTGCGACCTGCTCTACTCTACCAAAGGGTATTTAAACCGCCTTGTTAAGCTTCTGCGACCTGCACGTCTCTTCCAAGGGGCTTTTAAACTGTCTTGTTAACCTACTGCGACTTCCACCGCTCTTCCAAGGGGCATTTAAACCGTCTTGTTAAGCTACTGAGATCTGCACGTCTCTTCCAAGGGGCATTTAAACCGTCTTGTTAAGCTACTGCGACCTCCACCGCTCTTCCAAAGGGCATTTTAACCATCTTGTTAAGCTACTGTGACCTGCACGCCTCTGCCAAGGAGCATTTAAACCGTCTTGTTAAGCTACAGAGACCTCCACTGCTCTTCCAAGGGGCATTTAATCCGTCTTGTTAAGCTACTGCGAACTGCATGTCTCTTCCAAGGGGCATTTAAACCGTCTTGTTAAGCTTCTGCGACTTGCACGTCTCTTCCAAGGGGCATTTAAACTGTCTTGTTAAGCTACTGCGATTTCCACTTCTCTTCCAAGGGGCATTTAAACCGTCTTGTTAAGCTTCTGCGACCGGCACGTCTCTTCCAAGGGGCATTTTAACAGTCTTGTTAAGCTACTGCGACCTTCACGTCTCTTCCAAGGGGCATTTAAGCTGTCTTGTTAAGCTACTGCGACCTCCACCGCTCTTCCAAGGGGCCTTTAAACCGTCTTGTTAAGCTACTGCGACCTGCACGTCTCTTCCAAGGCACATTGAAACCATCTATTTAAGCTACTGCGACCTGCATGTCTCTTCTTAGGCACAATTAAACCGTCTTTTTAAGCTACTGCGACTTGCACGTCACTTCCAAGGGGCATTGAAACCGTCTTGTTAAGCTACTGTAACCTCCACCACTTTTCCGAGGGGCATTTAAACCGTCTTGTTAAGCTACTGCGACCTTCACGTCTCTTCCAAGGGGCATTTAAGCTGTCTTGTTAAGCTACTGCGACCTCCACCGCTCTTCCAAGGGGCATTTAAACCGTTTTTTTAAGCTACTGCGACCTCCACCGCTCTTCCAAAGGGCATTTAAAGCGTCTTGTTAAGCTACTACGACTTCCACTGGTCTTCCAAGGGGCATTTAATCCGTCTTGTTAAGCTACTGCTACCTGCACGTCTCTTCCAAGGGGCATTTAAACTGTCTTGTTAAGCTATTGTAACCTCCACCGCTCTTCCAAGGGGCATTTAAACCGTCTTGTTAAGCTACTGCAACCTGCTCGTCTCTTCCAAGGTGCATTTAAACCTTCTTGTTAAGCTACTGCGACCTGCACGTCTCTTCCAAGGCACATTTAAACCATCTATTTAAGCTACTGCGACCTGCATGTCTCTTCCAAGGCGCATTTAAACCGTCTTTTTAAGCTACTGCGACTTGCACGTCACTTCCAAGGGGCATTGAAACCGTCTTGTTAAACTACTGTGACCTGCACGTCTCTTCCAAGAGGCATTTAAACCGTCTTGGTAAGCTACTGCGACCTGCAAGCCTATTCCATGGGGCATTTAAATGCTCTTGTTAAGCTACTGCAACCTGCACGTTTTTACCAAGGGGGATTTAAACTGTCTTGTGAAGCTACTGCGACCTGCACGTCTCTTCCAAGGGGCATTTAAACCGTCTTGTTAATCTACTGCGACCTGCATTGCTTTTCCAAGGGGCATTTAAACCTTCTTCTTAAGCTAATGCGACCTGCACATCTCTTCCAAGGGCCATTTAAACTGTCTTGTTAAGCTACTGTGACCTCCACCGCTCTTCCAAGTGGCATTTAAACCGTCTTGTTAAGCTACCGCATCCTGCACTTCTCTTCCAAGGGGCATTTAAACCGTCTTGTTAAGCTACTGCGACCTGCACGTCTCTTCCAAGGGACATTTAAACCGTCTTGTTAAGCTACTACGACCTGCACGTCTCTTCCAAGTGGTATTTAAACTGTCTTGTTAAGCTACTGTGACCTCCAGCGCTCTTCCAAGGGGAATTTAAACTATCTTTTTAAGCTACTGCGACCTGCACGTCTCTTCCACGGGGCATTTAAAGCGTCTTGTTAAGCTGCTGCGACCTGCATGTCTCTTCCAAAAAAGATTTAAACCGTCTTATTAAGGTACTGCGACCTGCACGTCTCTTCCAAAGGGCATTTAAACCGTCTTGTTAAGCTACTGCGACCTGCACGTCTCTTCCAAGGGGAATTTAAACCGTCTTGTTAAGCTACTGCGACCTGCATGTCTCTTCCAAGGGGCATTTAAACCTTCTTATTAAGCTACTGCTACCTGCACGTCTCTTCCAAGGGGCATTTAAACTGTCTTGTTAAGCTATTGTAACCTCCACCGCTCTTCCAACGGGCATTTAAACCGTCTTGTTAAGCTACTGCAACCTGCTCGTCTCTTCCAAGGGGCATTTAAACCTTCTTGTTAAGCTACTGCGACCTGCACGTCTCTTCCAAGGCACATTTAAACCATCTATTTAAGCTACTGCGACCTGCATGTCTCTTCCAAGGCGCATTTAAACCGTCTTTTTAAGCTACTGCGACTTGCACGTCACTTCCAAGGGGCATTGAAACCGTCTTGTTAAGCTACTGTGACCTGCACGTCTCTTCCAAGAGGCATTTAAACCGTCTTGGTAAGCTACTGCGACCTGCAAGCCTATTCCATGGGGCATTTAAATGCTCTTGTTAAGCTACTGCAACCTGCACGTTTTTACCAAGGGGGATTTAAACTGTCTTGTGAAGCTACTGCGACCTGCACGTCTCTTCCAAGGGGCATTTAAAACGTCTTGTTAATCTACTGCGACCTGCATGGCTTTTCCAAGGGGCATTAAACCTTCTTCTTAAGCTAATGCGACCTGCACATCTCTTCCAAGGGCCATTTAAACTGTCTTGTTAATCTACTGTGACCTCCACCGCTCTTCCAAGTGGCATTTAAACCGTCTTGTTAAGCTACCGCAACCTGCACTTCTCTTCCAAGGGGCATTTAAACCGTCTTGTTAAGCTACTGCGACCTGCACGTCTCTTCCAAGGGACATTTAAACCGTCTTGTTAAGCTACTACGACCTGCACGTCTCTTCCAAGTGGTATTTAAACTGTCTTGTTAAGCTACTGTGACCTCCAGCGCTCTTCCAAGGGGAATTTAAACTATCTTTTTAAGCTACTGCGACCTGCACGTCTCTTCCACGGGGCATTTAAAGCGTCTTGTTAAGCTGCTGCGACCTGCATATCTCTTCCAAAAAAGATTTAAACCGTCTTATTAAGGTACTGCGACCTGCACGTCTCTTCCAAAGGGCATTTAAACCGTATTGTTAAGCTACTGCGACCTGCACGTCTCTTCCAAGGGGAATTTAAACCGTCTTGTTAAGCTACTGCGACCTGCATGTCTCTTCCAAGGGGCATTTAAACCTTCTTATTAAGCTACTGCGACCTGCACGTCTCTTCCAAGGAGCATGGAAACCGTCTTGTTAAGCTACTGCGACCACCACCGCTCTTCCAAGGGGCATTTAAACCGTCTCGTAAAGCTACTGCGACCTGCACATCTCTACCAAGGGTCGTTTAAACCATCTTGTTAAGCTACTGCTACCTGCACGTCTCTTCCAAGGGGCATTTAAACCGTCTTTTTAAGCTACTGCAACCTCCACCGCTCTTCCAAGGGGCTTTTAAACAGTCTTGTTATGCTACTGAGACCTGCACGTCTCTTCCAAGGGGCATTTAAACCGTCTTTTTAAGCTAATGCGACCTGCATTTCTCTTCCAAGGGGCATGTAAACCGTCTTGTTAAGCTACTGCGACCACCACCGCTCTTCCAAGGGGCATTTAAACCATCTCGTTAAGCTACTGCGACCTGCACGTCTCTACCAAGGAGCGTTTAAACCATCTTGTTAAGCTTCTGCGACCTGCACGTCTCTTCCAAGGGGCATTTAAACCGTCTTTTTAAGCTACTGCGACCTCCACCGCTCTTCCAAGGGGCTTTTAAACAGTCTTGTTATGCTACTGAGACCTGCATGTCTCTTCCAATGGGCATTTAAACCGTCTTTTTAAGCTAATGCGACCTGCATTTCTCTTCCAAGGGGCATTTAAACCGTCTTGTTAAGCGACTGCGACCTGCACGTCTCTTCCAAGGGTCATTTAAACCTTCTTATTAAGCTACTGGGTCCTGCGTGTCTCTTCCAAGGGGCATTTAAAACATCTTGTTAAGCTACTGCGACCTCCACCGCTCTTCCAAGGGGCATTTAAAACGTCTTGTTAAGCTACAGCGACCTGCACGTTTCTTCCAAGGGGCATTTAAATCGTCATGTTAAGCTACTGCGACCTGCATGTCTCTTGCAAGGGGCATTTAAACCATCTTGTTAAGCTACTGCGACTTGCACGTCTCTTGCAAGGAGCATTTAAACCGTTTTGTTAAGCTACTGCGACCTGCACTTCTCTTCCAAAGGGCATTTAAAGCGTCTTGTTATGTTGCTGCGACCTGCATGTCTCTTACAAAAGGGATTTAAACCGTCTTATTAAGCTACTGCGACCTGCACGTCTCTTCCAAGGGGCATTTAAAACGTCTTGTTAAGCTACTGCGACCTGCACGTCTCTTGAAAGGGGAATTTAAACCGTCTTGTTAAGCTACTGCGACCTGCATGTCTCTTCCAAGGAGCATTTAAACCGTCTTGTTAAGCTACTGAGACCACCACCGCTCTTCCAAGGGGCATTTAAACCGTCTTGTTAAGCTACTGCGACCTCCACCCCTCTTTCAAGGGGCATTTAAACCGACTTGTTAAGCTACTGCGACCTGCACGTCTCTTCCAAGGGGCATTTAAACCGTCTTGTTAAGCTATTGTAACCTCCACCACTTTTCCAAGGGGCATTTAAAACGTCTTGTTAAGCTACTGCGACCTGCATGTCTCTTCCAAGGGGCATTTAAACCATCTTTTTAAGCTACTGCGAACTGCACGTCTCTTCCAAGGGGCATTTAAACCGTCTTGTTAAGATACTGCGACTTGCACGTCTCTTCCAAGGGGCATTTAAACCTTCTGGTTTAGCTACTGTAACCTCCACCACTTTTCCAAGGGGCATTTAAACCGTCTTGTTAAGCTACTGCGACCTGCATGTCTCTTCCAAGGGGCATTTAATCCGTCTTGTTAAGCTAGTGGGACCTGCACGTCTCTTCCAAGGGGCATTTAAACCATCTTGTTAAGCTGCTGCGACCTGCATGTCTCTTCCAAGGGGCATTTAAACCATCTTGTTAAGCTACTGCGTCCTCCACCGCTCTACCAAGGGGCATTTAAACCGTCTTGTTAAGCTACTGCGACCTGCTCTACTCTACCAAAGGGTATTTAAACCGTCTTGTTAAGCTTCTGCGACCTGCACGTCCCTTCCAAGGGGCATTTAAACTGTCTTGTTAACCTACTGCGACTTCCACCGCTCTTCCAAGGGGCATTTAAACCGTCTTGTTAAGCTACTGCGATCTGCACGTCTCTTCCAAGGGGCATTTAAACCGTCTTGTTAAGCTACTGCGACCTCCACCGCTCTTCCAAAGGGCATTTTAACCATCTTGTTAAGCTACTGTGACCTGCACGTCTCTTCCAAGGGGCATTTAAACTGTCTTGTTAAGCTATTGTGACCTCCACCGCTCTTCCAAGGGGCATTTAAACCATCTTGTTAAGCTACTGCAAACTGCTCGTCTCTTCCAAGGGGCATTTAAACCTTCTTGTTAAGCTACTGCGACCTGCACGTCTCTTCCAAGGCACATTTAAACCATCTATTTAAGCTACTGCGACCTGCATGTCTCTTCCAAGGCGCATTTAAACCGTCTTTTTAAGCTACTGCGACTTGCACTTCACTTCCAAGGGGCATTGAAACCGTCTTGTTAAGCTACTGTGACCTGCACGTCTCTTCCAAGAGGCATTTAAACCGTCTTGGTAAGCTACTGCGACCTGCAAGCCTATTCCATGGGGCATTTAAATGCTCTTGTTAAGCTACTGCAACCTGCACGTCTCTACCAAGGGGGATTTAAACTGTCTTGTGAAGCTACTGCGACCTGCACGTCTCTTCCAAGGGGCATTTAAACCGTCTTGTTAATCTACTGCGACCTGCACGGCTCTTCCAAGGGTCATTTAAACCTTCTTATTAAGCTAATGCGACCTGCACATCTCTTCCAAGGGCCATTTAAACTGTCTTGTTAAGCTACTGTGACCTCCACCGCTCTTCCAAGTGGCATTTAAACCGTCTTGTTAAGCTACCGCAACCTGCACTTCTCTTCCAAGGGGCATTTAAACCGTCTTGTTAAGCTACTGCGACCTGCACGTCTCTTCCAAGGGACATTTAAACCGTCTTGTTAAGCTACTACGACCTGCACGTCTCTTCCAAGTGGTATTTAAACTGTCTTGTTAAGCTACTGTGACCTCCAGCGCTCTTCCAAGGGGAATTTAAACTATCTTTTTAAGCTACTGCGACCTGCACGTCTCTTCCAAGGGGCATTTAAAGCGTCTTGTTAAGCTGCTGCGACCTGCATGTCTCTTCCAAAAAAGATTTAAACCGTCTTATTAAGGTACTACGACCTGCACGTCTCTTTCAAATGGCATTTAAACCGTCTTGTTAAGCTACTGCGACCTGCACGTCTCTTCCAATGGGAATTTAAACCGTCTTGTTAAGCTACTGCGACCTGCATGTCTCTTCCAAGGGGCTTTTAAACCTTCTTATTAAGCTACTGCGACCTTATCGTCTTTTACAAGGGGCATTTAAACGGTCATGTTAAGCTACTGCGACCTGCACGTTTCTTCCAAGGGGCATTTAAATCGTCATGTTAAGCTACTGCGACCTGCATGTCTCTTGTAAGGGGCATTTAAACCGTCTTGTTAAGTACTGCGACCTGCACGTCTCTTCCAAGGAGCATTTAAACCGTTTTGTTAAGCTACTGCGACCTGCACGTCTCTTCCAAGGGGCATTTAAAGCATCTTGTTAAGCTGCTGCGACCTGCATGTCTCTTCCAAAAGGGATTTAAACCGTCTTATTAAGCTACTGCGACCTGCACGTCTCTTCCAAGGGGCATTTAAACAGTCTTGTTAAGCTACTGCGACCTGCACGTCTCTTCCAAGGGGAATTTAAACCGTCTTGTTAAGCTACTGCGACCTGCATGTCTCTTCCAAGGAGCATTTAAACCTTCTTATTAAGCTACTGCGACCTGCACGTCTCATCCAAGGAGCATTCAAACCGTCTTGTTAAGCTACTGCGACCACCACCGCTCTTCCAAGGGGCATTTAAACCCTCTTGTTAAGCTACTGCGACCTCCACCCCTCTTCCAAGGGGCATTTAAACCGTCTTGTTAAGCTACTGCGACCTGCACGTCTCTTCCAAGGGGCATTTAAACCGTCTTGTTAAGCTACTGTAACCTCCACCACTTTTCCAAGGGGCATTTAAACCGTCTTGTTAAGCTACTGCGACCTGCATGTCTCTTCCAAGGGGCATTTAAACCGTATTGTTAAGCTACTGTAACCTCCACCACTTTTCCGAGGGGCATTTAAACCGTCTTGTTAAGCTACTGTGACCAGCACGTCTCTTCCAAGAGGCATTTAAACCGTCTTGGTAAGCTACTGCGACCTGCAAGCCTATTCCATGGGGCATTTAAATGCTCTTGTTAAGCTACTGCAACCTGCACGTCTCTACCAAGCGGGATTTAAATTGTCTTGTGAAGCTACTGCGACCTGCACGTCTCTTCCAAGGGGCATTTAAACTGTCTTTTTAAGCTACTGCGACCTCCAGCGCTCTTCCAAGGGGAATTTAAACTATCTTGTTAAGCTACTGCGACCTGCACGTCTCTTCCAAGGGGCATTTAAAGCGTCTTGCTAAGCTGCTGCGACCTGCATGTCTCTTCCAAAAAGGATTTAAACCGTCTTATTAAGCTACTGCGAACTGAACGTCTCTTCCAAAGGGCATTTAAACCGTCTTGTTAAGCTACTGCGACCTGCACGTCTCCTCCAAGGGGAATTTAAACCGTCTTGTTAAGCTACTGCGACCTGCATGTCTCTTCCAAAGGGCATTTAAACCTTCTTATTAAGCTACTGCGACCTGCACGTGTCTTCCAAGGAGCATGTAAACCGTCTTGTTAAGCTACTGCGACCACCACCGCTCTTACAAAGGGCATTTAAACCGTCTTGTTAAGCTACTGCGACCTGCACGTCTCTACCAAGGGGCGTTTAAACAATCTTGTTAAGCTTCTGCGACCTGCACGTCTCTTCCAAGGGGCATTTAAACCGTCTTTTTAAGCTACTGCGACCTCCACCGCTCTTCCAAGGGGCTTTTAATCCTTCTTATTAAGCTACTGCGTCCTGCGTGTCTCTTCCAAGGGGCATTTAAAACATCTTGTTAAGCTACTGCGACCTCCACCGCTCTTCCAAGGGGCATTTAAAACGCCTTGTTAAGCTACAGCGACCTTATCGTCTTTTACAAGGGGCATTTAAACCGTCTTGTTAAGCTACTGCGACCTACATGTCTTTTGCAAGGGGCATTTAAACCGTCTTGTTAAGCTACTGCGACCTGCACGTCTCTTCCAAGGGGCATTTAAACCGTTTTGTTAAGCTACTGCGACCTGCACGTCTCTTCCAAGGGGCATTTAAAGCGTCTTGTTAAGCTGCTGCGACCTGCATGTTTCTTCCAAAAGGGATTTAAACCGTCTTATTAAGCTACTGCAAACTCCACCGCTCTTCCAAGGGGCATTTAAACAGTCTTGTTAAGCTACTGTAACCTCCACCACTTTTCCAAGTGGCATTTAAACCGTCTTGTTAAGCTACTGCGACCTGCATGTCTCTTCCAAGGGGCATTTAAAACATCTTTTTAAGCTACTGCGACCTGCACGTCTCTTCCAAGGGGCATTTAAACCGTCTTGTTAAGTTACTGCGACTTGCACGTCTCTTCCAAGGGGCATTTAAACCTTCTTGTTTAGCTACTGTAACCTCCACCACTTTTCCAAGGGGCATTTAAACCGTCTTGTTAAGCTACTGCGATCTGCATGTCTCTTCCAAGGGGCATTTAATCCGTCTTGTTAAGCTAGTGGGACCTGCACGTCTCTTCCAAGGGGCATTTAAACCATCTTGTTAAGCTGCTGCGACCTGCATGTCTCTTCCAAGGGGCATTTAAACCATCTTGTTAAACTACTGTGACCTCCACCGCTCTACCAAGGAGCATTTAAACCGTCTTATTAAGCTACTGCGACCTGCTGTACTCTACCAAAGGGTATTTAAACCGTCTTGTTAAGCTACTGCGACCTGCACGTCTCTTCCAAGGGGCATTTAAACCGTCTTCTTACGCTACTGCGACCTCCACCACTCTTCCAAGGGGCATTTAAACCGTCTTGTTAAGCTACTGCGATCTGCACGTCTCTTCCAAGGGGCATTTAAACCATCTTGTTAAGCTACTGCGACCTTCACCGCTCTTCCAAAGGGCATTTTAACCATCTTGTTAATCTACTGTGACCTGCACGTCTCTGCCAAGGGGCATTTAAACCGCCTTGTTAAGCTACTGCGACCTCCACTGCTCTTCCAAGGGGCATTTAACCCGTCTTGTTAAGCTACTGCGAACTGCACGTCTCTTCCAAGGTGCATTTAAACCGTCTTGTTAAGCTTCTGCGACTTGCACGTCTCTTCCAAGGGGCATTTAAACTGTCTTGTTAAGCTACTGCGAACTGCACTTCTCTTCCAAGGGGCATTTAGACCGTCTTGTTAAGCTTCTGCGACCGGCACGTCTCTTCCAAGGGGCATTTAAAACGTCTTGTTAAGCTACTGCGACCTTCACTTCTCTTCCAAGGGGCATTTAAGCTGTCTTGTTAAGCTACTGCGACCTCCACCGCTCTTCCAAGGGGCATTTAAACCGTTTTTTTAAGCTACTGCGACCTCCACCGCTCTTCCAAAGGGAATTTAAAGCATCTTGTTAAGCTACAACGACTTCCACTGGTCTTCCAAGGGGCATTTAATCCGTCTTGTTAAGCTACTGCTACCTGCACTTCTCTTCCAAGGGGCATTTAAACTGTCTTGTTAAGCTATTGTGACCTCCACCGCTCTTCCAAGGGGCATTTAAACCGTATTATTAAGCTACTGCGACCTGCACGTCTCTACCAAGGGGCGTTTAAACCATCTTGTTAAGCTTCTGCGACCTGCACGTCTCTTCCAAGGGGCATTTAAACCGTCTTTTTAAGCTACTGCGACCTCCACCGCTCTTCCAAGGGGCTTTTAAACAGTCTTGTTATGCTACTGAGACCTGCACGTCTCTTCCCAGGGGCATTTAAACCGTCTTTTTAAGCTAATGCAATCAGCAGTTCTCTTCCAAGGGGCATTTAAACCGTCTTGTTAAGCTACTGCGACCTGCACGTCTCTTCCAAGGGTCATTTAAACCTTCTTATTAAGCTACTGCGTCCTGCGTGTCTCTTCCAAGGGGCATTTAAACCATCTTGTTAAGCTACTGCGACCTCCACCGCTCTTCCAAGGGGCATTTAAAACGTCTTGTTAAGCTACAGCGACCTTATCGTCTTTTACAAGGGGCATTTAAACGGTCTTGTTAAGCTACTGCGACCTGCACGTTTCTTCCAAGGGGCATTTAAATCGTCATGTTAAGCTACTGCGACCTGCACGTCTCTTCCAAGGGGCATTTAAACCGTTTTGTTAAGCTACTGCGACCTGCACGTCTCTTGCAAGGGGCATTTAATCCGTCTTGTTAAGCTACTGCGACCTGCACGTCTCTTCCAAGGGGCATTTAAACCGTTTTGTTAAGCTACTGCGACCTGCACGTCTCTTCCAAGGGGCATTTAAAGCGTCTTGTTAAGCTGCTGCGACCTGCATGTCTCTTCCAAAAGGGATTTAAACCGTCTTATTAAGCTAATGCGACCTGCACGTCTCTTCCAAGGGGCATTTAAACCGTCTTGTTAAGCTACTGCGACCTGCACGTCTCTTCCAAGGGGAATTTAAACCGTCTTGTTAAGCTACTGCGACCTGCATGTCTCTTCCAAGGAGCATTTAAACCTTCTTATTAAGCTACTGCGACCTGCACGTCTCTTCCAAGGAGCATGTAAACCGTCTTGTTAAGCTACTGCGACCACCACCGCTCTTCCAAGGGGCATTTAAACCATCTTGTTAAGCTACTGCGACCTCCACCGCTCTTCCAAGGGGCATTTAAACCGTCTTGTTAAGCTACTGCGACCTGCACTTCTCTTCCAAGGGGCATTTAAAACGTCTTGTTAAGCTACTGTAACCTCCACCACTTTTCCAAGGGGCCTTTAAACCGTCTTGTTAAGCTACTGCGACCTGCATGTCTCTTCCAAGGGGCATTTAAACCATCTTTTTAAGCTACTGCGACCTGCACGTCTCTTCCAAGGGGCATTTAAATCGTCTTGTTAAGCTACTGCGACTTGCACGTCTCTTCCAAGGGGCATTTAAACCTTCTTGTTTAGCTACTGTAACCTCCACCACTTTTCCAAGGGACATTTTAACCGTCTTGTTAAGCTACTGCGACCTGCATGTCTCTTCCAAGGGGCATTTAATCCGTCTTGTTAAGCTAGTGGGACCTGCACGTCTCTTCCAAGGGGCATTTAAACCATCTTGTTAAGCTGCTGCGACCTGCATGTCTCTTCCAAGGGGCATTTAAACCATCTTGTTAAGCTACTGTGACCTCCACCGCTCTACCAAGGGGCAATTAAACTGTCTTATTAAGCTCCTGCGACCTGCTCTACTCTACCAAAGGTATTTAAACCGTCTTTTTAAGCTACTGCGACCTGCACGTCTCTTCCAAGGGGCATTTAAACCGTCTTGTTAAGCTACTGTGACCTGCACGTCTCTGCCAAGGGGCATTTAATCCGTCTTGTCAAGCTACTGCGAACTGCACGTCTCTTCCAAGGGGCATTTAAACCGTCTTGTTAAGCTTCTGCGACTTGCACATCTCTTCCAAGGGGCATTTAAACTGTCTTGTTAAGCTACTGCGAACTGCACTTCTCTTCCAAGGGGCATTTTAACCGTCTTGTTAAGCTTCTGCGACCGGCACGTCTCTTCCAAGGGGCATTTTAACCGTCTTGTTAAGCTACTGTGACCTTCACTTCTCTTCCAAGGGGCATTTAAGCTGTCTTGTTAAGCTACTGCGACCTCCACCGCTCTTCCAAGGGGCATTTAAAACATTTTTTTAAGCTACTGCGACCTCCACCGCTCTTCCAAAGGGCATTTAAAGCGTCTTGTTAAGCTACTACGACTTCCACTGGTCTTCCAAGGGGCATTTAATCCGTCTTGTTAAGCTACTGCTACCTGCACTTCTCTTCCAAGGGGCATTTAACCTGTCTTGTTAAGCTATTGTGACCTCCACCGCTCTTCCAAGGGGCATTTAAACCGTCTTGTTAAGCTACTGCAACCTGCTCGTCTCTTCCAAGGGGCATTTAAACCGTCTTGTTAAGCTACTGCGACCTGCACGTCTCTTCCAAGGCACATTTAAACCGTCTACTTAAGCTACTGCGACCTGCATGTCTATTCCAAGGCGCATTTAAACCGTCTTTTTAAGCTACTGCGACTTGCACGTCACTTCCAAGGGGCATTGAAACCGTCTTGTTAAGCTACTGTAACCTCCACCACTTTTCCGAGGGGCATTTAAACCGTCTTGTTAAGCTACTGTGACCTGCACGTCTCTTCCAAGAGGCATTTAAACCGTCTTGGTAAGCTACTGCGACCTGCAAGCCTATTCCATGGGGCATTTAAATGCTCTTGTTAAGCTACTGCAACCTGCACGTCTCTACCAAGGGGGATTTAAACTGTCTTGTGAAGCTACTGCGACCTGCACGTCTCTTCCAAGGGGCATTTAAACCGTCTTGTTAATCTACTGCGACCTGCACGGCTCTTCCAAGGGGCATTTAAACCTTCTTATTAAGCTACTGCGACCTGCACATCTCTTCCAAGGGCCATTTAAACCGTCTTGTTAAGCTACTGCGACTTGCACGTCTCTTCCAAGGGCCATTTAAACTGTCTTGTTAAGCTACTGTGACCTCCACCGCTCTTCCAAGGGGCATTTAAACCGTCTTGTTAAGCTGCTGCAACCTGCTCGTCTCTTCCAAGGGGCATTTAAACCGTCTTCTTAAGCTACTGCGACCTGCACGTCTCTTCCAAGGCACATTTAAACCGTCTATTTAAGCTACTGTGACCTGCATGTCTCTTCCAAGGCGCATTTAAACCGTCTTTTTAAGCTACTGCGACTTGCACGTCGCTTCCAAGGGGCATTGAAACCGTCTTGTTAAGCTACTGTAACCTCCACCACTTTTCCGAGGGGCATTTAAACCGTCTTGTTAAGCTACTGTGACCTGCACGTCTCTTCCAAGAGGCATTTAAACCGTCTTGGTAAGCTACTGCGACCTGCAAGCCTATTCCATGGGGCATTTAAATGCTCTTGTTAAGCTACTGCAACCTGCACGTCTCTACCAAGGGGGATTTAAACTGTCTTGTGAAGCTACTGCGACCTGCAGGTCTCTTCCAAGGGGCATTTAAACCGTCTTGTTAATCTACTGCGACCTGCACGGCTCTTCCAAGGGGCATTTAAACCTTCTTATTAAGCTACTGCGACCTGCACATCTCTTCCAAGGGCCATTTAAACTGTCTTGTTAAGCTACTGTGACCTCCACCGCTCTTCCAAGTGGCATTTAAACCGTCTTGTTAAGCTACTGCAACTTGCACTTCTCTTCCAAGGGGCATTTAAAGCGTCTTGTTAAGCTATTGCGACTTGCACATCTCTTCCAAGGGACATTTAAACCGTCTTGTTAAGCTACTACGACCTGCACGTCTCTTCCAAGGGGTATTTAAACTGTCTTGTTAAGCTACTGCGACCTCCAGCGCTCTTCCAAGGGGAATTTAAACTATCTTGTTAAGCTACTGCGACCTGCACGTCTCTTCCAAGGGACATTTAAACCGTCTTGTTAAGCTACTGCGACCTGCACGTCTCTTCCAAGGGGCATTTAAACCGTCTTGTTAAGCTACTGCGACATGCACGTCTCTTCCAAAGGGCATTTAAACCGTCTTGTTAAGCTACTGCGACCTGCATGTTTCTTCCAAGGGGCATTTAAACCTTCTTATTAAGCTACTGCGACCTGCACGTCTCTTCCAAGGAGCATGTAAACCGTCTTGTTAAGCTACTGCGACCACCACCGCTCTTCCAAGGGGCATTTAAACCGTATTGTTAAGCTACTGCGACCTGCACGTCTCTACCAAGGGGCGTTTAAACCATCTTGTTAAGCTTCTGCGACCTGCACGTCTCTTCCAAGGGGCATTTAAACCGTCTTTTTAAGCTACTGCGACCTCCACCGCTCTTCCAAGAGGCATTTAAACCGTCTTGGTAAGCTACTGCGACCTGCAAGCCTATTCCATGGGGCATTTAAATGCTCTTGTTAAGCTACTGCAACCTGCACGTCTCTACCAAGGGGGATTTAAACTGTCTTGTGAAGCTACTGCGACCTGCACGTCTCTTCCAAGGGGCATTTAAACCGTCTTCTTCATCTACTGCGACCTGCACGGCTCTTCCAAGGGGCATTTAAACCTTCTTATTAAGCTACTGCGACCTGCACATCTCTTCCAAGGGCCATTTAAACCGTCTTGTTAAGCTACTGCGACTTGCACGTCTCTTCCAAGGGCCATTTAAACTGTCTTGTTAAGCTACTGTGACCTCCACCGCTCTTCCAAGGGGCATTTAAACCGTCTTGTTAAGCTGCTGCAACCTGCTCGTCTCTTCCAAGGGGCATTTAAACCATCTTGTTAAGCTACTGCGACCTGCACGTCTCTTCCAAGGAACATTTAAACCGTCTATTTAAGCTACTGCGACCTGCATGTCTCTTCCAAGGCGCATTTAAACCGTCTTTTTAAGCTACTGCGACTTGCACGTCGCTTCCGAGGGGCATTTAAACCATCTTGTTAAGCTACTGTGACCTGCACGTCTCTTCCAAGAGGCATTTAAACCGTCTTGGTAAGCTATTGCGACCTGCAAGCCTATTCCATGGGGCATTTAAATGCTCTTGTTAAGCTACTGCAACCTGCACGTCTCTACCAAGGGGGATTTAAACTGTCTTGTGAAGCTACTGCGACCTGCAGGTCTCTTCCAAGGGGCATTTAAACCGTCTTGTTAATCTACTGCGACCTGCACGTCTCTTCCAAGGGACATTTAAACCGTCTTGTTAAGCTACTACGACCTGCACGTCTTTTCCAAGGGGTATTTAAACTGTCTTGTTAAGCTACTGCGACCTCCAGCGCTCTTCCAAGGGGAATTTAAACTATCTTGTTAAGCTACTGCGACATGCACGTCTCTTCCAAAGGGCATTTAAACCGTCTTGTTAAGCTACTGCGACCTGCATGTTTCTTCCAAGGGGCATTTAAACCTTCTTATTAAGCTACTGCGACCTGCACGTCTCTTCCAAGGAGCATGTAAACCGTCTTGTTAAGCTACTGCGACCACCACCGCTCTTCCAAGGGGCATTTAAACCGTATTGTTAAGCTACTGCGACCTGCACATCTCTACCAAGGGGCGTTTAAACCATCTTGTTAAGCTTCTGCGACCTGCACGTCTCTTCCAAGGGGCATTTAAACCGTCTTTTTAAGCTACTGCGACCTCCACCGCTTTTCCAAGGGGCTTTTAAACAGTCTTGTTATGCTACTGAGACCTGCAAGTCTCTTCCAAGGGGCATTTAAACCGTCTTTTTAAGCTAATGCGATCAGCAGTTCTCTTCCAAGGGGCATTTAAACCGTCTTGTTAAGCTACTGCGACCTGCACGTCTCTTCCAAGGGTCATTTAAACCTTCTTATTAAGCTACTGCGTCCTGCGTGTCTCTTCCAAGGGGCATTTAAACCATCTTGTTAAGCTACTGCGACCTCCACCGCTCTTTCAAGGGGCATTTAAAACGTCTTGTTAAGCTACAGCGACCTTATCGTCTTTTAAAAGGGGCATTTAAACGGTCTTGTTAAGCTACTGCGACCTGCACGTTTCTTCCAAGGGGCATTTAAATCGTCATGTTAAGCTACTGCGACCTGCACGTCTCTTCCAAGGGGCATTTAAACCATTTTGTTAAGCTACTGCGACCTGCACGTCTCTTGCAAGGGGCATTTAAACCGTCTTGTTAAGCTACTGCGACCTGCACGTCTCTTCCAAGGGGCATTTAAACCGTTTTGTTAAGCTACTGCGACCTGCACGTCTCTTCCAAGGGGCATTTAAAGCGTCTTGTTAAGCTGCTGCGACCTGCATGTCTCTTCCAAAAGGGATTTAAACCGTCTTATTAAGCTACTGCGACATTCACGTCTCTTCCAAGGGGCATTTAAACCGTCTTGTTAAGCTACTGCGACCTGCACGTCTCTTCCAAGGGGAATTTAAACCGTCTTGTTAAGCTACTGCGAACTGCATGTCTCTTCCAAGGAGCATTTAAACCTTCTTATTAAGCTACTGCGACCTGCACGTCTCATCCAAGGAGCATATAAACCGTCTTGTTAAGCTACTGCGACCACCACCGCTCTTCCAAGGGGCATTTAAACCGTCTTGTTTAGCTACTGCGACCTCCACCGCTCTTCCAAGGGGCATTTAAACCGTCTTGTTAAGCTACTGTAACCTCCACCACTTTTCCAAGGGGCCTTTAAACCATCTTGTTAAGCTACTGCGACCTGCATGTCTCTTCCAAGGGGCATTTAAACCATCTTTTTAAGCTACTGCGACCTGCACGTCTCTTCCAAGGGGCATTTAAATTGTCTTGTTAAGCTACTGCGACTTGCACGTCTCTTCCAAGGGGCATTTAAACCTTCTAGTTTAGCTACTGTAACCTCCACCACTTTTCCAAGGGGCATTTAAACCGTCTTGTTAAGCTACTGCGACCTGCATGTCTCTTCCAAGGGGCATTTAATCCGTCTTGTTAAGCTAGTGGGACCGGCACGTCTCTTCCAAGGGGCATTTAAACCATCTTGTTAAGCTGCTGCGACCTGCATGTCTCTTCCAAGGGGCATTTAAACCATCTTGTTAAGCTACTTTGACCTCCACCGCTCTACCAAGGGGCATTTAAACCGTCTTATTAAGCTACTGCGACCTGCTCTACTCTACCAAAGGTATTTAAACCGTCTTTTTAAGCTACTGCGACGTGCACGTCTCTTCCAAGGGGCATTTAAACCGTCTTGTTAAGCTACTGCGACCTCCACCGCTCTTCCAAAGGGCATTTTAACCATCTTGTTAAGCTACTGTGACCTGCACGTCTCTGCCAAGGGGCATTTAATCCGTCTTGTCAAGCTACTGCGAACTGCACGTCTCTTCCAAGGGGCATTTAAACCGTCTTGTTAAGCTTCTGCGACTTGCACGTCTCTTCCAAGGGGCATTTAAACTGTCTTGTTAAGCTACTGCGAACTGCACTTCTCTTCCAAGGGCATTTAAACCGTCTTGTTAAGCTTCTGCGACCGGCACGTCTCTTCCAAGGGGCATTATAACCGTCTTGTTAAGCTACTGCGACCTTCACGTCTCTTCCAAGGGGCATTTAAGCTGTCTTGTTAAGCTACTGAGACCTCCACCGCTCTTCCAAGGGGCATTTCAACCGTTTTTTTAAGCTACTGCGACCTCCACCGCTCTTCCAAAGGGCATTTAAAGCGTCTTGTTAAGCTACTACGACTTCCACTGCTCTTCCAAGGGGCATTTAATCCGTCTTGTTAAGCTACTGCTACCTGCACTTCTCTTCCAAGGGGCATTTAAACTGTCTTGTTAAGCTATTGTGACCTTCACCGCTCTTCCAAGGAGCATTTAAACCGTCTTGTTAAGCTACTGCAACCTGCTTGTCTCTTCCAAGGGGCATTTAAACCGTCTTGTTAAGCTACTGCAACCTGCACGTCTCTTCCAAGGCACATTTAAACCGTCTATTTAAGCTACTGCGACCTGCATGTCTCTTCCAAGGCTCATTTAAACCGTCTTTTTAAGCTACTGCGACTTTCACGTCACTTCCAAGGGGCATTGAAACCGTCTTGTTAAGCTACTGTAACCTCCACCACTTTTCCGAGGGGCATTTAAACCGTCTTGTTAAGCTACTGTGACCTGCATGTCTCTTCCAAGAGGCATTTAAACCGTCTTGGTAAGCTACTGCGACCTGCAAGCCTATTCCATGGGGCATTTAAATGCTCTTGTTAAGCTACTGCAACCTGCACGTCTCTACCAAGGGGGATTTAAACTGTCTTGTGAAGCTACTGCGACCTGCACGTCTCTTCCAAGGGGCATTTAAACCATCTAGTTAATCTACTGCGACCTGCACATCTCTTCCAAGGGCCATTTAAACTGTCTTGTTAAGCTACTGTGACCTCCACCGCTCTTCCAAGTGGCATTTAAACCGTCTTGTTAAGCTACTGCAACTTGCACTTCTCTTCCAAGGGGCATTTAAACCGTCTTGTTAAGCTACTGCGACCTGCACGTCTCTTCCAAGGGACATTTAAACCGTCTTGTTAAGCTACTATGACCTGCACGTCTCTTCCAAGGGGTATTTAAACTGTCTTGTTAAGCTACTGCGACCTCCAGCGCTCTTCCAAGGGGAATTTAAACTATCTTGTTAAGCTACTTCGATCTGCACGTCTCTTCCAAGGGGCATTTAAACCGTCTTGTTAAGCTACTGCGACCTGCACGTCTCTTCCAAGGGGCATTTAAACCGTCTTGTTAAGCTACTGCGACCTGCACGTCTCTACCAAGGGTCATTTAAACCTTCTTATTAAGCTACTGCGTCCTGCGTGTCTCTTCCAAGGGGCATTTAAACCATCTTGTTAAGCTACTGCGACCTCCACCGCTCTTCCAAGGGGCATTTAAAACGTCTTGTTAAGCTACAGCGACCTTATCGTCTTTTACAAGGGGCATTTAAACGGTCTTGTTAAGCTACTGCGACCTGCACGTTTCTTCCAAGGGCCATTTAAATCGTCATGTTAAGCTACTGCGACCTGCATGTCTCTTGCAAGGGGCATTTAAACCGTCTTGTTAAGCTACTGCGACCTGCACGTCTCTTCCAAGAGGCATTTAAACCGTTTTGTTAAGCTACTGCGACCTGCACGTCTCTTCCAAGGGGCACTTAAAGCGTCTTGTTAAGCTGCTGCGACCTGCACGTCTCTTCCAAGGGGCATTTAAACCGTCTTGTTAACCTACTGCGACCTGCACGTCTCTTCCAAGGGGAATTTAAACCGTCTTGTTAAGCTTCTGCGACCTGCATGTCTCTTCCAAGGAGCATTTAAACCTTCTTATTAAGCTACTGCGACCTGCACGTCTCTTCCAAGGAACATTTAAACCATCTTGTTAAGCTACTGCGACCACCACCGCTCTTCCAAGGGGCATTTAAACCGTCTTGTTAAGCTACTGCGACCTCCACCGCTCTTCGAAGGGGCATTTAAACCGTCTTGTTAAGCTACTGCGACCTGCACGTCTTTTCCAAGGGGCATTTAAACCGACTTGTTAAGCTACTGTAACCTCCACCACTTTTCCAAGGGGCATTTAAACCGTCTTGTTAAGCTACTGCGACCTGCATGTCTCCTCCAAGGGGCATTTAAACCATCTTTTTAAGCTACTGCGACCTGCACGTCTCTTCCAAGGGGCATTTAAACCGTCTTCTTAAGCTACTTCGACTTGCACGTCTCTTCCAAGGGGTATTTAAACCTTCTTGTTTAGCTACTGTAACCTCCACCACTTTTCCAAGGGGCATTTAAACAGTCTTGTTAAGCTACTGCGACCTGCATGTCTCTTCCAAGGGGCATTTAATCCGTCTTCTTAAGCTACTGCGACCTGCTCTACTCTACCAAAGGGTATTTAAACCGTCTTGTTAAGCTACTGCGACCTGCACGTCTCTTCCAAGGGGCATTTAAACCGTCTTGTTACGCTACTGCGACCTCCACCGCTCTTCCAAGGGGCATTTAAACCGTCTTGTTAAGCTACTGCGATCTGCACGTCTCTTCCAAGGGGCATTTAAACCGTCTTGTTAAGCTACTGCGACCTCCACCGCTCTTCCAAATGGCATTTTAACCATCTTGTTAAGCTACTGAGACCTCCACGTCTCTGCCAAGGGGCATTTAAACCGTCTTGTTAAGCTACTGCGACCTCCACTGCTCTTCCAAGGGTCATTTAACCCGTGTTGTTAAGCTACTGCGAACTGCACGTGACGCACCCCTGGGCCTGTTATGAGTAGCGTTGCGCGCGCGAGGGCCTACCCGGAGCCGGATCTGTTGGGGGTAGTAGTCTTGTGGCGGTGACCCGGTCCGTGCCCAGGGAGTCAAACTGAGTGGCAGTCTTTAGCAGAAGATGGTACGGTGTTCGACTACGCCACCCGTTGATTGCGGCTATGAGGCCGCCACTGCAGGGCAGACCGCTGAGGCCGGTGATATCGTTGTGCAGCGTAGATGGTATAACCCCCAATGGGAGGGGTATGGCCTCAGGGCAGCAGATGTGGATGATGGTGGTAGTGATGGTGCAGCAAGGAAGCTCAGAGACAAGTGGTGCAGTTTCAAGGCTTTTACTCACAGGTGTTGCTCCGGTCACTTCGGCCAAGAGTGACCACCCGAGCCGTGCTGCGTCCACCAGGTGCGGGACTCGGCCAACTCCCGGGCAGTTCCAGAGCGTGGTCCTGAGCTCCCCTCTCTTCCTTCCTACTGGCCGTCCCCACCAGGGACCCACCTTTGTCCGGCTTCCTCGGGCCTTATGGGGGTAGAACCTCTCTCCGGTTTCCCTGACCCTATGTGGCGTGCCTTCCTGGTGGATGTGGTGAGGGGTCGTGCCAAAACTTGACCACGACCTCCGGTTCCTGGCTAAGGATGATTAGCCTCTACCAGTTTGGGATCCGGTACCCTTTTCTGCCAACCCTTCACCCGTTAACTTGTTCTCTCGTGGGATCTCAGGGTTCCCTCTGCTCTTGTGTCTCTGGGCCTTTCTTGGTGTTTCTGTTTCTTCCTTCTCTCTCTCTCTCTGCTTCAGGCCTTCTCTCCAGGCCTGGCTCTGGAGCTGGGCCAAGCCGGAGCCACAGCTCCCTGTCAGCCCTCTCTGGCTGAACTCTCCCTCAGCTTCTCCTCAGACTGAACTGAACCCTGTCTAAAGATGGTGCCCACCTTATATACTCCCTCTGACACCCGAGCCCTGGTGACAATGCAACCAATGGGCTCCTACCTATACCCAGAGTCCCTCCCCTGTCTGCTCCTACACTACTGGGATGTTCCTCCCCCCCTCCCACTCCAGCCAGGGACAGACGCTGTCGTACCTGCACATCTAGCTGGTGGGAGTACCGTTGTTCTGTCCCCCGGAAATGGGATGAGTGTAGTGCACGCAGCTTGCTGAGCTCAGTCCCACACTCCATCCTTACCCGGGAGTGGAATACCACACCTCTGGTTCGAGGTGCAATACCCCTGTAGCAGCCGAGTCCTCGGGGTGCTACATTCCCCCCTGGTAAATCACAGCACGTCCTCGGGCTGTAAAAGAATAAAACAAAACATACAAAATTTTTTAAAGTGCACTTACATATAAAATATATCAACTTTTAACTTATCCCTTTATGGGAGGTACTTTTCTCTTAGCATGTTGCTGGTATAAAACGTTACGGACACATTATAAAATAATATTAACTCTTTTAGCATAATATAAACCTTTTCATATAAAACATTCTTGACTAGTACGTCCTTGATCCCTGGCCACCGTGCAACTTGTGACCAGGTAAAGTGCAACAGTCACTAATTCTGTAATAGAAAAACAGTTCCTCTATAAAACCAGTAGGGGGCGCCTTAAGAAGCGCAACTATTTACAGGGTATGGCCGCTCTCAGTCCTCGGCCAGTGGGGAATAAGGGAATGGCTGCTCACAGTCCTCAGCCTGGTTAGGGATAGGGGCACACAGGAAACAGTTCTTTAACAGTTCCACACTAGTCCCAACGGGGACCACACTCTAATTAGCAGCATGACAAGTACCCTGACGGGTAACTATATACAGTTTCAGTTTATGCTACTTCCCTTCAGCAGCGGTGTCCTCTCCTTGTCTCCTCCTGAGGGTAGTCTTCAGACCCGTCCGGGTCCTCTTGGTCTTCCTCACACTGCAACTCCTCCTCAGTCAGCCGGTGCACGTGGAGGGCGTAGGGTCCTTTGGCACACTGATGCCGGGTGAAGGTGACCTCGTCACCCGGGTAGAGGTTACGTCCGCGGTGTCCCTCCGGCAGGTGGCTCTCGACATCCCTGCGGGTGACAAAGACGTCGCCGGGGGTTCGGTGATCCCGGATAAAGCCCCAGCCATGCTCCAGCTGGAACTTTATTACAGTCCCGGTGGCGCGGGGACCGTGGGCCGCACGGCGGTTTCGTCGGGTCCGGCGTTTCTGCTCCGCGCTTTGGACCTGCAGCTGCTCCTCGCGGGTCCTTCTCTCTCGCCGTTCTCTCTCGAAGACCTCTAGCTGATGACGGCAGCACTCCTCACGCCGGGCTGCGGCTGCCCGGGTCTCCTTGGTGAACCCCATGAGGTCCTCACCGGTGGGGTCCCATTCGAATTGGGCTTCCTCCAACGGGAGCGGGACAATTTTGGCGGGCGCCGGTGCCGGGATCAGGGGCTCACACAGGGTCCTTTCCTTCCGGAGTCGGGGGTTAATGTACTCCGGGGGCCACACAAAGGGCTGCCCATCCGGGCAAGTATGTTGCGCATACAGATCTTCACCCAGGGGTGGCACGGTGGAGGTAGAGGGTGCTGTAGGGGCAGCGGCGCCCGGAAGTACTTGGCCTTGCGTCCAGGCCGGAGGCATCCTTTCTGGGTCCAAGTATGGCACCTGCCGGGAGAAGGACGCTGCGGGGACTGCGGCGCCCGGAGGTACTCGGCCTTGCGACCAGGCCGGCGGCACTGTGGAGATAGAGGGTGCTATGGAGACCGCGGCGCCCGGGGGCACTCGGCCTTGCGACCAGGCCGGTGGCACTTCCTCCTTTGCCGCGCTCAGGATCCAGGGGCATGGCGCGGAACGAGGCGCGGCCGCGGCTCCTGTCGCTTGAGGCCTTGTTGGAAACAGTGGCGGTGCGGCAACGGGCGCGGTGAGGGGGACTTCGGGCTCTGCGACGGGGAGCTGGGGCAGGCTTACGACTACTGGGCACGGGGTGATGACGTCCCCATTACCTGCTTCCATCCCTGCGGCTCCCTCCACGGCGTCGTCTCCGGCCTTCGTCCGTCCTGCACCATCCTCAGGGGCAGACACGCTCCACGTTGCGGGTGGCGTCCTCGGCTGGCGGGTTCCAGCCTGCTGGGCCATCTCCCTTCTCCACTCGGCTAGTGCTTCTTGCTGTACTCGGGCCATCTTCCGGGCCAAAGCCTCCAGCGCGGTATGTGCACGCTCCCGATCTCTGGGGAGCTGTGCAAGGATCTCCACCAGGCCTTCTGGGGTGGCAGCCTGCAGCAGGCTCCGGACCACGGGGTCGGCGCCGCTCGCCTCTTCCTCCATCTCCGGGTGCGATCTCTCCAGACTCCTCCAGGCCACACCCATCTTCTCCTCTTTGTTCTCTATCCGCCCCCCTTGGGAGTGGCCCCAGGGCAACTTGGTGACTGTCAGCTTCAGGGGCAACCCTCCCACGCTGATGGACATTTTCATCACTGCAGTCTCTGCTGGTGGGGGCGGTGCCCGCTTTTGGCGCTCTTCTGGGACCACGCCGACGATGGGAGGTGGTCTCTTGCCACCCTCTGGCACGCCCATAATGGCGTCCGCTCTGCCAGGGCGGGAAACTGTCCCAGATGGCGGGAATTGTCTCCTGATGGCGGGAAAACTCCACGGATGGCGGGAAGAAGGCAGAAGATGGCGCCGGATGGCGGGAAACTTCGAGGATGGCGGGCAAAGGCTACAGATGGCGGGCAAACGGCGGGAAACGACTCCGGACGGTGTCCGATGGCGGGAACCCTCCGGAATTGGCGGGAGACTCCTTTTTGAGGTAATTGTGAACTTCTCTTCAGGCACGCAGTACCCGGTGGTTGCGGGCACGTAATCCTGCCGACTACGCCAAAGTTGACGCACCCCTGGGCCTGTGCTGAGTAGCGTTGCGCGCGCGAGGGCTTACCCGGAGCCGGATCTGTTGGGGGTAGTAGTCTCGTGGTGGTGACCCGGTCCGTGCCCAGGGAGTCAAACTGAGTGGCAGTCTTTAGCAGAAGATGGTACGGTGTTCGACTACGCCACCCGTTGATTGCGGCTATGAGGCCGCCGCTGCAGGGCAGACCGCTGAGACCGGTGATATGGTTGTGCAGCGTAGATGGTATAACCCCCAACGGGAGGGGTATGGCCTCAGGGCAGCAGATGTGGATGATAGTGGTAGTGATGGTGCAGCAAGGAAGCTCAGAGACGTGTGGTGCAGTTTCAAGGCTTTTACTCACAGGTGTTGCTCCGGTCACTTCGGCCAAGAGTGACCACCCGAGCCGTGCTGCGTCCACCAGGTGCGGGACTCGGCCAACTCCCGGGCAGTTCCAGAGCGTGGTCCTGAGCTCCCCTCTCTTCCTTCCTACTGGCCGTCCCCACCAGGGACCCACCTTTGTCCGGCTTCCTCGGGCCTTATGGGGGTAGAACCTCTCTCCGGTTTCCTTGACCCTATGTGGCGTGCCTTCCTGGTGGATGTGGTGAGGGGTCGTGCCAAAACTTGACCACGACCTCCGGTTCCTGGCTAAGGATGATTAGCCTCTACCAGTTTGGGATCCGGTACCCTTTTCTGCCAACCCTTCACCCGTTAACTTGTTCTCTCGTGGGATCTCAGGGTTCCCTCTGCTCTTGCGTCTCTGGGCCTTTCTTGGTGTTTCTGTTTCTTCCTTCTCTCTCTCTCTCTGCTTCAGGCCTTCTCTCCAGGCCTGGCTCTGGAGCTGGGCCCAGCCGGAGCCACAGCTCCCTGTCAGCCCTCTCTGGCTGAACTCTCCCTCAGCTTCTCCTCAGACTGAACTGAACCCTGTCTAAAGATGGTGCCCACCTTATATACTCCCTCTGACACCCGAGCCCTGGTGACAATGCAACCAATGGGCTCCTACCTATGCCCAGAGTCCCTCCCCTGTCTGCTCCTACACTACTGGGATGTTCCTCCCCCCCTCCCACTCCAGCCAGGGACAGACGCTGTCGTACCTGCACATCTAGCTGGTGGGAGTACCGTTGTTCTGTCCCCCGGAAATGGGATGAGTGTAGTGCATGCAGCTTGCTGAGCTCAGTCCCACACTCCATCCTTACCCGGGAGTGGAATACCACAACTCTGGTTCGAGGTGCAATACCCCTGTAGCAGCCGAGTCCTCGGGGTGCTACACACGTCTCTTCCAAGGGGCATTTAAACCGTCTTGTTAAACTTCTGCGACTTGCACGTCTCTTCCAAGGGGCATTTAAACTGTCTTGTTAAGCTACTGCGAACTGCACTTCTCTTCCAAGGGGCATTTAAACCGTCTTGTTAAGCTTCTGCGACCGGCACGTCTCTTCCAAGGGACATTTTAACCGTCTTGTTAAGCTACTGCGACCTTCACGTCTCTTCCAAGGGGCATTTAAGCTGTCTTGTTAAGCTACTGCGACCTCCACCGCTCTTCCAAAGGGCATTTAAAGCGTCTTGTTAAGCTACTACGACTTCCACTGCTCTTCCAAGGGGCATTTAATCCGTCTTGTTAAGCTACTGCGACCTGCACTTCTCTTCCAAGGGGCATTTATATAGTCTTGTTAAGCTATTGTGACCTCCACCGCTCTTCCAAGGGACATTTAAACCGTCTTGTTAAGCTACTGCAACCTGCTCGTCTCTTCCAAGGGGCATTTAAACCGTCTTGTTAAGCTACTGTGACCTGCACGTCTCTTCCAAGGCACATTTAAACCATCTATTTAAGCTACTGCGACCTGCATGTCTCTTCCAAGGCGCATTTAAACCGTCTTTTTAAGCTACTGCGACTTGCACGTCACTTCCAAGGGGCATTGAAACCGTCTTGTTAAGCTACTGTAACCTCCACCACTTTTCCGAGGGGCATTTAAACCGTCTTGTTAAGCTACTGTGACCTGCACGTCTCATCCAAGAGGCATTTAAACCGTCTTGGTAAGCTACTGCGACCTGCAAGCCTATTCCATGGGGCATTTAAATGCTCTTGTTAAGCTACTGCAACCTGCACGTCTCTACCAAGGGGGATTTAAACTGTCTTGTGAAGCTACTGCGACCTGCACGTCTCTTCCAAGGGGCATTTAAACCGTCTTGTTAATCTACTGCGACCTGCACGGCTCTTCCAAGGGGCATTTAAACCTTCTTATTAAGCTACTGCGACCTGCACATCTCTTCCAAGGGCCATTTAAACTGTCTTGTTAAGCTACTGTGACCTCCACCGCTCTTCCAAGTGGCATTTAAACCGTCTTGTTAAGCTACTGCAACTTGACTTCTCTTCCAAGGGGCATTTAAACCGTCTTGTTAAGCTACTGTAACCTCCACCACTTTTCCGAGGGGCATTTAAACCGTCTTGTTAAGCTACTGTGACCTGCACGTCTCATCGAAGAGGCATTTAAACCGTCTTGGTAAGCTACTGCGACCTGCAAGCCTATTCCATGGGGCATTTAAATGCTCTTGTTAAGCTACTGCAACCTGCACGTCTCTACCAAGGGGGATTTAAACTGTCTTGTGAAGCTACTGCGACCTGCACGTCTCTTCCAAGGGGCATTTAAACCGTCTTGTTAATCTACTGCGACCTGCACGGCTCTTCCAAGGGGCATTTAAACCTTCTTATTAAGCTACTGCGACCTGCAGATCTCTTCCAAGGGCCATTTAAACTGTCTTGTTAAGCTACTGTGACCTCCACCGCTCTTCCAAGTGGCATTTAAACCGTCTTGTTAAGCTACTGCAACTTGACTTCTCTTCCAAGGGGCATTTAAACCGTCTTGTTAAGCTACTACGACCTGCACGTCTCTTCCAAGGGGTATTTAAACTGTCTTGTTAAGCTACTGCGACCTCCAGCGCTCTTCCAAGGGGAATTTAAACTATCTTGTTAAGCTACTGCGACCAGCACGTCTCTTCCAAGGGGCATTTAAACCGTCTTGTTAAGCTACTGCGACCTGCACGTCTCTTCCAAAGGGCATTTAAACCGTCTTGTTAAGCTACTGCGACCTGCATGTCTCTTCCAAGGGGCATTTAAACCTTCTTATTAAGCTACTGCGACCTGCACGTCTCTTCCAAGGAGCATGTAAACCGTCCTGTTAAGCTACTGCGACCACCACCGCTCTTCCAAGAGGCATTTAAACCGTCTTGTTAAGCTACTGCGACCTGCACGTCTCTTCCAAGGGGCATTTAAACCGTCTATTTAAGCTACTGCGACCTCCACCGCTCTTCCAAGGGGCTTTTAAACAGTCTTGTTATGCTACTGAGACCTGCACGTCTCTTCCAAGGGGCATTTAAACCTTCTTATTAAGCTACTGTGACCTGCACGTCTCTTCCAAGGAGCATGTAAACCGTCTTTTTAAGCTATTGCGACCACCACCGCTCTTCCAAGGGGCATTTAAACCATCTTGTTAAGCTACTGCGACCTCCACCGCTCTTCCAAGGGGCATTTAAACCGTCTTGTTAAGCTGCTGCGACCTGCACGTCTCTTCCAAGGGGCATTTAAAACGTCTTGTTAAGCTACTGTAACCTCCACCACTTTTCCAAGGGGCATTTAAACCGTCTTGTTAAGCTACTGCGACCTGCATGTCTCTTCCAAGGGGCATTTAAACCATCTTTTTAAGCTACTGCGACCTCCACGTCTCTTCCAAGGGGCATTTAAACCGTCTTGTTAAGCTACTGCGACTTGCTCGTCTCTTCCAAGGGGCATTTAAACCTTCTTGTTTAGCTACTGTAACCTCCACCACTTTTCCAAGGGGCATTTAAACCGTCTTGTTAAGCTACTGCGACCTGCATGTCTCTTCCAAGGGGCATTTAATCTGTCTTGTTAAGCTAGTGGGACCTGCACGTCTCTTCCAAGGGGCATTTAAATCATCTTGTTAAGCTGCTGCGACCTGCATGTCTCTTCCAAGGGGCATTTAAACCATCTTGTTAAGCTACTTTGACCTCCACCGCTCTACCAAGGGGCATTAAAACCGTCTTATTAAGCTACTGCGACCTGCTCTACTCTACCAAAGGGTATTTAAAACGTCTTGTTAAGCTACTGCGACCTGCACGTCTCTTCCAAGGGGCATTTAAACCGTCTTGTTAAGCTACTGCGACCTCCACCGCTCTTCCAAGGGGCATTTAAACCGTCTTGTTAAGCTACTGCGATCTGCACGTCTCTTCCAAGGGGCATTTAAACCGTCTTTTTAAGCTACTGCGACCTCCACCGCTCTTCCAAAGGGCATTTTAACCATCTTGTTAAGCTACTGTGACCTGCACGTCTCTGCCAAGGGGCATTTAATCCGCCTTGTTAAGCTACTGCGAACTGCACGTCTCTTCCAAGGGGCATTTAAACCGTCTTGTTAATCTTCTGCGACCGGCACGTCTCTTCCAAGGGGCATTTTACCCGTCTTGTTAAGCTACTGCGACCTCCTCCGCTCTTCCAAGGGGCATTTAAACCGTTTTTTTAAGCTACTGCGACCTCCACCGCTGTTCCAAAGGGCATTTAAAGCGTCTTGTTAAGCTACTACGATTTCCACTGCTCTTCCAAGGGTCATTTAATCCGTCTTGTTAAGCTACTGCTACCTGCACTTCTCTTCCAAGGGGCATTTAAACTGTCTTGTTAAGCTATTGTGACCTTCACCGCTCTTCCAAGGGGCATTTAAATCGTCTTGTTAAGCTACTGCAACCTGCTCGTCTCTTCCAAGGGGCATTTAAACTGTCTTGTTAAGCTACTGCAACCTGCACGTCTCTTCCAAGGCACATTTAAACCGTCTATTTAAGCTACTGCGACCTGCATGTCTCTTCCAAGGCGATTTAAACCGTCTTTTTAAGCTACTGCGACTTTCACGTCACTTCCAAAGGGCATTGAAACCGTCTTGTTAAGCTACTGTAACCTGCACCACTTTTCCGAGGGGCATTTATACCGTCTTGTTAAGCTACTGTGACCTGCACCTCTCTTCCAAGAGGCATTTAAACCGTCTTGGTAAGCTACTGCGACCTGCAAGTCTATTCCATGGGGCATTTAAATGCTCTTGTTAAGCTACTGCAACCTGCACATCTCTACCAAGGGGGATTTAAACTGTCTTGTGAAGTTACTGCGACCTGCACGTCTCTTCCAAGGGGCATTTAAACTTTCTAGTTAATCTACTGCGACCTGCACGGCTCTTCCAAAGGGCATTTAAACCTTCTTATTAAGCTACTGCGACCTGCACATCTCTTCCAAGGGCCATTTAAACTGTCTTGTTAAGCTACTGCGACCTCCACCGCTCTTCCAAGTGGCTTTTAAACCGTCTTGTTAAGCTACTGCAACTTCCACTTCTCTTCCAAGGGGCATTTAAACCGTCTTGTTAAGCTACTGCGACCTGCACGTCTCTTCCAAGGGACATTTAAACCATCTTGTTAAGCTACTACGACCTGCACGTCTCTTCCAAGGGGTATTTAAACTGTCTTTTTAAGCTACTGCGACCTCCATCGCTCTTCCAAGGGGAATTTAAACTATCTTGTTAAGCTACTTCGACCTGCACGTCTCTTCCAAGGGGCATTTAAACCGTCTTGTTAAGCTACTGCGACCTGCACGTCTCTTCCAAGGGGCATTTAAACCGTCTTGTTAAGCTACTGCAACTTGCACGTCTCTTCCAAGGGGCATTTAAACCGTCTTGTTAAGCTACTGTAACCTCCACCACTTTTCCAAGGGGCATTTAAATTGTCTTGTTAATTTACTGCGACCTCCACCGCTCTTCCATGTGGCATTTAAAGCGTCTTGTTAAGCTGCTGCGACCTGCATGTCTCTTCCAAAAGGGATTTAAACCGTCTTATTAAGCTACTGCGACCTACACGTCTCTACCAAGGGGCTTTTAAACCGTCTTGTTAAGCTACTGCGACCTGCACGTCTCTTCCAAGGGGAATTTAAACCGTCTTGTTAAGCTACTGCGACCTGCATGCCTCTTCCAAGGGCATTTAAACCTTCTTATTAAGGTACTGTGACGTGCACGTCTCTTCCAAGGAGCATGTAAACCGTCTTTTTAAGCTACTGCGACCACCACCGCTCTTCCAAGGGGCATTTAAACCATCTTGTTAAGCTACTGCGACCTCCACCGCTCTTCCAAGGGGCATTTAAACCGTCTTGTTAAGCTACTGCGACCTGCACGTCTCTTCCAAGGGGCATTTAAAACATCTTGTTAAGCTACTGTAACCTCCACCACTTTTCCAAGGGGCATTTAAACTGTCTTGTTAAGCTACTGCGACCTGCATGTCTCTTCCAAGGGGCATTTAAACCATCTTTTTAAGCTACTGCGACCTCCACGTCTCTTCCAAGGGGCATTTAAACCGTCTTGTTAAGCTACTGCGACCTGCACGTCTCTTCCAAGGGACATTTAAACCATCTTGTTAAGCTACTACGACCTGCACGTCTCTTCCAAGGGGTATTTAAACTGTCTTTTTAAGCTACTGCGACCTCCATCGCTCTTCCAAGGGGAATTTAAACTATCTTGTTAAACTACTTCGACCTGCACGTCTCTTCCAATTGGCATTTAAACCGTCTTGTTAAGCTACTGCGACCTGCACGTCTCTTCCAAGGGGCATTTAAACCGTCTTGTTAAGCTACTGCAACGTGCACGTCTCTTCCAAGGGGCATTTAAACCGTCTTGTTAAGCTAATGTAACCTCCACCACTTTTCCAAGGGGCATTTAAACTGTCTTGTTAATTTACTGCGACCTCCACCGCTCTTCCATGTGGCATTTAAAGCGTCTTGTTAAGCTGCTGCGACCTGCATGTCTCTTCCAAAAGGGATTTAAACCGTCTTATTAAGCTACTGCGACCTACACGTCTCTACCAAGGGGCTTTTAAACCGTCTTGTTAAGCTACTGCGACCTGCACGTCTCTTCCAAGGGGAATTTAAACCGTCTTGTTAAGCTACTGCGACCTGCATGTCTCTTCCAAGGGCATTTAAACCTTCTTATTAAGCTACTGTGACGTCCACGTCTCTTCCAAGGAGCATGTAAACCGTCTTTTTAAGCTACTGCGACCACCACCGCTCTTCCAAGGGGCATTTAAACCGTCTTGTTAAGCTACTGCGACCTGCACGTCTCTTCCAAGGGGCATTTAAAACATCTTGTTAAGCTACTGTAACCTCCACCACTTTTCCAAGGGGCATTTAAACCGTCTTGTTAAGCTACTGCGACCTGCATGTCTCTTCCAAGGGGCATTTAAACCATCTTTTTAAGCTACTGCGACCTCCACGTCTCTTCCAAGGGGCATTTAAACCGTCTTGTTAAGCTACTGCGACTTGCACGTCTCTTCCAAGGGGCATTTAAACCTTCTTGTTTAGCTACTGTAACCTCCACCACTTTTCCAAGGGGAATTTAAACCGTCTTGTTAAGCTACTGCGACCTGCATGTCTCTTCCAAGGGGCATTTAATCTGTCTTGTTAAGCTAGTGGGACCTGCACGTCTCTTCCAAGGGGCATTTAAATCATCTTGTTAAGCTGCTGCGACCTGCATGTCTCTTCCAAGGGGCATTTAAACCATCTTGTTAAGCTACTGTGACCTCCACCGCTCTACCAAGGGGCATTTAAACCGTCTTATTAAGCTACTGCGACCTGCTCTACTCTACCAAAGGGTATTTAAACCGTCTTGTTAAGCTACTGCGACCTGCACGTCTCTTCCAAGGGGCATTTAAACCGTCTTGTTAAGCTACTGCGACCTCCACCGCTCTTCCAAGGGGCATTTAAACCATCTTGTTAAGCTACTGCGATCTGCACGTCTCTTCCAAGGGGCATTTAAACCGTCTTGTTAAGCTACTGCGACCTCCACCGCTCTTCCAAAGGGCATTTTAACCATCTTGTTAAGCTACTGTGACCTGCACGTCTCTGCCAAGGGGCATTTAATCCGTCTTGTTAAGCTATTGCGAACTGCACGTCTCTTCCAAGGGGCATTTAAACCGTCTTGTTAAGCTTCTGCGACTTGCACGTCTCTTCCAAGGGGCATTTAAACTGTCTTGTTAAGCTACTGCGAACTGCACTTCTCTTCCAAGGGGCACTTAAACCGTCTTGTTAATCTTCTGCGACCGGCACGTCTCTTCCAAGGGGCATTTTAACCGTCTTGTTAAGCTACTGCGACCTTCACGTCTCTTCCAAGGGGCATTTAAGCTGTCTTGTTAAGCTACTGCGACCTCCACCGCTCTTCCAAGGGGCATTTAAACCGTTTTTTTAAGCTACTGCGACCTCCACCGCTGTTCCAAAGGGCATTTAAAGCATCTTGTTAAGCTACTATGACTTCCATTGCTCTTCCAAGGGGCATTTAATCCGTCTTGTTAAGCTACTGCTACCTGCACTTCTCTTCCAAGGGGCATTTAAACTGTCTTGTTAAGCTATTGTGACCTTCACCGCTCTCCCAAGGGGCATTTAAACCATCTTGTTAAGCTACTGCAGCCTGCTCGTCTCTTCCAAGGGGCATTTAAACTGTCTTGTTAAGCTACTGCAACCTGCACGTCTCTTCCAAGGGGCATTTAAACTGTCTTGTTGAGCTACTGCAACCTGCACGTCTCTTCCAAGGCACATTTAAACCGTCTATTTAAGCTACTGCGACCTGCACATCTCTTCCAAGGGCCATTTAAACTGTCTTGTTAAGCTACTGTGACCTCCACCGCTCTTCCAAGTGGCTTTTAAACCGTCTTGTTAAGCTACTGCAACTTCCACTTCTCTTCCTAGGGGCATTTAAACCGTCTTGTTAAGCTACTGCGACCTGCACGTCTCTTCCAAGGGACATTTAAACCATCTTGTTAAGCTACTACGACCTGCACGTCTCTTCCAAGGGGTATTTAAACTGTCTTGTTAAGCTACTGCGACCTCCATCGCTCTTCCAAGGGGAATTTAAACTATCTTGTTAAGCTACTTCGACCTGCACGTCTCTTCCAAGGGGCATTTAAACCGTCTTGTTAAGCTACTGCGACCTGCACGTCTCTTCCAAGGGGCATTTAAACCGTCTTGTTAAGCTACTGCAACTTGCACGTCTCTTCCAAGGGGCATTTAAACCGTCTTGTTAAGCTACTGTAACCTCCACCACTTTTCCAAGGGGCATTTAAACTGTCTTGTTAATTTACTGCGACCTCCACCGCTCTTCCATGTGGCATTTAAACCGTCTTGTTAAGCTACTGCGACCTGCACTTCTCTTCCAAGGGGCATTTAAACCGTCTTGTTAAGCTACTACGACCTGCACGTTTCTTCCAAGGGGCATTTAAATCGTCATGTTAAGCTACTGCCACCTGCATGTCTCTTCCAAGGGGCATTTAAAGCGTCTTGTTAAGCTGCTGCGACCTGCATGTCTCTTCCAAAAGGGATTTAAACCGTCTTATTAAGCTACTGCGACCTACACGTCTCTTCCAAGGGGCATTTAAACCGTCTTGTTAAGCTACTGCGACCTGCACGTCTCTTCCAAGGGGAATTTAAACCGTCTTGTTAAGCTACTGCGACCTGCATGTCTCTTCAAAGGAGCATTTAAACCTTCTTATTAAGCTACTGTGACCTGCACGTCTCTTCCAAGGAGCATGTAAACCGTCTTTTTAAGCTACTGCGACCACCACCGCTCTTCCAAGGGGCATTTAAACCATCTTGTTAAGCTACTGCGACCTCCACCGCTCTTCCAAGGGGCATTTAAACCGTCTTGTTAAGCTACTGCGACCTGCACGTCTCTTCCAATTGGCATTTAAAACGTCTTGTTAAGCTACTGTAACCTCCACCACTTTTCCAAGGGGCATTTAAACCGTCTTGTTAAGCTACTGCGACCTGCATGTCTCTTCCAAGGGGCATTTAAACCATCTTTTTAAGCTACTGCGACCTCCACGTCTCTTCCAAGGGGCATTTAAACCGTCTTGTTAAGCTACTGCGACTTGCACGTCTCTTCCAAGGGGCATTTAAACCTTCTTGTTTAGCTACTGTAACCTCCACCACTTTTTCAAGGGGCATTTAAACAGTCTTGTTAAGCTACTGCGACCTGCATGTCTCTTCCAAGTGGCATTTAATCTGTCTTGTTAAGCTAGTGGGACCTGCACGTCTCTTCCAAGGGGTATTTAAATAATCTTGTTAAGCTGCTGCGACCTGCATGTCTCTTCCAAGGGGCGTTTAAACTGTCTTGTTAAGCTACTGCGACCTCCACCGCTCTTCCAAGGGGCATTTAAACCGTTTTGTTAAGCTACTGCGATCTGCACGTCTCTTCCAAGGGGCATTTAAACCGTCTTGTTAAGCTACTGCGACCTCCACCGCTCTTCCAAAGGGCATTTTAACCATCTTGTTAAGCTACTGTGACCTGAACGTCTCGGCCAAGGGGCATTTAATCCGTCTTGTTAAGCTACTGCGAACTGCACGTCTCTTCCAAGGGGCATTTAAACCGTCTTGTTAAGCTTCTGCGACTTGCACGTCTCTTCCAAGGGGCATTTAAACTGTCTTGTTAAGCTACTGCGAACTGCACTTCTCTTCCAAGGGGCATTTAAACCGTCTTGTTAATCTTCTGCGACCGGCACGTCTCTTCCAAGGGGCATTTTAACCGTCTTGTTAAGCTACTGCGACCTTCACGTCTCTTCCAAGGGGCATTTAAGCTGTCTTGTTAAGCTACTGCGACCTCCACCGCTCTTCCAAGGGGCATTTAAACCGTTTTTTTAAGCTACTGCGACCTACCCCGCTGTTCCAAAGGGCATTTAAAGCATCTTGTTAAGCTACTACGACTTCCACTGCTCTTCCAAGGGGCATTTAATCCGTCTTGTTAAGCTACAGCTACCTGCACTTCTCTTCCAAGGGGCATTTAAACTGTCTTGTTAAGCTATTGTGACCTTCACCGCTCTTCCAAGGGGCATTTAAACCGTCTTGTTAAGCTCCTGCAACCTGCTCGTCTCTTCCAAGGGGCAATTAAACTGTCTTGTTAAGCTACTGCAACCTGCACGTCTCTTCCAAGGCACATTTAAACCGTCTATTTAAGCTACTGCGACCTGCATGTGTCTTCCAAGGCGCATTTAAACCGTCTTTTTAAGCTACTGCGACTTTCACGTCACTTCCAAGGGGCATTGAAACCGTCTTGTTAAGCTACTGTAACGTGCACCGCTTTTCCGAGGGGCATTTATACCATCTTGTTAAGCTACTGTGACCTGCACGTCTCTTCCAAGAGGCATTTAAACCGTCTTGGTAGGCTACTGCGACCTGCAAGCCTATTCCATGGAGCATTTAACTGCTCTTGTTAAGCTACTGCAACCTGCACGTCTCTACCAAGGGGGATTTAAACTGTCTTGTGAAGCTACTGCGACCTGCACGTCTCTTCCAAGGGGCATTTAAACTTTCCAGTTAATCTACTGCGACCTGCACGGCTCTTCCAAAGGGCATTTAAACCTTCTTATTAAGCTACTGCGACCTGCACATCTCTTCCAAGGGCCATTTAAACTGTCTTGTTAAGCTACTGTGACCTCCACCGCTCTTCCAAGTGGCATTTAAACCGTCTTGTTAAGCTACTGCAACTTCCACTTCTCTTCCAAGGGGCATTTAAACCGTCTTGTTAAGCTACTGCGACCTGCACGTCTCTTCCAAGGGACATTTAAACCATCTTGTTAAGCTACTACGACCTGCACATCTCTTCCAAGGGGTATTTAAACTGTCTTGTTAAGCTACTGCGACCTCCAGCGCTCTTCCAAGGGGAATTTAAACTATCTTGTTAAGCTACTTCGACCTGCACGTCTCTTCCAAGGGGCATTTAAACCGTCTTGTTAAGCTACTGCGACCTGCACGTCTCTTCCAAGGGGCATTTAAACCGTCTTGTTAAGCTACTGCAACTTGCACGTCTCTTCCAAGGGGCATTTAAACCGTCTTGTTAAGCTACTGTAACCTCCACCACTTTTCCAAGGGGCATTTAAACTGTCTTGTTAATTTACTGCGACCTCCACCGCTCTTCCATGTGGCATTTAAACCGTCTTGTTAAGCTACTGCGACCTGAACTTCTCTTCCAAGGGGCATTTAAACCGTCTTGTTAAGCTACTACGACCTGCACGTCTCTTCCAAGGGGTATTTAAACTGTCTTGTTAGGCTACAGAGACCATCACCGCTCTTCCAAGGGGAATTTAAACCATCTTGTTAAGCTACTGCGACCTTCACGTCTCTTCCAAGGGGAATTTAAACCATCTTGTTAAGCTACTGCGACCTTCACGTCTCTTCCAAGGGGCATTTAAACCATCTTGTTAAGCTACTGCGACCTGCACGTCTCTTCCAAGGGGCATTTAAACCATCTTGTTAAGCTACTGCGACCTGCACGTCTCTTCCAAGGGGCATTTCAACCGTTTTGTTAAGCTACTGCGACCTGCACGTCTCTTCCAAGGGGCATTTAAAGCGTCTTTTTAAGCTGCTGCGACCTGCATGTCTCTTCCAAGGGGCATTTAAACCGTCTTGTTAACCTACTGCGACCTGCACGTCTCTTCCAAGGGGAATTTAAACCGTCTTGTTAAGCTACTGCGACCTGCATGTCTCTTCCAAGGAGCATTTAAACCTTCTTATTAAGCTACTGCGACCTGCACGTCTCTTCCAAGGAGCATGTAAACCATCTTTTTAAGCTACTGCGACCACCACCGCTCCTCCAAGGGGCATTTAAACCGTCTTGTTAAGCTACTGCGACCTCCACCGCTCTTCCAAGGGGCATTTAAACCGTCTTGTTAAGCTACTGCGACCTGCACGTCTTTTCCAAGGGGCATTTAAACCGTCTTGTTAAGCTACTGTAACCTCCACCACTTTTCCAAGGGGCATTTAAACCATCTTGTTAAGCTACTGCGACCTGCATGTCTCTTCCAAGGGGCATTTAAACCATCTTTTTAAGCTACTGCGACCTGCACGTCTCTTCCAAGGGGCATTTAAACCGTCTTGTTAAGCTACTGCGACTTGCACGTCTCTTCCAAGGGGCATTTAAACCTTCTTGTTTAGCTACTGTAACCTCCACCACTTTTCCAAGGGGCATTTAAACAGTCTTGCTAAGCTACTGCGACCTGCATGTCTCTTCCAATGGGCATTTAATCCGTCTTCTTAAGATACTGCGACCTGCTCTACTCTACCAAAGGGTATTTAAACCGTCTTGTTAAGCTACTGCGACCTGCACGTCTCTTCCAAGGGGCATTTAAACCGTCTTGTTACGCTACTGCGACCTCCACCGCTCTTCCAAGGGGCATTTAAACCGTCTTGTTAAGCTACTGCGATCTGCACGTCTCTTCCAAGGGGCATTTAAACCGTCTTGTTAAGCTACTGCGACCTCCACCGCTCTTCCAAAGGGCATTTTAACCATCTTGTTAAGCTACTGAGACCTGCACGTCTCTGCCAAGGGGCATTTAAACCGTCTTGTTAAGCTACTGCAACTTGCACGTCTCTTCCAAGGGGCATTTAAACTGTCTTGTTAAGCTACTGCGAACTGCACGTCTCTTCCAAGGGGCATTTAAACCGTCTTGTTAAGCTTCTGCGACTTGCACGTCTCTTCCAAGGGGCATTTAAACTGTCTTGTTAAGCTACTGCGAACTGCACTTCTCTTCCAAGGGGCATTTAAACCGTCTTGTTAAGCTTCTGCGACCGGCACGTCTCTTCCAAGGGACATTTTAACCGTCTTGTTAAGCTACTGCGACCTTCACGTCTCTTCCAAGGGGCATTTAAGCTGTCTTGTTAAGCTACTGCGACCTCCACCGCTCTTCCAAGGGGCATTTAAACCGTTTTTTTAAGCTACTGCGACCTCCAGCGCTCTTCCAAAGGGCATTTAAAGCGTCTTGTTAAGCTACTACGACTTCCACTGCTCTTCCAAGGGGCATTTAATCCGTCTTGTTAAGCTAATGCGACCTGCACTTCTCTTCCAAGGGGCATTTAAACTGTCTTGTTAAGCTATTGTGACCTCCACCGCTCTTCCAAGGGACATTTAAACCGTCTTGTTAAGCTACTGCAACCTGCTCGTCTCTTCCAAGGGGTATTTAAACCATCTTGTTAAGCTACTGCGACCTGCACGTCTCTTCCAAGGCACATTTAAACCGTCTATTTAAGCTACTGCGACCTGCATGTCTCTTCCAAGTCGCATTTAAACCGTCTTTTTAAGCTACTGCGACTTGCACGTCACTTCCAAGGGGCATTGAAACCGTCTTGTTAAGCTACTGTAACCTCCACCACTTTTCCGAGGGGCATTTAAACCGTCTTGTTAAGCTACTGTGACCTGCACGTCTCATCCAAGAGGCATTTAAACCATCTTGGTAAGCTACTGCGACCAGCAAGCCTATTCCATGGGGCATTTAAATGCTCTTGTTAAGCTACTGCAACCTGCACATCTCTACCAAGGGGGATTTAAACTGTCTTGTGAAGCTACTGTGACCTGCACGTATCTTCCAAGGGGCATTTAAACCGTCTTGTTAATCTACTGCGACCTGCACGGCTCTTCCAAGGGACATTTAAACCTTCTTATTAAGCTACTGCGACCTGCACATCTCTTCCAAGGGCCATTTAAACTGTCTTGTTAAGCTACTGTGACCTCCACCGCTCTTCCAAGTGGCATTTAAACCGTCTCGTTAAGCTACTGCAACTTGACTTCTCTTCCAAGGGGCATTTAAACAGTCTTGTTAAGCTACTGCGACCTGCACGTCTCTTCCAAGGGACATTTAAACCGTCTTGTTAAGCTACTACGACCTGCACGTCTCTTCCAAGGGGTATTTAAACTGTCTTGTTAAGCTACTGCGACCTCCAGCGCTCTTTCAAGGGGAATTTAAACTATCTTGTTAAGCTGCTGCGACCAGCAGGTCTCTTCCAAGGGGCATTTAAACCGTCTTGTTAAGCTACTGCGACCTGCACGTCTCTTCCAAGGGGCATTTAAACCGTCTTGCTAAGCTACTGTGACCTGCACGTCTCTTCCAAAGGGCATTTAAACCGTCTTGTTAAGCTACTGCGACCTGCATGTCTCTTCCAAGGGGCATTTAGACCTTCTTATTAAGCTACTGCGACCTGCACGTCTCTTCCAAGGAGCATGTAAACCGTCTTGTTAAGCTACTGCGACCACCACCGCTCTTCCAAGGGGCATTTAAACCATCTTGTTAAGCTACTGCGACCTGCACGTCTCTTCCAAGGGGCATTTAAACCGTCTTTTTAAGCTACTGCGATCTCCACCGCTCTTCCAAGGGGCTTTTAAACAGTCTTGTTATGCTACTGAGACCTGCACGTCTCTTCCAAGGGGCATTTAAACCGTCTTTTTAAGCTAATACGACCAGCATTTCTCTTCCAAGGGGCATTTAAACCGTCTTGTTAAGATACTGCGACCTGCACGTCTCTTCCAAGGGTCATTTAAACCTTCTTATTAAGCTGCTGCGTCCAGCGTGTCTCTTCCAAGGGGCATTTAAACCATCTTGTTAAGCTACTGCGACCTCCATCGCTCTTCCAAGGGGCATTTAAAACGTCTTGTTAAGCTACTGCGACCTTATCGTCTTTTACAAGGGGCATTTAAACGGTCTTTTTAAGCTACTGCGACCTGCACGTTTCTTCCAAGGGGCATTTAAATCGTCATGTTAAGCTAATGCGAACTGCATGTCTCTTGCAAGGGGCATTTAAACCGTCTAGTTAAGCTACTGCGACCTGCACGTCTCTTCCAAGGGGCATTTAAACCGTTTTGTTAAGCTACTGCGACCTGCATGTCTCTTCCAAGGGGCATTTAAAGCGTCTTGTTAAGCTGCTGCGACCTGCATGTCTCTTCCAAAAGGGATTTAAACCGTCTTATTAAGCTACTGCGACCTGCACGTCCCTTCCAAGGGGCATTTAAACCGTCTTGTTAAGCTACTGCGACCTGCACGTCTCTTCCAAGGGGAATTTAAACCGTCTTGTTAAGCTATTGCGACCTGCATGTCTCTTCCAAGGAGCATGTAAACCGTCTTTTTAAGCTACTGCGACCACCACCGCTCTTCCAAGGGGCATTTAAACCATCTTGTTAAGCTACTGCGACCTCCACCGCACTTCCAAGGGGCATTTAAACCGTCTTGTTAAGCTACTGCGTCCTGCACGTCTCTTCCAATGGGCATTTAATCCGTCTTGTTAAGCTTCTGCGACTTGCACGTCTCTTCCAAGGGGCATTTAAACTGTCTTGTTAAGCTACTGCGAACTGCACTTCTCTTCCAAGGGGCATTTAAACCGTCTTGTTAAGCTTCTGCGACCGCCACGTCTCTTCCAAGGGACATTTTAACCGTCTTGTTAAGCTACTGCGACCTTCACGTCTCTTCCAAGGGGCATTTAAGCTGTCTTGTTAAGCTACTGCGACCTCCACCGCTCTTCCAAGGGGCATTTAAACCGTTTTTTTAAGCTACTGCGACCTCCACCGCTCTTCCAAAGGGCATTTAAAGCGTCTTGTTAAGCTACTACGACTTCCACTGCTCTTCCAAGGGGCATTTAATCCGTCTTGTTAAGCTAATGCGACCTGCACTTCTCTTCCAAGGGGCATTTAAACTGTCTTGTTAAGCTATTATGACCTCCACCGCTCTTCCAAGGGACATTTAAACCGTCTTGTTAAGCTACTGCAACCTGCTCGTCTCTTCCAAGGGGTATTTAAACCATCTTGTTAAGCTACTGCGACCTGCACGTCTCTTCCAAGGCACATTTAAACCGTCTATTTAAGCTACTGCGACCTGCATGTCTCTTCCAAGGCGCATTTAAACCGTCTTTTTAAGCTACTGCGACTTGCACGTCACTTCCAAGGGGCATTGAAACCGTCTTGTTAAGCTACTGTAACCTCCACCACTTTTCCGAGGGGCATTAAAACCGTCTTGTTAAGCTACTGTGACCTGCACGTCTCATCCAAGAGGCATTTAAACCGTCTTGGTAAGCTACTGCGACCAGCAAGCCTATTCCATGGGGCATTTAAATGCTCTTGTTAAGCTACTGCAACCTGCACATCTCTACCAAGGGGGATTTAAACTGTCTTGTGAAGCTACTGTGACCTGCACGTATCTTCCAAGGGGCATTTAAACCGTCTTGTTAATCTACTGCGACCTGCACGGCTCTTCCAAGGGGCATTTAAACCTTCTTATTAAGCTACTGCGACCTGCACATCTCTTCCAAGGGCCATTTAAACTGTCTTGTTAAGCTACTGTGACCTCCACCGCTCTTCCAAGTGGCATTTAAACCGTCTTGTTAAGCTACTGCAACTTAACTTCTCTTCCAAGGGGCATTTAAACCGTCTTGTTAAGCTACTGCGACCTGCACGTCTCTTCCAAGGGACATTTAAACCGTCTTGTTAAGCTACTACGACCTGCACGTCTCTTCCAAGGGGTATTTAAACTGTCTTGTTAAGCTACTGCGACCTCCAGCGCTCTTTCAAGGGGAATTTAAACTATCTTGTTAAGCTGCTGCGACCAGCACGTCTCTTCCAAGGGGCATTTAAACCGTCTTGTTAAGCTACTGCGACCTGCACGTCTCTTCCAAGGGGCATTTAAACCATCTTGTTAAGCTACTGTGACCTGCACGTCTCTTCCAAAGGGCATTTAAACCGTCTTGTTAAGCTACTGCGACCTGCATGTCTCTTCCAAGGGGCATTTAGACCTTCTTATTAAGCTACTGCGACCTGCACGTCTCTTCCAAGGAGCATGTAAACCGTCTTGTTAAGCTACTGCGACCACCACCGCTCTTTCAAGGGGCATTTAAACCGTCTTGTTAAGCTACTGCGACCAGCACGTCTCTTCCAAGGGGCATTTAAACCATCTTTTTAAGCTACTGCGATCTCCACCGCTCTTCCAAGGGGCTTTTAAACAGTCTTGTTATGCTACTGAGACCTGCACGTCTCTTCCAAGGGGCATTTAAACCGTCTTTTTAAGCTAATACGACCAGCATTTCTCTTCCAAGGGGCATTTAAACCGTCTTGTTAAGATACTGCGACCTGCACGTCTCTTCCAAGGGTCATTTAAACCTTCTTATTAAGCTACTGCGTCCAGCGTGTCTCTTCCAAGGGGCATTTAAACCATCTTGTTAAGCTACTGCGACCTCCATCGCTCTTCCAAGGGGCATTTAAAACGTCTTGTTAAGCTACTGCGACCTTATCGTCTTTTACAAGGGGCATTTAAACGGTCTTTTTAAGCTACTGCGACCTGCACGTTTCTTCCAAGGGGCATTTAAATCGTCATGTTAAGCTAATGCGACCTGCATGTCTCTTCCAAGGGGCTTTTAAACAGTCTTGTTATGCTACTGAGACCTGCACGTCTCTTCCAAGGGGCATTTAAACCGTCTTTTTAAGCTAATACGACCAGCATTTCTCTTCCAAGGGGCATTTAAACCGTCTTGTTAAGATACTGCGACCTGCACGTCTCTTCCAAGGGTCATTTAAACCTTCTTATTAAGCTACTGCGTCCAGCGTGTCTCTTCCAAGGGGCATTTAAACCATCTTGTTAAGCTACTGCGACCTCCATCGCTCTTCCAAGGGGCATTTAAAACGTCTTGTTAAGCTACTGCGACCTTATCGTCTTTTACAAGGGGCATTTAAACGGTCTTTTTAAGCTACTGCGACCTGCACGTTTCTTCCAAGGGGCATTTAAATCGTCATGTTAAGCTAATGCGACCTGCATGTCTCTTGCAAGGGACATTTAAACCGTCTAGTTAAGCTACTGCGACCTGCACGTCTCTTCCAAGGGGCATTTAAACCGTTTTGTTAAGCTACTGCGACCTGCATGTCTCTTCCAAGGGGCATTTAAAGCGTCTTGTTAAGCTGCTGCGACCTGCATGTCTCTTCCAAAAGGGATTTAAACCGTCTTATTAAGCTACTGCGACCTGCACGTCTCTTCCAAGGGGCATTTAAACCGTCTTGTTAAGCTACTGCGACCTGCACCTCTCTTCCAAGGGGAATTTAAACCGTCTTGTTAAGCTATTGTGACCTGCATGTCTCTTCCAAGGAGCATGTAAACCGTCTTTTTAAGCTACTGCGACCACCACCGCTCTTCCAAGGGGCATTTAAACCATCTTGTTAAGCTACTGCGACCACCACCGCTCTTCCAAGGGGCATTTAAACCGTCTTGTTAAGCTACTGCGTCCTGCACGTCTCTTCCAAGGGGCATTTAAAATGTCTTGTTAAGCTACTGCGACCTGCATGTCACTTCCAAGGGGCATTTAAACCATCTTTTTAAGCTACTGCGACCTCCACGTCTCTTCCAAGGGGCATTTAAACCATCTTGTTAAGCTACTGCGACTTGCACTTCTCTTCCAAGGGGCATTTAAACCTTCTTGTTTAGCTACTGTAACCTCCACCACTTTTCCAAGGGGCATTTAAACCGTCTTGTTAAGCTACTGCGACCTGCATGTCTCTTCCAAGGGGCATTTAATCCGTCTTGTTAAGCTAGTGGGACCTACACGTCTCTTCCAAGGGGCATTTAAACCAGCTTGTTAAGCTGCTGCGACCTGCATGTCTCTTCCAAGGGGTATTTAAACCATCTTGTTAAGCTACTGTGACCTCCACCGCTCTACCAAGGGGCATTTAAACCGTCTTATTAAGCTACTGCGACCTGCTCTACTCTACCAAAGGGTATTTAAACCGTCTTGTAAAGCTACTGCGACCTGCACGTCTCTTCCAAGGGGCATTTAAACCGTCTTGTTAAGCTACTGCAACTTGCACGTCTCTTCCAAGGGGCATTTAAACCGTCTTGTTAAGCTACTGTAACGTCCACCACTTTTCCAAGGGGCATTTAAACTGTCTTGTTAATTTACTGCGACCTCCACCGCTCTTCCATGTGGCATTTAAACCGTCTTGTTAAGCTACTGCGACCTGAACTTCTCTTCCAAGGGGCATTTAAACCGTCTTGTTAAGCTACTACGACCTGCACGTCTCTTCCAAGGGGTATTTAAACTGTCTTGTTAGGCTACAGAGATCATCACCGCTCTTCCAAGGGGAATTTAAACCATCTTGTTAAGCTACTGCGACCTTCACGTCTCTTCCAAGGGGAATTTAAACCATCTTGTTAAGCTACTGCGACCTTCACGTCTCTTCCAAGGGGCATTTAAACCATCTTGTTAAGCTACTGCGACCTGCACGTCTCTTCTAAGGGGCATTTAAACCATCTTGTTAAGCTACTGCGACCTGCACGTCTCTTCCAAGGGGCATTTAAACCGTCTTGTTAAGCTACTGCGACCTGCACGTCTCTTCCAAGGCACATTTAAACCCTCTATTTAAGCTACTGCGACCTGCATGTCTCTTCCAAGGCGCATTTAAACCGTCTTTTTAAGCTACTGCGACTTGCACGTCACTTCCAAGGGGCATTGAAACCGTCTTGTTAAGCTACTGTAACCTCCACCACTTTTCCGAGGGGCATTTAAACCGTCTTGTTAAGCTACTGTGACCTGCACGTCTCATCCAAGAGGCATTTAAACCGTCTTGGTAAGCTACTGCGACCAGCAAGCCTATTCCATGGGGCATTTAAATGCTCTTGTTAAGCTACTGCAACCTGCACATCTCTACCAAGGGGGATTTAAACTGTCTTGTGAAGCTACTGTGACCTGCACGTATCTTCCAAGGGGCATTTAAACCGTCTTGTTAATCTACTGCGACCTGCACGGCTCTTCCAAGGGGCATTTAAACCTTCTTATTAAGCTACTGCGACCTGCACATCTCTTCCAAGGGCCATTTAAACTGTCTTGTTAAGCTACTGTGACCTCCACCGCTCTTCCAAGTGGCATTTAAACCGTCTTGTTAAGCTACTGCAACTTAACTTCTCTTCCAAGGGGCATTTAAACCGTCTTGTTAAGCTACTGCGACCTGCACGTCTCTTCCAAGGGACATTTAAACCGTCTTGTTAAGCTACTACGACCTGCACGTCTCTTCCAAGGGGTATTTAAACTGTCTTGTTAAGCTACTGCGACCTCCAGCGCTCTTTCAAGGGGAATTTAAACTATCTTGTTAAGCTGCTGCGACCAGCACGTCTCTTCCAAGGGGCATTTAAACCGTCTTGTTAAGCTACTGCGACCTGCACGTCTCTTCCAAGGGGCATTTAAACCATCTTGTTAAGCTACTGTGACCTGCACGTCTCTTCCAAAGGGCATTTAAACCGTCTTGTTAAGCTACTGCGACCTGCATGTCTCTTCCAAGGGGCATTTAGACCTTCTTATTAAGCTACTGCGACCTGCACGTCTCTTCCAAGGAGCATGTAAACCGTCTTGTTAAGCTACTGCGACCACCACCGCTCTTTCAAGGGGCATTTAAACCGTCTTGTTAAGCTACTGCGACCAGCACGTCTCTTCCAAGGGGCATTTAAACCATCTTTTTAAGCTACTGCGATCTCCACCGCTCTTCCAAGGGGCTTTTAAACAGTCTTGTTATGCTACTGAGACCTGCACGTCTCTTCCAAGGGGCATTTAAACCGTCTTTTTAAGCTAATACGACCAGCATTTCTCTTCCAAGGGGCATTTAAACCGTCTTGTTAAGATACTGCGACCTGCACGTCTCTTCCAAGGGTCATTTAAACCTTCTTATTAAGCTACTGCGTCCAGCGTGTCTCTTCCAAGGGGCATTTAAACCATCTTGTTAAGCTACTGCGACCTCCATCGCTCTTCCAAGGGGCATTTAAAACGTCTTGTTAAGCTACTGCGACCTTATCGTCTTTTACAAGGGGCATTTAAACGGTCTTTTTAAGCTACTGCGACCTGCACGTTTCTTCCAAGGGGCATTTAAATCGTCATGTTAAGCTAATGCGACCTGCATGTCTCTTCCAAGGGGCTTTTAAACAGTCTTGTTATGCTACTGAGACCTGCACGTCTCTTCCAAGGGGCATTTAAACCGTCTTTTTAAGCTAATACGACCAGCATTTCTCTTCCAAGGGGCATTTAAACCGTCTTGTTAAGATACTGCGACCTGCACGTCTCTTCCAAGGGTCATTTAAACCTTCTTATTAAGCTACTGCGTCCAGCGTGTCTCTTCCAAGGGGCATTTAAACCATCTTGTTAAGCTACTGCGACCTCCATCGCTCTTCCAAGGGGCATTTAAAACGTCTTGTTAAGCTACTGCGACCTTATCGTCTTTTACAAGGGGCATTTAAACGGTCTTTTTAAGCTACTGCGACCTGCACGTTTCTTCCAAGGGGCATTTAAATCGTCATGTTAAGCTAATGCGACCTGCATGTCTCTTGCAAGGGACATTTAAACCGTCTAGTTAAGCTACTGCGACCTGCACGTCTCTTCCAAGGGGCATTTAAACCGTTTTGTTAAGCTACTGCGACCTGCATGTCTCTTCCAAGGGGCATTTAAAGCGTCTTGTTAAGCTGCTGCGACCTGCATGTCTCTTCCAAAAGGGATTTAAACCGTCTTATTAAGCTACTGCGACCTGCACGTCTCTTCCAAGGGGCATTTAAACCGTCTTGTTAAGCTACTGCGACCTGCACCTCTCTTCCAAGGGGAATTTAAACCGTCTTGTTAAGCTATTGTGACCTGCATGTCTCTTCCAAGGAGCATGTAAACCGTCTTTTTAAGCTACTGCGACCACCACCGCTCTTCCAAGGGGCATTTAAACCATCTTGTTAAGCTACTGCGACCACCACCGCTCTTCCAAGGGGCATTTAAACCGTCTTGTTAAGCTACTGCGTCCTGCACGTCTCTTCCAAGGGGCATTTAAAATGTCTTGTTAAGCTACTGCGACCTGCATGTCACTTCCAAGGGGCATTTAAACCATCTTTTTAAGCTACTGCGACCTCCACGTCTCTTCCAAGGGGCATTTAAACCATCTTGTTAAGCTACTGCGACTTGCACTTCTCTTCCAAGGGGCATTTAAACCTTCTTGTTTAGCTACTGTAACCTCCACCACTTTTCCAAGGGGCATTTAAACCGTCTTGTTAAGCTACTGCGACCTGCATGTCTCTTCCAAGGGGCATTTAATCCGTCTTGTTAAGCTAGTGGGACCTACACGTCTCTTCCAAGGGGCATTTAAACCAGCTTGTTAAGCTGCTGCGACCTGCATGTCTCTTCCAAGGGGTATTTAAACCATCTTGTTAAGCTACTGTGACCTCCACCGCTCTACCAAGGGGCATTTAAACCGTCTTATTAAGCTACTGCGACCTGCTCTACTCTACCAAAGGGTATTTAAACCGTCTTGTAAAGCTACTGCGACCTGCACGTCTCTTCCAAGGGGCATTTAAACCGTCTTGTTAAGCTACTGCAACTTGCACGTCTCTTCCAAGGGGCATTTAAACCGTCTTGTTAAGCTACTGTAACGTCCACCACTTTTCCAAGGGGCATTTAAACTGTCTTGTTAATTTACTGCGACCTCCACCGCTCTTCCATGTGGCATTTAAACCGTCTTGTTAAGCTACTGCGACCTGAACTTCTCTTCCAAGGGGCATTTAAACCGTCTTGTTAAGCTACTACGACCTGCACGTCTCTTCCAAGGGGTATTTAAACTGTCTTGTTAGGCTACAGAGATCATCACCGCTCTTCCAAGGGGAATTTAAACCATCTTGTTAAGCTACTGCGACCTTCACGTCTCTTCCAAGGGGAATTTAAACCATCTTGTTAAGCTACTGCGACCTTCACGTCTCTTCCAAGGGGCATTTAAACCATCTTGTTAAGCTACTGCGACCTGCACGTCTCTTCTAAGGGGCATTTAAACCATCTTGTTAAGCTACTGCGACCTGCACGTCTCTTCCAAGGGGCATTTAAACCGTCTTGTTAAGCTACTGCGACCTGCACGTCTCTTCCAAGGCACATTTAAACCCTCTATTTAAGCTACTGCGACCTGCATGTCTCTTCCAAGGCGCATTTAAACCGTCTTTTTAAGCTACTGCGACTTGCACGTCACTTCCAAGGGGCATTGAAACCGTCTTGTTAAGCTACTGTAACCTCCACCACTTTTCCGAGGGGCATTTAAACCGTCTTGTTAAGCTACTGTGACCTGCACGTCTCATCCAAGAGGCATTTAAACCGTCTTGGTAAGCTACTGCGACCAGCAAGCCTATTCCATGGGGCATTTAAATGCTCTTGTTAAGCTACTGCAACCTGCACATCTCTACCAAGGGGGATTTAAACTGTCTTGTGAAGCTACTGTGACCTGCACGTATCTTCCAAGGGGCATTTAAACCGTCTTGTTAATCTACTGCGACCTGCACGGCTCATCCAAGGGGCATTTAAACCTTCTTATTAAGCTACTGCGACCTGCACATCTCTTCCAAGGGCCATTTAAACTGTCTTGTTAAGCTACTGTGACCTCCACCGCTCTTCCAAGTGGCATTTAAACCGTCTTGTTAAGCTACTGCAACTTGACTTCTCTTCCAAGGGGCATTTAAACCGTCTTGTTAAGCTACTGCGACCTGCACGTCTCTTCCAAGGGACATTTAAACCGTCTTGTTAAGCTACTACGACCTGCACGTCTCTTCCAAGGGGTATTTAAACTGTCTTGTTAAGCTACTGCGACCTCCAGCGCTCTTTCAAGGGGAATTTAAACTATCTTGTTAAGCTACTGCGACCAGCACGTCTCTTCCAAGGGGCATTTAAACCGTCTTGTTAAGCTACTGCGAACTGCACGTCTCTTCCAAGGGGCATTTAAACGGTTTTGTTAAGCTACTGCGACCTGCACGTCTCTTCCAAAGGGCATTTAAACCGTCTTGTTAAGCTACTGCGTCCTACATGTCTCTTCCAAGGGGCATTTAAACCTTCTTATTAAGCTACTGCGACCTGCACGTCTCTTCCAAGGACCATGTAAACCGTCTTGTTAAGCTACTGCGACCACCACCGCTCTTCCAAGGGGCATTTAAACCATCTTGTTAAGCTACTGCGACCTGCACGTCTCTTCCAAGGGGCATTTAAACCGTCTTTTTAAGCTACTGCGATCTCCACCGCTCTTCCAAGGGGCTTTTAAACAGTCTTGTTATGCTACTGAGACCTGCACGTCTCTTCCAAGGGGCATTTAAACCGTCTTTTTAAGCTAATACGACCAGCATTTCTCTTCCAAGGGGCATTTAAACTGTCTTGTTAAGCTACTGCGACCTGCACGTCTCTTCCAAGGGTCATTTAAACCTTCTTATTAAGCTACTGCGTCCAGCGTGTCTCTTCCAAGGGGCATTTAAACCATCTTGTTAAGCTACTGCGACCTCCATCGCTCTTCCAAGGGGCATTTAAAACGTCTTGTTAAGCTACTGCGACCTTATCGTCTTTTACAAGGGACATTTAAACAGTCTTTTTAAGCTACTGCGACCTGCACGTTTCTTCCAAGGGGCATTTAAATCGTCATGTTAAGCTAATGCGACCTGCATGTCTCTTGCAAGGGGTATTTAGACCGTCTAGTTAAGCTACTGCGACCTGCACGTCTCTTCCAAGGGGCATTTAAACCGTTTTGTTAAGCTACTGCTACCTGCATGTCTCTTCCAAGGGGCATTTATATCGTCTTGTTAAGCTGCTGCGACCTGCATGTCTCTTCCAAAAGGGATTTAAACCGTCTTATTAAGCTACTGCGACATGTACGTCTCTTCCAAGGGGCATTTAAACCGTCTTGTTAAGCTACTGCGACCTGCACGTCTCTTCCAAGGGGAATTTAAACCGTCTTGTTAAGCTATTGCGACCTGCATGTCTCTTCCAAGGAGCATGTAAACCGTCTTTTTAAGCTACTGCGACCACCACCGCTCTTCCAAGGGGCATTTAAACCATCTTGTTAAGCTACTGCGACCTCCACCGCTCTTCCAAGGGGCATTTAAACCGTCTTGTTAAGCTACTGCGTCCTGCACGTCTCTTCCAAGGGGCATTTAAACCATCTTTTTAAGCTACTGCGACCTCCACGTCTCTTGCAAGGGGAATTTAAACCATCTTGTTAAGCTACTGCGACTTGCACTTCTCTTCCAAGGGGCATTTAAACCTTCTTGTTTAGCTACTGTAACCTCCACCACTTTTCCAAGGGGCATTTAAACCGTCTTGTTAAGCTACTGCGACCTGCATGTCTCTTCCAAGGGGCATTTAATCCGTCTTGTTAAGCTAGTGGGACCTGCACGTCTCTTCCAAGGGGCATTTAAACCAGCTTGTTAAGCTGCTGCGACCTGCATGTCTCTTCCAAGGGGCATTTAAACCATCTTGTTAAGCTACTGTGACCTCCACCGCTCTACCAAGGGGCATTTAAACCGTCTTATTAAGCTACTGCGACCTGCTCTACTCTACCAAAGGGTATTTAAACCGTCTTGTTAAGCTACTGCGACCTGCACGTCTCTTCCAAGGGGCATTTAAACCGTCTTGTTAAGCTACTGCGACCTCCACCGCTCTTCCAAGGGGCATTTAAACCGTCTTGTTAAGCTACTGCGATCTGCAGATCTCTTCCAAGGGGCATTTAAACCGTCTTGTTAAGCTACTGCGACCTCCACCGCTCTTCCAAAGGGCATTTTAACCATCTTGTTAAGCTACTGTGACCTGCACGTCGCTGCCAAGGGGCATTTAATCCGTCTTGTTAAGCTACTGCGAACTACACGTCTCTTCCAAGGGGCATTTAAACCGTTTTGTTAAGCTTTTGCGACTTGCACGTCTCTTCCAAGAGGCATTTAAACTGTCTTGTTAAGCTACTGCGAACTGCACTTCTCTTCCAAGGGGTATTTAAACCGTCTTGTTAATCTTCTGCGACCGGCACGTCTCTTCCAAGGGGCATTTTAACCGTCTTGTTAAGCTACTGCGACCTTCACGTCTCTTCCAAGGGGCATTTAATCTGTCTTGTTAAGCTACTGCGACCTCCACCGCTCTTCCAAGGGGCATTTAAACCGTCTTTTTAAGCTACTGCGACCTCCACCGCTGTTCCAAAGGGCATTTAAAGCGTCTTGTTAAGCTGCTACGACTTCCACTGCTCTTCCAAGGGGCATTTAATCCGTCTTGTTAAGCTACTGATACCTGCACTTCTCTTCCTAGGGGCATTTAAACTGTCTTGTTAAGCTATTGTGACCTTCACCGCTCTTCCAAGGGGCATTTAAACCGTCTTGTTAAGCTACTGCAACCTGCTCGTCTCTTCCAAGGGGCATTTAAACTGTCTTGTTAAGCTACTGCAACCTGCACGTCTCTTCCAAGGCACATTTAAACCGTCTATTTAAGCTACTGCGACCTGCATGTCTCTTCCAAGGTGCATTTAAACCGTCTTTTTAAGCTACTGCGACTTTCACGTCACTTCCAAGGGGCATTGAAACCGTCTTGTTAAGCTACTGTAACCTGCACCACTTTTCCGAGGGGCATTTATACCGTCTTGTTAAGCTACTGTGACCTGCACGTCTCTTCCAAGAGGCATTTAAACCGTCTTGGTAAGCTACTGCGACCTGCAAGCCCATTCCATGGGGCATTTAAATGCTCTTGTTAAGCTACTGCAACCTGCACGTCTCTACCAAGGGGGATTTAAACTGTCTTGTGAAGCTACTGCGACCTGCACGTCTCTTCCAAGGGGCATTTAAACTTTCTAGTTAATCTACTGCGACCTGCACGGCTCTTCCAAAGGGAATTTAAACCTTCTTATTAAGCTACTGCGACCTGCACATCTCTTCCAAGGGCCATTTAAACTGTCTTGTTAAGCTACTGTGACCTCCACCGCTCTTCCAAGTGGCATTTAAACCGTCTTGTTAAGCTACTGCAACTTCCACTTCTCTTCCAAGGGGCATTTAAACCGTCTTGTTAAGCTACTGCGACCTGCACGTCTCTTCCAAGGGACATTTAAACCATCTTGTTAAGCTACTACGACCTGCACGTCTCTTCCAAGGGGTATTTAAACTGTCTTGTTAAGCTACTGCGACCTCCAGCGCTCTTCCAAGGGGAATTTAAACTATCTTGTTAAGCTACTTCGACCTGCACGTCTCTTCCAAGGGGCATTTAAACCGTCTTGTTAAGCTTCTGCGACCTGCACGTCTCTTCCAAGGGGCATTTAAACCGTCTTGTTAAGCTACTGCAACTTGCACGTCTCTTCCAAGGGGCATTTAAACGGTCTTGTTAAGCTACTGTAACCTCCACCAATTTTCCAAGGGGCAGTTAAACTGTCTTGTTAATTTACTGCGACCTCCACCGCTCTTCCATGTGGCATTTAAACCGTCTTGTTAAGCTACTGCGACCTGCACTTCTCTTCCAAGGGGCATTTAAACCGTCTTGTTAAGCTACTACGACCTGCACGTCTCTTCCAAGGGGTATTTAAACTGTCTTGTTAAGCTACAGGGACCTTCACCTCTCTTCCAAGGGGAATTTAAACCATCTTGTTAAGCTACTGCGACCTTCACGTCTCTTCCAAGGGGCATTTAAACCATCTTGTTAAGCTACTGCGACCTGCACGTCTCTTCCAAGGGGCATTTAAACCATCTTGTTAAGCTACTGCGACCTCCACCGCTCTTCCAAGGGGCATTTAAACCGTATTGTTAAGCTACTGCGACCTGCACGTCTCTCCCAAGGGGCATTTAAAACGTCTTGTTAAGCTACTGTAACCTCCACCACTTTTCCAAGGGGCATTTAAACCATCTTGTTAAGCTACTGTGACCTGCATGTCTCTTCCAAGGGGCATTTAAACCATCTTTTTAAGCTACTGCGACCTGCACGTCTCTTCCAAGGGGCATTTAAACCGTCTTGTTAAGCTACTGCGACTTGCACGTCTCTTCCAAGGGGCATTTAAACCTTCTTGTTTAGCTACTGTAACCTCCACCACTTTTCCAAGGGTCATTTAAACCGTCTTGTTAAGCTACTGCGACCTGCACGTCTCTTCCAAGGGGCATTTAATCCGTCTTGTTAAGCTATTGGGACCTGCATGTCTCTTCCAAGGGGCATTTAAACCATCTTGTTAAGCTACTGTGACCTCCACCGCTCTACCAAGGGGCTTTTTAACAGTCTTATTAAGCTACTGCGACCTGCTCTACTCTACCAAAGAGTATTTAAACCGTCTTGTTAAGCTACTGCGACCTGCACGTCTCTTCCAAGGGGCATTTAAACCGTCTTGTTAAGCTACTGCAACCTCCACCGTTCTTCCAAGGGGCATTTATTCCGTCTTGTTAAGCTACTGCGACCTCCACCGCTCTTCCAAAGGGCATTTTAACCATCTTGTTAAGCTACTGTGACCTGCACGTCTCTGCCAAGGGGCATTTAATCCGTCATGTTAAGCTACTGCGAACTGCACGTCTCTTCCAAGGGGCATTTAAACCGTCTTGTTAAGCTTCTGCGACTTGCACGTCTCTTCCAAGGGGCATTTAAACTGTCTTGTTAAGCTACTGCGAACTGATCTTCTCTTCCAAGCGGCATTAAAACCGTCTTGTTAAGCTTCTGCGACCGGCACGTCTCTTCCAAGGGGCATTTTAACCGTCTTGTTAAGCTACTGCGACCTTCACGTCTCTTCCAAGGGGCATTTAAGCTGTCTTGTTAAGCTACTGTGACCTCCACCGCTCTTCCAAGGGGCATTTAAACCGTTTTTTTAAGCTACTGCGACCTCCACCGCTCTTCCAAAGGGCATTTAAAGCGGCTTGTTAAGCTACAACGACTTCCACTGCTCTTCCAAGGGGCATTTAATCCGTCTTGTTAAGCTACTGCTACCTGCACTTCTCTTCCAAGGGGCATTTAAACTGTCTTGTTAAGCTATTGTGACCTTCACCGCTCTTCCAAGGGGCATTTAAACCGTCTTGTTAAGCTACTGCAACCTGCTCGTCTCTTCCAAGGGGCATTTAAACCGTCTTGTTAAGCTACTGCAACCTGCACGTCTCTTCCAAGGCACATTTAAACCGTCTTTTTAAGCTACTGCGACCTGCATGTCTCTTCCAAGGCACATTTAAACCGTCTATTTAAGCTACTGCAACCTGCACGTCTCTTCCAAGGCACATTTAAACCGTCTATTTAAGCTACTGCGACCTGCATGTCTCTTCCAAGGCGCATTTAAACCGTCTTTTTAAGCTACTGCGACTTTCACGTCACTTCCAAGGGGCATTTAAACCGTCTTGTTAAGCTACTGTGACCTGCACGTCTCTTCCAAGAGGCGTTTAAACCGTCTTGGTAAGCTACTGCGACCTGCAAGCCTATTCCATGGGGGAATTTAAATGCTCTTGTTAAGCTAATGCAACCTGCACGTCTCTACCAAGGGGGATTTAAACTGTCTTGTGAAGCTACTGCGACCTGCACGTCTCTTCCAAGGGGCATTTAAACTGTCTTGTTAATCTACTGCGACCTGCACGGCTCTTCCAAGGGGCATTTAAACCTTCTTATTAAGCTACTGCGTCCTGCACATCTCTCCAAGGGCCATTTAAACTGTCTTGTTAAGCTACTGTGACCTCCACCGCTCTTCCAAGTGGCATTTAAACCGTCTTGTTAAGCTACTGCAACTTGCACTTCTCTTCCAAGGGACATTTAAACCATCTTGTTAAGCTACTGCGACCTGCACGTCTCTTCCAAGGGACATTTAAACCGTCTTGTTAAGCTACTACGACCTTCACGTCTCTTCCAAGGAGTATTTAAACTGTCTTGTTAAGCTACTGCGACCTCCAGCGCTCTTCCAAGGGGAATTTAAACTATCTTGTTAAGCAACTTCTACCTGCACGTCTCTTCCAAGGGGCATTTAAACCGTCTTGTTAAGCTACTGCGACCTGCACGTCTCTTCCAAGGGGCATTTAAACCGTCTTGTTAAGCTACTGCAACTTGCACGTCTCTTCCAAGGGGCATTTAAACCGTCTTGTTAAGCTACTGTAACCTCCACCACTTTTCCAAGGGGCATTCAAACTGTCTTGTTAATTTACTGCGACCCCCACTGCTCTTCCATGTGGCATTTAAACCGTCTTGTTAAGCTACTGCGACCTGCACTTCTCTTCCAAGGGGCATTTAAACCGTCTTGTTAAGCTACTACGACCTGCACGTCTCTTCCAAGGGGTATTTAAACTGTCTTGTTAAGCTACTGCGACCTCCACCGCTCTTCCAAAGGGAATTTAAACCATCTTGTTAAGCTACTGCGACCTTCACGTCTCTTCCAAGGGGCATTTAAACCATCTTGTTAAGCTACAGCGACTTGCACGTCTCTTCCAAGGGGCATTTAAACCGTCTTGTTAAGCTACTGTAACCTCCACCACTTTTCCAAGGGGCATTTAAACCGTCTTGTTAAGCTACTGCGACCTGCATGTCTCTTCCAAGGGGCATTTAAACCGTCCTTTTAAGCTACTGCGACCTGCATGTTTCTTCCATGTGGCATTTAAACCGTCTTGTTAAGCTACTGCGACCTGCAAGTCTCTTCCAAGGGGTATTTAAACCGTCTTGTTAAGCTACCGCGACTTGCACGTCTCTTCCAAGGGGCATTTAAACCTTCTTGTTTAGCTACTGTAACCTCCACCACTTTTCCAAGGGGCATTTAAACCGTCTGGTTAAGCTACTGCGACCTGCATGTCTCTTCCAAGGGGCATTTAAACCGTCTTGTTAAGCTGCTGCGACCTGCATGTCTCTTCCAAGGGGCATTTAAACCGTCTTGTTAAGCTACTGCCACCTCCACCGCTCTACCAAGGGGCATTTAAACCGTCTTGTTAAGCTACTGCGACCTCCACTGCTCTTCCAAGGGGCATTTAATCCGTCTTGTTAAGCTACTGCGAACTGCACGTCTCTTCCAATCTGCATTTAAACAGTCTTGTTAAGCTTCTGCGACTTGCACGTCTCTTCCAAGGGGCATTTAAACTGTCTTGTTAAGCTACTGCGAAATGCACTTCTCTTCCAAGGGGCATTTAAACCGTCTTGTTAAGCTTCTGCGACTTCCACGTCTCTTCCAAGGGGCATTTAAACCGTCTTGTTAAGCTACTGCGAACTGCACGTCTCTTCCAAGGGGCATTTAAACCGTCTTGTTAAGCTTCTGCGACTTGCACGTCTCTTCCAAGGGGCATTTAAACCGTCTTGTTAAGCTTCTGCGACCTGCACGTCTCTTCCAAGGGCCATTTTAACCGTCTTGTTAAGCTACTGCGACCTTCACGTCTCTTCCAAGTGGCATTTAAGCTGTCTTGTTAAGCTACTGCGACCTCCAACGCTCTTCCAAGGGACATTTAAACCGTCTTTTTCAGCTACTGCGACCTCCACCGCTCTTCCAAAGGGCATTTAAACCGTCTTGTTAAGCTACTACGACCTCCACTGGTCTTCCAAGGGGCATTTAATCCGTCTTGTTAAGCTACTGCTACCTGCACTTCTCTTCCAAGGGGCATTTAAACTATCTTGTTAAGCTATTGTGACCTCCACCGCTCTTCCAAGGGCATTTAAACAATCTTGTTAAGCTACTGCGACCTGCTCGTTTCTTCCAAGGGGCATTTAAACCGTCTTGTTAAGCTACTGCGACCTGCACGTCTCCTCCAAGGCACATTTAAACCGTCTTTTTAAGCTACTGCGACCTGCATGTCTCTTCCAAGGCGCATTTAAACCGTCTTTTTAAGCTACTGCGACTTGCACGTCACTTCCAAGGGGCATTTAAACCGTCTTGTTAAGTTACTGTAACCTCCACCACTTTTCCGAGGGGCATTTAAACCGTCTTGTTAAGCTACTGTGACCTGCAAGCCTATTCCATGGGGCATTTAAATCCTCTTGTTAAGCTACTGCAACCTCCACGTCTCTATCAAGGGGGATTTAAACTGTCTTGTGAAGCTACTGCGACCTGCACGTCTCTTCCAAGGGGCATTTAAACCGTCTTGCTAAGCTACTGCGACCTGCACGTCTCTTCCAAGGGGCATTTAAACCTTCTTATTAAACTACTGCGACCTACACATCTCTTCCAAGGGACATTTAAACCATCTTGTTAAGCTACTATGACCTGCACGTCTCTTCCAAGGTGTATTTAAAATGTCTTGTTAAGCTACTGCAACCTCCAGCGCTCTTCCAAGGGGAATTTAAACCATCTTGTTAAGCTACTGCGACCTGCACATCTCGTCTATGGGCATTTAAACCGTCTTGTTAAGCTACTGCGACCTGCACGTCTCTTCCAAGGGGCATTTAAACCATCTTGTTAAGCTACTGCGACTTGCACTTCTCTTCCAAGGGGCATTTAAACCATCTTGTTAAGCTACTGTAACCTCCACCACTTTTCCAAGGGGCATTTAAACAGTCTTGTTAAGCTACTGCGACCTGCATGTCTCTTCCAAGGGGCATTTAAACCGTCTTTTTAAGCTACTGCGACCTGCACGTCTCTTCCAAGGGGTCATTTAAACCGTCTTGTTAAGCTACTACGACTTGCAAGTCTCTTCCAAGGGGCATTTACACCTTCTTGTTTAGCTGCTATAACCTCCACCACTTTTCCAAGGGGCATTTAAACCATCTTGTTAAGCTACTGCGACCTGCTCTACTCAACCAAAGGGTATTTAAACAGTCTTGTTAAGCTACTGCGACCTGCACGTCTCTTCCAAGGAGCATTTAAACCGTCTTGTTAAGCTACTGCGACCTCCACCGCTCTTCCAAGGGGCATTTAAACCGTGTTATTAAGCTACTGCTACCTGCACGTCTCTTCCAAGGGGCATTTAAACTGTCTTGTTAAGCTACTGCGAACTGCACTTCTCTTCCAAGGGGCATTTAAACCGTCTTGTTAAGCTTCTGCGACCGGCACGTCTCTTCCAAGGGGCATTTTAACCGTCTTGTTCAGCTACTGCGACCTTCACGTCTCTTCCAAGGGGCATTTAAGCTGTCTTGTTAAGCTACTGTGACCTCCACCGCTCTTCCAAGGGGCATTTAAACCATTTTTTTAAGCTACTGCGACCTCCACCGCTCTTCCAAAGGGCATTTAAAGCGTCTTGTTAAGCTACTACGACTTCCACTGCTCTTCCAAGGGGCATTTAATCCGTCTTGTTAAGCTACTGCTACCTGCACTTCTCTTCCAAGGGGCATTTAAACTGTCTTGTTAAGCTATTGTGACCTTCACCGCTCTTCCAAGGGGCATTTAAACCGTCTTGTTAAGCTACTGCAACCTGCTCGTCTCTTCCAAGGGCATTTAAACCGTCTTGTTAAGCTACTGCAACCTGCACGTCTCTTCCAAGGCACATTTAAACCGTCTATTTAAGCTACTGCGACCTGCATGTCTCTTCCAAGGCGCATTTAAACCGTCTTTTTAAGCTACTGCGACTTTCACGTCACTTCCAAGGGGCATTGAAACCGTCTTGTTAAGCTACTGTAACCTCCACCACTTTTCCGAGGGGCATTTAAACCGTCTTGTTAAGCTACTGTGACCTGCACGTCTCTTCCAAGAGGCATTTAAACCGTCTTGGTAAGCTACTGCGACCTGCAAGCCTATTCCATGGGGCATTTAAATGCTCTTGTTAAGATACTGCAGCCTGCACGTCTCTACCAAGGGGGATTTAAACTGTCTTGTGAAGCTACTGCGACCTGCACGTCTCTTCCAAGGGGCATTTAAACCGTCTTGTTAATCTACTGCGACCTGCACGGCTCTTCCAAGGGGCATTTAAACCTTCTTATTAAGCTACTGCGACCTGCACATCTCTCCAAGGGTCATTTAAACTGTCTTGTTAAGCTACTGTGACCTCCACCGCTCTTCCAAGTGGCATTTAAACCGTCTTGTTAAGCTACTGCAACTTGCACTTCTCTTCCAAGGGGCATTTAAACCATCTTGTTAAGCTACTGCGACCTGCACGTCTCTTCCAAGGAGTATTTAAACTGTCTTGTTATGCTACTGCGACCTCCAGCGCTCTTCCAAGGGGAATTTAATCTATCTTGTTAAGCTACTGCGACCTGCACGTCTCTTCCAAGGGGCATTTAAACCGTCTTGTTAAGCTACTGCGACCTGCACGTCTCTTCCAAGGGGCATTTAAACAGTCTTGTTAAGCTACTGCAACTTGCACGTCTCTTCCAAGGGGCATTTAAACCGTCTTGTTAAGCTACTGTAACCTCCACCACTTTTCCAAGGGGCATTTAAACTGTCTTGTTAATTTACTGCGACCTACACCGCTCTTCCATGTGGCATTTAAACCGTCTTGTTAAGCTACTGCGACCTACACTTCTCTTCCAAGGGGCATTTAAACCGTCTTATTAAGCTACTACGACCTGCACGTCTCTTCCAAGGGGTATTTAAACTGTCTTGTTAAGCTACTGCGACCTCCACCGCTCTTCCAAGGGGAATTTAAACCTTCTTGTTAAGCTACTGCGACCTTAACGTCTCTTCCAAGGGGCATTTAAACCATCTTGTTAAGCTACTGCGACCTGCACGTCTCTTCCAAGGGGCATTTAAACCATCTTGATAAGCTACTGCGACTTGCACGTCTCTTCCAAGGGGCATTTAAACCGTCTTGTGAAGCTACTGTAACCTCCACCACTTTTCCAAGGGGCATTTAAACCGTCTTGTTAAGCTTCTGCGACCTGCATGTCTCTTCCAAGGGGCATTTAAACCGTCCTTTTAAGCTACTGCGACCTGCATGTTTCTTCCATGTGGCACTTAAACCGTCTTGTTAAGCTACTGCGACCTGCATGTCTCTTCCAAGGGGTATTTAAACCGTCTTGTTAAGCTACTGCGACTTGCACGTCTCTTCCAAGGGGCATTTAAACCTTCTTGTTTAGCTACTGTAACCTCCACCACTTTTCCAAGGGGCATTTAAACCGTCTGGTTAAGCTACTGCGACCTGCATGTCTCTTCCAAGGGGCATTTAAACCGTCTTGTTAAGCTACTGGGACCTGCACGTCTCTTCCAAGGGCATTTAAACCGTCTTTTTAAGCTGCTGCGACCTGCATGTCTCTTCCAAGGGGCATTTAAACCGTCTTGTTAAGCTCCTGCCACCTCCACCGCTCTACCAAGGGGCATTTAAACCGTCTTGTTAAACTACTGCGACCTCCACTGCTCTTCCAAGGGGCATTTAATCCGTCTTGTTAAGCTACTGCGAACTGCACGTCTCTTCCAAGGGGCATTTAAACAGTCTTGTTAAGCTTCTGCGACTTGCAAGTGTCTTCCAAGGGGCATTTAAACCGTCTTGTTAAGCTACTGCGAACTGCATGTCTCTTCCAAGGGGCATTTAAACCGTCTTGTTAAGCTTCTGCGACTTGCACGTCTCTTCCAAGGGGCATTTAAACCGTCTTGTTAAGCTACTGCGAACTGCACGTCTCTTCCAAGGGGCATTTAAACCGTCTTGCTAAGCTTCTGCGACTTGCACGTCTCTTCCAAGGGGCATTTAAACCGTCTTGTTAAGCTTCTGCGACCTGCACGTCTCTTCCAAGGGCCATTTTAATCGTCTTGTTAAGCTACTGCGACCTTCACGTCTCTTCCAAGTGGCATTTAAGCTGTCTTGTTAAGTTACTGCGACCTCCACCGCTCTTCCAAGGGGCATTTAAACCGTCTTTTTAAGCTACTGCGACCTCCACCGCTCTTTCAAAGGGCAGTTAAACCATCTTGTTAAGCTACTACGACCTCCACTGCTCTTCCAAGGGGCATTTAATCCGTCTTGTTAAGCTACTGCTACCTGCACTTCTCTTCCAAGGGGCATTTAAACTGTCTTGTTAAGCTATTGTGACCTCCACCGCTCTTCCAAGGGCATTTAAACCCTCTTGTTACGCTACAGCGACCTGCTCGTTTCTTCCAAGGGGCATTTAAACCGTCTTGTTAAGCTACTGCGACCTGCACGTCTCCTCCAAGGCACATTTAAACCGTCTTTTTAAGCTACTGCGACTTGCACGTCACTTCCAAGGGGCATTTAAACCGTCTTGTTAAGTTACTGTAACCTCCACCACTTTTCCGAGGGGCATTTAAACCGTCTTGTTAAGCTACTGTGACCTGCAAGCCTATTCCATGGGGCATTTAAATCCTCTTGTTAAGCTGCTGCAACCTCCACGTCTCGATCAAGGGGAATTTAAACTGTCTTGTGAAGCTACTGCGACCTGCACGTCTCTTCCAAGGGGCATTTAAACCGTCTTGCTAAGCTACTGCGACCTGCACGTCTCTTCCAAGGGGCATTTAAACCTTCTTATTAAACTACTGCGACCTGCACATCTCTTCCAAGGGCCATTTAAACTGTCTTGTTAAGCTACAGTGACCTCCACCGCTCTTCCAAGTGGCATTTAAACCGTCTTGTTAAGCTACTGCGACCTGCACTTCTCTTCCAAGGGGCATTTAAACCGTCTTGTTAAGCTACTACGACCTGCATGTCTCTTGCAAGGTGTATTTAAAATGTCTTGTTAAGCTACTTCAACCTCCAGCGCTCTTCCAAGGGGAATTTAAACCATCTTGTTAAGCTACTGCGACCTGCACATCTCGTCTATGGGGCATTTAAACCGTCTTGTTAAGCTACTGCGACCTGCACGTCTCTTCCAAGGGGCATTTAAACCATCTTGTTAAGCTACTGCGACTTGCACTTCTCTTCCAAGGGGCATTTAAACCATCTTGTTAAGCTACTGTAACCTCCACCACTTTTCCAAGGGGCATTTAAACAGTCTTGTTAAGCTACTGCGACCTGCATGTCTCTTCCAAGGGGCATTTAAACTGTCTTTTTAAGTTACTGCGACCTGCACGTCTTTTCCAAGGGGTCATTTAAACCGTCTTGTTAAGCTACTACGACTTGCAAGTCTCTTCCAAGGGGCATTTACACCTTCTTGTTCAGCTGCTGTAACCTCCACCACTTTTCCAAGGGGCATTTAAACCGTCTTGTTAAGCTACTGCGACCTGCTCTACTCAACCAAAGGGTATTTAAACGTCTTGTTAAGCTACTGCGACCTGCACGTCTCTTCCAAGGGGCATTTAAACCATCTTGTTAAGCTACTGCTACCTGCACGTCTCTTCCAAGGGGCATTTAAACTGTCTTGTTAAGCTACTGCGAACTGCACTTCTCTTCCAAGGGGCATTTAAACCGTCTTGTTAAGCTTCTGTGACCGGCACGTCTCTTCCAAGGGGCATTTTAAACGTCTTGTTAAGCTACTGCGACCTTCACGTCTCTTCCACGGGGCATTTAAGCTGTCTTGTTAAGCTACTGCGACCTCCACCGCTCTTCCAAGGGTCATTTAAACCGTTTTTTTAATCTACTGCAACCTCCACCGCTCTTCCAAAGGGCATTTAAAGCCTCTTGTTAAGCTACTACGACTTCCACTGCTCTTCCAAGGGGCATTTAATCCGTCTTGTTAAGCTACTGCTACCTGCACTTCTCTTCCAAGGGGCATTTAAACTGTCTTGTTAAGCTATTGTGACCTTCACCGCTCTTCCAAGGGGCAATTAAACCGTCTTGTTAAGCTACTGCAACCTGCTCGTCTCTTCCAAGGGGCATTTAAACTGTCTTGTTGAGCTACTGCAACCTGCACGTCTCTTCCAAGGCACATTTAAACCGTCTATTTAAGCTACTGCGACCTGCATGTCTCTTCCAAGGCGCATTTAAACCGTCTTTTTAAGCTACTGCGACTTTCACGTCACTTCCAAGGGGCATTGAAACCGTCTTGTTAAGCTACTGTAACCTCCACCACTTTTCTGAGGGGCATTTAAACCGTCTTGTTAAGCTACTGTGACCTGCACGTCTCTTGCAAGAGGCATTTAAACCGTCTTGGTAAGCTACTGCGACCTGCAAGCCTATTCCATGGGGCATTTAAATGCTCTTGTTAAGCTACTGCAACCTGCACATCTCTACCAAGGGGGATTTAAACTGTCTTGTGAAGCTACTGCGACCTGCACGTCTCTTCCAAGGGGCATTTAAACCGTCTTGTTAATCTACTGCGACCTGCACGGCTCTTCCAAGGGGCATTTAAACCTTCTTATTAAGGTACTGCGACCTGCACATCTCTTCCAAGGGCCATTTAAACTGTCTTGTTAAGCTACTGTGACCTCCACCGCTCTTCCAACTGGCATTTAAACCGTCTTGTTAAGCTACTGCAACTTGCACTTCTCTTCCAAGGGGCATTTAAACCATCTTGTTAAGCTACTGCGACCTGCACGTCTCTTCCAAGGGACATTTAAACCGTCTTGTTAAGCTACTATGACCTGCACGTCTCTTCCAAGGGGTATTTAAACTGTCTTGTTAAGCTACTGCGACCTCCAGCGCTCTTCCAAGGGGAATTTAAACTATCTTGATAAGCTACTTCGACCTGCACGTCTCTTCCAAGGGGCATTTAAACCGTCTTGTTAAGCTACTGCGACCTGCACGTCTCTTCCAAGGGGCATTTAAACCGTCTTGTTAAGCTACTGCAACTTGCACGTCTCTTCCAAGGGGCATTTAAAACGTCTTGTTAAGCTACTGTAACCTCCACCACTTTTCCAAGGGGCATTTAAACTGTCTTGTTAATTTACTGCGACCTCCTCCGCTCTTCCATGTGGCATTTAAACGTCTTGTTAAGCTACTGCGACCTGCACTTCTCTTCCAAGGGGCATTTAAACCGTCTTGTTAAGCTACTACGACCTTCACGTCTCTTCCAAGGGGTATTTAAACTGTCTTGTTAAGCTACAGGGACCTCCACCTCTCTTCCAAGGGGAATTTAAACCATCTTGTTAAGCTACTGCGACGTTCACGTCTCTTCCAAGGGGCATTTAAACCATCTTGTTAAGCTACTGCAACCTGCACGACTCTTCCAAGGGGCATTTAAACCATCTTCTTAAGCTACTGCGACTTGCACGTCTCTTCCAAGGGGCATTTAAACCGTCTTGTTAAGCTACTGTAACCTCCACCACTTTTCCAAGGGGCATTTAAACTGTCTTGTTAATTTACTGCGACCTCCACCGCTCTTCCATGTGGCATTTAAACCGTCTTGTTAAGCTACTGCGACCTGCACTTCTCTTCCAAGGGGCATTTAAACCGTCTTGTTAAGCTACTACGACCTGCACGTCTCTTCCAAGGGGTATTTAAACTGTCTTGTTAAGCTACAGGGACCTCCACCGCTCTTCCAAGGGGAATTTAAACCATCTTGTTAAGCTACTGCGACCTTCACGTCTCTTCCAAGGGGCATTTAAACCATCTTGTTAAGCTACTGCGACCTGCACGTCTCTTCCAAGGGGCATTTAAACCATCTTCTTAAGCTACTGCGACTTGCACGTCTCTTCCAAGGGGCATTTAAACTGTCTTGTTAAGCTACTGTAACCTCCACCACTTTTCCAAGGGGCATTTAAACCGTCTTGTTAAGCTACTGAGACCTGCATGTCTCTTCCAAGGGGCATTTAAACCGTCTTGCTAAGCTACTGCGACCTGCACGTCTCTTCCAAGGGGCATTTAAACCTTCTTATTAAACTACTGCGACCTGCACATCTCTTCCAAGGGCCATTTAAACTGTCTTGTTAAGCTACAGTGACCTCCACCGCTCTTCCAAGTGGCATTTAAACCGTCTTGTTAAGCTACTGCGACCTGCACTTCTCTTCCAAGGGGCATTTAAACCGTCTTGTTAAGCTACTACGACCTGCATGTCTCTTGCAAGGTGTATTTAAAATGTCTTGTTAAGCTACTTCAACCTCCAGCGCTCTTCCAAGGGGAATTTAAACCATCTTCTTAAGCTACTGCGACCTGCACATCTCGTCTATGGGGCATTTAAACCGTCTTGTTAAGCTACTGCGACCTGCACGTCTCTTCCAAGGGGCATTTAAACCATTTGGTTAAGCTACTGCGACTTGCACTTCTCTTCCAAGGGGCATTTAAACCATCTTGTTAAGCTACTGTAACCTCCACCACTTTTCCAAGGGGCATTTAAACAGTCTTGTTAAGCTACTGCGACCTGCATGTCTCTTCCAAGGGGCATTTAAACTGTCTTTTTAAGTTACTGCGACCTGCACGTCTCTTCCAAGGGGTCATTTAAACCGTCTTCTTAAGCTACTACGACTTGCAAGTCTCTTCCAAGGGGCATTTACACCTTCTTGTTTAGCTGCTGTAACCTCCACCACTTTTCCAAGGGGCATTTAAACCGTCTTGTTAAGCTACTGCGACCTGCTCTACTCAACCAAAGGGTATTTAAACGTCTTCTTAAGCTACTGCGACCTGCACGTCTCTTCCAAGGGGCATTTAAACCGTCTTGTTAAGCTACTGCTAAGTGCACGTCTCTTCCAAGGGGCATTTAAACTGTCTTGTTAAGCTACTGCGAACTGCACTTCTCTTCCAAGGGGCATTTAAACCATCTTGTTAAGCTTCTGTGACCGGCACGTCTCTTCCAAGGGGCATTTTAAACGTCTTGTTAAGCTACTGCGACCTTCACGTCTCTTCCAAGGGGCATTTAAGCTGTCTTGTTAAGCTACTGCGACCTCCACCGCTCTTCCAAGGGGCATTTAAACCGTTTTTTTAAGCTACTGCAACCTCCACCGCTCTTCCAAAGGGCATTTAAAGCCTCTTGTTAAGCTACTACGACTTCCACTGCTCTTCCAAGGGGCATTTAATCCGTCTTGTTAAGCTACTGCTACCTGCACTTCTCTTCCAAGGGGCATTTAAACTGTCTTGTTAAGCTATTGTGACCTTCACCGCTCTTCCAAGGGGCAATTAAACCGTCTTGTTAAGCTACTGCAACCTGCTCGTCTCTTCCAAGGGGCATTTAAACTGTCTTGTTAAGCTACTGCAACCTGCACGTCTCTTCCAAGGCACATTTAAACCGTCTATTTAAGCTACTGCGACCTGCATGTCTCTTCCAAGGCGCATTTAAACCGTCTTTTTAAGCTACTGCGATTTTCACGTCACTTCCAAGGGGCATTGAAACCGTCTTGTTAAGCTACTGTAACCTCCACCACTTTTCCGAGGGGCATTTAAACCGTCTTGTTAAGCTACTGTGACCTGCACGTCTCTTCCAAGAGGCATTTAAACCATCTTGGTAAGCTACTGCGACCTGCAAGCCTATTCCATGGGGCATTTAAATGCTCTTGTTAAGCTACTGCAACCTGCACATCTCTACCAAGGGGGATTTAAACTGTCTTGTGAAGCTACTGCGACCTGCACGTCTCTTCCAAGGGGCATTTAAACCATCTTGTTAATCTACTGCGACCTGCACGGCTCTTCCAAGGGGCATTTAAACCTTCTTATTAAGGTACTGCGACCTGCACATCTCTTCCAAGGGCCATTTAAACTGTCTTGTTAAGCTACTGTGACCTCCACCGCTCTTCCAACTGGCATTTAAACCGTCTTGTTAAGCTACTGCAACTTGCACTTCTCTTCCAAGGGGCATTTAAACCATCTTGTTAAGCTACTGCGACCTGCACGTCTCTTCCAAGGGACATTTAAACCGTCTTGTTAAGCTACTACGACCTGCACGTCTCTTCCAAGGGGTATTTAAACTGTCTTGTTAAGCTACTGCGACCTCCAGCGCTCTTCCAAGGGGAATTTAAACTATCTTGATAAGCTACTTCGACCTACACGTCTCTTCCAAGGGGCATTTAAACCGTCTTGTTAAGCTACTGCGACCTGCACGTCTCTTCCAAGGGGCATTTAAACCGTCTTGTTAAGCTACTGCAACTTGCACGTCTCTTCCAAGGGGCATTTAAAACGTCTTGTTAAGCTACTGTAACCTCCACCACTTTTCCAAGGGGCATTTAAACTGTCTTGTTAATTTACTGCGACCTCCACCGCTCTTCCATGTGGCATTTAAACCGTCTTGTTAAGCTACTGCGACCTGCACTTCTCTTCCAAGGGGCATTTAAACCGTCTTGTTAAGCTACTACGACCTGCACGTCTCTTCCAAGGGGTATTTAAACTGTCTTGTTAAGCTACAGGGACCTCCACCGCTCTTCCAAGGGGAATTTAAACCATCTTGTTAAGCTACTGCGACGTTCACGTCTCTTCCAAGGGGCATTTAAACCATCTTGTTAAGCTACTGCGACCTGCACGACTCTTCCAAGGGGCATTTAAACCATCTTCTTAAGCTACTGCGATCTGCACGTCTCTTCCAAGGGGCATTTAAACCGTCTTGTTAAGCTACTGTAACCTCCACCACTTTTCCAAGGGGCATTTAAACTGTCTTGTTAATTTACTGCGACCTCCACCGCTCTTCCATGTGGCATTTAAACCGTCTTGTTAAGCTACTGCGACCTGCACTTCTCTTCCAAGGGGCATTTAAACCGTCTTGTTAAGCTACTACGACCTGCACGTCTCTTCCAAGGGGTAATTAAACTGTCTTGTTAAGCTACAGGGACCTCCACCGCTCTTCCAAGGGGAATTTAAACCATCTTGTTAAGCTACTGCGACCTTCACGTCTCTTCCAAGGGGCATTTAAACCATCTTGTTAAGCTACTGGGACCTGCACGTCTCTTCCAAGGGGCATTTAAACCATCTTCTTAAGCTACTGCGACTTGCACGTCTCTTCCAAGGGGCATTTAAACCGTCTTGTTAAGCTACTGTAACCTCCACCACTTTTCCAAGGGGCATTTAAACCGTCTTGTTAAGCTACTGAGACCTGCATGTCTCTTCCAAGGGGCATTTAAACCGTCCTTTTAAGCTACTGCGACCTGCATGTTTCTTCCATGTGGCATTTAAACCGTCTTGTTAAGCTACTGCGACCTGCATGTCTCTTCCAAGGGGTATTTAAACCGTCTTATTAAGCTACTGCGACTTGCACGTCTCATCCAAGGGGCATTTAAACCTTCTTGTTTAGCTTGTTATGTTCTGCTACCAAAGCTAAGGAAAGAGAGGAGATCTGTCCCTACTATAAGACTCAGCTGAATCCCTACGATGTAACAGGGAACCTGATCCTGCGATCAGACCTGCTAAAGTCCTAATCTAGTCTGTACGGAGACCTATAGATGTGGGGAGGGAATCCCTACAAGTACTAAGGACTGGGAGGAATATGGGACACCTCCTAACAGAAATAGTAGCAGACAGAAGAACAAACAAAATAGATAGAACATAGAGGTCCGTAGACCAAGCAAACTAACAGAGTTAGATACAGAGCACAGGCAAGCTAGAAAGTAGATATACAATGAAGTCCAGCAAAGCCAGAAGGGCGGAGCAGGATTAAATAGGCCAACAAGGTCATGTGACCAGCAAAGGAAAAAAAACCTAACAGCAAGGTTCTAACAGTACCCCCCCTTCTAAGAGGATCCTCCGGATCCCCTAGGACCAGGCTTATCAGGAAATCTCCTGTGAAACGCTCTGATAAGTCTGGACGCGGAAACATCATCTGACCTCACCCAAGAGTTATCCTCGGGTCCGAAACCTTTCCAGGCCACAAGATACTGCAAACTACCTCTATACCGCCTAGAGTCAAGGATGCGAGAAATTTCATATTCCCCGTCCTCCACCACCGGAGGAACAGAGGCAGAGGCGTCACCATCCGACACGACAGCTTTTTTTAACAGAGAGACATGAAAGACCGGATTAATTCTCCAGGAGGTAGGAACCTCCAACCTAACAGCAGATTGGTTGACAACCTGAAGCACCTTAAAGGGCCCTACAAACTTGGGACCCAATTTCTTAGAAGGAATCCTCAACCGCAGATTCCTAGAGGACAACCAAACCATGTCACCAACAGCGAACAAAACCTCCTGTCGTTTCCTATCAAAGTAGTCTTTAGATTTTCTGTTGGCCTCCTGAAGATTACCACGCACATCCGTCCAAACTCTTTCCAAATCACCGGAAAAATTCTCCTCCTCAGGCACGGCAGATCCCAACTTGGAGAACGACCCAAACGACGGATGTCTCCCAGAACAACAAAAAAAAGGCGAACAACCAGCAGAAGAAGATGTATGATTGTTCAGAGCAAATTCGGCAAGTGGCAGAAACTCAGACCACCCCTCTTGATTGTCTGCCACAAAACAACGCAAGAACTGCTCAACATCCTGGTTTTTCCTTTCTGTCTGGCCATTAGATTCAGGATGGTATCCGGACGAAAACGACAAATGAATTCCCAACCTGTCACAAAAGGCACGCCAAAAACGAGCCACGAACTGAGGACCCCTATCAGAAACAATGTCAGTAGGAACGCCATGAAGTCTGACAATTTCCTTGACAAAGGCCTTAGCGAGAGTTTTAGCGCAGGGCAGTTTGACGAAGGGAACCAAGTGACACATCTTGCTAAAACGGTCCACGACCACCCAGATGACAGTAAAACCCTCAGAGGGGGGAAGGTCAGTTATAAAGTCCATAGCCAAATGTGTCCAAGGAGCACTGGGGACCTCCAAAGGACAAAGCAACCCCGCAGCAGGAGTATGTGAGGACTTGGATCTAGCACATATAGTACATTGGCGCACCCACTTAATGACTTCCTTCTGCCATCCAGGCCACCAAAAACTGCGACCCACAAGTCCCTTGGTCTCAGAAATTCCTGGATGACCTGCCAACCGAGACTCATGACACTCAACAAACAAATCTCTCCAAAAGGTCCTAGGCACAAACAACCTCCCATGAGGGGTGTTAGATGGGGCATTCTCCTGAGCTTTTAGAATCTCATCTTCCAAAACGGAGTCTAAAGCAGCTATCACAACACCTTCTTGTAAAATGTTTTCCTCTTTCTCAGCACCGACTATGGGAGAAAAACTGCGAGACAAGGCATCCGCCTTAACATTCTTAGTACCAGGGATGTAAGTAACGGAGAAATTAAACCGCGAGAAAAACAGTGCCCACCTAGCCTGACGGGCATTCAGGCGCTTGGCAGCATCAAGATATATCAGATTTTTATGATCCGTAAGAACCTGAACGGGAAATTCCGCACCTTCCAAGAAGTGGCACCAGTGTTCAAATGCGAGTTTAATAGCCAATAATTCCCGATTACCAATATCGTAATTCAATTCAGTCTCCGAAAATTTTTTGGAAAAAAAGGCACAGGGATGTAATCCATCCCCGTTATCCTGAGACAATACTGCGCCAACCCCCACAGAGGAAGCATCAACCTCAACCAAAAACGGCCTAGTAACATCAGGCTGCATAAGGATGGGAGCAGAGGTGAACCTCTCCTTGAGATACACAAAAGCTTCAATGGCCTCAGAAGACCACTGAACCGCATCAGCACCTTTCCTGGTGAGATCAGTCAGAGGTTTGACAATACTAGAAAATTTTTTTATGAATTTTCTATAGTAATTGGCGAAACCCAAAAACCTCTGTATCGATTTCAAACCAATAGGCCTAGGCCATTCCTGCACAGCCTGAACCTTAACCGGATCCATCTCAAAACCTTTGCTGGAGATAATGTAGCCCAAAAAACTAATTCTCTGTACAGCGAACTCACATTTCTCGAGCTTAGCAAAAAGCGAATTGTCCATTAATAACTGTAATACCTCACGCACGCTCCGCCAATGAGACTCCAGATCTGGCGAATAAATCAAAATGTCATCCAAATACACAACCACATTTTTACCAATCAAAGGTCTAAGGATGTCATTAATCAGATTCTGAAAAAATGCAGGAGCATTAGTAAGACCAAAAGGCATAACCAGATTCTCAAAATGACCCACAGGAGTGTTAAAAGCAGTCTTCCATTCATCACCCTCCTTCATGCGCAACAGATTGTATGCCCCCTTAAGGTCAATTTTAGAGAACCACTTGGCCCCCAATAACTGGTTAAACAGATCAGGAATCAATGGCAGTGGGTAAGGATTGCGTACCGTAATTTTGTTAATCTCACGGAAATCCAGACAAGGACGTAAACCGCCGTCCTTTTTTTTTACAAAAAAAAATCCAACCGCCACAGGAGACTTAGAGGGCCTAATGTGACCGGCGGCCAAACTTGTCTGTATGTATTCCTCCAAAGCCTTCCTCTCAGGAATAGTAAGGTTAAATAAACGACTTTTAGGAAGAGTCGCTCCAGGGACAAATTCAATAGAACAATCATAGTCTCTATGGGGAGGCAAAACCTGCGATTCCTTCTCAGAAAAAACTCTCCAAAAATCCTGAATAGGAACAGGCAATTCTCCCCTATCCAAAGCTGCAATACGCCCGTTACAACACTTGTCATAACATTTATGGCTCCAGGATTTAATTTCACTGGTAGACCAATCCAGTACAGGATTGTGAAATTTTAACCAGGGCAAACCCAATATTACTGGAGAAGGCAAGTTATTCAACACTACCAAATCCAATTTCTCATGGTGAACACCATTAATAGTGAGAGGAAATTCACTGACCTTGAGAGTAATATTCTTCAAAGGGGAGCCATCCACAGAAACCACAGCAATGGGGGATGATAAAGGTTCAGGTTTTAAATTGAGTTTTTCCACGAATCCCCCATCAATTACATTCAGTGTAGACCCGCAATCAACAAACACCCGAAATTCCATTAATTTTTCCTGAGCAATCGTGGAAGCAGCTAAAAATATACCCTTGGAATTTAAACAGGCAATACGGGCGTGACTGACCATTTTTTTTTTTTTCTTTATACGAAGCTCACAGCCTTTAATCAAATGACCAGATTTCCCGCAATAGAAACACAAGCCTTCCGAAAAACGACGATCTTTTTCTTGAGAGCGAGGTGCCACCGATCCAATCTCCATCGGTTCACCACTGTTAGTACACACATTCTCATAACCAGAAACTGACATAGCAGAGGATTTGCTCTCATTAACCCTAGCACGCAGTCTTCTATCCACCCGTATAGCTAATTGCATAGCCTGTTGCAAATCCTCAGGTGTAGGATAAGCAATTAGCAGGTCTTTAACCCTTTCACTGAGCCCAGCAAGAAATAGACTTTTCAGAGCAGAATCGTTCCACCCTGTTTGAGTGGACCAACGACGGAAATGTGTACAATATTTTTCTACATTACCTGATCCCTGTTTTAAACGTCTCAACTCAGTCTCAGCTGATGCGACACGGTCAGGATCATCATATAATAGTCCTAAAGCAGAAAAAAAACTATCCACTGATCTGAAGCATGTATCACTAGGTTGCAAAGAAAAGGCCCACTCCTGAGGCTCTTTGCGCAAAAGTGACATTATGAACCCTACGCGCTGGGATTCATCCCCAGAGGACTTGGGTCTCAAACGAAAATACAATAAGCAAGCATTTTTAAATGAAAAAAATTCTCGATGTTCACCAAAAAATAAATCCGGCAAACATACCTTAGGCTCCAAGAAATATGCTCCAGGACAGTTACTCACGTGCTGATGGAGCTCGGCCACTTCCAGAGAGAGTCCCTGCAGGTGTTTAGCCAAATCCTGAACCGACACCATGATGGAACAAAAAAAATCTTTCCTTAGAGAATTTGCAGGCTGGACTTACTGTTATGTTCTGCTACCAAAGCTAAGGAAAGAGAGGAGATCTGTCCCTACTATAAGACTCAGCTGAATCCCTACGATGCAACAGGGAACCTGATCCTGCGATCAGACCTGCTAAAGTCCTAATCTAGTCTGTACGGAGACCTATAGATGTGGGGAGGGAATCCCTACAAGTACTAAGGACTGGGAGGAATATGGGACACCTCCTAACAGAAATAGTAGCAGACAGAAGAACAAACAAAATAGATAGAACATAGAGGTCCGTAGACCAAGCAAACTAACAGAGTTAGATACAGAGCACAGGCAAGCTAGAAAGTAGATATACAATGAAGTCCAGCAAAGCCAGAAGGGCGGAGCAGGATTAAATAGGCCAACAAGGTCATGTGACCAGCAAAGGAAAAAAAACCTAACAGCAAGGTTCTAACATAGCTACTGTAACCTCCACCACTTTTCCAAGGGGCATTTAAACCGTCTGGTTAAAATACTGCGACCTGCATGTCTCTTCCACGGGGCATTTAAACCGTCTTGTTAAGCTACTGGGACCTGCACGTCTCTTCCAAGGGGCATTTAATCCCTCTTGTTAAGCTGCTGCGACCTGCATGTCTCTTCCAAGGGGCATTTAAACCGTCTTGTTAAGCTACTGTGACCTGCAAGCCTATTCCATGGGGCATTTAAATCCTCTTGTTAAGCTACTGCAACCTCCACGTCTCTATCAAGGGGGATTTAAACTGTCTTGTGAAGCTACTGCGACCTGCACGTCTCTTCCAAGGGGCATTTAAACCGTCTTGTTAAGCTACTGCGACCTGCACGTCTCTTCCAAGGGGCATTTAAACCTTCTTATTAAACTACTGCGACCTGCACATGTCTTACAAGGGCCATTTAAACTGTCTTGTTAAGCTACTGTGACCTCCACCGCTCTTCCAAGTGGCATTTAAACCGTCTTGTTAAGCTACTGCGACCTGCACTTCTCTTCCAAGGTGCATTTAAACCGTCTTGTTAACTACTGCGACCTGCATGTCTCTTCCAAGGGGCATTTAAACCGTCTTTTTAAGCTACTGCGACTTGCACGTCTCTTCCAAGGGGCATTTAAACCTTCTTGTTTAGCTACTGTAACCTCCACCACTTTTCCAAGGGGCATTTAAACCGTCTTGTTAAGCTACTGCGACTTGCACGTCTCTTCCAAGGGGCATTTAAACCGTCTTGTTAAGCTACTTGGACCTGCACGTCTCTTACAGGGGGCATTTAAACCATCTTATTAAGCTGCTGCGACCTGCATGTCTCTCCCAAGGGGCATTTATACCGTCTTGTTAAGCTACTGCGACCTGCTCTACTCTACCAAAGGGTATTTAAACCGTCTTGTTAAGCTACTGCGACCTGCACGTCTCTTCCAAGGGGCATTTAAACCGTCTTGTTAAGCTACTGCGACCTCCACCGCTCTTACAAGGGGCATTTAAACCGTCTTGTTAAGCTACTGCGACCTACACGTCTCTTCCAAGGGGCATTTAAGCCGTCTTGTTAAGCTACTGCGACCTCCACCGCTCTTCCAAAGGGCATTTTAACCATATTGTTAAGCTACTGTAACCTGTACGTCTCTGCCAAGGGGCATTTAAACCGTCTTGTTAAGCTACTGTGACCTCCACTGCTCTTCCAAGGGGCATTTAATCCGTCTTGTTAAGCTACTGCGAACTGCACGTCTCTTCCAAGGGGCATTTAAACCTTCTTGTTAAGCTTCTGCGACTTGCACGTATCTTCCAATGGGCATTTAAACCATCTTGTTAAGCTACTGCGAACTGCACTTCTCTTCCAAGGGGCATTTAAACTGTCTTATTAAGCTTCTGCGACCTGCACGTCTCTTCCAATGGGCATTTTAACCATCTTGTTAAGCTACTGCGACCTTCACGTCTCTTCCAAAGGGCATTTAAGCTGTCTTTTTAAGCTACTGCGACCTCCACCGCTCTTAAAAAGGGCATTTAAACCGTCTTGTTAAGCTACTACGACCTCCACTGCTCTTCCAAGGGGCATTTAAATCGTCTTGTTAAGCTACTGCTACCTGCACTTCTCTTCCAAGGGGCATTTAAACTGTCTTGTTAAGCTATTGTGACCTCCACCGCTCTTCCAAGGGGCATTTAAACCGTCTTGTTAAGCTACTGCGACCTGCACGTCTCTTCCAAGGCACATTTAAAGCATCTTTTTAAGCTACTGCGACCTGCATGTCTCTTCCAAGGCGCATTTAAACCGTCTTTTTAAGCTACTGCGACTTGCATGTCACTTCCAAGGGCCATTTAAACCATCTTGTTAAGCTACTGTAACCTCCACCACTTTTCCGAGGGGCATTTAAACCGTCTTGTTAAGCTACTGTGACTTGCACGTCTCTTCCAAGAGGCATTTAAACCTTCTAGATAAGCTACTGCGACCTGCAAGCCTATTCCATGGGGCATTTAAATCCTCTTGTTAAGCTACTGCAACCTGCACGTCTCTACCAAGGGGGATTTAAACTGTCTTGTGAAGCTACTGCGACCTGCACGTCTCTACCAAGGGGGATTTAAACTGTATTGTGAAGCTACTGCGACCTGCACGTCTCTTCCAAGGGGCATTTAAACCGTCTTGTTAAGCTACTGCGACCTGCACGTCTCTTCCAAGGGGCATTTAAACCTTCTTATTAAGCTACTGCGACCTGCACATCTCTTCCAAGGGCCATTTAAACTGTCTTGTTAAGCTACTGTGACCTCCACCGCTGTTCCAAGTGGCATTTAAACCGTCTTGTTAGCTACTGCGACCTGCACTTCTCTTCCAAGGGGCATTTAAACCGTCTTGTAAAGCTACTGCGACCTGCACGTCTCTTCCAAGGGACATTTAAACCGTCTTGTTAAGCTACTACGACCTGCACGTCTCTTCCAAGGGGCATTTAAACTGTCTTGTTAAGCTACTGCGACCTCCAGCGCTCTTCCAAGAGGAATTTAAACTATCTTGTTAAGCTACTGCGACCTGCACGTCTCTTCCAAGGGGCATTTAAACCGTCTTGTTAAGCTACTGCGACCTGCACGTCTCTTCCAAGGGGCATTTAAACCGTCTTGTTAAGCTACTGTAACCTCCACCACTTTTCCAAGGGGCATTTAAACTGTCTTGTTAATTTACTGCGACCTCCACCGTTCTTCCATGTGGCATTTAAACCGTCTTGTTAAGCTTCTGCGACCTGCACTTCTCTTCCAAGGGGCATTTAAACCGTCTTGTTAAGCTACTACGACCTGCACGTCTCTTCCAAGGGGTATTTAAACTGTCTTGTTAAGCTACAGGCACCTCCACCGCTCTTCCAAGGGGAATTTAAACCATCTTGTTAAGGTACTGCGACCTGCACATCTCTTCCAAGGGGCATTTAAACCATCTTGTTAAGCTACTGCGACCTGCACGTCTCTTCCAAGGGGCATTTTAACCATCTTGTTAAGCTACTGCGACTTGCACGTCTCTTCCAAGGGGCATTTAAACCGTCTTGTTAAGCTACTGTAACCTCCACCACTTTTCCAAGGGGCATTTAAACCGTCTTGTTAAGCTACTGCGACCTGCATGTCTCTTCCAAGGGGCATTTAAACCGTCCTTTTAAGCTACTGCGACCTGCATGTTTCTTCCATGTGGCATTTAAACCGTCTTGTTAAGCTACTGCGACCTGCATGTCTCTTCCAAGGGGTATTTAAACCGTCTTGTTAAGCTACTGCGACTTGCACGTCTCTTCCAAGGGCTATTCAAACGGTCATGTTAAGCTACTTTAACCTCCACCACTTTTCCAAGGGGCATTCAAACGGTCATGATAAGCTACTGTAACCTCCACCACTTTCCAAGGGGCATTTAAACCGTCTTTTTAAGCTACTGCGACTTGCACGTCACTTCCAAGGGTCATTCAAAACGTCTTGTTAAGCTACTGTAACCTCCACCACTTTTCCAAGGGGCATTTAAACCGTCTTGTTAAGCTACTGTGACCTGCACGTCTCTTCCAAGAGGCATTTAAACCGTCTTGGTAAGGTACTGCGACCTGCAACCTAATCCCAGGGCATTTAAACCCTCTTGTTAAGCTACTGCAACCTGCACGTCTCTAGCAAGTGGGATTTAAACTGTCATGTGAAGCTACTGCGACCTGCACGTCTCTTCCAAGGGGCATTTAAACCGTCTTGTTAAGCTACTGCGACGTGCACGTCTCTTCCAAGGGGCATTTAAACCTTCTTATTAAGCTACTGCGACCTGCACATCTCTTCCAAGGGCAATTTAAACTGTCTTGTTAAGCTACTGCAACCTCCACCGCTCTTCCAAGTGGCATTTAAACCGTCTTGTTAAGCTACTGCGACCTGGACTTCTCTTCCAAGGGGCATTTAAACCGTCTTGTTAAGCTACTGCGACCTGCACGTCTCTTCCAAGGGACGTTTAAACCGTCTTGTTAAGCTACTGCGACCTTCACGTCTCTTCCAAGGGGCATTTAAACCGTCTTGTTAAGCTACTGCGACCTGCACGTCTCTTCCAAGGGACGTTTAAACCGTTTTGTTAAGCTACTACGACCTGCACGTCTCTTCCAAGGGGTATTTAAACTGTCTTGTTAAGCTACTGCGACCTCCCCCGCTCTTCCAAGGGGCATTTAAACCGTCTTTTTAAGCTACTGCGATCTGCACGTCTATTCCAAGGGGCATTTAAACCGACTTGTTAAGCTACTGCGACTTGCTCTACTCAACCAAAGAGTATTTAAACCGTCTTGTTAAGCTACTGCGACCTGCACATCTCTTCCAAGGGGCATTTAAACCATCTTGCTAAGCTACTGCGACCTCCACCGCTCTTCCAAGGGCATTTAAACCGTCTTGTTAAGCTACTGCGACCTGCACGTCTCTTCGAAGGGGCATTTAAACCGTCTTGTTAAGCTACTGCGAACTGCACGTCTCTTCCAAGGGGCATTTAAACCATCTTGTTAAGCTTCTGCGACCTGCAAGTCTCTTCCAAGGGGCATTTTAACCGTCTTGTTAAGCTACTGCGACCTTCACTTCTCTTCCAAGGGGCATTTAAACCGTCTTGTTAAGCTACTGTGACCTGCACGTCTCTACCAAAGGGCATTTAAATCGTCTTGTTAAGCTACTGCAACCTCCACTGCTCTTCCAAGGGGCATTTAATCCGCCTTGTTAAGCTACTGCGACCTGCAGGTCTCTTCCATGGGGCATTTAAACCGTCTTGTTAAGCTACTGCGTACTGCACGTGTCTTCCAAGGGGCATTTAAACTGTCTTGTTAAGCTACTGCGACCTCCACCGCTCTTCCAAGGGGCATTTAAACCGTCTTGTTAAGCTACTGCGACCTGTATGTCTCTTCCAAGGGGCATTTAAACCGTTTTCTCAAGCTACTGCGACCTGCACGTCTCTTCCAAGGGGCATTTAAACCGTCTTGGTAAGCTACTGCGACTTGCACGTCTCTTCAAAGGGGCATTTAAACCTTCTTGTTTAGATAACTGTAACCTTCACCACTTTTTCAAGGGGCATTTAAACCGTCTTGTTAAGCTACTGCGACCTACTTGTCTCTTCCAAGGGGCATTTAAACCGTCTTGTTAAGCTACTGGGACCTGCACGTCTCTTCCAAGGGGCATTTAAACCGTCTTGTTAAGCTGCTGCGACCTTCATGTCTCTTCCAACGGGCATTTAAACTGTCTTGTTAAGCTACTGCGACCTCCACCGCTCTACCAAAGGGCATTTAAACAATCTTGTTAAGCTACTGCGACCTGGTCTACTCTACCAGAGGGTATTTAAACCTTCTTGTTAAGCTACAGCGACCTGCATGTCTCTTCCAAGGGGCATTTAAACCATCTTGTTAAGCTACTGCGACCTCCACCGCTCTTCCAAGGGGCATTTAAACCGTCTTGTTAAGCTACTGCGACCTCCACCACTCTTCCAAAGGGCATTTTAACCATCTTTTTAAGCTACTGTGACCTGCACGTCTCTACCAAGGGGCATTTAAACCGACTTGTTAAGCTACTGCGACCTCCACTGCTCTTCCAAGGGGCATTTAATCCGTCTTGTTAAGCTACTGTTAACTGCACGTCTCTTCCAAGGGGCATTTAAACCGTCTTTTTAAGCTTCTGCGACCTGCACGTCTCTTCCAAGGGTCATTTAAACCGTCTTGTTAAGCTACTGAGAACTGCACGTCTCTTCCAAGGGGCATTTTAACAGTCTTGTTAAGCTTTTGCGACCTGCATGTCTCTTCCAAGGGGCATTTTAACCGTCGTCTTAAGCTACTGCGACCTTCACGTCTCTTCCAAGGGGCATTTAAGCTGCCTTGTTAAGCTATTACGACCTCCACCGCTCTTCCATGGGGCATTTAAACCGTTTTTTAAGCTACTGCGACCTCCACCGCTCTTCCAAAGGGCATTTTAAACGTCTTGTTAAGCTACTGTGACCTGCACGTCTCTACCAAGGGGCATTTAAACCGTCTTGTTAAGCTACTGCGACCTGCACGTCTCTTCCAAGGGGCATTTAAACCGTCTTGTTAAGGTACTGCGACCTGCACGTCTCTTCCAAGGGGCATTTAAACTGTCTTGTTAAGCTACTGCGACCTCCACCGCTCTTCCAAGGTGCATTTAAGCCGTCTTGTTAAGCTACTGCGACTTGCACGTCTCTTCCAGGGGCCCTTAAACCGTCCTGCTAAGCTACTGTAACCTCCGCCACTTTTCCAAGGGGCATTTAAACCGTCTTGTTAAGCTACTTCGACATGCACGTCTCTTCCAAGGGGCATTTAAAGAGCTTTGTTAAGCTATTGCGATCTGCATGTCTCTTCCAAGGGGCATTTAAATCATCTTGTTAAGCTGCTGCGACCTGCATGTCTCTTCCAAGGGGCATTTAAACCATCTTGTTAAGCTACTTCGACCTCCACCGCACTTCCAAGGGGCATTTAAACCGTCTTTTTAAGCTACTTCGACCTGCACGTCTCTTCCAAGGGGCATTTAAACCGTCTTGTTAAGCTACTGCGACCTCCACCGCTCTTCCAAGGGGCATTTAAACCGTCTTGTTAAGCTACTGTGACCTGCACGTTTCTACCAAGGGGCATTTAAACCGACTTATTAAGCTACTGCGACCTGCATGTCTCTTCCAAGGGGCATTTAAACCATTTTCTCAAGCTACTGCGACCTGCACCTCTCTTCCAAGGGGCATTTAAACCGTCTTGGTAAGCTACTGCGACTTGCACGTCTCTTCAAAGGGGCATTTAAACCTTCTTGTTTAGATACTGTAACCTCCACCACTTTTTCAAGGGGCATTTAAACCGTCTTGTTAAGCTACTGCGACCTACATGTCTCTTCCAAGGGGCATTTAAACCGTCTTGTTAAGCTACTGGGACCTGCACGTTTCTTCCAAGGGGCATTTAAACCGTCTTGTTAAGCTACTGCGACCTGCATGTCTCTTCCAAGGGGCATTTAAACCGTTTTCTCAAGCTACTGCGACCTGCACGTCTCTTCCAAGGGGCATTTAAATCGTCTTGGTAAGCTACTGCGACTTGCACGTCTTTTCAAAGGGGCATTTAAACCTTCTTGTTTAGATACTGTAACCTCCACCACTTTTTCAAGGGGCATTTAAACCGTCTTGTTAAGCTACTGCGACCTACATGTCTCTTCCAAGGGGCATTTAAACCGTCTTGTTAAGCTACTGGGACCTGCACGTCTCTTCCAAGGGGCATTTAAACCGTCTTGTTAAGCTGCTGCGACCTTCATGTCTCTTCCAACGGGCATTTAAACCGTCTTGTTAAGCTACTGCGACCTCCACCGCTCTACCAAAGGGCATTTAAACAATCTTGTTAAGCTACTGCGACCTGCTCTACTCTACCAGAGGGTATTTAAACCTTCTTTTTAAGCTACAGCGACCTGCACGTCTCTTCCAAGGGGCATTTAAACCATCTTGTTAAGCTACTGCGACCTCCACCGCTCTTCCAAGGGGCATTTAAACCGTCTTGTTAAGCTACTGCGACCTCCACCGCTCTTCCAAAGGGCATTTTAACCATCTTTTTAAGCTACTGTGACCTGCACGTCTCTACCAAGGGGCATTTAAACCGTCTTGTTAAGCTACTGCGACCTCCACTGCTCTTCCAAGGGGCATTTAATCCGTCTTGTTAAGCTACTGTTAACTGCACGTCTCTTCCAAGGGGCATTTAAACCGTCTTTTTAAGCTTCTGCGACCTGCACGTCTCTTCCAAGGTGCATTTAAACCGTCTTGTTAAGCTACTGAGAACTGCACGTCTCTTCCAAGGGGCATTTTAACCGTCTTGTTAAGCTTTTGCGACCTGCATGTCTCTTCCAAGGGGCATTTTAACCGTCGTCTTAAGCTACTGCGACCTTCACGTCTCTTCCAAGGGGCATTTAAGCTGCCTTGTTAAGCTACTGCGACCTCCACCGCTCTTCCATGGGGCATTTAAACCGTTTTTTAAGCTACTGCGACCTCCACCGCTCTTCCAAAGGGCATTTTAAACGTCTTGTTAAGCTACTGTGACCTGCACGTCTCTACCAAGGGGCATTTAAACCGTCTTGTTAAGCTACTGCGACCTGCACGTCTCTTCCAAGGGGCATTTAAACCGTCTTGTTAAGGTACTGCGACCTGCACGTCTCTTCCAAGGGGCATTTAAACTGTCTTGTTAAGCTACTGCGACCTCCACCGCTCTTCCAAAGCGCATTTAAGCCGTCTTGTTAAGCTACTGCGACTTGCACGTCTCTTCCAGGGGCCCTTAAACCGTCCTGCTAAGCTACTGTAACCTCCGCCACTTTTCCAAGGGGCATTTAAACCGTCTTGTTAAGCTACTGCGACCTGCACGTCTCTTCCAAGGGGCATTTAAAGAGCTTTGTTAAGCTATTACGTTCTGCATGTCTCTTCCAAGGGGCATTTAAATCGTCTGGTTAAGCTGCTGCGACCTGCATGTCTCTTCCAAGGGGCATTTAAACCATCTTGTTAAGCTACTTCGACCTCCACCGCACTTCCAAGGGGCATTTAAACCGTCTTTTTAAGCTACTTCGACCTGCACGTCTCTTCCAAGGGGCATTTAAACCGTCTTGTTAAGCTACTGCGACCTCCACCGCTCTTCCAAGGGGCATTTAAACCGTCTTGTTAAGCTACTGCGACCTGCACGTCTCTTCCAAGTGGCATTTAAACCGTCTTGTTAAGCTACTGTGACCTGCACGTTTCTACCAAGGGGCATTTAAACTGACTTATTAAGCTACTGCGACCTGTACGTCTCTTGCAAGCGGCATTTGAACCGTCTTGTTAAGCTACTGCGACCTGCACGTCTCCTCCAAGAGGCATTTAAACCGTCTTGTTAAGCTACTGCTACCTGCACGTCTCTTCCAAGGGGCATTTAAACAGGCTTGTTAAGCTTCTGCGACCTGTACGTCTCTTCCAAGGGGCATTTAAACCGTCTTGTTAAGCTACTGCGATCTCCACCGCTCTGGCAAGGGGCATTTAAACCGTCTTGTTAAGCTACTGCGACCTGCACGTCTCTTCCACGGGGCATTTAAGCCGTCTTGTTAAGCTACTGCGACTTGCACGTCTCTTCCAAGGGGCACTTAAACCGTCTTGTTAAGCTACTGTAACCTCCACCACTTTTCCAAGGGGCATTTAAACCATCTTGTTAAGCTACTGCGACCTGCACGTCTCTTCCAAGGGGCATTTAAACCACCTTGTTAAGCTACTGCGACCTGCATGTCTCTTCCAATGGGCATTTAAATCATCTTGTTAAGCTGCTGCGACCTGCACGTCTCTTCCAAGTGGCATTTAATCCATCTTGTTAAGCTACTGCGACCTCCACCGCTCTTCCAAGGGGCATTTAAACCGTCTTGTTAAGCTACTGCGACCTCCACCGCTCTTCCAAAGGGCATTTTAACCATCTTCTTAAGCTACTGCGACCTTCACCGCTCTTCAAAGGGGCATTTAAACCGTCTTGTTAAGCTACTGCGACCTTGTCGTCTCTTACAAGGGGCATTTAAACCATCTTGTTAAGCTACTGCGACCTCCACCGCTCTACCAAGGGGCATTTAAACAGTCTTGTTAAGCTACTGCGACCTGCTCTACTCTACCAGAGGGTATTTAAACCGTCTTGTTAAGCTACAGCGACCTGCACGTCTCTTCCAAGGGGCATTTAAACCATCTTGTTAAGCTACTGCGACCTCCACCGCTCTTCCAAGGGGCATTTAAACCGTCTTGTTAAGCTACTGCGACCTCCACCGCTCTTCCAAAGGGCATTTTAACCATCTTTTTAAGCTACTGTGACCTGCACGTCTCTACCAAGGAGCATTTAAACCGTCTTGTTAAGCTACTGCGACCTCCACTGCTCTTCCAATTGGCATTTAATCCGTCTTGTTAAGCTACTGTTAACTGCACGTCTCTTCCAAGGGGCATTTAAACCGTCTTTTTAAGCTTCTGCGACCTGCACGTCTCTTCCAAGGGGCATTTAAACCGTCTTGTTAAGCTACTGCGAACTGCACGTCTCTTCCAAGGGGCATTTTAACCGTCTTGTTAAGCTTTTGCGACCTGCACGTCTCTTCCAAGGGGCATTTTAACCGTCGTGTTAAGCTACTGCGACCTTCACGTCTCTTCCAAGGGGCATTTAAGCTGCCTTGTTAACCTACTGCGACCTCCACCGCTCTTCCACGGGGCATTTAAACCGTTTTTTAAGCTACTGCGACCTCCACCGCTCTTCCAAAGGGCATTTTAACCGTCTTGTTAAGCTACTGTGACCTGCACGTCTCTACCAAGGGGCATTTAAACCGTCTTGCTAAGCTACTGCGACTTGCACGTCTCTTCCAAGGGGCATTTAAACCGTCCTGTTAAGCTACTGTGACCTGCACGTTTCTACCAAGGGGCATTTAAACCGACTTATTAAGCTACTGCGACCTGTACGTCTCTTGCAAGCAGCATTTAAACCGTCTTGTTAAGCTACTGCGATCTGCACGTCTCCTCCAAGAGGCATTTAAACCGTCTTGTTAAGCTACTGCTACCTGCACGTCTCTTCCAAGGGGCATTTAAACAGGCTTGTTAAGCTACTGCGACCTGTACGTCTCTTCCAAGGGGCATTTAAACCGTCTTGTTAAGCTACTGCGATCTCCACCGCTCTGGCAAGGGGCATTTAAACCGACTTATTAAGCTACTGCGACCTGCATGTCTCTTCCAAGGGGCATTTAAACCATTTTCTCAAGCTACTGCGACCTGCACCTCTCTTCCAAGGGGCATTTAAACCGTCTTGGTAAGCTACTGCGACTTGCACGTCTCTTCAAAGGGGCATTTAAACCTTCTTGTTTAGATACTGTAACCTCCACCACTTTTTCAAGGGGCATTTAAACCGTCTTGTTAAGCTACTGCGACCTACATGTCTCTTCCAAGGGGCATTTAAACCGTCTTGTTAAGCTACTGGGACCTGCACGTTTCTTCCAAGGGGCATTTAAACCGTCTTGTTAAGCTACTGCGACCTGCATGTCTCTTCCAAGGGGCATTTAAACCGTTTTCTCAAGCTACTGCGACCTGCACGTCTCTTCCAAGGGGCATTTAAATCGTCTTGGTAAGCTACTGCGACTTGCACGTCTTTTCAAAGGGGCATTTAAACCTTCTTGTTTAGATACTGTAACCTCCACCACTTTTTCAAGGGGCATTTAAACCGTCTTGTTAAGCTACTGCGACCTACATGTCTCTTCCAAGGGGCATTTAAACCGTCTTGTTAAGCTACTGGGACCTGCACGTCTCTTCCAAGGGGCATTTAAACCGTCTTGTTAAGCTGCTGCGACCTTCATGTCTCTTCCAACGGGCATTTAAACCGTCTTGTTAAGCTACTGCGACCTCCACCGCTCTGCCAAAGGGCATTTAAACAATCTTGTTAAGCTACTGCGACCTGCTCTACTCTACCAGAGGGTATTTAAACCTTCTTTTTAAGCTACAGCGACCTGCACGTCTCTTCCAAGGGGCATTTAAACCATCTTGTTAAGCTACTGCGACCTCCACCGCTCTTCCAAGGGGCATTTAAACCGTCTTGTTAAGCTACTGCGACCTCCACCGCTCTTCCAAAGGGCATTTTAACCATCTTTTTAAGCTACTGTGACCTGCACGTCTCTACCAAGGGGCATTTAAACCGTCTTGTTAAGCTACTGCGACCTCCACTGCTCTTCCAAGGGGCATTTAATCCGTCTTGTTAAGCTACTGTTAACTGCACGTCTCTTCCAAGGGGCATTTAAACCGTCTTTTTAAGCTTCTGCGACCTGCACGTCTCTTCCAAGGTGCATTTAAACCGTCTTGTTAAGCTACTGAGAACTGCACGTCTCTTCCAAGGGGCATTTTAACCGTCTTGTTAAGCTTTTGCGACCTGCATGTCTCTTCCAAGGGGCATTTTAACCGTCGTCTTAAGCTACTGCGACCTTCACGTCTCTTCCAAGGGGCATTTAAGCTGCCTTGTTAAGCTACTGCGACCTCCACCGCTCTTCCATGGGGCATTTAAACCGTTTTTTAAGCTACTGCGACCTCCACCGCTCTTCCAAAGGGCATTTTAAACGTCTTGTTAAGCTACTGTGACCTGCACGTCTCTACCAAGGGGCATTTAAACCGTCTTGTTAAGCTACTGCGACCTGCACGTCTCTTCCAAGGGGCATTTAAACCGTCTTGTTAAGGTACTGCGACCTGCACGTCTCTTCCAAGGGGCATTTAAACTGTCTTGTTAAGCTACTGCGACCTCCACCGCTCTTCCAAAGCGCATTTAAGCCGTCTTGTTAAGCTACTGCGACTTGCACGTCTCTTCCAGGGGCCCTTAAACCGTCCTGCTAAGCTACTGTAACCTCCGCCACTTTTCCAAGGGGCATTTAAACCGTCTTGTTAAGCTACTGCGACCTGCACGTCTCTTCCAAGGGGCATTTAAAGAGCTTTGTTAAGCTATTACGTTCTGCATGTCTCTTCCAAGGGGCATTTAAATCGTCTGGTTAAGCTGCTGCGACCTGCATGTCTCTTCCAAGGGGCATTTAAACCATCTTGTTAAGCTACTTCGACCTCCACCGCACTTCCAAGGGGCATTTAAACCGTCTTTTTAAGCTACTTCGACCTGCACGTCTCTTCCAAGGGGCATTTAAACCGTCTTGTTAAGCTACTGCGACCTCCACCGCTCTTCCAAGGGGCATTTAAACCGTCTTGTTAAGCTACTGCGACCTGCACGTCTCTTCCAAGTGGCATTTAAACCGTCTTGTTAAGCTACTGTGACCTGCACGTTTCTACCAAGGGGCATTTAAACTGACTTATTAAGCTACTGCGACCTGTACGTCTCTTGCAAGCGGCATTTGAACCGTCTTGTTAAGCTACTGCGACCTGCACGTCTCCTCCAAGAGGCATTTAAACCGTCTTGTTAAGCTACTGCTACCTGCACGTCTCTTCCAAGGGGCATTTAAACAGGCTTGTTAAGCTTCTGCGACCTGTACGTCTCTTCCAAGGGGCATTTAAACCGTCTTGTTAAGCTACTGCGATCTCCACCGCTCTGGCAAGGGGCATTTAAACCGTCTTGTTAAGCTACTGCGACCTGCACGTCTCTTCCACGGGGCATTTAAGCCGTCTTGTTAAGCTACTGCGACTTGCACGTCTCTTCCAAGGGGCACTTAAACCGTCTTGTTAAGCTACTGTAACCTCCACCACTTTTCCAAGGGGCATTTAAACCATCTTGTTAAGCTACTGCGACCTGCACGTCTCTTCCAAGGGGCATTTAAACCACCTTGTTAAGCTACTGCGACCTGCATGTCTCTTCCAATGGGCATTTAAATCATCTTGTTAAGCTGCTGCGACCTGCACGTCTCTTCCAAGTGGCATTTAATCCATCTTGTTAAGCTACTGCGACCTCCACCGCTCTTCCAAGGGGCATTTAAACCGTCTTGTTAAGCTACTGCGACCTCCACCGCTCTTCCAAAGGGCATTTTAACCATCTTCTTAAGCTACTGCGACCTTCACCGCTCTTCAAAGGGGCATTTAAACCGTCTTGTTAAGCTACTGCGACCTTGTCGTCTCTTACAAGGGGCATTTAAACCATCTTGTTAAGCTACTGCGACCTCCACCGCTCTACCAAGGGGCATTTAAACAGTCTTGTTAAGCTACTGCGACCTGCTCTACTCTACCAGAGGGTATTTAAACCGTCTTGTTAAGCTACAGCGACCTGCACGTCTCTTCCAAGGGGCATTTAAACCATCTTGTTAAGCTACTGCGACCTCCACCGCTCTTCCAAGGGGCATTTAAACCGTCTTGTTAAGCTACTGCGACCTCCACCGCTCTTCCAAAGGGCATTTTAACCATCTTTTTAAGCTACTGTGACCTGCACGTCTCTACCAAGGAGCATTTAAACCGTCTTGTTAAGCTACTGCGACCTCCACTGCTCTTCCAATTGGCATTTAATCCGTCTTGTTAAGCTACTGTTAACTGCACGTCTCTTCCAAGGGGCATTTAAACCGTCTTTTTAAGCTTCTGCGACCTGCACGTCTCTTCCAAGGGGCATTTAAACCGTCTTGTTAAGCTACTGCGAACTGCACGTCTCTTCCAAGGGGCATTTTAACTGTCTTGTTAAGCTTTTGCGACCTGCACGTCTCTTCCAAGGGGCATTTTAACCGTCGTGTTAAGCTACTGCGACCTTCACGTCTCTTCCAAGGGGCATTTAAGCTGCCTTGTTAACCTACTGCGACCTCCACCGCTCTTCCACGGGGCATTTAAACCGTTTTTTAAGCTACTGCGACCTCCACCGCTCTTCCAAAGGGCATTTTAACCGTCTTGTTAAGCTACTGTGACCTGCACGTCTCTACCAAGGGGCATTTAAACCGTCTTGCTAAGCTACTGCGACTTGCACGTCTCTTCCAAGGGGCATTTAAACCGTCCTGTTAAGCTACTGTGACCTGCACGTTTCTACCAAGGGGCATTTAAACCGACTTATTAAGCTACTGCGACCTGTACGTCTCTTGCAAGCAGCATTTAAACCGTCTTGTTAAGCTACTGCGATCTGCACGTCTCCTCCAAGAGGCATTTAAACCGTCTTGTTAAGCTACTGCTACCTGCACGTCTCTTCCAAGGGGCATTTAAACAGGCTTGTTAAGCTACTGCGACCTGTACGTCTCTTCCAAGGGGCATTTAAACCGTCTTGTTAAGCTACTGCGATCTCCACCGCTCTGGCAAGGGGCATTTAAACCGTCTTGTTAAGCTACTGCGACCTGCACGTCTCTTCCACGGGGCATTTAAGCCGTCTTGTTAAGCTTCTGCTACTTGCACGTCTCTTCCAAGGGGCATTTAAACCGTCTTGTTAAGCTACTGTAACCTCCACCACTTTTCCAAGGGGCATTTAAACCATCTTGTTAAGCTACTGCGACCTGCACGTCTCTTCCAAGGGGCATTTAATCCATCTTGTTAAGCTACTGCGACCTGCATGTCTCTTCCAATGGGCATTTAAATCATCTTGTTAAGCTGCTGCGACCTGCACGTCTCTTCCAAGTGGCATTTAAACCGTCTTCTTAAGCTACTGCGACCTCCACCGCTCTACCAAGGGGCATTTAAACAGTCTTGTTAAGCTACTGCGACCTGCTCTACTCTACCAGAGGGTATTTAAACCGTCTTGTTAAGCTACAGCGACCTGCACGTCTCTTCCAAGGGGCATTTAAACCATCTTGTTAAGCTACTGCGACCTCCACCGCTCTTCCAAGGGGCATTTAAACCGTCTTGTTAAGCTACTGAGACCTCCACCGCTCTTCCAAAGGGCATTTTAACCATCTTTTTATGCTACTGTGACCTGCACGTCTCTACCAAGGGGCATTTAAACCGTCTTGTTAAGCTACTGCGACCTCCACTGCTCTTCCAAGGGGCATTTAATCCGTCTTGTTAAGCTACTGTTAACTGCACGTCTCTTCCAAGGGGCATTTAAACCGTCTTGTTAAGCTTTTGCGACCTGCACGTCTCTTCCAAGGGGCATTTTAACCGTCGTGTTAAGCTACTGCGACCTTCACGTCTCTTCCAAGGGGCATTTAGGCTGCCTTGTTAAGCTACTGCGACCTTCACCGCTCTTCCATGGGGCATTTAAACCGTTTTTTAAGCTACTGCGACCTCCACCGCTCTTCCAAAGGGCATTTTAACCGTCTTGTTAAGCTACTGTGACCTGCACGTCTCTACCAAGGGGCATTTAAACCGTCTTGTTAAGCTACTGCGACCTGCACTTCTCTTCCAAGGGGCATTTAAGCCGTCTTGTTAAGCTACTGTGACTTGCACGTCTCTTCCAAGGGGCATTTAAACAGTCTTGTTAAGCTACTGCAACCTCCACCACCTTTCCAAGGGGCATTTAGGCTGCCTTGTTAAGCTACTGCGACCTCCACCGCTCTTCCATGGGGCATTTAAACCGTTTTTTAAGCTACTGCGACCTCCACCGCTCTTCCAAAGGGCATTTTAACCGTCTTGTTAAGCTACTGTGACCTGCACGTCTCTACCAAGGGGCATTTAAACCGTCTTGTTAAGCTACTGCGACCTGCACTTCTCTTCCAAGGGGCATTTAAGCCGTCTTGTTAAGCTACTGTGACTTGCACGTCTCTTCCAAGGGGCATTTAAACAGTCTTGTTAAGCTACTGCAACCTCCACCACTTTTCCAAGGGGCATTTAAACCATCTTGTTTAGCTACTGCGACCTGCACGTCTCTTCCAAGGGGCATTTAAACCGTCTTGCTAAGCTTCTGTGACCTGCACGTCTCTTGCAAGGGGCATTTAAACCATCTTGTTAAGCTACTGCGACCTGCATGTCTCTTCCAAGGGGCATTTAAACTGTCTTGTTAAGCTACTGCGAACTCCACAGCTCTGCCAAGGGGCATTTAAACCATCTTGTTAAGGTACTGCGACCTGCACGTCTCTTCCAAGGGGCAATAAAACTGTCTTGTTAAGCTACTGCGACCTCCACCGCTCTTCCAAGGCGCATTTAAGCCGTCTTGTTAAGCTACTGCGACTTGCACATCTCTTCCAGGGGCCCTTGAACCGTCCTGTTAAGCTACTGTAACCTCCGCCACTTTTCCAAGAGGCATTTAAACCGTCTTGTTAAGCTACTGCGACCTGCACGTCTCTTCCAAGGGGCATTTAAAGAGCTTTGTTAAGCTATTGCGACCTGCATGTCTCTTCAAAGGGGCATTTAAATCGTCTTGTTAAGCTGCTGCGACCTGCATGTCTCTTCCAAGGGGCATTTAAACCATCTTGTTAAGCTACTTCGACCTCCACCGCACTTCCAAGGGGCATTTAAACTGTCTTTTTAAGCTACTGCGACGTGCACGTCTCTTCCAAGGGGCATTTACACCGTCTTGTTAAGCTACTGCGACCTCCACCGCTCTTCCAAGGGGCATTTAAACCGTCTTGTTAAGCTGCTGCGACCTGCACGTCTCTTCCAAGTTGCATTTAAACCGTCTTGTTAAGCTACTGCGACCTGCATGTCTCTTCCAAGTGGCATTTAAACCGTCTTGTTAAGCTACTGCGACCTGCAAGTCTCTTCCAAGGGGCATTTAAACCTTCTTATTAAGCTACTGCGACCTGCACGTCTCTTCCAAGGGGCATTTAAACCGTTTTGTTAAGCTACTGCGACCACGACCGCTCTTCCAATTGGCATTTAAACCGTCTTGTTAAGCTACTGCGACCTGCACGTCTCTACCAAGGGGAGTTTAAACCATCTTGTTAAGCTTCTGCGACCTGCACGTCTCTTCCAAGGGGCATTTAAACTGTCTTTATAAGCTACTGCGACCTCCACCGCTCTTCCAAGGGGCATTTAAACCGTCTTGTTAAGCTACTGAGACCTGCACGTCTCTTCCAAGGGACATTTAAACCGTCTTTTTAAGCTAATGCGACCTGCATTTCTCTTCCAAGAGGCATTTAAACCGTCTTTTTAAGCTACTGCGACCTGCACGTCTCTTCCAAGGGTCATTTAAACCTTCTTATTAAGCTACTGCGTCCTGCTTGTCTCTTCCAAGGGGCATTTAAACAGTCTTGTTAAGCTACTGCGACCTGAACGTCTCTTCAAAGGGGCATTTAAACTGTCTTGTTAAGCTACTGCGACCTCCACCTCTCTTCCAGGGGGCATTTAAAACGTCTTGGTAACCTACTGCGACCTGCTCGTCTCTTCCAAGGGGCATTTAAACCCTCTTGTTAAGCTAGTGTGACCTGCACGTCTTTTCCAAGGCGCATTTAAACAGACTTTTTAAGCTACTGCCACTTGCACGTCTCTTCCAAGGGGCATTTAAACCGTCTTGTTAAGCTACTGTAACCTCCACCACTTTTCCAAGGGGCATTTAAACAGTCTTGTTAAGCTAATGCGACCTGCACGTCTCTTCCAAGGGGCATTTAAACTGTCTTGTTAAGCTACTGCGACCTGTATGTCTCTTTCAAGGGGCATTTAAACCTTCTTATTAAGCTACTGTGACCTGCACATCTCTTCCAAGGGGCATTTAAACAGTCTTGTTAAGCTACTGCGAACTGCACTTCTCTTCCAAGGGGCATTTAAACCGTCTTGTTAAGCTACTGCGACCTGCACGTCTCTTCGAAGGGACACTTAAGCCGTCTTATTAAGCTAGTACGACCTGCACGTCTCTTCCAAGGGTCATTTAAACCTTCTTATTAAGCTACTGCGTCCTGCATGTCTCTTCCAAGGGGCATTTAAACTGTCTTGTTAAGCTACTGCGACGTCCACCGCTCTACCAAGGGGGATTTAAACCGTCTTGTTAAGCCACTGCGACCTGAACGTCTCTTCAAAGGGGCATTAAAACTGTCTTGTTAAGCTACTGCGACCTCCACCTCTCTTCCAGGGGGCATTTAAACCGTCTTGGTAACCTACTGCAACCTGCTCATCTCTTCCAAGGGGCATTTAAACCCTCTTGTTAAGCTAGTGCAACCTGCACGTCTTTTCCAAGGCGCATTTAAACCGTCTTTTTAAGCTACTGCCACTTGCACGTCTCTTCCAAGGGGCATTTAAACCGTCTTGTTAAGCTACTGCAACCTGAACGTCTCTTCCAAGGGGCATTTAAACCGTCTTGTTAAGTTACTGCGATCTCCACCGCTCTTCCAAAGGGCATTTTAACCATCTTGTTAAGCTTCTGTGACCTGCACGTCTCCACCAAGGGGCATTTAAACCGTTTTGCTAAGCTACTGCGACCTCCACTGCTCTTCCAAGGGGCATTTAATCCGTCTTTTTAAGCTAATGCGACCTGCATTTCTCTTCCAAGGGGCATTTAAACCGTATTGTTAAGCTACTGCGACCTGCACGTCTCTTCCAAGGGTCATTTAAACCTTCTTATTATGCTACTTCGTCCTGCATTTCTCTTCCAAGGGGCATTTAAACTGACTTGTTAAGCTACTGCGACGTCCACAGCTCTTCCAAGGGGCCTTTAAACTGTCTTATTAAGCTACTGCTACCTGCACGTCTCTTCAAAGGGGCATTTAAACTGTCTTGTTAAGCTACTGCGAACTCCACCTCTCTTCCAGGGGGCATTTAAACCGTCTTGATAACCTACTGCGACCTGCTCGTCTCTTCCAAGGCACATTTAAACCGTCTTTTTAAGCTACTGCCACTTGCACGTCTCTTCCAAGGGGCATTTAGCCCGTCTTGTTAAGCTACTGCGACCTGCACGTCTCTTCCAAGGGGCATTTAAAATGTCTTGTTAAGCTACTGCGACCTGCACCTCTCTTTCAAGGGGCATTTAAACCTTCTTATTAAACTACTGTGACCTGCACGTCTCTTCCAAGGGGCCTTTAAACTGTCTTGTTAAGTTACTGCGACCTCCACCGCTCTTCCAAGGGGGATTTAAACCGTCTTTTTAAGCCACTGCGACCTGAACGTCTCTTCAAAGGGGCATTAAAACTGTCTTGTTAAGCTACTGCGACCTCCACCTCTCTTCCAGGGGGCATTTAAACCGTCTTGGTAACCTACTGCAACCTGCTCATCTCTTCCAAGGGGCATTTAAACCCTCTTGTTAAGCTAGTGCAACCTGCACGTCTTTTCCAAGGCGCATTTAAACCGTCTTTTTAAGCTACTGCCACTTGCACGTCTCTTCCAAGGGGCATTTAAACCGTCTTGTTAAGCTACTGCAACCTGAACGTCTCTTCCAAGGGGCATTTAAACCGTCTTGTTAAGTTACTGCGATCTCCACCGCTCTTCCAAAGGGCATTTTAACCATCTTGTTAAGCTTCTGTGACCTGCACGTCTCCACCAAGGGGCATTTAAACCGTTTTGCTAAGCTACTGCGACCTCCACTGCTCTTCCAAGGGGCATTTAATCCGTCTTTTTAAGCTAATGCGACCTGCATTTCTCTTCCAAGGGGCATTTAAACCGTATTGTTAAGCTACTGCGACCTGCACGTCTCTTCCAAGGGTCATTTAAACCTTCTTATTATGCTACTTCGTCCTGCATTTCTCTTCCAAGGGGCATTTAAACTGACTTGTTAAGCTACTGCGACGTCCACAGCTCTTCCAAGGGGCCTTTAAACTGTCTTATTAAGCTACTGCGACCTGCACGTCTCTTCAAAGGGGCATTTAAACTGTCTTGTTAAGCTACTGCGAACTCCACCTCTCTTCCAGGGGGCATTTAAACCGTCTTGATAACCTACTGCGACCTGCTCGTCTCTTCCAAGGCACATTTAAACCGTCTTTTTAAGCTACTGCCACTTGCACGTCTCTTCCAAGGGGCATTTAGCCCGTCTTGTTAAGCTACTGCGACCTGCACGTCTCTTCCAAGGGGCATTTAAAATGTCTTGTTAAGCTACTGCGACCTGCACCTCTCTTTCAAGGGGCATTTAAACCTTCTTATTAAACTACTGTGACCTGCACGTCTCTTCCAAGGGGCCTTTAAACTGTCTTGTTAAGTTACTGCGACCTCCACCGCTCTTCCAAGGGGCATTTAAACCGTCTTGTTAAGCTAGTGCGACCTGCACGTCTCTTCCAAGGGACATTTAAACAGTCTTATTAAGCTACTACGACCTGCACGTCTCTTCCAAGGGGTATTTAAACTGTCTTGTTAAGCTACTGCTTCCTGCACGTCTCTTCCAAGGGGCATTTAAACCGTCTTGTTAAGCTACTGCGACCTGCACGTCTCTTCCAAGGGGCATTTAAACCATCTTGTTAAGCTACTGCGACCTGCACGTCTCTTCCAAGGGGCATTTAAACCGTCTTGCTAAGCTACTGCGACTTGCACGTCTCTTCCAAGGGGCATTTAAACCGTCTTGTTAAGTTACTGTAACCTCCACCACTTTTCCAAGGGGCATTTAGACCGTCTTGTTAAGCTACTGCGACCTGCACGTCTCTTCCAAGGGGCATTTAAACTGTCTTGTTAAGCTACAGGGACCTGCACCTCTTTTTCAAGGGGCATTTAAACCTTCTTATTAAACTACTGTGACCTGCACATCTCTTCCAAGGGGCCTTTAAACTGTCTTGTTAAGTTACTGTGACCTCCACCGCTCTTCCAAGGGGCATTTAAACCGTCTTGTTAAGCTAGTGCGACCTGCACGTCTCTTCCAAGGGGCATTTAAACCGTCTTATTAAGCTACTACGACCTGCACGTCTCTTCCAAGGGGTATTTAAACTGTCTTGTTAAGCTACTGCGACCTGCACGTCTCTTCCAAGGGGCATTTAAACTGTCTTGTTAAGCTACTGCGACCTGCACGTTTCTTCTAAGTGGCATTTAAACAATCTTGTTAAGCTACTGCGACCTGCACGTCTCTTGCAAGGGGCATTTAAACCGTCTTGCTAAGCTACTGCGACTTGCACGTCTCTTCCAAGGGGCATTTAAACCGTCTTGTTAAGCTACTGTAACCTCCACCACTTTTCCAAGGGGTCTTTTAATACATCTTGTTAAGCTACTGCGACCTGCACGTCTCTTCAAAGGGGCATTTAAACTGTCTTGTTAAGCTACTGCGACCTCCACCTCTCTTCCAGGGGGCATTTAAACCGTCTTGTTAACCTACTGCGACCTGCTCGTCTCTTCCAAGGGGCATTTAAACCCTCTTGTTAAGCTAGTGCGACCTGCACGTCTCTTCCAAGGCACATTTAAACCATCTTTTTAAACTACTACCACTTGCACGTCTCTTCCAAGGGGCATTTAAACTGTCTTGTTAAGTTACTGTAACCTCCACCACTTTTCCAAGGGGCATTTAGACCGTCTTGTTAAGCTACTGTGACCTGCACATCTCTTCCAAGGGGCCTTTAAGCTGTCTTGTTAAGTTACTGTGACCTCCACCGCTCTTCCAAGGGGCGTTTAAACCGTCTTGTTAAGCTAGTGCGACCTGCATGTCTCTTCCAAGGGGCATTTAAACCGTCTTGTTTAGCTACTGTAACCTCCACCACTTTTCCAAGGCGCATTCAAACCGTCTTGTTAAGCTACTGCGACCTGCACGTCTCTTCCAAGGGGCATTTAAACCGTCTTGTTAAGCTGCTGCGACCTGCATGTCTCTTCCAAGGGGCATTTAAACCGTCTTGTTAAGCTACTGCGACCTGCTCTACTGTACCAAAGGGTATTTAAACCATCTTTTTAAGCTACTGCGACCTGCACGTCTCTTCCAAGGGGCATTTAAACCGTCTAGTTAAGCTACTGCGACCTCCACCGCTCTTCCAAAGGGCATTTTAACCATCTTGTTAAGATACTGTGACCTGCACGTCTCTACCAAGGGGCATTTAAACCGTCTTGTTAAGCTACTGCGACCTCCACTGCTCTTCCAAGGGGCATTTAATCCGTCTTGTTAAGCTACTGCTAACTGCACGTCTCTTCCAAGGGGCATTTAAACCGTCTTGTTAAGCTTCTGCGACCTGCACGTCTCTTCCAAGGGGCATTTAAAAAGTCTTGTTAAGCTACTGCGACCTTCCCGTCTCTTCCAAGGGGCATTTAAGCTGTCTTGTTAAGCTACTGCGACCTCCACCGCTCTTCCAAGGGGCATTTAAACCGTCTCTTTAAGCTACTGCGACCTCCACCGCTCTTCCAAAGGGCATTTTAACCGTCTTGTTAAGCTACTGTGACCTGCACGTCTCTACCAAGGGGCATTTAAACCGTCTTGTTAAGCTACTGCGACCTCCACTGCTCTTCCAAGGGGCATTTAATCCGTTTTGTTAAGCTACTGCTACATGCACGTCTCTTCCAAGGGGCATTTAAACTGTCTTGTTAAGCTACTGTGACATCCACCGCTTTTCCAAGGGGCATTTAAACCGTCTTGTTAAGCTACTGCGACCTGCACTTCTCTTCCAAGGCACATTTAAACCGTCTTTTTAAGCTACTGCGACCTGCACTTGTCTTCCAAGGGGCATTCAAACGGTCATGTTAAGCTACTGTAACCTACACCACTTTTCCAAGGGGCATTTAAACCGTCTTTTTAAGCTACTGCGACTTGCACGTCACTTCCAAGGGGCATTCAAAACGTCTTGTTAAGCTACTGTAACCTCCACCACTTTTCCAAGGGGCATTTGAACCGTCTTGTTAAGCTACTCTGACCTGCACGTCTCTTCCAAGAGGCATTTAAACCGTCTTGGTAAGCTACTGCGACCTGCAAGCCTAATCCCAGGGCATTTAAACCCTCTTGTTAAGCTACTGCAACTTGCACGTCTCTACCAAGTGGGATTTAAACTGTCTTGTGAAGCTACTGCGACCTGCACGTCTCTTCCAAGGGGCATTTAAACCATCTTGTTAAGCTACTGCGACCTGCACGTCTCTTCCAAGGGGCATATAAACCTTCTTATTAAGCTACTGCGACCTGCACATGTCTTCCAAGGGTCATTTAAACTGTCTTGTTAAGCTACTGCAACCTCCACCGCTCTTCCAAGTGGCATTTAAACCGTCTTGTTAAGCTACTGCGACCTGGACTTCTCTTCCAAGGGGCATTTAAACCATCTTGTTAAGCTACTGCGACCTTCACATCTCTTCCAAGGGACGTATAAACCGTTTTGTTAAGCTACTACGACCTGCACGTCTCTTCCAAGGGGTATTTAAACTGTCTTGTTAAGCTACTGCGGCCTCCACTGCTCTTCCAAGGGGAATTTAAACCATCTTGTTAAGCTACTGCGACCTGCACGTCTCTTCCAAGGGGCATTTAAACCGTCTTGTTAAGCTACTGCGACCTGCACGTCTCTTCCAAGGGGCATTTAAACCGTCTTGTTAAGCTACTGCGACTTGCACGTCTCTTACAAGGGGCATTAAAACCGTCTTGTTAAGCTACTGTAACCTCCACCAGTTTGCCAAGGGACATTTAAACCGTCTTGTTAAGCTACTGCGACCTGCATGTCTCTTCCAAGGGGCATTTAAACTGTATTGTTAAGCTACTGCGACCTGCACCTCTCTTTCAAGGGGCATTTAAACCTTCTTATTAAACTACTGTGACCTGCACATCTCTTCCAAGGGGCCTTTAAACTGCCTTGTTAAGTTACTGCGACCTCCACCGCTCTTCCAAGGGGCATTTAAACCGTCTTGTTAAGCTAGTGCGACCTGCACGTCTCTTCCAAGGGGCATTTAAACCGTCTTGTTAAGCTGCTGCGACCTGCACGTCTCTTCCAAGGGGCATTTAAACTGTCTTGTTAAGCTACTGCGACCTGACGTCTCTTCCAAGTGGCATTTAAACAATCTTGTTAAGCTACTGCGACCTGCACGTCTCTTGCAAGGGGCATTTAAACCGTATTGCTAAGCTACTGCGACTTGCACGTCTCTTCCAAGGGGTATTTAAACCGTCTTGTTAAGCTACTGTAACCTCCACCACTTTTCCAAGGGGTCTTTTAATATATCTTGTTAAGCTACTGCGACCTGCACGTCTCTTCAAAGGGGCATTTAAACTGTCTTGTTAAGCTACTGCGACCTCCACCTCTCTTCCAGGGGGCATTTAAACCGTCTTGTTAACCTACTGCGACCTGGACGTCTCTTCCAAGGGGCATTTAAACCCTCTTGTTAAGCTAGTGCGACCTGCACGTCTCTTCCAAGGCGCATTTAAACCGTCTTTTTAAACTACTGCCACTTGAACGTCTCTTCCAAGGGGCATTTAAACTGTCTTGTTAAGTTACTGTAACCTCCACCACTTTTCCAAGGGGCATTTAGACAGTCTTGTTAAGCTACTGCGACCTGCACATCTCTTCCAAGGGGCATTTAAACCGTCTTGTTAAGCTAATGCGACCTGCACGTCTCTACCAAGGGGCATTTAAACTGTCTTGTTAAGCTACTGCGACCTGCATGTCTCTTTCAAGGGGCATTTAAACCTTCTTATTAAGCTACTGTGACCTGCACATCTCTTCCAAGGGGCATTTAAACCGTCTTGTTAAGCTACTGCGACCTGCACTTCTCTTCCAAGGGGCATTTAAACCGTCTTGTTAAGCTACTGCGACCTGCATGTCTCTTCGAAGGGACATTTAAGCCGTCTTATTAAGCTAGTACGACCTGCACGTCTCTTCCAAGGGTCATTTAAACCTTCTTATTAAGCAACTGCGTCCTGCATGTCTCTTCCAAGGGGCATTTAAACTGTCTTGTTAAGCTACTGCGACCTCCACCGCTCTACCAAGGGGGATTTAAACCGTCTTGTTAAGCCACTGCGACCTGAAAGTCTCTTCAAAGGGGCATTTAAACTGACTTGTTAAGCTACTGCGACCTCCACCTCTCTTCCAGGGGGCATTTAAACCATCTTGGTAACCTACTGCGACCTGCTCGTCTCTTCCAAGGGGCATTTAAAACCTCTTGTTAAGCTAGTGCAACCTGCACGTCTTTTCCAAGGCGCATTTAAACCGTCTTTTTAAGCTACTGCCACTTGCACGTCTCTTCCAAGGGGCATTTAAACCGTCTTTTTAAGCTACTGCAACCTGCACGTCTCTTCCAAGGGGCATTTAAACCGTCTTGTTAAGTTACTGCAATCTCCACCGCTCTTCCAAAGGGCATTTTAACCATCTTGTTAAGCTTCTGTGACCTGCACGTCTCCACCAAGGGGCATTTAAACTGTTTTGCTAAGCTACTGCGACCTCCACTGCTCTTCCAAGGGGCATTTAATCCGTCTTGTTAAGCTACTGCGAACTGCACGTCTCTTCCAAGGGGCATTTAAACCGTCTTGTTAAGCTACTGCGAACTGCACGTCTCTTCCAAGCGGCATTTAAACCGTCTTGTTAAGCTTTTGCTACCTGCACGTCTCTTCCAAGGGGCATTTTAACCGTCTTGTTAAGCTACTGCGACCTTATCTTCTCTTCCAAGGGGTATTTAAACTGTCTTGTTAAGCTACTGCAACCTCCACTGCTCTTCCAAGGGGCATTAAATCCGTCTTGTTAAGCTGCTGCAAACTGCACGTCTCTTCCATGTGGCATTTAAAGCGTCTTGTTAAGCTACTGCGACCTGCACGTCTCTTCCAAGGGGCATTTAAACTGTCTTGTTAAGCTACTGCGACCACCACTGCTCTTCCAAGGGGCATTTAAACCGTCTTGTTAAGCTACTGCGACCTCCACCGCTCTTCCATGGGGCATTTAAACCGTCTCTTTAAGCTACTGCGACCTCCACCGCTCTTCCAAAGGGCATTTTAACCGTCTTGTTAAGCTACTGTGACCTGCACGTCTCTACCAAGGGGCATTTAAACCGTCTTGTTAAGCTACTGCGACCTCCACTGCTCTTCCAAGGGGCATTTAATCCGTTTTGTTAAGCTACTGCTACATGCACGTCTCTTCCAAGGGGCATTTAAACTGTCTTGTTAAGCTACTGTGACATCCACCGCTTTTCCAAGGGGCATTTAAACCGTCTTGTTAAGCTACTGCGACCTGCACTTCTCTTCCAAGGCACATTTAAACCGTCTTTTTAAGCTACTGCGACCTGCACTTCTCTTCCAAGGGGCATTCAAACGGTCATGTTAAGCTACTGTAACCTACACAACTTTTCCAAGGGGCATTTAAACCGTCTTTTTAAGCTACTGCGACTTGCACGTCACTTCCAAGGGGCATTCAAAACGTCTTGTTAAGCTACTGTAACCTCCACCACTTTTCCAAGGGGCATTTGAACCGTCTTGTTAAGCTACTGTGACCTGCACGTCTCTTCCAAGAGGCATTTAAACCGTCTTGGTAAGCTACTGCGACCTGCAAGCCTAATCCCAGGGCATTTAAACCCTCTTGTTAAGCTACTGCAACTTGCACGTCTCTACCAAGTGGGATTTAAACTGTCTTGTGAAGCTACTGCGACCTGCACGTCTCTTCCAAGGGGCATTTAAACCGTCTTGTTAAGCTACTGCGACCTGCACGTCTCTTCCAAGGGGCATTTAAACCTTCTTATTAAGCTACTGCGACCTGCACATGTCTTCCAAGGGTCATTTAAACTGTCTTGTTAAGCTACTGCAACCTCCACCGCTCTTCCAAGTGGCATTTAAACCGTCTTGTTAAGCTACTGCGACCTGGACTTCTCTTCCAAGGGGCATTTAAACCGTCTTGTTAAGCTACTGCGACCTTCACGTCTCTTCCAAGGGACGTATAAACCGTTTTGTTAAGCTACTACGACCTGCACGTCTCTTCCAAGGGGTATTTAAACTGTCTTGTTAAGCTACTGCGGCCTCCACTGCTCTTCCAAGGGGAATTTAAACCATTTTGTTAAGCTACTGCGACCTGCACGTCTCTTCAAAGGGGCATTTAAACCGTCTTGTTAAGCTACTGCGACCTGCACGTCTCTTCCAAGGGGCATTTAAACCGTCTTGTTAAGCTACTGCGACTTGCACGTCTCTTACAAGGGGCATTAAAACCGTCTTGTTAAGCTACTGTAACCTCCACCAGTTTGCCAAGGGACATTTAAACCGTCTTGTTAAGCTACTGCGACCTGCATGTCTCTTCCAAGGGGCATTTAAACTGTCTTGTTAAGCTACTGCGACCTGCACCTCTCTTTCAAGGGGCATTTAAACCTTCTTATTAAACTACTGTGACCTGCACATCTCTTCCAAGGGGCCTTTAAACTGTCTTGTTAAGTTACTGCGACCTCCACCGCTCTTCCAAGGGGCATTTAAACCGTCTTGTTAAGCTAGTGCGACCTGCACGTCTCTTCCAAGGGGCATTTAAACCGTCTTGTTAAGCTGCTGCGACCTGCACGTCTCTTCCAAGGGGCATTTAAACTGTCTTGTTAAGCTACTGCGACCTGCACGTCTCTTGCAAGGGGCATTTAAACCGTATTGCTAAGCTAATGAGACTTGCACGTCTCTTCCAAGGGGCATTTAAACCGTCTTGTTAAGCTACTGTAACAGCCACCACTTTTCCAAGGGGTCTTTTAATACATCTTGTTAAGCTACTGCGACCTGCACGTCTCTTCAAAGGGGCATTTAAACTGTCTTGTTAAGCTACTGCGACCTCCACCTCTCTTCCAGGGGGCATTTAAACCGTCTTGTTAACCTACTGCGACCTGGACGTCTCTTCCAAGGGGCATTTAAACCCTCTTGTTAAGCTAGTGCGATCTGCACGTCTCTTCCAAGGCGCATTTAAACCGTCTTTTTAAACTACTGCCACTTGAACGTGTCTTCCAAGGGGCATTTAAACTGTCTTGTTAAGTTACTGTAACCTCCACCACTTTTCCAAGGGGCATTTAGACAGTCTTGTTAAGCTACTGCGACCTGCACATCTCTTCCAAGGGGCATTTAAACCGTCTTGTTAAGCTAATGCGACCTGCACGTCTCTACCAAGGGGCATTTAAACTGTCTTGTTAAGCTACAGCGACCTGCATGTCTCTTTCAAGGGGCATTTAAACCTTCTTATTAAGCTACTGTGACCTGCACATCTCTTCCAAGGGGCATTTAAACCGTCTTGTTAAGCTACTGCGACCTGCACTTCTCTTCCAAGGGGCATTTAAACCGTCTTGTTAAGCTACTGCGACCTGCATGTCTCTTCGAAGGGACATTTAAGCCGTCTTATTAAGCTAGTACGACCTGCACGTCTCTTCCAAGGGCCATTTAAACCTTCTTATTAAGCAACTGTGTCCTGCATGTCTCTTCCAAGGGACATTTAAACTGTCTTGTTAAGCTACTGCGACGTCCACCGCTCTACCAAGGGGGATTTAAACCGTCTTGTTAAGCCACTGCGACCTGAACGTCTCTTCAAAGGGGCATTTAAACTGTCTTGTTAAGCTACTGCGACCTCCACCTCTCTTCCAGGGGGCATTTAAACCATCTTGGTAACCTACTGCGACCTGCTCGTCTCTTCCAAGGGGCATTTAAACCCTCTTGTTAAGCTAGTGCAACCTGCACGTCTTTTCCAAGGCGCATTTAAACCATCTTTTTAAGCTACTGCCACTTGCACGTCTCTTCCAAGGGGCATTTAAACCGTCTTTTTAAGCTACTGCAACCTGCACGTCTCTTCCAAGGGGCATTTAAACCGTCTTGTTAAGTTACTGCGATCTCCACCGCTCTTCCAAAGGGCATTTTAACCATCTTGTTAAGCTTCTGTGACCTGCACGTCTCCATCAAGGGGCATTTAAACCGTTTTGCTAAGCTACTGCGACCTCCACTGCTCTTCCAAGGGGCATTTAATCCGTCTTGTTAAGCTACTGCGAACTGCACGTCTCTTCCAAGGGGCATTTAAACCGTTTTGTTAAGCTACTGCGAACTGCACGTCTCTTCCAAGCGGCATTTAAACCGTCTTGTTAAGCTTTTGCTACCTGCACTTCTCTTCCAAGGGGCATTTTAACCGTCTTGTTAAGCTACTGCGACCTTATCTTCTCTTCCAAGGGGTATTTAAACTGTCTTGTTAAGCTACTGCAACCTCCACTGCTCTTCCAAGGGGCATTAAATCCGTCTTGATAAGCTGCTGCAAACTGCACGTCTCTTCCATGGGGCATTTAAACCGTCTTGTTAAGCTACTGCGACCTGCACGTCTCTTCCAAGGGGCATTTAAACTGTCTTGTTAAGCTACTGCGACCACCACTGCTCTTCCAAGGGGCATTTAAACCGTCTTGTTAAGCTACTGCGACTTGCACGTCTCTACCAAGGGGCGTTTAAACCGTCTTGTTAAGCTTCTGCGATCTGCACGTCTCTTCCAAGGGGCATTTAAACTGTCTTTTTAAGCTACTGCTACCTCCACCGCTCTTCCAAGGGGCATTTAAACCGTCTTGTTAAGCTACTGAGACCTGCACTTCTCTTCCAAGGGGCATTTAAACCGTCTTTTTAAGCTAATGCGACCTGCATTTCTCTTCCAAGGGGCATTTAAACCGTATTGTTAAGCTACTGCGACCTGCACGTCTCTTCCAAGGGGCATTTAAACCGTCTTGTTAAGCTACTGCGACCTCCACCGCTCTTCAAAGGGGCATTTAAACCGTTTTTTAAGCTACTGCGACCTCCACCGCTCTTCCAAAGGGCATTTTAACCATCTTGTTAAGCTACTGTGACCTGCACGTCTCTACCAAGGGGCATTTAAACCGTCTTATTATGCTGCTGCGTCCTGCATTTCTCGTCCAAGGGGCATTTAAACTGACTTGTTAAGCTACTGCGACGTCCACAGCTCTTCCAAGGGGCCTTCAAACCGTCTTATTAAGCTACTGCGACCTGCACGTCTCTTCAAAGGGGCATTTAAACTGTCTTGTTAAGCTACTGCGACCTCCACCTCTCTTCCAGGGGGCATTTAAACCGTCTTGATAACCTACTGCGACCTGCTCGTCTCTTCCAAGGCGCATTTAAACCGTCTTTTTAAGCTACTGCCACTTGCACGTCTCTTCCAAGGGGGATTTAAACCGTCTTGTTAAGTTACTGTAACCTCCACCACTTTTCCAAGGGGCATTTAGACCGTCTTGTTAAGCTACTGCGACCTGCACGTCTCTTCCAAGGGGCATTTAAAATGTCTTGTTAAGCTACTGCGACCTGCAAGCCTATTCTAAGGGGCATTTAAACCCTCTTGTTAAGCTGCTGCGACCTGCATGTCTCTTGTAAGGGGCATTTAAACCGTCTTGTTAAGCTACTGCGACCTGCAAGTCTCTTCCAAGGGGCATTTAAACAGGCTTGTTAAGCTACTGCGACCTGCATGTCTCTTCCAAGGGGCATTTAAACCATCTTGTTAAGCTACTGCGACCTCCACCGCTCTTCCAAGGGGCATTTAAACCATCTTGTTAAGCTACTGCGACCTGCATATCTCTTCCAAGTGATATTTAAACCGTCTAGTTAAGCTACTGCAACCTGCACGTCTCTTCCAAGGGGCATTTAAACCTTCTTGTTAAACTACTGTGACCTGCACGTGTTTTGCAAGGGGCATTTAAACCGTCTTGTTAAGCTACTGCAACCTCCACCGCTCTTCGAAGGTGCATTTAAACCATGTTGTTAAGCTACTGCGACCTGCACTTCTCTTCCAAGTGGCATTTAAACCGTCATGGTAAGCTACTGCGACCTGCAGGCCTCTTCTAAGGGGCATTTAAACCTTCTTGTTAAGCTACTGCGACCTGCACGTCTCTTGCAAGGGGCATTTAAACCGTCTTGTTAAGCTACTGCAACCTGCACGACTCTTCCAAGGGGCAAGTAAACTGTCTTGGTAAGCTACTGCGACCTGCATGTCTATACCATGGGGCATTTAAACCGTCTTGTTAAGCTACTGCGACCTGCACGTCTCTTCCAAGGGACATTTAAACAGGCTTGTTAAGCTGCTGAGTCCTGCATGTCTCTTCCAAGGGGCATTTAAACCGTCTTGTTAAGCTACTGCGGCCTCCACCACTCTTCCAAGGGGCATTTAAACCATCTTGTTAGGCTACTGCTACCTGCACGTCTGTTCCAAGTGCCATTTAAACCGTCTTGGTAAGCTACTGCGACCTGCAAGCCACTTCCAAGAGGCAATTAAACCGTCTTGTTAAGCTACTGCGACCTGCACGTCTCTTCCAAGGGGCATTTAAACCATCTTGTTAAGCTACTGCAACCTGCACTTCTCTTCCAAGGGGCATTTAAACCGTCTTGGTAAGCTACTGCGACCTCCACCGCTCTTCCAAGGGTCATTTAAACCGTCTTGTTATTCTACTGCGACCAGCACGTCTGTTCCAAGTGCCATTTAAACCGTCTTGGTAAGCTACTGCGACCTGCAAGCCTCTTCCAAGGTGCATTTAAACCATCTTGTTAAGCTACTGCGACCTGCACGTCTCTTCCAAGGGGCATTCAAACCGTCTTATTAAGCTACTGCGACCTCCACCTGTCTTCCAAGTGGCATTTAAACCGTCTTTTTAAGCTACTACGACCTGCACGTCTCTTCCAAGGGGCATTTAACCCGTCTTCCTAAGCTACTGCGACCTGCACGTCTCTTCCAAGGGGCATTTACACCGTCTTATTAAGCTACTGTGACCTGCATGTCTCTTCCAAAGGGCATTAAAATTGTCTTGTTAAGCTAATGCGACCTCCACCGCTCTTCCAAAGGGCATTTAAACCGTCTTGTTAAGCTACTGCGACCTGCACGTCTCTTCCAAGGGGCATATAAACCATCTTGTTAAGCTACTGCGACCTACACGTCTCTTCCAAGGGGCATTTAAACCGTCTTGTTAAGCTACTGCGACTTGCACGTCTCTTCCAAGGGGCATTTAAACCTTCTTTTTAAGCTACTGTAACCTCCACCACTTTTCCAAGGGGCATTTAAACAGTCTTGTTAAGCTACTGCGACCTCCACTGCTCTTCCAAGGGGCATTTAATCCGTCTTGTTAAGCTACTGCTACATGCACGTCTCTTCCAAGGGGCATTTAAACTGTCTTGTTAAGCTACTGTGACATCCACCGCTTTTCCAATGGGCATTTAAACCGTCTTGTTAAGCTACTGCGACCTGCACGTCTCTTCCAAGGCACATTTAAACCTTCTTTTTAAGCTACTGCGACCTGCACTTCTCTTCCAAGGGGCATTCAAACGGTCATGTTAAGCTACTGTAACCTCCACCACTTTTCCAAGGGGCATTTAAACCGTCTTTTTAAGCTACTGCGACTTGCACGTCACTTCCAAGGGGCATTCAAAACGTCTTGTTAAGCTACTGTAATCTCCACCATATTTTCCAAGGGGCATTTAAACCGTCTTGTTAAGCTACTGTGACCTGCACGTCTCTTCCAAGAGGCATTTAAACCGTCTTGGTAAGCTACCGCGACCTGCAAGCCTAATCCCAGGGCATTTAAACCCTCTTGTTAAGCTACTGCAACTTGCACGTCTCTACCAAGTGGGATTTAAACTGTCTTGTGAAGCTACTGCGACCTGCACGTCTCTTCCAAGGGGCATTTAAACCGTCTTGTTAAGCTACTGCGACCTGCACGTCTCTTCCAAGGGGCATTTAAACCTTCTTATTAAGCTACTGCGACCTGTACATCTCTTCCAAGGGCCATTTAAACTGTCTTGTTAAGCTACTGCAACCTCCACCGCTCTTCCAAGTGGCATTTAAACCGTCTTGTTAAGCTACTGCGACCTGGATTTCTCTTCCAAGGGGCATTTAAACCGTCTTGTTAAGCTACTGCGACCTGCACGTCTCTTCCAAGGGACGTATAAACCGTTTTGTTAAGCTACTACGACCTGCACGTCTCTTCCAAGGGGTATTTAAACTGTCTTGTTAAGCTACTGCGACCTCCGCCGCTCTTCCAAGGGGAATTTAAACCATCTTGTTAAGCTACTGCGACCTGCACGTCTCTTCAAAGGGGCATTTAAACCGTCTTGTTAAGCTACTGCGACCTGCACGTCTCTTCCAAGGGGAATTTAAACTGTCTTGTTAAGCTACTGCGACCTCCACCGCTCTTCCAAAGGGCATTTTAACCATCTTGTTAAGCTTCTGTGACCTGCACGTCTCTACCAAGGGGCATTTAAACCATCTTGTTAAGCTACTGCGACCTCCACTGCTCTTCCAAGGGGCATTTAATCCGTCTTGTTAAGCTACTGCGACCTGCACGTCTTTTCCAAGGGGCATTTAAAACGTCTTGTTAAGCTACTGCGAACTGCACGTCTCTTCCAAGGGGCATTTAAACCGTCTTGTTAAGCTTCTGCGACCTGCAAGTCTCTTCCAAGGGGCATTTTAACCGTCTTGTTAAGCTACTGCGACCTTCACTTCTCTTCCAAGGGGCATTTAAACTGTCTTGTTAAGCTACTGCGACCTCCACCGCTCTTCCAAGCGGCATTTAAACCGTCTTGTTAAGCTACTGCAACCTCCACTGCTCTTCCAAGGGGCATTTAAACCTTCTTCTTAAGCTACTGCGACCTGCACTTCTCTTCCAAGTGGCATTTAAACCGTCTTGTTAAGCTACTGCGACCTACACTTCTGTTCCAAGGGGCATTTAAACCGTCTTGTTAAGCTACTGCGACCTCCACCGCTCTTCCAAACGGCATTTTAACCATCTTGTTAAGCTACTGTGACCTGCACGTCTCTACCAAGGGGCATTTAAACCGTCTTGTTATACTACTGCGACCTCCACTGCTCTTCCAAGGGGCATTTATTCCGTCTTGTTAAGCTACTGTTAACTGCACGTCTCTTCCAAGGGGCATTTAAACCGTCTTTTTAAGCTTCTGCAACCTGCACGTCTCTTCCAAGGGGCATTTAAACCGTCTTGTTAAGCTACTGTGAACTGCACGTCTCTTTCAAGGGGCATTTTAACCGTCTTGTTAAGCTTTTTCGACCTGCACGTCTCTACCAAGGGGCATTTTAACCGTCGTGTTAAGCTACTGCGACCTTCACGTCTCTTCCAAGGGGCATTTAAGCTGCCTTGTTAAGCTACTGCGACCTCCACCGCTCTTCCAAGGGGCATTTAAACCATTTTTTAAGCTACTGCGACCTCCACCGCTCTTCCAAAGGGCATTTTAACCGTCTTGTTAAGCTACTGTTACCTGCACGTCTCTACCAAGGGGCATTTAAACCGTCTTGTTAAGCTACTGCGACCTGCATGTCTCTTCCAAGGGGCATTTAAGCCGTCTTGTTAAGCTACTGTGACTTGCACGTCTCTTCCAAGGGGCATTTAAACAGTCTTGTTAAGCTACTGCAACCTCCACCACTTTTCCAAGGGGCATTTAAACCGTCTTGTTAAGCTACTGCGACCTGGACGTCTCTTCCAAGGGGCATTTAAACCGTCTTGTTAAGCTACTGCGAACTGAACTTCTCTTCCAAGGGGCATTTAAACAGTCTTGAAAGCTTCTGTGACCTGCACGTCTCTTCCAAGGGGCATTTAAACCGTCTTGTTAAGCTACTGCGACCTGCATGTCTCTTCCAAGGGGCATTTAAACTGTCTTGTTAAGCTACTGCGACCTCCACAGCTCTGCCAAGGGGCATTTAAACCGTCTTGTTAAGGTACTGCGACCTGTACGTCTCTTCCAAGGTCATTTAAACCGTCTTGTTAAGCTACTGCGACCTCCACCGCTCTTCCAAGGCGCATTTAAGCCGTCTTGTTAAGCTACTGCGACTTGCACGTCTCTTCCAGGGGCCCTTAAACAGTCCTGTTAAGCTTCTGTAACCTCCGCCACTTTTCCAAGGGGCATTTAAACCGTCTTGTTAAGCTACTGCGACCTGCACGTCTCTTCCAAGGGGCATTTAAATCGTCTTGTTAAGCTGCTGCGACCTGCATGTCTCTTCCAAGGGGCATTTAAACCGTTTTATTAAGCTACTTCGACCTCCACCGCACTTCCAAGGGGCATTTAAACCGTCTTTTTAAGCTACTGCGACCTGCACGTCTCTTCCAAGGGGCATTTAAACCGTCTTGTTAAGCTACCGCGACCTCCACCGCTCTTCCAAGGGGCATTTAAACCGTCTTGTTAAGCTACTGCGACCTGCACGTCTCTTCCAAGTAGCATTTAAACCGTCTTGTTAAGCTACCTTGACCTGCACGTTTCTACCAAGGGGCATTTAAACCGACTTATTAAGCTACTGCGACCTGCACGTCTCTTCCAAGGGGCTTTTAAACTGTCTTGTTAAACTACTGCTACCTGCACGTCTCTTCCAAGGGGCATTTAAACCGTTTTGTTAAGCTACTGCGACCTGCAGGTCTCTTCCAAGGGGCATTTAAACAGGCTTGTTAAGCTACTGCGACCTCCACAGCTCTTCCAAGGGGCATTTAAACCGTCTTGTTAAGCTAGTGCGACCTGCACGTCTCTTCCAAGGGCCATTTAAACCATCTTGGTAAGCTACTGCGACCTGCAAGCCTCTTCCAAGGGGCCTTTAAACCTTCTTGTTAAGCTACTGTAACCTCCACCACTTTTCCAAGGTGCATATAAACCGTCTTGTTAAGCTACTGCGACCTGCACGTCTCTTCCAAGGGGCATTTAAAAAGCTTTGTTAAGCTACTGCGTCCTGCATGTCTGTTCCAAGGGGCATTTAAACCGTCTTTTTAAGCTACTGCGACCTGCACGTCTCTTCCAAGTGGCATTTAAACTGTCTTGTTAAGCTGCTGCGACATGCATGTCTCTTCCAAGGGGCATTTAAACAGTCTTGTTAAGCTACTGCGACCTCCACCGCACTTCCAAGGTGCATTTAAACCGTCTTGTTAAGCTACTGCGACCTGCACGTCTCTTTCAAGGGGCATTTAAACTGTCTTGTTAAGCTACTTCGACCTCCACCGCTCTTTCAAGGGAGATTTAAACCTTCTTTTTAAGATACTGCGACCAGCACGTCTATTCCAAGGGGCATTTAAACCGTCTTGTTAAGTTACTGCGACCTGCACGTCTCTTCCAAAGGGCATTTAAACAGTCTTATTAAGCTACTACGACCTGCAAGTCTCTTCCAATGGGCATTTAAACCGTCTTGTTAAGCTACTGCGACCTCCACCGCTCTTCCATGGGGCATTTATACCGTCTTGTTAAGCTACTGGGACCTGCACGTCTCTTCCAAGGGGCATTTAAACAGTCTTATTAAGCTACAGCGACCTGCACGTCTCTTCCAATGGGCATTTAAACCGTCTTGTTAAGCTACTGCGACCTCCACCGCTCTTCCAAGGGGCATTTAAACCTTCTTGTTAAGCTACTGCGACCTGCACTTCTCTTCCAAGAGGCATTTAAACCATTTTGGTAAGCTACTGCGACCTGCAAGCCTATTCTAAGGGGCATTTAAACCCTCTTGTTAAGCTGCTGCGACCTGCATGTCTCTTGTAAGGGGCATTTAAACCGTCTTGTTAAGCTACTGCGACCTGCATGTCTCTTCCAAGGGGCATTTAAACCGTCTTGTTAAGCTACTGCGACCTGCATGTCTCTTCTAAGGGGCTTTTAAACCATCTTGTTAAGCTGCTGCGACCTGCATGTCTCTTGTAAGGGGCATTTAAACCGTCTTCTTAAGCTACTGCGACCTGCACGTCTTTTCCAAGGGGCATTTAAACCGTGTTGTTAAGCTTCTGCGACCTGCACGTCTCTTCCAAGGGGTATTTAAACCGTCTTGGTAAGCTACTGCGATCTGCATGTCTCTACCAAGAGGCATTTAAACCGTCTTGTTAAGCTACTGCGACCTGCAAGTCTCTTCCAAGGGGCATTTAAACAGGCTTGTTAAGCTACTGCGACCTGCATGTCTCTTCCAAGGGGCATTTAAACCATCTTGTTAAGCTACTGCGACCTCCACCGCTCTTCCAAGGGGCATTTAAACCATCTTGTTAAGCTACTGCGACCTGCATATCTCTTCCAAGTGATATTTAAACCGTCTAGTTAAGCTACTGCAACCTGCACGTCTCTTCCAAGGGGCATTTAAACCTTCTTGTTAAACTACTGTGACCTGCACGTGTTTTGCAAGGGGCATTTAAACCGTCTTGTTAAGCTACTGCAACCTCCACCGCTCTTCGAAGGTGCATTTAAACCATCTTGTTAAGCTACTGCGACCTGCACTTCTCTTCCAAGGGGCATTTAAACCGTCATGGTAAGCTACTGCGACCTGCAGGCCTCTTCTAAGGGGCATTTAAACCTTCTTGTTAAGCTACTGCGACCTGCACGTCTCTTGCAAGGGGCATTTAAACCGTCTTGTTAAGCTACTGCAACCTGCACGACTCTTCCAAGGGGCAATTAAACTGTCTTGGTAAGCTACTGCGACCTGCATGTCTATACCAAGGGGCATTTAAACCGTCTTGTTAAGCTACTGCGACCTGCACGTCTCTTCCAAGGGACATTTAAACAGGCTTGTTAAGCTGCTGCGTCCTGCATGTCTCTTCCAAGGGGCATTTAAACCGTCATGTTAAGCTACTGCGGCCTCCACCACTCTTCGAAGGGGCATTTAAACCATCTTGTTAGGCTACTGCTACCTGCACGTCTGTTCCAAGTGCCATTTAAACCGTCTTGGTAAGCTACTGCGACCTGCAAGCCACTTCCAAGAGGCAATTAAACCGTCTTGTTAAGCTACTGCGACCTGCACGTCTCTTCCAAGGGGCATTTAAACCATCTTGTTAAGCTACTGCAACCTGCACTTCTCTTCCAAGGGGCATTTAAACCGTCTTGGTAAGCTACTGCGACCTCCACCGCTCTTCCAAGGGTCATTTAAACCGTCTTGTTATTCTACTGCGACCAGCACGTCTGTTCCAAGTGCCATTTAAACCGTCTTGGTAAGCTACTGCGACCTGCAAGCCTCTTCCAAGGTGCATTTAAACCATCTCGTTAAGCTACTGCGACCTGCACGTCTCTTCCAAGGGGCATTCAAACCGTCTTATTAAGCTACTGCGACCTCCACCTCTCTTCCAAGTGGCATTTAAACCGTCTTTTTAAGCTACTACGACCTGCACGTCTCTTCCAAGGGGCATTTAACCCGTCTTCCTAAGCTACTGCGACCTGCACGTCTCTTCCAAGGGGCATTTACACCGTCTTTTTAAGCTACTGTGACCTGCATGTCTCTTCCAAAGGGCATTAAAATTGTCTTGTTAAGCTAATGCGACCTCCACCGCTCTTCCAAAGGGCATTTAAACCGTCTTGTTAAGCTACTGCGACCTGCACGTCTCTTCCAAGGGGCATATAAACCATCTTGTTAAGCTACTGCGACCTACACGTCTCTTCCAAGGGGCATTTAAACCGTCTTGTTAAGCTACTGCGACTTGCACGTCTCTTCCAAGGGGCATTTAAACCTTCTTTTTAAGCTACTGTAACCTCCACCACTTTTCCAAGGGGCATTTAAACAGTCTTGTTAAGCTACTGCGACCTCCACCGCTCTTCCAAGGGGCATTTAGACCGTCTTGTTAAGCTACTGCAACCTGCACATCTCTTCCAAGGGGCATTTAAACTGTCTTGTTAAGCTACTGCGACCTCCATCGCTCTTCCAAGTGGCATTTAAACCTTCTTGTTAAGCTACTGCGACCTGCACTTCTCTTCCAAGGGGCATTTAAACCGTCTTGTTAAGCTACTGCGACCTCCACCGTTCTTCCAAAAGGCATTTAAACCGTCTTGTTAAGCTACTGCGACCTGCATGTCTCTTCCAAGGGGCAATTAAACCATCTTATTAATCTACTGCGACCTCCACCTCTTTTCCAAGGGGCATTTAAACCGTCTTGTTAAGCTACTGCGACCTGCACTTCTATTCCAAGGGGCATTTAAACCGTCTTGTTAAGCTACTGCGACCTCCACCGCTCTTCCAAGGGCCATTTAAACCGTCTTGTTAAGCTACTGCAACCTGCACGTCTCTTCCATGGGGCATTTAAACCATCTTGTTAAGCTACTGCGACCTGCTCGTCTCTTCCAAGGGGCAATTAAACCATCTTGTTAAGCTACTGGGACCTGCACGTCTCTTCCAAGGGGCATTTAAACCATCTTGTTAAGCTACTGCGACCTCCACCGCTCTTCCAAGGGGCATTTAAACCGTCTTGTTAAGCTACATTGACCTGCACTACTCTACCAAAGAACATTTAAACCGTTTGGTTATGCTACTGCGACCTGCACGTCTCTTCCAAGGGGCATTTAAACCGTCTTCTTAAGCTACTGCGACCTCCACCGCTCTTCCAAGGGGCATTTAAACCCTCTTGTTAAGCTACTGCGACCTGCACGTCTCTTCCAAGGAGCTTTTAAACCATTTTTTTAATCTACTGCGACCTCCACCGCTTTTCCAAGGGGCATTTAAACAGTCTTCTTAAGCTGCTGCGATCTGCAGGTCTGTATCAAGGGGCATTTCATCCGTTTTGTTAAGCTACTACGACCTCCACCGCTCTTCCAAGGGGCATTTAAACCGTCTTGTTACGCTACTGCGACCTGCACGTCTCTTCCAAGGGGCATTTAAATCGTCTTGTTAAGCTACTGCGACCTCTACCGCTTTTCAAAGGGGCATTTAAACCGTCTTGTTAAGCTACTGCGACCTGCATTACTCTACCAAAGGGTGTTTAAACCATCTTGTTAAGCTACTGCGACCTGCACGTCTCTTCCAAGGGGCATTTAAACGATCTTGTTAAGCTTATGCGACCTCCACCGCTTTTCCAAGGGGCATTTAAACCGTCTTGTTAAGCTACTGCGACCTCCACCGCTCTTCCAAGGGGCATTTAAACCGTCTTGTTAAGCTACTGCGACCTGCACGTCTCTTCCAAGGGGCATTTAAACCGTCTTGTTAAGCTACTGGGACCTGCACGTCTCTTCCAAGGGGCATTTAAACCGTCTTGTTAAGCTACTGCGACCTCCACCGCTATTCCAAGGGGCATTTAAACTGTCTTGTTAAGCTACTGTGACCTGCACTACTCTACCAAAGAATATTTAAACCGTTTGGTTATGCTACTGCGACCTGCACGCCTCTTCCAAGGGGCATTTAAACCGTCTTGTTAAGCTACTTCGACCTCCACCGCTCTTGCAAGGGGCATTTAAACCCTCTTGTTAAGCTACTGCGACCTGCACGTCTCTTTCAAGGAGCATTTAAACCATCTTTTTAATCTACTGCGACCTCCACCGCTTTTCCAAGGGGCATTTAAAATGTCTTGTTAAGCTACTGTGACCTGCACGGCTCTTCCAAGGGGCATTTAAACCGTCTTGTTAAGCTACTGTCACCTGCACTACTCTACCAAAGAATATTTAAACCGTTTTGTTATGCTACTGCGACCTGCACGTCTCTTCCAAGGGGCATTTAAACCGACTTGTTAAGCTACTGCGACCTGCACGTCTCTTCCAAGTAGTATTTAAACCATCTTTTTAATCTACTGCGACCTCCACCGCTTTTCCAAGGGGCATTTAAACCGTCTTGTTAAGCTACTGAGACCCGCACGTCTCTTCCAACGGGCATTTAAACAGTCTTGTTAATCTACTGCGACCTGCACGTCTCTTCCAAGGGGCATTTAAACCGTCTTGTTAAGCTGCTGCGATCTGCAGGTCTCTATCAAAGGGCATTTAATCCATTTTGTTAAGCTACTACGACCTCCACCTCTCTTCCAAGGGGCATTTAAACCGTCTTGTTAAGCTACTGCGACCTGCACGTCTCTTCCAAGGGGCATTTAAACCATCTTGTAAAGTTACTGCGACCTGTACGTTTCTTCCAAGCGGTATTTAAACCGTTTTGTTAAGCTACTGCCACCTGCACGTCTCTTCCAAGGGGCATTTAAACCTTCTTGTTAAGCTACTGCGACCTCCACTGCTTTTCAAAGGGGCATTTAAACCATCTTGTTAAGCTACTCCGACCTGCACGTCTCTCCCAAGGGGCATTTAAACCATCTTGTTAATCTACTGCGTCCTCCACCGCTCTGCCAAAGGGTATTTAAACCATCTTGTTAAGCTACTGTGAACTGCACGTCTCTACCAAGAGGCATTTAAACCATCTTGTTAAGCTTCTGCGACCTCCACTGCTCTTCCAAGGGCCATTTAATCCGTCTTGTTAAGCTACAGCGACCTGCACGTCTCTTCCAAGGGGCATTTAAACAGTCTTGATAAGCTACTGCGAACTGCACGTCTCTTCCAAGGGGCATTTAAACCGTCTTGTTAAGCTTTTGCGACCTGCACGTCTCTTCCAAGGGGCATTTAAACCGTCTTGTTAAGCTACTGCGACCTGCATGTCTCTTCCAAGGGGCATTTAAACTGTCTTGTTAAGCTACTGCGACCTCCACCGCTCTTCCAAGGGGCATTTAAACCGTCTTTTTAAGCTACTGCGAACTGCACGTCTCTTCCAAGGGGCATTTAAGCCGTCTTGTTAAGCAGTACAAGACGGCTTAAATGCCCCTTGGAAGAGCGACTGTTCCAAGGGGCATTTAAACCGTCTTGTTTAGCTACTGTAACCTCCACCACTTTTCCAAGGTGCATTTAAACCGTCTTGTTAAGCTACTGCGACCTGCACGTCTCTTCCAAGTGGCATTTAAAAAGCTTTGTTAAGCTACTGCGACCTGCATGTCTTTTCCAAGGGGCATTTAATCCGTCTTGTTAAGCTACTGCGCCCTGCACGTCTCTTCCAAGGGGCATTTAAACCGTCTTGTTAAGCCGCTGCGACCTGCATATCTCTTCCAAGGGACATTTAAACCGTCTTTTTAAGCTACTGCAACCTCCACCGCACTTCCTGGGGGCATTTAAACCGTCTTGTTAAGCTACTGCGACTAGTGTTGAGCCACCCCCGTAGTGTTCGAGTTCGGTTCAGTTCGTCGAACACCCGTGTGTTCGCCGAACTGTCCATCGAACTGTTCGTCGATCACCTTCGAACACCGTTAAAACCAATGGCAGGCAAACAAAAACACATAGAAACACATAGAAAAGACCGTCAAAGGTGTCCAAAAGCTGACAAACTGCTCAGAAGACATAACTAACACATGGAAAAGTGACAAGTACATATAGTCATGCGAAAAAAAAAGAGGTGGAGGAGTAAAAGGAGGGGGAGACACAGATATAGGCATGTCATGCCCTTCTAAAATCCAAAAAGTGAGAAGCCGACACGGCCAGTCCGTTCCTGCCCGTGCCACCTCCATGTCGCCGGGATTGTGCCAGAGCCGCGGTGGACCCTGACGGCCAGCCCCCCTCTCCCAATACTGGTGCCTGTCCGCTGGTGGGTCGAGCGAGCCCCCCTGTGGTGGAGGCAGCTCTAAGCTTTTTAATTTAAATTGTCTCTCTAATTTGAATGAATACACTTTAAATCCTTTTACAAGGATCTATTGGAGGGCAAGTCTCATGCCAGCAGCTACGTAATTCCAGCTCCAGTAGCGTCCACTAAAGCTGCTGCAGTTAAAAAGCTTTTATAAGGATCGAGCTCGGCTGTCGACCGCAAGGCATCCTACCGCCAGTCCCAGCCTCCTGATGCTCTTCACTGAGTATCCCGTGGTCCCGAAGCATTTCCTTTGAAAAAATTAAGTGTCCAAACTACAGGTGGTGTAGCTTGCTTAACAGCCGGGATAATCCTCTGACTAGCAGACACTGCTACTAGGCACAAAGTATTTCCTGGGCTAGATGCAGTTAAAAATTTGTAATTAGATACTCTCGTTGGATGCTGAGAAAGCATTCCATAGAGTCTCCTGGCACGCCATATATTATTCTCTTAAAAAGCTTGGGGTAGGGGTCTAGGGGACCCTTTTATAGCCAAAATCACGGCCCTGTATCGCAATACGTCACCTAGGCTGAAGATAAATGGAACTGTAGTAACCTGAGGGCTCGGTTGCTACAGAGGTATTGCACCTCACCCAGAGGTGTGATATCTCACTCTCAGGTAAGGATGGAGTGTGGATCAGGACCCGACACCTGCATGCATTACACCACATTGCCATGGGGCAGGGCGACCAATATGCTCCTGAGATGGGCACGACTGTCCCTGTCCCTGGCTGGAGTGGGGGGAGGGAACACTGAGGAAGGGGAACCCTGTAGTGCAGGAGCAGGGAGGAAGCAGTTCCTGGGTGCATTGAGAAGGGAGTATAAAAGGTGTGCACCATCTTAGTTCAGTGCAGAGAAGTCTGAGCAGAAGTGACAGGGAGCAGGGGCTCTGCAACAGAGTAACACAGTAACAGAGGCCCAGGCCTGGAAGAGGGAGAAGGAAGGAAGAGGAGCGGAGAAGGCTCCAGGAACGAGAAACGAAGGGATCCCAGGGGTGCGGACGGGCGAGTCGCCACCGCACGCCCGAATCCACCTGCGTGGAGGGGTCAGGCCAAAGGGGGAGACCGGTCCCCGAAACTAGTGGAGGCGGGAAACGACCCTCAGCTAGAAACCGGAGGCTGTGACATTTTATGTGGCACAGCCCCTTGCTACACCCGCTAGGAAAGCACCACATAGGGTCAGAGAAACTGGCGCCAAGTTTACCAAGAGGAGGCCTGAGGCAGCCGGACAGAAGGGTTGGTAAGAAAGGCCAGACAAAGGACACACAAAGGGGGTCCTGTGAAGCGCTCCAAAGTTATCTGGTAGTTGTCTGAGCCTCTCACCTGGTGAGCACAGTACGACGTGGGCAGCCGTTACCTGCAGAAGTGGTCTGCATAATAAGAACTGTGAGTAAAGGCCCTGGACTGCATCACTGACTCCGTGTCGTTACTGCTGCTGCCCTGCACCATCACCCCCATCCTCGGCATACACTGCCCTGAGGCTATACTCCTCCCGTGGGGAGTTGTGCTATGCTCTGCTGCACCCACAACACCAGCCTCAGCGGTCTGCCCTGCAGCGGCGGTTCACTCTGACCGCAATCCACGGGTGGCGTAGTCGGACGTTTAAACATCAAAACCACATAAATAGTTCCGCCACTGGTTTGACCGCGCTGAGCCACGGAACCGGGTCGCCGCCACGGAGACTACAACCACCAGCATCCACCAAAAAGGGTCCGGCTCTGGGTGTCCCAAGGCCCAGGGGGCGCATCAGAACATTTTCATCACCTTTCATAATCACCAATGGGACAAGGCAGGGATGTCCTCTGTCCCCTCTCTTATACATCCTAGTGACGGAGCACCTGCTCTCATCAATTTGCCATAACCCCAATATTAGGTGGATTGAGGTGGGAGGCACCGAGTACAAGTGCTCTCTATTTGCTGATGATGTCCTAGTATATATCACTCAATCACATATATTCATCCCTGCTGTTATGCTGAAATAGATCACTTTGTTACATGGTCAAATTTTAAAATCAATGCAGCGAAGTCTGAGGCCCTCGATGTCTCCCTCCCCAAATCCATACAGGATTCCATCCAGTCCAACTTTCCCTTTGCCTGGCCCTCACAGGGTATCAAATACTTAGGAATTCCTATTCATAGAGACCTCTCCCATCTATGTTATCTTAATTTTGGGCCCTTTATTGAACAACTCCATACAGACCACGGTAGGCACGTTAGAACTGTAAGATTCACTATGTGAACCACTAGTGTTTTGTGGAAAAGCACATGTACACTGTGTTCCAAATTATTATGCAAAAAGTGTTTAGGGGTGATAAGGGAAGAATTTGTATGTTTGTCAGTTAAACTCATTGATGGTGATGTGTGTCAGGGCTCTTTATATCACTGTAAGCAATTGCAGACACCTGTGCTAATTAGTTTGGCAGGTGTGTCCAATGAAAGGCAAGACTACTTAAGAAGGCTGTCCCACATTATTAAGCAGCCTACATTTTCTGCCAAAGTGGGAAAGAAAAAGGATGTGTCGGCTGCTGAGAAGCAAAAAATTGTGCAGTGTTTAGGTCAAGGCATGACTACAATCAACATTGTGCGATGATCAGGATGAAGTGTCTCGGCAATCAAGAAGTATGTAGCTGATTCACAGTACACACGTGTGCGTGCTGATAAGGGCAAATTGAGGACTCTTTACTACAGGCAATTACGTCAGGTTAAAAGAGCAGCGGCAAAAAAGCCTTGTCATAGCAGCAGACAAGTTTTTGAAGCTGCTGGTGCCTCCAACGTCCCCCGAACAACAAGATGCAGGGTCCTTCAGAGGTTTGCAGCTGTGCGTACGCCATCCTGTCGACCTCCTCTATCCACTGCACACAAGCAGAAACGGCTCCAGTGGGCCAAACAATACATGAAGATTGATTTCAAAACTGTTTTGTTCACGGATGAGTGCCATGCAACGCTCGATGGTCCAGATGGATGGAGTGGAGGATGGCTGGTTGATGGACACCCCACGCAAACACGGCTACAGCGCCAACAAGGAGGAGGTGGAGTAATGTTTTGGGCTGGAATCATGGGGAGAGAGATTGTCGGCCCCTTTAGGATCCCTGAAGGGGTAAAGATGAACTCCATAATGTATGTGGAGTTTCTCAAACAGCACTTCCTGCCATGGTTCATGAAGAAGAACCGTGTATTCCACAGCAAGATCATTTTCATGCATGATAATGCACCGTCTCATGCTGCACATAACACATCTGCATCTCTGGCTGATATGGGCATAAAAGGGGACAAACTTATGGTGTGACCCCCATGCTCCCCTGACCTCTACCCCATTCAGAACCTCTGGAGCATCATCAAAAGGAGTGTCTATGATGGCGGGAGGCAGTTCACATCTAAGCAACAGCTCTGGGAGGGTATTCTGTCCTCATGCAAAACAATTGAAGCAGAAACCATCCAAAACCTGACAAATTCAATGGACGAGAGAGTTCAGAAGCTCCTTTCGAACAAGGGGTCCTATGTGCAAATGTAACATCGCCTAGAATAAAGTTTTGAGTTGAAAACTGTTTGATTTCGGTTTCTAATAACCTGCTAATGCTTATAATTTCAAAAATGACCATTTTTTTTCTCTTTATTAAAATGAAAAGGTTGATCGAAGAGTATGGGGGATCTAAGAGTGTGGCAACCCAGTAGTCAGGATTACTTCGAATTCTGACAATCTGAGGGTCATGTTGCAGGTAGTGCAGCAAGAAGGCACTTATGTGTCTTGCGCATCTCGGAGCCCCAAAATTATTTTCCGGGCTAGATGCAGCTAAAAATTATTATTAATTTGAAAGCTGGTGGAGCTTAGTACAGATGGCCTAATAGAATCAGTACTGCACATTGCTACAAAGCCCAAATTATTTTCCAGCCAAGATACAGATAAACATGATTAGTAATTTTAAATCTGGTGGAGCTTAGTATAGATGGCCTAATAGAATCAGTACTGCACACTGCTACAAAGCCCAAATTATTTTCCAGCCAAGATACAGATAAACATGATTAGTAATTTTAAATCTGGTGGAGCTTAGTATAGATGGCCTAATAGAATCAGTACTGCACACTGCTACAAAGCCCAAATTATTTTCCAGCCAAGATACAGATAAACATGATTAGTAATTTGAAAGCTTAAAACGGTTGGTGAGGTGATTTTAACCAATCATCAAGCTTTTACTCTCCCCAGGATGACACAGGGGTAGAAAAGTCATTTTGGATCCATGATTTGTTCATCTTTATGAACGTGAGTCTGTCTACATTATCAGTGGAGAGCCGCGTGCGCTTATCTGTCAGCACACCACCAGCAGCGCTGAACACACGTTCAGACAGAACGCTGGCTGCGGGGCATGACAAGATCTCCAAGGCGTAAGTGGCTAGCTCCGGCCATTTATCCAGATTGGAAGCCCAAAAAGAGCAAGGGTCCAGTGACACAGTCATGCCTTCAATGTTTACTTGGAGATACTCCTGTACCATCGTCTCAAGGCGTTGACTATGTGTCAGACTTCTTGTCTCCTGTGGCCTTGCAAAGGACGGGCTAAAAAAGTGGTGAAATGATTCCGCAAAATTGATGTTACCAGCTGATACTGTGTTTCTGTTACGGTTTGAGTGCTGAACACTCGACGGTCCCATGGTTGGCAAGTTGGAACTGTGAGATTCACTACGTGCACCACTGGTGTTTTGTGGAAAAGCACATTAAGATTCTGCAACAGTCTCTGCTGATACTCCTGCATGCGTGCATCCCTTTCTATGGCAGGAATAATTTCTGCAAATTTACTTTTGTACCGGGGATCTAACAGTGTGGCAACCCAGTAGTCAGGATTATTTCTAATTCTCACAATTCGAGGGTCATGTTGCAGGTAGTGCAGCAAGAAGGCACTCATGTGTCTTGTGCATCCAGGAGCACCAAGTCCCTGTTGTGTTGGTGGCGAGGTAACAATCATGCTTCCTTCCTCTGTCCTCTCCCCCCAACCTCGCACAACAGAAATGTGATCAAGGTCTCCCTCATCTGATGAGTCTTCCATCAGTTCGTCCTCCACTTCTTCCTGGGCTCCTGCACCTTCCTCACTAGTTTGGCTGCTACCATGCGCCCTGGTAAAACCATCTCCCCCACCCTCACATGCCTGCCGCCTTGGTGCTGCCGACCGTCTGGACCTTGCAGATGTTAGCCCTTCCGCATACAACTCCTCCTCCTCTACTTCCTCCACCTCCTCTTGTGCCACCACCTGACTCCGAATTCTGTTTAACATGTGCTCCAGCATGTAAATCACCGGAATAGTCATGCTGATAATGGCATCGTCAGCACTAAACATCTTCGTCGCCATTTCAAAACTGTGCAGAAGGGTGCATAGGTCCCTGATCTGAGACCACTCCTCCAGCGTGATTTGCCCCACCTCTGGATCTCGTTGGCCCACGCTATACGTCAGAACGTATTGCACCAGGGCTTGTCGGTGCTGCCACAGTCGCTGCAACATGTGCAGAGTTGAATTCCACCGGGTAGGCACATCGCATTTTAGCCGGTGAAGTGGCAGGCCCAACGACTTCTGTAGAGATGTAAGTCGCTGAGCTGCGGGATGCGAACGGCGGAAGTGAGCACACAGCGACCGTGCCCTCTGCAGAAGGCCATCTAGTCCGGGATAGTGGGCTAAAAATTGCTGGACAACCAGGTTCAACACATGAGCAATACAAGGCACGTGTGTGACATTGCCCCGGCGAAGGGCCGAACCCAGGTTTGCAGCATTGTCACACACGGCCTTCCCTGGTTTCAGGTCCAGTGGAGACAACCATTCATGAAATTGGTTCTCCAGAGCTGACCACAACTCCTCAGCTGTGTGACTCACATTTCCCAGACATTTCAAAGTAAAAACCGCCTGATGACGTTGAGCCCTACTGCCAGCATAGTAAGGAGGACCTTACTATGTGGACCCAGGCAACTATAGGCCGGTGAGTCTGACTTCTATACCAGGAAAGATCTTTGAACAAATTATTAAACAACATGTATGTAAGTACATGGATAAGAATGAAGTGATTAACCAGAGTCAGCATGGGTTTGTAACTAACAAGTCATGTCAGACTAACTTAATTTCCTTCTATGACAGAATCACTGACTGGGTGGATCAGGGAAATGCTGTAGATATAGTATATCTTGACTTCAGCAAAGCATTTGACAAAGTATCTCACACCATCCTTATTGAAAAAATGACCAAGTATGCAATGGACCAGGCAACTGTTAGGTGGATTCATAACTGGCTTAGTGATCGGACTCAAAGGGTGGTTGTAAATGGCTTCACATCCAGCTGGATGAATGTCTCAAGTGGGGTACCACAGGGCTCCGTCCTGGGACCTGTATTGTTCAACATCTTTATCAATGATTTAGATGAAGGAATTGAGAGTAAACTGATTAAATTTGCTGATGACACAAAGCTAGGAGGGATAGCTAATACTAGAAAAGAGAGAGAGGGGATTCAAAAAGACCTAAATAAACTGGAGCAGCAAACAACAGAATGGTTTTTAACAGGGAAAAATGCAAAGTACTACATCTGGGCAATAAAAATGAAAAAAGCATATACAGAATGGGAGGAATAGAGCTAAGCAACAGTACATGTGAAAAAGACTTAGGTATACTAATAGATCATAGACTGAACATGAGTCAACAGTGTGATGCAGCAGCAAAAAAGGCAAATACAATTCTGGGATGTATTAACAGAAGCATACAGTCTAGATCACGTGAAGTCATTATCGGTCTTTACTCCTCTTTGGTCAGACCTCATCTGGAATACTGTGTACAGTTTTGGGCACCACATTTTAAAAAAGACATAGACAAACTGGAGCAAGTTCAGAGAAGAGTGACCAGAATGGTGACTGGTCTGCAAACTATGTCCTATGAGGAACGGTTGCAGGATTTGGAAATGTTTAGCTTGCAAAAAAGAAGACTGAGAGGAGACTTAATAGCTGTCTACAAATATGTCAAGGGCTGTCACATTGTAGAAGGATCATCTTTATTCTCATTTGCACAAGGAAAGACTAGAAGCAATGGGATGAAACTAAATGGGAGGAGACACAGATTAGATATTAGAAAAAACTTTTTGACATTTAGGGTGATTAATGAGTGGAACAGGCTGCCACGAGAGGTGGTGAGTTCCCCTTCAATGGACGTCTTCAAACAGAGGCTGGACAGACATCTGTCTGAGATGATTTAGTGAATCCTGCTTTGAGCAGGGGGTTGGACCAGATGACCCAGGAGGTCCCTTCCAACTCTACCATTCTATGATTCTATGAGGTGTGCAGGATCCCTGTTAGAAAGCTTGTGGCATGACCAGACAGGCTTTGGGTGCAGGTGGAGGACCGAGAGGAGGTTGAGGAGGCAGAAGCAGTGGAGGAACTTTGAGATAAAGAGGATTGACGCACAACTCGTGGGGACGGCAAGACTTGGACAGCAACCCCTTGTCCTGCTGTCACCATAGTTACCCAGTGCCCAGTCAGCGACATGTAACGCCCCTGTCCATGCCTACTCGTCCAAGTGTCTGTGGTGAAATGCACCCTGTCATACACAGAGTTTCTCAAAGAAGCGGTGATGTTGTGTGCGACATGCTGGTGGAGCGCAGGCACACCTTTCCTTGAGAAGTAGTGCCGACTGGGCATCTGGTACTGGGGCACTACGACGGACATAAGGTCTCGAAAATCCTCTGTGTCCACCAGGCGGAAAGGCAGCATTTCTGTAGCCAAGAGCTTGCAGATGGTGAAATTCAACCTCTTAGCTTTCTCATGGCTAGGAGGAAATGGTCTTTTACTTGTCCACATCTGAGGGACCGAGGGCTGGCTGTTGTGCTTAGACGGGGTTGATAAGGTTGTCCCCGGCAAACTGCCGGTCTGTGAGGAAGATGCAGGCGGACATGTTAGGTTGCCTTGATCCAAAGGTGGTGCTATCGATGTCGGACAGCGCTCAACACCAGCTGGTGTTACCACCTCCAAAGAAAATGATGACCTGCCAATCACGCTGGCTGTTGCGGGTAAAGAGGTGGCAGGTCTGCGTCCCAAAACAGGTGTGACTGCTGTCCCCCCAGTCACAGAGGATGAAGAGGCCGCGGATGCACAAGATGTGGCAGACGGTGGTTGGCCCGGCCGGCTAGGCCGCATTGTAGCACACTGAGCTTCCCACTGCAACTTATGCTTCATGTCCATGTGCCGGTTCATGCATGAAGTACTCAAACTATGTATTTTTTGGCCTCTACTTAGCTTTTGCTGAGAAATGTTACAGATAACACGAGTTGGGTCATCTTTATCGATCTGAAAAAATGCCCAGGCTATGCAAAGCTTAGCACCCATGCGTCCTGAAGAGCCACCACGACTTGTGGTGAGAGGCAGAGTTGTGTTTGAGGATGCAGTTGTTGACGTGCTTCCAGTACTACGTCTCTGTCCAGGAAGGCACAACCTGACCTCGTCGTCACTAGCATTCTCCTCCACCTCCTCTGCTGACCTCATCTCTTGGCTGACTGTGGGTTGACAGTAAGTGGGATCTCCAACCTCATCATCATCACCCTGTGCGTTATCACACCCGTCGTCCTCAGAGCCAACCTGTTCCTGCCCTGACAAAAAACTAAAGTTGTCGCTCCAATCAGGTATTTGAGTCTCATCATCGTCTTCCTCATTGTCTCCACCAACAGGAGTTACAGTTTGGGAATGAGGGTCTACATTATGGTCAGAACCTTCTGCGTCTGGTGCTGGATCCGACTCATAAAGATTCTGGGCATCAGTGCAGATCATTTCCTCGTCTGGATTCACAGAAGCGCTGGAGCCGACCTCTGATTCCCAGGCTATAGTATGAGTAAACAGCTCTGCAGACTCAACCATCTGTTCTACCTCATACTCAGACGGGCAGCTGGAGATTTGGGAGCTGTGAGGAAGCAAGTGCGATTGGGGTGACACCTCTGAGGACTGGAGTATTTGTGATGTTGAAGTTGATGTGGAGGAGAGCCCACTTAAAGGAGCACTTGATATCCGTTGAAGCACCTGCTGTTTTTGTGCCTCATCTGGAATTTGTAGCGATTGGCGTGGCCATAAGAAAGGGATCTTATCACATTGTCCGCTAAAGAAGTAGACATTTTAGTTTGGCTGGAAGATGGTCTTTCTTCTGCAGATGTTACTGTTGCTTTAACACCTACCCCATGGACACAACCTTTTTCCCCTTCCCAACATGCCTATTCCCCTTTCCACCAGCAGCAGGCCTTTTTCCACTCATTTTGGTGGTTAACTAATTCATAACTCTGGAGTTGTTTGCACAAAAAAACAATGGATGGGAACCGAGCAGAGCTGAGTGGCGAAACTGTGGTATTAGGCCAAAACTATTGGCTGGGTTAGATGCAGAAAAAAATTATATTCAATTTGCAACCTGATGGAGGTCAGTATAGATGGACTAATAGACCAAGTCCCACACACTGATAGAAGCCCAAATATTTTTTCAGAGCTAGATGCAGAAAAAAATTATATTCAATTTGCAACCTGGTGGAGGTCAGTATAGATGGACTAATAGAACAAGTCCCACACACGGCTAGAAGCCCAAATATTTTTAAAGAGCTAGATGCAGATAAAAATTATTTTTAATTTGCAACCTGATGGAGGTCAGTATAGATGGACTAATAGACCAAATCCCACACACTGCTAGAAGCCCAAATATTTTTTCAGAGCTAGATGCAGAAAAAAATTATATTAAATTTGCAACCTGGTGGAGGTCAGTATAGATGGACTAATAGAACAAGTCCCACACACTGCTAGAAGCCCAAATATTTTTTTAGCGCTAGATGCAGAAAAAAATGATATTCAATTTGCAACCTGGTGGAGGTCAGTATAGATGGACTAATAGACCAAGTCCCACACACTGCTAGAAGCCCAAATATTTTTTCAGAGCTAGATGCAGATAAAAATTATTTTTAATTTGCAACCTGATGGAGGTCTGTATAGATGGACTAATAGAACAAGTCCCACACACTGCTAGAAGCCCAAATATTTTTTCAGAGCTAGATGCAGAAAAAAATTATATTCAATTTGCAACCTGGTGGAGGTCAGTAGAGATGGACTAATAGACCAAGTCCCACACACTGCTAGAAGCCCAAATATTTTTTCAGAGCTAGATGCAGAAAAAAATTATATTGAATTTGCAACCTGATGGGGGTCAGTATAGATGGACTAATAGAACAAGTCCCACACACTGCTAGAAGCCCAAATATTTTTTCAGAGCTAGATGCAGATAAAAATTATTTTTAATTTGCAACCTGATGGAGGTCAGTATAGATGGACTAATAGAACAAGTCCCACACACTGCTAGAAGCCCAAATATTTTTTCAGAGCTAGATGCAGATAAAAATTATTTTTAATTTGCAACCTGATGGAGGTCAGTATAGATGGACTAATAGACCAAGTCTCACACACTGCTAGAAGCCCAAATATTTTTTCAGAGCTAGATGCAGATAAAAATTATTTTTAATTTGCAACCTGATGGAGGTCAGTATAGATGGACTAATAGAACAAGTCCCACACACTGCTAGAAGCCCAAATATTTTTTCAGAGCTAGATGCAGAAAAAAATTATATTCAATTTGCAACCTGATGGAGGTCAGTACAGATGTACTAATAGAACAAGTCCCACACACTGCTAGAAGCCCAAATATTTTTTCAGAGCTAGATGCAGAAAAAAATTATATTCAGTTTTCAACCTGGTGGAGGTCAGTATAGATGGACTAGTAGAACAAGTCCCACACACTGCTAGAAGCCCAAATATTTTTTCAGAGCTAGATGCAGATAAAAATTATTTTTAATTTGCAACCTGATGGAGGTCAGCATAGATGGACTAATAGAACAAGTCCCACACACTGCTAGAAGCCCAAATATTTTTTCAGAGCTAGATGCAGAAAAAAATTATTTTTAATTTGCAACCTGATGGAGGTCAGTATAGATGGACTAATAGAACAAGTCCCACACACTGCTAGAAGCCCAAATATTTTTTCAGAGCTAGATGCAGAAAAAAATTATATTCAATTTGCAACCTGGTGGAGGTCAGTATAGATGGACTAATAGAACAAGTCCCACACACTGCTAGAAGCCCAAATATTTTTTCAGAGCTAGATGCAGAAAAAAATTGTATTCACTTTGCAACCTGATGGAGGTCAGTATAGATGGACTAATAGAATGATGCTATGCCCAAAAGGTTTTACTTCACTAGGTACAGTAAAAAAATTGGTATTCTATACACAGGTGGTGTAGCTTGCAACACAGATAGGCTACTCCACTGACTAACACACTCTGCAATAGGCCAAAAAGGAATAGATTTGCTAGATTTAGCCAAATGCTGCGAAAAAAACAGTGGTGCCGTCTAACACGCAGCTGCAGCAGTGAGAAAATGGTGGCGAAGGGGAAAATGGCTGGGTCTTATAGGGCAAGGACATGTGACATACACTGCCAATGACACATGCCCTTGCTTGTGTGAAAAAAAGCACTTCGCTCCGTGTGTGCGCTGCTGATAGGCTGACAGACTGCACCTCCCCACTGTAAATGCGGGAAAGAGAAAAAAAAATGGAGATCTTCATTATTCCTGCAGAGATCCATCCCCTGCCCCTCCCCCCGCCCCGCTGTACACTCAAACTGCGTATTAACATTAATTTTCATCATTACTGAAAAAAAAATCCTGTTATGATTTTGGTGCACGAACAGTTATCGAACATAACCTCGAACAGCCGAATTTTTTTCAAATCGTTCGTGTTCGCCGAACGGCTCAAAATCCGCCCAAAACAGCTTGAATTTGAGATTGGCGAACAGTTCGAGTCGAACAACGCTCATCTCTAACAGCGAACTACACGTCTCTTTCAAGGGGCATTTAAACCGTCTTGTTAAGCTACTGCGACCTGCACGTCTCTTCCAATGGGCATTTAAACCGTTTTGTTAAGCTACTACGACCTCCACCGCTCTTCCAAGGGGCATTTAGACAGCCTTGTTAAGCTACTGCGACGTGCACGTCTCTTCCAAGTGGCATTTCAACCGTCTTGTTAAGCTACAGTGACCTGCACGTTTCTACCAAGGGACATTTAAACCGTCTCATTAAGCTACTGCGACCTGCACGTCTCTTGCAAGGGGCATTTAAACAGTCTTGTTAAGCTACTGCGACCTGCACGTCTCTTCCAAGGGGCATTTAAACCATTGTGTTAAGCTGCTGCGACCTCCACCGCTCTTCCAAGGGGCATTTAAACCGTCTTGTTAAGCTACTGCGACCTGCACGTCTCTTCCAAGGAGCATTTAAACCATCTTTTTAATCTACTGCGACCTCCACCGCTTTTCCAAGGCGCATTTAAACCGTCTTGTTAAGCTACTGCGAACTGCATGTCTCATGCAAGGGGCATTTAAACCGTCTTGTTAAGCTACTGCGACCTCCACCGACCTTCCAAGGGGCATTTAAACCGTCTTGTTAAGCTACTGCGACCTGCACGTCTCTTCCAAGGGGCATTTAAACCGTCTTGTTAAGCTGCTGCGACCTGCAAGTCTCTATCAAGGGGCATTTAATCCGTTTTGTTAAGCTACTACGACCTGCACGTCTCTTCCAAGGGGCATTTAAACCGTCTTGTTAAGCTACTGCGACCTCAGCCGCTCTTCCAAGGGGCATTTAAACCGTCTTGTTAAGCTACTTCGACCTGCACGTCTCTTCCAAGGGGCATGTAAACCGTCTTGTTAAGCTACTGCGACCTGCACGTTTCTTCTAAGGGGCATTTAAACCGTCTTGTTAAGCTACTGCGACCTGCACGTCTCTTGCAAGGGGTATTTAAACCGTTTTGTTAAGCTACTGCGACCTGCTCGTCTCTTCCAAGGGGCATTTAAACCGTGTTGATAAGCTACTGCGACCTCCACCGCTTTTCAAAGGGGCATTTAAACCATCTTCTTAAGCTACTGGGACCTTCACGTCTCTTCCAAGTGGCATTTAAACCGTCTTATTAAGCTACTGTGACCTGCACGTCTCTTCAAAGGGGCATTTAAACCGTCTTGTTTAGGTACTGTGACCTGCACGTCTCTACCAAGGGGCATTTAAACTGTCTTTTTAATCTACTGCGACATGCACGTCTCTTCCAAGGGGCAATTAAACCGTCTTGTTAAGCTACTGCGACCTGCACGTCTCTACCAAGGGGCATTTAAACCATCTTGTTAAGCTACTGCGACCTCCACCGCTCTTCCAAAGGGCATTTTAACCGTCTTGTTAAGCTACTGTGACCTGCACGTCTCTACCAAGAGGCATTTAAACCGTCTTGTTAAGCTACTGCGACCTCCACTGATCTTCCAAGTGCCATTTAAACCGTCTTGTTAAGCTACTGCGACCTGCACGTCTCTTCCAAGGGGCATTTAAACCGTCTTGTTAAGCTACTGCGAACTGCACGTCTCTACCAAGGGGCATTTAAACCATCTTGTTAAGCTACTGTGACGTGCATGTCTCTTCCAAGAGGCATTTAAACTGTCTTGTTAAGCTACTGCGACCTCCACTGCTCTGCCAAGGGGCATTTAAACCGTCTTGTTAAGCTACTGCGACCTGCACGTCTCTTGCAAGGGGCATTTAAACTGTCTTGTTAAGCTACTGCGACCTCCAACGCTCTTCCAAGGGGCATTTAAACCGTCTTTTTAACCTACTGCGAACTGCACGTCTCTTCCAAGGGGCATTTAAACCATCTTGTTATGCTACTGCGACCTGCACGTCTCTTCCAAGGGGCATTTAAGCCGTCTTGTTAAGCTACTGCGACATGCACGTCTCTTCCAAGGGGCATTTAAACCATCTTGTTAAGCTACTGTAACCTCCACCACTTTTCCAAGGGGCATTTAAACCGTTTTGTTAAGGTACTGCGACCTGCATGTCTCTTCCAAGGGGCATTTAATCCGTCTTGTTAAGCTACTGTGCCCTGCACGTCTCTTCCAAGGGGCATTTAAACCGTCTTGTTAAGCTGCTGCGACCTGCATGTCTCTTCCAAGGGACATTTAAACCGTCTTGTTAAGCTACTGCGACCTCCACCGCACTTCCAAGGGGCATTTAAACCGTCTTGTTAAGCTACTGCGACCTGCACGTCTCTTTTAAGGGGCATTTAAACTGTCTTGTTAAGCTACTGCGACCTCCACCGCTCTTCCAAGGGGCATTTAAACCGTCTTTTTAAGCTACTGTGACCTGCACGTCTCTTCCAATGGGCATTTAAACCGTCTTGTTAAGCTACTGCGACCTCCACCGCTCTTCCAAGAGTCATTTAAACAGTCTTGTTAAGCTACTGTGACCTGCACTACTCTACCAAAGGGTATTTAAACCATCTTGTTAAGCTACTGCGACCTCCACCGCTCTTCCAAGGGGCATTTAAACCGTCTTGTTAAGCTACTGCGACCTGCACGTCTCTTCCAAGGAGCATTTAAAACATCTTTTTAATCTACTGCGACCTTCACGGCTTTTCCAAGGGGCATTTACACGGTCTTGTTAAGCTACCGCGACCTGCACGTCTCTTGCAAGGGGCATTTAAACCGTCTTGTTAAGCTACTGCGACGTCCACCGCTCTTCCAAGGGGCATTTAAACCGACTTGTTAAGCTACTGCGACCTGCACGTCTCTTCCAAGGGGCATTTAAACCGTCTTTTTAAGCTACTGTGACCTGCACGTCTCTTCCAATGGGCATTTAAACCGTCTTGTTAAGCTACTGCGACCTCCACCGCTCTTCCAAGAGTCATTTAAACAGTCTTGTTAAGCTACTGTGACCTGCACTACTCTACCAAAGGGTATTTAAACCATCTTGTTAAGCTACTGCGACCTCCACCGCTCTTCCAAGGGGCATTTAAACCGTCTTGTTAAGCTACTGCGACCTGCACGTCTCTTCCAAGGAGCATTTAAACCTTCTTTTTAATCTACTGCGACCTTCACGGCTTTTCCAAGGGGCATTTACACGGTCTTGTTAAGCTACCGCGACCTGCACGTCTCTTGCAAGGGGCATTTAAACCGTCTTGTTAAGCTACTGCGACGTCCACCGCTCTTCCAAGGGGCATTTAAACTGACTTGTTAAGCTACTGCGACCTGCACGTCTCTTCCATGGGGCATTTAAACCATCTTGTTAAGCTACTGCGACCTGCACGTCTCTTCCAAGGGGCATTTAAACCGTCTTGTTAAGCTACTGCGACCTGCACGTCTCTTCCAACGGGCATTTAAACAGTCTTGCTAAGCTACTGCCACCTGCACGTCTCTTCCAAGGGGCATTTAAACCGTCTTGTTAAGCTGCTGCGACCTCCAGGTCTCTATCAAGGGGCATTTAATCCATTTTGTTAAGCTACTACGACATCCACCGCTCTTCCAAGGGGCATTTAAACCATCTTGTTAAGCTACTGCGACCTGCACGTCTCTTCCAAGGGGCATTTAAACCGTCTTGAAAAGCTACTGCGACCTGCACGTTTCTTCCAAGGGACATTTAAACCGTCTTGCTAAGCTACTGCGACCTGCACGTCTCTTGCAAGGGGTATTTAAACCGTTTTGTTAAGTTACTGCGACCTGCACGTCTCTTCCAAAGGGCATTTAAACCGTCTTGTTAAGCTACTGCGACCTCCACCGCTTTTCAAAGGGGTATTTAAACCATCTTCTTAAGCTACTGGGACCTGCACGTCTCTTCCAAGGAGCATTTAAACGGTCTTATTAAGCTACTGTGACCTGCACGTCTCTTCCAAGGGGCATTTAAACCGTCTTGTTTTGCTACTGCAACCTGCACGTCTCCACCAAGGGGCATTTAAACTTTCTTGTTAATCTACTGCGACCTGCACGTCTCTTCCAAGGGTCATTTAAACCATCTTGTTAAGCTACTGCGACCTCCACCGCTCTTCCAAAGGGCATTTTAACCGTTTTGTTAAGCTACTGTGACCTCCACTACTCTTCCAAGGGGTATTTAAACCGTCTTGTTAAGCTTTTGCGAACTGCACGTCTCTTCCAAGGGGCATTTAAACTGTCTTGTTAAGCTACTGCGACCTCCACAGCTCTGCCAAGGGGCATTTAAACCGTCTTGTTAAGCTACTGCGACCTGCACGTCTCTTCCAAGGGGCATTTAAACTGTCTTGTTAAGCTATTGCCAACTCCACCGCTCTTCCAAGGGGCATTTAAACCGTCTTTTTAAGCTGCTGCGTACTGCACGTCTCTTCTAAGGGGCATTTAAACCATCTTGTTAAGCTACTGCGATCTGCACGTCTCTTCCAAGGGGCATTTAAGCCGTCTTGTTAAGTTACTGCGACTTGTACGTCTCTTCCAAGGGGCATTTAAACCATCTTGTTAAGCTACTGTAACCTCCACCACTTTTCCAAGGGGCATTTAAACCGTCTTGTTAAGCTACTGTGACCTGCACGTCTCTTCCAAGGGGCATTTAATAAGCTTTGTTAAGCTACTGCTACCTGCATGTCTCTTCCAAGGGGCATTTAATCCGTCTTGTTAAGCTACTGCTCCCTGCAAGTCTCTTCAAAGGGGCATTTAAAGCGTCTTGTTAAGCTGCTGCGACCTGCATGTCTCTTCCAAGGGACATTTAAACCGTCTTGTTAAGCTACTGCGACCTCCACCGCACTTCCAAGGGGCATTTAAAACGTTTTGTTAAGCTACTGCGACCTGCGCGTCTTTTTCAAGGGGCATTTAAACTGTCTTGTTAAGCTACTGCGACCTCCACCGCTCTTCCAAGGGGTATTTAAACCGTCTTGTTAATCTACTGCGACCTGCACGTCTCTTCCAAGTGGCATTTAAACCGTCTAGTTAAGCTACTGTTACCTGCACGTTTCTACCAAGGGGCATTTAAACCGTCTCATTAAGCTACTGCGACCTGCACGTCTCTTGCAAGGGGCATTTAAACAGTCTTGTTAATCTACTGCGACCTGCATGTCTCTTCCAAGGGGCATTTAAACCGTCTTGTTAAGCTGCTACGTCCTGCAGGTCTTTACCAAGGGGCATTTATTCCTTTTTGTTAAGCTACTGCGACCTGCATGTCTCTTCCAAGGGGCATTTAAACCGTCTTGTTAAGCTACTGGGTCCTGCACGTCTCTTCCAATGGGCATTTAAACCGTCTTGTTAAGCTACTGCGACCTCCACCGCTATTCCAAGGGGCATTTAAACCGTCTTGTTAAGCTACTGTGACCTGCATGTCTCTTCCAAGGGGCATTTAAACCGTCTTGTTAAGCTACTGGGACCTGCACGTCTCTTCCAAGGGGCATTTAAACCGTCTTGTTAAGCTACTGTGACCTGCACTACTCTACCAAAGGGTATTTAAACAGTCTTGTTAAGCTACTGCGACCTGCACGTCTCTTCCAAGGGGCATTTAAACCGTCTTGTTAAGATACTGCGACCTGCACGTCTCTTCCAAGGGGCATTTAAACCGTCTTGTTAAGCTACTGCGACCTGCACGTCTCTTTCAAGGGGCATTTAAACCGTCTTGTTAAGCTACTGGGACCTGCACGTCTCTTCCAAGGGGCATTTAAACCATCTTGTTAAGCTACTGCGACCTCCACCGCTATTCCAAGGGGCATTTAAACCGTCTTGTTAAGCTACTGCGACCTCCATCGCTCTTCCAAGGGGCATTTAAACCGCCTTGTTAAGCTACTGCGACCTGCACGTCTCTTCCATGGGGCATTTAAACCGTCTTGTTAAGCTACTGTGACCTGCACTACTGTACCAAAGGGTATTTAAACCGTCTTGTTAAGCTGCTGCGACCTGCAGGTCTCTATCAAGGGGCATTAAATCCGTTTTGTTAAGCTACTACGACCTCCACCGCTCTTCCAATGGGCATTTAAACCGTCTTTTTAAGCTACTGCGACCTGCACGTCTCTTCCAAGGGGCATTTAAACCGTCTTGTAAAGCTACTGCGACCTGCACGTTTCTTCCAAGGGGCATTTAAACCTTCTTGTTAAGCTAGTGCGACCTGCACGTCTCTTGCAAGGGGAATTTAAACCGTTTTGTTAAGCTACTGCGACCTGCACGTCTCTTCCAAGGGGCATTTTAACCGTCTTGTTAAGCTACTGCGACCTCCACAGCTTTTCAAAGGGGCATTTAAACCATCTTGTTAAGCTACTGGGACTAGAGATGAGCGTTGTTCTACTCGAACTGTTCGCCAATCTCAAATTCGAGCTGTTTTGGGCGGTGTTCGAGCCGGTCGGCGAACACGAACGATTTGAGAAAAATTCGGCTGTTCGAGGTTATCTTCGATAACTGTTCGTGCACCAAAATCATAACTGGATTTTTTCTCAGTAATGATGAAAATTAATGTTAATACGCAGTTTGAGTGTACAGCGGGGCGGGGGGAGGGTCAGGGGATGGATCTCTGCAGGAACAATGAAGATCTCCATTTTTTTTTCTCTTTCCCGCATTTGCAGTGGGGAGGTGCAATCTGTCAGCCTATCAGCAGCGCACACACGGAGCGAAGTGCTTTTTTTCACACAAGCAAGGGCATGTGTGATTGGCAGTGTATGTCACATGTCCTTGCCCTATAAGACCAAGCCATTTTCCCCGTCGCCACCATTTTCTCACTGCTGCAGCTGCGTGTTAGACGGCACCGCTGTTGCTGTGTGCGCTATACCTTGTTAATTTCAAGCCAATTTTCGCACAAATATACAGATAGCTTGGGAGTAGGGAATAGTTGTGATTGCAGTCCTTTTAAGGACTAGGTTACAGCATTTCCTACGACTTTTATCAAGCAGGTCTGTGCTCTTAAATAGATAGATTGTGGGAGTAAAGACTAATTGTAATTGGAGTCCTTTTCAGGACTAGGTTACATCAGTTCCTATCAGTTTTTGCCAGGCAGGTCTGTGCCAGTGCCGTGCAAGTTTTTTTCACAGCATTTGGCTGAATCTAGCAAAGCTAATCCTTTTTGGCCTATTGCAGAGTGTGTTAGTCAGTGGAGTAGCCTATCTGTGTTGCAAGATATACCACCTGTGTATAGAATACCAATTTTTTTACTGCACCTAGTGAAGTAAAATCTTTTGGGCATAGCATCATTCTATTAGTCCATCTATACTGACCTCCATCAGGTTGCAAATTAAAAATAATTTTTTTCTGCATCTAGCTCTGAAAAAATATTTGGGCTTCTAGCAGTGTGTGGGACTTGTTCTATTAATCCATCTATACTGACCTCCATCAGGTTGCAAACTGAATATAATTTTTTTCTGCATCTAGCTCTGAAAAAATATTTGGGCTTCTAGCAGTGTGTGGGACTTGGTCTATTAGTCCATCTATACTGACCTCCATCAGGTTGCAAATTAAAAATAATTTTTTTCTTCATTTAGCTCTGAAAAAATATTTGGGCTTCTAGCAGTGTGTGGGACTTGGTCTATTAGTCCATCTATACTGACCTCCATCAGGTTGCAAATTAAAAATAATTTTTTTCTTCATTTAGCTCTGAAAAAATATTTGGCCTTCTAGCTGTGTGTGGGACTTGTTCTATTAGTCCTTCTATACTGACCTCCAGCAGGTTGCAAATTGAATATAATTTTTTTCTGCATCTAGCTCTGAAAAAATATTTGGGCTTCTAGCGGTGTGTGGGACTTGGTCTATTAGTCCATCTATACTGACCTCCATCAGGTTGCAAATTAAAAATAATTTTTTTCTGCATCTAGCTCTGAAAAAATATTTGGGCTTCTAGCAGTGTGTGGGACTTGGTCTATTAGTCCATCTATACTGACCTCCATCAGGTTGAAAATTAAAAATAATTTTTTTCTTCATTTATCTCTGAAAAAATATTTGGGCTTCTAGCAGTGTGTGGGACTTGTTCTATTAGTCCTTCTATACTGACCTCCAACAGGTTGCAAATTGAATATAATTTTTTTCTGCATCTAGCTCTGAAAAAATATTTGGGCTTCTAGCGGTGTGTGGAACTTGGTCTATTAGTCCATCTATACTGACCTCCATCAGGTTGCAAATTAAAAATAATTTTTTTCTGCATCTAGCTCTGAAAAAATATTTGGGCTTCTAGCAGTGTGTGGGACTTGGTCTATTAGTCCATCTATACTGACCTCCATCAGGTTGCAAATTGAATAAAAAAATTTTCTGCATCTAGCTCTGAAAAAATATTTGGGCTTCTAGCGGTGTGTGGGAATTGGTCTATTAGTCCATCTATACTGACCTCCATCAGGTTGCAAATTAAAAATAATTTTTTTCTGCATCTAGCTCTGAAAAAATATTTGGGCTTCTAGCGGTGTGTGGGACTTGGTCTATTAGTCCATCTATACTGACCTCCATCAGGTTGCAAATTAAAAATAATTTTTTTCTGCATCTAGCTCTGAAAAAATATTTGGGCTTCTAGCAGTGTGTGGGACTTGGTCTATTAGTCCATCTATACTGACCTCCATCAGGTTGCAAATTAAAAATAATTTTTTTCTTCATTTAGCTCTGAAAAAATATTTGGGCTTCTAGCAGTGTGTGGGACTTGTTCTATTAGTCCTTCTATACTGACCTCCAGCAGGTTGCAAATTGAATATAATTTTTTTCTGCATCTAGCTCTGAAAAAATATTTGGGCTTCTAGCGGTGTGTGGGACTTGGTCTATTAGTCCATCTATACTGACCTCCATCAGGTTGCAAATTAAAAATAATTTTTTTCTGCATCTAGCTCTGAAAAAATATTTGGGCTTCTAGCAGTGTGTGGGACTTGGTCTATTAGTCCATCTATACTGACCTCCATCAGGTTGCAAATTAAAAATAATTTTTTTCTGCATCTAGCTCTGAAAAAATATTTGGGCTTCTAGCGGTGTGTGGGACTTGGTCTATTAGTCCATCTATACTGACCTCCATCAGGTTGCAAATTAAAAATAATTTTTTTCTGCATCTAGCTCTGAAAAAATATTTGGGCTTCTAGCAGTGTGTGGGACTTGGTCTATTAGTCCATCTATACTGACCTCCATCAGGTTGCAAATTGAATAAAAAAAATTTCTGCATCTAGCTCTGAAAAAATATTTGGGCTTCTAGCGGTGTGTGGGACTTGGTCTATTAGTCCATCTATACTGACCTCCATCAGGTTGCAAATTAAAAATAATTTTTTTCTGCATCTAACCCAGCCAATAGTTTTGTCCTAATACCACAGTTTGGCCACTCAGCTCTGCTCGGTTACCATCCATTGTTTTTTTGTGCAAACAACTCCAGAGTTGTGAATTAGTTAACCACCAAAATGAGTGGAAAAAGGCCTGCTGCTGGTGGAAAGGGGAATAGGCGTGTTGGGAAGGGGAAAAAAGGTTGTGTCCGTGGGGTAGGTGCAGAAGAAAGACCATCTTCCAGCCAAACTAAAATGTCTACTTCTTTTAGCGGACAATGTGATAAGATCCCTTTCTTACGGCCACGCCAATCGCTACAAATTCCAGATGAGGCACAAAAACAGCAGGTGCTTCAACGGATATCAAGTGCTCCTTTAAGTGGGCTCTCCTCCACATCAACTTCAACATCACAAATACTCCAGTCCTCAAAGGTGTCACCCAAATCGCACTTGCTTCCTCACAGCTCCCAAATCTCCAGCTGCCCGTCTGAGTATGAGGTAGAACAGATGGTTGAGTCTGCAGAGCTGTTTACTCAAACTATAGCCTGGGAATCAGAGGTCGACTCCAGCGCTTCTGTGAATCCAGACGAGGAAATGATCTGCACTGATGCCCAGAATCTTTATGAGTCGGATCCAGGACCAGACGCAGAAGGTTCTGACCATAATGTAGACCCTCATTCCCAAACTGTAACTCCTGTTGGTGGAGACAATGAGGAAGACGATGATAAGACTCAAATACCTGATTGGAGCGACAACTTTAGTTTTTTGTCAGGGCAGGAACAGGTTGGCTCTGAGGACGACGGGTGTGATAACGCACAGGGTGATGATGATGAGGTCGGAGATCCCACTTACTGTCAACCCACAGTCAGCCAAGAGATGAGGTCAGCAGAGGAGGTGGAGGAAGATGCTAGTGACGACGAGGTCAGGTTGCGCCTTCCTGGACAGAGACGTAGTACTGGAAGCACGTCAACAACTGCATCCTCAAACACAACTCTGCCTCTCACCACAAGTCGTGGTGGCTCTTCAGGTCGCATGGGTGCTAAGCCTTGCATAGCCTGGGCATTTTTTCAGATCGATAAAGATGACCCAACTCGTGTTATCTGTAACATTTGTCAGCAAAAGCTAAGTAGAGGCCAAAAAATACATAGTTTGAGTACTTCATGCATGAACCGGCACATGGACATGAAGCATAAGTTGCAGTGGGAAGCTCAGTGTGCTACAATGCGGCCTAGCCGGCCGGGCCAACCACCGTCTGCCATATCTTGTGCATCCGCGGCCTCTTCATCCTCTGTGACTGGGGGGACAGCAGTCACACCTGTTTTGGGGCGCAGACCTGCCACCTCTTTACCCGCAACAGCCAGCGTGATTGGCAGGTCATCATTTTCTTTGGAGGTGGTAACACCAGCTGGTCTTGAGCGCTGTCCGACATCGATAGCACCACCTTTGGATCAAGGCAACCTAACATGTCCGCCTGCATCTTCCTCACAGACCGGCAGTTTGCCGGGGACACCCTTATCAACCCCGTCTAAGCACAATAGCCAGCCCTCGGTCCCTCAGATGTGGACAAGTAAAAGACCATTTCCTCCTAGCCATGAGAAAGCTAAGAGGTTGAATTTCACCATCTGCAAGCTCTTGGCTACAGAAATGCTGCCTTTCCGCCTGGTGGACACAGAGGATTTTCGAGACCTTATGTCCGTCGCAGTGCCCCAGTACCAGATGCCCAGTCGGCACTACTTCTCAAACCAGCATGTCGCACACAACATCACCGCTTCTTTGAGAAACTCTGTGTGTGACAGGGTGCATTTCACCACAGACACTTGGACGAGTAGGCATGGACAGGGGCGTTACATGTCGCTGACTGGGCACTGGGTAACTATGGTGACAGCAGGACAAGGGGCTGCTGTCCAAGTCTTGCCGTCCCCACGAGTTGTGCGTCAATCCTCTTTATGTCAAAGTTCCTCCACTGCTTCTGCCTCCTCAACCTCCTCTCGGTCTTCCACCTGCACCCAAAGCCTGTCTGGTCATGCCACAAGCTTTCTAACTGCGCAGAAGGGATCCTGCACAATTCCTTACTATGCTGGCAGTAGGGCTCAACGTCATCAGGCGGTTTTTACATTGAAATGTCTGGGAAATGTGAGTCACACAGCTGAGGAGTTGTGGTCAGCTCTGGAGAACCAATTTCATGAATGGTTGTGTCCACTGGACCTGAAACCAGGGAAGGTCGTGTGCGACAATGCTGCAAACCTGGGTGCGGCCCTTCGCCGGGGCAATGTCACACACGTGCCTTGTATGGCTCACGTGTTGAACCTGGTTGTCCAGCAATTTTTAGCCCACTATCCCAGACTAGATGGCCTTCTGCAGAGGGCACGGTCGCTGTGTGCTCACTTCCGCCGTTCGCATCCCGCAGCTCAGCGACTTACATCTCTACAGAAGTCGTTGGGCCTGCCACTTCACCGGCTAAAATGCGATGTGCCTACCAGGTGGAATTCAACTCTGCACATGTTGCAGCGACTGTGGCAGCACCGACAAGCCCTGGTGCAATACGTTCTGACGTATAGCCTGGGCCAACGAGATTCAGAGGTGGGGCAAATCACGCTGGAGGAGTGGTCTCAGATCAGGGACCTATGCACCCTTCTGCACAGTTTTGAAATGGCGACGAAGATGTTTAGTGCTGACGATGCCATTATCAGCATGACTATTCCGGTGATTTACATGCTGGAGCACATGTTAAACAGAATTCGGAGTCAGGTGGTGGCACAAGAGGAGGTGGAGGAAGTAGAGGAGGAGGAGTTGTATGCGGAAGGGCTAACATCTGCAAGGTCCAGACGGTCGGCAGCACCAAGGCGGCAGGCATGTGAGGGTGGGGGAGATGATTTTACCAGGGCGCATGGTAGCAGCCAAACTAGTGAGGAAGGTGCAGGAGCCCAGGAAGACTCATCAGATGAGGGAGACCTTGATCACATTTCTGTTGTGCGAGGTTGGGGGGAGAGGACAGAGGAAGGAAGCATGATTGTTACCTCGCCACCAACACAACAGGGACTTGGTGCTCCTGGATGCGCAACACACATGAGTGCCTTCTTGCTGCACTACCTGCAACATGACCCTCGAATTGTGAGAATTAGAAATAATCCTGACTACTGGGTTGCCACACTGTTAGATCCCCGGTACAAAAGTAAATTTGCAGAAATTATTCCTGCCATAGAAAGGGATGCACGCATGCAGGAGTATCAGCAGAGACTGTTGCAGAATCTTACATGTGCTTTTCCACAAAATACCAGTGGTGCACGTAGTGAATCTCACAGTTCCAACTTGACAACCGTGGGACCGTCAAGTGTTCAGCACTCAAACCGTAACAGAACCACAGTATCTGCTGGTAACATCAATTTTGCGGAATCATTTCACCACTTTTTTAGCCCATCCTTTGCAAGGCCACAGGAGACAAGAAGTCTGACACATAGTCAACGCCTAGAGACGATGGTACAGGAGTATCTCCAAGTAAACATTGAAGCCACGACTGTGTCACTGGACCCTTGCTCTTTTTGGGCTTCCAATCTGGATAAATGGCCGGAGCTAGCCACTTACGCCTTGGAGATCTTGTCATGCCTCGCAGCCAGCGTTCTGTCTGAACGTGTGTTCAGCGCTGCTGGTGGTGTGCTGACAGATAAGCGCACGCGGCTCTCCACTGATAATGTAGACAGACTCACGTTCATAAAGATGAACAAATCATGGATCCGAAACGACTTTTCTACCCCTGTGTCATCCTGGGGAGAGTAAAAGCTTGATGATTGGTTAAAATCACCCTACCAACCGTTTTAAGCTTTCAAATTACTAATCATGTTTATCTGTATCTTGACTGGAAATTAATTTGGGCTTTGTAGCAGTGTGCAGCACTGATCCTATTAGGCCATCTATAATAAGCTTCACCAGATTTAAAATTAAAAATAATTTTTAGCTGCATCTAGGCCGGAAAATAATTTTGGGGCTCCGAGATGCGCAAGACACATAAGTGCCTTCTTGCTGCACTACCTGCAGCATGACCCTCATATTGTCAGAATTCGAAGTAATCATGACTACTGGGTTGCCACACTCTTAGATCCCCCAAACTTTTCGATCAACCTTTTCATTTTAATAAAGACCAAAAAAATGGTCATTTTTGAAATTATAAGCATTAGCAGGTTGTTAGAAACTGAAATCAAACAGTTTTCAACTCAAAACTTTATTCTAGGTGATGTTACATTTTCACATAGGACCCCTTGTTCGAAAGGAGCTTCTGAACTCTCTCATCCATTGAATTTGTCAGGTTTTGGATGGTTTCTGCTTCAATTGTTTTGCATGAGGACAGAATACCCTCCCAGAGCTGGTGCTTAGATGTGAACTGCCTCCCGCCATCATAGACACTCCTTTTAATGATGCTCCAAAGGTTCTGAATGGGGTAGAGGTCAGGGGAGCATGGGGGTCACACCATAAGTTTGTCCCTTTTTATGCCCATATCAGCCAGAGATGCAGATGTTTTATGTGCAGCATGAGATGGTGCATTATCATGCAGAAAAATGATCTTGCTGTGAAATACACGGTTCTTCTTCTTGAACCATGGCAGGAAGTGCTGTTTGAGAAAATCCACATACATTATGGAGTTCATCTTTAGCGCCTTCAGAGATCCTAAAGGGGCCGACAATCTCTCTCCCCATGATTCCAGCCCAAAACATTACTCCACCTCCTCCTTGTTGGCGCTGTAGCCGTGTTTGCGTGGGGTGTCCATCAACCAGCCATCCTCCACTCCATTCATCTGGACCATCGAGCGCTGCACGGCACTCATACGTGAACAAAACAGTTTTGAAATCAGTCTTCATGTAATGTTTGGCCCACTGGAGCCGTTTCTGCTTGTGTGAAGTGGATAGAGGAGGTCGACAGGATGGCGTATGCACAGCTGCAAACCTCTGAAGGACCCTGCATCTTGTTGTTCGGGGGACGTTGGAGGCACAAGCAGCTTCAAAAACTTGTCTGCTGCTATGACAAGGCTTTTTTGCCGCTGCTCTTTCAACCTGACGTAATTGCCTGTAGGAAAGAGTCCTCAATTTGCCCTTATCAGCACGCACACGTGTGTACTGTGAATCAGCTACATACTTCTTGATTGCCAAGACACTTCATCCTGATCATCGCACAATGTTGATTGTAGTCATGCCTTGACCTAAACACTCCACAATTTGTTGCTTCTCAGCAGCCGACACATCCTTTTTCTTTCCTATTTTGGCAGAAAATGTAGGCTGCTTAATAATGTGAGAGAGCCTTCTTAAGTAGTCTTGCCTTTCATTGGACACACCTGCCAAACTAATTAGCACAGGTGTCTGCAATTGCTTACAGTGATATAAAGAGCCCTGACACACATCACCATCAATGAGTTTAACTGACAAACAAACAAATTCTTCCCTTATCACTCCTAAACACTTTTTGCATAATAATTTGGAACGCGGTGTACATGTGCTTTTCCACAAAACACCAGTGGTTCACGTAGTGAATCTTACAGTTCTAACTTGCCAACCGTGGTCTGTATGGAATTGTTCAATAAAGGGCCCAAAATTAAGATAACATAGATGGGAGAGGTCTCTATGAATAGGAATTCCTAAGTATTTGATACCCTGTGAGGGCCAGGCAAAGGGAAAGTTGGACTGGATGGAATCCTATATGGATTTAGGGAGGGAGACATCGAGGGCCTCAGACTTCGCTGCATTGATTTTAAAATTTTACCATGTAACAAAGTGATCTATTTCAGCCATAACAGCAGGGATGGATATATGTGATTGAGTGATATATACTAGGACATCATCAGCAAATAGAGAGCACTTGTACTCGGTGCCTCCCACCTCAATCCACCTAACATTGGGGTTATGGCGAATTGATGAGAGCAGGTGCTCCGTCACTAGGATGTATAAGAGAGGGGACAGAGGACATCCCTGCCTTGTCCCATTGGTGATTGTGAAAGGTGATGAAAATGTTCTGACGCACCCCCTGGGCCTTGGGACACCCGGAGCCGGACCCTTTTTGGTGGATGCTGGTGGTTGTAGTCTTCGTGGCGGCGATCCGGTTCCGTGGCTCAGGGCGGTCAAACCAGTGGCGGAACTATTTATGTGGTTTTGATGTTTAAATGTCCGACTACGCCACCCGTGGATTGCGGTCAGAGTGAACCGCCGCTACAGGGCAGACCGCTAAGGCTGGTGTTGTGGGTGCAGCAGAGCGTAGCATAACTCCCCACGGGAGGAGTATAGCCTCAGGGCAGTGTATGCGGAGGATGGGGGTGATGGTGCAGGGCAGCAGCAGTAACGACACGGAGTCAGTGATGCAGTTCAGGGCCTTTACTCACAGTTCTTATTATCCAGACCACGTCTGCAGGTAACGGCTGCCCACGTCGTACTGTGCTCACCAGGTGAGGGGCTCAGACAACTCCCAGATAACTTTGGAGCGCTTCACAGGACCCCCTTTGTGTGTCCTTTGTCTGGCCTTTCTTACCAACACTTCTGTCCGGCTGCCTCGGGCCTCCTCTTGGTAAACTTGGCGCTAGTTTCCCTGACCATATGTGGTGCCTTCCTAGCGGGTGGAGCAAGGGGCTGCGCCACATAAAATGTCAGAGCCTCCGGTTTCTAGCTGAGGGTCGTTTCCTGCCTCCACTAGTTCGGGGACCGGTCTCCCCCTTTGGCCTGACCCCTCCACGCAGGTGGATTCGGGCGTGCGGTGGCGACTCGCCCGTCCGCACCCCTGGGATCCCTTCATTCCTCGTTCCTGGAGCCTTCTCCGCTCCTCTTCCTTCCTTCTCCCTCTTGCAGGCCTGGGCCTCTGTTACTAGGCCCGCCTCCGGAGCAGAGCTCATGCAGAGCCCCTGCTCCCTGCCACTTCTGCTCAGACTTCTCTGCACTGAACTAAGATGGTGCCCACCTTTTATACTCCCTTCTCAATGCACCCAGGAACTGCTTCCTCCCTGCTCCTGCACTGCAGGGTTCCCCTTCCTCAGTGTTCCCTCCCCCCACTCCAGCCAGGGACAGGGACTGTCGTGCCCATCTCAGGGGCATATTGGTCGCCCTGCCCCACGGCAATGTGGTGTAATGCATGCAGGTGTCGGGTCCTGATCCACACTCCATCCTTATCTGAGAGTGAGATATCACACCTCTGGGTGAGGTGCAATACGTCTGTAGCAACCGAGCCCTCGGTGCTACAGTTCCATTTATCTTCAGCCTAGGTGACGTATTGTGATACAGGGCCATGATTTTGGCTATAAAAGGGTCCCCTAGACCCCTACCCCAAGCTTTTTAAGAGAATCATATATGGCGTGCCAGGAGACTCTATGGAATGCTTTCTCAGCATCCAACGAGAGTATCTACTTACAAATTTTTAACTGCATCTAGCCCAGGAAATACTTTGTGCCTAGTAGCAGTGTCTGCTAGTCAGCGGATTATCCCGGCTGTTAAGCAAGCTACACCACCTGTAGTTTGGACACTTAATTTTTTCAAAGGAAATGCTTCGGGACCACGGGATACTCAGTGAAGAGCATCAGGAGGCACCCCAAGGCATAGGGGCTGGGACTGGCACTAGGATGCCTTGCGGTGGACAGCCGAGCTCGATCCTTATAAAAGCTTTTTAACTGCAGCAGCTTTAGTGGACGCTACTGGAGCTGGAATTACGCGGCTGCTGGCATGAGACTTGCCCTCCAATAGATCCTTGTAAATGGATTTAAAGTGTATTCATTCAAATTAGAGGGACAATTTAAATTAAAAAGCTTAGAGCTGCCTCCACCACAGGGGGGCTCTCTTGACCCACCAGCGGACAGGCACCAGTATTGGGAGAGGGGGGCTGGCCGTCAGGGTTCACCGCGGCTCTGGCACAAACCCGGCGACACGGAGGTGGCACGGGCAGGAGCGGACTGGCCGTGTCGGCTTCTCACTTTTTGGATTTTAGAAGGGCATGACATGCCTATATCTGTGTCTCCCCCTCCTTTTACTCCTCCACCTCTTTTCTTTTCGCATGACTATATGTACTTGTCACTTTTCCATGTGTTAGTTGTGTCTTCTGAGCAGTTTGTCAGCTTTTGGACACCTTTGAAGGTGTTTTCTATGTGTTTCTATGTGTTTTTGTTTGCCTGCCATTGGTTTTAACGGTGTTCGAAGGTGTTCGAAGAACAGTTCGACGAACAGTTCGGCGAACACACGGGTGTTCGACGAACCGAACCGAACTCGAACACTACGGGGGTGGCTCAACACTAACTGGGACCTGCACGTCTCTTCCAAGGGGCAACTAAACTGTCTTATTAAGCTACTGTGACCTGCACGTCTCTTCCAAGGGGCATTTAAACCATCTTGTTTAGCTACTGCGACCTGCAAGTCTCTACCAACAGGCATTTAAACTGTCTTGCTAATCTACTGTGACATACACGTCTCTTCCAAGGGGCAATTAAACCGTCTTGTTAAGCTTCTGCGACCTGCACGTCTCTTCCAAGGGGCATTTAAACCATGTTGTTAAGCTACTGCGACCTCCACCGCTCTTCCAAAGGGCATTTTAACCGTCTTGTTAAGCTACTGTGACCTGCACGTCTCTACCAAGAGGCATTTAAACCGTCTTGTTAAGCTACTGCGACCTCCACTGCTCTTCCAAGGGCCATTTAATCCGTCTTGTTAAGCTACTGCGACCTGCACGTCTCTTCCAAGGGGCATTTAAACCACCTTGTTAAGCTACTGCGAACTGCACGTCTTTTCCAAGGGGCATTTAAACCGTCTTGTTAAGCTTTTGCGATCTGCACGTCTCTTCCAAGGGGCATTTAAACCATCTTGTTAACCTACTGCGACCTACATGTCGGTGCCAAGGGGCATTTAAACCGTCTTGTTAAGCTACTGCGATCTGCATATCTCTTCCAAGGGGCATTTAAACTGTTTGTTAAGCTGCTGCGACCTCCACCGATCTTCCAAGGGGCATTTAAACCGTCTTTTTAAGCTACTGCGAACTGCACGTCTCTTCCAAGGGGCATTTAAGCAGTCTTGTTAAACTACTGCGACTTGCACGTCTCTTCCAAGGGGCATGTACACCGTCTTGTTAAGCTACTGTAACCTCCACCACTTTTCCAAGGGCATTTAAACCATCTTGTTAAGCTACTGCGACCTGCACGTCTCTTCCAAGGGGCATTTAAAAAGCTTTGTTAAGCTACTGCGACCTGCATGTCTCTTCCAAGGGACATTTAAACCGTCTTGTTAAGCTACTGTGACCTCCACCACACTTTCAAGGGGCATGTAAACCGTCTTGTTAAGCTACTGCGACCTGCACGTCTCTTTCAAGGGGAATTTAAACTGTCTTGTTAAGCTACTGCGACCTCCATCGCTCTTTCAAGGGGCATTTAAACCATCTTTTTAAGCTACTGCGACCTGCACGTCTCTTCCAATGGGCATTTAAACCGTCTTGTTAAGCTACTGCGACCTGCACGTCTCTTCCAAGTGGCATTTAAACCGTCTTGTTAAGCTACTGTGACCTGCACGTTTCTACCAAGGGCCATTTAAACCATCTTGTTAAGCTACTGCGACCTGCACGTCTCTTCCAAGTGGCATTTAAACCGTCTTGTTAAGCTACTGTGACCTGCACGTTTCTACCAAGGGGCATTTAAACAGTCTTGTTAAGCTACTGCGAACTGCACGTCTCTTCCAAGGGGCATTTAAACCGTCTTGTTAAGCTACTGCAACCTGCACGTCTCTTCCATGGGGCATTTAAACCATCTTGTTAAGCTACTGCGACCTGCACGTCTCTTCCAAGGGGCATTTAAACCATTTTGTTAAGCTACTGCGACCTGTACTTCTCTTCCAATGGGCATTTATACCATCTTGTTAATCTGCTGCAACCTGCACGTCTCATCCAAGGGGCATTTAAACCGTCTTGTTAAGCTACTGCAACCTCCATCTCTCTTCCAAGGGGCATTTAAACCGTCTTGTTAAGCTACTGTGAACTACACGTCTGTCCAAGGGGCATTTAAATTGTCTTGTTAAGCTACTGCAACCTGCACGTTTCTTACAAGGGGCATTTAAACCGTCTTGTTAAGCTACTGCGACCTGCATGTCTCTTGCAAGGGACATTTAAACCATCTTGTTAAGCTATGCCACCTGCACGTCTCTTCCAAGGGGCATTTAAACTGTTTTGTGAAGCTACTGCGACCTGCACATCTCTTCCAAGGGGCATTTAAACCTTCTTTTTAAGCTGCTGCGACCTGCATGTCTCTTCCAAGAGGCATTTAAACCGTCTTACTAAGCTATTGCGACCTGCACGTCTCTTCCAAGGGGCATTTAAACCGTCTTGTTAAGCTACTGCGACCTGCACGTCTCTTCCAAGGGGCATTTAAACCGTCTTGTTAAGTTACTGCGACCTGCACGTCTCTTCCAAGGGCATTTAAACCTCATTATTAAGCTACTGCGACCTGCACTTCTCTTCCAAGGGGCATTTAAACCGTCTTGTTAAGATACTGCGACCACCACCGCTCTTCCAAGGGGCATTTGAACCGTCTTGTTAAGCTACTGCGACCTGCACGTTTCTACCAAGGGCCTTTAAACCATCTTGTTAAGCTACTGCGACCTGCACGTCTCTTCCAAGCGGCATTTAAACCGTCTTTTTAAGCTACTGCGACCTCCACCGCTCTTCCAAGGGGCATTTAAACCGTGTTGTTACTCTACTTCGACCTGCACGTCTCTTCCAAGGGGCATTTAAACCCTCTTTTTAAGCTACTGCGACCTGCATTTCTCTTCCAAGTGGCATTTAAACCGCCTTGTTAAGCTACTGCGACCTGCACGTCTCTTCCAAGGGTCATTTAAACCGTCTTATTAAGCTACTGCGTCCTGCATGTCTCTTCCAAGGGGCATTTAAAAAGTCTTGTTAAGCTACTGCAACCTGCTTGTCTCTTCAAAGGGGCATTTAAACCATCTTGTTAAGCTACTGCGACCTGCAAGTCTCTTCCAAGGCGCATTTAAACCGTCTTTTTAAGCTACTGCCACTTGAACGTCTCTTCCAAGGGGCATTTAAAGCATCTTGTTAAGCTAGTGTAACCTGCAGCACTCTTCCAAGGGGCATTTAAACCGTCTTGTTAAGCTACTGCGAACTGCACGTCTCTTTCAAGGGGAATTTAAACCGTCTTGTTAAGCTACTGTGACCTGCACGTTTCTACCAAGGGCCATTTAAACCATCTTGTTAAGCTACTGCGACCTGCACGTCTCTTCCAAGTGGCATTTAAACCGTCTTGTTAAGCTACTGTGACCTGCACGTTTCTACCAAGGGGCATTTAAACAGTCTTGTTAAGCTACTGCGAACTGCACGTCTCTTCCAAGGGGCATTTAAACCGTCTTGTTAAGCTACTGCAACCTGCACGTCTCTTCCATGGGGCATTTAAACCATCTTGTTAAGCTACTGCGACCTGCACGTCTCTTCCAAGGGGCATTTAAACCATTTTGTTAAGCTACTGCGACCTGTACTTCTCTTCCAATGGGCATTTATACCATCTTGTTAATCTGCTGCAAACTGCACGTCTCATCCAAGGGGCATTTAAACCGTCTTGTTAAGCTACTGCAACCTCCATCTCTCTTCCAAGGGGCATTTAAACCGTCTTGTTAAGCTACTGTGAACTACACGTCTGTCCAAGGGGCATTTAAATTGTCTTGTTAAGCTACTGCAACCTGCACGTTTCTTACAAGGGGCATTTAAACCGTCTTGTTAAGCTACTGCGACCTGCATGTCTCTTGCAAGGGACATTTAAACCATCTTGTTAAGCTATGCCACCTGCACGTCTCTTCCAAGGGGCATTTAAACTGTTTTGTGAAGCTACTGCGACCTGCACATCTCTTCCAAGGGGCATTTAAACCTTCTTTTTAAGCTGCTGCGACCTGCATGTCTCTTCCAAGAGGCATTTAAACCGTCTTACTAAGCTATTGCGACCTGCACGTCTCTTCCAAGGGGCATTTAAACCGTCTTGTTAAGCTACTGCGACCTGCACGTCTCTTCCAAGGGGCATTTAAACCGTCTTGTTAAGTTACTGCGACCTGCACGTCTCTTCCAAGGGGCATTTAAACCTCATTATTAAGCTACTGCGACCTGCACTTCTCTTCCAAGGGGCATTTAAACCGTCTTGTTAAGATACTGCGACCACCACCGCTCTTCCAAGGGGCATTTAAACCGTCTTGTTAAGCTACTGCGACCTGCACGTTTCTACCAAGGGCCTTTAAACCATCTTGTTAAGCTACTGCGACCTGCACGTCTCTTCCAAGCGGCATTTAAACCGTCTTTTTAAGCTACTGCGACCTCCACCGCTCTTCCAAGGGGCATTTAAACCGTGTTGTTACTCTACTTCGACCTGCACGTCTCTTCCAAGGGGCATTTAAACCCTCTTTTTAAGCTACTGCGACCTGCATTTCTCTTCCAAGTGACATTTAAACCGCCTTGTTAAGCTACTGCGACCTGCACGTCTCTTCCAAGGGTCATTTAAACCGTCTTATTAAGCTACTGCGTCCTGCATGTCTCTTCCAAGGGGCATTTAAAAAGTCTTGTTAAGCTACTGCAACCTGCTCGTCTCTTCAAAGGGGCATTTAAACCATCTTGTTAAGCTACTGCGACCTGCAAGTCTCTTCCAAGGCGCATTTAAACCGTCTTTTTAAGCTACTGCCACTTGAACGTCTCTTTCAAGGGGCATTTAAAGCATCTTGTTAAGCTAGTGTAACCTGCAGCACTCTTCCAAGGGGCATTTAAACCGTCTTGTTAAGCTACTGCGACCTGCACATCTCTTCAAAGGGGCATTTAAACCATCTTGTTAAGCTACTGCGTCCTGCAGGTCTTTTCCAAGGGGCATTTAAACCGTCTTTTTATGCTACTGAGACCTCCACCGCTCTTCCAAGGGGCATTTAAACCATCTTGTTAAGCTACTGCGACCTGCACTTCTCTTCCAAGGGGCATTTAAACCGTCTTGGTAAGCTACTGCGACCTCCAAGCCTCTTCTAAGGGGCATTTAAACCCTCTGGTTAAGCTACTGAGACCTGCGCGTCTCTTGCAAGGGGCATTCAAACCGTCTTGTTAAGCTACTGCGACCTGCACGTCTCTTCCAAGGGGCATTTAAACAGTCTGGTTAATCTACTGCGACCTGTACGTCTCTTCCAAGGGGCATTTAAACCGTCTTGGTAAGCTACTGCGACCTGCATGTCTCTACCAAGGGGCATTTAAACCGTCTTTTTAAGCTACTGCGACCTGCATGTCTCTGCCAAGGGGCATTTAAACAGGCTTGTTAAGCTGCTGCGACCTGCACGTCTCTTCCAAGGGGCATTTAAACCATCTTGTTAAGCTACTGCGACCTCCACCGCTCTTCCAAGGGGCATTTAAACCGTCTTGTTAAGCTACTGCGACCTGCATTTCTCTTTCAAGGGGCATTTAAACCGTCTTGCTAAGCTACTGCGTACTGCACCTCTCTTCCAAGGGGCATTTAAACCGTCTTGTTAAGCTACTGCGACCTGCACGTCCCTTCAAAGGGGCATTTAAACTGTTTTGTTAAGCTACTGCGACCTCCACCTCTTTTCCAGTGGGCATTTAAAACATCTTGATAAGCTACTGCAACCTGCTCGTCTCTTCCAATGGGCATTTAAACCGTCTTGTTATGCTACTGCGACCTGCACGTCTCTTCCAAGGCGCATTTAAACTGTCTTTTTAAGCTACTGCGACTTGAACATCTCTTCCAAGGGGCATTTAAACCTTCTTGTTAAGCTACTGTAACCTCCACCACTTTTCCAAGGGGCATTTAAACTGTCTTGTTAAGCTACTGCGACCTGCACATCTCTTCCAAGGGGCATTTAAACCATCTTGTTAAGCTACTGCGACCTCCACCGCTTTTCCAAGAGGCATTTAAACCATCTTGTTAAGCTACTGCGACCTGCACTACTCTTCCAAGGGGCATTTAACCCGTCTTGGTAAGCTACTGTTACCTGCAAGCCTCTTCTAAGGGGCATTTAAACCCTCTTGTTAAGCTACTGCGACCTGCAAGCCTCTTCTAAGGGGCATTTAAACCCTCTTGTTAAGCAACTGTGACCTGCACTTCTCTTGCAAGGGGCATTTAAACCGTCTTGTTAAGCTACTGCTACCTCCACCGCTCTTCCAAGGGGCATTTAAACCGTCTTGTTAAGCTACTGCGACCTGCACGTCTTTTCCAAGGGGCATTTAAACCGTCTTGTTAAGCTACTGCGACCTGCAAGCCTCTTCTAAGGGGCATTTAAACCCTCTTGTTAAGCTACTGTGACCTGCACGTCTCTTGCAAGGGGCATTTAAACCGTCTTGTTAAGCTACTGCGACCTGCATGTCTCTTCCAAGGGGCATTTAAACCGTCCTGTTAATCTACTGCGACCTGCACGTCTCTTCCAAGGGGCATTTAAACCGTCTTGGTAAGCTACTGCGACCTGCATGTCTCTACCAAGGGGCATTTAAACCGTCATGTTAAGCTGCTGCGACCTGCACGTCTCTTCCAAGGGGCATTTAAACAGGCTTGTTAAGCTACTGCGACCTGCACTTCTCTTCCAAGGGGCATATAAACCGTCTTGTTAAGCTACTGCGACCTGCTTGTCTCTTCCATGGGGCATTTAAACCGTGTTGTTAAGCTACTGTAACCTCCACCACTTTTCCAAGGGGCATTTAAACCTTCTTGTTAAGCTTCTGCGACCTGCACGTCTCTTCCAAGGGGCATTTAAACCGTCTTGTTAAGCTATTGCGACCTGCATGTCTCTACCAAGGGGCATTTAAACCGTCTTATTTAGCTACTGCGACCTGCACGTCTCTTCCAAGGGGCATTTAAACAGTCTTGTAAAGCTGCTGTGACCTGCATGTCTCTTCCAAGGGGCATTTAAACCATCTTGTTAAGCTACTGCGCACTCCACCGCTCTTCCAAGGGGCATTTAAACCATCTTGTTAAGCTACTGCGACCTGCACGTCTCTTCCAAGGGCCATTTAAACCGTCTTGGTAAGCTACTGCGACCTGCAAGCCTCTTCCATGGGGCATTTAAACCGTCATATTAAGCTACTGCAACCTGCACGTCTTTTCCAAGAGGCATTTAAACCATCTTGTTAAGCTACAGTGAACTGCACGTCTTTTCCAATTGGCATTTAAACCGTCTTGTTAAAGTACAGCAACCTGCACGTCTCTTCCAAGGGGCATTTAAACCATCTTATTAAACTACTGCGACTTGCATGTTTCTTCCAAGGGGCATTTAAACCGTCTTATTAAGCTACTGCGACCTGCACGTCTCTTCCAAGGGGCATTTAAACTGTCTTGTTAAGCTACTGCGACCTCCTCCTCTCTTCCAAGGGGCATTTAAACCGTCTTGTTAAGCTACTACGACCTGCACGTCTCTTCCAAGGGCATTTAAACTGTCTTGTTAAGCTACTGCAACCTCCACCTCTCTTCCAAGGGGCATTTAAACCATCTTGTTAAGCTACTGCGACCTGCACGTCTCTTACAAGGGGCATTTAAACCGTTTTGTTAAGCTACTGCGACCAGCACGTCTCTTCCAAAGGGCATATAAACCGCCTTGTTAAGCTATTGCGACCTGCCTATCTCTACGAAGGGGCATTTAAAGCGTCTTGTTAAGCTATAGCGACCTGAACGTCTCTTCCAAGGGGCATTTAAACAGTCTTGTAAAGCTGCTGTGACCTGCATGTCTCTTCCAAGGGGCATTTAAACCATCTTGTTAAGCTACTGCGACCTCCAACGCTCTTACAAGGGGCACTTAACCCATCTTGTTAAGCTACTGCGACCTGCACTTCTCTTCCAAGGGCCATTTAAACCGTCTTGGTAAGCTACTGCGACCTGCAAGCCTCTTCCAAGGGGCATTTAAACTGTCTTGTTAAGCTGCTGCGACCTCCACCGCTCTTCCAAGGGGCATTTAAACCGTCTTGTTAAGCTACTGCGACCTGCACTTCTCTTCCAAGGGGCATATAAACCATCTTGTTAAGCTACTGCGACCTCCACCGCTCTTCCAAGGGGCATTTAAACCATTTTGTTAAGCTACTGCGACCTGCACTTCTCTTCCAAGGGGCATTTAAACCGTCTTGGTAAGCTACTGTGACCTGCAAGCCTCTTCTAAGGGGCATTTAAACCCTCTTGTTAAGCTCCTGCGACCTGCACGTCTCTTGCAAGGGGCATTTAAAAAGTCTTGTTAAGCTACTGCGATCTGCACGTCTCTTCCAAGGGGCATTTAATCCATCTTGTTAATCTACTGCGACCTGCACGTCTCTTCCAAGGGGCATTTAAACTGTCTTGGTAAGCTATTGCGACCTGCATGTCTCTACCAAGGGGCATTTAAACCGTCTTGTTAAGCTACTGCGACCTGCACGTCTCTTCCAAGCGGCATTTATACAGGCTTGTTAAGCTACTGCGACCTCCACCGCTCTTCCAAGGGGCATTTAAAGTCTTGTTAAGCTACTGCGACCTGCACGTCTTTTCCAAGGGGCATATAAACCGTCATGTTAAGCTACTGCGGCCTCCACCGCTTTTCCAAGTGGCATTTAAACCATCTTGTTAAGCTACCGCGACCTGCACTTCTCTTCCAAGGGGCATTTAAACCGTCTTGGTAAGCTACTGCGACCTGCAAGCCTCTTCTAAGGGGCATTTAAACCCTCTTGTTAAGCTACTGCGACCTGCACGTCTCTTCCAAGGGGCATTTACACCATCTTATTAAGCTACTGCGACCTGCACGTCTCTTCCAAGGGGCATTTAAACTGTCTTGTTAAGCTACTGTGACCTCCACCTCTCTTCCAAGGGGCATTTAAACCGCCTTGTTAAGCTACTGCGACCTGCACGTCTCTTCCAAGGGGCATTTAAACCGTCTTGTTAAGCGACTGCGACCTGCACGTCTCTTCCAAGGGGCATTTAAACCGTTTTATTAAGCTAGTGCAACCAGCACGTCTCTTCCAAGGGGCTTTTAAACTGTCTTTTTAAGCTACTGCGACCACCACCGCTCTTCCAAGGGGCATTTAAACCGTCTTGTTAAGCTACTGCGACCTGCACTTCTCTTCCAAAGGGCATATAAACCGTCTTGTTAAGCTACTGTGACCTGCACGTCTCTTCCAAGGGGCATTTAAACCGTCTTGTTAAGCTACTGTAACCTCCACCACTTTTCCAAGGGGCATTTAAACTGTCTTGTTAAGCTACAGCGACCTGCACGTCTCTTCCAAGGGGCATTTAAACCATCTTGTTAAGCTACTGCGACCTGCATGTCTCTTCCAAGGGGCATTTAAACCGTCTTGTTAAGCTAATGCGACCTGCATGTCTCTACCAAGGGGAATTTAAACTGTCTTGTTAAGCTACTGCGACCTGCACGTCTCTTCCAAGGGGCTTTTAAACAATCTTGTAAACATGATGTGACCTGCATGTCTCTTCCAAAGGGCATTTAAACCATCTTGTTAAGCTACTGCGACCTCCACCGCTCTTCCAAGGGGCATTTAAACCATCTTGTTAAGCTACTGCGACCTTCACGTCTCTTCCAAGGGCCATTTAAACCGTCTTGGTAAGCTACTGCGACCTGCAAGCCTCTTCCAAGGGGCATTTAAACCGTCTTGTTAAACTACTGCGACCTGCACTTCTCTTCCAAGGGGCAAATAAACCGTCTTGTTAAGCTACTGCGAACTGCACGTCTCTTCCATGGGGCATTTAAACCGTGTTATTAAGCTTTTGCGACCTGCATGTCTCTACCAAGGGGCATTTAAACCGTCTTGTTTAGGTACTGCGACCTGCACGTCTCTTCCAAGGGGCATTTAAACAGTCTTGTAAAGCTGCTGTGACCTGCATGTCCCTTCCAAGGGGCATTTAAACCATCTTGTTAAGCTACTGCGACCTCCACCGCTCTGCCAAGGGGCATTTATTCCATCTTGTTAAGCTACTGCGACCTGTACGTCTCTTCCAAGGGCCATTTAAACCGTCTTATTAAGCTACTGCAACCTGCACGTCTTTTCCAAGAGGCATTTAAACCGTCTTGTTAAGCTACTGCAACCTGCACGTCTCTTCCAAGGGGCATTTAAACCGTCTTATTAAGCTACTGCGACTTGCATGTCTCTTCCAAGGGGCATTTAAACCGTCTTATTAAGCTACTGCGAACTGCACGTCTCTTCCATGGGGCATTTAAACCGTGTTATTATGCTATTGCGTCCTGCATGTCTCTACCAAGGGGCATTTAAACCGTCATGTTTAGCTACTGCAACCTGCACGTCTCTTCCAAGGGGCATTTAAACAGTCTTGTAAAGCTGCTGTGACGTGTATGTCCCTTCCAAGGGGCATTTAAACCATCTTGTTAAGCTATTGCGACCTGCATGTCTCTACCAAGGGGCATTTAAACCGTCTTATTAAGCTACTGCGACCTGCACGCCTCTTCCAAGGGGCTTTTAAACTGTCTTGTTAAGCTACTGCGACCACCACCGCTCTTCCAAGGGGCATTTAAACTGTCTTGTTAAGCTGCTGCGACCTCCACCGCTCTTCCAAGGGGCATTTAAACCGTCTTGTTAAGCTTCTGCGACCTGCACGTCTCTTCCAAGGGGCATTTAAACCATCTTGTTAAGCTATTGCGACCTGCATGTCTCTACCAAGGGGCATTTAAACCGTCTTATTAAGCTACTGCGACCTGCACGCCTCTTCCAAGGGGCTTTTAAACTGTCTTGTTAAGCTACTGCGACCACCACCGCTCTTCCAAGGGGCATTTAAACCGTCTTGTTAAGCTACTGCGACCTGCACTTCTCTTCCAAGGGGCATATAAACCGTCTTGTTAAGCTACTGCGACCTGCACGTCTCTTCCAAGGGGCATTTAAACCGTCTTGTTAAGCTACTGCGACTTACACGTGTCTTCCAAGGGGCATTTAAACCGTCTTGTTAAGCTACTGCGACCTGCACTTCTCTTCCAAGGGTCATATAAACCGTCTTGTTAAGCTACTGCGACCTCCACCGCTCTTCCAAGGGGCATTTAAACCATTTTGTTAAGCTACTGCGACCTGCACTTCTCTTCCAAGGGGCATTTAAACCGTCTTGGTAAGCTACTGCGACCTGCAAGCCTCTTTTAAGGGGCATTTAAACCCTCTTGTTAATCAACTGCGACTTGCACGTCTCTTGCAAGGGGCATTTAAACTGTCTTGTTAAGCTACTGCGACCTGCACGTCTCTTCCAAGGGGCATTTAAACCGTCTTGTTAAGCTACTGCGACTTACACGTGTCTTCCAAGGGGCATTTAAACCGTCTTGTTAAGCTACTGCGACCTGCACTTCTCTTCCAAGGGTCATATAAACCGTCTTGTTAAGCTACTGCGACCTCCACCGCTCTTCCAAGGGGCATTTAAACCATTTTGTTAAGCTACTGCGACCTGCACTTCTCTTCCAAGGGGCATTTAAACCGTCTTGGTAAGCTACTGCGACCTGCAAGCCTCTTCTAAGGGGCATTTAAACCCTCTTCTTAATCAACTGCGACTTGCACGTCTCTTGCAAGGGGCATTTAAACTGTCTTGTTAAGCTACTGCGACCTGCACGTCTCTTCCAAGGGGCATTTAATCCATTTTGTTAATCTACTGCGACCTGCACGTCTCTTCCAAGGGGCATTTAAACCATCTTGGTAAGCTACTGCGACCTGCATGTCTCTACCAAGGGGCATTCAAACCGTCTTGTTAAGCTACTGCGACCTGCACGTCTCTTCCAAGCGGCATTTATACAGTCTTGTTAAGCTACTGCGACCTCCACCGCTCTTCCAAGGGGCATTTAAACAGTCTTGTTAAGCTACTGCTACCTGCACGTCTTTTCCAAGGGGCATATAAACCGTCATGTTAAGCTACTGCGACCTCCACCGCTTTTCCAAGTGGCATTTAAACCATCTTGTTAAGCTACCGCGGCCTGCACTTCTCTTCCAAGGGGCATTTAAACCGTCTTGGTAAGCTACTGCGACCTGCAATCTTCTTCTAAGGGGCATTTAAACCCTCTTGTTAAGCTACTGCGACCTGCACGTCTCTTCCAAGGGGCATTTACACAATCTTGTTAAGCTACTGCGACCTGCACGTCTCTTCCAAGGGGCATTTAAACCGTCTTATTAAGCTACTGCGACCTGCACGTCTCTTCCAAGGGGCATTTAAACTGTCTTGTTAAGCTACTGCGACCTCCACCTCTCTTCCAAGGGGCATTTAAACCGTCTTGTTAAGCTACTGCGACCTGCACGTCTCTTCCAAGGGGCATTTAAACCGTCTTGTTAAGCTACTGCGACCTGCACGTCTCTTCCAATGGGCATTTAAACCGTCTTATTAAGCTACTGCGACCTGCACGTCTCTTCCAAGGGGCTTTTAAACTGTCTTGTTAAGCTACTGCGACCACCACCGCTCTTACAAGGGGAATTTAAACCATCTTGTTAAGCTACTGCGACCTGCACTTCTCTTCCAAGGGGCATATAAACCGTCTTGTTAAGCTACTGCGACCTGCACGTCTCTTCCAAGGGGCATTTAAACCGTCTTGTTAAGCTACTGCGACTTGCACGTGTCTTCCAAGGGGCATTTAAACCGTCTTGTTAAGCTACTGTAACCTCCACCACTTTTCCAAGGGGCATTTAAACCGTCTTGTTAAGCTACTGCGACCTCCACCGCTCTTCCAAGGGGCATTTAAACTGTCTTGTTAAGCTACTGCGAATTGCACGTCTATTGCAATGGGCATTTAAACCGTCTTGTTAAGCTACAGCGACCTGCACGTCTCTTCCAAGGGGCATTTAAACCATCTTGTTAAGCTACTGCGACCTGCATGTCTCTTCCAAGGGGCATTTAAACCTTCTTGTTAAGCTAATGCGACCTGCATGTCTCTACCAAGGGGAATTTAAACTGTCTTGTTAAGCTACTGCGACCTGCACGTCTCTTACAAGGGGCATTTAACCAGTCTTGTAAAGCTGCTGTGACCTGCATGTCTCTTCCAAAGGGCAACTAAACCATCTTGTTAAGCTACTGCGACCTCCACCGCTCTTCCAAGGGGCATTTAAACCATCTTGTTAAGCTACTGCGACCTGCACGTCTCTTCCAAGGGCCATTTAAACCATCTTGGTAAGCTACTGCGACCTCCAAGCCTCTTCCAAGGGGCATTTAAACCGTCTTGTTAAGCTACTGCGACCTGCACTTCTCTTCCAAGGGGCATATAAACCGTCTTGTTAAGCTACTGCAACCTGCACGTCTCTTCCAAGGGGCATTTAAACAGTCTTGTAAAGCTGCTGTGACCTGCATGTCCCTTCCAAGGGGCATTTAAACCATCTTGTTAAGCTACTGCGACCTCCACCGCTCTTCCAAGGGGCATTTAAACCGTCTTGTTAAGCTTCTGCGACCTGAACGTCTCTTTCAAGGGGCATTTAAACCATCTTGTTAAGCTATTGCAACCTGCATGTCTCTACCAAGGGGCATTAAAACCGTCTTGTTTAGCTACTGCGACCTGCACGTCTCTTCCAAGGGGCATTTAAACAGTCTTGTAAAGCTGCTGTGACCTGCATGTCCCTTCCAAGGGGCATTTAAACCATCTTGTTAAGCTACTGCGACCTCCACCGCTCTTCCAAGGGGCATTTATTCCATCTTGTTAAGCTACTGCGACCTGTACGTCTCTTCCATGGGCCATTTAAACCGTCTTTTTAAGCTACTGCAACCTGCACGTCTTTTCCAAGAGGCATTTAAACCGTCTTGTTAAGCTACTGCAACCTGCATGTCTCTTCCAAGGGGCATTTAAACCGCCTTATTAAGCTACTGCGACTTGCATGTCTCTTCCAAGGGGCATTTAAACCGTCTTATTAAGCTACTGCGACCTGCACGTCTCTTCCAAGGGGCATTTAAACTGTCTTGGTAAGCTACTGCGACCTGCAAGCCTCTTCCAAGGGGCATTTAAACTGTCTTGTTAAGCTGCTGCGACCTCCACCGCTCTTCCAAGGGGCATTTCAACCTTATTGTTAAGCTATTGCGACCTGCACTTCTCTTCCAAGGGGCATATAAACCGTCTTGTTAAGCTACTGCGAACTGCACGTCTCTTCCATGGGGCATTTAAACCGTGTTATTAAGCTACGGTAACCTCCACCACTTTTCCAAGGTTCATTTAAACCGTCTTGTTAAGCTTCTGCGACCTGCACGTCTCTTCCAAGGGGCATTTAAACAGTCCTGTAAAGCTGCTGTGACCTGCATGTCCCTTCCAAGGGGCATTTAAACCATCTTGTTAAGCTACTGCGACCTCCACCGCTCTTCCAAGGGGCATTTATACCATCTTGTTAAGCTACTGCGACCTGCACGTCTCTTCCAAGGGCCATTTAAACCGTCTTATTAAGCTACTGCAACCTGCACGTCTTTTCCAAGGGGCATTTAAACCGTCTTTTTAAGCTACAGTGAACTGCACGTCTTTTCCAAATGGCATTTAAACCGTCTTGTTAAGATACTGCGACCTGCACATATCTTCCAAGGGGCATTTAAACCGTCTTATTAAGCTACTGCGACTTGCATGTCTCTTCCAAGGGGCATTTAAACCGTCTTATTAAGCTACTGCGACCTGCACGTCTCTTCCAGGGGACATTTAAACTGTCTTGTTAAGCTACTGCGACCTCCACCTCTCTTCCAAGGGGCATTTAAACCGTCTTCTTAAGCTACTGCGACCTGCACGTCTCTTCCAATGGGCATTTAAACCGTCTTATTAAGCTACTGCGACTTGCACGTCTCTTCCAATGAGCATTTAAACCGTCTTATTAAGCTACTGCGACCAGCACGTCTCTTCCAAGGGGCTTTTAAACTGTCTTGTTAAGCTACTGTGACCGCCAGCGCTCTTCCAAGGGGCATTTAAACCGTCTTGTTAAGCTACTGCGACCTGCACTTCTCTTCCAAGGGGCATATAAACCGTCTGGTTAAGCTACTGCGACCTGCACGTCTCTTCCAAGGGGCATTTAAACCGTCTTGTTAAGCTACTGTGACTTGCATGTGTCTTCCAAGGGGCATTTAAACCATCTTGTTAAGGTACTGTAACCTCCACCACTTTTCCAAGGGGCATTTAAACTGTCTTGTTAAGCTACTGCGACCTCCACCGCTCTTCCAAGAGGCATTTAAACCGTCTTGTTAAGCTACTGCGAACTGCACGTCTCTTCCATGGGACATTTAAACCGTGTTATTAAGCTATTGCGACCTGCATGTCTCTACCAAGGGGCATTTAAACGGTCTTGTTTAGCTACTGCGACCTGCACGTCTCTTCCAAGGGGCATTTAAACCGTCTTGTTAAGCTGCTGTGACCTGCAGGTCCCTTCCAAAGGGCATTTAAACCATCTTGTTAAGCTACTGCGACCTCCACCGCTCTTCCAAGGGGCATTTAAACCATCTTGTTAAGCTACTGCGACCTGCACGTCTCTTCCAAGGGCCATTTAAACCGTCTTGGTAAGCTACTGCGACCTGCAAGCCTTTTCCAAGGGGCATTTAAACGGTCTTGTTAAGCTACTGCGACCTCCACCTCCCTTCCAAGGGGCATTTAAACCGTATTGTTAAGCTACTGCGACCTGCACGTCTCTTCCAAGGGGCATTTACACCATCTTGTTAAGCTACTGCGACCTGCACGTCTCTTCCAAGGGGCATTTAAACCGTCTTATTAAGCTACTGCGACCTGCACGTCTCTTCCAAGGGGCATTTAAACTGTCTTGTTAAGCTACTGCGACCTCCACCTCTCTTCCAAGGGGCATTTAAACCGTCTTGTTAAGCTACTGCGACCTGCACGTCTCTTCCAAGGGAATTTAAACCATCTTGTTAAGCGACTGCGACCTGCACGTCTCTTACAATGGGCATTTAAACCATCTTGTTAAGCTACTGCAACTTGCACGTGTCTTCCAAGGGGCATTTAAACCGTCTTGTTAAGCTACTGTAACCTCCACCACTTTTCCAAGGGGCATTTAAACCGTCTTGTTAAGCTACTGCTTATTGCACGTCTATTGCAAGGGGCATTTAAACCGTCTTGTTAAGCTACAGCTACCTGCATGTCTCTTCCAAGGGGCATTTAAACCATCTTGTTAAGCTACTGCGACCTGCATGTATCTTCCAAGGGGCATTTAAACCGTCTTGTTAAGCTAATGCGACCTCCATGTCTATACCAAGGGGAATTTAAACTGTCTTGTTAAGCTACTGCGACCTGCACGTCTCTTCCAAGGGGCATTTAAACAGTCTTGTAAAGCTGTTGTGACCTGCATGTCTTTTCCAAAGGGCATTTAAACCATCTTGTTAAGCTACTGCGACCTCCACCGCTCTTCCAAGGGGCATTTAAACCATCTTGTTAAGCTACTGCGACCTGCACGTCTCTTCCAAGGGCCATTTAAACCGTCTTGGTAAGCTACTGCGACCTGCAAGCCTCTTCCAAGGGGCATTTAAACTGTCTTGTTAAGCTGCTGCGACCTCCACCGCTCTTCCAAGGGGCATTTAAACCGTCTTGTTAAATTACTGCGACCTGCACTTCTCTTCCAAGGGTCATATAAACCGTCTTGTTAAGCTACTGCGAACTGCACGTCTCTTCCATGGGGCATTTAAACCGTGTTATTAAACTATTGCGACCTGCATGTCTCTACCAAGGGGCATTTAAACCGTCTTATTAAGCTACTGCGACTTGCATGTCTCTTCCAAGGGGCATTTAAACCGTCTTATTAAGCTACTGCGACCTGCACGTCTCTTCCAAGGGGCATTTAAACTGTCTTGTTAAGCTACTGCGACCTGCACGTCTCTTGCAAGGGCCATTTAAACCGTCTTGTTAAGGTACTGCGACCTCCACCTCTCTTCCAAGGGGCATTTAAACCGTCTTGTTAAGCTACTGCGACCTGCACGTCTCTTCCAAGGGGCATATAAACTGTCTTGTTAAGCTTCTGCGACCTGCACGTCTCTTCCAAGGGGCATTGAAACCGTCTTGTTAAGCTACTGTAACCTCCACCACTTTTCCAAGGGGCATTTAAACTGTCTTGTTAAGCTACTGCGACCTCCACCGCTCTTCCAAGGGGCATTTAAACCGTCTTGTTAAGCTACTGCGAATTGCACGTCTCTTGCAAGGGGCATTTAAACCATCTTGTTAAGCTACAGCGACCTGCACGTCTCTTCCAAGGGGCATTTAAACCATCTTGTTAAGCTACTGCGACCTGCATGTCTCTTCCAAGGGGCATTAAAACCGTCTTGTTAAGGTAATGCGACCTGCATGTCTCTACCAAGGGGAATTTAAACTGTCTTGTTAAGCTACTGCGACCTGCATGTCTCTTCCAAGGGGCATTTAAACAGTCTTTTAAAGCTGCTGTGACCTGCATGTCTCTTCCAAAGGGCATTTAAACCATCTTGTTAAGCTACTGCGACCTGCACGTCTCTTCCAAGGGGCATTTAAACCGTCTTATTAAGCTACTGCGACCTGCACGTCTCTTCCAAGGGGCATTTAAACTGTCTTGTTAAGCTACTGCGACCTCCACCTCTCTTCCAAGGGGCATTTAAACCGTCTTGTTAAGCTACTGCGACCTGCACGTCTCTTCCAAGGGGCATTTAAACCGTCTTGTTAAGCGACTGCGACCTGCACGTCTCTTCCAATGGGCATTTAAACCGTCTTGTTAAGCTACTGCGACTTGCACGTGTCTCCCAAGGGGCAGTTAAACCGTCTTGTTAAGCTACTGTAACCTCCACCACTTTTCCAAGGGGCAGTTAAACTGCCTTGTTAAGCAACTGCGACATCCACCGCTCTTCCAAGGGGCATTTAAACCGTCTTGTTAAGCTACTGCGAATTGCACGTCTATTGCAAGGGGCATTTAAACCGTCTTGTTAAGCTACTGTGACCTGCATGTCTCTTCCAAGGGGCATTTAAACCATCTTGTTAAGCTAATGCGACCTCCATGTCTCTACCAAGGGGAATTTAAACTGTCTTGTTAAGCTACTGCGACCTGCACGTCTCTTCCAAGGGGCATTTAAACAGTCTTGTAAAGCTGCTGTGAGCTGCATGTCTCTTCCAAAGGGCATTTAAACCATCTTGTTAAGCTACTGCGACCTCCACCGCTCTTCCAAGGGGCATTTAAACCATCTTGTTAAGCTACTGCGACCTGCATGTCTCTTCCAAGGGCCATTTAAATCGTCTTGGTAAGCTACTGCGACCTGCAAGCCTCTTCCAAGGGGCATTTAAACCGTCTTGTTAAACTACTGCGACCTGCACTTCTCTTCCAAGGGGCATATAAACCGTCTTGTTAAGCTACTGCGAACTGCACGTCTCTTCCATGGGGCATTTAAACCGTGTTATTAAGCTATTGCGACCTGCATGTCTCTACCAAGGGGCATTTAAACCGTCTTGTTTAGCTACTGCGACCTGCCCGTCTCTTCCAAGGGGCATTTAAACAGTCTTGTAAAGATGCTGTGACCTGCATGTCCCTTCCAAGGGGCATTTAAACCATCTTGTTAAGCTACTGCGACCTCCACCGCTCTTCCAAGGGGCATTTAAACCGTCTTGTTAAGCTTCTGCGACCTTCACGTCTCTTCCAAGGGGCATTTAAACCGTCTTGTTAAGCTATTGCGACCTGCATGTCTCTACCAAGGGGCATTTAAACCGTCTTGTTTAGCTACTGCGACCTGCACGTCTCTTACAAGGGGCATTTAAACAGTCTTGTAAAGCTGCTGTGACCTGCATGTCCCTTCCAAGGGGCATTTAAACCATCTTGTTAAGCTACTGCGACCTCCACCGCTCTTCCAAGGGGCATTTATTCCATCTTGTTAAGCTACTGTGACCTGCACGTCTCTTCCAAGGGCCATTTAAACCGTCTTATTAAGCTACTGCAACCTGCTCGTCTTTTACAAGAGGCATTTAAACCGTCTTGTTAAGCTACTGCGACCTGCACCTCTCTTCCAAGGGGCATTTAAACCGTCTTATTAAGCTACTGCGACCTGCACGTCTCTTCCAAGGGGCATTTAAACTGTCTTGGTAAGCTACTGCGACCTGCAAGCCTCTTCCAAGGGGCATTTAAACTGTCTTGTTAAGCTGCTGCGACCTGCATGTCTCTTCCAAGGGGCATTTAAACTGTCTTGTTAAGCTACTGCGACCTGCACGTCTCTTCCAATGGGCATTTAAACCATCTTATTAAGCTACTGCGACTTGCACGTCTCTTCCAATGGGCATTTAAACCATCTTATTAAGCTACTGCGACTTGCACGTCTCTTCCAATGGGCATTTAAACCGTCTTATTAAGCTACTGCGACCTGCACTTCTCTTCCAAGGGGCATATAAACCGTCTGATTAAGCTACTGCGACCTCCACGTCTCTTCCAAGGGGCATTTAAACCCGTCTTGTAAAGCTACTGCGACTTGCACGTGTCTTCCAAGGGGCATTTAAACCGTCTTGTTAAGCTACTGTAACCTCCACCACTTTTCCAAGGGGCATTTAAACTGTCTTGTTAAGCTACTGCGTCCTCCACCACTCTTCCAAGGGGCATTTAAACCGTCTTGTTAAGCTACTGCGAATTGCACGTCTCTTGCAAGGGGCATTTCAACCGTCTTGTTAAGCTACAGCGACCTGCACATCTCTTCCAAGGGGCATTTAAACCATCTTGTTAAGCTACTGCGACCTGCATGTCTCTTCCAAGGGGCATTTAAACCGTCTTGTTAAGCTAATGCGACCTGCATGTCTCTACCAAGGGGAATTTAAACTGTCTTGTTAAGCTACTGCGACCTGCATGTCTCTTCCAAGGTGCATTTAAACAGTCTTGTAAAGCTGCTGTGACCTGCATGTCTCTTCCAAAGGGCATTTAAACCATCTTGTTAAGCTACTGTGACCTCCACCGCTCTTCCAAGGGGCATTTAAACCATCTTGTTAAGCTACTGCGACCTGCACGTCTCTTTCAAGGGCCATTTAAACCGTCTTGGTAAGCTACTGCGACCTGCAAGCCTCTTCCAAGGGGCATTTAAACTGTCTTGTTAAGCTGCTGCGACCTCCACCGCTCTTCCAAGGGGCATTTAAACCGTCTTCTTAAACTACTGCGACCTGCACTTCTCTTCCAAGGGGCATATATACCGTCTTGTTAAGCTACTGCGACCTGCATGTCTCTACCAAGGGGCATTTAAACCGTCTTGTTTAGCTACTGCGACCTGCACGTCTCTTCCAAGTGGCATTTAAACCATCTTGTTAAGCTACTGCGACCTCCACCGCTCTTCCAAGGGGCATTTAAACCGTCTTGTTAAGCTTCTGCGACCTGCACGTCTCTTCCAAGGGGCATTTAAACCGTCTTGTTAAGCTATTGCGACCTGCATGTTTCTACCAAGGGGCATTTAAACCGTCTTGTTTAGCTACTGCGACCTGCATGTCTCTTCCAAGGGGCATTTAAACAGTCTTGTAAAGCTGCTGTGACCTGCATGTCCCTTCCAAAGGGCATTTAAACCATCTTTTTAAGCTACTGCGACCTCCACCGCTCTTCCAAGGGGCATTTAAACCATCTTGTTAAGCTACTGCGACCTGCACGTCTCTTCCAAGGGCCATTTAAACCGTCTTGGTAAGCTACTGCGACCTGCAAGCCTTTTCCAAGGGGCATTTAAACTGTCTTGTTAAGCTGCTGCGACCTCCACCGCTCTTCCAAGGTTCATTAAAACCGTCTTGTTAAACTACTGCGACCTGCACTTCTCTTCCAAGGGGCATATAAACCGTCTTGTTAAGCTACTGCGAACTGCACGTCTCTTCCATGGGGCATTTAAACCGTGTTATTAAGCTATTGCGACCTGCATGTCTCTACCAAGGGGCATTTAAACCGTCTTGTTTAGCTACTGCGACCTGCACGTCTCTTCCAAGGGGCATTTAAACAGTCTTGTAAAGCTACTGCGACCTGCACGTCTCTTCCAAGGGGCATTTAAACCATCTTGTTAAGCTACTGCGACCTCCACCGCTTTTCTAAGGGGCATTTAAACCCTCTTGTTAAGCTCCTGCGACCTGCACGTCTCTTGCAAGGGGCATTTAAACCGTCTTGTTAAGCTACTGCGACCTGCTCGTCTCTTCCAAGGGGCATTTAATCCATCTTGTTAATCTACTGCGACCTGCATGTCTCTTCCAAGGGGCATTTAAACCGTCTTGGTAAGCTACTGCGACCTGCATGTCTCTACCAAGGGGCATTTAAACCGTCTTGTTAAGCTACTGCGACCTGCACATCTCTTCCAAGCGGCATTTATACAGGCTTGTTAAGCTACTGCGACCTCCACCGCTCTTCCAAGGGGCATTTAAACAGTCTTGTTAAGCTACTGCGACCTGCACGTCTTTTCCAAGGGGCATATAAACCATCATGTTAAGCTACTGCGACCTCCACCGCTTTTCCAAGTGGCATTTAAACCATCTTGTTAAGTTACCGCGACCTGCACTTCTATTCCAAGGGGCATTTAAACCGTCTTGGTAAGCTACTGCGACCTGCAAGCCTCTTCTAAGTGGCATTTAAACCCTCTTGTTAAGCTACTGCGACCTGCACGTCTCTTCCAAGGGGCATTTACACCATCTTGTTAAGCTACTGCGACCTGCAAGTCTCTTCCAAGGGGCATTTAAACCGTCTTATTAAGCTACTGCGACCTGCACGTCTCTTCCAAGGGGCATTTAAACTGTCTTGTTAAGCTACTGCGACCTCCACCTCTCTTCCAAGGGGCATTTAAACCATCTTGTTAAGCTACTGCGACCTGCACGTCTCTTCCAAGGGGCATTTAAACCGTCTTGTTAAGCGACTGCGACCTGCACGTCTCTTCCAATATACATTTAAACTATCTTGTTAAGCTACTGCGACTTGCACGTGTCTTCCAAGGGGCATTTAAACCGTCTTTTAAGCTACTGTAACCTCCACCACTTTTCCAAGGGGCATTTAAACTGTCTTGTTAAGCTACTGCTTATTGCACGTCTATTGCAAGGGGCATTTAAACCGTCTTGTTAAGCTACAGAGACCTGCACGTCTCTTCCAAGGGGCATTTAAACCATCTTGTTAAGCTACAGAGACCTGCATGTCTCTTCCAAGGGGCATTTAAACCGTCTTGTTAAGCTAATGCGACCTGCACGTCTCTTCCAAGGGGCATTTAAACAGTCTTGTAAATCTGTTGTGACCTGCATGTCTCTTCCAAAGGGCATTTAAACCATCTTGTTAAGCTACTGCGACCTGCACGTCTCTTCCAAGGGGCATTTAAACAGTCTTGTAAATCTGTTGTGACCTGCATGTCTCTTCCAAGGGGCATTTAAACCATCTTATTAAGCTACTGCGACTTGCATGTCTCCTCCAAGGGGCATTTAAACCGTCTTATTAAGCTACTGTGACCTGCACGTCTCTTCCAAGGGGCATTTAAACTGTCTTGTTAAGCTACTGCGACCTGCACGTCTCTTCCAAGGGCCATTTAAACCATCTTGTTAAGGTACTGCGACCTCCTCCTCTCTTCCAAGGGGCATTTAAACCGTCTTTTTAAGCTACTGCGACCTGCACGTCTTTTCCAAGGGGCATTTAAACTGTCTTGTTAAGCTTCTGCGACCTGCACGTCTCTTCCAAGGGACATTTAAACCGTCTTGTTAAGCTACTGTAACCTCCACCACTTTTCCAAGGGGCATTTAAACTGTCTTGTTAAGCTACTGCGACCTCCACCGCTCTTCCAAGGGGCATTTAAACCGTCTTGTTAAGCTACTGCGAATTGCACGTCTCTTGCAAGGGGCATTTAAACAGTCTTGTTAAGCTACAGCGACCTGTACGTCTCTTCCACGGGGCATTTAAACCATCTTGTTAAGCTACTGCAACCTGAATGTCTTTTCCAAGGGGCATTTAAACCGTCTTGTTAAGCTAATGCGACCTGCATGTCTCTACCAAGGGGAATTTAAACTGTCTTGTTAAGCTACTGCGACCTGTACGTCTCTTCCAAGGGGCATTTAAACAGTCTTGCAAAGCTGCTGTGACCTGCATGTCTCTTCCAAAGGGCATTTAAACCATCTTGTTAAGCTACTGCGACCTCCACCGCTCTTCCAATAGGCATTTAAACCATCTTGTTAAGCTACTGTGACCTGCACGTCTCTTCCAAGGGCCATTTAAACCTTCTTGGTAAGCTACTGCGACCTGCAAGCCTCTTCCAAGGGGCATTTAAACTGTCTTGTTAAGCTGCTGTGACCTCCACCGCTCTTCCAAGGGGCATTTAAACCGTCTTGTTAAACTACTGCGACCTGCACTTCTCTTCCAAGTTGCATATAAACCGTCTTGTTAAGCTACTGCGAACTGCACGTCTCTTTCATGGGGCATTTAAACCGTGTTATTAAGCTATTGCGACCTGCATGTCTGTACCAAGGGGCATTTAAACCGTCTTGTTTAGCTACTGCGACCTGCACGTATCTTCCAAGGGGCATTTAAACAGTCTTGTAAAGCTGCTGTGACCTGCATGTCCCTTCCAAGGGGCATTTAAACCATCTTGTTAAGCTACTGCGACCTCCACCGCTCTTCTAAGGGGCATTTAAACCCTCTTGTTAAGCTCTTGCGACCTGCACGTCTCTTGCAAGGGGCATTTAAACCGTCTTGTTAAGCTACTGCGACCTGCACGTCTCTTCCAAGGGGCATTTAATCCATCTTGTTAATCTACTACGACCTGCACGTCTCTTCCAATGGGCATTTAAACCGTCTTGGTAAGCTACTGCGACCTGCATGTCTCTACTAAGGGGCATTTAAACCATCTTGTTAAGCTACTGCGACCTGCACGTCTCTTCCAAGCGGCATTTATACAGGCTTGTTAAGCTACTGCGACCTCCACCGCTCTTCCAAGGGGCATTTAAACAGTCTTGTTAAGCTACTGCGACCTGCACGTCTTTTCCAAGGGGCATATAAACCGTCATGTTAAGCTACTGCGACCTCCACCGCTTTTCCAAGTGGCATTTAAACCATCTTGATAAGCTACCGCGACCTGCAATTCTCTTACAAGGGGCATTTAAACCGTCTTGGTAAGCTACTGCGACCTGCAAGCCTCTTCTAAGGGGCATTTAAACCCTCTTGTTAAGCTACTGCGTCCTGCACGTCTCTTCCAAGGGGCATTTACACCATCTTGTTAAGCTACTGCGACCTGCACGTCTCTTCCAAGGGGCATTTAAACCGTCTTATTAAGCTACTGCGACCTGCACGTCTCTTCCAAGGGGCATTTAAACTGTCTTGTTAAGCTACTGCGACCTCAACCTCTCTTCCAAGGGGCATTTAAACCGTCTTGTTAAGCTACTGCGACCTGCACGTCTCTTCCAAGGGGCATTTAAACCGTCTTGTTAAGCGACTGCAACCTGCACGTCTCTTCCAATGGGCATTTAAACCGTCTTGTTAAGCTACTGCGACTTGCACGTGTCCTCCAAGGGGCATTTAAACCGTCTTGTTAAGCTACTGTAACCTCCACCACTTTTCCAAGGGGCATTTAAACTGTCTTGTTAAGCTACTGCGACATCCACCGCTCTTCCAAGGGGCATTTAAACCATCTTGTTAAGCTACTGCGACCTGCACGTCTCTTCCAAGGGGCATTTAAACCATCTTGTTAAGCTATTGCGACCTGCATGTCTCTACCAAGGGGCATTTAAACCGTCTTGTTTAGCTACTGCGACCTGCTCGTCTCTTCCAAGGGGCATTTAAACAGTCTTGTAAAGCTGCTGTGACCTGCATGTCCCTTCCAAGGGGCATTTAAACCATCTTGTTAAGCTACTGCGACCTCCACCGCTCTTCCAAGGGGCATTTATTCCATCTTGTTAAGCTACTGCGACCTGCACGTCTCTTCCAAGGGCCATTTAAACCGTCTTCTTAAGCTACTGCAACCTGCTCGTCTTTTCAAAGAGGCATTTAAACCGTCTTGTTAAGCTACTGCGACCTGCACGTCTCTTCCAAGCGGCATTTAAACCGTCTTATTAAGCTACTGCGACTTGCATGTCTCTTCCAAGGGGCATTTAAAAAGTCTTATTAAGCTACTGCGACCTGCACGTCTCTTCCAAGGGGCATTTAAACTGTCTTGGTAAGCTACTGCGACCTGCAAGCCTCTTCCAAGGGGCATTTAAACTGTCTTGTTAAGCTGCTGCGACCTCCACCGCTCTTCCAAGGGGCATTTAAACCGTCTTGTTTAGCTACTGCGACCTGCTCGTCTCTTCCAAGGGGCATTTAAACAGTCTTGTAAAGCTGCTGTGACCTGCATGTCCCTTCCAAGGGGCATTTAAACCATCTTGTTAAGCTACTGCGACCTCCACCGCTCTTCCAAGGGGCATTTATTCCATCTTGTTAAGCTACTGCGACCTGCACGTCTCTTCCAAGGGCCATTTAAACCGTCTTCTTAAGCTACTGCAACCTGCTCGTCTTTTCAAAGAGGCATTTAAACCGTCTTGTTAAGCTACTGCGACCTGCACGTCTCTTCCAAGCGGCATTTAAACCGTCTTATTAAGCTACTGCGACTTGCATGTCTCTTCCAAGGGGCATATAAAAAGTCTTATTAAGCTACTGCGACCTGCACGTCTCTTCCAAGGGGCATTTAAACTGTCTTGGTAAGCTACTGCGACCTGCAAGCCTCTTCCAAGGGGCATTTAAACTGTCTTGTTAAGCTGCTGCGACCTCCACCGCTCTTCCAAGGGGCATTTAAACCGTCTTGTTAAGCTACTGCGACCTGCACTTCTCTTCCAAGGGGCATATAAACTGTCTTGTTAAGCTACTGCGACCTTCACTTCTCTTCCAAGGGGCATTTAAACCATCTTGTTAAGCTACTGCGAACTGCACGTCTCTTCCATGGGGCATATAAACCGTGTTATTAAGCTAATGTAACATCCACCACTTTTCCAAGGGGCATTTAAACCGTCTTGTTAAACTTGTGCGACCTGCACGTCTCTTCCAAGGGGCATTTAAACAGTCTTGTAAAGCTACAGTGAACTGCACGTCTTTTCCAAATGGCATTTAAACCGTCTTGTTAAGCTATTGCGACCTGCATGTCTCTACCAAGGGGCATTTAAACAGTCTTGTAAAGCTACAGTGAACTGCACGTCTTTTCCAAATGGCATTTAAACCGTCTTGTTAAGCTACTGCGACCTGCACGTCTCTTCCAAGGGGCATTTAAACCGTCTTATTAAGCTACTGCGGCTTGCATGTCTTTTCCAAGGGGCATTTAAACCGTCTTATTAAGCTACTGCGACCTGCACGTCTCTTCCAAGGGGCATTTAAACTGTCTTGTTAAGCTGCTGCGACCTCCACCTCTCTTCCAAGGGGCATTTAAACCGTCTTGTTAAGCTACTGCGACCTGCACGTCTCTTCCAAGGGGCATTTAACCTGTCTTGTTAAGCTACTGCGACCTGCACGTCTCTTCCAATGGGCATTTAAACCGTCTTATTAAGCTACTGCGACTTGCACGTCTCTTCCAATGGGCATTTAAACCGTCTTATTAAGCTACCGCGACCAGCACGTCTCTTCCAAGGGGCTTTTAAACTGTCTTGTTAAGCTACTGCGACCACCACCGCTCTTCCAAGGGGCATTTAAACCGTCATGTTAAGCTACTGCGACCTGCACTTCTCTTCCAAGGGGCATATAAACCGTCTTGTTAAGCTACTGCGACCTGCACGTCTCTTCCAAGGGGCATTTAAACCATCTTGTTAAGCTACTGCGACTTGCACGTGTCTTCCAATGGGCATTTAAACCGTCTTGTTAAGCTGCTGTAACCTTCACCACTTTTCCAATGGGCATTTAAACAGTCTTGTTAAGCTACTGCGACCTCCACCGCTCTTCCAAGGGGTATTTAAACCGTCTTGTTAAGCTACTGCGAATTGCACGTCTCTTGCAAGGGGCATTTAAACTGTCTTGTTAAGCTACAGCGACCTGCACGTCTCTTCCAAGGGGCATTTAAACCATCTTGTTAAGCTACTGCGACCTGCATGTCTCTTCCAAGGGGCATTTAAACCGTCTTGTTAAGCTAATGCGACCTGCATGTCTCTACCAAGGGGAATTTAAACTGTCTTGTTAAGCTACTGTGACCTGCACGTCTCTTCCAAGGGGCATTTAAACAGTCTTGTAAAGCTGCTGTGACCTGCATGTCTCTTCCAAAGGGCATTTAAACCGTCTTGTTAAGCTACTGTGACCTCCACCGCTCTTCCAAGAGGCATTTAAACCATCTTGTTAAGCTGCTGCGACCTGCACGTCTCTTCCAAGGGCCATTTAAACCTTCTTGGTAAGCTACTGCGACCTGCATGTCTCTTCCAAGGGGCATTTAAACTGTCTTGTTAAACTGCTGCGACCTCCACCGCTCTTCCAAGGGGAATTTAAACCGTCTTGTTAAACTACTGTGACCTCCACCGCTCTTCCAAGGGACATTTAAACCGTCTTGTTAAGTTTCTGCGACCTGCACGTCTCTTCCAAGGGGCATTTAAACCGTCTTGTTAAGCTATTGCGACCTGCATATCTCTACCAAGGGGAATTTAAACCGTCTTGTTTAGCTACTGCGACCTGCATGTCTCTTCCAAGGGGCATTTAAACAGTCTTGTAAAGCTGCTGTGACCTGCATGTCCCTTCCAAAGGGTATTTAAACCATCTTGTTAAGCTACTGCGACCTCCACCGCACTTCCAAGGGGCATTTAAACCATCTTGTTAAGCTACTGCGACCTGCACGTCTCTTCCAAGGGCCATTTAAACCGTCTTGGTAAGCTACTGCGACCTGCACTTCTCTTCCAAGGGGCATATAAACCGTCTTGTTAAGCTACTGCGAACTGCACGTCTCTTCCATGGGGCATTTAAACCGTGTTATTAAGCTATTGCGACCTGCATGTCTCTACCAAGGGGCATTTAAACCGTTTTGTTTAGCTACTGCGACCTGCACGTCTCTTCCAAGGGGCATTTAAACAGTCTTGTAAAGCTGCTGTGACCTGCATGTCCCTTCCAAGGGGCATTTAAACCATCTTGTTAGGCTACTTCGACCTCCACCACTCTTCCAAGGGGCATTTAAACCGTCTTGTTAAGCTTCTGCGACCTGCACGTCTCTTCCAAGGCGCTATTAAACCGTCTTGTTAAGCTACAGTGAACTGCACGTCTTTTCCAAGTGGCATTTAAACCGTCTTGTTAAGCTAGTGCGACCTGCACGTCTCTTCCAAGGGGCATTTAAACCGTCTTATTAAGCTACTGCGACTTGCATGTCTCTTCCAAGGGGCATTTAAACCGTCTTATTAAGCTACTGCGACCTGCACGTCTCTTCAAAGGGGCATTTAAACTGTCTTGGTAAGCTACTGCGACCTGCAAGCCTCTTCCAAGGGGCATTTAAACTGTCTTGTTAAGCTGCTGAGACCTCCACCGCTCTTCCAAGGGGCATTTAAACCGTCGTGTTAAGCTACTGCGACCTGCACTTCTCTTTCAAGGGGCACATAAACCGTCTTGTTAAACTACTGCGAACTGCACGTCTCTTCCATGGGGAATTTAAACCGTGTTATTAAGCTACTGTAACCTCCACCACTTTTCCAAGGGGCATTTAAACCGTCTTGTTAAGCTTCTGCGACCTGCACGTCTTTTCCAAGGGGCATTTAAACCGTCTTGATAAGCTATTGCGACCTGCATGTCCCTTCAAAGGGGCATTTAAACCATCTTGTTAAGTTACTGCGACCTCCACCGCTCTTCCAAGGGGCATTTATACCATCTTGTTAAGCTACTGCGACCTACACGTCTCTTCCAAGGGCCATTTAAACCGTCTTATTAAGCTGCTTCAACCTGCACGTCTTTTCCAAGAGGCATTTAAACCGTCTTGTTAAGCTACAGTGAACTGCACGTCTCTTCCGAGGGGCATTTAAACTGTCTTGTTAAGCTACTGCGACCTGCACGTCTCTTCCAAGGGGCATTTAAACTGTCTTGTTAAGCTACTGCGACTTCCACCTCTCTTCCAAGGGGCATTTAAACCGTGTTGTTAAGCTACTGCGACCTGCACGTCTCTTCCAAGGGGCATTTAAACTGTCTTGTTAAGCTACTGCGACCTGCACGTCTCTTCCAATGGGCATTTAAACAGTCTAATTAAGCTACTGCGACTTGCACGTCTCTTCCAATGGGCATTTAAACCGTTTAATTAAGCTACTGCGACCAGCACGTCTCTTCCAAGGAGCATTTAAACTGTCTTGTTAAGCTACTGCGACCTCCACCGCTCTTCCAAGGGGCATTTAAACCATCTTTTTAAGCTACTCCGACCTGCACTTCTCTTCCAAGGGGCATTTAAACCGTCTTGTTAAGCTACTGCGACCTGCACGTCTCTTCCAAGGGGCATTTAAACCGTCTTGTTAAGCTACTGCGACCTGCACGTCTCTTCCAAGGGGCATTTAAACAGTCTTGCAAAGCTGCTGTGACCTGCATGTCTCTTCCAAGGGGCATTTAAACCATCTTGTTAAGCTACTGCGACCTCCACCGCTCTTCCAAGGAGCATTTAAACCGACTTGTTAAGCTAATGCGACCTGCACGTCTCTTCCAAGGGGCATTTAAACCGTCTTGTTAAGCTACTTCGACATGCACGTCTCTTCCAAGGAGCATTTAAACTGTCTTTTTAAGCTACTGCGACCTGCATTTCTCTTCCAAGGGGCATTTAAACTGTCTTGTTAAGCTACTGCGACCTGCACGTCTCTTCCAAGGGTCATTTAAACCGTCTTATTAAGCTACTGCATCCTGTATGTCTCTTCCAAGGGGCATTTAAACTGTCTTGTTAAGCTACTGCGACCTCCACCGCTCTTCCAAGGGGCATTTTAACCATCTTGTTAAGCTACTGCGACCTGGACGTCTCTTCAAAGTGGCATTTAAACTGTCTTGTTAAGCTACTGCGACCTCCACCTCTTTTCCAGGGGGCATTTAAACCGTTTTGTTAAGCTACTGCAACCTGCTCGTCTCTTCCAAGGGGCATTTAAACCGTCTTGTTAAGCTACTGCGACCTACACGTCTCTTCCAAGGCGCATTTAAACAGTCTTTTTAAGCTACTGCGACTTGAACGTCTCTTCCAAGGGGCATTTAAACCGTCTTGTTAAGCAACTGTAACCTGCACCACTTTTCCAAGGGGCATTTAAAAGGGCTTTGTTAAGCTACTGCTACCTGCACATCTCTTCCAAGGGGCATTTAAACCATCTTGTTAAGCTACTGCGACCTGCAGGTCTTTTCCAAGGGGCATTTAAACCATCTTGTTAAGCTATTGCGACCTCCACCGCTCTTCCAAGGGGCATTGAAACCCATCTTGTTAAGCTACTGCGACCTGCACTTCTCTTCCAAGGGGCATTTAAACCGTCTTGGTAAGCTACTGCGATCTGCAAGCCTATTCTAAGGGGCATTTAAACCCTCTGGTTAAGCTACTGCGACCTGCACGTCTCTTGCAAGGGGCATTTAAACCGTCTTGTTAATCTACTGCGACCTGCACGTCTCTTCCAAGGGACATTTAAACCGTCTTGGTAAGCTAATGCGACTTGCACGTCTCTACCAAGGGGCATTTAAACACACTTGTTAAGCTACTGCGACCTGCACGTCTCTTCCAAGGGGCATTTAAACTGTCTTGTTAAGTTGCTGTGACCTGCATGTCTCTTCCAAGGGGCATTTAAACCGTCTTGTTAAGCTACTGCGACCTCCACCGCTCTTCCAAGGGGCATTTAAACCGTCTTGTTAAGCTACTGCGACCTGCACGTCTCTTCAAAGGGGCATTTAAACTCTCTTGTTATGCTACTGAGACCTGCACGTCTCTTCCAAGGCGCATTTAAGCTGTCTTTTTAAGCTACTGAGACTTGAACGTCTCTTACAAGGGGCATTTAAACCATCTTGTTAAGCTACTGTAACCTCCATCACTTTTCCAAGGGGCATTTAAACCATCTTGTTAAGCTACTGCGACGTGCACGTCTTTTCCAAGGGGCATTTAAACAGTCTTGTTAAGCTACTGCAACCTCCACCGCTCTTCCAAGGGGCATTTAAACCAACTTGTTAAGTTACTGCGACCTGCACTTCTCCACCAAGGGGCATTTAAACCGTCTTGGTAAGCTACTGCGTCCTGCAAGCCTCTTCTAAGGGGCATTTAAACCATCTTGTTAAGCTACTGCGACCTGCTCGTCTCTTGCAGGGGGCATTTAAACCGTCTTGTTAAGCTACTGCGATCTGCACGTCTCTTCCAAGGGGCATTTAAACCGTCTTGTTAATCTACTGCGACCTGCACGTCTCTTCAAAGGGGCACTTAAACAGTCTTGGTAAGCTACTGCGACCTGCATGTCTCTACCAAGGGGCATTTAAACCGTCTTGTTAATCTACTGCGACCTGCACGTCTCTTCCAAGGGACATTTAAACCGTCTTGGTAAGCTAATGCGACTTGCACGTCTCTACCAAGGGGCATTTAAACACACTTGTTAAGCTACTGCGACCTGCACGTCTCTTCCAAGGGGCATTTAAACTGTCTTGTTAAGTTGCTGTGACCTGCATGTCTCTTCCAAGGGGCATTTAAACCGTCTTGTTAAGCTACTGCGACCTCCACCGCTCTTCCAAGGGGCATTTAAACCGTCTTGTTAAGCTACTGCGACCTGCACGTCTCTTCAAAGGGGCATTTAAACTGTCTTGTTATGCTACTGCGACCTGCACGTCTCTTCCAAGGCGCATTTAAACTGTCTTTTTAAGCTACTGAGACTTGAACGTCTCTTACAAGGGGCATTTAAACCATCTTGTTAAGCTACTGTAACCTCCATCACTTTTCCAAGGGGCATTTAAACCATCTTGTTAAGCTACTGCGACGTGCACGTCTTTTCCAAGGGGCATTTAAATAGTCTTGTTAAGCTACTGTGACCTCCACCGCTCTTCCAAGGGGCATTTAAACCAACTTGTTAAGTTACTGCGACCTGCACTTCTCCACCAAGGGGCATTTAAACCGTCTTGGTAAGCTACTGCGTCCTGCAAGCCTCTTCTAAGGGGCATTTAAACCCTCTTGTTAAGCTACTGCGACCTGCTCGTCTCTTGCAGGGGGCATTTAAACCGTCTTGTTAAGCTACTGCGATCTGCACGTCTCTTCCAAGGGGCATTTAAACCGTTTTGTTAATCTACTGCGACCTGCACGTCTCTTCCAAGGGGCACTTAAACAGTCTTGGTAAGCTACTGCGACCTGCATGTCTCTACCAAGGGGCATTTAAACCGTCTTGTTAAGTTACTGCGACCTGCACGTCTCTTCAAAGGTGAATTTAAACAGGCTTGTTAAGCTGCTGCGACCTGCATGTCTCTTCCAAGGGGCATTTAAACCGTCTTGTTAAGCTACTGCGACCTGCACGTCTCTTCCAAGTGACATTTAAACCGTCTTGGTAAGCTACAGCGACCTGCAAGCCTCTTCCAAGGGGCATTTAAACCGTCTTGTTAAGCTACTGAGACCTGCACGTCTCTACCAAGGGGCATTTAAACCATCTTGTTAAGCTATTGCGACCTGCAGGTCTTTTCCAAGGGGCATTTAAACCATCTTGTTAAGCTATTGCGACCTCCACCGCTCTTCCAAGGGGCATTTAAACCCATCTTGTTAAGCTACTGCGACCTGCACTTCTCTTCCAAGGGGCATTTAAACCGTCTTGGTAAGCTACTGCGATCTGCAAGCCTATTCTAATGGGCATTTAAACCCTCTGGTTAAGCTACTGCGACCTGCACGTCTCTTGCAAGGGGCATTTAAACCGTCTTGGTACTCTACTGCGACCTGCACGTCTCTTCCAAGGGACATTTAAACCGTCTTGGTAAGCTACTGCGACTTGCACGTCTCTACCAATGGGTATTTAAACCGTCTTGTTAAGCTACTGTGACCTGCACGTCTCTTCCAAGGGGCATTTAAACTGTCTTGTTAAGTTGCTGTGACCTGCACGTCTCTTCCAAGGGGCATTTAAACCGTCTTGTTAAGCTACTGCGACCTCCACCGCTCATCCAAGGGGCATTTAAACCATCTTGTTAAGCTACTTCGACCTGCACGTCTCTTCTAAGGGGCATTTAAAACGTCTTTTTAAGCTACTGTGACCTGCATTTCTCGTCCAAGGGGCATTTAAACCGTCTTGTTAAGTTACTGCGAACTGCACGTCTCTTTCAAGGGTCATTTAAACCGTCTTATAAAGCTACTGCGTCCTGCATGTCTCTTCCAAGGGGCATTTAAACTGTCTTCTTAAGGTACTGCAACCTCCACCGCTCTTCCAAGGGGCATTTAAACCGTCTTGTTAAGCTACTGCGACCTGCACATCTCTTCAAAGGGGCATTTAAACTGTCTTGTTAAGCTACTGCGACCACCACCGCTCTTCCAAGGGGCATTTAAACCGTCATGTTAAGCTACTGCGACCTGCACTTCTCTTCCAAGGGGCATTTAAACCATCTTGTTAAGCTACTGCGACTTGCACTTGTCTTCCAATGGGCATTTAAACCGTCTTGTTAAGCTGCTGTAACCTCCACCACTTTTCCAATGGGCATTTAAACAGTCTTGTTAAGCTACTGTGACCTCCACCGCTCTTCCAAGGGGCATTTAAACCGTCTTGTTAAGCTACTGCGAATTGCACGTCTCTTGCAAGGGGCATTTAAACTGTCTTGTTAAACTACAGCGACCTGCACGTCTCTTCCAAGGGGCATTTAAACCATCTTGTTAAGCTACTGCGACCTGCATGTCTCTTCCAAGGGGCATTTAAACCGTCTTGTTAAGCTAATGCGACCTGCATGTCTCTACCAAGAGGAATTTAAACTGTCTTGTTAAGCTACTGCGACCTGCACGTCTCTTCCAAGGGGCATTTAAACAGTCTTGTAAAGCTGCTGTGACCTGCATGTCTCTTCCAAAGGGCATTTAAACCGTCTTGTTAAGCTACTGCGACCTCCACCGCTCTTCCAAGAGGCATTTAAACCATCTTGTTAAGCTACTGCGACCTGCACGTCTCTTCCAAGGGCCATTTAAACCTTCTTGGTAAGCTACTGCGACCTGCAAGCCTCTTCCAAGGGGCATTTAAACTGTCTTGTTAAACTGCTGCGACCTCCACCGCTCTTCCAAGGGGAATTTAAACCGTCTTGTTAAACTACTGCGACCTCCACCGCTCTTCCAAGGGGCATTTAAACCGTCTTGTTAAGCTTCTGCGACCTGTACGTCTCTTCCAAGGGGCATTTAAACCGTCTTGTTAAGCTATTGCGACCTGCATGTCTCTACCAAGGGGAATTTAAACCGTCTTGTTTAGCTACTGCGACCTGCATGTCTCTTCCAAGGGGCATTTAAACAGTCTTGTAAAGCTGCTGTGACCTGCATGTCCCTTCCAAAGGGTATTTAAACCATCTTGTTAAGCTACTGCGACCTCCACCGCTCTTCCAAGGGGAATTTAAACCATCTTGTTAAGCTACTGCGACCTGCACGTCTCTTCCAAGGGCCATTTAAACCGTCTTGGTAAGCTAATGCGACTTGCACGTCTCTACCAAGGGGCATTTAAACACACTTGTTAAGCTACTGCGACCTGCACGTCTCTTCCAAGGGGCATTTAAACTGTCTTGTTAAGTTGCTGTGACCTGCATGTCTCTTCCAAGGGGCATTTAAACCGTCTTGTTAAGCTACTGCGACCTCCACCGCTCTTCCAAGGGGCATTTAAACCATCTTGTTAAGCTACTGCGACCTGGACGTCTCTTCAAAGTGGCATTTAAACTGTCTTGTTAAGCTACTGCGACCTCCACCTCTTTTCCAGGGGGCATTTAAACCGTTTTGTTAAGCTACTGCAACCTGCTCGTCTCTTCCAAGGGGCATTTAAACCGTCTTGTTAAGCTACTGCGACCTACACGTCTCTTCCAAGGCGCATTTAAACAGTCTTTTTAAGCTACTGCGACTTGAACGTCTCTTCCAAGGGGCATTTAAACCGTCTTGTTAAGCAACTGTAACCTGCACCACTTTTCCAAGGGGCATTTAAAAGGGCTTTGTTAAGCTACTGCTACCTGCACATCTCTTCCAAGGGGCATTTAAACCATCTTGTTAAGCTACTGCGACCTGTAGGTCTTTTCCAAGGGGCATTTAAACCATCTTGTTAAGCTATTGCGACCTCCACCGCTCTTCCAAGGGGCATTGAAACCCATCTTGTTAAGCTACTGCGACCTGCACTTCTCTTCCAAGGGGCATTTAAACCGTCTTGGTAAGCTACTGCGATCTGCAAGCCTATTCTAAGGGGCATTTAAACCCTCTGGTTAAGCTACTGCGACCTGCACGTCTCTTGCAAGGGGCATTTAAACCGTCTTGTTAATCTACTGCGACCTGCACGTCTCTTCCAAGGGACATTTAAACCGTCTTGGTAAGCTAATGCGACTTGCACGTCTCTACCAAGGGGCATTTAAACACACTTGTTAAGCTACTGCGACCTGCACGTCTCTTCCAAGGGGCATTTAAACTGTCTTGTTAAGTTGCTGTGACCTGCATGTCTCTTCCAAGGGGCATTTAAACCGTCTTGTTAAGCTACTGCGACCTCCACCGCTCTTCCAAGGGGCATTTAAACCGTCTTGTTAAGCTACTGCGACCTGCACGTCTCTTCAAAGGGGCATTTAAACTCTCTTGTTATGCTACTGAGACCTGCACGTCTCTTCCAAGGCGCATTTAAACTGTCTTTTTAAGCTACTGAGACTTGAACGTCTCTTACAAGGGGCATTTAAACCATCTTGTTAAGCTACTGTAACCTCCATCACTTTTCCAAGGGGCATTTAAACCATCTTGTTAAGCTACTGCGACGTGCACGTCTTTTCCAAGGGGCATTTAAACAGTCTTGTTAAGCTACTGCAACCTCCACCGCTCTTCCAAGGGGCATTTAAACCAACTTGTTAAGTTACTGCGACCTGCACTTCTCCACCAAGGGGCATTTAAACCGTCTTGGTAAGCTACTGCGTCCTGCAAGCCTCTTCTAAGGGGCATTTAAACCATCTTGTTAAGCTACTGCGACCTGCTCGTCTCTTGCAGGGGGCATTTAAACCGTCTTGTTAAGCTACTGCGATCTGCACGTCTCTTCCAAGGGGCATTTAAACCGTCTTGTTAATCTACTGCGACCTGCACGTCTCTTCAAAGGGGCACTTAAACAGTCTTGGTAAGCTACTGCGACCTGCATGTCTCTACCAAGGGGCATTTAAACCGTCTTGTTAATCTACTGCGACCTGCACGTCTCTTCCAAGGGACATTTAAACCGTCTTGGTAAGCTAATGCGACTTGCACGTCTCTACCAAGGGGCATTTAAACACACTTGTTAAGCTACTGCGACCTGCACGTCTCTTCCAAGGGGCATTTAAACTGTCTTGTTAAGTTGCTGTGACCTGCATGTCTCTTCCAAGGGGCATTTAAACCGTCTTGTTAAGCTACTGCGACCTCCACCGCTCTTCCAAGGGGCATTTAAACCGTCTTGTTAAGCTACTGCGACCTGCACGTCTCTTCAAAGGGGCATTTAAACTGTCTTGTTATGCTACTGCGACCTGCACGTCTCTTCCAAGGCGCATTTAAACTGTCTTTTTAAGCTACTGAGACTTGAACGTCTCTTACAAGGGGCATTTAAACCATCTTGTTAAGCTACTGTAACCTCCATCACTTTTCCAAGGGGCATTTAAACCATCTTGTTAAGCTACTGCGACGTGCACGTCTTTTCCAAGGGGCATTTAAATAGTCTTGTTAAGCTACTGTGACCTCCACCGCTCTTCCAAGGGGCATTTAAACCAACTTGTTAAGTTACTGCGACCTGCACTTCTCCACCAAGGGGCATTTAAACCGTCTTGGTAAGCTACTGCGTCCTGCAAGCCTCTTCTAAGGGGCATTTAAACCCTCTTGTTAAGCTACTGCGACCTGCTCGTCTCTTGCAGGGGGCATTTAAACCGTCTTGTTAAGCTACTGCGATCTGCACGTCTCTTCCAAGGGGCATTTAAACCGTTTTGTTAATCTACTGCGACCTGCACGTCTCTTCCAAGGGGCACTTAAACAGTCTTGGTAAGCTACTGCGACCTGCATGTCTCTACCAAGGGGCATTTAAACCGTCTTGTTAAGTTACTGCGACCTGCACGTCTCTTCAAAGGTGAATTTAAACAGGCTTGTTAAGCTGCTGCGACCTGCATGTCTCTTCCAAGGGGCATTTAAACCGTCTTGTTAAGCTACTGCGACCTGCACGTCTCTTCCAAGTGACATTTAAACCGTCTTGGTAAGCTACAGCGACCTGCAAGCCTCTTCCAAGGGGCATTTAAACCGTCTTGTTAAGCTACTGAGACCTGCACGTCTCTACCAAGGGGCATTTAAACCATCTTGTTAAGCTATTGCGACCTGCAGGTCTTTTCCAAGGGGCATTTAAACCATCTTGTTAAGCTATTGCGACCTCCACCGCTCTTCCAAGGGGCATTTAAACCCATCTTGTTAAGCTACTGCGACCTGCACTTCTCTTCCAAGGGGCATTTAAACCGTCTTGGTAAGCTACTGCGATCTGCAAGCCTATTCTAATGGGCATTTAAACCCTCTGGTTAAGCTACTGCGACCTGCACGTCTCTTGCAAGGGGCATTTAAACCGTCTTGTTACTCTACTGCGACCTGCACGTCTCTTCCAAGGGACATTTAAACCGTCTTGGTAAGCTACTGCGACTTGCACGTCTCTACCAATGGGTATTTAAACCGTCTTGTTAAGCTACTGTGACCTGCACGTCTCTTCCAAGGGGCATTTAAACCGTCTTGTTAAGCTACTGCGACCTCCACCGCTCATCCAAGGGGCATTTAAACCATCTTGTTAAGCTACTTCGACCTGCACGTCTCTTCTAAGGGGCATTTAAAACGTCTTTTTAAGCTACTGTGACCTGCATTTCTCGTCCAAGGGGCATTTAAACCGTCTTGTTAAGTTACTGCGAACTGCACGTCTCTTTCAAGGGTCATTTAAACCGTCTTATAAAGCTACTGCGTCCTGCATGTCTCTTCCAAGGGGCATTTAAACTGTCTTCTTAAGGTACTGCAACCTCCACCGCTCTTCCAAGGGGCATTTAAACCGTCTTGTTAAGCTACTGCGACCTGCACATCTCTTCAAAGGGGCATTTAAACTGTCTTGTTAAGCTACTGCGACCACCACCGCTCTTCCAAGGGGCATTTAAACCGTCATGTTAAGCTACTGCGACCTGCACTTCTCTTCCAAGGGGCATTTAAACCATCTTGTTAAGCTACTGCGACTTGCACTTGTCTTCCAATGGGCATTTAAACCGTCTTGTTAAGCTGCTGTAACCTCCACCACTTTTCCAATGGGCATTTAAACAGTCTTGTTAAGCTACTGTGACCTCCACCGCTCTTCCAAGGGGCATTTAAACCGTCTTGTTAAGCTACTGCGAATTGCACGTCTCTTGCAAGGGGCATTTAAACTGTCTTGTTAAACTACAGCGACCTGCACGTCTCTTCCAAGGGGCATTTAAACCATCTTGTTAAGCTACTGCGACCTGCATGTCTCTTCCAAGGGGCATTTAAACCGTCTTGTTAAGCTAATGCGACCTGCATGTCTCTACCAAGAGGAATTTAAACTGTCTTGTTAAGCTACTGCGACCTGCACGTCTCTTCCAAGGGGCATTTAAACAGTCTTGTAAAGCTGCTGTGACCTGCATGTCTCTTCCAAAGGGCATTTAAACCGTCTTGTTAAGCTACTGCGACCTCCACCGCTCTTCCAAGAGGCATTTAAACCATCTTGTTAAGCTACTGCGACCTGCACGTCTCTTCCAAGGGCCATTTAAACCTTCTTGGTAAGCTACTGCGACCTGCAAGCCTCTTCCAAGGGGCATTTAAACTGTCTTGTTAAACTGCTGCGACCTCCACCGCTCTTCCAAGGGGAATTTAAACCGTCTTGTTAAACTACTGCGACCTCCACCGCTCTTCCAAGGGGCATTTAAACCGTCTTGTTAAGCTTCTGCGACCTGTACGTCTCTTCCAAGGGGCATTTAAACCGTCTTGTTAAGCTATTGCGACCTGCATGTCTCTACCAAGGGGAATTTAAACCGTCTTGTTTAGCTACTGCGACCTGCATGTCTCTTCCAAGGGGCATTTAAACAGTCTTGTAAAGCTGCTGTGACCTGCATGTCCCTTCCAAAGGGTATTTAAACCATCTTGTTAAGCTACTGCGACCTCCACCGCTCTTCCAAGGGGAATTTAAACCATCTTGTTAAGCTACTGCGACCTGCACGTCTCTTCCAAGGGCCATTTAAACCGTCTTGGTAAGCTAATGCGACTTGCACGTCTCTACCAAGGGGCATTTAAACACACTTGTTAAGCTACTGCGACCTGCACGTCTCTTCCAAGGGGCATTTAAACTGTCTTGTTAAGTTGCTGTGACCTGCATGTCTCTTCCAAGGGGCATTTAAACCGTCTTGTTAAGCTACTGCGACCTCCACCGCTCTTCCAAGGGGCATTTAAACCGTCTTGTTAAGCTACTGCGACCTGCACGTCTCTTCAAAGGGGCATTTAAACTGTCTTGTTATGCTACTGCGACCTGCACGTCTCTTCCAAGGCGCATTTAAACTGTCTTTTTAAGCTACTGAGACTTGAACGTCTCTTACAAGGGGCATTTAAACCATCTTGTTAAGCTACTGTAACCTCCATCACTTTTCCAAGGGGCATTTAAACCATCTTGTTAAGCTACTGCGACGTGCACGTCTTTTCCAAGGGGCATTTAAATAGTCTTGTTAAGCTACTGCGACCTCCACCGCTCTTCCAAGGGGCATTTAAACCAACTTGTTAAGTTACTGCGACCTGCACTTCTCCACCAAGGGGCATTTAAACCGTCTTGGTAAGCTACTGCGTCCTGCAAGCCTCTTCTAAGGGGCATTTAAACCCTCTTGTTAAGCTACTGCGACCTGCTCGTCTCTTGCAGGGGGCATTTAAACCGTCTTGTTAAGCTACTGCGATCTGCACGTCTCTTCCAAGGGGCATTTAAACCGTTTTGTTAATCTACTGCGACCTGCACGTCTCTTCCAAGGGGCACTTAAACAGTCTTGGTAAGCTACTGCGACCTGCATGTCTCTACCAAGGGGCATTTAAACCGTCTTGTTAAGTTACTGCGACCTGCACGTCTCTTCAAAGGTGAATTTAAACAGGCTTGTTAAGCTGCTGCGACCTGCATGTCTCTTCCAAGGGGCATTTAAACCGTCTTGTTAAGCTACTGCGACCTGCACGTCTCTTCCAAGTGACATTTAAACCGTCTTGGTAAGCTACAGCGACCTGCAAGCCTCTTCCAAGGGGCATTTAAACCGTCTTGTTAAGCTACTGAGACCTGCACGTCTCTACCAAGGGGCATTTAAACCATCTTGTTAAGCTATTGCGACCTGCAGGTCTTTTCCAAGGGGCATTTAAACCATCTTGTTAAGCTATTGCGACCTCCACCGCTCTTCCAAGGGGCATTTAAACCCATCTTGTTAAGCTACTGCGACCTGCACTTCTCTTCCAAGGGGCATTTAAACCGTCTTGGTAAGCTACTGCGATCTGCAAGCCTATTCTAATGGGCATTTAAACCCTCTGGTTAAGCTACTGCGACCTGCACGTCTCTTGCAAGGGGCATTTAAACCGTCTTGTTACTCTACTGCGACCTGCACGTCTCTTCCAAGGGACATTTAAACCGTCTTGGTAAGCTACTGCGACTTGCACGTCTCTACCAAGGGGTATTTAAACCGTCTTGTTAAGCTACTGCGACCTGCACGTCTCTTCCAAGGGGCATTTAAACTGTCTTGTTAAGTTGCTGTGACCTGCACGTCTCTTCCAAGGGGCATTTAAACCGTCTTGTTAAGCTACTGCGACCTCCACCGCTCATCCAAGGGGCATTTAAACCATCTTGTTAAGCTACTTCGACCTGCACGTCTCTTCTAAGGGGCATTTAAACCGTCTTTTTAAGCTACTGTGACCTGCATTTCTCGTCCAAGGGGCATTTAAACCGTCTTGTTAAGTTACTGCGAACTGCACGTCTCTTTCAAGGGTCATTTAAACCGTCTTATAAAGCTACTGCGTCCTGCATGTCTCTTCCAAGGGGCATTTAAACTGTCTTCTTAAGGTACTGCAACCTCCACCGCTCTTCCAAGGGGCATTTAAACCGTCTTGTTAAGCTACTGCGACCTGCACATCTCTTCAAAGGGGCATTTAAACTGTCTTGTTAAGCTACTGCGACCACCACCGCTCTTCCAAGGGGCATTTAAACCGTCATGTTAAGCTACTGCGACCTGCACTTCTCTTCCAAGGGGCATTTAAACCATCTTGTTAAGCTACTGCGACTTGCACTTGTCTTCCAATGGGCATTTAAACCGTCTTGTTAAGCTGCTGTAACCTCCACCACTTTTCCAATGGGCATTTAAACAGTCTTGTTAAGCTACTGTGACCTCCACCGCTCTTCCAAGGGGCATTTAAACCGTCTTGTTAAGCTACTGCGAATTGCACGTCTCTTGCAAGGGGCATTTAAACTGTCTTGTTAAACTACAGCGACCTGCACGTCTCTTCCAAGGGGCATTTAAACCATCTTGTTAAGCTACTGCGACCTGCATGTCTCTTCCAAGGGGCATTTAAACCGTCTTGTTAAGCTAATGCGACCTGCATGTCTCTACCAAGAGGAATTTAAACTGTCTTGTTAAGCTACTGCGACCTGCACGTCTCTTCCAAGGGGCATTTAAACAGTCTTGTAAAGCTGCTGTGACCTGCATGTCTCTTCCAAAGGGCATTTAAACCATCTTGTTAAGCTACTGCGACCTCCACCGCTCTTCCAAGAGGCATTTAAACCATCTTGTTAAGCTACTGCGACCTGCACGTCTCTTCCAAGGGCCATTTAAACCTTCTTGGTAAGCTACTGCGACCTGCAAGCCTCTTCCAAGGGGCATTTAAACTGTCTTGTTAAACTGCTGCGACCTCCACCGCTCTTCCAAGGGGAATTTAAACCGTCTTGTTAAACTACTGCGACCTCCACCGCTCTTCCAAGGGGCATTTAAACCGTCTTGTTAAGCTTCTGCGACCTGTACGTCTCTTCCAAGGGGCATTTAAACCGTCTTGTTAAGCTATTGCGACCTGCATGTCTCTACCAAGGGGAATTTAAACCGTCTTGTTTAGCTACTGCGACCTGCATGTCTCTTCCAAGGGGCATTTAAACAGTCTTGTAAAGCTGCTGTGACCTGCATGTCCCTTCCAAAGGGTATTTAAACCATCTTGTTAAGCTACTGCGACCTCCACCGCTCTTCCAAGGGGAATTTAAACCATCTTGTTAAGCTACTGCGACCTGCACGTCTCTTCCAAGGGCCATTTAAACCGTCTTGGTAAGCTACTGCGACCTGCAAGCCTCTTCCAAGGGGCATTTAAACTGTCTTGTTAAGCTGCTGCGACCTCCAACGCTCTTCCAAGGGGCATTTAAACCGTTTTGTTAAACTACTGCGACCTGCACTTCTCTTCCAAGGGGCATATAAACCGTCTTGTTAAGCTACTGCGAACTGCACGTCTCTTCCATGGGGCATTTAAACCGTGTTATTAAGCTATTGCGACCTGCATGTCTCTACCAAGGGGCATTTAAACCATTTTGTTTAGCTACTGCGACCTGCACGTCTCTTCCAAGGGGCATTTAAACAGTCTTGTAAAGCTGCTGTAACCTGCATGTCCCTTCCAAGGGGCATTTAAACCATCTTGTTAAGCTACTGCGACCTCCACCGCTCTTCCAAGGGGCATTTAAACCGCCTTGTTAAGCTTCTGCGACCTGCACGTCTCTTCCAAGGGGCATTTAAACCGTCTTGTTAAGCTACAGTGAACTGCACGTCTTTTCCAAGTGGCATTTAAACCGTCTTGTTAAGCTAGTGCGACCTGCACGTCTCTTCCAAGGGGCATTTAAACCGTCTTATTAAGCTGCTGCGACTTGCATGTCTCTTCCAAGGGGCATTTAAACCGTCTTATTAAGCTACTGCGACCTGCACGTCTCTTCCAAGGGGCATTTAAACTGTCTTGGTAAGCTACTGCGACCTGCAAGCCTCTTCCAAGGGGCATTTAAACTGTCTTGTTAAGCTGCTGAGACCTCCACCGCTCTTCCAAGGGGCATTTAAACCGTCTTGTTAAGCTACTGCGACCTGCACTTCTCTTTCAAGGGGCATATACACCGTCTTGTTAAACTACTGCGAACTGCACGTCTCTTCCATGGGGCATTTAAACCGTGTTATTAAGCTACTGTAACCTCCACCACTTTTCCAAGGGGCATTTAAACCGTCTTGTTAAGCTTCTGCGACCTGCACGTCTCTTCCAAGGGGCATTTAAACCATCTTGATAAGCTATTGCGACCTGCATGTCCCTTCAAAGGGGCATTTAAACCATCTTGTTAAGCTACTGCGACCTCCACCGCTCTTCCAAGGGTCATTTATACCATCTTGTTAAGCTACTGCGACCTGCACGTCTCTTCCAAGGGCCATTTAAACCGTCTTATTAAGCTACTGCAACCTGCACGTCTTTTCCAAGAGGCATTTAAACTGTCTTGTTAAGCTACAGTGAACTGCTCGTCTCTTCCAAGGGGCATTTAAACTGTCTTGTTAAGCTACTGCGACCTGCACGTCTCTTCCAAGGGGCATTTAAACTGTCTTGTTAAGCTACTGCGACTTCCACCTCTCTTCCAAGGGGCATTTAAACCGTGTTATTAAGCTACTGCGACCTGCACGTCTTTTCCAAGGGGCATTTAAACTGTCTTGTTAAGCTACTGCGACCTGCACGTCTCTTCCAATGGGCATTTAAACAGTCTTATTAAGCTACTGCGACTTGCACGTCTCTTCCAATGGGCATTTAAACCGTCTTATTAAGCTACTGCGACCAGCACGTCTCTTCCAAGGGGCATTTAAACTGTCTTGTTAAGCTACTGCGACCCCCACCGCTCTTCCAAGGGGCATTTAAAACGTCTTTTTAAGCTACTGCGACCTGCACTTCGCTTCCAAGGGGCATATAAACCGTCTTGTTAAGCTACTGCGACCTGCACGTCTCTTTCAAGGGGCATTTAAGCCGTCTTGTTAAGCTACTGCGACTTGCACGTGTCTTCCAAGGGGCATTTAAACCGTCTTGTTAAGCTACTGTAACCTCCACCACTTTTCCAAGGGGCATTTAAACCGTCTTGTTAAGCTACTGCGACCTGCACGTCTCTTCCAAGGGGCATTTAAACCGTCTTGTTAAGCTACTGCGACCTGCACGTCTCTTCCAAGGGGCATTTAAACAGTCTTGCAAAGCTGCTGTGACCTGCATGTCTCTTCCAAGGGGCATTTAAACCATCTTGTTAAGCTACTGCGACCTCCACCGCTCTTCCAAGGAGCATTTAAACCGACTTGTTAAGCTAATGCGACCTGCACGTCTCTTCCAAGGGGCATGTAAACCGTCTTGTTAAGCTACTTCGACATGCACGTCTCTTCCAAGGAGCATTTAAACTGTCTTTTTAAGCTACTGCGACCTGCATTTCTCTTCCAAGGGGCATTTAAACTGTCTTGTTAAGCTACTGCGACCTGCACGTCTCTTCCAAGGGTCATTTAAACCGTCTTATTAAGCTACTGCATCCTGTATGTCTCTTCCAAGGGGCATTTAAACTGTCTTGTTAAGCTACTGCGACCTCCACCGCTCTTCCAAGGGGCATTTAAACCATCTTGTTAAGCTACTGCGACCTGGACGTCTCTTCAAAGTGGCATTTAAACTGTCTTGTTAAGCTACTGCGACCTCCACCTCTTTTCCAGGGGGCATTTAAACCGTTTTGTTAAGCTACTGCAACCTGCTCGTCTCTTCCAAGGGGCATTTAAACCGTCTTGTTAAGCTACTGCGACCTACACGTCTCTTCCAAGGCGCATTTAAACAGTCTTTTTAAGCTACTGCGACTTGAACGTCTCTTCCAAGGGGCATTTAAACCGTCTTGTTAAGCAACTGTAACCTGCACCACTTTTCCAAGGGGCATTTAAAAAGGCTTTGTTAAGCTACTGCTACCTGCACATCTCTTCCAAGGGGCATTTAAACCATCTTGTTAAGCTACTGCGACCTGCAGGTCTTTTCCAAGGGGCATTTAAACCATCTTGTTAAGCTATTGCGACCTCCACCGCTCTTCCAAGGGGCATTTAAACCCATCTTGTTAAGCTACTGCGACCTGCACTTCTCTTCCAAGGGGCATTTAAACCGTCTTGGTAAGCTACTGCGATCTGCAAGCCTATTCTAAGGGGCATTTAAACCCTCTGGTTAAGCTACTGCGACCTGCACGTCTCTTGCAAGGGGCATTTAAACCGTCTTGTTAATCTACTGCGACCTGCACGTCTCTTCCAAGGGACATTTAAACCGTCTTGGTAAGCTAATGCGACTTGCACGTCTCTACCAAGGGGCATTTAAACACACTTGTTAAGCTACTGCGACCTGCACGTCTCTTCCAAGGGGCATTTAAACTGTCTAGTTAAGTTGCTGTGACCTGCATGTCTCTTCCAAGGGGCATTTAAATCGTCTTGTTAAGCTACTGCGACCTCCACCGCTCTTCCAAGGGGCATTTAAACACACTTGTTAAGCTACTGCGACCTGCACGTCTCTTCTAAGGGGCATTTAACCGTCTTTTTAAGCTACTGTGACCTGCATTTCTCGTCCAAGGGGCATTTAAACCGTCTTGTTAAGCTACTGCGAACTGCACGTCTCTTTCAAGGGTCATTTAAACCGTCTTATAAAGCTACTGCGTCCTGCATGTCTCTTCCAAGGGGCATTTAAACTGTCTTGTTAAGGTACTGCAACCTCCACCGCTCTTCCAAGGGGCATTTATACCGTCTTGTTAAGCCACTGCGACCTGCACGTCTCTTCAAAGGCGCATTTAAACTTTCTTGTTATGCTACTGCGACCTGCACGTCTCTTCCAAGGCGCATTTAAACTGTCTTTTTAAGCTACTGTGACTTGAACGTCTCTTCCAAGGGGCATTTAAACCATCTTGTTAAGCTACTGTAACCTCCATCACTTTTCCAAGGGGCATTTAAACCATCTTGTTAAGCTACTGCGACGTTCACGTATTTTCCAAGGGGCATTTAAACAATCTTGTTAAGCTACTGCGACCTCCACCGCTCTTCCAAGGGGCATTTAAACCATCTTGTTAAGTTACTGCGACCTGCACTTCTCCACCAAGGGGCATTTAAACCGTGTTGGTAAGCTACTGCGTCCTGCAAGCCTCTTCTAAGGGGCATTTAAACCCTCTTGTTAAGCTACTGCGACCTGCTCGTCTCTTGCAGGGGGCATTTAAACCGTCTTGTTAAGCTACTGCGATCTGCACGTCTCTTCCAAGGGGCATTTAAACCGTCTTGTTAATCTACTGCGACCTGCACGTCTCTTCCAAGGGGCACTTAAACAGTCTTGGTAAGCTACTGCGACCTGCATGTTTCTACCAAGGGGCATTTAAACCGTCTTGTTAAGTTACTGCGACCTGCACGTCTCTTCAAAGGTGAATTTAAACAGGCTTGTTAAGCTGCTGCTACCTGCATGTCTCTTCCAAGGGGCATTTAAACCGTCTTGTTAAGCTGCTGCGACCTACACCGCTCTTCCAAGGGGCATTTAAACCGTCTTGTTAAGCTACTGCGACCTGCACGTCTTTTCCAAGTGACATTTAAACCGTCTTGGTAAGCTACAGCGAGCTGCAAGCCTCTTCCAAGGGGCATTTAAACCGTCTTGTTAAGCTACTGAGACCTGCACGTCTCTAAAAAGGGGCATTTAAACCATCTTGTTAAGTTATTGCGACCTGCAGGTCTTTTCCAAGGGGCATTTAAACCATCTTGTTAAGCTATTGCGACCTCCACCGCTCTTCCAAAGGGCATTTAAACCCATCTTGTTAAGCTACTGCGACCTGCACTTCTCTTCCAAGGGGCATTTAAACCGTCTTGGTAAGCTACTGCGATCTGCAAGCCTATTCTAAGGGGCATTTAAACCCTCTGGTTAAGCTACTGCCACCTGCACGTCTCTTGCAAGGGGCATTTAAACCGTCTTGTTAATCTACTGCGACCTGCACGTCTCTTCCAAGGGACATTTAAACCGTCTTGGTAAGCTACTGCGACTTGCACGTCTCTACCAAGGGGCATTTAAACCGTCTTGTTAAGCTACTGCGACCTGCACGTCTCTTCCAAGGGGCATTTAAACTGTCTTGTTAAGTTGCTGTGACCTGCATGTCTCTTCCAAGGGGCATTTAAACCGTCTTGTTAAGCTACTGCGACCTGCACATCTCTTCCAAGGGGCATTTAAACCGTCTTGTCAAGCTACTGCGACTTGCACGTGTCTTCCAAGGGGCATTTAAACCATCTTGTTAAGCTACTGTAGCCTCCACCACTTTTCCAAGGGGCATTTAAACAGTCTTTGTTAAGCTACTGCGACCTGCACGTCTCTTTCAAGGGGCGTTTAAACCGTCTTGTTAAGATATTGAGACCTGCATGTCTCTACCAAGGGGCATTTAAACCGTCTTGTTAAGCTACTGCAACCTGCACGTCTCTTGCAAGGGGCATTTAAACAGTCTTGTTAAGCTGCTGTGACCTGCATGTCTCTTCCAAGGTTCATTTAAACCATCTTGTTAAGCTACTGCGACCTCCACCGCTCATCCAAGGGGCATTTAAACCATCTTGTTAAGCTACTGCGACCTGTAAAGCCTCTTCGAAGGGGCATTTAAACCGTCTTATTAAGCTACTGCGACCTGCACGCCTTTTCCAAGAGGCATTTAAACCATCTAGTTAAGCTACTGTGACCTGCACGTCTTTTCCAAGGGGCATTTAAACCGTTTTGTTAAGCTACTGCGACTTGCACGTCTTTTCCAAGGGGCATTTAATCCGTCTTATTAAGCTACTGTAACCTCCACCACTTTTCCAAGGGGCATTTAAACCGTCTAGTTAAGCTACTGCGACCTGCACGTCTCTTCCAAAGGGCATTTAAACCGTCTTGTTATCCTACTGCGACCTGCACGTCTCTTCCAAGGTGCATTTAAACCGCCTTTTTAAGCTACTGCGACTTGCACGTCTCTTCCAAGGGGCATTTAAACCGTCTTATTAAGCTACTGTAACCTCCACCACTTTTCCAAGGGGCATTTAAACCGTCTAGTTAAGCTACTGCGACCTGCACGTCTCTGCCAAGGGGCAATTAAATCGTCTTTTTAAGCTGCTGCGACCTGCATGTCTCTTCCAAGTGGCATTTGACCGTCTTGTTAAGCTACTGCGACCTCCACCGCTGTTCCAAGGGGCATTTAAACCATCTTGTTAAGCTACTGCGACCTGCACATCTCTTACAAGGGGCATTTAAACCGTCTTGTTAAGCCACTGCGACCTCCACCACTCTTCCAAAGGGCATTTTAACCGTCTTGTTAAGCTACTGTGACCTGCACGTCTCTACCAAGGGGCATTTAAACCGTCTTGTTAAGCAAATGCGACCTCCACTGCTCTTCCAAGGGGCATTTAATCTGTCTTGTTAAGCTTCTGCGACCTGCACGTCTCTTCCAAGGGGCCTTTAAACCATCTTGTTAAGCTACTGCGAACTGTACGTCTCTTCCAAGGGGCATTTAAACCGTATTGTTATGCTTTTGTGACCTGCACGTCTCTTCCAAGGGGCATTAAAACCGTCTTGTTAAGCTACTGCAATCTGCATGTCTCTTTCAAGGGGCATTTAAACTGTATTGTTAAGCTACTGCGAACTCCACCGCTCTGCCAAGGGGCATTTAAAGCGTCTTGTTAAGCTACTGCGACCTGCACGTCTCTTCCAAGGGGCATTCAAACTGTCTTGTTAAGCTACTGCGACCTGCATGTCTCTTCCAAGGGGCATTTAAACCGTCTTGTTAAGCTACTGCGACCTGCACGTCTCTTCCAAGTGACATTTAAACCGTCTTGGTAAGCTACAGCGACCTGCAAGCCTCTTCCAAGGGGCATTTAAACCGTCTTGTTAAGCTACTGAGACCTGCACGTCTCTACCAAGGGGCATTTAAACCATCTTGTTAAGCTACTGCTACCTGCACGTCTTTTCCAATGGGCATTTAAATCGTCTTGTTAAGCTACTGCGACCTCCACCGCTCTTCCAAGGGGCATTTAAACCATCTTCTTAAGCTACTGTGACCTGCACTTCTCTTCCAAGGGGCATTTAAACTGTCTTGGTAAGCTACTGCGACCTGCAAGCCTCTTCTAAGGGGAATTTAAACCATCTTGTTAAGCTACTGCGACCTGCACGTCTCTTGCAAGGGGCATTTAAACCCTCTTGTTAAGCTACTGCGACCTGCACGTCTCTTCCAAGGGACATTTAAACCATCTTTTTAAGCTACTGCGACCTGCACGTCTCTTCCAAGTGGCATTTAAACCGTCTTATTAAGCTACTGCGACCTGCACCTCTCTTCCATGGGGCATTTAAACTGTCTTTTTAAGCTACTGCGACCTCGACCTCTCTTCCAAGGGGCATTTAAACCGTCTTGTTAAGCTACTGCGACCTGCACGTCTCTTCCAAGGGGCATTTAAACTGTCTTGTTAAGCTACTGCGACCTGCACGTCTCTTCCAAGTGGCATTTAAACCGTCTTATTAAGCTACTGCGACCTGCACGTCTCTTCCAAGGGGCATTTAAACTGTCTTATTAAGCTACTGCGACCTCCACCACTCTTCCAAGGGGCATTTAAACCGTCTTGTTAAGCTACTGCGACCTGCACGTTTCTTCCAAGGGGCATATAAACCGTCTTGTTAAGCTACTGCGACCTGCACATCTCTTCCAAGGGGCATTTAAACCGTCTTGTCAAGCTACTGCGACTTGCACGTGTCTTCCAAGGGGCATTTAAACCGTCTTGTTAAGCTACTGTAACCTCCACCACTTTTCCAAGGGGCATTTAAACAGTCTTGTTAAGCTACTGCGACCTGCACGTCTCTTCCAAGGGGCGTTTAAACCGTCTTGTTAAGCTATTGAGACCTGCATGTCTCTACCAAGGGGCATTTAAACCGTCTTGTTAAGCTACTGCAACCTGCACGTCTCTTGCAAGGGGCATTTAAACAGTCTTGTTAAGCTGCTGTGACCTGCATGTCTCTTCCAAGGTGCATTTAAACCATCTTGTTAAGCTACTGCGACCTCCACCGCTCATCCAAGGGGCATTTAAACCATCTTGTTAAGCTACTGCGACCTGTAAAGCCTCTTCGAAGGGGCATTTAAACCGTCTTATTAAGCTACTGCGACCTGCACGCCTTTTCCAAGAGGCATTTAAACCATCTAGTTAAGCTACTGTGACCTGCACGTCTTTTCCAAGGGGCATTTAAACCGTTTTGTTAAGCTACTGCGACTTGCACGTCTTTTCCAAGGGGCATTTAATCCGTCTTATTAAGCTACTGTAACCTCCACCACTTTTCCAAGGGGCATTTAAACCGTCTAGTTAAGCTACTGCGACCTGCACGTCTCTTCCAAGGGGCATTTAAACCGTCTTGTTATGCTACTGCGACCTGCACGTCTCTTCCAAGGTGCATTTAAACCGTCTTTTTAAGCTACTGCGACTTGCACGTCTCTTCCAAGGGGCATTTAAACCGTCTTGCTAAGCTACTGTAACCTCCACCACTTTTCCAAGGGGCATTTAAACCGTCTAGTTAAGCTACTGCGACCTGCACGTCTCTTCCAAGGGGCATTTAAACCGTCTTGTTAAGCCACTGCGACCTGCAGGTCTCTGCCAAGGGGCAATTAAACCGTCTTTTTAAGCTGCTGCGACCTGCATGTCTCTTCCAAGTGGCATTTAAACCGTCTTGTTAAGCTACTGCGACCTCCACCGCTCTTCCAAGGGGCATTTAAACCATCTTGTTAAGCTACTGCGACCTGCACATCTCTTACAAGTTGCATTTAAACCGTCTTGTTAAGCCACTGCGACCTCCACCACTCTTCCAAAGGGCATTTTAACCGTTTTGTTAAGCTACTGTGACCTGCACGTCTCTACCAAGGGGCATTTAAACCGTCTTGTTAAGCAAATGCGACCTCCACTGCTCTTCCAAGGGGCATTTAATCTGTCTTGTTAAGCTTCTGCGACCTGCACGTCTCTTCCAAGGGGCCTTTAAACCATCTTTTTAAGCTACTGCGAACTGTACGTCTCTTCCAAGGGGCATTTAAACCGTCTTGTTAAGCTTTTGTGACCTGCACGTCTCTTCCAAGGGGCATTCAAACTGTCTTGTTAAGCTACTGCGACCTGCATGTCTCTTCCAAGGGGCATTTAAACCGTCTTGTTAAGCTACTGCGACCTGCGCGTCTCTTCCAAGGGGCATTTAAGCCGTCTTTTTAAGCTACTGCAACTTGCACCACTCTTCCAAGGGGCATTTAAACCGTCTTGTTAAGCTACTGCGACCTGCACGTTTCTTCCAAGGGGCATATAAACCGTCTTGTTAAGCTACTGCGACCTGCACATCTCTTCCAAGGGGCATTTAAACCGTATTGTCAAGCTACTGCGACTTGCACGTGTCTTCCAAGGGGCATTTAAACCGTCTTGTTAAGCTACTGTAACCTCCATCACTTTTCCAAGGGGCATTTAAACAGTCTTGTTAAGCTACTGTGACCTGCACGTCTCTTCCAAGGGGCGTTTAAACCGTCTTGTTAAGCTATTGAGACCTGCATGTCTCTACCAAGGGGCATTTAAACCGTCTTGTTAAGCTACTGCAACCTGCACGTCTCTTGCAAGGGGCATTTAAACAGTCCTGTTAAGCTGCTGTGACCTGCATGTCTCTTCCAAGGTGCATTTAAACCATCTTGTTAAGCTACTGCGACCTCCACCGCTCATCCAAGGGGCATTTAAACCATCTTGTTAAGCTACTGCGACCTGTAAAGCCTCTTCGAAGGGGCATTTAAACCGTCTTATTAAGCTACTGCGACCTGCACGCCTTTTCCAAGAGGCATTTAAACCATCTAGTTAAGCTACTGTGACCTGCACGTCTTTTCCAAGGGGCATTTAAAAAGTTTTGTTAAGCTACTGCGACTTGCACGTCTTTTCCAAGGGCCATTTAATCCGTCTTATTAAGCTACTGTAACCTCCACCACTTTTCCAAGGGGCATTTAAACCGTCTAGTTAAGCTACTGCGACCTGCACGTCTCTTCCAAGGGGCATTTAAACCGTCTTGTTATGCTACTGCGACCTGCACGTCTCTTCCAAGGTGCATTTAAACTGTCTTTTTAAGCTACTGCGACTTGCAAGTCTCTTCCAAGGGGCATTTAAACCATCTTGCTAAGCTACTGTAACCTCCACCACTTTTCCAAGGGGCATTTAAACCGTCTAGTTAAGCTACTGCGACCTGCACGTCTCTTCCAAGGGGCATTTAAACCGTCTTGTTAAGCCACTGCGACCTGCACGTCTCTGCCAAGGGGCAATTAAACCGTCTTTTTAAGCTGCTGCGACCTGCATGTCTCTTCCAAGTGGCATTTAAACCGTCTTTTTAAGCTACTGCGACCTCCACCGCTCTTCCAAGGGGCATTTAAACCATCTTGTTAAGCTACTGCGACCTGCACATCTCTTACAAGGGGCATTTAAACCGTCCTGTTAAGCCACTGCGACCTCCACCACTCTTCCAAAGTGCATTTTAACCGTCTTGTTAAGCTACTGTGACCTGCACGTCTCTACCAAGGGGCATTTAAACCGTCTTGTTAAGCAAATTCGACCTCCACTGCTCTTCCAAGGGGCATTTAATCTGTCTTGTTAAGCTTCTGCGACCTGCACGTCTCTTCCAAGGGGCCTTTAAACCGTCTTGTTAAGCTACTGCGAACTGTACGTCTCTTCCAAGGGGCATTTAAACCGTCTTGTTAAGCTTTTGTGACCTGCACGTCTCTTCCAAGGGGCATTAAAACCGTCTTGTTAAGCTACTGCGACCTGCATGTCTCTTCCAAGGGGCATTTAAACTGTATTGTTAAGCTACTGAGAACTCCACCGCTCTGCCAAGGGGCATTTAAAGCGTCTTGTTAAGCTACTGCGACCTGCACGTCTCTTCCAAGGGGCATTCAAACTGTCTTGTTAAGCTACTGCGACCTGCATGTCTCTTCCAAGGGGCATTTAAACCGTCTTGTTAAGCTACTGCGACCTGCGCGTCTCTTCCAAGGGGCATTTAAGCCGTCTTTTTAAGCTACTGCAACTTGCACGTCTCTTCCAAGGGGCATTTAAACCGACTTGTTAAGCTACTGTAACCTCCACAACTTTTCTAAGGGGCATTTAAACCTTCTTGCTAAGCTACTGCGACCTGCACGTCTCTTTCAATGGGCATTTAAAATGCTTTGTTAAGCTACTGCGACCTGCACGTCTCTTCCAAGGTGCAATTAAACAGTAATGTTAAGCTGCTGCGACCTGCATGTCTCTTCCAAGGGGCATTTAAACCGTCTTGTTAAGCTACTGCGACCTCCACCGCACTTCCAAGGGGCATTTAAACCGTCTTGTTAAACTACTGCGACCTGCACGTCTCTTCCAAGGGGCATTTAAACCGTTTTGTTAAGCTACTGCGTCCTGCACGTCTCTTCCAAGGGGCATTTAAACCGTCTTAATAAGCTTCTGCTACCTGCACGTCTCTTCCAATGGGCATTTAAACCGTCTTGTTATGCTACTGCGACCTCGACCGCTCTTCCAAGGGACATTTAAACCGTCTTCTTAAGCTACTGTGACCTGCACGTGTCTTCCAAGTGGCATTTAAACCGTCTTTTTAAGCTACTGTGACCTGCACGTTTCTACCAAGCGGCATTTAAACCATCTTAATAAGCTACTGCGACCTGCACGTCTCTTGCAAGGGGCATTTAAACCGTCTTGTTAAGCTACTGTGACTTGCACGTCTTTTGCAAGGGGCATTTAAACCGTCTTGTTAAGCCAATGCGACCTCCACCGCTCTTCCAAGGGGCATTTTAACCATCTTCTTAAGCTACTGCGACCTGCACGTCTCTTACAAGGGGCATTTAAACTGACTTGTTAAGCTACTGCGAACTCCACCGCTCTTCCAATGGGCATTTAAACCGTCTTTTTAAGCTACTGCGACCTGCATGTCTCTTCCAAGGGGCATTTAAACCGTCTTGTTAAGCTACTGCGACCTGCATGTCTCTTCCAAGGGGCATTTAAGCCGTCTTTTTAAGCTACTGCAACTTGCACGTCTCTTCCAAGGGGCATTTAAACCGTCTTGTTAAGCTACTGTAACCTCCACAACTTTTCTAAGGGTCATTTAAACCGTCTTGCTAAGCTACTGCGACCTGCACGTCTCTTCCAAGGGGCATTTAAAAAGCTTTGTTAAGCTACTGCGACCTGCATGTCTCTTCCAAGGGACATTTAATCGGTCTTGTTAAGCTACTGCAACCTGCACGTCTCTTCCAAGGGGCATTTAAACAGTAATGTTAAGCTGCTGCGACCTGCATGTCTCTTCCAAGGGGCATTTAAACCGTCTTGTTAAGCTACTGCGACCTCCACCGCACTTCCAAGGGGCATTTAAACCGTCTTGTTAAGCTACTGCGACCTGCACGTCTCTTCCAAGGGGCATTTAAACCGTCTTGTTAAGATACTGCGACCTGCACGTCTCTTCCAAGGGGCATTTAAACCGTCTTGTTAAGATACTGCATCCTGCACGTCTCTTCCAAGGGGCATTTAAACCGTCTTAATAAGCTTCTGCTACCTGCACGTCTCTTCCAATGGGCATTTAAACCGTCTTGTTATGCTACTGCGACCTCCACCGCTCTTCCAAGGGACATTTAAACCGTCTTCTTAAGCTACTGTGACCTGCACGTCTCTTCCAAGTGGCATTTAAACCGTCTTTTTAAGCTACTGTGACCTGCACGTTTCTACCAAGCGGCATTTAAACCATCTTAATAAGCTACTGCGACCAGCACGTCTCTTGCAAGGGGCATTTAAACCGTCTTGTTAAGCTACTGTGACTTGCACGTCTTTTGCAAGGGGCATTTAAACCGTCTTGTTAAGCTAATGCGACCTCCACCGCTCTTCCAAGGGGCATTTTAACCATCTTGTTAAGCTACTGCGACCTGCACGTCTCTTACAAGGGGCATTTAAACTGACTTGTTAAGCTACTGCGAACTCCACCGCTCTTCCAAGGGGCATGTAAACCGTCTTGTTAAGCTATTGCGACCTGCACTTCTCTTCCAATGGGCATTTAAAATGTCTTGTTAAGCTACTGCTACCGCCACCGCACTTCCAATGGGCATTTTAACCATCTTGTTAAGCTACTCCGACCTGCACGTCTCTTTCAAGGGGCATTTAAACTGTCTTGTTAAGCTACTGCGACCGCTACCGCTCTTCCAAGGGGCATGTAAACCGTCTTGTTAAGCTACTGCGACCTGCATGTCTCTTCCAAGGGGCTTTTAAACCGTCTTGAAAAGCTACTGCGACCTTCACGTCTCTTCCAAGGGGCATTTAAAACATCTTGTTAAGCTACTGCGACTTGCACGTCTTTTCCAAGGGGCATTTAAACCGTCTTGTTAAGCTACAGCGACCTGCAGGTCTCTTTCAACGGGCTTTTAAACCGTCTTGTTAAGCTACTGTAACCTCCGCCTCTTTTCCAAGTGGCATTTAAACCGTCTTGTTAAGCTACTGCTACCTGCACGTCTCTTCCAAGGGGCATTTAAACCGTCTTGTTAAGCTACTGCGACCTGCACTTCTCTTCCAAGGGGCATTTAAACTGTCTTGTTAAGCTACTGCTACCTGCATGTCTCTTGCAAGGGGCATTTAAACCATCTTGTTAAGCTACGGCGACCTGCACGTCTCTTCCAAGGGGCATTAAAACCATCTTGTTAAGCTACTGCGACCTCCACCTCTCTTCCAAGGGGCATTTAAACCATCTTGTTAAGCTACTGCGACCTGCACATCTGTTCCAAGGGGCATTTAAACCATCTTTTTAAGCTACTGCGACCTGCACGTCTCTTCCAAGTGGCATTTAAATCGTCTTGTTAAGCTACTGCGACCTGCACGTCTCTTCCAAGGGGCATTTAAACTGTCTTGTTAAGCTACTGCGAACTCCACCACTCTTCCAAGGGGCATTTAAACCATCTTGTTAAGCTACTGCGACCTGCACGTTTCTTCCAAGGGGCATATAAACCGTCTTGTTAAGCTACTGTGACCTGCACATCTCTTCCAAGGGGCATTTAAACCATCTTGTTAAGCTACTGCGACTTGCACGTGTCTTCCAAGGGGCATTTAAACCATCTTGTTAAGCTACTGTAACCTCCACCACTTTTCCAAGGGGCATTTAAACCGTCTTGTTAAGCTACTGCGACCTGCACGTCTCTTCCAAGGGGCGTTTAAACCGTCTTGTTAAGCTATTGCGACCTGCATGTCTCTACCAAGGGGCATTTAAACCGTCTTGTTAAGCTACTGCCACCTGCATGTCTCTTTCAAGGGGCATTTAAACAGTCTTGTTAAGCTGCTGTGACCTGCATGTCTCTTCCAAGGTACATTTAAACCATCTTGTTAAGCTACTGCGACCTCCACCGCTCTTCAAAGGGGCATTTAAACCATCTTGTTAAGCTACTGCGACCTGCAAGCCTCTTCCAAGGGGCATTTAAACCATCTTATTAAGCTACTGCGACCTGCACGCCTTTTCCAAGAGGCATTTAAACCATCTATTTGAGCTACTGTGACCTGCACGTCTTTTCCAAGGGGCATTTAAACCGTCTTGTTAAGCTACTGCGACCTGCACGTCTTTTCCAAGGGGCATTTAATCCGTCTTATTAAGCTACTGCGACCTGCACTTCTCTTCCAAGGAGCATTTAAACTGTCTTGTTAAGCTACTGCGACCTCCACCGCTCTTTCAAGGGGCATTTACACCGTGTTGTTTACCTACTGCGACCTGCAAATCTCTTCCAAGGGGCATTTAAACTAACTTGTTAAGCTACTGCGACCTCCACCGCTCTTCCAAGGGGCGTTTAAACCATCTTGTTAAGCTACTGCGACCTGCTCTTCTCTACCAAGGGGCATTTAAACCGTCTTGTTATGCTACTGCGACCTGCACGTCTCTTCCAAGGCGCATTTAAACCGTCTTTTTAAGCTGCTGCGACTTGCAAGTCTCTTCCAAGGGGCATTTAAACCATCTTGTTAAGCTACTGTAACCTCCACCACTTTTCCAAGGGGCATTTAAACCGCCTAGTTAAGCTACTGCGAGCTGCTCATCTCTTCCAAGGGGCATTTAAACCGGCTTGTTAAGCTACTGTAACCTCCACCACTTTTCCAAGGGGCATTTAAACCGTCTAGTTTAGCTACTGCGACCTGCTCGTCTCTTCCAAGGGGCATTTAAACCGTCTTGTTAAGCTACTGCGACCTGCACGTCTCTTCCAAGGGGCATTTAAACCGTCTTTTTAAGCTGCTGCGACCTGCATGTCTCTTCCAAGTGGCATTTAAACCGTCTTGTTAAGCTACTGCGACCTCCACCGCTCTTCCAAGGGGCATTGAAACCATCTTGTTAAGCTACTGCGACCTGCACATCTCTTACAAGGGGCATTTAAACCGTCTTGTTAAGCTACTGCAACCTCCACCACTCTTCCAAAGGGCATTTTAACCGTCTTGTTAAGCTACTGTGACCTGCACGTCTCTACCAAGGGGCATTTAAACCGTCTTGTTAAGCTAATGCGACCTCCACTGCTCTTCCAAGGGGCATTTAATCTGTCTTGTTAAGCTACTGCGACCTGCACATCTCTTACAAGGGGCATTTAAACCATCTTGTTAAGCCACTGCGACCTCCACCACTCTTCCAAAGGGCATTTTAACCGTCTTGTTAAGCTACTGTGACCTGCACGTCTCTACCAAGGGGCATTTAAACCGTCTTGTTAAGCTAATGCGACCTGCACGTCTCTTCCAAGGGGCATTTAAACCGTCTTGTTAAGCTACTGCGAGCTGCATGTCTCTTCCAAGGGGCATTTAAACTGTATTGTTAAGCTACTGCGACCTCCACCGCTCTGCCAAGGGGCATTTAAACCGTCTTGTTAAGCTACTGCGACCTGCACGTCTCTTCCAAGAGGCATTCAAACTGTCTTGTTAAGCTACTGCGACCTCCACCACTCTTCCAAGGTGCATTTAAACCGTCTTGTTAAGCTACTGCGACCTGCACGTTTCTTCCAAGGGGCATATAAACCATCTTGTTAAGCTATTGCGACCTGCACATCTCTTCCAAGGGGCATTTAAACCGTCTTTTTAAGCTACTGCGACTTGCACGTGTCTTCCAACGGGCATTTAAACCGTCTTGTTAAGCTACTGTAACCTCCACCACTTTTCCAAGGGGCATTTAAACCGTCTTGTTAAGCTACTGCGACCTGCACGTCTCTTCCAAGGGGCGTTTAAACCGTCTTGTTAAGCTATTGCGACCTGCATGTCTCTACCAAGGGGCATTTAAACCGTCTTGTTAAGCTACTGCAACCTGCACGTCTCTTTCAAGGGGCATTTAAACAGTCTTGTTAAGCTGCTGTGACCTGCATGTCTCTTCCAAGGTGCATTTAAACCATCTTGTTAAGCTACTGCGACCTCCACTGCTCTTCCAAGGGGCATTTAAACCATCTTGTTAAGCTACTGCGACCTGCACTTCTCTTCCAAGGGGCATTTAAACTGTCTTATTAAGCTACTGCGACCTGCAGGCCTTTTCCAAGAGGCATTTAAACCATCTAGTTAAGCTACTGTGACCTGCACGTCTTTTCCAAGGGGAATTAAAACCGTCTTGTTAACCTACTGCGACCTGCACTTCTCTTCCAAGGGGCATTTAAACTGTCTTGTTAAGCTACTGCGACCTCCACCGCTCTTTCAAGGGGCATTTACACTGTGTTGTTAAGCTACTGCGACCTGCGAGTCTCTTGCAAGTGGCATTCAAACTGTCTTGTTAAGTTACTGCGACCTTCACCACTCTTCCAAGGGGCATTTAAACCGTCTTGTTAAGCTACTGCGACCTGCACGTTTCTTCCAAGGGGCATATAAACCATCTTGTTAAGCTATTGCGACCTGCACATCTCTTCCAAGGGGCATTTAAACCGTCTTTTTAAGCTACTGCGACTTGCACGTGTCTTCCAAGGGGCAATTAAACCGTCTTGTTAAGCTACTGTAACCTCCACCACTTTTCCAAGGGGCATTTAAACCGTCTTGTTAAGCTACTGCGACCTGCACGTCTCTTCCAAGGGGCGTTTAAACCGTCTTGTTAAGCTATTGCGACCTGCATGTCTCTACCAAGGGGCATTTAAACCGTCTTGTTAAGCTACTGCAACCTGCACGTCTCTTTCAAGGGGCATTTAAACAGTCTTGTTAAGCTGCTGTGACCTGCATGTCTCTTCCAAGGTGCATTTAAACCATCTTGTTAAGCTACTGCGACCTTCACTGCTCTTCCAAGGGGCATTTAAACCATCTTGTTAAGCTACTGCGACCTGCAAGCCTCTTCCAAGGGGCATTTAAACCGTCTTATTAAGCTACTGCGACCTGCAGGCCTTTTCCAAGAGGCATTTAAACCATATAGTTAAGCTACTGTGACCTGCACGTCTTTTCCAAGGGGAATTTAAACCGTCTTGTTAAGCTACTGCGACCTGCACGTCTTTTCCAAGGGGCATTTAATCCGTCTTATTAAGCTACTGCGACCTGCACTTCTCTTCCAAGGGGCATTTAAACTGTCTTGTTAAGCTACTGCGACCTCCACCGCTCTTTCAAGGGGCATTTACACCGTGTTGTTAAGCTACTGCGACCTGCAAGTCTCTTCCAAGGGGCATTTAAACTAACTTGTTAAGCTACTGCGACCTCCACCGCTCTTCCAAGGGGCTTTTAAACCATATTGTTAAGCTACTGCGACCTGCTCATCTCTTACAAAGGGCATTTAAACCGTCTTGTTAAGCCAATGCGACCTCCACCACTCTTCCAAAGGGCATTTTAACCGTCTTGTTAAGCTACTGTGACCTGCACGTCTCTACCAAGGGGCATTTAAACAGTCTTGTTAAGCTAATGCGAACTCCACTGCTCTTCCAAGGGGCATTTAATCCATCTTGTTAAGCTTCTACGACCTGCACGTCTCTTCCAAGGGCCATTTAAACCGTCTTGTTAAGCTACTGCGAACTGTACATCTCTTCCAAGGGGCATTTAAACCGTCTTGTTAAGCTTTTGTGACCTGCACGTCTCTTCCAAGGGGCATTAAAACAGTCTTGTTAAGCTACTGCGACCTGCATGTCTCTTCCAAGGGGCATTTAACGTGTATTGTTAAGCTACTGCGACCTCCACCGCTCTGCCAAGGGGCATTTAAACCGTCTTGTTAAGCTACTGCGACCTCCACGTCTCTTCCAAGGGGCATTCAAACTGTCTTGTTAAGCTACTGAAACCTCCAAAGCTCTTCCAAGGGGCATTTAAACCGTCTTTTTAAGCTACTGCGACCTGCACGTCTCTTCCAAGGGGTATTTAAACCGTCTTGTTAAGCTACTGCGACCTGCACGTCTCTTACAAGGGGCATTTAAACTGACTTGTTAAGCTACTGCGACCTCCACCGCTCTTCCAAGGGGCATTTAAACCGTCTTGTTAAGCTATTGCGACCTGTACTTCTCTTCCAATGGGCATTTAAAATGTCTTGTTAAGCTACTGCTATCGCCACCGCACTTACAATGGGCATTTTAACCATCTTGTTAAGCTACTGCGACCTGCACGTCTCTTTCAAGGGGCATTTAAACTGTCTTGTTAAGCTACTGCGACCGCCACCGCTCTTCCAAGGGGCATGTAAGCCGTCTTGTTAAGCTACTGCGACCTGCATGTCTCTTCCAAAGGGCATTTTAACCGTCTTGTTAAGCTACTGTGACCTGCACGTCTCTACCAAGGGGAAATTAAACCGTCTTGTTAAGCTAATGCGACCTCCACTGCTCTTCCAAGGGGCATTTAATCCATCTTGTTAAGCTTCTACGACCTGCATGTCTCTTCCAAGGGGCATTTAAACCGTCTTGTTAAGCTACTGCGAACTGTACATCTCTTCCAAGGGGCATTTAAACCGTCTTGTTAAGCTTTTGTGACCTGCACGTCTCTTCCAAGGGGCATTAAAACCGTCTTGTTAAGCTACTGCGACCTGCATGTCTCTTCCAAGGGGCATTTAATGTGTATTGTTAAGCTACTGCGACCTCCACCGCTCTGCCAAGGGGCATTTAAACCGTCTTGTTAAGCTACTGCGACCTGCACGTCTCTTCCAAGGGGCATTCAAACTGTCTTGTTAAGCTACTGAAACCTCCAAAGCTCTTCCAAGGGGCATTTAAACCGTCTTTTTAAGCTACTGCGACCTGCACGTCTCTTCCAAGGGGTATTTAAACCGTCTTGTTAAGCTACTGCGACGTGCACGTCTCTTACAAGGGGCATTTAAACTGACTTGTTAAGCTACTGCGACCTCCAGCGCTCTTCCAAGGGGCATTTAAACCGTCTTGTTAAGCTATTGCGACCTGTACTTCTCTTCCAATGGGCATTTAAAATGTCTTGTTAAGCTACTGCTATCGCCACCGCACTTCCAATGGGCATTTTAACCATCTTGTTAAGCTACTGCGACCTGCACGTCTCTTTCAAGGGGCATTTAAACTGTCTTTGTTAAGCTACTGCGACCGCCACCGCTCTTCCAAGGGGCATGTAAGCCGTCTTGTTAAGCTACTGCGACCTGCATGTCTCTTCCAAGGTTCATTTAAACCGTCTTGAAAAGCTACTGCGACCTTCGCGTCTCTTCCAAGGGGCATTTAAACCGTCTTGTTAAGCTACTGTGACTTGCACGTCTTTTCCAAGGGGCATTTAAACCGTCTTGTTAAGCTACTGTAACCTCCCCCACTTTTCCAAGGGGCATTTAAACCGTTTTGTTAAGCTACGGCGACTTGCACGTCTTTTCCAGGGGCATTTAAACCGTCTTGTTAAGCTACTGCGACCTGCAAGTCTCTTCCAAGGGGCATTTAAACCGTCTTGTTAAGCTGCTGTGACTTGCATGTCTCTTCCAAGGGACATTTAAACCGTCTTGATAAGCTACTGTGACTTGCACGTCTTTTCCAAGGGGCATTTAAACCATCTAGTTAAGCTACTGCGACCTCCTCCGCTCTTCCAAGGGGCATTTAAACCGTCTTGTTAAGCTGCTGCGACCTGCATGTCTCTTCCAAGGGGCATTTAAACGATTTTGTTAAGCTACTGCGACCTGCACGTCTCTTCCAAGGGGCATTTAAACCATCTTCTTAAGCTGCTGCGACCTGTATTTCTCAACCAAGGGGCATTTAAACCGTCTTGTTAAGCTACTGCGACCTGGATGTCTCTTCCAAGGGGCATTAAAAACCGTCTTGTTAAGCTACTTCGACCTGCACGTCTCTTCCAAGGGGCATTTAAACCGTCTTGTTAAGCTACTGCGACCTCCACCGCTCTTCCAAGGGGCATTTAAACCGACTTTTTAAGATACTGCGACCTGCACGTCTCTTCCAAGTGGCATTTAAACCGTCTTGTTAAACTACTGTGACTTGCACGTTTCTACCAAGGGGCATTTAAACAGTCTTATTAAGCTACTGCGACCTGCTCGTCTCTTGCAAGGGGCATTTAAACCGTCTTGTTAAGCTACTGCGACCTCCACCGCTCTTCCAAGGGGCATTTTAACCGTCTTGTTTAGGTTCTGCGACCTGCGCGTCTCTTTCAAGGGGCATTTAAACTGACTTTTTAAGCTACTGCGATCTCCATCGCTCTTCCAAGGGGCATTTAAACCGTCTTGTTAAGCTACTGCGACCTGCACGTCTCTTCCAAGGGGCATCTAAACCGTCTTGTTAAGCTACTGTGACTTGCACGTGTTTCCCAAGGGGCATTCAAACAGTTTTGTTAAGCTACTGTAACCTCAACCACTTTTCCATGGGGCATTTAAACGATCTTGTTAAGCTACTGTGACCTGCACGTCTCTTTCAAGGAGCATTTAAACCGTCTTGTTCAACTACTGCGACCTGCATGTTTCTTCCAAGGGGCATTTAAACTGTCTTGTTAAGCTACTGCGACCTGCACATCTCTTCCAAGGGGCATTTAAACCGTCTTGTTAAGCTGCTGCGTCCTGCATGTCTCTTCCAAGGGGCATTTAAACAGTTTTGTTAAGCTACTGCGAACTCCACCGCTCTTCCAAGGGGCATTTAAACCATGTTGTTAAGCTACTGCGACCTGCACGTCTCTTCCAAGGGGCATTTAAACCCTCTTGTTAAGCTACTGCTACCGCCACTGCTCTTCCAAGGGGCATTTCAACCGTCTTGTTAAGCTACTGCAACCTGCTTGTCTCTTGCAAGGGGCATTTAAACCGTCTTGTTAAGCTTCTGTGACCTGCACGTCTCTTCCAAGGGGCATTGAAACCGTCTTGTTAAGCTATTGTAACCTCCACCACTTTTCCAAGGGACCTTTAAACCGTTTGTTAAGCTACTGCGACTTGCTCGTCTCTTCCAAGGGGCCTTTAAACTGTCTTGTTAAGCTACTGCGACCTGCTCGTCTCTTCCAAGGGGCATTTAAACCATCTTGTTAAGCTACTGCAACCTGCAAGTCACTTCCAAGGGGCATTTAAACCGTCTTGATAAGCTGCTGCGACCTGCATGTCTCTTCCAAGGGGCATTTAAACCGTCTTGTTCAGATACTGCGACCTCTACCGCTCTTTCAAGAGTCATTTAAACCTTCTTCTTAAGCTGCTGCGACCTGCATGTCTCAACCAAGGGGCATTTAAACCGTCTTGTTAAGCTACTGCAACCTCCACCGCTCTTCCAAGGGGCATTTAAACCGCCTTGTTAAGCTACTGCGACCTGCACGTCTCTTCCAAGGGGCATTTAAACAGTCTTGTTAAGCTACTGATACTGCCACCGCTCTTCCAAGGGTCATTTTAACCGTCTTGTTAAGCTACTGCGACCTGCACGTCTCTTTCAACGGGCATTTATACAGTCTTATTAAGCTTCTGCGCCTTGCACGTCTTTTCCAAGGGGCATTTAAACGGTCTTGTTAAGCTACTGCGACCTTTACCGCTCTTCCAAGGGGCATTTAAACCGTCTTGTTAAGCTACTGCGACCTGCATGTCTCTTCCAAGGGGCATTTAAACCATCTTGTTAAGCTACTGCGACTTGCACGTCTTTTCCAAGGGGCATTTAAACCGTCTTGTTAAGCTACTGCAACCTGCACTTCTCTTCCAAGGGGCATTTAAACCGTCTTGTTAAGCTACTGCGACCTGTAAGTCTCTTCCAAGGGGCATTAAAACCGTCTTGATAAGCTGCTGCGACCTGCATGTCTCTTCCAAGGGGCATTTAAAACGTCTTGTTAAGCTACTGCGACTTGCAAGTCTCTTCCAAGGGGCATTTAAACCGTCTTGATAGGCTGCTGCGACCTGCATGTCTCTTCCAAGGGGAAATTAAACCATCTTGTTAAGCTCCTGCGACTTGCACGTCTTTTCCAAGGGGCATTTAAACCGTCTTGTTAAGCTACTGCGACCTGGATGTCTCTTCCAAGGGGCATTAAAAACCGTCTTGTTAAGCTACTTCGACCTGCACGTCTCTTTCAAGGGGCATTTAAACCGTCTTGTTAAGCAGCTGCGACCTGCATGTCTCTTCCAAGGGGCATTTAAACCTTCTTGTTAAGCTACTGCGACCTCCACCGCTCTTCCAAGGGGCATTGAAACCGTCTTTTTAAGCTCCTGCGACCTGCACGTCTCTTCCAAGTGGCGTTTAAACCGTCTTGTTAAGCTACTGTGACCTGGACGTTTCTACCAAAGGGCATTTAAACAGTCTTATTAAGCTACTGCGACCTGCTCGTCTCTTGCAAGGGGCATTTAAACCGTCTTGTTAAGCTACTGCGGCCTCCACCGCTCTTCCAAGGGGCATTTTAACCGTCTTGTTTAGCAACTGCGACCTGCGCGTCTCTTTCAAGGGGCATTTAAACTGACTTGTTAAGCTACAGCGACCTGCACGTCTCTTCCAAGGGGCATCTAAACCATCTTGTTAAGCTACTGCGAATTGCACGTGTTTCCCAAGGGGCATTTAAATAGTTTTGTTAAGCTACTGTAACCTCCACCACTTTTCCAAGGGGCATTTAAACCATCTTGTTAAGCTACTGTGACCTGCACGTCTCTTTCAAGGAGCATTTAAACCATCTTGTTCAACTACTGCGACCTGCATGTTTCTTCCAAGGGGCATTTAAACTGTCTTGTTAAGCTACTGCGACCTGCACATCTCTTCCAAGGGGCATTTAAACCGTCTTGTTAAGCTACTGCGACCTGCATGTCTCTTCCAAGGGGCATTTAAACAGTCTTGTTAAGCTACTGCGACCTGCACGTCTCTTCCAAGGGGCATTTAAACCCTCTTGTTTAGCTACTGCTACCGCCACTGCTCTTCCAAGGGGCATTTCAACCGTCTTGTTAAGCTACTGCAACCTGCATGTCTCTTGCAAGGGGCATGTAAGCTGTCTTGTTAGGCAACTGCGACCTCCACGTCTCTTCCAAGGTGCAATTAAACCGTCTTCTTAAGCTACTGCGACCTGCACATCTCTTCCAAGGGGCATTTAAACCTTCTTGTTAAGCTACTGCGACCTGCACGTCTCTTCCAAGGGGCATTTAAACCTTCCTGTTATGCTATTGTAACCTCCACCACTTTTCCAAGGGACATTTAAGCCGTCTTGTTAAGCCACTGCGACTTGCTCGTCTCTTCCAAGGGGCCTTTAAACCGTCTTGTTAAGCTACTGCGACCTGTTCGTCTTTTCCAAGGAGCCTTTAAACCGTCTTGTTAAGCTACTGCGACCTGCATGTCTCTTCCAAGGGGCATTTAAACCATCTTGTTAAGCTACTGCGACCTGCAAGTCTCTTCCAAGGGGCATTTAAACTGTCTTGATAAGCTGCTGCGACCTGCATGTCTCTTCCAAGGGGCATTTAAACCGTCTTGTTAAGCTACTGCGACCTCCACCGCTCTTCCAAGAGGCATTTAAACCTTCTTGTTAAGCTGCTGCGACCTGCATGTCTCAACCAAGGGGCATTTAAACCGTCTTGTTAAGCTACTGCGACCTCCACCGCTCTTCCAAGGGGCATTTAAACCGTCTTGTTAAGCTACTGTGACCTGCACGTCTCTTCCAAGGGGCATTTAAACAGTCTTGTTAAGCTACTGCTACCGCCACCGCTCTTCCAAGGGGCATTTTAACCGTCTTGTTAAGCTACTGCGACCTGCACGTCTCTTTCAATGGGCATTTAAACCGTCTTGTTAAGCTACTGTAACCTCCACCTCTTTTCCAAGGGGCATTTAAACCGTCTTGTTAAGCTACTGCAACCTGCACGTCTTTTCCAAGGGGCATTTAAACCGTCTTGTTAAGCTACTGTGACCTGCAAGTCTCTTCCAAGGGGCATTTAAACTGTCTTGATAAGCTGCTGCGACCTGCATGTCTCTTCCAAGGGGCATTTAAAACGTCTTGTTAAGCTACTGCGACCTGCATGTCTCTTCCAAGGGGCATTTAAACCGTCTTGTTAAGCTACTGCGACCTGCATGTCTCTTCGACGGGGCATTTAAACCATCTGGTTAAGCTACTGTGACCTGCAAGTCTCTTCCAAGGGGCATTTAAACCGTCTTGTTAAGCTACTGCGACCTGCATGTCTCTTCGACGGGGCATTTAAACCATCTGGTTAAGCTACTGTGACCTGCAAGTCTCTTCCAAGGGGCATTTAAACAGTCTTGTTAAGCAACTGCTACTGCCACCGCTCTTCCAAGGGGCATTTTAACCGTCTTGTTAAGCTACTGCGACCTGCACGTCTCTTTCAACGGGCATTTAAACCGTCTTGTTAAGCTACTGTAACCTCCACCTCTTTTCCAAGGGGCATTTAAACCGTCTTGTTAAGCTACTGCTACCGCCACCGCTCTTCCAAGGGGCATTTTAACCGTCTTGTTAAGCTACTGCGACCTGCACGTCTCTTTCAATGGGCATTTAAACCGTCTTGTTAAGCTACTGTAACCTCCACCTCTTTTCCAAGGGGCATTTAAACCGTCTTGTTAAGCTACTGCAACCTGCACGTCTTTTCCAAAGGGCATTTAAACCGTCTTGTTAAGCTACTGTGACCTGCAAGTCTCTTCCAAGGGGCATTTAAACTGTCTTGTTAAGCTACTGCGACCTGCACATCTCTTCCAAGGGGCATTTAAACCATCTTGTTAAGCTGCTGCGACCTGCATGTCTCTTCCAAGGGCATTTAAACAGTTTTGTTAAGCTACTGCGAACTCCTCCGCTCTTCCAAGGGGCATTTAAACATCTTGTTAAGCTACTGCGACCTGCACGTCTCTTCCAAGGGGCATTTAAACCCTCTTGTTAAGCTACTGCTACCGCCACTGCTCTTCCAAGGGGCATTTCAACCGTCTTGTTAAGCTACTGCAACCTGCTTGTCTCTTGCAAGGGGCATTGAAACCATCTTGTTAAGCTATTGTAACCTCCACCACTTTTCCAAGGGACATTTAAACCGTTTGTTAAGCTACTGCGACTTGCTTGTCTCTTCCAAGGGGCCTTTAAACCTTCTTGTTAAGCTACTGCGACCTGCTCGTCTCTTCCAATGGGCATTTAAACCATCTTGTTAAGCTACTGCAACCTGCAAGTCTCTTCCAAGGGGCATTTAAACAGTCTTGATAAGCTGCTGCGACCTGCATGTCTCTTCCAAGGGGCATTTAAACCGTCTTGTTAAGCTACTGCGACCTCCACCGCTCTTTCAAGAGGCGTTTAAACCTTCTTCTTAAGCTTCTCCGACCTGCATGTCTCAACCAAGGGGCATTTAAACCGTCTTGTTAAGCTACTGCAACCTCCACAGCTCTTCCCAGGGGCATTTAAGCCGTCTTGTTAAGCTACTGCGACCTGCACGTCTCTTCCAAGGGGCATTTAAACAGTCTTGTTAAGCTACTGCTACTGCCACCGCTCTTCCAAGGGTCATTTTAACCGTCTTGTTAAGCTACTGCGACCTGCACGTCTCTTTCAACGGGCATTTATACAGTCTTGTTAAGCTTCTGCGCCTTGCATGTCTTTTCCAAGGGGCATTTAAACCGTCTTGTTAAGCTACTGCAATCTGCACTTCTCTTCCAAGTGGCATTTAAACCGTCTTGTTAAGCTACTGCGACCTGTAAGTCTCTTCCAAGGGGCATTTAAACCGTCTTGATAAGCTGCTGCGACCTGCATGTCTCTTCCAAGGGGCATTTAAAACGTCTTGTTAAGCTACTGCGACCTGTAAGTCTCTTCCAAGGGGCATTTAAACCGTCTTGATAAGCTGCTGTGACCTGCATGTCCCTTCCAAGGGGAATTTAAACCATCTTGTTAAGCTACTGCGACTTGCACGTCTTTTCCAAGGGGCATTTAAACCGTCTTGTTTAGCTACTGTAACTTCCACCACTTTTCCAATGGGCATTTAAACCGTCTTGTTAAGCTACTGCGACCTGGATGTCTCTTCTAAGGGGCATTTAAAACCGTCTTGTTAAGCTACTTCGACCTGCACGTCTCTTTCAAGGGGCATTTAAACCGTCTTGTTAAGCAGCTGCGACCTGCATGTCTCTTCCAAGGGGCATTTAAACCGTCTTGTTAAGCTACTGCGACCTCCACTGCTCTTCCAAGGGGCATTTAAACCGTCTTGTTAAGCTACTGCGACCTGCATGTCTCTTCCAAGGGGCATTTAAACCGTCTTGTTAAGCTACTGCTACCGCCACCGCTCTTCCAAGGGGCATTTTAACCGTCTTGTTAAGCTACTGCGACCTGCACGTCTCTTTCAATGGGCATTTAAACCGTTTTGTTAAGCTATTGTAACCTCCACCTCTTTTCCAAGGGGCATTTAAACCGTCTTGTTAAGCTACTGCAACCTGCACGTCTTTTCCAAGGGGCATTTAAACCGTCTTGTTAAGCTACTGTGACCTGCAAGTCTCTTCCAAGGGGCATTTAAACTGTCTTGATAAGCTGCTGCGACCTGCATGTCTCTTCCAAGGGGCATTTAAAACGTCTTGTTAAGCTACTGCGACCTGCACGTCTCTTCCAAGGGGCATTTAAACCGTCTTGTTAAGCTACTGCGACCTGCATGTCTCTTCGAAGGGGCATTTAAACCATCTTGCTAAGCTACTGTGACCTGCAAGTCTCTTCCAAGGGGCATTTAAACCATCTTGTTAAGCTACTGCTACCGCCACTGCTCTTCCAAGGGGCATTTTAACCGTCTTGTTAAGCTACTGCGACCTGCACGCCTCTTTCAACGGGCATTTAAACCGTCTTGTTAAGCTACTGTAACCTCCACCTCTTTTCCAAGGGGCATTTAAACCGTCTTGTTAAGCTACTGCAACCTGCACTTCTCTTCCAAGGGGCATTTAAACCGTCTTGTTAAGCTACTGCGACCTGTACGTCTCTTCCAAGGGGCATCTAAATCGTCTTGTTAAGCTACTGCGATTTGCACGTGTTTCCAAGGGGCATTTAATCAGTTTTGTTAAGCTACTGTAACCTCCACCACTTTTCCAAGGGGCATTTAAACCATCTTGTTAAGCTACTGTGACCTGCACGTCTCTTTCAAGGAGCATTTAAACCATCTTGTTCAACTACTGCGACCTGCATGTTTCTTCCAAGGGGCATTTAAACTGTCTTGTTAAGCTACTGCGACCTGCACATCTCTTCCAAGGGGCATTTAAACTGTCTTGTTAAGCTGCTGCGACCTGCATGTCTCTTCCAAGGGGCATTTAAACAGTCTTGTTAAGCTACTGCGAACTCCACCGCTCTTCCAAGGGGCATTTAAACCATCTTGTTAAGCTACTGCGACCTGCACGTCTCTTTCAAGGGGCATTTAAACCCTCTTATTAAGCTACTGCTACCGCCACTGCTCTTCCAAGGGGCATCTCAACCGTCTTGTTAAGCTACTGCAACCTGCATGTCTCTTGCAAGGGGCATTTAAGCTGTCTTGTTAAGCTACTGCGACCTCCACGTCTCTTCCAAGGGGCATTTAATCCGTCTTGTTAAGCTATTGTAACCTCCACCACTTTTCCAAGGGACATTTAAACCGTCTTGTTAAGCTACTGCGACTTGCTCGTCTCTTCCAAGGGGCCTTTAAACCGTCTTGTTAAGCTACTGCGACCTGCTCGTCTTTTCCAAGGAGCCTTTAAACCATCTTGTTAAGCTACTGCGACCTGCATGTCTCTTCCAAGGGGCATTTAAACCATCTTGTTAAGCTACTGCGACATGCAAGTCTTTTCCAAGTGTCATTTAAACCATCTTGTTAAGCTACTGCGACCTGCATGTTTCTTCCAAGGGGCATTTAAACTGTCTTGTTAAGCTACTGCGACCTGCACATCTCTTCTAAGGGGCATTTAAACCGTCTTGTTAAGCTGCTGCGACCTGCATGTCTCTTCCAAGGGGCATTTAAACAGTCTTGTCAAGCTACTGCGACCTCAACCGCTCTTCCAAGGGGCATTTAAGCAATCTTGTTAAGCTACTGCGACCTGCACGTCTCTTCCAAGGGGCTTTTCAACCGTCTTGTTAAGCTACTGCAACCTGCATGTCTCTTGCAAGGGGCATTTAAACCGTCTTGTTAAGCTACTGCGACCTCCACCGCTCTTCCAAGGGGCATTTAAACCGTCTTGTTAAGCTACTGCGACTTGCAAGTCTTTTCCAAGGGGCATTTAAACCGTCTTGTTAAGCTACTGTAAGCTCCACCACTTTTCCAAGGGGCATTTAAAACGTCTTGTTAATCTACTGCGACCTGCACTTCTCTTCCAAGGGACATTTAAACCATCTTGTTAAGCTACTGCGACCTGCATGTCTCTTCCAAGGGGCATTTAAATGGTCTTGTTTAGCTACAGCGACCAGCACGTCTCTTCCAAGGGGCATTTAAACCATCTTGTTAAGCTACTGCGACCTGCATGTCTCTTATAAGTGGAATTTAAACCATCTTGTTAAGCTACTGCGACTTGCACGTCTTTTCCAAGGGGCATTTAAATCGTCTTGTTAAGCTACTGCGACCTGCACGTCTCTTTCAATGGGCATTTAAACCGTCTTGTTAAGCTAATGTAACCTCCACCTCTTTTCCAAGGGGCATTTAAACCGTCTTGTTAAGCTACTGCAACCTGCACGTCTTTTCCAAGGGGCATTTAAACCGTCTTGTTAAGCTACTGTGACCTGCAAGTCTCTTCCAAGGGGCATTTAAACTGTCTTGATAAGCTGCTGCGACCTGCATGTCTCTTCCAAGGGGCATTTAAAACGTCTTGTTAAGCTACTGCGACCTGCATGTCTCTTCCAAGGGGCATTTAAACCGTCTTGTTAAGCTACTGCGACCTGCATGTCTCTTCGACGGGGCATTTAAACCATCTGGTTAAGCTACTGTGACCTGCAAGTCTCTTCCAAGGGGCATTTAAACCGTCTTGTTAAGCTACTGCGACCTGCATGTCTCTTCGACGGGGCATTTAAACCATCTGGTTAAGCTACTGTGACCTGCAAGTCTCTTCCAAGGGGCATTTAAACAGTCTTGTTAAGCAACTGCTACTGCCACCGCTCTTCCAAGGGGCATTTTAACCGTCTTGTTAAGCTACTGCGACCTGCACGTCTCTTTCAACGGGCATTTAAACCGTCTTGTTAAGCTACTGTAACCTCCACCTCTTTTCCAAGGGGCATTTAAACCGTCTTGTTAAGCTACTGCTACCGCCACCGCTCTTCCAAGGGGCATTTTAACCGTCTTGTTAAGCTACTGCGACCTGCACGTCTCTTTCAATGGGCATTTAAACCGTCTTGTTAAGCTACTGTAACCTCCACCTCTTTTCCAAGGGGCATTTAAACCGTCTTGTTAAGCTACTGCAACCTGCACGTCTTTTCCAAAGGGCATTTAAACCGTCTTGTTAAGCTACTGTGACCTGCAAGTCTCTTCCAAGGGGCATTTAAACTGTCTTGTTAAGCTACTGCGACCTGCACATCTCTTCCAAGGGGCATTTAAACCATCTTGTTAAGCTGCTGCGACCTGCATGTCTCTTCCAAGGGCATTTAAACAGTTTTGTTAAGCTACTGCGAACTCCTCCGCTCTTCCAAGGGGCATTTAAACATCTTGTTAAGCTACTGCGACCTGCACGTCTCTTCCAAGGGGCATTTAAACCCTCTTGTTAAGCTACTGCTACCGCCACTGCTCTTCCAAGGGGCATTTCAACCGTCTTGTTAAGCTACTGCAACCTGCTTGTCTCTTGCAAGGGGCATTGAAACCATCTTGTTAAGCTATTGTAACCTCCACCACTTTTCCAAGGGACATTTAAACCGTTTGTTAAGCTACTGCGACTTGCTTGTCTCTTCCAAGGGGCCTTTAAACCTTCTTGTTAAGCTACTGCGACCTGCTCGTCTCTTCCAATGGGCATTTAAACCATCTTGTTAAGCTACTGCAACCTGCAAGTCTCTTCCAAGGGGCATTTAAACAGTCTTGATAAGCTGCTGCGACCTGCATGTCTCTTCCAAGGGGCATTTAAACCGTCTTGTTAAGCTACTGCGACCTCCACCGCTCTTTCAAGAGGCGTTTAAACCTTCTTCTTAAGCTTCTGCGACCTGCATGTCTCAACCAAGGGGCATTTAAACCGTCTTGTTAAGCTACTGCAACCTCCACAGCTCTTCCCAGGGGCATTTAAGCCGTCTTGTTAAGCTACTGCGACCTGCACGTCTCTTCCAAGGGGCATTTAAACAGTCTTGTTAAGCTACTGCTACTGCCACCGCTCTTCCAAGGGTCATTTTAACCGTCTTGTTAAGCTACTGCGACCTGCACGTCTCTTTCAACGGGCATTTATACAGTCTTGTTAAGCTTCTGCGCCTTGCATGTCTTTTCCAAGGGGCATTTAAACCGTCTTGTTAAGCTACTGCAATCTGCACTTCTCTTCCAAGTGGCATTTAAACCGTCTTGTTAAGCTACTGCGACCTGTAAGTCTCTTCCAAGGGGCATTTAAACCGTCTTGATAAGCTGCTGCGACCTGCATGTCTCTTCCAAGGGGCATTTAAAACGTCTTGTTAAGCTACTGCGACCTGTAAGTCTCTTCCAAGGGGCATTTAAACCGTCTTGATAAGCTGCTGTGACCTGCATGTCCCTTCCAAGGGGAATTTAAACCATCTTGTTAAGCTACTGCGACTTGCACGTCTTTTCCAAGGGGCATTTAAACCGTCTTGTTTAGCTACTGTAACTTCCACCACTTTTCCAATGGGCATTTAAACCGTCTTGTTAAGCTACTGCGACCTGGATGTCTCTTCTAAGGGGCATTTAAAACCGTCTTGTTAAGCTACTTCGACCTGCACGTCTCTTTCAAGGGGCATTTAAACCGTCTTGTTAAGCAGCTGCGACCTGCATGTCTCTTCCAAGGGGCATTTAAACCGTCTTGTTAAGCTACTGCGACCTCCACTGCTCTTCCAAGGGGCATTTAAACCGTCTTGTTAAGCTACTGCGACCTGCATGTCTCTTCCAAGGGGCATTTAAACCGTCTTGTTAAGCTACTGCTACCGCCACCGCTCTTCCAAGGGGCATTTTAACCGTCTTGTTAAGCTACTGCGACCTGCACGTCTCTTTCAATGGGCATTTAAACCGTTTTGTTAAGCTATTGTAACCTCCACCTCTTTTCCAAGGGGCATTTAAACCGTCTTGTTAAGCTACTGCAACCTGCACGTCTTTTCCAAGGGGCATTTAAACCGTCTTGTTAAGCTACTGTGACCTGCAAGTCTCTTCCAAGGGGCATTTAAACTGTCTTGATAAGCTGCTGCGACCTGCATGTCTCTTCCAAGGGGCATTTAAAACGTCTTGTTAAGCTACTGCGACCTGCACGTCTCTTCCAAGGGGCATTTAAACCGTCTTGTTAAGCTACTGCGACCTGCATGTCTCTTCGAAGGGGCATTTAAACCATCTTGCTAAGCTACTGTGACCTGCAAGTCTCTTCCAAGGGGCATTTAAACCATCTTGTTAAGCTACTGCTACCGCCACTGCTCTTCCAAGGGGCATTTTAACCGTCTTGTTAAGCTACTGCGACCTGCACGCCTCTTTCAACGGGCATTTAAACCGTCTTGTTAAGCTACTGTAACCTCCACCTCTTTTCCAAGGGGCATTTAAACCGTCTTGTTAAGCTACTGCAACCTGCACTTCTCTTCCAAGGGGCATTTAAACCGTCTTGTTAAGCTACTGCGACCTGTACGTCTCTTCCAAGGGGCATCTAAATCGTCTTGTTAAGCTACTGCGATTTGCACGTGTTTCCAAGGGGCATTTAATCAGTTTTGTTAAGCTACTGTAACCTCCACCACTTTTCCAAGGGGCATTTAAACCATCTTGTTAAGCTACTGTGACCTGCACGTCTCTTTCAAGGAGCATTTAAACCATCTTGTTCAACTACTGCGACCTGCATGTTTCTTCCAAGGGGCATTTAAACTGTCTTGTTAAGCTACTGCGACCTGCACATCTCTTCCAAGGGGCATTTAAACTGTCTTGTTAAGCTGCTGCGACCTGCATGTCTCTTCCAAGGGGCATTTAAACAGTCTTGTTAAGCTACTGCGAACTCCACCGCTCTTCCAAGGGGCATTTAAACCATCTTGTTAAGCTACTGCGACCTGCACGTCTCTTTCAAGGGGCATTTAAACCCTCTTATTAAGCTACTGCTACCGCCACTGCTCTTCCAAGGGGCATCTCAACCGTCTTGTTAAGCTACTGCAACCTGCATGTCTCTTGCAAGGGGCATTTAAGCTGTCTTGTTAAGCTACTGCGACCTCCACGTCTCTTCCAAGGGGCATTTAATCCGTCTTGTTAAGCTATTGTAACCTCCACCACTTTTCCAAGGGACATTTAAACCGTCTTGTTAAGCTACTGCGACTTGCTCGTCTCTTCCAAGGGGCCTTTAAACCGTCTTGTTAAGCTACTGCGACCTGCTCGTCTTTTCCAAGGAGCCTTTAAACCATCTTGTTAAGCTACTGCGACCTGCATGTCTCTTCCAAGGGGCATTTAAACCATCTTGTTAAGCTACTGCGACATGCAAGTCTTTTCCAAGTGTCATTTAAACCATCTTGTTAAGCTACTGCGACCTGCATGTTTCTTCCAAGGGGCATTTAAACTGTCTTGTTAAGCTACTGCGACCTGCACATCTCTTCTAAGGGGCATTTAAACCGTCTTGTTAAGCTGCTGCGACCTGCATGTCTCTTCCAAGGGGCATTTAAACAGTCTTGTCAAGCTACTGCGACCTCAACCGCTCTTCCAAGGGGCATTTAAGCAATCTTGTTAAGCTACTGCGACCTGCACGTCTCTTCCAAGGGGCTTTTCAACCGTCTTGTTAAGCTACTGCAACCTGCATGTCTCTTGCAAGGGGCATTTAAACCGTCTTGTTAAGCTACTGCGACCTCCACCGCTCTTCCAAGGGGCATTTAAACCGTCTTGTTAAGCTACTGCGACTTGCAAGTCTTTTCCAAGGGGCATTTAAACCGTCTTGTTAAGCTACTGTAAGCTCCACCACTTTTCCAAGGGGCATTTAAAACGTCTTGTTAATCTACTGCGACCTGCACTTCTCTTCCAAGGGACATTTAAACCATCTTGTTAAGCTACTGCGACCTGCATGTCTCTTCCAAGGGGCATTTAAATGGTCTTGTTTAGCTACAGCGACCAGCACGTCTCTTCCAAGGGGCATTTAAACCATCTTGTTAAGCTACTGCGACCTGCATGTCTCTTATAAGTGGAATTTAAACCATCTTGTTAAGCTACTGCGACTTGCACGTCTTTTCCAAGGGGCATTTAAATCGTCTTGTTAAGCTACTGCGACCTGCACGTCTCTTTCAATGGGCATTTAAACCGTCTTGTTAAGCTACTGTAACCTCCACCTCTTTTCCAAGGGGCATTTAAACCGTCTTGTTAAGCTACTGCAACCTGCAAGTCTTTTCCAAGGGGCATTTAAACCGTCTTGTTAAGCTACTGTGACCTGCAAGTCTCTTCCAAGGGGCATTTAAACTGTCTTGTTAAGCTACTGCGACCTGCACATCTCTTCCAAGGGGCATTTAAACCATCTTGTTAAGCTGCTGCGACCTGCATGTCTCTTCCAAGGGGCATTTAAACAGTTTTGTTAAGCTACTGCGAACTCCTCCGCTCTTCCAAGGGGCATTTAAACATCTTGTTAAGTTACTGCGACCTGCACGTCTCTTCCAAGGGGCATTTAAACCCTCTTGTTAAGCTACTGCTACCGCCACTGCTCTTCCAAGGGGCATTTCAACCGTCTTGTTAAGCTACTGCAATCTGCTTGTCTCTTGCAAGGGGCATTGAAACCATCTTGTTAAGCTATTGTAACCTCCAAAACTTTTCCAAGGGACATTTAAACCGTTTGTTAAGCTACTGCGACTTGCTTGTCTCTTCCAAGGGGCCTTTAAACCTTCTTGTTAAGCTACTGCGACCTGCTCGTCTCTTCCAATGGGCATTTAAACCATCTTGTTAAGCTACTGCAACCTGCAAGTCTCTTCCAAGGGGCATTTAAACAGTCTTGATAAGCTGCTGCGACCTGCATGTCTCTTCCAAGGGGCATTTAAACCGTCTTGTTAAGCTACTGCGACCTCCACCGCTCTTTCAAGAGGCATTTAAACCTTCTTCTTAAGCTTCTGCGACCTGCATGTCTCAACCAAGGGGCATTTAAACCGTCTTGTTAAGCTACTGCAACCTCCACAGCTCTTCCCAGGGGCATTTAAACCGTCTTGTTAAGCTACTGCGACCTGCACGTCTCTTCCAAGGGGCATTTAAACAGTCTTGTTAAGCTACTGCTACTGCCACCGCTCTTCCAAGGGTCATTTTAACCGTCTTGTTAAGCTACTGCGACCTGCACGTCTCTTTCAACGGGCATTTATACAGTCTTGTTAAGCTTCTGCGCCTTGCATGTCTTTTCCAAGGGGCATTTAAACCGTCTTGTTAAGCTACTGCAATCTGCACTTCTCTTCCAAGTGGCATTTAAACCGTCTTGTTAAGCTACTGCGACCTGTAAGTCTCTTCCAAGGGGCATTTAAACCGTCTTGATAAGCTGCTGCGACCTGCATGTCTCTTCCAAGGGGCATTTAAAACGTCTTGTTAAGCTACTGCGACCTGTAAGTCTCTTCCAAGGGTCATTTAAACCGTCTTGATAAGCTGCTGTGACCTGCATGTCCCTTCCAAGGGGAATTTAAGCCATCTTGTTAAGCTACTGCGACTTGCACGTCTTTTCCAAGGGGCATTTAAACCGTCTTGTTTAGCTACTGTAACTTCCACCACTTTTCCAATGGGCATTTAAACCGTCTTGTTAAGCTACTGCGACCTGGATGTCTCTTCTAAGGGGCATTTAAAACCGTCTTCTTAAGCTACTTCGACCTGCACGTCTCTTTCAAGGGGCATTTAAACCGTCTTGTTAAGCAGCTGCGACCTGCATGTCTCTTCCAAGGGGCATTTAAACCGTCTTGTTAAGCTACTGCGACCTCCACTGCTCTTCCAAGGGGCATTTAAACCGTCTTGTTAAGCTACTGCGACCTGCATGTCTCTTCCAAGGGGCATTTAAACCGTCTTGTTAAGCTACTGCTACCGCCACCGCTCTTCCAAGGGGCATTTTAACCGTCTTGTTAAGCTACTGCGATCTGCACGTCTCTTTCAATGGGCATTTAAACCGTTTTGTTAAGCTATTGTAACCTCCACCTCTTTTCCAAGGGGCATTTAAACCGTCTTGTTAAGCTACTGCAACCTGCACGTCTTTTCCAAGGGGCATTTAAACCGTCTTGTTAAGCTACTGTGACCTGCAAGTCTCTTCCAAGGGGCATTTAAACTGTCTTGATAAGCTGCTGCGACCTGCATGTCTCTTCCAAGGGGCATTTAAAACGTCTTGTTAAGCTACTGCGACCTGCACGTCTCTTCCAAGGGGCATTTAAACCGTCTTGTTAAGCTACTGCGACCTGCATGTCTCTTCGAAGGGGCATTTAAACCATCTTGCTAAGCTACTGTGACCTGCAAGTCTCTTCCAAGGGGCATTTAAACCATCTTGTTAAGCTACTGCTACCGCCACCGCTCTTCCAAGGGGCATTTTAACCGTCTTGTTAAGCTACTGCGACCTGCACGCCTCTTTCAACGGGCATTTAAACCGTCTTGTTAAGCTACTGTAACCTCCACCTCTTTTCCAAGGGGCATTTAAACCGTCTTGTTAAGCTACTGCAACCTGCACTTCTCTTCCAAGGGGCATTTAAACCGTCTTGTTAAGCTACTGCGACCTGTACGTCTCTTCCAAGGGGCATCTAAATCGTCTTGTTAAGCTACTGCGATTTGCACGTGTTTCCAAGGGGCATTTAATCAGTTTTGTTAAGCTACTGTAACCTCCACCACTTTTCCAAGGGGCATTTAAACCATCTTGTTAAGCTACTGTGACCTGCACGTCTCTTTCAAGGAGCATTTAAACCATCTTGTTCAACTACTGCGACCTGCATGTTTCTTCCAAGGGGCATTTAAACTGTCTTGTTAAGCTACTGCGACCTGCACATCTCTTCCAAGGGGCATTTAAACTGTCTTGTTAAGCTGCTGCGACCTGCATGTCTCTTCCAAGGGGCATTTAAACAGTCTTGTTAAGCTACTGCGAACTCCACCGCTCTTCCAAGGGGCATTTAAACCATCTTGTTAAGCTACTGCGACCTGCACGTCTCTTTCAAGGGGCATTTAAACCCTCTTATTAAGCTACTGCTACCGCCACTGCTCTTCCAAGGGGCATCTCAACCGTCTTGTTAAGCTACTGCAACCTGCATGTCTCTTGCAAGGGGCATTTAAGCTGTCTTGTTAAGCTACTGCGACCTCCACGTCTCTTCCAAGGGGCATTTAATCCGTCTTGTTAAGCTATTGTAACCTCCACCACTTTTCCAAGGGACATTTAAACCGTCTTGTTAAGCTACTGCGACTTGCTCGTCTCTTCCAAGGGGCCTTTAAACCGTCTTGTTAAGCTACTGCGACCTGCTCGTCTTTTCCAAGGAGCCTTTAAACCATCTTGTTAAGCTACTGCGACCTGCATGTCTCTTCCAAGGGGCATTTAAACCATCTTGTTAAGCTACTGCGACATGCAAGTCTTTTCCAAGTGTCATTTAAACCATCTTGTTAAGCTACTGCGACCTGCATGTTTCTTCCAAGGGGCATTTAAACTGTCTTGTTAAGCTACTGCGACCTGCACATCTCTTCTAAGGGGCATTTAAACCGTCTTGTTAAGCTGCTGCGACCTGCATGTCTCTTCCAAGGGGCATTTAAACAGTCTTGTCAAGCTACTGCGACCTCAACCGCTCTTCCAAGGGGCATTTAAGCAATCTTGTTAAGCTACTGCGACCTGCACGTCTCTTCCAAGGGGCTTTTCAACCGTCTTGTTAAGCTACTGCAACCTGCATGTCTCTTGCAAGGGGCATTTAAACCGTCTTGTTAAGCTACTGCGACCTCCACCGCTCTTCCAAGGGGCATTTAAACCGTCTTGTTAAGCTACTGCGACTTGCAAGTCTTTTCCAAGGGGCATTTAAACCGTCTTGTTAAGCTACTGTAAGCTCCACCACTTTTCCAAGGGGCATTTAAAACGTCTTGTTAATCTACTGCGACCTGCACTTCTCTTCCAAGGGACATTTAAACCATCTTGTTAAGCTACTGCGACCTGCATGTCTCTTCCAAGGGGCATTTAAATGGTCTTGTTTAGCTACAGCGACCAGCACGTCTCTTCCAAGGGGCATTTAAACCATCTTGTTAAGCTACTGCGACCTGCATGTCTCTTATAAGTGGAATTTAAACCATCTTGTTAAGCTACTGCGACTTGCACGTCTTTTCCAAGGGGCATTTAAATCGTCTTGTTAAGCTACTGCGACCTGCACGTCTCTTTCAATGGGCATTTAAACCGTCTTGTTAAGCTACTGTAACCTCCACCTCTTTTCCAAGGGGCATTTAAACCGTCTTGTTAAGCTACTGCAACCTGCACGTCTTTTCCAAGGGGCATTTAAACCGTCTTGTTAAGCTACTGTGACCTGCAAGTCTCTTCCAAGGGGCATTTAAACTGTCTTGTTAAGCTACTGCGACCTGCACATCTCTTCCAAGGGGCATTTAAACCATCTTCTTAAGCTGCTGCGACCTGCATGTCTCTTCCAAGGGGCATTTAAACAGTTTTGTTAAGCTACTGCGAACTCCTCCGCTCTTCCAAGGGGCATTTAAACATCTTGTTAAGCTACTGCGACCTGCACGTCTCTTCCAAGGGGCATTTAAACCCTCTTGTTAAGCTACTGCTACCGCCACTGCTCTTCCAAGGGGCATTTCAACCGTCTTGTTAAGCTACTGCAACCTGCTTGTCTCTTGCAAGGGGCATTGAAACCATCTTGTTAAGCTATTGTAACCTCCACCACTTTTCCAAGGGACATTTAAACCGTTTGTTAAGCTACTGCGACTTGCTTGTCTCTTCCAAGGGGCCTTTAAACCTTCTTGTTAAGCTACTGCGACCTGCTCGTCTCTTCCAATGGGCATTTAAACCATCTTGTTAAGCTACTGCAACCTGCAAGTCTCTTCCAAGGGGCATTTAAACAGTCTTGATAAGCTGCTGCGACCTGCATGTCTCTTCCAAGGGGCATTTAAACCGTCTTGTTAAGCTACTGCGACCTCCACCGCTCTTTCAAGAGGCATTTAAACCTTCTTCTTAAGCTTCTGCGACCTGCATGTCTCAACCAAGGGGCATTTAAACCGTCTTGTTAAGCTACTGCAACCTCCACAGCTCTTCCCAGGGGCATTTAAACCGTCTTGTTAAGCTACTGCGACCTGCACGTCTCTTCCAAGGGGCATTTAAACAGTCTTGTTAAGCTACTGCTACTGCCACCGCTCTTCCAAGGGTCATTTTAACCGTCTTGTTAAGCTACTGCGACCTGCACGTCTCTTTCAACGGGCATTTATACAGTCTTGTTAAGCTTCTGCGCCTTGCATGTCTTTTCCAAGGGGCATTTAAACCGTCTTGTTAAGCTACTGCAATCTGCACTTCTCTTCCAAGTGGCATTTAAACCGTCTTGTTAAGCTACTGCGACCTGTAAGTCTCTTCCAAGGGGCATTTAAACCGTCTTGATAAGCTGCTGCGACCTGCATGTCTCTTCCAAGGGGCATTTAAAACGTCTTGTTAAGCTACTGCGACCTGTAAGTCTCTTCCAAGGGTCATTTAAACCGTCTTGATAAGCTGCTGTGACCTGCATGTCCCTTCCAAGGGGAATTTAAACCATCTTGTTAAGCTACTGCGACTTGCACGTCTTTTCCAAGGGGCATTTAAACCGTCTTGTTTAGCTACTGTAACTTCCACCACTTTTCCAATGGGCATTTAAACCGTCTTGTTAAGCTACTGCGACCTGGATGTCTCTTCTAAGGGGCATTTAAAACCGTCTTGTTAAGCTACTTCGACCTGCACGTCTCTTTCAAGGGGCATTTAAACCGTCTTGTTAAGCAGCTGCGACCTGCATGTCTCTTCCAAGGGGCATTTAAACCGTCTTGTTAAGCTACTGCGACCTCCACTGCTCTTCCAAGGGGCATTTAAACCGTCTTGTTAAGCTACTGCGACCTGCATGTCTCTTCCAAGGGGCATTTAAACCGTCTTGTTAAGCTACTGCTACCGCCACCGCTCTTCCAAGGGGCATTTTAACCGTCTTGTTAAGCTACTGCGACCTGCACGTCTCTTTCAATGGGCATTTAAACCGTTTTGTTAAGCTATTGTAACCTCCACCTCTTTTCCAAGGGGCATTTAAACCGTCTTGTTAAGCTACTGCAACCTGCACGTCTTTTCCAAGGGGCATTTAAACCGTCTTGTTAAGCTACTGTGACCTGCAAGTCTCTTCCAAGGGGCATTTAAACTGTCTTGATAAGCTGCTGCGACCTGCATGTCTCTTCCAAGGGGCATTTAAAACGTCTTGTTAAGCTACTGCGACCTGCACGTCTCTTCCAAGGGGCATTTAAACAGTCTTGATAAGCTGCTGCGACCTGCATGTCTCTTCCAAGGGGCATTTAAACCGTCTTGTTAAGCTACTGCGACCTCCACCGCTCTTTCAAGAGGCATTTAAACCTTCTTCTTAAGCTTCTGCGACCTGCATGTCTCAACCAAGGGGCATTTAAACCGTCTTGTTAAGCTACTGCAACCTCCACAGCTCTTCCCAGGGGCATTTAAACCGTCTTGTTAAGCTACTGCGACCTGCACGTCTCTTCCAAGGGGCATTTAAACAGTCTTGTTAAGCTACTGCTACTGCCACCGCTCTTCCAAGGGTCATTTTAACCGTCTTGTTAAGCTACTGCGACCTGCACGTCTCTTTCAACGGGCATTTATACAGTCTTGTTAAGCTTCTGCGCCTTGCATGTCTTTTCCAAGGGGCATTTAAACCGTCTTGTTAAGCTACTGCAATCTGCACTTCTCTTCCAAGTGGCATTTAAACCGTCTTGTTAAGCTACTGCGACCTGTAAGTCTCTTCCAAGGGGCATTTCAACCGTCTTGATAAGCTGCTGCGACCTGCATGTCTCTTCCAAGGGGCATTTAAAACGTCTTGTTAAGCTACTGCGACCTGTAAGTCTCTTCCAAGGGTCATTTAAACCGTCTTGATAAGCTGCTGTCACCTGCATGTCCCTTCCAAGGGGAATTTAAACCATCTTGTTAAGCTACTGCGACTTGCACGTCTTTTCCAAGGGGCATTTAAACCGTCTTGTTTAGCTACTGTAACTTCCACCACTTTTCCAATGGGCATTTAAACCGTCTTGTTAAGCTACTGCGACCTGGATGTCTCTTCTAAGGGGCATTTAAAACCGTCTTCTTAAGCTACTTCGACCTGCACGTCTCTTTCAAGGGGCATTTAAACCGTCTTGTTAAGCAGCTGCGACCTGCATGTCTCTTCCAAGGGGCATTTAAACCGTCTTGTTAAGCTACTGCGACCTCCACTGCTCTTCCAAGGGGCATTTAAACCGTCTTGTTAAGCTACTGCGACCTGCATGTCTCTTCCAAGGGGCATTTAAACCGTCTTGTTAAGCTACTGCTACCGCCACCGCTCTTCCAAGGGGCATTTTAACCGTCTTGTTAAGCTACTGCGATCTGCACGTCTCTTTCAATGGGCATTTAAACCGTTTTGTTAAGCTATTGTAACCTCCACCTCTTTTCCAAGGGGCATTTAAACCGTCTTGTTAAGCTACTGCAACCTGCACGTCTTTTCCAAGGGGCATTTAAACCGTCTTGTTAAGCTACTGTGACCTGCAAGTCTCTTCCAAGGGGCATTTAAACTGTCTTGATAAGCTGCTGCGACCTGCATGTCTCTTCCAAGGGGCATTTAAAACGTCTTGTTAAGCTACTGCGACCTGCACGTCTCTTCCAAGGGGCATTTAAACCGTCTTGTTAAGCTACTGCGACCTGCATGTCTCTTCGAAGGGGCATTTAAACCATCTTGCTAAGCTACTGTGACCTGCAAGTCTCTTCCAAGGGGCATTTAAACCATCTTGTTAAGCCACTGCTACCGCCACCGCTCTTCCAAGGGGCATTTTAACCGTCTTGTTAAGCTACTGCGACCTGCACGCCTCTTTCAACGGGCATTTAAACCGTCTTGTTAAGCTACTGTAACCTCCACCTCTTTTCCAAGGGGCATTTAAACCGTCTTGTTAAGCTACTGCAACCTGCACTTCTCTTCCAAGGGGCATTTAAACCGTCTTGTTAAGCTACTGCGACCTGTACGTCTCTTCCAAGGGGCATCTAAATCGTCTTGTTAAGCTACTGCGATTTGCACGTGTTTCCAAGGGGCATTTAATCAGTTTTGTTAAGCTACTGTAACCTCCACCACTTTTCCAAGGGGCATTTAAACCATCTTGTTAAGCTACTGTGACCTGCACGTCTCTTTCAAGGAGCATTTAAACCATCTTGTTCAACTACTGCGACCTGCATGTTTCTTCCAAGGGGCATTTAAACTGTCTTGTTAAGCTACTGCGACCTGCACATCTCTTCCAAGGGGCATTTAAACTGTCTTGTTAAGCTGCTGCGACCTGCATGTCTCTTCCAAGGGGCATTTAAACAGTCTTGTTAAGCTACTGCGAACTCCACCGCTCTTCCAAGGGGCATTTAAACCATCTTGTTAAGCTACTGCGACCTGCACGTCTCTTTCAAGGGGCATTTAAACCCTCTTATTAAGCTACTGCTACCGCCACTGCTCTTCCAAGGGGCATCTCAACCGTCTTGTTAAGCTACTGCAACCTGCATGTCTCTTGCAAGGGGCATTTAAGCTGTCTTGTTAAGCTACTGCGACCTCCACGTCCCTTCCAAGGGGCATTTAATCCGTCTTGTTAAGCTATTGTAACCTCCACCACTTTTCCAAGGGACATTTAAACCGTCTTGTTAAGCTACTGCGACTTGCTCGTCTCTTCCAAGGGGCCTTTAAACCGTCTTGTTAAGCTACTGCGACCTGCTCGTCTTTTCCAAGGAGCCTTTAAACCATCTTGTTAAGCTACTGCGACTTGCAAGTCTTTTCCAAGGGGCATTTAAACCGTCTTGTTAAGCTACTGTAAGCTCCACCACTTTTCCAAGGGGCATTTAAAACGTCTTGTTAATCTACTGCGACCTGCACTTCTCTTCCAAGGGACATTTAAACCATCTTGTTAAGCTACTGCGACCTGCATGTCTCTTCCAAGGGGCATTTAAATGGTCTTGTTTAGCTACAGCGACCAGCACGTCTCTTCCAAGGGGCATTTAAACCATCTTGTTAAGCTACTGCGACCTGCATGTCTCTTATAAGTGGAATTTAAACCATCTTGTTAAGCTACTGCGACTTGCACGTCTTTTCCAAGGGGCATTTAAATCGTCTTGTTAAGCTACTGCGACCTGCACGTCTCTTTCAATGGGCATTTAAACCGTCTTGTTAAGCTACTGTAACCTCCACCTCTTTTCCAAGGGGCATTTAAACCGTCTTGTTAAGCTACTGCAACCTGCACGTCTTTTCCAAGGGGCATTTAAACCGTCTTGTTAAGCTACTGTGACCTGCAAGTCTCTTCCAAGGGGCATTTAAACTGTCTTGTTAAGCTACTGCGACCTGCACATCTCTTCCAAGGGGCATTTAAACCATCTTGTTAAGCTGCTGCGACCTGCATGTCTCTTCCAAGGGGCATTTAAACAGTTTTGTTAAGCTACTGCGAACTCCTCCGCTCTTCCAAGGGGCATTTAAACATCTTGTTAAGCTACTGCGACCTGCACGTCTCTTCCAAGGGGCATTTAAACCCTCTTGTTAAGCTACTGCTACCGCCACTGCTCTTCCAAGGGGCATTTCAACCGTCTTGTTAAGCTACTGCAACCTGCTTGTCTCTTGCAAGGGGCATTGAAACCATCTTGTTAAGCTATTGTAACCTCCACCACTTTTCCAAGGGACATTTAAACCGTTTGTTAAGCTACTGCGACTTGCTTGTCTCTTCCAAGGGGCCTTTAAACCTTCTTGTTAAGCTACTGCGACCTGCTCGTCTCTTCCAATGGGCATTTAAACCATCTTGTTAAGCTACTGCAACCTGCAAGTCTCTTCCAAGGGGCATTTAAACAGTCTTGATAAGCTGCTGCGACCTGCATGTCTCTTCCAAGGGGCATTTAAACCGTCTTGTTAAGCTACTGCGACCTCCACCGCTCTTTCAAGAGGCATTTAAACCTTCTTCTTAAGCTTCTGCGACCTGCATGTCTCAACCAAGGGGCATTTAAACCGTCTTGTTAAGCTACTGCAACCTCCACAGCTCTTCCCAGGGGCATTTAAACCGTCTTGTTAAGCTACTGCGACCTGCACGTCTCTTCCAAGGGGCATTTAAACAGTCTTGTTAAGCTACTGCTACTGCCACCGCTCTTCCAAGGGTCATTTTAACCGTCTTGTTAAGCTACTGCGACCTGCACGTCTCTTTCAACGGGCATTTATACAGTCTTGTTAAGCTTCTGCGCCTTGCATGTCTTTTCCAAGGGGCATTTAAACCGTCTTGTTAAGCTACTGCAATCTGCACTTCTCTTCCAAGTGGCATTTAAACCGTCTTGTTAAGCTACTGCGACCTGTAAGTCTCTTCCAAGGGGCATTTAAACCGTCTTGATAAGCTGCTGCGACCTGCATGTCTCTTCCAAGGGGCATTTAAAACGTCTTGTTAAGCTACTGCGACCTGTAAGTCTCTTCCAAGGGTCATTTAAACCGTCTTGATAAGCTGCTGTGACCTGCATGTCCCTTCCAAGGGGAATTTAAACCATCTTGTTAAGCTACTGCGACTTGCACGTCTTTTCCAAGGGGCATTTAAACCGTCTTGTTTAGCTACTGTAACTTCCACCACTTTTCCAATGGGCATTTAAACCGTCTTGTTAAGCTACTGCGACCTGGATGTCTCTTCTAAGGGGCATTTAAAACCGTCTTGTTAAGCTACTTCGACCTGCACGTCTCTTTCAAGGGGCATTTAAACCGTCTTGTTAAGCAGCTGCGACCTGCATGTCTCTTCCAAGGGGCATTTAAACCGTCTTGTTAAGCTACTGCGACCTCCACTGCTCTTCCAAGGGGCATTTAAACCGTCTTGTTAAGCTACTGCGACCTGCATGTCTCTTCCAAGGGGCATTTAAACCGTCTTGTTAAGCTACTGCTACCGCCACCGCTCTTCCAAGGGGCATTTTAACCGTCTTGTTAAGCTACTGCGACCTGCACGTCTCTTTCAATGGGCATTTAAACCGTTTTGTTAAGCTATTGTAACCTCCACCTCTTTTCCAAGGGGCATTTAAACCGTCTTGTTAAGCTACTGCAACCTGCACGTCTTTTCCAAGGGGCATTTAAACCGTCTTGTTAAGCTACTGTGACCTGCAAGTCTCTTCCAAGGGGCATTTAAACTGTCTTGATAAGCTGCTGCGACCTGCATGTCTCTTCCAAGGGGCATTTAAAACGTCTTGTTAAGCTACTGCGACCTGCACGTCTCTTCCAAGGGGCATTTAAACCGTCTTGTTAAGCTACTGCGACCTGCATGTCTCTTCGAAGGGGCATTTAAACCATCTTGCTAAGCTACTGTGACCTGCAAGTCTCTTCCAAGGGGCATTTAAACCATCTTGTTAAGCTACTGCTACCGCCACCGCTCTTCCAAGGGGCATTTTAACCGTCTTGTTAAGCTACTGCGACCTGCACGCCTCTTTCAACGGGCATTTAAACCGTCTTGTTAAGCTACTGTAACCTCCACCTCTTTTCCAAGGGGCATTTAAACCGTCTTGTTAAGCTACTGCAACCTGCACTTCTCTTCCAAGGGGCATTTAAACCGTCTTGTTAAGCTACTGCGACCTGTACGTCTCTTCCAAGGGGCATCTAAATCGTCTTGTTAAGCTACTGCGATTTGCACGTGTTTCCAAGGGGCATTTAATCAGTTTTGTTAAGCTACTGTAACCTCCACCACTTTTCCAAGGGGCATTTAAACCATCTTGTTAAGCTACTGTGACCTGCACGTCTCTTTCAAGGAGCATTTAAACCATCTTGTTCAACTACTGCGACCTGCATGTTTCTTCCAAGGGGCATTTAAACTGTCTTGTTAAGCTACTGCGACCTGCACATCTCTTCCAAGGGGCATTTAAACTGTCTTGTTAAGCTGCTGCGACCTGCATGTCTCTTCCAAGGGGCATTTAAACAGTCTTGTTAAGCTACTGCGAACTCCACCGCTCTTCCAAGGGGCATTTAAACCATCTTGTTAAGCTACTGCGACCTGCACGTCTCTTTCAAGGGGCATTTAAACCCTCTTATTAAGCTACTGCTACCGCCACTGCTCTTCCAAGGGGCATCTCAACCGTCTTGTTAAGCTACTGCAACCTGCATGTCTCTTGCAAGGGGCATTTAAGCTGTCTTGTTAAGCTACTGCGACCTCCACGTCTCTTCCAAGGGGCATTTAATCCGTCTTGTTAAGCTATTGTAACCTCCACCACTTTTCCAAGGGACATTTAAACCGTCTTGTTAAGCTACTGCGACTTGCTCGTCTCTTCCAAGGGGCCTTTAAACCGTCTTGTTAAGCTACTGCGACCTGCTCGTCTTTTCCAAGGAGCCTTTAAACCATCTTGTTAAGCTACTGCGACCTGCATGTCTCTTCCAAGGGGCATTTAAACCATCTTGTTAAGCTACTGCGACATGCAAGTCTTTTCCAAGTGTCATTTAAACCATCTTGTTAAGCTACTGCGACCTGCATGTTTCTTCCAAGGGGCATTTAAACTGTCTTGTTAAGCTACTGCGACCTGCACATCTCTTCTAAGGGGCATTTAAACCGTCTTGTTAAGCTGCTGCGACCTGCATGTCTCTTCCAAGGGGCATTTAAACAGTCTTGTCAAGCTACTGCGACCTCAACCGCTCTTCCAAGGGGCATTTAAGCAATCTTGTTAAGCTACTGCGACCTGCACGTCTCTTCCAAGGGGCTTTTCAACCGTCTTGTTAAGCTACTGCAACCTGCATGTCTCTTGCAAGGGGCATTTAAACCGTCTTGTTAAGCTACTGCGACCTCCACCGCTCTTCCAAGGGGCATTTAAACCGTCTTGTTAAGCTACTGCGACTTGCAAGTCTTTTCCAAGGGGCATTTAAACCGTCTTGTTAAGCTACTGTAAGCTCCACCACTTTTCCAAGGGGCATTTAAAACGTCTTGTTAATCTACTGCGACCTGCACTTCTCTTCCAAGGGACATTTAAACCATCTTGTTAAGCTACTGCGACCTGCATGTCTCTTCCAAGGGGCATTTAAATGGTCTTGTTTAGCTACAGCGACCAGCACGTCTCTTCCAAGGGGCATTTAAACAATCTTGTTAAGCTACTGCGACCTGCATGTCTCTTATAAGTGGAATTTAAACCATCTTGTTAAGCTACTGCGACTTGCACGTCTTTTCCAAGGGGCATTTAAATCGTCTTGTTAAGCTACTGCGACCTGCACGTCTCTTTCAATGGGCATTTAAACCGTCTTGTTAAGCTACTGTAATCTCCACCTCTTTTCCAAGGGGCATTTAAACCGTCTTGTTAAGCTACTGCAACCTGCACGTCTTTTCCAAGGGGCATTTAAACCGTCTTGTTAAGCTACTGTGACCTGCAAGTCTCTTCCAAGGGGCATTTAAACTGTCTTGTTAAGCTACTGCGACCTGCACATCTCTTCCAAGGGGCATTTAAACCATCTTGTTAAGCTGCTGCGACCTGCATGTCTCTTCCAAGGGGCATTTAAACAGTTTTGTTAAGCTACTGCGAACTCCTCCGCTCTTCCAAGGGGCATTTAAACATCTTGTTAAGTTACTGCGACCTGCACGTCTCTTCCAAGGGGCATTTAAACCCTCTTGTTAAGCTACTGCTACCGCCACTGCTCTTCCAAGGGGCATTTCAACCGTCTTGTTAAGCTACTGCAATCTGCTTGTCTCTTGCAAGGGGCATTGAAACCATCTTGTTAAGCTATTGTAACCTCCAAAACTTTTCCAAGGGACATTTAAACCGTTTGTTAAGCTACTGCGACTTGCTTGTCTCTTCCGAGGGGCCTTTAAACCTTCTTGTTAAGCTACTGCGACCTGCTCGTCTCTTCCAATGGGCATTTAAACCATCTTGTTAAGCTACTGCAACCTGCAAGTCTCTTCCAAGGGGCATTTAAACAGTCTTGATAAGCTGCTGCGACCTGCATGTCTCTTCCAAGGGGCATTTAAACCGTCTTGTTAAGCTACTGCGACCTCCACCGCTCTTTCAAGAGGCATTTAAACCTTCTTCTTAAGCTTCTGCGACCTGCATGTCTCAACCAAGGGGCATTTAAACCGTCTTGTTAAGCTACTGCAACCTCCACAGCTCTTCCCAGGGGCATTTAAACCGTCTTGTTAAGCTACTGCGACCTGCACGTCTCTTCCAAGGGGCATTTAAACAGTCTTGTTAAGCTACTGCTACTGCCACCGCTCTTCCAAGGGTCATTTTAACCGTCTTGTTAAGCTACTGCGACCTGCACGTCTCTTTCAACGGGCATTTATACAGTCTTGTTAAGCTTCTGCGCCTTGCATGTCTTTTCCAAGGGGCATTTAAACCGTCTTGTTAAGCTACTGCAATCTGCACTTCTCTTCCAAGTGGCATTTAAACCGTCTTGTTAAGCTACTGCGACCTGTAAGTCTCTTCCAAGGGGCATTTAAACCGTCTTGATAAGCTGCTGCGACCTGCATGTCTCTTCCAAGGGGCATTTAAAACGTCTTGTTAAGCTACTGCGACCTGTAAGTCTCTTCCAAGGGTCATTTAAACCGTCTTGATAAGCTGCTGTGACCTGCATGTCCCTTCCAAGGGGAATTTAAACCATCTTGTTAAGCTACTGCGACTTGCACGTCTTTTCCAAGGGGCATTTAAACCGTCTTGTTTAGCTACTGTAACTTCCACCACTTTTCCAATGGGCATTTAAACCGTCTTGTTAAGCTACTGCGACCTGGATGTCTCTTCTAAGGGGCATTTAAAACCGTCTTCTTAAGCTACTTCGACCTGCACGTCTCTTTCAAGGGGCATTTAAACCGTCTTGTTAAGCAGCTGCGACCTGCATGTCTCTTCCAAGGGGCATTTAAACCGTCTTGTTAAGCTACTGCGACCTCCACTGCTCTTCCAAGGGGCATTTAAACCGTCTTGTTAAGCTACTGCGACCTGCATGTCTCTTCCAAGGGGCATTTAAACCGTCTTGTTAAGCTACTGCTACCGCCACCGCTCTTCCAAGGGGCATTTTAACCGTCTTGTTAAGCTACTGCGACCTGCACGTCTCTTTCAATGGGCATTTAAACCGTTTTGTTAAGCTATTGTAACCTCCACCTCTTTTCCAAGGGGCATTTAAACCGTCTTGTTAAGCTACTGCAACCTGCACGTCTTTTCCAAGGGGCATTTAAACCGTCTTGTTAAGCTACTGTGACCTGCAAGTCTCTTCCAAGGGGCATTTAAACTGTCTTGATAAGCTGCTGCGACCTGCATGTCTCTTCCAAGGGGCATTTAAAACGTCTTGTTAAGCTACTGCGACCTGCACGTCTCTTCCAAGGGGCATTTAAACCGTCTTGTTAAGCTACTGCGACCTGCATGTCTCTTCGAAGGGGCATTTAAACCATCTTGCTAAGCTACTGTGACCTGCAAGTCTCTTCCAAGGGGCATTTAAACCATCTTGTTAAGCTACTGCTACCGCCACCGCTCTTCCAAGGGGCATTTTAACCGTCTTGTTAAGCTACTGCGACCTGCACGCCTCTTTCAACGGGCATTTAAACCGTCTTGTTAAGCTACTGTAACCTCCACCTCTTTTCCAAGGGGCATTTAAACCGTCTTGTTAAGCTACTGCAACCTGCACTTCTCTTCCAAGGGGCATTTAAACCGTCTTGTTAAGCTACTGCGACCTGTACGTCTCTTCCAAGGGGCATCTAAATCGTCTTGTTAAGCTACTGCGATTTGCACGTGTTTCCAAGGGGCATTTAATCAGTTTTGTTAAGCTACTGTAACCTCCACCACTTTTCCAAGGGGCATTTAAACCATCTTGTTAAGCTACTGTGACCTGCACGTCTCTTTCAAGGAGCATTTAAACCATCTTGTTCAACTACTGCGACCTGCATGTTTCTTCCAAGGGGCATTTAAACTGTCTTGTTAAGCTACTGCGACCTGCACATCTCTTCCAAGGGGCATTTAAACTGTCTTGTTAAGCTGCTGCGACCTGCATGTCTCTTCCAAGGGGCATTTAAACAGTCTTGTTAAGCTACTGCGAACTCCACCGCTCTTCCAAGGGGCATTTAAACCATCTTGTTAAGCTACTGCGACCTGCACGTCTCTTTCAAGGGGCATTTAAACCCTCTTATTAAGCTACTGCTACCGCCACTGCTCTTCCAAGGGGCATCTCAACCGTCTTGTTAAGCTACTGCAACCTGCATGTCTCTTGCAAGGGGCATTTAAGCTGTCTTGTTAAGCTACTGCGACCTCCACGTCTCTTCCAAGGGGCATTTAATCCGTCTTGTTAAGCTATTGTAACCTCCACCACTTTTCCAAGGGACATTTAAACTGTCTTGTTAAGCTACTGCGACTTGCTCGTCTCTTCCAAGGGGCCTTTAAACCGTCTTGTTAAGCTACTGCGACCTGCTCGTCTTTTCCAAGGAGCCTTTAAACCATCTTGTTAAGCTACTGCGACCTGCATGTCTCTTCCAAGGGGCATTTAAACCATCTTGTTAAGCTACTGCGACATGCAAGTCTTTTCCAAGTGTCATTTAAACCATCTTGTTAAGCTACTGCGACCTGCATGTTTCTTCCAAGGGGCATTTAAACTGTCTTGTTAAGCTACTGCGACCTGCACATCTCTTCTAAGGGGCATTTAAACCGTCTTGTTAAGCTGCTGCGACCTGCATGTCTCTTCCAAGGGGCATTTAAACAGTCTTGTCAAGCTACTGCGACCTCAACCGCTCTTCCAAGGGGCATTTAAGCAATCTTGTTAAGCTACTGCGACCTGCACGTCTCTTCCAAGGGGCTTTTCAACCGTCTTGTTAAGCTACTGCAACCTGCATGTCTCTTGCAAGGGGCATTTAAACCGTCTTGTTAAGCTACTGCGACCTCCACCGCTCTTCCAAGGGGCATTTAAACCGTCTTGTTAAGCTACTGCGACTTGCAAGTCTTTTCCAAGGGGCATTTAAACCGTCTTGTTAAGCTACTGTAAGCTCCACCACTTTTCCAAGGGGCATTTAAAACGTCTTGTTAATCTACTGCGACCTGCACTTCTCTTCCAAGGGACATTTAAACCATCTTGTTAAGCTACTGCGACCTGCATGTCTCTTCCAAGGGGCATTTAAATGGTCTTGTTTAGCTACAGCGACCAGCACGTCTCTTCCAAGGGGCATTTAAACCATCTTGTTAAGCTACTGCGACCTGCATGTCTCTTATAAGTGGAATTTAAACCATCTTGTTAAGCTACTGCGACTTGCACGTCTTTTCCAAGGGGCATTTAAATCGTCTTGTTAAGCTACTGCGACCTGCACGTCTCTTTCAATGGGCATTTAAACCGTCTTGTTAAGCTACTGTAACCTCCACCTCTTTTCCAAGGGGCATTTAAACCGTCTTGTTAAGCTACTGCAACCTGCACGTCTTTTCCAAGGGGCATTTAAACCGTCTTGTTAAGCTACTGTGACCTGCAAGTCTCTTCCAAGGGGCATTTAAACTGTCTTGTTAAGCTACTGCGACCTGCACATCTCTTCCAAGGGGCATTTAAACCATCTTGTTAAGCTGCTGCGACCTGCATGTCTCTTCCAAGGGGCATTTAAACAGTTTTGTTAAGCTACTGCGAACTCCTCCGCTCTTCCAAGGGGCATTTAAACATCTTGTTAAGCTACTGCGACCTGCACGTCTCTTCCAAGGGGCATTTAAACCCTCTTGTTAAGCTACTGCTACCGCCACTGCTCTTCCAAGGGGCATTTCAACCGTCTTGTTAAGCTACTGCAACCTGCTTGTCTCTTGCAAGGGGCATTGAAACCATCTTGTTAAGCTATTGTAACCTCCACCACTTTTCCAAGGGACATTTAAACCGTTTGTTAAGCTACTGCGACTTGCTTGTCTCTTCCAAGGGGCCTTTAAACCTTCTTGTTAAGCTACTGCGACCTGCTCGTCTCTTCCAATGGGCATTTAAACCATCTTGTTAAGCTACTGCAACCTGCAAGTCTCTTCCAAGGGGCATTTAAACAGTCTTGATAAGCTGCTGCGACCTGCATGTCTCTTCCTAGGGGCATTTAAACCGTCTTGTTAAGCTACTGCGACCTCCACCGCTCTTTCAAGAGGCATTTAAACCTTCTTCTTAAGCTTCTGCGACCTGCATGTCTCAACCAAGGGGCATTTAAACCGTCTTGTTAAGCTACTGCAACCTCCACAGCTCTTCCCAGGGGCATTTAAACCGTCTTGTTAAGCTACTGCGACCTGCACGTCTCTTCCAAGGGGCATTTAAACAGTCTTGTTAAGCTACTGCTACTGCCACCGCTCTTCCAAGGGTCATTTTAACCGTCTTGTTAAGCTACTGCGACCTGCACGTCTCTTTCAACGGGCATTTATACAGTCTTGTTAAGCTTCTGCGCCTTGCATGTCTTTTCCAAGGGGCATTTAAACCGTCTTGTTAAGCTACTGCAATCTGCACTTCTCTTCCAAGTGGCATTTAAACCGTCTTGTTAAGCTACTGCGACCTGTAAGTCTCTTCCAAGGGGCATTTAAACCGTCTTGATAAGCTGCTGCGACCTGCATGTCTCTTCCAAGGGGCATTTAAAACGTCTTGTTAAGCTACTGCGACCTGTAAGTCTCTTCCAAGGGTCATTTAAACCGTCTTGATAAGCTGCTGTGACCTGCATGTCCCTTCCAAGGGGAATTTAAACCATCTTGTTAAGCTACTGCGACTTGCACGTCTTTTCCAAGGGGCATTTAAACCGTCTTGTTTAGCTACTGTAACTTCCACCACTTTTCCAATGGGCATTTAAACCGTCTTGTTAAGCTACTGCGACCTGGATGTCTCTTCTAAGGGGCATTTAAAACCGTCTTGTTAAGCTACTTCGACCTGCACGTCTCTTTCAAGGGGCATTTAAACCGTCTTGTTAAGCAGCTGCGACCTGCATGTCTCTTCCAAGGGGCATTTAAACCGTCTTGTTAAGCTACTGCGACCTCCACTGCTCTTCCAAGGGGCATTTAAACCGTCTTGTTAAGCTACTGCGACCTGCATGTCTCTTCCAAGGGGCATTTAAACCGTCTTGTTAAGCTACTGCTACCGCCACCGCTCTTCCAAGGGGCATTTTAACCGTCTTGTTAAGCTACTGCGACCTGCACGTCTCTTTCAATGGGCATTTAAACCGTTTTGTTAAGCTATTGTAACCTACACCTCTTTTCCAAGGGGCATTTAAACCGTCTTGTTAAGCTACTGCAACCTGCACGTCTTTTCCAAGGGGCATTTAAACCGTCTTGTTAAGCTACTGTGACCTGCAAGTCTCTTCCAAGGGGCATTTAAACTGTCTTGATAAGCTGCTGCGACCTGCATGTCTCTTCCAAGGGGCATTTAAAACGTCTTGTTAAGCTACTGCGACCTGCACGTCTCTTCCAAGGGGCATTTAAACCGTCTTGTTAAGCTACTGCGACCTGCATGTCTCTTCGAAGGGGCATTTAAACCATCTTGCTAAGCTACTGTGACCTGCAAGTCTCTTCCAAGGGGCATTTAAACCATCTTGTTAAGCTACTGCTACCGCCACCGCTCTTCCAAGGGGCATTTTAACCGTCTTGTTAAGCTACTGCGACCTGCACGCCTCTTTCAACGGGCATTTAAACCGTCTTGTTAAGCTACTGTAACCTCCACCTCTTTTCCAAGGGGCATTTAAACCGTCTTGTTAAGCTACTGCAACCTGCACTTCTCTTCCAAGGGGCATTTAAACCGTCTTGTTAAGCTACTGCGACCTGTACGTCTCTTCCAAGGGGCATCTAAATCGTCTTGTTAAGCTACTGCGATTTGCACGTGTTTCCAAGGGGCATTTAATCAGTTTTGTTAAGCTACTGTAACCTCCACCACTTTTCCAAGGGGCATTTAAACCATCTTGTTAAGCTACTGTGACCTGCACGTCTCTTTCAAGGAGCATTTAAACCATCTTGTTCAACTACTGCGACCTGCATGTTTCTTCCAAGGGGCATTTAAACTGTCTTGTTAAGCTACTGCGACCTGCACATCTCTTCCAAGGGGCATTTAAACTGTCTTGTTAAGCTGCTGCGACCTGCATGTCTCTTCCAAGGGGCATTTAAACAGTCTTGTTAAGCTACTGCGAACTCCACCGCTCTTCCAAGGGGCATTTAAACCATCTTGTTAAGCTACTGCGACCTGCACGTCTCTTTCAAGGGGCATTTAAACCCTCTTATTAAGCTACTGCTACCGCCACTGCTCTTCCAAGGGGCATCTCAACCGTCTTGTTAAGCTACTGCAACCTGCATGTCTCTTGCAAGGGGCATTTAAGCTGTCTTGTTAAGCTACTGCGACCTCCACGTCTCTTCCAAGGGGCATTTAATCCGTCTTGTTAAGCTATTGTAACCTCCACCACTTTTCCAAGGGACATTTAAACCGTCTTGTTAAGCTACTGCGACTTGCTCGTCTCTTCCAAGGGGCCTTTAAACCGTCTTGTTAAGCTACTGCGACCTGCTCGTCTTTTCCAAGGAGCCTTTAAACCATCTTGTTAAGCTACTGCGACCTGCATGTCTCTTCCAAGGGGCATTTAAACCATCTTGTTAAGCTACTGCGACATGCAAGTCTTTTCCAAGTGTCATTTAAACCATCTTGTTAAGCTACTGCGACCTGCATGTTTCTTCCAAGGGGCATTTAAACTGTCTTGTTAAGCTACTGCGACCTGCACATCTCTTCTAAGGGGCATTTAAACCGTCTTGTTAAGCTGCTGCGACCTGCATGTCTCTTCCAAGGGGCATTTAAACAGTCTTGTCAAGCTACTGCGACCTCAACCGCTCTTCCAAGGTGCATTTAAGCAATCTTGTTAAGCTACTGCGACCTGCACGTCTCTTCCAAGGGGCTTTTCAACCGTCTTGTTAAGCTACTGCAACCTGCATGTCTCTTGCAAGGGGCATTTAAACCGTCTTGTTAAGCTACTGCGACCTCCACCGCTCTTCCAAGGGGCATTTAAACCGTCTTGTTAAGCTACTGCGACTTGCAAGTCTTTTCCAAGGGGCATTTAAACCGTCTTGTTAAGCTACTGTAAGCTCCACCACTTTTCCAAGGGGCATTTAAAACGTCTTGTTAATCTACTGCGACCTGCACTTCTCTTCCAAGGGACATTTAAACCATCTTGTTAAGCTACTGCGACCTGCATGTCTCTTCCAAGGGGCATTTAAATGGTCTTGTTTAGCTACAGCGACCAGCACGTCTCTTCCAAGGGGCATTTAAACCATCTTGTTAAGCTACTGCGACCTGCATGTCTCTTATAAGTGGAATTTAAACCATCTTGTTAAGCTACTGCGACTTGCACGTCTTTTCCAAGGGGCATTTAAATCGTCTTGTTAAGCTACTGCGACCTGCACGTCTCTTTCAATGGGCATTTAAACCGTCTTGTTAAGCTACTGTAACCTCCACCTCTTTTCCAAGGGGCATTTAAACCGTCTTGTTAAGCTACTGCAACCTGCACGTCTTTTCCAAGGGGCATTTAAACCGTCTTGTTAAGCTACTGTGACCTGCAAGTCTCTTCCAAGGGGCATTTAAACTGTCTTGTTAAGCTACTGCGACCTGCACATCTCTTCCAAGGGGCATTTAAACCATCTTGTTAAGCTGCTGCGACCTGCATGTCTCTTCCAAGGGGCATTTAAACAGTTTTGTTAAGCTACTGCGAACTCCTCCGCTCTTCCAAGGGGCATTTAAACATCTTGTTAAGCTACTGCGACCTGCACGTCTCTTCCAAGGGGCATTTAAACCCTCTTGTTAAGCTACTGCTACCGCCACTGCTCTTCCAAGGGGCATTTCAACCGTCTTGTTAAGCTACTGCAACCTGCTTGTCTCTTGCAAGGGGCATTGAAACCATCTTGTTAAGCTATTGTAACCTCCACCACTTTTCCAAGGGACATTTAAACCGTTTGTTAAGCTACTGCGACTTGCTTGTCTCTTCCAAGGGGCCTTTAAACCTTCTTGTTAAGCTACTGCGACCTGCTCGTCTCTTCCAATGGGCATTTAAACCATCTTGTTAAGCTACTGCAACCTGCAAGTCTCTTCCAAGGGGCATTTAAACAGTCTTGATAAGCTGCTGCGACCTGCATGTCTCTTCCAAGGGGCATTTAAACCGTCTTGTTAAGCTACTGCGACCTCCACCGCTCTTTCAAGAGGCATTTAAACCTTCTTCTTAAGCTTCTGCGACCTGCATGTCTCAACCAAGGGGCATTTAAACCGTCTTGTTAAGCTACTGCAACCTCCACAGCTCTTCCCAGGGGCATTTAAACCGTCTTGTTAAGCTACTGCGACCTGCACGTCTCTTCCAAGGGGCATTTAAACAGTCTTGTTAAGCTACTGCTACTGCCACCGCTCTTCCAAGGGTCATTTTAACCGTCTTGTTAAGCTACTGCGACCTGCACGTCTCTTTCAACGGGCATTTATACAGTCTTGTTAAGCTTCTGCGCCTTGCATGTCTTTTCCAAGGGGCATTTAAACCGTCTTGTTAAGCTACTGCAATCTGCACTTCTCTTCCAAGTGGCATTTAAACCGTCTTGTTAAGCTACTGCGACCTGTAAGTCTCTTCCAAGGGGCATTTAAACCGTCTTGATAAGCTGCTGCGACCTGCATGTCTCTTCCAAGGGGCATTTAAAACGTCTTGTTAAGCTACTGCGACCTGTAAGTCTCTTCCAAGGGGCATTTAAACCGTCTTGATAAGCTGCTGTGACCTGCATGTCCCTTCCAAGGGGAATTTAAACCATCTTGTTAAGCTACTGCGACTTGCACGTCTTTTCCAAGGGGCATTTAAACCGTCTTGTTTAGCTACTGTAACTTCCACCACTTTTCCAATGGGCATTTAAACCGTCTTGTTAAGCTACTGCGACCTGGATGTCTCTTCTAAGGGGCATTTAAAACCGTCTTGTTAAGCTACTTCGACCTGCACGTCTCTTTCAAGGGGCATTTAAACCGTCTTGTTAAGCAGCTGCGACCTGCATGTCTCTTCCAAGGGGCATTTAAACCGTCTTGTTAAGCTACTGCGACCTCCACTGCTCTTCCAAGGGGCATTTAAACCGTCTTGTTAAGCTACTGCGACCTGCATGTCTCTTCCAAGGGGCATTTAAACCGTCTTGTTAAGCTACTGCTACCGCCACCGCTCTTCCAAGGGGCATTTTAACCGTCTTGTTAAGCTACTGCGACCTGCACGTCTCTTTCAATGGGCATTTAAACCGTTTTGTTAAGCTATTGTAACCTCCACCTCTTTTCCAAGGGGCATTTAAACCGTCTTGTTAAGCTACTGCAACCTGCACGTCTTTTCCAAGGGGCATTTAAACCGTCTTGTTAAGCTACTGTGACCTGCAAGTCTCTTCCAAGGGGCATTTAAACTGTCTTGATAAGCTGCTGCGACCTGCATGTCTCTTCCAAGGGGCATTTAAAACGTCTTGTTAAGCTACTGCGACCTGCACGTCTCTTCCAAGGGGCATTTAAACCGTCTTGTTAAGCTACTGCGACCTGCATGTCTCTTCGAAGGGGCATTTAAACCATCTTGCTAAGCTACTGTGACCTGCAAGTCTCTTCCAAGGGGCATTTAAACCATCTTGTTAAGCTACTGCTACCGCCACCGCTCTTCCAAGGGGCATTTTAACCGTCTTGTTAAGCTACTGCGACCTGCACGCCTCTTTCAACGGGCATTTAAACCGTCTTGTTAAGCTACTGTAACCTCCACCTCTTTTCCAAGGGGCATTTAAACCGTCTTGTTAAGCTACTGCAACCTGCACTTCTCTTCCAAGGGGCATTTAAACCGTCTTGTTAAGCTACTGCGACCTGTACGTCTCTTCCAAGGGGCATCTAAATCGTCTTGTTAAGCTACTGCGATTTGCACGTGTTTCCAAGGGGCATTTAAACAGTTTTGTTAAGCTACTGTAACCTCCACCACTTTTCCAAGGGGCATTTAAACCATCTTGTTAAGCTACTGTGACCTGCACGTCTCTTTCAAGGAGCATTTAAACCATCTTGTTCAACTACTGCGACCTGCATGTTTCTTCCAAGGGGCATTTAAACTGTCTTGTTAAGCTACTGCGACCTGCACATCTCTTCCAAGGGGCATTTAAACTGTCTTGTTAAGCTGCTGCGACCTGCATGTCTCTTCCAAGGGGCATTTAGACAGTCTTGTTAAGCTACTGCGAACTCCACCGCTCTTCCAAGGGGCATTTAAACCATCTTGTTAAGCTACTGCGACCTGCACGTCTCTTCCAAGGGGCATTTAAACCCTCTTATTAAGCTACTGCTACCGCCACTGCTCTTCCAAGGGGCATCTCAACCGTCTTGTTAAGCTACTGCAACCTGCATGTCTCTTGCAAGGGGCATTTAAGCTGTCTTGTTAAGCTACTGCGACCTCCACGTCTCTTCCAAGGGGCATTTAATCCGTCTTGTTAAGCTATTGTAACCTCCACCACTTTTCCAAGGGACATTTAAACCGTCTTGTTAAGCTACTGCGACTTGCTCGTCTCTTCCAAGGGGCCTTTAAACCGTCTTGTTAAGCTACTGCGACCTGCTCGTCTTTTCCAAGGAGCCTTTAAACCATCTTGTTAAGCTACTGCGACCTGCATGTCTCTTCCAAGGGGCATTTAAACCATCTTGTTAAGCTACTGCGACATGCAAGTCTTTTCCAAGTGTCATTTAAACCATCTTGTTAAGCTACTGCGACCTGCATGTTTCTTCCAAGGGGCATTTAAACTGTCTTGTTAAGCTACTGCGACCTGCACATCTCTTCTAAGGGGCATTTAAACCGTCTTGTTAAGCTGCTGCGACCTGCATGTCTCTTCCAAGGGGCATTTAAACAGTCTTGTCAAGCTACTGCGACCTCAACCGCTCTTCCAAGGGGCATTTAAGCAATCTTGTTAAGCTACTGCGACCTGCACGTCTCTTCCAAGGGGCTTTTCAACCGTCTTGTTAAGCTACTGCAACCTGCATGTCTCTTGCAAGGGGCATTTAAACCGTCTTGTTAAGCTACTGCGACCTCCACCGCTCTTCCAAGGGGCATTTAAACCGTCTTGTTAAGCTACTGCGACTTGCAAGTCTTTTCCAAGGGGCATTTAAACCGTCTTGTTAAGCTACTGTAAGCTCCACCACTTTTCCAAGGGGCATTTAAAACGTCTTGTTAATCTACTGCGACCTGCACTTCTCTTCCAAGGGACATTTAAACCATCTTGTTAAGCTACTGCGACCTGCATGTCTCTTCCAAGGGGCATTTAAATGGTCTTGTTTAGCTACAGCGACCAGCACGTCTCTTCCAAGGGGCATTTAAACCATCTTGTTAAGCTACTGCGACCTGCATGTCTCTTATAAGTGGAATTTAAACCATCTTGTTAAGCTACTGCGACTTGCACGTCTTTTCCAAGGGGCATTTAAATCGTCTTGTTAAGCTACTGCGACCTGGATGTCTCTTCCAAGGGGCATTAAAAACCGTCTTGTTAATCTACTTCGACCTGCACGTCTCTTTCAAGGGGCATTTAAACCGTCTTGTTAAGCAGCTGCGACCTGCATGTCTCTTCCAAGCGGCATTTAAACCGTCTTGTTAAGCTACTGCGACCTCCACCGCTCTTCCAAGGGGCATTTAAACCGTCTTTTTAAGCTCCTGCGACCTGCACGTCTCTTCCAAGTGGCATTTAAACCGTCTTGTTAAGCTACTGTGACCTGCACGTTTCTACCAAGGGGCATTTAAACAGTCTTTTTAAGCTACTGTGACCTGCATTTCTCGTCCAAGGGGCATTTAAACCGTCTTGTTAAGCTACTGCGAACTGCACGTCTCTTTCAAGGGTCATTTAAACCGTCTTATAAAGCTACTGCGTCCTGCATGTCTCTTCCAAGGGGCATTTAAACTGTCTTGTTAAGGTACTGCAACCTCCACCGCTCTTCCAAGGGGCATTTAAACCGTCTTGTTAAGCCACTGCGACCTGCACGTCTCTTCAAAGGCGCATTTAAACTTTCTTGTTATGCTACTGCGACGTGCACGTCTCTTCCAAGGCGCATTTAAACTGTCTTTTTAAGCTACTGCGACTTGAACGTCTCTTCCAAGGGGCATTTAAACCATCTTGTTAAGCTACTGTAACCTCCATCACTTTTCCAAGGGGCATTTAAACCATCTTGTTAAGCTACTGCGACGTTCACGTATTTTCCAAGGGGCATTTAAACAACCTTGTTAAGCTACTGCGACCTCCACCGCTCTTCCAAGGGGCATTTAAACCATCTTGTTAAGTTACTGCGACCTGCACTTCTCCACCAAGGGGCATTTAAACCGTGTTGGTAAGCTACTGCGTCCTGCAAGCCTCTTCTAAGGGGCATTTAAACCCTCTTGTTAAGCTACTGCGACCTGCTCGTCTCTTGCAGGGGGCATTTAAACCGTCTTGTTAAGCTACTGCGATCTGCATGTCTCTTCCAAGGGGCATTTAAACCGTCTTGTTAATCTACTGCGACCTGCACGTCTCTTCCAAGGGGCACTTAAACAGTCTTGGTAAGCTACTGCGACCTGCATGTTTCTACCAAGGGGCATTTAAACCGTCTTGTTAAGTTACTGCGACCTGCACGTCTCTTCAAAGGTGAATTTAAACAGGCTTGTTAAGCTGCTGCTACCTGCATGTCTCTTCCAAGGGGCATTTAAACCGTCTTGTTAAGCTGCTGCGACCTACACCGCTCTTCCAAGGGGCATTTAAACCGTCTTGTTAAGCTACTGCGACCTGCACGTCTTTTCCAAGTGACATTTAAACCGTCTTGGTAAGCTACAGCGAGCTGCAAGCCTCTTCCAAGGGGCATTTAAACCGTCTTGTTAAGCTACTGAGACCTGCACGTCTCTAAAAAGGGGCATTTAAACCATCTTGTTAAGCTATTGCGACCTGCAGGTCTTTTCCAAGGGGCATTTAAACCATCTTGTTAAGCTATTGCGACCTCCACCGCTCTTCCAAGGGGCATTTAAACCCATCTTGTTAAGCTACTGCGACCTGCACTTCTCTTCCAAGGGGCATTTAAACCGTCTTGGTAAGCTACTGCGATCTGCAAGCCTATTCTAAGGGGCATTTAAACCCTCTGGTTAAGCTACTGCCACCTGCACGTCTCTTGCAAGGGGCATTTAAACCGTCTTGTTAATCTACTGCGACCTGCACGTCTCTTCCAAGGGACATTTAAACCGTCTTGGTAAGCTACTGCGACTTGCACGTCTCTACCAAGGGGCATTTAAACCGTCTTGTTAAGCTACTGCGACCTGCACGTCTCTTCCAAGGGGCATTTAAACTGTCTTGTTAAGTTGCTGTGACCTGCATGTCTCTTCCAAGGGGCATTTAAACCGTCTTGTTAAGCTACTGCGACCTGCACATCTCTTCCAAGGGGCATTTAAACCGTCTTGTCAAGCTACTGCGACTTGCACGTGTCTTCCAAGGGGCATTTAAACCATCTTGTTAAGCTACTGTAGCCTCCACCACTTTTCCAAGGGGCATTTAAACAGTCTTGTTAAGCTACTGCGACCTGCACGTCTCTTCCAAGGGGCGTTTAAACCGTCTTGTTAAGATATTGAGACCTGCATGTCTCTACCAAGGGGCATTTAAACCGTCTTGTTAAGCTACTGCAACCTGCACGTCTCTTGCAAGGGGCATTTAAACAGTCTTGTTAAGCTGCTGTGACCTGCATGTCTCTTCCAAGGTTCATTTAAACCATCTTGTTAAGCTACTGCGACCTCCACCGCTCATCCAAGGGGCATTTAAACCATCTTGTTAAGCTACTGCGACCTGTAAAGCCTCTTCGAAGGGGCATTTAAACCGTCTTATTAAGCTACTGCGACCTGCACGCCTTTTCCAAGAGGCATTTAAACCATCTAGTTAAGCTACTGTGACCTGCACGTCTTTTCCAAGGGGCATTTAAACCGTTTTGTTAAGCTACTGCGACTTGCACGTCTTTTCCAAGGGGCATTTAATCCGTCTTATTAAGCTACTGTAACCTCCACCACTTTTCCAAGGGGCATTTAACCCGTCTAGTTAAGCTACTGCGACCTGCACGTCTCTTCCAAAGGGCATTTAAACCGTCTTGTTATCCTACTGCGACCTGCACGTCTCTTCCAAGGTGCATTTAAACCGCCTTTTTAAGCTACTGCGACTTGCACGTCTCTTCCAAGGGGCATTTAAACCGTCTTATTAAGCTACTGTAACCTCCACCACTTTTCCAAGGGGCATTTAAACCGTCTAGTTAAGCTACTGCGACCTGCACGTCTCTTCCAAGGGGCATTTAAACCGTCTTGTTAAGCCACTGCGACCTGCACGTCTCTGCCAAGGGGCAATTAAATCGTCTTTTTAAGCTGCTGCGACCTGCATGTCTCTTCCAAGTGGCATTTGACCGTCTTGTTAAGCTACTGCGACCTCCACCGCTCTTCCAAGGGGCATTTAAACCATCTTGTTAAGCTACTGCGACCTGCACATCTCTTACAAGGGGCATTTAAACCGTCTTGTTAAGCCACTGCGACCTCCACCACTCTTCCAAAGGGCATTTTAACCGTCTTGTTAAGCTACTGTGACCTGCACGTCTCTACCAAGGGGCATTTAAACCGTCTTGTTAAGCAAATGCGACCTCCACTGCTCTTCCAAGGGGCATTTAATCTGTCTTGTTAAGCTTCTGCGACCTGCACGTCTCTTCCAAGGGGCCTTTAAACCATCTTGTTAAGCTACTGCGAACTGTACGTCTCTTCCAAGGGGCATTTAAACCGTCTTGTTAAGCTTTTGTGACCTGCACGTCTCTTCCAAGGGGCATTAAAACCGTCTTGTTAAGCTACTGCGACCTGCATGTCTCTTTCAAGGGGCATTTAAACTGTATTGTTAAGCTACTGCGAACTCCACCGCTCTGCCAAGGGGCATTTAAAGCGTCTTGTTAAGCTACTGCGACCTGCACGTCTCTTCCAAGGGGCATTCAAACTGTCTTGTTAAGCTACTGCGACCTGCATGTCTCTTCCAAGGGGCATTTAAACCGTCTTGTTAAGCTACTGCGACCTGCACGTCTCTTCCAAGTGACATTTAAACCGTCTTGTTAAGCTACTGAGACCTGCACGTCTCTACCAAGGGGCATTTAAACCATCTTGTTAAGCTACTGCTACCTGCACGTCTTTTCCAATGGGCATTTAAATCGTCTTGTTAAGCTACTGCGACCTCCACCGCTCTTCCAAGGGGCATTTAAACCATCTTCTTAAGCTACTGTGACCTGCACTTCTCTTCCAAGGGGCATTTAAACTGTCTTGGTAAGCTACTGCGACCTGCAAGCCTCTTCTAAGGGGCATTTAAACCGTCTTGTTAAGCTACTGCGACCTGCACGTCTCTTGCAAGGGGCATTTAAACCCTCTTGTTAAGCTACGGCGACCTGCACGTCTCTTCCAAGGGACATTTAAACCATCTTTTTAAGCTACTGCGACCTGCACGTCTCTTCCAAGTGGCATTTAAACCGTCTTATTAAGCTACTGCGACCTGCACCTCTCTTCCATGGGGCATTTAAACTGTCTTTTTAAGCTACTGCGACCTCCACCTCTCTTCCAAGGGGCATTTAAACCGTCTTGTTAAGCTACTGCGACCTGCACGTCTCTTCCAAGGGGCATTTAAACTGTCTTGTTAAGCTACTGCGACCTGCACGTCTCTTCCAAGGGGCATTTAAACCGTCTTATTAAGCTACTGCGACCTGCACGTCTCTTCCAAGGGGCATTTAAACTGTCTTATTAAGCTACTGCGACCTCCACCACTCTTCCAAGGGGCATTTAAACCGTCTTGTTAAGCTACTGCGACCTGCACGTTTCTTCCAAGGGGCATATAAACCATCTTGTTAAGCTACTGCGACCTCCACCGCTCTTCCAAGGGGCATTTAAACCATCTTGTTATGCTACTGCGACCTGCACATCTCTACCAAGGGGCATTTAAACCGTCTTGTTAAGCAAATGCGACCTCCACTGCTCTTCCAAGGGGCATTTAATCTGTCTTGTTAAGCTTCTGCGACCTGCACGTCTCTTCCAAGGGGCCTTTAAACCATCTTTTTAAGCTACTGCGAACTGTACGTCTCTTCCAAGGGGCATTTAAACCGTCTTGTTAAGCTTTTGTGACCTGCACGTCTCTTCCAAGGGGCATTCAAACTGTCTTGTTAAGCTACTGCGACCTGCATGTCTCTTCCAAGGGGCATTTAAACCGTCTTGCTAAGCTACTGCGACCTGCGCGTCTCTTCCAAGGGGCATTTAAGCCGTCTTTTTAAGCTACTGCAACTTGCACCACTCTTCCAAGGGGCATTTAAACCGTCTTGTTAAGCTACTGCGACCTGCACGTTTCTTCCAAGGGGCATGTAAACCGTCTTGTTAAGCTACTGCGACCTGCACATCTCTTCCAAGGGTCATTTAAACCGTATTGTCAAGCTACTGCGACTTGCACGTGTCTTCCAAGGGGCATTTAAACCGTCTTGTTAAGCTACTGTAACCTCCATCACTTTTCCAAGGGGCATTTAAACAGTCTTGTTAAGCTACTGTGACCTGCACGTCTCTTCCAAGGGGCGTTTAAACCGTCTTGTTAAGCTATTGAGACCTGCATGTCTCTACCAAGGGGCATTTAAACAGTCCTGTTAAGCTGCTGTGACCTGCATGTCTCTTCCAAGGTGCATTTAAACCATCTTGTTAAGCTACTGCGACCTCCACCGCTCATCCAAGGGGCATTTAAACCATCTTGTTAAGCTACTGCGACCTGTAAAGCCTCTTCGAAGGGGCATTTAAACCGTCTTATTAAGCTACTGCGACCTGCACGCCTTTTCCAAGAGGCATTTAAACCATCTAGTTAAGCTACTGTGACCTGCACGTCTTTTCCAAGGGGCATTTAAACCGTTTTGTTAAGCTACTGCGACTTGCACGTCTTTTCCAAGGGGCATTTAATCCGTCTTATTAAGCTACTGTAACCTCCACCACTTTTCCAAGGGGCATTTAAACCGTCTAGTTAAGCTACTGCGACCTGCACGTCTCTTCCAAGGGGCATTTAAACCGTCTTGTTATGCTACTGCGACCTGCACGTCTCTTCCAAGGTGCATTTAAACTGTCTTTTTAAGCTACTGCGACTTGCACGTCTCTTCCAAGGGGCATTTAAACCGTCTTGCTAAGCTACTGTAACCTCCACCACTTTTCCAAGGGGCATTTAAACCGTCTAGTTAAGCTACTGCGACCTGCACGTCTCTTCCAAGGGGCATTTAAACCGTCTTGTTAAGCAAATGCGACCTCCACTGCTCTTCCAAGGGGCATTTAATCTGTCTTGTTAAGCTTCTGCGACCTGCACGTCTCTTCCAAGGGGCCTTTAAACCGTCTTGTTAAGCTACTGCGAACTGTACGTCTCTTCCAAGGGGCATTTAAACCGTCTTGTTAAGCTTTTGTGACCTGCACGTCTCTTCCAAGGGGCACTAAAACCGTCTTGTTACGCTACTGCGACCTGCATGTCTCTTCCAAGGGGCATTTAAACTGTATTGTTAAGCTACTGAGAACTCCACCGCTCTGCCAAGGGGCATTTAAAGCGTCCTGTTAAGCTACTGCGACCTGCACGTCTCTTCCAAGGGGCATTCAAACTGTCTTGTTAAGCTACTGCGACCTGCATGTCTCTTCCAAGGGGCATTTAAACCGTCTTGTTAAGCTACTGCGACCTGCGCGTCTCTTCCAAGGGGCATTTAAGCCTTCTTTTTAAGCTACTGCAACTTGCACGTCTCTTCCAAGGGGCATTTAAACCGACTTGTTAAGCTACTGTAACCTCCACAACTTTTCTAAGGGGCATTTAAACCTTCTTGCTAAGCTACTGCGACCTGCACGTCTCTTTCAAGGGGCATTTAAAATGCTTTGTTAAGCTACTGCGACCTGCACGTCTCTTCCAAGGTGCAATTAAACAGTAATGTTAAGCTGCTGCGACCTGCATGTCTCTTCCAAGGGGCATTTAAACCGTCTTGTTAAGCTACTGCGACCTCCACCGCACTTCCAAGGGGCATTTAAACCGTCTTGTTAAGCTACTGCGACCTGCACGTCTCTTCCAAGGGGCATTTAAACCATTTTGTTAAGCTACTGCGTCCTGCACGTCTCTTCCAAGGGGCATTTAAACCGTCTTAATAAGCTTCTGCTACCTGCACGTCTCTTCCAATGGGCATTTAAACCGTCTTGTTATGCTACTGCGACCTCGACCGCTCTTCCAATGGGCATTTAAACCGTCTTTTTAAGCTACTGCGACCTGCATGTCTCTTCCAAGGGGCATTTAAACCGTCTTGTTAAGCTACTGCGACCTGCATGTCTCTTCCAAGGGGCATTTAAGCCGTCTTTTTAAGCTACTGCAACTTGCACGTCTCTTCCAAGGGGCATTTAAACCGTCTTGTTAAGCTACTGTAACCTCCACAACTTTTCTAAGGGTCATTTAAACCGTCTTGCTAAGCTACTGCGACCTGCACGTCTCTTCCAAGGGGCATTTAAAAAGCTTTGTTAAGCTACTGCGACCTGCATGTCTCTTCCAAGGGACATTTAATCGGTCTTGTTAAGCTACTGCGACCTGCACGTCTCTTCCAAGGGGCATTTAAACAGTAATGTTAAGCTGCTGCGACCTGCATGTCTCTTCCAAGGGGCATTTAAACCGTCTTGTTAAGCTACTGCGACCTCCACCGCACTTCCAAGGGGCATTTAAACCGTCTTGTTAAGCTACTGCGACCTGCACGTCTCTTCCAAGGGGCATTTAAACCGTCTTGTTAAGATACTGCGACCTGCACGTCTCTTCCAAGGGGCATTTAAACCGTCTTGTTAAGATACTGCATCCTGCACGTCTCTTCCAAGGGGCATTTAAACCGTCTTAATAAGCTTCTGCTACCTGCACGTCTCTTCCAATGGGCATTTAAACCGTCTTGTTATGCTACTGCGACCTCCACCGCTCTTCCAAGGGACATTTAAACCGTCTTCTTAAGCTACTGTGACCTGCACGTCTCTTCCAAGTGGCATTTAAACCGTCTTTTTAAGCTACTGTGACCTGCACGTTTCTACCAAGCGGCATTTAAACCATCTTAATAAGCTACTGCGACCAGCACGTCTCTTGCAAGGGGCATTTAAACCGTCTTGTTAAGCTACTGTGACTTGCACGTCTTTTGCAAGGGGCATTTAAACCGTCTTGTTAAGCTAATGCGACCTCCACCGCTCTTCCAAGGGGCATTTTAACCATCTTGTTAAGCTACTGCGACCTGCACGTCTCTTACAAGGGGCATTTAAACTGACTTGTTAAGCTACTGCGAACTCCACCGCTCTTCCAAGGGGCATGTAAACCGTCTTGTTAAGCTATTGCGACCTGCACTTCTCTTCCAATGGGCATTTAAAATGTCTTGTTAAGCTACTGCTACCGCCACCGCACTTCCAATGGGCATTTTAACCATCTTGTTAAGCTACTCCGACCTGCACGTCTCTTTCAAGGGGCATTTAAACTGTCTTGTTAAGCTACTGCGACCGCTACCGCTCTTCCAAGGGGCATGTAAACCGTCTTGTTAAGCTACTGCGACCTGCATGTCTCTTCCAAGGGGCTTTTAAACCGTCTTGAAAAGCTACTGCGACCTTCACGTCTCTTCCAAGGGGCATTTAAACCGTCTTGTTAAGCTACTGCGACTTGCACGTCTTTTCCAAGTGGCATTTAAACCGTCTTGTTAAGCTACAGCGACCTGCAGGTCTCTTTCAACGGGCTTTTAAACCGTCTTGTTAAGCTACTGTAACCTCCACCTCTTTTCCAAGGGGCATTTAAACCGTCTTGTTAAGCTACTGCTACCTGCACGTCTCTTCCAAGGGGCATTTAAACCGTCTTGTTAAGCTACTGCGACCTGCACTTCTCTTCCAAGGGGCATTTAAACAGTCTTGTTAAGCTACTGCTACCTGCATGTCTCTTGCAAGGGGCATTTAAACCATCTTGTTAAGCTACGGCGACCTGCACGTCTCTTCCAAGGGGCATTAAAACCATCTTGTTAAGCTACTGCGACCTCCACCTCTCTTCCAAGGGGCATTTAAACCATCTTGTTAAGCTACTGCGACCTGCACATCTGTTCCAAGGGGCATTTAAACCATCTTTTTAAGCTACTGCGACCTGCACGTCTCTTCCAAGTGGCATTTAAATCGTCTTGTTAAGCTACTGCGACCTGCACGTCTCTTCCAAGGGGCATTTAAACTGTCTTGTTAAGCTAATTGCGAACTCCACCACTCTTCCAAGGGGCATTTAAACCATCTTGTTAAGCTACTGCGACCTGCACGTTTCTTCCAAGGGGCATATAAACCGTCTTGTTAAGCTACTGTGACCTGCACATCTCTTCCAAGGGGCATTTAAACCATCTTGTTAAGCTACTGCGACTTGCACGTGTCTTCCAAGGGGCATTTAAACCATCTTGTTAAGCTACTGTAACCTCCACCACTTTTCCAAGGGGCATTTAAACCGTCTTGTTAAGCTACTGCGACCTGCACGTCTCTTCCAAGGGGCGTTTAAACCGTCTTGTTAAGCTATTGCGACCTGCATGTCTCTACCAAGGGGCATTTAAACCGTCTTGTTAAGCTACTGCCACCTGCATGTCTCTTTCAAGGGGCATTTAAACAGTCTTGTTAAGCTGCTGTGACCTGCATGTCTCTTCCAAGGTACATTTAAACCATCTTGTTAAGCTACTGCGACCTCCACCGCTCTTCAAAGGGGCATTTAAACCATCTTGTTAAGCTACTGCGACCTGCAAGCCTCTTCCAAGGGGCATTTAAACCATCTTATTAAGCTACTGCGACCTGCACGCCTTTTCCAAGAGGCATTTAAACCATCTATTTAAGCTACTGTGACCTGCACGTCTTTTCCAAGGGGCATTTAAACCGTCTTGTTAAGCTACTGCGACCTGCACGTCTTTTCCAAGGGGCATTTAATCCGTCTTATTAAGCTACTGCGACCTGCACTTCTCTTCCAAGGAGCATTTAAACTGTCTTGTTAAGCTACTGCGACCTCCACCGCTCTTTCAAGGGGCATTTACACCGTGTTGTTTAGCTACTGCGACCTGCAAATCTCTTCCAAGGGGCATTTAAACTAACTTGTTAAGCTACTGCGACCTCCACCGCTCTTCCAAGTGGCGTTTAAACCATCTTGTTAAGCTACTGCGACCTGCTCTTCTCTACCAAGGGGCATTTAAACCGTCTTGTTATGCTACTGCGACCTGCACGTCTCTTCCAAGGCGCATTTAAACCGTCTTTTTAAGCTGCTGCGACTTGCAAGTCTCTTCCAAGGGGCATTTAAACCATCTTGTTAAGCTACTGTAACCTCCACCACTTTTCCAAGGGGCATTTAAACCGCCTAGTTAAGCTACTGCGAGCTGCTCATCTCTTCCAAGGGGCATTTAAACCGGCTTGTTAAGCTACTGTAACCTCCACCACTTTTCCAAGGGGCATTTAAACCATCTAGTTTAGCTACTGCGACCTGCTCGTCTCTTCCAAGGGGCATTTAAACCGTCTTGTTAAGCTACTGCGACCTGCACGTCTCTTCCAAGGGGCATTTAAACCGTCTTTTTAAGCTGCTGCGACCTGCATGTCTCTTCCAAGTGGCATTTAAACCGTCTTGTTAAGCTACTGCGACCTCCACCGCTCTTCCAAGGGGCATTGAAACCATCTTGTTAAGCTACTGCGACCTGCACATCTCTTACAAGGGGCATTTAAACCGTCTTGTTAAGCTACTGCAACCTCCACCACTCTTCCAAAGGGCATTTTAACCGTCTTGTTAAGCTACTGTGACCTGCACGTCTCTACCAAGGGGCATTTAAACCGTCTTGTTAAGCTAATGCGACCTCCACTGCTCTTCCAAGGGGCATTTAATCTGTCTTGTTAAGCTACTGCGACCTGCACATCTCTTACAAGGGGCATTTAAACCATCTTGTTAAGCCACTGCGACCTCCACCACTCTTCCAAAGGGCATTTTAACCGTCTTGTTAAGCTACTGTGACCTGCACGTCTCTACCAAGGGGCATTTAAACCGTCTTGTTAAGCTAATGCGACCTGCACGTCTCTTCCAAGGGGCATTTAAACCGTCTTGTTAAGCTACTGCGAGCTGCATGTCTCTTCCAAGGGGCATTTAAACTGTATTGTTAAGCTACTGCGACCTCCACCGCTCTGCCAAGGGGCATTTAAACCGTCTTGTTAAGCTACTGCGACCTGCACGTCTCTTCCAAGAGGCATTCAAACTGTCTTGTTAAGCTACTGCGACCTCCACCACTCTTCCAAGGTGCATTTAAACCGTCTTGTTAAGCTACTGCGACCTGCACGTTTCTTCCAAGGGGCATATAAACCATCTTGTTAAGCTATTGCGACCTGCACATCTCTTCCAAGAGGCATTTAAACCGTCTTTTTAAGCTACTGCGACTTGCACGTGTCTTCCAACGGGCATTTAAACCGTCTTGTTAAGCTACTGTAACCTCCACCACTTTTCCAAGGGGCATTTAAACCGTCTTGTTAAGCTACTGCGACCTGCACGTCTCTTCCAAGGGGCGTTTAAACCGTCTTGTTAAGCTATTGCGACCTGCATGTCTCTACCAAGGGGCATTTAAAGCGTCTTGTTAAGCTACTGCAACCTGCACGTCTCTTTCAAGGGGCATTTAAACAGTCTTGTTAAGCTGCTGTGACCTGCATGTCTCTTCCAAGGTGCATTTAAACCATCTTGTTAAGCTACTGCGACCTCCACTGCTCTTCCAAGGGGCATTTAAACCATCTTGTTAAGCTACTGCGACCTGCACTTCTCTTCCAAGGGGCATTTAAACTGTCTTATTAAGCTACTGCGACCTGCAGGCCTTTTCCAAGAGGCATTTAAACCATCTAGTTAAGCTACTGTGACCTGCACGTCTTTTCCAAGGGGAATTAAAACCGTCTTGTTAACCTACTGCGACCTGCACGTCTTTTCCAAGGGGCATTTAATCCGTCTTATTAAGCTACTGCGACCTGCACTTCTCTTCCAAGGGGCATTTAAACTGTCTTGTTAAGCTACTGCGACCTCCACCGCTCTTTCAAGGGGCATTTACACTGTGTTGTTAAGCTACTGCGACCTGCGAGTCTCTTGCAAGGGGCATTCAAACTGTCTTGTTAAGTTACTGCGACCTTCACCACTCTTCCAAGGGGCATTTAAACCGTCTTGTTAAGCTACTGCGACCTGCACGTTTCTTCCAAGGGGCATATAAACCATCTTGTTAAGCTATTGCGACCTGCACATCTCTTCCAAGGGGCATTTAAACCGTCTTTTTAAGCTACTGCGACTTGCACGTGTCTTCCAAGGGGCAATTAAACCGTCTTGTTAAGCTACTGTAACCTCCACCACTTTTCCAAGGGGCATTTAAACCGTCTTGTTAAGCTACTGCGACCTGCACGTCTCTTCCAAGGGGCGTTTAAACCGTCTTGTTAAGCTATTGCGACCTGCATGTCTCTACCAAGGGGCATTTAAACCGTCTTGTTAAGCTACTGCAACCTGCACGTCTCTTTCAAGGGGCATTTAAACAGTCTTGTTAAGCTGCTGTGACCTGCATGTCTCTTCCAAGGTGCATTTAAACCATCTTGTTAAGCTACTGCGACCTTCACTGCTCTTCCAAGGGGCATTTAAACCATCTTGTTAAGCTACTGCGACCTGCAAGCCTCTTCCAAGGGGCATTTAAACCGTCTTATTAAGCTACTGCGACCTGCAGGCCTTTTCCAAGAGGCATTTAAACCATCTAGTTAAGCTACTGTGACCTGCACGTCTTTTCCAAGGGGAATTTAAACCGTCTTGTTAAGCTACTGCGACCTGCACGTCTTTTCCAAGGGGCATTTAATCCGTCTTATTAAGCTACTGCGACCTGCACTTCTCTTCCAAGGGGCATTTAAACTGTCTTGTTAAGCTACTGCGACCTCCACCGCTCTTTCAAGGGGCATTTACACCGTGTTGTTAAGCTACTGCGACCTGCAAGTCTCTTCCAAGGGGCATTTAAACTAACTTGTTAAGCTACTGCGACCTCCACCGCTCTTCCAAGGGGCTTTTAAACCATATTGTTAAGCTACTGCGACCTGCTCATCTCTTACAAAGGGCATTTAAACCGTCTTGTTAAGCCAATGCGACCTCCACCACTCTTCCAAAGGGCATTTTAACCGTCTTGTTAAGCTACTGTGACCTGCACGTCTCTACCAAGGGGCATTTAAACAGTCTTGTTAAGCTAATGCGAACTCCACTGCTCTTCCAAGGGGCATTTAATCCATCTTGTTAAGCTTCTACGACCTGCACGTCTCTTCCAAGGGCCATTTAAACCGTCTTGTTAAGCTACTGCGAACTGTCCATCTCTTCCAAGGGGCATTTAAACCGTCTTGTTAAGCTTTTGTGACCTGCACGTCTCTTCCAAAGGGCATTAAAACAGTCTTGTTAAGCTACTGCGACCTGCATGTCTCTTCCAAGGGGCATTTAACGTGTATTGTTAAGCTACTGCGACCTCCACCGCTCTGCCAAGGGGCATTTAAACCGTCTTGTTAAGCTACTGCGACCTCCACGTCTCTTCCAAGGGGCATTCAAACTGTCTTGTTAAGCTACTGAAACCTCCAAGGCTCTTCCAAGGGGCATTTAAACCGTCTTTTTAAGCTACTGCGACCTGCACGTCTCTTCCAAGGGGTATTTAAACCGTCTTGTTAAGCTACTGCGACCTGCACGTCTCTTACAAGGGGCATTTAAACTGACTTGTTAAGCTACTGCGACCTCCACCGCTCTTCCAAGGGGCATTTAAACCGTCTTGTTAAGCTATTGCGACCTGTACTTCTCTTCCAATGGGCATTTAAAATGTCTTGTTAAGCTACTGCTATCGCCACCGCACTTACATTGGGCATTTTAACCATCTTGTTAAGCTACTGCGACCTGCACGTCTCTTTCAAGGGGCATTTAAACTGTCTTGTTAAGCTACTGCGACCGCCACCGCTCTTCCAAGGGACATGTAAGCCGTCTTGTTAAGCTACTGCGACCTGCATGTCTCTTCCAAAGGGCATTTTAACCGTCTTGTTAAGCTACTGTGACCTGCACGTCTCTACCAAGAGGAAATTAAACCATCTTGTTAAGCTAATGCGACCTCCACTGCTCTTCCAAGGGGCATTTAATCCATCTTGTTAAGCTTCTACGACCTGCATGTCTCTTCCAAGGGGCATTTAAACCGTCTTGTTAAGCTACTGCGAACTGTACATCTCTTCCAAGGGGCATTTAAACCGTCTTGTTAAGCTTTTGTGACCTGCACGTCTCTTCCAAGGGGCATTAAAACCGTCTTGTTAAGCTACTGCGACCTGCATGTCTCTTCCAAGGGGCATTTAATGTGTATTGTTAAGCTACTGCGACCTCCACCGCTCTGCCAAGGGGCATTTAAACCGTCTTGTTAAGCTACTGCGACCTGCACGTCTCTTCCAAGGGGCATTCAAACTGTCTTGTTAAGCTACTGAAACCTCCAAAGCTCTTCCAAGGGGCATTTAAACCGTCTTTTTAAGCTACTGCGACCTGCACGTCTCTTCCAAGGGGTATTTAAACCGTCTTGTTAAGCTACTGCGACGTGCACGTCTCTTACAAGGGGCATTTAAACTGACTTGTTAAGCTACTGCGACCTCCAGCGCTCTTCCAAGGGGCATTTAAACCGTCTTGTTAAGCTATTGCGACCTGTACTTCTCTTCCAATGGGCATTTAAAATGTCTTGTTAAGCTACTGCTATCGCCACCGCACTTCCAATGGGCATTTTAACCATCTTGTTAAGCTACTGCGACCTGCACGTCTCTTTCAAGGGGCATTTAAACTGTCTTGTTAAGCTACTGCGACCGCCACCGCTCTTCCAAGGGGCATGTAAGCCGTCTTGTTAAGCTACTGCGACCTGCATGTCTCTTCCAAGGGGCATTTAAACCGTCTTGAAAAGCTACTGCGACCTTCGCGTCTCTTCCAAGGGGCATTTAAACCGTCTTGTTAAGCTACTGTGACTTGCACGTCTTTTCCAAGGGGCATTTAAACCGTCTTGTTAAGCTACTGTAACCTCCCCCACTTTTCCAAGGGGCATTTAAACCGTTTTGTTAAGCTACGGCGACTTGCACGTCTTTTCCAGGGGCATTTAAACCGTCTTGTTAAGCTACTGCGACCTGCAAGTCTCTTCCAAGGGGCATTTAAACCGTCTTGTTAAGCTGCTGTGACCTGCATGTCTCTTCCAAGGGACATTTAAACCGTCTTGATAAGCTACTGTGACTTGCACGTCTTTTCCAAGGGGCATTTAAACCATCTAGTTAAGCTACTGCGACCTCCTCCGCTCTTCCAAGGGGCATTTAAACCGTCTTGTTAAGCTGCTGCGACCTGCATGTCTCTTCCAAGGGGCATTTAAACGATTTTGTTAAGCTACTGCGACCTGCACGTCTCTTCCAAGGGGCATTTAAACCATCTTCTTAAGCTGCTGCGACCTGTATTTCTCAACCAAGGGGCATTTAAACCGTCTTGTTAAGCTACTGCGACCTCCACCGCTCTTCCAAGGGGCATTTAAACCGTCTTGTTAAGCTACTGCTACCGCCACCTCTCTTCCAAGGGGCATTTTAACCGTCTTGTTAAGCTACTGCGACCTGCACGTCTCTTTCAACGGGCATTTAAACCGTCTTATTAAGCTACTGTCACCTCCACCTCTTTTCCAAGGGGCATTTAAAATATGTTGTTAAGCTACAGCAACCTGCACGTCTCTTCCAAGGGGCATTTAAACCGTCTTGTTAAGCTACTGCGACCTGCATGTCTCTTCCAAGGGGCATTTAAACGGTCTTTTTAAGCTACTGCGACCTGCACGTCTCTTCCAAGGGGCATTTAAACCGTCTTGTTAAGCTGCTGCGACCTGTATGTTTCTTCCAAGGGGCATTTAAACGGTCTTGTTAAGCTACTGTGACCTCCAAGTCTCTTTCTAGGGGCATTTAAACCATCTTGTTAAGCTACTGCGACCTCCACGTCTCTTCCAAGGGGCAAATAAAGCGTCTTGTTAAGCTACTGCTACCGCCACCGCTCTTCCAAGGGGCATTTCAACCGTCTTGTTAAGCTACTGCGACCTGCATGTCTCTTGCAAGGGGCATTTAAACCATCTTGTTAAGCTACTGCGACCTCCACGTCTCTTCCAAGGGGCATTTAAACCATCTTTTTAAGCTTCTGCGACCTGCACGTCTCTTCCAAGGGGCATTTAAACCGTCTTGTTAAGCTAATGCGACCTGCACATCTCTTCCAAGGGGCATTTGAACCTTCTTGTTAAGCTACTGCGACCTGCAGTTCTCTTTCAACGGGCATTTAAATCGTCTTGTTAAGCTACTGTAACCTCCACCTCTTTTCCAAGGGGCATTTAAACTGTCTTGTTAAGCTACTGCAACCTGCACGTCTCTTCCAAGGGGCATTTAAACCGTCTTGTTAAGCTACTGCGACCTGCACGTGTCTTCTAAGGGGCATTTAAACAGTCTTGTTAAGCTACTGCGACCTGCATGTCTCTTGCAAGGGGCATTTAAACCGTCTTGTTAAGCTACTGCGACCTCCAAGTCTCTTCCAAGGGGCATTTAAACCATCTTGTTAAGCTTCTGCGACCTGCACGTCTCTTCCAAGGGGCATTTAAAACGTCTTGTTAAGCTAATGCGACCTGCACGTCTCTTCCAAGAGGCATTTAAACCGTCTTGTTAAGCTACTGCTACCGCCACCGCTCTTCCAAGGGGCATTTTAACCGTCTTGTTAAGCTACTGCGACCTGCACGTCTCTTCCAAGGGGCATTTAAAACGTCTTGTTAAGCTACTGCGACCAGCACGTCTCTTCCAAGGGGCATTTAAACCGTCTTGTTAAGCTACTGCAACCTGCATGTCTCTTCCAAGGGGCATTTAAACCATCTTGTTAAGCTACTGCGACCTGCAAGTCTCTTCCAAGGGGCATTTAAACCGTCTTGTTAAGCTACTGCTACCGCCACCGCTCTTCTAATGGGCATTTTAACCGTCTTGTTAAGCTACTGTGACCTGCACGTCTCATTCAACGGGCATTTAAACCATCCTGTTAAGCTACTGTAACCTCCACCTCTTTTCCAAGAGGCATTTAAACAGTCTTGTTAAGCTACTGCAACCTGCATGTCTCTTCCAAGGGGCATTTAAACCGTCTTGTTAAGCTACTGCGACCTGCAAGTCTCTTCCAAGGGGCATTTAAACCGTCTTGATAAGCTGCTGCGACCTGCATGTCTCTTCCAAGGGGCATTTAAACTGTCTTGTTAAGGTACTGCGACCTCCACCGCTCTTCCAAGGGGCATTTAAACCATCTTGTTAAGCTACTACGACCTGCACGTCTCTTCCAAGGGGCATTTAAACCATCTTGTTAAGATACTGCGATCTCCTCCGCTCTTCCAAGGTGCATTTAAACCGTCTTGTTAAGCTACTGCGTCCTGCATGTCTCTTCCAAGCGGCATTTAAACCATCTTGTTAAGCTACTTCGACCTGCACGTCTCTTCCAAGGGGCATTTAAACCGTCTTGTTAAGCTGCTGCGACCTGCATGTCTCAACCAAGTGGCATTTAAACCGTCTTGTTAAGCTACTGCGACCTCCACCGCTCTTCCAAGGGGCATTTAAACAGTCTTGTTAAGCTACTGCGACCTGCACGTCTCTTCCAAGGGGCATTTAAACCGTCTTGCTAAGCTACTGCTTCCGCCACCGCTCTTCCAAGGGGCATTTTAACCGTCTTTTTCAGCTACTGCGATCTGCACGTCTCTTTTAACGGGCATTTAAACCGTCTTGTTAAGCTACTGCGCCTTGCACGTCTTTTCCAAGGGGCATTTAAACCGTCTTGTTAAGCTACTGCGACCTTTACCGCTCTTCAAAGGGGCATTTAAACAGTCTTGTTAAGCTACTGCGACCTGCATGTCTCTTCCAAGAGGCATTTAAACCGTCTTGTTAAGCTACTGCGACCTGCACGTCTCTTCCAAGGGGCATTTAAACCGTCTTGTTAAGCTAATGTTACCACCACCGCTCTTCCAAGGGGCATTTTAACCTTCTTGTTAAGCTACTGCGACCTGCACGTCTCTTTCAACGGACATTTAAAACGTCTTGTTAAGCTACTGTAACATCCACCTCTTTTCCAAGGGGCATTTAAACCATCTTGTTAAGCTACAGCAACCTGCACGTCTCTTCCAAGGGGCATTTAAACCGTCTTGTTAAGCTACTGCGACCTGCATGTCTCTTCCAAGGGGCATTTAAACGGTCTTGTTAAGCTATTGCGACCTGCACGCCTCTTTCAAGGGGCATTTAAACCGTCTTGTTAAGCTGCTGCGACCTGCATGTGTAGCGCCCCGAGGGTTCGGCCGCTACAGGGGTATTGCACCTCTGCCAGAGGTGTGATATTCCACTCCTAGGTAAGGATGGAGTATGGACCAGGGCTCAGTTAGCTGCATGCAGCACACACACCCCATTTCCCAGGGACAGCTCAACGGTGCTCCCACTAGACAGAAGTGCAGGCACGACCGACCATGTCCCTGCTGGAGTGGGGAGGGAGGGGTGGAACACCCAGTGCTGTAGGGGCAGATAGGGGGCAGTTCCTGAGTGTAGGAAGGAGCTCATTGGTTGCTGGTCACCTGGGCTCATGGTCAGAGGGAGGTATAAAAGGTGGGCACCATCTTAGATCAGTGTTCAGTCTGTGTGGAGAGGAGAAGACAGGGAGCAGCAGCTCAGGCTGAGTGCTGCTCCAGAGGCAGGCCTAGGGAAGAGGCCGGGGCCTGAGAGGAGAAGGAGAAGTGGGCCTGGAGAAGAGGCCGAGGAGGAGGTGAAGGGGAGCTGAGATTCTGGCTCATCTCAGCTCCAAGAGAAAGGAACAGAAACAGAAAGGAACTGCAAAGAAGGAGAGACAGAGAAACAGAAGGGCTCAGGAACAAGAAGGTGGAAGGGACCCTAAGAACCCACGAGAATCCAGGGTGCAGGGTCAGGCAGATTAAGGGTACCGGATCCCAAGTTGGTGGAGGAGAAACAACCCTCAGCCAAAGACCGGTCGTCGTGATCATATATTGGTGCGACACCTCATCAAACCTGCTAGGAAGGCACCATATAGGACAGCGGAGGACGGGGCCCACGTTTAACCGCACAGGTCCGCGGCAGCTGGACAAAAGTGGGTCACTGGTGAGGCAGGCCAGAGAAAGGATAAAAGGGGGTCCTGTGCCATGCTCCTGAACTGCCTGGGAGTTGACCGAGCCCCTCACCTGGTGGACGCAGCACGGCTCAGGCGGTCACTGCTGGCCGAAGTGACCTGGAACAAACGAACTGAGTAAAGACCCTGGACTGTAACTTGTTGTCTGTGTGCTCCTTCGCGCTTCCAGCACTATCAGCACCGGGACTCGCACTACCATCACTCCCAACATCCACTACACTGCCCTGGGGCTGCACTCTTGCCGTGGGGAGTCACATCACCTCAGCTGCACCCATCATCAGCCCCAGCGGACTGCCTTGCAGCGGCGGTTCCTAATAACCATAATCCACGGGTGGCGTAGTCGGACATTATCTAAAGCACGTAGCAGACTACCATTGGCCTGACCACCCTGAGCCGTGGAACCGGGTTGCCACTACTACCCCCATCGTTCCCCTATCGCCCAGATCCGCATGCCCCACGGCCCAGGGGGCGAGTCACATGTCTCTTACAAGAGGCATTTAAACCGTCTTGTTAAGCTACTGCGAACTCGACGTTTCTTCCAAGGGGCATTTAAACCATCTTGTTAAGCTTCTGCGAACTGCATGTCTCTTCCAAGGGGCATTTAAATCGTCTTGTTAAGCTACTGCGACCTTTACCGCTCTTCCAAGGGGCATTTAAACCGTCTTGTTAACCTACTGCGACCTGCATGTCTCTTCTAAGGGGCATTTAAACCGTCTTGTTAAGCTACTGCTACCGCCACCGCTCTTCCAAGGGGCATTTTAACCGTCTTGTTAAGCTACTGCGAACTGCACGTCTCTTTCAACGGGCATTTAAACCGTCTTGTTAAGCTACTGTAACCTCCACCTCTTTTCCAAGGGGCATTTAAACCGTCTTGTTAAGCTACTGCAACCTGCACTTCTCTTCCAAGGGGCATTTAAACTGTCTTGTTAAGCTACTGCGGCCTGCAAGTCTCTTCCAAGGGGCATTTAAACCGTCTTGATGAGCTGCTGCAACCTGCATGTCTCTTCCAAGGGGCATTTAAAACGTCTTGTTAAGCTACTGCGACCTGCAAGTCTCTTCCAAGGGGCATTTAAACCGTCTTGATAAGCTGCTGCGACCTGCATGTCTCTTCCAAAGGGAATTTAAACCATCTTGTTAAGCTACTGCGACTTGCACGTCTTTTCCAATTGGCATTTAAACCGTCTTGTTAAGCTACTGTAACTTTCACCACTTTTCCAATGGGCATTTAAACCGTCTTGTTAAGCTACTGCGACCTGCACGTCTCTTCCAAGGGGCATTTAAACCGTCTTGTTAAGCTACTGCGACCTGGATGTCTCTTCCAAGGGACATTAAAAACGGTCTTGTTAAGCTACTTCGACCTGCACGTCTCTTTCAAGGGGCATTTAAACCGTCTTGTTAAGCTGCTGCGACCTGCATGTCTCTTCCAAGGGGCATTTAAAACGTCTTGTTAAGCTACTGCGACCTGCACGTCTCTTCCAAGGGGCATTTAACCGTCTTGTTAAGCTACTGCGACCTGGATGTCTCTTCCAAGGGGCATTAAAAACCGTCTTGTTAAGCTACTTCGACCTGCACGTCTCTTCCAAGGGGCATTTAAACCGTCTTGTTAAGCTACTGCGACCTCCACCGCTCTTCCAAGGGGCATTTAAACCGACTTTTTAAGATACTGCGACCTGCACGTCTCTTCCAAGTGGCATTTAAACCGTCTTGTTAAACTACTGTGACCTGCACGTTTCTACCAAGGGGCATTTAAACAGTCTTATTAAGCTACTGCGACCTGCTCGTCTCTTGCAAGGGGCATTTAAACCGTCTTGTTAAGCTACTGCGACCTCCACCGCTCTTCCAAGGGGCATTTTAACCGTCTTGTTTAGGTTCTGCGACCTGCGCGTCTCTTTCAAGGGGCATTTAAACTGACTTTTAAAGCTACTGCGATCTCCATCGCTCTTCCAAGGGGCATTTAAACCGTCTTGTTAAGCTACTGCGACCTGCACGTCTCTTCCAAGGGGCATCTAAACCGTCTTGTTAAGCTACTGTGACTTGCACGTGTTTCCCAAGGGGCATTCAAACAGTTTTGTTAAGCTACTGTAACCTCAACCACTTTTCCATGGGGCATTTAAACGATCTTGTTAAGCTACTGTGACCTGCACGTCTCTTTCAAGGAGCATTTAAACCGTCTTGTTCAACTACTGCGACCTGCATGTTTCTTCCAAGGGGCATTTAAACTGTCTTGTTAAGCTACTGCGACCTGCACATCTCTTCCAAGGGGCATTTAAACCGTCTTGTTAAGCTGCTGCGTCCTGCATGTCTCTTCCAAGGGGCATTTAAACAGTTTTGTTAAGCTACTGCGAACTCCACCGCTCTTCCAAGGGGCATTTAAACCATGTTGTTAAGCTACTGCAACCTGCACGTCTCTTCCAAGGGGCATTTAAACCCTCTTGTTAAGCTACTGCTACCGCCACTGCTCTTCCAAGGGGCATTTCAACCGTCTTGTTAAGCTACTGCAACCTGCTTGTCTCTTGCAAGGGGCATTTAAACCGTCTTGTTAAGCTTCTGTGACCTGCACGTCTCTTCCAAGGGGCATTGAAACCGTCTTGTTAAGCTATTGTAACCTCCACCACTTTTCCAAGGGACCTTTAAACCGTTTGTTAAGCTACTGCGACTTGCTCGTCTCTTCCAAGGGGCCTTTAAACTGTCTTGTTAAGCTACTGCGACCTGCTCGTCTCTTCCAAGGGGCATTTAAACCATCTTGTTAAGCTACTGCAACCTGCAAGTCTCTTCCAAGGGGCATTTAAACCGTCTTGATAAGCTGCTGCGACCTGCATGTCTCTTCCAAGGGGCATTTAAACCGTCTTGTTCAGATACTGCGACCTCTACCGCTCTTTCAAGAGTCATTTAAACCTTCTTCTTAAGCTGCTGCGACCTGCATGTCTCAACCAAGGGGCATTTAAACCGTCTTGTTAAGCTACTGCAACCTCCACCGCTCTTCCAAGGGGCATTTAAACCGCCTTGTTAAGCTACTGCGACCTGCACGTCTCTTCCAAGGGGCATTTAAACAGTCTTGTTAAGCTACTGATACTGCCACCGCTCTTCCAAGGGTCATTTTAACCGTCTTGTTAAGCTACTGCGACCTGCACGTCTCTTTCAACGGGCATTTATACAGTCTTGTTAAGCTTCTGCGCCTTGCACGTCTTTTCCAAGGGGCATTTAAACGGTCTTGTTAAGCTACTGCGACCTTTACCGCTCTTCCAAGGGGCATTTAAACCGTCTTGTTAAGCTACTGCGACCTGCATGTCTCTTCCAAGGGGCATTTAAACCATCTTGTTAAGCTACTGCGACTTGCACGTCTTTTCCAAGGGGCATTTAAACCGTCTTGTTAAGCTACTGCAACCTGCACTTCTCTTCCAAGGGGCATTTAAACCGTCTTGTTAAGCTACTGCGACCTGTAAGTCTCTTCCAAGGGGCATTAAAACCGTCTTGATAAGCTGCTGCGCCCTGCATGTCTCTTCCAAGGGGCATTTAAAACGTCTTGTTAAGCTACTGCGACTTGCAAGTCTCTTCCAAGGGGCATTTAAACCGTCTTGATAGGCTGCTGCGACCTGCATGTCTCTTCCAAGGGGAAATTAAACCATCTTGTTAAGCTCCTGCGACTTGCACGTCTTTTCCAAGGGGCATTTAAACCGTCTTGTTAAGCTACTGCGACCTGGATGTCTCTTCCAAGGGGCATTAAAAACCGTCTTGTTAAGCTACTTCGACCTGCACGTCTCTTTCAAGGGGCATTTAAACCGTCTTGTTAAGCAGCTGCGACCTGCATGTCTCTTCCAAGGGGCATTTAAACCTTCTTGTTAAGCTACTGCGACCTCCACCGCTCTTCCAAGGGGCATTGAAACCGTCTTTTTAAGCTCCTGCGACCTGCACGTCTCTTCCAAGTGGCGTTTAAACCGTCTTGTTAAGCTACTGTGACCTGGACGTTTCTACCAAAGGGCATTTAAACAGTCTTATTAAGCTACTGCGACCTGCTCGTCTCTTGCAAGGGGCATTTAAACCGTCTTGTTAAGCTACTGCGACCTCCACCGCTCTTCCAAGGGGCATTTTAACCGTCTTGTTTAGCAACTGCGACCTGCGCGTCTCTTTCAAGGGGCATTTAAACTGACTTGTTAAGCTACAGCCACCTGCACGTCTCTTCCAAGGGGCATCTAAACCATCTTGTTAAGCTACTGCGAATTGCACGTGTTTCCCAAGGGGCATTTAAATAGTTTTGTTAAGCTACTGTAACCTCCACCACTTTTCCAAGGGGCATTTAAACCATCTTGTTAAGCTACTGTGACCTGCACGTCTCTTTCAAGGAGCATTTAAACCATCTTGTTCAACTACTGCGACCTGCATGTTTCTTCCAAGGGGCATTTAAACTGTCTTGTTAAGCTACTGCGACCTGCACATCTCTTCCAAGGGGCATTTAAACCGTCTTGTTAAGCTACTGCGACCTGCATGTCTCTTCCAAGGGGCATTTAAACAGTCTTGTTAAGCTACTGCGACCTGCACGTCTCTTCCAAGGGGCATTTAAACCCTCTTGTTTAGCTACTGCTACCGCCACTGCTCTTCCAAGGGGCATTTCAACCGTCTTGTTAAGCTACTGCAACCTGCATGTCTCTTGCAAGGGGCATGTAAGCTGTCTTGTTAAGCTACTGCGACCTCCACGTCTCTTCCAAGGGGCATTTAATCCGTCTTGTTAAGCTATTGTAACCTCCACCACTTTTCCAAGGGACATTTAAACCGTCTTGTTAAGCTACTGCGACTTGCTCGTCTCTTCCAAGGGGCCTTTAAACCGTCTTGTTAAGCTACTGCGACCTGCTCGTCTTTTCCAAGGAGCCTTTAAACCATCTTGTTAAGCTACTGCGACCTGCATGTCTCTTCCAAGGGGCATTTAAACCATCTTGTTAAGCTACTGCGACATGCAAGTCTTTTCCAAGTGTCATTTAAACCATCTTGTTAAGCTACTGCGACCTGCATGTTTCTTCCAAGGGGCATTTAAACTGTCTTGTTAAGCTACTGCGACCTGCACATCTCTTCTAAGGGGCATTTAAACCGTCTTGTTAAGCTGCTGCGACCTGCATGTCTCTTCCAAGGGGCATTTAAACAGTCTTGTCAAGCTACTGCGACCTCAACCGCTCTTCCAAGGGGCATTTAAGCAATCTTGTTAAGCTACTGCGACCTGCACGTCTCTTCCAAGGGGCTTTTCAACCGTCTTGTTAAGCTACTGCAACCTGCATGTCTCTTGCAAGGGGCATTTAAACCGTCTTGTTAAGCTACTGCGACCTCCACCGCTCTTCCAAGGGGCATTTAAACCGTCTTGTTAAGCTACTGCGACTTGCAAGTCTTTTCCAAGGGGCATTTAAACCGTCTTGTTAAGCTACTGTAAGCTCCACCACTTTTCCAAGGGGCATTTAAAACGTCTTGTTAATCTACTGCGACCTGCACTTCTCTTCCAAGGGACATTTAAACCATCTTGTTAAGCTACTGCGACCTGCATGTCTCTTCCAAGGGGCATTTAAATGGTCTTGTTTAGCTACAGCGACCAGCACGTCTCTTCCAAGGGGCATTTAAACCATCTTGTTAAGCTACTGCGACCTGCATGTCTCTTATAAGTGGAATTTAAACCATCTTGTTAAGCTACTGCGACTTGCACGTCTTTTCCAAGGGGCATTTAAATCGTCTTGTTAAGCTACTGCGACCTGCACGTCTCTTTCAATGGGCATTTAAACCGTCTTGTTAAGCTACTGTAACCTCCACCTCTTTTCCAAGGGGCATTTAAACCGTCTTGTTAAGCTACTGCAACCTGCACGTCTTTTCCAAGGGGCATTTAAACCGTCTTGTTAAGCTACTGTGACCTGCAAGTCTCTTCCAAGGGGCATTTAAACTGTCTTGTTAAGCTACTGCGACCTGCACATCTCTTCCAAGGGGCATTTAAACCATCTTGTTAAGCTGCTGCGACCTGCATGTCTCTTCCAAGGGGCATTTAAACAGTTTTGTTAAGCTACTGCGAACTCCTCCGCTCTTCCAAGGGGCATTTAAACATCTTGTTAAGCTACTGCGACCTGCACGTCTCTTCCAAGGGGCATTTAAACCCTCTTGTTAAGCTACTGCTACCGCCACTGCTCTTCCAAGGGGCATTTCAACCGTCTTGTTAAGCTACTGCAACCTGCTTGTCTCTTGCAAGGGGCATTGAAACCATCTTGTTAAGCTATTGTAACCTCCACCACTTTTCCAAGGGACATTTAAACCGTTTGTTAAGCTACTGCGACTTGCTTGTCTCTTCCAAGGGGCCTTTAAACCTTCTTGTTAAGCTACTGCGACCTGCTCGTCTCTTCCAATGGGCATTTAAACCATCTTGTTAAGCTACTGCAACCTGCAAGTCTCTTCCAAGGGGCATTTAAACAGTCTTGATAAGCTGCTGCGACCTGCATGTCTCTTCCAAGGGGCATTTAAACCGTCTTGTTAAGCTACTGCGACCTCCACCGCTCTTTCAAGAGGCATTTAAACCTTCTTCTTAAGCTTCTGCGACCTGCATGTCTCAACCAAGGGGCATTTAAACCGTCTTGTTAAGCTACTGCAACCTCCACAGCTCTTCCCAGGGGCATTTAAACCGTCTTGTTAAGCTACTGCGACCTGCACGTCTCTTCCAAGGGGCATTTAAACAGTCTTGTTAAGCTACTGCTACTGCCACCGCTCTTCCAAGGGTCATTTTAACCGTCTTGTTAAGCTACTGCGACCTGCACGTCTCTTTCAACGGGCATTTATACAGTCTTGTTAAGCTTCTGCGCCTTGCATGTCTTTTCCAAGGGGCATTTAAACCGTCTTGTTAAGCTACTGCAATCTGCACTTCTCTTCCAAGTGGCATTTAAACCGTCTTGTTAAGCTACTGCGACCTGTAAGTCTCTTCCAAGGGGCATTTAAACCGTCTTGATAAGCTGCTGCGACCTGCATGTCTCTTCCAAGGGGCATTTAAAACGTCTTGTTAAGCTACTGCGACCTGTAAGTCTCTTCCAAGGGGCATTTAAACCGTCTTGATAAGCTGCTGTGACCTGCATGTCCCTTCCAAGGGGAATTTAAACCATCTTGTTAAGCTACTGCGACTTGCACGTCTTTTCCAAGGGGCATTTAAACCGTCTTGTTTAGCTACTGCGACCTGGATGTCTCTTCTAAGGGGCATTTAAAACCGTCTTGTTAAGCTACTTCGACCTGCACGTCTCTTTCAAGGGGCATTTAAACCGTCTTGTTAAGCAGCTGCGACCTGCATGTCTCTTCCAAGGGGCATTTAAACCGTCTTGTTAAGCTACTGCGACCTCCACTGCTCTTCCAAGGGGCATTTAAACCGTCTTGTTAAGCTACTGCGACCTGCATGTCTCTTCCAAGGGGCATTTAAACCGTCTTGTTAAGCTACTGCTACCGCCACCGCTCTTCCAAGGGGCATTTTAACCGTCTTGTTAAGCTACTGCGACCTGCACGTCTCTTTCAATGGGCATTTAAACCGTTTTGTTAAGCTATTGTAACCTCCACCTCTTTTCCAAGGGGCATTTAAACCGTCTTGTTAAGCTACTGCAACCTGCACGTCTTTTCCAAGGGGCATTTAAACCGTCTTGTTAAGCTACTGTGACCTGCAAGTCTCTTCCAAGGGGCATTTAAACTGTCTTGATAAGCTGCTGCGACCTGCATGTCTCTTCCAAGGGGCATTTAAAACGTCTTGTTAAGCTACTGCGACCTGCACGTCTCTTCCAAGGGGCATTTAAACCGTCTTGTTAAGCTACTGCGACCTGCATGTCTCTTCGAAGGGGCATTTAAACCATCTTGCTAAGCTACTGTGACCTGCAAGTCTCTTCCAAGGGGCATTTAAACCATCTTGTTAAGCTACTGCTACCGCCACCGCTCTTCCAAGGGGCATTTTAACTGTCTTGTTAAGCTACTGCGACCTGCACGCCTCTTTCAACGGGCATTTAAACCGTCTTGTTAAGCTACTGTAACCTCCACCTCTTTTCCAAGGGGCATTTAAACCGTCTTGTTAAGCTACTGCAACCTGCACTTCTCTTCCAAGGGGCATTTAAACCGTCTTGTTAAGCTACTGCGACCTGTACGTCTCTTCCAAGGGGCATCTAAATCGTCTTGTTAAGCTACTGCGATTTGCACGTGTTTCCAAGGGGCATTTAAACAGTTTTGTTAAGCTACTGTAACCTCCACCACTTTTCCAAGGGGCATTTAAACCATCTTGTTAAGCTACTGTGACCTGCACGTCTCTTTCAAGGAGCATTTAAACCATCTTGTTCAACTACTGCGACCTGCATGTTTCTTCCAAGGGGCATTTAAACTGTCTTGTTAAGCTACTGCGACCTGCACATCTCTTCCAAGGGGCATTTAAACTGTCTTGTTAAGCTGCTGCGACCTGCATGTCTCTTCCAAGGGGCATTTAAACAGTCTTGTTAAGCTACTGCGAACTCCACCGCTCTTCCAAGGGGCATTTAAACCATCTTGTTAAGCTACTGCGACCTGCACGTCTCTTCCAAGGGGCATTTAAACCCTCTTATTAAGCTACTGCTACCGCCACTGCTCTTCCAAGGGGCATCTCAACCGTCTTGTTAAGCTACTGCAACCTGCATGTCTCTTGCAAGGGGCATTTAAGCTGTCTTGTTAAGCTACTGCGACCTCCACGTCTCTTCCAAGGGGCATTTAATCCGTCTTGTTAAGCTATTGTAACCTCCACCACTTTTCCAAGGGACATTTAAACCGTCTTGTTAAGCTACTGCGACTTGCTCGTCTCTTCCAAGGGGCCTTTAAACCGTCTTGTTAAGCTACTGCGACCTGCTCGTCTTTTCCAAGGAGCCTTTAAACCATCTTGTTAAGCTACTGCGACCTGCATGTCTCTTCCAAGGGGCATTTAAACCATCTTGTTAAGCTACTGCGACATGCAAGTCTTTTCCAAGTGTCATTTAAACCATCTTGTTAAGCTACTGCGACCTGCATGTTTCTTCCAAGGGGCATTTAAACTGTCTTGTTAAGCTACTGCGACCTGCACATCTCTTCCAAGGGGCATTTAAACTGTCTTGTTAAGCTGCTGCGACCTGCATGTCTCTTCCAAGGGGCATTTAAACAGTCTTGTCAAGCTACTGCGACCTCAACCGCTCTTCCAAGGGGCATTTAAGCAATCTTGTTAAGCTACTGCGACCTGCACGTCTGTTCCAAGGGGCTTTTCAACCGTCTTGTTAAGCTACTGCAACCTGCATGTCTCTTGCAAGGGGCATTTAAACCGTCTTGTTAAGCTACTGCGACCTCCACCGCTCTTCCAAGGGGCATTTAAACCGTCTTGTTAAGCTACTGCGACTTGCAAGTCTTTTCCAAGGGGCATTTAAACCGTCTTGTTAAGCTACTGTAAGCTCCACCACTTTTCCAAGGGGCATTTAAAACGTCTTGTTAATCTACTGCGACCTGCACTTCTCTTCCAAGGGACATTTAAACCATCTTGTTAAGCTACTGCGACCTGCATGTCTCTTCCAAGGGGCATTTAAATGGTCTTGTTTAGCTACAGCGACCAGCACGTCTCTTCCAAGGGGCATTTAAACCATCTTGTTAAGCTACTGCGACCTGCATGTCTCTTATAAGTGGAATTTAAACCATCTTGTTAAGCTACTGCGACTTGCACGTCTTTTCCAAGGGGCATTTAAATCGTCTTGTTAAGCTACTGCGACCTGGATGTCTCTTCCAAGGGGCATTAAAAACCGTCTTGTTAATCTACTTCGACCTGCACGTCTCTTTCAAGGGGCATTTAAACCGTCTTGTTAAGCAGCTGCGACCTGCATGTCTCTTCCAAGCGGCATTTAAACCGTCTTGTTAAGCTACTGCGACCTCCACCGCTCTTCCAAGGGGCATTTAAACCGTCTTTTTAAGCTCCTGCGACCTGCACGTCTCTTCCAAGTGGCATTTAAACCGTCTTGTTAAGCTACTGTGACCTGCACGTTTCTACCAAGGGGCATTTAAACAGTCTTATTAAGCTACTGCGACCTGCTCGTCTCTTGCAAGGGGCATTTAAACCGTCTTGTTAAGCTACTGCGACCTCCACCGCTCTTCCAAGGGGCATTTTAACCGTCGTGTTTAGCTACTGCGACCTGCGCGCCTCTTTCAAGGGGCATTTAAACTGACTTGTTAAGCTACTGCGACCTGCACGTCTCTTCCAAGGGGCATCTAAACCGTCTTGTTAAGCTACTGCGAATTGCACGTGTTTCCCAAGGGGCATTTAAACAGTTTTGTTAAGCTACTGTAACCTCCACCTCTTTTCCAAGGGGCATTTAAACCATCTTGTTAAGCTACTGTGACCTGCACGTCTCTTTCAAGGAGCATTTAAACCATCTTGTTCAACTACTGCGACCTGCATGTTTCTTCCAAGGGGCATTTAAACTGTCTTGTTAAGCTACTGCGACCTGCACATCTCTTCCAAGGGGCATTTAAACCGTCTTGTTAAGCTGCTGCGACCTGCATGTCTCTTCCAAGGGGCATTTAAACAGTCTTGTTAAGCTACTGCGAACTCCACCGCTCTTACAAGGGGCATTTAAACCATCTTGTTAAGCTACTGCGACCTGCACGTCTCTTCCAAGGGGCATTTAAACCCTATTGTTAAGCTAGTGATACCGCCACTGCTCTTCCAAGGGGCATTTCAACCGTCTTGTTAAGCTACTGCAACCTGCATGTCTCTTGCAAGGGGCATTTAAGCTGTCTTGTTAAGCTACTGCGACCTCCACGTCTCTTCCAAGGTGCATTTAAACCGTCTTGTTAAGCTACTGCGACCTGCACATCTCTTCCAAGGGGCATTTAAACCTTCTTGTTAAGCTACTGCGATCTGCACGTTTCTTCCAAGGGGCATTTAAACCGTCTTGTTAAGCTATTGTAACCTCCACCACTTTTCCAAGGGACATTTAAACCGTCTTGTTAAGCCACTGCGACTTGCTCGTCTCTTCCAAGGGGCCTTTAAACCGTCTTGTTAAGCTACTGCGACCTGTTCGTCTTTTCCAAGGAGCCTTTAAACCGTCTTGTTAAGCTACTGCGACCTGCATGTCTCTTCCAAGGGGAATTTAAACCATCTTGTTAAGCTACTGCGACTTGCACGTCTTTTCCAAGGGGCATTTAAACCGTCTTATTAAGCTACTGCGACCTGGATGTCTCTTCCAAGGGGCATTAAAAACCGTCTTGTTAAGCTACTTCGACCTGCACGTCTCTTTCAAGGGGCATTTAAACCGTCTTGTTAAGCAGCTGCGACCTGCATGTCTCTTCCAAGGGGCATTTAAACCGTCTTGTTAAGCTACTGCGACCTCCACCGCTCTTCCAAGGGGCATTGAAACCGTCTTTTTAAGCTCCTGCGACCTGCACGTCTCTTCCAAGTGGCGTTTAAACCGTCTTGTTAAGCTACTGTGACCTGGACGTTTCTACCAAAGGGCATTTAAACAGTCTTATTAAGCTACTGCGACCTGCTCGTCTCTTGCAAGGGGCATTTAAACCGTCTTGTTAAGCTACTGCGACCTCCACCGCTCTTCCAAGGGGCATTTTAACCGTCTTGTTTAGCTACTGCGACCTGCGCGTCTCTTTCAAGGGGCATTTAAACTGACTTGTTAAGCTACTGCGATCTGCACGTTTCTTCCAAGGGGCATTTAAACCGTCTTGTTAAGCTATTGTAACCTCCACCACTTTTCCAAGGGACATTTAAACCGTCTTGTTAAGCCACTGCGACTTGCTCCTCTCTTCCAAGGGGCCTTTAAACCGTCTTGTTAAGCTACTGCGACCTGTTCGTCTTTTCCAAGGAGCCTTTAAACCGTCTTGTTAAGCTACTGCGACCTGCATGTCTCTTCCAAGGGGAATTTAAACCATCTTGTTAAGCTACTGCGACTTGCACGTCTTTTCCAAGGGGCATTTAAACCGTCTTATTAAGCTACTGCGACCTGGATGTCTCTTCCAAGGGGCATTAAAAACCGTCTTGTTAAGCTACTTCGACCTGCACGTCTCTTTCAAGGGGCATTTAAACCGTCTTGTTAAGCAGCTGCGACCTGCATGTCTCTTCCAAGGGGCATTTAAACCCTCTTGTGAAGCTACTGCGACCTCCACCGCTCTTCCAAGGGGCATTGAAACCGTCTTTTTAAGCTCCTGCGACCTGCACGTCTCTTCCAAGTGGCGTTTAAACCGTCTTGTTAAGCTACTGTGACCTGGACGTTTCTACCAAAGGGCATTTAAACAGTCTTATTAAGCTACTGCGACCTGCTCGTCTCTTGCAAGGGGCATTTAAACTGTCTTGTTAAGCTACTGCGACCTCCACCGCTCTTCCAAGGGGCATTTTAACCGTCTTGTTTAGCTACTGCGACCTGCGCGTCTCTTTCAAGGGGCATTTAAACTGACTTGTTAAGCTACAGCGACCTGCACGTCTCTTCCAAGGGGCATCTAAACCATCTTGTTAAGCTACTGCGAATTGCACGTGTTTCCCAAGGGGCATTCAAATAGTTTTGTTAAGCTACTGTAACCTCCACCACTTTTCCAAGGGGCATTTAAACCATCTTTTTAAGCTACTGTGACCTGCACGTCTCTTTCAAAGAGCATTTAAACCATCTTGTTCAACTACTGCGACCTGCATGTTTCTTCCAAGGGGCATTTAAACTGTCTTGTTAAGCTACTGCGACCTGCACATATCTTCCAAGGGGCATTTAAACCGTCTTGTTAAGCTACTGCGACCTGCATGTCTCTTCCAAGGGGCATTTAAACAGTCTTGTTAAGCTACTGCGACCTGCACGTCTCTTCCAAGGGGCATTTAAACCCTCTTGTTTAGCTACTGCTACCGCCACTGCTCTTCCAAGGGGCATTTCAACCGTCTTGTTAAGCTACTGCGACCTGCATGTCTCTTGCAAGGGGCATTTAAGCTGTCTTGTTAGGCTACTGCGACCTCCACGTCTCTTCCAAGGTGCATTTAAACCGTCTTGTTAAGCTACTGCGACCTGCACATCTCTTCCAAGGGGCATTTAAACCTTCTTGTTAAGCTACTGCGACCTGCACGTCTCTTCCAAGGGGCATTTAAACCGTCCTGTTAAGCTAGTGCAACCTCCACCACTTTTCCAAGGGACATTTAAGCCGTCTTGTTAAGCCACTGCGACTTGCTCGTCTCTTCCAAGGGGCCTTTAAACCGTCTTGTTAAGCTACTGCGACCTGTTCGTCTTTTCCAAGGAGCCTTTAAACCGTCTTGTTAAGCTACTGCGACCTGCATGTCTCTTCCAAGGGGCATTTAAACCATCTTGTTAAGCTGCTGCGACCTGCAAGTCTCTTCCAAGGGGCATTTAAACCGTCTTGTTAAGCTACTGCGACCTCCACCTCTCTTCCAAGGGGCATTTTAACCGTCTTGTTTAGGTACTGCGACCTGCGTGTCTCTTTCAAGGGGCATTTAAACTGACTTGTTAAGCTACTGCGATCTGCACGTTTCTTCCAAGGGGCATTTAAACCGTCTTGTTAAGCTATTGTAACCTCCACCACTTTTCCAAGGGACATTTAAACCGTCTTGTTAAGCCACTGCGACTTGCTCGTCTCTTCCAAGGGGCCTTTAAACCGTCTTGTTAAGCTACTGCGACCTGTTCGTCTTTTCCAAGGAGCCTTTAAACCGTCTTGTTAAGCTACTGCGACCTGCATGTCTCTTCCAAGGGGAATTTAAACCATCTTGTTAAGCTACTGCGACTTGCACGTCTTTTCCAAGGGGCATTTAAACCGTCTTATTAAGCTACTGCGACCTGGATGTCTCTTCCAAGGGGCATTAAAAACCGTCTTGTTAAGCTACTTCGACCTGCACGTCTCTTTCAAGGGGCATTTAAACCGTCTTGTTAAGCAGCTGCGACCTGCATGTCTCTTCCAAGGGGCATTTAAACCGTCTTGTTAAGCTACTGCGACCTCCACCGCTCTTCCAAGGGGCATTGAAACCGTCTTTTTAAGCTCCTGCGACCTGCACGTCTCTTCCAAGTGGCGTTTAAACCGTCTTGTTAAGCTACTGTGACCTGGACGTTTCTACCAAAGGGCATTTAAACAGTCTTATTAAGCTACTGCGACCTGCTCGTCTCTTGCAAGGGGCATTTAAACCGTCTTGTTAAGCTACTGCGACCTCCACCGCTCTTCCAAGGGGCATTTTAACCGTCTTGTTTAGCTACTGCGACCTGCGCGTCTCTTTCAAGGGGCATTTAAACTGACTTTTTAAGCTACAGCGACCTGCACGTCTCTTCCAAGGGGCATCTAAACCATCTTGTTAAGCTACTGCGAATTGCACGTGTTTCCCAAGGGGCATTTAAATAGTTTTGTTAAGCTGCTGTAACCTCCACCACTTTTCCAAGGGGCATTTAAACCATCTTTTTAAGCTACTGTGACCTGCACGTCTCTTTCAAAGAGCATTTAAACCATCTTGTTCAACTACTGCGACCTGCATGTTTCTTCCAAGGGGCATTTAAACTGTCTTGTTAAGCTACTGCGACCTGCACATCTCTTCCAAGGGGCATTTAAACCGTCTTGTTAAGCTACTGCGACCTGCATGTCTCTTCCAAGGGGCATTTAAACAGTCTTGTTAAGCTACTGCGACCTGCACGTCTCTTCCAAGGGGCATTTAAACCCTCTTGTTTAGCTACTGCTACCGCCACTGCTCTTCCAAGGGGCATTTCAACCGTCTTGTTAAGCTACTGCAACCTGCATGTCTCTTGCAAGGGGCATTTAAGCTGACTTGTTAGGCTACTGCGACCTCCACGTCTCTTCCAAGGTGCATTTAAACCGTCTTGTTAAGCTACTGCGACCTGCACATCTCTTCCAAGGGGCATTTAAACCTTCTTGTTAAGCTACTGCGACCTGCACGTCTCTTCCAAGGGGCATTTAAACCGTCCTGTTAAGCTAGTGTAACCTCCACCACTTTTCCAAGGGACATTTAAGCCGTCTTGTTAAGCCACTGCGACTTGCTCGTCTCTTCCAAGGGGCCTTTAAACCGTCTTGTTAAGCTACTGCGACCTGTTCGTCTTTTCCAAGTAGCCTTTAAACCGTCTTGTTAAGTTACTGCGACCTGCATGTCTCTTCCAAGGGGCATTTAAACCATCTTGTTAAGCTACTGCGACCTGCAAGTCTCTTCCAAGGGGCATTTAAACCGTCTTGATAAGCTGCTGCGACCTGCATGTCTCTTCCAAGGGTCATTTAAACCGTCTTGTTAAGCTACTGCGACCTCCACCGCTCTTCCAAGAGGCATTTAAACCTTCTTGTTAAGCTGCTGCGACCTGCATGTCTCAACCAAGGGGCATTTAAACCGTCTTGTTAAGCTACTGCGACCTCCACCGCTCTTCCAAGGGGCATTTAAACCGTCTTGTTAAGCTACTGTGACCTGCACGTCTCTTCCAAGGGGCATTTAAACAGTCTTGTTAAGCTACTGCTACCGCCACCGCTCTTCCAAGGGGCATTTTAACCGTCTTGTTAAGCTACTGCGACCTGCACATCTCTTTCAATGGGCATTTAAACCGTCTTGTTAAGCTACTGTAACCTCCACCTCTTTTCCAAGGGGCATTTAAACCGTCTTGTTAAGCTACTGCAACCTGCACGTCTTTTACAAGGGGCATTTAAACCGTCTTGTTAAGCTACTGTGACCTGCAAGTCTCTTCCAAGGGGCATTTAAACTGTCTTGATAAGCTGCTGTGACCTGCATGTCTCTTCCAAGGGGCATTTAAAACGTCTTGTTAAGCTACTGCGACCTGCACGTCTCTTCCAAGGGGCATTTAAACCGTCTTGTTAAGCTACTGCGACCTGCATGTCTCTTCGACGGGGCATTTAAACCATCTTGTTAAGCTACTGTGACCTGCAAGTCTCTTCCAAGGGGCATTTAAACCGTCTTGTTAAGCTACTGCTACCGCCACCGCTCTTCCAAGGGGCATTTTAACCGTCTTGTTAAGCTACTGCGACCTGCACGTCTCTTTCAATGGGCATTTAAACCGTCTTGTTAAGCTACTGTAACCTCCACCTCTTTTCCAAGGGGCATTTAAACCGTCTTGTTAAGCTACTGCAACCTGCACGTCTTTTCCAAGGGGCATTTAAACCGTCTTGTTAAGCTACTGCTACCGCCACCGCTCTTCCAAGGGGCATTTTAACCGTCTTGTTAAGCTACTGCGACCTGCACGTCTCTTTCAATGGGCATTTAAACCGTCTTGTTAAGCTACTGTAACCTCCACCTCTTTTCCAAGGGGCATTTAAACCGTCTTGTTAAGCTACTGCAACCTGCACGTCTTTTCCAAGGGGCATTTAAACCGTCTTGTTAAGCTACTGTGACCTGCAAGTCTCTTCCAAGGGGCATTTAAACTGTCTTGTTAAGCTACTGCGACCTGCACATCTCTTCCAAGGGGCATTTAAACCGTCTTGTTAAGCTGCTGCGACCTGCATGTCTCTTCCAAGGGGCATTTAAACAGTTTTGTTAAGCTACTGCGAACTCCTCCGCTCTTCCAAGGGGCATTTAAACATCTTGTTAAGCTACTGCGACCTGCACGTCTCTTCCAAGGGGCATTTAAACCCTCTTGTTAAGCTACTGCTACCGCCACTGCTCTTCCAAGGGGCATTTCAACCGTCTTGTTAAGCTACTGCAACCTGCTTGTCTCTTGCAAGGGGCATTTAAACCGTCTTGTTAAGCTATTGTAACCTCCACCACTTTTCCAAGGGACATTTAAACCGTTTGTTAAGCTACTGCGACTTGCTTGTCTCTTCCAAGGGGCCTTTAAACCTTCTTGTTAAGCTACTGCGACCTGCTCGTCTCTTCCAATGGGCATTTAAACCATCTTGTTAAGCTACTGCAACCTGCAAGTCTCTTCCAAGGGGCATTTAAACAGTTTTGATAAGCTGCTGCGACCTGCATGTCTCTTCCAAGGGGCATTTAAACCGTCTTGTTAAGCCACTGCGACCTCCACCGCTCTTTCAAGAGGCATTTAAACCTTCTTCTTAAGCTTCTGAGACCTGCATGTCTCAACCAAGGGGCATTTAAACCGTCTTGTTAAGCTACTGCAACCTCCACAGCTCTTCCCAGGGGCATTTAAACCGTCTTGTTAAGCTACTGCGACCTGCACGTCTCTTCCAAGGGGCATTTAAACAGTCTTGTTAAGCTACTGCTACTGCCACCGCTCTTCCAAGGGTCATTTTAACCGTCTTGTTAAGCTACTGCGACCTGCACGTCTCTTTCAACGGGCATTTATACAGTCTTGTTAAGCTTCTGCGCCTTGCATGTCTTTTCCAAGGGGCATTTAAACCGTCTTGTTAAGCTACTGCAATCTGCACTTCTCTTCCAAGGGGCATTTAAACCGTCTTGTTAAGCTACTGCGACCTGTAAGTCTCTTCCAAGGGGCATTTAAACCGTCTTGATAAGCTGCTGCGACCTGCATGTCTCTTCCAAGGGGCATTTAAAACGTCTTGTTAAGCTTCTGCGCCTTGCATGTCTCTTCCAAGGTGCATTAAAAACCGTCTTGTTAAGCTACTTCGACCTGCACGTCTCTTTCAAGGGGCATTTAAACCGTCTTGTTAAGCAGCTGCGACCTGCATGTCTCTTCCAAGGGGCATTTAAACCGTCTTGTTAAGCTACTGCGACCTCCACTGCTCTTCCAAGGGGCACTTAAACCGTCTTGTTAAGCTACTGTGACCTGCAAGTCTCTTCCAAGGGGCATTTAAACTGTCTTGATAAGCTGCTGCGACCTGCATGTCTCTTCCAAGGGGCATTTAAAACGTCTTGTTAAGCTACTGCGACCTGCACGTCTCTTCCAAGGGGCATTTAAACCGTCTTGTTAAGCTACTGTGACCTGCATGTCTCTTCGAAGGGGCATTTAAACCATCTTGCTAAGCTACTGTGACCTGCAAGTCTCTTCCAAGGGGCATTTAAACCATCTTGTTAAGCTACTGCTACCGCCACCGCTCTTCCAAGGGGCATTTTAACCGTCTTGTTAAGCTACTGCGACCTGCACGCCTCTTTCAACGGGCATTTAAACCGTCTTGTTAAGCTACTGTAACCTCCACCTCTTTTCCAAGGGGCATTTAAACCGTCTTGTTAAGCTACTGCAACCTGCACTTCTCTTCCAAGGGGCATTTAAACCGTCTTGTTAAGCTACTGCGACCTGTACGTCTCTTCCAAGGGGCATCTAAATCGTCTTGTTAAGCTACTGCGATTTGCACGTGTTTCCAAGGGGCATTTAAACAGTTTTGTTAAGCTACTGTAACCTCCACCACTTTTCCAAGGGGCATTTAAACCATCTTGTTAAGCTACTGTGACCTGCACGTCTCTTTCAAGGAGCATTTAAACCATCTTGTTCAACTACTGCGACCTGCATGTTTCTTCCAAGGGGCATTTAAACTGTCTTGTTAAGCTACTGCGACCTGCACATCTCTTCCAAGGGGCATTTAAACCGTCTTGTTAAGCTGTTGCGACCTGCATGTCTCTTCCAAGGGGCATTTAAACAGTCTTGTTAAGCTACTGCGAACTCCACCGCTCTTCCAAGGGGCATTTAAACCATCTTGTTAAGCTACTGCGACCTGCACGTCTCTTCCAAGGGGCATTTAAACCCTCTTATTAAGCTACTGCTACCGCCACTGCTCTTCCAAGGGGCATCTCAACCGTCTTGTTAAGCTACTGCAACCTGCATGTCTCTTGCAAGGGGCATTTAAACCGTCTTGTTAAGCTACTGCGACCTCCACCGCTCTTCCAAGGGGCATTTAAACCGTCTTGTTAAGCTACTGCGACTTGCAAGTCTTTTCCAAGGGGCATTTAAACCGTCTTGTTAAGCTACTGTAAGCTCCACCACTTTTCCAAGGGGCATTTAAAACGTCTTGTTAATCTACTGCGACCTGCACTTCTCTTCCAAGGGACATTTAAACCATCTTGTTAAGCTACTGCGACCTGCATGTCTCTTCCAAGGGGCATTTAAATGGTCTTGTTTAGCTACAGCGACCAGCACGTCTCTTCCAAGGGGCATTTAAACCATCTTGTTAAGCTACTGCGACCTGCATGTCTCTTATAAGTGGAATTTAAACCATCTTGTTAAGCTACTGCGACTTGCACGTCTTTTCCAAGGGGCATTTAAATCGTCTTGTTAAGCTACTGCGACCTGGATGTCTCTTCCAAGGGGCATTAAAAACCGTCTTGTTAATCTACTTCGACCTGCACGTCTCTTTCAAGGGGCATTTAAACCGTCTTGTTAAGCAGCTGCGACCTGCATGTCTCTTCCAAGCGGCATTTAAACCGTCTTGTTAAGCTACTGCGACCTCCACCGCTCTTCCAAGGGGCATTTAAACCGTCTTTTTAAGCTCCTGCGACCTGCACGTCTCTTCCAAGTGGCATTTAAACCGTCTTGTTAAGCTACTGTGACCTGCACGTTTCTACCAAGGGGCATTTAAACAGTCTTATTAAGCTACTGCGACCTGCTCGTCTCTTGCAAGGGGCATTTAAACCGTCTTGTTAAGCTACTGCGACCTCCACCGCTCTTCCAAGGGGCATTTTAACCGTCGTGTTTAGCTACTGCGACCTGCGCGCCTCTTTCAAGGGGCATTTAAACTGACTTGTTAAGCTACTGCGACCTGCACGTCTCTTCCAAGGGGCATCTAAACCGTCTTGTTAAGCTACTGCGAATTGCACGTGTTTCCCAAGGGGCATTTAAACAGTTTTGTTAAGCTACTGTAACCTCCACCTCTTTTCCAAGGGGCATTTAAACCATCTTGTTAAGCTACTGTGACCTGCACGTCTCTTTCAAGGAGCATTTAAACCATCTTGTTCAACTACTGCGACCTGCATGTTTCTTCCAAGGGGCATTTAAACTGTCTTGTTAAGCTACTGCGACCTGCACATCTCTTCCAAGGGGCATTTAAACCGTCTTGTTAAGCTGCTGCGACCTGCATGTCTCTTCCAAGGGGCATTTAAACAGTCTTGTTAAGCTACTGCGAACTCCACCGCTCTTACAAGGGGCATTTAAACCATCTTGTTAAGCTACTGCGACCTGCACGTCTCTTCCAAGGGGCATTTAAACCCTATTGTTAAGCTAGTGATACCGCCACTGCTCTTCCAAGGGGCATTTCAACCGTCTTGTTAAGCTACTGCAACCTGCATGTCTCTTGCAAGGGGCATTTAAGCTGTCTTGTTAAGCTACTGCGACCTCCACGTCTCTTCCAAGGTGCATTTAAACCGTCTTGTTAAGCTACTGCGACCTGCACATCTCTTCCAAGGGGCATTTAAACCTTCTTGTTAAGCTACTGCGATCTGCACGTTTCTTCCAAGGGGCATTTAAACCGTCTTGTTAAGCTATTGTAACCTCCACCACTTTTCCAAGGGACATTTAAACCGTCTTGTTAAGCCACTGCGACTTGCTCGTCTCTTCCAAGGGGCCTTTAAACCGTCTTGTTAAGCTACTGCGACCTGTTCGTCTTTTCCAAGGAGCCTTTAAACCGTCTTGTTAAGCTACTGCGACCTGCATGTCTCTTCCAAGGGGAATTTAAACCATCTTGTTAAGCTACTGCGACTTGCACGTCTTTTCCAAGGGGCATTTAAACCGTCTTATTAAGCTACTGCGACCTGGATGTCTCTTCCAAGGGGCATTAAAAACCGTCTTGTTAAGCTACTTCGACCTGCACGTCTCTTTCAAGGGGCATTTAAACCGTCTTGTTAAGCAGCTGCGACCTGCATGTCTCTTCCAAGGGGCATTTAAACCGTCTTGTTAAGCTACTGCGACCTCCACCGCTCTTCCAAGGGGCATTGAAACCGTCTTTTTAAGCTCCTGCGACCTGCACGTCTCTTCCAAGTGGCGTTTAAACCGCTTGTTAAGCTACTGTGACCTGGACGTTTCTACCAAAGGGCATTTAAACAGTCTTATTAAGCTACTGCGACCTGCTCGTCTCTTGCAAGGGGCATTTAAACCGTCTTGTTAAGCTACTGCGACCTCCACCGCTCTTCCAAGGGGCATTTTAACCGTCTTGTTTAGCTACTGCGACCTGCGCGTCTCTTTCAAGGGGCATTTAAACTGACTTGTTAAGCTACTGCGATCTGCACGTTTCTTCCAAGGGGCATTTAAACCGTCTTGTTAAGCTATTGTAACCTCCACCACTTTTCCAAGGGACATTTAAACCGTCTTGTTAAGCCACTGCGACTTGCTCCTCTCTTCCAAGGGGCCTTTAAACCGTCTTGTTAAGCTACTGCGACCTGTTCGTCTTTTCCAAGGAGCCTTTAAACCGTCTTGTTAAGCTACTGCGACCTGCATGTCTCTTCCAAGGGGAATTTAAACCATCTTGTTAAGCTACTGCGACTTGCACGTCTTTTCCAAGGGGCATTTAAACCGTCTTATTAAGCTACTGCGACCTGGATGTCTCTTCCAAGGGGCATTAAAAACCGTCTTGTTAAGCTACTTCGACCTGCACGTCTCTTTCAAGGGGCATTTAAACCGTCTTGTTAAGCAGCTGCGACCTGCATGTCTCTTCCAAGGGGCATTTAAACCCTCTTGTTAAGCTACTGCGACCTCCACCGCTCTTCCAAGGGGCATTGAAACCGTCTTTTTAAGCTCCTGCGACCTGCACGTCTCTTCCAAGTGGCGTTTAAACCGTCTTGTTAAGCTACTGTGACCTGGACGTTTCTACCAAAGGGCATTTAAACAGTCTTATTAAGCTACTGCGACCTGCTCGTCTCTTGCAAGGGGCATTTAAACCGTCTTGTTAAGCTACTGCGACCTCCACCGCTCTTCCAAGGGGCATTTTAACCGTCTTGTTTAGCTACTGCGACCTGCGCGTCTCTTTCAAGGGGCATTTAAACTGACTTGTTAAGCTACAGCGACCTGCACGTCTCTTCCAAGGGGCATCTAAACCATCTTGTTAAGCTACTGCGAATTGCACGTGTTTCCCAAGGGGCATTTAAATAGTTTTGTTAAGCTACTGTAACCTCCACCACTTTTCCAAGGGGCATTTAAACCATCTTTTTAAGCTACTGTGACCTGCACGTCTCTTTCAAAGAGCATTTAAACCATCTTGTTCAACTACTGCGACCTGCATGTTTCTTCCAAGGGGCATTTAAACTGTCTTGTTAAGCTACTGCGACCTGCACATATCTTCCAAGGGGCATTTAAACCGTCTTGTTAAGCTACTGCGACCTGCATGTCTCTTCCAAGGGGCATTTAAACAGTCTTGTTAAGCTACTGCGACCTGCACGTCTCTTCCAAGGGGCATTTAAACCCTCTTGTTTAGCTACTGCTACCGCCACTGCTCTTCCAAGGGGCATTTCAACCGTCTTGTTAAGCTACTGCGACCTGCATGTCTCTTGCAAGGGGCATTTAAGCTGTCTTGTTAGGCTACTGCGACCTCCACGTCTCTTCCAAGGTGCATTTAAACCGTCTTGTTAAGCTACTGCGACCTGCACATCTCTTCCAAGGGGCATTTAAACCTTCTTGTTAAGCTACTGCGACCTGCACGTCTCTTCCAAGGGGCATTTAAACCGTCCTGTTAAGCTAGTGCAACCTCCACCACTTTTCCAAGGGACATTTAAGCCGTCTTGTTAAGCCACTGCGACTTGCTCGTCTCTTCCAAGGGGCCTTTAAACCGTCTTGTTAAGCTACTGCGACCTGTTCGTCTTTTCCAAGGAGCCTTTAAACCGTCTTGTTAAGCTACTGCGACCTGCATGTCTCTTCCAAGGGGCATTTAAACCATCTTGTTAAGCTGCTGCGACCTGCAAGTATCTTCCAAGGGGCATTTAAACCGTCTTGATAAGCTGCTGCGACCTGCATGTCTCTTCCAAGGGGCATTTAAACCGTCTTGTTAAGCTACTGCGACCTCCACCTCTCTTCCAAGGGGCATTTTAACCGTCTTGTTTAGGTACTGCGACCTGCGTGTCTCTTTCAAGGGGCATTTAAACTGACTTGTTAAGCTACTGCGATCTGCACGTTTCTTCCAAGGGGCATTTAAACCGTCTTGTTAAGCTATTGTAACCTCCACCACTTTTCCAAGGGACATTTAAACCGTCTTGTTAAGCCACTGCGACTTGCTCGTCTCTTCCAAGGGGCCTTTAAACCGTCTTGTTAAGCTACTGCGACCTGTTCGTCTTTTCCAAGGAGCCTTTAAACCGTCTTGTTAAGCTACTGCGACCTGCATGTCTCTTCCAAGGGGAATTTAAACCATCTTGTTAAGCTACTGCGACTTGCACGTCTTTTCCAAGGGGCATTTAAACCGTCTTATTAAGCTACTGCGACCTGGATGTCTCTTCCAAGGGGCATTAAAAACCGTCTTGTTAAGCTACTTCGACCTGCACGTCTCTTTCAAGGGGCATTTAAACCGTCTTGTTAAGCAGCTGCGACCTGCATGTCTCTTCCAAGGGGCATTTAAACCGTCTTGTTAAGCTACTGCGACCTCCACCGCTCTTCCAAGGGGCATTGAAACCGTCTTTTTAAGCTCCTGCGACCTGCACGTCTCTTCCAAGTGGCGTTTAAACCGTCTTGTTAAGCTACTGTGACCTGGACGTTTCTACCAAAGGGCATTTAAACAGTCTTATTAAGCTACTGCGACCTGCTCGTCTCTTGCAAGGGGCATTTAAACCGTCTTGTTAAGCTACTGCGACCTCCACCGCTCTTCCAAGGGGCATTTTAACCGTCTTGTTTAGCTACTGCGACCTGCGCGTCTCTTTCAAGGGGCATTTAAACTGACTTTTTAAGCTACAGCGACCTGCACGTCTCTTCCAAGGGGCATCTAAACCATCTTGTTAAGCTACTGCGAATTGCACGTGTTTCCCAAGGGGCATTTAAATAGTTTTGTTAAGCTGCTGTAACCTCCACCACTTTTCCAAGGGGCATTTAAACCATCTTTTTAAGCTACTGTGACCTGCACGTCTCTTTCAAAGAGCATTTAAACCATCTTGTTCAACTACTGCGACCTGCATGTTTCTTCCAAGGGGCATTTAAACTGTCTTGTTAAGCTACTGCGACCTGCACATCTCTTCCAAGGGGCATTTAAACCGTCTTGTTAAGCTACTGCGACCTGCATGTCTCTTCCAAGTGGCATTTAAACAGTCTTGTTAAGCTACTGCGACCTGCACGTCTCTTCCAAGGGGCATTTAAACCCTCTTGTTTAGCTACTGCTACCGCCACTGCTCTTCCAAGGGGCATTTCAACCGTCTTGTTAAGCTACTGCAACCTGCATGTCTCTTGCAAGGGGCATTTAAGCTGACTTGTTAGGCTACTGCGACCTCCACGTCTCTTCCAAGGTGCATTTAAACCGTCTTGTTAAGCTACTGCGACCTGCACATCTCTTCCAAGGGGCATTTAAACCTTCTTGTTAAGCTACTGCGACCTGCACGTCTCTTCCAAGGGGCATTTAAACCGTCCTGTTAAGCTAGTGTAACCTCCACCACTTTTCCAAGGGACATTTAAGCCGTCTTGTTAAGCCACTGCGACTTGCTCGTCTCTTCCAAGGGGCCTTTAAACCGTCTTGTTAAGCTACTGCGACCTGTTCGTCTTTTCCAAGTAGCCTTTAAACCGTCTTGTTAAGTTACTGCGACCTGCATGTCTCTTCCAAGGGGCATTTAAACCATCTTGTTAAGCTACTGCGACCTGCAAGTCTCTTCCAAGGGGCATTTAAACCGTCTTGATAAGCTGCTGCGACCTGCATGTCTCTTCCAAGGGTCATTTAAACCGTCTTGTTAAGCTACTGCGACCTCCACCGCTCTTCCAAGAGGCATTTAAACCTTCTTGTTAAGCTGCTGCGACCTGCATGTCTCAACCAAGGGGCATTTAAACCGTCTTGTTAAGCTACTGCGACCTCCACCGCTCTTCCAAGGGGCATTTAAACCGTCTTGTTAAGCTACTGTGACCTGCACGTCTCTTCCAAGGGGCATTTAAACAGTCTTGTTAAGCTACTGCTACCGCCACCGCTCTTCCAAGGGGCATTTTAACCGTCTTGTTAAGCTACTGCGACCTGCACGTCTCTTTCAATGGGCATTTAAACCGTCTTGTTAAGCTACTGTAACCTCCACCTCTTTTCCAAGGGGCATTTAAACCGTCTTGTTAAGCTACTGCAACCTGCACGTCTTTTACAAGGGGCATTTAAACCGTCTTGTTAAGCTACTGTGACCTGCAAGTCTCTTCCAAGGGGCATTTAAACTGTCTTGATAAGCTGCTGTGACCTGCATGTCTCTTCCAAGGGGCATTTAAAACGTCTTGTTAAGCTACTGCGACCTGCACGTCTCTTCCAAGGGGCATTTAAACCGTCTTGTTAAGCTACTGCGACCTGCATGTCTCTTCGACGGGGCATTTAAACCATCTTGTTAAGCTACTGTGACCTGCAAGTCTCTTCCAAGGGGCATTTAAACCGTCTTGTTAAGCTACTGCTACCGCCACCGCTCTTCCAAGGGGCATTTTAACCGTCTTGTTAAGCTACTGCGACCTGCACGTCTCTTTCAATGGGCATTTAAACCGTCTTGTTAAGCTACTGTAACCTCCACCTCTTTTCCAAGGGGCATTTAAACCGTCTTGTTAAGCTACTGCAACCTGCACGTCTTTTCCAAGGGGCATTTAAACCGTCTTGTTAAGCTACTGCTACCGCCACCGCTCTTCCAAGGGGCATTTTAACCGTCTTGTTAAGCTACTGCGACCTGCACGTCTCTTTCAATGGGCATTTAAACCGTCTTGTTAAGCTACTGTAACCTCCACCTCTTTTCCAAGGGGCATTTAAACCGTCTTGTTAAGCTACTGCAACCTGCACGTCTTTTCCAAGGGGCATTTAAACCGTCTTGTTAAGCTACTGTGACCTGCAAGTCTCTTCCAAGGGGCATTTAAACTGTCTTGTTAAGCTACTGCGACCTGCACATCTCTTCCAAGGGGCATTTAAACCGTCTTGTTAAGCTGCTGCGACCTGCATGTCTCTTCCAAGGGGCATTTAAACAGTTTTGTTAAGCTACTGCGAACTCCTCCGCTCTTCCAAGGGGCATTTAAACATCTTGTTAAGCTACTGCGACCTGCACGTCTCTTCCAAGGGGCATTTAAACCCTCTTGTTAAGCTACTGCTACCGCCACTGCTCTTCCAAGGGGCATTTCAACCGTCTTGTTAAGCTACTGCAACCTGCTTGTCTCTTGCAAGGGGCATTTAAACCGTCTTGTTAAGCTATTGTAACCTCCACCACTTTTCCAAGGGACATTTAAACCGTTTGTTAAGCTACTGCGACTTGCTTGTCTCTTCCAAGGGGCCTTTAAACCTTCTTGTTAAGCTACTGCGACCTGCTCGTCTCTTCCAATGGGCATTTAAACCATCTTGTTAAGCTACTGCAACCTGCAAGTCTCTTCCAAGGGGCATTTAAACAGTTTTGATAAGCTGCTGCGACCTGCATGTCTCTTCCAAGGGGCATTTAAACCGTCTTGTTAAGCCACTGCGACCTCCACCGCTCTTTCAAGAGGCATTTAAACCTTCTTCTTAAGCTTCTGAGACCTGCATGTCTCAACCAAGGGGCATTTAAACCGTCTTGTTAAGCTACTGCAACCTCCACAGCTCTTCCCAGGGGCATTTAAACCGTCTTGTTAAGCTACTGCGACCTGCACGTCTCTTCCAAGGGGCATTTAAACAGTCTTGTTAAGCTACTGCTACTGCCACCGCTCTTCCAAGGGTCATTTTAACCGTCTTGTTAAGCTACTGCGACCTGCACGTCTCTTTCAACGGGCATTTATACAGTCTTGTTAAGCTTCTGCGCCTTGCATGTCTTTTCCAAGGGGCATTTAAACCGTCTTGTTAAGCTACTGCAATCTGCACTTCTCTTCCAAGGGGCATTTAAACCGTCTTGTTAAGCTACTGCGACCTGTAAGTCTCTTCCAAGGGGCATTTAAACCGTCTTGATAAGCTGCTGCGACCTGCATGTCTCTTCCAAGGGGCATTTAAAACGTCTTGTTAAGCTTCTGCGCCTTGCATGTCTCTTCCAAGGTGCATTAAAAACCGTCTTGTTAAGCTACTTCGACCTGCACGTCTCTTTCAAGGGGCATTTAAACCGTCTTGTTAAGCAGCTGCGACCTGCATGTCTCTTCCAAGGGGCATTTAAACCGTCTTGTTAAGCTACTGCGACCTCCACTGCTCTTCCAAGGGGCACTTAAACCGTCTTGTTAAGCTACTGTGACCTGCAAGTCTCTTCCAAGGGGCATTTAAACTGTCTTGATAAGCTGCTGCGACCTGCATGTCTCTTCCAAGGGGCATTTAAAACGTCTTGTTAAGCTACTGCGACCTGCACGTCTCTTCCAAGGGGCATTTAAACCGTCTTGTTAAGCTACTGTGACCTGCATGTCTCTTCGAAGGGGCATTTAAACCATCTTGCTAAGCTACTGTGACCTGCAAGTCTCTTCCAAGGGGCATTTAAACCATCTTGTTAAGCTACTGCTACCGCCACCGCTCTTCCAAGGGGCATTTTAACCGTCTTGTTAAGCTACTGCGACCTGCACGCCTCTTTCAACGGGCATTTAAACCGTCTTGTTAAGCTACTGTAACCTCCACCTCTTTTCCAAGGGGCATTTAAACCGTCTTGTTAAGCTACTGCAACCTGCACTTCTCTTCCAAGGGGCATTTAAACCGTCTTGTTAAGCTACTGCGACCTGTACGTCTCTTCCAAGGGGCATCTAAATCGTCTTGTTAAGCTACTGCGATTTGCACGTGTTTCCAAGGGGCATTTAAACAGTTTTGTTAAGCTACTGTAACCTCCACCACTTTTCCAAGGGGCATTTAAACCATCTTGTTAAGCTACTGTGACCTGCACGTCTCTTTCAAGGAGCATTTAAACCATCTTGTTCAACTACTGCGACCTGCATGTTTCTTCCAAGGGGCATTTAAACTGTCTTGTTAAGCTACTGCGACCTGCACATCTCTTCCAAGGGGCATTTAAACCGTCTTGTTAAGCTGCTGCGACCTGCATGTCTCTTCCAAGGGGCATTTAAACAGTCTTGTTAAGCTACTGCGAACTCCACCGCTCTTCCAAGGGGCATTTAAACCATCTTGTTAAGCTACTGCGACCTGCACGTCTCTTCCAAGGGGCATTTAAACCCTCTTATTAAGCTACTGCTACCGCCACTGCTCTTCCAAGGGGCATCTCAACCGTCTTGTTAAGCTACTGCAACCTGCATGTCTCTTGCAAGGGGCATTTAAGCTGTCTTGTTAAGCTACTGCGACCTCCACGTCTCTTCCAAGGGGCATTTAATCCGTCTTGTTAAGCTATTGTAACCTCCACCACTTTTCCAAGGGACATTTAAACCGTCTTGTTAAGCTACTGCGACTTGCTCGTCTCTTCCAAGGGGCCTTTAAACCGTCTTGTTAAGCTACTGCGACCTGCTCGTCTTTTCCAAGGAGCCTTTAAACCATCTTGTTAAGCTACTGCGACATGCAAGTCTTTTCCAAGTGTCATTTAAACCATCTTGTTAAGCTACTGCGACCTGCATGTTTCTTCCAAGGGGCATTTAAACTGTCTTGTTAAGCTACTGCGACCTGCACATCTCTTCTAAGGGGCATTTAAACCGTCTTGTTAAGCTGCTGCGACCTGCATGTCTCTTCCAAAGGGCATTTAAACAGTCTTGTCAAGCTACTGCGACCTCAACCGCTCTTCCAAGGGGCATTTAAGCAATCTTGTTAAGCTACTGCGACCTGCACGTCTCTTCCAAGGGGCTTTTCAACCGTCTTGTTAAGCTACTGCAACCTGCATGTCTCTTGCAAGGGGCATTTAAACCGTCTTGTTAAGCTACTGCGACCTCCACCGCTCTTCCAAGGGGCATTTAAACCGTCTTGTTAAGCTACTGCGACTTGCAAGTCTTTTCCAAGGGGCATTTAAACCGTCTTGTTAAGCTACTGTAAGCTCCACCACTTTTCCAAGGGGCATTTAAAACGTCTTGTTAATCTACTGCGACCTGCACTTCTCTTCCAAGGGGCATTTAAACCATCTTGTTAAGCTACTGCGACCTGCATGTCTCTTCCAAGGGGCATTTAAATGGTCTTGTTTAGCTACAGCGACCAGCACGTCTCTTCCAAGGGGCATTTAAACCATCTTGTTAAGCTACTGCGACCTGCATGTCTCTTATAAGTGGAATTTAAACCATCTTGTTAAGCTACTGCGACCTGTAAGTCTCTTCCAAGGGGCATTTAAACAGTTTTGATAAGCTGCTGCGACCTGCACGTCTCTTTCAAGGGGCATTTAAACCGTCTTGTTAAGCAGCTGCGACCTGCATGTCTCTTCCAAGCGGCATTTAAACCGTCTTGTTAAGCTACTGCGACCTCCACCGCTCTTCCAAGGGGCATTTAAACCGTCTTTTTAAGCTCCTGCGACCTGCACGTCTCTTCCAAGTGGCATTTAAACCGTCTTGTTAAGCTACTGTGACCTGCACGTTTCTACCAAGGGGCATTTAAACAGTCTTATTAAGCTACTGCGACCTGCTCGTCTCTTGCAAGGGGCATTTAAACCGTCTTGTTAAGCTACTGCGACCTCCACCGCTCTTCCAAGGGGCATTTTAACCGTCTTGTTTAGCTACTGCGACCTGCGCGTCTCTTTCAAGGGGCATTTAAACTGATTTGTTAAGATACTGCGACCTGCACGTCTCTTCCAAGGGGCATCTAAACCGTCTTGTTAAGCTACTGTGAATTGCACGTGTTTCCCAAGGGGCATTTAAACAGTTTTGTTAAGCTACTGTAACCTCCACCTCTTTTCCAAGGGGCATTTAAACCATCTTGTTAAGCTACTGTGACCTGCACGTCTCTTTCAAGGAGCATTTAAACCATCTTGTTCAACTACTGCGACCTGCATGTTTCTTCCAAGGGGCATTTAAACTGTCTTGTTAAGCTACTGCGACCTGCACATCTCTTCCAAGGGGCATTTAAACCGTCTTGTTAAGCTGCTGCGACCTGCATGTCTCTTCCAAGGGGCATTTAAACAGTCTTGTTAAGCTACTGCGAACTCCACCGCTCTTACAAGGGGCATTTAAACCGTCTTGTTAAGCTACTGCGACTTGCAAGTCTTTTCCAAGGGGCATTTAAACCGTCTTGTTAAGCTACTGTAAGCTCCACCACTTTTCCAAGGGGCATTTAAAACGTCTTGTTAATCTACTGCGACCTGCACTTCTCTTCCAAGGGGCATTTAAACCATCTTGTTAAGCTACTGCGACCTGCATGTCTCTTCCAAGGGGCATTTAAATGGTCTTGTTTAGCTACAGCGACCAGCACGTCTCTTCCAAGGGGCATTTAAACCATCTTGTTAAGCTACTGCGACCTGCATGTCTCTTATAAGTGGAATTTAAACCATCTTGTTAATCTACTGCGACCTGTAAGTCTCTTCTAAGGGGCAGTTAAACAGTTTTGATAAGCTGCTGCGACCTGCATGTCTCTTCCAAGGGGCTTTTCAACCGTCTTGTTAAGCTACTGCAACCTGCATGTCTCTTGCAAGGGGCATTTAAATCGTCTTGTTAAGCTACTGCGACCTGGATGTCTCTTCCAAGGGGCATTAAAAACCGTCTTGTTAATCTACTTCGACCTGCACGTCTCTTTCAAGGGGCATTTAAACCGTCTTGTTAAGCAGCTGCGACCTGCATGTCTCTTCCAAGCGGCATTTAAACCGTCTTGTTAAGCTACTGCGACCTCCACCGCTCTTCCAAGGGGCATTTAAACCGTCTTTTTAAGCTCCTGCGACCTGCACGTCTCTTCCAAGTGGCATTTAAACCGTCTTGTTAAGCTACTGTGACCTGCACGTTTCTACCAAGGGGCATTTAAACAGTCTTATTAAGCTACTGCGACCTGCTCGTCTCTTGCAAGGGGCATTTAAACCGTCTTGTTAAGCTACTGCGACCTCCACCGCTCTTCCAAGGGGTATTTTAACCGTCTTGTTTAGCTACTGCGACCTGCGCGTCTCTTTCAAGGGGCATTTAAACTGACTTGTTAAGCTACTGCGACCTGCACGTCTCTTCCAAGGGGCATCTAAACCGTCTTGTTAAGCTACTGTGAATTGCACGTGTTTCCCAAGGGGCATTTAAACAGTTTTGTTAAGCTACTGTAACCTCCACCTCTTTTCCAAGGGGCATTTAAACCATCTTGTTAAGCTACTGTGACCTGCACGTCTCTTTCAAGGAGCATTTAAACCATCTTGCTCAACTACTGCGACCTGCATGTTTCTTCCAAGGGGCATTTAAACTGTCTTGTTAAGCTACTGCGACCTGCACATCTCTTCCAAGGGGCATTTAAACCGTCTTGTTAAGCTGCTGCGACCTGCATGTCTCTTCCAAGGGGCATTTAAACAGTCTTGTTAAGCTACTGCGAACTCCACCGCTCTTACAAGGGGCATTTAAACCATCTTGTTAAGCTACTGCGACCTGCACGTCTCTTCCAAGGGGCATTTAAACCCTCTTGTTAAGCTACTGATACCGCCACTGCTCTTCCAAGGGGCATTTCAACCGTCTTGTTAAGCTACTGCAACCTGCATGTCTCTTGCAAGGGGCATTTAAGCTGTCTTGTTAAGCTACTGCGACCTCCACGTCTCTTCCAAGGTGCATTTAAACCGTCTTGTTAAGCTACTGCGACCTGCATATCTCTTCCAAGGGGCATTTAAACCTTCTTGTTAAGCTACTGCGATCTGCACGTTTCTTCCAAGGGGCATTTAAACCGTCTTGTTAAGCTATTGTAACCTCCACCACTTTTCCAAGGGACATTTAAACCGTCTTGTTAAGCCACTGCGACTTGCTCGTCTCTTCCAAGGGGCCTTTAAACCGTCTTGTTAAGCTACTGCGACCTGTTCGTCTTTTCCAAGGAGCCTTTAAACCGTCTTGTTAAGCTACTGCGACCTGCATGTCTCTTCCAAGGGGCATTTAAACCATCTTGTTAAGCTACTGCGACCTGCAAGTCTCTTCCAAGGGGCATTTAAACCGTATTGATAAGCTGCTGCAACCTGCATGTCTCTTCCAAGGGGCATTTAAACCGTCTTGTTAAGCTACTGCGACCTCCACCGCTCTTCCAAGAGGCATTTAAATCTTCTTGTTAAGCTGCTGCGACCTGCATGTCTCAACCAAGGGGCATTTAAACCGTCTTGTTAAGCTACTGCGACCTCCACCGCTCTTCCAAGGGGCATTTAAACCGTCTTGTTAAGCTACTGCGACCTGCACGTCTCTTCCAAGGGGCATTTAAACAGTCTTGTTAAGCTACTGCTACTGCCACCGCTCTTCCAAGGGTCATTTTAACCGTCTTGCTAAGCTACTGCGACCTGCACGTCTCTTTCAAAGGGCATTTATTCAGTCTTGTTAAGCTTCTGCGCCTTGCACGTCTTTTCCAAGCGGCATTTAAACCGTCTTGTTAAGCTACTGCGACCTTTACCGCTCTTCCAAGGGGCATTTAAACCGTCTTGTTAAGCTACTGCGACCTGCATATCTCTTCCAAGGGGCATTTAAACCGTCTTGTTAAGCTACTGCTACCGCCACCGCTCTTCCAAGGGGCATTTTAACCGTCTTGTTAAGCTACTGCGACCTGCACGTCTCTTTCAATGGGCATTTAAACCATCTTAAGCTACTGTAACCTCCACCTCTTTTTCAAGGGGCAATTAAACCGTCTTGTTAAGCTACTGCAACCTGCACGTCTTTTCCAAGGGGCATTTAAACCGTCTTGTTAAGCTACTGTGACCTGCAAGTCTCTTCCAAGGGGCATTTAAACTGTCTTGTTAAGCTACTGCGACCTGCACATCTCTTCCAAGGGGCATTTAAACCGTCTTGTTAAGCTGCTGCGACCTGCATGTCTCTTCCAAGGGGCATTTAAACAGTTTTGTTAAGCTACTGCGAACTCCATCGCTCTTCCAAGGGGCATTTAAACCATCTTGTTAAGCTACTGCGACCTGCACGTCTCTTCCAAGGGGCATTTAAACCCTCTTGTTAAGCTACTGCTACCGCCACTGCTCTTCCAAGGGGCATTTCAACCGTCTTGTTAAGCTACTGCAACCTGCTTGTCTCTTGCAAGGGGCATTTAAACCGTCTTGTTAAGCTACTGCGACCTGCACGTCTCTTCCAAAGGGCATTGAAACCGTCTTGTTAAGCTATTGTAACCTCCACCACTTTTCCAAGGGACATTTAAACCGTTTGTTAAGCTACTGCGACTTGCTCGTCTCTTCCAAGGGGCCTTTAAACCGTCTTGTTAAGCTACTGCGACCTGCTCGTCTCTTCCAATGGGCATTTAAACCATCTTGTTAAGCTACTGCAACCTGCAATTCTCTTCCAAGGGGCATTTAAACAGTCTTGATAAGCTGCTGCGACCTGCATGTCTCTTCCAAGGGGCATTTAAACCGTCTTGTTAAGCTACTGCGACCTCCACCGCTCTTTCAAGAGGCATTTAAACCTTCTTCTTAAGCTGATGCGACCTGCATGTCTCAACCAAGGGGCATTTAAACCGTCTTGTTAAGCTACTGCAACCTCCACCGCTCTTCCAAGGGGCATTTAAACCGTCTTGTTAAGCTACTGCGACCTGCACGTCTCTTCCAAGGGGCATTTAAACAGTCTTGTTAAGCTACTGCTACTGCCACCGCTCTTCCAAGGGTCATTTTAACCGTCTTGTTAAGCTACTGCGACCTGCACGTCTCTTTCAACGGGCATTTATACAGTCTTGTTAAGCTTCTGCGCCTTGCATGTCTTTTCCAAGGGGCATTTAAAACGTCTTATTAAGCTACTGCAACCTGCACTTCTCTTCCAAGGGGCATTTAAACCGTCTTGTTAAGCTACTGCGACCTGTAAGTCTCTTCCAAGGGGCATTTAAACCGTCTTGATAAGCTGCTGCGACCTGCATGTCTCTTCCAAGGGGCATTTAAAACGTCTTGTTAACCTACTGCGACCTGCAAGTCTCTTCCAAGGGGCATTTAAACCGTCTTGATAAGCTGCTGCGACCTGCATGTCTCTTCCAAGGGGAATTTAAACCATCTTGTTAAGCTACTGCGACTTGCACGTCTTTTCCAAGGGGCATTTAAACCGTCTTGTTAAGCTACTGTAACTTCCACCACTTTCCCAATGGGCACTTAAACCGTCTTGTTAAGCTACTGCGACCTGCACGTCTCTTCCAAGGGGCATTTAAACCGTCTTGTTAAGCTACTGCGACCTGGATGTCTCTTCCAAGGGGCATTAAAAACCGTCTTGTTAAGCTACTTCGACCTGCACGTCTCTTTCAAGGGGCATTTAAACCGTCTTTTTAAGCAGCTGCGACCTGCATGTCTCTTCCAAGGGGCATTTAAACCGTCTTGTTAAGCTACTGCGACCTCCACCGCTCTTCCAAGGGGCATTTAAACCGTCTTTTTAAGCTACTGCGATCTGCACGTCTTTTCCAAGTGGCATTTAAACCGTCTTGTTAAGCTACTGTGACCTGCACGTTTCTACCAAGGGGCATTTAAACCATCTTATTAAGCTAATGCGACCTGCTCGTCTCTTGCAAGGGGCATTTAAACCGTCTTGTTAAGCTACTGCGACCTCCACCGCTCTTCCAAGGGTCATTTTAACCATCTTGTTTAGCTACTGCGACCTGCGCGTCTCTTTCAAGGGGCATTTAAACTGACTTGTTAAGCTACTGCAAACTGCACGTCTCTTCCAAGGGGCATCTAAACCATCTTGTTAAGCTACTGCGAATTGCACGTGTTTCCCAAGGGGCATTTAAACAGTTTTGTTAAGCTACTGCAAACTCCACCACTTTTCCAAGGGGCATTTAAGCCATCTTGTTAAGCTACTGTGACCTGCACGTCTCTTTCAAGGAGCATTTAAACCATCTTGTTCAACTACTGCGACCTGGATGTTTCTTCCAAGGGGCATTTAAACTGTCTTGTTAAGCTACTGCGACCTGCACATCTCTTCCAAGGGGCATTTAAACCGTCTTGTTAAGCTGCTGCGAACTCCACCGCTCTTCCAAGGGGCATTTAAACCATCTTGTTAAGCTACTGCGAACTCCACCGCTCTTCCAAGGGGTATTTAAACCCTCTTGTTAAGCTGCTGCTACCGCTACTGCTCTTCCAAGGGGCATTTCAACCGTCTTGTTAAGCTACTTCAACCTGCATGTCTCTTGCAAGGGGCATTTAAGCTGTCTTGTTAAGCAGCTGCGACCTGCATGTCTCTTCCAAGGGGCATTTAAACCGTCTTGTTAAGCTACTGCGACCTCCACCGCTCTTCCAAGGGGCATTTAAACCGTCTTTTTAAGCTACTGCGATCTGCACGTCTTTTCCAAGTGGCATTTAAACCGTCTTGTTAAGCTACTGTGACCTGCACGTTTCTACCAAGGGGCATTTAAACAGTCTTATTAAGCTAATGCGACCTGCTCGTCTCTTGCAAGGGGCATTTAAACCGTCTTGTTAAGCTATTGTAACCTCCACCACTTTTCCAAGGGACATTTAAGCCGTCTTGTTAAGCCACTGCGACTTGCTCGTCTCTTCCAAGGGGCCTTTAAACCGTCTTGTTAAGCTACTGCGACCTGTTCTTCTTTTCCATGGAGCCTTTAAACCGTCTTGTTAAGCTACTGCGACCTGCATGTCTCTTCCAAGGGGCATTTAAACCATCTTGTTAAGCTACTGCGACCTGCAAGTCTCTTCCAAGGGGCATTTAAACCGTCTTGATAAGCTGCTGCGACCTGCATGTCTCTTCCAAGGGGCATTTAACCCGTCTTGTTAAGCTACTGCGACCTCCACCGCTCTTCCAAGAGGCATTTAAACCTTCTTGTTAAACTGCTGCGACCTGCATGTCTCAACCAAGGGGCATTTAAACCGTCTTGTTAAGCTACTGCGACCTCCACCGGTCTACCAAGGGGCATTTAAACCGTCTTGTTAAGCTACTGCGACCTGCACGTCTCTTCCAAGGGGCATTTAAACGGTCTTGTTAAGCTACTGCTACTGCCACCGCTCTTCCAAGGGTCATTTTAACCGTCTTGTTAAGCTACTGCGACCTGCACGTCTCTTTCAAAGGGCATTTATTCAGTCTTGTTAAGCTTCTGCGCCTTGCACGTCTTTTCCAAGGGGCATTTAAACCGTCTTGTTAAGCTACTGCCACCTTTACCGCTCTTCCAAGGGGCATTTAAACCGTCTTGTTAAGCTACTGCGACCTGCATGTCTCTTCCAAGGGGCATTTAAACCGTCTTGTTAAGCTACTGCTACCGCCACCGCTCTTCCAAGGGGCATTTTAACCGTCTTGTTAAGCTACTGCGACCTGCACGTCTCTTTCAATGGGCATTTAAACCGTCTTGTTAAGCTACTGTAACCTCCACCTCTTTTCCAAGGGGCATTTAAACCGTCTTGTTAAGCTACTGCGACCTCCATCGCTCTTCCAAGGGGCATTTTAACCATCTTGTTTAGCTACTGCGACCTGCGCGTCTCTTTCAAGGGGCATTTAAACTGACTTGTTAAGCTACTGTGACCTGCACGTCTCTTCCAAGGGGCATCTAAACCGTCTTGTTAAGCTACTGCGAATTGCACGTGTTTCCCAAGGGGCATTTAAACAGTTTTGTTAAGCTACTGTAACCTCCACCTCTTTTCCAAGGGGCATTTAAACCATCTTGTTAAGCTACTGTGACCTGCACGTCTCTTTCAAGGAGCATTTAAACCATCTTGTTCAACTACTGCGACCTGCATGTTTCTTCCAAGGGGCATTTAAACTGTCTTGTTAAGCTACTGCGACCTGCACATCTCTTCCAAGGGGCATTTAAACCGTCTTGTTAAGCTGCTGCGACCTTCATGTCTCTTCTAAGGGGCATTTAAACAGTCTTGTTAAGCTACTGCGAACTCCACCGCTCTTCCAAGGGGCATTTAAACCATCTTGTTAAGCTACTGCGACCTGCATGTCTCTTCCAAGGGGCATTTAAACCCTGTTGTTAAGCTACTGATACCGCCACTGCTCTTCCAAGGGGCATTTCAACCGTCTTGTTAAGCTACTGCAACCTGCATGTCTCTTGCAAGGGGCATTTAAGCTGTCTTGTTAAGCTACTGCGACCTCCACGTCTCTTCCAAGGTGCATTTAAACCGTCTTGTTAAGCTACTGCGACCTGCACATCTCTTCCAAGGGGCATTTAAACCTTCTTGTTAAGCTACTGCGATCTGCACATTTCTTCCAAGGGGCATTTAAACCGTCTTGTTAAGCTATTGTAACCTCCACCACTTTTCCAAGGGACATTTAAACCGTCTTGTTAAGCCACTGCGACTTGCTCGTCTCTTCCAAGGGGCCTTTAAACCGTCTTGTTAAGCTACTGCGACCTGTTCGTCTTTTCCAAGGAGCCTTTAAACCGTCTTGTTAAGCTACTGCGACCTGCATGTCTCTTCCAAGGGACATTTAAACCATTTTGTTAAGATACTGCGACCTGCAAGTCTCTTCCAAGGGGCATTTAAACCGTATTGATAAGCTGCTGCAACCTGCATGTCTCTTCCAAGGGGCATTTAAACCGTCTTGTTAAGCTACTGCGACCTCCACCGCTCTTCCAAGAGGCATTTAAATCTTCTTGTTAAGCTGCTGCGACCTGCATGTCTCAACCAAGGGGCATTTAAACCGTCTTGTTAAGCTACTGCGACCTCCACCGCTCTTCCAAGGGGCATTTAAACCGTCTTGTTAAGCTACTGCGACCTGCACGTCTCTTCCAAGGGGCATTTAAACAGTCTTGTTAAGCTACTGCTACTGCCACCGCTCTTCCAAGGGTCATTTTAACCGTCTTGTTAAGCTACTGCGACCTGCACGTCTCTTTCAAAGGGCATTTATTCAGTCTTGTTAAGCTTCTGCGCCTTGCACGTCTTTTCCAAGGGGCATTTAAACCGTCTTTTTAAGCTACTGCGACCTTTACCGCTCTTCCAAGGGGCATTTAAACCGTCTTGTTAAGCTACTGCGACCTGCATATCTCTTCCAAGGGGCATTTAAACCGTCTTGTTAAGCTACTGCTACCGCCACAGCTCTTCCAAGGGGCATTTTAACCGTCTTGTTAAGCTACTGCGACCTGCACGTCTCTTTCAATGGGCATTTAAACCGTCTTGTTAAGCTACTGTAACCTCCACCTCTTTTCCAAGGGGCATTTAAACCGTCTTGTTAAGCTACTGCAACCTACACGTCTTTTCCAAGGGGCATTTAAACCGTCTTGTTAAGCTACTGTGACCTGCACGTCTTTTCCAAGGGGCATTTAAATCGTCTTGTTAAGCTACTGTGACCTGCAAATCTCTTCCAAGGGGCATTTAAACTGTCTTGTTAAGCTACTGCGACCTGCACATCTCTTCCAAGGGGCATTTAAACCGTCTTTTTAAGCTGCTGCGACATGCATGTCTCTTCCAAGGGGCATTTAAACAGTTTTGTTAAGCTACTGCGAACTCCACCGCTGTTCCAAGGGGCATTTAAACCATCTTGTTAAGCTACTGCGACCTGCACGTCTCTTCCAAAGGGCATTTAAACCCTCTTGTTAAGCTACTGCTACCGCCACTGCTCTTCCAAGGGGCATTTCAACCGTCTTGTTAAGCTACTGCAACCTGCTTGTCTCTTGCAAGGGGCATTTAAACCGTCTTGTTAAGCTTCTGCGACCTGCGCGTCTCTTCCAAGGGGCATTGAAACCGTCTTGTTAAGCTATTGTAACCTCCACCACTTTTCCAAGGGACATTTAAACCGTTTGTTAAGCTACTGAGACTTGCTCGTCTCTTCCAAGGGGCCTTTAAACCGTCTTGTTAAGCTACTGCGACCTGCTCGTCTCTTCCAATGGGCATTTAAACCATCTTGTTAAGCTACTGCAAACTGCAAGTCTCTTCCAAGGGGCATTTAAACAGTCTTGATAAGCTGCTGCGACCTGCATGTCTCTTCCAAGGGACATTTAAACCGTCTTGTTAAGCTACTGCGACCTCCACCGCTCTTTCAAGAGGCATTTAAACCTTCTTTTTAAGCTGCTGCGACCTGCATGTCTCAACCAAGGGGCATTTAAACCGTCTTGTTAAGCTACTGCGACCTGCACGTCTCTTCCAAGGGGCATTTAAACCGTCTTGTTAAGCTACTGCGACCTGGATGTCTCTTCCAAGGGGCATTAAAAACCGTCTTGTTAAGCTACTTCGACCTGCACGTCTCTTTCAAGGGGCATTTAAACCGTCTTTTTAAGCAGCTGCGACCTGCATGTCTCTTCCAAGGGGCATTTAAACCGTCTTGTTAAGCTACTGCGACCTCCACCGCTCTTCCAAGGGGCATTTAAACCGTCTTTTTAAGCTACTGCGATCTGCACGTCTCTTCCAAGTGGCATTTAAACCGTCTTGTTAAGCTACTGTGACCTGCACGTTTCTACCAAGGGGCATTTAAACAGTCTTATTAAGCTACTGCAACCTGCAAGTCTCTTCCAAGGGGCATTTAAACAGTCTTGATAAGCTGCTGCGATCTGCATGTCTCTTCCAAGGGGCATTTAAACCGTCTTGTTAAGCTACTGCTACCGCCACCGCTCTTCCAAGGGTCATTTTAACCGTCTTGTTAAGCTACTGCGACCTGCACGTCTCTTTCAAAGGGCATTTATTCAGTCTTGTTAAGCTTCTGCGCCTTGCACATGTTTTCCAAGGGGCATTTAAACCATCTTGTTAAGCTACTGCGACCTTTACCGCTCTTCCAAGGGGCATTTAAACCGTCTTGTTAAGCTACTGCGACCTGCATGTCTCTTCCAAGGGGCATTTAAACCGTCTTGTTAAGCTACTGCTACCGCCACCGCTCTTCCAAGGGGCATTTTAACCGTCTTGTTAAGCTACTGCGACCTGCACGTCTCTTTCAATGGGAATTTAAACCGTCTTGTTAAGCTACTGTAACCTCCACCTCTTTTCCAAGGGGCATTTAAACCGTCTTGTTAAGCTACTGCGACCTCCACCGCTCTTCCAAGGGGCATTTTAACCGTCTTGTTTAGCTACTGCGACCTGCGCGTCTCTTTCAAGGGGCATTTAAACTGACTTGTTAAGCTACTGCGACCTGCACGTCTCTTCCAAGGGGCATCTAAACCGTCTTGTTAAGCTACTGCGAATTGCACGTGTTTAACAAGGGGCATTTAAACAGTTTTGTTAAGCTACTGTAACCTCTACCTCTTTTCCAAGGGGCATTTAAACCATCTTGTTAAGCTACTGTGACCTGCACGTCTCTTTCAAGGAGCATTTAAACCATCTTGTTCAACTACTGCGACCTGCATGTTTCTACCAAGGGGCATTTAAACTGTCTTGTTAAGCTACTGCAACCTGCACATCTCTTCCAAGGGGCATTTAAACTGTCTTGTTAAGCTGCTGCGACCTGCATGTCTCTTCCAAGGGGCATTTAAACAGTCTTGTTAAGCTACTGCGACCTCCACCGCTCTTTCAAGAGGCATTTAAACCTTCTTCTTAAGCTTCTGCGACCTGCATGTCTCAACCAAGGGGCATTTAAACCGTCTTGTTAAGCTACTGCGACCTGCACGTCTCTTCCAAGGGGCATTTAAACCGTCTTGTTAAGCTACTGCGACCTGGATGTCTCTTCCAAGGGGCATTAAAAACAGTCTTGTTAAGCTACTTCGACCTGCACGTCTCTTTCAAGGGGCATTTAAACCGTCTTTTTAAGCAGCTGCGACCTGCATGTCTCTTCCAAGGGGCATTTAAACCATCTTGTTAAGCTAAAGCGACCTCCACCGCTCTTCCAAGGGTCATTTTAACCATCTTGTTTAGCTACTGCGACCTGCGCGTCTCTTTCAAGGGGCATTTAAACTGACTTGTTAAGCTACTGCAACCTGCACGTGTCTTCCAAGGGGCATCTAAACCGTCTTGTTAAGCTACTGCGAATTGCACGTGTTTCCCAAGGGGCATTTAAACAGTTTTGTTAAGCTACTGTAAACTCCACCACTTTTCCAAGGGGCATTTAAGCCATCTTGTTAAGCTACTGTGACCTGCACGTCTCTTTCAAGGAGCATTTAAACCATCTTGTTCAACTACTGCGACCTGGATGTTTCTTCCAAGGGGCATTTAAACTGTCTTGTTAAGCTACTGCGACCTGCACATCTCTTCCAAGGGGCATTTAAACCGTCTTGTTAAGCTGCTGCGAACTCCACCGCTCTTCCAAGGGGCAATTAAACCATCTTGTTAAGCTACTGCGAACTCCACCGCTCTTCCAAGGGGCATTTCAACCGTCTTGTTAAGCTACTGCAACCTGCATGTCTCTTGCAAGGGGCATTTAAGCTGTCTTGTTAAGCTACTGCGACCTCCACGTCTCTTCAAAGGTGCATTTAAACCGTCTTGTTAAGCTACTGCGACCTGCACATCTCTTCCAAGGGGCATTTAAACCTTCTTGTTAAGCTACTGCGACCTGCACGTCTCTTCCAAGGGGCATTTAAACCGTCTTGTTAAGCTATTGTAACCTCCACCACTTTTCCAAGGGACATTTAAGCCGTCTTGTTAAGCCACTGCGACTTGCTCGTCTCTTCCAAGGGGCCTTTAAACCGTCTTGTTAAGCTACTGCGACCTGTTCGTCTTTTCCAAGGAGCCTTTAAACCGTCTTGTTAAGCTACTGCGACCTGCAAGTCTCTTCCAAGGGGCATTTAAACCATCTTGTTAAGCTACTGCGACCTGCAAGTCTCTTCCAAGGGGCATTTAAACCGTCTTGATAAGCTGCTGCGACCTGCATGTCTCTTCCAAGGGGCATTTAACCCGTCTTGTTAAGCTACTGCGACCTCCACCGCTCTTCCAAGAGGCATTTAAACCTTCTTGTTAAGCTGCTGCGACCTGCATGTCTCAACCAATGGGCATTTAAACCGTCTTGTTAAACTACTGCGACCTCCACCGCTCTACCAAGGGGCATTTAAACCGTCTTGTTAAGCTACTGCGACCTGCACGTCTCTTCCAAGGGGCATTTAAACAGTCTTGTTAAGATACTGCTACTGCCACCACTCTTCCAAGGGTCATTTTAACCGTCTTGTTAAGCTACTGCGACCTGCACGTCTCTTTCAAAGGGCATTTATTCAGTCTTGTTAAGCTTCTGCGCCTTGCACATCTTTTCCAAGGGGCATTTAAACCATCTTGTTAAGCTACTGCGACCTTTACCGCTCTTCCAAGGGGCATTTAAACCGTCTTGTTAAGCTACTGCGACCTGCATGTCTCTTCCAAGGGGCATTTAAACCGTCTTGTTAAGCTACTGCTACCGCCACCGCTCTTCCAAGGGGCATTTTAACCGTGTTGTTAAGCTACTGCGACCTGCACGTCTCTTTCAATGGGAATTTAAACCGTCTTGTTAAGCTACTGTAACCTCCACCTCTTTTCCAAGGGGCATTTAAACCGTCTTGTTAAGCTACTGCGACCTCCACCGCTCTTCCAAGGGGCATTTTAACCGTCTTGTTTAGCTACTGCGACCTGCGCGTCTCTTTCAAGGGGCATTTAAACTGACTTGTTAAGCTACTGCGACCTGCACGTCTCTTCCAAGGGGCATCTAAACCGTCTTGTTAAGCTACTGCGAATTGCACGTGTTTCCCAAGGGGCATTTAAACAGTTTTGTTAAGCTACTGTAACCTCTACCTCTTTTCCAAGGGGCATTTAAACCATCTTGTTAAGCTACTGTGACCTGCACGTCTCTTTCAAGGAGCATTTAAACCATCTTGTTCAACTACTGCGACCTGCATGTTTCTTCCAAGGGGCATTTAAACTGTCTTGTTAAGCTACTGCAACCTGCACATCTCTTCCAAGGGGCATTTAAACTGTCTTGTTAAGCTGCTGCGACCTGCATGTCTCTTCCAAGGGGCATTTAAACAGTCTTGTTAAGCTACTGCGAACTCCACCGCTCTTCCAAGGGGCATTTAAACCATCTTGTTAAGCTACTGCGACCTGCATGTCTCTTCCAAGGGTCATTTAAATCCTCTTGTTAAGCTACTGATACCGCCACTGCTCTTCCAAGGGGCATTTCAACCGTCTTGTGAAGCTACTGCAACCTGCATGTCTCTTGCAAGGGGCATTTAAGCTGTCTTGTTAAGCTACTGCGACCTCCACGTCTCTTCCAAGGTGCATTTAAACCGTCTTGTTAAGCTACTGCGACCTGCACATCTCTTCCAAGGGGCATTTAAACCTTCTTCTTAAGCTACTGCGATCTGCACGTTTCTTCCAAGGGGCATTTAAACCGTCTTGTTAAGCTATTGTAACCTCCACCACTTTTCCAAGGGACATTTAAACCGTCTTGTTAAGCCACTGCGACTTGCTCGTCTCTTCCAAGGGGCCTTTAAACCGTCTTGTTAAGCTATTGCGACCTGTTCGTCTTTTCCAAGGAGCCTTTAAACCGTCTTGTTAAGCTACTGCGACCTGCATGTCTCTTCCAAGGGACATTTAAACCATCTTGTTAAGCTACTGCGACCTGCAAGTCTCTTCCAAGGGGCATTTAAACAGTCTTGTTAAGCTACTGCTACTGCCACCGCTCTTCCAAGGGTCATTTTAACCGTCTTGTTAAGCTACTGCGACCTGCACGTCTCTTTCAACGGGCATTTATACAGTCTTGTTAAGCTTCTGCGCCTTGCACGTCTTTTCCAAGGGGCATTTAAACCGTCTTGTTAAGCTACTGCAACCTGCACTTCTCTTCCAAGGGGCATTTAAACCGTCTTGTTAAGCTACTGCGACCTGTAAGTCTCTTCCAAGGGGCATTTAAACTGTCTTGATAAGCTGCTGCGACCTGCATGTCTCTTCTAAGGGGCATTTAAAATGTCTTGTTAAGCTACTGCGACCTGCAAGTCTCTTCCAAGGGGCATTTAAACCGTCTTGATAAGCTGCTGCGACCTGCATGTCTCTTCCAAGGGGAATTTAAACCATCTTGTTAAGCTACTGCGACTTGCACGTCTTTTCCAAGGGGCATTTAAACCGTCTTGTTAAGCTACTGTAACTTCCACCACTTTTCCAATGGGCATTTAAACCGTCTTGTTAAGCTACTGCGACCTGCACGTCTCTTCCAAGGGGCATTTAAACCGTATTGTTAAGCTACTGCGACCTGGATGTCTCTTCCAAATGGCATTAAAAACCGTCTTATTAAGCTACTTCGACCTGCACGTCTCTTTCAAGGGGCATTTAAACCGTCTTGTTAAGCAGCTGCGACCTGCATGTCTCTTCCAAGGGGCATTTAAACCGTCTTGTTAAGCTACTGCGACCTCCACCGCTCTTCCAAGGGGCATTTAAACCGTCTTTTTAAGCTACTGCGACCTGCACGTCTCTTCCAAGTGGCATTTAAACCGTCTTGTTAAGCTACTGTGACCTGCACGTTTCTACCAAGGGGCATTTAAACAGTCTTATTAAACTACTGCGACCTGCTCGTCTCTTGCAAGGGGCATTTAAACCGTCTTGTTAAGCTACTGCGACCTCCACCGCTCTTCCAAGGGGCATTTTAACCGTCTTGTTAAGCTACTGCGACCTGCGCGTCTCTTTCAAGGGGCATTTAAACTGACTTGTTAAGCTCCTGCGACCTGCACGTCTCTTCCAAGGGGCATCTAAACCGTCTTGTTAAGCTAATGCGAATTGCACGTGTTTCCCAAGGGGCATTTAAACAGTTTTGTTAAGCTACTGTAACCTCCAACACTTTTCCAAGGGGCATTTAAGCCATCTTGTTAAGCTACTGTGACCTGCACGTCTCTTTCAAGGAGCATTTAAACCATCTTGTTCAACTACTGCGACCTGCATGTTTCTTCCAAGGGGCATTTAAACTGTCTTGTTAAGCTACTGCGACCTGCACATCTCTTCCAAGGGGCATTTAAACCGTCTTGTTAAGCTGCTGCGAACTCCACCGCTCTTCCAAGGGGCATTTAAACCATCTTGTTAAGCTACTGCGACCTGCACGTCTCTTCCAAGGGGCATTTAAACCCTCTTGTTAAGCTACTGCTACCGCCACTGCTCTTCCAAGGGGCATTTCAACCGTCTTCTTAAGCTACTGCAACCTGCATGTCTCTTGCAAGGGGCATTTAAGCTGTCTTGTTAAGCTACTGCGACCTCCACGTCTCTTCCAAGGTGCATTAAAACCTCTTGTTAAGCTACTGCTACCGCCACTGCTCTTCCAAGGGGCATTTCAACCGTCTTGTTAAGCTACTGCAACCTGCTTGTCTCTTGCAAGGGGCATTTAAACCGTCTTGTTAAGCTACTGCGACCTGCACGTCTCTTCCAAGGGGCACTGAAACCGTCTTGTTAAGCTATTGTAACCTCCACCACTTTTCCAAGGGACATTTAAACCGTTTGTTAAGCTACTGAGACTTGCTCGTCTCTTCCAAGGGGCCTTTAAACCGTCTTGTTAAGCTACTGCGACCTGCTCGTCTCTTCCAATGGGCATTTAAACCATCTTGTTAAGCTACTGCAACCTGCAAGTCTCTTCCAAGGGGCATTTAAACAGTCTTGATAAGCTGCTGCGACCTGCATGTCTCTTCCAAGGGGCATTTAAACCGTCTTGTTAAGCTACTGCGACCTCCACCACTCTTTCAAGAGGCATTTAAACCTTCTTCTTAAGCTGCTGCGACCTGCATGTCTTAACCAAGGGGCATCTAAACCGTCTTGTTAAGTTACTGCAACCTCCACCGCTCTTCCAAGGGGCATTTAAACCATCTTGTTAAGCTACTGCGACCTGCACGTCTCTTCCAAGGGGCATTTAAACAGTCTTGTTAAGCTACTGCTACTGCCACCGCTCTTCCAAGGGTCATTTTAACCGTCTTGTTAAGCTACTGCGACCTGCACGTCTCTTTCAACGGGCATTTATACAGTCTTGTTAAGCTTCTGCGCCTTGCACGTCTTTTCCAAGGGGCATTTAAACCGTCTTGTTAAGCTACTGCAACCTGCACTTCTCTTCCAAGGGGCATTTAAACCGTCTTGTTAAGCTACTGCGACCTGTAAGTCTCTTCCAAGGGGCATTTAAACCGTCTTGATAAGCTGCTGCGACCTGCATGTCTCTTCTAAGGGGCATTTAAAATGTCTTGTTAAGCTACTGCGACCTGCAAGTCTCTTCCAAGGGGCATTTAAACCGTCTTGATAAGCTGCTGCGACCTGCATGTCTCTTCCAAGGGGAATTTAAACCATCTTGTTAAGCTACTGCGACTTGCACGTCTTTTCCAAGGGGCATTTAAACCATCTTGTTAAGCTACTGTAACTTCCACCACTTTTCCAATGGGCATTTAAACCGTCTTGTTAAGCTACTGCGACCTGCACGTCTCTTCCAAGGGGCATTTAAACCGTATTGTTAAGCTACTGCGACCTGGATGTCTCTTCCAAATGGCATTAAAAACCGTCTTATTAAGCTACTTCGACCTGCACGTCTCTTTCAAGGGGCATTTAAACCGTCTTGTTAAGCAGCTGCGACCTGCATGTCTCTTCCAAGGGGCATTTAAACCGTCTTGTTAAGCTACTGCGACCTCCACCGCTCTTCCAAGGGGCATTTAAACCGTCTTTTTAAGCTACTGCGACCTGCACGTCTCTTCCAAGTGGCATTTAAACCGTCTTGTTAAGCTACTGTGACCTGCACGTTTCTACCAAGGGGCATTTAAACAGTCTTATTAAACTACTGCGACCTGCTCGTCTCTTGCAAGGGGCATTTAAACCGTCTTGTTAAGCTACTGCGACCTCCACCGCTCTTCCAAGGGGCATTTTAACCGTCTTGTTTAGCTACTGCGACCTGCGCGTCTCTTTCAAGGGGCATTTAAACTGACTTGTTAAGCTCCTGCGACCTGCACGTCTCTTCCAAGGGGCATCTAAACCGTCTTGTTAAGCTAATGCGAATTGCACGTGTTTCCCAAGGGGCATTTAAACAGTTTTGTTAAGCTACTGTAACCTCCAACACTTTTCCAAGGGGCATTTAAGCCATCTTGTTAAGCTACTGTGACCTGCACGTCTCTTTCAAGGAGCATTTAAACCATCTTGTTCAACTACTGCGACCTGCATGTTTCTTCCAAGGGGCATTTAAACTGTCTTGTTAAGCTACTGCGACCTGCACATCTCTTCCAAGGGGCATTTAAACCGTCTTGTTAAGCTGCTGCGAACTCCACCGCTCTTCCAAGGGGCATTTAAACCATCTTGTTAAGCTACTGCGACCTGCACGTCTCTTCCAAGGGGCATTTAAACCCTCTTGTTAAGCTACTGCTACCGCCACTGCTCTTCCAAGGGGCATTTCAACCGTCTTCTTAAGCTACTGCAACCTGCATGTCTCTTGCAAGGGGCATTTAAGCTGTCTTGTTAAGCTACTGCGACCTCCACGTCTCTTCCAAGGTGCATTTAAACCGTCTTGTTAAGCTACTGCGACCTGCACATCTCTTCCAAGGGGCATTTAAACCTTCTTGTTAAGCTACTGCGACCTGCACGTCTCTTCCAAGGGGCATTTAAACCGTCTTGTTAAGCTATTGTAACCTCCACCACTTTTCCAAGGGACATTTAAGCCGTCTTGTTAAGCCACTGCGACTTGCTCGTCTCTTCCAAGGGGCCTTTAAACCGTCTTGTTATGCTACTGCGACCTGTTCGTCTTTTCCAAGGAGCCTTTAAACCGTCTTGTTAAGCTACTGCGACCTGCATGTCTCTTCCAAGGGGCATTTAAACCATCTTGTTAAGCTACTGCGACCTGCAAGTCTCTTCCAAGGGGCATTTAAACCGTCTTGATAAGCTGCTGCGACCTGCATGTCTCTTCCAAGGGGCATTTAAACCGTCTTGTTAAGCTACTGCGACCTCCACCGCTCTTCCAAGAGGCATTTAAACCTTCTTGTTAAGCTGCTGCGACCTGCATGTCTCAACCAAGGGGCATTTAAACCGTCTTGTTAAGCTACTGCGACCTCCACCGCTCTTCCAAGGGGCATTTAAACCGTCTTGTTAAGCTACTACGACCTGCACGTCTCTTGCAAGGGGCATTTAAACAGTCTTGTTAAGCTACTGCTACTGCCACCGCTCTTCCAAGGGTCATTTTACCTGTCTTGTTAAGCTACTGCGACCTGCACGTCTCTTTCAAAGGGCATTTATTCAGTCTTGTTAAGCTTCTGCGCCTTGCACGTCTTTTCCAAGGGGCATTTAAACCGTCTTGTTAAGCTACTGCGACCTTTACCGCTCTTACAAGGGGCATTTAAACCGTCTTGTTAAGCTACTGCGACCTGCATGTCTCTTCCAAGGTGCATTTAAACAGTCTTGTTAAGCTACTGCGAAATCCACCGCTCTTCCAAGGGGCATTTAAACCCTCTTGGTAAGCTACTGCTACCGCCACTGCTCTTCCAAGGGGCATCTCAACCGTCTTGTTAAGCTACTGCAACCTGCATGTCTCTTGCAAGGGGCATTTAAGCTTTCTTGTTAAGCTACTGCGACCTGCACGTTTCTTCCAAGGGGCATTTAAACCGTCTTGTTAAGCTATTGTAACCTCCACCACTTTTCCAAGGGACATTTAAGCCGTCTTGTTAAGCCACTGCGACTTGCTCGTCTCTTCCAAGGGGCCTTTAAACCGTCTTGTTAAGCTACTGCGACCTGTTCGTCTTTTCCAAGGAGCCTTTAAACCGTCTTGTTAAGCTACTGCGAACTGCATGTCTCTTCCAAGGGGCATTTAAACTATCTTGTTAAGCTACTGCGACCTGCAAGTCTCTTCCAAGGGGCATTTCAACCGTCTTGTTAAGCTACTGCGACCTGCATGTTTCTTCCAAGGAGCCTTTAAACCGTCTTGTTAAGCTACTGCGACCTGCATGTCTCTTCCAAGGGGCATTTAAACCATCTTGTTAAGCTACTGCGACCTGCAAGTCTCTTCCAATGGGCATTTAAACCGTCTTGATAAGCTGCTGCGACCTGCATGTCTCTTCCAAGGGGCATTTAAACCGTCTTGTTAAGCTACTGCGACCTCCACCGCTCTTCCAAGAGGCATTTAAACCTTCTTGTTAAGCTGCTGCGACCTGCATGTCTCAACCACGGGGCATTTAAACCGTCTTGTTAAGCTACTGCGACCTCCACCGCTCTTCCAAGGGGCATTTAAACCGTCTTGTTAAGCTACTGCGACCTGCACGTCTCTTGCAAGGGGCATTTAAACAGTCTTGTTAAGCTACAGCTACTGCCACCGCTCTTCCAAGGGTCATTTTAACTGTCTTGTTAAGCTACTGCGACCTGCACGTCTCTTTCAAAGGGCATTTATTCAGTCTTGTTAAGCTTCTGCGCCTTGCACGTCTTTTCCAAGGGGCATTTAAACCGTCTTGTTAAGCTACTGCGACCTTTACCGCTCTTACAAGGGGCATTTAAACCGTCTTGTTAAGCTACTGCGACCTGCATGTCTCTTCCAAGGGGCATTTAAACAGTCTTGTTAAGCTACTGCGAATTGCACGTGTTTCCAAGAGGCATTTAAACAGTTTTGTTAAGCTACTGTAACCTCCACCACTTTTCCAAGGGGCATTTAAACCATCTTGTTAAGCTACTGTGACCTGCACGTCTCTTTCAAGGAGCATTTAAACCATCTTGTTCAACTACTGCGATCTGCATGTTTCTTCCAACGGGCATTTAAACTGTCTTGTTAAGCTGCTGCGACCTGCATGTCTCTTCCAAGGGGCATTTAAATAGTCTTGTTAAGCTACTGCGAACTCCACCGCTCTTCCAAGGGGCATTTAAACCATCTTGTTAAGCTACTGCGACCTGCACGTCTCTTCCAAGGGGCATTTAAACCCTCTTGTTAAGCTACTGCTCCCGCCACTGCTCTTCCAAGGGGCATCTCAACCGTCTTGTTAAGCTACTGCAACCTGCATGTCTCTTGCAAGGGGCATTTAAGCTGTCTTGTTAAGCTACTGCGACCTCCACGTCTCTTCCAAGGTGCATTTAAACCGTCTTGTTAAGCTACTGCGACCTGCACATCTCTTCCAAGGGGCATTTAAACCTTCTTGTTAAGCTACTGCGACCTGCACGTCTCTTCCAAGGGGCATTTAAACCATCTTGTTAAGCTATTTTAACCTCCACCACTTTTCCAAGGGACATTTAAACCGTCTTGTTAAGCTACTGCGACTTGCTCGTCTCTTCCAAGGGGCCTTTAAACCGTCTTGTTAAGCTACTGCGACCTGCTCGTCTTTTCCAAGGAGCCTTTAAACCGTCTTGTTAAGCTACTGCGACCTGCATGTCTCTTCCAAGGGGCATTTAAACCATCTTGTTAAGCTACTGCGACATGCAAGTCTCTTCCACGGGGCATTTAAACCACCTTGTTAAGCTACTGCGACCTGCATGTTTCTTCCAAGGGGCATTTAAACTGTCTTGTTAAGCTACTGCGACCTGCACATCTCTTCTAAGGGGCATTTAAACCGTCTTGTTAAGCTGCTGCGACCTGCATGTCTCTTCCAAGGGGCATTTAAACAGTCTTGTCAAGCTACTGCGACCTCAACCGCTCTTCCAAGGGGCATTTAAGCAATCTTGTTAAGCTACTGCGATCTGCACGTCTCTTCCAAGGGGCATTTAAACCCTCTTGTTAAGCTACTGCTACCGCCACTGCTCTTCCAAGGGGCTTTTCAACCGTCTTGAAAAGCTACTGCAACCTGCATGTCTCTTGCAAGGGGCATTTAAACCGCCTTGTTAAGCTACTGCGACCTCCACCGCTCTTCCAAGGGGCATTTAAACCATCTTGTTAAGCTACTGCGACTTGCAAGTCTTTTCCAAGGGGCGTTTAAACCGTCTTGTTAAGCTACTGCGACCTGCACGCCTCTTCCAAGGGGCATTTAAACCTTCTTTTTAAGCTACTGCGACCTGCACGTCTCTTCCAAGGGGCATTTAAACCGTCTTGTTAAGCTATTGTAACCTCCACCACTTTTCCAAGGGACATTTAAACCGTCTTGTTAAGCCACTGCGACTTGCTCGTCTCTTCCAAGGGGCCTTTAAACCGTCTTGTTAAGCTACTGCGACCTGCTCGTCTCTTCCAAGGGGCATTTAAACCATCTTGTTAAGCTACTGCAACCTGCAAGTCTCTTCCAAGGGGCATTTAAACCGTCTTGATAAGCTGCTGCGACCTGCATGTCTCTTCCAAGGGGCATTTAAACCATCTTGTTAAGCTACTGCGACCTCCACCGCTCTTTCAAGAGGCATTTAAACCTTCTTCTTAAGCTGCTGCGAACAGCATGTCTCAACCAAGGGGCATTTAAACCGTCTTGTTAAGCTACTGCAACCTCCACCGCTCTTCCAAGGGGCATTTAAACCGTCTTGTTAAGCTACTGCGACCAGCACTTCTCTTCCAAGGGGCATTTAAACAGTCTTGTTAAGCTACTGCTACTGCCACCGCTCTTCCAAGGGTCATTTTAACCGTCTTGTTAAGCTACTGCGACCTCCACCGCTCTTTCAAGAGGCATTTAAACCTTCTTCTTAAGCTGCTGCGACCTGCATGTCTCAACCAAGGGGCATTTAAACCATCTTGTTAAGCTACTGTAACCTCCACCGCACTTCCAAGGGGCATTTAAACCGTCTTGTTAAGCTACTGCGACCAGCACTTCTCTTCCAAGGGGCATTTAAACAGTCTTGTTAAGCTACTGCTACTGCCACCGCTCTTCCAAGGGTCATTTTAACCATCTTGTTAAGCTACTGCGACCTGCACGTCTCTTTCAACGGGCATTTAAACCGTCTAGTTAAGCCACTGCGACCTTTACCGCTCTTCCAAGGGGCATTTAAACCATCTTGTTAAGCTACTGCGACCTGCATTTCTCTTCCAAGGGGCATTTAAACCATCTTGTTAAGCTACTGCGACTTGCACGTCTTTTCCAAGGGGCATTTAAACCGTCTTGTTAAGCTACTGCAACCTGCACTTCTCTTCCAAGGGGCATTTAAACCGTCTTGTTAAGCTACTGCGACCTGTAAGTCTCTTCCAAGGAGCATTTAAACCGTCTTGATAAGCTGCTGCGACCTGCATGTCTCTTCCAAGGGGCATTTAAAACGTCTTGTTAAGGAACTGCGACCTGCAAATCTCTTCCAAGGGGCATTTAAACCGTCTTGATAAGCTGCTGCGACCTGCATGTCTCTTCCAAGGGGAATTTAAACCATCTTGTTAAGCAACTGCGACTTGCACGTCTCTTCCAAGCGGCATTTAAACCGTCTTGTTAAGCTACTGCGACCTCCACCGCTCTTCCAAGGGGCATTTAAACCGTCTTTTTAAGCTACTGCGACCTGCACGTCTCTTCCAAGTGGCATTTAAACCGTCTTGTTAAGCTGCTGTGACCTGCACGTTTCTACCAAGGGGCATTTAAACAGTCTTATTAAGCTACTGCGACCTGCTCGTCTCTTGCAAGGGGCATTTAAACCGTCTTGTTAAGCTACTGCGACCTCCTCCGTTCTTCCAAGGGGCATTTTAACCGTCTTGTTTAGCTACTGCGACCTGCGCGTCTCTTTCACGGGGCATTTAAACTGACTTGTTAAGCTACTGCGACCTGCACGTGCTTCCCAAGGGGCATTTAAACAGTTTTGTTAAGCTACTGTAACCTCCACCACTTTTCCAAGGGGCATTTAAACCATCTTGTTAAGCTACTGTGACCTGCACGTCTCTTTCAAGGAGCATTTAAACCATCTTGTTCAACTACTGCGACCTGCATGTTTCTTCCAAGGGGCATTTAAACTGTCTTGTTAAGCTACTGCGACCTGCACATCTCTTCCAAGGGGCATTTAAACCGTCTTGTTAAGCTGCTGCGACCTGCATGTCTCTTCCAAGGGGCATTTAAACAGTCTTGTTAAGCTACTGCGAACTCCACCGCTCTTCCAAGGGGCATTTAAACCATCTTGTTAAGCTACTGCGACCTGCACGTCTCTTCCAAGGGGCATTTAAACCCTCTTGTTAAGCTACTGCTACCGCCACTGCTCTTCCAAGGGGCATTTCAACCGTCTTGTTAAGCTACTGCAACCTGCATGTCTCTTGCAAGGGGCATTTAAGCTGTCTTGTTAAGCTACTGCGACCTCCACGTCTCTTCCAAGGTGCATTTAAACCATCTTGTTAAGCTACTGCGACCTGCACATCTCTTCCAAGGGGCATTTAAACCTTCTTGTTAAGCTACTGCGACCTGAACGTCTCTTCCAAGGGGCATTTAAACCGTCTTGTTAAGCTATTGTAACCTCCACCACTTTTCCAAGGGACATTTAAACCGTCTTGTTAAGCCACTGCGACTTGCTCGTCTCTTCTAAGGGGCCTTTAAACCGTCTTGTTAAGCTACTGCGACCTGTTCGTCTTTTCCAAGGAGCCTTTAAACCGTCTTGTTAAGCTACTGCACCTGCATGTCTCTTCCATGGGGCATTTAAACCATCTTGTTAAGCTACTGCGACCTGCAAGTCTCTTCCAAGGGGCATTTAAACCATCTTGATAAGCTGCTGCGACCTGCATGTCTCTTCCAAGGGGCATTTAAACCGTCTTGTTAAGCTACTGCGACCTCCACCGCTCTTCCAAGAGGCATTTAAACCTTCTTGTTAAGCTGCTGCGACCTGCATGTCTCAACCAAGGGGCATTTAAACCGTCTTGTTAAGCTACTGCGACCTCCACCGCTCTTCCAAGGGGCATTTAAACCGTCTTGTTAAGCTACTGCGACCTGCACGTCTCTTCCAAGGGGCATTTAAACAGTCTTGTTAAGCTACTGCTACTGCCACCGCTCTTCCAAGGGTCATTTTAACCGTCTTATTAAGCTACTGCGACCTGCACGTCTCTTTCAAAGGGCATTTATACAGTTTTGTTAAGCTTCTGCGCCTTGCACGTCTTTTCCAAGGGGCATTTAAACCGTCTTGTTAAGCTACTGCGACCTTTACCGCTCTTCCAAGGGGCATTTAAACCGTCTTGTTAAGCTACTGCGACCTGCACGTATCTTCCAAGGGGCATTTAAACCGTCTTGTTAAGCTACTGCTACCGCCACCGCTCTTCCAAGGGGCATTTTAACCGTCTTGTTAAGCTACTGCGACCTGCACGTTTCTTTCAATGGGCATTTAAACCATCTTGTGAAGCTACTGTAACCTCAACCTCTTTTCCAAGGAGCATTTAAATCGTCTTGTTAAGCTACTGCAACCTGCACGTCTTTTCCAAGGGGCATTTAAACCGTCTTGTTAAGCTACTGCGACCTGCACGTCTCTTCCAAGGGGCATTTAAACCGTCTTGTTAAGCTACTGCGACCTGCATGTCTCTTCGAAGGGGCATTTAAACTATCTTGTTAAGCTACTGTGACCTGCAAGTCTCTTCCAAGGGGCATTTAAACCGTCTTGTTAAGCTACTGCTACCGACACCGCTCTTCCAAGGGGCATTTTAACCGTCTTGTTAAGCTACTGCGACCTGCACGTCTCTTTCAACGGGCATTTAAACCGTCTTGTTAAGCTACTGTAACCTCCACCTCTTTTCCAAGGGGCATTTAAACCATCTTGTTAAGCTACTGCGACCTGCACGTCTGTTCCAAGGGGGCATCTAAACCGTCTTGTTAAGCTACTGCGAATTGCACGTCTTTTCCAAGGGGCATTTAAACCGTCTTGTTAAGCTACTGCGACCTTTACCGCTCTTCCAAGGGGCATTTAAACCGTCTTGTTAAGCTACTGCGACCTGCATGTCTCTTCCAAGGGGCATTTAAATCGTCTTGTTAAGCTAATGCTACCGCCACCGCTCTTCCAAGGGGCATTTTAACCCTCTTGTTAAGCTACTGCGACCTGCACGTCTCTTTCAATCGGCATTTAAACAGTCTTGTTAAGCTACTGTAACCTCCACCTCTTTTCCAAGGGGCATTTAAACCGTCTTGTTAAGCTACTGCAACCTGCACGTCTTTTCCAAGGGGCATTTAAACCGTCTTGTTAAGCTACTGTGACCTGCAAGTCTCTTCCAAGGAGCATTTAAACTGTCTTGATAAGCTGCTGCGACCTGCATGTCTCTTCCAAGGGGCATTTAAAACGTCTTGTTAAGCTACTGCGACCTGCACGTCTCTTCCAAGGGGCATTTAAACCGTCTTGTTAAGCTACTGCGACCTGCATGTCTCTTCGAAGGGGCATTTAAACCATCTTGTTAAGCTACTGTGACCTGCAAGTCTCTTCCAAGGGGCATTTAAACCGTCTTGTTAAGCTACTGCTACCGCCACCGCTCTTCCAAGGGGCATTTTAACCGTCTTGTTAAGCTACTGCGACCTGCACGTCTCTTTCAACGGGCATTTAAACCGTCTTGTTAAGCTACTCTAACCTCCACTTCTTTTCCAAGGGGCATTTAAACCATCTTGATAAGCTACTGCAATCTGCACGTCTCTTCCAAGGGGCATTTAAACCGGCTTGTTAAGCTCCTGCGACCTGCAAGTCTCTTCCAAGGGGCATTTAAACCGTCTTGATAAGCTGCTGCGACCTGCATGTCTCTTCCAAGCGTCATTTAAACTGTCTTGTTAAGGTACTGCGACCTCCACCGCTCTTCCAAGGGGCATTTAAACCGTGTTGTTAAGCTACTACGACCTGCACGTCTCTTCCAAGGGGCATTTAAACCATCTTGTTAAGCTACTGCTACCGCCACCGCTCTTCCAAGGGGCATTTTAAACATCTCAATAAGCTACTGCGACCTACACGTGTCTTTCAACGGGCATTTAAACCGTCTTGTTAAGCTACTGCGACCTCCTCCGCTCTTCCAAGGGGCATTTAAACCGTCTTGTTAAGCTACTGTGACTTGCACGTCTTTTCCAAGGGGCATTTAAACCGTCTTGTTAAGCTACTGTGACCTCCACCGCACTTCCAAGGGGCATTTAAACCGTCTTGTAAAGCTACTGCGACCTGCACGTCTCTTCCAAGGGGCATTTAAACAGTCTTGTTATGCTACTGCTACTGCCACCGCTCCTCCAAGGGTCATTTTAACTGTCTTGTTAAGCTACTGCGACCTGCACGTCTCTTTCAAAGGGCATTTAAACAGTCTTGTTAAGATACTGCGACCTCCACCGCTCTTCCAAGGGGAATTTAAACCGTCTTGTTAAGCTACTGCGACCTGCACGTCTCTTCCAAGGGGCATTTAAACCGTCTTTTAAGCTACTGCGACCTCCACCGCTCTTCCAAGGGGCATTTAAACCGTCTTGTTAAGCTACTGCGACTTGCAAGTTTTTTCCAAGGGGCATTTAAACCGTCTTGTTAAGCTACTGTAAGCTCCACCACTTTTCCAAGGGGCATTTAAAACGTCTTGTTAAGCTACTGCGACCTACACTTCTCTTCCAAGGGGCATTTAAACCATCTTGTTAAGCTACTGCGACCTGCATGTCTCTTCAAAGGTGCATTTAAATGGTCTTGATTAGCTACTGCGACCTGCATGTCTCTTCCAAGGGGCATTTAAACCGTCTTGTTAAGCTACTGCGACCTCCACCGCTCTTCCACGGGGCATTTAAACCGTCTTGTTAAGCTACTGTGACTTGCACGTCTTTTCCAAGGGGCATTTAAACCGTCTTGTTAAGCTACTGTGACCTGCATGTCTCTTCCAAGGGGCATTTAAACCATCTTGTTAAGCTACTGCGACTTGCACGTCTTTTCCAAGGGGCATTTAAACCGTCTTGTTAAGCTACTGTAACTTCCACCACTTTTCCAATGGGCATTTAAACCGTCTTGTTAAGCTGCTGCGACCTACACGTCTCTTCCAAGGGGCATTTAAACCGTCTTGTTAAGCTTCTGCGACCTGGATGTCTCTTCCAAGGGGCATTTAAACCGTCTTGTTAAGCTACTTCGACCTGTACGTCTCTTCCAAGCGGCATTTAAACCGACTTGTTAAGCTGCTGCGAACTGAATGTCTCTTCCAAGGGGCATTTAAACCGTCTTGTTAAGCTACTGCGACCTCCACCGCTCTTCCAAGGGGCATTTAAACAGTCTTTTTAAGTTACTGCGACCTGCTTGTCTCTTCCAAGTGGCATTTAAACCGTCTTGTTAAGCTACTGTGACCTGCACGTTTCTACCAAGGGGCATTTAAACAGTCTTGTTAAGCTACTGCGACCTCCACCGCTCTTCCAAGGGGCATTTTAACCGTCTTGTTTAGCTACTGTGACCTGCACGTCTCTTCCAACGGGCATTTAAAATGACTTGTTAAGCTACTGCGACCTCCAACGCTCTTCCAACGGGCATTTAAACCGTCTTGTTAAGCTACTGCGACCTGCTCGTCTCTTCCAAGGGGCCTTTAAACCGTCTTGTTAAGCTACTGCGACCTGCTCGTCTCTTCCAAGGGGCCTTTAAACCGTCTTGTTAAGCTAATGCGACCTGCATGTCTCTTCCTAAGGGCATTTAAACCATCTTGTTAAGCTACTGCGACCTGCAAGTCTCTTCCAAGGGGCATTTAAACCGTCTTGATAAGCTGCTGCGACCTGCATGTGTCTTCCAAGGGGCATTTAAACCGTCTTGTTAAGCTACTGCGACCTCCACCGCTCTTCCAAGATGCATTTAAACCGTCTTGTTAAGCTGCTGCGACCTGCATGTCTCAACCCGGGGGCATTTAAACCGTCTTGTTAAGCTACTGCGACCTCCACCGCTCTTCCAAGGGGCATTTAAACAGTCGTGTTAAGCTACTGCTACTGCCACCGCTCTTCCAAGGGTCATTTTAACGGTCTTGTTAAGCTACTGCGACCTGCACGTCTCTTTCAACGGGCATTTAAACAGTCTTGTTGAGCTTCTGCGCCTTGCACGTCTTTTCCATTGGGCATTTAAACCGTCTTGTTAAGCTACTGCGACCTTTAGCGCTCTTCCAAGGGGCATTTAAAACGTCTTATTAAGCTACTGCGACATGCATGTCTCTTCCAAGGGGCATTTAAACCATCTTGTTAAGCTACTGCGACCTGCACGTTTCTTCCAAGGGGCATTTAAACCGACTTGTTAAGCTACTGCTACCGCCATCGCTCTTCCAAGGGGCATAAACACCGTTTTGTTAAGCTACTGCAACCTGCTCGTCTCTTCCAAGGGGCATTTAAACCGTCTTGTTATGCTACTGCGACCTGCAAGTCTCTTCCAAGGGGCATTTAAACCGTCTTGATAAGCTGCTGCGACCTGCATGTCTCTTCCAAGGGGCATTTAAACTGTGTTGTTAAGGTACTGCGACCTCCACCGCTCTTCCAAGGGGCATTTAAACCGTCTTGTTAAGCTACTACGACCTGCACGTCTCTTCCAAGGGGCATTTAAACCATCTTGTTAAGCTACTGCGACCTCCTCCGCTCTTCCAAGGGCCGTTTAAACCGTCTTGTTAAGCTGCTGCCACCTGCATGTCTTTTCCAAGGGGCATTTAAACGATGTTGTTAAGCTACTGCGAACTGCACGTCTCTTCCAAGGGGCATTTAAACCGTATTGTTAAGCTGCTGCGACCTGCATTTCTCAACCAAGGGGCATTTAAACCATCTTATTAAGCTACTGCGACCTCCACCGCTCTTCCAAGGGGCATTTTAACCGTCTTGTTAAGCTACTGCGACTTGCACGTCTCTTTCAAGGGGCATTTAAACCATCTTGTTAAGCTACTGCTACCACCACCGCTCTTCCAAGGGGCATTTTAATCGTCTTGTTAAGCTACTGCGACCTGCACGTCTCTTTCAACGGGCACTTAAAACGTCTTATTAAGCTACTGTAACCTCCATCTCTTTTCCAAGGGGCATTTAAACCATGTTGTTAAGCTACAGCAACCTGCACGTCTCTTCCAAGGGGCATTTAAACCATCTAGTTAAGCTACTGCGACCTGCAAGTCTCTTCCAAGGGGCATTTAAACCGTCTTGATAAGCTGCTGCGATCTGCATGTGTCTTCCAAGGGGAATTTAAACCGTCTTGTTAAGCTACTGCGACCTCCACCGTTCTTCCAAGAGGCATTTAAACCGTCTTATTAAGATACTGCGACCTGCATGTCTCAACCAAGGGGCATTTAAACCGTCTTGCTAAGCTACTGCGACCTCCACCGCTCTTCCAAGGGGCATTTAAACCGTCTTGTTAAGCTACTGCGACCTGCATGTCTCTTCCAAGGGGCATTTAAATGGTCTTGTTAAGCTACTGCGACCTGCACGTCTCTTCCAAGGGGCATTTAAACCGTATTGTTAAGCTGCTGCGACCTGCACGTCTCTTCCAAGGGGCTTTTAAACGGTCTTGTTAAGCTACTGCGACCTCCAAGTCTCTTTCAAGGGGCATTTAAACCGTCTTGTTAAGCTACTGCTACCGCCACCGCTCTTCCAAGGGCCATTTCAACCGTCTTGTTAAGCTACTGCGACCTGCACGTCTCTTTCAGCTGGCATTTAAACCGTCTTGTTAAGCTACTGTAACCTCCACCTCTTTTCCAAGGGGCTTTTAAACCGTCTTGTTAAGCTACTGCGACCTGCACATCTCTTCCAAGGGGCATTTAAACCGTCTTGTTAAGCTACTGCGACCTGCATGTCTCTTGCAAGTGTCATTTAAACCGTCTTGTTAAGCTCCTGCTACCTCCACGTCTCTTCCAAGGGGCATTTAAACCATCTTGTTAAGCTTCTACGACCTGCACGTCTCTTCCAAGGGGCATTTAAACCATCTTGTTAAGCTACTGCGACCTGCACGTCTCTTCCAAGGGGCATTTAAACCGTCTTGTTAAGCTACTGCGACCTGCATGTCTCTTGCAAGTGTCATTTAAACCATCTTGTTAAGCTCCTGCTACCTCCACGTCTCTTCCAAGGGGCATTTAAACCATCTTGTTAAGCTTCTACGACCTGCACGTCTCTTCCAAGGGGCATTTAAACCGTCTTGTTAAGCTAATGCGACCTGCACGTCTCTTTCAAGGGGCATTTAAACCGTCTTGTTAAGCTACTGCTACCGCCACCGCTCTTCCAAGGGGCATTTTAACAGTCTTGTTAAGTTACTGCGACCTGCAACTCTCTTTCAACGGACATTTAAACCGTCTTGTTAAGCTACTGTAACCTCCACCTCTTTTCCAAGGGGCATTTAAACCGTCTTGTTAAGCTACTGCAACCTGCACGTCTCTTCCAAAGGGCATTTACACCGTCTTGTTAAGCTAATCCGACCTGCACGTCTCTTCCAAGGGGCATTTAAACAGTCTTGTTAAGCTACTGCGACCTGCACGTCTCTTCCAAGGGGCATTTAAACCGTCTTGTTAAGCTACTGCGACCTGCATGTCTCTTCCAAGGGGCATTTAAACCGTCTTGTTAAGCTACTGCGACCTGCATGTCGCTTCCAAGGGGCATTTAAACCGTCTTGTTAAGCTACTGCTACCGCCACCGATCTTCCAAGGGGAATTTTAACCGTCTTGTTAAGCTACTGCGACCTGCACGTCTCTTTCAAAGGGCATTTAAACCGTCTTGTTAAGCTACTGTAACCTCCACCATTTTTCCAAGGGGCATTTAAACCGTCTTGTTAAGCTACTGCAACCTGCACGTCTCTTCCAAGGGGCATTTAAACCGTCTTGTTAAGCTACTGCGACCTGCAAGTCTCTTCCAAGGGGCATTTAATCCGTCTTGATAAGCTGCTGCGACCTGCATGTCTCTTCCAAGGGGCATTTAAACTGTCTTGTTAAGGTACTGCAACCTCCACCGCTCTTCCAAGGGGCACTTAAACTGTCTTGTTAGCTATTGCGACCTGCACGTCTCTTTCAAGGGGCATTTAAACCGTCTTGTTAAGCTACTGCGACTTGTACGTCTTTTCCAAGGGGCATTTAAACCATCTTGTTAAGCTACTGCGATCTATTCCGCTCTTCCAAGGGGCATTTAAACCGTCTTGTTAAGCTACTGCGACCTGCATGTCTCTTCCAAGCGGCATTTAAACCATCTTGTTAAGCTACTGCGACCTGCACGTCTCTTCCAAGGGGCATTTAAACCGTCTTGTTAAGCTGCTGCGACCTGCATGTCTCAACCAAGTGGCATTTAAACCGTCTTGTTAAGCTACTGCGACCTGCACGTCTCTTCCAAGGGGCATTTAAACAGTCTTGTTAAGCTACTGCGACCTGCACGTCTCTTCCAAGGGGCATTTAAACCGTCTTATTAAGCTACTGCTACCGCCACCGCTCTTCCAAGGGGCATTTTAACCGTCTTTTTCAGCTACTGCGACCTGCACGTCTCTTTCAACGGGCATTTAAACCGTCTTGTTAAGCTACTGCGCCTTGCACATCTTTTCCAAGGGGCATTTAAACCGTCTTGTTAAGCTACTGCGACCTTTACCGCTCTTCCAAGGGGCATTTAAACCGTCTTGTTAAGCTACAGCGAACTGCATGTTTCTTCCAAGAGGCATTTAAACCGTCTTGTTAAGCTACTGCGACCTGCACGTCTCTTACAAGGGGCACTTAAACCATCTTGTTAAGCTACTGCTACCACCACCGCTCTTCCAAGGGGCATTTAAACCATCTTGTTAAGCTACTGTAACCTCCACCTCTTTTCCAAGGGGCATTTAAACCATGTTGTTAAGCTACAGCAACCTGCACGTCTCTTCCAAGGGGCATTTAAACCGTCTGGTTAAGCTACTGCGACCTGCATGTCTCTTCCAAGGGGCATATAAACGGTATTGTTAAGCTACTGCGACTTGCACGTCTCTTCCAAGGGGCATTTAAACCGTCTTGTTAAGCTGCTGCGACCTGCACGCCTCTTCCAAGGGGCATTTAAACCATCTTGTTAAGCTACTGCGACTTGCACGTCTCTTCCAAGGGGCATTTAAACCATCTTGTTAAGCTGCTGCGACCTGCACGTCTCTTCCAAGGGGCATTTAAACCGTCTTGTTAAGCAACTGCGACCTGCACTTCTCTGCCAAGGGGCATTTAATCCGTCTTGTTAAGCTACTGCGACCTGCACTTCTCTTCCAAGGGGCATTTAAACCGTCTTGTTAAGCTACTGCGACCTGCACGTCTCTTCCAAGGGGCATTTAAACCGTCTTGTTAAGCTACTGTAACCTCCACCGCTCTTCCAAGGGGCATTTAAACCGTCTTGTTAAGCTACTGCGCCTTGCACGTCTTTTCCAAGGGGCATTTAAACCGTCTTGTTAAGCTACTGCGACCTTTACCGCTCTTCCAAGGGGCATTTAAACCGTCTTGTTAAGCTACTGCGAACTGCATGTCTCTTCCAAGAGGCATTTAAACCGTCTTGTTAAGCTACTGCGACCTGCACGTCTCTTCCAAGGGGCACTTAAACCATCTTGTTAAGCTACTGCTACCACCACCGCTCTTCCAAGGGGCATTTTAACCTTCTTGTTAAGCTACTGCGACCTGCACGTCTCTTTCAACGGGCATTTAAACCATCTTGTTAAGCTACTGTAACGTCCACCTCTTTTCCAAGGGGCATTTAAACCATCTGGTTAAGCTACTGCGACCTGCATGTCTCTTCCAAGGGGCATATAAACGGTGTTGTTAAGCTACTGCGACTTGCACGTCTCTTCCAAGGGGCATTTAAACCGTCTTGTTAAGCTGCTGCGACCTGCATGTCTCTTCCAAGGGGCATTTAAACCGTCTTGTTAAGCTACTGCGACCTGCACTTCTCTTCCAAGGGGCATTTAAACCGTCTTGTTAAGCTACTGCGACCTGCACGTCTCTTCCAAGGGGCATTTAAACCGTCTTGTTAAGCTACTGTAACCTCCCCCGCTCTTCCAAGGGGCATTTAAACCGTCTTGTTAAGCTACTGCGACTTGAACGTCTTTTCCAAGGGGCATTTAAACCGTCTTGTTAAGCAATTGTAAGCTCCACCACTTTTCCAAGGGGCATTTAAAACGTCTTTTTAAGCTACTGCGACCTGTACGTCTCTTCCAAGGGGCATTTAAACCATCTTGTTAAGCTACTGCGATCTGCATGTCTCTTCCAAGGGGCATTTAAACGGTCTTGTTAAGCTACTGCGCCCAGCATGTCTCTTCCAAGGGGCATTTAAACCGTCTTGTTAAGCTACTGCGACCTGCATGTCTCTTCCAAGGGGCATTTAAACCGTCTTGTTAAGCTACTGTGACCTGCATGTCTCTTCCAAGGGGCATTTAAACCATCTTGTTAAGCTACTGCGACTTGCACGTCTTTTCCAAGGGGCATTTAAACCGTCTTGTTAAGCTACTGTAACTTCCACCACTTTTCCAATGGGCATTTAAACCGTCTTGTTAAGCTACTGCGACCTGTACATCTCTTCAAAGGGGCATTTAAACCGTCTTGTTAAGCTACAGCGACCTGCAAGTCTCTTCCAAGGGTCATTTAAACCGTCTTGTTAAGCTACTGCTACCGCCACCGCTCTTCCAAGGGGCATTTTGTTAAGCTACTGTAACCTCCACCATTTTTCCAAGGGGCATTTAAACCGTCTTGTTAAGCTACTGCAACCTGCACGTCTCTTCCAAGGGGCATTTAAACCGTCTTGTTAAGCTACTGCGACCTGCAAGTCTCTTCCAAGGGGCATTTAAACCTTCTTGATAAGCTGCTGCGACCTGCATGTCTCTTCCAAGGGGCATTTAAACTGTCTTGTTAAGGTACTGCAACCTCCACCGCTCTTCCAAGGGGCATTTAAACCGTCTTGTTAAGCTACTGCGACCTCCACGTCTCTTCCAAGGTGCATTTAAACCGTCTTGTTAAGCTACTGCGACTTGCACATCTCTTCCAAGGGGCATTTAAACCTTCTTGTTAAGCTACTGCGACCTGCACGTCTCTTCCAAGGGGCATTTAAACCGTCTTGTTAAGCTGCTGCGACCTGCATGTCTCTTCCAAGGGGCATTTAAACAGTCTTGTTAAGCTACTGCGACCTGCACTTCTCTTCCAAGGGGCATTTAAAACGTCTTGTTACGCTACTGCGACCTGCATGTCTCTTCCAAGGGGCATTTAAACCGTCTTGTTAAGCTACTGTAACCTCCCCCGCTCTTCCAAGGGGCATTTAAACCGTCTTGTTAAGCTACTGCGACTTGCACGTCTTTTCCAAGGAGCATTTAAACCGTCTTGTTAAGCAATTGTAAGCTCCAGCACTTTTCCAAGGGGCATTTAAAACGTCTTTTTAAGCTACTGCGACCTGCACGTCTCTTCCAAGGGGCATTTAAACCATCTTGTTAAGCTACTGCTATCTGCATGTCTCTTCCAAGGGGCATTTAAACGGTCTTGTTAAGCTACTGCGCCCAGCACGGCTCTTCCAAGGGGCATTTAAACCGTCTTGTTAAGCTACTGCGACCTGCATGTCTCTTCCAAGGGGCATTTAAACCGTCTTGTTAAGCTACTGTGACCTGCATGTCTCTTCCAAGGGGCATTTAAACCATCTTGTTAAGCTACTGCGACTTGCACGTCTTTTCCAAGGGGCATTTAAACCGTCTTGTTAAGCTACTGTAACTTCCACCACTTTTCCAATGGGCATTTAAACCGTCTTGTTAAGCTACTGCGACCTGTATATCTCTTCAAAGGGGCATTTAAACCGTCTTGTTAAGCTACTGCGACCTGCAAGTCTCTTCCAAGGGGCATTTAAACCGTCTTGTTAAGCTACTGCTACCGCCACCGCTCTTCCAAGGGGCATTTTAACCGTCTTTTTAAGCTACTGCGACCTGCACGTCTCTTTCAACGGGCATTTAAACCGTTTTGTTAAGCTACTGTAACCTCCATCATTTTCCCAAGGGACATTTAAACCGTCTTGTTAAGCTACTGCGACCTGCACGTCTCTTCCAAGGGGCATTTAAACCGTCTTGTTAAGCTACTGCGACCTGCAAGTCTCTTCCAAGGGGCATTTAAACCTTCTTGATAAGCTGCTGCGACCTGCATGTCTCTTCCAAGGGGCATTTAAACTGTCTTGTTAAGGTACTGCAACCTCCACCGCTCTTCCAAGGGGCATTTAAACCGTCTTGTTAAGCTACTGCGACCTCCACGTCTCTTCCAAGGTGCATTTAAACCGTCTTGTTAAGCTACTGCGACTTGCACATCTCTTCCAAGGGGCATTTAAACCATCTTGTTAAGCTACTGCGACCTGCAAGTCTCTTTCAACGTGCATTTAAACCGTCTTGTTAAGCTACTGTAACCTCCACCTCTTTTCCAAGGGGCATTTAAACCGTCTTGTTAAGCTACTGAAACCTGAACGTCTCTTCCAAGGGGCATTTAAACTGTCTTGTTAAGCTAATGCGACCTGCACGTCTCTTCCAAGGGCCATTTAAACCGTCTTGTTAAGCTACTGCGACCTGCACGTCTCTTCCAAGGGGCATTTAACCGTCTTGTTAAGCTAATGCGACCTGCAAGTCTCTTCCAAGGGGCATTTAAACCGTCTTGATAAGCTGCTGCGACCTGCATGTCTCTTCCAAGGGGCATTTAAACTGTCTTGTTAAGGTACTGCAACCTGCACATCTCTTCCAAGGGGCATTTAAACCGTCTTGTTAAGCTAATGCGACCTGCACGTCTCTTCAAAGGGGCATTTAAACCGTCTTGTTAAGCTAATGCGACCTGCACGTCTCTTCCAAGGGGCATTTAAGTCGTCTTGTTAAGCTACTGAAACCTGCACGGCTCTTCCAAGGGGCATTTAAACCATCTTGTTAAGCTAATGCGACCTGCAAGTCTCTTCCAAGGGGCATTTAAACCGTCTTGATAAGCTGCTGCGACCTGCATGTCTCTTCCATGGGGTATTTAAACTGTCTTGTTAATGTACTGCAACCTCCACCGCTCTTGCAAGGGGCATTTAAACCGTCTTTTTAAGCTACTGCGACCTCCACGTCTCTTCCAAGGTGCATTTAAACCGTCTTGTTAAGCTACTGCGACTTGCACATCTCTTCCAAGGGGCATTTAATCTTCTTGTTAAGCTACTGCGACCTGCACGTCTCTTCCAAGGGGCATTTAAACCGTCTTGTTAAGCTATTGTAACCTCCACCACTTTTCCAAGGGACATTTAAACCGTCTTGTTAAGCTACTGCGACCTGCAAGTCTCTTTCAACGGGCATTTAAACCGTCTTGTTAAGCTACTGTAACCTCCACCTCTTTTCCAAGGGGCATTTAAACCGTCTTGTTAAGCTACTGCGACCTGCACGTCTCTTCCAAGGGGCATTTAAACAGTCTTGTTAAGCTACTGCGACTAGAGATGAGCGTTGTTCGACTCGAACTGTTCGCCAATCTCAAATTCGAGCTGTTTTGGGCGGTGTTCTAGCCGTTCGGCGAACACGAACAATTTGAGAAAAATTCGGCTGTTCGAGGTTATGTTCGATAACTGTTCGTGCACCAAAATCATAACTGGATTTTTTCTCAGTAATGATGAAAATTAATGTTAATACGCAGTTTGAGTGTACAGCGGGGTGGGGGGAGGGGCAGGGGATGGATCTCTGCAGGAATAATGAAGATCTCCATTTTTTTTTCTCTTTCCCGCATTTAAAGTGGGGTGGTGCAATCTGTCAGCCTATCAGCAGCGCACACACGGAGCAAAGTGCTTTTTTTCACACAAGCAAGGGCATGTGTCATTGGCAGTGTATGTCACATGTCCTTGCCCTATAAGACCAAGCCATTTTCCCCGTCGCCACCATTTTCTCACTGCTGCAGCTGCGTGTTAGACGGCACCGCTGTTGCTGTGTGCGCTATACCTTGTTAATTTCAAGCCAATTTTCTCACAAATCTACAGATAGCTTGGGAGTATTGAATAGTTGTGATTGCAGTCCTTTTAAGGACTAAGTTACAGCATTTCCTACGACTTTCATCAGGCAGGTCTGTGCTTTAAATAGATAGATTGTGGGAGTAAAGACTAATTGTAATTGCAGTCCTTTTCAGGACTAGGTTACATCAGTTCCTATCAGTTTTTGCCAGGCAGGTCTGTGCCAGTGCTGTGCAAGTATTTTTCACAGCACTTGGCTGAATCTAGCAAAGCTAATCCTTTTTGGCCTATTGCAGAGTGTGTTAGTCAGTGGAGTAGCCTATCTGTGTTGCAAGATATACCACCTGTGTATAGAATACCAATTTTTTTACTGCACCTAGTGAAGTAAAATCTTTTGGGCATAGCATCATTCTATTAGTCCATCTATACTGACCTCCATCAGGTTGCAAATTGAATATAATTTTTTTCTGCATCTAGCTCTGAAAAAATATTTGGGCTTCTAGCAGTGTGTGGGACTTGTTCTATTAGTCCATCTATACTGACCTCCATCAGGTTGCAAACTGAATATAATTTTTTTCTGCATCTAGCTCTGAAAAAATATTTGGCCTTCTAGCAGTATGTGGGACTTGTTCTATTAATCCATCTATACTGACCTCCATCACGCTGCAAATTCAAAATAATTTTTTGTCTGCATCTACCTCTGAAAAAATATTTGGCCTTCTAGCAGTGTGTGGGACTTTCTCTATTAGTCCATCTATACTGACCTCCATCAGGTTGCAAATTAAAAATAATTTTTATCTGCATCTACCTCTGAAAAAATATTTGGGCTTCTAGCTGTGTGTGGGACTTGTTCTATTAGTCCATCTATACTGACCTCCATCAGGTTGCAAACTGAATATAATTTTTTTCTGCATCTAGCTCTGAAAAAATATTTGGCCTTCTAGCAGTGTGTGGGACTTGTTCTATTAGTCCACATATACTGACCTCCATCAGGTTGCAAATTCAAAATAAATTTTTGTCTGTATCTAGCTCTGAAAAAATATTTGGCCTTCTAGCAGTGTGTGGGACTTGTTCTATTAGTCCACATATACTGACCTCCATCAGATTGCAAATTCAAAATAATTTTTTGTCTGTATCTAGCTCTGAAAAATTATTTGGCCTTCTAGCTGTGTGTGGGACTTTCTTTATTAGTCCATCTATACTGACCTCCATCAGGTTGCAAACTGAATATATTTTTTTTCTGCATCTACCTCTGAAAAAATATTTGGGCTTCTAGCAGTGTGTGGGACTTTCTCTATTAGTCCATCTATACTGACCTCCATCAGGTTGCAAACTGAATACAATTTTTTTCTGCATCTACCTCTGAAAAAATATTTGGGCTTCTAGCTGTGTGTGGGACTTGTTCTATTAGTCCATCTATACTGACCTCCATCAGGTTGCAAACTGAATATGTTTTTTTTCTGTATCTAGCTCTGAAAAAATATTTGGCCTTCTAGCAGTGTGTGGGACTTATTCTATTAGTCCACCTATACTGACCTCCATCAGGTTGCAAATTCAAAATAATTTTTTGTCTGCATCTAGCTCTGAAAAAATATTTGACCTTCTAGCAGTGTGTGGGAATTTCTTTATTAGTCCATCTATACTGACCTCCATCAGGTTGCAAACTGAATATATTTTTTTCTGCATCTACCTCTGAAAAAATATTTGGGCTTCTAGCAGTGTGTGGGACTTTCTCTATTAGTCCATCTATACTGACCTCCATCACGCTGCAAATTCAAAATAATTTTTTTCTGCATCTAGCTCTGAAAAAATATTTGGCCTTCTAGCAGTGTGTGGGACTTGTTCTATTAGTCCATCTATACTGACCTCCATCAGGTTGCAAATTCAAAATAATTTTTTGTCTGCATCTAGCTCTGAAAAAATATTTGGCCTTCTAGCAGTGTGTGGGACATTCTCTATTAGTCCATCTATACTGACCTCCATCAGTTTGCAAATTAAAAATAATTTTTTGTCTGCATCTAGCTCTGAAAAAATATTTGGCCTTCTAGCTGTGTGTGGGTCTTTCTCTATTAGTCCATCTATACTGACCTCCATCAGATTGCAAACTGAATATATTTTTTTTCTGCATCTACCTCTGAAAAAATATTGGGCTTCTAGCTGTGTGTGGGACTTGTTCTATTAATCCATCTATACAGACCTCCATCAGGTTGCAAACTGAATATAATTTTTTTCTGCATCTAGCTCTGAAAAAATATTTGGCCTTCTAGCAGTGTGTGGGACTTGTTCTATTAGTCCATCTATACTGACCTCCATCAGATTGCAAATTCAAAATAATTTTTTGTCTGCATCTAGCTCTGAAAAAATATTTGGCCTTCTAGCAGTGTGTGGGACTTTCTCTATTAGTCCATATATACTGACCTCCATCATGTTGCAAATTAAAAATAATTTTTATCTGCATCTACCTCTGAAAAAATATTTGGGCTTCTAGCTGTGCGTGCGACTTGTTCTATTAGTCCATCTATACTGACCTCCATCAGGTTGCAAACTGAATATAATTTTTTTCTGCATCTAGCTCTGAAAAAATATTTGGCCTTCTAGCAGTGTGTGGGACTTTCTCTATTAGTCCATCTATACTGACCTCCATCAGGTTGCAAATTAAAAATAATTTTTTGTCTGCATCTAGCTCTGAAAAAATATTTGGCCTTCTAGCAGTGTGTGGGACTTTCTCTATTAGTCCATCTATACTGACCTCCATTAGGTTGCAAATTCAAAATAATTTTTATCTGCATCTAGCTCTGAAAAAATATTTGGCCTTCTAGCAGTGTGTGGGACTTTCTCTATTAGTCCATCTATACTGACCTCCATCAGGTTGCAAATTCAAAATAATTTTTTGTCTGCATCTAGCTCTGAAAAAATATTTGGCCTTCTAGCAGTGTGTGGGACTTTCTCTATTAGTCCATCTATACTGACCTCCATCAGGCTGCAAATTAAAAATAATTTTTATCTGCATCTACCTCTGAAAAAATATTTGGGCTTCTAGCTGTGTGTGGGACTTGTTCTATTAGTCCATCTATACTGACCTCCATCAGGTTGCAAACTGAATATAATTTTTTTCTGCATCTAGCTCTGAAATAATATTTGGCCTTCTAGTAGTGTGTGGGACTTTCTCTATTAGTCCATCTATACTGACCTCCATCATGTTGCAAATTAAAAATAATTTATATCTGCATCTAGCTCTGAAAAAATATTTGGCCTTCTAGCAGTGTGTGGGACTTTCTCTATTAGTCCATCTATACTGACCTCCATCAGGTTGCAAACTGAATATATTTTTTTTCTGCATCTACCTCTGAAAAAATATTGGGCTTCTAGCTGTGTGTGGGACTTGTTCTATTAATCCATCTATACAGACCTCCATCAGGTTGCAAACTGAATATAATTTTTTTCTGCATCTACCTCTGAAAAAATATTTGGGCTTCTAGGTGTGTGTGGGACTTGTTCTATTAGTCCAGCTATACTGACCTCCATCAGGTTGCAAACTGAATATAATTTTTTTCTGCGTCTAGCTCTGAAAAAATATTTGGCCTTCTAGCAGTGTGTGGGACTTGTTCTATTAGTCCATCTATACTGACCTCCATCAGGTTGCAAATTCAAAATAATTTTTTGTCTGCATCTAGCTCTGAAAAAATATTTGGCCTTCTAGCAGTGTGTGGGACATTCTCTATTAGTCCATCTATACTGACCTCCATCAGGTTGCAAATTAAAAATAATTTTTTGTCTGCATCTAGCTCTGAAAAAATATTTGGCCTTCTAGCAGTTTGTGGGACTTTCTCTATTAGTCCATCTATACTGACCTCCATCAGGTTGCAAACTGAATATATTTTTTTTCTGCATCTACCTCTGAAAAAATATTGGGCTTCTAGCTGTGTGTGGGACTTGTTCCATTAATCCATCTATACAGACCTCCATCAGGTTGCAAACTGAATATAATTTTTTTCTGCATCTACCTCTGAAAAAATATTTGGGCTTCTAGCTGTGTGTGGGACTTGTCCTATTAGTCCATCTATACTGACCTCCATCAGGTTGCAAACTGAATATAATTTTTTTCTGCATCTAGCTCTGAAAAAATATTTGGCCTTCTAGCAGTGTGTGGGACTTGTTCTATTAGTCCATCTATACTGACCTCCATCAGGTTGCAAATTCAAAATAATTTTTTGTCTGCATCTAGCTCTGAAAAAATATTTGGCCTTCTAGCAGTGTGTGGGACTTTCTCTATTAGTCCATCTATACTGACCTCCATCAGGTTGCAAATTGAATATAATTTTTTTCTGCATCTGCCTCTGAAAAAATATTTGGGCTTCTAGCTGTGTGTGGGACTTGTTCTATTAGTCCATCTATACTGACCTCCATCAGGTTGCAAACTGAATATAATTTTTTTCTGCATCTAGCTCTGAAAAAATATTTGGCCTTCTAGCAGTGTGTGGGACTTGTTCTATTAGTCCTTCTATACTGACCTCCATCAGGTTGCAAATTGAATATAATTTTTTTCTGCATCTAACCCAGCCAATTGTTTTGGCCTAATACCACAGTTTGGCCACTCAGCTCTGCTCGGTTCCCATCCATTGTTTTTTTGTGCAAACAACTCCAGAGTTGTGAATTAGTTAACCACCAAAATGAGTGTAAAAAGGCCTGCTGCTGATGGAAAGGGGAATAGGTGTGTTGAGAAGGGGAAAAAAGGTTGTGTCCGTGGGGTAGGTGTTAAAGCAACAGTAACATCTGCAGAAGAAAGACCATCTTCCAGCCAAACTAAAATGTCTACTTCTTTTAGCGGACAGTGTGATAAGATCCCTTTCTTACGGCCACGCCAATCGCTACAAATTCCAGATGAGGCACAAAAACAGCAGGTGCTTCAACGGATATCAAGTGCTTCTTTAAGTGGGCTCTCCTCCACGTCATGCTAGAGATGGGGTGCACCTTACGAAGACTGGAAAACATGTATTTGGAAGTCGCCTTGCTACACTCATCAGAAGAGCTTTAAACTAGAACAATGTGGGAAGGGAAGCAAAAGGCCAGAAAAAGCCATACAGCTGACAAATACTATTGAGATCTCTGCTACTGGAAGTGGAAAAGAAGAACAAAGACAAAAAAATCTAAATAATAAAAATATGGGAGGAAGAGAAACCAATCACAAACTAAAATGTTTTTATACAAATGCACAAAGCATGGGCAACAAACAAGGAGAATTGGAACTACTAATGCAGGAAAAGGAATATGATGTCATTGGAATCACTGAAACTTGGTGGGACGATACACATGATTGGAATAAAAGGCTAAAAGGATACAACTTATTTGCAAGAAACAGACTTGATAAACGAGGAGGAGGTGTTGCATTGTATGTTAGAAAAGCGTATATCTGCACAGAGATTGAAGCTTCAGAGACTGGGAGTTCTGTGGAAACTGTTTGGGTAAGAATACAAGGAGAGAACAACGGAAAGGACACCATTGTAGGCATTTACTACAGGCCACCTGGGCAAGCTGAAGATATGGATGAACTCTTTATGTATCAAATGACCAAGTTCTCCAAAAAATATGACGTAGTGGTCATGGGAGATTTCAACTATCCAGACATTTGTTGGGAATCTCTCTCAAGTAAAACTAACAGGTCAAGCAAATTCTTATCCTCTCTTGCTGACAACTTTATCTTCCAAAAGGTAGGGGAGAAAACAAGGGGATCTGCTACTTTGGATCTAATCCTTATAAACAGGGAGGAAATGGTTGAGGAGGTAAAGGTGGCTGGGACCCTAGGAGGCAGCGATCATGCTATTATAGAATTTTGGATAACTAGAGGAGGAAGACATGTGAAGACTCAAACTTCAAGGTTAGATTTTAGAAAGGCAGATTTTAAGAGACTCAGAAAGAGAATAGGAGGGATCCAATGGCTGGATGTCCTTAAGGACAAAAATGTCCAGGAAGGATGGGAAATTTTTAAAAATGAGCTTCTCAAAGCACAATCGTTAACAATCCCGAAAAGTAGGAAGAATGGGAAGCATTTAAGGAAACCAGGATGGATGAACACAGAACTTAAACACATGCTAAAAAGAAAGAAAGAAATGTTTATTAAATGGAAAGAGGGAGGCATATCTAAAGAAGATTATAATGCAGTCTGCAGATCCTGCAGGGCACGTATCAGGTTAGCTAAAGCTGACAATGAATTAAGGCTTGCAAGAGATGTCAAAAGCAATAAAAAAGGATTTTGGGGGTATGTCAAAAGTAAAAGAAAAGTCAAAGATGCTATAGGATTTTTACAGGATGAAAATGGAGAAATGGTAAGAGAGGATGTTGAGAAGGCCGAACTTTTTAATTCCTATTTTGCATCTGTTTTCACTCAGAAAGAAAATGTAACATCAACTGATCTTCACTGTCCTTTTAAAGGAATAGAGGAATCCAAGTTATCAGTAAACAGAAAGATTGTGAGGGAATATTTAGCTAACATAAATGAGTTCAAGTCTCCAGGTCCAGATGAATTACACCCCAGAGTACTGAAGGAGATTGTAGAAGAAATTTTAGAACCACTCTCCATAATCTTTGAAAATTCTTGGAGAACAGGAGAAGTCCCAGAAGACTGGAGAAGAGCAAATGTTGTTCCTATCTTCAAAAAGGGGAAGAAGGTGGACCCAGGGAACTATAGGCCGGTGAGTCTGACTTCTATACCAGGAAAGATCTTTGAACAAATTATTAAACAACATGTATGTAAGTACATGGATAAGAATGAAGTGATTAACCAGAGTCAGCATGGGTTTGTAACTAACAAGTCATGTCAGACTAACTTAATTTCCTTCTATGACAGAATCACTGACTGGGTGGATCAGGGAAATGCTGTAGATATAGTATATCTTGACTTCAGCAAAGCATTTGACAAAGTATCTCACATAATCCTTATTGAAAAAATGACCAAGTATGCAATGGACCAGGCAACTGTTAGGTGGATTCATAACTGGCTTAGTGATCGGACTCAAAGGGTGGTTGTAAATGGCTTCACATCCAGCTGGATGAATGTCTCAAGTGGGGTACCACAGGGCTCCGTCCTGGGACCTGTATTGTTCAACATCTTTATCAATGATTTAGATGAAGGAATTGAGGGTAAACTGATTAAATTTGCTGATGACACAAAGCTAGGAGGGATAGCTAATACTAGAGAAGAGAGAGAGAGGATTCAAAAAGACCTAAATAAACTGGAGCAGTGGGCAGCAACCAACAGAATGTTTTTTAACAGGGAAAAATGCAAAGTACTACATCTGGGCAATAAAAATGAAAAAAGCATATACAGAATGGGAGGAATAGAGCTAAGCAACAGTACATGTGAAAAAGACTTAGGTATACTAATAGATCATAGACTGAACATGAGTCAACAGTGTGATGCAGCAGCAAAAAAGGCAAATACAATTCTGGGATGTATTAACAGAAGCATACAGTCTAGATCACGTGAAGTCATTATCGGTCTTTACTCCTCTTTGGTCAGACCTCATCTGGAATACTGTGTACAGTTTTGGGCACCACATTTTAAAAAAGACATAGACAAACTGGAGCAAGTTCAGAGAAGAGCGACCAGAATGGTGACTGGTCTGCAAACCATGTCCTATGAGGAACGGTTGCAGGATTTGGGAATGTTTAGCTTGCAAAAAAGAAGACTGAGAGGAGACTTAATAGCTGTCTACAAATATGTCAAGGGCTGTCACATTGTAGAAGGATCATCTTTATTCTCATTTGCACAAGGAAAGACTAGAAGCAATGGGATGAAACTAAATGGGAGGAGACACAGATTAGATATTAGAAAAAACTTTTTGACAGTTAGGGTGATTAATGAGTGGAACAGGCTGCCAAGAGAGGTGGTGAGTTCCCCTTCAATGGACGTCTTCAAACAGAGGCTGGACAGACATCTGTCTGAGATGATCTAGTGAATCCTGCTTTGAGCAGGGGGTTGGACCAGATGACCCAGGAGGTCCCTTCCAACTCTACCATTCTATGATTCTATGATTCTATGATCAACTTCAACATCACAAATACTCCAGTCCTCAAAGGTGTCATCCCAATCGCACTTGCTTCCTCACAGCTCCCAAATCTCCAGCTGCCCGTCTGAGTATGAGGTAGAACAGATGGTTGAGTCTGCACAGCTGTTTACTCATACTATAGCCTGGGAATCAGAGCTTCTGTGAATCCAGACGAGGAAATGATCTGCACTGATGCCCAGAATCTTTATGAGTCGGATCCAGGACCAGACGCAGAAGGTTCTGACCATAATGTAGACCCTCATTCCCAAACTGTAACTCCTGTTGGTGGAGACAATGAGGAAGACGATGATGAGACTCAAATACCTGATTGGAGCGACAACTTTAGTTTTTTGTCAGGGCAGGAACAGGTTGGCTCTGAGGACGACGGGTGTGATAACGCACAGGGTGATGATGATGAGGTTAGAGATCCCACTTACTGTCAACCCACAGTCAGCCAAGAGATGAGGTCAGCAGAGGAGGTGGAGGAAGATGCTAGTGACGACGAGGTCAGGTTGCGCCTTCCTGGACAGAGACGTAGTACTGGAAGCACATCAACCACTGCATCCTCAAACACAACTCTGCCTCTCACCACAAGTCGTGGTGGCTCTTCAGGTCGCATGGGTGCTAAGCCTTGCATAGCCTGGGCATTTTTTCAGATCGATAAAGATGACCCAACTCGTGTTATCTGTAACATTTCTCAGCAAAAGCTAAGTAGAGGCCAAAAAATACATAGTTTGAGTACTTCATGCATGAACCGGCACATGGACATGAAGCATAAGTTGCAGTGGGAAGCTCAGTGTGCTACAATGCGGCCTAGCCGGCCGGGCCAACCACCGTCTGCCATATCTTGTGCATCCGCGGCCTCTTCATCCTCTGTGACTGGGGGGACAGCAGTCACACCTGTTTTGGGGCGCAGACCTGCCACCTCTTTACCCGCAACATCCAGCGTGATTGGCAGGTCATCATTTTCTTTGGAGGTGGTAACACCAGCTGGTGTTGAGCGCTGTCCGACATCGATAGCACCACCTTTGGATCAAGGCAACCTAACATGTCCGCCTGCATCTTCCTCACAGACCGGCAGTTTGCCGGGGACACCCTTATCAACCCCGTCTAAGCACAATAGCCAGCCCTCGGTCCCTCAGATGTGGACAAGTAAAAGACCATTTCCTCCTAGCAATGAGAAAGCTAAGAGGTTGAATTTCACCATCTGCAAGCTCTTGGCTACAGAAATGCTGCCTTTCCGCCTGGTGGACACAGAGGATTTTCGAGACCTTATGTCCGTCTCAGTGCCCCAGTACCAGATGCCCAGTCGGCACTACTTCTCAAAGAAAGGTGTGCCTGCGCTCCACCAGCATGTCGCACACAACATCACCGCTTCTTTGAGAAACTCTGTGTGTGACAGGGTGCATTTCACCACAGACACTTGGACGAGTAGGCATGGACAGGGGCGTTACATGTCGCTGACTGGGCACTGGGTAACTATGGTGACAGCAGGACAAGGGGCTGCTGTCCAAGTCTTGCCGTCCCCACGAGTTGTGCGTCATTCCTCTTTATGTCAAAGTTCCTCCACTGCTTCTGCCTCCTCAACCTCCTCTCGGTCTTCCACCTGCACCCAAAGCCTGTCTGGTCATGCCACAAGCTTTCTAACTGCACAGAAGGGATCCTGCACACCTCCTTACTATGCTAGCAGTAGGGCTCATCGTCATCAGGCGGATTTTACTTTGAAATGTCTGGGAAATGTGAGTCACACAGCTGAGGAGTTGTGGTCAGCTCTGGAGAACCAATTTCATGAATGGTTGTCTCCACTGGACCTGAAACCAGGGAAGGCCGTGTGCGACAATGCTGCAAACCTGGGTGCGGCCCTTCGCCGGGGCAATGTCACACACGTGCCTTGTATGGCTCACGTGTTGAACCTGGTTGTTCAGCAATTTTTAGCCCACTATCCCAGACTAGATGGCCTTCTGCAGAGGGCACGGTCGCTGTGTGCTCACTTCCGCCGTTCGCATCCCGCAGCTCAGCGACTTACATCTCTACAGAAGTCGTTGGGCCTGCCACTTCACCGGCTAAAATGCGATGTGCCTACCCAGTGGAATTCAACTCTGCACATGTTGCAGCGACTGTGGCAGCACCGACAAGCCCTGGTGCAATACGTTCTGACGTATAGCCTGGGCCAACGAGATCCAGAGGTGGGGCAAATCACGCTGGAGGAGTGGTCTCAGATCAGGGACCTATGCACCCTTCTGCACAGTTTTGAAATGGCGACGAAGATGTTTAGTGCTAACGATGTCATTATCAGCATGACTATTCCGGTGATTTACATGCTGGAGCACATGTTAAACAGAATTCGGAGTCAGGTGGTGGCACAAGAGGAGGTGGAGGAAGTAGAGGAGGAGGAGTTGTATGCGGAAGGGCTAACATCTGCAAGGTCTAGACGGTCGGCAGCACCAAGGCGGCAGGCATTTGAGGGTGAGGGAGATGGTTTTACCAGGGCGCATGGTAGCAGCCAAACTAGTGAGGAAGGTGCAGGAGCCCAGGAAGAAGTGGAGGACGAACTGATGGAAGACTCATCAGATGAGGGAGACCTTGATCACATTTCTGTTGTGCGAGGTTGGGGGGAGAGGACAGAGAAAGGAAGCATGATTGTTACCTCGCCACCAACACAACAGGGACTTGGTGCTCCTGGATGCGCAACACACATGAGTGCCTTCTTGCTGCACTACCTGCAACATGACCCTCGAATTGTGAGAATTAGAAATAATCCTGACTACTGGGTTGCCACACTGTTAGATCCCCGGTGCAAAAGAAATTATTCCTGCCATAGAAAGGGATGCACGCATGCAGGAGTATCAGCAGAGACTGTTGCAGAATCTTACATGTGCTTTTCCACAAAACACCAGTGGTGCACGTAGTGAATCTCACAGTTCCAACTTGACAACCGTGGGACCGTCAAGTGTTCAGCACTCAAACCGTAACAGAACCACAGTATCTGCTGGTAACATCAATTTTGCGGAATCATTTCACCACTTTTTTAGCCCATCCTTTGCAAGGCCACAGGAGACAAGAAGTCTGACACATAGTCAACGCCTAGAGACGATGGTACAGGAGTATCTCCAAGTAAACATTGAAGCCATGACTGTGTCACTGGACCCTTGCTCTTTTTGGGCTTCCAATCTGGATAAATGGCCGGAGCTAGCCACTTACGCCTTGGAGATCTTGTCATGCCCCGCAGCCAGCGTTCTGTCTGAACGTGTGTTCAGCGCTGCTGGTGGTGTGCTGACAGATAAGCGCACGCGGCTCTCCACTGATAATGTAGACAGACTCACGTTCATAAAGATGAACAAATCATGGATCCGAAATGACTTTTCTACCCCTGTGTCATCCTGGGGAGAGTAAAAGCTTGATGATTGGTTAAAATCACCCTACCAACCGTTTTAAGCTTTCAAATTACTAATCATGTTTATCTGTATCTTGGCTGGAAAATAATTTGGGCTTTGTAGCAGTGTGCAGCACTGATTCTATTAGGCCATCTATAATAAGCTCCACCAGATTTAAAATTACTAATCATGTTTATCTGTATCTTGACTGGAAAATAATTTGGGCTTTGTAGCAGTGTGCAGCAGTGATCCTATTAGGCCATCTATACTAAGCTCCACCAGATTTAAAATTAATAATAATTTTTAGCTGCATCTAGCCCGGAAAATAATTTTGGGGCTCCGAGATGCGCAAGACACATAAGTGCCTTCTTGCTGCACTACCTGCAACATGACCCTCATATTGTCAGAATTCGAAGTAATCATGACTACTGGGTTGCCACACTCTTAGATCCCCCAAACTTTTCGATCAACCTTTTCATTTTAATAAAGACCAAAAAAATGGTCATTTTTGAAAGTATAAGCATTAGCATGTTATTGGAAACTGAAATCAAACAGTTTTCAACTCAAAACTTTATTCTAGGTGATGTTACATTTTCACATAGGACCCCTTGTTCGAAAGGAGCTTCTGAACTCTCTCGTCCATTGAATTTGTCAGGTTTTGGATGGTTTCTGCTTCAATTGTTTTGCATGAGGACAGAATACCCTCCCAGAGCTGTTGCTTAGATGTGAACTGCCTCCCGCCATCATAGACACTCCTTTTGATGATGCTCCAGAGGTTCTGAATGGGGTAGAGGTCAGGGGAGCATGGGGGTCACACCATAAGTTTGTCCCGTTTTATGCCCATATCAGCCAGAGATGCAGATGTTTTATGTGCAGCATGAGATGATGCATTATCATGCAAAAAAATGATCTTGATGTGAAATACACGGTTCTTCTTCTTGAACCATGGCAGGAAGTGCTGTTTGAGAAAATCCACATACATTATGGAGTTCATCTTTAGCGCCTTCAGGGATCCTAAAGGGGCCGACAATATCTCTCCCCATGATTCCAGCCCAAAACATTACTCCACCTCCTCCTTGTTGGCGCTGTAGCCGTGTTTGCGTGGGGTGTCCATCAACCAGCCATCCTCCACTCCATCCATCTGGACCATCGAGCGCTGCACGGCACTCATCCGTGAACAAAACAGTTTTGAAATCAGTCTTCATGTAATGTTTGGCCCACTGGAGCCGTTTCTGCTTGTGTGAAGTGGATAGAGGAGGTCGACAGGATGGCGTATGCACAGCTGCAAACCTCTGAAGGACCCTGCATCTTGTTGTTCGGGGGACGTTGGAGGCACCAGCAGCTTCAAAAACTTGTCTGCTGCTATGACAAGGCTTTTTTGCCGCTGCTCTTTTAACCTGACGTAATTGCCTGTAGGAAAGAGTCCTCAATTTGCCCTTATCAGCACGCACACGTGTGTACTGTGAATCAGCTACATACTTCTTGATTGCCAAGACACTTCATCCTGATCATCGCACAATGTTGATTGTAGTCATGCCTTGACCTAAACACTCCACAATTTGTTGCTTCTCAGCAGCCGACACATCCTTTTTCTTTCCCATTTTGGCAGAAAATGTAGGCTGCTTAATAATGTGAGACAGCCTTCTTAAGTAGTCTTGCCTTTCATTGGACACACCTGCCAAACTAATTAGCACAGGTGTCTGCAATTGCTTACAGTGATATAAAGAGCCCTGACACACATCACCATCAATGAGTTTAACTGACAAACAAACAAATTCTTCCCTTATCACTCCTAAACACTTTTTGCATAATAATTTGGAACACAGTGTACATGTGCTTTTCCACAAAACACCAGTGGTTCACGTAGTGAATCTTACAGTTCTAACTTGCCAACCGTGGTCTGTATGGAGTTGTTCAATAAAGGGCCCAAAATTAAGATAACATAGATGGGAGAGGTCTCTATGAATAGGAATTCCTAAGTATTTGATACCCTGTGAGGGCCAGGCAAAGGGAAAGTTGGACTGGATGGAATCCTATATGGATTTGGGGAGGGAGACATCGAGGGCCTCAGACTTCGCTGCATTGATTTTAAAATTTGACCATGTAACAAAGTGATCTATTTCAGCCATAACAGCATGGATGGATATATGTGATTGAGTGATATATACTAGGACATCATTAGCAAATAGAGAGCACTTTTACTCGGTGCCTCCCACCTCAATCCACCTAATATTGGGGTCATGGCGAATTGATGAGAGCAGGTGCTCCGTCACTAGGATGTATAAGAGAGGGGACAGAGGACATCCCTGCCTTGTCCCATTGGTGATTGTGAAAGGTGATGAAAATGTTCTGATGCACCCCCTGGGCCTTGGGACACCCGGAGCCGGACCCTTTTTGGTGGATGCTGGTGGTTGTAGTCTTCGTGGCGGCGACCCGGTTCCGTGGCTCAGGGTGGTCAAACCAGTGGCGGAACTATTTATGTGGTTTTGATGTTTAAATGTCCGACTACGCCACCCGTGGATTGCGGTCAGAGTGAACCGCCGCTGCAGGGCAGACCGCTGAGGCTGGTGTTGTGGGTGCAGCAGAGCGTAGCATAACTCCCCACGGGAGGAGTATAGCCTCTGGGCAGTGTATGCGGAGGATGGGGGTGATGGTGCAGGGCAGCAGCAGTAACGACACGGAGTCAGTGATGCAGTCCATGGCCTTTACTCACAGTTCTTATTATCCAGACCACGTCTGCAGGTAACGGCTGCCCACATCGTACTGTGCTCACCAGGTGAGGGGCTCAGACAACTCCCAGATAACTTTGGAGCGCTTCACAGGACCCCCTTTGTGTGTCCTTTGTCTGGCCTTTCTTACCAACCCTTCTGTCCGGCTGCCTCGGGCCTCCTCTTGGTAAACTTGGCGCCAGTTTCCCTGACCCTATGTGGTGCCTTCCTAGCGGGTGTAGCGAGGGGCTGCGCCACATAAAATGTCACAGCCTCCGGTTTCTAGCTGAGGGTCGTTTCCTGCCTCCACTAGTTTCGGGGACCGGTCTCCCCCTTTGGCCTGACCCCTCCACGCAGGTGGATTCGGGCGTGCGGTGGCGACTCGCCCGTCCGCACCCCTGGGATCCCTTCATTCCTCGTTCCTGGAGCCTTCTCCGCTCCTCTTCCTTCCTTCTCCCTCTTCTAGGCCTGGGCCTCTGTTACTAGGCCCGCCTCCGGAGCAGAGCTCATGCAGAGCCCCTGCTCGCTGCCACTTCTGCTCAGACTTCTCTGCACTGAACTAAGATGGTGCCCACCTTTTATACTCCCTTCTCAATGCACCCAGGAACTGCTTCCTCCCTGCTCCTGCACTACAGGGTTCCCCTTCCTCAGTGTTCCCTCCCCCCACTCCAGCCAGGGACAGGGACTGTCGTGCCCATCTCAGAGGCATATTGGTCGCCCTGCCCCACGGCAATGTGGTGTAATGCATGCAGGTGTCGGGTCCTGATCCACACTCCATCCTTACCTGAGAGTGAGATATCACACCTCTGGGTGAGGTGCAATACCTCTGTAGCAACCGAGCCCTCAGGGTGCTACAGTTCCATTTATCTTCAGCCTAGGTGACGTATTGTGATACAGGGCCGTGATTTTGGCTATAAAAGGGTCCCCTAGACCCCTACCCCAAGCTTTTTAAGAGAATCATATATGGCGTGCCAGGAGACTCTATGGAATGCTTTCTCAGCATCCAACGAGAGTATCTAATTACAAATTTTTAACTGCATCTAGCCCAGGAAATACTTTGTGCCTAGTAGCAGTGTCTGCTAGTCAGCGGATTATCCCGGCTGTTAAGCAAGCTACACCACCTGTAGTTTGGACACTTAATTTTTTCAAAGGAAATGCTTCGGGACCACGGGATACTCAGTGAAGAGCATCAGGAGGCACCCCAAGGCATAGGGGATGGGATTGGCAGTAGGATGCCTTGCGGTGGACAGCCGAGCTCGATCCTTATAAAAGCTTTTTAACTGCAGCAGCTTTAGTGGACGCTACTGGAGCTGGAATTACGCGGCTGCTGGCATGAGACTTGCCCTCCAATAGATCCTTGTAAATGGATTTAAAGTGTATTCATTCAAATTAGAGAGACAATTTAAATTAAAAAGCTTAGAGCTGCCTCCACCACAGGGGGGCTCGCTCGACCCACCAGCGGACAGGCACCAGTATTCGGAGAGGGGGCTGGCCGTCAGGGTTCACCGCGGCTCTGGCACAAACCCGGCGACACGGAGGTGGCACGGGCAGGAGCGGACTGAACGTGTCGGCTTCTCACTTTTTGGATTTTAGAAGGGCATGACACGCCTATATCTGTGTCTCCCCCTCCTTTTACTCCTCCACCTCTTTTATTTTCTCATGACTATATGTACTTGTCACTTTTCCAAGTGTTAGTTGTGTCTTCTGAGCAGTTTGTCAGCTTTTGGACACCTTTGAAGGTGTTTTCTATGTGTTTCTATGTGTTTTTGTTTGCCTGCCATTGGTTTTAACGGTGTTCGAAGGTGTTCGACGAACAGTTCGACGAACAGTTCGGCGAACACACGTGTGTTCGACGAACCGAACCAAACTCGAACACTACGGGGGTGGCTCAACACTAACTGCGACTTGCACGTCTCTTCCAAGGGGCATTTAAACCGTCTTGTTAAGCTACTGCTACCGCCACCGCTCATCCAAGGGGCATTTTAACCGTCTTTATCAGCTACTGCGACCTGCACGTCTCTTTCAACGGGCATTTAAACCGTCTTGTTAAGCTACTGCGCCTTGCACGTCTTTTCCAAGGGGCATTTAAACCGTCTTGTTAAGCTACTGCGACCTTTACCGCTCTTTCAAGGGGCATTTAAACCGTCTTGTTAAGCTACTGCGACCTTTAATGCTCTTCCAAGGGGCATTTAAACCGTCTTGTTAAGCTACTGCGAACTGCATGTCTCTTCCAAGAGGCATTTAAACCATCTTGTTAAGCTACTGCGACTTGCACGTCTCTTCCAATGGGCACTTAAACCATCTTGTTAAGCTACTGCTACCACCACCGCTCTTCCAAGGGGCATTTTAACCTTCTTGTTAAGCTACTGCGACCTGCACGTCTCTTTCAACGGGCATGTAAACCATCTTGTTAAGCTACTGTAACGTCCACCTCTTTTCCAAGGGGCATTTAAACCATCCTGTTAAGCTGCAGCAACCTGCACGTCTCTTCCAAGTGGCATTTAAACCGTCTGATAAAGCTACTGCGACCTGCATGTCTCTTCCAAGGGGCATTTAAACCGTCTTGTTAAGCTACTGCGACCTGCACGTCTCTTCCAAGGGGCATTTAAACCGTCTTGTTAAGCTACTGCGACCTGCACGTCTCTTCCAAGGGGCATTTAAACCGTCTTGTTAAGCTACTGCGACCTGCATGTCTCTTGCAATGGTCATTTAAACCATCTTGTTAAGCTATTGCAACCTCCACGTCTCTTCCAAGGGGCATTTAAACCATCTTGTTAAGCTTCTGCGACCTGCACGTCACTTCCAAGGGGCATTTAAACCATCTTGTTAAGCTAATGCGACCTGCACGTCTCTTCCAAGGGGCATTTAAACCGTCTTGTTAAGCTACTGCTACCGCCACCGCTCTTCCAAGGGGCATTTAAACAGTCTTGTTAAGCTACTGCAACCTGCACGTCTCTTCCAAGGGGCATTTAAACCGTCTTGTTAAGCTAATGCGACCTGCACGTCTCTTTCAAGGGGCATTTAAACCGTCTTGTTAAGCTACTGCGACCTGCACGTCTCTTCCAAGGGGCATTTAAACCGTCTTGTTAAGCTACTGCGACCTGCATGTCTCTTCCAAGGGGAATTTAAACCGTCTTGTTAAGCTACTGCGACCTGCAAGTCTCTTTCAAGGGGCATTTAAACCGTCTTGTTAAGCTACTGCTACCGCCACCGCTCTTCCAAGGGGCATTTTAACCGTCTTGTTAAGCTACTGCGACCTGCAAGTCTCTTTCAACGGGCATTTAAACCGTCTTGTTAAGCTATTGTAACCTCCACCACTTTTCCAAGGGACATTTAAACTGTCTTGTTAAGCTACTGCTACCTGCACATCTCTTCCAAGGGGCATTTAAACCTTCTTATTAAGCTACTGCGACCTGCTCGTCTCTTCCAAGGGGCCTTTAAACCGTCTTGTTAAGCTACTGCGACCTGCATGTCTCTTCCAAGGGGCATTTAAACCATCTTGTTAAGCTACTGCAACCTGCAAGTCTCTTCCAAGGGGCATTTAAACCGTCTTGATAAGCTGCTGCGACCTGCATGTCTCTTCCAAGGGGCCTTTAAACCGTCTTGTTAAGCTACTGCGACCTGCATGTCTCTTGCAACGGGCATTTAAACCATCTTGTTAAGCTACTGCGACCTGCATGTCTCTTCCAAGGGGCATTTAAACCGTATTGATAAGCTGCTGCGACCTGCATTTCTCTTCCAAGGGGCTTTTAAACCATCTTGTTAAGCTGCTGCGACCTCCACCGCTCTTCTAAGAGGCATTTAAACCATCTTGTTAAGCTGCTGCGACCTGCATGTCTCAGCCAAGGGGCATTTAAACCGTCTTGTTAAGCTACTGCGACCTCCACCGCTCTTCCAAGGGGCATTTAAACCGTCTTGTTAAGCTACTGCGACCTGCACGTCTCTTCCAAGGGGCATTTAAACCGTCTTGTTAAGCTACTGCTACTGCCACCGCTCTTCCAAGGGTCATTTTAACCGTCTTGTTAATCTACTGCGACCTGCACGTCTCTTTCAACGGGCATTTAAACAGTCTTGTTAAGCTACTGCAACCTGCATGTCTCTTCCAAGGGGCATACAAACGGACTTGTTATGCTACTGCGACTTGCACGTCTCTTCCAAGGGGCATTTAAACCATCTTGTTAAGCTGCTGCGACCTGCATGTCTCTTCCAAGGGGCATTTAAACCCTCTTGTTAAGCTACTGCGACCTGCACTTCTCTTCCAAGGGGCATTTAAACCGTCTTGTTAAGCTTCTGCGACCTGCACGTCTCTTCCAAGGGGCATTGAAATCGCCTTGTTAAGCTAATGCGACCTGCATGTCTCTTCCAAGGGGTCATTTAATCAGTCTTGCTAAGCTACTGCGACCTGCACGTCTCTTCCAAGGAGCATTTAAACCGTCTTGTTATGCTACTGCGACCTGCACGTCTCTTCCAAGGGGCATTTAAACCGCCTTGTTAAGCTACTGTAACCTCCACCGCTCTTCCAAGGGGCATTTAAACCGTCTTGTTAAGCTACTGCGACTTGCACGTCTTTTCCAAGGGGCATTTAAACCATCTTGTTAAGCTACTGCGACCTCCACCGCTCTTCCAAGGGGCATTTAATCCGTCTTTTTAAGCTATTGCGACCTGCACGTCTCTTTCACGGGGCATTTAAACTGACTTGTTAAGCTACTGCGACCTCCAACGCTCTTCCAAGGGGCATTTAAACCATCTTGTTAAGCTACTGAGACCTGCACGTCTCTTCCAAGGGGCATTTAAACCGTCTTGTTAAGCTACTGCGACTTGCACGTGTTTCCCAAGGGGCATTTAAACAGTTTTGTTAAGCTACTGTAACCTCCACCACTTTTCCAAGGGACATTTAAACCATCTTGTTACGCTACTGTGATCTGCACGTCTCTTTCAAGGAGCATTTAAACCATCTTGTCAAGCTACTGCAACCTGCATGTTTCTTCCAAGGGGCATTTAAACTGTCTTGTTAAGCTACTGCGACCTGCACATCTCTTCGAAGGGGCATTTAAACCGTCTTGTTAAGCTGCTGCGACCTGCATGTCTCTTCCAAGGGGCATTTAAACAGTCTTGTTGAGCTACTGCGACCTCCACCGCTCTTCCAAGGGGCATTTAAACCATCTTGTTAAGCTACTGCGACCTGCAAGTCTCTTCCAAGGGGCATTTAAACCATCTTGTTAAGCTGCTGCGACCTGCATATCTCTTCCAAGGGGCATTTAAACCGTCTTGTTAAGCTACTGCGAACTCAACGTCTCTTCCAAGGGGCATTTAAACCATCTTGTTAAGCTACTGCGACCTGCACATCTCTTCCAAGGGGCATTTAAATCGTCTTGCTAAGCTAATGCGACCTGCACGTCTCTTCCAAGGGGCATTTAATCCGTCTTGTTAAGCTACTGCGACCTGCACTTCTCTTCCAAGGGGCATTTAAACCGTCTTGTTAAGCTACTGCGACCTGCATGTCTCTTCCAAGGGGCATTTAAACCGTCTTGTTAAGCTACTGCGACCTCCACCGCTCTTCCAAGGGGCATTTAAACCGTCTTGTTAAGCTACTGCGACTTGCACGTCTTTTCCAAGGGGCATTTAAACCGTCTTGTTAAGCTACTGTAAGCTCCACCACTTTTCCAAGGGGCATTTAAACCGTCTTGTTAAGCTACTGTGACCTGCATGTCTCTTCCAAGGGGCATTTAAACGGTCTTGTTAAGCTACTGCGACCTTCAAGTCTCTTCCAAGGGGCATTTAAACCGTCTTGATAAGCTGCTGCGACCTGCATGTCTCTTCCAAGGGGCATTTAAACCATCTTTTTCAGCTACTGCGACCTGCAAGTCTCTTCCAAGGGGCATTTAAACCATCTTGTTAAGCTACTGCGACCTGGCTGTCTCTTCCAAGGGGCATTTAAACCGTCTTGTTAAGCTACTTCGACCTGCACGTCTCTTCCAAGGGGCATTTAAACCTTCTTGTTAAGCTACTGCGACCTGCACGTCTCTTCCAAGGGGCATTTAAACCATCTTGTTAAGCTATTGTAACCTCCACCACTTTTCCAAGGGACATTTAAACCGTCTTGTTAAGCTACTGCGACCTGCTCGTCTCTTCCAAGGGGCCTTTAAACCGTCTTGTTAAGCTACTGTGACCTGCATGTCTCTTCCAAGGGGCATTTAAACCATCTTGTTAAGCTACTGCAACCTGCAAGTCTCTTCCAAGGGGCATTTAAACCGTATTGATAAGCTGCTGCGACCTGCATGACTCTTCCAAGGGGCCTTTAAACCGTCTTGTTAAGCTACTGCGACCTGCATGTCTCTTCTAAGGGGCATTTAAACCATCTTGTTAAGCTACTGCGACCTGCATGTCTCTTCCAAGGGGCATTTAAACTGTCTTGTTAAGCTGCTGCGACCTGCATTTCTCTTCCAAGGGGCATTTAAACCATCGTGTAAGCTGCTGCGACCTCCAGCGCTCTTCCAAGAAGCATTTAAACCGTCTTGTTAAGCTGCTGCGACCTGCATGTCTCAGCCAAGGGGCATTTAAACCGTCTTGTTAAGCTACTGCGACCTCCACCGCTCTTCCAAGGGGCATTTAAACCGTCTTGTTAAGCTACTGCGACCTGCACGTCTCTTCCAAGGGGCATTTAAACCGTCTTGTTAACCTACTTCTACTGCCACAGCACTTCCATGGGTCATTTTAACCATCTTGTTAAGCTACTGCGACCTGCACGTCTCTTTCATCGGGCTTTTAAACAGTCTTGTTAAGCTACTGCAACCTGCATGTCTCTTCCAAGGGGCATATAAACGGACTTGTTAAGCTACTGCGACTTGCACGTCTCTGCCAAGGGGCATTTAAAACCATCTTGTTAAGCTGCTGCGACCTGCATGTCTCTTCCAAGGGGAAATTAAACCTTCTTGTTAAGCTACTGCTACCTCCACATCTCTTCCAAGGGGGCATTTAAACCGTCTTGTTAAGCTAATGCGACCTGCATGTCTCTTCCAAGGGGCATTTAATCCGTCTTGCTAAGCTACTGCGACCTGCACGTCTCTTCCAAAGGGCATTTAAACCATCTTGTTAAGCTACTGCGACCTGCACGTCTCTTCCTAGGGGCATTTAAACCGCCTTGTTAAGCTACTGTAACCTCCACCGCTCTTCCAAGGGGCATTTAAACCGTCTTGTTAAGCTACTGCGACTTGCAAGTCTTTTCCAAGGGGCATTTAAACCGTCTTGTTAAGCTACTGCGACCTCCACCGCTCTTCCAAGGGGCATTTAATCCGTCTTTTTAAGCTACTGCGACCTGAACGTCTCTTTCAAGGGGCATTTAAACTGACTTGTTAAGCTACTGCGACCTCCAACGCTCTTCCAAGGGGCATTTAAACCATCTTGTTAAGCTACTGCGACCTGCACATCTCTTCCAAGGGGCATTTAAACCGTCTTGTTAAGCTACTGCGACTTGCACGTGTTTCCCAAGGGGCATTTAAACAGTTTTGTTAAGCTACTGTAACCTCCACCACTTTTCCAAGGGACATTTAAACCATCTTGTTACGCTACTGTGATCTGCACGTCTCTTTCAAGGAGCATTTAAACCATCTTGTCAAGCTACTACGACCTGCATGTTTCTTCCAAGGGGCATTTAAACTGTCCTGTTAAGCTACTGAGGCCTGCACATCTCTTCGAAGGGGCATTTAAACCGTCTTGTTAAGCTGCTGCGACCTGCATTTCTCTTCGAAGGGGCATTTAAACAGTCTTGTTAAGCTACTGCGACCTCCACGTCTCTTCCAAGGGGCATTTTAACCATCTTGTTAAGCTTCTGCGACCTGCACGTCTCTTCCAAGGGGCATTTAAATCGTCTTGTTAAGCTAATGGGACCTGCATGTCTCTTCCAATGGGCATTTAATCCGTCTTGTTAAGCTACTGCGACCTGCACTTCTCTTCCAAGGGGCATTTAAACCGTCTTGTTAAGCTACTGCGACCTGCACGTCTCTTCCAAGGGGCATTTTAACCGTCTTGTAAAGCTACTGTAAGCTCCACCACTTTTCCAAGGGGCATATAAAACATCTTGATAAGCTACTGCGACCTGCACGTCTCTTCCAAGGGGCATTTAAACCGTCTTGTTAAGCTACTGCGACCTGCATGTCTCTTCCAAGGGGCATTTAAACTGCCTTGTTAAGCTACTGTGACCTGCATGTCTCTTCCAAGGGGCATTTAAACGGTCTTGTTAAGCTACTGCGACCAGCACGTCTCTTCCAAGGGGCATTTAAACTGTCTTGTTAAGCTACTGCGACCTTCAAGTCTCTTCCAAGGGGCATTTAAACCGTCTTGATAAGCTGCTGCGACCTGCATGTCTCTTCCAAGGGACCTTTAAACCGTCTTGTTAAGCTACTGCGACCTGCATGTCTCTTCCAAGGGGCATTTAAACCATCTTTTTAAGCTACTGCGACCTGCAAGTCTCTTCCAAGGGGCATTTAAACCGTCTTGTTAAGCTACTGTGACCTGGATGTCTCTTCCAAGGGGCATTTAAACCGTCTTGTTAAGCTACTTCGACCTGCACGTCTCTTCCAAGGGGCACTTAAACCGTCATGTTAAGCTGCTGCGTTCTGCATGTGTCTTCCAAGGGGCATTTAAACCGTCTTGTTAAGCTACTGTGACCTCCACCGCTATTCCAAGGGGCATTTAATCCGTCTTTTTAAGCTACTGCGACCTGCACGTCTCTTCCAAGTGGCATTTAAACCGTCTGGTTAAGCTACTGTGACCTGCACGTTTCTACCAAGGGGCATTTAAACAGTCTTATTAAGCTACTGCGACCTGCTCGTCTCTTGCAAGGGGCATTTAAACCGTCTTGTTAAGCTACTGTGACTTGCACGTCTTTTGCAAGGGGTCATTTAAACCGTCATGTTAAGCTACTGCGACCTCCAACGCTCTTCCAAGGGGCATTTTAACCGTCTTGTTAAGCTACTGTAACCGCCACCACTTTTCCAAGGGGCATTTAAACCATCTTGTTAAGCTACTGTGACCTTCACGTCTCTTTCAAGGAGCATTTAAACCATCTAGTCAAGCTACTGCGACCTGCATGTTTCTTCCAAGGGTCATTTAAACTGTCTTGTTAAGCTACTGCGACCTGCACATCTCTTCCAAGGGGCATTTAAACCGTCTTGTTAAGCTGCTGCGACCTGCATGTCTCTTTCAACGGGCATTTAAACAGTCTTGTTAAGCTACTGCGACCTCCACCGCTCTTCCAAGGGGCATTTAAACCATCTGGTTAAGCTATTGCAACCTGCACGTCTCTTCCAAGGGGCATTTAAAAAATCTTGTTAAGCTACTGCTACCGCCACTGCTCTTGCAAGGGGCATTTCAACCGTTTTGTTAAGCTACTGCAACCTGTATGTCTCTTGCAAGGGGCAATTAAACCGTTTTGTTAAGCTACTGCGACCTCCACGTCTCTTCCAAGGTGCATTTAAACCGTCTTGTTCAGCTACTGCGACCTGCACATCTCTTCCAAGGGGCATTTAAACCTTCTCGTTAAGCTACTGCGACCAGCACGTCTCTTCCAAGGGGCATTTAAACAGTCTTGTTAAGCTACTGCGACCTCCAACGCTCTTCCAAGGGGCATTTAAACCGTCTTGTTAAGCTACTGCGACCTGCACGTCTCTTCCAAGGGGCATTTAAACCGTCTTGTTAAGCTACTGTGACCTGCACGTCTGTTCCAAGGGGCATTTAAACCATCTTGTTAAGCTACTGCGACTTGCACGTCTTTTCCAAGGGGCATTTAATCCGTCTTGTTAAGATACTGTAACTTCCACCACTTTTCCAATGGGCATTTAAACCGTCTTGTTAAGCTACTGCGACCTGCACGTCTCTTCCAAGGGGCATTTAAACCGTCTTGTTAAGCTACTGCGACCTGGATGTCTCTTCCAAGGGGCATTTAAACCGTCTTGTTAAGCTCCTTCGACCTGCACGTCTCTTCCAAGGGGCATTTAAACAGTCATGATAAGCTGCTGCGTTCTGCATGTCTCTTCCAAGGGGCATTTAAACCGTCTTGTTAAGCTACTGCGAACTCCACCGTTCTTCCAAGGGGCATTTAAACCGTCTTTTTAAGCTACTGCGACCTGCACGTCTCTTCCAAGTGGCATTTAAACTGTCTTGTTAAGCTACTGTGACCTGCACGTTTCTACCAAGGGGCATTTAAACAGTCTTATTAAGCTACTGCGACCTGCTCGTCTCTTGCAAGGAGCATTTAAACCGTCTTGTTAAGCTACTGCGACTTGCACGTCTTTTGCAAGGGGTCATTTAAACCGTCATGTTAAGCTACTGCGATCTCCACCGCTCTTCCAAGGGGCATTTTAACCTTCTTGTTTAGCTACTGCGACCTGTGCGTCTCTTTCAAGGGGCATTTAAACTGACTTGTTAAGCTACTGCGACCTCCAACGCTCTTCCAAGGGGCATTTAAACCGTTTTGTTAAGCTACTGCGACCTGCACGTCTCTTCCAAGGGGCATTTAAACTGTCTTGTTAAGCTACTGCGACCTGCATGTCTCTTCTAAGGGGCATTTAAACCGTCTTGTTAAGCTACTGTGACCTGCATTTCTCTTCCAAGGGGCAGTTAAACCATCTTGTTAAGCTACTGCGACTTGCACGTCTTTTCCAAGGGGCATTTAATCCGTCTTGTTAAGACACTGTAACTTCCACCACTTTTCCAAGGGGCATTTAAACCGTCTTGTTAAGCTACTGCGACCTGCACGTCTCTTCCAAGGGGCATTTAAACCGTCTTGTTAAGCTACTGCGACCTGGATGTCTCTTCCAAGGGGCTTTTAAACCATCTTGTTAAGCTACTTCGACCTGCACGTCTCTTCCAAGGGGCATTTAAGCAGTCATGTTAAGCTGCTGCGTTCTGCATGTCTCTTCCAAGGGGCATTTAAACCGTCTTGTTAAGCTACTGCGACCTCCACCGTTCTTCCAAGGGGCATTTAAGCCGTCTTTTTAAGCTACTGCGACCTGCACGTCTCTTGCAAGGGGCATTTAAACCGTCTTGTTAAGCTACTGCGACTTGCACGTCTTTTGCAAGGGGTCACTTAAACCGTCTTGTTAAGCTACTGCGCTCTCCACCGCTCTTCCAAGGGGCATTTTAACCGTCTTGTTTAGCTACTGCGACCTGCACGTCTCTTCCAAGGGGCATTTAAACCGTCTTGTTAAGCTACTGCGACTTGCACGTGTTTCCCAAGGGGCATATAAACAGTTTTGTTAAGCTACTGTAACCTCCACCACTTTTCCAAGGGGCATTTAAACCATCTTGTTAAGCTACTGTGACCTGCACGTCTCTTTCAAGGAGCATTTAAACCATCTTGTCAAGCTACTGCGACCTGCATGTTTCTTCCAAGGGGCATTTAAACTGTCTTGTTAAGCTACTGCGACCTGCACATCTCTTCCAAGGGGCATTTAAACCGTCTTGTTAAGCTGCTGCGACCTGCACGTCTCTTCCAAGGGGCATTTAAACAGTCTTGTTAAGCTACTGCGACCTCCACCGCTCTTCCAAGGGTCATTTAAACCATCTTGTTAAGCTACTGCGACCTTCACGTCTCTTCCAAGGGGCATTTAAACCGTCTTGTTAAGCTGCTGCGTTCTGCATGTCCCTTCCAAGGGGCATTTAAACCGTCTTGTTAAGCTACTGCGACCTCCACCGCTCTTCCAAGGGGCATTTAAACCGTCTTTTTAAGCTACTGCGACCTGCACGTCTCTTCCAAGTGGCACTTAAACCGTCTTGTTAAGCTACTGTGACCTGCACGTTTCTACCAAGGGGCATTTAAACAGTCTTATTAAGCTACTGCGACCTGCTCGTCTCTTGCAAGGGGCATTTAAACAGTCTTGTTAAGCTACTGCGACTTGCACGTCTTTTGCAAGGGATCATTTAAACCGTCTTGTTAAGCTACTGCGACCTCCAACGCTCTTCCAAGGGGCATTTAAACCATCTTGTTGAGCTACTGCGACCTGCACGTCTCTTCTAAGGGCATTTAAACCGTCTTGTTAAGCTACTGCGACCTGCACGTCTCTTCCAAGTGGCACTTAAACCGTCTTGTTAAGCTACTGTGACCTGCACGTTTCTACCAAGGGGCATTTAAACAGTCTTATTAAGCTACTGCGACCTGCTCGTCTCTTCCAAGAGGCATTTTAACTGTCTTGTTTAGCTACTGCGATCTGCGCGTCTCTTTCAAGGGGCATTTAAACTGACTTGTTAAGCTACTGCGACCTCCAACGCTCTTCCAAGGGGCATTTAAACCATCTTGTTGAGCTACTGCGACCTGCACGTCTCTTCTAAGGGCATTTAAACCGTCTTGTTAAGCTACTGCGACTTGCACGTATTTCCCAAGGGGCATTTAAACAGTTTTATTAAGCTACTGTAACCTCCACCACTTTTCCAAGGGGCATTTAAACCATCTTGTTAAGCTACTGTGACCTGCGCGTCTCTTTCAAGAAGCATTTAAACCATCTTGTCAAGCAACTGCGACCTGCACATCTCTTCCAAGGGGCATTTAAACCGTCTTGTTAAGCTGCTGCGACCTGCACGTCTCTTCCAAGGGGCATTTAAACCCTCTTGTTAAGCTACTGCTACCGCCACTGCTCTTCCAAGGGGCATTTCAACCGTCTTGTTTAGCTACTGCAACCTTTACGTCTCTTGCAAGGGGCATTTAAACCATCTTGTTAAGCTACTGCGACCTCCACGTCTCTTCCAAGGTGCATTTAAATCGTCTTGTTAAGCTACTGCGACCTGCACATCTCTTCCAAGGGGCATTTAAACCTTCTCGTTAAGCTACTGCGACCTGCACGTCTCTTCCAAGGGGCATTTAGACAGTCTTGTTAAGCTACTTCGACCTCCAACGCTCTTCCAAGGGGCATTTAAACCGTCTTGTTAAGCTACTGCAACCTGCACGTCTCTTCCAATGGGCATTTAAACCGTCTTTTTAAGCTACTGCGACCTGCATGTCTCTTCCAAGGGGCATTTAAACCGTCTTGAAATGCTACTGCGACTTGCACGTCTTTACAAAGGGGCATTTAAACCGTCTTGTTAAGCTACTGCGACTTGCACGTCTTTTGCAAGGGGTCATTTAAACCGTTTTGTTAAGCTACTGCGACCTCCACCGCTCTTCCAAGGGGCATTTTAACCGTCTTGTTAAGCTACTGCGTCCTGCGCGTCTTTTTCAAGGGGCATTTAAATGACTTGTTAAGCTACTGCGACCTCCACTGCTCTTCCAAGGGGCATTTAATCCGTCTTGTTAAGCTACTGCGACCTGCACGTCTCTTCCAAGGGGCATTTTAACAGTCTTGTTAAGCTACTGCGACCTGCGCATCTCTTTCAAGGGGCATTTAAACTGACTTGTTAAGCTACTGCGACCTGCACGTCTCTTCCATTGTCATTTAAACCGTCTTTTAAAGCTACTGCGACCTTCACCGCTCTTCTAAGGGGCATTTAAAACATCTTGTTAAGCTATTGCGACCTGCACGTCTCTTTCAAGGGGCATTTAAAATGTCTTGTTAAGCTACTTTGACCTGCACGTCTATTCCAAGGGGCATTTAAACCATCCTGTTAAGCTACTGCGACCTGCATGTCTCTTCCAAGGGGCATTTAAACCGTCTTGTTAAGCTACTGCGACCAGCAAGTCTTTTCCAAGGGGAATTTAAACCTTCTTGTTAAGCTACTGCTACCTCCACATCTCTTCCAAGGGAGCATTTTAACCGTCTTGTTAAGCTACTGCGACCTGCACGTCTCTTTCAACGGGCATTTAAACCGTCTTGTTAAGCTACTGTAAACTCCACCTCTTTTCCAAGGGGCATTTAAACCGTCTTTTTAAGTTACTGCAACCTGCACGTCTCTTCCAAGGGGCATTTAAACCGTCTTGTTAAGCTACTGCGACCTGCAAGTCTATTCCAAGGGGCATTTAAAACGTCTTGATAAGCTGCTACGACCTGCATGTCTCTTCCAAGGGGCATTTAAACTGTCTTGTTAAGGTACTGCGACCTCCACCGCTCTTACAAGCGGCATTTAAACCGTCTTGTTAAGCTACTACGACCTGCACATCTCTTCCAAGGGGCATTTAAACCATCTTGTTAAGCTACTGCTACCTCCTCCGCTCTTCCAAGGGTCATTTAAACCGTCTTAATAAGCTACTGCGACCTGCATGTCTCTTCCAAGCTGCATTTAAACCATCTTGTTAAGCTACTGCGACCTGCACGTCTCTTCCAAGGGGCATTTAAACCGTCTTGTTAAGCTGCTGCGACCTGCATGTCTCAACCAAGTGGCATTTAAACCGTCTTGGTAAGCTACTGCGCCCTTCACCGCTCTTCCAAGGGGTATTTAAACAGTCTTGTTAAACTACTGCGACCTGCACGTCTCTTCCAAGGGGCATTTAAACCGTCTTGTTAAGCTACTGCTACCGCCACCGCTCTTCCAAGGGGCATTTTAACCGTCTTTTTCAGCTACTGCGACCTGCACGTCTCTTTCAACGGGCATTTAAACCGTCTTGTTAAGCTACTGCGCCTTGCACGTCTTTTCCAAGGGGCATTTAAACCATCTTGTTAAGCTCCTGAGACCTTTACCGCTCTTCTAAGGGGCATTTAAACCGTCTTGTTAAGCTACTACGACTTGCATCTCTCTTCCAAGAGGCATTTAAACCGTCTTGTTAAGCTACTGCGACCTGCACGTCTCTTCCAATGGGCATTTAAACCGTCTTGTTAAGCTACTGCTACAACCACCGCTCTTCCAAGGGGCATTTTAACCTTCTTCTTAAGCTACTGCGACCTGCACGTCTCTTTCAACGGGCATTTAAACCGTCTTGTTAAGCTACTGTAACGTCCACCTCTTTTCCAAGGGGCATTTAAACCATCTTGTTAAGCTACAGCAACCTGCACGTCTCTTTCAAGGGGCATTTAAACCGTCTTGTTAAGCTACTGCGACCTGCATGTCTCTTCCAAGGGGCATTTAAACGGTCTTGTTAAGCTACTGCGACGTGCACGTCTCTTCCAAGGGGCATTTAAACCGTCTTGTTAAGCTGCTGCGAACTGCATGTCTCTTCCAATGGGCATTTAAGCCATCTTGTTAAGCTACAGCTCACTCCACGTTTCTTCCAAGGTGCATTTAAACCGTCTTGTTAAGCTACTGCGACCTCCACCACTCTTCCAAGGGGCATTTTAACCGTCTCCTTTAGCTACTGCGAACTGCGCGTCTCTTTCAATGGGCATTTAAACTGACTTGTTAAGCTACTGCGACCTCCATCGCTCTTCCAAGCGGCATTTAAACCGTCTTGTTAAGCTACTGTGACCTCCACGTCTCTTTCAACGAGCATTTAAACCATCTTGTTAAGCTACTGCAACCTGTATGTTTCTTCCAAGGGGCATTTAAACTGTCTTGTTAAGCTACTGCGACCTGCACATCTTTTTCAAGGGGCATTTAAACCATCTTGTTAAGCTGCTGCGACCTGCATGTCTCTTCCAAGGGGCATTTAAACAGTATTTTTAAGCTACTGCGACCTTTACCGCTCTTCCAAGGGGCATTTAAACCATCTTGTTAAGCTACTTCGACCTGCACGTCTCTTCCAAGGGGCATTTAAACCCTCTTGTTAAGCTACTGCTACCGCCACTGCTCTTCCAAGGGGCATTTAAACCGTCTTGTTAAGCTACTGCGACCTGTATGTCTCTTTCAAGGGGCATTTAAACTGTCTTGTTAAGATACTGTGACCTCAACCGCTCTTCCAAGGGGCATTTAATCCGTCTTGTTAAGCTACTGCGACCTGCACTTCTCTTCCAAGGGGCATTTAAACCGTCTTGTTAAGCTACTGAGACCTGCACGTCTCTTCTAAGGGGCATTTAAACCGTCTTGTTAAGCTACTGCGACCTCCACCGCTCTTCCAAGGGGCATTTAAACCGTCTTGTTTAGCTACTGGGACAAGCACGTCTCTTCCAAGGGGCATTTAAACCGTCTTGTTAAGCTACTGCGACCTGCATGTCTCTTCCAAGGGGCATTTAAACCGTCTTGTTAAGCTACTGTGACCTGCATGTCTCTTCCAAGGGGCATTTAAACCATCTTATTAAGCTACTGCGACTTGCACGTCTTTTCCAAGGGGCATTTAAACCGTCTTGTTAAGATACTCTAACTTCCACCACTTTTCCAATGGGCATTTAAACCGTCTTATTAAGCTACTGCGACGTGCACGTGACTTCCAAGGGGCATTTAAAAAGTCTTGTTAAGCTACTGCGACCTGGATGTCTCTTCCAAGGGGCATTTAAACCGTCTTGTTAAGCTACTTCGACCTGCACGTCTCTTCCAAGGGGCATTTAAACCGTAATGTTACGCTGCTGCGTTCTGCATGTCTCTTCCAAGGGGCACTTAAACCGTCTTGTTAAGCTACTGCGACCTCCAGCGCTCTTCCAAGGGGCATTTAAACCGTCTTTTTAAGCTACTGCGACCTGCACGTCTCTTCCAAGTGGCACTTAAACCGTCTTGTTAAGCTACTGTGACCTGCACGTTTCTACCAAGGGGCATTTAAACAGTCTTATTAAGCTACTGCGACCTGCTCGTCTCTTGCAAGGGGCATTTAAACAGTCTTGTTAAGCTACTGCGACTTGCAGGTCTTTTGCAAGGGCTCATTTAAACCGTCTTGTTAAGCTACTGCGACCTCCACTGCTCTTCCAAGAGGCATTTTAACCGTCTTGTTTAGCTACTGCGACCTGCGCGTCTCTTTCAAGGGGCATTTAAACTGTCTTGTTAAGCTACTGTGACCTGCACGTCTCTTTCAAGGAGCATTTAAACCATCTTGTCAAGCAACTGCGACCTGCACGTCTCTTCCAAGGGGCATTTAAACCCTCTTATTAAGCTACTGCTACCGCCACTGCTCTTCCAAGGGGCATTTAAACCGTCTTGTTAAGCTACTGCGACCTGCACGTCTCTTCTAAGGGGCATTTAAGCTGTCTTGTTAAGCTACTGCGACTTGCACGTGTTTCCCAAGGGGCATTTAAACAGTTTTATTAAGCTACTGTAACCTCCACCACTTTTCCAAGGGGCATTTAAACCATCTTGTTAAGTTACTGTGACCTGCACGTCTCTTTCAAGGAGCATTTAAACCATCTTGTCAAGCAACTGCGACCTGCATATTTCTTCCAAGGGGCATTTAAACTGTCTTGTTAAGCTACTGCGACCTGCACATCTCTTCCAAGGGGCATTTAAACCGTCTTGTTAAGCTGCTGCGACCTGCATGTCTCTTCCAAGGGGCATTTAAACAGTCTTGTTAAGCTACTGCGATCTCCACCGCTCTTCCAAGGGGCATTTAAACCATCTTGTTAAGCTACTGCGACCTGCACGTCTCTTCCAAGGGGCATTTAAACCCTCTTATTAAGCTACTGCTACCGCCACTGCTCTTCCAAGGGGCATTTAAACCGTCTTGTTAAGCTACTGCGACCTGCACGTCTCTTCTAAGGGGCATTTAAATCGTCTTGTTAAGCTACTGCGACTTGCACGTGTTTCCCAAGGGGCATTTAAACAGTTTTATTAAGCTACTGTAACCTCCACCACTTTTCCAAGGGGCATTTAAACCATCTTGTTAAGCTACTGTGACCTGCACGTCTCTTTCAAGGAGCATTTAAACCATCTTGTCAAGCAACTGCGACCTGCATGTTTCTTCCAAGGGGCATTTAAACTGTCTTGTTAAGCTACTGCGACCTGCACATCTCTTCCAAGGGGCATTTAAACCGTCTTGTTAAGCTGCTGCGACCTGCATGTCTCTTCCAAGGGGCATTTACACAGTCTTGTTAAGCTACTGCGATCTCCACCGCTCTTCCAAGGGGCATTTAAACCATCTTGTTAAGCTACTGCGACCTGCACATCTCTTCCAAGGGGCATTTAAACCCTCTTATTAAGCTACTGCTACCGCCACTGCTCTTCCAAGGGGCATTTCAACCGTCTTGTTTAGCTACTGCAACCTGTATGTCTCTTGCAAGGGGCATTTAAACCGTCTTGTTAAGCTACTGCGACCTCCACGTCTCTTCCAAGGTGCATTTAAACCGTCTTGTTAAGTTACTGCGACCTGCACATCTCTTCCAAGGGGCATTTAAACCTTCTCGTTAAGCTACTGCGACCTGCACGTCTCTTCCAAGGCGCATTTAGACCGTCTTTTTAAGCTACTGCGACCTGCATGTCTCTTCCAAGGGGCATTTAAACCGTCTTGAAATGCTACTGCGACTTGCACGTCTTTTCAAAGGGGCATTTAAACCGTCTTGTTAAGCTACTGCGACTTGCACGTCTTTTGCAAGGGGTCATTTAAACCGTTTTGTTAAGCTACTGCCACCTCCACCGCACTTCCAAGGGGCATTTTAACCGTCTTGTTAAGCTACTGCGACCTGCGCGTCTCTTTCAAGGGGCATTTAAACTGACTTGTTAAGCTACTGCGACCTCCACTGCTCTTCCAAGGGGCATTTAAACCGTCTTGTTAAGCTACTGCGACCTGCACGTCTCTTCCAATGTCATTTAAACCGTCTTTTAAAGCTACTGCGACCTCCACCGTTCTTCCAAGGGGCATTTAAACCATCTTGTTAAGCTATTGCGACCTGCACGTCTTTGCCAAGGGGCATTTAAACCGTCTTGTTAAGCTACTGTGACCTGCACGTCTATTCCAAGGGGCATTTAAACCGTCCTGTTAAGCTACTGCGACCTGCATGTCTCTTCCAAGGGGCATTTAAACCGTCTTATTAAGCTACTGCGACCAGCAAGTCTCTTCCAAAGGGCATTTAAACCGTCTTGTTAAGCTACTGCTACCGCCACCGCTCTTCCAAGGGGGCATTTTAACCGTCTTGTTAAGCTACTGCGACCTGCACGTCTCTTTCAACGGGCATTTAAACCGTCTTGTTAAGCTACTGTAACCTCCACCTCTTTTCCAAGGGGCATTTAAACCGTCTTGTTAAGCTACTGCAACCTGCACTTCTCTTCCAAGGGGCATTTAAACCGTCTTGTTAAGCTACTACGACCTGCAAGTCTCTTCCAAGGGGCATTTAAAACGTCTTGATAATCTGCTACGACCTGCATGTCTCTTCCAAGGGGCATTTAAACTGTCTTGTTAAGGTACTGCGATCTCCACTGCTCTTACAAGTGGCATTTAAACCATCTTGTTAAGCTACTACGACCTGCACATCTCTTCCAAGGGGCATTTAAACCATCTTGTTAAGCTACTGCTACCTCCTCCGCTCTTCCAAGGGGCATTTAAACCGTCTTAATAAGCTACTGCGACCTGCATGTCTCTTCCAAGCTGCATTTAAACCATCTTGTTAAGCTACTGCGACCTGCACGTCTCTTCCAAGGGGCATTTAAACCGTCTTGTTAAGCTGCTGCGACCTGCATGTCTCAACCAAGTGGCATTTAAACCGTCTTGGTAAGCTACTGTGACCTCCACCGCTCTTCCAAGGGGCATTTAAACAGTCTTGTTAAACTACTGCGACCTGCACGTTTCTTCCAAGGGGCATTTAAGCCGTCTTGTTAAGCTACTGCTACCGCCACCGCTCTTCCAAGGGGCATTTTAACCGTCTTTTTCAGCTACTGCGACCGGCACGTCTCTTTCAACGGGCATTTAAACCGTCTTGTTAAGCTACTGCGCCTTGCACGTCTTTTCCAAGGGGCATTTAAACCATCTTGTTAAGCTACTGAGACCTTTTCCGCTCTTCTAAGGGGAATTTAAACCGTCTTGTTAAGCTACTACGACTTGCATCTCTCTTCCAAGAGGCATTTAAACCGTCTTGTTAAGCTACTGCGACCTGCACGTCTCTTCCAATGGGCATTTAAACCGTCTTGTTAAGCTACTGCTACCCCCACCGCTCTTCCAATGGGCATTTTAACCTTCTTGTTAAGCTACTGCGACCTGCACGTCTCTTTCTACGGGCATTTAAACCGTCTTGTTAAGCTACTGTAACGTCCATCTCTTTTCCAAGGGGCATTTAAACCATCTTGTTAAGCTACTGCGACCTGCATGTCTCTTCCAAGGGGCATTTAAACGGTCTTGTTAAGCTACTGCGACGTGCACGTCTCTTCCAAGGGGCATTTAAATCGTCTTGTTAAGCTACAGCGAACTCCACGTCTCTTCCAAGGGGCATTTAAATCATCCTGTTAAGCTTCTGCGACCTGCACGTCTCTTCCAAGGGGCATTTAAATCGTCTTGTTAAGCTAATGTGACCTGCACGTCTCTTCCAAGGGGCATTTAATCCGTCTTGTTAAGCTACTGCGACCTGCACTTCTCTTCCAAGGGGCATTTAAACCGTCTTGTTAAGCTACTGCGACCTCCAGCGCTCTTCCAAGGGGCATTTAAACCGTCTTGTTAAGCTACTGTAAGCTCCACCACTTTTCCAATGGGCATTTAAACCGTCTTGTTAAGCTACTTCGACCAGCACGTCTCTTCCAAGGGGCATTTAAACCGTCTTGTTAAGCTACTGCGACCTGCACGTCTCTTCTAAGGGGCATTTAAATCGTCTTGTTAAGCTTCTGCGACTTGCACTTGTTTCCCAAGGGGCATTTAAACAGTTTTATTAAGCTACTGTAACCTCCACCACTTTTCCAAGGGGCATTTAAACCATCTTGTTAAGTTACTGTGACCTGCACGTCTCTTTCAAGGAGCATTTAAACCATCTTGTCAAGCAACTGCGACCTGCATGTTTCTTCCAAGGGGCATTTAAACTGTCTTGTTAAGCTTCTGCGACCTGCACATCTCTTCCAAGGGGCATTTAAACCGTCTTGTTAAGCTGCTGCGACCTGCATGTCTCTTCCAAGGGGCATTTGAACAGTCTTGTTAAGCTACTGCGATCTCCACCGCTCTTCCAAGGGGCATTTAAACCATCTTGTTAAGCTACTGCGACCTGCACGTCTCTTCCAAGGGGCATTTAAACCCTCTTATTAAGCTACTGCTACCGCCACTGCTCTTCCAAGGGGCATTTAAACCGTCTTGTTAAGCTACTTCGACCTGCACGTCTCTTCTAAGGGGCATTTAAATCGTCTTGTTAAGCTACTGCGACTTGCACGTGTTTCCCAAGGGGCATTTAAACAGTTTTATTAAGCTACTGTAACCTCCACCACTTTTCCAAGGGGCATTTAAACCATCTTGTTAAGCTACTGTGACCTGCACGTCTCTTTCAAGGAGCATTTAAACCATCTTGTCAAGCAACTGCGACCTGCATGTTTCTTCCAAGGGGCATTTAAACTGTCTTGTTAAGCTACTGCGACCTGCACATCTCTTCCAAGGGGCATTTAAACCGTCTTGTTAAGCTGCTGCGACCTGCATGTCTCTTCCAAGGGGCATTTACACAGTCTTGTTAAGCTACTGCGATCTCCACCGCTCTTCCAAGGGGCATTTAAACCATCTTGTTAAGCTACTGCGACCTGCACGTCTCTTCCAAGGGGCATTTAAACCCTCTTATTAAGCTACTGCTACCGCCACTGCTCTTCCAAGGGGCATTTCAACCGTCTTGTTTAGCTACTGCAACCTGTATGTCTCTTGCAAGGGGCATTTAAACCGTCTTGTTAAGCTATTGCGACCTCCACGTCTCTTCCAAGGTGCATTTAAACCGTCTTGTTAAGCTACTGTGACCTGCATGTCTCTTCCAAGGGGCATTTATACCATCTTGTTAAGCTACTGCGACTTGCACGTCTTTTCCAATGGGCATTTAAACCGTCTTGTTAAGATACTGTAACTTCTAACACTTTTCCAATGGGCATTTAAACCGTCTTGTTAAGCTACTGCGACCTGCACGTCTCTTCCAAGAGGCATTTAAACCGTCTTGTTAAGCTACTGCGACCTAGATGTCTCTTCCAAGGGGCTTTTAAACCGTCTTGTTAAGCTACTTCGACCTGCACGTCTCTTCCAAGGGGCATTTAAACCGTCTTGTTAAGCTGCTGCGTCCTGCATATCTCTTCCAAGGGGCATTTAAACCGTCTTGTTAAGCTACTGCGACCTCCACCGCTCTTCCAAGGGGCATTTAAACCGTCTTTTTAAGCTACTGCGACCTGAACGTCTCTTCCAAGTGGCATTTAAACCGTCTTGTTAAGCTACTGTGACCTGCACGTTTCTACCAAGGGGCATTTACAAAGTCTTATTAAGCTACTGCGACCTGCTCGTCTCTTGCAAGGGGCATTTAAACAGTCTTGTTAAGCTACTGCGACTTGCACGTCTTTTGCAAGGGGCATTTAAACTGTCTTGTTAAGCTACTGCGACCTGCACATCTCTTTCAAGGGGCATTTAAACCATCTTGTTAAGCTGCTGCGACCTGCATGTCTCTTCCAAGGGGCATTTAAACAGTCTTGTTAAGCTACTACGAGGTCCACCGCTCTTCCAAGGGGCATTTAAACCATCTTGTTAAGCTACTGCGACCTGCACGTCTCTTCCAAGGGGAATTTAAACCCTCTTGTTAAGCTACTGCTACCGCCACTGCTCTTCCAAGGGGCATTTAAACCGTCTTGTTAAGCTACTGCGACCTGCATGTCTCTTTCAAGGGGCATTTAAACTGTCTTGTTAAGCTACTGTGACCTCAACCGCTCTTCCAAGGGGCTTTTAAACCGTCTTTTTAAGCTACTGCGACCTGCACGTCTCTTCTGCGGGGCATTTAAACCGTCTTATTAAGCTACTGCGACCTGCACGTCTCTTCCAATGTCATTTAAACAGTCTTTTAAAGCTACTGCGACCTCCACTGCTCTTCCAAGGGGCATTTAAACCGTCTTGTTAAGCTACTGCGACCTGCACGTCTCTTCCAAGAGGCATTTAAACCGTTTCGTTAAGCCACTGCGACCTTTACCGCTCTTAAAAGGGGCATTTAAACCGTCTTGTTAAGCTACTGCGACCTGCACGTCTCTTCCCAGGGGCATTTTAACCGTCTTGTTAAGCTACTGCGACATGCACGTCTCTTTCAACGGGCATTTAAACCGTCTTGTTAAACTACTTTAACCTCCACCTCTTTCCCAAGGGGCATTTAAACGGTCTTGTTAAGCTACTGCAACCTGCACGCCTCTTCCAAGGGGCATTTAAACCGTCTTGTTAAGCTACTGCGACCTGCATGCCTCTTCCAAGGGGCATTTAAACCGTCTTGTTAAGCTACAGCGAACTCCACGTCTCTTCCAAGGGGCATTTAAACCATCCTGTTAAGCTTCTGCGACCTGCACGTCTCTTCCAAGGGGCATTTAAATCGTCTTGTTAAGCTAATGTGACCTGCACGTCTCTTCCAAGGTTCATTTAATCCGTCTTGTTAAGCTACTGCGACCTGCACTTCTCTTCCAAGGGGCATTTAAACCGTCTTGTTAAGCTACTGCGACCTCCACCGCTCTTCCAAGGGGCATTTAAACCGTCTTGTTAAGCTTCTGCGACGTTTACCGCTCTTCCAAGGGGCATTTAAATCGTCTTGTGAAGCTACTGCGACCTGCATGTCTCTTCCAAGGGGCATTTAAACCATCTTGTTAAGCTACTGCGACCTGCACGTCTCTTCCAATGGGCATTTTAACCGTCTTGTTAAGCTACTGCTACCGCCACCGCTCTTCCAAGGGGCAATTTAACCGTCTTGTTAAGATACTGCGACGTGCACGTATCTTTCAACGGGCATTTAAACCTTCTTGTTAAGCTACTGTAACCTCCACCTCTTTTCCAAGGGGCATTTAAACCGTCTTGTTAAGCTACTGCAACCTGCACGTCTCTTCCAAGGGGCATTTAAACCGTCTTGTTAAGCTACTGCGACCTGCAAGTCTCTTCCAAGGGGCATTTAAACCGTCTTGATAAGCTGCTGCGACCTGCACATCTCTTCCAAGGGGCACTTAAACCGTCTTGTTAAGCTACTACGACCTGCACGTCTCTTCCAAGGGGCATTTAAACCATCTTGTTAAGCTACTGCTACCGCCACCGCTCTTTCAAGAGGCATTTTAACCGTCTTGTTAAGCTACTGCGACCTGCACATCTGTTTCAAGGGGCATTTAATCCGTCTTGTTAAGCTACTGCGACTAGTACGTCTTTACCAAAGGGCATTTAAACCATCTTGTTAAGCTGCTGCGACCTCCTCCGCTCTTCCAAGGGGCATTTAAACCGTCTTGTTAAGCTACTGCGACCTGCATGTCTCTTCCAAGGGGCATTTAAACCATCTTGTTAAGCTGCTGCGACCTGCATGTCTCAACCAAGGGGCATTTAAACCGTCTTGTTAAGCTACTGCGACCTCCACTGCTCTTCCAAGGAGCATTTATACTGTCTTGTTAAGCTACTGCGACCTGCACGTCTCTTCCAAGGGGCATTTAAACCGTCTTGTTAAGCTACTGTTACCGCCACCGCTCTTCCAAGGGGCATTTTAAACGTCTTGTTAAGCTACTGCAACCTGCACGTCTCTTTCAACGGGCATTTAAACAGTCTTGTTAAGCTACTGCGCCTTGCACGTCTTTTCCAAGGGGCATTTAAACCTTCTTGTTAAGCTACTGCGACCTTTACCGCTCTTCCAAGGGGCATTTAAACCGTCTTGTTAAGCTACTGCGACCTGCATGTCTCTTCCAAGGGGCATTTAAACCGTCTTGTTAAGCTACTGCGACCTGCACGTCTCTTCCAAGGGGCATTTAAACAGTCTTGTTAAGCTACTGCTACCGCCACCGCTCTTCCAAGGGGCATTTTAACAGTCTTGTTAAGCTATTGCGACCTGCATGTCTCTTCCAAGGGGCATTTAAACCGTCTTGTTAAGCTACTGCGACCTGCATGTCTCTTCCAAGGGGCATTTAAACCATCTTGTTAAGCTACTGCGACCTGCACGTCTCTTCCAAGGGGCATTTTAACCGTCTTGTTAAGCTACTGCTACCGCCACCGCTCTTCCAAGGGGCAATTTAACCGTCTTGTTAAGATGCTGCGACGTGCACGTCTCTTTCAACGGGCATTTAAACCGTCTTGTTAAGCTACTGTAACCTCCACCTCTTTTCCAAGGGGCATTTAAACCATCTTGTTAAGCTACTGCAACCTGCACGTCTCTTCCAAGGGGCATTTAAACCGTCTTGTTAAGCTACTGCGACCTGCAAGTCTCTTCCAAGGGGCATTTAAACCGTCTTCTTAAGCTACTGCAACCTGCACGTCTCTTCCAAGGAGCATTTAAACCGTCTTGTTAAGCTACTGCGACCTGCACGTCTCTTTCAAGGGGCATTTAATCCTTGTTGTTAAGCTACTGCGACTTGTACGTCTTTTCCAAGGGGATTTTAAACCATCTTGTTAAGCTACTGCGACCTGCATGTCTCTTCCAAGGGGCATTTAAACCATCTTGTTAAGCTACTGCGACCTGCACGTCTCTTCCAAGGGGCATTTAAACCGTCTTGCTAAGCTGCTGCGACCTGCATGTCTCAACCAAGGGGCATTTAAACCGTCTTGTTAAGCTACTGCGACCCCCACCGCTCTTCCAAGGGGCATTTATACTGTCTTGTTAAGCTACTGCTACCTGCACGTCTCTTCCAAGGGGCATTTAAACCATCTTGTTAAGTTACTGCTACCGCCACCGCTCTTTCAAGAGGCATTTTAACCGTCTTGTTAAGCTACTGCGACCTGCACATCTGTTTCAAGGGGCATTTAATCCGTCTTGTTAAGCTATTGCGACTAGTACGTCTTTTCCAAGGGGCATTTAAACCATCTTGTTAAGCTGCTGCGACCTCCTCCGCTCTTCCAAGGGGCATTTAAACCTTCTTGTTAAGCTACTGCGACCTGCATGTCTCTTCCAAGGGGCATTTAAACCATCTTGTTAAGCTACTGCGACCTGCACGTCTCTTCCAAGGGGCATTTAAACCGTCCTGTTAAGCTGCTACGACCTGCATGTCTCAACCAAGGGGCATTTAAACCGTCTTGTTAAGCTACTGCGACCTCCACTGCTCTTCCAAAGAGCATTTATACTGTCTTGTTAAGCTACTGCGACCTGCACGTCTCTTCCAAGGGGCATTTAAACCGTCTTGTTAAGCTAGTGTTACCGCCACCGCTCTTCCAAGGGGCATTTTAAACGTCTTGTTAAGCTACTGCAACCTGCACGTCTCTTTCAACGGGCATTTAAACAGTCTTGTTAAGCTACTGCGCCTTGCACGTCTTTTCCAAGGGGCATTTAAACCTTCTTGTTAAGCTACTGCGAACTTTACCGCTCTTCCAAGGGGCATTTAAACCGTCTTGTTAAGCTACTGCGACCTGCATGTCTCTTCCAAGGGGCATTTAAACCGTCTTGTTAAGCTACTGCGACCTGCACGTCTCTTCCAAGGGGCATTTAAACCGTCTTGTTAAGCTACTGCTACCGCCACCGCTCTTCCAAGGGGCATTTTAACAGTCTTGTTAAGATATTGCGACCTGCATGTCTCTTCCAAGGGGCATTAAACCGTCTTGTTAAGCTACTGCGACCTGCATGTCTCTTCCAAGGGGCATTTAAACCGTCTTGTTAAGCTACTGCTACCGCCATTGTTCTTCCAAGGGGCATTTAAACCGTCTTGTTAAGCTCCTGCTACCTGCATGTCTCTTCCAAGGGGCATTTAAACCGTCTTGTTAAGCTACTGCGGCCTGCACGTCTCTTCCAAGGGGCATTTAAACCGTCTTGTTAAGCTACTGCTACCGCCACCGCTCTTCCAAGGGGCATTTTAATCGTCTTGTTAAGCTACTGCGACGTGCACGTCTCTTTCAACGGGCATTTAAACCGTCTTGTTAAGCTACTGTAACCTCCACCTCTTTTCCAAGCGGCATTTAAACCATCTTCTTAAGCTACTGCAACCTGCACCTCTCTTCCAAGGGGCATTTAAACCGTCTTGTTAAGCTACTGCGACCTGCACGTCTCTTTCAAGGTGCATTTAATCCGTGTTGTTAAGCTACTGCGACTTGTACGTCTTTTCCATGGGGATTTTAAACCATCTTGTTAAGCTACTGCGACCTGCATGTCTCTTCCAAGGGGCATTTAAACCATCTTGTTAAGCTACTGCGACCCCCACCGCTCTTCCAAGGGGCATTTATACTGTCTTGTTAAGCTACTGCTACCTGCACGTCTCTTCCAAGGGGCATTTAAACAGTCTTGTTAAGCTACTGCTACCGCCACCGCTCTTCCAAGGGGCATTTTAAACGTCTTGTTAAGCTACTGCGACCTGCACGTCTCTTTCAACGGGCATTTAAAGCGTCTTGTTAAGCTACTGCGCCTTGCACGTCTTTTCCAAGGGGCATTTAAACCGTCTTGTTAAGCTACTGCGACCTGCATGTCTCTTCCAAGGGGCATTTAAACCATCTTGTTAAGCTACTGCGAACTGCAAGTCTCTTCCAAGGGGCATTTAAACCCTCTGGAAAAGCTGCTGCGAAATGCATGTCTCTTCCAAGGGGCATTTAAACCGTCTTTTTAAGCTACTGCGACCTCCACCGCTCTTCCAAGAGGCATTTAAACCGTCTTGTTAAGCTGCTGCGACTTGCATGTCTCAGCAAAGGGGCATTTAAACCGTCTTGTTAAGCTACTGCGACCTCCACCGCTCTTCCAAGGGGCATTTAAACCATCTTGTTAAGCTACTGCGACCTGCACGTCTCTTCCAAGGGGCATTTAAACCGTCTTGTTAAGCTTCTGCTACTCCCACCGCTCTTCCAAGGGGCATTTTAACCGTCTTGTTAAGCTACTGCGACCTGCAGGTCTCTTTCAACGGGCATTTAAACCGTCTTGTTAAGCTACTGCGCCTTGCACGTCTTTTCCAAGGGGAATTTAAACCATCTTGTTAAGCTACTGCGACCTTTACCGCTCTTCCAAGGGGCATTTAAACCGTCTTGTTAAGCTACTGTGACCTGCATGTCTCTTCCAAGGGGCATTTAAACCGTCTTGTTAAGCTGCTGCTACTGCCACCGCTCTTCCAAGGGGCATTTTAACCGTCTTGTTAAGCTACTGCGACCTGCACATCTCTTTCAAGGGGCATTTAAACCGTCTTGTTAAGCTACTGCGACTTGCATGTCTTTTCCAAGGGGCATTTAAACCGTCTTGTTAAGCTGCTGCGACCTGCATGTCTCTTCCAAGGGGCATTTAAACAGTCTTGTTAAGCTACTGCGACCTCCACCGCTCTTCCAAGGGGCATTTAAACCATCTTGTTAAGCTACTGCGACCTGTACGTCTCTTCCAAGGGGCATTTAAACCGTCTTGTTAAGCTGCTGCGACCTGCATATCTCTTCCAAGGTGCATTTAAACCGTCTTGTTAAGCTACTGCTACCTGCACATCTCTTCCAAGGGGCATTTAAACCTTCTTATTAAGCTACTGCGACCTGCACGTCTCTTCCAAGGGGCATTTAAACCGTCTTGTTAAGCTATTGTAACCTCCACCACTTTTCCAAGGGACATTTAAACTGTCTTGTTAAGCTACTGCGACCTGCTCGTCTCTTCCAAGGGGCCTTTAAACCGTCTTGTTAAGCTACTGCGACCTGCATGTCTCTTCCAAGGGGCATTTAAACCATCTTGTTAAGCTACTGCAACCTGCAAGTCTCTTCCAAGGGGCATTTAAACCGTCTTGATAAGCTGCTGCGACCTGCATGTCTCTTCCAAGGGGCCTTTAAACCGTCTTGTTAAGCTACTGCGACCTGCATGTCTCTTGCAACGGGCATTTAAACCATCTTGTTAAGCTACTGCGACCTGCATGTCTCTTCCAAGGGGCATTTAAACCGTATTGATAAGCTGCTGCGACCTGCACCGCTCTTCCAAGAGGCATTTAAACCATCTTGTTAAGCTGCTGCGACCTGCATGTCTCAGCCAAGGGGCATTTAAACCGTCTTGTTAAGCTACTGCGACCTCCACCGCTCTTCCAAGGGGCATTTAAACCGTCTTGTTAAGCTACTGCGACCTGCACGTCTCTTCCAAGGGGCATTTAAACCGTCTTGTTAAGCTACTGCTACTGCCACCGCTCTTCCAAGGGTCATTTTAACCGTCTTGTTAATCTACTGCGACCTGCACGTCTCTTTCAACGGGCATTTAAACAGTCTTGTTAAGCTACTGCAACCTGCATGTCTCTTCCAAGGGGCATATAAACTGACTTGTTAAGCTACTGCGACTTGCACGTCTCTTCCAAGGGGCATTTAAACCATCTTGTTAAGCTGCTGCGACCTGCATATCTCTTCCAAGGGGCATTTAAACCCTCTTGTTAAGCTACTGCGATCTGCACTTCTCTTCCAAGGGGCATTTAAACCGTCTTGTTAAGCTTCTGCGACCTGCACGTCTCTTCCAAGGGGCATTGAAATCGTCTTGTTAAGCTAATGCGACCTGCATGTCTCTTCCATGGGGTCATTTAATCCGTCTTGCTAAGCTACTGCGACCTGCACGTCTCTTCCAAGGGGCATTTAAACCGTCTTGTTATGCTACTGCGACCTGCACGTCTCTTCCAAGGGGCATTTAAACCGCCTTGTTAAGCTACTGTAACCTCCACCGCTCTTCCAAGGGGCATTTAAACCGTCTTGTTAAGCTACTGCGACTTGCAAGTCTTTTCCAAGGGGCATTTAAACCGTCTTGTTAAGCTACTGCGACCTCCACCGCTCTTCCAAGGGGCATTTAATCCGTCTTTTTAAGCTATTGCGACCTGCACGTCTCTTTCAAGGGGCATTTAAACTGACTTGTTAAGCTACTGCGACCTCCAACGCTCTTCCAAGGGGCATTTAAACCATCTTGTTAAGCTACTGCGACCTGCACGTCTCTTCCAAGGGGCATTTAAACCGTCTTGTTAAGCTACTGCGACTTGCACGTGTTTCCCAAGGGGCATTTAAACAGTTTTGTTAAGCTACTGTAACCTCCACCACTTTTCCAAGGGACATTTAAACCATCTTGTTACGCTACTGTGATCTGCACGTCTCTTTCAAGGAGCATTTAAACCATCTTGTCAAGCTACTGCGACCTGCATGTTTCTTCCAAGGGGCATTTAAACTGTCTTGTTAAGCTACTGCGACCTGCACATCTCTTCGAAGGGGCATTTAAACCGTCTTGTTAAGCTGCTGCGACCTGCATGTCTCTTCCAAGGGGCATTTAAACAGTCTTGTTGAGCTACTGCGACCTCCATCGCTCTTCCAAGGGGCATTTAAACCATCTTGTTAAGCTACTGCGACCTGCAAGTCTCTTCCAAGGGGCATTTAAACCATCTTGTTAAGCTGCTGCGACCTGCATATCTCTTCCAAGGGGCATTTAAACCGTCTTGTTAAGCTACTGCGAACTCCACGTCTCTTCCAAGGGGCATTTAAACCATCTTGTTAAGCTACTGCGACCTGCACGTCTCTTCCAAGGGGCATTTAAATCGTCTTGCTAAGCTAATGCGACCTGCACGTCTCTTCCAAGGGGCATTTAATCCGTCTTGTTAAGCTACTGCGACCTGCACTTCTCTTCCAAGGGGCATTTAAACCGTCTTGTTAAGCTACTGCGACCTGCATGTCTCTTCCAAGGGGCATTTAAACCGTCTTGTTAAGCTACTGCGACCTCCACCGCTCTTCCAAGGGGCATTTAAACCGTCTTGTTAAGCTACTGCGACTTGCACGTCTTTTCCAAGGGGCATTTAAACCGTCTTGTTAAGCTACTGTAAGCTCCACCACTTTTCCAAGGGGCATTTAAACCGTCTTGTTAAGCTACTGTGACCTGCATGTCTCTTCCAAGGGGCATTTAAACGGTCTTGTTAAGCTACTGCGACCAGCACGTCTCTTCCAAGGGGCATTTAAACCGTCTTGTTAAGCTACTGCGACCTTCAAGTCTCTTCCAAGGGGCATTTAAACCGTCTTGATAAGCTGCTGCGACCTGCATGTCTCTTCCAAGGGGCATTTAAACCATCTTTTTAAGCTACTGCGACCTGCAAGTCTCTTCCAAGGGGCATTTAAACCGTCTTGTTAAGCTACTGCGACCTGGCTGTCTCTTCCAACGGGCATTTAAACCGTCTTGTTAAGCTACTTCGACCTGCACGTCTCTTCCAAGGGGCATTTAAACCTTCTTGTTAAGCTACTGCGACCTGCACGTCTCTTCCAAGGGGCATTTAAACCATCTTGTTAAGCTATTGTAACCTCCACCACTTTTCCAAGGGACATTTAAACCGTCTTGTTAAGCTACTGCGACCTGCTCGTCTCTTCAAGGGGCCTTTAAACCGTCTTGTTAAGCTACTGTGACCTGCATGTCTCTTCCAAGGGGCATATAAACGGACTTGTTAAGCTACTGCGACTTGCACGTCTCTGCCAAGGGGCATTTAAAACCATCTTGTTAAGCTGCTGCGACCTGCATGTCTCTTCCAAGGGGAAATTAAACCTTCTTCTTAAGCTACTGCTACCTCCACATCTCTTCCATTGGAGCATTTAAACCGTCTTGTTAAGCTTCTGCGACCTGCACGTCTCTTCCAAGGGGCATTTAAATCGTCTTGTTAAGCTAATGCGACCTGCATGTCTCTTCCAAGGGGCATTTAATCCGTCTTGCTAAGCTACTGCGACCTGCACGTCTCTTCCAAGGGGCATTTAAACCGTCTTATTAAGCTACTGCGACCTGCACGTCTCTTCCTAGGGGCATTTAAACCGCCTTGTTAAGCTACTGTAACCTCCACCGCTCTTCCAAGGGGCATTTAAACCGTCTTGTTAAGCTACTGCGACTTGCAAGTCTTTTCCAAGGGGCATTTAAACCGTCTTGTTAAGCTACTGCGACCTCCACCGCTCTTCCAAGGGGCATTTAATCCGTCTTTTTAAGCGACTGCGACCTACACGTCTCTTTCAAGGGGCATTTAAACTGACTTGTTAAGCTACTGCGACCTCCAACGCTCTTCCAAGGGGCATTTAAACCATCTTGTTAAGCTACTGCGACCTGCACATCTCTTCCAAGGGGCATTTAAACCGTCTTGTTAAGCTACTGCGACTTGCACGTGTTTCCCAAGGGGCATTTAAACAGTTTTGTTAAGCTACTGTAACCTCCACCACTTTTCCAAGGGACATTTAAACCATCTTGTTACGCTACTGCGACCTGCTCATCTCTTCGAAGGGGCATTTAAACCGTCTTGTTAAGCTGCTGAGACCTGCATTTCTCTTCCAAGGGGCATTTAAACAGTCTTGTTAAGCTACTGCGACCTCCACGTCTCTTCCAAGGGGCATTTTAACCATCTTGTTAAGCTTCTGCGACCTGCACGTCTCTTCCAAGGGGCATTTAAATCGTCTTGTTAAGCTAATGCGACCTGCACGTCTCTTCCAAGGGGCATTTAATCCGTCTTGTTAAGCTACTGCGACCTGCACTTCTCTTCCAAGGGGCATTTAAATCGTCTTGTTAAGCTACTGCGACCTGCACGTCTCTTCCAAGGGGCATTTAAACCGTCTTGTTAAGCTACTGCGACCTCCACCGCTCTTCCAACGGGCATTTAAACCGTCTTGTTAAGCTACTGCAACTTGCACGTCTTTTCCAAGGGGCATTTAAACCGTCTTAAGCTACTGTAAGCTCCACCACTTTTCCAAGGGGCATTTAAAACATCTTGATAACCTACTGCGACCTGCACGTCTCTTCCAAGGGGCATTTAAACCGTCTTGTTAAGCTACTGCGACCTGCATGTCTCTTCCAAGGGGCATTTAAACTGCCTTGTTAAGCTACTGTGACCTGCATGTCTCTTCCAAGGGGCATTTAAACGGTCTTGTTAAGCTACTGCGACCAGCACGTCTCTTCTAAGGGGCATTTAAACTGTCTTGTTAAGCTACTGCGACCTTCAAGTCTCTTCCAAGGGGCATTTAAACCGTCTTGATAAGCTGCTGCGACCTGCATGTCTCTTCCAAGGGGCCTTTAAACCGTCTTGTTAAGCTACTGCGACCTGCATGTCTCTTCCTAGGGGCATTTAAACCATCTTTTTAAGCTACTGCGACCTGCAAGTCTCTTCCAAGGGGCATTTAAACAGTCTTGTTAAGCTACTGCGACCTGGATGTCTCTTCCAAGGGGCATTTAAACCGTCTTGTTAAGCTACTTCGACCTGCACGTCTCTTCCAAGGGGCACTTAAACCGTCTTGTTAAGCTACTGTGACCTCCACCGCTATTCCAAGGGGCATTTAATCCGTCTTTTTAAGCTACTGCGACCTGCACGTCTCTTCCAAGTGGCATTTAAACCGTCTGGTTAAGCTACTGTGACCTGCACGTTTCTACCAAGGGGCATTTAAACAGTCTTATTAAGCTACTGCGACCTGCTCGTCTCTTGCAAGGGGCATTTAAACCGTCTTGTTAAGCTACTGTGACTTGCACGTCTTTTGCAAGGGGTCATTTAAACCGTCATGTTAAGCTACTGCGACCTCCACCGCTCTTCCAAGGGGCATTTTAACCGTCTTGTTTAGCTACTGCGACCTGCGCGTCTCTTTCAAGGGGCATTTAAACTGACTTGTTAAGCTACTGCGACCTCCAACGCTCTTCTAAGGGGCATTTAAACCGTCTTGTTAAGCTACTGTAACCTCCACCACTTTTCCAAGGGACATTTAAACCATCTTGTTAAGCTACTGTGACCTTCACGTCTCTTTCAAGGAGCATTTAAACCATCTTGTCAAGCTACTGCGACCTGCATGTTTCTTCCAAGGGTCATTTAAACTGTCTTGTTAAGCTACTGCGACCTGCACATCTCTTCCAAGGGGCATTTAAACCGTCTTGTTAAGCTGCTGCGACCTGCATGTCTCTTCCAACGGGCATTTAAACAGTCTTGTTAAGCTACTGCGACCTCCACCGCTCTTCCAAGGGGCATTTAAACCATCTGGTTAAGCTATTGCGACCTGCACGTCTCTTCCAAGGGGCATTTAAACCATCTTGTTAAGCTACTGCTACCGCCACTGCTCTTGCAAGGGGCATTTCAACCGTCTTGTTAAGCTACTGCAACCTGTATGTCTCTTGCAAGGGGAAATTAAACCGTCTTGTTAAGCTACTGCGACCTCCACGTCTCTTCCAAGGTGCATTTAAACCGTCTTGTTCAGCTACTGCGACCTGCACCGCTCTTCCAAGGGGCATTTAAACCTTCTCGTTAAGCTACTGCGACCAGCACGTCTCTTCCAAGGTGCATTTAAACCGTCTTGTTCAGCTACTGCGACCTCCACCGCTCTTCCAAGGGGCATTTAAACCTTCTCGTTAAGCTACTGCGACCAGCACGTCTCTTCCAAGGGGCATTTAAACAGTCTTGTTAAGCTACTGCGACCTCCAATGCTCTTCCAAGGGGCATTTAAACCGTCTTGTTAAGCTACTGCGACCTGCACGTCTCTTCCAATGGGCATTTAAACCGTCTTGTTAAGCTACTGCGACTGCGTGTCTCTTCCAAGGGGCATTTAAACCGTCTTGTTAAGCTACTGTGACCTGCACGTCTCTTCCAAGGGGCATTTAAACCATCTTGTTAAGCTACTGCGACTTGCACGTCTTTTCCAAGGGGCATTTAATCCGTCTTGTTAAGATACTGTAACTTCCACCACTTTTCCAATGGGCATTTAAACCGTCTTGTTAAGCTACTGCGACCTCCACCGTTCTTCCAAGGGGCATTTAAACCGTCTTGTTAAGCTACTTCGACCTGCACGTCTCTTCCAAGGGGTATTTAAACAGTCATGTTAAGCTGCTGCGTTCTGCATGTCTCTTCCAAGGGGCATTTAAACCGTCTTGTTAAGCTACTGCGACCTCCACCGCTCTTCCAAGGGGCATTTAAGCCGTCTTTTTAAGCTACTGCGACCTGCTCGTCTCTTCCAAGTGGCATTTAAACCATCTTGTTAAGCTACTGTGACCTGCACGTTTCTACCAAGGGGCATTTAAACAGTATTATTAAGCTACTGCGACCTGCTCGTCTCTTGCAAGGGGCATTTAAACCATCTTGTTAAGCTTTTACGACCTGCACGTCTCTTCCAAGTGGCATTTAAACTGTTTTGTTAAGCTACTGTGACCTGCACGTTTCTACCAAGGGGCATTTAAACAGTCTTATTAAGCTACTGCGACCTGCTCGTCTCTTGCAAGGGGCATTTAAACCGTCTTGTTAAGCTACTGCGACTTGCACGTCTTTTGCAAGGGGTCATTTAAACCGTCATGTTAAGCTACTGCGATATCCACCGCTCTTCCAAGGGGCATTTTAACCTTCTTGTTTAGCTACTGCGACCTGCGCGTCTCTTTCAAGGGGCATTTAAACTGACTTGTTAAGCTACTGCGACCTCCAACGCTCTTCCAAGGGGCATTTAAACCGTCTTGTTAAGCTACTGTGACCTGCACGTCTCTTCCAAGGGGCATTTAAACCGTCTTGTTAAGCTACTGCAACCTGCATGTCTCTTCTAAGGGGCATTTAAACCGTCTTGTTAAGCTACTGTGACCTGCATTTCTCTTCCAAGGGGCATTTAAACCATCTTGTTAAGCTACTGCGACTTGCACGTCTTTTCCAAGGGGCATTTAATCCGTCTTGTTAAGATACTGCAACTTCCACCACTTTTCCAATGGGCATTTAAACCGTCTTGTTAAGTTACTGCGACCGGCACGTCTCTTCCAAGGGGCATTTAAACCGTCTTGTTAAGCTACTGCGACCTGGATGTCTCTTCCAAGGGGCATTTAAACCGTCTTGTTAAGCTACTTCGACCTGCACGTCTCTTCCAAGGGGCATTTAAACAGTCATGTTAAGCTGCTGCGTTCTGCATGTCTCTTCCAAGGTGCATTTAAGCCGTCTTTTTAAGCTACTGCGACCTGCACGTCTCTTGCAAGGGGCATTTAAACCGTCTTGTTAAGCTACTGCGACTTGCACATCTTTTGCAAGGGGTCACTTAAACCGTCTTGTTAAGCTACTGCGATCTCCACCTCTCTTCCAAGGGGCATTTTAACCGTCTTGTTTAGCTACTGCGACCTGCACGTCTCTTCCAAGGGGCATTTAAACCGTCTTGTTAAGCTACTGCGACTTGCACGTGTTTCCCAAGGGGCATTTAAACAGTTTTGTTAAGCTACTGTAACCTCCACCACTTTTCCAAGGGGCATTTAAACCATCTTGTTAAGCTACTGTGACCTGCACGTCTCTTTCAAGGAGCATTTAAACCATCCTGTTAAGCTACAGCGAACTCCACGTCTCTTCCAAGGGGCATTTAAACCGTCTTGTTAAGCTACAGCGAACTCCACGTCTCTTCCAAGGGGCATTTAAACCATCCTGTTAAGCTTCTGCGACCTGCACGTCTCTTCCAAGGGGCATTTAAATCGTCTTGTTAAGCTAATGTGACCTGCACGTCTCTTCCAAGGGGCATTTAATCCGTCTTGTTAAGCTACTGCGACCTGCACTTCTCTTCCAAGGGGCATTTAAACCGTCTTGTTAAGCTACTGCGACCTCCACCGCTCTTCCAAGGGGCATTTAAACCGTCTTGTTAAGCTACTGTAAGCTCCACCACTTTTCCAATGGGCATTTAAAACGTCTTGTTAAGCTTATTCGACCTGCACGTCTCTTCCAAGGGGCATTTAAACCATCTTGTTAAGCTACTGCGACCTGCATGTCTCTTCCAAGGGGCATTTAAACGGTCTTGTTAAGCTACTGCGACCAGCACGTCTCTTCCAAGGGGCATTTAAACCGTCTTGTTAAGCTACTGCGACCTGCATGTCTCTTCCAAGGGGCATTTAAACTGTCTTGTTAAGCTACTGTGACCTGCATGTCTCTTCCAAGGGGCATTTATACCATCTTGTTAAGCTACTGCGACTTGCACGTCTTTTCCAATGGGCATTTAAACCGTCTTGTTAAGATACTGTAACTTCTAACACTTTTCCAATGGGCATTTAAACCGTCTTGTTAAGCTACTGCGACCTGCACGTCTCTTCCAAGAGGCATTTAAACCGTCTTGTTAAGCTACTGCGACCTGGATGTCTCTTCCAAGGGGCTTTTAAACCGTCTTGTTAAGCTACTTCGACCTGCACGTCTCTTCCAAGGGGCATTTAAACCATCTTATTAAGCTGCTGAGTCCTGAATGTCTCTTCCAAGGGGCATTTAAACCGTCTTGTTAAGCTACTGCGACTTGCACGTCTTTTGCAAGGGGCATTTAAACTGTCTTGTTAAGCTACTGCGACCTGCACATCTCTTTCAAGGGGCATTTAAACCATCTTGTTAAGCTGCTGCGACCTGCATGTCTCTTCCAAGGGGCATTTAAACAGTCTTGTTAAGCTACTGCGACCTCCACCGCTCTTCCAAGGGGCATTTAAACCATCTTGTTAAGCTACTGCGACCTGCACGTCTCTTCCAAGGGGCATTTAAACCCTCTTGTTAAGCTACTGCTACCGCCACTGCTCTTCCAAGGGGCATTTAAACCGTCTTGTTAAGCTACTGCGACCTGCATGTCTCTTTCAAGGGGCATTTAAACTGTCTTGTTAAGCTACTGTGACCTCAACCGCTCTTCCAAGGGGCTTTTAAACCGTCTTTTTAAGCTACTGCGACCTGCACGTCTCTTCTACGGGGCATTTAAACCGTCTTATTAAGCTACTGCGACCTGCACGTCTCTTCCAATGTCATTTAAACAGTCTTTTAAAGCTACTGCGACCTCCACTGCTCTTCCAAGGGGCATTTAAACCGTCTTGTTAAGCTACTGCGACCTGCACGTCTCTTCCAAGAGGCATTTAAACCGTTTTGTTAAGCTACTGCGACCTTTACTGCTCTTAAAAGGGGCATTTAAACCGTCTTGTTAAGCTACTGCGACCTGCACGTCTCTTCCCAGGGGCATTTTAACCGTCCTGTTAAGCTACTGCGACATGCACGTCTCTTTCAACGGGCATTTAAACCGTCTTGTTAAACTACTGTAACCTCCACCTCTTTCCCAATGGGCATTTAAACGGTCTTGTTAAGCTACTGCAACCTGCAAGCCTCTTCCAAGGGGCATTTAAACCGTCTTGTTAAGCTACTGCGACCTGCATGCCTCTTCCAAGGGGCATTTAAACTGTCTTGTTAAGCTACAGCGAACTCCACGTCTCTTCCAAGGGGCATTTAAACCATCCTGTTAAGCTTCTGCGACCTGCACTTCTCTTCCAAGGGGCATTTAATTCGTCTTGTTAAGCTAATGTGACCTGCACGTCTCTTCCAAGGGGCATTTAATCCGTCTTGTTAAGCTACTGCGACCTGCACTTCTCTTCCAAGGGGCATTTAAGCCGTCTTGTTAAGCTACTGCGACCTCCACCGCTCTTCCAAGGGGCATTTAAACCGTCTTGTTAAGCTACTCTAAGCTCCACAACTTTTCCAATGGGCATTTAAAACGTCTTGTTAAGCTACTGCGACCTGCACGTCTCTTCCAAGGGGCATTTAAACCATCTTGTTAAGCTACTGCGACCTGCATGTCTCTTCCAAGGGGCATTTAAACGGTCTTGTTAAGCTACTGCGACCAGCACGTCTCTTCCAAGGGGCATTTAAACCGTCTTGTTAAGCTACTGCGACCTGCATGTCTCTTCCAAGGGGCATTTAAACTGTCTTGTTAAGCTACTGCGACTTGCACGTCTTTTCCAATGGGCATTTAAACCGTCTTGTTAAGATACTGTAACTTCTAACACTTTTCCAATGGGCATTTAAACCGTTTTGTTAAGTTACTGCGACCTGCACGTCTCTTCCAAGAGGCATTTAAACCGTCTTGTTAAGCTACTGCGACCTGAATGTCTCTTCCAAGGGGCTTTTAAACCGTCTTGTTAAGCTACTTTGACCTGCACGTCTCTTCCAAGGGGCATTTAAACCGTCTTGTTAAGCTGCTGCGTCCTGCATGTCTCTTCCAAGGGGCATTTAAACCGTCTTGTTAAGCTACTGCGACCTCCACCGCTCTTCCAAGGGGCATTTAAACCGTCTTTTTAAGCTACTGCGACCTGAACGTCTCTTCCAAGTGGCATTTGAACCGTCTTGTTAAGCTACTGTGACCTGCACGTTTCTACCAAGGGGCATTTACAAAGTCTTATTAAGCTACTGCGACCTGCTCGTCTCTTGCAAGGGGCATTTAAACAGTCTTGTTAAGCTACTGCGACTTGCACGTCTTTTGCAAGGGGCATTTAAACTGTCTTGTTAAGCTACTGCGACCTGCACATCTCTTTCAAGGGGCATTTAAACCATCTTGTTAAGCTGCTGCGACCTGCATGTCTCTTCCAAGGGGCATTTAAACAGTCTTGTTAAGCTACTGCGACCTCCACCGCTCTTCCAAGGGGCATTTAAACCATCTTGTTAAGCTACTGCGACCTGCACGTCTCTTCCAAGGGGCATTTAAACACTCTTGTTAAGCTACTGCTACCGCCACTGCTCTTCCAAGGGGCATTTAAACCGTCTTGTTAAGCTACTGCGACCTGCATGTCTCTTTCAAGAGGCATTTAAACTGTCTTGTTAAGCTACTGTGACCTCAACCGCTCTTCCAAGGGGCTTTTAAACCGTCTTTTTAAGCTACTGCTACCTGCACGTCTCTTCTACGGGGCATTTAAACCGTCTTTTTAAGCTACTGCGACCTGCACGTCTCTTCCAATGTCATTTAAACAGTCTTTTAAAGCTACTGCGACCTCCACTGCTCTTCCAAGGGGCATTTAAACCGTCTTGTTAAGCTACTGTGACCTGCACGTCTCTTCCAAGAGGCATTTAAAGCGTTTTGTTAAGCTACTGCGACCTTTACCGCTCTTAAAAGGGGCATTTAAACCGTCTTGTTAAGCTACTGCGACCTGCAAGTCTCTTCCCAGGGGCATTTTAACCGTCTTGTTAAGCTACTGCGACATGCACGGCTCTTTCAACGGGCATTTAAACCGTCTTGTTAAACTACTGTAACCTCCACCTCTTTCCCAAGGGGCATTTAAACGGTCTTGTTAAGCTACTGCAACCTGCACGCCTCTTCCAAGGGGCATTTAAACCGTCTTGTTAAGCTACTGCGACCTGCATGCCTCTTCCAAGGTGCATTTAAACCATCTTGTTAAGCTACTGCGACCTGCACATCTCTTCCAAGGGGCATTTAAACCTTCTTGTTAAGCTACCGCGTCCTGCACGTCTCTTCCAAAGGACATTTAAACAGTCTTGTTAAGCTACTGCGACCTCCACCGCTCTTCCAAGGGGCATTTAAACCGTCTTGTTAAGCTACTGCGACCTGCATGTCTCTTCCAATGGGCATTTAAACCGTCTTGTTAAGCTACTGCTACCGCCACCGCACTTCCAAGGGGCTTTTTAATCGTCTTGTTAAGCTACTGCGACCTGCATGTCTCTTTCAAGGGGCATTTAAACTGTCTTGTTAAGCTACTGCGACCGCCACCGCTCTACCAAGGGGCATTTAAACCGTCTAGTTAAGCTACTGCGACCTGCATGTCTCTTCCAAGGGACATTTAAATCGTCTTGAAAAGCTACTGCGACCTGCACGTCTCTTCCAAGGGGCATTTAAACCGTCTTGTTAAGCTACTGCGACATGCACGTCTTTTCCAAGGGGCATGTAAACCGCCTTGTTAAGCTACTGTAACCTCCACCACTTTTCCAAGGGGCATTTAAACCATCTTGTTAAGCTACTGCAACCTGCATGTCTCTACCAAGTGGCATATAAACCATCTTGTTAAGCTACGGCGACTTGCACGTCTTTTCCAAGGGGCATTTAAACCGTCTTGTTAAGCTATTGTAACCTCCACCACTTTTCCAAGGGACATTTAAACCGTCTTGTTAAGCTACTGCGACCTGCTCGTCTCTTCCAAGGGGCATTTAAACCGTCTTGTTAAGCTACTGCGACCTGCATGTCTCTTCCAAGGGGCATTTAAACCATCTTGTTAAGCTACTGCGACCTGCAAGTCTCTTCCAAGGGGCATTTAAACCGTCTCGAAAAGCTGCTGCGAAATGCATGTCTCTTCCAAGGGGCATTTAAACCGTCTTGTTAAGCTACTGCGACCTCCACCGCTCTTCCAAGAGGCATTTAAACCGTCTTGTTAAGCTGCTGCGACCTGCATGTCTCAGCAAAGGGGCATTTAAACCGTCTTGTTAAGCTACTGCGACCTCCACCGCTCTTCCAAGGGGCATTTAAAGCATCTTGTTAAGCTACTGCGACCTGCACGTCTCTTCCAAGCTGCATTTAAACGGTCTTGTTAAGCTTCTGCTACTGCCACCGCTCTTCCAAGGGGCATTTTAACCGTCTTGTTAAGCTACTGCGACTTGCACGTCTCTTTCAACGGGCATTTAAACCGTCTTGTTAAACTACTGCGCCTTGCACGTCTTTTCCAAGGAGCATTTAAACCGTCTTGTTAAGCTACTGCGACCTTTACCGCTCTTCCAAGGGGCATTTAAACCGTCTTGTTAAGCTACTGTGACCTGCATGTCTCTTCCAAGGGGCATTTAAACCATCTTGTTAAGCTACTGCTACTGCCACCGCTCTTCCAAGGGGCATTTTAACCGTCTTGTTAAGCTACTGCGACTTGCACGTCTCTTTCAACGGGCATTTAAACCGTCTTGTTAAGCTACTGCAACTTGCACGTCTTTTCCAAGGGGCATTTAAACCGTCTTGTTAAGCTTCTGCGAATTTTACCGCTCTTCCAAGGGGCATTTAAACCGTCTTGTTAAGCTACTGCAACCTGCACGTCTCTTCCAAGGGGCATTTAAACCGTCTTGTTAAGCTACTGCGACCTGCAAGTCTCTTCCAAGGGGCATTTAAACCATCTTGATAAGCTGCTGCGACCTGCACATCTCTTCCAAGGGGCACTTAAACTGTCTTGTTAAGCTACTGCGACCTCCACCGCTCTTCCAAGGGGCATTTAAACCGTCTTGTTAAGCTACTACGACCTGCACGTCTCTTCCAAGGGGCATTTAAACCATCTTGTTAAGCTACTGCTACCGCCACCGCTCTTTCAAGAGGCATTTTAACCGTGTTGTTAAGCTACTGCGACCTGCACATCTGTTTCAAGGGGCATTTAATCCGTCTTGTTAAGCTACTGCGACTAGTACGTCTTTTCCAAAGGGCATTTAAACCATCTTGTTAAGCTGCTGCGACCTCCTACGCTCTTCCAAGGGGCATTTAAACCGTCTTGTTAAGAAACTGCGACCTGCATGTCTCTTCCAAGGGGCATTTAAACCATCTTGTTAAGCTACTGCGACCTGCACGTCTCTTCCAAGGGGCATTTAAACCGTCTTGTTAAGCTGCTGCGACCTGCATGTCTCAACCAAGGGGCATTTAAACCGTCTTGTTAAGCTACTGCGACCTCCACTGCTCTTCCAAGGAGCATTTATACTGTCTTGTTAAGCTACTGCGACCTGCACGTCTCTTCCAAGGGGCATTTAAACCGTCTTGTTAAGCTACTGTTACCGCCACCGCTCTTCCAAGGGGCATTTTAAACGTCTTGTTAAGCTACTGCAACCTGCACGTCTCTTTCAACGGGCATTTAAACAGTCTTGTTAAGCTACTGCGCCTTGCACGTCTTTTCCAAGGGGCATTTAAACCTTCTTGTTAAGCTACTGCGACCTTTACCGCTCATCCAAGGGGCATTTAAACCGTCTTGTTAAGCTACTGCGACCTGCATGTCTCTTCCAAGGGGCATTTAAACCGTCTTGTTAAGCTACTGCGACCTGCACGTCTCTTCCAAGGGGCATTTAAACTGTCTTGTTAAGCTACTGCTACCGCCACCGCTCTTCCAAGGGGCATTTTAACAGTCTTGTTAAGCTATTGCGACCTGCATGTCTCTTCCAAGGGGCATTTAAACCGTCTTGTTAAGCTACTGCGACCTGCATGTCTCTTCCAAGGGGCATTTAAACCATCTTGTTAAGCTACTGCGACCTGCACGTCTCTTCCAAGGGGCATTTTAACCGTCTTGTTAAGCTACTGCTACCGCCACCGCTCTTCCAAGGGGCAATTTAACCGTCTTGTTAAGATACTGCGACGTGCACGTCTCTTTCAACGGGCATTTAAACCGTCTTGTTAAGCTACTGTAACCTCCACCTCTTTTCCAAGGGGCATTTAAACCGTCTTGTTAAGCTACTGCAACCTGCACGTCTATTCCAAGGGGCATTTAAATCATCTTGTTAAGCTACTGCGACCTGCAAGTCTCTTCCAAGGGGCATTTAAACCGTCTTGATAAGCTGCTGCGACCTGCACATCTCTTCCAAGGGGCACTTAAACTGTCTTGTTAAGCTACTACGACCTGCACGTCTCTTCCAAGGGGCATTTAAACCATCTTGTTAAGTTACTGCTACCGCCACCGCTCTTTCAAGAGGCATTTTAACCGTCTTGTTAAGCTACTGCGACCTGCACATCTGTTTCAAGGGGCATTTAATCCGTCTTGTTAAGCTACTGCGACTAGTACGTCTTTTCCAAGGGGCATTTAAACCATCTTGTTAAGCTGCTGCGACCTCCTCCGCTCTTCCAAGGGGCATTTAAACCGTCTTGTTAAGCTACTGCGACCTGCATGTCTCTTCCAAGGGGCATTTAAACCATCTTGTTAAGCTACTGCGACCTGCACGTCTCTTCCAAGGGGCATTTAAACCGTCTTGTTAAGCTGCTGCGACCTGCATGTCTCAACCAAGGGGCATTTAAACCGTCTTGTTAAGCTACTGCGACCTCCACTGCTCTTCCAAAGAGCATTTATACTGTCTTGTTAAGCTACTGCGACCTGCACGTCTCTTCCAAGGTGCATTTAAACCGTCTTGTTAAGCTACTGTTACCGCCACCGCTCTTCCAAGGCGTATTTTAAACGTCTTGTTAAGCTACTGCAAACTGCACGTCTCTTTCAACGGGCATTTAAACAGTCTTGTTAAGCTACTGCGCCTTGCACGTCTTTTCCAAGGGTCATTTAAATCTTCTTGTTAAGCTACTGCGACCTTTACCGCTCTTCCAAGGGGCATTTAAACCGTCTTGTTAAGCTACTGCGACCTGCATGTCTCTTCCAAGGGGCATTTAAACCGTCTTGTTAAGCTACTGCGACCTGCACGTCTCTTCCAAGGGGCATTTAAACCGTCTTGTTAAGCTACTGCTACCGCCACCGCTCTTCCAAAGGGCATTTTAACAGTCTTGTTAAGCTATTGCGACCTGCATGTCTCTTCCAAGGGGCATTTAAACCGTCTTGTTAAGCTACTGCGACCTGCATGTCTCTTCCAAGGGGCATTTAAACCGTATTGTTAAGCTACTGCTACCGCCACCGTTCTTCCAAGGGGCATTTAAACCGTCTTGTTAAGCTCCTGCTACCTGCATGTCTCTTCCAAGGGGCATTTAAACCGTCTTGTTAAGCTACTGCGGCCTGCACGTCTCTTCCAAGGGGCATTTAAACCGTCTTGTTAAGCTACTGCTACCGCCACCGCTCTTCCAAGGGGCATTTTAATCGTCTTGTTAAGCTACTGCGACGTGCACGTCTCTTTCAACGGGCATTTAAACCGTCTTGTTAAGCTACTGTAACCTCCACCTCTTTTCCAAGCGGCATTTAAACCATCTTCTTAAGCTACTGCAACCTGCACGTCTCTTCCAAGGGGCATTTAAACCGTCTTGTTAAGCTACTGCGACCTGCACGTCTCTTTCAAGGGGCATTTAATCCTTGTTGTTAAGCTACTGCGACTTGTACGTCTTTTCCAAGGGGAATTTAAACCATCTTGTTAAGCTACTGCGACCTGCATGTCTCTTCCAAGGGGCATTTAAACCATCTTGTTAAGCTACTGCGACCTGCACGTCTCTTCCAAGGGGCATTTATACTGTCTTGTTAAGCTACTGCTACCTGCACGTCTCTTCCAAGGGGCATTTAAACCGTCTTGTTAAGCTACTGCTACCGCCACCGCTCTTCCAAGGGGCATTTTAAACGTCTTGTTAAGCTACTGCGACCTGCACGTCTCTTTCAACGGGCATTTAAAGCGTCTTGTTAAGCTACTGCGCCTTGCATGTCTTTTCCAAGGGGCATTTAAACCGTCTTGTTAAGCTACTGCGACCTGCATGTCTCTTCCAAGGGGCATTTAAACCATCTTGTTAAGCTACTGCGACCTGCAAGTCTCTTCCAAGGGGCATTTAAACCGTCTGGAAAAGCTGTTGCGAAATGCATGTCTCTTCCAAGGGGCATTTAAACCGTCTTTTTAAGCTACTGCGACCTCCACCGCTCTTCCAAGAGGCATTTAAACCGTCTTGTTAAGCTGCTGCGACTTGCATGTCTCAGCAAAGGGGCATTTAAACCATCTTGTTAAGCTACTGCGACCTCCACCGCTCTTCCAAGGGGCATTTAAACCATCTTGTTAAGCTACTGCGACCTGCACGTCTCTTCCAAGGGGCATTTAAACCGTCTTGTTAAGCTTCTGCTACTGCCACCGCTCTTCCAAGGGGCATTTTAACCGTCTTTTTAAGCTACTGCGACCTGCAGGTCTCTTTCAACGGGCATTTAAACCGTCTTATTAAGCTACTGCGCCTTGCACGTCTTTTCCAAGGGGCATTTAAACCATCTTGTTAAGCTACTGCGACCTTTACCGCTCTTCCAAGGGGCATTTAAACCGTCTTGTTAAGCTACTGTGACCTGCATGTCTCTTCCAAGGGGCATTTAAACCGTCTTGTTAAGCTACTGCTACTGCCACCGCTCTTCCAAGGGGCATTTTAACCGTCTTGTTAAGCTACTGCGACCTGCACATCTCTTTCAAGGGGCATTTAAACCGTCTTGTTAAGCTACTGCGACTTGCACGTCTTTTCCAAGGGGCATTTAAACCGTCTTGTTAAGCTACTGCGACGTTTACCGCTCTTCCAAGGGGCATTTAAACCGTCTTGTTAAGCTACTGCGACCTGCATGTCTCTTCCAAGGGGCATTTAAACCATCTTGTTAAGCTACTGCGACCTGCACGTCTCTTCCAAGGGGCATTTTAACCGTCTTGTTAAGATACTGCTACCGCCACCGCTCTTCCAAGGGGCATTTTAACCGTCTTGTTAAGATACTGCGACGTGCACGTCTCTTTCAACGGGCATTTAAACCGTCTTGTTATGCTACTGCAACCTGCGCGTCTCTTCCAAGGGGCATTTAAACCGTCTTGTTAAGCTACTGCGACCTGCAAGTCTCTTCCAAGGGGCATTTAAGCCGTCTTGATAAGCTGCTGCGACCTGCACGTCTCTTCCAAGGGGCATTTAAACTGTCTTGTTAAGCTACTGCGACCTCCACCGCTCTTCCAAGGGGCATTTAAACCGTCTTGTTAAGCTACTACGACCTGCACGTCTCTTCCAAGGGGCATTTAAACCATCTTGTTAAGCTACTGCTACCGCCACCGCTCTTTCAAGGGGCATTTTAACCGTCTTGTTAAGCTACTGCGACCTGCACATCTGTTTCAAGGGGCATTTAATCCGTCTTGTTAAGCTACTGCGACTTGTACGTCTTTTCCAAGGGGCATATAAACCATCTTGTTAAGCTGCTGCGACCTTCTCCGCTCTTCCAAGGGGCATTTAAACCGTCTTGTTAAGCTACTGCGACCTGCATGTCTCTTCCAAGGTGCTTTTAAACCATCTTGTTAAGCTACTGCGACCTGCACGTCTCTTCCAAGGGGCATTTAAACCGTCTTGTTCAGCTGCTGCGACCTGCATGTCTCAACCAGTGGGCATTTAAACCGTTTTGTTAAGCTACTGCGACCTCCACCGCTCTTCCAAGGGGCATTTAAACCGTCTTGTTAAGCTACTGCTACCGCCAACGCTCTTCCAATGAGCATTTTAAACGTCTTGTTAAGCTACTGCGACCTGCACGTCTCTTTCAACGGGCATTTAAACAGTCTTGTTAAGCTATTGCGCCTTGCACGTCTTTTCCAAGGGGCATTTAAACCATCTTGTTAAGCTACTGCGACCTTTACCGCTCTTCCAAGAGGCATTTAAACCGTCTTGTTAAGCTACTGCGACCTGCATGTCTCTTCCAAGGGGCATTTAAACCGTCTTGTTAAGCTACTGCGACCTGCACGTCTCTTCCAAGGGGCATTTAAACCGTCTTGTTAAGCTACTGCTACCGCCACCGCTCTTCCAAGGGGCATTTTAACAGTCTTGTTAAGCTACTGCGACCTGCATGTCTCTTCCAAGGGGCATTTAAACCGTCTTGTTAAGCTACTGCGACCTGCATGTCTCTTCCAAGGGGCATTTAAACCGTCTTGTTAAGCTACTGCTACCGCCACCGTTCTTCCAAGGGGCATTTAAACCGTCTTTTTAAGCTATTGCAACCTGCACGTCTCTTCCAAGGGGCATTTAAACCGTCTTGTTAAGCTACTGCGACCTTTACCGTTCTTCCAAGGGGCATTTAAACCGTCTTGTTAAGCTACTGCGACCTGCATGTCTCTTCCAAAGGGCATTTAAACCGTCTTGTTAAGCTACTGCGGCCTGCACGTCTCTTCCAAGGGGAATTTAAACCGTCTTCTTAAGCTACTGCTACCGCCACCGCTCTTCCAAGGGGCATTTTAATCGTCTTGTTAAGCTACTGCGACGTGCACGTCTCTTTCAACGGGCATTTAAACCGTCTTTTTAAGCTACTGTAACATCCACCTCTTTTCCAAGGGGCATTTAAACAGTCTTCTTAAGCTACTGCAACCTGCACTTCTCTTCCAAGGGGCATTTAATCCATGTTGTTAAGCTACTGCGACTTGTACGTCTTTTCCAAGGGGCATTTAAACCATCTTGTTAAGCTACTGCGACCTGCATGTCTCCTCCAAGGGGCATTTAAACCATCTTGATAAGCTACTGCGACCTGCACGTCTCTTCCAAGGGGCATTTAAACCGTCTTGCTAAGCTGCTGCGACCTGCATGTCTCAACCAAGGGGCATTTAAACCGTCTTGTTAAGCTACTGCGACCCCCACCGCTCTTCCACGGGGCATTTATACTGTCTTGTTAAGCTACTGCGACCTGCACGTCTCTTCCAAGGGGCATTTAAACCGTCTTGTTAAGCTACTGCTAACGCCACCCCTCTTCCAAGGGGCATTTTAAACGTCTTGCTAAGCTACTGCGACCTGCACGTCTCTTTCACCGGGCATTTAAAGCGTCTTGTTAAGCTACTGCGCCTTGCACGTCTTTTCCAAGGGGCATTTAAACCGTCTTGTTAAGCTACTGCGACCTGCATGTCTCTTCCAAGGGGCATTTAAACCGTCTTGTTAAGCTACTGCGACCTGCACGTCTCTTCCAAGGGGCATTTAAACCGTCTTGTTAAGCTACTGCTACCGCCTCCGCTCTTCCAAGGGGCATTTTAACAGTCTTGTTAAGCTACTGCGACCTGCATGTCTCTTCCAAGGGGCATTTAAACCGTCTTGTTAAGCTACTGCGATCTCCACCGCTCTTCCAAGGAGCATTTACACTGTCTTGTTAAGCTACTGCGACCTGCACGTCTCTTCCAAGGGGCATTTAAACCGTCTTGTTAAGCTACTGCTACCGCCACCGTTCTTCCAAGGGGCATTTAAACCGTCTTGTTAAGCTACTGCAACCTGCACGTCTCTTCCAAGGGGCATTTAAACCATCTTGTTAAACTACTGCGACCTTTACCGTTCTTCCATGGGGCATTTAAACCGTCTTGTTAAGCTACTGCGACCTGCATGTCTCTTCCAAATGGCATTTAAACCGTCTTGTTAAGCTACTGCGGCCTGCACATCCCTTCCAATGGGCATTTAAACCGTCTTGTTAAGCTACTGCTACAGCCACCGCTCTTCCAAGGGGCATTTTAAACGTCTTGTTAAGCTACTGCGACCTGCACGTCTCTTTCACCGGGCATTTAAACAGTCTTGTTAAGCTACTGCGCCTTGCACGTCTTTTCCAAGTGGCATTTAAACCGTCTTGTTAAGCTACTGCGACCTTTACCGTTCTTCCAAGGGGCATTTAAACCATCTTTTTAAGCTACTGCGACCTGCATGTCTCTTCCAAGGGGCATTTAAACCGTCTTGTTAAGCTACTGCGACCTGCACGTCTCTTCCAAAGGTCATTTAAACCGTCTTGTTAAGCTACTGCTACCGCCACCGCTCTACCAAGGGGCATTTTAACAGTCTTGTTAAACTACTGCGACCTGCATGTCTCTTCCAAAGGGCATTTAAACCGTCTTGTTAAGCTACTGCGACCTGCACGTCTCTTCCAAGGGGCATTTAAACCGTCTTGTTAAGCTACTGCTACCGCCACCATTCTTCCAAGGGGCATTTAAACCGTCTTGTTAAGCTACTGCAACCTGCACGTCTCTTCCAAGGGGCATTTAAACCGTCTTGTTTAGCTACTGCGACCTTTACCGTTCTTCCAAGGGGCACTTAAACCATCTTGTTAAGCTACTGCGACCTGCATGTCTCTTCCAAGGGGCATTTAAACCGTCTTGTCAAGCTACTGCGGCCTGCACGTCTCTTCCAAGGGGCATTTAAACCGTCTTGTTAAGCTACTGCTACCGCCACCGCTCTTCCAAGGGGCATTTTAATCGTCTTGTTAAGCTACTGCGACGTGCACTTCTCTTTCAACGGGCATTTAAACCGTCTTGTTAAGCTACTGTAACCTCCACCTCTTTTCCAAGGGGCATTTAAACCGTCTTCTTAAGCTACTGCAATTTGCACGTCTCTTCCAAGGGGCATTTAAACCGTCTTGTTAAGCTACTGCCACCGCCACCGCTCTTACAAGGGGCATTTTAACAGTCATGTTAAGCTACTGCGACCTGCATGTCTCTTCCAAGGGGCATTTAAACCATCTTGTTAAGCTGCTGCGACCTTCTCCGCTCTTCCAAGGGGCATTTAAACCGTCTTGTTAAGCTACTGCGACCTGCATGTCTTTTCCAAGGTGCTTTTAAACCATCTTGTTAAGCTACTGCGACCTGCACGTCTCTTCCAAGGGGCATTTAAACCGTCTTGTTCAGCTGCTGCGACCTGCATGTCTCAACCAGGGGGCATTTAAACCGTCTTGTTAAGCTACTGCGACCTCCACCGCTCTTCCAAGGGGCATTTAAACCGTCTTGTTAAGCTACTGCTACCGCCAACGCTCTTCCAATGAGCATTTTAAACGTCTTGTTAAGCTACTGCGACCTGCACGTCTCTTTCAACGGGCATTTAAACAGTCTTGTTAAGCTACTGCGCCTTGCACGTCTTTTCCAAGGGGCATTTAAACCATCTTGTTAAGCTACTGCGACCTTTACCGCTCTTCCAAGAGGCATTTAAACCGTCTTGTTAAGCTACTGCGACCTGCATGTCTCTTCCAAGGGGCATTTAAACCGTCTTGTTAAGCTACTGCTACCGCCACCGCTCTTCCAAGGGGCATTTTAATCGTCTTGTTAAGCTACTGCGACGTGCACTTCTCTTTCAACGGGCATTTAAACCGTCTTGTTAAGCTACTGTAACCTCCACCTCTTTTCCAAGGGGCATTTAAACCGTCTTCTTAAGCTACTGCAATTTGCACGTCTCTTCCAAGGGGCATTTAAACCGTCTTGTTAAGCTACTGCCACCGCCACCGCTCTTACAAGGGGCATTTTAACAGTCATGTTAAGCTACTGCGACCTGCATGTCTCTTCCAAGGGGCATTTAAACCATCTTGTTAAGCTGCTGCGACCTTCTCCGCTCTTCCAAGGGGCATTTAAACCGTCTTGTTAAGCTACTGCGACCTGCATGTCTTTTCCAAGGTGCTTTTAAACCATCTTGTTAAGCTACTGCGACCTGCACGTCTCTTCCAAGGGGCATTTAAACCGTCTTGTTCAGCTGCTGCGACCTGCATGTCTCAACCAGGGGGCATTTAAACCGTCTTGTTAAGCTACTGCGACCTCCACCGCTCTTCCAAGGGGCATTTAAACCGTCTTGTTAAGCTACTGCTACCGCCAACGCTCTTCCAATGAGCATTTTAAACGTCTTGTTAAGCTACTGCGACCTGCACGTCTCTTTCAACGGGCATTTAAACAGTCTTGTTAAGCTACTGCGCCTTGCACGTCTTTTCCAAGGGGCATTTAAACCATCTTGTTAAGCTACTGCGACCTTTACCGCTCTTCCAAGAGGCATTTAAACCGTCTTGTTAAGCTACTGCGACCTGCATGTCTCTTCCAAGGGGCATTTAAACCGTCTTGTTAAGCTACTGCGACCTGCACGTCTCTTCCAAGGGGCATTTAAACAGTCTTGCTAAGCTACTGCTACCGCCACCGCTCTTCCAAGGGGCATTTTAACAGTCTTGTTAAGCTACTGCGACCTGCATGTCTCTTCCAAGGGGCATTTAAACCGTCTTGTTAAGCTACTGCGACCTGCATGTCTCTTCCAAGGGGCATTTAAACCGTCTTGTTAAGCTACTGCTACCGCCACCGTTCTTCCAAGGGGCATTTAAACCGTCTTTTTAAGCTATTGCAACCTGCACGTCTCTTCCAAGGGGCATTTAAACCGTCTTGTTAAGCTACTGCGACCTTTACCGTTCTTCCAAGGGGCATTTAAACCGTCTTGTTAAGCTACTGCGACCTGCATGTCTCTTCCAAGGGGCATTTAAACCGTCTTGTTAAGCTACTGCGGCCTGCACGTCTCTTCCAAGGGGAATTTAAACCGTCTTCTTAAGCTACTGCTACCGCCACCGCTCTTCCAAGGGGCATTTTAATCGTCTTGTTAAGCTACTGCGACGTGCACGTCTCTTTCAACGGGCATTTAAACCGTCTTGTTAAACTACTGTAACATCCACCTCTTTTCCAAGGGGCATTTAAACAGTCTTCTTAAGCTACTGCAACCTGCACTTCTCTTCCAAGGGGCATTTAATCCATGTTGTTAAGCTACTGCGACTTGTACGTCTTTTCCAAGGGGCATTTAAACCATCTTGTTAAGCTACTGCGACCTGCATGTCTCCTCCAAGGGGCATTTAAACCATCTTGATAAGCAACTGCGACCTGCACGTCTCTTCCAAGAGGCATTTAAACCGTCTTGCTAAGCTGCTGCGACCTGCATGTCTCAACCAAGGGGCATTTAAACCGTCTTGTTAAGCTACTGCGACCCCCACCGCTCTTCCAAGGGGCATTTATACTGTCTTGTTAAGCTACTGCGACCTGCACGTCTCTTCCAAGGGGCATTTAAACCGTCTTGTTAAGCTACTGCTAACGCCACCCCTCTTCCAAGGGGCATTTAAACCGTCTTGTTAAGCTACTGCGACCTCCACCGCTCTTCCAAGGAGCATTTATACTGTCTTGTTAAGCTACTGCGACCTGCACGTCTCTTCCAAGGGGCATTTAAACCGTCTTGTTAAGCTACTGCTACCGCCACCGTTCTTCCAAGGGGCATTTAAACCGTCTTGTTAAGCTACTGCAACCTGCACGTCTCTTCCAAGGGGCATTTAAACCGTCTTGTTAAGCTACTGCGACCTTTACCGTTCTTCCATGGGGCATTTAAACCGTCTTGTTAAGCTACTGCGACCTGCATGTCTCTTCCAAATGGCATTTAAACCGTCTTGTTAAGCTACTGCGGCCTGCACGTCCCTTCCAATGGGCATTTAAACCGTCTTGTTAAGCTACTGCTACAGCCACCGCTCTTCCAAGGGGCATTTTAAACGTCTTGTTAAGCTACTGCGACCTACACGTCTCTTTCACCGGGCATTTAAACAGTCTTGTTAAGCTACTGCGCCTTGCACGTCTTTTCCAAGGGGCATTTAAACCGTCTTGTTAAGCTACTGCGACCTTTACCGTTCTTCCAAGGGGCATTTAAACCATCTTGTTAAGCTACTGCGACCTGCATGTCTCTTCCAAGGGGCATTTAAACCGTCTTGTTAAGCTACTGCGACCTGCATGTCTCTTCCAAAGGTCATTTAAACCGTCTTGTTAAGCTACTGCTACCGCCACCGCTCTACCAAGGGGCATTTTAATAGTCTTGTTAAGCTACTGCGACCTGCATGTCTCTTCCAAGGGGCATTTTTACCGTCTTGTTAAGCTACTGCGACCTGCACGTCTCTTCCAAGGGGCATTTAAACCGTCTTGTTAAGCTACTGCTACCGCCACCGTTCTTCCAAGGGGCATTTAAACCGTCTTGTTAAGCTACTGCAACCTGCACGTCTCTTCCAAGGGGCATTTAAACCGTCTTGTTAAGCTACTGCGACCTTTACCGTTCTTCCAAGGGGCATTTAAACCGTCTTGTTAAGCTACTGCGACCTGCATGTGTCTTCCAAGGGGCATTTAAACCGTCTTGTTAAGCTACTGCGGCCTGCACGTCTCTTCCAAGGGGCATTTAAACCGTCTTGTTAAGCTACTGCTACTGCCACCGCTCTTCCAAGGGGCATTTTAACCGTCTTGTTAAGCTACTGCGACCTGCACGTCTCTTTCAAGGGGCATTTAAACCGTCTTGTTAAGCTACTGCGACTTGCACGTCTTTTCCAAGGGGCATTTAAACCGTCTTGTTAAGCTACTGCGACGTTTACCGCTCTTCCAAGGGGCATTTAAACCGTCTTGTTAAGCTACTGCGACCTGCACGTCTCTTCCAAGGGGCATTTTAACCGTCTTGTTAAGCTACTGCTACCGCCACCGCTTTTCCAAGGGGCATTTTAACCGTCTTGTTAAGATACTGCGACGTGCACGTCTCTTTCAGCGGGCATTTAAACCGTCTTGTTAAGCTACTGTAACCTCCACCTCTTTTCCAAGGGGCATTTAAACCGTCTTGTTAAGCTACTGCAACCTGCACGTCTCTTCCAAGGGGCATTTAAACCGTCCTGTTAAGTCACTGCGACCTGCAAGTCTCTTCCAAGGGGCATTTAAACCGTCTTGATAAGCTGCTGCGACCTGCACGTCTCTTCCAAGGGGCATTTAAACTGTCTTGTTAAGCTACTGCGACCTCCACCGCTCTTCCAAGGGGCATTTAAACCGTCTTGTTAAGCTACTATGACCTGCACGTCTCTTCCAAGGGGCATTTAAACCATCTTGTTAAGCTACTGCTACCGCCACCGCTCTTTCAAGGGGCATTTTAACCGTCTTGTTAAGCTACTGCGACCTGCACATCTGTTTCAAGGGTCATTTAATCCGTCTTGTTAAGCTACTGCGACTTGTACGTCTTTTCCAAGGGGCATTTAAACCGTCTTGTTAAGCTACTGCGACCTGCACATCTGTTTCAAGGGGCATTTAATCCGTCTTGTTAAGCTACTGCGACCTGCATGTCTCTTCCAAGTGGCATTTAAACCATCTTGTTAAGCTACTGCGACCTGCACGTCTCTTCCAAGGGGCATTTAAACCGTCTTGTTAAGCTGCTGCGACCTGCATGTCTCAACCAAGGGGCATTTAAACCGTCTTGTTAAGCTACTGCGACCTCCACTGCTCTTCCAAGGAGCATTTATACTGTCTTGTTAAGCTACTGCGACCTGCACTTCTCTTCCAAGGGGCATTTAAACCGTCTTGTTAAGCTACTGCTACCGCCACCGCTCTTCCAAGGGGCATTTTAAACGTCTTGTTAAGCTACTGCGACCTGCACGTCTCTTTCAACGGGCATTTAAACAGTCTTGTTAAGCTACTGCGCCTTGCATGTCTTTTCCAAGGGGCATTTAAACAGTCTTGTAAAGCTACTGCGACCTTTACCGCTCTTCCAAGGGGCATTTAAACCGTCTTGTTAAGCTATTGCGACCTGCATGTCTCTTCCAAGGGGCATTTAAACAGTCTTGTTAAGCTACTGCGACCTGCACGTCTCTTCCAAGGGGCATTCAAACCGTCTTGTTAAGCTACTGCTACCGCCACCGCTCTACCAAGGGGCATTTTAACAGTCTTGTTAAGCTACTGCGATCTGCATGTCTCTTCCAAGGGGCATTTAAACCGTCTTGTTAAGTTACTGCGACCTGCATGTCTCTTCCAAGGGGCATTTAAACCTTCTTGTTAAGCTACTGCTACCGCCACCATTCTTCCAAGGGGCATTTAAACCGTCTTGTTAAGCTACTGCAACCTGCACGTCTCTTCCAAGGGACATTTAAACCGTCTTTTTAAGCTACTGCGACCTTTACCGTTCTTCCAAGGGGCATTTAAACCATCTTCTTAAGCTACAGCGACCTGCATGTCTCTTCCAAGGGGCATTTAAACCATCTTGTTAAGCTACTGCGGCCTGCACGTCTCTTCCAAGGGGCATTTAAACCGTCTTCTTAAGCTACTGCTACTGCCACCGCTCTTCCAAGGGGCATTTTAATCGTCTTGTTAAGCTACTGCGACATGAACGTCTCTTTCAACGGGCATTTAAACCGTCTTGTTAAGCTACTGTAACCTCCACCTCTTTTCCAAGGGGCATTTAAACCGCCTTCTTAAGCTACTGCAACCTGCACGTCTCTTCCAAGCGGCATTTAAACCGTCTTGTTAAGCTACTGTGACCTGCACGTCTCTTTCAAGGGGCATTTAATCCGTGTTGTTAAGCTACTGCGACTTGTACGTCTTTTCCAAGGGGCATTTAAACCATCTTGATAAGCTACTGTGACCTGCATGTCTCTTGCAAGGGGCATTTAAACCATCTTGTTAAGCTACTGCGACCTGCACGTCTCTTCCAAGGGGCATTTAAACCGTCTTGCTAAGCTGCTGCGACCTGCATGTCTCAACCAAGGGGCATTTAAACCATGTTGTTAAGCTACTGCGACCCCCACCGCTCTTCCAAGGGGCATTTATAGTGTCTTGTTAAGCTACTGCGACCTGCACGTCTCTTCCAAGGGGCATTTAAACCGTCTTCTTAAGCTACTGCTACCGCCACCGCTCTTCCAAGGGGCATTTTAAACGTCTTGTTAAGCTACTGCGACCTGCATGTCTCTTTCAACGGGCATTTAAAGCGTCTTGTTAAGCTACTGCGCCTTGCACGTCTTTTCCAAGGGGCATTTACACCGTCTTGTTAAGCTACTGCGACCTGCATGTCTCTTCCAAGGGTCATTTAAACCGTCTTGTTAATCTGCTGCGACCTGCACGTCTCTTCGAAGGGGCATTTAAACCGTCTTGTTAAGCTACTGCTACCGCCTCCGCTCTTCCAAGGGGCATTTTAACAGTCTTGTTAAGCTACTGCGACCTGCATGTCTCTTCCAAGGGGAATTTAAACCGTCTTGTTAAGCTACTGCGACCTCCACCGCTCTTCCATGGAGCATTTATACTGTCTTGTTAAGCTACTGCGACCTGCACGTCTCTTCCAATGGGCATTTAAACCGTCTTGTTAATCTACTGCGACCTGCACATCTGTTTCAAGGGTCATTTAATCCGTCTTCTTAAGCTACTGCGACTTGTACGTCTTTTCCAAGGGGCATTTAAACCGTCTTGTTAAGCTACTGCGACCTGCACATCTGTTTCAAGGGGCATTTAATCCGTCTTGTTAAGCTACTGCGACCTGCATGTCTCTTCCAAGGGGCATTTAAACGATCTTGTTAAGCTACTGCGACCTGCACGTCTCTTCCAAGGGGCATTTAAACCGTCTTGATAAGCAGCTGCGACCTGCATGTCTCAACCAAGGGGCATTTAAACCGTCTTGTTAAGCTACTGCGACCTCCACCGCTCTTCCAAGGAGCATTTATACTGTCTTTTTAAGCTACTGCGACCTGCACGTCTCTTCCAAGGGGCATTTAAACCGTCTTGTTAAGCTACTGCTACCGCCACCGCTCTTCCAAGGGGCATTTTAAACGTCTTGTTAAGCTACTGCGACCTGCACGTCTCTTTCAACGGGCATTTAAACAGTCTTGTTAAGCTACTGCGCCTTGCATGTCTTTTCCAAGGGGCATTTAAACCGTCTTGTTAAGCTACTGCGACCTTTACCGCTCTTCCAAGGGGCATTTAAACCGTCTTGTTAAGCTACTGCGACCTGCATGTCTCTTCCAAGGGGCATTTAAACAGTCTTGTTAAGCTACTGCGACCTGCACGTCTCTTCCAAGGGACATTTAAACCGTCTTGTTAAGCTACTGCTACCGCCACCATTCTTCCAAGGGGCATTTAAACCATCTTGTTAAGCTACTGCAACCTGCACGTCTCTTCCAAGGGACATTTAAACCGTCTTGTTAAGCTACTGCGACCTTTACCGTTCTTCCAAGGGGCATTTAAACCATCTTGTTAAGCTACTGCGACCTGCATGTCTCTTCCAAGGGGCATTTAAACCGTCTTGTTAAGCTACTGCGACCTTTACCGTTCTTCCAAGGGGCATTTAAACCGTCTTGTTAAGCTACTGCGGCCTGCACGTCTCTTTCAACGGGCATTTAAACCGTCTTGTTAAGCTACTGTAACCTCCACCTCTTTTCCAAGGGGCATTTAAACCGTCTTGTTAAGCTACTGCGACCTGCACGTCTCTTTCAAGGGGCATTTAATCCGTGTTGTTAAGCTACTGCGACTTGTACGTCATTTCCAAGGGGCATTTAAACCATCTTGCTAAGCTGCTGCGACCTGCATGTCTCAACCAAGGGGCATTTAAACCGTCTTGTTAAACTACTGCGACCCCCACCGCTCTTCCAAGGGGCATTTATACTGTCTTGTTAAGCTACTGCGACCTGCACGTCTCTTACAAGGGGCATTTAAACCGTCTTGTTAAGCTACTGCTACCGCCACCGCTCTTCCAAGGGGCATTTTAAACGTCTTGTTAAGCTACTGCGACCTGCATGTCTCTTTCAACGGGCATTTAAAGCATCTTGTTAAGCTACTGCGCCTTGCACGTCTTTTCCAAGGGGCATTTACACCGTCTTGTTAAGCTACTGCGACCTGCATGTCTCTTCCAAGGGGCATTTAAACCGTCTTGTTAAGCTACTGCGACCTGCACGTCTCTTCAAAGGGGCATTTAAACCGTCTTGTTAAGCTACTGCTACCTCCTCCGCTCTTCCAAGGGTTATTTTAACAGTCTTGTTAAGCTACTGCGACCTGCATGTCTCTTCCAAGGGGAATTTAAACCGTCTTGTTAAGCTACTGCGACCTCCACCGCTCTTCCAAGGAGCATTTATACTGTCTTGTTAAGCTACTGCGACCTGCACGTCTCTTCCAATGGGCATTTAAACCGTCTTGTTAAGCTACTGCTACCCCCACCGCTCTTCCAAGGGGCATTTTAAACGTCTTGTTAAGCTACTGCGACCTGCACGTCTCTTTCAACGGGCATTTAAACAGTCTTATTAAGCTACTGCGCCTTGCACGTCTTTTCCAAGGGGCATTTAAACCGTCTTGTTAAGCTACTGCGACCTTTACCGCTCTTCCAAGGGGCATTTAAACCATCTTGTTAAGCTACTGCGACCTGCATGTCTCTTCCAAGGGGAATTTAAACCGTCTTGTTAAGCTACTGCGACCTGCACGTCTCTTCCAAGGGGCATTTAAACCATCTTGTTATGCTACTGCTACCGCCACCGCTCTTCCAAGGGGCATTTTAACAGTCTTGTTAAGCTACTGCGACCTGCATGTCTCTTCCAAGGGGCATTTAAACCGTCTTGTTAAGCTACTGCGACCTGCACGTCTCTTCCAAGGGGCATTTAAACCGTCTTGTTAAGCTACTGCTACCACCACCGTTCTTCCAAGGGGCATTTAAACCGTCTTGTTAAGCTACTGCAACCTGCACGTCTCTTCCAGGGGCATTTAAACCGTCTTGTTAAGCTACTGCGACCTTTACCGTTCTTCCAAGGGGCATTTAAACCGTCTTGTTAAGCTACTGCGACCTGCATGTCTCTTCCAAGGGGCATTTAAACCGTCTTGTTAAGCTACTGCGGCCTGCACGTCTCTTCCAAGGGGCATTTAAACCGTCTTGTTAAGCTACTGCTACCGCCACCGCTCTTCCAAGGGGCATTTAAACCATCTTGTTAAGCTACTGCGACCTGCACGTCTCTTCCAAGGGGCATTTAAACCGTCTTGTTAAGCTTCTGCTACTGCCACCGCTCTTCCAAGGGGCATTTTAACCGTCTTGTTAAGCTACTGCGACCTGCACGTCTCTTTCAACGGGCATTTAAACCGTCTTGTTAAGCTACTGCGCCTTGCACGTCTTTTCCAAGGGGCATTTAAACCGTCTTGTTAAGCTACTGCGACCTTTACCGCTCTTCCAAGGGGCATTTAAACCATCTTGTTAAGCTACTGCGACCTGCATGTCTCTTCCAAGGGGCATTTAAACCATCTTGTTAAGCTACTGCGACCTGCACGTCTCTTCCAAGGGGCATTTTAACCGTCTTGTTAAGCTACTGCTACCGCCACAGCTCTTCCAAGGGGCATTTTAACCGTCTTGTTAAGATACTGCGATGTGCACGTCTTGTTAAGCTACTGTAACCTCCAACTCTTTTCCAAGGGGCATTTAAACCGTCTTGTTAACCTACTGCAACCTGCACGTCTCTTCTAAGGGGCATTTAAACCGTCTTGTTAAGTCACTGCGACCTGCAAGTCTCTTCCAAGGGGCATTTAAACCGTCTTGATAAGCTGCTGCGACCTGCACGTCTCTTCCAAGTGGCATTTAAACTGTCTTGTTAAGCTACTGCGACCTCCTCCGCTCTTCCAAGGGGCATTTAAACCGTCTTGTTAAGCTACTACGACCTGCACGTCTCTTCCAAGGGGCATTTAAACCATCTTGTTAAGCTACTGCTACCGCCACCGCTCTTTCAAGGGGCATTTTAACCGTCTTGTTAAGCTACTGCGACCTGCACATCTGTTTCAAGGGGCATTTAATCCGTCTTGTTAAGCTACTGCGACTTGTACGTCTTTTCCAAGGGGCATTTAAACCGTCTTGTTAAGCTACTGCGACCTGCACATCTGTTTCAAAGGGCATTTAAACCGTCTTGTTAAGCTGCTGCGACCTGCATGTCTCAACCAAGGGGCATTTAAACCGTCTTGTTAAGCTACTGCGACCTCCACCGCTCTTCCAAGGAGCATTTATACTGTCTTGTTAAGCTACTGCGACCTGCACGTCTCTTCCAAGGGGCATTTAAACCGTCTTGTTAAGCTACTGCTACCTGCACGTCTCTTTCAACGGGCATTTAAACAGTCTTGTTAAGCTACTGCGCCTTGCATGTCTTTTCCAAGGGGCATTTAAACCATCTTGTTAAGCTACTGCGACCTTTACCGCTCTTCCAAGGGGCATTTAAACCGTCTTGTTAAGCTACTGCGACCTGCATGTCTCTTCCTAGGGGCATTTAAACCGTCTTGTTAAGCTACTGCGACCTGCACGTCTCTTCCAAGGGGCATTTAAACCGTCTTGTTAAGCTACTGGTACCGCCACCGCTCTTCCAAGGGCCATTTTAACAGTCTTGTTAAGCTACTGCGATCTGCATGTCTCTTCCAAGGGGCATTTAAAGCGTCTTGTTAAGCTACTGCGACCTGCATGTCTCTTCCAAGGGGCATTTAAACCGTCTTGTTAAGCTACTGCTACCGCCACCTTTCTTCCAAGGGGCATTTAAACCGTCTTGTTAAGCTACTGCAACCTGCACGTCTCTTCCAAGGTACATTTAAACAGTCTTGTTAAGCTACTGCAACCTTTACCGTTCTTCCAAGGGGCATTTAAACCATCTTGTTAAGCTACTGCGACCTCCACGTCTCTTCCAAGGGGCATTTAAACCGTCTTGTTAAGCTACTGCTACCGCCACCGTTCTTCCAAGGGGCATTTAAACCGTCTTGTTAAGCTACTGCAACCTGCACGTCTCTTCCAGGGGCATTTAAACCGTCTTGTTAAGCTACTGTGACCTTTACCGTTCTTCCAAGTGGCATTTAAACCGTCTTGTTAAGCTACTGCGACCTGCATGTCTCTTCCAAGGAGCATTTAAACCATCTTGTTAAGCTACTGCAACCTGCACGTCTCTTCCAAGGGGCATTTAAACCGTCTTGTTAAGCTACTGCTACCGCCACCGCTCTTCCAAGGGGCATTTTAACAGTCTTGTTAAGCTACTGCGACCTGCATGTCTCTTCCAAGGGGCATTTAAACAGTCTTGTTAAGCTACTGCGACCTGCACGTCTCTTCCAAGGGGCATTTAAACCGTCTTGTTAAGCTACTGCTACCGCCACCGCTCTTCCAAGGGGCATTTTAACAGTCTTGTTAAGCTACTGCGACCTGCATGTCTCTTCCAAGGGGCATTTAAACAGTCTTGTTAAGCTACTGCGACCTGCACGTCTCTTCCAAGGGGCATTTAAACCGTCTTGTTAAGCTACTGTAACCTCCACCTCTTTTCCAAAGGGCATTTAAACCGTCTTGTTAAGCTACTGCAACCTGCACGTCTCTTGCAAGGGGCATTTAAACTGTCTTGCTAAGCTGCTGCGACCTGCATGTCTCAACCAAGGGGCATTTAAACCGTCTTGTTAAGCTACTGCTACCGCCACCGTTCTTCCAAGGGGCATTTAAACCGTCTTGTTAAGCTACTGCAACCTGCACGTCTCTTCCAGGGGCATTTAAACCGTCTTGTTAAGCTACTGCGACCTTTACCGTTCTTCCAAGTGGCATTTAAACCGTCTTGTTAAGCTACTGCGACCTGCATGTCTCTTCCAAGGAGCATTTAAACCATCTTGTTAAGCTACTGCAACCTGCACGTCTCTTCCAAGGGGCATTTAAACCGTCTTGTTAAGCTACTGCTACCGCCACCGCTCTTCCAAGGGGCATTTTAACAGTCTTGTTAAGCTACTGCGACCTGCATGTCTCTTCCAAGGGGCATTTAAACAGTCTTGTTAAGCTACTGCGACCTGCACGTCTCTTCCAAGGGGCATTTAAACCGTCTTGTTAAGCTACTGCTACCGCCACCGCTCTTCCAAGGGGCATTTTAAACGTCTTGTTAAGCTACTGCGACCTGCACGTCTCTTTCAACGGGCATTTAAAGAGTCTTGTTAAGCTACTGCGCCTTGCACGTCTTTTCCAAGGGGCATTTAAACCATCTTGTTAAGCTACTGCGACCTGCATGTCTCTTCCAAGGGGCATTTAAACCATCTTGTTAAGCTACTGCGACCTGCACGTCTCTTCCAAGGGGCATTTAAACCGTCTTGTTAAGCTAATGCTACCACCACCGCTCTTCCAAGGGGCATTTTAAACGTCTTGTTAAGCTACTGCGACCTGCACGTCTCTTTCAACGGGCATTTAAACAGTCTTATTAAGCTACTGCGCCTTGCACGTCTTTTCCAAGGGGCATTTAAACCGTCTTGTTAAGCTACTGCGACCTTTACCGCTCTTCCAAGGGGCATTTAAACCATCTTGTTAAGCTACTGCGACCTGCATGTTTCTTCCAAGGGGTATTTAAACCGCCTTTTTAAGCTACTGCGACCTGCACGTCTCTTCCAAGGGGTATTTAAACTGTCTTGTTAAGCTACTGCTACCGCCACCGCTCTTCCAAGGGGCATTTTAACAGTCTTGTTAAGCTACTGCGACCTGCATGTCTCTTCCAAGGGGCATTTAAACCGTCTTGTTAAGCTACTGCTACCGCCACCGTTCTTCCAAGGGGCATTTAAACCAACTTGTTAAGCTACTGCAACATGCACGTCTCTTCCAGGGGCATTTAAACCGTCTTGTTAAGCTACTGCGACCTTTACCGTTCTTCCAAGGGGCATTTAAAGCGTCTTGTTAAGCTACTGCGACCTGCATGTCTCTTCCAAGGGGCATTTAAACCATCTTGTTAAGCTACTGCGACCTGCATGTCTCTTCCAAGGGGCATTTAAACCGTCTTGTTAAGCTACTGCGACCTGCACGTCTCTTCCAAGGGGCATTTAAACCGTCTTGTTAAGCTACTGCTACCGCCACCGCTCTTCCAAGGGGCATTTTAACCGTCTTGTTAAGCTACTGCGACGTGCACGTCTCTTTCAACGGGCATTTAAACTGTCTTGTTAAGCTACTGTAACCTCCACCTCTTTTCCAAGGGGCATTTAAACCGTCTTGTTAAGCTACTGCAACCTGCACTTTTCTTCCAAGGGGCATTTAAACCGTCTTGTTAAGCTACTGCGAACTGCAAGTCTCTTCCAAGGGGCATGTGAACCGTCTTGTTAAGCTACTGTGACCTGCATGTCTCTTCCAAGGGGCATTTAAACCGTCTTGTTAAGCTACTGCTACTGCCACTGCTCTTCCAAGGGGCATTTTAACCGTCTTGTTAAGCTTCTGCGACCTGCACGTCTCTTTCAACGGGCATTTAAACCTTCTTGTTAAGCTACTGCGACTTACACTTCTTTTCCAAGGGGCATTTAAACCGTCTTGTTAAGCTACTGCGACGTTTACCGCTCTTCCAAGGGGCATGTAAACCGTCTTGTTAAGCTACTGCGACCTGCATGTCTCTTCCAAGGGGCATTTAAACCATCTTGTTAAGCTACTGCGACCTGCACGTCTCTTCCAAGGGGCATTTTAATCATCTTGTTAAGCTACTGCTACCGTCACCGCTCTTCCAAGGGGCATTTTAACCGTCTTGTTAAGATACTGCGACGTGCACGTCTCTTTCAACGGGCATTTAAACCGTCTTGTTAAGCTACTGTAACCTCCACCTCTTTTCCAAGGGGCATTTAAACCGTCTTGTTAAGCTACTGCAACCTGCACCTCTCTTCCAAGGGGCATTTAAACCGTCTTGTTAAGCTACTGCGACCTGCAAGTCTCTTCCAAGGGGCATTTAAACCATCTTGATAAGCTGCTGCGACCTGCACGTCTCTTCCAAGGGGCATTTAAACTGTCTTGTTAAGCTACTGCGACCTCCACCGCTCTTCCAAGGGGCATTTAAACCGTCTTGTTAAGCTACTACGACCTGCACGTCTCTTCCAAGGGGCATGTAAACCATCTTGTTAAGCTACTGCTACCGCCACCGCTCTTTCAAGGGGCATTTTATCCGTCTTGTTAAGCTACTGCGACCTGCACATCTGTTTCAAGGGGCATTTAATCCGTCTTGTTAAGCTACTGCGACTTGTACGTCTTTTCCAAGGGGCATTTAAACCATCTTGTTAAGCTGCTGCGACCTCCTCCGCTCTTCCTAGGGGCATTTAAACCGTCTTGTTAAGCTACTGCGACCTGCATGTCTCTTCCAAGGGGCATTTAAACCATCTTGTTAAGCTGCTGCGACCTGCATGTCTCAACCAAGGGGCATTTAAACCGTCTTGTTAAGCTACTGCGACCTCCACCGCTCTTCCAAGGAGCATTTATACTGTCTTGTTAAGCTACTGCGACCTGCATGTCTCTTCCAAGGGGCATTTAAACCGTCTTGTTAAGCTACTGCGACCTGCACGTCTCTTCCAAGGGGCATTTAAACCGTATTGTTAAGCTACTGCTACCGCCACCGCTCTTCCAAGGGGCATTTTAACCGTCTTGTTAAGCTACTGCGACGTGCACGTCTCTTCCAAGGGGCATTTAAACCGTCTTGTTAAGCTACTGCTACCGCCACCGCTCTTGCAAGGGGCATTTTAAACGTCTTGTTAAGCTACTGCGACCTGCACGTCTCTTTCAACGGGCATTTAAACAGTCTTGTTAAGCTACTGCGCCTTGCACGTCTTTTCCAAGGGGCATTTAAACCGTCTTGTTAAGCTACTGCTACCGCCACCGCTCTTCCAAGGGGCATTTTAACAGTCTTGTTAAGCTACTCCGACCTGCATGTCTCTTCCAAGGGGCATTTAAACCGTCTTGTTAAGCTACTGCGACCTCCACGTCTCTTCCAAGGGGCATTTAAACCGTCTTGTTAAGCTACTGCTACCGCCACCGTTCTTCCAAGGGGCATTTAAACCGTCTTGTTAAGCTACTGCAACCTGCACGTCTCTTCCAGGGGCATTTAAACTGTCTTGTTAAGCTACTGCGACCTTTACCGTTCTTCCAAGTGGCATTTAAACCGTCTTGTTAAGCTACTGCAACCTGCATGTCTCTTCCAAGGGGCATTTAAACCATCTTGTTAAGCTACTGCAACCTGCACGTCTCTTCCAAGGGGCATTTAAACCGTCTTGTTAAGCTACTGCTACCGCCACCGCTCTTCCAAGGGGCATTTTAACAGTCTTGTTAAGCTACTGCGACCTGCATGTCTCTTCCAAGGGGCATTTAAACAGTCTTGTTAAGCTACTGCGACCTGCACGTCTCTTCCAAGGGGCATTTAAACCGTCTTGTTAAGCTACTGCTACCGCCACCGCTCTTCCAAGGGGCATTTAAACCGTCTTGTTAAGCTACTGCGACCTGCACGTCTCTTCCAAGGGGCATTTAAACCGTCTTGTTAAGCTACTGCTACCGCCACCGCTCTTCCAAGGGGCATTTTAACCGTCTTGTTAAGCTACTGCGACGTGCACGTCTCTTTCAACGGGCATTTAAACTGTCTTGTTAAGCTACTGTAACCTCCACCTCTTTTCCAAGGGGCATTTAAACCGTCTTGTTAAGCTACTGCAACCTGCACTTTTCTTCCAAGGGGCATTTAAACCGTCTTGTTAAGCTACTGCGAACTGCAAGTCTCTTCCAAGGGGCATGTGAACCGTCTTGTTAAGCTACTGTGACCTGCATGTCTCTTCCAAGGGGCATTTAAACCGTCTTGTTAAGCTACTGCTACTGCCACTGCTCTTCCAAGGGGCATTTTAACCGTCTTGTTAAGCTTCTGCGACCTGCACGTCTCTTTCAACGGGCATTTAAACCTTCTTGTTAAGCTACTGCGACTTACACGTCTTTTCCAAGGGGCATTTAAACCGTCTTGTTAAGCTACTGCGACGTTTACCGCTCTTCCAAGGGGCATGTAAACCGTCTTGTTAAGCTACTGCGACCTGCATGTCTCTTCCAAGGGGCATTTAAACCATCTTGTTAAGCTACTGCGACCTGCACGTCTCTTCCAAGGGGCATTTTAATCATCTTGTTAAGCTACTGCTACCGTCACCGCTCTTCCAAGGGGCATTTTAACCGTCTTGTTAAGATACTGCGACGTGCACGTCTCTTTTAACGGGCATTTAAACCGTCTTGTTAAGCTACTGTAACCTCCACCTCTTTTCCAAGGGGCATTTAAACCGTCTTGTTAAGCTACTGCAACCTGCACCTCTCTTCCAAGGGGCATTTAAACCGTCTTGTTAAGCTACTGCGACCTGCAAGTCTCTTCCAAGGGGCATTTAAACCATCTTGATAAGCTGCTGCGACCTGCACGTCTCTTCCAAGGGGCATTTAAACTGTCTTGTTAAGCTACTGCGACCTCCACCGCTCTTCCAAGGGGCATTTAAACCGTCTTGTTAAGCTACTACGACCTGCACGTCTCTTCCAAGGGGCATGTAAACCATCTTGTTAAGCTACTGCTACCGCCACCGCTCTTTCAAGGGGCATTTTATCCGTCTTGTTAAGCTACTGCGACCTGCACATCTGTTTCAAGGGGCATTTAATCCGTCTTGTTAAGCTACTGCGACTTGTACGTCTTTTCCAAGGGGCATTTAAACCATCTTGTTAAGCTGCTGCGACCTCCTCCGCTCTTCCTAGGGGCATTTAAACCGTCTTGTTAAGCTACTGCGACCTGCATGTCTCTTCCAAGGGGCATTTAAACCATCTTGTTAAGCTGCTGCGACCTGCATGTCTCAACCAAGGGGCATTTAAACCGTCTTGTTAAGCTACTGCGACCTCCACCGCTCTTCCAAGGAGCATTTATACTGTCTTGTTAAGCTACTGCGACCTGCATGTCTCTTCCAAGGGGCATTTAAACCGTCTTGTTAAGCTACTGCGACCTGCACGTCTCTTCCAAGGGGCATTTAAAACGTATTGTTAAGCTACTGCTACCGCCACCGCTCTTCCAAGGGGCATTTTAACCGTCTTGTTAAGCTACTGCGACCTGCACGTCTCTTCCAAGGGGCATTTAAACCGTCTTGTTAAGCTACTGCTACCGCCACCGCTCTTGCAAGGGGCATTTTAAACGTCTTGTTAAGCTACTGCGACCTGCACGTCTCTTTCAACGGGCATTTAAACAGTCTTGTTAAGCTACTGCGCCTTGCACGTCTTTTCCAAGGGGCATTTAAACCGTCTTGTTAAGCTACTGCAACCTTTACCGCTCTTCCAAGGGGCATTTAAACCGTCTTGTTAAGCTACTGCGACCTGGATGTCTGTTCCAAGGGGCATTTAAACCGTCTTGTTAAGCTACTGCGACCTGCACGTCTCTTCCAAGGGGCATTTAAATCGTCTTGTTAAGCTACTGCTACCGCCAACGCTCTTCCAAGGGGCATTTTAACAGTCTTGTTAAGCTACTGCGACCTGCATGTCTCTTCCAAGGGGCATTTAAACCGTCTTGTTAAGCTACTGCGACGTGCACGTCTCTTTCAGCGGGCATTTAAACCGTCTTGTTAAGCTACTGTAACCTCCACCTCTTTTCCAAGGGGCATTTAAACCGTCTTCTTAAGCTACTGCAACCTGCACTTTTCTTCCAAGGGGCATTTAAACCGTCTTGTTAAGCTACTGCGAACTGCAAGTCTCTTCCAAGGGACATTTAAACCGTCTTGTTAAGCTACTGCTACTGCCACCGCTCTTCCAAGGGGCATTTTAACCGTCTTGTTAAGCTACTGCGACCTGCACGTCTCTTTCAACGGGCATTTAAACCGTCTTGTTAAGCTACTGCGACTTGCACGTCTTTTCCAAGGGGCATTTAAACCGTCTTGTTAAGCTACTGCGACGTTTACCGCTCTTCCAAGGGGCATTTAAACCGTCTTGTTAAGCTACTGCGACCTGCATGTCTCTTCCAAGGGGCATTTAAACCATCTTTTTAAGCTACTGCGACCTGCACGTCTCTTCCAAGGGGCATTTTAACCCTCTTGTTAAGCTGCTGCTACCGTCACCGCTCTTCCAAGGGGCATTTTAACCGTCTTGTTAAGATACTGCGACGTGCACATCTGTTTCAAGGGGCATTTAATCCGTCTTGTTAAGCTACTGCGACTTGTACGTCTTTTCCAAGGGGCATTTAAACCATCTTGTTAAGCTGCTGCGACCTCCTCCACTCTTCCAAGGGGCATTTAAACCGTCTTGTTAAGCTACTGCGACCTGCATGTCTCTTCCAAGGGGCATTTAAACCATCTTGTTAAGCTACTGCGACCTGCACGTCTCTTCCAAGGGTCATTTAAACCGTCTTGTTAAGCTGCTGCGACCTGCATGTCTCAACCAAGGGGCATTCAAACCGTCTTGTTAAGCTACTGCGACCTCCACCGCTCTTCCAAGGAGCATTTATGCTGTCTTTTTAAGCTACTGCGACCTGCACGTCTCTTCCAAGGGGCATTTAAACCGTCTTGTTAAGCTACTGCTACCGCCACCGCTCTTGCAAGGGGCATTTTAAACGTCTTGTTAAGCTACTGCGACCTGCACGTCTCTTTCATCGGGCATTTAAACAGTCTTGTTAAGCTACTGCGCCTTGAACGTCTTTTCCAAGTGGCATTTAAACCGTCTTGTTAAGCTACTGCGACCTTTACCGCTCTTCCAAGGGGCATTTAAACCGTCTTGTTAAGCTACTGCGACCTGGATGTCTGTTCCAAGGGGCATTTAAACCGTCTTGTTAAGCTACTGCGACCTGCACGTCTCTTCCAAGGGGCATTTAAATCGTCTTGTTAAGCTACTGCTACAGCCACCGCTCTTCCAAGGGGCATTTTAACAGTCTTGTTAAGCTACTGCGACCTGCATGTCTCTTCCAAGGGGCATTTAAACCGTCTTGTTAAGCTACTGCGACCTGCATGTCTCTTCCAAGGGGCATTTAAACCGTCTTGTTAAGCTACTGCTACCGCCACCGTTCTTCCAAGGGGCATTTAAACCGTCTTGTTAAGCTACTGCAACCTGCACTTCTCTTCCAAGGGGCATTTCAACCGTCTTGTTAAGCTACTGCGACCTTTGCCGTTGTTCCAAGAGCATTTAAACCATCTTGTTAAGCTACTGCGACCTGCATGTCTCTTCCAAGGGGCATTTAAACCGTCTTGTTAAGCTACTGCGACCTGCACGTCTCTTCCAAGGGGCATTTAAACCGTCTTGTTAAGCTACTGCTACCGCCACCGCTCTTCCAAGGGGCATTTTAACCGTCTTGTTAAGCTACTGCGACGTGCACGTCTCTTTCAACGGGCATTTAAACCGTCTTGTTAAGCTACTGTAACCTCCACCTCTTTTCCAAGGGGCATTTAAGCCGTCTTGTTAAGCTACTGCAACCTGCACTTTTCTTCCAAGGGGCATTTAAACCGTCTTGTTAAGCTACTGCGAACTGCAAGTCTCTTCCAAGGGGCATGTAAACCGTCTTGTTAAGCTACTGTGACCTGCATGTCTCTTCCAAGGGGCATTTAAACCGTCTTGTTAAGCTGCTGCTACTGCCACCGCTCTTCCAAGGGGCATTTTAACCGTCTTGTTAAGCTACTGCGACCTGCACGTCTCTTTCAACGGGCATTTAAACGGTCTTGTTAAGCTACTGCGACTTACACGTCTTTTCCAAGGGGCATTTAAACCATCTTGTTAAGCTACTGCGACGTTTACTGCTCTTCCAAGGGGCATTTAAACCGTCTTGTTAAGCTACTGCGACCTGCATGTCTCTTCCAAGGGGCATTTAAACCATCTTGTTAAGCTACTGCGACCTGCACGTCTCTTCCAAGGGGCATTTTAACCCTCTTGTTAAGCTACTGCTACCGTCACCGCTCTTCCAAGGGGCATTTTAACCGTCTTGTTAAGATACTGCGACGTGCACATCTGTTTCAAGGGGCATTTAATCCGTCTTGTTAAGCTACTGTGACTTGTACGTCTTTTCCAAGGGGCATTTAAACCATCTTGTTAAGCTGCTGCGACCTCCTCCACTCTTCCAAGGGGCATTTAAACCGTCTTGTTAAGCTACTGCGACCTGTATGTCTCTTCCAAGGGGCATTTAAACCGTCTTGTTAAGCTGCTGCGACCTGCATGTCGCCACCAAGGGGCATTCAAACCGTCTTGTTAAGCTACTGCGACCTCCACCACTCTTCCAAGGAGCATTTATACTGTCTTTTTAAGCTACTGCGACCTGCACGTCTCTTCCAAGGGGCATTTAAACCATCTTGTTAAGCTACTGCTACCGCCACCGCTCTTGCAAGGGGCATTTTAAACGTCTTGTTAAGCTACTGAGACCTGCACGTCTCTTTCAACGGGCATTTAAACAGTCTTGTTAAGCTACTGCGCCTTGCACGTCTTTTCCAAGGGGCATTTAAACCGTCTTGTTAAGCTACTGCGACCTTTACCGCTCTTCCAAGGGGCATTTAAACCGTCTTGTTAAGCTACTGCGACCTGCATGTCTCTTCCAAGGGGCATTTAAACCGTCTTGTTAAGCTACTGCGACCTGCATGTCTCTTCCAAGGGGCATTTAAACCGTCTTGTTAAGCTACTGCGACCTGCATGTCGCAACCAAGGGGCATTCAAACCGTCTTGTTAAGCTACTGCGACCTCCACCGCTCTTCCAAGGAGCATTTATACTGTCTTTTTAAGCTACTGCGACCTGCACGTCTCTTCCAAGGGGCATTTAAACCATCTTGTTAAGCTACTGCGACCTTTGCCGTTGTTCCAAGGGGCATTTAAACCATCTTGTTAAGCTACTGCGACCTGCATGTCTCTTCCAAGGGGCATTTAAACCGTCTTGTTAAGCTACTGCGGCCTGCACGTCTCTTCCAAGGGGCATTTAATCCGTCTTCTTAAGCTACTGCTACCGCCACCGCTCTTCCAAGGGGCATTTTAATCGTCTTGTTAAGCTACTGCGACGTGCACGTCTCTTTCAACGGGCATTTAAACCGTCTTGTTAAGCTACTGTAACCTCCACCTCTTTTCCAAGGGGCATTTAAACCGTCTTCTTAAGCTACTGCAACCTGCACGTCTCTTCCAAGGGGCATTTAAACCGTCTTGTTAAGCTACTGCGACCTGCACGTCTCTTTCAAGGGGCATTTAATCCGTGTTGTTAATCTACTGCGACTTGTACGTCTTGTCCAAGGGGCATTTAAACCATCTTGTTAAGCTACTGCGACCTGCATGTCTCTTCCAAGGGGCATTTAAACCATCTTGTTAAGCTACTGCGACCTGCACGTCTCTTCCAAGGGGCATTTAAACCGTCTTGCTAAGCTGCTGCGACCTGCATGTCTCAACCAAGGGGCATTTAAACCGTCTTGTTAAGCTACTGCGACCCCCACCGCTCTTCCAAGGGGCATTTATACTGTCTTGTTAAGCTACTGCGACCTGCACGTCTCTTCCAAGGGGCATTTAAACCGTCTTGTTAAGCTACTGCTACCGCCACCGCTCTTCCAAGGGGCAATTTAAACGTCTTGTTAAGCTACTGCGACCTGCACGTCTCTTTCAACGGTCATTTAAAGTGTCTTGTTAAGCTACTGCGCCTTGCACGTCTTTTCCAAGGGGCATTTAAACCGTCTTGTTAAGCTACTGCGACCTGCATGTCTCTTCCAAGGGGCATTTAAACCGTCTTGTTAAGCTACTGCGACCTGCACGTCTCTTCCAAGGGGCATTTAAACCGTCTTGTTAAGCTACTGCTACCGCCTCCGCTCTTCCAAGGTGCATTTTAACAGTCTTGTTAAGCTACTGCGACCTGCATGTCTCTTCCAAAGGGAATTTAAACCGTCTTGTTAAGCTACTGCGACCTCCAACGCTCTTCCAAGGGGCATTTATACTGTCTTGTTAAGCTACTGCGACCTGCACGTCTCTTCCAAGGGGCATTTAAACCGTCTTGTTAAGCTACTGCTACCGCCACCGCTCTTCCAAGGGGCATTTTAAACGTCTTGTTAAGCTACTGCGACCTGCACGTCTCTTTCAACGGGCATTTAAACAGTCTTGTTAAGCTGCTGCTCCTTGCACGTCTTTTCCAAGGGGCTTTTAAACCGTCTTGTTAAGCTACTGCGACCTTTACCGCTCTTCCAAGGGGCATTTAAACCATCTTGTTAAGCTACTGCGACCTGCATGTCTCTTCCAAGGGGCATTTAAACCGTCTTGTTAAGCTATTGCGACCTGCACGTCTCTTCAAAGGGGCATTTAAACCGTCTTGTTAAGCTACTGCTACCGCCACCGCTCTTCCAAGGGGCATTTTAACAGTCTTGTTAAGCTACTGCGACCTGCATGTCTCTTCCAAATGGCATTTAAACCGTCTTGTTAAGCTACTGCGACCTGCACGTCTCTTCCAAGGGGCATTTAAACCGTCTTGTTAAGCTACTGCTACCGCCACCGCTCTTCCAAGGGGCATTTAAAACGTCTTGTTAAGCTACTGTAACCTCCACCTCTTTCCAAGGGGCATTTAAACTGTCTTGTTAAGCTACTGCAACCTGCACGTCTCTTGCAAGGGTCATTTAAACCGTCTTGCTAAGCTGCTGCGACCTGCATGCCTCAACCAAGGGGCATTTAAACCATCTTGTTAAGCTACTGCGTCCCCCACCGCTCTTCCAAGGGGCATTTATACTTTCTTGTTAAGCTACTGCGACCTGCACGTCTCTTACAAGGGGCATTTAAACCGTCTTGTTAAGCTACTGCGACCTCCACCGCACTTCCAAGGGGCATTTAAACCGTCTTGTTAAGCTACTACGACCTGCACGTCTCATCCAAGGGGCATGTAAACTATCTTGTTAAGCTACTGCTACCGCCACCGCTCTTTCAAGGGGCATTTTAACCGTCTTGTTAAGCTACTGCGACCTGCACATCTGTTTCAAGGGGCATTTAATCCGTCTTGTTAAGCTACTGCGACTTGTACGTCTTTTCCAAGGGGCATTTAAACCATCTTGTTAAGCTGCTGCGACCTCCTCCGCTCTTCCAAGGGGCATTTAAACCGTCTTGTTAAGCTACTGCGACCTGCATGTCTCTTCCAAGGGGCATTTAAACCATCTTGTTAAGCTACTGCGACCTGCACGTCTCTTCCAAGAGGCATTTAAACCGTCTTGTTTAGCTGCTGCGACCTGCATGTCTCAACCAAGGGGCATTTAAACCTTCTTTTTAAGCTACTGCGACCTCCAGCGCTCTTCCAAGGAGCATTTATACTGTCTTGTTAAGCTTCTGCGACCTGCATGTCTCTTCCAAGGGGCATTTAAACCGTCTTGTTAAGCTACTGCGACCTGCACGTCTCTTCCAAGGGGCATTTAAACCGTCTTGTTAAGCTACTGCTACCGCCACCGCTCTTCCACGGGGCATTTTAACCGTCTTGTTAAGCTACTGCGACGTGCACGTCTCTTTCAACGGGCATTTAAACCGTCTTGTTAAGCTACTGTAACCTCCACCTCTTTTCCAAGGGGCATTTAAACCGTCTTGTTAAGCTACTGCAACCTGCACTTTTCTTCCAAGGGGCATTTAAACCATCTTGTTAAGCTACTGCGAACTGCAAGTCTCTTCCAAGGGGCATGTAAACCCTCTTGTTAAGCTACTGTGACCTGCATGTCTCTTCCAAGGGGCATTTAAACTGTCTTGTTAAGCTACTGCTACTGCCACCGCTCTTCCAAGGGGCATTTTAACCATCTTGTTAAGCTACTGCGACCTGCACGTCTCTTTCAACGGGCATGTAAACCGTCTTGTTAAGCTACTGCGACTTGCACGTCTTTTCCAAGGGGCATTTAAACCGTCTTGTTAAGCTACTGCGACGTTTACCGCTCTTCCAAGGGGCATTTAAACCGTCTTGTTAAGCTACTGCGACCTGCATGTCTCTTCCAAGGGGCATTTAAACTATCTTGTTAAGCTACTGCGACATGCACGTCTCTTCCAAGGGGCATTTTAACCGTCTTGTTAAGCTACTGCTACCGTCACCGCTCTTCCAAGGGGCATTCTAACCGTCTTGTTAAGATACTGCGACGTGCACGTCTCTTTCAACGGGCATTTAAACCGTCTTGTTAAGCTACTGTAACCTCCACCTATTTTCCAAGGGGCATTTAAACCGTCTTGTTAAGCTACTGCAACCTGCACGTCTTTTCCAAGGGGCATTTAAACCGTCTTGTTAAGCTACTGCGACCTTTACCGCTCTTCCAAGGGGCATTTAAACCGTCTTGTTAAGCTACTGCGACCTGCATGTCTCTTCCAAGGGGCATTTAAACCGTCTTGTTAAGCTACTGCGACCTGCACGTCTCTTTCAACAGGCATTTAAACCGTCTTGTTAAGCTACTGCACCTTGCACGTCTTTTCCAAGGGACATTTAAACCGTCTTGTTAAGCTACTGCGACCTTTACCGCTCTTCCAAGGGGCATTTAAACCATCTTGTTAAGCTACTGCGACCTGCATGTCTCTTCCAAGGGGCATTTAAACCGTCTTGTTAAGCTACTGCGACCTGCACGTCTCTTCCAAGGGGCATTTAAACCGTCTTGTTAAGCTACTGCTACCGCCACCGCTCTTCCAAGGGGCATTTTAACCGTCTTGTTAAGCTACTGCGACGTGCACGTCTCTTTCAACGGGCATTTAAACCGTCTTGTTAAGCTACTGTAACCTCCACCTCTTTTCCAAGGGGCATTTAAACCGTCTTGTTAAGCTACTGCAACCTGCACTTTTCTTCCAAGGGGCATTTAAACCGTCTTGTTAAGCTACTGCGAACTGCAAGTCTCTTCCAAGGGGCATTTAAATCGTCTTGTTAAGCTACTGTGACCTGCATGTCTCTTCCAAGGGGCATTTAAACCGTCTTATTAAGCTACTGCTACTGCCACCGCTCTTCCAAAGGGCATTTTAACCGTCTTGTTAAGCTACTGCGACCTGCACGTCTCTTTCAATGGGCATTTAAACCGTCTTGTTAAGCTACTGCGACTTGCACGTCTTTTCCAAGGGGCATTTAAACCGTCTTGTTAAGCTACTGCGACGTTTACCGCTCTTCCAAGGGGCATTTAAACCGTCTTGTTAAGCTACTGCGACCTGCATGTCTCTTCCAAGGGGCATTTAAACCATCTTGTTAAGCTACTGCGACCTTCACGTCTCTTCCAAGGGGCATTTTAACCGTCTTGTTAAGCTTCTGCTACCGTCACCGCTCTTCCAAGGGGCATTTTAGCCATCTTGTTAAGATACTGCGACGTGCACGTCTCTTTCAACGGGCATTTAAACCGTCTTGTTATGCTACTGTAACCTCCACCTCTTTTCCAAGGGGCATTTAAACCATCTTGTTAAGCTACTGCAACCTGCACGTCACTTCCAAGGGGCTTTTAAACCGTCTTGTTAAGCTACTGCGACCTGCAAGTCTCTTCCAAGGGGCATTTAAACCGTCTTGATAAGCTGCTGCGACCTGCACATCTCTTCCAAGGGGCATTTAAACTGTCTTGTTAAGCTACTGCGACCTCCACCGCTCTTCCAAGGGGCATTTAAACCGTCTTGTTAAGCTAATACGACCTGCATGTCTCTTCCAAGGGGCATTTAAACCATCTTGTTAAGCTACTGCTACCGCCACCGCTCTTTCAAGGGGCATTTTAACCGTCTTGTTAAGCTACTGCGACCTGCACATCTGTTTCAAGGGGCATTTAATCCGTCTTGTTAAGCTACTGCGACTTGTACGTCTTTTCCAAGGGGCATTTAAACCATCTTGTTAAGCTGCTGCGACCTCCTCCGCTCTTCCAAGGGGCATTTAAACCGTCTTGGTAAGCTACTGCGACCTGCATGTCTCTTCCAAGGGGCATTTTAACCATCTTGTTAAGCTACTGCGCCTTGCACGTCTTTTCCAAGGGGCATTTAAACCGTCTTGTTAAGCTACTGCGACCTTTACCGCTCTTCCAAGGGGCATTTAAACCGTCTTGTTAAGCTACTGCGACCTGCATGTCTCTTCCAAGGGGCATTTAAACCGTCTTGTTAAACTGCTGCGACCTGCATGTCTCTTCCAAGGGGCATTTAAACCATCTTGTTAAGCTACTGCGACCTGCACGTCTCTTTCAACAGGCATTCAAATCGTCTTGTTAAGCTACTGCACCTTGCACGTCTTTTCCAAGGGACATTTAAACCGTCTTGTTAAGCTACTGCGACCTTTACCGCTCTTCCAAGGGGCATTTAAACCATCTTGTTAAGCTACTGCGACCTGCATGTCTCTTCCAAGGGGCATTTAAATCGTCTTGTTAAGCTACTGCGACCTGCACGTCTCTTCCAATGGGCATTTAAACCGTCTTGTTAAGCTATTGCTACCGCCACCGCTCTTCCAAGGGGCATTTTAACAGTCTTGTTAAGCTACTGCGACCTGCATGTCTCTTCCAAGGGGCATTTAAACCGTCTTGTTAAGCTACTGCGACCTGCATGTCTCTTCCAAGGGGCATTTAAACCATCTTGTTAAGCTACTGCTACCGCCACCGTTCTTCCAAGGGGCATTTAAACCGTCTTGTTAAGCTACTGCAACCTGCACGTCTCTTCCAAGGGGCATTTAAACCGTCTTGTTAAGCTTCTGCGACCTTTACCGTTCTTCCAAGGAGCATTTAAACCATCTTGTTAAGCTACTGCGACCTGCATGTCTCTTCCAAGGGGCATTTAAACCGTCTTGTTAAGCTACTGCGGCCTGCACGTCTCTTCCAAGGGGCATTTAAACCGTCTTCTTAAGCTACTGCTACCACCACCGCTCTTCCAAGGGGCATTTTAATCGTCTTGTTAAGCTACTGCGACGTGCACGTCTCTTTCAACGGGCATTTAAACCGTCTTGTTAAGCTACTGCGACCTGCACGTCTCTTTCAAGGGGCATTTAATCCGTGCTGTTAAGCTACTGCGACTTGTACGTCTTTTCCAAGGGGCATTTAAACCATCTTGTTAAGCTACTGCGACCTGCATGTCTCTTCCAAGGGGCATTTAAACCATCTTGTTAAGCTACTGCGACCTGCACGTCTCTTCCAAGGGGCATTTAAACCGTCTTGCTAAGCTACTGCGACCTGCACGTCTCTTCCAAGGGGCATTTAAACAGTCTTGTTAAGCTACTGCTACCGCCACGGCTCTTCCAAGGGGCATTTTAAACGTCTTGTTAAGCTACTGCGACCTGCACGTCTCTTTCAACGGGCATTTAAAGTGTCTTGTTAAGCTACAGCGCCTTGCACGTCTTTTCCAAGGGGCATTTAAACCGTCTTGTTAAGCTACTGCGACCTGCACGTCTCTTCCAAGGGGCATTTAAACCGTCTTGTTAAGCTACTGCTACCGCCTCCGCTCTTCCAAGGGGCGTTTTAACAGTCTTGTTAAGCTACTGCGACCTGCATGTCTCTTCCAAGGCATATTTAAACCGTCTTGTTAAGCTATTGCGACCTCCACCGCTCTTCCAAGGAGCATTTATACTGTCTTGTTAAGCTACTGCAACCTGCACGTCTCTTCCAAGGGGCATTTAAACCATCTTGTTAAGCTACTGCTACCGCCACCGCTCTTCCAAGGGGCATTTTAAACGTCTTGTTAAGCTACTGCGACCTGCACGTCTCTTCCAAGGGGCATTTAAACCGTCTTGTTAAGCTACTGCGACCTGCACGTCTCTTCCAAGGGGCACTTAAACCGTCTTGTTAGCTACTGCTACCGCCACCGCTCTTCCAAGGGGCATTTTAACAGTCTTGTTAAGCTACTGCGACCTGCATGTCTCTTCCAAGGGGCATTTAAACCGTCTTGTTAAGCTACTGCGACCTGCACGTCTCTTCCAAGGGGCATTTAAACCGTCTTGTTAAGCTACTGATACCGCCACCGTTCTTCCAAGGGGCATTTAAACCGTCTTGTTAAGCTACTGCAACCTGCACGTCTCTTCCCAGGGGCATTTAAACTGTCTTGTTAAGCTACTGCGACCTTTACCGTTCTTCCAAGGAGCATTTAAACCATCTTGTTAAGCTACTGCGACCTGCATGTCTCTTCCAAGGGGCATTTAAACCGTCTTGTTAAGCTACTGCGGCCTGCACGTCTCTTCCAAGGGGCATTTAAACCGTCTTCTTAAGCTACTGCTACCACCACCGCTCTTCCAATGGGCATTTTAATCGTCTTGTTAAGCTACTGCGACGTGCACGTCTCTTTCAACGGGCATTTAAACCGTCTTGTTAAGCTACTGCGACCTGCACGTCTCTTTCAAGGGGCATTTAATCCGTGCTGTTAAGCTACTGCGACTTGTACGTCTTTCCAAGAGGCATTTAAACCATCTTGTTAAGCTACTGCGACCTGAATGTCTCTTCCAAGGGGCATTTAAACCATCTTGTTAAGCTACTGCGACCGGCACGTCTCTTCCAAGGGGCATTTAAACCGTCTTGCTAAGCTGCTGCGACCTGCATGTCTCAACCAAGGGGCATTTAAACCTTCTTGTTAAGCTACTGCGACCCCCACCACTCTTCCAAGGGGCATTTATACTGTCTTGTTAAGCTACTGCGACCTGCACGTCTCTTCCAAGGGGCATTTAAACCGTCTTGTTAAGCTACTGCTACCGCCACCGCTCTTCCAAGGGGCATTTTAAATGTCTTGTTAAGCTACTGCGACCTGCATGTCTCTTTCAACGGGCATTTAAAGTGTCTTGTTAAGCTACAGCGCCTTGCACGTCTTTTCCAAGGGGCATTTAAACCGTCTTGTTAAGCTACTGCGAACTGCATGTCTCTTCCAAGGGGCATTTAAACCGTCTTGTTAAGCTACTGCGACCTGCACGTCTCTTCCAAGGGGCATTTAAACCGTCTTGTTAAGCTACTGCTACCGCCTCCGCTCTTCCAAGGGGCGTTTTAACAGTCTTGTTAAGCTACTGCGACCTGCATGTCTCTTCCAAGGCATATTTAAACCGTCTTGTTAAGCTACTGCGACCTCCACCGCTCTTCCAAGGAGCATTTATACTGTCTTGTTAAGCTACTGCAACCTGCACGTCTCTTCCAAGGGGCATTTAAACCATCTTGTTAAGCTACTGCTACCGCCACCGCTCTTCCAAGGGGCATTTTAAACGTCTTGTTAAGCTACTGCGACCTGCACGTCTCTTCCAAGGGGCATTTAAACCGTCTTGTTAAACTACTGCGACCTGCACGTCTCTTCCAAGGGGCACTTAAACCGTCTTGTTAGCTACTGCTACCGCCACCGCTCTTCCAAGGGGCATTTTAACAGTCGTGTTAAGCTACTGCGACCTGCATGTCTCTTCCAAGGGGCATTTAAACCGTCTTGTTAAGCTACTGCGACCTGCACGTCTCTTCCAAGGGGCATTTAAACTGTCTTGTTAAGCTACTGATACCGCCACCGTTCTTCCAAGGGGCATTTAAACCGTCTTGTTAAGCTACTGCAACCTGCACGTCTCTTCCAAGGGTCATTTAAACCGTCTTGTTAAGCTACTGCTACCTTTAACGTTCTTCCAAGGGGCATTTAAACCGTCTTGTTAAGCTACTGCGACCTGCATGTCTCTTCCAAGGGGCATTTAAACCGTCTTGTTAAGCTACTGCGGCCTGCATGTCTCTTCCAAGGGGCATTTAAACCGTCTTGTTAAGCTACTGCTACCGCCACCGCTCTTCCAAGGGGCATTTTAATCGTTTGTTAAGCTACTGCGACGTGCACGTCTCTTTCAACGGGCATTTAAACCATCTTGTTAAGCTACTGTAACCTCCACCTCTTTTCCAAGGGGCATTTAAACCGTCTTCTTAAGCTATTGCAACCTGCACGTCTCTTCCAAGGGGCATTTAAACCGTCTTGTTAAGCTACTGCGACTTGTACGTCTTTTCCAAGGGGCATTTAAACCATCTTGTTAAGCTACTGCGACCTGCATGTCTCTTCCAAGGGGCATTTAAACCATCTTCTTAAGCTACTGCGACCTGCACGTCTCTTCCAAGGGGCATTTAATCCGTGTTGTTAAGCTACTGCGACTTGTACGTCTTTTCCAAGGGGCATTTAAACCATCTTGTCAAGCTACTGCGACCTGCATGTCTCTTCCAAGGGGCATTTAAACCATCTTGTTAAGCTACTGCGACCTGCACGTCTCTTCCAAGGGGCATTTAAACCGTCTTGCTAAGCTGCTGCGACCTGCATGTCTCAACCAAGGGGCATTTAAACCGTCGGGTTAAGCAACTGCTACCGCCACCGCTCTACCAAGGGGCATTTTAAACGTCTTGTTAAGCTATTGCGACCTGCACGTCTCTTTCAACGGGCATTTAAAGCGTCTTATTAAGCTACTGCGACCTGCACGTTTTTTCCAAGGGGCATTTAAACCGTCTTGTTAAGCTACTACGACCTTTACCGCTCTTCTAAGGGGCATTTAAACCGTCTTGTTAAGCTACTGCGACCTGCATGTCTCTTCCAAGGGGCATATAAACCGTCTTGTTAAGCTACTGCGACCTGCACGTCTCTTCCAAGGGGCATTTAAACTGTCTTGTTAAGCTACTGCTACCGCCACCGCTCTTCCAAGGGGCATTTTAACAGTCTTGTTAAGCTACTGCGACCTGCATGTCTCTTCCAAGGGGCATTTAAACAGTCTTTTTAAGCTACTGCGATCTGCACGTCTCTTCCAAGGGGCATTTAAACCGTCTTGTTAAGCTACTGCTACCGCCACCGCTCTTCCAAGGGGCATTTAAACCGTCTTTTTAAGATACTGTAACCTCCACCTCTTTTCCAAGGGGCATTTAAACCATCTTGTTAAGCTACTGCGACCGGCACGTCTCTTCCAAGGGGCATTTAAACCGTCTTGCTAAGCTGCTGCGACCTGCATGTCTCAACCAAGGGGCATTTAAACCTTCTTGTTAAGCTACTGCGACCCCCACCGCTCTTCCAAGGGGCATTTATACTGTCTTGTTAAGCTACTGCGACCTGCACGTCTCTTCCAAGGGGCATTTAAACCGTCTTGTTAAGCTACTGCTACCGCCACCGCTCTTCCAAGGGGCATTTTAAATGTCTTGTTAAGCTACTGCGACCTGCACGTCTCTTTCAACGGGCATTTAAAGTGTCTTGTTAAGCTACAGCGCCTTGCACGTCTTTTCCAAGGGGCATTTAAACCGTCTTGTTAAACTACTGCGACCTGCATGTCTCTTCCAAGGGGCCATTTAAACCGTCTTGTTAAGCTACTGCGAATTGCACGTCTCTTCCAAGGGGCTTTTAAACCGTCTTGTTAAGCTACTGCTACCACCTCCGCTCTTCCAAGGGGCGTTTTAACAGTCTTGTTAAGCTACTGCGACCTGCATGTCTCTTCCAAGGCATATTTAAACCGTCTTGTTAAGCTACTGCGACCTCCACCGCTCTTCCAAGGAGCATTTATACTGTCTTGTTAAGCTACTGCAACCTGCACGTCTCTTCCAAGGGGCATTTAAACCATCTTGTTAAGCTACTGCTAACCGCCACCGCTCTTCCAAGGGGCATTTTAAACGTCTTGTTAAGCTACTGCGACCTGCACGTCTCTTCCAAAGGGGCATTTAAACCGTCTTGTTAAGCTACTGCGACCTGCACGTCTCTTCCAAGGGGCACTTAAACCGTCTTGTTAGCTACTGCTACCGCCACCGCTCTTCCATGGGACATTTTAACAGTCTTGTTAAGCTACTGCGACCTGCATGTCTCTTCCAAGGGGCATTTAAACCGTCTTGTTAAGCTACTGCGGCCTGCATGTCTCTTCCAAGGGGCATTTAAACCGTCTTGTTAAGCTACTGCTACCGCCACCGCTCTTCCAAGGGGCATTTTAATCGTCTTGTTAAGCTACTGCGACGTGCACGTCTCTTTCAACGGGCATTTAAACCATCTTGTTAAGCTACTGTAACCTCCACCTCTTTTGCAAGGGGCATTTAAACCGTCTTCTTAAGATATTGCAACCTGCACGTCTCTTCCAAGGGGCATTTAAACCGTCTTGTTAAGCTACTGCGACTTGTACGTCTTTTCCAAGGGGCATTTAAACCATCTTGTTAAGCTACTGCGAACTGCATGTCTCTTCCAAGGGGCATTTAAACCATCTTCTTAAGCTACTGCGACCTGCACGTCTCTTCCAAGGGGCATTTAATCCGTGTTGTTAAGCTACTGCGACTTGTACGTCTTTTCCAAGGGGCATTTAAACCATCTTGTTAAGCTACTGCGACCTGCATGTCTCTTCCAAGGGGCATTTAAACCATCTTGTTAAGCTACTGCGACCTGCACGTCTCTTCCAAGGGGCATTTAAACCGTCTTGCTAAGCTGCTGCGACCTGCATGTCTCAACCAAGGGGCATTTAAACCGTCGTGTTAAGCTACTGCTACCGCCACCGCTCTACCAAGGGGCATTTTAAACGTCTTGTTAAGCTATTGCGACCTGCACGTTTTTTCCAAGGGGCATTTAAACCGTCTTGTTAAGCTACTACGACCTTTACCGCTCTTCCAAGGGGCATTTAAACCGTCTTGTTAAGCTACTGCGACCTGCAAGTCTCTTCCAAGGGGCATATAAACCGTCTTGTTAAGCTACTGCGACCTGCACGTCTCTTCCAAGGGGCATTTAAACTGTCTTGTTAAGCTACTGCTACCGCCACCGCTCTTCAAAGGGGCATTTTAACAGTCTTGTTAAGCTACTGCGACCTGCATGTCTCTTCCAAGGGGCATTTAAACAGTCTTTTTAAGCTACTGCGACCTGCACGTCTCTTCCAAGGGGCATTTAAACCGTCTTGTTAAGCTACTGCTACCGCCACCGCTCTTCCAAGGGGCATTTAAACCTTCTTGTTAAGATACTGTAACCTCCACCTCTTTTCCAAGGGGCATTTAAACCGTCTTGTTAAGCTACTGCAACCTGCACGTCTTTTGCAAGGGGCATTTAAACCGTCTTGCTAAGCTGCTGCGACCTGCATGTCTCAACCAAGGGGCATTTAAACCGTCTTGTTAAGCTACTGCGACCCCCACCACTCTTCCAAGGGGCATTTATACTGTCTTGTTAAGCTACTGCGACCTGCACGTCTCTTCCAAGGGGCATTTAAACCGTCTTGTTAAGCTACTGCGACCTGCACGTCTCTTCCAACGGGCATTTAAAGCGTCTTGTTAAGCTACTGCGCCTTGCACGTCTTTTCCAAGGGGCATTTAAACTGTCTTGTTAAGCTACTGCGACCTTTACCGCTCTTCCAAGGGGCATTTAAACCGTCTTGTTAAGCTACTGCGACCTGCATGTCTCTTCCAAGGGGCATTTAAACAGTCTTGTTAAGCTACTGCGACCTGCACGTCTCTTCCAAGGGGCATTTAAACCATCTTGTTAAGCTACTGCTACCGCCACCGCTCTTCCAAGGGGCATTTTAACAGTCTTGTTAAGCTACTGCGACCTGCATGTCTCTTCCAAGGGGCATTTAAACAGTCTTGTTAAGCTACTTCGACCTGCATGTCTCTTCCAAGGGGCACTTAAACCGTCTTGTTAAGCTACTGCTACCGCCACCGTTCTTCCAAGGGGCATTTAAACAGTCTTGTTAAGCTACTGTAACCTCCACCTCTTTTCCAAGGGGCATTTAAACTATCTTGTTAAGCTACTGCGACCTGCATGTCACTTCCAAGGGGCATTTAAACCATCTTGTTAAGCTAGTGCGACCTGCACGTCTCTTCCAAGGGGCATTTAAACAGTCTTGCTAAGCTGCTGCGACCTGCATGTCTCAACCAAGGGGCATTTAAACCGTCTTGTTAAGCTACTGCGACCCCCACCGCTCTTTCAAGGGGCATTTATACTGTCTTGTTAAGCTACTGCGACCTGCACGTCTCTTCCAAGGGGCATTTAAGCCGTCTTGTTAAGCTACTGCTACCGCCACCGCTCTTCCAAGCGGCATTTTAAACGTCTTGTTAAGCTACTGCGACCTGCACGTCTCTTTCAACGGGCATTTAAAGTGTCTTGTTAAGCTACTGCTACCGCCACCGCTCTTCCAAGGGGCATTTTAACAGTCTTGTTAAGCTACTGCGACCTGCATGTCTCTTCCAAGGGGCATTTAAACAGTCTTGTTAAGCTACTGCGACCTGCACGTCTCTTCCAAGGGGCATTTAAACCGTCTTGTTAAGCTACTGCTACCGCCACCGCTCTTCCAAGGGGCATTTAAACCGTCTTGTTAAGCTACTGTAACCTCCACCTCTTTTCCAAGGGGCATTTAAACTATATTGTTAAGCTACTGCGACCTGCATGTCACTTCCAAGGGGAATTTAAACCATATTATTAAGCTACTGCGACCGGCACGTCTCTTCCAAGGGGCATTTAAACCGTCTTGCTAAGCTGCTGCAACCTGCATGTCTCAACCAAGGGGCATTTAAACCGTCTTGTTAAGCAACTGCGACCCCCACCGCTCTTTCAAGGGGCATTTATACTGTCTTGTTAAGCTACTGCGACCTGCACGTCTCTTCCAAGGGGCATTTAAACCGTCTTGTTAAGCTACTGCTATCGCCACCGCTCTTCCAAGGGGCATTTTAAACGTCTTGTTAAGCTACTGTGACCTGCACGTCTCTTTCAACGGGCATTTAAAGTGTCTTGTTAAGCTACTGCGCCTTGCACGTCTTTTCCAAGGGGCATTTAAACCGTCTTGTTAAGCTACTGCGACCTGCATGTCTCTTCCAGGGGGCATTTAAACCGTCTTGTTAAGCTACTGCGACCTGCACGTCTCTTCCAAGGGGCATTTAAACCATCTTGTTAAGCTACTGCTACCGCCTCCGCTCTTCCAAGGGGCATTTTAACAGTCTTGTTAAGCTACTGCGACCTGCATGTCTCTTCCAAGGGGAATTTAAACCGTCTTATTAAGCTACTGCTACCTCCACCGCTCTTCCAAGGAGCATTTATACTGTCTTGTTAAGCTACTGCGACCTGCACGTCTCTTCCAAGGGGCATTTAAACCGTCTTGTTAAGCTACTGCTACCGCCACCACTCTTCCAAGGGGCATTTTAAACGTCTTGTTAAGCTACTGCGACCTGCACGTCTCTTTCATCGGGCATTTAAACAGTCTTGTTAAGCTACTGCGCCTTGCACGTCTTTTCCAAGGGGCATTTAAACCGTCTTGTTAAGCTACTGCGACCTGCATGTCTTTTCCAAGGGGCATTTAAACCGTCTTGTTAAGCTACTACGACCTGCACGTCTCTTCCAAGTGGCATTTAAACCGTCTTGTTAAGCTACTGCTACCGCCACTGCTCTTCCAAGGGGCATTTTAACAGTCTTGTTAAGCTACTGCGACCTGCATGTCTCTTCCAAGGGGCATTTAAACCGTCTTGTTAAGCTACTGCGACCTGCACGTCTCTTCCAAGGGGCATTTAAACCGTCTTGTTAAGCTACTGCTACCGCCACCGTTCTTCCAAGGGGCATTTAAACCGTCTTGTTAAGCTACTGCAACCTGCTCGTCTCTTCCAAGGGGCATTTAAACCGTCTTGTTAAGCTACTGCGACCTTTACCGTTCTTCCAAGGGGCATTTAAACCATCTTGTTAAGCTACTGCGACCTGCATGTCTCTTCCAAGGGGCATTTAAACCGTCTTGTTAAGCTACTGCGGCCTGCACGTCTCTTCCAAGGGGTATTTAAACCGTCTTGTTAAGCTACTGCTACCGCCACCGCTCTTCCAAGGGGCATTTTAATCGTCTTGTTAAGCTACTGCGACGTGCACGTCTCTTTCAACGGGCATTTAAACCGTCTTGTTAAGCTACTGTAACCTCCACCTCTTTTCCAAGGGGCATTTAAACCGTCTTCTTAAGCTACTGCAAACCGCACGTCTCTTCCAAGTGGCATTTAAACCGTCTTGTTAAACTACTGCGACCTGCACGTCTCTTTCAAGGGGCATGTAATCCTTGTTGTTAAGCTACTGCGACTTGTACGTCTTTTCCAAGGGGCATTTAAACCATCTTGTTAAGCTACTGCGACCTGCATGTCTCTTCCAAGGGGCATTTAAACCATCTTGTTAAGCTACTGCGACCTGCACGTCTCTTCCAAGGGGCATTTAAACCGTCTTGCTAAGCTGCTGCGACCTGCATGTCTCAACTAAGGGGCATTTAAACCGTCTTGTTAAGCTACTGCGACCCCCACTGCTCTTCCAAGGGGCATTTAAACCGTCTTGTTAATCTACTGCTACCGCCACCGCTCTTCCAAGGGGCATTTTAAACGTCTTGTTAAGCTACTGCGACCTGCACGTCTCTTTCAACGGGCATTTAAAGCGTCTTGTTAAGCTACTGCGCCTTGCACGTTTTTTCCAAGGGGCATTTAAACCGTCTTGTTAAGCTACTGCGACCTTTACCGCTCTTCCAAGGGGCATTTAAACCGTCTTGTTAAGCTACTGCGACCTGCATGTCTCTTCCAAGGGGCATTTAAACCGTCTTGTTAAGCTACTGCGACCTGCACGTCTCTTCCAAGGGGCATTTAAACCGTCTTGTTAAGCTACTGCTACCGCCACCGCTCTTCCAAGGGGCATTTTAACAGTCTTGTTAAGCTACAGCGACCTACATGTCTCTTCCAAGGGGCATTTAAACAGTCTTTTTAAGCTACTGCGACCTGCACGTCTCTTCCAAGGGGCATTTAAACCGTCTTGTTAAGCTACTGCTACCGCCACCGCTCTTCCAAGGGGCATTTAAACCGTCTTGTTAAGATACTGTAACCTCCACCTCTTTTCCAAGGGGCATTTAAACCGTCTTGTTAAGCTACTGCAACCTGCACGTCTCTTGCAAGGGGCATTTAAACCGTCTTGCTAAGCTGCTGCGACCTGCATGTCTCAACCAAGGGGCATTTAAACCGTCTTGTTAAGCTACTGCGACCCCCACCGCTCTTCCAAGGGGCATTTATACTGTCTTGTTAAGCTACTGCGACCTGCACGTCTCTTCCAAGGGGCATTTAAACCGTCTTGTTAAGCTACTGCTACCGCCACCGCTCTTCCAAGGGGCATTTAAACCGTCTTGTTAAGCTACTGTAACCTCCACCTCTTTTCCAAGGGGCATTTAAACTATATTGTTAAGCTACTGCGACCTGCATGTCACTTCCAAGGGGAATTTAAACCATATTATTAAGCTACTGCGACCGGCACGTCTCTTCCAAGGGGCATTTAAACCGTCTTGCTAAGCTGCTGCAACCTGCATGTCTCAACCAAGGGGCATTTAAACCGTCTTGTTAAGCAACTGCGACCCCCACCGCTCTTTCAAGGGGCATTTATACTGTCTTGTTAAGCTACTGCGACCTGCACGTCTCTTCCAAGGGGCATTTAAACCGTCTTGTTAAGCTACTGCTATCGCCACCGCTCTTCCAAGGGGCATTTTAAACGTCTTGTTAAGCTACTGTGACCTGCACGTCTCTTTCAACGGGCATTTAAAGTGTCTTGTTAAGCTACTGCGCCTTGCACGTCTTTTCCAAGGGGCATTTAAACCGTCTTGTTAAGCTACTGCGACCTGCATGTCTCTTCCAGGGGGCATTTAAACCGTCTTGTTAAGCTACTGCGACCTGCACGTCTCTTCCAAGGGGCATTTAAACCATCTTGTTAAGCTACTGCTACCGCCTCCGCTCTTCCAAGGGGCATTTTAACAGTCTTGTTAAGCTACTGCGACCTGCATGTCTCTTCCAAGGGGAATTTAAACCGTCTTATTAAGCTACTGCTACCTCCACCGCTCTTCCAAGGAGCATTTATACTGTCTTGTTAAGCTACTGCGACCTGCACGTCTCTTCCAAGGGGCATTTAAACCATCTTGTTAAGCTACTGCTACCGCCACCACTCTTCCAAGGGGCATTTTAAACGTCTTGTTAAGCTACTGCGACCTGCACGTCTCTTTCATCGGGCATTTAAACAGTCTTGTTAAGCTACTGCGCCTTGCACGTCTTTTCCAAGGGGCATTTAAACCGTCTTGTTAAGCTACTGCGACCTGCATGTCTTTTCCAAGGGGCATTTAAACCGTCTTGTTAAGCTACTACGACCTGCACGTCTCTTCCAAGTGGCATTTAAACCGTCTTGTTAAGCTACTGCTACCGCCACTGCTCTTCCAAGGGGCATTTTAACAGTCTTGTTAAGCTACTGCGACCTGCATGTCTCTTCCAAGGGGCATTTAAACCGTCTTGTTAAGCTACTGCGACCTGCACGTCTCTTCCAAGGGGCATTTAAACCGTCTTGTTAAGCTACTGCTACCGCCACCGTTCTTCCAAGGGGCATTTAAACCGTCTTGTTAAGCTACTGCAACCTGCTCGTCTCTTCCAAGGGGCATTTAAACCGTCTTGTTAAGCTACTGCGACCTTTACCGTTCTTCCAAGGGGCATTTAAACCATCTTGTTAAGCTACTGCGACCTGCATGTCTCTTCCAAGGGGCATTTAAACCGTCTTGTTAAGCTACTGCGGCCTGCACGTCTCTTCCAAGGGGTATTTAAACCGTCTTGTTAAGCTACTGCTACCGCCACCGCTCTTCCAAGGGGCATTTTAATCGTCTTGTTAAGCTACTGCGACGTGCACGTCTCTTTCAACGGGCATTTAAACCGTCTTGTTAAGCTACTGTAACCTCCACCTCTTTTCCAAGGGGCATTTAAACCGTCTTCTTAAGCTACTGCAAACCGCACGTCTCTTCCAAGTGGCATTTAAACCGTCTTGTTAAACTACTGCGACCTGCACGTCTCTTTCAAGGGGCATGTAATCCTTGTTGTTAAGCTACTGCGACTTGTACGTCTTTTCCAAGGGGCATTTAAACCATCTTGTTAAGCTACTGCGACCTGCATGTCTCTTCCAAGGGGCATTTAAACCATCTTGTTAAGCTACTGCGACCTGCACGTCTCTTCCAAGGGGCATTTAAACCGTCTTGCTAAGCTGCTGCGACCTGCATGTCTCAACTAAGGGGCATTTAAACCGTCTTGTTAAGCTACTGCGACCCCCACTGCTCTTCCAAGGGGCATTTAAACCGTCTTGTTAAGCTACTGCTACCGCCACCGCTCTTCCAAGGGGCATTTTAAACGTCTTGTTAAGCTACTGCGACCTGCACGTCTCTTTCAACGGGCATTTAAAGCGTCTTGTTAAGCTACTGCGCCTTGCACGTTTTTTCCAAGGGGCATTTAAACCGTCTTGTTAAGCTACTGCGACCTTTACCGCTCTTCCAAGGGGCATTTAAACCGTCTTGTTAAGCTACTGCGACCTGCATGTCTCTTCCAAGGGGCATTTAAACCGTCTTGTTAAGCTACTGCGACCTGCACGTCTCTTCCAAGGGGCATTTAAACCGTCTTGTTAAGCTACTGCTACCGCCACCGCTCTTCCAAGGGGCATTTTAACAGTCTTGTTAAGCTACAGCGACCTACATGTCTCTTCCAAGGGGCATTTAAACAGTCTTTTTAAGCTACTGCGACCTGCACGTCTCTTCCAAGGGGCATTTAAACCGTCTTGTTAAGCTACTGCTACCGCCACCGCTCTTCCAAGGGGCATTTAAACCGTCTTGTTAAGATACTGTAACCTCCACCTCTTTTCCAAGGGGCATTTAAACCGTCTTGTTAAGCTACTGCAACCTGCACGTCTCTTGCAAGGGGCATTTAAACCGTCTTGCTAAGCTGCTGCGACCTGCATGTCTCAACCAAGGGGCATTTAAACAGTCTTGTTAAGCTACTGCGACCCCCACCGCTCTTCCAAGGGGCATTTATACTGTCTTGTTAAGCTACTGCGACCTGCACGTCTCTTCCAAGGGGCATTTAAACCATCTTGTTAAGCTACTGCTATCGCCACCGCTCTTCCAAGGGGCATTTTAAACGTCTTGTTAAGCTACTGCGACCTGCACGTCTCTTTCAATGGGCATTTAAAGCGTCTTGTTAAGCTACTGCGCCTTGCACGTCTTTTCCAAGGGGCATTTAAACCGTCTTGTTAAGCTACTGCGACCTTTACCGCTCTTCCAAGGGGCATTTAAACCGTTTTGTTAAGCTACTGCGACCTGCATGTCTCTTCCAAGGGGCATTTAAACCGTCTTGTTAAGCTACTGCGACCTGCATGTCTCTTCCAAGGGGCATTTAAACCGTCTTGTTAAGCTACTGCTACCGCCACCGCTCGTCCAAGGGGCATTTTAACAGTCTTGTTAAGCTACTGCGACCTGCATGTCTCTTCCAAGGGGCATTTAAACAGTCTTGTTAAGCTACTGCGACCTGCACGTCTCTTCCAAGGGGCATTTAAACCGTCTTGATAAGCTGCTGCGACCTGCACGTCTCTTTCAAGGGGCATTTAAACTGTGTTGTTAAGCTACTGCGACCTCCACCTCTCTTCCAAGGGGCATTTAAACCATCTTGTTAAGCTACTACGACCTGCACGTCTCTTCCAAGGGGCATTTAAACCATCTTGTTAAGCTACTGCTACCGCCACCGCTCTTCCAAGGGGCATTTTAACCATCTTGTTAAGCTACTGCGACCTGCACGTCTCTTTCAAGGGGCATTTAATCCGTGTTGTTAAGCTACTGCGACTTGTACGTCTTTTCCAAGGGGCATTTAAACCATCTTGTTAAGCTACTGCGAACTGCATGTCTCTTCCAAGGGGCATTTAAACCGTCTTGCTAAGCTGCTGTGACCTGCATGTCTCAACCAAGGGGCATTTAAACCGTCTTGCTAAGCTACTGCGACCCCCACCGCTCTTCCAAGGGGCATTTATACTGTCTTATTAAGCTACTGCGACCTGCACGTCTCTTCCAAGGGGCATTTAAACCGTCTTGTTAAGCTACTGCTACCGCCACCGCTCTTCCAAGGGGCATTTTAAACGTCTTGTTAAGCTACTGCGACCTGCACATCTCTTTCAACGGGGATTTAAAGCATCTTGTTAAGCTACTGCGCCTTGCACGTTTTTTCCAAGGGGCATTTAAACCGTCTTGTTAAGCTACTGCGACCTTTACCGCTCTTCCAAGGGGCATTTAAACCGTCTTGTTAAGCTACTGCGACCTGCATGTCTCTTCCAAGGGGCATTTAAACCGTCTTGTTAAGCTACTGCGACCTGCACGTCTCTTCCAAGGGGCATTTAAACCGTCTTGTTAAGCTACTGCTACCGCCACCGCTCTTCCAAGGGGCATTTTAACAGTCTTGTTCAGCTACTGCGAACTGCATGTCTCTTCCAAGGGGCATTTAAACAGTCTTTTTAAGCTACTGCGACCTGCACGTCTTTTCCAAGGGGCATTTAAACCGTCTTGTTAAGCTACTGCTACCGCCACCGCTCTTCCAAGGGGCATTTAAACCGTCTTGTTAAGATACTGCAACCTCCACCTCTTTTCCAAGGGGCATTTAAACCGTCTTGTTAAGCTACTGCAACCTGCACGTCTCTTGCAAGGGGCATTTAAACTGTCTTGCTAAGCTGCTGCGACCTGCATGTCTCAACCAAGGGGCATTTAAACCGTCTTTTTAAGCTACTGCGACCCCCACCGCTCTTCCAAGGGGCATTTATACTGTCTTGTTAAGCTACTGCGACCTGCACGTCTCTTCCAAGGGGCATTTAAATCGTCTTGTTAAGCTACTGCTACCGCCACCGCTCTTCCAAGGGGCATTTTAAACGTCTTGTTAAGCTACTGCGACCTGCACGTCTCTTTCAACGGGCATTAAAAGCGTCTTGTTAAGCTACTGCGCCTTGCACGTCTTTTCCAAGGGGCATTTAAACCGTCTTGTTAAGCTACTGCGACCTTTACCGCTCTTCCAAGGGGCATTTAAACCGTCTTGTTAAGCTACTGCGACCTGCATGTCTCTTCCAAGGGGCATTTAAACCGTCTTGTTAAGCTACTGCGACCTGCATGTCTCTTCCATGGGGCATTTAAACCGTCTTGTTAAGCTACTGCGACCTGCACGTCTCTTCCAAGGGGCATTTAAACCGTCTTGTTAAGCTACTGCTACCGCCTCCGCTCTTCCAAGGGGCATTTTAACAGTCTTGTTAAGCTACTGCGACCTGCATGTCTCTTCCAAGGGGAATTTAAACTGTCTTATTAAGCTACTGCGACCTCCACCGCTCTTCCAATGAGCATTTATACTGTCTTGTTAAGCTACTGCGACCTGCACGTATCTTCCAAGGGGCATTTAAACCGTCTTGTTAAGCTACTGCTACCGCCACCGCTCTTCCAAGGGGCATTTTAAACGTCTTGTTAAGCTACTGCAACCTGCGCGTCTCTTTCATCGGGCATTTAAACAGTCTTGTTAAGCTACTGCGCCTTGCACGTCTTTTCCAAGGGGCATTTAAACCGTCTTGTTAAGCTACTGCGACCTGCACGTCTCTTCCAAGTGGCATTTAAACCGTCTTGTTAAGCTACTGCTACCGCCACTGCTCTTCCAAGGGGCATTTTAACAGTCTTGTTAAGCTACTGCGACCTGCATGTCTCTTCCAAGGGGCATTTAAACCGTCTTGTTAAGCTACTGCGACCTGCACGTCTCTTCCAAGGGGCATTTAAACCGTCTTGTTAAGCTACTGCTACCGCCACCGTTCTTCCAAGGGGCATTTAAACCGTCTTGTTAAGCTACTGCAACCTGCACGTCTCTTCCAAGGGGCATTTAAAAATTCTTGTTAAGCTACTGCGACCTTTACCGTTCTTCCAAGGGGCATTTAAACCGTCTTGTTAAGCTACTGCGACCTGCATGTCTCTTCCAAGGGGCATTTAAACCGTATTGTTAAGCTACTGCTACCGCCACCGCTCTTCCAAGGGGCATTTTAATCGTCTTGTTAAGCTACTGCGACGTGCACGTCTCTTTCAACGGGCATTTAAACCGTCTTGTTAAGCTACTGTAACCTCCACCTCGTTTCCAAGGGGCATTTAAACCGTCTTCTTAAGCTACTGCAACCTGCACGTCTCTTCCAAGGGGCATTTAAACCGTCTTGTTAAACTACTGCGACCTGCACGTCTCTTTCAAGGGCCATTTAATCCGTGTTGTTAAGCTACTGCGACTTGTACGTCTTTTCCAAGGGGCATTTAAACCATCTTGTTAAGCTACTGCGACCTGCATGTCTCTTCCAAGGGGCATTTAAACCATCTTGTTAAGCTACTGCGACCTGCACGTCTCTTCCAAGGGGCATTTAAACCGTCTTGCTAAGCTGCTGCGACCTGCATGTCTCAACTAAGGGGCATTTAAACCGTCTTGTTAAGCTACTGCGACCCCCACCGCTCTTCCAAGGGGCATTTAAACCGTCTTGTTAAGCTACTGCTACCGCCACCGCTCTTCCAAGGGGCATTTTAAACGTCTTGTTAAGCTACTGCGACCTGCACGTCTCTTTCAACGGGCATTTAAAGCATTTTGTTAAGCTACTGCGCCTTGCACGTTTTTTCCAAGGGGCATTTAAACCTTCTTGTTAAGCTACTGCGACCTTTACCGCTCTTCCAAGGGGCATTTAAACCGTCTTGTTAAACTACTGCGACCTGCATGTCTCTTCCAAGGGGCATTTAAACCGTCTTGTTAAGCTACTGCGACCTGCACGTCTCTTCCAAGGGGCATTTAAACCGTTTGGTAAGCTACTGCTACCGCCACCGCTCTTCCAAGGGGCATTTTAACAGTCTTGTTAAGCTACTGCGACCTACATGTCTCTTCCAAGGGGCATTTAAACAGTCTTTTTAAGCTACTGCGACCTGCACGTCTCTTCCAAGGGGCATTTAAACCGTCTTGTTAAGCTACTGCTACCGCCACCGCTCTTCCAAGGGGCATTTAAACCGTCTTGTTAAGATACTGTAACCTCCACCTCTTTTCCAAGGGGCATTTAAACCGTCTTCTTAAGCTACTGCAACCTGCACGTCTCTTGCAAGGGGCATTTAAACCGTCTTGCTAAGCTGCTGCGACCTGCATGTCTCAACCAAGGGGCATTTAAACCGTCTTGTTAAGCTACTGCGACCCCCACCGCTCTTCCAAGGGGCATTTATACTGTCTTATTAAGCTACTGCGACCTGCACGTCTCTTCCAAGGGGCATTTAAACCGTCTTGTTAAGCTACTGCTACCGCCACCGCTCTTCCAAGGGGCATTTTAAACGTCTTGTTAAGCTACTGCGACCTGCACATCTCTTTCAACGGGGATTTAAAGCATCTTGTTAAGCTACTGCGCCTTGCACGTTTTTTCCAAGGGGCATTTAAACCGTCTTGTTAAGCTACTGCGACCTTTACCGCTCTTCCAAGGGGCATTTAAACCGTCTTGTTAAGCTACTGCGACCTGCATGTCTCTTCCAAGGGGCATTTAAACCGTCTTGTTAAGCTACTGCGACCTGCACGTCTCTTCCAAGGGGCATTTAAACCGTCTTGTTAAGCTACTGCTACCGCCACCGCTCTTCCAAGGGGCATTTTAACAGTCTTGTTCAGCTACTGCGAACTGCATGTCTCTTCCAAGGGGCATTTAAACAGTCTTTTTAAGCTACTGCGACCTGCACGTCTTTTCCAAGGGGCATTTAAACCGTCTTGTTAAGCTACTGCTACCGCCACCGCTCTTCCAAGGGGCATTTAAACCGTCTTGTTAAGATACTGCAACCTCCACCTCTTTTCCAAGGGGCATTTAAACCGTCTTGTTAAGCTACTGCAACCTGCACGTCTCTTGCAAGGGGCATTTAAACTGTCTTGCTAAGCTGCTGCGACCTGCATGTCTCAACCAAGGGGCATTTAAACCGTCTTTTTAAGCTACTGCGACCCCCACCGCTCTTCCAAGGGGCATTTATACTGTCTTGTTAAGCTACTGCGACCTGCACGTCTCTTCCAAGGGGCATTTAAATCGTCTTGTTAAGCTACTGCTACCGCCACCGCTCTTCCAAGGGGCATTTTAAACGTCTTGTTAAGCTACTGCGACCTGCACGTCTCTTTCAACGGGCATTAAAAGCGTCTTGTTAAGCTACTGCGCCTTGCACGTCTTTTCCAAGGGGCATTTAAACCGTCTTGTTAAGCTACTGCGACCTTTACCGCTCTTCCAAGGGGCATTTAAACCGTCTTGTTAAGCTACTGCGACCTGCATGTCTCTTCCAAGGGGCATTTAAACCGTCTTGTTAAGCTACTGCGACCTGCATGTCTCTTCCATGGGGCATTTAAACCGTCTTGTTAAGCTACTGCGACCTGCACGTCTCTTCCAAGGGGCATTTAAACCGTCTTGTTAAGCTACTGCTACCGCCTCCGCTCTTCCAAGGGGCATTTTAACAGTCTTGTTAAGCTACTGCGACCTGCATGTCTCTTCCAAGGGGAATTTAAACTGTCTTATTAAGCTACTGCGACCTCCACCGCTCTTCCAATGAGCATTTATACTGTCTTGTTAAGCTACTGCGACCTGCACGTATCTTCCAAGGGGCATTTAAACCGTCTTGTTAAGCTACTGCTACCGCCACCGCTCTTCCAAGGGGCATTTTAAACGTCTTGTTAAGCTACTGCAACCTGCGCGTCTCTTTCATCGGGCATTTAAACAGTCTTGTTAAGCTACTGCGCCTTGCACGTCTTTTCCAAGGGGCATTTAAACCGTCTTGTTAAGCTACTGCGACCTGCACGTCTCTTCCAAGTGGCATTTAAACCGTCTTGTTAAGCTACTGCTACCGCCACTGCTCTTCCAAGGGGCATTTTAACAGTCTTGTTAAGCTACTGCGACCTGCATGTCTCTTCCAAGGGGCATTTAAACCGTCTTGTTAAGCTACTGCGACCTGCACGTCTCTTCCAAGGGGCATTTAAACCGTCTTGTTAAGCTACTGCTACCGCCACCGTTCTTCCAAGGGGCATTTAAACCGTCTTGTTAAGCTACTGCAACCTGCACGTCTCTTCCAAGGGGCATTTAAAAATTCTTGTTAAGCTACTGCGACCTTTACCGTTCTTCCAAGGGGCATTTAAACCGTCTTGTTAAGCTACTGCGACCTGCATGTCTCTTCCAAGGGGCATTTAAACCGTATTGTTAAGCTACTGCTACCGCCACCGCTCTTCCAAGGGGCATTTTAATCGTCTTGTTAAGCTACTGCGACGTGCACGTCTCTTTCAACGGGCATTTAAACCGTCTTGTTAAGCTACTGTAACCTCCACCTCGTTTCCAAGGGGCATTTAAACCGTCTTCTTAAGCTACTGCAACCTGCACGTCTCTTCCAAGGGGCATTTAAACCGTCTTGTTAAACTACTGCGACCTGCACGTCTCTTTCAAGGGCCATTTAATCCGTGTTGTTAAGCTACTGCGACTTGTACGTCTTTTCCAAGGGGCATTTAAACCATCTTGTTAAGCTACTGCGACCTGCATGTCTCTTCCAAGGGGCATTTAAACCATCTTGTTAAGCTACTGCGACCTGCACGTCTCTTCCAAGGGGCATTTAAACCGTCTTGCTAAGCTGCTGCGACCTGCATGTCTCAACTAAGGGGCATTTAAACCGTCTTGTTAAGCTACTGCGACCCCCACCGCTCTTCCAAGGGGCATTTAAACCGTCTTGTTAAGCTACTGCTACCGCCACCGCTCTTCCAAGGGGCATTTTAAACGTCTTGTTAAGCTACTGCGACCTGCACGTCTCTTTCAACGGGCATTTAAAGCATTTTGTTAAGCTACTGCGCCTTGCACGTTTTTTCCAAGGGGCATTTAAACCTTCTTGTTAAGCTACTGCGACCTTTACCGCTCTTCCAAGGGGCATTTAAACCGTCTTGTTAAACTACTGCGACCTGCATGTCTCTTCCAAGGGGCATTTAAACCGTCTTGTTAAGCTACTGCGACCTGCACGTCTCTTCCAAGGGGCATTTAAACCGTTTGGTAAGCTACTGCTACCGCCACCGCTCTTCCAAGGGGCATTTTAACAGTCTTGTTAAGCTACTGCGACCTACATGTCTCTTCCAAGGGGCATTTAAACAGTCTTTTTAAGCTACTGCGACCTGCACGTCTCTTCCAAGGGGCATTTAAACCGTCTTGTTAAGCTACTGCTACCGCCACCGCTCTTCCAAGGGGCATTTAAACCGTCTTGTTAAGATACTGTAACCTCCACCTCTTTTCCAAGGGGCATTTAAACCGTCTTCTTAAGCTACTGCAACCTGCACGTCTCTTGCAAGGGGCATTTAAACCGTCTTGCTAAGCTGCTGCGACCTGCATGTCTCAACCAAGGGGCATTTAAACCGTCTTGTTAAGCTACTGCGACCCCCACCGCTCTTCCAAGGGGCATTTATACTGTCTTGTTAAGCTACTGCGACCTGCACGTCTCTTCCAAGGGGCATTTAAACCGTCTTGTTAAGCTACTGCTATCGCCACCGCTCTTCCAAGGGGCATTTTAAACGTCTTGTTAAGCTACTGCGACCTGCACGTCTCTTTCAATGGGCATTTAAAGCGTCTTGTTAAGCTACTGCGCCTTGCACGTCTTTTCCAAGGGGCATTTAAACCGTCTTGTTAAGCTACTGCGACCTTTACCGCTCTTCCAAGTGGCATTTAAACCGTCTTGTTAAGCTACTGCGACCTGCATGTCTCTTCCAAGGGGCATTTAAACCGTCTTGTTAAGCTACTGCGAACTGCACGTCTCTTCCAAGGGGCATTTAAACCGTCTTGTTAAGCTACTGCTACCGCCACCGCTCTTCCAGGGGGCATTTTAACAGTCTTGTTCAGCTACTGCGACCTGCATGTCTCTTCCAAGGGGCATTTAAACAGTCTTTTTAAGCTACTGCGACCTGCACGTCTTTTCCAAGGGGCATTTAAACCATCTTGTTAAGCTACTGCTACCGCCACCGCTCTTCCAAGGGGCATTTAAACCGTCTTGTTAAGATACTGTAACCTCCACCTCTTTTCCAAGGGGCATTTAAACCGTCTTGTTAAGCTACTGCAACCTGCACGTCTCTTGTAAGGGGCATTTAAACTGTCTTGCTAAGCTGCTGCGACCTGCATGTCTCAACCAAGGGGCATTTAAACCGTCTTTTTAAGCTACTGCGACCCCCACCGCTCTTCCAAGGGGCATTTATACGGTCTTGTTAAGCTACTGCGACCTGCACGTCTCTTGCAAGGGGCATTTAAATCGTCTTGTTAAGCTACTGCTACCGCCACCGCTCTTCCAAGGGGCATTTTAAACGTCTTGTTAAGCTACTGCGACCTGCACGTCTCTTTCAACGGGCATTAAAAGCGTCTTGTTAAGCTACTGCGCCTTGCACGTCTTTTCCAAGCGGCATTTAAACCGTCTTGTTAAGCTACTGCGACCTTTACCGCTCTTCCAAGGGGCATTTAAACCGTCTTGTTAAGCTACTGCGACCTGCATGTCTCTTCCAAGGGGCATTTAAACCGTCTTGTTAAGCTACTGCGACCTGCATGTCTCTTCCATGGGGCATTTAAACCGTCTTGTTAAGCTACTGCGACCTGCACGTCTCTTCCAAGGGGCATTTAAACCGTCTTGTTAAGCTACTGCTACCGCCTCCGCTCTTCCAAGGGGCATTTTAACAGTCTTGTTAAGCTACTGCGACCTGCATGTCTCTTCCAAGGGGAATTTAAACCGTCTTATTAAGCTACTGCGACCTCCACCGCTCTTCCAATGAGCATTTATACTGTCTTGTTAAGCTACTGCGACCTGCACGTATCTTCCAAGGGGCATTTAAACCGTCTTGTTAAGCTACTGCTACCGCAACCGCTCTTCCAAGGGGCATTTTAAACGTCTTGTTAAGCTACTGCAACCTGCGCGTCTCTTTCATCGGGCATTTAAACAGTCTTGTTAAGCTACTGCGCCTTGCACGTCTTTTCCAAGGGGCATTTAAACCGTCTTGTTAAGCTACTGCGACCTGCATGTCTCTTCCAAGGGGCATTTAAACCGTCTTGTTAAGCTACTACGACCTGCACGTCTCTTCCAAGTGGCATTTAAACCGTCTTGTTAAGCTACTGCTACCGCCACTGCTCTTCCAAGGGGCATTTTAACAGTCTTGTTAAGCTACTGCGACCTGCATTTCTCTTCCAAGGGGCATTTAAACCGTCTTGTTAAGCTACTGCGACCTGCACGTCTCTTCCAAGGGGCATTTAAACCGTCTTGTTAAGCTACTGCTACCGCCACCGTTCTTCCAAGGGGCATTTAAACCGTCTTGTTAAGCTACTGCAACCTGCACGTCTCTTCCAAGGGGCATTTAAACCGTCTTGTTAAGCTACTGCGACCTTTACCGTTCTTCCAAGGGGCATTTAAACCGTCTTGTTAAGCTACTGCGACCTGCATGTCTCTTCCAAGGGGCATTTAAACCGTATTGTTAAGCTACTGCTACTGCCACCGCTCTTCCAAGGGGCATTTTAATCGTCTTGTTAAGCTACTGCGACGTGCACATCTCTTTCAACGGGCATTTAAACCGTCTTGTTAAGCTACTGTAACCTCCACCTCGTTTCCAAGGGGCATTTAAACCGTCTTCTTAAGCTACTGCAACCTGCACGTCTCTTCCAAGGGGCATTTAAACCGTCTTGTTAAACTACTGCGACCTGCACGTCTCTTTCAAGGGCCATTTAATCCGTGTTGTTAAGCTACTGCGACTTGCACGTCTTTTCCAAGGGGCATTTAAACCATCTTGTTAAGCTACTGCGACCTGCATGTCTCTTCCAAGGGGCATTTAAACCATCTTGTTAAGCTACTGCGACCTGCACGTCTCTTCCAAAGGTCATTTAAACCGTCTTGCTAAGCTGCTGCGACCTGCATGTCTCAACTAAGGGGCATTTAAACCGTCTTGTTAAGCTACTGCGACCCCCACCGCTCTTCCAAGGGGCATTTAAACCGTCTTGTTAAGCTACTGCTACCGCCACCGATCTTCCAAGGGGCATTTTAAACGTCTTGTTAAGCTACTGCGACCGGCACGTCTCTTTCAACGGGCATTTAAAGCATCTTGTTAAGCTACTGCGCCTTGCACGTTTTTTCCAAGGGGCATTTAAACCGTCTTGTTAAGCTACTGCGACCTTTACCGCTCTTCCAAGGGGCATTTAAACCGTCTTGTTAAACTACTGCGACCTGCATGTCTCTTCCAAGGGGCATTTAAACCGTCTTGTTAAGCTACTGCGACCTGCACGTCTCTTCCAAGGGGCATTTAAACCGTCTTGTTAAGCTACTGCTACCGCCACCGCTCTTCCAAGGGGCATTTTAACAGTCTTGTTAAGCTACTGCGACCTACATGTCTCTTCCAAGGGGCATTTAAACAGTCTTTTTAAGCTACTGCGACCTGCACGTCTCTTCCAAGGGGCATTTAAACCGTCTTGCTAAGCTGCTGCGACCTGCATGTCTCAACTAAGGGGCATTTAAACCGTCTTGTTAAGCTACTGCGACCCCCACCGCTCTTCCAAGGGGCATTTAAACCGTCTTGTTAAGCTACTGCTACCGCCACCGCTCTTCCAAGGGGCATTTTAAACGTCTTGTTAAGCTACTGCGACCTGCACGTCTCTTTCAACGGGCATTTAAAGCATCTTGTTAAGCTACTGCGCCTTGCACGTTTTTTCCAAGGGGCATTTAAACCGTCTTGTTAAGCTACTGCGACCTTTACCGCTCTTCCAAGGGGCATTTAAACCGTCTTGTTAAACTACTGCGACCTGCATGTCTCTTCCAAGGGGCATTTAAACCGTCTTGTTAAGCTACTGCGACCTGCACGTCTCTTCCAAGGGGCATTTAAACCGTCTTGTTAAGCTACTGCTACCGCCACCGCTCTTCCAAGGGGCATTTTAACAGTCTTGTTAAGCTACTGCGACCTACATGTCTCTTCCAAGGGGCATTTAAACAGTCTTTTTAAGCTACTGCGACCTGCACGTCTCTTCCAAGGGGCATTTAAACCGTCTTGTTAAGCTACTGCTACCGCCACCGCTCTTCCAAGGGGCATTTAAACCGTCTTGTTAAGATACTGTAACCTCCACCTCTTTTCCAAGGGGCATTTAAACCGTCTTCTTAAGCTACTGCAACCTGCACGTCTCTTGCAAGGGGCATTTAAACCGTCTTGCTAAGCTGCTGCGACCTGCATGTCTCAACCAAGGGGCATTTAAACCGTCTTGTTAAGCTACTGCGACCCCCACCGCTCTTCCAAGGGGCATTTATACTGTCTTGTTAAGCTACTGCGACCTGCACGTCTCTTCCAAGGGGCATTTAAACCGTCTTGTTAAGCTACTGCTATCGCCACCGCTCTTCCAAGGGGCATTTTAAACGTCTTGTTAAGCTACTGCGACCTGCACGTCTCTTTCAATGGGCATTTAAAGCGTCTTGTTAAGCTACTGCGCCTTGCACGTCTTTTCCAAGCGGCATTTAAACCGTCTTGTTAAGCTACTGCGACCTTTACCGCTCTTCCAAGGGGCATTTAAACCGTCTTGTTAAGCTACTGCGACCTGCATGTCTCTTCCAAGGGGCATTTAAACCGTCTTGTTAAGCTACTGCGACCTGCATGTCTCTTCCATGGGGCATTTAAACCGTCTTGTTAAGCTACTGCGACCTGCACGTCTCTCCCAAGGGGCATTTAAACCGTCTTGTTAAGCTACTGCTACCGCCTCCGCTCTTCCAAGGGGCATTTTAACAGTCTTGTTAAGCTACTGCGACCTGCATGTCTCTTCCAAGGGGAATTTAAACCGTCTTATTAAGCTACTGCGACCTCCACCGCTCTTCCAATGAGCATTTATACTGTCTTGTTAAGCTACTGCGACCTGCACGTATCTTCCAAGGGGCATTTAAACCGTCTTGTTAAGCTACTGCTACCGCCACCGCTCTTCCAAGGGGCATTTTAAACGTCTTGTTAAGCTACTGCAACCTGCGCGTCTCTTTCATCGGGCATTTAAACAGTCTTGTTAAGCTACTGCGCCTTGCACGTCTTTTCCAAGGGGCATTTAAACCGTCTTGTTAAGCTACTGCGACCTGCATGTCTCTTCCAAGGGGCATTTAAACCGTCTTGTTAAGCTACTACGACCTGCACGTCTCTTCCAAGTGGCATTTAAACCGTCTTGTTAAGCTACTGCTACCGCCACTGCTCTTCCAAGGGGCATTTTAACAGTCTTGTTAAGCTACTGCGACCTGCATTTCTCTTCCAAGGGGCATTTAAACCGTCTTGTTAAGCTACTGCGACCTGCACGTCTCTTCCAAGGGGCATTTAAACCGTCTTGTTAAGCTACTGCTACCGCCACCGTTCTTCCAAGGGGCATTTAAACCGTCTTGTTAAGCTACTGCAACCTGCACGTCTCTTCCAAGGGGCATTTAAACCGTCTTGTTAAGCTACTGCGACCTTTACCGTTCTTCCAAGGGGCATTTAAACCGTCTTGTTAAGCTACTGCGACCTGCATGTCTCTTCCAAGGGGCATTTAAACCGTATTGTTAAGCTACTGCTACCGCCACCGCTCTTCCAAGGGGCATTTTAATCGTCTTGTTAAGCTACTGCGACGTGCACGTCTCTTTCAACGGGCATTTAAACCGTCTTGTTAAGCTACTGTAACCTCCACCTCGTTTCCAAGGGGCATTTAAACCGTCTTCTTAAGCTACTGCAACCTGCACGTCTCTTCCAAGGGGCATTTAAACCGTCTTGTTAAACTACTGCGACCTGCACGTCTCTTTCAAGGGCCATTTAATCCGTGTTGTTAAGCTACTGCGACTTGTACGTCTTTTCCAAGGGGCATTTAAACCATCTTGTTAAGCTACTGCGACCTGCATGTCTCTTCCAAGGGGCATTTAAACCATCTTGTTAAGCTACTGCGACCTGCACGTCTCTTCCAAAGGTCATTTAAACCGTCTTGCTAAGCTGCTGCGACCTGCATGTCTCAACTAAGGGGCATTTAAACCGTCTTGTTAAGCTACTGCGACCCCCACCGCTCTTCCAAGGGGCATTTAAACCGCCTTGTTAAGCTACTGCTACCGCCACCGCTCTTCCAAGGGGCATTTTAAACGTCTTGTTAAGCTACTGCGACCGGCACGTCTCTTTCAACGGGCATTTAAAGCATCTTGTTAAGCTACTGCGCCTTGCACGTTTTTTCCAAGGGGCATTTAAACCGTCTTGTTAAGCTACTGCGACCTTTACCGCTCTTCCAAGGGGCATTTAAACCGTCTTGTTAAACTACTGCGACCTGCATGTCTCTTCCAAGGGGCATTTAAACCGTCTTGTTAAGCTACTGCGACCTGCACGTCTCTTCCAAGGGGCATTTAAACCGTCTTGTTAAGCTACTGCTACCGCCACCGCTCTTCCAAGGGGCATTTTAACAGTCTTGTTAAGCTACTGCGACCTACATGTCTCTTCCAAGGGGCATTTAAACAGTCTTTTTAAGCTACTGCGACCTGCACGTCTCTTCCAAGGGGCATTTAAACCGTCTTGCTAAGCTGCTGCGACCTGCATGTCTCAACTAAGGGGCATTTAAACCGTCTTGTTAAGCTACTGCGACCCCCACCGCTCTTCCAAGGGGCATTTAAACCGTCTTGTTAAGCTACTGCTACCGCCACCGCTCTTCCAAGGGGCATTTTAAACGTCTTGTTAAGCTACTGCGACCTGCACGTCTCTTTCAACGGGCATTTAAAGCATCTTGTTAAGCTACTGCGCCTTGCACGTTTTTTCCAAGGGGCATTTAAACCGTCTTGTTAAGCTACTGCGACCTTTACCGCTCTTCCAAGGGGCATTTAAACCGTCTTGTTAAACTACTGCGACCTGCATGTCTCTTCCAAGGGGCATTTAAACCGTCTTGTTAAGCTACTGCGACCTGCACGTCTCTTCCAAGGGGCATTTAAACCGTCTTGTTAAGCTACTGCTACCGCCACCGCTCTTCCAAGGGGCATTTTAACAGTCTTGTTAAGCTACTGCGACCTACATGTCTCTTCCAAGGGGCATTTAAACAGTCTTTTTAAGCTACTGCGACCTGCACGTCTCTTCCAAGGGGCATTTAAACCGTCTTGTTAAGCTACTGCTACCGCCACCGCTCTTCCAAGGGGCATTTAAACCGTCTTGTTAAGATACTGTAACCTCCACCTCTTTTCCAAGGGGCATTTAAACCGTCTTCTTAAGCTACTGCAACCTGCACGTCTCTTGCAAGGGGCATTTAAACCGTCTTGCTAAGCTGCTGCGACCTGCATGTCTCAACCAAGGGGCATTTAAACCGTCTTGTTAAGCTACTGCGACCCCCACCGCTCTTCCAAGGGGCATTTATACTGTCTTGTTAAGCTACTGCGACCTGCACGTCTCTTCCAAGGGGCATTTAAACCGTCTTGTTAAGCTACTGCTATCGCCACCGCTCTTCCAAGGGGCATTTTAAACGTCTTGTTAAGCTACTGCGACCTGCACGTCTCTTTCAATGGGCATTTAAAGCGTCTTGTTAAGCTACTGCGCCTTGCACGTCTTTTCCAAGGGGCATTTAAACCGTCTTGTTAAGCTACTGCGACCTTTACCGCTCTTCCAAGTGGCATTTAAACCGTCTTGTTAAGCTACTGCGACCTGCATGTCTCTTCCAAGGGGCATTTAAACCCTCTTGTTAAGCTACTGCGACCTGCACGTCTCTTCCAAGGGGCATTTAAACCGTCTTGTTAAGCTACTGCTACCGCCACCGCTCTTCCAAGGGTCATTTTAACAGTCTTGTTCAGCTACTGCGACCTGCATGTCTCTTCCAAGGGGCATTTAAACAGTCTTTTTAAGCTACTGCGACCTGCACGTCTTTTCCAAGGGGCATTTAAACCATCTTGTTAAGCTACTGCTACCGCCACCGCTCTTCCAAGGGGCATTTAAACCGTCTTGTTAAGATACTGTAACCTCCACCTCTTTTCCAAGGGGCATTTAAACCGTCTTGTTAAGCTACTGCAACCTGCACGTCTCTTGTAAGGGGCATTTAAACTGTCTTGCTAAGCTGCTGCGACCTGCATGTCTCAACCAAGGGGCATTTAAACCGTCTTTTTAAGCTACTGCGACCCCCACCGCTCTTCCAAGGGGCATTTATACTGTCTTGTTAAGCTACTGCGACCTGCACGTCTCTTGCAAGGGGCATTTAAATCGTCTTGTTAAGCTACTGCTACCGCCACCGCTCTTCCAAGGGGCATTTTAAACGTCTTGTTAAGCTACTGCGACCTGCACGTCTCTTTCAACGGGCATTAAAAGCGTCTTGTTAAGCTACTGCGCCTTGCACGTCTTTTCCAAGCGGCATTTAAACCGTCTTGTTAAGCTACTGCGACCTTTACCGCTCTTCCAAGGGGCATTTAAACCGTCTTGTTAAGCTACTGCGACCTGCATGTCTCTTCCAAGGGGCATTTAAACCGTCTTGTTAAGCTACTGCGACCTGCATGTCTCTTCCATGGGGCATTTAAACCGTCTTGTTAAGCTACTGCGACCTGCACGTCTCTTCCAAGGGGCATTTAAACCGTCTTGTTAAGCTACTGCTACCGCCTCCGCTCTTCCAAGGGGCATTTTAACAGTCTTGTTAAGCTACTGCGACCTGCATGTCTCTTCCAAGGGGAATTTAAACCGTCTTATTAAGCTACTGCGACCTCCACCGCTCTTCCAATGAGCATTTATACTGTCTTGTTAAGCTACTGCGACCTGCACGTATCTTCCAAGGGGCATTTAAACCGTCTTGTTAAGCTACTGCTACCGCCACCGCTCTTCCAAGGGGCATTTTAAACGTCTTGTTAAGCTACTGCAACCTGCGCGTCTCTTTCATCGGGCATTTAAACAGTCTTGTTAAGCTACTGCGCCTTGCACGTCTTTTCCAAGGGGCATTTAAACCGTCTTGTTAAGCTACTGCGACCTGCATGTCTCTTCCAAGGGGCATTTAAACCGTCTTGTTAAGCTACTACGACCTGCACGTCTCTTCCAAGTGGCATTTAAACCGTCTTGTTAAGCTACTGCTACCGCCACTGCTCTTCCAAGGGGCATTTTAACAGTCTTGTTAAGCTACTGCGACCTGCATTTCTCTTCCAAGGGGCATTTAAACCGTCTTGTTAAGATACTGCGACCTGCACGTCTCTTCCAAGGGGCATTTAAACCGTCTTGTTAAGCTACTGCTACCGCCACCGTTCTTCCAAGGGGCATTTAAACCGTCTTGTTAAGCTACTGCAACCTGCACGTCTCTTCCAAGGGGCATTTAAACCGTCTTGTTAAGCTACTGCGACCTTTACCGTTCTTCCAAGGGGCATTTAAACCGTCTTGTTAAGCTACTGCGACCTGCATGTCTCTTCCAAGGGGCATTTAAACCGTATTGTTAAGCTACTGCTACCGCCACCGCTCTTCCAAGGGGCATTTTAATCGTCTTGTTAAGCTACTGCGACGTGCACGTCTCTTTCAACGGGCATTTAAACCGTCTTGTTAAGCTACTGCAACCTGCACGTCTCTTCCAAGGGGCATTTAAACCGTCTTGTTAAACTACTGCGACCTGCACGTCTCTTTCAAGGGCCATTTAATCCGTGTTGTTAAGCTACTGCGACTTGTACGTCTTTTCCAAGGGGCATTTAAACCATCTTGTTAAGCTACTGCGACCTGCATGTCTCTTCCAAGGGGCATTTAAACCATCTTTTTAAGCTACTGCGACCTGCACGTCTCTTCCAAAGGTCATTTAAACCGTCTTGCTAAGCTGCTGCGACCTGCATGTCTCAACTAAGGGGCATTTAAACCGTCTTGTTAAGCTACTGCGACCCCCACCGCTCTTCCAAGGGGCATTTAAACCGTCTTGTTAAGCTACTGCTACCGCCACCGCTCTTCCAAGGGGCATTTTAAACGTCTTGTTAAGCTACTGCGACCGGCACGTCTCTTTCAACGGGCATTTAAAGCATCTTGTTAAGCTACTGCGCCTTGCACGTTTTTTCCAAGGGGCATTTAAACCGTCTTGTTAAGCTACTGCGACCTTTACCGCTCTTCCAAGGGGCATTTAAACCGTCTTGTTAAACTACTGCGACCTGCATGTCTCTTCCAAGGGGCATTTAAACCGTCTTGTTAAGCTACTGCGACCTGCACGTCTCTTCCAAGGGGCATTTAAACCGTCTTGTTAAGCTACTGCTACCGCCACCGCTCTTCCAAGGGGCATTTTAACAGTCTTGTTAAGCTACTGCGACCTACATGTCTCTTCCAAGGGGCATTTAAACAGTCTTTTTAAGCTACTGCGACCTGCACGTCTCTTCCAAGGGGCATTTAAACCGTCTTGTTAAGCTACTGCTACCGCCACCGCTCTTCCAAGGGGCATTTAAACCGTCTTGTTAAGATACTGTAACCTCCACCTCTTTTCCAAGGGGCATTTAAACCGTCTTCTTAAGCTACTGCAACCTGCACGTCTCTTGCAAGGGGCATTTAAACCGTCTTGCTAAGCTGCTGCGACCTGCATGTCTCAACCAAGGGGCATTTAAACCGCCTTGTTAAGCTACTGCGACCGCCACCGCTCTTCCAAGGGGCATTTATACTGTCTTGTTAAGCTACTGCGACCTGCACGTCTCTTCCAAGGGGCATTTAAACCGTCTTGTTAAGCTACTGCTATCGCCACCGCTCTTCCAAGGGGCATTTTAAACGTCTTGTTAAGCTACTGCGACCTGCACGTCTCTTTCAATGGGCATTTAAAGCGTCTTGTTAAGCTACTGCGCCTTGCACGTCTTTTCCAAGGGGCATTTAAACCGTCTTGTTAAGCTACTGCGACCTTTACCGCTCTTCCAAGGGGCATTTAAACCGTCTTGTTAAGCTACTGCGACCTGCATGTCTCTTCCAAGGGGCATTTAAACCGTCTTGTTAAGCTACTGCGACCTGCACGTCTCTTCCAAGGGGCATTTAAACCGTCTTGTTAAGCTGCTGCTACCGCCACCGCTCTTCCAAGGGGCATTTTAACAGTCTTGTTAAGCTACTGCGACCTGCATGTCTCTTCCAAGGGGCATTTAAACAGTCTTGTTAAGCTACTGCGACCTGCACGTCTCTTCCAAGGGGCATTTAAACCGTCTTGTTAAGCTACTGCTACCGCCACCGCTCTTCCAAGGGGCATTTAAACCGTCTTGTTAAGCTACTGTAACCTCCACTTCTTTTCCAAGGGGCATTTAAACCGTCTTGTTAAGCTACTGCAACCTGCACGTCTCTTGCAAGGGGCATTTAAACCGTCTTGTTAAGCTACTGCGACCTGCATGTCTCTTCCAAGGGGCATTTAAACAGTCTTGTTAAGCTACTGCAACCTGCATGTCTCTTCCAAGGGGCATTTAAACAGTCTTGTTAAGCTACTGCGACCTGCATGTCTCTTCCAAGGGGCATTTAAACCGTCTTGCTAAGCTACTGCGGCCTGCACGTCTCTTCCAAGGGGCATTTAAACCGTCTTGTTAAGCTACTGCTACCGCCACCGCTCTTCCAAGGGGCATTTTAATCATCTTGTTAAGCTACTGCGACGTGCACGTCTCTTTCAACGGGCATTTAAACCGTCTTGTTAAACTGCTGTAACCTCCACCTCTTTTCCAAGGGGCATTTAAACCGTCTTCTTAAGCTACTGCAACCTGCACGTCTCTTCCAAGGGGCATTTAAACCGTCTTGTTAAGCTACTGCGACCTGCACGTCTCTTTCAAGGGGCATTTAATCCGTGTTGTTAAGCTACTGCGCCTTGCACGTCTTTAACAAGGGGCATTTAAACCGTCTTGTTAAGCTACTGCGACCTTTACCGCTCTTCCAAGGGGCATTTAAACCGTCTTGTTAAGCTACTGCGACCTGCACGTCTCTTTCAACGGGCATTTAAACCGTCTTGTTAAGCTACTGCACCTTGCACTTCTTTTCCAAGGGACATTTAAACCGTCTTGTTAAGCTACTGCGACCTTTACCGCTCTTCCAAGGGGCATTTAAACCATCTTGTTAAGCTACTGCGACCTGCATGTCTCTTCCAAGGGCATTTAAACCGTCTTGTTAAGCTACTGCGACCTGCACGTCTCTTCCAAGGGGCATTTAAACCGTCTTGTTAAGCTACTGCTACCGCCACCGCTCTTCCAAGGGGCATTTTAACCGTCTTGTTAAGCTACTGCGACGTGCACGTCTCTTTCAATGGGCATTTAAACCGTTTTGTTAAGCTACTGTAACCTCCACCTCTTTTCCAAGGGGCATTTAAACCGTCTTGTTAAGCTACTGCAACCTGCACTTTTCTTCCAAGGGGCATTTAAACCGTCTTGTTAAGCTACTGCGAACTGCAAGTCTCTTCCAAGGGGCATTTAAACAGTCTTGATAAGCTGCTGCGACCTGCACGTCTCTTCCAAGGGGCATTTAAACTGTGTTGTTAAGCTACTGCGACCTCCACCGCTTTTCCAAGGGGCATTTAAACCGTCTTGTTTAGCTACTACGACCTGCACGTCTCTTCAAAGGGGCATTTAAACCATCTTGTTAAGCTACTGCTACCGCCACCGCTCTTCCAAGGGGCATTTTAACCATCTTGTTAAGCTACTGCGACCTGCACGTCTCTTTCAAGGGGCATTTAATCCGTGTTGTTAAGCTACTGCGACTTGTACGTCTTTTCCAAGGGGCATTTAAACCATCTTGATAAGCTACTGCGACCTGCATGTCTCTTCCAAGGGGCATTTAAACCGTCTTGCTAAGCTGCTGCGACCTGCATGTCTCAACCAAGGGGCATTTAAACCGTCTTGTTAAGCTACTGCGACCCCCACCGCTCTTCCAAGGGGCATTTATACTGTCTTATTAAGCTACTGCGACCTGCACGTCTTTTCCAAGGGGCATTTAAACCGTCTTGTTAAGCTACTGCTACCGCCACCGCTCTTCCAAGGGGCATTTTAAACGTCTTGTTAAGCTACTGCGACCTGCACATCTCTTTCAACGGGCATTTAAGGCGTCTTGTTAAGCTACTGCGCCTTGCACGTTTTTTCCAAGGGGCATTTAAACCGTCTTGTTAAGCTACTGCGACCTTTACCGCTCTTACAAGGGGCATTTAAACCGTCTTGTTAAGCTACTGCGACCTGCATGTCTCTACCAAGGGGCATTTAAACCGTCTTGTTAAGCTACTGCGACCTGCACGTCTCTTCCAAGCGGCATTTAAACCGTCTTGTTAAGCTACTGCTACCGCCACCGCTCTTCCAAGGGGCAATTTAACAGTCTTGTTAAGCTACTGCGACCTGCATGTCTCTTCCAAGGGGCATTTAAACAGTCTTTTTAAGCTACTGCGACCTGCACGTCTCTTCCAAGGGGCATTTAAACCGTCTTGTTAAGCTACTGCTACCGCCACCGCTCTTCCAAGGGGCATTTAAACCGTCTTGTTAAGATACTGTAACCTCCACCTCTTTTCCAAGGGGCATTTAAACCGTCTTGTTAAGCTACTGCAACCTGCACGTCTCTTGCAAGGGGCATTTAAACTGTCTTGCTAAGCTGCTGCGACCTGCATGTCTCAACCAAGGGGCATTTAAACCGTCTTGTTAAGCTACTGCGACCCCCACCGCTCTTCCAAGGGGCATTTATGCTGTCTTGTTAAGCTACTGCGACCTGCACGTCTCTTCCAAGGGGCATTTAAACCATCTTGTTAAGCTACTGCTACCGCCACCGCTCTTCCAAGGGGCATTTTAAACGTCTTGTTAAGCTACTGCGACCTGCACGTCTCTTTCAACGGGCAGTAAAAGCGTCTTGTTAAGCTACTGTGACTTGCACGTCTTTTCCAAGGGGAATTTAAACCATCTTGTTAAGCTACTGCGACCTTTACCACTCTTCCAAGGGGCATTTAAACCGTCTTGTTAAGCTACTGCGACCTGCATGTCTCTTCCAAGGGGCATTTAAACCATCCTGTTAAGCTACTGCGACCTGCACGTCTCTTCCAAGGGGCATTTAAACCGTCTTGTTAAGCTACTGCTACCGCCACCGCTCTTCCAAGGGGCATTTTAACAGTCTTGTTCAGCTACTGCGACCTGCATGTCTCTTCCAAGGGGCATTTAAACAGTCTTGTTAAGCTACTGCGACCTGCACGTCTCTTCCAAGGGGCATTTAAACCGTCTTGTTAAGCTACTGCTACCGCCACCGCTCTTCAAAGGGGCATTTAAACCGTCTTGTTAAGCTACTGTAACCTCCACCTCTTTTCCAAGGGGCATTTAAACCGTCTTGTTAAGCTACTGCAACCTGCACGTCTCTTGCAAGGGGCATTTAAACCGTCTTGTTAAGCTACTGCGACCTGCACGTCTCTTCCAAGGGGCATTTAAACAGTCTTGTTAAGCTACTGCAAACCTGCACATCTCTTCCAAGGGGCATTTAAACAGTCTTGTTAAGCTACTGCGACCTGCATGTCTCTTCCAAGGGGCATTTAAACCGTCTTGTTAAGCTACTGCGGCCTGCACGTCTCTTCCAAGGGGCATTTAAACCATCTTGTTAAGCTACTGCTACCGCCACCGCTCTTCCAAGGGGCATTTTAATCGTCTTGATAAGCTGCTGCGACCTGCACGTCTCTACCAAGGGGCATTTAAACTGTGTTGTTAAGCTACTGCGACCTCCACCGCTCTTCCAAGGGGCATTTAAACCGTCTTGTTAAGCTACTACGACCTGCACGTCTCTTCCAAGGGGCATTTAAACCATCTTGTTAAGCTACCGCTACCGCCACCGCTCTTCCAAGGGGCATTTTAACCATCTTGTTAAGCTACTACGACCTGCACGTCTCTTTCAAGGGGCATTTAACCCGTGTTGTTAAGCTACTGCGACTTGTATGTCTTTTCCAAGGGGCATTTAAACCATCTTGTTAAGCTACTGCGACCTGCATGTCTCTTCCAAGGGGCATTTAAACCATCTTGTTAAGCTACTGCGACCTGCACGTCTCTTCCAATGGGCATTTAAACCGTCTTGCTAAGCTGCTGCGACCTGCATGTCTCAACCAAGGGGCATTTAAACCGTCTTGTTAAGCTACTGCGACCCCCACCGCTCTTCCAAGGGGCATTTATACTGTCTTCTTAAGCTACTGCGACCTGCACGTCTCTTCCAAGGAGCATTTAAACCGTCTTGTTAAGCTACTGCTACCGCCACCGCTCTTCCAAGGGGCATTTTAAACGTCTTGTTAAGCTACTGCGACCTGCACTTCTCTTTCAACGGGCATTTAAAGCGTCTTATTAAGCTACTGCGCCTTGCACGTTTTTTCCAAGGGGCATTTAATCCGTCTTCTTAAGCTACTGCGACCTTTACCGCTCTTCCAAGGGGCATTTAAACCGTCTTGTTAAGCTACTGCGACCTGCATGTCTCTTCCAAGAAGCATTTAAACCGTCTTGTTAAGCTACTGCGACCTGCACGTCTCTTCCAAGGGGCATTTAAATCGTCTTGTTAAGCTACTGCTACCGCCACCGCTCTTCCAAGGGGCATTTTAACAGTCTTGTTAAGCTACTGCGACCTGCATGTCTCTTCCAAGGGGCATTTAAACAGTCTTGTTAAGCTACTGCGACCTGCACGTCTCTTCCAAGGGGCATTTAAACCGTCTTGTTAAGCTACTGCTACCGCCACCGCTCTTCCAAGGGGCATTTAAACCGTCTTGTTAAGCTACTGTAACCTCCACCTCTTTTCCAAGGGGCATTTAAACCGCCTTGTTAAGCTACTGCAACCTGCACGTCTCTTGCAAGGGGCATTTAAACCATCTTGTTAAGCTACTGCAACCTGCACGTCTCTTCCAAGGGGCATTTAAACAGTCTTGTTAAGCTACTGCGACCTGCATGTCTCTTCCAAGGGGCATTTAAACCGTCTTGTTAAGCTACTGCGGCCTGCCCGTCTCTTCAAAGGGGCATTTAAACCGTCTTGTTAAGCTACTGCTACCGCCACCGCTCTTCCTAGGGGCATTTTAATCGTCTTGTTAAGCTACTGCGACGTGCACGTCTCTTTCAACGGGCATTTAAACCGTCTTGTTAAGCTACTGTAACCTCCACCTCTTTTCCAAGGCGCATTTAAACCGTCTTGTTAAGCTAATGCAACCTGCACGTCACTTTCAAGGGGCATTTAAACCGTCTTGTTAAGCTACTGCGACCTGCATGTCTCTTCCAAGGGGCATTTAAAAGGTCTTGTTAAGCTACTGCGTGTGTATTAATAAATCAGTCCTTTTAATATTTTTGCCCTGTTATTGGCGCTCTGGTACCGCTATTCACATTCACTGATTGTCCTTTTCCCCCTGTTGGGGTGCGGTAGAGCTGCCTTTAACCTATTGTTTTCTCACCTGTGGGAGCAATTTAATTAAAATTACTACCCTGGTTTTCCAAGCTGCGCTGCCTTAACCCCTCCGGAACGCTGCCGGGGGAGTTGGTGAAGCTGGGCGTCTATCTTGGCATTACATGCTACTAACCTGACCACGTGATCCACCACCGAGAGACCAGGATCTGTGAACGCCGCTGGAAATAGATGACAGCCACCAACAGAGCGGAGCTTGTGGAGCTTTACACTGGGGTTGTGCAGAGGTGCACAACCTCATAAGGTTAGTAGCCATTCCCACACCCCTCTACAAATTGCAATACTGAGTCACCCATTGCGCCTTGTTCTCTCCTCTCTTTACACTTGTTAAGCTACTGCGACCTGCACGTCTCTTTCAACAGGCATTTAAACCGTCTTGTTAAGCTACTGCGCCTTGCACGTCTTTTCCATGGGGCATTTAAACCGTCTTGTTAAGCTACTGCGACCTTTACCGCTCTTCCAAGGGGCATTTAAACCGTCTTGTTAAGCTACTGCGACCTGCATGTCTCTTCCAAGGGGCATTTAAGCCGTTTAGTTAAGCTACTGCGACCTGCACCTCTCTTTCAACGGGCATTTAAACCGTCTTGTTAAGCTACTGCACCTTGCACGTCTTTTCCAAGGGGCATTTAAACCGTCTTGTTAAGCTACTGCGACCTTTACCGATCTTCCAAGGGGCATTTAAACCGTCTTGTTAAGCTACTGCGACCTGCATGTCTCTTCCAAGGGGCATTTAAACCGTCCTGTTAAGCTACTGCGACCTGCACGTCTCTTCCAAGGGGCATTTAAACCGTCTTGTTAAGCTACTGCTACCGCCACCGCTCTTCCAAGGGGCATTTTAACCGTCTTGTTAAGCTACTGCGATGTGCACGTCTCTTTCAACGGGCATTTAAACCGTCTTGTTAAGCCACTGTAACCTCCACCTCTTTTCCAAGGGGCATTTAAACCGTCTTGTTAAGCTACTGCAACCTACACTTTTCTTCCAAGGGGCATTTAAACCATTTGTTAAGCTACTGCGAACTGCAAGTCTCTTCAAAGGGGCATTTAAACCGTCTTGATAAGCTGCTGCGACCTGCACGTCTCTTCCAAGGGGCATTTAAACTGTCTTGTTAAGCTACTGCGACCTCCACCGCTCTTCCAAGGGGCATTTAAACCGTCTTGTTAAGCTACTACGACCTGCACGTCTCTTCCAACGGGCATTTAAACCATCTTGTTAAGCTACTGCTACCGCCACCGCTCTTCCAAGGGGCATTTTAACCATCTTGTTAAGCTACTGCGACCTGCACGTCTCTTTCAAGGGGCATTTAATCCGTCTTGTTAAGCTACTGCGACTTGTACGTCTTTTCCAAGGGGCATTTAAACCATCTTGTTAAGCTACTGCAACCTGCACGTCTCTTTCAAGGGGCTTTTAATACGTCTTGTTAAGCTACTGCGACTTGTACGTCTTTTCCAAGGGGCATTTAAACCATCTAGTTAAGCTACTGCGACCTCCTCCGCTCTTCCAAGGGGCATTTAAACCGTCTTGTTAAGCTACTGCGACCTGCACTTCTCTTCCAAGGGGCATTTAAACCGTCTTGTTAAGCTACTGCTACGGCCACCGCTCTTCCAAGGGGCATTTTAAGCTTCTTGCTAAGCTACTGCGACCTGCATGTCTCTTCCAAGGGGCATTTAAACCGTCTTGTTAAGCTACTGCTACCGCCATCGCTCTTCCAAGGGGCATTTTAACAGTCTTGTTAAGCTACTGCGACCTGCATGTCTCTTCCAAGGGGCATTTAAACAGTCTTGTTAAGCTACTGCGACCTGCACGTCTCTTCCAAGGGGCATTTAAACCGTCTTGTTAAGCTACTGCTACCGCCACCGCTCTTCCAAGGGGCATTTAAACCATCTTGATAAACTACTGTAACCTCCACCTCTTTTCCAAGGGGCATTTAAACCGTCTTGTTAAGCTACTGCAACCTGCACGTCTCTTGCAAGGGGCATTTAAACCGTCTTGCTAAGCTGCTGCGACCTGCATGTCTCAACCAAGGGGCATTTAAACCGTCTTGTTAAGCTACTGCGACCCCCACCGCTCTTCCAAGGGCCATTTATACTGTCTTGTTAAGCTACTGCGACCTGCACATCTCTTCCAAGGGGCATTTAAACCGTCTTGTTAAGCTACTGCTACCGCCACCGCTCTTCCAAGGGGCATTTTAAATGTCTTGTTAAGCTACTGCGTCCTGCACGTCTCTTTCAACGGGCATTTAAAGTGTCTTGTTAAGCTACTGCGCCTTGCACGTCTTTTCCAAGGGGCATTTAAACCGTCTTGTTAAGCTACTGCGACCTTTACCGCTCTTCCAAGGGGCATTTAAACCGTCTTGTTAAGCTACTGCGACCTGCATGTCTCTTCCAAGGGGCATTTAAACCGTCTTGTTAAGCTACTGCGACCTGCACGTCTCTTCCAAGGGGCATTTAAACCGTCTTGTTAAGCTACTGCTACCGCCACCGCTCTTCCAAGAGGCATTTTAACAGTCTTGTTAAGCTACTGCGACCTGCATGTCTCTTCCAAGGGGCATTTAAACAGTCTTGTTAAGCTACTGCGACCTGCACGTCTCTTCCAAGGGGCATTTAAACCGTCTTGTTAAGCTACTGCTACCGCCACCGCTCTTCCAAGGGGCATTTAAACCGTCTTGTTAAGCTACTGTAACCTCCACCTCTTTTCCAAGGAGCATTTAAACCGTCTTGTTAAGCTACTGCAACCTGCACGTCTCTTGCAAGGGGCATTTAAACCGACTTGTTAAGCTACTGCTACCTGCATGTCTCTTCCAAGGGGCATTTAAAAGGTCTTGTTAAGCTACTGCGACCTGCACGTCTCTTTCAACGGGCATTTAAACCGTCTTGTTAAGCTACTGCGCCTTGCACGTCTTTTCCAAAGGGCATTTAAACCATCTTGTTAAGCTACTGCGACCTTTCCCGCTCTTCCAAGGGGCATTTAAACCGTCTTGTTAAGCTACTGCGACCTGCATGTCTCTTCCAAGGGGCATTTAAACCGTCTTGTTAAGCTACTGCGACTTGCACGTCTCTTTCAACGGGCATTTAAACCGTCTTGTTAAGCTACTGCACCTTGCACGTCTGTTCCAAGGGACATTTAAACCGTCTTGTTAAGCTACTGCGACCTTTAGCGCTCTTCCAAGGGGCATTTAAACCATCTTGTTAAGCTACTGCGACCTGCATGTCTCTTCCAAGGGGCATTTAAACGTCTTGTTAAGCTACTGCTACCGCCACCGCTCTTCCAAGGGGCATTTTAACCGTTTTGATAAGCTACTGCGACGTGCAAGTCTCTTTCAACGGGCATTTAAACCGTCTTGTTAAGCTACTGTAACCACCACCTCTTTTCCAAGGGGCATTTAAACCGTCTTGTTAAGCTACTGCAACCTGCACTTTTCTTCCAAGGGGCATTTAAACCATCTTGTTAAGCTACTGCGAACTGCAAGTCTCTTCCAAGGGGCATTTAAACCGTCTTGATAAGCTGCTGCGACCTGCACGTCTCTTCCAAGGGGCATTTAAACTGTGTTGTTAAGCTACTGCGACCTCCACCGCTCTTCCAAGGGGCATTTAAACCGTCTTGTTAAGCTACTACGACCTGCACGTCTCTTCCAAGGGGCATTTAAACCATCTTGTTAAGCTACTGCTACCGCCACCGCTCTTCCAAGGGGCATTTTAACCATCTTGTTAAGCTACTGCGACCTGCACGTCTCTTTCAAGGGGCATTTAATCCGTCATGTTAAGCTACTGCGACTTGTACGTCTTTTCCAAGGGGCATTTAAACCATCTTGTTAAGCTTATGCGACCTCCTCCGCTCTTCCAAGGTGCTTTTAAACTGTCTTGTTAAGCTACTGCGACCTGCATGTCTCTTCCAAGGGGCATTTAAACCATCTTGTTAAGCTACTGCTACGGCCACCGCTCTTCCAAGGGGCATTTTAAGCTTCTTGTTAAGCTACTGCGACCTGCATGTCTCTTCCAAGGGGCATTTAAACCGTCTTGTTAAGCTACTGCTACCGCCACCGCTCTTCCAAGGGGCATTTTAACAGTCTTGTTAAGCTACTGTGACCTGCATGTCTCTTCCAAGGGGCATTTAAACAGTCTTGTTAAGCTACTGCGACCTGCACGTCTCTTCCAAGGGGCATTTAAACCGTCTTGTTAAGCTACTGCTACCGCCACCGCTCTTCCAAGGGGCATTTAAACCGTCTTGTTAAGCTACTGTAACCTCCACCTCTTTTCCAAGGGGCATTTAAACCATCTTGTTAAGCTACTGCAACCTGCACGTCTCTTGCAAGGGGCATTTAAACCGTCTTGTTAAGCTACTGCGACCTGCATGTCTCTTCCAAGGGGCATTTAAAAGGTCTTGTTAAGCTACTGCGACCTGCACGTCTCTTTCAACGGGCATTTAAACCGTCTTGTTAAGCTACTGCGCCTTGCACGTCTTTTCCAAGGGGCATTCAAACCGTCTTGTTAAGCTACTGCGACCTGCATGTCTCTTCCAAGGGGCATTTAAACCGTCCTGTTAAGCTACTGCGACCTGCACGTCTCTTCCAATAGGCATTTAAACCGTATTGTTAAGCTACTGCTACCGCCACCGCTCTTCCAAGGGGCATTTTAACCGTCTTGTTAAGCTACTGCGACCTGCACTTTTCTTCCAAGGGGCATTTAAACCGTCTTGTTAAGCTACTGCGAACTGCAAGTCTCTTCAAAGGGGCATTTAAACCGTCTTGATAAGCTGCTGCGACCTGCACCTCTCTTCCAAGGGGCATTTAAACTGTCTTGTTAAGCTACTGCTACCGCCACCGCTCTTCCAAGGGGCATTTTAACCGTTTTGTTAAGCTACTGCGACGTGCAAGTCTCTTTCAACGGGCATTTAAACCGTCTTGTTAAGCTACTGTAACCACCACCTCTTTTCCAAGGGGCATTTAAACCGTCTTGTTAAGCTACTGCAACCTGCACTTTTCTTCCAAGGGGCATTTAATCCGTCTTGTTAAGCTACTGCGACTTGTACGTCTTTTCCAAGAGGCATTTAAACCATCTTGTTAAGCTACTGCAACCTGCACGTCTCTTTCAAGGGGCATTTAAACCGTCTTGTTAAGCTACTGCGACCTGCATGTCTCTTCCAAGGGGCATTTAAAAGTCTTGTTAAGCTACTGCGACCTGCACGTCTCTTTCAACAGGCATTTAAACCGTCTTGTTAAGCTACTGCGCCTTGCACGTCTTTTCCAAGGGGCATTTAAACTGTCTTGTTAAGCTACTGCGACCTTTACCGCTCTTCCAAGGGGCATTTAAACCGTCTTGTTAAGCTACTGCGACCTGCATGTCTCTTCCAAGGGGCATTTAAACCGTTTAGTTAAGCTACTGCGACCTGCATGTCTTTTCCAAGGGGCATTTAAACCGTCCTGTTAAGCTACTGCGACCTGCACGTCTCTTCCAAGGGGCATTTAAACCATCTTGTTAAGCTACTGCTACCGCCACCGCTCTTCCAAGGGGCATTTTAACCGTCTTGTTTAGCTACTGCGACGTGCACGTCTCTTTCAACGGGCATTTAAACCGTTTTGTTAAGCTACTGTAACCTCCACCTCTTTTCCAAGGGGCATTTAAACCGTCTTGTTAAGCTACTGCAACCTGCACTTTTCTTCCAAGGGGCATTTAAACCGTCTTGTTAAGCTACTGCGAACTGCAAGTCTCTTCAAAGGGGCATTTAAACCGTCTTGATAAGCTGCTGCGACCTGCACGTCTCTTCCAAGGGGCATTTAAACTGTCTTGTTAAGCTACTGAGACCTCCACCGCTCTTCCAAGGGGCATTTAAACCGTCTTGTTAAGCTACTACGACCTGCACGTCTCTTCCAAGGGGCATTTAAACCATCTTGTTAAGCTACTGCTACCGCCACCGCTCTTCCAAGGGGCATTTTAACCATCTTGTTAAGCTACTGCGACCTGCACGTCTCTTTCAAGGGGCATTTAATCCGTCTTGTTAAGCTACTGCGACTTGTACGTCTTTTCCAAGGGGCATTTAAACCATCTTTTTAAGCTACTGCAACCTGCACGTATCTTTCAAGGGGCATTTAAACCGTTTTGATAAGCTGCTGCGACCTGCACGTCTCTTCCAAGGGGCATTTAAACTGTCTTGTTAAGCTACTGCGACCTCCACCGCTCTTCCAAGGGGCATTTAAACCGTCTTGTTAAGCTACTGCGACCTGCACGTCTCTTCCAAGGGGCATTTAAACCGTCTTGTTAAGCTACTGCTACGGCCACCGCTCTTCCAAGGGGCATTTTAAGCTTCTTGCTAAGCTACTGCGAACTGCATGTCTCTTCCAAAGGGCATTTAAACCGTCTTGTTAAGCTACTGCTACCGCCACCGCTCTTCCAAGGGTCATTTTAACAGTCTTGTTAAGCTACTGCGACCTGCATGTCTCTTCCAAGGGGCATTTAAACAGTCTTGTTAAGCTACTGCGACCTGCACGTCTCTTCCAAGGGGCATTTATACCGTCTTGTTAAGCTACTGCTACCGCCACCGCTCTTCCAAGGGGCATTTAAACCGTCTTGTTAAGCTACTGTAACCTCCAACTCTTTTCCAAGGGGCATTTAAACTGTCTTGTTAAGCTACTGCAACCTGCACGTCTCTTGCAAGGGGCATTTAAACCGTCTTGTTAAGCTACTGCGACCTGCATGTCTCTTCCATGGGGCATTTAAAAGGTCTTGTTAAGCTACTGCGACCTGCACGTCTCTTTCAACGGGCATTTAAACCGTCTTGTTAAGCTACTGCGCCTTGCACGTCTTTTCTAAGCGGCATTTAAGCCGTCTTGTTAAGCTACTGCGACCTTTCCCGCTCTTCCAAGGGGCATTTAAACCGTCTTGTTAAGCTACTGCGACTTGCACGTCTCTTTCAACGGGCATTTAAACCGTCTTGTTAAGCTACTGCGACTTGCACGTCTCTTTCAACGGGCATTTAAACCGTCTTGTTAAGCTACTGCACCTTGCACGTCTGTTCCAAGGGACATTTAAACCGTCTTGTTAAGCTACTGCGACCTTTAGCGCTCTTCCAAGGGGCATTTAAACCATCTTGTTAAGCTACTGCGACCTGCATGTCTCTTCCAAGGGGCATTTAAACCGTCTTGTTAAGCTACTGCTACCGCCACCGCTCTTCCAAGGGGCATTTTAACCGTTTTGATAAGCTACTGCGACGTGCAAGTCTCTTTCAACGGGCATTTAAACCGTCTTGTTAAGCTACTGTAACCACCACCTCTTTTCCAAGGGGCATTTAAACCGTCTTGTTAAGCTACTGCAACCTGCACTTTTCTTCCAAGGGGCATTTAAACCGTCTTGTTAAGCTACTGCGAACTGCAAGTCTCTTCCAAGGGGCATTTAAACCGTCTTGATAAGCTGCTGCGACCTGCACGTCTCTTCCAAGGGGCATTTAAACTGTGTTGTTAAGCTACTGCGACCTCCACCGCTCTTCCAAGGGGCATTTAAACCGTCTTGTTAAGCTACTACGACCTGCACGTCTCTTCCAAGGGGCATTTAAACCATCTTGTTAAGCTACTGCTACCGCCACCGCTCTTCCAAGGGGCATTTTAACCATCTTGTTAAGCTACTGCGACCTGCACGTCTCTTTCAAGGGGCATTTAATCCGTCATGTTAAGCTACTGCGACTTGTACGTCTTTTCCAAGGGGCATTTAAACCATCTTGTTAAGCTTATGCGACCTCCTCCGCTCTTCCAAGGTGCTTTTAAACTGTCTTGTTAAGCTACTGCGACCTGCATGTCTCTTCCAAGGGGCATTTAAACCATCTTGTTAAGCTACTGCTACGGCCACCGCTCTTCCAAGGGGCATTTTAAGCTTCTTGTTAAGCTACTGCGACCTGCATGTCTCTTCCAAGGGGCATTTAAACCGTCTTGTTAAGCTACTGCTACCGCCACCGCTCTTCCAAGGGGCATTTTAACAGTCTTGTTAAGCTACTGTGACCTGCATGTCTCTTCCAAGGGGCATTTAAACAGTCTTGTTAAGCTACTGTAACCTCCACCTCTTTTCCAAGGGGCATTTAAACCATCTTGTTAAGCTACTGCAACCTGCACGTCTCTTGCAAGGGGCATTTAAACCGTCTTGTTAAGCTACTGCGACCTGCATGTCTCTTCCAAGGGGCATTTAAAAGGTCTTGTTAAGCTACTGCGACCTGCATGTCTCTTTCAACGGGCATTTAAACCGTCTTGTTAAGCTACTGCGCCTTGCACGTCTTTTCCAAGGGGCATTCAAACCGTCTTGTTAAGCTACTGCGACCTGCATGTCTCTTCCAAGGGGCATTTAAACCGTCCTGTTAAGCTACTGCGACCTGCACGTCTCTTCCAATAGGCATTTAAACCGTATTGTTAAGCTACTGCTACCGCCACCGCTCTTCCAAGGGGCATTTTAACCGTCTTGTTAAGCTTCTGCGACCTGCACTTTTCTTCCAAGGGGCATTTAAACCGTCTTGTTAAGCTACTGCGAACTGCATGTCTCTTCCAAGGGGCATTTAAACCGTCCTGTTAAGCTACTGCGACCTGCACGTCTCTTCCAATAGGCATTTAAACCGTATTGTTAAGCTACTGCTACCGCCACCGCTCTTCCAAGGGGCATTTTAACCGTCTTGTTAAGCTTCTGCGACCTGCACTTTTCTTCCAAGGGGCATTTAAACCGTCTTGTTAAGCTACTGCGAACTGCAAGTCTCTTCAAAGGGGCATTTAAACCGTCTTGATAAGCTGCTGCGACCTGCACCTCTCTTCCAAGGGGCATTTAAACTATCTTGTTAAGCTACTGCTACCGCCACCGCTCTTCCAAGGGGCATTTTAACCGTTTTGTTAAGCTACTGCGACGTGCAAGTCTCTTTCAACGGGCATTTAAACCGTCTTGTTAAGCTACTGTAACCACCACCTCTTTTCCAAGGGGCATTTAAACCGTCTTGTTAAGCTACTGCAACCTGCACTTTTCTTCCAAGGGGCATTTAATCCGTCTTGTTAAGCTACTGCGACTTGTACGTCTTTTCCAAGAGGCATTTAAACCATCTTGTTAAGCTACTGCAACCTGCACGTCTCTTTCAAGGGGCATTTAAACCGTCTTGTTAAGCTACTGCGACCTGCATGTCTCTTCCAAGGGGCATTTAAAAGGTCTTGTTAAGCTACTGCGACCTGCACGTCTCTTTCAACAGGCATTTAAACCGTCTTGTTAAGCTACTGCGCCTTGCACGTCTTTTCCAAGGGGCATTTAAACCGTCTTGTTAAGCTACTGCGACCTTTACCGCTCTTCCAAGGGGCATTTAAACCGTCTTGTTAAGCTACTGCGACCTGCATGTCTCTTCCAAGGGGCATTTAAACCGTTTAGTTAAGCTACTGCGACCTGCATGTCTTTTCCAAGGGGCATTTAAACCGTCCTGTTAAGCTACTGCGACCTGCACGTCTCTTCCAAGAGGCATTTAAACCATCTTGTTAAGCTACTGCTACCGCCACCGCTCTTCCAAGGGGCATTTTAACCGTCTTGTTTAGCTACTGCGACGTGCACGTCTCTTTCAACGGGCATTTAAACCGTTTTGTTAAGCTACTGTAACCTCCACCTCTTTTCCAAGGGGCATTTAAACCGTCTTGTTAAGCTACTGCAACCTGCACTTTTCTTCCAAGGGGCATTTAAACCGTCTTGTTAAGCTACTGCGAACTGCAAGTCTCTTCAAAGGGGCATTTAAACCGTCTTGATAAGCTGCTGCGACCTGCACGTCTCTTCCAAGGGGCATTTAAACTGTCTTGTTAAGCTACTGAGACCTCCACCGCTCTTCCAAGGGGCATTTAAACCGTCTTGTTAAGCTACTACGACCTGCACGTCTCTTCCAAGGGGCATTTAAACCATCTTGTTAAGCTACTGCTACCGCCACCGCTCTTCCAAGGGGCATTTTAACCATCTTGTTAAGCTACTGCGACCTGCACGTCTCTTTCAAGGGGCATTTAATCCGTCTTGTTAAGCTACTGCGACTTGTACGTCTTTTCCAAGGGGCATTTAAACCATCTTGTTAAGCTACTGCAACCTGCACGTATCTTTCAAGGGGCATTTAAACCGTTTTGATAAGCTGCTGCGACCTGCACGTCTCTTCCAAGGGGCATTTAAACTGTCTTGTTAAGCTACTGCGACCTCCACCGCTCTTCCAAGGGGCATTTAAACCGTCTTGTTAAGCTACTGCGACCTGCACGTCTCTTCCAAGGGGCATTTAAACCGTCTTGTTAAGCTACTGCTACGGCCACCGCTCTTCCAAGGGGCATTTTAAGCTTCTTGCTAAGCTACTGCGAACTGCATGTCTCTTCCAAGGGGCATTTAAACCGTCTTGTTAAGCTACTGCTACCGCCACCGCTCTTCCAAGGGTCATTTTAACAGTCTTGTTAAGCTACTGCGACCTGCATGTCTCTTCCAAGGGGCATTTAAACAGTCTTGTTAAGCTACTGCGACCTGCACGTCTCTTCCAAGGGGCATTTATACCGTCTTGTTAAGCTACTGCTACCGCCACCGCTCTTCCAAGGGGCATTTAAACCGTCTTGTTAAGCTACTGTAACCTCCACCTCTTTTCCAAGGGGCATTTAAACCGTCTTGTTAAGCTACTGCAACCTGCACGTCTCTTGCAAGGGGCATTTAAACCGTCTTGTTAAGCTACTGCGACCTGCATGTCTCTTCCATGGGGCATTTAAAAGGTCTTGTTAAGCTACTGCGACCTGCACGTCTCTTTCAACGGGCATTTAAACCGTCTTGTTAAGCTACTGCGCCTTGCACGTCTTTTCTAAGCGGCATTTAAGCCGTCTTGTTAAGCTACTGCGACCTTTACCGCTCTTCCAAGGGGCATTTAAACCGTCTTGTTAAGCTACTGCGACCTGCATGTCTCTTCCAAGGGGCATTTAAACCGTCTAGTTAAGCTACTGCGACCTGCACGTCTCTTTCAACGGGCATTTAAACCGTCTTGTTAAGCTACTGCACCTTGCACGTCTTTTCCAAGGGGCATTTAAACCGTCTTATTAAGCTACTGCGACCTTTACCGCTCTTCCAAGGGGCATTTAAACCATCTTGTTAAGCTACTGCGACCTGCATGTCTCTTCCAAGGGGCATTTAAACCGTCCTGTTAAGCTACTGCAACCTGCACGTCTCTTCCAAGGGGCATTTAAACCGTCTTGTTAAGCTACTGCTACCGCCACCGCTCTTCCAAGGGGCATTTTAACCGTGTTGTTAAGCTACTGCGACGTGCACGTCTCTTTCAACGGGCATTTAAACCGTCTTGTTAAGCTACTGTAACCTCCACCTCTTTTCCAAGGGGCATTTAAACTGTCTTGTTAAGCTACTGCAACCTGCACTTTTCTTCCAAGGGGCATTTAAACCGTCTTGTTAAGCTACTGTGAACTGCAAGTCTCTTCAAAGGGGCATTTAAACCGTCTTGATAAGCTGCTGCGACCTGCACGTCTCTTCCAAGGGACATTTAAACTGTCCTGTTAAGCTACTGCGACCTCCACCGCTCTTCCAAGGGGCATTTAAACCGTCTTGTTAAGCTACTACTACCTGCACGTCTCTTCCAAGGGGCATTTTAACCATCTTTTTAAGCTACTGAGACCTGCACATCTCTTTCAAGGGGCATTTAATCCGTCTTGTTAAGCTACTGCAACTTGTACGTCTTTTCCAAGGGGCATTTAAACCATCTTGTTAAGCTTATGCGACCTCCTCCGCTCTTCCAAGGGGCATTTAAACTGTCTTGTTAAGCTACTGCGACCAGCATGTCTCTTCCAAGGGGCATTTAAACCGTCTTGTTAAGCTACTGCAACCTGCACGTCTCTTGCAAGGGGCATTTAAACCGTCTTGTTAAGCTACTGCGACCTGCATGTCTCTTCCAAGGGGCATTTAAAAGGTCTTGTTAAGCTAATGCGACCTGCACGTCTCTTTCAACGGGCATTTAAACCGTCTTGTTAAGCTACTGCGCCTTGCACGTCTTTTCCAAGGGGCATTTAAACCGTCTTGTTAAGCTACTGCGACCTTTACCGCTCTTCCAAGGGGCATTTAAACCGTCTTGTTAAGCTACTGGGACCTGCATGTCTCTTCCAAGGGGCATTTAAACCGTCTTGTTAAGCTACTGCGACCTGCACGTCTCTTTCAACGGGCATTTAAACCGTCTTGTTAAGCTACTGCACCTTGCACGTCTTTTCCAAGGGGCATTTAAACCGTCTTGTTAAGCTACTGCAACCTGCAATTTTCTTCCAAGGGGCATTTAAACCGTCTTGTTAAGCTACTGCGACCTGCATGTCTCTTCCAAGGGGCATTTAAAAGGTCTTGTTAAGCTAATGCGACCTGCACGTCTCTTTCAACGGGCATTTAAACCGTCTTGTTAAGCTACTGCGCCTTGCACGTCTTTTCCAAGGGGCATTTAAACCGTCTTGTTAAGCTACTGCGACCTTTACAGCTCTTCCAAGGGGCATTTAAACCGTCTTGTTAAGCTACTGCGACCTGCATGTCTCTTCCAAGGGTCATTTAAACCGTCTTGTTAAGCTACTGCGACCTGCACGTCTCTTTCAACGGGCATTTAAACCGTCTTGTTAAGCTACTGCACCTTGCACGTCTTTTCCAAGGGGCATTTAAACCGTCTTGTTAAGCTACTGCGACCTTTACCGCTCTTCCACGGGGCATTTAAACCGTCTTGTTAAGCTACTGCGACCTGCATGTCTCTTCCAAGGGGAATTTAAACCGTCTTGTTAAGCTACTGCGACCTGCACGTCTCTTCCAAGGGGCATTTAAACCGTCTTGTTAAGCTACTGCTACCGCCACCGCTCTTCCAAGGGGCATTTTAACCGACTTGTTAAGCTACTGCGACCTGCACGTCTCTTTCAAGGGGCATTTAATCTGTCTTGTTAAGCTACTGCGATTTGTACTTCTTTTCCAAGGGGCATTTAAACCATCTTGTTAAGCTACTGCGACCTCCTCCGCTCTTCCAAGGGGCATTTAAACCGTCTTGTTAAGCTACTGCGACCTGCACGTCTCTTCCAAGGGGCATTTAAACCATCTTGTTAAGCTACTGCGACCTGCACGTCTCTTCCAAGGGGCATTTAAACCGTCTTGTTAAGCTGCTGCGACCTGCATGTCTCAACCAAGGGTCATTTAAACAGTCTTGTTAAGCTACTGCGACCTCCACCGCTCTTCCAAGGGGCATTTATACTGTCTTGTTAAGCTTCTTCGACCTGCATGTCTCTTCCAAGGGGCATTTAAACCGCCTTGTTAAGCTACTGCTACCGCCACCGCTCTTTTAAGGGGCATTTAAACCGTCTTCTTAAGCTACTGTAACCTCCACCTCTTTTCCAAGAGGCATTTAAACCGTCTTGTTAAGCTACTGCAATCTGCACGTCTCTTCCAAGAGGCATTTAAACCATCTTGTTAAGCTACTGGGACCTGCATGTCTCTTCCAAGGGGCATTTAAACGGTCTTGTTAAGCTACTGCGACCTGCACGTCTCTTTCAACGGTCATTTAAACCGTCTTGTTAAGCTACTGCGCCTTGCACGTCTTTTCCATGGGGCATTTAAACCGTCTTGTTAAGCTACTGCGACCTTTACCGCTCTTCCAAGGGGCATTTAAACCATGTTGTTAAGCTACTGGGACCTGCATGTCTCTTCCAAGGGGCATTTAAACAGTCTTGTTAAGCTACTGCGACCTGCACGTCTCTTCCAAGGGGCATTTAAACCGTCTTGTTAAGCGACTGCTACCGCCACGGCTCTTCCAAGGGGCATTTTAACCGTCTTGTTAAGCTACTGCGACCTGCATGTCTCTTTCAACGAGCATTTAAACCGTCCTGTTAAGCTACTGCGCCTTGCACGTCTTTTCCAAGGGGCATTTAAACCGTCTTGTTAAGCTACTGCGACCTTTACCGCTCTTCCAAGGGGCATTTAAACCGTCTTGTTTAGCTACTGCGACCTGCATGTCTCTTCCAAGGGGCATTTAAACAGTCTTGTTAAGCTACTGCGACCTGCATGTCTTTTCCAAGGGGCATTTAAACCGCCTTGTTAAGCTACTGCTACCGCCACCACGCTTCCAAGGGTCATTTTAACAGTCTTGTTAAGCTACTGCGACCTGCATGTCTTTTCCAAGGGGCATTTAAACCGTCTTGTTAAGCTACTGCGACTTGCACGTCTCTTCCAAGGGGCATTTAAACCGTCTTGTTAAGCTACTGCTACCGCCAACTCTCTTCCAAGGGGCATTTAAACCGTCTTGTTAAGCTACTGTAACCCCCACCTTTTTTCAAAGAGGCATTTAAACCGTCTTGTTAAGCTACTGCAATCTGCACGTCTCTTCCAAGGGGCATTTAAACCGTCTTATTAAGCTACTGCGACCTGCATGTCTCTTCCAAGTGGCATTTAAACGGTCTTGTTAAGCTACTGCGACCTGCATGTCTCTTCCAAGGGGCATTTAAACGGTCTTGTTAAGCTACTGCGACCTGCACGTCTCTTTCAACGGGCATTTAAACAGTCTTGTTAAGCTACGGCGCCTTGCATGTCTTTTCCAAGGGGCATTTAAACCGTCTTGTTAAGCTACTGCGACCTTTACCGCTCTTCCAAGGGGCATTTAAACCGTTTTGTTAAGCTACTGCGACCTGCATGTCTCTTCCAAGGGTCATTTAAACCGTCTTGTTAAGCTACTGCGACCTGCACGTCTCTTCCAATGGGCATTTAAACCGTCTTGTTAAGCTACTGCTACCGCCACCGCTCTTCCAAGGGGCATTTTAACCTTCTTGTTAAGCTACTGCGACGTGCACGTCTCTTTCAACGGGCATTTAAACCGTCTTGTTAAGCTACTGTAAACTCCACCTCTTTTCCAAGGGGCATTTAAACTGTCTTGTTAAGCTACTGCGACCTGCATGTCTCTTCCAAGGGGCATTTAAACCGTCTTGTTAAGCTACTGCGACCTGCACGTCTCTTCCAAGGGGCATTTAAACCGTCTTGTTAAGCTACTGCGACCTGCATGTCTCTTCCAAGGGGCATTTAAACGTTCTTCTTAAGCTACTGCATCCTGCACGTCTCTTCCAAGGGGCATTTAAACCGTCTTGTTAAGCTACTTCGACCTGCATGTCTCTTCCAAGAGGCATTTAAACCATCTTGTTAAGCCACTGCTACCGCCACCGCTCTTCCAAGCGGCATTTTAACCGTCTTGTTAAGCTACTGCGACCTGCATGTCTCTTCCAAGAGGCATTTAAACCGTCTTGTTAAGCTACTGTGACCTCCACCGCTTTTCCAAGGGGCATTTAAACTGTCTTGTTAAGCTACTGCGACCTGCATGTCTCTTCCAAGGGGCATTAAACCGTCTTGTTAAGCTACTGCGACCTGCACGTCTCTTCCAAAGGGCATTTAAACCGTCTTGTTAAGCTACTGCTACCGCCACCGCTCTTCCAAGGGGCATTTTAACAGTCTTGTCAAGCTACTGCGACCTGCATGTCTCTTCTAAGGGGCATTTAAACCGTCTTGTTAAGCTACTGCGACCTGCACGTCTCTTCCAAGGGGCATTTAAACCGTCTTGTTAAGCTACAGCTACCGCCACCGCTCTTCCAAGGGGCATTTAAACCGTCTTGTTAAGCTACTGTAAACTCCAACTCTTTTACAAGGGGCATTTAAACTGTCTTGTTAAGCTACTGCGACCTGCATGTCTCTTCCAAGGGTCATTTAAACCGTCTTGTTAAGCTACTGCGACCTGCATGTCTCTTCTAAGGGGCATTTAAACGGTCTTTTTAAGCTACTGTAACCTGCATATCTCTTCCAAGGGGCGTTAAAACTGTCTTGTTAAGCTGCTGCGACCTGCATGTCTCTTCCAAGGGGCATTTAAACCGTCTTGTTAAGCTACTACGACCTGCATGTCTCTTCCAAGGGGCATTTAAACGGTCTTGTTAAGCTACTGCGACCTGCCCGTCTCTTCCAAGGGGCATTTAAACCGTCTTGTTAAGCTTCTGCGACCTGCATGTCTCCTCCAAGGGGCATTTAAACCGTCTTGTTAAGCTACTGCGACCTCCACCGCTCTTCCAAGGGGCATTTAAACTGTCTTGTTAGGCTACTGCGACCTGCATGTCTCTTCCAAGGGGCATTTAAACCGTCTTGTTAAGCTACTGCAACCTGCACGTCTCTTCCAAGGGGCATTTAAACTGTCTTGTTAAGCTACTGCGATCTGCATGTCTCTTCCAAGGGGCATTTAAACGGTCTTGTTAAGCTACTGCGACCTGCACGTCTCTTCCAAGGGGCATTAAAACCGTCTTGTTAAGCTGCTGCGACCTGCATGTCTCCTCCAAGGGGCATTTAAACTGTCTTTTTAAGCTACTGTGACCTCCACCGCTCTTCCAAGGGGCATTTAAACCGTCTTGTTAAGCTACTGCGACCTGCACGTCTCTTCCAAGGGGCATTTAAACCGTCTTGTTAAGCTACTGCGACCTGCATGTCTCTTCCAAGGGGCATTTAAACGGTCTTGTTAAGCTACTGACACCTGCACGTCTCTTCCAAGGGGCATTTAAACCGTCTTGTTAAGCTACTTCGACCTGCATGTCTCTTACAAGGGGCATTTAAACGGTCTTGATAAGCTACTGCGACCTGCACGTCTCTTCCAAGGGCCATTTAAACCGTCTTCTTAAGCTGCTGCGACCTGCATGTCTCTTCCAAGGGGCATTTAAACCGTCTTGTTAAGCTACTGCGACCTGCATGTCTCTTCCAAGGGGCATTTAAACGGTCTTGTTAAGCTACTGCGACATGCACGTCTCTTCCAAGGGGCATTTAAACCGTCTTGTTAAGCTTCTGCGACCAGCATGTCCCTTCCAAGGGGCATTTAAAGCGTCTTGTTAAGCTACTGCAACCTCCACCGCTCTTCCAAGGGGCATTTAAACCGCCTTGTTAAGCTACTACGACCTGCACGTCTCTTCCAAGGTGCATTTAAACCATCTTGTTAAGCTACTGCTACCGCCACCGCTCTTCCAAGGGGCATTTTAACCGTCTTGTTAAGCTACTGCGACCTGCTCGTCTCTTCCAAGGGGCATTTAAACCGTCTTGTTAAGCTACTGTGACCTCCACCGCTTTTCCAAGGGGCATTTAAACTGTCTTGTTAAGCTACTGCGACCTGCATGTCTCTTCCAAGGGGCATTTAAACCGTCTTTTTAAGCTACTGCGACCTGCACATCTCTTCCAAGGGGCATTTAAACCGTCTTGTTAAGCTACTGCTACCGCCACCGCTCTTCCAAGGGGCATTTTAACAGTCTTGTTAAGCTACTGCGACCTGCATGTCTCTTCCAAGGGGCATTTAAACCGTCTTGTTAAGCTACTGCGACCTGCACGTCTCTTCCAAGGGGCATTTAAACCATCTTGTTAAGCTACAGCTACCGCCACCGCTCTTCCAAGGGGCATTTAAACCGTCTTGTTAAGCTACTGTAAACTCCAACTCTTTTACAAGGGGCATTTAAACTGTCTTGTTAAGCTACTGCGAACTGCATGTCTCTTCCAAGGGGCATTAAACCGTCTTCTTAAGCTACTGCGACCTGCACGTCTCTTCCAAAGCGCATTTAAACCGTCTTGTTAAGCTACTGCTACCGCCACCGCTCTTCCAAGGGGCATTTTAACAGTCTTGTTAAGCTACTGTGACCTGCATGTCTCTTCCAAGGGGCATTTAAACCATCTTGTTAAGCTACTGCGACCTGCACGTCTCTTCCAAGGGGCATTTAAACCGTCTTGTTAAGCTACAGCTACCTCCACCGCTCTTCCAAGGGGCATTTAAACCGTCTTGTTAAGCTACTGTAAACTCCAACTCTTTTACAAGGGGCATTTAAACTGTCTTGTTAAGCTACTGCGACCTGCATGTCTCTTCCAAGGGGCATTTAAACCGTCTTGTTAAGCTACTGCGACCTGTATGTCTCTTCCAAGGGGCATTTAAACGGTCTTTTTAGCTACTGCAACCTGCATATCTCTTCCAAGGGGCGTTAAAACTGTCTTGTTAAGCTACTGCGACCTGCACGTCTCTTCCAAGGGGCATTTAAACCGTCTTGTTAAGCTTCTGCGACCTGCATGTCTCTTCCAAGGGGCATTTAAACCGTCTTGTTAAGCTACTGCGACCTCCTCCGCTCTTCCAAGGGGCATTTAAACCGCCTTGTTAAGCTACTACGACCTGCTCGTCTCTTCCAAGGGGCATTTAAACCATCTTGTTAAGTTACTGCTACCGCCACCGCTCTTCCAAGGGGCATTTTAACCGTCTTGTTAAGCTACTGCGACCGGCACGTCTCTTCCAAGGGGCATTTAAACCGTTTTGTTAAGCTACTGCGACCTCCACCGCTCTTCCAAGGGGCATTTAAACTGTCTTGTTAAGCTACTGCGACCTGCATGTCTCTTCCAAGGGGCATTTAAACCGTCTTGTTAAGCTACTGCAACCTGCACGTCTCTTCCAAGGGGCATTTAAACTGTCTTGTTAAGCTACTGCGACCTGCATGTCTCTTCCAAGGGGCATTTAAACGGTCTTGTTAAGCTACTGCGACCTGCACGTCTCTTACAAGGGGCATTTAAACCGTCTTGTTAAGCTGCTGCGACCTGCATGTCTCCTCCAAGGGGCATTTAAACCATCTTTTTAAGCTACTGCGACCTCCACCGCTCTTCCAAGGGGCATTTAAACCGTCTTGTTAAGCTACTACGACCTGCAAGTCTCTTCCAAGGGACATTTAAACGGTCTTGTTAAGCTACTGCTACCGCCACCGCTCTTCCAAGGGGCATTTTAACCGTCTTGTTAAGCTACTGCGACCTGCTCGTCTCTTCCAAGGGGCATTTAAACCGTCTTGTTAAGCTACTGCGACCTCCACCGCTCTTCCAAGGGGCATTTAAACCGTCTTGTTAAGCTACTTTAAACTCCACTTCTTTTCCAAGGGGCATTTAAAATGTCTTGTTAAGCTACTGCGACCTGCATGTCTCTTCCAAGGGGCATTTAAACCGTCTTGTTAAGCTTCTGCGACCTGCACGTTTCTTCCAAGGGGCATTTAAACCGTCTTGTTAAGCTACTGCGACCTGCATGTCTCTTCCAAGGGGCATTTAAACCGTCTTGTTAAGCTACTGCGACCTGCACGTCTCTTTCAACGGGCATTTAAACAGTCTTGTTAAGCTACTGCGCCTTGCATGTCTTTTCCAAGGGGCATTTAAACCGTCTTGTTAAGCTACTGCGACCTTTACCGCTCTTCCAAGGGGCATTTAAACCGTTTTGTTAAGCTACTGCGACCTGCATGTCTCTTCCAAGGGTCATTTAAACCGTCTTGTTAAGCTACTGCGACCTGCACGTCTCTTCCAATGGGCATTTAAACCGTCTTGTTAAGCTACTGCTTCCGCCACCGCTCTTCCAAGGGGCATTTTAACCTTCTTGTTAAGCTACTGCGACGTGCACGTCTCTTTCAACGGGCATTTAAACCGTCTTGTTAAGCTACTGTAAACTCCACCTCTTTTCCAAGGGGCATTTAAACTGCCTTGTTAAGCTACTGCGACCTGCATGTCTCTTCCAAGGGGCATTTAAACCGTCTTGTTAAGCTACTGCGACCTGCACGTCTCTTCCAAGGGGCATTTAAACCGTCTTGTTAAGCTACTGCGACCTGCATGTCTCTTCCAAGGGGCATTTAAACGTTCTTCTTAAGCTACTGCATCCTGCACGTCTCTTCCAAGGGGCATTTAAACAGTCTTGTTAAGCTACTTCGACCTGCATGTCTCTTACAAGGGGCATTTAAACGGTCTTGTTAAGCTACTGCGACCTGCACGTCTCTTCCAAGGGGCATTTAAACCGTCTTGTTAAGCTGCTGCGACCTGCATGTCTCTTCCAAGGGGCATTTAAACCGTCTTGTTAAGCTACTGCGACCTGCATGTCTCTTCCAAGGGGCATTTAAACGGTCTTGTTAATCTACTGCGACCTGCACGTCTCTTCCAAGGGGCATTTAAACCGTCTTGTTAAGCTTCTGCGACCTGCATGTCTCTTCCAAGGGGCATTTAAACCGTCTTGTTAAGCTACTGCAACCTCCACCGCTCTTCCAAGGGGAATTTAAACCGCCTTGTTAAGCTACTTCGACTTGCACGTCTCTTCCAAGGGGCAGTTAAACCATCTTGTTAAGCCACTGCTACCGCCACCGCTCTTCCAAGCGGCATTTTAACCGTCTTGTTAAGCTACTGCGACCTGCATGTCTCTTCCAAGAGGCATTTAAACTGTCTTGTTAAGCTACTGTGACCTCCACCGCTTTTCCAAGGGGCATTTAAACTGTCTTGTTAAGCTACTGCGACCTGCATGTCTCTTCCAAGGGGCATTAAACCGTCTTGTTAAGCTACTGCGACCTGCACGTCTCTTCCAAAGGGCATTTAAACCGTCTTGTTAAGCTACTGCTACCGCCACCGCTCTTCCAAGGGGCATTTTAACAGTCTTGTTAAGCTACTGCGACCTGCATGTCTCTTCTAAGGGGCATTTAAACCGTCTTGTTAAGCTACTGCGACCTGCACGTCTCTTCCAAGGGGCATTTAAACCGTCTTGTTATGCTACAGCTACCGCCACCGCTCTTCCAAGGGGCATTTAAACCGTCTTGTTAAGCTACTGCGACCTGCATGTCTCTTCCAAGGGGCATTTAAACCGTCTTGTTAAGCTACTGCGACCTGCATGTCTCTTCTAAGGGGCATTTAAACGGTCTTTTTAAGCTACTGTAACCTGCATATCTCTTCCAAGGGGCGTTAAAACTGTCTTGTTAAGCTGCTGCGTCTTGCATGTCTCTTCCAAGGGGCATTTAAACCGTCTTGTTAAGCTACTACGACCTGCATGTCTCTTCCAAGGGGCATTTAAACGGTCTTGTTAAGCTACTGCGACCTGCACGTCTCTTCCAAGGGGCATTTAAACCGTCTTGTTAAGCTTCTGCGACCAGCATGTCCCTTCCAAGGGGCATTTAAAGCGTCTTGTTAAGCTACTGCGACCTCCACCGCTCTTCCAAGGGGCATTTAAACTGTCTAGTTAGGCTACTGCGACCTGCATGTCTCTTCCAAGGGGCATTTAAACCGTCTTGTTAAGCTACTGCAACCTGCACGTCTCTTCCAAGGGGCATTTAAACTGTCTTGTTAAGCTACTGCGACCTGCATGTCTCTTCCAAGGGGCATTTAAACGGTCTTGTTAAGCTACTGCGACCTGCACGTCTCTTCCAAGGGGCATTTAAACCGTCTTGTTAAGCTGCTGCGACCTGCATGTCTCCTCCAAGGGGCATTTAAACTGTCTTTTTAAGCTACTGTGACCTCCACCGCTCTTCCAAGGGGCATTTAAACCGTCTTGTTAAGCTACTGCGACCTGCACGTCTCTTCCAAGGGGCATTTAAACCGTCTTGTTATGCTACTGCGACCTGCATGTCTCTTCCAAGGGGCATTTAAACGGTCTTGTTAAGCTACTGACACCTGCACGTCTCTTCCAAGGGGCATTTAAACCGTCTTGTTAAGCTACTTCGACCTGCATGTCTCTTACAAGGGGCATTTAAACGGTCTTGATAAGCTACTGCGACCTGCACGTCTCTTCCAAGGGGCATTTAAACCGTCTTCTTAAGCTGCTGCTACCTGCATGTCTCTTCCAAGGGGCATTTAAACCGTCTTGTTAAGCTACTGCGACCTGCATGTCTCTTCCAAGGGGCATTTAAACGGTCTTGTTAAGCTACTGCGACATGCACGTCTCTTCCAAGGGGCATTTAAACCGTCTTGTTAAGCTTCTGCGACCAGCATGTCCCTTCCAAGGGGCATTTAAAGCGTCTTGTTAAGCTACTGCAACCTCCACCGCTCTTCCAAGGGGTATTTAAACCGCCTTGTTAAGCTACTACGACCTGCACGTCTCTTCCAAGGTGCATTTAAACCATCTTGTTAAGCTACTGCTACCGCCACCGCTCTTCCAAGGGGCATTTTAACCGTCTTGTAAGCTACTGCGACATGCACGTCTCTTCCAAGGGGCATTTAAACCGTCTTGTTAAGCTACTGTGACCTCCACCGCTTTTCCAAGGGGCATTTAAACTGTCTTGTTAAGCTACTGCGACCTGCATGTCTCTTCCAATGGGCATTTAAACCGTCTTTTTAAGCTACTGCGACCTGCACATCTCTTCCAAGGGGCATTTAAACCGTCTTGTTAAGATACTGCTACCGCCACCGCTCTTCCAAGGGGCATTTTAACAGTCTTGTTAAGCTACTGCGACCTGCATGTCTCTTCCAAGGGGCATTTAAACCGTCTTGTTAAGCTACTGCGACCTGCACGTCTCTTCCAAGGGGCATTTAAACCGTCTTGTTAAGCTACAGCTACCGCCACCGCTCTTCCAAGGGGCATTTAAACTGTCTTGTTAAGCTACTGTAAACTCCAACTCTTTTACAAGGGGCATTTAAACTGTCTTGTTAAGCTACTGCGAACTGCATGTCTCTTCCAAAGGGCATTTAAACCGTCTTGTTAAGCTACTGCGACCTGCATGTCTCTTCCAAGGGGCATTTAAACGGTCTTGTTAAGCTACTGCAACCTGCATATCTCTTCCAAGGGGCATTAAAACTGTCTTGTTAAGCTACTGCGACCTGCACGTCTCTTCCAAGGGGCATTTAAACCGTCTTGTTAAGCTGCTGCGACCTGCATGTCTCTTCCAAGGGGCATTTAAACCGTCTTGATAAGCTACTGCGACCTGCATGTCTCTTCCAAGGGGCATTTAAACGGTCTTGTTAAGCTACTGCGACCCGCATGTCTCTTCCAAGGGGCATTTAAACCGTCTTGTTAAGCTACTGCAACCTCCACCGCTCTTCCAAGGGGCATTTAAACCGCCTTGTTAAGCTACTACGACCTGCACGTCTCTTCCAAGGGGCAGTTAAACCATCTTGTTAAGCTACTGCTACCGCCACCGCTCTTCCAAGGGGCATTTTAACCATCTTGTTAAGCTACTGCGACCTGCACGTCTCTTCCAAGGGGCATTTAAACCGTCTTGTTAAGCTACTGTGACCTCCACCGCTTTTCCAAGGGGCATTTAAACTGTCTTGTTAAGCTACTGCGACCTGCATGTCTCTTCCAAGGGGCATTTAAACCGTCTTGTTAAGCTACTGCGACCTGCACGTCTCTTCCAAGGGGCATTTAAACCGTCTTGTTAAGCTACTGCTACCGCCACCGCTCTTCCAAGGGGCATTTTAACAGTCTTGTTAAGCTACTGCGACCTGCATGTCTCTTCCAAGGGGCATTTAAACCGTCTTGTTAAGCTACTGCGACCTGCACGTCTCTTCCAAGGGGCATTTAAACCGTCTTGTTAAGCTACAGCTACCGCCACCGCTCTTCCAAGGGGCATTTAAACCGTCTTGTTAAGCTACTGTAAACTCCAACTCTTTTACAAGGGGCATTTAAACTGTCTTGTTAAGCTACTGCGAACTGCATGTCTCTTCCAAGGGGCATTAAACCGTCTTGTTAAGCTTCTGCGACCTGCACGTCTCTTCCAAGGCGCATTTAAACCGTCTTGTTAAGCTACTGCTACCGCCACCGCTCTTCCAAGGGGCATTTTAACAGTCTTGTTAAGCTACTGTGACCTGCATGTCTCTTCCAAGGGGCATTTAAACCATCTTGTTAAGCTACTGCGACCTGCACGTCTCTTCCAAGGGGCATTTAAACCGTCTTGTTAAGCTACAGCTACCTCCACCGCTCTTCCAAGGGGCATTTAAACCGTCTTGTTAAGCTACTGTAAACTCCAACTCTTTTCCAAGGGGCATTTAAACTGTCTTGTTAAGCTACTGCGACCTGCATGTCTCTTCCAAGGGGCATTTAAACCGTCTTGTTAAGCTACTGCGACCTGTATGTCTCTTCCAAGGGGCATTTAAACGGTCTTTTTAGCTACTGCAACCTGCATATCTCTTCCAAGGGGCGTTAAAACTGTCTTGTTAAGCTACTGCGACCTGCACGTCTCTTCCAAGGGGCATTTAAACCGTCTTGTTAAGCTTCTGCGACCTGCATGTCTCTTCCAAGGGGCATTTAAACCGTCTTGTTAAGCTACTGCGACCTCCTCCGCTCTTCCAAGGGGCATTTAAACCGCCTTGTTAAGCTACTACGACCTGCACGTCTCTTCCAAGGGGCATTTAAACCATCTTGTTAAGTTACTGCTACCGCCACCGCTCTTCCAAGGGGCATTTTAACCGTCTTGTTAAGCTACTGCGACCGGCACGTCTCTTCCAAGGGGCATTTAAACCGTTTTGTTAAGCTACTGCGACCTCCACCGCTCTTCCAAGGGGCATTTAAACTGTCTTGTTAAGCTACTGCGACCTGTATGTCTCTTCCAAGGGGCATTTAAACCGTCTTGTTAAGCTACTGCAACCTGCACGTCTCTTCCAAGGGGCATTTAAACTGTCTTGTTAAGCTACTGCGACCTGCATGTCTCTTCCAAGGGGCATTTAAACGGTCTTGTTAAGCTACTGCGACCTGCACGTCTCTTCCAAGGGGCATTTAAACCGCCTTGTTAAGCTGCTGCGACCTGCATGTCTCCTCCAAGGGGCATTTAAACCATCTTTTTAAGCTACTGCGACCTCCACCGCTCTTCCAAGGGGCATTTAAACCGTCTTGTTAAGCTACTACGACCTGCAAGTCTCTTCCAAGGGGCATTTAACCCATCTTGTTAAGCTACTGCTACCGCCACCGCTCTTCCAAGGGGCATTTTAACCGTCTTGTTAAGCTACTGCGACCTGCTCGTCTCTTCCAAGGGGCATTTAAACCGTCTTGTTAAGCTACTGCGACCTCCACCGCTCTTCCAAGGGGCATTTAAACCGTCTTGTTAAGCTACTTTAAACTCCACCTCTTTTCCAAGGGGCATTTAAACTGTCTTGTTAAGCTACTGCGACCTGCATGTCTCTTCCAAGGGGCATTTAAACCGTCTTGTTAAGCTACTGCCACCTGCACGTTTCTTCCAAGGGGCATTTAAACCGTCTTGTTAATCTACTGTGACCTGCATGTCTCTTCCAAGGGGCATTTAAACCATCTTGTTAAGCTACTTTGACCTGCATGCCTCTTACAAGGGGCATTTAAACGGTCTTGTTAAGCTACTGCGACCTGCACGTCTCTTCCAAGGGGCATTTAAACCGTCTTGTTAAGCTGCTGCGACCTGCATGTCTCTTCCAAGGGGCATTTAAACCGTCTTGTTAAGCTACTGCGACCTGCATGTCTCTTCCAAGGGGCATTTAAACGGTCTTGTTAAGCTACTGCGACCTGCACGTCTCTTCCAAGGGACATTTAAACCGTCTTGTTAAACTTCTGCGACCTGCATGTCTCTTCCAAGGGGCATTTAAAGCGTATTGTTAAGCTACTGCAACCTCCACCTCTCTTCCAAGGGGAATTTAAACCGCCTTGTTAAGCTACTACGACCTGCACGTCTCTTCCAAGGGGCATTTAAACCATCTTGTTAAGCCACTGCTACCGCCACCGCTCTTCCAAGCGGCATTTTAACCGTCTTGTTAAGCTACTGCGACCTGCATGTCTCTTCCAAGAGGCATTTAAACCGTCTTGTTAAGCTACTGTGACCTCCACCGCTTTTCCAAGGGGCATTTAAACTGTCTTGTTAAGCTACTGCGACCTGCATGTCTCTTCCAAGGGGCATTAAACCGTCTTGTTAAGCTACTGCGACCTGCACGTCTCTTCCAAAGGGCATTTAAACCGTCTTGTTAAGCTACTGCTACCGCCACCGCTCTTCCAAGGGGCATTTTAACAGTCTTGTCAAGCTACTGCGACCTGCATGTCTCTTCTAAGGGGCATTTAAACCGTCTTGTTAAGCTACTGCGACCTGCACGTCTCTTCCAAGGGGCATTTAAACCGTCTTGTTAAGCTACAGCTACCGCCACCGCTCTTCCAAGGGGCATTTAAACCGTCTTGTTAAGCTACTGTAAACTCCAACTCTTTTACAAGGGGCATTTAAACTGTCTTGTTAAGCTACTGCGACCTGCATGTCTCTTCCAAGGGTCATTTAAACCGTCTTGTTAAGCTACTGCGACCTGCATGTCTCTTCTAAGGGGCATTTAAACGGTCTTTTTAAGCTACTGTAACCTGCATATCTCTTCCAAGGGGCGTTAAAACTGTCTTGTTAAGCTGCTGCGACCTGCATGTCTCTTCCAAGGGGCATTTAAACCGTCTTGTTAAGCTACTACGACCTGCATGTCTCTTCCAAGGGGCATTTAAACGGTCTTGTTAAGCTACTGCGACCTGCCCGTCTCTTCCAAGGGGCATTTAAACCGTCTTGTTAAGCTTCTGCGACCTGCATGTCTCCTCCAAGGGGCATTTAAACCGTCTTGTTAAGCTACTGCGACCTCCACCGCTCTTCCAAGGGGCATTTAAACTGTCTTGTTAGGCTACTGCGACCTGCATGTCTCTTCCAAGGGGCATTTAAACCGTCTTGTTAAGCTACTGCAACCTGCACGTCTCTTCCAAGGGGCATTTAAACTGTCTTGTTAAGCTACTGCGATCTGCATGTCTCTTCCAAGGGGCATTTAAACGGTCTTGTTAAGCTACTGCGACCTGCACGTCTCTTCCAAGGGGCATTAAAACCGTCTTGTTAAGCTGCTGCGACCTGCATGTCTCCTCCAAGGGGCATTTAAACTGTCTTTTTAAGCTACTGTGACCTCCACCGCTCTTCCAAGGGGCATTTAAACCGTCTTGTTAAGCTACTGCGACCTGCACGTCTCTTCCAAGGGGCATTTAAACCGTCTTGTTAAGCTACTGCGACCTGCATGTCTCTTCCAAGGGGCATTTAAACGGTCTTGTTAAGCTACTGACACCTGCACGTCTCTTCCAAGGGGCATTTAAACCGTCTTGTTAAGCTACTTCGACCTGCATGTCTCTTACAAGGGGCATTTAAACGGTCTTGATAAGCTACTGCGACCTGCACGTCTCTTCCAAGGGCCATTTAAACCGTCTTCTTAAGTTGCTGCGACCTGCATGTCTCTTCCAAGGGGCATTTAAACCGTCTTGTTAAGCTACTGCGACCTGCATGTCTCTTCCAAGGGGCATTTAAACGGTCTTGTTAAGCTACTGCGACATGCACGTCTCTTCCAAGGGGCATTTAAACCGTCTTGTTAAGCTTCTGCGACCAGCATGTCCCTTCCAAGGGGCATTTAAAGCGTCTTGTTAAGCTACTGCAACCTCCACCGCTCTTCCAAGGGGCATTTAAACCGCCTTGTTAAGCTACTACGACCTGCACGTCTCTTCCAAGGTGCATTTAAACCATCTTGTTAAGCTACTGCTACCGCCACCGCTCTTCCAAGGGGCATTTTAACCGTCTTGTTAAGCTACTGCGACCTGCTCGTCTCTTCCAAGGGGCATTTAAACCGTCTTGTTAAGCTACTGTGACCTCCACCGCTTTTCCAAGGGGCATTTAAACTGTCTTGTTAAGCTACTGCGACCTGCATGTCTCTTCCAAGGGGCATTTAAACCGTCTTTTTAAGCTACTGCGACCTGCACATCTCTTCCAAGGGGCATTTAAACCGTCTTGTTAAGCTACTGCTACCGCCACCGCTCTTCCAAGGGGCATTTTAACAGTCTTGTTAAGCTACTGCGACCTGCATGTCTCTTCCAAGGGTCATTTAAACCGTCTTGTTAAGCTACTGCGACCTGCACGTCTCTTCCAAGGGGCATTTAAACCGTCTTGTTAAGCTACAGCTACCGCCACCGCTCTTCCAAGGGGCATTTAAACTGTCTTGTTAAGCTACTGTAAACTCCAACTCTTTTACAAGGGGCATTTAAACTGTCTTGTTAAGCTACTGCGAACTGCATGTCTCTTCCAAAGGGCATTTAAACCGTCTTGTTAAGCTACTGCGACCTGCATGTCTCTTCCAAGGGGCATTTAAACGGTCTTGTTAAGCTACTGCAACCTGCATATCTCTTCCAAGGGGCATTAAAACTGTCTTGTTAAGCTACTGCGACCTGCACGTCTCTTCCAAGGGGCATTTAAACCGTCTTGTTAAGCTGCTGCGACCTGCATGTCTCTTCCAAGGGGCATTTAAACCGTCTTGTTAAGCTACTGCGACCTGCATGTCTCTTCCAAGGGGCATTTAAACGGTCTTGTTAAGCTACTGCGACCTGCATGTCTCTTCCAAGGGGCATTTAAACCGTCTTGTTAAGCTACTGGAACCTCCACCGCTCTTCCAAGGGGCATTTAAACCGCCTTGTTAAGCTACTACGACCTGCACGTCTCTTCCAAGGGGCAGTTAAACCATCTTGTTAAGCTACTGCTACCGCCATCGCTCTTCCAAGGGGCATTTTAACCATCTTGTTAAGCTACTGCGACCTGCACGTCTCTTCCAAGGGGCATTTAAACCGTCTTGTTAAGCTACTGTGACCTCCACCGCTTTTCCAAGGGGCATTTAAACTGTCTTGTTAAGCTACTGCGACCTGCATGTCTCTTCCAAGGGGCATTTAAACCGTCTTGTTAAGCTACTGCGACCTGCACGTCTCTTCCAAGGGGCATTTAAACCGTCTTGTTAAGCTACTGCTACCGCCACCGCTCTTCCAAGGGGCATTTTAACAGTCTTGTTAAGCTACTGCGACCTGCATGTCTCTTCCAAGGGGCATTTAAACCGTCTTGTTAAGCTACTGCGACCTGCACGTCTCTTCCAAGGGGCATTTAAACCATCTTGTTAAGCTACAGCTACCGCCACCGCTCTTCCAAGGGGCATTTAAACCGTCTTGTTAAGCTACTGTAAACTCCAACTCTTTTACAAGGGGCATTTAAACTGTCTTGTTAAGCTACTGCGAACTGCATGTCTCTTCCAAGGGGCATTAAACCGTCTTCTTAAGCTACTGCGACCTGCACGTCTCTTCCAAAGCGCATTTAAACCGTCTTGTTAAGCTACTGCTACCGCCACCGCTCTTCCAAGGGGCATTTTAACAGTCTTGTTAAGCTACTGTGACCTGCATGTCTCTTCCAAGGGGCATTTAAACCATCTTGTTAAGCTACTGCGACCTGCACGTCTCTTCCAAGGGGCATTTAAACCGTCTTGTTAAGCTACAGCTACCTCCACCGCTCTTCCAAGGGGCATTTAAACCGTCTTGTTAAGCTACTGTAAACTCCAACTCTTTTACAAGGGGCATTTAAACTGTCTTGTTAAGCTACTGCGACCTGCATGTCTCTTCCAAGGGGCATTTAAACCGTCTTGTTAAGCTACTGCGACCTGTATGTCTCTTCCAAGGGGCATTTAAACGGTCTTTTTAGCTACTGCAACCTGCATATCTCTTCCAAGGGGCGTTAAAACTGTCTTGTTAAGCTACTGCGACCTGCACGTCTCTTCCAAGGGGCATTTAAACCGTCTTGTTAAGCTTCTGCGACCTGCATGTCTCTTCCAAGGGGCATTTAAACCGTCTTGTTAAGCTACTGCGACCTCCTCCGCTCTTCCAAGGGGCATTTAAACCGCCTTGTTAAGCTACTACGACCTGCACGTCTCTTCCAAGGGGCATTTAAACCATCTTGTTAAGTTACTGCTACCGCCACCGCTCTTCCAAGGGGCATTTTAACCGTCTTGTTAAGCTACTGCGACCGGCACGTCTCTTCCAAGGGGCATTTAAACCGTTTTGTTAAGCTACTGCGACCTCCACCGCTCTTCCAAGGGGCATTTAAACTGTCTTGTTAAGCTACTGCGACCTGCATGTCTCTTCCAAGGGGCATTTAAACCGTCTTGTTAAGCTACTGCAACCTGCACGTCTCTTCCAAGGGGCATTTAAACTGTCTTGTTAAGCTACTGCGACCTGCATGTCTCTTCCAAGGGGCATTTAAACGGTCTTGTTAAGCTACTGCGACCTGCACGTCTCTTCCAAGGGGCATTTAAACCGTCTTGTTAAGCTGCTGCGACCTGCATGTCTCCTCCAAGGGGCATTTAAACCATCTTTTTAAGCTACTGCGACCTCCACCGCTCTTCCAAGGGGCATTTAAACCGTCTTGTTAAGCTACTACGACCTGCAAGTCTCTTCCAAGGGGCATTTAACCCATCTTGTTAAGCTACTGCTACCGCCACCGCTCTTCCAAGGGGCATTTTAACCGTCTTGTTAAGCTACTGCGACCTGCTCGTCTCTTCCAAGGGGCATTTAAACCGTCTTGTTAAGCTACTGCGCCCTCCACCGCTCTTCCAAGGGGCATTTAAACCGTCTTGTTAAGCTACTTTAAACTCCACTTCTTTTCCAAGGGGCATTTAAAATGTCTTGTTAAGCTACTGCGACCTGCATGTCTCTTCCAAGGGGCATTTAAACCGTCTTGTTAAGCTTCTGCGACCTGCAAGTTTCTTCCAAGGGGCATTTAAACCGTCTTGTTAAGCTACTGCGACCTGCATGTCTCTTCCAAGGGGCATTTAAACCGTCTTGTTAAGCTACTGCGACCTGCACGTCTCTTTCAACGGGCATTTAAACAGTCTTGTTAAGCTACTGCGCCTTGCATGTCTTTTCCAAGGGGCATTTAAACCGTCTTGTTAAGCTACTGCGACCTTTACCGCTCTTCCAAGGGGCATTTAAACCGTTTTGTTAAGCTACTGCGACCTGCATGTCTCTTCCAAGGGTCATTTAAACCGTCTTGTTAAGCTACTGCGACCTGCACGTCTCTTCCAATGGGCATTTAAACCGTCTTGTTAAGCTACTGCTACCGCCACCGCTCTTCCAAAGGGCATTTTAACCTTCTTGTTAAGCTACTGCGACGTGCACGTCTCTTTCAACGGGCATTTAAACCGTCTTGTTAAGCTACTGTAAACTCCACCTCTTTTCCAAGGGGCATTTAAACTGCCTTGTTAAGCTACTGCGACCTGCATGTCTCTTCCAAGGGGCATTTAAACCGTCTTGTTAAGCTACTGCGACCTGCACGTCTCTTCCAAGGGGCATTTAAACCGTCTTGTTAAGCTACTGCGACCTGCATGTCTCTTCCAAGGGGCATTTAAACGTTCTTCTTAAGCTACTGCATCCTGCACGTCTCTTCCAAGGGGCATTTAAACAGTCTTGTTAAGCTACTTCGACCTGCATGTCTCTTACAAGGGGCATTTAAACGGTCTTGTTAAGCTACTGCGACCTGCACGTCTCTTCCAAGGGGCATTTAAACCGTCTTGTTAAGCTGCTGCGACCTGCATGTCTCTTCCAAGGGGCATTTAAACCGTCTTGTTAAGCTACTGCGACCTGCATGTCTCTTCCAAGGGGCATTTAAACGGTCTTGTTAAGCTACTGCGACCTGCACGTCTCTTCCAAGGGGCATTTAAACCGTCTTGTTAAGCTTCTGCGACCTGCATGTCTCTTCCAAGGGGCATTTAAACCGTCTTGTTAAGCTACTGCAACCTCCACCGCTCTTCCAAGGGGAATTTAAACCGCCTTGTTAAGCTACTTCGACTTGCACGTCTCTTCCAAGGGGCAGTTAAACCATCTTGTTAAGCCACTGCTACCGCCACCGCTCTTCCAAGCGGCATTTTAACCGTCTTGTTAAGCTACTGCGACCTGCATGTCTCTTCCAAGAGGCATTTAAACCGTCTTGTTAAGCTACTGTGACCTCCACCGCTTTTCCAAGGGGCATTTAAACTGTCTTGTTAAGCTACTGCGACCTGCATGTCTCTTCCAAGGGGCATTAAACCGTCTTGTTAAGCTACTGCGACCTGCACGTCTCTTCCAAAGGGCATTTAAACCGTCTTGTTAAGCTACTGCTACCGCCACCGCTCTTCCAAGGGGCATTTTAACAGTCTTGTTAAGCTACTGCGACCTGCATGTCTCTTCTAAGGGGCATTTAAACCGTCTTGTTAAGCTACTGCGACCTGCACGTCTCTTCCAAGGGGCATTTAAACCGTCTTGTTATGCTACAGCTACCGCCACCGCTCTTCCAAGGGGCATTTAAACCGTCTTGTTAAGCTACTGCGACCTGCATGTCTCTTCCAAGGGGCATTTAAACCGTCTTGTTAAGCTACTGCGACCTGCATGTCTCTTCTACGGGGCATTTAAACGGTCTTTTTAAGCTACTGTAACCTGCATATCTCTTCCAAGGGGCGTTAAAACTGTCTTGTTAAGCTGCTGCGTCTTGCATGTCTCTTCCAAGGGGCATTTAAACCGTCTTGTTAAGCTACTACGACCTGCATGTCTCTTCCAAGGGGCATTTAAACGGTCTTGTTAAGCTACTGCGACCTGCACGTCTCTTCCAAGGGGCATTTAAACCGTCTTGTTAAGCTTCTGCGACCTGCATGTCTCTTCCAAGGGGCATTTAAACCGTCTTGTTAAGCTACTGCGACCTCCACCGCTCTTCCAAGGGGCATTTAAACTGTCTAGTTAGGCTACTGCGACCTGCATGTCTCTTCCAAGGGGCATTTAAACCGTCTTGTTAAGCTACTGCAACCTGCACGTCTCTTCCAAGGGGCATTTAAACTGTCTTGTTAAGCTACTGCGACCTGCATGTCTCTTCCAAGGGGCATTTAAACGGTCTTGTTAAGCTACTGCGACCTGCACGTCTCTTCCAAGGGGCATTTAAACCGTCTTGTTAAGCTGCTGCGACCTGCATGTCTCCTCCAAGGGGCATTTAAACTGTCTTTTTAAGCTACTGTGACCTCCACCGCTCTTCCAAGGGGCATTTAAACCGTCTTGTTAAGCTACTGCGACCTGCACGTCTCTTCCAAGGGGCATTTAAACCGTCTTGTTATGCTACTGCGACCTGCATGTCTCTTCCAAGGGGCATTTAAACGGTCTTGTTAAGCTACTGACACCTGCACGTCTCTTCCAAGGGGCATTTAAACCGTCTTGTTAAGCTACTTCGACCTGCATGTCTCTTACAAGGGGCATTTAAACGGTCTTGATAAGCTACTGCGACCTGCACGTCTCTTCCAAGGGGCATTTAAACCGTCTTCTTAAGCTGCTGCTACCTGCATGTCTCTTCCAAGGGGCATTTAAACCGTCTTGTTAAGCTACTGCGACCTGCATGTCTCTTCCAAGGGGCATTTAAACGGTCTTGTTAAGCTACTGCGACATGCACGTCTCTTCCAAGGGGCATTTAAACCGTCTTGTTAAGCTTCTGCGACCAGCATGTCCCTTCCAAGGGGCATTTAAAGCGTCTTGTTAAGCTACTGCAACCTCCACCGCTCTTCCAAGGGGTATTTAAACCGCCTTGTTAAGCTACTACGACCTGCACGTCTCTTCCAAGGTGCATTTAAACCATCTTGTTAAGCTACTGCTACCGCCACCGCTCTTCCAAGGGGCATTTTAACCGTCTTGTAAGCTACTGCGACATGCACGTCTCTTCCAAGGGGCATTTAAACCGTCTTGTTAAGCTACTGTGACCTCCACCGCTTTTCCAAGGGGCATTTAAACTGTCTTGTTAAGCTACTGCGACCTGCATGTCTCTTCCAAGGGGCATTTAAACCGTCTTTTTAAGCTACTGCGACCTGCACATCTCTTCCAAGGGGCATTTAAACCGTCTTGTTAAGATACTGCTACCGCCACCGCTCTTCCAAGGGGCATTTTAACAGTCTTGTTAAGCTACTGCGACCTGCATGTCTCTTCCAAGGGGCATTTAAACCGTCTTGTTAAGCTACTGCGACCTGCACGTCTCTTCCAAGGGGCATTTAAACCGTCTTGTTAAGCTACAGCTACCGCCACCGCTCTTCCAAGGGGCATTTAAACTGTCTTGTTAAGCTACTGTAAACTCCAACTCTTTTACAAGGGGCATTTAAACTGTCTTGTTAAGCTACTGCGAACTGCATGTCTCTTCCAAAGGGCATTTAAACCGTCTTGTTAAGCTACTGCGACCTGCATGTCTCTTCCAAGGGGCATTTAAACGGTCTTGTTAAGCTACTGCAACCTGCATATCTCTTCCAAGGGGCATTAAAACTGTCTTGTTAAGCTACTGCGACCTGCACGTCTCTTCCAAGGGGCATTTAAACCGTCTTGTTAAGCTGCTGCGACCTGCATGTCTCTTCCAAGGGGCATTTAAACCGTCTTGTTAAGCTACTGCGACCTGCATGTCTCTTCCAAGGGGCATTTAAACGGTCTTGTTAAGCTACTGCGACCCGCATGTCTCTTCCAAGGGGCATTTAAACCGTCTTGTTAAGCTACTGCAACCTCCACCGCTCTTCCAAGGGGCATTTAAACCGCCTTGTTAAGCTACTACGACCTGCACGTCTCTTCCAAGGGGCAGTTAAACCATCTTGTTAAGCTACTGCTACCGCCACCGCTCTTCCAAGGGGCATTTTAACCATCTTGTTAAGCTACTGCGACCTGCACGTCTCTTCCAAGGGGCATTTAAACCGTCTTGTTAAGCTACTGTGACCTCCACCGCTTTTCCAAGGGGCATTTAAACTGTCTTGTTAAGCTACTGCGACCTGCATGTCTCTTCCAAGGGGCATTTAAACCGTCTTGTTAAGCTACTGCGACCTGCACGTCTCTTCCAAGGGGCATTTAAACCGTCTTGTTAAGCTACTGCTACCGCCACCGCTCTTCCAAGGGGCATTTTAACAGTCTTGTTAAGCTACTGTGACCTGCATGTCTCTTCCAAGGGGCATTTAAACCATCTTGTTAAGCTACTGCGACCTGCACGTCTCTTCCAAGGGGCATTTAAACCGTCTTGTTAAGCTACAGCTACCTCCACCGCTCTTCCAAGGGGCATTTAAACCGTCTTGTTAAGCTACTGTAAACTCCAACTCTTTTCCAAGGGGCATTTAAACTGTCTTGTTAAGCTACTGCGACCTGCATGTCTCTTCCAAGGGGCATTTAAACCGTCTTGTTAAGCTACTGCGACCTGTATGTCTCTTCCAAGGGGCATTTAAACGGTCTTTTTAGCTACTGCAACCTGCATATCTCTTCCAAGGGGCGTTAAAACTGTCTTGTTAAGCTACTGCGACCTGCACGTCTCTTCCAAGGGGCATTTAAACCGTCTTGTTAAGCTTCTGCGACCTGCATGTCTCTTCCAAGGGGCATTTAAACCGTCTTGTTAAGCTACTGCGACCTCCTCCGCTCTTCCAAGGGGCATTTAAACCGCCTTGTTAAGCTACTACGACCTGCACGTCTCTTCCAAGGGGCATTTAAACCATCTTGTTAAGTTACTGCTACCGCCACCGCTCTTCCAAGGGGCATTTTAACCGTCTTGTTAAGCTACTGCGACCGGCACGTCTCTTCCAAGGGGCATTTAAACCGTTTTGTTAAGCTACTGCGACCTCCACCGCTCTTCCAAGGGGCATTTAAACTGTCTTGTTAAGCTACTGCGACCTGTATGTCTCTTCCAAGGGGCATTTAAACCGTCTTGTTAAGCTAGTGCAACCTGCACGTCTCTTCCAAGGGGCATTTAAACTGTCTTGTTAAGCTACTGCGACCTGCATGTCTCTTCCAAGGGGCATTTAAACGGTCTTGTTAAGCTACTGCGACCTGCACGTCTCTTCCAAGGGGCATTTAAACCGCCTTGTTAAGCTGCTGCGACCTGCATGTCTCCTCCAAGGGGCATTTAAACCATCTTTTTAAGCTACTGCGACCTCCACCGCTCTTCCAAGGGGCATTTAAACCGTCTTGTTAAGCTACTACGACCTGCAAGTCTCTTCCAAGGGGCATTTAACCCATCTTGTTAAGCTACTGCTACCGCCACCGCTCTTCCAAGGGGCATTTTAACCGTCTTGTTAAGCTACTGCGACCTGCTCGTCTCTTCCAAGGGGCATTTAAACCGTCTTGTTAAGCTACTGCGACCTCCACCGCTCTTCCAAGGGGCATTTAAACCGTCTTGTTAAGCTACTTTAAACTCCACCTCTTTTCCAAGGGGCATTTAAACTGTCTTGTTAAGCTACTGCGACCTGCATGTCTCTTCCAAGGGGCATTTAAACCGTCTTGTTAAGCTACTGCCACCTGCACGTTTCTTCCAAGGGGCATTTAAACCGTCTTGTTAATCTACTGTGACCTGCATGTCTCTTCCAAGGGGCATTTAAACCATCTTGTTAAGCTACTTTGACCTGCATGCCTCTTACAAGGGGCATTTAAACGGTCTTGTTAAGCTACTGCGACCTGCACGTCTCTTCCAAGGGGCATTTAAACCGTCTTGTTAAGCTGCTGCGACCTGCATGTCTCTTCCAAGGGGCATTTAAACCGTCTTGTTAAGCTACTGCGACCTGCATGTCTCTTCCAAGGGGCATTTAAACGGTCTTGTTAAGCTACTGCGACCTGCACGTCTCTTCCAAGGGACATTTAAACCGTCTTGTTAAACTTCTGCGACCTGCATGTCTCTTCCAAGGGGCATTTAAAGCGTATTGTTAAGCTACTGCAACCTCCACCTCTCTTCCAAGGGGAATTTAAACCGCCTTGTTAAGCTACTACGACCTGCACGTCTCTTCCAAGGGGCATTTAAACCATCTTGTTAAGCCACTGCTACCGCCACCGCTCTTCCAAGCGGCATTTTAACCGTCTTGTTAAGCTACTGCGACCTGCATGTCTCTTCCAAGAGGCATTTAAACCGTCTTGTTAAGCTACTGTGACCTCCACCGCTTTTCCAAGGGGCATTTAAACTGTCTTGTTAAGCTACTGCGACCTGCATGTCTCTTCCAAGGGGCATTAAACCGTCTTGTTAAGCTACTGCGACCTGCACGTCTCTTCCAAAGGGCATTTAAACCGTCTTGTTAAGCTACTGCTACCGCCACCTCTCTTCCAAGGGGCATTTTAACAGTCTTGTCAAGCTACTGCGACCTGCATGTCTCTTCTAAGGGGCATTTAAACCGTCTTGTTAAGCTACTGCGACCTGCACGTCTCTTCCAAGGGGCATTTAAACCGTCTTGTTAAGCTACAGCTACCGCCACCGCTCTTCCAAGGGGCATTTAAACCGTCTTGTTAAGCTACTGTAAACTCCAACTCTTTTACAAGGGGCATTTAAACTGTCTTGTTAAGCTACTGCGACCTGCATGTCTCTTCCAAGGGTCATTTAAACCGTCTTGTTAAGCTACTGCGACCTGCATGTCTCTTCTAAGGGGCATTTAAACGGTCTTTTTAAGCTACTGTAACCTGCATATCTCTTCCAAGGGGCGTTAAAACTGTCTTGTTAAGCTGCTGCGACCTGCATGTCTCTTCCAAGGGGCATTTAAACCGTCTTGTTAAGCTACTACGACCTGCATGTCTCTTCCAAGGGGCATTTAAACGGTCTTGTTAAGCTACTGCGACCTGCCCGTCTCTTCCAAGGGGCATTTAAACCGTCTTGTTAAGCTTCTGCGACCTGCATGTCTCCTCCAAGGGGCATTTAAACCGTCTTGTTAAGCTACTGCGACCTCCACCGCTCTTCCAAGGGGCATTTAAACTGTCTTGTTAGGCTACTGCGACCTGCATGTCTCTTCCAAGGGGCATTTAAACCGTCTTGTTAAGCTACTGCAACCTGCACGTCTCTTCCAAGGGGCATTTAAACTGTCTTGTTAAGCTACTGCGATCTGCATGTCTCTTCCAAGGGGCATTTAAACGGTCTTGTTAAGCTACTGCGACCTGCACGTCTCTTCCAAGGGGCATTAAAACCGTCTTGTTAAGCTGCTGCGACCTGCATGTCTCCTCCAAGGGGCATTTAAACTGTCTTTTTAAGCTACTGTGACCTCCACCGCTCTTCCAAGGGGCATTTAAACCGTCTTGTTAAGCTACTGCGACCTGCACGTCTCTTCCAAGGGGCATTTAAACCGTCTTGTTAAGCTACTGCGACCTGCATGTCTCTTCCAAGGGGCATTTAAACGGTCTTGTTAAGCTACTGACACCTGCACGTCTCTTCCAAGGGGCATTTAAACCGTCTTGTTAAGCTACTTCGACCTGCATGTCTCTTACAAGGGGCATTTAAACGGTCTTGATAAGCTACTGCGACCTGCACGTCTCTTCCAAGGGCCATTTAAACCGTCTTCTTAAGCTGCTGCGACCTGCATGTCTCTTCCAAGGGGCATTTAAACCGTCTTGTTAAGCTACTGCGACCTGCATGTCTCTTCCAAGGGGCATTTAAACGGTCTTGTTAAGCTACTGCGACATGCACGTCTCTTCCAAGGGGCATTTAAACCGTCTTGTTAAGCTTCTGCGACCAGCATGTCCCTTCCAAGGGGCATTTAAAGCGTCTTGTTAAGCTACTGCAACCTCCACCGCTCTTCCAAGGGGCATTTAAACCGCCTTGTTAAGCTACTACGACCTGCACGTCTCTTCCAAGGTGCATTTAAACCATCTTGTTAAGCTACTGCTACCGCCACCGCTCTTCCAAGGGGCATTTTAACCGTCTTGTTAAGCTACTGCGACCTGCTCGTCTCTTCCAAGGGGCATTTAAACCGTCTTGTTAAGCTACTGTGACCTCCACCGCTTTTCCAAGGGGCATTTAAACTGTCTTGTTAAGCTACTGCGACCTGCATGTCTCTTCCAAGGGGCATTTAAACCGTCTTTTTAAGCTACTGCGACCTGCACATCTCTTCCAAGGGGCATTTAAACCGTCTTGTTAAGCTACTGCTACCGCCACCGCTCTTCCAAGGGGCATTTTAACAGTCTTGTTAAGCTACTGCGACCTGCATGTCTCTTCCAAGGGTCCTTTAAACCGTCTTGTTAAGCTACTGCGACCTGCACGTCTCTTCCAAGGGGCATTTAAACCGTCTTGTTAAGCTACAGCTACCGCCACCGCTCTTCCAAGGGGCATTTAAACTGTCTTGTTAAGCTACTGTAAACTCCAACTCTTTTACAAGGGGCATTTAAACTGTCTTGTTAAGCTACTGCGAACTGCATGTCTCTTCCAAAGGGCATTTAAACCGTCTTGTTAAGCTACTGCGACCTGCATGTCTCTTCCAAGGGGCATTTAAACGGTCTTGTTAAGCTACTGCAACCTGCATATCTCTTCCAAGGGGCATTAAAACTGTCTTGTTAAGCTACTGCGACCTGCACGTCTCTTCCAAGGGGCATTTAAACCGTCTTGTTAAGCTGCTGCGACCTGCATGTCTCTTCCAAGGGGCATTTAAACCGTCTTGTTAAGCTACTGCGACCTGCATGTCTCTTCCAAGGGGCATTTAAACGGTCTTGTTAAGCTACTGCGACCTGCATGTCTCTTCCAAGGGGCATTTAAACCGTCTTGTTAAGCTACTGGAACCTCCACCGCTCTTCCAAGGGGCATTTAAACCGCCTTGTTAAGCTACTACGACCTGCACGTCTCTTCCAAGGGGCAGTTAAACCATCTTGTTAAGCTACTGCTACCGCCATCGCTCTTCCAAGGGGCATTTTAACCATCTTGTTAAGCTACTGCGACCTGCACGTCTCTTCCAAGGGGCATTTAAACCGTATTGTTAAGCTACTGTGACCTCCACCGCTTTTCCAAGGGGCATTTAAACTGTCTTGTTAAGCTACTGCGACCTGCATGTCTCTTCCAAGGGGCATTTAAACCGTCTTGTTTAGCTACTGCGACCTGCACGTCTCTTCCAAGGGGCATTTAAACCGTCTTGTTAAGCTACTGCTACCGCCACCGCTCTTCCAAGGGGCATTTTAACAGTCTTGTTAAGCTACTGCGACCTGCATGTCTCTTCCAAGGGGCATTTAAACCGTCTTGTTAAGCTACTGCGACCTGCACGTCTCTTCCAAGGGGCATTTAAACCATCTTGTTAAGCTACAGCTACCGCCACCGCTCTTCCAAGGGGCATTTAAACCGTCTTGTTAAGCTACTGTAAACTCCAACTCTTTTACAAGGGGCATTTAAACTGTCTTGTTAAGCTACTGCGAACTGCATGTCTCTTCCAAGGGGCATTAAACCGTCTTCTTAAGCTACTGCGACCTGCACGTCTCTTCCAAAGCGCATTTAAACCGTCTTGTTAAGCTACTGCTACCGCCACCGCTCTTCCAAGGGGCATTTTAACAGTCTTGTTAAGCTACTGTGACCTGCATGTCTCTTCCAAGGGGCATTTAAACCATCTTGTTAAGCTACTGCGACCTGCACGTCTCTTCCAAGGGGCATTTAAACCGTCTTGTTAAGCTACAGCTACCTCCACCGCTCTTCCAAGGGGCATTTAAACCGTCTTGTTAAGCTACTGTAAACTCCAACTCTTTTACAAGGGGCATTTAAACTGTCTTGTTAAGCTACTGCGACCTGCGTGTCTCTTCCAAGGGGCATTTAAACCGTCTTGTTAAGCTACTGCGACCTGTATGTCTCTTCCAAGGGGCATTTAAACGGTCTTTTTAGCTACTGCAACCTGCATATCTCTTCCAAGGGGCGTTAAAACTGTCTTGTTAAGCTACTGCGACCTGCACGTCTCTTCCAAGGGGCATTTAAACCGTCTTGTTAAGCTTCTGCGACCTGCATGTCTCTTCCAAGGGGCATTTAAACCGTCTTGTTAAGCTACTGCGACCTCCTCCGCTCTTCCAAGGGGCATTTAAACCGCCTTGTTAAGCTACTACGACCTGCACGTCTCTTCCAAGGGGCATTTAAACCATCTTGTTAAGTTACTGCTACCGCCACCGCTCTTCCAAGGGGCATTTTAACCGTCTTGTTAAGCTACTGCGACCGGCACGTCTCTTCCAAGGGGCATTTAAACCGTTTTGTTAAGCTACTGCGACCTCCACCGCTCTTCCAAGGGGCATTTAAACTGTCTTGTTAAGCTACTGCGACCTGCATGTCTCTTCCAAGGGGCATTTAAACCGTCTTGTTAAGCTACTGCAACCTGCACGTCTCTTCCAAGGGGCATTTAAACTGTCTTGTTAAGCTACTGCGACCTGCATGTCTCTTCCAAGGGGCATTTAAACGGTCTTGTTAAGCTACTGCGACCTGCACGTCTCTTCCAAGGGGCATTTAAACCGTCTTGTTAAGCTGCTGCGACCTGCATGTCTCCTCCAAGGGGCATTTAAACCATCTTTTTAAGCTACTGCGACCTCCACCGCTCTTCCAAGGGGCATTTAAACCGTCTTGTTAAGCTACTACGACCTGCAAGTCTCTTCCAAGGGGCATTTAACCCATCTTGTTAAGCTACTGCTACCGCCACCGCTCTTCCAAGGGGCATTTTAACCGTCTTGTTAAGCTACTGCGACCTGCTCGTCTCTTCCAAGGGGCATTTAAACCGTCTTGTTAAGCTACTGCGCCCTCCACCGCTCTTCCAAGGGGCATTTAAACCGTCTTGTTAAGCTACTTTAAACTCCACTTCTTTTCCAAGGGGCATTTAAAATGTCTTGTTAAGCTACTGCGACCTGCATGTCTCTTCCAAGGGGCATTTAAACCGTCTTGTTAAGCTTCTGCGACCTGCAAGTTTCTTCCAAGGGGCATTTAAACCGTCTTGTTAAGCTACTGCGACCTGCATGTCTCTTCCAAGGGGCATTTAAACCGTCTTGTTAAGCTACTGCGACCTGCACGTCTCTTTCAACGTGCATTTAAACAGTCTTGTTAAGCTACTGCGCCTTGCATGTCTTTTCCAAGGGGCATTTAAACCGTCTTGTTAAGCTACTGCGACCTTTACCGCTCTTCCAAGGGGCATTTAAACCGTTTTGTTAAGCTACTGCGACCTGCATGTCTCTTCCAAGGGTCATTTAAACCGTCTTGTTAAGCTACTGCGACCTGCACGTCTCTTCCAATGGGCATTTAAACCGTCTTGTTAAGCTACTGCTACCGCCACCGCTCTTCCAAAGGGCATTTTAACCTTCTTGTTAAGCTACTGCGACGTGCACGTCTCTTTCAACGGGCATTTAAACCGTCTTGTTAAGCTACTGTAAACTCCACCTCTTTTCCAAGGGGCATTTAAACTGCCTTGTTAAGCTACTGCGACCTGCATGTCTCTTCCAAGGGGCATTTAAACCGTCTTGTTAAGCTACTGCGACCTGCACGTCTCTTCCAAGGGGCATTTAAACCGTCTTGTTAAGCTACTGCGACCTGCATGTCTCTTCCAAGGGGCATTTAAACGTTCTTCTTAAGCTACTGCATCCTGCACGTCTCTTCCAAGGGGCATTTAAACAGTCTTGTTAAGCTACTTCGACCTGCATGTCTCTTACAAGGGGCATTTAAACGGTCTTGTTAAGCTACTGCGACCTGCACGTCTCTTCCAAGGGGCATTTAAACCGTCTTGTTAAGCTGCTGCGACCTGCATGTCTCTTCCAAGGGGCATTTAAACCGTCTTGTTAAGCTACTGCGACCTGCATGTCTCTTCCAAGGGGCATTTAAACGGTCTTGTTAAGCTACTGCGACCTGCACGTCTCTTCCAAGGGGCATTTAAACCGTCTTGTTAAGCTTCTGCGACCTGCATGTCTCTTCCAAGGGGCATTTAAACCGTCTTGTTAAGCTACTGCAACCTCCACCGCTCTTCCAAGGGGAATTTAAACCGCCTTGTTAAGCTACTTCGACTTGCACGTCTCTTCCAAGGGGCAGTTAAACCATCTTGTTAAGCCACTGCTACCGCCACCGCTCTTCCAAGCGGCATTTTAACCGTCTTGTTAAGCTACTGCGACCTGCATGTCTCTTCCAAGAGGCATTTAAACCGTCTTGTTAAGCTACTGTGACCTCCACCGCTTTTCCAAGGGGCATTTAAACTGTCTTGTTAAGCTACTGCGACCTGCATGTCTCTTCCAAGGGGCATTAAACCGTCTTGTTAAGCTACTGCGACCTGCACGTCTCTTCCAAAGGGCATTTAAACCGTCTTGTTAAGCTACTGCTACCGCCACCGCTCTTCCAAGGGGCATTTTAACAGTCTTGTTAAGCTACTGCGACCTGCATGTCTCTTCTAAGGGGCATTTAAACCGTCTTGTTAAGCTACTGCGACCTGCACGTCTCTTCCAAGGGGCATTTAAACCGTCTTGTTATGCTACAGCTACCGCCACCGCTCTTCCAAGGGGCATTTAAACCGTCTTGTTAAGCTACTGCGACCTGCATGTCTCTTCCAAGGGGCATTTAAACCGTCTTGTTAAGCTACTGCGACCTGCATGTCTCTTCTACGGGGCATTTAAACGGTCTTTTTAAGCTAATGTAACCTGCATATCTCTTCCAAGGGGCGTTAAAACTGTCTTGTTAAGCTGCTGCGTCTTGCATGTCTCTTCCAAGGGGCATTTAAACCGTCTTGTTAAGCTACTACGACCTGCATGTCTCTTCCAAGGGGCATTTAAACGGTCTTGTTAAGCTACTGCGACCTGCACGTCTCTTCCAAGGGGCATTTAAACCGTCTTGTTAAGCTTCTGCGACCTGCATGTCTCTTCCAAGGGGCATTTAAACCGTCTTGTTAAGCTACTGCGACCTCCACCGCTCTTCCAAGGGGCATTTAAACTGTCTAGTTAGGCTACTGCGACCTGCATGTCTCTTCCAAGGGGCATTTAAACCGTCTTGTTAAGCTACTGCAACCTGCACGTCTCTTCCAAGGGGCATTTAAACTGTCTTGTTAAGCTACTGCGACCTGCATGTCTCTTCCAAGGGGCATTTAAACGGTCTTGTTAAGCTACTGCGACCTGCACGTCTCTTCCAAGGGGCATTTAAACCGTCTTGTTAAGCTGCTGCGACCTGCATGTCTCCTCCAAGGGGCATTTAAACTGTCTTTTTAAGCTACTGTGACCTCCACCGCTCTTCCAAGGGGCATTTAAACCGTCTTGTTAAGCTACTGCGACCTGCACGTCTCTTCCAAGGGGCATTTAAACCGTCTTGTTATGCTACTGCGACCTGCATGTCTCTTCCAAGGGGCATTTAAACGGTCTTGTTAAGCTACTGACACCTGCACGTCTCTTCCAAGGGGCATTTAAACCGTCTTGTTAAGCTACTTCGACCTGCATGTCTCTTACAAGGGGCATTTAAACGGTCTTGATAAGCTACTGCGACCTGCACGTCTCTTCCAAGGGGCATTTAAACCGTCTTCTTAAGCTGCTGCTACCTGCATGTCTCTTCCAAGGGGCATTTAAACCGTCTTGTTAAGCTACTGCGACCTGCATGTCTCTTCCAAGGGGCATTTAAACGGTCTTGTTAAGCTACTGCGACATGCACGTCTCTTCCAAGGGGCATTTAAACCGTCTTGTTAAGCTTCTGCGACCAGCATGTCCCTTCCAAGGGGCATTTAAAGCGTCTTGTTAAGCTACTGCAACCTCCACCGCTCTTCCAAGGGGTATTTAAACCGCCTTGTTAAGCTACTACGACCTGCACGTCTCTTCCAAGGTGCATTTAAACCATCTTGTTAAGCTACTGCTACCGCCACCGCTCTTCCAAGGGGCATTTTAACCGTCTTGTAAGCTACTGCGACATGCACGTCTCTTCCAAGGGGCATTTAAACCGTCTTGTTAAGCTACTGTGACCTCCACCGCTTTTCCAAGGGGCATTTAAACTGTCTTGTTAAGCTACTGCGACCTGCATGTCTCTTCCAAGGGGCATTTAAACCGTCTTTTTAAGCTACTGCGACCTGCACATCTCTTCCAAGGGGCATTTAAACCGTCTTGTTAAGATACTGCTACCGCCACCGCTCTTCCAAGGGGCATTTTAACAGTCTTGTTAAGCTACTGCGACCTGCATGTCTCTTCCAAGGGGCATTTAAACCGTCTTGTTAAGCTACTGCAACCTGCACGTCTCTTCCAAGGGGCATTTAAACCGTCTTGTTAAGCTACAGCTACCGCCACCGCTCTTCCAAGGGGCATTTAAACTGTCTTGTTAAGCTACTGTAAACTCCAACTCTTTTACAAGGGGCATTTAAACTGTCTTGTTAAGCTACTGCGAACTGCATGTCTCTTCCAAAGGGCATTTAAACCGTCTTGTTAAGCTACTGCGACCTGCATGTCTCTTCCAAGGGGCATTTAAACGGTCTTGTTAAGCTACTGCAACCTGCATATCTCTTCCAAGGGGCATTAAAACTGTCTTGTTAAGCTACTGCGACCTGCACGTCTCTTCCAAGGGGCATTTAAACCGTCTTGTTAAGCTGCTGCGACCTGCATGTCTCTTCCAAGGGGCATTTAAACCGTCTTGTTAAGCTACTGCGACCTGCATGTCTCTTCCAAGGGGCATTTAAACGGTCTTGTTAAGCTACTGCGACCCGCATGTCTCTTCCAAGGGGCATTTAAACCGTCTTGTTAAGCTACTGCAACCTCCACCGCTCTTCCAAGGGGCATTTAAACCGCCTTGTTAAGCTACTACGACCTGCACGTCTCTTCCAAGGGGCAGGTAAACCATCTTGTTAAGCTACTGCTACCGCCACCGCTCTTCCAAGGGGCATTTTAACCATCTTGTTAAGCTACTGCGACCTGCACGTCTCTTCCAAGGGGCATTTAAACCGTCTTGTTAAGCTACTGTGACCTCCACCGCTTTTCCAAGGGGCATTTAAACTGTCTTGTTAAGCTACTGCGACCTGCATGTCTCTTCCAAGGGGCATTTAAACCGTCTTGTTAAGCTACTGCGACCTGCACGTCTCTTCCAAGGGGCATTTAAACCGTCTTGTTAAGCTACTGCTACCGCCACCGCTCTTCCAAGGGGCATTTTAACAGTCTTGTTAAGCTACTGCGACCTGCATGTCTCTTCCAAGGGGCATTTAAACCGTCTTGTTAAGCTACTGCGACCTGCACGTCTCTTCCAAGGGGCATTTAAACCGTCTTGTTAAGCTACAGCTACCGCCACCGCTCTTCCAAGGGGCATTTAAACCGTCTTGTTAAGCTACTGTAAACTCCAACTCTTTTACAAGGGGCATTTAAACTGTCTTGTTAAGCTACTGCGAACTGCATGTCTCTTCCAAGGGGCATTAAACCGTCTTGTTAAGCTTCTGCGACCTGCACGTCTCTTCCAAGGCGCATTTAAACCGTCTTGTTAAGCTACTGCTACCGCCACCGCTCTTCCAAGGGGCATTTTAACAGTCTTGTTAAGCTACTGTGACCTGCATGTCTCTTCCAAGGGGCATTTAAACCATCTTGTTAAGCTACTGCGACCTGCACGTCTCTTCCAAGGGGCATTTAAACCGTCTTGTTAAGCTACAGCTACCTCCACCGCTCTTCCAAGGGGCATTTAAACCGTCTTGTTAAGCTACTGTAAACTCCAACTCTTTTCCAAGGGGCATTTAAACTGTCTTGTTAAGCTACTGCGACCTGCATGTCTCTTCCAAGGGGCATTTAAACCGTCTTGTTAAGCTACTGCGACCTGTATGTCTCTTCCAAGGGGCATTTAAACGGTCTTTTTAGCTACTGCAACCTGCATATCTCTTCCAAGGGGCGTTAAAACTGTCTTGTTAAGCTACTGCGACCTGCACGTCTCTTCCAAGGGGCATTTAAACCGTCTTGTTAAGCTTCTGCGACCTGCATGTCTCTTCCAAGGGGCATTTAAACCGTCTTGTTAAGCTACTGCGACCTCCTCCGCTCTTCCAAGGGGCATTTAAACCGCCTTGTTAAGCTACTACGACCTGCACGTCTCTTCCAAGGGGCATTTAAACCGTCTTGTTAAGTTACTGCTACCGCCACCGCTCTTCCAAGGGGCATTTTAACCGTCTTGTTAAGCTACTGCGACCGGCACGTCTCTTCCAAGGGGCATTTAAACCGTTTTGTTAAGCTACTGCGACCTCCACCGCTCTTCCAAGGGGCATTTAAACTGTCTTGTTAAGCTACTGCGACCTGTATGTCTCTTCCAAGGGGCATTTAAACCGTCTTGTTAAGCTACTGCAACCTGCACGTCTCTTCCAAGGGGCATTTAAACTGTCTTGTTAAGCTACTGCGACCTGCATGTCTCTTCCAAGGGGCATTTAAACGGTCTTGTTAAGCTACTGCGACCTGCACGTCTCTTCCAAGGGGCATTTAAACCGCCTTGTTAAGCTGCTGCGACCTGCATGTCTCCTCCAAGGGGCATTTAAACCATCTTTTTAAGCTACTGCGACCTCCACCGCTCTTCCAAGGGGCATTTAAACCGTCTTGTTAAGCTACTACGACCTGCAAGTCTCTTCCAAGGGGCATTTAACCCATCTTGTTAAGCTACTGCTACCGCCACCGCTCTTCCAAGGGGCATTTTAACCGTCTTGTTAAGCTACTGCGACCTGCTCGTCTCTTCCAAGGGGCATTTAAACCGTCTTGTTAAGCTACTGCGACCTCCACCGCTCTTCCAAGGGGCATTTAAACCGTCTTGTTAAGCTACCTTAAACTCCACCTCTTTTCCAAGGGGCATTTAAACTGTCTTGTTAAGCTACTGCGACCTGCATGTCTCTTCCAAGGGGCATTTAAACCGTCTTGTTAAGCTACTGCCACCTGCACGTTTCTTCCAAGGGGCATTTAAACCGTCTTGTTAATCTACTGTGACCTGCATGTCTCTTCCAAGGGGCATTTAAACCATCTTGTTAAGCTACTTTGACCTGCATGCCTCTTACAAGGGGCATTTAAACGGTCTTGTTAAGCTACTGCGACCTGCACGTCTCTTCCAAGGGGCATTTAAACCGTCTTGTTAAGCTGCTGCGACCTGCATGTCTCTTCCAAGGGGCATTTAAACCGTCTTGTTAAGCTACTGCGACCTGCATGTCTCTTCCAAGGGGCATTTAAACGGTCTTGTTAAGCTACTGCGACCTGCACGTCTCTTCCAAGGGACATTTAAACCGTCTTGTTAAACTTCTGCGACCTGCATGTCTCTTCCAAGGGGCATTTAAAGCGTATTGTTAAGCTACTGCAACCTCCACCTCTCTTCCAAGGGGAATTTAAACCGCCTTGTTAAGCTACTACGACCTGCACGTCTCTTCCAAGGGGCATTTAAACCATCTTGTTAAGCTACTGCTACCGCCACCGCTCTTCCAAGGGGCATTTTAACAGTCTTGTTAAGCTACTGCGACCTGCACGTCCCTTCCAAGGGGCATTTAAACCGTCTTGTTAAGCTACTGTGACCTCCACCGCTTTTCCAAGGGGCATTTAAACTGTCTTGTTAAGCTACTGCGACCTGCATGTCTCTTCCAAGGGGCATTTAAACCGTCTTGTTAAGCTACTGCGACCTGCACGTCTCTTCCAAGGGGCATTTAAACCGTCTTGTTAAGCTACTGCTACCGCCACCGCTCTTCCAAGGGGCATTTTAACAGTCTTGTTAAGCTACTGCGACCTGCACGTCCCTTCCAAGGGGCATTTAAACCATCTTGTTAAGCTACTGTGACCTCCACCGCTTTTCCAAGGGGCATTTAAACTGTCTTGTTAAGCTACTGCGACCTGCATGTCTCTTCCAAGGGGCATTTAAACCGTCTTGTTAAGCTACTGCGACCTGCACGTCTCTTCCAAGGGGCATTTAAACCGTCTTGTTAAGCTACTGCTACCGCTACCGCTCTTCCAAGGGGCATTTAAACCGTCTTGTTAAGCTACTGTAAACTCCAACTCTTTTACAAGGGGCATTTAAACTGTCTTGTTAAGCTACTGCGAACTGCATGTCTCTTCCAAGGGGCATTTAAACCGTCTTGTTAAGCTACTGCGACCTGCATGTCTCTTCTAAGGGGCATTTAAACGGTCTTGTTAAGCTACTGCAACCTGCATATCTCTTCCAAGGGGCATTAAAACTGTCTTGTTAAGCTACTGTGACCTGCACGTCTCTTCCAAGGGGCATTTAAACCGTCATGTTAAGCTGCTGCGATCTGCATGTCTCTTCCAAGGGGCATTTAAACCGTCTTGTTAAGCTATTGCGACCTGCATGTCTCTTCCAAGGGGCATTTAAACGGTCTTGTTAAGCTACTGCGACCTGCATGTCTCTTCCAAGGGGCATTTAAACCGTCTTGTTAAGCTACTGCAACCTCCACCGCTCTTCCAAGGGGCATTTAAACCGCCTTGTTAAGCTACTACGACCTGCACGTCTCTTCCAAGGGGCATTTAAACCATCTTGTTAAGCCACTGCTACCGCCACCGCTCTTCCAAGGGGCATTTTAACCGTCTTCTTAAGCTACTGCGACCGGCACGTCTCTTCCAAGGGGCATTTAAACCGTCTTGTTAAGCTACTGCGACCTCCACCTCTCTTCCAAGGGGCATTTAAACTGTCTTGTTAAGCTACTGCGACCTGCATGTCTCTTCCAAGGGGCATTTAAACCGTCTTGTTAAGCTACTGCAACCTGCACGTCTCTTCCAAGGGGCATTTAAACCGTCTTATTAAGCTACTGCGACCTGCATGTCTCTTCCAAGGGGCATTTAAACGGTCTTGTTAAGCTACTGCGACCTGCACGTCTCTTCCAAGGGGCATTTAAACCGTCTTGTTAAGCTACTGCGACCTGCATGTCTCTTCCAAGGGGCATTTAAACCATCTTGTTAAGCTACTGCGACCTGCACGTCTCTTCCAATGGGCATTTAAACCGTCTTGTTAAGCTACTGCTACCTCCACCGCTCTTCCCAGGGGCGTTTTAACCGTTTTGTTAAGCTACTGCGACCTGCACTTCTCTTTCAACGGGCATTTAAACCGTCTTGTTAAGCTACTGTAACCTCCACCTCTTTTCCAAGGGTATTTAAACCGTCTTGTTAAGCTACTGCAATCTGCACGTCTCTTTCAAGGGGCATTTAAATCATCTTGTTAAGCTACTGCGACCTGCATGTCTCTTCCAAGGGGCATTTAAACGGTCTTGTTAAGCTACTGCGACCTGCACGTCTCTTTCAATGGTCATTTAAACCGTCTTGTTAAGCTACTGCGCCTTGCACATCTTTTCCAAGGGGCATTTAAACCGTCTTGTTAAGCTACTGCGACATTTAGCGCTCTTCCAAGGGGCATTTAAACCGTCCTGTTAAGCTACTGCGACCTGCATGTCTCTTCCAAGGGGCATTTAAACAGTCTTGTTAAGCTACTGCGACCTGCACGTCTCTTCCAAGTTGCATTTAAACCGTGTTATTAAGCTACTGCGACCTGCACTTCTCTGTCAAGGGGCATTTAAACCGCCTTGTTAAGCTACTGCTACCGCCACCGCTCTTCCAAGGGGCATTTTAAACGTCTTGTTAAGCTACTGCGACCAGCACGTCTCTTTCAACAGGCATTTAAACCGTTTTGTTAAGCTACTGCGCCTTGCACTTCTTTTCCAAGGGGCATTTAAACCATCTTGTTAAGCTACTGCGACCTTTACCGCTCTTCCAAGGGGCATTTAACCCGTCCTGTTAAGCTACTGCGACCTGCATGTCTCTTCCAAGGGGCATTTAAACAGTCTTGTTAAGCTACTGCGACCTGCACGTCTCTTCCAAGTTGCATTTAAACCGTGTTATTAAGCTACTGCGACCTGCACTTCTCTGTCAAGGGGCATTTAAACCGCCTTGTTAAGCTACTGCTACCGCCACCGCTCTTCCAAGGGGCATTTTAACCGTCTTGTTAAGCTACTGCGACCAGCACGTCTCTTTCAACGGGCATTTAAACCGTTTTGTTAAGCTACTGCGCCTTGCACGTCTTTTCCAAGGGGCATTTAAACCGTCTTGTTAAGCTACTGCGACCTTTACCGCTCTTCCAAGGGGCATTTAAACCGTCTTGTTAAGCTACTGCGACCTGCATGTCTCTTCCAAGGGGCATTTAAACCGTCTTGTTAAGCTACTGCGACCTGCACGTCTCTTCCAAGGGGCATTTAAACCGTCTTGTTAAGCTACTGCTACCACCACCGCGCTTCCAAGGGTCATTTTAACAGTCTTGTTAAGCTACTGCGACCTGCATGTCTCTTCCAAGGGGCATTTAAACCATCTTGTTAAGCTCCTGCGACTTGCACGTCTCTTCCAAGAGGCATTTAAACCGTCTTGCTAAGCTACTGCTACCGCCACCTCTCTTCCAAGGGGCATTTAAACCGTCTTGTTAAGCTACTGTAACCCCCACGTCTTTTCCAAGAGGCATTTAAACCGTCTTGTTAAGCTTCTGCGACCTGCATGTCTCTTCCAAGGGACATTTAAACCGTCTTGTTAAGCTACTGCGACCTCCACCGCTCTTCCAAGGGGCATTTAAACCGCCTTGTTAAGCTACTACGACCTGCACGTCTCTTCCAAGAGACACTTAAACCATCTTGTTAAGCTACTGCTACCGCCACCGCTCTTCCAAGGGGCATTTTAACCGTCTTGCTAAGCTACTGCGACCGGCACGTCTCTTCCAAGGGGCATTTAAACCGTCTTGTTAAGCCACTGCGACCTCCACCGCTATTCCAAGGGGCATTTAAACAATCTTGTTAAGCTGCTGCGACCTCCATGTCTCTTCCAAGGGGCATTTAAACCAACTTTTTAAGCTACTGCTACCGCGACCGCTCTTCCAAGGGGCATTTAAACCGTCTTGTTAAGCTACTGTAACCGCCACCGCTCTTCCAAGGGGCATTTTAACCGTCTTGCTAAGCTACTGCGACCGGCATGTCTCTTCCAAGGGGCATTTAAACCATCTTGTTAAGCTACTGCGACCTGCACGTCTCTTCCAAGGGGCATTTAAACAATCTTGTTAAGCTACTGCGACCTGCACGTCTCTTTCAAGGGGCATTTAATCTGTCACAAAAGAAAACAATTTATCGGAGGAAATGCAAAGTGATAAAGTAAACCCTCCGCTAAATATCACCCACCTAACCCAGGAGGAAGTTCAGAAACGCCTAAATAATATCAAAATAGACAAGTCACCAGGCCCAGATGGCATACACCCCCGGCTACTAAAAGAATTAAGTAATGTGATAGACAGACCGCTGTATCTTATATTCAAGCACTCTTTATGGACAGGGACTGCCCCACTAGACTGGCGCCAAGCAAATGTGGTACCAATATTCAAAAAGGGGTCTAAAAGTGACCCTGGGAACTATAGACCAGTCAGCTTAACGTCTGTTGTGGGTAAATTGTTTGAAGGATTTCTTAGAGATGCTATTGTAGAATATCTTAATGATAATAACTGTCTAACTCCATATCAACATGGATTCATGAGAGATCGCTCCTGCCAAACAAACCTGATTGCCTTCTACGAGGAGGTGAGCTCACAGCTGGACCGGGGAGAGTCAGTGGATGTTGTATACCTTGACTTCTCCAAAGCGTTTGATACCGTGCCACACAAAAGGTTGGTATATAAAATGAGAATGCTTGGTCTGGGGGATAATGTGTGTAAGTGGGTAAATAGCTGGCTGAGTGATAGAAAGCAGAGGGTGGTTATCAATGGAGTAAGCTCAGGGTGTGTCAGGGTTACTAGCGGGGTGCCTCAAGGGTCTGTCTTGGGCCCTATATTATTTAATATATTTATTAATGATCTAGTGGAAGGGTTGCATAGTAAAATAGCAATATTTGCAGATGATACTAAACTTTGTAAAGTAGTTAACACAGATGAGGATAGGGCACAGCTACAGGAGGAATTAGATAAATTGGGGAGTTGGGCCAAAAAATGGCAAATGGGATTCAATGCCGATAAATGTAAGGTCATGCACATGGGAAAGAAAAACAGCAGTCACCCATACATATTAAATGGGAAACCGTTGGGGAAATCTGACATGGAGAAGGACCTGGGCGTCTTGGTTAATAGCAAATTAAATTGGAGTGCCCAGTGTCAGGCAGCAGCTGCGAAGGCAAATAGAGTCATGGCATGCATCAGAAGAGGAATAGGGGCATATGATGAGAACATTGTTCTTCCTCTGTATAAAGCGCTGGTAAGGCCGCACTTAGAATATTGTGCACAGTTCTGGGCTCCGGTGCTCAGGAAAGACATATTGGAGCCAGAGAGGGTACAAAGGAGGGCGACTAAGGTAATAAAGGGAATGGAGGGACTAGAATACCCAGAGAGGTTGTCAAAATTAGGCCTATTTACGTTGGAAAAGAGAAGGCTTAGGGGAGACCTCATAAACATGTATAAATATATCAGGGGGCAGTACAGAGATCTCTCCCATGACCTGTTTATACCAAGGATGGTGACAAAGACGAGGGGGCACACTATGCGTCTGGAGGAAAGGAGGTTCCTGCACCAGCATAGAAGGGGATTCTTTACGGTCAGAGCCGTGAGACTCTGGAACTCTCTGGGAGAGGAAGTGGTGATGTCCAACTCACTTAATGAGTTCAAGAGAGGCCTGGACGCCTTTCTTGAGAACAATAAAATTACATCTTATGCTTAGTGATAGTTAATTAATCCAGATTGGTGTCGGGAAGTGAATTTTTTCCTCAATGATGTCAATTTGCCTATACCGCATGTTTTTTTTTTGTTTTTTGTTTTTTTTTTTGCGTTCCCCTGGATCAACGCTGCGGAATAGCTGCAGTGCACAAGAAATAGGCTGAACTGGATGGACGCTTGTCTTTTTTTCGGCCTTATAAACTATGTAACTATGTAACTATGTCTTGTTAAGCTACTGCGACCTTTACCGCTCTTCCGAAGGGGCATTTAAACCGTCTTGTTAAGCTACTGCGACCTGCATGTCTCTTCCAAGGGGCATTTAAACCATCTTGTTAAGATACTGCGACCTGCACGTCTCTTCCAAGGGGCATTTAAACCGTCTTGTTAAGCTACTGCTACCGCCACCGCTCTTCCCAGGGGCGTTTTAACCGTTTTTTTAAGCTACTGCGACCTGCACTTCTCTTTCAACGGGCATTTAAATCGTATTGTTAAGCTACTGTAACCTCCACCTCTTTTCCAAGTGGCATTTAAACCGGCTTGTTAAGCTACTGCAACCTGCACGTCTCTTCCAAGGGGCATTTAAACTGTCTTGTTAAGCTACTGCGACCTGCGCATCTCTTATAAGGGGCATTTAAACCTTCTTGTTAAGCTACTGCGACCTGCACGTCTCTTCCAAGGGGCATTTAAAAAGTCTTGTTAAGCTACTGCGACCTCCACCGCTCTTCCAAGGGGCATTTAAACCGTCTTGTTAAGCTACTGCGACCTGCACGTCTCTTCCAATGGGCATTTAAACCGTCTTGTTAAGCTACTGCTACCGCGACCGCACTTCCAAGGGGCACTTTAACCGTCTTGTTAAGCTACTACGACCTGCACGTCTCTTTCAAGGGCCATTTAAACTGTCTTGTTAAGCTACTGCGACCGCTACCGCTCTTCCAAGGGGCATTTAAACCGTCTTGTTAAGCTACTGCGACCTGCATGTCTCTTCCAAGGGGCATTTAAACCGTCTTGTTAAGCTACTGCGACCTGCACGTCTCTTTCAAGGGCCATTTAAACCATCTTGTTAAGCTACTGCGACCTGCATGTCTCTTCCAAGGGGCATTTAAACCGTCTTGAAAAGATACTGCGACTTGCACTTCTTTTCCAAGGGGCATTTAAACCGTCATGTTAAGCTACTGCGACTTGCACATCTTTTGCAAGGGGTCATTTAAACCGTCATATTAAGCTACTGCTACCGCGACCGCTCTTCCAAGGGGCATTTAAACCATCTTGTTAAGCTACTGTAACCTCCACCTCTTTTCCAATGGGCATTTAAACCGTCTTGTTAAGCTACTGCGACCTGCACGTCTCTTCCAAGGGGCATTTAAACTGTCTTGTTAAGCTACTGCTACCGCCAGCACACTTCCAAGGGGCTCTTTAAACGTCTTGTTAAGCTACTGCGACCTGCACGTCTCTTTCAAGGGGCATTTAATCTGTCTTGTTAAGCTACTGCGACCTTTACCGCTCTTCCAAGGGGCATTTAAACCGTCTTGTTAAGCTACTGCGACCTGCATGTCTCTTCCAAGGGGCATTTAAACCATCTTGTTAAGCTACTGCGACCTGCACGTCTCTTCCAAGGGGCATTTAAACCGTCTTGTTAAGCTACTGCTACCACCACCGCGCTTCCAAGGGTCATTTTAACAGTCTTGTTAAGCTACTGCGACCTGCATGTCTCTTCCAAGGGGCATTTAAACCATCTTGTTAAGCTCCTGCGACTTGCACGTCTCTTCCAAGAGGCATTTAAACCGTCTTGCTAAGCTACTGCTACCGCCACCTCTCTTCCAAGGGGCATTTAAACCGTCTTGTTAAGCTACTGTAACCCCCACGTCTTTTCCAAGAGGCATTTAAACCGTCTTGTTAAGCTTCTGCGACCTGCATGTCTCTTCCAAGGGACATTTAAACCGTCTTGTTAAGCTACTGCGACCTCCACCGCTCTTCCAAGGGGCATTTAAACCGCCTTGTTAAGGTACTATGACCTGCACGTCTCTTCCAAGAGACACTTAAACCATCTTGTTAAGCTACTGCTACCGCCACCGCTCTTCCAAGGAGCATTTTAACCGTCTTGCTAAGCTACTGCGACCGGCACGTCTCTTCCAAGGGGCATTTAAACCGTCTTGTTAAGCCACTGCGACCTCCACCGCTATTCCAAGGGGCATTTAAACAATCTTGTTAAGCTGCTGCGACCTCCATGTCTCTTCCAAGGGGCATTTAAACCAACTTTTTAAACTACTGCTACCGCGACCGCTCTTCCAAGGGGCATTTAAACCGTCTTGTTAAGCTACTGCTACCGCCACCGCTCTTCCAAGGGGCATTTTAACCGTCTTGCTAAGCTACTGCGACCGGCATGTCTCTTCCAAGGGGCAAGTCGCAGTAGCTTTTCAAGACCGTTTAAATGCCCCTTGGAAGAGACATGCAGGTCGCAGTAGCTTAACAAGATGGTTTAAATGCCCCTTGGAAGAGACATGCAGGTCGCAGTAGCTTAACAAGATGTTTTAAATGCCCCTTGGAAGAGCAGTAAAGGTCGCAGTAGCTTAACAATGTGAAAAGAAAAGAAAGGGCGCATGTGTAGACTCACAGGGCTATTTAATTAATTTAAAAAGTGCCAGTACACTCACCTGTGATGGTTGTGTACGTCTACACAACCAAGATTAAGCGTGTGATTAATGAGGCTCCGGGTCACCTCTATTTGTAGTACCGTCCTGTCGGTGTTTGCCTCGCAACTCCGTGCTCCTCAAGTGGTCACACGATCCTGCTGGACCAGATACTACGTCACCGCAGGTCCTCAGTAGTTTAACCCGGTGGCTGGATAACCGCAGGTCCTCAAACATCCAAATAGACCAGGCTGCTCCTGCCGCTTTGGCTCCGTATGGAGATATTTCACAAGTAAACAATGGTGCAGCGGTCTCAGGGAGCGCCAAAGGAATACTGGACAATTTAATAGATGTCAACCGACTTTTATTCTTCCTCCAATACCACTGCCACAACGCGTTTCAACGGTCTAAGCCGTCTCAGTAGCAGTAGCTTAACAAGACGGTTTAAATGCCCATTGGAAGAGACGTGCAGGTCGCAGTAGCTTAACAAGACGGTTTAAATGCCCCTTGGAAGAGCGGTGGAGGTCGCAGTAGCTTAACAAGACGGTTTAAATGCCCCTTGGAAGAGACATGCAGGTCGCAGTAGCTTAACAAGACGGTTTAAATGCTCCTTGGAAGAGACGTGCAGGTTGCAGTAGCTTAACAAGCCGGTTTAAATGCCCCTTGTAAAAGAGGTGGAGGTTACAGTAGCTTAACAAGACGGTTTAAATGCCCATTGGAAGAGCGGTCGCTGTAGCAGTAGCTTAAAAAGTTGGTTTAAATGCCCCTTGGAAGAGACATGGAGGTCGCAGCAGCTTAACAAGATTGTTTAAATGCCCCTTGGAAGAGACGTGCAGGTCGCAGTAGCTTAACAAGATGGTTTAAATGCCCCTTGGAAGAGACATGCCGGTCGCAGTAGCTTTAAACTGTCTTGTTAAGCTACTGCGACCTGCGCATCTCTTATAAGGGGCATTTAAACCTTCTTGTTAAGCTACTGCGACCTGCACGTCTCTTCCAAGGGGCATTTAAAAAGTCTTGTTAAGCTACTGCGACCTCCTCCGCTCTTCCAAGGGGCATTTAAACCGTCTTGTTAAGCTACTGCGACCTGCATGTCTCTTCCAAGGGGCATTTAAACCATCTTGTTAAGCTACTGCGATCTGCACGTCTCTTCCAAGGGTCATTTAAACCGTCTTGTTGAGCTGCTGCACCTGCATGTCTCAACCAAGGGGCATTTAAAACGTCTTGTTAAGCTACTGCGACCTCCACCGCTCTTCCAAGGGTCATTTATACTGTCTTGTTAAGCTACTGCGACCTGCACGTCTCTTCCAAGGGGCATTTAAAGCGTCTTGTTAAGCTACTGCGACCTGCACGTCTCTTTCAACGGGCATTTAAACCGTTTTGTTAAGCTACTGCGCCTTGCACTACTTTTCCAAGGGGCATTTAAACCATCTTGTTAAGCTACTGCGACCTTTACCGCTCTTCCAAGGGGCATTTAACCCGTCCTGTTAAGCTACTGCGACCTGCATGTCTCTTCCAAGGGGCATTTAAACAGTCTTGTTAAGCTACTGCGACCTGCACGTCTCTTCCAAGTTGCATTTAAACCGTGTTATTAAGCTACTGCGACCTGCACTTCTCTGTCAAGGGGCATTTAAACCGCCTTGTTAAGCTACTGCTACCGCCACCGCTCTTCCAAGGGGCATTTTAACCGTCTTGTTAAGCTACTGCGACCAGCACGTCTCTTTCAACGGGCATTTAAACCGTTTTGTTAAGCTACTGCGCCTTGCACGTCTTTTCCAAGGGGCATTTAAACCGTCTTGTTAAGCTACTGCGACCTTTACCGCTCTTCCAAGTGGCATTTAAACCGTCTTGCTAAGCTACTGCGACCTGCATGTCTCTTCCAAGGGGCATTTAAACCGTCTTGTTAAGCTACTGCTACCACCACCGCGCTTCCAAGGGTCATTTTAACAGTCTTGTTAAGCTACTGCAACCTGCATGTCTCTTCCAAGGGGCATTTAAACCATCTTGTTAAGCTCCTGCGACTTGCACGTCTCTTCCAAGAGGCATTTAAACCATCTTGCTAAGCTACTGCTACCGCCACCTCTCTTCCAAGGGGCATTTAAACCGTCTTGTTAAGCTACTGTAACCCCCACGTCTTTTCCAAGAGGCATTTAAACCGTCTTGTTAAGCTTCTGCGACCTGCATGTCTCTTCCAAGGGACATTTAAACCGTCTTGTTAAGCTACTGCGACCTCCACCGCTCTTCCAAGGGTCATTTAAACCGCATTGTTAAGCTACTACGACCTGCACGTCTCTTCCAAGAGACACTTAAACCATCTTGTTACGCTACTGCTACCGCCACCGCTCTTCCAAGGGGCATTTTAACCGTCTTGCTAAGCTACTGCGACCGGCACGTCTCTTCCAAGGGGCATTTAAACCGTCTTGTTAAGCCACTGCGAACTCCACCGCTATTGCAAGGGGCATTTAAACAATCTTGTTAAGCTGCTGCGACCTCCATGTCTCTTCCAAGGGGCATTTAAACCAACTTTTTAAACTACTGCTACCGCGACCGCTCTTCCAAGGGGCATTTAAACCGTCTTGTTAAGCTACTGTAACCGCCACCGCTCTTCCAAGGGGCATTTTAACCGTCTTGCTAAGCTACTGCGACCGGCATGTCTCTTCCAAGGGGCATTTAAACCATCTTGTTAAGCTACTGCGACCTGCACGTCTCTTCCAAGGGGCATTTAAACAATCTTGTTAAGCTGCTGCGACCTCCATGTCTCTTCCAAGGGGCATTTAAACCAACTTTTTAAGCTACTGCTACAGCGACCGCTCTTCCAAGGGGCATTTAAACCGTCTTGTTAAGCTACTGTAACCTCCACCTCTTTTACAAGGGGCATTTAAACCGTCTTGTTAAGCTACTGCAACCTGCACGTCTCTTCCAAGGAGCATTTAAACCGTCTTGTTAAGCTACTGCGACCTGCATGTCTCTTCCAAGGGGCATTTAAACCGTCTTGTTAAGCTACTGCGACCTCCACCGCTCTTCCAAGGGGCATTTAAACCGTCTTGTTAAGCTACTGCGACCTGCACGTCTCTTCCAATGGGCATTTAAACCGTCTTGTTAAGCTACTGCTACCGCGACCGCTCTTCCAAGGGGCATTTAAACCGTCTTGTTAAGCTACTGTAACCTCCACCTCTATTACAAGGGGCATTTAAACCGTCTTGTTAAGCTACTGCAACCTGCACGTCTCTTCCAAGGAGCATTTAAACCGTCTTGTTAAGCTACTGCGACCTGCATGTCTCTTCCAAGGGGCATTTAAACCGTCTTGCTAAGCTACTGCTACCGCCACCGCACTTCCAAGGGGCTCTTTAACCGTCTGGTTAAGCTATTGCGACCTGGACGTCTCTTTCAAGGGGCATTTAAACTGTCTTGCTAAGCTACTGCGACCGCTACCGCTCTTCCAAGGGGCATTTAAACCGTCTTGTTAAGCTACTGCGACCTGCATGTCTCTTCCAAGGGGCATTTAAACCATCTTGAAAAGCTACTGCGACTTGCACGTCTTTTCCAAGGGGCATTTAAACCATCTTGTTAAGCTACTGTGCCTTGCACGTCTTTTCCAAGGGGCATTTAAACCGTCTTGTTAAGCTACTGCAAGTAAACAATGGTGCAGCGGTCTCAGGGAGCGCCAAAGGAATACTGGACAATTTAATAGATGTCAACCGACTTTTATTCTTCCTCCAATACCACTGCCACAACGCGTTTCAACGGTCTAAGCCGTCTTCATCAGACCCCACCTGATGAAGACGGCTTAGACCGTTGAAACGCGTTGTGGCAGTGGTATTGGATGAAGAATAAAAGTCGGTTGACATCTATTAAATTGTCCAGTATTCCTTTGGCGCTCCCTGAGACCGCTGCACCATTGTTTACTTGTGAAATATCTCCATACGGAGCCAAAGCGGCAGGAGCAGCCTGGTCTATTTGGATGTTTGAGGACCTGCGGTTATCCAGCCACCGGGTTAAACTACTGAGGACCTGCGGTGACGTAGTATCTGGTCCAGCAGGATCGTGTGACCACTTGAGGAGCACGGAGTTGCGAGGCAAACACCGACAGGACGGTACTACAAATAGAGGTGACCCGGAGCCTCATTAATCACACGCTTAATCTTGGTTGTGTAGACGTACACAACCATCACAGGTGAGTGTACTGGCACTTTTTAAATTAATTAAATAGCCCTGTGAGTCTACACATGCGCCCTTTCTTTTCTTTTCACATTGTTAAGCTACTGCGACCTTTACTGCTCTTCCAAGGGGAATTTAAAACGTCTTGTTAAGCTACTGCGACCTGCATGTCTCTTCCAAGGGGCATTTAAACCGTCTTGTTAAGCTACTGCGACCTGCATGTCTCTTCCAAGGGGCATTTAAACGGTCTTGAAAAGCTACTGCGACTTGCACTTCTTTTCCAAGGGGCATTTAAACCGTCATGTTAAGCTACTGCGACTTGCATGTCTTTTGCAAGGGGTCATTTAAACCGTCATATTAATCTACTGCTACCGCGACCGCTCTTCCAAGGGGCATTTAAACCATCTTGTTAAGCTACTGTAACCTCCACCTCTTTTCCAATGGGCATTTAAACCGTCTTGTTAAGCTACTGCGACCTGCATGTCTCTTCCAAGGGGCATTTAAACCGTCTTGTTAAGCTACTGCTACCGCCAGCACACTTCCAAGGGGCTCTTTAAACGTCTTGTTAAGCTACTGCGACCTGCACGTCTCTTTCAAGGGGCATTTAATCTGTCTTGTTAAGCTACTGCGACCTTTACCGCTCTTCCAAGGGGCATTTAAACCGTCTTGTTAAGCTACTGCGACCTGCATGTCTCTTCCAAGGGGCATTTAAACCATCTTGTTAAGATACTGCGACCTGCACGTCTCTTCCAAGGGGCATTTAAACCGTCTTGTTAAGCTACTGCTACCGCCACCGCTCTTCCCAGGGGCGTTTTAACCGTTTTTTTAAGCTACTGCGACCTGCACTTCTCTTTCAACGGGCATTTAAATCGTCTTGTTAAGCTACTGTAACCTCCACCTCTTTTCCAAGGGGCATTTAAACCGGCTTGTTAAGCTACTGCAACCTGCACGTCTCTTCCAAGGGGCATTTAAACTGTCTTGTTAAGCTACTGCGACCTGCGCATCTCTTATAAGGGGCATTTAAACCTTCTTGTTAAGCTACTGCGACCTGCACGTCTCTTCCAAGGGGCATTTAAAAAGTCTTGTTAAGCTACTGCGACCTCCACCGCTCTTCCAAGGGGCATTTAAACCGTCTTGTTAAGCTACTGCGACCTGCACGTCTCTTCCAATGGGCATTTAAACCGTCTTGTTAAGCTACTGCTACCGCGACCGCACTTCCAAGGGGCACTTTAACCGTCTTGTTAAGCTACTGCGACCTGCACGTCTCTTTCAAGGGCCATTTAAACTGTCTTGTTAAGCTACTGCGACCGCTACCGCTCTTCCAAGGGGCATTTAAACCGTCTTGTTAAGCTACTGCGACCTGCATGTCTCTTCCAAGGGGCATTTAAACCGTCTTGTTAAGCTACTGCGACCTGCACGTCTCTTTCAAGGGCCATTTAAACCGTCTTGTTAAGCTACTGTGACCTGCATGTCTCTTCCAAGGGGCATTTAAACCGTCTTGAAAAGCTACTGCGACTTGCACTTCTTTTCCAAGGGGCATTTAAACCGTCATGTTAAGCTACTGCGACTTGCACATCTTTTGCAAGGGGTCATTTAAACCGTCATATTAAGCTACTGCTACCGCGACCGCTCTTCCAAGGGGCATTTAAACCATCTTGTTAAGCTACTGTAACCTCCACCTCTTTTCCAATGGGCATTTAAACCGTCTTGTTAAGCTACTGCAACCTGCACGTCTCTTCCAAGGAGCATTTAAACCGTCTTGTTAAGCTACTGCGACCTGCATGTCTCTTCCAAGGGGCACTTAAACCGTCTTGTTAAGCTACTGCTACCGCCAGCGCACTTCCAAGGGGCTCTTTAAATGTCTTGTTAAGCTACTGCGACCTGCATGTCTCTTTCAAGGGGCATTTAAACTGTCTTGTTAAGCTACTGCGACCGCTACCGCTCTTCCAAGGGGCATTTAAACCGTCTTGTTAAGCTACTGCGACCTGCATGTCTCTTCCAAGGGGCATTTAAACAATCTTGAAAAGCTACTGCGACTTGCACGTCTTTTCCAAGGTGCATTTAAACCGTCTTGTTAAGCTACTGCGCCTTGCACGTCTTTTCCAAGGGGCATTTAAACCATCTTGTTAAGCTACTGCAACCTTTACCGCTCTTCCAAGGGGCATTTAAACCGTCTTGTTAAGCTACTGCGACCTGCATGTCTCTTCCAAGGGGCGTTTATACCATCTTGTTAAGCTACTGCGACCTGCACGTCTCTTCCAAGGGGCATTTAAACTGTCTTGTTAAGCTACTGCTACCGCCACCGCTCTTCCCAGGGGCATTTTAACCGTTTTGTTAAGCTACTGCGACCTGCACTTCTCTTTCAACGGTCATTTAAACCGTCTTGTTAAGCTACTGTAACCTCCACCTCTTTTCCAAGGGGCATTTAAACCGTCTTGTTAAGCTTCTGCAACCTGCAAGTCTCTTCCAAGGGGCATTTAAACCGTTTTGTTAAGCTACTGCGACCTGCACATCTACTCCAAGGGGCATTTAAACCGTCTTGTTAAGCTACTGCGACCTGCATCTCTCTTCCAAGGGGCATTTAAACCGTCTTGTTAAGCTACTGCGACGTGCACGTCTCTTTCAACGGGCCTTTAATCCGTCTTGTTAAGCTACTGCGACCTGCATGTCTCTTCCAAGGGGCATTTGAACTGTCTTGTTACGCTACTGCGACCTCCATCTCTCTTCCAAGGGGCATTTAAACCGTCTTGTTAAGCTACTACGATCTGCACGTCTCTTCCAAGGGGCATTTAAACCATCTTGTTAAGCTACTGCTACCACCACCGCTCTTCCAAGGGGCATTTTAACCGGCTTGTTAAGCTACTGCGACCTGCACGTTTCTTTCAAGGGGCATTTAATCCGTCTTGTTAAGCTACTGCGACTTGCAAGTAATTTCCAAGGGGCAATTAAACCATCTTGTTAAGCTACTGCGACCTCCTCCGCTCTTCCAAGGGGCATTTAAACCGTCTTGTTAAGCTACTGCGACCTGCATGTCTCTTCCAAGGGACATTTAAACCATCTTGTTAAGCTACTGCGATCTGCACGTCTCTTCCAAGGGTCATTTAAACCGTCTTGTTAAGCTGCTGCACCTGCATGTCTCAACCAAGGGGCATTTAAAACGTCTTGTTAAGCTACTGCGACCTCCACCGCTCTTCCAAGGGTCATTTATACTGTCTTGTTAAGCTACTGCGACCTGCACGTCTCTTCCAAGGGGCATTTAAACCGTCTTGTTAAGCTACTGCGACCTGCACGTCTCTTTCAACGGGCATTTAAACCGCCTTGTTAAGCTACTGCGCCTTGCACGTCTTTTCCAAGGGGCATTTAAACCGTCTCGTTAAGCTACTGCGACCTTTACCGCTCTTCCAAGGGGCATTTAAACCGTCTTGTTAAGCTACTGCGACCTGCATGTCTCTTCCAAGGGGCATTTTAACAGTCTTGTCAAGCTACTGCGACCTGCATGTCTCTTCCAAGGGGCATTTAAACCGTCTTGTTAAGCTACTGCGACCTGCACGTCTCTTAAAAGGGGCATTTAAACCGTCTTGTTAAGCTACAGCTACCGCCACCGCTCTTCCAAGGGGCATTTAAACCGTCTTGTTAAGCTACTGTAAACTCCACCTCTTTTCCAAGGGGCATTTAAACTGTCTTGTTAAGCTACTGCGACCTGCATGTCTCTTCCAAGGGGCACTTAAACTGTCTTGTTAAGCTACTGCGACCTGCATGTCTCTTCCAAGGGGTATTTAAACGGTCTTGTTAAGCTACTGCAACCTGCACGTCTCATCCAAGGGGCATTTAAACGGTCTTGTTAAGCTACTTCGACCTGCATGTCTCTTCCAAGGGGCATTAAAACGGTCTTGTTAAGCTACTGCGACCTGCACGTCTCTTAAAAGGGGCATTTAAACCGTCTTGTTAAGCTGCTGCGACCTGCATGTCTCTTCCAAGGGGCATTTAAACCGTCTTGTTAAGCAACTGCGACCTGCATGTCTCTTCCAAGGGGCATTTAAACGGTCTTGTTAAGCTACTCCGACCTGCACGTCTCTTCCAAGGGGCATTTAAACCGTTTTGTTAAGCTTCTGCGACCTGCATGTCTCTTCCAAGGGGCATTTAAACCGTCTTGTTAAGCTACTGCGACCTCCACCGCTCTTCCAAGGGGCATTTAAACCGCCTTGTTAAGCTACTACGACCTGCACGTCTCTTCAAGGGGCATTTTAACCGTCTTGTTAAGCTACTGCGACCTGCATGTCTCTTCCAAGGGGCATTTAAACAGTCTTGTTATGCTACTGTGACCTCCACCGCTCTTCCAAGGGGCATTTAAACTGTCTTGTTAAGCTACTGCGACCTGCACGTCTCTTCCAAGGGGCATTTAAACCGTCTTGTTAAGCTACTGCAACCTGCATGTCTCATCCAAGGGGCATTTAAACCGTCTTGTTAAGCTACTGCTACCGCGACCGCACTTCCAAGGGGCACTTTAACCGTCTTGTTAAGCTACTGCGACCTGCACGTCTCTTTCAAGGGCCATTTAAACTGTCTTGTTAAGCTACTGCGACCGCTACCGCTCTTCCAAGGGGCATTTAAACCGTTTTGTTAAGCTACTGCGACCTGCATGTCTCTTCCAAGGGGCATTTAAACCGTCTTGAAAGGCTACTGCGACTTGCACTTCTTTTCCAAGGGGCATTTAAACCGTCATGTTAAGCTACTGCGACTTGCACGTCTTTCGCAAGGGGTCATTTAAACCGTCATATTATGCTACTGCTACCGCGACCGCTCTTCCAAGGGGCATTTAAACCATCTTGTTAAGCTACTGTAACCTCCACCTCTTTTCCAATGGGCATTTAAACCGTCTTGTTAAGCTACTGCAAACTGCACGTCTCTTCCAAGGAGCATTTAAACCGTCTTGTTAAGCTACTGCGACCTGCATGTCTCTTTCAAGGGGCATTTAAACTGTCTTGTTAAGCTACTGCGACCGCTACCGCTCTTCCAAGGGGCATTTAAACCGTCTTGTTAAGCTACTGCGACCTGCATGTCTCTTCCAAGGGGCATTTAAACAATCTTGAAAAGCTACTGCGACTTGCACGTCTTTTCCAAGGTGCATTTAAACCGTCTTGTTAAGCTACTGCGCCTTGCACGTCTTTTCCAAGGGGCATTTAAACCATCTTGTTAAGCTACTGCAACCTTTACCGCTCTTCCAAGGGGCATTTAAACCGTCTTGTTAAGCTACTGCGACCTGCATGTCTCTTCCAAGGGGCGTTTAAACCATCTTGTTAAGCTACTGCGACCTGCACGTCTCTTCCAAGGGGCATTTAAACTGTCTTGTTAAGCTACTGCTACCGCCACCGCTCTTCCCAGGGGCATTTTAACCGTTTTGTTAAGCTACTGCGACCTGCACTTCTCTTTCAACGGGCATTTAAACCGTCTTGTTAAGCTACTGTAACCTCCACCTCTTTTCCAAGGGGCATTTAAACCGTCTTGTTAAGCTTCTGCAACCTGCAAGTCTCTTCCAAGGGGCATTTAAACCGTCTTGTTAAGCTACTGCGACCTGCATGTCTCTACCAAGGGGCATTTAAACCGTCTTGTTAAGCTACTGCGACCTGCACATCTCCTCCAAGGGGCATTTAAACCGTCTTGTTAAGCTACTGCGACCTGCATGTCTCTTCCAAGGGGCATTTAAACCGTCTTGTTAAGCTACTGCGACCTGCACGTCTCTTCCAAGGGGCATTTCAACCATCTTGTTAAGCTACTGCTACCGCCACCGCTCTTCCAAGGGGCATTTTAACCGTCTTGTTAAGCTACTGCGACGTGCACGTCTCTTTCAACGGGCAATTAATCCGTCTTGTTAAGCTACTGCGACCTGCATGTCTCTTCCAAGGGGCATTTGAACTGTCTTGTTAAGCTACTGCGACCTCCACCTCTCTTCCAAGGGGCATTTAAACCGTCTTGTTAAGCTACTACGATCTGCACGTCTCTTCCAAGGGGCATTTAAACCATCTTGTTAAGCTACTGCTACCACCACCGCTCTTCCAAGGGGCATTTTAACCGTCTTGTTAAGCTACTTCGACCTGCACGTTTCTTTCAAGGGGCATTTCATCCGTCTTGTTAAGGTACTGAGACTTGCAAGTATTTTCCAAGGGGCAATTAAACCATCTTGTTAAGCTACTGCGACCTCCTCCGCTCTTCCAAGGGGCATTTAAACCGTCTTGTTAAGCTACTGCGACCTGCATGTCTCTTCCAAGGGGCATTTAAACCATCTTGTTAAGCTACTGCGACCTACACGTCTCTTCCAAGGGGCATTTAAACCGTCTTGTTAAGCTGCTGCACCTGCATGTCTCAACCAAGGGGCATTTAAAACGTCTTGTTAAGCTACTGCGACCTCCACCGCTCTTCCAAAGGGCATTTATACTGTCTTGTTAAGCTACTGCGACCTGCACATCTCTTCCAAGGGGCATTTAAACCGTCTTGTTAAGTTACTTCGACCTGCACGTCTCTTTCAACGGGCATTTAAACCGTCTTGTTAAGCTACTGCGCCTTGCACCTCTTTTCCAAGGGGCATTTAAACCGTCTTGTTAAGCTACTACGACCTGCACGTCTCTTCCAAGGGGCATTTAAACCATCTTGTTAAGCTACTGCTACCGCCACCGCTCTTCCAAGGGGCATTTTAACCGTCTTGTTAAGCTACTGCGACCTGCATGTCTCTTCCAAGGGGCTTATAAACAGTCTTGTTAAGCTGCTGTGTCCTCCACCGCTCTTCCAAGGGGCATTTAAACTGTCTTGTTAAGCTACTGCGACCTGCATGTCTCTTCCAAGGGGCATTTAAACCGTCTTGTTAAGCTACTGCTACCGCGACCGCACTTCCAAGGGGCATTTAAACTGTCTTGTTAAGCTACTGCGACCGCTACCGCTCTTCCAAGGGGCATTTAAACCGTCTTGTTAAGCTACTGCGACCTGCATGTCTCTTCCAAGGGGCATTTAAACCGTCTTGAAAAGCTACTGCGACTTGCACTTGTTTTCCAAGGGGCATTTAAACCGTCATGTTAAGCTACTGCAACTTGCACGTCTTTTGCAAGGGGTCATTTAAACCGTCATATTAAGCTAATGGTACCGCGACCGCTCTTCCAAGGGGCATTTAAACCATCTTGTTAAGCTACTGTAACCTCCACCTCTTTTCCAATGGGCATTTAAAACGTCTTGTTAAGCTACTGCAACCTGCACGTCTCTTCCAAGGAGCATTTAAACCGTCTTGTTAAGCTACTGCGACCTGCATGTCTCTTCCAAGGGGCATTTAAACCGTCTTGTTAAGCTACTGCTACCGCCAGCGCACTTCCAAGGGGCTCTTTAAACGTCTTGTTAAGCTACTGTGACCTGCATGTCTCTTTCAAGGGTCATTTAAACTGTCTTGTTAAGCTACTGCGACCGCTACCGCTCTTCCAAGGGGCATTTAAACCGTCTTGTTAAGCTACTGCGACTTGCATGTCTCTTCCAAGGGGCATTTAAACAATCTTGAAAAGCTATTGCGACTTGCACGTCTTTTCCAAGGGGCATTTAAACCGTCTTGTTAAGCTACTGCGCCTTGCACGTCTTTTCCAAGGGGCATTTAAACCGTCTTGTTAAGCTACTACAACCTTTACCGCTCTTCCAAGGGGCATTTAAACCGTCTTGTTAAGCTACTGCGACCTGCATGTCTCTTCCAAGGGGCGTTTAAACCATCTTGTTAAGCTACTGCGACCTGCACGTCTCTTCCAAGGGGCATTTAAACCGTCTTGTTAAGCTACTGCTACCGCCACCGCTCTTCCCAGGGGCATTTTAACCGTTTTGTTAAGCTACTGCGACCTGCACTTCTCTTTCAACGGGCATTTAAACCGTCTTGTTAAGCTACTGTAACCTCCACCTCTTTTCCAAGGGGCATTTAAACCGTCTTGTTAAGCTTCTGCAACCTGCAAGTCTCTTCCAAGGGGCATTTAAACCATCTTGTTAAGCTACTGCGACCTGCATGTCTCTAACAAGGGGCATTTAAACCGTCTTGTTAAGCTACTGCGACCTGCACATCTCCTCCAAGGGGCATTTAAACCGTCTTGTTAAGCTACTGCGACCTGCATGTCTCTTCCAAGGTGGCAATCAATCCGTCTTGTTAAGCTACTGCGACCTCCTCCGCTCTTCCAAGGGGCATTTAAACCGTCTTGTTAAGCTACTGCGACCTGCATGTCTCTTCCAAGGGGCATATAAACCATCTTGTTAAGCTACTGCGACCTGCACGTCTCTTCCAAGGGGCATTTAAACCGTCTTATTAAGCTGCTGCACCTGCATGTCTCAACCAAGGGGCATTTAAAACGTCTTGTTAAGCTACTGCGACCTCCACCGCTCTTCCAAGGGGCATTTATACTGTCTTGTTAAGCTACTGCGACCTGCACGTCTCTTCCAAGGGGCATTTAAACTGTCTTGTTAAGCTACTGCGACCTGCACGTCTCTTTCAACGGGCATTTAAACCGTCTTGTTAAGCTACTGCGCCTTGCACGTCTTTTCCAAGGGGCATTTAAACCGTCTTGTTAAGCTACTGCGACCTTTACCGCTCTTCCAAGGGGCATTTAAACCGTCTTGTTAAGCTACTGAGACCTGCATGTCTCTTCCAAGGGGCATTTAAACCGTCTTGTTAAGCTACTGCGACCTGCATGTCTCTTCCAAGGGGCATTTAAACCGTCTTGTTAAGCTACTGCTACCGCCACCTCTCTTCCAAGGGGCATTTTAACAGTCTTGTCAAGCTACTGCGACATGCATGTCTCTTCCAAGGGGCATTTAAACCGTCTTGTTAAGCTACTGCGACCTGCACGTCTCTTCAAAGGGGCATTTAAACCGTCTTGTTAAGCTACAGCTACCGCCACCGCTCTTCCAAGGGGCATTTAAACCGTCTTGTTAAGCTACTGTAAACTCCACCTCTTTTCCAAGGGGCATTTAAACTGTCTTGTTAAGCTACTGCGACCTGCATGTCTCTTCCAAGGGGTATTTAAACGGTCTTGTTAAGCTACTGCAACCTGCACGTCTCATCCAAGGGGCATTTAAACCGTCTTGTTAAGCTACTTCGACCTGCATGTCTCTTCCAAGGGGCATTAAAACGGTCTTGTTAAGCTACTGCGACCTGCACGTCTCTTAAAAGGGACATTTAAACCGTCTTGTTAAGCTGCTGCGACCTGCATATCTCTTCCAAGGGGCATTTAAACCGTTTTGTTAAGCTACTGCGACCTGCATGTCTCTTCCAAGGGGCATTTAAACGGTCTTGTTAAGCTACTGCAACCTGCACGTCTCATCCAAGGGGCATTTAAACCGTCTTGTTAAGCTACTTCGACCTGCATGTCTCTTCCAAGGGGCATTAAAACGGTCTTGTTAAGCTACTGCGACCTGCACGTCTATTAGAAGGGGCATTTAAACCGTCTTGTCAAGCTGCTGCGACCTGCTCGTCTCATCCAAGGGGCATTTAAACCGTCTTGTTAATCTACTTCGACCTGCATGTCTCTTCCAAGGGGCATTAAAACGGTCTTGTTAAGCTACTGCGACCTGCACGTCTCTTAAAAGGGGCATTTAAACCGTCTTGTTAAGCTTCTGCGACCTGCATGTCTCTTCCAAGGGGCATTTAAACCGTCTTGTTAAGCTACTGCGACCTGCATGTCTCTTCCAAGGGGCATTTAAACGGTCTTGTTAAGCTACTCCGACCTGCACGTCTCTTCCAAGGGGCATTTAAACCGTCTTGTTAAGCTTCTGCGACCTGCATGTCTCTTCCAAGGGGCATTTAAACCATCTTGTTAAGCTACTGCGACCTCCACCGCTCTTCCAAGGGGCATTTAAACCGCCTTGTTAAGCTACTACGACCTGCACGTCTCTTCCAAGGGGCATTTAAACCATCTTGTTAAGCTACTGCTACCGCCACCGCTCTTCCAAGGGGCATTTTAACCGTCTTGTTAAGCTACTGCGACCTGCATGTCTCTTCCAAGGGGCATTTAAACAGTCTTGTTAAGCTACTGTGACCTCCACCGCTCTTCCAAGGGGCATTTAAACTGTCTTGTTAAGCTACTGCGACCTGCATGTCTCTTCCAAGGGGCATTTAAACCGTCTTGTTAAGCTACTGCTACCTCGACCGCACTTCCAAGGGGCACTTTAATCGTCTTGTTAAGCTACTGCGACCTGCACGTCTCTTTCAAGGGCCATTTAAACTGTCTTGTTAAGCTACTGCGACCGCTACCGCTCTTCCAAGGGGCATTTAAACCGTCTTGTTAAGCTACTGCGACCTGCATGTCTCTTCCAAGGGGCATTTAAACCGTCTTGAAAAGCTACTGCGACTTGCACTTCTTTTCCAAGGGGCATTTAAACCGTCATGTTAAGCTACTGCAACTTGCACGTCTTTTGCAAGGGGTCATTTAAACCGTCATATTAAGCTACTGCTACCGCGACCGCTCTTCCAAGGGGCATTTAAACCATCTTGTTAAGCTACTGTAACCTCCACCTCTATTCCAATGGGCATTTAAAACGTCTTGTTAAGCTACTGCAACCTGCACGTTACTTCCAAGGAGCATTTAAACCGTCTTGTTAAGCTACTGCGACCTGCATGTCTCTTCCAAGGGGCATTTAAACAGTCTTGTTAAGCTACTGCTACCGCGAGCGCACTTCCAAGGGGCTCTTTAAACGTCTTGTTAAGCTACTGCGACCTGCATGTCTCTTTCAAGGGGCATTTAAACTGTCTTGTTAAGCTACTGCGACCGCTACCGCTCTTCCAAGGGGCATTTAAACCATCTTGTTAAGCTACTGCGACCTACATGTCTCTTCCAAGGGGCATTTAAACAATCTTGAAAAGCTATTGTGACTTGCACGTCTTTTCCAAGGGGCATTTAAACCGTCTTGTTAAGCTACTACAACCTTTACCGCTCTTCCAAGGGGCATTTAAACCGTCTTGTTAAGCTACTGCGACCTGCATGTCTCTTCCAAGGGGCTCTTAAACCATCTTGTTAAGCTACTGCGACCTGCACGTCTCTTCCAAGGGGCATTTAAACCGTCTTGTTAAGCTACTGCTACCGCCACCGCTCTTCCCAGGGGCATTTTAACCGTTTTGTTAAGCTACTGCGACCTGCACTTCTCTTTCAACGGGCATTTAAACCGTCTTCTTAAGCTACTGTAACCTCCACCTCTTTTCCAAGGGGCATTTAAACCGTCTTGTTAAGCTTCTGCAACCTGCAAGTCTCTTCCAAGGGGCATTTAAACCGTCTTGTTAAGCTACTGCGACCTGCATGTCTCTAACAAGGGGCATTTAAACCGTCTTGTTAAGCTACTGCGACCTGCACATCTCCTCCAAGGGGCATTTAAACCGTCTTGTTAAGCTACTGCGACCTGCATGTCTCTTCCAAGGGGCAATTAAACCGTCTTGTTATGCTACTGCGACCTGCACGTCTCTTCCAAGGGGCATTTAAACCATCTTGTTAAGCTACTGCTATCGCCACCGCTCTTCCAAGGGGCATTTTAACCGTCTTGTTAAGATACTGCGACGTGCACGTCTCTTTCAACGGGCATTTAATCCGTCTTGTTAAGCTACTGCGACCTGCATGTCTCTTCCAAGGGGCATTTGAACTGTCTTGTTAAGCTACTGCGACCTCCACCTCTCTTCCAAGGGGCATTTAAACCGTCTTGTTAAGCTACTACGATCTGCACGTCTCTTCCAAGGGGCATTTAAACCATCTTGTTAAGCTACTGCTACCACCACCGCTCTTCCAAGGGGCATTTTAACAGTCTTGTCAAGCTACTGCGACCTGCACGTTTCTTTCAAGGGGCATTTAATCCGTCTTGTTAAGCTACTGCGACTTGCAAGTATTTTCCAAGGGGCATTTAAACCATCTTGTTAAGCTACTGCGACCTCCTCCGCTCTTCCAAGGGGCATTTAAACCGTCTTGTTAAGCTACTGCGACCTGCATGTCTCTTCCAAGGGGCATTTAAACCATCTTGTTAAGCTACTGCGACCTGGACGTCTCTTCCAAGGGGCATTTAAACCGTCTTATTAAGCTGCTGCACTTGCATGTCTCAACCAAGGGGCACTTAAAACGTCTTGTTAAGCTACTGCGACCTGCACGTCTCTTCCAAGGGGCATTTAAACCGTCTTGTTAAGCTACTGCGACCTGCACGTCTCTTTCAACGGGCATTTAAACCGTCTTGTTAAGCTACTGCGCCTTGCACGTCTTTTCCAAGGGGCATTTAAACCGTCTTGTTAAGCTACTGCGACCTTTACCGCTCTTCCAAGGGGCATTTAAACCGTCTTGTTAAGCTACTGCGACCTGCATGTCTCTTCCAAGGGGCATTTAAACCATCTTGTTAAGCTACTGCGACCTGCATGTCTCTTCCAAGGGGCATTTAAACGGTCTTGTTAAGCTACTGCTACCGCCACCGCTCTTCCAAGGGGCATTTTAACAGTCTTGTCAAGCTACTGCGACATGCATGTCTCTTCCAAGGGGCATTTAAACCGTCTTGTTAAGCTACTGCGACCTGCACGTCTCTTCAAAGGGGCATTTAAACCGTCTTGTTAAGCTACAGCTACCGCCACCGCTCTTCCAAGGGGCATTTAAACCGTCTTGTTAAGCTACTGTAAACTCCACCTCTTTTCCAAGGGGCATTTAAACTGTCTTGTTAAGCTACTGCGACCTGCATGTCTCTTCCAAGGGGCACTTAAACTGTCTTGTTAAGCTACTGCGACCTGCATGTCTCTTCCAAGGGGTATTTAAACGGTCTTTTTAAGCTACTGCAACCTGCACGTCTCATCCAAGGGGCATTTAAACCGTCTTGTTAAGCTACTTCTACCAGCATGTCTCTTCCAAGGGGCATTAAAACGGTCTTGTTAAGCTACTGCGACCTGCACGTCTCTTAAAAGGGGCATTTAAACCGTCTTGTTAAGCTGCTTCGACCTGCATGTCTCTTCCAAGGGGCATTTAAACTGTCTTGCTAAGCTACTGCGACCTGCATGTCTCTTCCAATGGGCATTTAAACGGTCTTGTTAAGCTACTGCAACCTGCACGTCTCATCCAAGGGGCATTTAAACCGTCTTGTTAAGCTACTTCGACCTGCATGTCTCTTTAAAGGGGCATTAAAACGGTCTTGTTAAGCTACTGCGACCTGCACGTCTCTTAAAAGGGGCATTTAAACCGGCTTGTCAAGCTGCTGCGACCTGCACGTCTCATCCAAGGGGCATTTAAACCGTCTTGTTAAGCTACTTCGACCTGCATGTCTCTTCCAAGGGGCATTAAAACGGTCTTGTTAAGCTACTGCGACCTGCACGTCTCTTAAAAGGGGCATTTATACCATCTTGTTAAGCTGCTACGACCTGCATGTCTCTTCCAAGGGGCATTTAAACCGTCTTGTTAAGCTACTGCGACCTGCATGTCTCTTCCAAGGGGCATTTAAACGGTCTTGTTAAGCTACTCCGACCTGCACGTCTCTTCCAAGGGGCATTTAAACCATCTTGTTAAGCTACTGCGACCTCCACCGCTCTTCCAAGGGGCATTTAAAATGCCTTGTTAAGCTACTACGACCTGCACGTCTCTTCCAAGGGGCATTTAAACCATCTTGTTAAGCTACTGCTACCGCCACCGCTTTTCCAAGGGGCATTTTAACCGTCTTGTTAAGCTACTGCGACCTACATGTCTCTTCCAAGGGGCATTTAAACAGTCTTGTTAAGCTACTGTAACCTCCACCTCTTTTCCAAGGGGCATTTAAACCGTCTTGTTAAGCTTCTGCAACCTGCAAGTCTCTTCCAAGGGGCATTTAAACCGTCTTGTTAAGCTACCGCGACCTGCATGTCTCTAACAAGGGGCATTTAAACCGTCTTGTTAAGCTACTGCGACCTGCACATCTCCTCCAAGGGGCATTTAAACCGTCTTGTTAAGCTACTGCGACCTGCATGTCTCTTCCAAGGTGGCAATCAATCCGTATTGTTAAGCCACTGCGACTTGCAAGTATTTTCCAAGGGGCAATTAAACCATCTTGTTAAGCTACTGCGACCTCCTCCGCTCTTCCAAGGGGCATTTAAACCGTCTTGTTAAGCTACTGCGACCTGCATGTCTCTTCCAAGGGGCATTTGAACTGTCTTGTTACGCTACTGCGACCTCCATCTCTCTTCCAAGGGGCATTTAAACCGTCTTGTTAAGCTACTACGATCTGCACGTCTCTTCCAAGGGGCATTTAAACCATCTTGTTAAGCTACTGCTACCACCACCGCTCTTCCAAGGGGCATTTTAACCGGCTTGTTAAGCTACTGCGACCTGCACGTTTCTTTCAAGGGGCATTTAATCCGTCTTGTTAAGCTACTGCGACTTGCAAGTAATTTCCAAGGGGCAATTAAACCATCTTGTTAAGCTACTGCGACCTCCTCCGCTCTTCCAAGGGGCATTTAAACCGTCTTGTTAAGCTACTGCGACCTGCATGTCTCTTCCAAGGGACATTTAAACCATCTTGTTAAGCTACTGCGATCTGCACGTCTCTTCCAAGGGTCATTTAAACCGTCTTGTTAAGCTGCTGCACCTGCATGTCTCAACCAAGGGGCATTTAAAACGTCTTGTTAAGCTACTGCGACCTCCACCGCTCTTCCAAGGGTCATTTATACTGTCTTGTTAAGCTACTGCGACCTGCACGTCTCTTCCAAGGGGCATTTAAACCGTCTTGTTAAGCTACTGCGACCTGCACGTCTCTTTCAACGGGCATTTAAACCGCCTTGTTAAGCTACTGCGCCTTGCACGTCTTTTCCAAGGGGCATTTAAACCGTCTCGTTAAGCTACTGCGACCTTTACCGCTCTTCCAAGGGGCATTTAAACCGTCTTGTTAAGCTACTGCGACCTGCATGTCTCTTCCAAGGGGCATTTTAACAGTCTTGTCAAGCTACTGCGACCTGCATGTCTCTTCCAAGGGGCATTTAAACCGTCTTGTTAAGCTACTGCGACCTGCACGTCTCTTAAAAGGGGCATTTAAACCGTCTTGTTAAGCTACAGCTACCGCCACCGCTCTTCCAAGGGGCATTTAAACCGTCTTGTTAAGCTACTGTAAACTCCACCTCTTTTCCAAGGGGCATTTAAACTGTCTTGTTAAGCTACTGCGACCTGCATGTCTCTTCCAAGGGGCACTTAAACTGTCTTGTTAAGCTACTGCGACCTGCATGTCTCTTCCAAGGGGTATTTAAACGGTCTTGTTAAGCTACTGCAACCTGCACGTCTCATCCAAGGGGCATTTAAACGGTCTTGTTAAGCTACTTCGACCTGCATGTCTCTTCCAAGGGGCATTAAAACGGTCTTGTTAAGCTACTGCGACCTGCACGTCTCTTAAAAGGGGCATTTAAACCGTCTTGTTAAGCTGCTGCGACCTGCATGTCTCTTCCAAGGGGCATTTAAACCGTCTTGTTAAGCAACTGCGACCTGCATGTCTCTTCCAAGGGGCATTTAAACGGTCTTGTTAAGCTACTCCGACCTGCACGTCTCTTCCAAGGGGCATTTAAACCGTTTTGTTAAGCTTCTGCGACCTGCATGTCTCTTCCAAGGGGCATTTAAACCGTCTTGTTAAGCTACTGCGACCTCCACCGCTCTTCCAAGGGGCATTTAAACCGCCTTGTTAAGCTACTACGACCTGCACGTCTCTTCAAGGGGCATTTTAACCGTCTTGTTAAGCTACTGCGACCTGCATGTCTCTTCCAAGGGGCATTTAAACAGTCTTGTTATGCTACTGTGACCTCCACCGCTCTTCCAAGGGGCATTTAAACTGTCTTGTTAAGCTACTGCGACCTGCACGTCTCTTCCAAGGGGCATTTAAACCGTCTTGTTAAGCTACTGCAACCTGCATGTCTCATCCAAGGGGCATTTAAACCGTCTTGTTAAGCTACTGCTACCGCGACCGCACTTCCAAGGGGCACTTTAACCGTCTTGTTAAGCTACTGCGACCTGCACGTCTCTTTCAAGGGCCATTTAAACTGTCTTGTTAAGCTACTGCGACCGCTACCGCTCTTCCAAGGGGCATTTAAACCGTTTTGTTAAGCTACTGCGACCTGCATGTCTCTTCCAAGGGGCATTTAAACCGTCTTGAAAGGCTACTGCGACTTGCACTTCTTTTCCAAGGGGCATTTAAACCGTCATGTTAAGCTACTGCGACTTGCACGTCTTTCGCAAGGGGTCATTTAAACCGTCATATTATGCTACTGCTACCGCGACCGCTCTTCCAAGGGGCATTTAAACCATCTTGTTAAGCTACTGTAACCTCCACCTCTTTTCCAATGGGCATTTAAACCGTCTTGTTAAGCTACTGCAAACTGCACGTCTCTTCCAAGGAGCATTTAAACCGTCTTGTTAAGCTACTGCGACCTGCATGTCTCTTTCAAGGGGCATTTAAACTGTCTTGTTAAGCTACTGCGACCGCTACCGCTCTTCCAAGGGGCATTTAAACCGTCTTGTTAAGCTACTGCGACCTGCATGTCTCTTCCAAGGGGCATTTAAACAATCTTGAAAAGCTACTGCGACTTGCACGTCTTTTCCAAGGTGCATTTAAACCGTCTTGTTAAGCTACTGCGCCTTGCACGTCTTTTCCAAGGGGCATTTAAACCATCTTGTTAAGCTACTGCAACCTTTACCGCTCTTCCAAGGGGCATTTAAACCGTCTTGTTAAGCTACTGCGACCTGCATGTCTCTTCCAAGGGGCGTTTAAACCATCTTGTTAAGCTACTGCGACCTGCACGTCTCTTCCAAGGGGCATTTAAACTGTCTTGTTAAGCTACTGCTACCGCCACCGCTCTTCCCAGGGGCATTTTAACCGTTTTGTTAAGCTACTGCGACCTGCACTTCTCTTTCAACGGGCATTTAAACCGTCTTGTTAAGCTACTGTAACCTCCACCTCTTTTCCAAGGGGCATTTAAACCGTCTTGTTAAGCTTCTGCAACCTGCAAGTCTCTTCCAAGGGGCATTTAAACCGTCTTGTTAAGCTACTGCGACCTGCATGTCTCTACCAAGGGGCATTTAAACCGTCTTGTTAAGCTACTGCGACCTGCACATCTCCTCCAAGGGGCATTTAAACCGTCTTGTTAAGCTACTGCGACCTGCATGTCTCTTCCAAGGGGCATTTAAACCGTCTTGTTAAGCTACTGCGACCTGCACGTCTCTTCCAAGGGGCATTTCAACCATCTTGTTAAGCTACTGCTACCGCCACCGCTCTTCCAAGGGGCATTTTAACCGTCTTGTTAAGCTACTGCGACGTGCACGTCTCTTTCAACGGGCAATTAATCCGTCTTGTTAAGCTACTGCGACCTGCATGTCTCTTCCAAGGGGCATTTGAACTGTCTTGTTAAGCTACTGCGACCTCCACCTCTCTTCCAAGGGGCATTTAAACCGTCTTGTTAAGCTACTACGATCTGCACGTCTCTTCCAAGGGGCATTTAAACCATCTTGTTAAGCTACTGCTACCACCACCGCTCTTCCAAGGGGCATTTTAACCGTCTTGTTAAGCTACTTCGACCTGCACGTTTCTTTCAAGGGGCATTTCATCCGTCTTGTTAAGGTACTGAGACTTGCAAGTATTTTCCAAGGGGCAATTAAACCATCTTGTTAAGCTACTGCGACCTCCTCCGCTCTTCCAAGGGGCATTTAAACCGTCTTGTTAAGCTACTGCGACCTGCATGTCTCTTCCAAGGGGCATTTAAACCATCTTGTTAAGCTACTGCGACCTACACGTCTCTTCCAAGGGGCATTTAAACCGTCTTGTTAAGCTGCTGCACCTGCATGTCTCAACCAAGGGGCATTTAAAACGTCTTGTTAAGCTACTGCGACCTCCACCGCTCTTCCAAAGGGCATTTATACTGTCTTGTTAAGCTACTGCGACCTGCACATCTCTTCCAAGGGGCATTTAAACCGTCTTGTTAAGTTACTTCGACCTGCACGTCTCTTTCAACGGGCATTTAAACCGTCTTGTTAAGCTACTGCGCCTTGCACCTCTTTTCCAAGGGGCATTTAAACCGTCTTGTTAAGCTACTACGACCTGCACGTCTCTTCCAAGGGGCATTTAAACCATCTTGTTAAGCTACTGCTACCGCCACCGCTCTTCCAAGGGGCATTTTAACCGTCTTGTTAAGCTACTGCGACCTGCATGTCTCTTCCAAGGGGCTTATAAACAGTCTTGTTAAGCTGCTGTGTCCTCCACCGCTCTTCCAAGGGGCATTTAAACTGTCTTGTTAAGCTACTGCGACCTGCATGTCTCTTCCAAGGGGCATTTAAACCGTCTTGTTAAGCTACTGCTACCGCGACCGCACTTCCAAGGGGCATTTAAACTGTCTTGTTAAGCTACTGCGACCGCTACCGCTCTTCCAAGGGGCATTTAAACCGTCTTGTTAAGCTACTGCGACCTGCATGTCTCTTCCAAGGGGCATTTAAACCGTCTTGAAAAGCTACTGCGACTTGCACTTGTTTTCCAAGGGGCATTTAAACCGTCATGTTAAGCTACTGCAACTTGCACGTCTTTTGCAAGGGGTCATTTAAACCGTCATATTAAGCTAATGGTACCGCGACCGCTCTTCCAAGGGGCATTTAAACCATCTTGTTAAGCTACTGTAACCTCCACCTCTTTTCCAATGGGCATTTAAAACGTCTTGTTAAGCTACTGCAACCTGCACGTCTCTTCCAAGGAGCATTTAAACCGTCTTGTTAAGCTACTGCGACCTGCATGTCTCTTCCAAGGGGCATTTAAACCGTCTTGTTAAGCTACTGCTACCGCCAGCGCACTTCCAAGGGGCTCTTTAAACGTCTTGTTAAGCTACTGTGACCTGCATGTCTCTTTCAAGGGTCATTTAAACTGTCTTGTTAAGCTACTGCGACCGCTACCGCTCTTCCAAGGGGCATTTAAACCGTCTTGTTAAGCTACTGCGACTTGCATGTCTCTTCCAAGGGGCATTTAAACAATCTTGAAAAGCTATTGCGACTTGCACGTCTTTTCCAAGGGGCATTTAAACCGTCTTGTTAAGCTACTGCGCCTTGCACGTCTTTTCCAAGGGGCATTTAAACCGTCTTGTTAAGCTACTACAACCTTTACCGCTCTTCCAAGGGGCATTTAAACCGTCTTGTTAAGCTACTGCGACCTGCATGTCTCTTCCAAGGGGCGTTTAAACCATCTTGTTAAGCTACTGCGACCTGCACGTCTCTTCCAAGGGGCATTTAAACCGTCTTGTTAAGCTACTGCTACCGCCACCGCTCTTCCCAGGGGCATTTTAACCGTTTTGTTAAGCTACTGCGACCTGCACTTCTCTTTCAACGGGCATTTAAACCGTCTTGTTAAGCTACTGTAACCTCCACCTCTTTTCCAAGGGGCATTTAAACCGTCTTGTTAAGCTTCTGCAACCTGCAAGTCTCTTCCAAGGGGCATTTAAACCATCTTGTTAAGCTACTGCGACCTGCATGTCTCTAACAAGGGGCATTTAAACCGTCTTGTTAAGCTACTGCGACCTGCACATCTCCTCCAAGGGGCATTTAAACCGTCTTGTTAAGCTACTGCGACCTGCATGTCTCTTCCAAGGTGGCAATCAATCCGTCTTGTTAAGCTACTGCGACCTCCTCCGCTCTTCCAAGGGGCATTTAAACCGTCTTGTTAAGCTACTGCGACCTGCATGTCTCTTCCAAGGGGCATATAAACCATCTTGTTAAGCTACTGCGACCTGCACGTCTCTTCCAAGGGGCATTTAAACCGTCTTATTAAGCTGCTGCACCTGCATGTCTCAACCAAGGGGCATTTAAAACGTCTTGTTAAGCTACTGCGACCTCCACCGCTCTTCCAAGGGGCATTTATACTGTCTTGTTAAGCTACTGCGACCTGCACGTCTCTTCCAAGGGGCATTTAAACTGTCTTGTTAAGCTACTGCGACCTGCACGTCTCTTTCAACGGGCATTTAAACCGTCTTGTTAAGCTACTGCGCCTTGCACGTCTTTTCCAAGGGGCATTTAAACCGTCTTGTTAAGCTACTGCGACCTTTACCGCTCTTCCAAGGGGCATTTAAACCGTCTTGTTAAGCTACTGAGACCTGCATGTCTCTTCCAAGGGGCATTTAAACCGTCTTGTTAAGCTACTGCGACCTGCATGTCTCTTCCAAGGGGCATTTAAACCGTCTTGTTAAGCTACTGCTACCGCCACCTCTCTTCCAAGGGGCATTTTAACAGTCTTGTCAAGCTACTGCGACATGCATGTCTCTTCCAAGGGGCATTTAAACCGTCTTGTTAAGCTACTGCGACCTGCACGTCTCTTCAAAGGGGCATTTAAACCGTCTTGTTAAGCTACAGCTACCGCCACCGCTCTTCCAAGGGGCATTTAAACCGTCTTGTTAAGCTACTGTAAACTCCACCTCTTTTCCAAGGGGCATTTAAACTGTCTTGTTAAGCTACTGCGACCTGCATGTCTCTTCCAAGGGGTATTTAAACGGTCTTGTTAAGCTACTGCAACCTGCACGTCTCATCCAAGGGGCATTTAAACCGTCTTGTTAAGCTACTTCGACCTGCATGTCTCTTCCAAGGGGCATTAAAACGGTCTTGTTAAGCTACTGCGACCTGCACGTCTCTTAAAAGGGACATTTAAACCGTCTTGTTAAGCTGCTGCGACCTGCATATCTCTTCCAAGGGGCATTTAAACCGTTTTGTTAAGCTACTGCGACCTGCATGTCTCTTCCAAGGGGCATTTAAACGGTCTTGTTAAGCTACTGCAACCTGCACGTCTCATCCAAGGGGCATTTAAACCGTCTTGTTAAGCTACTTCGACCTGCATGTCTCTTCCAAGGGGCATTAAAACGGTCTTGTTAAGCTACTGCGACCTGCACGTCTATTAGAAGGGGCATTTAAACCGTCTTGTCAAGCTGCTGCGACCTGCTCGTCTCATCCAAGGGGCATTTAAACCGTCTTGTTAATCTACTTCGACCTGCATGTCTCTTCCAAGGGGCATTAAAACGGTCTTGTTAAGCTACTGCGACCTGCACGTCTCTTAAAAGGGGCATTTAAACCGTCTTGTTAAGCTTCTGCGACCTGCATGTCTCTTCCAAGGGGCATTTAAACCGTCTTGTTAAGCTACTGCGACCTGCATGTCTCTTCCAAGGGGCATTTAAACGGTCTTGTTAAGCTACTCCGACCTGCACGTCTCTTCCAAGGGGCATTTAAACCGTCTTGTTAAGCTTCTGCGACCTGCATGTCTCTTCCAAGGGGCATTTAAACCATCTTGTTAAGCTACTGCGACCTCCACCGCTCTTCCAAGGGGCATTTAAACCGCCTTGTTAAGCTACTACGACCTGCACGTCTCTTCCAAGGGGCATTTAAACCATCTTGTTAAGCTACTGCTACCGCCACCGCTCTTCCAAGGGGCATTTTAACCGTCTTGTTAAGCTACTGCGACCTGCATGTCTCTTCCAAGGGGCATTTAAACAGTCTTGTTAAGCTACTGTGACCTCCACCGCTCTTCCAAGGGGCATTTAAACTGTCTTGTTAAGCTACTGCGACCTGCATGTCTCTTCCAAGGGGCATTTAAACCGTCTTGTTAAGCTACTGCTACCTCGACCGCACTTCCAAGGGGCACTTTAATCGTCTTGTTAAGCTACTGCGACCTGCACGTCTCTTTCAAGGGCCATTTAAACTGTCTTGTTAAGCTACTGCGACCGCTACCGCTCTTCCAAGGGGCATTTAAACCGTCTTGTTAAGCTACTGCGACCTGCATGTCTCTTCCAAGGGGCATTTAAACCGTCTTGAAAAGCTACTGCGACTTGCACTTCTTTTCCAAGGGGCATTTAAACCGTCATGTTAAGCTACTGCAACTTGCACGTCTTTTGCAAGGGGTCATTTAAACCGTCATATTAAGCTACTGCTACCGCGACCGCTCTTCCAAGGGGCATTTAAACCATCTTGTTAAGCTACTGTAACCTCCACCTCTATTCCAATGGGCATTTAAAACGTCTTGTTAAGCTACTGCAACCTGCACGTTACTTCCAAGGAGCATTTAAACCGTCTTGTTAAGCTACTGCGACCTGCATGTCTCTTCCAAGGGGCATTTAAACAGTCTTGTTAAGCTACTGCTACCGCGAGCGCACTTCCAAGGGGCTCTTTAAACGTCTTGTTAAGCTACTGCGACCTGCATGTCTCTTTCAAGGGGCATTTAAACTGTCTTGTTAAGCTACTGCGACCGCTACCGCTCTTCCAAGGGGCATTTAAACCATCTTGTTAAGCTACTGCGACCTACATGTCTCTTCCAAGGGGCATTTAAACAATCTTGAAAAGCTATTGTGACTTGCACGTCTTTTCCAAGGGGCATTTAAACCGTCTTGTTAAGCTACTACAACCTTTACCGCTCTTCCAAGGGGCATTTAAACCGTCTTGTTAAGCTACTGCGACCTGCATGTCTCTTCCAAGGGGCTCTTAAACCATCTTGTTAAGCTACTGCGACCTGCACGTCTCTTCCAAGGGGCATTTAAACCGTCTTGTTAAGCTACTGCTACCGCCACCGCTCTTCCCAGGGGCATTTTAACCGTTTTGTTAAGCTACTGCGACCTGCACTTCTCTTTCAACGGGCATTTAAACCGTCTTCTTAAGCTACTGTAACCTCCACCTCTTTTCCAAGGGGCATTTAAACCGTCTTGTTAAGCTTCTGCAACCTGCAAGTCTCTTCCAAGGGGCATTTAAACCGTCTTGTTAAGCTACTGCGACCTGCATGTCTCTAACAAGGGGCATTTAAACCGTCTTGTTAAGCTACTGCGACCTGCACATCTCCTCCAAGGGGCATTTAAACCGTCTTGTTAAGCTACTGCGACCTGCATGTCTCTTCCAAGGGGCAATTAAACCGTCTTGTTATGCTACTGCGACCTGCACGTCTCTTCCAAGGGGCATTTAAACCATCTTGTTAAGCTACTGCTATCGCCACCGCTCTTCCAAGGGGCATTTTAACCGTCTTGTTAAGATACTGCGACGTGCACGTCTCTTTCAACGGGCATTTAATCCGTCTTGTTAAGCTACTGCGACCTGCATGTCTCTTCCAAGGGGCATTTGAACTGTCTTGTTAAGCTACTGCGACCTCCACCTCTCTTCCAAGGGGCATTTAAACCGTCTTGTTAAGCTACTACGATCTGCACGTCTCTTCCAAGGGGCATTTAAACCATCTTGTTAAGCTACTGCTACCACCACCGCTCTTCCAAGGGGCATTTTAACAGTCTTGTCAAGCTACTGCGACCTGCACGTTTCTTTCAAGGGGCATTTAATCCGTCTTGTTAAGCTACTGCGACTTGCAAGTATTTTCCAAGGGGCATTTAAACCATCTTGTTAAGCTACTGCGACCTCCTCCGCTCTTCCAAGGGGCATTTAAACCGTCTTGTTAAGCTACTGCGACCTGCATGTCTCTTCCAAGGGGCATTTAAACCATCTTGTTAAGCTACTGCGACCTGGACGTCTCTTCCAAGGGGCATTTAAACCGTCTTATTAAGCTGCTGCACTTGCATGTCTCAACCAAGGGGCACTTAAAACGTCTTGTTAAGCTACTGCGACCTGCACGTCTCTTCCAAGGGGCATTTAAACCGTCTTGTTAAGCTACTGCGACCTGCACGTCTCTTTCAACGGGCATTTAAACCGTCTTGTTAAGCTACTGCGCCTTGCACGTCTTTTCCAAGGGGCATTTAAACCGTCTTGTTAAGCTACTGCGACCTTTACCGCTCTTCCAAGGGGCATTTAAACCGTCTTGTTAAGCTACTGCGACCTGCATGTCTCTTCCAAGGGGCATTTAAACCATCTTGTTAAGCTACTGCGACCTGCATGTCTCTTCCAAGGGGCATTTAAACGGTCTTGTTAAGCTACTGCTACCGCCACCGCTCTTCCAAGGGGCATTTTAACAGTCTTGTCAAGCTACTGCGACATGCATGTCTCTTCCAAGGGGCATTTAAACCGTCTTGTTAAGCTACTGCGACCTGCACGTCTCTTCAAAGGGGCATTTAAACCGTCTTGTTAAGCTACAGCTACCGCCACCGCTCTTCCAAGGGGCATTTAAACCGTCTTGTTAAGCTACTGTAAACTCCACCTCTTTTCCAAGGGGCATTTAAACTGTCTTGTTAAGCTACTGCGACCTGCATGTCTCTTCCAAGGGGCACTTAAACTGTCTTGTTAAGCTACTGCGACCTGCATGTCTCTTCCAAGGGGTATTTAAACGGTCTTTTTAAGCTACTGCAACCTGCACGTCTCATCCAAGGGGCATTTAAACCGTCTTGTTAAGCTACTTCTACCAGCATGTCTCTTCCAAGGGGCATTAAAACGGTCTTGTTAAGCTACTGCGACCTGCACGTCTCTTAAAAGGGGCATTTAAACCGTCTTGTTAAGCTGCTTCGACCTGCATGTCTCTTCCAAGGGGCATTTAAACTGTCTTGCTAAGCTACTGCGACCTGCATGTCTCTTCCAATGGGCATTTAAACGGTCTTGTTAAGCTACTGCAACCTGCACGTCTCATCCAAGGGGCATTTAAACCGTCTTGTTAAGCTACTTCGACCTGCATGTCTCTTTAAAGGGGCATTAAAACGGTCTTGTTAAGCTACTGCGACCTGCACGTCTCTTAAAAGGGGCATTTAAACCGGCTTGTCAAGCTGCTGCGACCTGCACGTCTCATCCAAGGGGCATTTAAACCGTCTTGTTAAGCTACTTCGACCTGCATGTCTCTTCCAAGGGGCATTAAAACGGTCTTGTTAAGCTACTGCGACCTGCACGTCTCTTAAAAGGGGCATTTATACCATCTTGTTAAGCTGCTACGACCTGCATGTCTCTTCCAAGGGGCATTTAAACCGTCTTGTTAAGCTACTGCGACCTGCATGTCTCTTCCAAGGGGCATTTAAACGGTCTTGTTAAGCTACTCCGACCTGCACGTCTCTTCCAAGGGGCATTTAAACCATCTTGTTAAGCTACTGCGACCTCCACCGCTCTTCCAAGGGGCATTTAAAATGCCTTGTTAAGCTACTACGACCTGCACGTCTCTTCCAAGGGGCATTTAAACCATCTTGTTAAGCTACTGCTACCGCCACCGCTTTTCCAAGGGGCATTTTAACCGTCTTGTTAAGCTACTGCGACCTACATGTCTCTTCCAAGGGGCATTTAAACAGTCTTGTTAAGCTACTGTAACCTCCACCTCTTTTCCAAGGGGCATTTAAACCGTCTTGTTAAGCTTCTGCAACCTGCAAGTCTCTTCCAAGGGGCATTTAAACCGTCTTGTTAAGCTACCGCGACCTGCATGTCTCTAACAAGGGGCATTTAAACCGTCTTGTTAAGCTACTGCGACCTGCACATCTCCTCCAAGGGGCATTTAAACCGTCTTGTTAAGCTACTGCGACCTGCATGTCTCTTCCAAGGTGGCAATCAATCCGTATTGTTAAGCCACTGCGACTTGCAAGTATTTTCCAAGGGGCAATTAAACCATCTTGTTAAGCTACTGCGACCTCCTCCGCTCTTCCAAGGGGCATTTAAACCGTCTTGTTAAGCTACTGCGACCTGCATGTCTCTTCCAAGGGGCATATAAACCATCTTGTTAAGCTACTGCGACCTGCACGTCTCTTCCAAGGGGCATTTAAACCGTCTTATTAAGCTGCTGCACCTGCATGTCTCAACCAAGGGGCATTTAAACCGTCTTGTTAAGCTACTGCGACCTCCACCGCTCTTCCAAGGGGCATTTATACTGTCTTGTTAAGCTACTGCGACCTGCACGTCTCTTCCAAGGGGCATTTAAACTGTCTTGTTAAGCTACTGCGACCTGCACGTCTCTTTCAATGGGCATTTAAACCGTCTTGTTAAGCTACTGCGCCTTGCACGTCTTTTCCAAGGGGCATTTAAACCGTCTTGTTAAGCTACTGCGACCTTTACCGCTCTTCCAAGGGGCATTTAAACCGTCTTGTTAAGCTACTGCGACCTGCATGTCTCTTCCAAGGGGCATTTAAACCGTCTTGTTAAGCTACTGCGACCTGCATGTCTCTTCCAAGGGGCATTTAAACCGTCTTGTTAAGCTACTGCTACCGCCACCTCTCTTCCAAGGGGCATTTTAACAGTCTTGTCAAGCTACTGCGACATGCATGTCTCTTCCAAGGGGCATTTAAACCGTCTTGTTAAGCTACTGCGACCTGCACGTCTCTTCAAAGGGGCATTTAAACCGTCTTGTTAAGCTACAGCTACCGCCACCGCTCTTCCAAGGGGCATTTAAACCGTCTTGTTAAGCTACTGTAAACTCCACCTCTTTTCCAAGGGGCATTTAAACTGTCTTGTTAAGCTACTGCGACCTGCATGTCTCTTCCAAGGGGCACTTAAACTGTCTTGTTAAGCTACTGCGACCTGCATGTCTCTTCCAAGGGGTATTTAAACGGTCTTGTTAAGCTACTGCAACCTGCACGTCTCATCCAAGGGGCATTTAAACCGTCTTGTTAAGCTACTTCGACCTGCATGTCTCTTCCAAGGGGCATTAAAACGGTCTTGTTAAGCTACTGCGACCTGCACGTCTCTTAAAAGGGACATTTAAACCGTCTTGTTAAGCTGCTGCGACCTGCATATCTCTTCCAAGGGGCATTTAAACCGTTTTGTTAAGCTACTGCGACCTGCATGTCTCTTCCAAGGGGCATTTAAACGGTCTTGTTAAGCTACTGCAACCTGCACGTCTCATCCAAGGGGCATTTAAACCGTCTTGTTAAGCTCCTTCGACCTGCATGTCTCTTCCAAGGGGCATTAAAACGGTCTTGTTAAGCTACTGCGACCTGCACGTCTATTAGAAGGGGCATTTAAACCGTCTTGTCAAGCTGCTGCGACCTGCTCGTCTCATCCAAAGGGCATTTAAACCGTCTTGTTAAGCTACTTCGACCTGCATGTCTCTTCCAAGGGGCATTAAAACGGTCTTGTTAAGCTACTGCGACCTGCACGTCTCTTAAAAGGGGCATTTAAACCATCTTGTTAAGCTTCTGCGACCTGCATGTCTCTTCCAAGGGGCATTTAAACCGTCTTGTTAAGCTACTGCGACCTGCATGTCTCTTCCAAGGGGCATTTAAACGGTCTTGTTAAGATACTCCGACCTGCACATCTCTTCCAAGGGGCATTTAAACCGTCTTGTTAAGCTTCTGCGACCTGCATGTCTCTTCCAAGGGGCATTTAAACCGCCTTGTTAAGCTACTACGACCTGCACGTCTCTTCCAAGGGGCATTTAAACCATCTTGTTAAGCTACTGCTATCGCCACCGCTCTTCCAAGGGGCATTTTAACCGTCTTGTTAAGCTACTGCGACCTGCATGTCTCTTCCAAGGGGCATTTAAACAGTCTTGTTAAGCTACTGTGACCTCCACCGCTCTTCCAAGGGGCATTTAAACTGTCTTGTTAAGCTACTGTGACCTGCATGTCTCTTCCAAGGGGCATTTAAACCGTCTTGTTAAGCTACTGCTACCTCGACCGCACTTCCAAGGGGCACTTTAACCGTCTTGTTAAGCTACTGCGACCTGCACGTCTCTTTCAAGGGCCATTTAAACTGTCTTGTTAAGCTACTGCGACCGCTACCGCTCTTCCAAGGGGCATTTAAACCGTCTTGTTAAGCTACTGCGACCTGCATGTCTCTTCCAAGGGGCATTTAAACCGTCTTGAAAAGCTACTGCGACTTGCACTTCTTTTCCAAGGGTCATTTAAACCGTCATGTTAAGCTACTGCAACTTGCACGTCTTTTGCAAGGGGTCATTTAAACCGTCATATTAAGCTACTGCTACCGCGACCGCTCTTCCAAGGGGCATTTAAACCATCTTGTTAAGCTACTGTAACTTCCACCTCTATTCCAATGGGCATTTAAAACGTCTTGTTAAGCTACTGCAACCTGCACGTAACTTCCAAGGAGCACTTAAACCGTCTTTTTAAGCTACTGCGACCTGCATGTCTCTTCCAAGGGGCATTTAAACAATCTTGAAAAGCTATTGTGATTTGCACGTCTTTTCCAAGGGGCATTTAAACCGTCTTGTTAAGCTACTGCGCCTCGCACGTCTTTTCCAAGGGGCATTTAAACCGTCTTGTTAAGCTACTACAACCTTTACCGCTCTTCCAAGGGGCATTTAAACCGTCTTGTTAAGCTACTGCGACCTGCATGTCTCTTCCAAGGGGCTCTTAAACCATCTTGTTAAGCTACTGCGACCTGCACGTCTCTTCCAAGGGGCATTTAAACCGTCTTGTTAAGCTACTGCTACCGCCACCGCTCTTCCCAGGGGCATTTTAACCGTTTTGTTAAGCTACTGCGACCTGCACTTCTCTTTCAACGGGCATTTAAACCGTCTTGTTAAGCTACTGTAACCTCCACCTCTTTTCCAAGGGGCATTTAAACCGTCTTGTTAAGCTACTGCGACCTGCACATCTCCTCCAAGGGGCATTTAAACCGTCTTGTTAAGCTACTGCGATCTGCATGTCTCTTCCAAGGGGCAATTAAACCGTCTTGTTAAGCTACTGCGACCTGCACGTCTCTTCCAAGGGGCATTTAAACCATCTTGTTAAGCTACTGCTATCGCCACCGCTCTTCCAAGGGGCATTTTAACCGTCTTGTTAAGCTACTGCGACGTGCACGTCTCTTTCAACGGGCATTTAATCCGTCTTGTTAAGCTACTGCGACCTGCATGTCTCTTCCAAGGGGCATTTGAACTGTCTTGTTAAGCTACTGCGACCTCCACCTCTCTTCCAAGGGGCATTTAAACCGTCTTGTTAAGCTACTACGATCTGCACGTCTCTTCCAAGGGGCATTTTAACAGTCTTGTCAAGCTACTGCGACCTGCACGTTTCTTTCAAGGGGCATTTAATCCGTCTTGTTAAGCTACTGCGACTTGCAAGTATTTTCCAAGGGGCATTTAAACCATCTTGTTAAGCTACTGCGACCTCCTCCGCTCGTCCAAGGGACATTTAAACCGTCTTGTTAACCTACTGCGACCTGCATGTCTCTTCCAAGGGGCATTTAAACCATCTTGTTAAGCTACTGCGACCTGCACGTCTCTTCCAAGGGGCATTTAAACCGTCTTATTAAGCTGCTGCACCTGCATGTCTCAACCAAGGGGCATTTAAAACGTCTTGTTAAGCTACTGCGACCTGCACGTCTCTTCCAAGGGGCATTTAAACCGTCTTGTTAAGCTACTGCGACCTGCACGTCTCTTTCAACGGGCATTTAAACCGTCTTGTTAAGCTACTGCGCCTTGCACGTCTTTTCCAAGGGGCATTTAAACCGTCTTGTTAAGCTACTGCGACCTTTACCGCTCTTCCAAGGGGCATTTAAACCGTCTTGTTAAGCTACTGCGACCTGCATGTCTCTTCCAAGGGGCATTTAAACCGTCTTGTTAAGCTACTGCGACCTGCATGTCTCTTCCAAGGGGCATTTAAACGGTCTTGTTAAGCTACTGCTACCGCCACCGCTCTTCCAAGGGGCATTTTAACAGTCTTGTCAAGCTACTGCGACATGCATGTCTCTTCCAAGGGGCATTTAAACCGTCTTGTTAAGCTACTGCGACCTGCACGTCTCTTCAAAGGGGCATTTAAACCGTCTTGTTAAGCTACAGCTACCGCCACCGCTCTTCCAAGGGGCATTTAAACCGTCTTGTTAAGCTACTGTAAACTCCACCTCTTTTCCAAGGGGCATTTAAACTGTCTTGTTAAGCTACTGCGACCTGCATGTTTCTTCCAAGGGGCACTTAAACTGTCTTGTTAAGCTACTGCGACCTGCATGTCTCTTCCAAGGGGTATTTAAACGGTCTTGTTAAGCTACTACAACCTGCACGTCTCATCCAAGGGGCATTTAAACCGTCTTGTTAAGCTACTTCGACCAGCATGTCTCTTCCAAGGGGCATTAAAACGGTCTTGTTAAGCTACTGCGACCTGCACGTCTCTTAAAAGGGGCATTTAAACCGTCTTGTTAAGCTGCTTCGACCTGCATGTCTCTTCCAAGGGGCATTTAAACTGTCTTGCTAAGCTACTGCGACCTGCATGTCTCTTCCAAGGGGCATTTAAACGGTCTTGTTAAGCTACTGCAACCTGCACGTCTCATCCAAGGGGCATTTAAACCGTCTTGTTAAGCTACTTCGACCTGCATGTCTCTTTAAAGGGGCATTAAAACGGTCTTGTTAGCTACTGCGACCTGCACGTCTCTTAAAAGGGGCATTTAAACCGGCTTGTCAAGCTGCTGCGACCTGCACGTCTCATCCAAGGGGCATTTAAACCGTCTTGTTAAGCTACTTCGACCTGCATGTCTCTTCCAAGGGGCATTAAAACGGTCTTGTTAAGCTACTGCGACCTGCACGTCTCTTAAAAGGGGCATTTAAACCATCTTGTTAAGCTGCTACGACCTGCATGTCTCTTCCAAGGGGCATTTAAACCGTCTTGTTAAGCTACTGCGACCTGCATGTCTCTTCCAAGGGGCATTTAAACGGTCTTGTTAAGCTACTTCGACCTGCACGTCTCTTCCAAGGGGCATTTAAACCATCTTGTTAAGCTACTGCGACCTCCACCTCTCTTCCAAGGGGCATTTAAAACGCCTTGTTAAGCTACTACGGCCTGCACGTCTCTTCCAAGGGGCATTTAAACCATCTTGTTAAGCTACTGCTACCGCCACCGCTCTTCCAAGGGGCATTTTAACCGTCTTGTTAAGCTACTGCGACCTGCATGTCTCTTCCAAGGGGCATTTAAACAGTCTTGTTAAGCTACTGTGACCTCCACCGCTCTTCCAAGGGGCATTTAAACTGTCTTGTTAAGCTACTGCGACCTGCATGTCTCTTCCAAGGGGCATTTAAACCGTCTTGTTAAGCTACTGCAACCTGCACGTCTCTTCCAAGGGGCATTTAAACCGTCTTGTTAAGCTACTGCTACCGCGACCGCACTTCCAAGGGGCAAATTAACCGTCTTGTTAAGCTACTGCGACCTGCACGTCTCTTTCAAGGGCCATTTAAACTGTCTTGTTAAGCTACTGCGACCGCTACCGCTCTTCCAAGGGGCATTTAAACCGTCTTGTTAAGCTACTGCGGCCTGCATGTCTCTTCCAAGGGGCATTTAAACCGTCTTGAAAAGCTACTGCGACTTGCACTTCTTTTCCAAGGGGCATTTAAACCGTCATGTTAAGCTACTGCGACTTGCACGTCTTTTGCAAGGGGTCATTTAAACCGTCATATTAAGCTACTGCTACCGCGACCGCTCTTCCCAGGGGCATTTAAACCATCTTGTTAAGCTACTGTAACCTCCAACTCTTTTCCAATGGGCATTTAAACCGTCTTGTTAAGCTACTGCAACCTGCACGTCTCTTCCAAGGAGCATTTAAACCGTCTTGTTAAGCTATTGCGACCTGCATGTCTCTTCCAAGGGGCATTTAAACCGTCTTGTTAAGCTACTGCTACCGCCAGCGCTCTTCCAAGGTGCATCAAATCCGTCTTGTTAAGCTACTGCGACCTGCATGTCTCTTCCAAGGGGCATTTAAACAATCTTGAAAAGCTATTGCGACTTGCACGTCTTTTCCAAGGGGCATTTAAACCGTCTTGTTAAGCTACTGCGCCTTGCACGTGTTTTCCAAGGGGCATTTAAACCGTCTTGTTAAGCTACTGCAAACTTTACCGCTCTTCCAAGGGGCATTTAAACCGTCTTGTTAAGCTACTGCGACCTGCATGTCTCTTCCAAGGGGCGTTTAAACCATCTTGTTAAGCTACTGCGACCTGCACGTCTCTTCCAAGGGGCCTTTAAACCGTCTTGTTAAGCTACTGCTACCGCCACCGCTCTTCCCAGGGGCATTTTAACCGTTTTGTTAAGCTACTGCGACCTGCACTTCTCTTTCAATGGGCATTTAAACCGTCTTGTTAAGCTACTGTAACCTCCAACTCTTTTCCAAGGGGCATTTAAACCGTCTTGTTAAGCTTCTGCAACCTGCAAGTCTCTTCCAAGGGGCATTTAAACCATCTTGTTAAGCTACTGCGACCTGCATGTCTCTACCAAGGGGCATTTAAACCGTCTTGTTAAGCTACTGCGACCTGCACATCTCCTCCAAGGGGCATTTAAACCGTCTTGTTAAGCTACTGCGACCTGCATGTCTCTTCCAAGGGGCATTTAAACCGTCTTGTTAAGCTACTGCGACCTGCACGTCTCTACCAACGGGCATTTAAACCATCTTGTTAAGTTACTGCTACCGCCACCGCTCTTCCAAGGGGCATTTTAACCGTCTTGTTAAGCTATTGCGACGTGCACGTCTCTTTCAACGGGCATTTAATCCGTCTTGTTAATCTACTGCGACCTGCATGTCTCTTCCAAGGGGCATTTGAACTGTCTTGTTAAGCTACTGCGACCTCCACCTCTCTTCCAAGGGGCATTTAAACTGTCTTGTTAAGCTACTACGATCTGCACGTCTCTTCCAAGGGGCATTTAAACCATCTTGTTAAGCTACTGCTACCACCACCGCTCTTCCAAGGGGCATTTTAACCGTCTTGTTAAGCTACTGCGACCTGCACGTTTCTTTCAAGGGGCATTTAATCCGTCTTGTTAAGCTACTGCGACTTGCAAGTATTTTCCAAGGGGCAATTAAACCATCTTGTTAAGCTACTGCGACCTCCTCCGCTCTTCCAAGGGGCATTTAAACCGTCTTGTTAAGCTACTGCGACCTGCATGTCTCTTCCATGGGGCATTTAAACCATCTTGTTAAGCTACTGCGACCTCCACCGCTCTTCCAAGGGGCATTTATACTGTCTTGTTAAGCTACTGCGACCTGCACGTCTCTTTCAACGGGCCTGTAAACCGTCTTGTTAAGCTACTGCGCCATGCACGTCTTTTCCAAGGGGCATTTAAACCGTCTTGTTAAGCTACTGCGACCTTTACCGCTCTTCCAAGGGGCATTTAAACCATCTTGTTAAGCTACTGCTACCGCCACCGCTCTTCCAAGGGCCATTTTAACCGTCTTGTTAAGCTACTGCGACCTGCATGTCTCTTCCAAGGGGCATTTAAACAGTCTTGTTAAGCTACTGTGACCTCCACCGCTCTTCCAAGGGGCATTTAAACTGTCTTGTTAAGCTACTGCGACCTGCATGTCTCTTCCAAGGGGCATTTAAACCGTCTTGTTAAGCTACTGCAACCTGCACGTCTCTTCCAAGGGGCATTTAATCCGTCTTGTTAAGCTACTGCGACCTGCTTGTCTCTTCCAAGTGGCATTTAAACGGTCTTGTTAAGCTACTGCGAACTGCACGTCTCTTCCAGGGGGCATTTAAACCGTCTTGTTAAGCTTCTGCGACCTGCATGTCTCTTCCAAGGGGCATTTAAACCATCTTGTTAAGCTACTGCGACCTCCACCACTCTTCCAAGGGGCATTTAAACCGCCTTGTTAAGCTACTACGACCTGCACGTCTCTTCCAAGCGGCATTTAAACCATCTTGTTAAGCTACTGCTACCGCCACCCCTCTTCCAAGGGGCATATTAACCGTCTTGTTAAGCTACTGCGACCTGCACGTCTCTTCCAAGGGGCATTTAAACCGTCTTGTTAAGCTACTGCGACCTCCACCGCTCTTCCAAGGGGCATTTAAACTGTCTTGTTAAGCTACTGCGACCTGCACGTCTCTTCCAAGGGGCATTTAAACCATCTTGTTAAGCTACTGCAACCTGCACGTCTCTTCCAAGGGGCATTTAAACCATCTTGTTAAGCTACTGCGACCTGTATGTCTCTTCCAAGGGGCATTTAAACTGTCTTGTTAAGCTACTGCGACCTGCACGTCTCTTCCAAGGGGCATTTAAGCCGTCTTTTTAAGCTGCTGCGACCTGCATGTCTCTTCCAAGGGGCATTTAAACCGTCTTGTTAAGCTACTGCGACCTCCACCGCTCTTCCAAGGGGCATTTAAACCGTCTTGTTAAGCTACTACGACCTGCACGTCTCTTCCAAGGGGCATTTAAACCATCTTGTTAAGCTACTGCTACAGCCACCGCTCTTCCAAGGGGCATTTTAACCGTCTTGTTAAGCTACTGCGACCTGCATGTCTCTTCCAAGGGGCATTTAAACCGTCTTGAAAAGCTACTGCGACTTGCACGTCTTTTCCAAGGGGCATTTAAACTGTCATGTTAAGCTACTGCGACTTGCACGTCTTTTGCAAGGGGTCATTTAAACCGTCATGTTAAGCTACTGCTACCGCGACCGCTCTTCCAAGGGGCATTTAAACCGTCTTGTTAAGCTACTGTAACCTCCACCTCTTTTCCAAGGGGCATTTAAACCGTCTTGTTAAGCTACTGCAACCTGCACTTCTCTTCCAAGGAGCATTTAAACCGTCTTGTTAAGCTACTGCGACCTGCAAGTCTCTTCCAAGGGGCATTTAAACCGTCTTGATAAGCTGCTGCGACCTGCATGTCTCTTCCAAGGGGCATTTGTACTGTCTTTTTAAGCTACTGCGACCTCCATCGCTCTTCCAAGGGGCATTTAAACGGTCTTGTTAAGCTACTACGATCTGCACGTCTCTTCCAATGGGAATTTAAACCATCTTGTTAAGCTACTGCTACCGCCACCGCTCTTCCAAGGGGCATTTTAACCGTCTTGTTAAGCTACTGCGACCTGCACTTCTCTTTCAAGGGGCATTTAATCCGTCTTGTTAAGCTACTGCTACCGCGATCGCTCTTCCAAGGGGCATTTAAACCATCTTGTTAAGCTACTGTAACCTCCACCTCTTTTCCAAGGGGCATTTAAACCGTCTTGTTAAGCTACTGCGACCTGCATGTCTCTTCCAAGTGGCATTTAAACCGTCCTGTTAAGCTACTGCGACCTCCACCGCTCTTCCAAGGGGCATTTATACCGCCTTGTTAAGCTACTACGACCTGCACGTCTCTTCCAAGGGGCATTTAAACCATCTTGTTAAGCTACTGTGTCCTCCACCGCTCTTTCAAGGGTCATTTAAACTGTCTTGTTAAGCTACTGCGACCTGCATGTCTCTTCCAAGGGGCATTTAAACTGTCTTCTTAAGCTACTGCAACCTGCACGTCTCTTCCAAGGGGCATTTAAACCGTCTTGTTAAGCTACTGCTACCGCCACCGCTCTTCCAAGGGGCATTTTAACCGTCTTGTTAAGCTACTGCGACGTACAATTCTCTTTCAACGGGCATTTAATCCGTCTTGTTAATCTACTGAGACCTGCATGTCTCTTCCAAGGGGCATTTGAACTGTCTTGTTAAGCTACTGCGTCCTCCACCGCTCTTCCAAGGGGCATTTAAACCGTCTTGTTAAGCTACTACGATCTGCACGTCTCTTCCAAGGGGCATTTAAACCATCTTGTTAAGCTACTGCTACCACCACCGCTCTTCCAAGGGCCATTTCAACCGTCTTGTTAAGCTACTGCGACCTGCACGTTTCTTTCAAGGGGCATTTAATCCGTCTTGTTAAGCTACTGCGACTTGCAAGTATTTTCCAAGGTGCAATTAAACCATCTTGTTAAACTACTGCGACATCCTCCGCTCTTCCAAGGGGCATTTAAACCGTCTTGTTAAGCTACTGAGACCTGCATGTCTCTTCCAAGGGGCATTTAACCCATCTTGTTAAGCTACTGCGACCTGCACGTCTCTTCCAAGGGGCATTTAAACCGTCTTGTTAAGCTGCTGCACCTGCATGTCTCAACCAAGGGGCATTTAAAACGTCTTGTTAAGATACTGCGACCTCCACCGCTCTTCCAAGGGGCATTTATACTGTTTTGTTAAGCTACTGCGACCTGCACATCTCTTCCAAGAGGCATTTAAACCGTCTTGTTAAGCTACTGCGACCTGCACGTCTCTTTCAACGGGCATTTAAACCGTCTTGTTAAGCTACTGCGCCTTGCACGTCTTTTCCAAGGGGCATTTAAAACGTCTTGTTAAACTACTGCGACCTTTACCGCTCTTCCAAGGGGCATTTAAACCGTCTTGTTAAGCTACTGCGACCTGCATGTCTCTTCCACGGGCATTTAAACCGTCTTGTTAAGCTACTGCTACCGCCACCGCTCTTCCAAGGGGCATTTTAACAGTCTTGTTAAGCTACTGCGACCTGCATGTCTCTTCCAAGGGGCATTTAAAATGTCTTGTTAAGCTACTGCGACCTGCACGTCTCTTCCAAGGGGCATTTAAACCTTCTTGTTAAGCTACAGCTACCGCCACCGCTCTTCCAAGGGGCATTTAAACCGTCTTGTTAAGCTACTGTAAACTCCACCTCTTTTCCAAGGGGCATTTAAACTGTCTTGTTAAGCTACTGCGACCTGCATGTCTCTTCCAAGGGGCACTTAAACTGTCTTGTTAAGCTACTGCGACCTGCATGTCTCTTCCAAGGGGTATTTAAACGGTCTTTTTAAGCTACTGCAACCTGCACGTCTCATCCAAGGGGCATTTAAACCGTCTTGTTAAGCTACTTCTACCAGCATGTCTCTTCCAAGGGGCATTAAAACGGTCTTGTTAAGCTACTGCGACCTGCACGTCTCTTAAAAGGGGCATTTAAACCGTCTTGTTAAGCTGCTTCGACCTGCATGTCTCTTCCAAGGGGCATTTAAACTGTCTTGCTAAGCTACTGCGACCTGCATGTCTCTTCCAATGGGCATTTAAACGGTCTTGTTAAGCTACTGCAACCTGCACGTCTCATCCAAGGGGCATTTAAACCGTCTTGTTAAGCTACTTCGACCTGCATGTCTCTTTAAAGGGGCATTAAAACGGTCTTGTTAAGCTACTGCGACCTGCACGTCTCTTAAAAGGGGCATTTAAACCGGCTTGTCAAGCTGCTGCGACCTGCACGTCTCATCCAAGGGGCATTTAAACCGTCTTGTTAAGCTACTTCGACCTGCATGTCTCTTCCAAGGGGCATTAAAACGGTCTTGTTAAGCTACTGCGACCTGCACGTCTCTTAAAAGGGGCATTTATACCATCTTGTTAAGCTGCTACGACCTGCATGTCTCTTCCAAGGGGCATTTAAACCGTCTTGTTAAGCTACTGCGACCTGCATGTCTCTTCCAAGGGGCATTTAAACGGTCTTGTTAAGCTACTCCGACCTGCACGTCTCTTCCAAGGGGCATTTAAACCATCTTGTTAAGCTACTGCGACCTCCACCGCTCTTCCAAGGGGCATTTAAAATGCCTTGTTAAGCTACTACGACCTGCACGTCTCTTCCAAGGGGCATTTAAACCATCTTGTTAAGCTACTGCTACCGCCACCGCTTTTCCAAGGGGCATTTTAACCGTCTTGTTAAGCTACTGCGACCTACATGTCTCTTCCAAGGGGCATTTAAACAGTCTTGTTAAGCTACTGTAACCTCCACCTCTTTTCCAAGGGGCATTTAAACCGTCTTGTTAAGCTTCTGCAACCTGCAAGTCTCTTCCAAGGGGCATTTAAACCGTCTTGTTAAGCTACCGCGACCTGCATGTCTCTAACAAGGGGCATTTAAACCGTCTTGTTAAGCTACTGCGACCTGCACATCTCCTCCAAGGGGCATTTAAACCGTCTTGTTAAGCTACTGCGACCTGCATGTCTCTTCCAAGGTGGCAATCAATCCGTATTGTTAAGCCACTGCGACTTGCAAGTATTTTCCAAGGGGCAATTAAACCATCTTGTTAAGCTACTGCGACCTCCTCCGCTCTTCCAAGGGGCATTTAAACCGTCTTGTTAAGCTACTGCGACCTGCATGTCTCTTCAAAGGGGCATATAAACCATCTTGTTAAGCTACTGCGACCTGCACGTCTCTTCCAAGGGGCATTTAAACCGTCTTATTAAGCTGCTGCACCTGCATGTCTCAACCAAGGGGCATTTAAACCGTCTTGTTAAGCTACTGCGACCTCCACCGCTCTTCCAAGGGGCATTTATACTGTCTTGTTAAGCTACTGCGACCTGCACGTCTCTTCCAAGGGGCATTTAAACTGTCTTGTTAAGCTACTGCGACCTGCACGTCTCTTTCAATGGGCATTTAAACCGTCTTGTTAAGCTACTGCGCCTTGCACGTCTTTTCCAAGGGGCATTTAAACCGTCTTGTTAAGCTACTGCGACCTTTACCGCTCTTCCAAGGGGCATTTAAACCGTCTTGTTAAGCTACTGCGACCTGCATGTCTCTTCCAAGGGGCATTTAAACCGTCTTGTTAAGCTACTGCGACCTGCATGTCTCTTCCAAGGGGCATTTAAACCGTCTTGTTAAGCTACTGCTACCGCCACCTCTCTTCCAAGGGGCATTTTAACAGTCTTGTCAAGCTACTGCGACATGCATGTCTCTTCCAAGGGGCATTTAAACCGTCTTGTTAAGCTACTGCGACCTGCACGTCTCTTCAAAGGGGCATTTAAACCGTCTTGTTAAGCTACAGCTACCGCCACCGCTCTTCCAAGGGGCATTTAAACCGTCTTGTTAAGCTACTGTAAACTCCACCTCTTTTCCAAGGGGCATTTAAACTGTCTTGTTAAGCTACTGCGACCTGCATGTCTCTTCCAAGGGGCACTTAAACTGTCTTGTTAAGCTACTGCGACCTGCATGTCTCTTCCAAGGGGTATTTAAACGGTCTTGTTAAGCTACTGCAACCTGCACGTCTCATCCAAGGGGCATTTAAACCGTCTTGTTAAGCTACTTCGACCTGCATGTCTCTTCCAAGGGGCATTAAAACGGTCTTGTTAAGCTACTGCGACCTGCACGTCTCTTAAAAGGGACATTTAAACCGTCTTGTTAAGCTGCTGCGACCTGCATATCTCTTCCAAGGGGCATTTAAACCGTTTTGTTAAGCTACTGCGACCTGCATGTCTCTTCCAAGGGGCATTTAAACGGTCTTGTTAAGCTACTGCAACCTGCACGTCTCATCCAAGGGGCATTTAAACCGTCTTGTTAAGCTCCTTCGACCTGCATGTCTCTTCCAAGGGGCATTAAAACGGTCTTGTTAAGCTACTGCGACCTGCACGTCTATTAGAAGGGGCATTTAAACCGTCTTGTCAAGCTGCTGCGACCTGCTCGTCTCATCCAAAGGGCATTTAAACCGTCTTGTTAAGCTACTTCGACCTGCATGTCTCTTCCAAGGGGCATTAAAACGGTCTTGTTAAGCTACTGCGACCTGCACGTCTCTTAAAAGGGGCATTTAAACCATCTTGTTAAGCTTCTGCGACCTGCATGTCTCTTCCAAGGGGCATTTAAACCGTCTTGTTAAGCTACTGCGACCTGCATGTCTCTTCCAAGGGGCATTTAAACGGTCTTGTTAAGATACTCCGACCTGCACATCTCTTCCAAGGGGCATTTAAACCGTCTTGTTAAGCTTCTGCGACCTGCATGTCTCTTCCAAGGGGCATTTAAACCGCCTTGTTAAGCTACTACGACCTGCACGTCTCTTCCAAGGGGCATTTAAACCATCTTGTTAAGCTACTGCTATCGCCACCGCTCTTCCAAGGGGCATTTTAACCGTCTTGTTAAGCTACTGCGACCTGCATGTCTCTTCCAAGGGGCATTTAAACAGTCTTGTTAAGCTACTGTGACCTCCACCGCTCTTCCAAGGGGCATTTAAACTGTCTTGTTAAGCTACTGTGACCTGCATGTCTCTTCCAAGGGGCATTTAAACCGTCTTGTTAAGCTACTGCTACCTCGACCGCACTTCCAAGGGGCACTTTAACCGTCTTGTTAAGCTACTGCGACCTGCACGTCTCTTTCAAGGGCCATTTAAACTGTCTTGTTAAGCTACTGCGACCGCTACCGCTCTTCCAAGGGGCATTTAAACCGTCTTGTTAAGCTACTGCGACCTGCATGTCTCTTCCAAGGGGCATTTAAACCGTCTTGAAAAGCTACTGCGACTTGCACTTCTTTTCCAAGGGTCATTTAAACCGTCATGTTAAGCTACTGCAACTTGCACGTCTTTTGCAAGGGGTCATTTAAACCGTCATATTAAGCTACTGCTACCGCGACCGCTCTTCCAAGGGGCATTTAAACCATCTTGTTAAGCTACTGTAACTTCCACCTCTATTCCAATGGGCATTTAAAACGTCTTGTTAAGCTACTGCAACCTGCACGTAACTTCCAAGGAGCACTTAAACCGTCTTTTTAAGCTACTGCGACCTGCATGTCTCTTCCAAGGGGCATTTAAACAATCTTGAAAAGCTATTGTGATTTGCACGTCTTTTCCAAGGGGCATTTAAACCGTCTTGTTAAGCTACTGCGCCTCGCACGTCTTTTCCAAGGGGCATTTAAACCGTCTTGTTAAGCTACTACAACCTTTACCGCTCTTCCAAGGGGCATTTAAACCGTCTTGTTAAGCTACTGCGACCTGCATGTCTCTTCCAAGGGGCTCTTAAACCATCTTGTTAAGCTACTGCGACCTGCACGTCTCTTCCAAGGGGCATTTAAACCGTCTTGTTAAGCTACTGCTACCGCCACCGCTCTTCCCAGGGGCATTTTAACCGTTTTGTTAAGCTACTGCGACCTGCACTTCTCTTTCAACGGGCATTTAAACCGTCTTGTTAAGCTACTGTAACCTCCACCTCTTTTCCAAGGGGCATTTAAACCGTCTTGTTAAGCTACTGCGACCTGCACATCTCCTCCAAGGGGCATTTAAACCGTCTTGTTAAGCTACTGCGATCTGCATGTCTCTTCCAAGGGGCAATTAAACCGTCTTGTTAAGCTACTGCGACCTGCACGTCTCTTCCAAGGGGCATTTAAACCATCTTGTTAAGCTACTGCTATCGCCACCGCTCTTCCAAGGGGCATTTTAACCGTCTTGTTAAGCTACTGCGACGTGCACGTCTCTTTCAACGGGCATTTAATCCGTCTTGTTAAGCTACTGCGACCTGCATGTCTCTTCCAAGGGGCATTTGAACTGTCTTGTTAAGCTACTGCGACCTCCACCTCTCTTCCAAGGGGCATTTAAACCGTCTTGTTAAGCTACTACGATCTGCACGTCTCTTCCAAGGGGCATTTTAACAGTCTTGTCAAGCTACTGCGACCTGCACGTTTCTTTCAAGGGGCATTTAATCCGTCTTGTTAAGCTACTGCGACTTGCAAGTATTTTCCAAGGGGCATTTAAACCATCTTGTTAAGCTACTGCGACCTCCTCCGCTCGTCCAAGGGACATTTAAACCGTCTTGTTAACCTACTGCGACCTGCATGTCTCTTCCAAGGGGCATTTAAACCATCTTGTTAAGCTACTGCGACCTGCACGTCTCTTCCAAGGGGCATTTAAACCGTCTTATTAAGCTGCTGCACCTGCATGTCTCAACCAAGGGGCATTTAAAACGTCTTGTTAAGCTACTGCGACCTGCACGTCTCTTCCAAGGGGCATTTAAACCGTCTTGTTAAGCTACTGCGACCTGCACGTCTCTTTCAACGGGCATTTAAACCGTCTTGTTAAGCTACTGCGCCTTGCACGTCTTTTCCAAGGGGCATTTAAACCGTCTTGTTAAGCTACTGCGACCTTTACCGCTCTTCCAAGGGGCATTTAAACCGTCTTGTTAAGCTACTGCGACCTGCATGTCTCTTCCAAGGGGCATTTAAACCGTCTTGTTAAGCTACTGCGACCTGCATGTCTCTTCCAAGGGGCATTTAAACGGTCTTGTTAAGCTACTGCTACCGCCACCGCTCTTCCAAGGGGCATTTTAACAGTCTTGTCAAGCTACTGCGACATGCATGTCTCTTCCAAGGGGCATTTAAACCGTCTTGTTAAGCTACTGCGACCTGCACGTCTCTTCAAAGGGGCATTTAAACCGTCTTGTTAAGCTACAGCTACCGCCACCGCTCTTCCAAGGGGCATTTAAACCGTCTTGTTAAGCTACTGTAAACTCCACCTCTTTTCCAAGGGGCATTTAAACTGTCTTGTTAAGCTACTGCGACCTGCATGTTTCTTCCAAGGGGCACTTAAACTGTCTTGTTAAGCTACTGCGACCTGCATGTCTCTTCCAAGGGGTATTTAAACGGTCTTGTTAAGCTACTACAACCTGCACGTCTCATCCAAGGGGCATTTAAACCGTCTTGTTAAGCTACTTCGACCAGCATGTCTCTTCCAAGGGGCATTAAAACGGTCTTGTTAAGCTACTGCGACCTGCACGTCTCTTAAAAGGGGCATTTAAACCGTCTTGTTAAGCTGCTTCGACCTGCATGTCTCTTCCAAGGGGCATTTAAACTGTCTTGCTAAGCTACTGCGACCTGCATGTCTCTTCCAAGGGGCATTTAAACGGTCTTGTTAAGCTACTGCAACCTGCACGTCTCATCCAAGGGGCATTTAAACCGTCTTGTTAAGCTACTTCGACCTGCATGTCTCTTTAAAGGGGCATTAAAACGGTCTTGTTAGCTACTGCGACCTGCACGTCTCTTAAAAGGGGCATTTAAACCGGCTTGTCAAGCTGCTGCGACCTGCACGTCTCATCCAAGGGGCATTTAAACCGTCTTGTTAAGCTACTTCGACCTGCATGTCTCTTCCAAGGGGCATTAAAACGGTCTTGTTAAGCTACTGCGACCTGCACGTCTCTTAAAAGGGGCATTTAAACCATCTTGTTAAGCTGCTACGACCTGCATGTCTCTTCCAAGGGGCATTTAAACCGTCTTGTTAAGCTACTGCGACCTGCATGTCTCTTCCAAGGGGCATTTAAACGGTCTTGTTAAGCTACTTCGACCTGCACGTCTCTTCCAAGGGGCATTTAAACCATCTTGTTAAGCTACTGCGACCTCCACCTCTCTTCCAAGGGGCATTTAAAACGCCTTGTTAAGCTACTACGGCCTGCACGTCTCTTCCAAGGGGCATTTAAACCATCTTGTTAAGCTACTGCTACCGCCACCGCTCTTCCAAGGGGCATTTTAACCGTCTTGTTAAGCTACTGCGACCTGCATGTCTCTTCCAAGGGGCATTTAAACAGTCTTGTTAAGCTACTGTGACCTCCACCGCTCTTCCAAGGGGCATTTAAACTGTCTTGTTAAGCTACTGCGACCTGCATGTCTCTTCCAAGGGGCATTTAAACCGTCTTGTTAAGCTACTGCAACCTGCACGTCTCTTCCAAGGGGCATTTAAACCGTCTTGTTAAGCTACTGCTACCGCGACCGCACTTCCAAGGGGCAAATTAACCGTCTTGTTAAGCTACTGCGACCTGCACGTCTCTTTCAAGGGCCATTTAAACTGTCTTGTTAAGCTACTGCGACCGCTACCGCTCTTCCAAGGGGCATTTAAACCGTCTTGTTAAGCTACTGCGGCCTGCATGTCTCTTCCAAGGGGCATTTAAACCGTCTTGAAAAGCTACTGCGACTTGCACTTCTTTTCCAAGGGGCATTTAAACCGTCATGTTAAGCTACTGCGACTTGCACGTCTTTTGCAAGGGGTCATTTAAACCGTCATATTAAGCTACTGCTACCGCGACCGCTCTTCCCAGGGGCATTTAAACCATCTTGTTAAGCTACTGTAACCTCCAACTCTTTTCCAATGGGCATTTAAACCGTCTTGTTAAGCTACTGCAACCTGCACGTCTCTTCCAAGGAGCATTTAAACCGTCTTGTTAAGCTATTGCGACCTGCATGTCTCTTCCAAGGGGCATTTAAACCGTCTTTTTAAGCTACTGCTACCGCCAGCGCTCTTCCAAGGTGCATCAAATCCGTCTTGTTAAGCTACTGCGACCTGCATGTCTCTTCCAAGGGGCATTTAAACAATCTTGAAAAGCTATTGCGACTTGCACGTCTTTTCCAAGGGGCATTTAAACCGTCTTGTTAAGCTACTGCGCCTTGCACGTGTTTTCCAAGGGGCATTTAAACCGTCTTGTTAAGCTACTGCAAACTTTACCGCTCTTCCAAGGGGCATTTAAACCGTCTTGTTAAGCTACTGCGACCTGCATGTCTCTTCCAAGGGGCGTTTAAACCATCTTGTTAAGCTACTGCGACCTGCACGTCTCTTCCAAGGGGCCTTTAAAACGTCTTGTTAAGCTACTGCTACCGCCACCGCTCTTCCCAGGGGCATTTTAACCGTTTTGTTAAGCTACTGCGACCTGCACTTCTCTTTCAATGGGCATTTAAACCGTCTTGTTAAGCTACTGTAACCTCCAACTCTTTTCCAAGGGGCATTTAAACCGTCTTGTTAAGCTTCTGCAACCTGCAAGTCTCTTCCAAGGGGCATTTAAACCATCTTGTTAAGCTACTGCGACCTGCATGTCTCTACCAAGGGGCATTTAAACCGTCTTGTTAAGCTACTGCGACCTGCACATCTCCTCCAAGGGGCATTTAAACCGTCTTGTTAAGCTACTGCGACCTGCATGTCTCTTCCAAGGGGCATTTAAACCGTCTTGTTAAGCTACTGCGACCTGCACGTCTCTACCAACGGGCATTTAAACCATCTTGTTAAGTTACTGCTACCGCCACCGCTCTTCCAAGGGGCATTTTAACCGTCTTGTTAAGCTATTGCGACGTGCACGTCTCTTTCAACGGGCATTTAATCCGTCTTGTTAATCTACTGCGACCTGCATGTCTCTTCCAAGGGGCATTTGAACTGTCTTGTTAAGCTACTGCGACCTCCACCTCTCTTCCAAGGGGCATTTAAACTGTCTTGTTAAGCTACTACGATCTGCACGTCTCTTCCAAGGGGCATTTAAACCATCTTGTTAAGCTACTGCTACCACCACCGCTCTTCCAAGGGGCATTTTAACCGTCTTGTTAAGCTACTGCGACCTGCACGTTTCTTTCAAGGGGCATTTAATCCGTCTTGTTAAGCTACTGCGACTTGCAAGTATTTTCCAAGGGGCAATTAAACCATCTTGTTAAGCTACTGCGACCTCCTCCGCTCTTCCAAGGGGCATTTAAACCGTCTTGTTAAGCTACTGCGACCTGCATGTCTCTTCCATGGGGCATTTAAACCATCTTGTTAAGCTACTGCGACCTCCACCGCTCTTCCAAGGGGCATTTATACTGTCTTGTTAAGCTACTGCGACCTGCACGTCTCTTTCAACGGGCCTGTAAACCGTCTTGTTAAGCTACTGCGCCATGCACGTCTTTTCCAAGGGGCATTTAAACCGTCTTGTTAAGCTACTGCGACCTTTACCGCTCTTCCAAGGGGCATTTAAACCATCTTGTTAAGCTACTGCTACCGCCACCGCTCTTCCAAGGGCCATTTTAACCGTCTTGTTAAGCTACTGCGACCTGCATGTCTCTTCCAAGGGGCATTTAAACAGTCTTGTTAAGCTACTGTGACCTCCACCGCTCTTCCAAGGGGCATTTAAACTGTCTTGTTAAGCTACTGCGACCTGCATGTCTCTTCCAAGGGGCATTTAAACCGTCTTGTTAAGCTACTGCAACCTGCACGTCTCTTCCAAGGGGCATTTAATCCGTCTTGTTAAGCTACTGCGACCTGCTTGTCTCTTCCAAGTGGCATTTAAACGGTCTTGTTAAGCTACTGCGAACTGCACGTCTCTTCCAGGGGGCATTTAAACCGTCTTGTTAAGCTTCTGCGACCTGCATGTCTCTTCCAAGGGGCATTTAAACCATCTTGTTAAGCTACTGCGACCTCCACCACTCTTCCAAGGGGCATTTAAACCGCCTTGTTAAGCTACTACGACCTGCACGTCTCTTCCAAGCGGCATTTAAACCATCTTGTTAAGCTACTGCTACCGCCACCCCTCTTCCAAGGGGCATATTAACCGTCTTGTTAAGCTACTGCGACCTGCACGTCTCTTCCAAGGGGCATTTAAACCGTCTTGTTAAGCTACTGCGACCTCCACCGCTCTTCCAAGGGGCATTTAAACTGTCTTGTTAAGCTACTGCGACCTGCACGTCTCTTCCAAGGGGCATTTAAACCATCTTGTTAAGCTACTGCAACCTGCACGTCTCTTCCAAGGGGCATTTAAACCATCTTGTTAAGCTACTGCGACCTGTATGTCTCTTCCAAGGGGCATTTAAACTGTCTTGTTAAGCTACTGCGACCTGCACGTCTCTTCCAAGGGGCATTTAAGCCGTCTTTTTAAGCTGCTGCGACCTGCATGTCTCTTCCAAGGGGCATTTAAACCGTCTTGTTAAGCTACTGCGACCTCCACCGCTCTTCCAAGGGGCATTTAAACCGTCTTGTTAAGCTACTACGACCTGCACGTCTCTTCCAAGGGGCATTTAAACCATCTTGTTAAGCTACTGCTACAGCCACCGCTCTTCCAAGGGGCATTTTAACCGTCTTGTTAAGCTACTGCGACCTGCATGTCTCTTCCAAGGGGCATTTAAACCGTCTTGAAAAGCTACTGCGACTTGCACGTCTTTTCCAAGGGGCATTTAAACTGTCATGTTAAGCTACTGCGACTTGCACGTCTTTTGCAAGGGGTCATTTAAACCGTCATGTTAAGCTACTGCTACCGCGACCGCTCTTCCAAGGGGCATTTAAACCGTCTTGTTAAGCTACTGTAACCTCCACCTCTTTTCCAAGGGGCATTTAAACCGTCTTGTTAAGCTACTGCAACCTGCACTTCTCTTCCAAGGAGCATTTAAACCGTCTTGTTAAGCTACTGCGACCTGCAAGTCTCTTCCAAGGGGCATTTAAACCGTCTTGATAAGCTGCTGCGACCTGCATGTCTCTTCCAAGGGGCATTTGTACTGTCTTTTTAAGCTACTGCGACCTCCATCGCTCTTCCAAGGGGCATTTAAACGGTCTTGTTAAGCTACTACGATCTGCACGTCTCTTCCAATGGGAATTTAAACCATCTTGTTAAGCTACTGCTACCGCCACCGCTCTTCCAAGGGGCATTTTAACCGTCTTGTTAAGCTACTGTGACCTGCACTTCTCTTTCAAGGGGCATTTAATCCGTCTTGTTAAGCTACTGCTACCGCGATCGCTCTTCCAAGGGGCATTTAAACCATCTTGTTAAGCTACTGTAACCTCCACCTCTTTTCCAAGGGGCATTTAAACCGTCTTGTTAAGCTACTGCGACCTGCATGTCTCTTCCAAGTGGCATTTAAACCGTCCTGTTAAGCTACTGCGACCTCCACCGCTCTTCCAAGGGGCATTTATACCGCCTTGTTAAGCTACTACGACCTGCACGTCTCTTCCAAGGGGCATTTAAACCATCTTGTTAAGCTACTGTGTCCTCCACCGCTCTTTCAAGGGTCATTTAAACTGTCTTGTTAAGCTACTGCGACCTGCATGTCTCTTCCAAGGGGCATTTAAACTGTCTTCTTAAGCTACTGCAACCTGCACGTCTCTTCCAAGGGGCATTTAAACCGTCTTGTTAAGCTACTGCTACCGCCACCGCTCTTCCAAGGGGCATTTTAACCGTCTTGTTAAGCTACTGCGACGTACAATTCTCTTTCAACGGGCATTTAATCCGTCTTGTTAATCTACTGAGACCTGCATGTCTCTTCCAAGGGGCATTTGAACTGTCTTGTTAAGCTACTGCGTCCTCCACCGCTCTTCCAAGGGGCATTTAAACCGTCTTGTTAAGCTACTACGATCTGCACGTCTCTTCCAAGGGGCATTTAAACCATCTTGTTAAGCTACTGCTACCACCACCGCTCTTCCAAGGGCCATTTCAACCGTCTTGTTAAGCTACTGCGACCTGCACGTTTCTTTCAAGGGGCATTTAATCCGTCTTGTTAAGCTACTGCGACTTGCAAGTATTTTCCAAGGTGCAATTAAACCATCTTGTTAAACTACTGCGACATCCTCCGCTCTTCCAAGGGGCATTTAAACCGTCTTGTTAAGCTACTGAGACCTGCATGTCTCTTCCAAGGGGCATTTAACCCATCTTGTTAAGCTACTGCGACCTGCACGTCTCTTCCAAGGGGCATTTAAACCGTCTTGTTAAGCTGCTGCACCTGCATGTCTCAACCAAGGGGCATTTAAAACGTCTTGTTAAGATACTGCGACCTCCACCGCTCTTCCAAGGGGCATTTATACTGTTTTGTTAAGCTACTGCGACCTGCACATCTCTTCCAAGAGGCATTTAAACCGTCTTGTTAAGCTACTGCGACCTGCACGTCTCTTTCAACGGGCATTTAAACCGTCTTGTTAAGCTACTGCGCCTTGCACGTCTTTTCCAAGGGGCATTTAAAACGTCTTGTTAAACTACTGCGACCTTTACCGCTCTTCCAAGGGGCATTTAAACCGTCTTGTTAAGCTACTGCGACCTGCATGTCTCTTCCACGGGCATTTAAACCGTCTTGTTAAGCTACTGCTACCGCCACCGCTCTTCCAAGGGGCATTTTAACAGTCTTGTTAAGCTACTGCGACCTGCATGTCTCTTCCAAGGGGCATTTAAAATGTCTTGTTAAGCTACTGCGACCTGCACGTCTCTTCCAAGGGGCATTTAAACCTTCTTGTTAAGCTACAGCTACCGCCACCGCTCTTCCAAGGGGCATTTAAACCGTCTTGTTAAGCTACTGTAAACTCCACCTCTTTTCCAAGGGGCTTTTAAACTGTCTTGTTAAGCTACTGCGACCTGCATGTCTCTTCCAAGGGGCACTTAAACTGTCTACTTAAGCCACTGCGACCTGCATGTCTCTTCCACGGGGCATTTAAACGGTCTTGTTAAGCTACTGCAACCAGCACGTCTCATGGCATTTAAACCGTCTTGTTAAGCTACTTCGACCTGCATGTCTCTTCCAAGGGGCATTTAAACGGTCTTGTTAAGCTACTGCGACCTGCACGTCTCTTAAAAGGGGCATTTAAACCGTCTTGTTAAGCTGCTGCGACCTGCATGTCTCTTCCAAGGGGCATTTAAACCGTCTTGTTAAGCTACTGCGACCTGCATGTCTCTTCCAAGGGGCATTTAAACGGTCTTGTTAAGCTACTGCGACCTGCACGTCTCTTCCAAGGGGCATTTGAACCGTCTTGTTAAGCTTCTGCGACCTGCATGTCTCTTCCAAGGGGCATATAAACGGTCTTGATAAGCTACTGCGACCTCCACCGCTCTTCCAAGGGGCATTTAAACCGCCTTGTTAAGCTACTACGACCTGCACGTCTCTTCCAAGGGGCATTTAAACCATCCTGTTAAGCTACTGCTACCGCCACCGCTCTTCCAAGGGGCATTTTAACCGTCTTGTTAAGCTACTGCGACCTGCATGTCTCTTCCAAGGGACACTTAAACTGTCTTGTTAAGCTACTGCGACCTGCATGTCTCTTCCAAGGGGCATTTAAACGGTCTTGTTAAGCTACTGCAACCAGCACGTCTCATCCAAGGGGCATTTAAACCGTCTTGTTAAGCTACTTCGACCTGCATGTCTCTTCTAAGGGGCATTTAAACGGTCTTGTTAAGCTACTACGACCTGCACGTCTCTTCCAAGGGGCATTTAAACCATCCTGTTAAGCTACTGCTACCGCCACCGCTCTTCCAAGGGGCATTTTAACCGTCTTGTTAAGCTACTGCGACCTGCATGTCTCTTCCAAGGGACACTTAAACTGTCTTGTTAAGCTACTGCGACCTGCATGTCTCTTCCAAGGGGCATTTAAACCGTCTTGTTAAGCTACTGCAACCAGCACGTCTCATCCAAGGGGCATTTAAACCGTCTTGTTAAGCTACTTCGACCTGCATGTCTCTTCCAAGGGGCATTTAAACGGTCTTGTTAAGCTACTGCGACCTGCACGTCTCTTAAAATGGGCATTTAAACCGTCTTGTTAGGCTGCTGCGACGTGCATGTCTCTTCCAAGGGGCATTTAAAACGTCTTGTTAAGCTACTGCGACCTGCATGTCTCTTCCAAGGGGCATTTAAACGGTCTTGTTAAGCTACTGCGACCTGCACGTCTCTTCCAAGGGGCATTTAAACCGTCTTGTTAAGCTTCTGCGACCTGCATGTCTCTTCCAAGGGGCATTTAAACGGTCTTGTTAAGCTACTGCGACCTCCACCGCTCTTCCAAGGGGCATTTAAACCGCCTTGTTAAGCTACTACGACCTGCACGTCTCTTCCAAGGGGCATTTAAACCATCTTGTTAAGCTACTGCTACCGCCACCGCTCTTTCAAGGGGCATTTTAACCGTCTTGTTAAGCTACTGCGACCTGCATGTCTCTTCCAAGGGGCATTTAAACCGTCTTGTTAAGCTACTGTGACCTCCACCGCTCTTCCAAGGGGCATTTAAACTGTCTTGTTAAGCTACTGCGACCTGCATGTCTCTTCCAAGGGGCATTTAAACTGTCTTGTTAAGCTACTGCAACCTGCACGTCTCTTCCAAGGGGCATTTAAACCGTCTTGTTAAGCTACTGCTACCGCCACCGCTCTTCCAAGGGGCATTTTAACCGTCTTGTTAAGCTACTGCGACGTACAATTCTCTTTCAACGGGCATTTAATCCGTCTTGTTAATCTACTGAGACCTGCATGTCTCTTCCAAGGGGCATTTGAACTGTCTTGTTAAGCTACTGCGTCCTCCACCGCTCTTCCAAGGGGCATTTAAACCGTCTTGTTAAGCTACTACGATCTGCACGTCTCTTCCAAGGGGCATTTAAACCATCTTGTTAAGCTACTGCTACCACCACCGCTCTTCCAAGGGCCATTTCAACCGTCTTGTTAAGCTACTGCGACCTGCACGTTTCTTTCAAGGGGCATTTAATCCGTCTTGTTAAGCTACTGCGACTTGCAAGTATTTTCCAAGGTGCAATTAAACCATCTTGTTAAACTACTGCGACATCCTCCGCTCTTCCAAGGGGCATTTAAACCGTCTTGTTAAGCTACTGAGACCTGCATGTCTCTTCCAAGGGGCATTTAACCCATCTTGTTAAGCTACTGCGACCTGCACGTCTCTTCCAAGGGGCATTTAAACCGTCTTGTTAAGCTGCTGCACCTGCATGTCTCAACCAAGGGGCATTTAAAACGTCTTGTTAAGATACTGCGACCTCCACCGCTCTTCCAAGGGGCATTTATACTGTTTTGTTAAGCTACTGCGACCTGCACATCTCTTCCAAGAGGCATTTAAACCGTCTTGTTAAGCTACTGCGACCTGCACGTCTCTTTCAACGGGCATTTAAACCGTCTTGTTAAGCTACTGCGCCTTGCACGTCTTTTCCAAGGGGCATTTAAAACGTCTTGTTAAACTACTGCGACCTTTACCGCTCTTCCAAGGGGCATTTAAACCGTCTTGTTAAGCTACTGCGACCTGCATGTCTCTTCCACGGGCATTTAAACCGTCTTGTTAAGCTACTGCTACCGCCACCGCTCTTCCAAGGGGCATTTTAACAGTCTTGTTAAGCTACTGCGACCTGCATGTCTCTTCCAAGGGGCATTTAAAATGTCTTGTTAAGCTACTGCGACCTGCACGTCTCTTCCAAGGGGCATTTAAACCTTCTTGTTAAGCTACAGCTACCGCCACCGCTCTTCCAAGGGGCATTTAAACCGTCTTGTTAAGCTACTGTAAACTCCACCTCTTTTCCAAGGGGCTTTTAAACTGTCTTGTTAAGCTACTGCGACCTGCATGTCTCTTCCAAGGGGCACTTAAACTGTCTACTTAAGCCACTGCGACCTGCATGTCTCTTCCACGGGGCATTTAAACGGTCTTGTTAAGCTACTGCAACCAGCACGTCTCATGGCATTTAAACCGTCTTGTTAAGCTACTTCGACCTGCATGTCTCTTCCAAGGGGCATTTAAACGGTCTTGTTAAGCTACTGCGACCTGCACGTCTCTTAAAAGGGGCATTTAAACCGTCTTGTTAAGCTGCTGCGACCTGCATGTCTCTTCCAAGGGGCATTTAAACCGTCTTGTTAAGCTACTGCGACCTGCATGTCTCTTCCAAGGGGCATTTAAACGGTCTTGTTAAGCTACTGCGACCTGCACGTCTCTTCCAAGGGGCATTTGAACCGTCTTGTTAAGCTTCTGCGACCTGCATGTCTCTTCCAAGGGGCATATAAACGGTCTTGATAAGCTACTGCGACCTCCACCGCTCTTCCAAGGGGCATTTAAACCGCCTTGTTAAGCTACTACGACCTGCACGTCTCTTCCAAGGGGCATTTAAACCATCCTGTTAAGCTACTGCTACCGCCACCGCTCTTCCAAGGGGCATTTTAACCGTCTTGTTAAGCTACTGCGACCTGCATGTCTCTTCCAAGGGACACTTAAACTGTCTTGTTAAGCTACTGCGACCTGCATGTCTCTTCCAAGGGGCATTTAAACGGTCTTGTTAAGCTACTGCAACCAGCACGTCTCATCCAAGGGGCATTTAAACCGTCTTGTTAAGCTACTTCGACCTGCATGTCTCTTCTAAGGGGCATTTAAACGGTCTTGTTAAGCTACTACGACCTGCACGTCTCTTCCAAGGGGCATTTAAACCATCCTGTTAAGCTACTGCTACCGCCACCGCTCTTCCAAGGGGCATTTTAACCGTCTTGTTAAGCTACTGCGACCTGCATGTCTCTTCCAAGGGACACTTAAACTGTCTTGTTAAGCTACTGCGACCTGCATGTCTCTTCCAAGGGGCATTTAAACCGTCTTGTTAAGCTACTGCAACCAGCACGTCTCATCCAAGGGGCATTTAAACCGTCTTGTTAAGCTACTTCGACCTGCATGTCTCTTCCAAGGGGCATTTAAACGGTCTTGTTAAGCTACTGCGACCTGCACGTCTCTTAAAATGGGCATTTAAACCGTCTTGTTAGGCTGCTGCGACGTGCATGTCTCTTCCAAGGGGCATTTAAAACGTCTTGTTAAGCTACTGCGACCTGCATGTCTCTTCCAAGGGGCATTTAAACGGTCTTGTTAAGCTACTGCGACCTGCACGTCTCTTCCAAGGGGCATTTAAACCGTCTTGTTAAGCTTCTGCGACCTGCATGTCTCTTCCAAGGGGCATTTAAACGGTCTTGTTAAGCTACTGCGACCTCCACCGCTCTTCCAAGGGGCATTTAAACCGCCTTGTTAAGCTACTACGACCTGCACGTCTCTTCCAAGGGGCATTTAAACCATCTTGTTAAGCTACTGCTACCGCCACCGCTCTTTCAAGGGGCATTTTAACCGTCTTGTTAAGCTACTGCGACCTGCATGTCTCTTCCAAGGGGCATTTAAACCGTCTTGTTAAGCTACTGTGACCTCCACCGCTCTTCCAAGGGGCATTTAAACTGTCTTGTTAAGCTACTGCGACCTGCATGTCTCTTCCAAGGGGCATTTAAACTGTCTTGTTAAGCTACTGCAACCTGCACTTCTCTTCCAAGGAGGCATTTAAACCGTCTTGTTAAGGTACTGCGACCTGCATGTCTCTTCCAAGGGGCATTTAAACGGTCTTGTTAAGCTACTGCGACCTGCACGTCTGTTCCAAGGTGCATTTAAGCCGTCTTGTTAAGCTGCTGCGAGCTGCATGTCTCTTCCAAGGGGCATTTAAACCGTCTTGTTAAGCTACTGCGACCTCCACCGCTCTTCCAAGGGGCATTTAAACCGTCTTGTTAAGCTACTACGACCTGCACGTCTCTTCCAAGGGGCATTTAAACCATCTTGTTAAGCTACTGCTACAGCCACCGCTCTTCCAAGGGGCATTTTAACCGTCTTGTTAAGCTACTGCGACTTGCACGTCTTTTCCAAGGGGCATGTAAACCGTCATGTTAAGCTACTGCGACTTGCAAGTCTTTTGCAAGGGGTCATTTAAACCGTCATGTTAAGCTACTGTAACCTCCACCTCTTTTCCAAGGGGCATTTAAACCGTCTTGTTAAGCTACTGCAACCTGCAAGTCTCTTCCAAGGAGCATTTAAACCGTCTTGTTAAGCTACTGCGACCTGCAAGTCTCTTCCAACGGGCATTTAAACCGTCTTGATAAGCTGCTGCGACCTGCATGTCTATTCCAAGGGGCATTTGAACTGTCTTGTTAAGCTACTGCGACCTCCACCGCTCTTCCAAGGGGCATTTAAACGGTCGTGTTAAGCTACTACGATCTGCACGTCTCTTCCAAGGGGCATTTAAACCATCTTGTTAAGCTACTGCTACCGCCACCGCTCTTCCAAGGGGCATTTTAACCGTCTTGTTAAGCTACTGCGACCTGCACGTCTCTTTCAAGGGGCATATAATCCGTCTTGTTAAGCTACTGCTACCGCGACCTCTCTTCCAAGGGGCATTTAAACCGTCTTGTTAAGCTACTGTAACCTCCAACTCTTTTCCAAGGGGCATTTAAACCATCTTGTTAAGCAACTGCGACCTGCATGTCTCTTCCAAGGGGCATTTAAACCGTCTTGTTAAGCTACTGCTACCGCAACCGCACTTCCAAGGGGCTCTTTAACCGTCTTGTTAAGCTACTGCGACCTGCACGTCTCTTTCAAGGGGCATTTAAACTGTCTTGTTAAGCTACTGCGACCGCTACCGCTCTTCCAAGGGGCATTTAAACCGTCTTGTTAAGCTCCTGCGACCTGCATGTCTCTTCCAAGGGGCATTTAAACCATCTTGAAAAGCTACTGCGACTTGCACGTCTTTTCCAAGGGGCATTTAAACCGTCTTGTTAAGCTACTGCGCCTTGCACGTCTTTTCCAAGGGGCATTTAAACTGTCTTGTTAAGTTACTGCGACCTTTACCGCTCTTCCAAGGGGCATTTAAACCGTCTTGTTAAGCTACTGCGACCTGCATGTTTCTTCCAAGGGGCATTTAAACCATCTTGTTAAGCTACTGCGACCTGCACTTCTCTTCCAAGGGGCATTTAAACCGTCTTGTTAAGCTACTGCTACCGCCACCGCTCTTCCCAGGGGCATTTTAACCGTTTTGTTAAGCTACTGCGACCTGCACTTCTCTTTCAACGGGCATATAAACCGTCTTGTTAAGCTACTGTAACCTCCACCTCTTTTCCAAGGGGCATTTAAACCATCTTGTTAAGCTACTGCAACCTGCACGTCTCTTCCAAGGGGCATTTAAACCGTCTTGTTAAGCTACTGCGACCTGCATGTCTCTACCAAGGGGCATTTAAACCGTCTTGTTAAGCTACTGCGACCTGCACATCTCTTCCAAGGGGCATTTAAACCTTCTTGTTAAGCTACTGCGTCCTGCACGTCTCTTCCAAGGGGCATTTAAACAGACTTGTTAAGCTACTGCGACCTCCAACGTTGTTCCAACGGGCATTTAAACCGTCTTGTTAAGCTACTGCGACCTGCACGTCTCTTCCAATGGGCATTTAAACCGTCTTGTTAAGCTACTGCTACCGCCACCGCACTTCCAAGGGACACTTTAACCATCTTGTTAAGCTACTGCGACCTGCACGTCTCTTTCAAGGGGCATTTAAACTGTCTTGTTAAGCTACTGCGACCGCTACCGCTCTTCCAAGGGGCATTTAAACCGTCTTGTTAACTATTGCGACCTGCATGTCTCTTCCAAGGGGCATTTAAACCGTCTTGAAAAGCTACTGCGACTTGCACGACTTTTCCAAGGGACATTTAAACCGTCATGTTAAGCTACTGCGACTTGCACGTCTTTTGCAAGGGGTCATTTAAACCGTCATGTTAAGCTACTGCTACCGCGACCGCTCTTCCAAGGGGCATTTAAACCGTCTTGTTAAGCTACTGTAACCTCCACCTCTTTTCCAAGGGGCATTTAAACCGTCTTGTTAAGCTACTGCAACCTGCACGTCTCTTCCAAGGAGCATTTAAACCGTCTTGTTAAGCAACTGCGACCTGCATGTCTCTTCCAAGTGGCATTTAAACCGTCCTGTTAAGCTACTGCGACCTCCACCGCTCTTCCAAGGGGCATTTATACCGCCTTGTTAAGCTACTACGACCTGCACGTCTCTTCCAAGGGGCATTTAAACCATCTTGTTAAGCTACTGTGTCCTCCACCGCTCTTTCAAGGGTCATTTAAACTGTCTTGTTAAGCTACTGCGACCTGCATGTCTCTTCCAAGGGGCATTTAAACTGTCTTCTTAAGCTACTGCAACCTGCACGTCTCTTCCAAGGGGCATTTAAACCGTCTTGTTAAGCTACTGCTACCGCCACCGCTCTTCCAAGGGGCATTTTAACCGTCTTGTTAAGCTACTGCGACGTACAATTCTCTTTCAACGGGCATTTAATCCGTCTTGTTAATCTACTGAGACCTGCATGTCTCTTCCAAGGGGCATTTGAACTGTCTTGTTAAGCTACTGCGTCCTCCACCGCTCTTCCAAGGGGCATTTAAACCGTCTTGTTAAGCTACTACGATCTGCACGTCTCTTCCAAGGGGCATTTAAACCATCTTGTTAAGCTACTGCTACCACCACCGCTCTTCCAAGGGCCATTTCAACCGTCTTGTTAAGCTACTGCGACCTGCACGTTTCTTTCAAGGGGCATTTAATCCGTCTTGTTAAGCTACTGCGACTTGCAAGTATTTTCCAAGGTGCAATTAAACCATCTTGTTAAACTACTGCGACATCCTCCGCTCTTCCAAGGGGCATTTAAACCGTCTTGTTAAGCTACTGAGACCTGCATGTCTCTTCCAAGGGGCATTTAACCCATCTTGTTAAGCTACTGCGACCTGCACGTCTCTTCCAAGGGGCATTTAAACCGTCTTGTTAAGCTGCTGCACCTGCATGTCTCAACCAAGGGGCATTTAAAACGTCTTGTTAAGATACTGCGACCTCCACCGCTCTTCCAAGGGGCATTTATACTGTTTTGTTAAGCTACTGCGACCTGCACGTCTCTTCCAAGAGGCATTTAAACCGTCTTGTTAAGCTACTGCGACCTGCACGTCTCTTTCAACGGGCATTTAAACCGTCTTGTTAAGCTACTGCGCCTTGCACGTCTTTTCCAAGGGGCATTTAAAACGTCTTGTTAAACTACTGCGACCTTTACCGCTCTTCCAAGGGGCATTTAAACCGTCTTGTTAAGCTACTGCGACCTGCATGTCTCTTCCACGGGCATTTAAACCGTCTTGTTAAGCTACTGCTACCGCCACCGCTCTTCCAAGGGGCATTTTAACAGTCTTGTTAAGCTACTGCGACCTGCATGTCTCTTCCAAGGGGCATTTAAAATGTCTTGTTAAGCTACTGCGACCTGCACGTCTCTTCCAAGGGGCATTTAAACCTTCTTGTTAAGCTACAGCTACCGCCACCGCTCTTCCAAGGGGCATTTAAACCGTCTTGTTAAGCTACTGTAAACTCCACCTCTTTTCCAAGGGGCTTTTAAACTGTCTTGTTAAGCTACTGCGACCTGCATGTCTCTTCCAAGGGGCACTTAAACTGTCTACTTAAGCCACTGCGACCTGCATGTCTCTTCCACGGGGCATTTAAACGGTCTTGTTAAGCTACTGCAACCAGCACGTCTCATGGCATTTAAACCGTCTTGTTAAGCTACTTCGACCTGCATGTCTCTTCCAAGGGGCATTTAAACGGTCTTGTTAAGCTACTGCGACCTGCACGTCTCTTAAAAGGGGCATTTAAACCGTCTTGTTAAGCTGCTGCGACCTGCATGTCTCTTCCAAGGGGCATTTAAACCGTCTTGTTAAGCTACTGCGACCTGCATGTCTCTTCCAAGGGGCATTTAAACGGTCTTGTTAAGCTACTGCGACCTGCACGTCTCTTCCAAGGGGCATTTGAACCGTCTTGTTAAGCTTCTGCGACCTGCATGTCTCTTCCAAGGGGCATATAAACGGTCTTGATAAGCTACTGCGACCTCCACCGCTCTTCCAAGGGGCATTTAAACCGCCTTGTTAAGCTACTACGACCTGCACGTCTCTTCCAAGGGGCATTTAAACCATCCTGTTAAGCTACTGCTACCGCCACCGCTCTTCCAAGGGGCATTTTAACCGTCTTGTTAAGCTACTGCGACCTGCATGTCTCTTCCAAGGGACACTTAAACTGTCCTGTTAAGCTACTGGGACCTGCATGTCTCTTCCAAGGGGCATTTAAACCGTCTTGTTAAGCTACTGCAACCAGCACGTCTCATCCAAGGGGCATTTAAACCGTCTTGTTAAGCTACTTCGACCTGCATGTCTCTTCCAAGGGGCATTTAAACGGTCTTGTTAAGCTACTGCGACCTGCACGTCTCTTAAAATGGGCATTTAAACCGTCTTGTTAGGCTGCTGCGACGTGCATGTCTCTTCCAAGGGGCATTTAAAACGTCTTGTTAAGCTACTGCGACCTGCATGTCTCTTCCAAGGGGCATTTAAACGGTCTTGTTAAGCTACTGCGACCTGCACGTCTCTTCCAAGGGGCATTTAAACCGTCTTGTTAAGCTTCTGCGACCTGCATGTCTCTTCCAAGGGGCATTTAAACGGTCTTGTTAAGCTACTGCGACCTCCACCGCTCTTCCAAGGGGCATTTAAACCGCCTTGTTAAGCTACTACGACCTGCACGTCTCTTCCAAGGGGCATTTAAACCATCTTGTTAAGCTACTGCTACCGCCACCGCTCTTTCAAGGGGCATTTTAACCGTCTTGTTAAGCTACTGCGACCTGCATGTCTCTTCCAAGGGGCATTTAAACCGTCTTGTTAAGCTACTGTGACCTCCACCGCTCTTCCAAGGGGCATTTAAACTGTCTTGTTAAGCTACTGCGACCTGCATGTCTCTTCCAAGGGGCATTTAAACTGTCTTGTTAAGCTACTGCAACCTGCACTTCTCTTCCAAGGAGGCATTTAAACCGTCTTGTTAAGGTACTGCGACCTGCATGTCTCTTCCAAGGGGCATTTAAACGGTCTTGTTAAGCTACTGCGACCTGCACGTCTGTTCCAAGGTGCATTTAAGCCGTCTTGTTAAGCTGCTGCGAGCTGCATGTCTCTTCCAAGGGGCATTTAAACCGTCTTGTTAAGCTACTGCGACCTCCACCGCTCTTCCAAGGGGCATTTAAACCGTCTTGTTAAGCTACTACGACCTGCACGTCTCTTCCAAGGGGCATTTAAACCATCTTGTTAAGCTACTGCTACAGCCACCGCTCTTCCAAGGGGCATTTTAACCGTCTTGTTAAGCTACTGCGACTTGCACGTCTTTTCCAAGGGGCATGTAAACCGTCATGTTAAGCTACTGCGACTTGCAAGTCTTTTGCAAGGGGTCATTTAAACCGTCATGTTAAGCTACTGTAACCTCCACCTCTTTTCCAAGGGGCATTTAAACCGTCTTGTTAAGCTACTGCAACCTGCAAGTCTCTTCCAAGGAGCATTTAAACCGTCTTGTTAAGCTACTGCGACCTGCAAGTCTCTTCCAACGGGCATTTAAACCGTCTTGATAAGCTGCTGCGACCTGCATGTCTCTTCCAAGGGGCATTTGAACTGTCTTGTTAAGCTACTGCGACCTCCACCGCTCTTCCAAGGGGCATTTAAACGGTCGTGTTAAGCTACTACGATCTGCACGTCTCTTCCAAGGGGCATTTAAACCATCTTGTTAAGCTACTGCTACCGCCACCGCTCTTCCAAGGGGCATTTTAACCGTCTTGTTAAGCTACTGCGACCTGCACGTCTCTTTCAAGGGGCATATAATCCGTCTTGTTAAGCTACTGCTACCGCGACCTCTCTTCCAAGGGGCATTTAAACCGTCTTGTTAAGCTACTGTAACCTCCAACTCTTTTCCAAGGGGCATTTAAACCATCTTGTTAAGCAACTGCGACCTGCATGTCTCTTCCAAGGGGCATTTAAACCGTCTTGTTAAGCTACTGCTACCGCAACCGCACTTCCAAGGGGCTCTTTAACCGTCTTGTTAAGCTACTGCGACCTGCACGTCTCTTTCAAGGGGCATTTAAACTGTCTTGTTAAGCTACTGCGACCGCTACCGCTCTTCCAAGGGGCATTTAAACCGTCTTGTTAAGCTCCTGCGACCTGCATGTCTCTTCCAAGGGGCATTTAAACCATCTTGAAAAGCTACTGCGACTTGCACGTCTTTTCCAAGGGGCATTTAAACCGTCTTGTTAAGCTACTGCGCCTTGCACGTCTTTTCCAAGGGGCATTTAAACTGTCTTGTTAAGTTACTGCGACCTTTACCGCTCTTCCAAGGGGCATTTAAACCGTCTTGTTAAGCTACTGCGACCTGCATGTTTCTTCCAAGGGGCATTTAAACCATCTTGTTAAGCTACTGCGACCTGCACTTCTCTTCCAAGGGGCATTTAAACCGTCTTGTTAAGCTACTGCTACCGCCACCGCTCTTCCCAGGGGCATTTTAACCGTTTTGTTAAGCTACTGCGACCTGCACTTCTCTTTCAACGGGCATATAAACCGTCTTGTTAAGCTACTGTAACCTCCACCTCTTTTCCAAGGGGCATTTAAACCATCTTGTTAAGCTACTGCAACCTGCACGTCTCTTCCAAGGGGCATTTAAACCGTCTTGTTAAGCTACTGCGACCTGCATGTCTCTACCAATGGGCATTTAAACCGTCTTGTTAAGCTACTGCGACCTGCACATCTCTTCCAAGGGGCATTTAAACCTTCTTGTTAAGCTACTGCGTCCTGCACGTCTCTTCCAAGGGGCATTTAAACAGACTTGTTAAGCTACTGCGACCTCCAACGTTGTTCCAACGGGCATTTAAACCGTCTTGTTAAGCTACTGCGACCTGCACGTCTCTTCCAATGGGCATTTAAACCGTCTTGTTAAGCTACTGCTACCGCCACCGCACTTCCAAGGGACACTTTAACCATCTTGTTAAGCTACTGCGACCTGCACGTCTCTTTCAAGGGGCATTTAAACTGTCTTGTTAAGCTACTGCGACCGCTACCGCTCTTCCAAGGGGCATTTAAACCGTCTTGTTAACTATTGCGACCTGCATGTCTCTTCCAAGGGGCATTTAAACCGTCTTGAAAAGCTACTGCGACTTGCACGACTTTTCCAAGGGACATTTAAACCGTCATGTTAAGCTACTGCGACTTGCACGTCTTTTGCAAGGGGTCATTTAAACCGTCATGTTAAGCTACTGCTACCGCGACCGCTCTTCCAAGGGGCATTTAAACCGTCTTGTTAAGCTACTGTAACCTCCACCTCTTTTCCAAGGGGCATTTAAACCGTCTTGTTAAGCTACTGCAACGTGCACGTCTCTTCCAAGGAGCATTTAAACCGTCTTGTTAAGCTACTGCGACCTGCAAGTCTCTTCCAAGGGGCATTTAAACCGTCTTGATAAGCTGCTGCGACCTGCATGTCTCTTCCAAGGGGCATTTGAACTGTCTTGTTAAGGTACTGCGACCTCCACCGCTCTTCCAAGGGGCATTTAAACGGTCTTGTTAAGCTACTACGATCTGCACGTCTCTTCCAAGGGGCATTTAAACCATCTTGTTAAGCTACTGCTACCGCCACCGCTCTTCCAAGGGGCATTTTAACCATCTTGTTAAGCTACTGCGACCTGCACTTCTCTTTCAAGGGGCATTTAATCCATCTTGTTAAGCTACTGCTACCGCGACCGCTCTTCCAAGGGGCATTTAAACCGTCTTGTTAAGCTACTGTAACCTCCACCTCTTTTCCAAGGGGCATTTAAACCGTCTTGTTAAGCTACTGCAACCTGCACGTCTCTTCCAAGGAGCATTTAAACCGTCTTGTTAAGCAACTGCGACCTGCATGTCTCTTACAAGGGGCATTTAAACCGTCTTGTTAAGCTACTGCGACCTCGACCGCTCTTCCAAGGGGCATTTTTAGCGCCTTGTTAAGATACTACGACCTGCACGTCTCTTCCAATAGGCATTTAAACCATCTTGTTAAGCTACTGCTACCGCCACCGCTCTTCCCAGGGGCATTTTAACCGTTTTGTTAAGCTACTGCGACCTGCACTTCTCTTTCAACGGGCATTTAAACCGTCTTGTTAAGCTACTGTAACCTCCACCTCTTTTCCAAGGGGCATTTAAACCGTCTTGTTAAGCTACTGCAACCTGCACGTCTCTTCCAAGGGGCATTTAAACCGTCTTGTTAAGCTACTGCGACCTGCATGTCTCTACCAAGGGGCATTTAAACCGTCTTGTTAAGCTACTGCGACCTGCACATCTCTTCCCAGGGGCATTTAAACCTTCTTGTTAAGCTACTGCGACCTGCACGTCTCTTCCAAGGGGCATTTAAACAGACTTGTTAAGCTACTGCGACCTCCACCGCTGTTCCAAGGGGCATTTAAACCGTCTTGTTAAGCTACTGCGACCTGCACGTCTCTTCCAATGGGCATTTAAACCGTCTTGTTAAGCTACTGCTACCGCCACCGCACTTCCAAGGGACACTTTAAGCGTCTTGTTAAGCTACTGCGACCTCCACGTCTCTTTCAAGGGGCATTTAAACTGTCTTGTTAAGCTATTGCGACCTGCATGTCTCTTCCAAGGGGCATTTAAACCGTCTTGAAAAGCTACTGCGACTTGCACGTCTTTTCCAAGGGACATTTAAATCGTCATGTTAAGCTACTGCGACTTGCACGTCTTTTGCAAGGGGTAATTTAAACCGTCATGTTAAGCTACTGCTACCGCGACCGCTCTTCCAAGGGGCATTTAAACCGTCTTGTTAAGCTACTGTAACCTCCACCTCTTTTCCAAGGGGCATTTAAACCGTCTTGTTAAGCTACTGCAACGTGCACGTCTCTTCCAAGGAGCATTTAAACCATCTTGTTAAGCTACTGCGACCTGCAAGTCTCTTCCAAGGGGCATTTAAACCGTCTTGATAAGCTGCTGCGACCTGCATGTCTCTTCCAAGGGGCATTTGAACTGTCTTGTTAAGGTACTGCGACCTCCACCGCTCTTCCAAGGGGCATTTAAACGGTCTTGTTAAGCTACTACGATCTGCACGTCTCTTCCAAGGGGCATTTAAACCATCTTGTTAAGCTACTGCTACAGCCACCGCTCTTCCAAGGGGCATTTTAACCGTCTTGATAAGCTACTGCGACCTGCACGTCTCTTTCAAGGGGCATTTAATCCGTCTTGTTAAGCTTCTGCTACCGCTACCGCTCTTCCAAGGGGCATTTAAACCGTCTTGTTAAGCTACTGTAACCTCCACCTCTTTTCCAAGTGGCATTTAAACCGTCGTGTTAAGCTACTGCAACCTGCACGTCTCTTCCAAGGAGCATTTAAACCATCTTGTTAAGCAACTGCGACCTGCATGTCTCTTCCAAGGGGCATTTAAACAGTCTTGTTAAGCTACTGCGACCTCCACCGCTCTTCCAAGGGGCATTTTTACCGCCTTGTTAAGATACTACGACCTGCACGTCTCTTCCAAGGGGCATTTAAACCATCTTGTTAAGCTACTGCTACCGCCACCGCTCTTCCAAGGGGCATTTTAACCGTCTTGTTAAGCTACTGCGACCTGCATGTCTCTTCCAAGGGGCATTTAAACCATCTTGTTAAGCTACTGTGACCTCCACCGCTCTTCCAAGGGGCATTTAAACTGTCTTGTTAAGCTACTGCGACCTGCATGTCTCTTCCAAGGGGCATTTAAACCGTGTTGTTAAGCTACTGCAACCTGCACGTCTCTTCCAAGGGGCATTTAAACCGTCTTGTTAAGCTGCTGCGACCTGCATGTCTCTTCCAAGGGGCATTTAAACCATCTTGTTAAGCTACTGCGACCTCCACCGGTCTTCCAAGGGGCATTTAAACCGCCTTGTTAAGCTACTACGACCTGCACGTCTCTTCCAAGGGGCATTTAAACCATCTTGTTAAGCTACTGCTACCGCCACCGCTCTTCCAAGGGGCATTTTAACCGTCTTGTTAAGCTACTGCGACCAGCACGTCTCTTCCAAGGGGCATTTAAACCGTCTTGTTAAGCTACTGCGACCTCCACCGCTCTTCCAAGGGACATTTAAACTGTCTTGTAAAGCCACTGCGACCTGCATGTCGCTTCCAAGGGGCATTTAAACCGTCTTGTTAAGCTACTGCAACCTGCACGTCTCTTCCAAGCGGCATTTAAACCATCTTGTTAAGCTACTGCGACCTGCATGTCTCTTCCAAGGGGAATTTAAACGGTCTTGTTAAGCTACTGCGACCTGCACGTCTCTTCCAAGGGGCATTTAAGCCGTCTTTTTAAGCTGCTGCGACCTGCATGTCTCTTCCAAGGGGCATTTAAATCGTCTAGTTAAGCTACTGCGACCTCCACCGCTCTTCCAAGGGGCATTTAAACCGTCTTCTTAAGCTACTACGACCTGCACGTCTCTTCCAAGGGGCATTTAAACCATCTTGTTAAGCTACTGCTACAGCCAACGCTCTTCCAAGGGGCATTTTAACCGTCTTGTTAAGCTACTGCGACCTGCACGTCTCTTCAAAGTGGCATTTAAACCGTCTTGTTAAGCCACTGCGACCTCCACCGCTCTTCCAAGGGGCATTTATAGCGCCTTGTTAAGCTACTACGACCTGCACGTCTCTTCCAAGGGGCATTTAAACCATCTTGTTAAGCTACTGCTACCGCCACCGCTCTTCCAAGGGGCATTTTAACCGTCTTGTTAAGCTACTGTAACCTCCACCTCATTACAAGGGGCATTTAAACCGTCTAGTTAAGCTACTGCAACCTACACGTCTCTTCCAAAGGGCATTTAAACCGTCTTGTTTAGCTACTGCTACCGCCACCGCACTTCCAAGGGGCTCTTTAACCGTCTTGTTAAGCTACTGCGATCTGCACGTCTCTTTGAAGGGGCATTTAAACTGTGTTGTTAAGCTACTGCGACCGCTACCGCTCTTCAAAGGGGCATTTAAACCGTCTTGTTAAGCTTCTGCGACCTGCATGTCTCTTCCAAGGGGCATTTAAACCATCTTGAAAAGCTACTGCGACTTGCACGTCTTTTCCAATGGGCATTTAAACCGTCTTGTTAAGCTACTGCGCCTTGCACGTCTTTTCCAAGGGGCATTTAAACCGTCTTGTTAAGCTACTGCAACCTTTACCGCTCTTCCAAGGGGCATTTAAACCGTCTTGTTAAGCTACTGCGACCTGCATGTTTCTTCCAAGGAGCATTTAAACCATCTTGTTAAGCTACTGCGACCTGCACGTCTCTTCCAAGGGGCATTTAAACCGTCTTGTTAAGCTACTGCTACCGCCACCGCTCTTCCCAGGGGCATTTTAACCGTTTTGTTAAGCTACTGCGACCTGCACTTCTCTTTCAACGGGCATTTAAACCGTCTTGTTAAGCTACTGTAACCTCCACCTCTTTTCCAAGGGGCATTTAAACCGTCTTGTTAAGCTACTGCAACCTGCACGTCTCTTCCAAGGGGCATTTAAACCGTCTTGTTAAGCTACTGCGACCTGCATGTCTCTACCAAGGGGCATTTAAACCGTCTTGTTAAACCACTGCGACCTGCACGTCTCTTTCAATGGGCTTTTAAACCGTCTTGTTAAGCTACTGCTACCGCCACCGCACTTCCAAGGGGCCCTTTAACCGTCTTGCTAAGCTACTGCGACCTGCACGTCTCATTCAAGGGGCATTTAAACTGTCTTGTTAAGCTACTGCGACCGCTACCGCTCTTCCAAGGGGCATTTAAATCGTCTTGTTAAGCTACTGCGACCTGCATGTCTCTTCCAAGGGGCCTTTAAACCGTTTTGAAAAGCTACTGCGACTTGCACGTCTTTTCCAAGGGGCATTTAAACCGTCATGTTAAGCTACTGCGACTTGCACGTCTTTTGCAAGGGGTCATTTAAAGCGTCATGTTAAGCTACTGCTACCGCGACTGCTCTTCCAAGGGGCATTTAAACCGTCTTGTTAAGCTACTGTAACCTCCACCTCTTTTCCAAGGGGCATTAAAACCGTCTTGTTAAGCTACTGCAACCTGCACGTCTCTTCCAAGGAGCATTTAAACCGTCTTGTTAAGCTACTGCGACCTGCAAGTCTCTTCCAAGGGGCATTTAAACCGTCTTGATAAGCTGCTGCGACCTGCATGTCTCTTCCAAGGGGCATTTGAACTGTCTTGTTAAGCAACTGCGACCTCCACCGCTCTTCCAAGGGGCATTTAAACGGTCTTGTTAAGCTACTACGATCTGCACGTCTCTTCCAAGGGGCATTTAAACCATCTTGTTAAGCTACTGCGACCGCCACCGCTCTTCCAAGGGGCATTTTAACCGTCTTGTAAAGCTACTGCGACTTGCACGTCTTTTGCAAGGGGTCATTTAAACCGTCATGTTAAGCTACTGCTACCGCGACCGCTCTTCCAAGGGGCATTTAAACCGTCTTGTTAAGCTACTGTAACCTCCACCTCTTTTCCAAGGGGCATTTAAACCGTCTTGTTAAGCTACTGCAACCTGCACGTCTCTTCCAAGGAGCATTTAAACCGTCTTGTTAAGCAACTGCGACCTGCATGTCTCTTCCAAGGGACATTTAAACCATCTTGTTAAGCTACTGCTACCGCCACCGCACTTCCAAGGGGCACTTTAACCGTCTTGTTAAGCTACTGCGACCTGCACGTCTCTTTCAAGGGGCATTTAAACTGTCTTGTTAAGCTACTGCGACCGCTACCGCTCTTCCAAGGGGCATTTAAACCGTCTTGTTAAGCTACTGCGACCTGCATGTCTCTTCCAAGGGGCATTTAAACCATCTTGAAAAGCTACTGCGACTTGCACGTCTTTTCCAAGGGGCATTTAAACCGTCTTGTTAAGCTACTGCGCCTTGCACGTCTTTTCCAAGGGTCATTTAAACCGTCTTGTTAAGCTGCTGCGACCTTTACCGCTCTTCCAAGGGGCATTTAAACCGTCTTGTTAAGCTACTGCGACCTGCATGTTTCTTCCAAGGGGCAGTTAAACCATCTTGTTAAGCTACTGCGACCTGCACGTCTCTTCCAAGGGGCATTTAAACCGTCTTGTTAAGCTACTGCTACCGCCACCGCTCTTCCCAGGGGCATTTTAAACGTTTTGTTAAGCTACTGCGACCTGCACTTCTCTTTCAACGGGCATTTACACCGTCTTGTTAAGCTACTGTAACCTCCACCTCTTTTCCAAGGGGCATTTAAACCGTCTTGTTAAGCTACTGCAACCTGCACGTCTCTTCCAAGGGGCATTTAAACCATCTTGTTAAGCTACTGCGACCTGCATGTCTCTACCAAGGGGCATTTAAACCGTCCTGTTAAGCTACTGCGACCTGCACATCTCTTCCAAGGGCATTTAAACCTTCTTGTTAAGCTACTGCGACCTGCACGTCTCTTCCAAGGGGCATTTAAACAGACTTGTTAAGCTACTGCGACCTCCACCGCTCTTCCAAGGGGCATTTAAACCGTCTTGTTAAGCTACTGCGACCTGCACGTCTCTTCCAATGGGCATTTAAACCATCTTGTTAAGCTACTGCTACCGCGACCGCACTTCCAAGGGGCACTTTAACCGTCTTGTTAAGCTACTGCGACCTGTACGTCTCTTTCAAGGTTCATTTAAACTGTCTTGTTAAGCTACTGCGACCGCTACCGCTCTTCCAAGGGGCATTTAAACCGTCTTGTTAAGCTACTGCGACCTGCATGTCTCTTCCAATGGGCATTTAAACCGTCTTATTAAGCTACTGCTACCGCCACCGCACTTCCAAGGGGCACTTTAACCGTCTTGTTAAGCTACTGCGACCTGCACGTCTCTTTCAAGGGGCATTTAAACTGTCTTGTTAAGCTACTGCGACCGCTACCGCTATTCCAAGGGGCATTTAAATCGTCTTGTTAAGCTACTGTGACCTGCATGTCTCTTCCAAGGGGCATTTAAACCGTCTTGAAAAGCTACTGCGACTTGCACGTCTTTTCCAAGGGGCATTTAAACCGTCATGTTAAGCTACTGCGACTTGCACGTCTTTTGCAAGGGGTCATTTAAACCGTCATTTTAAGCTACTGCTACCGCGACCGCTCTTCCAAGGGGCATTTAAACTGTCTTGTTAAGCTACTGTAACCTCCACCTCTTTTCCAAGGGGCATTTAAACCGTCTTGTTAAGCTACTGCAACCTGCACGTCTCTTCCAAGGAGCATTTAAACCGTCTTGTTAAGCTACTGCGACCTGCAAGTCTCTTCCAAGGGGCATTTAAACCGTCTTGATAAGCTGCTGCGACCTGCATGTCTCTTCCAAGGGGTATTTGAACTGTCTTGTTAAGCTACTGCGACCTCCACCGCTCTTCCAAGAGGCATTTAAACGGTCTTGTTAAGCTACTACGATCTGCACATCTCTTCCAAGGGGCATTTAAACCATCTTGTTAAGCTACTGCTACCGCCACCGCTCTTCCAAGGGGCATTTTAACCGTCTTGTTAAGCTACTGCGACCTGCACGTCTCTTTCAAGGGGCATTTAATCCATCTTGTTAAGCTACTGCTACCGCGACCGCTCTTCCAAGGGCCAATTAAACCGTCTTGTTAAGCTACTGTAACCTCCACCTCTTTTCCAAGGGGAATTTAAACCGTCTTGTTAAGCTACTGCAACCTGCACGTCTCTTCCAAGGAGCATTTAAACCATCTTGTTAAGCAACTGCGACCTGCATGTCTCTTCCAAGGGGCATTTAAACCGTCTTGTTAAGCTACTGCTACCGCCACCGCACTTCCAAGGGGCTCTTTAACCGTCTTGTTAAGCTACTGCGACCTGCACGTCTCTTTCAAGGGGCATTTAAACTGTCTTGTTAAGCTACTGCGACCGCTACCGCTCTTCCAAGGGGCATTTAAACCGTCTTGTTAATATACTGCGACCTGCATGTCTCTTCCAAGGGGCATTTAAACCATCTTGAAAAGCTACTGCAACTTGCACGTCTTTTCCAAGGGGCATTTAAACCGTCCTGTTAAGCTACTGCGCCTTGCACGTCTTTTCCAAGGGGCATTTAAACCGTCTTGTTAAGCTGTTGCAACCTTTACCGCTCTTCCAAGGGGCATTTAAACCGTCTTGTTAAGCTACTGCGACCTGCATGTTTCTTCCAAGGGGCATTTAAACCATCTTGTTAAGCTACTGCGACCTGCACGTCTCTTCCAAGGGGCATTTAAACCATCTTGTTAAGCTACTGCTACGGCCACCGCTCTTCCCAGGGGCATTTTAACCGTTTTGTTAAGCTACTGCGACCTGCATTTCTCTTTCAACGGGCATTTAAACCGTCTTGTTAAGCTACTGTAACCTCCACCTCTTTTCCAAGGGGCATTTAATCCGTCTTGTTAAGCTACTGCAACCTGCACGTCTCTTCCAAGGGGCATTTAAACCGTCTTGTTAAGCTATTGCGACCTCCACCGCTCTTCCAAGGGACATTTAAACCGCCTTGTTAAGCTACTACGACCTGCACTTCTCTTCCAAGGGGCATTTAAACCATCTTGTTAAGCTACTGCTACCGCCACCGCTCTTCCAAGGGGCATTTTAACCGTCTTGTTAAGCTACTGCGACCTGCACGTCTCTTCCAAGGGGCATTTAAACCGTCTTGTTAAGCTACTGCGACCTCCACCGCTCTTCCAAGGGGCATTTAAACTGTCTTGTTAAGCTACTGCGACCTGCATGTCTCTTCCAAGGGGCATTTAAACCGTCTTGTTAAGCTACTGCAACCTGCACGTCTCTTCCAAGGGGCATTTAAACCGTCTTGTTAAGCTACTGCGACCTGCATGTCTCTTCCAAGGGGCATTTACGCCGTCTTGTTAAGCTGCTGCGACCTGCATGTCTCTTCCAAGGGGCATTTAAACCGTCTTGTTAAGCTACTGCGACCTCCACCGCTCTTCCAAGGGGCATTTAAACCGTCTTGTTAAGCTACTACGACCTGCACGTCTCTTCCAAGGGGCATTTAAACCATCTTGAAAAGCTACTGCAACTTGCACGTCTTTTCCAAGGGGCATTTAAACCGTCCTGTTAAGCTACTGCGCCTTGCACGTCTTTTCCAAGGGGCATTTAAACCGTCTTGTTAAGCTGTTGCAACCTTTACCGCTCTTCCAAGGGGCATTTAAACCGTCTTGTTAAGCTACTGCGACCTGCATGTTTCTTCCAAGGGGCATTTAAACCATCTTGTTAAGCTACTGCGACCTGCACGTCTCTTCCAAGGGGCATTTAAACCATCTTGTTAAGCTACTGCTACGGCCACCGCTCTTCCCAGGGGCATTTTAACCGTTTTGTTAAGCTACTGCGACCTGCATTTCTCTTTCAACGGGCATTTAAACCGTCTTGTTAAGCTACTGTAACCTCCACCTCTTTTTCAAGGGGCATTTAATCCGTCTTGTTAAGCTACTGCAACCTGCACGTCTCTTCCAAGGGGCATTTAAACCGTCTTGTTAAGCTATTGCGACCTCCACCGCTCTTCCAAGGGACATTTAAACCGCCTTGTTAAGCTACTACGACCTGCACTTCTCTTCCAAGGGGCATTTAAACCATCTTGTTAAGCTACTGCTACCGCCACCGCTCTTCCAAGGGGCATTTTAACCGTCTTGTTAAGCTACTGCGACCTGCACGTCTCTTCCAAGGGGCATTTAAACCGTCTTGTTAAGCTACTGCGACCTCCACCGCTCTTCCAAGGGGCATTTAAACTGTCTTGTTAAGCTACTGCGACCTGCATGTCTCTTCCAAGGGGCATTTAAACCGTCTTGTTAAGCTACTGCAACCTGCACGTCTCTTCCAAGGGGCATTTAAACCGTCTTGTTAAGCTACTGCGACCTGCATGTCTCTTCCAAGGGGCATTTACGCCGTCTTGTTAAGCTGCTGCGACCTGCATGTCTCTTCCAAGGGGCATTTAAACCGTCTTGTTAAGCTACTGCGACCTCCACCGCTCTTCCAAGGGGCATTTAAACCGTCTTGTTAAGCTACTACGACCTGCACGTCTCTTCCAAGGGGCATTTAAACCATCTTGTTAAGCTACTGCTACCGCCACCGCACTTCCAAGGGGCACTTTAACCGTCTTGTTAAGCTACTGCGACCTGCACGTCTCTTTCAAGGGGCATTTAAACTGTCTTGTTAAGCTACTGCGACCGCTACCGCTCTTCCAAGGGGCATTTAAACCGTCTTGTTAAGCTACTGCGACCTGCATGTCTCTTCCAAGGGGCATTTAAACCATCTTGAAAAGCTACTGCGACTTGCACGTCTTTTCCAAGGGGCATTTAAACCGTCTTGTTAAGCTACTGCGCCTTGCACGTCTTTTCCAAGGGTCATTTAAACCGTCTTGTTAAGCTGCTGCGACCTTTACCGCTCTTCCAAGGGGCATTTAAACCGTCTTGTTAAGCTACTGCGACCTGCATGTTTCTTCCAAGGGGCATTTAAACCATCTTGTTAAGCTACTGCGACCTGCACGTCTCTTCCAAGGGGCATTTAAACCGTCTTGTTAAGCTACTGCTACCGCCACCGCTCTTCCCAGGGGCATTTTAAACGTTTTGTTAAGCTACTGCGACCTGCACTTCTCTTTCAACGGGCATTTACACCGTCTTGTTAAGCTACTGTAACCTCCACCTCTTTTCCAAGGGGCATTTAAACCGTCTTGTTAAGCTACTGCAACCTGCACGTCTCTTCCAAGGGGCATTTAAACCATCTTGTTAAGCTACTGCGACCTGCATGTCTCTACCAAGGGGCATTTAAACCGTCCTGTTAAGCTACTGCGACCTGCACATCTCTTCCAAGGGCATTTAAACCTTCTTGTTAAGCTACTGCGACCTGCACGTCTCTTCCAAGGGGCATTTAAACAGACTTGTTAAGCTACTGCGACCTCCACCGCTCTTCCAAGGGGCATTTAAACCGTCTTGTTAAGCTACTGCGACCTGCACGTCTCTTCCAATGGGCATTTAAACCATCTTGTTAAGCTACTGCTACCGCGACCGCACTTCCAAGGGGCACTTTAACCGTCTTGTTAAGCTACTGCGACCTGTACGTCTCTTTCAAGGTTCATTTAAACTGTCTTGTTAAGCTACTGCGACCGCTACCGCTCTTCCAAGGGGCATTTAAACCGTCTTGTTAAGCTACTGCGACCTGCATGTCTCTTCCAATGGGCATTTAAACCGTCTTATTAAGCTACTGCTACCGCCACCGCACTTCCAAGGGGCACTTTAACCGTCTTGTTAAGCTACTGCGACCTGCACGTCTCTTTCAAGGGGCATTTAAACTGTCTTGTTAAGCTACTGCGACCGCTACCGCTATTCCAAGGGGCATTTAAATCGTCTTGTTAAGCTACTGTGACCTGCATGTCTCTTCCAAGGGGCATTTAAACCGTCTTGAAAAGCTACTGCGACTTGCACGTCTTTTCCAAGGGGCATTTAAACCGTCATGTTAAGCTACTGCGACTTGCACGTCTTTTGCAAGGGGTCATTTAAACCGTCATTTTAAGCTACTGCTACCGCGACCGCTCTTCCAAGGGGCATTTAAACTGTCTTGTTAAGCTACTGTAACCTCCACCTCTTTTCCAAGGGGCATTTAAACCGTCTTGTTAAGCTACTGCAACCTGCACGTCTCTTCCAAGGAGCATTTAAACCGTCTTGTTAAGCTACTGCGACCTGCAAGTCTCTTCCAAGGGGCATTTAAACCGTCTTGATAAGCTGCTGCGACCTGCATGTCTCTTCCAAGGGGTATTTGAACTGTCTTGTTAAGCTACTGCGACCTCCACCGCTCTTCCAAGAGGCATTTAAACGGTCTTGTTAAGCTACTACGATCTGCACATCTCTTCCAAGGGGCATTTAAACCATCTTGTTAAGCTACTGCTACCGCCACCGCTCTTCCAAGGGGCATTTTAACCGTCTTGTTAAGCTACTGCGACCTGCACGTCTCTTTCAAGGGGCATTTAATCCATCTTGTTAAGCTACTGCTACCGCGACCGCTCTTCCAAGGGCCAATTAAACCGTCTTGTTAAGCTACTGTAACCTCCACCTCTTTTCCAAGGGGAATTTAAACCGTCTTGTTAAGCTACTGCAACCTGCACGTCTCTTCCAAGGAGCATTTAAACCATCTTGTTAAGCAACTGCGACCTGCATGTCTCTTCCAAGGGGCATTTAAACCGTCTTGTTAAGCTACTGCTACCGCCACCGCACTTCCAAGGGGCTCTTTAACCGTCTTGTTAAGCTACTGCGACCTGCACGTCTCTTTCAAGGGGCATTTAAACTGTCTTGTTAAGCTACTGCGACCGCTACCGCTCTTCCAAGGGGCATTTAAACCGTCTTGTTAATATACTGCGACCTGCATGTCTCTTCCAAAGGGCATTTAAACCATCTTGAAAAGCTACTGCAACTTGCACGTCTTTTCCAAGGGGCATTTAAACCGTCCTGTTAAGCTACTGCGCCTTGCACGTCTTTTCCAAGGGGCATTTAAACCGTCTTGTTAAGCTGTTGCAACCTTTACCGCTCTTCCAAGGGGCATTTAAACCGTCTTGTTAAGCTACTGCGACCTGCATGTTTCTTCCAAGGGGCATTTAAACCATCTTGTTAAGCTACTGCGACCTGCACGTCTCTTCCAAGGGGCATTTAAACCATCTTGTTAAGCTACTGCTACGGCCACCGCTCTTCCCAGGGGCATTTTAACCGTTTTGTTAAGCTACTGCGACCTGCACTTCTCTTTCAACGGGCATTTAAACCGTCTTGTTAAGCTACTGTAACCTCCACCTCTTTTCCAAGGGGCATTTAATCCGTCTTGTTAAGCTACTGCAACCTGCACGTCTCTTCCAAGGGGCATTTAAACCGTCTTGTTAAGCTATTGCGACCTCCACCGCTCTTCCAAGGGACATTTAAACCACCTTGTTAAGCTACTACGACCTGCACTTCTCTTCCAAGGGGCATTTAAACCATCTTGTTAAGCTACTGCTACCGCCACCGCTCTTCCAAGGGGCATTTTAACCGTCTTGTTAAGCTACTGCGACCTGCACGTCTCTTCCAAGGGGCATTTAAACCGTCTTGTTAAGCTACTGCGACCTCCACCGCTCTTCCAAGGGGCATTTAAACTGTCTTGTTAAGCTACTGCGACCTGCATGTCTCTTCCAAGGGGCATTTAAACCGTCTTGTTAAGCTACTGCAACCTGCACGTCTCTTCCAAGGGGCATTTAAACCGTCTTGTTAAGCTACTGCGACCTGCATGTCTCTTCCAAGGGGCATTTACGCCGTCTTGTTAAGCTGCTGCGACCTGCATGTCTCTTCCAAGGGGCATTTAAACCGTCTTGTTAAGCTACTGCGACCTCCACCGCTCTTCCAAGGGGCATTTAAACCGTCTTGTTAAGCTACTACGACCTGCACGTCTCTTCCAAGGGGCATTTAAACCATCTTGTTAAGCTACTGCTACCGCCACCGCTCTTCCAAGGGGCATTTTAACCGTCTTGTTAAGCTACTGCGACCTGCACGTCTCTTCCAAGGGGCATTTAAACCGTCTTGTTAAGCTACTGCGACCTCCACCGCTCTTCCAAGGTGCATTTAAACCGTCTTGTTAAGCTACTGCGACCTGCACGTCTCTTCCAATGGGCATTTAAACCGTCTTGATAAGCTACTGCTACCGCGACCGCTCTTCCAAGGGGCATTTAAACCGTCTTGTTAAGCTCCTGTAACCTCCACCTCTTTTCCAAGGGGCATTTAAACCGTCTTGTTAAGCTACTACAACCTGCATGTCTCTTCCAAGGGGCATTTAAACCATCTTGTTAAGCTACTGCTACCGCCACCGCACTTCCAAGTGGCTCTTTAACCGTCTTGTTAAGCTACTGCGACCTGCACGTCTCTTTCAAGGGGTATTTAAACTGTCTTTTTAAGCTACTGCGACCGCTATCGCTCTTCAAAGGGGCATTTAAACCGTCTTGTTAAGCTTCTGCGACCTGCATGTCTCTTCCAAGGGGCATTTAAACCATCTTGAAAAGCTACTGCGACTTGCACGCCTTTTCCAATGGGCATTTAAACCGTCTTGTTAAGCTACTGCGCCTTGCACGTCTTTTCCAAGGGGCATTTAAACCGTCTTGTTAAGCTACTGCGACCTTTACCGCTCTTTCAAGGGGCATTTAAACCTTCTTGTTAAGCTACTGCGACCTGCATGTTTCTTCCAAGGGGCATATAAACCATCTTGTTAAGCTACTGCGACCTGCACGTCTCTTCCAAGGGGCATTTAAACCGTCTTGTTAAACTACTGCTACCGCCACCGCTCTTCCCAGGGGCATTTTAACCGTTTTGTTAAGCTACTGCGACCTGCACTTCTCTTTCAACGGGCATTTAAACCGTCTTGTTAAGCTACTGTAACCTCCACCTCTTTTCCAAGTGGCATTTAAACCGACTTGTTAAGCTACTGCAACCTGCACGTCTCTTCCAAGGGGCATTTAAACAGTCTTGTTAAGCTACTGTGACCTGCATGTCTCTACCAAGGGGCATTTAAACCGTCTTGTTAAGCTACTGCGACCTGCACGTCTCTTCCAAGGGGCATTTAAACAGACTTGTTAAGCTACTGCGACCTCCACCGCTCTTACAATGGGCATTTAAACCGTCTTGTTAAGCTACTGCGACCTGCACGTCTCTTCCAATGGGCATTTAAACCGTCTTGTTAAGCTGCTGCTACCGCGACCGCACTTCCAAGGGGCACTCTAACCGTCTTGTTAAGCTACTGCGACCTGCACGACTCTTTCAAGGTTCATTTAAACTGTCTTGTTAAGCTACTGCGACAGCTACCGCTCTTCCAAGGGGCATTTAAACCGTCTTGTTAAGCTACTGCGACCTGCATGTCTCTTCCAAGGGGCACTTAAACCGTCTTGAAAAGCTACTGCGACTTGCACGTCTTTTCCAAGGGGCATTTAAACCGTCATGTTAAGCTACTGCGACTTGCATGTCTTTTGCAAGGGGTCATTTAAACCGTCTTGATAAGCTACTGCGACCTGCACGTCTCTTCCAAGGGGCATTTAAACCGTCTTGTTAAGCTGCTGCACCTGCATGTCTCAACCAAGGGGCATTTAAAACGTCTTGTTAAGCTACTGCGACCTCCACCGCTCTTCCAAGGGGCATTTAAACCATCTTGTTAAGCTACTGCGACCTGCATGTCTCTTCCAAGAGGCATTTAAACCGTCTTGTTAAGCTACTGCGAACTGCACGTCTCTTCCAAGGGGCATTTAAACCGTCTTGTTAAGATACAGCTACCGCCACCGCTCTTCCAAGGGGCATTTAAATCGTCTTGTTAAGCTACTGTAAACTCCACCTCTATTCCAAGGGTCATTTAAACTGTCTTGTTAAGCTACTGCGACCTGCATGTCTCTTCCAAGGGGCATTTAAACGGTCATATTAAGCTACTGCAACCTGCACGTCTCATCCAAGGGGCATTTAAACCGTCTTGTTAAGCTACTTCGACCTGCATGTCTCTTCCAAGGGGCATTTAAACTGTCTTCTTAAGCTACTGCGACCTGCAAGTCTCTTCCAAGGGGCATTTAAACGGTCTTGTTAAGCTACTGTGACCTGCACGTCTCTTCCAAGGGGCATTTAAACCGTCTTGTTAAGCTTCTGCGACCTGCATGTCTCTTCCAAGGGGCATTTAAACCGTCTTGTTAAGCTACTGCGACCTCCACCGCTCTTCCAAGGGGCATTTAAACTGTCTTGTTAAGCTACTGCGACCTGCATGTCTCTTCCAAGGGGCATTTACACCGTCTTGTTAAGCTACTGCAACCTGCACGTCTCTTCCAAGGGGCATTTAAACCATCTTGTTAAGCTACTGCGACCTGCATGTCTCTTCCAAGGGGCATTTAAACGGTCTTGTTAAGCTACTGCGACCTGCACGTCTCTTCCAAGGGGCATTTACGCCGTCTTGTTAAGCTGCTGCGACCTGCATGTCTCTTAAAGGGGCATTTAAACCGTCTTGTTAAGCTATTGCGACCTCCACCGCTCTTCCAAGGGGCATTTAAACCGTCTTGTTAAGCTTCTGCGACCTGCATGTCTCTTCCAAGGGGCATTTAAACCGTCTTTTTAAGCTACTGCGACCTACACCGCTCTTGCAAGGGGCATTTAAACCGTCTTGTTAAGCTACTACGACCTGCACGTCTCTTCCAAGGGGCATTAAAACCATTTTGTTAAGCTACTGCTACCGCCACCGCTCTTCCAAGGGGCATTTAAACGGTCTTGTTAAGCTACTGCGACCTGCACGTCTCTTCCAAGGGGCATTTAAACCGTCTTGTTAAGCTTCTGCGACCTGCATGTCTCTTCCAAGGGGCATTTAAACCGTCTTGTTAAGCTACTGCGACCTCCACTGCTCTTCCAAGGGGCATTTAAACAACCTTGTTAAGCTACTACGACCTGCACGTCTCTTCCAAGGGGCATTTAAACCATCTTGTTAAGCTACTGGTACCGCCACCACTCTTCCAAGGGGCAATTTAACAGTCTTGTTAAGCTACTGCGACCTGCACGTCTCTTCCAAGGGGCATTTAAACCGTCTTGTTAAGCTACTGTGACCTCCACCGCTCTTCCAAGGGGCATTTAAACTGTCTTGTTAAGCTACTGCGACCTGCATGTCTCTTCCAAGGGGCATTTAAACCGTCTTGTTAAGCTACTGCAACCTGCACGTCTCTTCCAAGGGGCATTTAAACCGTCTTGTTAAGCTACTGTGACCTCCACCGCTCTTCCAAGGGGCATTTAAACCGTCTTGTTAAGCTACTGTAACCTGCATGCCTCTTCCAAGGGGCATTTAAACGGTCTTGTTAAGCTACTGCGAACTGCACGTCTCTTCCAAGGGGCATTTAAACCGTTTTGTTAAGCTTCTGCGACCTGCATGTCTCTTCCAATGGGCATTTAAACCGTCTTGTTAAGCTATTGCGACCTCCACCGCGCTTCCAAGGGGCATTTAAACCGCCTTGTTAAGATACTACTACCTGCACTTCTCTTCCAAGGGGCATTTAAACCATCTTGTTAAGCTACTGCTACCGCCACCGCTCTTGCAACGGGCATTTTAACCGTCTTGTTAAGCTACTGCGACCTGCACGTCTCTTCCAAGGGGCATTTAAACCGTCTTGTTAAGCTACTGCGACCTCCACCGCTCTTCCAAGGGGCATTTAAACTGTCTTGTTAAGCTACTGCGACCTGCATGTCTCTTCCAAGGGGCATTTAAACCGTCTTGTTAAGCTACTGCAACCTGCACGTCTCTTCCAAGGGGCATTTAAACCGTCTTGTTAAGCTACTGCGACCTGCATGTCTCTTCCAAGGGGCATTTAAACGGTCTTGTTAAGCTACTGCGACCTGCACGTCTCTTCCAAGGGGCATTTAAGTCGTCTTGTTAAGCTGCTGCGACCTGCATGTCTCTTCCAAGGGGCATTTAAACCATCTTGTTAAGCTACTGCGACCTCCACCGCTCTTCCAAGGGGCATTTAAACCGTCTTGTTAAGCTACTACGACCTGCACGTCTCTTCCAAGGGGCATTTAAACCATCTTGTTAAGCTACTGCTACCGCCACCGCTCTTCCAAGGGGCATTTTAACCGTCTTGTTAAGCTACTGCGACCTGCACGTCTCTTTCAAGGGGCATTTAAACTGTCTTGTTAAGCTACTGCGACCGCTACCGCTCTTCCAAGTGGCATTTAAACCGTCTTGTTAAGCTACTGCGACCGCTACCGCTCTTCCAAGTGGCATTTAAACCGTCTTGTTAAGCTACTGCGACCTGCATGTCTCTTCCAGGGGGCATTTAAACCTTCTTGAAAAGTTACTTCGACTTGCACGTCTTTTCCAAGGGGCATTTAAACGCTCTTGCTAAGCTACTGCGCCTTGCACGTCTTTTCCAAGGGGCATTTAAAAAGACTTGTTAAGCTACTGCGACCTTTACGGCTCCTCCAAGGGGCATTTAAACCATCTTGTTAAGCTACTGCGACCTGCATGTCTCTTCCAAGGGGTATTTAAACCATCTTGTTAAGCTACTACGACCTGCACGTCTCTTCCAAGGGGCATTTAAACCATCTTGTTAAGCTACTGCTACCGCCACCGCTCTTCCAAGGGGCATTTTAACCGTCTTGTTAAGCTACTGCGACCTGCACGTCTCTTCCAAGGGGCATTTAAACCGTCTTGTTAAGCTACTGCGACCTCCACCGCTCTTCCAAGGTGCATTTAAACCGTCTTGTTAAGCTACTGCGACCTGCACGTCTCTTCCAATGGGCATTTAAACTGTCTTGTTAAGCTACTGCTACCGCGACCGCTCTTCCAAGGGTCATTTAAACCGTCTTGTTAAGCTCCTGTAACCTCCACCTCTTTTCCAAGTGGCATTTAAACCGTCTTGTTAAGCTACTGCAACTTGCACGTCTCTTCCAAGGAGCATTTAAACTGTCTTGTTAAGCTACTGAGACCTGCATGTCTCTTCCAAGGGGCATTTAAACCGTCTTATTAAGCTACTGCTACCGCCACCGCACTTCCAAGGGGCTCTTTAACCGTCTTGTTAAGCTACTGCGACCTGCACGTCTCTTTCAAGGGGCATTTAAACTGTCTTGTTAAGCTACTGCGACCGCTACCGCTCTTCCAAGTGGCATTTAAACCGTCTTGTTAAGCTACTGCGACCTGCATGTCTCTTCCAGGGGGCATTTAAACCTTCTTGAAAAGTTACTTCGACTTGCACGTCTTTTCCAAGGGGCATTTAAACGCTCTTGCTAAGCTACTGCGCCTTGCACGTCTTTTCCAAGGGGCATTTAAAAAGACTTGTTAAGCTACTGCGATCTTTACGGCTCCTCCAAGGGGCATTTAAACCATCTTGTTAAGCTACTGCGACCTGCATGTCTCTTCCAAGGGGCATTTAAACCATCTTGTTAAGCTACTGCGACCTGCACGTCTCTTCCAAGGGGCATTTAAACCGTCTTGTTAAGCTACTGCTACCGCCACCGCTCTTCCCAGGGGCATTTTAAACGTTTTGTTAAGCTACTGCGACCTGCACTTCTCTTTCAACGGGCATTTAAACCGTCTTGTTAAGCTACTGTAAACTCCACCTCTTTTCCAAGGGGCATTTAAACAGTCTTGTAAAGCTACAATAACCTGCACGTCTCTTCCAAGGGGCATTTAAACCATCTTGTTAAGCTACTGCGACCTGCATGTCTCTACCAAGGGGCATTTAAACCGTCTTGTTAAGCTACTGCGACCTGCACATCTCTTCCAAGGGGCATTTAAACCTTCTTTTTAAGCTACTGCGACCTGCACGTGTCTTCCAAGGGGCATTTAAACCGTCTTGTTAAGCTACTGCGACCTGCACGTCTCTTCCAATGGGCATTTAAACAGTCTTGTTAAGCTACTGCTACCGCGACCGCACTTCCAAGGGGCACTTTAACCGTCTTGTTAAGCTACTGCGACCTGCACGTCTCTTTCAAGGGGCACTTTAACCGTCTTGTTAAGCTACTGCGACCTGCATGTCTCTTCCAAGGGGCATTTAAACCGTCTTGAAAAGCTACTGCGACTTGCACGTCTTTTCCAAGGGGCATTTAAACCGTCATGTTAAGCTACTGCGACTTGCACGTCTTTTGCAAGGGGTCATTTAAACCGTCATGTTAAGCTACTGCTACTGCGACCGATCTTCCAAGGGGCATTTAAACTGTCTTGTTAAGCTCCTGTAACCTCCACCTCTTTTCCAAGGGGCATTTAAACCGTCTTGTTAAGCTACTGCAACCTGCACGTCTCTTCCAAGGAGCATTTAAACCGTCTTGTTAAGCTACTGCGACCTGCATGTCTCTTCCAAGGGGCATTTTAACCGTCTTGTTAAGCTACTGCTACCGCCACCGCACTTCCAAGGGGCTCTTTAACCGTCTTGTTAAGCTACTGCGACCTGCACGTCTCTTTCAAGTGGCATTTAAACTGTCTTGTTAAGCTACTGCGACCGCTACCGCTCTTCCAAGGGGCATTTAAACCGTCTTGTTAAGCCACTGCGACCTGCATTTCTCTTCCAAGGGGCATTTATACCATCTTGAAAAGCTGCTGCGACTTGCACGTTTTTTCCAAGGGGCATTTAAACCGTTTTGTTAAGCTACTGCGCCTTGCACTTCTTTTCCAAGGGGCATTTAAACCGTCTTGTTAAGCTACTGCGCCTTGCACGTCTTTTCCAAGGGTCATTTAAACCGTCTTGTTAAGCTACTGCGACCTTTCTGCTCTTCCAAGGGGCATTTAAACCGTCTTGTTAAGCTACTGCGACCTGCCTGTCTCTTCCAAGGGGCAATTAAACCATCTTGTTAAGCTACTGCGACCTGCACGTCTCTTCCAAGGGGCATTTAAACAGTCTTGTTAAGCTAATGCTACCGCCACCGCTCTTCCCAGGGGCATTTTAACCGTTTTGTTAAACTACTGCGACCTGCACTTCTCTTTCAACGGGCATTTAAACCGTCTTGTTAAACTACTGTAACCTCCACCTCTTTTCCAAGGGGCATTTAAACCGTCTTGTTAAGCTACTGCAACCTGCACGTCTCTTCCAAAGGGCATTTAAACCGTCTTGTTAAGATACTGTGACCTGCATGTCTCTACCAATGGGCATTTAAACCGTCTTGTTAAGCTACCGCGACCTGCACATCTCTTCCAAGGGGCATTTAAACTGTCTTGTTAAGCTACTGCTACCGCTCTTCCAAGGGGCATTTAAACCTTCTTGTTAAGCTACTGCGACCTGCATGTCTCTTCCAAGGGGCACTTAAACCGTCTTGAAAAGCTACTGCGACTTGCACGTCTTTTCCAAGGGGCATTTAAACCGTCATGTTAAGCTACTGCGACTTGCACGTCTTTTGCAAGGGGTCATTTAAATCGTCATGTTAAGCTACTGCTACCGCGACCGCTCTTCCAAGGGGCATTTAAACCGTCTTGTTAAGCTACTGTAACCTCCACCTCTTTTCCAAGGGGCATTTAAACCGTCTTGTTAAGCTACTGCAAGCTGCACGTCTCTTCCAAGGAGCATTTACACCGTTTTGTTAAGCTACTGCGACCTGCATGTCTCTTCCAAGGGGCATTTAAACCGTCTTGTTAAGCTACTGCTACCGCCACCGCACTTCCAAGGGGCTCTTTAACCGTCTTGTTAAGCTACTGCGACCTGCACGTCTCTTTCAAGGGGCATCTAAACTGTCTTGTTAAGCTACTGCGACCGCTACCGCTCTTCCAAGGGGCATTTAAACCGTCTTGTTAAGCTACTGCGACCTGCATGTCTCTTCCAAGGGGCATTTAAACCATCTTGAAAAGCTACTGCGACTTGCACGTCTTTTCCAAGGGGCATTTAAACAGTCTTGTTAAGCTACTGCTCCTTGCACGTCTTTTCCAAGGGACATTTAAACCGTCTTGTTAAGCTACTGCTCCTTGCACGTCTTTTCCAAGGGGCATTTAAACCATCTTGTTAAGCTACTGCGACCTGCACGTCTCTTCCAAGGGGCATTTAAACCGTCTTGTTAGGCTACTGCTACCGCCACCGCTCTTCCCAGGTGCATTTTAACCGTTTTGTTAAGCTACTGCGACCTGCACTTCTCTTTCAACGGGCATTTAAACCGTGTTGTTAAGCTACTGTAACCTCCACCTCTTTTCCAAGGGGCATTTAAACTGTCTTGTTAAGCTACAGCAACCTGCACGTCTCTTCCAAGGGGCATTTAAACCGTCTTGTTAAGTTACTGCCACCTGCTGTCTCTACCAAGTGGCATTTAAACCGTCTTGTTAAGCTACTGCGACCTGCACATCTCTTCCAAGGGGCATTTAAACCTTCTTGTTAAGCTACTGCGACCTGCACGTCTCTTCCAATGGGCATTTAAACCGTCTTGTTTAGCTACTGCTACCGCCACCGCACTTCCAAGGGGCACTTTAACCGTCTTGTTAAGCTACTGCGACCTGCACGTCTCTTTCAAGGGGCATTTAAACTGTCTTGTTAAGCTACAGCGACCGCTACCGCTCTTCCAATGGGCATTTAAACCGTCTTGTTAAGCTACTGCGACCTGCACATCTCTTCCAAGGGGCATTTAAACCTTCTTGTTAAGTTACTGCGACCTGCACGTCTCTTTCAAGCGGCATTTAAACTGTCTTGTTAAGCTACTGCGACCGCTACTGCTCTTCCAAGGGGTATTTAAACCGTCTTGTTAAACTACTGCGACCTGCATGTCTCTTCCAAGGGGCATTTAAACCATCTTGAAAAGCTACTGCGACTTGCACGTCTTTTCCAAGGGGCATTTAAACAGTCATGTTAAGCTACTGCGACTTGCACGTCTTTTGCAAGGGGTCATTTAAACCCTCTTGTTAAGCTACTGCTACCGCCACTGCTCTTCCAAGGGACATTTCAACCGTCTTGTTAAGCTACTGCAACCTGCATTTCTCTTGCAAGGGGCATTTAAACCGTCTTGCTAAGCTACTGCGACTTGCACGTCTTTTGCAAGGGGTCATTTAAACCGTCATGTTAAGCTACTGCTACCGCGACCGCTCTTCCAAGGGGCATTTAAACCGTCTTGTTAAGCTACTGTAACCTCCACCTCTTTTCCAAGGGGCATTTAAACCGTCTTGTTAAGCTACTGCAAGCTGCACGTCTTTTCCAAGGAGCATTTAAACCGTTTTGTTAAGCTACTGCGACCTGCATGTCTCTTCCAAGGGGCATTTAAACCGTCTTGTTAAGCTACTGCTACCGCCACCGCACTTCCAAGGGGCACTTTAACCGTCTAGTTAAGCTACTGCGACCTGCACGTCTCTTTCAAGGTGCATCTAAACTGTCTTGTTAAGCTACTGCGACCGCTACCGCTCTTCCAAGGGGCATTTAAACCGTCTTGTTAAGCTACTGCGACCTGCATGTCTCTTCCAAGGGGCATTTAAACCATCTTGAAAAGTTACTGCGACTTGCACGTCTTTTCCAAGGGGCATTTAAACAGTCTTGTTAAGCTACTGCTCCTTGCACGTCTTTTCCAAGGGACATTTAAACTGTCTTGTTAAGCTACTGCTCCTTGCACGTCTTTTCCAAGGGGCATTTAAACCATCTTGTTAAGCTACTGCGACCTGCACGTCTCTTCCAAGGGGCATTTAAACCGTCTTGTTAAGCTACTGCTCCTTGCACGTCTTTTGCAAGGGGTCATTTAAACCCTCTTGTTAAGCTACTGCTACCGCCACTGCTCTTCCAAGGGACATTTCAACGGTCTTGTTAAGCTACTGCAACCTGCATTTCTCTTGCAAGTGGCATTTAAACCGTCTTGCTAAGCTACTGCGACCTCCACGTCTCTTTCAAGGTGCATTTAAACCGTCTTGTTAAGCTACTGCGACCTGCACATCTCTTCCAAGGGGCATTTAAACCTTCTTGTTAAGCTACTGCGATCTCCACCGCTCTTCCAAGGGGCATTTAAACCGTCTTGTTAAGCTACTGCGACCTGCACGTCTCTTCCAATGGGCATTTAAACGGTCATGTTAAGCTACTGCAACCTGCACGTCTCATCCAAGGGGCATTTAAACCGTCTTGTTAAGCTACTGCGACCTGCACGTCTCTTCCAAGGGGCATTTAAACCGTCTTGTTAAGCTGCTGCGACCTGCATGTCTCTTCCAAGGGGCATTTAAACCGTCTTGTTAAGCTACTGCGACCTGCAAGTCTCTTCCAAGGGGCATTTAAACGGTCTTGTTAAGCTACTGCGACCTGCACGTTTCTTCCAAGGGGCATTTAAACCGTCTTGTTAAGCTTCTGCGACCTGCATGTCTCTTCCAAGGGGCATTTAAACCGTCTTGTTAAGCTACTGCGACCTCCACCGCTCTTCCAAGGGGCATTTAAACCACCTTGTTAAGCTACTACGACCTGCACGTCTCTTCCAAGGGGCATTTAAACCATCTTTTTAAGCTACTGCTACCGCCACCGCTCTTCCAAGGGGGCAATTTAACAGTCTTGTTAAGCTACTGCGACCTGCACGTCTCTTCCAAGGGGCATTTAAACCGTCTTGTTAAGCTACTGTAACCTCCACCACTTTTCCAAGGGGCATTTAAACCGTCTTGTTAAGCTACTGCGACCTGCATGTTTTTTACAAGGGGCATTTAAACCGTCTTGAAAAGCTACTGCGACCTGCACGTCTCTTCCAAGGGGCATTTAAACCGTCTTGTTAAGCTACTGCGACTTGCACGTCTTTTCCAAGGGGCATTTAAACCGTCTTGTTAAGCTACTGTACTCTCCACCACTTTTCCAAGGGGCATTTAAACCATCTTGTTCAGCTACTGCAACCTGCACGTCTCTACCAAGGGGCATTTAAACCATCTTGTTAAACTACGGCGACTTGCATGTCTTTTCCAAGGGGCATTTAAACCGTCTTGTTAAGCTATTGTAACCTCCACCACTTTTCCAAGGGACATTTAAGCCATCTTGTTAAGCTGCTGCGACCTGCATGTCTCAACCAAGGGGCATTTAAATTGTCTTGTTAAGCTACTGCGACCTCCACCGCTCTTCCAAGGGGCATTTAAACCATCTTGTTAAGCTTCTGCGACCTGCACGTCTCTTCCAAAGAGCATTTAAATCGTCTTGTTAAGCTACTGCTACTGCCACCCCTCTTCCAAGGGGCATTTTAACCATCTTGTTAAGCTACTGCGACCTGCACGTCTCTTTCAACGGGCATTTAAACCGTCTTGTTAAGCTTCTACGCCTTGCACATCTTTTCCAAGGGGCATTTAAACGGTCTTGTTAAGCTACTGCGACCTTTACCACTCTTCCAAGGGGCATTTAAACCGTCTTGTTAAGCTACTGCGACCTGCATGTCTCTTCCAAGGGGCATTTAAACCGTCTTGTTAAGCTACTGCGACCTGCACGTCTCTTCCAAGGGGCATTTAAACCGTATTGTTAAGCTACTGCTACCGCCACCGCTCTTCCCAGGGGCATTTTAACCGTTTTGTTAAGCTACTGCGACTTGCACTTCTCTTTCAACGGGCATATAAACCGGCTTGTTAAGCTACTGTAACCTCCACCTCTTTTCCAAGGGGCATTTAAACCGTCTTGTTAAGCTACTGCAACCTGCACGTCTCTTCCAAGGGGCATTTAAGCCTTCTTTTTAAGCTACTGCGACCTGCACGTCTCTTCCAATGGGCATTTAAACAGTCTTGTTAAGCTACTGCGACCTCCACCGCTCTTCCAAGAGGCATTTAAACCGTCTTGTTAAGCTACTGCGACCTGCACGTCTCTTCCAATGGGCATTTAAACCGTCTTGTTAAGCTACTGCTACCGCGACCGCACTTCCAAGGGGCACTTTAACCGTCTTGTTAATCTACTGCGACCTGCACGTCTCTTTCAAGGGGCATTTAAACTGTCTTGTTAAGCTACTGCGACCGCTATCGCTCGTCCAAGGGGCATTTAAACCGTCTTGTTAAGCTACTGCGACCTGCATGTCTCTTCCAAGGGGCATTTAAACCGTCTTAAAAAGCTACTGCGACATGCACGTCTTTTCCAAGGGGCATTTAAAACGTCATGTTAAGCGTCTGCGACTTGCACGTCTTTTGCAAGGGGTCATTTAAACCGTCATGTTAAGCTACTGCTACCGCGACCGCTCTTCCAAGGGGCATTTAAACCGTCTTGTTAAGCTACTATAACCTCCACCTCTTTTCCGAGGGGCATTTAAACCGTCTTGTTAAGCTACTGCAACCTGCACGTCTCTTCCAAGGAGCATTTAAACCATCTTGTTAAGCTACTGCGACCGGCATGTCTCTTCCAAGGGGCATTTAAACCGTCTTGTTAAGCTACTGCTACCGCCACCGCACTTCCAAGGGGCTCTTTAACCGTCTTATTAAGTTACTGCGACCTGCACGTCTCTTTCAAGGGGCATTTAAACTGTCTTGTTAAGCTACTGCGACCGCTACCGCTCTTGCAAGGGGCATTTAAACCGTCTTGTTAAGCTACCACGACCTGCATGTCTCTTCCAAGGGGCATTTAAACCATCTTGAAAAGCTACTGCGACTTGCACGTCTTTTCCAAGGGGCATTTAAACCGTCTTGTTAAGCTACTGCGCCTTGCACGTCTTTTCCAAGGGGCATTTAAACCGTCTTGTTAAGCTACTGCGACCTTTACCGCTCTTCCAATGGGCATTTAAACCATCTTGTTAAGCTACTGCGACCTGCATGTCTCTTCCAAGGGGCATTTAAACCATCTTGTTAAGCTACTGCGACCTGCACGTCTCTTTCAAGGGGCATTTAAACCGTCTTGTTAAGCTACTGCTACCGCCACCGCTCTTCCCAGGGGCATTTTAACCGTTTTGTTAAGCTACTGCGACCTGCACTTCTCTTTCAACGGGAATTTAAACCGTCTTGTTAAGCTACTGTAACCTCCACCTCTTTTCCAAGGGGCATTTAAACTGTCTTGTTAAGCTACTGCAACCTGCACGTCTCTTCCAAGGGGCATTTAAACCATCTTGTTAAGCTACTGCGTCCTGCACATCTCTTCCAAGGGGCATTTAAACCTTCTTATTAAGCTACTGCGACCTGCACGTCTCTTCCAAGGGGCATTTAAACAGTCTTGTTAAGCTACTGCAACCTCCACCGCTCTTCCAAGGTGCATTTAAATCGTCTTGGTAAGCTACTGCGACCTGCACGTCTCTTTCAAGTGGCATTTAAACTGTCTTGTTAAGCTAATGCGACCGCTACCGCTCTTCCAAGGGGCATTTAAACCGTCTTGTTAAGCTACTGCGACCTGCATGTCTCTTCCAAGGGGCATTTAAACCGTCTTGAAATGCTACTGCGACTTGCACGTCTTTTCCAAGGGGCATTTAAACCGTCATGTTAAGCTACTGCGATTTGCACGTCTTTTGAAAGGTGTCATTGAAACCGTCTTGTTAAGCTACTGCAACCTGCACGTCTCTTCCAAGGAGCATTTAATCCGTCTTGTTAAGCTACTGCGACCTGCATGTCTCTTCCAAGGGGCATTTAAACCGTCTTGTTAAGCTACTGCTACCGCCACCGCACTTCCAAGGGGCTCTTTAACCGTCTTGTTAAGCTACTGCGACCTGCACGTCTCTTCCAAGGGGCATTGAAACTGTCTTGTTAAGCTACTGCTACCGCCACCGCTCTTCCCAGGGGCATTTTAACCGTTTTGTTAAGCTACTGCGACCTGCACTTCTCTTTCAACGGGCATTTAAACTGTCTTGTTAAGCTACTGTAACCTCCACCTCTTTTCCAAGGGGCATTTAAACCGTCTTGTTAAGCTACTGCAACCTGCACGTCTCTTCCAAGGGGCATTTAAACAGTCTTGTTAAGCTACTGCGACCTACATGTCTCTACCAACGGGCATTTAAACCGTCTTGTTAAGCTACTGCGACCTGCACATCTCTTCCAAGGGGCATTTAAACCTTCTTGTTAAGCTACTGCGACCTGCACGTCTATTGCAAGGGGTCATTTAAACCGTCATGTTAAGCTACTGCGACTTGCACGTCTTTTGCAAGGGGTCATTTAAACCGTCATGTAAAGCTACTGCGACCTGCATGTCTCTTCCAAGGGGCACTTAAATCGTCTTGTTAAGCTACTGCGACCTACACATCTTTTCCAAAGGGCATTTAAACCTTCTTGTTAAGCTACTGCGACCTGCACGTCTCTTCCAAGGGGCATTTAAACCGTCTTGTTAAGATACTGTAACCTCCACCTCTTTTCCAAGGGGCATTTAAACTGTCTTGTTAAGCTACAGCAACCTGCACGTCTCTTCCAAGGGGCATTTAAACCGTCTTGTTAAGTTACTGCCACCTGCTGTCTCTACCAAGTGGCATTTAAACCGTCTTGTTAAGCTACTGCGACCTGCACATCTCTTCCAAGGGGCATTTAAACCTTCTTGTTAAGCTACTGCGACCTGCACGTCTCTTCCAATGGGCATTTAAACCGTCTTGTTTAGCTACTGCTACCGCCACCGCACTTCAAAGGGGCACTTTAACCGTCTTGTTAAGCTACTGCGACCTGCACGTCTCTTTCAAGGGGCATTTAAACTGTCTTGTTAAGCTACAGCGACCGCTACCGCTCTTCCAATGGGCATTTAAACCGTCTTGTTAAGCTACTGCGACCTGCACATCTCTTCCAAGGGGCATTTAAACCTTCTTGTTAAGTTACTGCGACCTGCACGTCTCTTTCAAGCGGCATTTAAACTGTCTTGTTAAGCTACTGCGACCGCTACTGCTCTTCCAAGGGGTATTTAAACCGTCTTGTTAAACTACTGCGACCTGCATGTCTCTTCCAAGGGGCATTTAAACCATCTTGAAAAGCTACTGCGACTTGCACGTCTTTTCCAAGGGGCATTTAAACAGTCATGTTAAGCTACTGCGACTTGCACGTCTTTTGCAAGGGGTCATTTAAACCCTCTTGTTAAGCTACTGCTACCGCCACTGCTCTTCCAAGGGACATTTCAACCGTCTTGTTAAGCTACTGCAACCTGCATTTCTCTTGCAAGGGGCATTTAAACCGTCTTGCTAAGCTACTGCGACTTGCACGTCTTTTCCAAGGGGCATTTAAACCGTCATGTTAAGCTACTGCGATTTGCACGTCTTTTGAAAGGTGTCATTGAAACCGTCTTGTTAAGCTACTGCAACCTGCACGTCTCTTCCAAGGAGCATTTAATCCGTCTTGTTAAGCTACTGCGACCTGCATGTCTCTTCCAAGGGGCATTTAAACCGTCTTGTTAAGCTACTGCTACCGCCACCGCACTTCCAAGGGGCTCTTTAACCGTCTTGTTAAGCTACTGCGACCTGCACGTCTCTTCCAAGGGGCATTGAAACTGTCTTGTTAAGCTACTGCTACCGCCACCGCTCTTCCCAGGGGCATTTTAACCGTTTTGTTAAGCTACTGCGACCTGCACTTCTCTTTCAACGGGCATTTAAACTGTCTTGTTAAGCTACTGTAACCTCCACCTCTTTTCCAAGGGGCATTTAAACCGTCTTGTTAAGCTACTGCAACCTGCACGTCTCTTCCAAGGGGCATTTAAACAGTCTTGTTAAGCTACTGCGACCTACATGTCTCTACCAACGGGCATTTAAACCGTCTTGTTAAGCTACTGCGACCTGCACATCTCTTCCAAGGGGCATTTAAACCTTCTTGTTAAGCTACTGCGACCTGCACGTCTATTGCAAGGGGTCATTTAAACCGTCATGTTAAGCTACTGCGACTTGCACGTCTTTTGCAAGGGGTCATTTAAACCGTCATGTAAAGCTACTGCGACCTGCATGTCTCTTCCAAGGGGCACTTAAATCGTCTTGTTAAGCTACTGCGACCTACACATCTTTTCCAAAGGGCATTTAAACCTTCTTGTTAAGCTACTGCGACCTGCACGTCTCTTCCAAGGGGCATTTAAACCGTCTTGTTAAGATACTGTAACCTCCACCTCTTTTCCAAGGGGCATTTAAACTGTCTTGTTAAGCTACAGCAACCTGCACGTCTCTTCCAAGGGGCATTTAAACCGTCTTGTTAAGTTACTGCCACCTGCTGTCTCTACCAAGTGGCATTTAAACCGTCTTGTTAAGCTACTGCGACCTGCACATCTCTTCCAAGGGGCATTTAAACCTTCTTGTTAAGCTACTGCGACCTGCACGTCTCTTCCAATGGGCATTTAAACCGTCTTGTTTAGCTACTGCTACCGCCACCGCACTTCAAAGGGGCACTTTAACCGTCTTGTTAAGCTACTGCGACCTGCACGTCTCTTTCAAGGGGCATTTAAACTGTCTTGTTAAGCTACAGCGACCGCTACCGCTCTTCCAATGGGCATTTAAACCGTCTTGTTAAGCTACTGCGACCTGCACATCTCTTCCAAGGGGCATTTAAACCTTCTTGTTAAGTTACTGCGACCTGCACGTCTCTTTCAAGCGGCATTTAAACTGTCTTGTTAAGCTACTGCGACCGCTACTGCTCTTCCAAGGGGTATTTAAACCGTCTTGTTAAACTACTGCGACCTGCATGTCTCTTCCAAGGGGCATTTAAACCATCTTGAAAAGCTACTGCGACTTGCACGTCTTTTCCAAGGGGCATTTAAACAGTCATGTTAAGCTACTGCGACTTGCACGTCTTTTGCAAGGGGTCATTTAAACCCTCTTGTTAAGCTACTGCTACCGCCACTGCTCTTCCAAGGGACATTTCAACCGTCTTGTTAAGCTACTGCAACCTGCATTTCTCTTGCAAGGGGCATTTAAACCGTCTTGCTAAGCTACTGCGACTTGCACGTCTTTTGCAAGGGGTCATTTAAACCGTCATGTTAAGCTACTGCTACCGCGACCGCTCTTCCAAGGGGCATTTAAACCGTCTTGTTAAGCTACTGTAACCTCCACCTCTTTTCCAAGGGGCATTTAAACCGTCTTGTTAAGCTACTGCAAGCTGCACGTCTTTTCCAAGGAGCATTTAAACCGTTTTGTTAAGCTACTGCGACCTGCATGTCTCTTCCAAGGGGCATTTAAACCGTCTTGTTAAGCTACTGCTACCGCCACCGCACTTCCAAGGGGCACTTTAACCGTCTAGTTAAGCTACTGCGACCTGCACGTCTCTTTCAAGGTGCATCTAAACTGTCTTGTTAAGCTACTGCGACCGCTACCGCTCTTCCAAGGGGCATTTAAACCGTCTTGTTAAGCTACTGCGACCTGCATGTCTCTTCCAAGGGGCATTTAAACCATCTTGAAAAGCTACTGCGACTTGCACGTCTTTTCCAAGGGGCATTGAAACAGTCTTGTTAAGCTACTGCTCCTTGCACGTCTTTTCCAAGGGACATTTAAACTGTCTTGTTAAGCTACTGCTCCTTGCACGTCTTTTCCAAGGGGCATTTAAACCATCTTGTTAAGCTACTGCGACCTGCACGTCTCTTCCAAGGGGCATTTAAACCGTCTTGTTAAGCTACTGCTCCTTGCACGTCTTTTGCAAGGGGTCATTTAAACCCTCTTGTTAAGCTACTGCTACCGCCACTGATCTTCCAAGGGACATTTCAACGGTCTTGTTAAGCTACTGCAACCTGCATTTCTCTTGCAAGTGGCATTTAAACCGTCTTGCTAAGCTACTGCGACCTCCACGTCTCTTTCAAGGTGCATTTAAACCGTCTTGTTAAGCTACTGCGACCTGCACATCTCTTCCACGGAGCATTTAAACCTTCTTGTTAAGCTACTGCAACCTCCACCGCTCTTCCAAGGGGCATTTAAACCGTCTTGTTAAGCTACTGCGACCTGCACGTCTCTTCCAAGGGGCATTTAAACTGTCTTGTTAAGCTACTGCGACCTGCATGTCTCTTCCAAGGGGCATTTAAACCGTCTTGTTAAGCTACTGCAACCTGCACGTCTCTTCCAAGGGGCATTTAAACCGTCTTGTTAAGCTGCTGCGACCTGCATGTCTCTTCCAAGGGGCATTTAAACGGTCTTGTTAAGCTACTGCGAACTGCACGTCTCTTCCAAGGGGCATTTAAACCGTCTTGTTAAGCTTCTGCGACCTTCATGTTTCTTCCAAGGGGCATTTAAACCGTCTTGTTAAGCTATTGCGACCTCCACCGCTCTTCCAAGGGGCATTTAAAACGCCTTGTTAAGCTACTACGACCTGCACTTCTCCTCCAAGGGGCATTTAAACCATCTTGTTAAGCTACTGCTACCGCCAGCGCTCTTCCAAGGGGCATTTTAACCGTCTTTTTAAGCTACTGCGACCTGCACGTCTCTTCCAAGGGGCATTTAAACCGTCTTGTTAAGCTACTGCGACCTTTCTGCTCTTCCAAGGGGCATTTAAACCGTCTTGTTAAGCTACTGCGACATGCACGTCTTTTCCAAGGGGCATTTAAACCGTCATGTTAAGCTACTGCGACTTGCACGTCTTTTGCAAGGGGTCATTTAAACCCTCTTGTTAAGCTACTGCTACCGCCACTGCTCTTCCAAGGGACATTTCAACCGTCTTGTTAAGCTACTGCAACCTGCATTTCTCTTGCAAGGGGCATTTAAACCATCTTGCTAAGCTACTGCGACCTCCACGTCTCTTTCAAGGTGCATTTAAACCGTCTTGTTAAGCTACTGCGACCTGCACATCTCTTCCAAGGGGCATTTAAACCTTCTTGTTAAGCTACTGCGACCTCCACCGCTCTTCCAAGGGGCATTTAAACCGTCTTGTTAAGCTACTGCGACCTGCACGTCTCTTCCAATGGGCATTTAAACGGTCATGTTAAGCTACTGCAACCTGCACGTCTCATCCAAGGGGCATTTAAACCATCTTGTTAAGCTACTGCGACCTGCACGTCTCTTCCAAGGGGCATTTAAACCGTCTTGTTAAGCTGCTGCGACCTGCATGTCTCTTCCAAGGGGCATTTAAACCGTCTTGTTAAGCTACTGCGACCTGCAAGTCTCTTCCAAGGGGCATTTAAACGGTCTTGTTAAGCTACTGCGACCTGCACGTTTCTTCCAAGGGGCATTTAAACCGTCTTGTTAAGCTTCTGCGACCTGCATGTCTCTTCCAAGGGGCATTTAAACCGTCTTGTTAAGCTACTGCGACCTCCACCGCTCTTCCAAGGGGCATTTAAACCACCTTGTTAAGCTACTACGACCTGCACGTCTCTTCCAAGGGGCATTTAAACCATCTTTTTAAGCTACTGCTACCGCCACCGCTCTTCCAAGGGGGCAATTTAACAGTCTTGTTAAGCTACTGCGACCTGCACGTGTCTTCCAAGGGGCATTTAAACCGTCTTGTTAAGCTACTGTAACCTCCACCACTTTTCCAAGGGGCATTTAAACCGTCTTGTTAAGCTACTGCGACCTGCATGTTTTTTACAAGGGGCATTTAAACCGTCTTGAAAAGCTACTGCGACCTGCACGTCTCTTCCAAGGGGCATTTAAACCGTCTTGTTAAGCTACTGCGACTTGCACGTCTTTTCCAAGGGGCATTTAAACCGTCTTGTTAAGCTACTGTACTCTCCACCACTTTTCCAAGGGGCATTTAAACCATCTTGTTCAGCTACTGCAACCTGCACGTCTCTACCAAGGGGCATTTAAACCATCTTGTTAAACTACGGCGACTTGCATGTCTTTTCCAAGGGGCATTTAAACCGTCTTGTTAAGCTATTGTAACCTCCACCACTTTTCCAAGGGACATTTAAGCGATCTTGTTAAGCTGCTGCGACCTGCATGTCTCAACCAAGGGGCATTTAAATTGTCTTGTTAAGCTACTGCGACCTCCACCGCTCTTCCAAGGGGCATTTAAACCATCTTGTTAAGCTTCTGCGACCTGCACGTCTCTTCCAAAGAGCATTTAAATCGTCTTGTTAAGCTACTGCTACTGCCACCCCTCTTCCAAGGGGCATTTTAACCATCTTGTTAAGCTACTGCGACCTGCACGTCTCTTTCAACGGGCATTTAAGCCGTCTTGTTAAGCTTCTACGCCTTGCACATCTTTTCCAAGGGGCATTTAAACGGTCTTGTTAAGCTACTGCGACCTTTACCACTCTTCCAAGGGGCATTTAAACCGTCTTGTTAAGCTACTGCGACCTGCATGTCTCTTCCAAGGGGCATTTAAACCGTCTTGTTAAGCTACTGCGACCTGCACGTCTCTTCCAAGGGGCATTTAAACCGTATTGTTAAGCTACTGCTACCGCCACCGCTCTTCCCAGGGGCATTTTAACCGTTTTGTTAAGCTACTGCGACTTGCACTTCTCTTTCAACGGGCATATAAACCGGCTTGTTAAGCTACTGTAACCTCCACCTCTTTTCCAAGGGGCATTTAAACCGTCTTGTTAAGCTACTGCAACCTGCACGTCTCTTCCAAGGGGCATTTAAGCCTTCTTTTTAAGCTACTGCGACCTGCACGTCTCTTCCAATGGGCATTTAAACAGTCTTGTTAAGCTACTGCGACCTCCACCGCTCTTCCAAGAGGCATTTAAACCGTCTTGTTAAGCTACTGCGACCTGCACGTCTCTTCCAATGGGCATTTAAACCGTCTTGTTAAGCTACTGCTACCGCGACCGCACTTCCAAGGGGCACTTTAACCGTCTTGTTAATCTACTGCGACCTGCACGTCTCTTTCAAGGGGCATTTAAACTGTCTTGTTAAGCTACTGCGACCGCTATCGCTCGTCCAAGGGGCATTTAAACCGTCTTGTTAAGCTACTGCGACCTGCATGTCTCTTCCAAGGGGCATTTAAACCGTCTTAAAAAGCTACTGCGACATGCACGTCTTTTCCAAGGGGCATTTAAAACGTCATGTTAAGCGTCTGCGACTTGCACGTCTTTTGCAAGGGGTCATTTAAACCGTCATGTTAAGCTACTGCTACCGCGACCGCTCTTCCAAGGGGCATTTAAACCGTCTTGTTAAGCTACTATAACCTCCACCTCTTTTCCGAGGGGCATTTAAACCGTCTTGTTAAGCTACTGCAACCTGCACGTCTCTTCCAAGGAGCATTTAAACCGTCTTGTTAAGCTACTGCGACCGGCATGTCTCTTCCAAGGGGCATTTAAACCGTCTTGTTAAGCTACTGCTACCGCCACCGCACTTCCAAGGGGCTCTTTAACCGTCTTATTAAGTTACTGCGACCTGCACGTCTCTTTCAAGGGGCATTTAAACTGTCTTGTTAAGCTACTGCGACCGCTACCGCTCTTCCAAGGGGCATTTAAACCGTCTTGTTAAGCTACCACGACCTGCATGTCTCTTCCAAGGGACATTTAAACCATCTTGAAAAGCTACTGCGACTTGCACGTCTTTTCCAAGGGGCATTTAAACCGTCTTGTTAAGCTACTGCGCCTTGCACGTCTTTTCCAAGGGGCATTTAAACCGTCTTGTTAAGCTACTGCGACCTTTACCGCTCTTCCAATGGGCATTTAAACCATCTTGTTAAGCTACTGCGACCTGCATGTCTCTTCCAAGGGGCATTTAAACCATCTTGTTAAGCTACTGCGACCTGCACATCTCTTTCAAGGGGCATTTAAACCGTCTTGTTAAGCTACTGCTACCGCCACCGCTCTTCCCAGGGGCATTTTAACCGTTTTGTTAAGCTACTGCGACCTGCACTTCTCTTTCAACGGGAATTTAAACCGTCTTGTTAAGCTACTGTAACCTCCACCTCTTTTCCAAGGGGCATTTAAACTGTCTTGTTAAGCTACTGCAACCTGCACGTCTCTTCCAAGGGGCATTTAAACCGTCTTGTTAAGCTACTGCGTCCTGCACATCTCTTCCAAGGGGCATTTAAACCTTCTTATTAAGCTACTGCGACCTGCACGTCTCTTCCAAGGGGCATTTAAACAGTCTTGTTAAGCTACTGCAACCTCCACCGCTCTTCCAAGGGGCATTTAAATCGTCTTGGTAAGCTACTGCGACCTGCACGTCTCTTTCAAGTGGCATTTAAACTGTCTTGTTAAGCTAATGCGACCGCTACCGCTCTTCCAAGGGGCATTTAAACCGTCTTGTTAAGCTACTGCGACCTGCATGTCTCTTCCAAGGGGCATTTAAACCGTCTTGAAATGCTACTGCGACTTGCACGTCTTTTCCAAGGGGCATTTAAACCGTCATGTTAAGCTACTGCGATTTGCACGTCTTTTGAAAGGTGTCATTGAAACCGTCTTGTTAAGCTACTGCAACCTGCACGTCTCTTCCAAGGAGCATTTAATCCGTCTTGTTAAGCTACTGCGACCTGCATGTCTCTTCCAAGGGGCATTTAAACCGTCTTGTTAAGCTACTGCTACCGCCACCGCACTTCCAAGGGGCTCTTTAACCGTCTTGTTAAGCTACTGCGACCTGCACGTCTCTTCCAAGGGGCATTTAAACTGTCTTGTTAAGCTACTGCTACCGCCACCGCTCTTCCCAGGGGCATTTTAACCGTTTTGTTAAGCTACTGCGACCTGCACTTCTCTTTCAACGGGCATTTAAACCGTCTTGTTAAGCTACTGTAACCTCCACCTCTTTTCCAAGGGGCATTTAAACCGTCTTGTTAAGCTACTGCAACCTGCACGTCTCTTCCAAGGGGCATTTAAACAGTCTTGTTAAGCTACTGCGACCTACATGTCTCTACCAACGGGCATTTAAACCGTCTTGTTAAGCTACTGCGACCTGCACATCTCCTCCAAGGGGCATTTAAACCTTCTTGTTAAGCTACTGCGACCTGCACGTCTATTGCAAGGGGTCATTTAAACCGTCATGTTAAGCTACTGCGACTTGCACGTCTTTTGCAAGGGGTCATTTAAACCATCATGTAAAGCTACTGCGACCTGCATGTCTCTTCCAAGGGGCACTTAAATCGTCTTGTTAAGCTACTGCGACCTACACATCTTTTCCAAAGGGCATTTAAACCTTCTTGTTAAGCTACTGCGACCTGCACGTCTCTTCCAAGGGGCATTTAAACAGTCTTGTTAAGCTACTGCGACCTCCACCGCTCTTCCAAGGGGCATTTAAACCGTCTTGTTAAGCTACTGCGACCTGCACGTCTCTTCCAATGGGCATTTAAACCGTCTTATTAAGCTACTGCTACCTCCACCGCACTTCCAAGGGGCACTTTAACCGTCTTGTTAAGTTAATGCGACCTGCACGTCTCTTTCAAGGGGCATTTAAACTGTCTTGTTAAGCTACTGCGACCGCTACTGCTCTTCCAAGGGGTCATTTAAAACGTCTTGTTAAGCTACTGCGACCTGCACGTCTCTTCCAATGGGCATTTAAACCGTCTTGTTAAGCTACTGCTACCGCCACCGCACTTCCAAGGGGCATTTTAACCGTCTTGTTAAGCTACTGCGACCTGCATGTCTCTTTCAAGGGGCATTTAAACTGTCTTGTTAAGCTACTGCAATCGCCACAGCTCTACCAAGGGGCATTTAAACCGTCTTGTTAAGCTACTGCGACCTGCATGTCTCTTCCAAGGGGCATTTAAACCGTCTTGTTAAGCTACTGTACCCTCCACCACTTTTCCAAGGGGCATTTAAACCATCTTGTTCAGCTACTGCAACCTGCACGTCTCTACCAAGGGGCATTTAAACCATCTTGTTAAACTACGGCGACTTGCATGTCTTTTCCAAGGGGCATTTAAACCGTCTTGTTAAGCTATTGTAACCTCCACCACTTTTCCAAGGGACATTTAAGCCATCTTGTTAAGCTGCTGCGACCTGCATGTCTCAACCAAAGGGCATTTAAACCGTCTTGTTAAGATACTGCGACCTCCACCGCTCTTCCAAGGGGCATTTAAACCATCTTGTTAAGCTTCTGCGACCTGCACGTCTCTTCCAAAGAGCATTTAAATCGTCTTGTTAAGCTACTGCTACTGCCACCCCTCTTCCAAGGGGCATTTTAACCATCTTGTTAAGCTACTGCGACCTGCACGTCTCTTTCAATGGGCATTTAAACCGTCTTGTTAAGCTTCTACGCCTTGCACGTCTTTTCCAAGGGGCATTTAAACGGTCTTGTTAAGCTACTGCGACCTTTACCACTCTTCCAAGGGGCATTTAAACCGTCTTGTTAAGCTACTGCGACCTGCATGTCTCTTCCAAGGGGCATTTAAACCGTCTTGTTAAGCTACTGCGACCTGCACGTCTCTTCCAAGGGGCATTCAAACTGTATTGTTAAGCTACTGCTACCGCCACCGCTCTTCCCAGGGGCATTTTAACCGTTTTGTTAAGCTACTGCGACTTGCACTTCTCTTTCAACGGGCATATAAACCGTCTTGTTAAGCTACTGTAACCTCCACCTCTTTTCCAAGGGGCATTTAAACCAACTTGTTAAGCTACTGCAACCTGCACGTCTCTTCCTAGGGGCATTTAAGCCTTCTTTTTAAGCTACTGCGACCTGCACGTCTCTTCCAATGGGCATTTAAACAGTCTTGTTAAGCTACTGCGACCTCCACCGCTCTTCCAAGAGGCATTTAAACCGTCTTGTTAAGCTACTGCGACCTGCACGTCTCTTCCAATGGGCATTTAAACCGTCTTGTTAAGCTACTGCTACCGCGACCGCACTTCCAAGGGGCACTTTAACCGTCTTGTTAAGCTACTGCGACCTGCACGTCTCTTTCAAGGGGCATTTAAACTGTCTTGTTAAGCTACTGCGACCGCTATCGCTCGTCCAAGGGGCATTTAAACCGTCTTGTTAAGCTACTGCGACCTGCATGTCTCTTCCAAGGGGCATTTAAACCGTCTTAAAAAGCTACTGCGACATGCACGTCTTTTCCAAGGGGCATTTAAACCGTCATGTTAAGCTACTGCAACTTGCACGTCTTTTGCAAGGGGTCATTTAAACCGTCATGTTAAGCTACTGCTACCGCGACCGCTCTTCCAAGGGGCATTTAAACCGTCTTGTTAAACTACTATAACCTCCACCTCTTTTCCGAGGGGCATTTAAACCGTCTTGTTAAGCTACTGCAACCTGCACGTCTCTTCCAAGGAGCATTTAAACCGTCTTGTTAAGCTACTGCGACCGGCATGTCTCTTCCAAGGGGCATTTAAACCGTCTTGTTAAGCTACTGCTACCGCCACCGCACTTCCAAGGGGCTCTTTAACCGTCTTATTAAGCTACTGCGACCTGCACGTCTCTTTCAAGGGGCATTTAAACTGTCTTGTTAAGCTACTGCGACCGCTACCGCTCTTCCAAGGGGCATTTAAACCGTCTTGTTAAGCTACCACGACCTGTATGTCTCTTCCAAGGGGAATTTAAACCATCTTGAAAAGCTACTGCGACTTGCACGTCTTTTCCAAGGGGCATTTAAACCGTCTTGTTAAGCTACTGCGCCTTGCACGTCTTTTCCAAGGGGCATTTAAACCGTCTTGTTAAGCTACTGCGACCTTTACCGCTCTTCCAATGGGCATTTAAACCGTCTTGTTAAGCTACTGCGACCTGCATGTCTCTTCCAAGGGGCATTTAAACCATCTTGTTAAGCTACTGCGACCTGCACGTCTCTTTCAAGGGGCATTTAAACCGTCTTGTTAAGCTACTGCTATCGCCACCGCTCTTCCCAGGGGCATTTTAACCGTTTTGTTAAGCTACTGCGACCTGCACTTCTCTTTCAACGGGAATTTAAACCGTCTTGTTAAGCTACTGTAACCTCCACCTCTTTTCCAAGGGGCATTTAAACCGTCTTGTTAAGCTACTGCGTCCTGCACATCTCTTCCAAGGGGCATTTAAACCTTCTTGTTAAGCTACTGCGACCTGCACGTCTCTTCCAAGGGGCATTTAAACAGTCTTGTTAAGCTACTGCAACCTCCACCGCTCTTCCAAGGGGCATTTAAATCGTCTTGGTAAGCTACTGCGACCTGCACGTCTCTTTCAAGTGGCATTTAAACTGTCTTGTTAAGCTACTGCGACCGCTACCGCTCTTCCAAGGGGCATTTAAACCGTCTTGTTAAGCTACTGCGACCTGCATGCCTCTTCCAAGGGGCATGTAAACCGTCTTGAAATGCTACTGCGACTTGCACGTCTTTTCCAAGGGGCATTTAAACCGTCATGTTAAGCTACTGCGATTTGCACGTCTTTTGAAAGGGGTCATTGAAACCGTCTTGTTAAGCTACTGCAACCTGCACGTCTCTTCCAAGGAGCATTTAATCCGTCTTGTTAAGCTACTGCGACCTGCATGTCTCTTCCAAGGGGCATTTAAACCGTCTTGTTAAGCTACTGCTACCGCCACCGCACTTCCAAGGGGCTCTTTAACCGTCTTGTTAAGCTACTGCGACCTCCACGTCTCTTCCAAGGGGCATTTAAACTGTCTTGTTAAGCTACTGCTACCGCCACCGCTCTTCCCAGGGGCATTTTAACCGTTTTGTTAAGCTACTGCGACCTGCACTTCTCTTTCAACGGGCATTTAAACCGTCTTGTTAAGCTACTGTAACCTCCACATCTTTTCCAAGGGGCATTTAAACCGTCTTGTTAAGCTACTGCAACCTGCACGTCTCTTCCAAGGGGCATTTAAACAGTCTTGTTAAGCTACTGCGACCTACATGTCTCTACCAACGGGCATTTAAACCGTCTTGTTAAGCTACTGCGACCTGCACATCTCTTCCAAGGGGCATTTAAACCTTCTTGTTAAGCTACTGCGACCTGCACGTCTATTGCAAGGGGTCATTTAAACCGTCATGTTAAGCTACTGCGACTTGCACGTCTTTTGCAAGGGGTCATTTAAACCGGCATGTAAAGCTACTGCGACCTGCATGTCTCTTCCAAGGGGCACTTATATCGTCTTGTTAAGCTACTGCGACCTACACATCTTTTCCAAAGGGCATTTAAACCTTCTTGTTAAGCTACTGCGACCTGCACGTCTCTTCCAAGGGGCAATTAAACAGTCTTGTTAAGCTACTGCGACCTCCACCGCTCTTCCAAGGGGCATTTAAACCGTCTTGTTAAGCTACTGCGACCTGCACGTCTCTTCCAATTGGCATTTAAACCGTCTTATTAAGCTACTGCTACCGCCACCGCACTTCCAAGGGGCACTTTAACCGTCTTGTTAAGTTACTGCGACCTGCACGTCTCTTTCAAGGGGCATTTAAACTGTCTTGTTAAGCTACTGCGACCGCTACTGCTCTTCCAAGGGGTCATTTAAACCGTCTTGTTAAGCTACTGCGACCTGCACGTCTCTTCCAATGGGCATTTAAACCGTCTTGTTAAGCTACTGCTACCGCCACCGCACTTCCAAGGGTCATTTTAACCGTCTTGTTAAGCTACTGCGACCTGCATGTCTCTTTCAAGGGGCATTTAAACTGTCTTGTTAAGCTACTGCAATCGCCACACCTCTACCAAGGGGCATTTAAACCGTCTTGTTAAGCTACAGCGACCTGCATGCCTCTTCCAAGGGGCATTTAAACCGTCTTGAAATGCTACTGCGACTTGCACGTCTTTTCCAAGGGGCATTTAAACCGTCATGTTAAGCTACTGCGATTTGCACGTCTTTTGAAAGGGGTCATTGAAACCGTCTTGTTAAGCTACTGCAACCTGCACGTCTCTTCCAAGGAGCATTTAATCCGTATTGTTAAGCTACTGCGACCTGCATGTCTCTTCCAAGGGGGATTTAAACCGTCTTGTTAAGCTACTGCTACCGCCACCGCACTTCCAAGGGGCTCTTTAACCGTCTTGTTAAGCTACTGCGACCTGCACGTCTCTTCCAAGGGGCATTTAAGCTGTCTTGTTAAGCTACTGCTACCGCCACCGCTCTTCCCAGGGGCATTTTAACCGTTTTGTTAAGCTACTGCGACCTGCACTTCTCTTTCAACGGACATTTAAACCGTCTTGTTAAGCTACTGTAACCTCCACCTCTTTTCCAAGGGGCATTTAAACCGTCTTGTTAAGCTACTGCAACCTGCACGTCTCTTCCAAGGGGCATTTAAACAGTCTTGTTAAGCTACTGCGACCTACATGTCTCTACCAACGGGCATTTAAACCGTCTTGTTAAGCTACTGCGACCTGCACATCTCTTCCAAGGGGCATTTAAACCTTCTTGTTAAGCTACTGCGACCTGCACGTCTATTGCAAGGGGTCATTTAAATTGTCATGTTAAGCTACTGCGACTTGCACGTCTTTTGCAAGGGGTCATTTAAACCGTCATGTAAAGCTACTGCGACCTGCATGTCTCTTCCAAGGGGCACTTATATCGTCTTGTTAAGCTACTGCGACCTACACATCTTTTCCAAAGGGCATTTAAACCTTCTTGTTAAGCTACTGCGACCTGCACGTCTCTTCCAAGGGGCATTTAAACAGTCTTGTTAAGCTACTGCGACCTCCACCGCTCTTCCAAGGGGCATTTAAACCGTCTTGTTAAGCTACTGCGACCTGCACGTCTCTTCCAATTGGCATTTAAACCGTCTTATTAAGCTACTGCTACCGCCACCGCACTTCCAAGGGGCACTTTAACCGTCTTGTTAAGTTACTGCGACCTGCACGTCTCTTTCAAGGGGCATTTAAACTGTCTTGTTAAGCTACTGCGACCACTACTGCTCTTCCAAGGAATCATTTAAACCGTCTTGTTAAGCTACTGCGACCTGCACGTCTCTTCCAATGGGCATTTAAACCGTCTTGTTAAGCTACTGCTACCGCCACCGCACTTCCAAGGGGCATTTTAACCGTCTTGTTAAGCTACTGCGACCTGCATGTCTCTTTCAAGGGGCATTTAAACTGTCTTGTTAAGCTACTGCAATCGCCACAGCTCTACCAAGGGGCATTTAAACCGTCTTGAAAAGCTACTGCGACTTGCACGTCTTTTCCAAGGGGCATTTAAACAGTCATGTTAAGCTACTGCGACATGCACGTCTTTTGCAAGGGGTCATTTAAACCCTCTTGTTAAGCTACTGCTACCGCCACTGCTCTTCCAAGGGACATTTCAACCGTCTTGTTAAGCTACTGCAACCTGCATTTCTCTTGCAAGGGGGATTTAAACCGTCTTGCTAAGCTACTGCGACCTCCACGTCTCTTCCAAGGTGCATTTAAACCGTCTTGTTAAGCTACTGCGACCTGCACATCTCTTCCAAGGGGCATTTAAACCTTCTTGTTAAGCTACTGCGACCTCCACCGCTCTTCCAAGGGGCATTTAAACCGTCTTGTTAAGCTACTGCGACCTGCACGTCTCTTCCAAGGGGCATTTAAACCGTCTTGTTAAGCTACTGCTACCGCCACCGCACTTCCAAGGGGCATTTTAACCGTCTTGTTAAGCTACTGCGACCTGCATGTCTCTTTCAAGGGGCATTTAAACTGTCTTGTTAAGCTACTGCAACCGCCACCGCTCTACCAAGGGGCATTTAAACCGTCTTGTTAAGCTACTCTGACCTGCATGTCTCTTCCAAGGGGCATTTAAACCGTCTTGAAAAGCTACTGCGACCTGCACGTCTCCTCCAAGGGGCATTTAAACCGTCTTGTTAAGCTACTGCTACTTGCACGTCTTTTCCAAGGGGCATTTAAACCGTCTTGTTAAGCCACTGTACCCTCCACCACTTTTCCAAGGGACATTTAAACCATCTTGTTAAGCTACTGCAACCTGCACGTCTCTACCAAGGGGCATTTAAACCATCTTGTTAAGCTACACCGACTTGCATGTCTTTTCCAAGGGGCATTTAAACCGTCTTGTTAAGCTATTGTAACCTCCACCACTTTTCCAAGGGACTTTTAAGCCGTCTTGTTAATCTACTGCGACCTGCTCGTCTCTTCCAAGGGGCATTTAAACCGTATTGTTAAGCTACTGCGACCTGCATGTCTCTTCCAAGGGGAATTTAAACCATCTCGTTAAGCTACTGTGACCTGCAAGTCTCTTCCAAGGGGCATTTAAACCATCTGGATAAGCTGCTGCGACCTGCATGTCTCTTCCAAGGGGCATTTAAACTGTCTTGTTAAGCTACTGCGACCTCCACCGCTCTTCCAAGAGGCATTTAATCCGTCTTGTTAAGCTGCTGCGACCTGCATGTCTCAACCAAGGGGCATTTAAACCGTCTTGTTAAGCTACTGCGACCTCCACCGCTCTTCCAAGGGGCATTTAAACCATCTTGTTAATCTACTGCGACCTGCACGTCTTTTCCAAGGGGCATTTAAACGGTCTTGTTAAGCTACTGCGACCTTTACCGCTCTTCCAAGGGCCATTTAAACCGTCTTGTTAAGCTACTGCGACCTGCATGTCTCTTCCAATGGGCATTTAAACCGTCTTGTTAAGCTACTGCGACCTGCACGTCTCTTCCAAGGGGCATTTAAACTGTCTTGCTAACCTACTGCTACTGCCACTGCTCTTCCAAGGGGCATTTTAACCGTCTTGTTAAGCTACTGCGACGTGCACGTCTCTTTCAACGGGCATTTAAACCGTCTTGTTAAGCTACTGTAACCTCCACCTCTTTTACAATGGGCATTTAAACCGTCTTGTTAAGCTACTGCAACCTGCACGTCTCTTCCAAAGGGCATTTAAACCGTCTTGTTAAGCTACTGTGACCTGGAAGTCTCTTCCAAGGGACATTTATACCGTCTTGATAAGCTGTTGCGACCTGCACGTCTCTTCCAAGGAGCATTTAAACCATCTTGTTAAGCTACTGCTACCGCCACCGCTCTTCCAAGGGGCATTTTAACCGTCTTGTTAAGCTACTTCGACCTGCACGTCTCTTTCAAGGGGCATTTAATCCGTCTTGTTAAGCTACTTCGACTTGCACGTCTTTTCCAAGGGGCATTTAAACCATCTTGTTAAGCTACTGCGACCTCCTCCGCTCTTCCAAGGGGCATTTAAACCGTCTTGTTAAGCTACTGCGACCTGCATGTCTCTTCCAAGGGGCATTTAAACCATCTTGTTAAGCTACTGCGACCTGCACGTCTCTTCCAAGGGGCATTTAAACCGTCTTGTAAAGCTGCTGCGACCTGCACGTCTCTTCCAAGGGGCATTTACACCATCTTGTTAAGCTACAGCTACCGCCACCGCTCTTCCAAGGGGCATTTTAACAGTCTTGTTAAGCTACTGCAACCTGCATGTCTCTTCCAGGGGGCATTTAAACCGTCTTGTTAAGCTACTGCGACCTGCACGTCTCTTCCAAGGGGCATTTAAACCGTCTTGTTAAGCTACTGCGACCTGCACGTGTCTTCCAAGGGGCATTTACACCATCTTGTTAAGCTAATGCTACTGCCACCGCTCTTCCAACGGGCATTTTAACAGTCTTGTTAAGCTACTGTGACCTGCATGTCTCTTCCAAGGGACATTTAAACCGTATTGTTAAGCTACTGCGACCTGCACGTCTCTTCCAAGGGGCATTTAAACCGTCTTGTTAAGCTACTGCTACCGCCACTGCTCTTCCAAGGGGCATTTAAACCGTCTTGTTAAGCTACTGTAACCTCTACCTCTTTTCCAAGGGGCATTTAAACCGTCTTGTTAAGCTACTGCAACCTGCACGTTTCTTCCAAGGGGCATTTAAACCGTCTTGTTAAGCTACTGCGACCTGCATGTCTCTTCCAAGGGGCATTTAAACGGTCTTGTTAAGCTACTGCGACCTGCACGTGACTCGCCCCCTGGGCCGTGGGGCACTCGGTTCCGGGCAATTAGGGAAACGATGGCAACCCGGTTCCGTGGCTCAGGGTGGTCAGGCCAGTGGTAGTCCGTTATATTGATTATGTCCGACTACGACACCCGTGGATTGCGGTTATTAGGAACCGCCGCTGCATGCAGACCGCTGGGGCTGATGAGGTGTGCAGCTATGGTAGTGTGACTCCCCACGGGAAGAGTGCGGCCCCAGGGCAGTATAGTGGATGGTGGGAGTGATGGTAGTGAGAGTCCCAGTGATGATAGTGCTGGAGGAGCAAGGAGCACACAGACAACAGGTTGCAGTCCAGGGTCTTTACTTGAACAGGTAAACTGACCCACAAACAGTCCCGGCTAGGAGGGGACCTGGATGTCTGAGAGCAACGGGGAAATTGGCCCTGGTCAGTGTGAGGGTGTAGGCCTACCATGCTTTCTGCGCTCCTTCTGGCTATCTCCTCGTTATAGGGTAACAGCCCACGTTTCCGAGCTTCCGTGCTTTCTCGCCTGTATGGCCTGCGACGTGGGTTCCTTTCTGCTCCCAGCCTTGTACGGCTTTACTGGTCCCTTCGGTTGTGGCAGGGCCTCCAGGCTTCTTAGGCCAAGGAATGTACAGTCCCTTGCGGGCTGGTTCTCTGCTGGGGGATGTGGAATCCTTCCAGCCTCAGACACCAAAGTCTGGTAAAATTAAGTCTTTTCTCTGCCAAGACAGGCTCTCTTTGCCTCTTGTCTCTGGCTGGTGGCTCTCTCCTACTGCCACACTTCCTCTTAGGTTACAATGCAACTTTCTGTCCCTGCTCCACTCTGGGACACGTCTCAAAGCTGAGACAGGCAATCCAGTTCTCTCTAACCCTGTCCCCAGTACCAGCTTTTATAGGGGCAGCCTGCTCCCCCTACTGGCCTGAGACAGGAGGCATTGCATGCTAATGTTCCCCTGACCAGAGAACCTCCCCCTTGCTCTCAGACACAGCTTTATTACACTTGTGGCATCCAGGTAGGGTGACACATTCCCCCCTAGTGAAATTTAGTACTCCGGGACTAAACAGTAAACAAAGATAATATACATAACAATAAAACATTAATAGACAGACGACGCACAAATTGAGTTCTTAAGGTCACAGTGTGGCCTGTGACCGGGTGTCCATATCACCAAAACAACGGGAGCCTTAACCAGGTGGGGGTCTGTCCTACCCCAAGTCCTTCACAGTCTTAGTTCATTCCGGGGTTAGGCTCAGAATGCAGTCCATACAAGGTCCCGGTTATAAAAGTTCATAACCTTTGAGTCCTTACGGTAGCTGCAAGAAACTGAAACACACTATCAATAAACATGCAGGTAATTTTGGCAAACATTTTAACATTTGGCAACAGGGTTATTTACAATTTTAGTACACTCTATATTCTCCAGCGAGCGGGTATCTGTCCCTTTGTGCTCCTGGTTGACCTCCTTAACCCACTGTCTGGTGGTGGACTGACTTGGCTTTCCCCACTAGCGTTAGGGGTACAGCTACCAGCTGGGTGTACAGGTAGGGCAGGCAGCTGTCTGCGGGTTCTTTGGCTTACCGCAGGCATGGCAGGCTCACTGTCAGCAGAGGGTTGACTCTCCTGGGCTGCTGGTACAGGCTCTTCTGCCTCTGGAACCGCTTGCTCCTCTTCACCTTCCGGCTCTGGTGTTGGTTGTTGCTGTGCCGGTTGCAGGAAATGCAGGACAGGTACCACTATGGCATCATTTATGCGAGTCCAGGACTGAGGAAACTCTCCGAGAACGGTGCTGATCATTTCTTCCTTGTCCTCTGCGGGTTCAATGTCACTCTGATCCTCTTCTGCACTACGGAGTTGCTCGGGGCACCTTTTGAGGTGGTCTCTGGAGACGACACTAGTGGTTTCTCCTCCGTCCTTGGTGATTACGCACACCTTTGGGTTGTCGTGGTCAGACTGCAGTACGGTGTAGGGTTCCCTTTCCCACTGGTCGTCCAACTTATGTAGCCTTCTTTTTCGCTTTAGGACTTGCTCACCAGGTTCTAGGGGACTAGCAGGGGCGTGTTGATTGAAGAGTCTTTCTTGCTTCTCTCTCACCTGGGCCAGGCTCTTCTCCACACTCTCCTGTACCTTCTTGTACTGCAGTTGCCTTTCCGTATCCCAGTCCGCATCCGGGGAGGTGTCCTCAGGTATTAGGACTCCCATCTCCAGGTCTACGGGCAGCTTTCCTGGTCTAGCTCGCATCAGGTAAGCCGGGGTGCAGTTTGTAGCGTTCACCGGGATATTGTTGTACATGTCTACCAGGTCCGGCAGTTTTTCTGGCCACAGGCTGTGTTCCTCCAGGGGCAACGTCTTCAGGAGATCAATGACTATATTGTTCATCTTCTCACACATCCCGTTGGTTTGTGGGTGGTAAGGCGTTGTCCGAATCTTCTTACAGCCATAGAGGTTGCAGAACTCCTGGAAGATTTCAGCTTCAAACGCTGGACCCTGGTCTGTCAGGACCTGTTCCGGATACCCGTGTGGACGGCAGAAGTATTGCTGGAAGGCTCGGGCCGCTGTTTGGGCTGTCAAGTCCTTTACCGGGACCACCACTAGAAAACGGGAATAGTGGTCCACGATTGTCAGGGCATAGATGTATCCAGACCGGCTTGGAGCCAATTTGACGTGGTCCAGAGCTACCAGCTCAAGAGGCTGCGTGGTGACGATGGGCCTCAAGGGTGTCTTCTGGCTGGTGCGGTCCTTCCTCCTCAGGTGACAAGGGCCACAGTCTCTGCACCACTTTTCTACTGCTCCTCTCATGCCGACCCAAAAGAACCTTCCTCTTAGTAGGAACTCCAGTTTCTTCCAACCGAAGTGTCCCGCTCTGTCATGGTAAGCTCCCAGGACCATAGCTGCATCTCGCCTTGGGACCACGACTTGCCAGGTCAGCTCGTGCGTCCGGTGGTTGACAATCCTTCTGCACAACTTGCCTTCGTAGAGGAATAGCTTGCTCTTCTCCTTCCATAGCTGCTTGGCTTCCTCTGGGGCATCTGGATCTAGGCGGGCGTCTTCCCGGGTCAGCAGATCTTTCACCAGGCGGACAGCAGGGTCACTATCTTGGGTTTTGGCCCAGCTGTGGTGAGGTAGGGGATTCATCATCACAGTTGTTAGATCCTCCTCCTTCACGCGGTGAGAGTGTTGAGCGGCTCCATACCGGTGAAACGCGGGGAGTTCTACCTCTTCCAGCTCTTCTGGGTCTTCGTCACCTTCAGGTAAGTGAGGCATTCTTGATAGGGCGTCTGCGTTGGCGTTGGTTTTGCCTGCCCGGTACTTGATCACGAAGTCATAGTTGGAGAGACGGGCCATCCACCGCTGTTCCAGGGCACCCAGTCTTGCATTGTCCAGGTGTGTCAACGGGTTGTTGTCCGTGTACACGGTGAACTTTGCGGAGGCCAGGTAATGCTTGAAGCGTTCCGTCACGGCCCACACCACCGCCAAGAATTCTAGCTTGAAGGAGCTGTAATTCTCCGGGTTCCTCTCGGTGGGCCTCAGCTTCCGGCTGGCGTATGCGATCACCCGTTCTCTGCCCTGTTGGTTTTGGGACAGTACGGCTCCCAGTCCCACATTACTGGCATCTGTGTGGAGAATGAAAGGCTGGCCATAATCAGGGTAGGCCAGGATCTCATCCCCAGTGAGGGCCAACTTTAGCTGGCGGAAGGACTCCTCTTCCGGTGTATCCCACTTGAAGGGTGGCTTTTGACTTCGGGACTTAGACTGTCCGATCAGGAGGTCCTGCATAGGAGCTGCCATCTTAGTGAACCCGGGGATGAACCTTCGGTAGTAGCCTACCAACCCGAGAAACTGTCTCACCTCTTTGATGTTCGAGGGGCTTGGCCAGCTCTTGATTGCCGTGACCTTGTCAGGGTCGGGGGCCACTCCTTCCACGCTTACCACGTGCCCTAGGTACTGGACCTTTGGTTTCAGCAGGTGACACTTCGATGGTTTTACCTTCAGGCCATAGCCTGCCAGGGCTTCGAACACCTCGGCCAGGTGCTTTAGGTGGTCCTCGTAGGTTTTCGAATAGACGATCACGTCGTCCAGGTAAAGGAGGACCGTCTCGAAGTTTCGGTGCCCTAGACAGCATTCCATCAGCCGCTGGAAGGTCCCTGGTGCATTGCAGAGCCCGAAAGGCATACAGTTGAATTCGCTCAGTCCCATCGGGGTGGTGAAGGCGGTCTTCTCCTTGTCAGCCTCTGCCACAGGAACCTGCCAGTACCCGCTAGTAAGGTCCAAAGTAGAAAAGAAGTTAGCAGATTTTAGTGCGGCTAAAGACTCTTCTATTCTAGGCAGCGGATATGCGTCTTTGTGGGTGATACGGTTGATTTGTCTATAGTCCATGCACATTCTCATGGTGCCGTCTTTCTTTTTGACCAGAACCAAGGGGGCTGCCCAGGGGCTACAGCTATCTCTAATGACCCCAGCTTCTTTCCTTTCCCGCAGCATACCCTTGGCGTTCTGATAATGTGCAGGGGGTACAGGTCTGTGCCTCTCTTTTATTGGTGGGTGGCTCCCTGTGGGGATGTGGTGTTTTATCCCTTTTACTCTGCCTAAGTCAGATGGGTGCTTACTAAAGACTCTCTCGTACTCCTGTACCACCCGGTAGATTCCTTGTTTTTGGTGCAGGGGAGTGGAGTCAGCACCCACGTGGAGTTTCTGGCACCAGTCCTCCTTTTGTTTCTGGGAGCCATTACCCTCCGCCTGAGGAGATGGAGGCAAGGGTTCCACGGCCCTGATAGCTTGGTGTTTGACAACAAACAGTTTGGCGAGTGTAGCGTACCTGGGTAAGTGTACTTCCCTCTCCCCAATGTTGAGGATGCGGACGGGCACCCTCCCATGACGGACATCAACCACCCCCCGGGCTGTCAAAATGGTGGGCCTGCTGTCTGAGTACACGGGTTCTACCATGGCTTGGTAGTCTCTACCTCTCAACCCGATTGCAGTCCGACACCAGATCATCATTTCACTTTTGGGAGGCATGGAAATGGGGAATGGATCACTGAGTCTTACGCTACCGATCTCACCACCAGACAGTTCTACCTGCTGCCGTCTCATCAGGGCTTTTATCTCCTTGTTGAGGACTCTCTGTAGGCTGGAACTAGCATTCACCGCCACCTGTTGTAGAATTACAATTACTTCTGAAAGACAATTTTCAATTATGTTAGTACCCACAGTTATTTTAGGGTGACTTTCATGACGGTCAATGTCCAAAATAATCACTCCCTGTGCCGGCAGTTCAACTTTACCAATTTTAATGGTCATCTCCTTGAACCCCATCTGCGGCACGGGCAAGCCATTACTGGCGATGATGCTCAAGTTACTGTCTGGATACCGTGTGATATCAGCATCAGTCCAATACTGCTTAAAAAGTACATAAGGGATTGTGGTTACTTGCGACCCAGTATCCAGCAAGGCGCTCATGGGGATACCGTCCAGCACCATGGGTAAAACCGGGCGCCCCCCAACGTACTTATCACGCCAATTGTAAGGGCCTGGTGATCTTATGCCTGGGGGTTGGCCCTCTGCCCCAGGTTGGACCCGTTTAAATTACAGTACCTGGAAATGTGTCCGGGCTGGTTGCATCGACGGCAAATGGGCTGTCCATCCTCTGCGTAGCGGTCTGTGGGCCTCCCTCGGAACGACGGGATCCTCCTCTGTCGACGCCACGGGACATCCTCCGGACTTGAAGCCAGCTTGATGGGTCTTGACGGGTCCACTTGCAACGCCTGGACGGTCCTGGTCAACGCCGCGACGCTCCTGGTCAGCTCCTGGACTTGGTGGTGCAGGCCTTTCGACGGGGCTTGGTTCAGGGCCTGTGCATCAGCCTCCACGGAGTCCATAGAGGAGGGCGCCGCCTCCTGGTGGTAGATGATAGCAGGGCGCCGGGGGTTTATAGCGCCACTGGGTGCAGATTCACGGAGCACCCTTATGGCCCTGTCCTTAAATTGGGCAAAGGTCAGGTTGGGGTTCTGAAAGAACATGAGGCGCAGCTGGGCCCTGTGGGCGCTGGACAGCAGACCCTCTATGAATTGTTCTGTTAGCAGCTTATCGGTTTCCTGCACACTGCCAGGGTCAGTTTGTTGAATAGCCCTCAAGGCTTCCTGCAGATTTAGGGCATAGTCTCTGATGCTGTCCTGTGCCCGCTGCTTACATCCATAGAACCTCATTTTAATTTCAGCGGAGGTACGTGTATCAAAGGTACCCCGCAGCTGGGCCAGAATACCCTACACTGTCCCTTTCTCCTCAATGGGCCATGATTTTACCTCCCTTTGGGCTGCGCCAGTTAACTGCCCTGTCAATATGCTGACCTTCTGTTCCTCTGTCAGGGGGTAAACTTGGAACAAACTATACAGTCTTTCCTTGAAGTCAGTTAGGGCATGGGGCTCCCCTGAGTATTTGGGCAGCCAGGCCGCTCCAGGGATGTAGGGCAAGGAAAAGGGCATCACCGCTGCTGCAGCTGCGTTGGTGGTAGTGGGCGCCTCTGTGTCCGACATCTTCCTCCCCCCTAGTTAAGCGTGGCCTACCTTCCGGCGATCCTTTTCTGTAGGCCGCGGCTCCGCTGCTGCTGCTATGGACGAGGACCTGGCGTCGCGTCCTGATGACGTCAGCGTCGCTCTCTCTCCCTTCCAGGACCTTGCGCAGCGTCGGTGCGTGGGGCGGAGCTTCGGATCTCGCACGGTTTTGACGTCCACGCCCCTCTTCTTCCCGCGCGGCGTCCTGAAGATGGCGTCCGATGGCGGGAAGACGGCAGAAGATGGCGGGAAACGGTCCAAGATGGCATCTGATGGCGGGAAACTTCTCCACCGGCAAGTTTACAAAAGTCTTTTTCAGGCACGCAGTACCCGGTGGTTGCGGGCACGAAATAATGCCGACTACGCCAAAGCTGACTCGCCCCCTGGGCCGTGGGGCACTCGGTTCCGGGCAATTAGGGAAACGATGGGAGTAGTAGTGGCAACCCGGTTCCGTGGCTCAGGGTGGTCAGGCCAGTGGTAGTCCGTTATATTGATTATGTCCGACTACGCCACCCGTGGATTGCTATTATTAGGAACCGCCGCTGCATGCAGACCGCTGGGGCTGATGAGGTGTGCAGCTATGGTAGTGTGACTCCCCACGGGAAGAGTGCGGCCCCAGGGCAGTATAGTGGATGGTGGGAGTGATGGTAGTGAGAGTCCCAGTGATGATAGTGCTGGAGGAGCAAGGAGCACACAGACAACAGGTTGCAGTCCAGGGTCTTTACTTGAACAGGTAAACTGACCCACAAACAGTCCCGGCTAGGAGGGGACCTGGATGTTTGAGAGCAACGGGGAAATTGGCCCTGGTCAGGGTGAGGGTGTAGGCCTACCGTGCTTTCTGCGCTCCTTCTGGCTATCTCCTCGTTATAGGGTAACAGCCCACGTTTCCGAGCTACCGTGTTTTCTCGCCTGTATGGCCTGCGACGTGGGTTCCTTTCTGCTCCCAGCCTTGTACGGCTTTACTGGTCCCTTCGGTTGTGGCAGGGCCTCCAGGCTTCTTAGGCCAAGGAATGTACAGTCCCTTGCGGGCTGGTTCTCTGCTGGGGGATGTGGAATCCTTCCAGCCTCAGACACCAAAGTCTGGTAAAATTAAGTCTTTTCTCTGCCAAGACAGGCTGTCTTCGCCTCTTGTCTCTGGCTGGTGGCTCTCTCCTACTGCCACACTTCCTCTTAGGTTACAATGCAACTTTCTGTCCCTGCTCCACTCTGGGACACGTCTCAAAGCTGAGACAGGCAATCCAGTTCTCTCTAACCCTGTCCCCAGTACCAGCTTTTATAGGGGCAGTCTGCTCCCCCTACTGGCCTGAGACAGGAAGCATTGCATGCTAATGTTCCCCTGACCAGAGAACCTCCCCCTTGCTCTCAGACACAGCTTTATTACACTTATGGCATCCAGGTAGGGTGGCACACACGTCTCTTCCAAGGGGCATTTAAACCGTCTTGTTAAGCTACTGCGACCTCCAAGTCTCTTTCAAGGGGCATTTAAACCGTCTTGTTAAGCTACTGCGACCTGCACGTCTCTTCCAAGGGGCATTTAAACCGTCTTGCTAAGCTACTGCTACCGCCACCGCTCTTCCAAGGGGCATTTCAACCATCTTGTTAAGCTACTGCAATCTGCACGTCTCTTGCAAGGGGCATTTAAACCGTCTTGTTAAGCTACTGTGACCTCCACGTCTCTTCCAAGGGGCATTTAAACTATCTTGTTAAGGTTCTGCGACCTGCACGTCTCTTCCAAGTGGCATTTAAACCGCCTTTTTAAGCTACTGCGACCTCCACCGCTCTTCCAAGGGGCATTTAAACAGTCTTGTTAAGCTACTGCGACCTGAATGTCTCTTAAAAGGGGCATTTAAACTGTCTTGTTAAGCTACTGCAACCTGCACGTCTCTTCCAAGGGGCATTTAAACAGTCTTGTTAAGCTACTGCGACTTGCACGTCTTTTCCAAGGGGCATTTAAACCGTCTTGTTAAGCTATTGTAAGCTCCACCACTTTTCCAAGGGGCATTTAATACGTCTTGTTAAGCTACTGCGACCTGCACGTCTCTTACAAAGGGCATTTAAAACGTCTAGTTAAGCTACTGTAACCTCCACCACTTTTCCAAGGGGCATTTAAACTGTCTTGTTAAGCTACTGCAACCTGCACGTCTCTACCAAGGGGCCTTTATACCATCTTGTTAAGCTACGGCGACTTGCACGTCTTTTCCAAGGGGCATTTAAACAGTCTTGTTAAGCTATTGTAACCTCCACCACTTTTCCAAGGGACATTTAAAACGTCTTGTTAAGCTACTACGACCTGCTCGTCTCCTCCAAGGGGAATTTAAATCGTCTTGTTAAGCTACTGCGACCTGCATGTCTCTTCCAAGGGGCATTTAGACCATCTTGTTAAGCTTCTGCGACCTGCAAGTCTCTTCCAAGGGGCATTTAAACGGTCTTGTTAAGCTACTGCGACCAGCACGTCTCTTACAAGGGGCATTTAAAACGTCTTTTTAAGCTACTGCGACCTGCATGTCTCTTCCAATGGGCATTTAAACCATCTTGTTAAGCTACTGCGACTTGCACGTCTTTTCCAAGGGGCATTTAAACCGTCTTGTTAAGGTACTGTAACTTACACCACTTTTCCAATGGGCATTTAAACCGTCTTGTTAAGCTACTGCGACCTGCACGTCTCTTCCAAGGGGCATTTAAACCGTCTTGTTAAGCTACTGTAACCTCCACCACTTTTCCAAGGGGCATTTAAACCAATTTGTTAAGGTACTGCAACCTGCACGTCTCTACCAAGGGGCATTTATACCATCTTGTTAAGCTACTGTGACCTCCACCGCTCTTCCAAGGGGCAGTTAAACCGTCTTGTTAAGCTACTGCGACCAGCACGTCTCTTACAAGGGGCATTTAAAACGTCTTTTTAAGCTACTGCGACCTGCATGTCTCTTCCAATGGGCATTTAAACCATCTTGTTAAGCTACTGCGACTTGCACGTCTTTTCCAAGGGGCATTTAAACCATCTTGTTAAGGTACTGGAACTTCCACCACTTTTCCAATGGGCATTTAAACCGTCTTGTTAAGCTACTGCGACCTGCACGTCTCTTCCAAGGGGCATTTAAACCGTCTTGTTAAGCTACTGTAACCTCCACCACTTTTCCAAGGGGCATTTAAACCGTTTTGTTAAGCTACTGCAACCTGCACGTCTCTACCAAGGGGCATTTATACCATCTTGTTAAGCTACGGCGACTTGCACTCTTTTCCAAGGGGCATTTAAAGCGTCTTGTCAAGCTACTGTAACCTCCACCACTTTTCGAAGGGATATTTAAACCGTCTTGTTAAGCTACTGCGACCTGCTCATCTCTTCCAAGGGGCATTTAAACCGTCTTGTTAAGCTACTGCGACCTGCATGTCTCTTCCAAGGGGCATTTAAACCATCTTGTTAAGCTACTGCGACCTGCAAGTCTCTTCCAAGGGGCATTTAAACCGTCTTGATAAGCTGCTGCGACCTGCATGTCTCTTCCAAGGGGAATTTAAACCGTCTTGTTAAGCTACTGCTACTGCCACCGCTCTTTGAAGGGGCATTTTAACCGTCTTGTTAAGCTACTGCGGCCTGCATGTCTCTTTCAACGGGCATTTAAACCGTCTTGTTAAGCTACTGCGCCTTGCACGTCTTTTCCAAGGGGAATTTAAACCGTCTTGTTAAGCTACTGCGACCTTTACCGCTATTCCAAGGGGCATTTAAACCGTCTTGTTAAGCTACTGCGACCTTTACCGCTATTCCAAGGGGCATTTAAACCGTATTGTTAAGCTACTGCGACCTGCATGTCTCTTCCAAGGGGCATTTAAACCGTATTGTTAAGCTACTGCGACCTCCACCGCTCTTCCAAGGGGCATTTAAACCATCTTGTTAAGCTACTGCGACCTGCACGTCTCATCTAAGGGGCATTTAAACAGTCTTGTTAAGCTACTGCTACTGCCACCGCTCTTTGAAGGGGCATTTTAAGCGTCTTGTTAAGCTACTGCGACCTGCACGTCTCTTTCAACGGGCATTTAAACCGTCTTGTTAAGCTACTGCGCCTTGCACGTCTTTTCCAAGGGGAATTTAAACCGTCTTGTTAAGCTACTGCGACCTTTACCGCTATTCCAAGGGGCATTTAAACCGTCTTGTTAAGCTACTGCGACCTGCATGTCTCTTCCAAGGGGCATTTAAACCGTATTGTTAAGCTACTGCGACCTGCACGTCTCTTCCAAGGGGCATTTAAACCGTCTTGTTAAGCTACTGCTACCGCCACCGCTCTTGCAAGGGGCATTTTAACCGTCTTGTTAAGCTACTGCGACGTGCACGTCTCTTTCAACAGGCATTTAAACCGTCTTCTTAAGCTACTGTAACCTCCACCTCTTTTCCAAGGGGCATTTAAACCGTCTTGTTAAGCTACTGCGACCTGCAAGTCTCTTCCAAGGGGCATTTTAACCGTCTTGTTAAGCTACTGCGACCTGCACGTCTCTTTCAACGGGCATTTAAACCGTCTTGTTAAGCTACTGCGACCTTTACCGCTCTTCCAAGGGGCATTTAAACCGTTTTGTTAAGCTACTGCGACCTGCATGTCTCTTCCAAGGGGCATTTAAACTGTCTTGTTAAGCTACTGCGACCTGCACGTCTCTACCAAGGGGCATTTAAACCGTCTTGTTAAGCTACTACTACCGTCACCACTCTTCCAAGAGGCATTTAAACCGTCTTGTTAAGCTACTGTAACCTCCACCTCTTTTCCAAGGGGCATTTAAGCCGTCTTGTTAAGCTACTGCAACCTGCACGTCTCTTCCAAGGGGCATTTAAACGGTCTTGTTAAGCTACTGCGACCTGCATGTCTCTTCCAAGGGGCATTTAAACGGTCTTGTTAAGCTACTGCGACCTGCAAGTCTCTTCCAAGGGGCATTTAAACCATCTTGTTAAGCTGCTGCGACCTGCATGTCTCTTCCAAGGGGCATTTAAACCGTCTTGTTAAGCTACTGCGACCTCCAAGTCTCTTTCAAGGGGCATTTAAACCGACTTGTTAAGCTACTGCGACCTGCTCGTCTCTTCCAAGGGGCATTTAAACCGTCTTGTTAAGCTACTGCTACCGCCACCGCTCTTCCAAGGGGCATTTAAACCGTCTTGTTAAGCTACTGTAGCACCCCGAGGGCTCGGCTGCTTTAGGGGTATTGCACCTCGAACCAGAGGTGTGATATTCCACTCCCGGGTAAGGATGGAGTGTGGACCAGGACTCGGTAGGCTGCATGCACCACACACACCCCATTTCCGAGGGACAGGTCAACGGTGCTCCCACGAGACAAGAGTGCAGGCACGACAGCATCTGTCCCTGTCTGGAGTGGGGAGGGGAAAGTACACTCAGTGATGTAGGAGCAGATAGGGGTGGGTCTCTGGGCATAGGTAGGAGCCCATTGGTTGCTAGTCACCTGGGCTAACACATAGAGGGAAGTATATAAGGTGGGCACCATCTTAGAACAGGAGTCAGTCCAGTCCAGTTCAGAGAAGAAGACAGGAGCTCAGCCAGAGAGGGCTGACAGGGAGCTGTGGCTCAGTCTGGGCCCAGCTCCAGAGGCAGGCCTGGAGTGGAGGCCAGAAACAGCAGAAAGAGAGAGGAGAAGGAGCGGAAAGGAAAGTAAGAAAGGAACTGGAACAGAGGAAAAAGGAAGCAAGGAACACAAAGAAAGGCCCAGAGACGCGAGTAAAGAAGGAACCCCATATGCCCAGGAGATACAGGGTGAAGGGTTGGCAGAGCAGGGTACCGGAACCCAAATTGGTGGAGGCAACAAATTCCTCAGCCAAAGACCGGAGGTTGTTACCACATCTTGGTGCGACCCCTCACTACATCCAACAGGAAGGCATACCATATAGGGTCAGGGACGCAGAGATCAGCATGCCCAGAGAAGGCCCGAGGGAGCTGGACAAAGGTGGGTCACTGGTGGGGACAGCCAGAGAAAGGAAAGGAAGGGAGCCCTGTGCCACGCTCTGGAATTGCCTGGGAGATGGTCGAGCCCCTTGCCTGGTGAACGCAGCACGGCTTAGGCGGTCCTTCATGTGCACAAGTGACCTGGATGAGAACTGTGAGTAAAGCATTGGAAACTGCACCACACGTCTCTGTGTTTCATCGCCGCACCAGCACCATTACTACTGGGACACTCACACCATCACTCCCATCTTCCACACTAGCTGCCCTGAGGCAATACTTCTCCCGTGGGGAGTTATTCCATACTCGGCTGCGCAAACTACATCAGCCTCAGCGGTCTGCAGCGCAGAGGCGGTCCCCACTGACAGCAATCCACGGGTGGCGTAGTCGGACATTTGCTATTAAATCAAGACTGCCACAGGTTTGACAACCCTGGGCACAGACCGGGTCGCCGCCACACGGAGATTACAACCCCCAGCATCATACAGAAGGCCCGGCTCCGGGTATCCCCTGCACAACACAGGCCCAAGGGGCGCGTCACTACTGCGACCTCCACCGCTCTTCCAAGGGGCATTTAAACCGTCTTTTTAAGCTACTGCGACCTGCACATCTATTTCAAGGGGCATTTAATCCGTCTTGTTAAGCTACTGCGACTTGCACGTCTTTTCCAAGGGGCATTTAAACCATTTTGTTAAGCTACTGTGACCTCCTCCGCTCTTCCAAGGGGCATTTAAACCGTCTTGTTAAGCTACTGCGACCTGCATGTCTCTTTCAAGGGGCATTTAAACCATCTTGTTAAGCTACTGCGACCTGCACGTCTCTTCCAAGGGGCATTTAAACCGTCTTGTTAAGCTACTGCGACCTTTACCGCTCTTCCAAGGGGCATTTAAACCGTCTTGTTAAGCTACTGCGACCTGCATGTCTCTTCCAAGCGGCATTTTAACCGTCTTGTTAAGCTACTGCGACCTGCACGTCTCTTTCAACGGGCATTTAAACCGTCTTGTTAAGCTACTGCGCCTTGCACATCTTTTCCAAGGGGCATTTAAACCGTCTTGTTAAGCTACTGCGACCTTTACCGCTCTTCCAAGGGGCATTTAAACCGTCTTGTTAAGCGACTGCGACCTTTACCGCTTTTCCAAGTGGCATTTAAACCGTCTTGTTAAGCTACTGCGACCTGCACGTCTCTTTCAAGGGGCATTTAATCCGTCTTGTTAAGCTACTGCAACTTGCACGTCTTTTCCAAGGGGCTTTTAAACCATCTTGTTAAGCTACTGCAACCTCCTCCGCTCTTCCAAGGGGCATTTAAACCATCATGTTAAGCTACTGCGACCTGAACATCTCTTCCACGGGGCATTTAAACCGTTTGTTAAGCTGCTGCGACCTGCATGTCTCAACCAAGGGGCATTTAAACCGTCTTGTTAAGCTACTGCGACCTGCACGTCTCTTCCAAGGGGCATTTAAACCGTCTTGTTAAGCTACTGCGACCTGCACGTCTCTTCCAAGGGGCATTTAAACCGTCTTGTTAAGCTACTGTGACCTGCATGTCTCTTAAAAGGGGCATTTAAACTGTCTTGTTAAGCTACTGCGACTTGCACGTCTTTTCCAAGAGTCATTTAAACCGTCTTGTTAAGCTACTGTAAGCTCCACCACTTTTCCAAGGGGCATTTAAGACGTCTTGTTAAGCTACTGCGACCTGCACGTCTCTTCCAAGGGACATTTAAAACGTCTTGTTAAGCTACTGCGACGCGCATGTCTTTACCAAGGGGCATTTAAACCGTCTTGTTAAGCTACTTCGACCTGCACGTCTCTTCCAAGGGGCATTTAAACCGTCTTAATAAGCTGCTGCGACCTGCATGTCTCTTCCAAGGGGCATTTAAACCGTCTTGTTAAGCTACTGCGACCTGCACGTCTCTTGCAAGGTGCATTTAAACCGTCTTTTTAAGCTACTGCGACTTGCACGTCTTTTGCAAGGGGTCACTTAAACCGTCTTGTTAAGCTACTGCGACCTCCACCCCTCTTCCAAGTGGCATTTAAACCATCTTGTTAAGCTACTGTGACCTGCACGTTTCTTCCAAGGGGCATTTAATCCGTCTTGTTAACCTACTGCGACCTGCACGTCTCTTCCAAGGGGCATTTAAACCGTTTTGTTAAGCTACTGTATCCTCCACCACTTTTCCAAGGGGCATTTAAACCATCTTGTTAAGCTACTGTGACCTGCACGTCACTTTCAAGGGGCATTTAAACCATCTTGTTAAGCTACTGCGACCTGCATGTCTCTTCCAAGGGGCATTTAAACTGTCTTGTTAAGCTACTGCGACCTGCACATCTCTTCCTAGGGGCATTTAAACCGTCTTGTTAAGCTGCTGCGACCTGCATGTCTCTTCCAAGTGCCATTTAAACAGTCTTGTTAAGCTACTGCGACCTCCATCGCTCTTACAAGGGGCATTTAAACCATCTTGTTAAGCTACTGCGACCTGCACGTCTCTCCCAAGGGGCATTTAAACCCTCTTGTTAAGCTACTGCTACCGCCACTGCTCTTCCAAGGGGCATTTCAACCGTCTTGTTAAACTACTGCAACCTGCATGTCTCTTCCAAGGGGCATTTAAACCGTCTTGTTAAGCTACTGCGAACTCCACCTCTCTTCCAAGTTGCATTTAAACCGTCTTGTTAAGCAAGTGCGACCTGCACATCTCTTCCAAGGGGCATTTAAACCTTCTTGTTAAGCTACTGCGACCTGCACGTCTCTTCCAAGGGGCATTTAAACAGTCTTGTTAAGCTACTGCGACCTCCACAGCTCTTCCAAGTGGCATTAAAACCGTCTTGTTAAGCTACTGCGACCTGCACGTCTCTTCCAATGGGCATTTAAACTGTCATGTTAAGCTACTGCTACCGCCACCGCACTTCCAAGGGGCACTTTAACATTCTTGTTAAGCTACTGCGACCTTTGCGTCTTTTTCAAGGGGCATTTAAACTGACTTGTTAAGCTACTGTGACCTCCACCGCTCTTCCAAGGGGAATTTAAACCGTCTTTTCAAGCTACTGCGACCTGCTTGTCTCTTCCAAGGGGCATTTAAACCATCTTGAAAGCTACTGCGACCTTCACGTCTCTTCCAAGGGGCATTTATACCGTCTTGTTAAGCTACTGCGACTTGCACGTCTTTTCCAAGGGGCATTCAAACCATCTTGTTAAGCTACTGCGACGTGCACGTCTTTTGCAAGGGGTCATTTAAACCGTCTTGTTAAGCTACTGCGACCTCCACCGCTCTTCCAAGGGGCATTTTAACCGTCTTGTTAAGCTACTGCGACCTGCGCGTCTCTTTCAAGGGGCATTTAAACTGACTTGTTAAGCTACTGTGACCTCCACGGCTCTTCCAAGGGGCATTTAAACCGTCTTTTTAAGCTACTGCGACCTGCATGTCTCTTCCAAGGGGCATTTAAACCATCTTTTTAAGCTACTGCGACCTGCACGTCTCTTCCAAGGGGCATTTAAACCGTCTTGTTAAGCTGCTGCGACCTGCATGTCTCAACCAAGGGGCATTTAAACCGTCTTCTTAAGCTACTGCTACCTCCACCGCTCTTCCAAGGGGCATTTAAACTGTATTGTTAAGCTACTGCGACCTGCACGTCTCTTCCAAGGGGCATTTAAACCGTCTTGTTAAGCGACTGCGCCTTGCACGTCTTTTCCAAGGGGCATTTAAACCGTCTTGTTAAGCTACTGCGACCTTTACCGCTCTTCCATGGGGCATTTAAACCATCTTGTTAAGCTACTGCGACCTGCATGTCTCCTCCAAGGGGCATTTAAACCGTATTGGTAAGCTACTGCGACCTGCACGTCTCTTCCAAGCGGCATTTAAACCGTCTTGTTAAGCTACTGCGACCTACCTGTCTCTTTCAACGGGCATTTAAACCGTCTTGTTAAGCTACTGTAACCTCCACCTCTTTCCCAAGGGGCATTTAAAACGTCTTGTTAAGCTACTGCAACCTGCACGTCTCTTCCAAGGGGCATTAAAACCGTCTTGTTAAGCTACTGCGACCTGCAAGTCTCTTCCAAGGGGCATTTAAACCGTCTTGATAAGCTGATGCGACCTGCATATCTCTTCCAAGGGGCATTTAAACCGTCTTGTTAAGCTACTGCGACCTCCACCGCTCTTCCAAGGGGCATTTAAACCGTCTTGTTAAGCTACTGCTACCGCCACCGCTCTTCCAAGGGGCATTTTATCCGTCTTGTTAAGGTACTGTGACCTGCACGTCTTTTTCAAGAGGCATTTAAACCGTCTTGTTAAGCTACTGCGACTTGCATGTCTTTTCCAAGGGGCATTTAAACCATCTTGTTAAGCTACTGTGACCTGCATGTCTCTTCCAAGGGGCATTTAAACTGTCTTGTTAAGCTACTGCGACCTGCACATCTCTTCCTAGGGGCATTTAAACCGTCTTGTTAAGCTGCTGCGACCTGCATGTCTCTTCCAAGTGGCATTTAAACAGTCTTGTTAAGCTACTGCGACCTCCACCGCTCTTACACGGGGCATTTAAACCATCTTGTTAAGCTACTGTGACCTGCACGTCAGTTTCAAGGGGCATTTAAACCATCTTGTTAAGCTACTGCGACCTGCATGTCTCTTCCAAGGGGCATTTAAACTGTCTTGTTAAGCTACTGCGACCTGCACATCTCTTCCTAGGGGCAATTAAACCGTCTTGTTAAGCTGCTGCGACCTGCATGTCTCTTCCAAGTGGCATTTAAATAGTCTTGTTAAGCTACTGCGACCTCCACCGCCCTTACAAGTGGCATTTAAACCATCTTGTTAAGCTACTGCGACCTGCACGTCTCTCCCAAGGGGCATTTAAACCCTCTTGTTAAGCTACTGCTACCGCCACTGCTCTTCCAAGGGGCATTTCAACCGTCTTGTTAAACTACTGCAACCTGCATGTCTCTTCCAAGGGACATTTAAACCGTCTTGTTAAGCTACTGCGAACTCCACGTCTCTTCCAAGTTGCATTTAAACCGTCTTGTTAAGCAAGTGCGACCTGCACATCTCTTCCAAGGGGCATTTAAACCTTCTTGTTAAGCTACTGCGACCTGCACGTCTCTTCCAAGGGGCATTTAAACCGTCTTGTTAAGCTACTGCGATCTGCACGTCTCTTCCAATGGGCATTTAAACTGTCATGTTAAGCTACTGCTACCGCCACCGCACTTCCAAGGCGCACTTTAACATTCTTGTTAAGCTACTGCGGCCTGCGCGTCTCTTTCAAGGGGAATTTAAACTGACCTGTTAAGCTACTGTGACCTCCACATCTCTTCCAAGGGGAATTTAAACCGTCTTTTCAAGCTACTGTGACCTGCTTGTCTCTTCCAAGGGGCATTTAAACCATCTTGAAAGCTACTGCGACCTGCACGTCTCTTCCAAGGGGCATTTATACCGTCTTGTTAAGCTACTACGACTTGCACGTCTTTTCCAAGGGGCATTTAAACCATCTTGTTAAGCTACTGCGACGTGCACGTCTTTTGCAAGTGGTCATTTAAACCGTCTTGTTAAGCTACTGCGACCTCCACCGCTCTTCCAAGGGGCATTTTAACCGTCTTGTTAAGCTACTGCGACCTGCGCGTCTCTTTCAAGGGGCATTTAAACTGACTTGTTAAGCTACTGTGACCTCCACCGCTCTTCCAAGGGGCATTTAAACCGTCTTTTTAAGCTACTGCGACCTGCATGTCTCTTCCAAGGGGCATTTAAACCATCTTTTTAAGCTACTGCGACCTGCACGTCTCTTCCAACGGGCATTTAAACCGTCTTGTTAAGCTGCTGCGACCTGCATGTCTCAACCAAGGGGCATTTAAACCGTCTTCTTAAGCTACTGCTTACTCCACCGCTCTTCCAAGGGGCATTTAAACTGTCTTGCTAAGCTACTGCGACCTGCACGTCTCTTCCAAGTTGCATTTAAACCGTCTTGTTAAGCGACTACGCCTTGCACGTCTTTTCCAAGGGGCATTTAAACCGTCTTGTTAAGCTACTGCGACCTTTACCGCTCTTCCAAGGGGCATTTAAACCATCTTGTTAAGCTACTGCGACCTGCATGTCTCCTCCAAGGGGCATTTAAACCGTATTGGTAAGCTACTGCGACCTGCACGTCTCTTCAAAGCGGCATTTAAACCATCTTGTTAACCTACTGCGACCTACCTGTCTCTTTCAACGGGCATTTAAACCGTCTTGTTAAGCTACTGTAACCTGCACGTCTCTTCCAAGGGGCATTTAAACCGTCTTGTTAAGCTACTGCGACCTGCAAGTCTCTTCCAAGGGGCATTTAAACCGTCTTGATAAGCTGATGCGACCTGCATATCTCTTCCAAGGGGCATTTAAACCGTCTTGTTAAGCTACTGCGACCTCCACCGCTCTTCCAAGGGGCATTTAAACCGTCTTGTTAAGCTACTGCTACCGCCACCGCTCTTCCAAGGGGCATTTTAACCGTCTGGTTAAGCTACTGTGACCTGCACGTCTTTTTCAAGAGGCATTTAAACTGTCTTGTTAAGCTACTGCGACTTGCACGTCTTTTCCAAGGGGCATTTAAACCATCTTGTTAATCTACTGCGACCTCCTCCGCTCTTCCAAGGGGCATTTAAACCATCTTCTTAAGCTACTGCGACCTGCACGTCTCTTCCAAGGGGCATTTAAACCGTCTTGTTAAGCTGCTGCGACCTGCATGTCTCAACCAAGGGGCATTTAAACCGTCTTGTTAAGCTACTGCGACCTCCACCGCTCTTCCAAGGGGCATTTATACTGTCTTGTTAAGCTACTGCGACCTGCACATCTCTTGCAAGGGGCATTTAAACCGTCTTGTTAAGCTAATGCGACTTGCACGTCTTTTGCAAGGGGTCATTTAAACCATCTTGTTAAGCTACTGCGACCTGCACGTCTCTTCCAAGGGGCATTTTAACCGTCTTGTTAGGCTACTACGACCTGCACGTCTCTTCCAAGGGGCATTTAAACCATCTTGTTAAGCTGCTGCTACTGCCACCGTTCTTCTAAGGGGCATTTTAACCGTCTTGTTAAGCTACTGCGACCTTCACGTCTCTTTCAAGGGGCATTTAATCCGTCTTGTTAAGCTAGTGCGACTTGCACGTCTTTTCCAAGGGGCATTTAAACCATCTTGTTAAGCTTCTGCGACCTGCATGTCTCTTCCAAGGGGCATTTAAACCATCTTGTTAAGCTACTGCGACATCCAAGTCTCTTTCAAGGGACTATTAAACCGTCTTGTTAAGCTACTGCGACCTGCACGTCTCTTCCAAGGGGCATTTAAACCGTCTTGTTAAGCTACTGTTACCGCCACCGCTTTTCCAAGGGGGATTTCAACCGTCTTGTTAAGCTACTGCAACCTGCACATCTCTTGCAAGGGGCATTTAAACCGTCTTGTTAAGCTACTGCGACCTCCACGTCTCTTCCAAGGGGCATTTAAACCATCTTGTTAAGCTTCTGCGACCTGCACGTCTCTTCCAAGGGACATTTAAACCGTCTTGTTAAGCTAATGCGACCTGCACGTCTCTTCCAAGGGGCATTTAGACCGTCTTGTTAAGCTACTGCGACCTGCACGTCTCTTCCAAGGGGCATTTAAACCGTCTTGTTAAGTTACTGCGACCTGCATGTCACTTAAAAGGGGCATTTAAACTGTCTTGTTAAGCTACTGCAACCTGCACGTCTCTTCCAAGGGGCATTTAAACCGTCTTGTTAAGCTACTGCGACTTGCACGTCTTTTCCAAGGGGCATTTAAACCGTCTTGTTAAGCTACTGTAAGCTCCACCACTTTTCCAAGGGGCATTTAAAACGTCTTGTTAAGCTACTGCGACCTGCACGTCTCTTCCAAGGGGCATTTAAACCATCTTGTTAAGCTACTGCGACCTGCATGTCTCTTCCAAGGTGCATTTAAATGGTCTTGTTAAGCTACTGCGACAATCACGTCTCTTACAAGGGGCATTTAAACCGTCTTGTTAAGCTACTGCGACCTGCATGTCTTTTCCAAGGGGCATTTAAACCGTCTTTTTAAGCTACTGTGACCTGCATGTCTCTTCCAAGGGGCATTTAAACCATCTTGTTAAGCTACTGCGACTTGCACGTCTTTTCCAAGGGGCATTTAAACCGTCTTGTTAAGCTACTGCGACCTGCACGTCTCTTCCAATGGGCATTTAAACCGTCTTTTTAAGCTACTGCGACCTGCTTGTCTCTTCCAAGGGGCATTTAAACCATCTTGAAAGCTACTGCGACCTGCACGTCTCTTCCAAGTGGCATTTATACCGTCTTGTTAAGCTACTGCGACTTGCACGTCTTTTCCAAGGGGCATTTAAACCATCTTGTTAAGCTACTGCGACGTGCACGTCTTTTACAAGGGGTCATTTAAACCGTCTTGTTAAGCTACTGCGACCTCCACCGCTCTTCCAAGGGGCATTTTAACCGTCTTGTTAAGCTACTGTGACCTGCGCGTCTCTTTCAAGGGGCATTTAAAATGACTTGTTAAGCTACTGTGACCTCCACCGCTCTTCCAAGGGGCATTTAAACCGTCTTTTTAAGCTACTGCGACCTGCATGTCTCTTCCAAGGGGCATTTAAACCATCTTTTTAAGCTACTGCGACCTGCACGTCTCTTCCAAGGGGCATTTAAACCGTCTTGTTAAGCTGCTGCGACCTGCATGTCTCAACCAAGGGGCATTTAAACCGTCTTCTTAAGCTACTGCTACCTCCACCGCTCTTCCAAGGGGCATTTAAACCGTCTTGTTAAGCTACTGCGACCTGCACGTCTCTTCCAAGGGGCATTTAAACCGTCTTGTTAAGCTACTGCTACTGCCACCGCTCTTCCAAGGGACATTTTAACCATGTTGTTAAGCTACTGCGACCTGCACGTCTCTTTCAGCGGGCATTTAAACCGTCTTGTTAAGCTACTGCGCCTTGCACGTCTTTTCCAAGGGGCATTTAAACCGTCTTGTTAAGCTACTGCGACCTTTACCGCTCTTCCAAGGGGCATTTAAACCATCTTGTTAAGCTATTGCGACCTGCAGGTCTCCTCCAAGGGGCATTTAAACGGTCTTGTTAAGCTACTGCGACCTGCACGTCTCTTCCAAGGGGCATTTAAACCGTCTTGTTAAGCTACTGCGACCTGCCTGTCTCTTTCAACGGGCATTTAAACCGTCTTGTTAAGCTACTGTAACCACCACCTCTTTTCCAAGGAGCATTTAAAACGTCTTGTTAAGCTACTGCAAACTGCACGTCTCTTCCAAGGGGCATTTAAACCGTCTTGTTAAGCTACTGCGACCTGCAAGTCTCTTCCAAGGGGCATTTAAACCGTCTTGATAAGCTGATGCGACCTGCATATCTCTTCCAACGGGCATTTAAACCGTCTTGTTAAGCTACTGCGACCTCCACCGCTCTTCCAAGGGGCGTTTAAACCGTCTTGTTAAGCTACTGCTACCGCCACCGCTCTTCCAAGGGGCATTTTAACCGTCTTGTTAAGCTACTGTGACCTGCACGTCTTTTTCAAGAGGCATTTAAACCGTCTTGTTAAGCTACTGCGACTTGCACGTCTTTTCCAAGGGGCATTTAAACCATCTTGTTAAGCTACTGCGACCTCCTCCGCTCTTCCAAGGGGCATTTAAACCATCTTGTTAAGCTGCTGCGACCTGCATGTCTCAACCAAGGGGCATTTAAACCGTCTTGCTAAGATACTGCGACCTCCACCGCTCTTCCAAGGGGCATTTATACTGTCTTGTTAAGCTACTGCGACCTGCACGTCTCTTGCAAGGGGCATATAAACCGTCTTGTTAAGCTACTGCGACTTGCAAGTCTTTTGCAAGGGGTCATTTAAACCGTCTTGTTAAGCTACTGCGACCTTCACGTCTCTTGCAAGGGGCATTTAATCCGTCTTGTTAAGCTAGTGAGACTTGCACGTCTTTTCCAAGGGGCATTTAAACCATCTTGTTAAGCTGCTGCGACCTGCATGTCTCTTCTCAGGGGCATTTAAACAGTCTTGTTAAGCTATTGCTACCGCCACCGCTCTTCCAAGGGGCATTTAAACCGTCTTGTTAACCTACTGCAACCTGCACATCTCTTGCAAGGGGCATTTAAACCGTCTTGTTAAGCTACTGCGACCTGCACGTCTCTTCTCAGGGGCATTTAAACAGTCTTGTTAACCTATTGCTACCGCCACCGCTCTTCCAAGGGGCATTTAAACCGTCTTGTTAACCTACTGCAACCTGCACATCTCTTGCAAGGGGCATTTAAACCGTCTTGTTAAGCTACTGCGACCTGCACCTCTCTTCCAAGGGGCATTTAAACCGTCTTGTTAAGCTACTGCGACCTGCACGTCTCTTCCAAGGGGCATTTAAACCGTCTTGTTAAGCTACTGCGACCTGCACGTCTCTTCCAAGGGGCATTTAAACCGTCTTGTTAAGCTACTGCGACCTGCATGTCTCTTAAAAGGGGCATTTAAACTGTCTTGTTAAGCTACTGCAACCTGCACGTCTCTTCCAAGGGGCATTTAAACCGTCTTGTTAAGCTACTGCGACTTGCACGTCTTTTCCAAGGGGCATTTAAACCGTCTTGTTAAGCTACTGTAAGCTCCACCACTTTTCCAAGGGGCATTTAAAACGTCTTGTTAAGCTGCTGCGACCTGCACGTCTCTTCCAAGGGGCATTTAAACCATCTTGTTAAGCTACTGCGACCTGCATGTCTCTTCCAAGGTGCAGTTAAACGGTCTTGTTAAGCTACTGCGACAAGCACGTCTCTTACAAGGGGCATTTAAACCGTCTTGTTAAGCTACTGCGACCTGCATGTCTTTTCCAAGGGGCATTTAAACTGTCTTTTTAAGCTACTGTGACCTGCATGTCTCTTCCAAGGGGCATTTAAACCCTCTTGTTAAGCTACTGCTACCGCCACTGCTCTTCCAAGGGGCATTTCAACCGTCTTGTTAAACTACTGCAACCTGCATGTCTCTTCCAAGGGGCATTTAAACCGTCTTGTTAAGCTACTGCGAACTCCACCTCTCTTCCAAGTTGCATTTAAACCGTCTTGTTAAGCAAGTGCGACCTGCACATCTCTTCCAAGGGGCATTTAAACCTTCTTGTTAAGCTACTGCGACCTGCACGTCTCTTCCAAGGAGCATTTAAACAGTCTTGTTAAGCTAATGCGACCTCCACAGCTCTTCCAAGTGGCATTAAAACCGTCTTGTTAAGCTACTGCGACCTGCACGTCTCTTCCAATGGGCATTTAAACTGTCATGTTAAGCTACTGCTACCGCCACCGCACTTCCAAGGGGCACTTTAACATTCTTGTTAAGCTACTGCGACCTTTGCTTCTTTTTCAAGGGGCATTTAAACTGACTTGTTAAGCTACTGTGACCTCCACCGCTCTTCCAAGGGGAATTTAAACCGTCTTTTCAAGCTACTGCGACCTGCTTGTCTCTTCCAAGGGGCATTTAAACCATCTTGAAAGCTACTGCGACCTTCACGTCTCTTCCAAGGGGCATTTATACCGTCTTGTTAAGCTACTGCGACTTGCACGTCTTTTCCAAGGGGCATTCAAACCATCTTGTTAAGCTACTGCGACGTGCACGTCTTTTGCAAGGGGTCATTTAAACCGTCTTGTTAAGCTACTGCGACCTCCACCGCTCTTCCAAGGGGCATTTTAACCGTCTTGTTAAGCTACTGCGACCTGCGCGTTTCTTTCAAGTGGCATTTAAACTGACTTGTTAAGCTACTGTGACCTCCACCGCTCTTCCAAGGGGCATTTAAACCGTCTTTTTAAGCTACTGCGACCTGCATGTCTCTTCCAAGGGGCATTTAAACCATCTTTTTAAGCTACTGCGACCTGCACGTCTCTTCCAAGGGGCATTTAAACCGTCTTGTTAAGCTGCTGCGACCTGCATGTCTCAACCAAGGGGCATTTAAACCGTCTTCTTAAGCTACTGCTACCTCCACCGCTCTTCCAAGGGGCATTTAAACTGTATTGTTAAGCTACTGCGACCTGCACGTCTCTTCCAAGGGGCATTTAAACAGTCTTGTTAAGCGACTGCGCCTTGCACGTCTTTTCCAAGGGGCATTTAAACCGTCTTGTTAAGCTACTGCGACCTTTACCGCTCTTCCATGGGGCATTTAAACCATCTTGTTAAGCTACTGCGACCTGCATGTCTCCTCCAAGCGGCATTTAAACCGTATTGGTAAGCTACTGCGACCTGCACGTCTCTTCCAAGCGGCATTTAAACCGTCTTGTTAAGCTACTGCGACCTACCTGTCTCTTTCAACGGGCATTTAAACCGTCTTGTTAAGCTACTGTAACCTCCACCTCTTTTCCAAGGGGCATTTAAAACGTCTTGTTAAGCTACTGCAACCTGCACGTCTCTTCCAAGGGGCATTAAAACCGTCTTGTTAAGCTACTGCGACCTGCAAGTCTCTTCCAAGGGGCATTTAAACCGTCTTGATAAGCTGATGCGACCTGCATATCTCTTCCAAGGGGCATTTAAACCGTCTTGTTAAGCTACTGCGACCTCCACCGCTCTTCCAAGGGGCATTTAAACCATCTTGTTAAGCTACTGCTACCGCCACCGCTCTTCCAAGGGGCATTTTATCCGTCTTGTTAAGGTACTGTGACCTGCACGTCTTTTTCAAGAGGCATTTAAACCGTCTTGTTAAGCTACTGCGACTTGCATGTCTTTTCCAAGGGGCATTTAAACCATCTTGTTAAGCTACTGTGACCTGCATGTCTCTTCCAAGGGGCATTTAAACTGTCTTGTTAAGCTACTGCGACCTGTACATCTCTTCCTAGGGGCATTTAAACCGTCTTGTTAAGCTGCTGCGACCTGCATGTCTCTTCCAAGTGGCATTTAAACAGTCTTGTTAAGCTACTGCGACCTCCACCGCTCTTACACGGGGCATTTAAACCATCTTGTTAAGCTACTGTGACCTGCACGTCACTTTCAAGGGGCATTTAAACCATCTTGTTAAGCTACTGCGACCTGCATGTCTCTTCCAAGGGGCATTTAAACTGTCTTGTTAAGCTACTGCGACCTGCACATCTCTTCCTAGGGGCATTTAAACCGTCTTGTTAAGCTGCTGCGACCTGCATGTCTCTTCCAAGTGGCATTTAAATAGTCTTGTTAAGCTACTGCGACCTCCACCGCCCTTACAAGTGGCATTTAAACCATCTTGTTAAGCTACTGCGACCTGCACGTCTCTCCCAAGGGGCATTTAAACCCTCTTGTTAAGCTACTGCTACCGCCACTGCTCTTCCAAGGGGCATTTCAACCGTCTTGTTAAACGACTGCAACCTGCATGTCTCTTCCAAGGGGCATTTAAACCGTCTTGTTAAGCTACTGCGAACTCCACGTCTCTTCCAAGTTGCATTTAAACCGTCTTGTTAAGCAAGTGCGACCTGCACATCTCTTCCAAGGGGCATTTAAACCTTCTTGTTAAGCTACTGCGACCTGCACGTCTCTTCCAAGGGGCATTTAAACCGTCTTGTTAAGCTACTGCGATCTGCACGTCTCTTCCAATGGGCATTTAAACTGTCATGTTAAGCTACTGCTACCGCCACCGCACTTCCAAGGCGCACTTTAACATTCTTGTTAAGCTACTGCGGCCTGCGCGTCTCTTTCAAGGGGAATTTAAACTGACCTGTTAAGCTACTGTGACCTCCACATCTCTTCCAAGGGGAATTTAAACCGTCTTTTCAAGCTACTGTGACCTGCTTGTCTCTTCCAAGGGGCATTTAAACCATCTTGAAAGCTACTGCGACCTGCACGTCTCTTCCAAGGGGCATTTATACCGTCTTGTTAAGCTACTGCGACTTGCACGTCTTTTCCAAGGGGCATTTAAACCGTCTTGTTAAGCTACTGCGACGTGCACGTCTTTTGCAAGTGGTCATTTAAACCGTCTTGTTAAGCTACTGCGACCTCCACCGCTCTTCCAAGGGGCATTTTAACCGTCTTGTTAAGCTACTGCGACCTGCACGTCTCTTTCAAGGGGCATTTAAACTGACTTGTTAAGCTACTGAGACCTCCACCGCTCTTCCAAGGGGCATTTAAACCGTCTTTTTAAGCTACTGCGACCTGCATGTCTCTTCCAAGGGGCATTTAAACCATCTTTTTAAGCTACTGCGACCTGCACGTCTCTTCCAACGGGCATTTAAACCGTCTTGTTAAGCTGCTGCGACCTGCATGTCTCAACCAAGGGGCATTTAAACCGTCTTCTTAAACTACTGCTTACTCCACCGCTCTTCCAAGGGGCATTTAAACTGTCTTGTTAAGCTACTGCGACCTGCACGTCTCTTCCAAGTTGCATTTAACCGTCTTGTTAAGCGACTGCGCCTTGCACGTCTTTTCCAAGGGGCATTTAAACCGTCTTGTTAAGCTACTGCGACCTTTACCGCTCTTCCAAGGGGCATTTAAACCATCTTGTTAAGCTACTGCGACCTGCATGTCTCCTCCAAGGGGCATTTAAACCGTATTGGTAAGCTACTGCGACCTGCACGTCTCTTCCAAGCGGCATTTAAACCGACTTGTTAAGCTACTGCGACCTACCTGTCTCTTTCAACGGGCATTTAAACCGTCTTGTTAAGCTACTGTAACCTGCACGTCTCTTCCAAGGGGCATTTAAACCGTCTTGTTAAGCTACTGCGACCTGCAAGTCTCTTCCAAGGGGCATTTAAACCGTCTTGATAAGCTGATGCGACCTGCATATCTCTTCCAAGGGGCATTTAAACCGTCTTGTTAAGCTACTGCGACCTCCACCGCTCTTCCAAGGGGCATTTAAACCGTCTTGTTAAGCTACTGCTACCGCCACCGCTCTTCCAAGGGGCATTTTAACCGTCTGGTTAAGCTACTGTGACCTGCACGTCTTTTTCAAGAGGCATTTAAACTGTCTTGTTAAGCTACTGCGACTTGCACGTCTTTTCCAAGGGGCATTTAAACCATCTTGTTAATCTACTGCGACCTCCTCCGCTCTTCCAAGGGGCATTTAAACCATCTTCTTAAGCTACTGCGACCTGCACGTCTCTTCCAAGGGGCATTTTAACCGTCTTGTTAAGCTACTGTGACCTGCGCGTCTCTTTCAAGGGGCATTTAAAATGACTTGTTAAGCTACTGTGACCTCCACCGCTCTTCCAAGGGGCATTTAAACCGTCTTTTTAAGCTACTGCGACCTGCATGTCTCTTCCAAGGGGCATTTAAACCATCTTTTTAAGCTACTGCGACCTGCACGTCTCTTCCAAGGGGCATTTAAACCGTCTTGTTAAGCTGCTGCGACCTGCATGTCTCAACCAAGGGGCATTTAAACCGTCTTCTTAAGCTACTGCTACCTCCACCGCTCTTCCAAGGGGCATTTAAACCGTCTTGTTAAGCTACTGCGACCTGCACGTCTCTTCCAAGGGGCATTTAAACCGTCTTGTTAAGCTACTGCTACTGCCACCGCTCTTCCAAGGGACATTTTAACCATGTTGTTAAGCTACTGCGACCTGCACGTCTCTTTCAGCGGGCATTTAAACCGTCTTGTTAAGCTACTGCGCCTTGCACGTCTTTTCCAAGGGGCATTTAAACCATCTTGTTAAGCTACTGCGACCTTTACCGCTCTTCCAAGGGGCATTTAAACCATCTTGTTAAGCTATTGCGACCTGCAGGTCTCCTCCAAGGGGCATTTAAACGGTCTTGTTAAGCTACTGCGACCTGCACGTCTCTTCCAAGGGGCATTTAAACCGTCTTGATAAGCTGATGCGACCTGCATATCTCTTCCAAGGGGCATTTAAACCGTCTTGTTAAGCTACTGCGACCTCCACCGCTCTTCCAAGGGGCGTTTAAACCGTCTTGTTAAGCTACTGCTACCGCCACCGCTCTTCTAAGGGGCATTTTAACCGTCTTGTTAAGCTACTGTGACCTGCACGTCTTTTTCAAGAGGCATTTAAACCGTCTTGTTAAGCTACTGCGACTTGCACGTCTTTTCCAAGGGGCATTTAAACCATATTGTTAAGCTACTGCGACCTCCTCCGCTCTTCCAAGGGGCATTTAAACCATCTTGTTAAGCTGCTGCGACCTGCATGTCTCAACCAAGGGGCATTTAAACCGTCTTGCTAAGCTACTGCGACCTCCACCGCTCTACCAAGGGGCATTTATACTGTCTTGTTAAGCTACTGCGACCTGCACGTCTCTTGCAAGGGGCATATAAACCGTCTTGTTAAGCTACTGCGACTTGCAAGTCTTTTGCAAGGGGTCATTTAAACCGTCTTGTTAAGCTACTGCGACCTTCACGTCTCTTTCAAGGGGCATTTAATCCGTCTTGTTAAGCTAGTGAGACTTGCACGTCTTTTCCAAGGGGCATTTAAACCATCTTGTTAAGCTGCTGCGACCTGCATGTCTCTTCTCAGGGGCATTTAAACAGTCTTGTTAAGCTATTGCTACCGCCACCGCTCTTCCAAGGGGCATTTAAACCGCCTTGTTAACCTACTGCAACCTGCACATCTCTTGCAAGGGGCATTTAAACCGTCTTGTTAAGCTACTGCGACCTGCACGTCTCTTCTCAGGGGCATTTAAACAGTCTTGTTAAGCTATTGCTACCGCCACCGCTCTTCCAAGGGGCATTTAAACCGTCTTGTTAACCTACTGCAACCTGCACATCTCTTGCAAGGGGCATTTAAACCGTCTTGTTAAGCTACTGCGACCTGCACCTCTCTTCCAAGGGGCATTTAAACCGTCTTGTTAAGCTACTGCGACCTGCACGTCTCTTCCAAGGGGCATTTAAACCGTCTTGTTAAGCTACTGCGACCTGCACGTCTCTTCCAAGGGGCATTTAAACCGTCTTGTTAAGCTACTGCGACCTGCATGTCTCTTAAAAGGGGCATTTAAACTGTCTTGTTAAGCTACTGCAACCTGCACGTCTCTTCCAAGGGGCATTTAAACCGTCTTGTTAAGCTACTGCGACTTGCACGTCTTTTCCAAGGGGCATTTAAACCGTCTTGTTAAGCTACTGTAAGCTCCACCACTTTTCCAAGGGGCATTTAAAACGTCTTGTTAAGCTGCTGCGACCTGCACGTCTCTTCCAAGGGGCATTTAAACCATCTTGTTAAGCTACTGCGACCTGCATGTCTCTTCCAAGGTGCAGTTAAACGGTCTTGTTAAGCTACTGCGACAAGCACGTCTCTTACAAGAGGCATTTAAACCGTCTTGTTAAGCTACTGCGACCTGCATGTCTTTTCCAAGGGGCATTTAAACTGTCTTTTTAAGCTACTGTGACCTGCATGTCTCTTCCAAGGGGCATTTAAACCATATTGTTAAGCTACTGCGACTTGCACGTCTTTTCCAAGGGGCATTTAAACCGTCTTGTTAAGCTACTGTAACTTCCACCACTTTTCCAATGGGCATTTAAACCATCTTTTTAAGCTACTGCGACCTGCACGTCTCTTCCAAGGGGCATTTAAACCGTCTTGTTAAGCTACTTCGACCTGCACGTCTCTTCCAAGGGGCATTTAAACCGTCTTGTTAAGCTGCTGCGACCTGCATGTCTCTTCCAAGGGGCATTTAAACCGTCTTGAAAGCTACTGCGACCTGCACGTCTCTTCCAAGGGGCATTTATACCGTCTTGTTAAGCTACTGCGACTTTCACGTCTTTTCCAAGGGGCATTTAAACCGTCTTGTTAAGCTACTGCGACGTGCACGTCTATTGCAAGGGGTCATTTAAACCGTTGTCACACTGTCACAGAATACTGGAGGTAGGGGGCCTAAGCTGACCCTAAGCTGGGGCCCTGACTAATCCCTCATCCTGGAGGTACTGTTAAAGGTACAGAGGTCCAGGCCGCCAGCGTAACCCCTACCTCCTGAGGATCCCTGCACCACAGTAATCTAGTCCTGAGAAGGACCCCGATCACAACAATTGGGAACCAGCAATAATATGCCCACACACAGTATGTAGACGAACGAGACAGTACAAGGGAAAAACCAAAACCACCTTGCATACAACTTCAACACAACTACAACAGAGGGAACACCAACGGGAAAGGAGATAAATGATAAAGCGAGGAAAGGGAAATAACACTTCCAAATACACTTATCTCAGCAACTCCAAACACCACGATCCGCTCTGTAAGTCTGAATGAAAAGCTTTCACCGACACCTCACAAACAGACCTGCAGGAATATAAAGGAGTCTCACTAACGAAGCATTGATTGCAGCTGGGCGAGGCTGGACCTCAGCTAGCCCAGAGAGAGAGAGAATTAACTCCTTCACTGCCGAGAAAACACAAAGCACCAACAAGTCAGCTGCGAGAAGTCAGGCTGTGTACTCGTGACGATCTTCGTGGCAACACACCCGTGACAGTACCCCCCCTTCTACGAGGGGCCTCCGGACCCTCAGGGCCAGGTTTATCCGGGTGAGTCGTGTGGAAGGCCCGAACTAATCGGTCTGCGTTAATATCCGACGCAGGAACCCACATCCTCTCCTCAGGACCATACCCCTTCCAATGAACCAAGTACTGAAGGGACCGGCGATTAAAGCGTGAATCAATGACCCTCGATACCTGGAACTCCAAGTTACCATTGACAACCACAGGAGGGGGAGGTGAAGGTGACGGTACCACCGGCACCACATACCTCTTAAGCAATGATCTGTGAAACACGTTGTGAATTTTAAACGTAGGGGGGAGGTCAAGACGGAATGCCACCGGATTAATAACAGAACTGATTCTGTACGGCCCGATGAACCTGGGACCCAGTTTCCAGGAGGGAACCTTAAGTTTAATATTCCTGGTAGACAACCATACCTGATCGTTCACACTTAGGTCCGGACCAGACACTCTCCTCCTATCAGCCATACGTTTGTATCGGTTCCCCATAGTATTCAGATTCTTCAGCACCCCTCTCCATACTGAAGCGAGAGATGAGGAAAATCGTTCCTCCTCCGGAACCCCCGAAGAGCCCCCCCTACTGAAAGTACAAAACTGGGGGTGAAAACCATATGCCCCAAAAAACGGGGACTTACCAGTGGACTCGCTCCGCCTATTATTGAGAGCAAACTCTGCCAGAGGTAGGAAAGAAGCCCAGTCCTCCTGGTTCTCTGACACAAAACACCGAAGATATGTCTCCAAGCTCTGGTTCATACGTTCCGTCTGACCATTGGTCTGAGGATGAAAAGCCGACGAAAATGACAAATGCATCCCCCGCCGTGCACAAAACGCCTTCCAGAACTTGGACACAAACTGAGACCCCCGATCAGACACCACCTCGGAGGGTACCCCGTGAAGCCTCACAATCTCCCCAATGAACACCTGCGCAAGAGTTTTAGCATTAGGGAGAGCCGGAAGAGCGATAAAATGTGCCATCTTGCTGAACCTGTCCACTACAACGAGTATGACCGTTTTACCCGAAGACGGAGGGAGGTCCGTAATAAAGTCCATAGACAGATGAGTCCAAGGACGCTCCGGGATCTTCAAAGGTAAGAGGGCCCCAGACGGACGGGTATGTGAGGTCTTAGAGCGCGCACAAACCCCACAGGACGCGACAAAAGTTACCACCTCTTTATGTAAGTTAGGCCACCAAAACCGACGCGAGAGGAGATCCACAGTTGCTTTACTCCCCGGGTGTCCTGCAAAAACTGAGTTATGGTGTGCCTCGATCACCTTTTGTCGCAACTGATCTGGAACGAACAGTCTCCCCGGAGGTCCAACAGGGGCGTCCCCCTGAGCCTCCAATATCTCCTCCTCCAGCTCAGAGCATACTGCCGAAACCACCACCCCCTCCTGAAGAATAGGAATCGGGTCGTCCGTATTCCCGGCCCCAGGGAAACTACGAGATAAGGCATCCGCCTTTACATTTTTAGACCCAGGACGATATGTAACGACGAAATTAAACCTGGTAAAAAACAATGACCACCTAGCTTGTCTGGGATTCAGACGTTTAGCGGACTCCAGATATAGCAGGTTCTTGTGATCGGTGATGACGGTGACCGGATGAACTGCCCCCTCCAAAAAATGGCGCCACTCCTCAAAAGCTAACTTAATGGCCAGGAGTTCCCTATTGCCGACATCGTAATTCCTCTCAGCGGACGACAATTTTTTAGAGAAAAAGGCGCACGGATGCCACTTACCAGGGGACGAACCCTGTGACAATACTGCTCCCACCCCTACCTCGGAAGCGTCTACCTCTACAAAGAATGGCTGAGACGCATCAGGTTGAATGAGTATGGGTGCCGAGGCAAAACATTTTTTCAAGGAGGAGAATGCTTGACAAGCCTTGTCAGACCACCTAGAAAAATCCGTCCCCTTTTTAGTCATGTCTGTGAGAGGCTTAACCATGGACGATAAATTACGAATGAACTTCCGGTAATAGTTAGCAAACCCCAGGAAACGTTGTAGTGCCTTAAGATTCTCCGGCCGATCCCACTCAAGAACTGCCCGCACTTTCCCAGGGTCCATACGAAAACCGGACGCTGAAACCAGGAAGCCTAAAAACTGGAGTTCCTGTACGGCGAACACACACTTTTCCCACTTGGCATACAGTTTATTATCCCGCAAGATCTGTAACACCTGTCTAACGTGCTCCTGATGAGACACCAGATCCGGCGAGTAAATTAAGATATCATCCAGATATATGACAACAAACTGTCCCACCAGGTGGCGAAAAATATCATTAACAAAGTGTTGAAACACCGCCGGGGCATTAGTCAGACCGAATGGCATGACAAGGTTCTCATAATGCCCCTCCGGAGTGTTAAAAGCCGTCTTCCACTCATCCCCCTCCTTCATCCTAATCAGATTGTACGCCCCCCTGAGATCCAACTTAGAGAACCATTTGGCACCCACGATCTGATTAAAGAGATCGGGAATAAGTGGGAGCGGATACGGATCTCGGACCGTAATCCGATTAAGTTCACGGAAATCCAGACAAGGGCGTAGGCCTCCATCTTTCTTCTTAACAAAGAAGAACCCCGCGGCCACCAGTGAAGATGAAGGTCTAATATGCCCCTTAGCCAGACTTTCAGAAATATAATCCTTCATGGCCTGCCTCTCAGGACCAGAAAGGTTATACAACCTAGCTTTAGGTAACTTGGCCTCAGGGAGCAGTTTTACAGAACAGTCATACTCGCGATGAGGAGGTAGTTCCTGACACCCATTCTCCGAGAATACATCCTCAAAGTCTGCCAGAAATGGAGGTAAGACCCAAGGAGTAACTGCACCGATGACCGTGTTCATGCAGTTTTTATTACAGAATTTACTCCATTGGCTTATCTCTCTGGTTTGCCAATTAATAACCGGGTTATGCTTAGCTAACCAAGGAAGGCCCAACACTATAGGAGTGGGAAGACCCTCCAACACGTAGCAAGACAACAGTTCTTTATGTATTGCCCCCACTTGAAGTTTTACGCCATGCACAGCTTGCAAAAAACTTCCCTGACCGAGAGGCCTGGCATCGATCGAGAATATGGGGATGGGTTTAGCCAACTCACTCAATCGCATACCTTGAACCCGGGCAAACCGAGCATCAACCAGATTAGCCCCGGCCCCACTATCCAGCAGAACAGATATCCTCTCAGTTCTCGTACCCACCACCACCTCCGCCGGTACGAGAAACTGAGACGAACCTAGGGACGAAATACCTACTCCCAGATTGCCGTCCACCACACAACCTGGGATCAACAGTTTTTTCGACGACTCTTTACTCTGCAAGGGGCGGGATGGACACCCCCCAATAAAATGTCCCTTTTTCCCGCAGAGGAAACACCTTCCTGTCTTATGGCGCACCACCGGTCCCCTTCCCCGAAATGATGTCCCTCCTAATTGCATAGGCTCCTCCGGACTGACCAGGGGAACCACCATATGAGGGGACCTTGTAAGAGGTGGAGACATTACTGGGGGTAGAGTTATCCCGCACCTCTCCCGAAGCCGTCTGTCAACGCGAATAGCAAGGGCCATAGCGGCTTCCAGTGACGCGGGAGAGTCATACTGTGCCAACACATCCTGTAATTTGTCGGATAAACCATGACAAAACTGGCTCCTAAGAGCCGGGTCATTCCACTGGGTGTCCGTGGCCCACCTACGGAACTCCGAACAGAATTCCTCCGCCGGACGATCTCCCTGCTGAATCCTACGTAACTTAGACTCAGCAAGGGAGATCCGATCTGGGTCATCATATACGAGTCCCAAAGCAGCGAAAAACCTATCCACTGACTGGAGAACCGGGGAGCTTGGGGGAAGAGAGAACGCCCAAGATTGTGGGTCCCCTTGTAGGAGCGAGATGACAATTCCCACCCTTTGTTCTTCACTGCCCGATGACCGAGGCCGCAGCCGAAAGTACAATTTGCATGCCTCCAGGAAAACAAAAAACTTGTCCCGCCCCCCAGTGAACCTGTCAGGGAGAGCTACTTTAGGTTCTGGTCCGGCTTGCTCCAGAGGATGCAAAACCTTGGACCTAACGTCCGCCAGCCCCATGGACAAACTCTGCAACTGCCGAGCTAGACCGGCTACTGGATCCATGGTAGCTGGAGAAAAACTAAGTTGGTCGGTGAAAATGTCACACTGTCACAGAATACTGGAGGTAGGGGGCCTAAGCTGACCCTAAGCTGGGGCCCTGACTAATCCCTCATCCTGGAGGTACTGTTAAAGGTACAGAGGTCCAGGCCGCCAGCGTAACCCCTACCTCCTGAGGATCCCTGCACCACAGTAATCTAGTCCTGAGAAGGACCCCGATCACAACAATTGGGAACCAGCAATAATATGCCCACACACAGTATTTAGACGAACGAGACAGTACAAGGGAAAAACCAAAACCACCTTGCATACAACTTCAACACAACTACAACAGAGGGAACACCAACGGGAAAGGAGATAAATGATAAAGCGAGGAAAGGGAAATAACACTTCCAAATACACTTATCTCAGCAACTCCAAACACCACGATCCGCTCTGTAAGTCTGAATGAAAAGCTTTCACCGACACCTCACAAACAGACCTGCAGGAATATAAAGGAGTCTCACTAACGAAGCATTGATTGCAGCTGGGCGAGGCTGGACCTCAGCTAGCCCAGAGAGAGAGAGAATTAACTCCTTCACTGCCGAGAAAACACAAAGCACCAACAAGTCAGCTGCGAGAAGTCAGGCTGTGTACTCGTGACGATCTTCGTGGCAACACACCCGTGACAACCGTCTTGTTAAGCTACTGTGACCTCCACCGCTCTTCCAATCTTCCAAGGGGCATTTTAACCGTCTTGTTAAGCTACTGTGACCTCCACCACTCTACCAAGGGGCATTTTAACCGTCTTATTAAGCTACTGCGACCTGCGCGTCTCTTTCAAGGGGCATTTAAACTGACTTGTTAAGCTACTGTGACCTCCACCGCTCTTCCAAGGGGCATTAAAACCGTCTGTTTAAGCTACTGCGACCTGCATGTCTCTTCCAAGGGGCATTTAAACCATCTTTTTAAGCTACTGCGACCTGCACGTCTCTTCCAAGGGGCATTTAAACCATCTTTTTAAGCTACTGCGACCAGCACGTCTCTTCCAAGGGACATTCAAACCATCTTTTTAAGCTACTGCGACCTGCACGTCTCTTCCAAGGGGCATTTAAACCGTCTTGTTAAGCTACTGCTACCGCCACCGCTCTTCCAAGGGGCATTTTAACCGTCTTGTTAAGCTACTGCAACCTGCACATCTCTTGCAAGGGGCATTTAAACCGTCTTGTTAAGCTACTGCGACCTTTACCTCTCTTCCAAGGGGCATTTAAACCGTCTTGTTAAGCTACTGGGACCTGCACGTTTCTTCCAAGGGGCATTTAAACCATCTTGTTAAGCTACTGCGACCTGCACGTCTCTTCCAAGGGGCATTTAAACCGTCTTGTTAAGCTACTGCGACCTGCATGTCTCTTAAAAGGGGCATTTAAACTGTCTTGTTAAGCTACTGCAACCTGCACGTCTCTTCCAAGGGGCATTTAAACCGTCTTGTTAAGCAACTGCGACTTGCACGTCTTTTCCAAGGGGCATTTAAACCGTCTTGTTAAGCTACTGTAAGCTCCACCACTTTTCCAAGGGGCATTTAAAACGTCTTGTTAAGCTGCTGCGACCTGCACGTCTCTTCCAAGGGGCATTTAAACCATCTTGTTAAGCTACTGCGACCTGCATGTCTATACCAAGGTGCATTTAAACGGTCTTGTTAAGCTACTGCGACAAGCACGTCTCTTACAAGGGGCATTTAAACCGTCTTGTTAAGCTACTGCGACCTGCATGTCTTTTCCAAGGGGCATTTAAACCGTCTTTTTAAGCTACTGTGACCTGCATGTCTCTTCCAAGGGGCATTTAAACCATATTGTTAAGCTACTGTGACTTGCACGTCTTTTCCAAGGGGCATTTAAACCGTCTTCTTAAGCTACTGTAACTTCCACCACTTTTCCAAAGGGCACTTAAACCATCTTGTTAAGCTTCTGCGACCTGCACGTCTCTTCCAAGGGGCATTTATACCGTCTTGTTAAGCTACTGCGACTTTCACGTCTTTTCCAATGGGCATTTAAACCGTCTTGTTAAGCTACTGCGACGTGCACGTCTTTTGCAAGGGGTCATTTAAACCGTCTTGTTAAGCTACTGTGACCTCCACCGCTCTTCCAAGGGGCATTTTAACCGTCTTATTAAGCTACTGCGACCTGCGCGTCTCTTTCAAGGGGCATTTAAACTGACTTGTTAAGCTACTGTGACTTCCACCGCTCTTCCAAGGGGCATTAAAACCGTCTGTTTAAGATACTGCGACCTGCATTTCTCTTCCAAGGGGCATTTAAACCATCTTTTTAATCTACTGCGACCTGCACGTCTCTTCCAAGGGGCATTTAAACCATCTTTTTAAGCTACTGCGACCAGCACGTCTCTTCCAAGGGGCATTTAAACCATCTTTTTAAGCTACTGCGACCAGCACGTCTCTTCCAATGGGCATTTAAACCGTCTTGTTAAGCTTCTGCGACCTGCATGTCTCAGCCAAGGGGCATTTAAACCGTCTTCTTAAGCTACTGCGAACTCCACCGCTCTTCCAAGGGGCATTTAAACCGTCTTGTTAAGCTACTGTAACTTCCACCACTTTTCCAATGGGCATTTAAACCATCTTGTTAAGCTACTGCGACCTGCACGTCTCTTCCAAGGGGCATTTAAACCGTCTTGTTAAGCTACTTCGACCTGCACGTCTCTTCCAAGGGGCATTTATACCGTCTTGTTAAGCTACTGCGACTTTCACGTCTTTTCCAAGGGGCATTTAAACCGTCTTGTTAAGCTTCTGCGACGTGCATGTCTTTTGCAAGGGGTCATTTAAAACGTTTTGTTAAGCTACTCTGACCTCCACCGCTCTTCCAAGGGGCATTTTAACCGTCTTATTAAGCTACTGCGACCTGCGCGTCTCTTTCAAGGGGCATTTAAACTGACTTGTTAAGCTACTGTGACCTCCACCGCTCTTCCAAGTGGCTTTAAAACCGTCTGTTTAAGCTACTGCGACCTGCATGTCTCTTCCAAGGGGCATTTAAACCATCTTTTTAAGCTACTGCGACCTGCACGTCTCTTCCAAGGGGCATTTAAACCATCTTTTTAAGCTACTGCGACCAGCACGTCTCTTCCAAGGGGCATTTAAACCATCTTTTTAAGCTACTGCGACCTGCACGTCTCTTCCAATGGGCATTTAAACCGTCTTGTTAAGCTGCTGCGACCTGCATGTCTCAGCCAAGGGGCATTTAAACCGTCTTCTTAAGCTACTGCGAACTCCACCGCTCTTCCAAGGGGCATTTAAACCGTCTTGTTAAGCTACTGCGACCTGCACGTCTCTTCCAAGGGGCATTTAAACCGTCTTGTTAAGCTACTGCTACTGCCACCGCTCTTCCAAGGGACATTTTAACCGTGTTGTTAAGCTACTGCGACCTGCACGTCCCTTTCAGCGGGCATTTAAACCGTCTTGTTAAGCTACTGCGCCTTGCACGTCTTTTCCAAGGGGCATTTAAACCATCTTGTTAAGCTACTGCGACCTTTACCGCTCTTCCAAGGGGCATTTAAACCATCTTGTTAAGCTACTGCGACCTGCATGTCTCTTCCAAGGGGCATTTAAATCGTCTTGTTAAGCTACTGCGACCTGCACGGCTCTTCCAAGGGGCATTTAAACCGTTTTGTTAAGCTACTGCTACCACCACCGCTCCTCCAAGGGGCATTTTAACCGTCGTGTTAAGCTACTGCGACCTGCACGTCTCTTTCAACGGGCATTTAAACCGTCTTGTTAAGCTACTGTAACCTGCACGTCTCTTCCAAGTGGCATTTAAACCATTTTGTTAAGCTACTGCGACCTGCAAGTCTCTTCCAAGGGGCATTTAAACCGTCTTGTTAAGCTACTGCGACCTGCAAATCTCTTCCAAGGGGCATTTAAACCGTCTTGATAAGCTAATGCGACCTGCATGTCTCTTCCAAGGGGCATTTAAACCGTCTTGTTAAGCTACTGTGACCTCCACCGCTCTTCCAAGGGGCATTTTAACCGTCTTATTAAGCTACTGCGACCTGCGCGTCTCTTTCAAGGGGCATTTAAACTGACTTGTTAAGCTACTGTGACCTCCACTGCTCTTCCAAGGGGCATTAAAACCGTCTGTTTAAGCTACTGCGACCTGCATGTCTCTTCCAAGGGGCATTTAAACCATCTTTTTAAGCTACTGCGACCTGCACGTCTCTTCCAAGGGGCATTTAAACCATCTTTTTAAGCTACTGCGACCAGTACGTCTCTTCCAAGGGGCATTTAAACCATCTTTTTAAGCTACTGCGACCTGCACCTCTCTTCCAAGGGGCATTTAAACCGTCTTGTTAAGCTGCTGCGACCTGCATGTCTCAGCCAAGGGGCATTTAAACCGTCTTCTTAAGCTACTTCGAACTCCACCGCTCTTCCAAGGGGCATTTAAACTGTCTTGTTAAGCTACTGCGACCTGCACGTCTCTTCCAAGGGGCATTTAAACCGTCTTGTTAAGCTACTGCCACCGCTCTTCCAAGGGACATTTTAACCGTGTTGTTAAGCTACTGTGACCTGCACGTCCCTTTCAGCGGGCATTTAAACCGTCTTGTTAAGCTACTGCGCCTTGCACGTCTTTTCCAAGGGGCATTTAAACAGTCTTGTTAAGCTACTGCGACCTTTATCGCTCTTCCAAGGGGCATTTAAACCATCTTGTTAAGCTACTGCGACCTGCATGTCTCTTCCAAGGGGCATTTAAACCGTCTTGTTAAGCTACTGCGACCTGCACCTCTCTTCCAAGGGGCATTTAAACCGTTTTGTTAAGCTACTGCTACCGTCACCGCTCCTCCAAGGGGCATTTTAACCATCGTGTTAAGCTACTGCGACCTGCACGTCTCTTTCAACGGGCATTTAAACCGTCTTGTTAAGCTACTGTAACCTGCACGTCTCTTCCAAGGGGCATTTAAACCGTCTTGATAAGCTAATGCGACATGCATGTCTCTTCCAAGGGGCATTTAAACCATCTTGTTAAGCTACTGCGACCTCCAACGCTCTTCCAAGGGGCATTTAAACCGTCTTGTTAAGCTACTATGACCTTCACGTCTCTTCCAAGGGGCATTTAAACCGTCTTGTTAAGCTACTGCTACCGCCACCGTTCTTCCAAGGGGCATTTTAACCGTCTTGTTAAGCTACTGCAACCTGCACGTCTCTTCCAAGTGGCATTTAAACCGTCTTGTTAAGCTACTGCGAACTGCACGTCTTTTCCAAGGGGCATTTAAACCATCTTGACAAGCTGATGCGACCTCCTCCGCTTTTCCAAGGGGCATTTAAACCATCTTGCTAAGCTACTGCGACCTGCACGTGTCTTCCAAGGGTCATTTAAACCGTCTTGTTAAGCTGCTGCGAACTGCATGTCTCAACCAAGGGGCATTTAAACCGTCTTGTTAAGCTACTGCGACCTCCAACGCTCTTCCAAGGGGCATTTATACTGTCTTGTTAAGCTACTGCGACATGCACGTCTCTTGCAAGGGGCATGTAAAGCGTCTTGTTAAGCTACTGCGACTTGCACGTCTTTTGCAAGGGGTCATTTAAACCGTCTTGTTAAGATACTGCGACCTGCACGTCTCTTCCAAGGGTCATTTTAACCGTCTTGTTAGGCTACTACGACCTGCATGTCTCTTCCAAGGGGCATTTAAACCATCTTGTTAAGCTACTGCTACCGCCACCGCTCTTCCAAGGGGCATTTTAACCGTCTTGTTAAGCTACTGCGACCTTCACGTCTCTTTCAAGGGGCATTTAATCTGTCTTGTTAAGCTAGTGCGACTTGCACGTCTTTTCCAAGGGGCATTTAAACCGTCTTGTTAAGCTACTGTAACCTGCACGTCTCTTCCAAGTGGCATTTAAACCATTTTGTTAAGCTACTGCGACCTGCAAGTCTCTTCCAAGGGGCATTTAAACCGTCTTGTTAAGCTACTGCGACCTGCAAGTCTCTTCCAAGGGGCATTTAAACCGTCTTGATAAGCTAATGCGACCTGCATGTCTCTTCCAAGGGGCATTTAAACCATCTTGTTAAGCTACTGCGACCTCCAACGCTCTTCCAAGGGGCATTTAAACCGTCTTGTTAAGCTACTATGACCTGCACGTCTCTTCCAAGGGGCATTTAAACCGTCTTGTTAAGCTACTGCTACCGCCACCGTTCTTCCAAGGGGCATTTTAACCGTCTTGTTAAGCTACTGCAACCTGCACGTCTCTTCCAAGTGGCATTTAAACCGTCTTGTTAAGCTACTGCGAACTGCACGTCTTTTCCAAGGGGCATTTAAACCATCTTGACAAGCTGATGCGACCTCCTCCGCTTTTCCAAAGGGCATTTAAACCATCTTGCTAAGCTACTGCGACCTGCACGTGTCTTCCAAGGGGCATTTAAACCGTCTTGTTAAGCTGCTGCGAACTGCATGTCTCAACCAAGGGGCATTTAAACCGTCTTGTTAAGCTACTGCGACCTCCAACGCTCTTCCAAGGGGCATTTAAACTGCCTTGTTAAGCTACTGCGACATGCACGTCTCTTGCAAGGGGCATGTAAAGCGTCTTGTTAAGCTACTGCGACTTGCACGTCTTTTGCAAGGGGTCATTTAAACCGTCTTGTTAAGCTACTGCGACCTGCACGTCTCTTCCAAGGGGCATTTTAACCGTCTTGTTAGGCTACTACGACCTGCACGTCTCTTCCAAGGGGCATTTAAACCATCTTGTTAAGCTACTGCTACCGCCACCGCTCTTCCAAGGGGCATTTTAACCGTCTTGTTAAGCTACTGCGACCTTCACGTCTCTTTCAAGGGGCATTTAATCTGTCTTGTTAAGCTAGTGCGACTTGCACGTCTTTTCCAAGGGACATTTAAACCGTCTTGTTAAGCTACTGCGACCTGCATGTCTCTTCCAAGGGGCATTTAAACCGTCTTGTTAAGCTAGTGCGACCTGCATGTCTCTTCCAAGTGGCATTTAAACCATTTTGTTAAGCTACTGCGACCTGCAAGTCTCTTCCAAGGGGCATTTAAACCGTCTTGTTAAGCTACTTCGACCTGCACGTCTCTTCCAAAGGGCATTTAAACCGTCTTGTTAAGCTGCTGCGACCTGCATGTCTCTTCCAAGGGGCATTTAAACCGTCTTGTTAAGCTACTGCGACCTCCACCGCTCTTCCAAGGGGCATTTAAACCGTCTTTTTAAGCTACTGCGACCTGCACGTCTCTTCCAAGTGGCATTTAAACCATCTTTTTAAGCTACTGTGACCTGCACGTTTCTACCAAGGGGCATTTAAACAGTCTTATTAAGCTACTGCGACCTGCTCGTCTCTTGCAAGGGGCATTTAAACAGTCTTGTTAAGCTACTGCGACTTGCTCGTCATTTGCAAGGCATCATTTAAGCCGTCTTGTTAAGCTGCTGCGACCTCCACCCCTCTTCCAAGTTTCATTTTAACCGTCTTGTTAGGCTACTGCGACCTGCGCGTCTCTTTCAAGGGGCATTTAAACTGACTTGTTAAGCTAATGCGAACTCCACCGCTCTTCCAAGGGGCATTTAATCCGTCTTGTTAACCTACTGCGACCTGCATGTCTCTTCCAAGGGGCATTTAAACAGTCTTGTTAAGCTACTGCGACCTCCACCGCTCTTACAAGGGGCATTTAAACCATCTTGTTAAGCTACTGCGACCTGCACGTCTCTTCCAAGGGGCATTTAAACCCTCTTGTTAAGCTGCTGCTACCGCCACTGCTCTTCCAAGGGGCATTTCAACCGTCTTGTTAAGCTACTGCAACCTGCATGTCTCTTCCAAGGGGCATTTAAACCGTCTTGTTAAGGTACTGCGAACTCCACGTCTCTTCCAAGTTGCATTTAAACCGTCTTGTTAAGCTACTGCGACCTGCACATCTCTTCCAAGGGGCATTTAAACCTTCTTGTTAAGCTACTGAGACCTGCACGTCTCTTCCAAGAGGAATTTAAACAGTCTTGTTAAGCTACTGCGACCTCCACAGCTCTTCCAAGTGGCATTAAAATCGTCTTGTTAAGCTACTGCGACCTGCACATCTCTTCCAATGGGCATTTAAACCGTCTTCAAAGCTACTGCAGCCTGCACGTCTCTTCCAAGGGGCATTTATACCGTCTTGTTAAGCTACTGCGACTTGCACGTCTTTTCCAAGGGGCATTTAACCGTCTTGTTAAGCTACTGCGACGTGCACGTCTTTTGCAAGGGGTCATTTAAACCGTCTTGTTAAGCTACTGCGACCTGCGCGTCTCTTTCAAGGGGCATTTAAACTGACTTGTTAAGCTACTGTGACCTCCACCGCTCTTCCAAGGGGCATTTAAACCGTCTTGTTAAGCTGCTGCGACCTGCATGTCTCAACCAAGGGGCATTTAAACCGTCTTCTTAAGCTACTGCTACCTCCACCGCTCTTCCAAGGGGCATTTAAACCGTCTTGTTAAGCTACTGCGACCTGCACGTCTCTTCCAAGGGGCATTTAAACCGTCTTGTTAAGCTACTGCTACTGCCACCGCTCTTCCAAGGGACATTTTAACCGTGTTGTTAAGCTACTGCGACCGACACGTCTCTTTCAGCGGGCATTTAAACCGTCTTGTTAAGCTACTGCGACCAGCACGTCTCTTCCAAGGGGCATTTAAACCATCTTTTTAAGCTACTGCGACCTGCACGTCTCTTCCAAGGGGCATTTAAACCATATTGTTAAGCTACTGCGACCTTTACCTCTCTTCCAAGGGGCATTTAAACCGTCTTGTTAAGCTACTGCGAACTGCATGTCTCTTCCAAGTGGCACTTAAACAATCTTGTTAAGCTACTGCGACCTGCACGTCTCTTCCAAGGGGCATTTAAACCATATTGTTAAGCTACTGCTACCGCCACCGCTCTTCCAAGGGGCATTTAACCGTCTTGTTAAGCTACTGCGACGTGCACGTCTTTTGCAAGGGGTCATTTAAACCGTCTTGTTAAGCTACGGCGACCTCCACCGCTCTTCCAAGGGGCATTTTAACCGTCTTGTTAAGCTACTGCGACCTGCGCGTCTCTTTCAAGGGGCATTTAAACTGACTTGTTAAGCTACTGTGACCTCCACCGCTCTTCCAAGGGGCATTTAAACCGTCTTTTTAAGCTACTGCGACCTGCATGTCTCTTCCAAGGGGCATTTAAACCATCTTTTTAAGCTACTGCGACATGCACATCTCTTCCAAGGGCCATTTAAACCGTCTTGTTAAGCTGCTGCGACCTGCATGTCTCAACCAAGGGGCATTTAAACCGTCTTCTTAAGCTACTGCTACCTCCACCGCTCTTCCAAGGGGCATTTAAACCGTCTTGTTAAGCTACTGCGACCTGCATGTCTCTTCCAAGGGGCATTTAAACCGTCTTGTTAAACAACTGCGACCTGCACGTCTCTTCCAAGGGGCATTTAAACTGTCTTTTTAAGCTGCTGCGACCTGCATGTCTCTTCCAAGGGGCATTTAAACCGTCTTGTTAAGCTACTGCGACCTCCAAGTCTCTTTCAAGGGGCATTTAAACCGTCTTGTTAAGCTTCTGCGACCTGCACGTCTGTTCCAAGGGGCATTTAAACTGTCTTGTTAAGCTACTGCTACCGCCAACGCTCTTCCAAGGGGCATTTCAACCGTCTTGTTAAGCTACTGGAACCTTCACGTCTCTTGCAAGGGGCATATAAACCGTCTTGTTAAGCTACTGCGACCTCCACATCTCTTCCAAGGGGCATTTAAACCAACTTGTTAAGCTTCTGCGACCTGGACGTCTCTTCCAAGGGGCATTTAAACCGTCTTGTTAAGCAAATGCGACCCGCACGTCTCTTCCAAGGGGCATTTAAACCGCCTTGTTAAGGTACTGCGACCTGCACGTCTCTTCCAAGGGGCATTTAAACCGTCTTGTTAAGCTACTGCGACCTCCACCGCTCTTCCAAGGGGCATTTAAACCGTCTTGTTAAGCTACTGCGACCTGCACGTCTCTTCCAACGGGCATTTAAACCGTCTTGTTAAGCTACTGCGACTTGCACATCTTCTCCAAGGGGCATTTAAACCGTCTTGTTAAGCTACTGTAACCTCCACCACTTTTCCAAGGGGCATTTAAAACGTCTTGTTAAGCTACTGCGACCTGCATGTCTCTTTCAAGGGGCATTTAAACCGTCTTGTTAAACTACTGCGACCTGCATGTCTCTTCCAAGGGGCATTTAAACGGTCTTGTTAAGCTACTGCAACCAGCACGTCTCTTCCAAGGGGCATTTAAATCATCTTGTTAAGCTACTGCGACCTGCATGTCTCTTCGAGGGGCATTTAAACTGTCTTGTTAAGCTACTGCGACCTCCACCACTCTTCAAAGGGGCATTTAAACCGTCTTGTTAAGCTACTGCGACCTCCACCGCTCTTCCAAGGGTCATTTAAACCTTCTTGTTAAGCTACAGCGACCTGCTCGTCTCTTCCAATTGGCATTTAAACCGTCTTGTTAAGCTACTGCGTCCTGCACGTGTCTTCCAAGGCGCATTTAAACTACGTTTTTAAGCTACTGCGACCTGCACGTCTCTTCCACGGGGCATTTAAACCGTCTTGTTAAGCTACTGTAACCTCCATCACTTTTCCAAGGGGCATTTAAACCGTCTTGTTAAGCTAATGCGACCTCTACGTCTCTTCCAAGGGGCATTTAAACCGTCTTGTTAAGCTACTGCGACCTGCACATCTCTAACAAGGGGCATTTAAAGCGTCTTGGAAACTTACTGCGACCTGCAAGCCTATTCCACGGGGCATTTAAACCCTCTTGTTAAGCTACTGCGACCTGCACATCTCTTCCAAGGGGGATTTAAGCAGTATTGTTAAGCTACTGCGACCTGCACGTCTTTTCCAAGGCGCATTTAAACGTCTTTTTAAAAAAATTGCGACATGCACGTCTCTTCCAAGGGGCATTTAAACCGTCTTGTTAAGCTACTGTAACCTCCACCACTTTTCCAAGGGGCATTTAAACCGACTTGTTAAGCTACTTCTACCTGCATGTCTCTTCCAACGGGCATTTAAACCGTCTTGTTAAGCTAGTGCGACCTGCACGTCTCTTCCAAGGGGCATTTAAACTGTCTTGTTAAGATGCTGCTACCTGCATGTCTCTTCCAATGTGCATTTAAACTGTCTTGCTAAGCTACTGCGACCTCCACCTCTCTTCCAAGGGGCATTTAAACTGTCTTGTTAAGCTACTGCGACCTGCACGTCTCTTCCAAGGGGCATTCAAACCGTCTTGCTAAACTACTGCGACCTGCACGTCTCTTCCAAGGGGCATTTAAACCGTCTTATTAAGCTACTGTGACCTGCATGTCTTTTCCTAGGGGCATTTAAACTGTCTTGTTAAGCTACTGCGACCAGCACGTCTCTTCCAAGGGGCATTTAAACCGTCTTGGTAAGCTACTGCGACCTGCAAGCCTATTCCAAGCGGCTTTTAAACCCTCATGTTAAGCTACTGCGACCTGCACGTCTCTTCAAAGGGCGATTTAAACAGTCTTGTTAAGCTACTGCGACCTGCACGTCTCTTCCAAGGGACATTTAAACCGTCTTATTAAGTTACTGTGACCTGCACGTCTCTTCCAAGGGGCATTTAAACTGTCTTGTTAAGCTACTGCGACCTGCATGTCTCTACCAAGGGACATTTAAACCATCTTGTTAAGCTACTGCGACCTGCACGTCTCTTCCAAGGGGCATTTAAACTGTCTTGTTAAGATGCTGCTACCTGCATGTCTCTTCCAATGTGCATTTAAACTGTCTTGCTAAGCTACTGCGACCTCCACCTCTCTTCCAAGGGGCATTTAAACTGTCTTGTTAAGCTACTGCGACCTGCACGTCTCTACCAAGGGGCATTTAAATCGTCTTGGTAAGCTACTGAGACCTGCAAGCCTATTCCAAGGGGCATTTAAACCGTCTTGTTAAGCTACTGCGACCTGCACGTCTCTTCCAAGGGGGATTTAAACCGTCTTGTTAAGCTACTGCGACCTGCACGTCTCTTCCAAGGGACATTTAAACTGTCTTGTTAAGCTACTGCGACCTCCACTGCTCTTCCAAGTGGCATTTAAACATTCTTGTTAAGCTACTGCGACCTGCACGTCTCTTCCAAGGGGCATTTAAACCATCTTGTTAAGCTACTGCGACCTGCACGTCTCTTCCAAGGGACATTTAAAGTGTCTTATTAAGCTACTACGACCTGCACGTCTCTTCTAAGGGGTATTTAAACTGTCTTGTTAAGCTACTGCGACCTGCACGTCTCTTCCAAGGGGCATTCAAACCGTCTTGCTAAACTACTGCGACCTGCACGTCTCTTCCAAGGGGCATTTAAACCGTCTTATTAAGCTACTGTGACCTGCATGTCTTTTCCTAGGGGCATTTAAACTGTCTTGTTAAGCTACTGCGACCAGCACGTCTCTTCCAAGGGGCATTTAAACCATCTTGTTAAGCTACTGCGACCCGCATGTCTCTTCCAAGGGGCATTTAAACCGTCTTGTTAAGGTACTGCGTCCTCCACCACTCTTGAAAGGGGCATTTTAAACCGTCTTGTTAAGCTACTGCGACCTCCACCGCTCTTCCAAGGGGCATTTAAACCTTATTGTTTAGCTACTGCGTCCTGCTCGTCTCTTCCAAGGGGCATTTAAACCATCATGTTAAGCTACTGCGACCTGCACGTCTCTTCCAAGGCGCATTTAAACCGTCTTATTAAGCTACTGCGACCTGCACGTCTCTTCCAAGGGGCATTTAAACTGTCTTGTTTAGCTACTGCGACCTGCATGTCTCTACCAAGGGACATTTAAACCGTCTTGTTAAGCTACTGCGACCTGCACGTCTCTTCCAAGGGGCATTTAAACTGTCTTGTTAAGATCCTGCTACCTGCATGTCTCTTCCAAGGGGCGTTTAAACTGTCTTGCTAAGCTACTGCGACCTCCACCTCTCTTCCAAGGGGCATTTAAACTATCTTGTTAAGCTACTGCGACCTGCACGTCTCTACCAAGGGGCATTTAAATCGTCTTGGTAAGCTACTGCGACCTGCAAGCCTCTTCTAAGGGGCATTTAAACCGTCTTGTTAAGCTACTGCGACCTGCACGTCTCTTTCAAGGGGCATTTAAACTGTCTTGTTAAGCTACTGCGACCTCCACTGCTCTTCCAAGGGGCATTCACAACATCTTGTTAAGCTACTGCGACCTGCTCGTCTCTTCCAAGGGGCATTTAAAGCGTCTTGGTAAGCTACTGCGACCTGCAAGCCTATTCCAAGGGGCATTTAAACATTCTTTTTAAGCTACTGCGACCTGCACATCTCTTCCAAGGGGGATTTAAACCGTCTTGTTAAGCTACTGCGACCTCCACCGCTCTTCCAACTGGCATTTAAACCGTCTTGTTTAGCTACTGCGACCTGCACGTCTCTTCCAAGGGGCATTTAAATCGTCTTTTTAAGCCATTGCGACCTTCATGTCTCTCCCAAGTGGCATTTAAACCGTATTGTTAAGCTGCTGCGACCGGCATGTGTCTTCCAAGTGGCATTTAAACCGTCTTGTTAAGCTACTGCTACCGCCACCGCTCTTCCAAGGGGCATTTAAACCATCTTGTTATGCTACTGCGACGTGCATGTCTCTTCCAAGGGGCATTTAAACCGTCCTGTTAAGCTACTGCGACCTGCAAGCCTATTCCAAGGGGCATTTAAACCCTCTTGTTAAGCTACTGCGACCTGCACGTCTCTTCCAAGGGGGACTTAAACAGTCTTGTTAAGCTACTGCGACCTGTACGTCTCTTCCAATGGGCATTCAAACCGTCTTGCTAAACTACTGCGACCTGCACGTCTTTTCCAAGGGGCATTTAAACCGTCTTATTAAGCTACTGTGACCTGCATGTCTTTTCCTAGGGGCATTTAAACTGTCTTGTTAAGCTACTGCGACCAGCACGTCTCTTCCAAGGGGCATTTAAACCATCTTGTTAAGCTACTGCGACCCGCATGTCTCTTCCAAGGGGCATTTAAACCGTCTTGTTAAGGTACTGCGACCTCCACCTCTCTTCAAAGGGGCTTTTAAACCGTCTTGTTAAGCTACTGCGACCTTCACCGCTCTTCCAAGGGGCATTTAAACCTTATTGTTAAGCTACTGCGACCTGCTCGTCTCTTCCAAGGGGCATTTAAACCATCATGTTAAGCTACTGCGACCTGCACGTCTCTTCCAAGGGGCATCTAAACCGTCTTGTTAAGCTACTGTAACCTCCATCACTTTTCCAAGGGGCATTTAAACCGTCTTGTTAAGCTAATGCGACCTGCACTTCTCTTCAATGGGGCATTTAAACCGTCTTGTTAAACTACTGCGGCCTGCATGTCTCTACCAAGGGGCATTTAAACCGTCTTGTTAAGCTACTGCGACCTGCACGTCTCTTCCAATGGGCATTTAAACAGTCTTGTTAAGCTGCTGAGACCTGCATGTCTCTTCCAAAGGGCATTTAAACTGTCTTGTTAAGCTACTGCAACCTGCACGTCTCTTCCAAGGGGGATTTAAACCATCTTTTTAAGCTACTGCGACCTGCAAGTCTCATCCAAGGGGTATTTAAACCGTCTTGATAAGCTGCTGCGACCTGCATTTCTCTTCCAAGTGGCATTTAAAACGTCATGTTAAGCTACTGCGACATCCATCGCTCTTCCAAGGGGCATTTAAACTGTCCTGTTAAGCTACTGCTACCGCCACCGCTCTTCCAAGGGGCATTTTAACCGTCTTGTTGAGCTACTGCGACCTGCACGTCGCTTTCAAGAGAGATTTAAACTGTCTTGTTAAGCTACTGCGACTTGCACGTCTTTTCCAAGGGGCATTTAAACCATCTTGTTAAGCTACTGCGACCTCCTCCGCTCTTCCAAGGGGCATTTAAACCATCTTGTTAAGCTACTGCGACCTGCATGTCTCTTCCAAGGGGCATTTAAACAGTCTTGTTAAGCTACTGCGACCTGGACGTCTCTTCCAAGGGGCATTTAAACCGTCTTGTTAAGCTACTGCGATCTGCATGTCTCTTCCAAGTGGCTTTTAAACCGTCTTGTTAAGCTACTGCAACCTGCACGCCTCTTCCAAGGGGCATTTAAACCATTTTGTTAAGCCACTGCTACCGCCACCGCTCTTCCAAGGGGCATTTTAACCGTCTTTTTAAGCTACTGCGACCTGAATGTCTCTTCCAAGGGGCATTTAAACCATCTTTTTAAGCTACTGCGACCTGCACGTCTCTTCCAAGGGGCATTTAAACCGTCTTGTTAAGCTGCTGTGACCTGCATGTCTCAACCAAGGGCCATTTAAACCGTCTTCTTAAGCTACTGCGACCTCCACCGCTCTTCCAAGGGGCATTTAAACCGTCTTGTTAAGCTACTGCGACCTGCACGTCTCTTCCAAGGGGCATTTAAATCGTCTTGTTAAGCTACTGCTACTGCCACCGCTCTTTCAAGGGACATTTTAACCGTGTTGTTAAGCTACTGCGACCTGCACGTCTCTTTCAGCGGGCATTTAAACCGTCTTCTTAAGCTACTGCGCCTTGCACGTCTTTTCCAAGGGGCATTTAAACCGTCTTGTTAAGCTACTGCGACCTTTACCTCTCTTCCAAGGGGAATTTAAACCATCTTGTTAAGCTACTGCGACCTGCATGTCTCTTCCAAGGGGCATTTAAACCGTCTTCAAAGCTACTGCAACCTGCACGTCTCTTCCAAGGGGCATTTATACCGTCTTGTTAAGCTACTGCGACTTACACGTCTTTTCCAAGGGGCATTTAAAACCGTCTTGTTAAGCTACTGCGACGTGCACGTCTTTTGCAAGGGGTCATTTAAACCGTCTTGTTAAGCTACTGCGACCTCCACCGCTCTTCCAAGGGGCATTTAAACCGTCTTGTTAAGCTACTGCGACCTGCACGTCTCTTCCAAGGGGCATTTAAACCGTCTTGTTAAGCTACTGCTACTGCCACCGCTCTTCCAAGGGACATTTTAACCGTGTTGTTAAGCTACTGCGACCTGCACGTCTCTTTCAGCGGGCATTTAAATCGTCTTGTTAAGCTACTGCGACCAGCATGTCTCTTCCAAGGGGCATTTAAACCATCTTTTTAAGCTACTGCGACCTGCACGTCTCTTCCAAGGGACATTTAAACCGTCTTGTTAAGCTGCTGCGACCTGCATGTCTCAACCAAGGGGCATTTAAACCGTCTTCTTAAGCTACTGCGAACTCCACCGCTCTTCCAAGGGGCATTTAAACCGTCTTGTTAAGCTACTGCGACCTGCACGTCTCTTCCAAGGGGCATTTAAACCGTCTTGTTAAGCTACTGATTCTGCCACCGCTCTTCCAAGGGACATTTTAACCGTGTTGTTAATCTACTGCGACCTGCACGTCTCTTTCAACGGGCATTTAAACAGTCTTGTTAAGGTACTGCGCCTTGCACGTCTTTTCCAAGGGGCATTTAAACCGTCTTGTTAAGCTACTGCGACCTTTACCTCTCTTCCAACGGGCATTTAAACCGTCTTGTTAAGCTACTGCGAACTGCATGTCTCTTCCAAGTGGCACTTAAACAATCTTGTTAAGCTACTGCGACCTGCACGTCTCTTCCAAGGGGCATTTAAACCATATTGTTAAGCTACTGCTTCCGCCACCGCTCTTCCAAGGGGCATTTTAACCGTCTTTTTAAGCTACTACGACCTCCACGTCTCTTTCAACGGGCATTTAAACCGTCTTGTTAAGCTACTGTAACCTCCACCTCTTTTCCAAGGGGCATTTAAACCGTCTTGTTAAGCTCCTGCAACCTGCACGTCTCTTCCAAGGGGCATTTAAATCGTCTTGTTAAGCTACTGCGACCTGCATGTCTCTTCCAAGGGGCATTTAAACCGTCTTGTTAAACCACTGCGACCTGCACGTCTCTTCCAAGGGGCATTTAAACTGTCTTGTTAAGCTGCTGCGACCTGCATGTCTCTTCCAAGGGGCATTTAAACCGTCTTGTTAAGCTACTGCGACCTCCAAGTCTCTTTCAAGGGGCATTTAAACCGTCTTGTTAAGCTTCTGCGACCTGCACGTCTGTTCCAAGGGGCATTTAAACTGTCTTGTTAAGCTACTGCTACCCCCAACGCTCTTCCAAGGGGCATTTCAACCGTCTTGTTAAGCTACTGCAACCTACACGTCTCTTGCAAGGGGCATATAAACCGTCTTGTTAAGCTACTGCGACCTCCACATCTCTTCCAAGGGGCATTTAAACCAACTTGTTAAGCTTCTGCGACCTGCACGTCTCTTCCAAGGGGCATTTAAACCATCTTGTTAAGCTAATGCGACCCGCACGTCTCTTCCAAGGGGCATTTAAACCGCCTTGTTAAGGTACTGCGACGTGCACGTCTCTTCCAAGGGGCATTTAAACCGTCTTGTTAAGCCACTGCGACCTCCACCGCTCTTCCAAGGGGCATTTAAACCGTCTTGTTAAGCTACTGCGACTTGCATATCTTCTCCAAGGGGCATTTAAACCATCTTGTTAAGCTACTGTAACCTCCACCACTTTTCCAAGGGGCATTTAAAACGTCTTGTTAAGCTACTGCGACCTGCACGTCTCTTTCAAGGGGCATTTAAACCGTCTTGTTAAACTACTGCGACCTGCATGTCTCTTCCAAGGGGCATTTAAACGGTCTTGTTAAGCTACTGCAACCAGCACGTCTCTTCCAAGGGGCATTTAAATCATCTTGTTAAGCTACTGCGACCTGCATGTCTCTTCGAGGGGCATTTAAACTGTCTTGATAAGCTACTGCGACCTCCACCGCTCTTCCAAGGGGCATTTAAACCTTCTTGTTAAGCTACTGCGACCTGCTCGTCTCTTCCAGTTGGCATTTAAACCGTCTTGTTAAGCTACTGCGTCCTGCACGTGTCTTCCAAGGCGCATTTAAACTACGTTTTTAAGCTACTGCGACCTGCACGTCTCTTCCAAGGGGCATTTAAACCGTCTTGTTAAGCTACTGTAACCTCCATCACTTTTCCAAGGGGCATTTAAACCGTCTTGTTAAGCTAATGCGACCTGTACGTCTCTTCCAAGGGGCATTTAAACCGTCTTGTTAAGCTACTGCGACCTCCACCGCTCTTCCAAGGGGCATTTAAACCATCTTGTTAAGCTACTGCGACCTGCACATCTCTAACAAGGGGCATTTAAAGCGTCTTGGAAACTTACTGCGACCTGCAAGCCTATTCCAAGGGGCATTTAAACCCTCTTGTTAAGCTACTGCGACCTGCACATCTATTCCAAGGGGGATTTAAGCAGTATTGTTAAGCTACTGTGACCTGCACGTCTTTTCCAAGGCGCATTTAAACGTCTTTTTAAAAAAATTGCGACATGCACGTCTCTTCCAAGGGGCATTTAAACCGTCTTGTTAAGCTACTGTAACCTCCACCACTTTTCCAAGGGGCATTTAAACCGACTTGTTAAGCTACTTCTACCTGCATGTCTCTTCCAAGGGGCATTTAACCGTCTTGTTAAGCTAGTGCGACCTGCATGTCTCTTCCAAGGGGCATTTAAACAGTCTTGTTAAGCCAATGCGACCTGCACGTCTCTTCCAAGGGGCATTTAAACCGTCTTTTTACGCTGCTGTGAACTGCATGTCTCTTCCAAGGGGCATTTAAACCATCTTGTTAAGCTACTGCGACCTCCTCCGCTATTCCAAGGGGCATTTAAACCATCTTGTTAAGCTACTGCGACCTGCACGTCTCTTCCAAGGGGCATTTAAACCGTCTTGTTAAGCTACTGCGACCTGCAAGCCTATTCCAAGGGGCATTTAAAACCTCTTGTTAAGCTACTGCGACCTGCACGTCTCTTCCAAGGGGGACTTAAACAGTCTTGTTAAGCTACTGCGACCTGTACGTCTCTTCCAATGGGCATTCAAACCGTCTTGCTAAACTACTGCGACCTGCACGTCTTTTCCAAGGGGCATTTAAACCGTCTTATTAAGCTACTGTGACCTGCATGTCTTTTCCTAGGGGCATTTAAACTGTCTTGTTAAGCTACTGCGACCAGCACGTCTCTTCCAAGGGGCATTTAAACCATCTTGTTAAGCTACTGCGACCCGCATGTCTCTTCCAAGGGGCATTTAAACCGTCTTGTTAAGGTACTGCGACCTCCACCTCTCTTCACAGGGGCATTTAAACCGTCTTGTTAAGCTATGCGACCTTCACCGCTCTTCCAAGGGGCATTTAAACCTTATTGTTAAGCTACTGCGACCTGCTCGTCTCTTCCAAGGGGCATTTAAACCATCATGTTAAGCTACTGCGACCTGCACGTCTCTTCCAAGGCGCATTTAAACCGTCTTTTTAAGCTACTGCGACTTGCACGTCTCTTCCAAGGGGCATCTAAACCGTCTTGTTAAGCTACTGTAACCTCCATCACTTTTCCAAGGGGCATTTAAACCATCTTGTTAAGCTAATGCGACCTGCACTTCTCTTCAATGGGGCATTTAAACCGTCTTGTTAAACTACTGCGGCCTGCATGTCTCTACCAAGGGGCATTTAAACCGTCTTGTTAAGCTACTGCGACCTGCACGTCTCTTCCAATGGGCATTTAAACAGTCTTGTTAAGCTGCTGAGACCTGCATGTTTCTTCCAAAGGGCATTTAAACTGTCTTGTTAAGCTACTGCAACCTGCACGTCTCTTCCAAGGGGCATTTAAACCGTCTTTTTAAGCTACTGCGACCTGCAAGTCTCATCCAAGGGGTATTTAAACCGTCTTGATAAGCTGCTGCGACCTGCATTTCTCTTCCAAGTGGCATTTAAAACGTCTTGTTAAGCTACTGCGACATCCATCGCTCTTCCAAGGGGCATTTAAGCTGTCCTGTTAAGCTACTGCTACCGCCACCGCTCTTCCAAGGGGCATTTTAACCGTCTTGTTGAGCTACTGCGACCTGCACGTCGCTTTCAAGAGGCATTTAAACTATCTTGTTAAGCTACTGCGACTTGCACGTCTTTTCCAAGGGGCATTTAAACCATCTTGTTAAGCTACTGCGACCTCCTCCGCTCTTCCAAGGGGCATTTAAGCCATCTTGTTAAGCTACTGCGACCTGCATGTCTCTTCCAAGGGGCATTTAAACAGTCTTGTTAAGCTACTGCGACCTGGACGTCTCTTCCAAGGGGCATTTAAACAGTCTTGTTAAGCTACTGCGATCTGCATGTCTCTTCCAAGTGGCTTTTAAACCGTCTTGTTAAGCTACTGCAACCTGCACGCCTCTTCCAAGGGGCATTTAAACCATTTTGTTAAGCCACTGCTACCGCCACCGCTCTTCCAAGGGGCATTTTAACCGTCTTTTTAAGCTACTGCGACCTGAATGTCTCTTCCAAGGGGCATTTAAACCATCTTTTTAAGCTACTGCGACCTGCACGTCTCTTCCAAGGGGCATTTAAACCGTCTTGTTAAGCTGCTGTGACCTGCATGTCTCAACCAAGGGCCATTTAAACCGTCTTCTTAAGCTACTGCGACCTCCACCGCTCTTCCAAGGGGCATTTAAACCGTCTTGTTAAGCTACTGCGACCTGCACGTCTCTTCCAAGGGGCATTTAAATCGTCTTGTTAAGCTACTGCTACTGCCACCGCTCTTCCAAGGGACATTTTAACCGTGTTGTTAAGCTACTGCGACCTGCACGTCTCTTTCAGCGGGCATTTAAACCGTCTTCTTAAGCTACTGCGCCTTGCACGTCTTTTCCAAGGGGCATTTAAACCGTCTTGTTAAGCTACTGCGACCTTTACCTTTCTTCCAAGGGGAATTTAAACCATCTTGTTAAGCTACTGCGACCTGCATGTCTCTTCCAAGGGGCATTTAAACCGTCTTCAAAGCTACTGCAACCTGCACGTCTCTTCCAAGGGGCATTTATACCGTCTTGTTAAGCTACTGCGACTTACACGTCTTTTCCAAGGGGCATTTAAAACCGTCTTGTTAAGCTACTGCGACGTGCACGTCTTTTGCAAGGGGTCATTTAAACCGTCTTGTTAAGCTACTGCGACCTCCACCGCTCTTCCAAGGGGCATTTAAACCGTCTTGTTAAGCTACTGCGACCTGCACGTCTCTTCCAAGGGGCATTTAAACCGTCTTGTTAAGCTACTGCTACTGCCACCGCTCTTCCAAGGGACATTTTAACCGTGTTGTTAAGCTACTGCGACCTGCACGTCTCTTTCAGCGGGCATTTAAATCGTCTTGTTAAGCTACTGCGACCAGCATGTCTCTTCCAAAGGGCATTTAAACCATCTTTTTAAGCTACTGCGACCTGCACGTCTCTTCCAAGGGGCATTTAAACCGTCTTGTTAAGCTGCTGCGACCTGCATGTCTCAACCAAGGGGCATTTAAACCGTCTTCTTAAGCTACTGCGAACTCCACCGCTCTTCCAAGGGGCATTTAAACCGTCTTGTTAAGCTACTGCCACCTGCACGTCTCTTCCAAGGGGCATTTAAACCGTCTTGTTAAGCTACTGATTCTGCCACCGCTCTTCCAAGGGACATTTTAACCGTGTTGTTAATCTACTGCGACCTGCACGTCTCTTTCAACGGGCATTTAAACAGTCTTGTTAAGGTACTGCGCCTTGCACGTCTTTTCCAAGGGGCATTTAAACCGTCTTGTTAAGCTACTGCGACCTTTACCTTTCTTCCAAGGGGCATTTAAACCGTCTTGTTAAGCTACTGCGAACTGCATGTCTCTTCCAAGTGGCACTTAAACAATCTTGTTAAGCTACTGCGACCTGCACGTCTCTTCCAAGGGGCATTTAAACCATATTGTTAAGCTACTGCTTCCGCCACCGCTCTTCCAAGGGGCATTTTAACCGTCTTTTTAAGCTACTACGACCTCCACGTCTCTTTCAACGGGCATTTAAACCGTCTTGTTAAGCTACTGTAACCTCCACCTCTTTTCCAAGGGGCATTTAAACCGTCTTGTTAAGCTCCTGCAACCTGCACGTCTCTTCCAAGGGGCATTTAAATCGTCTTGTTAAGCTACTGCGACCTGCATGTCTCTTCCAAGGGGCATTTAAACCGTCTTGTTAAACCACTGCGACCTGCACGTCTCTTCCAAGGGGCATTTAAACTGTCTTGTTAAGCTGCTGCGACCTGCATGTCTCTTCCAAGGGGCATTTAAACCGTCTTGTTAAGCTACTGCGACCTCCAAGTCTCTTTCAAGGGGCATTTAAACCGTCTTGTTAAGCTTCTGCGACCTGCACGTCTGTTCCAAGGGGCATTTAAACTGTCTTGTTAAGCTACTGCTACCGCCAACGCTCTTCCAAGGGGCATTTCAACCGTCTTGTTAAGCTACTGCAACCTACACGTCTCTTGCAAGGGGCATATAAACCGTCTTGTTAAGCTACTGCGACCTCCACATCTCTTCCAAGGGGCATTTAAATCAACTTGTTAAGCTTCTGCGACCTGCACGTCTCTTCCAAGGGGCATTTAAACCGTCTTGTTAAGCTAATGCGACCCGCACGTCTCTTCCAAGGGGCATTTAAACCGCCTTGTTAAGGTACTGCGACGTGCACGTCTCTTCCAAGGGGCATTTAAACCGTCTTGTTAAGCTACTGCGACCTCCACCGCTCTTCCAAGGGGCATTTAAACCGTCTTGTTAAGCTACTGCGACCTGCACGTCTCTTCCAAGGGGCATTTAAACCGTCTTGTTAAGCTACTGCGACTTGCACATCTTCTCCAAGGGGCATTTAAACCGTCTTGTTAAGCTACTGTAACCTCCACCACTTTTCCAAGGGGCATTTAAAACGTCTTGTTAAGCTACTGCGACCTGCACGTCTCTTTCAAGGGGCATTTAAACCGTCTTGTTAAACTACTGCGACCTGCATGTCTCTTCCTAGGGGCATTTAAACGGTCTTGTTAAGCTACTGCAACCAGCACGTCTCTTCCAAGGGGCATTTAAATCATCTTGTTAAGCTACTGCGACCTGCATGTCTCTTCGAGGGGCATTTAAACTGTCTTGTTAAGCTACTGCGACCTCCACCGCTCTTCCAAGGGGCATTTAAACCTTCTTGTTAAGCTACTGCGACCTGCTCGTCTCTTCCAGTTGGCATTTAAACCGTCTTGTTAAGCTACTGCGTCCTGCACGTGTCTTCCAAGGCGCATTTAAACTACGTTTTTAAGCTACTGCGACCTGCACGTCTCTTCCAAGGGGCATTTAAACCGTCTTGTTAAGCTACTGTAACCTCCATCACTTTTCCAAGGGGCATTTAAACCGTCTTGTTAAGCTAATGCGACCTGTACGTCTCTTCCAAGGGGCATTTAAACCGTCTTGTTAAGCTACTGCGACCTCCACCGCTCTTCCAAGGGGCATTTAAACCATCTTGTTAAGCTACTGCGACCTGCACATCTCTAACAAGGGGCATTTAAAGCGTCTTGGAAACTTACTGCGACCTGCAAGCCTATTCCAAGGGGCATTTAAACCCTCTTGTTAAGCTACTGCGACCTGCACATCTCTTCCAAGGGGGATTTAAGCAGTATTGTTAAGCTACTGTGACCTGCACGTCTTTTCCAAGGCGCATTTAAACGTCTTTTTAAAAAAATTGCGACATGCACGTCTCTTCCAAGGGGCATTTAAACCGTCTTGTTAAGCTACTGTAACCTCCACCACTTTTCCAAGGGGCATTTAAACCGACTTGTTAAGCTACTTCTACCTGCATGTCTCTTCCAAGGGGCATTTAAACCGTCTTGTTAAGCTAGTGCGACCTGCATGTCTCTTCCAAGGGGCATTTAAACAGTCTTGTTAAGCCAATGCGACCTGCACGTCTCTTCCAAGGGGCATTTAAACCGTCTTTTTACGCTGCTGTGAACTGCATGTCTCTTCCAAGGGGCATTTAAACCATCTTGTTAAGCTACTGCGACCTCCTCCGCTATTCCAAGGGGCATTTAAACCATCTTGTTAAGCTACTGCGACCTGCACGTCTCTTCCAAGGGGCATTTAAACCATCTTGGTAAGCTACTGCGACCTGCAAGCCTATTCCAAGGGGCTTTTAAACCCTCATGTTAAGCTACTGCTACCTGCACGTCTCTTCAAAGGGCGATTTAAACCGTCTTGTTAAGCTACTGCGACCTGCACGTCTCTTCAAAAGGGCAGTTAAACAGTCTTGTTCAGCTACTGCGACCTGCACGTCTCTTCCAAGGGACATTTAAACCGTCTTATTAAGTTACTGTGACCTGCACGTCTCTTCCAAGGGGCATTTAAACTGTCTTGTTAAGCTACTGCGACCTGCACGTCTCTTCCAAGGGGCATTTAAACTGTCTTGTTAAGATGCTGCTACTTGCATGTCTCTTCCAATGTGCATTTAAACTGTCTTGCTAAGCTACTGCGACCTCCACCTCTCTTCCAAGGGGCATTTAAACTGTCTTGTTAAGCTACTGCGACCTGCACGTCTCTACCAAGGGGCATTTAAATCGTCTTGTTAAGCTACTGAGACCTGAAAGCCTATTCCAAGGGGCAGTTAAACCGTCTTGTTAAGCTACTGCGACCTGCACGTCTCTTCCAAGGGGGATTTAAACCGTCTTGTTAAGCTACTGCGACCTGCACGTCTCTTCCAAGGGACATTTAAACTGTCTTGTTAAGCTACTGCGACCTCCACTGCTCTTCCAAGTGGCATTTAAACATTCTTGTTAAGCTACTGCGACCTGCATGTCTCTTCCAAGGGGCATTTAAACCGTCTTGTTAAGCTACTGCGACCTGCACGTCTCTTCCAAGGGACATTTAAAGTGTCTTATTAAGCTACTACGACCTGCACGTCTCTTCTAAGGGGTATTTAAACTGTCTTGTTAAGCTACTGCGACCTGCACGTCTCTTCCAAGGGGCATTCAAACCGTCTTGCTAAACTACTGCGACCTGCACTTCTCTTCCAAGGGGCATTTAAACTGTCTTATTAAGCTACTGTGACCTGCATGTCTTTTCATAGGGGCATTTAAACTGTCTTGTTAAGCTACTGCGACCAGCACGTCTCTTCCAAGGGGCATTTAAACCGTCTTGTTAAGCTACTGCGACCCGCATGTCTCTTCCAAGGGGCATTTAAACCATCTTGTTAAGGTACTGCGACCTCCACCACTCTTGAAAGGGGCATTTAAACCGTCTTGTTAAGCTACTGCGACCTCCACCGCTCTTCCAAGGGGCATTTAAACCTTATTGTTAAGCTACTGCGACCTGCTCGTCTCTTCCAAGGGGCATTTAAACCATCATGTTAAGCTACTGCGACCTGCACGTCTCTTCCAAGGCGCATTTAAACCGTCTTATTAAGCTACTGCGACCTGCACGTCTCTTCCAAGGGGCATTTAAACTGTCTTGTTTAGCTACTGCGACCTGCATGTCTCTACCAAGGGACATTTAAACCGTCTTGTTAAGCTACTGCGACCTGCACGTCTCTTCCAAGGGGCATTTAAACTGTCTTGTTAAGATCCTGCTACCTGCATGTCTCTTCCAAGGGGCATTTAAACTGTCTTGCTAAGCTACTGCGACCTCCACCTCTCTTCCAAGGGGCATTTAAACTGTCTTGTTAAGCTACTGCGACCTGCACGTCTCTACCAAGGGGCATTTAAATCGTCTTGGTAAGCTACTGCGACCTGCAAGCCTCTTCCAAGGGGCATTTAAACCGTCTTGTTAAGCTACTGCGACCTGCACGTCTCTTTCAAGGGGCATTTAAACTGTCTTGTTAAGCTACTGCGACCTCCATTGCTCTTCCAAGGGGCATTCAAAACATCTTGTTAAGCTACTGCGACCTGCACGTCTCTTCCAAGGGGCATTTAAAGCGTCTTGGTAAGCTACGGCGACCTGCAAGCCTATTCCAAGGGGCATTTAAACCCTCTTTTTAAGCTACTGCGACCTGCACATCTCTTCCAAGGGGGATTTAAACCGTCTTGTTAAGCTACTGCGACCTCCACCGCTCTTCCAACTGGCATTTAAACCGTCTTGTTAAGCTACTGCGACCTGCACGTCTCTTCCAAGGGGCATTTAAACCGTCTTTTTAAGCCATTGCGACCTTCACGTCTCTCCCAAGTGGCATTTAAACCGTATTGTTAAGCTGCTGCGACCGGCATGTGTCTTCCAAGTGGCATTTAAACCGTCTTGTTAAGCTACTGCTACCGCCACCGCTCTTCCAAGGGGCATTTAAACCATCTTGTTATGCTACTGCGACCTGCACGTCTCTTCCAAGGGGCATTTAAACCATCTTGTTAAGCTACTGCGACCCGCATGTCTCTTCCAAGGGGCATTTAAACCGTCTTGTTAAGGTACTGCGACCTCCACCACTCTTCAAAGGGGCATTTAAACCGTCTTGTTAAGCTACTGCGACCTTCACCGCTCTTCCAAGGGCCATTTAAACCTTATTGTTAAGCTACTGCGACCTGCTCGTCTCTTCCAAGGGGCATTTAAACCATCATGTTAAGCTTCTGCGACCTCCTTCACTTTTCCAAGGAGCATTTAAACCGTCTTGTTAAGCTAATGCGACCTGCACGTCTCTTCAATGGGGCATTTAAACCGTCTTGTTAAACTACTGCGGCCTGCATGTCTCTACCAAGGGGCATTTAAACCGTCTTGTTAAGCTACTGCGACCTGCACGTCTCTTCCAAGGGGCATTTAAACAGTCTTGTTAAGCTGCTGCGACCTGCATGTCTCTTCCAAAGGGCATTTAAACTGTCTTGTTAAGCTACTGCAACCTGCACGTCTCTTCCAAGGGGCATTTAAACCGTCTTGTTAAGCTACTGCGACCTGCACGTCTCTTTCAAGGGGCATTTAAACTGTCTTGTTAAGCTACTGCGACCTCCACTGCTCTTCCAAGGGGCATTCAAAACATCTTGTTAAGCTACTGCGACCTGCACGTCTCTTCCAAGGGGCATTTAAAGCGTCTTGATAAGCTACTGCGACCTGCAAGCCTATTCCAAGGGGCATTTAAACTCTCTTTTTAAGCTACTGCGACCTGCACATCTCTTCCAAGTGGGATTTAAACCGTCTTGTTAAGCTACTGCGACCTCCACCGCTCTTCCAACTGGCATTTAAACCGTCTTGTTAAGCTACTGCGACCTGCACGTCTCTTCCAAGGGGCATTTAAACCGTCTTTTTAAGCCATTGCGACCTTCACGTCTCTCCCAAGTGGCATTTAAACCGTATTGTTAAGCTGCTGCGACCGGCATGTGTCTTCCAAGTGGCATTTAAACCGTCTTGTTAAGCTACTGCTACCGCCACCGCTCTTCCAAGGGGCATTTAAACCATCTTGTTATGCTACTGCGACCTGCACGTCTCTTCCAAGGGGCATTTAAATCGTTTTGTTAAGCTACTGCGACCTGCAAGCCTATTCCAAGGGGCATTTAAACCCTCTTGTTAAGCTACTGAGACCTGCACGTCTCTTCCAAGGGGGATTTAAACAGTCTTGTTAAGCTACTGCGACCTGCATGTCTCTTCCAATGGGCATTCAAACCGTCTTGCTAAACTACTGCGACCTGCACGTCTTTTCCAAGGGGCATTAAAACCGTCTTATTAAGCTACTGTGACCTGCATGTCTTTTCCTAGGGGCATTTAAACTGTCTTGTTAAGCTACTGCGACCAGCACGTCTCTTCCAAGGGACATTTAAACCATATTGTTAAGCTACTGCGACCCGCATGTCTCTTCCAAGGGGCATTTAAACCGTCTTGTTAAGATACTGCGACCTCCACCACTCTTCAAAGGGGCATTTAAACCGTCTTGTTAAGCTACTGCGACCTTCACCGCTCTTCCAAGGGGCATTTAAACCTTATTGTTAAGCTACTGCGACCTGCTCGTCTCTTCCAAGGGGCATTTAAACCATCATGTTAAGCTACTGCGACCTGCACGTCTCTTCCAAGGCGCATTTAAACCGTCTTTTTAAGCTACTGCGACTTGCACGTCTCTTCCAAGGGGCATCTAAACCGTCTTGTTGAGCTACTGTAACCTCCATCACTTTTCCAAGGGGCATTTAAACCGTCTTGTTAAGCTAATGCGACCTGCATGTCTCTTCAATGGGGCATTTAAACCGTCTTGTTAAACTACTGCGACCTGCAAGTCTCATCCAAGGGGTATTTAAACCGTCTTGATAAGCTGCTGCGACCTGCATTTCTCTTCCAAGTGGCATTTAAACCGTCTTGATAAGCTGCTGCGACCTGCATTTCTCTTCCAAGTGGCATTTAAAACGTCTTGTTAAGCTACTGTGACATCCATCGCTCTTCCAAGGGGCATTTAAACTGTCCTGTTAAGCTACTGCTACCGCCACCGCTCTTCCAAGGGGCATTTTAACCGTCTTGTTGAGCTACTGCGACCTGCACGTCTCTTTCAAGAGGCATTTAAACTGTCTTGTTAAGCTACTGTGACTTGCACGTCTTTTCCAAGGGGCACTTAAACCATCTTGTTAAGCTACTGCGACCTCCTCCGCTCTTCCAAGGGGCATTTAAGCCATCTTGTTAAGCTACTGCGACCTGCATGTCTCTTCCAAGGGGCATTTAAACCGTCTTGTTAAGCTACTGCGACCTGCACGTCTCTTCCAAGGGGCATTTAAACCGTCTTGTTAAGCTACTGCGATCTGCATGTCTCTTCCAAGTGGCTTTTAAACCGTCTTGTTAAGCTACTGCAACCTGCACGCCTCTTCCAAGGGGCATTTAAACCATTTTGTTAAGCCACTGCTACCGCCACCGCTCTTCCAAGGGGCATTTTAACCGTCTTGTTAAGCTACTGCGACCTGCACATCTCTTCTTAGGGGCATTTAAACCGTCTTGTTAAGCTACTGCGACTTGCACGTCTCTTTCAAGGGGCATTTAAACTGACTTGTTAAGCTACTGCGACCTTCACCGCTCTTCCAAGGGGCATTTAAACCGTCTTTTTAAGCTACTGCGACCTGCATGTCTCTTCCAAGGGGCATTTAAACCATCTTTTTAAGCTACTGCGACCTGCACGTCTCTTCCAAGGGGCATTTAAACCGTCTTGTTAAGCTGCTGTGACCTGCATGTCTCAACCAAGGGCCATTTAAACCGTCTTCTTAAGCTACTGCGAACTCCACCGCTCTTCCAAGGGGCATTTAAACCTTCTTGTTAAGCTACTGCGACCTGCACGTATCTTCCAAGGGGCATTTAAATCGTCTTGTTAAGCTTCTGCTACTGCCACCGCTCTTCCAAGGGACATTTTAACCGTGTTGTTAAGCTACTGCGACCTGCACGTCTCTTTCAGCGGGCATTTAAACCGTCTTCTTAAGCTACTGCGCCTTGCACGTCTTTTCCAAGGGCCATTTAAACCGTCTTGTTAAGCTACTGCGACCTGCACGTCTCTTCCAAGGGGCATTTAAACCGTCTTTTTAAGCCATTGCGACCTTCACGTCTCTCCCAAGTGGCATTTAAACCGTATTGTTAAGCTGCTGCGACCGGCATGTGTCTTCCAAGTGGCATTTAAACCGTCTTGTTAAGCTACTGCTACCGCCACCGCTCTTCCAAGGGGCATTTAAACCATCTTGTTATGCTACTGCGACCTGCACGTCTCTTCCAAGGGGCATTTAAACCATCTTGTTAAGCTACTGCGACCCGCATGTCTCTTCCAAGGGGCATTTAAACCGTCTTGTTAAGGTACTGCGACCTCCACCACTCTTCAAAGGGGCATTTAAACCGTCTTGTTAAGCTACTGCGACCTTCACCGCTCTTCCAAGGGCCATTTAAACCTTATTGTTAAGCTACTGCGACCTGCTCGTCTCTTCCAAGGGGCATTTAAACCATCATGTTAAGCTTCTGCGACCTCCTTCACTTTTCCAAGGAGCATTTAAACCGTCTTGTTAAGCTAATGCGACCTGCACGTCTCTTCAATGGGGCATTTAAACCGTCTTGTTAAACTACTGCGGCCTGCATGTCTCTACCAAGGGGCATTTAAACCGTCTTGTTAAGCTACTGCGACCTGCACGTCTCTTCCAAGGGGCATTTAAACTGTCTTGTTAAGCTGCTGCGACCTGCATGTCTCTTCCAAAGGGCATTTAAACTGTCTTGTTAAGCTACTGCAACCTGCACGTCTCTTTCAAGGGGCATTTAAACTGTCTTGTTAAGCTACTGCGACCTCCACTGCTCTTCCAAGGGGCATTCAAAACATCTTGTTAAGCTACTGCGACCTGCACGTCTCTTCCAAGGGGCATTTAAAGCGTCTTGATAAGCTACTGCGACCTGCAAGCCTATTCCAAGGGGCATTTAAACTCTCTTTTTAAGCTACTGCGACCTGCACATCTCTTCCAAGTGGGATTTAAACCGTCTTGTTAAGCTACTGCGACCTCCACCGCTCTTCCAACTGGCATTTAAACCGTCTTGTTAAGCTACTGCGACCTGCACGTCTCTTCCAAGGGGCATTTAAACCGTCTTTTTAAGCCATTGCGACCTTCACGTCTCTCCCAAGTGGCATTTAAACCGTATTGTTAAGCTGCTGCGACCGGCATGTGTCTTCCAAGTGGCATTTAAACCGTCTTGTTAAGCTACTGCTACCGCCACCGCTCTTCCAAGGGGCATTTAAACCATCTTGTTATGCTACTGCGACCTGCACGTCTCTTCCAAGGGGCATTTAAATCGTTTTGTTAAGCTACTGCGACCTGCAAGCCTATTCCAAGGGGCATTTAAACCCTCTTGTTAAGCTACTGAGACCTGCACGTCTCTTCCAAGGGGGATTTAAACAGTCTTGTTAAGCTACTGCGACCTGCATGTCTCTTCCAATGGGCATTCAAACCGTCTTGCTAAACTACTGCGACCTGCACGTCTTTTCCAAGGGGCATTAAAACCGTCTTATTAAGCTACTGTGACCTGCATGTCTTTTCCTAGGGGCATTTAAACTGTCTTGTTAAGCTACTGCGACCAGCACGTCTCTTCCAAGGGACATTTAAACCATATTGTTAAGCTACTGCGACCCGCATGTCTCTTCCAAGGGGCATTTAAACCGTCTTGTTAAGGTACTGCGACCTCCACCACTCTTCAAAGGGGCATTTAAACCGTCTTGTTAAGCTACTGCGACCTTCACCGCTCTTCCAAGGGGCATTTAAACCTTATTGTTAAGCTACTGCGACCTGCTCGTCTCTTCCAAGGGGCATTTAAACCATCATGTTAAGCTACTGCGACCTGCACGTCTCTTCCAAGGCGCATTTAAACCGTCTTTTTAAGCTACTGCGACTTGCACGTCTCTTCCAAAGGGCATCTAAACCGTCTTGTTGAGCTACTGTAACCTCCATCACTTTTCCAAGGGGCATTTAAACCGTCTTGTTAAGCTAATGCGACCTGCATGTCTCTTCAATGGGGCATTTAAACCGTCTTGTTAAACTACTGCGACCTGCAAGTCTCATCCAAGGGGTATTTAAACCGTCTTGATAAGCTGCTGCGACCTGCATTTCTCTTCCAAGTGGCATTTAAACCGTCTTGATAAGCTGCTGCGACCTGCATTTCTCTTCCAAGTGGCATTTAAAACGTCTTGTTAAGCTACTGTGACATCCATCGCTCTTCCAAGGGGCATTTAAACTGTCCTGTTAAGCTACTGCTACCGCCACCGCTCTTCCAAGGGGCATTTTAACCGTCCTGTTGAGCTACTGCGACCTGCACGTCTCTTTCAAGAGGCATTTAAATTGTCTTGTTAAGCTACTGTGACTTGCACGTCTTTTCCAAGGGGCACTTAAACCATCTTGTTAAGCTACTGCGACCTCCTCCGCTCTTCCAAGGGGCATTTAAGCCATCTTGTTAAGCTACTGCGACCTGCATGTCTCTTCCAAGGGGCATTTAAACCGTCTTGTTAAGCTACTGCGACCTGCACGTCTCTTCCAAGGGGCATTTAAACCGTCTTGTTAAGCTACTGCGATCTGCATGTCTCTTCCAAGTGGCTTTTAAACCGTCTTGTTAAGCTACTGCAACCTGCACGCCTCTTCCAAGGGGCATTTAAACCATTTTGTTAAGCCACTGCTACCGCCACCGCTCTTCCAAGGGGCATTTTAACCGTCTTGTTAAGCTACTGCGACCTGCACATCTCTTCTTAGGGGCATTTAAACCGTCTTGTTAAGCTACTGCAACTTGCACGTCTCTTTCAAGGGGCATTTAAACTGACTTGTTAAGCTACTGCGACCTTCACCGCTCTTCCAAGGGGCATTTAAACCGTCTTTTTAAGCTACTGCGACCTGCATGTCTCTTCCAAGGGGAATTTAAACCATCTTTTTAAGCTACTGCGACCTGCACGTCTCTTCCAAGGGGCATTTAAACCGTCTTGTTAAGCTGCTGTGACCTGCATGTCTCAACCAAGGGCCATTTAAACCGTCTTCTTAAGCTACTGCGAACTCCACCGCTCTTCCAAGGGGCATTTAAACCTTCTTGTTAAGCTACTGCGACCTGCACGTATCTTCCAAGGGGCATTTAAATCGTCTTGTTAAGCTTCTGCTACTGCCACCGCTCTTCCAAGGGACATTTTAACCGTGTTGTTAAGCTACTGCGACCTGCACGTCTCTTTCAGCGGGCATTTAAACCGTCTTCTTAAGCTACTGCGCCTTGCACGTCTTTTCCAAGGGCCATTTAAACCGTCTTGTTAAGCTACTGCGACCTTTACCTCTCTTCCAAGGGGAATTTAAACCATCTTGTTAAGCTACTGCGACCTGCATGTCTCTTCCAAGGGGCATTTAAACCGTCTTCAAAGCTACTGCAACCTGCACGTCTCTTCCAAGGGGCATTTATACTGTCTTGTTAAGCTACTGCGACTTGCACGTCTTTTCCAAGGGGCATTTAAACCGTCTTGTTAAGCTACTGCGACCTCCACCGCTCTTCCAAGGGGCATTTTAACCGTCTTCTTAAGCTACTGCGACCTGCGCGTCTCTTTCAAGGGGCATTTAAACTGACTTGTTAAGCTACTGTGACCTCCACCGCTCTTCCAAGGGGCAATTAAACCGTCTTTTTAAGCTACTGCGACCTGCATGTCTCTTCCAAGGGGCATTTAAACCATCTTTTTAAGCTACTGCGACATGCACATCTCTTCCAAGGGCCATTTAAACCGTCTTGTTAAGCTGCTGCGACCTGCATGTCTCAACCAAGGGGCATTTAAACCGTCTTCTTAAGCTACTGCTACCTCCACCGCTCTTCCAAGGGGCATTTAAACCGTCTTGTTAAGCTACTGCGACCTGCACGTCTCTTCCAAGGGGCATTTAAACCGTCTTGTTAAGCTACTGCGACCTGCATGTCTCTTCCAAGTGGCATTTAAACCGTCTTGTTAAGCTACTGCTACTGCCACCGCTCTTCCAAGGGACATTTTAACCGTGTTGTTAAGCTACTGCGACCTGCACGTCTCTTTCAGCGGGCATTTAAACCGTCTTGTTAAGCTACTGCGACCAGCACGTCTCTTCCAAGGGGCATTTAAACCATCTTTTTAAGCTACTGCGACCTGCACGTCTCTTCCAAGGGGCATTTAAACCGTCTTGTTAAGCTGCTGCGACCTGCATGTCTCAACCAAGGGGCATTTAAACCGTCTTCTTAAGCTACTGCTACTGCCACCGCTCTTCCAAGGGACATTTTAACCGTGTTGTTAAGCTACTGCGACCTGCACGTCTCTTTCAGCGGGCATTTAAACCGTCTTGTTAAGCTACTGCGCCTTGCACGTCTTTTCCAAGGGGCATTTAAACCATCTTGTTAAGCTACTGCGACTTTTAACGCTCTTCCAAGGGGCATTTAAAACATCTTGTTAAGCTACTGCGACCTGCATGTTTCTTCCAAGGGGCATTTAAACCATCTTGTTAAGCTACTGCGACCTGCAAGTCTCTTCCAAGGGGCATTTAAACCGTCTTGATAAGCTGATGCGACCTGCATGTCTCTTCCAAGGGGCATTTAAACCGTCTTGTTAAGCTACTGCGACCTCCAACGCTCTTCCAAGGGGCATTTAAACCGTCTTGTTAAGCTACTACGACCTGCACGTCTCTTCCAAGGGAAATTTAAACCGTCTTGTTAAGCTACTGCTACCGCCACTGCTCTTCCAAGGGGCATTTTAACCGTCTTGTTAAGCTACTGCAAACTGCACGTCTCTTCCAAGTGGCATTTAAACCGTCTTGTTAAGCTACTGCGACCTTCACCGCTCTTCCAAGGGGCATTTAAACCTTATTGTTAAGCTACTGCGACCTGCTCGTCTCTTCCAAGGGGCATTTAAACCATCATGTTAAGCTACTGCGACCTGCACGTCTCTTCCAAGGCGCATTTAAACCGTCTTTTTAAGCTACTGCGACTTGCACGTCTCTTCCAAGGGGCATCTAAACCGTCTTGTTAAGCTACTGTAACCTCCATCACTTTTCCAAGGGGCATTTAAACCGTCTTGTTAAGCTAATGCGACCTGCACGTCTCTTCAATGGGGCATTTAAACCGTCTTGTTAAACTACTGCGGCCTGCATGTCTCTACCAAGGGGCATTTAAACCGTCTTTTTAAGCTACTGCGACCTGCAAGTCTCATCCAAGGGGTATTTAAACCGTCTTGATAAGCTGCTGCGACCTGCATTTCTCTTCCAAGTGGCATTTAAAACGTCTTGTTAAGCTACTGCGACATCCATCGCTCTTCCAAGGGGCATTTAAACTGTCCTGTTAAGCTACTGCTACCGCCACCGCTCTTCCAAGGGGCATTTTAACCATCTTGTTGAGCTACTGCGACCTGCACGTCTCTTTCAAGAGGCATTTAAACTGTCTTGTTAAGCTACTGCGACTTGCACATCTTTTCCAAGGGGCACTTAAACCATCTTGTTAAGCTACTGCGACCTCCTCCGCTCTTCCAAGGGGCATTTAAGCCATCTTGTTAAGCTACTGCGACCTGCATGTCTCTTCCAAGGGGCATTTAAACCGTCTTGTTAAGCTACTGCGACCTGCACGTCTCTTCCAAGGGGCATTTAAACCGTCTTGTTAAGCTACTGCGATCTGCATGTCTCTTCCAAGTGGCTTTTAAACCGTCTTGTTAAGCTACTGCAACCTGCACGCCTCTTCCAAGGGGCATTTAAACCATTTTGTTAAGCCACTGCTACCGCCACCGCTCTTCCAAGGGGCATTTTAACCGTCTTGTTAAGCTACTGCGACCTGCACATCTCTTCTTAGGGGCATTTAAACCGTCTTGTTAAGCTACTGCGACTTGCACGTCTCTTTCAAGGGGCATTTAAACTGACTTGTTAAGCTACTGCGACCTTCACCGCTCTTCCAAGGGGCATTTAAACCGTCTTTTTAAGCTACTGCGACCTGCATGTCTCTTCCAAGGGGCATTTAAACCATCTTTTTAAGCAACTGCGACCTGCACGTCTCTTCCAAGGGGCATTTAAACCGTCTTGTTAAGCTGCTGTGACCTGCATGTCTCAACCAAGGGCCATTTAAACCGTCTTCTTAAGCTACTGCGAACTCCACCGCTCTTCCAAGGGGCATTTAAACCTTCTTGTTAAGCTACTGCGACCTGCACGTCTCTTCCAAGGGGCATTTAAATCGTCTTGTTAAGCTACTGCTACTGCCACCGCTCTTCCAAGGGACATTTTAACCGTGTTGTTAAGCTACTGCGACCTGCACGTCTCTTTCAGCGGGCATTTAAACCGTCTTCTTAAGCTACTGCGACTTGCACGTCTTTTCCAAGGGCCATTTAAACCGTCTTGTTAAGCTACTGCGACCTTTACCCCTCTTCCAAGGGGAATTTAAACCATCTTGTTAAGCTACTGCGACCTGCATGTCTCTTCCAAGGGGCATTTAAACCGTCTTTAAAGCTACTGCAACCTGCACGTCTCTTCCAAGGGGCATTTATACCGTCTTGTTAAGCTACTGCGACTTGCACGTCTTTTCCAAGGGTCATTTAAACCGTCTTGTTAAGCTACTGCGACCTCCACCGCTCTTCCAAGGGGCATTTAAACCGTCTTGTTAAGCTACTGCGACCTGCACGTCTCTTCCTAGGGGCATTTAAACCGTCTTGTTAAGCTACTGCGCCTTGCACATCTTTTCCAAGGGGCATTTAAACCGTCTTGTTAAGCTACTGCGACTTTTAACGCTCTTCCAAGGGGCATTTAAAACATCTTGTTAAGCTACTGTGACCTGCATGTTTCTTCCAAGGGGCATTTAAACCGTCTTGTTAAGCTACTGCGACCTGCAAGTCTCTTCCAAGGGGCATTTAAACCGTCTTGATAAGCTGATGCGACCTGCATGTCTCTTCCAAGGGGCATTTAAACCGTGTTGTTAAGCTACTGCGACCTCCAACGCTCTTCCAAGGGGCATTTAAACCGTCTTGTTAAGCTGCTACGACCTGCACGTCTCTTCCAAGGGAAATTTAAACCGTCTTGTTAAGCTACTGCTACCGCCACTGCTCTTCCAAGGGGCATTTTAACCGTCTTGTTAAGCTACTGCAAACTGCACGTCTCTTCCAAGTGGCATTTAAACCGTCTTGTTAAGCTACTGCGACCTGCAAGTCTCTTCCAAAGGGCATTTAAACCGTCTTGATAAGCTGATGCGACCAGCATGTCTCTTCCAAGGGGCATTTAAACCGTTTTGTTAAGCTACTGCGACCTCCAACGCTCTTCCAAGTGGCATTTAAACCGTCTTGTTAAGCTACTACGACCTGCACTTCTCTTCCAAGGGGCATTTAAACCATCTTGTTAAGCTACTGCAACCTGCATGTCTCTTCCAAGGGGCATTTAAACCGTCTTGTTAAGCTACTGCGACCTGCACGTCTCTTCCAAGTGGCATTTAAACCGATTTGTTAAGCTACTCCTACCGCCACCGCTCCTCCAAGGGGCATTTTAACCGTCGTGTTAAGCTACTGCGACCTGCATGTCTCTTTCAACGGGCATTTAAACCGTCTTTTTAAGCTACTGTAACCTGCACGTCTCTTCCAAGTGGCATTTAAACCGTCTTGTTAAGCTCCTGCGACCTGCAAGTCTCTTCCAAGGGGCATTTAAACCGTCTTGTTAAACTACTGCGACCTGCAAGTCTCTTCCAAGGGGCATTTAAACCGTCTTGATAAGCTGATGCGACCTGCATGTCTCTTCCAAGGGGCATTTAAACCGTCTTGTTAAGCTACTGCGACCTCCAACGCTCTTCCAAGGGGCATTTAAACCGTTTTGTTAAGCTACTACGACCTGCACGTCTCTTCCAAGGGGCATTTAAACCGTCTTGTTAAGCTACTGCTACCGCCACCGCTCTTCCAAGGGGCATTTTAACCGTCTTGTTAAGCTACTGTGACCTGCACCTCTCTTTCAAGAGGCATATAAACCGTCTTGTTAAGCTACTGCGACTTGCACGTCTTTTCCAAGGGGCATTTAAACCATCTTGTTAAGCTACTGCGACATCCTCGCTCTTCCAAGGGGCATTTAAACCGTCTTGTTAAGCTACTGCAACCTGCACGTCTCTTCCAAGGGGCATTTAAACCGTCTTGTTAAGCTACTGCTACCTGAAAGTCTCTTCCAAGGGGTATTTAAGCCTTCTTGATACGCTGCTGCGAACTGCATTTCTCTTCCAAGGGGCATTTAAAACGTCTTGTTAAGCTACTGCGTCCTCCACCGCTCTTCCAAGGGGCATTTAAAATGTCTTACTAAGCTACTACGACCTGCACGTCTCTTCCAAGAGGCATTTAAACTGTGTTGTTAAGCTGCTGCTACCGCCACCGCTGTTCCAAGGGGCATTTTAACCATCTTGTTAAGCTACTGCGACCTGCACGTCTTTTTCAAGAGGTATTTAAACCGTCTTGTTAAGCTACTGCGACCTCCTCCGCTCTTCCAAGGGGCATTTAAGCCGTCTTGTTAAGCTACTGCGACCTGCATGTCTCTTCCAAGGGGCATTTAAACCATCTTGTTAAGCTACTGCGACCTGCACGTCTCTTCCAAGGGGCATTTAAACCGTCTTCTTAAGCTGCTGCGACCTGCATATCTCAACCAAGGAGCATTTAAACCGTTTTGTTAAGCTACTGCGACCTCCACCGCTCTTCCAAGGGGCATCGAAACCGTCTTGTTAAGCTACTGCGACCTGCACGTCTCTTCCAAGGGGCATTTAAACCGTCTTGTTAAGCTACTGCTACCGCCACCTCTCTTCCAAGGGGCATTTTAACCGTCTTGCTAAGCTACTTCTACCTGCACGTCTCTTTCAACGGGCATTTAAACAGTCTTGTTAAGGTACTGCGCCTTGCACGTCTTTTCCAAGGGGCATTTAAACCGTCTTGTTAAGCTACTGCGACCTTTACCTCTCTTCCAACGGGCATTTAAACCGTCTTGTTAAGCTACTGCGACCTGCACGTCTCTTCCAAGGGGCATTTAAACCATATTGTTAAGCTACTGCTACCGCCACCGCTCTTCCAAGGGGCATTTTAACCGTCTTTTTAAGCTACTACGACCTCCACGTCTCTTTCAACGGGCATTTAAACCGTCTTGTTAAGCTACTGTAACCTCCACCTCTTTTCCAAGGGGCATTTAAACCGTCTTGTTAAGCTCCTGCAACCTGCACGTCTCTTCCAAGGGGCATTTAAACCATATTGTTAAGCTACTGCTACCGCCACCGCTCTTCCAAGGGGCATTTTAACCGTCTTTTTAAGCTACTACGACCTCCACGTCTCTTTCAACGGGCATTTAAACCGTCTTGTTAAGCTACTGTAACCTCCACCTCTTTTCCAAGGGGCATTTAAACCGTCTTGTTAAGCTCCTGCAACCTGCACGTCTCTTCCAAGGGGCATTTAAACCGTCTTGTTAAGCTACTGCGACCTGCATGTCTCTTCCAAGGGGCATTTAAACCGTCTTGTTAAACTACTGCGACCTGCACGTCTCTTCCAAGGGGCATTTAAACTGTCTTGTTAAGCTGCTGCGACCTGCATGTCTCTTCCAAGGGGCATTTAAACTGTCTTGTTAAGCTACTGCGACCTCCAAGTCTCTTTCAAGGGGCATTTAAACCGTCTTGTTAAGCTACTGCGACCTGCACGTCTGTTCCAAGGGGCATTTAAACTGTCTTGTTAAGCTACTGCTACCGCCAACGCTCTTCCAAGGGGCATTTCAACCGTCTTAAGCTACTGCAAACTTCACGTCTCTTGCAAGGGGCATATAAACCGTCTTGTTAAGCTACTGCGACCTCCACATCTCTTCCAAGGGGCATTTAAACCAACTTGTTAAGCTTCTGCGACCTGCACGTCTCTTCCAAGGGGCATTTAAACCATCTTGTTAAGCTAATGCGACCCGCACGTCTCTTCCAAGGGGCATTTAAACCGCCTTGTTAAGGTGCTGCGACCTGCACGTCTCTTCCAAGGGGCATTTAAACCGTCTTGTTAAGCTACTGCGACCTCCACAGCTCTTCCAAGGGGCATTTAAACCGTCTTCTTAAGCTACTGCGACTTGCACGTCTTTTCCAAGGGCCATTTAAACCGTCTTGTTAAGCTACTGCGACCTTTACCCCTCTTCCAAGGGGAATTTAAACCATCTTGTTAAGCTACTGCGACCTGCATGTCTCTTCCAAGGGGCATTTAAACCGTCTTCAAAGCTACTGCAACCTGCACGTCTCTTCCAAGGGGCATTTATACCGTCTTGTTAAGCTACTGCGACTTGCACGTCTTTTCCAAGGGTCATTTAAACCGTCTTGTTAAGCTACTGCGACCTCCACCGCTCTTCCAAGGGGCATTTAAACCGTCTTGTTAAGCTACTGCGACCTGCACGTCTCTTCCTAGGGGCATTTAAACCGTCTTGTTAAGCTACTGCGCCTTGCACATCTTTTCCAAGGGGCATTTAAACCGTCTTGTTAAGCTACTGCGACTTTTAACGCTCTTCCAAGGGGCATTTAAAACATCTTGTTAAGCTACTGTGACCTGCATGTTTCTTCCAAGGGGCATTTAAACCGTCTTGTTAAGCTACTGCGACCTGCAAGTCTCTTCCAAGGGGCATTTAAACCGTCTTGATAAGCTGATGCGACCTGCATGTCTCTTCCAAGGGGCATTTAAACCGTGTTGTTAAGCTACTGCGACCTCCAACGCTCTTCCAAGGGGCATTTAAACCGTCTTGTTAAGCTGCTACGACCTGCACGTCTCTTCCAAGGGAAATTTAAACCGTCTTGTTAAGCTACTGCTACCGCCACTGCTCTTCCAAGGGGCATTTTAACCGTCTTGTTAAGCTACTGCAAACTGCACGTCTCTTCCAAGTGGCATTTAAACCGTCTTGTTAAGCTACTGCGACCTGCAAGTCTCTTCCAAAGGGCATTTAAACCGTCTTGATAAGCTGATGCGACCAGCATGTCTCTTCCAAGGGGCATTTAAACCGTTTTGTTAAGCTACTGCGACCTCCAACGCTCTTCCAAGTGGCATTTAAACCGTCTTGTTAAGCTACTACGACCTGCACTTCTCTTCCAAGGGGCATTTAAACCATCTTGTTAAGCTACTGCAACCTGCATGTCTCTTCCAAGGGGCATTTAAACCGTCTTGTTAAGCTACTGCGACCTGCACGTCTCTTCCAAGTGGCATTTAAACCGATTTGTTAAGCTACTCCTACCGCCACCGCTCCTCCAAGGGGCATTTTAACCGTCGTGTTAAGCTACTGCGACCTGCATGTCTCTTTCAACGGGCATTTAAACCGTCTTTTTAAGCTACTGTAACCTGCACGTCTCTTCCAAGTGGCATTTAAACCGTCTTGTTAAGCTCCTGCGACCTGCAAGTCTCTTCCAAGGGGCATTTAAACCGTCTTGTTAAACTACTGCGACCTGCAAGTCTCTTCCAAGGGGCATTTAAACCGTCTTGATAAGCTGATGCGACCTGCATGTCTCTTCCAAGGGGCATTTAAACCGTCTTGTTAAGCTACTGCGACCTCCAACGCTCTTCCAAGGGGCATTTAAACCGTTTTGTTAAGCTACTACGACCTGCACGTCTCTTCCAAGGGGCATTTAAACCGTCTTGTTAAGCTACTGCTACCGCCACCGCTCTTCCAAGGGGCATTTTAACCGTCTTGTTAAGCTACTGTGACCTGCACCTCTCTTTCAAGAGGCATATAAACCGTCTTGTTAAGCTACTGCGACTTGCACGTCTTTTCCAAGGGGCATTTAAACCATCTTGTTAAGCTACTGCGACATCCTCGCTCTTCCAAGGGGCATTTAAACCGTCTTGTTAAGCTACTGCAACCTGCACGTCTCTTCCAAGGGGCATTTAAACCGTCTTGTTAAGCTACTGCTACCTGAAAGTCTCTTCCAAGGGGTATTTAAGCCTTCTTGATACGCTGCTGCGAACTGCATTTCTCTTCCAAGGGGCATTTAAAACGTCTTGTTAAGCTACTGCGTCCTCCACCGCTCTTCCAAGGGGCATTTAAAATGTCTTACTAAGCTACTACGACCTGCACGTCTCTTCCAAGAGGCATTTAAACTGTGTTGTTAAGCTGCTGCTACCGCCACCGCTGTTCCAAGGGGCATTTTAACCATCTTGTTAAGCTACTGCGACCTGCACGTCTTTTTCAAGAGGTATTTAAACCGTCTTGTTAAGCTACTGCGACCTCCTCCGCTCTTCCAAGGGGCATTTAAGCCGTCTTGTTAAGCTACTGCGACCTGCATGTCTCTTCCAAGGGGCATTTAAACCATCTTGTTAAGCTACTGCGACCTGCACGTCTCTTCCAAGGGGCATTTAAACCGTCTTCTTAAGCTGCTGCGACCTGCATATCTCAACCAAGGAGCATTTAAACCGTTTTGTTAAGCTACTGCGACCTCCACCGCTCTTCCAAGGGGCATCGAAACCGTCTTGTTAAGCTACTGCGACCTGCACGTCTCTTCCAAGGGGCATTTAAACCGTCTTGTTAAGCTACTGCTACCGCCACCTCTCTTCCAAGGGGCATTTTAACCGTCTTGCTAAGCTACTTCTACCTGCACGTCTCTTTCAACGGGCATTTAAACAGTCTTGTTAAGGTACTGCGCCTTGCACGTCTTTTCCAAGGGGCATTTAAACCGTCTTGTTAAGCTACTGCGACCTTTACCTCTCTTCCAACGGGCATTTAAACCGTCTTGTTAAGCTACTGCGACCTGCACGTCTCTTCCAAGGGGCATTTAAACCATATTGTTAAGCTACTGCTACCGCCACCGCTCTTCCAAGGGGCATTTTAACCGTCTTTTTAAGCTACTACGACCTCCACGTCTCTTTCAACGGGCATTTAAACCGTCTTGTTAAGCTACTGTAACCTCCACCTCTTTTCCAAGGGGCATTTAAACCGTCTTGTTAAGCTCCTGCAACCTGCACGTCTCTTCCAAGGGGCATTTAAACCATATTGTTAAGCTACTGCTACCGCCACCGCTCTTCCAAGGGGCATTTTAACCGTCTTTTTAAGCTACTACGACCTCCACGTCTCTTTCAACGGGCATTTAAACCGTCTTGTTAAGCTACTGTAACCTCCACCTCTTTTCCAAGGGGCATTTAAACCGTCTTGTTAAGCTCCTGCAACCTGCACGTCTCTTCCAAGGGGCATTTAAACCGTCTTGTTAAGCTACTGCGACCTGCATGTCTCTTCCAAGGGGCATTTAAACCGTCTTGTTAAACTACTGCGACCTGCACGTCTCTTCCAAGGGGCATTTAAACTGTCTTGTTAAGCTGCTGCGACCTGCATGTCTCTTCCAAGGGGCATTTAAACTGTCTTGTTAAGCTACTGCGACCTCCAAGTCTCTTTCAAGGGGCATTTAAACCGTCTTGTTAAGCTACTGCGACCTGCACGTCTGTTCCAAGGGGCATTTAAACTGTCTTGTTAAGCTACTGCTACCGCCAACGCTCTTCCAAGGGGCATTTCAACCGTCTTAAGCTACTGCAAACTTCACGTCTCTTGCAAGGGGCATATAAACCGTCTTGTTAAGCTACTGCGACCTCCACATCTCTTCCAAGGGGCATTTAAACCAACTTGTTAAGCTTCTGCGACCTGCACGTCTCTTCCAAGGGGCATTTAAACCATCTTGTTAAGCTAATGCGACCCGCACGTCTCTTCCAAGGGGCATTTAAACCGCCTTGTTAAGGTGCTGCGACCTGCACGTCTCTTCCAAGGGGCATTTAAACCGTCTTGTTAAGCTACTGCGACCTCCACAGCTCTTCCAAGGGGCATTTAAACCGTCTTGTTAAGCTACTGCGACCTGCACGTCTCTTCCAAGGGGCATTTAAACCGTCTTGTTAAGCTACTGCAACTTGCACGTCTTTTCCAAGGGGCATTTAAACCGTCTTGTTAAGCTACTGTAACCTCCACCACTTTTCCAAGGGGCATTTAAAACGTCTTGTTAAGCTACTGAGACCTGCACGTCTCTTTCAAGGAGCATTTAAACCGTGTTGTTAAACTACTGCGACCTGCATGTCTCTTCCAAGGGGCATTTAAACGGTCTTGTTAAGCTACTGCAACCAGCACGTCTCTTCCAAGGGGCATTTAAATCATCTTGTTAAGCTACTGCGACCTGCATGTCTCTTCGAGGGGCATTTAAACTGTCTTGTTAAGCTACTGCGACCTCCACCACTCTTCAAAGGGGCATTTAAACCGTCTTGTTAAGCTACTGCGACCTCCACCGCTCTTCCAAGGGTCATTTAAACCTTCTTGTTAAGCTACTGCGACCTGCTCGTCTTTTCCAATTGGCATTTAAACCGTCTTGTTAAGCTACTGCGTCCTGCACGTGTCTTCCAAGTCGCATTTAAACTACGTTTTTAAGCTACTGCGACCTGCACGTCTCTTCCAAGGGGCATTTAAACCGTCTTGTTAAGCTACTGTAACCTCCATCACTTTTCCAAGTGGCATTTAAACCGTCTTGTTAAGCTAATGCGACCTGTACGTCTCTTCCAAGGGGCATTTAAACCGTCTTGTTAAGCTACTGCGACCTCCACCGCTCTTCCAAGGGGCATTTAAACCATCTTGTTAAGCTACTGCGACCTGCTCTTCTCTAACAAGGGGCATTTAAAACGTCATGGAAACTTACTGCGACCTGCAAGCCTATTCCAAGGGGCATTTAAACCCTCTTGTAAAGCTACTGCGACCTGCACATCTCTTCCAAGGGGGATTTAAGCAGTATTGTTAAGCTACTGCGACCTGCACGTCTTTTCCAAGGCGCATTTAAAAGTCTTTTTAAAAAAATTGCGACATGCACGTCTCTTACAAGGGGAATTTAAACCGTCTTGTTAAGCTACTGTAACCTCCACCACTTTTCCAAGGGGCATTTAATCCGACTTGTTAAGCTACTTCTACCTGCATGTCTCTTCCAAGGGGCATTTAAACCGTCTTGTTAAGCTAGTGCGACCTGCATATCTCTTCCAAGGGGCATTTAAACAGTCTTGTTAAGCCAATGCGACCTGCACGTCTCTTCCAAGGGGCATTTAAACCGTCTTTTTACGCTGCTGTGAACTGCATGTCTCTTCCAAGGGGCATTTAAACCATCTTGTTAAGCTACTGCGACCTCCTCCGCTATTCCAAGGGGCATTTAAACCATCTTGTTAAGCTACTGCGACCTGCACGTCTCTTCCAAGTGGCGTTTAAACCGTCTTGGTAAGCTACTGCGACTTGCAAGCCTATTCCAAGGGGCTTTTAAACCCTCATGTTAAGCTACTGCGACCTGCACGTCTCTTCAAAGGGCGATTTAAACCGTCTTGTTAAGCTACTGTGACCTGCACGTCTCTTCAAAAGGGCAGTTAAACCGTCTTGTTCAGCTACTGCGACCTGCACGTCTCTTCCAAGGGACATTTAAACCGTCTAATTAAGTTACTGTGACCTGCACGTCTCTTCCAAGGGGCATTTAAACTGTCTTGTTAAGATGCTGCTACCTGCATGTCTCTTCCAAGGTGCATTTAAACTGTCTTGCTAAGCTACTGCGACCTCCACCTCTCTTCCAAGGGGCATTTAAACTGTCTTGTTAAGCTACTGCGACCTGCACGTCTCTACCAAGGGGCATTTAAATCGTCTTGGTAAGCTACTGAGACCTGCAAGCCTATTCCAAGGGGCATTTAAACTGTCTTGTTAAGCTACTGCGACCTGCACGTCTCTTCCAAGGGGGATTTAAACCGTCTTGTTAAGCTACTGCGACCTGCACGTCTCTTCCAAGGGACATTTAAACTATCTTGTTAACCTACTGCGACCTCCACTGCTCTTCCAAGTGGCATTTAAAGTGTCTTATTAAGCTACTACTACCTGCACGTCTCTTCTAAGGGGTATTTAAACTGTCTTGTTAAGATACTGCGACCTGCACGTCTCTTCCAAGGGGCATTCAAACCGTCTTGCTAAACTACTGCGACCTGCACGTCTCTTCCAAGGGGCATTTAAACCTTCTTATTAAGCTACTGTGACCTGCATGTCTTTTCCTAGGGGCATTTAAACTGTCTTGTTAAGCTACTGCGACCAGCACGTCTCTTCCAAGGGGCATTTAAACCATCTTGTTAAGCTACTGCGACCCACATGTCTCTTCCAAGGGGCATTTAAACCGTCTTGTTAAGGTACTGCGACCTCAACCACTCTTGAAAGGGGCATTTAAACCGTCTTGTTAAGCTACTGCGACCTGCTCGTCTCTTCCAAGGGGCATTTAAACCTTATTGTTAAGCTACTGCGACCTGCTCGTCTCTTCCAAGGGGCATTTAAACCATCATGTTAAGCTACTGCGACCTGCACGTCTCTTCCAAGGCGCATTTAAACCGTCTTGTTGAGCTACTGCGACCTGCACGTCTCTTCCAAGGGGCATTTAAACTGTCTTGTTTAGCTACTGCGACCTGCATGTCTCTACCAAGGGACAATTAATCCGTCTTGTTAAGCTACTGCGACCCGCACGTCTCTTCCAAGGGGCATTTAAACTGTCTTGTTAAGATTCTGCTACCTGCATGTCTCTTCCAAGGGGCATTTAAACTGTCTTGCTAAGCTACTGCGACCTCCACCTCTCTTCCAAGGGGCATTTAAACTGTTTTGTTAAGCTGCTGCGAACTGCACGTCTCTACCAAGGGGCATTTAAATCGTCTTGGTAAGCTACTGCGACCTGCAAGCCTCTTCCAAGGGGCATTTAAGCCGTCTTGTTAAGCAACTGCGACCTGCACGTCTCTTCCAAGGGGCATTTAAACTGTCTTGTTAAGCTACTGCGACCTCCACCGCTCTTCCAAGGGGCATTCAAAACATCTTGTTAAGCTACTGCGACCTGCACGTCTCTTCCAAGGGGCATTTAAAGCGTCTTGGTAAGCTACTGCGACCTGCAAGCCTATTCCAAGGGGCATTTAAACCCTCTTTTTAAGCTACTGCGACCTGCACATCTCTTCCAAGGGGGATTTAAACCATCTTGTTAAGCTACTGCGACCTGCACGTCTCTTCCAAGGGGCATTTAAACCGTCTTGTTAAGCTACTGTGACCTGCATGTCTCTTCCAAGGGACATTTAAACTGTCTTGTTAAGCTACTGCGACCTCCACTGCTCTTCCAAGTGGCATTTAAACAGACTTCTTAAGCTACTGCGACCTGCACGTCTCTTCCAAGGGGCATTTAAACCGTCTTGTTAAGCTACTGCGACCTGCACGTCTCTTCCAAGGGACATTTAAAGTGTCTTATTAAGCTACTACGACCTGCACGTCTCTTCCAAGGGGTATTTAAACTGTCTTGTTAAGCTACTGCGACCTCCACCGCTCTTCCAAGGGGCATTTAAACCGTCTTGTTAAGCTACTGCGACCTGCACGTCTCTTCCAAGGGGCATTTAAACCGTCTTTTTAAGCCATTGCGACCTTCACGTCTCTCCCAAGTGGCATTTAAACCGTATTGTTAAGCTGCTGCGACCGGCATGTGTCTTCCAAGGGGCATTTAAACCGTCTTGTTAAGCTACTGCGACCTGCAAGCCTATTCCAAGGGGCATTTAAACCCTCTTGTTAAGCTACTGCGACCTGCACGTCTCTTCCAAGGGGGATTTAAACAGTCTTGTTAAGCTACTTCGACCTGCACGTCTCTTCCAATGGGCAATCAAACCGTCTTGCTAAACTACTGCGACCTGCACGTCTTTTCCAAGGGGCATTTAAACCGTCTTATTAAGCTACAGTGACCTGCATGTCTTTTCCTAGGGGCATTTAAACTGTCTTGTTAAGCTACTGCGACCAGCACGTCTCTTCCAAGGGGCATTTAAACCGTCTTGTTAAGATACTGCGACCCGCATGTCTCTTCCAAGGGGCATTTAAACCGTCTTGTTAAGGTACTGCGACCTCCACCACTCTTCAAAGGGGCAATTGAACCGTCTTGTTAAGCTACTGCGACCTTCACCTCTCTTCCAAGGGGCATTTAAACCTTATTGTTAAGCTAATGCGACCTGCTCGTCTCTTCCAAGGAGCATTTAAACCATCATGTTAAGCTACTGCGACCTGCACGTCTCTTCCAAGGGGCATCTAAACCGTCTTGTTAAGCTACTGTAACCTCGATCACTTTTCCAAGGGGCATTTAAACCATCTTGTTAAGCTAATGCGACCTGCACGTCTCTTCAATGGGGCATTTAAACCGTCTTGTTAAACAACTGAGGCCTGCATGTCTCTACCAAGGGGCATTTAAACCGTCTTGTTAAGCTACTGCGACCTGCACGTCTCTTTAAGGGGCATTTAAACAGTCTTGTTAAGCTGCTGCGACCTGCATGTCTCTTCCAAAGGGCATTTAAAATGTCTTGTTAAGCTACTGCAACCTGCACGTCTCTTCCAAGGGGCATTTAAACCGTCTTTTTAAGCTACTGCGACCTGCAAGTCTCATCCAAGGGGTATTTAAACCGTCTTGATAAGATGCTGCGACCTGCATTTCTCTTCCAAGTGGCATTTAAATTTTCTTGTTAAGATACTGCGACATCCATCGCTCTTCCAAGGGGCATTTAAACTGTCCTGTTAAGCTACTGCTACCGCCACCGCTCTTCCAAGGGGCATTTTAACCGTCTTGTTGAGCTACTGCGACCTGCACGTCTCTTTCAAGAGGCATTTAAACGGTCTTGTTAAGCTACTGCGACTTGCACGTCTTTTCCAAGGGGCATTTAAACCATCTTGTTAAGCTACTGCGACCTCCTCCGCTCTTCCAAGGGGCATTTAAGCCATCTTGTTAAGCTACTGCGACCTGCATGTCTCTTCCAAGGGGCATTTAAACAGTCTTGTTAAGCTACTGAGACCTGCACGTCTCTTCCAAGGGGCATTTAAACCGTCTTGTTAAGCTACTGCGATCTGCATGTCTCTTCCAAGTGGCTTTTAAACCGTCTTGTTAAGCTACTGCAACCTGCACGCCTCTTCCAAGGGGCATTTAAACCATTTTGTTAAGCCACTGCTACCGCCACCGCTCTTCCAAGGGGCATTTTAACCGTCTTGTTAAGCTACTGCGACCTGCACATCTCTTCTTAGGGGCATTTAAACCATCTTGTTAAGCTGCTGCTATCTGCATGTCTCTTCCAAGGGGCATTTAAACCGTCTTGTTAAGCTACTGCGACTTGCACGTCTCTTCCAAGGGGCATTTAAACCCTCTTGTTAAGCTACTGCAACCTGCATGTCTCTTCCAAGTGGCATTTAAACCGTCTTGTTAAGCTACTGTGAACTGCACGTCTCTTCCAAGGGGCATTTAAACAGTCTTGTTAAGCTACTGCGACCTCCACCGCTCTTTCAAGGGGCATTTAAACCGTCTTGTTAAGCTACTGCGACCTGCACGTCTCTTCCAAGGGGCATTTAAACACTCTTGTTAAGCTACTGCATCCTGCATTTCTCTTCCAAGTGGCATTTAAACCGTCTTGTTAAGCTACTGTGAACTGCACGTCTCTTCCAAGGGGCATTTAAACAGTCTTATTAAGCTACTGCGACCTCCACCGCTCTTTCAAGGGGCATTTAAACCGTCTTGTTAAGCTACTGCGACCTGCACGTCTCTTCCAAGGGGCGTTTAAACCCTCTTATTAAGCTACTGCAACCTGCATGTCTCTTCCAAGGGGCATTTAAACCTTCTTGTTAAGCTACTGCGAACTCCACGTCTCTTCCAAGGTGCATTTAAACAGTCTTGTTAAGCTACTGAAACCTGCACATCTCTTCCAAGGGGCATTTAAACCATCTTATTAAGCTACTGCGAACTGCACGTCTCTTCCAAGGGGCATTTAAACAGTCTTGTTAAGCTACTGCGACCTCCACCGCTCTTTCAAGGGGCATTTAAACCGTCTTGTTAAGCTACTGCGACCTGCATGTCTCTTCCAAGGGGCATTTAAACTGTCTTGTTAAGCTACTGCTTCCGCCACCGCACTTCCAAGGGGCACTTTAACCGTCTTGTTAAGCTACTGCGACCTGCACGACTCTTTCAAGGGCATTTAAACTGTCTTGTTAAGCTACTGCGACCGCCACCGCTCTTCCAAGGGGCATTTAAACCGTCTTGTTAAGCTACTGCGACCTGCATGTCTCTTCCAAGGGGCATTTAAACCGTCTTGAAAGCTACTGCGACCTGCACGTCTCTTCCAAGGGGCATTTATACCGTCTTGTTAAGCTACTGCGACTTGCACGTCTTTTCCAAGGGGCATTTAAACCGTCTTGTTAAGCTACTGCGACGTGCACGTCTTTTCCAAGGTGCATTTTAACCGTCTTGCTAAGCTACTGCGACCTGCGCGTCTCTTTCAAGGGGCATTTAAACTGACTTGTTAAACTACTGCGACCTTCACCGCTCTTCCAAGGGGCATTTAAACCGTCTTTTTAAGCTACTGCGACCTGCATGTCTCTTCCAAGGGGCATTTAAACCATCTTTTTAAGTTACTGCGACCTGCACGTCTCTTCCAAGGGGCATTTAAACCGTCTTGTTAAGCTGCTGCGACCTGCATGTCTCAACCAAGGGCCATTTAAACCGTCTTCTTAAGCTACTGCGACCTCCTCCACTCTTCCAAGGGGCATTTAAACCGTCTTGTTAAGCTACTGCGACCTGCACGTCTCTTCCAAGGGGCATTTAAACCGTCTTGTTAAGCTGCTGCTACTGCCACCGCTCTTCCAAGGGACATTTTAACCGTGTAGTTAAGCTACTGCGACCTGCACGTCTCTTTCAGCGGGCATTTAAACCGTCTTGTTAAGCTACTGCGCCTTGCACGTCTTTTCCAAGGGGCATTTAAACTGTCTTGTTAAGCTACGGCGACCTTTACCTCTCTTCCAAGGGGAATTTAAACCATCTTGTTAAGCTACTGCGACCTGCACGTCTCTTCCAAGGGGCATTTAAATCGTCTTGTTAAGCTACTGCTACCGCCACCGATCTTGCAAGGGGTATTTTAACCGTCTTGTTAAGCTACTGCGACCTGCACGTCTCTTCCAAGGGGCATTTAAACCATCTTGTTAAGCTACTGCTACCGCCACCGCTCTTCCAAGGGGTATTTTAACCGTCTTGTTAAGCTACTGCGACCTACAAGTCTCTTTCAACGGGCATTTAAACCGTCTTGTTAAGGTACTGCGCCTTGCACGTGTTTTCCAAGGGGCATTTAAACCGTCTTGTTAAGCTACTGCGACCTTTACCGCTCTTCCAAGGGGCATTTAAACCGTCTTGTTAGGCTACTGCGACCTGCATGTCGCTTCCAAGTGGCATTTAAACCGTCTTGTTAAGCTACTGCGACCTGCACGTCTCTTCCAAGGGGCATTTAAACCATCTTGTTAAGCTACTGCTACTGCCAACGCTCTTCGAAGGGGCATTTTAACCGTCTTGTTAAGCTGCTGCGACCTGCATGTCTCAACCAAGGGGCATTTAAACTGTCTTGTTAAGCTACTGCGACCTCCACCGCTCTTCCAAGGGGCATTTAAACCGTCTTGTTAAGCTACTGCGACCTGCACGTCTCTTCCAAGGGGCATTTAAACCATCTTGTTAAGCTACTGCGACCTCCTCCGCTCTTCCAAGGGGCATTTAAGCCGTCTTTTTAAGCTACTGCGACCTGCATGTTTCTTCCAAGGGGCATTTAAACCATCTTGTTAAGCTACTGTGACCTGCACGTCTCTTCCAAGGGGCATTTAAACCGTCTTGTTAAGCTGCTGCGACCTGCATGTCTCAACCAAGGGGCATTTAAACCATCTTGTTAAGCTACTGCGACCTCCACGTCTCTTCCAAGGGGCATTTAAACCGTCTTGTTAAGCTGCTGCGACCTGCATGTCTCAACCAAGGGGCATTTAAACCATCTTGTTAAGCTACTGCGACCTCCACCGCTCTTCCAAGGGGCATTTAAACCGTCTTTTTAAGCTACTGCGACTTGCACGTCTCTTCCAAGGGGCATCTAAGCCTTTTTGTTAAGATACTGTAACCTCCATCACTTTTCCAAGGGGCATTTAAACCGTCTTGTTAAGCTAATGCGACCTGCACGTCTCTTCAATGGGGCATTTAAACCGTCTTGTTAAGCCACTGCGGCCTGCATGTCTCTACCAAGGGGCATTTAAACCGTCTTGTTAAGCTACTGCGACCTGCACGTCTCTTCCAAGGGGCATTTAAACAGTCTTGTTAAGCTACTGCAACCTGCACGTCTCTTCCAAGGGGCATTTAAACCGTCTTGTTAAGCTACTGCGACCTGCAAGTCTCTTCCAAGGGGTATTTAAACCGTCTTGATAAGCAGTTGCGACCTGCATTTCTCTTCCAAGTGGCATTTAAACCGTCTTGTTAAGCTACTGCGACCTCCATCGCTCTTCCAAGGGGCATTTAAACTGTCTTGTTAAGCTACTGCTACCGCCACCGCTCTTCCAAGGGGCATTTTATCCGTCTTGTTAAGCTACTGCGACCTGCACGTCTCTTTCAAGAGGCATTTAAACCGTCTTGTTAAGCTACTGCGACTTGCACGTCTTTTCCAAGGGGCATTTAAACCATCTTGTTAAGCTACTGCGACCTCCTCCGCTCTTCCAAGAGGCATTTAAACCGTCTTGTTAAGCTACTGCGACTTGCACGTCTTTTCCAAGGGGCATTTAAACCATCTTGTTAAGCTACTGCGACCTCCTCCGCTCTTCCAAGGTGCATTTAAGCCGTCTTGTTAACCTACTGCGACCTGCATGTCTCTTCCAAGGGACATTTAAACCGTCTTGTTAAGCTACTGCGACCTGCACGTCTCTTCCAAGGGGCATTTAAACCGTCTTGTTAAGCTACTGCGACCTGCATGTCTCTTCCAAGTGGCATTTAAACCGTCTTGTTAAGCTACTGCGACCTGCACGTCTCTTCCAAGGGGCATTTAAACCATCTTGTTAAGCTACTGCTACCTCCACCGCTCTTCCAAGGGGCATTTTAACCATCTTGTTAAGCTACTGCGACCTGCACATCTCTTCCTAGGGGCATTTAAACCGTCTTGTTAAGCTGCTGCGATCTGCATGTCTCTTCCAAGGGGCATTTATACCGTCTTGTTAAGCTACTGCGACCTCCACCGCTCTTGCAAGGGGCATTTAAAGCATCTTGTTAAGCTAGTGCGACCTGCACGTCTCTTCCAAGGGGCATTTAAACCCTCTTGTTAAGCTACTGCAAACTGCATGTCTCTTCCAAGGGGCATTTAAACCGTCTTGTTAAGCTATTGCGAACTCCACGTCTCTTCCAAGGTGCATTTAAACCGTCTTGTTAAGTTACTGAAACCTGCACATCTCTTCCAAGGGGCATTTAAACCTTCTTGTTAAGCTACTGCGACCTGCACGTCTCTTCCAAGGGGCATTTAAACAGTCTTGTTAAGCTACTGTGACCTCCACCGCTCTTTCAAGGGGCATTTAAACCGTCTTGTTAAGCTACTGCGACCTGCATGTCTCTTCCAAGGGGCATTTAAACTGTCTTGTTAAGCTACTGCTACCGCCACCGCACTTCCAAGGGGCACTTTAACCGTCTTGTTAAGCTACTGCGACCTGCACGTCTCTTTCAAGGGGCATTGAAACTGTCTTGTTAAGCTACTGCGACCGCCACCGCTCTTCCAAGGGGCATTTAAACCGTCTTGTTAAGCTACTGCGACCTGCATGTCTCTTCCAAGGGGCAATTAAACCGTCTTGAAAGCTACTGCGACCTGCACGTCTCTTCCAAGGGGCATTTATACCGTCTTGTTAAGCTACTGCGACTTGCACGTCTTTTCCAAGGGGCATTTAAACCGTCTTGTTTAGCTACTGCGTCGTGCACGTCTTTTCCAAGGGCATTTTAACCGTCTTGTTAAGCTACTGCGACCTGCACGTCTCTTTCAAGGGGCATTTAAACTGACTTGTTAAGCTACTGCGACCTTCACCGCTCTTCCAAGGGGCATTTAAACCGTCTTTTTAAGCTACTGCGACCTGCATGTCTCTTCCAAGTGGCATTTAAACCATCTTTTTAAGCTACTGCGACCTGCACGTCTCTTCCAAGGGGCATTTGAACCATCTTGTTAAGCTGCTGCGACCTGCATGTCTCAACCAAGGGCCATTTAAACCGTCTTCTAAAGCTACTGCGACCTCCACCGCTCTTCCAAATGGCATTTAAACTGTCTTGTTAAGATACTGCGACCTGCACGTCTCTTCCAAGGGGCATTTAAACCGTCTTGTTAAGCTACTGCTACTGCCACTGCTCTTCCAAGGGACATTTTAACCGTGTTGTTAAGCTACTGCGACCTGCACGTCTCTTTCAGCGGGCATTTAAACCGTCTTGTTAAGCTACTGCGCCTTGCACGTCTTTTCCAAGGGGCATTTAAACCGTCTTGTTAAGCTTCTGCGACCTTTACCGCTCTTCCAAGGGGCATTTAAACCATCTTGTTAAGCTACTGCGACCTGCATGTCTCTTCCAAGGGGCATTTAAACCGTCTTGTTAAGCTACTGCGACCTGCACGTCTCTTCCAAGGGGCATTTAAACCGTCTTGTTAAGCTACTGCTACCGCCACCGCTCTTCCAAGGGGCATTTTAACCGTCTTGTTAAGCTACTGCGACCTGCACGTCTCTTTCAACGGGCATTTAAACCGTCTTGTTAAGCTACTGTAACCTCCACCTCTTTTCCAAGGGGCATTTAAAACATCTTGTAAGCCTATAAGAAAAGCTAGCAATCACAATTAGAACATCCAAGAAAGGAGGGAGAGGAATATTATAGAAATAATACCAATATATAGAAAGAGCATCGCCCTCAATAATAAGCAGCCAGAGATATAGCTGTTGTTACAAAATACAGTATCTTTATTAGTTAAAATACAACATATAATGTATAACCGTAAAGGACAAAAAGGAGTGACTAGGATGAAAGACCCCAATGGGGGTTAAGATGGAGAAAACCCCATAAGAGTGAGAGGGAAACCTTAGCCCAGTTGCAGGTGTAACTCCATAATGAATGACCAGGTATAATACATAGTCAGGCAATGTGGTATGGGTCCAGCTAGGCTATAAATCTGAGTTAAATAGAATAATATAGCAGATAAGGTATCTGAGATGATCTGCTAGTAATAATCAGAATAGCCGCACATTACCTTGTGACATAATGATGACCGGGTAACGGGAGTCTGCAAGAGGGAATGAATAGCGCGCCTCGACGCGCGTTTCACCGGAATGGCTTCGTCAGGAGGCGTGGCTAAGGTCCGTCGGAGGGTGTATATATATAGGAACTGATAGCAGCGTCTGTCCAATGGACACACAGCCCGTCATAACATCCCGCCCCCTCAGGCACCCGAGCGAGTCCCGTGCCGCCAGACACAGCAGGAAGGGAGGAAGAGACGTCCCCTCCGCTGTCTAGGCAACCAAGGACACGCCCACGACGCCCGAGCAGCAGGTAAAGGATCAGAGAAGACAGGAGAGAAATGTGAGTAGGAAAGTTGCGATCATGAGCGGATCTCCTGCCGAGGGGTGGGTGGCCAATACACAGATCGGCAGGGAGGCGCTCAGATCCGCAAAATAAAGAATAGAATAAAAAGGACATAGAGTCTCCTATGTAAAGAGGACGATTGAAAAGGTGTGCAGTAGCCAACCCCATAGAGATAATAAAAAATACAGTAAGGAACAAACCACTGTAGTGGTAAGATAATATAGCAGGTCATCAACAAAAACACAAATAAATACGCTCCAGTTATGCATACAATCCTACAGAACAAAGCATATAGATAATATCAAGCCGGAGTCACTGCTACAATACATTGCTAAATTACATAGATTATAACAATTCAAAAGGATCCCGCTAGTCAGTCATAGAAAATAAAGCTGAAGAGTACAGCTATTGATATTTAAGGTTCATATAATAATCACGAAACAGTCAGGCAAGAGTAGATCACAGCTTGCCAGTATTGTAAATATGTCTATTGTTGATTGCAGACTATATTAGTTATAAAGTTTATGAAGTATATGGATCTTCAGAGGTGGTATATTATGGCACACGTCCGTCACTCCCGTACAGGTCGGGCGCTGCTAGTGTGAAGAACATAAGGAAGTATCTAGAATAAAGTAAAGACAGCAGTTAAAATCTTATATAAACACACAGAGTAAATAAAATGGACTATATAACCCACCGGTTCTTTAGACCAAGAACGACTTAAAACTAACATATTCATTCAGTCCGAAGGGAGCTATTGTATTAAGGACCGTTATCCAACGGGTTTCTTTTTGTAGAAGTTTTTGTTTAACATTACCCCCTCTAATCCCCAGATAAACATGATCAATACCACATATGGTTGTACCCATAGGGTTACCCTTATGTATATCTAAATAGTGTCTGGGGATTGTTTTTAGGGTTTGTGGATCAGGACATGTGCTAGAATTTTTAATATCACGGATATGTTCTTGAATGCGGACTTTTAGTGGTCTCGTGGTCATTCCTATATAGATAAGTCCGCAGGGGCAAGTAAGATGGTATACCACAGCCTCAGTGTCACATGATATGTGGTGTACTATTTTGTATATTTTATTGTCACTAGAACCATGAAAATCTGAAGTTCTGGGAACATATTTGCAAATAGAGCATTTGCTGCAGGGGAAACTTCCCCATGGTGGACCTTTACTACCAAAGATAAACTTGTTACAAGGTGGTATGTAGTGACTCCTAGAAAGCAAATCTCCTAATGTTTTAGATTTACGCCAGGTAATGGTAGGATATGCTGTAAGATTAGGACGTAAGTCCTTATCTGTGAGAAGAATAGGCCAGTGTCTGGAGACAATAGATTTCATTTCTGACCAATTAGTATTAAATGTAGAAATAAAGCGAGGAGTTATATTGGATTGAATATTGCCCTTATTTCTGTGTGTGCCTTGGGGTTTATTTAGGAGATTTTGTCTATCGGACTGTAGGGCTCGGGTAAATCCTCTGTCAATATCCCGATATTTATACCCCCTCTCATAGAATCGTTTTGACAGTTCCTGAGCTTGATCCAAAAAATTATCCTCAGTAGAACAAATCCTGCGAGCCCTCAAGAACTGACCAATTGGTATAGAGTTCTTGAGTTTTGGAGGATGAGATGAGGTATAGTGTAGTAAAGAATTCGTTGAAGTTTTTTTACGGAAAATATCCGTTTCCAGACTTCCGTCTGAATTTTTATAAATAAGAAGATCTAGGAAATCAATCTGTTTTTGGCTGTACTTCCATGTCAGCCTAATATTTTGGTCATTGTTGTTAAGACGAGTAAGGAAGTCCTCCAACTGCAACGCGGAGCCCTGCCAGACGAATAATACGTCATCGATAAAGCGTGACCAGAGGATCACCGCCTCATTGCCCGGAGTGTTAAGGACCGTATCCCTCTCCCACAGCCCCAGGAAGAGATTAGCATAAGAGGGCGCACAGGACGCCCCCATTGCTGTACCCTGGAGCTGTAGGAAGGGGCGGTCCTTAAACACAAAATAATTATGAGTTAGAATGAATTTCAAAAGTCCCAGTATGAAGTTAATCATCTGGGGTTCAAGATTAGTCATGTTTAAGAAGAATTTGGCGGCTCGAATTCCCTGGTCATGCCTTATCGATGTATAGAGCGACTCCACGTCGCAGGTGACTAACCACATGTTCTCGTCAAGCTGAACCCCATCCAACCTTGTTAGGACATCGGTAGTGTCCTTAACAAAGGAAGGAAGGGTCTCCACACATTGTTGCAAGAAAAAGTCCACAAATTTGCATATGGGTTCACAAAGACCCCCCATGCCAGAAACAATGGGTCTGCCAGGTGGGCAGCGGGGGTCCTTGTGAACCTTAGGCAAAAGGTAAAATGTGGGGTTGATAGGGAACTCTGGTAGGAGGGCTTCTCCCATTTTGGTTGTAATTACATGGTCCTCCATACCATCATCAATAAGATCTTTGAGTTCCTTTTTAAAAGAGCCCAAAGGGATATTGTCCAGTCTTTTATATTTGTGAATACAATGAAGTTGTTTAAATGCCTCCGCCTCATACATCTCCACAGGCCACACAACTACGTTTCCACCCTTGTCCGCTCTTTTAATCACTATATTTTTCATCTGTTGCAATTCACGAATTGCATACCTAGATGATATAGAGAGATTATCTTGTTTAATTTTTGGGTTAAGTTTCTTTAAGTCCTCACGGACTAATTTAACGAAGATGTCTATTTGTGGACAAGCAGACAAGGGCGGAAACGCACGAGAGCGGCGGTGGAGATGTATGGGGCTGTTAGATACAGAAGATGGCCCTTGTTCCTCTTCTAATGACTCAAGGTCCCTTAGAGCTTGTGCTTCTAATAGGGATAGATTAGATCCTGTAGTGGAGTTGAAGTGTTTTTTGAAGACTAGCTTCCGGGCAAACAACTCCAGGTCCTTAACAGCAGTAAAATAGTCAAATCGTTCCACAGGAGAAAAGGATAGTCCCTTGGACAGGACATCAATGTGGGCTTGTGTCAATGGAATATGTGAAAGATTAATTACCTTCAAGATTTCTTGGTCCTTTTCTCCCTGAAATTGTAGGGCCGATTTCTGAGATGTGTGGAGGGTGTTCTTGCGTATGCGAGCGGTTGCGCAGGAATATCTTCGAGACTGGATAGAGGACGTTTGCCTAAAAAACGTCCTAAACCACCGCCACATTCTTCCTCTGATGCCGTAGAGGTGCTAGAGATAGATTGTATGCGTGGCCTTATTTTGCCTTTATTTTTATTTTTCCACCGATATATATTATTAGACTGGTAGTCACTCAGATCCCGTACATATTTTTTAGCCTTAAATTTTTGAACTTCATTTTCCCATTTATTGAGATCTTCGTCTAGTGATTTATCAAAGCTTTTACATTCTTCAGATGTTAGAGAGTTATGTAATTTTTCCCGAATATTATCGATCTCCTTCTCTAGTGGTTCTAGGGCTTTTTTATCGAGTCCTATAAGGAGCTCTAAAAGGGTTCGGGAACATTTATTAAGTGTATCTTCCCATTTATTAATAAAAATGGGATCATCAATATCCAAAGTTGGAAAGAGTTGGATGCGTAGGCCTCTTGGTAAAATTTCTTTTTGAAGATAATTTTCCAAGGCGGCCTTGTTCCACCACAGTTTGACCCGTTTCTTAAGCAGCTCCCGTATTTTAAGTTTCAAGTCCTTCACATCACAGGTTTCCTTGTCACTACTCGGCCTTTCACCAAAGACCTCCCCGAGTTGATTAACCCAGGATTTGTCCCGTTTTCTATAATCCATATAACCTGTTAAGGTTTCTGAAAACACAATAAACCAATACCATGTAAGCCTATAAGAAAAGCTAGCAATCACAATTAGAACATCCAAGAAAGGAGGGAGAGGAATATTATAGAAATAATACCAATATATAGAAAGAGCATCGCCCTCAATAATAAGCAGCCAGAGATATAGCTGTTGTTACAAAATACAGTATCTTTATTAGTTAAAATACAACATATAATGTATAACCGTAAAGGACAAAAAGGAGTGACTAGGATGAAAGACCCCAATGGGGGTTAAGATGGAGAAAACCCCATAAGAGTGAGAGGGAAACCTTAGCCCAGTTGCAGGTGTAACTCCATAATGAATGACCAGGTATAATACATAGTCAGGCAATGTGGTATGGGTCCAGCTAGGCTATAAATCTGAGTTAAATAGAATAATATAGCAGATAAGGTATCTGAGATGATCTGCTAGTAATAATCAGAATAGCCGCACATTACCTTGTGACATAATGATGACCGGGTAACGGGAGTCTGCAAGAGGGAATGAATAGCGCGCCTCGACGCGCGTTTCACCGGAATGGCTTCGTCAGGAGGCGTGGCTAAGGTCCGTCGGAGGGTGTATATATATAGGAACTGATAGCAGCGTCTGTCCAATGGACACACAGCCCGTCATAACATCCCGCCCCCTCAGGCACCCGAGCGAGTCCCGTGCCGCCAGACACAGCAGGAAGGGAGGAAGAGACGTCCCCTCCGCTGTCTAGGCAACCAAGGACACGCCCACGACGCCCGAGCAGCAGGTAAAGGATCAGAGAAGACAGGAGAGAAATGTGAGTAGGAAAGTTGCGATCATGAGCGGATCTCCTGCCGAGGGGTGGGTGGCCAATACACAGATCGGCAGGGAGGCGCTCAGATCCGCAAAATAAAGAATAGAATAAAAAGGACATAGAGTCTGCTATGTAAAGAGGACGATTGAAAAGGTGTGCAGTAGCCAACCCCATAGAGATAATAAAAAATACAGTAAGGAACAAACCACTGTAGTGGTAAGATAATATAGCAGGTCATCAACAAAAACACAAATAAATACGCTCCAGTTATGCATACAATCCTACAGAACAAAGCATATAGATAATATCAAGCCGGAGTCACTGCTACAATACATTGCTAAATTACATAGATTATAACAATTCAAAAGGATCCCGCTAGTCAGTCATAGAAAATAAAGCTGAAGAGTACAGCTATTGATATTTAAGGTTCATATAATAATCACGAAACAGTCAGGCAAGAGTAGATCACAGCTTGCCAGTATTGTAAATATGTCTATTGTTGATTGCAGACTATATTAGTTATAAAGTTTATGAAGTATATGGATCTTCAGAGGTGGTATATTATGGCACACGTCCGTCACTCCCGTACAGGTCGGGCGCTGCTAGTGTGAAGAACATAAGGAAGTATCTAGAATAAAGTAAAGACAGCAGTTAAAATCTTATATAAACACACAGAGTAAATAAAATGGACTATATAACCCACCGGTTCTTTAGACCAAGAACGACTTAAAACTAACATATTCATTCAGTCCGAAGGGAGCTATTGTATTAAGGACCGTTATCCAACGGGTTTCTTTTTGTAGAAGTTTTTGTTTAACATTACCCCCTCTAATCCCCAGATAAACATGATCAATACCACATATGGTTGTACCCATAGGGTTACCCTTATGTATATCTAAATAGTGTCTGGGGATTGTTTTTAGGGTTTGTGGATCAGGACATGTGCTAGAATTTTTAATATCACGGATATGTTCTTGAATGCGGACTTTTAGTGGTCTCGTGGTCATTCCTATATAGATAAGTCCGCAGGGGCAAGTAAGATGGTATACCACAGCCTCAGTGTCACATGATATGTGGTGTACTATTTTGTATATTTTATTGTCACTAGAACCATGAAAATCTGAAGTTCTGGGAACATATTTGCAAATAGAGCATTTGCTGCAGGGGAAACTTCCCCATGGTGGACCTTTACTACCAAAGATAAACTTGTTACAAGGTGGTATGTAGTGACTCCTAGAAAGCAAATCTCCTAATGTTTTAGATTTACGCCAGGTAATGGTAGGATATGCTGTAAGATTAGGACGTAAGTCCTTATCTGTGAGAAGAATAGGCCAGTGTCTGGAGACAATAGATTTCATTTCTGACCAATTAGTATTAAATGTAGAAATAAAGCGAGGAGTTATATTGGATTGAATATTGCCCTTATTTCTGTGTGTGCCTTGGGGTTTATTTAGGAGATTTTGTCTATCGGACTGTAGGGCTCGGGTAAATCCTCTGTCAATATCCCGATATTTATACCCCCTCTCATAGAATCGTTTTGACAGTTCCTGAGCTTGATCCAAAAAATTATCCTCAGTAGAACAAATCCTGCGAGCCCTCAAGAACTGACCAATTGGTATAGAGTTCTTGAGTTTTGGAGGATGAGATGAGGTATAGTGTAGTAAAGAATTCGTTGAAGTTTTTTTACGGAAAATATCCGTTTCCAGACTTCCGTCTGAATTTTTATAAATAAGAAGATCTAGGAAATCAATCTGTTTTTGGCTGTACTTCCATGTCAGCCTAATATTTTGGTCATTGTTGTTAAGACGAGTAAGGAAGTCCTCCAACTGCAACGCGGAGCCCTGCCAGACGAATAATACGTCATCGATAAAGCGTGACCAGAGGATCACCGCCTCATTGCCCGGAGTGTTAAGGACCGTATCCCTCTCCCACAGCCCCAGGAAGAGATTAGCATAAGAGGGCGCACAGGACGCCCCCATTGCTGTACCCTGGAGCTGTAGGAAGGGGCGGTCCTTAAACACAAAATAATTATGAGTTAGAATGAATTTCAAAAGTCCCAGTATGAAGTTAATCATCTGGGGTTCAAGATTAGTCATGTTTAAGAAGAATTTGGCGGCTCGAATTCCCTGGTCATGCCTTATCGATGTATAGAGCGACTCCACGTCGCAGGTGACTAACCACATGTTCTCGTCAAGCTGAACCCCATCCAACCTTGTTAGGACATCGGTAGTGTCCTTAACAAAGGAAGGAAGGGTCTCCACACATTGTTGCAAGAAAAAGTCCACAAATTTGCATATGGGTTCACAAAGACCCCCCATGCCAGAAACAATGGGTCTGCCAGGTGGGCAGCGGGGGTCCTTGTGAACCTTAGGCAAAAGGTAAAATGTGGGGTTGATAGGGAACTCTGGTAGGAGGGCTTCTCCCATTTTGGTTGTAATTACATGGTCCTCCATACCATCATCAATAAGATCTTTGAGTTCCTTTTTAAAAGAGCCCAAAGGGATATTGTCCAGTCTTTTATATTTGTGAATACAATGAAGTTGTTTAAATGCCTCCGCCTCATACATCTCCACAGGCCACACAACTACGTTTCCACCCTTGTCCGCTCTTTTAATCACTATATTTTTCATCTGTTGCAATTCACGAATTGCATACCTAGATGATATAGAGAGATTATCTTGTTTAATTTTTGGGTTAAGTTTCTTTAAGTCCTCACGGACTAATTTAACGAAGATGTCTATTTGTGGACAAGCAGACAAGGGCGGAAACGCACGAGAGCGGCGGTGGAGATGTATGGGGCTGTTAGATACAGAAGATGGCCCTTGTTCCTCTTCTAATGACTCAAGGTCCCTTAGAGCTTGTGCTTCTAATAGGGATAGATTAGATCCTGTAGTGGAGTTGAAGTGTTTTTTGAAGACTAGCTTCCGGGCAAACAACTCCAGGTCCTTAACAGCAGTAAAATAGTCAAATCGTTCCACAGGAGAAAAGGATAGTCCCTTGGACAGGACATCAATGTGGGCTTGTGTCAATGGAATATGTGAAAGATTAATTACCTTCAAGGTTTCTTGGTCCTTTTCTCCCTGAAATTGTAGGGCCGATTTCTGAGATGTGTGGAGGGTGTTCTTGCGTATGCGAGCGGTTGCGCAGGAATATCTTCGAGACTGGATAGAGGACGTTTGCCTAAAAAACGTCCTAAACCACCGCCACATTCTTCCTCTGATGCCGTAGAGGTGCTAGAGATAGATTGTATGCGTGGCCTTATTTTGCCTTTATTTTTATTTTTCCACCGATATATATTATTAGACTGGTAGTCACTCAGATCCCGTACATATTTTTTAGCCTTAAATTTTTGAACTTCATTTTCCCATTTATTGAGATCTTCGTCTAGTGATTTATCAAAGCTTTTACATTCTTCAGATGTTAGAGAGTTATGTAATTTTTCCCGAATATTATCGATCTCCTTCTCTAGTGGTTCTAGGGCTTTTTTATCGAGTCCTATAAGGAGCTCTAAAAGGGTTCGGGAACATTTATTAAGTGTATCTTCCCATTTATTAATAAAAATGGGATCATCAATATCCAAAGTTGGAAAGAGTTGGATGCGTAGGCCTCTTGGTAAAATTTCTTTTTGAAGATAATTTTCCAAGGCGGCCTTGTTCCACCACAGTTTGACCCGTTTCTTAAGCAGCTCCCGTATTTTAAGTTTCAAGTCCTTCACATCACAGGTTTCCTTGTCACTACTCGGCCTTTCACCAAAGACCTCCCCGAGTTGATTAACCCAGGATTTGTCCCGTTTTCTATAATCCATATAACCTGTTAAGGTTTCTGAAAACACAATAAACCAATACCATGTAAGCCTATAAGAAAAGCTAGCAATCACAATTAGAACATCCAAGAAAGGAGGGAGAGGAATATTATAGAAATAATACCAATATATAGAAAGAGCATCGCCCTCAATAATAAGCAGCCAGAGATATAGCTGTTGTTACAAAATACAGTATCTTTATTAGTTAAAATACAACATATAATGTATAACCGTAAAGGACAAAAAGGAGTGACTAGGATGAAAGACCCCAATGGGGGTTAAGATGGAGAAAACCCCATAAGAGTGAGAGGGAAACCTTAGCCCAGTTGCAGGTGTAACTCCATAATGAATGACCAGGTATAATACATAGTCAGGCAATGTGGTATGGGTCCAGCTAGGCTATAAATCTGAGTTAAATAGAATAATATAGCAGATAAGGTATCTGAGATGATCTGCTAGTAATAATCAGAATAGCCGCACATTACCTTGTGACATAATGATGACCGGGTAACGGGAGTCTGCAAGAGGGAATGAATAGCGCGCCTCGACGCGCGTTTCACCGGAATGGCTTCGTCAGGAGGCGTGGCTAAGGTCCGTCGGAGGGTGTATATATATAGGAACTGATAGCAGCGTCTGTCCAATGGACACACAGCCCGTCATAACATCCCGCCCCCTCAGGCACCCGAGCGAGTCCCGTGCCGCCAGACACAGCAGGAAGGGAGGAAGAGACGTCCCCTCCGCTGTCTAGGCATTTAAAACATCTTGTTAAGCTACTGCAACCTGCACGTCTCTTCCAAGTGGCATTTAAACCGTCTTGTTAAGCTACTGCGACCTGCAAGTATCTTCCAAGGGGCATTTAAACAGTCTTGATAAGCTGATGCGACCTGCATGTCTCTTCCAAGGGGCATTTAAACCGTCTTGTTAAGCTACAGCGACCTCCAACGCTCTTCCAAGGGGCATATAAACCGTCTTGTTAAGCTACTACGACCTGCACGTCTCTTCCAAGGGGCATTTAAACAGTCTTGTTAAGCTACTGCGACTTGCACGTCTTTTCCAAGGGGCATTTTAACCGGATTGTTAAGCTACTGCGACCTGCACGTCTCTTTCAAGAGGCATTTAAACCGTCTTGTTAAGCTACTGCGACTTGCACGTCTCTTCCAAGGGGCATTTAAACCATCTTGTTAAGCTACTGCGACCTCCTCCGCTCTTCCAAGGGGCATTTAAGCCGTCTTTTTAAGCTACTGCGACCTGCATGTCTCTTCCAAGGGGCATTTAAACCATCTTGTTAAGCTACTGTGACCTGCACGTCTCTTCCAAGGGGCATTTAAACCGTGTTGTTAAGCTGCTGCGACCTGCATGTCTCAACCAAGGGGCATTTAAACCGTCTTGTTAAGCTACTGCGACCTCCACCGCTCTTCCAAGGGGCATTTAAACCGTCTTGTTAAGCTACTGCGACCTGCACGTCTCTTCCAAGGGGCATTTAAACCGTCTTGTTATGCTACTGCTACCGACACCGCTCTTCCAAGGGGCATTTTAACCGTCTTGTTAAGCTACTGCGACCTGCACGTCTCTTTCAACGAGCATTTAAACCGTCTTGTTAAGGTACTGCGCCTTGCACGTGTTTTCCAAGGGGCATTTAAACCGTCTTTTTAAGCTACTGCGACCTTTACTGCTCTTACAAGGGGCATTTAAACCGTCTTGTTAAGCTACTGCGACCTGCATGTCTCTTCCAAGTGGCATTTAAACCGTCTTGTTAAGCTACTGCGACCTGCACGTCTCTTCCAAGGGGCATTTAAACCATCTTGTTAAGCTACTGCTACCGCCACCGCTCTTCCAAGGGGCATTTTAACCGTCTTGTTAAGCTACTGCGACCTCCACGTCTCTTTCAACTGGCATTTAAACCGTCTTGTTAAGCTACTGTAACCTCCACCTCTTTTCCAAGGGGCATTTAAACCGTCTTGTTAAGCTACTGTAACCTCCACCTCTTTTCCAAGGGGCATTTAAACCATCTTGTTAAGCTACTGCTACTGCCACCGCTCTTACAAGGGACATTTTAACCGTGTTGTTAAGCTACTGCGACCTGCACGTCTCTTTCAGCGGGCATTTAAACCGTTTTGTTAAGCTACTGCGCCTTGCACGTCTTTTCCAAGGGGCATTTAAACCGTCTTGTTAAGCTACTGCGACCTTTACCGCTCTTCCAAGGGGCATTTAAACCATCTTGTTAAGCTACTGCTACCGCCACCGCTCTTCCAAGGGGCATTTTAACCGTCTTGTTAAGCTGCTGCGATCTGCTTGTCTCTTCCAAGGGGCATTTAAACCGTCTTGTTAAGCTACTGCGACCTCCACCGCTCTTACTAGGGGCATTTAAACCATCTTGTTAAGCTACTGCGACCTGCACGTCTCTTCCAAGGGGCATTTAAACCCTCTTGTTAAGCTACTGCAACCTGCATGTCTCTTCCAAGGGGCATTTAAACCGTCTTGTTAAGCTATTGCGAACTCCACATCTCTTCCAAGATGCATTTAAACCGTCTTGTTAAGTTACTGAAACCTGCACATCTCTTCCAAGGGGCATTTAAACCTTCTTGTTAAGCTACTGCGACCTGCACGACTCTTCCAAGGGGCATTTAAACAGTCTTGTTAAGCTACTGCGACCTCCACCGCTCTTTCAAGGGGCATTTAAACAGTCTTGTTAAGCTACTGCGACCTGCATATCTCTTCCAAGGGGCATTTAAACTGTTTTGTTAAGCTACTGCTACCGCCACCGCACTTCCAAGGTGCACTTTAACCGTCTTGTTAAGCTACTGCGACCTGCACGTCTCTTTCAAGGGGCATTTAAACTGTCTTGTTAAGCTACTGCGACCGCCACCGCTCTTCCAAGGGGCATTTAAACCGTCTTGTTAAGCAACTGCGACCTGCATGTTTCTTCCAAGGGGCATTTAAACCATCTTGAAAGCTACTGCGACCTGCACGTCTCTTCCAAGGGGCATTTACACCGTCTTGTTAAGCTACTGCGACTTGCACGTCTTTTCCAAGGGGCATTTAAACCGTCTTGTTAAGCTACTGCGACCTGCATGTCTCTTTCAAGAGGCATTTAAACCATAATTTTAAGCTACTGCGACCTCCTCCGCTCTTCCAAGGGGCATTTAAGCCGTCTTGTTATGCTACTGCGACCTGCATGTCTCTTCCAAGGGGCATTTAAACCATCTTGTTAAGCTACTGTAATCTGCACGTCTCTTCCAAGGGGCATTTAAACCATCTTGTTAAGCTACTGTAATCTGCACGTCTCTTCCAAGGGGCATTTAAACCGTCTTGTTAAGCTGCTGCGACCTGCATGTCTCAACCAAGGGGCATTTAAACCGTCTTGTTAAGCTACTGCTACCTCCACCGCTCTTCCAAGGGGCATTTAAACCGTTTTCTTAAGCTACTGCGACCTGCATGTCTCTTCCAAGGGGCATTTAAACCGTCTTGAAAGCTACTGCGACCTGCACGTCTCTTCCAAGGGGCATTTATACCGTCTTGTTAAGCTACTGCGACTTGCACGTCTTTTCCAAGGGGCATTTAAACCGTCTTGTTAAGCTACTGCGACCTCCACCGCTCTTCCAAGGGGCATTTCAACCGTCTTGTTAAGCTACTGCGACCTGCACGTCTCTTCCAAGGGGCATTTAAACCATCTTGTTAAGCTACTGCGACCTGCACGTCTCTTCCAAGGGGCATTTAAACCGTCTTGTTAAGCTACTGCGACCTGCACGTCTCTTCCAAGGGGCATTTAAACCGTCTTGTTAAGCTACTGCGACCTGCATGTCTCTTCCAAGTGGCATTTAAACCGTCTTGTTAAGCTACTGCGACCTGCACGTCTCTTCCAAGGGGCATTTAAACCATCTTGTTAAGCTACTGCTACCGCCACCGCTCTTCCAAGGGGCATTTTAACCGTCTTGTTAAGCTACTGCGACCTGCACATCTCTTACTAGGGGCATTTAAACTGTCTTGTTAAGCTGCTGCGATCTGCATGTCTCTTCCAAGGGGCATTTAAAACGTCTTGTTAAGCTACTGCGACCTCCACCGCTCTTACAAGGGGCATTTAAACCATGTTGTTAAGCTACTGCGACCTGCACGTCTCTTCCAAGGGGCATTTAAACCGTCTTGTTAAGCTACTGCGACCTGCATGTCTCTTCCAAGTGGCATTTAAACCGTCTTGTTAAGCTACTGCGACCTGCACGTCTCTTCCAAGGGGCATTTAAACCATCTTGTTAAGCTACTGCTACCGCCACCGCTCTTCCAAGGGGCATTTTAACCGTTTTGTTAAGCTACTGAGACCTGCACGTCTCTTCCAAGGGGCATTTAAACCCTCTTGTTAAGCTACTGCAACCTGCATGTCTCTTCCAAGGGGCATTTAAAGCGTCTTGTTAAGCTATTGCGAACTCCACGTCTCTTCCAAGGTGCATTTAAACCATCTTGTTAAGTTACTGAAACCTGCACATCTCTTCCAAGGGGCATTTAAACCTTCTTGTTAAGCTGCTGCGACCTGCACGTCTCTTCCAAGGGGCATTTAAACAGTCTTGTTAAGCTACTGCGACCTCCACCGCTCTTTCAAGGGGCATTTAAACCGTCTTGTTAAGCTACTGCGACCTGCACGTCTCTTCAAATGGGAATTTAAACTGTCTTGTTAGGCTACTGCTACCACCACCGCACTTCCAAGGGGCACTTTAACCGTCTTGTTAAGCAACTGCGACCTGCACTTCTCTTTCAAGGGGCATTTAAACTGTCTTGTTAAGCTACTGCGACTGCCACCGCTCTTCCAAGGGGCATTTAAACCGTCTTGTTAAGCAACTGCGACCTGCATGTTTCTTCCAAGGGGCATTTAAACCATCTTGAAAGCTACTGCGACCTGCAAGTCTCTTCCAAGGGGCATTTACACCGTCTTGTTAAGCTACTGCGACTTGCACGTCTTTTCCAAGGAGCATTTAAACCGTCTTGTTAAGCTACTGCGACCTGCATGTCTCTTTCAAGAGGCATTTAAACCATAATGTTAAGCTACTGCGACCTCCTCCGCTCTTCCTAGGGGCATTTAAGCCGTCTTGCTATGCTACTGCGACCTGCATGTCTCTTCCAAGGGGCATTTAAACCATCTTGTTAAGCTACTGTAATCTGCACGTCTCTTCCAAGGGGCATTTAAACCATCTTGTTAAGCTACTGTAATCTGCACGTCTCTTCCAAGGGGCATTTAAACCGTCTTGTTAAGCTGCTGCGACCTGCATGTCTCAACCAAGGGGCATTTAAACCGTCTTGTTAAGCTACTGCGACCTCCACCGCTCTTCCAAGGGGCATTTAAACCGTTTTCTTAAGCTACTACGACCTGCATGTCTCTTCCAAGGGGCATTTAAACCGTCTTGAAAGCTACTGCGACCTGCACGTCTCTTCCAAGGGGCATTTATACCGTCTTGTTAAGCTACTGCGACTTGCACGTCTTTTCCAAGGGGCATTTAAACCGTCTTGTTAAGCTACTGCGACCTCCACCGCTCTTCCAAGGGGCATTTCAACCGTCTTGTTAAGCTACTGCGACCTGCACGTCTCTTCCAAGGGGCATTTAAACCGTCTTGTTAAGCTACTGCGACCTGCACGTCTCTTCCAAGGGGCATTTAAACCGTCTTGTTAAGCTACTGCGACCTGCACGTCTCTTCCAAGGGGCATTTAAACCGTCTTGTTAAGCTACTGCGACCTGCATGTCTCTTCCAAGTGGCATTTAAACCGTCTTGTTAAGCTACTGCGACCTGCACGTCTCTACCAAGGGGCATTTAAACCATCTTGTTAAGCTACTGCTACCGCCACCGCTCTTCCAAGGGGCATTTTAACCGTCTTGTTAAGCTACTGCGACCTGCACATCTCTTCCTAGGGGCATTTAAACTGTCTTGTTAAGCTGCTGCGATCTGCATGTCTCAACCAAGGGGCATTTAAAACGTCTTGTTAAGCTACTGCGACCTCCACCGCTCTTACAAGGGGCATTTAAACCATGTTGTTAAGCTACTGCGACCTGCACGTCTCTTCCAAGGGGCATTTAAACCGTCTTGTTAAGCTACTGCGACCTGCATGTCTCTTCCAAGTGGCATTTAAACCGTCTTGTTAAGCTACTGCGACCTGCACGTCTCTTCCAAGGGGCATTTAAACCATCTTGTTAAGCTACTGCTACCGCGACCGCTCTTCCAAGGGGCATTTTAACCGTTTTGTTAAGCTACTGAGACCTGCACGTCTCTTCCAAGGGGCATTTAAACCCTCTTGTTAAGCTACTGCAACCTGCATGTCTCTTCCAAGGGGCATTTAAAGCGTCTTGTTAAGCTATTGCGAACTCCACGTCTCTTCCAAGGTGCATTTAAACCGTCTTGTTAAGTTACTGAAACCTGCACATCTCTTCCAAGGGGCATTTAAACAGTCTTGTTAAGCTACTGCGACCTCCACCGCTCTTTCAAGGGGCATTTAAACCGTCTTGTTAAGCTACTGCGACCTGCACGTCTCTTCAAATGGGAATTTAAACTGTCTTGTTAGGCTACTGCTACCACCACCGCACTTCCAAGGGGCACTTTAACCGTCTTGTTAAGCAACTGCGACCTGCACTTCTCTTTCAAGGGGCATTTAAACTGTCTTGTTAAGCTACTGCGACCGCCACCGCTCTTCCAAGGGGCATTTAAACCGTCTTCTTAAGCTACTGCGACCTGCATGTCTCTTCCAAGGGGCATTTAAACCGTCTTGAAAGCTACTGCGACCTGCACGTCTCTTCCAAGGGGCATTTATACCGTCTTGTTAAGCTACTGCGACTAGCACGTCTTTTCCAAGGGGCATTTAAACCGTCTTGTTAAGCTACTGCGACGTGCACGTCTTTTGCAAGCGGTCATTTAAACCGTCTTGTTAAGCTACTGCGACCTCCACCGCTCTTCCAAGGGGCATTTTAACCGTCTTATTAAGCTACTGCGACCTGCGCGTCTCTTTCAAGGGGCATTTAAACTGACTTGTTAAGCTACTGCGACCTTCACCGCTCTTCCAAGGGGCATTTAAACCGTCTTGTTAAGCTACTGCGATTGCACGTCTTTTCCAAGGGGCATTTTAACCGTCTTGTTAAGCTACTGCGACCTGCACGTCTCTTTCAAGGGGCATTTAAACTGTCTTGTTAAGCTACTGCGACTGCCACCGCTCTTCCAAGGGGCATTTAAACCGTCTTGTTAAGCAACTGCGACCTGCATGTTTCTTCCAAGGGGCATTTAAACCATCTTGAAAGCTACTGCGACCTGCACGTCTCTTCCAAGGGGCATTTACACCGTCTTGTTAAGCTACTGCGACTTGCACGTCTTTTCCAAGGGGCATTTAAACCGTCTTGTTAAGCTACTGCGACCTGCATGTCTCTTTCAAGAGGCATTTAAACCATAATGTTAAGCTACTGCGACCTCCTCCGCTCTTCCAAGGGGCATTTAAGCCGTCTTGTTATGCTACTGCGACCTGCATGTCTCTTCCAAGGGGCATTTAAACCATCTTGTTAAGCTACTGTAATCTGCACGTCTCTTCCAAGGGGCATTTAAACCATCTTGTTAAGCTACTGTAATCTGCACGTCTCTTCCAAGGGGCATTTAAACCGTCTTGTTAAGCTGCTGCGACCTGCATGTCTCAACCAAGGGGCATTTAAACCGTCTTGTTAAGGTACTGCGACCTCCACCGCTCTTCCAAGGGGCATTTAAACCGTTTTCTTAAGCTACTGCGACCTGCATGTCTCTTCCAAGGGGCATTTAAACCGTCTTGAAAGCTACTGCGACCTGCACGTCTCTTCCAAGGGGCATTTATACCGTCTTGTTAAGCTACTGCGACTTGCACGTCTTTTCCAAGGGGCATTTAAACCGTCTTGTTAAGCTACTGCGACCTCCACCGCTCTTCCAAGGGGCATTTCAACCGTCTTGTTAAGCTACTGCGACCTGCACGTCTCTTCCAAGGGGCATTTAAACCGTCTTGTTAAGCTACTGCGACCTGCACGTCTCTTCCAAGGGGCATTTAAACCGTCTTGTTAAGCTACTGCGACCTGCACGTCTCTTCCAAGGGGCATTTAAACCGTCTTGTTAAGCTACTGCGACCTGCATGTCTCTTCCAAGTAGCATTTAAACCGTCTTGTTAAGCTACTGCGACCTGCACGTCTCTTCCAAGGGGCATTTAAACCATCTTGTTAAGCTACTGCTACCGCCACCGCTCTTCCAAGGGGCATTTTAACCGTCTTGTTAAGCTACTGCGACCTGCACATCTCTTCCTAGGGGCATTTAACTGTCTTGTTAAGCTGCTGCGATCTGCATGTCTCTTCCAAGGGGCATTTAAAACATCTTGTTAAGCTACTGCGACCTCCACCGCTCTTACAAGGGGCATTTAAACCATGTTGTTAAGCTACTGCGACCTGCATGTCTCTTCCAAGGGGCATTTAAACCGTCTTGTTAAGCTACTGCGACCTGCATGTCTCTTCCAAGTGGCATTTAAACCGTCTTGTTAAGCTACTGCGACCTGCACGTCTCTTCCAAGGGGCATTTAAACCATCTTGTTAAGCTACTGCTACCGCCACCGCTCTTCCATGGGGCATTTTAACCGTTTTGTTAAGCTACTGAGACCTGCACGTCTCTTCCAAGGGGCATTTAAACCCTCTTGTTAAGCTACTGCAACCTGCATGTCTCTTCCAAGGGGCATTTAAAGCGTCTTGTTAAGCTATTGCGAACTCCACGTCTCTTCCAAGGTGCATTTAAACCGTCTTGTTAAGTTACTGAAACCTGCACATCTCTTCCAAGGGTCATTTAAACCTTCTTGTTAAGCTACTGCGACCTGCACGTCTCTTCCAAGGGGCATTTAAACAGTCTTGTTAAGCTACTGCGACCTCCACCGCTCTTTCAAGGGGCATTTAAACCGTCTTGTTAAGCTACTGCGACCTGCACGTCTCTTCAAATGGGAATTTAAACTGTCTTGTTAGGCTACTGCTACCACCACCGCACTTCCAAGGGGCACTTTAACCGTCTTGTTAAGCAACTGCGACCTGCACTTCTCTTTCAAGGGGCATTTAAACTGTCTTGTTAAGCTACTGCGACCGCCACCGCTCTTCCAAGGGGCATTTAAACCGTCTTCTTAAGCTACTGCGACCTGCATGTCTCTTCCAAGGGGCATTTAAACCGTCTTGAAAGCTACTGCGACCTGCACGTCTCTTCCAAGGGGCATTTATACCGTCTTGTTAAGCTACTGCGACTAGCACGTCTTTTCCAAGGGGCATTTAAACCGTCTTGTTAAGCTACTGCGACGTGCACGTCTTTTGCAAGCGGTCATTTAAACCCTCTTGTTAAGCTACTGCGACCTCCACCGCTCTTCCAAGCGGCATTTTAACCGTCTTATTAAGCTACTGCAACCTGCGCGTCTCTTTCAAGGGGCATTTAAACTGACTTGTTAAGCTACTGCGACCGTCACCGCTCTTCCAAGGGGCATTTAAACCGTCTTGTTAAGCTACTGCGATTGCACGTCTTTTCCAAGGGGCATTTTAACCGTCTTGTTAAGCTACTGCGACCTGCACGTCTCTTTCAAGAAACATTTAAACCGTCTTGTTAAGCTACTGCGACTTGCACGTTTCTTCCAAGGGGCATTTAAACCATCTTGTTAAGCTACTGCGACCTCCACCGCTCTTCCAAGGGGCATATAAACCGTCTTGTTAAGCTACTACGACCTGCACGTCTCTTCCAAGGGGAATTTAAACCGTCTTGTTAAGCTACTGCGACTTGCACGTCTTTTCCAAGGGGCATTTTAACCGTCTTGTTAAGCTACTGCGACCTGCACGTCTCTTTCAAGAGGCATTTAAACCGTCTTGTTAATATACTGCAACTTGCACGTCTCTTCCAAGGGGCATTTAAACCATCTTGTTAAGCTACTGCGACCTCCTCCGCTCTTCCAAGGGGCATTTAAGCTGTCTTGTTATGCTGCTGCGACTTGCATGTCTCTTCCAAGGGGCATTTAAACCATCTTGTTAAGCTACTGCGACCTCCACCGCTCTTCCAAGGGGCATTTAAACCGTCTTCTTAAGCTACTGCGACCTGCATGTCTCTTCCAAGGGGCATTTAAACCGTCTTGAAAGCTACTGCGACCTGCACGTCTCTTCCAAGGGGCATTTATACCGTCTTGTTAAGCTATTGCGACTTGCACGTCTTTTCCAAGGGGCATTTAAACCGTCTTGTTAAGCTACTGCGACCTCCACCGCTCTTCTAAGGGGCATTTAAACCGTCTTGTTAAGCTACTGCGACCTGCACGTCTCTTCCAAGGGGCATTTAAACCATATTGTTAAGCTACTGCTACCGCCGCCTCTCTTCCAAGGGGCATTTTAACCGTCTTGTTAAGCCACTGCGACCTGCACGTCTCTTTCAACGGGCATTTAAACCGTCTTGTTAAGGTACTGCGACTTGCACGTGTTTTCCAAGGGGCATTTAAACCGTCTTGTTAAGCTACTGCGACCTTTACCGCTCTTCCAAGGGGCATTTAAACCGTCTTGTTAAGCTACTGCGACCTGCATGTCTCTTCCAAGTGGCATTTAAACCGTCTTGTTAAGCTACTGCGAACTGCACGTCTCTTCCAAGGGGCATTTAAACCATCTTGTTAAGCTACTGCTACCGCCACCGCTCTTCCAAGGGGCATTTTAACCGTCTTGTTAAGCTATTGCGACCTCCACGTCTCTTTCAACGGGCATTTGTACCGTCTTGTTAAGCTACTGCAACCTGCACGTCTCTTACAAGGTGCATTTAAACCGTCTTGTTAAGCTACTGCGACCTGCATGTCTCTTCCAAGGGGCATTTAAACCGTCTTGTTAAGCTACTGCGACCTGCACGTCTCTTCCAAGGGGCATTTAAACTGTCTTGTTAAGCTGCTGCGACCTGCACGTCTCTTCCAAGGGGCATTTAAACCGTCTTGTTAAGCTTCTGCGACCTCCAAGTCTCTTTCAAGGGGCATTTAAACCACCTTGTTAAGCTACTGCGACCTGCACTTCTCTTCCAAGGCGCATTTAAACCGTCTTTTTAAGCTACTGCGACTTCCACGTCTCTTCCAAGGGGCATCTAAACCGTCTTGTTAAGCTACTGTAACCTCCGTCGCTTTTCCAAGGGGCATTTAAACCGTCTTGTTAAGCTAATGCGACCTGCACGTCTCTTCAATGGGGCATTTAAACCGTCTTGTTAAGCTACTGCGGCCTGCATGTCTCTACCAAGGGGCATTTAAACCGTCTTGTTAAGCTACTGCGACCTGCACGTCTCTTCCAAGGGGCATTTAAACAGTCTTGTTAAGCTACTGCAACCTGCACGTCTCTTCCAAGGGGCATTTAAACCGTCTTGTTAAGCTACTGCGACCTGCAAGTCTCTTCCAAGGGGTATTTAATCCGTTTTGTTAAGCTACTGCGACCTCCATCGCTCTTCCAAGGGGCATTGAAACTGTCTTGTTAAGCTACTGCTACCGCCACCGCTCTTCCAAGGGGCATTTTATCCGTCTTGTTAAGCTACTGCCACCTGCATGTCTCTTTCAAGAGGCATTTAAACCGTCTTGTTAAGCTACTGCGACTTGCACGTCTATTCCAAGGTGCATTTAAACCATCTTGTTAAGCTACTGCGACCTCCTCCGCTCTTCCAAGAGGCATTTAAACCATCTTGTTAAGCTACTGCGACTTGCACGTCTTTTCCAAGGGGCATTTAAACTATCTTGTTAAGCTACTGCGACCTGTACGTCTCTTCCAAGGGGCATTTAAACCGTCTTGTTAAGCTACTGCGACCTGCATGTCTCTTCCAAGTGGCATTTAAACCGTCTTGTTAAGCTACTGCGACCTGCACGTCTGTTCCTAGGGGCATTTAAAACATCTTGTTAAGCTACTGCTACCGCCACCGCTCTTCCAAGGGGCATTTTAACCGTCTTGTTAAGCTACTGCGACCTGCACATCTCTTCCTAGGGGCATTTAAACCGTCTTGTTAAGCTGCTGCGATCTGCATGTCTCTTCCAAGGGGCATTTAAACCGTCTTGTTAAGCTACTGCGACCTCCACCGCTCTTACAAGGGGCATTTAAACCATCTTGTTAAGCTACTGCGACCTGCACGTCTCTTCCAAGGGGCATTTAAACCCTCTTGTTAAGCTACTGCAACCTGCATGTCTCTTCCAAGGGGCATTTAAACCATCTTGTTAAGCTGCTGCGACCTCCTCCGCTCTTCCAAGGGGCATTTAAGCCGTCTTTTTAACCTACTGCGACCTGCATGTCTCTTCCAAGGGGCATTTAAACCGTCTTGTTAAGCTACTGCGACCTGCACGTCTCTTCCAAGGGGCATTTAAACCGTCTTGTTAAGCTACTGCGACCTGCATGTCTCTTCCAAGTGGCATTTAAACCGTCTTGTTAAGCTTCTGCGACCTGCAAGTCTCTTCCAAGGGGCATTTAAACCATCTTGTTAAGCTACTGCTACCTCCACCGCTCTTCCAAGGGGCATTTTTACCGTCTTGTTAAGCTACTGCGACCTGCACATCTCTTCCTAGGGGCATTTAAACTGTCTTGTTAAGCTGCTGCGATCTGCATGTCTCTTCCAAGGGGCATTTAAACCGTCTTGTTAAGCTACTGCGACCTCCACCGCTCTTACAAGGGGCATTTAAACCATCTTGTTAAGCTACTGCGACCTGCACGTCTCTTCCAAGGGGCATTTAAACCCTCTTGTTAAGCTACTGCAACCTGCATGTCTCTTCCAAGGGGCATTTAAACCGTCTTGTTAAGCTATTGCGAACTCCACGTCTCTTCCAAGGTGCATTTAAACCGTCTTGTTAAGTTACTGAAACCTGCACATCTCTTCCAAGTGGCATTTAAACCTTCTTGTTAAGCTACTGCGACCTGCACGTCTCTTCCAAGGGGCATTTAAACAGTCTTGTTAAGCTACTGCGACCTCCACCGCTCTTTCAAGGGGCATTTAAACCGTCTTGTTAAGCTACTGCGACCTGCATGTCTCTTCCAAGGGGCATTTAAACTGTCTTGTTAAGCTACTGCTACCGCCACCGCACTTCCAAGGGGCACTTTAACCGTCTTGTTAAGATACTGCGACCTGCACGTCTCTTTCAAGGGGCATTTAAACTGTCTTGTTAAACTACTGCGACCGCCACCGCTCTTCCAAGGGGCATTTAAACCGTCTTGTTAAGCTACTGCGACCTGTATGTCTCTTCCAAGGGGCATTTAAACCGTCTTGAAAGCTACTGCGACCTGCACGTTTCTTCCAAGGGGCATTTATACCGTCTTGTTAAGCTACTGCGACTTGCACGTCTTTTCCAAGGGGCATTTAAACCGTCTTGTTTAGCTACTGCGACCTGCGCGTCTCTTTCAAGGGGCAATTAAACTGACTTGTTAAGCTACTGCGACCTTCTCCGCTCTTCCAAGGGGCATTTAAACCGTCTTTTTAAGCTACTGCGACCTGCATGTCTCTTCCAAGTGGCATTTAAACCATCTTTTTAAGCTACTGCGACCTGCACGTCTCTTCTAAGGGGCATTTAAACCGTCTTGTTAAGCTGCTGCGACCTGCATGTCTCAACCAAGGGCCATTTAAACCGACTTCTTCAGCTACTGCGACCTCCACCGCTCTCCAAGGGGCATTTAAACCGTCTTGTTAAGCTACTGCGGCCTTTACCGCTCTTCCAAGGGGCATTTAAACCATCTTGTTAAGCTACTGCGACCTGCATGTCTCTTCCAAGGGGCATTTAAACCGTCTTGTTAAGCTACTGCGACCTGCACGTCTCTTCAATAGGGCATTTAAACCGTCTTGTTAAGCTACTGCTACCGCCACCGCTCTTCCAAGGAGCATTTTAACCGTCTTGTTAAGCTACTGCGACCTGCACGTCTCTTTCAACGGGCATTTAAACCGTCTTGTTAAGCTACTGTAACCTCCACCTCTTTTCCAAGGGGCATTTAAAACATCTTGTTAAGCTACTGCAACCTGCACGTCTCTTCCAAGTGGCATTTAAACCGTCTTGTTAAGCTACTGCGACCTGCAAGTCTCTTCCAAGGGGCATTTAAACAGTGTTGATAAGCTGATGCGACCTGCATGTCTCTTCCAAGGGGCATTTAAACCGTCTTGTTAAGCTACTGCGACCTCCAACGCTCTTCCAAGGGGCATATAAACCGTCTTGTTAAGGTACTACGACCTGCACGTCTCTTCCAAGGGGCATTTAAACAGTCTTGTTAAGCTACTGCGACTTGCACGTCTTTTCCAAGGGGCATTTTAACCGTCTTGTTAAGCTACTGCGACCTGCACGTCTCTTTCAAGAGGCATTTAAACCATCTTGTTAAGCTACTGCGACCTCCTCCGCTCTTCCAAGGGGCATTTAAGCCGTCTTGTTAAGCTACTGCGACCTGCATGTCTCTTCCAAGGGGCATTTAAACCATCTTGTTAAGCTACTGTGACCTGCACGTCTCTTCCAAGGGGCATTTAAACCGTCTTGTTAAGCTGCTGCGACCTGCATGTCTCAACCAAGGGGCATTTAAACCATCTTGTTAAGCTACTGCGACCTCCACAGCTCTTCCAAGGGCATTTAAACCGTCTTGTTAAGCTACTGCGACCTGCACGTCTCTTCCAAGGGGCATTTAAACCGTCTTGTTAAGCTACTGCGACCTGCATGTCTCTTCCAAGTGGCATTTAAACCGTCTTGTTAAGCTACTGCGACCTGCACGTCTCTTCCAAGGGGCATTTAAACCATCTTGTTAAGCTACTGCTACCGCCACCGCTCTTCCAAGGGGCATTTTAACCGTCTTGTTAAGCTACTGCGACCTGCACATCTCTTCCTAGGGGCATTTAAACTGTCTTGTTAAGCTGCTGCGATCTGCATGTCTCTTCCAAGGGGCATTTAAAACGTCTTGTTAAGCTACTGCGACCTCCACCGCTCTTACAAGGGGCATTTAAACCATGTTGTTAAGCTACTGCGACCTGCACGTCTCTTCCAAGGGGCATTTAAACCGTCTTGTTAAGCTACTGCGACCTGCATGTCTCTTCCAAGTGGCATTTAAACCGTCTTGTTAAGCTACTGCGACCTGCACGTCTCTTCCAAGGGGCATTTAAACCATCTTGTTAAGCTACTGCTACCGCCACCGCTCTTCCATGGGGCATTTTAACCGTTTTGTTAAGCTACTGAGACCTGCACGTCTCTTCCAAGGGGCATTTAAACCCTCTTGTTAAGCTACTGCAACCTGCATGTCTCTTCCAAGGGGCATTTAAAGCGTCTTGTTAAGCTATTGCGAACTCCACGTCTCTTCCAAGGTGCATTTAAACCGTCTTGTTAAGTTACTGAAACCTGCACATCTCTTCCAAGGGGCATTTAAACCCTCTTGTTAAGCTACTGCGACCTGCACGTCTCTTCCAAGGGGCATTTAAACAGTCTTGTTAAGCTACTGCGACCTCCACCGCTCTTTCAAGGGGCATTTAAACCGTCTTGTTAAGCTACTGCGACCTGCACGTCTCTTCAAATGGGAATTTAAACTGTCTTGTTAGGCTACTGCTACCACCACCGCACTTCCAAGGGGCACTTTAACCGTCTTGTTAAGCAACTGCGACCTGCACTTCTCTTTCAAGGGGCATTTAAACTGTCTTGTTAAGCTACTGCGACCGCCACCGCTCTTCCAAGGGGCATTTAAACCGTCTTCTTAAGCTACTGCGACCTGCATGTCTCTTCCAAGGGGCATTTAAACCGTCTTGAAAGCTACTGCGACCTGCACGTCTCTTCCAAGGGGCATTTATACCGTCTTGTTAAGCTACTGCGACTAGCACGTCTTTTCCAAGGGGCATTTAAACCGTCTTGTTAAGCTACTGCGACGTGCACGTCTTTTGCAAGCGGTCATTTAAACCCTCTTGTTAAGCTACTGCGACCTCCACCGCTCTTCCAAGGGGCATTTTAACCGTCTTATTAAGCTACTGCAACCTGCGCGTCTCTTTCAAGGGGCATTTAAATTGACTTGTTAAGCTACTGCGACCTTCACCGCTCTTCCAAGGGGCATTTAAACCGTCTTGTTAAGCTACTGCGATTGCACGTCTTTTCCAAGGGGCATTTTAACCGTCTTGTTAAGCTACTGCGACCTGCATGTCTCTTTCAAGAGGCATTTAAACCGTCTTGTTAAGCTACTGCGACTTGCACGTTTCTTCCAAGGGGCATTTAAACCATCTTGTTAAGCTACTGCGACCTCCACCGCTCTTCCAAGGGGCATATAAACCGTCTTGTTAAGCTACTACGACCTGCACGTCTCTTCCAAGGGGAATTTAAACCGTCTTGTTAAGCTACTGCGACTTGCACGTCTTTTCCAAGGGGCATTTTAACCGTCTTGTTAAGCTACTGCGACCTGCACGTCTCTTTCAAGAGGCATTTAAACCGTCTTGTTAAGATACTGCGACTTGCACGTCTCTTCCAAGGGGCATTTAAACCATCTTGTTAAGCTACTGCGACCTCCTCCGCTCTTCCAAGGGGCATTTAAGCCGTCTTGTTATGCTGCTGCGACTTGCATGTCTCTTCCAAGGGGCATTTAAACCATCTTGTTAAGCTACTGCGACCTCCACCGCTCTTCCAAGGGGCATTTAAACCGTCTTCTTAAGCTACTGCGACCTGCATGTCTCTTCCAAGGGGCATTTAAACCGTCTTGAAAGCTACTGCGACCTGCACGTCTCTTCCAAGGGGCATTTATACCGTCTTGTTAAGCTATTGCGACTTGCACGTCTTTTCCAAGGGGCATTTAAACCGTCTTGTTAAGCTACTGCGACCTCCACCGCTCTTCCAAGGGGCATTTAAACCGTCTTGTTAAGCTACTGCGACCTGCACGTCTCTTCCAAGGGGCATATAAACCATATTGTTAAGCTACTGCTACCGCCGCCTCTCTTCCAAGGGGCATTTTAACCGTCTTGTTAAGCCACTGCGACCTGCACGTCTCTTTCAACGGGCATTTAAACCGTCTTGTTAAGGTACTGCGACTTGCACGTGTTTTCCAAGGGGCATTTAAACCGTCTTGTTAAGCTACTGCGACCTTTACCGCTCTTCCAAGGGGCATTTAAACCGTCTTGTTAAGCTACTGCGACCTGCATGTCTCTTCCAAGTGGCATTTAAACCGTCTTGTTAAGCTACTGCGAACTGCACGTCTCTTCCAAGGGGCATTTAAACCATCTTGTTAAGCTACTGCTACCGCCACGGCTCTTCCAAGGGGCATTTTAACCGTCTTGTTAAGCTACTGCGACCTCCACGTCTCTTTCAACGGGCATTTGTACCGTCTTGTTAAGCTACTGCAACCTGCACGTCTCTTCCAAGGTGCATTTAAACCGTCTTGTTAAGCTACTGCGACCTGCATGTCTCTTCCAAGGGGCATTTAAACCGTCTTGTTAAGCTACTGCGACCTGCACGTCTCTTCCAAGGAGCATTTAAACTGTCTTGTTAAGCTGCTGCGACCTGCACGTCTCTTCCAAGGGGCATTTAAACCGTCTTGTTAAGCTTCTGCGACCTCCAAGTCTCTTTCAAGGGGCATTTAAACCACCTTGTTAAGCTACTGCGACCTGCACTTCTCTTCCAAGGCGCATTTAAACCGTCTTTTTAAGCTACTGCGACTTCCACGTCTCTTCCAAGGGGCATCTAAACCGTCTTGTTAAGCTACTGTAACCTCCGTCACTTTTCCAAGGGGCATTTAAACCGTCTTGTTAAGCTAATGCGACCTGCACGTCTCTTCAATGGGGCATTTAAACCGTCTTGTTAAGCTACTGCGGCCTGCATGTCTCTACCAAGGGGCATTTAAACCGTCTTGTTAAGCTACTGCGACCTGCACGTCTCTTCCAAGGGGCATTTAAACAGTCTTGTTAAGCTACTGCAACCTGCACGTCTCTTCCAAGGGGCATTTAAACCGTCTTGTTAAGCTACTGCGACCTGCAAGTCTCTTCCAAGGGGTATTTAATCCGTTTTGTTAAGCTACTGCGACCTCCATCGCTCTTCCAAGGGGCATTGAAACTGTCTTGTTAAGCTACTGCTACCGCCACCGCTCTTCCAAGGGGCATTTTATCCGTCTTGTTAAGCTACTGCCACCTGCATGTCTCTTTCAAGAGGCATTTAAACCGTCTTGTTAAGCTACTGCGACTTGCACGTCTTTTCCAAGGGGCATTTAAACCATCTTGTTAAGCTACTGCGACCTGTACGTCTCTTCCAAGGGGCATTTAAACCGTCTTGTTAAGCTACTGCGACCTGCATGTCTCTTCCAAGTGGCATTTAAACCGTCTTGTTAAGCTACTGCGACCTGCACGTCTGTTCCTAGGGGCATTTAAAACATCTTGTTAAGCTACTGCTACCGCCACCGCTCTTCCAAGGGGCATTTTAACCGTCTTGTTAAGCTACTGCGACCTGCACATCTCTTCCTAGGGGCATTTAAACCGTCTTGTTAAGCTGCTGCGATCTGCATGTCTCTTCCAAGGGGCATTTAAACCATCTTGTTAAGCTACTGCGACCTCCACCGCTCTTACAAGGGGCATTTAAACCATCTTGTTAAGCTACTGCGACCTGCACGTCTCTTCCAAGGGGCATTTAAACCCTCTTGTTAAGCTACTGCAACCTGCATGTCTCTTCCAAGGGGCATTTAAACCATCTTGTTAAGCTGCTGCGACCTCCTCCGCTCTTCCAAGGGGCATTTAAGCCGTCTTTTTAACCTACTGCGACCTGCATGTCTCTTCCAAGGGTCATTTAAACCGTCTTGTTAAGCTACTGCGACCTGCACGTCTCTTCCAAGGGGCATTTAAACCGTCTTGTTAAGCTACTGCGACCTGCATGTCTCTTCCAAGTGGCATTTAAACCGTCTTGTTAAGCTTCTGCGACCTGCACGTCTCTTCCAAGGGGCATTTAAACCATCTTGTTAATCTACTGCTACCTCCACCGCTCTTCCAAGGGGCATTTTTACCGTCTTGTTAAGCTACTGCGACCTGCACATCTCTTCCTAGGGGCATTTAAACTGTCTTGTTAAGCTGCTGCGATCTGCATGTCTCTTCCAAGGGGCATTTAAACCGTCTTGTTAAGCTACTGCGACCTCCACCGCTCTTACAAGGGGCATTTAAACCATCTTGTTAAGCTACTGCGACCTGCACGTCTCTTCCAAGGGGCATTTAAACCCTCTTGTTAAGCTACTGCAACCTGCATGTCTCTTCCAAGGGGCATTTAAACCGTCTTGTTAAGCTATTGCGAACTCCACGTCTCTTCCAAGGTGCATTTAAACCGTCTTGTTAAGTTACTGAAACCTGCACATCTCTTCCAAGTGGCATTTAAACCTTCTTGTTAAGCTACTGCGACCTGCACGTCTCTTCCAAGGGGCATTTAAACAGTCTTGTTAAGCTACTGCGACCTCCACCGCTCTTTCAAGGGGCATTTAAACCGTCTTGTTAAGCTACTGCGACCTGCATGTCTCTTCCAAGGGGCATTTAAACTGTCTTGTTAAGCTACTGCTACCGCCACCGCACTTCCAAGGGGCACTTTAACCGTCTTGTTAAGATACTGCGACCTGCACGTCTCTTTCAAGGGGCATTTAAACTGTCTTGTTAAACTACTGCGACCGCCACCGCTCTTCCAAGGGGCATTTAAACCGTCTTGTTAAGCTACTGCGACCTGTATGTCTCTTCCAAGGGGCATTTAAACCGTCTTGAAAGCTACTGCGACCTGCACGTTTCTTCCAAGGGGCATTTATACCGTCTTGTTAAGCTACTGCGACTTGCACGTCTTTTCCAAGGGGCATTTAAACCGTCTTGTTTAGCTACTGCGACCTGCGCGTCTCTTTCAAGGGGCAATTAAACTGACTTGTTAAGCTACTGCGACCTTCTCCGCTCTTCCAAGCGGCATTTAAACCGTCTTTTTAAGCTACTGCGACCTGCATGTCTCTTCCAAGTGGCATTTAAACCATCTTTTTAAGCTACTGCGACCTGCACGTCTCTTCCAAGGGGCATTTAAACCGTCTTGTTAAGCTGCTGCGACCTGCATGTCTCAACCAAGGGCCATTTAAACCGACTTCTTCAGCTACTGCGACCTCCACCGCTCTCCAAGGGGCATTTAAACCGTCTTGTTAAGCTACTGCGGCCTTTACCGCTTTCCAAGGGGCATTTAAACCATCTTGTTAAGCTACTGCGACCTGCATGTCTCTTCCAAGGGGCATTTAAACCGTCTTGTTAAGCTACTGCGACCTGCACGTCTCTTCAATGGGGCATTTAAACCGTCTTGTTAAGCTACTGCTACCGCCACCGCTCTTCCAAGGAGCATTTTAACCGTCTTGTTAAGCTACTGCGACCTGCACGTCTCTTTCAACGGGCATTTAAACCGTCTTGTTAAGCTACTGTAACCTCCACCTCTTTTCCAAGGGGCATTTAAAACATCTTGTTAAGCTACTGCAACCTGCACGTCTCTTCCAAGTGGCATTTAAACCGTCTTGTTAAGCTACTGCGACCTGCAAGTCTCTTCCAAGGGGCATTTAAACAGTGTTGATAAGCTGATGCGACCTGCATGTCTCTTCCAAGGGGCATTTAAACCGTCTTGTTAAGCTACTGCGACCTCCAACGCTCTTCCAAGGGGCATATAAACCGTCTTGTTAAGGTACTACGACCTGCATGTCTCTTCCAAGGGGCATTTAAACAGTCTTGTTAAGCTACTGCGACTTGCACGTCTTTTCCAAGGGGCATTTTAACCGTCTTGTTAAGCTACTGCGACCTGCACGTCTCTTTCAAGAGGCATTTAAACCATCTTGTTAAGCTACTGCGACCTCCTCCGCTCTTCCAAGGGGCATTTAAGCCGTCTTGTTAAGCTACTGCGACCTGCATGTCTCTTCCAAGGGGCATTTAAACCATCTTGTTAAGCTACTGTGACCTGCACGTCTCTTCCAAGGGGCATTTAAACCGTCTTGTTAAGCTGCTGCGACCTGCATGTCTCAACCAAGGGGCATTTAAACCATCTTGTTAAGCTACTGCGACCTCCACAGCTCTTCCAAGGGGCATTTAAACCGTCTTGTTAAGCTACTGCGACCTGCACGTCTCTTCCAAGGGGCATTTAAACCGTCTTGTTAAGCTACTGCGACCTCCAACGCTCTTCCAAGGGGCATATAAACCGTCTTGTTAAGGTACTACGACCTGCACGTCTCTTCCAAGGGGCATTTAAACAGTCTTGTTAAGCTACTGCGACTTGCACGTCTTTTCCAAGGGGCATTTTAACCGTCTTGTTAAGCTACTGCGACCTGCACGTCTCTTTCAAGAGGCATTTAAACCATCTTGTTAAGCTACTGCGACCTCCTCCGCTCTTCCAAGGGGCATTTAAGCCGTCTTGTTAAGCTACTGCGACCTGCATGTCTCTTCCAAGGGGCATTTAAACCATCTTGTTAAGCTACTGTGACCTGCACGTCTCTTCCAAGGGGCATTTAAACCGTCTTGTTAAGCTGCTGCGACCTGCATGTCTCAACCAAGGGGCATTTAAACCATCTTGTTAAGCTACTGCGACCTCCACAGCTCTTCCAAGGGCATTTAAACCGTCTTGTTAAGCTACTGCGACCTGCACGTCTCTTCCAAGGGGCATTTAAACCGTCTTGTTAAGCTACTGCGACCTGCATGTCTCTTCCAAGTGGCATTTAAACCGTCTTGTTAAGCTACTGCGACCTGCACGTCTCTTCCAAGGGGCATTTAAACCATCTTGTTAAGCTACTGCTACCGCCACCGCTCTTCCAAGGGGCATTTTAACCGTCTTGTTAAGCTACTGCGACCTGCACATCTCTTCCTAGGGGCATTTAAACTGTCTTGTTAAGCTGCTGCGATCTGCATGTCTCTTCCAAGGGGCATTTAAAACGTCTTGTTAAGCTACTGCGACCTCCACCGCTCTTACAAGGGGCATTTAAACCATGTTGTTAAGCTACTGCGACCTGCACGTCTCTTCCAAGGGGCATTTAAACCGTCTTGTTAAGCTACTGCGACCTGCATGTCTCTTCCAAGTGGCATTTAAACCGTCTTGTTAAGCTACTGCGACCTGCACGTCTCTTCCAAGGGGCATTTAAACCATCTTGTTAAGCTACTGCTACCGCCACCGCTCTTCCATGGGGCATTTTAACCGTTTTGTTAAGCTACTGAGACCTGCACGTCTCTTCCAAGGGGCATTTAAACCCTCTTGTTAAGCTACTGCAACCTGCATGTCTCTTCCAAGGGGCATTTAAAGCGTCTTGTTAAGCTATTGCGAACTCCACGTCTCTTCCAAGGTGCATTTAAACCGTCTTGTTAAGTTACTGAAACCTGCACATCTCTTCCAAGGGGCATTTAAACCCTCTTGTTAAGCTACTGCGACCTGCACGTCTCTTCCAAGGGGCATTTAAACAGTCTTGTTAAGCTACTGCGACCTCCACCGCTCTTTCAAGGGGCATTTAAACCGTCTTGTTAAGCTACTGCGACCTGCACGTCTCTTCAAATGGGAATTTAAACTGTCTTGTTAGGCTACTGCTACCACCACCGCACTTCCAAGGGGCACTTTAACCGTCTTGTTAAGCAACTGCGACCTGCACTTCTCTTTCAAGGGGCATTTAAACTGTCTTGTTAAGCTACTGCGACCGCCACCGCTCTTCCAAGGGGCATTTAAACCGTCTTCTTAAGCTACTGCGACCTGCATGTCTCTTCCAAGGGGCATTTAAACCGTCTTGAAAGCTACTGCGACCTGCACGTCTCTTCCAAGGGGCATTTATACCGTCTTGTTAAGCTACTGCGACTAGCACGTCTTTTCCAAGGGGCATTTAAACCGTCTTGTTAAGCTACTGCGACGTGCACGTCTTTTGCAAGCGGTCATTTAAACCCTCTTGTTAAGCTACTGCGACCTCCACCGCTCTTCCAAGGGGCATTTTAACCGTCTTATTAAGCTACTGCAACCTGCGCGTCTCTTTCAAGGGGCATTTAAACTGACTTGTTAAGCTACTGCGACCTTCACCGCTCTTCCAAGGGGCATTTAAACCGTCTTGTTAAGCTACTGCGATTGCACGTCTTTTCCAAGGGGCATTTTAACCGTCTTGTTAAGCTACTGCGACCTGCACGTCTCTTTCAAGAGGCATTTAAACCGTCTTGTTAAGCTACTGCGACTTGCACGTTTCTTCCAAGGGGCATTTAAACCATCTTGTTAAGCTACTGCGACCTCCACCGCTCTTCCAAGGGGCATATAAACCGTCTTGTTAAGCTACTACGACCTGCACGTCTCTTCCAAGGGGAATTTAAACCGTCTTGTTAAGCTACTGCGACTTGCACGTCTTTTCCAAGGGGCATTTTAACCGTCTTGTTAAGCTACTGCGACCTGCACGTCTCTTTCAAGAGGCATTTAAACCGTCTTGTTAAGATACTGCGACTTGCACGTCTCTTCCAAGGGGCATTTAAACCATCTTGTTAAGCTACTGCGACCTCCTCCGCTCTTCCAAGGGGCATTTAAGCCGTCTTGTTATGCTGCTGCGACTTGCATGTCTCTTCCAAGGGGCATTTAAACCATCTTGTTAAGCTACTGCGACCTCCACCGCTCTTCCAAGGGGCATTTAAACCGTCTTCTTAAGCTACTGCGACCTGCATGTCTCTTCCAAGGGGCATTTAAACCGTCTTGAAAGCTACTGCGACCTGCACGTCTCTTCCAAGGGGCATTTATACCGTCTTGTTAAGCTATTGCGACTTGCACGTCTTTTCCAAGGGGCATTTAAACCGTCTTGTTAAGCTACTGCGACCTCCACCGCTCTTCCAAGGGGCATTTAAACCGTCTTGTTAAGCTACTGCGACCTGCACGTCTCTTCCAAGGGGCATATAAACCATATTGTTAAGCTACTGCTACCGCCGCCTCTCTTCCAAGGGGCATTTTAACCGTCTTGTTAAGCCACTGCGACCTGCACGTCTCTTTCAACGGGCATTTAAACCGTCTTGTTAAGGTACTGCGACTTGCACGTGTTTTCCAAGGGGCATTTAAACCGTCTTGTTAAGCTACTGCGACCTTTACCGCTCTTCCAAGGGGCATTTAAACCGTCTTGTTAAGCTACTGCGACCTGCATGTCTCTTCCAAGTGGCATTTAAACCGTCTTGTTAAGCTACTGCGAACTGCACGTCTCTTCCAAGGGGCATTTAAACCATCTTGTTAAGCTACTGCTACCGCCACGGCTCTTCCAAGGGGCATTTTAACCGTCTTGTTAAGCTACTGCGACCTCCACGTCTCTTTCAACGGGCATTTGTACCGTCTTGTTAAGCTACTGCAACCTGCACGTCTCTTCCAAGGTGCATTTAAACCGTCTTGTTAAGCTACTGCGACCTGCATGTCTCTTCCAAGGGGCATTTAAACCGTCTTGTTAAGCTACTGCGACCTGCACGTCTCTTCCAAGGGGCATTTAAACTGTCTTGTTAAGCTGCTGCGACCTGCACGTCTCTTCCAAGGGGCATTTAAACCGTCTTGTTAAGCTTCTGCGACCTCCAAGTCTCTTTCAAGGGGCATTTAAACCACCTTGTTAAGCTACTGCGACCTGCACTTCTCTTCCAAGGCGCATTTAAACCGTCTTTTTAAGCTACTGCGACTTCCACGTCTCTTCCAAGGGGCATCTAAACCGTCTTGTTAAGCTACTGTAACCTCCGTCACTTTTCCAAGGGGCATTTAAACCGTCTTGTTAAGCTAATGCGACCTGCACGTCTCTTCAATGGGGCATTTAAACCGTCTTGTTAAGCTACTGCGGCCTGCATGTCTCTACCAAGGGGCATTTAAACCGTCTTGTTAAGCTACTGCGACCTGCACGTCTCTTCCAAGGGGCATTTAAACAGTCTTGTTAAGCTACTGCAACCTGCACGTCTCTTCCAAGGGGCATTTAAACCGTCTTGTTAAGCTACTGCGACCTGCAAGTCTCTTCCAAGGGGTATTTAATCCGTTTTGTTAAGCTACTGCGACCTCCATCGCTCTTCCAAGGGGCATTGAAACTGTCTTGTTAAGCTACTGCTACCGCCACCGCTCTTCCAAGGGGCATTTTATCCGTCTTGTTAAGCTACTGCCACCTGCATGTCTCTTTCAAGAGGCATTTAAACCGTCTTGTTAAGCTACTGCGACTTGCACGTCTTTTCCAAGGGGCATTTAAACCATCTTGTTAAGCTACTGCGACCTGTACGTCTCTTCCAAGGGGCATTTAAACCGTCTTGTTAAGCTACTGCGACCTGCATGTCTCTTCCAAGTGGCATTTAAACCGTCTTGTTAAGCTACTGCGACCTGCACGTCTGTTCCTAGGGGCATTTAAAACATCTTGTTAAGCTACTGCTACCGCCACCGCTCTTCCAAGGGGCATTTTAACCGTCTTGTTAAGCTACTGCGACCTGCACATCTCTTCCTAGGGGCATTTAAACCGTCTTGTTAAGCTGCTGCGATCTGCATGTCTCTTCCAAGGGGCATTTAAACCATCTTGTTAAGCTACTGCGACCTCCACCGCTCTTACAAGGGGCATTTAAACCATCTTGTTAAGCTACTGCGACCTGCACGTCTCTTCCAAGGGGCATTTAAACCCTCTTGTTAAGCTACTGCAACCTGCATGTCTCTTCCAAGGGGCATTTAAACCATCTTGTTAAGCTGCTGCGACCTCCTCCGCTCTTCCAAGGGGCATTTAAGCCGTCTTTTTAACCTACTGCGACCTGCATGTCTCTTCCAAGGGTCATTTAAACCGTCTTGTTAAGCTACTGCGACCTGCACGTCTCTTCCAAGGGGCATTTAAACCGTCTTGTTAAGCTACTGCGACCTGCATGTCTCTTCCAAGTGGCATTTAAACCGTCTTGTTAAGCTTCTGCGACCTGCACGTCTCTTCCAAGGGGCATTTAAACCATCTTGTTAATCTACTGCTACCTCCACCGCTCTTCCAAGGGGCATTTTTACCGTCTTGTTAAGCTACTGCGACCTGCACATCTCTTCCTAGGGGCATTTAAACTGTCTTGTTAAGCTGCTGCGATCTGCATGTCTCTTCCAAGGGGCATTTAAACCGTCTTGTTAAGCTACTGCGACCTCCACCGCTCTTACAAGGGGCATTTAAACCATCTTGTTAAGCTACTGCGACCTGCACGTCTCTTCCAAGGGGCATTTAAACCCTCTTGTTAAGCTACTGCAACCTGCATGTCTCTTCCAAGGGGCATTTAAACCGTCTTGTTAAGCTATTGCGAACTCCACGTCTCTTCCAAGGTGCATTTAAACCGTCTTGTTAAGTTACTGAAACCTGCACATCTCTTCCAAGTGGCATTTAAACCTTCTTGTTAAGCTACTGCGACCTGCACGTCTCTTCCAAGGGGCATTTAAACAGTCTTGTTAAGCTACTGCGACCTCCACCGCTCTTTCAAGGGGCATTTAAACCGTCTTGTTAAGCTACTGCGACCTGCATGTCTCTTCCAAGGGGCATTTAAACTGTCTTGTTAAGCTACTGCTACCGCCACCGCACTTCCAAGGGGCACTTTAACCGTCTTGTTAAGATACTGCGACCTGCACGTCTCTTTCAAGGGGCATTTAAACTGTCTTGTTAAACTACTGCGACCGCCACCGCTCTTCCAAGGGGCATTTAAACCGTCTTGTTAAGCTACTGCGACCTGTATGTCTCTTCCAAGGGGCATTTAAACCGTCTTGAAAGCTACTGCGACCTGCACGTTTCTTCCAAGGGGCATTTATACCGTCTTGTTAAGCTACTGCGACTTGCACGTCTTTTCCAAGGGGCATTTAAACCGTCTTGTTTAGCTACTGCGACCTGCGCGTCTCTTTCAAGGGGCAATTAAACTGACTTGTTAAGCTACTGCGACCTTCTCCGCTCTTCCAAGCGGCATTTAAACCGTCTTTTTAAGCTACTGCGACCTGCATGTCTCTTCCAAGTGGCATTTAAACCATCTTTTTAAGCTACTGCGACCTGCACGTCTCTTCCAAGGGGCATTTAAACCGTCTTGTTAAGCTGCTGCGACCTGCATGTCTCAACCAAGGGCCATTTAAACCGACTTCTTCAGCTACTGCGACCTCCACCGCTCTCCAAGGGGCATTTAAACCGTCTTGTTAAGCTACTGCGGCCTTTACCGCTCTTCCAAGGGGCATTTAAACCATCTTGTTAAGCTACTGCGACCTGCATGTCTCTTCCAAGGGGCATTTAAACCGTCTTGTTAAGCTACTGCGACCTGCACGTCTCTTCAATGGGGCATTTAAACCGTCTTGTTAAGCTACTGCTACCGCCACCGCTCTTCCAAGGAGCATTTTAACCGTCTTGTTAAGCTACTGCGACCTGCACGTCTCTTTCAACGGGCATTTAAACCGTCTTGTTAAGCTACTGTAACCTCCACCTCTTTTCCAAGGGGCATTTAAAACATCTTGTTAAGCTACTGCAACCTGCACGTCTCTTCCAAGTGGCATTTAAACCGTCTTGTTAAGCTACTGCGACCTGCAAGTCTCTTCCAAGGGGCATTTAAACAGTGTTGATAAGCTGATGCGACCTGCATGTCTCTTCCAAGGGGCATTTAAACCGTCTTGTTAAGCTACTGCGACCTCCAACGCTCTTCCAAGGGGCATATAAACCGTCTTGTTAAGGTACTACGACCTGCATGTCTCTTCCAAGGGGCATTTAAACAGTCTTGTTAAGCTACTGCGACTTGCACGTCTTTTCCAAGGGGCATTTTAACCGTCTTGTTAAGCTACTGCGACCTGCACGTCTCTTTCAAGAGGCATTTAAACCATCTTGTTAAGCTACTGCGACCTCCTCCGCTCTTCCAAGGGGCATTTAAGCCGTCTTGTTAAGCTACTGCGACCTGCATGTCTCTTCCAAGGGGCATTTAAACCATCTTGTTAAGCTACTGTGACCTGCACGTCTCTTCCAAGGGGCATTTAAACCGTCTTGTTAAGCTGCTGCGACCTGCATGTCTCAACCAAGGGGCATTTAAATCATCTTGTTAAGCTACTGCGACCTCCACAGCTCTTCCAAGGGGCATTTAAACCGTCTTGTTAAGCTACTGCGACCTGCACGTCTCTTCCAAGGGGCATTTAAACCATCTTGTTAAGCTACTGTGACCTGCACGTCTCTTCCAAGGGGCATTTAAACCGTCTTGTTAAGCTGCTGCGACCTGCATGTCTCAACCAAGGGGCATTTAAACCATCTTGTTAAGCTACTGCGACCTCCACAGCTCTTCCAAGGGGCATTTAAACCGTCTTGTTAAGCTACTGCGACCTGCACGTCTCTTCCAAGGGGCATTTAAACCGTCTTGTTAAGCTACTGCGACCTGCACGTCTCTTCCAAGGGGCATTTAAACCGTCTTGTTAAGCTACTGCTACCGACACCGCTCTTCCAAGGGGCATTTTAACCGTCTTGTTAAGCTACTGCGACCTGCACGTCTCTTTCAGCGGGCATTTAAACCGTCTTGTTAAGCTACTGCGCCTTGCACATCTTTTCCAAGGGGCATTTAAACCGCCTTGTTAAGCTACTGCGGCCTTTACCGCTCTTCCAAGGGGCATTTAAACCATCTTGTTAAGCTACTGCGACCTGCATGTCTCTTCCAAGGGGCATTTAAACCGTCTTGTTAAGCTACTGCGACCTGCACGTCTCTTCAATGGGGCATTTAAACCGTCTTGTTAAGCTACTGCTACCGCCACCGCTCTTCCAAGGAGCATTTTAACCGTCTTGTTAAGCTACTGCGACCTGCACGTCTCTTTCAACGGGCATTTAAACCGTCTTGTTAAGCTACTGTAACCTCCACCTCTTTTCCAAGGGGCATTTAAAACATCTTGTTAAGCTACTGCAACCTGCACGTCTCTTCCAAGTGGCATTTAAACCGTCTTGTTAAGCTACTGCGACCTGCAAGTCTCTTCCAAGGGGCATTTAAACAGTGTTGATAAGCTGATGCGACCTGCATGTCTCTTCCAAGGGGCATTTAAACCGTCTTGTTAAGCTACTGCGACCTCCAACGCTCTTCCAAGGGGCATATAAACCGTCTTGTTAAGCTACTACGACCTGCACGTCTCTTCCAAGGGGCATTTAAACAGTCTTGTTAAGCTACTGCGACTTGCACGTCTTTTCCAAGGGGCATTTTAACCGTCTTGTTAAGCTACTGCGACCTGCACGTCTCTTTCAAGAGGCATTTAAACCATCTTGTTAAGCTACTGCGACCTCCTCAGCTCTTCCAAGGGGCATTTAAGCCGTCTTGTTAAGCTACTGCGACTTGCACGTCTCTTCCAAGGGGCATTTAAACCATCTTGTTAAGCTACTGCGACCTCCTCCGCTCTTCCAAGGGGCATTTAAGCCGTCTTGTTAAGCTACTGCGACCTGCATGTCTCTTCCAAGGGGCATTTAAACCATCTTGTTAAGCTACTGTGACCTGCACGTCTCTTCCAAGGGGCATTTAAACCGTCTTGTTAAGCTGCTGCGACCTGCATGTCTCAACCAAGGGGCATTTAAACCGTCTTGTTAAGCTACTGCGACCTCCACAGCTCTTCCAAGGGGCATTTAATCCGTCTTGTTAAGCTACTGCGACCTGCACGTCTCTGCCAAGGGGCATTTAAACCGTCTTGTTAAGCTACTGCTACCGACACCGCTCTTCCAAGGGGCATTTTAACCGTCTTGTTAAGCTACTGCGACCTGCACGTCTCTTTCAACGAGCATTTAAACCGTCTTGTTAAGGTACTGCGCCTTGCACGTGTTTTCCAAGGGGCATTTAAACCGTCTTGTTAAGCTACTGCGACTTTTACCGCTCTTCCAAGGGGCATTTAAACCGTCTTGTTAAGCTACTGCGACCTGCATGTCTCTTCCAATTGGCATTTAAACCGTCTTGTTAAGCTACTGCGACCTGCACGTCTCTTCCAAGGGGCATTTAAACCATCTTGTTAAGCTACTGCTACCGCCACCGCTCTTCCAAGGGGCATTTTAACCGTCTTGTTAAGCTACTGCGACCTCCACGTTTCTTTCAACGGGCATTTAAACCGTCTTGTTAAGCTACTGTAACCTCCACCTCTTTTCCAAGGGGCATTTAAACCGTCTTGTTAAGCTACTGTAACCTCCACCTCTTTTCCAAGGGGCATTTAAACCATCTTGTTAAGCTACTGCTACTGCCACCGCTCTTACAAGGGACATTTTAACCGTGTTGTTAAGCTACTGCGACCTGCACGTCTCTTTCAGCGGGCATTTAAACCGTCTTATTAAGCTACTGCGCCTTGCACGTCTTTTCCAAGGGGCATTTAAACCATCTTGTTAAGCTACTGCGACCTTTACCGCTCTTCCAAGGGGCATTTAAACCATCTTGTTAAGCTACTGCTACCGCCACCGCTCTTCCAAGGGGCATTTTAACCGTCTTCTTAAGCTACTGCGACCTGCACATCTCTTCCTAGGGGCATTTAAACCATCTTGTTAAGCTGCTGCGATCTGCATGTCTCTTCCAAGGGGCATTTAAACCGTCTTGTTAAGCTACTGCGACCTCCACCGCTCTTACAAGGGGCATTTAAACCATCTTGTTAAGCTACTACGACCTGCACGTCTCTTCCAAGGGGCATTTAAACCCTTTTGTTAAGCTACTGCAACCTGCATGTCTCTTCCAAGGGGCATTTAAACCGTCTTGTTAAGCTATTGCGAACTCCACGTCTCTTCCAAGGTGCATTTAAACCGTCTTGTTAAGTTACTGAAACCTGCACATCTCTTCCAAGGGGCATTTAAACCTTCTTGTTAAGCTACTGCGACCTGCACGTCTCTTCCAAGGGGCATTTAAACAGTCTTGTTAAGCTACTGCGACCTCCACCGCTCTTTCAAGGGGCATTTAAACCGTCTTGTTAAGCTACTGCGACCTGCATGTCTCTTCGAAGGGGCATTTAAACTGTCTTGTTAAGCTACTGCTACCGCCACCGCACTTCCAAGGGGCACTTTAACCGTCTTGTTAAGCTACTGCGACCTGCACGTCTCTTTCAAGGGGCATTTAACCCATCTTGAAAGCTACTGCGACCTGAACGTCTCTTCCAAGGGGCATTTATACCGTCTTGTTAAGCTACTGCGACTTGCACGTCTTTTCCAAGGGGCATTTGAACCGTCTTGTTAAGCTACTGCGACGTGCACGTCTTTTCCAAGGGGCATTTTAACAGTCTTGTTAAGCTACTGTGACCTGCGCGTCTCTTTCAAGGGGCATTTAAACTGACTTGTTAAGCTACTGCGACCTTCACCGCGTTTCCAAGGGGCATTTAAACCGTCTATTTAAGCTACTGCGACCTGCATGTCTCTTTCAAGAGGCATTTAAACTGTCTTGTTAAGCTACTGCGACTTGCACGTCTCTTCCAAGGGGCATTTAAACCATCTTGTTAAGCTACTGCGACCTCCTCCGCTCTTCCAAGGGGCATTTAAGCCGTCTTGTTATGCTACTGCGACCTGCATGTCTCTTCCAAGGGGCATTTAAACCATCTTGTTAAGCTACTGTGATCTGCACGTCTCTTCCAAGGGGCATTTAAACTGTCTTGTTAAGCTGTTGCGACCTGCATGTCTCAACCAAGGGGCATTTAAACCGTCTTGTTAAGCTACTGCGACCTCCACCGTTCTTCCAAGGGGCATTTGAAACGTTTTCTTAAGCTACTGCGACCTGCATGTCTCTTCCAAGGGGCATTTATACCGTCTTGTTAAGCTACTGCGACTTGCACGTCTTTTCCAAGGGGCATTTAAAACGTCTTGTTAAGCTACTGCGACCTCCACCGCTCTTCCAAGGGGCATTTCAACCGTCTTGTTAAGCTACTGCGACCTGCATGTCTCTTCCAAGGGGCATTTAAACCGTCTTGTTAAGCTACTGCGACCTGCACGTCTCTTCCAAGGGGCATTTAAACCGTCTTGTTAAGCTACTGCGACCTGCACGTCTCTTCCAAAGGGCATTTAAACCGTCTTGTTAAGCTACTGCGACCTGCATGTCTCTTCCAAGTGGCATTTAAACCGTCTTGTTAAGCTACTGCGACCTGCACGTTTCTTCCAAGGGGCATTTAAACCATCTTGTTAAGCTACTGCTACCGCCACCGCTCTTCCACGGGGCATTTTAACCGTCTTGTTAAGCTACTGCGACCTGCACATCTCTTCCTAGGGGCATTTAAACTGTCTTGTTAAGCTGCTGCAATCTGCATGTCTCTTCCAAGGGGCATTTAAACTGTCTTGTTAAGCTACTGCGACCTCCACCGCTCTTACAAGGGGCATTTAAACCATGTTGTTAAGCTACTGCGACCTGCACGTCTCTTCCAAGGGACATTTAAACCGTCTTGTTAAGCTACTGCGACCTGCATGTCTCTTCCAAGTGGCATTTAAACCGTCTAGTTAAGCTACTGCGACCTGCACGTCTCTTCCAAGGGGCATTTAAACCATCTTGTTAAGCTGCTGCTACCGCCACCGCTCTTCCAAGGGGCATTTTAACCGTCTTGTTAAGCTACTGCGACCTGCACATCTCTTCCTAGGGGCATTTAAACCATCTTGTTAAGCTGCTGCGATCTGCATGTCTCTTCCAAGGGGCATTTAAACCGTCTTGTTAAGCTACTGCGACCTCCACCGCTCTTGCAAGGGGCATTTAAACCATCTTGTTAAGCTACTGAGACCTGCACGTCTCTTCCAAGGGGCATTTAAACCCTCTTGTTAAGCTACTGCAACCTGCATGTCTCTTCCAAGGGGAATTTAAACCGTCTTGTTAAGCTATTGCGAACTCCACGTCTCTTCCAAGGTGCATTTAAACCGTCTTGTTAAGTTACTGAAACCTGTACATCTGTTCCAAGGGGAATTTAAACCTTCTTGTTAAGCTACTGCGACCTGCACGTCTCTTCCAAGGGGCATTTAAACAGTCTTGTTAAGCTACTGCGACCTCCACCGCTCTTTCAAGGGGCATTTAAACCGTCTTGTTAAGCTACTGCGACCTGCACGTCTCTTCAAATGGGCATTTAAACTGTCTTGTTAGGCTACTGCTACCGCCACCGCACTTCCAAGGGGCACTTTAACCGTCTTGTTAAGCTACTGCGACCTGCACGTCTCTTTCAAGGGGCATTTAAACTGTCTTGTTAAGCTACTGCGACCGCCACCGCTCTTCCAAGGGGCATTTAAACCGTCTTCTTAAGCTACTGCGACCTGCATGTCTCTTCCATGGGGCATTTAAACCGTCTTGAAAGCTACTGCGACCTGCATGTCTCTCCCAAGGGGCATTTATACCGTCTTGTTAAGCTACTGCCACTAGCACGTCTTTTCCAAGGGGCATTTAAACCGTCTTGTTAAGCTACTGCGACGTTCACGTCTTTTGCAAGCGATCATTTAAACCGTCTTGTTAAGCTACTGCGACCTCCACCGCTCTTCCAAGGGGCATTTTAACCGTCTTATTAAGCTACTGCGACCTGCGCGTATCTTTCAAGGGGCGTTTAAACTGACTTGTTAAGCTACTGCGACCTTCACCGCTCTTCCAAGGGGCATTTAAACCGTCTTTTTAAGCTACTGCGACCTGCATGTCTCTTCCAAGGGGCATTTAAACCATCTTTTTAAGCTACTGCGACCTCCACCGCTCTTCCAAGGGGCATATAAACCGTCTTGTTAAGCTACTACGACCTGCACGTCTCTTCCAAGGGGCATTTAAACCGTCTTGTTAAGCTACTGCGACCTGTACGTCTCTTCCAAGGGGCATTTAAACCGTCTTGTTAAGCTACTGCGACCTGCATGTCTCTTCCAATTGGCATTTAAACCGTCTTGTTAAGCTACTGCGACCTGCACGTCTGTTCCAAGGGGCATTTAAAACATCTTGTTAAGCTACTGCTACCGCCACCGCTCTTCCAAGGGGCATTTTAACCGTCTTGTTAAGCTGCTGCGATCTGCATGTCTCTTCCAAGGGGCATTTAAACCGTCGTGTTAAGCTACTGCGACCTCCACCGCTCTTACAAGGGGCATTTAAACCATCTTGTTAAGCTACTGCGACCTGCACGTCTCTTCCAAGGGGCATTTAAACCCTCTTGTTAAGCTACTGCAACCTGCATGTCTCTTCCAAGGGGCATTTAAACCATCTTGTTAAGCTGCTGCGACCTGCATGTCTCAACCAAGGGCCATTTAAACCGTCTTCTTAATCGACTGCGACCTCCACCGCTCTTCCAAGGGGCGTTTAAACCGTCTTTTTAAGCTACTGCGACCTGCATGTCTCTTCCAAGTGGCATTTAAACCTTCTTTTTAAGCTACTGCGACCTGCACGTCTCTTCCAAGGGGCATTTAAACCGTCTTGTTAAGCTGCTGCGACCTGCATGTCTCAACCCAGGGCCATTTAAACCGTCTTCTTAAGCGTCTGCGACCTCCACCGCTCTTCCAAGGGGCGTTTAAACCGTCTTTTTAAGCTACTGCGACCTGCATGTCTCTTCCAAGTGGCATTTAAACCATCTTTTTAAGCTACTGCGACCTCCACCGCTCTTCCAAGGGGCATTTAAACCATCTTGTTAAGCTACTGCGACCTGCACGGTTCTTCCAAGGGGCATTTAAACCGTCTTGTTAAGCTACTGCTACTGCCACCGCTCTTCCAAGGGACATTTTATCCGTGTTGTTAAGCTACTGCGACCTGCACGTCTGTTCCAAGGGGCATTTAAAACATCTTGTTGAGCTACTGCTACCGTCACCGCTCTTCCAAGGGGCATTTTAACCGTCTTGTTAAGCTACTGCGACCTGCACATCTCTTCCTAGGGGCATTTAAACCGTCTTGTTAAGCTGCTGCGATCTGCATGTCTCTTCCAAGGGGCATTTAAACCGTCTTGTTAAGCTACTGCGACCTCCACCGCTCTTACAAGGGGCATTTAAACCATCTTGTTAAGCTACTGCGACCTGCACGTCTCTTCCAAGGGGCATTTAAACCCTCTTGTTAAGCTACTGCAACCTGCATGTCTCTTCCAAGGGGCATTTAAACCATCTTGTTAAGCTGCTGCGACCTGCATGTCTCAACCAAGGGCCATTTAAACCGTCTTCTTAAGCGACTGCGACCTCCACCGCTCTTCCAAGGGGCGTTTAAACCGTCTTTTTAAGCTACTGCGACCTGCATGTCTCTTCCAAGTGGCATTTAAGCCATCTTTTTAAGCTACTGCGACCTGCACGTCTCTTCCAAGGGGCATTTAAACCGTCTTGTTAAGCTGCTGCGACCTGCATGTCTCAACCAAGGGCCATTTAAACCGTCTTCTTAAGCGACTGCGACCTCCACCGCTCTTCCAAGGGGCGTTTAAACCGTCTTTTTAAGCTACTGCGACCTGCATGTCTCTTCCAAGTGGCATTTAAACCATCTTTTTAAGCTACTGCGACCTCCACCGCTCTTCCAAGGGGCATTTAAACCATCTTGTTAAGCTACTGCGACCTGCACGGTTCTTCCAAGGGGCATTTAAACCGTCTTGTTAAGCTACTGCTACTGCCACCGCTCTTCCAAGGGACATTTTAACCGTGTTGTTAAGCTACTGCGACCTGCACGTCTCTTTCAGCGGGCATTTAAACCGTCTTGTTAAGCTACTGCGCCTTGCACGTCTTTTCCAAGGGGCATTTAAACCGTCTTGTTAAGCTACTGCGACCTTTACCGCTCTTCCAAGGGGCATTTAAACCGTCTTTTTAAGCTACTGCGACCTGCACGTCTCTTCCAAGGGGCATTGAAACCATCTTGTTAAGCTACTGCTACCGCCACCGCTCTTCCAAGGGGCATTTTAACCGTCTTGTTAAGCTACTGCGACCTGCACATCTCTTCCTAGGGGCATTTAAACCGTCTTGTTAAGCTGCTGCGATCTGCATGTCTCTTCCAAGGGGCATTTAAACCGTCTTGTTAAGCTACTGCGACCTCCACCGCTCTTACAAGGGTCATTTAAACCCTCTTGTTAAGTTACTGAAACCTGCACATCTCTTCCAGGGGGCATTTAAACCGTCTTGTTAAGCTACTGTGACCTGCGCGTCTCTTTCAAGGGGCATTTAAACTGACTTGTTAAGCTACTGCGACCTTCACCGCTCTTCCAAGGGGCATTTAAACCGTCTTTTTAAGCTACTGCGACCTGCATGTCTCTTCCAAGTGGCATTTAAACCATCTTTTTAAGCTACTGCGACCTGCACGTCTCTTCCAAGGGGCATTTAAACCGTCTTGTTAAGCTGCTGCGACCTGCATGTCTCAATCAAGGGCATTTAAATCGTCTTCTTAAGCTACTGCGACCTCCACCGCTCTTCCAAAGGGCATTTAAACCATCTTGTTAAGCTACTGCGACCTGCTCGTCTCTTCCAAGGGGCATTTAAACCGTCTTGTTAAGCTACTGCTACTGCCACCGCTCTTCCAAGGGACATTTTAACCGTGTTGTTAAGCTACTGCGACCTGCACGTCTCTTTCAGCGGGCATTTAAACCGTCTTGTTAAACTACTGCGACCTTTATCGCTCTTTCAAGGGGCATTTAAACCATCTTGTTAATCTACTGCGACCTGCATGTCTCTTCCAAGGGGCATTTAAACCGTCTTGTTAAGCTACTGCGACCTGCACGTTTCTTACAAGGGGCATTTAAACCGTCTTGTTAAGCTACTGCTACCGCCATCGCTCTTCCAAGGGGCATTTTAACCGTCTTGTTAAGCTATGGCGACCTGCACGTCTCTTTCAACGGGCATTTAAACCGTCTTGTTAAGCTGCTGCGACCTGCATGTCTCAACCAAGGGGCATTTAAACCATCTTGTTAAGCTACTGCGACCTCCACAGCTCTTCCAAGGGGCATTTAAACCGTCTTGTTAAGCTACTGCGACCTGCACGTCTCTTCCAAGGGGCATTTAAACCGTCTTGTTAAGCTACTGCGACCTGCACGTCTCTTCCAAGGGGCATTTAAACCGTCTTGTTAAGCTACTGCTACCGACACCGCTCTTCCAAGGGGCATTTTAACCGTCTTGTTAAGCTACTGCGACCTGCACGTCTCTTTCAGCGGGCATTTAAACCGTCTTGTTAAGCTACTGCGCCTTGCACATCTTTTCCAAGGGGCATTTAAACCGCCTTGTTAAGCTACTGCGGCCTTTACCGCTCTTCCAAGGGGCATTTAAACCATCTTGTTAAGCTACTGCGACCTGCATGTCTCTTCCAAGGGGCATTTAAACCGTCTTGTTAAGCTACTGCGACCTGCACGTCTCTTCAATGGGGCATTTAAACCGTCTTGTTAAGCTACTGCTACCGCCACCGCTCTTCCAAGGAGCATTTTAACCGTCTTGTTAAGCTACTGCGACCTGCACGTCTCTTTCAACGGGCATTTAAACCGTCTTGTTAAGCTACTGTAACCTCCACCTCTTTTCCAAGGGGCATTTAAAACATCTTGTTAAGCTACTGCAACCTGCACGTCTCTTCCAAGTGGCATTTAAACCGTCTTGTTAAGCTACTGCGACCTGCAAGTCTCTTCCAAGGGGCATTTAAACAGTGTTGATAAGCTGATGCGACCTGCATGTCTCTTCCAAGGGGCATTTAAACCGTCTTGTTAAGCTACTGCGACCTCCAACGCTCTTCCAAGGGGCATATAAACCGTCTTGTTAAGCTACTACGACCTGCACGTCTCTTCCAAGGGGCATTTAAACAGTCTTGTTAAGCTACTGCGACTTGCACGTCTTTTCCAAGGGGCATTTTAACCGTCTTGTTAAGCTACTGCGACCTGCACGTCTCTTTCAAGAGGCATTTAAACCATCTTGTTAAGCTACTGCGACCTCCTCAGCTCTTCCAAGGGGCATTTAAGCCGTCTTGTTAAGCTACTGCGACTTGCACGTCTCTTCCAAGGGGCATTTAAACCATCTTGTTAAGCTACTGCGACCTCCTCCGCTCTTCCAAGGGGCATTTAAGCCGTCTTGTTAAGCTACTGCGACCTGCATGTCTCTTCCAAGGGGCATTTAAACCATCTTGTTAAGCTACTGTGACCTGCACGTCTCTTCCAAGGGGCATTTAAACCGTCTTGTTAAGCTGCTGCGACCTGCATGTCTCAACCAAGGGGCATTTAAACCGTCTTGTTAAGCTACTGCGACCTCCACAGCTCTTCCAAGGGGCATTTAATCCGTCTTGTTAAGCTACTGCGACCTGCACGTCTCTGCCAAGGGGCATTTAAACCGTCTTGTTAAGCTACTGCTACCGACACCGCTCTTCCAAGGGGCATTTTAACCGTCTTGTTAAGCTACTGCGACCTGCACGTCTCTTTCAACGAGCATTTAAACCGTCTTGTTAAGGTACTGCGCCTTGCACGTGTTTTCCAAGGGGCATTTAAACCGTCTTGTTAAGCTACTGCGACTTTTACCGCTCTTCCAAGGGGCATTTAAACCGTCTTGTTAAGCTACTGCGACCTGCATGTCTCTTCCAATTGGCATTTAAACCGTCTTGTTAAGCTACTGCGACCTGCACGTCTCTTCCAAGGGGCATTTAAACCATCTTGTTAAGCTACTGCTACCGCCACCGCTCTTCCAAGGGGCATTTTAACCGTCTTGTTAAGCTACTGCGACCTCCACGTTTCTTTCAACGGGCATTTAAACCGTCTTGTTAAGCTACTGTAACCTCCACCTCTTTTCCAAGGGGCATTTAAACCGTCTTGTTAAGCTACTGTAACCTCCACCTCTTTTCCAAGGGGCATTTAAACCATCTTGTTAAGCTACTGCTACTGCCACCGCTCTTACAAGGGACATTTTAACCGTGTTGTTAAGCTACTGCGACCTGCACGTCTCTTTCAGCGGGCATTTAAACCGTCTTATTAAGCTACTGCGCCTTGCACGTCTTTTCCAAGGGGCATTTAAACCATCTTGTTAAGCTACTGCGACCTTTACCGCTCTTCCAAGGGGCATTTAAACCATCTTGTTAAGCTACTGCTACCGCCACCGCTCTTCCAAGGGGCATTTTAACCGTCTTCTTAAGCTACTGCGACCTGCACATCTCTTCCTAGGGGCATTTAAACCATCTTGTTAAGCTGCTGCGATCTGCATGTCTCTTCCAAGGGGCATTTAAACCGTCTTGTTAAGCTACTGCGACCTCCACCGCTCTTACAAGGGGCATTTAAACCATCTTGTTAAGCTACTACGACCTGCACGTCTCTTCCAAGGGGCATTTAAACCCTTTTGTTAAGCTACTGCAACCTGCATGTCTCTTCCAAGGGGCATTTAAACCGTCTTGTTAAGCTATTGCGAACTCCACGTCTCTTCCAAGGTGCATTTAAACCGTCTTGTTAAGTTACTGAAACCTGCACATCTCTTCCAAGGGGCATTTAAACCTTCTTGTTAAGCTACTGCGACCTGCACGTCTCTTCCAAGGGGCATTTAAACAGTCTTGTTAAGCTACTGCGACCTCCACCGCTCTTTCAAGGGGCATTTAAACCGTCTTGTTAAGCTACTGCGACCTGCATGTCTCTTCGAAGGGGCATTTAAACTGTCTTGTTAAGCTACTGCTACCGCCACCGCACTTCCAAGGGGCACTTTAACCGTCTTGTTAAGCTACTGCGACCTGCACGTCTCTTTCAAGGGGCATTTAACCCATCTTGAAAGCTACTGCGACCTGAACGTCTCTTCCAAGGGGCATTTATACCGTCTTGTTAAGCTACTGCGACTTGCACGTCTTTTCCAAGGGGCATTTGAACCGTCTTGTTAAGCTACTGCGACGTGCACGTCTTTTCCAAGGGGCATTTTAACAGTCTTGTTAAGCTACTGTGACCTGCGCGTCTCTTTCAAGGGGCATTTAAACTGACTTGTTAAGCTACTGCGACCTTCACCGCGTTTCCAAGGGGCATTTAAACCGTCTATTTAAGCTACTGCGACCTGCATGTCTCTTTCAAGAGGCATTTAAACTGTCTTGTTAAGCTACTGCGACTTGCACGTCTCTTCCAAGGGGCATTTAAACCATCTTGTTAAGCTACTGCGACCTCCTCCGCTCTTCCAAGGGGCATTTAAGCCGTCTTGTTATGCTACTGCGACCTGCATGTCTCTTCCAAGGGGCATTTAAACCATCTTGTTAAGCTACTGTGATCTGCACGTCTCTTCCAAGGGGCATTTAAACTGTCTTGTTAAGCTGTTGCGACCTGCATGTCTCAACCAAGGGGCATTTAAACCGTCTTGTTAAGCTACTGCGACCTCCACCGTTCTTCCAAGGGGCATTTGAAACGTTTTCTTAAGCTACTGCGACCTGCATGTCTCTTCCAAGGGGCATTTATACCGTCTTGTTAAGCTACTGCGACTTGCACGTCTTTTCCAAGGGGCATTTAAAACGTCTTGTTAAGCTACTGCGACCTCCACCGCTCTTCCAAGGGGCATTTCAACCGTCTTGTTAAGCTACTGCGACCTGCATGTCTCTTCCAAGGGGCATTTAAACCGTCTTGTTAAGCTACTGCGACCTGCACGTCTCTTCCAAGGGGCATTTAAACCGTCTTGTTAAGCTACTGCGACCTGCACGTCTCTTCCAAAGGGCATTTAAACCGTCTTGTTAAGCTACTGCGACCTGCATGTCTCTTCCAAGTGGCATTTAAACCGTCTTGTTAAGCTACTGCGACCTGCACGTTTCTTCCAAGGGGCATTTAAACCATCTTGTTAAGCTACTGCTACCGCCACCGCTCTTCCACGGGGCATTTTAACCGTCTTGTTAAGCTACTGCGACCTGCACATCTCTTCCTAGGGGCATTTAAACTGTCTTGTTAAGCTGCTGCAATCTGCATGTCTCTTCCAAGGGGCATTTAAACTGTCTTGTTAAGCTACTGCGACCTCCACCGCTCTTACAAGGGGCATTTAAACCATGTTGTTAAGCTACTGCGACCTGCACGTCTCTTCCAAGGGACATTTAAACCGTCTTGTTAAGCTACTGCGACCTGCATGTCTCTTCCAAGTGGCATTTAAACCGTCTAGTTAAGCTACTGCGACCTGCACGTCTCTTCCAAGGGGCATTTAAACCATCTTGTTAAGCTGCTGCTACCGCCACCGCTCTTCCAAGGGGCATTTTAACCGTCTTGTTAAGCTACTGCGACCTGCACATCTCTTCCTAGGGGCATTTAAACCATCTTGTTAAGCTGCTGCGATCTGCATGTCTCTTCCAAGGGGCATTTAAACCGTCTTGTTAAGCTACTGCGACCTCCACCGCTCTTGCAAGGGGCATTTAAACCATCTTGTTAAGCTACTGAGACCTGCACGTCTCTTCCAAGGGGCATTTAAACCCTCTTGTTAAGCTACTGCAACCTGCATGTCTCTTCCAAGGGGAATTTAAACCGTCTTGTTAAGCTATTGCGAACTCCACGTCTCTTCCAAGGTGCATTTAAACCGTCTTGTTAAGTTACTGAAACCTGTACATCTGTTCCAAGGGGAATTTAAACCTTCTTGTTAAGCTACTGCGACCTGCACGTCTCTTCCAAGGGGCATTTAAACAGTCTTGTTAAGCTACTGCGACCTCCACCGCTCTTTCAAGGGGCATTTAAACCGTCTTGTTAAGCTACTGCGACCTGCACGTCTCTTCAAATGGGCATTTAAACTGTCTTGTTAGGCTACTGCTACCGCCACCGCACTTCCAAGGGGCACTTTAACCGTCTTGTTAAGCTACTGCGACCTGCACGTCTCTTTCAAGGGGCATTTAAACTGTCTTGTTAAGCTACTGCGACCGCCACCGCTCTTCCAAGGGGCATTTAAACCGTCTTCTTAAGCTACTGCGACCTGCATGTCTCTTCCATGGGGCATTTAAACCGTCTTGAAAGCTACTGCGACCTGCATGTCTCTCCCAAGGGGCATTTATACCGTCTTGTTAAGCTACTGCCACTAGCACGTCTTTTCCAAGGGGCATTTAAACCGTCTTGTTAAGCTACTGCGACGTTCACGTCTTTTGCAAGCGATCATTTAAACCGTCTTGTTAAGCTACTGCGACCTCCACCGCTCTTCCAAGGGGCATTTTAACCGTCTTATTAAGCTACTGCGACCTGCGCGTATCTTTCAAGGGGCGTTTAAACTGACTTGTTAAGCTACTGCGACCTTCACCGCTCTTCCAAGGGGCATTTAAACCGTCTTTTTAAGCTACTGCGACCTGCATGTCTCTTCCAAGGGGCATTTAAACCATCTTTTTAAGCTACTGCGACCTCCACCGCTCTTCCAAGGGGCATATAAACCGTCTTGTTAAGCTACTACGACCTGCACGTCTCTTCCAAGGGGCATTTAAACCGTCTTGTTAAGCTACTGCGACCTGTACGTCTCTTCCAAGGGGCATTTAAACCGTCTTGTTAAGCTACTGCGACCTGCATGTCTCTTCCAATTGGCATTTAAACCGTCTTGTTAAGCTACTGCGACCTGCACGTCTGTTCCAAGGGGCATTTAAAACATCTTGTTAAGCTACTGCTACCGCCACCGCTCTTCCAAGGGGCATTTTAACCGTCTTGTTAAGCTGCTGCGATCTGCATGTCTCTTCCAAGGGGCATTTAAACCGTCGTGTTAAGCTACTGCGACCTCCACCGCTCTTACAAGGGGCATTTAAACCATCTTGTTAAGCTACTGCGACCTGCACGTCTCTTCCAAGGGGCATTTAAACCCTCTTGTTAAGCTACTGCAACCTGCATGTCTCTTCCAAGGGGCATTTAAACCATCTTGTTAAGCTGCTGCGACCTGCATGTCTCAACCAAGGGCCATTTAAACCGTCTTCTTAATCGACTGCGACCTCCACCGCTCTTCCAAGGGGCGTTTAAACCGTCTTTTTAAGCTACTGCGACCTGCATGTCTCTTCCAAGTGGCATTTAAACCTTCTTTTTAAGCTACTGCGACCTGCACGTCTCTTCCAAGGGGCATTTAAACCGTCTTGTTAAGCTGCTGCGACCTGCATGTCTCAACCCAGGGCCATTTAAACCGTCTTCTTAAGCGTCTGCGACCTCCACCGCTCTTCCAAGGGGCGTTTAAACCGTCTTTTTAAGCTACTGCGACCTGCATGTCTCTTCCAAGTGGCATTTAAACCATCTTTTTAAGCTACTGCGACCTCCACCGCTCTTCCAAGGGGCATTTAAACCATCTTGTTAAGCTACTGCGACCTGCACGGTTCTTCCAAGGGGCATTTAAACCGTCTTGTTAAGCTACTGCTACTGCCACCGCTCTTCCAAGGGACATTTTATCCGTGTTGTTAAGCTACTGCGACCTGCACGTCTGTTCCAAGGGGCATTTAAAACATCTTGTTGAGCTACTGCTACCGTCACCGCTCTTCCAAGGGGCATTTTAACCGTCTTGTTAAGCTACTGCGACCTGCACATCTCTTCCTAGGGGCATTTAAACCGTCTTGTTAAGCTGCTGCGATCTGCATGTCTCTTCCAAGGGGCATTTAAACCGTCTTGTTAAGCTACTGCGACCTCCACCGCTCTTACAAGGGGCATTTAAACCATCTTGTTAAGCTACTGCGACCTGCACGTCTCTTCCAAGGGGCATTTAAACCCTCTTGTTAAGCTACTGCAACCTGCATGTCTCTTCCAAGGGGCATTTAAACCATCTTGTTAAGCTGCTGCGACCTGCATGTCTCAACCAAGGGCCATTTAAACCGTCTTCTTAAGCGACTGCGACCTCCACCGCTCTTCCAAGGGGCGTTTAAACCGTCTTTTTAAGCTACTGCGACCTGCATGTCTCTTCCAAGTGGCATTTAAGCCATCTTTTTAAGCTACTGCGACCTGCACGTCTCTTCCAAGGGGCATTTAAACCGTCTTGTTAAGCTGCTGCGACCTGCATGTCTCAACCAAGGGCCATTTAAACCGTCTTCTTAAGCGACTGCGACCTCCACCGCTCTTCCAAGGGGCGTTTAAACCGTCTTTTTAAGCTACTGCGACCTGCATGTCTCTTCCAAGTGGCATTTAAACCATCTTTTTAAGCTACTGCGACCTCCACCGCTCTTCCAAGGGGCATTTAAACCATCTTGTTAAGCTACTGCGACCTGCACGGTTCTTCCAAGGGGCATTTAAACCGTCTTGTTAAGCTACTGCTACTGCCACCGCTCTTCCAAGGGACATTTTAACCGTGTTGTTAAGCTACTGCGACCTGCACGTCTCTTTCAGCGGGCATTTAAACCGTCTTGTTAAGCTACTGCGCCTTGCACGTCTTTTCCAAGGGGCATTTAAACCGTCTTGTTAAGCTACTGCGACCTTTACCGCTCTTCCAAGGGGCATTTAAACCGTCTTTTTAAGCTACTGCGACCTGCACGTCTCTTCCAAGGGGCATTGAAACCATCTTGTTAAGCTACTGCTACCGCCACCGCTCTTCCAAGGGGCATTTTAACCGTCTTGTTAAGCTACTGCGACCTGCACATCTCTTCCTAGGGGCATTTAAACCGTCTTGTTAAGCTGCTGCGATCTGCATGTCTCTTCCAAGGGGCATTTAAACCGTCTTGTTAAGCTACTGCGACCTCCACCGCTCTTACAAGGGTCATTTAAACCCTCTTGTTAAGTTACTGAAACCTGCACATCTCTTCCAGGGGGCATTTAAACCGTCTTGTTAAGCTACTGTGACCTGCGCGTCTCTTTCAAGGGGCATTTAAACTGACTTGTTAAGCTACTGCGACCTTCACCGCTCTTCCAAGGGGCATTTAAACCGTCTTTTTAAGCTACTGCGACCTGCATGTCTCTTCCAAGTGGCATTTAAACCATCTTTTTAAGCTACTGCGACCTGCACGTCTCTTCCAAGGGGCATTTAAACCGTCTTGTTAAGCTGCTGCGACCTGCATGTCTCAATCAAGGGCATTTAAATCGTCTTCTTAAGCTACTGCGACCTCCACCGCTCTTCCAAAGGGCATTTAAACCATCTTGTTAAGCTACTGCGACCTGCTCGTCTCTTCCAAGGGGCATTTAAACCGTCTTGTTAAGCTACTGCTACTGCCACCGCTCTTCCAAGGGACATTTTAACCGTGTTGTTAAGCTACTGCGACCTGCACGTCTCTTTCAGCGGGCATTTAAACCGTCTTGTTAAACTACTGCGACCTTTATCGCTCTTTCAAGGGGCATTTAAACCATCTTGTTAATCTACTGCGACCTGCATGTCTCTTCCAAGGGGCATTTAAACCGTCTTGTTAAGCTACTGCGACCTGCACGTTTCTTACAAGGGGCATTTAAACCGTCTTGTTAAGCTACTGCTACCGCCATCGCTCTTCCAAGGGGCATTTTAACCGTCTTGTTAAGCTATGGCGACCTGCACGTCTCTTTCAACGGGCATTTAAACTGTCTTGTTAAGCTACTGTAACCTCCACCTCTTTTCCAAGGGGCATTTAAAACGTCTTGTTAAGCTACTGCGACCTGCACGTCTCTTCCAAGGGGCATTTAAACCGTCTTGTTAAGCTACTGCTACAGCCACCGCTCTTCCAAGGGACATTTTAACCGTGTTGTTAAGCTACTGCGACCTGCACGTCTCTTTCAGCGGGCATTTAAACCGTATTGTTAAGCTACTGCGCCTTGCACGTCTTTTCCAAGGGGTATTTAAACCGTCTTGTTAAGCTACTGCGACCTTTACCGCTCTACCAAGGGGCATTTAAACCGTCTTGTTAAGCTACTGCGACCTGCACGTCTCTTCCAAGGGGCATTTAAACAATCTTGTTAAGCTACTGCGACCTGCACGTCTCTTCCAAGGGGTATTTAAACCGTCTTGTTAAGCTACTGCGAACTGCACGTCTCTTCCAAGGGGCATTTAAACCATCTTGTTAAGCTACTGCTACCGCCACCGCTCTTCCAAGTGGCATTTAAACCATCTTGTTAAGCTACTGCGAACTGCACGTCTCTTGCAAGGGGCATTTAAACCCTCTTGTTAAGCTACTGCAACCTGCATGTCTCTTCCAAGGGGCATTTAAACCGTCTTGTTAAACTATTGCGAACTCCACGTCTCTTCCAAGGTGCATTTAAGCCGTCTTGTTAAGTTACTGAAACCTGCACATCTCTTCCAAGGGGCATTTAAACCTTCTTGTTAAGCTACTGCGACCTGCACGTCTCTTCCAAGGGGCATTTAAACAGTCTTGTTAAGCTACTGCGACCTCCACCGCTCTTTCAAGGGGAATTTAAACCGTCTTGTTAAGCTACTGCGACCTGCATGTCTCTTCCAAGGGCATTTAAACTGTCTTGTTAACCTACTGCTACCGCCACCGCACTTCCAAGGGGCACTTTAACCGTTTTGTTAAGCTACTGCGACCTTTATCGCTCTTTCAAGGGGCATTTAAACCATCTTGTTAAGCTACTGCGACCTGCATGTCTCTTCCAAGGGGCATTTAAACCGTCCTGTTAAGCTACTGCGACCTGCACGTTTCTTACAAGGGGCATTTAAACCGTCTTGTTAAGCTACTGCTACCGCCATCGCTCTTCCAAGGGGCATTTTAACCGTCTTGTTAAGCTATGGCGACCTGCACGTCTCTTTCAACGGGCATTAAAACTGTCTTGTTAAGCTACTGTAACCTACACCTCTTTTCCAAGGGGAATTTAAAACGTCTTGTTAAGCTACTGCGACCTCTACCTCTCTTCCAAGGGGCATTTAAACCGTCTTGTTAAGCTACTGCGACCTGCACGTCTCTTCCAAGGGGCATTTAAACCGTCTTGTTAAGCTACTGCTACAGCCACCGCTCTTCCAAGGGACATTTTAACTGTGTTGTTAAGCTACTGCGACCTGCACGTCTCTTTCAGCGGGCATTTAAACCGTCTTGTTAAGCTACTGCGCCTTGCACGTCTTTTCCAAGGGGCATTTAAACCGTCTTGTTAAGCTACTGCGACCTTTACCTCTCTACCAAGGGGCATTTAAACCGTCTTGTTAAGCTACTGCGACCTGCACGTCTCTTCCAAGGGGCATTTAAACAATCTTGTTAAGCTACTGCTACCGCCACCGCTCTTCCAAGGGGCATTTAAACCGTCTTTTTAAGCTACTGCGACCTGCATGTCTCTTCCAAGTGGCATTTAAACCATCTTTTTAAGCTACTGCGACCTGCACGTCTTTTCCAAGGGACATTTAAACCATCTTTTTAAGCTACTGCGACCTGCACGTCTTTTCCAAGGGACATTTAAACCGTCTTGTTAAGCTGCTGCGACCTGCATGTCTCAATCAAGGGCCATTTAAACCGTCTTCTTAAGCTACTGCGACCTCCACCGCTCTTCCAAGGGGCATTTAAACCGTCTTGTTAAGCTACTGCGACCTGCACGTCTCTTCCAAGGGGCATTTAAACCGTCTTGTTAAGCTACTGCTACTGCCACCGCTCTTCCAAGGGACATTTTAACCGTGTTGTTAAGCTACTGCGACCTGCACGTCTCTTTCAGCGGGCATTTAAACCGTCTTGTTAAGCTACTGCGCCTTGCATGTCTTTTCCAAGGGGCATTTAAACCGTCTTGTTAAGCTACTGCGACCTTTACCGCTCTTTCAAGGGGCATTTAAACCATCTTGTTAAGCTACTGCGACCTGCATGTCTCTTCCAAGGGGCATTTAAACCGTCTTGTTAAGCTACTGCGACCTGCACGTCTCTTCCAAGGGGCATTTAAACCGTCTTGTTAAGCTACTACTACCGCCACCGCTCTTCCAAGGGGCATTTTAACCGTCTTGTTAAGCTACTGCGACCTGCACGTCTCTTTCAACGGGCATTTAAACCGTCTTGTTAAGCTACTGTAACCTCCACCTCTTTTCCAAGGGGCATTTAAAACATCTTTTTAAGCTACTGCAACCTGCACGTCTCTTCCAAGTGGCATTTAAACCGTCTTGTTAAGCTACTGCGACCTGCAAGTCTCTTCAAAGGGACATTTAAACAGTCTTGATAAGCTGATGCGACCTGCATGTCTCTTCCAAGGGGCATTTAAACCGTCTTGTTAAGCTACTGCGACCTCCAACGCTCTTCCAAGGGGCATATAAACCGTCTTGTTAAGCTACTACGACCTGCACGTCTCTTCCAAGGGGCATTTAAACCGTCTTGTTAAGCTATTGCGACTTGCACGTCTTTTCCAAGGGGCATTTTAACCTTCTTGTTAAGCTACTGCGACCTGCACGTCTCTTTCAAGAGGCATTTAAACCGTCATGTTAAGCTACTGCGACTTGCACGTCTCTTCCAAGGGGCATTTAAACCATCTTGTTAAGCTACTGCGACCTCCTCCGCTCTTCCAAGGGGCATTTAAGCCGTCTTGTTAAGCTACTGCGACCTGCATGTCTCTTCCAAGGGGCATTTAAACCATCTTGTCAAGCTACTGTGATCTGCACGTCTCTTCCAAGGGGCATTTAAAACGTCTTGTTAAGCTGCTGCGACCTGCATGTCTCAACCAAGGGGCATTTAAACCGTCTTGTTAAGCTACTGCGACCTCCACCGCTCTTCCAAGGGGCATTTAAACCGTCTTGTTAAGCTACTGCTACCGCCATGCTCTTCCAAGGGGCATTTTAACCGTCTTGTTAAGCTACTGCGACCTGCACGTCTCTTTCAACGGGCATTTAAACCGTCTTGTTAAGCTACTGTAACCTCCACCTCTTTTCCAAGGGGCATTTAAACCGTCTTGTTAAGCTACTGCAACCTGCACGACTCTTCCAAGGTGCATTTAAACCGTCTTGTTAAGCTACTGCGACCTGCATGTCTCTTCCAAGGGGCATTTAAACCGTCTTGTTAAGCCACTGCGACCTGCACGTCTCTTCCAAGGGGCATTTAAACTGTCTTGTTAAGCTGCTGCGACCTCCAAGTCTCTTTCAAGGGGCATTTAAACCGCCTTGTTAAGCTACTGCGACCTGCACTTCTCTTCCAAGGCGCATTTAAACCGTCTTTTTAAGCTACTGCGACTTGCACGTCTCTTCCAAGGGGCATCTAAACCGTGTTCTTAAGCTACTGTAACCTCCATCACTTTTCCAGGGGGCATTTAAACAGTCTTGTTAAGCTAATGCGACCTGCACCTCTCTTCAATGGGGCATTTAAACCATCTTGTTAAGCTACTGCGGCCTGCATGTCTCTACCAAGGGGCATTTAAACCATCTTGTTAAGCTACTGCGACCTGCACGTCTCTTCCAAGGGGCATTTAAACAGTCTTGTTAAGCTGCTGCGACCTGCATATCTGTTCCAAAGGGCATTTAAACTGTCATGTTCAGCTACTGCGACCTCCTCCGCTCTTCCAAGGGGCATTTAAACCGTCTTGTTAAGCTACTGCAACCTGCACGTCTCTTCCAAGGGGCATTTAAACCGTCTTGTTAAGCTACTGCGACCTGCAAGTCTCTTCCAAGGGGTATTTAAACCGTCTTGATAAGCTGCTGCGACCTGCATTTCTCTTCCAAGTGGCATTTAAAACGTCTTGTTAAGCTACTGCGACCTCCATCGCTCTTCCAAGGGGCATTTAAACTGTCTTGTTAAGCTACTGCTACCGCCACCGCTCTTCCAAGGGGCATTTTATCCGTCTTGTTAAGCTACTGCTACCTGCACGTCTCTTTCAAGAGGCATTTAAACCGTCATGTTAAGCTACTGCGACTTGCACGTCTTTTCCAAGGGGCATTTAAACCATCTTGTTAAGCTACTGCGACCTGCTCCGCTCTTCCAAGGGGCATTTAAGCCGTCTTGTTAAGCTAATGCGACCTGCACGTCTCTTCAATGGGGCATTTAAACCGTCTTGTTAAGCTACTGCGACCTGCATGTCTCTTCCAAGGGTCATTTAAACCGTCTTGTTAAGCTACTGCGACCTGCACGTCTCTTCCAAGGGGCATTTAAACCGTCTTGTTAAGCTAATGCGACCTGCACGTCTCTTCAATGGGGCATTTAAACCGTCTTGTTAAGCTACTGCGACCTGCATGTCTCTTCCAAGGGGCATTTAAACCGTCTTGTTAAGCTACTGCGACCTGCACGTCTCTTCTAAGGGGCATTTAAACCGTCTTGTTAAGCTACTGCGACCTGCATGTCTCTTCCAAGGGGCATTTAAACCGTCTTGTTAAGCTACTGCTACTGCCACCGCTCTTCCAAGGGACATTTTAACCGTGTTGTTAAGCTACTGCGACCTGCACGTCTCTTTCAGCGGGCATTTAAACCGTCTTGTTAAACTACTGCGACCTTTATCGCTCTTTCAAGGGGCATTTAAACCATCTTGTTAATCTACTGCGACCTGCATGTCTCTTCCAAGGGGCATTTAAACCGTCTTGTTAAGCTACTGCGACCTGCACGTTTCTTACAAGGGGCATTTAAACCGTCTTGTTAAGCTACTGCTACCGCCATCGCTCTTCCAAGGGGCATTTTAACCGTCTTGTTAAGCTATGGCGACCTGCACGTCTCTTTCAACGGGCATTTAAACTGTCTTGTTAAGCTACTGTAACCTCCACCTCTTTTCCAAGGGGCATTTAAAACGTCTTGTTAAGCTACTGCGACCTGCACGTCTCTTCCAAGGGGCATTTAAACCGTCTTGTTAAGCTACTGCTACAGCCACCGCTCTTCCAAGGGACATTTTAACCGTGTTGTTAAGCTACTGCGACCTGCACGTCTCTTTCAGCGGGCATTTAAACCGTCTTGTTAAGCTACTGCGCCTTGCACGTCTTTTCCAAGGGGTATTTAAACCGTCTTGTTAAGCTACTGCGACCTTTACCGCTCTACCAAGGGGCATTTAAACCGTCTTGTTAAGCTACTGCGACCTGCACGTCTCTTCCAAGGAGCATTTAAACAATCTTGTTAAGCTACTGCTACCGCCACCGCTCTTCCAAGGGGCATTTAAACCATCTTGTTAAGCTACTGCGAACTGCACGTCTCTTGCAAGGGGCATTTAAACCCTCTTGTTAAGCTACTGCAACCTGCATGTCTCTTCCAAGGGGCATTTAAACCGTCTTGTTAAACTATTGCGAACTCCACGTCTCTTCCAAGGTGCATTTAAGCCGTCTTGTTAAGTTACTGAAACCTGCACATCTCTTCCAAGGGGCATTTAAACCTTCTTGTTAAGCTACTGCGACCTGCACGTCTCTTCCAAGGGGCATTTAAACAGTCTTGTTAAGCTACTGCGACCTCCACCGCTCTTTCAAGGGGAATTTAAACCGTCTTGTTAAGCTACTGCGACCTGCATGTCTCTTCCAAGGGGCATTTAAACTGTCTTGTTAACCTACTGCTACCGCCACCGCACTTCCAAGGGGCACTTTAACCGTTTTGTTAAGCTACTGCGACCTTTATCGCTCTTTCAAGGGGCATTTAAACCATCTTGTTAAGCTACTGCGACCTGCATGTCTCTTCCAAGGGGCATTTAAACCGTCTTGTTAAGCTACTGCGACCTGCACGTTTCTTACAAGTGGCATTTAAACCGTCTTGTTAAGCTACTGCTACCGCCATGGCTCTTCCAAGGGGCATTTTAACCGTCTTGTTAAGCTATGGCGACCTGCACGTCTCTTTCAACGGGCATTTAAACTGTCTTGTTAAGCTACTGTAACCTCCACCTCTTTTCCAAGGGGCATTTAAAACGTCTTGTTAAGCTACTGCGACCTCTACCTCTCTTCCAAGTGGCATTTAAACCGTCTTGTTAAGCTACTGCGACCTGCACGTCTCTTCCAAGGGGCATTTAAACCGTCTTGTTAAGCTACTGCTACAGCCACCGCTCTTCCAAGGGACATTTTAACCGTGTTGTTAAGCTACTGCGACCTGCACGTCTCTTTCAGCGGGCATTTAAACCGTCTTGTTAAGCTACTGCGCCTTGCACGTCTTTTCCAAGGGGCATTTAAACCGTCTTGTTAAGCTACTGCGACCTTTACCACTCTACCAAGGGGCATTTAAACCGTCTTGTTAAGCTACTGCGACCTGCACGTCTCTTCCAAGGGGCATTTAAACAATCTTGTTAAGCTACTGCTACCGCCACCGCTCTTCCAAGGGGCATTTAAACCATCTTGTTAAGCTACTGCGACCTGCACGTCTCTTGCAAGGGGCATTTAAACAGTCTTGTTAAGCTGCTGCGACCTGCATATCTGTTCCAAAGGGCATTTAAACTGTCATGTTCAGCTACTGCGACCTCCTCCGCTCTTCCAAGGGGCATTTAAACCGTCTTGTTAAGCTACTGCAACCTGCACGTCTCTTCCAAGGGGCATTTAACCGTCTTGTTAAGCTACTGCGACCTGCAAGTCTCTTCCAAGGGGTATTTAAACCGTCTTGATAAGCTGCTGCGACCTGCATTTCTCTTCCAAGTGGCATTTAAAACGTCTTGTTAAGCTACTGCGACCTCCATCGCTCTTCCAAGGGGCATTTAAACTGTCTTGTTAAGCTACTGCTACCGCCACCGCTCTTCCAAGGGGCATTTTATCCGTCTTGTTAAGCTACTGCTACCTGCACGTCTCTTTCAAGAGGCATTTAAACCGTCATGTTAAGCTACTGCGACTTGCACGTCTTTTCCAAGGGGCATTTAAACCATCTTGTTAAGCTACTGCGACCTGCTCCGCTCTTCCAAGGGGCATTTAAGCCGTCTTGTTAAGCTAATGCGACCTGCACGTCTCTTCAATGGGGCATTTAAACCGTCTTGTTAAGCTACTGCGACCTGCATGTCTCTTCCAAGGGGCATTTAAACCGTCTTGTTAAGCTACTGCTACTGCCACCGCTCTTCCAAGGGACATTTTAACCGTGTTGTTAAGCTACTGCGACCTGCACGTCTCTTTCAGCGGGCATTTAAACCGTCTTGTTAAACTACTGCGACCTTTATCGCTCTTTCAAGGGGCATTTAAACCATCTTGTTAATCTACTGCGACCTGCATGTCTCTTCCAAGGGGCATTTAAACCGTCTTGTTAAGCTACTGCGACCTGCACGTTCCTTACAAGGGGCATTTAAACCGTCTTGTTAAGCTACTGCTACCGCCATCGCTCTTCCAAGGGGCATTTTAACCGTCTTGTTAAGCTATGGCGACCTGCACGTCTCTTTCAACGGGCATTTAAACTGTCTTGTTAAGCTACTGTAACCTCCACCTCTTTTCCAAGGGGCATTTAAAACGTCTTGTTAAGCTACTGCGACCTGCACGTCTCTTCCAAGGGGCATTTAAACCGTCTTGTTAAGCTACTGCTACAGCCACCGCTCTTCCAAGGGACATTTTAACCGTGTTGTTAAGCTACTGCGACCTGCACGTCTCTTTCAGCGGGCATTTAAACCGTCTTGTTAAGCTACTGCGCCTTGCACGTCTTTTCCAAGGGGTATTTAAACCGTCTTGTTAAGCTACTGCGACCTTTACCGCTCTACCAAGGGGCATTTAAACCGTCTTGTTAAGCTACTGCGACCTGCACGTCTATTCCAAGGAGCATTTAAACAATCTTGTTAAGCTACTGCTACCGCCACCGCTCTTCCAAGGGGCATTTAAACCGTCTTGTTAAGCTATGGCGACCTGCACGTCTCTTTCAACGGGCATTTAAACTGTCTTGTTAAGCTACTGTAACCTCCACCTCTTTTCCAAGGGGCATTTAAAACGTCTTGTTAAGCTACTGCGACCTGCACGTCTCTTCCAAGGGGCATTTAAACCGTCTTGTTAAGCTACTGCTACAGCCACCGCTCTTCCAAGGGGCATTTTAACCGTGTTGTTAAGCTACTGCGACCTGCACGTCTCTTTCAGCGGGCATTTAAACCGTCTTGTTAAGCTACTGCGCCTTGCACGTCTTTTCCAAGGGGTATTTAAACCGTCTTGTTAAGCTACTGCGACCTTTACCGCTCTACCAAGGGGCATTTAAACCGTCTTGTTAAGCTACTGCGACCTGCAAGTCTATTCCAAGGAGCATTTAAACAATCTTGTTAAGCTACTGCTACCGCCACCGCTCTTCCAAGGGGCATTTAAACCATCTTGTTAAGCTACTGCGAACTGCACGTCTCTTGCAAGGGGCATTTAAACCCTCTTGTTAAGCTACTGCAACCTGCATGTCTCTTCCAAGGGGCATTTAAACCGTCTTGTTAAACTATTGCGAACTCCACGTCTCTTCCAAGGTGCATTTAAGCCGTCTTGTTAAGTTACTAAAACCTGCACATCTCTTCCAAGGGGCATTTAAACCTTCTTGTTAAGCTACTGCGACCTGCACGTCTCTTCCAAGGGGCATTTAAACAGTCTTGTTAAGCTACTGCGACCTCCACCGCTCTTTCAAGGGGAATTTAAACCGTCTTGTTAAGCTACTGCGACCTGCATGTCTCTTCCAAGGGGCATTTAAACTGTCTTGTTAACCTACTGCTACCGCCACCGCACTTCCAAGGGGCACTTTAACCGTTTTGTTAAGCTACTGCGACCTTTATCGCTCTTTCAAGGGGCATTTAAACCATCTTGTTAAGCTACTGCGACCTGCATGTCTCTTCCAAGGGGCATTTAAACCGTCTTGTTAAGCTACTGCGACCTGCACGTTTCTTACAAGGGGCATTTAAACCGTCTTGTTAAGCTACTGCTACCGCCATCGCTCTTCCAAGGGGCATTTTAACCGTCTTGTTAAGCTATGGCGACCTGCACGTCTCTTTCAACGGGCATTTAAACTGTCTTGTTAAGCTACTGTAACCTCCACCTCTTTTCCAAGGGGCATTTAAAACGTCTTGTTAAGCTACTGCGACCTCTACCTCTCTTCCAAGTGGCATTTAAACCGTCTTGTTAAGCTACTGCGACCTGCACGTCTCTTCCAAGGGGCATTTAAACCGTCTTGTTAAGCTACTGCTACAGCCACCGCTCTTCCAAGGGACATTTTAACCGTGTTGTTAAGCTACTGCGACCTGCACGTCTCTTTCAGCGGGCATTTAAACCGTCTTGTTAAGCTACTGCGCCTTGCACGTCTTTTCCAAGGGGCATTTAAACCGTCTTGTTAAGCTACTGCGACCTTTACCACTCTACCAAGGGGCATTTAAACCGTCTTGTTAAGCTACTGCGACCTGCACGTCTCTTCCAAGGGGCATTTAAACAATCTTGTTAAGCTACTGCTACCGCCACCGCTCTTCCAAGGGGCATTTAAACCATCTTGTTAAGCTACTGCGACCTGCACGTCTCTTGCAAGGGGCATTTAAACAGTCTTGTTAAGCTGCTGCGACCTGCATATCTGTTCCAAAGGGCATTTAAACTGTCATGTTCAGCTACTGCGACCTCCTCCGCTCTTCCAAGGGGCATTTAAACCGTCTTGTTAAGCTACTGCAACCTGCACGTCTCTTCCAAGGGGCATTTAAACCGTCTTGTTAAGCTACTGCGACCTGCAAGTCTCTTCCAAGGGGTATTTAAACCGTCTTGATAAGCTGCTGCGACCTGCATTTCTCTTCCAAGTGGCATTTAAAACGTCTTGTTAAGCTACTGCGACCTCCATCGCTCTTCCAAGGGGCATTTAAACTGTCTTGTTAAGCTACTGCTACCGCCACCGCTCTTCCAAGGGGCATTTTATCCGTCTTGTTAAGCTACTGCTACCTGCACGTCTCTTTCAAGAGGCATTTAAACCGTCATGTTAAGCTACTGCGACTTGCACGTCTTTTCCAAGGGGCATTTAAACCATCTTGTTAAGCTACTGCGACCTGCTCCGCTCTTCCAAGGGGCATTTAAGCCGTCTTGTTAAGCTAATGCGACCTGCACGTCTCTTCAATGGGGCATTTAAACCGTCTTGTTAAGCTACTGCGACCTGCATGTCTCTTCCAAGGGTCATTTAAACCGTCTTGTTAAGCTACTGCGACCTGCACGTCTCTTCCAAGGGGCATTTAAACCGTCTTGTTAAGCTAATGCGACCTGCACGTCTCTTCAATGGGGCATTTAAACCGTCTTGTTAAGCTACTGCGACCTGCATGTCTCTTCCAAGGGGCATTTAAACCGTCTTGTTAAGCTACTGCGACCTGCACGTCTCTTCTAAGGGGCATTTAAACCGTCTTGTTAAGCTACTGCGACCTGCATGTCTCTTCCAAGGGGCATTTAAACCGTCTTGTTAAGCTACTGCTACTGCCACCGCTCTTCCAAGGGACATTTTAACCGTGTTGTTAAGCTACTGCGACCTGCACGTCTCTTTCAGCGGGCATTTAAACCGTCTTGTTAAACTACTGCGACCTTTATCGCTCTTTTAAGGGGCATTTAAACCATCTTGTTAATCTACTGCGACCTGCATGTCTCTTCCAAGGGGCATTTAAACCGTCTTGTTAAGCTACTGCGACCTGCACGTTTCTTACAAGGGGCATTTAAACCGTCTTGTTAAGCTACTGCTACCGCCATCGCTCTTCCAAGGGGCATTTTAACCGTCTTGTTAAGCTATGGCGACCTGCACGTCTCTTTCAACGGGCATTTAAACTGTCTTGTTAAGCTACTGTAACCTCCACCTCTTTTCCAAGGGGCATTTAAAACGTCTTGTTAAGCTACTGCGACCTGCACGTCTCTTCCAAGGGGCATTTAAACCGTCTTGTTAAGCTACTGCTACAGCCACCGCTCTTCCAAGGGACATTTTAACCGTGTTGTTAAGCTACTGCGACCTGCACGTCTCTTTCAGCGGGCATTTAAACCGTCTTGTTAAGCTACTGCGCCTTGCACGTCTTTTCCAAGGGGTATTTAAACCGTCTTGTTAAGCTACTGCGACCTTTACCGCTCTACCAAGGGGCATTTAAACCGTCTTGTTAAGCTACTGCGACCTGCACGTCTCTTCCAAGGAGCATTTAAACAATCTTGTTAAGCTACTGCTACCGCCACCGCTCTTCCAAGGGGCATTTAAACCATCTTGTTAAGCTACTGCGAACTGCACGTCTCTTGCAAGGGGCATTTAAACCCTCTTGTTAAGCTACTGCAACCTGCATGTCTCTTCCAAGGGGCAATTAAACCGTCTTGTTAAACTATTGCGTACTCCACGTCTCTTCCAAGGTGCATTTAAGCCGTCTTGTTAAGTTACTGAAACCTGCACATCTCTTCCAAGGGGCATTTAAACCTTCTTGTTAAGCTACTGCGACCTGCACGTCTCTTCCAAGGGGCATTTAAACAGTCTTGTTAAGCTACTGCGACCTCCACCGCTCTTTCAAGGGGAATTTAAACCGTCTTGTTAAGCTACTGCGACCTGCATGTCTCTTCCAAGGGGCATTTAAACTGTCTTGTTAACCTACTGCTACCGCCACCGCACTTCCAAGGGGCACTTTAACCGTTTTGTTAAGCTACTGCGACCTTTATCGCTCTTTCAAGGGGCATTTAAACCATCTTGTTAAGCTACTGCGACCTGCATGTCTCTTCCAAGGGGCATTTAAACCGCCTTGTTAAGCTACTGCGACCTGCACGTTTCTTACAAGGGGCATTTAAACCGTCTTGTTAAGCTACTGCTACCGCCATCGCTCTTCCAAGGGGCATTTTAACCGTCTTGTTAAGCTATGGCGACCTGCACGTCTCTTTCAACGGGCATTTAAACTGTCTTGTTAAGCTACTGTAACCTCCACCTCTTTTCCAAGGGGCATTTAAAACGTCTTGTTAAGCTACTGCGACCTCCACCTCTCTTCCAAGTGGCATTTAAACCGTCTTGTTAAGCTACTGCGACCTGCACGTCTCTTCCAAGGGGCATTTAAACCGTCTTGTTAAGCTACTGCTACAGCCACCGCTCTTCCAAGGGACATTTTAACCGTGTTGTTAAGCTACTGCGACCTGCACGTCTCTTTCAGCGGGCATTTAAACCGTCTTGTTAAGCTACTGCGCCTTGCACGTCTTTTCCAAGGGGCATTTAAACCGTCTTGTTAAGCTACTGCGACCTTTACCACTCTACCAAGGGGCATTTAAACCGTCTTGTTAAGCTACTGCGACCTGCACGTCTCTTCCAAGGGGCATTTAAACAATCTTGTTAAGCTACTGCTACCGCCACCGCTCTTTCAAGGGGCATTTAAACCATCTTGTTAAGCTACTGCGAACTGCACGTCTCTTGCAAGGGGCATTTAAACCCTCTTGTTAAGCTACTGCAACCTGCATGTCTCTTCCAAGGGGCATTTAAACCGTCTTGTTAAACTATTGCGAACTCCACGTCTCTTCCAAGGTGCATTTAAGCCGTCTTGTTAAGTTACTGAAACCTGCACATCTCTTCCAAGGGGCATTTAAACCTTCTTGTTAAGCTACTGCGACCTGCACGTCTCTTCCAAGGGGCATTTAAACAGTCTTGTTAAGCTACTGCGACCTCCACCGCTCTTTCAAGGGGCATTTAAACCGTCTTGTTAAGCTACTGTGACCTGCATGTCTCTTCCAAGGGGCATTTAAACTGTCTTGTTAACCTACTGCTACCGCCACCGCACTTCCAAGGGGCACTTTAACCGTTTTGTTAAGCTACTGCGACCTGCACGTCTCTTTCAGCGGGCATTTAAACTGTCTTGTTAAGCTACTGCGACCGCCACCGCTCTTCCAAGGGGCATTTAAACCGAACCGTCTTGTTAAGCTACTGTGACCTGCATGTCTCTTCCAAGGGGCATTTAAACCGTCTTGAAAGCTACTGCGACCTGCACGTCTCTTCCAAGGGGCAATTATTCCGTCTTGTTAAGCTACTGCGACTTGCACGTCTTTTCCAAGGGGCATTTAAACCGTCTTGTTAAGCTACTGCGACGTGCACGTCTTTTCCAACGGGCATTTTAACCGTCTTGTTAAGCTACTGTGACCTGCGCGTCTCTTTCAAGGGGCATTTAAACTGACTTGTTAAGCTACTGCGGCCTTCACCGCTCTTCCAAGGGGCATTTAAACCGTCTTTTTAAGCTACTGCGACCTGCATGTCTCTTCCAAGTGGCATTTAAACCATCTTTTTAAGCTACTGCGACCTGCACGTCTTTTCCAAGGGACATTTAAACCGTCTTGTTAAGCTGCTGCGACCTGCATGTCTCAATCAAGGGCCATTTAAACCGTCTTCTTAAGCTACTGCGACCTCCACCGCTCTTCCAAGGGGCATTTAAACCGTCTTGTTAAGCTACTGCGACCTGCACGTCTCTTCCAAGGGGCATTTAAACCGTCTTGTTAAGCTACTGCTACTGCCACCGCTCTTCCAAGGGACATTTTAACCGTGTTGTTAAGCTACTGCGACCTGCACGTCTCTTTCAGCGGGCATTTAAACCGTCTTGTTAAGCTACTGCGCCTTGCACGTCTTTTCCAAGGGGCATTTAAACCGTCTTGTTAAGCTACTGCGACCTTTACCGCTCTTTCAAGGGGCATTTAAACCATCTTGTTAAGCTACTGCGACCTGCATGTCTCTTCCAAGGGGCATTTAAACCGTCTTGTTAAGCTACTGCGACCTGCACGTCTCTTCCAAGGGGCATTTAAACCGTCTTGTTAAGCTACTACTACCGCCACCGCTCTTCCAAGGGGCATTTTAACCGTCTTGTTAAGCTACTGCGACCTGCACGTCTCTTTCAACGGGCATTTAAACCGTCTTGTTAAGCTACTGTAACCTCCACCTCTTTTCCAAGGGGCATTTAAAACATCTTGTTAAGCTACTGCAACCTGCACGTCTCTTCCAAGTGGCATTTAAACCGTCTTGTTAAGCTACTGCGACCTGCAAGTCTCTTCAAAGGGACATTTAAACAGTCTTGATAAGCTGATGCGACCTGCATGTCTCTTCCAAGGGGCATTTAAACCGTCTTGTTAAGCTACTGCGACCTCCAACGCTCTTCCAAGAGGCATATAAACCGTCTTGTTATGCTACTACGACCTGCACGTCTCTTCCAAGGGGCATTTAAACCGTCTTGTTAAGCTACTGCGACTTGCACGTCTTTTCCAAGGGGCATTTTAACCGTCTTGTTAAGCTACTGCGACCTGCACGTCTCTTTCAAGAGGCATTTAAACCGTCTTGTTAAGCTACTGCGACTTGCACGTCTCTTCCAAGGGGCATTTAAACCATCTTGTTAAGCTACTGCGACCTCCTCCGCTCTTCCAAGGGGCATTTAAGCCGTCTTGTTAAGCTACTGCGACCTGCATGTCTCTTCCAAGGGGCATTTAAACCATCTTGTCAAGCTACTGTGATCTGCACGTCTCTTCCAAGGGGCATTTAAAACGTCTTGTTAAGCTGCTGCGACCTGCATGTCTCAACCAAGGGGCATTTAAACCGTCTTGTTAAGCTACTGCGACCTCCACCGCTCTTCCAAGGGGCATTTAAACCGTCTTGTTAAGCTACTGCTACCGCCATGCTCTTCCAAGGGGCATTTTAACCGTCTTGTTAAGCTACTGCGACCTGCACGTCTCTTTCAACAGGCATTTAAACCGTCTTGTTAAGCTACTGTAACCTCCACCTCTTTTCCAAGGGGCATTTAAACCGTCTTGTTAAGCTACTGCAACCTGCACGTCTCTTCCAAGGTGCATTTAAACCGTCTTGTTAAGCTACTGCGACCTGCATGTCTCTTCCAAGGGGCATTTAAACCGTCTTGTTAAGCCACTGCGACCTGCACGTCTCTTCCAAGGGGCATTTAAACTGTCTTGTTAAGCTGCTGCGACCTCCAAGTCTCTTTCAAGGGGCATTTAAACCGCCTTGTTAAGCTACTGCGACCTGCACTTCTCTTCCAAGGCGCATTTAAACCGTCTTTTTAAGCTACTGCGACTTGCACGTCTCTTCCAAGGGGCATCTAAACCGTGTTCTTAAGCTACTGTAACCTCCATCACTTTTCCAGGGGGCATGTAAACAGTCTTGTTAAGCTAATGCGACCTGCACCTCTCTTCAATGGGGCATTTAAACCATCTTGTTAAGCTACTGCGGCCTGCATGTCTCTACCAAGGGGCATTTAAACCATCTTGTTAAGCTACTGCGACCTGCACGTCTCTTCCAAGGGGCATTTAAACAGTCTTGTTAAGCTGTTGCGACCTGCATATCTGTTCCAAAGGGCATTTAAACTGTCATGTTCAGCTACTGCGACCTCCTCCGCTCTTCCAAGGGGCATTTAAACCGTCTTGTTAAGCTACTGCAACCTGCACGTCTCTTCCAAGGGGCATTTAAACCGTCTTTTTAAGCTACTGCGACCTGCAAGTCTCTTCCAAGGGGTATTTAAACCGTCTTGATAAGCTGCTGCGACCTGCATTTCTCTTCCAAGTGGCATTTAAAACGTCTTGTTAAGCTACTGCGACCTCCATCGCTCTTCCAAGGGGCATTTAAACTGTCTTGTTAAGCTACTGCTACCGCCACCGCTCTTCCAAGGGGCATTTTATCCGTCTTGTTAAGCTACTGCTACCTGCACGTCTCTTTCAAGAGGCATTTAAACCGTCATGTTAAGCTACTGCGACTTGCACGTCTTTTCCAAGGGGCATTTAAACCATCTTGTTAAGCTACTGCGACCTGCTCCGCTCTTCCAAGGGGCATTTAAGCCGTCTTGTTAAGCTAATGCGACCTGCACGTCTCTTCAATGGGGCATTTAAACCGTCTTGTTAAGCTACTGCGACCTGCATGTCTCTTCCAAGGGGCATTTAAACCGTCTTGTTAAGCTACTGCGACCTGCACGTCTCTTCCAAGGGGCATTTAAACCGTCTTGTTAAGCTAATGCGACCTGCACGTCTCTTCAATGGGGCATTTAAACCGTCTTGTTAAGCTACTGCGACCTGCATGTCTCTTCCAAGGGGCATTTAAACCGTCTTGTTAAGCTACTGCGACCTGCACGTCTCTTCTAAGGGGCATTTAAACCGTCTTGTTAAGCTACTGCGACCTGCATGTCTCTTCCAAGTGGCATTTAAACCGTCTTGTTAAGCTACTGCGACCTGCACGTCTCTTCCAAGGGGCATTTAAACCATCTTGTTAAGCTACTGCTACCGCCACCGCTCTTCCAAGGGGCATTTTAACCGTCTTGTTAAGCTACTGCGACCTGCACATCTCTTCCTAGGGGCATTTAAACCATCTTGTTAAGCTGCTGCGATCTGCATGTCTCTTCCAAGGGGCATTTAAACCGTCTTGCTAAGCTACTGGAACCTCCACCGCTCTTACAAGGGGCATTTAAACCATCTTGTTAAGCTACTGCGACCTGCATGTCTCTTCCAAGTGGCATTTAAACCGTCTTGTTAAGCTACTGCGACCTGCACGTCTCTTCCAAGGGGCATTTAAACCATCTTGTTAAGCTACTGCTACCGCCACCGCTCTTCCAAGGGGCATTTTAACCGTCTTGTTAAGCTACTGCGACCTGCACATCTCTTCCTAGGGGCATTTAAACCATCTTGTTAAGCTGCTGCGATCTGCATGTCTCTTCCAAGGGGCATTTAAACCGTCTTGTTAAGCTACTGGAACCTCCACCGCTCTTACAAGGGGCATTTAAACCATCTTGTTAAGCTACTGCGACCTGCACGTCTCTTCCAAGGGGCATTTAAACCCTCTTGTTAAGCTACTGCAACTAGTGTTGAGCCACCCCCGTAGTGTTCGAGTTCGGTTCGGTTCGTCGAACACCCGTGTGTTCGCCGAACTGTTTGTCGAACTGTTCGTCGAACACCTTCGAACACCGTTAAAACCAATGGCAGGCAAACAAAAACACATAGAAACACATAGAAAACACCTTCAAAGGTGTCCAAAAGCTGACAAACTGCTCAGAAGACATAACTAACACATGGAAAAGTGACAAGTACATATAGTCATGCGAAAATAAAAGAGGTGGAGGAGTAAAAGGAGGGGGAGACACAGATATAGGCATGTCATGCCCTTCTAAAATCCAAAAAGTGAGAAGCCGACACTGCCAGTCCGTTCCTGCCCGTGCCACCTCTGTGTCGCCGGGTTTGTGCCAGAGCCGCGGTGGACCCTGACGGCCAGCCCCCCTCTCCTAATACTGGTGCCTGTCCGCTGGTGGGTCGAGCCCCCCACGGTGGGGGGGAGTAACATCTGCAGAAGAAAGACCATCTTCCAGCCAAACTAACATGTCGACTTCTTTTCGTGGACAATGTGATACGATCCCTTTGTTACGGACACGCCCATCGCTACAAATTCCAGATGAGGCACAAAAACAGCAGGTGCTTCAGCGGATATCAAGTGCTCCTTCAAGTGGGCTCTCCTCCACCTCAACTTCAACATCACAAATACTCCAGTCCTCAGAGGTGTCACCCCAATCGCACTTGCTTCCTCACAGCTCCCAAGTCTCCAGCTGCCCGTCTGAGTATGGGGTAACACAGATGGTTGAGTCTGCACAGCTGTTTACTCATACTATAGCCTGGCAAACGGAGGTCTGCTCCAGAGCTTCTGTTAATCCAGACGAGGAAATGATCTGCACTGATGCCCAGAATCTTTATAAGTCGGATCCAGGACCAGATGAAGAAGGTTCTGAGCATAATGTAGACCCTCGTTCCCAAACTGTAACTCCTGTTGGTGGAGACAATGATGAAGACGATGATGAGACTCAAATACCTGATTGGAGCGACAACTTGACTTTTCGGTCAGGGCAGGAAGAGGTTGGCTTTGAGGACGACGGGTGTGATAACACACAGGGTGATGATGACAAGGTTGGAGATCCCACTTACTGTCAACCCACAGTCAGCCAGTCGATGAGGTCACCCGGGCCTTTGCCTGGCCTTTGGGATGTCGCGGTGGTCGGCTCCCTGGCCCGTACCCTGGGGTCACTCTTTAAAAGGGTGGATAATTGTTAATTTTATAAGAGTTTGTGACACCACCTGTGGTATCTGGTGAGAAGCACCAGCGCTGCCGCAGTCCACTGAGGCCAGTGATAAGGCAGCTCGATGGTATAGCTCCCCACAGGTGGAGCTAGGTCTCAGGGCAGCGTATGCAGGGGGAATGCAGGACAGGCGAGACCCAGCTGGGTCAGAGCAAGAACGGAAACGGACACAGTAGTCACTTCAGTACCTTTTACTGGAGGAAATTCAGGCACATCCTGGAGCACTGTAGGGTGAAGGGTGCATATCAGGATCCTCCCCAATGAGCGGGTGTAGGGCCTCCTGTTTCTTGCCTCTGCGCAGTAAGTTTCTGCCCTGCCTGGAGCTAGGCCTAACTTTGTCTCTGTCCTGCGCTGGCTGACCTTGTGGTAGGGCCTTCTCTTGAAGTTCACGCTCCCAGTATGCGGGGCCTAAGCGTCTCCTGGCTCTGTTACGTATCAGCACCTTAGCGATCCTGGGACTTGTAGTTCTCCAGGGATTCCGGTTATGCCTTACTGGGTCATAGAGATCCCGGTAAGCTCGGATCTGGTGTCCGGTAAATGCTTCGGGGTGAGCTGGTTAAGCTCCTCTGCCCCTTATGTACTAACTCGCCACTCGCCTTCGGCCTACTCGGGCCCTCAATAGGCTATACACACTAACGGCAGCTTGCCGCGCTTCACCGATCTTATGACGCCGGCACACCTTAAGCTCTATCTGGGCTCCCTGAATCTAGCTAGCAGGAGCCTCGTGCTCCACTGCTGAACTATTAACTGAGTTCTCTAGACTAGACTGAGCTCCACTGCAGACTGACCTCTCTTAGGCTTCTCTACTGCAGGAACTCTTCAGAGGAACTGAACTGCCTAGCTCCACCTTCCCTATTTATATCCCTAACGGGCTCCCTCTGCTGGTCTGAGGTGGAAGGTGGAGATGTGTGAATGTTTATGGGGGCCTCTTGTGGAGGATTCCATCAATACACTCTTCTAGGATCTGTGATACCAAGCGCAGCGGGGCGTCACAGATGCTATTGACGACGAGGTTAGGTTGCGCCTTCCTGGACAGAGACGGAGTACTGGAAGCACGTCAACAACTGCATCCTCAACCACAACTCCGCCTCTAACCACAAGTCGTAGTGGCTCTTCAGGTCGCATGGGCTCTAAGCCTTGCATAGCCTGGGCATTTATTCAGATCGATAAGGATGACCCAACTCGTGTTATCTGTAATATTTGTCACCAAAAGCTAAGTAGAGGCCAAAAAATCCATAGTTTGAATACTTCATGCATGTACCGTCACATGGATATGAAGCATAAGTTGCAGTGGGAAGCTCACTGTGCTACAATGCGGCCTAGCAGGCTGGGCCAACCACCGTCTGCCCCATCTTGTGCATCCGCGGCCTCTTCATCCTCTGTGACTGGGGGGACAGCAGTCACACATGTTTTTGGATGCAGACCTGCCACCTCTTTACCTGCAACAGCCAGTGTGATTGGCAGGTCGTCAGTTCATTGGGAAGTGGAAACACCTGCTGGTGTTGAGAGCTCTCTGACATCGAGAGCACCACCTTTGGATCAAGGCAACCTAACATGTCCGCCTGCATCTTCCTCACAGACCGGCAGTTTGCCAGGGACACCCTACTCAACCCCGTCAAAGCACAACAGCCAGCCCTCGGTCCCTCAGATGTGGACAAGTAAAAGACCATTTCCTCCTAGCCATGAGAAAGCTAAGAGGTTGAATTTCACCATCTGCAAGCTGTTGGCTACAGAAATGCTGCCTTTCCGCCTGGAGGACACAGTGGATTTTTGAGACCTTATGTCCGTCGCAGTGCCCTAGTACCAGATGCCCAGTCGGCACTACTTCTCAAAGAAAGGTGTGCCTGCGCTCCACCAGCATGTCGGACACAACATCACCGCTTCTTTGAGAAACTCTGTGTGTGACAGGGTGCATTTCACCACAGACACTTGGACGAGTAGGCATGGACAGGGGCGTTACATGTCGCTGACAGGGCACTGGGTAACTATGGTGACAGCAGGACAAGGGGCTGCTGTCCAAGTCTTGCCGTCCCCGTGAGTTGTACGTCAATCCTCTTTATCTAGAAGTTCCTCCACTGCTTCTGCCTCCTCAACCTCCTCTCGGTCCTCCACCTGCACCCAAAGCCTGTCTGGTAATGCCACCTGCTTTCTAACTGCGCACCTCCTTACTATGCTGGCAGCAGGGCTCAACGGCATCAGTGTTTACTTTGAAATGTCTGGGAAATGTGAGTCACACAGCTGAGGACTTGTGGTCAGCTCTGGAGACCCAGTTTCATGAATGGTTGTCTCCACTGGACCTGCAACCAGGGAAGGCCGTGTGCGACAATGCTGCAAACCTGGGTGCGGCCCTTCGCCGGGGCAATGTTACACACGTGCCTTGTATGGCTCACGTGTTGAACGTGGTTGTCCATAAATTTTTAGCCCACTATCCCGGACTAGATGGCCTTCTGCAGAGGGCACAGTCGCTGTGTGCTCAGTTCCGCCGTTCGCATCCCGCAGCTCAACGACTTACATCTCTACAGAAGTCGTTGGGCCTGCCAGTTCACCGGCTGAAATGCGATGTGCCGACACGGTGGAATTCAACTCTGCACATGTTGCAGCGACTGTGGCAGCACCGACAAGCCCTGGTGCAATAGTTTCTGACATATAGCCTGGGCCAACGAGATCCAGAGGTGGGGCAAATCACACAGCAGGAGTGGTCTCAGATCAGGGACCTATGAAGTTGACGCGCCCCCTGGGCCGTGGGGTACCCGGAGCCGGGCCGGTAGACGCTGGGGGTTGTAGTCACTGTGGCGGTGACCCGGTCCGTGACCCAGGGCGGTCAATCCAACGGTAATTTGTATATATGGATTTTATAATGTCCGACTACGCCACCTGTGGAGTGCGGCCAAAGGGGCCGCCGCTGCGGAACAGTCCTCTGAAGCTGGTGGTTTTGCTGCAATGGTATTATTACTCACCACAGGAAGAGTGTAGCTTCAGGGCAGTGTGGGTGGATGATGGTGGTTGTAGTGCAGGGAGTCAGTAATGAACACAGAGTCCGTGTGATGCAGTCCCAAGATCTTTACTCACAGTTGTTGCAGTCCAGATTACAGGTACCAGAGCTATCTCACCCGTCGTGCTGTGCGTACTCAGTGAGGGGCTCAGTCCACCCCCAGATAGCTCCGGAGTACTTAGCAGGACCCCCTTCTGTGTGTCCTTTCTCTGGCCTTCTCCCTGCACCTCACACCCAGTGACACTTCTATCCGGTATCCTCGGGCCTTGGCGGGCGACTTGTGTTCCGTCCCCTGGGTCCTATGTGGCTACCTTCTTAGTGAGACTGGTGTGGACTTTTGCCTGCAGTACATGAAATGCTGCAGCCTCCGGTTTCTAGTTGAGCCTTGCTGTTTCTCCTCTAGTTGAGGGACCGGTTCCCCTTATCTGCCCTGACCCCTCTACCTCCTGGTAGCAGCGGGAGTACAGGTGGCCTTCTGCACGGCCTGTAGCCCTAGGGTCCCTTCGGTTCCTGGAGCCTTCCTGCTCCCACTCCTCTCTTCTCTCCTTCAGTCCTGGGCCTCCCAGGCTAGGCCCGCCTCCGGAGCAGAGCTCATGCCGAGCCTCTGCTCCTGTCACTTTTCCTCCTCTGACTGGCTTGCTCTTTCTAAGATGGCTTCCTATTTATACTCTCCCTGTCATGTGCTCCCCTAAGCTGCTCCCCTAAGCACCCACTACATAGGATCCTCCCACCAGCTAGGGACCTGGGACTGTGCTCTCTCTTAGGAGCAATCTCGCCCTAACCCCACTGCGGGTATGTGTTGGATGCAGGTGGTAGGGTCCCGAGCCATACGCCTTCCTTACCTGAGGGTGAGATACCACACCTCTGGGTGAGATGCAGTAACTCTGTGGTGACTGCACCCTCAGGGGCGCCACACACCTTTCTGCACAGTTTTGAAATGGCGACGAAGATGTTTAGTGCTGACGACGATGCCATTATCAGCATAACTATTCCGGTGATTTACATGCTGGAGCACACATTAAACAGAATTCAGAGTCAGGTGGTCGGACAAGAGGAGGTGGAGGAAGTAGAGGAGGAGTCGTATGCGGAAGGGATAACATCTCCAAGGTCCAGACGGTTGGCAGCACCAAGGAGGCAGGCATGGGAGGGTGGGGGAGAGGGATTAAACAGGGCGCATGGTAGCAGCCAAACTGTTGAGGAAGGTGCAGGAGCCGAGGAAGAAGTGGAGGATGAACTGGCGATGGGCATGGAAGACTCATCAGATGAGGGAGACCTTGATCACATTTCTGTTGTGCGAGGTTGGGGGGAGAGGGCAGAGGAAAGAAGCATGATTCTTACCTCGCTACCAACACAACAAGGACTTGGTCCTCCTGGATGCGCAAGACACATGAGTGCCTTCTTGCTGCACTACCTGCAACATGACCCTCAGATTGCAGAATTCGAAGTAATCTCGACTACTGGGTTGCCACACTCTTAGATCCCCGGTACAAAAGTAAATTTGCCGAAATAATTCCTGCCATAAAAAGGGATTGACGCATGCAGGAGTATCTGCAGACGCTGTTGCAGAATCTTACATGTGCTTTTCCACAAAACACCAGTGGTGCACGAAGTGAATCTCACAGTTCTAACTTGCCAACCGCGGGACTGTCGAGTCTTCATCACTCAAACCGTAACAGTAACACAGTATCTGCTCGTAACAGCAATTTTGTGAAATCGTTTCACCACTTTTTTAGACCATCCTTTGCAAGGCCACAGGAGACAAGAAGTCTGACACATAGTCAATGCCTAGAGAGGATGGTGCAGGAGTATCTCCAAGTGAACATCGAAGCCATGACTGTGTCACTGGACCCTTGCTCATTTTGGTATTCCAATCTGGAAAAATGGCCGGAGCTCGCCACTCACGCCTTGGAGATCTTGTCATGCCCTGCAGCCAGTGTTCTCTCTGAACGTGTGTTCAGCGCTGCTGATGGTGTGCTGACAGATAAGCGCACGCGGCTGTCCACTGAGAATGTAGACAGACTCACGTTCATAAAGATGAACAAATCATGGATTCGCAAGGACTTTTCTAATCCTGTGTTATCCTTGGGAGGCTAAAAGCTTGAGGATTTGGTAATATCACCTCACCAACCGTTTTAAGCAACTGTGGGGCAATTGATGCCACTTAACCCTAGAACGCATGACCATAAAAATCTACACTTTCATATACCTGGGGCCTTTTAGGCCCGTGTGCAAATAACATTGAATAACTCAAACTCAAATGACAAACAACTATATACATGAAGAATACCTAGAGTTTCAAAATTCTAACTAATCTTGCAGAAAATAGAAAACAATCAACAGGGCGGGACTGCGAGGCCCCAGGTATGCGTTCTAGGGTTAAGTGGTGTCTGTGCCACAATTTTGGGAAAAAATGGAAACTCTTTTTGGAGTCCCCTTGCTGTGTCTTACGTGACATTGGCATCGTCAATTCCAGGTGGGTTGGGTCGCCCCCCCCCCCTTTTAACTGTAAGAAACTACATACACTATGGCTTGGGGTAACACAGATGATTGAGTCTGAAGAGCTGTTTACTCAGAGGACTGCTCCAAATCTTCAGTGTCTGCTAGTCAGCGTAGAATTTTTAACTGCATCTAGCCTAGGCAATACTTTGGGCGTAGTAGCCCAGCTGCGAAGCAAGCTGCACCGCCTGTGTATCTAATAAGAATTTTTAAATGCATCTAGCCTAGGCAGACTGTGGGGACCCCCAACCAAACCCAGACGCTCAGCCCCCCTACCGCCCCCCTTTCCTTGACAATACAATAATATAACTCTTACAACTGGATGGGTGAGGATCGGTCACAGCTTTATTAACTCTTTATACTCATTCCATTAGAAAGACATTTTATTTCTAAAATAATTCAGCTTGTTGCAGCATGCCCTGGGTCTCCACTCCGGCAACTTGGCCAACAAGTGTAACTCTCCAACATGTCCTTTCTATTTCCAGGCCACGGAGGATCCTGCGTACTCGTATGCAGGACTCTGACCCCCACCCATCACTCTTAACGCTTGTTCCACTCCGTCCTGGAGTCCTGACAGGAATATGTCCAGTCCAATATCCATTAAGTGAACACCGTCGGGCCGTATGAGGCCTGCTTTATCTCCTTCCAGTTGTCGGTGTCGTACCACTACACCGCCTCTGTCTCTTCTAAATTTTGCCATCCGAATATTTATTACCCGCCTTGTCCGTTCGATGGCCGTGATGTCTCGCGCACCTTGCCATACCGCTATCGGCACAATCTCTGACCATACTATAGCTAGTTTTGTGAAAAATTCTCTGAAGCGCTCAGTGTCTAGTTTCATTATTGCCATTAGTTATGCGCTCTTGTGATGACCTAGGTTGTTTCCCCCGGCCTGTATAACTAAGATGACCAGACATCTTGCCTCTCTCCCTACCTTGATTACCTCCATTAGTACCTGTGGCCATAGCAGGCCTCTAATACCTCTCCAGTTGAAATATGTGTTATGAAACTCTAATTTCCTCCCGCCTGGGCGGACTTTCGCCCTTTAATCTGCCCAATATATATACGAGTGGCCTATCACCCACACTGTTGGCTTAGCGTCACCTGTAAAAGAAACAAACCACATTAGGATAACAAGTCCGGTCTTATGTATCTTGCCAAACACGTGGATCACCATCTCTCTATCCTCTGAACTTCCGTTTCTGACAGTCCTGCTCTTGCTGCTTCTGTGGCCGCGCCTATGCGGAATGAGTGTGTCCCGTAATCTTTGGGGTGGTTCCCTGCCGATGTTATGCATTTATTAAATATAGCTTGGAACTGGTATCTTGATAATGGCGTCCCATCAATGTGTGATAGGAACAAATTACTTTGTGATCTGATGGTTAGATATGGTTTTACTATTGTTACCCGACTCAGTGTACCGTTTGTGGGTTGTAGAAGTACCCAAGTGCCCCTGCCCGCTGGAACCATTTTCGATTTGTGTATGCGTAGACGTATTGCATTATTGCCTATGACTACGTCCTGGTGTAATAAGCCTCCACTGGTGCTAATTTTGGATTGAGGGACTAATTCGCTTATGCATAGCGCCTCGAAGTAGGCGATCACAAATGCAGTAGACAGTATTGTTGCTTCAAATTGTGAGTGTCATGTTAATGGTGTTAGGGATATGATGTGAGAAATCAGTTTTAGTGACACGGGACGGGACGTCTACACTCCTGACTTGGCTGACCCCTTTTCCACCCTTTTATGGATTGTCTGATGATGAATCTTTGTCACATCTCCCCAATTCAGTAGTTGGAAGTGAAATGCTACTCCGGTCAGACACCGCTGCGCTGACGCCCCTGATATGCCCCTCATCATTAGCTGGTGGAGAAATTCTATGGTGACTTGTGATCTGGCTTGTTCACATTGGTCAACCCGTCTGCCTGCTACTAGTCGTGTCCACTCTTCCCATGCCTTACCGTATGCTTGCCACGTCGACGGGGCAACTGACGCTCTGATTAATGGCATCAACTATTCGCCATTAGATCCCATAGGGAAGGTGGGCAACTGTTGTCCCGATGGGTGGGCATTGTGGAAGAGCTCTGTGAAAATCTGCCAATTGAATTGTTATAAAGCGTTAGCAGCAGCTTTAGACCCCTCAGCATAGTGGCTAGCGCGGACCCATACATTGAGTTTTAAGCACAGGAATGCTAGCCTGGGTAGTAGGCCTAGCACTGGGAGAGACGATGATGCCATCTTATTAATGCAGTGCGCTAAGCTGGTGTTTTTTGTTATGAAGCGTATATTTTTGTAAGCCAGGAGCGCGCCCCATATTTCTATTGCTACCACTATTGGGAAGAAAAATTATTTTCAGGGCTAGATGCAGCGAAAAATTATTATTAATTGAAAAGCTGGTGGAGCTTGGTATAGATGGCCTAATACAATGAGACCCACACACTGCTAGAAGGCCAAATATTTTTTCAGAGTTAGATGCAGAAAAAAATTATATTCAGTTTGCAACCTGATGGAGGTCAGTATAGATGGACTAATAGAACAAGTCCCACACACTGCTAGAAGGCCAAATATTTTTTCAGAGGTAGATGCAGACAAAAAATTATTTTGAATTTGCAACCTGATGGAGGTCAGTATAGATGACTAATAGAACAAGTCCCACACACTGCTAGAAGGCCAAATATTTTTTCAGAGGTAGATGCAGACAAAAATTATATTCAGTTTGCAACCTGATGGAGGTCTGTATAGATGGATTAATAGAACAAGTCCCACACACAGCTAGAAGCCCAATATTTTTTCAGAGGTAGATGCAGAAAAAAATATATTCAGTTTGCAACCTGATGGAGGTCTGTATAGATGGATTAATAGAACAAGTCCCACACACAGCTAGAAGCCCAATATTTTTTCAGAGGTAGATGCAGAAAAAAATATATTCAGTTTGCAACCTGATGGAGGTCAGTATAGATGGACTAATAGAACAAGTCCCACACACTGCTAGAAGGCCAAACATTTTTTCAGAGCTAGATGCAGAAAAATATTATATTCAGTTTGCAACCTGATGGAGGTCAGTATAGATGGACTAATAGAACAAGTCCCACACACAGCTAGAAGCCCAAATATTTTTTCAGAGGTAGATGCAGAAAAAAATTATATTCAGTTTGCAACCTGATGGAGGTCTGTATAGATGGATTAATAGAACAAGTCCCACACACAGCTAGAAGCCCAATATTTTTTCAGAGGTAGATGCAGAAAAAAATATATTCAGTTTGCAACCTGATGGAGGTCTGTATAGATGGATTAATAGAACAAGTCCCACACACAGCTAGAAGCCCAATATTTTTTCAGAGGTAGATGCAGAAAAAAATATATTCAGTTTGCAACCTGATGGAGGTCAGTATAGATGGATTAATAGAACAAGTCCCACACACAGCTAGAAGCCCAATATTTTTTCAGAGCTAGATGCAGAAAAAAATTATATTCAATTTGCAACCTGATGGAGGTCAGTATAGATGGACTAATAGAATGATGCTATGCCCAAAAGATTTTACTTCACTAGGTGCAGTAAAAAAATTGGTATTCTATACACAGGTGGTATATCTTGCAACACAGATAGGCTACTCCACTGACTAACACACTCTGCAATAGGCCAAAAAGGATTAGCTTTGCTAGATTCAGCCAAATGCTGTGAAAAAAACTTGCACAGCACTGGCACAGACCTGCCTGGCAAAAACTGATAGGAACTGATGTAGCCTAGTCCTGAAAAGGACTCCAATTACAATTAGTCTTTACTCCCACAATCTATCTATTTAAGAGCACAGACCTCCCTGATAAAAGTCGTAGGAAATGCTGTAACCTAGTCCTTAAAAGGACTGCAATCACAACTATTCCCTACTCCCAAGCTATCTGTAGATTTGTGCGAAAATTGGCTTGAAATTAACAAGGTATAGCGCACACAGCAACAGCGGTGCCGTCTAACACGCAGCTGCAGCAGTGAGAAATTGGTGGCGACGGGGAAAATGGCTTGGTCTTATAGGGCAAGGACATGTGACATACACTGCCAATGACACATGCCCTTGCTTGTGTGAAAAAAAGCACTTCGCTCCGTGTGTGCGCTGCTGATAGGCTGACAGATTGCACCTCCCCACTGCAAATGCGGGAAAGAGAAAAAAAAATGGAGATCTTCATTGTTCCTGCAGAGATCCATCCCCTGCCCCTCCCCCCACCCCGCTGTACACTCAAACTGCGTATTAACATTAATTTTCATCATTACTGAGAAAAAATCCAGTTATGATTTTGGTGCATGAACAGTTATCGAACATAACCTCGAACAGCCGAATTTTTCTCAAATTGTTCGTGTTCGCCGAACGGCTCGAACACCGCCCAAAACAGCTCGAATTTGAGATTGGCGAAAAGTTCGAGTAGAACAACGCTCATCTCTAACTGCAACCTGCATGTCTCTTCCAAGGGGCATTTAAACCGTCTTGTTAAGCTATTGCGAACTCCACGTCTCTTCCAAGGTGCATTTAAACCGTCTTGTTAAGTTACTGAAACCTGCACATCTCTTCCAAGGGGCATTTAAACCTTCTTGTTAAGCTACTGCGACCTGCACGTCTCTTCCAAGGGGCATTTAAACAGTCTTGTTAAGCTACTGCGACCTCCACCGCTCTTTCAAGGGGCATTTAAACCGTCTTGTTAAGCTACTGCGACCTGCACGTCTCTTCAAATAGGCATTTAAACTGTCTTGTTAAGCTACTGCTACCGCCACCGCACTTCCAAGGGGCACTCTAACCATCTTGTTAAGCTACTGCGACCTGCACGTCTCTTTCAAGGAGCATTTAAACTGTCTTGTTAAGCTACTGCGACCACCACCGCTCTTCCAAGGGGCATTTAAACCGTCTTCTTAAGCTACTGCGACCTGCACGTCTTTTCCAAGGGGTATTTAAACCGTCTTGTTAAGCTACTGCGACCTCCACCGCTCTTCCAAGGGGCATTTTAACCGTCTTATTAAGCTACTGCGACCTGCGCGTCTCTTTCAAGGGGCATTTAAACTGACTTGTTAAGCTACTGCGACCTTCACCGCTCTTCCAACGGGCATTTAAGCCGTCTTTTTAAGCTACTGCGACCTGCATGTCTCTTCCAAGGGGCATTTAAACCGTCTTGAAAGCTACTGCGACCTGCACGTCTCTTCCAAGGGGCATTTATACCGTCTTGTTAAGCTACTGCGACTTGCACGTCTTTTCCAAGGGGCATTTAAACCGTCTTGTTAAGCTACTGCGACCTCCACCGCTCTTCCAAGGGGCATTTTAACCGTCTTATTAAGCTACTGAGACCTGCGCGTCTATTTCAAGGGGCATTTAAACTGACTTGTTAAGCTACTGCGACCTTCACCGCTCTTCCAACGGGCATTTAAGCCGTCTTTTTAAGCTACTGCGACCTGCATGTCTCTTTCAAGGGGCATTTAAACCGTCTTTTTAAGCTACTGCGACCTCCAACGCTCTTCCAAGGGGCATATAAACCGTCTTGTTAAGCTACTACGACCTGCACGTCTCTTCCAAGGGGCATTTAAACCGTCTTGTTAAGCTACTGCGACTTGCACGTCTTTTCCAAGGGGCATTTTAACCGTCTTGTTAAGCTACTGTGACCTGCACGTCTCTTTCAAGAGGCATTTAAACCGTCTTGTTAAGCTACTGCGACTTCCACGTCCCTTCCAAGGGGCATTTAAACCATTTTGTTAAGCTACTGCGACCTCCTCCGCTCTTCCAAGGGGCATTTAAGCCGTCTTGTTAAGCTACTGCGACCTGCATGTCTCTTCCAAGGGGCATTTAAACCATCTTGTTAAGCTACTGTGACCTGCACGTCTCTTCCAAGAGGCATTTAAACCGTCTTGTTAAGCTGCTGCGACCTGCATGTCTCAACCAAGGGGCATTTAAACCGTCTTGTTAAACTACTGCGACCTCCACCGCTCTTCCAAGGGGCATTTAAACCGTCTTCTTAAGCTACTGCGACCTGCATGTCTCTTCCAAGGGGCATTTAAACCGTCTTGAAAGCTACTGCGACCTGCACGTCTCTTCCAAGGGGCATTTATACCGTCTTGTTAAGCTACTGCGACTTGCACGTCTTTTCCAAGGGGCATTTAAACCGTCTTGTTAAGCTACTGCGACGTGCACATCTTTTGCAAGCGGTCATTTAAACCGTCTTGTTAAGCTACTGCGACCTCCACCGCTCTTTCAAGGGGCATTTTAACCGTCTTATTAAGCTACTGCGACCTGCGCGTCTCTTTCAAGGGGCATATAAACTGACTTGTTAAGCTACTGCGACCTTCACCTCTCTTCCAAGGGGCATTTAAACCGTCTTTTTAAGCTACTGCGACCTGCATGTCTCTTCCAAGGGGCATTTAAACCATCTTTTTAAGCTACTGCGACCTCCACTGCTCTTCCAAGGGGCATATAAACCGTCTTGTTAAGCTACTACGACCTGCACGTCTCTTCCAAGGGGCATTTAAACCGTCTTGTTAAGCTACTGCGACTTGCACGTCTTTTCCAAGGGGCATTTTAACCGTCTTGTTAAGCTACTGCGACCTGCACGTCTCTTTCAAGAGGCATTTAAACCGTCTTGTTAAGCTACTGCGACTTGCACGTCTCTTCCAAGGGGCATTTAAACCATCTTTGTAAGCTACTGCGACCTCCTACGCTCTTCCAAGGGGCATTTAAGCCATCTTGTTAAGCTACTGCGATCTGCATGTCTCTTCCAAGGGGCATTTAAACCATCTTGTTAACTACTGTGACCTGCACGTCTCTTCCAAGGGGCATTTAAACCGTCTTGTTAAGCTGCTGCGAGCTGCATGTCTCAACCAAGGGGCATTTAAACCGTCTTGTTAAGCTACTGCGACCTCCACCGCTCTTCCAAGGGGCATTTAAACCGTCTTGTTAAGCTACTGCGACCTGCACGTCTCTTCCAAGGGGCATTTAAACCGTCTTGTTAAGCTACTGCTACCGCCACCACTCTTCCAAGGGGCATTTTAACCGTCTTGTTAAGCTACTGCGACCTGCACGTCTCTTTCAACGGGCATTTAAACCGTCTTGTTAAGGTACTGCGCCTTGCACGTGTTTTCCAAGGGGCATTTAAACCGTCTTGTTAAGCTACTGCGACCTTTACCGCTCTTTCAAGGGGCATTTAAACCGTCTTGTTAAGCTACTGCGACCTGCATGTCTCTTCCAAGTGGCATTTAAACCGTCTTGTTAAGCTACTGCGACCTGCACGTCTCTTCCAAGGGGCATTTAAACCATCTTGTTAAGCTACTGCTACCGCCACTGCTCTTCCAAGGGGCATTTTAACCGTCTTGTTAAGCTACTGCGACCTCCACGTCTCTTTCAACGGGCATTTAAACCGTCTTATTAAGCTACTGTAACCTCCACCTTTTTTCCAAGGGGCATTTAAACCGTCTTGTTAAGCTACTGCAACCTGCACGTCTCTTCCAAGGTGCATTTAAACTGTCTTGTTAAGCTACTGCGACCTGCATGTCTCTTCCAAGGGGCATTTAAACCATCTTGTTAAGCTACTGCGACCTGCACATCTCTTCTAAGGGGCAATTAAACTGTCTTGTTAAGCTGCTGCGACCAGCATGTCTCTTCCAAGGGGCATTTAAACCGTCTTGTTAAGCTTCTGCGACCTCCAAGTCTCTTTCAAGGGGCATTTAAACCGCATTGTTAAGCTACTGCGACCTGCACTTCTCTTCCAAGGCGCATTTAAACCATCTTTTAAGTTACTGCGACTTGCACGTCTCTTCCAAGGGGCATCTAAACCGTCTTGTTAAGCTACTGTAACCTCCATCACTTTTCCAAGGGGCATTTAAACCGTCTTTTTAAGCTACTGCGACCTCCAGCGCTCTTCCAAGGGGCATATAAACCGTCTTGTTAAGCTTCTACGACCTGCACGTCTCTTCCAAGGGGCATTTAAACCGTCTTGTTAAGCTACTGCGACTTGCACGTCTTTTCCAAGGGGCATTTTAACCGTCTTGTTAAGCTACTGCGACCTGCACGTCTCTTTCAAGAGGCATTTAAACCGTCTTGTTAAGCTACCGCGACTTCCACGTCCCTTCCAAGGGGCATTTAAACCATCTTGTTAAGCTACTGCGACCTCCCCCGCTCTTCCAAGGGGCATTTAAGCCGTCTTTTTAAGCTACTGCGACCTGCATGTCTCTTCCAAGGGGCATTTAAACCATCTTGTTAAGCTACTGTGACCTGCACGTCTCTTCCAAGAGGCATTTAAACCGTCTTGTTAAGCTGCTGCGACCTGCATGTCTCAACCAAGGGGCATTTAAACCGTCTTGTTAAACTACTGCGACCTCCACCGCTCTTCCAAGGGGCATTTAAACCGTCTTCTTAAGCTACTGCGACCTGCATGTCTCAACCAAGGGGCATTTAAACCGTCTTGTTAAGCTACTGTAACCTCCATCACTTTTCCAAGGGGCATTTAAACCGTCTTGTTAAGCTAATGCGACCTGCACGTCTCTTCAATGGGGCATTTAAACCATCTTGTTAAGCTACTGCGGCCTGCATGTCTCTACCAAGGGGCATTTAAACCGTCTTGTTAAGCTACTGCGACCTACACGTCTCTTCCAAGGGGCATTTAAACAGTCTTGTTAAGCTGCTGCGACCTGCATGTCTCTTCCAAAGGGCATTTAAACTGTCTTGTTCAGCTACTGCGACCTCCTCCGCTCTTCCAAGGGGCATTTAAACCGTCTTGTTAAGCTACTGCGACCTGCAAGTCTCTTCCAAGGGGTATTTAAACCGTCTTGATAAGCTGCTGCGACCTGCATTTCTCTTCCAAGTGGCATTTAAAACGTCTTATTAAGCTACTGCGACCTCCATCGCTCTTCCAAGGGTCATTTAAACTGTCTTGTTAAGCTACTGCTACCGCCACCGCTCTTCCAAGGGGCATTTTATCCGTCTTGTTAAGCTACTGCGACCTGCACGTCTCTTTCAAGAGGCATTTAAACCATCTTGTTAAGCTACTGCGACTTGCACGTCTTTTCCAAGGGGCATTTAAACCATCTTGTTAAGCTACTGCGACCTCCTCCTCTCTTCCAAGGGGCATTTAAGCCGTCTTGTTAAGCTTATGCGACCTGCACGTCTCTTCAATGGGGCATTTAAACCGTCTTGTTAAGCTACTGCGACCTGCATGTCTCTTCCAAGGGGCATTTAAACCGTCTTGTTAAGCTACTGCGACCTGCACGTCTCTTCCAATGGGCATTTAAACTGTCTTGTTAAGCTAATGCGACCTGCACGTCTCTTCAATGGGGCATTTAAACCGTCTTGTTAAGCTACTGCGACCTGCATGTCACTTCCAAGGGGCATTTAAACCGTCTTGTTAAGCTACTGCGACCTGCACGTCTCTTCCAAGGGGCATTTAAACCATCTTGTTAAGCTACTGCGACCTGCATGTCTCTTCAAAGTTTCATTTAAACCGTCTTGTTAAGCTACTGCGACCTGCACGTCTCTTCCAAGGGGCATTTAAACCATCTTGTTAAGCTACTGATACCGCCACCGCTCTTCCAAGGGGCATTTTAACCGTCTTGTTAAGCTACTGTGACCTGCACATCTCTTCCTAGGGGCATTTAAACCGTCTTGTTAAGCTGCTGCGATCTGCATGTCTCTTCCAAGGGGCATTTAAACCGCCTTGTTAAGCTACTGCGACCTCCACCGCTCTTACAAGGGGCATTTAAACCATCTTGTTAAGCTACTGCGACCTGCACGTCTCTTCCAAGGGGCATTTAAACCCTCTTGTTAAGCTACTGCAACCTGCATGTCTCTTCCAAGGGGCATTTAAACCGTCTTGTTAATCTATTGCGATCTCCACGTCTCTTCCAAGGTGCATTTAAACCGTCTTGTTAAGTTACTGAAACCTGCACATCTCTTCCAAGGGGCATTTAAACCTTCTTGTTAAGCTGCTGCGACCTGCACGTCTCTTCCAAGGGGCATTTAAACAGTCTTGTTAAGCTACTGCGACCACCACCGCTCTTTCAAGGGGCATTTAAACCGTCTTGTTAAGCTACTGCGACCTGCACGTCTCTTCCAATGGGCATTTAAACTGTCTTGTTAAGCTACTGCTACCGCCACCGCACTTCCAAGGGGCACTTTAACCGTCTTGTTAAGCTACTGCGACCTGCATTTCTCTTCCAAGGGGCATTTAAACCGTCTTGAAAGCTACTGCGACCTGCACGTCTCTTCCAAGGGGCATTTATACCGTCTTGTTAAGCTACTGCGACTTGCACGTCTTTTCCAAGGGGCATTTAAACCGTCTTGTTAAGCTACTGCGACGTGCACGTCTTTTGCAAGGGGTCATTTAAACCGTCTTGTTAAGCTACTGCGACCTCCACCGCTCTCCCAAGGGGCATTTTAACCGTCTTATTAAGCTACTGCGACCTGCGCGTCTCTTTCAAGGGGCATTTAAACTGACTTGTTAAGCTACTGCGACCTTCACCGCTCTTTCAAGGGGCATTTAAACCGTCTTTTTAAGCTACTGCGACCTGCATGTTTTTTCCAAGGGGCATTTAAACCATCTTTTTAAGCTACTGCGACCTCCACCTCTCTTCCAAGACGCATTTAAACCATCTTGTTAAGCTACTGCGACCTGCATGTCTCTTCCAAAGGGCCTTTAAACTGTCTTGTTCAGCTACTGCGACCTCCTCCGCTCTTCCAAGGGGCATTTAAACCGTCTTGTTAAGCTACTGCGACCTGCAAGTCTCTTCCAAGGGGTATTTAAATCGTCTTGATAAGCTGCTGCGACCTGCATTTCTCTTCCAAGTGGCATTTAAAACGTCTTGTTAAGCTACTGCGACCTCCATCGCTCTTCCAAGGGTCATTTAAACTGTCTTGTTAAGCTACTGCTACCGCCACCGCTCTTCCAAGGGGCATTTTATCCGTCTTGTTAAGCTACTGCGACCTGCACGTCTCTTTCAAGAGGCATTTAAACCATCTTGTTAAGCTACTGCGACTTGCACGTCTTTTCCAAGGGGCATTTAAACCATCTTGTTAAGCTACTGCAACCTCCTCCTCTCTTCCAAGGGGCATTTAAGCCGTCTTGTTAAGCTTATGCGACCTGCACGTCTCTTCAATGGGGCATTTAAACCGTCTTGTTAAGCTACTGCGACCTGCATGTCTCTTCCAAGGGGCATTTAAACCGTCTTGTTAAGCTACTGCGACCTGCACGTCTCTTCCAAGGGGCATTTAAACTGTCTTGTTAAGCTAATGCGACCTGCACGTCTCTTCAATGGGGCATTTAAACCGTCTTGTTAAGCTACTGCGACCTGCATGTCACTTCCAAGGGGCATTTAAACCGTCTTGTTAAGCTACTGCGACCTGCACGTCTCTTCCAAGGGGCATTTAAACCATCTTGTTAAGCTACTGCGACCTGCATGTCTCTTCCAAGTTTCATTTAAACCGTCTTGTTAAGCTACTGCGACCTGCACGTCTCTTCCAAGGGGCATTTAAACCATCTTGTTAAGCTACTGCTACCGCCACCGCTCTTCCAAGGGGCATTTTAACCGTCTTGTTAAGCTACTGTGACCTGCACATCTCTTCCTAGGGGCATTTAAACCGTCTTGTTAAGCTGCTGCGATCTGCATGTCTCTTCCAAGGGGCATTTAAACCGCCTTGTTAAGCTACTGCGACCTCCACCGCTCTTACAAGGGGCATTTAAACCATCTTGTTAAGCTACTGCGACCTGCACGTCTCTTCCAAGGGGCATTTAAACCCTCTTGTTAAGCTACTGCAACCTGCATGTCTCTTCCAAGGGGCATTTAAACCGTCTTGTTAATCTATTGCGAACTCCACGTCTCTTCCAAGGTGCATTTAAACCGTCTTGTTAAGTTACTGAAACCTGCACATCTCTTCCAAGGGGCATTTAAACCTTCTTGTTAAGCTGCTGCGACCTGCACGTCTCTTCCAAGGGGCATTTAAACAGTCTTGTTAAGCTACTGCGACCTCCACCGCTCTTTCAAGGGGCATTTAAACCGTCTTGTTAAGCTACTGCGACCTGCACGTCTCTTCCAATGGGCATTTAAACTGTCTTGTTAAGCTACTGCTACCGCCACCGCACTTCCAAGGGGCACTTTAACCGTCTTGTTAAGCTACTGCGACCTGCATGTCTCTTCCAAGGGGCATTTAAACCGTCTTGAAAGCTACTGCGACCTGCACGTCTCTTCCAAGGGGCATTTATACCGTCTTGTTAAGCTACTGCGACTTGCACGTCTTTTCCAAGGGGCATTTAAACCGTCTTGTTAAGCTACTGCGACGTGCACGTCTTTTGCAAGGGGTCATTTAAACCGTCTTGTTAAGCTACTGCGACCTCCACCGCTCTCCCAAGGGGCATTTTAACCGTCTTGTTAAGCTACTGCGACCTGCGCGTCTCTTTCAAGGGGCATTTAAACTGACTTGTTAAGCTACTGCGACCTTCACCGCTCTTTCAAGGGGCATTTAAACCGTCTTTTTAAGCTACTGCGACCTGCAAGTTTTTTCCAAGGGGCATTTAAACCATCTTTTTAAGCTACTGCGACCTCCACCGCTCTTCCAAGACGCATTTAAACCATCTTGTTAAGCTGCTGCGACCTGCATGTCTCAATCAAGGGGCATTTAAACCGTCTTCTTAAGCTACTGCGACCTCCACCGCTCTTCCAAGGGGCATTTAAACCGTCTTGTTAAGCTACTGCGACCTGCACGTCTCTTCCAAGGGGCATTTAAACCATCTTGTTAAGCTATTGTAACCTCCACCTCTTTTCCAAGGGGCATTTAAAACGTCTTGTTAAGCTACTGCTACCTGCACGTCTCTTCGAAGGGACATTTTAACCGTGTTGTTAAGCTACTGCGACCTGCACGTCTCTTTCAGCTGGCATTTAAACCGTCTTGTTAAGCTACAGTGCCTTGCACGTCTTTTCCAAGGGGTATTTAAACCATCTTGTTAAGCTACTGCGACCTTTACCGCTCTTCCAAGGGGCATTTAAACCATCTTGTTAAGCTACTGTGACTTGCATGTCTCTTCCAAGGGGCATTTAAAACGTCTTGTTAAGCTACTGCGACCTGCACGTCTCTTCCAAGGGGCATTTAAAACGTCTTGTTAAGCTACTGCTACCGCCACCGCTCTTCCAAGGGGCATTTTAACCGTCTTGTTAAGCTACTGCGACCTGCACGTCTCTTTCAACAGGCATTTAAACCGTCTTGTTAAGCTACTGTAACCTCCCCTCTTTTCCAAGGGGCATTTTAACCGTCTTGTTAAGCTACTGCGACCTGCACTTCTCTTTCAACGGGCATTTAAACCATCTTGTTAAGCTACTGCGACCTCCTCCGCTCTTCCAAGGGGCATTTAAACCGTCTTGTTAAGCTAATGCAACCTGCACGTCTCTTCCAAGGGGCATTTAAACCGTCTTGTTAAGCTACTGTGACCTGCAAGTCTCTTCTAAGGGGTATTTAAACAGTCTTGATAAGCTGCTGCGACCTGCATTTCTCTTCCAAGGGGCATTTAAAATGTCTTGTTAAGCTACTGCGACCTCCACCGCTCTTCCAAGGGGCATTTAAACTGTCTTGTTAAGCTACTACGACCTGCACGTCTCTTCCAAGAGGCATTTAAACTGTCTTGTTAAGCTACTGCGACTTGCACGTCTTTTCCAAGGGGCATTTAAACCATCTTGTTAAGCTACTGCGACCTCCTCCTCTCTTCCAAGGGGCATTTAAGCCGTCTTGTTAAGCTTATGCGACCTGCACGTCTCTTCAATGGGGCATTTAAACCGTCTTGTTAAGCTACTGCGACCTGCATGTCTCTTCCAAGGGGCATTTAAACCGTCTTGTTAAGCTACTGCGACCTGCACGTCTCTTCCAAGGGGCATTTAAACTGTCTTGTTAAACTAATGCGACCTGCACGTCTCTTCAATGGGGCATTTAAATGGTATTGTTAAGCTACTGCGACCTGCATGTCACTTCCAAGGGGCATTTAAACCGTCTTGTTAAGCTACTGCGACCTGCACGTCTCTTCCAAGGGGCATTTAAACCATCTTGTTAAGCTACTGCGACCTGCATGTCTCTTCCAAGTTTCATTTAAACCGTCTTGTTAAGCTACTGCGACCTGCACGTCTCTTCCAAGGGGCATTTAAACCATCTTGTTAAGCTACTGCTACCGCCACCGCTCTTTCAAAGGGCATTTTAACCGTCTTGTTAAGCTACTGTGACCTGCACATCTCTTCCTAGGGGCATTTAAACCGTCTTGTTAAGCTGCTGCGATCTGCATGTCTCTTCCAAGGGGCATTTAAACCGTCTTGTTAAGCTACTGCGACCTGCACGTCTCTTCCAAGGGGCATTTAAATTGTCTTGTTAAACTAATGCGACCTGCACGTCTCTTCAATGGGGCATTTAAATGGTCTTGTTAAGCTACTGCGACCTGCATGTCACTTCCAAGGGGCATTTAAACCGTCTTGTTAAGCTACTGCGACCTGCACGTCTCTTCCAAGGGGCATTTAAACCATCTTGTTAAGCTACTGCGACCTGCATGTCTCTTCCAAGTTTCATTTAAACCGTCTTGTTAAGCTACTGCGACCTGCACGTCTCTTCCAAGGGGCATTTAAACCATCTTGTTAAGCTACTGCTACCGCCACCGCTCTTTCAAAGGGCATTTTAACCGTCTTGTTAAGCTACTGTGACCTGCACATCTCTTCCTAGGGGCATTTAAACCATCTTGTTAAGCTGCTGCGATCTGCATGTCTCTTCCAAGGGGCATTTAAACCGTCTTGTTAAGCTACTGCGACCTCCACCGCTCTTACAAGGGGCATTTAAACCATCTTGTTAAGCTACTGCGACCTGCACGTCTCTTCCAAGGGGCATTTAAACCCTCTTGTTAAGCTACTGCAACCTGCATGTCTCTTCCAAGGGGCATTTACACCGTCTTGTTAATCTATTGCGAACTCCACGTCTCTTCCAAGGTGCATTTAAACCGTCTTGTTAAGTTACTGAAACCTGCACATCTCTTCCAAGGGGCATTTAAACCTTCTTGTTAAGCTGCTGCGACCTGCACGTCTCTTCCAAGGGGCATTTAAACAGTCTTGTTAAGCTACTGCGACCTCCACCGCTCTTTCAAGGGGCATTTAAACCGTCTTGTTAAGCTACTGCGACCTGCACGTCTCTTCCAATGGGCATTTAAATTGTCTTGTTAAGCTACTGCTACCGCCACCGCACTTCCAAGGGGCACTTTAACCGTCTTGTTAAGCTACTGCGACCTGCATGTCTCTTCCAAGGGGCATTTAAACCGTCTTGAAAGCTACTGCGACCTGCACGTCTCTTCCAAGGGGCATTTATACCGTCTTGTTAAGCTACTGCGACTTGCACGTCTTTTCCAAGGGGAATTTAAACCGTCTTGTTAAGCTACTGAGACGTGCACGTCTTTTGCAAGGGGTCATTTAAACCGTCTTGTTAAGCTACTGCGACCTCCACCGCTCTTCCAAGGGGCATTTTAACCGTCTTATTAAGCTACTGCGACCTGCGCGTCTCTTTCAAGGGGCATTTAAACTGACTTGTTAAGCTACTGCGACCTTCACCGCTCTTTCAAGGGGCATTTAAACCGTCTTTTTAAGCTACTGCGACCTGCATGTCTTTTCCAAGGGGCATTTAAACCATCTTTTTAAGCTACTGCGACCTCCACCGCTCTTCCAAGAGGCATTTAAACCATCTTGTTAAGCTGCTGCGACCTGCATGTCTCAATCAAGGGGCATTTAAACCGTCTTCTTAAGCTACTGCGACCTCCACCGCTCTTCCAAGGGGCATTTAAACCGTCTTGTTAAGCTACTGCGACCTGCACGTCTCTTCCAAGGGGCATTTAAACCATCTTGTTAAGCTACTGTAACCTCCACCTCTTTTCCAAGGGGCATTTAAAACGTCTTGTTAAGCTACTGCTACCTGCACGTCTCTTCGAAAGGACATTTTAACCGTGTTGTTAAGCTACTGCGACCTGCACGTCTCTTTCAGCTGGCATTTAAACCGTCTTGTTAAGCTACTGTGCCTTGCACGTCTTTTCCAAGGGGTATTTAAACCATCTTGTTAAGCTACTGCGACCTTTACCGCTCTTCCAAGGGGCATTTAAACCATCTTGTTAAGCTACTGTGACCTGCATGTCTCTTCCAAGGGGCATTTAAAACGTCTTGTTAAGCTACTGCGACCTGCACGTCTCTTCCAAGGGGCATTTAAAACGTCTTGTTAAGCTACTGCTACCGCCACCGCTCTTCCAAGGGACATTTTAACCGTCTTGTTAAGCTACTGCGACCTGCACGTCTCTTTCAACAGGCATTTAAACCGTCTTGTTAAGCTACTGTAACCTCCCCTCTTTTCCAAGGGGCATTTTAACCGTCTTGTTAAGCTACTGCGACCTGCACGTCTCTTTGAACGGGCATTTAAACCATCTTGTTAAGCTACTGCGACCTCCTCCGCTCTTCCAAGGGGCATTTAAACCGTCTTGTTAAGCTAATGCAACCTGCACGTCTCTTCCAAGGGGCATTTAAACCATCTTGTTAAGCTACAGTGACCTGCAAGTCTCTTCTAAGGGGTATTTAAACAGTCTTGATAAGCTGCTGCGACCTGCATTTCTCTTCCAAGGGGCATTTAAAATGTCTTGTTAAGCTACTGCGACCTCCACCGCTCTTCCAAGGGGCATTTAAACTGTCTTGTTAAGTTACTACGACCAGCACGTCTCTTCCAAGAGGCATTTAAACCGTCTTGTTAAGCTACTGCTACCGCCACCGCTGTTCCAAGCGGCATTTTAACCGTCTTGTTAAGCTACTGCGACCTGCACGTCTCTTTCAAGAGGCATTTAAACCGTCTTGTTAAGCTACTGCGAATTGCACGTCTCTTCCAAGGGGCATTTAAACCATCTTGTTAAGCTACTGCGACCTCCTCCGCTCTTCCAAGGGGCATTTAAGCCGTCTTGTTAAGCTACTGTGACCTACATATCTCTTTCAAGGGGCATTTAAACCATCTTGTCAAGCTACTCTGACCTGCACGTCTCTTCCAAGGGGCATTTAAACCGTCTTGTTAAGCTGCTGCGACCTGCATGTCTCAACCAAGGGGCATTTAAACCGTCTTGTTGAGCTACTGCGACCTCCACCGCTCTTCCAAGGGGCATTGAAAAAGTCTTGTTAAGCTACTGCGACCTGCACGTCTCTTCCAAGGGGCATTTAAACTATCTTGTTAAGCTACTGCGACCTCCACCACTCTTCAAAGGGACATTTAAACCGTCTTATTAAGCTACTGCGACCTCCACCGCTCTTCCAAGGGGCATTTAAACCTTCTTGTTAAGCTACTGCGACATGCTCGTCTCTTCCAAGTGGCATTTAAACCGTCTTGTTAAGCTTCTGCGTCCTGCACCGCTCTTCCAAGGGGCATTTAAACCGTCTTATTAAGCTACTGCGACCTACACCGCTTTTCCAAGGGGCATTTAAACTGTTTTGTTAAGCTACTGCTACCGCCACCGCTCTTCCAAGGGGCATTTTAACGGTCTTGTTAAGCTACTGCGACCTGCACGTCTCTTTCAATAGGCATTTATACCGTCTTGTTAAGCTACTGCGACCTGCACGTCTCTTTCAAGAGGCATTTAAACCATCTTGTTACGCTACTGCGACCTCCTCCGCTCTTCCAAGGGGCATTTAAGCCGTCTTGTTAAGCTACTGCGACCTGCATGTCTCTTCCAAGGGGCATTTAAACCATCTTGTTAAGCTACTGCGACCTGCACGTCTCTTCCAAGGGGCATTTAAACCGTCTTGCTAAGCTGCTGCGACCTGCATGTCTCAACCAAGGGGCATTTAAACCGTCTTGTTAAGCTACTGCTACCGCCAACGCTCTTCCAAGGGGCATTTTAACCGTCTTGTTAAGCTACTGCGACCTGCACGTCTCTTTCAACGGGCATTTAAGCCGTCTTGTTAAGGTACTGCGCCTTGCAAGTCTTTTCCAAGGGGCATTTAAACCGTCTTTTTAAGATACTGCGACCTTCACCGCTCTTCCAAGTGGCATTTAAACCGTCTTGTTAAGCTACTGCGACCTGCATGTCTCTTCCAAGTGGCATTTAAACCGTCTTGTTAAGCTACTGAGACCTGCACGTCTCTTCCAAGGGGCATTTAAACCATCTTGTTAAGCTACTGCTACCGCCACCGCTCTTCCAAGGGGCATTTAAACCGTCTTGTTAAGCTACTGCGACCTGCACGTCTCTTCCAAGGGGCATTTAAACTGTCTTGTTAACCTGCTGCGACCTGCATGTCTCTTCCAAGAGGCATTTAAACCGTCTTCTTAAGCTACTGCGACCTGCACGTCTCTTCCAAGGGGCATTTAAACCGTCTTGTTAAGCTACAGCAACTTGCACGTCTTTTCCAAGGGGCGTTTAAACCGTCTTGTTAAGCTACTGTAACCTCCACCACTTTTCCAAGGGGCATTTAAACCGTCTTGTTAAGCTACTGCGACCTGCACGTCTCTTCCAAGGGGCATTTAAACCATCTTGTTAAGCTACTGCTACCGCCACCGCTCTTCCAAGGGGCATTTAAACCGTCTTGTTAAGCTACTGCGACCTGCACGTCTCTTCCAAGGGGCATTTAAACTGTCTTGTTAAGCTGCTGCGACCTGCATGTCTCTTCCAAGGGGCATTTAAACCGTCTTCTTAAGCTACTGCGACCTGCACTTCTCTTCCAAGGGGCATTTAAACCACCTTATTAAGCTACTGCTTCCGCCACCGCACTTCCAAGGGGCATTTCAACAGTCTTGTAAAGCTACTGCAACCTGCACGTCTCTTGCAAGGGGCATTTAAACCATCTTGTTAAGCTACTGCTGCCTCCACATCTCTTCCAAGGGGCATTTAAACCATTTTTTTAAGCTTCTGCGACCTGCACGTCTCTTCCAAGGTGCATTTAAACCGTCTTGTTAAGCTAATGCCACCTGCACGTCTCTTCCAAGGTGCATTTAAACCGCCTTATTAAGCTACTGCGAATTGCATATCTCTTCCAAGGGGCATTTAAACCGTCTTGTTAAGCTACTGCGACCTCCACAGCTCTTCCAAGGGGCATTTAAACCGTCTTGTTAAGCTGCTGCGACCTGCATGTCTCTTCCAAGGGGCATTTAAACTGCCTTGTTAAGCTACTGCGACCTGCACGTCTCTTCCAAGGGGCATTTAAACCGTCTTGTTAAGCTACAGCAACTTGCACGTCTTTTCCAAGGAGCATTTAAACCGTCTTGTTAAGCTACTGTGACCTCCACCACTTTTCGAAGGGGCATTTAAAAAGTCTTGTTAAGCTACTGCGACCTGCACGTCTCTTCCAAGGGGCATTTAAACCATCTTGTTAAGCTACTGCTACCGCCACCGCTCTTCCAAGGGGCATTTAAACCGCCTTGTTAAGCTTCTGCGACCTGCACGTCTCTTCCAAGGGGCATTTAAACTGTCTTATTATGCTGCTGCGACCTGCATGTTTCTTCCAAGGGGCATTTAAACCGTCTTGTTAGGCTACTGTGACCTCCAAGTCTCTTTCAAGGGGCATTTAAACCGTCTTGTTAAGCTACTGCGACCTGCACTTCTCTTCCAAGGGGTATTTAAACCATCTTGTTAAGCTACTGCTACTGCCACCGCATTTCGAAGGGTCATTTCAACAGTCTTGTTAAGCTATTTGCAACCTGCACGTCTCTTGCAAGGGGCATTTAAACCGTCTTGTTAAGCTACTGCGACCTCCACATCTCTTCCAAGGGGCATTTAAACCGTCTTGTTAAGCTAATGCGACCTGCACGTCTCTTCCAAGGTGCATTTAAACCGCCTTGTTAAGCTACTGCGACCTGCATGTCTCTTCCAAGGGTCATTTAAACCGTCTTGTTAAGCTACTGCGACCTCCACCGCTCTTCCAAGGGGCATTTAAACCGTCTTGTTAAGCTGCTGCGACCTGCTTGTCTCTTCCAAGGGGCATTTAAACTGCCTTGTTAAGATACTGCGACCTGCACGTCTCTTCCAAGGGGCATCTAAACCGTCTTGTTAAGCTACTGCTACTGCCACCGCATTTCGAAGGGGCATTTCAACAGTCTTGTTAAGCTATTTGCAACCTGCACGTCTCTTGCAAGGGGCATTTAAACCGTCTTGTTAAGCTACTGCGACCTCCACATCTCTTCCAAGGGGCATTTAAACCGTCTTGTTAAGCTAATGCGACCTGCATGTCTCTTCCAAGGGGCATTTAAACCGTCTTGTTAAGCTGCTGCGACCTGCTTGTCTCTTCCAAGGGGCATTTAAACTGCCTTGTTAAGATACTGCGACCTGCACGTCTCTTCCAAGGGGCATCTAAACCGTCTTGTTAAGCTACAGCAACTTGCACGTCTTTTCCAAGGGGCATTTAAACCGTCTTGTTAAGCTACTGTAACCTCCACCACTTTTCCAAGGGGCATTTAAACCTTCTTGTTAAGTTACTGCGACCTGCACGTGTCTTCCAAGGGGCATTTAAACGGTCTTGTTAAGCTACTGCGACCAGCACGTCTCTTCCAAGGGGCATTTAAACCGTCTTGTTAAGCTACTGCGACCAGCATTTCTCTTCGAAGGGGCATTTAAACTGTCTTGTTAAGCTACTGCGACCTCCACCACTCTTCAAAGGGGCATTTAAACCGTCTTGTTAAGATACTGCGACCTGTACGTCTCTACCAAGGGGCATTTAAATCATCTTGGTAAGCTACTGCGACCTGCAAGCCTCTTCCAAGGGGCATATAAACCGTCTTGTTAAGCTACTGCGACCTGCACGTCTCTTCAAAGGGGCATTTAAACTGTCTTGTTAAGCTACTGCGACCTCCACCGCTCATCCAAGGGGCATTTAAACCATCTTGTTAAGCTACTGCGACCTGCACGTCTCTTCCAAGAGGCATTTAAAGCGTCTTGGTAAGCTACTGCGACCTGCAAGCCTATTCCAAGGGGCATTTAAACCCTCTTGTTAAGCTAATGCCACCTGCACATCTCTTCCAAGGGGGATTTAAACTGTCTTGTTAAGCTACTGCGACCTGCACGTCTCTTCCAAGGGGCATTTAAGCCGTCTTGTTCAGTTACTGCGACCTGCACGTCTCTTCCAAGGGGCATTTTAACCGTCTTATTAAGCTACTGCGACCTGCACTTCTCTACCAAGGGACATTTAAATTGTCATGTTAAGCTACTTCGATCTTCACTGCTCTTCCAAGGGGCATTTAAACAGTCTTGTTAAGCTACTGCGACCTGCACGTCTCTTCCAAGGGGCATTTAAACCGTCTTGTTAAGCTACTGCGACCTGCACGTGTCTTCCAAGGGACATTTAAACCAAGGGGTACTTAAACTGTCTTGTTAAGCTACTGCGACCTCCACCGCTCTTCCAAGGGGCATTTAAACCGTCTTGTTAAGCTACTGCGACCTGCACGTCTCTTCCAATGGGCATTTAAACAGTCTTCTTAAGCCACTGCGACCTTCACGTCTCTCCCAAGGTGCATTTAACCGTATTGTTAAGCTGCTGCGACCTGCATGTGTCTTCCAAGTGGCATTTAAACCGTCTTGTTAAGCTACTGCGACCTCCACCGCTCTTCCAAGGAGCATTTAAACCATCTTGTTAAGCCACTGCGACCTGCACGTCTCTTCCAAGGGGCATTTAAACCGTCTTGGTAAGCTACTGCGACCTGCAAGCCTATTCCAAGGGGCATTTAAACCCTCTTGTTAAGTTAATGCGACCTGCACGTCTCTTCCAAGGGGGATTTAAACAGTCTTGTTAAGCTACTGCGAACTGCACGTCTCTTCCAAAGGGCATTTAAACAGTCTTATTAAGCTACTGTGACCTGCATGTCTTCTCCTAGGGGCATTTAAACTGTCTTGTTAAGCTACTGCGACCAGCACGTCTTTTCCAAGGGGCATTTAAACCATCTTGTTAAGCTACTGCGACCTGCATGTCTCTTCCAAGGGGCATTTAAACCGTCTTGTTAAGCTACTGCGACCTCCACCACTCTTCAAAGGGGCATTTAAACCGTCTTCTTAAGCTAATGCGACCTCCACCTCTCTTCCAAGGGGCATTTAAACCTTCTTGTTAAGCTATTGCGACCTGCTCGTCTCTTCCAAGGGGCATTTAAACCATCTTGTTAAGCTACTGCGACCTGCACGTCTCTTCCAAGTGGCATTTAAACTGTCTTTTTAAGCTACTGCGACTTGCACGTCTCTTCCATGGGGCATCTAAATCGTCTTGTTAAGCTACTGTAACCTCCATCACTTTTCCAAGGGGCATTTAAACCGTCTTGTTAAGCTAATGCGACCTGCACGTCTCTTCAATGGGGCATTTAAACCGTCTTGCTAAGCTACTGCGGCCTGCATGTCTCTACCAAGGGGCATTTAAACCGTCTTGTTAAGCTACTGCGACCTGCACGTCTCTTCCAAGGGGCATTTAAACAGTCTTGTTAAGCTGCTGCGACCTGCATGTCTCTTCCAAAGGGCATTTAAACTGTCTTGTTAAGCTACTGCGACCTCCTCCGCTCTTCCAAGGGGCATTTAAACCGTCTTGTTAAGCTACTGCAACCTGCACGTCTCTTCCAAGGGGCATTTAAACTGTCTTGTTAAGCTACTGCGACCTGCAAGTCTCTTCCATGGGGTATTTAAACCGTCTTGATAAGCTGCTGCGACCTGCATTTCTCTTCCAAGGGGCATTTAAAACGTCTTGTTAAGCTACTGCGACCTACACCGCTCTTCCAAGGGGCATTTAAACTGTCTTGTTAAGCTACTGCTACCGCCACCGCTCTTCCAAGAGGCATTTTAACTGTCTTGTTAAGCTACTGCGACCTGCACGTCTCTTTCAATAGGCATTTAAACCATCTTGTTAAGCTACTGCGACCTGCACGTCTCTTTCAAGAGGCATTTAAACCATCTTGTTAAGCTACTGCGACTTCCTCCGCTCTTCCAAGGGGCATTTAAGCCGTCTTGTTAAGCTACTGCGACCTGACCTGCATGTCTCTTCCAAGGGGCATTTAAACAGTCTTGTTAAGCTACTGCGTCCTGCACGTCTCTTCCAAGGCGCATTTAAACCGTGTTTTTAAGCTACTGCGACCTGCACGTCTCTTCCAAGGGGCATTTAAACCGTCTTGTTAAGCTACTGTAACCTACATCACTTTTCCAAGGGGCATTTAAACCGTCTTGTTAAGCTAATGCAACCTTCACGTCTCTTCCAAGAGGCATTTAAACCGTCTTGTTAAGCTACTGCGACCTCCACCGCTCTTCCAAGGGGCATTTAAATCATCTTGTTAAGCTACTGCGACCTGCACGTCTCTTCCAAGGGGCATTTAAACCATCTTGTTAAGCTACTGCGACCTCCACCGCTCTTCCAAGGGGCATTTAAATCATCTTGTTAAGCTACTGCGACCTGCAAGCCTATTCCAAGGGGCATTTAAACCCTCTTGTTAAGCTACTGCGACCTACACATCTCTTCCAAGGGGCATTTAAACTGTCTTGTTAAGCTACTGCGACCTGCACGTCTCTTCCAAGGGGCATTTAAACCGTCTTGTTAAGCTAGTGCGACCTGCATGTCTCTTCCAAGGGGCATTTAAACAGTCTTGTTAAGCCACTGCGACCTGCACGTCTCTTCCAAGGGGCATTTAAACCGTCTTTTTAAGCTAGTGCGACTTGCATGTATCTTCCAAGGGGCATTTAAACCGTCTTGTTAAGCCACTGCGACCTGCACGTCTCTTCCAAGGGGCATTTACACCATCTTTTTAAGCTACTGCGACCTCCACGTCTCTTCCAAGGGGCATTTAAACCATCTTTTTAAGCTGCTGTGAACTGCATGTCTCTTCCAAGGGGCATTTAAACCTTCTTGTTAAGCTACTGCGACCTCCTCCGCTCTTCCAAGGGGCATTTAAACCATCTTGGTAAGCTCCTGCGACCTGCACGTCTCTTCCAAGGGGCATTTAAACCGTCTTGGTAAGCTACTGCGACCTGCAAGGCTATTCCAAGGGGCTTTTAAACCCTCATGTTAAGCTACTGCGACCTGCGCGTCTCTTCCAAGGGCGATTTAAACCGTCTTGTTAAGCTACTGCGACCTGCACGTCTCTTCAAAATGGCAGTTAAACCGTCTTGTTAAGCTACTGCGACCTGCACGTCTCTTCCAAGGGACATTTAAACCGTCTTATTAAGCTACTGCGACCTGCACGTCTCTTCCAAGGGGCATTTAAACTGTGTTGTTAAGCTACTGCGACCTGCATGTCTCTACCAAGGGACATTTAAACCATCTTGTTAAGCTCCTGCAACCTGCACGTCTCTTCCAAGGGGCATTTAAATTGTCTTGTTAAGATGCTGCTACTTGCATGTCTCTTCCAAAGGGCATTTAAACTGTCTTGTTAAGCTACTGCGACCTCCACCTCTCTTCCAAGGGGTAATTAAACTGTCTTATTAAGCTACTGCGACCTGCACGTCTCTACCAAGGGGCATTTAAATCGTCTTGGTAAGCTACTGTGACCTGCAAGCCTCTTCCAAGGGGCATTTAAACCGTCTTTTTAAGCTTCTGCGACCTGCACGTCTCTTCCAAGGGGCATTTAAAGCATCTTGGTAAGCTACTGCGAACTGCAAGCCTATTCCAAGTGCCATTTAAACCCTCTTGTTAAGGTACTGCGACCTGCACGTCTCTTCCAAGGGCATTTAAACCGTCTTATTAAGCTACTGCGACCAGCACTTCTCTTTCAGGGGACATTTAAACTGTCTTTTTAAGCTACTGCGACCTCCACTGCTCTTCCAAGTGGCATTTAAACCGTCTTATTAAGCTACTGCGACCTGCACGTCTCTTCCAAGGGGCATTTAAACCGTCTTGTTAAGCTACTGCGACCTGCACGTCTCTTCCAAGGGACATTTAAACTGTCTTTTAAAGCCATTGCGACCTTCACGTCTCTCCCAAGGGGCATTTAAACCGTATTGTTAAGCTGCTGCGACCTGCATGTGTCTTCCAAGGGGCATTTAAACCGTCTTGTTAAGCTTCTGCGACCTGCACGTCTCTTCCAAGAGTCATTTAAAGCATCTTGGTAAGCTACTGCGAACTGCAAGCCTATTCCAAGTGCCATTTAAACCCTCTTGTTAAGGTACTGCGACCTGCACGTCTCTTCCAAGGGCATTTAAACCGTCTTATTAAGCTACTGTGACCAGCACTTCTCTTTCAGGGAACATTTAAACTGTCTTTTTAAGCTACTGCGACCTCCACTGCTCTTCCAAGTGGCATTTAAACCGTCTTATTAAGTTACTGCGACCTGCACGTCTCTTCCAAGGGGCATTTAAACCGTCTTGTTAAGCTACTGCGACCTGCACATCTCTTCCAAGGGACATTTAAACTGTCTTTTAAAGCCATTGCGACCTTCACGTCTCTCCCAAGGGGCATTTAAACCGTATTGTTAAGCTGCTGCGACCTGCATGTGTCTTCCAAGTGGCATTTAAACCGTCTTGTTAAGCTACTGCGACTTGCACGTCTCTTCCAAGGGGCATTTAAACCGTCTTGTTAAGCTACTACAACCTGCACGTCTCTTCCAAGGGGCATTTAAACCGTCCTGTTAAGCTACTGCGACTTGCACGTCTCTTCCAAGGGGCATTTAAACCGACTTGTTAAGCTACTGTAATCTCCACCACTTTTCCTAGGGGCATTTAAACCGTCTTGTTAAGCTACTATGACCTGCACGTCTCTACCAAGGGGCATTTAAACCGTCTTGTTAAGCTACTGCAACCTGCACGTCTCTTGCAAGGGGCATTTAAACTGTCTTGTTAAGCTACTGCGACCTCCACATCTCTTCCAAGGGGCATTTAAACCATCTTGTAATGCTTCTGCGACCTGCACGTCTCTTCAATGGGGCATTTAAACCATCTTGTTAAGCTACTGCGACTTGCACGTCTCTTCCAAGGGGCATTTAAACCGTCTTGTTAAGCTACTGTAATCTCCACCACTTTTCCCAGGGGCATTTAAACCGTCTTGTTAAGCTACTGCGACCTGCACGTCTCTTCCAAGGGGCATTTAAACCGTCTTGTTAAGCAACTGCGACCTGCATGTCTCTACCAAGGGGCATTTAAACCATCTTGTTAAGCTACTGCAACCTGCACGACTCTTGCAAGGGGCATTTAAACCGTATTGTTAAGCTACGGCCACCTCCACATCTCTTCCAAGGGGCATTTAAACCATCTTGTTAAGCTTCTGCGACCTGCACGTCTCTTCCAAGGGGCATTTAAACCGTCTTGTTAAGCTAATGCGACCTGCACGTCTCTTCCAAGGGGCATTTAAACCGTCTTGTTAAGCTACTGCGACCTGCACGTCTCTTTCAAGGGACATTTAAACTGTCTTTTAAAGCCATTGTGACCTTCACGTCTCTCCCAAGGGGCATTTAAACCGTATTGTTAAGCTGCTGCGACCTGCATGTGTCTTCCAAGTGGCATTTAAACCGTCTTGTTAAGCTACTGCGACTTGCACGTCTCTTCCAAGGGGCATTTAAACCGTCTTGTTAAGCTACTACAACCTGCACGTCTCTTCCAAGGGGCATTTAAACCGTCTTGTTAAGCTACTGCGACTTGCACGTCTCTTCCAAGGGGCATGTAAACCGTCTTGTTAAGCTACTGTAATCTCCACCACTTTTCCTAGGGGCATTTAAACCGTCTTGTTAAGCTACTATGACCTGCACGTCTCTTCGAAGGGGCATTTAAACCGTCTTGTTAGGATACTGCGACCTGCATGTCTCTACCAAGGGGCATTTAAACCATCTTGTTAAGCTACTGCAACCTGCACGTCTCTTGCAAGGGGCATTTAAACCGTCTTGTTAAGCTACGGCGACCTCCACATCTCTTCGAAGGGGCATTTAAACCATCTTGTTAAGCTACTGCGACCTTCACATCTCTTCCAAGGGGCATTTAAATCGTCTTGTTAAGCTACTGCAACCTGCACCGCTCTTCCAAGGGGCATATAAACCATCTTGTTAAGCTACTGCGACCTGCACGTCTCTTCCAAGGGGCATTTAAACCGTCTTGTTAAGCTACTCAAGGGGGATTTAAACAGTCTTGTTAAGCTACTGCGACCTGCACGTCTCTTCCAAGGGGCATTTAAACCATCTTGTTAAGCTACTGCGACCTGCTCGTCTCTTACAGGGGGCATTTAAACCGTCTTGTTAAGCTACTGCGACCTGCACGTCTCTTCCAAGGCGCATTTAAACGTCTTTTTTAAAAAATTGCGACTTGCACGTCTCTTCCAAGGGGCATTTAAACCGTCTTGTTAAGCTACTGTAACCTCCACCACTTTTCCAAGGGACATTTAAACCGTCTTGTTAAGCTACTTCTACCTGCATGTCTCATCCAAGGGGCATTTAAACCGTCTTGTTAAGCTAGTGCGACCTGCATGTCTCTTCCAAGGGGCATTTAAACCGTCTTGTTAAGCTAATGCGACCTGCACGTCTCTTCCAAGGGGCATTTAAACCTCCTCGTTAAGCTACTGCGACCTGCTCGTCTCTTCCAAGGGGCATTTAAACCGTCTTGTTAAGCTACTGCGACCTCCACCGCTCTTCCAAGGGGCATTTAAACCGTCTTGTTAAGCTACTGCGACCTGCATGTCTCTTCCAAGAGGCATTTAAACTGTCTTCTTAAGCTACTGCGACCTGCACGTCTCTTCCAAGGGGCATTTAAACCGTCTGGTTAAGCTACTGCGACTTGCACGTCTTTTCCCAGGGGCATTTAAACCGTCTTGTTAAGCTACTGTAACCTCCACCACTTTTCCAAGGGGCATTTAAAACGTCTTGTTAAGCGACTGCGACCTGCACGTCTCTTCCAAGGGGCATTTAAACCGTCTTGTTAAGCTACTGCGACCTGCATGTCTCTTCGAAGGGGCATTTAAACTGTCTTGTTAAGCTACTGCCCCCTCCACCACTCTTCAAATTGGCATTTAAACCGTCTTGTTAAGCTACTGCGACCTCCACCGCTCTTCCAAGGGGCATTTAAACCTTCTTGTTAAGCTACTGCGACCTTCTCGTCTCTTCCAAGTGGCATTTAAACCGTCTTGTTAAGCTACTGCGTCCTGCACGTCTCTTCCAAGGCGCATTTAAATCGTGTTTTTAAGCTACTGCGACCTGCACGTCTCTTCCAAGGGGCATTTAAACCGTCTTGTTAAGCTACTGTAACCTCCATCACTTTTCCAAGGGGCATTTAAACCGTCTTGTTAAGCTAATGCGACCTTCACGTCTCTTCCAAGTGGCATTTAAACCGTCTTCTTAAGCTACTGCGACCTCCACCGCTCTTCCAAGGGGCATTTAAACCATCTTGTTAAGCTACTGCGAACTGCACGTCTCTTCCAAGGGGCATTTAAACCGTCTTGGAAAGCTACTGCGACCTGCAAGCCTATTCCAAGGGGAATTTAAACCCTCTTGTTAAGCTACTGCGACCTGCTCGTCTCTTACAACGGGCTTTTAAACCGTCTTGTTAAGATACTGCGACCTGCACATCTCTTCCAAGGGGGATTTAAACAGTCTTGTTAAGCTACTGCTACCTGCAGCTCTCTTCCAAGGGGCATTTAAACCATCTTGTTAAGCTACTGCGACCTGCTCGTCTCTTACAAGGGGCATTTAAACCGTATTGTTAAGCTACTGTAACCTCCACCACTTTTCCAAGGGGCATTTAAACCGTCTTGTTAAGCTACTTCTACCTGCATGTCTCTTCCAAGGGGCATTTAAACCGTCTTGTTAAGCTAGTGCGACCTGCATGTCTCTTCCAAGGGGCATTTAAACAGTCTTGTTAAGCCACTGCGACCAGCACGTTTCTTCCAAGGGGCATTTAAACCGTCTTTTTAAGCTGCTGTGTACTGCAGGTCTCTTCCAAGGGGCATTTAAACCATCTTGTTAAGCTACTGCGACCTCCTCCGCTCTTCCAAGGGGCATTTAAACCATCTTGTTAAGCTACTGCGACCTGCACGTCTCTTCCAAGGGGCATTTAAACCGTCTTGGTAAGCTACTGAGACCTGCAAGCCTATTCCAAGGGTTTTTTAAACCCTCATGTTAAGTTACTGCGACCTGCACGTCTCTTCAAAGGGCGATTTAAACCGTCTTGTTAAGCTACTGCGACCTGCACGTCTCTTCAAAAGGGCAGTTAAACCGTCTTGTTAAGCTACTGCGACCTGCACGTCTCTTCCAAGCGACATTTAAATCGTCTTATTAAGCTACTGTGACCTGCACGTCTCTTCCAAGGGGCATTTAAACTGTCTTGTTAAGTTACTGCGACCAGCATGTCTCTACCAAGGGACATTTAAACCGTCTTGTTAAGCTACTGCGACCTGCACGTCTCTTCCAAGGGGCATTTAAACTGTCTTGTTAAGTTGCTGATACCTGCATGTCTCTTCCAAGGGGCATTTAACCTGTCTTGTTAAGCTACTGCGACCTCCACCTCTCTTCCAAGGGGCATTTAAACCATCTTGTTAAGCTACTGTGACCTGCACTTCTCTACCAAGGGGCATTTAAATCGTCTTGGTAAGCTACTGGGACCTGCAAGCCTCTTCCAAGGGGCATTTAAACCGTCTTGTTAAGCTACTGCGACCTTCACGTCTCTTCGAATGGGCATTTAAACTGTCTTGTTAAGCTACTGCAACCTCCACCGCTCTTCCAAGGGGCATTTAAACCTTCTTGTTAAGCTACTGCGACCTGCACGTCTCTTCCAAGGGGCATTTGAAGCGTCTTGGTAAGCTATTGCGACCTGCAAGCCTATTGCAAGGGGCATTTAAACCCTCTTGTTAACCTACTGCGACCTGCACTTCTCTTCCAAGGGGGATTTAAACCGTCTTGTTAAGCTACTGCGAACTGCACGTCTCTTCCAAGGGGCATTTAAACAGTCTTGTTAAGCTACTGCGACCTGCACGTCTCTTCCAAGGGGCATTTAAACCGTCTTATTAAGCTAATGCGACCTGCACTTCTCTTCCAAGGGACATTTAAACTGTCTTGTTAAGCTACTGCGACCTCCACTGCTCTTCCAAGTGGCATTTAAACCGTCTTGTTAAGCTACTGCGACCTGCATGTCTCTTTCAAGGGGCATTTAAACCGTCTTGTTAAGCCACTGCGACCTGCACGTCTTGTCCAAGGGACATTTAAACTGTGTTATTAAGCTACTACGACCTGCACGTCTCTTCCAAGCGGTATTTAAACTGTCTTGTTAAGCTACTGCGACCTCCACCGCCCTTCCAAGGGACATTTAAACCTTCTTGTTAACCTACTGCGACCTGCACGTCTCTTTCAAGGTGCATTTAAACCGTCTTTTTAAGCCATTGCGACCTTCACGTCTCCGCCAAGGGCCATTTAAACCGTATTGTAAAGCTGCTGCGACCTGCATGTGTCTTCCAAGTGGCATTTAAACCGTCTTTTTAAGCTACTGCGACCTCCACCGCTCTTCCAAGGGGCATTTAAACCGTCTTTTTAAGCTGCTGTGTACTGCAGGTCTCTTCCAAGGGGCATTTAAACCATCTTGTTAAGCTACTGCGACCTCCTCCGCTCTTCCAAGGAGCATTTAAACCATCTTGTTAAGCTACTGCGACCTGCATGTCTCTTCCAAGGGCAATTAAACCGTCTTGGTAAGCTACTGATACCTGCAAGCCTATTCCAAAGGGCTTTTAAACCCTCATGTTAAGCTACTGCGACCTGCACGTCTCTTCCAAGGGCGATTTAAACCGTCTTGTTAAGCTACTGCGACCTGCACGTCTCTTCAAAAGGGCAGTTAAACCGTCTTGTTAAGCTACTGTGACCTGCACGTCTCTTTCAAGCGACATTTAAATCCTCTTATTAAGCTACTGCGACCAGCATGTCTCTACCAAGGGACATTTAAACCGTCTTGTTAAGCTACTGCGACCTGCACGTCTCTTCCAAGGGGCATTTAAACTGTCTTGTTAAGGTGCTGCTACCTGCATGTCTCTTCCAAGGGGCATTTAACCTGTCTTGTTAAGCTACTGCGACCTCCACCTCTCTTCCAAGGGGCATTTAAACCATCTTGTTAAGCTACTGTGACCTGCAAGCCTCTTCCAAGGGGCATTTAAAGCATCTTGGTAAGCTACTGCGACCTGCAAGTCTATTCCAAGTGGCATTTAAACCCTCTTGTTAAGGTACTGCGACCTGCACGTCTCTTCCAAGGGCATTTAAACCGTCTTATTAAGCTACTGCGACCAGCACTTCTCTTCCAAGGGACATTTAAACTGTCTTTTTAAGCTACTGCGACCTCCACTGCTCTTCCAAGTGGCATTTAAACCGTCTTATTAAGCTACTGCGACCTGCACGTCTCTTCCAAGGGGCATTTAAACCGTCTTGTTAAGCTACTGCGACCTGCACGTCTCTTTCAAGGGACATTTAAACTGTCTTTTAAAGCCATTGCGACCTTCACGTCTCTCCCAAGGGGCATTTAAACCGTATTGTTAAGCTGCTGCGACCTGCATGTGTCTTCCAAGTGGCATTTAAACCGTCTTGTTAAGCTACTGCGACTTGCACGTCTCTTCCAAGGGGCATTTAAACCGTCTTGTTAAGCTACTACAACATGCACATCTCTTCCAAGGGGCATTTAAACCGTCTTGTTAAGCTACTGCGACTTGCACGTCTCTTCCAAGGGGCATTTAAACCGTCTTGTTAAGCTACTGTAATCTCCACCACTTTTCCTAGGGGCATTTAAACCGTCTTGTTAAGATACTATGACCTGCACGTCTCTTCGAAGGGGCATTTAAACCGTCTTGTTAAGCTACTGCGACCTGCATGTCTCTACCAAGGGGCATTTAAACCGTCTTGTTAAGCTAATGCAACCTGCACGTCTCTTGCAAGGGGCATTTAAACTGTCTTGTTAAGCTACTGCGACCTCCACATCTCTTCCAAGGGGCATTTAAACCATCTTTTTAAGCTACTGCGACCTCCACATCTCTTCCAAGGGGCATTTAAACCGTCTTGTTAAGCTTCTGCGACCTGCACGTCTCTTCAAAGGGGCATTTAAACCGTCTTGTTAAGCTACTGCGACTTGCACGTCTCTTCCAAGGGGCATTTAAACCATCTTGTTAAGCTACTGTAATCTCCACCACTTTTCCTAGGGGCATTTAAACCCTCTTGTTAAGGTACTGCGACCTGCACGTCTCTTCCAAGGGCATTTAAACCGTCTTATTAAGCTACTGCGACCAGCACTTCTCTTCCAAGGGACATTTAAACTGTCTTTTTAAGCTACTGCGACCTCCACTGCTCTTCCAAGTGGCATTTAAACCGTCTTATTAAGCTACTGCGACCTGCACGTCTCTTCCAAGGGGCATTTAAACCGTCTTGTTAAGCTACTGCGACCTGCACGTCTCTTTCAAGGGACATTTAAACTGTCTTTTAAAGCCATTGCGACCTTCACGTCTCTCCCAAGGGGCATTTAAACCGTATTGTTAAGCTGCTGCGACCTCCATGTGTCTTCCAAGTGGCATTTAAACCGTCTTGTTAAGCTACTGCGACTTGCACGTCTCTTCCAAGGGGCATTTAAACCGTCTTTTTAAGCTACTACAACATGCACGTCTCTTCCAAGGGGCATTTAAACCGTCTTGTTAAGCTACTGCGACTTGCACGTCTCTTCCAAGGGGCATTTAAACCGTCTTCTTAAGCTACTGTAATCTCCACCACTTATCCTAGGGGCATTTAAACCGTCTTGTTAAGATACTATGACCTGCACGTCTCTTCGAAGGGGCATTTAAACCGTCTTGTTAAGCTACTGCGACCTGCATGTCTCTACCAAGGTGCATTTAAACCGTCTTGTTAAGCTACTGCAACCTGCACGTCTCTTGCAAGGGGCATTTAAACCGTCTTGGAAAGCTACTGCGACCTGCAAGCCTATTCCAAGGGGCATTTAAACCCTCTTGTTAAGCTACTGCGACCTGCTCGTCTCTTACAACGGGCATTTAAACCGTCTTGTTAAGATACTGCGACCTGCACATCTCTTCCAAGGGGGATTTAAACAGTCTTGTTAAGCTACTGCTACCTGCACCTCTCTTCCAAGGGGCATTTAAACCATCTTGTTAAGCTACTGCGACCTGCTCGTCTCTTACAAGGGGCATTTAAACCGTCTTGTTAAGCTACTGCGACCTGCACGTCTCTTCCAAGGGGCATTTGAAGCGTCTTGGTAAGCTATTGCGACCTGCAAGCCTATTGCAAGGGGCATTTAAACCCTCTTGTTAAGCTACTGCGACCTGCACTTCTCTTCCAAGGGGGATTTAAACCGTCTTGTTAAGCTACTGCGAACTGCACGTCTCTTCCAAGGGGCATTTAAACCGTCTTGTTAAGCTACTGCGACCTGCACGTCTCTTCCAAGGGGCATTTAAACCGTCTTATTAAACTAATGCGACCTGCACTTCTCTTCCAAGGGACATTTAAACTGTCTTGTTAAGCTACTGCGACCTCCACTGCTCTTCCAAGTGGCATTTAAACCGTCTTGTTAAGCTACTGCGACCTGCATGTCTCTTTCAAGGGGCATTTAAACCGTCTTGTTAAGCCACTGCGACCTGCACGTCTTGTCCAAGGGACATTTAAACTGTGTTATTAAGCTACTACGACCTGCACGTCTCTTCCAAGCGGTATTTAAACTGTCTTGTTAAGCTACTGCGACCTCCACCGCCCTTCCAAGGGACATTTAAACCTTCTTATTAACCTACTGCGACCTGCACGTCTCTTTCAAGGTGCATTTAAACCGTCTTTTTAAGCCATTGCGACCTTCACGTCTCCGCCAAGGGCCATTTAAACCGTATTGCAAAGCTGCTGCGACCTGCATGTGTCTTCCAAGTGGCATTTAAACCGTCTTTTTAAGCTACTGCGACCTCCACCGCTCTTCCAAGGGGCATTTAAACCGTCTTTTTAAGCTGCTGTGTACTGCAGGTCTCTTCCAAGGGGCATTTAAACCATCTTGTTAAGCTACTGCGACCTCCTCCGCTCTTCCAAGGAGCATTTAAACCATCTTGTTAAGCTACTGCGACCTGCATGTCTCTTCCAAGGGCAATTAAACCGTCTTGGTAAGCTACTGATACCTGCAAGCCTATTCCAAGGGGCTTTTAAACCCTCATGTTAAGCTACTGCGACCTGCACGTCTCTTCCAAGGGCGATTTAAACCGTCTTGTTAAGCTACTGCGACCTGCACGTCTCTTCAAAAGGGCAGTTAAACCGTCTTGTTAAGCTACTGTGACCTGCACGTCTCTTTCAAGCGACATTTAAATCCTCTTATTAAGCTACTGTGACCTGCACGTCTCTTCCAAGGGGCATTTAAACCGTCTTGTTAAGCTACTGCGACCAGCATGTCTCTACCAAGGGACATTTAAACCGTCTTGTTAAGCTACTGCGACCTGCACGTCTCTTCCAAGGGGCATTTAAACTGTCTTGTTAAGGTGCTGCTACCTGCATGTCTCTTCCAAGGGGCATTTAACCTGTCTTGTTAAGCTACTGCGACCTCCACCTCTCTTCCAAGGGGCATTTAAACCATCTTGTTAAGCTACTGTGACCTGCAAGCCTCTTCCAAGGGGCATTTAAAGCATCTTGGTAAGCTACTGCGACCTGCAAGTCTATTCCAAGTGGCATTTAAACCCTCTTGTTAAGGTACTGCGACCTGCACGTCTCTTCCAAGGGCATTTAAACCGTCTTATTAAGCTACTGCGACCAGCACTTCTCTTCCAAGGGACATTTAAACTGTCTTTTTAAGCTACTGCGACCTCCACTGCTCTTCCAAGTGGCATTTAAACCGTCTTATTAAGCTACTGCGACCTGCACGTCTCTTCCAAGGGGCATTTAAACCGTCTTGTTAAGCTACTGAGACCTGCACGTCTCTTTCAAGGGACATTTGAACTGTCTTTTAAAGCCATTGCGACCTTCACGTCTCTCCCAAGGGGCATTTAAACCGTATTGTTAAGCTGCTGCGACCTGCATGTGTCTTCCAAGTGGCATTTAAACCGTCTTGTTAAGCTACTGCGACTTGCACGTCTCTTACAAGGGGCATTTAAACCGTCTTGTTAAGCTACTACAACATGCACGTCTCTTCCAAGGGGCATTTAAACCGTCTTGTTAAGCTACTGCGACTTGCACGTCTCTTCCAAGGGGCATTTAAACCGTCTTGTTAAGCTACTGTAATCTCCACCACTTTTCCTAGGGGCATTTAAACCGTCTTGTTAAGATACTATGACCTGCACGTCTCTTCGAAGGGGCATTTAAACCGTCTTGTTAAGCTACTGCGACCTGCATGTCTCTACCAAGGGGCATTTAAACCGTCTTGTTAAGCTAATGCAACCTGCACGTCTCTTGCAAGGGGCATTTAAACTGTCTTGTTAAGCTACTGCGACCTCCACATCTCTTCCAAGGGGCATTTAAACCATCTTGTTAAGCTACTGCGACCTCCACATCTCTTCCAAGGGGCATTTAAACCGTCTTGTTAAGCTTCTGCGACCTGCACGTCTCTTCAAAGGGGCATTTAAACCGTCTTGTTAAGCTACTGCGACTTGCACGTCTCTTCCAGGGGACATTTAAACTGTCTTTTTAAGCTACTGCGACCTCCACTGCTCTTCCAAGTGGCATTTAAACCATCTTATTAAGCTACTGCGACCTCCACGTCTCTTCCAAGGGGCATTTAAACCGTCTTATTAAGCTACTGCGACCTGCACGTCTCTTTCAAGGGACATTTAAACTGTCTTTTAAAGCCATTGCGACCTTCACGTCTCTCCCAAGGTGCATTTAAACCGTATTGTTAAGCTGCTGCGACCTGCATGTGTCTTCCAAGTGGCATTTAAACCGTCTTGTTAAGCTACTGCGACTTGCACGTCTCTTCCAAGGGGCATTTAAACCGTCTTGTTAAGCTACTACAACATGCACGTCTCTTCCAAGGGGCATTTAAACTGTCTTGTTAAGCTACTGCGACTTGCACGTCTCTTCCAAGGGGCATTTAAACCGTCTTCTTAAGCTACTGTAATCTCCACCACTTTTCCTAGGGGCATTTAAACCGTCTTGTTAAGATACTATGACCTGCACGTCTCTTCGAAGGGGCATTTAAACCGTCTTGTTAAGCTACTGCGACCTGCATGTCTCTACCAAGGTGCATTTAAACCGTCTTGTTAAGCTACTGCAACCTGCACGTCTCTTGCAAGGGGCATTTAAACCGTCTTGTAAAGCTACGGCGACCTCCACATCTCTTCCAAGGGGCATTTAAACCATCTTGTTAAGCTTCTGCGACCTGTACGTCTCTTCCAAGGGGCATTTAAACCGTCTTTTTAAGCTAATGCGACCTGCACGTCTCTTCCAAGGGGCATTTAAACCTCCTCGTTAAGCTACTGCGACCTGCTCGTCTCTTCCAAGGGGCATTTAAACTGTCTTGTTAAGCTACTGCGACCTCCACCGCTCTTCCAAGGGGCATTTAAACCGTCTTGTTAAGCTACTGCGACCTGCATGTCTCTTCCAAGAGGCATTTAAACTGTCTTGTTAAGCTACTGCGACCTGCACGTCTCTTCCAAGGGGCATTTAAACCGTCTGCTTAAGCTACTGCGACTTGCACGTCTTTTCCCAGGGGCATTTAAACCGTCTTGTTAAGCTACTGTAACCTCCACCACTTTTCCAAGGGGCATTTAAAACGTCTTGTTAAGCGACTGCGACCTGCACGTCTCTTCCAAGGGGCATTTAAACCGTCTTGTTAAGCTAATGCGACCTGCATGTCTCTTCGAAGGGGCATTTAAACTGTCTTGTTAAGCTACTGCGACCTCCACCACTCTTCAAAGGGGCATTTAAACCGTCTTGTTAAGCTACTGCGACCTCCACCGCTCTTCCAAGGGGCATTTAAACCTTCTTGTTAAGCTACTGCGACCTTCTCGTCTTTCCAAGTGGCATTTAAACCGTCTTGTTAAGCTACTGCGTCCTGCACGTCTCTTCCAAGGCGCATTTAAATCGTGTTTTTAAGCTACTGCGACCTGCACGTCACTTCCAAGGGGCATTTAAACCGTCTTGTTAAGCTACTGTAACCTCCATCACTTTTCCAAGGGGCATTTCAACCGTCTTGTTAAGCTAATGCGACCTTCACATCTCTTCCAAGGGGCATTTAAACCGTCTTGTTAAGCTACTGCGACCTGCACGTCTCTTCTAAGGGGCATTTAAACCATCTTGGAAAGCTACTGCGACCTGCAAGCCTATTTCAAGGGGCATTTAAACCTTCTTGTTAAGCTACTGCGACCTGCACATCTCTTCCAAGGGGGATTTAAACCGTCTTGGAAAGCTACTGCGACCTGCAAGCCTATTCCAAGGGGCATTTAAACCTTCTTGTTAAGCTACTGCGACCTGCACATCTCTTCCAAGGGGGATTTAAACAGTCTTGTTAAGCTACTGCGACCTGCACGTCTCTTCCAAGGGGCATTTAAACCATCTTGTTAAGCTACTGCGACCTGCACTTCTCTTCCAAGGGGCATTTAAACCATCTTGTTAACCTACTGCGACCTCCACCGCTCTTCCAAGGGGCATTTAAACCTTCTTGTTAAGCTACTGCGACCTGCTAATCTCTTCCAAGTGGCATTTAAACCGTCTTGTTAAGCTACTGCGTCCTGCACGTCTCTTCCAAGGCGCATTTAAATCGTGTTTTTAAGCTACTGCGACCTGCACGTCTCTTCCAAAGGGCATTTAAACCGTCTTGTTAAGCTACTGTAACCTCCATCACTTTTCCAAGGGGCATTTAAACCGTCTTGTTAAGCTACTGCGTCCTGCACGTCTCTTCCAAGGCGCATTTAAATCGTGTTTTTAAGCTACTGCGACCTTCACGTTTCTTCCAAGGGGCATTTAAACCGTCTTGTTAAGCTACTGCGACCTCCACCGCTCTTCCAAGGTGCATTTAAACCATCTTGTTAAGCTACTGCGAACTGCACGTCTCTTCCAAGGGGCATTTAAACCGTCTTGGAAAGCTACTGCGACCTGCAAGCCTATTCCAAGGGGCATTTAAACCCTCTTGTTAAGCTACTGCGACCTGCTCGTCTCTTACAACGGGCATTTAAACCGTCTTGTTAAGATACTGCGACCTGCACATCTCTTCCAAGGCGGATTTAAACAGTCTTGTTAAGCTACTGCTACCTGCACCTCTCTTCCAAGGGGCATTTAAACCATCTTGTTAAGCTACTGCGACCTGCTCGTCTCTTACAAGGGGCATTTAAACCGTCTTGTTAAGCTACTGCGACCTGCACGTCTCTTCCAAGGCGCATTTAAACGTCTTTTTAAAAAAATTGCGACTTGCACGTCTCTTCCAAGGGGCATTTAAGCCGTCTTGTTAAGCTACTGTAACCTCCACCACTTTTCCAAGGGGCATTTAAACCGTCTTGTTAAGCTACTTCTACCTGCATGTCTCTTCCAAGGGGCATATAAACCATCTTGTTAAGCTACTGCGACCTGCACGTCTCTTCCAAGGGGCATTTAAACCGTCTTGGAAAGCTACTGCGACCTGCAAGCCTATTCCAAGGGGCATTTAAACCCTCTTGTTAAGCTACTGCGACCTGCACATCTCTTCCAAGGGGCATTTAAACCATCTTGTTAAGCTACTGCGACCTGCACGTCTCTTCCAAGGGGCATTTAAACCATCTTGTTAAGCTACTGCGACCTGCACGTCTCTTCCAAGGGGCATTTAAACCACCTTGTTAAGCTACTGCGACCTCCACCGCTCTTCCAAAGGGCATTTAAACCTTCTTGTTAAGCTACTGCGACCTGCTCGTCTCTTCTAAGGGGCATTTAAACCGTCTTGTTAAGCTACTGCGACCTGCACGTCTCTTCCAAGGCGCATTTAAACGTCTTTTTTAAAAAATTGCGACTTGCACGTCTCTTCCAAGGGGCATTTAAACCGTCTTGTTAAGCTACTGTAACCTCCACCACTTTTCCAAGGGGCATTTAAACCGTCTTGTTAAGCTACTTCTACCTGCATGTCTCTTCCAAGGGGCATTTAAACCGTCTTGTTAAGCTAGTGCGACCTGCATGTCTCTTCCAAGGGGCATTTAAACAGTCTTGTTAAGCCACTGCGACCAGCACGTTTCTTCCAAGGGGCATTTAAACCGTCTTTTTAAGCTGCTGTGTACTGCAGGTCTCTTCCAAGGGGCATTTAAACCATCTTGTTAAGCTACTGCGACCTCCTCCGCTCTTCCAAGGGGCATTTAAACCATCTTGTTAAGCTACTGCGACCTGCACGTCTCTTCCCAGGGGCATTTAAACCGTCTTGGTAAGCTACTGAGACCTGCAAGCCTATTCCAAGGGTTTTTTAATCCCTCATGTTAAGCTACTGCGACCTGCACGTCTCTTCAAAGGGCGATTTAAACCGTCTTGTTAAGCTACTGCGACCTGCACGTCTCTTCAAAAGGGCAGTTAAACCGTCTTGTTAAGCTACTGCGACCTGCACGTCTCTTCCAAGCGACATTTAAATCGTCTTATTAAGCTACTGTGACCTGTACGTCTCTTCCAAGGGGCATTTAAACTGTCTTGTTAAGCTACTGCGACCAGCATGTCTCTACCAAGGGACATTTAAACCGTCTTGTTAAGCTACTGCGACCTGCACGTCTCTTCCAAGGGGCATTTAAACTGTCTTGTTAAGGTGCTGTTACCTGCATGTCTCTTCCAAGGGGCATTTAATCTGTCTTGTTAAGCTACTGCGACCTCCACCTCTCTTCCAAGGGTCATTTAAACCATCTTGTTAAGCTACTGTGACCTGCACTTCTCTACCAAGGGGCATTTAAATCGTCTTCGTAAGCTACTGTGACCTGCAAGCCTCTTCCAAGGGGCATTTAAACCATCTTGTTAAGCTACTGCGACCTTCACGTCTCTTCGAAGGGGCATTTAAACTGTCTTGTTAAGCTACTGCGACCTCCACCGCTCTTCCAAGGGGCATTTAAACCTTCTTGTTAAGCTACTGCGACATGCACGTCTCTTCCAAGGGGCATTTGAAGCGTCTTGGTAAGCTATTGCGACCTGCAAGCCTATTGCAAGGGGCATTTAAACCCTCTTGTTAAGCTACTGCGACCTGCACTTCTCTTCCAAGGGGGATTTAAACCGTCTTGTTAAGCTACTGCGAACTGCACGTCTCTTCCAAGGGGCATTTAAACCGTCTTGTTAAGCTACTGCGACCTGCACATCTCTTCCAAGGGGCATTTAAACCGTCTTATTAAGCTAATGCGACCTGCACTTCTCTTCCAAGGGACATTTAAACTGTCTTGTTAAGCTACTGCGACCTCCACTGCTCTTCCAAGTGGCATTTAAACCGTCTTGTTAAGCTACTGCGACCTGCATGTCTCTTTCAAGGGGCATTTAAACCGTCTTGTTAAGCCACTGCGACCTGCACGTCTTGTCCAAGGGACATTTAAACTGTGTTATTAAGCTTCTACGACCTGCACGTCTCTTCCAAGCGGTATTTAAACTGTCTTGTTAAGCTACTGCGACCTCCACCGCCCTTCCAAGGGGCATTTAAACCTTCTTGTTAACCTACTGCGACCTGCACGTCTCTTTCAAGGTGCATTTAAACCGTCTTTTTAAGCCATTGCGACCTTCACGTCTCCGCCAAGGGCCATTTAAACCGTATTGTTAAGCTGCTGCGACCTGCATGTGTCTTCCAAGTGGCATTTAAACCGTCTTTTTAAGCTACTGCGACCTCCACCGCTCTTCCAAGGGGCATTTAAACCATCTTGTTAAGCTACTGCAACCTGCACGTCTCTTCCAAGGGGCATTTAAACCGTCTTGGTAAGCATCTGCGACCTGAAAGCCTATTCCAAGGGGCATTTAAACCCTCTTGTTAAGCTACTGCGACCTGCACGTCTCTTCCAAGGTGGATTTAAACCGTCTTGTTAAGCTACTGCAACCTGCACGTCTCTTCCAAGGGGCATTTAAACCGTCTTGCTAAACTACTGCGACCTGCACGTCTCTTCCAAGGGGCATTTAAATCGTCTTATTAAGCTACTGTGACCTGCATGTCTTTTCCTAGGGGCATTTAAACTGTCTTGTTAAGCTACTGCGACCAGCACGTCTCTTCCAAGGGGCATTTAAACCGTCTTGTTAAGCTACTGCGACCCGCATGTCTCTTACAAAGGGCATTTAAACCGTCTTGTTAAGCTACTGCGACCTCCACCGCTCTTCCAAGGGGCCTTTAAACCTTCTTGTTAAGCTACTGCGACCTGCTCATCTCTTCCAAGGGGCATTTAAACCGTCTTGTTAAGCTACTGCGACCTGCACGTCTCTTCCAAGGCGCATTTAATCCGTTGTTTTAAGCTACTGCGAATTGCACGTCTCTTCCAAGGGGCATCTAATCCGTCTTGTTAAGCTACTGTAACCTCCATCACTTTTCCAAGGGGCATTTACACCGTCTTGTTAAGCTAATGCGACCTGCTCGTCTCTTCAGTGGGGCATTTAAACCGTCTTGTTAAGCTACTGTGGCCTGCATGTCTTTACCAAGGGGCATTTAAACCGTCTGGATAAGCTACTGCGACCTGCATCTCTCTTCCAAAGGGTATTTAAACTGTCTTGTTAAGCAACTGCGACCTCCACCGCTCTTCCAAGGGGCATTTAAACAGTCTTGTTAAGCTACTGCGACCTGCACGTCTCTTCCAAGGGGCATTTAAATCGTCTTGGTAAGCTACTGCGACCTGCACTTCTCTTCCAAGGGGCATTTAAACCATCTTGTTAAGCTACTGCGACCTCCACCGCTCTACGAAGGGTCATTTAAACCGTCTTTTTAAGCAACTGCAACCTGCACGTCTCTTGCAAGGGGCATTTAACCCATCTTGTTAAGCTACTGCGACCTGCACGTCTCTTCCAAGGGGCATTTAAACCGTCTTTTTAAGCTACTGCGACTTGCACGTCTCTTCCAAGGGGCATTTAAACCGTCTTGTTAAGCTACTGCGACTTGCAAGTCTCTTCCAAGGGGCATTTAAACCGTCTTGTTAAGCTACTGTAATCTCCACCACCTTTCCTAGGGGCATGTAAACCGTCTTGTTAAGCTACTGCGACCTGCACGTCTCTTCCAAGGGCCATTTAAGCCGTCTTGATAAGCTACTGCGACCTGCAAGCCTCTTCCAAGGGGCATTTATAACGTCTTGTTAAGCTACTGCGACCTGCACGTCTCTTCCAAGGGGCATTTAAAACATCTTGTTAAGCTACTGCGACCTGCACGTCTTTTCCAAGGGGCATTTAAACCGTCTTATTAAGCTGCTGCGACCTGCACGACTCTTCCAAGGGGTATTTAAACTGTCTTGGTAACCTACTGCGACCTCCACCACTCTCCCAAGGGGCATTTAAACCGTCTTGTTAAGCTACAGCGACCTGCATGTCTCTTCCAAGGGGCATTTAAACCGTCTTTTTAAGCCACTGCGACCTGTACGACTCTACCAAGGGGCATTTAAACCGTATTGTTACGCTGCTGCGACCTGCATGTCTTTTCCAAGTGGCATTTAAACCATCTTGTTAAGCTACTGTGACCTCCACCGCTCTTCCAATTGGCATTTAAACCATCTTGTTTAGCTACTGCGACCTGCACGTCTCTTCCAAGGGGCATTTAAACAGTCTTGGTAAGCTACTGCGACCTGCGAGCCCATTCCAAAGGGCATTTAAACCCTCTTGTTAAGCTACTGCGACCTTCACGTCTCTTCCAAGGGGGATTTAAACCGTCTTGTTAAGCTACTGCGACCAGCACGTCTCTTCCAAGGGGCATTTAAACCGTCTTGTTAAGCTACTGCGACCTGCACATCTCTTCCAAGGGGCATTTAAACTGTCTTATTAAGCTACTGTGACCTGCACGTCTTTTCCAAGGGGCATTTAAACTGTCTTGTTAAGCTACTGTGACCTCCACCGCTCTACCAAGTGGCTTTTAAACCGTCTTGTTAAGCAACTGCGACCTGCACGTCTTTTCCAAGGGGCATTTAAACCGTCTTGTTAAGCTACTGCGACCTGCACGTCTCTTCCAAGGGACATTTAAACCGTCTTATTAAGCTACTGTGACCTGCACCTCTCTTCCAAGGGGCATTTAAACTGTCTTGTTAAGCTTCTGCGACCTCCACCGCTCTTCCAAGGGGCATTTAAACCGTCTTGTTAAGCTACTGCGACCTGCACGTCTCTTCCAAGGGGCATTTAAACCGTCTTGTTAAGCTACTGCGACCTGCAAGCCTATTCCAAGGGGCATTTAAACCCTCTTGTTAAGCTACTGCGACCTGCACGTCTCTTCCAAGGTGGATTTAAACCGTCTTGTTAAGCTACTGCAACCTGCACGTCTCTTCCAAGGGGCATTTAAACCGTCTTGCTAAACTACTGCGACCTGCACGTCTCTTCCAAGGGGCATTTAAATCGTCTTATTAAGCTACTGTGACCTGCATGTCTTTTCCTAGGGGCATTTAAACTGTCTTGTTAAGCTACTGCGACCAGCATGTCTCTTCCAAGGGGCATTTAAACCGTCTTGTTAAGCTACTGCGACCTCCACCGCTCTTCCAAGGGGCATTTAAACCTTCTTGTTAAGCTACTGCGACCTGCTCATCTCTTCCAAGGGGCATTTAAACAGTCTTGTTAAGCTACTGCGACCTGCACGTCTCTTCCAAGGCGCATTTAATCCGTCGTTTTAAGCTACTGCGAATTGCACGTCTCTTCCAAGGGGCATCTAATCCGTATTGTTAAGCTACTGTAACCTCCATCACTTTTCCAAGGGGCATTTAAACCGTCTTGTTAAGCTAATGCGACCTGCACGTCTCTTCAATGGGGCATTTAAACCGTCTTGTTAAGCTACTGTGGCCTGCATGTCTCTACCAAGGGGCATTTAAACCGTCTGGATAAGCTACTGCGACCTGCATGTCTCTTCCAAAGGGCATTTAAACTGTCTTGTTAAGCAACTGCGACCTCCACCGCTCTTCCAAGGGGCATTTAAACAGTCTTGTTAAGCTACTGCGACCTGCACGTCTCTTCCAAGGGGCATTTAAACCATCTTGTTAAGCTACTGCGACCTCCACCGCTCTACGAAGGGGCATTTAAACCGTCTTTTTAAGCAACTGCAACCTGCACGTCTCTTCCAAGGGGCATTTAACCCGTCTTGTTAAGCTACTGCGACCTGCACGTCTCTTCCAAGGGGCATTTAAACCGTCTTGTTAAGCTACTGCGACTTGCAAGTCTCTTCCAAGGGGCATTTAAACCGTCTTGTTAAGCTACTGTAATCTCCACCACTTTTCCTAGGGGCATTTAAACTGTCTTGTTAAGCTGCTGCGACCTCCACCGCTCTTCCAAGGGGAATTTAAACCGTCTTGTTAAGCTACTGCGACCTGCACGTCTCTTCCAAGGGGCATTTAAACCGTCTTGGAAAGCTACTGCGACCTGCAAGCCTATTCCAAGGGGCATTTAAACCCTCTTGTTAAGCTACTGCGACCTGCTCGTCTCTTACAACGGGCATTTAAACCGTCTTGTTAAGATACTGCGACCTGCACATCTCTTCCAAGGCGGATTTAAACAGTCTTGTTAAGCTACTGCTACCTGCACCTCTCTTCCAAGGGGCATTTAAACCATCTTGTTAAGCTACTGCGACCTGCTCGTCTCTTACAAGGGGCATTTAAACCGTCTTGTTAAGCTACTGCGACCTGCACGTCTCTTCCAAGGCGCATTTAAACGTCTTTTTAAAAAAATTGCGACTTGCACGTCTCTTCCAAGGGGCATTTAAGCCGTCTTGTTAAGCTACTGTAACCTCCACCACTTTTCCAAGGGGCATTTAAACCGTCTTGTTAAGCTACTTCTACCTGCATGTCTCTTCCAAGGGGCATATAAACCATCTTGTTAAGCTACTGCGACCTGCACGTCTCTTCCAAGGGGCATTTAAACCGTCTTGGAAAGCTACTGCGACCTGCAAGCCTATTCCAAGGGGCATTTAAACCCTCTTGTTAAGCTACTGCGACCTGCACATCTCTTCCAAGGGGCATTTAAACCATCTTGTTAAGCTACTGCGACCTGCACGTCTCTTCCAAGGGGCATTTAAACCATCTTGTTAAGCTACTGCGACCTGCACGTCTCTTCCAAGGGGCATTTAAACCACCTTGTTAAGCTACTGCGACCTCCACCGCTCTTCCAAAGGGCATTTAAACCTTCTTGTTAAGCTACTGCGACCTGCTCGTCTCTTCTAAGGGGCATTTAAACCGTCTTGTTAAGCTACTGCGACCTGCACGTCTCTTCCAAGGCGCATTTAAACGTCTTTTTTAAAAAATTGCGACTTGCACGTCTCTTCCAAGGGGCATTTAAACCGTCTTGTTAAGCTACTGTAACCTCCACCACTTTTCCAAGGGGCATTTAAACCGTCTTGTTAAGCTACTTCTACCTGCATGTCTCTTCCAAGGGGCATTTAAACCGTCTTGTTAAGCTAGTGCGACCTGCATGTCTCTTCCAAGGGGCATTTAAACAGTCTTGTTAAGCCACTGCGACCAGCACGTTTCTTCCAAGGGGCATTTAAACCGTCTTTTTAAGCTGCTGTGTACTGCAGGTCTCTTCCAAGGGGCATTTAAACCATCTTGTTAAGCTACTGCGACCTCCTCCGCTCTTCCAAGGGGCATTTAAACCATCTTGTTAAGCTACTGCGACCTGCACGTCTCTTCCCAGGGGCATTTAAACCGTCTTGGTAAGCTACTGAGACCTGCAAGCCTATTCCAAGGGTTTTTTAATCCCTCATGTTAAGCTACTGCGACCTGCACGTCTCTTCAAAGGGCGATTTAAACCGTCTTGTTAAGCTACTGCGACCTGCACGTCTCTTCAAAAGGGCAGTTAAACCGTCTTGTTAAGCTACTGCGACCTGCACGTCTCTTCCAAGCGACATTTAAATCGTCTTATTAAGCTACTGTGACCTGTACGTCTCTTCCAAGGGGCATTTAAACTGTCTTGTTAAGCTACTGCGACCAGCATGTCTCTACCAAGGGACATTTAAACCGTCTTGTTAAGCTACTGCGACCTGCACGTCTCTTCCAAGGGGCATTTAAACTGTCTTGTTAAGGTGCTGTTACCTGCATGTCTCTTCCAAGGGGCATTTAATCTGTCTTGTTAAGCTACTGCGACCTCCACCTCTCTTCCAAGGGTCATTTAAACCATCTTGTTAAGCTACTGTGACCTGCACTTCTCTACCAAGGGGCATTTAAATCGTCTTCGTAAGCTACTGTGACCTGCAAGCCTCTTCCAAGGGGCATTTAAACCATCTTGTTAAGCTACTGCGACCTTCACGTCTCTTCGAAGGGGCATTTAAACTGTCTTGTTAAGCTACTGCGACCTCCACCGCTCTTCCAAGGGGCATTTAAACCTTCTTGTTAAGCTACTGCGACATGCACGTCTCTTCCAAGGGGCATTTGAAGCGTCTTGGTAAGCTATTGCGACCTGCAAGCCTATTGCAAGGGGCATTTAAACCCTCTTGTTAAGCTACTGCGACCTGCACTTCTCTTCCAAGGGGGATTTAAACCGTCTTGTTAAGCTACTGCGAACTGCACGTCTCTTCCAAGGGGCATTTAAACCGTCTTGTTAAGCTACTGCGACCTGCACATCTCTTCCAAGGGGCATTTAAACCGTCTTATTAAGCTAATGCGACCTGCACTTCTCTTCCAAGGGACATTTAAACTGTCTTGTTAAGCTACTGCGACCTCCACTGCTCTTCCAAGTGGCATTTAAACCGTCTTGTTAAGCTACTGCGACCTGCATGTCTCTTTCAAGGGGCATTTAAACCGTCTTGTTAAGCCACTGCGACCTGCACGTCTTGTCCAAGGGACATTTAAACTGTGTTATTAAGCTTCTACGACCTGCACGTCTCTTCCAAGCGGTATTTAAACTGTCTTGTTAAGCTACTGCGACCTCCACCGCCCTTCCAAGGGGCATTTAAACCTTCTTGTTAACCTACTGCGACCTGCACGTCTCTTTCAAGGTGCATTTAAACCGTCTTTTTAAGCCATTGCGACCTTCACGTCTCCGCCAAGGGCCATTTAAACCGTATTGTTAAGCTGCTGCGACCTGCATGTGTCTTCCAAGTGGCATTTAAACCGTCTTTTTAAGCTACTGCAACCTCCACCGCTCTTCCAAGGGGCATTTAAACCATCTTGTTAAGCTACTGCAACCTGCACGTCTCTTCCAAGGGGCATTTAAACCGTCTTGGTAAGCATCTGCGACCTGAAAGCCTATTCCAAGGGGCATTTAAACCCTCTTGTTAAGCTACTGCGACCTGCACGTCTCTTCCAAGGTGGATTTAAACCGTCTTGTTAAGCTACTGCAACCTGCACGTCTCTTCCAAGGGGCATTTAAACCGACTTGCTAAACTACTGCGACCTGCACGTCTCTTCCAAGGGGCATTTAAATCGTCTTATTAAGCTACTGTGACCTGCATGTCTTTTCCTAGGGGCATTTAAACTGTCTTGTTAAGCTACTGCGACCAGCACGTCTCTTCCAAGGGGCATTTAAACCGTCTTGTTAAGCTACTGCGACCCGCATGTCTCTTACAAGGGGCATTTAAACCGTCTTGTTAAGCTACTGCGACCTCCACCGCTCTTCCAAGGGGCCTTTAAACCTTCTTGTTAAGCTACTGCGACCTGCTCATCTCTTCCAAGGGGCATTTAAACCGTCTTGTTAAGCTACTGCGACCTGCACGTCTCTTCCAAGGCGCATTTAATCCGTTGTTTTAAGCTACTGCGAATTGCACGTCTCTTCCAAGGGGCATCTAATCCGTCTTGTTAAGCTACTGTAACCTCCATCACTTTTCCAAGGGGCATTTACACCGTCTTGTTAAGCTAATGCGACCTGCTCGTCTCTTCAGTGGGGCATTTAAACCGTCTTGTTAAGCTACTGTGGCCTGCATGTCTTTACCAAGGGGCATTTAAACCGTCTGGATAAGCTACTGCGACCTGCATGTCTCTTCCAAAGGGTATTTAAACTGTCTTGTTAAGCAACTGCGACCTCCACCGCTCTTCCAAGGGGCATTTAAACAGTCTTGTTAAGCTACTGCGACCTGCACGTCTCTTCCAAGGGGCATTTAAATCGTCTTGGTAAGCTACTGCGACCTGCACTTCTCTTCCAAGGGGCATTTAAACCATCTTGTTAAGCTACTGCGACCTCCACCGCTCTACGAAGGGTCATTTAAACCGTCTTTTTAAGCAACTGCAACCTGCACGTCTCTTGCAAGGGGCATTTAACCCATCTTGTTAAGCTACTGCGACCTGCACGTCTCTTCCAAGGGGCATTTAAACCGTCTTTTTAAGCTACTGCGACTTGCACGTCTCTTCCAAGGGGCATTTAAACCGTCTTGTTAAGCTACTGCGACTTGCAAGTCTCTTCCAAGGGGCATTTAAACCGTCTTGTTAAGCTACTGTAATCTCCACCACCTTTCCTAGGGGCATGTAAACCGTCTTGTTAAGCTACTGCGACCTGCACGTCTCTTCCAAGGGCCATTTAAGCCGTCTTGATAAGCTACTGCGACCTGCAAGCCTCTTCCAAGGGGCATTTATAACGTCTTGTTAAGCTACTGCGACCTGCACGTCTCTTCCAAGGGGCATTTAAAACATCTTGTTAAGCTACTGCGACCTGCACGTCTTTTCCAAGGGGCATTTAAACCGTCTTATTAAGCTGCTGCGACCTGCACGACTCTTCCAAGGGGTATTTAAACTGTCTTGGTAACCTACTGCGACCTCCACCACTCTCCCAAGGGGCATTTAAACCGTCTTGTTAAGCTACAGCGACCTGCATGTCTCTTCCAAGGGGCATTTAAACCGTCTTTTTAAGCCACTGCGACCTGTACGACTCTACCAAGGGGCATTTAAACCGTATTGTTACGCTGCTGCGACCTGCATGTCTTTTCCAAGTGGCATTTAAACCATCTTGTTAAGCTACTGTGACCTCCACCGCTCTTCCAATTGGCATTTAAACCATCTTGTTTAGCTACTGCGACCTGCACGTCTCTTCCAAGGGGCATTTAAACAGTCTTGGTAAGCTACTGCGACCTGCGAGCCCATTCCAAAGGGCATTTAAACCCTCTTGTTAAGCTACTGCGACCTTCACGTCTCTTCCAAGGGGGATTTAAACCGTCTTGTTAAGCTACTGCGACCAGCACGTCTCTTCCAAGGGGCATTTAAACCGTCTTGTTAAGCTACTGCGACCTGCACATCTCTTCCAAGGGGCATTTAAACTGTCTTATTAAGCTACTGTGACCTGCACGTCTTTTCCAAGGGGCATTTAAACTGTCTTGTTAAGCTACTGTGACCTCCACCGCTCTACCAAGTGGCTTTTAAACCGTCTTGTTAAGCAACTGCGACCTGCACGTCTTTTCCAAGGGGCATTTAAACCGTCTTGTTAAGCTACTGCGACCTGCACGTCTCTTCCAAGGGACATTTAAACCGTCTTATTAAGCTACTGTGACCTGCACCTCTCTTCCAAGGGGCATTTAAACTGTCTTGTTAAGCTTCTGCGACCTCCACCGCTCTTCCAAGGGGCATTTAAACCGTCTTGTTAAGCTACTGCGACCTGCACGTCTCTTCCAAGGGGCATTTAAACCGTCTTGTTAAGCTACTGCGACCTGCAAGCCTATTCCAAGGGGCATTTAAACCCTCTTGTTAAGCTACTGCGACCTGCACGTCTCTTCCAAGGTGGATTTAAACCGTCTTGTTAAGCTACTGCAACCTGCACGTCTCTTCCAAGGGGCATTTAACCCGTCTTGCTAAACTACTGCGACCTGCACGTCTCTTCCAAGGGGCATTTAAATCGTCTTATTAAGCTACTGTGACCTGCATGTCTTTTCCTAGGGGCATTTAAACTGTCTTGTTAAGCTACTGCGACCAGCATGTCTCTTCCAAGGGGCATTTAAACCGTCTTGTTAAGCTACTGCGACCTCCACCGCTCTTCCAAGGGGCATTTAAACCTTCTTGTTAAGCTACTGCGACCTGCTCATCTCTTCCAAGGGGCATTTAAACAGTCTTGTTAAGCTACTGCGACCTGCACGTCTCTTCCAAGGCGCATTTAATCCGTCGTTTTAAGCTACTGCGAATTGCACGTCTCTTCCAAGGGGCATCTAATCCGTATTGTTAAGCTACTGTAACCTCCATCACTTTTCCAAGGGGCATTTAAACCGTCTTGTTAAGCTAATGCGACCTGCACGTCTCTTCAATGGGGCATTTAAACCGTCTTGTTAAGCTACTGTGGCCTGCATGTCTCTACCAAGGGGCATTTAAACCGTCTGGATAAGCTACTGCGACCTGCATGTCTCTTCCAAAGGGCATTTAAACTGTCTTGTTAAGCAACTGCGACCTCCACCGCTCTTCCAAGGGGCATTTAAACAGTCTTGTTAAGCTACTGCGACCTGCACGTCTCTTCCAAGGGGCATTTAAACCATCTTGTTAAGCTACTGCGACCTCCACCGCTCTACGAAGGGGCATTTAAACCGTCTTTTTAAGCAACTGCAACCTGCACGTCTCTTCCAAGGGGCATTTAACCCGTCTTGTTAAGCTACTGCGACCTGCACGTCTCTTCCAAGGGGCATTTAAACCGTCTTGTTAAGCTACTGCGACTTGCAAGTCTCTTCCAAGGGGCATTTAAACCGTCTTGTTAAGCTACTGTAATCTCCACCACTTTTCCTAGGGGCATTTAAACTGTCTTGTTAAGCTGCTGCGACCTCCACCGCTCTTCCAAGGGGAATTTAAACCGTCTTGTTAAGCTACTGCGACCTGCACGTCTCTTCCAAGGGCCATTTAAGCTGTCTTGATAAGCTACTGCGACCTGCAAGCCTCTTCCAAGGGGCATTTATAACGTCTTGTTAAGCTACTGCGACCTGCACGTCTCTTCCAAGGGGCATTTAAAACATCTTGTTAAGCTACTGCGACCTGCACGTCTTTTCCAAGGGGCATTTAAACCGTCTTATTAAGCTACTGCGACCTGCACGTCTCTTCCAAGGGGTATTTAAACTGTCTTGGTAACCTACTGCGACCTCCACCGCTCTCCCAAGGGGCATTTAAACCGTCTTGTTAAGCTACAGCGACCTGCATGTCTCTTCCAAGGGGCATTTAAACCGTCTTTTTAAGCCACTGCGACCTGCACGACTCTACCAAGGGGCATTTAAACTGTATTGTTACGCTGCTGCGACCTGCATGTCTTTTCCAAGTGGCATTTAAACCATCTTGTTAAGCTACTGTGACCTCCACCGCTCTTCCAATTGGCATTTAAACCATCTTGTTTAGCTACTGCGACCTGCACGTCTCTTCCAAGGGGCATTTAAACAGTCTTGGTAAGCTACTGCGACCTGCGAGCCCATTCCAAAGGGCATTGAAACCCTTTGTTAAGCTACTGCGACCTTCACGTCTCTTCCAATGGGGATTTAAACCGTCTTGTTAAGCTACTGCGACCTGCACGTCTCTTCCAAGGGGCATTTAAACCGTCTTGTTAAGCTACTGCGACCTGCACATCTCTTCCAAGGGGCATTTAAACCGTCTTATTAAGCTACTGTGACCTGCACGTCTTTTCCAAGGGGCATTTAAACTGTCTTGTTAAGCTACTGTGACCTCCACCGCTCTACCAAGTGGCTTTTAAACCGTCTTGTTAAGCAACTGCGACCTGCACGTCTCTTCCAAGGGGCATTTAAACCGTCTTGTTAAGCTACTGCGACCTGCACGTCTCTTCCAAGGGACATTTAAACCATCTTATTAAGCTACTGTGACCTGCACCTCTCTTCCAAGGGGCATTTAAACTGTCTTGTTAAGCTTCTGCGACCTCCACCGCTCTTCCAAGGGGCATTTAAACCGTCTTGTTAAGCTACTGCGACCTGCACGTCTCTTCCAAGGGGCATTTAAACCGTCTTGTTAAGCTACTGCGACCTGCACGTCTCTTACAAGGGGCATTTAAATCGTCTTGTTAAGCTTCCGCGACCTGCACGTCTCTTCAATTTGGCATTTAAACCGTCTTGTTAAGCTACTGCGACCTGCATGTCTCTACCAAGGGGCATTTAAACCGTCTTGTTAAGCTACTGCAACCTCCACGTCTCTTCCAAGGGGCATTTAAACAGTCTTGTTTAGCTGCTGCGACCTGCATGTCTCTTCCAAAGGGCATTTAAACTGTCTTGTTAAGCTACTGCGACCTCCACAGCTCTTCAAAGGGGCATTTAAACCGTCTTGTTAAGCTACTGCGACCTGCATGTCTCTTCCAGGGTGCATTTAAACCGTCTTGTTAAGCTACTGCAACCTGCACGTCTCTTCCAAGGGGCATTTAAACCGTTTTGTTAAGCTACTTCGACTTGCACGTCTCTTCCAAGGGGCATTTAAACCGTTTTGTTAAGCTACTGTAATCTCCACCACTTATCCAAGGGGCAATTAAACCATCTTGTTAAAATACTGCGACCTGCACGTCTTTTCCTAGGGGCATTTAATCCGTCTTATTAAGCTACTGTGACCTGCACGTCTTTTTCTAGGGGCATTTAAACTGTCTTGTTAAGCTACTGCGACCAGCACGTCTCTTCCAAGGGGCATTTAAACCGTCTTGTTAAGCTACTGCGACCTGCATGTCTCTTCCAAAGGGCATTTAAACCATCTTGTTAAGCTACTGCGACCTCCACCACTGTTCAAAGGAGCATTTAAACGAGTCTTTTAAGCTACTGCGACCTGCACGTCTCTTCCAAGGGGCATTTAAACCGTCTTGTTAAGCTACTGCGACATGCACGTCTCTTCCAAGGGGCATTTAAACCATCGTTTTAAGCTACTGCGACCTCCACCACTCTTCAAAGGTGCATTTAAACCGACTTGTTAAGCTACTGCGACCTGCATGTCTCTTCCAAGGGGCATTTAAAATGTCTTGTTAAGCTACTGCGACCTCCACCGCTCTTCCAAGGGGCATTTAAAGCTTCTTGTTAAGATACTGCGACCTGCTCGTCTCTTCCAAGAGGCATTTAAACCATCTTGTTATGCTACTGCGACCTGCACGTCTCTTCCAAGGCGCATTTAAACTGTCTTTTTAAGCTACTGCGACTTGCACGTCTCTTCCAAGGGGCATTTAAACAGTCTTGTTAAGCTACTGCGACCTGCACGTCTCATCCAAGGGGCATTTAAATCGTCTTGTTAAGCTACTGCGACTTGCACGTCTCTTCCAAGGGGCATTTAAACCGTCCTGTTAAGCTTCTGTGACCTGCACGTCTCTTCAATGGGGCATTTAAACCGTCTTGTTAAGCTACTGCGACCTGCATGTCTCTACCAAGGGGCATTTAAACCGTCTTGTTGAGCTGCTGCGACCTGCATGTCACTTCCAAAGGGCATTTAAACTGTCTTGTTAAGCTACTGCGACCTCCACCGTTCTTCCAAGGGGCATTTAAACCTTCTTGTTAAGCTACTGCGACCTGCACGTCTCTTCCAAGGGGCATTTAAATCATCTTGGTAAGCTACTGCGACCTGCTCTTCTCTTCCAAGGGGCATTTAAACCATCTTGTTAATCTACTGCGACCTCCACTGCTCTACCAAGGGGCATTTAAACTTTCTTTTTAAGCTACTGCAACCTGCACGTCTCTTCCAAGGGGCATTTAAACCGTCTTGTTAAGCTACTGCAACCTCCACCGCTCTTCCAAGGGGCATTTAAACTGTCTTGTTAAGCTACTGCGACCTGCATGTCTCTTCCAAGGTGCATTTAAACCGTCTTGTTAAGCTACTGCAACCTGCACGTCTCTTCCAAGGGGCATTTAAACCGTCTTGTTAAGCTACTTCAACTTGCACGTCTCTTCCAAGGGGCATTTAAACCGTTTTGTTAAGCTCCTTCAACTTGCACGTCTCTTCCAAGGTGCATTTAAACCGTCTTGTTAAGCTACTGCAACCTGCACGTCTCTTCCAAGGGGCATTTAAACCGTTTTGTTAAGCTACTTCAACTTGCACGTCTCTTCCAAGGGGCATTTAAACCGTTTTGTTAAGCTACTGGAATCTCCACCACTTATCCAAGGGGCATTTAAACCATCTTGTTAAACTATTGCGACCTGTACGTCTCTTCCAAGGGGCATTTAAACCATCTTATTAAGCTACTGTGACCTGCACGTCTTTTCCAAGGGGCATTTAAATTGTCTTGTTAAGCTACTGCGACCAGCACGTCTCTGCCAAGGGCCATTTAAACCATCTTGTTAAGCTACTGCGACCTGCATGTCTCTTCCAAGGGGCATTTAAACCGTCTTGTTAAGCTACTGCGACCTCCACCACTCTTCAAAGGGGCATTTAAACCGTCTTGTTAAGCTACTGCGACCTGCATGTCTCTTCCAAGGGGCATTTAAACCGTCTTGTTAAGCTACTGCGACCTGCATGTCTCTTCCAAGGGGCATTTAAACCGTCATGTTAAGTTACTGCGACCTCCACCACTCTTCAAAGGGGCATTTAAACCTTCTTGTTAAGCTACTGCGAACTGCACGTCTCTTCCACGGGGCATTTAAACCATCTTGTTAAGCTACTGCGACCTGCACGTCTCTTCCAAGGGGCATTTAAACCTTCTTGTTAAGCTACTGCGACATGCTCGTATCTTCCAAGGGGCATTTAAACCGTCTTGTTAAGCTACTGCTACCTGCACGTCTCTTCCAAGGCGCATTTAAACCGTCTTTTTAAGCTACTGTGACTTGCACGTCTCTTCCAAGGGGCATTTAAACCGTCTTGTTAAGCTACTGTAACCTCCATCACTTTTCCAAGGGGCATTTAAACCGTCTTGTTAAGCTAATGCGACCTGCACGTCTCTTCCAAGGGGCATTCAAACCGTCTTGTGAAGCTACTGCAAAATGCACGTCTCTTCCAAGGGGCATTTAAACCGTCTTGTTAAGCTACTGCGACTTGCACGTCTCTTCCAAGGGGCATTTAAACTGTCTTGCTAAGCGACTGCTACTTGCAAGTCTCTTCCAAGGGGCTTTTAAACCGTTTTGTTAAGCCACTGTAATCTCCACCACTTCTCCTAGGGGCATTTAAACCATCTTGTTAAGCTGCTGCGACCTCCACCGCTCTTCCAAGGGGAATTTAAACCGTCTTGTTAAGCTACTGCGACCTGCACGTCTCTTCCAAGGGCCATTTAAGCCATCTTGATAAGCTACTGCGACCTGCAAGCCTCTTCCAAGGGGCATTTATACCGTCTTGTTAAGCTACTGCGAACTGCACGTCTCTTCCAAGGGGCATTTAAAACATCTTGTTAAGCTACTGCGACCTGCATGTCTTTTCCAAGGGGCATTTAAACTGTCTTATTAAGCTACTGCGACTTGCACGTCTCTTCCAAAGGGTATTTAAACTGTCTTGTTAACCTACTGCGACCTCCACCGCTCTTCACAGGGGCATTTAAACCGTCTTGTTAAGCTACTGCGACCTGCACGTCTCTTCCAAGGGGCATTTAAACCGTCTTTTTAAGCCACTGCGACATGCACGTCTCTACCAAGAGGCATTTATACCATATTGTTAAGCTGCTGCGACCTGCATGTCTTTTCCAAGTGGCATTTAAACCATGTTGTTAAGCTACTGTGACCTCCACCGCTCTTCCAAGTGGCATTTAAAATATCTTGTTTAGCTACTGCGACCTGCACGTCTCTTCCAAGGGGCATTTAAACAGTCTTGGTAAGCTACTGCGACCTGCGAGCCTATTCCAAGGGGCATTTAAACCCTCTTGTTTAGCTAATGCGACCTTCACGTCTCTTCCAAGGAGGATTTAAACCATCTTGTTAAGCTACTGCGACCTGCACGTCTCTTCCAAGGGGCAATTAAACCGTGTTGTTAAGCTACTGTGACCTCCACCGCTCTTCCAAGGGGCATTTGAACCATCTTGTTTAGCTACTGCGACCTGCACGTCTCTTCCAAGGGGCATTTAAACAGTCTTGGTAAGCTACTGCGACCTGCGAGCCTTTTCCAAGGGGCATTTAAACCCTCTTGTTTAGCTACTGCGACCTTCACGTCTCTTCGAAGGGGGATTTAAACCGTCTTGTTAAGCTACTGCGACCTGTACGTCTCTTCCAAGGGGCATTTAAACCGTCTTGTTAAGCTACTGCGACCTGCACGTCTCTTCCAAGGGGCATTTAAACCGTCTTATTAAGCTACTGTGACCTGCACGTCTTTTCCAAGGGGCATTAAACTGTCTTGTTAAGCTACTGTGACCTCCACTGCTCTACCAAGTGGCTTTTAAACCGTCTTGTTAAGCAACTACGACCTGCACGTCTCTTCCAAGGGGCATTTAAACCGTCTTGTTAAGCTACTGCGACCAGCACGTCTCTTCCAAGGGACATTTAAACCATCTTATTAAGCTACTGTGACCTGCACGTCTCTTCCAAGGGGGATTTAAACTGTCTTGTTAAGCTTCTGCGACCTCCACCGCTCTTCAAAGGGGCATTTAAACAGTCTTGTTAAGCTACTGCGACCTGCACGTCTCTTCCAAGGGGCATTTAAACCGTCTTGTTAAGCTACTGCGACCTGCACGTCTCCTCCAAGGGGCATTTAAATCGTCTTGTTAAGCTTCTGCGACCTGCACGTCTCTTCAATGGGGCAATTAAACCGTCTTGTTAAGCTACTGCAACCTGCATGTCTCTGCCAAGGGGCATTTAAACCGTCTTGTTAAGCTACTGCGACCTGCACGTCTCTTCCAAGGGGCATTTAAACAGTCTTGTTAAGCTGCTGTGACCTGCATGTCTCTTCCAAAGGGCATTTAAACTCTCTTGTTAAGCTACTGCGACCTCCACCGCTCTTCCAAGGGGCATTTAAACCGTCTTGTTAAGCTACTGCGACCTGCACGTCTCTTCCAAGGGGCATTTAAATCGTCTTGGTAAGCTACTGCGACCTGCACTTCTCTTCCAAGGGGCATTTAAACCATCTTGTTAAGCTACTGCGACCTCCACTGCTCTACCAAGGGGCATTTAAACCTTCTTTTTAAGCTACTGCAACTTCCACGTCTCTTCCAAGGGGCATTTAAACTGTCTTGTTAAGCTAATGCGACCTCCACCGCTCTTCCAATGGGCATTTAAACCGTCTTGTTAAGCTACTGTGACCTGCATGTGACGCGCCCCCTGGGCCATGTTCAGGGGATACCCGGAGCCGGATCTGGATAGGGGTAGTAGTCCTTGTGGCGGTGACCCGGTCCGTGCCCAGGGTGTCAAACTAAGTGGCAGTCTATGGCAGTAGATGTTAACTTGATCGACTACGCCACCCGTTGAGTGGAGCTTTGAAGCCGCCGCTGTAGAACAGTCCGCTGAGGCCGGTGATATGGGTGCAGCGATGATGGTATAACCCCCAACGGGAGGGGTATGGCCTCAGGGCAGCAGATGTGGATGATGGAGGTAGTGATGTTGTAGTAAGCAGACTCAGAGACAGGAGGTGCAGTTCAGGGTTTTTACTTACTGATGTTCTTTTGGTCACTATGGCCTTGAGTGACCAGCCGAGCCGTGCTGCGTCCACCAGGTCCTGGACTCGGCCAACCCCCAGGCAATTCCGGAGCGTGGTCCTGAGCTCCTTTCTGACCCTCTCTCTCTGGCCGTCCCCACCAGGGATCCACCTGTGTCCGGCTCCCTCGGGTCTCTTGTTGGTTGAACCTTCTCTGGCTTCCCTGACCCTATGCTCGGTGTGCCATTCTGGTGGATTTGGTGAGGGTCGTGGCAAATCTTGACCACGACCTCCGGTTCCTGGCTAAGGTTTGCTTTGGCCTCTGCCAGCTTGGGATCCGGTACCCTTGTCCGCCAACCCTTCACCCTTCTGTCTTTATTCTGGGATCTTGGGGTTCCCTCTTCTTTCCTCTCTGGGCCTTCCTTCCTCCTCTCTTCTCACTGCAGGTCTAGCCCTGGAGCTGGGCCCAGACGGAGCCACAGCTCCCTAGTCAGCCCTCCTGGCTGAACTCTTCTGCTCTCCTCCTCAGGCTAAACAGACCCTGTTCTAAGATGGTGCCCACCATATATACTCCCTCTATGTGTGAGCTCAGGTGACCAGCACCCAATGAGCTCCTAGCCTTACCCAGACTACTCCCCCTATCTGCCCCTACACTACAGGGATGTTCCACCCCACTCCCACTCCAGCCAGGGACAGACGCTGTCGTACCTGCACATATATCTGGTGGGAGTACCGTAGTTCTGTCCCCCGGAAATGGGATGTATGTAGTGCATGCAGCTTACTGAGCTCAGTTCCACACTCCATCCTTACCCGGGAGTGGAATACCACACCTCTGGCTTGAGGTGCAATACCCCTGTAGCAGCCGAGTCCTCAGGGTGCTACACATGTCTCTTCCAAGGTGCATTTAAACCGTCTTGTTAAGCTACTGCAACCTGCACGTCTCTTCCAAGGGGCATTTAAACCGTCTTGTTAAGCTACTTCGACTTGCACGTCTCTTCCAAGGGGCATTTAAACCGTTTTGTTAAGCTACTGTAATCACCACCACTTATCCAAGGGGCATTTAAACCGTCTAGTTAAGCTACTGCGACCGGCACGTCTCTTCCAAGGGGCATTTAAACCGTCTTGTTAAACTACTGCGACCTGCACGTCTTTTCCTAGGGGCATTTAAACCGTTTTATTAAGCTACTGTGACCTGCACGTCTTTTCCTAGGGGCATTTAAACTGTCTTGTTAAGCTACTGCGACCAGCACGTCTCTTCCAAGGGGCATTTAAACAGTCTTGTTAAGCTACTGCGACCTGCATGTCTCTTCCAAGGGGCATTTAAACGGTCTTGTTAAGCTACTGCGACCTGCACGTCTCTTCCAAGGGACATTTAAACTGTCTTATTAAGCTACTGTGATCTGCACGTCTCTTCCAAGGGGCATTTAAGCTGTCTTGTTAAGCTTCTGGAACCTCCACCGCTCTTCCAAGGGGCATTTAAACCGTCTTGTTAAGCTACTGCGACCTGCACGTCTCTTCCAAGGGGCATTTAAACCGTCTTGTTAAGCTACTGTGACCTGCACGTCTCTTCCAAGGGGCATTTAAATCGTCTTGTTAAGCTTCTGCGACCTGCACGTCTCTTCAATGGGGCATTTAAACCATCTTGTTAAGCTAATGCGACCTCCACCGCTCTTCCAAGGGGCATTTAAACCGTTTTGTTAAGCTACTGTAATCTCCACCACTTATCCAAGGGGCATTTAAAGCGTCTTGTTAAACTACTGCGACCTGCACGTCTTTTCCTAGGGGCATTTAAACCGTCTTATTAAGCTACTGCGACCTGCACGTCTCTTCCAAGGGGCATTTAAACAGTCTTGTTAAGCTGCTGTCACCTGCATGTCTCTTCCAAAGGGCATTTAAACTGTCTTGATAAGCAACTGCGACCTCCACCGCTCTTCCAAGGGGCATTTAAACCGTCTTGTTAAGCTACTGCGACCTGCACGTCTCTTCCAAGGGGCATTTAAACCGTCTTGTTAAGCTACTGTGACCTGCACGTCTCTTCCAAGTGGCATTTAAATCGTCTTGTTAAGCAACTGCGACCTGCACGTCTCTTCAATGTGGCATTTAAACCATCTTGTTAAGCTAATGCGACCTCCACCGCTCTTCCAAGGGGCATTTAAACCGTTTTGTTAAGCTACTGTAATCTCCACCACTTATCCAAGGGGCATTTAAAGCGTCTTGTTAAACTACTGCGACTTGCACGTCTTTTCCTAGGGGCATTTAAACCGTCTTATTAAGCTACTGCGACCTGCACGTCTCTTCCAAGGGACATTTAAACAGTCTTGTTAAGCTGCTGTGACCTGCATGTCTTTTCCAAAGGGCATTTAAACTGTCTTGTTAAGCAACTGCGACCTCCACCGCTCTTCCAAGGGGCATTTAAACCGTCTTGTTAAGCTACTGCGACCTGCACGTCTCTTCCAAGGGGCATTTAAATCGTCTTGGTAAGCTACTGTGACCTGCACTTCTCTTCGAAGGGGCATTTAAACCATATTGTTAAGCTATTGCGACCTCCACTTCTCTGCCAAGGGGCATTTAAACCTTCTTTTTAATCTACTGCAACCTGCACGTCTCTTCCAAGGGGCATTTAAACCGTCTTGTTAAGCTAATGCGACCTCCACCGCTCTTCCAAGGGGCATTTAAACCGTCTTGTTAAGCTACTGCGACCTGCATGTCTTTTCCAAGGTGCATTTAAACCGTTTTGTTAAGCTACTGCAACTTGCACGTCTCTTCCAAGGGGCATTTAAACCGTCTTCTTAAGCTACTTCGACTTGCACGTCTCTTCCAAGGGGCATTTAAGCCGTTTTGTTAAGCTACTGTAATCTCCACCACTTATCCAAGGGGCATTTAAACCGTCTTGTTAAGCTACTGCGACCGGCATGTCTCTTCCAAGGGGCATTTAAACCGTCTTGTTAAACTACTGCGACCTGCACGTCTTTTCCTAGGGACATTTAAACCGTCTTATTAAGCTACTGTGACCTGCACGTCTTTTCCTTGGGGCATTTAAACTGTCTTGTTAAGCTACTGCGACCTGCACGTCTCTTCCAAGGGACATTTAAACCGTCTTATTAAGCTACTGTGACCTGCACGTCTGTTCCAAGGGGCATTTAAGCTGTCTTGTTAAGCTTCTGCGACCTCCACCGCTCTTCCAAGGGGCATTTAAACCGTCTTGTTAAGCTACTGCGACCTGCACGTCTCTTCCAGGGGGCATTTAACCCTTCTTGTTAAGCTACTGCGACCTGCACGTCTCTTCCAAGGGGCATTTAAATCGTCTTGTTAAGCTTCTGCGACCTGCACGTCTCTTCAATGGGGCATTTAAACCGTCTTGTTAAGCTGCTGCGACCTGCACGTCTCTTCCAAGGGGCATTTAAACAGTCTTGTTAAGCTGCTGCGACCTGCATGTCTCTTCCAAAGGACATTTAAACTGTCTTGTTAAGCTACTGCGACCTCCACCGCTCTTCCAAGGGGCATTTAAACCGTCTTGTTAAGCTACTGCGACATGCACGTCTCTTCCAAGGGGCATTTAAACCGTCTTTTTAAGCTACTGCGACCTGCACGTCTCTTCCAAGGCGCATTTAAACAGTCTTGTTAAGCTACTGCGACCTGCACGTCTCTTCCAAGGGGCATTTAAATTGTCTTGTTAAGCTACTGCGACTTGCACGTCTCTTCCAAGGGGCATTTAAACCGTCCTGTTAAGCTTCTGCGACCTGCACGTCTCGTCAATGGGGCATTTAAACCGTCTTGTTAAGCTGCTGTGACCTGCATGTCTCTTCCAAGGGGCATTTAAACAGTCTTGTTAAGCTGCTGCGACCTGCATGTCTCTTCCAAAGGGCATTTAAACTGTCTTGTTAAGCTACTGCGACCTCCACCGTTCTTCCAAGGGGCATTTAAACCGTCTTGTTAAGCTACTGCGACCTGCACGTCTCTTCCAAGGGGCATTTAAACAGTCTTGTTAAGCTGCTGCGACCTGCATGTCTCTTCCAAAGCGCATGTAAACTGTCTTGTTAAGCTACTGCGACCTCCACCGTTCTTCCAAGGGGCATTTAAACCATCTTGTTACGCTCCTGCGACCTGCACGTCTCTTCCAAGGGGCATTTAAATCATCTTGGTAAGCTACTGCGACCTGCTCTTCCCTTCCAAGGGGCATTTAAACCATCTTGTTAATCTACTGCGACCTCCACTGCTCTACCAAGGGGCATTTAAACTTTCTTTTTAAGCTACTGCAACCTGCACGTCTCTTCCAAGGGGCATTTAAACCGTCTTGTTAAGCTACTGCAACCTCCACCGCTCTTCCAAGGGGCATTTAAACTGTCTTGTTAAGCTACTGCGACCTGCATGTCTCTTCCAAGGTGCATTTAAACCGTCTTGTTAAGCTACTGCAACCTGCACGTCTCTTCCAAGGAGCATTTAAACCGACTTGTTAAGCTACTTCAACGTGCACGTTTCTTCCAAGGGGCATTTAAACCGTTTTGTTAAGCTACTTCAACTTGCACGTCTCTTCCAAGGTGCATTTAAACTGTCTTGTTAAGCTACTGCAACCTGCACGTCTCTTCCAAGGTGCATTTAAACCGTCTTGTTAAGCTACTTCAACTTGCACGTCTCTTCCAAGGGGCATTTAAACCGTTTTGTTAAGCTACTGGAATCTCCACCACTTATCCAAGGGGCATTTAAACCGTCTTGTTAAACTACTGCGACCTGTACGTCTCTTCCAAGGGGCATTTAAACCATCTTATTAAGCTACTGTGACCTGCACGTCTCTTCCAAGGGGCATTTAAACTGTCTTGTTAAGCTACTGCGACCAGCACGTCTCTGCCAAGGGCCATTTAAACCGTCTTGTTAAGCTACTGCGACCTGCATGTCTCTTCCAAGGGGCATTTAAACCGTCTTGCTAAGCTACTGCGACCTCCACCACTCTTCAAAGGGGCATTTAAACCGTCTTGTTAAGCTACTGCGACCTGCACGTCTCTTCCAAGGGTCATTTAAACCGTCTTGTTAAGCTACTGCGACCTGCATGTCTCTTCCAAGGGGCATTTAAACCGTCATGTTAAGTTACTGCGACCTCCACCACTCTTCAAAGGGGCATTTAAACCGTCTTGTTAAGCTACTGCGAACTGCACGTCTCTTCCAAGGGGCATTTAAATCATCTTGTTAAGCTACTGCGACCTGCACGTCTCTTCCAAGGGGCATTTAAACCTTGTTTTTAAGCTACTGCGACATGCTCGTCTCTTCCAAGGGGCATTTAAACCGTCTTGTTAAGCTACTGCTACCTGCACGTCTCTTCCAAGGCGCATTTAAACCGTCTTTTTAAGCTACTACGACTTGCACGTCTCTTCCAAGGGGCATTTAAACCGTCTTGTTAAGCTACTGTAACCTCCATCACTTTTCCAAGGGGCATTTAAACCGTCTTGTTAAGCTAATGCGACCTGCACATCTCTTCCAAGGGGCATTTAAACCGTCTTGTTAAGCTACTGCAAAATGCACGTCTCTTCCAAGGGGCATTTAAACCGTCTTGTTAAGCTACTGCGACTTGCACGTCTCTTCCAAGGGGCATTTAAACCGTCTTGTTAAGCGACTGCGACTTGCAAGTCTCTTCCAAGGGGCATTTAAACCGTCTTGTTAAGCCACTGTAATCTCCACCACTTCTCCTAGGGGCATTTAAACGGTCTTGTTAAGCTGCTGCGACCTCCAAAGCTCTTCCAAGGGGAATTTAAACCGTCTTGTTAAGCTACTGCGACCTGCACGTCTCTTCCAAGGGCCATTTAAGCCGTCTTGATAAGCTACTGCGACCTGCAAGCCTCTTCCAAGGGGCATTTATACCGTCTTGTTAAGCTACTGCGACCTGCTCGTCTCTTCCAAGGGGCATTTAAAACATCTTTTTAAGCTACTGCGACCTGCACGTCTTTTCCAAGGGGCATTTAAACCGTCTTATTAAGCTACTGCGACCTGCACGTCTCTTCCAAGGGGTATTTAAACTGTCTTGTTAACCTACTGCGACCTCCACCGCTCTTCCAAGGGGCATTTAAACCGTCTTTTTAAGCCACTGCCACCTGCACGTCTCTACCAAGGGGCATTTATACCGTATTGTTAAGCTGCTGCGACCTGCATGTCTTTTCCAAGTGGCATTTAAACCGTGTTGTTAAGCTACTGTGACCTCCACCGCTCTTCCAAGTGGCATTTAAAATATCTTGTTTAGCTACTGCGACCTGCACGTCTCTTCCAAGGGGCATTTAAACACTCTTGTTTTGCTAATGCGACCTTCACGTCTCTTCCAAGGAGGATTTAAACCTTCTTGTTAAGCTACTGCGACCTGCACGTCTCTTCCAAGGGGCATTTAAACCGTGTTGTTAAGCTACTGTGACCTCCACCGCTCTTCCAAGGGGCATTTGAACCATCTTGTTTAGCTACTGCGACCTGCACGTCTCTTCCAAGGGGCATTTAAACAGTCTTGGTAAATTACTGCGATCTGCGAGCATATTCCAAGGGGCATTTAAACCCTCTTGTTTAGCTACTGCGACCTTCACGTCTCTTCCAAGGTTGATTTAAACCGTCTTGTTAAGCTACTGCGACCTGTACATCTCTTCCAAGGGGCATTTAAACCGTTTTGTTAAGCTACTGCGACCTGCACGTCTCTTCCAAGGAGCATTTAAACCGTCTTATTAAGCTACTGTGACCTGCACGTCTTTTCCAAGGGGCATTAAACTGTCTTATTAAGCTACTGTGACCTCCACTGCTCTACCAAGTGGCTTTTAAACCGTCTTGTTAAGCAACTGCGACCTGCACGTCTCTTCCAAGGGGCATTTAAACCGTCTTGTTAAGCTACTGCGACCAGCACGTCTCTTCCAAGGGACATTTAAACCATCTTATTAAGCTACTGTGACCGGCACGTCTCTTCCAAGGGGCATTTAAACTGTCTTGTTAAGCTTCTGCGACGTCCACCGCTCTTCAAAGGGGCATTTAAACAGTCTTGTTAAGCTACTGCGACCTGCACGTCTCTTCCAAGGGGCATTTAACCGTCTTGTTAAGCTACTGCGACCTGCACGTCTCCTCCAAGGGGCATTTAAATCGTCTTGTTAAGCTTCTGCGACCTGCACGTCTCTTCAATGGGGCAATTAAACCGTTTTGTTAAGCTACTGCGACCTGCATGTCTCTGCCAAGGGGCAATTAAACCATCTTGTTAAGCTACTGCGACCTGCACGTCTCTTCCAAGGGGCATTTAAACAGTCTTGTTAAGCTGCTGTGACCTGCATGTCTCTTCCAAAGGGCATTTAAACTGTCTTGTTAAGCTACTGCGACCGCCACCGCTCTTCCAAGGGGCATTTAAACCGTCTTGTTAAGCTACTGCGACCTGCACGTCTCTTCCAAGGGGCATTTAAATCGTCTTGGTAAGCTACTGCGACCTGCACTTCTCTTCCAAGGGGCATTTAAACCATCTTGTTAAGCTACTGCGACCTCCACTGCTCTACCAAGGGGCATTTAAACCTTCTTTTTAAGCTACTGCAACCTCCACGTCTCTTCCAAGGGGCATTTAAACCGTCTTGTTAAGCTAATGCGACCTCCTCCGCTCTTCCAAGGGGCATTTAAACCGTCTTGTTAAGCTACTGCGACCTGCATGTCTCTTCCAAGGTGCATTTAAACCGTCTTGTTAAGCTACTGCAACCTGCACGTCTCTTCCAAGGGGCATTTAAACCGTCTTGTTAAGTTACTTCGACTTGCACGTCTCTTCCAAGGGGCATTTAAACCGTTTTGTTAAGCTACTGTAATCTCCACCACTTATCCAAGGGGCATTTAAACCGTCTAGTTAAGCTACTGCGACCGGCACGTCTCTTCCAAGGGGAATTTAAACCGTCTTGTTAAACTACTGCGACCTGCACGTCTTTTCCTAGGGGCATTTAAACCGTTTTATTAAGCTACTGTGACCTGCACGTATTTTCCTAGGGGCATTTAAACTGTCTTGTTAAGCTGCTGCGACCAGCACGTCTCTTCCAAGGGGCATTTAAACAGTATTGTTAAGCTACTGCGACCTGCATGTCTCTTCCTAGGGGCATTTAAACCGTCTTGTTAAGCTACTGCGACCTGCACGTCTCTTCCAAGGGACATTTGATCCGTCTTATTAATCTACTGTGACCTGCACGTCTCTTCCAAGGGGCATTTAAGCTGTCTTGTTAAGCTTCTGCGACCTCCACCGCTCTTCCAAGGGGCATTTAAACAGTCTTGTTAAGCTACTGCGACCTGCACGTCTCTTCCAAGGGGCATTTAAACCATCTTGTTAAGCTACTGCGACCTCCACCGCTCTACGAAGGGGCATTTAAACCGTCTTTTTAAGCAACTGCAACCTGCACGTCTCTTCCAAAGGGCATTTAACCCGTCTTGTTAAGCTACTGCGACCTGCACGTCTCTTCCAAGGGGCATTTAAACCGTCTTGTTAAGCTACTGCGACATGCATGTCTCTTCCAAGGGGCATTTAAACCGTCTTGTTAAGCTACTGCGACTTGCAAGTCTCTTCCAAGGGGCATTTAAACCGTCTTGTTAAGCTACTGTAATCTCCACCACTTTTCCTAGGGGCATTTAAACTGTCTTGTTAAGCTGCTGCGACCTCCACCGCTCTTCCAAGGGGAATTTAAACCGTCTTGTTAAGCTACTGCGACCTGCACGTCTCTTCCAAGGGCCATTTAAGCCGTCTTGATAAGCTACTGCGACCTGCAAGCCTCTTCCAAGGGGCATTTATAACGTCTTGTTAAGCTACTGCGACCTGCACGTCTCTTCCAAGGGGCATTTAAAACATCTTGTTAAGCTACTGCGACCTGCACGTCTTTTCCAAGGGGCATTTAAACCGTCTTATTAAGCTACTGCGACCTGCACGTCTCTTCCAAGGGGTATTTAAACTGTCTTGGTAACCTACTGCGACCTCCACCGCTCTCCCAAGGGGCATTTAAACCGTCTTGTTAAGCTACAGCGACCTGCATGTCTCTTCCAAGGGGCATTTAAACCGTCTTTTTAAGCCACTGCGACCTGCACGACTCTACCAAGGGGCATTTAAACCGTATTGTTAAGCTGCTGCGACCTGCATGTCTTTTCCAAGTGGCATTTAAACCATCTTGTTAAGCTACTGTGACCTCCACCGCTCTTCCAATTGGCATTTAAACCATCTTGTTTAGCTACTGCGACCTGCACGTCTCTTCCAAGGGGCATTTAAACAGTCTTGGTAAGCTACTGCGACCTGCGAGCCCATTCCAAAGGGCATTTAAACCCTCTTGTTAAGCTACTGCGACCTTCACGTCTCTTCCAAGGGGGATTTAAACCGTCTTGTTAAGCTACTGCGACCTGCACGTCTCTTCCAAGGGGCATTTAAACCGTCTTGTTAAGGTACTGCGACCTGCACATCTCTTCCAAGGGGCATTTAAACCGTCTTATTAAGCTACTGTGACCTGCACGTCTTTTCCAAGGGGCATTTAAACTGTCTTGTTAAGCTACTGTGACCTCCACCGCTCTACCAAGTGGCTTTTAAACCGTCTTGTTAAGCAACTGCGACCTGCACGTCTCTTCCAAGGGCATTTAAACCGTCTTATTAAGCTACTGTGTCCTGCACCTCTCTTCCAAGGGGCATTTAAACTGTCTTGTAAAGCTTCTGCGACCTCCACCGCTCTTCCAAGGGGCATTTAAACCGTCTTGTTAAGCTACTGCGACCTGCACGTCTCTTCCAAGGGGCATTTAAACCGTCTTGTTAAGCTACTGCGACCTGCACGTCTCTTACAAGGGGCATTTAAATCGTCTTGTTAAGCTTCTGCGACCTGCACGTCTCTTCAATTTGGCATTTAAACCGTCTTGTTAAGCTACTGCGACCTGCATGTCTCTACCAAGGAGCATTTAAACTGTCTTGTTAAGCTACTGCGACCTCCACGTCTCTTCCAAGGGGCATTTAAACAGTCTTGTTTAGCTGCTGCGACCTGCATGTCTCTTCCAAAGGGCATTTAAACTGTCTTGTTAAGCTACTGCGACCTCCACAGCTCTTCAAAGGGGCATTTAAACCGTCTTGTTAAGCTACTGCGACCTGCATGTCTCTGACAAGGTGCATTTAAACCGTCTTGTTAAGCTACTGCAACCTGCACGTCTCTTCCAAGGGGCATTTAAACCGTTTTGTTAAGCTACTTCGACCTGCACGTCTCTTCCAAGGGGCATTTAAACCGTTTTGTTAAGCTACTGTAATCTCCACCACTTATCCAAGGGGCAATTAAACCGTCTTGTTAAGCTACTGCGACCTGCACGTCTTTTCCTAGGGGCATTTAATCCGTCTTATTAAGCTACTGTGACCTGCACGTCTTTTTCTAGGGGCATTTAAACTGTCTTGTTAAGCTACTGCGACCAGCACGTCTCTTCCAAGGGGCATTTAAACCGTCTTGTTAAGCTACTGCGACCTGCATGTCTCTTCCAAGGGGCATTTAAACCATCTTGTTAAGCTACTGCGACCTCCACCACTGTTCAAAGGAGCATTTAAACGAGTCTTTTAAGCTACTGCGACCTGCACGTCTCTTCCAAGGGGCATTTAAACCGTCTTGTTAAGCTACTGCGACATGCATGTCTCTTCCAAGGGGCATTTAAACCGTCTTGTTAAGCTTCTGCGACCTCCACCACTCTTCAAAGGGGCATTTAAACCGTCTTTTTAAGCTACTGCGACCTGCACGTCTCTTCCAAGGGGCATTTAAACCATCGTTTTAAGCTACTGCGACCTCCACCACTCTTCAAAGGTGCATTTAAACCGACTTTGTAAGCTACTGCGACCTGCATGTCTCTTCCAAGGGGCATTTAAAATGTCTTGTTAAGCTACTGCGACCTCCACCGCTCTTCCAAGGGGCATTTAAAGCTTCTTGTTAAGATACTGCGACCTGCTCGTCTCTTCCAAGAGGCATTTAAACCATCTTGTTATGCTACTGCGACCTGCACGTCTCTTCCAAGGCGCATTTAAACTGTCTTTTTAAGCTACTGCGACTTGCACGTCTCTTCCAAGGGGCATTTAAACAGTCTTGTTAAGCTACTGCGACCTGCACGTCTCATCCAAGGGGCATTTAAATCGTCTTGTTAAGCTAGTGCGACTTGCACGTCTCTTCCAAGGGGCATTTAAACCGTCCTGTTAAGCTTCTGCGACCTGCACGTCTCTTCAATGGGGCATTTAAACCGTCTTGTTAAGCTACTGCGACCTGCATGTCTCTACCAAGGGGCGTTTAAACCGTCTTGTTGAGCTGCTGCGACCTGCATGTCACTTCCAAAGGGCATTTAAACTGTCTTGTTAAGCTACTGCGACCTCCACCGTTCTTCCAAGGGGCATTTAAACCTTCTTGTTAAGCTACTGCGACCTGCACGTCTCTTCCAAGGGGCATTTAAATCATCTTGGTAAGCTACTGCGACCTGCTCTTCTCTTCCAAGGGGCATTTAAATCATCTTGTTAATCTACTGCGACCTCCACTGCTCTACCAAGGGGCATTTAAACTTTCTTTTTAAGCTACTGCAACCTGCACGTCTCTTCCAAGGGGCATTTAAACCGTCTTGTTAAGCTACTGCAACCTCCACCGCTCTTCCAAGGGGCATTTAAACTGTCTTGTTAAGCTACTGCGACCTGCATCTCTTCCAAGGTGCATTTAAACCGTCTTGTTAAGCTACTGCAACCTGCACGTCTCTTCCAAGGGGCATTTAAACCGTCTTGTTAAGCTACTTCAACTTGCACGTCTCTTCCAAGGGGCATTTAAACCGTTTTGTTAAGCTACTTCAACTTGCACGTCTCTTCCAAGGTGCATTTAAACCGTCTTGTTAAGCTACTGCAACCTGCACGTCTCTTCCAAGGGGCATTTAAACCGTTTTGTTAAGCTACTTCAACTTGCACGTCTCTTCCAAGGGGCATTTAAACCGTTTTGTTAAGCTACTGGAATCTCCACCACTTATCCAAGAGGCATTTAAACCGTCTTGTTAAACTATTGCGACCTGTACGTCTCTTCCAAGGGGCATTTAAACCATCTTATTAAGCTACTGTGACCTGCACGTCTTTTCCAAGGGGCATTTAAATTGTCTTGTTAAGCTACTGCGACCTGCATGTCTCTTCCAAGGGGCATTTAAACCATCTTGTTAAGCTACTGCGACCTCCACCACTCTTCAAAGGGGCATTTAAACCGTCTTGTTAAGCTACTGCGACCTGCATGTCTCTTCCAAGGGGCATTTAAACCGTCTTGTTAAGCTACTGCGACCTGCATGTCTCTTCCAAGGGGCATTTAAACCGTCATGTTAAGTTACTGCGACCTCCACCACTCTTCAAAGGGGCATTTAAACCGTCTTGTTAAGCTACTGCGAACTGCACGTCTCTTCCACGGGGCATTTAAACCATCTTGTTAAGCTACTGCGACCTGCACGTCTCTTCCACGGGGCATTTAAACCATCTTGTTAAGCTACTGCGACCTGCACGTCTCTTCCAAGGGGCATTTAAACCTTCTTGTTAAGCTACTGCGACATGCTCGTCTCTTCCAAGGGGCATTTAAACCGTTTTGTTAAGCTACTGGAATCTCCACCACTTATCCAAGAGGCATTTAAACCGTCTTGTTAAACTATTGCGACCTGTACGTCTCTTCCAAGGGGCATTTAAACCATCTTATTAAGCTACTGTGACCTGCACGTCTTTTCCAAGGGGCATTTAAATTGTCTTGTTAAGCTACTGCGACCAGCACGTCTCTGCCAAGTGCCATTTAAACCGTCTTGTTAAGCTACTGCGACCTGCATGTCTCTTCCAAGGGGCATTTAAACCATCTTGTTAAGCTACTGCGACCTCCACCACTCTTCAAAGGGGCATTTAAACCGTCTTGTTAAGCTACTGCGACCTGCATGTCTCTTCCAAGGGGCATTTAAACCGTCTTGTTAAGCTACTGCGACCTGCATGTCTCTTCCAAGGGGCATTTAAACCGTCATGTTAAGTTACTGCGACCTCCACCACTCTTCAAAGGGGCATTTAAACCGTCTTGTTAAGCTACTGCGAACTGCACGTCTCTTCCACGGGGCATTTAAACCATCTTGTTAAGCTACTGCGACCTGCACGTCTCTTCCAAGGGGCATTTAAACCTTCTTGTTAAGCTACTGCGACATGCTCGTCTCTTCCAAGGGGCATTTAAACCGTCTTGTTAAGCTACTGCTACCTGCACGTCTCTTCCAAGGCGCATTTAAACCGTCTTTTTAAGCTACTGCGACTTGCACGTCTCTTCCAAGGGGCATTTAAACCGTCTTGTTAAGCTACTGTAACCTCCATCACTTTTCCAAGGGGCATTTAAACCGTCTTGTTAAGCTAATGCGACCTGCACGTCTCTTCCAAGGGGCATTTAAACCGTCTTGTGAAGCTACTGCAAAATGCACGTCTCTCCCAAGGGGCATTTAAACCGTCTTGTTAAGCTACTGCGACTTGCACGTCTCTTCCAAGGGGCATTTAAACCGTCTTGCTAAGCGACTGCTACTTGCAAGTCTCTTCCAAGGGGCTTTTAAACCGTTTTGTTAAGCCACTGTAATCTCCACCACTTCTCCTAGGGGCATTTAAACCATCTTGTTAAGCTGCTGCGACCTCCACCGCTCTTCCAAGGGGAATTTAAACCGTCTTGTTAAGCTACTGCGACCTGCACGTCTCTTCCAAGGGCCATTTAAGCCGTCTTGATAAGCTACTGCGACCTGCAAGCCTCTTCCAAGGGGCATTTATACCGTCTTGTTAAGCTACTGCGACCTGCACGTCTCTTCCAAGGGGCATTTAAAACATCTTGTTAAGCTACTGCGACCTGCACGTCTTTTCCAAGGGGCATTTAAACCGTCTTATTAAGCTACTGCGACTTGCACGTCTCTTCCAAGGGGTATTTAAACTGTCTTGTTAACCTACTGCGACCTCCACCGCTCTTCACAGGGGCATTTAAACCGTCTTGTTAAGCTACTGCGACCTGCACGTCTCTTCCAAGGGGCATTTAAACCGTCTTTTTAAGCCACTGCGACATGCACGTCTCTACCAAGAGGCATTTATACCGTATTGTTAAGCTGCTGCGACCTGCATGTCTTTTCCAAGTGGCATTTAAACCATGTTGTTAAGCTACTGTGACCTCCACCGCTCTTCCAAGTGGCATTTAAAATATCTTGTTTAGCTACTGCGACCTGCACGTCTCTTCCAAGGGTCATTTAAACAGTCTTGGTAAGCTACTGCGACCTGCGAGCCTATTCCAAGGGGCATTTAAACCCTCTTGTTTAGCTAATGCGACCTTCACGTCTCTTCCAAGGAGGATTTAAACCGTCTTGTTAAGCTACTGCGACCTGCACGTCTCTTCCAAGGGGCATTTAAACCGTGTTGTTAAGCTACTGTGACCTCCACCGCTCTTCCAAGGGGCATTTGAACCATCTTGTTTAGCTACTGCGACCTGCACGTCTCTTCCAAGGGGCATTTAAACAGTCTTGGTAAGCTGCTGCGACCTGCGAGCCTATTCCATGGGGCATTTAAACCCTCTTGTTTCGCTACTGCGACCTTCACGTCTCTTCGAAGGGGGATTTAAACCGTCTTTTTAAGCTACTGCGACCTGTACGTCTCTTCCAAGGGGCATTTAAACCGTCTTGTTAAGCTACTGCGACCTGCACGTCTCTTTCAAGGTGCATTTAAACCGTCTTATTAAGCTACTGTGACCTACACGTCTTTTCCAAGGGGCATTAAACTGTCTTGTTAAGCTACTGTGACCTCCACTGCTCTACCAAGTGGCTTTTAAACCGTCTTGTTAAGCAACTACGACCTGCACGTCTCTTCCAAGGGGCATTTAAACCGTCTTGTTAAGCTACTGCGACCTGCACGTCTCCTCCAAGGGGCATTTAAATCGTCTTGTTAAGCTTCTGCGACCTGCACGTCTCTTCAATGGGGCAATTAAACCGTCTTGTTAAGCTACTGCAACCTGCATGTCTCTGCCAAGGGGCATTTAAACCGTCTTGTTAAGCTACTGCGACCTGCACGTCTCTTCCAAGGGGCATTTAAACAGTCTTGTTAAGCTGCTGTGACCTGCATGTCTCTTCCAAAGGGCATTTAAACTCTCTTGTTAAGCTACTGCGACCTCCACCGCTCTTCCAAGGGGCATTTAAACCGTCTTGTTAAGCTACTGCGACCTGCACGTCTCTTCCAAGGGGCATTTAAATCGTCTTGGTAAGCTACTGCGACCTGCACTTCTCTTCCAAGGGGCATTTAAACCATCTTGTTAAGCTACTGCGACCTCCACTGCTCTACCAAGGGGCATTTAAACCTTCTTTTTAAGCTACTGCAACTTCCACGTCTCTTCCAAGGGGCATTTAAACCGTCTTGTTAAGCTAATGCGACCTCCACCGCTCTTCCAATGGGCATTTAAACCGTCTTGTTAAGCTACTGTGACCTGCATGTGACGCGCCCCCTGGGCCATGTTCAGGGGATACCCGGAGCCGGATCTGGATAGGGGTAGTAGTCCTTGTGGCGGTGACCCGGTCCGTGCCCAGGGTGTCAAACTAAGTGGCAGTCTATGGCAGTAGATGTTAACTTGATCGACTACGCCACCCGTTGAGTGGAGCTTTGAAGCCGCCGCTGTAGAACAGTCCGCTGAGGCCGGTGATATGGGTGCAGCGATGATGGTATAACCCCCAACGGGAGGGGTATGGCCTCAGGGCAGCAGATGTGGATGATGGAGGTAGTGATGTTGTAGTAAGCAGACTCAGAGACAGGAGGTGCAGTTCAGGGTTTTTACTTACTGATGTTCTTTTGGTCACTATGGCCTTGAGTGACCACCCGAGCCGTGCTGCGTCCACCAGGTCCTGGACTCGGCCAACCCCCAGGCAATTCCGGAGCGTGGTCCTGAGCTCCTTTCTGACCCTCTCTCTCTGGCCGTCCCCACCAGGGATCCACCTGTGTCCGGCTCCCTCGGGTCTCTTGTTGGTTGAACCTTCTCTGGCTTCCCTGACCCTATGCTCGGTGTGCCATTCTGGTGGATTTGGTGAGGGTCGTGGCAAATCTTGACCACGACCTCCGGTTCCTGGCTAAGGTTTGCTTTGGCCTCTGCCAGCTTGGGATCCGGTACCCTTGTCCGCCAACCCTTCACCCTTCTGTCTTTATTCTGGGATCTTGGGGTTCCCTCTTCTTTCCTCTCTGGGCCTTCCTTCCTCCTCTCTTCTCACTGCAGGTCTAGCCCTGGAGCTGGGCCCAGACGGAGCCACAGCTCCCTAGTCAGCCCTCCTGGCTGAACTCTTCTGCTCTCCTCCTCAGGCTAAACAGACCCTGTTCTAAGATGGTGCCCACCATATATACTCCCTCTATGTGTGAGCTCAGGTGACCAGCACCCAATGAGCTCCTAGCCTTACCCAGACTACTCCCCCTATCTGCCCCTACACTACAGGGATGTTCCACCCCACTCCCACTCCAGCCAGGGACAGACGCTGTCGTACCTGCACATATATCTGGTGGGAGTACCGTAGTTCTGTCCCCCGGAAATGGGATGTATGTAGTGCATGCAGCTTACTGAGCTCAGTTCCACACTCCATCCTTACCTGGGAGTGGAATACCACACCTCTGGCTTGAGGTGCAATACCCCTGTAGCAGCCGAGTCCTCAGGGTGCTACACATGTCTCTTCCAAGGTGCATTTAAACCGTCTTGTTAAGCTACTGCAACCTGCACGTCTCTTCCAAGGGGCATTTAAACCGTCTTGTTAAGCTACTTCGACTTGCACGTCTCTTCCAAGGGGCATTTAAACCGTTTTGTTAAGCTACTGCGACCTGCACGTCTCTTCCAAGGGGCATTTAAACCGTCTTGTTAAACTACTGCGACCTGCACGTCTTTTCCTAGGGGCATTTAAACTGTCTTGTTAAGCTACTGCGACCAGCACGTCTCTTCCAAGGGGCATTTAAACAGTCTTGTTAAGCTACTGCGACCTGCACGTCTCTTCCAAGGGGCATTTAAACGGTCTTGTTAAGCTACTGCGACCTGCACGTCTCTTCCAAGGGACATTTAAACTGTCTTATTAAGCTACTGTGATCTGCACGTCTCTTCCAAGGGGCATTTAAGCTGTCTTGTTAAGCTTCTGGAACCTCCACCGCTCTTCCAAGGGGCATTTAAACCGTCTTGTAAAGCTACTGCGACCTGCACGTCTCTTCCAAGGGGCATTTAAACCGTCTTGTTAAGCTACTGTGACCTGCAAGTCTCTTCCAAGGGGCATTTAAATCGTCTTGTTAAGCTTCTGCGACCTGCACGTCTCTTCAATGGGGCATTTAAACCATCTTGTTAAGCTAATGCGACCTCCACCGCTCTTCCAAGGGGCATTTAAACCGTTTTGTTAAGCTACTGTAATCTCCACCACTTATCCAAGGGGCATTTAAAGCGTCTTGTTAAACTACTGCGACCTGCACGTCTTTTCCTAGGGGCATTTAAACCGTCTTATTAAGCTACTGCGACCTGCACGTCTCTTCCAAGGGGCATTTAAACAGTCTTGTTAAGCTGCTGTGACCTGCATGTCTCTTCCAAAGGGCATTTAAACTGTCTTGTTAAGCAACTGCGACCTCCACCGCTCTTCCAAGGGGCATTTAAACCGTCTTGTTAAGCTACTGCGACCTGCACGTCTCTTCCAAGGGGCATTTAAACCGTCTTGTTAAGCTACTGTGACCTGCACGTCTCTTCCAAGGGGCATTTAAATCGTCTTGTTAAGCAACTGCGACCTGCACGTCTCTTCAATGTGGCATTTAAACCATCTTGTTAAGCTAATGCGACCTCCACCGCTCTTCCAAGGGGCATTTAAACCGTTTTGTTAAGCTACTGTAATCTCCACCACTTATCCAAGGGGCATTTAAAGCGTCTTGTTAAACTACTGCGACTTGCACGTCTTTACCTAGGGGCATTTAAACCGTTTTATTAAGCTACTGCGACCTGCACGTCTCTTCCAAGGGGCATTTAAACAGTCTTGTTAAGCTGCTGTGACCTGCACGTCTCTTCCAAGGGGCATTTAAATTGTCTTGTTAAGCAACTGCGACCTCCACCGCTCTTCCAAGGGGCATTTAAACCGTCTTGTTAAGCTACTGCGACCTGCACGTCTCTTCCAAGGGGCATTTAAATTGTCTTGGTAAGCTACTGTGACCTGCACTTCTCTTCCAAGGGGCATTTAAACCATATTGTTAAGCTATTGCGACCTCCACTTCTCTGCCAAGGGGCATTTAAACCTTCTTTTTAATCTACTGCAACCTGCACGTCTCTTCCAAGGGGCATTTAAACCGTCTTGTTAAGCTAATGCGACCTCCACCGCACTTCCAAGGGGCATTTAAACCGTCTTGTTAAGCTACTGCGACCTGCATGTCTTTTCCAAGGTGCTTTTAAACCGTCTTGTTAAGCTACTGCAACTTGCACGTCTCTTCCAAGGGGCATTTAAACCGTCTTGTTAAGCTACTTCGACTTGCACGTCTCTTCCAAGGGGCATTTAAGCCGTTTTGTTAAGCTACTGTAATCACCACCACTTATCCAAGGGGCATTTAAACCGTCTTGTTAAGCTACTGCGACCGGCATGTCTCTTCCAAGGGGCATTTAAACCGTCTTGTTAAACTACTGCGACCTGCACGTCTTTTCCTAGGGACATTTAAACCGTCTTATTAAGCTACTGTGACCTGCACGTCTTTTAATAGGGGCATTTAAACTGTCTTGTTAAGCTACTGCGACCTGCACGTCTCTTCCAAGGGACATTTAAACCGTCTTATTAAGCTACTGTGACCTGCACGTCTCTTCCAAGGGGCATTTAAGCTGTCTTGTTAAGCTTCTGCGACCTCCACCGCTCTTCCAAGGGGCATTTAAACCGTCTTGTTAAGCTACTGCGACCTGCACGTCTCTTCCAGGGGGCATTTAACCCTTCTTGTTAAGCTACTGCGACCTGCACGTCTCTTCCAAGGGGCATTTAAATCGTCTTGTTAAGCTTCTGCGACCTGCACGTCTCTTCAATGGGGCATTTAAACCGTCTTGTTAAGCTGCTGCGACCTGCTCGTCTCTTCCAAGGGGAATTTAAACAGTCTTGTTAAGCTGCTGCGACCTGCATGTCTCTTCCAAAGGACATTTAAACTGTCTTGTTAAGCTACTGCGACCTCCACCGCTCTTCCAAGGGGCATTTAAACCGTCTTGTTAAGCTACTGCGACATGCACGTCTCTTCCAAGGGGCATTTAAACCGTCTTTTTAAGCTACTGCGACCTGCACGTCTCTTCCAAGGTGCATTTAAACAGTCTTGTTAAGCTACTGCGACCTGCACGTCTCTTCCAAGGGGCATTTAAATCGTCTTGTTAAGCTACTGCGACTTGCACGTCTCTTCCAAGGGGCATTTAAACCGTCCTGTTAAGCTTCTGCGACCTGCACGTCTCGTCAATGGGGCATTTAAACCGTCTTGTTAAGCTGCTGTGACCTGCATGTCTCTTCCAAGGGGCATTTAAACAGTCTTGTTAAGCTGCTGCGACCTGCATGTCTCTTCCAAAGGGCATTTAAACTGTCTTGTTAAGCTACTGCGACCTCCACCGTTCTTCCAAGGGGCATTTAAACCGTCTTGTTAAGCTACTGCGACCTGCACGTCTCTTCCAAGGGGCATTTAAACAGTCTTGTTAAGCTGCTGCGACCTGCATGTCTCTTCCAAAGCGCATGTAAACTGTCTTGTTAAGCTACTGCGACCTCCACCGCTCTTCCAAGGGGCATTTAAACCATCTTGTTACGCTACTGCGACCTGCACGTCTCTTCCAAGGGGCATTTAAATCATCTTGGTAAGCTACTGCGACCTGCTCTTCCCTTCCAAGGGGCATTTAAACCATCTTGTTAATCTACTGCGACCTCCACTGCTCTACCAAGGGGCATTTAAACTTTCTTTTTAAGCTACTGCAACCTGCACGTCTCTTCCAAGGGGCATTTAAACCGTCTTGTTAAGCTACTGCAACCTCCACCGCTCTTCCAAGGGGCATTTAAACTGTCTTGTTAAGCTACTGCGACCTGCATGTCTCTTCCAAGGTGCATTTAAACCGTCTTGTTAAGCTACTGCAACCTGCACGTCTCTTCCAAGGAGCATTTAAACCGTCTTGTTAAGCTACTTCTACTTGCACGTCTCTTCCAAGGTGCATTTAAACTGTCTTGTTAAGCTACTGCAACCTGCACGTCTCTTCCAAGGGGCATTTAAACCGTCTTGTTAAGCTACTTCAACTTGCACGTCTCTTCCAAGGGGCATTTAAACCGTTTTGTTAAGCTACTGGAATCTCCACCACTTATCCAAGGGGCATTTAAACCATCTTGTTAAACTACTGCGACCTGTACGTCTCTTCCAAGGGGCATTTAAACCATCTTATTAAGCTACTGTGACCTGCACGTCTCTTCCAAGGGGCATTTAAACTGTCTTGTTAAGCTACTGCGACCAGCACGTCTCTGCCAAGGGCCATTTAAACCGTCTTGTTAAGCTACTGCGACCTGCATGTCTCTTCCAAGGGGCATTTAAACCGTCTTGCTAAGCTACTGCGACCTCCACCACTCTTCAAAGGGGCATTTAAACCGTCTTGTTAAGCTACTGCGAACTGCACGTCTCTTCCAAGGGGCATTTAAATCATCTTGTTAAGCTACTGCGACCTGCACGTCTCTTCCAAGGGGCATTTAAACCTTCTTGTTAAGCTACTGCGACATGCTCGTCTCTTCCAAGGGGCATTTAAACCGTCTTGTTAAGCTACTGCTACCTGCACGTCTCTTCCAAGGCGCATTTAAACCGTCTTTTTAAGCTACTACGACTTGCACGTCTCTTCCAAGGGGCATTTAAACCGTCTTGTTAAGCTACTGTAACCTTCATCACTTTTCCAAGGGGCATTTAAACCGTCTTGTTAAGCTAATGCAACCTTCACGTCTCTTCCAAGGGGCATTTAAACCGTCTTGTTAAGCTACTGCAAAATGCACGTCTCTTCCAAGGGGCATTTAAACCGTCTTGTTAAGCTACTGCGACTTGCACGTCTCTTCCAAGGGGCATTTAAACCGTCTTGTTAAGCGACTGCGACTTGCAAGTCTCTTCCAAGGGGCATTTAAACCGTCTTGTTAAGCCACTGTAATCTCCACCACTTCTCCTAGGGGCATTTAAACGGTCTTGTTAAGCTGCTGCGACCTCCAACGCTCTTCCAAGGGGAATTTAAACCGTCTTGTTAAGCTACTGCGACCTGCACGTCTCTTCCAAGGGCCATTTAAGCCGTCTTGATAAGCTACTGCGACCTGCAAGCCTCTTCCAAGGGGCATTTATACCGTCTTGTTAAGCTACTGCGACCTGCTCGTCTCTTCCAAGGGGCATTTAAAACATCTTTTTAAGCTACTGCGACCTGCACATCTTTTCCAAGGGGCATTTAAACCGTCTTATTAAGCTACTGCGACCTGCACGTCTCTTCCAAGGGGTATTTAAACTGTCTTGTTAACCTACTGCGACCTCCACCGCTCTTCCAAGGGGCATTTAAACCGTCTTTTTAAGCCACTGCCACCTGCACGTCTCTACCAAGGGGCATTTATACCGTATTGTTAAGCTGCTGCGACCTGCATGTCTTTTCCAAGTGGCATTTAAACCGTGTTGTTAAGCTACTGTGACCTCCACCGCTCTTCCAAGTGGCATTTAAAATATCTTGTTTAGCTGCTGCTACCTGCACGTCTCTTCCAAGGGGCATTTAAACACTCTTGTTTAGCTAATGCGACCTTCACGTCTCTTCCAAGGAGGATTTAAACCGTCTTGTTAAGCTACTGCGACCTGCACGTCTCTTCCAAGGGGCATTTAAACCGTGTTGTTAAGCTACTGTGACCTCCACCGCTCTTCCAAGGGGCATTTGAACCATCTTGTTTAGCTACTGCGACCTGCACGTCTCTTCCAAGGGGCATTTAAACAGTCTTGGTAAACTACTGCGATCTGCGAGCCTATTCCAAGGGGCATTTAAACCCTCTGGTTTAGCTACTGCGACCTTCACGTCTCTTCCAAGGTTGATTTAAACCGTCTTGTTAAGTAAGCTACTGCGACCTGTACATCTCTTCCAAGGGGCATTTAAACCGTTTTGTTAAGCTACTGCGACCTGCACGTCTCTTCCAAGGAGCATTTAAACCGTCTTATTAAGCTACTGTGACCTGCACGTCTTTTCCAAGGGGCATTAAACTGTCTTGTTAAGCTACTGTGACCTCCACTGCTCTACCAAGTGGCTTTTAAACCGTCTTGTTAAGCAACTGCGACCTGCACGTCTCTTCCAAGGGGCATTTAAACCGTCTTGTTAAGCTACTGCGACCAGCACGTCTCTTCCAAGGGACATTTAAACCATCTTATTAAGCTACTGTGACCGGCACGTCTCTTCCAAGGGGCATTTAAACTGTCTTGTTAAGCTTCTGCGACGTCCACCGCTCTTCAAAGGGGCATTTAAACAGTCTTGTTAAGCTACTGCGACCTGCACGTCTCTTCCAAGGGGCATTTAAACCGTCTTGTTAAGCTACTGCGACCTGCACGTCTCCTCCAAGGGGCATTTAAATCGTCTTGTTAAGCTTCTGCGACCTGCACGTCTCTTCAATGGGGCAATTAAACCGTTTTGTTAAGCTACTGCGACCTGCATGTCTCTGCCAAGGGGCATTTAAACCATCTTGTTAAGCTACTGCGACCTGCACGTCTCTTCCAAGGGGCATTTAAACAGTCTTGTTAAGCTGCTGTGACCTGCATGTCTCTTCCAAAGGGCATTTAAACTGTCTTGTTAAGCTACTGCGACCTCCACCGCTCTTCCAAGGGGCATTTAAAACGTCTTGTTAAGCTACTGCGACCTGCACGTCTCTTCCAAGGGGCATTTAAATCGTCTTGGTAAGCTACTGCGACCTGCACTTCTCTTCCAAGGGGCATTTAAACCATCTTGTTAAGCTACTGCGACCTCCACTGCTCTACCAAGGGGCATTTAAACCTTCTTTTTAAGCTACTGCAACCTCCACGTCTCTTCCAAGGGGCATTTAAACCGTCTTGTTAAGCTAATGCGACCTCCTCCGCTCTTCCAAGGGGCATTTAAACCGTCTTGTTAAGCTACTGCGACCTGCATGTCTCTTCCAAGGTGCATTTAAACCGTCTTGTTAAGCTACTGCAACCTGCACGTCTCTTCCAAGGGGCATTTAAACCGTCTTGTTAAGCTACTTCGACTTGCACGTCTCTTCCAAGGGGCATTTAAACCGTTTTGTTAAGCTACTGTAATCTCCACCACTTATCCAAGGGGCATTTAAACCGTCTAGTTAAGCTACTGCGACCGGCACGTCTCTTCCAAGGGGCATTTAAACCGTCTTGTTAAACTACTGCGACCTGCACGTCTTTTTTCTAGGGGCATTTAAACCGTTTTATTAAGCTACTGTGACCTGCACGTATTTTCCTAGGGGCATTTAAACTGTCTTGTTAAGCTACTGCGACCAGCACGTCTCTTCCAAGGGGCATTTAAACAGTATTGTTAAGCTACTGCGACCTGCATGTCTCTTCCTAGGGGCATTTAAACCGTCTTGTTAAGCTACTGCGACCTGCACGTCTCTTCCAAGGGACATTTGATCCGTCTTATTAATCTACTGTGACCTGCACGTCTCTTCCAAGGGGCATTTAAGCTGTCTTGTTAAGCTTCTGCGACCTCCACCGCTCTTCCAAGGGGCATTTAAACCGTCTTGTTAAGCTACTGCGACCTGCACGTCTCTTCCAGGGTGCATTTAACCCGTCTTGTTAAGCTACTGCGACCTGCACGTCTCTTCCAAGGGGCATTTAAATCGTCTTGTTAAGCTTCTGCGACCTGCACGTCTCTTCAATGGGGCATTTAAACCGTCTTGTTAAGCTACTGCGACCTGCATATCTCTACCAAGGGGCATATAAACCGTCTTGTTAAGCTACTGCGACCTGCACGTCTCTTCCAAGGGGCATTTAAACAGTCTTGTTAAGCTGCTGCGACCTGCATGTCTCTTCCAAAGGACATTTAAACTGTCTTGTTAAGCTACTGCGACCTCCACCGCTCATCCAAGGGGCATTTAAACCGTCTTGTTAAGCTACTGCGACATGCACGTCTCTTCCAAGGGGCATTTAAATTGTCTTGGTAAGCTACTGCGACCCGCACTTCTCTTCCAAGGGGCATTTAAACAATATTGTTAAGCTACTGCGACCTCCACTGCTCTACCAAGGGGCATTTAAACCTTATTTTTAAGCTACTGCAACCTGCACGTCTCTTCCAAGGTGCATTTAAATCGTCTTGTTAAGCTAATGCGAACTCCACCGCTCTTCCAAGGGGCATTTAAACCGTCTTGTTAAGCTACTGCCACCTGCATGTCTCTTCCAAGGTGCATTTAAACCGTCTTGTTAAGCTACTGCAACCTGCACGTCTCTTCCAAGGGGCATTTAAACCGTCTTTTTAAGCTACTTCGACTTGCACGTCTCTTCCAAGGGGCATTTAAACCGTTTTGTTAAGCTACTGTAATGTCCACCACTTATCCAAGGGGCATTTAAATAGTCTTGTTGAACTACTGCGACCTGCACGTCTTTTCCTAGGGGCATTTAAACCGTCTTATTAAGCTACTGTGACCTGCACGTCTTTTCCTAGGGGCATTTAAACTGTCTTGTTAAGCTACTGCGACCAGCACGTCTCTTCCAAGGGGCATTTAAACCGTCTTGTTAAGCTACTGCGACCTGCATGTCTCTTCCAAGGGGCATTTAAACCGTCTTGTTAAGCTACTGCGAGCGGCACGTCTCTTCCAAGGGGGATTTAAACCGTCTTGTTAAACTACTGCGACCTGCACGTCTCTTCCAAGGTGCATTTAAACCGTCTTATTAAGCTACTGTGACCTGCACGTCTTTTCCTAGGGGCATTTAATCTGTCTTGTTAAGCTACTACGACCAGCACGTCTCTTCCAAGGGGCATTTAAACCGTCTTGTTAAGCTACTGCGACCTCCACCACTCTTCAAAGGGGCATTTAAACCGTCTTGTTAAGCTACTGCGACCTGCACATCTCTTCCAAGGGGCATTTAAACCATCGTTTTAAGCTACTGCGACCTCCACCACTCTTCAAAGGTGCATTTAAACCGTCTTTTTAAGCTACTTCAACTTGCACGTCTCTTCCAAGGTGCATTTAAACCGTCTTGTTAAGCTACTGCAACCTGCATGTCTCTTCCAAGGGGCATTTAAACCGTCTTGTTAAGCTACTTCAACTTGCACATCTCTTCCAAGGTGCATTTAAACCGTTTTGTTAAGCTACTGGAATCTCCACCACTTATCCAAGGGGCATTTAAACCTTCTTGTTAAGCTACTGCGACCTGCACGTCTCTTCCAAGGGGCATTTAAACCATCTTGTTAAGCTACTGCGACCTGCACGTCTCTTCCAAGGGGCATTTAAACTGTCTTGTTAAGCTACTGCGACCTCCACCGCTCTTCCAAGGGGCATTTAAACCTTCTTGTTAAGCTACTGCGACATGCACGTCTCTTCCAAGGGGCATTTAAACCGTCTTGTTAAGGTACTGCGACCTGCACGTCTCTTCCAAGGCGCATTTAAACCGTCTTTTTAATCTACTGCGACTTGCACGTCTCTTCCAAGGGGCATTTAAACCGTCTTGTTAAGCTACTGTAACCTCCATCACTTTTCCAAGGGACATTTAAACCGTCTTGTTAAGCTAATGCGACCTGCATGTCTCTTAAATCGGGCATTTAAACCGTCTTGTTAAGCTACTGCAACCTGCATGTCTCTACCAAGGGGCATTTAAACTGTCTTGTTAAGCTACTGCGACGTGCACGTCTCTTCCAAGGGGCATTTAAACCGTCTTGTTAAGCTACTGTAACCTCCACCACTTTTCCAAGGGGCATTTAAACCGTCTTATTAAGCTACTGCGACCTGCACGTCTCTTCCAAGGGGCATTTAACCCTCTGTCACATACAATAGGCCTGACAGGCACATCTCTTTTATTTGGCGGGAGTTTTGAAATGTTTGTAATTCAGAGTTATTAGTTTTATGTTAAGTAAATGGGGTTTTTTTGCACCTGATTATGTGTAGTCTCTTTCATTACATCCCTATGAAGGTCACTGATCACTTTTAGAGCACTGAAATTGCAAACATTAGATATTATAGGTATTTTTCTAGCCTGCGCCTGACAGTCACATTGTATGTGAACTCGTTACAACCGATATTGTATGTGACGGAGGGTTAAACAGTCTTGTTAAGCTGCTGTGACCTGCATGTCTCTTCCAAGGGGAATTTAAACCGTCTTGTTAAGCTACTGCGACATGCACGTCTCTTCCAAGGGGCATTTAAACAGTCTTGTTAAGCTGCTGTGACCTGCATGTGTCTTCCAAGGGGCATTTAAACAGTCTTGTTAAGCTACTGCGACCTCCACCGCTCTTCCAAGGGGAATTTAAACCATCTTGTTAAGCTACTGCGACTTGCACGTCTCTTCCAAGGGCCATTTAAACCGTCTTGGTAAGCTACTGCGACCTGCAAGCCTCTTCCAAGGGGCATTTATACCGTCTTAATAAGCTGCTCCGACCTGCATGTGTCTTCCAAGGGGCATTTAAACCGTCTTGTTAAGCTACTGCGACCTCCACTGCTCTTCCAAGGGGAATTTAAACCATCTTGTTAAGCTTCTGCGACCTGCACGTCTCTTCCAAGGGCCATTTAAACCGTCTTGGTAAGCTACTGCGAAATGCAAGCCTCTTCCAAGGGGCATTTTTACCGTCTTGTTAAGCTGCTGCGACCTGCATGTGTCTTCCGAGGGGCATTTAAACCATCTTGTTAAGCTACTGCGACCTCCACCGCTCTTCCAAGGGGCATTTAAACCGTCTTGTTAAGCTACTGCGACCTGCACGTCTCTTCCAAGGGGCATTTAAACCGTCTTGTTAAGCTACTGCGACCTGCACGTCTCTTCCAAGGGGCATTTAAACCGTCTTGTTAAGCTACTGCGACTTGCACGTCTCTTCCAAGGGGCATTTAAACCATCTTGTTAAGCTACTGTAACCTCCACCACTCTTCCAAGGGACATTTAAACCGTCTTATTAAGCTACTGCGACCTACACGTCTCTTCCAAGGGGCATTTAACCCTCTGTCACATACAATAGGCCTGACAGGCACATCTCTTTTATTTGGCGGGAGTTTTGAAATGTTTGTATTTCAGAGTTATTAGTTTTATGTTAAGTAAATGGGTTTTTTTTGCACCTGATTATTTGTAGTCTCTTTCATTACATCCCTATGAAGGTCACTGATCACTTTTAGAGCACTGAAATTGCAAACATTAGATATTATAGGTATTTTTCTAGCCTGCGCCTGACAGTCACATTGTATGTGAACTCGTTAGAACCGATATTGTATGTGACGGAGGGTTAAACAGTCTTGTTAAGCTGCTGTGACCTGCATGTCTCTTCCAAGGGGAATTTAAACCATCTTGTTAAGCTACTGCGACCTCCACCGCTCTTCCAAGGGGCATTTAAACCATCTTGTTAAGCTACTGTAATCTCCACCACTTTTCCAAAGGGCATTTAAACCGTCTTGTTAAGCTACTGCGACCTGCACGTCTCTTCCAAGGGGCATTTAAATCATCTTGGTAAGCTACTGCGATCTGCTCTTCTCTTCCAAGGGGCATTTAAACCATGTTGTTAATCTACTGCGACCTCCACTGCTCTACCAAGGGGCATTTAAATCTTCTTTTTAAGCTACTGCAACCTGCACGTCTCTTCCAAGGGGCATTTAAACCGTCTTGTTAAGCTACTGCGACCTCCACCGCTCTTCCAAGGGGCATTTAAACCGTCTTGTTAAGCTACTGCGACCTGCATGTCTCTTCCAAGGGGCATTTAAACCGTTTTGTTAAGCTACTTCAACTTGCACGTCTCTTCCAAGGTGCATTTAAACCGTCTTGTTAAGCTACTGCGACCTGCACGTCTCTTCCAAGGGGCATTTAAACCGTTTTGTTAAGCTACTGGGATCTCCACCACTTATCCAAGGGGCATTTAAATCGTCTTGTTAAACTACTGCAACCTGCACGTCTCTTCCAAGGGGCATTTAAACCGTCTTATTAAGCTACTGTGACCTGCACGTCTTTTCCTAGGGGCATTTAAACTGTCTTGTTAAGCTACTGCGACCAGCAAGTCTCTTCCAAGGGGCATTTAAACCGTCTTGTTAAGCTACTGCGACCTGCATGTCTCTTCCAAGGGGCATTTAAACCGTCTTGTTAAGCTACTGCGACCTCCACCACTCTTCAAAGGGGCATTTAAACCGTCTTGTTAAGCTACTGCGACCTGCACGTCTCTTCCAAGGGGCATTTAAACTGTCTTCTTAAGCTACTGCGACCTGCATGTCTCTTCCAAGGGGCATTTAAACCGTCTTGTTAAGCTACTGCGACCTCCTCCGCTCTTCCAAGGCGCATTTAAACCTTCTTGTTAAGCTACTGCGACCTGCACGTCTCTTCCAAGGGGCATTTAAATTGTCTTGGTAAGCTACTGCGACCTGCACTTCTCTTCCAAGGGCATTTAAACCATCTTGTTAAGCTACTGCGACCTCCACCGCTCTTCCAAGGGGCATTTAAACCGTCTTGTTAAGATACTGTAATCTCCACCACTTTTCCAAAGGGCATTTAAACCGTCTTGTTAAGCTACTGCGACCTGCACTTCTCTTCCAAGGGGCATTTAAACAGTCTTGTTAAGCTGCTGTGACCTGCATGTGTCTTCCAAGGGGCATTTAAACAGTCTTGTTAAGCTACTGCGACCTCCACCGCTCTTCCAAGGGGAATTTAAACCATCTTGTTAAGCTACTGCGACTTGCACGTCTCTTCCAAGGGCCATTTAAACCGTCTTGGTAAGCTACTGCGACCTGCAAGCCTCTTCCAAGGGGCATTTATACCGTCTTAATAAGCTGCTCCGACCTGCATGTGTCTTCCAAGGGGCATTTAAACCGTCTTGTTAAGCTACTGCGACCTGCACCGCTCTTCCAAGGGGAATTTAAACCATCTTGTTAAGCTTCTGCGACCTGCACGTCTCTTCCAAGGGCCATTTAAACCGTCTTGGTAAGCTACTGCGACCTGCAAGCCTCTTCCAAGGGGCATTTATACCATCTTGTTAAGCTGCTGCGACCTGCATGTGTCTTCCGAGGGGCATTTAAACCATCTTGTTAAGCTACTGCGACCTCCACCGCTCTTCCAAGGGGCATTTAAACCGTCTTGTTAAGCTACTGCGACCTGCACGTCTCTTCCAAGGGGCATTTAAACCGTCTTGTTAAGCTACTGCGACCTGCACGTCTCTTCCAAGGGGCATTTAAACCATCTTGTTAAGCTACTGCGACTTGCACGTCTCTTCCAAGGGGCATTTAAACCATCTTGTTAAGCTACTGTAACCTCCACCACTTTTCCAAGGGGCATTTAAACCATCTTATTAAGCTACTGCGACCTGCACGTCTCTTCCAAGGGGCATTTAACCCTCTGTCACATACAATAGGCCTGACAGGCACATCTCTTTTATTTGGCGGGAGTTTTGAAATGTTTGTATTTCAGAGTTATTAGTTTTATGTTAAGTAAATGGGGTTTTTTTGCACCTGATTATTTGTAGTCTCTTTCATTACATCCCTATGAAGGTCACTGATCACATTTAGAGCACTGAAATTGCAAACATTAGATATTATAGGTATTTTTCTAGCCTGCGCCTGACAGTCACATTGTATGTGAACTCGTTAGAACCGATATTGTATGTGACGGAGGGTTAAACAGTCTTGTTAAGCTGCTGTGACCTGCATGTCTCTTCCAAGGGGAATTTAAACCATCTTGTTAAGCTACTGCGACCTCCACCGCTCTTCCAAGGGGCATTTAAACCGTCTTGTTAAGCTACTGTAATCTCCACCACTTTTCCAAAGGGCATTTAAACCGTCTTGTTAAGCTACTGCGACCTGCACTTCTCTTCCAAGGGGCATTTAAACAGTCTTGTTAAGCTGCTGTGACCTGCATGTGTCTTCCAAGGGGCATTTAAACAGTCTTGTTAAGCTACTGCGACCTCCACCGCTCTTCCAAGGGGAATTTAAACCATCTTGTTAAGCTACTGCGACTTGCACGTCTCTTCCAAGGGCCATTTAAACCGTCTTGGTAAGCTACTGCGACCTGCAAGCCTCTTCCAAGGGGCATTTATACCGTCTTAATAAGCTGCTCCGACCTGCATGTGTCTTCCAAGGGGCATTTAAACCGTCTTGTTAAGCTACTGCGACCTCCACCGCTCTTCCAAGGGGAATTTAAACCATCTTGTTAAGCTTCTGCGACCTGCACGTCTCTTCCAAGGGCCATTTAAACCGTCTTGGTAAGCTACTGCGACCTGCAAGCCTCTTCCAAGGGGCATTTATACCATCTTGTTAAGCTGCTGCGACCTGCATGTGTCTTCCGAGGGGCATTTAAACCATCTTGTTAAGCTACTGCGACCTCCACCGCTCTTCCAAGGGGCATTTAAACCGTCTTGTTAAGCTACTGCGACCTGCACGTCTCTTCCAAGGGGCATTTAAACCGTCTTGTTAAGCTACTGCGACCTGCACGTCTCTTCCAAGGGGCATTTAAATCATCTTGTTAAGCTACTGCGACTTGCACGTCTCTTCCAAGGGGCATTTAAACCATCTTGTTAAGCTACTGTAACCTCCACCACTTTTCCAAGGGGCATTTAAACCGTCTTATTAAGCTACTGCGACCTGCACGTCTCTTCCAAGGGGCATTTAACCCTCTGTCACATACAATAGGCCTGACAGGCACATCTCTTTTATTTGGCGGGAGTTTTGAAATGTTTGTATTTCAGAGTTATTAGTTTTATGTTAAGTAAATGGGTTTTTTTTGCACCTGATTATTTGTAGTCTCTTTCATTACATCCCTATGAAGGTCACTGATCACTTTTAGAGCACTGAAATTGCAAACATTAGATATTATAGGTATTTTTCTAGCCTGCGCCTGACAGTCACATTGTATGTGAACTCGTTAGAACCGATATTGTATGTGACGGAGGGTTAAACAGTCTTGTTAAGCTGCTGTGACCTGCATGTCTCTTCCAAGGGGAATTTAAACCATCTTGTTAAGCTACTGCGACCTCCACCGCTCTTCCAAGGGGCATTTAAACCATCTTGTTAACCCTCCGTCACATACAATAGGCCTGACAGGCACATCTCTTTTACTTTCATTTCTCCTTCCTCACCAGATTGTGAGGAAATCCCCTCCCTCCAGGTAGTCTCCTGTCTCTAGCAGCTCTGTGAAACCTCATACCACAGTTGGATTGCAGAGCTTCAGGAGGACAGATATAACTGCGCTAATCTCTCAGGCTCATTGTATGTGAACACGTCACACTCAATAAGGTTGGTATTTTATGTTTTTATTCATCACAATTGTCTATTTAGCTTGTTTTATGAATGTATAGCACAAAGTGTGAGGATATTTCATAGAAATAAGGCAGATTAAAAAAGAAAGTGTGCTGCTCAGGCATATACAGTAGTTCCCTAACACATATTCCTTCTCTTGCTTCAGATTATCTGCTGAAATGGAGAGGAAAACGTACAATTTATCAAAAAACCTTGATGTTGAGGAAGTAACAAACATGCTGTTAGATGATGCAGACCCCACACTGAATGAGGATTTAGGAGAGGAAAGTGAGATTGATTCTCATGATGAGGTGGAAGTATGTTAAGTGGATTCTGAAACAGAGCAAGATGGTGACAGTGATGAGGATGAAGATGTAGAATCTTATTATATGGGAAAAGATAAAAAAAAACAATAGAACAAGAAGCCACTCCAGAAAAAACGTAGGGAACCTCAAAACATTATTACTCACCTTCCTGCAGTTATAGGAACTGCAAGTAATGCAAAAACTGCAGTTGAATACTGGAATAGTTTATTCACAGATGACATTCTGGACTCTATTGTCACATATACCAACCAATATATAGACATTATAAAGTACAAGTTCTTCTGCAACAGAACCATCAAGGCCACAGATGAAATAGAACTGCGTGCTTTTTTTGGATTATTATACCTTGCAGGAGCTTATAGGGCAAATAGACAAAGTTTGGAGGAACTTTGGAGTAAAGATGGGGATGGAGTTGAAAAATTTGGCCTTGTTATGTCCATAAGCAGATTCAAGCTTCTAATTCGTTGCCTTCGGTTTGACGACAGAACTACCCGAACCGAACGTAAAAAATAAGACCGACTTGCTCCAATTCGTGATATATTCCAAAAATTTGTTGAAAACTGTAAAAAAAGCTATTGCCCTGGGGAGAATCTCACTATTGACGAAATGCTCTCTGGTTTTCGTGGTAGATGTGCCTTTCGTCAATATATTCCATCAAAGCCTAACAAATATGGAATAAAAATGTATGCCCTTGTTGATGCCAGTAAGACCTACACTTAAAACCTGGAAGTTTATGCAGGAAAACAACCAGAAGGTCCTTACTGTGTCAGCAACGAACCCAGTGATGTTGTAAAAAGACTGGCTGAGCCCTTATTTGGATCGGGTCGCAATATAACAGCTGACAATTGGTTTTCAAATTGTGATCTGATTGATTATCTGAAAATGCAGAAGATTTCATATGTCGGAACTGTAAGAAAAAATAAAAAAGAATTGCCTACACAGTTTGTAAGTGTGAAAGGGAGACAACAGTACAGCAGTATGTTTGCATTCCATAATGGAAAGGTTTTGGTTTCCTATGTACCACAAGCAAAAAAAATTGTACTTCTTCTATCAACACTTCATGATGATGATGTCATCGATCCTGGGACTGAGGCACAAAAAAAAACGGAGATAATTACATTTTATAATGCAACCAAAGGGGGTGTTGATACAGCTGATCAGATGTGCTCAACTTTCAACGTCAGCAGAAACACCAAACGCTGGCCAATGGTCATATTTTTTGCTATGCTGAATTTGGGTGGTATAAATTCAGAAGTCATTTACCTTGAAAACAAGCTTGAACCACTCCGTAGACGATTCTATCTGAAAAAATTGGCCCATGAACTAGTGCTTGGAGAGCTACGCAGGAGAAGTATGAAAACAATCGGTATCCGCTCTCACCTTCAAGTTCAGCTCAAAAGATTCCGCCCAGAAGATGATAGTGAAAATTCACCACCTGCACCACCTCCTAAAAGAAGGAGATGCACCACCTGCACCACGGAAAGCGGAATCAGAAGGCTTTCTATTTATGAATGTCACAAATGTCATAATGCAATCTGCCTGACACATGAAAAATGATGTGTAATTCTTGCTCTTTGCGCTGCAAGTGTAATTTTTCTGGGGAAACTTCAGGATCTAATTCTGATTGAATATGTGTTTAATAGTACTTAAGGTACCTTAAAATTAAGTTTGTTTCCATAAATTTTCTTTGTAGAGTTTTTGGACAGAGTCGAACTGGGGACTATTTGGCGGGAGTTTTGAAATGTTTGTATTTCAGAGTTATTAGTTTTATGTTAAGTAAATGGGTTTTTTTTGCACCTGATTATGTGTAGTCTCTTTTATTACATCCCTATGAAGGTCACTGATCACTTTTAGAGCACTGAAATTGCAAACATTAGATATTATGGATATTTTTCTAGCCTGCGCCTGACAGTTACATTGTATGTGAACTCGTTAGAACCGATATTGTATGTGACGGAGGGTTAATAAAATCCTTGAGGGGTCTAGTTTCCAAAATGGGGTCACTTGTGGGGGAGCTCCACTGTTTAGGCACATCAGGGGCTCTCCAAATGCGACATGGTGTCCGCTAACAAATTGAATGGAAAATCGGCTCAAATTGTTAGCGGACACCATGTTGCGTTTGGAGAGCCCCTGTGTGCCTAAACTTTGGAGCTCCCCCACAAATGACCCCATTTTGGAAACTAGACCCCCCCAAGGCACCAATCTAGATGCATAGTGAGCACTTGGAACCCTCAGGTGCTTCACAAATTGATTCGTAAAAATGAAAAAGTGGAAAAAAAATACTTTTTCATTTTTACGAATCAATTTGTGAAGCACCTAGGGGTTCCAAGTTCTCACTATGCATCTAGATAGGTGCCTTGGGGGGTCTAGTTTCCAAAATGGGGTCACTTGTGGGGGGTTTCCACTGTTTAGGCACATCAGGGGGTCTCCAAACGCAACATGGCATCCGCTAATTATTCAAGCAAATTTTACAATCAAAAAGTCAAATGGCGCTCCTTCTCTTCCGAGCCCTGCCGTGCGCCCAGTGGTTTTTCCCCACATATGGGGTATCTGCGTGCCCAGGGGAAATTGCACAACAAATTTTGGGGTCCATTTTTTCCTGTTACCCCTGCGAAAATAAAAAATATTGGGGCTAAAATAACATTTTTGTGAAAAAAGTTAAATGTTCATTTTTTTCTTCCACATTCCAAAAATTTCTGTGAAGCACCTGAAGGGTTAATAAAGTTCTTGAATGTGGTTTTGTGCACCTTGAGGGGTGCAGTTTTTAGAATGGTGTCACTTTTGGGTATTTTCTGTTATAAAGACCTCTCAAAGTGACTTCAAATGTGACGTGGTCCTTAAAAAAATGGTTTTGTAAATTTTGTTGGAAAAATGAGAAATCGCTGGTCAACTTTTAACCCTTATAGCTCCCTAAAAAAAAAAAATTTTGGTTCCAAAATTGTGCTGATGTAAAGTATACATGTGGGAAATGTTATTTATTAACTCTTTTGTGTGACATATCTCTCTGATTTAAGGGCATAAAAATTCAAATTTTGAAAATTGCTAAATTTTCAAAATTTTTGCCAAATTTCCGTTTTTTTCACAAATAAACGCAAGTGATATCGAAGAAATTTTACCACAATCATTAAGTACAATATGTCACAAAAAATAATCTCAGAATCAGGGGGTCCGTTGAAGCATTCCAGAGTAATTACCTCATAAAGTGACAGTGGTCACAATTGTAAAAATTGGCCTGGTCATTAACGTGCAAACCACCCTCGGGGGTAAAGGGGTTAATATCCGCATGTGCACATGTAGTCATGCGGATATTAAGCGATTCAATGCAAGTCAATGGCGGCAATTACGCTGCGTGTCCGCAAAATTAATGGACATGCTGCGTATTTTTCCGCAATGACAATCCGCAGCGGAAATTTCCGCAGCATGTGCACAGCACATGCGGATTATCATTGGGGACCATGCGGCACGTATTACCAAGCATTTTTTTAAGTGTTTTCGCTGTGGAAATTCGGCGGCAAAAACGCTTGAAGGAACACGCATAGTGAACATAGTGAACATAGTGAACACGCAGCCTAACTCTTCAAAGGTGTTGTCCATGATTAGAAACTTGTGTTTTTTGTCTAAAAACAGCACCACAACCTGTCTACAGGTTCTGTGTGGTATTGCAGCTCAGCTCCATTTATTTCAGTAGAGCTGAAGTCCAATGCCAGTCACAATCTATGGACAGATGTGATATTGCTTTTGAAAGAAAACAACCATGTTTTTCTAATCCTGTATGTGAAGATCTGAGGTTGTGGGTTGCAATAATCACCTAGACAAGTTAACGATGCAACAATAGTTTATCTCTTACATCCAAGGTTTTACTACAACTCTAGGTAAATGGCCAAAATACATTGTCCCCAGTGCACAAGATACCCTTCCTGGGGCGGTAGTTCATCTGCCTTTGTACCAGGCGATACTCACTGTTTCCCAACTTTTGGTTGGCTCACAGATTTCGTATCGTCAACCAGTATAGTTTGTATTCACATTCCTCGCTCCTCCAGACGACAAGATAAAACGATAGAAACACAGGTATCCAGTACAACAGTCCTTAAGAAAGTTCATCAAATCCAGACGACAGATTCCACAACTGTAGCACATTTATCCAGCCCAGTGATCAACCGATCTTCAAACTCCATAGGCCATTTATCCATGGATCCAGGATCTCAGCCTAGATCCTTTCCCTTCAACGTCATTTCACCAACTTCCTAAACATGGGGCTTTTTTTCCTCCCTTCATGGGAGCATTTGAGGGTCATCAGAGAGGTTCACATAAAGCAATTTGAATTGGTTTTAGAAATAATATTTTTCTTTCATATATTTTCACGTTTTGGGTGCAGTTTTTGTTTATGTCCTAGATCATATTTATGACTTTTTAGCATTGTATAAATAAAGGTTACATTTTATTATTAGATCCCTTTATGATTTCTGACTTTTTGAGACCTCTATATAAATTTGACAAATAACCTGCAGATTAACTGCATATCTGCAGGTTAATAGCCATTCTTTCACGTGACAGGTTCCCTTGTAGGGTTGTCGTATGAATGCAATCCTTAATAAACCCAATCCTGTCTATGCTATATATACCCTTGTCCAGATCTATATTATAAAAGTATACAGTTGACATCTATCTGATGGATACATTTTTTTGCCAAACCTGTTTTCTAGTTTGCACGTTATATTCATGCTGCAGTGTGGACTTACTTTACAGAGTGTTTTTTATAGCAGCGTGCTTTAGTAGAGGCATTTCCATGGGGATTTTTCACTTGATGTGATATGCATGTAACATTTTACTGTATATGCCGTGCTGCCAATGTGGTTTTCTGTAAAAAGATGTAGTAAATTAATTATTAAAACACTGCGCTACGACAGCCATCAATTACATCCCATAATGATACAATAACCAGTACAGTTCTATTATCCTCATTAGACAGTGGTGTACACAGTTTATTGTATAGACCTTTGCTGCACAATGGGACAGTGTTCATTTATGTAAAATAATCCATAGATGTGGGACAGGTCCATAGGGATATGTACAAACACCCTCCATATAAATGTGCATATATAAGCTAACACTGCCCCCCTACAGCTTCAGTGGCTGATCTCAGGTGCCCACAGGGAATCAGTGCCCATGTATTGTTATTAGACTTCCATTGTAGTCTTTATTAACACATCTACAACCCTTTGTATTATTCTGAACCTCCATAGAAGTGAATGGAGAAAGCCTATCATGCACAGCCACTTCTATGTTCATATTAACTAGAGATACAGCCTTATCTCGATAGCTGTGGGGGGCTACAGAGGTGGAGCCAACATCTATTAGCCATTTATGGCTTATTCGGTGGATATATCTGAGAGGGAAATAACCCTTTAATTGGGTTATCCACTACTAGACACCAACTATTGATGGGCCAAGGGAGGTGAGAAATCTAAAAGAAATTGATATCTCCAGACCAGCGCTGCATACCCCACCGGTTACATGAGGTTAACAACCGGTGGGGGCAACGCAAGAGTGTTGCAGCTTCTGATTGGTTGCAGCATTCATATTTCATCTAAGCCAGAAGAAGTAGTGCTCACATGACACCCCTGCCTGATGTTGATGTCAGAATAATGGCGGGATACACAACAATGAGTATAAGAGGGCACTGGTTTGGGAGGTGATTTGGGGATTTTTTAATATTTTCCCCTTCCTAGGTCCACAAATAAGACCCTACAAGTTCCAGGGAACATAGGTACACAGAACACCCTTTTTGGGCTGTGCATCTTGTCTATATACAGTGGGGAAAAAAGTAAACTGCTAAAAAAATAAAGGGAACATTTAACCAACAGAATATTACTCCAAGTAAATCAAACTTCTGTGAAATCAAACTGTCCACTTAGGAAGCAACACTGATTGACAATCAATTTCACATGCTGTTGTGCAAATGGAATAGACAATAGATGGAAATTATTGGCAATTATCAAGACACCCTCAATAAAGGAGTGGTTCTGCAGGTGGGGACCACAGACCACATCTCAGTACCAATGCTTTCTGGCTGATGTTTTGGTCACTTTTGAATGTTGGTTGTGCTTTCACACTCGTGGTAGCATGAGACGGACTCTACAACCCACAGAAGTTGCTCAGGTAGTGCAGCTCATACAGGATGGCACATCAATGCAAGCAGTGGCAAGAAGGTTTGCTGCATCTGTCAGCGTAGTGTCCAGAGGCTGGAGGCGCTACCAGGAGACAGGCCAGTACACCAGGAGACGTGGAGGGGGCCGTAGGAGGGCAACAACCCAGCAGCAGGACAGCTACCTCCGCCTTTGTGCAAGGAGGAACAGGAGGAGCACTGCCAGAGCCCTTCAAAATGACCTCCAGCAGGCCACAAATGTTTGAAACAGACTCCATGAGGGTGGTATGAGGGCCCGACGTCCACAGATGGATGGTTGTGCTCACAGCCCAACACCGTGCAGGACACTTGGCATTTTCCACAGAACACCAGGATTGGCAAAGTTGCCACTGGCGCCCTGTGCTCTTCATAGATGAAAGCAGGTTCACACTGAGCTCATGCGACAGACGTGACAGAGTCTGGAGACGCCGTGGAGAGCGCATAGTGGGCAAACAACCTTACGCGGTGAAATGAGCTGCATCTTTATCTTGTCCACCTAAAGGGACTGTCAGCACAGAATGACTGTTCAAACTAAGTCCCAACTCTCGGTGCTTCATGATGGGGCCAATCATTTATATACACCTTCCCACCTGCTTGCTTTCCCTCTATCCACACCCTCCTCTTCCTTGATTGACTGCTCTGGCTTCATAGAACCAGAGAAGGAAGGAGACAGAGGTAAAACAAGCAGGTGGGAAGGTGTATATAAATGATTGGCCCACGCCGTGATCCATGGAGAGCTTGTACTTGGTTTCAACAGTCATTCTGTGCTGACAGTCCCTTTAAAATCAGTGTTTCCCAAATTCCAGTCCCCACGGCCCCCCACAGGTCATGTCTTCAGGATTTCTATAGTATTGCACAGGTGAGAGAATTCCTGATTTCTTGATGATACTTTCATCACATGTGTAATACTGAGGAAATCCTGAAAACATGACCTGTTGGGGGGAAAACCTGACCTGTTGGGGGCCATGAGGACTGGAGTTTGGGAAACACTGCCTTAAATGGAGCGGTGCTGCAGTTTTATTATTCAGCGATTAGCAGGATCCCCCAACAATTTCTTAAGCAATGAGAAAAAGCAGTCCCTAATGATGTCCTCTGACAATAAGCGGATCACGGACAGCAGATGCATTGGGTTCTGCATTTCTTTGAGAATGGGATGGGGCAGCTTCTGTCTTCTCAGTGATACAATCAGGAAGGAGATGCAGCGTGAGACAATCCCTGTCTAGATCTTTGATCTGATCATCAATACAGAGGGCTGATTGGTGAAGACAGAGGGAAAGGCTAATAAGATTATTAAAAAAAACTTAGTTTTTCAGCTGGTACTTCCTCTGGGGTCAGTATACCAACCTCATTGACTTCATAGCACTTGCCAGAGTGGGCAGACACGATTTATTGCCTTTACACACGTCACCTCCACACAGGGCAATTCTGGCTACGACGCCTCTGTAGTGATCAAACGTTGAGTCAAACAGCAGGGCTTTAAGAGGGCTGCCCTTTTCAATCTTGGGACTAAAACACAAAAATAAGACATCCTGTTAAGAGGTATAAAGGTAAGTAAACTGCATTCAGTCCGGGGTGATGAATTCCAAAAGACAAAGTTCATTCTGCCATCACATAACGTTTCGACCTGTTCTAGGTCTCTATCAAGTATATACAAAGACATACAGGGATACTGATCCCCCTGGTCAGTGGCCAGAACCCTGTAAATTCCCCTTAAATGGTCCAAAACTGAAACTGTGGGAACAATCGAATCCACTTAGGGTTCAGCAAACTTACAGTCAAGTTACCTACACCCTTGTGTCTCCGGAAAGCATAGCGTACGTTCACGTGCTGAAAATGCCGACCAGTGCTGGAGTGAGCAGAGGTCCGCAGCTTATGACACTCCTGCTGTAGTGAAACTACAGATCCCAGCAGGCTGACGGTCTCTCATCAAGTTATGCTGGGAGCCGCAGTTTCACAAATAGTGCTAGAGGATCCATGTCAGAAATATGAGGCTGCCACTAGGGTTTCTCCCACAAATATGTAATCGGACGTGGAGCAGATCTGCACGTGGATGAGCCATATTCTCTATCTGTGAACATACTACAGTCATGGCCAAAAGTATTGAGAATGAGACAAATAGTAATTTTTCCAAAGTTTACTGCTTCATTTTTTGTAATGGCAATTTGCATATACTCCTGAATGTCAAAGAGTGATCAGCTTAACAGCAATTATTGTACTTGCAAAGTCAATATTTGCCCAGAAAATGAACTTTAACCCCCAAAACACATTTCAACATCATTGCAGTCCTGCCTTAAAAGGAGCAGCTAACATCGTTTTAGTGATTGATCCATTAACACAGGTGTGGGTGTTGATGAGGACAGGGCTGGCGATCAATCAGTCATGATTAAGTAAGAATGACATCACTGGACACTTTAAAAGGAGGCTGGTTCTTGGTATCCTTGTTTCTCTTCAGTTAACCATGGTTATCTCTAAAGAAACACATGCAGCCATCATTGCACTGCACAAAAATGGCCTAACAGGGAAGAGTATCGCAGCTACAAAGATTACACCTCAGTCAACAATCTATCGCATCATCAAGAACTTCAAGGAGAGAGCTTCCATTGTTGTCAAAAAGGCTCCAGGGCGCCCAAGAAAGACCAGCAAGCGCCAGGACCGTCTCTTAAAACTGTTTCAGCTGCGGGATCGGACTACCAGCAGTGCCGAGCTTGCTCAGGAATGGCAGCAGGCTGGTGTGAGTGCTTCTGCACGCACTGTGAGGCGGAGACTCTTTGAGCAAGGGCTGGTTTCAAGGAGGGCAGCAAAGAAGCCACTTCTCTCCAGAAAAAACATCAGGGATTGACTGATATTCTGCAAAAGGTACAGGGAGTGGACTGCTGAGGACTGGGGCAAAGTCATTTTCTCTGATGAATCCCCTTTTCGATTGTTTGGGACATCTGGAAAACAGCTTATTCGGAGAAGAAGAGGTGAGCTCTACCACCAGTCTTGTCTCATGCCCACTGTAAAGCATCCTGAAACCATTCATGTGTGGGGTTGCTTCTCAGCCAAGGGAATCGGCTCACTCACAGTCTTGCCTAAAAACACAGCCATGAATAAAGAATGGTACAAGAATGTCCTCCAAGAGCAACTTCTCCCAACCGTCCAAGAGCAGTTTGACGCCCAACAATGCCTTTTCCAGCATGATGGTGCACCTTGCCATAATGCAAAGGTGATAACTAAATGGCTCATGGAACAAAACATAGAGATTTTGGGTCCATGGCCTGGAAACTCCCCAGATCTTAATCCCATTGAGAACTTGTGGTCAATCATCAACAGACGGGTGGACAAACAAAAACCAACAAATTCTGGCAAAATGCAAGCATTGATTATACAAGAATGGACTGCTATCAGTCAGGATTTGGTCCAAAAGTTGATTGAGAGCATGCCAGGGAGAATTACAGAGGTCTTGAAGAAGAAGGGGCAACACTGCAAATATTGACTTGCTGCATTACCTCATTCTAACTGTCAATAAAACCTATTGGTAATCATAATATGATTGCAATTATATTTCTGCATGTGATATAAACATCAGACAAACACTAATAAAAACCAGAGGCCAGAAGATCATGTGAAAATATAATTTTGGTGTCATTCTCAAAACATTTGGCCATGACTGTACTCTCCTTCACTCAGATTCTAAGTGGTTCTGCAGCGCATCTGTGCAGAGCAAGCTGTCAATCAAAATACGGGCCAGGTTTACAGCCGTCACCTCCGATATAGTGAGCGGTGCTGTGATCCAAGACTGTAGCCCCTCCGTGCACAACGATGAGTGAAGGCCGGCAGCTGCAGGGAGGAAAGAAGTTAATTTTCTCCCGGTACCTGCACTATCAATAAGGCGGCCGGGCAACATTGTAACAATATTTATCTGCAGATTAACCCTATACCTGCAGGTACATAGCATTTTTCAAGGTGACAGGTTCCCTTTAATAAAGAGAAGATGGATAGAGCCGCATTAGTGCATACTCACGGTGGAAGCCTCCTGACAACTTCTTGAAGAACACTTTCCACATTTGTTCCAAGCTTCGCCGAGATCTAATAGAAATAAACAGAGAAATTAATTTCTTAATACAGTTTAGAACTCGGCTCCAATGAATCACAAGAAATGAAACCTGTTTGAAGCTGACAAGCAATCAAGCCCCTCCGTAAGCCACACAGAACATGGCTACTTATGTCGTCTGCAGGTGATTAAAGGAACCTGTCATGTTGAAATGGTATAAGATCTGTAGGGGGATGTTGTAGAGCAGAGAAGTTGATCAGACTGATAGACATATCTGTGGGAAGAGAGTCAGTAAGACTTGCATTTTATGCAGAGAAAGTCCTGCCGTATGTACACTAGTCCAGTGGGCGGTCCTAAGTGATTGACAGTTCCCTGTATGACCATGCAGGCAAAGATAGCTGTCAATCACTAGCATGACCGCCCACTGGACTCATCTATACAAACAGCAGGATTCCACTGAATAAATTGATACAGGAAAAATATCTATCTTTGTACTGTGTTAGCCAGTAGATAGAAGAGTATTTAGATTTGAGAGTCCTCATTGGTTGATACCTTTTAATGGCTAACGGAAAAGATGGTAACAAATTGCAAACTTTCCAGACTACTCAGGTCTCAGGTCTGCCTGATGAAAAGGCCTGAGCAGTTTGGAAAGCTTGCAATTTGTTACCATCTTTTCAGTTAGCCATTAAAGGTATCAACCACTGAGGACTCTCAAATCTAATGAATGAATTACAATTTATACTCAATCTTCTCCCACAAACCTATATATCGTTCTGCTCAGTTTCTCATGGGTAAAACCTGTAAGTCTGAATGGGGCTGTAATGTTATTACAATCATGTAAACGCAGATCACAAAATCTTTCACATGATCTTTTTTCTTTAACACTCAAAACCCCTATGGATATTTATGTTTACTAAAGGATTCCTTACCAATTCTTTTGACAGCTCTTCTTTAGGTATGGACACATACCGGCATCCGGCATAAAAACATCTGGAGACTTTTCCTTTTTCTGTGATATTGGATAATCTTCTTCATTTCTAACGCTTTAAATCTTTCAAATTCTTTCCGAAAAATGTATCATAAAGGGACTTCCTCAGGTCAGTTTTGCTTGTGGTTGTGTTACCATTATTTCTGCCAAATGTATCAAAGAGTTGCACGATGTTTGATAAATGTTTATGTAGCACTTCCATCTTTATTTATTTTACTCACTTATATAGCACCATCCTATTCCGCTGCGCTTTACAGACATTATCATCGCTGTCCCCATTGGGGCTCACAATCTACATTCCCTAGCAGTATGTCTTTGGAGTGTGGGAGGAAACTGGAGAACCTGGAGGAAACCCACGCAAACACGGGGAGAACATACAAACTTCTTGCAGATGTCGTCCTTGGTGGCATTTGAACCCAGGATCCCAGTGCTGCAAAGCAACAATGCTAACCACTGAGCCACCGTGTATCTTTATCCACTGAGCCACCGTGTATCTTTATCCACTGAGCCACCGTGTATCTTTATCCACTGTTCCACCGTGTATCTTTATCCACTGAGCCACCGTGTATCTTTATCCACTGAGCCACCGTGTATCTTTATCCACTGAGCCACCGTGTATCTTTATCCACTGAGCCACCGTGTATCTTTATCCACTGAGCCACCGTGTATCTTTATCCACTTTTAACGTCACCAGTCATTCTTAGACCTGTGTAGCTTACCAAGCCTAATTTCTAAAAGTTGCAAGAGTGCTGTAAAATAGGAAGCTGCATATTTTTGCGCAAAAATGATGCGTCACAAAATAGTTTCGTTTTTTTTTAACACCAAAAATTGATGTAAATTCCTCGCTACATTGCCCCTTTTCCAGCCAAATTTTGTAGAAAAAAAAATAAAAGACAAGGTACAGACAGCGAAGTTAAATTTGCCTACAGGAATGATTTTGATCTGGAGCGCATTGTACCCGGATACAGTCACTAGCGGGAATGTCAAACATCTTCTCAATTTGTTTCTCCACCCTCTCCGGATCTGCATTCTTCAAGTCTATCTAAAAGCAAAAGTATAAATACTAATTATTTATCAAAGCTGGACAAAATCTAGAAACCATATAATAAAACGGGCATAAAATATAGTGCTGAACAAGAGTTAGGGAGAGATGTACAACTGGCACTGGCCTTTACAAGGGATTGTGTAATCGTACAAAACTAGCAAAAATGTAAAGTGCCAGTAAAACAAGCAACTTGCAGTTTACCTCTTAGTAAAAATCCTATTCTTTCTCAAGAACGGGAGGAATTTTAATTTCATAATTTTTTTTAATCAAATCATTTTTATTGAAAAACTCCAAATACAAATTTTCCATCTTTCAAATAACATACATGACATAGTAATTCCATAGTATAAAACATGCACAAAGTATCTGAACTTCAATTCCCTAACCCACCCTAAACCCAAATCCCAACACTCCAGAGAGAACCATTCTCAGAGCAGTTCTAGAATAACGAACTACAGCATTCGTAGAAGGGGGAAGAAGATAAAAAAGTGACTAACAAAGGGATAGCAGCGTTTTAATTTTATCATTTACTGCTTGATGCCTGAGCCAGGAAGTGTGTAGCACCCCGAGGGCTCGGCTGCTACAGGGGTATTGCACCTCGAACCAGAGGTGTGGTATTCCACTCCCGGGTAAGGATGGTGTGTGGACTAGAACTCAGTAAGCTGCATGCACCACACACACCCCATTTCCGAGGAACAGACCGACGGTACTCCCACTAGAAAGATGTGCAGGTACGACAGCTTCTGTTTCTGGCTGGAGTGGGGAGGGGGGAGGAATATCCCAGTGGTGTAGGAGCAGATGGGAGTGGGTTTCTGGGCATAGGAAGGAGCCCATTGGTTGCTAGTCACCTGGGCTCGGGTGTCAGAGGGAGTATAAAAGGTGGGCATCATCTTAGGAGTGAGTTCAGTTCAGTCAGACAGAAGGAGAGTGAGAAGAGGAGTGACAGGGAGCAGCAGCCCTGTCTGGGTGCTGCCCCTGGAGGGAGCAAGAGTGAAGAAGAAAGGAACAAGAAGCAAGGAAAGAATGAAACATAAGGAAAGGCCCAGAGACATGAAGCAAGAAGGAACCCGAACACGCTAGGAGTCAGCGGGTGAAGGGTTGGCAGATCAGGGTACCGGATCCCAAACTGGTGGAGGCCACTTATCCTCAGCCAGGAACCGGAGGTCGTGGCCACGTCTTGGTGCGACCATTCACTACAATCACCACGAAGGCACGCCACATAGGGTCAGGGAGACCGGAAATAGGTTTCGCCACCAGAAGGCCCGAGGAAGCTGGACATGGGTGGGTCCCTAGTGGGGACGGCCAGAGAAAGGAACGGAGTAAGGAGTTCAAGGTCACACTCTGGAACTGCCTGGGGGTTGGTCGAGCCCCGTACCTGGTGGACGCAGCACGGCTCGGGTCGTCATCACCTGCAGGACTGACGTTAATAACAACTGTGAGTAAAGCATTGAAAACTGCAATCAGTCTCTGTGTTCCATCGCACCACCAGCAACATAGGTACCGGGACGCTCTTACTATCACTCCCTTCACCCGCACCAGCTGCCATGAGGCTATACCTCTCCCGTTGGGGGTTATACCACCATAGCTGCACATATATACCACCGGCCTCAGCGGACTGTTTTGCAGCGGCGGCCTTGCGACCGCAAATCAACGGGTGGCGTAGTCGACATTTATAACATCTACAAAGACTGCCACACGTTTAACTTGACCACCCTGGGCACGGACCGGATCACCGCCACGACAACTACTACGACCCCCAAGAGATCCGGCTCCGGGTATTTCCCCCGCGCACACGTGCGCCGCACTACACACAAGGGCCCAGGGGGCGCGTCAACTTTGGCGTAGTCGGCAGGATTTCGTGCCCGCAACCACCGGGTACTGCGTGCCTGAAAAAGAGACTTTTATACTTGCCTGTGGTGAAGTTTCCCGCCGTCCGGAGTCGTTTCCCGCCATCTGGAGCCGATTCCCGCCATCCGACACCATCTTCTGCCTTCTTCCCGCCATCCGTGGAGTTTTCCCGCCATTGGACGCCATCTTGAGGACGTCACGCGGGAAGAAGAGGGGCGTGGACTCCTAAAGCCCGCGAGAACTGAAGCCCCGCCTCACGTCCGGACGTTGCGTCAGGTCCTGGAGGGAGCCCAGCGACGCCGACGTCACAGGAGCGCGACGGAAGGTCCTCAACCCTGACGATCCACTGCGGAGCCGCGGCCTACGGAAGAGGATGATCCGGGCGCAACGAGACGTGCTCGCCGGGTGGAAGGAGGAGTTGATCCGGCGCACGCTGACCTGCCAACCGGAGGTGCAGCCATCATCCAGCACCGCGTCCATCCCGAGAGGCAGCAGAAGCGGATCGGAGGCCGAGGACGACGCCACGGGGGAGGCCGCAACGACAAGTAAGGGGAACGCCGTTACTCCGGGCCCTGAGGCCGCGGACCTGCCCCTACCTCCCGCCGCGGAACCCGAAGCTCTGGGTGCCGCGCCGCCCGCCGTGCCTCCATCACCAGCAGTCAGCCCTCCAGCAGCAAGCTCTGCAGCGGAGCCTCGCCCTGGACCGTGCTCCCCAACACCGGGCACAATTAGAAAGTCACCGGCCTGGTTAAAAGGCCGAGTGCCCGCGGGCGCTGCACCCCAGCCGGGGTCCCCAGTCGTGCCACCATTGGGGAAAGACCTGTATGAGCAGCACACCTGTCCGGATGGGACACCATTCGTCTGGCCGCCTGAGTACACCAACCCCCGCTCCAGGAGAAGTCACCCCGGAGGAGCTATCGAAACAGGAGGAGAAGAAAGAGGGCCCGGACGGGTCTGAACCTGAGGAAGAGAAAGGAGCGTGTGGAGGACACCGTTAATCGTAAACGGTAAAAGAGGAGATGTAAATAGTTACCCGTCAGGGTATGAGGACTGTTGTGGGACTGTTTCCACTAAGAGTGTGGTCCCCGTTGGGACAGAAAGAGAACTGTTGCCTGTTTTGCCCTAATCCCTAACCTGACCGAGGACTGAGAGCGGTCATCCTATCCCTCTACCTTGCTGAGGACTGAGAGCGGCCAGATCGCAAGAAGTCAAGAATGTTGAAAATGTTTTATATGAAAAATGTCTAAATGTGAAAGTTTTATAATGCTGCTAAAAGTAACGATGCTGAAGTTTTATATATCGTGTTTTCTACAAAAGAGTTCCCGTGGCATTAGCAAAAGTGTTGATATCAGTAACGTTAACGTGAAAAGAGTACCTCCCATAAAGGGATGATTTGAAAGTTAATGTCTTATATGCAAGTGTACACTTTAAAATTTTTGTATGTTTGTAATTGTTTTGCTCTGTTTCAGCCCGAGGACGTGCTGTGATTTACCAGGGGGGAATGTAGCACCCCGAGGGCTCGGCTGCTACAGGGGTAATGCACCTCGAACCAGAGGTGTGGTATTCCACTCCCGGGTAAGGATGGAGTGTGGACTAGAACTCAGTAAGCTGCATGCACCACACACACCCCATTTCCGAGGAACAGACCGACGGTACTCCCACTAGAAAGATGTGCAGGTACGACAGCTTCTGTTCCTGGCTGGAGTGGGGAGGGGGGAGGAATATCCCAGTGGTGTAGGAGCAGATGGGAGTGGGTTTCTGGGCATAGGAAGGAGCCCATTGGTTGCTAGTCACCTGGGCTCGGGTGTCAGAGGGAGTATAAAAGGTGGGCACCATCTTAGGAGTGAGTTCAGTTCAGTCAGACAGAAGGAGAGTGAGAAGAGGAGTGACAGGGAGCAGCAGCCCTGTCTGGGTGCTGCCCCTGGAGGGAGCAAGAGTGAAGAAGAAAGGAACAAGAAGCAAGGAAAGAATGAAACATAAGGAAAGGCCCAGAGACATGAAGCAAGAAGGAACCTGAACACGCTAGGAGTCAGCGGGTGAAGGGTTGGCAGATCAGGGTACCGGATCCCAAACTGGTGGAGGCCACTTATCCTCAGTCAGGAACCGGAGGTCGTGGCCACGTCTTGGCGCGACCACTCACTACACTCACCACGAAGGCACGCCACATAGGGTCAGGGAGACCGGAAATAGGTTTCGCCACCAGAAGGCCCGAGGAAGCTGGACATGGGTGGGTCCCTAGTGGGGACGGCCAGAGAAAGGAACGGAGAAAGGAGTTCAAGGTCACACTCTGGAACTGCCTGGGGGTTGGTCGAGCCCCGTACCTGGTGGACGCAGCACGGCTCGGGTCGTCATCACCTGCAGGACTGACGTTAATAACAACTGTGAGTAAAGCATTGAAAACTGCAATCAGTCTCTGTGTTCCATGGCACCACCAGCACCATAGGTACCGGGACGCTCTTACTATCACTCCCTTCACCCGCACCAGCTGCCCTGAGGCTATACCTCTCCCGTTGGGGGTTATACCACCATAGCTGCACATATATACCACCGGCCTCAGCGGACCGTTTTGCAGCGGCGGCCTTGCGACCGCAAATCAACGGGTGGCGTAGTCGACATTTATAACATCTACAAAGACTGCCACACGTTTAACTTGACCACCCTGGGCACGGACCGGGTCACCGCCACGACAACTACTACGACCCCCAAGAGATCCGGCTCCGGGTATGCCCTCCGCGCACACGTGCGCCGCACTACAGCACTGGCCCAGGGGGCGCGTCAAGTGCACGCTTGAAAACTGTTGCAGGCTGCTGTAATCACAGGACACAAGCAAAGAGCATGGCATTTCCTATCAGTAGGGAGGAAGTAAAGGGAACAGTAATGAAAGTCTCCTCCTACTCCGCTCCATATTGAAATGAATAGTGTGCATCCTACAAATGCAATGCATACAGCAAACAATTGATTTTCCATACACAGGTTTTGAGTTGACCACTGGATATACACATGTGTATAACTAATTACCAGAACTGGAAATCGAAAAAAAAGACGAGCAAGTTTGGGGTGAATCCTGCCTTCATTACTGCATAGCCGCTCATAGAGGGATCGGTACTAGGAACAGCAGAAGTGCCGGCGATGTTCACAGATTTACCTGCTGCGGGACTGAAGGAGTCTGATAGTGTTCGGCTCTAAGCTTTTTACCTTGTTTACGACAGGAATAATTGAAAGCTGTGCTTCAAAGGCGAGGAAGAAGTTTGTCTCCGTCTGCGATTGAATACCCTTAAGAGAGGAAAAAATCTATATACATACAGTACAGACCAAAAGTTGGACACACCTTCTCATTTAAAGATTTTTCTGTATTTTCATGACTCTGAAAATTGTACATTCACACTGAAGGCATCAAAACTATGAATTAACACACGTGGCATTATATACTTAACAAAAAATTGTGAAACAACTGAAAATATGTCTTATATTCTAGGTTCTTCAAAGTAGCCACCTTTTGCTTTGATGACTGCTTTGCACACTCTTGGCATTCTCTTGATGAGCTTCAAGAGGTAGTCACCGGATATGGTTTTCACTTCACAGGTGTGCCCTGTCAGGTTTAATAAGTGGGATTTCTTGCCTTATAAATGGGGTTGGGACCATCAGTTGTGTTGTGCAGAACTCTGGTGGATACACAGCTGATAGTCCTACTGAATAGACTGTTAGAATTTGAATTATGGCAAGAAAAAAGCAACTAAGTAAAGAAAAACAAGTGGCCATCATTACTTAAAGAAAGGTCTGTCAGTCCGAAAAATTGGGAAAACTTTGTAAGTGTCTCCAAGTGCAGTTGCAAAACCATCAAGCACTACAAAGAAACTGGCTCACATGAAGACCGCCCCAGGAAAGGAAGACCAAGAGTCACCTCTTCTGAGGATAAGTCACCAGCCTCAGAAATCGCAGGTTAACAGCAGCTCAGATTAGAGACCAGGTCAATGCCACACAGAGTTCTAGCAGCAGACACATCTCTATAACTGTTAAGAGGAGACTTTGTGCAGCAGGCCTTCATGGTAAAATAGCTGCTAGGAAACCACTGCTAAGGACAGGCAACAAGCAGAAAAGACTTGTTTGGGCTAAAGAACACAAGGAATGGACATTAGACCAGTGGAAATCTGTGCTTTGGTCTGATGAGTCCAAATTTGAGATCTTTGGTTCCAACCACCGTGTCTTTGTGCAACGCAGAAAAGGTGAACGGATGGACTCTACATGCCTGGTTCCCACCGTGAAGCATGGAGGAGGAGGTGTGATGGTGTGAGGGTGCTTTGCTGGTGACACTGTTGGGGATTTATTCAAACTTGAAGGCATACTGAACCAGCATGGCTACCACAGTATCTTGCAGCGGCATGCTGTTCCACCCGGTTTGCATTTAGTTGGACCATCATTTATTTTTCAACAGGACAATGACCCCAAACACACCTCCAGGCTGTGTAAGGGCTATTTGACCAAGAAGGAGAGTGATGGGGTGCTACGCCAGATGACCTGACCTCCACAGTCACCAGACCTGAACCCAATCGAGATGGTTTGGGGTGAGCTGGACCACAGAGTGAAGGCAAAAGGGCCAACAAGTGCTAGGCATCTCTGGGAACTCCTTCAAGATTGTTGGAAGACCATTTCCGGTGACTACCTCTTGAAGCTCATCAAGAGAATGCCAAGAGTGTGCAAAGAAGTCATCAAAGCAAAAGGTGACTACTTTGAAGAACCTAGACTATAAGACACATTTTCAGTTGAATCACTCTTTTTTGTTAACTATATAATTCCACGTGTGTTAATTCATAGTTTTTATGCCTTCAGTGTGATTGTACAGTTTTCATAGTCAAGAAAATACAGAAAAATCTTTAAATGAGAAGGTGTGTCCAAACTTTTGGTCTGTACTGTATATACAAATACTGAAACATCTAAATGCATTAGAACATCAAACCTGGTGAAGCGGTAAATGACTTGTCCTCCAGGGATACAGGCTACTGTCATTCAGTAATTATTTAATAGGAATTTTACATTTTATGTGATCACCACGCTAGAATGTAAATGATGAAAACACAACACAACTCCTCACCATATGAAGATATTTTGTGTTTTATAGAACAGCATTTCTGTGGAATAACACGACTGATTTACTGTGTATGTGACTCGCCCCCTGGGCCGTGGGGCACTCGGATCCGGGCAATAGGGGGAACGATGGGAGTAGTAGTGGCAACCCGGTTCCGTGGCTCAGGGTGGTCAGGCCAGTGGTAGTCCGTTACGTGTTGTTGATTATGTCCGACTACGCCACCCGTGGATTTGCGGTTATTAGGAACCGCCGCTGCATGCAGACCGCTGGGGCTGATGAGGTGTGCAGCTAGGGTAGTGTGACTCCCCACGGGAAGAGTGCGGCCCCAGGGCAGTGTAGTGATGGTGGGAATGATGGTGGTGAGAGTCCCAGTACCGGTAGTGCTGGAGGCGCGAAGGAGCACACAGACAATAGGTTGCAGTCCAGGGTCTTTACTGAAACAGGTAAACTGACCCATAAACAGTCCCAGCTAGGAGGGGACCTGGATGTCTGAGAGCAACGGGGAAATTGGCCCTGGTCAGGGTGAGGGTGTAGGCCTACCGTGCTTTCTGCGCTCCTTCTGGCTATCTCCTCCTGATAGGGTAACAGCCCACGTTTCCGAGCTTTCCGTGTTTTCTCGCCTGTATGGCCTGCGACGTGGGTTCCTTTCTGCTCCCAGCCTTGTACGGCTTTACTGGTCCCTTCGGTTGTGGCAGGGCCTCCAGGCTTCTTAGGCCAAGGAATGTACAGTCCCTTGCGGACTGGTTCTCTGCTGGGGGATGTGGAATCCTTCCAGCCTCAGACACCAAAGTCTGGTAAAGTTAAGTCTTTTCTCTGCCAAGACAGGCTCTCTTCGCCTCTTGTCTCTGGCTTGTGGCTCTCCTCCTGCCACACTTCCTCTTAGGTGCAATCAACTTTCTGTCCCTGCTCCACTCTGGGACACGTCTCAGTGCTGAGACAGGCAATCCAGTTCTCCCTAACCCTGCCCTCAGTACCAGCTTTTATAGGGGCAGCCAGCTCCCCCTACTGGCCTGAGACAGGAGGCATTGCATGCTAATGTTCCCCTGACTAGAGAACCTCCCCCCTGCTCTCAGACACAGCTTTAATTACACTTGTGGCATCCAGGCCAGGGTGACACATATGCACCATAGCCTTCATTTGATGTCACTTACTGTCACCTGTCACCTTGCCCCAACTCTGCAATCCCCAACATCAGTCCATGACCTCAATGGGGTCACTATAAAATTCTAAAGAGGACTGGTCATGTCTCTATTAGAAAATAGACAAACTTAGGATAGAAACAATATGAGCATATACCCTGCTATAAGTAAGTAAAAAGCAATAGTGAATATATATAATATAGGGTACTTAGTAAACATGGTTTTTGATTTAAAAAAAGCCATCCCACCCGCACCAAGGTGTACCCAGTCAGTTATGTGAAATATATAATAAAATACACTTTGGTACAATATTAGTGTTTTGTCCCTTTAAATCTGCTGCTACTTCTGTCACCATGGTAACTGCATTCATACTCAGCCAATAGGATTGCTCAGTTTGAATTTGGAAAAAAAAAAAAAGTCCTATATCGTCAGTTTGTTCCATCTCATCTGAGTGTGAAGACAGACACCTGCGATCAGCGAGAGATTATAGGTATAAGACGTGATATAATATAACGGACGGAGCCACATCCCATCACATGCACTCAGCAACCACAGCTGACAGGAGTCAGCACATTTACCAGACAATAAGTTATTATTCCCCAACACATGATACGCTGAGACACCAGTGGGGGGCGTCGCACTCATTACATCTCCCATCTGGATGGATCCAGCGACGAGATCCTGATATTTCCCCCCAGCTCCGCTCCTCCATAGGGAATGGCCCAGATGCACGCAGAACGGACCGAAGTGTAATACTGCTAGAACTCTGCATGATATCACATCCTCCATATATACCACATAATAAAGGGGTGCTCCCACTGGGACAGGTCATCACCTATCCAGAGATCAGTGATAACTTGTTCCAACTAGACATCCCCTTTAATGGAAGAGATCACATCTCTAACAGTCAATACGCTACTCATTCCCAATCTTCCCTGGCCCCAGTAATGCCCCTGAGTATATCGCCAATATGAGCCAATCATCAAACCCTCTGCTGACTGTTCCCGATGTTTTATAGATTTTGGATACGTTGCTACAAGAGAAGATATCAGCGGACACCATGGGGGTGGAGTATTCTGCCAGCGATGGAGCAGGTAGTATCCACCAGCCTGTGATATCTGACCTTCCTCCATATTCTGCTGTTACATGCGTTTCTTCAGCTTTACCCCTTCCCCACATAACCAATTTATGTTTTTTTCTGTTTTTTCCTCGGCTTTTTCCAAGGGCTATAACTTTTTGATATCTGCCCACATAGTGTGAGGTCTTGTTATTTTGTAGGATGAGCTGTCCTTATAAATGACACCATTCATTTACCACATAGTACTAGAAAACTGGAAAAACATTTCAAGTGCAGTAAAAGTGCGAAAAAAAAGCCTGACATTGTTTTTCTGGGAACGGTTTTAACGGCGTACATTGTGTGGTAAAAATGACCTGGTAATAGGATCCTGCTCCTCAGTGTGATTACAGCAAGACCAAACTTCTCCAATAGTTTTGGCAAAAGAAAAAAACTTTTTTTTGATGCTGTCACCATTTTTTCTGAGACCCGTAACATTTTCATTTTTCTGGTTGATGGAGCTGTGTGGGGGCTTATTTTTTGAAGGGCAAGAGGACTTTATTGATAACATTTTGGGACACATATATCATGGTCATCGCTTCTTACAGGATTTTCTGCAGTATTGAGGCGAACGAAAAAGTGCAATTTTGTCTTTTTGAATTTTTTTCTGTGTTCACTGATCGTTTTTTTTTTTTTTATATTTTGATAGATTGTATTTCTCTGAAAGAGACCATACCACAAAATGTGTATATTTTTATTATCTTATTTTTAGTGGGAGGTGAGTTGAACGTGTGGGGTTTAATAAATATACATATATATATATATTTTCACTGTATTTGTATACATCATCTGATTGCTTATGCTATATACAGCGATACCACAGTAATGCTCCATATAGCAAAACCACGGTCTTCTTTACAGCCCAAATGAAGCTTTATGATGACAGGCACGGAGGCTTCAGCAGACCCCCGGATGTCATAGCAGTCTATCGGCGCCCTATGATCGCGTCACAGGAGCGCCGGTGGGCGCATGGAACGACGCGTCCCAATGCTGGCGCGCTGTTAATGCTGCTGTTAGAGATTGACAGCAGCACTGAACAGGTTAACAGTGGTGGGCAGATCTTCGCTCCACTCGCAGCTGTTAGAGGCAGGTCCTGGTTGTTTGTCACAGCCATTATCTGCCATGTACAGGGTGAGCTGACCCTGCTCCATACACCCGCTACTGACTTATACCATACATGTACGGCAGATGTTGGTAAGGAGTTAAAGCGGTTGACCAGCTTTGGGACCATTTTTTTTACTTTCATGCAAGTATTTGGGGCTAAAATTGATTTCTGTAATTGAGTTTCATTAAAAATGTTGCCTTCTGTAGCATCTGTGCTGCACTGTCTATTGCTGGCTGCAAAATTAGCTAACTGAGAATATATCAGTGAGCTCCTTAGTCTTAAGGGAGAGTTTGTAGATCTTTCATCTGTTTTTTTTCCTGAGTGCCTTTTAGCTGATCTATGCCCAAAGAAAACACAAAACTTGAATGTGCAGGGAAACAATAAGTCTGTAATAGCCGGTGAAAAACACTTAATGAAACCTAAATGTAAAAAATTACTTTTAGTAGTAAATACATGGACATGAGAAAATATACACTGCTCAAAAAAATAAAGGGAACACTTAAACAACAGAATATAACTCCAAGTAAATCAAACTTCTGTGAAATCAAACTGTCCACTTAGGAAGCAACACTGATTGACAATCAATTTCACATGATGTTGTGCAAATGGAAGACAATAGATGGAAATTATTGGCAATTAGCAAGACACCCTCAATAAAGGAGTGGTTCTGCAGGTGGGGACCACAGACCACATATCAGTACCAATGCTTTCTGGCTGATGTTTTGGTCACTTTTGAATGTTGGTTGTGCTTTCACACTCGTGGTAGCATGAGGCGGACTCTACAACCCACAGAAGTTGCTCAGGTAGTGCAGCTCATCCAGGATGGCACATCAATGCGAGCTGTGGCAAGAAGGTTTGCTGTGTCTGTCAGCGTAGTGTCCAGAGGCTGGAGGCGCTACCAGGAGACATGCCAGTACACCAGGAGACGTGAAGGGGGCCACAGGAGGGCAACAACCCAGCAGCAGGACCGCTACCTCTGCCTTTGTGCAAGGAGGAACAGGAGGAGCACTACCAGAGCCCTGCAAAATGACCTCCAGCAGGCCACAAATGTGCATGTGTCTGCACAAACGGTTAGAAACCGACTCCATGAGAGTGGGATGAGAGCCAGACGTCCACAGATGGGGGTTGTGCCCAATGCCAGACCTCATGTGGCTGGAGTGTGTCAGCAGTTCCTGCAAGATGAAGGCATTGAAGCTATGGACTGGCCCGCCCATTCCAGACCTGAATCCCATTGAGCACATCTGGGACATCATGTCTCGCTCCATCCACCAACGTCACGTTGCACCACAGACTGTCCAGGATTTGGCGGATGCCTTAGTCCAGGTCTGGGAGGAGATCCCACAGGAGAACATCCGCAACCTCATCAGGAGCATGTCCAGGCGTTGTAGGGAGGTCATACAGGCAAGTGGAGGCCACACACAATACTGAGCCTCTGTTTTAAGGACATTACATCAAAGTTGGATCAGCCTGTAGTGTGTTTTTCCACTTTAATTTTGAGGGTGACTCCGAATCCAGGCCTCCATTGGTTAATAAATTTGATTTCCATTGATGATTTTTGTGTGATTTTGTTGTCAACACCTTCAACTTTGTACAGAACAAAGTATTCAATGAGAATATTTCATTCATTCAGATCTAGGATGTGTTATTTGAGTGTTCCCTTTATTTTTTTGAGCAGTGTATATATATATTATAAACAATTACTGCAGCTTTAATGATATTTATTACGTCTCAGGAGGAGGACGGAAGAGGAAGAGGACGGAAGAGGCGGAGGACAGAAGAGACGGAGGACGGAAGAGGCGGAGGATGGAAGAGGAGGAGGACAGAAGAGGAGGAGGACGGAAAAGGAGGAGGATGGAAGAGGAGGAGGATGGAAGAGGAGGAGGACGGAAGAGGCGGAGGACGGAAGAGGCGGAGGATGGAAGAGGCGGAGGATGGAAGAGGCGGAGGACGGAAGAGAAGGAGGACGGAAGAGGAGGAGGACGGAAGAGGAGGAGGACGGAAGAGGAGGAGGACGGAAGAGGAAGAGGATGGAAGAGGAGGAGGACGGAAGAGGCGGAGGACAGAAAAGGCGGAGGACGGAAGAGGCCGGGGACAGAAGAGGCGGAGGACGGAAGAGGCGGAGGACGGAAGAGGAGGAGCACAGAAGAGAAGGAGGACGGAAGAGGAGGAGGACGGAAGAGGAGGAGGCCGGAAGAGGAGGAAGACGTAAGAGGAAGAGGACGGAAGAGGAGGAGGACGGAAGTGGAGGAGGATGGAAGAGGAGGAGGACAGAATAGGAGGAGGAGGACCGAACTGCACCTTAAGATCCCTAGGGGGAAAGGGATGGTAGTAATATAGTGGTAGTATATCCGTATTAGTGTAATGTGAGTAATAATACTAGTGATAATAGTAAGAAAGTAATAAAATAACAGTAGTAATAGTAGTAGGTAGAATAGCAGTGTGATCCAGGGTCCTAGGACTGATCGCCTTTTCCCGGGGTCAAGAAGGAATTTTTCCCCTGTGACACAAATTGGCTGAAGGTGTCCTGGGGTTTTTGCCTTCTTCTGGATCAACACTGTAGGTATAGGGCAGTATTAGTAGTGAGAGAAAAGAAGAATAATACTGTAATAAGATAGCACAATGTAATAATAACCATATCAAATAGATTTATAAAAACAATTTAAAATAACTCCAGTAGTACAATAATTAGTGTAATATTATATAACTTGTAATAACATTATTAGGTTTGATCCAGGGTCCTAGGACTGATCGCCTTTTCCCGGGGTCAAGAAGGAATTTTTCCCCTGTGACACAAATTGGCTGAAGGTGTCCTGGGGTTTTTGCCTTCTTCTGGATCAACAGCTTTAGGCATAGGGATTTTAGTAATACCATTATTAGAATCACAAGAATAATAAAAAAAAATTAGAATTACATTTTTTTAATTAGTTTTATAACAGTTACAATTAATTGCATTAATGCAATAATAATAAATAGTAAAAATGGTGGTAATAATAATAATACAAAAAACTAGTCCCAGTTAGTAAGTTAGTGTAATGTTAGTGTAGGGACCCATCTGAAGAGGTCGCCTTGACGTTGGCAGATGGGCTCGCACAATTTGCTCAAAATGTGCGCTAAGAACCTCATATTTCTATGTACAGGAGATCTAGCAGTAATACCATTCAGGAGATAGATATCTGTGTACACACATTTTGTTATATACTTTTGTGCAGCATACAGGGCAGGTATACAGGCACAGGACGAGAGTGTTACAGTGATATTATAACTCGGCCTTAAGGATAAAATGCTGATAACTACAGATCCTGGAAACACATCCGAAACTAGACCTTGTAAGTAACTGGTTCTCAGCTAGTGGTAAATATGTACAGGGCAGTCCAGTACCAAGACCTGCTCTATAGGACACATTATCATCAGGCAGGACCTGTCAGGGCTCTTACAAGATCAGCAGCAGAAGTGTGGCTGTATAACACTGTCCTGTTCCGGCCTCAGCTGCCCACAGTGGAGCCAACCCTGATCCTGGCAGCTTAATCCATTGTATGACACAGTAGGGGGCTTCCACAGCATTTAGGCACTTTAGACAGGAGAGGGAGGCATGATCATGGTGCCAATGAGTTTCTATGGCAGCTGAGATCTAACAATGGACCCCATGACGGCCATCTTACTGCTCCTATTAGACCCCGGCTGAGGAAAGGTCTATGAGGACACCGGTCAGACTTATGTCGCCTGCTCTGCACATATTAGAAATACCTAGGGCTGATTAGTTTGCCATTTGTAAATCTGATCCAGCAGAGCTGGGCTACCACTGACGTGATCAGGGCTATTGAGCTCCTAGATTGGGCAGAGGAGCTCAGTATTCAGCAGGAGCGAGCCGAGGAGAGCGGAGCAACTTGCATGGGGCTGCTGCACAAGAAGCAAGGTGGAGATTTACCCGGAGACGCTGTGCTCGGGCTGTGATCTGCTGTGCAGGCTGCATAGTAGATGCCTCCAAGGACCCGAACTTCACCCCTAACAGGCACAGCAGAGCTCGGACGGCTGCAAGTGAACGGAGAGCGGCTGATTAGTAACTGCTGCGTCTCCTGCAGCTCAGATAACAGCCACACAGAGCGGGGGTTCAGTAATGATGAATATGGGAAGTGTCCGCCCCTCACATGCCCTATATGCGGCCTCCAGAGGTAAAGTCTCCCCTGTAACCAGCGCCTTCTCCCACCTTCTCTGCTGGCATGCTCCATTACTTAAAGGGGATGTCTGAAGAAAACAATTTATCACTTATCCAGAGGCTCGGTGATCACTTACTGATCGTGGGGTCTGACCGCTGCGAGCCATCGTCTGATCGGGAAGGAGTGGAAAGTCAGGGATCAACTGCAGCTCCAATCATTTTCTATGGGGCTCCGGAAAAGCCGAGCTCAGCGCTTGAATGCCACATAGGGAATGAATGGAGCGGATCCTGGAGTAATAACATGTCCTCCTCTCCTCAGCTTTCTGTCTGTGTAAGTGGCTCAGCCCTTGTCTCCCCTTCTGCTCCGGCTTCTGTGCTGGTCCTTGTGAGGAAGAGTAAACCCTCTGCCCTTATGCTCCAGTTTCTGTGCTGGTCCCTGTGAGGAAGAGGAAACCCTCTGCCCTTCTGCTCTCAGTCCTCTGTGACTTTTCACAATCGCTCAGTGCACCCATTATATGTAATAAGGATCATTCTTCATCCCTTGTCCAGCTTTCATCCCCCCCAGTCTGACCAGCGGACAAGATAATAAACATGTGAGTGGAAGGTTCACAATTATTAGATGTGTTGTGAAAAGTCTCCACAACATTATCCGGAGAAAACTGCAGGGTGACCGCTTGTGAAACCAGCACAAAATCCAGCGGACAGCGCTTCCCTGCCACCCCGCCGGTCTCTGTATCCTGGCATTCAGCTATTCCATTTGGTGCTTATTCTGGGAGGAAAACAAAAATGTGATGTTCTTACACAGACGCCTGAAGACGCAGCTTTTCATCATCCATGTTAGGCTGTTGTACGACGTGTGGATTACTCTGCTTGTTGGATTCTTGCATTACCACAAACACTGCCTTTATTTTGTGATTTCTGTGCCGCTTCCCACTTCTATTGGCAGTGTGATATATTAGCACGTGAGGGCTGCCACAATCATGTGTCAATAGGTTATTGCTGGAGGCCGTGATATAGAGACCGTCCTGGACCAGGGAGGAGTTGGTACAGAAGCACCTAGAGAGGGGGGTACAGGGGCTTCATTTCAATTTTAAACTTAGCTGGATTGTGTTTAGCTACAAGAATGGAAAGTAAAATAATAAAATCTTAATTTTTTTTTTATATTTGGCAAAATCGTCCATCAGAGGTTTGGCCACTACCGAAAAGTTTTTGATGAACTTACAGCAGTAGCTGGCGAAACCCAAAAAACTTTGTAACGCCTTTAAGTCCTGAATATAATACCAATCCAGTACCGTCCAGACTTTGGCCAGATCCATGCAAAAACGATGAATGATAAGAAATAACCCTGAATGGAGAACATACATTTCTCTGGTTTGACAAATAATTTATTATCTTTGAGTATCTGTAAGACCTGCCTGACATGTACCTAATGTGACTGGAGGTAAATAAATTAATATGTTATCAAGATTGGTTTGTTGTGATCTACCTGCCAGATGACTAAAAATGTCACTAACAGTGTTGAAAGAAAGCGGGAGCATTAGTCAACCCAAATGCCATCACAAGCTTTTCATAGTGCCCCTCAGGAGTATTGAAGACCGTCTTCCACTTATCTCTTCAATGTGAATGAGATTATAAGCCCCCCTGAGGTCTAGTTTAATCAAATCGTAGGAGCCAAATGGTTTTCTAAAGAGGTCCGGGATGAGAGGGAGAGGATATGCATCCCAGACCGTGATCCGATTAAACTCGCGAAAATCAAGGCGGGGGCTCAACCCCCAGTCTTTTTTTTTGACAAATAAAAACCCCACTGCAACGGGAGATGAAGAACGTCTTATATGGCCCAATGGTAGACTTTCAGTGATGTAGTTTTCCATGGCCTGCCTCTCTGAACCAGAGATATTATATAACCTGCTTTTTTGGCAGCTTGGCCCTAGGAATAATATTAACGACGTAATCATAAGGATGATGGAGAGGAAGCTCTTGACACCCCTGTTCAGAAAACACATTCCTGAAATCAGATCCACCATGGCTATCCGAGTGACCAAGCAGTATTCTTGGCAATACTTGCTCCATTTTACCACCTCCCGAGTCTGCCAATCTACGGCTAAGTGCCTGACTCGCCCCCCAGGGCCGTGGGGCACATGGCAGCCGGGCCTTATGGCGGCTTTTGGGGAATATCACGGTGGCTGGCCCGGGACGGTCAGTGCAAAAGGGATTATTTATAGGGGATTTGTCGTGACTAGTGTTGAGCGATACCTGCCGATATCAGGAAATATTGGATCGGATTGGATCGGGCCGATACCCAAAAAGTATCGGATATCGCCGATTCCGATACCGGAAACCAATGCAAGTCAATGGGACACAAATATCGGAATGAAAATAAACCCTTTCTTTCCTTGTAGGTTAATTCTACATGAAGGAAAACAACTAACAATAATGTAGAATGTATTGGGGGAGGTGGTTGCCCAAATCGATGGGAACAGTGCTCACAGTGAAACATGAAAAGCCGGCAATTCAGCAGCGGCATACACCGGTACCCGACAATTTATTACAGAAAGAATAGAGCTTCACACATAGATTAGATAGATAGAAACATGTCAGTCACATATATATGAAGTACAGTGTGTAATGCACGCGCCCGGGCTGAGCGGCGTGTGCGTGTGATTCCACTGGACCATGCAGGAGAGTGAATGCCTGGAGGGGCGTAACTAGGTACTCACCCGATCCGACCAGGGTCGCACGACGGCATGCGATGCCAGTGCACCAAGGAGGAACTGAGCAGAGGGACCAGTTGCTACTCCAGGACAGACCCCGGACATGGCTGTTGACCCACACAGGAGAATAAAGGAACAGACTGGTTAGGCTGGCACACAGACTGGTGGGAATAGGCAGGCACGACTGGTATGCAGGCTGCGGGTATGCAGGCAGGGGGGTACAGGCAAGCACGGCTAGAGTGCAGACAGGGAGGCCCTAGCAGGTAGGAACACAGGCGGGATAGGACCCAGTACACACTGGGACTCAGGAACAGAACCACAAATGTGGTGGACAAACACAGCAGAGTGAGGCCGCCCAGAGAGGTGAGCTAGAGCAGGGCAGGACAAGACCGCCTGGAGCGGTGAGCAAGAGTAGAGCAGGACGAGGCCGCCTGGAGCAGTGAGCAAGAGTAGAGCTGGACAATGCCGCCTGGAGCGGTGAGCAAGAGTAGAGCAGGACAAGGCCGCCTGGAGCGATGAGCAAAGGGTCAGAGCTGAGCGAGACTGCCGGAGCAGTGAGCAAGGAGTCAGAGTTGAGCGAGACTGCCGGAGCAGTGAGCAAGGAGTCAGAGCAGAGCGAGGCTGCCGGGGCAGTGAGCAAAGGAGTCAGAGCAGAGCGAGACAGCCGGAGCAGTGAGCAAAGGAGTCAGAGCCGAGCGAGACAGCCGGAGCGGTGAGCAAAGGCAGAGCAGGCTAGAACCGCCGAAGCAGTGAGCAAAGGCAGAGCAGGCTAGAACCGCCGGAGCGGTGAGCAAAGGCAGAGCAGGCTAGAACCGCCGGAGCGGTGAGCAAAGGCAGAGCAGGCTAGAACCGCCGGAGCGGTGAGCAAAGGCAGAGCAGGCTAGAACCGCCGGAGCGGTGAGCAAAGGCAGAGCAGGCTAGAACCGCCGGAGCGGTGAGCAAAGGCAGAGCAGGCTAGAACCTCCGGAGCGGTGAGCAAAGGCAGAGCAGGCTAGAACCGCCGGAGCGGTGAGCAAAGGCAGAGCAGGCTAGAACCGCCGGAGCGGTGAGCAAAGGCAGAGCAGGCTAGAACCGCCGGAGCGGTGAGCAAAGGCAGAGCAGGCTAGAACCGCCGGAGCGGTGAGCAAAGGCAGAGCAGGCTAGAACCGCCGGAGCGGTGAGCAAAGGCAGAGCAGGCTAGAACCGCCAGAGCGGTGAGCAAAGGCAGAGCAGGCTAGAACCGCCAGAGCGGTGAGCAAAGGCAGAGCAGGCTAGAACCGCCGGAGCGGTGAGCAAAGGCAGAGCAGGCTAGAACCGCCGGAGCGGTGAGCAAAGGCAGAGCAGGCTAGAACCGCCGGAGCGGTGAGCAAAGGCAGAGCAGGCTAGAACCGCCGGAGCGGTGAGCAAAGGCAGAGCAGGCTAGAACCGCCGGAGCGGTGAGCAAAGGCAGAGCAGGCTAGAACCGCCAGAGCGGTGAGCAAAGGCAGAGCAGGCTAGAACCGCCAGAGCGGTGAGCAAAGGCAGAGCAGGCTAGAACCGCCGGAGCGGTGAGCAAAGGCAGAGCAGGCTAGAACCGCCGGAGCGGTGAGCAAAGGCAGAGCAGGCTAGAACCGCCGGAGCGGTGAGCAAAGGCAGAGCAGGCTAGAACCGCCGGAGAGGTGAGCAAAGGCAGAGCAGGCTAGAACCGCCAGAGCGGTGAGCAAAGGCAGACCAGGGGGGACAGGGCTCTGTTCACACGGAACAGACAGGAAGGGAAAGGCAGAACCAGATACCCACAGGGTACTTGCAGTGAAGTAGCGAGTGGACCACAAACTCACAAACGGGAGTACAGTGACAACGAGCAGGAGTTAGGTACGAGTTCAGACTCTGCAGAAAAAGGAAAGGTACGAACATAGAGAAACACGGGAAACAGGCTAGAAGAGAATACAGACAAGAACAGACACAGTAGCAAGATACAGGAGCGGGTCTAGGTAGCAGCCCCTAGAAGGCGGGAGGAACAGGCTAGGAGCGTGTTCAGACAGGACAGACAAGATACAGGAGCGGGTCTAGGAATGCAGCCCCTAGAGGGCGGGAGGAACAGGCTAGGAGCGTGTTCAGACTGGCCTGGAAATACAGCCTCCAGGATAGGCAGACAAGAGAACACAGAAGGGACCTGGCACATTCAGAGTGTAAGAGCACACTAAATGAAGCACAATGCTCAGGCAGGGATTGATTGGAGCAGCTGGGTTAAATACCAGGTGACAGACAGCAATAGGCTGAGGACGCACAACGGGTGTGCCTGCAGCAGGTACAAAAAGCAGGAAGTGATCGGGCGCCGCCCTTAAGCAGCAGAAACAGACACAAACAGACAGCATGGAGGGAAGCCAGAGAGACATTCTGGACTGGAGATCAAGTGCGCGCTCTTGCACAGTGGGAGATGGACCACTATGCAAGGACACCGCCAGGTATGTTACACAGTGACAGTGCTGCTTACTGTACTTGTCATTTAGTCTAAAGGATTTATTAAAAAAAATATTAGTGTTTTCATGCACCGTCTCTTTAAAAAAGCTGGCCGGCAATTCAGCATCTGTACCCGACAATTTATAACAGAAAGAATAGAGAATCACACATAGATTAGATAGATAGAAACATGTCAGTCACATATATATGAAGTACAGTGACAGTGTTGATTACTGTACTTGTCATTTAGTGTAAAGGATTTATTTAAACAAAATATTAGTGTTTTCATGCACCGTCTCTTTAAAAAAGCCGGCCGGCAATTCAGCGTCTGTACCCGACAATTTAGAATAGAAAGAATAGAGAATCACACATAGATTTGATAGATAGAAACATGTCAGTCACATATATATGAAGTACAGTGACAGTATTGCATACTGTACTTGTCATTTAGTGTAAAGGATTTATTTAAAAAAATATTAGTGTTTTCATGCACCGTCTCTTTAAAAAAGCCGGCCGGCAATTCAGCATCTGTACCCGACAATTTAGAATAGAAAGAATAGAGCATCACACATAGATTAGATAGATAGAAACATGTCAGTCACATATATAAGAAGTACAGTGATAGTGTTGATTACTGTACTTGTCATTTAGTGTTAAAATAAAGGATTTATTAAAAAAAAAATTGGCGTGGGGTTCCCCCTAATTTTAGTCTCTAGCGGAGGTTAAGCAGACGGCTGGGGCAGATGTTTGAAGCCTGGGAAGGGGGTAATACCCACGGAGCTTCCCAGGCTACTAATATCAGCCCCCAGCTGAATACCTAGCCTTTACTAGCTATTAAAATGGGGGACCCCCAAAAAAATGACGTGGGGTCCCCCCTATTTTAATAGCTAGCAAAGGCTAGGCAGACAGATGGGGGCTGATATTAATAGCCCAGGAAGGGTGCCATGAATATTGGCCCCCTCCCAGGCAAGAAACACCAGCCATCAGCCGCCCCAGAAATGGCGCATCCATAGGATGCGCCAATTCTGGCACTTAGCCTCGCTCTTCCCACTGCCCTGTAGCGGTGGCAGTGGGGTAATAGGGCTGGGGTTGATGTCAGCTTATAATGCCAGCTGACATCAAGCCCAGGTTAGTAATGGAGAGGCGTCTATAAGACACCCCCATTACTAACCCCATAGTCAAAGTTAAAAAAAACACAAACACCCAGAATAAAATCTTTAATTGAAATAAACACACAATTCTTTATTGTTCTAAATTAAACCATACTTACCGTCACGCCCATTCCAGCTGAAGCCAACGATCTCCTGCAATAAAAGTAAAATAATAAAGCAACCTCATCCTTACCTTTCCATGGTTCCCAGGACAGCTTCAGCTCTGCTACATCGAGATGACAGGCTGGACCGCAGCAGAACGCTGCCATCCAGCCTGTCATCCCGCGGACACTGAGAAGCGCAGGCATGCTTGCGCTCCTCAGTGTCTGGCTGTGACGGCATCCAGATGAGCCGACAATGAACTCAGCTCACCTCATGCACGTCACTGACAGCGTGGGAGAATTCTCCTGCGCATGCGGTGAGCGTGAGAGACTCGGCTCATCGGGATGCCGTCACAGCCTGACACTGAGGAGCGCAAGCATGCCTACGCTTCTCAGTGTCCGCGGGATGACAGGCTGGATGGCAGCTTTCTGCTGCGGTCCAGCCTTTCATCTCGATGTAGCAGAGCTGAAGCTGTCCTGGGAACCATGGAAAGGTAAGGATGAGGTTGGTTTATTATTTTTCATTTATTGCAGGAGATCGTTGGCTTCAGCTGGAATGGGCGTGACGGTAAGTATGGTTTAATTTAGAACAATAAAGAATTGTGTGTTTATTTCAATTAAAGGACTTTATTCTGGGTGTTGTGTTTTTTTTTAAATACTTTACTAGAAATTCATGGCGGTCATGTCTAATATTGGCGTGACCCCATGAATTTCGGGCTTAGGGCCAGCTGATAATGCCAAGCTGGCCCTAATCCCTTTATTACCCAGTGAGTCACCGCACCAGGGCCCTGGATGAGTTGGGTACAGAGCCAGAAGATGGCGCTTCTATGAACGCGCCATTTTCCGGGGTGGCTGCGGACTGCAATTTGCAGCGGGTGGGGCCCACAAAGCTTGGGCCTCCCTGCGCTGCGGATTCCAGCCCCCAGCTGCCTAGTTGTACCTGGCTGGACACAAATATAGTGCGAAGCCCCACGTCAATTTTTTTTTAATCATTTCATGAAATAATGAAAAAAAAAAGGGGCTTCTCTATATTGTTGTGTCCAACCAGGTACAAATAGGCAGCTGGTGGTTGGGGGCAGCTCGTTCCTGCCTGCTGTACCTGGCTGGACACAAATATAGGGCGAAGCCCCACATCAATTTTTTTTAATTATTTCATGAATTTCCTGAAATAATTTAAAAAAAATTTACGTGGGGCTTCGCACTATATTTGTGTCCAGCCAGGTACAGCAGGCAGGAACGGGCTGCCCCCAACCACCAGCTGCCTATTTGTACCTGTCCGGACACAACAATATAGGGAAGCCCTTTTTTTCTTAATTATTTCATGAATTTCATGAAATAATTAAAAAAAAAATATGTGGGGCTTCTCCCTATTTTTGTGTCCAGCCAGGTACAACTAGGCAGCTGGGGGATGGAATCTGCAGCGCAGGGAGACCCAAGCTTTCTGGCCCCCCCCCCCCGCTGCAAATTGCAGTCCGCAGCCACCCCGGAAAATGGCGCGTTCATAGAAGCTGGATGATGTACCTGGCTGGCATATAAAAATATGGCAAAGCCCACGTCAAAATTTTTGGGAAAAAGTTATTAAAAAATAAATAATAATTTAGGGACTGCATCTTTATTAACTCCTCAAATGTCATTTAGTGTTAAAATAAAGGATTTATTTAAAAAAAAATTGGCGTGGGATCCCCCATAATTTTAGTCTCTAGCGGAGGTTAAGCAGACGGCTGGGGCAGATGTTTGAAGCCTGGGAAGGGGGTAATACCCACGGAGCTTCCCAGACTACTAATATGAGCCCCCAGCTGAATACCTAGCCTTTACTAGCTATTAAAATGGGGGACCCCCCAAAAAAATGACGTGGGGTCCCCCCTACTTTAATAGCTAGCAAAGGCTAGGCAGACAGCTGGGGGCCATGAATATTGGCCCCCTCCCAGGCTAGAAACACCAGCTGTCAGCCGCCCCAGAAATGGCGCATCCATAGGATGCGCCAATTCTGGCACTTAGCCTCGCTCTTCCACGCTGCCCTGGTGCGGTGGCAGGGGGTAATAGTGGTGGGGTTCATGTCAGCGCCAGCTGCCATGAAGCCCAGGTTAGTAATGATGGGCGTCTATAAGACACCCCCATTACTAACCTACAAAGTGTTAAAAAGAAAAAACACACACTACACCCAGAAAAAAATAATTTATTTGAAATAAAACACACCATTTTATTTAATTCTTAGTTTACTAAAAAAAAATAGTTACCTGTCCACGTTCCTGCGCTGATCTCCCATGCACAGCTGTCACATCTGGAGATGATGACAGCTGTGCATGGCTGCTGTAAGCTCACGCTGCCGGGAACACATCCGCTCCCGGCAGCGGGAGCCACTGACTGAGGTCACCGGAGTGCATTCAGTCAGCGCTGCTCGGGAGACCTCCTTTACGGCACTGCTGTACCGTGGGAATTTCTCACGATACAGAGGGCCGTAAAGCAGCTAACCGGAGCAGCGCTGCCTGAACTCCGGCGAACCCGCTTATGCAATGACGGGGCTGCTTTACGGCCCCATCATTCTAGCGGCGGCAGCGGTTCAGAGCGGTCACATTCTATGTGGCTGCTCTAAACTGGAGATCATCGTGGGACACTCGTGGACTACTACGGAGGGGTAAGGATAAGATTGTGGTTTATTATTTTATATTTTATTACAGGAGATCGATGGCTTCGGGGAATTAGGTGTCTAGGTGAGTATAGGTGTAGTTTTTTATTTTTTACTTTATTTTAGGTGGCGATCGGCGGGGACAGGTAATGTATGAACTAATTTATTGTAGGTAACCATTGGCCACCAATGACATGTATTTAAAATTTATTGGGGACACAGTAGGGCAATTTAAATAGCAGGATCAGGCTGATGGGAACTACTGCTCCCATCGAGCTGATCTTGCTGGCACGAGTGGACGGGGGACAGACATAGGCCGATGAGAGTAGTAGTGTCACATCGGCCTATGTCTGCCTGCACGCACACACTCGCAGACATCGCACAGACACCGTGCACACACCCGCAGACATCGCACAGACACCGCACACACCCGCAGACATCGCACAGACACCCGCACACACCAATCATGACGGGTCTGGGAGGTGAGGCTGACCTGTGCGGCCGTGGGAAAGTTCATGTGAGTTCATGCAATGCAGTCAAGCATGATCTCACATGAACCCTCTGAGGGCACCGCGGCGACTTCGAATGAACAGCTGATCAGCATCACCTGATACCTCAGCTGTTCATTTGAAATAACCGGCGGGAGAGCGCAGCACAGAACGGGAAAGCCAGCGGTGAAGTCTTTTCACTGCCGGCTTCCCCGCCCGGGTCCTTCGCTCCCCGCCCGGTCCTAACTTACGATCGGGATGGGAGGTGGCGAAGAAGCGGAGGATCGGGGTGGGAGGCTGCGGGGAAGCAGTATGGGGCTGTGTGATTGTTTAAAAGCCGGCGGCTTTTTACCGCCTGCCGGCTTTTTTCCGCCCGTTGGCTTTTAAACAATCAGGAGAATTCTCTCACGCTGGGATGGCATTCTGATGACAGGCTGGATCTCAGCTGAGCGCTGCCATCCAGTTTGTCATCCTTCAGAGACACTGCAGAGCGCAGGCATTATGGGAACTTCCGATTCCGGTATTCGATATTGTAAAAGTATCGGAATTAAGTATCGGAATTCCGATACCGCGAATATCGGCCGATACCCGATATTTCAGTATCGGAATGCTCAACACTAGTCGTGACACCACCTGTGGTGTCTGGTGAGGATCAACAGCGCTGCAAGAGTCCTCTGAGGCAGATGTTAGGGCAGCTAGAGATGGAACGGCTCCCAACAGGTGGAGTGGGCCTCAGGGCAGAGTAAATAGATGGAGGGTGCACTGGGTGTTGTAGAGCAGGGAGGGAAATGGCACCAGTGAAGGAATAGACGGAGGCAACTCAGTGCAGTCATCCAAGATTTTTATTCACAGTTCTTCAGGAAACACACAAGTGCACATTACAGGTGAAGGCCTCCCACATCGCACCGTGTTCACCCTGGCGGGGGTTCAATCCTTCCTCAAGAAGTTTAGGAATACTTGGCAGAACCCCACTTTCTCGTGTTCCTATTTTGACCGTCTTCACACTAGGTCCTTCTCCCTGCTGCCCTGCGCTGCCCACTCTCAATCCCGCTCGGGTATGCAGAAGTCCTTCATGTACGTCGGATCCGAGATCAACCTGACCCCCTGGAGATTAGAATGCGGCAACCGATCCCTCTGTCTTCTGACAGATGCGGGGCGTACGGGTGCTGTCCTGCACACGCCGTACCCATGGGATCCCTTCTTAGAACGGAGCCTACTCCCTGCTCCCCTCCGGGGCCTCTATCCTGGGCCCTACTTGTGGAGCAGAGCTCCTGCTGAGCCTCTGCTCCCAGACAGTCCTCACTGACCGTCTGTACTGTACTGACTGACCATTGTGTTCTGAACTGCCACCCTAAGATTGCTTCCCATTATATACCTACTGTGTGCTCCTTCTAACTGCTTCCTCCACCCACACCCACTACTGGTTCCCCCTACCTTTGGGTTTCCCCCACTCCAGCCAGGGACAGGGCTCAGCAGCTGAGCTCTGCATGTTGCCCTTCCAGCCGGCCTGGAGCAGTGTAATGTTGGATGCAGGTGTTTTGGGGGGTTCTCTGTAGCACTCCCATCTTACCTGAGTGAAGGGAGACACCACACCTCTGTGGCGACTGAACCCTCAGGGGCGCCACATGCCCACGACGCAGAAATGCTACGGATTTTTCCTGAGTGTTTCTGCAGCTCCCTGGCAGAAAAAACGCATGCAGATTTTACATGCGTTTTTCCTGCCAGGGACAAGCGTAAGTGAAGCGTTTTTCACATGCATGTCCGCATGCGGGTTGTCAACCGCTTTCCAAGCGATTTTAGCATCACTTGGAAAGTGCTTGACAACTTGGTCACACTATATAAATCCATGCAACCAGCATGGATTTATATAGTGTGACCAAGTTAATAGTTGAAAAAAAGAATAAAAATGGTAAAAAAAAAAAATAGAATTAGACTTACCGGTAATTCTGTTTCTAAGACCCTCCACGACAGCACACCTGGAGGTAGCCTCCCCATCCTAATTAGGGACAGGAAAACAAGAGGTTAAATAGCCCCTTCCTGCTACAATCCCCAGTGTTTTCAAAGGATCACACAGTATGAATGCTCTAAATATTTATTAACACTAAGGTTTTTCCAATCAATAAAGAAATGGAGGGAACTACCCGTGCTGTTGTGGAGGGTCTTAGAAACCGAATTACCGGTAAGTCTAATTCTATTTTCTCCAATCCCCTCCATGACAGCACATCTGGAGTAATACCAAAGAATGAATTTTAGGGAGCGACAACAGCCTGAAGGACTTTCCTTCCAAATGCTAAGTCTCTATTAGATATTACATCTAGTCTATAATGTTTAGCAAAGGTATGGACAGACGACCATGTAGCTGCCTTGCAAATCTGCTCAATGGATGCACTAGCTTTTTCCGCCCAGGAGACCGACATAGCTCTAGTAGAATGAGCTTTCAAGGATTCCAGAGGAGGCAAATCTTGAACTATGTATGTTTCACAAATTGCTTTCTTAATCCAATTTGCTAGCCTATTTTTGCAATTTTCTTTCCTTTATTGGGGCCTCCATATTGGACAAATAGGTTCTGATCCTTCCTCCAGGTTTCAGTCTGCCTCAAATAGCGGATTATAATCCTTCTTACATCCAACGCGTGGAATTCTTCTTCCTTGCTATTTGACGGATTTTGACAGAATGACGGAAGAATTATGGGCTGAGACATATGAAAATTAGACGACACTTTAGGTAGAAAAGAAGGATTCAACTGGAGGATGATCCTGTCCTCCAAAATACGACAATAAGTCTCTCTGATAGACAGGGCTTGGATTTCACTCACTCTTCTGGCTGTAGTCAGAGCTATAAGCAATGCCGCTTTCCAAGACAATTTGTCTATGTGTGCCTCCGCTATTGGCTCGAAAGGATGCATAGTTAGGCCTCTAAGAACTACGTTGAGATCCCAAGGTGGAACTATTTTAGCTCTTGTTGGATTAATCAGAGAAGCAGCTATCATGAACCTCTTAATCCATCTGTTTTGGGCCAAATCAGCATCAAAATAGGAACTTAAAGGCGAGACTTGGACCTTCAGCGTGCTTGGTCTTAATCCTTTAGACAGACCGTTCTGTAGGAAATCCAAGATTCTGGCCACGTCAGGCCAAAAGGGATCTAATGGATGAGGCTCATACCACAGCTTGAAAGCTTTCTAGATTTTTCCATAGATGGAATTTGTGACTGGTTTTCTGCTTTTCTGCAGTGTATGTGACTCGCCCCCAGGGGTGTCACGGGGCACCCGGCAGCCGGGCCTAAGACTGCCTGCGGGGATTATCGCGGTGGCTGGCCCAGGGCGGTCAGTGCCAAAAGGAATTATTTGTAGGGAATTTGTCGTGACGCCACCTGTGGTGTCTGGTGAGGATCACCAGCGCTGCAACAGTCGTCTGAGGCAGATGTCAGGACAGCTTGAGATGGAACGGCTCCCCACAGGTGGAGCAGGCCTCAGGGCAGTATAAATGATGCAGGTTGCACTGAGCGTTGTGGTGCAGGGAAAGCGATGGCACAGCAGGAGTAACGGACAGAGACAGGGGATTTGCTTCATTACCTTTACTGGTACAGCTGTTAGGTACGGTCCAGGGTACTCCAGATGAAGGGCGCACTTTTGGACTTCTCCCCAGGGAGCGGGTATAGGGCCTCCTGATCCGTGTCTGTCCCTATGTATGCTCCTGGCCAGCCTGCAACTGGGCCTAGCTTATGTGTCCTGCTTTTACTTCACCTGATGCTCAGAAATAGGACCTCTGGTTGGTAACCAATTTCCCGGGACGTCGGGGCCTTCGTGGTTCCTGATCCTGTGTGTGTCTAGCCTTCAGGTTTGCCAGGGACTTGTAGTCCTCCTGGGATTCCGGTTATCCCCACTGGGTGTAAAGGGTCCATGTAGGCGCGGACCCGGTGTCCGGTAGATATAAAGGGGTGAGCTTACTGTGCTCCTCTGCCCCTTTGGTTTCACTCCCCTTTTTCTCCTCGCCGTCGGCCACACTCGGGGCCCTCACTACTAGGCAGCTGACGTGCTTCGTCTTCACCGCTATCTGCACGCTCTCAGACTCTCTCTCAGCCTGCCTGCTCTGCTCTGACTCTGAGCACTCACTAATCAACTGAGCTACCTGGCTCCACCTTCCCTATATATATATCCCTATCCGGGCTCCCTCTGCTGGTATGAGGTGGAAGGTAGAGGTGTTTGTATGTAGTGATTGCCTCTTGTGGAGAAATCCATCCATGCACCCTTCTGAGTTCTGTGGCACTAATGCACAGCAGGGCGCCACATTTGGATCACCTGTACTGAGAAGCCTCTGGCTTTTCAGAGGGCGGTCTCAGAAGCCAAGCTGCTAGAGTCAAATTTTGAGGGGCCGGATGGAAAATCTGGCCCTAATGCAGCAGATCGTGGATTCGAGGAAGCATCAATGGATCCTCTATTCTTAGACTGCTCAATGTTCCGAACCATGCTCTTTTTGGCCACATTGGAGCTATTAGGATAGTCTTGACCCCTTCCGACCTGATTTTTTGTAAACTTCTTGGTATTAACAGAATCAGGGGAAAAGCATTAGCAAGCCCTGCTTTCCAAGGGTGAGTGAATGCATCTATCCCTGTTGCTGAATCCTCGGGGTTCAAAGAGAAAAAGGCTCTTACTTTTGCGTTTTCCTGGTTCGCAAACAGGTCCACATCTGGGTATTCCCACTTTTGAACAATCATCTGAAATATCTTCGAGTTCATGCTCCACTCCCCTGGATGAATGTCTTTTCTGCTCAGAAGATCTGCATGATAGTTGTCGGAGCCCCTCAGATGCAGAGCCGATAAGGATAGTAGATGATGCTCCGCCCAGTGGAAGATCCTTTCGGAGATCATCTGTAACCTCCTGTTTCTTGTACTTCCCTGATGTCTCAAGTGGGCTACAGTTGTCATATTGTCCGAGTAGACTCTGACATGCGACCACTGAAGCACAGAATTGGCTGCCCATAGGGTTTCTTCCACCACTTTCATTTCTCTTAAGTTTGAGTACTGCTCTGCTATTTCTTGCGACCAGACCCCTTGGAAGGCCACGTGGGAGACTACTGCTCCCCATCCTCTTTTGCTTGCGTCTGTTTTGACGGATAACAAGGGAAGTTGAATCCATGCTGAACCTTTCTCCAGATTTCCAGGACAGAGCCACCAATTTAAAGATGCTTTCACCTTCTCTGCAGATGAATTCTGTTGGAGAGGGAACTTGGAGATCTGTCCCAACAGATAAGGATGTAGTTTTGAAGGACCCTTGAGCCCAAGGTACTGCCTGAATAGATGAGGCCATGGACCCGAGGACGGACATGGCGAATCTTAATGACACTCCGCTCTGGTTCTTTAGTGCATAAACTTTCGACCTCAACTGAATCTGCTTCTCTTTTGGCAGAAAAGAGGCTTGTTGCTGAGAATCCAGGAGAATTCCCAAGAAGGTCTTCCTGGTGGAGGGAATCAGATCTGACTTTTGGTAGTTTAACAACCATCCCAAGGATTCCAGGATCTGGAGGGTCATCTGGAGGTCTCTTTCCAAACTTGAAACCGAGGGAACCATCACCAAAAAATTGTCTAAATATGGGCCGATGCAGATATTCAGTTTCCTTAGATAAACCTACTACCTCTGCCATGATCTTTGTAAACAGGCGGGGTGCTGACGAAATGCCGAAGGGGAGAACATTGAATTGAAAATGAAGTACCTCTCGGTTCTGAGTTACAGCAAATCTGAGAAATTTTCTGTAATCCGGATGAATTTGCACGTGGTAGTAAGCCTCTGGCTGGTCTACTGTTGCCGCGACAAATCCATTTCCAATCAACGGAATCGTGGACTTTATCGACTCCATCTTGAACCTTCTGTATTTCACATATTGGTTGAGATGTTTCAGATTGAGGATTATCCAGTAAGAACCTGAGACCTTCCTTAGCAGAAACACCCGAGATTAGTGTCCTTCTTCTTGTTCCATGCGAGGCACTGGTGAAATGACTCCCGAGTTTTGAAGCTTCTGAAGACCTAACATTAGGAGCCTGTGTAATCTTGTTGATGGTATAGATGTTACTTCTATCCCTCTTGGAGGGTAGATGGTAAAGTCTGTTTCTGCTCCTACCGTCACCATGTCCAGTATCTTCCTGTCTGAAGATATAAGCTGCCATTGAGGAAGGAAGCTCGCAATTCTGCCTCCTACCTTCTTGGCGTCATTGTCTGTCCTGCCTAGAACCTTGAAAGATATTCCTACCTCTTCCCCCTTTTGTGTAACTCCAGCAACCAGTTTTGCCCTTGCTTCTGTACTGAAATGCTTGCTGCTGTTGTTGTTGAGGGGGAAGAAATGGTCTCTTTCTGAAACTTTTTGGATTCTTTGGCTCTGGCAGACACTTCTTCTTGTTGGATGCTTTCTCCAACAACTCGTCTAGGACTGCCCCAAACATATACTCTCCTTTAAATGGAATGGAACAAAGCTTAGATTTTGATGCGTTGTCCCCACTCCACATCTTCAACCACAGAGCTCTTCTCATAGAATTTGATAATGCTGCCGATCTTGCCGCAATCTTGACCGACTCCGCCAAGGCATCCGCTAGGAATCCAGTGGCCTTCTGCAGAAAAGGAAGAGATGCTAGGAGGTCCTCTTGAGTGGTACCTTTCCAGAGATATTCCTCTAGTTGTTGGAGCCAGAGGAACATGGAACGAGCTACACAAGTTGAAGCGATATTAGTCTTCAGTGAAGCCGGCGATATGTTTCCCATGCCTTGCTTAGAAGGCTGTCCATCTTCCTATCCATAGGATCTTTGAGCTGTGACGAGTCTTCAAAGGGAAGGGTTGTTTTCTTCGCAACCCTTGCCACCTGTACATCAACCTTCAGGACTTCCATCCATAGATTAGCCGCCTTTTCATCTAGAGGGAATCTATCCTTCATTTCTCCTGCCATACTAAGCCTTTTCTCAGGTGACTCCCATTCATCCAAAATAAGACTCCGAATGTTGTCATGCACAGGGAACACTACCTTCTTCTTGGATTTCAGACCGCCAAACATTTCATCCTGAACTGTACGGGTTTCCTTCTCCTCTTCCACCTGCATCGTGTCTCTCACCTGCGACAACAATTCCTCCATATTCTCAGACGAAAAGTAATATTTCCTATCTTCCTCATGATCTTCACTTAGGACCCCTTCTTACGGTTCCTCTATAGACCCTAATTCTGAATCAGAGGTCTCCCTAACCGTATATTTTCTCCTTTTGGGGGGAGATGGACCTTCAGCTCTGGCTTGTGAGAAGGAGGCTAGGGAAGATTGTATTTCCTGCCGAACCATTCCCCTGACTTCTTCCATAAGGGAAGTCTGTTCTTCCTTCACAATGTTGTCAGTGCATTTCCAGCATAGGGGTTTCTTATGCCCTGAAGCCAGCTTTTTTATACAGATGGCACATTTGCGAACAGTAGTGCTTCCTCCCACTGTCGGTGCAGGATCCTTGTCTCCCTAAATTAAAAATAAAAAAAAAGGGGAGATTTAAAATATATTTAGGATCCTGCTCAAAAGAGAGTGGGGAATAACCTAGGACCTAGTACTTACTGGGGCTGGGTTAGCGCTGGGCTCTGCAGACGCAGGCTTTGGAACAGCACCCTCCATAGTAGCAGAATATTCTGTCCTACCTAAATGGAGTCTTCTCATCTGGGTCTTTTATAGGGGAGACCGAGATCCAGTGCTAAATTTTCACCTATCCGGTGAAGGATCCTCATTTTCAGGGCACATGCGTTCCACGGTGGAACGCACCAGAAGTGACGTCCCGCAGGCCAAAAGCCTGACTTCCGGCACGCCGCCATGGAGGACAGAGGAGACTCCGGCCGGGGAACTACAGGAGGCCCCCAGCCCCCAAAACCCTACTCGGCTTTAAACGCAGGCGAGTGTGTGTGGGGGGGGTCCCGCTCTCAAGGAGACACAGGAGCTGCAAAGGAAGGAAGGTCGGAGGCGATCGCTCCCTGCAGCCCGGCAGGTAAATTTAATAGGGCCCTGCTTGCCGGCCGCAGGCACCCCAGGTAACCTCTTCATGCCATAGGGACAGGAAAACACTGGGGATTGAAGCGGGGAGGGGCTATTTAACCTCTTGTTTTCCTGTCCCTAATTAGGATGGGGAGGCTACCTCCAGGTGTGCTGTCATGGAGGGGATTGGAGAAAATAACATTTTACTTACCTTCTGATGGCCCCCAGTCTTTTTTCCACTGCGTCCGGTCTCATGTACGGCTCGCGGTGGTGTGAAAGGACCTTCCATGACGTCATTTAGTCATGTGACAGGTCACGCGACCGCCGTGACCTGTTGAACATCCGCAACAAGACCACAGAGAAACAAATCAAGAAGAAACGTCACACTCACCGGAGTGTTGATCAGGTTCATGAGATACTTCTTTCCCTCGTAAGTGTAAAACAGAGACGCAGTCTGGGCCTTCACCGTAATCCCGCGCTCCCTCTCCACCTGCAGCTTGTCCAGTACTTGCTTATTGGAGGAGGCTTTTGGAATACACCCTGAGGGAAGGAGCGAGACACCAGAATCCACACTGTTAGCTCGTAGTGGCAGTGTCTCCCTCCATACTAGTATGTCAATGGTAGCTTGTTTCTGTGTTTTATATATGTATTTTAGGTGTGTAAACCCTCTTCATGTGTACAGTAGCCTGGAATGAACGCTGCTTAAAAAATAAATGAGTAAGGCCTCATTCAGACTTTCATCAGCTTTGTTTTGCATCTGAGAAGTTCTAAACTTTGATTTGGATCAAAATCCGACAGGTCAACGTGTTTCAGTGAAAAATACGCGGTCCACAGAAATATGTGAACAGACCTAGACTATAATAGATATGAGTTCTGTGAAAAACATGGATCGAGCTCGAACGAGATCCAACATTTTATTCTATAAATCTACATAAATTAAGTATTGTGCCAAATTGCTTTTTTTTGGTTTATGTTTTGCGTGTACGGAGGGAAAGTTCCCAGTGCTAGTGTCTAGCTCACTGATTTTCCTTGCTTGGTGCCTGACGTCCCAAAAAAACTGACAGTGAGCTATCAATCAAGATAAAGAGGCTGGTGCTGGGCAGGTAAGCAACCTTGGAAGGCTGAGGCTTGGTTAGTGCTCCGTTACACCCAGAGCACTCAGAAATGCAGCAACAGATAAAAGATATAGAGGTGTTTATGGATTTAGCTTTCCAAATCCTGCATGGTCATGAATGGGAATTGGAGGGAGGGGTATATCTGATGGATTCCCTTAAATTGTTAATTGGCAATTGCGGTTCACATAGTTGCATATTACTTAATCATTAGAGCTACAAAACAGAGGCCAAAAAAGATTCCTTAGAGGCATCTGGTCACTATTAGTGATGATCGAGCGTGTTCTATCAACCCCTTCGGCAAGCACGCTCGGGTGCTCGCCGAGTATTTTGGCATGCTCGGCATTTCTTTTAAGGTCGCCGTGTCTGCAAGTGTCATGGCTGTTAGACAGCGTGCTCACTGAATGGGTTCATAGAACACGCTCGCTCATCACTAGTCACTATACATTAGTATACAATAAAAAACAACATATTACATAGTGAATAACACAGACACTATTCAATACAGCAGGGTTGAGGTGTACTTTGTGGGACAAAATTACAGCATTTTTGAAAGACACCATTCACTTTACTGTGCAACATATAGAAAAAAGAGGGCAATGAATTCCAAATAAAGTGAAATGGTGCAGAAGAAAACGAAAACATTTTACTGCTTTTAAAAAATTCTAAACTTTGCAAACAAATTGTTTGGCTTGTGTTCCAATTTTCTAAGACCGTTAATACCATTTTGGGTTACAACTTTTTGATTGCTCCATCAAATGAATAGTCGTAAGTTACTTACCGGTAACGGGATTTTTCAGAGACCATGAGAGCACCACGAGAGAGGGGATCCGCCCACAAAGGAGAGTAAACCTACAGGCTTAAAAGGGCGTCACCTCTCTCCCGCCTCAGTTTGGATTACAGAGCATTGAGAGGACCGCCAGGTTAATAAACACAGCAAACAATCACAAAATTGCCATACCAGACGACACCTATTGAGTGTGAGATTATAATTAATAAAAGGGGAGTGTTCCCACAAACGTGAAAGGAGGGAACATAAGTGTGCTGTCATGGTCTCTGAAAAATCCCATTACCGGTATGTAATTTAAGATTTTATCGGTCGACCATCACAGCACCACGAGAGAATTACAGAGATGAAGTAATCTATTGAAGGATCACAGCCTGGAACACTCTTCTCCCAAAGGTGAGGTCAGCCGATACACCCATATCTAACCTATCGTGTCTATGGAATGTAGAGGGATAGGACCAGGTAGCAGCCTTACATATGTCTTCTATCGAGACACCTGTCTTCTCAGCCCAGGAGGTCGCCACAGCCCGGGTGGAATGAGCCTTCAGCCCTTCTGGCACTTCCTCGCCGCTAGATGTACAGACCAAAAGTTTGAACACACCTTCTCATTTAAAGATTTTTCTGTATTTTCATGACTATGAAAATTGTACATTCACACTGAAGGCATCAAAACTATGAATTAACACATGTGGAATTATATACTTAACAAAAAAGTGTGAAACAACTGAAAATATGTCTTATATTCTAGGTTCTTCAAAGTAGCCACCTTTTGCTTTGATGACTGCTTTGCACACTCTTGGCATTCTCTTGATGAGCTTCAAGAGGTAGTCACCGGAAATGGTTTTCACTTCACAGGTATGCCTTGTCAGGTTTAATAAGTGGGATTTCTAGCCTTATAAATGGGGTTGGGACCATCAGTTGTGTTGTGCAGAAGTCTGGTGGATACACAGCTGATAGTCCTACTGAACAGACTGTTAGAATTTGTATTATGGCAAGAAGCAGCTAAGTAAAGAAAAACGAGTGGCCATCATTACTTTAAGAAATGAAGGTCAGTCAGTCCGAAAAATTGGGAAAACTTTGAAAGTGTCCCCAAGTGCAGTTGCAAAAACCATCAAGCGCTACAAAGAAACTGGCTCACATCAGGACCGCCCCAGGAAAGGAAGACCAAGAGTCACCTCTGCTTCTGAGGATAAGTTTATCCGAGTCACCAGCCTCAGAAATCGCAGTTTAACAGCAGCTCAGATTAGAGACCAGGTCAATGCCACACAGAGTTCTAGCAGCAGACACATCTCTTCAACAACTGTTAAGAGGAGACTTTGTGCAGCAGGCCTTCATGGTAAAATAGCTGCTAGGAAACCACTGCTAAGGACAGGCAACAAGCAGAAGAGACTTGTTTGGGCTAAAGAACACAAGGAATGGACATTAGACCAGTGGAAATCTGTGCTTTGGTCTGATGAGTCCAAATTTGAGATCTTTGGTTACAACCACCGTGTCTTTGTGCGACGCAGAAAAGGTGAACGGATGGACTCTACATGCCTGGTTCCCACCGTGAAGCATTGAGGAGGAGGTGTGATGGTGTGGGGGTGCTTTGCTAGTGACACTGTTGGGGATTTATTCAAAATTGAAGGCATACTAAACCAGCATGGCTACCACAGCATCTTGCAGCAGCATGCTATTCCATCCACTTTGCGTTTAGTTGGACCATCATTTATTTTTCAACAGGACAATGACCCCAAACACACCTCCAGGCTGTGTAAGGGCTATTTGACCAGGAAGGAGAGTGATGGGGGACTACGCCAGATAACCTGGCCTCCACAGTCACCAGACCTGAACCCAATCGAGATGGTTTGGGGTGAGCTGGACCGCAGAGTGAAAGCAAAAGGGCGAACAAGTGCTAAGCATCTCTGGGAACTCCTTCAAGATTGTTGGAAGACCATTTCCGGTGACTACCTCTTGAAGCTCATCAAGAGAATGCCAAGAATGTGCAAAGCAATCATTAAAGCTAAAGGTGGCTACTTTGAAGAACCTAGAATATAAGACATATTTTTAGTTGTTTCACACTTTTTGTTAAGTATATAATTCCACATGTGTTAATTCATAGTTTTGATGCCTTCAGTGTGAATGTACAATTTCCATAGTCAAGAAAATACAGAAAAATCTTTAAATGCGAAGGTGTGTCCAAACTTTTGGTCTATACTGTATATGATAGAGAAATGGCCTCCCAATTCCATCTAGCTATGGTGGACTTCGTGACCTTAGACCGTTCCCAGCCCCTTGGTAGGATATAAACAACGAGTTATCTTTCCTAAAGCTTTTGGTAACAGAATGGTACCTAACCACACATCTTATCACTTCTAACGTATGTAACTCCACCTCTTTCTGGTTACTAGGATGTGGACAAAAGGAGGGTAGGAGGACTTCCTGAAGTCTGTGGAAACGAGTAGCTACCTTAGGGAGAGAGAGTGATTTTTAGACCAGATCCTGCCTATCATCGAGAATTTGAGTAAACGGCGAGGCCATAGACAGGGCCTGGCTGTCACTAATGCTCCTGGCCGAGGTTAAAGATATTAAAGCGGTCTTAAGAGAGAGGGATTTAAGGGTTGCTGACTATTAGCTCAAACGGCGAGCTAGTCAAGGCCTTTAGAACCAAATTTAAATCCCAGGGAACCAAGCTGCTTTTAATAATGAGTCTAGATCTAAAAGCTGCCTTAATGAACCGAGAAACCCAGTAGTTACAAGCTACATCACAGCTATATACCCTAGTTCAAGACCTTCTTGTAAAAACTCCAAAGATTTGTCCTATTGGCACCCCCTCCCCATCAACCCCAGAACCAGAGAAAGACAAAAACTTTCTCCAACTTGTGGCATAAATCTGGGTTGTAATAGGTTTTCTGATGTGCATCAGGATGGTTACTAGACCTTGGGAAAAACCTTTCTGATTTGGTAATGTCCTTTCAAGTTCCACACCGTCAAGTGGAGGCCAGTTGCTTGAGGATGGAATATCGGACCCCGGAGAAGGAGATATGGAATCTCTGGAAGAACCCAAGGATCGGAGATGGACATGTTCCTCAGGTATGAGAACCAGGGCCTCCTGGGCCAAAAGGGTGCGATCAGCAGAACCCTTGCCTTGTCCTCCCTGATCTTTCTTATGACTATGAGAAGAACAGCCAACCGAGGGGGTAGGAGTCATACGCCAGGCTGAAATCCCAACGTATCAGGAGAGCATCCACAGCTAGGGGATTTAGGGAACACAAGATCTTTGTCTTCCGATTTAGTTTTGTGGCAAACGGATCTACCTGACCGGAGGCCCCCCCCCATCTTCGGCTATTTGGGTAAAAATTCCTTGATTTAGTTCCCCTTCCCCTTGCATCAGAGGATAGCAGCTTAGGAAATCTGCTCTCATGTTTTCTTTTTCCCTTATATGGAGGGCCATCAGGGAAAGGAGGTGACTTTCTGTAATCTGGAAGAGATGATCTGTCACTCTCATCAGCGATCTTGACCATGTATCCCCCTGGTGGTTCACATATGCTACCACAACTAGATTATCAAAGAGGATCTTTACATTCTTGCCCTGAAGGAAAGGTAAGAAATTATTCACTGCCTTGTCTACCGCCAGAAGTTCTTTTGCATTGGAGGAGAGACCCTTTTCGATATCTGACCAGGTCCCCTGGGCTACCATATCTCCCAGACGGGCTCCCCACCCTCTCGGACTCGCATCTGTGGTAATTGTTCTAGTGACCCTAAGTACCCAGGGAACCCCTCGAGATAGGTGAGGCTCATCCTGCCACCACTATAAAGATTTTACTGACCGGGGTGATAAGGACATCTTCCCTTCCAAGTGCCCCTTAAGAGAAACTTCATTATGTAGCACATCCCACTGTATAACTGTGGCGCCCCTGAGGGCTCGACCGCCACAGGGATGCTGCACTTCTGTAATGGAGTGTAGTGTTCCTCCTCTGAGGTAAGAACAGCGTGATGGTCGGGACCCAACCTTTGCATCCAACACCACATTTCTCCACCAGAGGGGACTAGTATGCACCAGGTGCTGCCTTCCTGGTTACAGGGAGACTGGGGAACCAAGAGTGAGGGGAACCAGTTAGTGGGTGAGGGTGGAGGACTTACAATTTAGTGACACTTTAAATTTCATATTTAATAAAAAGCCATCTTTGGTTTTGGTCTTTGTGCTGCTAATTACTGTGAGGCATTGTGATCTCCCACCCTGAACGTGGATCCTGTGTGGACCTGCAGTGGATGTAGACACAGCCCTCGTACCCCGGGCTTGGGACGAGGGGAAGGTTGCAGACGAGAAATGTCTCAACCCGGTCAAGGACCACGACCTAGAAGGCCCGGAGCTTAAGAGTGTAGCTCCACAGCAAATGGATCCCGGGGACAATGCAGACGGAGCGGTGTACGCCACCTGTCCTCACCACCTGATATATTCAGAGGGAGTCCGGCTGCAAGAGGGGTACCGGCCCCCGACACCCGACCTTGCTACTCCATGTCCTGGTTGGGAAAGCCCGGTAGGCCCAGAGGATCCCATCGGGTATTGGAAGGAGCAGAGCTGCCACCCGTGCCCTTGTTCTGAGAGGAGTTCAGAGGGAGACCCGGCCTATCTACACACACACAGACAGGAAAGGATACGGTCTGTAGTTATCTCCTCTTATCCCGGCTGGGGCAGCACACTGGTGCCTATTAGCCCCCCCTACAGGTGGGAGAAGTGTGGTGTTGGATGTAGAGGTGGGGTCCTGACAGTTGCACCATCCTTACCTTGAAGGAGAGATACCACACCCCATTAAAGAGGTGCAGTATCCCTGTGGCGATCGATCCCCCAGGGGTGCCACACAGAGACTCAGGGGTAATCACTGCTTCAAAGTTCACTTTGCCAGGCTTACAGGATGAAGTGGGCGAAGTACCAGGTACAGGATGTAGGAAAGTTTCTCTCCGTTTATCAGGTAGCACCCCGGGGAATTCAGAAGACAACTGGAGGTCCTCTGCCTGGTTGGAGGGGTGCAGAGACTCGGGGGTAATCACTGCTTCAAAGTTCACTTTGCCAGGCTTAATAGACGAAGTGGGCGAAGTACCAGGTACAGGGTGCAGAAAAGTCTCTCTCCATTTATTATCAGATAGCACCCCGGAGGATTCAGGAGGCAACTGGGGTTCCTCCGCCTGGTTGGAGGGTGGCAGAGACTTAGAGGTAGCCACCGCCTTTATGGACTTGAGACCAGATTTATTAGAGATGGAGGGTCCTTGCTTTGGGACCATCTTCAATCTGGTTTCAGAGATGACATGTCTGTGAGTCGGGTCAAGACCTGAAGCCAGATCATTGAGATCGTCGAGACTGTGTGGGGACATCGCCCCCGCTTCTCTTCCTTCGGAGACTTCAGCGCACAGCGAGTCAGCGACTAGCAGATCTGGTGAAGAAGAAGAAGAAACTGCTGACTGTCCTAAAGATATGGGGACTGGACACCCCTTGTACCTTAGCAGGCCCCCAGGATACACCATACAGGATCTCCAGACCTGAGCGGGCACTAGAATTCTCGGCTCAGGACGACCTGTGGGTAAGCCAGTCAGCACCTGGAATGTTAACTTCTTCATGTGTAATGCTCCAATCTGGAGCTTAATTTGTACAGACATATTTTGACTGTTTCTGAGTAGGGCTCGTCCTTCTGCTGACAATGCCCAAACCGGCTTCTGAAGTTGTCGGACAGGAATCAGACACCGACTCTTCAAGGCTTTAAGCCCGAAACTTCCGGTTAATCCGAGGCCTTCACTTGCCACGGAGACAGTCATGGTCATCTGTGGAGAGGAAACACTAACGCCAAGGGCAGCCTCTCCTACAGGCCTAATGTCTTGGGATTCTCCAACCTTCGCTGGACAAAGACCATGAGGGGGTCCCAAACAATCGCAGGGGGACCGCAATCCGATTTTGTGACTGAGTTCTGGCCTCTGCTTTGAAGAACATAGTCATCCTTTATGGATTCAGTGTGGATAGCTGCCTTTACAGGCTGGTGAACAGGAGGTCTTTGGGAGGACAGAACCTGGCGTGATGGTTTACCTCTACGCCTTGCACGTCTGGACTGCCTCTTGAGGTTGGGAAGAGAATATTCTGTGGAGCATAGTCATCCTGTGAGGATTCAGGGTGGGCAGCAGTCTCTTCAGGCTGGAGAACTGGTAGGCTACCTACACACACTACCCATTGGGGCAGCTCCGGGATATTGGGAAGGGAAGCTTTAGCAGAGGCTTCAGGATTAGGGTTATCGAAGACCATAAGAAAGGCCACCAGGAAGGCCTGCAGGTCAAAGACGATAGGATCCCATGCTTCCCATAGGGGGGTGATCCATTTCAAGGCATCACCCGCTAGGTAGGACATCATGAATGCTACTTTAACCTGATCAGTAGGAAAATAGTGAGCATAGAACTTGAAATGCAGCATGCATTGCTCCACAAATGCACGGCTTCATTTTGGATCCCCATAGTACCGTGGTGGATCCGCAGGAATGAGTGCTGATACAGTAGATCCATTTGGGCTGGTGCATAAACCGCCTGGGCCATAGCTTGAGGAAAAAAATTTTCTTGGTGCACGTATTCTCCAGACAAGGATTCAAAATGTCTCTGAGAGCGAAAGGCCGTGGGGCTCAATGGGAACCATGGCCTGAGCAAACTGTTACGCTTGCGTCGGACTGACTGGCGTGAGCGTGATTAGTGATCCCACTGTACCATGAACCGAGGAGTGCCTGGAGGGGCGTAACTAAGTATCAACCCGATCCGACCAAGGTCGCATGGCGGCTAACGACTCCGTCAACCAGGGAGGAACCGAGCAGAGGGACCAGGGGCTACTCCAGGTCAGACCCCGGTCACAGCTGTTGACCCACACCGAGGAATGCAGGAACTGGCAGGTAAGACTGGCGTACAGACAGGTGGTTATTGACAGGCACGGCTGGTATGCAGACAGGTGGGTACTGGTAAGCACGGCTGGTATGCAGACAGGTGGGTGTTGGCAAGCACGGCTGGTATGCAGACAGGGGGGTATTGACAAGCACGGCTGGTATGCAGACAGGGGGTTACTAGCAGATAGGAGTGCAGACTGGATAGGGTCCAGTACAGACTGGGATACAAAAACAGAGACGCAGATGCAGTAGACAAGCAGAGTAAAGGGAAACCGCCGGTGCGGTGGATAAGGCAGAGAGGACCCGCCGGAGCGGTGAGCAAGGCAGAGCAGAGGGAAACCGTCGGAGCAGTGAGCAAGCAGAGCAGAACTAAACCGCAGGTGCGGAGAACAAGGCAGACCACAGAGGAATCGCCGGAGCGGTGAGCTAGGCAGAGCAGAGAGGAACCACTGGAGCGGTGAGCAAGCAGAGCAGAACTAAACCGCAGGTACGGTGAACAAGGCAGAGCAGAGAGGAACCACCGGAGCGGTGAGCAAGGCAGAGCAGAGAGGAACCGCCGGAGCGGTGAGCAAGGCAGAGCAGAACTAAACCGCAGGTGCGGTGAAAAAGGCAGAGTAGAGAAGAGCCGCCGGAGCGGTGAGCAAGGCAGAGGAGAGGGGAACCGCCGGAGCGGTGAGCAAGGCAGAGTAGAGGGGTACCGCAGGTGCGGTGAACAAGGCAGAGCAGAGAGGAGCCGCCGGAGCGGTGAGCAAGGCAGAGCAGAGGTAAGCTGCCGGAGCAGTGAGCAAGGCAGAGCAGAACTAAACCGCAGGTGCGGTGAACAAGGCAGAGCAGAGGGGAACCGCCGGACCGGTGAGCAAGGCAGAGCAGAGGGGAACCGCCGGAGCGGTGAGCAAGCAGAGCAGAAGGGAACCGCCGGAGCGGTGAGCAAGGCAGAGCAGAACAGGGCTGACGGTGCAGGCAGAGAGGACAGGGCTCTGTTCACATGGAACAGACTGAAAGATACAGGAAGATGGCTAGAACACAGGAGGTAGATACGGAAGAAGGGAAAAGGGACAAGCAGAACCAGATACACACAAGGTACTTACAATGAAGTAGCGAGTGGACTCAAAACTCACAAACAGAAGTACAGAAACACCGAGTAGGAGTTAGGTGCTGGTTCAGACACTGCAGGAAAAGGGAAGGTATGAACATAGAGACAAACAGATAACAGGCTAGGATACAGTTCAGACAGGAACTGATACTGCAAGAGATACAAGAACAGGCCTGGGTATACAGCCCCCAGGGATGGCGGGAACGGACAAGAAGGCACAGAAAACAGGTCTGGGAATGCTGCCCCCAGAGATAGCGGAACAGACAAGAAGACACAGAACTGGACCTGGCAACTTCAGAGTCAAGGAGCACACTTAATGTTAGTGTTGCTCAGGCACCTCCTACTGGGTGGAGGGGGTTTAAATATCCAGTGACTCACAGAAATAGGCTGGAGACGCATTAGAGGTGCGCCCACAGCAGCTATAAGAATCAGGAAGTAACCGGGGCGCCGCCCTAAGCAGTCAGTCAAGAGACATGCACACTGCATGAACTGGAACACGGTTTGCAGGCTGGACTGATGGGTAAGATTGCGGTCTTGCATGGTGGGAGGTGGTGCACCATGCAAGCACACCACCAGGGATGTTACACGCAGCATCCCCCAAGAGCCCCCACAAGCCCCGCAGTGTCCCCCCCCAGATCCCCCCATCATTACCCCAGAGCCCCCACAAACATGCAGCATCCCCCAGAGCCCCCACAAACCCCAGCATCCCCCCAGAGCCACCCCCTAGAGTGCATGCAAACCTTGCCACATCCCACAAGAGTGCCTGCAGCGTCCCCCCAGATCCACCACAAGCCCCGCAGCATCCCCCTAAGCCCCGCAGCATCCCCCCAGAGGCCCCCCAAGCCTTGCAGCATCCCCCCAAGCCCTGCAGTGTTGCTCCAAGCACCACAGCATTGCCCCAGAGCCCCCAGCAGGCCCCTAGAGCCCCCACAAACCTGCATCACCCCAGAGCCCGCAGCATGCCCCCACAAACCTCGCAGCATGGCACCAGAGCCCCCACAAACCCGCAGCATGCCCCCACAAATCCGCAGCATCACCCCAAAGCCCGAAGCATGCTCCCAGAGCCACCACCAGCCCACAGCGTGCCCCCACAAACCTTGCAGCATCCACCCAGAGCCCTCACAAGCCCGCAGCATCCACCCAGAGCCCCCAGAAACCCACAGCATGCCTCCAGAGCCCCCACAAGGCCGCAGCATGCACCCCAGTATCCTCCCAGAGCCACCACCAGCCCGCAACATCTCCCCAGAGCCCCCACTAACCTGCAGCATCCCCCCCAGAGCCCCCACAAACCTGCAGCATGCCTCCAGAGCCCGCACAAACCTCGCAGAATGCCTCCAGAGCCCCCACAAACCCGCAGCATGCCCCCCAGAACCACCACCAGCCCGCTACATCCCCCAGATCCCCCACAATCCCGCAGCATGCCTCCAGATCCCCCACTAACCTCACAGCGTCCCCCTAGAGTGCCCACAGTCCCGCAGCATGCGTCCCCCTAGAGTGCATGCAAACCTCGCAGCGTCTCCCTAGAGTGCCCACAGTTCCCCCCCAGAGGCCCCACAAGCCCGCAGCATCACCCCAGAGCCCACAGCATCCCCCCACAAACCTCACAACATGGCCCCAGAGCCCCCGCAAACCCGCAGCATGGCCCCAGATCCCCCACAAACCCACAGCATGCCCCCATAAACCCTCAGCATCACCCCAGAATCCCTCCAAAGCCACCACCAGCCCGCAGCATGCACCCACATGCCTTGCAGCGTACCACCAGAGCCCCCACAAGCTTCACAGCATGCCCCCAGAGTCCCAACAAACCTTGCAGTTTCCCTCTAGAGTGCATGCTGCATCCCCCCAGAGCCCCCACAAACCTCACAGCGTCCCCCTAGAGTGCCCACAGTCCCGCACCATGCGTCCCCCTAGAGTGCATGCAAGCCTCACAGCATCCCCCTAGAGTGCCTACAGTCCCCCCAGAGTCCCCACAAGCCCGCAGCATCCCCCCAGAGCCCCCACAAGCCCTGCAGCGTCCCCCCAGAGCCCCCACAAGCCCCAAGCATGCATCGCCCCCCCCCCCAAACCCCCACCATCCCCCAGAGCCTCCTCAAACCTGCAGCATCCCGCCCACAGAGCCGCCACCACCACCAGCCCGCAGCATCCCACAGAGCCCCCACACACCTAGCAGCGTGCCCCCAGAGCCGCCGCCGCCACCAGCCCCGCAGCACTGACCTCCTCCTGCAGCTTCACCGGCAGCTGTGTCACTCTCTGCATGAGACTATGGCCCCTGGTGCTAAACTAGAACACGCCCATAATGCACAGTCAGGACACGCCCCGTAAATGACATCATACGTAGAAGGAGCCCATACATTCTTGCTTTTACCGTGGTGGGTGTTGAGGCTGCTGAGTACTGGGGAGACATGGCGGATGACTGCGCATCACACACTGAGCTCCCGGGCAGCCTCAGTTCCGGGGGGCAGCCTCAGTCCCGGGGGGAAGCCTGGCTTTCAGTGGATGTGGTTAGTCCCCTGCACTATAGAGAGAGGCTCATAGACTGCTGTATAGCAGCAATGGTCGTGACGGGTCAGAGCCAGTGATTACAGGGAGCCGCAGCCTCTCACCTGTCAGCAGTTGGACTATAAACCAGGTTTCCATTCACTGACAGTAAGGCTGGAGCTGTGCCCATTATGCACTGTTAGAACTTGGCGATTTCTGCAATGTTTGGAGGTTCCCGGATTCTGTATTTTTATACACAGTGTTTGTCAAGGAGGAAAAGGAACACAGAGCGCCAGTCCAGGCCACAGGTTGTGCCTGGTACTACAGCTCCGGTCTAGTGACGTGACAGGTGCTGAGCTGTAATGCCACACGCAGTCTGTGCCCTGGGGTGGCGCTGTAATCCATCAGCTCTGACTTTCTACTCTGGAAAAACTTCTGTAAGGCTGAATTCACACATCTGTGCTCCACGGACCGAGCTCAGATCTGACAACCGCTGGGTCACCAGTGCTGATCTGTGATTACCTCCTAGGAATAGATGAGGCATTGATCAGGTCCAGAGAGCCGGGCCGGGTGCTCGATCCCACCACGGATGTGTGAATTCGTCCTTAAGTTAATATCCATTTTTCACGGATTGACGTAATGGAGAAGATGGAGAATTTTTTTTTGACCTATGTCTTGTATCTTGTTTTGTGTCACTTTATGTATAGTCGTGGCCAAAAGTCTTGTGACTGATACAAATTTTGGTGTTCACTTCAGTGTTTTTAGATCTGTGTCAGATGTTTCTGTACTACAATTATCAGCATTTTATAAGTTTTACACTTTTATTGACAAATACATCAAGTTTATGGAAAGATTCAATATTCACAGTGTTGACCCTTATTTTTCAAGACTCGCTCCCTTCGCCCTGGCAGCTGGACATCGGCTGCTGGGCCAAATCCTGACTGACTACGGACAATTTTTGTCTAATCACTGCTTGGAGCTGACTACATACATTTCTGTTTGTCCACCCACTTTTTGAGGATTGACCACAATCAAATTGAGATCTGGAGAGTTTACTGGCGATGAACCCAAAATGTCAATGTTAACCAGACACTTAGTTGTCACTTTTGCCTTGTGACATATTCTCCGTCATGCTGGTAAATGCATTGTTAATCACCAAAAATGCTCCTGCTGTGTTCTTAGGCAAAACTGTGAGTGAGCCCACTCCCTTTTGATGATGGATAACTCCACACATGACTCGTCTCGGGCTGCTTTACTGTTGGCATAACACTGGACTCAAAGTAGCGCTCAGCTTTTCTTCTCCGGACATTCATTCTTCCATATGTCCCTAACAGCACTGGCGCCTGCCTGCTGCCATTCTTGAGCAAGCTCTGCACTGGTGTTGAACCAATTCCATAGCTGAATCCTATGTAGGAGGTGATACTGAGTCCTGAAGTCTTCACAGCAAATTAACCTCCCCCTATCAAGTTACTATTTTAGTGCCGTTTATTACATGGAGCTTTACATGTGAAAAGGGATATGTAGCACCCCAGGGGTCTGGTTGCCACAGTGGTAGAAATACCATGTCTGAGAGCGAGCATGGGTTTTCCTGGTCAGGAGCATTATTGCATGCCACACCTCCTGCCCCAGTCCAGGCAGGGGAGGATCCTGCCCTTTATAAACTGGATCTGGGGCGGGGTTAGCAGAGAAGAGTCTAGTTCCAGAGAAGGGACAGAGCAGCAGCAAGGAGCTCTGTAGGAGCCAGGAGCTGAAGACCAGGGACTGGAGCAGAGCTCGTCCTGGCAGAAGACGCAGAGAACCGGACACCGGAGTCCGAGGCTGTGGGGATATCTACATCCAGCAGCAGAAACCACCTGGCAGGGGATTTCAGGTCCCCTGGCCATAGAAAGCCCGGAGGCTCAGTCACACGCAAGGGACCAGTATCGCCATCGAGGAGCGGAAGGAACCAAAGGCCCCAAGTCACCAGCCATAGGGGTGAGCATCACACGGTACACTCAGGGACGTGGGCTACTACACGACTACAGCAGGGTAGCCAGGGAGAGTGCAGTCAGACGGGAAGGCCTACACCTCCACATGGCCAGGGGGACTCTTTTTCGCTCACAGACTGACCAGGCCTCTAATGTTAGCCAGTACTCCTGGCAGGGCCTTCTTCATTACCAACAGTAAAGACCCTGAACTGCACTGCACGGACTCTGAGTCATTTCTGCTGTGCCCCTGCACTACAACCCTCACCATCTACATACGCTGCCCTGAGGCTATACTCCTCCCGTGGGGAGTTATACTACTCTCTGCTGCGCACCCAACATCAGCCTTAGCGGTCTGCCCCGCAGCGGCGGTTTTTAGTGACCGCAATCCACGGGTGGCGTAGTCGGACATTTGTGGCACCCCAGGGGTCTGGTTTCCACAGTAATGCAATATTATGTCTGAGAGCAGGTGGGAGGTCTCTTGGTCAGGAATCCTATGCATGCCACACCTCCTGCCCAGTCCTGGGAGGGGAAGAACTTCCCCTATATAAACCTGGGGCTGAGGCAGGGTTAGGGAGTAGAGCAGAGAACAAGAAGAGAAGCAGCCATAGGAAAGAAACAACAGGAGCTCTGTGGGAGCAGTGCTACAAGGAGTCAGGGGCTGGCAGCTGCAGAGCTCGCCCTGACTGAGAAGTTATCACCGGACCCGGAGTCCGAGGCTGTGGGGACTAATCCTTACCCAGCAGCAGAAACCGTCCGGCAGGGGATTTCAGGTCCTCTGGCCCAGAAACCCGAAGGCACGGTCACACGCGTGGGACCAGCACCGCCATCGTGGAGCGGAAGCCACTAGAAGGCCCCGAGTCACCGGCCATACGGGTGAGCACCACACGGTACACTCAGGGACGTGGGCTACTTTTACCCGCCTCTAGCAAGGTAGCCAGAAGAGTACAGTTAGTTGGGAAGGCCTACAACTCCACCTGGCCAGGGGAGATCCCATCTGCTCAAGGACTGACCAGGCCCCGATCGCTAGCAAGTACTCCGGGAGGGTCTATCTTTGTCACCAGTAAAGACCCTGAACTACACCGCATCGTCTCTGAGTGGTTCCTGCTACCCCCATCATCCACGTCGGCTGCCCTGAGGCCATACCCCTCCCGTTGGGGGTTATACCATCCACGCTGCACCATCCTTCCACCGGCCTCAGCGGTCTGCCCTGCAGCGGCAGCTCCATAGCTGCATTCAACGGGTGGCGTAGTCATCCAACATCTACTGCTAATACTCTGCCACTTAGTCTGACTCCCTGGGCACGGACCTGGTCACCGCCACGAGACTACTACCCCCAACAGATCCGGCTCCGGGTAGGCTCCCGCGTGCGCAACGCTGCGCGACACCGGCCCAGGGGTGCGTCAACTTTTGGCGTAGTCGGCAGGATTTCGTGCCCGCAACCACCGGGTACTGCGTGCCTGAAAAAGACTGTTCAAACTTACCAGTGGTGAAGATTCCCGCCATCCGTGGAAGTTTCCCGCCATCCGGCGCCATCTTCTACCTTCTTCCCGCCATCTGCGAAGTTTTCCCGCCATCCGGCGCCATCTTCTGCCTTCTTCCCGCCATCCGTGGAGTTTTCCCGCCGTTGGACGCCATCTTGAAGACGCCGCGCGGGAAGAAGAGGGGCGTGGACTCTGAAAGCGCGCGAGAACTGAAGCCCCGCCTCACGTCCGGACGTTGCGTAAGGTCCTGGAAGGAGCCCAGCAGACGCCGACGTCACAGGAGCGCGACAGAAGGTCCTCAACCCTGACGATCCACTGCGGAGCCGCGGCCTACGGAAGAGGATCATCGCAAGGTAGGCCACGGTCCACTAGGGGGGAGGAAGATGTCGGATACGGAGGAGAGCTTCACTGCCTCAACCCCCGCCAGCGCCACCGCTGCTGCAGTCATGCATTTCACCATGCCCTATATCCCGGGAGCAGCCTGGCTACCCCAGTACTCAGGGGAGTCACATACCCTGAATGACTTTAGAGAAAAGCTGGATAGCCTCTTCCAGGTGTACCCCCTCACAGAAGAGCAAAAAGTGAGCATCCTGGTGGCCCAACTAACCGGGGCAGCCCAAAGGGAGGTAAAGTCCTGGCCACCTGGGAGGAGGACTGTCGCAGGGATACTAACCCGGCTGAGGGACACCTTTGATACCCGCACCTCAGCCGAGATTAAGCTTAGATTCTACGGGTGCAAGCAGCGAGCACATGAGAGTATAAGGGACTATGCACTAAACCTACAAGAGGCCCTGAGAGCCATTAAGCAGACCGACCCTGACAGCGTGGGAAACGAGGACAGGCTGTTGACCGAACAATTTATAGAGGGACTATATTGCAATGTCCACCGAACCCAGTTGCGGGCCATAGCCTTACAGGATCCTCATCTAGACTTTGCACAGTTCAAGGACAGAGCCATCCGGGTGCTCCGAAAACCGGCACCGGGTGGCGTTGTGGCCCACAGGCGCCCTGCTACCGCTTACCACCAGGGGGCGACACCCTTAACGGCAGGGCCAGTGGGAGCTAATGCGCAGGCTTTGAACAATGACCCGGCTCCAGACCTGCACCATCAGGTCCAAGAGCTAGCTAAAAGCGTTGCTGCGCTAACCCGAACTGTGCAGTCTTTACAGGTTTCCACTCCAGGGAAGATCCAGCTGGCATCCGGACCGGAGGACATCCCGTGGCGTCGACCAAGGAGGACCCCACCGGCCAGAGGAAGACCCAGCGACCGATACAACGAGGACGGACAACCCATCTGCCGCCGCTGCAATCAACCCGGACATATGGCAAGGTACTGTCCTTTAAACTGGCACAACCTGGGGTAGAGGGCCAACCCCCAGGAAAAAGATCACCAGGCCCATCGAACTGGCGCGACAAATATGTGGGAGGACGTCCAGTCTTGCCTGTGGTACTGGATGGCATCCCTATGAGTGCCCTACTGGACACCGGGTCACAGGTCACCACCATCCCGTACGTGCTCTTCAAGCAGTACTGGAATGACTCGGATATAACCCGCTATCCAGACGACGACTTGAGTATCATCGCCAGTAATGGTCAGCCCGTGCCACAGATCGGATTTAAAGAGATGACCATTAAAATCGGTAGAGTCGAACTGGCAGCACAGGGACTGATCATTGTAGACATTGACAAGCGCGAGAGTCACCCAAAGATAACTCTAGGAACTAATGTAATTGAAAATTGTCTTGCAGAGGTGATTTTCATTTTACAGCAGGTTGCCAAGAACGCCAGCTCCGGCCAGCAGCGAGTGCTCCAGAAAGAGATCCGGGCACTGATGCGACGGCAACAGGTGGAACTCTCCGGTGGTGAGATTGGTAGCGTAAGAATGTGTGACCCTTTTCCTATTGCCATGCCCCCAAAAAGTGAAATGATGATTTGGTGCCGGGCAGCTATTGGTCTGAGAGGTAGAGATTACCAGGCAATGGTAGAACCACTCTATTCAGACAGTAGGCCCACCATTTTGACAGCCCGGGGGGTGGTTGATGTACGCCATGGAAGGGTGCCCGTTCGCCTAATAAATATCGGGAAAAGGGAAGTATACCTGCCCCGGTATGCTACGCTAGCCAAATTATATACCATCAACCAAAACTCTATACAGTCTGTGGAACCCTTGCCTCCATCTCACCCGGAGGAAGGTAACGGCTCTAAGAAAATAATGGAGGATTGGTGTCAGCAACTACATTTGGGTACTGACTCCACTCCCTCCCATCAGAAACAGGGAGTCTATCGGGTGGTTCAAGAGTACGAGAGAGTGTTTAGTAAACACCCGTTAGACTTCGGGCGAGTCAAGGGGGTAGAACACCACATCCCCACGGGAGACCATCCTCCCATAAAAGAGAGGTATCGACCCGTACCCCCTGCACACTACCAACACGCCAAGGGGATGCTTAGAGACATGAAGGAGGCTGGGGTAATCAGGGATAGCTGTAGTCCCTGGGCAGCTCCACTAGTCTTAGTCAAAAAGAAAGACAACACCATGAGGATATGTATAGATTACCGGAAAATCAACCGTATCACACACAAGGATGCGTACCCCTTACCAAGGATAGAGGAGTCTTTGGCTGCTTTAAAATCTGCTAACTTCTTCTCTACCTTGGATCTCACTAGCGGGTACTGGCAGGTTCCTGTAGCAGAGGCGGACCGGGAGAAGACCGCATTCACCACCCCGATGGGACTTAGCGAGTTTACCTGCATGCCGTTCGGACTCTGCAATGCACCAGGAACCTTCCAACGATTAATGGAGTGCTGTCTGGGACACAGAAACTTCGAGACGGTCTTGTTGTACCTGGACGATGTCATCGTATATTCCAAGACTTATGAGGACCACCTGAAACATCTGGCGGAAGTGTTCGAAGCCCTGGCAAGTTACGGCCTGAAGGTGAAACCCTCTAAGTGTCACCTCCTGAAGCCAAAGGTGCAGTACCTGGGACACGTGGTGAGTGCTGACGGAGTGGCTCCCGACCCTGATAAGATCACCGCAATTAAGGAATGGCCAAGCCCCTCCAGCGTAAAGGAAGTGAGGCAGTTCCTCGGGTTGGTAGGCTACTACCGAAGGTTTATTCCCGGTTTCACCAAAAAGGCAGCTCCTATGCAGGACCTCCTGATAGGCCAGTCCAGGAAGGCCAAGAACCCGAAGCCACCCTTCAGATGGGAGAAGCTGGAAGAAGAGTCCTTCCGCCAGCTGAAGATGGCCCTCACGGGGGATGAAATCCTGGCGTACCCTGATTATAGCCAGCCCTTTATCCTCTACACCGACGCAAGTAACATCGGGCTAGGAGCCGTACTGTCCCAGATCCAGCAGGGGAAAGAACGGGTAATTGCTTACGCCAGCCGAAAACTGCGACCCACCGAAAGAAACCCTGAGAATTACAGCTCATTTAAGCTAGAGTTCCTGGCAGTGGTGTGGGCAGTCACTGAACGCTTTAAGCACTACCTCGCTTCTTCCCGGTTCACCGTGTACACGGATAACAACCCGTTGACACACCTGGACACAGCAAGACTCGGTGCCCTAGAGCAGAGATGGATGGCCCGCTTGTCCAACTATGAGCTCACAATCAAATACCGGGCAGGACGCTCCAATACCAACGCGGACGCCCTGTCCAGAATGCCAAATCTACCGGACGTAGGGGAAGATTCAGAGGGACTGGAAGAAGTCGAACTCCCCGCATTCCACCGTCATGGGACTATCCAGTATTCCCACCGTGTAAGGAGTAAATCCGCTACGTTTAACCCCTTACCTCATTACAACTGGGTGGAGACGCAAGACAGTGACCCTGCCGTCCGACTGGTAAAGGAGATGCTGACTCGGCCAGATGCACGCCTTGACCCAGACGCTCCGGAGGAAGCCAAGCAACTGTGGGCTGAGAAGAGTCGTCTGTTCCTTTACAAGGGGAAGTTATGCCGCAGGGTGGTTAACTCCCGGACGCAAGAACTAATCTGGCAAGTAGTGGTGCCAAGAAGAGATGCAGCCATGGTGATGGAAGCATACCACGACGGGGCTGGGCACTTCGGATGGAAGAAGCTGGAGTTCCTGCTGCGCGGGCGGTTCCATTGGGTAGGCATGAGAGGAACCATCGAGAGGTGGTGCAGAGACTGTGGCCCGTGCAACCTAAGAAGGAAGGACCGTGCCAGCCAGAAGACTCCCCTGCAGTCCATCGTCACCCGGCAGCCGTTGGAACTGGTAGCCTTGGATCATGTAAAACTGACCCCAAGCAGAAGTGGCTACGTCTACGCGCTAACCATCGTGGATCACTACTCCCGGTTCTTGGTTGTCATCCCCGTCAAGGACTTAACAGCTCAAACAGCAGCTAGAGCCTTCCAGCAGCATTTCTGCCGTCCACACGGGTACCCGGACCAAGTGTTGACGGACCAGGGACCTGCCTTTGAAGCGGAGGTCTTCCAAGAATTCTGCACTCTGTATGGCTGCCGGAAGATAAGGACGACACCCTATCATCCGCAAACTAACGGACTCTGTGAGAAAATGAACCAGGTGGTGATAGATCTTCTGAAAACATTGCCCCTGGAAGAACGCAGTCTGTGGCCCGAGAAGCTGCCCGACCTAGTGGACCTATACAACCACATCCCGGTAGGTTCCACCAACTGTACCCCGGCTTACCTGATGAGGGCAAGACCTGGTAAGCTACCTGTTGACCTGGAGATGGGAGTCCTGACACCCGAGGACACTTCACCAGAAGCAGACTGGGACACAGAGAGGCAGCAGCAGTACCGGAAAGTACAGGAGAGCGTGGAGCGAAGTCTCTGTCAAGCTAGGGAAAGACAAGAGAAAACTTACAACCAATATGCTCCCGCTGTTCCCCTGGTGCCCGGAGAGCAGGTCTTGAAGCGGAAAAGACGGCTCCACAAGTTGGACGACCAGTGGGAGAAGGACCCGTACACCGTACTGCCCTCAAGCCACGACAACCCGAAGGTCTGTACAATCAGCAAAGACGGAGGGGAAACCACAGCCATTGTTTCCCGGGATCACCTGAAGAAGTGTCCCGAACAGCTACGGAACCCTGAAGAGGAACAAGAGGACCCTCGACCCGTAGAGGAAAGGGAAGATGTAGTTAGTACTGTGCTCGGAGACTTCCCTCGGTCTTGGACTCAAGTCAATGGTGCTGTGGTGGTACCCGTCCTCACGTTCCTCCAACCAGCATCCCAAGTGCCTACGGAGACACAGGTAGAGCTGGAAGAACAGCCGGTCCAGGAGGCAGAAGGCCCCACACAAGCAGACCCGGAAAATCAACCCTCTGCTTATAGTGAGCCTGCCATACCCCTAGTGAGCCAAAGAGTCCGTAGACGGCTGCCCAGTGTACCCTTAACAGCTCCTATACCCTGTAGCTCAGGACCAGTCAGCCAGCTCCGTAGGTCCACTAGGGTCACTAGAGGCCAGTTACCCGCACGTTGGAGGATTTGAAGTGTTTAAATTGTTTTATTTGTGGTCACCTGTCTGTTACTTGTAAATAATTATGTGTTTCTAGTTATTTTTAGGAGTCTTTGGTGGATTTACCGGGAATCCTTTGTGTATAGTTGGAGCGTAACCCAGGACGGACTAAAAGACTGTTAAGGACTCGGGGCAGGACAGACCCCTACCTGGTTACGTCTCCCTGTTTTGGTGAAATGGACACCTTGCTTTTCTTCAAAAACTGCACCCGGTTGCGGACACTCCGTGACCATCTTTATGTGTTTTTCTTATTGTATTATTATTGTTTATACCTTGTTATGTTTACAAAAGTATGTTTAGTCCCGGAGTACTAAATTTCACTAGGGGGGAATGTGGCACCCCAGGGGTCTGGTTTCCACAGTAATGCAATATTATGTCTGAGAGCAGGTGGGAGGTCTCTTGGTCAGGAATCCTATGCATGCCACACCTCCTGCCCAGTCCTGGGAGGGGAAGAACTTCCCCTATATAAACCTGGGGCTGAGGCAGGGTTAGGGAGTAGAGCAGAGAACAAGAAGATGAGCAGCCATAGGAAAGAAACAACAGGAGCTCTGTGGGAGCAGTGCTACAAGGAGTCAGGGGCTGGCAGCTGCAGAGCTCGCCCTGACTGAGAAGTTATCACCGGACCCGGAGTCCGAGGCTGTGGGGACTAATCCTTACCCAGCAGCAGAAACCGTCCGGCAGGGGATTTCAGGTCCTCTGGCCCAGAAACCCGAAGGCACGGTCACACGCGTGGGACCAGCACCGCCGTCGTGGAGCGGAAGCCACTAGAAGGCCCCGAGTCACCGGCCATACGGGTGAGCACCACACGGTACACTCAGGGACGTGGGCTACTTTTACCCGCCTCTAGCAAGGTAGCCAGAAGAGTACAGTTAGTTGGGAAGGCCTACAACTCCACCTGGCCAGGGGAGATCCCATCTGCTCAAGGACTGACCAGGCCCCGATCGCTAGCAAGTACTCCGGGAGGGTCTATCTTTGTCACCAGTAAAGACCCTGAACTACACCGCATCGTCTCTGAGTGGTTCCTGCTACCCCCATCATCCACGTCGGCTGCCCTGAGGCCATACCCCTCCCGTTGGGGGTTATACCATCCACGCTGCACCATCCTTCCACCGGCCTCAGCGGTCTGCCCTGCAGTGGCAGCTCCATAGCTGCATTCAACGGGTGGCGTAGTCATCCAACATCTACTGCTAATACTCTGCCACTTAGTCTGACTCCCTGGGCACGGACCGGGTCAGCGCCACGAGACTACTACCCCCAACAGATCCGGCTCCGGGTAGGCTCCCGCGTGCGCAACGCTGCGCGACACCGGCCCAGGGGTGCGTCACATTCAAATATTAAAAACCAGATAAACAGATCCGCCACTGGTTTGACCACCCTGAGCCACGGGACCGGGTCACCGCCACGGAGATACAACCCCCAGCATTATACAGAGACCCGGCTCCGGGTATTCCCACACACACGGCCCAGGGGGCGCGTCAGATATACATAGCAAAAAACAAGTACAATAATCTTGAACAAAAACAAATCACCGACTGGTACAGGAGGAGCGAGGACCCTGCCCGCGAGGGCTCAGTCTACAAAGGATGGGTGAGGATACAGTAGGTGAGGGTACAGCTGGTCGTGGAGCGGTGGTTACTGCAGGTTGTAGGCTTGTCGGAAGAGGTGGGTCTTCAGCTTCCTTTTGAAGGTTTCCACGGTAGGCGACAGTCTGATATGTTGAGGTAGAGAGTTCTAGAGTGAGGGGATGCACGGGAGAAATCTTGCGTGAGATTGTGGGAAAAGAAGATAAGAGGGGAGTAGAGAAGATCTTGTGAGGATCGGAGGTTGCGTGCAGGTAAGTACCGGGACGCTAGGTCACAGTTATATGGAGGAGACCGGCTGTGGATGGCTTTGTATGCCATGGTTAGGGTTTTCAACTGGAATCTCTGGATAATGGGGAGCTAGTGAAGGGATTGACAGAGGGGAGAGGCCAGGGAATAGCGGGGGGGACAGGTGGATTAGTCAGGCAGCAGAGTAGAGTTATCTGACAGGAGAAAACCAACTCCTTTGCCATGCTTGCCGATGAGGTGAGGGGTGTGGGAAAGGTGGAATCCAATGTATGAAAGTGCAGCTGGAGAGGCCATGTCAGAGGGGGTGAGTCAGATACCATTGATGCCAAGGAAGGAAAGTTTGTTAGTAATGAAAAGGTCATGGATATAGGAAAGTTTGTTGCAGACGGAGAGAGCGTTCCATAGAGCTCCTGTTGGTGGGATTGGGGAAGGGGGGGGTAGGCAATGGGTATAGGTTAGACAGGTTGCGGAAATTTGATAGATTGTGGATGAGAGGTAGAAGTGACTGTGGGGATGTGATGAGGAGGGCCATGATTTGGAAAGATATCGCCAGCAGTGAGGAGGAGCAGAGAAAGTGATATTAATGGGAGCAGGAGAGAGCGTGAGGTGACTGTCTGTGTTTGGAGACCGAGGATTGTATGTTAAGGAACAGATCTGAGGAGGAGGTGAGACGGAGGGAGAGATGACCACTTCATTATTAGGTGTAGGGATGAGAAGGGTTAGTAGAACGTGTAGGACTATAGGGGTGAGAGTGAAAACAAAGAGAATTTTATTTACTATGGCTGTGCAGTTACCTTCTGTTATCTTCTGGTTCAATTCTGGTCTTACTCAGTGCAGCACACTGAAAGGTTGCTCCCAGATAGGTCGTGGACAGAAGGTATGTGTCCCCGAAGTACCAAGCTTCTGTAGGACACAGAGAAACAGGCTCCAGCACACATAGTGCTGAGAGGGAGTTAAAGGGCCGGGTTTTACAAGCAGCTGAAAGCTGGGGGGGAACAGCTGCTCACTTACCTCCAGTCCAGGTCTTGGAAGGCCTGATTTAAGACAGCTGCGCCTGTCTCAGTGGTGCTGTGTGTTGTGCAAGGTGAGCAAACCTTGCATGTGCTGCTCAGTCTGCTGCAGGCAGAGAAAAGTGTGGCGCCCTGCTGTGCATTGGTGCCACAGAACCCAGAAGGGTGCATGGATGGATTTCTCCACAAGAGGCCCTCGCTACATTCACACACCTCCACCTTCCACCTCATACCAGCAGAGGGAGCCCGGATAGGGATATATATATGGAAGGTGAAGCCAGGCAGCTCAGTGAGAGTTGAGTGTGCAGTGTGCTCAGGAGGGAGCAGCACGCAGGCTGCTGTGTGAGGCAAACTAGGCCTCCAGCAGCCCTGAAGCCTAGAGAGGGCCCCGAGCGTGGCCGAAGGTGAGAGGAAGGAAGGAGTAACAAAGGGGACAGAGGAGCATAGTAAGCTCACCCCGTTATACAAACCGGACACCGGGTCCGCCCCTACAGGGACTCATTATACCCAGTAGGAATTACCGGAATCCCTGGAGAACTACAGGTCCCAGGTTCACCAAAAGCTGACTGCAGTACCATGGCTAGGAGTTACGGAGGCCCCAGCGACCAGGGAGAGTGACTCCAAAGAGAAGGCCCTACCACCAGATCAGCAGGTGCAAAGACAGACAGTAACCAAGCTAGGCCTAGCTTCAGGCAGGTCAGAGCTTATCAAGCGGAAGCAGACGATCAGTCCACCCGCTCACTGGGGAGAAGTCCAAAAGTGCGCCCTTCGCCTGGAGTACCCTGGACTGTGCCTGCATCATCATCAGTAAAGGTACTGAAGCGCACCCCCTTGTGAGTGTCTGTCTTTCCTCCGGGACTGTCCTGCCGTCTCTCCCCTGCACCACCATCCATCTACCCCTACACTGCCCTGAGGCCTGCTCCACTTGTGGGGAGCCATTCCATCTCCAGCTGCCCTAACACCTGCCTCAGAGGACTGTTGCAGCGCTGGTGATCCTCACAACACGTATATGAGGCACCGCAGACTAAATTCCTAATGATCCGATAAATGGTTGATCTAGGGGCAATCTTACAAGCAGCAATGTCCTTGCCTGCAAAGCAATGATGACTGCACACATTTCCTTGAAGGTAATCAGAAGACAATGATTTGAAGCACCAGCCTGCTCTTGTAATTCAGTAAGCATGACTGAGTGCTATAAGCTGCTTTGTCCTCTTTTACTCTTTGTCCTGAGCTAATGAGAAGATCACTGAAATGATGTAAGCAGATCATTTTGTGGTAGGGCAGAAATTCTGTGGAAATGGGGGTTTTGTGGTTAAGTAATTTCCTTGTGAAGACATTAATATGCATTTTTTTTAACCATTCATCTGATCATTCTTCATAACAATCTACAGTTAATGCAAATTGAAACAATAAAAACTGAAGCAGCCAACTTTCTGAAAGCCAGAATGTGTTTCAGTCTCCAAACTTGCCGACTGTGTATTATTGTGTTACCTCTTTTGTATATTATTGTGTCACCTCTTATCTTGTGTATCTCCTCTCTTTTCAGATTGTTAGCCACATGCTGCCAGGACAGAGCTTGTGGTCACAATCATGAGGCTGGTGATTCTTGATGACTATGCCCTGGCCAGCGAATGGGCAGCAAAATACATAAGTAATTGCATCGCCCGGGTTCAATCCTGGACCCGACAATTACTTCACACTTGGGCTACCCACAGGTAATGTGCCTTTTATCTATCTTTATCCAGTTTTCCACGAGTTGGTTCAAGCGTTTTAGTTGTGGATTGAACTATTTTTACACATGTGAATTATGAGAAGTCTTCACGAGTAAGTCAGATGTGTACGACAAAGTTTCGTAGAGGAGGGAGACTTCAAGTTCACTGCTGAACATCTGCTCTCCATGTTTCGTTGCGATCTACCAGTGTCTCCGAAAGATTTGGCCGCTCTCTACTGTTATATGCAAGAATGTGCCAATTTTCCAAAGGAACAAGGAGATTGAGTAGCTCAGCCTCTTGCCACTGATCAGCAAACAAATTTGGAGAAAATAATTGGACAAAGCCTGAAGGACGCTGTAATGCAGGGCTGTGTTCTGGGGGATCGATGAAGACATAAGAAGCATGATCTGTGCCCAACAGTATGGATGGTAATCCAAAGCCTCCATAACCAAGGCATGGAAGGCACTCGGGAAATAGGAGTGTGAGTTGGGGGTCTCCCAGTGGTAATACAGTTGGAATCACTTATTATTAATACAACGGGGAACTGTTTTTATTTCAATTAACAATTTAAAGGGGTTGTCCGAAACCAACACTGAGTTAATCCTAAATCTCTACTTAATGTAATAATCTAATTGCTTTTCTAATATACTTTAATTAAAAGTTAATCTAAATTGATCTAACTGGGGTGTGTTTGTATGTGTGTGTGTGTGTGTGTGTGTGTGTGTGTGTATATATTTGTTTGTTTACCAACTTCCTGTTTGATAATATTTAGCTTGAAAATCCCCAGTGCATCCTGGGATATGAAGACGGACGTGATCAGGGAGCAGAGGCTGCGGTCACTGCTGCTGCCTCTTTCCCCACCCTGAATGAAGCGTCATCAGTGATGCCTGTTTCAGGGGCTGGGCTAGTCCTTGCTACTCTGCGCACGTGTCGGTTGTCAATTCTAACTCTCAGTTGCTCAGCAGGATCTTGTCGCTGTGCAATATTCTTTTTAATGCGCAGCGTAAGGGATTCCTCAGAGACGGCACCGTGGAGATCACGCAATATCTCACCCTGCCGTCACTGTGTCACAGATTTCATCCGGAGCCGCGAGCACATGATCCAGATTACTCGACAGTTCAGCAGTTTTTGGGGATTATGAATCTCAAGAATGCTACCTCCCGGAAGTTAAAATACAATAATTGAGGGGCCAGGTGAAGAAAGCCATAACAAATTTCTTTGATATCCCTTAGAGGTGCAATGTACCTGTTGGGTACCCTGACATCGTGCTTCCCAGGGGTTCTGTGAGCACAATACCATTCCAGGCTTCTGTGACGTCTCTACTCGATAGCCCTTTTGTTTACCCTGGGAGATGGGGGACTCGGAGTCGGGTCCTGAGATGGAGAGATGGGGTGCAGCCGTGGCCCGGACCCGACCTGTGCTCAGGGCCGTCACATTAAAAGGATGGTGTGGGCTTATCCGGATTGAGTGGCTGATTCCGACTACGCCACCTGTGGCACCTGGTGAATGCCACCAGTGCTGCTGCAGTCCGCTGAGGCCTGGTGTTAGGGCAGCCATGGTTGTTACTACTCCCCACAGGCAGAGCAGGGCCTCAGGGCTGGTAGAGACAGGATGGAGGGGGTAGTAGTAGAGGAGTACGGGTGCCGCGTCGTGCGGTGTAGCGCAGAATAAACAGTTCGGAGGCCGTAGGGGTGAACTTCCAAGGCTTTATTCACATTAGAGATGGCAGAAGGAAGGCGACTCCCTGCTCCCCGTTGAGTCCTGCGGTCACCAGGGACGAAGGTCCGACAACCTCCGAGCAAGTCAAGCATTCAATCGGGACCCCGCACCAGAGTGTTCCTGAACTACAGACCGTATCCTCTCCTCTCTGTGTGTGTGTAGATAGGCCGGATCTCCCTCTGAACTCCTCTCAGAACAAGGGCACGGGTGGCTGCTCCGCTCCTTCCGATACCCGATGGGATCCTCTGGGCCTACCGGGCTTTCCCAACCAGGACATGGAGTAGCAAGGTCGGGTGTCGGGGGCCGGTACCCCTCTTGCAGCCAGACTCCCTCTGAATATATCAGGTGGTGAGGACAGGTGGCGTACACTGCTCCGTCTGCATCCTCCCCTGGATCCATTTGCTGTGGAGCTACACTCTTAAGCTCCGGGCCTTCTTGGTCGTGGTCCTTGACCGGGTTGAGACATTCCTTGTCTGCAACCTGCCCCTCGTCCCAAGGCCGGGATATGAGGGCTGTGTCTCCTTCCACTGCAGGTCCACACAGGATCCACATTCAGGGTGGGAGATCACAATGCCTCACAGTAATTAACAGCACAAAGAACAAAACCAAAGATGGCTTTTTATTAAATATGAAATTTAAAGTGTCACTAAATTGTAAGTCCTCCACCCTCACCCACGAACTGGTTCCCCTCACTCTTGGTTCCCCAGTCTCCCTGTAACCAGGAGGGCAGCACCTGGTGCATACTAGCCCCCTCTGGTGGAGAAATGTGGTGTTGGATGCAAAGGTTGGGTCCCGACCATCACGCTGTTCTTACCTTGAAGGAGAAACACTACACTCCATTACAGAAGTGCAGCATCCCTGTTGCGGTCGAACCCTCAGGGGCGCCACAGTTCTACTGTGGGATGTGCTACATAATGAAGTTTCTCTTAAGGGGCACTTGGAAGGGAAGATGTCCTTATCACCCCGGTCAGTAAAATCTTTATAGTAGTGGCAGGATGAGCCTAACCTATCTCGAGGGGTTCCCTGGGTACTTAGGGTCACTAGAACAATTAACACAGATGCGAGTCCGAGAGGGTGGGGAGCCCGTCTGGGAGATATGGTAGCCCAGGGGACCTGGTCAGATATCGAAAAGGGTCTCTCCTCCAATGCAAAAGAACTTCTGGCGGTAGACAAGGCAGTGAATAATTTCTTACCTTTCCTTCAGGGCCAGAATGTAAAGATCCTCTTGGATAATCTAGTTGCGGTAGCATATGTGAACCACCAGGGGGATACATGGTCAAGATCGCTGATGAGAGTGACAGATCATCTCTTCCAGATTACAGAAAGTCACCTCCTTTCCCTGATGGCCCTCCATATAAGGGAAAAAGAAAACATGAGAGCAGATTTCCTAAGCTGCTATCCTCTGATGCAAGGGGAATGGGAACTAAATCAAGGAATTTTTACCCAAATAGCCGAAGATGGGGGGGGGCCTCCGGTCAGGTAGATCCGTTTGCCACAAAACTAAATCGGAAGACAAAGATCTTGTGTTCCCTAAATCCCCTAGCTGTGGACGCTCTCCTGATACGTTGGGATTTCAGCCTGGCGTATGACTCCCCCCCCCCCCTCCCCCGGTTGGCTTTTCTTCTCATAGTCATAAGAAAGATCAGGGAGGACAAGGCCAGGGTTCCGCTGATCGCACCCTTTTGGCCCAGGAGGCCCTGGTTCACATGCCTGAGGAACATGTCCATCTCCGATCCTTGGGTTCTTCCAGAGATTCCATATCTCCTTCTCCGGGGTCCGATATTCCATCCTCAAGCAACTGGCCTCCACTTGACGGTGTGGAACTTGAAAGGACACTGCCAAATCAGAAAGGTTTTTCCCAAGGTCTAGTAACCATCCTGATGCACAGCAGAAAACCTGTTACAACCCAGATTTATGCCACAAGTTGGAGAAAGTTTTTGTCTTTCTCTGGTTCTGGGGTTGATGGGGAGGAAGTGCCAATAGGACAAATCTTTGGAGTTTTTACAAAAAGGTCTTGAACTAGGGTTATCCACCAGCACCCTTAAAGTACAGATTTCTGCCTTGGGTGCCCTATATAGCTGTGATGTAGCTTGTAACTACTGGGTTTCTCGGTTCATTAAGGCAGCTTTTAGATCTAGACTCATTATTAAAAGCAGCTTGGTTCCATGGGATTTAAATTTGGTTCTAAAGGCCTTGACTAGCTCTCCGTTTGAGCTAATAGTCAGCAACCCTTAAATCCCTCTCTCTTAAGACCGCTTTAATATCTTTAACCTCGGCCAGGAGCATTAGTGACAGCCAGGCCATGTCTATGGCCTCGCCGTTTACTCAAATTCTGGATAATAGGCAGGATCTGGTCTAAAAATCACTCTCTCTCCCTAAGGTAGCTACTCGTTTCCACAGACTTCAGGAAGTCCTCCTACCCTCCTTTTGTCCACATCCTAGTAACCAAAAAGAGGTGGAGTTACATATGTTAGAAGTGAGGAGATGTGTGGTTAGGTACCATTCAGTTACCAAAAGCTTTAGGAAAGATAACTCGTTGTTTATATCCTACCAAGGGGCTAGGAACGGTCTAAGGTCACAAAGTCCACCATAGCTAGATGGAATTGGGAGGCCATTTCTCTATCATATACAGTATAGACCAAAAGTTTGGACACACCTTCGCATTTAAAGATTTTTCTGTATTTTCTTGACTATGGAAATTGTACATTCACACTGAAGGCATCAAATCTATGAATTAACCCATGTGGAATTATATACTTAACAAAAAAGTGTGAAACAACTGAAAATATGTCTTATATTCTAGGTTCTTCAAAGTAGCCACCTTTTGCTTTAATGATTGCTTTGCACACTCTTGGCATTCTCTTGATGAGCTTCAAGAGGTAGTCACTGGAAATGGTCTTCCAACAATCTTGAAGGAGTTACCAGAGATGCTTAGCACTTGTTGGCCCTTTTGCCTTCACTCTGCGGTCCAGCTCACCCCAAACCATCTCGATTGGGTTCAGGTCTGGTGACTGTGGAGGCCAGGTTATCTGGCGTAGTCCCCCATCACTCTCCCTCTTGTTCAAATAGCCCTTACACAGCCTGGAGGTGTGTTTAGGGTCATTGTCCTGTTGAAAAATAAATGATGGTCCAACTAAACACAAAGCGGATGGAATAGCATGCTGCTGCAAGATGCTGTGGTAGCCATGCTGGTTTAGTATGCCTTCAATTTTGAATAAATCCCCAACAATGTCACCAGCAAAGCACCCCCACACCATCACACCTCCTCCTCCATGCTTCACGGTGGAAACCAGGCATGTAGAGTCCATCCGTTCACCTTTTCTGCGTCGCACAAAGACACGGTGGTTGGAACCAAAGATCTCAAATTTGGACTCATCAGACCAAAGCACAGATTTACACTGGTCTAATGTCCATTCCTTGTGTTCTTTAGTCCAAACAAGTCTCTTCTGCTTGTTGCCTGTCCTTAGCAGTGGTTTCCTAGCAGCTATTTTACCATGAAGGCCTGCTGCACAAAGTCTCCTCTTAACAGTTGTTGAAGAGATGTGTCTGCTGCTAGAACTCTGTGTGGCATTGACCTGGTCTCTAATCTGAGCTGCTGTTAAACTGCGATTTCTGAGGCTGGTGACTCGGATAAACTTATCCTCAGAAGCAGAGGTGACTCTTGGTCTTCCTTTCCTGGGGCGGTCCTGATGTGAGCCAGTTTCTTTGTAGCGCTTGATGGTTTTTGCAACTGCACTTGGGGACACTTTCAAAGTTTTCCTAATTTTTCGGACTGACTGACCTTCATTTCTTAAAGCAATGATGGCCACTCGTTTTTCTTTACTTAGCTGCTTTTTTCTTGCCATAATACAAATTCTAACAGTCTGTTCAGTAGGACTATCAGCTGTGTATCCACCAGACTTCTGCACAACTCAACTGATGGTCCCAACCCCATTTATAAGGCAAGATATCCCACTTATTAAACCTGAAAAGGCATACCTGTGAAGTGAAAACCATTTCCGGTGACTACCTCTTGAAGCTCATCAAGAGAATGCCAAGAGTGTGCAAAGCAGTCATCAAAGCAAAAGGTGGTTACTTTGAAGAACCTAGAATATAAGACATATTTTCAGTTGTTTCACACTTTTTTGTTAAGTATATAATTCCACATGTGTTAATTCATAGTTTTGATGCCTTCAGTGTGAATGTACAATTTTCATAGTCATGAAAATACAGAAAAATCTTTAAATGAGAAGGTGTGTCCAAACTTTTGGTCTGTACATCTAGCGGCGAGGAAGTGCCAGAAGGGCTGAAGGCTCATTCCACCCAGGCTGTGGCGACCTCCTGGGTTGAGAAGACAGGTGTCTCGATAGAAGACATATGTAAGGCTGCTACCTGGTCCTGTCCCTCTACATTCCATAGACACGATAGGTTAGATATGGGTGTATCGGCTGACCTCACCTTTGGGAGAAGAGTGTTCCAGGCTGTGGTCCTTCAATAGATTACTTCATCTCTGTAATTCTCTCGTGGTGCTGTCATGGTCGACCGATAAAATCTTAAATTACATACCGGTAATGGGATTTTTCGGAGACCATGACAGCACCCTTATATTCCCTCCTTTCACGCTTGTGGGAACACTCCCCTTTTATTAATTATAATCTCACACTCAGCAGGTGTCGTCTGGTATGGCAATTTTGTGATTGTTTGCTGTGTTTATTAACCACTTCGCACCAGAGCCTGTTTTTGCCTTCGTGACCGGGCCAATTTTTTCAATTCTGACCACTGTCAATTTATCAAGTAATTACTCTGGAACGCTTCAGCGGATCCCCCTGATTCTGAGATTATTTTTTGTGACATGTTGTACTTCATGATAGTCATAAAATTTCTTCGATATCACTTGCGTTTATTTGTGAAAAAATCGGAAATTTGGCGAAAATTTTGAAAATTTTGCAATTTTCAAACTTTGAATTTTCATGCCCTTAAATCAGAGAGATGTGTCACACAAAATAGTTAATAAATAACATTTCCCACATGTCTACTTTACATCAGCACAATTTTGGAACCAAAATTTTTTTTTGTTAGGGAGCTATAAGGGTTAAAAGTTGACCAGCTATTTCTCATTTTTCCAACAAAATTTACAAAAACATTTTTTTAGGGACCACATCATATTTGAAGTCACTTTGAGGGGTCTTTATGACAGAAAATACCTGAAAGTGACACCATTCTAAAAACTGCACCCCTCAAGGTGCTCAAAACCACATTCAAGAACTTTATTAACCCTTCAGGTGCTTCACAGGAATTTTTGGAATGTGGAAGAAAAAAATTAATATTTAACTTTTTTCACAAAAATGTTAATTTAGACCCAATTTTTTTTATTTTCACAGGGGTAACAGGAAACAATGGACCCCAAAATTTTTTGTGCAATTTCTCTTGAGCACGCTGATACCCCATATGTGAGGGAAAACCACTGTTTGGGCGCACTGCAGGGTTCGGAAGGGAAGGAGCGCCATTAGACTTTTTGAATGTAAAATTTGTCTGAATAATTAGCAGACGCCATGTTGCGTTTGGAGAGCGCCTGAGGTTCCTAAACAGTGGAAACCCCCCACAAGTGACACCATTTTGGAAACTAGACCCCTTAGGGAACTTATCTAGATGTGTGGTGAGCACCTTGCACCCCCAGGTGCTTCACAGAAGTTTATAATATTGAGCTGTAAAAATAAAATTTTCACATTTTTCCCACAAAAACGTTTTTCATCCCTTAATTTTGCATTATCATAAGGGTAATAGGATAAATTGCACCATGAAATTTGTTGTGCAATTTCTCCTGAACACGCTGATACCCCATATGTGGAGCCAAACCACTGTTTGGGCGCACGGCAGGGTTTGAAAGGGAAGGAGCGCCATTTGACTTTTTGAATGTAAAATTTGTTTGAATAATTAGCGGACGCCATGTTGCATTTGGGGAGCCCCTGATGTGCCTAAACAGTGGAAACCCCCCACAAGTGACACCATTTTGGAAACTAGACCCCTTAGGGAACTTTTCTAGATGTGTGGTGAGCACCTTGAACCCCAAGGCGCTTCACAGAAGTTTATAATAATGAGCTGTAAAAATAAAATTTTCACATTTTTCCCACAAAAACGTTTTTCATCCCTTAATTTTGCATTATCATAAGGGTAATAGGATAAATTGCACCATGAAGTTTGATGTGAAATTTCTCCTGAACATGCCGATACCCCATATGTGGAGGCAAACCACTGTTTGGGCGCACGGCAGGGTTTGAAAGGGAAGGAGCGCCATTTGACTTTTTGAATGTAAAATTTGTTTGAATAATTAGCGGACGCCATGTTGCATTTGGGGAGCCCCTGATGTGCCTAAACAGTGGAAACCCCCCACAAGTGACACCATTTTGGAAACTAGACCCCTTAGGGAACTTATCTAGATGTGTGGTGAGCACTTTGAACGCCAAGGTGCTTCACAGAAGTTTATAATAATGAGCTGTAAAAATAAAATTTTCACATTTTTCCCACAAAAAATGTTTTTCATTCCCTAATTTTGCATTATCATAAGGGTAACAGGATAAATTGCACCATGAAATTTGTTGTGCAATTTCTCCTGAGTACGCCGATACCCCATATGTGGGGGAAAACCACTGCTTTGGTGTACGGCAGGGTTCGGAAGAGAAAGGAGCGCTATGTTGGCTGGGATAGGTTGCAGACACCATGTCACATTTGACGAGTCGCTGACATGCCGAAACAGCAGAAACCCCCACAAGTGACCCCATTTTGTAAACTACGCCTCTCAAGGAATTCATCTAGGGAAGTAGTGAGTATTTTTTCATTTTTAAATTTATACCATTGGGCAGTGAAAAAAGCATAATTATATTTTTACCACAAAAAAATGTTTTACCCTCAGATTTTACATTTTCACACAGGGCAATGGGTAAAACTGGTGCCGAAATGTGTCACACAATTTCTTCTAAAAGTGTCAATACCCCATATGTGGCTGTATCGTACCGCTCAGCCATACGGCGAGATCTGGGAGGTACGGAGTGCTATTTGACAATTGGAGAACAAATTATTGTAGAATAGGCATTTGGATTTGGGAGCACAAAATTTTCTGAATTTCTTTTGGGGGGCAAGGGCCATTTCGCTTTTCCAGAGCCTTTCTGCTACCAGTAACTTGGAAGTCCCTTATATTTTTAACAGATGACGGACCTGAGTGGGGACTAGCTTTTTTTGAGGTCTGAGTTGAAGCTTTTATTGGGAACATTTTACGTAACATTTATCCGGCGCTCTAGACTGAGCACTTACATCGGGGTTTCCATCTAAATTTCCAAGTGATGTAATTCAGATGAAACCCCTGCAGCAGAGTTACTCTGGACTCTGTCTGGCCTCTGTTTAGCGGTGTCCTTTTTTTCAGGAGTGCACAAAACTGTGGCCAACCGCACTTTTATGCACGCCTAAAAAAACTGACACCGTGGGATCACAGGCCAGACGGCATCCACAGTGGCCTATATCTGCCTCATTACAGGGAATCTTCCGTCATGGGTTCCGGCTGAATCACATATTTCAGAGATTTACACGGAAACTCTGGTGTAAGCGCTTAGCGCAGAGCGCAGGATAAATGTGAGCAGAGCCTTACTGCAATCTTTGGGCGACATAATAAACAAATTAGTAGCAGGTGAAGAATTGGTTTTATTTATTTTTTACGCCGTTCCTCGTGTGATATAACTGTTTAGATTACTTTATTCTTCGGGTCAGTGCGATTACAGAGATACCAGATTTATATTGGGTTTTTATGATTGACAGCTGTCACACACTAAGAGACGCTTTTTTTTGCAAAATCTAGTTTTTGCATCGCCATATTTTGAGAGCTATAATTTTTCCATATTTCGGCCGACAGAGTCATGTGATGGCTTGTTTTTTGCGGGACGAGTTGACATTGTTATTGGTACCATTTTTGGGTACGTGACATTTTTTGATCGCTTTCTATTCCGTTTTTTGGGAGGTAAAATTAACAAAAACCAACAATTCAGGAACTGTTTTTCGAGGTTTTTTTTTTATGCCATTCTGTGTGTGGTAAAAGTGATCAGGCAGCGTTATTCTTCGGGTCAGTACGTTTACTACATTTGCTGTATTTTTTTTTATGTTTTGGCGCTTTTACACAATAAAACAATTTTATAGAAAAAATATTTTTTTTACATTGCTTTATTCTGAGCGCTATAACTTTTTTATTTTTCGGCTGATGGAGCTGAATGGCGGCTTTTTTTTTGCGGAACACGATGACGTTTTCAGCGGTACCATTATTATTTCCGTTTTGCTTTTTGATCGCATTTTTTTCCACTTTTTGTTTGGCGATATGATGAAAAAGCATATTTTTTTGCTCCGTTTTTTATTTCTTTTTATTAGGTGTGCACAGAAGGAGTTAATTAGTGTGACAGTTTGATAGATCGGGTTGTTTCGGACGCGGCGATACCAAATATGTGTACTTTTTTGGGTTTTGCATAAATATACGGATTTATTGGTTTAATATTTTATTTATTTATTTTGTGATATTTTTTAACAGTTTAAAAACATTTTTTTTTACTTTTTTTTTACATTTTTACTTAGTCGCTGTATGGGACATTAATTTTTATTTTTCTGATCACTGATCTCATGTAATAAAATAGACATATATTACATTACATGAGATCTTCGCTGACTGTTTCACAGTCAGAGTCTCCTGCCAGGCTTCAGCTGCAGGCTGAGCCAGGCAGGACACCATATATGGCAGATCTGGAGGCGGTCATGTGACCTCCAGCTGCCATAGCAACACCAGGTCCTGGAAGGTATAAGGGGTCGTCGGAGAGGTAAGTAAGACGACCCCCTCTCCTCTGTCTATCTTCTATGTGCCGCGATCACTACAGTGACGTTGGGACGTTTATCTACAGTGGGCGGTCGGGAACCAGTTAACTTGGCGGTCCTCTCAATGCTCTGTAATCCAAACTGAGGCGGGAGAGAGGTGGCACCATTTTAAGCCTGTAGGTTTCCTCTCCTTGGTGGGCGGATCCCCTCTCTCGTGGTGCTGTCATGGTCTCTGAAAAATCCCGTTACCGGTAAGTAACTTACGACTATTCATTTGATGGAGCAATCAAAAAGTTGTAACCCAAAATGGTATTAAAAACGGTCTTAGAAAATTGGAACACAAGCCAAACAATTTGTTTGCAAAGTTTAGAATTTTTTAAAAGCAGTAAAATGTTTTCGTTTTCTTCTGCACCATTTCACTTTATTTGGAATTCATTGCCCTTTTTTTTCTATATGTTGCACAGTAAAGTGAATGGTGTCTTTCAAAAATGCTGTAATTTTGTCCCACAAAGTACACCTCAACCCTACTGTATTGAATAGTGTCTGTGTGACGCCCTGCTGTGCATGGAGTCACAGACCAAAGGGGGGTGCATTTCAGGTTTTCTCCACAAGAGGCCCTCAGAGCATACACACACCTCCACCCTACCTCAGAACCACCAGAGGGAGCCCTTTAGGGAATATATAAAGGAGGGTGGAGGCAGGAAGAGAGTTCAGTCAGTTGTCTAAGGAGTGAGTCCAGTCAGGAGTTTCTGCTGAGACACAGAAGGTTAGTGACTCAGCAGGTTTCTGCTGAGAGGAGTTGTTTGGAGTCTGCTGCAAGCAGCTCAGAGAGAGACAGCTAGGAGCGTTGCCGACACTCTAAAGAGCGGCAGAAGAGGCAGCCAGCTTACTGCCAGTGTGTATAGCCTAGTGAGGGCCCAGAGTAGGCCGAAGGCTAGTGGAACAGTAGCATCGGGGACCGAGGAGCTTCATAAGCTCACCCCAGAAATATACCGGACACCGGCTCCGAGTCTGCAGAGCAGTATACCCTCTGTGGAAAACAACCGGATCTTTCCTGGAAGACTTCAGGTCTCAGGATAGCCCAGGAGCTGACACGTAACAGGACCAGGAGGCACGGAGGCTCCGCCATACCAGGAGCGTGCTCTTCAGCAAAAGGCCCTAACACCAGGTCAGCCGGCGCAACACAAGGACTAAGTTAGGCCTAGTTTCAGACAGGCCATAAACTACACAAACGGCAAGGATACAGGAGGCCCTATACCTGCTCACTGGGGAGAGACCTGCAGTGCACCCCTCATCTTACAGTGCTCCAGGCGGTAACGCAACTCCACCAGTAAAAAGGTACTGAAGCCAAACGTGAGTGTGTCTCCCATTTTTCCTTGGCCCCGGCTGGGTCACCGCCATATAGTGCACCTTACCGAACACCGCTGCCCTGAGGCCTAGCTCCACCTGTGGGGAGCTACCCCATCATAGCTGCCGTAACACCGGCCTCAGTGGACTGCCGCAGCGCTGGTGGTCCTCACCAGGCACCACAGGTGGCGTCACGAACTATCATTTTCCATTTAACCCCTTTTTTTTAAGAGAGACCCCAGGGTACGGGCCCGGGAGCCGACCACCGCGACATCCCCCAAGGCCAGGCATTAAGGCCCGGGCGCCGAGTAGTCCCCATCCCCTGGGTGCCACATCTCTCTAACTGGCGTCACGAACAGGATTGCGTGCCCGCGGCAACAGAAGGAGTTGCGCCCGTTGCCACCGGGTACTGTGCGCCTTAAGAAACTGTAAAAAACTCACAGTGGTGAAGCTTTTCCCGCCATTTTCTGGAGTTTCCCGCCTTTGGCCGCCATCTTTCCGGTCGCCATGCGAGAAGAAGGGCGTAACCGCGGGAAAACTAGAGGGCGTAACCGCTGAAAGCGCGCGAAGTCGAGGACACGCCCCACGCACTGACGCAGCGTCAGGTCCTGGCAGGAAGCCCAAGCGAACGCTCTGACGTGGAACGTAAGCGACGCAAGGTCCTATCCGAAGACCTCCGCCTGCAGAGCTGCGGCCTACAGAAGGAAGGTAGGCCACGGTTCACTAGGGGGGCGCCAAGATGTTGCAGCAACAGCCCGACGTCGCTGACCAGGCTGACAGCCCCGATGATGCGCCCGCAGTCGCCGCCGCGCAAGACGGAGCAGCCGCCCCATTACCAGGGCCTGTAGCCCCTATTGTACCATTGACTTTACCGTGCATGCCTGGAGCAAAGTGGCTCCCCCAGTACAACGGCAAGCCGGACACCCTGTCCGGATTCAAGCGCAAAATATGCAGCATCCTGGACATGTATTCTATGACCGGCAAACAAAGAGCTGCAGTAGTTGTGGGACAATTGACTGGTGCTGCGGAGAGAGAAGTAGAGACTTGGTCGGCCACAGACCAGGAATCAGTGTCCACAATTTTCAAAAAGTTACAGACTGCCTTTGAGGACCGCACTGAGGCAGACCTCCGGATGAGGTTCTACCAATGCTCTCAGAAGCCGGAGGACAGCGTTCGGGACTATGCCTGCCGTTTACAGGTGGCCCTGCGAGCTCTAAAACAGGTTAGTCCAATTAGCATAACCAATGAGAGTAAAATGCTAAAAGAACAATTTGTCCGGGGGCTGAGGTCCCAAGCGGAGAGCAGGACTGTGCGTTGGTGGTCCTTGGACCATCCAGATGCTACCTTCGACACCCTTAAGGACATGGCTATCAAGGGACTGCAACCCCTGGAGACAGCAGATACGTCTATCCAGCGTTACCAGGGTGGGGCCACTCCAATGCCAGCAGCACCCACCTTTTCCCCGCTGGCTGCTGAAGCCAAAGTGCAGGCAGCGCCCCCTACTGAGCTGGACTGTCTGCGCTCAGAAGTGCGCCAGCTGACCAAAAACCTGGCCACTGTGATGAGTGCCCTGCAACTACGGACTGAGCCAGAGACGGAAGGAAAGATCCTGCTAGCCGATTGCCCTGAGGATGTCCCCTGGATGAACCGGAGGATGTCGCCACCCCGGAGGAGGACATCGCCACCCCGGAGGAGGACAACGCCACCCCCAGGAAGGACCAACAACCAGCGCCATCCTCACCAAGAGTTCGTCTGCCACCGCTGCCAGAAGGCAGGTCACACAGTGCACCAGTGTCCTTTAAACGAGCAAACCCTGGGTCCGAGGGCCAGCACCCAGGAATAGACTCAGAAGGCCCCTCAGACTGGCACCGCAGGTTCGTGGGAGGAAGACCTTTCCTATCCATCATACTTGATGGCATTGCGATACCTGCCCTGCTGGACACCGGATCCCAGGTAACAATCATACCTGATATCCTCTAGAGCAAATACTGGTCCATGGACAGTCTCCAACCCCCAAACCCAGACTTTTCAGTATATGCCTCTAACGGCCTCCCTCTTGACCTACTCGGGGTTAAGAATGTAGCAGTAAAAGTGGGGAGAGTGGAGTTAAAGGACCAGGGACTCATTGTAGTGAAGACTGTCAATGACGAAAATGGACTGAATATGGTACTAGGCACTAACATTGTTGGTAACTGTTTGGAGGAGGTTGTGTTTTTACTCCAACAGCTCGCTGACGTTGCCAGACCAGGGCAGAGGAGAGCGATCCAGAAGGAGATCCGAGCCCTGACGTACCAGCAGCAAGCGAAGCTGACCGGCGGTGAGATTGGTAACGTGCAGGTAACTGACCCGATACCCATTGTAATTCCCCCAATGAGTGAAATGCTTATCTGGTGTAGAGCAGCAATAGGTCTTAAAGGACAGAGCTACCAGGTGGTAGTAGAACCCCTTAGCTCAGAGCACAGACCTACACTCTTAACCGCCAGGGGGGTAGTAGATGTACGCAATGGGAGGGTGCCCGTCCGTCTTCTTAACTATGGGGAAAACGAGGTTAAATTACCACGTTATGCCACTATTGCCAAACTCTACACTGTAAATAATAACTCTATTCACACGGCGGAGTCCTTAACCTCCCCAGACCAAGTGGAGGATAATGACCCTACAACACAGGAGGGGGATTGGTGTCAACAGCTCCACGTTGGGACAGACACCACTCCTGCCCACCAGAAACAGGGAGTACACCGGGTGGTTCAGGAATATGAGCAGGTATTCAGCAAACACCCGCTTGACTTTGGGAGGATTAAGGGGGTACAACATCACATCCCCACAGGCAACCATCCCCCCATCAAGGAACGGTACAGGCCTATACCTCCAGCACACTACCAGAAAGCCAAGGAGATGTTGCATGACATGAAGAAGGCAGGGGTAGTAAGGGATAGTTGTAGTCCCTGGGCAGCTCCCCTAGTTCTAGTCAGGAAGAAAGATGGAAGCATGAGAATGTGCGTAGATTACCGTCAAGTAAATCGCATTACACATAAAGATGCATACCCTTTACCATGTATTGAGGAATCCCTGGCTGCCTTGAAGTCTGCAAATTACTTTTCCACCCTTGACCTCACTAGTGGGTACTGGCAAGTAGTTGTGGCTGAGGAGGATCGGGAGAAGACAGCCTTCACCACCCCGATGGGACTCTGCGAGTTCAACAGTATGCCGTTTGGACTCTGCAATGCCCCCGGAACGTTCCAGAGATTGATGGAGTGCTGCCTGGGACACTGCAACTTCGAGACTGTGTTATTATACCTGGATGACGTGATTGTGTACTTCAAGACGTATGAGGACCACTTGAAGCACCTGGCGGAGGTATTTGAGTCACTGTCCCAGTATGGGATGAAGTTGAAGCCCTCCAAGTGCCACCTGCTCAAGAAGAAGGTACAGTACCTGGGACACATTGTCAGTCCAGAAGGGGTAGCACCAGACCCGGAGAAGGTCACTGCCATCCAGAAATGGCCGGCGCCGAAGAACCTCAAGGAGGTGCGTCAGTTCCTGGGACTGATAGGATACTACCGGAGGTTTGTAAAAGATTACACCAAGAGAACAGCACCTCTGCAAGACCTCCTGGTAGGACAGTCCCCCAAGGGCAGAAATCCCCCGTTCCACTGGGGTAAAGAACAGGCTGAATCATTTCAAGAAATGAAGAAGATCCTGACAGATGATGAGATCCTAGCCTACCCTGACTACAGCCAACCGTTCCTGCTGTATACTGATGCCAGCAATGAAGGATTGGGAGCTGTCCTAAGTCAGAAGCAGAATGGCCAGGAGAAAGTCATCGCGTATGCAAGCAGAAAGCTCCGCCCGACCGAGAGGAACCCAGAGAACTATAGCAGCTTCAAGTTGGAGTTTCTGGCCTTGGTCTGGGCCATTACAGAAAGGTTCAAGCACTACCTAGCCTCCAGCAAGTTCACTGCCTACACTGACAATAACCCCTTAACTCATCTTGAAACAGCCAAGCTGGGAGCCATGGAACAACGATGGATGGCTCGGCTGTCAAACTACCAATTCACCATAAAGTACCGGGCGGGCCGCAAGAACGCCAACGCCGATGCCCTGTCCAGGATGCCTCACCAGTCAGACACAGAAGAAGAAGTGGATGACCTGGAAGAGGTTGAACTACCTGACTTCCACCGGAATGGGATAACCCACGAGCTACGAGCCTCCAGGAGGCAACGCGGTAAGACGTTAAACCCCTTGCCTCACCACAGCTGGAAAGAGACCCAGGACAGCGACCCGGTTGTCAGCCGTATCAAGGAACTGATAACCCAAGAAGGTTCCTCCCTGGAGAAGGATGCGTCTCTCCAAGCAAAGCAGCTGTGGAATGAGAGAAGCCGGCTGTTTATCTACCGTGAGAAGTTGTGCCGGAGGTACGTCAATCCCAAAACCCACAAGATGGTGTGGCAGATAGTGGTCCCCAAGACGGACATCCAGATGGTGTTGGAGGCCTACTACGATCAAGCGGAGCACTTTGGCTGGAAAAAGCTAGAGACCCTGTTGAAGTGCCGATTCTACTGGGTGGGGATGCGCAGCTCCATTGAGAGGTGGTGCAGAGACTGTGGACCCTGTGACCTCAGAAGAAGAGACTACAGCAGCCAGAAGGCACCTCTGCAACCCATCAAGATGACTCGCCCTTTGGAGATCGTGGCCCTGGACCATGTCTGTTGTCACCTAGTCGGTCAGGATACTCCTATGCCCTGACCATGGTGGATCACTACTCCAGGTTCCTGGTGGTCGCCCCTGTCAAAGACCTGACAGCAGAGACAGCAGCGAAGACGTTTCAAGCATACTTCTGCAGACCCCATGGATACCCTGAGCAGGTACTGACTGACCAAGGCCCGGCCTTTGAGGCTGAATTGTTCAAAGAGTTCTGCCATCTGTACGAGTGTAAAAAGATCAGGACTACACCGTACCACCCCCAAACTAACGGTCTCTGTGAAAAGATGAACAACATCATCATCGATCTACTGAAGACCATACCACTAGAAGAGAGAAACCAGTGGCCAGACCTACTACCTGACTTAGTGGATCTGTATAATCACATACCAGTAAGCTCCACCAATTGCACTCCGGCATATCTAATGCGGGCAAGACCTGGGAAGTTGCCCATGGACCTGGAGCTTGGTGTGGTAGAACCTGAAGCTGATGCGACCACTGAGGACTAGGACACAGCCAGACAGGAGCAGTACAGAAGAGTACAAGCCTGTGTCGAAGACAGTCTCACTCGGGTGAGGGATAAACAAGAGGCGCAATACAACAGAAGTGCACCAGCAGAACCCTTCACACCAGGAGAAGTGGTATTGAAAAGGAAGCGGAGGAACCACAAGCTTGATGACCAGTGGGAGAGAGAACCCTACACTGTGTTGAATTCAAGGTTTGACAACAGGAAGACGTGTTTGATCAGCAAAGATCGAGGGAGAACCACTGCAACAGTATCTCGGGACCATCTAAAGTTGTGTCCGGATCTGCTAAAACCCCAAGAAGAAGTGCCCCTCATCATCCAGGAGGAACCTGAAGAAGCAGTAATCCATACTGACTTAGGTGACTTCCCGGCAGATTGGCCTCAAATAGGAGGAGCGGTGATCGTCCCAGTACTCCACTTCTTCCAGCAACCAGAAAACTCTTTACAGCAAGTTGGACCTGTAAGTGCTGCTGAAGAGCCAGCTCAAGAAGTATCTCCGGCTGGAGCAGAGCAAGAAGGCCCAGCCAATGGTACACTTGCAAGTCCCATAGAGAGGTTATGGCAATTTTACAACTTACCCACACGAAGGGCAGACAGGGTAACTGATGATACAGACATTGATACCCCACAGACCACTGCATTACGCAGATCAGTACGCAGCACGAGAGGTAAACCCCCTGCTAGGTACATTGAATAAAATAGTACAATTTCTGAGAATGTAGATAGTTACCCCTGAGGTATTATGTATTATACTACGTATTGTATTAATGTGTGTAACTTATATTTCTTCCCTTTGAATGGACAATTCAAGTGATATGGACACTTTAACCCTAACCTGTTTATTCCTTATATATGAACTCTGAGGCTGAGGACTTTGTGCAGCCCAAAGATTTTCTTTGTAAATATTTGCACTCCCTGGAGTGCCCCTTTGAGCAACCTCTCCGGAAGAGACTTGGACTTTCTGGTTGCTCACTGCCTACTGCTTTTGCAATGTATATATATATTTTTATTCATGTTTTGTTATGCAACGTTCAAGTGTTCTAACCTCCCATAAAGGGAAGCTTGTTATTTCTATTGTTTACAAAATGTGCTTCAGCCCGGGAGTGCTGACTTTAACTAGGGGGGAATGTGACGCCCTGCTGTGCATGGAGTCACAGACCAAAGGGGGGTGCATTTCAGGTTTTCTCCACAAGAGGCCCTCAGAGCATACACACACCACCACCCTACCTCAGAACCACCAGAGGGAGCCCTTTAGGGAATATATAAAGGAGGGTGGGGTGGAGGCAGGAAGAGAGTTCAGTCAGTTGTCTAAGGAGTGAGTCCAGTCAGGAGTCTCTGCTGAGAAACAGAAGGTTAGTGACTCAGCAGGTTTCTGCTGAGAGGAGTTGTTTGGAGTCTGCTGCAAGCAGCTCAGAGAGAGACAGCTAGGAGCGTTGCCGACGCTCTAAAGAGCGGCAGAAGGGGCAGCCAGCTTACTGCCAGTGTGTATAGCCTAGTGAGGGCCCAGAGTAGGCCAAAGGCTAGTGGAACAGTAGCATCGGGGACCGAGGAGCTTCATAAGCTCACCCCAGAAATATACCGGACACCGGCTCGAGTCTGCAGAGCAGTATACCCTCTGTGGAAAACAACCGGATCTTTCCTGGAATACTTCAGGTCTCAGGATAGCCCAGGAGCTGACACGTAACAGGACCAGGAGGCACGGAGGCTCCGCCATACCAGGAGCGTGCTCTTCAGCAAAAGGCCCTAACACCAGGTCAGCCAGCGCAACACAAGGACTAAGTTAGGCCTAGTTTCAGACAGGCCATAAACTACACAAACGGCAAGGATACAGGAGGCCCTATACCTGCTCACTGGGGAGAGACCTGCAGTGCACCCCTCATCTTACAGTGCTCCGGGCGGTAACGCAACTCCACCAGTAAAAAGGTACTGAAGCCAAACGTGAGTGTGTCTCCCATTTTTCCTTGGAACCGGCTGGGTCACCGCCATATAGTGCACCTTACCGAACACCGCTGCCCTGAGGCCTAGCTCCACCTGTGGGGAGCTACCCCATCATAGCTGCCGTAACACCGGCCTCAGTGGACTGCCGCAGCGCTGGTGGTCCTCACCAGACACCACAGGTGGCGACACGAACTATCATTTTCCATTTAACCCCTTTTTTTTAAGAGAGACCCCAGGGTACGGGCCCGGGAGCCGACCACCGCGACATCCCCCAAGTCCAAGCATTAAGGCCCGGGCGCCAAGTAGTCCCCATCCCCTGGGTGCCACATCTGTGTTATTCACTATGTAATATGTTGTTTTTTATTGTATACTAATGTATAGTGACTAGTGATGATCGAGCGTGTTCTATGACCCATTCAGCGAGCATGCTGTCTAACAGCCGTGGCACTTGCAGGCACGGCGACCTTAAAAGAAATGCCAAGCATGCCAAAATACTCGGCGAGCACCCGAGCATGCTCGCCGAAGGGGTTGATAGAACACGCTCGATCATCACTAATAGTGACCAGATGCCTCTAAGGAATCTTTTTTGGCCTCTGTTTTACTGGTGCTTGAAGTGCAAATTTTTGTAGCTCTAATGATTAAGTAATATGCAACTATGAGAACTGTAATTGCCAATTAACAATTTAAGGGAATCCATCAGATATACCTCTCCCTCCAATTCCCATTCATGACCATGCAGGATTTGGAAAGCTAAATCCATAAACACCTCTATATCTTTTATCTGTTGCTGCATTTCTGAGTGCTCTGGGTGTAACGGAGCACTAACCAAGCCTCAGCCTTCCAAGGTTGCTTCCCTGCCCAGAACCAGCCTCTTTATCTTGATTGATAGCTCACTGTCAGTTTTTTGGGACATCAGGCACCAAGCAAGGAAAATCAGTGAGCTAGACACTAGCACTGGGAACTTTCCCTCCGTACACGCAAAACATAAACCAAGAAAAAAGCAATTTGGCACGTTACTTAATTTATGTAGATTTATAGAATGAAATGTTGGATTTCGTACGAGCTCGATCCATGTTTTTCACAGAACTCATATCTATTATAGTCTAGATCTGTTCACATATTTCTGCGGACCGCGTATTTTTCACTGAAACACGTTGACCTGTTGGATTTTGATCCAAATCAAAGTTTAGAACTTCTCGGATGCAAAACAAAGCTGATGAAAGTCTGAATGAGGCCTTACTCTATAATTTATTTTTTAAGCAGCGTTCATTCCAGGCTGCTGTACACATGAAGAGGGTTTACACACCTAAAATACATATATAAAACACAGAAACAAGCTACCATTGACAGACTAGTATGGAGGGAGACACTGCCACTACGAGCTAACAGTGTGGATTCTGGTGTCTCGCTCCTTCCCTCAGGGTGTATTCCAAAAGCCTCCTCCAATAAGCAAGTTCTGGACAAGCTGCAGGTGGAGAGGGAGCGCGGGATTACGGTGAAGGCCCAGACTGCGTCTCTGTTTTACACTTAGGAGGGAAAGAAGTATCTCCTGAACCTGATCAACACTCCGGTGAGTGTGACGTTTCTTCTTGATTTGTTTCTCTGTGGTCTTGTTGCGGATGTTCAACAGGTCACGGTGGTCGCGTGACCTGTCACATGACTAAATGACGTCATGGAAGGTCCTTTCACACCACCGCGAGCCGTACAAGAGACCAGACGCAGTGGAGAAAAGACCGGGGGCCATCAGAAGGTAAGTATAATGTTATTTTCTCCAATCCCCTCCATGACAGCACACCTGGAGGTAGCCTCCCCATCCTAATTTGGGACAGGAAAACAAGAGGTTAAATAGCCCCTTCCCGCAACAATCCCCAGTGTTTTCCTGTCCCTATGGGATGAAGAGGTAAACTGGGGTGCCTGCGGCCAGCAAGCAGGGCCCTATTAAATTTACCTGCTGGGCTGCAGGGAGCGATCGCCTCCGACCTTCCTTCCTTTGCAGCTCCCGTGTCTCTTTGAGAGCGGGACCCCCCACACACACACTCGCCTGCGTGTAAAGCCGAGTAGGGTTTTGGGGGCTGGGGGCCTCCTGTAGCTCCCCGGCCGGAGTCTCCTCTGTCTTCCATGGCGGCGTGCCGGCAGTCAGGCTTTTGGCCTGCGGGACGTCACTTCTGGTGCGTTCCACCGTGGAACGCATGGGGCCGCGGCAAGAAATTCAAAAGGAGAAGCCGCGGTTTGCCCTGAAAATGAGGATCCTTCACCGGATAGGTGAAAATTTGGCACTGGATCTCGGTCTCCCCTATAAAAGACCCAGATGAGAAGACTCCATTAAGGTAGGACAGAATATTCTGCTACTATGGAGGGTGCTGTTCCACAGCCTGCGTCTGCAGAGCCCAGCGCTAACCCGGACCCAGTAAGTACTAGGTCCTAGGTTATTCCCCACTCTCTTTTGAGCAGGATCCTAAATATATTTTAAATCTCCCCTTTTTTTATTTTTAATTTAGGGAGACAAGGATCCTGCACCGACAGTGGGAGAAAGCTCTACAGTTCGCAAATGTGCCATCTGTATAAAAAAGCTGGCTTCAGGGCATAAGAAACCCCTATGCTGGAAATGCACTGACAACATTGTGAAGGAAGAACAGCCTTCCCTTATGGAAGAAGTCAGGGGAATGGTTCGGCAGGAAATACAATCTTCCCTAGCCTCCTTCTCACAAGCCAGAGCTGAAGGTCCATCTCCCCCCAAAAGGAGAAAATATACAGTTAGAGAGACCTCTGATTCAGAATTAGGGTTTATGGAGGAACCGGAAGAAGGGGTCCTAAGTGAAGATCATGAGGAAGATAGGAAATATTACTTTTCATCTGAGAATATGGAGGAATTGTTGTCGCAGGTGAGAGACACGATGCAGGTGGAAGAGGAGAAGGAAACTCGTACAGTTCAGGATGAAATGTTTGGCGGTCTGAAATCCAAGAAGGTAGTGTTCCCTGTGCATGACAACATTCGGAGTCTTATTTTGGATGAATGGGAGTCACCTGAGAAAAGGCTTAGTATGGCAGGAGAAATGAAGGATAGATTTCCTCTAGATGAAAAGGTGGCTAAGCTATGGATGGAAGTCCCGAAGGTTGATGTACAGGTGGCAAGGGTTGCGAAGAAAACAACCCTTCCCTTTGAAGACTCGTCACAGCTCAAAGATCCTATGGATAGGAAGATGGACAGCCTTCTAAGGAAGGCATGGGAAACATCGGTGGCTTCACTGAAGACTAATATCGCTTCAACTTGTGTAGCTCGTTCCATGTTTCTCTAGCTACAACATCTAGAGGAATATCTCTGGAAAGGTACCACTCAAGAGGACCTCCTATCATCTCTTCCTTTTCTGCAGAAGGCCACTGGATTCCTAGCGGATGCCTTGGCGGAGTCGGTCAAGATTGCGGCAAGATCGGCAGCATTATCAAATTCTACGAGAAGAGCTCTGTGGTTGAAGATGTGGAGTGGGGACAACGCATCAAAATCTAAGCTTTGTTCCATTCCATTTAAAGGAGAGTATATGTTTGGGGCGGTCCTAGACGAGTTGTTGGAGAAAGCATCCGACAAGAAGAAGTGTCTGCCAGAGCCAAAGAATCCAAAAAGTTTCAGAAAGAGACCATTTCTTCCCCCTCAACAACAACAGCAGCAAGCATTTCAGTACAGAGGCAAGGGTAAAACTGGTCGCTGGAGTTACACAAAAGGGGGAAGAGGTAGGAATATCTTTCAAGGTTCTAGGCAGGACAGACAATGACGCCAAGAGGGTAGGAGGCAGAATTGCGAGCTTCCTTCCTCAATGGCAGCTTATATCTTCAGACAGGAAGATACTGGACATGGTGACGGTTGGAGCAGAAACAGACTTTACCATCTACCCTCCAAGAGGGATAGAAGTAATATCTTTACCATCAACAAGATTACACAGGCTCCTAATGTTAGGTCTTCAGAAGCTTCAAAACGCAGGAGTCATTTCACCAGTGCCTCGCATGGAACAAGGAGAAGGACACTATTCTCGGGTGTTTCTGCTAAGGAAGGTCTCAGGTTCTTACATGATAATCCTCAATCTGAAACATCTCAACCAATATGTGAAATACAGAAGGTTTAAGATGGAGTCAATAAAGTCCACGATTCCGTTGATTGGAGAAGGATTTGTCGTGGCAACAGTAGACCAGCCAGAGGCTTACCACCACGTGCCAATTCATCCGGATTACAGAAAATTTCTCAGATTTGCTGTAACTCAGAACCGAGAGTACTTCATTTTCAATTCAATGTACTCCCCTTCGGCATTTCTTCAGCACCCCGCCTGTTTACAAAGTTCATGGCAGAGGTAGTAGGTTTATCTAAGGAAACTGAATATCTGCATCGTCCCATATTTAGACAATTTTTTGGTGATGGTTCCCTCGGTTTCAAGTTTGGAAAGAGACCTCCAGATGACCCTCCAGATCCTGGAATCCTTGGGATGGTTGATAAACTACCAAAAGTCAGATCTGATTCCCTCCACCAGGAAGACCTTCTTGGGAATTCTCCTGGATTCTCAGCAACAAGCCTCTTTTCTGCCAAAAGAGAAGCAGATTCAGTTGAGGTCGAAAGTTTATGCACTAAAGAACCAGAGCGGAGTGTCATTAAGATTCGCCATGTCCGTCCTCGGGTCCATGACCTCATCTATTCAGGCGGTACCTTGGGCTCAAGTGCATTCAAGGATCCTTCAAAACTACATCCTTTCCTGTTGGGACAGATTTCCAAGTTCCCTCTCCAACAGAATTCATCTGCCAGAGAAGGTGAAAGCATCTTTAAATTGGTGGCTTTGTCCAGGAAATCTGGAGAAAGGTTCAGCATGGATTCAACTTCCCTTGTTATCCGTCAAAACAAACGCAAGCAAAAGGGGATGGGGAGCAGTAGTCTCCCACGTGGCCTTCCAAGGGGTCTGGTCGCAAGAAATAGCAGAGCAGTACTCAAACTTAAGAGAAATGAAAGTGGTGGAAGAAACCCTATGGGCAGCCAATACTGTGCTTCAGAGGCCACATGTCAGAGTCTACTCAGACAATATGACAACTGTAGCCCACTTGAGACATCAGGGAAGTACAAGAAACAGGAGGTTACAGATGATCTCCGAAAGGATCTTCCACTGGGCGGAGCATCATCTACTATCCTTATCGGCTCTGCATCTGAGGGGCTCCGACAGCTATCATGCAGATCTTCTGAGCAGAAAAGACATTCATCCAGGGGAGTGGAGCATGAACTCGAAGATATTTCAGATGATTGTTCAAAAGTGGGAATACCCAGATGTGGACCTGTTTCCGAACCAGGAAAACGCAAAAGTAAGAGCTTTTTTCTCTTTGAACCCCGAGGATTCAGCAACAGGGATAGATGCATTCGCTCACCCTTGGAAAGTTGGGCTCGCTAATGCTTTTCCCCTGATTCTGTTAATACCAAGGACTTTACAAAAAATCAGGTCGGAAGGGGTCAAGACTATCCTAATAGCTCCAATGTGGCCAAAAAGAGCATGGTTCGGAACATTGAGCAGTCTAAGAATGGAGGATCCATTGATTCTTCCTCGAATCCACGATCTGCTGCATTAGGGCCAGATTTTGCATCCGGCCCCTCAGAATTTGGCTCTAGCAGCTTGGCTTCTGAGACCGCCTTCTGAAAAGTCAGAGGCTTCTCAGTACAGGTGATCCAAATGTGGCGCCCTGCTGTGCATTGGTGCCACAGAACCCAGAAGGGTGCATGGATGGATTTCTCCGCAAGAGGCCCTCACTACATACAAACACCTCTACCTTCCACCTCATACCAGCAGAGGGAGCCCGGATAGGGATATATATAGGGAAGGTGGAGCCAGGCAGCTCAGTGGATTAGTGAGTGCTCAGAGTCAGAGCAGAGCAGGTAGGCTGAGAGAGAGCCTGAGAGCGTACCGACGCTCAGATAGCGGTGAAGACGCAGCACGTCAGCTGCCTAGTAGTGAGGGCCCCGAGTGTGACTGACGGCGAGGAGAAAAAGGGGGGTGAAACCAAGGGGGCAGAGGAGCACAGTAAGCTCACCCCATTATATCTACCGGACACTGGGTCCGCGCCTACAGGGACCCTTTACACCCAGTGGAGATAACCGGAATCCCAGGAGGACTACAAGTCCCTGGCAAACCTGAAGGCTAGACACACACAGGATCAGGAACCACGAAGGCCCCGACGTCCAGGGAAAGTGGTTACCAACCAGAGGTCCTATTTCTGAGCATCAGGTGAAGTAAAAGCAGGACACATAAGCTAGGCCCAGTTGCAGGCTGACCAGGAGCATAGATAGGGACAGACACGGAGCAGGAGGCCCTATACCCGCTCCCTGGGGAGAAGTCCAAAAGTGCGCCCTTCATCTGGAGTACCCTGGACCGTACCTAACAGCTGTACCAGTAAAGGTAATGAAGCAAATCCCCTGTCTCTGTCCGTTACTCCTGCTGTGCCATCGCTTTCCCTGCACCACAATGTTCAGCGCAACCTGCATCATTTATACTGCCCTGAGGCCTGCTCCACCTGTGGGGAGCCGTTCCATCTCAAGCTGTCCTGACATCTGCCTCAGAGGACTGTTGCAGCGCTGGTGATCCTCACCAGACACCACAGGTGGCGTCACGACAAATTCCCTACAAATAATTCCTTTTGGCACTGACCGCCCTGGGCCAGCCACCGCGATAATCCCCGCAGGCAGTCTTAGGCCCAGCTGCCGGGTGCCCCACGACACCCCTGGGGGTGAGTCACATACACTGCAGAAAAGCAGAAAACCAGTCACAAATTCCATCTATGGAAAAATCTAGAAAGCTTTCAAGCTGTGGTATGAGCCTCGTCCATTAGATCCCTTTCGGCCTGACGTGGCCAGAATCTTGGATTTCCTACAGAACGGTCTGTCTAAAGGATTAAGACCAAGCACGCTGAAGGTCCAAGTCTCGCCTTTAAGTTCCTATTTTGATGCTGATTTGGCCCAAAACAGATGGATTAAGAGGTTCATGATAGCTGCTTCTCGGATTAATCCAACAAGAGCTAAAATAGTTCCACCTTGGGATCTCAACGTAGTTCTTAGAGGCCTAACTATGCATCCTTTTGAGCCAATAGCGGAGGCACACATAGACAAATTGTCTTGGAAAGCGGCATTGCTTATAGCTCTGACTACAGCCAGAAGAGTGAGTGAAATCCAAGCCCTGTCTATCAGAGAGACTTATTGTCGTATTTTGGAGGACAGGATCATCCTCCAGTTGGATCCTTCTTTTCTACCTAAAGTGTCGTCTAATTTTCATATGTCTCAGCCCATAATTCTTCCGTCATTCTGTCTAAATCCGTCAAATAGCAAGGAAGAAGAATTCCACGCGTTGGATGTAAGGAGGACTATAATCCGCTATTTGAGGCAGACTGAAACCTGGAGGAAGGATCAGAACCTATTTGTCCAATATGGAGGCCCCAATAAAAGAAAGAAAATTGCAAAAATACGCTAGCAAATTGGATTAAGAAAGCAATTTGTGAAACATACATAGTTCAAGATTTGCCTCCTCTGGAATCCTTGAAAGCTCATTCTACTAGAGCTATGTCGGTCTCCTGGGCGGAAAAAGCTAGTGCATCCATTGAGCAGATTTGCAAGGCAGCTACATGGTCGTCTGTCCATACCTTTGCTAAACATTATAGACTAGATGTAATATCTAATAGAGACTTAGCATTTGGAAGGAAAGTCCTTCAGGCTGTTGTCGCTCCCTAAAATTCATTCTTTGGTATTACTCCAGGTGTGCTGTCATGGAGGGGATTGGAGAAAATAGAATTAGACTTACCGGTAATTCGGTTTCTAAGACCCTCCACAACCTCACGGGTAGTTCCCTCCATTTCTTTATTGATTGGAAAAATCCTTAGTGTTAATAAATATTTAGAGCATTCATACTGTGTGGTCCTTTGAAAACACTGGGGATTGTAGCAGGGAGGGGCTATTTAACCTCTTGTTTTCCTGTCCCTAATTAGGATGGGGAGGCTACCTCCAGGTGTGCTGTCATGGAGGGTCTTAGAAACAGAATTACCGGTAAGTCTAATTCTATTTTTTTTTTTTACCATTTTTATTCTTTTTTTCAACTATTAACTTGGTCACACTATATAAATCCATGCCGGTTGCATGGATTTATATAGTGTGACCAAGTTGTCAAGCACTTTCCAAGTGATGCTAAAATTGCTTGGAAAGCGGTTGGCAACCCGCATGCGGACATGCATGTGAAAAACGCTTCACTTACGCTTGTGCCTGGCAGGAAAAATGCATGGAAAATCTGCATGGGTTTTTTCTGCCAGGGAGATGCAGAAACACTCAAGATTAATCCGGAGCATTTCTGCATCGTGGGCATGTGGCATCCCTGAGGGATCAGTCGCCACAGAGGTACTGCACCTCATCCAGAGATGTGGTGTCTCCCTTCACTCAGGTAAGATGGGAGTGCTGCAGAGAACCCCCTAAAACACCTGCATCCAACATTACACTGCTCCAGGCCGGCTGGAAGGGCAACATGCAGAGCGCAGCTGCTGAGCCCTGTCCCTGGCTGGAGTGGGGGAAACCCAAAGGTAAGGGGAACCAGTAGTGGGTGTGGGTGGAGGAAGCAGTTAGAAGGAGCACACAGTAGGTATATAATGGGAAGCAATCTTAGGGTGGCAGTTCAGAACAGAATGGTCAGTCAGTACAGTACAGACGGTCAGTGAGGACTGTCTGAGAGCAGAGGCTCAGCAGGAGCTCTGCTCCACAAGTAGGGTCCAGGATGGAGGCCCCGGAGGGGAGCAGGGAGTAGGCTCCATTCTAAGAATGGATCCCAGGGGTACGGCGCGTGCAGGACAGCACCCGTACGCCCCGCATCGGCCAGAAGACAGAGGGATCGGTTGCCGCATTCTAATCTAATCTCCAGGGGGTCAGGTTGGTCCCGGATCCGACGTACAGGAAGGACTTCAGCATACCCGAGCGGGATTGAGAGTGGGCAGCACAGGGCAGCAGGGAGAAGAACCTACTGTGAAGACGGTCAAAGTAGGAACACGAGAAAGTGGGGTTCTGCCAAGCATTCCTAAACTTCCTGAGGAAGGATTGAACCCCTGCCAGGGAGAACACGGCGCGACGTGGGAGGCCTTCACCTGTAACGTGCACTTGTGCGTTGCCTGCAGAACTGTGAATAAAATCTTGGACGACTGCACTGAGTTGCCTCCGTCTATTCCTTCACTGGTGCCATTTCCCTCCTTGCACTACAACGCCCAGCGCACCCTCCATCTATTTACACTGCCCTGAGGCCCGCTCCACCTGTGGGGAGCCGTTCCATCTCTAGCTGCCCTAACATCTGCCTCAGAGGACTGTTGCAGCGCTGGTGATACTCACCAGACACCACAGGTGGCGTCACGACAAATCCTATAAATAATCCTTTTTGCACTGACCGCCCCGGGCCAGCCACCGTGATATTCCCCAAAAGCCGCCATAAGACCCGGCTGCGGTGTGCCCCACGGCCCTGTGGGGCGAGTCAGGCAATTAGCCGTAGACTGGCAGACTCGGGAGGTGGTAAAATGGAGCGAGTATTGTCAAGAACACTGCTTGGTCACTCGGATAGCTATGGTGGATCTGATTTCAGGAATGTGTTTTCTGAACAGGGGTGTCAAGAGCTTCCTCCCCATCATCCTTATGATTGCGTCATTAATATTATTCCTGGGGCCAAGCTGCCAAAAAAGCAGGTTATATAATATCTCTGGTTCAGAGAGGCAGGCCATGAAAAACTAGATCACTGAAAGTCTACCATTGGGCCATATAAGACGTTCTTCATCTCCCGTTGCAGTGGGGTTTTTATTTGTCAAAAAAAAAGACTGGGGGTTGCGCCCCCGCCTTGATTTTCGCGAGTTTAATCGGATCACGGTCTGGGATGCATATCCTCTCCCTCTCATCCCGGACCTCTTTAGAAAACCATTTGGCTCCTACGATTTGATTAAACTAGACCTCAGGGGGGCTTATAATCTCATTCACATTGAGGAGATGAGTGGAAGATGGCCTTCAATACTCCTGAGGGGCACTATGAAAAGCTTGTGATGGCATTTGGGTTGACTAATGCTCCCGCTTTCTTTCAACACTGTTAGTGACATTTTTAGTCATCTAGCAGGTAGATCACAACAAACCAATCTTGATGACATATTAATTTATTTACCTCTAGTCACATCAGGTACATGTCAGGCAGGTCTTACAGATACTCAAAGATAATAAAATATTTGTCAAACCAGAGAAATGTATGTTCTCCATTCAGGGTTATTTCTTATCATACACCGTTTTTGCATGGATCTGGCCAAAGTCCGGACGGTACTGGATTGGTATTATATTCAGGACTTAAAGGCATTACAAAGCTTTTGGGTTTCGCCAGCTACTACTGTAAGTTCATCAAAAACTTTTCGGTAGTGGCCAAACCTCTGATGGACGTTTTTGCCAAATAGAAAAAAAAAATTAAGATTTTATTATTTTACTTTCCATTCTTGTAGCTAAACACAATCCAGCTAAGCTTAAAATTGAAATGAAGCCCCTGTACCCCCCTCTCTAGGTGCTTCTGTACCAACTCCTCCCTGGTCCAGGACGGTCTCTATATCACGGCCTCCAGCAATAACCTATTGACACATGATTGTGGCAGCCCTCACGTGCTAATATATCACACTGCCAATAGAAGTGGGAAGCGGCACAGAAATCACAAAATAAAGGCAGTGTTTGTGGTAATGCAAGAATCCAACAAGCAGAGTAATCCACACGTCGTACAACAGCCCAACATGGATGATGAAAAGCTGAGTCTTCAGGCGTCTGTGTAAGAACATCACATTTTTGTTTTCCTCCCAGAATAAGCACCAAATGGAATAGCTGAATGCCAGGATACAGAGACCGGCGGGGTGGCAGGGAAGCGCTGTCCGCTGGATTTTGTGCTGGTTTCACAAGCGGTCACCCTGCAGTTTTCTCTGGATAATGCTGTGGATACTTTTCACAACACATCTAATAATTGTGAACCTTCCGCTCACATGTTTATTATCTTGTCTGCTGGTCAGACTGGGGGGGATGAAAGCTGGACAAGGGATGAAGAATGATTCTTATTACATATAATGGGTGCACTGAGCGATTGTGAAAAGTCGCAGAGGACTGAGAGCAGAAGAGCAGAGGGTTTCCTCTTCCTCACAGGGACCAGCACAGAAGCTGGAGCAGAAGGGCAGAGGGTTTCCTCTTCCTCACAAGGACCAGCACAGAAGCCGGAGCAGAAGGGGAGACAAGGGCTGAGCCACTTACACAGACAGAAAGCTGAGGAGAGGAGGACATGCTATTGCTCCAGGATCCGCTCCATTCATTCCCTATGTGGCATTCAAGCGCTGAGCTCGGCTTTTCCGGAGCCCCATAGAAAATGAATGGAGCTGCAGTTGATCCCTGACTTTCCACTCCTTCCCGATCAGACGATGGCTCGCAGCGGTCAGACCCCACGATTAGTAAGTGATCACCGAGCCTGTGGATAAGTGATAACTTGTTTTCTTCAGACATCCCCTTTAAGTAATGGAGCATGCCAGCAGAGAAGGTGGGAGGAGGCGCTGGTTACAGGGGAGACTTTACCTCTGGAGGCCGCATATAGGGCATGTGAGGGGCGGACACTTCCCATATTCATCATTACTGAGCCCCCGCTCTGTGCAGCTCTTATCTGAGCTGCAGGAGACACAGCAGTTACTAATCAGCCGCTCTCTGTTCACTTGCAGCCGTCCGAGCTCTGCTGTGCCTGTTAGGGGTGAAGTTCGGGTCCTTGGAGGCATCTACTATGCAGCCTGCACAGCAGATCACAGCCCGAGCACAGCGTCTCCGGGTAAATCTCCACCTTGTAAGTTGCTTCTTGTGCAGCAGCCCTATGCAAGTTGCTCCGCTCTCCTCGGCCAGCTCCTGCTGAATACTGAGCTCCTCTGCCCAATCTAGGAGCTCAATAGCCCTGATCACGTCAGTGGTAGCCCAGCGCTGCTGGATCAGATTTACAAATGGCAAACTAATCAGCCCTAGGTATTTCTAATATGTGCAGAGCAGGCGACATAAGTCTGACCGGTGTCCTCATAGACCTTTCCTCAGCCGGGGTCTAATAGGAGCAGTAAGATGGCCGTCATGGGATCCATTGTTAGATCTCAGCTGCCATAGAAACTCATTGGCACCATGATCATGCCTCCCTCTCCTGTCTAAAGTGCCTAAATGCTGTGGAAGCCCCCTACTGTGTCATACAATGGATTAAGCTGCCAGGATCAGGGTTGGCTCCACTGTGGGCCGCTGAGGCCGGAACAGGACTGTGTTATACAGCCACACTTCTGCTGCTGATCTTGTAAGAGCCCTGACAGGTCCTGCCTGATGATAATGTGTCCTATAGAGCAGGTCTTGGTACCGGACTGCCCTGTACATATTTACCACTAGCTGGGAACCAGTTATTTACAAGGTCTAGTTTCGGATGTGTTTGCAGGATCTGTAGTTATCAGCATTTTTATCCTTAAGGCCGAGTTATAATATCACTGTAACACTCTCGCCCTGTGCCTGTATACCTGCCCTGTGTGCTGCACAAAAGTATATAACAAAATGTGTGTACACAGATATCTATCTCCTGAATGGTATTACTGCTAGATCTCCTGTACATAGAAATATGAGGTTCTTAGCGCACATTTTGAGCAAATTGTGCGAGCCCATCTGCCAACGTCAAGGCGACCTCTTCAGATGGGTCCCTACACTAACATTACACTAACTTACTAACTGGGACTAGTTTTTTGTATTATTATTATTACCACCATTTTTACTATTTATTATTATTGCATTAATGCAATTAATTGTAACTGCTATAAAACTAATTAAAAAAATGTAATTCTATTTTTTTTTTATTATTCTTGTGATTCTAATAATGGTATTACTAAAATCCCTATGCCTAAAGCTGTTGATCCAGAAGAAGGCAAAAACCCCAGGACACCTTCAGCCAATTTGTGTCACAGGGGAAAAATTCCTTCTTGACCCCCGGAAAAGGCGATCAGTCCTAGGACCCTGGATCAAACCTAATAATGTTATTACAAGTTATATAATATTACACTAATTATTGTACTACTGGAGTTATTTTAATTTGTTTTTATAAATCTATTTGATATGGTTATTATTACATTGTGCTATCTTATTACAGTATTATTCTTCTTTTCTCTCACTACTAATACTGCCCTATACCTACAGTGTTGATCCAGAAGAAGGCAAAAACCCCAGGACACCTTCAGCCAATTTTTGTCACAGGGGAAAAATTCCTTCTTGACCCCGGGAAAAGGCGATCAGTCCTAGGACCCTGGATCAAACCTAATAATGTTATTACAAGTTATATAATATTACACTAATTATTGTACTACTGGAGTTATTTTAATTTGTTTTTATAAATCTATTTGATATGTTTATTATTACATTGTGCTATCTTATTACAGTATTCTTCTTCTTTCCTATCACTACTAATACTGCCCTATACCTACAGTGTTGATCCAGAAGAAGGCAAAAACCCCAGGACACCTTCAGCCAATTTGTGTCACAGGGGAAAAATTCCTTCTTGACCCCGAGAAAAGGCGATCAGTCCTAGGACCCTGGATCACACTGCTATTCTACCTACTACTATTACTACTGTTATTTTATTACATTCTTACTATTATCACTAGTATTATTACTCATATTACACTAATATGGATATACTACACTATATTACTACCATCCCTTTCCCCCTAGGGATCTTAAGATGCAGTTCGGTCCTCCTCCTCCTATTCTGTCCTCCTCCTCTTCCATCCTCCTCCACTTCTGTCCTCCTCCTCTTCCGTCCTCTTCCTCTTCCATCCTCCTCCTCTTCCGTCCTCCTCCTCTTCCGTCCTCCTCCTCTTCCATCCTCCTTCTCTTCCATCCTCCTCCTCTTCCGTCCTACGCCTCTTCCGTCCTCCGCCTCTTCTGTCCTCCGCCTCTTCCATCCTCCGCCTTTTCTGTACTCCGCCTCTTCCGTCCTCCTCCTCTTCCGTCCTCTTCCTCTTACATCCTCCTCCTCTTCCGTCCTCCTCCTCTTCCGTCCTTCTCCTCTTCCGTCCTCCTTCTCTTCCGTCCTCCGCCTCTTCCGTCCTCTGCCTCTTCTGTCCTCCGCCTCTTCCATCCTCCGCCTCCTCCGTCCTCCGCCTCTTCCGTCCTCCTCCTTTTCCGTCCTCCTCCTCTTCTGTCCTCCTTCTCTTCCGTCCTCCGCCTCTTCCGTCCTCCGTCTCTTCCGTCCTCCGCCTCTTCCGTCCTCTTCCTCTTCCGTCCTCCTCCTGAGACGTAATAAATAGCATTAAAGCTGCAGTAATTGTTTATAATATATATATACACTGCTCAAAAAAATAAAGGGAACACTTAAATAACACATCCTAGATCTGAATGAATGAAATATTATCATTGAATACTTTGTTCTGTACAAAGTTGAATGTGTTGACAACAAAATCACACAAAAATCATCAATGGAAATCAAATTTATTAACCAATGGAGGCCTGGATTCGGAGTCACCCCCAAAATTAAAGTGGAAAAACACACTACAGGCTGTTCCAACTTTGATGTAATGTCCTTAAAACAAGTCAAAATGAGTCTCAGTATTGTGTGTGGCCTCCACGTGCCTGTATGACCTCCCTACAACGCCTGGACATGCTCCTGATGAGGTTGCGGATGTTCTCCTGTGGGATCTCCTCCCAGACCTGGACTAAAGCATCAGCCAACTCCTGGACAGTCTGTGGTGCAACGTGACGTTGGTGGATGGAGTGAGACATGATGTCCCAGATGTGCTCAATGGGATTCAGGTCTGGGGAATGGGCGGGCCAATCCATAGCTTCAATGCCTTCATCTTGCAGGAACTGCTGACACACTCCAGCCACATGAGGTCTGGCATTGGGCACAACCCCCAACTGTGGACATCTGGCCCTCATCCCACTCTCATGGAGTCGGTTTCTAACCGTTTGTGCAGACACATGCACATTTGTGGCTCTACTGGAGGTCATTTTGCATGGCTCTGGAACTGCTCCTCCTGTTCCTCCTTGCACAAAGGCGGAGGTAGCGGTCCTGCTGCTGGGTTGTTGCCCTCCTATGGCCCCCTCCACGTCTCCTGGTGTACTGGCATGTCTCCTGGTAGCGCCTCCAGCCTCTGTACACTACACTGACAGACACAGCAAACCTTCTTGCCACAGCCCGCATTTATGTGCCATCCTGGATGAGCTGCACTACCTGAGCAACTTCTGTGGGTTGTTGAGTCCGTCTCATGCTACCACGAGTGTGAAAGCACAACCAACATTCAAAAGTGACCAAAACATCAGCCAGAAAGCATTGGTACTGAGATGTGGTCTGTGGTCCCCACCTGCAGAACCACTCCTTTATTGAGGGTGTCTTGATAATTGCCAATAATTTCCATCTATTGTCTTCCATTTGCACAACAGCATGTGAAATTGATTGTCAATCAGTGTTGCTTCCTAAGTGGACAGTTTGATTTCACAGAAGTTTGATTTACTTGGAGTTATATTCTGTTGTTTAAGTGTTCCCTTTATTTTTTTGAGCAGTGTATATTTTCTCATGTCCATGTATTTACTACTAAAAGTAATTTTTTACATTTAGGTTTCATTAAGTGTTTTTCACCGGCTATTACAGACTTATTGTTTCCCTGCACATTCAAGTTTTGTGTTTTCTTTGGGCATAGATCAGCTAAAAGGCACTCAGGAAAAAAAAACAGATGAAAGATCTACAAACTCTCCCTTAAGACTAAGGAGCTCACTGATAGATTCTCAGTTAGCTAATTTTGCAGCCAGCAATAGACAGTGCAGCACAGATGCTACAGAAGGCAACATTTTTAATGAAACTCAATTACAGAAATCAATTATCGCCCCAAATACTTGCATTAAAGTAAAAAAAAATGGCCCCAAAGCTGGTCAACCGCTTTAACTCCTTACCAACATCTGCCGTACATGTATGGTATAAGTCAGTAGTGGGTGTACGGAGTAGGGTCAGCTCACCCCTTACATGGCAGATAATGGCTGTGACAAACAACCAGGACCTGCCTCTAACAGCTGCGAGTGGAGCGAAGATCTGCCCACCACTGTTAACCTGTTCAGTGCTGCTGTCAATCTCTAACAGCAGCATTAACAGCGCGCCAGCATTGGGACGCGTCGTTCCATGCTCCCACCGGCGCTCCTGTGACGCGATCATAGGGCGCCGATGGACTGCTATGACATCCGGGGGTCTGCTGAAGCCTCCGTGCCTGTCATCATAAAGCTTCATTTGGGCTGTAAAGAAGACCGTGGTTTTGCTATATGGAGCATTACTGTGGTATCGCTGTATATAGCATAAGCAATCAGATGATGTATACAAATACAGTGAAAAAAAAAATATATATGTATATTTATTAAACCCCACACGTTCAACTCACCTCCCACTAAAAATAAGATAATAAAAATATACACATTTTGTGGTATGGTCTCTTTCAGAGAAATACAATCTATCAAAATATAAAAAAAAAAAAACGATCAGTGAACACAGAAAAAAATTCAAAAAGACAAAATTGCACTTTTTCGTTCGCCTCAATACTGCAGAAAATCCTGAAAGAAGCGATGACCATGACATATGTGTCCCAAAATGTTATCAATAAAGTCCTCTTGCCCTTCAAAAAATAAGCCCCCACACAGCTCCATCAACCAGAAAAATGAAAATGTTACGGGTCTCAGAAAAAACGGTGACAGCATCAAAAAAAAGTTTTTTTCTTTTGCCAAAACTATTGGAGAAGTTTGGTCTTGCTGTAATCACACTGAGGAGCAGGATCCTATTACCAGGTCATTTTTACCACACAATGTACGCCGTTAAAACCGTTCCCAGAAAAACAATGTCAGGCTTTTTTTTCGCACTTTTACTGCACTTGAAATGTTTTTCCCGTTTTCTAGTACTATGTGGTAAATGAATGGTGTCATTTATAAGTACCGCTCATCCTACAAAATAACAAGACCTCACACTATGTGGGCAGATATCAAAAAGTTATAGCCCTTGGAAAAAGCCGAGGAAAAAACAGAAAAAAATATAAATTGGTTATGTCGGGAAGGGGTAAAGCTGAAGAAACGCATGTAACAGCAGAATATGGAGGAAGGTCAGATATCACAGGCTGGTGGATACTACCTGCTCCATCGCTGGCAGAATACTCCACCCCCATGGTGTCCGCTGATATCTTCTCTTGTAGCAACGTATCCAAAATCTATAAAACATCGGGAACAGTCAGCAGAGGGTTTGATGATTGGCTCATATTGGCGATATACTCAGGGGCATTACTGGGGCCAGGGAAGATTGGGAATGAGTAGCGTATTGACTGTTAGAGATGTGATCTCTTCCATTAAAGGGGATGTCTAGTTGGAACAAGTTATCACTGATCTCTGGATAGGTGATGACCTGTCCCAGTGGGAGCACCCCTTTATTATGTGGTATATATGGAGGATGTGATATCATGCAGAGTTCTAGCAGTATTACACTTCGGTCCGTTCTGCGTGCATCTGGGCCATTCCCTATGGAGGAGCGGAGCTGGGGGGAAATATCAGGATCTCGTCGCTGGATCCATCCAGATGGGAGATGTAACGAGTGCGACGCCCCCCACTGGTGTCTCAGCGTATCATGTGTTGGGGAATAATAACTTATTGTCTGGTAAATGTGCTGACTCCTGTCAGCTGTGGTTGCTGAGTGCATGTGATGGGATGTGGCTCCGTCCGTTATATTATATCACGTCTTATACCTATAATCTCTCGCTGATCGCAGGTGTCTGTCTTCACACTCAGATGAGATGGAACAAAATGACCATATAGGACTTTTTTTTTTTTTCCAAATTCAAACCGAGCAATCCTATTGGCTGAGTATGAATGCAGTTACCATGGTGACAGAAGTAGCAGCAGATTTAAAGGGACAAAACACTAATATTGTACCAAAGTGTATTTTATTATATATTTCACATAACTGACTGGGTACACCTTGGTGCGGGTGGGATTGCTTTTTTTAAATCAAAAACCATGTTTACTAAGTACCCTATATTATATATATTCACTATTGCTTTTTACTTACTTATAGCAGGGTATATGCTCATATTGTTTCTATCCTAAGTTTGTCTATTTTCTAATAGAGACATGACCAGTCCTCTTTAGAACTTTATAGTGACCCCATTGAGGTCATGGACTGATATTGGGGATTGCAGAGTTGGGGCAAGGTGACAGGTGACAGTAAGTGACATCAAATGAAGGCTATGGTGCATACACAGTAAATCAGTCGTGTTATTCCACAGAAATGCTGTTCTATAAAACACAAAATATCTTCATATGGTGAGGAGTTGTGTTGTGTTTTCATCATTTACATTCTAGCGTGGTGATCACATAAAATGTAAAAGTCCTATTAAATAATTACTGAATGACAGTAGCCTGTATCCCTGGAGGACAAGTCATTTACCGCTTCACCAGGTTTGATCTTCTAATGCATTTTGATGTTTCAGTATTTGTATATATGTATATATATTTTTTCCCCCCTTAAGGGTATTCAAGCGCAGACGGTGACAAACTTCTTCCTCGCCTTTGAAGCACAGCTTTCAATTATTCCTGTCGTAAACAAGGTAAAAAGCTTAGAGTCGAACACTATCAGACTCCTTCAGTCCCGCAGCAGGTAAATCTGTGAACATCGCCGGCACTCCTGCTGTTCCTAGTACCGATCCCTCTATGAGCGGCTATGCAGTAATGAAGGCAGGATTCACCCCAAACTTGCTCGTCTTTTTTTTCGATTTCCAGTTCTGGTAATTAGTTATACACATGTGTATATCCAGTGGTCAACTCAAAACCTGTGTATGGAAAATCAATTGTTTGCTGTATGTGACGCGCCCCTGGGCCTTCTGTGTCGTGCGGCATCGCGCGCACGGGGGCTTACCCGGAGCCGGATCAGATGGGAGTAGTAGTCTCGTGGCGGTGACCCGGTCCGTGCCCAGGGAGTCAAGCTGAGCGGCAGTGTCTTGAATAGTAGGTGTTGTACGACTACGCCACCCGTTGAATGCAGCTAATATGGTTGTGCAGCGTAGATGGTATAACCCCCAACGGGAGGGGTATGGCCTCAGGGCAGCAGACGTGAATGATGGTGGTAGTGATGGTGCGACAAGGAGACTCAGAAACGTATGATGCAGTTTCAGGGTTTTTACTAACAGATGTTGCTTCAGTCACTGCGGCCGGGAGTGACCACCCGAGCCGTACCGCGTTCACCAGGTGCGGGACTCGGCTAACCCCCAGGCAGTTCCGGAGCGTGGTCCTGAGCTCCCCTCTCTCTCTCTGCTGGCCGTCCCCACCAGGGATCCACCTTTGTCCGGCTCCCTCGGGCCTCTTGGTGGCAAAACCTTCTCTGGCTTTCCTGACCCTATTCGTGGTATGCCTTCCTGGTGGATATGGTGAGGGTCGTGGCAAAACTTGACCACGACCTCCGGTTCCTGGTTAAGGATATTTTGCCTCTGCCAGTTTGGGATCCGGTACCCTTTTCTGCCAACCCTTCACCCGGTGACTTGTGGGATCTCAGGGTTCCCTCTGGTCCTGCGTCTCTGGGCCTTTCTTCCTCCTCCTCTCCACTACAGGCCTGGCCCTGGAGCTGGGCCCAGCCGGAGCCACAGCTCCCTGTCAGCCCTCTTGGCTGAGCTCCTCTGCTCTGCTCCTCCTCTGAACTCGACTCTCCCTGTCTCTAGATGGTGCCCACCATATATACTCCCTCTATGTGTGAGCCCAGGTGACTAGCACCCAATGGGCTCCTACCTCTATGCCCAGAGTCCCTCCCCTATCTGCCCCTACACTACTGGGATGTTCCTCCCCCCTCCCCACTCCAGCCAGGGACAGACGCTATCGTACCTGCACATCTATTTGGTGGGAGTACCGTTGTTCTGTCCCCCGGAAATGGGGTGAATGTAGTGCACGCAGCTATCTGAGCTCAGTCCCACACTCCATCCTTACCCGGGAGTGGAATACCACACCTCTGGTTCGAGGTGCAATACCCCTGTAGCAGCCGAGTCCTCGGGGTGCTACATATGCATCGCATTTGTAGGATGCACACTATTCATTTCAATATGGAGCGGAGTAGGAGGAGACTTTCATTACTGTTCCCTTTACTTCCTCCCTGCTGATAGGAAATGCCATGCTGTTTGCTTGTGTCCTGTGATTACAGCAGCCTGCAACAGTTTTCAAGCGTGCACTTCCCGGCTCAGGCATCAAGCAGTAAATGATAAAATTAAAACGCTGCTATCCCTTTGTTAAATATGCAGACACATAGGATATAGCCACATGTATTGGAGTTTCATCAGAGACCAGTTTGGTCAATATAAAACATCCAGATAATGAAGGAATGTGTGCTATATGGACAACGAATGGCAGACCATTCGGCTAAACATGCAACAACCAAGAGAAATTGCCGAATGTTATGTCCAAAGAAATATATCATATGACACGTAAGATATAATAAAAAACCTTTATTCGACTATGGTTACAGTGGTAAGAAAAGCACAAGAGTGTCCGCATTCATAAAAAGATAGTAGTTATTCTTAGATTTTATATTTATGCAATGATCTATATTTGCTCCTAACCATTATTATGCATGGACATTTTATACTACCCTAAGTGCCTTATAGATATATGTAAATCAATTGCTGAGACTTCCATTTATTATATATGACTGATGTGTGCATATATGCCTATGTAGGTGAGATGCTTCTCATATATATATATATCTTTTTATGAATGCGGACACTCTTGTGCTTTTCTTACCACTGTAACCATAGTCGAATAAAGGTTTTTTATTACATCTTACGTGTCATTTGATATATTTCTTTGGACATAACATTCAGCAATTTCTCTTGGTTGTTATCCCTTTGTTAGTCACTTTTTTATCTTCTTCCCCCTTCTACGAATGCTGTAGTCCGTTATTCTAGAACTGCTCTGAGAATGGTTCTCTCTGGAGTGTTGGGATTTGGGTTTAGGGTGGGTTATGGGAACTGAAGTTCAGATACTTTGTGCATGTTTTATACTATGGAATTACTATGTCATGTATGTTATTTGAAAGATGGAAAATTTGTATTTGGAGCTTTTCAATAAAAATTATTTGATTAAACAAAAATTATGAAATTAAAATTCCCCCCGTTCTTGAGAAAGAATAGGATTTTTACTAAGAGGTAAACTGCAAGTTGCTTGTTTTACTGGCACTTTACATTTTTGCTAGTTTTGTACGATTACACAATCCCTTGTAAAGGCCAGTGCCAGTTGTACATCTCTCCCTAACTCTTGTTCAGCACTATATTTTATGCCCGTTTTATTATATGGTTTCTAGATTTTGTCCAGCTTTGATAAATAATTAGTATTTATACTTTTGCTTTTAGATAGACTTGAAGAATGCAGATCCGGAGAGGGTGGAGAAACAAATTGAGAAGATGTTTGACATTCCCGCTAGTGACTGTATCCGGGTACAATGCGCTCCAGATCAAAATCATTCCTGTAGGCAAATTTAACTTCGCTGTCTGTACCTTGTCTTTTATTTTTTTTTCTACAAAATTTGGCTGGAAAAGGGGCAATGTAGCGAGGAATTTACATCAATTTTTGGTGTTAAAAAAAAAACGAAACTATTTTGTGACGCATCATTTTTGCGCAAAAATGTGCAGCTTCCTATTTTACAGCACTCTTGCAACTTTTAGAAATTGTTCTTGGTAAGCTACACAGGTCTAAGAATGACTGGTGACGTTAAAAGTGGATAAAGATACACGGTGGCTCAGTGGATAAAGATACACGGTGGCTCAGTGGATAAAGATACACGGTGGCAAAGTGGATAATGATACACGGTGGCTCAGTGGATAAAGATACACGGTGGCTCAGTGGATAAAGATACACGGTGGCAAAGTGGATAAAGATACACGGTGGCTCAGTGGATAAAGATACACGGTGGCACAGTGGATAAAGATACACGGTGGCACAGTGGATAAAGATACACGGTGGCTCAGTGGATAAAGATACACGGTGGCTCAGTGGATAAAGATACACGGTGGCTCAGTGGATAAACATACACGGTGGCACAGTGGATAAAGATACACGGTGGCACAGTGGATAAAGATACACGGTGGCTCAGTGGATAAAGATGCACGGTGGCACAGTGGATAAAGATACACGGTGGCAAAGTGGATAAAGATACACGGTGGCTCAGTGGATAAAGATACACGGTGGCACAGTGGATAAAGATACACGGTGGCACAGTGGATAAAGATACACGGTGGCTCAGTGGATAAAGATACACGGTGGCTCAGTGGATAAAGATACACGGTGGCTCAGTGGATAAAGATACACGGTGGCTCAGTGGTTAGCATTGTTGCTTTGCAGCACTGGGATCCTGGGTTCAAATCCCACCAAGGACGACATCTGCAAGAAGTTTGTATGTTCTCCCCGTGTTTGCGTGGGTTTCCTCCAGGTTCTCCAGTTTCCTCCCACACTCCAAAGACATACTGATAGGGAATGTAGATTGTGAGCCCCAATGGGGACAGTGATGATAATGTCTGTAAAGCGCAGCAGAATAGGATGGTGCTATATAAGTGAGTAAAATAAATAAAGATGGAAGTGCTACATAAACATTTATCAAACATCGTGCAACTCTTTGATACATTTGGCAGAAATAATGGTAACACAACCACAAGCAAAACTGACCTGAGGAAGTCCCTTTATGATACATTTTTCGGAAAGAATTTGAAAGATTTAAAGCGTTAGAAATGAAGAAGATTATCCAATATCACAGAAAAAGGAAAAGTCTCCAGATGTTTTTATGCCGGATGCCGGTATGTGTCCATACCTAAAGAAGAGCTGTCAAAAGAATTGGTAAGGAATCCTTTAGTAAACATAAATATCCATAGGGGTTTTGAGTGTTAAAAAAAAAAAGATCTTACGAAAGATTTTGTGATCTGCGTTTACATGAATGTAATAACATTACAGCCCCATTCAGACTTACAGGTTTTACCCATGAGAAACTGAGCAGAACGATATATAGGTTTGTGGGAGAAGATTGAGTATAAATTGTAATTCATTCATTAGATTTGAGAGTCCTCAGTGGTTGATACCTTTAATGGCTAACTGAAAAGATGGTAACAAATTGCAAGCTTTCCAAACTGCTCAGGCCTTTTCATCAGGCAGACCTGAGACCTGAGTAGTCTGGAAAGTTTGCAATTTGTTACCATCTTTTCCGTTAGCCATTAAAAGGTATCAACCAATGAGGACTCTCAAATCTAAATACTCTTCTATCTACTGGCTAACACAGTACAAAGATAGATATTTTTCCTGTATCAATTTATTCAGTGGAATCCTGCTGTTTGTATAGATGAGTCCAGTGGGCGGTCATGCTAGTGATTGACAGCTATCTTTGCCTGCATGGTCATACAGGGAACTGTCAATCACTTAGGACCGCCCACTGGACTAGTGTACATACGGCAGGACTTTCTCTGCATAAAATGCAAGTCTTACTGACTCTCTTCCCACAGATATGTCTATCAGTCTGATCAACTTCTCTGCTCTACAACATCCCCCTACAGATCTTATACCATTTCAACATGACAGGTTCCTTTAATCACCTGCAGACGACATAAGTAGCCATGTTCTGTGTGGCTTACGGAGGGGCTTGATTGCTTGTCAGCTTCAAACAGGTTTCATTTCTTGTGATTCATTGGAGCCGAGTTCTAAACTGTATTAAGAAATTAATTTCTCTGTTTATTTCTATTAGATCTCGGCGAAGCTTGGAACAAATGTGGAAAGTGTTCTTCAAGAAGTTGTCAGGAGGCTTCCACCGTGAGTATGCACTAATGCGGCTCTATCCATCTTCTCTTTATTAAAGGGAACCTGTCACCTTGAAAAATGCTATGTACCTGCAGGTATAGGGTTAATCTGCAGATAAATATTGTTACAATGTTGCCCGGCCGCCTTATTGATAGTGCAGGTACCGGGAGAAAATTAACTTCTTTCCTCCCTGCAGCTGCCGGCCTTCACTCATCGTTGTGCACGGAGGGGCTACAGTCTTGGATCACAGCACCGCTCACTATATGGGAGGTGACGGCTGTAAACCTGGCCCGTATTTTGATTGACAGCTTGCTCTGCACAGATGCGCTGCAGAACCACTTAGAATCTGAGTGAAGGAGAGTAGTATGTTCACAGATAGAGAATATGGCTCATCCACGTGCAGATCTGCTCCACATCCGATTACATATTTGTGGGAGAAACCCTAGTGGCAGCCTCATATTTCTGACATGGATCCTCTAGCACTATTTGTGAAACTGCGGCTCCCAGAATAACTTGATGAGAGACCGTCAGCCTGCTGGGATCTGTAGTTTCACTACAGCAGGAGTGTCATAAGCTGCGGACCTCTGCTCACTCCAGCACTGGTCGGCATTTTCAGCACGTGAACGTACGCTATGCTTTCCGGAGACACAAGGGTGTAGGTAACTTTATCAAACCCTTGACTGTAAGTTTGCTGAACCCTAAGTGGATTCGATTGTTCCCACAGTTTCAGTTTCGGACCATTTAAGGGGAATTTACAGGGTTCTGGCCACTGACCAGGGGGATCAGTATCCCTGTATGTCTTTGTATATACTTGATAGAGACCTAGAACAGGTCGAAACGTTATGTGATGGCAGAATAAACTTTGTCTTTTGGAATTCATCACCCCGGACTGAATGCGGTTTACTTACCTTTATACCTCTTAACAGGATGTCTTATTTTTGTGTTTTAGTCCCAAGATTGAAAAGGGCAGCCCTCTTAAAGCCCTGCTGTTTGACTCAACGTTTGATCACTACAGAGGCGTCGTAGCCAGAATCGCCCTGTGTGGAGGTGACGTGTGTAAAGGCAATAAATCGTGTCTGCCCACTCTGGCAAGTGCTATGAAGTCAATGAGGTTGGTATACTGACCCCAGAGGAAGTACCAGCTGAAAAACTAAGGTTTTTTTTAATAATCTTATTAGCCTTTCCCTCTGTCTTCACCAATCAGCCCTCTGTATTGATGATCAGATCAAAGATCTAGACAGGGATTGTCTCACGCTGCATCTCCTTCCTGATTGTATCACTGAGAAGACAGAAGCTGCCCCATCCCATTCTCAAAGAAATGCAGAACCCAATGCATCTGCTGTCCGTGATCCGCTTATTGTCAGAGGACATCATTAGGGACTGCATTTTCTCATTTCTTAAGAAATTGTTGGGGGATCCTGCTAATCGCTGAATAATAAAACTGCAGCACCGCTCCATTTAAGGCAGTGCTTCCGAAACTCCAGTCCTCATGGCCCCCAACAGGTCAGGTTTTCCCCCCAACAGGTCATGTTTTCAGGATTTCCTCAGTATTACACATGTGATGAAAGTATCATCAAGGAATCAGGAATTCTCTCACCTGTGCAATACTATAGAAATCCTGAAGACATGACCTGTGGGGGGCCGTGGGGACTGGAGTTTGGGAAACACTGATTTTAAAGGGACTGTCAGCAAAGAATGACTGTTGAAACCAAGTACAAGCGCTCCATGGATCACGGCGTGGGCCAATCATTTATATACACCTTCTCACCTGCTTGTTTTACCTCTGTCTCCTTCCTTCTATGGTTCTATGAAGCCAGAGCTGTCAATCAAGGAAGAGGAGGGTGTGGATAGAGGGAAAGCAAGCAGGTGGGAAGGTGTATATAAATGATTGACCCCGTCATTAAGCACCGAGAGTTGGGACTAAGTTTGAACAGTCATTCTGTGCTGACAGTCCCTTTAGGTGGACGAGATAAAGATGCAGCTCATTTCACCGCGTAAGGTTGTTTGCCCACTATGCGCTCTCCACGGCGTCTCCAGACTCTGTCACGTCTGTCGCATGAGCTCAGTTTGAACCTGCTTTCATCTATGAAGAGCACAGGGCGCCAGTGGCGACTTTGCCAATCCTGGTGTTCTGTGGAAAATGCCAAGTGTCCTGCACGGTGTTGGGCTGTGACCGCAACCCCCATCTGTGGACGTCGGGCCCTCATACCACCCTCATGGAGTCTCTTTCAAACATTTGTGGCCTGCTGGACGTCATTTTGAAGGGCTCTGGCAGTGCTCCTCCTGTTCCTCCTTGCACAAAGGCGGAGGTAGCGGTCCTGCTGCTGGGTTGTTGCCCTCCTACGGCCCCCTCCACGTCTCCTGGTGTACTGGCCTGTCTCCTGGTAGCGCCTCCAGCCTCTGGACTCTACGCTGACAGATGCAGCAAACCTTCTTGCCACTGCTTGCATTGATGTGCCATCCTGTATGAGCTGCACTACCTGAGCAACTTCTGTGGGTTGTAGAGTCCGTCTCATGCTACCACGAGTGTGAAAGCACAACCAACATTCAAAAGTGACCAAAACATCAGCCAGAAAGCATTGGTACTGAGATGTGGTCTGTGGTCCCCACCTGCAGAACCACTCCTTTATTGAGGGTGTCTTGATAATTACCAATAATTTCCATCTATTGTCTATTCCATTTGCACAACAGCATGTGAAATTGATTGTCAATCAGTGTTGCTTCCTAAGTGGACAGTTTGATTTCACAGAAGTTTGATTTACTTGGAGTAATATTCTGTTGGTTAAATGTTCCCTTTATTTTTTTTAGCAGTTTACTTTTTTCCCCACTGTATATAGACAAGATGCACAGCCCAAAAAGGGTGTTCTGTGTACCTATGTTCCCTGGAACTTGTAGGGTTTTATTTGTGGACCTAGGAAGGAGAAAATATTAAAAAATCCCCAAATCACCTCCAAATCACCTCCCAAACCAGTGCCCTCTTATACTCATTGTTGTGTATCCCGCCATTATTCTGACATCAACATCAGGCAGGGGTGTCATGTGAGTACTACTTCTTCTGGCTTAGATGAAATATGAATGCTGCAACCAAACAGAAGCTGCAACACTCTTGCGTTGCCCCCACCGGTTGTTAACCTCATGTAACCAGTGGGGTATGCAGCGCTGGTCTGGAGATATCAATTTCTTTTAGATTTCTCACCTCCCTTGGCCCATCAATAGTTGGTGTCTAGTAGTGGATAACCCAATTAAAGGGTTATTTCCCTCTCAGATATATCCACCGAATAAGCCATAAATGGCTAATAGATGTTGGCTCCACCTCTGTAGCCCCCCACAGCTATCGAGATAAGGCTGTATCTCTAGTTAATATGAACATAGAAGTGGCTGTGCATGATAGGCTTTCTCCATTCACTTCTATGGAGGTTCAGAATAATACAAAGGGTTGTAGATGTGTTAATAAAGACTACAATGGAAGTCTAATAACAATACATGGGCACTGATTCCCTGTGGGCACCTGAGATCAGCCACTGAAGCTGTAGGGGGGCAGTGTTAGCTTATATATGCACATTTATATGGAGGGTGTTTGTACATATCCCTATGGACCTGTCCCACATCTATGGATTATTTTACATAAATGAACACTGTCCCATTGTGCAGCAAAGGTCTATACAATAAACTGTGTACACCACTGTCTAATGAGGATAATAGAACTGTACTGGTTATTGTATCATTATGGGATGTAATTGATGGCTGTCGTAGCGCAGTGTTTTAATAATTAATTTACTACATCTTTTTACAGAAAACCACATTGGCAGCACGGCATATACAGTAAAATGTTACATGCATATCACATCAAGTGAAAAATCCCCATGGAAATGCCTCTACTAAAGCACGCTGCTATAAAAAACACTCTGTAAAGTAAGTCCACACTGCAGCATGAATATAACGTGCAAGCTAGAAAACAGGTTTGGCCAAAAAATGTATCCATCAGATAGATGTCAACTGTATACTTTTATAATATAGATCTGGACAAGGGTATATATAGCATAGACAGGATTGGGTTTATTAAGGATTGCATTCATACGACAACCCTACAAGGGAACCTGTCACGTGAAAGAATGGCTATTGACCTGCAGATATGCAGTTAATCTGCAGGTTATTTGTCAAATTTATATAGAGGTCTCAAAAAGTCAGAAATCATAAAGGGATCTAATAATAAAATGTAACCTTTATTTATACAATGCTAAAAAGTCATAAATATGATCTAGGACATAAACAAAAACTGCACCCAAAACGTGAAAATATATGAAAGAAAAATATTATTTCTAAAACCAATTCAAATTGCTGTATGTGAACCTCTCTGATGACCCTCAAATGCTCCCATGAAGGGAGGAAAAAAAGCCCCATGTTTAGGAAGTTGGTGAAATGACGTTGAAGGGAAAGGATCTAGGCTGAGATCCTGGATCCATGGATGAATGGCCTATGGAGTTTGAAGATCGGTTGATCACTGGGCTGGATAAATGTGCTACAGTTGTGGAATCTGTCGTCTGGATTTGATGAACTTTCTTAAGGACTGTTGCTACTGGATACCTGTGTTTCTATCGTTTTATCTTGTCGTCTGGAGGAGCGAGGAATGTGAATACAAACTATACTGGTTGACGATACGAAATCTGTGAGCCAACCAAAAGTTGGGAAACAGTGAGTATCGCCTGGTACAAAGGCAGTTGAACTACCGCCCCAGGAAGGGTATCTTGTGCACTGGGGACAATGTATTTTGGCCATTTACCTAGAGTCGTAGTAAAACCTTTGATGTAAGTGTAGCACCCCGAGGGTTCGGCCGCTACAGGGGTATTGCACCTCAAACCAGAGGTGTGATATTCCACTCCCGGGTAAGGATGGAGTGTGGACCAGGACTCAGTAAGCTGCATGCACCACACACACCCCATTTCCGAGGGACAGCTCAACGGTGCTCCCACTAGACAGAAGTGCAGGCACGACAGCATCTGTCCCTGGCTGGAGTGGGGAGGGGGAGGAAAACCCAGTGGTGTAGGAGCAGATAGGGGTGGGTCTCTGGGCATAGGAAGGAGCCCATTGGTTGCTGGTCACCTGGGCTCATGGTCAGAGGGAGGTATAAAAGGTGGGCACCATCTTAGGTCTTGGTTCAGTTCAGTCTGTGAGGAGAGGTTGAGAGGAGAGCTGACAGGGAGCAGCAGCTCAGGCTGAGTGCTGCTCCAGAGGCAGGCCTAGAGAAAAGGCCAGGGCCTGAGAGGAGAAGGAGAAGTGGGCCTGGAGAAGAGGCCAAGGGAAGGAGAAGACAGAACAGGAAGGAACAGAAAGGGAGAAGAAGAGACAGAGAAACAGAAGGGCTCAGGAACAAGAAGGTGGAAGGGACCCTAAGAACCCACGAGAATACAGGGTGAAGGGTCAGGCAGATTAAGGGTACCGGATCCCAAGTTGGTGGAGGAGAAACTACCCTCAGCCAAAGACCGGTCGTCGTGATGATTTATTGGTGCAACACCTCATCAAACCTGCTAGGAAGGCACCATATAGGACAGCGGAGGACGGGGCCCACGTTTAACCGCACAGGTCCGCGGCAGCTGGACAAAAGTGGGTCACTGGTGAGGCAGGCCAGAGAAAGGACAAAAGGGGGTCCTGAGCCATACTTCTGAACTGCCTGGGAGTTGACCGAGCCCCACACCTGGTGGACGCAGCACGGCTCGGGCGGTCACTACTGGTGCCGAAGTGACCCGGAGCACATGAACTGTGAGTAAAGACCCTGGACAGTAACTTGTTGTCTGTGTGCTCCTTTGCGCCTCCAGCACTACCGGTACTGGGACTCTCACCACCATCACTCCCACCATTCACTACACTGCCCTGGGGTCGCACTCTTCCCATGGGGAGTCACACCATCCCAGCTGCATATATCATCAGCCCCAGCGGACTGCCTTGCAGCGGCGGTTCCTAATAACCGCAATCCACGGGTGGCGTAGTCGGACATTATCTAAAGTACGGTAGAAGACTACCATTGGTCTGACCACCCTGAGCCGCGGGACCAGGCCGCCATTACTACTCCCAGCGTCTCCCTATTGCCCGGTTCCGCGTGCCCCACGGCCCAGGGGGCGAGTCATAAGAGATGAACTATTGTTGCATCGTTAACTTGTCTTAGTGATTATTGCAACCCACAACCTCAGATCTTCACATACAGGATTAGAAAAACATTATTGTTTTCTTTCAAAAGCAATATCACATCTGTCCATAGATTGTGACTGGCATTGGACTTCAGCTCTACTGAAATAAATGGAGCTGAGCTGCAATACCACACAGAACCTGTAGACAGGTTGTGGTGCTGTTTTTAGACAAAAAACACAAGTTTCAGATCATGGACAACACCTTTGAAGAGTTAGGCTGCGTGCTCACTATGTGTTTTTCAAGCGTTTTTGCCGCCAAATTTCCGCAGCGAAAACGCTTAAAAAAACGCTTGGTAATACCTGCCCCATGGTCCCCAATGATAATCCGCATGTGCTGTGCACATGCTGCGGAAATTTCCGCTGCGGATTATCATTGCGGAAAAATACGCAGCATGTCCATTAATTTTGCGGACACGCAGAGTAATTGCCGCCATTGACTTGCATTGAATCGCTTAATATCCGCATGACTACATGTGCACATGCGGATATTAAGCGATTCAATGTGCGGATGTTACCCGGGTCTGGAGAAGAGGGGACTCGGGTACCATAGAACGTCGCGTGACCTGTCACATGACTAAATGACGTCCTGAAAGGTCCTTTCACACCACCGCGAGCCGTACAAGAGACAGGACGCAGCGGAGAAATGACCGGGGGCCATCAGAAGGTGAGTATAATGTTTTTTTTATTTTTTACCATTGTTATTCTTTTTTTTAACTATTAACTTGGCCACACTATATAAATTCATGCCGGTTGCATGGATTTACATAGTGTGACCAAATTGTCAAGCACTTTTATAAGCAATGCTAATATCGCTTGGAAAAGCGCTTGATAACCCGCATGCAGAAATGCATGCAAAAACGCTTGACAAACGCTTCTACCTGGCAAGAAAAACGCATGTAAAATCCGCATCCTTTCTTCCTGCCAGGTAGATGCAGCATTTCTGTAGCATGGGCACTTAGCCTTATGCAGTACTTCTCTCTTTTGTCAGATATTCAGGTGTAAAGAAACACTGCTGTACTCCCAGGAATAGGATTCACATTTTTACAATAAGTTCCCAGGGTCCGCCCGTGGTGTAGAGCTCCAGAGACATTTTTTTCTCCATATTATTAATTAACGCTTACAATATTCTAAATCCAGATGTAGCAGCCACTAATAAGACAGCTGTAGTCCACTACTAGCGCACAGTGATGTGGTGCGCTCCACTATTAACATAGCACAGCATATGGCGGCTGCTATATCAGTACTCTAGAATATAAAAAATAATTTCCATATTCTAAATATACATGAGTGCAAATAATAATTATTTTATAGCACCAACATATTCCGCAGCAATTTACAATACTTGTAAAAACAATATCAGACATTACATCGTAACACATAATTCAACAAAAACTAAAAGGAGTGAGGGCCCTGCTCGCAAGAGCTTACAATCTATTAGAAAATAGCAGGATGAGCAAAAGGGGCTTGTATTGTATAGTCCAGTCGTCATTCTAATAAATAGGGGTATTCACATAACGCTTCATGAACCAGTCATCAGTCAGTACCTGTATAAGGACAGATACAAAGTGCTACTGAGTGCACGGATTGTTGAGAATAGATGACAGAAGGTACAAGATTCTAAGAATTTAAGAAGAGAGAACGGGCAATGATTAGATTAGTGAGGTACTGTGATAGGCTAGTCTAAAGAAATGTGGTTTTGGAGCACATTTAAAACTGTGGATACTGGGAATTAACCAGATTGTTTGGGGTAATGCATTTCAGAGAACTGGAGCAGCATGAGAGAAGATTTTGAGTGGGAGGTTTGGATTATAGAGCATGTCAGGATACAGTCATTAGCATAACAGAAAACGGAGATAGGGTGGTAGACAGAGGTGAGGGAGGAGATGCAGGGTGGTACAGAACTGTGGAGAGTGTTGTGGGTGATATTGATAAGTTTATATTGTACTCTTTAGCAGATGCAACCAGTGCAATGACTGAAACAGGGTGGAAGCATCGGTGTAACAGCTGGACAGAAATATGAGCCCCGCTGACGCATTTAGGATGGATTTGAGAGGAGAGTTTAGTAAAAGGGAGAATATTTAGTAGAGTTGCAGTAGTCCAGATGAGAATGAATCAGAGCAAGGGTTTGAGCATACGACCTATTATATCGGACGAGTGTTATCCTTGGTTTTCACGGATAGCCCTCGTATCCATGTTATTATATTGGGCTGTGCACTTGACCCAGTCATCCGAGGGAGAAAAAAAAATAAATTGGTGACATGTCATATTTTCATCCGAGTGTTGGATCAAAATTGGCAATGCAAGTCTATGGGTCCGTGGAAAACATCTAATCTCACTCGGTAGACATCCGAGTTCAGTCCGATGTCCACGGACTGCCATAAATCGAGAAGGGTGAACAATATATTTTTTCCCACCTCTTAATGTGACTGGAAAGCCTAAATGGCAGTGGATCAGGCCTTCCCTTGGCCTCCGGCAGCTTATCGGTACCCCACAATCGCTTTAGCAGTAACTTCTCCATTTAAATGCCGCTGTCAGAAATTGACAGCATAATCTAAATGGTTAACAGCTGCATTTGATGCTTAGCGCCGGCAATTGCTGTTTGAGACAGATGCCAGCTGTGTGACAGTCAGCGTTTACTGTGTGTGAACCAGGTACAGCTCCTGATCCCACTTCACACACTCGGTCCCATTCTAAGGCAGAATTTTTAGGCGGGCATCTCACAGGGCAATATTTTGCCACCCATTGAGATAAACTTCTGACCGTCACCTGAAACGAGATGCTAATCTGCAGTATATATATAGGACCAGCGACGGACAACTGATTGGTGCAACCTGTGCAGCTGCACAGGAGCCCAAATGATAAGGGGGCCATTACAACCTCCAAAGCAGCTTCTGTCAGGCACATTGAGCCATATACTTTTTTTGTGTTTGTGTGACAGTAATGGGGCATTGCCTCGCACCACTATCAGAGGAGAGATGGTCGCACATGTGCAACTCACTCTCTTGTCTGCTATGACCTATGGAATCTGATTGGGCAACTGCTAAACTTTTCCATGGCACTGGGTGTGACGAGTCACCCTAAGGGTGTGTGCACACATCATCATTTTCGGGTGGAAACTAGAATGTATTGGCTCCTTCCAGGTCCTGACTGCAGGACCTGGAAGGAGCCCATGCATTCTAGCGTCTTTACTAGTGAGCCAGCCAGAATGTATGGGCTGTAGTCAGGACCTGGAAGGAGCCCATACATTCTGGAAGATAGCAGAATCTATGGGGTCCTGTCAGATTTATATTATTGGAGGCAGCAGAATCTATGGGGTCCTGTCAGGTTTATATTATTGGAGGCAGTAGAATGCATGAGCTCCTGTCGGGTATATATTATTGGAGGCAGCAGAATGTATGGGCTCCTGTCAGGTATATATTATTGGAGGCAGCAGAATGTATGGGCTCCTGTCAGGTATATATTATTGGAGGCAGCAGAATGTATGGGCTCCTGTCAGGTATATATTATTGGAGACAGCAGGATGTATGGGCTCCTGTCGGGTATATATTATTGGAGGCAGCAGAATGTATGGGCTCCTGTTGGGTATATATTATTGGAGGCAGCAGAATGTATGGGCTTCTGTCAGGTATATATTATTGGAGGCCGCAGAATGTATGAGCTCCTGTCGGGTATATATTATTGGAGGCAGCAGAATGTATGGGCTCCTGTCACGTATATATTATTGGAGGCAGGAGAATGTATGGGCTCCTGTCAGGTATATATTATTGGAGGCAGCAGAATGTATGGGCTCCTGTCTGGTTTATATTATTGGAGGCAGCAGAATGTATGGGCTCCTGTTGGGTATATATTATTGGAGGCAGCAGAATGTATGGGCTTCTGTCAGGTATATATTATTGGAGGCAGCAGAATGTATGAGCTCCTGTCGGGTATATATTATTGGAGGCAGCAGAATGTATGGGCTCCTGTCACGCATATATTATTGGAGGCAGGAGAATGTATGGGCTCCTGTCAGGTATATATTATTGAAGGCAGCAGAATGTATGGGCTCCTGTCGGGTATGTATTATTGGAGGCAGCAGAATGAATGGGCTCCTGTTAGGTATATATTATTGGAGGCTGCAGAATGTATGGGCTCCTGTCGGGTATATATTATTGGAGGCAGCAGAATGTATGGGCTCCTGTCAGGTATATATTATTGGAGGCAGGAGAATCTGTAGGCTCCTACCAAGTATATATTCTTGGAGGCAGCAGAATGTATGGGCTCCTACCATGTCCTGACTACAGCCCATATGTGGCGTCCTGCTACGCCTAGGTGCCACACAACCCAGTTGGGTGCATGGATTGACTTCTCCACAAGAGGCCCTCACTACATTCATACACTTCCACCCTTCCACCTCACACCAGCTGAGGGAGCCCATTAGGGACATATACATAGGGAAGGTGAAGCCAGGAGCTGAGTTCGGAGTTGTGAGAGAGTGTGCTGGCACTTAGACCAGTGAAGAGGCAGCACGCTGGCTGCTGTGCTTAGGCGAGCCAAGGCCTACGGCACGAATGAGGAGTTAGGGCCCCGAGTGTGGCTGACGGCAAAGAGAAAAGTAGAGAGGAGTTGAGGGGGCAGAGGAGCGTACCAGGCTCACCCCGAAATATATACCGGACATCGGGTCCGCGCCTTCCAGGTTCCTTCATACCCAGTAGGGATCACCGGACACCTGGAGGACTACAAGTCCCAGGTCGATCAACGCTGACTACAGCACCAGGGCTAGGAGTCACGGAGGCCCCAGTGTCCAGGGAGAGTGATCTCCAAGAGAAGGCCCTACCACCAGGTCAGCAGGTGCAAGAGAGAGAGACAGTAATTAAGCCATGCCCTGCTCCAGGCAGGTCAGAAGCTTAGCAAGTGGAAGCGACGGATCAGGAGGCCCTATACCCGCTCACTGGGGAGAGTCCAGAAATGCACCCTGCCTACCGAGTACCCTGGACCATACCACACCGACACCAGTAAAGGTACCGAAGCGCACCCCCGTGTGAGTGTCTGTCATTTCTTCCTGAACCGCCCTGGCTGTCTCTCCCCTGCACTGCTAAACATTACCCCCCACGCTGCCCTGAGGCCCGCACCACCTGTGGGGAGCCGTTCCATCATAAGCTGCCCTAACATCTGCCTCAGAGGACTTCTCCGCAGCGGCGGCTCCCTTTAGCCGCAATCCACAGGTGGCGTCACAAACTCTTATAATCCCCTGTAAATATTTCCCCTTTTGTTGACCTCCCTGGGCCACGGACCGGGACAGCCACCATAATATCCCCCGCAAGCATCCATAGGCCCGGCTGCTGAGTACTCCACGGCTCTGGGGCCCTGAAACAGGTTAGTCCAGCCAGCATGCAAGATAAAAATAAAATGCTGACGGAACAGTTCATCCGGGGGTTGAGGTCCCAGGAGGAGAGCAGAACTGTACGGTGGTGGGCCTTAGATCATCCAGATGCCAACTTTGACACCCTTAAGGACATGGCTATAAAGGGTCTGCAGTCCGTGGAAACAACAGATACTGCTATCCAGCGCTACCAGGGTGGGGCCACCCCAGTGCCCACAGCGCCCACTGCTCCTTCATTAACGGCTGAAACAAAAATGCAAACAGTGCCTCGTAGCGAGCTGGACAGACTACGCTCTGAAGTGCGCCAGTTAAGTAAAACCCTGGCCACTGTCCTGAGCACCCTGCAGCTACAGACGGAGCCTGAGCCGGAAGGAAGGATCCTACTGGCCGACAGCCCTGAAGATGTCCCCTGGATGAGGAGAAGAAGGAGGACAAAGCCACCCCGTAGGAGAACAACGTCACCCCGGAGGAGGACAACACCACCCCGTGGGAGGACCAACGACCAACGTCGCCCTACAGGAGACTTCATCTGCTACCGCTGCCACAAGGCAGGTCGCAGAGCGCAGAACTGTCCTTTAAACGAGCAAACCCTGGGGCCGAGGGCCGACACCCAGGAGTAAATCAACCAGGCCTATGAAACTGGTACCATCGGTTCGTGTGAGGAAGACCTTTCCTGTCCATTGTGCTGGATGGCATTGCGACACCTGCCCTGCTGGACACCGGCTCGCAGGTAACCATCATACCTGATGTCCTCTACAAAAGGTACTGGTCTGTAGATGAACTCCAGCCACCAGCCCGAACCTCTCTGTGTATCCCTCTAACGGCCTTTCTCTTAACCTAGTAGGGTTTAAGGATGTGACAGTGAAGGTGGGGAGAGCGGAACTAAAAGACCAAGGACTGATTGTAGTGGAGTCTAATCCTGGTGATACAGACTTGTATATGATACTTGGTACAAATATTGTTGGTAACTGGGAGAAGTGTTGTTTTTGCTCCAACAGATTGCTGACACTGCCAAACCAGGGCAGAGGAAGGTGCTCCAGAGAGAGATACGAGCCCTCCTGTACCAGCAACAGGTAAAGCTAACAGGTGGTGAGATCGGTAATGTACGGGTGACAGACCCGATACCCATTGTGATTCCCCCGATGAGTGAAATGCTGATTTGGTGTAGGGCAGCAATAGGTCTCAAGGACAGAACTACCAGGCGGTAGTGGAGCCCATTGGCTCAGAGCACAAACCTACACTCTTAACTGCCAGAGGGGTGGTTGATGCACGCAATGGGAGGGTACCCGTACGTCTCCTAAATTGTGGGGAGGACGAAGTTAAATTACCAAGATACGCCACTGTTGCCCGGTTGTATACTGTGAATGATGATGCCATACACACAGTATAGTTCTTGACCTCATCAGACACTGTGGAGGACAATGACTCCGAAACCCAGGTGGATTGGTGTCAACAGCTCCATATTGGGACTGACGCCACTCCTGTCCATCAAAAACAAGGTGTACACAGGGTGGTCCAGGAATACGAACAGGTATTCAGCAAACACCCACTTGATTTTGGGAGGATTAAAGGGGTACAACACCATATACCCACAGGTGACCATCCACCCATCAAAGAACGTTACAGACCCATACCACCAGCACACTACCAAAAAGAGATGGAAATGTTGCATGATATGAAGAGAGCAGGGGTAATAAGAGATAGTTGTAGCCCTTGGGCAGCTCCCCTGGTCCTGGTCAGGAAAAAGGATGGAAGCATGAGGATGTGTGTAGATTACAGACAGGTAAATCGCATAACACATAAAGATGCATACCCTTTACCCCATATAGAGGAATCCCTGGCTGCACTAAAGTCTGCAAATTACTTTTCTACCCTTGACCTCACTAGTGGGTACTGGCAAGTAGCAGTTGCTGAGGAGGACCGGGAGAAGACGGCCTTCACTACCCCGATGGGACTCTGCGAGTTCAACAGCATGCCGTTCGGACTCTGCAATGCCCCTGGAACGTTCCAGAGATTGATGGAGTGCTGTTTGGGACACCGTAACTTCGAGACCGTGCTGCTATACCTGGATGACGTAATAGTTTACTCCAAGACTTATGAGGACCATTTGAAGCACCTGGCGGAGGTATTTGAAGCATTGTCCGGTATGGGATGAAATTGAAACCTTCCAAGTGCCACCTGCTTAAACAGAAGGTTCAGTAGCTGGGGCACATCGTCAGTCCAGAAGGCGTAGCACCAGACCCGGATAAGGTCACAGCCATCCAGAAATGGCCAGAACCGAAGAATCTCAAGGAGGTACATCAGTTACTGGGACTGGTCGGGTACTACCGGAGATTTGTAAAGGACTACACCAAGAAGGCAGTGCCTTTGCAAGATTTCCTGGTAGGACAGTCCAACAGAGGCAAAATCCCCCTTCCAGTGGGGTAAAGAACAGGCTGAGTCCTTTGCAGTGATGAAAGAGATCCTGACTGGCAAACAAATCCTGGCCTACCCTGACTACAGCCAACCTTTCCTGCTGTACACTGATGCCAGCAACGAGAGACTAGGAGCTGTGTTAAGCCAGAAGCAGTATGGCAAAAGGAAGGTGATAGCCTATGCCAGCAGGAAGCTTCGTCCTACCGAGAGGAATCCAGAAAACTATAGCTCCTTCAAGTTGGAGCTCCTGGCCTTGGTCTGGGCCATCACTGAACGATTCAAGCACTACCTGGCCTCCACTAAGTTCACGGCCTATACTGACAACAACCCCTTGACGCATCTAGAGACAGCCAATTTGGGAGCAATGGAACAGCGTTGGATGGCCAGACTGTCAAACTATCAGTTCACCATCAAATACCGGACAGGCCACAAGAACGCCAACGACAATGCCCTGTCCAGAATGCCTCACCAGTCGGACAATGAAGAAGAAGTGGATGACCTGGAGGAGATTGAGCTACCTGCCTTCCACAGAAATGGGATGGTACACGAGCAGCGCACCTCCAGGAGGTATCGCGGTAAGACACTAAACCCGTTACCTCATTACAGTTGGAAGGAGACCCAGGACAGCGACCCGGTTGTCAGCCGTATCAAAGAACTGATAACCCAGGAAGGTTACTCCCTGGAGAAGGACGCTCCTCCACAAGCCAAGCAACTGTGGAATGAGAGAAGCCGGCTGTTCATCTATAGAGAGAAGCTGTGCCGGAGGTATGTCAACCTTAGGACCCATGAGATGGTATGGCAGATCGTAGTGCCCAGGACAGACATCCAGATGGTGTTGGAGGCCTACCACGATCGAGCAGGGCACTTTGGCTGGAAGAAACTGGAAACCCTCCTGAAGAGTCGGTTTTATTGGGTTGGTATGCGGAGCTCCATAGAGAGATGGTGCCGGGATTGTGGACCTTGTAGCCTCAGAAGAAAAGACTACAGCAGCCAGAAAGCACCCTTGCAGTCCATCAAGACCACCCAGCCCCTGGAGATCTTTGCCCTGGATCATGTCAAGCTGTCACCCAGCAGGTCAGGATACTCCTATGCCCTGACCATGGTGGATCACTACTCCCGGTTCCTGGTGGTAGCCCCCATCAAGGATCTGATGGCAGAAACTGCAGCAAGGACGTTTCAAGCATACTTCTGCAGGCCCCATGGATACCCAGATAAGATGCTGACGGATCAAGGCCCTGCTTTTGAAGCCGAGCTGTTCAAAGAGTTTTACCATCTGTACGGGTGTAAGAAGATTCGGACTACGCCGTAACATCCTCAAACCAATGGTCTATGTGAAAAGATGAACAATATCGTCATAGACCGGCTGAAGACTTTACCTCTAGAAGAAAGGAATCAGTGGCCAGACAAACTACCTGACCGGGTAGATTTGTACAATCACATACCTGTGATTTCCACCAATTGTGCTCCAGCGTACCTCATGAGAGCAAGACGGGAAAGTTGCCCATGTGTATTGCCAAGTTTTTAGCAATAAGGTTCGGATATGGCTTTAAAGAAGGCAACCATTTGTAATATAACGCAATTTTATTTATAATAGATCATTTGAAAGATTAAATACAGAATCAAAGGAATAGTATGATATTATGATATTGCGTACACTTTTGTAGATTAAAGGTTACTAAGGTTAAATACTTATAAAGGTTACATACTTACTATTGGATAGAAGAAGAAAAAGATTTCCCTAGTACCATATACATCATCTGTCCGGAAACTTCAGCTGGAGAAGTGCTCAGCGATGGGCAGAGAATGCGTCCTAGGTCCTACACTTTGAAGAGCGTCTTCTTCAAAGGCCCACAATGCTTCTGCCATAACTGAATTCTTCAACAGCTTTATACTTTAGAAAAATGCTTACCCAACCTAATATTACGTAAGCATGAAAGTTCATAGGTTGTTGTCCAACATTCAAATCCCTCGACAGTGGCCAGCTATCACAGATGAGCAATACTGGACAAGACCTGTTCACGGACCATTCTACTTCTGTCATAATGTTTACATATGATAAGAGTAAATCCTACAGCGGGTTATAAATCAGAACAAGGTTTTCTTTCCAGACAGTATATTGTGCTAAGAAGCTATGTATCAGTGAGATACATTCACAGATAAAGTATACCTTAACACAGAATATATAATTAGAATATTGATTAAAGGTTGGATACATCATAATGGGTTTCAGATAGCCACTTATATTTTTGGTACTACAATAAGCTTCTCCATCTTAAGCCATATGTCTGTAGTTTTATTTACAATTTTGTGCAATCGTCTGTCTCTGGTTCTAGCAAACACAGCGTATACAAAGAGCTAATTCCCTTCAGTAATAAAGATTAAACCTCAAACTTAACCTAATGCTTTAGTATGTCTGGACTAATGACCCCTACTCTACTGAGGTAAGACACCTACAAATGCTGAGATGTCTGGTTTATATTTCAATATGGATTTGAAATATAAAATAGCCATTTTTCATGTTCATACTACAATCCACCCTCAGTTATCGGAAACCATATATTATTTATATCCAACGCCATATCCCAAAGGAATAACTTCAACAGATGAGCGACATAGAGATAACAAAGAAGGAATACATTGTATACAGCAACATAAAGCAATACATGCACAAATTATTGCAAAAATTACTCCTAAAATATAGCGTAAGTACCCAAAATCAGGCAGCTAGGAAAATAACCAGTCCCACCATTTACCATCACTTCGTGTGATGTGATTAACATCATCCTGTAACTGATCTATTTGAGACTGCAAATCTTGGCTGTGATCAGACAGATTAAAACAACACATCCCACCAAACTCTTGACATCCATGATTATGAATTAACAACAAATAATCTATGGTTGCCCTATTTTGTAAAATTGCTTTTTGGTAACTTTGTATATCCAATAATATATTCTCTAAAGCTCTACTAGTAATATTTATTGATCTAGCCACAAGAAAAGATAATCTACCTACAGTATGGGCAGCATATACCGCTATGACAGGGGATCCTACCATTGTCAAATATATTCCTAGAATTTCTGATTCAATTAGTAAGTTTACGTTATAATTACAATTTTCTGATAAGCGAAAAAAATCCCCTTTTTGAAGGCTTAATTTTACGAGATGGGAAAGTTATATTCCCACAAGAAAACATCCACCCCTTGGGCAATTTTGCATGTTGTATGTATGAGGGGGAAGTTACTGTATTATTACACTTCATATTTTCCCCGACATTATTTTCTTACAATCTTTACCTGTACGGGAACTACAAATAATATCAATCTCATTATTCCCTGTTTTTCTTTCTATTTTCATTTGCTGGCATTTACCTATTTTATTTTGGTCGCAAGTCATTTGATAACATAGCTCAGCAGATGCAATCTTTTGAGTCTTTATAGTGATCATATCTTCAGTAATAAAATCTTCTCCAGTACAGTTTATACAAGCGTAATACGGGTTGTATGTATAATTCTGAAGCACATCTCCTTCTTCTACCTTCTCAACTTGGATAAATCCCCCTATCAATTTGGTCCACAGTCGTAAGGGGGTTGGTATAGCTACCATACAAGTTTCCAACACATTTGTAGCTGTAGCAGTCTTTGCCATACAAAAATGGCTCATGTTTGTCAGTTGCGCCAAGTAACTCCATAAATTCTGCTTAATTTTCCATAAAACCTCATTCTCCTTCTCCGGCGTTTCTCTTTCCCTTCTGTATAACGGTTGGGTAGTGACAGAGACCAAAAGGACCGTGCCTGTAACACCGATCATCCACCATCTCCAATTTTGAGTCTAAAATGGAAATATATATACATTAGTCTCTGAGATAACACCTGTCTGCAGGAACATGTTCCCACTTCTCTTGTCCTGGCTTCTTCACTTTTAACACATTGTCTGCCCCTAGGGCGATCACCTCTGCAGGTTCTGGAGGACCTTAATCTCCAGGTTGCTTCACCAAGATTTTTGCACCATCATTCAGAAAATGAGTGGAGCCAAAACCTCTGTCTCCTCCAACTGTTATTATTGTAGGAGCTGTTCCCTTGATTATTTTCATTTTCTGAATAGACAAAATTAATAATTGAGCTATTCTGTCTCCTTTTTGGATCAACAAGTCACTATCCCCACTATTCAACAGGAGTACCTTGATTTCACCTTGATCATCCTGATCTATCACTCCTCCCATCACTTGAATTCCTCTCAGGGCCAAACCTGATCTTGGAGCTATAAGACCAAAATGCTCAGGAGGCATTTGTAATCCTATAGCAGTTGTGAAGGAGACCCAGGACAGCGACCCGGTTGTCAGCCGTATCAAAGAACTGATAACCCAGGAAGGTTACTCCCTGGAGAAGGACGCTCCTCCACAAGCCAAGCAACTGTGGAATGAGAGAAGCCGGCTGTTCATCTATAGAGAGAAGCTGTGCCGGAGGTATGTCAACCTTAGGACCCATGAGATGGTATGGCAGATCGTAGTGCCCAGGACAGACATCCAGATGGTGTTGGAGGCCTACCACGATCGAGCAGGGCACTTTGGCTGGAAGAAACTGGAAACCCTCCTGAAGAGTCGGTTTTATTGGGTTGGTATGCGGAGCTCCATAGAGAGATGGTGCCGGGATTGTGGACCCTGTAGCCTCAGAAGAAAAGACTACAGCAGCCAGAAAGCACCCTTGCAGTCCATCAAGACCACCCAGCCCCTGGAGATCTTTGCCCTGGATCATGTCAAGCTGTCACCCAGCAGGTCAGGATACTCCTATGCCCTGACCATGGTGGATCACTACTCCCGGTTCCTGGTGGTAGCCCCCATCAAGGATCTGATGGCAGAAACTGCAGCAAGGACGTTTCAAGCATACTTCTGCAGGCCCCATGGATACCCAGATAAGATGCTGACGGATCAAGGCCCTGCTTTTGAAGCCGAGCTGTTCAAAGAGTTTTACCATCTGTACGGGTGTAAGGGTGTAAAATTAATAATTGAGCTATCCTGTCTCCTTTTTGGATCAACAAGTCACTATCCCCACTATTCAACAGGAGTACCTTGATTTCACCTTGATAATCCTGATCTATCACTCCAGCCATCACTTGAATTCCTCTCAGGGCCAAACCTGATCTTGGAGCTATAAGACCAAAATGCTCAGGAGGCATTTGTAATCCTATAGCAGTTGTGATTGCCTTTACCACCCCTATTTCTAATCTAATTTCCTCATGAGAGTGTAAATCTAGTCCTGCTGCCTGTGGGGTGGCTCTATAAGATCCCAGAGCCCCTGGCTCTAGTTCCCAATAGAGAACTGTCTGTCCTGTGGTAGTAGCTTTTAAAGGCATGATCTGTAAATTGGGGGTAATCATTCTTATTAACGGTGTTTCCTGTTCTTGAAGTGACTACCATTGTCACTCTGAATTTGCAATGGAATACCGTAATATAATATTATGGTTTCCATGGTTTTAATGGTACTGTTAGCATTGGCCGTTTTACACGGACAAGCCATCATATACACTGAGTATGTATCCACAGCCGTGCATACATATACACACCCTCCATCTTGTGGAAGGGGGCCGATGTAATCTACCTGCCAAATTTGTCCAGGTAGTTTACCTCGGGCTATTTGACCCCTAACAACATGGGGGACAGGTCTTTGTTGTGAATGTTGGCATACTGGACATTTCATAATTGTTTCCTTGATTACATCTAACCTGATGGGCACCCTCTGGTCTGTGCCCATTGAGTCAGTCCGAGCAGCTCCTCAGTGGTGTCAGTCCGAGCAGCTCCTCAGTGGTGTCAGTCTTTACTGCATTCAGTGACTGATATTTTGGACTGTTCGTCTGCTACTGAGTTGAAGAATCTTTCCACGGGATCTGAAGCACAAATAGCATCAACATGAAACACAGTCACTTTAATTATTTGTACAATTGCCCAGATATCTTGCCACAACTCTTTTCCTCATACTTCTTTGTTATGTATACTTGTAGTCTGATAGCCCACTGCGTTCCACACACGGTTGTTACCTTGGTACCTAGCTGACCCTTCTGTAAACCACGCTTGTTTCCTCTGCTCAGGAATCAATTGTTCAAAGGGCATCTCCTGCTGCTGAAGTCCCATAGCGACTTTGCTTACCTTCTCATACAATGTGGAGATTCCACTAACTCCTGGTTTTGCTCTGTCCTGAATTGCCTCAATTTGCTTTCCTCCTAATTCTGTAGTTATAATCTTGCACTCACTGAATTGTTTTGGAGTTCCATTAATCAAATTGGCCTCCGCCCCTGTATCTACCAATATTTGTGGGGCGTGGCCAGCATGTCAATCACTTTTATCTGTCTCCCTCCATCGATCCCCCATTTCAGATGAAGACATCATATTAGAAGAAAATGATGCCCCCTTCTGTTGGGCTTTGAATTCCTGTATCAAGGATTTAACTTCAGCATAAAGATCCTCAAACCCCAGTGCTGTGGGCTTTGCTGGCGACGAGGAGGAAGTGGGCCCTTTCTCTCCCCGTGTCCCACCCGCCCCCTGCTGTGGGGATTCAGAATCTTTTACTGTAACCTTTCTATTATGTGAAACCTCTGACTTTTTATTAAGTCCTCTATTTTGATACAACTTCCACATCTCGTCAGTACCAATCCCATCTATTTTATCCCTGTGGACACCATCCCATTGATCAGGGCTACACTCTATTCCTGATTTGGCTATGGCCAAAGCAACTTTCTTTTTATTAACCTTCCCTCGTCTCCTTCTGTATTTATACTGCGCTACACATACCGCTGCCTTTTTTGCTAAATGCTGATATCCATCACATCTGTCCATTAATAACTTATTCTGACACTGTGCTATAACCAATGCATTCTGGGCCTCACACAACTGTCTTTCCAATTCCTGAACTTTTGTTAATATACATATTCTTTCCTCAAGCTGTTTTCTACATGCATGTAACAAAATCCATCCTCTCCTGCTCACAGCACCCAATTCCTGCTTTTTTTCCACTCTCACTTTTTGCAAGCATTCAATGACATCATCAGGTTCAGCATCATTCAAACATTTGTCCCATGATTCACTTAATCCAACACATTGCGACCACTCTTTGGCCAAAATATGGTAAGGAGCCTGCTCCCACCCTGGAATTTCTACAGAAACACTTACAATCTCTTTTTTCTTAAAGAGAGGCATGTTTTACGCAATATCACACTATCACACAGAGTCCCTTCTACTTTCCAATAAAAAGAACTTCTGTGCCTTCTGCGTATCCTGCTGACTACGCCAAATTATGTATTGCCAAGTTTTTAGCAATAAGGTTTGGATACGGCTTTAAAGAAGGCAACCACTTGCAATATAACGCAATTTTATTTATAATAGATAATTTGAAAGATAAAATACAGAATCAAAGGAATAGTATGATATTATGATATTGCGTACACTTTTGTAGATTAAAGGTTACTAATATTAAATACTTATAAAGGTTACATACTTACTATTGAATAGAAGAAGAAAAAGATTTCCCTAGTACCATATACATCATCTGTCCGGAAACTTCAGCTGGAGAAGCACTCAGCGATGGACAGAGAATGCGTCCTAGGTCCTACACTTTGAAGAGCGTCCTCTTCAAAGGTCCACAATGCTTCTGCCATAACTGAATTCTTCAACAGCTTTATACTTTAGAAAAACGCTTACCCAACTTAATATTATGTAAGCATGAAAGTTCATAGGTTGTTGTCCAACATTCCAATCTTGTGACAGTGGCCAGCTATCACAGATGAGCAATACTGGACAAGACCTGTTCACGGACAATTCTACTTCTGTCATAATGTTTACATAATAAGAGTAAGATAAGAGTAAATCCTACACTGGGTTATAAACCAGAACAAGGTTTTCTTCCCAGAGAGTATATTGTGTTAAGAAGCTATGTATCAGTGAGATACATTCACAGATAAAGTATACCTTAACACAGAATATATAATTAGAATATTAATTAAAGGTGGGATACATCATAATGGGTTTCAGATAGCCACTTATATTTTTAGTACTACAATAAGCTTCTCCATCTTAAATCATATGTCTGTAGTTTTATTTACAATTTTGTGCAATCGTCTGTCTCTGGTTCTACATCGGATGACAAACACAGAGTATACAAAAGGCTAATTCCCTTCAGTAATAAAGATTAAACCTCAGACTTCGCAAACTTAACCTAATGCTTTAGTATGTCTGGACTAATGACCCCTAGAGTCTACTGAGGTAAGACACCTACAAATGCTGAGATGTCTGGTTTATATTTCAATATGGATTTGAAATATAAAATAGCCATTTTTCATGTTCATGCTACACCGCCCCAGGAAAGGAAGACCAAGAGTCACCTCTGCTTCTGAGGATAAGTTTATCCGAGTCACCAGCCTCAGAAATCGCAGGTTAACAGCAGCTCAGATTAGAGACCAGGTCAATGCCACACAGAGTTCTAGCAGCAGACACATCTCTACAGCAACTGTTAAGAGGAGACTTTGTGCAGCAGGTCTTCATGGTAAAATAGCTGCTAGGAAACTACTGCTAAGGACAGTCAACAAGCAGAAGAGACTTGTTTGGGCTAAAGAACACAAGGAATGGACATTAGACCAGTGTAAATCTGTGCTTTGGTCTGATGAGTCCATATTTGAGATCTTTGGTTCCAACCACCGTGTCTTTGTGCGACGCAGAAAAGGTGAACGGATGGACTCTACATGCCTGGTTCCCACCGTGAAGCATGGAGGAGGAGGTGTGATGGTGTGGGGGTGCTTTGCTGGTGACACTGTTAGGGATTTATTCAAAATTGAAGGCATACTGAACCAGCATGGCTACCACAGCATCTTGCAGCGGCATGCTATTCCATCCGGTTTGCGTTCAGTTGGACCATCATTTATTTTTCAACAGGACAATGACCCCAAACACGCCTCCAGGATGTGTAAGGGCTATTTGACCAAGAAGGAGAGTGATGGGGTGCTACGCCAGATGACCTGGCCTCCACAGTCACCAGACCTGAACCCAATTGAGATGGTTTGGGGTGAGCTGGACCGCAGAGTGAAGGCAAAAGGGCCAACAAGTGCTAAGCATCTCTGGGAACTCCTTCAAGATTGTTGGAAGACCATTTCCGGTGACTACCTCTTGACGCTCATCAAGATAATGCCAAGACCGTGCAAAGCAGTTATCAAAGCAAAAGGTGGCTACTTTGAAGAACCTGGAATATAAGACATATTTTCAGTTGTTTCACACTTTTTTGTTAAGTATATAATTCCACATGTGTTAATTCATAGTTTTGATGCCTTCAGTGTGAATGTACAATTTTCATAGTCATGAAAATACAGAAAAATCTTTAAATGAGAAGGTGTATCCAAACTTTTGGCCTGTACTGTATATATATATATATATATATATATATATATATATATATATTTTTTTTTTTTTTTTATTTAGAATCATTTATTTTTACTTCAGACATGTAGTTCATACACAATCTAAAATATGTAGATCTATATTCTTTCCATTTGAACAAAGGAAATGTTTGACGCCTAAAAGGAATTTTCATAAGTGATCTCTTGAGCAGCTCAGAGCTGTGCAGTCTCCCTACTTCCTGATTTCTGGCAGGACGGGCTCTTCTCCCTGAGTGATAGCTCTGATGAGCAGCAGAGCTGTAGTATTATTAGAACTATAAAGCTCAGCACAAGAGCCAAAAGGGAGAAGGCAGGGAGCAGCTAACTGGCGTATAGAAATGAATGGGCTGGACAGAGATAACGCTATGTTAGGAGTTAACTTTTCTCCTGGAATGTGACTACTGCACACTCTCTACCAAGGTCTACTAGTGGCTGAACTCCATGGAAATGAGCTTTACACTATGTAAGATAAAAGCTCTCATTGAAGGAGAATGACAGCAGATAGAAAAAGCTAGTCAGTGGCAAACTTGCGTATGTTCATGCTGTTTAACTAATTAAAGCAACTTAGTAATTTGAGAATACCTGTTTATTGACGAAGGTGTTATGAGACTTAATGAGGTTGTCTGGTTTAGAAACCACTTGCACATACTTGGGGCACTATACAGGTTAATAGTGGGGATTCTCCGTTGTAAACCTGAACCCATTTTATGCAGACTAGAGAGCAGTTACATGGAGTAAGTCCCACTTTAAAGGTCCCAGTACTTCATTCATTACATACTCAGCTTATTGATTTCAATGGAAACTGTGCAGTACCTCCTGTTTCTTTTGGTGGCAGTGCAGGAGAATTAAATGCTTGTTGCCAGATTTTTCAACAAATTGCTTATCGCTGAGATTGCCAGCAACAGATCATACTTTAGTCAGCATATTGGGGCCCTTCTAACAAAAAGACATTAACTAATGCAGAGATTCCCTTTAAGTACAAAGCATATGTCAGTATACTATCTGCAAAGTAAAAAATAAATAAATTCTTAAGTGCTTAAAAGGAACGTGTCATCTGTTGTTTAACCCCTATCTGCCCTACATGTATAGTGCATGTTGGGTGCAAGTGTGTGGAGTGGACTCTGCAACTCAACCCGCAATATACCTGCAGATTCCAGCTGTGTTATACTGCCGGTATTTGTCTGTAAAAGCCGCTATTAGAGCAGCTCTGGTTGCTGCTGTTAAACACTTAGATGCTGCAGTAAATCCCAGACCGTGGTAGTTAAGGTGCGATGTCCCAGAGGTTCACCATTTTGGATGCCCATGGGATGTTGCCTTCCACTCCCCTTCACTAAGTGAAAGTGCTGCTTATGGATTTCAGTGGCAACCATGAGCCTGCTGACCGCCCCCATGGCTGCCATGTTGGTACATGAAAAAGTGGGATTGAAACATCGTATAGATCCCAAAAAATGTTATTAATGAAAACCTCAGCAAATAACAAGCCCTCATAAAGCTCTATCGACCGAATCGCTGAAATATTTTCACCATCAAAATAAAACTATACAAGTTTGATATCTGTTTTTTCAAGTTTGCTCGACGTGAAGAATCATGTTCACAGGTCATTTTCACTGCACAATGAAACCTTAGAAACAAAACCCAAATACGGCAGCAAAAACAATGAAAAACGCAATCCCATTTAACTTCACTTGGAATTTTTGTTCCAGTTTTCCAGTATATTGTAGGGTAAAATGAATGGTGTCATTCAAAACTACAGCTCTCCTCTAAAAAAACTCCCCCAGCCCTCATACAGCTATGTCACACGAAAAGGGAGAAAGAAGGAGAGGAAAAAAGAAAAATGATAATAAAACTGCTGAAAAATCTTCTGTATACAACAGGAAATATGAAACTAATTTTGGCCGGGGTGATAATTGCAAGATCTGTGGGTGTGTTTTTTTAGTTTAGATGGTTACTATAGTAAAAAAAAGTAAAAAGAAAAAAATAAATTTTATGTAAAAACGTAATTTAAACAATTGGTTATTTTTTGATAACACATTCTCTTTAACTGCTCTTCTCTAATAAGATGGCAATATTGCAGCGCTGCAAAAATAGGAAGAAGTAGTTTATCAATTTTAAAGCAGCTTCTTGGAAACTAATGACTTAGTCATTGATATAACATCCTGACAAAATGACTGTTCACTGTCTGTTTCTGAGAAATTAATTCAAAGATCACAACCGATATGGCTGCACTTCCTTTTGTCACTTTTGGAAAGACAGACAATGGATAATGTCACATGACTACATGACGTCATGGAAGGTCCTTTTACACCACCACGAGCCGCCGAAGACACCGGACGCACCATACAGGACACTGGGGGCCATCAGAAGGTGAGTATAATGTTGTTTTTTATTTTATTCTTTTTTAACTACAGGTACTATGGTACCCGGGTCTGGAGGAGAGTCTCCTCTTCTCCAGACCCGGGTACCATCCACACATTGAATCACTTAATATCCACATGTGTACATGTAGTCATTAAGATATTATGCAATTCAACGCAAGTCAATGGCGGCAATTACGCTGCGTTTCCGCAAAATTAATGGATATGCTTCAGATTTTTCCGCAATGCTAATCCGCAGCATAAATTTCCGCAGCATGTGCACAGTGTTGCACAGCTTCTGGATACCCACAGTTGCAGTATAAAACTTCACAGAGCAGATTACATGGGATAACAAGCTTTTACTTCTCAGAACATGAGGTAAAGGAAAAAACGCACAGTCACACAGTACTGCACCAGGAAGTAAGAACAAAATAGAAAATACAAGAGAGACTTTTTTTCTTTTACAATACAGTAAACAAGGAAACTTTACACAACGTCGCCATCTACTGTCAGATGAGCATAAAGTCCTCCTTCACGCAAACAAAGAAGTCCACAACTGTTGCATATACCAACACACAGCACATGCGGGTTATCATTGAGGACCATGGGGCACGCATTACCAAGCATTTAAGCGTTTTCGCTTTGAAAATTCCGCAGCAAAAACGCTTGAAAAATGCATAGTGGGCACGTAGCCTCAAAGTCACTTCAAAACTGAACAGGTCCCTATAAAAATAAGTTTTGTAAATTTCCTTGAAAAAAATGAAAAATAACTACTACAGTTTTAAATCTTCTAAAATGCTAACAAAATAAACAACATTTTACAAATGGTGCTGATGTAAAGCAGACATGAGGGAAATGTTATTTATTACTGTTTTTGTGTGGTATGACTATTGGGATCAAAGGCATAATCATTCAAAGTTTGAAAAGTGCAATTTTTAAAACTTTTTTGCCAAGTTTCTGATATTTTTATAAATAAACGCAAACCATATCAGCCTAAATTTATGATTATTATAAAGTATCATGTGTCACAAAAAACAGTCTCAAAAGCTATGGGATATGTTGAAGCATTCCAGAGTTATTACTACATAAAGTGACACTGGTCAGATTTAAAAAAATTGGTTTGGTCACGAACGTGTTAAGCCACTTTGTTACCATTTTGGCAGTTTGCTTCGGGTCATTGTCCATTTGGAGGACCCATTTCTGCTCAAGCTTTAACTTCCTGGCTGATGTCTTGAGATGTTGCTTCAGTATTGCCACATAATCTTCTTTTCTCATGAAGCCATCTATTTTGTGATGTGCACCAAGTCCCTCTTGCAGCAAAGCAACCTCACAACATGATGCTGCCACCCCCTTGTTTCACAGTTGGGATGGTGTTCTTAGGCTTCTAATCTTCTCCCTTTTTCCTCCAAACTTAACTATGGTCATTATGCACAAAAAGTTCAATTCTAGTTTTATAAGACCACAGGACATGTCTCCAAAAATTAAGGTCTTTGCTCCTGTGTGCATTTGCAAACATTAATCTGGCTTTTTTATCTTTCTTTTGGAGTAATGGCTTCTTCCTGGCAGAGTGGTCTTTCAGCCCATGTTGATACAGTACTCGTTTCACTGAATTGTCACTCTGACAATCTTACTAGCTTATGCCATCCTCTTCACAAGGTCTTTTGCTTTTGTCCTGCGGTTGATATGCACATTTCGGACCAAAGCACGTTCATCTCTGGGACACAGAACCCGTCTCCTCCCTGAGTGGTATGATGGCTGGACATTCCAATCTTGTTTGTACTTGCATATAATTGTTTGTACAGATGAACGAGGCACCTTCAGATATCTTGAAATTGTACCCAAGGATGAGCCAGACTTGTGCAAGTCTACAATTCTCTTCCTGATATCTTGGCTGATTTATTTACACTTTCCCATGATGCTACACAAAGAAGCAGTGTGTTTCAGGTGTGCATTAAAATACATCCACATGTGTGTCTCTAATTAACTCAGATGTTGCCCAAAAAACTATTAGAAGCTTCCAAACACATGGCATCATCATATGGGCAGTCGAGAATTGTTTAAATACATAGTAATCTTAGTATATGTAAACTTTTGACTTTGCAGTAAGTAATAAAAATGCCTTAAAACATTCTCTCTCTCATTATTCTGGCATTTGGCAAATATTAAAAATTATGGTAATCCTAATTGACCTACAACAGGAAAGGTTTATTCTTATTTCATGTCAGATATTGAGAAAAACATGCATATGTGTCTTTTTATATAGTGTATGTAAACTTATGGTTTCAACTGTATATATGTATATATGTGCACATCTCATTGCTATAGCAAATCAGTGGGAGTCATCAACAGTGATAAAGTAATAGAAAAAAAGGAAGAAAATTGAATCCTTAGAGGAAAAGTAAGATGATTTGTCTAAAAAATGCCAGTGTAAGGAGGCTCGTAAGCTCCCCGGGGAGCCATTGCATGGTTTATAAGCCTCCTTACTCTGGCATTTCACTCTCCTCACTGGGATCTAAGGGGTAAAGATTTTCCTTCTGAAGTCTCTCACACAGCCAAATCAGATCTCATGCTTTGCACTGCCGAGGGGCAACACCCCGGAACACCATGGCTGCAAATTGAGATTCTAGTTTGCCATTTATCCTAAATCATGTGGCAAGGCTTGTTAAAAGGTTGATATTGAGTTTTAGGATTGCTACTTCTAATAGGTGGCACTGGAAGAGGCAGTTTGCAAGTTTTGGGTGGAATTTCTCTTCAATAAAAATACTTTTTGATTACACCAGTGATTTTTTTCCTTTCTCTACAGACTGGACCAGTCATTGGGGAAGCCCTCACTGTTTCTTTCTGGATCAGGTAACTGATTTCCCTATGTAACATAGATTCCACTGCGTGTGTCATGGGTGTGTCAGAAGTGACAGACAGTCATCCTGCAGTTGGTTGCAGGAGATCTCTTCGTTTGGCCTTACAGACAACTTCTTAGAATATGTATCTCTAGGACCCAGTGGCTAGCTTCCTCTGGCTAATTAACACTCTGGCCTGGATGTATAAATACCTGTTGTGAGACAGAGGGAGGTGCCGGCGATATTCATTACCCCTTGTGAAGGCTTGAGCAAGAGCAGTGCTTCTTCTCTGGTGCTAGAGAACGTGTGCGGATTTGTCTGGAGTCGACTAAAGCTAAGCGATTTTCCCTTGTTTGTCCCCCCTTGTTGTCTTTAGTGTTTAGTGGGGATCAACTAGTGCTCATCCTTTCTGTTCCCTAGCCTGAGCCTAATGCCAGGGAAAGACAGGCCGAGGTACACGTGCGGCGATTGGTGAAGAACCAATAAAGGGACATTAGTGGAGTCAGGGTGACACTAGATCAGCCTAGGAGTTCTCCACTCCCCACTTTCCCTAGTCTGGGTTCCCTTTCCCTTTTCCCTTTGTGTTGCACTTAGTCTTTCCCACACCTTGCATGACAGCATGACATTATGTCTCATGATTCCTTAGGGCAATCAGCGCTGACTTTACTCTCTCCACCTTTGGCCAACTTGCATGCATCCAGAGAAAGTAAGAGCTGTTGCTGCTCTTACTTCCTCCGGATGTACAGGTATGTGATATAACTGGAGGCAAGGAGAGTGAAGCCAGCGCTGATTGGCAGCAGGGATCACTTGACATAACAATGTCACGTGATCCCAAGGAGAGCCAATGCCGAAACGGCTGAAACACTGGAGGGGAGTATAGGTGTTATTATTTTACTGAGGGCAAAAATATATATATGGAGAAGGAGATGTCCGAGTAGTAGAAAACCCCTTTAAGTGTTGGCTACTACTTTCATGGATGTGGACAGAAAGCTCTTTCTGAGTTCACTAAGTAGTTCAATCTGACAAAGGTTTCCAATAGGGTTGGTGCGAGTCAATTTGCAGGACCCAGTCCATCAGTCACATCCATAATCTGTGACCGCTGCATCGGAGCCCTGAGAACCACCTCCTACATGCCGGCATCCACAGCTGTTCTACTGATTAGCCGGCCTGATGCAATGTCACATATGCATCATTCTGTAACTATAAAGATGCATCTAATCAAAAGAGAAGCAGGGAATATTGGAAGGTAGAAGGCAGGTCTTGAGACTCCTGTCCAGCATCCAAAGATTACTGACGTGGCCGATGGACCGAGTGCTGCAAAACGAATCGCACCAACTCTAGTTTTCAATTAAAACAACAATGTCTAAATGGCTAACCAATATTGCATTAAGGGATCTATCTACTTTATTTCTCCCCAAAACTGTGCCTCTCTTGTCCATGTGGTGAGTCTGGTATTGCAACTCAGTGCCCCATTGATTTGGTTATGGATAAGCTACAATATCAGGCAGCGCTCACGGGTAGTGTGAAATGTGTATGGAGTGTGGTCTGTATCTATGCTATTCTCTTTGTTAGAATTTTTTTTTATACATTTGTAGGTAACTCAAATGGATCATAAACTCAATCTCATAACCGATATGATTCACCACCTGATAGCAAACCAACAAAGCGGTCAGTCTACAAACAGAACACCGCACCGGAGCAACTCTCTGAACGACGGGAGCAACCTCTCCAGTACTCTGCCTACAAGACGAAACCAAGATAATGCATCTTGATGAACAAACACAAACTAGTTCTTCTACTGTCCTCAATGCAGATATTCATTATTTTAATGAATGCATTTATAAGCAGAAAGTAAAATGAATGATGAAATTAGACTGAGTATCGAGTAAGTGTGTAACACTGTAAAGGACGTCTTGTCTATTCTCTGTAGATCCTATCAGGGTTCATTGAAGGTTTCTTAGAGGAAGGGACATGGAACATATGTGTATTGCTCCATGTAGAAACATGCAAGAAAGCATCTGATACATTGATGAATCCTTTCTCAGGAAGATTGTAGCTCATCGGCCTGTGGGATCGTAAATCGCTACGGGTCGTGCTATAAAACTGGCAATACAACTGAACAATTACCCTGATTTTTTTTATTCTAGTAAAATACACTTTTTACATTGATTTTCAATTTTTGGGGGGCCTAAAATGAAAATTCTTTTGAGAAAAATAGAAATAAATATTGTACTGTAGAAAATTACACTTCTTTTTTTTTACAATGTATTTTTGGTAAAAATGGTATTATAGAGATAATTTTTCTTTATGATTTCTGATCACAATTTATTTTTTATGGAATATTTTTTGACATCTGATCAAATGTATTGTATTTTCTCAAAAATGTTGATATTTGCACATTGATTGGTTTAAAGCAGTGATGGCGAATCTTTTAGAGACCGAGTGCCCAAACTACAATTCAAAACCCACTTATTTATCACCAAGTGTCAACACGGCAATTTAACCTAAAGATTGAGGTTTTACTGATACAAACAACTGATACAAAGAGCAGGCGAGGGCAGCATAGAGCAGCCACAGAGAGGAGCAGGGGTAAGAGACTGCAGAAATAAAGAATGTGCTCACCCACATCCTGGTATATATGCTGGCCCTCCCCTCAATCCTGGTATATATGCTGGCCCTTCCCTCAATCCTGGTATATATGCTGGCCCTCCCCTCAATCCTGGTATATATGCTGGCCCTCCCCTCAGTCCTGGTATATATGCTGGCCCTCCCCTCAATCCTGGTATATATGCTGGCCCTCCCCTCAATCCTGGAATATATGCTGGCCCTCCCTTCAATCCTGGTATATATGCTGGCCCTCCCCTCAATCCTGGTATATATGCTGGCCCTCCCTTCAATCCTGGTATGTATGCTGGCCCTCCCCTCAATCCTGGTATATACGCTAGCCCTCCCTTCAATCCTGGTATATATGCTGGCCCTCCCCTCAATCCTGGTATATATGCTGGCCCTCCCCTCAATCCTGGTATATATGCTGGCCCTCCCCTCAATCCTGGTATATATGCTGGCCCTCCCTTCAATCCTGGTATATATGCTGGCCCTTCCCTCAATCCTGGTATATATGCTGGCCCTCTCCTCAATCCTGGTATATATGCTGGCCCTTCCCTCAATACTGGTATATATGCTGGCCCTCCCCTCAATCCTGGTATATATGCTGGCCCTCCCCTCAGTCCTGGTATATATGCTGGCCCTCCCCTCAATCCTGGTATATATGCTGGCCATCTCCTCAATCCTGGAATATATGCTGGCCCTCCCTTCAATCCTGGTATATATGCTGGCCTTCCCCTCAATCCTGGTATATATGCTGGCCCTCCCTTCAATCCTGGTATATATGCTGGCCTTCCCCTCAATCCTGGTATATATGCTGGCCCTCTCCTCAATCCTGGAATATATGCTGGCCCTCCCTTCAATCCTGGTATATATGCTGGCCCTCCCCTCAATCCTGGTATATACGCTAGCCCTCCCTTCAATCCTGGTATATATGCTGGCCCTCCCCTCAATCCTGGTATATATGCTGGCCCTCCCCTCAATTCTGGTATATATGCTGGCCCTCCCCTCAATCCTGGTATATATGCTGGCCTTCCCTTCAATCCTGGTATATATGCTGGCCCTCCCCTCAATCCTGGTATATATGCTGGCCCTCCCCTCAATCCTGGTATATATGCTGGCCCTTCCCCTCAATCCTGGTATATATGCTGGCCCTCCCTTCAATCCTGGTATATATGCTGGCCCTCCCCTCAATCCTGGTATATATGCTGGCCCTTCCCTCAATCCTGGTATATATGCTGGCCCTCCCCTCAATCCTGGTATATATGCTGGCCCTCCCCTCAATCCTGGTATATATGCTGGCCCTCCCCTCAATCCTGGTATATATGCTGACCCTCCCCTCAATCCTGGAATATATGCTGGCCCTCCCTTCAATCCTGGTATATATGCTGGCCCTCCCCTCAATCCTGGTATATATGCTGGCCCTCCCTTCAATCCTGGTATATATGCTGGCCCTCCCCTCAATCCTGGTATATATGCTGGCCCTCTCCTCAATCCTGGAATATATGCTGGCCCTCCCTTCAATCCTGGTATATATGCTGGCCTCCCCTCAATCCTGGTATATATGCTGGCCCTCCCTTCAATCCTGGTATATATGCTGGCCCTCCCCTCAATCCAGGTATATATGCTGGCCCTTCCCCTCAATCCTGGTATATATGCTGGCCCTCCCTTCAATCCTGGTATATATGCTGGCATCCCCTCAATCCTGGTATATATGCTGGCCCTCCCTTCAATCCTGGTATATATGCTGGCTCTCCCCTCAATCCAGGTATATATGCTGGCCCTCCCCTCAATCCTGGTATATATGCTGGCCCTCCCATCAATCATGGTATGTATGCTGGCCCTCCCCTCAATCCTGGTATATATGCTGGCCCTCTCCTCAATCCTGGTATATATGCTGGCCCTCCCCTCAATCCTGGTATATTTGCTGGCCCTCCCCTCAATCCTGGTATATATGCTGGCCCTCCCCTCAATCCTGGTATATATGCTGGCCCTCCCCTCAATCCTGGTTTATATGCTGGCCCTACCCTCAATCCTGGTATATATGCTGGCCCTCCCCTCAATCCTGGTATATATGCTGGCCCTCCCCTTAATCATGGTATATTTGTTGGCCCTCCCTTCAATCTTGGTATATATGCTGGCCCTCCCCTCAATCCTGATATATATGCTGGCCCTCCCCTCAATCCTGGTATATATGCTACCCCCCCTCAATCCTGGTATATATGCTGCCCCCCCCTCAATCCTGGTATATATGCTGGCCCTCCCCTCAATCCTGGTATATATGCTGGCCCTCCCCTCAATTCTGGTATATATGCTGGCCCTCCCCTCAATCCTGGTATATATGCTGGCCCTCCCCTCAATCCTGGTATATATGCTGGCCCTCCCCTCAATCCTGGTATATATACTGACCCTCCCCTCAATCCTGTTATATATGCTGGCCCTCCCCTCAATCCTGGTATATATGCTGACCCTCCCCTCAATCCTGGTATATATGCTGGCCCTCCCCTCAATCTTGGTATATATGCTGGCCCTCCCCTCAATCCTGGTATATATGCTGGCCCTCCCCTCAATCCTTGTATATATGCTGGCCCTCCCCTCAATCCTGGTATATATGCTGGCCCTCCCCTCAATCCTGGTATATTTGCTGGCCCTCCCCTCAATCCTGGTATATATGCTGGCCCTCCGCTCAATCCTGGTATATATGCTGTCCCTCCCCTCAATCCTCGTATATATGCTGGCCCTCCCCTCAATCCTGGTATATATGCTGGCCCTCCCCTCAATTCTGGTATATATGCTGGCCCTTCCCTCAATCCTGGCATATATGCTGGCCCTTCCCTCAATCCTTGCATATATGACCCCCCCCTCAGTCCATGTATATATGCTGGCCCTCCCCCAGTCCATGCATGCATGCTCCCTCTCCCCCCCAGCCTGCTGGCGCCACTGTGCATCGCATATTAAAAAAAAAGAAAAAAACACATAATAAACACTTCTACTCACCTCCCTTCTTCTCCCCCGCAGCGTCCTCTCCTGTAGTCGGCACATCTAGCTGAAGTGTATTGTAGCGCACGTACTAGCCAGGCCCTTGCGCTGCAATACACGCTGCCGGCCAGTCAGAGGCCAGTGGCCGCTGGCCTCTGATTGGCCGGCCGACGTCATGCTGGCCTCTGATTGGCCGGCAGCCGCTGGCCTCTGATTGGCCGTCCGACGTCATGCTGGCCTCTGATTGGCCGCAAGCCGCTAGACTCTGATTGGCCGGCCAACGTCATGCTGGTCTCTGATTGGCCAGAAGTCGCAGGCCTCTGATTGGCCGGCCAACGTCATGCTGGCCTTTGATTGACCGGCAGCGTGTATTGCCACGCACGGGCCTGGCAAGTTCGTGCGTTGCAATACACTTCAGCTAGATGTGCGTCCCAGAGAGAACGCACATCTAGTTGCAGTAGCGAAGCTGGTGTCGGCACTCGGCGGGCTCAGAGTTCTCACCCGACGGGCCCGATCCAGTAGCGCTGCGGCAATGGCGCGCGTGCCCACCAGGAGGGCTCTGCGTGCCCCCTCTGGCACGCGTGCCATAGGTTCGCCAGCACTGGTTTAAAGCATTTCTTCTGGTACAGCTGACGACCCAAAATTGGTGATATTCTGAAAAAAAAAAAAAAATGGCCAGTATGCATTATATATGGTGGAACTGAAAATCTATCATCTGGATAAGGGGGTGGTCTTCACAGAGGCGGTCTATGGAGAGATTTCACTTTATAAGAAGCACATAGCATGGAATACCGGTGTGAATCCTTTTGGCTCCTTATGTTGCACCAATCCGGAATGATCCACTATAGTCTATCCTTCTATAGTTCTTCTTTTACAATTTCTGCTGGTCGGTATATGGACATATTAGTAGAGATGAGCGTTGTTCTACTCGAACTGTTCGCCAATCTCAAATTCGAGCTGTTTTGGGCGGTGTTCGAGCCGTTCGGCGAACACGAACAATTTGAGAAAAATTCGGCTGTTCGAGGTTATGTTCGATAACTGTTCGTGCACCAAAATCATAACTGGATTTTTTCTCAGTAATGATGAAAATTAATGTTAATACGCAGTTTCAGTGTACAGCGGGGTGGGGGGAGGGGCAGGGGATGGATCTCTGCAGGAACAATGAAGATCTCCATTTTTTTTTCTCTTTCCCACATTTGCAGTGGGGAGGTGCAATCTGTCAGCCTATCAGCAGCGCACACACGGAGCGAAGTGCTTTTTTTCAAACAAGCAAGGGCATGTGTCATTGGCAGTGTATGTCACATGTCCTTGCCCTATAAGACCAAGCCATTTTCCCCGTCGCCACCATTTTCTCACTGCTGCAGCTGCGTGTTAGACGGCACCGCTGTTGCTGTGTGCGCTATACCTTGTTAATTTCAAGCCAATTTTCGCACAAATATACAGATAGCTTGGGAGTAGGGAATAGTTGTGATTGCAGTCCTTTTAAGGACTAGGTTACAGCATTTCCTACGACTTTTATCAGGGAGGTCTGTGCTCTTAAATAGATAGATTGTGGGAGTAAAGACTAATTGTAATTGGAGTCCTTTTCAGGACTAGGTTACATCAGTTCCTATCAGTTTTTGCCAGGCAGGTCTGTGCCAGTGCTGTGCAAGTTTTTTTCACAGCATTTGGCTGAATCTAGCAAAGCTAATCCTTTTTGGCCTATTGCAGAGTGTGTTAGTCAGTGGAGTAGCCTATCTCTGTTGCAAGATATACCACCTGTGTATAGAATACCAATTTTTTTACTGCACCTAGTGAAGTAAAATCTTTTGGGCATAGCATCATTCTATTAGTCCATCTATACTGACCTCCATCAGGTTGCAAACTGAATATATTTTTTTCTGCATCAACCTCTGAAAAAATATTGGGCTTCTAGCTGTGTGTGGGACTTGTTGTATTAGTCCATCTATACTGACCTCCATCAGGTTGCAAACTGAATATATTTTTTTCTGCATCTACCTCTGAAAAAATATTGGGCTTCTAGCTGTGTGTGGGTCTTGTTCTATTAATCCATCTATTCAGACCTCCATCAGGTTGCAAACTGAATATAATTTTTTTCTGCATCTAGCTCTGAAAAAATATTTGGCCTTCTAGCAGTGTGTGGGACTTGTTCTATTAGTCCACCTATACTGACCTCCATCAGGTTGCAAATTCAAAATAATTTTTTGTATGCATCTAGCTCTGAAAAAATATTTGGCCTTCTAGTAGTGTGTGGGACTTTCTCTGTTAGTCCATCTATACTGACCTTCATCAGGTTGCAAACTGAATATAATTTTTTTCTGCATCTAGCTCTGAAAAAATATTTGGCCTTCTAGCAGTGTGTGGGACTTGTTCTATTAGTCCATCTATACTGACCTCCATCAGGTTGCAAACTGAATATAATTTTTTTCTGCATCTAGCTCTGAAAAAATATTTGGCCTTCTAGCAGTGTGTCGGACTTTCTCTATTAGTCCATCTATACTGACCTCCATCAGGTTGCAAATTAAAAATAATTTTTATCTGCATCTACAGTACCTCTGAAAAAATATTTGGGCTTCTAGCTGTGTGTGGGACTTGTTGTATTAGTCCATCTATACTGACCTCCATCAGGTTGCAAACTGAATATATTTTTTTCTGCATCTACCTCTGAAAAAATATTGGGCTTCTAGCTGTGTGTGGGACTTGTTGTATTAGTCCATCTATACTGACCTCCATCAGGTTGCAAATTGAATATAATTTTTTTCTCCATCTAACCCAGCCAATAGTTTTGGCCTAATACCACAGTTTGGCCACTCAGCTCTGCTCGGTTACCATCCATTGTTTTTTTGTGCAAACAACTCCAGAGTTGTGAATTAGTTAACCACCAAAATGAGTGGAAAAAGGCCTGCTGCTGATGGAAAGGGGAATAGGTGTGTTGGGAAGGGGAAAAAAGGTTGTGTCCGTGGGGTAGGTGTTAAAGCAACAGTAACATCTGCAGAAGAAAGACCATCTTCCAGCCAAACTAAAATGTCTACTTCTTTTAGCGGACAATGTGATAAGATCACTTTCTTACGGCCACGCCAATCGCTACAAATTCCAGATGAGGCACAAAAACAGCAGGTGCTTCAACGGATATCAAGTGCTCCTTTAAGTGGGCTCTCCTCCACATCAACTTCAACATCACAAATACTCCAGTCCTCAAAGGTGTCACCCCAATCGCACTTGCTTCCTCACAGCTCCCAAATCTCCAGCTGCCCGTCTGAGTATGAGGTAGAACAGATGGTTGAGTCTGCAGAGCTGTTTACTCATACTATAGCCTGGGAATCAGACGTCGACTCCAGCGCTTCTGTGAATCCAGACGAGGAAATGATCTGCACTGATGCCCAGAATCTTTATGAGTCGGATCCAGGACCAGACGCAGAAGGTTCTGACCATAATGTAGACCCTCATTCCCAAACTGTAACTCCTGTTGGTGGAGACAATGAGGAAGACGATGATAAGACTCAAATACCTGATTGGAGCGACAACTTTAGTTTTTTGTCAGGGCAGGAACAGGTTGGCTCTGAGGACGACAGGTGTGATAACGCACAGGGTGATGATGATGAGGTTGGAGATCCCACTTACTGTCAACCCACAGTCAGCCAAGAGATGAGGTCAGCAGAGGAGGTGGAGGAAGATGCTAGTGACGACGAGGTCAGGTTGCGCCTTCCTGGACAGAGACGTAGTACTGGAAGCACGTCAACAACTGCATCCTCAAACACAACTCTGCCTCTCACCACAAGTCGTGGTGGCTCTTCAGGTCGCATGGGTGCTAAGCCTTGCATAGCCTGGGCATTTTTTCAGATCTATAAAGTTGACCCAACTCGTGTTATCTGTAACATTTGTCAGCAAAAGCTAAGTAGAGGCCAAAAAATACATAGTTTGAGTACTTCATGCATGAACCGGCACATGGACATGAAGCATAAGTTGCAGTGGGAAGCTCAGTGTGCTACAATGCGGCCTAGCCGGCCGGGCCAACCACCGTCTGCCATATCTTGTGCATCCGCGGCCTCTTCATCCTCTGTGACTGGGGGGACAGCAGTCACACCTGTTTTGGGGCGCAGACCTGCCACCTCTTTACCCGCAACAGCCAGCGTGATTGGCAGGTCATCATTTTCTTTGGAGGTGGTAACACCAGCTGGTGTTGAGCGCTGTCCGACATCAATAGCACCACCTTTGGATCAAGGCAACCTAACATGTCCGCCTGCATCTTCCTCACAGACCGGCAGTTTGCCGGGGACACCCTTATCAACCCCGTCTAAGCACAATAGCCAGCCCTCGGTCCCTCAGATGTGGACAAGTAAAAGACCATTTCCTCCTAGCCATGAGAAAGCTAAGAGGTTGAATTTCACCATCTGCAAGCTCTTGGCTACAGAAATGCTGCCTTTCCGCCTGGTGGACACAGAGGATTTTCGAGACCTTTTGTCCGTCGCAGTGCCCCAGTACCAGATGCCCAGTCGGCACTACTTCTCAAAGAAAGGTGTGCCTGCGCTCCACCAGCATGTCGCACACAACATCACCGCTTCTTTGAGAAACTCTGTGTGTGACAGGGTGCATTTCACCACAGACACTTGGACGAGTAGGCATGGACAGGGGCGTTACATGTCGCTGACTGGGCACTGGGTAACTATGGTGACAGCAGGACAAGGGGCTGCTGTCCAAGTCTTGCCGTCCCCACGAGTTGTGCGTCAATCCTCTTTATGTCAAAGTTCCTCCACTGCTTCTGCCTCCTCAACCTCCTCTCGGTCTTCCACCTGCACCCAAAGCCTGTCTGGTCATGCCACAAGCTTTCTAACTGCGCAGAAGGGATCCTGCACACCTCCTTACTATGCTGGCAGTAGGGCTCAACGTCATCAGGCGGTTTTTACATTGAAATGTCTGGGAAATGTGAGCCACACAGCTGAGGAGTTGTGGTCAGCTCTGGAGAACCAATTTCATGAATGGTTGTCTCCACTGGACCTGAAACCAGGGAAGGCCGTGTGCGACAAGGCTGCAAACCTGGGTGCGGCCCTTCGCCGGGGCAATGTCACACACGTGCCTTGTATGGCTCACGTGTTGAACCTGGTTGTCCAGCAATTTTTAGCCCACTATCCCAGACTAGATGGCCTTCTGCAGAGGGCACGGTCGCTGTGTGCTCACTTCCGCCGTTTGCATCCTGCAGCTCAGCGACTTACATCTCTACAGAAGTCGTTGGGCCTGCCACTTCACCGGCTAAAATGCGATGTGCCTACCCGGTGGAATTCAACTCTGCACATGTTGCAGCGACTGTGGCAGCACCGACAAGCCCTGGTGCAATACGTTCTGACGTATAGCCTGGGCCAACGAGATTCAGAGGTGGGGCAAATCAGGCTGGAGGAGTGGTCTCAGATCAGGGACCTATGCACCCTTCTGCACAGTTTTGAAATGGCGACGAAGATGTTTAGTGCTGACGATGCCATTATCAGCATGACTATTCCGGTGATTTACATGCTGGAGCACATGTTAAACAGAATTCGGAGTCAGGTGGTGGCACAAGAGGAGGTGGAGGAAGTAGAGGAGGAGGAGTTGTATGCGGAAGGGCTAACATCTGCAAGGTCCAGACGGTCGGCAGCACCAAGGCGGCAGGCATGTGAGGGTGGGGGAGATGGTTTTACCAGGGCGCATGGTAGCAGCCAAATTAGTGAGGAAGGTGCAGGAGCCCAGGAAGAAGTGGAGGACGAACTGATGGAAGACTCATCAGATGAGGGAGACCTTGATCACATTTCTGTTGTGCGAGGTTGGGGGGAGAGGACAGAGGAAGGAAGCATGATTGTTACCTCGCCACCAACACAACAGGGACTTGGTGCTCCTGGATGCGCAACACACATGAGTGCCTTCTTGCTGCACTACCTGCTACATGACCCTCGAATTGTGAGAATTAGAAATAATCCTGACTACTGGGTTGCCACACTGATAGATCCCCGGTACAAAAGTAAATTTGCAGAAATTATTCCTGCCATAGAAAGGGATGCACATATGCAGGAGTATCAGCAGAGACTGTTGCAGAATCTTACATGTGCTTTTCCACAAAATACCAGTGGTGCACGTAGTGAATCTCACAGTTCCAACTTGCCAACCGTGGGACCGTCAAGTGTTCAGCACTCAAACCGTAACAGAACCACAGTATCTGCTGGTAACATCAATTTTGCGGAATCATTTCACCACTTTTTTAGCCCATCCTTTGCAAGGCCACAGGAGACAAGAAGTCTGACATATAGTCAACGCCTAGAGACGATGGCACAGGAGTATCTCCAAGTAAACATTGAAGCCACGACTGTGTCACTGGACCCTTGCTCTTTTTGGGCTTCCAATCTGGATAAATGGCCAGAGCTAGCCACTTACGCCTTGGAGATCTTGTCATGCCCCGCAGCCAGCGTTCTGTCTGAACGTGTGTTCAGCGCTGCTGGTGGTGTGCTGACAGATAAGCGCACGCGGCTCTCCACTGATAATGTAGACAGACTCACGTTCATAAAGATGAACAAATCATGGATCCGAAACGACTTTTCTACCCCTGTGTCATCCTGGGGAGAGTAAAAGCTTGATGATTGGTTAAAATCACCCTACCAACCGTTTTAAGCTTTCAAATTACTAATCATGTTTATCTGTATCTTGACTGGAAAATAATTTGGGCTTTGTAGCAGTGTGCAGCACTGATCCTATTAGGCCATCTATACTAAAGCTTCACCAGATTTAAAATTAAAAATAATTTTTAGCTGCATCTAGCCCGGAAAATAATTTTGGGGCTCCGAGATGCGCAAGACACATAAGTGCCTTCTTGCTGCACTACCTGCAGCATGACCCTCATATTGTCAGAATTCGAAGTAATCATGACTACTGGGTTGCCACACTCTTAGATCCCCCAAACTTTTCGATCAACCTTTTCATTTTAATAAAGACCAAAAAATGGTCATTTTTGAAATTATAAGCATTAGCAGGTTGTTAGAAACTGAAATCAAACAGTTTTCAACTCAAAACTTTATTCTAGGTGATGTTACATTTTCACATAGGACCCCTTGTTCGAAAGGAGCTTCTGAACTCTCTCGTCCATTGAATTTGTCAGGTTTTGGATGGTTTCTGCTTCAATTGTTTTGCATGAGGACAGAATACCCTCCCAGAGCTGTTGCTTAGATGTGAACTGCCTCCCGCCATCATAGACACTCCTTTTAATGATGCTCCAAAGGTTCTGAATGGGGTAGAGGTCAGGGGAGCATGGGGGTCACACCATAAGTTTGTCCCCTTTTATGCCCATATCAGCCAGAGATGCAGATGTTTTATGTGCAGCATGAGATGGTGCATTATCATGCAGAAAAATGATCTTGCTGTGAAATACACGGTTCTTCTTCTTGAACCATGGCAGGAAGTGCTGTTTGAGAAAATCCACATACATTATGGAGTTCATCTTTAGCGCCTTCAGGGATCCTAAAGGGGCCGACAATCTCTCTCCCCATGATTCCAGCCCAAAACATTACTCCACCTCCTCCTTGTTGGCGCTGTAGCCGTGTTTGCGTGGGGTGTCCATCAACCAGCCATCCTCCACTCCATCCATCTGGACCATCGAGCGCTGCACGGTACTCGTCCGTGAACAAAACAGTTTTGAAATCAGTCTTCATGTAATGTTTGGCCCACTGGAGCCGTTTCTGCTTGTGTGAAGTGGATAGAGGAGGTCGACAGGATGGCGTATGCACAGCTGCAAACCTCTGAAGGACCCTGCATCTTGTTGTTCGGGGGACGTTGGAGGCACAAGCAGCTTCAAAAACTTGTCTGCTGCTATGACAAGGCTTTTTTGCCGCTGCTCTTTCAACCTGACGTAATTGCCTGTAGGAAAGAGTCCTCAATTTGCCCTTATCAGCACGCACACGTGTGTACTGTGAATCAGCTACATACTTCTTGATTGCCAAGACACTTCATCCTGATCATCGCACAATGTTGATTGTAGTCATGCCTTGACCTAAACACTCCACAATTTGTTGCTTCTCAGCAGCCGACACATCCTTTTTCTTTCCCATTTTGGCAGAAAATGTAGGCTGCTTAATAATGTGAGAGAGCCTTCTTAAGTAGTCTTGCCTTTCATTGGACACACCTGCCAAACTAATTAGCACAGGTGTCTGCAATTGCTTACAGTGATATAAAGAGCCCTGACACACATCACCATCAATGAGTTTAACTGACAAACAAACAAATTCTTCCCTTATCACTCCTAAACACTTTTTGCATAATAATTTGGAACGCAGTGTACATGTGCTTTTCCACAAAACACCAGTGGTTCACGTAGTGAATCTTACAGTTCTAACTTGCCAACCGTGGTCTGTATGGAGTTGTTCAATAAAGGGCCCAAAATTAAGATAACATAGATGGGAGAGGTCTCTATGAATAGGAATTCCTAAGTATTTGATACCCTGTGAGGGCCAGGCAAAGGGAAAGTTGGACTGGATGGAATCCTATATGGATTTGGGGAGGGAGACATCGAGGGCCTCAGACTTCGCTGCATTGATTTTAAAATTTTACCATGTAACAAAGTGATCTATTTCAGCCATAACAGCATGGATGGATATATGTGATTGAGATATATATTCTAGGACATCATCAGCAAATAGAGAGCACTTGTACTCGGTGCCTCCCACCTCAATCCACCTAATATTGGGGTTATGGCGAATTGATGAGAGCAGGTGCTCCGTCACTAGGATGTATAAGAGAGGGGACAGAGGACATCCCTGCCTTGTCCCATTGGTGATTGTGAAAGGTGATGAAAATGTTCTGACGCACCCCCTGGGCCTTGGGACACCCGGAGCCGGACCCTTTTTGGTGGATGCTGGTGGTTGTAGTCTTCGTGGCGGCGACCCGGTTCCGTGGCTCAGGGCGGTCAAACAAGTGGCGGAACTATTTATGTGGTTTTGATGTTTAAATGTCCGACTACGCCACCCGTGGATTGCGGTCAGAGTGAACCGCCACTACTGGGCAGACCGCTGAGGCTGGTGTTGTGGGTGCAGCAGAGCGTAGCATAACTCCCCACGGGAGGAGTATAGCCTCAGGGCAGTGTATGCGGGGGATGGGGGTGATGGTGCAGGGCAGCAGCAGTAACGACACGGAGTCAGTGATGCAGTTCAGGGCCTTTACTCACAGTTCTTATTATCCAGACCACGTCTGCAGGTAACGGCTGCCCACGTCGTACTGTGCTCACCAGGTGAGGGGCTCAGACAACTCCCAGATAACTTTGGAGCACTTCACAGGACCCCCTTTGTGTGTCCTTTGTCTGGCCTTTCTTACCAACACTTCTGTCCGGCTGCCTCGGGCCTCCTCTTGGTAAACTTGGCGCCAGTTTCCCTGACCCTATGTGGTGCCTTCCTAGCAGGTGTAGCGAGGGGCTGCGCCACATAAAATGTCAGAGCCTCCGGTTTCTAGCTGAGGGTCGGTTCCTGCCTCCACTAGTTCGGGGACCGGTCTCCCCCTTTGGCCTGACCCCTCCACGCAGGTGGATTCGGGCGTGCGGTGGCGACTCGCCCGTCCGCACCCCTGGGATCCCTTCATTCCTCGTTCCTGGAGCCTTCTCCGCTCCTCTTCCTTCCTTCTCCCTCTTCCAGGCCTGGGCCTCTGTTACTAGGCCCGCCTCCGGAGCAGAGCTCATGCAGAGCCCCTGCTCCCTGCCACTTCTGCTCAGACTTCTCTGCACTGAACTAAGATGGTGCCCACCTTTTATACTCCCTTCTCAATGCACCCAGGAACTGCTTCCTCCCTGCTCCTGCACTACAGGGTTCCCCTTCCTCAGTGTTCCCTCCCCCCACTCCAGCCAGGGACAGGGACTGTCGTGCCCATCTCAGGGGCATATTGGTCGCCCTGCCCCACGGCAATGTGGTGTAATGCATGCAGGTGTCGGGTCCTGAACCACACTCCATCCTTACCTGAGAGTGAGATATCACACCTCTGGGTGAGGTGCAATACGTCTGTAGCAACGAGCCCTCAGGGTGCTACAGTTCCATTTATCTTCAGCCTAGGTGACGTATTATGATACAGGGCCGTGATTTTGGCTATAAAAGGGTCCCCTAGACCCCTACCCCAAGATTTTTAAGAGAATCATATATGGCGTGCCAGGAGACTCTATGGAATGCTTTCTCAGAATCCAACGAGAGTATCTAATTACAAATTTTTAACTGCATCTAGCCCAGGAAATACTTTGTGCCTAGTAGCAGTGTCTGCTAGTCAGCGGATTATCCCAGCTGTTAAGCAAGCTACACCACCTGTAGTTTAGACACTTAATCTTTTCAAAGGAAATGCTTCGGGACCATGGGATACTTAGTGAAGAGCATCAGGAGGCACCCCAAGGCATAGGGGCTGGGACTGGCAGTAGGATGCCTTGCGGTGGACAGCCGAGCTCGATCCTTATAAAAGCTTTTTAACTGCAGCAGCTTTAGTGGACGCTACTGGAGCTGGAATTACGCGGCTGCTGGCATGAGACTTGCAATCCAATAGATCCTTGTAAATGGATTTAAAGTGTATTCATTCAAATTAGAGAGACAATTTAAATTAAAAAGCTTAGAGCTGCCTCCACCACAGGGGGGCTCGCTCGACCCACCAGCGGACAGGCACCAGTATTGGGAGAGGGGGGCTGGCCATCAGGGTTCACCGCGGCTCTGGCACAAACCTGGCGACACGGAGGTGGCACGGGCAGGAGCGGACTGGCCGTGTCGGCTTCTCACTTTTTGGATTTTAGAAGGGCATGACATGCCTATATCTGTGTCTCCCCCTCCTTTTACTCCTCCACCTCTTTTCTTTTCGCATGACTATATGTACTTGTCACTTTTCCATGTGTTAGTTATGTCTTCTGAGCCGTTTGTCAGCTTTTGGACACCTTTGAAGGTGTTTTCTATGTGTTTCTATGTGTTTTTGTTTGCCTGCCATTGGTTTTAACGGTGTTCGAAGGTGTTCGACGAACAGTTCGACGAACAGTTCGGCGAACACACGGGTGTTCGACGAACCGAACCGAACTCGAACACTACGGGGGTGGCTCAACACTACATATTAGCTCTATGGTGACAGGCACTCCCTTAGTATAGCTCATGTAATGCACGGCACCACAATTTTGTAGGTTCTGACTACTGTGTAAAAAAACAACTACCCAGAGACAGGCCATAATCTTATAGTCTGGGTGTGAATACGCTGTAGGTATATCTACACTTTTTTGTGGAAATTTTGGTAATTTTATTTACCTTTTTGCATTTACCCGAATGAGGCTTGTGAGAAATCCTTAAGTATGCTGCAGATTTCTCCTGTATGATGCTGACCAATCATAAGCAAGCAGCAACACTCAAAGAAAAGAAGAACACGCCCCCACCATAGCTCAAAGCAGGTTTCTTAGGGTATAAAGCTACGTTCTCACAATGAGTTTTTAGTGAGTTTTTACGCTGCATATTTTAGAAATAATGCAAGTAACCTATCTTAATGGGTGCAGAAATTCTGCAACATCAAAAACTCACCAAAAGTTCATCGTGGGAACCTAGCCTAAGATGTATAATGATGGAGAGTCCTGATCTCCTGGTCTAACCTTCTGCATGATTAGAAAGCAGAGGTAACAGCTCTTAGACAAGGAAGGAGCCGCACAGCTGAGTTTCTCTGTGTCACATTACAAACCCTTTTATTGACTCTCCTGATTATGGAGTGTGCCAGTATCACACTTATGTCTTCTGTGCTCACTTGTATTCTCTCTGCAGTGATATTAGGCTGTTATTACACCTCACACAGGAGCAGTGTGAGCAGAAGCAGAACAGTCTGCTCTAATCTCACTGCAGAATGAGTACATGTTGAGCACAACGCATCTAAGTGTGATACTGACACTGTGCTCTCATTTCTGGACAGGCAGTATGGGATAGGCGCAGTACAGCAGAGGTGAGAGTGCCATAAGAGGAGGAGAGCTGTTAGAAAGGTTTGTAATGTTGCACAACTAAACTCCCTTGTGCTGCCCCTTCAACCACAGAGACCTTAACTGAAAGGCATTAGTCAGTTATGTGCTATAATTGACTCGCCCCCTGGGCTGTGTGGCACTCGGATCCGGGCAATTAGGGAAACGATGGGATTAGTAGTGGCAACCCGGTTCCGTGGCTCAGGGTGGTCAGGCCAGTGGTAGTCCGTTATGTGTTATTGATAATGTCCGACTACGCCACCCGTGGATTGCGGTTATTAGGAACCGCCGCTGCATGCAGACCGCTGGGGCTGATGAAGTGTGCAGCTAGGGTAGTGTGACTCCCCACGGGAAGAGTGCGGCCCCAGGGCAGTGTAGTGGATGGTGGGAGTGATGGTAGTGAGAGTCTCAGTGCTGATAGTGCTGGAGGAGCAAGGAGCACACAGACAACAGGTTGCAGTCCAGGGTCTTTACTGAAACAGGTAAACTGACCCATAAACAGTCCCAGCTAGGAGGGGACCTGGATGTCTGAGAGCAACGGGGAAATTGGCCCTGGTCAGGGTGAGGGTGTAGGCCTACCGTGCTTTCTACGCTCCTTCTGGCTATCTCCTCCTGATAGGGTAACAGCCCACGTTTCCGAGCTTTCCATGTATTCTCGCCTGTATGGCCTGCAACGTGGGTTCCTTTCTGCTCCCAGCCTTGTACGGCTTTACTGGTCCCTTCGGTTGTGGCAGGACCTCCAGGCTTCTTAGGCCAAGGAAAGTACAGTCCCTTGCAAACTGGTTCTCTGCTGGGGGATGTGGAATCCTTCCAGCCTCAGACACCAAAGTCTGGTAAAGTTAAGTCTTTTCTCTGCCAAGACAGGCTCTCTTCGCCTCTTGTCTCTGGCTTGTGGCTCTCCTCCTGCCACACTTCCTCTTAGGTGCAATCAACTTTCTGTCCCTGCTCCACTCTGGGACACGTCTCAGAGCTGAGACAGGCAATCCAGTTCTCCCTAACCCTGCCCTCAGCACCAGCTTTTATAGGGGCAGCCAGCTCCCCCTACTGGCCTGAGACAGGAGGCATTGCATGCTAATGTTCCCCTGACCAGAGAACCTCCCCCTTGCTCTCAGACACAGCTTTAATTACACTTGTGGCATCCAGGTAGGGTGACACATTCCCCCCTAGTGAAATTTAGTACTCCGGGACTAAACAATAAACAAAGACAATATGCACAACAATAAAACATTAATAGACAGACGACGCACAAATTGAGTTCTTTAGGTCACAGTGTGGTCTGTGACCGGGTGTCCATATCACCAATACAAAGGGGAGCCTTAACCAGGTGGGGGTCTGTCCTACCCCAAGTCCTTCACAGTCTTAGTTCATTCCTGGGTTAAGCTCCGAACGCAGTCCATACAAGGTCCCGGTTATAAAAAAGTCCATAACCTGTGAGTCCTTACGGTAGCTGCAAGAAACTGAAACACACTATTAATAAACATGCAGGTAACTTTGCAAACGATTCAACATTTGGCAACAGGGTTATTTACAATTTTAGTACACTCTATATTCTCCAGTGAGCGGGTATCTGTCCCTTTGTGCTCCTGGTTGACCTCCTTAACCCACTGTCTGGTGGTGGACTAACCTGGCTTTCCCCACTAGCGTTAGGGGTACAGCTACCAGCTGGGTGTACAGGTAGGGCAGGCAGCTGTCTGCGGGTCCTTTGGCTTAACGCAAGGCATGGCAGGCTCACTGTCAGCAGAGGGTTGACTCTCCTGGGCTGCTGGTACAGGCTCTTCTGCCTCTGGAACCGCTTGCTCCTCTTCACCTTCCGGCTCTGGTGTTGGTTGTTGCTGTGCAGGTTGCAGGAAATGCAGGACGGGTACCACTATAGCATCATTTATGCGAGTCCAGGACTGAGGGAACTCTCCGAGAACGGTGCTGATCATTTCTTCCTTGTCCTCTGCGGGTTCAAGGTCACTCTGATCCTCTTCTGCACTACGGAGTTGCTCGGGGCACCTTTTGAGGTGGTCTCTGGAAACGACACTAGTGGTTTCTCCTCCGTCCTTGGTGATTACGCACACCTTTGGGTTGTCGTGGTCAGACTGCAGTACGGTGTAGGGTTCCCTTTCCCACTGGTCGTCCAATTTATGTAGCCTTCTCTTCCGCTTCAGGACTTGCTCACCAGGTTCTAGGGGACCAGCAGGGGCGTGTTGATTGAAGAGTCTTTCTTGCTTCTCTCTCACCTGGGCCAGGCTCTTCTCCACACGTTCCTGTACCTTCTTGTACTGCAGTTGCCTTTCCGTATCCCAGTCTGCATCCAGGGAGGTGTCCTCAGGTATTAGGACTCCCATCTCCAGGTCTACGGGCAGCTTACCTGGTCTAGCTCGCATCAGGTAAGCCGGGGTGCAGTTTGTAGCATTCACCGGGATATTGTTGTACATGTCTACCAGGTCCGGCAGTTTTTCTGGCCACAGGCTGTGTTCCTCCAGGGGCAACGTCTTCAGGAGATCAATGACTATATTGTTCATCTTCTCACACATCCCGTTGGTTTGGGGGTGGTAAGGCGTTGTCCGAATCTTCTTACAGCCATAGAGGTTGCAGAACTCCTGGAAGATTTCAGCTTCAAACGCTGGACCCTGGTCTGTCAGGACCTGTTCCGGATACCCGTGTGGACGGCAGAAGTATTGCTGGAAGGCTCGGGCCGCTGTTTGGGCTGTCAAGTCCTTTACCGGGACCACCACTAGAAAACGGGAATAGTGGTCCACGATTGTCAGGGCATAGATGTATCCAGACCGGCTTGGAGCCAATTTGACGTGGTCCAGAGCTACCAGCTCAAGAGGCTGCGTGGTGACGATGGGCCTCAAGGGTGTCTTCTGGCTGGTACGGTCCTTCCTCCTTAGGTGACAAGGGCCACAGTCTCTGCACCATTTTTCTACAGCTCCTCTCATGCCGACCCAAAAGAATCTTCCTCTTAGCAGGAACTCCAGTTTCTTCCAGCCGAAGTGTCCCGCTCTGTCATGGTAAGTAAGCCCCCAGGACCATAGCTGCATCTCGCCTTGGGACCACGACTTGCCAGGTCAGCTCGTGCGTCCGGTGGTTAACAATCCTTCTGCACAACTTGCCTTCGTAGAGTAACAGCTTGCTCTTCTCCTTCCATAGCTGCTTTGCTTCCTCTGGGGCATCTGGATCTAGGCGGGCGTCTTCCCGGGTCAGCAGATCTTTCACCAGGCGGACTGCAGGGTCACTATCTTGGGTCTCGGCCCAGCTGTGGTGAGGTAGGGGATTCATCATCACAGTTGTTAGATCCTCCTCCTTCACGCGGTGAGAGTGTTGAGCGGCTCCATACCGGTGAAACGCGGGGAGTTCTACCTCTTCCAGCTCTTCTGGGTCTTCGTCACCTTCAGGTAAGTGAGGCATTCTTGATAGGGCGTCTGCGTTGGCGTTGGTTTTGCCTGCCCGGTACTTGATCACGAAGTCATAGTTGGAGAGACGGGCCATCCACCGCTGTTCCGGGGCACCCAGCATTGTCCAGGTGTGTCAACGGGTTGTTGTCCGTGTACACGGTGAACTTTGCAGAGGCCAGGTAATGCTTGAAGCGTTCCGTCACGGCCCACACCACCGCCAAGAATTCTAGCTTGAAGGAGCTGTAATTCTCCGGGTTCCTCTCGGTGGGCCTCAGCTTCCGGCTGGCGTATGTGATCACCCGTTCTCTGCCCTGTTGGTTTTGGGACAGTACGGCTCCCAGTCCCACATTACTGGCATCTGTGTGGAGAATGAAAGGCTGGCCATAATCAGGGTAGGCCAGGATCTCATCCCCAGTGAGGGCCAACTTTAGCTGGCGGAAGGACTCCTCTTCCGGTTTATCCCACTTGAAGGGTGGCTTTTGACTTCTGGACTTGGACTGTCCGATCAGGAGGTCCTGCATAGGAGCTGCCATCTTAGTGAACCCGGGGATGAACCTTCGGTAGTAGCCTACCAACCCGAGAAACTGTCTCACCTCTTTGATGTTCGAGGGGCTTGGCCAGCTCTTGATTGCCGTGACCTTGTCAGGGTCGGGGGCCACTCCTTCCGTGCTTACCACGTGCCCTAGGTACTGGACCTTTGGTTTCAGCAGGTGGCACTTCGATGGTTTCACCTTCAGGCCATAGCCTGCCAGGGCTTCGAACGCCTCAGCCAGGTGCTTGAGATGGTCCTCGTAGGTCTTCGAATAGACGATCACGTCGTCCAGGTAAAGGAGGACCGTCTCGAAGTTTCGGTGCCCTAGACAGCATTCCATCAGCCGCTGGAAGATCCCTGGTGCGTTGCAGAGCCCGAAAGGCATACAGTTAAATTCGCTCAGTCCCATCGGGGTGGTGAAGGCGGTCTTCTCCTTGTCTGCCTCTGCCACAGGAACCTGCCAGTACCCGCTAGTAAGGTCCAAAGTAGAAAAGAAGTTAGCAGATTTTAGTGCGGCTAAAGACTCTTCTATTCTAGGCAGCGGATATGCGTCTTTGTGGGTGATACGGTTGATCTGTCTATAGTCCACGCACATTCTCATGGTGCCGTCTTTCTTTTTGACCAGAACCAAGGGGGCTGCCCAGGGGCTACAGCTGTCTCTAATGACCCCAGCTTCTTTCATCTCCCTTAGCATACCCTTGGCGTTCTGATAATGTGCAGGGGGTACAGGCCTGTGTCTCTCTTTTATTGGTGGGTGGCTCCCTGTGGGGATGTGGTGTTCTATCCCTTTTACTCTGCCGAAGTCTAGCGGGTGCTTACTAAAGACTCTCTCGTACTCCCGTACCACCCGGTAGACTCCTTGTTTTTGGTGCAGGGGAGTGGAGTCAGCACCCACGTGGAGTTTCTGCCACCAGTCCTCCTTTTGTTTCTGGGAGCCATTACCCTCCGCCTGTGGAGATGGAGGCAAGGGTTCCACGGCCCTGATAGCTTGGTGTTCGACGACAAACAGTTTGGCGAGTGTAGCGTACCTGGGTAAGTGTACTTCCCTCTCCCCAATGTTGAGGATGCGGACGGGCACCCTCCCATGACGGACATCAACCACCCCCGGGCTGTCAAAATGGTGGGCCTGCTGTCTGAGTACACGGGTTCTACCATGGCTTGGTAGTCTCTACCTCTCAACCCGATTGCAGTCCGACACCAGATCATCATTTCACTTTTGGGAGGCATGGAAATGGGGAATGGATCACTGAGTCTTACGCTACCGATCTCACCACCAGACAGTTCTACCTGCTGCCGTCTCATCAGGGCTTTTATCTCCTTGTTGAGGACTCTCTGTTGGCTGGAACTAGCATTCACCGCCACCTGTTGTAGAATTACAATTACCTCTGAAAGACAATTTTCAATTATGTTAGTACCCACAGTTATTTTAGGGTGACTTTCATGACGGTCAATGTCCACAATAATCACTCCCTGTGCCGGCAGTTCAACTTTACCAATTTTAATGGTCATCTCCTTGAACCCCATCTGCGGCACGGGTAAGCCATTACTGGCGATGATGCTCAAGTTACTGTTTGGATACCGTGTGATATCAGCATCAGTCCAATACTGCTTAAAAAGTACATAAGGGATAGTGGTTACTTGTGACCCAGTATCCAGCAAGGCGCTCATGGGGATACCGTCCAGCACCACAGGTAAAACCGGGCGCCCCCCAACGTACTTATTACGCCAATTGTAAGGGCCTGGTGATCTTATGCCTGGGGGTTGGCCCTTTGCCCCAGGTTGGACCCGTTTAAATTACAGTACCTGGAAATGTGTCCGGGCTGGTTGCATCGACGGCAAATGGGCTGTCCATCCTCTGCGTAGCGGTCTGTGGGCCTCCCTCGGAACGACGGGATCCTCCTCTGTCGACGCCACGGGACATCCTCCGGACTTGAAGCCAGCTCGATGGGTCTTGACGGGTCCACTCGCAACGCCTGGACGGTCCTGGTCAACGCCGCGACGCTCCTGGTCAGCTCCTGGACTTGGTGGTGCAGGCCTTTCGACGGGGCTTGGTTCAGGGCCTGTGCATCAGCCTCCACGGAGTCCATAGAGGAGGGCGCCGCCTCCTGGTGGTAGGTGATAGCAGGGCGCCGGGGGTTTATAGCGCCACTGGTTGCAGATTCACGGAGCACCCTTATGGCCCTGTCCTTAAATTGGGCAAAGGTCAGGTCGGGGTTCTGAAAGAACATGAGGCGCAGCTGGGCCCTGTGGGCGCTGGACAGCAGACCCTCTATGAATTGTTCTGTTAGCAGCTTATCGGTTTCCTGCACACTGCCAGGGTCAGTTTGTTGAATAGCCCTCAAGGCTTCCTGTAAATTTAAGGCATAGTCTCTGATGCTGTCCTGTGCCCGCTGCTTACATCCATAGAACCTCATTTTAATCTCAGCGGAGGTACGTGTATCAAAGGTACCCCGCAGCCGGGCCAGAATACCCTTCACAGTCCCTTTCTCCTCAATGGGCCATGATTTTACCTCCCTTTGGGCTGCGCCAGTTAACTGCCCTGTCAATATGCTGACCTTCTGTTCCTCTGTCAGGGTGTAAACTTGGAACAAACTATACAGTCTTTCCTTGAAGTCAGTTAGGGCATGGGGCTCCCCTGAGTATTTGGGCAGCCAGGCCGCTCCAGGGATGTAGGGCAAGGAAAAGGGCATCACCGCTGCTGCGGCTGCGTTGGTGGTAGTGGGCGCCTCTGTGTCCGACATCTTCCTCCCCCCTAGTTAAACGTGGCCTACCTTCCGACGATCCTCTTCTGTAGGCCGCGGCTCCGCTGCTGCTGCTCTGGACGAGGACCTGGCGTCGCGTCCTGATGACGTCAGCGTCGCTCTCTCTCCCTTCCAGGACCTTGCGCAGCGTCGGTGCGTGGGGCGGAGCTTCGGATCTCGCGCGGTTTTGACGTCCACGCCCCTCTTCTTCCCGCGCGGCGTCCTGAAGATGGCGTCCGATGGCGGGAAGACGGCAGAAGACGGCGGGAAACGGTCCAAGATGGCGTCTGATGGCGGGAATCGGCTCCGGATGGCGGGAAACGACTCCGGACGGCGGGAAACGGTCCGAGATGGCGTCTGATGGCGGGAAACTTCTCCACAGGTAAGTTTACAACAGTCTTTTTCAGGCACGCAGTACCCGGTGGTTGCGGGCACGAAATCCTGCCGACTACGCCAAAGCTGACTCGCCCCCTGAGCCGTGGGGCACTCGGATCCGGGCAATTAGGGAAACGATGGGAGTAGTAGTGGCAACCCGGTTCCGTGGCTCAGGGTGGTCAGGCCAGTGGTAGTCTGTTATGTGTTATTGATAATGTCCGACTACGCCACCCGTGGATTGCGGTTATTAGGAACCGCCGCTGCATGCAGACCGCTGGGGCTGATGAGGTGTGCAGCTAGGGTAGTGTGACTCCCCACGGGAAGAGTGCGGCCCCAGGGCAGTGTAGTGGATGGTGGGAGTGATGGTAGTGAGAGTCCCAGTGCTGATAGTGCTGGAGGAGCAAGGAGCACACAGACAACAGGTTGCAGTCCAGGGTCTTTACTGAAACAGGTAAACTGACCCATAAACAGTCCCAGCTAGGAGGGGACCTGGATGTCTGAGAGCAACGGGGAAATTGGCCCTGGTCAGGGTGAGGGTGTAGGCCTACCGTGCTTTCTGCGCTCCTTCTGGCTATCTCCTCCTGATAGGGTAACAGCCCACGTTTCTGAGCTTTCCGTGTATTCTCGCCTGTATGGCCTGCGACGTGGGTTCCTTTCTGCTCCCAGCCTTGTACGGCTTTACTGGTCCCTTCGGTTGTGGCAGGGCCTCCAGGCTTCTTAGGCCAAGGAATGTACAGTCCCTTGCGGACTGGTTCTCTGCTGGGGGATGTGGAATCCTTCCAGCCTCAGACACCAAAGTCTGGTAAAGTTAAGTCTTTTCTCTGCCAAGACAGGCTCTCTTCGCCTCTTGTCTCTGGCTTGTGGCTCTCCTCCTGCCACACTTCCTCTTAGGTGCAATCAACTTTCTGTCCCTGCTCCACTCTGGGACACGTCTCAGAGCTGAGACAGGCAATCCAGTTCTCCCTAACCCTGCCCTCAGCACCAGCTTTTATAGGGGCAGCCAGCTCCCCCTACTGGCCTGAGACAGGAGGCATTGCATGCTAATGTTCCCCTGACCAGAGAACATCCCCCTTGCTCTCAGACACAGCTTTAATTACACTTGTGGCATCCAGGTAGGGTGACACATAATCATGCAGGAGGTTAGCCCAGGAGATCAGGTCTGTATCCTTACATCTCAGACACTGAGAAATCTGCTCTAAGCTATGGTGGGGATGTGATCATCTCTCTTTTCAGTGTTATCATCTGCTTATAATTGGTCAGCATCATGCAGGGAGAAGAATTTCGCACCCTCAGTGAAAACTCTGATAACATCTACTTGAACTTAATTTTTTTAACTCATTAGGCGCCAAATACTTTCATTGCTAATATCTCCGCAAATGAAAGATAAAATAGAAAAAAAAAACATGAAAAATTTGGTGACAGGTCCTCTTTAGGATAAGACAACCCTTTTAAATGTAAGAATTGAATTTTAGTCAAAAAAATGTATGCAACAAAAATGCCACATGTGATTTGATCCAAAAACATGCTGCATTTCAAGATGAGAGAAGCAAGTATTTGCAAAAAAAAAGTTAAAAGGGTCATTCACTGTTATGATATTGATCACTTATACTTAGGTTGGACCACCAAGATCAGATTGGTAGAGTTCCAACACTCTGCAACCCCTTTGATTCCATGCTGGAGCTGGTAACAGCTGATTGGTGGTGTTAGGATTTGGACACCTATCAATCTGATACTACTGACTTATATTGATGCCTTCTCCTAATTGATAAGTGGTAGCATACACCTTTAAAACAATACGTAGTTTTTATTTAGTTGTAAGATGAAAGTGACTCTACACATTAAGGCGTGTCATGGTCTGAGCACAAAATGATTCTAAGATTAGTTGCTGGCCTCTTGACCCGAACTTAAGAGCTTAAGGCCATGTTCATACATTCAGTAATTTGGTCAGTATTTTACTTCAGTATTAGGAAGCCAAAACCAGGAGTGGAACAATTAGAGGAAAAGTATAATAGAAACACGTCACTGATGAAACTTAGTGAACGTGTGAAGGTGGCCTAATAGAGACGCTGTGGAGAAGGACAGAAGCGCACACAAAATAGGGCAATAGCGTCTGATAAGGGGTAGGGATAACTGATGGTAGCGCTCACCTAGAGGTGTTGTGTGCAGTCACAACAGCTATAATGGTGTAGAAAGCCGCTGCTGCCCTGTGGCTGGAGGAAAGGTTCTTCAAGAGGTGGAATGGCAAAAATGGAAGCTTGCACATTTAGGTGGGCTGTGCTGCGGGAGTGAAGAGCTTGTTTTTTTTTTATACCTTGAGAAAGGCCCTGGTCCATTGCAGAAATGCATTGATATTAATAAAAAACGTTTGGGAATCCCAACGCTCTTCATTCCCACAGTGCAGCCCACCTAAACGTGCCAGCTTCCATTTCTGCCAATGTGGCCTAATAGACGTATATGAGGCTGTCAAAGTTCAGGACAGGAGACTCGCAAACAGCTTGTGCATCACGATCTATGACACACAGATGTGTGAATACGCCATTAGTCTCATATAAGATTACCTGCATCAAGTTTCAAAGGAGCAATTGTAACCCTCTTTCAATTATTTAAAGGGATTTTCCCACAAATAAAATTCATTTTAATCAATAGATCTTGGAATAATAATAAGTTCCACAATTGGATGTGTTTAAATAAAATGTTCCTGTGCTGAGATAATCTTATAAATGTTCCCCTGCTGTGTACTGTGTAATAGTAAACACTTTGGCCAGCATAATGAAGATCACGAGTATGGAGTGCGGAAGAACCACAACTCACACCCCATGGTCGCACAAGAAATTGCTTACTCAAAATAAGTGTAAAAACACAAGAGAGAACTGAGTGTACAGCATATAAAAAATACTTTATTAGTAGAAGTATAAATACACAATATTATAAATATAGTGAAATAATGCAAATAGGGAGACGATACAGAGCCACAGGGGCACGTGACAACTATCCACGGCTTACCAAAATGGTAGGATAGTGTAAAAGAGGGAAAAAGGGGGGGGGGGGGGGGACGACCCAAAGCAACATGTGCTAATAAATGGCGAGATAGGAGAGGTTCTATAGAAGGATATCAATACATTAAATAATGGTGAATACATATCCCATTTTTCCCCTAATGGGGCCAGAGTAGATAAAATCCATAATATAGGATACACTCACCGAAAAGGTCACCAGGGGACGCTCAAGGAAGGGGTCAGGGAACAAGGCAGGAGCAGACCAGTGTGGGACCTGCGGGCCTTTACGCGCGTTTCGCAGGTTTGCTTTGTCAAGAGGCGTGTGTACAGTGTAATGTCTGACCATACAGGAACATGGTCTGAACATACCACATCTCCTGGACAGGGAGGATGCAAAATAGTATACTGACATTACAGCCGGGGATCACAGCTGATTCTTTAAGTGAGGTAAAACAAGTTTTTAAACAGGCAGGGAAATGTTTTACCTCACAGAATCAGCTGCCATCCTGTGGTGTCCTGTCTGTATACTCTTTTGCTTCCTCCCATGGCCAGCTGTGTTATGTGCAGACCATGTTCGCTCCAGTGGGAGTCTGTTTATGACACGACACAGTAAAAGTGCAGTCATCAGTAATGATGTCAGCTACAAAGCTATTATAGTAAGGCCCAGCGTAGTGTGGAGGTCCAATGTGACACTGAAGATGTCCGCCTAGAGATAGATGCTGGTTATTGAGTTGCAGTTGTTGATCCATGTAACGCATAGGTTCACCTTTATACACCATTTCACCCATTTACCCAGATCATCAATCTTCAGAACGTCTTCAAATGTAGCATAAGTTTGTAAAAAATGATTCTGTATTTGTATCATAGCTCAAAGCTGCATTCACACTGAATTACTACTGAATGTAAAGGTGTGAGATAACACATGATTAGCTACAGCTTAGTTCTGCTGTACTGCTTTTTGTAGGGTCCTGTTCTGTGCTCCGGCCCTCCGTCTGTAGGTCCATTATGCATTCATTTGCTTTTCATGGCAAAAAAGGTGCAGCATGCAGCGCTATTCCTTACCATCCAAACAATGCAGACCTCGAAGACCACTCAGCGGCTTGCGTCAATGGGATCCAGGGGTGCCATATGGCAATGGATCCACAGGGATCCAGCATTGAATTTTTTTTCCCTAATAACTGACTTAATGCTGCCCCTTCTAACACATCAGATGACTGTATGATGCCAAGAATACAAATAAAGTAAAGAGCATAATTGCTGTCCAGACACTGAACAAGCAGGCTATGCAGTAAAATTAAGAATGATCGATGTAGATATGGAAGAGAATAAGGTATAACTCAGGGCCAGTGCAAGACAAGTAATTCTATCTAGTAACAAAGTTTCTCAATTTATTATGTAGATTATAAATGGATGTAATATAAAATTGTTTTGCGGATGAATCGCTGCTCTGAGTGTTAGATTTTCAAAGTGGTAAAAGGGTTTATCTGCCAGTAATGATATTTACCTGGGGACATCCACCTATTGGAGACAGGCCATTAAAACTGGCCAAACTTTCTCCTTACTTTCTTGGCCACTGTGGGTCTTTTTGGACTGCAAATGATTGATAAGTGTTGGTAAGAGTTTTTGAAGTATATATGTCATAAGTGTCTATGGTTGGAGAACCCCTTTAAAGAAAAACATTGGTCAACAATTTTAGGAATTGTAAGGAAGGTTAGAAGATGTTTGGCTACGGTCAAAGTCTGGTGGTTTCACATTTTATATAATTTAGGCTTTGCATGTGTTAGTTCACTATATCGCACCTCTGATCTCTCTATTGGACCATGTAAAACATAAAAAACCTATTGACATGAGAAAGGATCTGCAGGATCGGTGATGATAGTTACTGGGAACCCCACCAATCACTAGAGTGGGGATCCCTATCCTCTCTTATGGAGGAAATAGTATGGAGCCGTTGCCAGGCATGCGCACTGCCACACTCCATTCAGTGTCTATGGGACTGATGGGGACAGCCGAGAACATCAGCAGCCCCGTATATATATATATATATATATATATATATATATATATGATGCGCCCCCTGGGCCGTGGGGTACCCGGAGCCGGGCCTGTAGATGCTGGGGGTTGTAGTCACCGTGGCGGTGAAGCGGTCCGTGACCCAGGGCCGTCAAACCAGGGTAGTCTATGTGTGTCTGTTATGTATAGTCCGACTACGCCACCTGTGGAATGCGGTTATTGGGAACCGCTGCTGCGGAGCAGTCCGCTGAAGCTGGTGGTATGTGCAGCAGGTGATGTAACTCCCCACAGGAAGAGTGGAGCTTCAGGGCAGCGTGTATGGATGATGGTGGTGGCAGTGCAAGGTATCAGTAATGACAACACGGTGTCTTTGTAGTGCAGTCCCAGGGTCTTTACTGTTGGCAATTATATGGGCCCCAACGGGAGTACCGGCTAGTGATGAGGGCCTGATCAGTCTGAGAACAATCCTAGAGTCCTCCTAGCCAGGTGAAGTTGTAGGCCTGCCGTTGATGACTATACTCTTTGGCTATCCCGCTTATAGTCGTGCTGTAGCCCACGTCCCTGAGTGTAACGTGCTGCGCTCACCCGTATGGCTGGCGACTTGGACCTTGTGTATTCCTCACTCCTCTGTGGCGATACGGGTCCTTTCGTGTGGCTGAGCCTCCGAGCTTCTGTTGGGCCAGGAGACCTGCAATCCCCTGCCCTGCGGTATCTGCTGCTGGGTTTGCAATCCCCACAGCCTCGGACTCCGGTGTCCGGTCCTCTGTGGATACTATCCAGGACGAGCTAGCTCCAGCTCCAGTCCCTGGCTCTTTACTCCTTCATGTCCTACTTGACTCCATACACTAGACTGACTAATCCCGCCTCCAGATCCAGTTATATAGGGCAGGATCCTCCCCTTTCTGGTCTGGGTCAGGAGGTGTTGCATGTAATGTGTTCCTGACCAGGAAACTCCTGTTTTGCTCCCAGACATGGTATTACTACCACTGTGGCAACCAGACCCTCTGGGGTGCCACATTCCCCCTAGTAAATTTCAGTACTCCGGGACTGAGCATATTTTGCAGAAATATAACAGACAACAATAAATAATAGCAATAACAATACATGAACATATTTACAAGCATTACTGTCTTTTTAGGTCTCGGTATCATACGTAACCAGGTGTCCATTTCACCCAACAAGGTGCACTTCTTGAGGGACCCTTCCCAAATCCTCCACGGAGGCCCTGGGGTGGCTGCAGGGCATAGATGATCCAGGTGTTGGACCACGTCTTCGGCCACCTCCAACGGGTTTTTGTTCAGTGGTCTGGCACAAAAGGGGGCTCTTTATAGGTGCAACTATTTATAAGGGAAAGTTCTTGGTTATTCACTGTCCATAACCTAAAAGTCTTTGGACCCTTTCCAGGTAACGGGATGAACAGGTTAAATGCACTCATATAAAACATTTCAAAATAGCATTGTCTCTGGCATACCCTTACGGGTAACTATATACAGCATACATTTACTTTAAACTTTACATTTTTAAATTCTCCAACGGGCAGGGGGCTGACCTCTTGTACTTCTGGTGGATCTACGGAATACACTATCTGTCATTGCTCTACCCTGGTCCCTTGTGTCTACCCCTGGTGTGGTCGGTTCAATGTTCACCACACTACAGGTGTTTGGAGGTGTCTCTGGTAGGTTGGGCGGCTTCCTATGGATCCTTTGGCTTACCGTGGGTATGACAGGCTCGCTACTAGCAGAGAGTAGATTCTCCTCATGGTCTGCTGATGAGGAATCTCCGCGGCCAATGGTTCTTCCAACTCTACTGGAACTTCTACAGCTCCCTGAGGAGCTGGTTGGAGAAATGTAAGGACTGGCACAACAATGGAATTATTTACTTGCGTCCATGACCGGGGAAATTCTCCGAGTACTGTGCTGACCATAGACGCATCTCGCCTCGGGACTACCACCTGCCAGACCAGCTCATGTGTCCGGGAGTTGACAGTTCTTCGACACAGCTTCCCTTCATAGATGAACAGCTTGCTCTTTTCTTTCCACAGCTGTTTGGTCTCTTCTGGAGCATCTGAATCAGGGTATGAGTCAGCTTGTGTCAGCAACTCTTTGACTAGGCGAACAGCCGGGTCACTGTCTTGTGTTTCTGCCCATCCATGGTGGGGCAATGGATTGAACGTGGCTTCTCTGTTGGCCGAGCACCTGTTCTTCACACAATGGGAGCACTGCTTTATCCCATGGCGGTGGAACGCGGGGATTTCTATCTCTACCAGCTCCTCTGGGTCTTCTCCCCCGTCTGGCAAGTTAGGCATTCTGGACAGCGCATCTGCGTTTGCATTCTTGTGCCCAGCCCAGTACTTGATGGTGAATTCATAGTTAGACAGTCGGGCCATCCATCTTTGTTCCAGGACACCAAGTTTTGTAGTGTCCAGGTGTGTCAGCGGGTTATTATCCGTGTACACAGTGAATTTGGAAGAGGCGAGATAATGTTTGAAGCGCTCAGTCACAGCCCAGACGATGGCAAGGAACTCCAACTTCAAGGAGCTGTAGTTTTCTGGGTTTCTTTCGGTGGGCCGGAGCTTCCTGCTGGCATAGGCTATCACCCTTTCTCTGCCTTGCTGGATCTGGGACAGCACCGCTCCTAGTACCACGTTGCTCGCATCCGTGTGAAGGATGAGGGGTTGGCCATAATCAGGGTAGGCCAGGACCTCGTCTCCTGTTAGGGTCATCTTCAACTTGGTGAAGGACTCATCTTCCAGCTTGTCCCATTTGAATGGTGGTTTCTGGTTCTTGACCTTCCTGGACTGGCCTATCAGGAGGTCCTGCATGGGTGCCGCCATCTTGGTGAAGCCTGGTATAAACCTTCAGTAGTAGCCTACCAACCCGAGGAACTGCCGCAGTTCTTTGATGGTGGAAGGTCTTGGCCAGTCCTTGATTACGGTGATCTTATCGGGGTCTGGTGCTACACCGTCAGTGCTTACCACATGTCCTAAGTACTGTACTTTTGGCTTCAGCAGGTGGCACTTAGACGGCTTCACCTTCAGGCCAAAGTCAGCCAGGGCTTCAAACACTTCCACCAGGTACTTCAGATGATCCTTATATGTCTTGGAGTATACTATGACGTCATCCAGGTACAGCAGGACTGTCTTCGAAGTTCTTATGCCCTAGAAAGCACTCCATCAACCGCTGGAAGGTTCCTGGGGCGTTGCAGAGCCCGAATGGCATGCAGTTGAACTCGCTGAGGCCCATCGGGGTGGTGAATGCGGTCTTTTCCTTATCCGCCTCTGCTACAGGAACCTGCCAATACCCACTAGTAAGATCCAAAGTAGAGAAATAATTAGCAGATTTTAACGCAGCTAGTGACTCCTCTATCCTGGGTAGCGGGTACGCATCTTTATGTGTTATGCGGTTAATTTGCCTGTAGTCTACACACATTCTCATTGTGCCATCCTTTTTCTTTACAAGAACTAATGGAGCTGCCCAGGGGCTACAACTGTCTCTTATTACCCCAGCCTCCTTCATCTCTCGCAACATCCCTTTGGCATTTTGGTAGTGTGCTGGCGGTACAGGCCGGTACCTTTCTTTAATGGGTGGATGGTCTCCCGTGGGATATGGTGTTGAACCCCCTTTACCTGCCCAAAGCTGAGTGGGTGTTTACTGAAGACCCTTTCATACTCTTAGACCACCCGGTATACTCCTTGTTTTTGGTGTTGAGGGGTGCAGTCAGTGTCCACATGCAGCTTCTGACACCAGTCCTCCATCTGTCCCTCGGAGCCATTACCCTCCGACTGGTTGGATGGAGGTAAGGGTTCCACTGTTTTTATAGCATTTTAATTGACGGTAAATAGCTTGGCTAGGGTGGCATACTGGGGCAAATGGACTTCTTTTTCCCCAACGTTCAGGATGCGGACTGGCACTCTCCCATGGCGGACATCAACCACCCCCCTGGTTGTCAAAATGGTGGGCCTACTGTCAGAGTAGACGGGCTCTACCAGGGCCTGGTAATCTCTACCCCGGAGACCGATTGCTGCCCGGCACCATATCAGCATTTCACTTCTTGGGAGCATGGCAATAGGGAATGGGTCACTCATCCTAACACTGCCAATCTCACCACCAGACAGTTCTACATGTTGTCTTTTCATCAGGGCTCTGATCTCTCTTTGTAGAACCCGCTGCTGGCTGGCACTGGCGGTCTCCGCAACCTGCTGTAACAAGACAATTATTTCTGCAAGACAATTTTCAATGACATTAGTGCCTAAGGTTATCATGGGATGACTTTCTCAATGTCGATAATAATCAGTCCTTGTGCTGGCAGTTCGACTTTGCCAACCTTTATGGTCACTTCTTTGTACCCCACCTGAGGTACGGGTTGACCATAACTAGCATAAATACTCAAATGTTCGTCTGGACGGCGGGTAATGTACGAATCAGTCCAGTACCATTTGAAAAAAATGTAGGGGATGGTGGTCACCTGGGACCCAGTGTCCAGCAACGTGCTCATTGGAAAGCCGTCCAGCACGATAGGTAGGACTGGTCGTCCTCCCATATATTTGTCTCGCCAGCTTGATGGGCCTGGTGGTCTTACGCCTCGGGGTTGGCCCTCTGCCCCAGGTTTTGCTCGTTTAAATGACAGTACCTTGCATAATGTCCTGGCTGGTTGCAGCGGCGGCAGATGGGTTGTCCGTCCTGGTCGTAGCGGTCGCTGTTCCTCTGGATGGTGGAATCCTCTTCTGTCGGCGCCACAGGAACGTCCTCCGGACTGGAAGCCAGCGGGATCTTTCCTTTGGGATACACCTGCAAGGACTGCACAGTTTTGGTTAGCGCAGCTACACTTTTAGTTAACTCTTGGACCTGATGGTGCAGGTCTGTAGACGGGGCATTGTCCAAAGTCTGTGCATCAGCTCCTACAGGCTCCGGGGAAATGGGTGTCACCTCCTGGTTGTAGGTGATAGCGGGGCGCCGGTGAGCTGTAGCACCACCTGGTGCTGGTTCCCTTAGCACCCGGATGGCCCTGTCCTTAAATTGAGCAAATTCCAAGTCAGGGTTTTGCAGAGCCATTATGCGCAGCTGGGTTTGGTGGGCGCTGGACAGTAAACCCTCAATAACAGTCTGTTTTCATAATGCACACTGTCAGGGTCTACCTGTTTGATGGCCCTCAGCGCCTCCTGCAGGTTTAAAGCATAATCTCGTACACTGTCCTGTGCCCGTTGTTTGCACCCATAAAACTTCATCTTTATCTCTGCTGTAGTACAGGTGTCAAAAGTGTCCTTTAGGCGGGCCAGTATCTCTTTTACAGTCCCTTTTTCTCTGGCTGACCAGGATTTTACTTCTCTCTGGGCTGCACCAATCAACTGGCCTACGAGGATGCTCACTTTCTGCTCCTCGGACAGGGGGTATATTTTAAATAAACTGCTTAGTCTCTCCTTGAAGTCACTCAGGGTGTGTGACTCTCCTGAGTACTGGGGCAACCACGCCGCCCCCGGTATATATGGCATGGAGAATGGCATTACAGCGGCAGCGGCCGCGCCGGTGGTTGAAGCTCCCTCCATATCGGGCGTCTTCCTCCCCCCTAGTGAACCGTGGCCTACCTTCCTTCTCCTTTCTTCCGTAGGCCGCAGTTCCGAAGGCGATGGTCTCTGTCGAGGACCTGGCGTCGCACGCGTCTGACATCAGCGTTCGATGTGGCTCCTTCCAGGACCTGGCGCTGCATCCGTGCGTGGGGCGGGGCTTTGGACTTCGCGCATTTCCAGCGATCACGCCCCTCTTCTTCCCGCGCGGCGACTCGAAAATGGCGGACAATGGCGGGAAAACGGCGACAAATGGCGGGAAATCTTCACCACGGTATGCGACACAGTCTGAGAAGGCGCGCAGTACCCAGTGGTAGTGGGCACGCAATCCTGCCGACTACGCCAAAGTTGACGCGCCCCCTGGGCCGTGGGGTACCCGGAGCCGGGCCTGTAGATGCTGGGGGTTGTAGTCACCGTGGCGGTGACCCGGTCCGTGACCCAGGGCGGTCAAACCAGGGTAGTCTATGTGTGTCTGTTATGTATAGTCCGACTACGCCACCTGTGGAATGCGGTTATTGGGAACCGCCGCTGCGGAGCAGTCCGCTGAAGCTGGTGGTATGTGCAGCAAGATGATGTAACTCCCCACAGGAATAGTGGAGCTTCAGGGCAGCGTGTATGGATGATGGTGGTGGTAGTTCAAGGTATCAGTAATGACAACACGGAGTCTTTGCAGTGCAGTCCCAGGGTCTTTACTGTTGGCATTTATATGGGCCCCAACGGGAGTACCAGCTAGTGATGAGGGCCTGATCAGTCTGAGAACAATTGACGCGCCCCCTGGGCCATGTTTCAGGGGATACCCGGAGCCGGATCTGGATGGGGGTAGTAGTCCTTGTGGCGGTGACCCGGTCCGTACCCAGGGTGTCAAACTAAGTGGCAGTCTATGGCAGTAGATGTTAACTTGATTGTCGACTACGCCACCCGTTGAGTGCGGCTTTGAAGCCGCCGCTGCAGAACAGTCCGCTGAGGCCGGTGATATGGGTGCAGCGATGATGGTATAACCCCCAACGGGAGGGGTATGGCCTCAGGGCAGCAGGTGTGGATGATGGGTGCAGTAATGTTGTAGTAAGCAGACTCAGAGGCGGGAGGTGCAGTTCAGGGTTTTTACTTACTGATGTTCTTCTGGTCACTCTGGCCTTGAGTGACCACCCGAGCCGTGCTGCGTCCACCAGGTCCTGGACTCGGCCAACCCCCAGGCAATTCCGGAGCGTGGTCCTGAGCTCCCTTCTGACCCTCTCTCTCTGGCCGTCCCCACCAGGGATCCACCTGTGTCCGGCTCCCTCGGGTCTCTTGTTGGTTGAACCTTCTCTGGCTTCCCTAACCCTATGCTCGGTGTGCCATTCTGGTGGATTTGGTGAGGGTCGTGGTAAAGCTTACCCACGACCTCCGGTTTCTGGCTGAGGATAAGTGGCCTCCACCAGTTCGGGTTCCGGTACCCGTGTCCGCCAACCCTTCACCCTTCTGTCTTAATTCTGGGATCTTGGGGTTCCTTCTTCTTTCCCCTCTGGGCCTTCCTTTCTCCTCTCTCTCTGCAGACTTGGCCTTGGAGCTGGGCCCAGACGGAGCCACAGCTCCCTGTTAGCCCTCCTGGCTGAGCTTCTCTGCTCTGCTCCTCTGGCTCTACAAAGACCCTGTCCTAAGATGGTGCCCACCTTATATACTCCCTCTATGTGTGAGCTCAAGTGACCAGCACCCAATGAGCTCCTAGCCTTACCCAGACTGCTCCCCCTATCTGCCCCTACACTACTGGGATGTTCCACCCCCCTCCCACTCCAGCCAGGGACAGACGCTGTCGTACCTGCACATATATCTGGTGGGAGTACCGTAGTTCTGTCCCCCGGAAATGGGATGTATGTAGTGCATGCAGCTTTCTAAGCTCAGTTCCACACTCCATCCTTACCCGGGAGTGGAATACCACACCTCTGGGTTGAGGTGCAATACCCCTGTAGCAGCCGAGTCCTCAGGGTGCTACACAATCCTAGAGTCCTCCTGGCCAGGTGAAGTTGTAGGCCTGCCGTTGATGACTATACTCTTTGGCTATCCCGCTTATAGTCATGTTGTAGCCCACGTCCCTGAGTGTAAGGTGCTGCGCTCACCCGTATGGCTGGCAACTCGGACCTTGTGTATTCCTCGCTCCTCTGTGGCGGTACGGGTCCTTTCGTGTGGCTGAACCTCCGAGCTTCTGTTGGGCCAGGAGACCTGCAATCCCCTGCCCTGCGGTATCTGCTGCTGGGTTTGCAATCCCCACAGCCTCGGACTCCGGTGTCCGGTCCTCTGTGGATACTATCCAGGACGAGCTCTGTACAGCTCCAGTCCCTGGCTCTTTACTCCTTTGTGTCCTACTTGACTCCATACACTAGACTGACTAACCCCGCCTCCAGATCCAGTTATATAGGGCAGGATCCTCCCCTTTCTGGTCTGGGGCAGGAGGTGTTGCTTGTAATGTGTTCCTGACCAGGAAACTCCTGTTTTGCTCCCAGACATGGTATTACTACCACTGTGGCAACCAGACCCTCTGGGGTGCCACATATACAGTACAGATCAAGAGTTTGGACACACCTTCTCATTTAAAGATTTTTCTGTATTTTCATGACTATGAAAATTGTACATTCACACTGAAGGCATCAAAACTATGAATTAACACATGTGGAATTATATACTTAACAAAAAAGTGTGAAACAACTGAAAATATGTCTTATATTCTAGGTTCTTCAAAGTAACCACCTTTTGCTTTGATGACTGCTTTGCACACTCTTGGCATTCTCTTGATGAGCTTCAAGAGGTAGTCACCGGAAATGGTTTTCACTTCACAGGTGTGCCCTGTCAGGTTTAATAAGTGGGATTTCTTGCCTTATAAATGGGGTCGGGAGCATCAGTTGTGTTGTGCAGAAGTCTGGTGGATACATAGATGATAGTCCTACTGAATAGACTGTTAGAATTTGTATTATGGCAAGAAAAAAGCAGCTAAGTAAAGAAAAACGAGTGGCCATCATTACTTTAAGAAATGAAGGTCAGTCATTCCGAAAAATTGGGAAAACTTTGAAAGTGTCCCCAAGTGCAGTTGGAAAAACCATCAAGCGCTACAAAGAAACTGGCTCACATGAGGACTGCCCCAGGAAAGGAAGACCAAGAGTCACCTCTGCTTCTGAGAATAAGTTTATCCGAGTCACCAGCCTCAGAAATCGCAGGTTAACAGCAGCTCAGATTAGAGACCAGGTCAATGCCACACAGAGTTCTAGCAGCAGACACATCTCTACAACAACTGTTAAGAGGAGACTTTGTGCAGCAGGCCTTCATGGTAAAATAGCTGCTAGGAAACCACTGCTAAGGACAGGCAACAAGCAGAAGAGACTTGTTTGGGCTAAAGAACACGAGGAATGGACATTAGACCAGTGGAAATCTGTGCTTTGGTCTGATGAGTCCAAATTTGAGATCTTTGGTTCCAACCACCGTGTCTTTATGCAGCGCAGAAAAGGTGAACGGAAGGACTCTACATGCCTGGTTCCCACCGTGAAGCATGGAGGAGGAGGTGTGATGGTGTGGGGGTGCTTTGCTGGTGACACTGTTGGGGATTTATTCAAAATTGAAGGCATACTGAACCAGCATGGCGGCATTTTCTCTGTACTGGGTAAACTGGAGATAAACAGCTCTTGTCAGCAGATAGAATATTTCAGACTTTTGCCATATTGATTAATTTGCACATAATTTTCCTGTTTACAGTTTAGGCACCTGGATGGAGGAGGCCTCCATTACACATGTGGACATCTCCGAATTCCAGGACTTGAACACATCATATATATCTTGTTTTTTCACTTCAAAGTCCGTTATTATCCGTAAATAAGCCGGAGCCTTCACAATTTTACTTACTTAATAATAATCTATTAATCTTGAATAAATGCTCCAGATCCTGGATTTTACAATTTGGCCATTAGGTTCCATTATGTAAAATCAGGAGCTGACCTTCTTTATTGGTAAATCACGATGTAATTCAGGTTAATGATTCTTATGATTTTGCTAATAAAAACACTATTGCATTGTATACGTGTCGTTGTGTGATTGATCTAGATCCCAGCAGCCTCAATTGTCCGCTATTATTGAGAAGTCTTGGCTGCTAGATATGGCAGTGTCATCAATCTCAAGAAGCCTTTTATTCTCACATACATGATAGAATCCAATAGTAAACATCAGCATATCCCTTCCAGGAGCGGAACGACATCGGTCACAGCAGGTGTGATCGGGCCCGTGCAGGAGGGGGGTCAGCCGCCACCAGCACCTATTTCAGTTAGAGGTGCATGCAAGGACACACATTCAGCTGAAATGTATTGAGACGCAGAGACCATCTGTGTCCCTGCACCACAATACACTCTGCCAGCCTATCAGAGGCCAGCTGTTGACGTTGGTGTGCCAGTCACAGGCGGCACATGACCGTGACGTCATGCACCATGCCAGCAAGACGAAGTTAGATGCCAGTTCCTTCAAGTGCTATAGAATACGCTGAGAGTTGTGGGAGTGGAGGAAGGGAAGAAGAATAACTTATTTATTTTTAAATGTATTGGAGAAGAACAGCAAACATTATTAATGGAAGGGGCACAGGATGGGGGACATTATACCAGGAAGGGTACAATAAGAAAGCACAGCAACACACTACAAGGGCCAATACATATGCAGACACTGAGAACATAAGAGCTAAACTGCATTATTGCTAAATAAAATGTACTTACAAAAAATGAAGGCTCTTAACACACAAATTGGCCAATTCATGTATGCCCATCAACCACGACAAGGTAGCCTCTGCATGATGGGTAACTAACCTCTTAAACATGCCTCTCTTGGGCTATAAGCCTACAATATAAATGGGCAAACATGCCTCTCTTGGGATAGAAACCTAAAAATTTAAGTGGGCAGGTAGAAACCAACACTAATTAAAAACACCCTTGGGCTGATGGGTGCTTATACCAGGAAGGGTCCCAGGATGGAGTGCATTATACAAGGAAGGGTCCCAGGATGGGGAACATTATACCAGGAAAGGGCTCAGGATGGGGGACATTATACCAGGAATGTGCTCAGGATGGGGGACATTATACCAGGAATGTGCTCAGAATGGGGTACATTATACCAGGAATGTGCTCAGAATGGGGTACATTATACCAGGAAGATGCCCAGGATGGAGTGCATTATACCAGGAAGGTGCTCAGGAAGGGTAACATTATACAAGGAAGGTGCCAAGGATGTAGTGCATTATACCAGGAAGGTGCTCAGGATGTAGTGCATTATACCAAGAAGGTGCTCAGGATCGGGAACATTATACCAGGAAAGGGTGCAGAATAGAGCACATTATACAAGGAAGAGGCCCAAGATGTACAGTTGAAACCAGAAGTTTACATACACTATATAAAAAGACACATATGCATGTTTTTCTCAATATCTGACATGAAATCACAATAAACCTTTCCCGTTTTTTTAAATGCCTTAATACATTCTCTCTCTCCTTATTCTGGCATTTGGCAAATATTAAAAATTATGGTAATCCTAATTGACCTAAAATGGGAAAGGGCATCAGCGTTCCCATGTAACTTCCCAGGCCTATGCTCTACGTGAAAGTTGAAGTCCTGAAGAGCTAGGAACCATCTAGTTACCCTGGCATTGTTACCCCTCTTTTCCCTCAACCATTTCAACGGGGCATGGTCTGACACCAACTTAAACTTCCGGCCTAGTAGGTAGTATCTTAATGTATCTACGGCCCACTTTATGGCTAAACACTCCTTTTCTACTATTGCGTAGTTTTTCTCGCAGGAGGACAGCTTCCGGCTCAGATAGAGAATGGGATGTCCTTCCCCATTTATCCATTTATCTCTTGAGAGAGTACGACTCCTAGACTAAGCTCTGAAGCGTCTGTCTGGACCACAAACTCTCTCTTAACCCCTTAAGCCCCGAGGGTGGTTTGCACGTTAATGACTAGGCCAATTTTTACAATTCTGACCACTGTCACTTTATGAGGTAATTACTCTGGAACACTTCAACGGATCCCCCTGATTCTGAGATTGTTTTTTCGTGACATATTGTACTTCATGATTGTGGTAAAATTTCTTCGATATCTCTTGCGTTTATTTGTGAAAAAAATGGAAATTTGGCGAAAATTTGGAAAATTTATGCAACTAGATAGGTGCCTTGGGGGGTCTAGTTTCCAAAATGGGGTCACTTGTGGGGGAGCTCCAATGTTTGGGCACACAGGGGCTCTCCAAACGCAACATGGTGTCCGCTAACAATTTGAGCCGACAATTTGTTAGCGGACACCATGTTGCATTTGAAGAGTCCCTGTGTGCCCAAACATTGGAGCTCCCCCACAAGTGACCCCATTTTGGAAACTAGACCCCCCAAGGCACCTATATAGATGCACAGTGAGCACTTGGAACCCCCAGGTGCTTCACAAATTGATTCGTAAAAATGAAAAAGTGAAAAAAAAAAAAACACTTTTTCATTTTTATGAATCAATTTGTGAAGCACCTCGGGGTTCCAAGTGCTCACTGTGCATCTAGATAGGTGCCTTATGGGGTCTAGTTTCCAAAATGGGGTCACTTGTGGGGGAGCTCCAATGTTTGGGCACACAGGGACTCTTCAAATGCAACATGGTGTCCGCTAACAAATTGTCGGCTCAAATTGTTAGCGGACACCATGTTGCGTTTGGAGAGCCCCTGTGTGCCCAAACATTGGAGCTCCCCCACAAGTGACCCCATTTTGGAAACTAGACCCCCCCAAGGCACCTATCTAGTTGCATAGTGAGCACTTGGAACCCCCAGGTGCTTCACAAATTGATTCATAGAAATGAAAAAGTGAAAAAAAAAACACTTTTTCATTTTTTTTAATCAATTTGTGAAGCATCTGGGGGTTCCAAGTGCTCACTATGCATCTAGATAGGTGCCTTGGGGGGTCTAGTTTCCAAAATGTGGTCACTTGTGGGGGAGCTCCAATGTTTGGGCACGCAGGGGCTCTCCAAACGCAACACGGCGTCCGCTAACAATTTGAGCCAATTTTCCATTCAATTTGTTAGCGGACACCATGTCGCGTTTGGAGAGCCCGTGATGTGTCTAAACAGTGGAGCTCCCCCACAAGTGACCCCATTTTGGAAACTATACCCCTCAAGGATTTTATTAATGTGTATAGTGAACATTTTGAACCCAGAGGTACGACACAGAATTTGTTTACATTAGGTCATCATATTGAATAAGTTGTCATTAGTCTTGAGCGCAAGTGCTCACTACTTGAGTTTGCATCGGGTACTCAGGTATGCACCATGTACAGCGTGTGCTCGAGTGACATGCTCGAGTCCCTGCTCCGCATGTTTCACGGTAATTAGACACCCAAAAAAAAACATGCAGGGATCGCTCGTGCATGGCAGGCAATCCCCGTAAAGTTTTTTTGGCCGCGAAGCATATGGGGCAGAGACTCGAGCATGTCACTCAAATACCCACGATACTCAATGCATACCAGAGCACCCAATGCAAACTCAAGTAGCGAGCACTTGCGCTCAACACTAGTCGCCATATCGTCATCTTTTTTTCTTACTTTTGAAAAAAATCCCAACCCCATCACAACCCTAACCCCAACCCCAGCCCTAACCCTAGCACAACCCTAACCGTAGCACAACCCTAACCCTAGCACAACCCTAACCCTAGCACAACCCTAACCCCAAACCCAGCCCTAACCCTAGCCCAATCCTAACCCAAGAGTTTATTTTTGACGCCGTTCCTCGTGCGGTATAAGTGATTAGACGACTTTATTCTTCGGGTCGGTGTGATTACAGCAATACCAGAATCATATGGGGTTTTTATGACTGACAGCTGTCACACACTAAAAGACGCATTTTTTGTAAAATCTAGTTTTTGCATCGCCATATTTTGAGAGCTATAATTTTTCCAGATTTTGGCAGACAGTCACGTGATGGCTCGTTTTTTGCGGGATGAGTTGACGTTGTTATTGGTGCCATTTTCAGGCACGTGACATTTTTTGATCGCTTTCTATTCCGATTTTTGGGAGGCAGAATAAACAAAAACCAACAATTCAGAAATTTTTATTTTTTTTTTTGTTCTGTTCCGCGTGTGGTAAAATTGATAAGGTAGCTTTATTCTTCAGGTCAGTACGTTTACAGCGGTACCACATTTATATAGTTTTTCTATGTTTTGCACTTTTACATAATAAAAGCAATTTTATAGAAAAAATTATTTTTTAGCATAGCTTTATTCTGAGAGCTATAACTTTTTTATTTTTTGGCTGATGGAGCTGTATGGCGGCTTGTTTTTTATATTTATCTTTTTGATCGCGTGTTATTCTATTTTTTGTTTGGCGGTATGGTGATAAAGCATTGTTTTTTGCTTGTTTTTTTTTTTTTTTTTTTTTACCATGTTCACTGAAGGGGTTAACTAGTGGGACAGTTTTATAGGTCAGGTTGTTCCGGACGCGGCGATACCAAATATGTGTACTTTTATTGTTTTTTTTTTTATAATAATATTTATTGATGGGTACATTATATTTTTATTTTTGGTGGATTATTTTTTTTATTTTTTTTTTATATTTTTGCAAATTTTTTTTTTCTTTTTTTTTTTTTTTTTCACTTTCTGAAAGTTTATATACTTTATTACTTTGTCCCACTCTGGGACTTTCACTTTTTTTTCTCTGATCGCCTGCATGGCACAGGAATGCAGCACCATCCCTGTGCTATGCAGGCTGTCAGCACTGGACAGGGAGAAGATTGTTTGGAGATGCACTGAGCATGTCCAAACAATCTTCCTGCTGTCTGGTGACCCGGATGTTGTCATAACGACATCGGGTCGTCATGGCAACACCCGGGAAGCCTTTGCAGACAAAGCTGGAAGCCGGAAGAGGAGGTGAGTATCTGCGATCACCTCCCCTTGCCCCCGCAATGCTGCGATCGACTTCGATCGACTTCGATCGCAGCATCGCGGGGGTTAATGTGCTGGGAGCGGTGCAGGACCGCTCCCTGCACATAGTATCGGGTGTCAGCTGTGACAATCAGCTGACACCCGGCGGCGATCGCGCCCGCACAGCCTGTGTGCGCGCGCGATCGCCATGACGTACTAATACAGGTCTGGCTCTTAAGTCCCAGGGCACAGACGCGTATTAGTACGTCAAATGTTGTTAAGGGGTTAAAGTCTGGTGCGACCAGGACCGGTTGTTCACACAGTGCTGACTTCAACAGTTGGAACGCGGTCTCTGTTTTCTCCGTCCACTTCCACATGGTTGACCTGGTGCCTTTTAGGACATCCGTCAGTGGTGCAGCCATCATGGCAAAATTTGGGTTAAACTGTTGGTAATATCCCACCATTCCCAGGAATGCTCTCACTTGCTTCTTGGAGAGCAGTTGCAGGCAGGTCTGGATTGCCTCCACTTTATTAACTTGCGGCTTTATTTCGCCTCTCCCGACGACATAGCCCAAGTAATTGGCTTCCTTTTTTCCAAAGGTGCATTTTTTCAGATTTATTGTAAATCCCACCTTCCTTAGAGCATCCAGAATGGGCTGTAGTTTAGATCTGGGCTAAAAACTACAATGTCGTCAAGGTAGGCTGCGGCATACTTCTTATGTGGGGCTATGATCCGATCCATAGCCCTCTGGAAGGTGGCTGAGGCCCCCTGTAACCTGAATGGCATCTGAGTGTATTGAAAGCACCCATCTGGGTGTAGAGAAAGCCGTCTTCTCCTTGGCCGCCTGGGACATGGGGATCTGCCGATAGCCCTTCGTCAGGTCGAGAGTGGTGATGTATCTCGTCGGTCCAAGCCTTTCGATGAGTTCGTCAACGCGGGGCATCGGGTACACATCACACTTGGACACCTCATTCAGCCGGCGGTAGTCATTACAAAACCTCCACTCTCCGTTGGGTTTTGGCACGAGGACGATTGGGCTCGACCACCCACTCTTTGACTCCTCTATCACATCGAGGTCTAACATCCTTTTCACCTCGGCCGAGATCACTTCCCGGCGTGCTTCCGGAATCCGATACAGCTTCAGATTCACTCTTACATGTGGTTCTGTTAACTCGTCATGCTCTACCACCTGAGTATGCTCCGGCAACTCTGAGAACAGCTCCCGATTCCACTGTAGTAGTTCTCGACACTGTTGCTTCTGGGCTGGCAGTAGAGTCTCAGAAATAGTGACCTCTTCCACCTTGCCTTCGGGAGCGGCTCCCAGGCAAGGAGTTTCCACAGGCTCTCGGTTCCGCCACAGCTTGAGCACGTTCACATGGTATACTTGGTGCGGCTTTCTTCGGCCAGGTTGGTGGATTCGGAGTTCACTTAACTGAGTTTCTCCACCACCTCCTATGGGCCCTGCCACTTGGCCAGGAACTTACTTTCGACAGTGGAAATGAGAACCAGAACACGATTCCTGATCAAGGTCACCAGACTCCCGGAGTCCAACAGCCCATCACTCCATTAACGGACATGGCACACACCTGCGGCCCCTCGACATGTCGACAGTCCACACTGCATGCTGGGTAAGCATAGTATGAACATCATCTGCATAGGCTCAGCAGATGTATGACACTGGGCGGCTACGTGTCCCGGACTGCGACATCGCCAACAAATCACATCCTTCACAACAGACCTTGCAGTCTCTTCAGTGGAAGTGGTATACCATCAGTTGTGGCTCTGAATCCCTTCCATGGTGAACCCATCCCCTTTTGGGCACTCCAGTAAGGGTAGGTGGCTGTGTCTGGTTTCCCCAGGGATTTTTCGACCACTTGGTATCTTTCTACCAGACCTACGAGATTGTCTGCGTTCCGAGGGTCGCCTTGGGCAAACCAGGTCTGCATCGGCCTGGTTAGGGAATGGATGAACCTGTCCATCACCACACGCTCAACCATCTGGGCAGGAGAGGAAGACACTGGCTGCAGCCATTTTTGTACAAGATGTAACAAGTCGAACATCTATGAGCGTGGAGGTATGTCGCCAGCATACGCCTAGTGGTGGACCCTTTGTGCTCTGACAGACACAGTCACTCCTGAGCGTGCCAATATTTTGGTTCTTAATTTGGCGTATTCCTTTACGTCCTCTAAAGTCAGATCGTAATAAGCCTGCTGCGGCTCCCCAGTCAAATATGGCACCAGAACCTTTGCCCACTGCTGCAGCGGCAATTTCTCCCGTTCCGCCACCCTCTCAAAAACAGTCAGGAACATCTCAACATCATGCCCCAGGGTCATCTGTAACGCTCTCCTTACCGTCTTCCTGATGTATGCATCATCACCTGGACTTGTCGGAGCCGTTGTCTTGCCACGGATCGCCTCTGAAAGTAACTCGATCTGCTGTTACTGTTGGCAATGCTGATCCTGTTGCTGCTGTTTCTGGAGCTCAACCTGTTGTATCAGCAGCTTAGTGGTCTCTTGTTGCTGCTGTAGCTGGTCACGGTGCTGCTGCTGCATACTCTGCACCAGGTGCTTAATTAGCTCTTTCATGCTGCTGGCAGCCTTCACCTAAGACATCCAACGGTCTCTGTAGAAGGTACACGTGTTCCTGGAATCTTGCCCACATTTGTCTCACCCCTCTGACCAGAGGTGTATTTTGGTTTTCTGGCACCCGGGGCAAGAATTTAGTTTGGCACCCCCAAAGCACAAATGCGATTTGCACACTTAGGCTATGTGCCCACGATGCAGAAATGAAGCAGAAAATTTCTGCAGCATTTCTGCATCTCCCTGGCAGAAAAAACGCATGCAGATTGTGCATGCGTTTTTCCTGCAGAATACATGCGGATCCACATGCGGATTCACATGCGTTTCCGCATGCAGATTGACAAGCGCTTTCCAGGCAATAGCATCACTTGGAAAGTGCTTGACAACTAGGTCACACTGTATAAATCCATGCAAACAGCATGGATTTATATAGTGTGAACCGTAAAAATGAAAACAAATAAAGCTATACTCACCCCCGAGGCCCCGGCGTGGCTGCAGCGCTCGTTCCTGTCTGGTTCCTGGATGCCGGCATATCGCGAGACAGAGCGGTGAAGGGCCTGCGGTCACATGACTGTGACGTCACCGCAGGTCCTCAAGCGATGCCGGCATTCAGAGAGAAGCCTTCGGAAAGGTGAGTATAAACTTTATTTGTTATTTTATTCTTTTTTCACAGGTACAATGGAACCCAGGTCTGGATGAGAGTCTCCTCTCCTCCAGAACTGGGTACCATCCGCACATAGAGACGCATAGAAGCCGCTTGTACAAATGTACAGTCGCGGTTTCTATGCGTCTCAATGCAAGTCAATGGCGGGAGTTCCGCTGCGCTTCCGCAAAATTAAATGACATGCTGTGGATTTTTGTACGCAGCATAAACGCTGCGGAAAAATCTGCTGCATGTGCATAGAACATGCGGAATCCCCTTGGGGACCATGGGGTGCGGATTACCTAGCGTTTCACAAGCGTTTATGCTGCGGAAATTCCGCAGCATAAACGCTTGAAAAACGCTACGTGGGCACCCAGCCTTAGTCACGTGCTGATGAGCTTCTCTCCCTAATTCTCTCAATGTTCAGAGAAAAACAGAGATGCAGGAAGAGAACCTGCTAGTTGTAACGTGACCGAAAGTAAGAAAATCTCAGAGTGAAGTGGCCTGATGAAGGCTCCACTCCTGAGCCGAAAACCGATTTGTGATTTTGAAAAATCCGTAATAAAAGGTTCTTATTGTAATTATCACATCTTCACCATTCCTATTGGCAGCGCACCAACAAACATTTTATGGCATACTTCTCCACAGTTTAACCCATTACACCTCACATTTGATTGGTGCTGCGCCTCACTCCTTCACTGCCACGTGCTAAAATTTCACATCAAAGGATTTACTGGCCACATCAGCGCCACCCATTACAACTCTATCATTCAATGTTGGGTACATCATAGTGTTTAAAGAATACTGTGGGGGCCATCATACAGTGTGGGGGGCATTATCTGTGTACAGAGGAGCTGTGGGACCATGGTAGTGTACATAGGGGAGCTATGGAGACATCATACTGTGTACAGGAGCACATTACACTGAGAATTGGGGGCTTTGTGGGCAGTATATAGTGTTAGTACTAGTATAGTTGGCTATCATACAGTGTGAGGAGCATTATACTGTGTACACAGGAGATGTGGGCCATTATAGTGTATATATGGGAGCTATGTGGACATCCTGGTGTAGAGAGCATTATACTGAGTATTGGGGGCTTTGAGGATATTATACTGTATTAGAACTACGGTAGAGTTGTAGGAAACTATTAAACGGTAGTTGCAAAAACAAACAAAATATCCATCTATCCATCTATCTATTATCATCTATCTGTCTGTACTTCATGTCTGAGTGTCTATTTATCTCTCTACTAGAGATGCGTCAAACTGCTAAAATTCAATGAGACAAATTCACTTGAATTCGGCCAGAAAATGTGATTTGCGGCAAATGTATTTGACGCGCCCCCTGGGCCGTGTGTGGGGGAATACCCGGAGCCGGGTCTCTGTGTAATGCTAGGGGTTGTAGTCTCCGTGGCGGCGACCCGGATCCGTGGCTCAGGGTAGTCAAACCAGTGGCGGATCTATTTATTTGGTTTTTAATGTTGAAATGTCCGACTACGCCACCCGTGGATTGCGGTCGCTGAGAACTGCCACTGCAGGGCAGACCGCTGAGGCTGATGTTGTGTGCGCAGCAGAGGGTAGTATATGGTAGTATATAGGTGCGTAGATGGTGTCGGTTGTGGTGCATGGGCGCAGCAGAAATGACTCAGAGTCCCTGCAGTGCAGTTCAGGGTCTTTACTGTTGGTAATGAAGAAGGCCCTGCCGGGAGTACTGGCTAATATTAGAGGCCTGGTCAGTCTGTGAGCAAACAAGAGTCCCCCTGGCCAGCTTGTCCCACCTGAAGGGCGGCTTCTGATTCTTGGTCTTTGACTGACCTAACAGGAGGTCTTGCATAGGGGCTGCCATTTTGGTGAACCCGGGAATGAATCTTCGGTAGTAGCCTACCAACCCGAGGAACTGCCGCACTTCCTTTATGCTGGAGGGTCTTGGCCAGTCCTTAATCACTGTGATCTTATCAGGGTCAGGAGCTACTCCATCAGCACTCACCACGTGTCCCAGGTACTGTACCTTTGGTTTCAGTAGATGACACTTGGAGGGTTTCACCTTTAGGCCGTAGCCTGCCAGGGCGTCAAACACCTCTGCCAGGTGTTTCAGATGGTCCTCATATGTTTTGGAATACACGATGATATCGTCCAGGTATAGCAGGACCGTCTCAAAATTTCTGTGCCCCAGGCAGCACTCCATCAACCTCTGGAAGGTTCCTGGTGCGTTGCAGAGCCCGAACGGCATACAGTTGAATTCGCTGAGACCCATCGGGGTGGTGAACGCGGTCTTCTCCTTGTCTGCCTCTGCTACAGGAACCTGCCAGTACCCGCTAGTAAGATCCAAAGTGGAGAAGAAGTTAGCAGACTTTAATGCAGCTAAAGATTCCTCTATCCTAGGTAATGGGTACGCATCTTTGTGTGTGATACGGTTGACCTTTCTGTAATCTACACACATTCTCATAGTGCCATCTTTCTTTTTCACAAGAACTAGCGGAGCTGCCCAGGGGCTACTGCTGTCCCTGATTACCCCAGCCTCCTTCATGTCTCGCAACATTCCCTTGGCATTCTGATAGTGTGCAGGGGGTACAGGTCGGTATCTTTCTTTTATGGGTGGATGGTCTCCTGTGGGTATGTGGTGTTCTACCCCCTTTACTTGCCCAAAGTCTAGTGGGTGTTTGCTAAAGACTCTTTCGTACTCCTGCACCACCCAGTAGACTCCCTGTTTTTGGTGTGAGGGAGTGGAGTCGGTGCCCACATGCAGCTTCTGACACCAGTCCTCCATTTGTTTCTCGGAGCCGTTACCCTCCTCTGGTTGAGATGGAGGCAAGGGTTCCACGTCCTTTACAGAGTTTTGGTTAACGGTGAACAGTTTGGCTAGAGTGGCATACCGGGGCAAGTATACTTCTTTTTCCCCAATGTTTAGGATGCGGACGGGTACCCTCCCATGGTGTACATCGATCACCCCCCGTGCTGTCAAAATGGTGGGCCTACTGTCTGAGTAGACGGGTTCTACCATGGCTTGGTAGTACCTTCCTCTTAACCCGATTGCAGTCCGGCATCATCTGGGTAGCGGGTAATATCTGAGTCATTCCAGTACCGCTTAAAGAGCACATAGGGGATGGTGGTTACCTGTGACCCGGTGTCCAGTAGTGCACTCATAGGAATGCCATCCAGCACCACAGGCAAGACCGGTCGTCCCCCTACGTACTTATCCCGCCAGCTCGATGGGACTGATGGTCTTATGCCTGGGGGTCGGCCCTCTGCCCCAGGTTGGGCCCGTGTAAATGATAGCACCTTGCCATATGTCCTGGTTGGTTGCAGCGGCGGCAGATGGGTTGCCCGTCCTGGTCGTAGCGGTCGCTGGGCCTTCCTCTGGACGATGGGATCCTCCTCTGTCGGCGCCAAGGAACATCCTCCGGACTGGAAGCCAGCTGGATCTTTCCTGGAGGGGACACCTGTAAAGACTGCACAGTTCTGGTTAGCGCGGCAACGCTTTTGATCAGCTCTTGGACCTGATGGTGCAGGTCTGCAACCGGGGCTTTGTCCAAAGCCTGTGGATCAGCTCCCACAGGCTCTGCAAACAAGGGCGCCGCCTCCTGGTGATAGGTGATAGCTGGGCGCCTGTGGGTTACAGCGCCACCTGGTGCCGGTTCTCGGAGCACCCGGATGGCCCTGTCTTTAAACTGCGCAAAGTCCAAATCAGGGTTCTGCAAGGCCATTACACGCAACTGGGTTCGGTGGGCGCTGGACTGTAGACCCTCAATGAACTGTTCAGGCAACAGCTTATCCTCATTCCGCACGCTGTCAGGGTCTGCCTCCTTAATGGCTCTCAGGGCCTTCTGCAAATTCAAAGCATAGTCCCGTATACTGTCTTGTGCCCACTGTTTGCATCCATAAAATTTTAGCTTGATCTCTGCTGAGGTGCGGGTATCAAAAGTGTCCTTCAGACGGGCCAGTAGTTCCTTTACAGTCCCCTTTTCCCTGGCTGACCAGGACTTCACTTCTCTTTAGGCTGCTCCGATTAACTGGCCTATCAGGATGCTCACTTTTTGTTCCTCGGACAGGGGGTATACTTTGAATAGGCTATATAGTCTTTCTTTAAAGTCGCTCAGGGTATGCGACTCCCCTGAGTACTGGGGTAACCATGCCGCTCCGGGGATATACGGCATCGTGAACGGCATCACTGCGGCAGCAGCCGCGCTGGCGGTGGGAGCTCCCTCCATTCCTGGTGTCTTCCTCCCCCCTAGTTAACCGTGGCCTACCTTCCGTTGCTTCTTCTCCGCAGGCTGCGGCTCCGCAGGCGATCGTCGGGGTCGAGGACCTTTCGTCGCACGCTGGTGACGTTGACGTCCGCTGGGCTCCTTCCAGGACCTTGCGCAGCGTCAGTACGTACGGCGGGGCTTCAGCTCTCGTGCGCTTTTGGCGTCCACGCCCCTCTTCTTCCCGCGCGGCGTCCCAAAAATGGCGCCCAATGGCGGGAAAATGGCTGCGGATGGCGTGAAAACGGCTGCGGATGGCGGGAAACTTCACCACGGTAAGTATCACAGTCTCTCTTCAGGCACGCAGTACCCCGTGGTTGCGGGCACGAAATCCTGCTGACTACGCCAAAGTTGACGCGCCCTCTGGGCCGTGTGTGGGGGAATACCCGGAGCCGGGTCTCTGATTAATCCTAGGGGTTGTAGTCTCAGTGGCAGCGACCCGGTCCCGTGGCTCAGGGTGGTCAAACCAGTGGCGGATCTGTTTACTTGGTTTTTAATGTTGAAATGTCCGACTACGCCACCCGTGGATTGTGGTTGCTGAGAACCGCCGCTGCGGGGCAGACCGCTGAGGCTGATGTTGTGTGCGCAGCAGAGGGTAGTATAACTCCCCATGGGAGGAGTATAGCCTCAGGGCAGCGTGCGTAGATGGTGTGGGTTGCGGTGCATGAGCGCAGCAAAAATGACTCAGAGTCCGTGCAGTGCAGTTCAGGGTCTTTACTGTTGGTAATGAAGAAGGCCCTGCCGGGAGTACTGGCTAATATTAGAGGCCTGGTCAGTCTGTGAGCGAACAAGAGTCCTCCTGGCCAGGTGGAGGTGTAGGTATTCCCATCTGACTGCACTCTTCCTGGCTACCCTGCTGTAGTCGTGTAGTAGCCCACGTCCCTGAGTGTACCGTGTGGTGCTCACTCGTATGGCTGGTGACTTGGGGCCTTTGGTACCTTTCGCTCCTCGATGGCTTTGCCGGTCCCTTGCGTGTGACTGAGCCTCCGGGCTTTCTATGGCCAGAGGACCTGAAATCCCCTGCCAGGTGGTTTCTGCTGCTGGATGTGGATATCCTCACAGCCTCAGACTCTCTGCGTCTTCTGCCAGGATGAGCTCTATCAGCTCCAATCCCTGGCCTTCAGCTCCTGTCTCCTACAGAGCTCCTTGCTTGCTGCTCTGTCCCTTTCTCTGGAACTAACTCACTAACCCCGCCCCAGATCCAGTTTATAAAAGGCAGGTTCCTCCCCTCCCTGGACTGGGGCAGGAGGCATTGCATGCAATAGTGCTCCTGGCCAGGATAACCCATGCTCGCTCTCAGACATGGTATTTCTACCACTGTGGCAACCAGACCCCCTGGGGTGCCACATATTCAACGCAAATTGAATTACTGGTAAACTTGTGATGGGTAGATATTACATAAGATGTTGTTAAGCATCCAGCAACTAGGGGGGTTAACAGGGTGCAGCTAAGGTGAGTGGTCAGGCCTGCCCCAGTGAGACTGGGTAGTGTCAGTTCTGAGCTGGAGAGCGAGCTTAAGGCTGTGTGCCCACGATGCATTTTTTAAGCTTTTCCGCAGCAGCAAAAACGCTGCAAAAACGCATGGTAGAAGGCCTGCCATGTTCCCCAATGATAATCCGCATGTGCTGTGCACATGCTGCGGAAATTTCCGCTGCGGGTTATCATTGCGGGAAAAAACGCAGCACTACCAATTATTTTGCGGAAGCACAGGGTTTTTGCCGCCACTGACTTTCATTGGAACACATGGAATCCGCATCACTGCATCTGTAGATGCGGAATCCAAACGTTTCAATGTGAGGATGGTACCAGGGTCTGGAGGACAGGAGACTCTCCTCCAGACCCAGGTACCATAGAACCTGTAAAAAAAGAATAAAATAAATATTATGCTTACCTTCTGATGGCCCCCGGTGCGCTCGTCTTCACTTGCCGGCAGATCGCGGTGAACTGAAGGACCTGCGCTGACGTCAAGGTCATGTGACGGCAGGTCCTTCAGTGTAGTATTCCGCGAGCTGGGCATCGTGGGCACATATCCTTAAGGATGCAGACCTCTTCATCAGGCTGATGAGGGTTCTGGGACTCTCCCACTGTGACTGCCATTTAGTTGCTAGTGGTATCTATAGGAGAAAGTAGTAGAGAAAGGAGTTAACTGTTGTTTAGCAAAAGCAAGGATTGAACACCACATCTGAGGACTGGACTCATCCTTCCATTCTAATCGCCCCATCGTACCTCACAGCACTAGAAGGTAAAGCCTGTGACACTGTGGACCGGGGACTGCTGGTGGGAGCATTGCTGTTGTGGGAGTATTGCTGTTGTGGGAGTATAGAAGTGTGCTGCTAAAGAGACTTGATCTGTGCTGTACTGTACTAGTAAGAAATACTGTTTATTAATGTGCTTTTAAGAAGAAACTATTTGTTACTGGAGCCTGTTGCTCAAGAGACTTAAATTGCACTGGCAGTGCGGCTTCATTAAATGCAACTGTTCAATTGTTCATGAGGACTGGTGTCAAATGTGTCTGGTCAGCAAGTGAATCCAGCTATGTGTCTGTGCCTGAGGGCAAGTACCCCTGTATGACTGAGAGAAGCTGCAGCACATGGTCTATGGTCGCCCAGAGTAAACAGTTCCCCCAGGATTCCAAAGAATTCATGAAACCTATCTCACCCCTATCTACACCTAGCTGTGTGCATGTAACAAAATCTTTCCATGTCTCTCTGAGGTCTCTCCAGAACACAGGGCACAATAAACAGACAGGTTATAAAAGAAGAACAATATACTTATGTTGCCCCTCTCCTGTCTCTGCCCAGTCCTCCGCTGGCTCGCTTACTCCATTTCTCCCATCTGACTTCACTCTTCAGAGCCTCCAGTACTCACTAGGACTTAAATGACTTCCTGTTGAGCATCACCCAGCGATGTCATGATGTCTCTTGATGCCTAATGAGCATTGAATTGCAAAAATTTGGGTTCTGGAAAATCCAATTTTTTGTGAAATTTGAAGCAGAGAGACAAAAACAAGACAGCCCCCAAAAAGGGAATGGTATTATAGTATCTAGTTTTGCATTTTGCATGAGTTCTTGTAAATACTGCTATCATAAAGCGGTATTCTTCAGCCCATTCAGGTTGCACAGGTTGTCCAGTGCCTACAGGATAGCAAGAAGGTTTGCCCTGTCTTTCAGCACAGTCTCCAGAGCATAGAGGAGATACCAGGACACTGCCTGTGGCACATTATTATTATTATTTATTATTATAGCTCCATTTATTCCATGGTGCTTTACATGTGAAAAAGTGGGTATACATAGCAAACACAATTGCAAAAATCTTGAACAAAAACGCAATGGCAAACTGGTACTGGAGGAGAGAGGACCCTACCTGCGATGTCTCACAATCTTCAAGGGATGGGTGAGGATACAGTAGGTGAGGGTAGAGCTGGTCATGCAGCGGTGTGGTGGAGCAATGATTACTGCAGGTTGTAGGCTTTTCGGAAGAGGTGGGTTTTCAGGTTCCTTTAGAAGGTTTCCACGGTAGGCGAGAGTCTGATGCTTTGGGGTAGAGAGTTCCAGAGTAGGGATGCACAGGAGAAATCTTGTATGCGATTGTGAGAAGAAAAGATAAGAGGGGAGTAGAGAAGGAGATCTTGTGAGGATCGTAGGTTGCGTGTAGGTGTGTACCGGGAGACTAGGTCACAGATATATGGAGGAGACAGGTTATGGATGGCTTGATATGCCGCGGTTAGGGATTTGAACTGGAGTCTCTGGGCAATGGGGAGTCAGTGAAGCATTTGACAGAGAGGAGAGGCCGGGGAGTAGGCGGGAGGCAGGTGGATTAGTCGGGCAGCAGAGTTTAGGATAGATTGGAGGAGTACGGGAGTGTTAGCGGGGAGGCCACAGAGCAGGAGGTTGTAGTAGTCGAGGCGGGAGATGATGAGGGCGTGCACTAGTGTTTTTGCAGATTCATGGTTGAGGAATATGGAGTCGGCAGCAAGAGGAAAGGGCTTTGATATGTTGTTTGAAGGAGAGGTTAGAGTCCAGGGTTACCCTGAGGCAGCGAGCTTATGGGACTGGGGAAAGTGGACAGCCATTGATTTTGATGACTATGATTCGCCCGCAGGGCCGTGGGGTACTCGGCAGCCGGGTCTTATGGCTGCTTGCAGGGGGGATATCACGGTGGCTGGCCCGGTTCGTGACCCAGGGGGATCAGTGCAAAAAGGGGATATAATTGTAAGGGGCAGTTTGTGACGCTGACTCACCCCTGGGGGCCTGTGGCTGATCGCTGGGGTTATCACGGTGGCTGGCCCAGGGCGGTCAGTGCACAAAGGGGTATCAATTATTAGTTGGAGTTTGTGACGCCACCTGTGGTGTCTGGTGAAGGTCACCAGCGCTACAACAGGCCTCTGAGGCAGATGTCAAGGCAGCTAAAGATGGTACAGCTCCCCACAGGCGGAGCGGGCCTCAGGGCAGTGTGAATAGATGAATGCTGAGCGTTGTAGTGCGGTGAGGGAAAATGGCGCCGGTGAAGAAACAGACAGAGGCTGTTCGATGCAGTCGTCCAAGGTTTTAGTTACAGTTCTTAGGCAATTCACAAGTGCACTTTACAGGTGAAGGTCTCCCGCGTCGCGCTGCATTCACCGGGCAGGGGTTCAGTCCTTCCTCAAGCAACTTAGGAATGCCTGGCAGAACCCCACTTTCTCGTGTTCCTACTTTGACCATCTTTACACTTGGTCCTTCTCACCGCTGCCCTACGCTGCCCACTCTCAATCCCGCTGTGGTATGCTGAAGTCCTTCCTGTACGTCGGATCCGGGACCAACCTGACCCCCTGGGGATTAAAATGAAGCAAACCGATCCCTCCTGACACCTGGCAGGAGCGGGGCATATGGGTGCCGTCCTGCACGCGCCATACCCCCTGGGATCCTTTTTGTGGAACGGTGCCTACTCCCTGCTCCCCTCCGGGGCCTCTATCCTGGGCCCTAACTTGCAGAGCAGGGCACTGACTGAGCCTCTGCTCCCAGACAGTCTAAACTAACTGGCCTCAACTTCAAATATGGCTTCCTATTATATACATACTGAATAAGTGCTTCCTGTATCTTCTTCCTCCACCCACACCCACTACTGGTTCCCCCTACCTTTGGGTTCCCCCCTACTCCAGCCAGGGTCGGGGCTCAGCAGTAACTACATTGCGTCTTGCTCCTCCTGCTGGCCTGGAGTGGTGTAGTGTTGGATGTGGGTGTTTGGGGTTCTGTGCAGCACACCTATCTTACCTGAGAGAAGGGAGACACCACACTTCTGGGTGAGGTGCAGTATCTCTGTGGCGACCGAACCCTCAGGGGCGCCACAATGCCACCTGTGGTACCTGGTGAGGATCACCAGTGCTGCAACAGTCCTCTGAGGCAGATGTTAGGGCAGCTAGAGATGGAACGGCTCCCCACAGGTGGAGCAGGCCTCAGGGCAGTGTAAACGATGCAGGTTGCACTGGGCGTTGTGGTGCAGGGGGAACGATGGCGCAGCAGGAGTAACGGACAGAGACAGGGAATTTGCTTTGTTACCTTTACTGGTGAAATTGTTAGGTACGGTCCAGGGTGCTCCATAGGATAGGTGCACTTCAGGACTTCGCCCTAGTGAGCGGGTATAAGGCCTCCTGATCCGTGTTTGCCTCTGTGTATGCTCCTGGCCAGCCTGCAACTGGGCCTAGATTATGTGTCCTGCTGTTACTTCACCTGATGCTCAGAAGTAGGACCTCCGGTTGGTAACCACTTTCCGTGGACGTCGGGGCCTTCATGGTTCCTGGTCCTGTGTGTGTCTAGCTTTCAGGTTTTACCAGGGACTTGTAGTCCTCCTGGGATTCCGGTTGACCCTACTGGGTGTAAAGGGTCCGTGTAGGCACCGACCCGGTGTCCGGTATGTATAACAGGGTGAGCTTACTATGCTCCTCTGCCCCCTTGGTTCCACTCTCCTTTCCTCCTCACCGTTGGCCACACTTGGGGGCTCTCACTACTCGGCAGCTGACGTGCTGCGTCTTCACCGCTCTCTGAGCGTCAGCACGCTCTCAGACTCTCTCTGTCTGACTGCTCTGTTCTGCTCTGAGCACTGACTAAACTCAGACTGACTCTGACTAACTAACTCTGACTAACCAACTGAGCTGCCTGGCTCCACCTTCCCTTTATATGTCCCTATCAGTGCTCCCTCTGCTGGTACGAGGTGGAAGGTGGAGGTGTGTGAATGTAGTGAGGGCCTCTTGTGGAGAAGTCCATCCATGCACCCATATGGGTCTGTGGCACCAATGCGCAGCAGGGCGCCACAGATAGGTCAGATGGGGGGACTTATTGAAATGGGAGAAAGATGATAAATTCTGTTTTATCCATGTTAAGTTTTAGAAATCTAGCAGAGAAGAAGGATGAGATAGCGAATAGACATTGTGGGGTTCTGGTTATTAAGGAGGTGATACCAGGTCCAGAGAGGTACATCTGTGTGTCGTTAGCATAGAGATGATACTGAAAGCCGTGGGACTCTATGAGCTGTCCCAGGCCGAAGGTGTAGATGGAGAAGAGCAGGGGTCCTATGACTGAACCTTGGGGAACACCGACAGATAGGGTGCGAGATGAGGAGGTGGTGTGTGAGTGAGAAACACTGAATGTTCTGTCTGTTAAGTATGAGTAGATCCAAGATAGGGCCAAGTCTTTGATACCAAGAGATGAGAGAGTCTGTAGTAATAGGGAATGGTCCACTGTGACAAGGGCAGATGACAGTTCCAGGAGGAGAAGGACAGAATAGTGTCACTTGGATTTGGCGGTTAGTAGGTCGTTGGTGACTTTAGGTAGGGTAGTTTCAGTAGAATGGTGCGGTTGGAAGCCAGATTGTAAGTGGTCAAAGAGGGAGCAGGAGGAGAGGTGGGAGGACAGTTCCAAATGGACATGTTGTTCGAGTAGTTTTGAGGCATAGGGGAGAAGTGATATGGGGCGATAGCTAGTCAGAGAGGATGGGTCAAGGGAGGGTTTTTTGAGGATGGGTGTAATCGAGGCATGTTTGAAGCATGAGGGGAAGACACCAGTTGTTAGTGACAGGTTGAAGAGGTGGGTTAGAGTTGGGATGAAGACTGTAGTAAGGTTAGGGATGAGGTGGAATGGGATAGGGTCAAGTTCACAGGTGGTGAAGTGTGACTTAGAGAGTAAGGAGGAAAGTTGATCTTCCGAAGCTGGATTGAGTAGATATGAGGAGGGGCTATGGGGACTTTAGGAAAAAGCTTTGTCTGATGGTATCAATCTTCTGCTTGAAGAATGAGGCAAAGTCCTCGGCTAAGATGAAAGGAGAGGGAGGAGGCGCTGGGGGGCGGAGGAGAGAATTAAAAGTGTTGAATAGCTGTTTAGGGTTGTGTGACAGGGAGGATATGAGAGATGAGAAGTAGGTTTGTTTTGCTGCAGTGAGTGTGGACTTGAAAGTAGTGAGGGACTGTTGGAATGCGATGCAGTGCTCGTTGGAGTGGGACTTTTCCATTTCTGTCCAGCAATCCTGGAGGTCAGTCTCAGTTCTTTTCAGGATGGTGTGCCAGGGTTGCCTGTTGATTGTGCGAGCTTTGTTATATGTAAGGGGGGCGACCGAATTGAGAGCTGTAGCTGTTGTGGTGCTATATAAAGCAGCAGCAGCATCTGTATTGTGTAAGGAACTTATGTCTGTAAGAGGGAGAAGGGATTAAGAGAGTGAGTGTAGGTCAACGTGTTTGAGATTTCTGCAAGGGTATGTAAGTTTGTCAAGTGGGGATTGTGCACCTGGAGAGGAGAGGGAAGAGAATGTTAGTAGGTTGTGGTTGTGGTCAGATAGAGGGAGAGGTGAGTTGGAGAGGTTAGATAAGGAACAGAGGCGGGTGAAGATGAGGTTCAGTGTGTGGCCATCTTTGTGGGTGGCTGCCGAAGACCATTGAGGAGGAAGTGAGGGATAGAAGCTTAGAGACAGATGAGTGGGAAGTGTCAATGGGGATGTTGAAATCACCCATGATGATAGTGGGGATGTCAGCGGAAAGGAAGTGAAGCAGCCAGGTGGTGAAGTGGTCGAAGAAATTGGTGGCTGGCCCTGGAAATGACAGCCAGTTGGAGGTTGGAGGGGGAGTAGATGTGTAAACAGTGCGCCTCGAAAGAGGGGAAAGTAACAGGGGGCGACAGTGGAATTGGGGAGAAGGAGCAGTTATCTGACAGGAGGATACCAACTCCTCCGCCATGCTTGCCGCTGGAGTGGGAAAGATGCGATCCACCATAGGAAGGTGCAGCTGGAGAAGCTGTGTCAGAGGGGGTGAGCTAGGTTTCTGTGATGCCGAGGAAGGAGAGTTTGTTAGTAATGAAAAGATCATGGATGTAGGAAAGTTTGTAGCAGACAGAGGAAGCATCCAGAGAGCTCCTGTTAGTGGGACTGGGGAAGCGGGTGCTGGGCGGATGGGTATAAGTTTAGAGAGGTTACGGAAATTTGTGGTAGGTTGTGGGTAGGAGGTAGAAGTGACTGTGGGGATGTGGTGAGGAAGGCCAGGATTTGGAGAGATATCGCCAGCAGTGAAGAGGAGAAGAGAAAATGTTAGTAGGTGGGAGCAGGAGAGAGCATGAAGTGGGTGTCTGTGTTTGGAGACAGAGGATTGAATATTAAAGAAGAATTCTGAAGAGGAGGTGAATTGAAGGGGTAGGATGGGGGGAGAGATAAACAGTTCATTACGAGGTGTAGGTATTAGGGGAGTTAGTAGAAAGTAGAGGACTATAGGGGAGAGAGTGAAAACACATAGAAACATTGCTTATTGTGAATGTGTACTATCTTTCGGTGCATAGTTAAAGAGGATATAAAGTGTGGTTACCTGACTCCTGCAATGACTAACTGCCAAATGAAATAACTGCCCACACTTGGCGCCGATGACACTCAGCGCAAGACACGTGCATGTGACGCGCCCCCTGGGCCGTGGGGTACCCGGTGCCGGGCCGGTAGATGCTGGGGGAATGTCACAGTGGCGGTGACCCGGTCCGTGACCCAGAGCGGTCAATAAAAGGGGTTATGTATAGGGGATTTATAGAGTTTTTATAGAGTTCGTGATGCCACCTGTGGAATGTGGCTAACGGGAGCCGCCGCTGTGGAGCAGTCCTCTGAAGCTGATGTTACTGCAGCAGGGATGGTGTGGCTCTCCACAGGAAGAGCTATCTCCAGGGCAGTGTAGATGATGTTGCAGGTTGTGCTGGGCGTTGTAGTGCAGGGGTTGATGGCGCAGCAAGAAATACAGAGACAAGATAGTGCAGTCCCAGGGTCTTTACTCACAGTTGTTGCAGTCCAGATTACAGGCGCCAAAGCAATCTCCCTCGTCGTGCTGCGCTTACTCAGTGAGGGGCTCAGTCCACCCTCAGATAGCTCCGGAGTACACAGCAGGACCCCCTTCTGTGTCTTCTCTCTGACTGTCTCCCTGAACCTCATACCAAGTGTTCCAGTCTAGTACCTGCGGGCCTTGGCGGGCGACGTCTGTTCTGTCCCCTGGGTCCTATATAGCTACCTTCCTGGTGAGACTGGTATGGAATGTTGGCTACAGGACATAACGTTCTGCAGCCTCCGGTTTCTAGCTGAGACGTGCAATCTTCTACTAGTTGAGGGACCGGTTCCCTGTGTGCAGCCTCACCCCTCCACCTCCCGATAGATTCGGGCATACGGGTGGCTTCTCGCACTGCCCGTACCTCTGGGGTCCTCTTTTCTGTTCCTGGAGCCTTTCTGCTCCCTCTACTCTCTTCGCTCCTTCTCTTCAACCTTGGGCCTCACTGATTAGGCCCGTCTCTGGAGCAGAGCTCCTATAGAGCCCCTGCTCCTTCCACTCTCCTCCTCTGACTGAACTGACTTTCTAAGATGGCTTCTCTATTTTATATCTTTCTTCTATGTGCTCCCCTTAACTACGTTCTCCACCCACACCCACTACATGGTTCCCCCTTACTAGGTCCCCCCACTCTAGCCATGGTCCAGGGACTGTGCTCTCCCCTAGGAGCAATCTCGCCCTGCCCTCTGAAGTGTGGTGTAATGAATGCAGGTGTTATGGTCCTGAGCTCTACTCCTTCCTTACCTGAGGGTGAGATACCACACTTCTGGGTGAGATGCAGTACCTCTGTGGTGACCGAACCCTCAGGGGCACCACACATGCACCCCACACACATGCACCCCTTAAGCAGCTTCTAAATTTATGGAGCAGAACTGTAGAAGAGCATCAACTGAACATCAGGACCAATATCTGCTCCTTTGTGTAAGGATGAACAGGAGGACTGCAAAGGCCCTACAACATAACCAGAAGCACGTTACACCCAAAATTGTCAGAAACAGACTCCATGAGGGCGGTATGAGGGCCCGATGTCCTGTAATAGGACCTTACTCACAGCCCAGCACCTTGCAACTCAATTGGCGTACACCTGAGAACACCAGAATTGTCAGGTCCTACGTTCTCTGTATAGATGACAGCAGGTTCACATTGAGCAAGTGATAGATGTGAAAGTCTGGAGACACCGTGGTGAATGTTATTCAGTCTGCACCATCACCCAGCTACAAGGGTATTGCACCTCAAACCAGAGGTGTGATATTCCACTCCCGGGTAAGGATGGAGTGTGGACCAGGACTCGGTAGGCTGCATGCACCACACACACCCCATTTCCGAGGGACAGCTCAACGGTGCTCCCACTAGACAGAAGTGCAGGCACGACAGCATCTGTCCCTGGCTGGAGTGGGGAGGGGGAGGAAAACCCAGTGGTGTAGGAGCAGATAGGGGTGGGTCTCTGGGCATAGGTAGGAGCCCATTGGTTGCTAGACACCTGGGCTCACACATAGAGGGAGGTATATAAGGTGGGCACCATCTTAGTTCAGGGTCTGTTCAGAGAGGAGTTCAGCCAGAGAGGGCTGACAGGGAGCTGTAGCTCAGTCTGGGCCCAGCTCCATGAGGCAGGCCTGGAGTGGAGGCCAGAAACAGCAGAGAGGACAAGAACAGAAGAGAAAGGAAACAAGGAACAGAACATAAAGAGAGGCCCAGAGACACGAGAGAAGAAGGAACCCCATAGGCCCAGGAGATTTCGGGTGACGGGTTGGCAGAACAGGGTACCGGATCCCAAATTGGTGGAGGCGACTAATCCTCAGCCAAAAACCGGCGGTCGTGACTATATCTCGGTGCGACCCCTCACTACACCTACCAGGAAATCACACCACATAGGGTCAGGGACGCAGAAATCAGCGTACCAAGAGAAGGCCCGAGGCAGCCGGACAAACGTAGAGTCACTGGTGGGGCACGGCCAGAGAAGGGAAGAGAAGGGAGCCTTGTGCCACGCTCTGGAACTGCCTGGGAGTTGGTCGAGCCCCTTGCCTGGTGGACGCAGCACAGCTTGGGCAGTCACTGCCAGTACCGAGGTGACTAGGACCAGTAAAGAACTGTGAGTAAAGCATTGGAAACTGCAACCACACGTCTCTGTGCTTCTTCGCCGCACCAGCACTACCAGTGCTCATGCAGCATCACTACCATCATCTGCACTGACTGCCCTGAGGCTATACTTCTCCCTTGGGGAGTCATCCCATTCTTAGCTGCACACATAACACCGGCCTCAGCGGTCTGCCTTGCAGCGGCAGTCCCCACTGACCGCAATCCACGGGTGGCATAGTCAGACTATTATCACACTAATAAGACTGCCACTGAATTGACCACCCTGGGCACGGACCGGGTCAACGCCACAGAGACTACAACCCCAGCGATCCGGCTCCGGGTATTCCCTGCACAACACAGGCCCAGGGGGCGCGTCATATACATCTGCAAAAGTTTGGTTCCCCATCCTTCAAATTAGATATCTATCTATCTATCTATCTATCTATCTATCTATCTATCTATCTATCATTGTGACATTAGAATAAAATTGATGTCACAAGTGATGTGATGTCATCATTCCATTCTATATCCCAGTGTTCCGTCCTAAGGGAAACCACTGCCTTACAGACTCCCAAGGGTGAGGCTGCCCCTTTTGTTTTTCGTGACAAACGAAGCAAAAATTGATTTTAAAATGGATAATTACAGAAGAGCCCAAAGAAATCGGGTTCTCAGAGAGAAGAGAGGAATAAATGAAGAGCAGGTGCTATTGTTCGCTTTAGGGCAAAAAGACTTTATACTAACGGACATTGACACTGACGCCTCAAACATGGCGTCCAAACGTCAAATTCTAGACAAAATGAGAAAGACCAAAAGACATGAGATCCTTACAGAGAGAAGGAAAATGGAAACCCTCACGGAGTCTCACTCTGCAGCCTCCGCTGAGATTCAGAGGGCCATTCTTATCTCCTTGAAAAAACTCGGAGATCTGGTCCCTGAAATACGGAGGAGGAACAAAGATGCCATCCTCAATAAGAGGAGAAACATCAACGCAGAGTTAGAGCTGGAAGATGTTCTCCAAGAGACACCGAGACAAGTCACAACCTCCAGATCTGAAAGCCTGGAGGTTCCGAAACTACAAAGAGCGGCAGCCCAGAAGAGGATCAGGAACAGCAGAGACTGGGTTGTCCAATGTAGAAGACGTCTCATCTACGCTAAAGCCATTATAAATGGGAATGGTGCATTACGGAGGTCGAGGTCATCAGCTGAAAACATCTCCATCTCAGAGAACAAACAGCTGAGTGTTTCTCCACCAAACACATCACTGGATACAGATGGACCAGGTAAGATGGAAACTGTTCAGTGTAATAAGACTGGGGGTGACGGGGATTATACTCCTAATATTATGTTCTGGCCTCAATTATCAAAAGTGCAGAAAAACTGTCCTTGTTGCCCATAGCAACCAATCACAATGCAGCTTTCATTGTTCCATAGAATGTTAAGAGATGGAATCTATGCTGTGATTTGTTGCTATGGACAACAGGGACATTTTTATTATTGTACAGTTTTGATAAATGAGAGCCCAAATATTAGACATTTCCTGCTCATTTACATAATTCTATTTAAAATTATAATATTTTCTTCTAGCTATATTTGTTAACCCCTTCTTGACCGGGTAACCTTTCGTTGTTTTTTCCTTCCTCCTTCGAAAACCCATAACTATTTATTTTTTAATTTGTCTCCCAATGTAGCTGTATGTGGACTTGATTTTTTAGTGGACGAGCTGTAGTTTTGAACATTATTTATTTTACTATTCAATGTTCTGGAAAATGGGGAAAAAGATTCAAAGTGTGGTAAAATTGTGGAAAAAAAGTGTTTCCACAATTGTTTTTTTTTTAGTGTGTTCATTGAGTGGTAAAAATGACCTGACAAAATGATTCTCCATGTCAGTTACAACTATGATAATGCTGAACATGCATAGGCATAGGCGGATTATAATGAGGGCAATCCGGGCTACTGCCCGGGGCCCCGAGCCTGCAGAGGGCCCGCGGCTCCGGACGGGGTGTCTAATGCCGGATTGCCCTCATTATATGTGCGGGCCGCCGCGGCACATACCGGTAGCAGTGGCGGGAGGGGGGGCCCCGGACTGCTCCCCCAGCAGGGGCCGCTGCTACTTCTTCATCGGCCGGGCCAGCACTGCAGCAGTTAACTTCCCTGTGCTGGCCCGGCCGCGTCACTGCTAGGAGACACGGCCCTGTGCGCGGCCGTGTCTCCTAGCTGTGACGTCACGCAGTGCGCGCCCGGCCTGCACTGCTGCAACGGAGAAGTCAGAGCAGGCAGGAGGAATGGAGCTGGGGGATGGTGAGTGTGCATGTGTGTGTATGTGTATGTGTGTGTATGTGTATATATGTGTGTGTGTGTGTGTGTGTATATATATGTGTGTGTGTGTGTATATATATGTGTGTGTGTGTGTATATATATATATGTGTGTGTGTGTGAGCAGGCAGATATCATTGTGTGATGTCTGTTTATATATATTTTTGTGTTTCAAATGTGTTTATGCGTGTATGTATATGTCTGTATATGTTTGTGTGTGTGCATGACTGCATGCGTGACTGCGTGCAGCCTCCTGCTGAGTATAGTTGGAGCCGTGCGGCCTCCTGCTGTTTCTGGGGGGGGCGCCGTGCAGCCTCCCACTATGTATAGATGGCGCCGTGCAGCTCCCTGCTGTGTATAGATGACGCCGTGCAGCCTCCTGCTGTGTATAGATGGCGCCGTGCGGCCTCCCGTTGTGTATAGATGCGCCGAGCGGCCTCCTGCTGAGTATAGATGGCGCTGTGCGGCCTCCTGCTGAGTATAGATGGCGCCGTGCGGCCTCCTGCTGTGTATAGATGGCGCCGTGCGGCCTCCCGTTGTGTATATATGCGCCGAGTGGCCTCCTGCTGAGTATAGATGGCGCCGTGCGGCCTCCTGCTGAGTATAGATGGCGCGTGCAGCCTCCTGCTGAGTATAGATGGCGCCGTGCGGCCTCCCGTTGTGTATAGATTGCTACGTGCGGCCTCCCGCTGTGTATAGATGGCTACGTGTGGCCTCCCGTTGTGTATAGATGGCTACGTGCGGCCTACCGCTGTGTATAGATGGCTACGTGCGGCCTCCCGCTGTGTATAGATGGCTCTGTGCAGCCTTCCGCTGTGTATAGATGGCTACGTGTGCTCAATATTGAGTCATACAATTAATGTAAGGCTATGTGCCCACGATACAGAAATGTTCCAGATTTTTTTGAGCGTTTCTGCATCCCCCTGGCAGAAAAAACGCATGCGGATTTTACATGCGGATTGTACATGCGGATTTTACATGCGGATTTTACATGTGTAGCACCCCGAGGGCTCGGCTGCTACAGGGGTATTGCACCTCGAACCAGAGGTGTGGTATTCCACTCCTGGGTAAGGATGGAGTGTGGACCTAGGCTCAGTTAGCTGCATGCACCACACTCACCCCATTTCCGGGGGACAGATCAACGGTACTCCCACCAGATAGATGTGCAGGTACGACAGCGTCTGTCCCTGGCTGGAGTGGGGGGGGGGAGGAACATCCCAGTGGTGTAGGAGCAGAGAGGGGAGGGACTCTGGGCATAGGTAGGAGCCCATTGGGTGCTGGTCACCTGGGCTCGGGTGTCAGAGGGAGTATAAAAGGTGGGCACCATCTTTAGACAGGGTTCTGTTCAGAGAGGAGCTCAGCCAGAGAGGGCTGACAGGGAGCTGCTGCTCCGGCTGGGCCCAGCTCCAGAGCCAGGCCTGAATCAGAGAGAGAGAGAAGGAGACCGAAGAGAAACACCAAGAAAGGCCCAGAGACGCAAGCATAGAGGGAACCCTGAGATCCCACAAGTTAACGGGTGAAGGGTTGGCAGAACAGGGTACCGGATCCCAAACTGGTAGAGGCTAATCATCCTTAGCCAGGAACCGGAGGTCGTGGACAAGTTTTGGCGCGACCCCTCACCATATCCACCAGGAAGGCATACCACGTATAGGGTCAGGGAAGCCGGGAAAGGTTTCGCCACCAAAAGGCCCGAGGGAGCCGGACAAAGGTGGGTCCCTGGTGGGGACGGCCAGTAGGAAGGAAGAGAGGGGAGCTCAGGACCACGCTCTGGAACTGCCTGGGAGTTGGCCGAGTCCCGCACCTGGTGGACGCAGCACGGCTCGGGTGGTCACTCCTGGCCGAAGTGATCTGAACACCAACTGTGAGTAAAGCTGTGAAAACTGCAATACACGTCTCTGAGCTTCCTTGTCGCACCATCACTACCACCATCATCCACGTCTGCTGCCCTGAGGCCATACCCCTCCCGTTGGGGGTTATACCATCTACGCTGCACCACCGTACCACCGGCCTCAGCGGTCTGCCCTGCAGCGGCGGCTTCATAGCCGCAATCAACTGGTGGCGTAGTCGAACATTCTAACATCTACTGCTAAACACTGCCACTTAGTTTGACACCCTGGGCACGGACCGGGTCACCGCCACGAGGACTACTACCCCCAACAGATCCGGCTCCGGGTATTCCCCACGTGCGCAACGCTACACAACATGGCCCAGGGGGCGCGTCACATGCGTTTTCCTGCCAGGGACATGCAGATGTGAAACGTTCTTCACTTGCATTTCCGCATGCGGGTTGACAAGCGCTTTCCAAGCGATTTTAGCATCACTTGAAAAGTGCTTGACAACTTGGTTACACTATATAAATCCATGCAACCAGCCGTAAAAGAATGGTAAAAAATAAAAAATATATACTTACCTTCTTGTGGCCTGCCAACGTCAGCGGTCGCGTGACCCGTCACATGACTAAATGACGTCACGGCAGGTCCTTTTCAGACCATCGCGAGCTGCCGGCAAGCCAGGACGCATCGGATAAAGACACCGGGGGCCATCAGAAGGTAAGTATAATATTTATTTTTTATTTTATTCTTTTTTACAGGTTCTATGGTACCCGGGTCCAGAGGAGAGTCTCCTGTCCTCCACACCCGGGTACCATCCGCACATTGAAACGCATGGATTCCGCAACTAAAGATGAAGAGATGCGGATTCCATGCATTCTAATACAAGTCAATGGCGGTGAAAACGCCGCGCTTCTGCAAAATAATTGGTAATGCTGCGGATTTTTCCGCAATGATAATCCGCAGCGGAAATTTCGGCAGCATGTACACAGCACATGCGGATTATCATTGGGGAACATGGCAGACCTTCTACCAAGCGTTTTTTAAGCATTTCTGCAGCGGAATTGCAGCTGCGGAAACGCTTAAAAAACGCATAGTGGGCATACAGCCTAAAAAAAAATATTATAATTAATATTGTGGCAAATTATTTTCACGTGAACTGTCACATGATCTATCACAGGGGATCATGAGACATGTCACGTGATAAATCAGATGTGGGGTGGGGGGGGCCGCGCCTTCAAAACTGCCCGTGGCCCTTGCTACTCTTAATCCACCCCTGTGCATAGGGGTTTATTCCTTTTTACTTAAATGGTGAAAGAAAATTAGGAATTTTCTAAAAAATAAATTGGTTTGTGTCCCTATATTCTGAGACATTATATCTTTTGGATTTTGATAGCTGGATGGAGCTGTGTGAGGACTTGATTTGGTTTTTTTTGCGTGACAAGTTGTAGCTTTTATAGATAACTTTCTCGGGTAGACAAGACATTGTGATATCTTTTATTGCAATTTATTAGATGGATACTGTGCCCTCACAGAAACACTATTCTGGTGTTTAAATGTTTTTTCTCATTTCAGTGTTTACTGTTTGGGTTAATTAATGTTCCGGATGTGGTTATACTAGATATTCAAATTATTACTATTATTATTATTATTATTATTATTATTAATGGGGAAGTATTTTTTTTACATTTTATTTAATTTTTTTTACTTTTTTTTTGTTACTACTTTTCTTTAGTCTCCTTTGGGGACTTGAACCTGCGATATTCTGATCGCTTCTACTAGATACTGTGATAGAACTGTATATAGCTAAATTAACATTCTCATATGAAATTAAGCCAGGCTGGTCTTAACAGGAGGAGGAAAAGACAGGGGCTTTCAGCAGGCTCAGGTAGACATTTCCAACAATGTGTTCAAATTTATTATATCATCTCAGCAGATGGAATCGATAAGACACCCTACGACACAACGGACATACCTGCACAAGGCCTTGATGATGCCAGTTTACAGATTTCTGACCCAAGAGAACTGGTCCACACAGACCAACCTATAGACTTTTCCAATCTCGAGTTCTGGAAAGATCTTGGAAAAGGAAACTATGGAAAAGTAAGCGTCAATTTACAGTATATTTGTCCGTGTTCCCCAATGTATCCTGCACCAGATACACAGGAGGGATGTACATATTCATTACAGGATGCTCATATGTAATGATAATTGGGATAAACTAGTGAACTACTACACAGTAATAGATGAGAGTTTGGTCTGATCTGTTGTGATTTTTCTCCAGGTCGTCTTGGCATCAGATCTAGTCAGTGAAGGACTGCTGGCCATCAAAATCATGGACAAAAGTTCTTGTGAGGACCTAATCTCTACAGAGCTAGAAGTCCTGAGAATGGCTGTCGGATGCCCCTACCTAATGACTATGCGGGCGTTTAGGGAAACACCTATGGAGTATGAAATAGCCATGGACTATATGGCCGGAGGAGACCTGTTTGGCCACATGAAAGATTCAATGATATTTAACACAAAGACAATAAGGTAAATGTCTTGTACTGAATGTTAATCATCCGCTGCCGGCACATTGTAGTCCTAGAGCAATGGACAACGACAACAGGAGAAAATAATGATGTGAAAAGGACACGTGTATGATCTCCTCATGTTCTCTGTATATTTGTGTATGTAACCACTGATCCATCCTTTCTACTCCACATACTCTTTGCGGCAGAGATGGTGTGCGGACTCCAGTTCCTGCATGAATGCGGCGTCATACATAGGTAATCATTTCATCTTCATGAATCTGTCATCTGTGACTCTCTGTTGTCTCCTTACATATCTATTATAGAAAGTTCTTTCCATGAATTGTCCTCACAATCAGTTTCTGATCCTTCTCCCTACAGTGACCTGAAGCCAGAGAACATCCTCCTCCAAGACACCGGACACATCAAAATCTCAGACTTTGGTGTAGCAGCCACGAATGTGTTTGAGGGTGACATAGTGGAATATACTACTGGCACTAAGTGCCCGAGGTAAGGAACATCTCTGTGTGATTGATGCCGATAGTAGGATTGAGGGATATTCTGATCCCAATGTATTCTGCTGATATCTAATCACAGACCGGTCCTCATAATCTCTGTGTATAAATCCCCTTCCCGGTATATTCAGATTCTTTCCAATCTCATGTTCCCATAGGTAATGGACGGTGAAGGATACAACCATCTGGCAGTCATCTTATATATGATGACTGTAGGTGACTGGCCATTCTATACCAGAGGCACAATGGATGAATACCACCAGTCTCTGTATGACGACATCCCTTATTTTCCACCTGGGATCTGCTGTCATACCACTGATATCATAAAACGGGTGAGTAAGATCAGATGGACAATGATAAAGGGGGATTACAAGAAGATATAGAAGATAAGATGTGGACAGTCCATAGACATTGTGTAATAATGTATCAGTAATAATACATAATATAATGACTAATGGTCTCTTTCATTTTCTAGCTTCTCTGCAAAACTCCATCTGCCCGACTTCCCATTACATCGTCCATCAGATCGCATCCGTTCTTCTATTCTATAGACTGGAGCGATGTGGAGTCCGGCAGAGCTGACCCACCATTCCCATATTGCTATGTAAGTACAACACATACAGACATCCATAGTGTTATCACTACCCAGTAACACACTTACCCCCTATACACCTTATCATTATATCCCCCCAGTACACTGTATATACTATAGTGTATGTGAGGAGCTGATTCTCAGACGAGTATATTTCTCTTCTTCCAGCAGGAGTATTAGGCTGATAAAAATCAGCCCCATTCCAGTAACATCCAGGAATGAAGATTTACATTAATCAGATGAGACAATTACACTGGACTTTCTTATTTACCGGACTGTGACAAACCTACCGAGCTTCCACCACATAACATCCACGTAGATTTGAGCACCAAACATCCAGGGATTTATTCAGATCGCCATATTTGGGGTCAGGAAGGAATTTTTTTCCCTTGATATGAGGATGATCCAACAACGAGTCCTCAGGGTTATTTTTCGCCTTCCTCTGGATCAACATAACAAGTAATTAAAGGCTGAAATTGAAGGACTTCTTTCAGCCATACTTGATATGTTAACATCTGGACGACTCATCTACAATGTGGTGGTAAGGAGATGACTACAAGATATGGACATAAAGAAGGAAGCGGATGCTCCTTCTACTACTTGGCCATGTACAGACAAAGGAAGCGGCTGCTCCTTCTACTACTTGGCCATGTACAGACAGGAGGAAGCGGCTGCTCCTTCTACTACTTGGCCATGTACAGACAGGAGGAAGCGGCTGCTCCTTCTACTACTTGGCCATGTACAGACAGGAGGAAGCGGCTGCTCCTTCTCCTACTTGGTCTTGTAAAGAAAGAAGGAAGCGGCTGCTCCTTCACCTTCCTGACCATGGTCAGACAAAAGGCCAAATGGCTGATCGCGATGCTGTAGGAATCCAGGAAAACTCCAACTACACAGATCACAAGTCACACATTCCTGCTCTTCTCCTCTCTCATGTGTGATCCAGACCTGGATGCCAAAAATGGCAAAAGTGTAAGCTGAGGCCTGAGGAGCAGAATCAACATCATCTGCTCCTTTCTACAGAAAGTGACCGTATCTACACACTTTCTTTTTATATATTTGCATAATATTAACAACTTTTATGCATAAAAATAAATATATAAAACATTTATGTTGCTTATGGTTAGATTCTTCTCATATGCAGACATGCTTTTTGGTATTTTTATTAAAAACATGATAAGGGCCGGGACAAGGTATTTTGCTGCCTTAGGCAGATGAAGCAAATGGCTCGCCCCCCAAGAAAAGGAATAGGTGAGAAACTATGATAACTGGACCTCTAACTCCCCCTTCTGATCCATCAGGTAACAAGCTCTGATGACCACTTCCTTTACAATTATTACCTTTTTCACCAAAAATACCAGCAACAGTGAAAAATTGTGGTATACTTTAGTGATGAGGCTTTACAGGAAGCGCAATTTCAAAGATATGGAATCAGCCGTTGTTTGTGGATCATTTACTCAATATGAGGGACAAATAGCGACATTCATCCCTGACATCCTATATGTAAAATGTCTGACCCAAGAATAGTCATGGAAACTAATATTGCTTAACTATAATGGGGGGCCGTTTGGTTTCAATTAATGAGATACAATAGATGGAGCTTGTAACAAAACCGATGGTTGTTGTACTGCTGTATTCCTGTGTGGCGCCATCCTCTAACAGGGGGCAGACTGTCCATAGCCTACGTATTGCGGGAATTACCGCCAGAACATCGACCTGATTACAGCTCCTCTGCTCCTGTCCTGGGAGCAGCGTTCACATTGTCTTAAAGACGCAAATGCCTTTCAATGCAGATAGGGAATGAGAACCGGGTCGCAGGCGTTGAGCGGTGTTAGTGACCCACTGACTCCGCTCACCTTTGTTCCTGTGTACCGGCTGTCAGTATGCTGAATGTTTGCGGCAGGAGGAAGGTGCCAGTTGACTGCAGACATTCAATAATGTCAATTTTTTTTCTTAAACTGCTCCCCCCTCAGAGTGGTAGCGCCCTAGGCGGGTGCCTACCCCTTGTCCCGGCCCTGCACTGGTGGTTCAGTTTGGATCCTCTTGCAGGATAGTGCCATACACTATTGCAGTCGGTACAATGGAAATCATTGAGTTGTCAAATTTCAAAGCTTTTTTTGCGAAGAAGAGAAAAATGAAGACTGTTTACTGAGTTTTTTCAACCATAGCTGTGATTAAAGCAATGCTCCTTTGCCCATAGGGGAAATCAATTTTATCAATTGTTTTGTTGGGGAGCTGTCCACTCCATTCTGGTCTTTCGATCGTCCCACATTACTTCTGACTCTCAGAATCCTACAGGATCTTATACGCGGTTTGTAAGACAATTTCTCTATATAATGAGCCTTGATGTGACTCTCATAGGAATGCAAAGTGAGATTCATTCACCTCTGCATCACTAGTCAGAGCTATAGACAGCAGGTTAATTTAATGAAATATCAGACCACCACTTTTAGGCCACGTTCACACGTTCAGTATTTGATCAGTATTTTCACTCAGTATTTCTAAGCCCAAACCAGGTGAGGAACAATCAGAGGAAAAGTATAATAGAAACATGTCACCACTTCTGCATTTATCACCCACTCCTGGTTTTGCCTTACAAATACTGATGTAAAATACTGACCAAATACTGAATGTGTGAACGTGGCATGACATTTATTGCACTAGTCCATGTGCCGTCTGTTTTTTAGTAACAGTTCGGTGTCTAATCCGTGAGACTCAGAGCAGGTTCTATTCTCATTCATTTTGTAGATCAGACTCAGCCATTACAGTCGATGGAAATCCATGTACAACACATGAAGCACTGAAGACTTTTCTTTTCCTTTAGTGCTCCATCAGTGTTTCATCCATTTTTAATCGATCCATTAATAGTCAATGGATAAATAAAAGTTCAGACTGTCTACCTGCTTCAGTTTTTACAAATGTATGAGGAAAAAATATATCTATACAACACGGATATAAAATGGAGACAATGCGGAGACACATGGGAGAAAAAGGTTCTGTTTTACAAGGATATAGAAATAGACAAGGATTTGTGAATGTAGCGTCCTCTTAAGAATAGGTAAAATCCATCAAGCTAAAGACAAGACAGACTGATAACTCAGTGAGGAATACATTAGAAGCTGCCTATTGAAGTCTACGGAGAGGCTCCGGACATCACTAGGTAGGCTTCATTTCTACACATGAGCTTGATGTATCATCGATTACTTTCTCTGTACATTTATTAGCATTTTTTATGTTTTTGCTTTTTGGATGTATAGTCTGGTACTCGGCTTTCTCCTTTGTACTATGTGATTGTAATTAGTGTCATTAATGCATCATGTTCTCTCGGGACTATAATTATTGTAGCATGGTACTCTACAGTTAGCATTACTAGGCCTATATGCCTTTATATACATATATTTTCATACCTTTTGTATGGACTATGTATGTGTGTCACCCTGGCCTGGATGCCACAAGTGTAATTAAATCTGTGTCTGAGAGCAAGGGGGAGGTTCTCTAGTCAGGGGAACATTAGCATGCAATGTCTCCTGTCTCAGGCCAGTAGGGGGAGCAGGCTGCCCCTATAAAAGCTGGTACTGGGGGCAGGGTTAGGGAGAACTTGAAGGCCTGTCTCAGGACTGAGACTTGTCTGTATTGCACCTAAGAGGAAGTGTGGCAGGAGGAGAGCCACAAGCCAGAGACAAGAGGCGAAGCAAGCCTGTCTTGGCAGATAAAAGACTTACTTTACCAGACTTTGGTGTCTGAGGCTGGGAGGATTCTACATCCCCCAGCAGAGAACCAGTCCGCAAGGGACTGTATATTCCTTGGCCTAAGAAGCCTGGAGGCCCTGCCACAACCGAAGGGACCAGTAAAGCCGTACAAGGCTGGGAGCAGAAAGGAACCCACGTCGCAGGCCATACAGGCGAGAATACACGGAAAGCTCGGAAACGTGGGCTGTTACCCTATAACGAGGAGATAGCCAGAAGGAGCGTAGAAAGCACGGTAGGCCTACACCCTCACTCTGACCAGGGCCAATTTCCCCGTTGCTCTCAGACATCCAGGTCCCCTCCTAGCTGGGACTGTTTGTGGGTCAGTTTACCTGTTCTAGTAAAGACCCTGGACTGCAACCTGTTGTCTGTGTGCTCCTTGCTCCTCCAGCACTATCAGCACTGGGACTCTCATTACCATCACTCCCACCATCCATTATACTGCCCTGGGGCCGCACTCTTCCCGTGGGGAGTTATACTACCCTAGCTGCACAGTTCATCAGCCCCAGCGGTCTGCATGCAGCGGCAGTTCCTAATAACCACAATCCACGGGTGGCGTAGTCGGACATAACCATCAGCACATAACGGACTACCACTGGCCTGACCACCCTGAGCCACGGAACCGGGTTGCCACTACTACTCCCATCGTTCCCCCACTGCCCGGATCCGAGTGCCCCACAGGCCAGGGGGCGAGTCAGCTTTGGCGTAGTCGGCAGGATTTCGTGCCCGCAACCACCGGGTACTGCGTGCCTGAAAAAGACTTTTGTAACTTACCTGTGGCGAAGTTTCCCGCCGTCCGGAGTCGTTTCCCGCCATCCGGAGCCGATTCCCGCCATCAGACGCCATCTTGGACCGTTTCCCGCCGTCTTCTGTCGTCTTCCCGCCATCCGCAGCTGCTTCCCGCCATCGGACGCCATGTTCAGGACGCCGAGCAGGAAGAAGAGGGGCGTGGACGCCGAAAGCGCGCGAGACCCGAAGCTCCGCCCCACGCACCGACGCTGCGCAAGGTCCTGGAAGGGAGAGAGAGCGACGCTGACATCATCAGGACGCGACGCAAGGTCCTCGTCCAGAGCAGCAGCAGCGGAGCCGCGGCCTACAGAAGAGGATCGTCGGAAGGTAGGCCACGCTTGACTAGGGGGGAGGAAGATGTCGGACACAGAGGCGCCCACTACCACCAACGCAGCTGCAGCAGCGGTGATGCCCTTTTCCCTGCCCTACATCCCTGGAGCGGCCTGGCTGCCCAAATACTCAGGGGAGCCCCATGCCCTAACTGACTTCAAGGAAAGGCTATACAGTTTGTTCCACGTTTACCCCCTGACAGAGGAACAGAAGGTCAGCATATTAACAGGGCAGTTAACTGGCGCAGCCCAGAGGGATGTAAAATCATGGCCCACTGAGGAGAAAAGAACTGTGAAGGGTATTCTGGCCCGGCTGCGGGGTACCTTTGACACACGTACCTCCGCTGAAATTAAAATGAGGTTCTATGGATGTAAGCAGCGGGCACAGGACAGCATCAGAGACTATGCCCTAAATTTGCAGGAAGCCCTAAGGGCCATCCAACAAACTGACCCTGGCAGTGTGCAGGAAACGGATAAATTACTAACCAAACAATTCATAGAAGGTCTGCTGTCCAGCGCCCACAGGGCCCAACTGCGCCTCATGTTCTTTCAGAACCCCGACCTGACCTTTGCCCAATTTAAGGACAGGGCCATAAGGGTGCTCCGTGAATCTGCAACCAGAGGCGCTATAAACCCCCGGCTCCCTGCTCTCACCTACCACCAGGAGGCGGCGCCCTCCTCTATGGACCCCGTGGGGGCTGATGCACAGGCCCTGAACCAAGCCCCATCGAAAGACCTGCACCACCAAGTCCAGGAGCTGACCAGGAGCGTCGCGGCGTTGACCAGGACCGTCCAGGCGTTGCAAGTGGACCCGTCAAGACCCATCGAGCTGGCTTCAAGTCCGGAGTATGTCCCGTGGCGTCGACAGAGGAGGATCCCGTCGGTCCGAGGGAGGCCCACAGACCGCTACGCAGAGGATGGACAGCCCATTTGCCGTCGATGCAACCAGCCCGGACACATTTCCAGGTACTGTAATTTAAACGGGTCCAACCTGGGGCAGAGGGCCAACCCCCAGGCATAAGATCACCAGGCCCTTATAATTGGCGTGATAAGTACGTTGGGGGGCGCCCGGTTTTACCCGTGGTGCTGGACGGTATCCCCATGAGCGCCTTGCTGGATACTGGGTCGCAAGTAACCACTATCCCTTATGTACTTTTTAAGCAGTATTGGACTGATGCTGATATCACACGGTATCCAGACAGTAACTTGAGCATCATCGCCAGTAATGGCTTGCCCGTGCCGCAGATGGGGTTCAAGGAGATGACCATTAAAATTGGTAAAGTTGAACTGCCGGCACAGGGAGTAATTATTGTGGACATTGACTGTCGTGAAAGTCACCCTAAAATAACTGTGGGTACTAATGTAATTGAAAATTGTCTTTCAGAGGTAATTGTAATTCTACAACAGGTGGCGGTGAATGCTAGTTCCAGCCAACAGAGAGTCCTCAACAAGGAGATAAAAGCCCTGATGAGACGGCTGCAGGTAGAACTGTCTGGTGGTGAGATCGGTAGCGTAAGACTGAGTGACCCATTCCCCATTTCCATGCCTCCCAAAAGTGAAATAATGATCTGGTGTCGGACTGCAATCGGGTTGAGAGGTAGGGACTACCAAGCCATGGTAGAACCCGTGTACTCAGACAGCAGGCCCACCATTTTGACCGCCCGGGGGGTGGTTGATGTCCGTCATGGGAGGGTGCCCGTCCGCATCCTCAACATTGGGGAGAGGGAAGTACACTTACCCAGGTACGCTACACTCGCCAAACTGTTTGTTGTCGAACACAAAGCTATCAGGGCCGTGGAACCCTTGCCTCCATCTCCTCAGGCGGAGGGTAATGGCTCCCAGAAACAAAAGGAGGACTGGTGCCAGAAACTCCATGTATGTGCTGACTCCACTCCCCTGCACCAAAAACAAGGAGTCTACCGGGTGGTACAGGAGTACGAGAGAGTCTTTAGTAAGCACCCGCTAGACTTCGGCAGAGTAAAAGGGATAGAACACCACATCCCCACAGGGAGCCACCCACCGATAAAAGAAAGACACCGACCTGTACCCCCTGCACATTATCAGAACGCCAAGGGTATGCTGCGGGAAATGAAAGAAGCTGGGGTCATTAGAGATAGCTGTAGCCCCTGGGCAGCCCCCTTGGTTCTGGTGAAAAAGAAAGACGGCACCATGAGAATGTGCGTGGACTATAGACAAATCAACCGTATCACCCACAAAGACGCATATCCGCTGCCTAGAATAGAGGAGTCTTTAGCCGCACTAAAATCAGCTAACTTCTTTTCTACTTTGGACCTTACTAGCAGGTACTGGCAGGTTCCTGTGGCAGAGGCTGACAAGGAGAAGACCGCCTTCACCACCCCAATGGGACTGAGCGAATTCAACTGTATGCCTTTCGGGCTCTGCAACGCACCAGGGACCTTCCAGCGGCTGATGGAATGCTGTCTAGGGCACCGAAACTTCGAGACGGTCCTCCTTTACCTGGACGACGTGATCGTCTATTCAAAGACCTACGAGGACCATCTAAAGCACCTGGCCGAGGTGTTCGAAGCCCTGGCAGGCTACGGCCTGAAGGTGAAACCATCGAAGTGTCACCTGCTGAAACCAAGGGTCCAGTACCTAGGGCACGTGGTAAGCGCGGAAGGAGTGGCCCCCGACCCTCACAAGGTCACGGCAATCAAGAGCTGGCCAAGCCCCTCGAACATCAAAGAGGTGAGACAGTTTCTCGGGTTGGTAGGCTACTACCGAAGGTTCATCCCCGGGTTCACTAAGATGGCAGCTACTATGCAGGACCTCCTGATCGGACAGTCTAAGTCCAGAAGTCAAAAGCCACCCTTCAAGTGGGATAAACCGGAAGAGGAGTCCTTCCGCCAGCTAAAGATGGCCCTCACGGGGGATGAGATCCTGGCCTACCCTGATTACGGCCAGCCTTTCATTCTCCACACAGACGCCAGTAATGTGGGACTGGGAGCCGTACTGTCCCAAAACCAACAGGGCAGAGAACGGGTGATCGCATACGCCAGCCGGAAGCTGAGGCCCACCGAGAGGAACCCGGAGAATTACAGCTCCTTCAAGCTGGAATTCTTGGCGGTGGTGTGTGCCGTGACGGAACGCTTCAAGCATTACCTGGCCTCCGCAAAGTTCACGGTGTACACGGAAAACAACCCGTTAACACACCTAGACAATGCAAGACTTGGTGCCCTGGAACAGCGGTGGATGGCCCGTCTCTCCAATTATGACTTCGTGATCAAGTACCGGGCCGGCAAAACCAATGCCAACGCTGACACCCTATCGAGGATGCCTCACTTACCTGAAGGTGACGAAGACCCAGAAGAGCTGGAGGAGGTAGAACTCCCAGCGTTTTACCGGTATGGAGCCACTCAATACTCCCACCGCGTGAAGGAGGAGGATCTAACAACCGTGATGATCAATCCCCTACCTCACCACAGCTGGGCTGAGACCCAAGATAGTGACCCTGCCATCCGCCTGGTGAAAGATCTGCTGACCCAGGAAGACGCCCGTATGGATCCGGATGCTCCAGAGGAAGCCAAGCAGCTGTGGAAGGAGTAGAGCAAGCTGTTCCTCTACGAAGGCAAGTTGTGCAGAAGGATTGTCAACCACTGGACGCACGAGCTGACCTGGCAAGTCGTGGTCCCAAGGCGGGATGCAGCTATGGTCCTGGGGGCTTACCATGACAGAGCGGGACACTTCGGTTGGAAGAAACTGGAGTTCCTGCTAAGAGGAAGGTTCTTTTGGGTCGGCATGAGAGGAGTTGTAGAAAAATGGTGCAGAGACTGTGGCCCTTGTCACCTAAGGAGGAAGGACCGCACCAGCCAGAAGACACCCTTGAGGCCCATCGTCACCACGCAGGCTCTTGAGCTGGTGGCTCTAGACCACGTCAAGTTGGCTCCCAGCCGGTCAGGGTACATCTACGCCCTGACAATCGTGGACCACTATTCCCGTTTTCTCGTGGTGGTCCCGGTAAAGGACTTGACAGCCCAAACAGCGGCCAGAGCCTTCCAGCAATACTTCTGCCGTCCACACGGGTATCCGGAACAGGTCCTGACAGACCAGAGTCCAGCATTCGAGGCTGAAATCTTCCAGGAGTTCTGCAACCTCTATGGCTGTAAGAAGATTCGGACAACGCCTTACCACCCACAAACCAACGGGATGTGTGAGAAAATGAACAACATAGTCATTGATCTCCTGAAGACGTTGCCCCTGGAGGAACGCAGCCTGTGGCCAGAAAAACTGCCGGATCTGATAGACTTATACAATCATATCCCGGTGAATGCTACAAACTGCACCCCAGCTTACCTGATGCGAGCTAGACCAGGTAAGCTGCCCGTAGACCTGGAGATGGGAATCCTAATACCTGAGGACACCTCCCCGGATGCGGACTGGGATACAAGGCAACTGCAGTACAAGAAGGTACAGGAGAGTGTGGAGAAGAGCCTGGCCCAGGTGAGAGAGAGGCAAGAAAAACTCTTCAATCAACACGCCCCTGCTGGTCCCCTAGAACCTGGTGAGCAAGTCCTAAAGCGAAAAAGAAGGCTACATAAGTTGGACGACCAGTGAGAAAGGGAACCCTACACCGTACTGCAGTCTGACCACGACAACCCAAAGGTGTACATAATCACCAAGGACGGAGGAGAAACCACTAGTACCGTCTCCAGGGACCACCTCAAAAGATGCCCCGAGCAACTCCGTAGTGCAGAAGAGGATCAGAGTGACCTTGAACCCGCAGAGGACAAGGAAGAAATGATCAGCACCGTTCTCGGAGAGTTCCCTCAGTCCTGGACTCGCATAAATGATGCCATAGTGGTACCCGTCCTGCATTTCCTGCAACCGGCACAGCAACAACCAACACCAGAGCCGGAAGGTGAAGAGGAGCAAGCGGTTCCAGAGGCAGAAGAGCCTGTACCAGCAGCCCAGGAGAGTCAACCCTCTGCTGACAGTGAGCCTGCCATGCCTGCGGTAAGCCAAAGGACCCGCAGACAGCTGCCTGCCCTACCTGTACACCCAGCTGGTAGCTGTACCCCTAACGCTAGTGGGGAAAGCCAGGTTGGTCCACCACCAGACAGTGGGCTACGTAGATCAACCAGGATCACAAAGGGGCAGATACTCGCTCGCTGGAAAATATAGAGTGCACTAAATTGTAAATAACCCTGTTGCCAAATGTTGAATTGTTTGCAAAGTTACATGCATGTTTGGTAATTCTGTGTTTCAGTTTCTTGCAGTTACCATAAGGACTCACAGGTTATGGACTTTTTATAACCGGGACCTTGTATGGACTGCGTTCGGAGCCTAACCAAGGAAGGAACTAAGACTGTAAAGGACTTGGGGTAGGACAGACCCCCACCTGGTTAAGGCTCCCCGTTGTGCTGGTGATATGGACACCCGGTCACAGGCCACACTGTGACCTTAAGAACTCAATCTGTGCGTCGTCTGTCTGTTATTGTTTTATGGTTATGCATATTGTCTTTGTTTACTGTGTAGTCCCGGAGTTCTAAATTTCACTAGGGGGGAATGTGTCACCCTGGCCTGGATGCCACAAGTGTAATTAAAGCTGTGTCTGAGAGCAAGGGGGAGGTTCTCTAGTCAGGGGAACATTAGCATGCAATGCCTCCTGTCTCAGGCCAGTAGGGGGAGCAGGCTGCCCCTATAAAAGCTGGTACTGGGGGCAGGGTTTGGGAGAACTTGAAGGCCTGTCTCAGGACTGAGACTTGTCCCAGAGCAGAGCAGGGACAGAAAGTTGTCTTGCACCTAAGAGGAAGTGTGGCAGGAGGAGAGCCACAAGCCAGAGACAAGAGGCGAAGCAAGCCTGTCTTGGCAGATAAAAGACTTACTTTACCAGACTTTGGTGTCTGAGGCTGGGAGGATTCTACATCCCCCAGCAGAGAACCAGTCCGCAAGGGACTGTATATTCCTTGGCCTAAGAAGCCTGGAGGCCCTGCCACAACCAAAAGGACCAGTAAAGCCATACAAGGCTGGGAGCAGAAAGGAACCCACGTCGCAGGCCATACAGGCGAGAATACACGGAAAGCTCGGAAACGTGGGCTGTTACCCTATAACGAGGAGATAGCCAGAAGGAGCGCAGAAAGCACGGTAGGCCTACACCCTCACCCTGACCAGGGCCAATTTCCCCGTTGCTCTCAGACATCCAGGTCCCCTCCTAGCTGGGACTGTTTGTGGGTCAGTTTACCTGTTCTAGTAAAGACCCTGGACTGCAACCTGTTGTCTGTGTGCTCCTTGCTCCTCCAGCACTATCAGCACTGGGACTCTCACTACCATCACTCCCACCATCCATTATACTGCCCTGGGGCCGCACTCTTCCCGTGGGGAGTCATACTTGTAACATACCTGGCGGCGTCCTTGCATGGTGGTCCATCTCCCACTGTGCAAGAGGGCGCACTTGATCTCCTGTCCAGAATGTCTCTCTGGCTTCCCTCCATGCTGTCTGTTTGTGTCTGTGTCTGTTTCTGCTGCTTAAGGGCGGCGCCCGATCACTTCCTGCCTTTTGTACCTGCTGTGGGTCACACCCCTTGTGCGTCCTCAGCCTATCGCTGTCTGTCTCTTGGTATATAGCTCAGCAGCTCCCTTCTATCCCTGCCTGAGCATAAGTGTTCTTTCAGTGTGTGCTTGCACTCTGAATGTGCCAGGTCCCGTTCTGTGTTCCCTGTCTGCCTTTCCTGGAGGCTGTATTTCCAGGCCTGTCTGAACTTAGTCCTGTATTTCTCCTGCCTTGCGGTGTCAGCTCCCGTGTCTGAACTGAGTCCTGTATGTCTCCTGCTTTTCGGTATTAGTTCCCGAGTCTGAACTGAGTCCTTTCTGTGTTCTCTTGTCTGTCCTGTCTGAACACGCTCCTTGCCTGTTCGTTCCGCCTCTCTGGGGGCAGTATTCCCAGACCCGCTCCTGTATCCCGCTGCAGTGTCGGTCTCCTCCGTACATTCAGTTCCAGTCTGAACTCTCTCCTATCCTTTACCTGTTTTGCCTCTATGCCCGTTCCCTTCCTTTTTCTGCAGAGTCTGAACTCGTACCTATCTCCTGCCTGTTGTCTCTGTACTCCCGTTTGTGAGTTTGTGGTCTACTCGCTACTTCACTGCAAGTACCCTGTGGGTGTCTGGCTCTGCCTTTCCCTTCCTGTCTGTTCAGTGTGAACAGAGCCCTGTCCTCCCTGCTCAGCCTTGTCTGCACTCTAGTTGTGCTTGCCTGTACCCCTCTGCCTGTATTGTTCCTGAATCCCGGTGTGTACTGGGTCCTATCCCGCCTTTTTTCCTACTTGCTAGTGCCTCCCTGTCTGCACTCTAGCTGTGCTTACCTTTACCCGCCTGCCTGCATAACCGCCTGCCTGCATACCCGCCTGCCTGCATACCCGCCTGCCTGCATACCAGTCTGTGTGCCAGTCTACCAGTCTGTTCCTGTATTCCCCTGTGTGGGTCAACAGCCGTGTCCGGGGTCTGTCCTGGAGTAGCACCTGGTCCCTCTGCCCGGTTCCTCCTCGGTGCTCTGGCGTCGTATGCCGTCGTGCCACCTTGGTCGGATCGGGTAGATACTTAGTTACGCCCCTCCAGGCATTCACTCTCCGGCACGGTCCAGTGGAATCACTACCAATCCCGCGCACACGCCGCTTTGCCCGGGCGTGTGCATAACAGCATGCTCAGGCCATGGTTCCCGTTGAGCCCCACGGCCTTCGCTCTCTGAGAAGTTTTTCCAGCAAATACATGCATTAAAATAAATAAATAAATTTTTTTTCCCTTTAGCTGAGTTCCAGGCGAATTACGCACCCGTCCAGATGGATCTATCAGCTCTCGTTCCTGCGGATCCGCCACGTTACTATGGGGATCCAAGACAGTGTCGTGCATTTGTGGAGCAATGCATGCTACACTTTAAGGCCTACCCTCTCTATTTTCCTTCCGATTGGGCTAAAGTGGCCTTTATGATTGACTACCTAGCGGGTGATGCCTTGAAATGGGTCACCCCCCTATGGGAAGCATGGGATCCTGTCATCCTTGACCTGCAGGCCTTCCTGGTGGCCTTTCGTATGGTCTTCGAGGACCCTAACTCTGAAGCCCCTGCTGAAGCTTCACTTCCCAATATCCCGGAGCAGCCCCGTCAGGTAATGTGTGTGGGTAGCGCAATAGTTCTCCAGCCCAATGAGACTACTGCCCACCCAGAATCCTCACAGGGTGACTACGCTTTCCGGAATACTTCTCCCAACCTCAAGAGGCAGTCCAGACGTGCTAGACTTAGAGGCAAGCAGTCACGCCAGGGTCTGTCCTCCCTGAGACCTCCTGAACCCTTCGGGGTGCTACCTGGTAGCGAAAGGACAGAGACTCTCCTATACTCTGTACCTGATACCTCGCTCGCTTCGTCCAGTGAGTCCAACCTAGTGTACTCCGAAGCAGAGGTTACTCCCGAGTCTCTACACCCCTCCGACCAGGCGGAGGACCTCCAGTTGTGTTCTGAACCCTTCGGGGTGCCACCTGGTGGTGAATGGACAGAGACTTTCCTATATCCTGGATCTAATACCTCACTCGCTTCGTCCAGTGAGTCCAACCTAGTGTACTCCGAAGCAGAGGTTACTCCCGAGTCTCTACACCCCTCCGACCAGGCGGAGGACCTCCAGTTGTGTTCAGAACCCTTCGGGGTGCCACCTGGTGGTGAATGGACAGAGACTTTCCTATATCCTGGACCTGATACCTCGCTCGCTTCGTCCAGTGAGTCCAACCTAGTGTACTCCGAAGCAGAGGTTACTCCCGAGTCTCTACACCCCTCCGACCAGGCGGAGGACCTCCAGTTGTGTTCAGAACCCTTCGGGGTGCCACCTGGTGGTGAATGGACAGAGACTTTCCTATACTCGGTACCCGATACCTCGCCTGCTTCCTCCAGTGAGTCCAACCTAGTGTACTCCGAAGCAGAGGTTACTCCCGAGTCTCTACACCCCTCCGACCAGGCGGAAGACCTCCAGTTGTGTTCAGAACCCTTCGGGGTGCCACCTGGTGGTGAATGGACAGAGACTTTCCTATACTCGGTACCCGATACCTCGCCTGCTTCCTCCAGTGAGTCCGACCTAGTGTACTCCGAAGCAGAGGTTACTCCCGAGTCTCTACACCCCTCCGACTAGGCGGAGGACCTCCAGTTGTGTTCAGAACCCTTCGGGGTGCCACCTGGTGGTGAATGGACAGAGACTTTCCTATTTCCTGTACCTGATACCTCGCCTGCTTCCTCCAGTGAGTCCGACCTAGTGTACTCTGAAGCAGATGTTTTCTCTGAGCCTCAGTACTCTTCTGACCCGGCGGAGGACCTCCAGTTGTTTCCTGAATCCTCCGGGGTACCACCAGATAACAAAGAGACAGTGACTTTTCCTCATTATGTACCTGATAACCCGTCTATTTCTTCCTGTGAGCTTGACAAGATGTACCTCGAAGCAGAGATTACCCTCAAGTCTCTGTCCCCCTCCAACCCAGTGAACGACTGGTCCTCGAATTCCCTGCGGAAGATTCTGGCAGGCCTGAAGAAGAGGGGGCGTAAGGGGGGAGGTACTGTAACATACCTGGCGGCGTCCTTGCATGGTGGTCCATCTCCCACTGTGCAAGAGGGCGCACTTGATCTCCTGTCCAGAATGTCTCTCTGGCTTCCCTCCATGCTGTCTGTTTGTGTCTGTGTCTGTTTCTGCTGCTTAAGGGCGGCGCCCGATCACTTCCTGCCTTTTGTACCTGCTGTGGGTCACACCCCTTGTGCGTCCTCAGCCTATCGCTGTCTGTCTCTTGGTATATAGCTCAGCAGCTCCCTTCTATCCCTGCCTGAGCATAAGTGTTCTTTCAGTGTGTGCTTGCACTCTGAATGTGCCAGGTCCCGTTCTGTGTTCCCTGTCTGCCTTTCCTGGAGGCTGTATTTCCAGGCCTGTCTGAACTTAGTCCTGTATTTCTCCTGCCTTGCGGTGTCAGCTCCCGTGTCTGAACTGAGTCCTGTATGTCTCCTGCTTTTCGGTATTAGTTCCCGAGTCTGAACTGAGTCCTTTCTGTGTTCTCTTGTCTGTCCTGTCTGAACACGCTCCTTGCCTGTTCGTTCCGCCTCTCTGGGGGCAGTATTCCCAGACCCGCTCCTGTATCCCGCTGCAGTGTCGGTCTCCTCCGTACATTCAGTTCCAGTCTGAACTCTCTCCTATCCTTTACCTGTTTTGCCTCTATGCCCGTTCCCTTCCTTTTTCTGCAGAGTCTGAACTCGTACCTATCTCCTGCCTGTTGTCTCTGTACTCCCGTTTGTGAGTTTGTGGTCCACTCGCTACTTCACTGCAAGTACCCTGTGGGTGTCTGGCTCTGCCTTTCCCTTCCTGTCTGTTCAGTGTGAACAGAGCCCTGTCCTCCCTGCTCAGCCTTGTCTGCACTCTAGTTGTGCTTGCCTGTACCCCTCTGCCTGTATTGTTCCTGAATCCCGGTGTGTACTGGGTCCTATCCCGCCTTTTTTCCTACTTGCTAGTGCCTCCCTGTCTGCACTCTAGCTGTGCTTACCTTTACCCGCCTGCCTGCATAACCGCCTGCCTGCATACCCGCCTGCCTGCATACCCGCCTGCCTGCATACCAGTCTGTGTGCCAGTCTACCAGTCTGTTCCTGTATTCCCCTGTGTGGGTCAACAGCCGTGTCCGGGGTCTGTCCTGGAGTAGCACCTGGTCCCTCTGCCCGGTTCCTCCTCGGTGCTCTGGCGTCGTATGCCGTCGTGCCACCTTGGTCGGATCGGGTAGATACTTAGTTACGCCCCTCCAGGCATTCACTCTCCGGCACGGTCCAGTGGAATCACTACCAATCCCGCGCACACGCCGCTTTGCCCGGGCGTGTGCATAACAATACTACCCTAGCTGCACACCTCATCAGCCCCAGCGGTCTGCATGCAGCGGCGGTTCCTAATAACCGCAATCCACGGGTGGCGTAGTCGGACATAACCATCAGCACATAACGGACTACCACTGGCCTGACCACCCTGAGCCACGGAACCGGGTTACTACTCCCATCGTTCCCCCACTGCCCGGATCCGAGTGCCCCACGGCCCAGGGGGTGAGTCATATGGACTAGGTTTGGTTTTACTCAGAGCCAGTTTTAGACATAGTGGGACCCCGGGTAAAAGTTTTAAGTGGGGCCCCAAATGCTCACATATTGCACCATTACACAGTAATATTTCGGTTGTATTTACATGCGCTGAGTTCAGGCCACTAAACGAGCGCGATCGACAACATTGAAGTCCTTAGGTGCTTGTTTCCCGGCTTCTTTACAATGGCTGAGGAAGAATGATGGGGACAGAACAATGACTAATAGATCAATCTGTCCCCATACACATCATGTTATCAGCAGTATATCTGCAGATTACACCCGACAATGTGCTGCTGAGAACAATGAGCTTTGTTTTGGCATAAACAATCCAATCACTCGATGAATAGGCAGCATTTTGCTCATTAAGTATAATGCACCCCATAGTCCTCCATATAGTATAATGTGCCTCATAGTCCAACACATAGTATAATGTGCCTCACAGTCCTCCATACAGTATAATGCACTCTCCATAGTCCTCAATACTGTGTAATGCAGCCCTCATATAGTACAATGCACTCCCCATAGTCCTCAATATAGTACAATGCAGGCCCCATAGAGTATAATGCAGCCCCCATAGAGTACATATACTATAATGCAACAGCACAGTCCTCCAGTATTGTGACCACCATGTTCTCAATGAAGTAAAAAAATGCATAAATACAATACTCACCTCTCCCCGTTCCCCACTGCTCCGTTCTGTGCAGCACGTCTCCTTGGCAGCAGCAGCTCCACTGCCTGGCACAGCGTGGCGCACGATTAAGTGACATCATCACACCCGCTGCATTAGACCCAGAGGGGGAATGATGGAAGAGGGAGCGTCACCTGACGCTCTCTCCTCCATCATTGCTTTGAACTATATCAGCATGCTGGGTAGAGGGAGGTGACAGAGCCGGCGCTGGCACTGGGCCTCCCTGACTCATGGGCAATGTGGTGTGCGGCTATTAGCAGCATGCCACTGGCTTGGGGCCCCTGGGGGAGTGGGAGCCCTAAGCAAATGCCTAGCTTGCCTGCCGCTAACGTCGACTCTGGTTATACTGTATTCCTAATTCTTCTCAATACCAATCCATGTGGCTCCAGCATTTACTAATTGCAGAGATCATCTGCTTTCGCAGTTCCCTGGTTGATCTTTGACTTATGACTATTGATGAGAGAGCACTAAAATGCTCGGTAGTCGTTACTCCGGTCGAGCAAATCATAATGCTCAGGTGCTCGACCCGAGTAATGAGTATAATGTAAGTCAATAGGAAACTCAAGCATTTTTACGGCACCCCCGCCTGAAGGTCTGCAGGGGGTCTAAAAATTGCTTAAATTGATGGAAACAGCGCTGAAATGGCATGGGAACAGCATGGGGAAGACTCCTGGAAGTATCTTTGAATCCCAGGTCACTGATGTGAACAATGTTGTCAGAGTTTACACCACTTTTATAGACTGACAATAAAACATACAAAAACGATGATAAAATGGATTTTCATTGAAAAAAAATGTTAAGAAATTTTTTTTCCAGGATAATGACTTATATATAAGGCAAAATAAATAACAGAAAAAAATGCTCTTCCACTCCTTGGGCTATGTTCACATGTTGTGTTTTTGCACGTTCACATTGCTTTCAAGGGTGAAAAATACATTCACCAGTAAATCTAATTTTAACATTTTACCTTGTCTGGTCATGTTGTGTGTTAGACATGATCAGACACATCCTGTTTCATTTATGAAGGAGGGACTCTGAAAGTCACAAAGCCTATTTTTACAGGGCCATCAGGCGGCCCTCACTATTTGTAGACGGCCATCAGGTGGCTCTTACTATTGTTAGAGGGCCAGCAGTATGCTATTCTTTGCATGGCCATATATTGCTACTGCAATATAACGTATCCATCTGAGCTGCTTAAATTTTCTTTCTCGTATATATTTTGTAAAGTTTGAAACTTGGATGTCCAGCAGGCGGCCCTCACAATTTATTCAATGCAAGCAGGCAGCCTCCACTATTTTTGTGACCAAGATAGAGCTTTTTGGTAAAGCACATCATTCAACTGTTTATGGTAAATGGAATGAGACCTACAAATAAAATAACACAGTACTTACAGTGAAATATGTTAGAGGTTCAAAGATATTTACGAGAGGTTGTTTTTTTGCCTCTGGCACTGGGTGCCTTGACTGGGTGCAAAATCAAGTAGAAAATGACCGCATTTCCTGTGGGGTTGGTGCACAAATAGCGTCCAAAACCATATAATAGGTAGAAGAAAACTTGGCACTCAAAGATCTTGCAATTTCTTTATCAATTTAATGATGATAAAAAACAAAGATTTCTGGGGGCTTCTTGATGTATGATTGGGGCCGTTGTCCTGCTGGAAAACCCATGACCTAGGATGCAAATCCAGCTTTATGACACTGGGCACTACATTGCGACCCAAAATCCTTTGGAAATCTTATAATAATAATAATAATGTTTATTTATATAGCGCCAACATATTCCGCAGCACTTTACAATTAAGCAGTGACATATACAGACAATAAATTCAATACAAGGTAAGACAGTTTAAAGAGTTAGGAGTTAGGTCCCTGCTCACAAGCTTACAATCTACAAGGAAATGGGGGGACACAGTAGGTGAAAAGTGCTTGTTATTTCAGGTCTAGCAGTTATAATAGGGATTTTCATATAACGCTGCATGATTCGGTCATCAGCCCGTATGTTTAAGTGCAATAATCAAGTATCTAGTGCAGTTATCGTGTGCTTGGAGGGTGTGGAGACAGATGAATAGTAGGGAACAGATTCTGAATAATATTTAGAAGGAGGGAACAGGGGAAAGTTAGTTTACTGAGTTGAGGTGGTAGGCTTGTTTAAAGAGATAGGTTTTTAAGGCACGCTTTAAGAAGTGGGGACTAGGCATCAGTAAGATCGTCTGGGGTAGAGCATTCCAGAGAACTGGCGCAGCACGAGAGAAGTCTTGGAGATGGAGGTGCGAGGTTCGGATTATGGGGGATGTTAGTCTTTGGTCATTTGTAGAATGGAGGGAACGTGTGGAGCCATAGACAGAGATGAGAGGGGAGATATAAGGCGGTGCAGAACTGTGGAGAGCTTTGTGGGTGAGAGCAATGAGTTTATATTGTATTCTGTAGCAAATGGGTAACCAGTGTAATGACTGTCACAAGATGGAGGCATTGGTGAAGCGGCTGGACAGAAATACGACCCTGGTTGCCGCATTCAGGACGGATTGGATTGGAGAACGATTAGTAAGAGGGAGAAGAGAGTTGCAGTAGTCCAGACGAGAGTGAATAAGAGCGACAGTAAGAGTTTTAGCATTTTCAAAGGTGAGAAAAGTTCGGTTTCTGGAGGTGTTTTTAAGATGCAGGTGACAACAGCGGGTGAGTGATTGGATATAGGGAGTAAAGGAAAGATTAGTGTTGAATATGACCCCAAGGCAGCGAGTGTGCTGCTTTAGAGTTATGGTTGAACTGACGCGCCCCCTGTGGCCGTGGGGTACTCGATAGCCGGGCTAGTCCTTTTCTGGGGTAGTCACGGTAGCAGTGACCCGGTCCGTGACCCACGGCGGCCAATTAAAGGAAAAGAAAAGGGGAATAAAGTTTTTATAGAGATAATGTTCGAGACGCCACCTGTGGTATGCGGCTATATGGGGCTGCCGCTGCGGTGCAGATCCACTGGAGCTGATGGTGACGCAGCACAGTTGGTTCAGCTCTCCACAGGCAGAGCTAAGCTCCAGGGCAGTAGATGGAGAATTGTGGAAGTTGATGTTGTTGGTGAGGTGTAATGCAGGCGATGGCGCAGCAATTATTCACAGACACAGTGGGGTGCAATCTTCAGGTTTTACTCACAGTTCTTAAGTTCTCCAAGTTACAGTTGTGGCGCCCCTGAGGTTTCAGTCTCCACAGAGTTACTGCACCTCACCCAGAGGTGTGGTATCTCCTTCTCTCAGGTAAGGAGGGTGTGCTGCCCGGAACCCCAACACCCACATTCAACACTACACTGCTCCAGGCCGGCTGGAAGGGCAAGATGCAATGTGTTTCCTGCTGAGCCCTGTCCCTGGCTGGAGTGGGGGGAACCAAAGGTTGGGGGAACCAGTAGTGGTTGTGGGTGGAGGAAGTAGAGTAGGAGAGCACCATCATAGGAGATATATAAAGGGAAGCCATCTTAGGGTGGTAGGCCAGTAAGGCAAGACAGTCAGTCTGGGAGCAGAGTCTCTTTAGGAGCTCTGCTCCACAAGTTGGGGCCTAGTGATAGAGGCCCAGGAGGGGAGCAGAGGAGGAAGGCTCCGTTCTATTGAAGGGATCCCAGGGGGTACAGTGAGTGCAGGATGGCACCCATACACCCCGAATCTGTCAGAGGACAGAGGGATCAGGCCGCAAGAAGGGGATCGGCCCCTGGACCAGCCGTGTTACTCCAGGTCTCGGCTGGAAAAATCAGAGGCTTCTGGCTTTTATAGTTCAGTTGCCAAAGCCTCAATCTAGTCACAGTGTGGGTCAAGCAGGTCCGGGAACTCCAAGTTACCCCGAGGGACTTCAGGGCACCCGAACGGGACTATGAGTGGGGAAGCGCAGGGCAGGAGGGAGAAGACCCAGCGTGAAGTCGGTCTAGAGTGGAACATAAGAAAGCGGGGTTCCGTCAGGTGCTCCTAACCAACCTGAGAAAGAGCTGAACCCCCGATCTGGTGAACGCAGCTCGACGTGGGAGGCTGGCACCCGCGCAGTGTATCAGTGGAACGTACACGAGAACTGTGAGTAAAGTCTCGGATGACTGCACCGCACTGCCTCCGTCCATTATTTTAGCTGCGCCATCTTTCCCCCTGCACTACAACACCCAGCGCAACCTGCATCGTCCACACTGCCCTGGAGCTAGCTCTTCCTGTGGAGAGCCACACCATCCCTGCTGCAGTAACATCAGCTTCAGAGGACTGCTCCGCAGCGGCGGCTCCCTTTGGCCGCATTCCACAGGTGGCGTCACGAACTTCATAAATCCCCAATAAATAGAAAACCCCTTTTTGTTGACCGCCCTGGGTCACGGAGCGGGCCAGCCACCATGATATCCCCCACCAGCGTCCATAGGCCCGGCTGCCGAGTACCCCCACGGCCCAGGGGGCGCGTCACAGTCACCGGTGTGCAGCTGCTCACGTCGTCCTGTGTCCTCCGGGGTAGTGATCCAGCAAACTCTCAGGTATTTCAGGAGCACTTGGACGGGACCCCGTTCTATGTACCGTTCCTGGTCATCTCACTGCACTGGCTCTCACCCTCCTGCCCTGCGCCTCACAATCAGTGTCCCAAGCCAGTGACCTCAGGCCTTGTGGGGCGACTTGCAGTCCCCTGGACTCTATGTGGCCACCTTTTCAGCGATATAATTGTGGGTTTTGGCTGCAACACCTTAAAAATGCTGCAGCCTCCGGTTGGCTAGCTGAGCCTGGTTGTTCTCCACTAGTCTGGGGCCGGTCCCCTTCTGCGGCCTGATCCCTCCACGTCAGCGTGAATTCGGGCGCACGGGTGGCTTCCTGCACTCACCGTGCCCCTGGGATGCCCTCTGTCTCTGGAGCCTTTCCCTCTGCTCCTGTCCTCTCTCACTCTCCTCCTAGGCCTCTCTTACTAGGTCCGACTCCTCTCTCTCCTGAGCGGAGCTGCTCCTGAGCTCCCACTCCTGACTGTCTCTCCTCTGAACTGTCTGTTTCTAGATGGTTCCCCCTCTTCTTATACTCTTTCTGTCTGTGCTCCCCTGAACTACTTCCTCCATCCACCTCCTCTACCTAGTTCCACCCTCAAGCTAGGGACCAGGGACTGTGCTCTCCCTTAGAAGCAATCTCACCCTTCCCTACTGAAGTGGATTGTATTGGATGTGCATGTGTGGGTCCCGGGTAGTACTCCGTCCTTACCTGAGAATGGGGTAACACACCTCTGGGTGAGATGCACTACCTCTGTGGCAACTGGACCTGCAGGGGCGAAACAGAACCATGCAAGGTAATTTCAGTGTTAGGTACAGTTGGGTTAGTAGAGGGGAGAAACACAAGAAGTTCAGTTTTGGAGAGATTCAGTTTAAGATAGAGGAAGGACATGATGTTAGAGACAGCAGCCAGACAATCTTTGGTATTTTGTATTAGGGTAGAGGTGATGTAATGGGAAGAAGTGTATAATTGGGTGTCGTCAGCATAGAGATGATACTGGAACCCAAATCTGCTGATTGTTTGTCCAATACGGGCAGTGTATAGAGAGAGGAAGAGGGGGCCTAGGACTGAGCCCTGCGGAACCCCAATAGTAAGGGGACAAGGAGAGGAAGAGGAGCCGGCAAAAGATACAGTGAAGGAGCAGTCAGAGAGGTAGGAGGAGAACCAGGAGACAAGCGTCCCGCCAACAGAGAGGCCACGTTCAACCCATTTCCCCACCATGGATGGGCAGAGACGCAGGATAGCAACCCGGCTGTCCGCCTAGTCAAGGAGTTGCTGACGCAAGCTGACTCGCACCTTGATCCAGATGCTCCACAGGAGACCCAACAGTTGTGGAAGGAGAAGTGCAAACTGTTCATCTATGAAGGAAAGCTATGTTGAAGAAGCATCAACTCCCGGAAACATGAACTGGTCTGGCAGGTGGTAGTCCCGAGGCGGGATGCGTCAATGGTCTTAGAAGCGTACTACGATGGAGCAGGACACTTCGGGTGGAAGAGGTTGGAAGTCCTGCTATGTGAGCGATTCTACTGGGCTGGCATGAGGAAAGCAATCGAGAGATGGTGTCGAGAATGTGGTCCATGCAACCTGAGACGAAAAGACCGTGAGAGCCAGAGGGCTCCCCTGCAGCCGATAATCAGCAAACAGCCACTTGAACTGGTAGCCTTGGACCACGTGAAGCTAGCCCCAAGCCGGTCAGGCTATGTCTACGCTCTCACCATAGTAGACCATTACTCCCGGTTCTTGGTAGTAGTGCCAGTGAAAGACCAGACAGCTCAGATGGCAGCCAAAGCGTTCCAACAGCACTTTTGTCACCCACACGGTTACCCTGAATGGGTACTTACCGACCAAGGTCCAGCCTTTGAAGCAGAGGTGTTCCAGGAATTCTGTAACTTGTACGGCTGCAAGAAAATCAGGACGACGCCGTATCATGCCCAGACTAACGGGTTATGTAAAAAGATGAACCAGGTGGTGATAGACCTGTTGAAGACATTGCCCCTTGAAGAACGTAGCCTGTGGCCAGAGAAGTTACCAGATTTGGTAGACCTATATAATCACATCCCTGTGAACTCCACCAACTGTACACCCGCTTACCTAATGAGAGCAAGACCTGGTAAGCTACCCATCAACTTAGACATGGAAGTCTTAACACCAGAGACGACATCACCAGATGCGGATTGGGATACTGAGTGGCAGAGCAATACCGCAAGGTGCAAGAGTATGTTGAGAGAAGTTTGACCCAGGCGAGACAGAAGCAAGAGAAAACATATAATCAGCACGCACCTGCCGTTCCCTTGTCACCTGGAGAACAGGTACTTAAGAGAAAGAGACGACTCCACAAATTAGATGACCAGTGGCAGGTAGAGCTATACACCATCCTACCCTCGAATTACGATAACACCAAAGTGTGCCTCATCAGTAAGGATGGAGGGGAAACTTCAGCGGCAGTCTCAAGAGATCACTTGAAGATATGTCCTGAACAGTTGAAACACACAGAAGAAGATCAAGACAACCCTCAGCCCACAGAAGGAGTGGAGGAAGTGGTCCAAACAGTACTCGGAGAATTTCCCCGGTATTGGACGCAGGTGAACGGTGCAATTGTAGAACCGGTCCTTACCTTTCTCCGAGCGGCCTCACCGGAAGCTGCAGAAGTTCCAGAACAGCTGGAAGACCAGTCGGCCCCAGAGACAGAAGTTTCATCATCAGCAGACCAGGAGAATCTACCCTCTGCTAGCAGTGAACCTGTCATACCCAGGGTGAGCCAAAGAATTCGTAGGAGATTACCCAGCTTACCGGTATTACCTCAAACTACCCATAGTGTAGTTCACACTGAACCCACCACACCAGGGGTAGACACTAGGGACCAGGGTAGAGTAGTGACAACTAACGTACTAAGTAGATCGACCAGAAGTACAAAAGGTCAGCTCCCTGCCCGCTGGAGAAACTAAAGTGTAAGAGAATAAAAGTGTATGTTGTATATAGTTGTACCCGTTAACTAATCTTGGAAAAGTATATTTGTTAAATTTATGGACAATTGGACCACAGGACTCGGTGTGGTCAGGACAATGCTGGATATAGTTATTAACAGGCCTAGAAAATAAACCGCAGGCGTGGCTGAAGACCAGGCCCAACGAAAGAGTGCCCTGAAGCTACGCCCAGGGACGACACACAAAGTGGGTTGATGCGGTTCCCATCAGCCAAGTTACAGTTACCAGGATTGTGGCGTAAAGACTAAGCGCCACAGTGACTGCTTTCAAATTTTGTTGGGTTTTTGTAATTTTTGAGTTTTGTAACCTGTTTGAATTGTTAATTGTTAATTTTAAAGGTATCCTCAGTCCAGGAGTACTAAAGTTAACTAGGGGGGAATGTGGCAACCCAGGGGTCCTGTTGCCACAGTGGCATTGCCTCCCTCACAAGAGGTGATGCCATGCCTGGAAGCAAGCAGGGGTCCCCTAATCAGGTTTTGCTAAGCATGCAACACTTTCCTGGCTCCAGACCAGCAAGGGGAGTCCCTCCCCTTGGCAACTGGGATCTGGAGGCGGGGTTAGTGAGACTTAGTGTGAGGAGTTGAAGTCAGGACGTCAAAGAGAGAGGAGGTGGGAACTGGAGCTCACCCCAGAAGGACCAGCACAGAAGAACCGGACACCTGAGTCCGAGGCTGTGGGGCACTGAAGGCCCAGCAACAGAAACCGGAGGGCTGGAGATTGCAGGTCTCCTGGCCCCATCAGATGCCCGGAGGCTCAGCAGCACCGCAGGGTCCAGCACCGCCACGTGGGAGCGATGCACCAGCAAGGCCCGAGCTGCCTGCCATACGGGTGAGCACAGAACTGTTGCACTCAGGGACGAGGGCCACCGCACAGCTACAAGCAGCAGGGCCAAAGAGTTTAGTGGAAAGGGAAGGCCTCCAACTTCACCTGGCAAGGAGGATTCTTTACTTGCTTCCAGGCTGCCCGGACTTCCACTTCTAGCCAGTAGCCTGTACCCTAGTCCTGGCTTGTCTACTCATCAGCAGTAAAGATAAGAGGAAACCGCCATTAAGTTGTGGACTGATTATTGCTGCACCATCAACCCCTGCACTACGACTCCCAGCACCACCTATAACATCCACACTGCCCTGGAGCTAAGCTCTACCTGTGGAGAGCCACACCATCCCTGCTGCACTAACATCAGCTCCAGAGGTCCTGCTCCGCAGCGGCGTCTCCCTGTAGCCGCACACCACAGGTGGCGTCACAAACTTTATACAAACACTATAAATCCCCTATAAATAAACCCCTTTTATTGACCGCCCTGGGTCACGGACTGGGTCACCGCCACTGTGACATCCCCCAGCATCTACCGGCCCGGCACCAGGTACCCCAAGGCCCAGGGGGCGCGTCACATGCGGCTTCATTAAATGCAACTGTTCAACTGTTCATGAGGACTCGTGTCAAATGTGTCTGGTCAGCAAGTGAATCCAGCTACATGTCTGTGCCTGAGGGCAAGTACCCCTGTATGACTGAGAGAAGCTGCAGCACATGGTCTATGGTCACCCTGAGTAAACGGTTTCCCCAAGATTCCAAAGAATTCATGAAACCCGTCTCGCCCCTATCTAAACCTAGCGGTGTGCATGTAACAAAATCTTTCTATTTCTCTCTGAGGTCTCTCCAGAACGCAGGTCACAATAAACAGACAGGTTATAAAAGAAGAACAATATACTTATGTTGCCCCTCTCCTGTCGCTGCCCAGTCCTCCGCTGGCTCGCTTACTCCCTTTCTCCCATCTGACTTCACTCTTCAGAGCCTCCAGTACTCACTAGGACTTAAATGACGTCCTGTTGAGCGTCACCCAGCGATGTCATGATGTCTCTTGATGCCTAATGAGCATTGAATTGCAAAAATTTGGGTTCTGGAAAATCCAATTTTTTGTGAAATTTGAAGCAGAGAGACAAAAACAAGACAGCCCCCAAAAAGGGAATGGTATTGTAGTATCTAGTTTTGCATTTTGCATGAGTTCTTGTAAATACTGCTATCATAAAGCGGTATTCTTCAGCCCATTCAGGTTGCACAGGTTGTCCAGTGCCTACAGGATAGCAAGAAGGTTTGCCCTGTCTTTCAGCACAGTCTCCAGAGCATAGAGGAGATACCAGGACACTGCCTGTGGCACATTATTATTATTATTTATTATTATAGCTCCATTTATTCCATGGTGCTTTACATGTGAAAAAGGGGGTATACATAGCAAACACAATTGCAAAAATCTTGAACAAAAACGCAATGGCAAACTGGTACTGGAGGAGAGAGGACCCTACCTGCGATGTCTCACAATCTTCAAGGGATGGGTGAGGATACAGTAGGTGAGGGTAGAGCTGGTCATGCAGCGGTGTGGTGGAGCAATGATTACTGCAGGTTGTAGGCTTTTCGGAAGAGGTGGGTTTTCAGGTTCCTTTAGAAGGTTTCCACGGTAGGCGAGAGTCTGATGCTTTGGGGTAGAGAGTTCCAGAGTAGGGATGCACAGGAGAAATCTTGTATGCGATTGTGAGAAGAAAAGATAAGAGGGGAGTAGAGAAGGAGATCTTGTGAGGATCGTAGGTTGCGTGTAGGTGTGTACCGGGAGACTAGGTCACAGATGTATGGAGGAGACAGGTTGTGGATGGCTTGGTATGCCACTGTTAGGGTTTCGAACTGGAGTCTCTGGGCAATGGGGAGTCAGTGAAGCATTTGACAGAGAGGAGAGGCCGGGGAGTAGGCGGGAGGCAGGTGGATTAGTCGGGCAGCAGAGTTTAGGATAGATTGGAGGAGTACGGGAGTGTTAGCGGGGAGGCCACAGAGCAGGAGGTTGTAGTAGTCGAGGCGGGAGATGATGAGGGCGTGCACTAGTGTTTTTGCAGATTCATGGTTGAGGAATATGCGGATCCATGTTTTTGAGTTGGAGTCAGCAGGAAGAGGAAAGGGCTTTGATATGTGGTTTGAAGGAGAGGCTAGAGTCCAGGGTTACTTTGAGGCAGCGAGCTTATGGGACTGGGGAAAGTAGACAGCCATTGATTTTGATGGATAGGTCAGATGGGGGGGCTGAGTGATATGGGGGAAAGATGATGAATTCTGTTTTATCCATGTTAAGTTTTAGAAATCTAGCAGAGAAGAAGGATGAGATAGCGAACAGACATTTTGGGGTTCTGGTGAGCTCTGTATAATAACCCCACCCACACCACTGATTGGCAGCTTTCTGTGTACACTGTATATAAACTGCCAATCAGTGGTGGGGGGCGTGGTTGGACTACCTGGCAGCAGGTTTACTAGTCCTCTAGTGATAATCTTCTGCTGATAAAAGTGTGATTTTTATCAAAACTACAACAAACAGCCCTGTAAGTGAGACGTCCCTAGAATCAGGGTCTTTGTCTCTACATCATGCTGCTCTCAACAACAACCAATATATAGTACATCTGACAAGGGGTCAATGTGTTAAAAAAGACCTTTATTATAACAATTTGGGTACATGGCGGCAAAAGAAAAGAGCACACACACATATATATAGTAATACCATATAATAGTGAGGAGGTATAATGTAAATATTTGAATTGCAGAGACATCAGGGCTGGATAGTAGTAGCTCCAATTGTGCTAATGCATACTGATAGTATATCCTAGGTCACATAGTAAAAGGATATAATCCTAAATAATAAAAGCCAATATAGGCATTCCCAAGATAATGACCTTTTGGTATATACATATATCAAGGGATGTATTATATCCAAGTAGGTTAATTCCCAAGTAACAATAATGTTGTATTGGCTTCATTCATACCTGGTATATATTGTCTGCACGTCTTGCAATAGCTCTGGGCTCGGTGGTCCTACTCCTAGTGTGGCGCTCACCCCATCATGCTGCTCTCAGATTAGCCAAGAAAAACCTGCTGACAGATTCCCTTTACAAATAGCTGAAATGGCTCCTAGATACCAGAGAAGGAAAACTTTATTAAAACGGTTTTGTTTCCTAAATAGAAAAGCAAATTAAACACCACTGGATAATGTGGTGTGTGAAACCGTCCATTGGATTGCTGTTTCGGGTGGGCTCAGGAGCAGCGCCCCCATCCTACACAGCCGACATCTTGCTGTAACAGCAGCGGCCAGAGCGGAGCGTGAATCACTGTTTAACCATTTATATGCCGTCAATCACTGATGGCAAGTTAAATAGCGCAATCGCCGGTACGCTATGCAATGTTACTAGAATTTTTTTTTTACTTTTCCATCTCCTTGAATTACTTGTTGTGGTTTGCGGATCCATTGACTGGCCAAGTGGAAGGGCTGCAGCCGATCATTCATGTACGTAGCAGATACACATTTCCATGTGTAAATAGGCCCTTATATAAATCAATCAATAGAACGTATACCTGGATATCTAGGTTTATTCTTTGCATACATTTAAAGAGGTATAAGTCATGGCATATTACTAGGATGTCATTCTTGGGGGTCTGACAGCCTAATTTAGAAAGAAGTGGATGCATTATTTTCCCCTCACCCATGACAACACACCTTGAGAGAGGGATCCGCCCCACCAAGGACAGGAAACAGTCTGAAATAAAAGGGCGGTACCTTTCCCTCGCTTCAGTTGGTTTCCTGTCCTTGATGGGAACCTGTCTGAAGAAAGGTGTCTTCTTACCTGGGCCCGTTCCGGTGTGGAAGAGCGGGCACCTGCCTGTGCACAGGGCATCCGGGTCCCAGAAGCGCCGTCTGCGGTTCCCTGGAGCCGTGTTCGAGCAGGCGCAGGCGGTGAGGAGGGCTCCGGCTCCCCGCAGACTGCTGCGCTGTCCTCTCCCTGCCGCAGGCTCCTGGCTGGGAGCAGCGTCTTCCGGGTATGACGCGCCTGACGTCACGGCGCTGTGCACGCTTGGACAGGCATGCCCGATGACGTCGGGGGCGGCACCCGGAACCAAGATGGCGGCGCCCTGTAAACGCTTGCTGGCCGTTTTTTTTCAAAGATCGGCTGGTGGGTGTCAGGAGGGGGGAGGACACATGGACCGGAGGAGGTCCGGATGTGCCCTATTTAAGATGGGGGGCTCCTGACAAGCGCTGCTTATACTCAAGCTCGGGTGTAGCAGCTATGGCAGACCAGGACAGCTAGGAGCAGCAGCAGCTGACCCCTCCACCGCATCAACGCCAGCGGAAGAAGCAGTCGGACACCTCGCACACGGACGGCCGCTCCAGCAACCGCAGCGGCAGCAGGAGGAGTAAGGTGTCGGACGCTTCAGGGCCATCCAGAAGGGATTCGTCTTATGTCCCGCCACAGCCTCAAAATCCGGTACCCTTTTGTGACTTCAGGGGTGAGTGATCTTCGTGAATGTCACTTAATAGTAATGGAAAGTTATTATGTGCTTCATTCCTTAGGAACCTAAGAAGAGTAGCGGCAAAAAGAAGCACAGGGTTTGCGCCTTATGCCAGGCCCCCCTTTCCATAGATTGGCAGAAACAGCTTTGTGCAAGCGGTATTAACCAAACGATAGCGGAGAGCACCCCGGATTTCGCTTCTAATTTGAGGTTCGTAATCCGTTCAGAGGTGCAGGATTCCCTGAAAGGCTTACTAAAGGGGACAAAGAGATCCCATAAAGATATCTCCTCCGACTATGATTTATCCTCCCAGTCAGAGGATCTTTGCCTCAGTGATTCGGCATCCTCCTCTTCATCAGACAGTGGTAGGCCCTGTTTCCCTATTGAGGATACTGACAAGTTGGTCAGAGCGGTTAGATCTACCATGGGGTTGAGGGAGGAGAAGGCAGCCAGGTCCCTGGAAGATATGTTCGCAGGCCTGGAGGAAAAAAAGATGCTCCTTTCCAGTGAATCCCCAAATTCAGACCCTTATAGACCTGGAATGGAGGAACCGGAGAAATCAGGAGTATTGCCCTCATCCTCTAAAAGGAGGTACCCCTTCAAGGATAATGTCTCTGAGTCCTGGGACAAAATTCCTAAAGTTGGCGGGTCTGTCGCCCGATTATCCAAAAGATGGTCCCTACCCCTGGAAGATTCAGGCAGTCTAAAGGATGCTCTGGATAACAAGGCAGATTCCTTCCTCCGTCACACCTGGGAAGCAGCAGCAGGGGGCCTGAAGCCAGCGGTAGCAGGCACTTGTGTCGCTAGGTCACTTATAGTGTGGCTTCAGCACAGACGAGCTAAAGGATAAAAAGATGTCCAGAGATAAAATCCTCTCCAATCTGCCTTTGCTACAAGCAGCATCTGCTTTTTTGGCCGACTCCTCAGCGGATTCAGTTAAACTCGCTGCCAGGTCTGCAAATTTGTCTAATGCTGCAAGACGAGCCCTGTTGCTCAAGGGTTGCCCGAGAGACCTACAATCTAAGCATAAGCTTTGTTCTCTTCCTTGTGATGGTAAACTTTTGTTTGGCCAAAAACTGGACGAGTTTTTGGAGAAGGTTGGCGACAGAAAGAGAGGTTTCCCAGGGTTCACGGGGGAAACAAAAAGGTCCTATTTTCGGAGGAAGAGATTTAACCGGGGTTGCCCTCCGGGATAAAGGAAAAGATGGGAGCCCAGATCTAAAAAGGACTCTGGTTACATGTTTGGAGGACCATCCTCCAGTTCCAAAAAATCTCCCCAATGACGCGATGCTAGAGGTCAGGGGAAGGCTTTCCCATTTTATCCCAGCTTGGGAAGCCATCACTTCAAATCCCTGGGTGTTGGATATCATAAAGAACAGCCTAAAGATACGCTTCTGTCAGGTCCCTCACCGAACCTTCATGATCACCTCCAGGAGGAAGTCCAGGGAGGAGCAGATGGCTCTAGAATCAGAGGTATTAGACTTAGTCAACAAGCAGGTCCTTCACGAAGTTCCAGTTTCACAATGGGGACGGGGATTTTATTCCCCCCTGTTTGTGATAAAAAAAACAAATGGGTCCTTAAGGACCATTGTCAACCTCAAAAGTCTAAATCAGCTGATAATCAACCAGACTTTCAAGATGGAATCAGTGAACTCTGCAGTGAAACTCTTACACCACAATTGTTTCATGGCAGTCATCTACCTAAAGGATGCCTACTATCACGTCCCAATCCATCCAGACTACCGGAAGTACCTAAGGGTAGCCCTGTTCATCCAAGGGCAATTGAGACATTTCCAATTCACTACCCTACCTTTTGGACTCTCGATAGCACCGAGAGTATTTACAAAGGTTATAGCGGAGGTGACAGCTTTTCTCCGAAGCAAGAACGTGGTGATTGTTCCAAATCTGGATGACTTTCTGATATTAGGGAAATCGGAGGACCACTGTTCCTCTCAACTTTTAGAGGTCAGGACAGCTTTACATCACCTGGGGTGGTTAATAAATATTCAAAAATCAAAGCTATCCCCCTCAAGGACTCAGATCTTTCTGGGCTTGACCCTAGATTCCCAACGCCAATCCTGTTTCCTCCCGGAAGACAAGGTTTGCAAAATAATCAGCCTGGTCTCAAGGGCAATAAGGTCTCCCGTGATGTCCTTGAGAGAAGCAATGTCCCTACTAGGCTCCATGACTTCCTGTCTCCCGGCAGTCAAATGGGCCCAGAGCATATGAGGCTTCTTCAGTGGGACCAGCGTCATCAAACCTAAAAGAGCTTTTGGCAGTGGAGAAATCCTTGATAGGCTTCCTTCCCCACATACAGGGTCGCCATGTCCAGATCAGGTCCGACAATCGGACGACAGTGGCATATATAAATCACCAGGGAGGAACAAGATTTCGCTCCCTTATGGTAGTGGCAAACAGGATCCTGCATCTAGCAGAACAACATCTCCCATCCCTCAGTGCTCTTTTCATCCGGGGGGTAGAAAATTCAAGAGCAGATTTCCACAGTCGCCACACTTTAAGACAAGGAGAGTGGCCTCTAAACCCGATAGTCTTCCAACAGATTATCCAGCTATGGGGGTCACCGGACATAGATTTGTTCGCCACCAGGGCGAACAGGAAGGTGGAGAGATTCTGTTCACTAAATCCAACAGAGAATCCCTATGCTGTAGACGCTCTCCACATTCCCTGGAAGTTCAGGAAGGCCTACGCGTTTCCACCGATAGTGATGATCCCGGCAGTTGTGAGGAAAATTCGGGAGGAGGGGGCGAGGATAATCAGATCCCTGGGTCCTGCCTGACAGGCCGGACCTTCTCATCCAGGGGCCAATATTCCATGCACAAGCCAAAGGTTTCCATCTGGCGGCTTGGAATTTGAGAGGTTGCTACTGAGCAATAAGGGGTTTTCACCAGGCCTAGTTTCTACCCTGTTGGGTAGTTGAAAGCCCATAACAACTAAAATTTATTCCAGAATCTGTTGAAAATTCCTGGATTTTATAGACTCCCCATTGTCGGATAAACCTCCAGTTAGAGAAGTCCTAGAGCTTTTACAAAAGGGACGTGACCTAGGGTTGGCTACGGGAACACTTAAAGTTCAGGTGTCCACCCTAGGGGCGATCTATAATTGTAACCTGGCAGGGATCAGATGGGTCTCTAGATTCATTAAATCCTGTTCCAGAGCTAAGCCAGTTCGGGCTCTTCCTCCCTGGGACCTGAATTTGGTTTTAAATGCACTCTCTGGCGACCCATTTGAACCCCTGCAGGTTATCTCTCCAAAGATCCTCACCCTCAAAACCATCCTCTTAGTGGCCCTAACGTCGGCCCGTAGGGTGAGTGACCTGCAGGCCCTTTCTGTTGATCCCCCATACACCCAAATTCATGATGACCGGGTCGTCCTGCGTACAGATCCGGCGTACCTTCCAAAAGTTGTATCCAGATTCCACTGTAATCAGGAGATTGTACTTCCCTCTTTCTGCAGTAACCCTAACCCCGGGGAGGTTAGGTTCCACAATCTAGATGTTAGAAGGGCATTACTACAGTACATAGACATGACTAGTCAGTGGAGGAAGGACAAGTCCTTGTTTCTGGCCTTTCAGGGGAGTAGGAAAGGTCACGGGGTATCAAAGGGAACTATTGCTAGGTGGCTTAGGGAGGCCATTTGTCTAGCTTATACATCTACAGGTGTTCCGGCACCGGACGGTATTAAAGCTCATTCCACCAGAGCTGTTGCAACCTCCTGGGCAGAGAGAGCAGATGTCTCGATTGACCAGGTATGTAAAGCTGCTACTTGGTCTGCACCATCCACCTTCTACAAGGACTATCGGTTGGATCTATCCTCCTCTGACCTTACCTTTGGGAGAAGGGTACTTCAGGCGGTGGTCCCTCCCTAGGGTGCTCATATTTTCCAAAATTCTCTCAAGGTGTACTGTCATGGGTGAGGGGAAAACACCAAGGTTACTTACCGAGAGCCGGTTTTTCCTGAACCCATGACAGCACCCGTAGTTCCCCCCCCCCCCCCATCTTTCTCACGCCCCGGTGAAGTACTTTACATTTTGGGTGATTTTATATTTATTTATATATATATTTATATATATATTTATATATATATATATATATATATATATATATTGTAGGTGTTGGTTATGTGTGTAACCTTTTCTGGAGGTCCTCTCAATGCTCTGTAATCCAACTGAAGCGAGGGAGAGGTACCGCCCTTTTATTTCAGATGGTTTCCTGTCCTTGGTGGGGCAGATCCCTCTCTCAAGTTGTGCTGTCATGGGTTCAGGAAAAACCGGCTACCGGTAAGTAACCTTGGTGTTTTTTTCACGCTCTCAATTTAACAATTTGAGTACAGTTGGATCTATTGGTTTTTTTTGCACTATGGGTGGGTGGTTGGGAGCACAGCTGTGCAGGAAAAAAAAAAGCTTCTAGGTTCTCAATTCGTTCATTCTTTGGATCGGTGGCGGAACCAGAGGTCAGACCATCGCCAATCAAAATATTATATCCCTTCACACTCATCATTGCTCCCAATTAACAATTTGAGTACGTGCATATTTTTTTTAGGGTATTTTTTTTTAGGGTATTTTTGCGCAATGGGTAGGAGCACAACTGTGCAGGAAAAAAAGCTGATAGGTTCCCCATTCCTTCATTCTCAGAATCAGTGGATGGAACATCGCCAATCACAATATTATATCCTTCTCACTAATCGTTGCTCCCAATTATCAATTTGATTATGTTTATACCTATTGTTTTTTTAGGGGTTTTTTTTTGCACTGTGGGTGGGTGGTTGGGAGCACAGCTGTGCAGAAAAAAAAGCTGATAGGTTCCCCATTCCTTCATTCTCAGGATCAGTGGTGGAACCAGAGTGTGGATCATCTCCAATCAAAATATTATATCCTTCACACTCATCGTTGCTCCCAGTTAACAATTTGAGTACGGTTGAACCCAATGTGGTTTTTTAGGGTTTGGTTTTTTTTGCACTATGGGTGGGTGGTTGGAAGCACAGCTGTGCAGGAAAAAAAAAGCTGATAGGTTCCCCATTCCTTCATTCTAAGGATCGGTGGTCGGACCATCGCCAATCACAATATTATATCCTGGCAATATGCCATAATATTATATACGGAGTGGTCCTCCTGGCAGTTGCCGTGATCCTCTATTCCTTACCTGCTACCTCTATACTGTATATGAAATGACAATATGTGAGAAATATTAATAATGTTGCTCTCATTTTCTAAAAAAAACAGGTTGGAACACAAACTCTCAATTAGTTGTTTTTTTATTTGTTTACCAATCTAAAATGTCCACTTTGAGGCACCAGAGATAAATGCTGGCATATAATGTACAATGCTCCCGTCCCTAGCAGTTGGCGTGTATCAGGCGACATCGCAGGATCTTCAAGTAGCTGTCAATCTGGTGGGAATCTCTGCGGAAACAGTGAAGCAAGTGGTAGACGGGGAACATGTAGGAATCGCCCTGTGGCGCCGTTACATCGATTGGCCCAAACCACTGGGGGTAAACGTCTTCTAGATCAGTCAGCATCTGCAATAAACAATGGGTGAATGCGGGTCTAGAATTTGGTTGGAGTAAAGGTACAATCTAATACTACAATTATCCAAACGTTGTGCCTATTACAGCATTACCACCAGTCACAAGCAAACTCAATATCTTCCTAAAAGGAAAAATATTGTGGATGGACATTCTTTCTAAAAGGGAATCTGTCAGCAATATGATGTAGGTGCTGAGACCCTGATTCCAGCGATGTGTCACTTACTAGTCTGTGTTTAGCTGTTTCGATACAATAAGTGTTTTATCAGAAGGAGATTATCACTACAGGACTAGGGACCTTGTGCTTCCTAGTCAACCTGCTCTAATACAATCAACAGTGATAGTATCAAAATGACAGCATGCAGACCAACAAGTGACATATCGCTGGAATCAGAATTTCTGCCCCTACGTCATGCTGCTCTCGGATTACATAAAAACCTGTTGACAGATTCCATTTAAAGAGAATTTATTGTTACACTTATTGCCACTTCTCAGCCACTCTATGGTTTACTCAGTCAGTTCCGCTTTGGTTTATACTCGTACCATATAGCCTAAATTCATGACCTACGTGAAGGAAGAGAGGATGTGTGTGATAATAATGCTGCTTACTCTCCAGAGATCCTGTCTATTCCTCCTTGAAGAATCCTGGTGTGTTCCTCAGCTTCTGTCACTTTTTTCACCATGTTATTTGGCGCCCCCATGGACAAGTACTGCAGGGGTTGGGTCCAAGAGCGCAATCATTTCTTTCTAAGGCTCAGCAAGTCTTCGTGCTGTGGAAGCAGTAGACATCAGTTAGGAGGGATATCAGGCTGAGAACGTATAGAAAATCATATGCCGAAAAGGGAATGTACCAGAAGTTGTGGATGCAAGAAAGTGCCCATGATTCCACTCCTCCGGGTCACACGAAGTGATGCAATACCCAGTGGTTGGTTAAGAAGCCATTTATTTAGAAGCTAAAATAAGAGGCGTTTCCTGGACGTCCTGTCCACTTCATCAGTGCATAGCTTGTGTCCGGTATAGCAAGGAGTGGACATATATATACAAAAAATGGGAAAAAAAACTGCCGCCAAAACAATGTGGCCGTTAAGGCAGAAAAATACAATCAATAAAAAGGCAGAAATTTGAGTATCCATCAATGTATATATGCATCGGGAATAAAATATTGCTAGCATGATTAAAAATTAATTAAAAACCGATATAGTTCAATGCTAAAAAAATATAATGAAAAATTAAATATATATATATGTATAATTCCTGAAGGGCAAATTGAACCTGCTGTATTGCGATCAAATGGATCATGGTTAGATCCTAATCATGGTACAACCCTCTAAGCCACGGGTGCTCATGTATATTGTGATTGATCTTGTTCTGATAGGAAGTAATAAACGGATATTAGACGATATATCTAACTTATACGTACATACTAAACAAAATAATTTTAATTCTTCTTATAATAGAATATGTGATCGTATCGGCAACATGAATCATTTCTTTAGGAGTGTGTCCGTATTATCGGTGTAGTACTAGAGAATAGTCGTGCGCATTAATGTCCACTAGGTGGTATGATGAGCACTGAAAGTGTCCTAGGGAATGGTGCAGACTACTGGGAACAGAACGCAATGATCATAAGAAGAAAGGAAACTGAACTCAGTGAAACCCTGGATCGGGACAGTGGATCAAGAACAAGCCAAGACACATGTTCCTGACCATGTAGAGGACAATTATATTTGTCAGTGCTTTCAAATAAAAACCTCTGATATTTCATTGAGACCCCAAGGTTTCCAAGTATTTAGTTGATCTATCCAGTATATCTCTTTCCTATTGAGACCCTGAATTCTATTGGGAGTGGTGCATGGAATATGCTCTATGGGCAGGATTTTAAGACACCCAAAGTCTTTATTGTGATTAGTGTTGAGCCATCCCCGTAGTGTTCGAGTTCGGTTCGGTTCGTCGAACACCTTCGAACACCGTTAAAACCAATGGCAGGCAAACAAAAACACATAGAAACACATAGAAAACACCTTCAAAGGTGTCCAAAAGCTGACAAACTGCTCAGAAGACACAACTAACACATGGAAAAGTGACAAGTACATATAGTCATGCGAAAAGAAAAGAGGTGGAGGAGTAAAAGGAGGGGGAGACACAGATATAGGCATGTCATGCCCTTCTAAAATCCAAAAAGTGAGAAGCCGACACGGCCAGTCTGTTCCTGCCCGTGCCATCTCCGTGTCGCCGGGTTTGTGCCAGAGCCGCGGTGAACCCTGACGGCCAGCCCCCCTATCCCAATACTGGTGCCTGTCCGCTGGTGGGTCGAGCGAGCCCCCCTGTGGTGGAGGCAGCTCTAAGCTTTTTAATTTAAATTGTCTCTCTAATTTGAATGAATACACTTTAAATCCATTTACAAGGATCTATTGGAGGGCAAGTCTCATGCCAGCAGCCGCGTAATTCCAGCTCCAGTAGCGTCCACTAAAGCTGCTGCAGTTAAAAAGCTTTTATAAGGATCAAGCTCGGCTGTCCACCGCAAGGCATCCTACTGCCAGTCCCAGCCCCTATGCCTTGGGGTGCCTCCTGATGCTCTTCACTGAGTATCCCATGGTCCCGAAGCATTTCCTTTGCAAAAATTAAGTGTCCAAACTACAGGTGGTGTAGCTTGCTTAACAGCCGGGATAATCCGCTGACTAGCAGACACTGCTACTAGGGGCAAAGTATTTCCTGGGCTAGATGCAGTTAAAAATTTGTAATTAGATACTCTCGTTGGATGCTGAGAAAGCATTCCATAGAGTCTCCTGGCACGCCATATATGATTCTCTTAAAAAGCTTGGGGTAGGGGTCTAGGGGACCCTTTTATAGCCAAAATCACGGCCCTGTATCACAATACGTCACCTAGGCTGAAGATAAATGGAACTGTAGCACCCTGAGGGCTCGGTTGCTACAGAGGTATTGCACCTCACCCAGAGGTGTGATATCTCACTCTCAGGTAAGGATGGAGTGTGGATCAGGACCCGACACCTGCATGCATTACACCACATTGCCGTGGGGCAGGGCGACCAATATGCCTCTGAGATGGGCACGACAGTCCCTGTCCCTGGCTGGAGTGGGGGGAGGGAACACTGAGGAAGGGGAACCCTGTAGTGCAGGAGCAGGGAGGAAGCAGTTCCTGGGTGCATTGAGAAGGGAGTATAAAAGGTGGGCACCATCTTAGTTCAGTGCAGAGAAGTCTGAGCAGAAGTGGCAGGGAGCAGGGGCTCTGCATGAGCTCTGCTCTGGAGGCGGGCCTAGTAACAGAGGCCCAGGCCTGGAAGAGGGAGAAGGAAGGAAGAGGAGCGGAGAAGGCTCCAGGAACGAGGAATGAAGGGATCCCAGGGGTGCGGACGGGCGAGTCGCCACCGCACGCCCGAATCCACCTGCGTGGAGGGGTCAGGTCAAAGGGGGAGACCGGTCCCCGAAACTAGTGGAGGCAGGAAACGACCCTCAGCTAGAAACCGGAGGCTGTGACATTTTATGTGGCGCAGCCCCTCACTACACCCGCTAGGAAGGCACCACATAGGGTCAGGGAAACTGGCGCCAAGTTTACCAAGAGGAGGCCCGAGGCAGCCGGACAGAAGGGTTGGTAAGAAAGGCCAGACAAAGGACACACAAAGGGGGTCCTGTGAAGCGCACCAAAGTTATCTGGGAGTTGTCTGAGCCCCTCACCTGGTGAGCACAGTACGACGTGGGCAGCCGTTACCTGCAGACGTGGTCTGGATAATAAGAACTGTGAGTAAAGGCCCTGGACTGCATCACTGACTCCGTGTCGTTACTGCTGCTGCCCTGCACCATCACCCCCATCCTCCGCATACACTGCCCTGAGGCTATACTCCTCCCGTGGGGAGTTATGCTACGCTCTGCTGCACCCACAACACCAGCCTCAGCGGTCTGCCCTGCAGCGGCGGTTCACTCTGACCGCAATCCACGGGTGGCATAGTCAGACATTTAAACATCAAAACCACATAAATAGTTCCGCCACTGGTTTGACCGCCCTGAGCCACGGAACCGGGTCGCCGCCACGAAGACTACAACCACCAGCATCCACCAAAAAGGGTCCGGCTCCGGGTGTCCCAAGGCCCAAGGGGTGCATCAGAACATTTTCATCACCTTTCACAATCACCAATGGGACAAAGCAGGGATGTCCTCTGTCCCCTCTATTATACATCCTAGTGACGGAGCACCAGCTCTCATCAATTCGCCATAACCCCAATATTAGGTGGATTGAGGTGGGAGGCACCGAGTACAAGTGCTCTCTATTTGCTGATGATGTCCTAGTATATATCACTCAATCACATATATCCATCCATGCTGTTATGGCTGAAATAGATCACTTTGTTACATGGTCAAATTTTAAAATCAATGCAGCGAAGTCTGAGGCCCTCGATGTCTCCCTCCCCAAATCCATATAGGATTCCATCCAGTCCAACTTTCCCTTTGCCTGGCCCTCACAGGGTATCAAATACTTAGGAATTCCTATTCATAGAGACCTCTCCCATCTATGTTATCTTAATTTTGGGCCCTTTATTGAACAACTCCATACAGACCACGGTTGGCAAGTTAGAACTGTAAGATTCACTACGTGAACCACTGGTGTTTTGTGGAAAAGCACATGTACACTGTGTTCCAAATTATTATGCAAAAAGTGTTTAGGAGTGATAAGGGAAGAATTTGTTTGTTTGTCAGTTAAACTCATTGATGGTGATGTGTGTCAGGGCTCTTTATATCACTGTAAGCAATTGCAGACACCTGTGCTAATTAGTTTGGCAGGTGTGTCCAATGAAAGGCAAGACTACTTAAGAAGGCTGTCTCACATTATTAAGCAGCCTACATTTTCTGCCAAAATGGGAAAGAAAAAGGATGTGTCGGCTGCTGAGAAGCAACAAATTGTGGAGTGTTTAGGTCAAGGCATGACTACAATCAACATTGTGCGATGATCAGGATGAAGTGTCTTGGCAATCAAGAAGTATGTAGCTGATTCACAGTACACACGTGTGCGTGCTGATAAGGGCAAATTGAGAACTCTTTCCTACAGGCAATTACGTCAGGTTAAAAGAGCAGCGGCAAAAAAGCCTTGTCATAGCAGCAGACAAGTTTTTGAAGCTGCTGGTGACTCCAACGTCCCCGAACAACAAGATGCAGGGTCCTTCAGAGGTTTGCAGCTGTGCATACGCCATCCTGTCGACCTCCTCTATCCACTTCACACAAGCAGAAACGGCTCCAGTGGGCTAAACATTACATGAAGACTGATTTCAAAACTGTTTTGCTCACGGATGAGTGCCGTGCAGCGCTCAATGGTCCAGATGGATGGAGTGGAGGATGGCTGGTTGATGGACACCACACGCAAACACGGCTACAGCGCCAACAAGGAGGAGGTGGAGTAACGTTTTGGGTTGGAATCATGGGGAGAGAGATTGTCGGCCCCTTTAGGATCCCTGAAGGCGCTAAAGATGAACTCCATAATGTATGTGGATTTTTTCAAACAGCACTTCTTGCATTGGTTCAAGAAGAAGAACCGTGTATTTCACAGCAAGATCATTTTTTTGCATGATAATGCACCATCTCATGCTGCACATAAAACATCTGCATCTCTGGCTGATATGGGCATAAAAGGGGACAAACTTATGGTGTGACCCCCATGCTCCCCTGACCTCTACCCCATTCAGAACCTCTGGAGCATCATCAAAAGGAGTGTCTATGATGGCGGGAGGCAGTTCACATCTAAGCAACAGCTCTGGGAGGGAATTCTGTCCTCATGCAAAACAATTGAAGCAGAAACCATCCAAAACCTGACAAATTCAATGAACGAGAGAGTTCAGAAGCTCCTTTCGAACAAGGAGTCCTATGTGAAAATGTAACATCACCTAGAATAAAGTTTTGAGTTGAAAACTGTTTGATTTCAGTTTCTAATAACCTGCTAATGCTTATAATTTCAAAAATGACCATTTTTTTGGTCTTTATTAAAATGAAAAGGTTGATCGAAAAGTTTGGGGGATCTAAGAGTGTGGCAACCCAGTAGTCATGATTACTTCGAATTCTGACAATATGAGGGTCATGTTGCAGGTACTGCAGCAAGAAGGCACTTATGTGTCTTGCGCATCTCGGAGCCCCAAAATTATTTTCCGGGCTAGATGCAGCTAAAAATTATTATTAATTTTAAATCTGGTGGAGCTTAGTATAGATGGCCTAATAGGATCAGTGCTGCACACTGCTACAAAGCCCAAATTATTTTCCAGCCAAGATACAGATAAACATGATTAGTAATTTTAAATCTGGTGGAGCTTATTATAGATGGCCTAATAGAATCAGTGCTGCACACTGCTACAAAGCCCAAATTATTTTCCAGCCAAGATACAGATAAACATGATTAGTAATTTGAAAGCTTAAAACGGTTGGTAGGGTGATTTTAACCAATCATCAAGCTTTTACTCTCCCTAGGATGACGCAGGGGTAGAAAAGTCGTTTCGGATCCATGATGTGTTCATCTTTATGAACGTGAGCCTGTCTACATTATCAGTGGAGAGCCGCGTGCGCTTATCTGTCAGCACACCACCAGCAGCGCTGAACACACGTTCAGACAGAACGCTGGCTGCGAGGCATGACAAGATCTCCAAGGCGTAAGTGGCTAGCTCTGGCCATTTATCCAGATTGGAAGCCCAAAAAGAGCAAGGGTCCAGTGACACAGTCATGGCTTCAATGTTTACTTGGAGATACTCCTGTACCATCGTCTCTAGGCGTTGACTATGTGTCAGACTTGTCTCCTGTGGCCTTGCAAAGGATGGGCTAAAAAAGTGGTGAAATGATTCCGCAAAATTGATGTTACCAGCAGATACTGTGGTTCTTTTACGGTTTGAGTGCTGAACACTTGACGGTCCCACGGTTGGCAAGTTGGAACTGTGAGATTCACTACGTGCACCACTGGTGTTTTGTGGAAAAGCACATGTAAGATTCTGCAACAGTCTCTGCTGATACTCCTGCATGCGTGCATCCCTTTCTATGGCAGGAATAATTTCGGCAAATTTACTTTTGTACCGGGGATCTAACAGTGTGGCAACCCAGTAGTCAGGATTATTTCTAATTCTCACAATTCGAGGGTCATGTTGCAGGTAGTGCAGCAAGAAGGCACTCATGTGTGTTGCGCATCCAGGAGCACCAAGTCCCTGTTGTGTTGGTGGCAAGGTAACAATCATGCTTCCTTCCTCTGTCCTCTCCCCCCAACCTCGCACAACAGAAATGTGATCAAGGTCTCCCTCATCTGATGAGTCTTCCATCAGTTCGTCCTCCACTTCTTCCTGGGCTCCTGCACCTTCCTCACTAGTTTGGTTGCTACCATGCGCCCTGGTAAAACCATCTCCCCCCACCTTCACATGCCTGCCGCCTTGGTGCTGCCGACCGTCTGGATCTTGCAGATGTTAGCCCTTCCGCATACAACTCCTCCTCCTCTACTTCCTCCACCTCCTCTTGTGTCACCACCTGACTCCGAATTCTGTTTAACATGTGCTCCAGCATGTAAATCACCGGAATAGTCATGCTGATAATGGCATCGTCAGCACTAAACATCTTCGTCGCCATTTCAAAACTGTGCAGAAGGGTGCATAGGTCACTGATCTGAGACCACTCCTCCAGCGTGATTTGCCCCACGTCTGGATCTCGTTGGCCCAGGCTATACGTCAGAACGTATTGCACCAGGGCTTGTCGGTGCTGCCACAGTCGCTGCAACATGTGCAGAGTTGAATTCCACCGGGTAGGCACATAGCATTTTAGCCGGTGAAGTGGCAGGCCCAACGACTTCTGTAGAGATGTAAGTCGCTGAGCTGCGGGATGCGAACGGCGGAAGTGAGCACACAGCGACCGTGCCCTCTGCAGAAGGCCATCTAGTCTGGGATAGTGGGCTAAAAATTGCTGGACAACCAGGTTCAACACGTGAGCCATACAAGGCACGTGTGTGACATTGCCCCGGCGAAGGGCCGCACCCAGGTTTGCAGCATTGTCGCACACGGCCTTCCCTGGTTTCAGGTCCAGTGGAGACAACCATTCATGAAATTGGTTCTCCAGAGCTGACCACAACTCCTCAGCTGTGTGACTCACATTTCCCAGACATTTCAATGTAAAAACCGCCTGATGACATTGAGCCCTACTGCCAGCATAGTAAGGAGGTGCGCAGGATCCCTTCTGCGCAGTTAGAAAGCTTGTGGCATGACCAGACAGGCTTTGGGTGCAGGTGGAAGACCGAGAGGAGGTTGAGGAGGCAGAAGCAGTGGAGGAACTTTGACATAAAGAGGATTGACGCACAACTCGTGGGGACGGCAAGACTTGGACAGCAGCCCCTTGTCCTGCTGTCACCATAGTTACCCAGTGCCCAGTCAGCGACATGTAACGCCCCTGTCCATGCCTACTCGTCCAAGTGTCTGTGGTGAAATGCACCCTGTCACACACAGAGTTTCTCAAAGAAGCGGTGATGTTGTGTGCGACATGCTGGTGGAGCGCAGCCACACCTTTCTTTGAGAAGTAGTGCCGACTGGGCATCTGGTACTGGGGCACTGCGACGGACATGAGGTCTCGAAAATCCTCTGTGTCCACCAGGCGGAAAGGCAGCATTTCTGTAGCCAAGAGCTTGCAGATGGTGAAATTCAACCTCTTAGCTTTCTCATGGCTAGGAGGAAATGGTCCTTTACTTGTCCACATCTGAGGGACCGAGGGCTGGCTATTGTGCTTAGACGGGGTTGATAAGGGTGTCCCCGGCAAACTGCCGGTCTGTGAGGAAGATGCAGGCGGACATGTTAGGTTGCCTTGATCCAAAGGTGGTGCTATCGATGTCGGACAGCGCTCAACACCAGCTGGTGTTACCACCTCCAAAGAAAATGATGACCTGCCAATCACCCTGGCTGTTGCGGGTAAAGAGGTGGCAGGTCTGCGCCCCAAAACAGGTGTGACTACTGTCCCCCCAGTCACAGAGGATGAAGAGGCCGCGGATGCACAAGATATGGCAGACGGTGGTTGGCCCGGCCGGCTAGGCCGCATTGTAGCACACTGAGCTTCCCACTGCAACTTATGCTTCATGTCCATGTGCCGGTTCATGCATGAAGTACTCAAACTATGTATTTTTTGGCCTCTACTTAGCTTTTGCTGACAAATGTTACAGATAACACGAGTTGGGTCATCTTTATCGATCTGAAAAAATGCCCAGGCTATGCAAGGCTTAGCACCCATGCGACCTGAAGAGCCACCACGACTTGTGGTGAGAGGCAGAGTTGTGTTTGAGGATGCAGTTGTTGACGTGCTTCCAGTACTACGTCTCTGTCCAGGAAGGCGCAACCTGACCTCGTCGTCACTAGCATCTTCCTCCACCTCCTCTGCTGACCTCATCTCTTGGCTGACTGTGGGTTGACAGTAAGTGGGATCTCCAACCTCATCATCATCACCCTGTGCGTTATCACACCCGTCGTCCTCAGAGCCAACCTGTTCCTGCCCTGACAAAAACCTAAAGTTGTCGCTCCAATCAGGTATTTGAGTCTCATCATCGTCTTCCTCATTGTCTCCACCAACAGGAGTTACAGTTTGGGAATGAGGGTCTACATTATGGTCAGAACCTTCTGCATCTGGTCCTGGATCCGACTCATAAAGATTCTGGGCATCAGTGCAGATCATTTCCTCGTCTGGATTCACAGAAGCGCTGGAGCCGACCTCTGATTCCCAGGCTATAGTATGAGTAAACAGCTCTGCAGACTCAACCATCTGTTCTACCTCATACTCAGACGGGCAGCTGGAGATTTGGGAGCTGTGAGGAAGCAAGTGCGATTGGGGTGACACCTTTGAGGACTGGAGTATTTGTGATGTTGAAGTTGATGTGGAGGAGAGCCCACTTAAAGGAGCACTTGATATCCGTTGAAGCACCTGCTGTTTTTGTGCCTCATCTGGAATTTGTAGCGATTGGCGTGGCCGTAAGAAAGGGATCTTATCACATTGCCCGCTAAAAGAAGTAGACATTTTAGTTTGGCTGGAAGATGGTCTTTCTTCTGCAGATGTTACTGTTGCTTTAACACCTACCCCACGGACACAACCTTTTTTCCCCTTCCCAACACGCCTATTCCCCTTTCCACCAGCAGCAGGCCTTTTTCCACTCATTTTGGTGGTTAACTAATTCACAACTCTGGAGTTGTTTGCACAAAAAAACAATGGATGGGAACCGAGCAGAGCTGAGTGGCCAAACTGTGGTATTAGGCCAAAACTATTGGCTGGGTTAGATGCAGAAAAAAATTATATTCGATTTGAAACCTGATGGAGGTCAGTATAGATGGACTAATAGAACAAGTCCCACACACAGCTAGAAGCCCAAATATTTTTTCAGAGGTAGATGCAGAAAAAAAATATATTCAGTTTGCAACCTGATGGAGGTCTGTATAGATGGATTAATAGAACAAGTTCCACACACAGCTACAAGCCCAAATATTTTTTCAGAGGTAGATGCAGAAAAAAATTATATTCAGTTTGCAACCTGATGGAGGTCAGTATAGATGGACTAATAGAGAAAGTCCCACACACTGCTAGAAGCCCAAATATTTTTTCAGAGCTAGATGCAGATAAAAATTATTTTTAATTTGCAACCTGATGGAGGTCAGTATAGATGGACTAATAGAGAAAGTCCCACACACTGCTAGAAGGCCAAATATTTTTTCAGAGGTAGATGCAGAAAAAAATTATATTCAGTTTGCAACCTGATAGAGGTCTGTATAGATGGATTAATAGAGCAAGTCCCACACACAGCTAGAAGCCCAATATTTTTTCAGAGGTAGATGCAGAAAAAAAATATATTCAGTTTGCAACCTGATGGAGGTCAGTATAGATGGACTAATAGAGAAAGTCCCACACACTGCTAGAAGGCCAAATATTTTTTCAGAGCTAGATGCAGAAAAAAATTATATTCAGTTTGAAACCTGATGGAGGTCAGTATAGATGGACTAATAGAACAAGTCCCACACACAGCTAGAAGCCCAAATATTTTTTCAGAGGTAGATGCAGATAAAAATTATTTTTAATTTGCAACCTGATGGAGGTCAGTATAGATGGACTAATAGAGAAAGTCCCACACACTGCTAGAAGGCCAAATATTTTTTCAGAGCTAGATGCAGATAAAAATTATTTTTAATTTGCAACCTGATGGAGGTCAGTATAGATGGACTAATAGAGAAAGTCCCACACACTGCTAGAAGGCCAAATATTTTTTCAGAGCTAGATGCAGAAAAAAATTATATTCAGTTTGCAACCTGATGGAGGTCTGTATAGATGGACTAATAGAACAAGTCCCACACACTGCTAGAAGCCCAAATATTTTTCAGAGGTAGATGCAGAAAAAAATTATATTCAGTTTGCAACCTGATGGAGGTCTGTATAGATGGATTAATAGAACAAGTCCCACACACAGCTAGAAGCCCAATATTTTTTCAGAGGTAGATGCAGAAAAAAAATATATTCAGTTTGCAACCTGATGGAGGTCAGTATAGATGGACTAATAGAGAAAGTCCCACACACTGCTAGAAGGCCAAATATTTTTTCAGAGCTAGATGCAGACAAAAAATTATTTTTAATTTGCAACCTGATGGAGGTCAGTATAGATGGACTAATAGAGAAAGTCCCACACACTGCTAGAAGGCCAAATATTTTTTCAGAGCTAGATGCAGATAAAAATTATTTTTAATTTGCAACCTGATGGAGGTCAGTATAGATGGACTAATAGAGAAAGTCCCACACACTACTAGAAGGCCAAATATTTTTTCAGAGCTAGATGCAGAAAAAAATTATATTCAGTTTGCAACCTGATGGAGGTCAGTATAGATGGACTAATAGAACAAGTCCCACACACAGCTAGAAGCCCAAATATTTTTTTAGAGGTAGATGCAGATAAAAATTATTTTTAATTTGCAACCTGATGGAGGTCAGTATAGATGGCCTAATAGAGAAAGTCCCACACACTGCTAGAAGGCCAAATATTTTTTCAGAGCTAGATGCAGATAAAAATTATTTTTAATTTGCAACCCGATGGAGGTCAGTATAGATGGACTAATAGAGAAAGTCCCACACACTGCTAGAAGGCCAAATATTTTTTCAGAGCTAGATGCAGAAAAAAATTATATTCAGTTTGCAAACTGATGGAGGTCAGTATAGATGGACTAATAGAGAAAGTCCCACACACAGCTAGATGCCCAATATTTTTTCAGAGGTAGATGCAGAAAAAATATATATTCAGTTTGCAACCTGATGGAGGTCAGTATAGATGGACTAATAGAGAAAGTCCCACACACTGCTAGAAGGCCAAATATTTTTTCAGAGCTAGATGCAGAAAAAAATTATATTCAGTTTGCAACCTGATGGAGGTCAGTATAGATGGATTAATAAAACAAGTACCACACACAGCTAGAAGCCCAAATATTTTTTCAGAGCTAGATGCAGAAAAAAATTATATTCAATTTGCAACCTGATGGAGGTCAGTATAGATGGACTAATAGAATGATGCTATGCCCAAAAGATTTTACTTCACTAGGTGCAGTAAAAAAATTGGTATTCTATACACAGGTGGTATATCTTGCAACACAGATAGGCTACTCCACTGACTAACACACTCTGCAATAGGCCAAAAAGGATTAGCTTTGCTAGATTCAGCCAAATGCTGTGAAAAAAACTTGCACAGCACTGGCACAGACCTGCCTGGCAAAAACTGATAGGAACTGATGTAACCTAGTCCTGAAAAGGACTGCAATTACAATTAGTCTTTACTCCCACAATCTATCTATTTAAGAGCACAGACCTCCCTGATAAAAGTCGTAGGAAATGCTGTAACCTAGTCCTTAAAAGGACTGCAATCACAACTATTCCCTACTCCCAAGCTATCTGTATATTTGTGCGAAAATTGGCTTGAAATTAACAAGGTATAGCGCACACAGCAACAGCGGTGCCGTCTAACACGCAGCTGCAGCAGTGAGAAAATGGTGGCGACGGGGAAAATGGCTTGGTCTTATAGGGCAAGGACATGTGACATACACTGCCAATGACACATGCCCTTGCTTGTGTGAAAAAAAGCACTTCGCTCCGTGTGTGCGCTGCTGATAGGCTGACAGATTGCACCTCCCCACTGTAAATGCGGGAAAGAGAAAAAAAAATGGAGATCTTCATTATTCCTGCAGAGATCCATCCCCTGCCCCTCCCCCCACCCCGCTGTACACTCAAACTGCGTATTAACATTAATTTTCATCATTACTGAGAAAAAATCCAGTTATGATTTTGGTGCACCAACAGTTATCGAACATAACCTCGAACAGCCGAATTTTTCTCAAATCATTCGTGTTCGCCGAACGGCTCGAACACCGCCCAAAAGAGCTCGAATTTGAGATTGACGAACAGTTCGAGTAGAACAACGCTCATCTCTAATTGTGATGGATTGCCATATGTCGTGATAAACCATGTTTTAAAAAACCTGTAGCGACATTATGCCTATGAGAATTTAGTCTTTTATGAAAGGGTTGCATAGTTCTACCGCCATATTGCTTGGGACATGTGCATTCAATCAGATATATGACAGAATCAGTGTCACAGGACATATTACTATTTATTGTGAAGCGTTCATTGCTTGATGTGGATGCAGAAGTGTCGGCTCCATGAGTAATATTCATGCAGCACATGCCGTTCTTTTTGCCACATCTGGTGATGGTTTTATTCTTATTATTTGTAACGGGTCTGGGAGGCGGAACCTCTGGGCTACAATACAAGGGGGCGGTCCTTGTAAGGGAGCGGGTGGCGACCAGGCAGGCAGTCACAGCAGGTGACCAGGACAGTCTCTGGGTGTACGGGCAGGAGGTCACGGCAAGTGATCGGGGCAGTCTCTGGATAAAGGGTAGGTACGACCTGTGATGGCTGAACCTCAGTTAGGCTAGCAAGGCAGATGGAGAATGTGTGCTCCCAGGTGAGCAAGCGAAAGTCTCTGGAATAGCAGGTGGTCACAGCACGTGACGGCGGAGCCTCCAGGTAGGCGAGCAGGCAGGTAACGGAGAAGCGCTCCCAGGTGAGCGGGCAAGAGTCTCTGGAATAGCTGGTGGTCACAGCACGTGACAGCGGAGCCTCCGGGTAGGCAAACAGACAGGTAGCGGAGAAGCGCTCCCAGGTGAGCGGGCAAGAGTCTGGAGTAGCCGGTGGTCACAGCATGTGACAGCGGAGCCTCCGGGCAGGCAAGCAGGCAGGTAACGGAGAAGCGCTCCCAGGTGAGCGGGCAAGCTGGTCCATAGACAGACTGACCGGAGCTGTAAGGCAGACCGTCGGACCTCAGGCAAGCAGGCAGGTAGCTGAGGTGCGCTCCCAGGTGAGCGGGCAGGCTGGTCCTAGACAGACTGACAGGATTAGTAAGGCAGACCGTCGGACCTCAGACTAGCAGGCAGGTAGCAAGTAATCAGGCAGGAATCTGACAGGTAACTGGCAGGTAACTGGCATCGGGACCTGAGGGCTGAAGCACAGGTGAGACACAGGTGCAAACAACATTGCTCGGGCACCTCCATTTTGGAGGAGGTGCCTTATATATGATGAAGTCCTCCGGCCATTGGCCGGGGACTCCTTAGGACGGCGCGCGCGGCCCCTTTAAGAGGAGGAGAGCGCGCGCGCGCCCTAAGCACAGGGGTCGGGAAGGAGCGCGCGCTGAGAGCAGAGCGGGAGGAGGACGCCGGGCACGGGGCAGAGCGGTGAGGGGAGCAGCGTCCCTGCCTAGCAGAGGGCAGGGACGCCGGCACTACAGTACCCCCCCCTTTAGGCCCCCCCTTTTTTAGGCCAGACAGAAATTTAGCTAGGATGAGAGGGGCATGGATGTTCTCCCGGGGCTCCCACGTTCTCTCCTCAGGACCAAACCCCTTCCAATCTACCAGAAAAAAGGTCTTTCCTCTTACCCTTTTGGTGGCAAGAATGTTCTCTACCTCAAACTCGTCCTCAGCAGAAACCGGAGCAGGAGGCGTACCTGTAGACTTGGAAAAAGAGTTAAGTACCACAGGTTTGAGGAGAGATACATGGAAGGAGTTAGGGATCCGTAAGTTGGCCGGGAGTTTCAATTTATAGGCCACCGGGTTGATCTGACTGATGACCTCCAGAGGTCCGATGAACCGAGGCCCTAACTTGTACGAAGGTATCTTGAGTCGAACATATTTAGATGAGAGCCAGACCTTATCTCCTGGACGAAATTGAGGAGGATCCAGGCGTTTTTTGTCAGCGTGTCTTTTCATCCGTTCGGACGACTGAAGGAGTGCGGATCGGGTACTCTCCCAAATGGAGGAATATTTGCTAACGAGAGATTCCGCAGCCGGGTTGTCCACCGAGGTGGAGACAGGAAAAGGAATCCGAGGATGCTGACCAAAGACTACAAAAAACGGGGATTTGGAGGAGGATTCGCTCTCGTGATTATTGTAAGAGAACTCGGCCCATGGGAGGAGATCCACCCAGTCAGAATGGTGGGCATTAACGAAGTGCCGGAGGTAACTGGTCAGGTTCTGATTGATCCGCTCCACTTGACCATTGGACTGTGGGTGGTAAGCGGAAGAGAAGTCCAGGGTGACGTCTAGTAGTTTACAAGTGGCTCTCCAGAAGCGCGAGGTGAACTGTACCCCACGATCCGACACGATGTGGAGGGGCAGGCCATGAAGACGGAAGATGTGACGAATAAAGTCTCTAGCTAGCTCGGGTGCAGATGGGAGGCCTGGCAGGGGAACGAAATGAGCCATCTTGGAGAAGCGGTCAGCGACCACCCAAATGACCGTACAACCGGCAGAGAGTGGGAGGTCAGTTATGAAGTCCATTGCAATATGCTGCCAGGGGGCAGCAGGTACTGGGAGCGGAAGGAGGCGACCGGCTGGCAGATGTCTCGGAACCTTGTTGCGGGCGCAGGACACACAGGCAGAAACAAAGTCTATTACATCCTTGTGCAGGGTAGGCCACCAGTAGTGCCGGGAAATAAGCTGGAGGGTCTTCTTCTGACCAGCGTGGCCAGCCAGTTTAGACGAGTGACCCCAGTGAAAGATCTTCTCCCGATCAGGTACTGATACGAACGTCTTTCCGGGAGGGAGACGATTTAGACTCACGGGAGCCACCTGCATTACTCTGGCGGGATCGATGATGTGTTTCGGATCTTCCTCGAGATCGGACACTAGAAAGGATCGGGACAAGGCGTCTGCTTTGACGTTTTTGTCAGCCGGGCGAAAATGAAGAACAAAATCAAAGCGAGCAAAAAACAAGGACCACCGGGCTTGGCGCGGGTTAAGTCTCTGGGCATGCTGGAGGTAAGCCAAGTTCTTGTGGTCAGTGTAAATTATTACCGGGTGGAGAGCCCCCTCGAGCAGGTAACGCCACTCCTCCAATGCCAGTTTGATGGCCAATAACTCTCGGTCTCCTATGGAATAATTGCGCTCTGAGGAGGAGAAGAGTTTAGAGAAGAAGCCACAAGTTACCATCCTCCCGGAAGATGATTTTTGAGTAAGTACCGCTCCGGCTCCAGAGGAGGAGGCGTCAACTTCCAGGAAGAACTGCTTGTTGCCATCTGGGCGATGCAGCACCGGGGCGGAAGAGAAGGCCTGTTTTAGGGAAAGAAAGGCCTCCTCAGCTTCGGGTGGCCACTCTTTGGGATTAGTACCTTTACGGGTGAGCGCAGAAATTGGGGCCGTCCGGGAAGAGAAGTGTGGTATGAAGAGGCGGTAGTAGTTGGCGAAGCCCAGGAATCGCTGAATGGCCTTCAACCCCTCCGGTCGGGGCCATTTCTCGATGGCAGACAGTTTCTCAGGATCCATTTGTAGGCCGGTCTGAGAGATAATGTAGCCCAGAAACGGAAGCGAGGTCTGCTCAAAGAGGCACTTCTCAAATTTAGCGTAGAGATGGTTCTGCCTGAGCCTGAGCAGGACCTGACGAACGTCCCTCCGGTGAGTCTGGAGATCCGGAGAGAAGACCAAGATGTCGTCCAGGTACACCACTACGCAGGAGTAGAGAAGGTCCCGGAAGATGTCATTGACCAACTCTTGAAAGACGGCAGGAGCGTTACAGAGGCCAAAGGGCATTACCAGATATTCATAGTGGCCGTCCCGGGTGTTGAATGCCGTCTTCCATTCATCCCCCTGACGGATACGAACCAGGTTGTACGCCCCACGGAGGTCCAGTTTGGTGAAGATTCTAGCCCCCCTCAGACGATCAAATAACTCCGGAATGAGCGGAAGGGGGTACTTATTCTTCACCGTGATCTGGTTAAGGCCTCTATAGTCTATACAGGGACGGAGGGAGCCGTCCTTCTTTTTGACGAAAAAGAAGCCTGCTCCCGCCGGGGAAGTAGATTTCCGGATGAATCCTCTGGCCAGATTCTCCTCAATATATTCGGACATCGAGCGGGTCTCAGCAGCGGATAATGGATAAATACGCCCACGGGGAGGAGAAGTACCAGGTAACAGGTCGATAGGGCAGTCGTATGGTCTTTGAGGAGGTAGTGTCTCTGCTTCCTTTTTATTAAAGACATCAGCATAAGACCAATACGGGATCGGAAGTCCAGGTAGATTAGCTGGGGTAGGAGAAGGACGGACGGGATGAACGGGAACCAGACAGGTCTTATGGCAGCCCTGTCCCCAGCGAAGGACTTCTCCGGTCTGCCAGTCAAGAACGGGTGCATGTCTCTGGAGCCAAGGTAGACCTAGCAAGAGGGCGTGAGAGAGTCCAGGCAGAACATGGAAGGAGATACTTTCAGAATGCAGCATTCCCACCTGCAGAGTAATGGATTCGGTGATGAGTTGGATGGGGCGTGGTAAGAGCCCCCCATCCACGGCAGCAACAGACAAGGGTACAGCCAGAGGTTTGGTGGGGATGCGGTATTTCTCTACCAGGGACTGTGAAATAAGATTCCCGGCTGCTCCAGAGTCAAGTTGGGCTAGTTCGAAATAACGGTTCTCCCCGTAGACGATTGAAACTGACAACAGCAGGGATGGAGAGGATTTATTCTTGTCTAGGTGGACCTCTCTGAGCGAACCTAGACACAGGCGTTTCCCGACCTCTCCGGGCAGGCACGGATTCGGTGCTCCTTACTGCCACAGTAGAAGCAGGTCCCCTCGGCACGGCGTAAGTCCTGACGGGTCTTGACCATCTTGGTCTGGTCGACCTGCATAGGCTCAGGAGGGTGTACCTGGTTAGAGACAGAAGGAGTGACGGGTTTCTGAAAACTAGGAGCTAGACGTGGTAACCTACTCTCACGGGTGACCTCTCTGGCACGTTCCTGGAACCGTAGGTCAATCCGGGTAGCAAGAGTTATTAAGTCATCGAGAGTGGTAGGAATGTCCCGACCGGCAAGTTCATCTTTAATACGGCCGGACAGACCCTCCCAGAAGACGGAAACCAGAGCGTCGTTATGCCAAGCCAGCTCCGAGGCAAGGGTACGGAACCGTATGGCATATTGGCCCACGGTGAGACCTTCCTGACGGAGGCGTAGCAATGATGATGCGGATGAGGTCTTCCGTCTGGGTTCGTCGAAGACTTTCCGGAAAGCCGTGAGAAAAGCAGGCAAGTTGGACACCAGGGGGTCTCCTCTCTCCCATAGAGGATTTAGCCAGGCCAGGGCCTCCCCGGTGAGATGGGACATGATGAATGCAATTTTGGCTCGGTCGGAGTTAAACTGGTGGGACAATAGTTCAAAGTGCAGGGTGCACTGATTTATGAAGCCCCGAGCCTGGGCGGAGTCGCCTCCGAAGCGAGGAGGTGCAGAAAGCCGGGGTCCGGGATAGGATACCATGGTGCTGGCGGAGGTTGTTGGTGGAGCAGTCAGAGTGTCCAGGCGAGTATTGACATTCCGCAGGTGACCCAGGATGGACTCCTGTTGGGACCTTTGACGGGACAGTTCATGACACAGGTCCGTGAGCGAGGGAGCTTGGGTGCCACCGGGTTCCATGGCCCGAGCAAACTGTAACGGGTCTGGGAGGCGGAACCTCTGGGCTACAATACAAGGGGGCGGTCCTTGTAAGGGAGCGGGTGGCGACCAGGCAGGCAGTCACAGCAGGTGACCAGGACAGTCTCTGGGTGTACGGGCAGGAGGTCACGGCAAGTGATCGGGGCAGTCTCTGGATAAAGGGTAGGTACGACCTGTGATGGCTGAACCTCAGGTAGGCTAGCAAGGCAGATGGAGAATGTGTGCTCCCAGGTGAGCAAGCGAGAGTCTCTGGAATAGCAGGTGGTCACAGCACGTGACGGCGGAGCCTCCAGGTAGGCGAGCAGGCAGGTAACGGAGAAGCGCTTCCAGGTGAGCGGGCAAGAGTCTCTGGAATAGCTGGTGGTCACAGCACGTGACAGCGGAGCCTCCGGGTAGGCAAACAAGCAGGTAGCGGAGAAGCGCTCCCAGGTGAGCGGGCAAGAGTCTGGAGTAGCCGGTGGTCACAGCACGTGACAGCGGAGCCTCCGGGCAGGCAAGCAGGCAGGTAACGGAGAAGCGCTCCCAGGTGAGCGGGCAAGCTGGTCCATAGACAGACTGACCGGAGCTGTAAGGCAGACCGTCGGACCTCAGGCAAGCAGGCAGGTAGCTGAGGTGCGCTCCCAGGTGAGCGGGCAGGCTGGTCCTAGACAGACTGACAGGATTAGTAAGGCAGACCGTCGGACCTCAGACTAGCAGGCAGGTAGCAAGTAATCAGGCAGGAATCTGACAGGTAGCTGGCAGGTAACTGGCAACGGGACCTGAGGGCTGAAGCACAGGTGAGACACAGGTGCAAACAACATTGCTCGGGCACCTCCATTTTGGAGGAGGTGCCTTATATATGATGAAGTCCTCCGGCCATTGGCCGGGGACTCCTTAGGACGGCGCGCGCGGCCCCTTTAAGAGGAGGAGAGCGCGCGCGCGCGCGCCCTAAGCACAGGGGCCGGGAAGGAGCGCGCGCTGAGAGCAGAGCGGGAGGAGGACGCCGGGCACGGGGCAGAGCGGTGAGGGGAGCAGCGTCCCTGCCTAGCAGAGGGCAGGGACGCCGGCACTACATTATTGATCTTGCTACAATCTAGAGTAGAAAGGGTGTGTATCCTACGGGGGGCTCAAATGTTCCTTAGAGTGGGGGCTCTCCTATACACAATGGAGGGTTTTTCTGGGATAATCTTCTTGAGTATCGGATCATTTAACAGAATATGCCAATTTTTCTGCAGAATATCTCTAAATGATTTTTGCTGAAAATTCTATGTAGTGATGAATTTTACACAGCGCTCATAGGACATTTTATCTGAATTAGATTTTAATAGAAGTGAATTCTGGCTACAGGTATCCCTTACCCTTTCACATGATTCGCCAACAAGATTTTTGGGATAGCCCTGTTGTAGAACTTTCTGTTTCAGCATACCTGATTGCTCTGAAAAATCATTTTCAGAAGTGCAATTCCTTCTGATCCTCTGAAATTGATTAAAAGGAATATTACGCAGCCATTTCTGGTAGTGGCCACTGCTGTAGTGGATGGAACTATTCGCATCCACTTGTTTAAAATAAGTCTTGGAGCAAATCCTATCGTTCTCTGTAAATAAGGTCAGATCCAGAAAATGAATACTGGTGTTATTTGTATCGGAATTGAAGGAAATACCCCAGCAGTTGTTATTTAGAAAACTGGCAAGGGCTGAGGGTTCTGCGATGTCCTTATTAAGAATGAAAATTAAGTCGTCAATGTATCTTTTGTAAAATATAATGCCTTCCCAAAATGGACCCCCATAGATGAACACCAGTTCAAATATGCCCATGAAAATATTAGGGAACGTAGGTGCTACCTTTGACCCCATCGCGGTCCCTTTGATCTGATGGTAAGTGTGTTGGAGGAAAGTGAAATAATTGTTATTAAGGATGAAAGATAACCCAGATAGAATAAATGATTTGTGGGAGGAAGACAGGCCGGTGTCTTTGGAGATCATATGTTCAACACATAATAAACCAATTTCCCAATCAATATTGGTGTAAAGGGATGTAACATCAAGGCTTAAAAATACAAATGATTCTTCCCATTGGATGTCCTTAGTAAGGTTGATGAGGTGGCTGGAGTCACGAAGGTAACTCCTCAACCTTTTAACATGGGGCTGAAGGAGAACATCAATGTACTCTGCATGTGTTGTAGATTGGCCATGCAATACACCAATAATATCACATGATCACGTTCTGTACGTGGACCGGAAATACATGTCCCACTGAGCACAATTCCCAGTATGTTGTATAGGGGGCGCTGTGCCAGGCCAGGATTTCCCCTCCTCGATGCAGTGTCCTACAGTGTCCTACATCTTCTCCAGTACAGCTGCTCACAGATTAACCTTGGAATAAACCCGCAGCGTCCCTAATCCCTCCCCACTCACAATGTCGCTGATTACTGGACACACGGCCCCGGGATGGACGTCGTGACTTACCAGGGTCAAGAATCAATGGAGAAAAGACGACTTCATGGGAATGTGACCTGTTGTTAATTAAGTGCCAGGTTTTTATGTTTTTTGTTTTTTTTTTACATATTATTATCTATATTAAAGTCTTGCAAATTTTCACACTGGCAATCATTGTACAGGAGGAGGAGGAGGTGAGCTGTGACATCACCTATTGTGAATGGTGGATCCTGTGTTATCTACTGTATATAGAGGTGTTATCAGTCATTGTACAGGAGGAGGAGGTGAGCTGTGACATCCTCTACTGTGAATGGTGGATCCTGTGTTACCTATGTGTGAGTGTGACGCTGACCGGCCGTGACGCTACTTTTGGTGTGCCGGCGGGAATGCCGCCGCATTCAAACCGCGGCCACGACTGAACTTGCACAACTATAAAAAGACCACATCTTCCCCTACCACTATACTTATCCCCCAGGAATAAGCTAAATCGCAAAACGCGCGTCAGGGCCTGTACCACATCTTCAGGTAGTATCTCTTACTCTCTGCACTATGCAGCTATGTATTAATCTGTTTTAATTTCTACCCTGCCCAGTACCTTTCTGCACTATATTCAGCACGTTTTTCTTAAAGCTATTGGTCTCGCGACCTATTCTTATGAATTTACAGTATATATTGCTCAGACCTTATTTGTGTCTAGCAGGATTGTTTTCCGCTTAAGTACATTGCTCTGTCCTCAATATATGTGCAGCCTGGGTACTCCACTGTGTAATTATCACACGATGTTAAGCACTTTTCTATCCTTCTACTTGTAGTTCTAAAAATGTAATTATTGTAATTTATGCTTATTATTGAATCATTGGTTGCATACCATTTCTTTGCAGGAATTTTTCCCCACTCTTACTGGACTTGTTCTCCGTGAAATACATCTTAGGGCAGCTTATACATGCAAACTTTAATAGAAAATGAATTAATCTGTGCTGCTATAACTATACACAAATAGTGCTTTGGCTCCTCCATGTGGATCAGTTTGGTACTGCCAGTGGATGTGATTAATCCTGCTTGGTTTCCCCTTGTTTTAAATATGTTTTATACATCTTGGTTTTGATTAATAAAATACTGTGTATGTTGATTCTGGGTGGCATTTGTTTCCATTCCTTTATAGGTTTTTGCAATTATTTCAAAGTGCCATGACAATATGGGCCTTTTCTAGGTTAAATCTATTTGGAAGAGAAGCCATTGAGGTGACCATATCAGCTGTCACCCAGCTTTCCCAGGACCTGATAAATCCAATGTCCACTGAAAGATTACATGTGCTGAAGATTATAGATGTATAATGGCAGCATCTAGTGGTCAAAGGCGGTATTGCCATTATCATATACTTAAGCCTCATTTACACTTTGCAGTTCAGGACGATCAGGTTACGTGTAGATTTGATTATATTATTCCGAAAGTGACCACTCACCCGTTGCTGGATTCTTAGTAGCGTATGTCTGCCTTCCATCCGGCTTTATCCATTTGCCACCGATTCAATGACCAAAGCTTCGTTTGTGACTGTCAAGCCAGGCCTAGAGAGGGAAAAAAACAAATAAAACCATAAGTATAAAAAGATAAAAATAAAATCATAAATTCAAGGAAAAAAAAAGGCTGATAAAGAGAAATCAGGCCTCGCTCAAGAGGCAGCGCGCACTCACCATTCGAGAGGCGGCGCGCACTCACCGCTCGAGAGGCGGCGCACACTCACTGCTCGAGAGGCACTTACGGCCAGTGGTGTTGTCACGCCACTGATTCCAGCTGTGCTCTTACCCATACTGGAGGAAAGAGCTTGTAAGCGCTGATCTCTTTGCCTAGGAGATCAGTCACCAACGATAGACTGCAGCGGTATCCGGTAACTTAGACAATGAGCCATTAACTATAAAATTAAAAATCCAAGGGTATTTGGCAAAATTGCCCGTTATCAAGAGGACTTTTGACATTTTTTAGCCATTGATCATGATGAGAAAAAGCGTTTATTGCCCGCCTTTTGATGGAAACCACACTTAGAAATGACCAGAGAGGGATTGTTTGGTTTAAAATCTTCTATTGAAAAAGTCGTCTCAAAAATCAGTAATCCACAAGTGAACCCCACGGCAAGTGCTCACGTTTCCTGCAGCGCCACCACAAGCAAAGTGAAGAATTGCAGTTGCTATAAACATCAACTATAACCTACAAATTTAATGGAAGCAAACAACCAGTAGCATAAAAATAATCTTTATTAACAAAAATAAAAAACATTTTTAAAAAGGGAAAATAACTACCAGAATTTTTTTTCCAAAAAAACTTGTCATATTAAACTGCACCACTGGAGGGAGCCCATGTTCACAAGTAGTTATAATTCATAGTGAAAAAGGAGAGTAAGCTCCATATGTTAGCAGCATATGCATAGACCAGTATCCTAAGTAATTCCAAATGGTATTAGCATCTATACATATAAAGCTCGCAGGTCCACAAAAGCATCATTCAAAATAAATGGGGGATAGGTACATCAAAGTGCTAAGTACTAAATAAATATATAAAGTGCTATGTGCAAATCCATTTAAATCAATCACATTAGACAAGGTATAGTGCACAGGATTACACATCCAATATAGTCACAAAGAATATAAAGTGCTTATAGTGAAATAGGGAGCAGCAGGTACGACCTGAGTTTGAAAATAATGGCCCCAACGCGCGTTTCACACGATGCCTCTTCCAGGGGGATGGGTATCCTCCAATTTATTTTGAATGATGCTATTGTGGACTTGCTAGCTTTATATGTATAGATGCTAATACCATTTGGAATTAAAGTTAGGTCCATATATATTTGGACAGAGACAACATTTTTCTAATTTTGGTTCTAGACATTAGCATAGTGAATTTTAAACAAAACAATTCAGATCCAGTTGAAGTTCAGACTTTCAGCTTTCATTTGAGGGTATCCACATTAAAATTGGGTGAAGGGTTTATGAGTTTCAGCTCCTTAACATGTGCCACCCTGTTTTTAAAGGGACCAAAAGTAATTGGACAATTGACTCCAAGGCTACTTCATGGACAGGTGTGGGCAATCCCTTCATTATGTCATTCTCAATTAAGCAGATAAAAGGCCTGGAGTTGATTTGAGGTGTGGTGCTTGCATTTGGAAGGTTTTGCTGTGAAGTAAACATGCGGTCAAAGGAGCTCTCCATGCAGGTGAAACAAGCCATACTTAACCTGCAAAAACAGAAAAAACCCATCCGAGAAATTGCTACAATATTAGGAGTGGCAAAATCTACAGTTTGGTACATCCTGAGAAAGAAAGAAAGCACTGGTGAACTCATCAATGCAAAAACACCTGGACGCCCACGGAAGACAACAGTGGTGGATGATCGCAGAATAATCTCCATGGTGAAGAGAAACCCCTTCACAACAGCCAACCAAGTGAACAACACTCTCCAGGAGGTAGGCGTATCAATATCCAAATTTACCATAAAGAGAAGACTGCATGAAAGTAAATACAGAGGGTTCACTGTACGGTGCAAGCCACTCATAAGCATCAGGAATAAAAAGGCTAGACTGGACTTTGCTAAAAAAAACATCTAAAAAAGCCAGCACAGTTTTGGAAGAACATTCTTTGGGCAGATGAAACCAAGATCAACCTCTACCAGAATTATGGAAAGAGAAAAGTATGGCGAAGGCGTGGTACAGCTCATGATCCAAAGCATACCACATCATCTGTAAAACACGGCGGAGGCAGTATGATGGCTTGGGCATGCATGGCTGCCAGTGGCACTGGGTCACTAGTGTTTATTGATGATGTGACACAGGACAGAAGCAGCCGAATGAATTCTGATGTATTCAAAGCCATACTGTGTGCTCAGATCCAGCCAAATGCAGCCAAACTGATTGGTCGTCGTTTCATACTACAGATGGATAATGACCCAAAACATAAAGCCAAAGCAACCCAGGAGTTTATTAAAGCAAAGAAGTGGAATATTCTTGAATGGCCAAGTCAGTCACCTGATCTCAACCCAATTGAGCATACATGTCACTTGTTAAAGACTAAACTTCAGACAGAAAGGCCCACAAACAAACAGCAACTGAAAACCACCGCAGTGAAGGCCTGGCAGAGCATCAAAAAGGAGAAAACACAGCGTCTGGTGATGTCCATGAGTTCAAGACTTCAGGCCAGGCAGTCATTGCCAACAAAGAGTTTTCAACCAAGTGCTATAAATGAACATTTTATTTACAATTATTTCATCTGTCCAATTACTTTTGGTCCCTTTAAAAACAGGGTGGCACATGTTAAGGAGCTGAAACTCCTAAACCTTTCTTTCAATTTTAATGTGGATACCCTCAAATGAAAGCTGAAAGTCCGAACTTCAACTGCATCTGAATTGTTTTGTTTAAAATTCATTGGGGTAATGTGTAGAACCAAAATTAGAAAAATGTTGTCTCTGTCCAAATATATATGGACCTAGCTGTACTTAGGATACTGGCCTATGCATGCACTTCTAACATATGGAGCTGACTCTTGATTTTCACTATAAACTATAACTACTAGTGAACATCGGCTCCCTCCAGTGGTATAGTTTGATATGACCAGTTTTTTGGGAAAATAAATTCTGCTAGTTATTTTCCCTTTTTAAAAATATGTTAGCTTTTTATTGTTAATAAAGATTATTATTTCTATGCTACTGGCTATTTGCTTCCATTAAATTTGTAGGTTGTTGTTGTTTATAGGGAGGTGCCGTATATACTAATTGTGCCTGTAAGTAGGCTTAATGCTCTTAAAATGAACAGGCTGAGCAAGTGACGCACCATGTACTTGACAGTATTACAGCTCCTAGATACGTGGAGCCATCATGTGGGACAGATAGATTGTGGATTACAGCCTCCAGTGATATGGGGGACGCGCGGCTTGGTCTTATCTTTAGGTCTCTTACACTCTGCAATCTTGAAGGTCAGTGATGAAATACCAAGAAATACAAACAGATTTTCAACTCCTTCATTCTGATGCTCTTGGGGGTGATGACCCAGCGGACTGCGGGGGAGTGACCCCATATAATGAGAGGACAAGGCCAAGGAGGAAGACACAGCGTGTACAGATCATGGGGACTTATCAATGATACCGGGGAGAAAAAACATGGACCAGGGAGCAAGATTGTGACCACTGTAAAAATCAGCATATATGCAGAGTTAGAAAAAAAGTTTATTTTTTTAGTAGGAAAAGTTATAATACTTTTTAAATCACTTTATTAGGGAATTTGTCCTCATTCCTGTAAAAAAAATAAAAATAAAATAAACCATGCTGGACAAAATAAATGAAAAAAAAAAAAATATTTAAATTACTCTTTAAAGAGAATCAGAGCAGCATGATGTAGGGGCAGAGAGTCTGGTTCCAGCGATGTGTCACTTATTAGGCTGCTTGCTGTAGTTTCAATTCAATCTGTTTTATCAATTGCACAGCAGTCCAGTTAATTTGTAACTCCACCACTGATTGGCAGTTTGCTGACAGTGTACACAGGAAGCAGCCAATCAGGGGAGTGGGCGTGGTTATACATCGCTCAGCATTCCGAGATCTACAGCAGAGAAAACAGGGATTCTATCATAACTGCACCAAGCAGCTCAGTAAGTGACATCACCGGAATCAGGGTCTCTGCTCCTATATGATGCAGTCCTCAGATTACATAGTAAAACCTGCTGACAGATTCCCTTTAAGGGTAATCTAACAAAAAAAATCTTCATTGTGGCTGCACTGGGACAAGCATATTCATAATATATTTGCCTTAAAGAACTGAAGATTTATTTTTTTTAGCTTTAAAGCTGCAGATCAACTTCAGACAAAGGGTTACAAGATGACGCCGGGCTCCTGGAGGCACGAGGATCCTGTTAAAATGTAGCCTGCACTGACTAACAAGAAAAGAACCTTTGTCCGCTCCCGGCCATTGTGATGTATAGGAAGCCATGTACACAGGGGAGGCCGCGGCTCCCAGCCAATCCCTGCAGACCTGGGGGGTGAACGCTCTCAAGTCGCCTCCGTCACGCACTGCCATACAATACAGGAGCAACAGCGTTAACTATTTGTGGACGGATTTCAAAAGTTTGAAAAACTTGATCAATTCAGGGCTCCATAGAAGGTAAAATCATTATACACTCGCCTCCCGCAGCGGCACCGCTCCAGCATTGTCAGCGCTGCTGCTACCAGTAGTGTCAAGTGACCACTGCAGCCAATGAGCCGTTGCTGATCAGCTGCAGCGCATCAATATTCCGTAAAATCGAACAAAATAGTAAAGGCTGCAGCCAGTCAGTGGCCACTGATTGATAGTGTGGTGCCATGTAACTGCTGCTGCCAATCAAAGAGAACAGCAGCGCCGACAATCAGTGATGGAGGCATGGTTGGACCAGGAGGCACGAGACACCTCGTCCTGTAGTGATAATCTCCTGCTGATAAATCACTGATTTTAATGGAAAGGCAAAACACAGCCTAGTAAGTGACACATCGATGGAATGAGGGTCTCTCCACCCTCATAGTGCTCTCAGATTACATATCAAAACCTACTGACAAATTACCCTTTAAGAAAAGAGTGGCGATACAAAGTACCTATAAGACAAAACTAGAACTCTTCCAAAATGAAGAGAAACCCGTCAGCTGTTTTGGCATTCTCGTCAGTACAGGGCAAGGCTTTAATTTGGATCTTAGGGGGTACTGCAGACACCACTAGATTGTGAAGAGAAACATGCCAGTAATACTGAAGCAGCCGCCTATAAATGGTGCTTCAATCTTTTTTGAGGAGGCTATAGCTGTACTTTATACTACATTCACTCACAGTGCACCCGTCTCCAACCAGTGGCAGTATTTTTGACTTTTGGTGTATACCTTTTTTATTCCCAGGGAGCAATGCCTCGCTTTAAGACTCGGTGCATCAGCTGCTGTTGTCCACACCTTCACCACAAAAACCCCCTGTCCTGAAAAAATAAAGGGGCTCAGTGTCCCCCCCATCTTTTTTTTAACTTCCAAAATGCAATGATCTTGATTAGCCATTTTTTGTTTTTGGAATTAAGGAAGGAAAAGAGCTCACTGATACCAGCGCGGTCCTGTAATAAAAGTCCAGACCTCCTCTGGTATTAATATGAGCACAAACACTGCGCCCCTGCCGGAAGCTTCATGCAGCCGTATATCACCAAGCACAATGCAGAGTGTCGGATGGAGTGGTGTAAAGCCATCACCACTGGACTCTGGAGGAGACGTGTTCTGTGCAGTGACGGATCACACTTCTCTATCTACGTCTGATGGAGGAGTCTGGGTTTGGTGATTCCAGGAGAACACGACGGCTCCTTTCTGATCTTTCTCAAGGAGAGAAGACGCCTCCAGGAAGTCGTGTACAAGTCATGTGCAACAATGAAGAGGAACTGGAGGATTACACAGAGCAAAACCTTACCAAGCCATCACGTGAATCTGATGAGGGAAACAGTCAGCAATCTGTCCTCAGCAACCTCCAATCTGACCTCAATCAACATCTGGATCGGAGGTCTACAACTCCAAGAAATGGCCGCATCATGGCATGATGGGTGTTATAGTTTCCCAACAGCCTTGAGTTACATATATAGAGAAGGATTCATCTACTGTTAAAAAAAAATTCCTTGGATCCTGAAGTTATTTGCTATTGACTAATGAAAACTTTCACAAACATTAAAAAAAAAAAAGTTTCTAAAAGTTAATTAACTTCTGATGCTTAAATGTTTGATCAAAATAAAAAAAAAAAGTGTTTTTTTCTTTTCTTTCTAGAAACAGCGCCACTCTTGTCTGTTGGCGGTGTATGGTATTGCAACCCAGCAAGATGGTTGTACGGTCTGATACAGAGTGCAATGTAATATTACCTGGTGGTAATATCCAGGTAATGGAAACGGGCTTTGTATATAGACAGAAGGTGACGATTTGCCGGAGACTCTCTCACACCATTAAGCCGCATTCACACATTGGTGTTTGTCACCTTGTTGTGCATTATCCCGACTGACGCACATTTTATGGGGCTATTCTCTTTTTTCGTGGACCGAGGATCTGCATGGACCAAATATGGGAAAAGAACGGAACAACAAATAAATTAAAAAGACTTTTTGTCACATTATGATTTATAAAAATAAATAAATAAAAAAAATCACAAAAAAAATAAAAAAACTAAAGTCCCAGTTTCATCATTTGTATATTTTTAAGTCACTTATTTATTTTTTTGTCTTATGGTCACCTTTTTTCTTTTGCGCACGTGTTCAAGACTTTTGCCCAGAATTTAAAATGCTCTATTTTTTTTTTCGCTATTTTTTAGTGCAAAAAGCCACAGGTTGCAACATTTCAGCGAAAAATTACAGATGGACATTGAAAAAAAATCCCTCTGGGGTGGGAGATGGATACATTTAAGCAAAAACAGATAATTCAAAAACATCTGAGACCCCCAACCTGTGCCGACAATGGGAAATAAATAAATAAATTAATAAATAAATAAAGTAAATAAATAAATGGACATATGAGGGTATGTGCACACGATGCAGAAATGCTCAGGATTTTTTCCTCAGCGTTTCTGCATCTCCCTGGCAGGAAAAAATGCATGCGGATTGTACATGCGGTTTCCTGCCAGGGACATGCGGATGTGAAGCGTTCTTCACTTTCATTTCCGCATGCGGGTTGACAAGCGCTTCCCAAGAGATTTTAGCATCACTTGGAAAGTGCTTGTCAACTTCACACTATATAAATCCATGCAACCGTCATGGATTTATATAGTGTGTGAATGTCAAAAAATAAAAAATAAATATATACTTTACCCTCTGATGGCCCCCATTGTCCTGCTTCGCTCGGTCCCGGCTGCCGGCAGTGAAGACTGAAGGACCTGCCGACGTCAGCGTCACGTGACCCGTCACATGACTCTGACGTCAGCGAAGGTCCTTCTTCATTCAACCGCGAAGTGCCGGGAACCAAGCAGGAGCGCTGCGCGGGTCGTCAGAAGGTGAGTATATATATATTTTTTATTTTATTATTTTTTTTTTTTAATGGTACCTGGGTCTGGATGAGAGTCCTCTCATCCACACCCGGGTACCATCCGCACATTAGACCGCATGAAAAGCGCATCAACATATACAGTGATGCAGATTTCATGCGGTCTAATGCAAGTCAATGGCGCCAAAAGAGCAGCGTTTCCACAAAATTAATTGACATGCTGCGGATTTTTGAGCGCAGAATTTACGCTGCGGAAAAATCCGCATCATGGGCACAGCACATACGGATTTCAATCGGGGAACATTGCTACCCTTCTACCATGCGTTTTTCATGCGTTTCCGCGGTGTTTACGCAACTGCAAAAACGCCGCGGAAACGCATTAAAAACGCATCGTGTGAACTCAGCCTGAAAAAGACTTTAAAAAAGACGCAAATGGAAAGAAAAATACGATTTCAGGAATCTCATTCACTTTGCTGGTCCTATAAAATGCAGCGATTTTTTTTTTCTATGGAAAAATTGCAACATGTGAATACGCCTTTAATAAAACTTAATTGACAAAGTCAGCAGATTACAAACGCATATAAATCCGGATGCATTTTTTTTTTTTTAATAGCGGGTTTTCCCAAAACTTGTGTTGTGGAGTTCAATATCCGCGATGTTGTTCGTTTATTTTAGGCGACATTTGCTGCAAAAAAAAATGCAAAGTTGCAGAAATCTTTCCGTGTTCACATGCTGCAGTTTTTTTTATGCCAAAATACATTTTTTTTCTGATTATTGCTGCATTTTACCCTTTATTTAATGCAGATTTAAAGCTAAATTTTAATGCAATCTTTTATCACTAAATTTATTTATTTTTTACCAAAAAAACGCACTGAGTGAACAGGCCCTTACAGCAGACAAACAATCAGGCAAGTTTAGATTATTTTTTTTGCAAAATGTCGCAATATTAGAAGAGCACAATCACTGCACTGAAAAAAAAGCGTCATCGCACGACACTTTTCCCATCAGTCTTGTGCACACCTGCAATTTGTAGCCTGCGGCTTTTACAGGTGATGCCGGAGCCCCAGAACACAGAGCAGCCCGCACTGACGCCTCACCTGCGCGACACTGGCGGCCTCAGGAGCCGGGCCGTACTGCATGGAGGTGAAGATCTCCCGCACTGACGGTCAGTCTGTCCCCGTAGAGGCGGCCATGACTTTCAGCAATGAGTAACAGCCCGTCAGCCCAGCCAACCACAAGGGGGAGCTCTAACACCGCGGCGCTGCAGAGTACGCACGTCACTTCCGCCAGAAGAAGGTCATATTATTACACACTAACAGGATTGTAATCCTCCATTCACCGCGTCTGGTCCCTATAGGTGTTAGTGTATTTTTTTATATCTGTAAATTGCTGCGTTGTGCTGTAAAGTACTGTGTGTCAGAAATAGTGAGGGGAGGGAAGGAAAAGGGTCAAACGGAAGTGAGTGTCCGACCCGGAAGTGTGCGCATGCGCGGACACAGCCTGTTGCTGAGGCGTGGTGACGCTGTAGCTGGGTGATTGCAGTCAGAGTAGGGTTGCATCTAGTTTGGAGTTGATTATTTGTGGTCCTCAAACAATCAACTCCATTCTAGCTGATTCACCATTGAGCCGTCTAGTTTGGAGTTGATTTTTTGAGGATCTCATTTTATCAGCTGATTCACTACTGAAGTGAGTGGATCGGGGGGATATTTTGAGGTCCTCATTCCAGCATCTCCACTCTAGCTGATTCACTACTGAAGTGACTGGATCGGGGGGATATTTTGAGGATCTCATTCCAGCATCTCCACTCTAGGCGGCTCACTACAGAAGTGACTGGATCGGGGGGATATTTTGTGGTCCTCATTCCAGCATCTCCACTCTAGGCGGCTCACTACTAGTGTTGAGCCACCCCCGTAGTGTTCGAGTTCGGTTCGGTTCGTCGAACACCCGTGTGTTCGCCGAACTGTTCGTCGAACTGTTCGTCGAACACCTTCGAACACCGTTAAAACCAATGGCAGGCAAACAAAAACACATAGAAACACATAGAAAACACCTTCAAAGGTGTCCAAAAGCTGACAAACGGCTCAGAAGACATAACTAACACATGGAAAAGTGACAAGTACATATAGTCATGCGAAAAGAAAAGAGGTGGAGGAGTAAAAGGAGGGGGAGACACAGATATAGGCATGTCATGCCCTTCTAAAATCCAAAAAGTGAGAAGCCGACACGGCCAGTCCGTTCCTGCCCGTGCCACCTCCGTGTCGCCGGGTTTGTGCCAGAGCCGCGGTGAACCCTGATGGCCAGCCCCCCTCTCCCAATACTGGTGCCTGTCCGCTGGTGGGTCGAGCGAGCCCCCCTGTGGTGGAGGCAGCTCTAAGCTTTTTAATTTAAATTGTCTCTCTAATTTGAATGAATACACTTTAAATCCATTTACAAGGATCTATTGGAAGGCAAGTCTCATGCCAGCAGCCGCGTAATTCCAGCTCCAGTAGCGTCCACTAAAGCTGCTGCAGTTAAAAAGCTTTTATAAGGATCGAGCTCGGCTGTCCACCGCAAGGCATCCTACTGCCAGTCCCAGCCCCTATGCCTTGGGGTGCCTCCTGATGCTCATCACTAAGTATCCCATGGTCCCGAAGCATTTCCTTTGAAAAAATTAAGTGTCTAAACTACAGGTGGTGTAGCTTGCTTAACAGCCGGGATAATCCGCTGACTAGCAGACACTGCTACTAGGCACAAAGTATTTCCTGGGCTAGATGCAGTTAAAAATTTGTAATTAGATACTCTCGTTGGATGCTGAGAAAGCATTCCATAGAGTCTCCTGGCACGCCATATATGATTCTCTTAAAAAGCTTGGGGTAGGGGTCTAGGGGACCCTTTTATAGCCAAAATCACGGCCCTGTATCACAATACGTCACCTAGGCTGAAGATAAATGGAACTGTAGCACCCTGAGGGCTCGGTTGCTACAGAGGTATTGCACCTCACCCAGAGGTGTGATATCTCACTCTCAGGTAAGGATGGAGTGTGGATCAGGACCCGACACCTGCATGCATTACACCACATTGCCGTGGGGCAGGGCGACCAATATGCCCCTGAGATGGGCACGACAGTCCCTGTCCCTGGCTGGAGTGGGGGGAGGGAACACTGAGGAAGGGGAACCCTGTAGTGCAGGAGCAGGGAGGAAGCAGTTCCTGGGTGCATTGAGAAGGGAGTATAAAAGGTGGGCACCATCTTAGTTCAGTGCAGAGAAGTCTGAGCAGAAGTGGCAGGGAGCAGGGGCTCTGCATGAGCTCTGCTCCGGAGGCGGGCCTAGTAACAGAGGCCCAGGCCTGGAAGAGGGAGAAGGAAGGAAGAGGAGCGGAGATGGCTCCAGGAACGAGGAATGAAGGGATCCAAGGGGTGCGGACGGGCGAGTCGCCACCGCACGCCCGAATCCACCTGCGTGGAGGGGTCAGGCCAAAGGGGGAGACCGGTCCCCGAACTAGTGGAGACAGGAAACGACCCTCAGCTAGAAACCGGAGGCTCTGACATTTTATGTGGCGCAGCCCCTCGCTACACCCGCTAGGAAGGCACCACATAGGGTCAGGGAAACTGGCGCCAAGTTTACCAAGAGGAGGCCCGAGGCAGCCGGACAGAAGTGTTGGTAAGAAAGGCCAGACAAAGGACACACAAAGGGGGTCCTGTGAAGTGCTCCAAAGTTATCTGGGAGTTGTCTGAGCCCCTCACCTGGTGAGCACAGTACGATGTGGGCAGCCGTTACCTGCAGACGTGGTCTGGATAATAAGAACTGTGAGTAAAGGCCCTGAACTGCATCACTGACTCCGTGTCATTACTGCTGCTGCCCTGCACCATCACCCCCATCCTCCGCATACACTGCCCTGAGGCTATACTCCTCCCGTGGGGAGTTATGCTACGCTCTGCTGCACCCACAACACCAGCCTCAGCGGTCTGCCCTGTAGCGGCGGTTCACTCTGACCGCAATCCACGGGTGGCGTAGTCGGACATTTAAACATCAAAACCACATAAATAGTTCCGCCACTGGTTTGACCGCCCTGAGCCACGGAACCGGGTCGCCGCCACGAAGACTACAACCACCAGCATCCACCAAAAAGGGTCCGGCTCCGGGTGTCCCAAGGCCCAGGGGGCGCGTCAGAACATTTTCATCACCTTTCACAATCACCAATGGGACAAGGCAGGGATGTCCTCTGTCCCCTCTCTTATACATCCTAGTGACGGAGCACCTGCTCTCATCAATTCGCCATAACCCCAATATTAGGTGGATTGAGGTGGGAGGCACCGAGTACAAGTGCTCTCTATTTGCTGATGATGTCCTAGTATATATCACTCAATCACATATATCCATCCATGCTGTTATGGCTGAAATAGATCACTTTGTTACATGGTCAAATTTTAAAATCAATGCAGCGAAGTCTGAGGCCCTCGATGTCTCCCTCCCCAAATCCATATAGGATTCCATCCAGTCCAACTTTCCCTTTGCCTGGCCCTCACAGGGTATCAAATACTTAGGAATTCCTATTCATAGAGACCTCTCCCATCTATGTTATCTTAATTTTGGGCCCTTTATTGAACAACTCCATACAGACTACGGTTGGCAAGTTAGAACTGTAAGATTCACTACATGAACCACTGGTGTTTTGTGGAAAAGCACATGTACACTGTGTTCCAAATTATTATGCAAAAAGTGTTTAGGAGTGATAATGGAAGAATTTGTTTGTTTGTCAGTTAAACTCATTGATGGTGATGTGTGTCAGGGCTCTTTATATCACTGTAAAACCCCCGTCTCACATAGCGATATCGCTAGCGATATCGCTGCTGAGTCACGGTTTTGGTGACTCACCAGCGACCTCACCAGCGATGTCGCTGTGTGTGACACTTTGCAACGATCAGGCCCCTGCTGTGAGGTCGCTGATCGTTGCAAAGTGTCCTGGACCATTTTTTGGTCGTTGGCCTCCCGCTGGCCAGCACACATCGCTGTGTGTGACCAGCGGGACCAACGATCAGGCTGGTATCCATGGTAAACAGCGGGTTACTAGGGGCACGCGCGCACTTAGTAACCCGCTGTTTACCATGGATACCACTCTGCTACGGTGCGCGGAGGCTCCCTCGCACCGTAGCAGAGTGGTATCCATGGTAAACAGCGGGTTACTAGGGGCACACGCGCACTTAGTAACGCGATGTTTACCATAGTTACCAGCCTGCTCCTGCTTGCAGCAGGCTGGTAACGGGAGCAGGACATCGTGGAACGATCCTTTCCACGATATCGCTGCTCCCCTGATCGCTGGTGAGCCTGCCTGTTTGACAGCTCACCAGCGATGTATTAGCGATGCAGCAACGATCCCTGACAGGTCGTATCGTTGTCGGGATCGCTGCTGCATCGCTTAGTGTGACGGGGCCCTAAGCAATTGCAGACACCTGTGCTAATTAGTTTGGCAGGTGTGTCCAATGAAAGGCAAGACTACTTAAGAAGGCTCTCTCACATTATTAAGCAGCCTACATTTTCTGCCAAAATGGGAAAGAAAAAGGATGTGTCGGCTGCTGAGAAGCAACAAATTGTGGAGTGTTTAGGTCAAGGCATGACTACAATCAACATTGTGCGATGATCAGGATGAAGTGTCTTGGCAATCAAGAAGTATGTAGCTGATTCACAGTACACACATGTGCGTGCTGATAAGGGCAAATTGAGGACTCTTTCCTACAGGCAATTACGTCAGGTTGAAAGAGCAGCGGCAAAAAAGCCTTGTCATAGCAGCAGACAAGTTTTTGAAGCTGCTGGTGCCTCCAACGTCCCCCGAACAACAAGATGCAGGGTCCTTCAGAGGTTTGCAGCTGTGCATACGCCATCCTGTCGACCTCCTCTATCCACTTCACACAAGCAGAAACGGCTCCAGTGGGCCAAACATTACATGAAGACTGATTTCAAAACTGTTTTGTTCACGGATGAGTGCCGTGCAGCGCTCGATGGTCCAGATGGATGGAGTGGAGGATGGCTGGTTGATGGACACCCCACGCAAACACGGCTACAGCGCCAACAAGGAGGAGGTGGAGTAATGTTTTGGGCTGGAATCATGGGGAGAGAGATTGTCGGCCCCTTTAGGATCCCTGAAGGCGCTAAAGATGAACTCCATAATGTATGTGGATTTTCTCAAACAGCACTTCCTGCCATGGTTCAAGAAGAAGAACCGTGTATTTCACAGCAAGATCATTTTTCTGCATGATAATGCACCATCTGATGCTGCACATAAAACATCTGCATCTCTGGCTGATATGGGCATAAAAGGGGACAAACTTATGGTGTGACCCCCATGCTCCCCTGACCTCTACCCCATTCAGAACCTTTGGAGCATCATTAAAAGGAGTGTCTATGATGGCGGGAGGCAGTTCACATCTAAGCAACAGCTCTGGGAGGGTATTCTGTCCTCATGAAAAACAATTGAAGCAGAAACCATCCAAAACCTGACAAATTCAATGGACGAGAGAGTTCAGAAGCTCCTTTCGAACAAGGGGTCCTATGTGAAAATGTAACATCACCTAGAATAAAGTTTTGAGTTGAAAACTGTTTGATTTCAGTTTCTAACAACCTGCTAATGCTTATAATTTCAAAAATGACCATTTTTTTGGTCTTTATTAAAATGAAAAGGTTGATCGAAAAGTTTGGGGGATCTAAGAGTGTGGCAACCCAGTAGTCATGATTACTTTGAATTCTGACAATATGAGGGTCATGCTGCAGGTAGTGCAGCAAGAAGGCACTTATGTGTCTTGCGCATCTCGGAGCCCCAAAATTATTTTCCGGGCTAGATGCAGCTAAAAATTATTTTTAATTTTAAATCTGGTGAAGCTTTTAGTATAGATGGCCTAATAGGATCAGTGCTGCACACTGCTACAAAGCCCAAATTATTTTCCAGTCAAGATACAGATAAACATGATTAGTAATTTGAAAGCTTAAAACGGTTGGTAGGGTGATTTTAACCAATCATCAAGCTTTTACTCTCCCCAGGATGATACAGGGGTAGAAAAGTCGTTTCGGATCCATGATTTGTTCATCTTTATGAACGTGAGCCTGTCTACATTATCAGTGGAGAGCCGCGTGCGCTTATCTGTCAGCACACCACCAGCAGCGCTGAACACACGTTCAGACAGAACGCTGGCTGTGGGGCATGACAAGATCTCCAAGGCATAAGTGGCTAGCTCCGGCCATTTATCCAGATTGGAAGCCCAAAAAGAGCAAGGGTCCAGTGACACAGTCGTGGCTTCAATGTTTACTTGGAGATACTCCTGTACCATCGTCTCTAGGCGTTGACTATGTGTCAGACTTCTTGTCTCCTGTGGCCTTGCAAAGGATGGGCTAAAAAAGTGGTGAAATTATTCCGCAAAATTGATGTTACCAGCAGATACTGTGGTTCTGTTACGGTTTGAGTGCTGAACACTTGACGGTCCCACGGTTGGCAAGTTGGAACTGTGAGATTCACTACGTGCACCACTGGTATTTTGTGGAAAAGCACATGTAAGATTCTGCAACAGTCTCTGCTGATACTCCTGCATGCGTGCATCCCTTTCTATGGCAGGAATAATTTCTGCAAATTTACTTTTGTACCGGGGATCTAACAGTGTGGCAACCCAGTAGTCAGGATTATTTCTAATTCTCACAATTCGAGGGTCATGTTGCAGGTAGTGCAGCAAGAAGGCACTCATGTGTGTTGCGCATCCAGGAGCACCAAGTCCCTGTTGTGTTGGTGGCGAGGTAACAATCATGCTTCCTTCCTCTGTCCTCTCCCCCCAACCTCGCACAACAGAAATGTGATCAAGGTCTCCCTCATCTGATGAGTCTTCCATCAGTTCGTCCTCCACTTCTTCCTGGGCTCCTGCACCTTCCTCACTAGTTTGGCTGCTACCATGCGCCCTGGTAAAACCATCTCCCCCACCCTCACATGCCTGCCGCCTTGGTGCTGCCGACCGTCTGGACCTTGCAGATGTTAGCCCTTCCGCATACAACTCCTCCTCCTCTACTTCCTCCACCTCCTCTTGTGCCACCACCTGACTCCGAATTCTGTTTATCATGTGCTCCAGCATGTAAATCACCGGAATAGTCATGCTGATAATGGCATCGTCAGCACTAAACATCTTCGTCGCCATTTCAAAACTGTGCAGAAGGGTGCATAGGTCCCTGATCTGAGACCACTCCTCCAGCGTGATTTGCCCCACCTCTGAATCTCGTTGGCCCAGGCTATACGTCAGAACGTATTGCACCAGGGATTGTCGGTGCTGTCACAGTCGCTGCAACATGTGCAGAGTTGAATTCCACCGGGTAGGCACATCGCATTTTAGCCGGTGAAGTGGCAGGCCCAACGACTTCTGTAGAGATGTAAGTCGCTGAGCTGCGGGATGCGAACGGCGGAAGTGAGCACACAGCGACCGTGCCCTTTGCAGAAGGCCATCTAGTCTGGGATAGTGGGCTAAAAATTGCTGGACCACCAGGTTCAACACGTGAGCCATACAAGGCACGTGTGTGACATTGCCCAGGCGAAGGGCCGCACCCAGGTTTGCAGCATTGTCGCACACGGCCTTCCCTGGTTTCAGGTCCAGTGGAGACAACCATTCATGAAATTGGTTCTCCAGAGCTGACCACAACTCCTCAGCTGTGTGACTCACATTTCCCAGACATTTCAATGTAAAAACCGCCTGATGACGTTGAGCCCTACTGCCAGCATAGTAAGGAGGTGTGCAGGATCCCTTCTGCGCAGTTAGAAAGCTTGTGGCATGACCAGACAGGCTTTGGGTGCAGGTGGAAGACCGAGAGGAGGTTGAGGAGGCAGAAGCAGTGGAGGAACTTTGACATAAAGAGGATTGACGCACAACTCGTGGGGACGGCAAGACTTGGACAGCAGCCCCTTGTCCTGCTGTCACCATAGTTACCCAGTGCCCAGTCAGCGACATGTAACGCCCCTGTCCATGCCTACTCGTCCAAGTGTCTGTGGTGAAATGCACCCTGTCACACACAGAGTTTCTCAAAGAAGCGGTGATGTTGTGTGCGACATGCTGGTGGAGCGCAGCCACACCTTTCTTTGAGAAGTAGTGCCGACTGGGCATCTGGTACTGGGGCACTGCGACGGACATAAGGTCTCGAAAATCCTCTGTGTCCACCAGGTGGAAAGGCAGCATTTCTGTAGCCAAGAGCTTGCAGATGGTGAAATTCAACCTCTTAGCTTTCTCATGGCTAGGAGGAAATGGTCTTTTACTTGTCCACATCTGAGGGACCGAGGGCTGGCTATTGTGCTTAGACGGGGTTGATAAGGGTGTCCCCGGCAAACTGCCGGTCTGTAAGGAAGATGCAGGTGGACATGTTAGGTTGCCTTGATCCAAAGGTGGTGCTATCGATGTCGGACAGCGCTCAACACCAGCTGGTGTTACCACCTCCAAAGAAAATGATGACCTGCCAATCACGCTGGCTGTTGCGGGTAAAGAGGTGGCAGGTCTGCGCCCCAAAACAGGTGTGACTGCTGTCCCCCCAGTCACAGAGGATGAAGAGGCCGCGGATGCACAAGACATGGCAGACGGTGGTTGGCCCGGCCGGCTAGGCCGCATTGTAGCACACTGAGCTTCCTACTGCAACTTATGCTTCATGTCCATGTGCCGGTTCATGCATGAAGTACTCAAACTATGTATTTTTTGGCCTCTACTTAGCTTTTGCTGACAAATGTTACAGATAACACGAGTTGGGTCATCTTTATCGATCTGAAAAAATGCCCAGGCTATGCAAGGCTTAGCACCCATGCGACCTGAAGAGCCACCACGACTTGTGGTGAGAGGCAGAGTTGTGTTTGAGGATGCAGTTGTTGACGTGCTTCCAGTACTACGTCTCTGTCCAGGAAGGCGCAACCTGACCTCGTCGTCACTAGCATCTTCCTCCACCTCCTCTGCTGACCTCATCTCTTGGCTGAATGTGGGTTGACAGTAAGTGGGATCTCCAACCTCATCATCATCACCCTGTGCGTTATCACACCCGTCGTCCTCAGAGCCAACCTGTTCCTGCCCTGACAAAAAACTAAAGTTGTCGCTCCAATCAGGTATTTGAGTCTTATCATCGTCTTCCTCATTGTCTCCACCAACAGGAGTTACAGTTTGGGAATGAGGGTCTACATTATGGTCAGAACCTTCTGCGTCTGGTCCTGGATCCGACTCATAAAGATTCTGGGCATCAGTGCAGATCATTTCCTCGTCTGGATTCACAGAAGCGCTGGAGTCGACCTCTGATTCCCAGGCTATAGTATGAGTAAACAGCTCTGCAGACTCAACCATCTGTTCTACCTCATACTCAGACGGGCAGCTGGAGATTTGGGAGCTGTGAGGAAGCAAGTGCGATTGGGGTGACACCTTTGAGGACTGGAGTATTTGTGATGTTGAAGTTGATGTGGAGGAGAGCCCACTTAAAGGAGCACTTGATATCCGTTGAAGCACCTGCTGTTTTTGTGCCTCATCTGGAATTTGTAGCGATTGGCGTGGCCGTAAGAAAGGGATCTTATCACATTGTCCGCTAAAAGAAGTAGACATTTTAGTTTGGCTGGAAGATGGTCTTTCTTCTGCAGATGTTACTGTTGCTTTAACACCTACCCCACGGACACAACCTTTTTTCCCCTTCCCAACACGCCTATTCCCCTTTCCACCAGCAGCAGGCCTTTTTCCACTCATTTTGGTGGTTAACTAATTCACAACTCTGGAGTTGTTTGCACAAAAAAACAATGGATGGGAACCGAGCAGAGCTGAGTGGCCAAACTGTGGTATTAGGCCAAAACTATTGGCTGGGTTAGATGCAGAAAAAAATTATATTCAATTTGCAACCTGATGGAGGTCAGTATAGATGGACTAATACAACAAGTCCCACACACAGCTAGAAGCCCAAATATTTTTTCAGAGGTAGATGCAGAAAAAAATATATTCAGTTTGCAACCTGATGGAGGTCAGTATAGATGGACTAATACAACAAGTCCCACACACAGCTAGAAGCCCAAATATTTTTTCAGAGGTACTGTAGATGCAGATAAAAATTATTTTTAATTTGCAACCTGATGGAGGTCAGTATAGATGGACTAATAGAGAAAGTCCGACACACTGCTAGAAGGCCAAATATTTTTTCAGAGCTAGATGCAGAAAAAAATTATATTCAGTTTGCAACCTGATGGAGGTCAATATAGATGGACTAACAGAGAAAGTCCCACACACTACTAGAAGGCCAAATATTTTTTCAGAGCTAGATGCATACAAAAAATTATTTTGAATTTGCAACCTGATGGAGGTCATTATAGGTGGACTAATAGAACAAGTCCCACACACTGCTAGAAGGCCAAATATTTTTTCAGAGCTAGATGCAGAAAAAAATTATATTCAGTTTGCAACCTGATGGAGGTCTGTATAGATGGATTAATAGAACAAGACCCACACACAGCTAGAAGCCCAGTATTTTTTCAGAGGTAGATGCAGAAAAAAATATATTCAGTTTGCAACCTGATGGAGGTCAGTATAGATGGACTAATACAAGAAGTCCCACACACAGCTAGAAGCCCAATATTTTTTCAGAGGTAGATGCAGAAAAAAATATATTCAGTTTGCAACCTGATGGAGGTCAGTATAGATGGACTAATAGAATGATGCTATGCCCAAAAGATTTTACTTCACTAGGTGCAGTAAAAAAATTGGTATTCTATACACAGGTGGTATATCTTGCAACACAGATAGGCTACTCCACTGACTAACACACTCTGCAATAGGCCAAAAAGGATTAGCTTTGCTAGATTCAGCCAAATGCTGTGAAAAAAACTTGCACAGCACTGGCACAGACCTGCCTGGCAAAAACTGATAGGAACTGATGTAACCTAGTCCTGAAAAGGACTCCAATTACAATTAGTCTTTACTCCCACAATCTATCTATTTAAGAGCACAGACCTCCCTGATAAAAGTCGTAGGAAATGCTGTAACCTAGTCCTTAAAAGGACTGCAATCACAACTATTCCCTACTCCCAAGCTATCTGTAGATTTGTGCGAAAATTGGCTTGAAATTAACAAGGTATAGCGCACACAGCAACAGCGGTGCCGTCTAACACGCAGCTGCAGCAGTGAGAAAATGGTGGCGACGGGGAAAATGGCTTGGTCTTATAGGGCAAGGACATGTGACATACACTGCCAATGACACATGCCCTTGCTTGTGTGAAAAAAAGCACTTCGCTCCGTGTGTGCGTTGCTGATAGGCTGACAGATTGCACCTCCCCACTGCAAATGCGGGAAAGAGAAAAAAAAATGGAGATCTTCATTGTTCCTGCAGAGATCCATCCCCTGCCCCTCCCCCCACCCCGCTGTACACTCAAACTGCGTATTAACATTAATTTTCATCATTACTGAGAAAAAATCCAGTTATGATTTTGGTGCACGAACAGTTATCGAACATAACCTCGAACAGCCGAATTTTTCTCAAATTGTTCATGTTCGCCGAACGGCTCGAACACCGCCCAAAACAGCTCGAATTTGAGATTGGCGAACAGTTCGAGTAGAACAACGCTCATCTCTACTCACTACTGAAGTGACTGGATCGGGGGGATATTTTGTGGATCTCATTCCAGCATCTCCACTCTAGCTGATTCACTACTGAAGTGACTGGATCGGGGGGATATTTTGTGGATCTCATTCCAGCATCTCCACTCTAGCTGATTCACTGGTGAGGTGACTGGATCGGAGTGGATATTTTGAGGATCTCATTCCAGCATCTCCACTCTAGCTGATTCACTGGTGAGGTGACTGGATCGGAGTGGATATTTTGAGGATCTCATTCCAGCATCTCCACTCTAGCTGATTCACTGGTCAGGTGACTGGATCGGAGTTGATCTTTTGATGATCTCTCTGCAGCTTCTCCATTCTAGACAGTTCAGTTTCTACACTGAAGTTCCTCAAAAAATCACCTCCAATGTCCAGAATGGAGCAGATTCCTGGATCCTCATAGCCTGCAATGTAGTGGAATTGGAATGTGCACACATTGTAGATATATATCAGCTTTATAATTCTAATGATTTCATGTTTTTATTTTTTAAGTACTTGCTCAAACTGTTATATTTATTACGTATTTCCAAAGGGCAAAATTTTTTTTTTTTCATGATTAATCAAACTTGCATTTTATTATCGCTTTTTGTAATATAAATAATCACACACAGCGCTGATCATTCAGTTTTACGTAGGGAAAAACGTAACAGAGCGCAGCGACAGAGTCCTCATAATTTACAACATTGTATTGGAGTGGATTTTTTGAGGACCTCATTTGAGCAACTCCATTCTAGCTGATTCACTAGAGAGCCGTCTAGATCGGAGTGGGTATTTTGAGGATCTCCCTGTAGCCTCCAATCTGTACAGTTTGGTGCTGAGGTGACTGGAATCAAGTTTTTCAAAGAGTGAGTGGAGCTTCGCAGGGAGAAACATAACAGAGCGCAGCCGAGAGAGTCCTCATAATTTACAACATTGTATTGGAGTGGATTTTTTGAAGACCTAATTTTAGTAACTCCATTCTAGCTGATTCACTAGTGAGCCGTCTAGATCGGACTGGATTTTTTGAGGACCTCATTTTAGTAACTCTATTCTAGCTGATTCACCATTGAACCATCTAGATCGGAGTGGATTTTTAGATGATCTCCATGTAGCCTCTATTCTGTACAGTTCATTGCTGACCTGACTAGAATGGAGTTGCTGGAGTGTTGTCCTCATAGGATCAAATCCAATCTAGACGGCTCATGACTGAAACCTCCAGACCAAACCTACAGACAGTGTATATGCCATATAGGAGGCTGAGAGTGCGGTATGCATTTTATATGAGGCCTAGAGTGCGGGCCTACATAATGTACAACGCACTCGGCCTCCTATATAAAGTATGGACTATAGGAGGCTGAGAGTGCGGTATACTTTTTATATGAGGCCTAAAGTGTGACGTCACTGCTTTCTTGTTCTTCTATCCTTTAGTATACAGGCCTGGAGAGAATAAGACACAAGACAAGTAGTTTGTGTCAACAGACTCTAACTTTATTACAAAGCATAGGGTTTATATACACCCTGGAGGCAGAAACGGATTTACCATATATGGTCCGATCATACAATTTAGCTATGCAAACAAAAGCTGGTTTCTGTTCTCGTGACGCCTAGGTTTGTAGTTGAAACATTTAATCAGACACATTTAATCATACACATTTAATCAGACACTTCTGATGACTAGCAAGGACACGTTAGTTTCTATTGATACAAGGAAGGAACATTTAGTTGTTTTTGACCTAAGGTAACCGTCAGACTTATATAGCATAGATGGGGTCTTTGACTTGAGAGACCTCATCTTCTGCTATAACATTCCATCCTTTTGTTCCATCATTTATCAATATGAATTTCTATATTTTCTTTTTCTTTTAGTACAACGCTGGATAAACATTAGAAAAAGATTAAAAACCAAATAAACCGCAAGACACATTAGCAAAACCTGAAAAATAGAATTATTGGCCAAAGTATCTGAGCACTTCACCCAAAAGTTTATCTCTTCCCATGAGACTGGGACAGCGAGAAAGGGTATGCTAGTGGACGTCACAGGGGCATGTGTACATATCCAACAATTAGCAATAGTCTGGTTTTGCTCCTTTAGTCCATCGATTAGAGCAAGATGGTGTTTAATGAATCTATTGTCATCTCCATCTGTGGTGCCTAACGTAGTCCATGCACCTGTGGTCGCAAGCATGCAGGTGAGTATAAACAATGTCTTCATTCTTTGTCCGCTGGGTCTCCTAGTATATTTTTGCAATGGGACGCGTGGATCCAGGCCTCTTTTCCCTCTAGCTTAATGGCTGTGCTTGTGGTCAGCAAAACTTGAAAGGGTCTGTCAAACCGTGGATCTAGACATTTCCTCACGTGCCTTTTTATAACCACCCAGTCTCCAGGTTGCAGCGTATGGCTGCTAGAGTCTTGATCTGGATCTGGAAGAGAACTGAAAACATTATCATGTATTTGCTTGATCTTTTTGTGTAAAGCCCTTACGTAGAAACTTAGCACATGGTTGTTCATTTCTAATGCTTGCGGATAGAAACACCCTAGGCTGGGTACGTTGTCAAACAGTATCTCATATGGAGAGAGTCCAGTCTTTTTATTGGGCGTGTATCTTACTGAAAACTGAGCAAGCGGTAAACAATCCGGCCATGGTTTTCCTGTCTCAGCCATGGCTTTCTGAATTTTTAATTTCAATGTCCCATTCAGTCTTTCCACTTTACCACTACTTTGAGGGTGATATGGGGTATGGAAAGCTTGTTGAATTCCTAGAGCTGACATGACTTCATTCATTATTTCACCCATGAAGTGTGTACCTCTGTCACTCTCAATTACCTCTGGTACCCCATACCTGCAGACCACCTCCGCAAGCAGTTTCTTTGCGGTTGCCGCAGCCGTGGCTTTGGCAATCGGGAAAGCCTTTGGCCATCCTGAGAACAAATCAATACAGACCAACACATATTCCCATGATCCTGACTTCGGCAGCTGAATATAATCAATATAATCAGTCTCTGGAATGGATAGAGAAACAACATAAGTGATATAGTTGCGTTATGACATTGTTTCCTGGAGGGGGCACAAATGAGCAGGTCATCGACATATTGCAGAACAACGATATGTGGTTCAGACCATCCCTCCAGTATTTCCTGCAGACTTGCAGTGTACATTGTGGGTGAATTCTGGGCACCCTGTGGCAACACTGTCCATGTATATTGACTGCCCTGGAACGTGAAAGCAAACAGGTACTGGCAGTCAGGATGTAATGGTACACTGAAAAATGCATTTGCCAAATCGTCCACTGAAAAACAAAGAGAGTTAGAAGGTATCTGTGACAGAAGAGTATGCGGGTTGGGCACAACTGATGTTAGAAGTTCTGTGGCTTTGTTAACCAACCGGAGGTCATGGACCATTCTATATGCGGCTGGTTGTCCTGGCACGCTCTTTTTCTTTACTGGGAACAGGGGAGTGTTGCAAGGGGACTGGGTTTTGACTAGGACTCCCCTGTGTAGTAATTTTTGGACTTGCTGGGCTATGGCATTCTCCTGAGCCGAGCTAAGGGGATACTGCTTCTGTTGAGGCAAGATGGCTCCTGGTTTTAGATTCACCATTACTGGTTGAACTCTTAACCTACCAACATCTGTGTTATCTGAGGCCCAAAAGTCGTAAGGTACAGCCTGCTCCAATATCAGGGGAAAATCGTTTGTCTCTTCTATGCTGGCAATATCTAGTGACATAATTTTGCAAAGGGTGCTTGGTTTTAAACCTGGGGTCATGGTGACAGTGCCATCAGGATGATATTCGATATGTGCTTGTAATTGAGACAATACATCGTTTCCCAAAAGGTTACATTACCATGAGCTGGCTATGTACAGTAGCTCCTTGAATTTGCAGGGGAATTTTTTTAGTGACAGGGAGCAGGAAAGACAGGGAATTGAAAGGGGTGGCAATGACATGATGTGAAAAATCAGTGTCAGTGTATGGCCAATCACCTCGCGTAATTACTGAATTGTCGGCCCCCGTATCTACTTGGAAATCGATTTCATGTCCCCCTGGTAGGTTCACCTGCACTATACAACTGGGAGTTGGGGGTAAGGAGATGAGGGGGGTTCATGTGCAAGCTACCCTCATCCTATGGGGGCGTTGTTTGGTTGGCTGGAGGACCCGTACTCTGAGCATCTGGATACGGGTTGGTCCTACAGTCCTTTCTAAAATGCCCTGGCTTTTTACATCCGTAACATAGTCTCTGTCCCAATCCTGCAGTCCGTCCTCTGCCTCTGTTGTTTCTGGGGGTCGTCTCTACTATATATATTCTGGCAGCTCTCTTTGCCTGTATTATGTCATGCTGTGCCCCCTGAGCTATTCTGGCCAAATCCTCTGCCTTCACTGATCTCCACTCTGGTCTACTTGCTTTTTACCTTTTCTGCAATCTCTTTCTTTAGTCCGTTCATGAAAGCACTTGCTAATACCCTCTCACTAGTCTTATTTTCAGGACTGAACCCCATTTCCGACCAAGTATTCCTTAGAGCCCAAAAGTAGTCTTTGGGGTCCTCTTCCTTACCCTGAACTCGGTCTTCTAGTGTAACCTGCCTTTCTCCCTGCCTGTCTTTACATGCTTTTACCAATGCTGTTGTGAACAGGACTCCGGCCTCTGCATTATTGGGTTCTGCGTCTTCGGGTCCGGTCCTATTGTTATACTGCTTGTACGTTTCGTCTGTCAACCTATCATAGCGGGCTTCATCTGCTAATTTTCCCTTAATTACCCCTTGTAAATCCAACCTAGTTGCATTGTACGTATCCTGTATGGTTCTTATCATTCTGGCAAAACCCATCGGGGACTGGGACGGATCTGGCAACTGGGAAATTAACGCCAATTGTTCTGAGGAACTCCATGGTCTATACATTAACATTGTACGGGCTTCTTGACCTGGAACAACTGCGTCCCCTACTGCTGCTGCTGCTGCTCCCGGTGCTCCTGGCACAACTACCGTCCTCATTGGGAATAGTCTAGCTGGGTGGGGTCTTGGTCCTCCGCATGCCACACAGATATCTACAGTCAAGGGATTCTGCTGTCCACATCTGGGGCAAACCCAGCAATTGGGTTCCTGGGAATTCTGGTACTGGGGTGGGGGTGACGTCGGGGGCAGATAGGGAGGAAAATATGTCATTCCGGTTTTTGTCAGTCTGTAACATCCGTTTCCTAATTCTTCAATTCTTCCTTCAAAATGAGCACATGCATACATCCATATGACGCGCCCCCTGGGCCATGTTCAGGGGATACCCGGAGCCGGATCTATATAGGGGTAGTAGTCCTTGTGGCGGTGACCCGGTCCGTGCCCAGGGTGTCAAACTAAGTGGCAGTCTATGGCAGTAGATGTTAACTTGATCGACTACGCCACCCGTTGAGTGCGGCTTTGAAGCCGCCGCTGCAGAACAGTCCACTGAGGCCAGGTGTATAAGGATGTGCAGCGTGGTGGTATAACCCCCAACGGGAGGGGTATGGCCTCAGGGCAGCAGATGCGGATGATGGGGGTAGTTGTAGTGTAGAAAAGAGAGTCAGAGACGTGGGATGCAGTTTCAGGGTTTTTACTCACGGGTGTTCCTTTGGTCACTCTGGCCTTGAGTGACCACCCGAGCCGTGCTGCGTCCACCAGGTCCTGGACTCGGCCAACCCCCAGGCAGTTCCGGAGCGTGGTCCTGAGCTTCCCTCTCTTCTCTCTTTCTCCTGGCCGTCCCCACCAGGGATCCACCTTTGGCCTGCTCCCTCGGGTCTCTTGGTGGTTAAACCTTCTCTGGGTTCCCTGACCCTATACTTGGTGTGCCTTTCTGGTGGATTTGGTGAGGGTCGTGGCAAATCTTGACCACGACCTCCGGTTCCTGGCTAAGGGTTGCTTTGGCCTCTGCCAGCTTGGGATCCGGTACCCGTGTCCGCCAACCCTTCACCCTTTTGGCTTAATTCTGGGTTCTCAGGGTTCCCTCTGTCTTCCACTCTGGGCCTTCCTTCTTCCTCTCTGCTCACTGCAGGTCTAGCCCTGGAGCTGGGCCCAGACGGAGCCACAGCTCCCTGTCAGCCCTCCTGGCTGAACTCTTCTCAGCTCCTCAAAAGACCGACTAAAAAGACCCTGTCCTAAGATGGTGCCCACCATATATACTCCCTCTATGTGTGAGCCCAGGTGACCAGCACCCAATGAGCTCCTAGCCTTACCCAGACTACTCCCCCTATCTGCCCCTACACTACTGGGATGTTCCACCCCCCTTCCCACTCCAGCCAGGGACAGACGCTGTCGTACCTGCACATATATACTTGGTGGGAGTACCGTAGATCTGTCCCCCGGAAATGGGATGTATGTAGTGCATGCAGCCTACTAAGCTCAGTTCCACACTCCATCCTTACCCGGGAGTGGAATATCACACCTCTGGGTTGAGGTGCAATACCCCTGTAGCAGCCGAGTCCTCAGGGTGCTACACATACATCTACTGTCTCCAACAGACCCTTATCTTTCAGCCATCCATGATAGGAGTTAAAGAAGGATTTCCATTTCTCTCCGTTCATCTCTCCATTTTCATTCATTCCCGCCTTACACAATATTTTGTCAATTCCAATCAGTGCCTGTTTCCCTTCTCTACGTACTACTAAGTCTTTGGCTGTAACGCCTTCTTTGGCATTTTGGTTCCCCATTCTTTCGGTTCTCCTCACTCAGAGTAGACTCCTCAGTCACTTAGACAATGGGCCACAAAGATTTCTGAACCACGCCACTACTTGCCCTCCAGGACTTATACGCCAACCAGAAAAACAGACCAAAAACACTGATCCCGAGACACACCCACAACACAATCATCGGATCCATGCTGTCATTCTTAAGTTTTTCCAAAGGATAGAAGACAGGACTGACAATTTATCTGAGGGGATTCTACTGGTTCAAAGGGACCTGAGCCAGACAACAATCTGTGAATTACCTGGGAGCCGATCGCTCGGGGGTGAGGGAGTCTCTTCTATGTAGTGATATAATTTAGGTAGAATATAACAGTTATTCTTACCTCAGCACTGTATATATCACCAACAGAGAGCCTTGCTCGTCCCACGTCTCGGACCGGTCGAGCACCCCTGGGCAGATTAACTCAGGTCCCTGTTCGGGCGCCAGCTGACGTCACTGCTTTCTGGTTCTTCTATCCTTTAGTATACAGGCCCGGAGAGAATAAGACATAAGACCGGTAGTATGTGTCAACAGACTCTAACTTTATTACAAAGCATAGGGTTTATATACACCCTGGAGGCAGAAACGGATTTACCATATATCGTCCGATCATACAATTTAGCTATGCAAACAAAAGCTGGTTTCTGTTCTCGTGACGCCTAGGTTTGTAGTTGAAACATTTAATCAGACATATTTAATCAGACACATTTAATCAGACACTTCTGATGACTAGCAAGGACACGTTAGTTTCTATTGATACAAGGAAGGAACATTTAGTTGTTTTTGACCTAAGGTAACCGTCAGACTTATATAGCATAGATGGGGTCTTTGACTTGAGGGACCTCATCTTCTGCTATAACAAGTGCGGGCCTACATGATGTACAATGCACTTGGCCTCCTATATAAAGTATAGACTATAGGAGGCTGAGAGTGCGGTATACGTTTTATATGAGGCCTAGAGTGCGGGCCTACATGATGTACAACGCACTCGGCCTCCTATATAAAGTATATACTGTTTCCACGGACCGTGTGTCCGTGGGCAAAACACGCTGACATGTCAGTTTTTTTTATACACTGCACGGGCCGAAAAATGTCCCGCACATGTGCACACAGATGACGTGCGTGTGTCTTCGGTGTGACACATACCGGCGCCTGGGAATCAGTGGTACAGTTAATGCTGTTCCCAGGTGCTTAAGGAATCAGCGATCAGCTCTAGCAAGGGACAATGTTGAGAGCAGTAGGTTCACCTCCCGATGTCGCCAAAACCTGTAAATATAAGAAAATAAAAAAAAACATATTCACCTGGCTTGAGGCGACCACACACGCTGAGGAGATTGACTCCCTGCAGCGAGCAGGCCCCTACGCTCACTGAGCTCAGCATAGGTCGGGGGACCGCTCACTGCAGCAAGTCATTCTCCTCCGCTCTTCAGCGTGTGTGGTCACTTCAAGCCAGGTGAATATATTGTTTTTTTTTTATTTTAGTATTATTTTTACAGGTTTTGGAGACATTTGGACGTGAATACTACTCTCAACATTGTCTCTTCATTGTCCCTTGCTAATACTGATTGCAGCGCCGGCAAGGGACAGTGATGAGCGATTCCTTTAGCACCCGATGCTTGGGAACAGCACAAACTGTACCGCTGATTCCCAGGCGCTGGTACGATATGTGTGATCCTGATGAAACACACGTATGCCACACAGACACGGATATTTCCGGTACTGTTTTCTCCAGTACCGGAAATATCCGGATGTGTGAAAGAGCCCTATGCCATATAGGAGGCCGAGAGTCTGTATGTCACATAGGAGACCAAGAGTGCGGTATACGTTATATATGGGGCCTATATGACATAATAGATCACACTTTCTACCTCCTATATGAAACATAGATCACACTCTTGGACTCTTATGAATTATACAGTGTATATGTCATATAGGAGGCTGAGAGTGCGGGCCTATATGACGTATACAACACACTCAGCCTGATATATAAAGTATATATTATAGGAGACCGAATGTGCAGTCTGTACGTCATATAGGAGGCCGAGAGTGCGATATATGTCATGTGTGGGGCAAATATGATGTATACCACATAGAAGTGAAGTATGCCGGCACCAGTTCCCAAATCTTGCCTGTTTAGTCAAAAAAACCTCTATGACGGGTTTTTTAGCCCTTGGCTATCCACATCAGGAGGTGCAATGTCTAAATAAGCAGTGTTAATCAAATGTCCAAGGAAGTATGAAAAAGACAGCACTCACCAATGGATCCCAAAAAAAGATCCTTTTATTTCAGATTCAGCGTACAGACGTTGTGGCTGGTTCAAGGGTGAAAAGAGGACGACGGCCGTTTCGCGCACAAGCAGCGCCACCACGGGTCCAGTATAGTTCACCCCCGCACCCCTGAACCAGCTGCAACGTCTGTATGCTGGATCTGAAATAAAAGGATCTTTTTTTGGCATCCATTGGTGAGTGCTGTCTTTTTCATACCTCCTATATGATGTATAGATCGCACTTTCTACCTCATATATGACAAACAGACCGCACTCTCTGCCTCCTATATGACATATACAATGCATTTGGCCTCCTATATTTCATTGCAGCCATTTGGTAAATTCTAAAAAGTTCATTATTCTTCTCATTAAAGTACACTCTGCACCCCATCTTGACTGAAAAAAAACAGAAATGTAGAAATTTTTTGCAAATTTATTGAAAAAGCACTTTACATTACAGAGGGGACTTGTACAGACAATAAAGACATTACAGAATAAACATAACTCAGATACCAAGAGGAGTGAGGGCCCTGCTCGCAAGCTACAATCTATGAGGAAATAGGGAGACACGAAAGGTAAATGATAAAATGTGCTGATATTGTATGATACAACCATTATACACTAAATAGGGTCTGCACATAACGCCGTATGAACCGGTCACCAGCCAGTATGTGTATGGCCACAGAGGGCTATTAAGTGCATGGAGGGTGTGCACACAGATGCTACAAGGGTCTATATATGCTACTATATGCAGTATATAGTGTACAGACGGTTAGATAGTATGCTGCTGCGTATATGGTGTGGAATCCACATTCTATTCACTGCCATATCTATACATTATATAGTATATACACTGCTCCGCTCTATATTCCTGAACACAGTGTATATGTATATACTGTATAATGTGTGTGTCTGTATATATAATATATACATATATATTGCAGAGTACCACTTCTGTCCTCTATACTGGGCGTAATTCTGTGTATGTATTATTCTGTATATACAGTATATATGTGGCACCCCAGGGGTCTGGTTTCCACAGTAATAGCAATATTATGTCTGAGAGCAGGTGGGAGGTCTCTTGGTCAGGAATCCTATGCATGCCACACCTCCTGCCCAGTCCTGGGAGGGGAAGAACTTCCCCTATATAAAACTGGGGCTGAGGCAGGGTTAGAGAGAAAGAGTAGAGAGAGAAGAGGAGAAGCAGCTATAGGAAAGAGAGATCAGGAGCTCTGAGGAAGTCGTGCTAAAAGGAATCAGGGGCTGGCAGCTGTAGAGCTCGCCCTGATTGAAGAGTTACCACCGGACCCGGAGTCCGAGGCTGTGGGGACTAATCCTTACCCAGCAGCAGAAACCGACCGGCAGGGGATTTCAGGTCCTCTGGCCAAGAAACCCGAAGGCACGGTCACACGCTTAGGACCAGCACCGCCGTCGTGGAGCGGAAGCCACTAGAAGGCCCCGAGTCACCGGCCATACGGGTGAGCACCACACGGTACACTCAGGGACGTGGGCTACTTTTACCCGCCTCTAGCAAGGTAGCCAGAAGAGTACAATTAGTTGGGGAGGCCTACAACTCCGCCTGGCCAAGGGGGATCCCATCTGCTCAAGGACTGACCAGGCCCCGACCGCTAGCCAGTACTCCGGGAGGGTCTATCTTTGTCACCAGTAAAGACCCTGAACTACACCGCATCGTCTCTGAGTGGTTCCTGCTACCCCCATCATCCACGTCGGCTGCCCTGAGGCCATACCCCTCCCGTTGGGGGTTACACCATCCACGCTGCACCATCCTTCCACCGGCCTCAGCGGTCTGCCCTGCAGCGGCAGCTCCATAGCTGCATTCAACGGGTGGCGTAGTCGTCCTACATCTACTGCTAATACTCAGCCACACAGTTTGACTCCCTGGGCACGGACCGGGTCACCGCCACGAGACTACTACCCCCAACAGGCCCGGCTCCGGGTAGTCCCCGCGTGCGCAACGCTACACCACGTAGGCCCAGGGGCGCGTCAACTTTGGCGTAGTCGGCAGGATCTCGTGCCCGCAACCACCGGGTACTGCGTGCCTGAAAAAGACTGTTCAAACTTACCAGTGGTGAAGATTCCCGCTATCCGTGGAAGTTTCCCGCCATCCGGCGCCATCTTCTACCTTCTTCCCGCCATCCGCGAAGTTTCCCGTAATCCGGCGCCATCTTCTGCCTTCGTCCCGCCATCCGTGGAGTTTTCCCGCCGTTGGACGCCATCTTGAAGACGCCGCGCGGGAAGAAGAGGGGCGTGGACTCTGAAAGCGCGCGAGAACTGAAGCCCCGCCTCACGTCCGGACGTTGCGTAAGGTCCTGGAAGGAGCCCAGCAGACGCCGACGTCACAGGAGCGCGACGGAAGGTCCTCAACCCTGACGATCCACTGCGGAGCCGCGGCCTACGGAAGAGGATCATCGCAAGGTAGGCCACGGTCCACTAGGGGGGAGGAAGATGTCGGATACGGAGGAGAGCTTCACTGCCTCAACCCCCGCCAGCGCCACCGCTGCTGCAGTCATGCCTTTCACCATGCCCTATATCCCGGGAGCAGCCTGGCTACCCCAGTACTCAGGGGAGTCACATACCCTGAATGACTTTAGAGAAAAGCTGGATAGCCTCTTCCAGGTGTACCCCCTCACAGAAGAGGAAAAAGTGAGCATCCTGGTGGCCCAACTAACCGGGGCAGCCCAAAGGGAGGTAAAGTCCTGGCCACCTGGGAGGAGGACTGTCGCAGGGATACTAACCCGGCTGAGGGACACCTTTGATACCCGCACCTCAGCCGAGATTAAGCTTAGATTCTATGGGTGCAAGCAGCGAGCACATGAGAGTATAAGGGACTATGCACTAAACCTACAAGAGGCCCTGAGAGCCATTAAGCAGACCGACCCTGACAGCGTGGGAAACGAGGACAGGCTGTTGACCGAACAATTTATAGAGGGACTATATTGCAATGTCCACCGAACCCAGTTGCGGGCCATAGCCTTACAGGATCCTCATCTGGACTTTGCACAGTTCAAGGACAGAGCCATCCGGGTGCTCCGAGAACCGGCACCGGGTGGCGTTGTGACCCACAGGCGCCCAGCTATCACTTACCACCAGGAGGCGGCGCCCTTGTCGGCAGGGCCTGTGGGAGCTGATGCGCAGGCTTTGAACAATGACCCGGCTCCAGACCTGCACCATCAGGTCCAAGAGCTAGCTAAAAGCGTTGCTGCGCTAACCCGAACTGTGCAGTCTTTACAGGTTTCCACTCCAGGGAAGATCCAGCTGGCATCCGGACCGGAAGACATCCCGTGGCGTCGACCAAGGAGGACCCCACCGGCCAGAGGAAGACCCAGCGACCGATACAACGAGGACGGACAACCCATCTGCCGCCGCTGCAATCAACCCGGACATATGGCAAGGTACTGTCCTTTAAACAGGCACAACCTGGGGTAGAGGGCCAACCCCCAGGAAAAAGATCACCAGGCCCATCGAACTGGCGCGACAAATATGTGGGAGGACGTCCAGTCTTGCCTGTGGTACTGGATGGCATCCCTATGAGTGCCCTACTGGACACCGGGTCACAGGTCACCACCATCCCGTACGTGCTCTTCAAGCAGTACTGGAATGACTCGGATATAACCCGCTATCCAGACGACGACTTGAGTATCATCGCCAGTAATGGTCAGCCCGTGCCACAGATCGGATTTAAAGAGATGACCATTAAAATCGGTAGAGTCGAACTGGCAGCACAGGGACTGATCATTGACATTGACATTGACATTGACAAGCGCGAGAGTCACCCAAAGATAACTCTAGGAACTAATGTGATTGAAAATTGTCTTGCAGAGGTGATTTTCATTTTACAGCAGGTTGCCAAGAACGCCAGCTCCGGCCAGCAGCGAGTGCTCCAGAAAGAGATCCGGACACTGATGCGACGGCAACAGGTGGAACTCTCCGGTGGTGAGATTGGTAGCATAAGAATGTGTGACCCTTTCCCTATTGCCATGCCCCCGAAAAGTGAAATGATGATTTGGTGCCGGGCAGCTATTGGTCTGAGAGGTAGAGATTACCAGGCCATGGTAGAACCAGTCTACTCAGACAGTAGGCCCACCATTTTGACAGCCCGGGGGGTAGTTGATGTACGCCATGGGAGGGTGCCCGTTCGCATAATAAATATCGGGAAAAGGGAAGTATACCTGCCCCAGTATGCTACGCTAGCCAAATTATATACTATCAACCAAAATTCTATACAGTCTGTGGAACCCTTGCCTCCATCTCACCCGGAGGAAGGTAACGGCTCTAAGAAAATAATGGAGGATTGGTGTCAGCAACTACATTTGGGTACTGACTCCACTCCCTCCCACCAGAAACAGGGAGTCTACCGGGTGGTTCAAGAGTACGAGAGAGTGTTTAGTAAACACCCGTTAGACTTCGAGCGAGTCAAGGGGGTAGAACACCACATCCCCACGGGAGACCATCCTCCCATAAAAGAGAGGTATCGACCCGTACCCCCTGCACACTACCAACACGCCAAGGGGATGCTTAGAGACATGAAGGAGGCTGGGGTAATCAGGGATAGCTGTAGCCCCTGGGCAGCTCCACTAGTCTTGGTCAAAAAGAAAGACAACACCATGAGAATGTGTGTAGATTACCGGAAAATTAACCGTATCACACACAAAGATGCGTACCCCTTACAAAGAATAGAGGAGTCTTTGGCTGCTTTAAAATCTGCTAACTTCTTCTCCACCTTGGATCTCACTAGCGGGTACTGGCAGGTTCCTGTAGCAGAGGCGGACCGGGAGAAGACCGCATTCACCACCCCGATGGGACTTAGCGAGTTTACCTGCATGCCGTTCGGACTCTGCAACGCACCAGGAACCTTCCAGCGATTGATGGAATGCTGTCTGGGACACCGAAACTTGGAGACGGTCCTGTTATACCTGGACGATGTCATCGTCTATTCCAAGACCTACGAGGACCACCTGAAACACCTGGCGGAAGTGTTCGAAGCTCTGGCAAGTTACGGCCTAAAGGTGAAACCTTCCAAGTGTCACCTCCTGAAGCCAAAGGTGCAGTACCTGGGACACGTGGTGAGTGCTGACGGAGTGGCTCCAGACCCTGATAAGATCACCGCAATTAAGGAATGGCCAAGCCCCTCCAGCGTAAAGGAAGTGAGGCAGTTCCTCGGGTTGGTAGGCTACTACCGAAGGTTCATTCCCGGTTTCACCAAAAAGGCAGCTCCTATGCAGGACCTCCTGATAGGCCAGTCCAGGAAGGCCAAGAACCAGAAGCCACCCTTCAGATGGGAGAAGCTGGAAGAAGAGTCCTTCCGCCAGCTGAAGATGGCCCTCACGGGGGATGAAATCCTGGCGTACCCTGATTATAGCCAGCCCTTTATCCTCTACACCGACGCCAGTAACATCGGGCTAGGAGCCGTACTGTCCCAGATCCAGCAGGGGAAAGAACGGGTAATTGCTTACGCCAGCCGAAAACTGCGACCCACCGAAAGAGACCCTGAGAATTACAGCTCATTTAAGCTAGAGTTCCTGGCAGTGGTGTGGGCAGTCACCGAACGCTTTAAGCACTACCTCGCTTCTTCCCGGTTCACCGTGTACACGGATAACAACCCGTTGACACACCTGGACACTGCAAGACTCGGTGCCCTAGAGCAGAGATGGATGGCCCGCTTGTCCAACTATGAGTTTACAATCAAATACCGGGCAGGACGCTCCAATACCAACGCGGACGCCCTGTCCAGGATGCCAAACCTACCGGACGTAGGGGAAGATTCAGAGGGACTGGAAGAAGTTGAACTCCCCGCGTTCCACCGTCATGGGACTATCCAGTATTCCCACCGTGTAAGGAGTAAGCAATCCGCTACGTTCAACCCCTTACCTCATTACAACTGGGCGGAGACGCAAGACAGTGACCCTGCCGTCCGACTGGTAAAGGAGATGCTGACTCGGCCAGATGCACGCCTTGACCCAGACGCTCCGGAGGAAGCCAAGCAACTGTGGGCTGAGAAGAGTCGACTGTTCCTTTACAAGGGGAAGTTGTGCCGCAGAATGGTTAACTCCCGGACGCATGAACTAATCTGGCAAGTAGTGGTGCCAAGAAGAGACGCAGCTATGGTGATGGAGGCATACCACGACGGATCTGGGCACTTCAGATGGAAGAAGCTGGAGTTCCTGCTGCGCGGGCGGTTCCATTGGGTAGGCATAAGAGGAACCATCGAGAGGTGGTGCAGAGACTGTGGCCCATGCAACCTAAGAAGGAGGGACCGTGCCAGCCAGAAGACTCCCCTGCGGTCCATCATCACCAGACAGCCGTTGGAACTCGTAGCATTGGATCATGTAAAACTGACCCCAAGCAGAAGTGGCTACGTCTACGCGTTAACCATCGTGGATCACTACTCCCGGTTCTTGGTTGTCGTCCCCGTCAAGGACTTAACGGCTCAAACAGCAGCTAGAGCCTTCCAGCAGCACTTCTGCCATCCGCACGGATACCCGGAGCAGGTGCTGACGGACCAGGGGCCTGCCTTTGAAGCGGAGGTCTTCCAGGAGTTCTGCACCCTGTATGGCTGCCGGAAGATAAGAACAACACCCTATCACCCGCAAACTAATGGACTTTGTGAGAAAATGAACCAGGTGGTGATAGATCTTCTGAAAACATTGCCCCTGGAAGAACGCAGTCTGTGGCCTGAGAAGCTGCCCGACCTGGTGGACCTATACAACCACATCCCTGTAGGTTCCACCAACTGTACCCCGGCTTACCTAATGAGGGCAAGACCTGGTAAGCTTCCTGTTGATCTGGAGATGGGAGTCCTGACACCCGAGGACACTTCACCAGAAGCAGACTGGGACACAGAGAGGCAGCAGCAGTACCGGAAAGTACAGGAGAGCGTGGAGCGAAGTCTCTGTCAAGCTAGGGAAAGACAAGAGAAAACTTACAACCAGTATGCTCCCGCTGTTCCCCTGGTGCCCGGAGAGCAGGTCTTGAAGAGGAAAAGACGGCTCCACAAGTTGGACGACCAGTGGGAGAAGGACCCGTACACCGTACTGCCCTCAAGCCACGACAACCCAAAGATCTGTACAATCAGTAAAGACGGAGGGGAAACCACAGCCATTGTATCCCGGGATCACCTGAAGAAGTGTCCCGAACAGCTACGGAACCCTGAAGAGGAACAAGAGGACCCTCGACCCGTAGAGGAAAGGGAAGATATGGTTAGTACTGTGCTCGGAGACTTCCCTCGGTCTTGGACTCAAGTCAATGGTGCTGTTGTGGTACCCGTCCTCACGTTCCTCCAACCAGCATCCCAAGTGCCTACGGAGACACAGGTAGAGCTGGAAGAACAGCCGGTCCAGGAGGCAGAAGGCCCCACACAAGCAGACCAGGAAAATCAACTCTGCTTATAGTGAGCCTGCCATACCCCTAGTGAGCCAAAGAGTCCGTAGACGGCTGCCCAGTTTACCCTTGACAGCTCCTATACCCTGTAGCTCAGGACCAGTCAGCCAGCTCCGTAGGTCCACTAGGGTCACTAGAGGCCAGTTGCCCATACGGTGGAGGATCTAAATGTTCAAGCTGTTTTATTAATGTTTACCTGTTTATTGTTGCTTGTGTATAATTATGTGTTTCTAGTTATTTATAGGAGTCTTTGGTGGATTTACCGGGAATCCTTTGTGCATATAGTTGGAGCGTAACCCAGGACGGACTAAAAGACTGTTAAGGACTCGGGGCAGGACAGACCCTACCTGGTTACGTCTCCCTGTTTTGGTGAAATGGACACCCTTGTTTTCTTCAAAAGTTACACCCGGTTGCGGACACGCCGTGACCACCTTATGTGTTGTCTCTATCAGAATGTTATTGTTTATACGTTGTTATGTTTACAAAAGTATGTTTAGTCCCGGAGTACTAAATTTCACTAGGGGGGAATGTGGCACCCCAGGGGTCTGGTTTCCACAGTAATAGCAATATTATGTCTGAGAGCAGGTGGGAGGTCTCTTGGTCAGGAATCCTATGCATGCCACACCCCTTGCCCAGTCCTGGGAGGGGAAGAACTTCCCCTATATAAAACTGGGGCTGAGGCAGGGTTAGAGAGAAAGAGTAGAGAGAGAAGAGGAGAAGCAGCTATAGGAAAGAGAGATCAGGAGCTCTGAGGAAGTCGTGCTAAAAGGAATCAGGGGCTGGCAGCTGTAGAGCTCGCCCTGATTGAAGAGTTACCACCGGACCCGGAGTCCGAGGCTGTGGGGACTAATCCTTACCCAGCAGCAGAAACCGACCGGCAGGGGATTTCAGGTCCTCTGGCCAAGAAACCCGAAGGCACGGTCACACGCGTGGGACCAGCACCGCCGTCGTGGAGCGGAAGCCACTAGAAGGCCCCGAGTCACCGGCCATACGGGTGAGCACCACACGGTACACTCAGGGACGTGGGCTACTTTTACCCGCCTCTAGCAAGGTAGCCAGAAGAGTACAATTAGTTGGGGAGGCCTACAACTCCGCCTGGCCAAGGGGGATCCCATCTGCTCAAGGACTGACCAGGCCCCGACCGCTAGCCAGTACTCCGGGAGGATCTATCTTTGTCACCAGTAAAGACCCTGAACTACACCACATCGTCTCTGAGTGGTTCCTGCTACCCCCATCATCCACGTCGGCTGCCCTGAGGCCATACCCCTCCCGTTGGGGGTTACACCATCCACGCTGCACCATCCTTCCACCGGCCTCAGCGGTCTGCCCTGCAGCGGCAGCTCCATAGCTGCATTCAACGGGTGGCGTAGTCGTCCTACATCTACTGCTAATACTCAGCCACACAGTTTGACTCCCTGGGCACGGACCGGGTCACCGCCACGAGACTACTACCCCCAACAGGCCCGGCTCCGGGTAGTCCCCGCGTGCGCAACGCTACACCACGTAGGCCCAGGGGCGCGTCATATACACTGGATAGAAGCAATTCTCCTGTCCTGTATACTGGGTGTAATTCTCAGTATCTGTATATACACACTGCACTGCTAAAATAAGATGTAAAATAATAATAATTTGAGTTGTTTACCCTCTGATATATACCACTCCCAGCATGCACTGTCAGATTTAACCCTTCCGGGCCTGCTGGGAGTTGTAGGTTTGTTACTGCAGGGATGATGCGGGGACGAGTATTGCATTTGAACCCACAGCATCAAGTCATTCACACTTTAAAGAGAACCTGTCACGTCCTAGCTGCCCTCTACACTGCCCCCATAGCGTTGGTAGTGACGCAATGTGCATCACTAGCAAGCTGTTTTCATGAAAATCGCTGCAGCTATAATGAATTTATAACGTTTAATATACTTATATCTAGGGCCGGCTCCAGGTTTTTCTGGGCCCCGGGCGAAAAAGTCTCAGTGGGCGCCTCTAACACATACCACGATTCATGATGCACAGATACCGCAGAGAAATCTATATATATAGTACAATGCAAAGATTTCACTTCTTACATTACATGAGTGATATCTACTGTAAATTCTACAATAGCTCAGAAGCCGGCGAATCCTCGCAGCACACAGTGCAGACCGGACAATATAGTCCTCCATACAGTATTATGGGCACCACTAAGTCCTCCATACAGTTTTATGGGCCCCATTATATATTGCTCCATACAGAATAATGACCCCACATAGTCCTCGTACAGTATAATGGGCACCACATAGCCCTCCATACAGTATTATGGGCCCCATATATTGCTCCATACAGAATACTGGCCCCCATATAAGACCCCATACGGAATACTGGCCCCCATATAAGGCTCCATAAAGGAATACTGGCCCCCATATAAGGCCCCATACGGAATACTGGCCCCCATATAAGGCCCCATACGGAATACTGGCCCCCATACGAAATACTGGACCCCATATAAGGCCCCATACGGAATACTTGCCCCCATATAAGGCCCCATACGGAATACTGGCCCCCATATAAGGCCCCATACGGAATACTAGCCCCCATATAAGGCCCCATACGGAATACTGGCCCCCATATAAGGCTCCATACGGAATACTGGCCCCCATATAAGGCTCCATACGGAATACTGGCCCCCATATAAGGCTCCATACGGAATACTGACCCCCATGTAAGGCTCCATACAGAATACTGGCCCCCATATAACGCTCCATACAGGATACTGGTCCTCTTATAAAGCTCCATACAGGATACTGGCCCCCATATAACGCTCCATACAGGATACTGGTCCCCTTATAACGCTCCATATAGGATACTGGCCCCCATATAATGCTCCATGCAGGCTGTTACTCCCCACATAATGCCCCATACAGGCTGTCTCCCCCCTTATAATGCTCCATGCAGGCTGTTACCCCCCACATAATGGCCCATACAGGCTGTCCCCCCCTTATAATGCTCCATGCAGTCTGTTCCTCCCACATAATGCACTATGCAGGCTGTCCCCCCCCTTATAATGCCCCATGCAGGCTGTTCCCCCCTTATATTGCCCCATGCAGGTTGTCACCCCTCATCTTTATAATGCCCCATGCAGGATGTCACCCCCTCTCTCTATAATGCCCCAAGCAGGATGTCACCCCCCTCTTTATAATGCCCCATTTGGGATGTCACCCCCCCCTCTTTATAATGCCCCATTCAGGATGTCACCCCCTCTCTTTATAATGCCCCATGCAGGATGTCACTCCCCTCTGTTTATAATGCCCCATGCAGGATGTCACCCCCTCTCTTTATAATGCCCCATGCAGGATGTCACCCCCTCTCTTTATAATGCCCCATGCAGGATGTCATCCCCTCTCTTTATAATGCCCCATGCAGGATGTCACCCCCTCTCTTTATAATGCCCCATGCAGGATGTCACCCCCTCTCTTTATAATGCCCCATGCAGGATGTCACCCCCCCTCTTTATAATGCCCCATGCAGGATGTCACCCCCTCTCTTTATAATGCCCCATGCAAGATGTCACCCCCCTCCCTCTCTTCATAATGCCCCATGCAGGATGTCACCCCCTCTCTCTATAATGCCCCATGCAGGCTGTCACCCCCTCTCTCTATAATTCCCCATGCAGGATGTCACCCCCCCTCTCTTTATAATGCCCCATGCAGGATGTCACCCCCCCTCTCTTTATAATGCCCCATGCAGGATGTCACTCCCCCTCTCTTTATTATGCCCCATGCAGGATGTCACCCCCCCTCTCTTTATAATGCCCCATGCAGGATGTCACCCCCCCCATATTATGCCCCATGCAGGATGTCACCCCCCCCCCATATTATGCCCCATGCCTCCATACATTAAAAAAAAAATCAAATACTCACCTCCCTCCTCACCTGCTGCAGCTGCTCGGGTCGGGACTCCAGCGTTGGCGGCGTCTTTCCACTCTGCGCTCCCTGTGACGGCTCAGGGGGAGGGCGCGGTGGAAAGACGTCACCGCACCCTCTGACCTGAGACGTCACAGAGAGCGCAGAGCAGGAAGACGGCGGATCTGCGGCACGGGGAGAGGTAAGTATCCGGCTGCCGGGGCCCTGAGCAAGCGGGGGAGAAGGGCGGGCGCTGACACCGCTCTTCTCTGCCCATAGCCCAGCGGGGTGCGCGACCGCCAGTGGGCCCCCCTGCCTGCTCAGGGCCCCGGCACTTGCCCGGGTGCGCCGGGTGCTGACGCCGGCCCTGCTTATATCCTACCTGTCTTTTCAATCATAGGGGCGTGCTTGTCTATTCAGTCAAGGGCGAGCGCAGCATTCACTCACTGCTGGCGCCGTCCATGTATTTGAATCCTGTTCCCGGCCAGCGCTGATATTGTGGGACGCAGGCGCACTTGTAGATGTCCGGCCGCCGGCGCAGTGAGGCTCTGTGATTACCAGATTCACTGCGCATGCTCTGGGAACATAGCGCGTTAAAGCGCATGCGCAGTGAGGCTGTGTGATTATGACTTTTTCTTCACTTTGAATATTGTTTAAGTTGGCTGAGGGACTGGGTGGTTTACCTAGGACAAGGAATGGCCATGTGTAAGAAAAACCGCTACTGATTGTAAATTACAGATTCTGTTAACTACAATAAATAAATTGGTTAACAAGAAACACTTTGATATAGTGCACTACACAATACAGTTCTCTTTTACACACTGTATAGTTTGCTAAAAGGCACACGTTTTAGTGGGAGAGGCCGAAAAATGAACGCGTAATACAACCGTTTATGGATGCTGTAGTGTGGGCCCCTAGAGTCAATTCTCCTGGTGGGCCCTAGGCACCCCAGTCCGACCCTGTATGAGGCCTTTACATGGTATCAACGCCTGCGATGAGAACGCCACATCATAGTAATAGCAGAATCACAAATATAAGATTATATGAACAGATTAAAGCAAGATTTCTATTGCTGGCTGCAGAATGAGTTAACTGGGATATCATCAGTGAGTTTGATCTGACTGGAGAAGTAACTACTCTTGTTTTTATTCTTTTGAGCTCCATTCAGCTAATTTATGATTTATCACCTTCCCTGAGCATACATGGAAATCATGGGTTCCCATAGCAGAAGTAATAATTAAGCCCCCACAAAAAAACATTAATATTCAGCGGGGTCGCAGAAGAGCATACCTCACAACTTTGCAACCCTTCCATAGTAATTTTGCCCCAATTGAAGCCCCCTAGTGTTCCCACGTACTAAGATACTCCTTTAATGGCCAAAAATGTGCCCCCAAACACAGTAAGATACCCCCACAGTGAATTTCTCCACTGTACCCTCCACACATACAATATGATGACTCTACAGTACCCCCGCAAAGTATGATAACCCCCAGTGACCTCTACACAGTATGATGGCCCCCGCATAACCCTCCACACAGTATAATGGACCCCGCACAGCCCTCCACACTGTATAATGGTCCTCATACAGTGTAATGGCCCCCACTATCCACCCAAGCAGTATAATGACCCGCATCAGCCACTTATACAGTATAATGCCCCTCACCACACAGCCCTCCAAATAGTATAATGGCCCAAACACAACGCTCCAAATAAAATAATAGTCCTCACATAAGCCTCTAAACAATATAATAGTCCCCACCCAGCCCTCCAAATAATATAATGGACCCCACATAGGCCTCCAAATAGTATAATAGTCCCCATACAGCTCTCCAAATAATAGAACGGTCCCCACATATTCCTCCAAATAGTATGATAGCCTGACACATAGCCATTCAAATAGTAGTATAATGGCCCCCACAGAGCACTACAAATAGTATGATGCTCCCCACATAATCCTCCAAATAGTAGAATGATGGCCCCCACATAGTTCTCCAAATAGTATGATGGTCCCCAAGACAGCCCTAAAATTAGTATTTTAGCACCCCAAATATGATGATGCCCCCCAAATAACCCTTCAAATAATATGATGGCCTCCAAGTAGCCCTACAAATAGTATCATGGCCTTCCAGTTTGCCCTCCAAATAATATGATGGCCCTCACAAACTACTTATTAATTAAAAAAAAAAATACTCACCTCTCCCCATTCCCCTGCTGTTCTGGTCTTTGCAGCATGTGGTTTGAAACTATGCTCAGCTCGGCACAGTGGACGCGATTTTGGGACGTTATCACGTCCACTGAGCTGAGGCATCAGAAGCACAGAGGAGAATGATGGAGGAGGGAGCAGACGGTTCCCTCCTCCATCATTCCTTTCAATTGTATCTGCATCCAGAATGCGGATACAGTTGAAAGTGTGATGCTGGATGCGGGGGGCCCGATGCCTGTGCTGACATCGCCACCTGTCTCACAGTTGCAAAGCAGCTGCGGGGTCTGCCGTTATTAGTGGTATGCCAGTGCCATTGTTATGTCACATGAGCCCCGGGAGAGCCAGTGCCGAGACAGCTGGTACAACACCAACACCGAAGGTGAATATAAGTGTTATTTTACTGGGGAGAAACATAGGGATTTAGAAGGGGTTGTCTGATTAGTGGACATCCCCTTCAAGTTCATTAAAGGGGTTGTCCACTACTGCACATCCCCAGCTTATTACATTTAGGACTTCAGCACCGCTTTTTCCGGACATTGCTATGACTTGTTATGTCCTCTGCAGCCAATTAGCAGATGTTGGTCAATAGTCTGTCAGGACGGACATCTGCTCTGAAGAAATAGAGTTTTTGAGACTTGTAGACATTATGGAATAACGTCCATAAAAATATCCCAAGCCGGTATTGGTTCTCCAAGAAGCATGAAGCCCTCGCTGCTACTAACTTACTCCCATACCTGGATCTACCTAGATGATGAAAACACTTGGACTGTAAGGTACAAATCAGGTGAAATTATGAAACCTGGAGGGAATGTAACTTCAGGTGGTGCGTAGATATCCGTAGATAGAAGTCGTTATTTATCCGCCATTAATGAAATGTTTTGTCCATTTTTGCTCCACAAATCTGAGGCCGATGAATGGGGGAATGGCACCAATGCTATGGAGAATGCCTTGAAAATTGAAAAGGGTGTAAATCAGGCTCTGCTGGACCTCCACAAGATTGGTATGGACCATGCTGACCCTCATGTTGACTCCCCCATAGCGTATAGATACCGCGTGTTCATTTTATAAAATATCCTCAATGAAGGAACAGTTCATGTATCTTCTGTGACCTCCATATTGTGCTGTTCCTGGAAATGTAATACCACCTGACTACTAGATGTCACGTTCCCCTTTATAATGGGGGGTGTTCCTACACAAGCTGCATATTATGGCACTGTTATAAAGCTATGGGACAATTCATTAGTGTATTTGCACCTTTTTTTTCTAGTTTTTAGTGTTTTTCATTTGCGCCTTGTTCTTCTTTTAATTTGCGCCTTTTTGAAGTCTGCAGCGTTCCCTTTTTTTTCATTGATCATTATGGGGTTTCCGGCTAATTATCTAATTGTGACTTTTTAAAAAGTTGTCACATTTTTACTCAAATATATTTCAAGTGATTTTGTGTTCTGTAGTCCGGGAGGTTTTTTTGCACAAACTTTGCAACATTTTAGCATGCCACTTTTTTGCGATACAAAGACACAAAAAGGTTTAAAGACAAAAAAAATACAGTTTTGATTTTGGGCAAAATCCATGAACCAGGTGCGCCACTTTCAGGAATTTGGCACAAAAAAATCAAATGATACAAAAGAGAAAAGGGACTTGAAAAAATACAATGTTGTATTGGGCCCTATGACGGCACAGCACAGACTTTAGTAAAGGTTTTGCAGGATTACTAAGAGGAGTTCACATGCTATCAATTGTTAAAAAAAACAAGCAAAATGATGACTCGGATCCTCTGATTTTCGAGGTATAAGGCTACGTCCCCACAATGAGCTTCTAGTGAGTTTTAGATATAGCAGATTTTCTGCCCCATTAAGTAAAATAGGTTACTTGCATTTTTTCGAAAATATACAGCATAAAAAACTCACCCAAAACTCATTGTGAGAACGTAGCCTAAGGGTATGTGCACATCATTTAGACGCCGGTGAGTTGTCCTTGGTGAAGCTCTGCCACCGGTGGTTTTCACTCTATACTTTAAAGGGAACCTGTCATGTCCCTAAACGCTATTAACCTGCAGATATGGGGTTAATCTGCAGGTTTATAAAGCTGCCGGGCGTCTTACTGAAAGGCTGGCTACTGGGAGGAAATTCACTTTATTCCCCACGGCAGCCTCCAGCTTTCAGTCATAGAGGCGCGGCCGGCGTGGCTTCAGTCATTGTTCAGTACATAGTGAGCGGCGGCTATAACCGCACCCTGGCACTGACTGACAGCCGGCTAAGCGGCCCCTGTAACCGCACCCTGCACAGACTGACAGCCGGATCTGTACTGATGTACTGCTGAGCTGTCAGTCAGTGCCGGGGCGTTGTTACAGCTGCCGATCACTGTATATTGAGCGGTGTCTGAAGTTGCGCCGGAACCTTTAACCCCTTTCTGACATTGTGCATAATAATACGTCCCTGTGCCCTGGGCCTTATGGACCAGGTGCGTATTATTACGACACAGGCTGTGCGGGATCAATCACCGCCGGTTGTCAGCTGATTTTGACAGCTGACACCCGGCACTTTAACCCCCTAAATGCTGCGATCACAGCATTTAGCAAGTGAGTGGAGGGACAGAAGCACCTCTGCTCTTGGATCGGAGACCCTGCGCTGTCTTCACGGGGTCCCGATCGTTGCCATGGTGACACGATGTCGTCATGACGACACCTGTGTCACCAGGCACCAGCAAGATAGTTTGACCATGCGCAGTGCATGATCAAACTAGCTTGTGTCTGCAGCACTGACAGTTTACAAGGTATAGCAGTGATCCTGCACTGCTATACCTTATAACTGCGATCAGCCTGCTGAAAGTGAAAGTCCCATAGTGGGACCAAGTAAAAAAAGTGAAAAAAAGTTGTAAAAATATTTTTTTTTAAATAAAAAAATAATAAAAAAATAAAATATTATTATGAAAAAAAACAATAAGAGTACACATATTTAGTATCGCCGCATCCGGAATGACCTGATCTATAAAACTGTCCCACTAGTTAACCCCTTTAGTGAACACAGTAAAAAAAAAAGAATAAAAAAACGGTGCTTTATCATCATACAAACGAACAAGAAGTGGAATAAAACGCGATCAAAGAGACGAATATAAATAAAAATTATACCACTGAAAACATCATCTTGTCCCGCAAAAAGCAAGCCACCATACAGCTCCATCAGCCAAAAAATAAAAAAGTTATAGCTCGTAGAATAAAGCGATTTTTTCTATGAAATAGTTTTTATTGTGTAAAAGCGCCAAAACATAAAAAAGATATAAATGCAGTATCGCTGTAAATGTACTGACCCGAAGAATAAAGCTGCCTTATTAATTTTACCACACGCAGAACTGCATAAAAAAAAGCTAAAAAAACAATTACTGAATTGTTGGTTTTTGTTTATTCTGCCTCCCAAAAATCAGAATAGAAAGCGATCAAAAAATGTCACATGCCCGAAAATGGTACCAATAAAAACATCAACTTGTCCCGCAAAATACAAGCGATCACATAACTCTGTCGACCGAAATATAGAAAAATTATAGCTCTCAAAATATGGCGATGCAAAAACTAGTCTTTGCAAAAAAAAAAGTTTAGTGTGTGACAGCTGCCAAATGTAAAAACCCGAAATGAATCTGGTATCACTGTAATCGCACCGACCCGAAGAATAAAGTCATCTAATCACTTAAACCGCACGAGGAACGGTGTAAATAAATAACTAAAACCAATTCTTCACCTGCTGTTGGTTGGTTCATTCAGCCTCCCAGAGTTCGCAATATGGCTCTGCCCACATTTATCCTGTGCTCTACGCTCAGCGCTTACACCGGGGTTTCCATGTAAATCTCTGAAATACGTGATCCAGACTGAACCTCCGGCGGAAGATTCCCTGTAATGAGGCAGATGGAGGCACCGTCTGGCCTGTGATCCCACGGTGTCCGTCTTTTTATTAGGCTATTAGACGTGAATAAAAGTGCAGTCGGCCACAGTTTTGCTAGCCTCTGATAAAAAGGACACCGCTGAACAGAGGCCACACAGAGTCCAGAGTAATTAACAAATAAAGTAGCACACTGCAAGTATGTAAACATGAAATATGGAATATGAATAGTATTACTGCTGTAGAAAATAGAAATAAATGAGAAATCTTAGCACATAAATTGGCCAATTCATGTGTACCTGGCAGCCGCGGTAAGGCGTTTCTCAGTGCCAGGACCCTACCAATGTGAATACCTCTCTAAGGGACAGGCACACATGAATTGGCCAATTTATGCGCTAAGATTTCTCATTTATTTCTATTTTCTACAGCAGTAATGCTATTCATATTCCATATTTCATGTTTACATACTTAGCATTGCAGTTTGCTACTTTATTTGTTAATTGTATATGGAGGTAGCTTCTCCTAGTAAGCACCTGTTCACACCTATTTCTCGTATTAGAAGTGCCATCAGTTTTTTCTGTTTACAGAGTCCAGAGTAAGGCCGGTTTCACATGTCCTGATATTTCCAGTATCGGAAAAACCGGTACGGGAGATATCCGTGTCCATGTGAACCTGTGTGGCAACCGTGTGCCGCATCAGGAGCGCACGTTCCGCCACCTGGGAATCAGCAGTACAGTTACCGCTGTTCCCAAGCACTGGGTGCTGAATGCTGCCCTCATCATTGTAACCTGCTGGCGCTGTGATCAGCACAACCAAGGGACAATGATGAGAGTAGTAGTCTGCTCCCGCTGTGTCCTAGTGTAAAAATAAGAATAAAATTAAAAAATCCTTATACTCACCTGCCTATCAAAGTAAAAGTGAAGTACCCATAGCTCTTTCTTACATTCAAGCATCTGATGCTGATGCTCAGTCTATGTAGTTGGCATCTTAGCTGTTGCTAGGCAATTTCCTTATAAGGTGAGATGCACCTGTAAGATTCCATCACAAGATTCCATCATGACATCACTGCTATTATGACATCATAATTCACAACCACTACTTATACAAGCGTTTACACTTCAGTGTCACTTTGATACCCCGGTGTCATTGTTGTCAGTGTTTAGCTACTTACAGTCATATGAAAAAGTTTGGGCACCCCTATTAATCTTAAGCTTAATGTTTTATAAAAATTGGTGTTTTTGCAACAGCTATTTCAGTTTGATATATGTAATAACTGTTGGACACAGTAATGTTTCTGCCTTGAAATGAGGTTTATTGTACTAACAGAAAATGTGCAATCTGCATTCAAACAAAATTTGACAGGTGCATAAGTATGGGCACCTCACCAGAAAAGTGACATTAATATTTAGTAGATCCTCCTTTTGCAAAAATAACAGCCTCTAGTCGCTTCCTGTAGCTTTTAATGAGTTCCTGGATCCTGGATGAAGGTATTTTTGACCATTCCTCTTTACAAAACAATTCCAGTTCAGTTAAGTTTGATGGTCGCCGAGCATGGACAGCCTCTTCAAATGATCCCACAGATGTTCAATGATATTCAGGTCTGGGGACTAGGATGGCCATTCCAGAACGTTGTAATTGTTCCTCTGCATGAATGCCTGAGTAGATTTGGAGCGGTGTTTTGGATCATTGTCTTGCTGAAAGATCCATCCACTGCGTAACTTCAACTTTATCACTGATTCTTGAACACTATTGCCAAGAATCTGCTGATACTGAGTGGAATCCATGCGTCCCTCAACTTTAACAAGATTCCCAGTGCCGGCATTAACCACACAGCCCCAAAGCATGATGGAACCTCCACCAAATTTTACTGTGGGTAGCAAGTGTTTTTCTTGGAATGCTGTGTGTTTTTGCCACCATGCATAACGCCTTTTTGTATGACCAAACAACTCAATCTTGGTTTCATCAGTCCACAGGACCTTCTTCCAAAAAGAAATAGGCTTCTTCAAATGTGCTTTTGCATACCTCAGCTGACTCTGTTTGTGCGTACTTGCAGAAACGGCTTCTTTCGCATCACTCTCCCATACAGCTTCTCCTTGTGCAAAGTGCGTTGTATAGTTGACCGATGCACAGTGACACCATCTGCAGCAAGATGATGCTGCAGCTCTCTGGAGGTGGTCTGAGGATTGTCCTTGACTGATCTCACCATTCTTCTTCTCTGCCTTTCTGATGTTTTTCTTGTCCTGACACTTCTGGCCTTAACAAGAACTGTCCCTATGTTCTTCCATTTCCTTACTATGTTCCTCACAGTGGAAACTGACAGGTTAAATCTCTGAGACAGCTTTTTGTATCCTTCCCCTGAACAACTATGTTGAATAATCTTTGTTTTCAGATCATTTGACAGTTGTTTTGAGGAGCCCATGATGCCACTCTTCAGAGGAGATTCAAACAGGAGAACAACTTGCAAGTGGCCACTTTAAGTAGCTTTTCTCATGATTGCATACACCTGGCTATAAAGTTCAAAGCTCAATGAGGTTACAAAACCAAAAAAAGTGCTTTAGTAAGTCAGTAAAAAGTAGGCAGGAGTATTTAAAACAAGAAAATGATAAGGGTGCCCATACTTATGCACCGGTCAAATTTTGTTTGAATGCAGATTGCACATTTTCTGTTAGTACAATAAACCTCATTTCAAGGCAGAAACATTACTGTGTCCAACAGTTATTACATATATCAAACTGAAATAGCTGTTGCAAAAACACCAATTTTTATAAAACATTAAGCTTAAGATTAATAGGGGTGCCCAAACTTTTTCATATGACTGTATCTAGTGATATACTGATTGCGCATTTCATTGAAATGTCTGGAATTTCTCCAGACAGACTTCAGGAGTTGGCACTACTCCAGGGGATTCTTACCGCCTATACCCCTAACTTTGTGCTACCACTACCCGATGGCGTCCTCAGCTTCACTTACCGGCTGGTTATGGAGCTTGTACGGGACTGTTTGACCAAATACTACCAAGGTCGTATTACCTCAGAATATCTTCAGCATTTACAGCAGAACATCAGGACATTAGTACAACAGGTAAATAGCAGTCAATCTGCACAAATTATTATTATTATGTCTAGTTGGTCTTCCTTACTGTATAGTGGTATTATTGGTAGTAATAAAATTTAGACTTTCTTCAGTGTCAGGCAGGGTCATATTTGTAATAGAGATCCCCATTTTGGGAAGAGGGTGTAGAAGTGCAGCATGAGCCTGTATGATTCAAATGTCAGGGCTAGATTTCATTCCTAGCCCAGTCCTTGTCCCTTAGTAAAGACACTTCATTTAGCACCTTAATCCGGATTTCTTATAAATATGTAATTATGATTTTTATTGTGTATAACAAATATTAATAATTTATCTCAGACCATAGAACTAGCCTCACTGATTAGAAATGTAAAGTACCCACAGCTCTTTCTTACATTCAAGCATCTGGTACTGATGCACAAACTATGGTTTTGCCACCTTAACTATTGCTAGGAAACTTCCTTTTACGGTGAGATGCCCCGTTAAGATTCCATCACAAGATTCCATCACGACATCACTGCTATTATGACATCATAATTCACCACCGCTAATTATACAAGTGTTTTTATGCTGTATAAAAAAAAATAAATAATAATAATACAAATCAAATAATAATAATGGAATGCAAGTTTATTTACAGAAAATTGTTCTTTAGATTGACACCAATATAATATATAAAATGTACCAAATGTGTAGTAATTGTAGCTGCAGATAGACAGGAGTAAAATGGTGACATAAATGGCCTCCTCCATTCTGCACTTTCTCTCATGATTTTCCTTTTGTATTTATTTCCATCTTTATAGGCTGAAGAAAAAGCCCAAAGTGGAAAATTGGCCTTTTTTAAACAACTGGCCCAAAATGTCCTGAATATACTGGAGAGTCCGGCCCGCTCACTGGAGCACCTGGTAAGGAGCCATCATCTTCTATATCACATGTCCTTGTCCCCTCCAGGCAGGCACAGGATATTTCATGACCGCCTGTCCCTGCGGCTCCATCATCTGTGATGGCAGTCTGTACTCAGCGGTGGGAGTTTGTATTTCTGCCTCTGTTTTGCTCGATCATCACAATCTTCCTTCTTGTAAATGCTGCAATTCTGATAACAGAGATCAGTTGTATATACAAGTACCTTATATATTATTGTTGATTTACTGGAGGGAGTGGCTGTGTATAGTCCGTCCAATACTGAAACTACCAGTAAATCCCATGTTTAGTCCTTCCTATCTATTGTATATGATAATTTAGTATTTGTGAAATGTTATACTAATTGTACATATTATAACCATCAGGAAACATCCGAAGGTGACTCCGAAGAGGGGCAAACCGTGAACATGCCTGACCCTAATATTAGTCAGTTAGAGCTAAAAACTGATCTGATTGAAGGTAAGCCGATCATCTAATATTTTACATTCAAATATCCAGATATTATAGAGAATGGCAGAGAATATGTAGATTTACTCTTCATCCCCTGTAATGGAGAGGGATCATGTAATTCTACTTCACGCCTGTGTGGTCTTCTCGGCTCCAAAATGAGGGTCATAGATCCCCAATCATGTAATTGTTCAAAAATACCATATTTTGAAGACTATAAGATGCACCGGACCATAAGAAGCAGGTGAAATTTTGGAGCGGAAAATAGGAAAAACATTTTTTTAATGAAATGGTGGTGCAACTTATAATCCAATTTTGTGGTAACTTTTCTAGGGGAAAGGCGGCGGAAAGATGGCAGCAGCAGGAGTGGGGCGATGCTGCACTGAAGTCCCCGCACTTCCATGGTTTTTAATCTGGTGGACCTCGGGAAAATCTCCACCGGAGGTGGCGCATGCACAGATTGAGATCTCGGGAGACAAGATCTCAATCTGCATGCGCCATCTCCAGAATCCATTTTTCCGAAGTTCACCACACTGAAAATCATGGAAGTGCGGAGTCTCCGGCGACATTTTCCGAAAGCCCAGGGACCGCTGCATCCTTGCACCGCCGAACACCCCCTCCTCCCAGCCTGGGGCCCACAGCATCGCCCCACTCCTGCCGCCGCCAGCTTCCTGCAGCAGTGACCCTGCCTCCTGGGGCCTCTCTTCACCGCAACCCCCCCCCCTCAGTAAGCTACGTTTGGATAAGACGCACCCCCATTTTACAGAAAAAAGTGTGTCTTATAACATGAAAAATACGGTAATCAGATCCTGAACAATCGCCCAGTGTATCTATCTCTGGATGTGCCATAAATACTGTATATTTAGTATGTGCAGAATACCAGATATCTAGTTTTTATATCATTTACAGAGATCTCTTCATGTCCTTCATTATATGGATGTGTTATATATTAAGTACTGATATAGACTGATACATGACATCTCTTCATTATTTTATCATTATTTTAGAAATAACTGTGTCGACGGCCAGTACTGATGGTGGAATATGTGAGACACCAGAGATCCACGAATCTGCCAGTGTAAGTATCAGAGGAGACGTCTGTTTATCATCAGATAACGGGGTATGAATTACACATATAATATTATACCCCAGATGACAATGGGATATCTTTGCTTTTATGTAGATCAGATCTATTGTGAGTTATGATGGCATTGTTATTCTGCCTCTTCTGTGTGATGCCCCTTATCATACCCTGCAGTACAGTGATATCTATGTATGGGGAATATCCCCTTATAATATAATACTGTCTGTGGAGGGTCCGGCTTGCATCATGTCCTCTACATCTGCTGCAATGTAATCAGCGTGGACATAATATAGAGGAGAAGTTCCTGCATCTGGAGCTTTTATTTTCCTGCAGATTCTATGTCTTAATGTCATTTCTTATTATTTCTAGGCCTTGACCGGATCATTGAACTTGGAGACAAGTTCTAGTAAGACCGACTTTAAACCAATCAAACTGATCAGCAGTGGAGCTTATGGGTGAGCTTTATGTTTGCATAATATACATTTCCTAGGGTTCCTTATGACAATGCTTCTGTCTCTGTGCCCAGCCCGTACAACAGAGAAATGCTCTGAGTCCATACTGTCCACAAGAGATGAGCGGATCAGGCAAAATTCTAATTTGCTTGTTGACGTGGACTTGTGAAAATATCATTCAAGGAGAAATTAATGTCCCTTATTATGCTCTGGGGTCTCACCAGGCCCCAGAACATAATAAGCATAAAAAACATACTTATACTCCCCTTACTGCTCAATTCTCTAGCCCCTCCACTTCTCACCGTCACCCGTCCGGTCCTCACTGCCTCTTCAGTTTGCCACCGCTCACGCTATGCAAGAACTTCAGGCTTTGGGAAGGTCTGAGAGAGTTCTATGCAAGAGCATAAAAAGTCACAACATTGTGACACCGTGACTGTTCTTGCGCTTGTGCATAATCCTCCCAGATCTCATCAATGTTGGAAGTCCCGTCCCAGTATGAGAGGCATTTGGATTTCAGCATTAGCAGCAGAGATTTGAGGATGCGGCAAGGAACAGACGGTTGAGGCGAAGGGGCCGTAGAAGTGAGTATAAAAATTTGTTTATTTTTAAACATTTTTATGGCCTTTTCAGACTTTGAAAATGGTGGCCAACGCTTGACATTTTGCTAAATCCATGAGTAAGCAAATTACAAAAAACAAAACAAACAAAAAAACAAAACGCCATTTTGGTGAATGCAGAATTTTGCAAAATCTGAGTAGAATTTAATTCCACTCAAATGTGTTAGCTCATGTCTACTGGCCACATCTATATGTCATTATTTAGGTCAGTTAGGAAGTGACATAGATGAGGACCTCGCATAGGTCATCATTTATGTTGTGTAACTTGATGGATTTCTACATGGATTTCTAGTGACATCTAGTAGTAACCAGACAATCATGTGATGAGGTTTATAGACAAAATGTTAGTAACAATTCATTATAAATCATGGATTTTCCTTCTCTCCAGAGCCGTCCACTTAGTGCGACACAAATACACAAGCCAGCTATTCGCTATGAAGAAGCTGGATAAGGAGAACGTGAATATTCCAAGAAGACTTGAACGTGCCTTTCTAGAGAGGGACATCCTAACATTTGCTGATTGTCCCTTTGTGGCCTCCATGTTGTGCTCCTTTCCAACTCCTCATCATCTGTGTATGGTCATGGAGTATGCAGCAGGTAGGTCCTATCCATTGTGCCTATATCCAGCCTCAATCTGCTTATCTCTAGCATCTTCTCCATAATCTGAATGTGACCACATGGACGGTTACATGTCCATTCCGCATTTACTATAAGTTATCTGTTACCAAGATGCCAGGAAAATCATTATCTCTGTGAAAGTCTCTGGTGAATGTCCTCACTGAGAATGGCAAAAATATCCACTGAGGATAAAAGGAGGATTTGACTCAATTCTAACAGTTTGTATAGATGAGCATTTCACAGAGTAATGAATAAGAGGCTTGCAGATGAGGCACGGCTCTGTCTTTTTATATTGGGTCACTCTGCTTTATACGCTCTACATTAGGCCTCTTTCACGCGTCAGTATTTCTGGTACGTGAGGTGACAGTTTACCACACGTACTGGAGACACTGACACATGTGCGCACATGTCAGTGTTTCCACGGTCCGTGTGTCCATGTGATCCACACGTAGACATGTCTGTTATTGGCCAGCAGAACGGATCACACAGACCCATTCAAGTCAATGGTTCAGTGTAAACACATACCGCACACGGATGCCATCCGTGTGACATGTGTCGGCGCCTGGGAATTAGCGATAAAGTTAGCGCCGGGTGCTAAACGCTGCCCTCATCATTGTCCCCTGCCGGCGCTGCGATCAGAACCAGCAGGGGTTAATGATGAGGGTTGTCTTCTCCCAGTGTATTTCTACCTGTAAAAATAAGAATAAAAATAAAATCTATAGCCTCACCTGTCCTAAGTGTCCCCCACTGTAATCCATGAGACCGCTCAGCAGAGAAGCCGGGGAGAATGACTCCTGCAGCGAGCGGCCCCGAATCTGCGCTGAGCTCAGCGAGCGGTGTCCTGTCACTCACTGAGCTCAGCGCAGGTCTGACGTCACTCGCTGCAGGAGTCATTCTCCCCAGCTCCTCTGCTGAGCAGTCGCATGGATTACAGCGGGAGATACTTAGGACAGGTAGGTGAGTATAAGGGTTTTTTTTTATTTTATTCTTATTTTTACAGGTGGAGACACCGGGAGCAGACTACAACTCTCATTATTAACTCCTGCTGGTGCTGATCGCAGTGCGGGCAGGGGAAAATGATGAGCGCAGCGTTCAGTACCCGGCTTTTGGGAATAACGCTAACTGTACACTGATTCCCAAACGCCGGTACGTGTGCTCCTGATGTGGCACACGGACATCTCCGACACAGGTTTTTCCGGTACCAGAAATATCCGGACGTGTGAAACCGGCCTTATACAGTATATAAAGCAAGACCACAAATGAGACTGCTGACACCTTTAACTAATTATATATTTATTTATTGTAAGATACATAGTATATATAGCTCATACTTTTTCGGCCAGAATAGTGTCTCTTTTTTGTATGAGTTACCTTGTTATTTTTAGATATTTACTCCACGTGACTAGTAAAGATTCATGCTTTTATATGGGATGTTGCTTCATTGCACTTATTTGTGCAGCTCTTGCACCTTTGTGGTTTTGCTTCATAGACATTTAGTGCAGTCCTAGTTACTATTCGGGTATGCTCCAATGGAGGGTTTTTTGCATTATTATACAGTATACAGTCATATGAAAAAGTTTGGGCACCCCTATTAATCTTAAGCTTAATGTTTTATAAAAATTGGTGTTTTTGCAACAGCTATTTCAGTTTGATATATGTAATAACTGTTGGACACAGTAATGTTTCTGCCTTGAAATGAGGTTTATTGTACTAACAGAAAATGTGCAATCTGCATTCAAACAAAATTTGACCGGTGCATAAGTATGGGCACCCTTATCATTTTCTTGTTTTAAATACTCCTGCCTACTTTTTACTGACTTACTAAAGCACTTTTTTTGGTTTTGTAACCTCATTGAGCTTTGAACTTTATAGCCAGGTGTATGCAATCATGAGAAAAGCTACTTAAAGTGGCCACTTGCAAGTTGTTCTCCTGTTTGAATCTCCTCTGAAGAGTGGCATCATGGGCTCCTCAAAACAACTGTCAAATGATCTGAAAACAAAGATTATTCAACATAGTTGTTCAGGGGAAGGATACAAAAAGCTGTCTCAGAGATTTAACCTGTCAGTTTCCACTGTGAGGAACATAGTAAGGAAATGGAAGAACATAGGGACAGTTCTTGTTAAGGCCAGAAGTGTCAGGACAAGAAAAACATCAGAAAGGCAGAGAAGAAGAATGGTGAGATCAGTCAAGGACAATCCTCAGACCACCTCCAGAGAGCTGCAGCATCATCTTGCTGCAGATGGTGTCACTGTGCATCGGTCAACTATACAACGCACTTTGCACAAGGAGAAGCTGTATGGGAGAGTGATGCGAAAGAAGCCGTTTCTGCAAGTACGCACAAACAGAGTCAGCTGAGGTATGCAAAAGCACATTTGAAGAAGCCTATTTCTTTTTGGAAGAAGGTCCTGTGGACTGATGAAACCAAGATTGAGTTGTTTGGTCATACAAAAAGGCGTTATGCATGGTGGCAAAAACACACAGCATTCCAAGAAAAACACTTGCTACCCACAGTAAAATTTGGTGGAGGTTCCATCATGCTTTGGGGCTGTGTGGTTAATGCCGGCACTGGGAATCTTGTTAAAGTTGAGGGACGCATGGATTCCACTCAGTATCAGCAGATTCTTGGCAATAGTGTTCAAGAATCAGTGATAAAGTTGAAGTTACGCAGTGGATGGATCTTTCAGCAAGACAATGATCCAAAACACCGCTCCAAATCTACTCAGGCATTCATGCAGAGGAACAATTACAACGTTCTGGAATGGCCATCCCAGTCCCCAGACCTGAATATCATTGAACATCTGTGGGATCATTTGAAGAGGCTGTCCATGCTCGGCGACCATCAAACTTAACTGAACTGGAATTGTTTTGTAAAGAGGAATGGTCAAAAATACCTTCATCCAGGATCCAGGAACTCATTAAAAGCTACAGGAAGCGACTAGAGGCTGTTATTTTTGCAAAAGGAGGATCTACTAAATATTAATGTCACTTTTCTGGTGAGGTGCCCATACTTATGCACCTGTCAAATTTTGTTTGAATGCAGATTGCACATTTTCTGTTAGTACAATAAACCTCATTTCAAGGCAGAAACATTACTGTGTCCAACAGTTATTACATATATCAAACTGAAATAGCTGTTGCAAAAACACCAATTTTTATAAAACATTAAGCTTAAGATTAATAGGGGTGCCCAAACTTTTTCATATGACTGTATCTCTGTGTATGACGTCCTGCCCCAATGTCTCCGCTCATTTCTCCTTCACACTCCTCATGTGTCATTTACATTGTAACAAACCCTCTCCTGTCATATTTGCTTTCTGCTGTAGGAGGAGACTGTGGCAGTTTTATGAAGAACTATGGGTGTTTACCTGTCCCCTTGGCTCGTCTGTACATTGCAGAAACGGTTCTAGCTGTGGAATATCTGCACAGCTATGGTGTAATGCACAGAGACCTGAAGCCTGAAAAGTAAGTGACACTTGTAGTATAAGAAAGGGGAAACAATATATCGTTTATTATACAATCTATTTGCAACTTGGGGCTGACATCCTCTTTTTTTCACAGCCTCCTGATAACGTCAACTGGTCATATTCAAGTTACAGATTTTGGGCTTTCCAAACTCTGCCTCATGAGACCAACATCAGAGATCTACAAGGCTCCAATTGAGGACATCACCAGAGAGTTCCATGATAAGGAGGTAGGCAGGAACTTGTTCTTTACTCATCTCCTCCATTTCTCCTTCTCTTATACTTTCTCATCTAGAAAACGTTTCCACTGATGTTATTTGTCACAATTATGTTCTCTGATCATTATCTCATTCCTCTGTTTTTTCCAGATTGCTGGCTCCCCTCATTACATAGCCCCAGAAGTTATCTTAAAGGAAGGCTATGGAAGGCCAGCTGACTGGTGGTCAATTGGGATCATCCTATATACATTTCTTGTAGGACGTGTACCATTTTATGGGCCTTCCAAATATGAGATTTACAGCCATATTGTCAGGGGTAAGTAAAATAATCTGATTGCTGTGTAATGTCATTGTTATTTGAATAGATTAGTTGTGTGATTTAGTTACTTTTGTTAATATAAAAGATTTTTGTTTTAATAAAATAAATTAAGATGTTTCATTTTCTGTAATATTTGCTTTTTACATAACAGATGACATATATTGGAAACTTACTAATTCGGCTTTTCCAGCCACAGCTCGGGATATCATCATTGAGCTGCTCAGAAAAGATCCAGCACAAAGACTTGGGACAGGTAATGTATATAATAGTATTATTAATGACTTATTACACCTTTGTGAACAGAAAATGAATAATGAGGATCAGCACTGAGGTTTTGTTCTCTACCAGCTTGGCCATTCCCCATTCTTCATGCTAAGACTTTCAGTACATCTACTTCACTTCGGCTCTGTTACGTCAACCGTTCAGATTAACGCCCCCTTCACACGTCCGTATAAAATCAGTACTGAAACCATTACCGGAAAAAAACAGTACTAGTGCCATCAGTGTTTTGAATCAGTGTGCCATCAGTGTGCCATCAGTGTTTTTCCGGTACGGCAAAGAAAAAGAAATGATAAAGTATCTCTTATACTTTGTAATGTTAAACAGATACAGCATAAGGAAGGCACACAAATGGCACACGGATGCCATCTGTGTGATGTACGTGTTTTTCAGGGTCCCATAGACTTGTATTGGCCCTTGTCATCTGTGCTGCCACAAAAAAACAGCAGCATAGATGATAATGGGTACGTGTGGCATACGTGAAAAAAAATGGATGCCACATGTAGTGCAAACACGGATATGTGTAGGAGGCCTAACAAACTTGTCTCTTTGACAATAACTATATCACTATTCATTGTTTTCCTTTTCAAGGAGGAGCAAATGAGATCAAATTTCATCCATTCCTGCGTAACTTAGATTTTGACAACCTTCTAAGTCAGAAGTCGCTGTTCATTCCTGATCTTGAGTCAGAAGAGGATACCATCTACTTTGACAGTAAGTAGAATGAGACATCATCTGCAGAAAGCTGCTGTGTGTCTTGTATTTCATTTTAAGTGAGAATCAGTCCCCACCTTGATTCATGATCAAATGGTGACTGTTCAGGACAAAGTATTATGCTAATAATCTCGATTAACTCTTGTACTTTTCAGCTCGATGTAGCAGACATCAACATATTGATTCAGATGAGGGGGACAAAAGTGAAGATAATGACTGGCCGGAAAGCCAAAACTTTCTATCATCTTCGCATAGGCTTTCTAAAGTAAGTATGTGACCAATAAGATCCATACAACCTGTAATTAAAATAAAATTGTAAAATAGTAAAATATTTTTTTTTCCTCTTTGTATTAGCTCTGTTCCATCCATACCAAGATGATGAACAATGAAGAACCCAAGTCACCTCCAGGGTATTCACCAGAAAGTGCAAAACAGTCAGACATGTGAGTAAATTATTTTTATGGGGTCCAATTCTGATATGTGTTCACAACACCAAATTCAAGACGAGTGTAAGTCGATACTAAATCCAGTATCGATGACCACATTATTGCTGATCACCATGTTTCTGACTTGTGATAACGCTGGTGATGAAAGTTGATAACTATGACCAGCTTTAATTTCCAGTTCATTACAGGAAAATAAATATTGCTAGTGATTCTCCATTCTTGCTGGTAGAAGAGGGTCTTGAGCACAGCATCCCCTTCATGTTATTCAGATGTCCTAATGGGCTTTGCAGTCAGGTGCTGTATCCGTATCTATTGTTTTCACTTGTAATTTATATGTTTTTCTTCTACCAAACAGACAGAAAGATTCTCCCCCCTCTAAGTCTGATGACAACCAGACGCAGAAAGATTCTCCACCCTCTAAGTTTGATGACAACCAGACGAAGAAAGATTCTCCCCCCTCTAAATCTGATGACAGCCAGACACAGAAAGATTCTCCCCCCTCTAAGTCTGATGACAACCAGACGCAGAAAGATTCTCCCCCCTCTAAGTCTGATGACAACCAGACGCAGAAAGATTCTTCCCCCTCTAAGTCTGATGACAACCAGACGCAGAAAGATTCTCCCCCCTCTAAGTCTGATGACAACCAGACGCAGAAAGATTCTTCCACCTCTAAGTCTGATGATGACAACCAGACGAAGAAAGATTCTCCCCCCTCTAAGTCTGATGACAACCAGACGCAGAAAGATTCTCCCCCCTCTAAGTCTGATGACAACCAGACGCAGAAAGATTCTCCCCCCTCTAAGTCTGATGACAACCAGACGCAGAAAGATTCTCCCCCTTCTAAATCTGATGACAACCAGACGCAGAAAGATTCTTCCCCCTCTAAGTCTGATGACAACCAGACGCAGAAAGATTCTCCCCCCTCTAAATCTGATGACAACCAGACGCAGAAAGATTCTCCCCCTTCTAAGTCTGATGACAACCAGACACAGAAAGATTCTCCCCCCTCTAAATCTGAGGATGACAACCAGACGCAGAAAGATTCTCCCCCCTCTAAATCTGAGGATGACAAACAGAGGCAGAAAGATTCTCCCCCCTCTAAATCTGAGGATGACAACCAGACACAGAAAGATTCTCCCCCCTCTAAATCTGATGACAACCAGACGCAGAAAGATTCTCCCCCCTCTAAATCTGATGACAACCAGACGCAGAAAGATTCTCCCCCTTCTAAGTCTGATGACAACCAGACACAGAAAGATTCTCCCCCCTCTAAATCTGAGGATGACAACCAGACGCAGAAAGATTCTCCCCCCTCTAAATCTGAGGATGACAAACAGAGGCAGAAAGATTCTCCCCCCTCTAAATCTGAGGATGACAACCAGACACAGAAAGATTCTCCCCCCTCTAAATCTGAGGATGACAACCAGACACAGAAAGATTCTCCCCCCTCTAAATCTGAGGATGACAACCAGACGCAGAAAGATTCTCCCCCCTCTAAGTCTGATGACAACCAGACACAGAAAGATTCTTCCCCCTCTAAGTCTGATGATGACAACCAGACACAGAAAGATTCTCCCCCCTCTAAATCTGAGGATGACAACCAGACACAGAAAGATTCTCCCCCCTCTAAGTCTGATGACAACCAGACGCAGAAAGATTCTCCCCCCTTTAAGTCTTATGACAACCAGACGCAGAAAGATTCTCCCCCCTCTAAATCTGATGACAACCAGACACAGAAAGATTCTCCCCCTTCTAAGTCTGATGACAACCAGACGCAGAAAGATTCTCCCCCCTTTAAATCTGATGACAACCAGACGCAGAAAGATTCTTCCCCTTCTGAATCTGATGATGACAACCAGACACAGAAAGATTCTCCCCCCTCTAAGTCTGATGATGATAAGCAGAGGCAGAAAGATTCTCCCCCCTCTAAATCTGATGACAACCAGACGCAGAAAGATTCTCCCCCCTCTAAAGCTGATGATGACAACCAGACACAGAAAGATTCTCCCCCTTCTGAATCTGATGATGACAAGCAGTGTTTCACTGCTGAAGGCAGACAGTCATCCATATTGTCAGGTATGTATAGCTCTATAGGTCATTCTATTGCAGCCTGTGTCAAAAAGTGTAATGTGAAAACAGCCCAACATTTCATTTTATAAAAATCCTCACTCTTAGGCTGTGTGCCCACGATGCGTTTTTCAAGCGTTTACGCTGCGGAATTTCTACAGCGTAAACGCTTGGGAAACGCTTGGTAAACCTTCCCCCATGGTCTCCAATGCAATTCCGCACTTTCAATGCCCATGCTGCGTATTTTTCCGCAGCGTTTATGCTGCGCTCAAAAATCCGCAGCATGTCCATTAATTTTGCGGACACGCAGCGTAATCGCCGCCATTGACTTGCATTAGAATGCGCCAATTCCGCAAGACTGCATCTGTACTTGCGTAATTGACGCGTTCTAATGTGCGGATGGTACCCAAGTCTGGAGGAGAGGAGACTCTCATCCAGACCTGGGTACCATAGAATCTGTAAAGAAAAGAATTTAAAATAAAAAATAAAGCTTATACTCACCTTCCGATGTCCTCCCAGTGTTTTGTCCACGCCGTCCGGTCTCTTGCAATGCTCGCGCTGTTGTGAAGGACCTGTCATGACGTCACTGAGTCATGTGACCCATCACATGACTCAATGACGTCACCGCAGGTCCTTCACACCACCGCGAGCATTGCAAGAGACCGGACGCAACAGAGATGACACCGGGAAGACACTGGAAGGTGAGTATAATCTTTTTTTTTTATATTTTTTACCATTCTTATTCTTTTTTTTAACTATTACTCGGTCACACTATATAAATCCATGCCGGTTGCATGGATTTATATAGTGTGACCAACTTGTCAAGCACTTTTCCAAGTGATGCTCAAAATCGCTTGGAAAACTTCTTGAAAAAATGCATGCGAAAGCGCATGTAAAAATGCTGAAAAAACGCTTCTCTCTGGCAGAAAAAATGCATGTAAATCTGCATGTAAATCTGCATGTAAATCTGCATACGTTTTTTTCTGCCAGAGAGAGGCAAAAATGCTCTGCATCAAATCTGCTACGTGGGCACATAGCCTTATCGGTTATGATTTTTAATGCATAAGAAGCCATTCAGTCTTCTGCCAAACTGATTCTGAATACTGCACCCATGGCTCCATATAGGCCTATACTGATCCTTATCACCTTAAGAATGCACTGAGGTTTTAGCTAACTTATTTTCAGATATTACTTGCAGGATGCCGCAGTTTTATCATGTTAATAAGGGGACATAGTTCCCTGGCTAGACACCACATATCGGAAAACCTACAGGTTTCATATTAATCAGTTCACAAGGCAATCTAATTCTCAGACCCTCAGATGGTTTTATGTATATATGACATATTCTCTCTATTATGGTGCAATAATCAATTACCGGGACTACAGGGTACAAGAATAACAGAATTCTATATAAAGATACAAAGCTAATCTTTTAGGAGTTTATAATATACATCTTTTTCTTGTTTTTTTATCAGAATCACCAGTTCAGGGGAAAAGAAAATCTGCATCGAAAGATCGACAAAAAACAGAGAAGGTAGAAGAGAGAAGAAGTAGAAGAGGTAAGTGTAACAATAAGCTCCATGTTGCATGATGTCAGTCAGTGAGAAGGAGTCATGTGGAGCAGATATTATCCGTAGGATTACTGACAATGACCCCGTACCTCTGTATGGATACGACTCCTCTATCATCCTGTCACAGTGACACTACAGTAGTATCCTCTAATACATACATGTCAAACTCTGGCCCGTGGACCAAACCTGGCCCGCAGGGTGGTTATATTTGACCCGCGACAACAGAACCACCACCACTATTTGGGCCCATTATTCTGTATAGACACATCCCTGTATGTGACATCCCTGCTCTAATATGTAGTCCCATTACTTACATTAGTTATGTCTCTTTGTCTCCTCTCACAGGTTCCACCTTCCGCCGGCTGATATCATCTTGCCGGCGTGGATTATCCAGGGTTGCTCGCTCCATCAGACAAAGCTGCATATTTGCTCCCTGTCATCGGAGCAACACAAACATCTCAATGTGAAAAACCCTTCATGTCTAGTGCCTAGTACAGCATGTCCACCATTAAAGATGCACCTGTGTGGAAGGACTTGTACCATCAACCTGTGGCCTTCTGACCAGCAAGTAACATCTGCAGAAGAAGGCCCTCCAAGAACATCTCTTCATCCTTCCATGTAATTCTTTATAAAAAAAAAAACCAAAAAGAATCATTTCAAATTGATTAATGTCCCTTTGCATTTAATGTAATACTACTGACATTTATGGCATATCAGTACTAAACATCATATATGTTTGATGAGAGAATATCGTTTCCATGTTTCATGTTAATCCTCTAATCCTCAGCCAAAAGCAGCCACATCCCAATTGTTCAACTAAAAAAGACATACTGTATTATAGTGTGATATATATATATATAGATATATATATATATATATATATATATATATATATATATATATATATATATACACTGTGTGCGGAATTATTAGGCAAATGAGTATTTTGATCACATAATACTTTTTATACATGTTGTCCTACTCCAAGCTGCATAGGCTTGCGAGCCAACTACCAATTAAGTAAATCTGGTGATGTGCATCTCTGTAATGAGTAGGGGTGTTGACTAATGACATCAACACCCTATATAAGGTGTGCTTAATTATTAGGCAACTTCCTTTCCTTTGGCAAAATGGGTCATAAGAGAGATTTGACGGGCTCTGAAAAGTCCAAAATTGTGAGATGTCTTGCAGAGGGATGCAGCAGTCTTGAAATTTCCAAACTTTTGAAGCGTGATCACCGAACAATCAAGAGTTTCATGGCAAATAGTCAACAGGGTCGCAAGAAGCGTGTTGGCCAAAAAAGGCGCAAAATAACTGCCCATGAATTGAGGAAAATCAAGCGTGAAGCTGCCAAGATGCCATTCACCACTAGTTTTTCCATATTTCAGAGCTGCAATGCTACTGGAGTATCAAAAAGCACAAGGTGTGCGATGCTCAGGGACATGGCCAAGGTAAGGAAGGCTGAAAAACGACCACCTTTGAACAAGAAGCATAAGATAAAACGTCAAGAATGGGCCAAGAAATATCTTAAGACTGATTTTTCAAAGGTTTTATGGACTGATGAAATGAGAGTGACTCATGAGGGGCCAGATGGATGGGCCAGAGGCTGGATCAGTAAAGTACAGAGAGCTCCACTCCGACTCAGACGCCAGCAAGGTGGAAGTGGGGTACTGGTATGGGCTGGTATCATCAAAGATGAACTTGTGGGACCTTTTCGGGTTGAGGATGAAGTGAAGCTCAACTCCCAGACCTACTGCCAGTTTCTGGAAGACAACTTCTTCAAGAAGTGGTACAGGAAGAAGTTGGTATCGTTCAAAAAAACATGATTTTCATGCAGGACAACTCTCCATCACATGCATCCAACTACTCCACAGCGTGGCTGGCCAGTAAAGGTCTAAAAGAAGAAAAAACAATGACATCGGCCCCTTGATCACCTGATCTGAACCCCATAGAGAACCTGTGGTCCATCATAAAATGTGAGATCTACAGGGAGGGAAAACAGTACACCTCTCGGAACAGTGTCTGGGAGGCTGTGGTCACTGCTCCACGCAATGTTGATCGAAAACAGATCAAGCAACTGACAGAATCTATGGATGGAAGGCTTTTGAGTGTCATCATAAAGAAAGGTGGCTATATTGATCACTAATTTTTGGGGTTTTTGTCTTTGCATGTCAGAAATGTTTATTTCTATATTTTGTGCACTGATATTGGTTTACCTGGTGAAAATAAACAAGTGAGATGGGATTATATTTGGTTTTTATTAAATTGTCTAATAATTCTGCACAGTAATAGTTACCTGCACAAACAAATATCCTCCTAAGATAGCCAAATCGTAAAAAAAACACTCTAACTTCCAAAAATATTAAGCTTGGATATTTATGAGTCTTTTGGGTTGATTGAGAACATAGTTGTTGATCAACAATAAAAATAATCCTCTAAATACAATTTGCCTAATAATTCTGCACACCGTGTATATCTATATATATAATCGTCTTATCCCGTCTGTCTGTCGGGGAAATCCCGCGTCGCTGATTGGTCCAGCAGCGGCCAATCAGCGACGTGGGATTTCAGAAAAAAGATGGCGGCCGTTAGCGGCTCATCTGCGGGACGGAGCTCAGCGACGATGCAGCCGGGAGATGACCGGCGCGAGGCTCTCATCTCCCGGCCGCTAGCAGCAGAAGGACCCCGACCGGCGAGCAGCCGCTCATCTCCCGGCTTCTCACAGCGGAAGTAGCCGCACAGGCAGCGGCGCTGACCTCCATGCGGCTAGGGTGTCAAGGGAGGACCGGGGAGCGGCGCTGTGGGTCGCGATACTTCTGCTGCGAGAAGCCGCTCATCTCCCCGCTTCTCGCAGCTGAAGTAGCCGCACAGGCAGCGGCGCTCCCCGGTCCTCACCAATACGATTCTGCTCCCCGGTCCTCACCAATACGATTCGCTGATTGGTCGCGGTCTCTGGCCGCGACCAATCAGTGATCTTGGCGCAAAAGTTAAACACTGCTGTGCTGATTGGTTGCAGCCGCTGCCCGTGACCAATCACCGATTTGGGCGCCACATTTAAATAGCGGCCACGACCAATCACCGATCTTGGCGCAACATTTAAACACTGCTGTGCTGATTGGTCACGGACGCTGCCCGCAACCAATCAGCGATTTTGGCGCCAAATTTAAACGCTGCTGTGCTGATTGGTCGCGGACGCTGCCCGCGACCAATCAGCGATTTTGGCGCAAAATTTAAACAATGCTCTGCTGATGGGTCGCGGATGCCAGCCGACCGACCAATCAGCGAGATTGGCGCCAAATTTAAACAACGCTCTGCTAATTGATCGCGGACTCCAGCCACAACCAATCAGCGAAATTGGCGCCAAATTTAAACAACGCTCTGGCGCCAAATTTAAACAACGCTCTGCTGATTGCGCCCAGTCGGCTGCATACATATTCTAAAATACCCGATGCGTTAGAATTGGGACACCATCTAGTATATATATAAATATATTCACTTGTGGAAAACCCTTTTAACTAGGGCTGTGGTGTCAGTAAGTCAAATTTCCAACTATAATAATTACTAATAACAAATATACTGCAACAAATAATAGTAAATATTCAGCAATTTATGCATGAAAATAATTAATAATATACAATATTAACAATATATAAGTATTTACATTTTTTTCTACCTGCAGTTGGAGTTGGTACGTTCTTCTGATACTAACTCCACAGCTCGGCTTTTCCTTCTTTCCTGCTCCTCTAACATAAAAGTACAGCAATTAATTACGACAAGTTAATAATTTAAATGCTGCTGTCAATCTCTGACAGCAGCATGTAAATGTAACCCGTGCCACTGCTTCCATTTACCAGCTCCCATCTGTGCCCTGTGACATGATCTCGGGGGCTGATGGGTCACTATGATAGTGAGGGTCCTGTGCCCGCTGTCTTGGTGCTCCTCTGGAGCTCATCTATATGCTGAGCTTCAAAGGAGACCGAGATTTAGGCTACCGTCCCACTATCAGTATTTGGTCCAATTTCATCACAAATGGATTTTTTCCCCCATTTTTAGTACATTGAATAGTAAAATGAATCATTCAAAACTACAAGAAACCCCAAAGTCATGCCAGTTTCCATGGCCCAGAAGATTCTCTGAAGGAAGAGTGTCATTTGGTGACTGCTTCTTTGGTAAATACCATAAACATTAGCACTTAAAAAGGTCCATATGTCTGGAACCGTATAGATGATTTTGAAAGAAACAAAAAAAAGCTCAGTGATAAGAAACAGATGATGGTTATTAATGGAACACACTAACTGGGTCACATTTAAAAGTGGTGTACCCCAGGAGTCAGTATTGGGACTTCTATTTAATACATTTATTAATGACCTTTTGGGGGGTATACAGAGTAAAATTTCAATATTTTCAGATGCTCGTAAACTCTGCAAGGTTATCAGTACATAGGAGGATAATGTAATATTACAGAGGGATTTATGTAAGCTTGAGGTTTGGGCTGAAAAATGGCAATTGAAGTTTAATGTAGATAAATGTTCTTGCTTGGGACAAATTACAATGTACAATTATGTACTAAACACTGGGAAAACCATCACTGGAAAAGACTTGGGTGTATGGGTGCACAGCAAACTCAACTTTAATAACCAGTGCTAGGCCGCTGCTGCCAAGGCAAATAGAACCATGGAAGCATTAAAAGAGGCATAGATGCTTATGATAAGAACATAGTTTTGTCTGTATACAAGTCACTAATTCAGCCACATTTAGAATACTGTGTATAATTTTGGTCTTTGGTGTATAAGACGGACATAGTTGAACTAGGACGTATGCAGACAAATGCAACCAAGGTTATTAAGGGAATTGGTGCACTGCAATTCCAAGACAGGTTATCAAAGTTAGGGTTATTCAGTTTGGAATAATGAAGGTTTAAGGGCGATCTTATTACAATGTACAAATATAAGAAGAAACAGTATAGAGATCTTATTAAGGAACTTTTTACTTATAGACCTTCAACGATGACAAGGAGGCACCCTCTCCTACTAGAAGAAAGATGGTTTCTCAGTCATCATAGATGGCGATTCTTTACTCTAAGAATAGTGAAATTACGGGACTTTCGGGAACATAAACATCACAGTAAAAGATAATGCCTTACCAACACCAGGTCAGATTACCAGTGCACCGCAGGATGCAGCAAGCCTCCATGATAAAGGCGGGGGCAGCACATGTGCAAAATACTAATGCCGACAGCCACTCACTAACCTACCAATTCTTGGAGGGGGTGGCTGTGTAGTATTATACATGCACCTGTAAATTAGGCGGGCTCTCATCACTATAGAAATGCTAAACATGTGGACGCTAACTGCGGTTCAGGCACACTCTGGAGCTCAGAAGGGAGGCGGCATTTGGATTTGGGAGCGCAGAATTTGCTGGATTTCTTTTGGACAGCTTGTAGCCATTTCATTTTTCTAGAGCCTTTGTGCTACCAGTAACGTAGAAGCCCCCTATATATTCGTTAACAGATGACAGACCTGATTGGAGACTTGCTTTTTTTGCGAATGTAGTTGAAGCTTTTATTGGCAACATTTTATATAACATTTTGGATCACATTTATCCAGCGTTCTACGCTGAGCACTTATATCAGCGTTTCCATGTAAATCTCCGAGTGACATGATTCAGATGAAACCCCAGAGGGATCCATTCACTATAATGAGGCAGCAGACTCACTCTGGACTCCATGTGACCTCTGTTCAGCGTCACCCTTCTTTCCAGAAGTGCACGAAACTGTGGCCGACGGGACTTTTATGCACGCCTAATAAAAATACAGACCCCTCCAAATCATAGGGGTCTCCATCTGCCTCATTATAGGGAATCTTCCGCTGGAGGTTCCGTCTGAATCATGTATTTCAGAGATTTACACAGAAAACCGGTGTAAGTGCTCAGCGCAGAGCTCAGGATAAATGTGAGCTGAGCCTTACTGCAATCTTTGGGAGGCAGTATTTAAAAATCAACAGCAGGTGAAGAATTAGTTTTTGTAACATCCCTGGTGGCATGCTTGCATAGTGCACCACCTCCCACTATGCAAGACCGCAATCTTACCTGTCTGTCCAGTCTGCTATTCCTGCTCCATGCTGTGTGCATGTCCCTTGACTGACTGCTTAGGGCGGCGGCCCAGTTACTTCCTGATTCTTATAGCTGCTGTGGGCGCACCCCTAATGCGTCTCCAGCCTATTGCTGTGAGTCACTGGATATTTAAACCCCCTCCACCCAGTAGGAGGTGCCTGAGCAACACCTTCACTCAGTTTGTTTTTGCAACTGTATTGCCAGGTCCTGTCCTGTTACCTCTGACTTCTAGTCTGTTTCCGCCTCTCTGGGGGCTGCATTCCCAGACCTGTTACCTGTGACTTCTAGTCTGTTTCCGCCTCTCTGGGGGCTGCATTCCCAGACCTGTTATCTGTGTCTTCTAGCCTGTTTCCGCCTCTCTGGGGGCCGTATACCCAGACTTGCTCCTGTATCTCGTTGCAGTGTCAGTTCCTGTCTGAACACTCTCCTAGCCTGTGTGTCCGCCATTCTTGGGGCAGTATACCCAGACTCGCTCCTGTATCTTGTTGCAGTGTCAGTTCCTGTCTGAACACTCTCCTAGCCTGTTTGTCTCTGTGTCCGTACCTTCCCTTTTCCTGCAGTCTCTGAACCTGCACCTAACTCCTTCTCGTTGTCTCTGTACTTCTGTTGTGAGTTTAGTGTCCACTCGCTACTTCATTGCAAGTACCTTGTGTGTATCTGGTTCTGCTTGTCCCTTCCAGTCTGTTCAGTGTGAACAGAGCCCTGTCCTCTCTGCTCTGACTTGTTCACAGCTCCAGCGGTTTCGCTCTGCTCTGCCTTGCGCACCGCTCCGGCGCTTCCTTCCTGCTCTGCCTTGCTCACCGCTCCGGCGGTTCCTCTCTGCTCTGCCTTGCTCACCGCTCCGGCGGTTCCTCTCTGCTCTGCCTTGTTCACCGCTCCGCTGGTTTCGCTCTGCTCTGCCTTGGTCACTGCTCCGGCGGTTCCTTCCTGCTCTGCCTTGCTCACCGCTCTGGCGGTTCCACTCTGCTCTGCCTTGCTCACCGCTCCAGTGGTTCCGCTCTGCTCTGCCTTGCTCACCGCTCCGACGGTTCCTCTCTACTCTGCCTTGCTCACTGCTCCGGCGGTTCCTCTCTGCTCTGCCTTGCTCACCGCTCCGGCGGTTCCTCTCTGCTCTGCCTTGTCCACCGCTCCGGCGGTTTCACCCTGCTCTGCCTTGCTCACTGCTCTGGCGGTTCCTCCTGCTCTGCCTTGCCCACCGCTCCGGCGGTTTCGCCCTGCTGTGCCTTGCTCACCGCCCCGGCAGTATCTCTCTTCTCTGCCTTGCCCCCCGCTCCAGTGGTTCCTCTCTGCTCTGCTTGTCTACCGCAATCTGCGGTTCTGTTCCTGAATCCCAGTTTGTACTGGACCCTATCCAGCCTGCGCTCCAACCTGCTAGTGCCTCCCTGTCTGCACTCCAGCCGTGTTTGCCAGTACCCAGGTCTGCATACCAGCCGTGCTTGCCAGTACCCTCCTGTCTGCATACCAGCCATGCTTGCCAGTATCCTCATGTCTGCACTCCAGCTGTGCCTGCCAATACCCACCTGTCTGTGTGCCAGCCTAACCTGCTCGTTTCACAGGTGTGGGTCAACAGCTGTGACCGGGGTCTGACCTGGAGTAGCATCTGGTCCCTCTGCTCGGTTCCTCCTTGGTTCACGGAGTCATTAGCCTCCGTTTGACCTTGGTCGGATCGGGTAGATACTTATTTACGCCCCTCCAGGCACTCCTCGGTTCATGGTACAGTGGGATCACTAATCACGCTCACGCCAGTCAGTCCGGGCGCGAGTGTAACAGTTTTATTTATGCTGTCTCATGTTTGAAGGTTGCCTTTTCCTGATGGCAGGTTTCAGCTCTTTCCAAAGATGCTCAATAGGATTTAGGTCAGGGCTCATAGAAGGCCACTTCAGAATAGTTCAAAGTTTTCCTCTTAGCCATTCTTGGGTGTTATAAGCTGTGTGTTTTGGGTCATTATCCAGTTGCAAGACCCATGACCTGCGACTGAGACCAAGCTTTCTGACAATGGGCAGCACATTTCTCTCTAGAATCTCTTGATAGTCTTGAGATTACATTGTACCCTGCACAGATTCAAGACACCCTGTGCCAGATGCAGCAAAGCAGCCTGAGAACATAACAGAGCTCCTCCATGTTTCACAGTAGGAACAGTGTTCTTTTCTTGATATGCTTCATTTTTTCATCTGTGAACATAGAGCTGATGTGCCTTGCCAAAAACTTCCATTTTTGTCTCATCTGTCCATAGGACATTCTCCCAGAAGTTTTGTGGCTTGTCAACATGTAGTTTGGCAAATTCCAGTTTGGCTTTTTTATGAAATTTTTTTCAACAACGGTGTTCTCCTTGGTCGTCTCCCATGAAGTCCACTTTGGATCAAACAACAACGGATGGTGCGATCTGACACTGATGTTCCTTGAGCTTGAAGCTCACCTTTAATCTCTTTAGAAGTTATCCTGGGCTCTTTTGTTACCATTCGATTTATCCGTCTCTTTGATTTGTCATCAATTTTCCTCCTGCGGCCACGTCCAGGGAGGTTGGCTACAGTCCCATGGATCTTAAATTTCTGAATAATATGTGCAACTGTAGTCACAGGAACATCAAGCTACTTGGAGATGGTCTTATAACCTTTACCCTTAACTTGCTTGTCTATAATTTTCTTTCTAATCTCCTGAGACAACTCTTTCCTTTGCTTCCTCTGGTCCATGTTGAGTGTGGTACGCACCATGTCACCAAACAGCACAGTGAGTATCTGTAGCCCTACAGTATATACAGGCCCACTGACTGATTACAAGATTGTAGACACTTGTGATGCTAATTAGTGGACACAACTTGATTTAACATGTATCTGGTGTCACATTATTTTCAGGGGTACCATCATTTTTGTCCAGGCCTATATCATGAGTTAAATTTTTTAAAAACTTCTGTGGAAGCAGGGTTGAAAAGCACTGTCTGACTTCCATTTGTTCATTTTCATTAATTTATTATTACTTTTGTCAGATTCAAATTATTTCTGTGACCATTGTGGGTTTTTCCTTTCATTAAAAGAGGGGTACCAACAATTTTGACCACGTATGTATGTATGTATATATACAGTGCTGGCCAAAAGTATTGGCACCCTTGCAATTCTGTCAGATAATACTCAGTTTCTTCCTGAAAATGATTGCAATCACAAATTCTTTGGTATTATTCTCTTCATTTAATTTGCTTGCAAGGAAAAAACACAAAAGAGAATGAAGCAAAAATCAAATCATTGATTATTTCACACAAAACTCCAAAAAAGGGCCGGACAAAAGTATTGGCACCCTCAACCTTTAGCCAAAATAACTGCGAACAACCGCTTCCGGTAACCATCAATGAGTTTCTTACAATGCTCTGCTGGAATTGTAGACCATTCTACTTTGGCAAACTGCTCCAGGTCCCTGATATTTGAAGGGTGCCTTCTCCAAACTGCCATTTTGAGATCTCTCCACTGGTGTTCTATGGGATTCAGGTCTGGACTCATTGCTGGCCACCTTAGAAGTCTCCAGTGCTTTCTCTAAAACCATTTTATAAAGCTTTTGGAAGTGTGTTTTGGGTCATTGTCCTGCTGGAAGACCCATGACCTCTGAGGGAGACCCAGCTTTCTCACACTGGGCCCTACATTATGCTGCAAAATTTGTTGGTAGTCTTCAGACTTCATAATGCCATGCACACAGTCAAGCAGTCCAGTGCCAGAGGCAGCAAAGCAACCCCAAAACATCAGGGAACCTCCGCCACGTTTGACTGTAGGGACCGTGTTCTTTTCTTTGAATGCCTCTTTTTTTTCCTGTACACTCTATGTTGATGCTTTTTCCCAAAAAGCTCTACTTTTGTCTCATCTGACCAGAGAACATTCTTCCAAAACGTTTTAGGCTTTCTCAGGTAAGTTTTGGCAAACTACAGCCTGGCTTTTTAATGTCTCGGGGTAAGAAGTGGGGTCTTCCTGGATATCCTACCATACAGTCCCTTTTCATTCAGACGCCGACGGATAGTACGGGTTGACACTGTTGTACCCTCGGACTGCAGGGCAGCTTGAACTTGTTTGGATGTTAGTCGAGATTCTTTATCCACCATCCGCACAATCTTGCGTTGAAATCTCTTGTCAATTTTTCTTTTCCGTCCACATGTAAGGAGGTTAGCCACAGTGCCATGGGCTTTAAACTTCTTGATGACACTGCGCACGGAAGACACAGGAATATTCAGGTCTTTGGAGATGGACTTGTAGCCTTGAGATTGCTCATGGTTCCTCATAATTTGGTTTCTCAAGTCCTCAGACAGTTCTTTGGTCTTCTTTCTTTTCTCCATGCTCAATGTGGTACACACAAGGACACAGAACAGAGGTTGAGTCAACTTTAATCCATGTTAACTGGCTGCAAGTGTGATTTAGTCCGTTTTTTCTAAAGAATTTTTGGAGTGCTGCCTTTTGATATACTTTCCATTGATATGCAACAGTTTGGACAGACTGTTTGGAGGCCTGGCACCCACTAGTGAGCAATGATTAAATGGTGCTGTCTTCAATATATTTTTTATCTACAGTACAGACCAAAAGTTTGGACACACCTTCTCATTTAAAGATTTTTCTGTATTTTCATGACTATGAAAATTGTACATTCACACTGAAGGCATCAAAACTATGAATTAACACATGTGGAATTATATACTTAACAAAAAAGTGTGAAACAACTGAAAATATGTCTTATATTCTAGCTTCTTCAAAGTAGCCACCTTTTGCTTTGATGACTGCTTTTCACACTCTTGGCATTCTCTTGATCAGCTTCAAGGGGTAGTCACCGGTAATGGTCTTCTAACAATCTTGAAGGAGTTCCCAGAGATGCTTAGCACTTGTTGGCCCTTTTGCCTTCACTCTGCGGTCCAGCTCACCCCCAACCATCTCGATTGGGTTCAGGTCTGGTGACTGTGGAGGCGTAGCACCCCATCACTCTCCTTCTTGGTCAAATAGCCCTTACACAGCCTGGAGGTGTGTTTGGGGTCATTGTCCTGTTGAAAAATACATGATGGTCCAACTAAACGCAAACCGGATGGAATAGCATGCCGCTGCAAGATGCTGTGGTAGCCATGCTGGTTCAGTATGCCTTCAGTTTTGAATAAATCCCCAACAGTGTCACCAGCAAAGCACCCCCACACCATCACACCTCCTCCTCCATGCTTCATGGTGGGAACCAGGCATATAGAGTCCATCCGTTCATCCTTCTGCGTCGCACAAAGACACATGGTTGGAACCAAAGATCTCAAATTTGGACTCGTCAGACCAAAGCACAGATTTCCACTGGTCTAATGTCCATTCCTTGTGTTCTTTTGCCCAAACAAGTCTTTTCTGCTTGTTGCCTGTCCTTAGCAGTGGTTTCCTAGCAGCTATTTTACCATGAAGGCCTGCTGCACAAAGTCTCCTCTTAACAGTTGCTGTAGAGATGTGTCTGCTGCTAGAACTCTGTGTGGCCTTAACATGATCTCTAATCTGAGCTGCTGTTAACCTGCGATTTTCTGAGGCTGGTGACTTGGATAAACTTATCCTCAGAAGCAGAGGTGACTCTTGGTCTTCCTTTCCTGGGGCGGTCCTCAAGTGAGCCAGTTTCTTTGTAGCGCTTGATGGTTTTTCAACTGCACTTGGGGACACTTTCAAAGTTTGCCCAATTTTTCGGACTGACTGACCTTCATTTCTTAAAATAATGATGGCCACTCTTTTTTCTTTACTTAGCTGATTTTTTTCTTGCCATTATACATATTCTAACAGTCTATTCAGTAGGATTATCAGCTGTGTATCCACCAGACTTCTGCACAACACAACTGATGGTCCCAACCCCATTTATAGGGCAAGAAATCCCACTTATTAAACCTGACAGGGCACACCTGTGAAGTGAAAACCATTTCCGGTGACTACCTCTTGAAGCTCATCAAGGGAATGCCAAGAGTGTGCAAAGCAGTCATCAAAGCAAAAGGTGGCTACTTTGAAGAACCTAGAATAGAAGACATATTTTCAGTTGTTTCACACTTTTTTGTTAAGTATATAATTCCACATGTGTTAATTCATAGTTTTGATGCCTTCAGTGTGAATGTACAATTTTCAAAGTCATGAAAATACAGAAAAATCTTTAAATGAGAAGGTGTGTCCAAACTTTTGGTCTGTACTGTATATGTCCAGGAAGACATGCACATTTTCTCTTAATTTTTTCTTTTTCCTTTAAAAATGTATTCTTTTGATCTACAGTAATGGACGGTATAGAGCCTGATGTTTTTTCATATACTGCTGAGGAAGAAGAACGGATCCTAGGTGCGCTGAAGGATGATGGGACTTTTTTAAGTACACCTTCCCTAGTGGATCTTAAACGTAAATATGAAAGTGATTCTAAAAGGATGATTATTCTACAACTGCATTTGGTTACTTTGGGACAGTATTATAAAGCTCGGAAAATACCACTGGGTTTACGTTCAAATATAAGACCCAATCTTTTTGGAAATAAGGTGACTTTTTGCTCCCGTTTTTGTCAAATCTCCAATAGATATGCCTTGGATATAATTTTGTTGAATATTGACTTTTTACAACAGGAAATATTGAAAATGACAACTTACATTGTGGATACTGAGGAAAAATTTAAATCATTGCTCAAAATTGAGGAATGGGATTCCTTCAAGGATTTAATAATGACTAAGGTGCAGGGTTTGCGCATGGAATTGGAGGATGTAAAACGTCGTAAATGGAATCGAGATATGGAGGATTATCAAACTGGTCACATTTATAACTGGCAGAAGGGGGGATCTAATTCATCATGGAGTAAAAGAGGTTATTTAAGGACTGATAAAAGGCCTAACAAGCATGATATAAAAGGGCATTTACAATTGTGTGATAGTTTCTCCTTTAGACCTAGATCAGGAGCAACAGAGAGGATCCAACGGAAAAGAAGAGGGGGCAAACGGCACCGAAGACAACAGAAAAAAACAGGGCAAAATCAAACCACGGCAGCAGAGACAAGTGATGACACGGAAAAAAAGAAATGAACTCGTGGTAAATATCTCTAAAAAAAATTTGACCTCATCACAGATGACTGTCTTGAATAAGGGTTTGTCATTTAGTATGAGCAAACATGTGGACTGGTTTCAGCTGGAGCTAGATCTCCAGAGATTTTTTAGAAATGTCAAATTGAGAAATTGGTTTTCTGGTAGTGTGATTGTCCCTAAATGTATAACTAGTGAACTTAATCAACAACAGGTTCAGGTGGCCAAAAGGGGTACCTTTACGCCACCTGTGAATCCTCCCGTAATTAATGCATTTATGGAAGCGGTACAGAGGGATGTGAAAGCATTGAGAGGGAACTCAAATAAAAGACTGAAATCTCCAAATTTGAGTACAGAGGAGATACGGGCTTTGCAGGACCTTGTCCATGACAACGACATCATTATAAAACCTGCCGATAAAGGTGGGGCTGTAGTCGTCATGGACAGGGTCATGTATATTGAAGAAATTAGAAGACAGTTGAGTGACAGTGAAGTTTATGCCAAGTTGGAAAAGGATCCAAAATTTCTATTTTTAAATTCTTTGAAAGTCATTTTGGATGGGGATTTGGAAAATAATATAATTGATAAAGATCTTTATGATTATTTATGCAGTATGTGGAGAATCCTACCACCCCTGTGATATATGTACTTCCTAAAATACATAAAAATCTTGATCATCCCCCGGGACGACCCATAGTCTCCGGGGTAAATTCATTAACGAGTAAAATTGGAATTTATCTTCATAGAATATTAAATCCATTGACGAAAAATACTAAATCCTTTGTGAGAGATACCACGGATTTTTTATTAAAAATACAGGAAGTTGAATTAAAAAGTGAGGTCATTTTGGCCTCATTTGATGTGGTATCTCTATACACCTCCATTGATAATGGTAGGGGGGTGGAGGCGATTGAACGGAGACTGTCTTATACGGATCTTAGTGAAAATAGTAGGAAATTTATTATTGAATTATTAGAGTTCATATTATATCATAATTATTTCCTATTTGGTGATGAATATTTCTTCCAGAAACGTGGAACCGCGATGGGGGCCAATATGGCCCCTGCTTATGCAAATATTGTTATGGCTACATTGGAGGAGGACTTTGTCTATGTGTTCCACCACTTTAGACATGTCATGGCGTGGTGGCGATACATAGATGACGTCTTCCTCCTCTGGACAGGTACACAAGGGAACTGGAGGATTTTTATGGATATTTGAATCAGGTCAATAGGACTGTCAAATTTACATTGGTGAGTTCATGTAAATCTATTCAGTTTTTGGATGTTTTTATCACACAGGAAAATGGAAAATTATTGACCTTCCTCTTCATTAAACCGACGGATCAAAATGATTTCCTGAGGTATAACAGTCACCACCCAAAACGCTTGATAGAATCATTACCTTTTAGCCAATATTTAAGAATTAAAAGAATAGAGAGTAGTGAGGAGGGCCTGTATAAGAGTGCACAGAAACTTACGAAAAAACTTAGGTCAAGAGGTTACCCTCAGAGACTGTTAAATAAACAGGAAAAAAAAGTCAGTGGATTAAATAGGGATATTATTCTGAATAAAATGACCCAAAAAAATAAGGATGATAGAATACCTATGGTATCGACATTTGGTGAAGAGAGTGAACAGGTGGCAAATATAGACAGGAGTCATTGGAAAATGTTAAATAGGTGTTTACCGGATGTGCCAGAATTTAAAAATCCCCCTCTTTTTTCTTATAGAAGAAATAAAAATATTAAAGATGTACTAGTACATTCAGATATTGGCCCCTCTAAAACTGTGACTCAGACATTCATTAAGGGTAGAGGTAGAAAGGGTTGTTATCCATGTCTTTGATGTGTCAACTGCCCGTTTATGTTAAAAGGTGATCGGTTTGTTCATCCAAAAACTCAAAAAGTATACAACATAAAAAATTTTTTTACATGTGATTCTGACTATATAATATATCTGTTAGAGTGCCCCTACTCACTTTGGTATATAGGAGAAACTACGTGCGATTTTAAAACTCGCATGAATAATCATAGACATTCCATTAGAAAAAAGAGGATGGACTTACCTGTATCAAAGCATTTTGTGGAGGCGGGACATACTGTGATACAATTAAGATTTAGAATTATAGATGCGGTCCCTTTACAAAGACGGGGTGGAGATAGAATACGATTATTAAAAAGAAAGGAACTTGAGTGGATCCATAACTTGAATACGTTGAAGCCAAATGGACTGAATGCTGAATTTAATACAGCAGGTATCACCTGAGGAGTATGTTCAGACATTAGCAGTGTATGAAATTTGGGGTATTTTAAATATAATTGGATTTTTATATTTTAATATATTTATATATGGATATTTTTGGTTTCTTGCAGATCAATCACTCTCACTATGATATTTTGTGGAGTCGACGCGATCTGCAGCAACATGCGTATAAAGAAAGGGAGACTTCCTCTGGGAATGGATTTTTTCTTAAAAAATTGTTTTCTTTATATATATATATAGTAGTTGAAAATATTCAAGTTTCCACCTAATGAAGTTATAAAAATATATTTCTACATTATGAAATGGTATTCCTATTTATGGAGAGAATTGAACTATAATGTATTCCTAATTATCGCCTGAGATTGGGAAGGGGGTGGGGACCTGATGAAGGTTCCTCCTCTGACCTCTTAATCTCACTCCATGGATGAACCTAGGGATAGGGAATTGCATGGAAGGGTGTTTGGGTTATGTATTAATATATTATCTCTCCGTTCATTTATGGACATAGGAATTACCGTATGGATACTGTTATTATAATATAAATAAATTGAGAAATTATGAATAGGATGGTGTCCCTGATAATGAAAAGTGGGCGCGTTCTTGCAGTTAATAGAGGATAGGATTAATTATTTGAGTGCACATTTTGTTCATATTTGAAAATAATCTTTTGGTGGAGTTTGCCAATTAAAAAGATAGCGACCGTAGTGTTAGAAGTGTAAAGCGCTTGCCCGGTGATGTCACGATATGGGCGGACTAGGTTTGCCCCGGTCATGTGACAAAACAATGTGGGTCCCATGGGAGACATGCGCAGATTGGATTCTGAGACGCCGAGAACAGTGTGGAGGAAGTAGGATGTGTGGTTATGCATGATTGCTGCGGGGTGAGTCGCACCCTCATATGTATTATTTACAATGTACACCTGGCACTAATAATTATCAATCAAAGCACTTGTCACTTTATGAGAGTTATGGATCATGATATTGATGATAATAATGTATCTGTTTAAAATTTATCACTATGTATGTAATTTTAATATTATTTTGAGATATGCACTTTTGCACTTTCTTTGTGAAATCATGGTTTTGTATAAATTAATTGTAATTATGGAATCACTGTTTGTAACTATATATATTCCACCATATGCATTTGAACTCTGCTTGAAAAAGGTTCTGTGAACAGAAACGTTGCTTCTTGGGCTCATTAAAGTCCATTTTTTCTAAAGAATTTTTGGAGTGCTGCCTATTGATATACTTTCCATTGATATGCAACAGTTTGGACAGACTGTTTGGAGGCCTGGCACCCACTAGTGAGTAATGATTAAATGGTGCTGTCTTTATATATATATATATATATATATATATATATATATATATATATATATATACATAGTACAGACCAAAAGTTTGGACACACCTTCTCATTTACAGATTTTTCTGTATTTTCATGACTTTGAAAATTGTACATTCACACTGAAGGCATCAAAACTATGAATTAACACATGTGGAATTATATACTTAACAAAAAACTGTCAAACAACTGAAAATATGTCCTATATTCTAGGTTCTTCAAAGTAGCCACCTTTTGCTTTGATGACTGCTTTGCACACTCTTGGCATTCTCTTGATGAGCTTCAAGAGGTTGTCTAGATTTAAAAATCTTTAAATGAGAAGGTGTGTCCAAACTTTTGGTCTGTACTGTATATATATATATATATATATTATATACACACACATACACACTTGCATATTTTATTTATATAAGTAAATATAAAAATCTATATATATGTAACTATTTATATATTGTGACAGGATTAGAGAATAAGTTCAAGCGATCACCGTCCCCTGGACCAGACAGAGTCTCAGTGGGCCCCCTTATCACATACCACGATTCATATATATATATATATATATAGTACAATGCAAAGATTTCACTTCTTACATGAGATATATCTATTGTAAATTCTACAAAAGCTCAAAAAACGGCGAATTGCTCCACACAGGACACTGGCCCCCATAAAATGCTCCATACAGAATACTGGCCCCCATATAAAGCTGCATACGGAATACTGGCCCCCATATAACGCTCCATAAGGAATACTGGCCCCCACATAACAATCCATACAGAATACTGGCCCCCATATAACGCTCCATACAGGATATTGGCCCCCATATAACGGTCCATACAGGATACTGGTCCCCTTATAACGCTCTATACAGGATACTGGCCCCCTTATAACGCTCTATACAGGATACTGGCCCCCATATAATGCTCCATGCAGGCTGTTCCCTCCCCCCACATAATGCCCTATGCAGGCTGTTCTCCCCTTATAATGCCCTATGCAGGCTGTTCTCCCCTTATAATGCCCCATGCAGGATGTCCCTTTCCCCCCATATAATGCCCCATGCAGGATGTCCCTTCCCCCCCCATATAATGCCCCATGCAGGATGTCCCTTTCCCCCATATAATGCCCCATGCAGGATGTCCCTTCCCCCCTCCCATATGATGCCCCACGCAGGATGTCCCTCTCCCCCACCATATAATGCCCCATGCAGGATGTCCCTTTCCCCCCCATATAATGCCCCATGCAGGATGTCCCTTTCCCCCCATAATGCCCCATGCAGGATATCCCTCTTCCCCACCATATAATGCCCCATGCAGGATGTTATCCCCCCTCTTTATAATGCCCCATGCAGGATGTCTCCCCGCCTATATAATGCCCCATGCAGGATGTCTCCCCCCTCTTTATAATGCCCCATGCAGGATGTCCCCCTCCTATATAATGCCCCATGCAGGATGTCTCCCCACCTCTTTATAATGCCCCATGCAGGATGTCTCCCCCCCTATATAATGCCCCATGCAGGATGTCACCCCCCCTCTTTATAATGCCCCATGCAGGATGTCACCCCCCCATATAATGCACCATGCAGGATGTCACTCCCCCATATAATGCCCCATGCAGGATGTCACCCCCTCATATAATGTCCCATGCCTCCATACATTAAAAAAAAAAAAAATCAAATACTCACCCTCACCTCACCTGCTGCCGCTGCTCAGGTCCGGACTCCAGCATTGCTGGCGTCTTCCCGCTCTGCGCTGCCTGTGATGGCTCAGGGGAGGGTGCGGTGGAAAGACGTCACCACGCCCTCTGACCTGAGATGTCACAGGGAGCGCAGAGCGGGAAGACAGCGGAGCTGCGGAGGCATGGGGAGAGGTAAGTATCCGGCTGCCTGGGCCCTGAGCAAGTAGGGGAGAAGGGCGGGCGCTGGCACCGCTCTCCTTCGCCCATAGCCCGGCGGGGTGCCTGACCGCAAGTGGGCCCCCTCGCCTGCTCAGGGCCCTGGCACTTGCCCGGGTGCTGACGCCGGCCCTGCCTATTGTTCTGTACAGACTCCTGTACTTCTAGTACCTGAGCACCTGACATGTCTGACATTTTTACCTCAGATCAAGCTGCGTTTTACAGTATCAGCAAAAGATATGAGATTTTAGAAATTTCACTCATATGCTTGATTTTTTTGCATACATTACAAAATTGTAAAAATAAATGATTGTGATATTTCCCATAGTAGTAATGGAATAAAGTGACAGTGCTAGTAATAGTGCAAACACGCGTTTCGCCTTGCTGGCTTTCCCTTGTTAAAGCCAGCAAGGCGAAATGCGCGTCGGGATACGCGGGGTTCAGTGCCTACACACTGGTGGTAAGCATGCCTATTTTACTGCTTTTTGCTTCTGCTCCCCTCCTTATTATATGAGGGATTGATTGCTCTAATTGTGGATACTATACCTTAATTGTTGAATTACTTTCCCTTTATTTATTCTTGCATATTTGCACTATTACTAGCACTGTCACTTTATTCCATTACTACTATGGGAAATATCACAGTCATTTATTTTTACAATTTTGTGATGTATGCAAATTTTGAAGAGTCACCCTTTTTTTCTCTTATTCACAATTCCACTTTTTGAGCTGTTGATATTTATATCATACATCTTGTGATTGTGTCCGCATGTACCCACCACATATTAGATAATTATCTTTATACATTTTCTTGGGTTTACTCAAGTCTTTAGCATCATTTGCTACTCATAATATATTATACATGTTCCCATGATTTTGTACATCTATCTATCTATTTTCTGTTTCGGCACTTTATCCCGTATAACATCACCTGTCGGATTCTGTATTATTCCTTATTTGTTTCTCGATTTTACTCAATAAAGCTTGTTTGATTTTTTATTATTGTCTGTTGTGCATTCTAGTTGTAGGGGATTAAACATGTACTGTAGACAAAGCTCATATGTAATCCACACCCAAAAAAAGGCTACAAAAAAGTGACAAAAATGCAGGGAACATGAGGAAAACCAGGGGTTTTGAACACAGTGTTTTTACTGCCAAGACAAGTTTTTATTGTTGCACTAAAAAACACAGAAAAACGCTATGTATGAGGGTCACTAACATGGACCCTTCAAAGTTAAGCTTAAATAATATTCTAGATATGACTCTATTATACCAACTGAGCTAAACTGCAAGGGTCCCCACAGGGCCTGACTGTCCATCTGGAAGTTCCAACAAATACCAGATGGGCCGGTGTGGACACTTGTTGACAGTATCCACTTTCTGAGGATGTGGATATCATTAACCATTAACAACTGAGGCGGAGCAGAGAGCCATGGACTCCCTGCTCTGCCACTTGCTCAGAAAAGCCGTAGACTGCTTATGTCTTATGAACTCAAAGAGGTCAGCACCACATGAGGGACATCAGGCGATGCAATGACCTCACTTCAACATCTGCTGCACCTAGACTGTAGTGAGGAGGAGAATATCACCCCTCAGCGTGGGAGAGAGGGGGTGATAAGTATTAGCATATGTTTCTGGTTTCCCAGGACACAATTATCACATAAGAAGGCCCGGGGGGCATTATAAGGATACACAGGGCACCACTGTCATGAGACATTATTATTAGTCAGTATAGGGGGCATTATTATTATAACGTAGCCCAGTGAATATAAGTATTATTATAAGGAAAAAGAGGACACCATTATTGATAGCAATAAATTTAGATTTTCTTCAAGTATTTGCAATTTGAGGAGATCTGAGTTGCTGCAAATCTATTTTTTTTTAATTTGTCAAACTAGGTGAAAACATTGTCTCATCTCTGTTACTGATAGAGGAGACTAGATTACTCCACGTGCTCTCCTCACACACTGAGCAGCACTTATGTCCATAAAATGGCCGCTGGGGGAGGATCATGTGACCAGATCAGCCTATCGTATCAGCCTCCTCCAACAGACAAGCAGCTCTCCTATGTGAGGAGTTTTAGTATTGGAGGCTGAGGACAGGTCTGGTCACTGCTCCTCCACCAGCGGCCATTGTATGGACAGAATGCTGCTCAGTGTGTGAGGAAAGCTGCACTAATAAGTGTAAATGGCCGCCCCCTTTAATATACGCGCTTAGATATTTAAGGGGTGCAGTGAAAAATTTATATGTGAGCAAGTAAGGTTCAAATTTCGGTGTTAATTTCACTTAATATCAATGTGGCAGTGTAAAAAAAATGTTAATGCTCATTGATTAGTTGACGCCGACCCATGCACCAAAGATGCCACATCTGTCGCTCACTAGATTGTTTTATGTTTAGGCTGCCCTCTACTGACAACTAGAAGAATCATTTGCAGGTCAAGTATGTAAATCTGCATGGTATAGCATTAGTACATGAAATTGGCCCATTAAGGGTCTTCTCTATGCAATTATAGCCTATTGTGAACTCCCATGCCCAATATATTTGAGTGTCGCTTGTACTATTTATTTGAGAAGCCTTATGAGTATAGTATGCCCTTATCAGAATGACAATGTTTGCAATAGGCATATAGATTGTATGATGTCATGGAACACACTCAGCTGTAAAGTTCCAGGATTGACTGTGCATTGAAATGTGACAGCGGCGAGGCGGCTTCACTGTGTCCATGATCATATGATCCCGGTGCTGGTCACATGCTCTGACTGGGAGAATGGCGGCCAGGTGGTTCCGGAGTGTGGAACGCATACTGACTCTCCAGTCACGTGTTTCCTGTCACGTGTTTCCGGTGACCACGGATATCCGGTTGTGCTTGGAGCGCATGGGGTGTGCAAGAGAGACGGTTGCATCTAGTTTGGAGTTGATTATTTGTGGTCCTCAAACAATCAACTCCATTCTAGCTGATTCACCATTGAGCCGTCTAGTTTGGAGTTGATTTTTTGTGGTCCTCATTTTATCAGCTCCACTCTAGGCGGCTCAGTACTGAAGTGACTGGATCGGAGTGGATATTTTGAGGTCCTCATTCCAGCATCTCCACTCTAGCTGATTCACTGGTGAGGTGACTGGATCGGAGTGGATATTTTGAGGTCCTCATTCCAGCATCTCCACTCTAGCTGATTCACTGGTGAGGTGACTGGATCGGAGTGGATATTTTGAGGTCCTCATTCCAGCATTTCCACTCTAGCTGATTCACTGGTGAGGTGACTGGATCGGAGTGGATATTTTGAGGTCCTCATTCCAGCATCTCCACTCTAGCTGATTCACTGGTGAAGTGACTGGATCGGGGGGATATTTTGAGGTCCTCATTCCAGCATCTCCACTCTAGCTGATTCACTGGTGAGGTGACTGGATCGGAGTTGATCTTTTGATGATCTCTCTGCAGCTTCTCCATTCTAGACAGTTCAGTTTCTACACTGAAGTTCCTCAAAAAATCACCTCCAATGTCCAGAATGGAGCAGATTCCTGGATCCTCATAGCCTGCAATGTAGTGGAATTGGAATGTACACACATTGTAGATATATATCAGCCTTATAATTCTAATGATTTCATGTTTTTATTTTTTAAGTACTTGCTCAAACTGTTATATTTATTACGTATTTCCAAAGGGCAAAATTTTATTTTTTTCATGATTAATCAAACGTGCATTTCATTATCGCTTTTTGTAATATAAGTAATCACACACAGCGCTGATCGTTCAGTTTTACGTGGGGAAAAACGTAACAAAGCACAGCAACAGAGTCCTCATAATTTACAACATTGTATTTGAGTGGATTTTTTGAGGACCTCATTTTAGTAACTCCATTCTAGCTGATTCACTAGTGAGCCGTCTAGATCGGAGTGGATTTTTTGAGGATCTTCCTATAGCCTTCACTCTGTACAGTTTGGTGCTGAGGTGACTGGAATCGAGTTTTTCAAAGAGTGAGCGGAGCCTCGCGGGGAATAACGTAACAAAGCGCAGCAACACAGTCCTCATAATTTACAACATTGTATCGGAGTGGATTTTTTGAGGACCTCATTTGAGCAACTCTATTCTAGCTGATTCACTAGTGAGCAGTATAGATGTGAGTGGATTTTTTGAGGACCTCATTTTAGTAACTCCATTCTAGCTGATTCACTAGTGAGCCATCTAGATCAGAGTGGGTATTTTGAGGATCTCCCTGTAGCCTCCAAACTGTACTATTTGGTGCTGAGGTGACTGGAATCGAGTTTTTCAAAGAGTGAGCGGAGCTTTGCAGGGAGAAACATAACAGATCGCAGCAACAGAGTCCTCATAATTTACAACATAGTATTGGAGTGGATTTTTTGAGGACCTCATTTTAGCAACTCCATTCTAGCTGATTCACTAGTGAGCCTATAGATTGGAGTGGAATTTTTGAGGACCTTCCTGTAGCCTTCACTCTGTACAGTTTGGTGCTGAGGTGACTGGAATCGAGTTTTTCAAAGAGTGAGCGGAGCCTCGCGGGGAATAACGTAACAGAGCGCAGCAGCACAGTCCTCATAATTTACAACATTGTATTGGCGTGGATTTTTTGAGGACCTCATTTGAGCAACTCCATTCTAGCTGATTCACTAGTGAGCCGTATAGATCGGAGTGGATTTTTTGAGGACCTCATTTGAGCAACTCCATTCTAGCTGATTCACTAGTGAGCCGTCTAGATCGGTGTGGATTTTTAGATGATCTCTCTGTAGCCTCTATTCTGTACAGTTCATTGCTGACCTGACTAGAATGGAGTTGCTGGAGCGATGTCCTCATAGGATCAAATCCAACCTAGACGGCTCATGACTGAAACCTCCAGAATGGAGTTAATTCCAGGAGCTCCTCATAGATTCCAATCTCGTGGCATAGGAATTATAAATGTATGTATGTATTGTCACTTTTTGTGACATACATAATTACACACAGCACTGATTGTTCAGTTTTGCCCAAATTTGACTTTTACTGTATTTCCACCAGTCCCAGCCACAGCAGCGACATTTCTGAAGAGTGGGTGGAGCTAGACAACATTTATGTGATCATTTCTGACACATTTGTGATGTAAATTATGATAATGTCCAGCCGCTCTTCAAAATACTGGTGCTGACCAGGACTGGTGGACAGACAAGAAAAGTAAAATTTTGTCAAACATGAACAATCAGAGCTTTGTGTAAGTTTTTAAACTATGAAAAGTGATAATATAAAAAAAAAACAAATTTTTTAATTTAACAAAAAAAAAGCTTTCTACCTCTCACCTTTTATTAAATACTGGTATGCAAAATTTGTTTCTTCATGAATTGTGGTTGTAATCTTGTATAATGTCTGCCAAGAAATAATAAAACACCCTGCAGCTACTCCAATCTATATTTTTTTTGTTTTCTTTTACATTTTAGCCCCTTTTTGTAATACAATCTTACTATTAGCGCCATATAGTAGTTTTGGCCAACATCTTGTAGTAATGTCCCCATCATGGTTCCTATCTTGTGCTTATGTCCCCCATCATGGTCCTCATCTTGTTTTATTGTCTCCCATCATGGCCATCTTGTAGAAATATCCTCTTACCTGGTCCCCTTTTTGTAGCAATCTCACCATTCGGCTCCCTATCTCACAGTAACGTGTCCCTTCCTGGTCCCCTTTTTGTAGTAATGTCTCTTTGCAGTAATGTCAAGATCCTGATCCTCATCTTCTAGTACTGTTCCCATCCTGGTCCCCTGCAGACATTAGCTGCTGGCCTATGATTGACCCACAGTTGGCTTTTGGTATAGCGGAGCAAAGAGCTTGTCTGTGCACGGCGCCTGCAATATGTTCCACTGAAAAAGTGCTGACGTGCCACAATCCTCAAGGTGTATGGTGCCTGCGGCCTGCATGAAGCAGCCTCTGTGGCCAAATGTTTGAGACCCCCACTCGAGTCTATAAAGCTACAGCTGCCAATCAAAATACAGGGTGCCATGATATACTGAGGGGCTGCGATTGGTTTGATTAGTTATTCTGTGATGACAGTCTCTTTACACCCCGAGTGATTTCTGACCAATCACCTATTTTGTGGAGAAGTGATAAAGATTTACAAGACATGTGTCTTTGGTTTCAGCAACAAAGCAACAATTGTGTATTACAAAGTGAATAAGGAAAAATCCTTTATATTACTCAGCACCATGCATCATGGTTCCAGTATTGTCAGGAAACAGAAACCACAAATCATCCTGCACTGTAATAAAACTAAAGGAGGTGTGGACAAAATGGATGAAATGGTTGGAAAATATTCATGACAGAGGCAAACAAAATGTTGGTCTGTAGTAATTTTTTCAAATATGCTTGATGTATCAACCCTTAATTCCTACATTATTTATACTGAAACTAATCCCCATTTCCATGCTCGTAGGAAGGACAGTAGACGCCTATTCTTCAAGTTCCTTTGCCATGAACTTATAATGCTTCACATGATGCAGCGAAGCAACATAAAATGCTTGCCAAAGCAAACTAGAAAAGCTATCAAATGGTGTGGCATATTCCATTTTCAGGTAATTCCAGAGCCAGGAGAAAGAAAACAAAAGCGTGGTTTTATTTCTCCAACAAACAAAGACAGGAAAACTTGAGTGTTACTGTATCATTTGTGCAGAAAATATCTGTAAAGAACATTCTTCACAAAAGATAACATGTAACTTGTGTGGAAGATCAATAAAATTGAAAAGGAAAGGTTGGAAAATAAATGTAGCTGCAGCTAGTTTAGCTCAACATTTATATACCCTTGTTTGTGTGTTTTTCATGTCTTTGTTTGAAATTTGAAAAAAAAATCGTTAAAATGATAAAAAGGATTAATCACATAGAATGCGTAACCCGGGCCTTTTAGGCCCATGTACTTACTTTTTTGGTGTTTTCTGCAAACAATTATAATTACAACTAGATGGTGGCCCGATTCTAACGCATCGGGTATTCTAGAATATGTATGCATCCGACCGGGCGCAATCAGCAGAGCGTTGTTTAAATTTGGCGCCAAAATCGCTGATTGGTCGCGGCCGGCAACCGCGACCAATCAGCAAAACGGTGTTTAAATTTGGCGCCAATATCGCTGATTGGTCGCGGCTGGCGGTCGCGACCAATCAGCAGAGGGGTGTTTAATTTGGCGCCAATATCGCTGATTGGTCGCGGCCGGCAACCGTGACCAATCAGCAGAGGGTTGTTTCAATTTGGCGCCAATATCGCTGATTGGTCGCGGCCGGCGACCGCGACCAATCAGCAGTGTTGTTTAAATTTGGCGCCAATCTCGCTGATTGGTCGCGGCCGGCCGCAACCAATCAGCGAACCGTCCCTCCCTTCACACTTGCCGTCAGGAGATCAGCGGCCCAAGCAGCTGATCTCCCGACGGTAGCCGTATGGAGGTCAGCGGCGCCACCCGTCGGGGTACTTGTGCTGCCAGCAGCAGGGGAGATGAGCGGCAGCTTCGCCACTGACTTCAGTCCCGCAGATGAGCCGCTAACGGCCACCATCTTTCTCTGAAATCCCGCGTCGCTGATTGGCCGCGGCCGCACCAATCAGCGACGCGGGATTTCCTGGACAGACAGACGGGATAAGACGATTATATATATTAGATGTTGTGCATTTTTCATATCTTACTTTGCAATTTTGAAATAAACGTGTAAAAGTTATTTATTTGAGTTCCTCCATATGATTTGTACAAGAGCCTAAAAGGCCCGGGTTATGTGAAAGTGTATATTTCAGACGTCACGCATTCTAGGGTTAATATATATTTGGAACGACAATACCCTTAATTTAATATAATCGGCCCCACATATCCCAACATTCAATATAATGGACCCCACATAGATTTAGCTATAATATAAAAAGCCCTGCAAAACCCTCCATTTAAAACAATGGGCCCCACGTAGCCCTGCAATTATTATAATGGGCCCTGCATAGCCCTCCATTTAATATAATGAGCCTCACATGGCATTTCATGTAACAGGCTACTAATAGCCTTCCCTTTGTCATTGCAGTGACACCGGAGAACACCCTTTCCCATTGGCGTGCCACCGGAGCACACCTTTTCCCGTTGGCGTGCCACCAGAGCACACCCTTTCCCATTGGAGTGCTACCGGAGCACACCCTTTCCAGTTGACGTGCCACTGGAGCACCCCTTTCCCATTTTTTCACCTATACAGTACAGACCAAAAGTTTGGACACACTTTCTCATTTAAAGATTTTTCTGTATTTTCTTGACTATGAAAATTGTACATTCACACTGAAGGCATCAAAACTATGAATTAACACATGTGGAATTATATACTTAACAAAAAAGTGTGAAACAACTGAAAATATGTCTTATATTCTAGGTTCTTCAAAGTAGCCACCTTTTACTTTGATGACTGCTTTGCACACTCTTGGCATTCTCTTGATGAGCTTCAAGAGGTAGTCACCAGAAATGGTCTTCCAACAATCTTGAAGGAGTTCCCAGAGATTCTTAGCACTTGTTGGCCCTTTTGCCTTCACTCTGCGGTCCAGCTCACCCCAAACCATCTCGATTGGGTTCAGTTTTGGTGACTGTGGAGGCCAGGTCATCTGGCGTAGCACCCAATCACTCTCCTTCTTGATCATATAGCCCTTACACAGCCTGGACGTGTGTTTGAGGTCATTGTCCTGTTGAAAAATAAATGATGGTCCAACTAAACGCAAACCGGATGGAATAGAATGCCGCTGCAAGATGCTGTGGTAGCCATGCTGGTTCAGTACGCCTTCAATTTTGAATAAATCCCCAAGAGTGTCACCAGCAAAGCACCCCCACACCATCACACCTCCACCTCCATGGTGGGATCCAGGCATGTAGAGTCCATCCGTTCACCTTTTTTGCGTCGCACAAAGACACGGTGGTTGGAACCAAAGATCTCAAATTTGGACTCATCAGACCAAAGCACAGATTTCCACTGGTCTGATGTCCATTCCTTGTGTTCTTTAGCCCAAACAAGTCTCTTCTGCTTGTTGCCTGTCCTTAACAGTGGTTTCCTAGCAGCTATTTTACCATGAAGGCCTGCTGCACAAAGTCTCCTCTTAATCGTTGTTGAAGAGATGTGTCTGCTGCTAGAACTCTGTGTGGCATTGACCTGGTCTCTAATCTGAGCTGCTGTTAACCTGCGATTTCTGAGGCTGGTGACTCGGATAAACTTATCCTCAGAAGCAGAGGTGACTCTTGGTCTTCCTTTCCTGGGGCGGTCCTCATGTGAGCCAGTTTCTTTGTAGCGCTTGATGGTTTTTGCAACTGCACTTGGGGACACTTTCAAAGTTTTCCCAATTTTTCGGACTGACTGACCTTCATTTCTTAAAGTAATGATGGCCGCTCATTTTTCTTTACTTAGCTGTTTTTTTCTTGCCATAATACAAATTCTAACAGTCTATTCAGTAAGACTATCAGCTGTGTATCCACCTGACTTCTGCACAACACAACTGATGGTCCCAACCCCATTTATAAGGCAAGAAATCCCACTTATTAAACCTGACAGGTCACACCTATGAAGTGAAAACTACCTCTTGAAGCTCATCAAGGAAATGCCAAGAGTGTGCAAAGCAGTCATCCAAGCAAAAGGTGGCTACTTTGAAGAACCTAGAAAATAAGACATATTTTCAGTTGCTTCACACTTTTTTGTTACGTATATAATAATACATGTGTTAATTCATAGTTTTGATGCCTTCAGTGTGAATGTACAATTTTCATAGTCATGAAAATACAGAAAAATCTTTAAATGAGAAAGTGTGTCCAAACTTTTGGTCTGTACTGTATATGGCTATATGGACCCCTTATGTTGAATGGAAGGATATGTGGGTCCTAATATATTATGAGAAAATCTTTGTGGAGCCCATAATATTAAATAGAGGGTTACATGGGGACCATTACATTATATATAAAGCTATGTGGTGCCCATTACATTAATTGAAGGGCTATGTGGGACCCATTATATTAAATTGAGGGCTATGTGGTGCCCATTACATTAAATGGAGGGCTTTGTGGGGCCCATTATATTAAATTAAAGGGTATATGAGGCTGTTACATTAAATTTACTGCCATGTGAGGCCCTTTATATTAAATGGAGAGCTATGTGGTACCCATTAAATTATGTGGAGGGCTATATGTGACTGCTTATAATAAATGCAGGGCAATGTGGGTCCCGTGATATTATATAGATGGCTATGTTATTGGGCCCATTATATTAAATGGAGGGTTATGTTGGACTCACTACATTAAATGTGGGGCCCAATACATTAAATTGAGAGCTATGTGGGGCACATTATATTAAATGAAGGGTTTTGTTGTGCCCATAATATATGTAAAGCTATGTGGTGCCCATTATAATAAATAGAAAGCTACAGTTGTGTTTAAAAGTGTACACACCCCGGCAGAATTTTTGCTTTCTTGGCCTTGTTTCAGAGAATATGAATGATAACAAAAAAACTTTTTCTCCACTCATGGTTATTGGTTGGGTGAAGCCATTTATTGTCAAACTAGTGTGTTTTCTCTTTTTAAATCTTAATGACAACCAAAAACATCCAAATGACCCTGATCAAAAGTTCACATACCCTGGTGATTTTGGCCTGATAACATGCACACAATTTGACACAAATGGGTTTGAATGGCTACTAAAGGTAACATCCTCACCTGTTACCTGTTTGCTTGCAATCAGAGTGTGTGCATAAAAGCTGAGTGAATTTCTGGGATCTAGACAGACTCTTGCATCTCTCATCCAGCCACTGACATTTCTAAATTGTGAGTCATGGGGAAAGCAAAAAAATTGTCAACGGATCTACAGGAAAAAGCAGTTGAACTATATAGCACAGGAAAGGGATACAAACAAATATCAAAGGAATTGATAATGCCAGTCAGCAGCGTTCAAACTGTGATTAACAAATGGAAAATCAGGGGCTCTGTAAAAACCAAACCACAGTCAGGAAGACCAACAAAAATTTCGGCCACAATTGCCAGGAAAATAGTTCGGGATGCAAAGAAAAACCCACAAATAACATCAGCTGAAATTCAGGACTCTCTGAAAACTAGCAGTGTGGCTGTTTCAAGATGCAAAATAAGGAGGCACTTGAAGAAAAATGGGCTGCATGGTCGAGTCGCCAGCAGAAAGTGATTACTGCGCAAATGCCACAAAGTATCTCGCCTACAATACGTCAAACAGTGCAGAGACAAGCCTCAAAACTTCTGGAACAAGGTCATTTGGAGTGATGAGACCAAAATTGAACTTTTTGGCCACAACCATAAACGTTACATTTGGAGAGAGGTCAACAAGGCCTACGATGAAAGGAACACCATTCCTAAAGTAAAGAGCGGAGGTGGATCGCTGATGTTTTGGAAATGTGTGAGCTACAAAAGCACAGGAAACTTGGTAGAAGTTGAAGGAAAGATGAATGCAGCACGTTATCAGCAAATACTGGAGGCAAATTTGAACTCATCAGCCCGGAAGCTGCGCATGGGACATACTTGGACATTCTAACATGACAATGATCCAAAACACAAGGCCAAGTCGATCTGTCATTGGCTACAGCAGAACAAAGTGAAGATTCTGGAGTGGCCATCTCAGTCTCCTGACCTGAATATCATTGAGAAAATCTGGGGAGATCTCAAGCGCGCAGTTCACGCTAGACAGCCCAGGAATTTACAGGAACTAGAGGCTTTTTGCCAAGAAGAATGGGCAGCTTTACCATCTGAGAAAATAAAGAACCTCATCCACATCTACCACAAAAGACTTTAAGCTGTCATTGTAGTTAGAGGGAGCAATACACGGTATTAAGAACTGGGGTATGTGAACTTTTGATCAGGGTCATTTGGATGTTTTTGGTTGTCATTAAGATTTAAAAAGAGAAAACACAGTAGTTTGACAATAAATGGCTTCACCCAACCAATAACCATGAGTGGAGAAAAACATTTTTTGTTATCATTCATATTCTCGGAAACAAGGCCAAAAAAGGAAAAATTCTGCCGGGGTATGTAAACTTTTGAGCACAACTGTATACAGGTGCGGTAACCATACAAAAATAGCTAACATATTTACCAAAGGAATTAAAGTACATCGTGCATGTAAACAATCAAATTGTCCATAAAGTATTAGCCATATATGGTCCCCGCTAAAGAGATTGATGAACCAAAAGTAGTGGTACAGCAAGAGTACTTACTAGCGAGTGCCAAATAGTAGTGCCAGCCCCAACGTGCGTTTCGGTGTGTGCCTTCTTCCGGGTGTGTAGCATCATAAGCAGTGTGTCCCATAAATAAACATAAGGTACCAATAGCAGCAACCATAAAATAAAGAATATTCATGAGGAACGAGTCGGCGGTAAGGATAGGACAGACCTGTGCCGATGTCATTGCAAGAACGCCGCCTCCCTAGTGTATCAGAATAGGCGTGCAACCCAACACCACGCCCACTGAGGTCACATGAGCGGAGAGAAAGTAAGGGTACACATGCAGCCAAAAGCCACGCCCACGGAGGGTCACATAAACGGAAAGACTAAATGAGTGTGAAGCCTAAAGTCACGCCCACTAAAAGTCACATGAGCGGAGGAGCAGTCACTCAGAAGCACGCCACCCTTAATCGCAAATAGTGATGTAGGGGGAGAACGGGAGGAAGGCACGCGCATAGATGGAAAGTCACAGTTAGATATAAGAAAACCTGTCACAAAAGGTCAAAATAGAGAACAGCTCAGTGAGAGGTAAACCCAGACATATAGCACAACAGGGTACTAATTAGTATTAACTTTTACCAGACATGGAGAATATATAGTATTAACTTTTACCAAACATGGAGAGTATATGGATATCTAGGTATGACAGAAGGGGTTTAAAGCCTGGACATAAAAAAGAAGCATATATGTCAAATGACGACCTGTATGGTAAAGAATCAACAAAAAAGGTTTTATGCAATCTTAACATATACAATTTATACTATCTTAAGATATAGGTCAGGGAGAACCAGATAAGAAAGAAACAAAAAAGGGAAGGAAAACCCAAGTTGGAGATTGGGGGCCCCCTGGGGCATCAAGGACATGAATTCAACACAGGTGGCAACATGGTACCAATGATGCCAGTGATATGAGCCATGCCCTGATGTCATGGAGGAAACCCCAATAAGGATAAACAAGGAAAATGCCCCAGAAAGAGAAAAAGACAAATACCCGGATCCAAAAGCTATTAAGAGTATGGATAAAGCTGAAAGACATACAGAAAAATGAACCTGCAAGTCATTTAAAAAATGAAGTTGGACAAGTCAATAACATTGGTTATATGCATATAATAAGAACATAGTATATATCCGCATGAAACAAACTGATGTCCAGATGTAGTAGATATAGGCTGTTAAAGCCTAATTGTCCGCATCTTGTCTAGTGGTGCCTTCTCATCCTATTCTCTTATTTCTCCTCTTCAAAATGATGCCAGGAGGCATCCACATCCTCTTCAACATGGATACAAGCAAGAGCCAACATCAAGGTACGGTAAGTATATACTAAAAGATGATAAATGGGACATTATTAGGATTGTAGCAACAAACACAATTAAAAATAATTTTAGTTTAAAACATTATAAAAACATGATGCCAAAAATACGGCTGGAGGGGAAAAAGGGGAGGGAGATTAGAGAAATGGAGTAATAGTCAAGGCCTCATTAAGGCCATGGGGATGTAACGTTTTCAAAGTCCAGATCCATCTTGATTCTTTTTGGGCCAGGAGTCGGCTGGTATTACCACCACGCAGGTTCAAATATATGTGGTCTATCTCCTTAACCCGAAGGATCACAAGCACCACGCAGGTTCAAATATATGTGGTCTATCTCCTTAACCCGAAGGATCACAAGCGTTATGGAGCTTAAAATGTTTAGGTATTGTCGTTAATAGATCCAAATTGTCTTCTGTAGCAGCTGCCATGATGTCCTGGACAAGTTCTCTCGCTCAAATTTTGAGCATCCTAGTTGTCATGCCTATATATATTAAGGAGCAGGGCCATGTAGCAAGATATATTACGCTATGTGTTGTACAGGTAATAGGGTATGTGATATCAAACTCCTTTCCAGTCGAAGAGAGAAACTTCTTAGTCTTTTCAATATTAAGGCAAGTTATATAGGAGCCGCATGGAGTGAAGCCCCAATTCCTCTTCTTATCGGTTGGTTTGATGTCAGTAATCCGTGACTGATTAGTCGGTGTATAATATCTCCGAACCAAATGGTCCTGTAAATTTAAAGATCTACGTGCAGTGATAGATGGATTTGTAGGGAGGTATTGTTTAAGGGTGCGATCAGCCAATAGGATGAGCCAATGTTTTTTAAAAATGTCATACATCCTCTGCCATTGAGAATGGTATTGAGTCACCATTCTCACAGGATTGGCTTGCACCGATTGTCTCTTAGGATAGATTAATTGTTGACGAGTAGCATTTTTCGCTCGATTGTAGGCATACTTAATGCTTCTCTTACTGTACTCTCTATCCAAAAACCTCCCTTTCATTTCCTCTGCTCTCATTTCAAAGTCTTCAATGGTAGAACAAATCTGTCTGATTCTAAGAAACTGACTAATTGGAACTGATCTAACCACATGTCTTGGATGTGAAGAAGAGGTGTGCAAGACAGCATTGACGGCTGTCTCTTTCCGATAGACATCAGACTGTAAAATGCCAGATTCACCCCTTTTAATAGTCACATCCAAGAAATCAATCTTTTGATAATCGAATTTATACGTCAGTCTGATAATAAGTTCATTAGAATTCAGTTCTTGAAAAAAACGGAGTAGTTCTACAGATGTACCTCGCCAGATCAAAAATACATCATCAATGTACCGGGTCCAAAAAATGACCCGGTCCATTGATGAGCATCAATGTGATGAGAAGAGCTCCCTCTCCCACAGCCCCAGGAACAAGTTAGCATAAGAGGGCGCACAGGCTGCCCCCATTGCTGTTCACTGGAGCTGCAGGAAGAAGGACCCATTGAAGACAAAAAAGTTTTTGGTGAGTACAAACTCCAACAGTGTTAGAATGAAGTCTCTCTCATCAAAGGTAAATTGAGACATGGAAAGGAAATGGGCAACGGCTCTCAGTCCATCACCATGGCGGATACTCGTATTTAATGACTACACATCACAAGTAACAAGAAGCATATCCTTGTCAATGTGAGTGGAGTCAATTTTTTGTAGATCAGATGTATCACGTAGATAGGAGGGAATTTTTTTTGCCACCAAAGGTTTAAGAAATAATCCACATACTTACTGATCTCTGTGTGAGTCCTCCAATACCATCAATTATGGGTCTACCCAGAGTGGTCTTCATATCTTTATGGACCTTCCGTAACAAGTACAGCGTTGAAACAGATGGATCCTTCACCAATAATGTGTCATACAATTCCCTGGTGATAATGCCTCTCTCTATCCCAGCTAAAAGGATTTTGTTGAGTTGATCTTTGAAAGATAATAAGAGATTGAACGTCAGTTTTTTGTAACACTGATGGTCTTTAAGCATTTTATTTGCCTCTGCCTCATACATTTTAGTTGGCCACACCACAACGTTGCCACTCGTGCCAGCTGGTTTGAATATAACGTCTTTTATTGCTTTAAGACGTTTCAAACCGATGTGTTCAGACATTCTAAGGTTATCATTGTGTATATTGATAGGTATGCTATATAAATCCTCAGAAACCAGCTGAACAAAGATGTCAACGTTGGGGCATAGTGACAATGGTGGAAAAATTTTTGATTTTGGTCGTATGGATATTGGAACCTTACCTAAAGAAGGTATATTGTGTTCAGCCGCCAATCCCTCCAAAACTCTCAAAGCCTCCTGTTCCTCTGGCATTGGAAAATGCTTCTGTATATCTTCATTATGAAACAATTTTTTGAAAAGTAGAGTTCTGGCAAAAATGTATACGTCAAAGCTGTTAACTGATCAAGTCGCAGGATGGAGATAGCATATAACAGGATGGGGGCGCACATAGCCCTCAATTTAATAAAATAGGTCCCACATAGCCAAACATTCAATATAATAGGCCCCTCATAGCTTTACATATAATATAAAGAGATCTTCAAAACCCTCCATTTAATACAGTGGGCCCCATGTAGCCATGCAAGTAATATAATGGGTCCCACAAAGAACTCCATTTAATATAATATGACCTTTATAGCTTTCTACTTATTATAATGGGCACCACATAGCTTTACATATAACATGGGCCCCACAAAACCCTTCATTTAATATAATGTGCACCACATAGCTCTCAATTTATTATATGGACCCTATATAGCCCTCCATTTAATATAATGGGCCCCATATAGCCCTCCATTTAATATACTGAATCCAACATAGCCCTCCGTTTAATATAAGGGGTCACATATAGCCCTCCACATAATATAATGGGTACCACATAGCTCTCCATTTAATATAAAGGGCCCCGCATGGCACTAAATTTAATATAACGGCCCCATATACCCTTTCATCTATAATAAAACCGGGGATGTGTGTCTCTGTCTGAAGCCTTTATAGACTGCGCATGCGCGACGCGCAGTCTGGCTCCAGACAGAAGTAGGCATCCATCCGTTACAGGTAAGAGGAGTGTATGGCGCCGGAGTTCGCGGTATGCGTAGACACTGAGCGCATACCACGATCTCCGGCGCCATACTTACATACTTACCTGACCGGGAGGAGCGTTTCCGCGGCGTCTCTCTTTGCCGGAGACCGGGGGCGGAGTGAAGGCATCGGATCGGCACATGCGCATAGTGCTATCCGGCGCCATTTTACGTCTTCAGCAAAATGGCACCGGACAGTGTGGTGCTCCGGCGCCGCACTCCTTCCCCGGCATCCGACAGAACAGGACACCGCAGCGCTGTAGCACAGGGAAGAAAGGTGAGTATAAAGTGTTTATTTTTTTGTATGCGTGTACAGCATGAAAGGCATGAGGGGGCCACACATACCAGGATTGTGGGATGAGGAGACCATGCATACCAGGATTGGGGGGTGAGGGGACCATGCATACCAGGATAGGGATCTGGGGGGACCATGCATACCAGGATGAGGGGACCATGCATACCAGGATTGAGGGGGTGAGGGGACCATGCATACCAGGATTGAGGGGTGAGGGGACCATGCATACCAGGATAGGGATCTGGGGGGACCATGCATACCAGGATGAGGGGTACCATGTATACCAGGATTGGGGGGTGAGGGGACCATGCATACCAGGATTGGGGGGTGAGGGGACCATGCATACCAGGATTGGGGGGTGAGGGGACCATGCATACCAGGATTGGGGGGTGAGGGGACCATGCATACCAGGATTAGGGGATGATGGGGTGCCATGCATACCAGGATTGGGGGGTGACGGGACCATGCATATCAGTATTGGGGGGGTGAGAGGACCATGCATATCAGGATTGGGGGGTGAGGGGACCATGCATATCAGGATTGGGGGATGAGAGGACCATGCATACCAGGAGGAGGGGTACCATGCATACCAGGATTGGGGGGTGAGGGGACCATGCATACCAGGATTGGGGGGTGAGGGGACCATGCATACCAGGATTGGGGGGTGAGGGGACCATGCATACCAGGATTGGGGGGAGAGTGGTGCCATGCATACCAGGATTGGGGGGTGAGGGGTGCCATGCATACCAGAATAGGGATAAGGGGTGCCATGCATACCAGGATGAGGGATGGGGTGCCATGCATACAAGGATGAGGGGTACCATACATACCAGGATAGGGATGAGAGGTATCATGTATACCAGGATGGGGATGTGGAGTGCCATGTATACCAGGATTGGGGATGAGGAGAGCCATGCATACCAGGGTTGGGGATGAGAGAGCCATGCATACCAGGGTTGGGGATGAGGGGTGCAATGCATACCAGGATTGGGGATGAGGGGTGCCATGCATAGCAGGATTGGGGATGAGGGGTGCCATGCATACCAGGATTGGAGATGAGGGGTGCCATGCATACCAGGATTGGGGATGAGGGGTGCCATGCATACCAGGATTGGGGATGAGGGAGCCATGCATACCAGGACCAGGATTGGGGATAAGGGAGGCATGCATACCAGGATTGGGGATGAGGGGTGCCATGCATACCCGGATTGGGGATGAGGGGTGCCATGCATACCGGGATTGGGGATGAGGGGGCCATGCATACTGGGATTGGGGATGAGGGGTGCCATGCATACCGGGATTGGGGATGAGGGGTGCCATGCATACCGGGATTGGGGATGAGGGGTGCCATGCATACCGGGATTGGGGATGAGGGGTGCCATGCATACCGGGATTGGGGATGAAGGAGCCATGCATACCGGGATTGGGGATGAGGGGGGCCATGCATACCGGGATTGGGGATGAGGGGGGACATGCATACCGGGATTGGGGATGAGGGGTGCCATGCATACCGGGATTGGGGATGAGGGGTGCCATGCATACCGGGATTGGGGGTGAGGGGTGCCATGCATACCGGGATTGGGGATGAGGGGTGCCATGCATACCAGGATGAGGGACACCATACATACCAGGATAGGGATGAGGGATGGGGTACCATACATACCAGGATAGGATGAGGAGTACCACACATACCTGGATAGGGATGAGGAGTACCACACACACCAGGATTGGGATGAGGGGGCCACGCATACCAGGATTGGGGTGTGAGGGGTGCCATGCATACCAGGATTGGGGGTGAAGGGTGCCATGCATACCAGGATTGGGGGTGAGGAGTGCCATGCATACCAGGATTGGGGGTGAAGGGTGCCATGCATACCAGGATTGGGGGTGAGGGGTGCCATGCATACCAGGATTGGAGGTGAGGGGTGCCATGCATACCAGGTTAGGGGTGTCATGCATACCAGGATAGGGGTGAGGGGTGCCATGCATATCAGGATAGGGGTGAGGGGTGCCATGCATACCAGGACAGGATGGGGGCAGCACAAATACCAGGAGGGGGGTAGCACATACCAGCATGGGAGACCATATACCAATAAAAATGCTTGCCACACAGGCGTAGAACGGGTTCAATAGCTAGTTTAATATAATGGGCCTCACATAGCCCTCCATTTAATGTAATGGATACCACATAGCCCTCAAATTAATATAATGGATCTGACATACCCCTTCAATTAATGTAATGGGCATCACATAGCTTTACAAATAAAATAATGGGCCAAATATAACCCTCCATTTAATGTTATGAGCCCCACATGGATTTTCTTATAATATATTGGAACCCACATAGCCCTCCATTCAATATAAGGGGTCCCATATATCCCTCCATTTATTATAATGTGCCCTACCTACATAGCCTTCCATTTAATATAATGTGACCCACAAAACCCTTCATTTAATACAATGGGCCCCATGTAGCCCTGTAATTAATATAATGGGTCCCACAAAAAACTCCATCTATAATATAACTAGAGATGCTTACCTCTGTCTCAAGCTTTTATAGACTGCGCAAGCACGACACATCTGTGCAGTCTGGCTCCAGACAGAAGAACGCATGTAGGTGTTACAGCTAAGAGGAGTGTGTATGGAGCCGGAGATCACGGCATGCGTAGACAATGAATGCATACCCCGATCTTTGGCGCCATACTTACCTGATCGGGAGGAGCGTTGCTGCGGCGCCACTCTTTTCTCTGTGTGCCCGCTAGTAAGGAGAATGAATATTCAGTGCTCCTCACTCCCATGGGCGTCGGGAGCAGTGAATATTCATTTTCTTTAGCAACAGGCACACGCAGGAGTTGCAGCAGCCATCTCCTGCCTCCTGTGTCAGCTCCTGCGCCGCTTCCCCCACAGTGTTTGTGTGTATGTATGTATGTATATACACTGCTCAAAAAATAAAGGGAACACTTAAACAACAGAATATAACTCCAACTAAATCAAACTTCTGTGAAATCAAACTGTCCACTTAGGAAGCAGCACTGATTGACAATCAATTTCACATGCTGTTGTGCAAATGGAATAGACAATAGATGGAAATTATTGGCAATTATCAAGACACCCTCAATAAAGTAGTGGTTCTGCAGGTGGGGACCACAGACCACATCTCAGTACCAATGCTTTCTGGCTGATGTTTTGGTCACTTTTGAATGTTGGTTGTGCTTTCACACTCGTGGAAGCATGAGACGGACTCTACAACCCACAGAAGTTGCTCAGGTAGTGCAGATCATCCAGGATGGCACATCAATGCGAGCTGTGGCAAGAAGGTTTGAGGTCTGTCAGCGTAGTGTCCAGAGGCTGGAGGCGCTACCAGGAGACAGGCCAGTACACCAGGAGACGTGGAGGGGGAGCCCTGCAAAATGACCTCCAGCAGGCCACAAATATGCATGTGTCTGCACAAACGGTTAGAAACCGACTCCATGAGGGGGGTATGAGGGCCCGACGTCCACAGATGGGGGTTGTGCTCACAGCCAAACACCGTGCAGGACGCTTGGCATTTGCCACAGCCCTGTGCTCTTCACAGATGAAAGCAGGTTCACACTAAGCACATGTGACAGACGTGACAGAGTCTGGAGACGCCGTGGAGAGCGATCTGCTACCTGCAACATCCTTCAGCATGACCGGTTTGGCAGTGGGTCAGTAATGGTGTGGGGTGGCATTTCTTTGGAGGGCCGCACAGCCCTGCATGTGCTCGCCAGAGGTAGCCTGACTGCCATTAGGTACTGAGATGAGATCCTCAGACCCCTTGAGAGACCATATGCTGGTGTGGTTGGCCCTGGGTTCCTCCTAATGCAGGACAATGCCAGACCTCATGTGGCTGGAGTGTGCCAGCAGTTCCTGCAAGAAGAAGGCATTGAAGCTATGGACTGGCCCTCCCGTTCCCCAGACCTGAATCCGATTGAGCACATCTGGGACATCATGTCTCGCTCCATCCACCAACGTCACATTGCACCACAGACTGTCCAGGAGTTGGCGGATGCTTTAGTCCAGGTCTGGGAGGAGATCTCACAGGAGACCATCCACAACCTCATCAGGAGCATGCCCAGGCAAAAAAGTGTGAAACAACAGAAAATATGTCTTATATTATAGGTTCTTCAAAGTAGCCACCTTTTGCTTTGATGACTGCTTTGCACACTCTTGGCATTCTCTTGATGAGCTTCAAAAGGTAGTCACCGGAAATGGTTTTCACTTCACAGGTGTGCCCTGTAAGGTTTAATAAGTGGGATTTCTTGCCTTATAAATGGGGTTGGGACCATTAGTTGTGTTGTGCAGAAGTCAGGTGGATACACAGCTCATAGTCCCACTGAATAGACTGTTAGAATTTGTATTATGGCAAGAAAAAAGCAGCTAAGTAAAGAAAAACGAGTGGCCATCATTACTTTAAGAAATGAAGGTCAGTCAGTCTGAAAAATTGGGCAAACTTTGAAAGTGTCCCCAAGTGCAGTTGCAAAAACCATCAAGCGCTACAAAGAAACTGGCTCACATGAGGACCGCCCCAAGAAAGGAAGACCAAGAGTCACCTCTGCTTCTGAGGATAAGTGTATCCGAGTCACCAGCCTCAGAAATCGCAGGTTAACAGCAGCTCAGATTAGAGACCAGGTCAATGCCACACAAAGTTCTAGCAGCAGACACATCTCTACAACAACTGTTAAGAGGAGACTTTGTGCAGCAGGCCTTCATGGTAAAATAGCTGCTAGGAAACCACTGCTAAGGACAGGCAACAAGCAGAAGAGACTTGTTTGGCCTAAAGAACACAAGGAATGGACATTAGACCAGTGGAAATCTGTGATTTAGTCTGATGAGTCCAAATTTGAGATCTTTGGTTCCAACCACCGTGTCTTTGTGGGATGCAGAAAAGGTGAGCGGATGGACTCTACATGCCTGGTTCCCACCGTGGAGCATGGAGGAGGAGGTGTGATGGTGTGGGGGTGCTTTGCTGGGGACCCTGTTGGGGATTTATTCAAGATTGAAGGCATACTGAACCAGCATGGCTACCACAGCATCTTGCAGCGGCATGCTATTCCATCCGGTTTGCGTTTAGTTGGACCATCATTTATTTTTCAACAGGACAATGACCCCAAACACACCTCCAGAATGTGTAAGGGCTATTTGACCAAGAAGGAGAGTGATGGGGTGGTACGCCAGATGACCTGGCCTCCACAGTCACCAGACCTGAACCCAATCGAGACGGTTTGGGGTGAGCTTGACAGCAGAGTGAAGGCAAAAGGGCCAACAAGTGCTAAGCATCTCTGGGAACTCCTTCAAGATTGTTGGAAGACCATTTCCGGTGACTACCTCTTGAAGCTCATCAAGAGACTGCCAAGAGTGTGCAAAGCAGTCATCAAAGCAAAAGGTGGCTACTTTGAAGAACCTAGAATATAAGACATATTTTCAGTTGTTTCACACTTTTTTGTTAACTATATAATTCTACATGTGTTAATTCATAGTTTTGAAGCCTTCAGTGTGAATGTACATTTTTCATAGTCATGGAAATACAGAAAAATCGATAAATGAGGTGTGTCCAAACTATTGGTCTGTACTGTATATACATTCAGGAGACCTTGCTTATAAAAAGGGTGCGAAGCTTAGAGCTTCATTTAGGCCCCGCGGAGTCCAGAGTAAGAATGCATCTGGCCTCTTTATGGGCCAGAAGTTTTGCTGCATTGCCTCCCCGGGAGCCAAGATGTAACACATCTATTCCATGTACCTTCAATGTCCTTGGGTCCAAATTATGTATGGCCCGGACGTGGCGTAGTAATGTGTTGAGATCCCGGGATCATCCGCCGTCTTGGCCGTGCTAATGTCCCGCGAGTGCTCCTGCACCCTGACTCATAGCTCTCGCGTAGTCAGTCTAATGTATATCAGGCCGCAGCCACAAGTGGCATGATAGACGACATTAGTGGTACCACACGAGATGTAATTCGTAATCCTAAATACAAGAGAGCCGTCAGATGATGCAAAGGATGCACTTCGGAAGAAATTGGCGCAGGCAAGACAGTGGCCACAGGGAAAGCAAACCACAGTGGGTCCGAAATTAGTTTGATGGAGATGGAACATAGTTGGAGGACACCAAGAGATCTCCCAAGTTTTTGGCCCGCCGAGCCTTCATCAGTGGGGGATTACCAAGGTGGCTTCGCAGGGAGGGCTCCATGCCAAGCATACCCCAATGTTTAGTCAAAATCGTCCGAATAGAGTCCCATTCGTGATTGAAGGTAGAAATATAGCGGGTACCTTCTTGTTCTTTCACCGCCTCCCCCGAACAGGCTGGGTACAATAACTGGTTACAGGGAGTTCCCCGTGCCATCCGATAGCCACGGCCGATGCTCCTGTTACTATATCCACGATTCCTAAAACGATCAGCCAGATCTGCGGCTTGTGTCTCAAATTTAGTCAGTGGAGCAAATCCGCCTCATCCTGTCCGACCGGGACGGCCCTAATCTTCGATGAATTATGTGCGGACTCAGTGTTTCAAAGCATTTACTGCCATAGGTTTGCTGTAGACGTCAGTCTGAATAGCGGAGTGGGCATCCACCTCCAGAGTGACGTCAAGAAAATCAACGCATTTAGCATGATGTGTATAAGTGAGTTTGATCCCAAGTGAGTTAGAAATGAGTCGCACCATAAAATTATCAAGCTCCTTCACCGTCCCCCGCCAAAAAAATAAAATTTCATCGATGTATCTCAGCAAAGACTCAACCTGGTCCACGCCCCGCGCGCCCTCATCACCAAAGAGGTCCCTCTCCCATGCCCCAAGGAAGAGGCTGGCGTACGAGGGCGCGCAGGCCGCCCTCATGGCTGTGCCTCGCTTTTGGAGATACACCATATCTTTAATTAAAAAATAATTTTGTGAGAGGACGAGGTGAAGGAGCTCAAAGATAAATTCAAGCGATGGGCCGTCCAGGTCGGAGGTTCCGAGGAAGAGGCGGACCACTTAAGGCCCAGATCATGGCTGATACAAGTGTACAGGCTCTCAACATCGGCCGTCACCATCAGAGTGCCGTCCTCCACAAGGACGCTATCAACCCGAGTAAGGACGTTCGTTGTGTCCTTTATATATGGTGGATAAACTCAACAAGGGGCCTGAGATGTCTGTCAATGTATTTGCATATCAATTCGCATAGGCCTCCCAAACCAGGCACGATTGGACGTCCCGGGGGGCTGACAGCGTCCTTGTGGATCTTGGGGAGGAGATAGAAGGTAGCCGTTTTTGGAAACTGCATTGTAAGAGCCTCCACTGTTTTCTTGTTGATAACTCCTTGTTCACAGGCATGAGCCAGGATCCCCTGGAGCACCGCGGAGAACGTTGCTGTTGGTTTAAAAGATAATTTAGTATAGATGTTGAGCCCCGTAATTGGCGAAGTGTCTCCTTTTCATATTTGGAAAAGGGCCATAACACTATGTTCCCTCACTTGTCTGCCGGTTTAAAGAACACGTCTTGAAGAGACTGCAACTGTTGAATGGCTACATGTTGGAAGTGTGTCAAATTATCAAATCTCCGGCGTGTGGAGAGACGTCTAAGGTCCTCCGTGACCAATCGCACAAATATCTCCACAGCCGGACTGAGGGACAAGGGTGGGAAACATGTGGATTTAGGGTACAAGCATTGTAATGACCCACCTGTTGAAAGAGTTCCCTGCTTCAAAAGGAAGTCCTCTAAATTTTGTAGGGCCTCTTCCTCCACAGCGCTCATAAGGTCTCCATCACCACGCGACCTTGAATGGAGTTTATGGAGAATCAGTTTGCGGGCAAACATGTGGAGGCTCTTGACAGCAGTGAAAAAAAGAATGGCATTTGTTGGTGAAAATGATAGGCCTCTCCCAAGAACTTCCACCTGTGCAGCAGATAGTATACAGTATGTGTAGATAGGTTAATGATACGGAGCCCCCCCCTGGGATACACCAACCTGGAATGGAGTCGTCTGTTTCCTTCTGTTATTGAGTCTAGTCTGGACCCTTTGTGGCGGGTAGGTGGGTTGTCTGGCACTGAGAGCCTGATGGTTCCAGAGGGAAACGGTCATCTGTAGACGTCAATGACGCTGTTGATACCGAACGTGAGCGGGAATAGTTGCTGTTCCTAAAACGAGAGAGTGTGACGTCTCAGATGGAAACCTCCATCTATAAACACTCGAGGTCTGTTTATCCCGTATATCACGTTGTAATTTTTGGTCTTACTTGAATAAATTTCTTTGACCCACTTTTGGGATTCAGCGTCAATGTCGTCATTTAGTTTCTTCAGATCGTCACCAGTCATGTCTCTCTTGAGCTGGATCTGAAGCTGCTCAATTTCAGTTTCAATCTCTGAAAGGGATGCCTCATTCATCTTCTTTTTACTCACTCTTTTCTCCTTTGTCCTCATACTGCTTGAGTCGGCAGGTTTTCGTGATACACCAGTCCACTGGTAACTGGTGTATTTGCGACTCTTTTTGTATAATATACTGGGCCTCCGTTTGACTCAATTTAATATAGTAGGTCCCACATAGCCCTACAATTAATGTATTGGGCACCACATAGCTTTACATATAATATAATGGATCTTACCTACGCCTCCATTTAATGTAATGGGCCCCACTTAGATTTTCTAATAATATATTGGCAGCCACATAGCACTCCATTCAATATAAGGGGTCCCAATTAGCCCTCCATTTATTAAAATGTGCTCTACATAACATTCCATTTAATATAATTGGAACCGCAAAACCCTTCATTTAATATAATCGGCCCCACATAGCCCAACATTCAATATAATGGACCCCACATAGATCTACCTATAATATAAAGAGCCCTACAAAACCCTCTATTTAACACAATCGGCCCCACGTAGCCCTGTAATTATTATATTGGACCTCGCATAGCCCTCCATTTAATATAATGAGCGCCACATGGCACTCCGTATAACAGGCCACACCCTCCCTTTGCCATTGCAGTGCCACCGGAGCACACCCTTTCCCGTTGGCGTGCTATCGGAGCACACCCTTTTCCATTGGCTTGTCACCAGAGCGCACCTTTTCCCATTGGCATGCCTCCATTCAATATAAAGGATCCCATATAGCCTTCCATTTATTAGAATACACCCTACATAGCCTTCCCTTTAATATAATCAAACCCACAAAACTCTTTCTTTAATATAATATAATGGATCCCATACAGCCCTCCATTTAACATACTGAGTCCAACTTAGCCCTCCATTTAATATAAGGGGTCACATATAGCCCTCCACATAAATTAATGGGTACCACATAGCTCTCCATTTAATATAAAGGGCCCCACATGGCACTAAATTTAATATAATGACCCCATATACCCTCTAATTTAATATGATGGGCCCCACATAGCCCTCCATTTAATTTAATGGGTACCACATAGCCCTCAAATTAATATAATGGTTCCGACATAGCCCTTCAATTAATGGAATGGGCACCACATAGCTTTACATATAAAATAATGGGCCAAATATAACGCTCCATTTAATGTTATGGGCCCCACATGGATTTTCTTATAATATATTGGGACCCACATAGCCCTCCATTCAATAAGTGGTCCCATATAGCCCTCCATTTATTATAATGTGCCCTACATAGCCTTCCATTTAATATAATGTGACCCCAAAAAAACCCTTCATTTAATACAATGGGCCCCGTGTAGCCCTGAAATTAATATAATGGGTCCCACAAAAAACTCTATTTAATATAATGTGATCTGCATAACATTCTATCTATAATATAACCGGCCGAGCGTCCGTCTGTCTGAAGCCTATAGACTGCGCATGCGCAACGCGCAGTCTGGCTCCAGACAAAAGAACGCATGGAGCCGTTACAGGTAAGAGGAGTGTATGGCGCCGGAGATCGCGGTATGCGTAGACACTGAACGCATACCGCAATCTCCGGCGTCATACTTACATACTTACCTGACCGGGAGGAGCGTTGCCGCGGCGCCCCTCTTCTGGCCAGAGACCGGGGGCGGAGTGAAGGCGTCGGAATCGCGCATGCGCATAGCGCTATCTGGCGCCATTTTACTGAAGACATTTGCATTGTGTCTTCAGCAAAATGACGCCGGACAGCACGTTGCTCTGGCGCCGCATTCCTCCCCCGGCAGAACAGGACACAGCAGCGCTGAAGTACAGGGAAGAAAGGTGAGTATAAGTGTTTTTTGTTTGTATGTGTGCAGAGGAGTACCATGCATACCAGGATTGGGGAGTGAGGGGGCCACACATACCAGGATTGGGGGATGAGGGGTGCCATGCATACCAGGATTGGGGGATGAGGGGGCCACACATACCAGGAATGGGGGATGAGGGGACCACACATACCAGGATTGGGGGATGAGGGGGCCACACATACCAGGATTGGGTGGATGAGGGGTACCATACATACCAGGATTGAGGGATGAGGGGGCCACACATACCGGGATTGGGGGATGAGGGGACCATGCATACCAGGATTGGGGGATGAGGAGGCCACGCATACCAGGATTGGGGGATGAAGGGTACCATGCATACCAGGATTGTGGGTGAGGGGTACCATGCATACCAGAATTGGGGGATGAGAGTACCATACATACCAGGATTGGGGGGTGAGGGGTACCATTCATACCAGGATTGGGGGATGAGGGGTACCATGCATACCCGGATTGGGGGATGAGGAGTGCCATGCATACCAGGATAGGAGATGGAGGGTGCCACGCATACCAGGATAGGGGATGGGGGGTGCCATGCATACGAGTATTGGGGGAAGAGGGGTGCCATGCATACCAGGATTGGGGGAATAGGGGTGTCATGCATGCCAGGATTGAGGGGCGAGGGGTACCATGCATACCAGGATTGAGGGGTGAGGGGTACCATGCATACCAGGATAGGGGAATGAGGGGTACCATGCATACCTGGATTGGGGGATGAGGGCTACCATGCATACCAGGATAGGGATCTGGGGGGGCCATGCATACCAGGATTCGGATAAGGGGCCATGCATACCAGGATAGGGATGAGGGGTACCATGTATACCAGGATAGGGATGAGGGGTACCATGCATACCAGGATGAGGGAGCTATGCATACCAGGATGAGGGGCGCCATGCATGCCAGGATTGGGGATGACGGGTGCCATGCATGCCAGGACTGGGGATGAGGGGTGCCATGCATACCAGTATTGGAGGTGAAGGGTGGCATGCATACCAGGATAGGGATGAGGCGTGCCATGCATACCAGGATAGGGATGAGGGGTGCCATGCATACCAGGATTGGGGGATGAGGGGACCATGCATATCAGGATTGAGGGATGAGGAGGCCACACATACCAGGATTGGGGGATGAGGGGTGCTATGCATACCAGGATTAGTGGTGAGAGGTGCCATGCATACCAGGATTGGGGGTGAGGGGTGCCATGCTTACCAGGATTGAGGGTGAGGGGTGCCATGCATACCAGGATTGAGGGTAAGGGGTGCCATGCATACCAGGATTGGGGGGTGAGGGGTGCCATGCAAACCAGGATAGGGATGAGGTGTACCATGCATAACAGGATAGGGATGAGGGCAGCACATAACAGGATGGGGGAACAGGATTGAGGAGCACAAATACCAGGATGGGGGCAGCACAAATACCAGGATGGGGGCAGCACAAATACCAGGATGGGGGCAGCACAAATACCAGGATGGGAGACCATATACCAATAAAAATGCTCGCCACCCGGGCGTAGAACGGGCTCAATAGCTAGTTTATTATAATGGGACCTGCATAGCCCTCCATTTAATATAGTGGACCCCACATAACCCTCCATTTAAAATAATGGTCCCCACGTAGTCTTCCATTTAATATAATGAGCGCCACTTAGCCATTCATATAATATCACAGGACCTACATAGCCTTCCATTTAATATAAGGGGACACATATAGGCCTCCACGTAATATAATGGGCCCCACATGGCAGCAAATTTAATAATGTCAAATATACCCTATCATTTAATATACCGTATTTTTCAGACTATAAGATGCACTGGACCAAAATACGCACCTAGGTTTTAGAGGAGGAAAATAGAAAAAAAAATTGAAGCAAAAAATGTGGTCATGATGCGCTGTTAAAGGGGAGGGGGTCTCTTGCTGACACTTATAAGGGTAATGTCCCTCAATTCTGTTAATAATATCCCCCATCCTGCAATATATGGCCCCGCTCTTCCTATTATACGTGGTCCCCATCCCTATCCAGGTATGCATGGCACCGCTGATCCCCATCCTGGTATGCATGTCACTCCTCATCCTTGTATACATGGCATCCCTCATCCCTCTTCCTAGTATGCGTGGACGCTTCATCCCTCTTCCTGATATGCATGGCACCCCTCATCCTAAAATGTATGGTCCCCCTCATCCCTCTTCCTGGTATGAATGCCCCCTCCCCGATCCCCATCCTGGTATGCAAGGCACCCCTGATCCCCATCCTGGTATGCAAGGCACCCCTAATCCTGGTATGCATGGCACCCCTCATCCTTATCCTACAATGCATGGCCCCCCTCATCTCTATCCTGGTATGCAAGGCACCTCTCTTCCCTATCCTGGTATGCATGGCACCCCTCATCCCTCTTCCTGGTATGCATGGCCCCTTCATCCCTCTTCATGGTATGCATGGCACCCCTCATCCCTCTTCCTTGTATGGATAGCACCCCTCATCCCTCTTCCTGGTATGCATGGCCCCTTTATCCCTCTTCATGGTATGCATGGCACCCCTCATCCTGGTATGTATGCCCCCCCCCCCCCAATCCCTGTTCCTGGTATGCATGGTCCCTCCCCAATCCCCATCACGCTGCACACAAAAATAATAAACAATTAGGCTATGTGCCCACGATGCAGAAATGCTCAGGATTTTTTCCTGAGCGTTTCTGCATCTCCCTGGCAGAAAAAAACGCATGCGGATTGTACATGCGTTTTCCTGCCAGGGACATGCGGAAGTGAAGCGTTCTTCACATGCATTTCTGCATGCGGGTTGACAAGCGCTTTCCAAGCGATTTTAGCATCACTTGGAAAGTGCTTGTCAACTTGGTCACACTATATAAATCCATGCAAACAGCATGGATTTATATAGTGTGACCCGAGAGAATGTCAAAAAATAAAAAAATAAATCTATACTTACCCTCCGATGGCCCGCGCTGTCTCGCTTCACTGTCCCGGCTGTGGTAGACTGAAGGACCTTCCGGCGTCAGCGTCGCGTCACCCGTCACATGACTATGACGTCAGCGCAGGTCCTTCAGTACATCGCGAACTGTCGGCATGCGAGGAGGAGCGCACCGCGGGCCGCCAAAAGGCAAGTATATATTTATTTTATTCTTTTTTTTACAGTTTTCTATGGTACCCAGGTCCGGAGGAGAGTCTCCTCTCCTCTAGACCTGGGTACCATCTGCATATTAGAACGCATGGAATGCGCATCTACATACGTATGTAGTGATGCATAATCCATGCGGTCTAATGCAAGTCAATGGCGGCGAAAACGCAGCATTTCCGCAAAATAATTGGTAGTGCTGCGTTTTTTTCCGCAATGATAATCCGCAGCGGAAATTTCCACAGCATGAGCACAGCACATGCAGATTATCATTGGGGAACATGGCAAGCCTTCTACCATGCGTTTAAGTGTTTCTGCAGCGTTTTTGCCGCTGCGGAAACGCTTAAAAAACGCATCGTGGGCACACAGCCTAATGCTCACCTCCTCTCTCTACTACTGTGCTGTGTCCTGCTCTGCTGCCAGCACTGGTCTCACCGTGCGAGCCATGCATGGCGTAACTTCCATGTGCCCTTACAAGGTGAGATCAGCTGCCGGAATAGTCACCGCTACCCACGCCGGGATTGTGTGCGTGCGGAGCAGTGACTTCATACTCCTTAATAGCCAGCACACAGTGTAGCCGGGCGATCGCGTGTGCCCGCTATCAAAGAGCATGAATATTCATCCCTCTCCACTCCCATGGGCGTGGAGAAGGGTGAGTAATCATGCTCTTGAATAGCAGGCACACACGATCACCTGGCAGCAGCAGAAGGCGCGCTGCATCTATACTGTGTGCCCACTAGTAAGGAGAATGAATATTCAGTGCTCCCATGCAGTGAATATTCATTTTCATTAGCAGCAGGCACACACAGGAGCTTCAGCAGCCGGCTTCTGTCTCCTGTGCCCGCTCCTCCGCCGCTCCCCCCACAGTGTGTATGTATGTGTGTGTGTGTGTATATATGTGTATATATGTGTGTATATATATATATATACAGTACAGAACAAAAGTTTGGACACACCATCTCATTTAAAGATTTTTCTGTATTTTCATGACTATGAAAATAGTACATTCACACTGAAGGCATCAAAACTATGAATTAAGACATGTGGAATTATATACTTAACAAAAAAGTGTGAAACAACAGAAAATATGTCTTATATTCTAGGTTCTTTAAAGTAGCCACCTTTAGCTTTGATGACTGCTTTGCACACTCTTGGCATTCTCTTGATGAGCTTCAAGAGGTAGTCACCGGAAATGGTCTTCCAACAATCTTCAAGGAGTTCCCAGAGATGCTTAGCACTTGTTGGCCCTTTTGCCTTCACTCTGCGGTCCAGCTCACCCCAAACCATTCGATTGGGTTCAGGTCTGGTGACTGTGGAGGCCAGGTCATCTGGCGTAGCACCGCATCACTCTCCTTCTATGTCAAATAGCCCTTACACAGCCTGGAGGTGTGTTTGGGGTCATTGTCCTGTTGAAAAATAAATGATGGTCCAACTAAACGCAAACCGGATGGAATAGCATGCCGCTGCAAGATGCTGTAGTAGCCATGCTGGTTCAGTATTCCTTCAATTTTGAATAAATTCCCAACAGTGTCACCAGCAAAGCACCCCCACACCATCACACCTCCTCCTCCATGCTTCACGGTGGGAACCAGGCATGTAGAGTCCATCCGTTCACCTTTTCTGCGTCGCACAAAGACACGGTGGTTGGAACCAAAGATCTCAAATTTGGACTCATCAGACCAAAGCACAGATTTACACTGGTCTAATGTCCATTCCTTGTGTTCTTTAGCCCAAACAAGTGTCATCTGCTTGTTGCCTGTCCTTAGCAGTGGTTTCCTAGCGGCTATTTTACCATGAAGACCTGCTGCCCAAAGTCTCCTCTTAACAGTTGTTGAAGAGATGTGTCTGCTACTAGAACTCTGTGTGGCATTGACCTGGTCTCTAATCTGAGCTGCTGTTAACCTGCGATTTCTGAGGCTGGTGACTCAGATAAACTTATCCTTAGAAGCAGAGGTGACTCTTGGTCTTCCTTTCCTGGGGCGGTCCTCATGTGAGCCAGTTTCTTTGTAGCGCTTGATGGTTTTTGCAACTGCACTTGGGGACACTTTCAAAGTTTGCCCAATTTTTCACACTGACTGACCTTCATTTCTTAAAGTAATGATGGCCACTCGTTTTTCTTTACTTAGCTGCTATTTTCTTGCCATAATACAAATTCTAACAGTCTATTCAGTAGGACTATCTGCTGTGTATCCACCTGACTTCTGCACAACACAACTGATGGTCCCAACCCCATTTATAAGGCAAGAAATCCCACTTATTAAACCTGACAGGGCACAACTGTGAAGTGAAAACCATTTCCGGTGACTACCTCTTGAAGCTCATCAAGAGAATGCCAAGAGTGTGCAAAGCAGTCATCAAAGCAAAAGGTGGCTACTTTGAAGAACCTAGAATATAAGACATATTTTCAGTTGTTTCACACTTTTTTGTTAAGTATATAATTCCACATGTGTTAATTCATAGTTTTGATGCCTTCAGTGTGAATGTACAATTTTCATAGTCAAGAAAATACAGAAAAATCTTTAAATGAGAAGGTGTGTCCAAACTTTTGTTCTGTACTGTATATATATATATATATATATATATATATATATATATATATATATACATACATACACAGTTATATCTGGGTACCCCTATTAATCTTAAGCTTAATGTTTTATAAAAATTGGTGTTTTTGCAACAGCTATTTCAGTTTGATATATGTAATAACTGTTGGACACAGTAATGTTTCTGCCTTGAAATGAGGTTTATTGTACTAACAAGAAATGTGCAATCTGCATTCAAACAAAATTTGACAGGTGCATAAGTATGGGCACCTCACCAGAAAGGTGACATTAATATTTAGTAGATCCTCCTTTTGCAAAAATAACAGCCTCTAGTCGCTTCCTGTAGCTTTTAATGATATCCTGGATGAAGGTATTTTTGACCATTCCTCTTTACAAAACAATTCCAGTTTAGTTACGTTTGATGGTCGCCGAGCATGGACAGCCCTCTTCAAATGATCCCACAGATGTTCAATGATATTCAGGTCTGGGGACTGGGATGGCCATTCCAGAACATTGTAATTGTTCCTCTGCATGAATGTCTGAGTAGATTTGGAGCGGTGTCATTTTTACAACAAAATTTACAAAACCATTTTTTTAGGCACCACATCACATTTGAAGTGACTTTGAGGGGGCCTTTATGACAGAAAATATCCAAAAGTGACACCATTCTAAAAACTGCATCCCTCAAGGTGCTCAAAACCACATTCAAGAAGTTTATTAACCCTTCAGGTGCTTCACAGGAATTTTTGGAATGGGGAAGAAAAAAATGAACATTTAACTTTTTTCACAAAAATGTTACTTTAGACCCAATTTTTTCTGTTTTTGCAGGGGTAACAGGAAAAAATGGACACCAAAATTTGTTGTGCATTTTCCCGAGAGCGCAGATACCCCATATGTCGGGAAAAAACACTGTTTGGGCTCAGAAGGGAAAGCGCGCCATTTGACTTTTTGAATGTAAAATTGGCTTAAATAATTAGCGGACTCCATGTTGCGTTTGGAGAGCCCCTGATGTGCCTAAACAGTGGAAACCCCCAAATGACACCATTTTGGAAACTAGGCCCCTCCGGGAACTTATCTAGATGTGTGGTGAGCACCTTGAACCCCCTGGTGCTTCACAGAAGTTTATAACATGGTGCTGTGAAAATAAAATTTTCACATTTTTCCCACAAAAATGTTTTTCAGCCCCCAGTTTTGCATTTTCATAAGGGTAACAGGAGAAATTGCACCATGCAACTTGTGCAATCTCTCCTGAGTAAGCCGATACCCCATATGTGGGGGAAAATCACTGCAAGGGCGCAAGGCAGGGTTCGGAAGGCAAGGAGCGCCATTTGACTTTTTGATTGTAAAATTTGCTTGAATAATTATTGGATGCCATGTTACGATTGAGGAGCCTCTGATGTGCCTTAACAGTGGAAACCCCCCACAAGTGACACCATTTTGGAAACTACCCCCCTCAGCGAACTTATCTAGATGTGTGGTGAGCATGCTGAACCCCCAAGTGCTTTACAGAAGTTTATAACATGGAGCCGTGAAAATAAAAAAATTCTAACTTTTTCCACAAAAATTATGTTTTAGCCCCTATTTTTTTTTTCTTTTCACAAGGTTAAGAGGAGAAAATGGGCCCCAAAAACTATTGTGCAATTTCTCCTGAGTACGCCAATACCCCATATGTGGGGAAAATACAGTGTTTGGGCGCATGGCAGAGTTCAGAAGGGAAGGAGCACTGTGTGACTGTTTGAACGCAAAATTGTCTGGAATCGAGAGCGGACGCCATGTTGAGTTTGGAGAGCCCATGATGTGCCTAAATAGTGGAAACCCCCCACAAGTGATCCCATTTTGGAAACTACACCCCTCAAGGATTTTATCAAGGGATATAGTGAACATTTTGAACCCAGAGGTACGACACAGAATTTGATAACATTAGGTCATCATATTGAATAAGTTGTCATTAGTCTTGAGCGCAAGTGCTCGCTACTTGAGTTTGCATCGGGTACTCAGGCATGCACCATGTATCGCGCGTGCTCAAGTGACATGCTCAAGTCCCCGCCCGGCATGTTTCACGGTTATTAGACACCCCAAAAAAAAACCATGAGGGGATCGCTCGTGCAGGGCAGGCAATCCCCGCAAGGTTTTTTTGGCCGCGAAACATATGGGGCGGAGACTCGAGCATGTCACTTGAGCACCCGCGATACTCAGTGCATAACCGAGCACCCGATGCAAACTCAAGTAGCGAGCACTTGCGCTCAACACTAGTCGCCATATCGTCATGTTTTTTTTTTTTTTACTTTTAAAAAAATCCCAACCCTAACCCTAGCCCCAACCCTAACCCCAACCCTAACCCCAACCCCAACTTTAGCCCAACCCTAACCCTAACCCCAGCCCAACCCTAACTCTAGCCCAACCCTAACCCTAGCACAACCCTAGAGTTTATTTTTTACGCCGTTCCTCGTGCGGTATAATTGATTAGACGACTTTATTCTTCGGGTCGGTGCGATTACAGCGATAACAGATTCATATCGGGTTTTTATGATTGACAGCTGTCACACACTAAAAGACGCATTTTTTTGCAAAATCTAGTTTTTGCATTGCCATATTTTGAGAGCTATAATTTTTCCATATTTCGGCCTACAGAGTCATGTGATGGCTTGTTTTCTGCGGGATGAGTTGACAATTTTATTGGTGCCATTTTCAGGCACGTGCCATTTTTTGATTGCTTTCCATTCTGATTTTTGGGAGGCAGAATAAACAAAAACCAACAATTCAGGAATTGTTTTTTTTTTTTGTTTTTTTATTCTGTTCCGCATGTGGTAAAATTGATAAGGTAGCTTTTTTCTTCGGGTCAGTACGTTTACAGCGGTACCACGTCTATATAGTTTTTTGATGTGTTGGCGCTTTTACACAATAAAAGCAATTTTTTAGAAAAATTATTTTTTTGCATCGCTTTATTCTGAGAGCTTTAACTTTTTTATTTTTTGGCTGATGGAGCTGTATGGCAGCTTGTTTTTTGCGGGACAAGATGACATTTTCAGAGGTACCATATTTATTTATATTCGTTTTTTTGATCGCGTGTTATTCCATTTTTTGATTGGCGGTATGATAAAAGCATTGTTTTTTGCTTCGTTTTTTTTTTTTTTTACCATGTTCACTAAAGGGGTTAAGTAGTGGGACAGTTTTATAGGTCAGGTCATTCCGGACGCGGCGATACGAAATATGTGTACTTTTATTGTTTTGGGGCTTTTTTCATAATATTTATTGATGGGTACATTATATTTTTATTTTTGGTGGATTATTTTTTTTTTTTTTTTTTTTAGATTTTTACAATTTTTTATTTTTAATTTTTAATACTTTTTTTAACTTTTATTCTTTGTCCCACTATGGGACTTTCACTTTTTTTTATTCTGATCGCCTGTATAGCATAGGGATGGAGCACCATCCCTGTGCTATACAGGCTGTCAGCGCTGCAGATGCAGAAGATATTTTGGTCATGCACTGCGCATGACCAAAGTATCTTCCTGCCGTCTGGTGACCCAGATGTTGTCATGACGACATCGGGTCGTCAAGGCAACATCCGGGAAGCCGCGGCAGATAGCATTGGACACCGGCAGGAGAGATGAGCATCGCGATCACCTCCCATTGCCACTGCAATGCTGTGATCGACTTCGATCGCAGCACTGCGGGGATTAATGTGCCGGGAACGGTGCGATACCGCTCCCTCCACATAGCACTGGGTGTCAGCTGTGACAATCAGCTGACACCCGGTGGCAATCGCGCATGCACAGCTTGTGTGCGGGCGCGATCGCCATGACGTACTATTCCCTACCTGGATCTAAAGTCCCAGGGCGCAGGTACGTATTATTACGTCTTGGGCTTTTAAAGAGTTGATAATAGGACCTATATAGCTCTCAATTTAATGTAATGGGCCCCACATAGCCCTCCATTTAATATTGTGGGTCCCATACAGCCCTCCATTTAATATATTGCGCGCAACATAACCCTCCATATAAGGGGTCACATACAGCCCTCCACATAATATAATGGGTACCACATAGCTCTCCATTTAATATAAAGGGCCACACATGGCATTAAATTTAATATAACGCCTTTCAACGCAAAGCAGTGCGTCTTAATCATTGATTATAATCATTGATTAAGACGCACTGCTTTGCGTCGAAACACGTATGTTTTTAATTTCTGGACTGTGACTTACTGGATTTTATACCATTTGAAGCTATGAAATAAATGAAGAATGGATTTTTAATGGACTAATAGCGCTGGACTTATTCCTTTCTAAGTTCTGAAAACTAGCCGCACAGCAGGATCCGTGCGCTCCAGGAGGTGGTGAGCAGACATTAACTTTTTTGTATGTTTTTCAACTACCTCATATACTCTTTCATTTAATATGATGGGCCCCACATAGCCCTTCATTTAATGTAATGGGTACCACATAGCCCTCAAATTAATATAATGGATCCGACATAGCCCTTCAATTATTGGAATGGGCACAACATAGCTTTACATATAAAACAATGGGCCAAATATAACCCTCCATTTAATGTTATGGGCCCCACATGGATTTTCATATAATATATATGGACCCACATAGCCCTCCTTTCAATAAGAGGTCCAATATAGCCCTCCATTTATTATAATGTGCCATACATAGCCTTCCATTTAATATAATGTGACCCACAAAACCCTTCATTTAATACAATGGGCCCCACGTAGCCCTGAAATTAATATAATGGGTCCCACAAAAAACCCTATTTAATATAATGGGATCTGCATAGCATTCTATTTATTATAATGAGACCCACATAGCCCTCCATTTAATATAGTAGACCCCACATAGTCTTCCATTTAGTATAAGCCATTCATATAATATCATGGGGCCCACATAGTTTTCCACTTAATATAAGGGGAGATATATAGGTCTCCAAGTAACATAATGGGCCCCACATAGCACTAAATTTAATACCGGCCAGTATACCCTATCATAAAATATACAGTATTTTTCAAACTATAAGACGCATCGGACCATGAGACACACCCAAGTTATAGAGGAGGAAAATAGAAAAAAAATTGAAGCAAAAAATGTGGTCATGATGAACTGTTAAGGGGGAGGGGGTCTGCTTCTGACACTGTTATAGGGGAAATGTACCCCAATTATGTTAATATCCCCCCATCCAGGTCTATATGGCCACGCTCTTCCTATTATACGTAGTCCTCATCCTGGTATACGTGGCACCTCTGATCCCCATCCCGGCATGCATGGCACCCCTCATCCATGTATGCATGGCACCCCTCATCCCTCTTCCTGGTATGCGTGCCAACCCTCATCCTGGTATGTATGGTAACCCCCTCATCCTTCTTCCTGGTATGCATGGCCCCCATCATCCCTGTATGCATGGCACCCCTGATCCCTATCCTGGTATGCATGGCAACCCTGATCCCCATCCTGGTATGCAAGACATACCTCATCCTGGTATGCACGGCCCCCCTCATACCTATCCTGGTATGCAAGGCATCCCTCATCCCTATCCTGGTATGCATGGCACCCCTCATCCCTTTTCCTAGTATGCATGGCCCCTTCATCCCTCTTCCTGGTATGCATGGCACCCCTCATCCTTGTATGCATGGCACCCCTCATATGCATTGCACCACTCATCCCTGTATGCATAGCACCCCTTATCCCTAATCCTGGTATGTATGACTCCCCTCATCCATCTTCCTGGCATGCATGGCTCCCTCCATCCCTCTTCCCGGTATGCGTGCCAACCCTCATCCTGGTATGTATGGTAACCCCCTCATCCTTCTTCCTGGTATGCATGGCCCCCATCATCCCTGTATGCATGGCACCACTGATCCCTATCCTGGTATGCATGGCAACCCTGATCCCCATTCTGGTATGCAAGACATACCTCATCCTGGTATGCACGGCCCCCCTCATACCTATCCTGGTATGCAAGGCATCCCTCATCCCTATCCTGGTATGCAAGGCATCCCTCATCCCTCTTCCTGGTATGCATGGCACCCCTCATCCTTGTATGCATGGCACCCCTCATATGCATAGCACCCCTCATCCCTGTATGCATAGAACCCCTCATCCCTAATCCTGGTATGTATGGCTCCCCTCATCCATCTTCCTGGTATGCATGGCTCCCTCCATCCCTCTTCCTGGTATGCATGCCCCCCCATCCTTCTTCCTGGTGTGCATGCACCCCCCCCCTAATCCCTATGAAACTGCACACAAAAAATAAACAATTATACTCACCTCTCTCTCCTCCAGCGTTGGGTCCTGCTCTACTGCCAAGCACTGGTCTCACCGTGCGAGACAGGCATGGCGTCACTTCCACGCGCCCTCACAAAGTGAGATCAGCTGTCGGAAGTCACTGCTCCACACACTGGGACTGTGTGCGTGGAGAGCAGTGACTTCATACTCCTTAATAGCCAGCACACAGTGTAGCCGCAGCGTGGCTCCTGCTGCCGAGCGATCGCGTGTAACCGCTATCAAAGAGCACGTATATTCACCCCTTTCCACGCCCATGGGCATGGAGAGGGGTGAATATTAATGCTCTTTAATAGCAGGCACACGCGATCACCTGGCAGCAGCAGGAGCCACGCTGCAGCTACACTGTGTGCCCGCTAGTAAGGAGAATGAATATTCAGTACTCCCCACTCCCATGGGCGTGGGGAGCAGTGAATATTCATTTTCTTTAGCAGCAGGCACAAGCAGGAGCTGCAGCAGCCGGCCCCTGCCTACTGTGCCCGCTACTCCGCCGCTCCCCCCGCAGTGTGTGTGTGTGTGTATATGTATATATATATATATATATATATATATATATATATATATATATATATATATATATATATATACACACACCACACACACCACATTCGGACTATAAGACGCACACCCCCACTTTCCTCCAAATTTTTGGAGAAGAGTGCGCTTTATAGTCCGAAAAATACAGTTATAGGCCCCTTATAGCCCTCCATTCAATGTATTGAGCGCCACATAGCCCTCAATTTAATATAGTAGGTCCCACAGAGCCCTTCAATTAATGTATTGGGTACCACATAGTTTTACTTATAATATAATGGATTCTACCTACCCCTCCATTTAATATAATGGGCCCCACATAGATTTACTTATGATATAATGGCACCCACATAGCCCTCCATTCAATATAAGGGATGTGCCCCACATAGGATTCCATTTAATATAACTGGAACAACAAAACCCTTCATTTAATATAATCGGCCCCACATGGAACAACATTCAATATAATGGACCCCACATAGATCTACCTATATTATAAAGACCCCTACGCAATCCTCTATTTAATACAATGTGCCCCACGTAGCCCTGCCTTGCATAGCCCTCCATTTAATATGAGCCCCACATGCCATTCCATATAAAAGGCCACACATAGCATTCTCCTTTGTCATTGCAGAGCCACAGGAGCACACGCTTTCCCGTTGGCGTGCCATTGGAGCACACCATTTCCCGTTGACGTGCCACTGGAGCACACCCTTTCTCGTTGGCTTGCCACCGGAGCACACCCTCTCCCGCTGGTGTGCCACCAGAGCACACCCTTTTCCCATTGGCGTGCCACAGCACTTAACTTTATGGGTACCACATCGCCCTCAAATTAATATAATGGATCCAGCATAGCCCTTTAATTAATGGAATGGGCACCACATAGCTTTACATATAAAATAATGGGCCAAACATAACCCTCCATTTAATGCTATGGGCCCCACATGGATTTTCATATAATATATTGGGACCCACATAGCCCTCCATTCAAAATTAGGGGTTCCATATAGCCTTCCATCTACTATATAATCGGCTTATCCCGTCTGTCTGTCCGTCCAGGAAATCAAGCAACGCTGATTGGTCCAGCCGCGGCCAATCAGCGACGCGGTATTTCAGAACAAGATGGCGGCAGTTAGCGGCTCATCTGCCGCACGGAGGTCAGCGGCGATGCAGCTGGGAGATGACCGGCACTAACCGGTCATCTCCCAGCTGCTCGCAGCAGAAGTACCCCGACCGACGGCCTAGGCGGCGCCGCTCCCCGGTCCTCCCTTCACACTTGCCATCGGGAGATCAGCGGCCCTAGCTGCTGATCTCCCGATGGTAGCCGCATGGAGGTCAGCGGCGATGCAGCCGGGAGGCCGGTCATCTCCCGGCTGCTCGCAGCGGAAGTACCAGCACAGGCAGCGCCGCTCCACCATCCTCACTAACGCAGTTCGCTGATTGGTCGCGGCCACCCGGCCGCGACCAATCAGAGATATTGGCGCCAAATTTAAAACACTGCTGCTCTGATTGGCACCGGATTTGAAACACGCAGGCCACCGTCAGGAGATCAGCGACACAGCAGAAGTACCCCGACCGGCGACCTCGCTCCCCGGTCCTCCCTTCACACTTGCCATCGGGAGGGGCCCCGGAGGGATACATTGGGGGGTTAATTTTAAAGTAGTGCACAACCCATTTAAACACTGCTTCGCTGATTAGTCGCGCCCGGTCGGCCGCATACATATTCTAGAATACCCGATGCGTTAGAATCGGGCCACCATCTAGTTTATTATAATGTGCCATACATAGCCTTCCATTTAATATAATGGAACCCACAAAACCCTTCCTTTAATATAATGGGCCCTACGTAGCCCTCTATTTAATAAAATGGGTCCCATATAGCCCAATACTTAATATAATGGGCCCCACATAGCTTAACATATAATACAAAGGGCCCTTCAAAACCCTCCATTTAATACAGTGGGCCCCATGTAGGCCTCCAATTAATATAATGGGACCCATACAGCCCTCCATTTAATATACTGAGTCCAACATAGCCCTCCATTTAATATAAGGGGTCACATATAGCCATCCACATAATATAGCTCTTCATTAAATATAAAGGGCCCCACATGGCACTAAATATAATATAACTGCCCCATATACCCTTTCATTTAATATAATGGGCCCCACATAGCCCTCCATTTAACGTAATGGGTACCACATAGCCCTCCAATTAATATAATGGATCCGACATAGCCCTTCAATTAATGTAATGGGCATCACATAGCTTTACGTATAAAATAATGGGCCAAATATAACCCTCCATTTAATGTTATGGCCTCCACATGGATTTTATTATAATATATTGGGATCCACATAGCCATCCATTCAAAATAAGGGGTTCCATATAGCCTTCCATTTATTATAATGTGCCCTACATAGCCTTCCATTTAATATAATGGAACCCACAAAAACCTTCCTTTAATATAATGGGCCCCACGTAGCCCTTAATTTAATAAAATGGGTCCCATATAGCCCAATATTTAATATAATGGGCCCCGCACAGCTTGACATATAATATAAAGGGCCCTTCAAAACCCTCCATTTAATACAGTGGGCCCCATGTAGCCCTGAAAGTAATAAAATGGGTCCCACAAAGAACTCCATTTATTATAATAGGACCTATATAGCTTTCTATTTATTAGAATGGGCACCACATAACTTTACATATAATATGGGCCCCACAAAACCCTCCAATTAATATGTGCACTACATAGCTCTCAATTTACTGTAATGGGCCCCACGTAGCCCTCAATTTATTATATGGGCCCCACATAGCCCTCCAGTTAATATAATGGGATCCATACAGCCCTCCATTTAATTTACGGAGTCCAACATAGCCCTCTATTTAATATAAGGGGTCACATATAGCCATCCACATAATATAATGGATGCCACATAGCTCTTCATTTAATATAAAGGGCCCCACATGGCACTAAATTTAATATAACTGCCCCATATACCCTTTCATTTAATATAATGGGCCCCACATAACCCTCCATTTAACGTAATGGGTACCACATAGCCCTCAAATTAATATAATGGATCCGACATAGCCCTTCAATTAATGGAATGGGCATCACATAGCTTTACATATAAAATAATGGGCCAAATATAACCCTCCATTTAATGTTATGGGCTCCACATGGATTTTATTATAATATATTGGGACCCACCTAGCCCTCCATTCAAAATAAGGGGTTTCATATAGCCTTCCATTTATTATAATGTGCCATACATAGCCTTCCATTTAATAAAATGCGACCCACAAAACCCTTCATTTAATACAATGGGCCCCACGTAGCCCTGCAATTATTATAATGGGCACCGCATAGCCATCCATTTAATATGAGCCCACATGGTATTCCATATAAGAGGCCACACATCGCCTTCCCTTTGGTCATTGCAGTGCCACCGAAGAATACCCTTTCCCACTGGCGTGCCATCGGAGCATACCCTTTCCCAATGACGTGACACTGCAGGACACCCTCTCCCATTGGAGTGCCACCCAGAGCACCTTTCCTGTTGGCGTGCCACCGGAGCACACCTTTTCCCATTGGCGTGCCATCTGAGCACATTTTTTCCCGTTGGCGTGCCACCGAAGCACACCCTTTCCTGTTGGCGTCCCAATTGGAGCACACCCTTTCTCGCTGGCGTGCCACCGCAACACACCCTTTCTCGCTGGAGTGCCACCGGAGAACACCCTTTCCCGTTGGAGTGCCACCAGAGAACACACATTCCCGTTGGAGTGCCACGGGAGCACACCCTTTACCGTTTTTTCACCTAACCCTCCATTCAATATATATGATCATATACAGCCCTCCATTAATTAGAATATGCCCTATATAGCCTTCCCTTTAATATAATGGAACCCACAAAACCCTTCCTTTAATATAATGGGCCCCACACAGACCTCTATTTAATAAAATGGGCCCCACATAGCTTTACATATAATATAAAGGGCCCTTCAAAACCCTCCATTTAATACAGTGGGCCCCATGTAGCCTTGCAAGTACTATAATGGGTCCCACAAAGAACTCCATAGGACCTATATAACTTTCTATTTATTGTAATGGGCACCACATAGCTTTACATATAATATGGGCCCCACAAAACCCTTCATTTAATATAATGTGCCCCACATAGCTCTCAATTTATTGTAATGGCCCCACATAGCCCTCAACTTATTATATAGGCCCCACATAGCCCTCTATTTAATATAATGGGCCCCATACAGCCCTCCATTTAATATACTGAGTCCAACATAGCCCTCCATTTAACATAAGGGGTCACATATATAGCCCTCCACATAATATAATGGGTACCACATAGCTCTCCATTTAATATAAACGGTCCCACATGGCACTAAATTTAATATAATGGCCCCATATACCCTTTAGTTTAATATAATGAGACCCACATAGACCTCCATTTAATGTAATGGGTATCACATATCCCTCAACCTAATATAATGGATCCGACATAGCCCTTCAATTAATGTAATGGGCACCACATAGCTTTACATATAAAATAATGGGCCAAATATAACCTTCCATTTAATGTTATGGGCACGAACATTGGTTTTATAATATATTGGGACCCACATAGTCCTCTATTCAATATAAGGGGTTACATATAGCCCGCCATTTATTATAATGTGCCCTACATAGCCTTCCATTAAATGTATTGTGACCCACAAAACCCTTCATGTAATACAATGGGCCCCACGTAGTCCTGCCATTAATGTAATGGGTCCCACAAAGAACTCCACTTAATATAATGGGATCTGCATAGCATTCTATTTATTATAATGGGATCTGTATAGCACTCCATTTAATATAGTGGAACCCACATAACCCTCCATTAAAAATAATGGACCCCAGTCTTCCATTTAATATAATTGGCGCCATATAGCTATTCATATAATATCACGGGACCAACATAGCCTTCCATTTAAAATCAAGGGCCCCACATGGCACTAAATTTAATAATGGCCCGTATACCCTATCATTTAATATACTGTAATGGGCGCCACATAGCCCTCTATTTAATGTATTGAGAACCACATTGCCCTCAATTTAATAGTCGGTTCCACATAGCCCTTCAATTAATGAATGTATTGGGCACCACATAGCTTTATATATAATATAATGGGTCCTACCTACCCCTCCATTTAATATAATAGGACCCACATAGATTTTCTTATAATTTATTGGCACCCACATAGCTCTCCATTCAATATAAGGGGTCCCAAATAGCCCTCCATATAAAAGGCTACACAGTCTTCCCTTTGTCATTGCAGAGCCATCGGAGCACCCCCTTTCCCGCTGACGTGCCACTCGAACACACTCTTTCCCGTTGACGTGCCACTGGAGCACACTCTTTCCCGTTGGAGCGCCACCGGAGCACACCCTTACCCGTTGGCGCCCCACCGGAGAACAGCCTTTCCCGTTGGCGTGCTACCGGAGCACACCCTTTCCCGTTGAGAATGCCACCGAAGCACACTCTTTCCCGTTGGGAGTGCCACCGGAGCACACCCTTTCCCGTTGGGAGTGCCACCGGAGCACACCCTTTCCCATTGAGAGTGCCACTGGAGCACACCCCTTCCCGTTGGGAGTGCCACCGGAGCACCACCTTTCCCGTTGGGAGTGCCACCGGAGCACACCCTTTCCCGTTGGGAGTGCCACCGGAGCACCACCCTTTCCCGTTGGGAGTGCCACCGGAGCACACACTTTCCCGTTGGGAGTGCCACCGGAGCACTCCCTTTCCCGTTGGGAGTGATACCGGAGCACACACTTTCCCGTGGGGAGTGCCACCGGAGCACACCCTTACCCGTTGGTATGCCACCGGAGCACATCCATTCCCGTTTTACCACCGGTGCACCACTTTTGGGCTTTTTATCTTGCTACCGGGGTGCATCATTTGGCCTTTTTGCTTACCACCGGGGCCGCCCATCATGGGCTTTTTAGCCTACAACCGGGGTGCATTTTTTTGGCCTTTTTGCTTACCACCGGGGCCACCCATCATGGGCATTTTAGCCTACAACCGGGGTGCATTTTTTGGCCTTTTTGCTTACCACCAGGGCCGCCCATCATGGGCTTTTTAGCCTACAACCGGGGTGCATTTTTTTGGCCTTTTTGTTTACCACCGGGGCCGCCCATCATGGGCTTTTTAGCCTACAACCGGGGTGCCTTTTCTCTTGCCTTTTTGCTTACCACCGAGGCCGCCCATCATGGGCTTTTTAGCCTACAACCGGGGTGCATTTTTTTTAGCCTTTTGGCTTACCACCGGGGCCGCCCATCATGGGCTTTTTAGCCTACAACCGGGGTGCCTTTTTGTTACCACCGGGGCCGCCCATCATAGGCTTTTTAGCCTACAACCGGGGTACCTTTTCTTTTGCCTTTTTGCTTACCACCGGGGCCGCCAATCATGGGCTTTTTAGCCAACAACCGGGGTGCATTTTTTTGGCCTTTTTGTTTACCACCGAGGCCGCCCATCATGGGCTTTTTAGCCTACAACCGGGGTGAATTTTTTTGGCCTTTTGGCTTACCACCGGGGCCGCCCATCATGGGCTTTTTAGCCTACAACCGGGGTGCCTTTTTGTTACCACCGGGGCCGCCCATCCTGGGCTTTTTAGCCTACAACCGGGGTGCATTTTTTTGGCCTTTTTATTTACCATCGGGGCCGCCCATCATGGGCTTTTTAGCCTACAACCGGGGTGCCTTTTCTTTTGCCTTTTTGCTTACCACCAAGGCCGCCCATCATGGGCTTTTTATCCTACAACCGGGGTGCATATTTTTGGCCTTTTGATTTACCACCGGGGCCGCCCATCATGGGCTTTTTAGCCTACAACCGGGGTGCATTTTTTTGCCTTTTGGCTTACCACCAGGGCCGCCCATCATGGGCTTCTTAGCCTACAACCAGGGTGCCTTTTCTTTTGCCTTTTTGTTTACCACCGGGGCCGCCCATCATGGGCTTTTTAGCCTACAACCGGGGTGCCTTTTTGTTACCACCGGGGCCGCCCATCATGGGCTTTTTAGCCTACAAGCGGGGTGCATTTTTTGGCCTTTTTGCTTACCACCGAGGCCGCGCATCATGGGCTTTTTAGCCTACAACCGGGGTGCATTTTTTTGGCCTTTTGGCTTACCACCGGGGCCGCCCATCATGGGCTTTTTAGCCTACAACCAGGGTGCCTTTTTGTTACCACCGGGGCCGCCCATCATGGGCTTTTTAGCCTACAACCGGGGTGCATTTTTTTGGCTTTTTTGTTTACCATCGGGGCCGCCCATCATGGGCTTTTTAGCCTACAACCGGGGTGCCTTTTCTTTTGCCTTTTTGCTTACCACCAAGGCCGCCCATCATGGGCTTTTTATCCTACAACCGGGGTGCATTTTTTTGGCCTTTTGGCTTAACACCGGGGCCGCCCATCATGGGCTTTTTAGCCTACAACCGGGGTGCCTTTTTGTTACCACCGGGGCCGCCCATCATGGGCTTTTTAGCCTACAACCGGGGTGCATTTTTTTTGGCCTTTTTGCTTACCATCGGGGCCGCCCATCATGGGCTTTTTAGCCTACAACAGGGGTGCCTTTTCTTTTGCCTTTTTGCTTACCACCGGGGCCGCCCATCATGGGCTTTTTAGCCTACAACCGGGGTGCCTTTTTGTTACCACCGGGGCCGCCCATCATGGGCTTTTTAGCCTACAACCGGGGTGCATTTTTTTGGCCTTTTTGTTTACCATCGGGGCCGCCCATCATGGGCTTTTTAGCCTACAACCGGGGTGCCTTTTCTTTTGCCTTTTTGCTTACCACCAAGGCCGCCCATCATGGGCTTTTTATCCTACAACCGGGGTGCATTTTTTTGGCCTTTTGGCTTACCACCGGGGCCGCCCATCATGGGCTTTTTAGCCTACAACCGGGGTGCCTTTTTGTTACCACCGGGGCCGCTCATCATGGGCTTTTTAGCCGACGACCGGGGTGCATTTTTTTGTCCTTTTTGCTTACCACCGGGGCCGCCCATCATGGGCTTTTTAGCCTACAACCAGGGTGCATTTTTTTGCCTTTTGGCTTACCACCAGGGCTGCCCATCATGGGCTTCTTAGCCTACAACCAGGGTGCCTTTTCTTTTGCCTTTTTGTTTACCACCGGGGCCGCCCATCATGGGATTTTTAGCCTACAACCGGGGTGCATTTTTTTTGGCCTTTTGGCTTAACACCGGGGCCGCCCATCACAGGCTTTTTACCCTACAACCGGGGTGCCTTTTTGTTACCACCGGGGCCGCCCATCATGGGCTTTTTAGCCTACAACCGGGGTGCATTTTTTTGGCCTTTTTGTTTACCATAGGGGCCGCCCATCATGGGCTTTTTAGCCTACAACCGGGGTGCATTTTTTTGGCCTTTTGGCTTACCACCGGGGCCGCCCATAATGGGCTTTTTAGCCTACGACCGGGGTGCCTTTTTGTTACCACCAGGGCCGCCCATCATGGGCTTTTTAGCCTACAACCGGGGTGCATTTTTTTGGCCATTTTGTTTACCACTGGGGCCGCCCATCATGGGCTTTTTAGCCTACAACAGGGGTGCCTTTTCTTTTGCCTTTTTGCTTACCACCGGGGCCGCCCATCATGGGCTTTTTAGCCTACAACCGGGGTGCATTTTTTTGGCCTTTTTACTTACCAACGAGGCAGCCCATCATGGGCTTTTTAGCCTACAACCAGGGTGCATTTTTTTGCCTTTTGACTTACCACCAGGGCCGCCCATCATGGGCTTTTTAGCCTACAACCAGGGTGCCTTTTCTTTTGCCTTTTTGTTTACCACAGGGGCCGCCCATCATGGGCTTTTTAGCCTACAACCAGGGTGCATTTTTTTGGCCTTTTTGCTTACCACCGAGGCCGCCCATCATGGGCTTTTCAGCCTACAACCGGGGTGCATTTTTTTGGCCTTTTGGCTTACCACCGGGGCCGCCCATCATGGGCTTTTTAACCTACAACCGGGGTGCCTTTTTGTTACCACCGGGGCCGCCCATCATGGGCTTTTTAGCCTACAACCGGGGTGCATTTTTTTGGCCTTTTTGCTTACCACCGGGGCCGCCCATCATGGCTTTTTAGCCTACAACCAGGGAGCATTTTTTTGCCTTTTGGCTTACCACCAGGGCCGCCCATCATGGGCTTCTTAGCCTACAACCAGGGTGCCTTTTCTTTTGCCTTTTTGTTTACCACCGGGGTCGCCCATCATGGGATTTTTAGCCTACAACCGGGGTGCATTTTTTTGGCCTTTTTGCTTACCACCGAGGCCGCCCATCATGGGCTTTTTAGCCTACAACCGGGGTGCATTTTTTTGGCCTTTTGGCTTAACACCGGGGCCGCCCATCATGGGCTTTTTAGCCTACAACTGGGGTGCCTTTTTATTACCACCGGGGCCGCCCATCATGGGCTTTTTAGCCTACAACCGGGGCGCCTTTATTTGGCCTTTTTGTTTACCATCGGGACCGCCCATCATGGGATTTTTAGCCTACAACCGGGGTGCATTTTTTTGGCCTTTTTGCTTACCACCGAGGCCGCCCACCATGGGCTTTTTAGCCTACAACCGGGGTGCATTTTTTTGGCCTTTTGGCTTACCACAGGGGCCGCCCATCATGGGCTTTTTAGCCTACAACCGGGGTGCCTTTTTATTACCACCGGGGCCGCCCATCATGGGCTTTTTAGCCTACAACCGGGGCGCATTTATTTGGCCTTTTTGTTTACCATCGGGGCCGCCCATCATGGGCTTTTTAGCCTACAACCGGGGTGCCTTTTCTTTTGCCTTTTTGCTTATCCACCAAGGCCGCCCATCATGGGTTTTTTATCCTACAACCGGGGTGCCTTTTTGTTACCACCAAGGCCGCCCATCATGGGTATTTTATCCTACAACCGGGGTGCATTTTTTTGGCCTTTTGGCTTACCACCGGGGCCGCCCATTATGGGCTTTTTAGCCTACAACCGGGGTGCCTTTTTGTTACCACCGGGGCCGCCCATCATGGGCTTTTTAGCCTACAACCGGGGTGCATTTTTTTGGCCTTTTTGCTTACCACCGGGGCAGCCCAATCATAGGCTTTTTAGCCTACAACCAGGGTGCATTTTTTTGCCTTTTGTCTTACCACCAGGGCCGCCCATAATGGGCTTCTTAGCCTACAACCAGGGTGCCTTTTCTTTTGCCTTTTTGTTAACCACCGGGGCCGCCCATCATGGGCTTTTTAGCCTACAACCGGGGTGCATTTTTTTGGCCTTTTGGCTTACCACCGGGGCCACCCATCACGGGCTTTTTAGCCTACAACCGGGGTGCCTTTTTGTTACCACCGGGGCTGCCCATCATGGGCTTTTTAGCCTACAACCGGGGTGCATTTTTTTGGCCTTTTTGCTTACCACCGGGGCCGCCCATCATGGGCTTTTTAGCCTACAACAGGGGTGCCTTTTTGCTTACCACCGGGGCCGCCCATCATGGGCTTTTTAGCCTACAACCGGGGTGCATTTTTTTGGCCTTTTTGCTTACCACCGAGGCCGCCCATCATGGGCTTTTTAGCCTACAACCAGGGTGCATTTTTTTGCCTTTTGGCTTACCACCAGGGTCGCCCATCATGGGCTTCTTAGCCTACAACCAGGGTGCCTTTTCTTTTGCCTTTTTGTTTACCACCGGGGCCGCCCATCATGGGCTTTTTAGCCTACAACCGGGGTGCCTTTTTGTTACCACCGGGGCCGCCCATCATGGGCTTTTTAGCCTACAACCGGGTGCATTTTTTTGGCCTTTTTGTTTACCACCGGGGCCGCCCATCATGGGCTTTTTAGCCTACAACCGGAGAGCCTTTTTGCTTACCACCGGGGCCGCCCATCATGGGTTTTTAGCCTACAACCGGGGTGCATTTTTTGGCCTTTTTGCTTACCACCGAGGCCGCCCATCATGGGCTTTTTAGCCTCCAACCGGGGTGCATTTTTTTGGCCTTTTGGCTTGGGCTTTTTAGCCTACAACCGGGGTGCCTTTTTGTTACCACAGGGGCCGCCCATCATGGGCTTTTTAGCCTACAACCGGGGTGCATTTTTTTGGCCTTTTGGCTTACCACAGGGGCCGCCCATCATGGGCTTTTTAGCCTACAACCGGGGTGCCTTTTTATTACCACCGGGGCCGCCCATCATGGGCTTTTTAGCCTACAACCGGGGCGCATTTATTTGGCCTTTTTGTTTACCATCGGGGCCGCCCATCATGGGCTTTTTAGCCTACAACCGGGATGCCTTTTCTTTTGCCTTTTTGCTTACCACCAAGGCCGCCCATCATGGGTTTTTTATCCTACAACCGGGGTGCATTTTTTTGGCCTTTTGGCTTACCACCGGGGCCGCCCATTATGGGCTTTTTAGCCTACAACCGGGGTGCCTTTTTGTTACCACCGGGGCCGCCCATCATGGGCTTTTTAGCCTACAACCGGGGTGCATTTTTTTGGCCTTTTTATTTACCACCGGGGCCGCCCATCATGGGCTTTTTAGCCTACAACAGGGGTGCCTTTTCTTTTGCCTTTTTGCTTACCACCAGGGCCGCCCATCATGGGCTTTTTAGCCTACAACCGGGGTGCATTTTTTTGGCCTTTTTGCTTACCACCGGGGCCGCCCAATCATAGGCTTTTTAGCCTACAACCAGGGTGCATTTTTTTGCCTTTTGGCTTACCACCAGAGCCGCCCATAATGGGCTTCTTAGCCTACAACCAGGGTGCCTTTTCTTTTGCCTTTTTGTTAACCACCGGGGCCGCCCATCATGGGCTTTTTAGCCTACAACCGGGGTGCATTTTTTTGGCCTTTTGGCTTACCACCGGGGCCACCCATCACGGGCTTTTTAGCCTACAACCGGGGTGCCTTTTTGTTACCACCGGGGCCGCCCATCATGCGCTTTTTAGCCTACAACAGGGGTGCCTTTTCTTTTGCCTTTTTGTTTACCACCGGGGCCGCCCATCATGGGCTTTTTAGCCTACAACCGGGGTGCATTTTTTTGGCCTTTTTGCTTACCACCGAGGCCGCCCATCATGGGCTTTTTAGCCTACAACCAGGGTGCATTTTTTTGACTTTTGGCTTACCACCATGGCCGACCATCATGGGCTTCTTAGCCTACAACCAGGGTGCCTTTTCTTTTGCCTTTTTGTTTACCACCGGGGCCGCCCATCATGGGCTTTTTAGCCTACAACCGGGGTGCCTTTTTGTTACCACCGGGGCCGCCCATCATGGGCTTTTTAGCCTACAACCGGGGTGCATTTTTTTGGCCTTTTTGTTTACCACCGGGGCCGCCCATCATGGGCTTTTTAGCCTACAACCGGAGTGCCTTTTTGCTTACCACCGGGGCCGCCCATCATGGGCTTTTTAGCCTACAACCGGGGTGCATTTTTTGGCCTTTTTGCTTACCACCGAGGCCGCCCATCATGGGCTTTTTAGCCTACAACCGGGGTGCATTTTTTTGGCCTTTTGGCTTGGGCTTTTTAGCCTACAACCGGGGTGCCTTTTTGTTACCACGGGGGCCGCCCATCATGGGCTTTTTAGCCTACAACCGGGGTGCATTTTTTTGGCCTTTTTGTTTACCATCGGGGCCGCCCATCATGGGCTTTTTAGCCTACAAGCGGGGTGCCTTTTCTTTTGCCATTTTGCTTACCACCAAGGCCGCCAATCATGGGCTTTTTATCCTACAACCGGGTGCATTTTTTTGGCCTTTTGGCTTACCACCGGGGCCGCCCATCATGGGCTTTTTAGCCTACAAACGGGGTGCATTTTTGTTACCACCGGGGCCGCCCATCATGGGCTTTTTAGCCTACAACCGGGGTGCATTTTTTTGGCCTTTTTGTTTACCATCGGGGCCGCCCATCATGGGCTTTTTAGCCTACAACCGATGTGCCTTTTATTTTGCCTTTTTGCTTACCACCAAGGCCGCCCATCATGGGCTTTTTATCCTACAACCGGGGTGCATTTTTTTGGCCTTTTGGCTTACCACGGGAGCCGCCCATTATGGGCTTTTTAGCCTACAACCGGGGTGCCTTTTTGTTACCACCGGGGCCGCCCATCGTGGGCTTTTTACCCTACAACCGGGGTGCATTTTTTTGGCCTTTTTATTTACCACCGGGGCCACCCATCATGGGCTTTTTAGCCTACAACAGGGGTGCCTTATCTTTTGCCTTTTTGCTTACCACCGGGGCCGCCCATCATGGGCTTTTTAGCCTACAACCGGGGTGCATTTTTTTGGCGTTTTTGCTTACCACCGGGGCCGCCCAATCATGGGCTTTTTAGCCTACAACCAGGGTGCATTTTTTTGCCTTTTGGCTTACCACCAGGGCCGCCCATCATGGCCTTCTTAGCCTACAACCAGGGTGCCTTTTTGTTTACCACTGGGGCCGCCTATCATGGGCTTTTTAGCCTACAACCGGGGTGCATTTTTTTGGCCTTTTTGCTTACCACCGGGGCCGCCCATTATGGGCTTTTTAGCCTACAACCGGGGTGCCTTTTTGTTACCACCGGGGCCGCCCATCATGGGCTTTTTACCCTACAACCGGGGTGCATTTTTTTGGCCTTTTTATTTACCACCGGGGCCGCCCATGATGGGCTTTTTAGCCTACAACCGGGGTGCCTTTTTGTTACCACCGGGGCCGCCCATCATGGGCTTTTTAGCCTACAACCGGGGTGCATTTTTTTGGCCTTTTGCCTTACCACCGGGGCCGCCCATCATGGGCTTTTTAGCCTACAACCGGGGTGCCTTTTTGTTACCACCAAGGCCGCCCAACATGGGCTTTTTATCCTACAACCGGGGTGCCTTTTTTTGGCCTTTTGGCTTACCACCGGGGCCGCCCATCATGGGCTTTTTAGCCTACAACCGGGGTGCCTTTTTGTTACCACCGGGGCCGCCCATCATGGGCTTTTTAGCCTACAACCGGGGTGCATTTTTTTTGGCCTTTTTGCTTACCACCGGGGCCGCCCATCATGGGCTTTTTAGCCTACAACCGAGGTGCCTTTTCTTTTGCCTTTATGCTTACCACCAAGGCCGCCCATCATGGGCTTTTTAGCCTACAACCGGGGTGCATTTTTTTGGCCTTTTGGCTTACCACCGGGGCCGCCCATTATGGGCTTTTTAGCCTACAACCGGGGTGCCTTTTTGTTACCACCGGGGCCACCCATCATGGGCTTTTTACCCTACAACCGGGGTGCATTTTTTTGGCCTTTTTATTTACCACCGGGGCCGCCCATGATGGGCTTTTTAGCCTACAACCGGGGTGCCTTTTTGTTACCACCGGGGCCGCCCATCATGGGCTTTTTAGCCTACAACCGGGGTGCATTTTTTTGGCCTTTTTGCTTACCACTGGGGCCGCCCATCATGGCTTTTTAGCCTACAACCAGGGAGCATTTTTTTGCCTTTTGGCTTACCACCAGGGCCGCCCATCATGGGCTTCTTAGCCTACAACCAGGGTGACTTTTCTTTTGCCTTTTTGTTTACCACCGGGGCCGCCCATCATGGGATTTTTAGCCTACAACCGGGGTGCATTTTTTTGGCCTTTTTGCTTACCACCGAGGCCGCCCATCATGGGCTTTTTAGCCTACAACCGGGGTGCATTTTTTTGACCTTTCGGCTTACCACCGGGGCCGCCCATCATGGGCTTTTTAGCCTACAACTGGGGTGACTTTTTATTACCACCGGGGCCGCCCATCATGGGCTTTTTAGCCTACAACCGGGACGCATTTATTTGGCCTTTTTGTTTACCGTCGGGGCCGCCCATCATGGGATTTTTAGTCTACAACCGGGGTGCATTTTTTTGGCCTTTTTGCTTACCACCGAGGCCGCCCATCATGAGCTTTTTAGCCTACAACCGGGGTGCATTTTTTTGGCCTTTTGGCTTACCACTGGGGCCGCCCATCATGGGCTTTTTAGCCTACAACCGGGGTGCCTTTTTATTACCACCGGGGCCGCCCATCATGGGCTTTTTAGCCTACAACCGGGGCGCATTTATTTGGTCTTTTTGTTTACCATCGGGGCCGCCCATCATGGGCTTTTTAGCCTACAACCGGGGTGCCTTTTCTTTTGCCTTTTTGCTTACCACCAAGGCCGCCCATCATGGGCTTTTTATCCTACAACCGGGGTGCATTTTTTTGGCCTTTTGGCTTACCACCGGGGCCGTCCATTATGGGCTTTTTAGCCTACAACCGGGGTGCCTTTTTGTTACCACCGGGGCCGCCCATCATGGGCTTTTTAGCCTACAACCGGGGTGCATTTTTTTGGCCTTTTTATTTACCACCGGGGCCGCCCATCATGGGCTTTTTAGCCTACAACAGGGGTGCCTTTTTTTGGCCTTTTTGCTTACCACCGGGGCCGCCCAATCATGGGCTTTTTAGCCTACAACCAGGGTGCATTTTTTTGCCTTTTGGCTTACCACCAGGGCCGCCCATCATGGGCTTCTTAGCCTACAACCAGGGTGCCTTTTTGTTTACCACTGGGGCCGCCCATCATGGGCTTTTTAGCCTACAACCGGGGTGCATTTTTTTGGCCTTTTTGCTTACCACCGAGACCGCCCATCATGGGCTTTTTAGCCTACAACCGGGGTGCATTTTTTTGGCCTTTTGGCTTACCACCGGGGCCGCCCATCATGGGCTTTTTAGCCTACAACCGGGGTGCATTTTTTTGCCTTTTGGCTTACCACCAGGGCTGCCCATCATGGGCTTCTAAGCCTACAACCAGGGTGCCTTTTCTTTTGCCTTTTTGTTAACCACCGGGGCCGCCCATCATGGGCTTTTTAGCCTACAACCGGGGTGCATTTTTTTGGCCTTTTGGCTTACCACCGGGGCCACCCATCACGGGCTTTTTAGCCTACAACCGGGGTGCCTTTTTGTTACCACCGGGGCCGCCCATCATGGGCTTTTTAGCCTACAACCGGGGTGCATTTTTTTGGCCTTTTTGCTTACCACCGGGGCCGCCCATCATGGGCTTTTTAGCGTACAACAGGGGTGCCTTTTCTTTTGCCTTTTTGCTTACCACCGGGGCCGCCCATCATGGGCTTTTTAGCCTACAACCGGGGTGCATTTTTTTGGCCTTTTTGCTTACCACCGAGGCCGCCCATCATGGGCTTTTTAGCCTACAACCAGGGTGCATTTTTTTGCCTTTTGGCTTACCACCAGGGCCGCCCATCATAGGCTTCTTAGCCTACAACCAGGGTGCCTTTTCTTTTGCCTTTTTGTTTACCACCGGGGCCGCCCATTATGGGCTTTTTAGCCTACAACCGGGGTGCCTTTTTGTTACCACCGGGGCCGCTCATCATGGGCTTTTTACCCTACAACCGGGGTGCATTTTTTTGGCCTTTTTATTTACCACCGGGGCCGCCCATCATGGGCTTTTTAGCCTACAACAGGGGTGCCTTTTCTTTTGCCTTTTTGCTTACCACCGGGGCCGCCCATCATGGGCTTTTTAGCCTACAACCGGGGTGCATTTTTTTGGCCTTTTTGCTTACCACCGGGGCCGCCCAATCATGGGCTTTTTAGCCTACAACCAGGGTGCATTTTTTTGCCTTTTGGCTTACCACCAGGGCCACCCATCATGGGCTTTTTAGCCTACAACCGGGGTGCATTTTTTTGGCCTTTTTGCTTACCACCGAGGCGGCCCGTCATGGGCTTTTTAGCCTACAACCGGGGTGCATTTTTTTGGCCTTTTGGCTTACCACCGGGGCCGCCCATCATGGGCTTTTTAGCCTACAACCGGGGTGCCTTTTTGTTACCACCGGGGCCGCCCATCATAGGCTTTTTAGCCTACAACCGGGGTGCATTTTTTTAGCCTTTTTGTTTACCATCGGGGCCGCCCATCATGGGCTTTTTAGCCTACAACCGTGGTACCTTTTCTTTTGCCTTTTTGCTTACCACCAAGGCCGCCCATCATGGGCTTTTTAGCCTACAACCGGGGTGCATTTTTTTGGCCTTTTTGCTTACCACCGAGGCCGCCCATCATGGGCTTTTCAGCCTACAACCGGGATGCATTTTTTGGCCTTTTGCCTTACCACCGGGGCCGCCCATCATGGGCTTTTTAGCCTACAACCGGGGTGCCTTTTTTTTACCACCGGGGCCGCCCATCATGGGCTTTTTAGCCTACAACCGGGGTGCATTTTTTTGGCCTTTTTGCTTACCACTGGGGCCGCCCATCATGGCTTTTTAGCCTACAACCGGGGAGCATTTTTTTGCCTTTTGGCTTACCACCAGGGCAGCCCATCATGGGCTTCTTAGCCTACAACCAAGGTGACTTTTCTTTTGCCTTTTTGTTTACCACCGGGGCCGCCCATTATGGGATTTTTAGCCTACAACCGGGGTGCATTTTTTTGGCCTTTTTGCTTACCACCGAGGCCGCCCATCATGGGCTTTTTAGCCTACAACCGGGGTGCATTTTTTTGACCTTTTGGCTTACCACCGGGGCCGCCCATCATGGGCTTTTTAGCCTACAACTGGGGTGCCTTTTTATTACCACCGGGGCCGCCCATCATGGGCTTTTTATCCTACAACCGGGACGCATTTATTTGGCCTTTTTGTTTACCATCGGGGCCGCCCATCATGGGATTTTTAGCCTACAACCGGGGTGCATTTTTTTGGCCTTTTTGCTTACCACCGAGGCCGCCCATCATGAGATTTTTAGCCTACAACCGGGGTGCATTTTTTTGGCCTTTTGGCTTACCACCGGGGCCGCCCATCATGGGCTTTTTAGCCTACAACCGGGGTGCCTTTTTATTACCACCAGGGCCGCCCATCATGGTCTTTTTAGCCTACAACCGGGGCGCATTTATTTGGCCTTTTTGTTTACCATCGGGGCCGCCCATCATGGGCTTTTTAGCCTACAACCGGGGTGCCTTTTCTTTTGCCTTTTTGCTTACCACCAAGGCCGCCCATCATGGGCTTTTTATCCTACAACCGGGGTGCATTTTTTTGGCCTTTTGGCTTACCACCGGGGCCGCCCATTATGGGCTTTTTAGCCTACAACCGGGGTGCCTTTTTGTTACCACCGGGGCCGCCCATCATGGGCTTTTTAGCCTACAACCGGGGTGCATTTTTTTGGCCTTTTTATTTACCACCGGGGCCGCCCATCATGGGCTTTTTAGCCTACAACAGGGGTGCCTTTTTTTGGCCTTTTTGCTTACCACCGGGGCCGCCCAATCATGGGCTTTTTAGCCTACAACCAGGGTGCATTTTTTTGCCTTTTGGCTTACCACCAGGGCCGCCCATCATGGGCTTCTTAGCCTACAACCAGGGTGCCTTTTTGTTTACCACTGGGGCCGCCCATCATGGGCTTTTTAGCCTACAACCGGGGTGCATTTTTTTGGCCTTTTTGCTTACCACCGAGACCGCCCATCATGGGCTTTTTAGCCTACAACCGGGGTGCATTTTTTTGGCCTTTTGGCTTACCACCGGGGCCGCCCATCATGGGCTTTTTAGCCTACAACCGGGGTGCATTTTTTTGCCTTTTGGCTTACCACCAGGGCTGCCCATCATGGGCTTCTTAGCCTACAACCAGGGTGCCTTTTCTTTTGCCTTTTTGTTAACCACCGGGGCCGCCCATCATGGGCTTTTTAGCCTACAACCGGGGTGCATTTTTTTGGCCTTTTGGCTTACCACCGGGGCCACCCATCACGGGCTTTTTAGCCTACAACCGGGGTGCCTTTTTGTGACCACCGGGGCCGCCCATCATGGGCTTTTTAGCCTACAACCGGGGTGCATTTTTTGGGCCTTTTTGCTTACCACCGGGGCCGCCCATCATGGGCTTTTTAGCGTACAACAGGGGTGCCTTTTCTTTTGCCTTTTTGCTTACCACCGGGGCCGCCCATCATGGGCTTTTTAGCCTACAACCGGGGTGCATTTTTTTGGCCTTTTTGCTTACCACCGAGGCCGCCCATCATGGGCTTTTTAGCCTACAACCAGGGTGCATTTTTTTGCCTTTTGGCTTACCACCAGGGCCGCCCATCATGGGCTTCTTAGCCTACAACCAGGGTGCCTTTTCTTTTGCCTTTTGCCTTACCACCGGGGCCGCCCATCATGGGCTTTTTAGCCTACAAACGGGGTGCCTTTTTGATACCACCGGGGCCGCCCATCATGGGCTTTTTAGCCTACAACCGGGGTGCCTTTTCTTTTGCCTTTTTGCTTACCACCAAGGCTGCCCATCATGGGCTTTTTATCCTACAACCGGGTGCATTTTTTTGGCCTTTTGGCTTACCACCGGGGCCGCCCATCATGGGCTTTTTAGCCTACAGCCAGGGAGCATTTTTTTGCCTTTTGGCTTAACACCAGGGCCGCCCATCATGGGCTTCTTAGCCTACAACCAGGGTGCCTTTTCTTTTGCCTTTTTGTTTACCACCGGGGCCGCCCATCATGGGCTTTTTAGCCTACAACCGGGGTGCCTTTTTGTTACCACCGGGGCCGCCCATCATGGGCTTTTTATCCTACAACCGGGGTGCATTTTTTTTGGCCTTTTTGCTTACCACCGGGGCCGCCCATCATGGGCTTTTTAGCCTACAACCGAGGTGCCTTTTCTTTTGCCTTTTTGCTTACCACCAAGGCCGCCCATCATGGGCTTTTTAGCCTACAACCGGGGTGCATTTTTTTGGCCTTTTGGCTTACCACCGGGGCCGCCCATTATGGGCATTTTAGCCTACAACCGGGGTGCCTTTTTGTTACCACCGGGGCCGCCCATCATGGGCTTTTTACCCTACAACCGGGGTGCATTTTTTTGGCCTTTTTATTTACCACCGGGGCCGCCCATCATGGGCTTTTTAGCCTACAACAGGGGGTGCCTTTTCTTTTGCCTTTTTGCTTACCACCGGGGCCGCCCATCATGGGCTTTTTAGCCTTCAACCGGGGTGCATTTTTTTGGCCTTTTTGCTTACCACCGGGGCCGCCCAATCATGGGCTTTTTAGCCTACAACCAGGGTGCATTATTTTGCCTTTTGGCTTACCACCAGGGCCACCCATCATGGGCTTTTTAGCCTACAACCGGAGTGCATTTTTTTGGCCTTTTTGCTTACCACCGAGGCGGCCCGTCATGGGCTTTTTAGCCTACAACCGGGGTGCATTTTTTTGGCCTTTTGGCTTACCACCGGGGCCGCCCATCATGGGCTTTTTAGCCTACAACCGGGGTGCCTTTTTGTTACCACCGGGGACGCCCATCATAGGCTTTTTAGCCTACAACCGGGGTGCATTTTTTTGGCCTTTTTGTTTACCATCGGGGCCGCCCATCATGGGCTTTTTAGCCTACAACCGTGGTACCTTTTCTTTTGCCTTTTTGCTTACCACCAAGGCCGCCCATCATGGGCTTTTTAGCCTACAACCGGGGTGCATTTTTTTGGCCTTTTTGCTTACCACCGAGGCCTCCCATCATGGGCTTTTCAGCCTACAACCGGGATGCATTTTTTGGCCTTTTGCCTTACCACCGGGGCCGCCCATCATGGGCTTTTTAGCCTACAACCGGGGTGCCTTTTTGTTACCACCGGGGCCGCCCATCATGGGCTTTTTAGCCTACAACCGGGGTGCATTTTTTTGGCCTTTTTGCTTAGCACTGGGGCCGCCCATCATGGCTTTTTAGCCTACAACCAGGGAGCATTTTTTTGCCTTTTGGCTTACCACCAGGGCAGCCCATCATGGGCTTCTTAGCCTACAACCAGGGTGACTTTTCTTTTGCCTTTTTGTTTACCACCGGGGCCGCCCATCATGGGATTTTTAGCCTACAACTGGGGTGCATTTTTTTGGCCTTTTTGCTTATCACCGAGGCCGCCCATCATGGGCTTTTTAGCCTACAACTGGGGTGCCTTTTTATTACCACCGGGGCCGCCCATCATGGGCTTTTTAGCCTACAACCGGGACGCATTTATTTGGCCTTTTTGTTTACCATCGGGGCCGCCCATCATGAGATTTTTAGCCTACAACCGGGGTGCATTTTTTTGGCCTTTTTGCTTACCACCGAGGCCGCCCATCATGAGATTTTTAGCCTACAACCGGGGTGCATTTTTTTGGCCTTTTGGCTTACCACCGGGGCCGCCCATCATGGGCTTTTTAGCCTACAACCGGGGTGCCTTTTTATTACCACCAGGGCCGCCCATCATGGGCTTTTTAGCCTACAACCGGGGCGCATTTATTTGGCCTTTTTGTTTACCATCGGGGCCGCCCATCATGGGCTTTTTAGCCTACAACCGGGGTGCCTTTTCTTTTGCCTTTTTGCTTACCACCAAGGCCGCCCATCATGGGCTTTTTATCCTACAACCGGGGTGCATTTTTTTGGCCTTTTGGCTTACCACCAGGGCCGCCCATTATGGGCTTTTTAGCCTACAACCGGGGTGCCTTTTTGTTACCACCGGGGCCGCCCATCATGGGCTTTTTAGCCTACAACCGGGGTGCATTTTTTTGGCCTTTTTATTTACCACCGGGGCCGCCCATCATGGGCTTTTTAGCCTACAACAGGGGTGCCTTTTTTGGCCTTTTTACTTACCACCGGGGCCGCCCAATCATGGGCTTTTTAGCCTACAACCAGGGTGCATTTTTTTGCCTTTTGGCTTACCACCAGGGCCGCCCATCATGGGCTTCTTAGCCTACAACCAGGGTGCCTTTTTGTTTACCACTGGGGCCGCCCATCATGGGCTTTTTAGCCTACAACCGGGGTGCATTTTTTTGGCCTTTTTGCTTACCACCGAGACCGCCCATCATGGGCTTTTTAGCCTACAACCGGGGTGCATTTTTTTGGCCTTTTGGCTTACCACCGGGGCCGCCCATCATGGGCTTTTTAGCCTACAACCAGGGTGCATTTTTTTGCCTTTTGGCTTACCACCAGGGCTGCCCATCATGGGCTTCTTAGCCTACAACCAGGGTGCCTTTTCTTTTGCCTTTTTGTTAACCACCGGGGCCGCCCATCATGGGCTTTTTAGCCTACAACCGGGGTGCATTTTTTTGGCCTTTTGGCTTACCACCGGGGCCACCCATCACGGGCTTTTTAGCCTACAACCGGGGAGCCTTTTTGTTACCACCGGGGCCGCCCATCATGGGCTTTTTAGCCTACAACCGGGGTGCATTTTTTTGGCCTTTTTGCTTACCACCGGGGCCGCCCATCATGGGCTTTTTAGCCTACAACAGGGGTGCCTTTTCTTTTGCCTTTTTCCTTACCACCGGGGCCGCCCATCATGGGCTTTTTAGCCTACAACCGGGGTGCATTTTTTTGGCCTTTTTGCTTACCACCGAGGCCGCCCATCATGGGCTTTTTAGCCTACAACCAGGGTGCATTTTTTTGCCTTTTGGCTTACCACCAGGGCCGCCCATCATGGGCTTCTTAGCCTACAACCAGGGTGCCTTTTCTTTTGCCTTTTTGTTTACCACCGGGGCCGCCCATCATGGGCTTTTTAGCCTACAACCGGGGTGCCTTTTTGTTACCACCGGGGCCGCCCATCATGGGCTTTTTAGCCTACAACCGGGGTGCATTTTTTTGGCCTTTTTGTTTACCATCGGGGCCGCCCATCATCGGCTTTTTAGCCTACAACCGGGGTGCCTTTTCTTTTGCCTTTTTGCTTACCACCAAGGCCGCCCATCATGGGCTTTTTATCCTACAACCGGGTGCATTTTTTTGGCCTTTTGGCTTACCACCGGGGACGCCCATCATGGGCTTTTTAGCCTACAACCGGGGTGCCTTTTTGTTACCACCGGGGCCGCCCATCATGGGCTTTTTAGCCTACAACAGAGGTGCATTTTTTAGGCCTTTTTGCTTACCACCGGGGCCGCCCATCATGACTTTTTAGCCTACAACCAGGGAGCATTTTTTTGCCTTTTGGCTTACCACCAGGGCCGCCCATCATGGGCTTCTTAGCCTACAACCAGGGTGCCTTTTCTTTTGCCTTTTTGCTTACCACCAAGGCCGCCCATCATGGGCTTTTTAGCCTACAACCGGGGTGCATTTTTTTGGTCTTTTGGCTTACCACCGGGGCCGTCCATTATGGGCTTTTTAGCCTACAACCGGGGTGCCTTTTTGTTACCACCGGGGCCGCCCATCATGGGCTTTTTACCCTACAACCGGGGTGCATTTTTTTGGCCTTTTTATTTACCACCGGGGCCACCCATCATGGGCTTTTTAGCCTACAACAGGGGTGCCTTTTCTTTTGCCTTTTTGCTTACCACCGGGGCCGCCCATCATGGGCTTTTTAGCCTACAACCGGGGTACATTTTTTTGGCCTTTTTGCTTACCACCGGGGCCGCCCAATCATGGGCTTTTTAGCCTACAACCAGGGTGCATTTTTTTGCCTTTTGGCTTACCACCGGGGCCGCCCATCATGGGCTTTTTAGCCTACAACCGGGGTGCTTTTTTGTTACCACCGGGGCCGCCCATCATAGGCTTTTTAGCCTACAACCGGGGTGCATTTTTTTGGCCTTTTTGTTTACCATCGGGGCCGCCCATCATGGGCTTTTTAGCCTACAACCGTGGTGCCTTTTCTTTTGCCTTTTTGCTTACCACCAAGGCCGCCCATCATGGGCTTTTTATCCTACAACCGGGGTGCATTTTTTTTGCCTTTTGGCTTACCACCGGGGCCGCCCATCATGGGATTTTTAACCTACAACCGGGGTGCCTTTTTGTTACCATCGGGGCCGCCCATCATGGGCTTTTTAGCCTACAACCGGGGTGCATTTTTTTGGCCTTTTTGTTTACCACCGGGGCCGCCTATCATGGGCTTTTTAGCCTACAACAGGGGTGCCTTTTCTTTTGCCTTTTTGCTTACCACCGGGGCCGCCTATCATGGGCTTTTTAGCCTACAACCGGGGTGCCTTTTCTTTTGCCTTTTTGCTTACCACCAAGACCGCCCATCATGGGCTTTTTATCCTACAACCGGGGTGCATTTTTTTGGCCTTTTGGCTTACCACCGGGGCCGCCCATCATGGGCGTTTTAGCCTACAAGAGGGGAGCATTTTTTTGGCCTTTTTGCTTACCACCGGGGCCGCCCATCATGGGCTTTTTAGCCTACAACCAGGGTGCAATTTTTTGCCTTTTGGCTTACCACCAGGGCCGCCCATCATGGGCTTCTTAGCCTACAACCAGGGTGCCTTTTCTTTTGCCTTTTTGTTTACCACCGGGGCCGCCCATCATGGGCTTTTTAGCCTACAACCGGGGTGCTTTTGGCCTTTTTGCTTACCACCGAGGCCGCCCATCATGGGCTTTTTAGCCTACAACCGGGGTGCATTTTTTTTGGCCTTTTGGCTTACCACCGGGGCCGCCCATCATGGGCTTTTTAGCCTACAACCGGGGTGCCTTTTTGTTACCACCGGGGCCGCCCATCATAGGCTTTTTAGCCTACAACCGGCGTGCTTTTTTTGGCCTTTTTGTTTACCATCGGGGCCGCCCATCATATGGTCTTTTTAGCCTACAACCGTGGTGCCTTTTCTTTTGCCTTTTTGCTTACCACCAAGGCCGCCCATCATGAGCTTTTTATCCACCAACCGGGGTGCATTATTTTGGCCTTTTGGCTTACCACCGGGGACGCCCATCATGGGCTTTTTAGCCTACAACCGGGGTGCATTTTTTTGGCCTTTTTGTTTACCACCTGGGCCGCCCATCATGGGCTTTTTAGCCTACAACAGGGGTGCCTTTTCTTTTGCATTTTTGCTTACCACCGGGGCCGCCTATCATGGGCTTTTTAGCCTACAACCGGGGTGCCTTTTCTTTTGCCTTTTTGCTTACCACCAAGGCCGCCCGTCATGGGCTTTTTATCCTACAACCGGGGTGCATTTTTTTGGCCTTTTTGTTTACCACCGGGGCCGCCCATCATGGGCTTTTTAGCCTACAACAGGGGTGCCTTTTCTTTTGCCTTTTTGCTTACCACCGGGGCCGCCCATCATGGGCTTTTTAGCCTACAACCGGGGTGCATTTTTTTGGCCTTTTTGCTTACCACTGGGGCCGCCCATCATGGGCTTTCCAGCCTACAACCGGGGTGCCTTTTCTTTTGCCTTTTTGCTTACCACCAGGGCCGCCCATCATGGGCTTTTTAGCCTACAACCAGGGTGCATTTTTTTGCCTTTTGGCTTACCACCAGGGCCGCCCATCATGGGCTTCTTAGCCTACAACCAGGGTGCCTTTTCTTTTGCCTTTTTGCTTACAACCGGGGTCGCCCATCATGGGCTTTTTGTCCTACAACCGGGGTGCATTTTTTAGCCTTTTTGCTTACCACCGGGGCCGCCCATCATGGGCTTTCCAGCCTACAACCGGGGTGCCTTTTCTTTTGCCTTTTTGCTTACCACCAGGGCCGCCCATCATGGGCTTTTTAGCCTACAACCGGGGTGCATTTTTTGGTCATTTTGGTTACCACCGGGGCCGCCCATCATGGGCTTTTTAGCCTACGACCGGGGTGCATTTTTTTGGGCTTTTTTGCTAACCACCCCTATCATGGGCTTTTTAGCCTACGACTGGGGTGCATTTTTTGGCCTCTTTGCTTACTACCGGGGCCGCCCATCATGGGCTTTTTAGCCTACAACCGGGGTGCATTTTTTTGGCCTTTTTACTTACCACCAGGGCTGCCCATTATGGGCTTTTTAGCCTACAACCGGGGTGCATTTTTTTGCCTTTTTGCTTACCACCGGGGCAGCCCATCACGGGCTTGTTAGCCTATGACCGGGGTGTATTTCTTTGGCTTATTTTACTACCACCCCCATCATGGGCTTTTTAGCCTACGACTGGGGTGAATTTTTTGGCCTCTTTGCTTACCACCAGGGCCGCCCATCATGGGCTTTTTAGCCTACAACCGGGGTGCCTTTTCTTTTGCCTTTTTGCTTACCATCGGGGCCGTCCATAGTGGGCTTTTTAGCCTAAAACCAGGGTGCATTTTTTGCCTTTTTGCTTACCACCGGGGTTGCCCATCATGGGCTTTTTAGCCTAAAACCGGGGAGCATTATTTGGCCTTTATGCTTACCAAAGGGGCCGCCCATCATGGGCTTTTTAGCCTACAACCGGGGTGCATTTTTTTGGCCTTTTTGCTTACCACCGGGGCCACCCATCATGGGCATTTTAGCCTACACCCGGGGTGCATTTTTTGGCCTTTTTGCTTACCACCGGGGCCGCCCATCATGGGCTTTTTAGCCTACAACCAGGGTGCCTTTTCTTTTGCCTTTTTGTTTACCACCGGGGCCGCCCATCATGGGCTTTTTAGCCTACAACCGGAGTGCATTTTTTTGCCTTTTGGCTTACCACCAGGGCCGCCCATCATGGGCTTCTTAGCCTACAACCAGGGTGCCTTTTCTTTTGCCTTTTTGTTTACCACCGGGGCCGCCCATCATGGGCTTTTCAGCCTACAACCGGGGTGTATTTTTTTGGCCTTTTTTCTTACCACCGAGGCCGCCCATCATGGGCTTTTTAGCCTACACCCGGGGTGCATTTTTTTGCCTTTTGGCTTACCACCAGGGCCGCCCATCATGGGCTTCTTAGCCTACAACCAGGGTGCCTTTTCTTTTGCCTTTTTGTTTACCACCGGGGCCGCCCATCATGGGCTTTTTAGCCTACAACAGGGGTGCTTTTGGCCTTTTTGCTTACCACCGAGGCCGCCCATCATGGGCTTTTTAGCCTACAACCGGCGTGCATTTTTTTGGCCTTTTTGTTTACCATCGGGGCCGCCCATCATATGGGCTTTTTAGCCTACAACCGTGGTGCCTTTTCTTTTGCCTTTTTGCTTACCACCAAGGCCGCCCATCATGAGCTTTTTATCCTACAACCGGGGTGCATTATTTTGGCCTTTTGGCTTACCACCGGGGCCGCCCATCATGGGCTTTTTAGCCTACAACCGGGGTGCCTTTTTATTACCACCGGGGCCGCCCATCATGGGCTTTTTAGCCTACAACCGGGGTGCATTTTTTTGGCCTTTTTGTTTACCACCGGGGCCGCACATCATGGGCTTTTTAGCCTACAACCGGGGTGCCTTTTTGTTACCACCGGGGCCGCCCATCATAGGCTTTTTATCCTACAACCGGGGTGCATTTTTTTGGCCTTTTTGTTTACCATCGGGGCCGCCCATCATGGGCTTTTTAGCCTACAACCGTGGTGCCTTTTCTTTTGCCTTTTTGCTTACCACCAGGGCCGCCTATCATGGGCTTCTTAGCCTACAACTAGGGTGCCTTTTCTTTTGCCTTTTTGTTTACCACCGGGGCCGCCCATCATGGGCTTTTTAGCCTACAACAGGGGTGCTTTTGGCCTTTTTGCTTACCACCGAGGCCGCCCATCATGGGCTTTTTAGCCTACAACCGGGGTGCATTTTTTTTGGCCTTTTGGCTTACCACCGGGGCCGCCCATCATGGGCTTTTTAGCCTACAACCGGGGTGCCTTTTTGTTACCACCGGGGCCGCCCATCATAGGCTTTTTAGCCTACAACCGGGGTGCATTTTTTTGGCCTTTTTGTTTACCATCAGGGCCGCCCATCATGGGCTTTTTTTTGCCTACAACCGTGGTGCCTTTTCTTTTGCCTTTTTGCTTACCACCAAGGCCGCCCATCATGAGCTTTTTATCCTACAACCGGGGTGCATTTTTTTGGCCTTTTGGCTTACCACCGGGGCCGCCCATCATGGGCTTTTTAGCCTACAACCGGGGTGCCTTTTTGTTACCACCGGGGCCGCCCATCATGGGCTTTTTAGCCTACAACCGGGGTGCATTTTTTTGGCCTTTTTGTTTACCACCGGGGCCGCCCATCATGGGCTTTTTAGCCTACAACAGGGGTGCCTTTTCTTTTGCCTTTTTGCTTACCACCGGGGCCGCCCATCATGGGCTTTTTAGCCTACAACCGGGGTGCATTTTTTTGGCTTTTTTGCTTACCACTGGGGCCGCCCATCATGGGCTTTTTAGCCTACAACCAGGGTGCATTTTTTTGCCTTTTGGCTTACCACCAGGGCCGCCCATCATGGGCTTCTTAGCCTACAACCATGGTGCCTTTTCTTTTGCCTTTTTGCTTACCACCGGGGCCGCCCATCATGGGCTTTTTAGCCTACAACCGGGGTGCATTTTTTTGGCTTTTTTGCTTACCACTGGGGCCGCCCATCATGGGCTTTTTAGCCTACAACCAGGGTGCATTTTTTTGCCTTTTGGCTTACCACCAGGGCCGCCCATCATGGGCTTCTTAGCCTACAACCATGGTGCCTTTTCTTTTGCCTTTTTGCTTACCACCGGGGTCGCCCATCATGGGCTTTTTGTCCTACAACCGGGGTGCATTTTTTAGCCTTTTTGCTTACCACCGGGGCCGCACATCATGGGCTTTTTAGTCTACAACCGGGGTGCCTTTTCTTTTGCCTTTTTTCTTACCACCAGGGCCGTCCATCATGGGCTTTTTAGCCTACAACCAGGGTGCATTTTTTGGTCATTTTGGTTACCACCGGGGCCGCCCATCATGGGCTTTTTAGCCTACGACCGGGGTGCATTTTTTTTGGCTTTTTTGCTAACCACCCCTATCATGGGCTTTTTAGCCTACGACTGGGGTGCATTTTTTGGCCTCTTTGCTTACTACCGGGGCCGCCCATCATGGGCTTTTTAGCCTACAACCGGGGTGCATTTTTTTGGCCTTTTTGCTTACCATCGGGGCTGCCCATTATGGGCTTTTTAGCCTACAACCGGGGTGCATTTTTTTGCCTTTTTGCTTACCACCGGGGCAGCCCATCACGGGCTTCTTAGCCTATGACCGGGGTGTATTTCTTTGGCTTATTTTATTACCACCCCCATCATGGGCTTTTTAGCCTACGACTGGGGTGCATTTTTTGGCCTCTTTGCTTACCACCAGGGCCGCCCATCATGGGCTTTTTAGCCTACAACCGGGGTGCCTTTTCTTTTGCATTTTGCTTACCATCGGGGCCGTCCATAGTGGGCTTTTTAGCCTAAAACCGGGGTGCATTTTTTGCCTTTTTGCTTACCACCGGGGCCGCCCATCATGGGCTTTTTAGCCTACAACCGGGGTGCCTTTTTGTTTACCACCGAGGCCGCCCATCATGGGCTTTATAGCCTACAACCGGGGTGCCTTTTCTTTTGCCTTTTTGCTTACCACCAAGGCCGCCCATCATGGGCTTTTTATCCTACAACCGGGGTGCATTTTTTTTGTCTTTTGGCTTACCACCGGGGCCGCCCATCATGGGCTTTTTAGCCTACAACCGGGGTGCCTTTTTGTTACCACCGGGGCCGCCCATTATGGGCTTTTTAGCCTACCAACAACCGGGGTGCATTTTTTTGGCCTCTTTCTTTACCACCAGGGCCGCCCATCATGGGCTTTTTAGCCTACAACCGGGGTGCATTTTTTTGCCTTTTTGTTTACCACCAGGGCCGCCCATCATGGGCTTCTTAGCCTACAACCAGGGTGCCTTTTTCCTTACCACCGGGGCCGCCCATCATGGGCTTTTTAGCCTACAACCGGGGTGCATTCTTTGGCCTTTTTGCTTACCACCGGGGCCCCCCATCATGGGCTTTTTAGCCTACAACCGGGGTGCCTTTTCTTTTGCCTTTTTGCTTACCACCAGGGCCGCCCATCATGGGCTTTTTAGCCTACGACGGAGGTGCACTCTATGGCTTTTTTGCCAACCACTGAGGCACCCAACTTGGCCCTTTCAGCCTGCCACCGGGGTGCATTCTCTGACCTTTTAACTTACCACCGGAAAACCCATCCTGGGCTTTTTATCGTTGTGAAGTAATATATCTGCCGGATATCTATTATCGTTGCACATCTTAAAAGGAACCTATCACCAGAAATAACGGTAATAACCTGCAGATATGTGGTTAATCTGCAAGTTAATATCGTTATTATGCTGCCCAGAGCCTGCACGCAGCCAACAGCATAAACTTTATTTAATTTATAAAATTAACTTTATTCCCCCCGCAGCATTCTGGTTTCAGTCATAGGGGCAGTGTTGGCAAAGGTCAGTCACCGTTCTGTATATGCAGAATCTCCGGCCCTGACTGACAGTCGGCCCCAATGCAGAGCGAGTGTCAGTCAGTGCGGGGGCGCAGTTACAGCCGCCACTCTGTATTCTCAGAGCCATAAATGAACCGGCACCGCCCCCATGACTGAAACAGGTACTCTGCGGGGAAAATAAAGTTCATTATCTCCTCGCAGTGTTTGGCTAAGTGCGGGCACCGGGCAGGTTAGTAATTCTATTAACCTGCAGATTAACCAGCACCATTCTTATTTATACACTTGTAAGACACAGAGGGAGCAGAGATGAGAATAAGGATTTTTTTATTTTATTCTTATTTTTACATTTGTTGGACACAGCAGGAGCAGAATACTACTCTCAACATTGTCCCCTGCTGACGCTGAACACAGCGCTAGCAGGGGACAATGATGAGGGAAGCGTTCAGCACCCTGCATTTGAGAACAGTGCAAACTGTACGGCTGATTCGCAGGAAACGGTACGTGTGATAGGCAGTGTGCCCACTATGCGTATTTTAAGCGTTTCCGCAACGGCAATTCTGCTGCAGAAACACAAAAAAAAAATTGTTAGAAGGTCTGCCATGTTCCCCAATGATAAATCCGCATGTGCTATGCACATGCTGCGGAAACTTCCGCTGCGGATTATAATTGCGGAAAAATCCGCAGCACTACCAATTATTTTGAGCAAATGCGGCGTTTTCGCCGCCATTGACTTGCATTGGACCGCATGGAATCTGCATCACTGCATCTGCAGAATCCAAGCGTTTCAATGTGTGGATGGTACCCGGGTCTGGAGAAGAGGAGACTCTCCTCCAGACACGGGTACTGAGAACCTGTAAAAAAAAGAATAAAATAAAAAATAAATATTATACTTACCTTCTGATGGCCCCTGGTCTCCATAGCGATGCGTCCTGGCTTGCCGGCAACTCACGATGGTCTGAAAAGGACCTGCCGTGAAGAAATTTAGTCATGTGACGGGTCACGCGACCGGTGACGTCGGCAGGTCCTTTAGTCCACCGCGAGCTGCCGGCAAGCCGAGACGAATCAGATAGAGACTCCGGGGGCCATCGGAAGGTAAGTATAGATTTAATTTTTTTTTACCATTCTTTACGGTCACACTATATAAATCCATGCCGTTTGCATGGATTTATATAGTGTGACCAAGTTGTCAAGCACTTCCCAAGTGATGCTAAAATCGCTTGGAAAGCGCTTGACAACCCGCATGCGGAAATGCATGTGAAGAACGCTTCACTTCCACTGGTCCCTGGCAGAAAAAACGCATGTACAATCCGCATGCGTTTTTTCTGCCAGGGAGATGCAGAAACGCTCAGGAAAAAATCCGGAGCATTTCTGCATCGTGGGCACATAAGCATACTGATGCATCACACGGGCGGCACACGGTTGCAACACGTATGCCACACGTATCATACACATGGACACACGTACATAGATATCTCCAGTACTGTTTTTTCCAGTACCGGAAATATCCGGACGTGTGGAAGAGGCCTAATAGCGTTGTTTCTAGTGGGAGGTTCTCTTTAACACATAAAAATCTGTAATTTCTTGAATGCATTTTATTCCAGTATGTGTCACACGGACGGCACACATGTACACATAGATGGTAAAAATGGACCAGGCCACACTTTCACGCGTACATGTGAAGGAGGCCTAAGATGTATTGCGAGGTTCTGCAGCAGCTGAGGTGTATTATAAGGTTATTATGAGGTATATTTATGTGTATACACACATACTTACACTCATGCACACACACATCACTATAGACTGAGGTTCTGCATCTGCCGAGGTGCATTATGAGGTTCTGCAGCGGCCGAGGTGTATTATAAGGTTCTGCAGCAACTGAGGTGTATTATGAGGTTCTGCAGCCGCCAAGGTGTATTATGAGGTTCTGCAGCTGAGGTGTGTATTATGAGGTTCTGCAGCCGCCAAGGTGTATTATGAGGTTCTGCAGCTACCAAAGTGTATTATGAGGATCTGCAGCTGAGGTGTGTATTATGAGGTTCTGCAGCCTCCAAGGTGTATTATGAGGTTCTGCAGCTGAGGTGTGCAGTATGAGGTTCAGCATCAGCTGTGGCATATTATGAGGTTCTAAAGCACCTGCTGTGTATATTAAGAGGTTCTGCAGCAGCTGTATATATGTAGATATACACATACAGCTCTGGCAAAAATTAAGAGACCACTGCAAAATTTTTAGTTTCTCTGATTTTTCTCTTTCTAGGTATATTTTTGAGTAAAATGTACATTGTTGTTTTAGTTTATAAACTACTGACAACATGTCTCCAAAATTCAAAGCTAAAAATATTGTATTTATTTACAGCAAATGATAAAGCGTCAAAATACTAAAAAAGAAACAGTGCTTTCAGACCTCAAATTTATTTATGTCTTAACTCAGGGACAGTTCAGAAATCAATATTTGGTGGACTAACCATGATTTTTAATCACAGTTTTCATGCGTCTTGGCATGCTTTCCAATAGAAAACTGTTCAGTGGTCTCTTAATTTTTGCCAGAGCTGTATACTTGCATTCTTGCACACACACACATCACTATAGACTTTTCACTTCACAGTACTCATATGCCAGAGGTGATGTGGAGAAGTGGTGTGGAGTGCAGTGATTGTCATGCCTTCCTTAGATGAGGACACTGCTCTGTTATTTCCAATTCTGGAGTGATGATGCTGGGGACAATACTGGCAGGCATGAGTGTGCAGTGGGCCGGCAGGGGGCAGGGCTGGACACTGAGGCCAGTTCTGGCTATGAGGTTAGCTAATACAGCACAGGGAGCTGTCAAGTTTGGTAGAGCCACCGCTAAACAAAGTAGGTGAGGGAATGAATTGAAATTCAGGAGGAACAAAAGGCAGAAACAAAAACAAAAATTTATAGGGGTATTGTATATTACAATACAGCACAGATTACCTTAAAAAACAAATTTGGATTTTGTGGTCGGACAACTTCATTAATTCTCACTCCAGAAAGGGGGATGAAGTAAAAAGTAGAAAATCGGCTCTAAACAGTCATCTAAAGATGCAAAAAAATTCATCATCTAACTTTGTGCAACACTTCAATAATCTGGTGTAAATTACGGCAAAATGGTTACAAACAAAACAAACATCCCCTTAATGATAAATTCTCCAACTTAAAAACCCATTAAACACATGTGACTGAGGTTATTTTTATGCAGATTCATGGATTTCCACACAATCCAAATCAGATAAATGGGAAAGGTGCCAATATTTTTGCAATAAAACTGTCGCATGTGAACTGACCCTAATGACTCAGTACATGAGCCAAATGCTGAGATATGAGGAAAGCTCATCCGTACCTTGCTGCCTGTAGCTTCCAGATGAAGAGTAGTTCCTGGGTTCCCTGCAACAGCAAAGCACAACATTAAAGGGAATGTTGTTTTAACCTATGCTTTATTAAATTGTATTTATGTTGTTTTTTTTTTTTAAATATATGGGAATCTAGAATGAAAATTACTTTGTAAGGGCTGCAAAGTTATGAGATATGCTCTTCTGTGACCCCGCTGAATATTATTATTTTTGGGGTAGTGGGGGTGGTTGCAATTAATGTGTAACCCAGCTCTGTCTACTTCTATGGGAGCAGTGGTGTAATGCATAACCCCATATTACACCACTCCTCGCATAGAAGTGGATGGAGCGGTGTCGCTGATTACACCACTTCTCCCATAGAAGTGGACTGTGCAGGGAGACACAACATATACATTAGAATAGATACTGTGTATTTAATCCTATCCTGTGTGATACACTCCGCTGAGCTCAATGTCTAATCCCATCAGGTGATACACTACACTTGGCCCTGTATCTAATTCCAGCGTTACTCTAAGCGTATCTAATCGCAGCACGATACACTAACAACTATCTAACAACTTTAACTTATGATACAGAAAGAAGCAACAACTAACAGAATCAATGCTGCCAGCTGTCCTCTGTGACACTGTACTTGTCAGTAACACTTTGCAGTCACTAACAAAATGGCTCCACACTGTGATCCTAAACTTCATCCTTTCTTATCCTTTTCCAAACACTCAGAATAGGAGGAGGGGTGACATCCCACACATGTGTGCAGATCCAGCCCACATTCACTGCAGTTGTAATGTGAACTGGCACTACTGGGTTTTTATGGCAAATTTCAGCAGCTGCTCTCCCTAGTGTTTAAGGCCCACGATGCAGAAATGAAGCAGAAAATTTCTGCAGCATTTCTGCATCTCCCTGGCAGAAAAAAAGCATGCAGATTGTGCATGCGTTTTTCCTGCAGAATACATGCGGATCCACATGCGTTTCTGCATGAAAATTGACAAGCGCTTTCCAGGCGATAGCATCACTTGGAAAGTGCTTGAAAACTAGGTCACACTGTATAAATCCATGCAAACAGCATGGATTTATACAGTGTGAACCGTAAAAATAAAATAAAATAAAGCTATACTCACCCCCGATGCCCCAGCGTGGCTGCAGTGCTGCTTCCTGGCTGGTTCCTGGCTGCCGGCATATCGCGAGACAGAGCGGTGAAGGGCCTGCGGTCACATGACTGTGACGTCACCGAAGGTCCTTCAGCGATGCCGGCATGCAGAGAAGCCTTCGGAAAGGTAAGTATAAACTTTATTTATTATTTTATTCTTTTTTTTACAGGTACAATGGTACCCAGGTCTGGATGAGAGTCTTCTCTCCTCCAGAACTGGGTACCATCCGCACATAGAGACGCATAGCATTCGCTTGTAGAAATGTACAGACGCGCATTCTATGCGTCTCAATGCAAGTCAATGGCGGCCATTCCGCTGCGTTTCCGCAAAATTAAATGACATGCTGCGGATTTTTGTACGCAGCATAAACGCTGCGGAAAAATCCGCGGCATGTGCATAGAACATGCGGAATCCTCTTGGGGACCATGGGGTGCGGATTACCTAGCGTTTCACAAGCGTTTACGCTGAGGAAATTCCGCAGCATAAACGCTTGAAAAACGCTAAGTGGGCACCCAGCCTAAAAGAGAAAATATAAAAATTTTTAAAATTATGTTTAATATTTTACTTATTTAAAAACAAATGATAATATTTGAAAAAAAAAATTAATTTCAGGCTGTATGCCCACTATGCGTTTTTTAAGCGTTTCCGCAGCGGCAGTTCCGCATGTGCTGTGCATATGCTGCGGAAATTTCCGCTGCGGATTATCATTGCAGAAAAATCCGCAGCAGTACCAATTATTTTGCGTAATCGCAGCGTTTTCGCCGCCTTTGACTTGCATTGAATCGCATAATATCCACATGACTACATGTGCACATGCGGATATTAAGCGATTCACTGTGCGGATGGTACCCGGGTTTGGAGAAGAGGAGACTCTCCTCCAGACCCGGGTACCATAGCACCCATAAAAAAAAAAGAATTAAAATTTAAAAAAAAACATTATACTTACCTTATGATGGCCCCCAGTCTCCTCAGCGATGCGTCCTAGCTTTCCGGCAGCTCGCGATGGTCTAAAAGGACGTGCCATGACGTCATTTAGATATGTGACGGGTCACGCGACGGCTGACGTCGGTGGTCGCGTGACCCATCACATGACTAAATGAAGTCATGGCAGGTGCTTTTACACAACAGCGAGACACCAGGAAGACCGGACGCATCGGATAAGGAGACTTTACATCAGCACAATTTTGGAACCAAAATTTATTTTTGTTATGGAGCTTTTAGGGTTAAAAATTGACCAACGATTTTTCATTTTTATAACACCATTTTTTTTAGGGACCACATCATATGTGAAGTGACTTTGATGGGCCTTTACGACAGAAAATACCCAAAAGTGAAACCATTCTAAAAACTGCACCCCTCAAGGTGATCAAAACCACATTCAATAAGTTTATTAACCCTTCAGGTGCTTCACAGGAATTTTTGGCACGTGGAAGAAAAAAAATGAACATTTATTTTTTTTCACAAAAATATTACTTTAGACCCCAATTTTTTTTTATTTCCGCAAGGGTATCATTAAAAAATGGACCCAAAATTTGTTGTGCAATTCCTCTTGAGCATGCTGATACCCCGTATGTGGGGGGAAACCACTGTTTGGGCGCACGGCAGGGTTCGGAAAGGGAAGGAATTTATCTAGATGTGTGGTGAGCACCCTTTCACATAAGTTTATAACATTGAGCCGTAAAAATAAAATTTTCACATTTTTCCAACAAAAATGTTTTTCAGCCTCCAATTTTGCATTTTCATAAGGGTAACAGGAGAAATTGCACCATGCAATTTCTTGTGCAATTTCTCCTTAACCGGTTCCCGACCGCCCACTGTAGATAAACGTCGGCGCTTGCTGGGCTCTGTGCAGAGCCGACGTTTAAAAACGGTGGGTGGTCTCGCAGCGCTCAGGACCCCCGGGGTCCTGCAAGCGCTGCGATTCCGGTGCAGAGCGTAAGCTCTGACAGGGAACATCATCGGGACCTGATTAGATCAGGTCCCAGTGATGTTAACCCTTTGCTGTCTTCTATATGCTGCGATCTATAGTGATCGCGGCATATAGGAGACAGCAGGAGGAGAGGGGGTCGTCAACTTACCTCTCCGAAGACCTCCGAGTCCTTCCAGGACCTGGGGTTGCTATGGCAGCTGGAGGTCACATGACCACCTCCATCTCTGCCATATATGGTGTCCTGTCTGGCTCAGCTGCAGCTGTAGCCAGACAGGAGACTCTGACTGAAACAGTCAGGGAAGATCTCATGTAATGTAATATATGTCTATTACATTACATGAGATCAGTGATCAGAAAAATAAAAATTAATGTCCCATACAGGGACTAAGTAAAAATGTAAAAAAAAAAGTAAAAAAAAAGTTTTTAAACTATTAAAAAAAAAATCACAAAATAAATAAAAATAAATAAATAAAATATTAAACCGATAAATCCGTATATTTTTACAAAACCAAAAAAAGTACACATATTTGGTATTGCCGCGTCCGAAACAACCCGAGCTATAAAACTGTCACACTAATTAACTCCTTCTGTGCACACCGTAATAAAAATAAATAAAAAACGGAGCAAAAAAATATGCTTTTTCATCATATCGCCAAACAAAAAGTGGAAAAAAATGCGATCAAAAAACAAAATAGAAATAAAAATGGTACCACTGAAAACGTCATCTTGTTCCGCAAAAAAAAGACGCCATACAGCTCCATCAGCCGAAAAATAAAAAAGTTATAGCGCTCAGAATAAAGCAATGCAAAAAAAATATTTTTTTCTATAAAATTGTTTTATTGTGTAAAAGCGCCAAAACATAAAAAAAATACAGTAAGTGTAGTATTGCTGTAAACGTACTGACCCGAAGAATAACGCTGCCTGATCACTTTTACCACACGCAGAACGGCATAAAAAAAAACCTCAAAAAACAATTCCTGAATTGTTTGTTTTTGTTAATTTTACCTCCCAAAAAACGGAATAGAAAGCGATCAAAAAATGTCACGTACCCAAAAATGGTACCAATAAAAATGTCAACTCGTCCCGCAAAAAACAAGCCGTCACATGACTCTGTCGGCCGAAATATGGAAAAATTATAGCTCTCAAAATATGGTGTTGCAAAAACTAGATTTTGCAAAAAAAGCGTCTTTTAGTATGTGACAGCTGTCAGTCATAAAAACCCGATATAAATCTGGTATCTCTGTAATCGCACCGACCAGAAGAATAAAGTAATCTAATCAGTTATATCACACTAGGAACAGCGTAAAAAATAAATTAAACCAATTCTTCACCTGCTACTGATTTGTTTATTATTTCTCCCAAAGATCCCAGTAAGGCTCTGCTCATATTTATCCTGTGCTCTGCGCTGAGCACTTACACCAGAGTTTCCGTGTAAATCTCTGAAATACATGATTCAGCCGGAACCCATGACGGAAGATTCCCTGTAATGAGGCAGATATAGGCCACTGTGGACGCCGTCTAGCCTGGGATCCCACGGTGTCATTTGTTTTAGGCGTGCATAAAAGTGCGGTTGGCCACAGTTTTGTGCACTTCTGAAAAAAAGGACACCGCTAAACAGAGGCCAGATGGTGTCCAGAGTAACTCTGCTGCCTCATTACAGTGAATGGATCCTGCAGGGGTTTCATCTGAATTACATCACTTGGAAATTTAGATGGAAACCCCGATGTAAGTGCTCAGCCTAGAGCGCCGGATAAAAGTTACGTAAAATGTTCCCAATAAAAGCTTCAACTCAGTCCTCAAAAAAAGCTAGTCCCCACTCAGGTCCGTCATCTGTTAAAAATATAAGGGACTTCCAAGTTACTGGTAGCAGAAAGGCTCTGGAAAAGCAAAATGGCCCTTGCCCGCCAAAAGAAATTCAGAAAATTTTGTGCTCCCAAATCCAAATGCCTATTCTACAATAATTTGTTCTCCAATTGTCAAATAGCACTCCGTCCCCCCCAGATCTCACCGTATGGCTAAGCGGTACGATCCAGCCACATATGGGGTATTGACACTTTTAGAAGAAATTGTGTGACACATTTCGGCACCATTTTTACCCATTGCCCTGTGTGAAAATGTAAAATCTGAGGGTAAAACATTTTTTTGTGGTAAAAATATAATTATGCTTTTTTCACTGCCCAATGGTATAAATTTAAAAATTAAAAAATACTCACTACTTCCCTAGATGAATTCCTTGAGAGGTGTAGTTTACAAAATGGGGTCACTTGTGGGGGTTTCTGCTGTTTCGGCATGTCAGCGACTCTTCAAATGTGACATGGTGTCTGCTGCCTATCCCAGCCAACATAGCGCTCCTTTCTCTTCCGAACCCTGCCGTACACCAAAGCAGTGGTTTTCCCCCACATATGGGGTATCGGCGTACTCAGGAGAAATTGTACAACAAATTTCATGGTTCAATTTATCCTGTTACCCTTATGATAATGCAAAATTAGGGAATGAAAAACATTTTTTATGGGAAAAATATGAAAATTTTATTTTTACGGCTCAATATTATAAACTTCTGTGAAGCAGCTGGGGGTGCAAGGTGCTCACCACACATCTAAATAAGTTCCCTAAGGGGTCTAGTTTCCAAAATGGTGGCACTTGTGGGGGGTTTCCACTGTTTAGGCACATTAGGGGCTCCCCAAATGTGACATGGCGTCCGCTAATTATTCAAACAAATTTTACATTCAAAAAGTCAAATGGCGCTCCTTCCCTTTCAAACCCTGCCATGTGCCCAAACAGTAATTTGCCTCCACATATGGGGTATCGGCGTGTTCAGGAGAAATTGCACAACAAACTTCATGGTGCAATTTATCCTGTTACCCTTATGATAATACAAAATTAGGGAATGAAAAACATTTTTTGTGGGAAAAATGGGAAAATTTTATTATTACGGCTCAATATTATAAACTTCTGTGAAGCAGCTGGGGGTGCAAGGTGCTCACCACACATCTAGATAAGTTCCCTAAGGGGTCTAGTTTTCAAAATGGTGTCACTTGTGGGGGGTTTCCACTGTTTAGGCACATCAGGAGCTCTCCAAACGCAACATGGCGTCTGCTAATTATTCAGACAAATTTTACATTCAAAAAGTCAAATGGCGCTCCTTCCCTTTCAAACCCTGCCATGCGCCCAAACAGTAATTTGCCTCCACATATGGGGTATCAGCGTGTTCAGGAGAAATTGCACAACAAATTTCATGGTGCAATTTATCCTATTACCCTTATGATAATGCAAAATAAAGGGATGAAAAACGGTTTTGTGGGAAAAATGTGAAAATTTTATTTTTACAGCTCAATATTATAAACTTCTGTGAAGCACCTTGGGTTTCAAGGTGCTCACCACACATCTAGATAAGTTCCCTAAGGGGTCTAGTTTCCAAAATGGTGTCACTTGTGGGGGGTTTCCACTGTTTAGGCACATCAGGAGATCTCCAAACGCAACATGGCGTCTGCTAATTATTCAGACAAATTTTACATTCAAAAAGTCTAATGGCGCTCCTTCCCTTCCGAACCCTGCAGTGCGCCCAAACAGTGGTTTTCCCTCACATATGGGGTATCAGCACGCTCAAGAGAAATTGCACAAAAAAATTTGGGGTCCATTTTTTCCTGTTACCCCTGTGAAAATAAAAAAAAATTGGGTCTAAAGTAACATTTTTGTGAAAAAAGTTAAATGTTAATTTTTTTCTTCCACATTCCAAAAATTCCTGTGAAGCACCTGAAGGGTTAATAAAGTTCTCGAATGAGGTTTTGAGCACCTTGAGGGGTGCAGTTTTTAGAATGGTGTCACTTTTGGGTATTTTCTGTCATAAAGACCCCTCAAAGTGACTTCAAATATGATGTGGTCCCTAAAAAAATGTTTTTGTAAATTTTGTTGGAAAAATGAGAAATCGCTGGTCAACTTTTAACCCTTATAGCTCCCTAACAAAAAAAAATGTTGGTTCCAAAATTGTGCTGATGTAAAGTAGACATGTGGGAAATGTTATTTATTAACTATTTTGTATGACATATCTCTCTGATTTAAGGGCATGAAAATTCAAAGTTTGAAAATTGCAAAATTTTCAAAATTTTCGCCAAATTTCCGATTTTTTCACAAATAAACGCAAATTATATCGAAGAAATTTTACCACTATCATGAAGTACAATATGTCATGAAAAAAACAATCTCAGAATCAGGGGAATACGTTGAAGCGTTCCAGAGTAATTACCTCATAAAGTGACAGTGGTCAGAATTGAAAAAATTGGCCCGGTCACGAAGGCAAAAACAGGCTCTGGCGCGAAGTAGTTAAGTAAGCCGATACCCCATATGTGGGGAAAATACACTGTTTGGGCGCACGGCAGGGTTCAAAAGGGAAGGAGCGCCATTTGACTTTTTGAATATAAAATTTGCTTGAATAATTAGCGGATGCCATGTTGAGTTTGGAGACCCCCTGATGCGCCTAAACAATGGAAACCCCCCACAAGTGACTCCATTTTGGAAACTACACCCCTCAAGGATTTTATCAAGGGGTATAGTGAACAATTTGAACCCAGAGGTACGACACAGAATTTGATAACATTAGGCCATCATATTGAATAAGTTGTCATTAGTCTTGAGTGCAAGTGCTCACTACTAGAGTTTGCATCGGGTACTCTGGTATGCACCAAGTATCGCGGGTGCTCAAGTGACGTGCTCGAGTCCCCGCCCACATGTTTCATGGGTATTAGACACTCAAAAAAAAACATGCGGGGATCACTCGTCCATGGCAGGCAATCCCCACAAGGTTTCTTTGGCTGTATAACAGCTGCAAAACATATGGGACAGAGACTCAAGCAAGTCACTCGAGTACCCGCTATACTCGGTGCATACCTGAGCACTTGAGCTCAACACCAGTCGCCACATCATCATCATTTTTTTTTCTTTACTTCTGAAAAAATCCTAACCCCAACTCTAATACAACCCCAACTCTAATACAACCCCAACCCTAACCCTAGCTTAACCCTAACCCTAGCACAACCCTAACCCTAAGTGCCCACGATGCAGAAATGCTGCGGAGTATTTCTGCATCTCCCTGGCATGCGGATTTTACTTGCGTTTTTTTCTGCCAGGTAGAAGAGTTTGTGAAGCGTTTTGAACATGCGATTTCGCATGCGGGTTGTCAAGAGCTTTTCCAAGCGATTTTAGCATCACTTGGAAAAGTATTTGACAACTTGGTCACACTATATAAATCCATGCAACCGGCATGGATTTATGTTGTGTGACCAAGTTACGATGCTGCAAATGCAGCATCAATAGTAAAAAAAAGAATAAAAATGTTGAAAAAAAACAAAAAAAAAATTATACTCACCTTCCGATGGCCCCCGATCTCCTTCTCCTGTGCCACTGGCTCTTCGGCGGCTCGCGGTGCTCTAAAAAGGACATTCCATGACGTCATTTAGTCATGACGTCGGCGGTCGCGTGACCTGTCACATGTCTAAATGACATCATAGAAGGTCCTTTTACCACCGCGAGCAGCCGAAGAGCCAGCAGCACCGCCGGGAGCAGACAGGGGGCCATCAGAAGGTAAGTATATGTTTGTTTGTTTTTTATTTAAATTTTTTTTTAACTACAGGTATTATGGTACCCAGGTCTGGAGGAGAGTCTCCTCTTCTCCAAACCCGGGTACCATAAGCACATTGAATCGCATAATATCCGCATGTGTACGTGTAGTCATGCGGATGTTATGCGGTCCAATGCAAGTCAATGGCTGCAATTTCGCCGGGATTCTGCAAAATTAATGGTCGTGCTGCAGATTTTATCGCAATGATAATCCGCAGCGGAAACTTCCGCAGCATGTGCACAGCACATGCGGATTATCATTCGGAAACATGGCAGACAACTTAACATGCATTTTTAATGCGTTTTTGCGTCGGAAAAGCGCCACGGAAACGCATTAAATCCGCATCGTGCGTACGCAGCCTAACCCTAGCACAACCCTAACCCTAGAGTTTATTTCTTACGCCGCTCCTCGTGCGGTATAAGTGATTAGATGACTTTATTCTTCGGGTTTGTGCGATTACAGCGATACCAGATTCATATCGTTTTTTTATGATTGACAGCTGTCACACACTAAAAAACCCTGTTTCTTTCGCAAAGACTAGTTTTTACATCGCCATATTTTGAGAGCTATAATTTTTCCATATTTCGGCTGACAGTCATGTTTTTTGCGGGACAAGTTGATGTTTTTATTGGTACCATTTTCAGGCACGTGACATTTTTTTATCGCTTTCTATTCTGATTTTTGGGAGGCAGAATAAACAAATAATCCGCATGTGCTGTGCACATGCTGCGGAAATTTCCGCTGCGGATTATCATTGCGGAAAAATACGCAGCACTACCAATTATTTTGCATAAGCGCAGCGTTTTCGCCGCCATTGACTTGCATTGGAACGCATGAAATCCGCATCACTGCATCTGTACATGCGGATTCCATGTGTTTCAATGTGCGGATGGTACCCGGGTCTGGAGAAGAGGAGACTCTCCTCCGGAGCCGGATACCATAGTACCTGTAAAAAAAAGAATAATAAAATAAAAAATATACATTATACTTAAATTCTGATGGCCCCCGGTGTCTTTATCCGATGCGTCCTGGCTTGACCGCAGCTCGCGGTGGACTTGGCACTGACGTCGGCAGGTACTTTAGTCTACCGCGAGCTGCCGGCAAGCCAGGACGCATCAGATAAAGACACCGGGGGCCATCAGAAGGTAAGTATGATATTTATTTTTTACCATTCTTTCGGTCACACTATATAAATCCATGCCGTTTGCATGGATTTATATAGTGTGACCAAGTTGTCAAGCATTTTCCAAGTGATGCTAAAATCGCTTGGAAAGCGCTTGACAAGCCGCATGCGGATATGCATGTGAAGAACGCTTCCCATCCGCTTGTCCCTGGCAGAAAAAAAGCATGTACAATCCGCATGCGTTTTTTTCTGCCAGAGAAATGCAGAAACGCTCAGGAAAAAATCCGGAGCATTTCTGCATCATGGGCACATAGCCTTATATTGTTTTTTTTAATGTTTTGGCGCTTTTACACAATAAAAACTATTTTATAGAATAAAGAATTGTTTTTTGCATCGCTTTATTCTGAGAGCTATAACTTTTATTTTTCGGCCGTTGTGGCTGTATGACAACTTGTTTATTGTGAGACGTTTTCAGCGGTACCATTTTTATTTACATTCGTCTTTTTGATCGCATTTTATTCCATGCTGTGTTTGGCACTATGATGATAAAGCATAGTTTTTTGCTTCGTTTTTTATTTTTTACAGTGTTCAGTAAAGGGGTTAACTAGTGGGGCAGTTTTATAGGTCAGGTCGTTCCGGGCGCGGCGATACCAAATATGTGTACTTTTATTGTTTTTTTTTATTATTATTATTATTTATTTGTGGCTACAATATTTTTTTTTTTGGGGGGGGGGGGTATTTTTACAATTTTTTTTAATATCTTTACAATTTTTTTCTTTCACTTTCTGACATTTTTCTTACTTTTACACTTTGTTCCACTATGGGACTTTCACTTTTTGCAGCCTGATCAGCTGTATAGCACAGGAACGCAGCACCATCCCTGTGCTATGCAGCCTGTCAGTGCTGCACTGGGAGAAGTTATTTTGAACCAAAGTAACTTCCTGCCTCCTGGCGACCCGGATGTTGTCATGATGACATCGGGTCACCATGACAACATCCGGGACCGGACTCAGACGGCGCAGGACGCCGGAGAGGAGGTAAGTATCTGCGCTTACCTCCTCCCATCCGGGAAGCCACGGCAGATAGCGCTGGACACCGGCAGGAAAAGTGAGTATCGCGATCACCTCCCCTTGCCACCACAATGCTGCGATCGATTTCAATCGCAGCATTTCGGGGGTTAATGTGCAGGGAGCGGGACACCCTGGGGCGATCGCGCCCGCACGCCGAGGCGTACTAATACGTATCAGACCCATAAGGGCCAGGGAGCAGATATGTATTAGTACGCCTTGCGCCAGAAAGGGGTTAATAAAAACTATTTTTTTTTTAATTGATGTAAATACTTTTATGCCCAAAACTGACAAAAGTATTCTCAGAGTGATACCTTTATTGGCTAACCAGAAAAAAAAAATATATGCAAGCTTTCAGAGCACAGAGGCTCCTTTGTCAGGCAATATTACAAATGAATTCAAAAGATACAAGGCACAACATTTGAGAGATGTTACAGCAAACACTTGCTCATGAGGTGTAAGGGGTGATGCCTCCTACTGATAAGTCAAGGAGATCAAATTAGGATTTTTTGTTGCAAATGGAGAAGAGGTAATTTTTTTCAATTGTTTAAAAAACATTTTTTTTAAAGGCACCTTCCCTTTAACCTCTTTACCCCCGAGGGTGGTTTGCACGTTAATGACCAGGCCAATTTTTACAATTCTGACCACTGTCACTTTATGAGATAATTACTCTGGAACGCTTCAACGGATCCCCCTGATTCTGAGACTGTTTTTTCGCGACATATTGTACTTCATTATTGTGGTAAAATTTCTTCGATATCACTAGAGTCTATTTGTGAAAAAAACGGAAATTTGGCGAAAATTTTGAAAATTTAGCAATTTTCAACATTTGAATTTTTATGCCCTTAAATCAGAGATATGTCACACAAAAGAGTTAATAAATAACATTTCCCACATGTCTACTTTACATCAGCACAATTTTGGAACCAAAATTTTTTTTTGCTAGGGAGCTATAAGGGTTAAAAGTTGACTAGCGATTTCTCATTTTTCCAACAAAATTTACAAAACCATTTTTTTAGGGACCACATCACATTTGAAGTCACTTTGAGAGGTCTTTATGACAGAAAATACCCAAAAGTGACACCATTCTAAAAACTGCACCCCTCAAGGTGCTCAAAACCACATTCAAGAACTTTATTAATCCTTCAGGTGCTTCACAGGAATTTTTGGAATGTGGAAGAAAAAAATGAACATTTAACTTTTTTCACAAAAATGTTACTTTAGACCCAATTTTTTTTATTTTCACAGGGGTAACAAGAAAAAATGGACCCCAAAATTTGTTGTGCAATTTCCCCTGGGCACGCAGATACCCCATATGTGGGGAAAAACCACTGTTTGGGCGCACGGCAGGGCTCGGAAGGGAAGGAGCGCCATTTGACTTTTTGATTGTAAAATTTGCTTGAATAATTAGTGGACGCCATGTTGCGTTTGGAGAGTCCCTGATGTGCCTAAACAGTGGAAACCCCCCACAAGTGACCCCATTTTGGAAACTAGACCCCCCCAAGGCACCTATCTAGATGCATAGTGAGAACTTGGAACCCCTAGGTGCTTCACAAATTGATTCGTAAAAATGAAAAAGTATTTTTTTTCCCACTTTTTCATTTTTACGAATCAATTTGTGAAGCACTTGAGGGTTCCAAGTGCTCACTATGCATCTAGATAGGTGCCTTGGGGGGGTCTAGTTTCCAAAATGGGGTCACTTGTGGGGGAGCTCCAATGTTTAGGCACACAGGGGCTCTCCAAACGCAACATGGTGTCCGCTAACAAATTGAATGGAAAATCGGCTCAAATTGTTAGCGGACACCATGTTGCGTTTGGAGAGCCCCTGTGTGCCTAAACATTGGAGCTCCCCCACAAGTGACCCCATTTTGGAAACTAGACCCCCCAAGGCACCTATCTAGATGCATAGTGAGCACTTGGAACCCCCAGGTGCTTCACAAATTGATTCGTAAAAATGAAAAAGTGGGAAAAAAACACTTTTTCATTTTTACGAATCAATTTGTGAAGCACCTGGGGGTTCCAAGTGCTCACTATGCATCTAGATAGGTGCCTTGGGTGCCTCAGTGCATACCCGAGCACCCGATGCAAACTCTAGTAGCGAGCACTTGCGTTCAACACTAGTTGCCATATTGGCATCATTTTTTTTTTTTTTTTTTTTTTTACTTTTGAAAAAAAAAAAAAAAACCAACCCTAACATTAGCACAACCCCAACCCCAGCGTTTATTTTTTACGCTGTTCCTCGTGCGGTATAAGTGATGAGATTACTTTATTCTTCGGGTCGGTGCGATTACAGTGATACCAGAATCATATTGGGTTTTTATGATTGACAGCTGTCACACACTATTTTGTAAAATCTAGTTTTTGCATCGCCATATTTTGGCCGACAGAGTCATGTGACGGCTTGTTTTTTGCGGGATGAGTTGACGTTTTTACTGGTGCCATTTTCAGGCATGTGACATTTTTTGATCGCTTTCTATTCCAGCTTTTGGGAGGCAGAATAAACAAAAACCAACAATTCAGGAATTGTGGTTTTTTAATTTTTTTATTCTGCTCTGGGTGTGGTAAAATTGATAAGGTAGCTTTATTCTTCGGGTCAGTATGTTTACAGCGGTACCACATTTATATAGTTTTTTATGTTTTGGCGCTTTTACACAATAAAAGCTATTTTATAAAAAAAAATTTTTTTTTGCATCGCTTTATTCCGAGAGCTGTAACTTTTTGATTTTTCGGATGATGGAGCTGTATGGCAGCTTGTTTTTGCGGGACGAGGTGACGTTTTCAGCGATACCATTTTTATTTACATTCGTCTTTTTGATCGCGTGTTATTCCATTTTTTGTTTGGCGGTATGATGATAAAGCATTGTTTTGTGCTTTGTTTTTTTTTTTTACCGTGTTCACTGAAGGGGTTAACTAGTGGAACAGTTTTATAGGCCAGGTCGTTACGGACGCGGCGATACCAAATATGTGTACTTTTTTTTCACTTTCTGGGAGTTTTTTTTACTTTTTTACTTTGTCCCACTATGGGACTTTCACTTTTTTTATTCTGATCGCCTGCATGGCACAGGAATGCAGCACCATCCCTGTGCCATGCAGGCAGTCAGCGCTGGACAGGGAGAAGATAGTTTGGAGATGCACTGCGCATGTCCAAACAATCTTACTGCTGTCTGGTGACCCGGATGTTGTCATGACGACATCGGGTCGTCATGGCAACACCCGGGAAGCCGCGGTAGACAGCGCTGGAGGCCGGAAGAGGAGGTGAGTATACCGATCACCTCCCCTTGCCACCGCAATGCTGCGATCGACTTCGATCGCAGCATTGCAGGGGTTAATGTGCTGGGAGCGGTGCGGGACTGCTCCCTGCACATTGTACCGGGTGTCAGCTGTGAGAATCAGCTGACACCCGGCGGCGATCGTGCCCGCACATCCTGTGTGCGCGTGCGATCGCTATGACGTACTAATACGCGTCAGGCTCTTAAAGCCCAGGGCACAGACGCGTATTAGTACGTCATGGGCTTTAAAGGGGTTAAGCAGGGACACACTGACGTATTTCTCCTGCGAGTATCGCATGGTAAACCTCCTACTGGCCAGCACCTATCCTGACCCGAGCTTGACAGCTGTATAGAAATCCATCACGCTGTCATACTCAGGTCAGGAAAGGTGCCGGCCAGTCCATTCAGTGCGATGCAATCATCGCACGTGTTAAACGGCTGTGTGTCCATGCTCTTATTCTGCCTGTTGAAGGGAACATGTGAAAAAATGCTATTAACCTGAAGACATGGGGTAAATCTCGTTCTGTACCTGCGTAGCGCCCGCACTCAAAGTCCCGATGCCGGGAGGAAATTAACTTTTTTTCCCCGGAAGCATTTGGGTTTCAGTCACAGGGGTGGAGCTGGCGCAGTTTCAGTCACCGCACAGTGTATAGAGAGCAGCGGCTGTAACAACACCCTCGGAACTGACTGACAACAGGATCCACACTAGGGTCAGCTGTCAGTCAGTGCGGGGGGCTCGGTCATAGCTGCCGATCTCTATACATAAAGCACTGATTGAAACCGTGCCTGAGCCACCCCTATGATCGAACAACAAACGCTGGTGGGGGGGAGTGGAATAAAGCTCATTTCATCCTGGAAATGAGGCTCAAAGTGTGGGCGCCGAGCAGGTTCAGAATGCTATTAATCTGCAGATTAACCCTGGATCTGCAGTTAAATAGCTTATTTTTGCATGTGACAGGTTCCTTTTAATAGTTACAATGCTATAAAGCTGCCGCACTGAAGGTGCAATTACTGGAATGAAATTAATTGTATTTCTCCCAGAAGCCGCCGACTTTGAGTCATAAAGGCGTGTTCGGAATGGAAGCGTGTCACCGCTTAATTAACAGTGATCTGAGATTCCAAGCACGCCCTGTTACTTTGATGGAAAGCTCACAATGTAGCGCATCTGTGCAGTCTTAAAAAGGATGCGCAGCACTCCTGTTGATGGGTGGACAAATAAGATTCCACTCCACAAACAGTATAAAAAGTAAAATAAAAAAAGTGACTGCATTTTATTTCATACAAGTGATCCAAGTCACTGCTGGCACCACCCCTCGTGACTGAAACCGGAACGCTGCGGGGAAAATAGTTAATTTTCTCACCATAGCGTTCGGCTAAGTGCGCGCACCGGGCAGATTAGTAAAGCTATTAACCTACAGATTGACCCTACATCGGAACGTTAAGGCCACGTTCAGTTTTTGGTCAGTATTTTACATCCATATTGTAAGCCAAAACCAAGGGGTTGGGTGAGAAATGCAGAAGTGGAGCACATGTTTCTATTTTACTTTTCCTCTGATTGTTTCACTCCTCATTGGCTTAGAAATATTGATGTAAAGTACTGACCAAATCCTAAATGTGTGAATGTAGCCTAATATTGGTGACAGGTCACACCCCCCCCCCCATCCAACCAAGCAGCACTCACCTATGTATGAGTAAATTCCCTGCCTAACCAGCCCTGTATAACATTATTCAGTTAAATAAATGCTTTGGGCTATGTGCACAGTGTGTTTTTTGTGCGTTTTTTTTTGTTTTTTTTTTCAGAGCGGAAATGGGCCAAATACGCATTGCATACCTTATCCTATGACATTTTGCAAGTTCCGTGCACATGATCAGCAATTTTCCTGACCAGATTTCATGTGCAGAAAAAAACGCTGCATGCCCATTCTTTGTGTGTTTCCGCATGCTTTTTTGCCTAGCTCAAAGCTCAGCTGCGGCTACGCTGGGGTGAGTCATCATTAAGCGCAGACCGGAGGCGAGCTCACCAGCAGGTATAGGGAGTTCCCGCGCTGTCAGCCATCGTTCTCCTCACCCCAGCGCAGCAGCAACTGAGCTCCGCTCGCTCAAGCGCTGCTTTAGCTGTCAGGACAGCGGGCGCCTTATAGGAGTGATGGCTTCCTGTGGTGTGGATCAGAAGCGGCGGCGCCAATTTTAAACTCCACTGGCAAGAATCAGCAGCCGCATCAGTCAGTGAGCACCTGAATACAGGTAACGCTCTTACTTCATACCACTAGTCAATTAGGGGGACGACAGTTACCTACAGTACAGACCAAAAGTTTGGACACACCTTCTCATTTAAAGATTTTTCTGTATTTTCATGACTATGAAAATTGTACATTCACACTGAAGGCATCAAAACTATGAATTAACACATGTGGAATTATATACTTAAAAAAGTGTGAAACAACTGAAAATATGTCTTATATTCTAGGTTCTTCAAAGTAGCCACCTTTTGCTTTGATGACTGCTTTGCACACTCTTGGCATTCTCTTGATGAGCTTCAAGAGGTAGTCACTGGAAATGGTTTTCACTTCACAGGTGTGCCCAGTCAGGTTTAATAAGTGGGATTTCTTGCCTTATAAATGGGGCTGGGACCATCAGTTGTGTTGTGCAGAAGTCTGGTGGATACACAGCTGATAGTCCTACTGAATAGACTGTTAGCTGCTTTTTTCTTGCCATATTACAATTTCTAAGTAAAGAAAAAAGAGTGGCCATCATTACTTTAAGAAATGAAGGTCAGTCAGTTCGAAAAATTGGGCAAACTTTGAAAGTGTCCCCAAGTGCAGTTGCAAATACCATCAAGCGCTACAAAGAAACTGGCTCACATGAGGACCGCCCCAGGAAAGGAAGACCAAGAGTCACCTCTGCTTCTGAGGATAAGTTTATCCGAGTCACCAGCCTCAGAAATCGCAAGTTAACAGCAGCTGAGATTAGAGACCAGGTCAATGCCACACAGAGTTCTAGCAGCAGACACATCTCTACAACAACTGTTAAGAGGAGCCTTTGTGCAGCAGGCCTTAGTGGTAAAATAGCTGCTAGGAAACCACTGCTAAGGACAGGCAACAAGCAGAAGAGACTTGTTTGGCCTAAAGAACACAAGGAATGGACATTAGACCAGTGGAAATCTGTGCTTTGGTCTGTTGAGTCCAAATTTGAGATCTTTGGTTCCAACCACCGTGTCTTTGTGCGACGCAGAAAAGGTGAACGGATGGACTCAACACGCATGGTTCCCACCGTGAAGCATGGAGGAGGAGGTATGATGGTGTGGGGGTGCTTTGCTGGTGACCCTATTGGGGATTTATTCAAAAATGAAGGCATACTGAACCAGCATGGCTACCACAGCATCTTGCAGCGGCATGCTATTCCATCCGGTTTGCGTTTAGTTGGACCATCATTTATTTTTCAACAGGACAATGACCCCAAACACACCTCCAGGCTGTGTAAGGGCTATTTGACCAAGAAGGAGAGTGATGGGGTGCTACGCCTCCACAGTCACCAGACCTGAACCCAATCGAGATGGTTGGGGGTGAGCTGGACCGCAGAGTGAAGGCAAAAGGGCCAACAAGTGCTAAGCATCTCTGGGAACTCTTTCAAGATTGTTAGAAGACCATTACCGGTGACTACCCCTTGAAGCTCATCAAGAGAATGCCAAGAGTGTGAAAAGCAGTCATCAAAGCAAAAGGTGGCTACTTTGAAGAAGCTAGAATATAAGACATATTTTCAGCTGTTCCACACTTTTTTGTTAAGTATATAATTCCACATGTGTTAATTCATAGTTTTGATGCTTTCAGTGTGAATGTACAATTTTCATAGTCATGAAAATACAGAAAAATCTTTAAATGAGGTGTGTCCAAACTTTTGGTCTGTACTGTATATACACAGTACTTCGGGAGTACAGTTTGCCCTTCCCCTTAAGAGCAAAGACGCCATCTCTGTTCCCCACATGGAATTAGCCAGGGACACCTCCAGCATATGGAAGTAAACTTCCCTCCTTTTAATCAAGTAGTCAGCTAGCTAATTGCAGAAACCCTTTTATTGAAGAAGATGGCTAAAAGAAAAAAAATGAGGAGTATCGTACTTTTCAGCAGGAATGGACAGAAGAATTCACCTTTGTGGAGAGAGCAGGTACTTATTGTACTTCTAAAGTGTTGGTCTTGCATAAAATGCACACATTTAGGCACTGTGCCCACTATGCGTTTCTTAAGCATTTCCGCAGCGGCAATTCTGCTGCAGAAACGCTTAAAAAACTCTTGGTAGAAGGTCTGCCATGTTCCCCACTGATAATCCGCATGTGCTGTGCACATGCTGCGGAAATTTCCGCTGCGTATTATCATTGCGGAAAAATCCGCAGCACTACCAATTATTTTGCGGAATCGCGGCGTTTTCGCTGCCACTGACTTGCATTGGACCGCATGACATCCGCATCACTACATATGCACATGCGGATATCATGCGGTTCAATGTGTGGATGGTACCCGGGTTTGGAGAAGAGGAGACTCCTCCAGACTCGGGTACCATAGTATCTGTAAAAAAAAAGAATAAAATAAAAAATATACATTATACTTACCTTCTGATGGCACCCGGCGTTCTTATCCGATCCGTCCTAGCTTGCCAGCAGCTCGCGATGGGCTTAAAGGACCTGCCATGACAGGTCACGTAACCGCCGTCAGTGGTCGGGTGACCCATCACATGACTAAATGACGTCATGGCAGGTCTTTTAGACCAGAGGTCCCCAACCGCCGGTCCGCGGACCAGGACCGGGCCGTTGGGGTTTTTCAGCCGGTCCGCGGGGAGAGGGGGCCCCTCCAGCCTCCAGCAGGGCCGCCATCAGGGCATGACTGCCCTGACTCCAGTATGGGGCCCGGCCGGTAGGAGCCCCCTCGGAGCCCCCCTCTTGTGCGTCTCTCTCCTCATGGGGCCCCCGGCCCCATGCAAAGCGCCGGGTCCAGGACATCTCATAATTCCTCTGACTTCCGGTCATGTGACGGCGCCGTCACATGACCGGAAGGCAGGAGAACCTGGTGTCAGCGATTTGGACGAACGCCAGGATTCTGCAGGGATCGCATGGGGGTAAGTATAACAAGTTTTATTTTTTTTTAAATACAATTAACTAGGAGTGGGGGGGAATGGGAGATGCACATGGGGGGAGGGGAGAGATGAGAGATGCACATGGGGGAGGGGAGAGATGAGAGATCCACATGGGGGGGAGGGGAGAGATGAGAGATGCACATGGGGGGGAGGGGAGAGATGAGAGATGCACATGGGGGGGAGGGGAGAGATGAGAGATGCACATGGGGGGAGAGGAGAGATGAGAGATGCACATGGGGGGGAGAGATGAGAGATGCATATGGGGGAGGGGAGAGATGAGAGATGCACATGGGGGGAGGGGAGAGATGAGAGATGCACATGGGGGGAGGGGAGAGATGAGAGATGCACATGGGAGGGAGGGGAGAGATGAGAGATGCACATGGGGGGAGGGGAGAGATGAGAGATGCACATGGGAGGGAGGGGAGATATGAGAGATGCACATGGGAGGGAGGGGAGATATGAGAGATGCACATGGGGGGGAGGGGAGAGATGAGAGATGCACATGGGGGGGAGGGGAGAGATGAGAGATGCACATGGGGGGGAGGGGAGAGATGAGAGATGCACATGGGGGGAGGGGAGAGATGAGAGATGCACGGGGGGTGAGAGATGCACGGGGGGATGAGAGATGCACGGGGGGGATGAGAGATGCACGGAGGGGATGAGAGATGCACGGGGGGTGGATGAGAGATGCACGGGGGGGTGAGAGATGCACGGGGGGATGAGAGATGCACGGGGGGGATGAGAGATGCACGGAGGGGATGAGAGATGCACGGGGGGTGGATGAGAGATGCACGGGGGGGGTGAGAGATGCACGGAGGGGATGAGAGATGCACGGGGGGTGGATGAGAGATGCACGGAGGGGGATGAGAGATGCACGGAGGGGGATGAGAGATGCACGGGGGTGAGCTGCACATGGGGGGGTGAGAGATGCACATGGGGGGGTTATGTTTACATAACTTTGTTGCCTTATGAAGGGCGGGGGGGGCCCCCAAAAATTTCTTGCACAGGGGCCCACTACAGTCTGTGTCCGCCCCTGGGATGAAGTAAATGCAGCTGAACAGCAGCTGTCAGGACAGCTGCCCTGTCCTGCTGCAGGGCTTGATGGGGCCTCAGTGATGCGGCTCCTGGCACAGCACATTATGTGGGGCTCCTGGCATAGCTCCTGGCGGGGACCTGGTCTACACTATATGATAAGTATGCACTAAACTCCAAATCCCTCCATTACCCCGCCCCCATATGACCAAAGCCCCGCCCACCCCACCCCCTCCTTGCTGGGCCATGGAAAAATGATCTTGCTTCAAGCCGGTCCCTGGTGCAAAAAAGGTTGGGGACCACTGTTTTAGACCATCGCGAGTTGCCGGCAAGCCAGTACGGATCGGATAAGGACACAGGGGGCCATCAGAAGGTAAGTATAATATTTATTTTTTACCATTCTTTTACGGTCACACTATACAAATCCATGCCGGTTGCATGGATTTATATAGTGTGACCAAGTTGTCGAGCATTTTCCAAGTGATGCTAAAATCGCTTGGATAGCGCTTGACAACCTGCATGAGGAAATGCATGTGAAGAACGCTTCACTTCCGCTGGTCCCTGGCAGGAAAAACGCATGTAAAATCCTCATGCGTTTTTTCTGCCAGGGAGATGCAGAAACGCTCCGGAAAAATCTGGAGCATTTCTGCATAGTGGGCACATAGCCTTAGGGTATGTGCACACGATGCAGAAATGAAGCAGAAAATTTCTGCATCATTTCTGCATCTCCCTGGCAGAAAAAACGCATGCAGATTGTGCATGCGTTTTTCCTGCAGAATACATGCAGATTCACATGCGTTTCCGCATGCAGATTGACAAGCGCTTTCCAGGCGATGTTAGCATCACCTGGAAAGTGCTTGACAACTAGGTCACACTATATAAATCCATGCAAACAGCATGGATTTATATAGTGTGACCCGAGAGAGTGTATATACTTACCTCCGATGGCCCGCGCTGTCCTGCTCAATCTGTTCTCCCTCGCCGGCAACTTTGAATTGAAAGACCTGCCGACGTCAGCGTCACGTGACCCGTCACATGACTCTGACGTCAGATCAGGTCCTACAACTCACTGCAAGTGCCGGGAACCAAGCGGGAGCGGAGCACGGGCCGACAGATGGTAAGAATACATTTATTTTTTATTTTATTCTTTTTTTTACAGCTTTTTTAATGGTACTTGGGTGTGGATGAGACTCTCCTCTCCTCCACACTCGGGTACCATCCGCATATTAGAACGCGCCAATAACGCAAGTACAAATGCTGTCTTGCGGAATTGGCGCGTTCTAATGCAAGTCAATGGCGGCGAAATCGCCGCGTTTCCGCAAAATTAATTGACATGCTGCGGATTTGTTAACGCTGCGGAAAAATCCGCATCATGGGCACAGCAAATGCGGATTTCCATTGGGGAACATTGCTTCCCTTCTACCATGCGTTTTTCATGCGTTTCCGCGGCGTTTACGCAACTGCAAAAACGCCGCGGAAACGCATGAAATACGCATCGTGTGAACTCAGCCTTACTTGTATTTAGTTTTAAAAATATTGTATGGCTCTCACGGAACTACATTTTAAAATATGTAGCGTTCATGGCTCTCTCAGCCAAAAAGGTTCCTGTCCCCTGCTCTACGCGTTTCTCCTGCAAATCGCCTCATCAGGAGTCACAAACCATATAACTTCCTAAGATGCAAGATGTAGAATCAAAAGACGATTTAGCTTTTGGTGATTGTAATGGCATTCTTGATAAAGTGCCTTGTGCATGCTCCTTCGCAGTGTACCAGTGGTGTTATTAATAAAGTGCCTCATGCATCTTCTGGATCAAATGTTCAAATAATGGTGCAGATATCACCAAATGGCAGTAAAAAGCACTAGACCCCACTCGGCTTTTTTGTGGTCCGTTTATGGGTATTTACTACATGCACAACAACTATGTGCTGTATGTTGTAGGACTATTGTCTAATATAGAATATACAAGAGGTAATAGTGTTCTCAGGATATCACACAGACTTTCCTGGATATTTTTCACCACATCTGCATGCTGTAGGTACAGTGGTGAGTTGGTTGCGGTGTCCAGAATCAGCTGTTTGGCTACTTTTTTTCTGCCCCTCTCACCTCTGTACGGAATCCCATCAGCTTCCATCTGCTCAGGGCCTAATGGTACCCTTTGGCGAGAGCCGTCAAGAAGCGGGGGCGCCATTTGCGTTCAAGAGGGTGCCAACCTCCGCTGACAGGTAGGGGTAGACCAGTGTAAGGTATCCAACTCCCCCCCCCATCCACTTGTATTATCCAGTTTTGGTTATATACTGGCTTTTGCTTTTTGAGGGATTTTTTTGTCTTTCATATTTTTAATTGATACTAATAAATTATAAGTTTTATGTGTATTATCTGTGAGTCTCAAGAACAGGTGAGCCCCAAATTTTGACTGGCACTGTAGGTTACACTCCCAAATATGGCTTTGTGCCACTGCAACATCGCAGCAAAATGCAGTGACATTGAGTACCGCGACAAGCAGAAGTCTAAGGGTATGTGCAGAAGTATCTCCCAGCCTGCGGCCCCGATGCTACGGAAGAGCTGATATGCAAATGAGCTCTGCTTTTTTTTTTTTTTTTTTTACCTACGGACTTTGCTCATAGAGATTAGGTCTATGGGGAAAGTCTGCATGTGGACCCGCATGAGAAATTGACATGCTGCGGTCTGGAAAGACGTGCTGCATGTCAGTTTCTGCGGGTGCACAGAGACGCATAGTGGACATGGGATTTGTACAAATCTCATCCACTATGCTATAACAGCTGGCCGCTGCGGGTTTGACATTGCATAAGTCCGCAGCGTCAAACCCGCAGCGGATCTGGATCGTCTGCACACACCCTCAGTTAGCCTTTGTGTGACTTGCTCCTTGTGGTATCCTAGGCGTTGCAATGCAATCCCATTCACCTGCATTACGCTGTGACGTACCATAGTAACGGCACATAGTGATCTCTGGCCATCTGACCTGGGTCTCGGCCAAAGTCACAGTGTAACTAGCCCCAGTCTTAGGCTAAGTGCCCACGATGCAGAAATGATGCATATTTTTTCCATTTCTCCCTGGCAGGGAAAACACATGCGGATATTACATGCGTTTTTCCTGCCAGGTAGAAGCGTTTGTCAAGCGTTTTTGCATGCATTTCTGCATGCGGGTTATCAAGCGCTTTTCCAAGCGATTTTAGCATCACTTGGAAAGTGCTTGACAACTTGGTCACACTATATAAATCCATGCAACCGGCATGGATTTATATAGTGTGACCAAGTAATAGCTAAAAAAAGAATAAGAATGGTAAAAAATAAAAAATAAACATTACACTTACCTTCCAATGGCCCGCGGTCTCCTTCTCCGATGCGTCTGATCTCCCCGGTGTCTCGCGGTTGTGTAAAAGGACCTGCCATGACGCCATTGAGTCATGTGACAGGTCACGCGACCGCCGACGTCAGTGGTCGCGTGACCTGTCACATGACTAAATTACATCATGTCAGGTCCTCACATCACCGCGAGCCGCCCAACACACCAGACGCATTGTTGAGGAGACCGGGGGCCATCGGAAGGTAAGTATAATCTTTATTTTTTATTTTAAATTCTTTTTTTTTTTACAGGTACTATGGTACCCGGGTCTGGATGAGAGTCTCCTCTTCTCCAGACCTGGGTACCATCCGCACATTGAATCGCTTAATATCCGCGTGTGCACATGTAGTGATGAGGATATCAAGCGTTTCAATGCAAGTCAATGGCGGCAATTAAGCTGCGTGTCCGCAAAATTAGTGGACATCCTGCGTATTTTTCTGCAATGATAAAACGCAGCGTAAATTTCTGCAGCATCTGAACAGCACATGCGGATTATCATTGGGGACCATGGGGCAGGTATTAGGCTGTGTGCCCACGATGCGTTTTTAATGTGTTTTTGCAGCTGCGGAAACGCATTAAAAACGCATGGTAGAAGGCAGCAATGTTCCCCAATGATAATCCGCATGTGCTGTGCACATGCTGCGGAAATTTCTGCTGCGGATTATCATTGCGGAAAAAAACGCAGCACTACCAATTATTTTGTGGAAATGCTGCATTTTCACCGCCATTGACTTGCATTAGAACACGCCAATTCCGCAAGACTGCATCTGTACTTGCGTAATTGGCGCGTTCTAATGTGCGGATGGTACCCGGGTGTAGAGGAGACTCTCATCCACACCCAGGTACCATTAAAAAAAGCTGTAAAAAAAGAATAAAATAAAAAATAAATATATACTTACCTTCTGGCGGCCCGCGCTGCGCTCCTACTTGCTTCCCGGCACTTTGCAGTGGATTGAAGGACCTGCGCGGACGTCAGAGTCATGTGACGGGTCACGCGACGCTGACGTCGGCAGGTCTTTCAATCCACCGCTGCCGGCACCGAGCGAAGCAAGCCAGCGCGGGCCATCGGAGGGTAAGTATATATTTATTTTTTTATTTTTAACCCCTTTGCAACCCATGACGTCTTAGTAAGTCATAGGACTCCTCCCCCGGTTCAGTGAGGGCTGCGGCACTGAGCCCGCACTGAACCGAGCACATGTCAGCTGATTCTTACAGCTGACATGTGCCCGCAACAGCCGCGGGTGGAATCGCGATCCACCCGCGGCTGTTAACATGTTAAATGCCGCTGTCAATCTCCGACAGCGGCATTTAACGCGCGCTTCCGGGAGGCGCTTCCTAAGCCCCGCCCATTGGCGACCCCGTCACGTAATCGGGGGTCACCGATGGGTGGGCATGACAACCCAGGGTCTGCAGCAGACGCCTGTGGTTGTCATGAGCTGGTCGCTATGAGCGCCACCTAGTGGTCGGCGCTCATAGCACAGGACAAATTCTGCTATATGCAGGGGATCTGCTGATCCCCTGTATGTAGCAGAGGCGATCGGATAGTTGCTGCTTCTAGTCTCCTATGGAGACTATAGATGCATGCAAAAAGTGAAAAAAAAAACATTTTTAAAATTATAAAAAAAAATTAAAAAATATAAAAGTTTAAATCACCCCCCTTTCGCCCCATTCAAACTAAAATATTTAAAAAAAAACCTACATAGACATATTTGGTATCGCCGCGTTCAAAATCGCCCGATCTATCAATATAAAAAAAGAATTAATCCAAACGGTAAACGGCGTAACGAGAAAAAAATTCTAAACGCCAGAATTACGTTTTTTGGTCGCCGCAAAATTGCAATAAAATGCAATAACGGGCGATCAAAACATCGGATCTACCCCAAAATGTTATCAATAAAAACGTCAGCCCGGCGCGCAAAAAATAAGCCCTCGCCCAGCCCCAGATCCCGAAAAATGGAGACGCTACAGGTCTTAGAAAATGGCGCTATTTTTTTTTTTAACAAATTTTGGAATTTTTTTTCACCACTTAAATATAAAAGAACCTATACATATTTGGTGTCTACGAACTCGTAATGACCTGGAGAATAAGAATGGCAGGTCAGTTTTAGCATTCAGTGAACGTGGTAAAAAAAAATAAATAAAAAACAACTGTGGTATTGCACTTTTTTTGCAACTTCACCGCACTTGGAATTTTTTTCCAGTTTTCCCGTACACGATATGGTAAAACTAGTAATGGCGTTGAAAAGTACAACTCATCCCGCAAAAAATAAGCCCTCACACGGCCATATTGACCCCAAAAAAAAACGCTATGGCTCTGGGAACAAGGGGAGCAAAAAAAGAAAACGCAAAAACGGAAAATGCTCTGGTCCTTAAGGGGTACCACTCTCTCGGGTCACACTATATAAATCCATGCAGTGATGCTAATCGCTTGGAAAGCACTTGTCAATCCGCATGCGGAAATGTCAGTGATAACGCTCCACATCCGCATGTCCCTGGCAGGAAAACGCATGTACAATCTGCATGTACAATCCGCATGCGTTCTTTGCTGCCAGGGAGATGCAGAAACGCTCAGGAAAAAATCCTGAGCATTTCTGCATCGTGGGCACATAGCCTTACCAAGCGTTTTCGCTGCAGAAATTCTGCAGCAAAAACGCTTGAAAAACGCATAGTGGGCACGCAGCCTTACAATGTCAGGCAATCTAACAGAACATGCCTCTGTCAAACGCCTTACATACCAATGCATAAAAAATAAAATTACAAAATGGTTATTGCAGTAATCGTTCAGATCTGGAGAATCATGTTCCAGGTATTTTTTATCACACTAAATGCTCTAAAAACAAAATTTTAAAAACAATGGCAGAATTGTATTTTTTTCAAATTACTTGAAAATTTTAAAAAATATGACTCTTGGAAGAGAAGGAAAAAGCAAAAGCGCAAAGAAATAATCACCTGGTGTGGAAAGGGAGTTACATGCTAGATCTAAACACTAATGAGCAAAATCCTGTCAGGTAAAAGTGAGGGAAATGCCACCATTTCCAGCCGCACAGCGACCTCTGAGAGACAAGGAGGCAGAGAAGGAACCCTGCTAATCTGCACTTGGGCCAAACTGACTGACTTCTGACATGTTTTATTCACACAGGATACATTAGATTTTACCAATGGGGCGACTCTCATTCTATTACACAGAACACAGCATGACATGGGCTAAACAAATACATGGCCTAACTCTTATTTATTACAGTAACGGTTCTACTAAGCTGACTACATTTAGCATGCACTATGTGTCAACAGCATTGCACATTCATTTCCACCTTCTATGTATAAGTGCAATATATAAAGCCAGCCATCAATCATAAAAGTACTGAACATTAGTAGCACGTAGCTATTTCCATAATATATCGGATTTGCAGCTCATTTCTTTATAGAATAAATGATGAGGCGCAGTGGCGCCATTTAGCTTGCGCTCTTCCCGCCATTTTATGTGAGTGGGCGGAGCCTCGTGGTTTCCCGCCGAAAGTCCCCGCAGTGTATGTAGTCCCGGCAGCTGCAGTGGGACTCCGCTGTTCTCATCCCGGACATGACGGCTGTCTCCTGCGCAGTCCTAATCACTGACATAACAGACTTCTGCTGAGCAGGTCTCACTCCTGCCATAATAAAACCTTTCTAATACACCCACAGCAGTAATAGGAAAGCAGAACCAATTACAGGAACAGTCTCTACCCCGCGCTGCAGTGTAACCAGCTACTAGTCAGCCATATCCCGCACATTCCCGCTCCTCACCAGCTCATGAAGGCTCCTGTCAGCAGGCGTCCAGACATGGCGAGCAGTTGTGAGGGGAAACCTTCAGTCTGTCCTCCAGGTTGCTTGCTCGTCGTTACTGTAGTTATGACGACCCCCTCACAGCTCCAGGCTGTATTACAGGGGGGCGGATACTGTACAGTGACACGTGTGAGGGGGGCTGTCCTCTCAGCTCTGAGTGCTGCCATAATGGCTTCCTACAGCAGTATGCTGATATAATATTGGCAGACAGTGCGGAGGTATAGACACAGCCCCCTAAGAACTGACTCACTGGTTGTTCTAATTCATCCATTAAAATCTTATTCACTAATTCTTTTATGGATAAATTGCAAAGTGTTTGTGAAAAAAACAACTTTGCAACTAGCTTCTTATTAAGGGGATTTTCTGAGCAGAACAATAAAGAAAGCATTGAGAAAAGCCCCAGAGAATGTAGTGGGGACATGAGAGAAGTATATAAATGGTGGTCTGGTGTCCACCCTCTGGTGCTGGCAATACAGGAGACTGGTGACAGTGTGCGCATTGCACATTGTTGCTAGTCGTCAGTCTGTGTTCACACACAAAGTGACAAGTGCAGGCTTTTCTAATCACGCTAGAAATCCCTTGTAATCGCATTCCTGATACAACCATTTTCCTTTTTTGTGTTTTTTTCCCTCCCTTTCATCCAAGAGCCATCATTTTTTTATTTTTTTTCAATCCACATAGCCGTATGAGGGCTTGTTTTTTTTGTAGGATTTTTCTTATGGGAATGACATCAATCATTTGACCATACAATGTATTGGAAACCAATAAAAAATAAAAAAAATCCTAAATGCAATGAAAATGCAAACATAAACCTACACAATTCCAACATTGTTTTTAAGGTTTAGTTTTTACAGCTTTCATGTTGCAGTAAAAATAATCTTACGATCCACGTCAGTATGATTACAGCAATATCAAACTTCCGCAGTTTTTTTGTTATTATTTTAGTGGTGAAAACAAAAATTCAGAAATTTGTACAAAAAATAAAACATTTTTTTGTTCGTGTCACCATTTTTCGAGACCTGTCATCTTTCCGTTTTTCAGTCGATACAGTTATGTGAGGCCTTGTTTTTTGCATGATGAGCTGACAATTGTATTAACCCCTTAAGGACCGAGCCACTTTGTAGGTTAATGACCGGGCCAATTTTTTCAATTCTGACCATTGTCAATTTATGAGGTAATAACTCTGGAACGCTTCAACGGATCCCGCTGATTCTGAGATCGTTTTTTCATGACATATTGTACTTCACAATAGTGGTAAAATTTCTTCAATATCACTTGCGTTTATTTGTTAAAAAAAAATGGAAATTTGGCGAGAATTTTGAAAATTTTGCAGTTCTCAAACTTTGAATTGTCATGCCCTGAAATCAGAGATATGTCACGCAAAATAGTTAATAAATAACATTTCCCACATGTTTACTTTTTATCAGTGCAATTTTGGGAAAAAAAATTTTGTCAGGAACTCATAAGGGTTAACAGTTGACCAGCGATTTCTCATTTTTCCAACAAAATTTACAAAACCATTTTTTTTAGGGACCACATCACATTTGAAGTGACTTTGAGGTGTCTATATGACAGAAAATACCCAAAAGTGACACCATTCCAAAAACTGCACCCCTCAAGGTGCTCAAAACCACATTCAAGAAGTTTATTAACACTTCAGGTGCTTCACAGGAACTGACGCAATGAGGAAGAAAAAGATTAACCTTTAACTTTTTTTCACAAAAAATTAAATTTGGACCCATTTTTTTATTTTCACAAGGTTAACAGATAAAAATGGACCCCAGAATGTATTGTGCAATTTCTCCTGAGCATGCTGATACCCCATATATGGCGGAAAACCACTGTTTGGGCGCACGGCAGGGCTCGGAAGGGACAGAGCGCCATTTGACTTTTTGAATTCAAAATTTGCTGGATTAATCAGCAAACGCCATGTCGCATTTGGAGAGCCCATGATGTGTCTAAACAGCGGAAACCCCCACAAGTGACCCCATTTTGGAAACTAGATCCCTCAATGAACTTATCTAGATGTGTGGTGAGCACTTTGAACCCCCAGGTGCTTCACAGAAGTTTACAACGTATAGCCGTGAAAATAAAAAAAAATCACAAAAATTTTCTTTTAGCCCCAAATTTTTTATTCTCACAAGGGAAATAGAAGAAAAATTTACCTCTCATTTTGTTGTGCAATTTTCTCCTGAGTACGCCAATACCCTACATGTAATTGGGAACTACTTTTGAGGCACAGTGCAAAGGTCAGAAAGGAAGGAGCACCATATTATAGTACAGATTTTACTGTTGTGGTTTGCAGGTGACATAACCCACTGGGAGAGCCCCCCGAGGTGTCAGAACAGCAGATTCCCCCATAAATGACCCCATTTTACAAACTACTCCTCTCAATGAATTCATCTAGGGGTGCAGTGATTATACTGACACCAAGGGTGTGTCACAGAATTTTATACCATAGGGCAGTAAGGAAAAAATAATTACATTTTTACCGCAAAAAAATTGTTTTAGCCCCAGATTTTACATTTCCACACTGGGATAATGATTAAAAATGGCACCAAAATTTGTCCCATAATTTCTGCTGAATGTGGCAATACCTCATATGTGGCTGTACAGTACTGCTTAGCCACATGGCGACACTCGGGAGGGACGGAGCGCTATTTACCTGCTGGAGCGCAGATTTTCCTAGAATAGTTTGCGGACTCCATATACAAAGCCCTTAAGTGCTAGAAGAGCCGAATCCCCCCTCAAGTGACCCCATTTTGAAAATTATACACCTGCCAAACATGTGGACACTAAAAGTGGTTTTGTACTACCAGTAACGTGGAAGCCCCCTATATTTCCATTAACACATGATAGTCCTGAGTGGGGGCTTTTATGTGAAGCTTTTATTGGGAACATTTTACATAACATTTTAGATCACATTTATCCGGCGCTCTACGCTGAGGACTTACTTAGGGGTTTTAAACTAAATCTCCGAATGACGTGATTCAGATGAAACCCCTGAGAGCTCCAATCACTATAATGAGATGAGGCAGCAGAGTTACTCTGGACTCCGTCTAACCTCTGTTCAGCGTTGTCCTTCTGTTCAGAGGTGCACAAACTGTGGCCGACCGCGCTTTTATCTACGCCTAAAAAGATGGACACCGCCAAATCATAGGTCAGATGGAGTCCACAGTGCCTCCATCTGCCTCATTACAGGGAATCTTCTGTCAGGGGTTCCGTCTGAATCACTTATTTCAGAGATTTACACTGAAAGCCCGGTGAAAGCGCTCAGCGTAGAGCGCAGTATAAATGTGCGCCGAGCCATATTTTGATGTTAGGGAGGCAGAATAAACAAATCAGCAGCAGCAGGTGAATTGGTTTTATTTATTTTTTACGCCGTTCCTCGTGCCTTATAAAAGTGATTAGGCGACTTTATACTTTGAGTCGGTGCGATTACAGCGATGCCAGATTCATATTGGGTTTTTATGATTTACAGCTGTCACACACTAAAAGACAAATCTTTTTGCAAAAAACAATGTTTGCATCGCCATATTATGTGAGGTATAACTTTTCCATATTTCGGCTGATAGTGTCATGTTAAGGCTTGTTTTTTGCAGGACAAGTTGACGTTTTTATTGGTACCATTTTCGGGCAAATGACATTTTTTGATCGCTTTCTATTCTGACTTTTGGGAGGAAGAATAAAACAAACAAAAGCACGAGTGGAGCAATAAGAGGAATAGTATAATAGAAACACATCACCACTTCTGTATTTATCACCCACTCCTGGTTTTGGCTTACAAATACTGAAGTAAAAAACTCACCAAATACCCGACATATGAACGTCACCATATGGGATTGTACAGGTATGTGACTGCAGACTTGTGAATCCGCACAGCGCGCGCTGTCAGGTGTCTCCAGTGGCAGTAGAGGGTAGTCATGCGACTGCAAGTATGCCATATGCATAATCTGTGTTACGCTCACGTCCGGACTGACTGCTGTGAGCGTGGTTAGTGGTCCCACTGGGCCACGAACCGAGGAATGCCTGGAGGGTTGCGACTAGGGGCCTCGCCAGATCCGACCACGAACACACTGCGGCTTAATCGACTCAGTGGTCCGAAGAGGGACGTGGGAGGTGGCCGAGGTGCTACTCCAGGTCAGACCCCGGTCCCAGCTGTTGACCCACACTGGGGAATGCAGGAACAGTCAGGTTTGGCTGGTAAGCAGACAGGTGGGTACTGGCAGGCACGGCTGGTATGCAGACAGGCGGGTACAGGCAAGTACGGCTGGTATGCAGACGGGCCGGTACAGGCAGGTAGGAAAACAGGCTGGAGAGGGACCAGTACCGACTGGGATACAGGAACAGAGCCGCAGGTGGGGTGGACAAGCAGAGCAGAGCAGAGCCGCAGGTGCGGAGGACAAGCAGAGCAGAGCAAAGCAGAGCAAAGCAGAACCGCAGGTGCGGAGGACAAGTAGAGCAGAGCAGAACCGCAGGTGCGGAGGACAAGCGGAGCAGAGCAGAACCGCAGGTGCGGAGGACAAGCGGAGCAGAGCAGAGCAGAACTGCAGGTGCGGAGGACAAGCAGAGCAGAGCAGAACCGCAGGTGCGGAGGACAAGCAGAGCAGAGCAGAACCGCAGGTGTGGAGGAAAAGCAGAGCGGGGCTGAGCAGAGCAAAGCTGCAGGTGTGGAGGGTAAGCGGAGCAGAGCGGAACTGCAGGTGCAGAGGACAAGCACAGCAGAGCAGAACCGCAGGTGCGGAGGGCAAGCAGAGCAGAGCAGAACCCCAGGGGTGGAGGAGAAGCAGAGCAAAGCTGCAGGTGCAGAGGGCAAGCGGAGCAGAGCAGAGCGGAACCACAGGTGCGGAGGACAGGCAGAGCAGAGCAGAACCACAGGTGCGGAGGACAAGCAGAGCAGGGCAGAGCAGAGCAAAGCTGCAGGTGCGGAAGACAAGCAGAACAGAGTGGAGCAGAGCCGCAGGTGCAGGCAGACAGGACAGGGCTCTGTTCACATGGAACAGACTGGGAAACACAGGAAGATAGCTAGAACACAGGAGGTAGAAAAGGAGGCAGGAAAACGAGACAAGCAGAACCAGATACACACAAGGTACTTGCAATGAAGTAGCGAGTGGACACAAAACTCACAAACAGAAGTACAGAGACAATGAGTTGGAGTTAGGTACTGGTTCAGACACAGCAGGAAAAGGGAAGGATCGGACATAGAGACAAACAGGTAACAGACTAGGACACAGTTCAGACAGGAACTGACACTGGAACAAGATACAGGAACGAGCCTGGGTACTCAGCCCCCAGGATGGCAGGAATAGACTAGAAGTCACAGATACAGGTAACGGGCCTGGGTAATCAGCCCCCAGGGTGGCGGAAACAGACAAGATACAGGACAGGACCTGACAACTCAATTGGACAGAACACACTGAAAGAAAGTGTTGCTCAGGCCCCTCCCACTGGGTGGAGGAGCTTTAAGTATCCAGTGACTCACAGCAATAGGCTGGGGATGCATTAGGACTGCGCACGCTGTAACTTTAAGAATCAGGAAGTGCCAGCGCTGCCGCCCTAAGCCAGCAGACAAGAGACATGCACACAGCAAGTAAAGGAGTATAGTGCACAGCCTAGACCGATAGGTAAGTTGGCAGTCTTGCATGGTGGGAGATGGTAAGCCATGCCAGCACGCCGCCAGTGATGTTACAGTATCCCTCCCTTTACGCCCCCTCTTCTTCAAGCCTGCAAGGATTTTCTGCAGAGAAGTTGGAGGCCGATTCTATACAATGGATTCCCAAGACTTGTCTTCAAGAAGACTACCTCTTCTGTCCACTAGAGGAAACAAGACTGGTCTCACCATCCTGGTGACTAGGATGCTTCGTCCCACCGAGCCATCCTCAGCATCACATGGCGTGGATGAAGTACCAGGAACAGGGTGTAGGAGAGTCTCTGTCCATTTGTTAATATCAGGTAGCACTCCGGAAGATTCAAGAGACAACTGGAGGTCCTCTGGCTGGTAGGAGGGGCGCAGAGACTTGGGGGTAGCTACCGCTTTGACGTACACTTTGCCAAGCTTACTGGATGAAGTGGACGAAGTGCCAGGTGCAGGGTGTAGGAAAGTCTCTCCATTTTTTAACATCAGGTAGCACCCCGGAGGTTTCAAGAGACAACTGGAGGTCCTCCGCCTGGTTGGAGGGGTGCAGAGACTTGGAGGTAGCCACTGCCTTGAAGGACTTATTGCCAGACTTATTAAAGATGGAAGATCCTTGCTTCGGGACCATCTTCAGTCTGGTCTCTTAGATGACATATCTGAGAGGCGGGGCGGTACCTGAAGACAGATCATTGGTACAATCGTCAAGACTTCGTGGGGACATCGCCTCCGCTTCCCTTCTTTCGGAGACTTCAGTGCACAGCGAGTCAGCGACTAGCAGATCTGGTGAAGAAGACGACATTGCTGACTGTCCTGAAGATATGGGGACTGGTCACTCCTTGTACCTCAGCATTCCCCCAGGAAGCACCATGCAGGATCTCCAGACCTGAGCGGGCACTAGAGCTCTCGGCTCTGGACGACCTGTGGGTAAACCAGACAGCACCTGGAATGGGAACTTCTTCATGTGTAATGCTCCAATCTGGAGCTTGATTTGTACAGACACATTTTGACTGTTTCTGAGTAGGGCTCGTCCTACCCCTGACAATGCCCAAACCGGATTCTGGAGTTGTCGGACGGGGAACACACATCGACTCTTCACGGCTTTCAGCCCGAAACTTCCAGTTAATCCGAGGCCTTCACTTGCCACGGAGACAGTCACGGTCATCTGTGGAGAGGAAACACTAACGCCAAGGGCAGCCTCTCCTACAGGCCTAATGTCTTGGGACTCTCCAACCTTCGCTGGACAAAGACCGTCAGGGTGTTCCAAACAACCGCAGCGGGTCCACAATCCGATTTTATGACAGAGTTCCGGCCTCTGCTTTGCCTGACGAACATGGTCAACCTTCATAGATTCTGTGCTTGTAGCTGCCTCTACAGGCTGGGGAACAGGAGGTCTTTGGGAGGACAGAACCTGACGTGACGGTTTACTTCTATGCCGTGCACGTCTAGACTGCCTCTTGAGGTTGGGAACGGAAGTATTCTGCAGAGCACCCATATATTGCTCCATACAGAATAATGAGCCCCATGTAATGCTCCATATAGAATAATGAGCCCCATATAATGTTCCATACAGAATAATGGGCCCCATATAAAGCTCCATACAGAATAATGGACCCCATATAATGCTCCATACAGAATAATGGACTCATATATTGCTCCATACAGAATAATGGACCCATATAATGCTCCATACAGAATAATGGGCCCCATTTAATGCTCCATACAGAATAATGGGTCCCATATAATTCTCCATACAGAATAATGGATCCCATATAATGCTCCATACAGAATAATGGACTCATATATTGCTCCATACAGAATAATGGATCCCATATAATGCTACATACAGAATAATGAGCCCCATATAATGCTCCATACAGAATAAAGAGCACCATTTAATGCTCCATACAGAATAATTTGTCCCATATAATTCTCCATACAAAATAATGGACCCATACATTGCTCCATACAGAATAATGGACCCCATATAATGCTCCATACAGAATAATGGACCCCATATATTGCTCCATACAGAATAATGGACCCCATATATTGCTCCATACAAAATAATTGACCCCATATAATGCTCCATACAGAGTAATGGATCCAATAAATTGCTCCATACAGAATAATAGACCCTGTATATTGCTCCATACAGAATAATGGGCCCCATATAATGCTACATACAGAATAATGGACCCATATATTGCTCCATACAGAATAATGGACCCCATATATTGCCCCATACAGAATAATGGACCAAATGTAATGCTCTATACAGAATAATGGACCCCATATATTGATCCATACAGAATAATGGATCCAATATAATGCTCCATACAGAATAATGGACCCCATATAATGCTACATACAGAATAATGGACCCATATACTGCTCCATACAGAATAATGAGCCCCACATAATGCTCAATACAATATAATGGGCCCCATATAATGCTCCAAACAGAAAAAGGGCCCCATATAATGCTCCATACAGAATAATGAGCCCCATATAATGCTCATACAGAATAAAGGGCCCCATATAATGCTCCAAACAGAATAATGAGCCCCATATAATACTCCATACGGAATAAATGACATATATATTGCTCCATGCAGAACAATGGACCCATATATTGCTCTATATAGAATAATGGACCCCATATACTGCTCCATACAGAATAATGGGTCCCATATATTGCTCCATACAGAATAATGGACCCATATATTGCTCTATATAGAATAATGGACCCCATATACTGCTCCATACAGAATAATGGGTCCCATATAATTTTCCACACAGAATAATGGACCCACATATTGCTCCATACAGAATAATGGACCCATATATTGCTCTATATAGAATAATGGACCCCATATACTGCTCAATACAGAATAATGGGTCCCATATAATTTTCCATACAGAATAATGGACCCATATATTGCTCCATACAGAAAAATGGACCCCATATATTGCTCCATGCAGAATAGTGGACCCTATATATTGCTCCAAACAGAATAATGGGCCTCATGTAATGCTCCTTACAGAATTGATCCCATATATCGCTTCATACAGAATAATGGATCCCATATAATGCTCCATACAGATTAATAGACCCCATATATTGCTCTATACAGAATTATGGACCCCATATATTGCTCCATACAGAATAATAGACCCCATATATTGCTCCACACAGAATAATGGACCCCATATAATGGTCTATACTGAATAATGGACCCCATATATTGCTCCATACAGAATAATGGACCCCATATAATGTTCCATACAGAATAATAGACCCATATATTGCTCCATACAGAATAATGGACCCCATATATTGTTCCATACAGATTAATGGACACCATATATTGCTCCATACAGAATAATGGGTACATATATTGCTCCATACAGAATAATGGACCCCATATATTGCTCCATGCAGAATAGTGGACCCCATATATTGCTCCAAACAGAATAATGGGCCTCATATAATGCTCCATACAGAATGGATCCCATATATCTCTTCATACAGAATAATGGACCGCATATAATGTTCCATACAGAATAATAGACCCATATATTGCTCCATACAGAATAATGGACCACATATATTGCTCCATACAGAATAATGGACCCCATATATTGCTCCATACAGAATAATGGGTCCCATATATTGCTCCATACAGAATAATGGACCCCATATATTGCTCCATGCAGAATAGTGGACCCCATATATTGCTTCATACAGAATAATGGGCCCCATATAATGCTCCATACAGAATAATAGACCCTATGTATTGCTCTATACAGAATAATGGACCCCATATATTGCTCCATACAGAATAATGGGCCCCATATAATGCTCCATAAAGAATAATGGACCCATATATTGCTCCATACAGACTAATGGACCCCATATATTGCTCCATACAGAATAATGGACCCCATATATTGCTCCATACAGAATAATGGACCCCATATATTGCTCCATATAGAATAATGGGCCCCATATAATGCTCCATACAGAATAATAGACCCTATGTATTGCTCTATACAGAATAATGGACCCCATATAATGCTCCATAAAGAATAATGGACCCATATATTGCTCCATACAGAATAATGGACCCCATATAATGCTCTATACAGAATAATTGACCCCATATATTGCTCCATATAGAATAATGGACCCCATATATTTCTACATACAGAGTAATGGACCCATGTATTGCTCCATACAGAATAATGGACCCCATATATTGCTCCAAGAAGAATAACGGACCCCATATAATGCTCCATACAGAATAATGGACCCCATATATTTCTACATACAGAGTAATAGACCCATGTATTGCTCCATACAGAATAATGGACCCCATATATTGCTCCAAGAAGAATAACGGACCCCATATAATGCTCCATACAGAATAATAAACCCTTTTTATTGCTCTATACAGCATAATGGACCCATATATTGCTCCATACAGAATAATGGACCCCATATATTGCTCCATACAGTATAATGGACCCCATAAAATGCTCCATACAGAATAATGGGCCCCAGATATTCCTCCAAACAGAAAAATGGACAACATATATTGCTCCATGCAGAATAGTGGACCCTATATATTGCTCCAAACAGAATAATGGGCCTCATATAATGCTCCTTACAAAATGGATCCCATATATCGCTTCATACAGAATAATGGATCCTATATAATGCTCCATACAGAATAATAGACCCCGTATATTGCTCTATACAGAATTATGGACCCGATATATTGCTCCATATAGAATAATAGACCCCATATATTACTCCATACAGAATAATGGACCCCATATAATGCTCTATACAGAATAACGGACCCCATATATTGCTCCATACTGAATAATGGACCCCATATAATGTTCCATACAGAATAATAGACCCATATATTGCTCCATACAGAATAATGGACCCCATATATTGCTCCATACAGAATAATGGATCCCATATATTGCTCCATACAGAATAATGAGTACCATATATTGCTCCATACAGAGTAATGGACCCAATATATTACTCCATGCATAATAGTGGACCCCATATATTGATCCAAACAGAATAATGGGCCTCATATAATGCTCCATACAGAATAATGGACCCATATATTGCTCCATACAGAATAATGGACCACATATATTGCTCCATACAGAATAATGGACCTCATATATTGCTCCATACAGAATAATGGGTCCCATATATTGCTCCATACAGAATAATGGACCCCATATATTGCTCCATGCAGAATAGTGGACCCCATATATTGCTTCATACAGAATAATGGGCCCCATATAATGCTCCATACAGAATAATAGACCCTATGTATTGCTCTATACAGAATAATGGACCCCATATATTGCTCCATACAGAATAATGGGCCCCATATAATGCTCCATAAAGAATAATGGACCCATATATTGCTCCATACAGACTAATGGACCCCATATATTGCTCCATACAGAATAATGGACCCCATATATTGCTCCATACAGAAAAATGGACCCCATATATTGCTCCATATAGAATAATGGGCCCCATATAATGCTCCATACAGAATAATAGACCCTATGTATTGCTCTATACAGAATAATGGACCCCATATAATGCTCCATAAAGAATAATGGACCCATATATTGCTACATACAGAATAATGGACCCCATATAATGCTCTATACAGAATAATTGACCCCATATATTGCTCCATATAGAATAATGGACCCCATATATTTCTCCATACAGAGTAATGGACCCATGTATTGCTCCATACAGAATAATGGACCCCATATATTGCTCCAAGAAGAATAACGGACCCCATATAATGCTCCATACAGAATAATAAACCCTTTTTATTGCTTTATACAGCATAATGGACCCATATATTGCTCCATACAGAATAATGGACCCCATATATTGCTCCATACAGTATAATGGACCCCATAAAATGCTCCATACAGAATAATGGGCCCCAGATATTCCTCCAAACAGAAAAATGGACACCATATATTGCTCCATGCAGAATAGTGGACCCTATATATTGCTCCAAACAGAATAATGGGCCTCATATAATGCTCCTTACAAAATGGATCCCATATATCGCTTCATATAGAATAATGGATCCTATATAATGCTCCATACAGAATAATAGACCCCGTATATTGCTCTATACAGAATTATGGACCCGATATATTGCTCCATATAGAATAATAGACCCCATATATTACTCCATACAGAATAATGGACCCCATATAATGCTCTATACAGAATAACGGACCCCATATATTGCTCCATACTGAATAATGGACCCCATATAATGTTCCATACAGAATAATAGACCCATATATTGCTCCATACAGAATAATGGACCCCATATATTGCTCCATACAGAATAATGGACCCCATATATTGCTCCATACAGAATAATGAGTACCATATATTGCTCCATACAGAGTAATGGACCCAATATATTGCTCCATGCATAATAGTGGACCCCATATATTGCTCCAAACAGAATAATGGGCCTCATATAATGCTCCATACAGAATGGATCCCATATATCTCTTCATACAGAATAATGGGTCCCATATATTACTCCATACAGAATAATGGACCCCATATATTGCTCCATACAGAATAATTGACCCAATATATTGCTCCATACAGAATAATGGGTCCCATATACTGCTCCATACAGAATAATAGACTCCATATATTGCTCAATTCAGAATAAGGGACCCCATATAATACTCCATGCAGAATAATGGGCCCCATATAATGCTCCATAAAGAATAATGGACCCATATTTGGCTCCATACAGACTAATGGACCCCATATATTGCTCCATACAGAATAATGGACCCCATATAGTGCTCCATACAGAATAAATGACCCCATATAAAGCTCCATACAGAATAATGGACTCCATATATTGCTCTATACAGAATAATGGGCCCCATATAATGCTTCATACAGAATAATGGACCCATATTTTGCTCCATACAGAATAATGGGTCCCAGATATTCCTCCAAACAGAATAATGGACCCCATATATTGCTCCATACAGAATAATGAGCCCGATATAATACTCCATAGAGAATAATGGACCCATATATTGCTCCATACAAAATAATGGGTCTCATATATTGCTTCGTACAGAATAATGGGCCCTATATAATGCTCCATACAGAATAATAGACCCTTTATATTGCTCTATGCAGAATAATGGACCCCACATATTGCTCCATACAGAATAATTGTCCCCATATAATGCTACATACGGAATAATGGACCCATATATTGCTCCATACAGAATAATGGACCCCATATATTGCTCCATACAGAATAAATAACCCTATATAATTCTCCATACAGAATAATGGACCCCATATATTGCTCCATACAGAATAATGGACCCCATATATTGCTCCATACTGAATAATGGACCCATATACTGCTCCATACAGAATAATGGACCCCATATATTGCTCCATACAGAATAATGGACCCCATATATTGCTCCATACAGAATAATAGACCCATATATTGATCCATACAGAATAATGGACCCCATATATTGCTCCATACAGAATAATGCACCCCATATATTGCTCCATACAGTATAATGGACTCCATATATTGCTCAATTCAGAATAAGGGACCCCATATAATACTCCATGCAGAATAATGGGCCCCATATAATGCTCCATAAAGAATAATGGACCCATATTTGGCTCCATACAGACTAATGGACCCCATATATTGCTCCATTCAGAATAATGGACCCCATATATTGCTCCATACAGAATAAATGACCCCATATATTGCTCCATACAGAATAATGGACTCCATATATTGCTCTATACAGAATAATGGACCCATATATTGCTCCATACAGAATAATGGGTCCCATATATTGGTCCATACAGAATAATGGACCCCATATATTGCTCCATACAGTATAATGGACTCCATACAATGCTCCATACAGAATAATGGGCCCCAGATATTCCTCCAAACAGAATAATGGACCCCATATATTGCTGCATACAGAATAATGGGCCTCATAATGCTCCAAACAGAATAATGGACCCCATATATTGCTCCATACAGAATAATGGGCCCGATATAATACTCCATAGAGAATAATGGACCCATATATTGCTCCATACAAAATAATAGGTCCCATATATTGCACCATACAGAATAATGGACCCCATATATTGCTCCATGCAGAATAGTGGATCCCATATATTACTCCATACAGAATAATGAGCCTCATATAATGCTCCATACAGAATGGATCCCATATATCGCTTCATACAGAATAATGGATCCCATCTAATTCTCCTTACCGAGTAATGGACCCCATATATTGCTTCGTACAAAATAATGGGCCCTATATAATGCTCCATACAGAATAATAGACCCTTTATATTGCTCTATGCAGAATAATGGACCCCACATATTGCTCCATACAGAATAATTGTCCCCATATAATGCTCCATACGGAATAATGGACCCATATATTGCTCCATACAGAATAATGGACCCCATATATTGCTCCATACAGAATAAATAACCCCATATAATTCTCCATACAGAATAAAGGACCCCATATATTGCTCCATACAGAATAATGGACCCCATATATTGCTCCATACTGAATAATGGACCCATATACTGCTCCATACAGAATAATGAACCCCATATAATGCTCTATACAGAAAAATGGACCCCATATATTGCTGCATACACAATAATTGACCCCATATATTGCTCTATACAGATTAATGGAAACATATATTGCTCCATACAGAATAATGGACCCCATATATTGCTCCATACAGAATAATGGACCCCATATAATGCTCCATAGAGAATAATAGACCCTTTTTATTGCTCTATACAGTATAATGGACCCATATATTGCTCCATACAGAATAATGGGCCCTGTATGTTGCTCCATAAAGAATAATGGGCCTCATAATGCTACATATAGAATAATGGACCCAAAAATTGCTCCATACAGAATAATGTACCCCATATTTTGCTTCATACAGAATAATGGGCCCCATATAATGCTCCATACAGAATAATATTCCCTTTATACTGCTCTATGGAGAATAATGGACCACACATATTGCTCCATACAGAATAATTGTCCCCATATAATGCTCCATACGGAATAATGGACCCATATATTGCTCCATACAGAATAAAGGACCCATACATTGCTCCATACAGAATAATGGACCCCATATATTGCTCCATACAGAATAATAGACCCCATATAATGCTCTATACAGAATAATGGACCCCATATCTTGCTCCACACAGAATAATGGACCCCATATAATGCTCCATACAGAATAATGGACCCCATATAATGCTCCATACAGAATAATGACCCCATTTAATGCTCCATACAGAATAACGGGCCTCATAAAATGCTCCATAGAGAATAATGGGCCCCATATAATACACCATACAAAATAATGGACCCATATATTGCTCCATACAGATTAATATACCCAATATATTGCTCCATACAGAATAAGGGACCCATATATTGCTCCATACAGAATAATGGACCCCATATATTGCTCCATACAGAATATTGGGCCCAATATAATGCTCGATGCAGAATAATGGACCCATATATTGCTCCATACAGAATAATATACCCCATATAATGCTCTATCCAGAATAATGAACCCCATATATTTCTCCATACACAATATTGGACCCCATATATTGCTCCATACAGAATAATGGACCCCTTATATTGCTCCAAACAGAATAATAGACCCCATATATTGTTCCATACTGAAAAATGGGTCCCATATATTGGTTCATACAGAAAAATGGACCCCATATATTGCTACATGCAGAATAGTGGACCCTATATATTGCTCCAAACATAATAATGGGCCTCATGTAATGGTCCTTACAGAAAGGATCCCATATATCGCTTCATACAGAATAATGGATCCCATATAATGCTCCATACAGAATAATAGACCCCGTATATTGCTCTATAAAGAATTATGGACCCCATATATTGCTCCATACAGAACAATAGACCCCATATATTGCTCCATACAGAATAATGGACCCCGTATATTGCTCCATGCAGAATAGTCGACCCCATATATTGCTCCAAACAGAATAATGGGCCTCACATAATGCTCCATACAGAATGGATCCCATATATCTCTTCATACAAAATAATGGACCCCATATAATGTTCCATACAGAATAATAGACCCATATATTGCTCCATACAGAATAATGGACCCCATATATTGCTCCATACTGAATAATGGACCCCATATATTGCTTCATACAGAATAATGGGCCCCATATAATGCTCCATACAGAATAATGGACCCCATATATTGCTCCATGCAGAATAATGGGTCCCATATATTGCTCCATACAGAATAATGGACCCCATATATTGCTCCATACAGAATAATTGACCCCATATATTGCTCCATACAGAATAATGGGTCCCATATACTGCTCCATACAGAATAATAGACTCCATATATTGCTCCATACAGAATAATGGACCCCATAAAATGCTCCATACAGAATAATGTGCCCCAGATATTCCTCCAAATAGAATAATGGACCCCATATATTGCTCCATACAGAATAATGGACCGTATACGTTGCTTCATACAGAATAATGGGCCTCATAATGCTCTATACAGAATAATGGACCGATATATTACTCCATACAGAATAATGGACCCCATATATTGCTCCATACAGAATAATGGACCCATATATTGCTCCATACAGAATAATGGACCCAATATATTGCTCCATACAGAATAATGGGCCCCATATATTGCTCCATACAGAATAATGGACCCATATATTGCTCCATACAGAATAATGGACCCCGTATATTGCTCCATTCAGAATAATGGACCCCATATCATGCTCCATGCAGAATAATGGACCCCATATAATGCTCCATACAGAATAATGAGCCCCATGTAATGCTCCATACAGAATAATGGGCCCCATATAATGCTCCATACAGAATAATGGACCCATATATTGCTCCGTACAGAATAATGGACCCCATATTATGTTCCATACAGAATAATGGATCCCATATATTGCTCCATACAGAATAATGGACCCCATATATTGCTCCATGCAGTATAGTGGACCCCATATATTGCTTCATACAGAATAATGTGCCCCATGTAATGCTCCATACAGAATAATAGACCCTGTTTATTGCTCTATACAGAATAATGGACCCCATATAATGCTCTATACAGAATAATAGACCCCATATATTGCTCCATACAGAATAATGGACCCCTTATATTGCTCCATGCAGAATAGTGGACCCCATATATTGCTCCAAACAGAATAATGGGCCTCATATAATGCTCCATACAGAATGGATCCCATATATCTCTTCATACAAAATAATGGACCCCATATAATGTTCCATACAGAATAATAGACCCATATATTGCTCCATACAGAATAATGGACCCCATATATTGCTCCATACTGAATAATGGACCCCATATATTGCTTCATACATAATAATGGGCCCCATATAATGCTCCATACAGAATAATGGACCCCATATATTGCTCCATGCAGAATAGTGGACCCCATATATTGCTTCATACAGAATAATGGGCCCCATATAATGCTCCATACAGAATAATAGACCCTATGTATTGCTCTATACAGAATAATGGACCCCATATATTGCTCCATACAGAATAATGGGCCCCATATAATGCTCCATAAAGAATAATGGACACATATATTGCTCCATACAGACTAATGGACCCCATATATTGCTCCATACAGAATAATGGACCCCATATATTGCTCCATACTGAATAAATGACCCCATCTAAAGCTCCATACAGAATAATGGACTCCATATATTGCTCTATACAGAATAATGGGCCCCATATAATGCTCCATACCGAATAATGGACCCATATATTGCTCCATACAGAATATTGGACCCCATATAATGCTCTATACAGAATAATGGACCCCATATATTGCTCCATACAGAATAATGGACCCCATATATTTCTCCATACAGAGTAATGGACCCATGTATTGCTCCATACAGAATAATGGACCCCATATATTGCTCCAAAAAGAATAATGGGCCCCATATAATGCTCCATACAGAATAATAAACCCTTTTTATTGCTCTATACAGCATAATGGACCCATATATTGCTCCATACAGAATAATGGACCCCATATATTGCTCCATACAGTATAATGGACCCCATAAAATGCTCCATACAGAATAATGGGCCCCAGATATTCCTCCAAATAGAATAATGGACCCCATATATTGCTCCATACAGAATAATGGACCGTATATGTTGCTTCATACAGAATAATGGGCCTCATAATGCTCCATACAGAATAATGGACCGATATATTACTCCATACAGAATAATGGACACCATATATTGCTCCATACAGAATAATTTACCCATATATTGCTCCATACAGAATAATGGACCCAATATATTGCTCCATACAGAATAATGGGCCCCATATATTGCTCCATACAGAATAATGGACCCATATATTGCTCCATACAGAATAATGGACCCCGTATATTGCTCCATTCATAATAATGGACCCCATATAATGCTCCATGCAGAATAATGGACCCCATATAATGCTCCATACAGAATAATGAGCCCCAAGTAATGCTCCATACAGAATAATGGGCCCCATATAATGCTCCATACAGAATAATGGACCCATATATTGCTCCGTACAGAATAATGGACCCCATATTATGTTCCATACAGAATAATGGATCCCATATATTGCTCCATACAGAATAATGGACCCCATATATTGCTCCATGCAGTATAGTGGACCCCATATATTGCTTCATACAGAATAATGTGCCCCATGTAATGCTCCTTACAGAATAATAGACCCTGTTTATTGCTCTATACAGAATAATGGACCCCATATATTGCTCCATACAGAATAATGGACCCCATATAATACTCCATAAAGAATAATGGGCCCATATATTTCTCCATACAGACTAATGGACCCCATATATTGCTCCATACAGAATAATGGACTCCATATATTGCTCCATACAGAATAAATGACCCCATATAGTGATCCATACAGAATAATGGACCCCATATATTGCTCTATACAGAATAATGGGCCCCATATAATGCTCCATACAGAATAATGGACCCATATACTGCTCCATTCAGAATAATGGACCCCATATAATGGTCTATACAGAATAATGAAAAAACAAGGGGAAAGGGAAAGGGAAAACGTATGTCAGCTCACCATGTAATAGCCAGACTCATTCAGTCCCAACGAAGTCTTGCAGCGGAGACGCCCAGGTCACGGGCTACCAAAGTTCAAGTAATGAGAAAGCAAGCAAAGATGTCTCCAGCAGGACCAGGGTTGAAGTTTTAACAAGATATATACAACCCTGGTCCTGCTGGAGACATCTTTGCTTGCTTTCTCATTACTTATACAGAGTAATGGACCCCATATATTGCTCCATACAGAATAATGGACCCCATATATTGCTCCATACAGAGTAATTGACACATGTATTGCTCCATACAGAATAATGGACCCCATATATTGCTCCAAAAAGAATAATGAACCCCATATAATGCTCCATACAAAATTATAAACCCTTTTTATTGCTATATACAGCATAATAGACCCATATATTGCTCCATACAGAATAATGGACCCCAGATATTGCTCCTTACAGTATAATGGACTCCATACTATGATCCATACAGAATAATGGGCCCCAGATATTTCTCCAAACTGAATAATGGACCCCATATATTGCTCCATACAGAATAATGGACCCTATATGTTGCTTCATACAGAATAATGGGACTCATAATGCTCCATACAGAATAATGGACCCATATATTACTCCATACAGAATAATGGACCCCATATATTGCTCCATACAGAATAATGGACCCATATATTGCTCCATACAGAATAATGGACCCATGTATTGCTCCATACAGAATAATGGGCCCGATATAATGCTCCATACAGAATAATGGACCCATATATTGCTCCATACAGAATGAGCCCCATGTAATGTTCCATACAGAATAATGGGCCCCATATAATGTTCCATACAGATTAATGGACCCCATATATTGCTCCGTACAGAATAATGGACCCCATATATTGCCCCATACTGAATAATGGACCCATATATTGCTCCATACAGAATAATGTACCCCAGATATTGCTCCATACAGAATAATGGGCCCCATGTAATGTTCCATACAGAATAATGGGCCCCATATAATGCTCCATACAGAATAATGGACCCATATATTGCTCCATACAGAATAATGGACCCCATATAATGGTCTATACAGAATAATGGACCCCATATATTGCTCCATACAGAATAATGGACCCCATATATTGCTCCATACAGAGTAATTGACACATGTATTGCTCCATACAGAATAATGGACCCCATATATTGCTCCAAAAAGAATAATGGACCCCATATAATGCTCTATACAAAATTATAAACCCTTTTTATTGCTCTATACAGCATAATGGACCCATATATTGCTCCATACAGAATAATGGACCCCATATATTGCTCCATACAGTATAATGGACGCCATACAATGATCCATACAGAATAATGGGCCCCAGATATTCCTCCAAACTGAATAATGGACCCCATATATTGCTCCATACAGAATAATGGACCCTATATGTTGCTTCATACAGAATAATGGGCCTCATAATGCTCCATACAGAATAATGGACGCATGTATTACTCCATACAGAATAATGGACCCCATATATTTCTCCATACAGAATAATGGACCCATATATTGCTCCATACAGAATAATGGGCCCGATATAATGCTCCATACAGAATAATGGACCCATATATTACTCCATACAGAATAATGGACCCCATATATTGTTCCATACAGAATAATGGACCCCATATAATGCTCCATATAGAATAATGAGCCCCATGTAATGTTCCATACAGAATAATGGGCCCCATATAATGTTCCATACAGATTAATGGACCCCATATATTGCTCCTTACAGAATAATGGACCCCATATATTGCTCCATACTAAATAATTGACCCATATATTGCTCCATACAGAATAATGTACCCCAGATATTGCTCCATACAGAATAATGGGCCCTATATAATGCTCGATACAGAATAATGTACCCCATATATTACTCCATGCAGAATAATGGACCCCATATATTGCTCCATACAGAATAATGGACCCCACATAATGCTCTGTACAGAATAATGGACGCCATATATTGCTCCATACAGAACAATAGACCCATATATAGCTCCATACAGAATAATGGACCCCATATATAGCTCCATACGGAATAAAGGACCCAATATATTGCTCCATACAGACTAATGGAACCCATATATTGCTCCATACAGAATAATGGACCCCATATATTGCTCCATACAGAATAAATCACCCCATATAAAGCTCCATACAGAATAATGGACTCCATATATTGCTCTATACAGAATAATGGGCCCCATATAATGCTCCATACAGAATAATGGACCCATATATTGCTCCATACAGAATAATGGGTCCCATATTTTGCTCCATACAGAAAAATGGACCCCATATATTGCTCCATATAGAATAATGGGCCCCATATAATGCTCCATACAGAATAATAGACCCTATGTATTGCTCTATACAGAATAATGGACCCCATATAATGCTCCATAAAGAATAATGGACCCATATATTGCTACATACAGAATAATGGACCCCATATAATGCTCTATACAGAATAATTGACCCCATATATTGCTCCATATAGAATAATGGACCCCATATATTTCTCCATACAGAGTAATGGACCCATGTATTGCTCCATACAGAATAATGGACCCCATATATTGCTCCAAGAAGAATAACGGACCCCATATAATGCTCCATACAGAATAATAAACCCTTTTTATTGCTTTATACAGCATAATGGACCCATATATTGCTCCATACAGAATAATGGACCCCATATATTGCTCCATACAGTATAATGGACCCCATAAAATGCTCCATACAGAATAATGGGCCCCAGATATTCCTCCAAACAGAAAAATGGACACCATATATTGCTCCATGCAGAATAGTGGACCCTATATATTGCTCCAAACAGAATAATGGGCCTCATATAATGCTCCTTACAAAATGGATCCCATATATCGCTTCATATAGAATAATGGATCCTATATAATGCTCCATACAGAATAATAGACCCCGTATATTGCTCTATACAGAATTATGGACCCGATATATTGCTCCATATAGAATAATAGACCCCATATATTACTCCATACAGAATAATGGACCCCATATAATGCTCTATACAGAATAACGGACCCCATATATTGCTCCATACTGAATAATGGACCCCATATAATGTTCCATACAGAATAATAGACCCATATATTGCTCCATACAGAATAATGGACCCCATATATTGCTCCATACAGAATAATGGACCCCATATATTGCTCCATACAGAATAATGAGTACCATATATTGCTCCATACAGAGTAATGGACCCAATATATTGCTCCATGCATAATAGTGGACCCCATATATTGCTCCAAACAGAATAATGGGCCTCATATAATGCTCCATACAGAATGGATCCCATATATCTCTTCATACAGAATAATGGGTCCCATATATTACTCCATACAGAATAATGGACCCCATATATTGCTCCATACAGAATAATTGACCCAATATATTGCTCCATACAGAATAATGGGTCCCATATACTGCTCCATACAGAATAATAGACTCCATATATTGCTCAATTCAGAATAAGGGACCCCATATAATACTCCATGCAGAATAATGGGCCCCATATAATGCTCCATAAAGAATAATGGACCCATATTTGGCTCCATACAGACTAATGGACCCCATATATTGCTCCATACAGAATAATGGACCCCATATAGTGCTCCATACAGAATAAATGACCCCATATAAAGCTCCATACAGAATAATGGACTCCATATATTGCTCTATACAGAATAATGGGCCCCATATAATGCTTCATACAGAATAATGGACCCATATTTTGCTCCATACAGAATAATGGGTCCCAGATATTCCTCCAAACAGAATAATGGACCCCATATATTGCTCCATACAGAATAATGAGCCCGATATAATACTCCATAGAGAATAATGGACCCATATATTGCTCCATACAAAATAATGGGTCTCATATATTGCTTCGTACAGAATAATGGGCCCTATATAATGCTCCATACAGAATAATAGACCCTTTATATTGCTCTATGCAGAATAATGGACCCCACATATTGCTCCATACAGAATAATTGTCCCCATATAATGCTACATACGGAATAATGGACCCATATATTGCTCCATACAGAATAATGGACCCCATATATTGCTCCATACAGAATAAATAACCCTATATAATTCTCCATACAGAATAATGGACCCCATATATTGCTCCATACAGAATAATGGACCCCATATATTGCTCCATACTGAATAATGGACCCATATACTGCTCCATACAGAATAATGGACCCCATATATTGCTCCATACAGAATAATGGACCCCATATATTGCTCCATACAGAATAATAGACCCATATATTGATCCATACAGAATAATGGACCCCATATATTGCTCCATACAGAATAATGCACCCCATATATTGCTCCATACAGTATAATGGACTCCATATATTGCTCAATTTAGAATAAGGGACCCCATATAATACTCCATGCAGAATAATGGGCCCCATATAATGCTCCATAAAGAATAATGGACCCATATTTGGCTCCATACAGACTAATGGACCCCATATATTGCTCCATTCAGAATAATGGACCCCATATATTGCTCCATACAGAATAAATGACCCCATATATTGCTCCATACAGAATAATGGACTCCATATATTGCTCTATACAGAATAATGGACCCATATATTGCTCCATACAGAATAATGGGTCCCATATATTGGTCCATACAGAATAATGGACCCCATATATTGCTCCATACAGTATAATGGACTCCATACAATGCTCCATACAGAATAATGGGCCCCAGATATTCCTCCAAACAGAATAATGGACCCCATATATTGCTGCATACAGAATAATGGGCCTCATAATGCTCCAAACAGAATAATGGACCCCATATATTGCTCCATACAGAATAATGGGCCCGATATAATACTCCATAGAGAATAATGGACCCATATATTGCTCCATACAAAATAATAGGTCCCATATATTGCACCATACAGAATAATGGACCCCATATATTGCTCCATGCAGAATAGTGGATCCCATATATTGCTCCATACAGAATAATGAGCCTCATATAATGCTCCATACAGAATGGATCCCATATATCGCTTCATACAGAATAATGGATCCCATCTAATTCTCCTTACCGAGTAATGGACCCCATATATTGCTTCGTACAAAATAATGGGCCCTATATAATGCTCCATACAGAATAATAGACCCTTTATATTGCTCTATGCAGAATAATGGACCCCACATATTGCTCCATACAGAATAATTGTCCCCATATAATGCTCCATACGGAATAATGGACCCATATATTGCTCCATACAGAATAATGGACCCCATATATTGCTCCATACAGAATAAATAACCCCATATAATTCTCCATACAGAATAAAGGACCCCATATATTGCTCCATACAGAATAATGGACCCCATATATTGCTCCATACTGAATAATGGACCCATATACTGCTCCATACAGAATAATGAACCCCATATAATGCTCTATACAGAAAAATGGACCCCATATATTGCTGCATACACAATAATTGACCCCATATATTGCTCTATACAGATTAATGGAAACATATATTGCTCCATACAGAATAATGGACCCCATATATTGCTCCATACAGAATAATGGACCCCATATAATGCTCCATAGAGAATAATAGACCCTTTTTATTGCTCTATACAGTATAATGGACCCATATATTGCTCCATACAGAATAATGGGCCCTGTATGTTGCTCCATAAAGAATAATGGGCCTCATAATGCTACATATAGAATAATGGACCCAAAAATTGCTCCATACAGAATAATGTACCCCATATTTTGCTTCATACAGAATAATGGGCCCCATATAATGCTCCATACAGAATAATATTCCCTTTATACTGCTCTATGGAGAATAATGGACCACACATATTGCTCCATACAGAATAATTGTCCCCATATAATGCTCCATACGGAATAATGGACCCATATATTGCTCCATACAGAATAAAGGACCCATACATTGCTCCATACAGAATAATGGACCCCATATATTGCTCCATACAGAATAATAGACCCCATATAATGCTCTATACAGAATAATGGACCCCATATCTTGCTCCACACAGAATAATGGACCCCATATAATGCTCCATACAGAATAATGGACCCCATATAATGCTCCATACAGAATAATGACCCCATTTAATGCTCCATACAGAATAACGGGCCTCATAAAATGCTCCATAGAGAATAATGGGCCCCATATAATACACCATACAAAATAATGGACCCATATATTGCTCCATACAGATTAATATACCCAATATATTGCTCCATACAGAATAAGGGACCCATATATTGCTCCATACAGAATAATGGACCCCATATATTGCTCCATACAGAATATTGGGCCCAATATAATGCTCGATGCAGAATAATGGACCCATATATTGCTCCATACAGAATAATATACCCCATATAATGCTCTATCCAGAATAATGAACCCCATATATTTCTCCATACACAATATTGGACCCCATATATTGCTCCATACAGAATAATGGACCCCTTATATTGCTCCAAACAGAATAATAGACCCCATATATTGTTCCATACTGAAAAATGGGTCCCATATATTGGTTCATACAGAAAAATGGACCCCATATATTGCTACATGCAGAATAGTGGACCCTATATATTGCTCCAAACATAATAATGGGCCTCATGTAATGGTCCTTACAGAAAGGATCCCATATATCGCTTCATACAGAATAATGGATCCCATATAATGCTCCATACAGAATAATAGACCCCGTATATTGCTCTATAAAGAATTATGGACCCCATATATTGCTCCATACAGAACAATAGACCCCATATATTGCTCCATACAGAATAATGGACCCCGTATATTGCTCCATGCAGAATAGTCGACCCCATATATTGCTCCAAACAGAATAATGGGCCTCACATAATGCTCCATACAGAATGGATCCCATATATCTCTTCATACAAAATAATGGACCCCATATAATGTTCCATACAGAATAATAGACCCATATATTGCTCCATACAGAATAATGGACCCCATATATTGCTCCATACTGAATAATGGACCCCATATATTGCTTCATACAGAATAATGGGCCCCATATAATGCTCCATACAGAATAATGGACCCCATATATTGCTCCATGCAGAATAATGGGTCCCATATATTGCTCCATACAGAATAATGGACCCCATATATTGCTCCATACAGAATAATTGACCCCATATATTGCTCCATACAGAATAATGGGTCCCATATACTGCTCCATACAGAATAATAGACTCCATATATTGCTCCATACAGAATAATGGACCCCATAAAATGCTCCATACAGAATAATGTGCCCCAGATATTCCTCCAAATAGAATAATGGACCCCATATATTGCTCCATACAGAATAATGGACCGTATACGTTGCTTCATACAGAATAATGGGCCTCATAATGCTCTATACAGAATAATGGACCGATATATTACTCCATACAGAATAATGGACCCCATATATTGCTCCATACAGAATAATGGACCCATATATTGCTCCATACAGAATAATGGACCCAATATATTGCTCCATACAGAATAATGGGCCCCATATATTGCTCCATACAGAATAATGGACCCATATATTGCTCCATACAGAATAATGGACCCCGTATATTGCTCCATTCAGAATAATGGACCCCATATCATGCTCCATGCAGAATAATGGACCCCATATAATGCTCCATACAGAATAATGAGCCCCATGTAATGCTCCATACAGAATAATGGGCCCCATATAATGCTCCATACAGAATAATGGACCCATATATTGCTCCGTACAGAATAATGGACCCCATATTATGTTCCATACAGAATAATGGATCCCATATATTGCTCCATACAGAATAATGGACCCCATATATTGCTCCATGCAGTATAGTGGACCCCATATATTGCTTCATACAGAATAATGTGCCCCATGTAATGCTCCATACAGAATAATAGACCCTGTTTATTGCTCTATACAGAATAATGGACCCCATATAATGCTCTATACAGAATAATAGACCCCATATATTGCTCCATACAGAATAATGGACCCCTTATATTGCTCCATGCAGAATAGTGGACCCCATATATTGCTCCAAACAGAATAATGGGCCTCATATAATGCTCCATACAGAATGGATCCCATATATCTCTTCATACAAAATAATGGACCCCATATAATGTTCCATACAGAATAATAGACCCATATATTGCTCCATACAGAATAATGGACCCCATATATTGCTCCATACTGAATAATGGACCCCATATATTGCTTCATACATAATAATGGGCCCCATATAATGCTCCATACAGAATAATGGACCCCATATATTGCTCCATGCAGAATAGTGGACCCCATATATTGCTTCATACAGAATAATGGGCCCCATATAATGCTCCATACAGAATAATAGACCCTATGTATTGCTCTATACAGAATAATGGACCCCATATATTGCTCCATACAGAATAATGGGCCCCATATAATGCTCCATAAAGAATAATGGACACATATATTGCTCCATACAGACTAATGGACCCCATATATTGCTCCATACAGAATAATGGACCCCATATATTGCTCCATACTGAATAAATGACCCCATCTAAAGCTCCATACAGAATAATGGACTCCATATATTGCTCTATACAGAATAATGGGCCCCATATAATGCTCCATACCGAATAATGGACCCATATATTGCTCCATACAGAATATTGGACCCCATATAATGCTCTATACAGAATAATGGACCCCATATATTGCTCCATACAGAATAATGGACCCCATATATTTCTCCATACAGAGTAATGGACCCATGTATTGCTCCATACAGAATAATGGACCCCATATATTGCTCCAAAAAGAATAATGGGCCCCATATAATGCTCCATACAGAATAATAAACCCTTTTTATTGCTCTATACAGCATAATGGACCCATATATTGCTCCATACAGAATAATGGACCCCATATATTGCTCCATACAGTATAATGGACCCCATAAAATGCTCCATACAGAATAATGGGCCCCAGATATTCCTCCAAATAGAATAATGGACCCCATATATTGCTCCATACAGAATAATGGACCGTATATGTTGCTTCATACAGAATAATGGGCCTCATAATGCTCCATACAGAATAATGGACCGATATATTACTCCATACAGAATAATGGACACCATATATTGCTCCATACAGAATAATGGACCCATATATTGCTCCATACAGAATAATGGACCCAATATATTGCTCCATACAGAATAATGGGCCCCATATATTGCTCCATACAGAATAATGGACCCATATATTGCTCCATACAGAATAATGGACCCCGTATATTGCTCCATTCATAATAATGGACCCCATATAATGCTCCATGCAGAATAATGGACCCCATATAATGCTCCATACAGAATAATGAGCCCCAAGTAATGCTCCATACAGAATAATGGGCCCCATATAATGCTCCATACAGAATAATGGACCCATATATTGCTCCGTACAGAATAATGGACCCCATATTATGTTCCATACAGAATAATGGATCCCATATATTGCTCCATACAGAATAATGGACCCCATATATTGCTCCATGCAGTATAGTGGACCCCATATATTGCTTCATACAGAATAATGTGCCCCATGTAATGCTCCTTACAGAATAATAGACCCTGTTTATTGCTCTATACAGAAAAATGGACCCCATATATTGCTCCATACAGAATAATGGACCCCATATAATACTCCATAAAGAATAATGGGCCCATATATTGCTCCATACAGACTAATGGACCCCATATATTGCTCCATACAGAATAATGGACTCCATATATTGCTCCATACAGAATAAATGACCCCATATAGTGATCCATACAGAATAATGGACCCCATATATTGCTCTATACAGAATAATGGGCCCCATATAATGCTCCATACAGAATAATGGACCCATATACTGCTCCATTCAGAATAATGGACCCCATATAATGGTCTATACAGAATAATGAAAAAACAAGGGGAAAGGGAAAGGGAAAACGTATGTCAGCTCACCATGTAATAGCCAGACTCATTCAGTCCCAACGAAGTCTTGCAGCGGAGACGCCCAGGTCACGGGCTACCAAAGTTCAAGTAATGAGAAAGCAAGCAAAGATGTCTCCAGCAGGACCAGGGTTGAAGTTTTAACAAGATATATACAACCCTGGTCCTGCTGGAGACATCTTTGCTTGCTTTCTCATTACTTATACAGAGTAATGGACCCCATATATTGCTCCATACAGAATAATGGACCCCATATATTGCTCCATACAGAGTAATTGACACATGTATTGCTCCATACAGAATAATGGACCCCATATATTGCTCCAAAAAGAATAATGAACCCCATATAATGCTCCATACAAAATTATAAACCCTTTTTATTGCTATATACAGCATAATAGACCCATATATTGCTCCATACAGAATAATGGACCCCAGATATTGCTCCTTACAGTATAATGGACTCCATACTATGATCCATACAGAATAATGGGCCCCAGATATTTCTCCAAACTGAATAATGGACCCCATATATTGCTCCATACAGAATAATGGACCCTATATGTTGCTTCATACAGAATAATGGGACTCATAATGCTCCATACAGAATAATGGACCCATATATTACTCCATACAGAATAATGGACCCCATATATTGCTCCATACAGAATAATGGACCCATATATTGCTCCATACAGAATAATGGACCCATGTATTGCTCCATACAGAATAATGGGCCCGATATAATGCTCCATACAGAATAATGGACCCATATATTGCTCCATACAGAATGAGCCCCATGTAATGTTCCATACAGAATAATGGGCCCCATATAATGTTCCATACAGATTAATGGACCCCATATATTGCTCCGTACAGAATAATGGACCCCATATATTGCCCCATACTGAATAATGGACCCATATATTGCTCCATACAGAATAATGTACCCCAGATATTGCTCCATACAGAATAATGGGCCCCATGTAATGTTCCATACAGAATAATGGGCCCCATATAATGCTCCATACAGAATAATGGACCCATATATTGCTCCATACAGAATAATGGACCCCATATAATGGTCTATACAGAATAATGGACCCCATATATTGCTCCATACAGAATAATGGACCCCATATATTGCTCCATACAGAGTAATTGACACATGTATTGCTCCATACAGAATAATGGACCCCATATATTGCTCCAAAAAGAATAATGGACCCCATATAATGCTCTATACAAAATTATAAACCCTTTTTATTGCTCTATACAGCATAATGGACCCATATATTGCTCCATACAGAATAATGGACCCCATATATTGCTCCATACAGTATAATGGACGCCATACAATGATCCATACAGAATAATGGGCCCCAGATATTCCTCCAAACTGAATAATGGACCCCATATATTGCTCCATACAGAATAATGGACCCTATATGTTGCTTCATACAGAATAATGGGCCTCATAATGCTCCATACAGAATAATGGACGCATGTATTACTCCATACAGAATAATGGACCCCATATATTTCTCCATACAGAATAATGGACCCATATATTGCTCCATACAGAATAATCGGCCCGATATAATGCTCCATACAGAATAATGGACCCATATATTACTCCATACAGAATAATGGACCCCATATATTGTTCCATACAGAATAATGGACCCCATATAATGCTCCATATAGAATAATGAGCCCCATGTAATGTTCCATACAGAATAATGGGCCCCATATAATGTTCCATACAGATTAATGGACCCCATATATTGCTCCTTACAGAATAATGGACCCCATATATTGCTCCATACTAAATAATTGACCCATATATTGCTCCATACAGAATAATGTACCCCAGATATTGCTCCATACAGAATAATGGGCCCTATATAATGCTCGATACAGAATAATGTACCCCATATATTACTCCATGCAGAATAATGGACCCCATATATTGCTCCATACAGAATAATGGACCCCACATAATGCTCTGTACAGAATAATGGACGCCATATATTGCTCCATACAGAACAATAGACCCATATATAGCTCCATACAGAATAATGGACCCCATATATAGCTCCATACGGAATAAAGGACCCAATATATTGCTCCATACAGACTAATGGAACCCATATATTGCTCCATACAGAATAATGGACCCCATATATTGCTCCATACAGAATAAATCACCCCATATAAAGCTCCATACAGAATAATGGACTCCATATATTGCTCTATACAGAATAATGGGCCCCATATAATGCTCCATACAGAATAATGGACCCATATATTGCTCCATACAGAATAATGGGTCCCATATTTTGCTCCATACAGAATATTGGACCCCATATATTGCTCCAAACAGAATAATGGACCCCATTTATTGCTCCATACAGAATAATGGACCCTATATGTTGCTTCATACAGAATAATGGGCCTCATAATGCTCCATACAGAATAATGGACCCCATATATTGCTCCATACAGAATAATGGGCCCGATATAATGCTCCATAGAGAATAATGGACCCATATATTGCTCCATACAGAATAATGGGTCCCATATATTGTTCATTACAGAATAATGGACCCCATATATTGCTCCATGCAGAATAGTGGATCCCATATATTGCTCCATACAGAATAATGAGCCTCATATAATGCTCCATACACAATGGATCCCATATATCGCTTCATACAGAATAATGGATCCCATCTAATTCTCCTTAACGAGTAATGGACCCCATATATTGCTTCGTACAGAATAATGGGCCCCATATAATGCTCCATACGGAATATTAGACCCTTTATATTGCTCTATGCAGAATAATGGACCCCACAAATTGCTCCATACAGAATAATTGTCCCCATATAATGCTCCATACGGAATAATGGACCCATATATTGCTCCATACAGAATAATGGACCCCATATATTGCTCCATACAGAATAAATAACCCCATATAATGCTCCATACAGAATAATGGACCCCATATATTGCTTCATACAGAATAATGGACCCCATATATTGCTCCATACTGAATAATGGACCCATATACTGCTCCATACAGAATAATGGAGCCCATATAATGCTCTATACAGAATAACGGACCCCATATATTGCTGCATACAGAATAATGGACCCCATATATTGCTCTATACAGATTAATGGAAACATGTATTGCTCCATACAGAATAATGGACCCCATATATTGGTCCATACAGAATAATGGTCCCCATATAATGTTCCATACAGAATAATAGACCCTTTTTATTGCTCTATACAGTATAATGGGCCCATATATTGCTCCATACAGAATAATGGGCCCTGTATGTTGCTCCCTAAAGAATAATGGGCCACATAATGCTACATATAGAATAATGGACCCATACATTGCTCCATACAGAATAATGGACCCCATATATTGCTTCATACGGAATAATGGGCCCCATATAATGCTCCATACAGAATAATAGACCCTTTATATTGTTCTATGCAGAATAATGGACCCCACATATTGCTCCATACAGAATAATTGTCCCCATATAATGCTCCATACGGAATAATGGACCCATATATTGCTCCATACAGAATAAAGGACCCATACATTGCTCCATACAGAATAATGGACCCCATATCTTGCTCCAGACAGAATAATGGACCCCATATAATGCTCCATACTGAATAATGAGCCCCATTTAATGCTCCTTACAGAATAACGGGCCTCATAAAATGCTCCATAGAGAATAATGGGCCCCATATAATACACCATACAGAATAATGGACCCATATATTGCTCCATACACATTAATGGACCCAATATATTGCTCCATACAGAATAAGGGACCCATATATTGCTCCATACAGAATAATGGACACCATATATTGCTCCATACAGAATATTGGGCCCCATATAATGCTCGATGCAGAATAATGGACCCATATAATGCTCCATACATAATAATGTACCCCATATAATGCTCTATCCAGAATAATGGACCCCATATATTTCTCCATACACAATATTGGACCCCATATATTGCTCCATACAGAATAATGGACCCCATATATTGCTCCATACAAAATAATTGACCCCATATATTGCTCCATACAGAAAAATGGGTCCCATATATTGGTCCATACAGAAAAATGGACCCCATATATTGCTCCATGCAGAATAGTGGACCCTATATATTGCTCCAAACAGAATAATGGGCCTCATGTAATGCTCCTTACAGAATGGATCCCATATATCGCTTCATACAGAATAATGGATCCCATATAATGCTCCATACAGAATAATAGACCCCGTATATTGCTCTATACAGAATTATGGACCCCATATATTGCTCCATACAGAATAATGGACCCCATATAATGCTCTATACAGAATAATGGACCCCATATATTGCTCCATACAGAATAATGGACCCCATATATTGCTCCATGCAGAATAGTGGACCCCATATATTGCTCCAAACAGAATAATGGGCCTCATATAATGCTCCATACATAATGGATCCCATATATCTCTTCATACAAAATAATGGACCCCATATAATGTTCCATACAGAATAATAGAACCATATATTGCTCCATACAGAATAATGGACCCCATATATTGCTTCATACTGAATAATGGACCCCATATTTTTACGGGTCTGGGAGGTGGAACCTCTGTGCAACTATACAAGGGGGCAGTCCTTGTAAGGAAGCGGGTGGCTCCCAGGGAAGACGGGCAGGTAGTCACGGCAAGTGACAGGGACAGTCTCTGGGTAGAGGAGCAGGTAGTCACGGCAAGTGACAGGGACAGTCTCTGGGTAAACGGACGGGTACTCACGGCAAGTGACAGGGACAGTCTCTGGGTAGAAGGACAGCAGGCAGGTGGCTGGTGAGCGTTCCCAGGTGAGCGGGCGAGAGTCTCTGGATGGGCAGGTGGTCACGGCAAGTGACGGCAGAACCTCCAGGTAGGCTAGCAGGCAGGTAGCAGGTGAGCGCTCCCAGGTGAGCAGGCAAGAGTCTCTGGACAGGCAGGTGGTCACGGCAAGTGACGGCGGAGCCTCCAGGTAGGCTAGCAGGCAGGTAGCAGGTGAGCGCTCCCAGGTGAGCGGGCAGGCTGGTCCATAGACAGACTGACAGGTGTCGGAAAGCAGACCGTCGGACCGCAGGCTTGCAAGCAGGTAAACGGATATCAGGCAGGTATCAAGCAGGAATCTGGCAGGTAACTGGCAGGTAACAGGCAGGAATCCGGCAGGTGACTGGCAGGTAACAAGCAGGAATCTGGCAGGTGACTGGCTGGTAACTGGTAACGGGACCTGAGGGCTGAAGCAGAGTGAAGGCTTTGCAACAACATTGCTCGGGCACCTCCATCTTGGAGGAGGTGCCTTAAATATGGGAGGTCCTCCGGCAATTGGCCGGGGACTCCTTAGGACGGCGTGCGCGGTCCCTTTAAGAGAGGGGGAGCGCGCGCGCGCGTCCTAAGCACACTGCCGTGGAAGGAGCGCGTGCCAGAAGCAGCGGGGAGAGAAGCGCAGGAGGACGCCGCGCCAGGAGCGGGGAGGTGAGAGGGACGGCGTCTCTGCCTAGTACGGGGCAGAGACGCCGATGCTACACATATATTGCTCCATACAGAATAATGGGTCCCATATATTGCTCCATACAGAATAATGGACCCCATTTATTGCTCCATGCAGAATAGTGGACCCCATATATTGCTTCATACGGAATAATGGGCCCCATATAATGCTCCATACAGAATAATAGACCCTTTATATTGTTCTATGCAGAATAATGGACCCCACATATTGCTCCATACAGAATAATTGTCCCCATATAATGCTCCATACGGAATAATGGACCCATATATTGCTCCATACAGAATAAAGGACCCATACATTGCTCCATACAGAATAATGGACCCCATATCTTGCTCCATACAGAATAATGGACCCCATATAATGCTCCATACTGAATAATGAGCCCCATTTAATGCTCCTTACAGAATAACGGGCCTCATAAAATGCTCCATAGAGAATAATGGGCCCCATATAATACACCATACAGAATAATGGACCCATATATTGCTCCATACACATTAATGGACCCAATATATTGCTCCATACAGAATAAGGGACCCATATATTGCTCCATACAGAATAATGGACCCCATATATTGCTCCATACAGAATATTGGGCCCCATATAATGCTCGATGCAGAATAATGGACCCATATAATGCTCCATACATAATAATGTACCCCATATAATGCTCTATCCAGAATAATGGACCCCATATATTTCTCCATACACAATATTGGACCCCATATATTGCTCCATACAGAATAATGGACCCCATATATTGCTCCATACAAAATAATTGACCCCATATATTGCTCCATACAGAAAAATGGGTCCCATATATTGGTCCATACAGAAAAATGGACCCCATATATTGCTCCATGCAGAATAGTGGACCCTATATATTGCTCCAAACAGAATAATGGGCCTCATGTAATGCTCCTTACAGAATGGATCCCATATATCGCTTCATACAGAATAATGGATCCCATATAATGCTCCATACAGAATAATAGACCCCGTATATTGCTCTATACAGAATTATGGACCCCATATATTGCTCCATACAGAATAATGGACCCCATATAATGCTCTATACAGAATAATGGACCCCATATATTGCTCCATACAGAATAATGGACCCCATATATTGCTCCATGCAGAATAGTGGACCCCATATATTGCTCCAAACAGAATAATGGGCCTCATATAATGCTCCATACATAATGGATCCCATATATCTCTTCATACAAAATAATGGACCCCATATAATGTTCCATACAGAATAATAGAACCATATATTGCTCCATACAGAATAATGGACCCCATATATTGCTTCATACTGAATAATGGACCCCATATTTTTACGGGTCTGGGAGGTGGAACCTCTGTGCAACTATACAAGGGGGCAGTCCTTGTAAGGAAGCGGGTGGCTCCCAGGGAAGACGGGCAGGTAGTCACGGCAAGTGACAGGGACAGTCTCTGGGTAGAGGAGCAGGTAGTCACGGCAAGTGACAGGGACAGTCTCTGGGTAAACGGACGGGTACTCACGGCAAGTGACAGGGACAGTCTCTGGGTAGAAGGACAGCAGGCAGGTGGCTGGTGAGCGCTCCCAGGTGAGCGGGCGAGAGTCTCTGGACGGGCAGGTGGTCACGGCAATTGACGGCAGAACCTCCAGGTAGGCTAGCAGGCAGGTAGCAGGTGAGCGCTCCCAGGTGAGCAGGCAAGAGTCTCTGGACAGGCAGGTGGTCACGGCAAGTGACGGCGGAGCCTCCAGGTAGGCTAGCAGGCAGGTAGCAGGTGAGCGCTCCCAGGTGAGCGGGCAGGCTGGTCCATAGACAGACTGACAGGTGTCGGAAAGCAGACCGTCGGACCGCAGGCTTGCAAGCAGGTAAACGGATATCAGGCAGGTATCAAGCAGGAATCTGGCAGGTAACTGGCAGGTAACAGGCAGGAATCCGGCAGGTGACTGGCAGGTAACAAGCAGGAATCTGGCAGGTGACTGACTGGTAACTGGTAACGGGACCTGAGGGCTGAAGCAGAGTGAAGGCTTTGCAACAACATTGCTCGGGCACCTCCATCTTGGAGGAGGTGCCTTAAATATGGGAGGTCCTCCGGCAATTGGCCGGGGACTCCTTAGGACGGCGTGCGCGGTCCCTTTAAGAGAGGGGGAGCGCGCGCGCGCGTCCTAAGCACACTGCCGTGGAAGGAGCGCGTGCCAGAAGCAGCGGGGAGAGAAGCGCAGGAGGACGCCGCGCCAGGAGCGGGGAGGTGAGAGGGACGGCGTCTCTGCCTAGTACGGGGCAGAGACGCCGATGCTACACATATATTGCTCCATACAGAATAATGGGTCCCATATATTGCTCCATACAGAATAATGGACCCCATTTATTGCTCCATGCAGAATAGTGGACCCCATATATTGCTTCATACAGAATAATGGGCCCCATATAATGCTCCATACTGAATAATAGACCCTATGTATTGCTCTATACAGAATAATGGACCCCATATTTTGCTCCATACAGAATAATGGGCCCCATATAATGCTCCAGAAAGAATAATGGACCCATATATTGCTCCACACAGACTAATGGACCCCATATATTGCTCCATACAGAATAATGGACCCCATATATTGCTCCATACAGAATTAATGACCCCACATAAAGCTCCATACAGAATAATGGACTCCATATATTGCTTTAAACAGAATAATGGGCCCCATATAATGCTCCATACAGAATAATGGACCCATGTATTGCTCCATACAGAATATTGGACCCCATATAATGCTCTATACAGAATAATGGACCCCATATATTGCTCCATACAGAATATTGGACCCCATATAATGCTCTATACAGAATAATGGACCCATATATTGCTCCATACAGAATAATGGGTCCCATATATTGCTCCATACAGAATAATGGACCCCATTTATTACTCCATGCAGAATAGTGGACCCCATATATGGCTTCATACAGAATAATGAGCCCCATATAATGCTCCATACAGAATAATAGACCCTATGTATTGCTCTATACAGAATAATGGACCCCATATTTTGCTCCATACAGAATAATGGGCCCCATATAATGCTCCATAAAGAATAATGGACCCATATATTGCTCCACACAGACTAATGGACCCCATATATTGCTCCATACAGAATAATGGACCCGATATATTGCTCCATACAGAATAAATGACCCCACATAAAGCTCCATACAGAATAATGGACTCCATATATTGCTTTATACAGAATAATGGGCCCCATATAATGCTCCATACAGAATAATGGACCCATGTATTGCTCCATACAGAATATTGGACCCCATATAATGCTCTATACAGAATAATGGACCCCATATATTGCTCCATACAGAAAAATGAACCCCATATATTTCTCCATACAGAGTAATGGACCCATGTATTGCTCCATACAGAATAATGGACCCCATATATTGCTCCATACAGAATAAATAACCCCATATAATGCTCCATACAGAATAATGGACCCCATATATTGCTCCATACAGAATAATGGACCCCATATATTGCTCCATACTGAATAATGGACCCATATACTGCTCCATACAGAATAATGGAGCCCATATAATGCTCTATACAGAATAATGGACCCCATATATTGCTGCATACAGAATAATGGACCCCCATATATTGCTCTATACAGATTAATGGAAATATGTATTGCTCCATACAGAATAATGGACCCCATATATTGGTCCATACAGAATAATGGTCCCCATATAATGTTCCATACAGAATAATAGACCCTTTTTATTGCTCTATACAGTATAATGGACCCATATATTGCTCCATACAGAATAATGGGCCCTGTATGTTGCTCCCTAAAGAATAATGGGCCACATAATGCTACATATAGAATAATGGACCCATACATTGCTCCATACAGAATAATGGACCCCATATATTGCTTCATACGGAATAATGGGCCCCATGTAATGCTCCATACAGAATAATAGACCCTTTATATTGTTCTATGCAGAACAATGGACCCCACATATTGCTCCATACAGAATAATTGTCCCCATATAATGCTCCATGCGGAATAATGGACCCATATATTGCTCCATACAGAATAAAGGACCCATACATTGCTCCATACAGAATAATGGACCCCATATATTGCTCCATACAGTATAATAGACCCCATATAATGCTCTATACAGAATAATGGACCCCATATCTTGCTCCATACAGAATAATGGACCCCATATAATGCTCCATACAGAATAATGAGCCCCATTTAATGCTCCTTACAGAATAACGGGCCTCATAAAATGCTCCATAGAGAATAATGGGCCCCATATAATACACCATACAGAATAATGGACCCATATATTGCTCCATACAGATTAATGGACCCAATATATTGCTCCATACAGAATAAGGGACCCATATATTGCTCCATACAGAATAATGGACCCCATATATTGCTCCATACAGAATATTGGGCCCCATCTAATGCTCGATGCAGAATAATGGACCCATATAATGCTCCATACAGAATAATGTACCCCATATAATGCTCTATCCAGAATAATGGACCCCATATATTTCTCCATACACAATATTGGACCCCATATATTGCTCCATACAGAATAATGGACCCCATATATTGCTCCATACAAAATAATTGACCCCATATATTGCTCCATACAGAAAAATGGGTCCCATATATTGGTCCATACAGAAAAATGGACCCCATATATTGTTCCATGCAGAATAGTGGACCCTATATATTGCTCCAAACAGAATAATGGGCCTCATGTAATGCTCCTTACAGAATGGATCCCATATATCGCTTCATACAGAATAATGGATCCCATATAATGCTCCATACAGAATAATAGACCCCGTATATTGCTCTATACAGAATTATGGACCCCATATATTGCTCCATACAGAATAATAGACCCCATATATTGCTCCATACAGAATAATGGACTCCATATAATGCTCTATACAGAATAATGGACCCCATATATTGCTCCATACAGAATAATGAACCCCATATATTGCTCCATGCAGAATAGTGGACCCCATATATTGCTCCAAACAGAATAATGGGCCTCATATAATGCTCCATACATAATGGATCCCATATATCTCTTCATACAAAATAATGGACCCCATATAATGTTCCATACAGAATAATAGACCCATATATTGCTCCATACAGAATAATGGACCCCATATATTGCTCCATACTGAATAATGGACCCCATATTGTTACGGGTCTGGGAGGCGGAACCTCTGTGCAACTATACAAGGCGGCAGTCCTTGTAAGGAAGCGGGTGGCTCCCAGGGAAGACGGGCAGGTAGTCACGGCAAGTGACAGGGACAGTCTCTGGGTAGAGGAGCAGGTAGTCACGGCAAGTGACAGGGACAGTCTCTGGGTAGAGGGGCAGGTAGTCACGGCAAGTGACAGGGACAGTCTCTGGGTAAACGGACGGGTACTCACGGCAAGTGACAGGGACAGTCTCTGGGTAGAAGGACAGCAGGCAGGTGGCTGGTGAGCGCTCCCAGGTGAGCGGGCGAGAGTCTCTGGACGGGCAGGTGGTCACGGCAAGTGACGGCAGAGCCTCCAGGTAGGCTAGCAGGCAGGTAGCAGGTGAGCGCTCCCAGGTGAGCAGGCAAGAGTCTCTGGACAGGCAGGTGGTCACGGCAAGTGACGGCGGAGCCTCCAGGTAGGCTAGCAGGCAGGTTGCAGGTGAGCGCTCCCAGGTGAGCGGGCAGGCTGGTCCATAGACAGACTGACAGGTGTCGGAAAGCAGACCTTCGGACCGCAGGCTTGCAAGCAGGTAAACGGATATCAGGCAGATATCAAGCAGGAATCTGGCAGGTAACTGGCAGGTAACAGGCAGGAATCTGGCAGGTGACTGGCTGGTAACTGGTAACGGGACCTGAGGGCTGAAGCAGAGTGAAGGCTTTGCAACAACATTGCTCGGGCACCTCCATCTAGGAGGAGGTGCCTTAAATATGGGAGGTCCTCCGGCAATTGGCCGGGGACTCCTTAGGACGGCGCGCGCGGTCCCTTTAAGAGAGGGGGAGCGCGCGCGCCCTAAGCACACTGCCGGGGAAGGAGCGCGTGCCGGAAGCAGCGGGGAGAGAAGCGCAGGAGGACGCCGCGCCAGGAGCGGGGAGGTGAGAGGGACGGCGTCTCTGCCTAGTACGGGGCAGAGACGCCGATGCTACACATATATTGCTCCATACAGAATAATGGGTCCCATATATTGCTCCATACAGAATAATGGACCCCATTTATTGCTCCATGCAGAATAGTGGACCCCATATATTGCTTCATACAGAATAATGGACCCCATATAATGCTCCATACAGAATAATAGACCCTATGTATTGCTCTATACAGAATAATGGACCCCATATTTTGCTCCATACAGAATAATGGGCCCCATATAATGCTCCATAAAGAATAATGGACCCATATATTGCTCCATACAGAATAATGGACCCCATATATTGCTCCATACAGAATAAATGACCCCACATAAAGCTCCATACAGAATAATGGACTCCATATATTGCTTTATACAGAATAATGGGCCCCATATAATGCTCCATACAGAATAATGGACCCATATATTGCTCCATACAGAATATTGGACCCCATATAATGCTCTATACAGAATAATGGACCCCATATATTGCTCCATACAGAATAATGAACCCCATATATTTCTCCATACAGAGTAATGGACCCATGTATTGCTCCATACAGAATAATGGACCCCATATATTGCTCCATACGGAATAATGGGTCCCATATATTGCTCCATACAGAATAATGGACTCCATATATTGCTCTATACAGCATAATGGACCCATATATTGCTCCATACAGAATAATGGACCCCATATATTGCTCCATACAGTATAATGGACCTCATCAAATGCTCCATACAGAATAATGGGCCCCAGATATTCCTCCAAACAGAATAATGGACCCCATATATTGCTCCATACAGAATAATGGACCATATATGTTGCTTCATACAGAATAATGGGCCTCATAATGCTCCATACAGAATAATAGACCCATATATTGCTCCATACAGAATAATGGACCCCATATATTGCTCCATACAGAATAATGGGCCCCATATATTGCTCCATACAGAATAATGGACCCATATATTGCTCCATACAGAATAATGAACCCCATATATTGCTCCATGCAGAATAATGGACCCCATATAATGCTCCATACAGAATAATGAGCCCAATGGAATGCTCCATACAGAATAATGGGCCCCATATAATGCTCTATACAGAATAATGGACCCATATATTGCTCCATACGGAATAATGGGTCCCATATATTGCTCCATACAGAAAAATGGACCCCATATATTGCTCCATACAGAATAATGGGTCCCATATAGTGTTGAGCGAACATGCTCGACACTGCTCGGTACTCGCCCGAGCATCACGCTACTCGGGATGTTCGGCTAGCACCGAGCATTTCCGGTTTACTCGGGCGGGAGCTCGGGTCTCCGCCCTGCATGTTTGGCGCTCTTTACAGAGCCAATGAACATGCAGGGATTGCCAGCCAGTCACTGAAATGCTGCAGCAATGTTGGTTGTGGGCATTACAGTGATAGGCTGGCCGCACAGCGTCACCTCGAGTATTTAAAACGGGGCGCCGCCATCTTGGACACAGTCGCTCCGGTTTAGACAGTGTAGGGACAGCGCTGCTGATTTAGGGAGAGATATAAACTGCAAAATAGTTAGTGTAGGGTCTGTAAAGGCTGCCAGAACAAACCAACAGTCCTTTTCAGGACTAATATCCATCCCAGATACCAGGCAGGCAGGCTGTATAGGAGACACAGTGGTTATACCAGCAAACGCTGCATTACAGTCCTGTGTGCTCCTGTTGCTGAAATTGCTGGACTTAGCACCAGGTGTCAGGGGCCAGGAAAAATCCTTTTTTTTCCATCTAAATCCTCCTTTTTGTTTCCTCCTTCCCACTGTACAAATACCCGTCTTATTAACCTTTTGGTGTGTCCCCCCTCCCCCCCCCAAAAAAAGCGTGTCTCTGATTTTTCAGACACAAATATAACTGTTGAAAATAGTCTGGTGTAGGTTAGAGAAACAGAAGTGTTGTTTTGCACTTCCACGGTTCAAACCTCTGTATTATCCATTTTGGGCCATTTGTATCTAAAAAAAACCAGTTTGAGTGTGTCGCTCACTGTTCAGCCGCAAATATTTCTAAACAATAACTGTGGTTTTGCCATCCCACGGTAAAAAATCTCTATTATTCAGGTTTTGGTAGTTTTTTCCGTAAAGAAAAACAGTAGTGTCTCCTGACTTTTGTGACACAAAAATATATCTGTTGAAAATAGTCTTGTGTAGGCCCGACATCCCAGTGTCGTTTCGCAGTTCCACGGGTCAAATCGCTGTACTATCCAGTTTTGGGCCTTTGGTATCTAAAAAAAAAGCAGTTTGAGTGTGTCGCTCACTGTTCAGCCGCAAATATCTCTATTTAAAAAAGTGTGGTATACCCCAGTAAACAATAACTGTGGTTTTGCCATCCCACGGTAAAAAATCTCTATTGTTCAGCTTTTGGTAGTTTTTTCCGTAAAGAAAAACAGTAGTGTCTCCTGACTGTTGTGACACAAAAATATATCTGTTGAAAATAGTCTTGTGTAGGCCCGACATCCCAGTGTGGTTTCACAGTTCCACGGGTCAAATCGCTGTACTATCCAGTTTTGGGCCTTTGGTATCTAAAAAAAAAGCAGTTTGAGTGTGTCGCTCACTGTTCAGCCGCAAATATCTCTATTTAAAAAAGTGTGGTATACCCCAGTAAACAATAACTGTGGTTTTCCTCTTCCATGGTTCTAATCTACTCTTTATTACCCTTTTTCCATTGATAGTGCAAGTGTAAGCTATTTTACTTAATTTACAATGGGCAAGGCGCGTGGCAAGGGACGTGGAAGTGGACGTTCTGGTGATGGTTCGTGCAGAGGACGGGGCCGTGGCCAAGGTGAAAATGTGCCACAACCAACAGCCACATCTTCTCGCTCCCACTTCTTGACCGAATTACTAGGGAAGCACAGAACAACACCAGTATTGAGAACTGATCAGTGTGAACAGGTTATTAATTGGATAGCAGACAATACTTCCAGTTACCTGGGCACCACCACCTCCGGTCTGTCTTCCACACAGTCAACTCTTAGTAGCCGTGAGTCTCGACCGCATACTCCTCTTCACCCTGATGCTCCTTCCTCCCACCATGCCGAGTGTCGTCAGACAGCAAGTGATCCCACACTTGGACACTCTGAAGAGCTGTTCACTGGTCCATTTCCATATTTGGGCCCCTCGCCTGAAACGCTTGAAGTGGTGGAAGAGGAGATCCCATGTTGCGATGCCCAAATATTTGAACAGCCACGGCCACAGGAAGTCGACGTTGGCAATCTGTCACAAGAGATGGACGATGACGAGACACAATTGCCAGGAAGTGAGGAGGAGGATCGTGGTGCGCAAGTGGAAGAGGAGGAGGTGGTGGATGATCTAGTAACTGACCCAACGTGGAAGGAGGACATGCAGAGTGAGGCCAGCAGCACACAGGGGGAGGGAGGCAGAGTACCCCAACAGGCAAGAAGAAGCAGTGTGGTGGCCGCAGACAGAAGGCAGGCAACCGTTCCCCGTAACACCAACACGAGGGACGTTGCCAGTACAAGCGGTAGGTCTTCCAGAGTCTGGAATTTTTTTAAAGACTCTGCTGATAACCCCAAAAAGGCCATATGTTCCACCTGCCATGCCAGCATCAGCAGGGGTGACAAAACTACCAGCCTGACCACCACCAGCATGATCAGGCACATGGCGGCAAAGCACCCGACTTTGTGGGGCGAAACCCAGGGTCCACGACCAGTGTCAGCGGGTGTCACCACTGCTTCTTCCACTGTTGTGCGTGCAATAGAACCCCCTGTTGTGTGTGCAAGGCAATCCCCTGTCCACACTGCATGTAAAGATGCCCCCTCCTCTCAGTCTTCACTTGTTATGGCAGTTTCTCAAGAAACAGCATCAACGTCCACGTCCACGTCCCACCGCAGCGTTCAATTGTCCATATCCCAGACCTTTGAATGAAAGCGGAAATTCGCAGCTAACGCCCCACAGGCCACAGTCCTAAATTCGCACATTTCACGACTGCTTGCATTGGAAATGCTGCCTTTTAGGTTGGTGGAGACGGAATCCTTCCGTAATCTTATTGCGGTGGCCGTCCCTCGGTACTCGGTCCCCAGCCGACACTATTTTGCCCGGTGTGCCATCCCCGCACTACACAATCACGTGTCCCAAAGCATCTGCCGTGCCCTCTACAACGCAGTTACTGGGAGAGTCCACCTGACAACGGACACGTGGACAAGTGCTTGTGGCCAGGGACGGTACATCTCTCTGACGGCACACTGGGTAAACATAGTGGAAGCCGGGACCCAGTCGGACCTTGGGACGGAACACATCCTCCCCACACCGAGGATTGCGGGTCCTATGTCAGTCAGAGTTGCCCCCACAGTGTACAGCTCCTGCGCATCCTCCTCCTCCTCCTCATGTTCAGCCTCCATCTCAGATATCACCACATCAGTTACAAGCTGGAAGCATTGCAGTACTGCCTCCGCCAAGCGGCAACAGGCTGTGCTGAAACTCATAAGCTTAGGTGATAAACCTCACACTGCTTGTGAGTTGTGGACAGCTGTGAAAGAGCAGGCAGATCTGTGGCTGAGACCGCTGAACCTACATCCCGGCATGGTCGTGTGTGACAATGGCCGTAACCTGGTGGCGGCTCTGAGGCGAGGTGAGATCACACACGTACCATGCCTGGCTCATGTGCTTAACCTCGTGGTTCAGCGGTTTCTTAAATCGTACCCCGAGTTGCCAGATCTGCTTGTGAAAGTACGCCGCCTGTCAGCTCATTTTCGCAAGTCGACTACAGCTTCCGCCGCCCTTGCTGTGTTGCAGCAGCGTTTGCAGCTTCCGGCACACTGACTGGTGTGTGATGTCCCCACACGTTGGAATTCTACCCTTCACATGTTGCAAAGGATTTGTGAGCAGAAGAGAGCAGTTGTGGAGTACCAGCTGCAACAAGGCCGTCGATATTCAGGTCAGACTCCACACATAAGACCTCAGGAGTGGACCTGGATGTCTGACATATGTACCATCCTGACAAACTTTGAGGAGGCCACCAAGATGGTGAGTGGCGATGACGCCATCATTATTGTCAGCATCCCACTTGTCTGTCTTTTGCAACGCTCTCTGCAGAGAATTAAAGAGGAGGCATTGCAGCCAGAGTATGATGAGATGGATCAAGAAGCCGTAGCGGGCGATTACACACAGCCCAGCCTCATCTCATCCCAACGTGCATTGGGGGACAATGAGGGAGAGGAGGAGGAGGAGGAGGAGGAGGAAGAACAGGAGCTGCTATCATGCGTTGTAGACGGTAGTACCTGTACAAGTGTCATACCGTCGGTTCAGCGTGGGTGGCCTGAGGACAGAGGGGAGGAGGAAGAGGAGGAGGAGGAGAGCATAGTCAGTCGTCATCTTGCCCGTTACCAGTCCGGCACGCATGGCTGACTTTATGTTACGCTGCCTTAACCGTGACCCTCGCATTGTTAAAATGTTGGGTGACAGTCATTACTGGTTGGTGACACTTGTAGACCCCCGCTACAAGGAGAACTTTCACTCTCTTATTCCTGAGGTGGAGAGGTCTACAAAAATGGGGCAGTACCAGAAGGCCCTTGCTGCAGAACTCTTAAAAAAATTCCCATCTGAACACGCTAGCGGCAGAAGTCACAGTTCATGGCCCAACCAAGGCGTACAGGCGAGAGAGATGCAACTCCAATCCAGCAGAGGCAGAGGAACACTGTCAACGTTCTGGGACAGTTTTCTGACACCCGCCCAGCTTAAAGGCCCTGAGGCGCGGGGTACTCTCACAAGGAGTGGAAAGTTTCAAAAGATGGTGAGGGAGTACCTTGCCGATCGTACCAGCGTCCTCCGTGATTCCTCTGTGTCTTTTAATTATTGGGTATCCAAGCTGGACACTTGGAATGAACTCGCTCTGTACGCCTTGGAGGTCCTGGCCTGCGCTGCCGCTAGCGTGTTATCGGAGCGTGTTTTTAGTGCCGCTGGGGGAATTATAACTGATAAGCGCACTCGCCTGTCAACTGACAATGCTGACAAGCTGACCCTTATCAAAATGAACAAGGGCTGGATTGGGCCAGACTTCTCATCACCACCAAATGACAGCAGAGTAACATAAAGTCAAATCCACTGTGTTATTTCGGGAGGTGTATTCACATGCACCGCTACACACCCACACATGGGTATACGCTTCCTCGTTTCGGCTGTTTTATCTTCTTCTCCTTATTCTCAGCCTCCACCACCACTATACCACCAGGGTGCCAGCATTGCAAGTTCCTCCGTCCTTATTTTTGGCAGCTTTTGCTTGCAAGGCATAAGCAAATACTATGGGACACCCACTCCCCAATAATGGGACTTATGTTTGTAATATGCTGTACTGCATGGCTCTTGTAAGGGGCATTGCAAGTTGCTCCGTCCTATTTTTTGGCAGCTTTTGCTTGGAAAGCATAAGCAAATACCATGGGACACCCACTCCCCAATAATGGGACTTATGTTTGTAATATGCTGTACTGCATGGCTCTTGTAAGGGGCATTGCAAGTTGCTCCGTCCTAATTTTTGACAGCTTTTGCTTGGAAAGCATAAGCAAATACCATGGGATACCCACTCCCCAATAATGGGACTTATGTTTGTAACATGCTGTACTGCATGGCTCTTGTAAGGGGCATTGCAAGTTTCTCCGTCCTAATTTTTGGCAGCTTTTGCTTGGAAAGCATAAGCAAATACCATGGGACACCCACTCCCCAATAATGGGACTTATGTTTGTAATATGCTGTACTGCATGGCTCTTGTAAGGGGCATTGCAAGTTGCTCCGTCCTAATTTTTGGCAGCTTTTGCTTGCAAGGCATAAGCAAATACTATGGGACACCCACTCCCCAATAATGGGACTTATGTTTGTAATATGCTGTACTGCATGTGATGCGCCCCCTGGGCCGTGTGTACACGTGTGTGGGATACCCGGTGCCGGGTCTCTGGGGTCTGTAGTCTCCGTGGCGGTGACCCGATCCCGTGGCTCAGGCTGGTCAAACCAGTGGCAGTCTTTCTTAGGTTTTGAGGTTAATTGTCCAACTGCGCCACCCGTGGATTGCGGTCAGGGAGTACCACCGCTGCGAGGCAGACCGCTGAGGCTGGTGTGTGCGCAGCATAGAATGGGATAACTCCCCTCGGGAGGAGTATAGCCTCAGGGCAGTGAGTGTGCATGATGGGGGTGATGGTGCACGAGCGCAGCAGGAACGACTCAGAGTCTTTGCAGTGCAGTTCAGGGTCTTTACTGATGATTATAAGGTAGACCCTCCTGGGAGTACTGGCTAGCATAAGAGGCCTGGTCAGTCTGTGAGCAAGCAGGAGTTCCCCTGGCCAGGTGGAGTTGTAGGCCTCCCCGTCTGTCTGCACTCTTCCTGGCTACCTTGCTGTAAGCGGGTAGAAGTAGCCCACGTCCCTGAGTGTACCGTGTAGTGCTCACCCGTATGGCTGGTGACTTGGGGCCTTCTGTTAGCCTCCGCTCCACGACGGCGGTGCTGGTCCCTTGCTTGTGACTGAGCCTCCGGGCTTCTATGGCCAGAAGACCTGAAATCCCCTGCCGGCTGGTTTCTGCTGCTGGATATATAAGTCCTCACAGCTTCGGACTCCTGTGTCCGGTTCCTATTGTCTTCTGCCAGGGCGAGCTCTGCTCAGCTTCCAGCCCCTGGTCTTTAGCTCCTAGCTCCTACAGAGCTCCTTGCTGTTACTTTCCCTTGCTCTCACTCTGACTCTGACTGTTCTCTAACTCACTCAACCCCACCCCAGATCCAGTTTATAAGGGCAGAATTCTCCCCTCCCAGGACTGGGGCAGGAGGATGTTGCATGTTTAAGGGATCCTGACCAGGAAACCTCCCACTTGCTCTCCGACGTAATATCTCTATTACTGTGGTGACCAGACCCCTGGGGTGCCACACATGGCTCTTGTAAGGGGCATTGCAGTTCCTCATAATTTTTGGAAAGCCTTCCATTCACTGCTTAGGCCAACAGTGCACGGGAGACCCAGTTGCTATAAATGGAAAAAAAGGTTTAGTTAATGCCCTCTGACCTCCATGTCATTTCCAAGGGGCATTGGAGTGGCTTGAAATTTTTGGTAGGCATTGCACTCACTGTATGCCCTATAACTGTGTAGCCGAACTGCTCCTTTTGTTACAGAAACATATCCTACAAGACATATCTGGTTGACTGGCCTGATATTGATGTGAATGGTCCCTGTTCCTCCTGCTCTTTCTCCTTTGCCACCATCTCATCCATCATTCATCACCTGAAGCTTTGTTTTAACGGGAGTCATAGAACTGGGATAGTAGCAGGAAAACATCCAGCAATCCTCGGAGGAGGTAGGATATGCGCCAAAACGCGGACCACCTCAGGCCTAGCCGCTACTACATACATGCGCTTGCATTCCAAGAAAACAAAGCAGATGCTAACTTCTATCATCATCATCATGCTCCTCACCTTGGCACTCTCAACTCCCCTGATGGAGAAGCCAGGGCCCACCGGAGGAGTCTGGTTCTCTGGTGGGCTTGTCCAATGCTGTCCTAAAGCAGGCCAGGCTAAGAAAAGTGTGGGGGAAGGTGACAGGAGATATCAGGGCGGCTGGGGACCGTTTATGGACACCCGGCCGCCCCCAGGTGGCTGGCGACCGTGTGTGGACACCCGGCCGCGGGGCGGCTGGGGACCGAGTATGGACACCTGGCCGCCACCTGGCGGCTGGGGACCGAGCGTGGACACCCGGCCGCCGGGCGGCTGGGGACTGAGTATGGATACCTCGCTGCCGAAGCGGCCATGAGGTAGTGGCCAGCTTCGGCCTCCTCCAAACTAAAAGGCCCCATTTCAAGTGAAAGCTAGCAGTATGGTATTGCAGCCTGCGGGTGGGTGGGTGGTTGGCTGCATATTTTCGCTTGCATTGCAAGGAATGGGGGAGGTACAATTGAACACTGCCCTGGGACAAGGACTTGCACGGGGATAGTTGCAAGTCTGCATCTTCAGATGCGGCAAGGATCACTTCTGATGGGCACACTTTTAGGCAGTGACCTGGGAGTCAGAGATGCTTCCAGGGGTCTTCCCCATGCTGATCCCTTGTCTTTTCAGCACTGTATGCATGTGTCACACAGCACATGGCCAGATAAGGTTGTAAAATGTTAAAATGACATTTCCCGGTGAACGCATTTGTCACGGTTGAAAGCAATACAAAAGTGCAAAAACGCATGAAAAATGCTACTTGTGAACATAGCCCAAGGTGTGGAGGAGTATTTTTGTTTTTGGTTATTTATTTTACCTTATACACAAGTTTTTACCCTGGAAAGGAAATTCCTTAACATATTTCACAGGAAAACCGTTTCAGTTTCGTTTTTGAACGTTTTATTGTGAGCCCGCAAAAGTGGCTTTATACCTCTGACCACGTTGTTGACAGCAGTGACCTGGGGGTCAGAAATGCTTCCAGGGGCGATCCCCATGCTGCCCCCATGTCTTTTGAGCACTGTCACTATCGTTTTGGGCACTTTTTAGGCTTTCTACAGACTGCCGGGGGTGCTGCCGCAAAAATGCTCGGGTCTCTCATAGACTAACATTGGGCTCGTTGCTCGGGTCGAGCACCCGAGTATCACGGTAAGCTCGGCCTGAGCTTCGAGCACCCGAGCATTTTAGTGATCGCTCAACACTATCAGTCGTCATCTTGGTGAGGACACGGAAGTCTTGCCCGTTACCAGTCTGGCACCCATGGCTGACTTTATGTTACGCTGCCTTAACCGTGACCCTCGCATTGTCAAAATGTTGGGTGACAGTCATTACTGGTTGATGACACTTTTAGACCCCCTCTACAAGGAGAACTTTCACTCTCTTATTCCTGAGTTGGAGAGGTCTACAAAAATGGGGCAGTACCAGAAGGCCCTTGCTGCAGAACTATTAAAAAAATTCCCATCTGAACACGGTAGCGGCAGAGGTCACAGTTCGCTGCCCAACTAAGGCATACAGGCGAGAGAGACGCAACTCCAATCCAGCAGAGGCAGGGGAACACTGTCAATGTTCTAGGACAGTTTTCTGAGACCTGCCCAGCTTAAAAGCCCTGAGGCGCAGGGTACTCTCACAAGGAGTGGAAAGTTTCAAAAGATGGTGAGGGAGTACCAGCGTCCTCCGTGATTCCTCTGTGCCTTTTAATTATTGGGTATCCAAGCTGGACACTTGGAATGAACTCACTCTGTACTGCCTTGGAGGTCCTGGCCTGCCCTGCCGCTAGCGTGTTATCGGAGCGTGTTTTTAGTGCCGCTGGGGGAATTATAACTGATAAGCGCACTCGCCTGTCAACTGACAATGCTGACAAGCTGACCCTTATCAAAATGAACAAGGGCTGGATTGGGCCAGACTTCTCATCACCACCAAATGACAGCAGAGTAACATAAAGTCAAATCCACTGTGTTATTTCGGGAGGTGTATTCCCATGCATCGCTTCACACCCACACATGGGTATACGCTTCCTCATTTCGGCTGTTTTTTGCTCTTCTCCTTATCCTCAGCCTCCACGACCACTATACCACCAGGGTGACCGTGGTCCATGTTGCCAGCATTGCAAGTTCCTCTGTCCTAATTTTTGGCAGCTTTTGCTTGGAAGGCATAGGCAAAGACTATGGGAGACCCACTCCCCAATAATGGGAATAATGTTTTTAATATGCTGTACTGCATGGCTCTTGTAAGGGACATTGCAAGTTCCCCCTTCCTAATTTTTGGCAGCTTTTGCTTTGAAGGCATAGGCAAAGAATATGGGAGACCCACTCCCCAATAATGGGAATAATGTTTTTAATATGCTGTACTGCATGGCTCTTGTAAGGGGCATTAAAATCGTCTTGTTAAGCTACTGTGACCTCCACGTCTCTTCCCAGGGTCGTTAATATTGTCTTTTTATTCCACTGCGACCTCCACCACTCTTCCAAGGGCATTGAAAGCGTCTTGTTAAGCTACTGTGACCTCCACGTCTCTTCCACAGGGCATTAATATTGTCTTTTTATTCCATTGTAACCTCCACCACTCTTCCAAGGGGCATTGATATTGTCTTTTTATTCCACTGCGACCTCCACCACTCTTCCAAGGGGCATTAAAACCGTCTTGTTAAGCTACTGTGACCTCCACGTCTCTTCCACGGGGCATTGATATTGTCTTTTTATTCCACTGTAACCTCCACCACTCTTCCAAGGGGCATTAAAACTGTCTTGTTAAACCACTCTGAACTCCACATCTCTTCCAAGGGGCATTAAAACCATCTTGTTAAGCTACTGTGACCTCCTCGTTGCAACATACCTGGCCGCGTCCTTGCATAGTGGTCCATCTCCCACTGTGCAAGAGCGTGCACTTGATCTCCAGTCCAGAATGTCTCAATGGCTTCCCTCCATGCTGTCTGCTTGCTTCTGTGTCTGCTGCTTAAGGGCGGCGCCCGATCACTTCCTGCTTTTTGTACCTGCTGCAGGCACACCCCTTGTGCGTCTTCAGCCTATTGCTGTCTGTCATCTGGTATTTAAACCAGCTGCTCCAATTAACCCATGCCTGAGCATTGAGTTCTGTCAGTTGGCCTTTGGTCACTGATATGCCTGGTCCCGTTTATGTTTCCTGCCTTCGGTATCAGTTCCCGTGTCTGAACTGTGTCCTGTCTGTATTATCTTCTAGCCTGTTGTCTTCTGCCTATCCTGGAGGCTGTATTTCCAGGCCTGTGTGAACACGCTCCTAGCCTGTTCCTCCCACCTTCTAGGGGCGTCTACCTAGACCAGCTCCTGTATCTTGCTACTGTGTCTGTTCTTGTCTGTATACTCTTCTAGCCTGTTTCCCGTGTTTCTCTATGTCCGTACCTTTCCTTTTTCTGTTAGTCTGAACTCGTACCTAACTCCTGCTCGTTGTCACTGTACTCCCGTTTCTGAGTTTGTGGTCCACTCGCTACTTCACTGCAAGTACCCTGTGGGTATCTGGTTCTGCCTTTCCCTTCTAGTCTGTTCCGTGTGAACAGAGCCCTGTTCCCTCTGCGTCTGCGGTTTTCGCTTTGCTCAGCTCTGCCCACCGCGTCTGCGGTTTTCGCTTTGCTCAGCTCTGTCCACCGCGTCTGCGGTTTTCGCTTTGCTCAGCTCTGTCCACCGCATCTGCGGTTTTCACTTTGCTCTGCTCTGTCCACCGCGTCTGCGGTTTTTGCTTTGCTCAGCTCTGTCCACCGCGTCTGCGGTTTTCGCTTTGCTCAGCTCTGTCCACCGCGTCTGCGGTTTTCGCTTTGCTCAGCTCTGTCCACCGCGTCTGCGGTTTTCGCTTTGCTCAGCTCTGTCCACCGCGTCTGCGGTTTTCGCTTTGCTCAGCTCTGTCCACCGCGTCTGCGGTTTTCGCTTTGCTCAGCTCTGTCCACCGCGTCTGCGGTTTTCGCTTTGCTCAGCTCTGTCCACCGCGTCTGTGGTTTTCGCTTTGCTCAGCTCTGTCCACCGGGTCTGCGGTTTTCGCTTTGCTCAGCTCTGTCCACCGCGTCTGCGGTTTTCGCTTTGCTCAGCTCTGTCCACCGCGTCTGCGGTTTTCGCTTTGCTCAGCTCTGTCCACCGCATCTGCGGTTTTCGCTTTGCTCAGCTCTGTCCACCACATCTGCGGTTTTCGCTTTGCTCAGCTCTGTCCACCGCGTCTGCGGTTTTCGCTTTGCTCAGCTCTGTCCACCGCGTCTGCGGTTTTCGCTTTGCTCTGCTCTGTCCACCGCGTCTGCGGTTTTCGCTTTGCTCAGCTCTGTCCACCGCGTCTGCGGTTTTCGCTTTGCTCAGCTCTGTCCACCGCGTCTGCGGTTTTCGCTTTGCTCAGCTCTGTCCACCGCGTCTGCGGTTTTCGCTTTGCTCAGCTCTGTCCACCGCGTCTGCGGTTTTCGCTTTGCTCAGCTCTGTCCACCGCGTCTGTGGTTTTCGCTTTGCTCAGCTCTGTCCACCGCGTCTGCGGCTTTCGCTTTGCTCAGCTCTGTCCACCGCGTCTGCGGTTTTCGCTTTGCTCAGCTCTGTCCACCACGTCTGCGGTTTTCGCTTTGCTCAGCTCTGTCCACCGCATCTGCAGTTTTCGCTTTGCTCAGCTCTGTACACCGCGTCTGCGGTTTTCGCTTTGCTCAGCTCTGTCCACCGCGTCTGCGGTTTTCGCTTTGCTCAGCTCTGTCCACCGCGTCTGCGGTTTTCGCTTTGCTCAGCTCGGTCCACCGCGTCTGCGGTTTTCGCTTTGCTCAGCTCTGTCCACCGCGTCTGCGGTTTTCGCTTTGCTCAGCCCTGTCCACCGCGTCTGCGGTTTCGAATTTGTCTCCCAGTCTGTACTGGACCCTACCAAGCCTGCGCTCTAGTCTGCCTGTTCCTGTATTCCCCGGTGTGGGTCAACAGCCGTGTCCAGAGTCTGACCTGGAGTAGACCCTGGTTCCTCTGCTCGGTTCCTCCCTGGTGCACTGGCGTCGTATACCGTCGTGCGACCTTGGTCGGATCGGGCAGATACTTAGTTACGCCCCTCCAGGCATTCACTCTCCGGTTCATGGCACAGTGGAATTACTACATAAACACACACACGCCAGTCAGTCCGGGCGTATGCATTACACTCGTCTCTTCCACGGGGCATTAAAACTGTCTTGTTAAACCACTCTGAACTCCATGTCTCTTCCAAGGGGCATTAAAACCATCTTGTTAAGCTACTGTGACCTCCACATCTCTTCTAAGGGGCATTAAAACCGTCTTGTTAAACCACTCTGAACTCCACAGCTCTTCCAAGGGGCATTGACATGTTGTTTTTAATTACCTCTAACCTCCATGACTCTTGCAACGGGTATTGCATTTCCTCCTAATTTTTGTCAACTTTTGCTTTTCAATGCATAGGCGAACACTAAGGGAGACCCACTCCCCAATAATGGGTAGAAGGTTTTTAATACGCTGTAATCCACGTCTGTTTCAAGGGGCATTGCAGTGCCTAATAATTTTTGGAAAGCCTTCCATTCCCTGCTTAGGCCAACAGTGTACAGGAGACCCAGTTGCTATAAATGGAAATAACGGTTTAGTTAAGGCCCTCTGACCTCCATGTCACTTCCAAGGGGTATTGGAGTGCCTCGAAATTTTTGGTAGGCATTGCATTCACTGTATGCCTTATAACTGTGTAGCTGAACCGCTCCTTTTGGTACAGAAACATATCCTACAAGACATGTGTGGTTGGCTGGCCTGATATTGATGTGAATGGTCCCTGTTCCTCCTGCTCTTTCTCCTTTGCCACCACCTCATCCATCATTCATCACCTGAAGCTTTGTTTTAACGGAAGTCATAGAACTGGGATAGTAGCAGGAAAACATCCAGCAATCCTCGAAGGAGGTAGAATATGCGCCAAAACGCTGACCACCTCAGGCTTAGCTGCTACTACATACATGCGCTTGCATTCCAAGGAACAGAAAGCTAAGGAGGTGGATGGCCTCATGATTATGAATAATTTACTCGTTGTGTAGGAGGCCGACCACTGCTGCTGTCTACCTTCTGAACTTTGTGTTGAAGCCTGATTGACCCAGGACCCGCAATCCTCTATGTCTGGAGGACGTGTTGCATCCCAGTGTCCAACTGTGTCCCGGCTTCCACAATATTAACCCAGTGTGAAGGCGTCAGTGAGATGGACCATTCCTGGCCACATTCACATGTCCACGTGTTTGTGGTTAGGCTGTCCTTCCCACTAAATGCACTGGGGAGGGCACAGGTAATGTTTTGGCATGCGCGCTTGTGTATAAGGCGCACCGGGACAAATAGGGGCGGCTGGGGACCGTTTATGGACACCCGGCCACCCCCACGCGGCTGGGGACTGTGTGTGGGCACCCAGCCGCGGGGCGGCTGGGGACCGAGTATGGACACCCGGCCGCCCCCTGGCGGCTGGGGACCAAGCGTGGACACCCGGCCGCCGGGCGGCTGGGGACTGAGTATGGATACCAGGCTACCGACGCAGCCATGACGTGGTGGCCAGATTCCACCTCCACATGCCTAAAAGGCCCAATTTCAAGTGCAAGCAAGCTAGCAGTATGGTATTGCAGCCCGGGGGTGGGTGGGTGGCAGGCTGCATACTTGCGCTTGTATTGCAAGTTATGGGGGAGGTACAATTGAACACTGCCCTGGGACAAGGACTTGCACGGGGATAGTTGCAAGTCTGCATCTTCTGATGCGGCAAGGATCACTTCTGATGGGCACACTTTTAGGCAGTGACCTGGGTGTCAGAGATGCTTCCAGGGGTCTTCCCCATGCTGTTCCCATGTCTTTTTAGCACTGTATGCATGTGTCACACAGCACATGGCCTGATAAGGTTGTAAAATGTTAAAATGACATTTCCCGGTGAATGCATTTGTCACGGTTGAAAGCAATACAAACGTGCAAAAACGCATAAAAAATGCTACTTGTGAACATAGCCGAAGGTGTGGAGGAGTATTTTTGTTTTTGGTTATTTATTTTACCTTATACACAAGTCTTTACCCTGGAAAGGATGTTCCTTAACCCCTTTCCGACCTGGTCAGTAATAGTATGCACCAGGTCGGGAAGGCCGGTTCAGCGGGGGCTCCGGCGGTGAGCCCGCACTGAAGCGAGCACATGTCAGCTGATTATTGGAATCGCAATCTACCCGCGGCTGTTAACATGTTAAATCTCTGACAGTGGCAGAGACTGGAGACTATAGAAGCAAGCAGAAAGTGTAAAAAAAAAGTTTTTAAAAATATTAAAAAAATAAAAAATATATAAAAGTTTAAGTCACCCCCCTTTCGCCCCATTCAAAATAAAATATATATATATAAAAAAAAAACAACACATACATATATTTGGTATCGCCGCGTTCAGAATCGCCCGATCTATCAATATAAAAGAAGAATTAATGCAATCAGTAAACGGCGTAAAGAGAAAAAAATTTTAAACGCCAGAATTAATTTTTTTTGGTCGCTACAACTTTGCAATAAAATGCAATAACGGGCGATCAAAACATCGGATATACCCCAAAATGGTATCAATAAAAACGTCAGCCCGGCACACAAAAAATAAGCCCTCACCCGGCCCCAGATCCCGAAAAATGGAGAAGCTAAGGGTCTCGGAAAATGGCGTCATTTTTTTTTGTTTTTTTTAGCAAGTTTTGGATTTTTTTTTCACCACTTAAATAAAAAAGAACCTATACATGTTTGGTGTCTATGAACTCGTAACGACCTGGAAAATAATGATGGCAGGTCAGTTTTAGCAATCTGTGAACGTGGTTAAAAAAGGACCCAAAAAACAACTGTGGAATTGCATTTTTTTGCAGTTTCACTGCACTTGGAATTTTTTTCCCATTTTCCAGCACACGATATGGTAAAACCAGTGATGGTGTTTAAAAGTACAACTCGTCCCGCAAAAAATAAGCCCTCACATGGCCATATTGAACGAAAATTAAAAAAGTTCTGGCTCTGGGAAGAAGGGGAGGAAAAAAGGAAAACACAAAAACAGAGAGACCCAAGGTCGTTAAGGGGTTAACATATTTCACAGGAAAGCACTTTCAGTTTCGTTTTTGAACGTTTTATTGTGAGCCTGTAAAAGTGGCTTAATACCTCTGCCCACGTTGTTGACAGCAGTTACCTGGGGGTCAGAAATGCTTCCTGGGGCGATCCCCATGCTGTCCCCATGTCATTTGAACACTGTCACTATCGTTTTGGGCACTTTGTAGGCTTTCTAAAGACTGCCGGGGGTGCTGCCGCAAAAATGTTCGGGTCTCCCATAGACTAACATTGGGCTCGTTGCTCGGGTCGAGCACCCGAGCATTTTAGTGCTCGCTAAACACTAGTTATCAGTCATTATACAGGGGGAGGAGGTGAGCTGTGATACCACCTATTGTGAATGGTGGGTCCCCCTGTGTTATCTACTGTATAAAGAGGTGTTATCAGTCATTGTACAGAAGGAGGAGGTGAGCTGTGATATCACCTATTGTGAATGGTGGATCCTGTGTAATCTACTGTATATAGAGGTGTTATCAGTCATTGTACAGGAGGAGGAGGACGTGAGCTGTGATCTCACCTATTGTGAATGGTGGATCCTGTGTTATCTACTGTATATAGAGGTGTTATCAGTCATTGTACAGGAGGAGGAGAAGGTGAGCTGTTACATCACCTATTGTGAATGGTGTGTCCTCTGTGTTATCTACTGTATATAGAGGTGTTATCAGTCATTGTACAGGATGAGGAGGTGAGCTGTGATATCACCTATTGTGAATGGTGGATCCTATGTTATTGTTAGGATTTGAACCTGTGACCCATTGCTTGCTAGTCTGTTCCTTTGCTGTGGAGCTATTCGGAACTTGTTTAACTCCTGCCTGAAACCATATGAACTTCGTCTGGGATAGAGATCATCACCTGCCCTGCTGATTGTTCCCGCCCTGATTGAGATTGATTGGACCTGCTATATATACCTGGCCCTGTGCAGCTTCCTGTTGCTGAGTATTGTGGTGCTCAGTCTAACTGAGTGAAGCATTATCTGAGCTCCTGACTTGGAAGGTGTTCTGCTGGCGCTTTCCTGCTTCTCGTGAAGACTCTGCTGTTCCTACCTCAAACTCCTATTGCCTAAACGAACCTGGTGCTCGTGTGTGATCCCGGCCGGCCCTTGCTCGGGCGGGCCCCTGCATCTGCTGACAAGGTGAACTACTACCGCCATATACTGCATCTTCTGACAAGGTGAACTACTACTGCCATATACTGCATCTTCTGACAAGGTGAACTACTACCGCCATATACTGCATCCCCAGAAGTCTTCCCACGGTCAGGTCACCTGTACACATCTGCTCCGGCCACTGACCTCCAGTCCAGTATCGCCAGTAGCGTGACAGAATACTCAGCCTCTCAAAAATGGAGGCCACTGGGGCAGAAACTATGGAGGCACGTGTCAGAAAACTGCAGGGTGCAATATCCAGTCTGCACGCCGAACAGATGAATGGAAAATCATGGGTAGACGCATTTATTGTACAGAGCGATCATAATGTTCAGAATCACCAACAAGCTATCCAAGATCTGCAGAATGCGGTACAAGTGTTGACTGCTCGAATTTCACAGCTAGAAGGACAAGCTCCCGTCTCGGCGTTTGCCATGCCCCCCAAGCTACCACCTTTTCGTTTTGGCGGTGATCGAGACAAATTTCGTGGATTTTTGAATCAATGCTACCTGTTCTTTGATACACATGCTAATCAGTTCCCGACCGATAGGTCAAAGGTGTTATGCATCATTATGCTGTTAACCCACAAAGCGATCGCTTGGGCTAATCCTCTGATTGAGACTCGGGACGCACGTTTAGACAATTTGAATGAGTTTATTCGAGCGATGCAGCAGATGTTTGATGACCGAAATCGTGCAGCTACAGCTGAATCAACGTTGCTGGCATTACGACAAGGCAAACGTCCCGTCGCAGAGTATGCTATGGAGTATAGGAGGTGGGCCGTCGACACCGAATGGAATAATGCAGCAAAGGTAACTTTCTTTAAAAGAGGACTTTCTAGTGCAGTAAAGGACGAACTTGCCCGTGGAGAGACCCCTTCGGATCTGGATGATTTTATCAAGCATTGCATCCGGGTTGACACCCGTCTGTCTGAACGACGACAAGAGAAGTGGACCTCCATGAATCGTTCAACTAACTCGTATAACTCCTCCCTGCCATCGGTCACTAAAGAAGTGCCTAGCCGAAATTTCCGAGATACAGAATTAGAGCCAATGCAAGTGGATGCGATCCAGAGACGAGCGAGTGCAGAACGAAGAGAACAGAGATTTAAAGAGAATCTATGTTTGTACTGCGGGGAAGCAGGACATTTTCTCATTAACTGTCCAAGTCGTCCCACAAACCGTTCAAGGAAAATGGTGGCGGCCATAATGGATCCTGATTCTTCCGACGAGGAGTCTTTCATCTCAGAGACTGATTATGCTAAAGATGAGATCCAGTCCATATCATCCATAGCTCCACATACCAGGAAGGAGAGCCGAGAATCCCATTATTTTGTAACTATCAAACTGAAGGTTAACTCCCAGTGGATCACCGCATCAGCCATGATTGACTCTGGGGCCAGTGGGACTTTCATGGATTCTGCATTTGCTCAAAAACATGGCATAGATGTGCAGAAAAGACGTTCACCTATTGTGATGGAGACAGTAGATGGATCTCCACTGAATTCAGGGCCAGTGGATCATGAGACAGGACTTTTGGAGATCTATATTGAGCCGCAGCATCGCGAGATGTTGACATTCCTAATTATTTCTTCTCCACATTTTCCCATCATTTTAGGTCTGCCGTGGTTGCAGAAGCAAAACCCTATCATCGATTGGGAGATGAAAAAGATTAGTTTCCCCGAAAACGAAGTTCAGGCGGAGGTTCCAAGTGAGTCCTCATTAGAAGCAGCTCAGAATCCAGAACTGCCTCAGCTGCCAGCGGTGTATGAAGATTTCTTAGATGTCTGTGACAAGAGGGGAGCGGATACACTTCCCCCACATCGACCGTACGATTGCCCAATAGAGCTACTCCCGGGGGCGGCTATACCGTTTGGAACTATCTACCCTCTAGCGGGTCCTGAACTGAAGGCTCTCAAAGAATTTATTGATGAAAATCTAAGCAAAAAATTCATCCGTCCATCATCCTCGCCCGCTGGAGCCCCTATATTCTTCGTTAAAAAGAAGGATGGAGCACTACGGCCAGTAGTGGACTACAGGGAGCTTAATAAAGTCACGGTCAAAAATCGTTATCCCCTACCGTTGATCCCGGAACTCCTAGAAAAAGTACAAAGTGCGAAAATCTTCACTAAGTTAGATTTACGTGGGGCATATAATTTAGTACGTATAAAACCTGGGGATGAATGGAAGACGGCTTTTCGTACCTGATATGGACACTTTGAGAGTCTAGTGATGCCCTTCGGACTTTGCAATGCTCCAGCTACTTTCCAGCACCTGGCAAATGATATTTTCCGAGACCTGTTGGACCAGTTCATGGTCGTTTATCTAGATGACATCCTGATCTTTTCAAACTCTGTGGAGGAACATCAGACGCACGTAAGACGAGTGCTACAACGGTTAAGGGAGAATTCGTTATATATTAAATTAGAAAAATGTGAATTCCATCAAGAAGAGATCCAGTTCTTGGGATACATCATTTCACCTCAAGGATTACGGATGGATGCTAAGAAAACGCAAGCTATCACCGAGTGGCCTATCCCTAAAAATGTGAAAGAAGTTCAGCGTTTTGTGGGGTTCGCCAACTTTTACAGACATTTTATCAAGAATTTTTCAGAAATCGTGGCACCCATCACGCAACTAACAAAAAAAGGAGCAAAATTCATCTGGACCCCCCAAGCGCAAGAAGCATTCTCTCGTTTAAAAATGAAATTCACGACGGCTCCCATACTACGCCATCCTGACCCTGAATTGGCTTTTATCGTCAAGGTGGATGCTTCAGACTGTGCGGTCGGTGCTATCCTCTCTCAGAGGACAGGGGAAAAGAAGTTGCTGCATCCCTGCGCATTTTTCTCACAACGTATGTCTTTAGCCGAAAAAAATTATGACGTGGGAAATAAAGAATTGCTCGCCATCATATCAGCATTCAAAGAGTGGAGACATCATCTCCAGGGGGCTGCACAACAAATTCTAGTGTTGACCGATCATCGCAATCTAGAGTTTATCAGGTCTGCAAAATGCCTCTCTCCTCGGCAGACCCGTTGGAGTCTGTTTTTGAATCAATTCAATTTTGTAATTTCATACCAACCAGGCTGCCGTAACAAGAAAGCAGACGCATTATCCCGAATGTTTTCAAGTGAGGCTAACCTCGTGACAACACCCAAACCCATTGTGGCAGATACTAAGATCTTGGGAGTAATACATGATGGAGATTTGCTGGAAGATTTGAAAGCAGCATACGAAACAGACTCGTTTCTATCACGTCCATCAGGGGACGTGCATCTGTTTTTTAAAAATCAAGTATGGACCGATGGTCGACGACTATATGTGCCAGAAGCAGCTCGGTTAAAAGTTCTACAACTAGTGCACGATTCTAAAGTTGCAGGGCACAAAGGGGTACAAAAAACGCAGGAATTTTTGTCACGTTTCTTTTGGTGGCCTAACTTTCAAGAAGACGTGAAGAAGTACGTTAATTCCTGTGACATCTGTGCCAGATATAAGACTCCACGTGCATCTCCTATGGGACTATTGCAGCCTCTCGCCATCCCAACTCGACCATGGGGATCGATTTCAATGGACTTTATAGTAGACCTACCAGACTCCAAGGGAAAAACATCCATTCTGGTAGTAGTGGACCGACTTACGAAAGCAGCGCATTTTATCCCGTGTTCAGGTCTGCCTTCGGCAAAAGATACAGCTGATCTGATAATTTGCAATGTTTTCCGCCTCCACGGAGTGCCGGGTGAAGTCGTCTCAGATCGAGGTGTGCAATTTACATCTAAATTTTGGCTCAGTCTATGCTCAGCGCTAGACATCAAGGTACGATTGTCAACCGCTTATCATCCCCAATCTAACGATCAGACAGAACGTACGAATCAGACGCTGGAGCAGTATCTTCGTTGTTATATTTGCCATCTGCAAGACGACTGGGTAGATCTGTTGCCATTTGCGGAATTTTCATATAACAATTCACAGAATGCCTCTACGAAACAGACGCCATTTTTGGCAAATCTTGGATATCACCCAAACATCCTTCCCAATAATCCTGTGGCACCATTAATACCAGCAGTCGCAGAAAGAATCTCTCTTCTACAGCAAAATCTGAATCTTCTGAAAGACACATTAAGGGAAGCTCAGGAGAAATATAAAAAAGCTGCCGACAGGTATCGTAGACCCACTCCCACGTTTAGGATTGGAGATTGAGTGTGGTTATCCACTAAGAATTTGAAATTGAAGATTCCTTCTCCTAAATTAGGACAAAAGTTTGTGGGACCATACAAAATCAGTAAGATTGTGAGTCCATTGGCCGTACGTCTACAGCTACCAACATCAATGAGAATTCATCCCGTGTTTCACGTGTCTTTGTTGAAAGCCGCCACAGCCAATCCATTTCCAGAACGTTCCCCTCCGCCTCCCGATGCAATTGAAGTGGACGGACAGGAGCAGTTTGTGGTGGAAAAGATCTTGGATTCCCGAATACACAGAAATTGTTTACAATACTTAATCAAATGGCAGGGCTACGACACGGAAGAAAATTCATGGGAACCAGTAAGCAACGTCAATGCTCCCCGTTTGATTAGACAATTTCATCAGCGGTATCCTGCAAAGCCTGGGCAAATTGCGTCCAGAGGCCGCCGTTAAGAGGGGAGTATTGTTAGGATTTGAACCTGTGACCCATTGCTTGCTAGTCTGTTCCTTTGCTGTGGAGCTATTCGGAACTTGTTTAACTCCTGCCTGAAACCATATGAACTTCGTCTGGGATAGAGATCATCACCTGCCCTGCTGATTGTTCCCGCCCTGATTGAGATTGATTGGACCTGCTATATATACCTGGCCCTGTGCAGCTTCCTGTTGCTGAGTATTGTGGTGCTCAGTCTAACTGAGTGAAGCATTATCTGAGCTCCTGACTTGGAAGGTGTTCTGCTGGCGCTTTCCTGCTTCTTGTGAAGACTCTGCTGTTCCTACCTCAAACTCCTATTGCCTAAACGAACCTGGTGCTCGTGTGTGATCCTGGCCGGCCCTTGCTCAGGCGGGCCCCTGCATCTGCTGACAAGGTGAACTACTACCGCCATATACTGCATCTTCTGACAAGGTGAACTACTACTGCCATATACTGCATCTTCTGACAAGGTGAACTACTACCGCCATATACTGCATCCCCAGAAGTCTTCCCACGGTCAGGTCACCTGTACACATCTGCTCCGGCCACTGACCTCCAGTCCAGTATCGCCAGTAGCGTGACAACCAGGGACCTTCCAGCGGCTGATGGAATGCTGTCTAGGGCACCGAAACTTCGAGACGGTTCTCCTTTACCTGGACGACGTGATCGTCTATTCGAAGACCTACGAGGACCACCTAAAGCACCTGGCCGAGGTGTTCGAAGCCCTGGCAGGCTATGGCCTGAAGGTGAAACCATCGAAGTGTCACCTGCTGAAACCAAAGGTCCAGTACCTAGGGCACGTGGTTAGCACGGAAGGAGTGGCCCCCGACCCTGACAAGGTCACGGCAATCAAGAGCTGGCCAAGCCCCTCGAACATCAAAGAGGTGAGACAGTTTCTCGGGTTGGTAGGCTACTACCGAAGGTTCATCCCCGGGTTCACTAAGATGGCAGCTCCTATGCAGGACCTCCTGATCGGACAGTCTAAGTCCAGAAGTCAAAAGCCACCCTTCAAGTGGGATAAACCGGAAGAGGAGTCCTTCCACCAGCTAAAGATGGCCCTCACGGGGGATGAGATCCTGGCCTACCCTGATTACGGCCAGCCTTTCATTCTCCACACAGATGCCAGTAATGTGGGACTGGGAGCCGTACTGTCCCAAAACCAACAGGGCAGAGAAAGGATGAACGCGTACGCCAGCCGGAAGCTGAGGCCCACCGAGAGGAACCCGGAGAATTACAGCTCCTTCAAGATAGAATTCTTGGCGGTGGTGTGGGCCGTGACGGAACGCTTCAAGCATTACCTGGCCTCCGCAAAGTTCACCGTGTACACGGACAACAACCCGTTGACACACCTGGACAATGCAAGACTGGGTGCCCTGGAACAGCGGTGGATGGCCCGTCTCTCCAACTATGACTTCGTGATCAAGTACCGGGCAGGCAAAACCAATGCCAACGCGGACGCCCTATCAAGGATGCCTCACTTACCTGAAGGTGACGAAGACCCAGAAGAGCTGGAGGAGGTAGAACTCCCCGCGTTTCACCGGTATGGAGCCGCTCAATACTCTCACCGTGTGAAGGAGGAGGATCTAACAACCGTGATGATCAATCCCCTACCTCACCACAGCTGGGCCGAGACCCAAGATAGTGACCCTGCAATCCGCCTGGTGAAAGATCTGCTGACCCAGAAAGACGCCCGCTTAGATCCAGATGCCCCAGAGGAAGCCAAGCAGCTATGGAAAGAGAAGAGCAAGCTGTTCCTCTACGAAGGCAAGTTGTGCAGAAGGATTGTCAACCACCGGACGCACGAGTTGACCTGGCAAGTTGTGGTCCCAAGGCGAGATGCAGCTATGGTCCTGGGGGCTTACCATGACAGAGCGGGGCTCTTCGGTTGGAAGAAACTGGAGTTCCTGCTAAGAGGAAGATTCTTTTGGGTCGGCATGAGAGGAGCTGTAGAAAAATGGTGCAGAGACTGTGGCCCTTGTCACCTAAGGAGGAAGGACCGCACCAGCCAGAAGACACCCTTGAGGCCCATCGTCACCACGCAGCCTCTTGAGCTGGTAGCTCTAGACCATGTCAAGTTGGCTCCAAGCCGGTCAGGGTACATCTACGCCCTGACAATCGTGGACCACTATTCCCGTTTTCTCGTGGTGGTCCCGGTAAAAGACTTGACAGCCCAAACAGCGGCCAGAGCCTTCCAGCAATATTTCTGCCGTCCACACGGGTATCCATAGTTACATAGTTACATAGTTAGTAAAGCCGAATAAAGACTTGCGTCCATCAAGTTCGACCTGTTAGTTCTGTAATTGCTAAAGTTGATCCAGAGGAGGGCAAAAACCCCAAATGATTTAGCCAATCTTCACCTGAGGAAAAATTCCCTCCCGACTCTGAAACCAGCAGTCAGAATAAATCCCTGTATCAACCTACTATTTTATTTTATTTTTAAGTATATGCTGAAATCTGCCTGGTATCTAGAAAAGCATCCAGTCCCCGCTTGAACTGGTTTAGTGAATCCGACATTACCGTCTCCTCACTCAGTGAATTCCATAGTCTCACTGCTCTTACCGTAAAGAACCCCTTCCTATGCTGGTGCTGAAACCTTTTCTCTTCCAGTCTTAGTGAATGCCTTCTTGTTACCGTAATATCCCTCCTTTTGAACAAATCCCGGGCAAGGTCTCTATACTGTCCCCTAACATATTTGTACACATTTATTATGTCCCCCCTCAACCTTCTCTTTTCCAGGCTGAATAGTCCTAGTTTTGCCAACCTCTCTGGGTATTGCAGTCCCTCCATTCCCCTTATTAATTTTGTTGCCCTCCTTTGTACCTTTTCAAGCTCATTTATATCCTTTCTATATATTGGGGCCCATAACTGAGCACAGTATTCCAAGTGTGGTCTGACCAGTGCTTTGTACAGTGGAAGAACAATGTTCTCATCCTTTGCAGCTATACCTCTTCTGATACATCCCATTACCCTGTTTGCCCTTACAGCAGCGGCCTGACTTTGGGCACTCCAATTTAGTTTGCTATCAATCAAGATGCCCAAGTCCTTCTCCATCTCTGAATTCCCCAATGATTTCCCATTCAGTGAGTACTGGTGACTTCCATTTTTCCTTCCCATATGTATGACCTTACATTTCTCCTCGTTAAACCTCATTTGCCATTTAATGCTCCACCTACCCAGCTTATCCAAATCCCTCTGTAGGTCTTCACTATCCTCTTTTGTATTAATTGTTTTACATAACTTTGTGTCATCTGCAAATATTGATATTTTACTATTTATCCCGTTGACTATGTCATTAATAAAAATATTAAATAACATTGGGCCTAGTACAGACCCCTGTGGTACCCCACTAGTGACGCTTACCCAATCTGAGTATATTCCATTTATAACCACCCTCTGCCTTCTATCCTTTAGCCAGTTAGCTACCCACTTGCAAACATTTTCCCCCAGCCCCATCATTCTCATTTTGTATACCAACCTATTATGTGGCACGCTATCGAACGCTTTTGAGAAGTCGAGATACACGACATCCACTGGTTCCCCCTGATCTACTCGAGAGCTAACCTCCTCGTAGAAGTCAATCAGGTTAGTTTGGCAGGAGCGATTCCTCATGAATCCATGTTGGTTCGGGGTTAATAGATTATTAGCATCAAGATGCTCCATGATTGCCTCATTAATAAAGCCTTCAAAAATTTTGCCCACAACGGACGTCAGACTCACCGGCCGATAGTTTCCGGCGTCACTTTTCGCTCCCTTTTTGAATATTGGCACTACATTCGCCTGTCGCCAATCAAGTGGCACAGACCCAGTCTCAACAGAGTCCTTAAATATAAGATATAACGGTCTGTCTATCACATTACTTAGTTCCCTTAGTACCCATGGGTGTATGCCATCAGGTCCTGGTGATTTGTTTATTTTAATGTTACTGAGGCGTTTCTGTACCCCAGCTTGGGTTAGATTAGTCATACTTAGTGGAGGATTAAGTTTGTCACTTCTCATTTCTCCTGTTAGTTCTCTTTCCTTTGTGAAAGTTGTCGAAAAAAAATGATTTAATAGATTAGCTTTATCCTCATCTTTCTCTATGATTTTGCCTTCCTCACTTTTTATCGGTCCAATATTATCCGATTTAATCCTTTTACTATTTATATACGTAAAGAACAGTTTGGGATTTGATCTACTTTCCCTAGCAATACGTCTCTCTGTTTCCTCCTTCGCTATTTTTATTTGTTTTTTACAGGTTCTCGTTTTTTCCTTGTAACACATTAGTGCCTCCTTACTGTTTTCCTGTTTTAATCTCTTGAATGCCTCTTTTTTGCTATTTAACGCCCCTTTTACGTTCTTGTTCAACCATATTGGTTTCCTCTTATTTCTGGCCCTTTTATTCCCATACGGTATATATCTCTCGCACTGAGTATTCAGAATTCTTTTGAAGGTTTCCCATTTACTATTCGTATTCCATTGATTAAGTACTTTGTCCCAGTCAATAAGTTGAAGGCTTTCTTTCAGCTGATCAAACTTCGCCCTCCTAAAGTTTAATGTTTTTGTTGTTCCCTTATTGATAACCCTACTGAAGGGCATTTTGAAGTCGATAATATTATGGTCGCTATTACCTAGGTGCCCCCCTATCTGTACCTCAGTTATTCTATCAGGCCTATTAGTCAATATTAAGTCCAATACGGCCTTCCCTCTCGTTGGTTCCTGCACTAGTTGGGAGAGATAATTATCCTTAATATTTGTCAAGAACCTTTTTCCTTTCTGAGATCTACAGGTTTCTGTTTCCCAGTCAAAATCCGGGTAGTTGAAATCCCCCATTACAATCACTTCATTATGTTTTGCTACTTTGTCTATTTGTCCTAATAGTGGTAGAGGTCGCAGTGGATTAAAAAGGCAATATCAATGCCCCTTGGAAGAGTGGTGGAGGTTCCAATTAAATAAAAAGACAATATCAATGCCCCTTGGAAGGGACGTGGAGGTCACAGTGGAATAAAAAGACAATATTAATGCCCCTTGGAAGAGTGGTGGAGGTCGCAGTAAAATAAAAAGACAATATCAATGCCCCTTGGAAGAGTGGTGGAGGTTAGAGTGGAATAAAAAGACACTATCAATGCTCCTTGGAAGAGCTGTGGAGTTCACAGTGGTTTAACCAGAAGGTTTTAAGGCACCGTGGAATAGAAGTGGAGGTCACAGTAGCTAAACAAGACGGTTTTAAAGCTTCTTGGTGATGGAGGTCGCAGTGGATTAAAAAGACAATATCAATGCCCCTTGGAAGAGTGGTGGAGGTTACAGTGGAATAAAAAGACAATATCAATGCCCCGTGGAAGGGACGTGGAGGTCACAGTAGCTTAACAAGATGTTTTTAATGCCCCTTGGAAGAGTGGTGGAGGTTGCAGGGAATTAAAAAGACAATATCAATGCCCCTTGGAAGAGTGGTGGAGGTTACAGTGGAATAAAAAGACAATATTAATGCCCGTTGGAAGAGTGGTGGAGGTCGCAGTGGATTAAAAAGACAATAACAATGCCCCTTGGAAGAGTGGTGGAGGTTACAGTGGAATAAAAAGGCAATATCAATGCCTCTTGCAAGAGCTGTGGAGTTCAGAGTGGTTTAAATTGTCGGTTTTAATACCCCTTGGAAGAGACGTGGAGGTCACAGTAGCTTAACAAGACGGTTTTAATGCCCCTTGGATGAGTGGTGGAGGTCGCAGTGGATTAAAAAGACATTATCGATGCCCCTTGCAAGAGTGGTGGAGGTCACAGTGGAATAAAAAGAAAATATTAATGCCCCTTAGAAGAGTGGTGGAGGTTACAGAGGAAAAAAAAGACAATATCAATGTTCCTTGGAAGAGGGTTGAAGGTCGCAGTGGAATAAAAAGACAATATCAATGTCCCTTGGAAGAGTGGTGGAGGTCGCAGTGGATTAAAAAGACAATATCAATGCCCCTTGGAAGAGTGGTGGAGGTTACAGTGGAATAAAAAGACAATATCAATGCCCGTTGGAAGAGTGGTGGAGGTCGCAGTGGAATAAGCTTACTGGTACATGCTCTGCATATCTTCTCTGCTTGCTGTGTTAGCTGTAATCTAATGCTCTGCTTTGCTGATTCACCTCACTGGTACATGCTCTGCATAACTTCTCTGCTTGCTGTGTCTGCTGTAATCTAATGCTCTGCTTTGCTGATTCACCTCACTTGAACATGCTCTTCCTAACTTCTCTGCTTGCTGTGTCTGCTGTGATCTAATGCTCTGCTTTGCTGATTCACCTCACTGGTACATGCTCTGCATAACTTCTCTGCTTGCTGTGTCTGCTGTAACCTAATGCTCTGCTTTGCTGATTCACCTCACTGGTACATGCTCTGCATAACTTCTCTGCTTTATCTGTCCCACTCCATTCAATACCCACATATTTCTGTCCCTTCCCCACTATAGATCTTATCTGATTTTTAGAGGTGCTAAACTGCACAGATTAGAGTCCTAGCTCTGTGTTTGATCACCCAGCCATCTCCTGGTGGATGACCAGCTGCTAATTTAGCCATATGCAGCTCCCACAATGCCCTTCAACTGATAGTTTAATGTGCCCTATATACTTAGAAGCTCTGTAAGGGGTGCACGCGTCTTCTTGTGCAAAGTGCCTTCGGAGATAAGTGGCAGTTATTTCAGAGGCAGTTAGTCAGGGCAGGAGTCAGGTGACCAACACTTTGACCACTTACTCTCTTTTAACTATGTTTCTGTTAGCTCTCACTTTTTCCTCTATAGTCCTCCACTTTCTAGTAACCCCTCATATCCCTACATTTAGTAAGAAAATCTTCATCTCTCCCTCCATCCTCCCCATTCATCTCACCTCCTCCTCCAAATTATTCCTAAACATTCAATCCTGGAACTCCAAACGCAGACAGCTACCTCATGCTCTCTCTTGCTCCCACCTGCTAACACTTTCTCTGCTCCTCCTCACTGCTGGAGATATCTCTCCAAATCCTGGTCCTCCTCGCCATATCCCCACAGTTACTTCTTCCTCCTATCCACGACTTCCACAAATGATCGCTTAACAACACTGTTTCAATGGCCCTTGGAAGAGTGGTGGAGGTCGCAGTTTATTAAAAAGACAATATAAATGCCCCTTAGAAGAGTGGTGGAGGTCGCAGTGGAATAAAAAGACAATATCAATGCCCCTTGGAAGAGTAGTGGAGGTAGCAGGGGAATAAAAAAACAATATCAATGCCCCTTGGAAGAGTAGTGGAGGTCGCAGTGGAATAAAAAAACAATATCAAAGCCCCTTGGAAAAGTGGTGGAGGTAACAATGGATTTAAAATACAATATCAATGCCCCTTGAAAGAGCAGTGGAGTTCAGAGTAGTTAAACCAGACGGTTTTAATGCCCATTGGAAGTGAGGTGGAGGTCACAGAAGCTTAAAAAGACGTTTTTAATGTCCCTTGGAAAAGTGGTGGAGGTCGCAGTGGATTAAAAAGACAATATCAATGCCCCTTGGAAGAGTGGTGGAGGTGGTAGTGGAATAAAAAGACAATATCAATGCCCCTTGGAAGAGTGGTGGAGTTTACAGTAGAAACTCCACCCCTTGGAAGAGTGCTGGAGGTTTCAGTGGAATAAAAAACAATATCAAAGCCCCTTGCAAGAGCTGTGGAGTTGAGAGTGGTTTATATTGATGGTTTTAATGCCCCTTGGAAGAGACGTGGAGGTCACAGCAGATTAACAAGACTGTTTTAATGCCCCTTGGATGAGTGGTGGAAGTCGAAGTGGATTAAAAAGACAATGTCAATGCTCCTTGAAGGAGTGGCTGAAGTCTCAGTGGAATAAAAATTCAATTTCAATGCACCTTGGAAGAGTGTTGGAGGTTCCTGTGAAATAAAAAGACAATATCAATGCCCTGTGGAAGAGACATGGAGCTCACAGTTGCTTAACAAGACGGTTTTAACGCCCCTTGGAAGAGTGGTGGAGGTCGCAGTGGAATAAAAAGACAATATCAATGCCCCTTGGAAGAGTGGTGGAGGATACAGTGGAATAAAAAGACAATATCTATGTCCCGTGGAATAGACATGGACGTTACAGTAGCTAAACAAGATGTTTTTAATGCACCTTGGGAGAGTGTTGGAAGTCGTAGTGAAATAAAAAGACAATATCAATGCCCCTTGGAAGATCTGTGGAGTTCAGATTGGTTTAACCATACTGTTTTAATGCCCCTTGGAAGAGACATGGAGTTCACAGTAGCTTAACAAGACGGTTTTAATGCCACATGGAAGAGTGTTGGAGGTTGCAGTGGATTAAAAAGACAATATCAATGCCCCGAGGAAGAGTGGTGGAGGTCGCAGTGGAATAAAAAGACAAAATAAATGGCCCATGGAAGTGATGTGGAGGTCACAGTAGCTTAACAAGATGGTTTTAATGCCCTTTGGAAGAGTGGTGGAGGTCGCAGTGGATTAAAAAGACAATATCAATGCCCCTTGGTAGAGTGGTGGAGGTTAAAGTGGAATTTAAAGACAATATCAATGCCACATGGAAGAGATGTGGAGGTCACTGTAGCTTAACAAGACAGTTTACATGACCCTTGGAAGAATGGTGGAGGTCGCAGTGGAATAAAAAGACAATGTCAATGCCCCTTGGAAGAGTGGTGGAGGTTAGAGTGGAATAAAAAGACAATACCAATGCCCCTTGGAAGAGCTGTGGAGTTCAGAGTGGTTTAACCAGATGGTTTTAATGCCCATTGGAAGTGACGTGGATGTCACAGTAGCTTAAAAAGATGTTTTTAATGCCCCTTGGAAAAGAAGTGGAGGTCGCAGTGGATTAATAAGACAATATCAATGCCCCTTGGAAGAGTGGTGGAGGTGGCAGTGGAATGAAAAAACAATATCAATGACCTTTGGAAGAATGATGGAGGTCGCAGTGGATTAAAATGACAATGTCAATGCACCTTGGAAGAGTGTTGGAGGTTAGATTGGAATAAAAAGACAATACCAATGCCACTTGGAAGAGCTGTGGAGTTCCGAGAGGTTTAACCAGATGGTTTTATTGCCCCTTGTAAGAGACGTGGAGGTCACAGTAGATTATGAAGATGGTTTTAATGCCCCTTGGAAGAGTGGTGCAGGTCGCAGTGGAAAAAAAAGACAATATCAATGCCCCTTGAAAGAGTGGTGGAGGTTGCAGTGAAATAAAAAGACAATATCAATGCCTCTTGAAAGAGCTATGGAGTTCAGAGTGGTTTAACCAGATGGTTTTAATGCCCCTTGAAAGAGTGGTGGAGGTAGCAGTGCATTAAAAAGACAATATCAATACCCCTTGGAAGAATGGTGGAGGTTACAGTGGAATAAAAAGACAATATCAATGCCCCTTGGAAGAGCTGTGGAGTTCAGAGTCGTTTAACCAGACGGTTTTAATGCCACTTGGAAGAGATGTGGAGGTCACAGTAGCTTAACAAGACTGTTTTAATGCCTATTGGAAGAGTGGTGGAAGTTGCAGTGGATTAAAAAGACAATATCAATGCCCCTTAGAAGAGAGGTGGAAGTCGCAGTGGAATAAAAAGACAATATAAATACCCCTTGAAAGAGTGGTGGAGGATACAGTGGAATAAAAAGACAATATCTATGTCCCGTGGAATAGACATGGACGTTACAGTAGCTAAACAAGATGTTTTTAATGCACCTTGGGAGAGTGGTGGAAGTCGTAGTGGAATAAAAAGACAATATCAATGCCCCTTGAAAGAGTGCTGTAGGTCACAGTGGAGTAAAAAGACAATATCAATGCCTCTTGCAATAGCTGTGGAGTTCAGAGTGGTTTAAATTGACGGTTTTAATGCACCTTGGAAGAGACGTGGAGGTCACAGTAGCTAACAATACGGTTTTAATGCCCCTTGGAAGAGTGGTGGAGGTCGCAGTGGATTAAAAAGACAATATCAATGCCACTTGGAAGAGTGGTGAAGGTCCCAGTGGAATAAAAAGACAATATAAATACCCCTTGGAAGAGTGGTGGAGCTAAAAGTGGAATAAAAAGACAATATCAATGCCCCGCGAAAGAGACGTGTAGGTCACAGTAGCTTAAGAAGACGGTTTTAATGCCACTTGGAAGAGAGGTGGAAGTTGCTGTGGAATAAAAGACAATATCAATGCCCCTTGGAAGAGTGCTGGAGGTGACATTGGAATAAAAAGACAATATCAATGCCCCTTGCAAGAGCTGTGGAGTTCAGAGTGTTTTAAATTGATGGTTTTAGTGCCCTCTGGAAGGGACGTGGAGGTGACAGAAGCTTAACAAGACGGTTTTAATGCCCCTTGGAAGAGTGGTGGAGGTTGCAGTGGATTAAAAAGACAATATGAATGCCCCTTGGAAGAGTGGTGGAGGTCGCAGTGGAATAAAAAGACAATATCAATGCCCATTGAAAGAGTTGTGGAGGTTACAGTGGAATAAAAAGACAATATCAATGACCCTTGGAAGAGTGATGGAGTTTACATTGGAATAAAAAGACAATATCAATGCCCCTTGGAACAGTGGTGGAGGTTACAGTTAAATAAAAAGACAATATCAATACCCCGTAGAAGAGATGTGGAGGTCACAATAGCTTAACAAGACGGTTTTAATGGCCCTTGGTAGAGTGGTGGAGGTAGTAGTGGATTAAAAAGACAATATCAGTGAGCCTTGAAAGAGTGGTGGAGGTCGCAGTGGAATAAAAAGACATTATCAATGCCCCTTGGAAGAGTGGTGGAGGTCGCATTGGAATAAAAAGACAATATCAATGCCCCTTGGACGAGTGGTGGAGGTTACAGTGGAATAAAAAGACAATTTCAATGCCCCGTGGAAGAGACGTGGAGGTCACAGTAGCTTAACAAGATGGTTTTAATGCCTCTTGGAGGACTGGTGGAGGTCGCAGTGGAATAAAAAAACAATATCAATGCCCCTTGGAAGAGTGGTGGAGGATACAGTGGAATAAAAAGACATTAATAATGCCCCTTGAAAGAGCTGTGGAGTTCAGAGTGGCATAACCAGACAGTTTTAACGGTCCTTGGAAGAGACGTGGAGGTCACAGTAACTTAACAAGACGGTTTTAATGCCCCTTGGAGGAGTGGTGGGGGTCACAGTGGAATAAAAAAACAGTATCACTGCCCCTTGGAAGATTGGTGGAGGTTACAGTGGAATAAAAAGACAATATCAATGCCCCGTGGAAGAGATGTGGAGGTCACTGTATCTTAACAATATGGTTTTAATGCCCCTTGGAAGAGTGGTGGAGTTCGCAGTGGAATGAAAAGACAATGTCAATGCCCCTTGGAAGAGTGGTGGAGGTTTGAGTGGAATAAACTGACAATACAAATGCCCCTTGGAAGAGCTGTGGAGTTCAGAGTGGTTTAATCAGATGGTTTTAATGCCCCTTGGAAGAGAAGTCGACGTCACAGTAGCATAACAAGACGGTTTTAATGCCCCTTGGAAGAGTGGTGGAGTTCGAAGTGGATTAAAAAGACAATATCAATGCACTTTGGAAGAGTGGTGGAGGTCGCAGTGGAAAACAGAGACAATATCAATGCCCCTTGGAAGAGTGGTGGAGGTTACAGTCGAATAAAAAGACAATATCAATGCCTCTTGGAAGAGCTGTGGAGTACAGAGTGGTTAAACCAGACGGTTTAATGCCCCGTGGAAGAGACGTGGAGGTCACAGTAGCGTAACAAGACTGTTTTAATGCCCCTTAGAAGAGTGGTGGAGGTCGCACTGGAATAAAAAGAGAATACCAATTCCCCTTTTTACCAGTCAGGAAAGCTGTTAGGACCCACTTACCACGTGACCCCTGGCCCCAATGCGCATTTCGCACTAGCTTCCTCAAGGGGGCGTGGCTAAAGGCTCAGCCAATCACTCTTTTATGTCGGGCTAAGAGATCACGTGCTTCAATCTGTCCAATGCCGACTAGAAGGCGGCGCATGCATTCAGCCCCTCCTACCGTCCCCCCACCGTCCCTTGCTCCTCAACCACGCATGTCTGGACATCAGGATTAAGTCACCTGCGTCCAGCATGGATACTGACAGTGATGGACGGTGGAGAGGGAGGGGGGCGCAAGGCACGCGCACCTAATCAGGAACAGGAGAGAGAGAGCACTGTAAACAAAGGTTAACCCTATAGAGTCTGTTTTGGAGCCGAGTGCCAGAAAATCAGATCTTAAAGGAGAACACACAGATAATCTCTACAGAACACTCCTCAATCTGCTTATTACATTTTCAAATGTCAATGTGCAGACCGGCATGACATGAATCTTGCAGAACCCAAAACCTTATAAATTAACCCCTTTTTTAGTAAACTTCATTGTTACATTACCTACTGGGCTTCTGCAAAACAATGTCTGCCAGTCTGCACTCACATAGTTCCTTCAAATAGGAGTCATGCAGACTTTATATGGAATGTCAGTTTCTTTAGTGTTGTGTCTTTCATATTCAACATGTGGAATCATCAGAATGAATCGACATTCGGCCTGAAAATAACAAGGGCAATTTGATTAGAGCCCGAATATACATAAAATGAGAGAATGTGCTCAGAAAAGACAAACAGGTTAAAAAATATTTTTTTTTAAATAAAATGGTTTTGTTAAAAACCAAGGCAATTTTCATAAGTTTCAATTGACCAAAGGGCGCTGCTGATGCGGAGCGTTCTAATAGAACATGGGCCCTCACCACCTGCGAACTTGACCCAATCCCATCCCACCTCATCACTAACCTTACCACAGTCTTCATCCCAACCCTAACTCACCTCTTCAATCTGTCACTAACAACCGGTGTCTTCCCCTCATGTTTCAAACATGCCGCAATCACACCCATCCTCAAAAAGCCCTCCCTTGACCCTTCCTCTCTGACTAGCTACCGCCCCATATCACTCCTCCCCTTTGCCTCAAAACTACTAGAACAACATGTCCACTTTGAACTGTCCTCCCACCTCTCCTCCTGCTCCCTCTTCGACCGCCTGCAATCTGGCTTCCGACCGCATCACTCGACTGAAACTGCCCTGACCAAAGTCACCAACGACCTATTAAGTGCCAAATCCAAGTGACACTACTCCATCCTCCTCCTTCTGGACCTGTCATCTGCCTTTGACACAGTGGACCATTCCCTCTTACTCCAGATTCTCTCATCTCTTGGCATCACGGACTTGGCTCTATCTTGGATCTCCTCATACTTAACAGACAGGACATTCAGCGTCTCCCACTCACGCACCACCTCCTCATCTCGCCCCCTATCTGTCAGTGTCCCCCAAGGTTCAGTTCTAGGACCTCTGCTCTTCTCCATCTACACCTTTGGCCTGGGACAGCTCATAGAGTCTCACGGTTTTCAGTATCACCTCTATGCTGACGACACACAGATCTACCTCTCTGGACCCGATATCTCCTCCCTACTAACCAAAATCCCACAATGTCTGTCCGCCATGTCATCCTTCTTCTCTGACAGATTTCTAAAGCTCATCATGGATAAAACAGAGTTCATCAACTTTACACCCTCTCATTCACATCCCCAATCTGACCTAGCCATCAACGTCAATGGCTGTTCACTCTCCCCAGTCCCACAAGCTCGCTGCCTTGGAGTAACCCTGGACTCTGATCTCTCCTTCAAGCCACATATCCAAGCCCTTTCCACTTCCTGCCGACTTCAACTCAAAAACATCTCCCGAATCCGTGCATTCCTCAGCAAAGACTCTGCAAAAACACTAGTGCATGCCCTCATCATATCCCGTCTCGACTACTGCAACCTCTTGCTCCGTGGCCTCCCTTACAACACTCTTGCGCCTCTCCAATCTATCATAAACTCTGCTGCTCGACTAATTCACCTGTCCCCCGGCTATTCCTCGGCCTCTCCTCTCTGTCAATCTCTTCACTGGCTCCCCATTGCCCAGAGAATCCAGTTCAAAACTCAAACCATGGCATACAAAGCCATCCACGACATTTCTCCCCCATACATCTGTGACCTAGTCTCCCGGTACTTACCTGCACGCAACCTCCGATCCTCACAAGATCTCCTTCTCTACTCCCCTCTTATCTCCTCCTCCCACAATCGTATACAAGATTTCTCCCGTGCATCCACCCTACTCTGGAACTCTCTACCCCAACACATCAGACTCTCGCCGTCCGTGGAAACCTTCAAAAGAAACCTGAAGACCCACCTCTTCCGACAAGCCTACAACCTGCAGTAACCACCGCTGCATGACCAGCTCTACCCTCACCTAATGTAACCTCACCCATCCCTTCTAGAATGTGAGCCCTCGCGGGCAGGGTCCTCGCTCCTCCTGTACCAGTCACTGACTCGTTTTGTTAAGATTATGTAAATGCTTTTGTTATGTATATCCCTATCACATGTAAGCGCCATGGAATAAATGGCGCTATAATAATAAATAATAATAATAATATTATTAAAAAGACAATATCAATTCCCATAGGAAAAGTGGTGGAGGTTACAGTGGAATAAAAAGACAATATCAATGCCCCTTTGATGAGCTGTGGAATGCAGAGTGGTTTAACCAGAAGGTTTTAATGCCCCTTGGAAGAGACTTGGAGGTCATAGTAGCTTAATAAGATGTTTATAATGCCTGTTGGAAGAGTGGTGGAGGTCGCAGTGGAATAAAAAGACAATATCAATGCCCCTTGAAAGAATGGTGGAGGTTACAGTGAAATAAAAAGACAATATCAATGCCTCTTGAAAGAGCTATGGAGTTCAGAGTGGTTTAACCAGATGGTTTTAATGCCCCTTGGAAGAGTGGTGGAGGTCGCAGTGCATTAAAAAGACAATATCAATACCCCTTGGAAGAATGGTGGAGGTTACAGTGGAATGAAAAGACAATATCAATGCCCCTTGGAAGAGCTTTCGAGTTCAGAGTGGTTTAACCAGATGGCTTTAATGCACCTTGGAAGAGATGTGGATGTCACAGTAGCTTAACAAGACTGTTTTAATGTCTCTTGGAAGAGTGGTGGAGGTCGCAGTGGATTAAAAAGACAATATCAATGCCCCTTAGAAGAGAGGTGGAAGTCACAGTGGAATAAAAAGAAATTATCAATACCCCTTGGAAGAGTGGTGGAGGATTCAGTGGCATAAAAAGACAATATCAATGCACTGTGGAATAGACATGGACGTTACAGTAGCTAAACAAGATGTTTTTAATGCACCTTGGGAGAGTTGTGGAAGTCGTAGTGGAATAAAAAGACAATATCAATGCCCCTTGAAAGAGTGCTGTAGGTTACAGTGGAATAAAAAGACAAAATCAATGCCTCTTGCAAGAGCTGTGGAGTTCAAATTGGTTTAAATTGACGATTTTAATGCGCCTTGGAAGAGACGTGGAGGTCACAGTAGCTTAACAATACGGTTTTAATGCCCCTTGGAAGAGTGGTGGAGGTCGCACTGGATTAAAAAGACAATATCAATGCCACTTGGAAGAGTGGTGGATGTTCCAGTGGAATTAAAAGACAATACCAATGCCCCGTGGAAGAGACGTGGAGGTCACAGTAGCTTAACAAGATGGTTTTAATGCCCCTTGGAGGACTGGTGAAGGTCGCAGTGGAATAAAAAGACAATATCAATGCCCCTTGGAAGAGTGGTGGAGGTTACAGTGGAATAAAAAGACAATAATAATGCCCCTTAGAAGAGCTGTGGAGTTCAGAGTGGAATAACCAGACGGTTTTAACGCCCCTTGGAAGGGACGTGGTGGTCACAGTAACTTATCAAGACGGTTTTATTGCCCCCTGGTGGAGTGGTGGAGGTCGCAGTGGATTAAAAAGACATATCAATGCCCCGTGGAAGATTGGTGGAGGTTACAGTTGAATAAAAAGACAATATCAATGCCCCTTCGAAGACACGTGGAGGTCACAGTAGCTTAACAAGATGGTTTTAATGCCCCTTGGAGTGGGGTGGAGTTCGCAGTGGACTAAAAAGACAATGTCAATGCCCCTTGTAAGAGTGGTGGAGGTCACAGTGGAATAAAAAGACAATGTCAATGCCCCTTGTGTTATGATCTGCTACAAGCACTAAGGAAAGAAAGGATATCTGTCCCTACAATAGAACTAAGCTAGATCCCTACGATGTAACGGGGAACCTGATCCTGCGATCAGACCCGCTAAAGTCCTCGGCTAGTCTGTACGAAGACCTATACATGCAAGGGAGGGATCCCTACAAGAACTAGGGACTGGGATAAAGTTGGGCACCTCCTAGCAGAAATTGTAGCAGTAAAAGACAAACACACAACATAGAACATAAAGGTCCGAAGACCTAGCTAAACTGACTGAGAAAGGTAACTAAGCACCAGGCTAACTTAAGAGTAGAAATTACAATGAAGTCCAGCAAGGCCAGGAGGGCGGAGCAGGATTAAATAGGCAAACAAGGTCATGTGACCAGCAAGATAGAAAAAACCTAACAAGAGAGTTCTAACACCTTGGAAGAGTGGTGGAGGTTAGAGTGGAATAAAAAGACAATACAAATGCCCCTTGGAAGAGCTGTGGAGTTCAGAGTGGTTTAACCAGATGGTTTTAATGCCCCTTGGAAGAGACTTCGACATCACAGTAGCTTAACAAGACCGTTTTAATGCCCCTTGGAAGAGTGGTGGAGGTCGCAGTGGATTAAAAAGACAATATCAATGCCCCTTGGAAGAGTAGTGGAGGTCGCAGTGGAATAAAAAGACAAAATCAATGCCACTTGGAAGAGTGGTGGAGGTCACAGTGGAATAAAAAGACAATATTAATGCCCCTTGGAAGAGTGGTGGAGGTTACAGTGGAATAAAAGACAATATCAATGCCCCGTGGAAGAGTTGTGGAGGTCACTGTAGCTTAACAAGATGGTCTTTATGCTGCTTGGATGAGTGGTGGAGGTCAGAGTGGAATAAAAAGACAATGTCAATGCCCCTTGGAAGAGTGGTGGAGGTTATAGTGGAATAAAAAGACAATACAAATGCCCTTTGGAAGAGCTGTGGAGTTCAGAGTGGTTTAACCAGATGGTTTTAATGCCCCTTGGAAGAGACTTCGACATCACAGTCGCTTAACAAGACGGTTTTAATGCCCCTTGGAAGAGTGGTGTAGGTCGCAGTGGATTAAAAAGACAATATCAATGCCCCTTGGAAGAGTTGTGGAGGTCACTGTAGCTTAACAAGATGGTCTTTATGCCGCTTGGATGAGTGGTGGAGGTCGCAGTGGAATAAAAAGACAAAATCAATGCCCCTCGGAAGAGCTGTGGAGTTCAGAGTGGTTTAACCAGACGGTTTTAATGCCCCTTGGAAGAGAGGTGGAGGTCACAGTAGCTTAACAAGACTGTTTTAATGCCCCTTGGAAGAGTGGTGGAGGTCGCAGTGGATTAAAAAGACAATATCAATGCACCTTAGAAGAGAAGTTGAAGTCGCAGAGGAATAAAAAGACAATATCAATGCCCCTTGGAAGAGTGCTGGAGGTTACATTGCAAAAAAAAGACAACATCAATGCCCCTTGCAAGAGCTGTGGAGTTCAGAGTGGTTTAAATTGACGGTTTTAATGCCCCGTGGAATTGACGTGGAGGTCAAAGTAGCTTAACAACACGGTTTTAATGGCCCTTGGAAGAGTGGTGGAGGTCGCAGTGGAATAAAAAGACAATATCATTGCCCTTTGGAAAAGTAGTGGAGGTCGCAGTGGAATAAAAAAACAATATCAATGCCCCTTGGAAGAGTGGTGGAGGTAACAGTGGATTAAAAAGACAATATCAATGCCCCTTGGAAAAGCAGTGGAGTTCAGAGTAGTTAAACCAGACTGTTTTAATGCCCATTGGAAGTGACGTGGAGGTCACAGTAGCTTAAAAAGACGTTTTTAATGCAAAATGGTGGAGGTCGCAGTGGATTAAACAGACAATATCAATGCCCCTTGGAAGAGTGGTGGAGATGGCAGTGGAATAAAAAGACAATATCAATGCCCCTTGGAAGAGTGGTGGAGTTTACATTGGAATAAAAAGACAATATCAATGCCCCGTGAAAAAGACGTGGATGTCACAGTTGCTTAACAAGACGGATTTAATGTCCCTTGGAAGAGAGGTGAAAGTTGCAGTGGAATAAAAAGACAATATCAATGCCCCTTGGAAGAGTGCTGGAGGTTACAGTGGAATAAAAAACAATATCAAAGCCCCTTGCAAGAGCTGTGGAGTTGAGAGTGGTTAAAATTGACGGTTTTAATGCCCCTTGGAAGAGACGTGGAGGTCACAGTAGATTAACAAGACTGCTTTAATGCCCCTTGGAAGAGTGGTGGAGGTCGAAGTGGATTAAAAAGACAATGTCAATTCTCCATGAAGGAGTGGTTGAAGTCTTAACAAGACTGTTTTAATGCCCTTAGAAGAGTGGAGGAGGTCGCAGTGGATTAAAAAGACAATATCATTTCCCTTTGGAAAAGTGGTGGAGGTCGCAGTGGAATAAAAGGACAATATCAATGCCCCTTGGAAGAGTGGTGGAGGTTACAGTGGAATAAAAGACAATATCAATGCCCCGTGGAAGAGTTGTGGAGGTCACTGTAGCTTAACAAGATGGTCTTAATGCCGCTTGGAAGAGTGGTGGAGGTCGCAGTGGAATAAAAAGACAATGTCAATGCCCCTTGGAAGAGTGGTGTAGCTTATAGTGGAATAAAAAGACAATACAAATGCCCCTTGGAAGAGCTGTGGAGTTCAGAGTGGTTTAACCAGATGGTTTTAATGCCCCTTGGAAGAGACTTCGACATCACAGCCGCTTAACAAGACGGTTTTAATGCCCCTTGGGAGAGTGGTGGAGGTCGCAGTGGATTAAAAAGACAATATCAATGCCCCTTGGAAGAGTGGTGGAGGTCGCAATGGAATAAAAAGACAAAATCAATGCCCCTTGGAAGAGTGGTGGATGTTACAGTGGAATAAAAAGACAATATCAATGCCCCTCGGAAGAGCTGTGGAGTTAAGAGTGGTTTAACCAGATGGTTTTAATGCCCCTTGGAAGAGACGTGGAGGTCACAGTAGATTAACAAGACTGCTTTAATGCCCCTTGGAAGAGTGGTGGAGGTCGCAGTGGATTAAAAAGACAATATCAATGCCCCTTAGAAGAGAGGCTGAAGTCACAGAGGAATAAAAAGACAATATCAATGCCCCTTGGAAGAGTGCTGGAGGTTACATTGCAAAAAAAAGACAATATCAATGCCCCTTGCAAGAGCTGTGGAGTTCAGAGTGGTTTAAATTGACGGTTTTAATGCCCCGTGGAATTGACGTGGAGGTCAAAGTAGCTTAACATCACGGTTTTAAAGGCCCTTGGAAGAATGATGGAGGTCGCAGTGGAATAAAAAGACAATATCAATGACCCTTGGAAGAGTAGTGGAGGTCGCAGTGGAATAAAAAAACAATATCAATGCCCCTTGGAAGATTCGTGGAGGTAACAGTGGATTAAAAAGACAATATCAATGCCCCTTGAAAAAGCAGTGGAGTTCAGAGTAGTTAAACCAGACGGTTTTAATGCCCATTGGAAGTGACGTGGAGGTCACAGTAGCTTAAAAAGACGTTTTTAATGCCCCTTGGAAAAGTGGTGGAGGTCGCAGTGGATTAAAAAGACAATATAAATACCCCTTGGAAGTGTGGTGGAGGTGGAAGTGGAATAAAAAGACAATATCAATGCCCCTTGGAAGAGTGGTGGAGTTTACATTGGAATTAAAAGACAATATCAATGCCCCGTGAAAGAGACGTGGATGTCACAGTAGCTTAACAAGACGGATTAAATGTCCCTTGGAAGAGAGGTGAAAGTCGAAGTGTAATAAAAAGACAATATCAATGCCCCTTGGAAGAGTGCTGGAGGTTACAGTTGAATAAAAAACAATATCAAAGCACCTTGCAAGAGCTGTGGAGTTGAGAGTGGTTTAAATTGACGGTTTTAACGCCTATTGGAAGAGACGTGGAGGTCACAGTAGATTAACAAGACTGCTTTAATGCCCCTTGGAAGAGTGGTGGAGGTCGAAGTGCATTCAAAAGACAATGTCAATGCTCCTTGAAGGAGTGGTTGAAGTCTCAGTGGAATAAAAAGACAATATCAATGCACATTGGAAGAGTGTTGGAGGTTCCAGTGGAATAAAAAGACAATATCAATGCCCTGTGGAAGAGACATGGAGGTCACAGTAGCTTAACATGACGGTTTTAATACCCCTTGGAAGAGTGTTGGAGGTCGCAGTGGTATAAAAAGACAATATCAATGCCCCTTGGAAAAGTGGTGGAGGAAACAGTGGAATAAAAAGACAATATCAATGCCCCTTGGAAGATCTGTGGAGTTCAGATTGGTTTAACCATACGGTTTTAATGCCCCTTGGAAGAGACGTGGAGGTCACAGTAGCTTAACAAGACGGTTTTAATGCCACATGGAAGAGTGGTGGAGGTTGCAGTGGATTAAAAAGACAATATCAATGCCCAGAGGAAGAGTGGTGGAGGTCTCAGTGGAATAAAAGACAATATCAATGCCCCGTGGAAGAGAAGTGGAGGTCACAGTAGCTTAACAAGATGGTATTAATGCCCTTTGGAAGAGTGGTGGAGGTCGCAGTGGATTAAAAAGTCAATATCAATGCCCTTTGAAGGAGTGGTGGAGGTCGCAGTGGAATAAAAATACAATATCAATGCCCCTTTGTAGAGTGGTGGAGGTTACAGTGGAATTTAAAGACAATATCAATGCCCCGTGGAAGAGATGTGGAGGTCTCTGTAGCTTAACAAGACAGTTTTAATGCCCCTTGGAAGAATGGTTGAGGTCGCAGTGGAATAAAAAGACAATGTCAATGCCCATTGGAAGAGTGGTGGAGGATACAGTGGAATAAAAAGACAATATCAATGCCCAATGGAAGAGTGGTGGAGGTGGCAGTGGAATAAAAAGACAATATCAATGCCCCTTGGAAGAATGATGGAGGTCGAAGTGGAATAAAAAGACAATGTCAATGCCCCTTGGAAGAGTGGTGGAGGTTAGAGGAGAATAAAAAGACAATACCAATGCCCCTTGGAAGAGTTGTGGAGTTCAGAGTGGTCTAACCAGATGGTTTTATTGCCCCTTGGAAGACACGTGGAGGTCACAGTAGATTAAAAACATGGTTTTAATGCCCCTTGGAAAAGTGGTGAAGGTCACAGTGGATTAAAAAGACAATATCAATGCCCCGTGGAAGATACGTGGAGGTCACAGTAGCTTAACAAGACAATTTTAATGCCCCTTGGAATAGTGGTGGAGGTCGCAGTGGAATAAAAAGACAATATCAATGCCCCTTGAAAGAGTGGTGGAGTTTACAGCAAAATAAAAAGACAATATCAATGCCTCTTGAAACAGCTATGGAGTTCAGAGTGCTTTAACCAAATGGTTTTATTGCCCCTTGGAAGAGTGCTGGTGGTCGCAGTGCATTAAAAAGACAATATCAATACCCCTTGGAAGAATGTTGGAGGTTACAGTGGAATAAAAAGACAATATCAATGCCCCTTGGAAGAGCTGTGGAGTTCAGAATGGTTTAACCAGACGGTTTTAATGCCCCTTGGAAGAAATGTGGAGGTCACAGTAGCTTAACAAGACTGTTTTAATGCCTCTTGGAAGAGTGGTGGAGGTCGCAGTGGATTAAAAAGTCAATATCAATGCCCTTTGAAGGAGTGGTGGAGGTCGCAGTGGAATAAAAATACAATATCAATGCCCCTTGGTAGCGTGGTGGAGGTTACAGTGGAATTTAAAGACAATATCAATGCCCCGTGGAAGAGATGTGGAGGTCACTGTAGCTTAACAAGACAGTTTTAATGCCCCTTGGAAGAATGGTTGAGGTCGCAGTGGAATAAAAAGACAATGTCAATGCCCCTTGGAAGAGTGGTGGAGGATACAGTGGAATAAAAAGACAATATCAATGCCCAATGGAAGAGTGGTGGAGGTGGCAGTGGAATAAAAAGACAATATCAATGCCCCTTGGAAGAATGATGGAGGTCGAAGTGGAATAAAAAGACAATGTCAATGCCCCTTGGAAGAGTGGTGGAGGTTAGAGGAGAATAAAAAGACAATACCAATGCCCCTTGGAAGAGCTGTGGAGTTCAGAGTGGTTTAACCAGATGGTTTTATTGCCCCTTGGAAGAGACGTGGAGGTCACAGTAGATCAACAAGACAGTTTTAATGCCCCTTGGAAAAGTGGTGAAGGTCATAGTGGATTAAAAAGACAATATCAATGCCCCGTGGAAGACACGTGGAGGTCACAGTAGCTTAACAAGACAGTTTTAATGCCCCTTGGAATAGTGGTGGAGGTCGCAGTGGAATAAAAAGATAATATCAATGCCCCTTGAAAGAGTGGTGGAGTTTACAGTGAAATAAAAAGACAATATCAATGCCTCTTGAAAGAGCTATGGAGTTCAGAGTGGTTTAACCAAATGGTTTTAATACCCCTTGGAAGAGTGCTGGGGGTCGCAGTGCATTAAAAAGACAATATCAATACCCCTTGGAAGAATGGTGGAGGTTACAGTGGAATAAAAAGACAATATCAATGCCCCTTGGAAGAGCTGTGGAGTTCAGAATGGTTTAACCTGACGGTTTTAATGCCCCTTGGAAGAGATGTGGAGGTCACAGTAGCTTAACAAGACTGTTTTAATGCCTCTTGGAAGAGTGGTGGAGGTCGCAGTGGATTAAAAAGACAATATCATTGCCCCTTAGAAGAGAGGTGGAAGTCGCAGTGGAATAAAAAGACAATATCACTACCCCTTGGAAGAGTGGTGGAGGATACAGTGGAATCAAAAGACAATATCAATGCCCCGTGGAATAGACATGGACCTTACAGTAGCTAAACAAGATGTTTTTTATGCACCTTGGGAGAGTGGTGGAAGTCGTAGTGGAATAAAAAGACAATATCAATGCCCCTTGAAAGAGTGATGTAGGTTACAGTGGAGTAAAAAAACAATATCAATGCCTCTTGCAAGAGTTGTGGAGTTCAGAGTGGTTTAAATTGACGGTTTTAATGCACATTGGAAGAGACGTGGAGGTCACAGTAGCTTAACAAGACAGTTTTAATGCCCCTTGGAAGAGAGGTGGAAGTTGCAGTGGAATAAAAAGACAATATCAATGCCCCTTGGAAGAGTGCTGTAGGTTACATTGGAATAAAAAGACAATATCAATGCCCTTGAAAGAGAGGTTGAAGTCGCAGTGGAATAAAAAGACAATATCAATGCCTCTTGGAAGAATGGTGGAGGTTACAGTGGAATAAAAAGACAATATCAATGCCCAGTGGAATAGACATGGACGTGACAGTAGCTTAACAAGACGGTTTTAATGCCCTTTGGAAGAGTGATGGAGGTCGCAGTGGATTAAAAAGACAATATCAATGCCCATTGGAAGAGTGGTTAAGGTCGCAGTGGAAAAAAAAGACAAATTCAATGCCCCTTGGAAGAGTTTTGGAGGTTACAGTGGAAAAAAAATATATATCAATGCCCCTTGGAAGAGCTGTGGAGTTCAGAGTGGTTTAACCAGACGGTTTTAATGCCCCTTGGAAGAGAAGTGGAGGTCACAGTAGCTTAACAAGACTGTTTTAATGCCCTTAGAAGAGTGGAGGAGGTCGCAGTGGATTAAAAAGACAATATCAATTCCCTTTGGAAAAGTGGTGGAGGTTACAGTGGAATAAAAGACAATATCAATGCCCCGTGGAAGAGTTGTGGAGGTCACTGTAGCTTAACAAGATGGTCTTAATGCCGCTTGGAAGAGTGGTGGAGGTCGGACTGGAATAAAAAGACAATGTCAATGCCCCTTGGAAGAGTGATGGTGGTTATAGTGGAATAAAAAGACAATACAAATGCCCCTTGGAAGAGCTGTGGAGTTCAGAGTGGTTTAACCAGATGGTTTTAATGCCCCTTGGAAGAGACTTCGACATCACAGTCGCTTAACAAGACCGTTTTAATACCCCTTGGAAGAGTGTTGGAGGTCGCAGTCGATTAAAAAGACAATATCAATGCCCCTTGGAAGAGTGGTGGAGGTCGCAGTGGAATAAAAAGACAAAATCAATACCCATTGGATGTTACAGTGGAATAAAAAGACAATATCAATGCCCCTCGGAAGAGCTGTGGAGTTCAGAGTGGTTTAACCAGACGGTTTTAATGCCCCTTGGAAGAGACGTGGAGGTCACAGTAGCTTAACAAGACTGTTTTAATGCCTCTTGGAAGAGTGGTGGAGGTCGCAGTGGATTAAAAAGACAATATCAATGCACCTTAGAAGAGAAGTTGAAGTCGCAGAGGAATAAAAAGACAATATCAATGCCCCTTGGAAGAGTGCTGGAGGTTACATTGCAAAAAAAAGACAACATCAATGCCCCTTGCAAGAGCTGTGGAGTTCAGAGTGGTTTAAATTGACGGTTTTAATGCCCCGTGGAATTGACGTGGAGATCAAAGTAGCTTAACAACACGGTTTTAATGGCCCTTGGAAGAGTGGTGGAGGTCGCAGTGGAATAAAAAGACAATATCATTGCCCTTTGGAAAAGTAGTGGAGGTCGCAGTGGAATAAAAAAACAATATCAATGCCCCTTGGAAGAGTGGTGGAGGTAACAGTGGATTAAAAAGACAATATCAATGCCCGTTGGAAAAGCAGTGGAGTTCAGAGTAGTTAAACCAGACGGTTTTAATGCCCATTGGAGGTGACGTGGAGGTCACAGTAGCTTAAAAAGACGTTTTTAATGCCCCTTGGAAAAGTGGTGGAGGTCGCAGTGGATTAAAAAGACAATATCAATGCCCCTTGGAAGAGTGTTGGAGGTGGCAGTGGAATAAAAAGACAATATCAATACCCCTTGGAAGAGTGGTGGAGTTTACATTGGAATAAAAAGACAATATCAATGCCCCGTGAAAAAGTCGTGGATGTCACAGTAGCTTAACAAGACGGATTTAATGTCCCTTGGAAGAGAGGTGAAAGTCGCAGTGGAATAAAAAGACAATATCAATGCCCCTTGGAAGAGTGCTGGAGGTTACAGTGGAATAAAAAACAATATCAAAGCCCCTTGCAAGAGCTGTGGAGTTGAGAGTTGTTAAAATTGACGGTTTTAATGCCCCTTGGAAGAGACGTGGAGGTCACAGTAGATTAACAAGACTGCTTTAATGCCCCTTGGAAGAGTGTTGGACTTCGCAGTGGAATAAAAAGACAATATCAATGCCCTTTGGAAGAGTGGTGGAGGATACAGTGGAATAAAAAGACAATATCAATGCCCCTTGGAAGATCTGTGGAGTTCAGATTGGTTTAACCATACCGTTTTAATGCCCCTTGGAAGAGACGTGGAGGTCACAGTAGCTTAACAAGACGATTTTAATGCCACATGGAAGAGTGGCGGAGGTTGCAGTGGATTAAAAAGACAATATCAATGCCACGAGGAAGAGTGGTGGAGGTCGCAGTGGAATAAAAGACAATATCAATGCCCAGTGAAAGAGACGTGAAGGTCACAGTAGCTTAACAAGACAGTTTTAACGCCCCTTGGAAGAGAGGTGGAAGTTGCAGTGGAATAAAAAGACAATATCAATGCCACTTGGAAGAGTGCTGGAGGTTACATTGGAATAAAAAGACAATATCAATGCCCCTTGAAAGAGAGGTTGAAGTCGCAGTGGAATAAAAAAACAATATCAATGCCCCTTGGAAGAATGGTGGAGGTTACAGTGGAATAAAAAGACAATATCAATGCCCAGTGGAATAGACATGGACGGGACAGTAGCTTAAAAAGACGGTTTTAATTCCCCTTGGAAGAGTGGTGGAGGTCGCAGTGGATTAAAAAGACAATATCAATGCCCAATGGAAGAGTGGTTAAGGTCGCAGTGGAAAAAAAAGACAAATTCAATGCCCCTTGGAAGAGTGTTGGAGGTCGCAGTGGTATAAAAAGACAATATCAATGCCCCTTGGAAAAGTGGTGGAGGAAACAGTGGAATAAAAAGACAATATCAATGCCCCTTGGAAGATCTGTGGAGTTCAGATTGGTTTAACCATACAGTTTTAATGCCCCTTGGAAGAGACGTGGAGGTCACAGTAGCTTAACAAGACGGTTTTAATGCCACATGGAAGAGTGGTGGAGGTTGCAGTGGATTAAAAAGACAATATCAATGCCCAGAGGAAGAGTGGTGGAGGTCGCAGTGGAATAAAAGACAATATCAATGCCCCGTGGAAGGGAAGTGGAGGTCACAGTAGCTTAACAAGATGGTGTTAATGCCCTTTGGAAGAGTGGTGGAGGTCGCAGTGGATTAAAAAGTCAATATCAATGCCCTTTGAAGGAGTGGTGGAGGTCGCAGTGGAATAAAAATACAATATCAATGCCCCTTGGTAGAGTGGTGGAGGTTACAGTGGAATTTAAAGACAATATCAATGCCCCGTGGAAGAGATGTGGAGGTCACTGTAGCTTAACAAGACAGTTTTAATGCCCTTTGGAAGAATGGTTGAGGTTGCAGTGGAATAAAAAGACAATGTCAATGCCCATTGGAAGAGTGGTGGAGGATACAGTGGAATAAAAAGACAATATCAATGCCCAATGGAAGAGTGGTGGAGGTGGCAGTGGAATAAAAAGACAATATCAATGCCCCTTGGAAGAATGATGGAGGTCGAAGTGGAATAAAAAGACAATGTCAATGCCCCTTGGAAGAGTGGTGGAGGTTAGAGGAGAATAAAAAGACAATACCAATGCCGCTTGGAAGAGCTGTGGAGTTCAGAGTGCTCTAACCAGATGGTTTTATTGCCCCTTGGAAGAGACGTGGAGGTCACAGTCGATTAAAAACACGGTTTTAATGCCCCTTGGAAAAGTGGTGAATGTCACAGTGGATTAAAAAGACAATATCAATGCCCCGTGGAAGATATGTGGAGGTCACAGTAGCTTAACAAGATAATTTTAATGCCCTTGGAATAGTGGTGGATGTCGCAGTGGAATAAAAAGACAATATCAATGCCCCTTGAAAGAGTGGTGGAGTTTACAGCAAAATAAAAAGACAATATCAATGCCTCTTGAAACAGCTATGGAGTTCAGAGTGCTTTAACCAAATGGTTTTATTGCCCCTTGGAAGAGTGCTGGTGGTCGCAGTGCATTAAAAAGACAATATCAATACCCCTTGGAAGAATGTTGGAGGTTACAGTGGAATAAAAAGACAATATCAATGCCCCTTGGAAGAGCTGTGGAGTTCAGAATGGTTTAACCAGACGGTTTTAATGCCCCTTGGAAGAGATGTGGAGGTCACAGTAGCTTAACAAGACTGTTTTAATGCCTCTTGGAAGAGTGGTGGAGGTCGCAGTGGATTAAAAAATCAATATCAATGCCCTTTGAAGGAGTGGTGGAGGTCGCAGTGGAATAAAAATACAATATCAATGCCCCTTGGTAGCGTGGTGGAGGTTACAGTGGAATTTAAAGACATTATCAATGCCCCGTGGAAGAGATGTGGAGGTCACTGTAGCTTAACAAGACAGTTTTAATGCCCCTTGGAAGAATGGTTGAGGTCGCAGTGGAATAAAAAGACAATGTCAATGCCCCTTGGAAGAGTGGTGGAGGATACAGTGGAATAAAAAGACAATATCAATGCCCAATGGAAGAGTGGTGGAGGTGGCAGTGGAATAAAAAGACAATATCAATGCCCCTTGGAAGAATGATGGAGGTCGAAGTGGAATAAAAAGACAATGTCAATGCCCCTTGGAAGAGTGGTGGAGGTTAGAGGGGAATAAAAAGACAATACCAATGCCCCTTGGAAGAGCTGTGGAGTTCAGAGTGGTTTAACCAGATGGTTTTATTGCCCCTTGGAAAAGACGTGGAGGTCACAGTAGATTAACAAGACAGTTTTAATGCCCCTTGGAAAAGTGGTGAAGGTCACAGTGGATTAAAAAGACAATATCAATGCCCCGTGGAAGACACGTGGAGGTCACAGTAGCTTAACAAGACAGTTTTAATGCCCCTTGGAATAGTGGTGGAGGTCGCAGTGGAATAAAAAGACAATATCAATGCCCCTTGAAAGAGTGGTGGAGTTTACAGCGAAATAAAAAGACAATATCAATGCCTCTTGAAAGAGCTATGGAGTTCAGAGTGGTTTAACCAAATGGTTTTAATGCCCCTTGGAAGAGTGCTGGGGGTCGCAGTGCATTAAAAAGACAATATCAATACCCCTTGGAAGAATGGTGGAGGTTACAGTGGAATAAAAAGACAATATCAATGCCCCTTGGAAGAGCTGTGGAGTTGAGAATGGTTTAACCTGACGGTTTTAATGCCCCTTGGAAGAGATGTGGAGGTCACAATAGCTTAACAAGACTGTTTTAATGCCTCTTGGAAGAGTGGTGGAGGTCGCAGTGGATTAAAAAGACAATATCAGTGCCCCTTAGAAGAGAGGTGGAAGTCGCAGTGGAATAAAAAGACAATATCACTACCCCTTGGAAGAGTGGTGGAGGATACAGTGGAATCAAAAGACAATATCAATGCCCCGTGGAATAGACATGGACCTTACAGTAGCTAAACAAGATGTTTTTTATGCACCTTGGGAGAGTGGTGGAAGTCGTAGTGGAATAAAAAGACAATATCAATGCCCCTTGAAAGAGTGATGTAGGTTACAGTGGAGTAAAAAAACAATATCAATGCCTCTTGCAAGAGTTGTGGAGTTCAGAGTGGTTTAAATTGACGGTTTTAATGCACATTGGAAGAGACGTGGAGGTCACAGTAGCTTAACAAGACAGTTTTAATGCCCCTTGGAAGAGAGGTGGAAGTTGCAGTGGAATAAAAAGACAATATCAATGCCCCTTGGAAGAGTGCTGGAGGTTACATTGGAATAAAAAGACAATATCAATGCCCTTGAAAGAGAGGTTGAAGTCGCAGTGGAATAAAAAGACAATATCAATGCCTCTTGGAAGAATGGTGGAGGTTACAGTGGAATAAAAAGACAATATCAATGCCCAGTGGAATAGACATGGACGTGACAGTAGCTTAACAAGACGGTTTTAATGCCCTTTGGAAGAGTGATGGAGGTCGCAGTGGATTAAAAAGACAATATCAATGCCCATTGGAAGAGTGGTTAAGGTCGCAGTGGAAAAAAAAGACAAATTCAATGCCCCTTGGAAGAGTTTTGGAGGTTACAGTGGAAAAAAAATATATATCAATGCCCCTTGGAAGAGCTGTGGAGTTCAGAGTGGTTTAACCAGACGGTTTTAATGCCCCTTGGAAGAGAAGTGGAGGTCACAGTAGCTTAACAAGACTGTTTTAATGCCCTTAGAAGAGTGGAGGAGGTCGCAGTAGATTAAAAAGACAATATCAATTCCCTTTGGAAAAGTGGTGGAGGTTACAGTGGAATAAAAGACAATATCAATGCCCCGTGGAAGAGTTGTGGAGGTCACTGTAGCTTAACAAGATGGTCTTAATGCCGCTTGGAAGAGTGGTGGAGGTCGGACTGGAATAAAAAGACAATGTCAATGCCCCTTGGAAGAGTGATGGTGGTTATAGTGGAATAAAAAGACAATACAAATGCCCCTTGGAAGAGCTGTGGAGTTCAGAGTGGTTTAACCAGATGGTTTTAATGCCCCTTGGAAGAGACTTCGACATCACAGTCGCTTAACAAGACCGTTTTAATACCCCTTGGAAGAGTGTTGGAGGTCGCAGTCGATTAAAAAGACAATATCAATGCCCCTTGGAAGAGTGTTGGAGGTCGCAGTGGAATAAAAAGACAAAATCAATACCCATTGGATGTTACAGTGGAATAAAAAGACAATATCAATGCCCCTCGGAAGAGCTGTGGAGTTCAGAGTGGTTTAACCAGACGGTTTTAATGCCCCTTGGAAGAGACGTGGAGGTCACAGTAGCTTAACAAGACTGTTTTAATGCCCCTTGGAAGAGTGGTGGAGGTCGCAGTGGATTAAAAAGACAATATCAATGCACCTTAGAAGAGAAGTTGAAGTCGCAGAGGAATAAAAAGACAATATCAATGCCCCTTGGAAGAGTGCTGGAGGTTACATTGCAAAAAAAAGACAACATCAATGCCCCTTGCAAGAGCTGTGGAGTTCAGAGTGGTTTAAATTGACGGTTTTAATGCCCCGTGGAATTGACGTGGAGATCAAAGTAGCTTAACAACACGGTTTTAATGGCCCTTGGAAGAGTGGTGGAGGTCGCAGTGGAATAAAAAGACAATATCATTGCCCTTTGGAAAAGTAGTGGAGGTCGCAGTGGAATAAAAAAACAATATCAATGCCCCTTGGAAGAGTGGTGGAGGTAACAGTGGATTAAAAAGACAATATCAATGCCCGTTGGAAAAGCAGTGGAGTTCAGAGTAGTTAAACCAGACGGTTTTAATGCCCATTGGAGGTGACGTGGAGGTCACAGTAGCTTAAAAAGACGTTTTTAATGCCCCTTGGAAAAGTGGTGGAGGTCGCAGTGGATTAAAAAGACAATATCAATGCCCCTTGGAAGAGTGTTGGAGGTGGCAGTGGAATAAAAAGACAATATCAATACCCCTTGGAAGAGTGGTGGAGTTTACATTGGAATAAAAAGACAATATCAATGCCCCGTGAAAAAGTCGTGGATGTCACAGTAGCTTAACAAGACGGATTTAATGTCCCTTGGAAGAGAGGTGAAAGTCGCAGTGGAATAAAAAGACAATATCAATGCCCCTTGGAAGAGTGCTGGAGGTTACAGTGGAATAAAAAACAATATCAAAGCCCCTTGCAAGAGCTGTGGAGTTGAGAGTTGTTAAAATTGACGGTTTTAATGCCCCTTGGAAGAGACGTGGAGGTCACAGTAGATTAACAAGACTGCTTTAATGCCCCTTGGAAGAGTGTTGGACTTCGCAGTGGAATAAAAAGACAATATCAATGCCCCTTGGAAGAGTGGTGGAGGATACAGTCGAATAAAAAGACAATATCAATGCCCCTTGGAAGATCTGTGGAGTTCAGATTGGTTTAACCATACCGGTTTAATGCCCCTTGGAAGAGACGTGGAGGTCACAGTAGCTTAACAAGACGATTTTAATGCCACATGGAAGAGTGACGGAGGTTGCAGTGGATTAAAAAGACAATATCAATGCCACGAGGAAGAGTGGTGGAGGTCGCAGTGGAATAAAAGACAATATCAATGCCCAGTGAAAGAGACGTGAAGGTCACAGTAGCTTAACAAGACAGTTTTAACGCCCCTTGGAAGAGAGGTGGAAGTTGCAGTGGAATAAAAAGACAATATCAATGCCACTTGGAAGAGTGCTGGAGGTTACATTGGAATAAAAAGACAATATCAATGCCCCTTGAAAGAGAGGTTGAAGTCGCAGTGGAATAAAAAAACAATATCAATGCCCCTTGGAAGAATGGTGGAGGTTACAGTGGAATAAAAAGACAATATCAATGCCCAGTGGAATAGACATGGACGGGACAGTAGCTTAAAAAGACGGTTTTAATTCCCCTTGGAAGAGTGGTGGAGGTCGCAGTGGATTAAAAAGACAATATCAATGCCCAATGGAAGAGTGGTTAAGGTCGCAGTGGAAAAAAAAGACAAATTCAATGCCCCTTGGAAGAGTGTTGGAGGTCGCAGTGGTATAAAAAGACAATATCAATGCCCCTTGGAAAAGTGGTGGAGGAAACAGTGGAATAAAAAGACAATATCAATGCCCCTTGGAAGATCTGTGGAGTTCAGATTGGTTTAACCATACAGTTTTAATGCCCCTTGGAAGAGACGTGGAGGTCACAGTAGCTTAACAAGACGGTTTTAATGCCACATGGAAGAGTGGTGGAGGTTGCAGTGGATTAAAAAGACAATATCAATGCCCAGAGGAAGAGTGGTGGAGGTCGCAGTGGAATAAAAGACAATATCAATGCCCCGTGGAAGAGAAGTGGAGGTCACAGTAGCTTAACAAGATGGTGTTAATGCCCTTTGGAAGAGTGGTGGAGGTCGCAGTGGATTAAAAAGTCAATATCAATGCCCTTTGAAGGAGTGGTGGAGGTCGCAGTGGAATAAAAATACAATATCAATGCCCCTTGGTAGAGTGGTGGAGGTTACAGTGGAATTTAAAGACAATATCAATGCCCCGTGGAAGAGATGTGGAGGTCACTGTAGCTTAACAAGACAGTTTTAATGCCCTTTGGAAGAATGGTTGAGGTCGCAGTGGAATAAAAAGACAATGTCAATGCCCATTGGAAGAGTGGTGGAGGATACAGTGGAATAAAAAGACAATATCAATGCCCAATGGAAGAGTGGTGGAGGTGGCAGTGGAATAAAAAGACAATATCAATGCCCCTTGGAAGAATGATGGAGGTCGAAGTGGAATAAAAAGACAATGTCAATGCCCCTTGGAAGAGTGGTGGAGGTTAGAGGAGAATAAAAAGACAATACCAATGCCGCTTGGAAGAGCTGTGGAGTTCAGAGTGCTCTAACCAGATGGTTTTATTGCCCCTTGGAAGAGACGTGGAGGTCACAGTCGATTAAAAACACGGTTTTAATGCCCCTTGGAAAAGTGGTGAATGTCACAGTGGATTAAAAAGACAATATCAATGCCCCGTGGAAGATATGTGGAGGTCACAGTAGCTTAACAAGATAATTTTAATGCCCTTGGAATAGTGGTGGATGTCGCAGTGGAATAAAAAGACAATATCAATGCCCCTTGAAAGAGTGGTGGAGTTTACAGCAAAATAAAAGGCAATATCAATGCCTCTTGAAACAGCTATGGAGTTCAGAGTGCTTTAACCAAATGGTTTTATTGCCCCTTGGAAGAGTGCTGGTGGTCGCAGTGCATTAAAAAGACAATATCAATACCCCTTGGAAGAATGTTGGAGGTTACAGTGGAATAAAAAGACAATATCAATGCCCCTTGGAAGAGCTGTGGAGTACAGAATGGTTTAACCAGACGGTTTTAATGCCCCTTGGAAGAGATGTGGAGGTCACAGTAGCTTAACAAGACTGTTTTAATGCCTCTTGGAAGAGTGGTGGAGGTCGCAGTGGATTAAAAAATCAATATCAATGCCCTTTGAAGGAGTGGTGGAGGTCGCAGTGGAATAAAAATACAATATCAATGCCCCTTGGTAGCGTGGTGGAGGTTACAGTGGAATTTAAAGACATTATCAATGCCCCGTGGAAGAGATGTGGAGGTCACTGTAGCTTAACAAGACAGTTTTAATGCCCCTTGGAAGAATGGTTGAGGTCGCAGTGGAATAAAAAGACAATGTCAATGCCCCTTGGAAGAGTGGTGGAGGATACAGTGGAATAAAAAGACAATATCAATGCCCAATGGAAGAGTGGTGGAGGTGGCAGTGGAATAAAAAGACAATATCAATGCCCCTTGGAAGAATGATGGAGGTCGAAGTGGAATAAAAAGACAATGTCAATGCCCCTTGGAAGAGTGGTGGAGGTTAGAGGGGAATAAAAAGACAATACCAATGCCCCTTGGAAGAGCTGTGGAGTTCAGAGTGGTTTAACCAGATGGTTTTATTGCCCCTTGGAAGAGACGTGGAGGTCACAGTAGATTAACAAGACAGTTTTAATGCCCCTTGGAAAAGTGGTGAAGGTCACAGTGGATTAAAAAGACAATATCAATGCCCCGTGGAAGACACGTGGAGGTCACAGTAGCTTAACAAGACAGTTTTAATGCCCCTTGGAATAGTGGTGGAGGTCGCAGTGGAATAAAAAGACAATATCAATGCCCCTTGAAAGAGTGGTGGAGTTTACAGCGAAATAAAAAGACAATATCAATGCCTCTTGAAAGAGCTATGGAGTTCAGAGTGGTTTAACCAAATGGTTTTAATGCCCCTTGGAAGAGTGCTGGGGGTCGCAGTGCATTAAAAAGACAATATCAATACCCCTTGGAAGAATGGTGGAGGTTACAGTGGAATAAAAAGACAATATCAATGCCCCTTGGAAGAGCTGTGGAGTTGAGAATGGTTTAACCTGACGGTTTTAATGCCCCTTGGAAGAGATGTGGAGGTCACAATAGCTTAACAAGACTGTTTTAATGCCTCTTGGAAGAGTGGTGGAGGTCGCAGTGGATTAAAAAGACAATATCAGTGCCCCTTAGAAGAGAGGTGGAAGTCGCAGTGGAATAAAAAGACAATATCACTACCCCTTGGAAGAGTGGTGGAGGATACAGTGGAATCAAAAGACAATATCAATGCCCCGTGGAATAGACATGGACCTTACAGTAGCTAAACAAGATGTTTTTTATGCACCTTGGGAGAGTGGTGGAAGTTGCAGTGGAATAAAAAGACAATATCAATGCCACTTGGAAGAGTGCTGGAGGTTACATTGGAATAAAAAGACAATATCAATGCCCCTTGAAAGAGAGGTTGAAGTCGCAGTGGAATAAAAAAACAATATCAATGCCCCTTGGAAGAATGGTGGAGGTTACAGTGGAATAAAAAGACAATATCAATGCCCAGTGGAATAGACATGGACGGGACAGTAGCTTAAAAAGACGGTTTTAATTCCCCTTGGAAGAGTGGTGGAGGTCGCAGTGGATTAAAAAGACAATATCAATGCCCAATGGAAGAGTGGTTAAGGTCGCAGTGGAAAAAAAAGACAAATTCAATGCCCCTTGGAAGAGTGTTGGAGGTCGCAGTGGTATAAAAAGACAATATCAATGCCCCTTGGAAAAGTGGTGGAGGAAACAGTGGAATAAAAAGACAATATCAATGCCCCTTGGAAGATCTGTGGAGTTCAGATTGGTTTAACCATACAGTTTTAATGCCCCTTGGAAGAGACGTGGAGGTCACAGTAGCTTAACAAGACGGTTTTAATGCCACATGGAAGAGTGGTGGAGGTTGCAGTGGATTAAAAAGACAATATCAATGCCCAGAGGAAGAGTGGTGGAGGTCGCAGTGGAATAAAAGACAATATCAATGCCCCGTGGAAGAGAAGTGGAGGTCACAGTAGCTTAACAAGATGGTGTTAATGCCCTTTGGAAGAGTGGTGGAGGTCGCAGTGGATTAAAAAGTCAATATCAATGCCCTTTGAAGGAGTGGTGGAGGTCGCAGTGGAATAAAAATACAATATCAATGCCCCTTGGTAGAGTGGTGGAGGTTACAGTGGAATTTAAAGACAATATCAATGCCCCGTGGAAGAGATGTGGAGGTCACTGTAGCTTAACAAGACAGTTTTAATGCCCTTTGGAAGAATGGTTGAGGTCGCAGTGGAATAAAAAGACAATGTCAATGCCCATTGGAAGAGTGGTGGAGGATACAGTGGAATAAAAAGACAATATCAATGCCCAATGGAAGAGTGGTGGAGGTGGCAGTGGAATAAAAAGACAATATCAATGCCCCTTGGAAGAATGATGGAGGTCGAAGTGGAATAAAAAGACAATGTCAATGCCCCTTGGAAGAGTGGTGGAGGTTAGAGGAGAATAAAAAGACAATACCAATGCCGCTTGGAAGAGCTGTGGAGTTCAGAGTGCTCTAACCAGATGGTTTTATTGCCCCTTGGAAGAGACGTGGAGGTCACAGTCGATTAAAAACACGGTTTTAATGCCCCTTGGAAAAGTGGTGAATGTCACAGTGGATTAAAAAGACAATATCAATGCCCCGTGGAAGATATGTGGAGGTCACAGTAGCTTAACAAGATAATTTTAATGCCCTTGGAATAGTGGTGGATGTCGCAGTGGAATAAAAAGACAATATCAATGCCCCTTGAAAGAGTGGTGGAGTTTACAGCAAAATAAAAGGCAATATCAATGCCTCTTGAAACAGCTATGGAGTTCAGAGTGCTTTAACCAAATGGTTTTATTGCCCCTTGGAAGAGTGCTGGTGGTCGCAGTGCATTAAAAAGACAATATCAATACCCCTTGGAAGAATGTTGGAGGTTACAGTGGAATAAAAAGACAATATCAATGCCCCTTGGAAGAGCTGTGGAGTACAGAATGGTTTAACCAGACGGTTTTAATGCCCCTTGGAAGAGATGTGGAGGTCACAGTAGCTTAACAAGACTGTTTTAATGCCTCTTGGAAGAGTGGTGGAGGTCGCAGTGGATTAAAAAATCAATATCAATGCCCTTTGAAGGAGTGGTGGAGGTCGCAGTGGAATAAAAATACAATATCAATGCCCCTTGGTAGCGTGGTGGAGGTTACAGTGGAATTTAAAGACATTATCAATGCCCCGTGGAAGAGATGTGGAGGTCACTGTAGCTTAACAAGACAGTTTTAATGCCCCTTGGAAGAATGGTTGAGGTCGCAGTGGAATAAAAAGACAATGTCAATGCCCCTTGGAAGAGTGGTGGAGGATACAGTGGAATAAAAAGACAATATCAATGCCCAATGGAAGAGTGGTGGAGGTGGCAGTGGAATAAAAAGACAATATCAATGCCCCTTGGAAGAATGATGGAGGTCGAAGTGGAATAAAAAGACAATGTCAATGCCCCTTGGAAGAGTGGTGGAGGTTAGAGGGGAATAAAAAGACAATACCAATGCCCCTTGGAAGAGCTGTGGAGTTCAGAGTGGTTTAACCAGATGGTTTTATTGCCCCTTGGAAGAGACGTGGAGGTCACAGTAGATTAACAAGACAGTTTTAATGCCCCTTGGAAAAGTGGTGAAGGTCACAGTGGATTAAAAAGACAATATCAATGCCCCGTGGAAGACACGTGGAGGTCACAGTAGCTTAACAAGACAGTTTTAATGCCCCTTGGAATAGTGGTGGAGGTCGCAGTGGAATAAAAAGACAATATCAATGCCCCTTGAAAGAGTGGTGGAGTTTACAGCGAAATAAAAAGACAATATCAATGCCTCTTGAAAGAGCTATGGAGTTCAGAGTGGTTTAACCAAATGGTTTTAATGCCCCTTGGAAGAGTGCTGGGGGTCGCAGTGCATTAAAAAGACAATATCAATACCCCTTGGAAGAATGGTGGAGGTTACAGTGGAATAAAAAGACAATATCAATGCCCCTTGGAAGAGCTGTGGAGTTGAGAATGGTTTAACCTGACGGTTTTAATGCCCCTTGGAAGAGATGTGGAGGTCACAATAGCTTAACAAGACTGTTTTAATGCCTCTTGGAAGAGTGGTGGAGGTCGCAGTGGATTAAAAAGACAATATCAGTGCCCCTTAGAAGAGAGGTGGAAGTCGCAGTGGAATAAAAAGACAATATCACTACCCCTTGGAAGAGTGGTGGAGGATACAGTGGAATCAAAAGACAATATCAATGCCCCGTGGAATAGACATGGACCTTACAGTAGCTAAACAAGATGTTTTTTATGCACCTTGGGAGAGTGGTGGAAGTCGTAGTGGAATAAAAAGACAATATCAATGCCCCTTGAAAGAGTGATGTAGGTTACAGTGGAGTAAAAAAACAATATCAATGCCTCCTGCAAGAGTTGTGGAGTTCAGAGTGGTTTAAATTGACTGTTTTAATGCACATTGGAAGAGACGTGGAGGTCACAGTAGCTTAACAAGACAGTTTTAATGCCAATTGGAAGAGAGGTGGAAGTTGCAGTGGAATAAAAAGACAATATCAATGCCCCTTGGAAGAGTGCTGGAGGTTACATTGGAATAAAAAGACAATATCAATGCCCTTGAAAGAGAGGTTGAAGTCGCAGTGGAATAAAAAGACAATATCAATGCCTCTTGGAAGAATGGTGGAGGTTACAGTGGAATAAAAAGACAATATCAATGCCCAGTGGAATAGACATGGACGTGACAGTAGCTTAACAAGACGGTTTTAATGCCCCTTGGAAGAGTGGTGGAGGTCGCAGTGGATTAAAAAGACAATATCAATGCCCATTGGAAGAGTGGTTAAGGTCGCAGTGGAAAAAAAAGACAAATTCAATGCCCCTTGGAAGAGTTTTGGAGGTTACAGTGGAAAAAAAATATATATCAATGCCCCTTGGAAGAGCTGTGGAGTTCAGAGTGGTTTAACCAGACGGTTTTAATGCCCCTTGGAAGAGAAGTGGAGGTCACAGTAGCTTAACAAGACTGTTTTAATGCCCTTAGAAGAGTGGAGGAGGTCGCAGTGGATTAAAAAGACAATATCAATTCCCTTTGGAAAAGTGGTGGAGGTTACAGTGGAATAAAAGACAATATCAATGCCCCATGGAAGAGTTGTGGAGGTCACTGTAGCTTAACAAGATGGTCTTAATGCCGCTTGGAAGAGTGGTGGAGGTCGGACTGGAATAAAAAGACAATGTCAATGCCCCTTGGAAGAGTGATGGTGGTTATAGTGGAATAAAAAGACAATACAAATGCCCCTTGGAAGAGCTGTGGAGTTCAGAGTGGTTTAACCAGATGGTTTTAATGCCCCTTGGAAGAGACTTCGACATCACAGTCGCTTAACAAGACCGTTTTAATACCCCTTGGAAGAGTGGTGGAGGTCGCAGTCGATTAAAAAGACAATATCAATGCCCCTTGGAAGAGTGGTGGAGGTCGCAGTGGAATAAAAAGACAAAATCAATACCCATTGGATGTTACAGTGTAATAAAAAGACAATATCAATGCCCCTCGGAAGAGCTGTGGAGTTCAGAGTGGTTTAACCAGACGGTTTTAATGCCCCTTGGAAGAGACGTGGAGGTCACAGTAGCTTAACAAGACTGTTTTAATGCCCCTTGGAAGAGTGGTGGAGGTCGCAGTGGATTAAAAAAACAATAACAATGCACCTTAGAAGAGAAGTTGAAGTCACAGAGGAATAAAAAGACAATATCAATGCCCCTTGGAAGAGTGCTGGAGGTTACATTGCAAAAAAAAGACAACATCAATGCCCCTTGCAAGAGCTGTGGAGTTCAGAGTGGTTTAAATTGACGGTTTTAATGCCCCGTGGAATTGACGTGGAGATCAAAGTAGCTTAACAACACTGTTTTAATGGCCCTTGGAAGAGTGGTGGAGGTCGCAGTGGAATAAAAAGACAATATCATTGCCCTTTGGAAAAGTAGAGGAGGTCGCAGTGGAATAAAAAAACAATATCAATGCCCTTTGGAAGAGTGGTGGAGGTAACAGTGGATTAAAAAGACAATATCAATGCCCCTTGGAAAAGCAGTGGAGTTCAGAGTAGTTAAACCAGACGGTTTTAATGCCCATTGGAAGTGACGTGGAGGTCACAGTAGCTTAAAAAGACGTTTTTAATGCCCCTTGGAAAAGTGGTGGAGGTCGCAGTGGATTAAAAAGACAATATCAATGCCCCTTGGAAGAGTGGTGGAGGTGGCAGTGGAATAAAAAGACAATATCAATACACCTTGGAAGAGTGGTGGAGTTTACATTGGAATAAAAAGACAATATCAATGCCCCGTGAAAAAGTCGTGGATGTCACAGTAGCTTAACAAGACGGATTTAATGTCCCTTGGAAGAGAGGTGAATGTCGCAGTGGAATAAAAAGACAATATCAATGCCCCTTGGAAGAGTGCTGGAGGTTACAGTGGAATAAAAAACAATATCAAAGCCCCTTGCAAGAGCTGTGGAGTTGAGAGTTGTTAAAATTGACGGTTTTAATGCCTCTTGGAAGAGACGTGAAGGTCACAGTAGATTAACAAGACTGCTTTAATGCCCCTTGGAAGAGTGTTGGACGTCGCAGTGGAATAAAAAGACAATATCAATGCCCCTTGGAAGAGTGGTGGAGGATACAGTGGAATAAAAAGACAATATCAATGCCCCTTGGAAGATCTGTGGAGTTCAGATTGGTTTAACCATACGGTTTTAATGCCCCTTGGAAGAGACGTGGAGGTCACAGTAGCTTAACAAGACGATTTTAATGCCACATGGAAGAGTGGCGGATGTTGCAGTGGATTAAAAAGACAATATCAATGCCACGAGGAAGAGTGGTGGAGGTCGCAGTGGAATAAAAGACAATATCAATGCCCAGTGGAAGAGACATGGAGGTCACAGTAGCTTAACAAGACGGTTTTAATGCCCCTTGGAAGAGTGGTGGAGGTCGCAGTGGAATAAAAAGACAATATCAATGCCACTTGGAAGAGTGGTGAAGGTTACAGTGGAATAAAAAGACAATATCAATGCCCAGTGAAAGAGACGTGGAGGTCACAGTAGCTTAACAAGACAGTTTTAATGCCCCTTGGAAGAGAGGTGGAAGTTGCAGTGGAATAAAAAGACAATATCAATGCCACTTGGAAGAGTGCTGGAGGTTACATTGGAATAAAAAGACAATATCAATGCCCCTTGAAAGAGAGGTTGAAGTCGCAGTGGAATAAAAAAACAATATCAATACCCCTTGGAAGAATGGTGGAGGTTACAGTGGAATAAAAAGACAATATCAATGCCCAGTGGAATAGACATGGACGGGACAGTAGCTTAACAAGACGGTTTTAATTCCCCTTGGAAGAGTGGTGGAGGTCGCAGTGGATTAAAAAGACAATATCAATGCCCAATGGAAGAGTGGTTAAGGTCGCAGTGGAAAAAAAAGACAAATTCAATGCCCCTTGGAAGAGTTTTGGAGGTTACAGTGGAAAAAATATATATATCAATGCCCCTTGGAAGAGCTGTGGAGTTCAGAGTGGTTTAACTAGACGGTTTTAATGCCCCTTGGAAGAGAAGTGGAGGTCACAGTAGCTTAACAAGACTGTTTTAATGCCCTTGGAAGAGTGGAGGAGGTCGCAGTGGATTAAAAAGACAATATCAATTCCCTTTGGAAAAGTGGTGGAGGTCACAGTGGAATAAAAAGACAATATCAATGCCCCTTGGAAGAGTGGTGGAGGTTACAGTGGAATAAAAGACAATATCAATGCCCCGTGGAAGAGATGTGGAGGTCACTGTAGCTTAACAAGATGGTCTTAATGCCGCTTGGAAGAGTGTTGGAGGTCGCAGTGGAATAAAAAGACAATGTCAATGCCCCTTGGAAGAGTGGTGGAGGTTATAGTGGAATAAAAAGACAATACAAATGCCCCTTGGAAGAGCTGTGGAGTTCAGAGTGGTTTAACCAGATGATTTTAATGCCCTTTGGAAGAGACTTTGACATCACAGTCGCTTAACAAGACGGTTTTAATGCCCCTTGGAAGAGTGGTGGAGGTCGCAGTGGATTAAAAAGACAATATCAATGCCCCTTGGAAGAGTGGTGGAGTTCGCAGTGGAATAAAAAGACAAAATCAATGCCCCTTGGAAGAGTGGTGGATGTTACAGTGGAATAAAAAGACAATATCAATGCCCCTCGGAAGAGCTGTGGAGTTCAGAGCGGTTTAACCAGACGGTTTTAATGCCCCTTGGAAGAGACGTGGAGGTCACAGCAGCTTAACAAGACTGTTTCAATGCCCCTTGGAAGAGAGGTGGAGGTCGCAGTGGATTAAAAAGACAATATCAATGCACCTTAGAAGAGAAGTTGAAGTCGCAGAGGAATAAAAAGACAATATCAATGCCCCTTGTAAGAGTGCTGGAGGTTACATTGCAAAAAAAAGACAACATCAATGCCCCTTGCAAGAGCTGTGGAGTTCAGAGTGGTTTAAATTGACGGTTTTAATGCCCCGTGGAATTGACGTGGAGGTCAAAGTAGCTTAACAACACGGTTTTACTGGCCCTTGGAAGAGTGGTGGAGGTCGCAGTAGAATAAAAAGACAATATCATTGCCCTTTGGAAAAGTAGTGGAGGTCGCAGTGGAATAAAAAAACAATATCAATGCCCCTTGGAAGAGTGGTGGTGGTAACAGTGGATTAAAAAGACAATATCAATGCCCCTTGGAAAAGCAGTGGAGTTCAGAGTAGTTAAACCAGACGGTTTTAATGCCCATTGGAAGTGACGTGGAGGTCACAGTAGCTTAAAAAGACGTTTTTAATGCCCCTTGGAAAAGTGGTGGAGATCGCAGTGGATTAAAAAGACAATATCAATGCCCCTTGGAAGAGTGGTGGAGGTGGCAGTGGAATAAAAAGACCATATCAATGCCCCTTGGAAGAGTGGTGGAGTTTACATTGGAATAAAAAGACAATATCAATGCCCCGTGAAAAAGTCGTGGATGTTACAGTAGCTTAACAAGACGGATTTAATGTCCCTTGGAAGAGAGGTGAAAGTCGCAGTGGAATAAAAAGACAATATCAATGCCCCTTGGAAGAGTGCTGGAGGTTACAGTGGAATAAAAAACAATATCAAAGCCCCTTGCAAGAGCTGTGGAGTTGAGAGTTGTTAAAATTGACGGTTTTAATGCCCCTTGGAAGAGACGTGGAGGTCACAGTAGATTAACAAGACTGCTTTAATGCCCCTTGGAAGAGTGGTGGAGGTCGAAGTGGATTAAAAAGACAATGTCAATGCTCCATGAAGGAGTGGTTGAAGTCTCAGTGGAATAAAAAGACAATATCAATGCACCTTGGAAAATTGTTGGAGGTTCCAGTGGAATAAAAAAACAATATCAATGCCCTGTAGAAGAGACATGGAGGTCACAGTAGCTTAACATGACGGTTTTAATGCCCCTTGGAAGAGTGTTGGACGTCGCAGTGGAATAAAAAGACAATATCAATGCCCCTTGGAAGAGTGGTGGAGAATACTGTGGAATAAAAAGACAATATCAATGCCCCTTGGAAGATCTGTGGAGTTCAGATTGGTTTAACCATACGGTTTTAATGCCCCTTGGAAGAGACGTGGAGGTCACAGTAGCTTAACAAGACGATTTTTATGCCACATGGAAGAGTGGCGGAGGTTGCAGTGGATTAAAAAGACAATATCAATGCCACGAGGAAGAGTGGTGGAGGTTGCAGTGGAATAAAAGACAATATCAATGCCCAGTGGAAGAGACATGGAGGTCACAGTAGCTTAACAAGACGGTTTTAATGCCCCTTGGAAGAGTGGTGGAGGTCGCAGTGGAATAAAAAGACAATATCAATGCCACTTGGAAGAGTGCTGGAGGTTACATTGGAATAAAAAGACAATATCAATGCCCCTTGAAAGAGAGGTTGAAGTCGCAGTGGAATAAAAAAACAATATCATTGCCCCTTGGAAGAATGGTGGAGGTTACAGTGGAATAAAAAGACAATATCAATGCCCAGTGGAATAGGCATGGACGTGACAGTAGCTTAACAAGACGGTTTTAATGCCCCTTGGAAGAGTGGTGGAGGTCGCAGTGGATTAAAAAGACAATATCAATGCCCCATGGAAGAGTGGTTAAGGTCGCAGTGGAAAAAAAAGACAAATTCAATGCCCCTTGGAAGAGTTTTGGAGGTTACAGTGGAAAAAATATATATATCAATGCCCCTTGGAAGAGCTGTGGAGTTCAGAGTGGTTTAACCAGACGGTTTTAATGCCCCTTGGAAGAGAAGTGGAGGTCACAGTAGCTTAACAAGACTGTTTTAATGTCCTTGGAAGAGTGGAGGAGGTCGCAGTGGATTAAAAAGACAATATCAATTCCCTTTGGAAAAGTGGTGGAGGTCACAGTGGAATAAAAAGACAATATCAATGTCCCTTGGAAGAGTGGTGGAGGTTACAGTGGAATAAAAGACAATATCAATGCCCCGTGGAAGAGTTATGGAGGTCACTGTAGCTTAACAAGATGGTCTTAATGCCGCATGGAAGAGTGTTGGAGGTCGCAGTGGAATAAAAAGACAATGTCAATGCCCCTTGGAAGAGTGGTGGAGGTTATAGTTGAATAAAAAAACAATACAAATGCCCCTTGGAAGAGCTGTGGAGTTCAGAGTGGTTTAACCTGATGATTTTAATGCCCTTTGGAAGAGACTTTGACATCACAGTCGCTTAACAAGACGGCTTTAATGCCCCTTGGAAGAGTGGTGGAGGTCGCAGTGGATTAAAAAGACAATATCAATGCCCCTTGGAAGAGTGGTGGAGGTCGCAGTGGAATAAAAAGACAAAATCAATGCCCCTTGGAAGAGTGGTGGATGTTACAGTGGAATAAAAAGACAATATCAATGCCCCTCGGAAGAGCTGTGGAGTTCAGAGCGGTTTAACCAGACGGTTTTAATGCCCCTTGGAAGAGACGTGGAGGTCACAGTAGCTTAACAAGACTGTTTCAATGCCCCTTGGAAGAGTGGTGGAGGTCGCAGTGGATTAAAAAGACAATATCAATGCACCTTAGAAGAGAAGTTGAAGTCACAGAGGAATAAAAAGACAATATCAATGCCCCTTGTAAGAGTGCTGGAGGTTACATTGCAAAAAAAAGACAACATCAATGCCCCTTGCAAGAGCTGTGGAGTTCAGAGTGGTTTAAATTGACGGTTTTAATGCCCCGTGGAATTGACGTGGAGGTCAAAGTAGCTTAACAAAACGGTTTTAATGGCCCTTGGAAGAGTGGTGGAGGTCGCAGTGGAATAAAAAGACAATATCATTGCCCTTTGGAAAAGTTGTGGAGGTCGCAGTGGAATAAAAAAACAATATCAATGCCCCTTGGAAGAGTGGTGGTGGTAACAGTGGATTAAAAAGACAATATCAATGCCCCTTGGAAAAGCAGTGGAGTTCAGAGTAGTTAAACCAGACGGTTTTAATGCCCATTGGAAGTGACGTGGAGGTCACAGTAGCTTAAAAAGACGTTTTTAATGCCCCTTGGAAAAGTGGTGGAGGTCGCAGTGGATTAAAAAGACAATATCAATGCCCCTTGGAAGAGTGGTGGAGGTGGCAGTGGAATAAAAGACAATATCAATGCCCCGTGGAAGAGACATGGAGGTCACAGTAGCTTAACAAGATGATTTTAATGCCCTTTGAAAGAGTGGTGGAGGTCGCAGTGGATTAAAAAGACAATATCAATGCCCTTCGAAGGAGTGGTGGAGGTCGCAGTGGAATAAAAATACAATATCAATGCCCCTATGTTGAGTGGTGGAGGTTACAGAGTAATTTTTAAGACAATATCAATGCCCCGTGGAAGAGATGTGGAGGTCACTGTAGCTTAACAAGACAGTTTTAATGCCCCTTGGAAGAATGGTTGAGGTCGCAGTGGAATAAAAAGACAATGTCAATGCCCCTTGGAAGAGTGGTGGAGGATACAGTGGAATAAAAAGACAATATCAATGCCCAATGGAAGAGTGGTGGAGGTGGCAGTGGAATAAAAAGACAATATCAATGCCCCTTGGAAGAATGATGGAGGTCGAAGTGGAATAAAAAGACAATGTCAATGCCCCTTGGAAGAGTGGTGGAGGTTAGAGGGGAATAAAAAGACAATACCAATGCCCCTTGGAAGAGCTGTGGAGTTCAGAGTGGTTTAACCAGATGGTTTTATTGCCCCTTGGAAGAGACGTGGAGGTCACAGTAGATTAATAAGACAGTTTTAATGCCCCTTGGAAAAGTGGTGAAGGTCACAGTGGATTAAAAAGACAATATCAATGCCCCGTGGAAGACACGTGGAGGTCACAGTAGCTTAACAAGACAGTTTTAATGCCCCTTGGAATAGTGGTGGAGGTCGCAGTGGAATAAAAAGACAATATCAATGCCCCTTGAAAGAGTGGTGGAGTTTACAGCGAAATAAAAAGACAATATCAATGCCTCTTGAAAGAGCTATGGAGTTCAGAGTGGTTTAACCAAATGGTTTTAATGCCCCTTGGAAGAGTGCTGGGGGTCGCAGTGCATTAAAAAGACAATATCAATACCCCTTGGAAGAATGGTGGAGGTTACAGTGGAATAAAAAGACAATATCAATGCCCCTTGGAAGAGCTGTGGAGTTGAGAATGGTTTAACCTGACGGTTTTAATGCCCCTTGGAAGAGATGTGGAGGTCACAATAGCTTAACAAGACTGTTTTAATGCCTCTTGGAAGAGTGGTGGAGGTCGCAGTGGATTAAAAAGACAATATCAGTGCCCCTTAGAAGAGAGGTGGAAGTCGCAGTGGAATAAAAAGACAATATCACTACCCCTTGGAAGAGTGGTGGAGGATACAGTGGAATCAAAAGACAATATCAATGCCCCGTGGAATAGACATGGACCTTACAGTAGCTAAACAAGATGTTTTTTATGCACCTTGGGAGAGTGGTGGAAGTCGTAGTGGAATAAAAAGACAATATCAATGCCCCTTGAAAGAGTGATGTAGGTTACAGTGGAGTAAAAAAACAATATCAATGCCTCCTGCAAGAGTTGTGGAGTTCAGAGTGGTTTAAATTGACTGTTTTAATGCACATTGGAAGAGACGTGGAGGTCACAGTAGCTTAACAAGACAGTTTTAATGCCAATTGGAAGAGAGGTGGAAGTTGCAGTGGAATAAAAAGACAATATCAATGCCCCTTGGAAGAGTGCTGGAGGTTACATTGGAATAAAAAGACAATATCAATGCCCTTGAAAGAGAGGTTGAAGTCGCAGTGGAATAAAAAGACAATATCAATGCCTCTTGGAAGAATGGTGGAGGTTACAGTGGAATAAAAAGACAATATCAATGCCCAGTGGAATAGACATGGACGTGACAGTAGCTTAACAAGACGGTTTTAATGCCCCTTGGAAGAGTGGTGGAGGTCGCAGTGGATTAAAAAGACAATATCAATGCCCATTGGAAGAGTGGTTAAGGTCGCAGTGGAAAAAAAAGACAAATTCAATGCCCCTTGGAAGAGTTTTGGAGGTTACAGTGGAAAAAAAATATATATCAATGCCCCTTGGAAGAGCTGTGGAGTTCAGAGTGGTTTAACCAGACGGTTTTAATGCCCCTTGGAAGAGAAGTGGAGGTCACAGTAGCTTAACAAGACTGTTTTAATGCCCTTAGAAGAGTGGAGGAGGTCGCAGTGGATTAAAAAGACAATATCAATTCCCTTTGGAAAAGTGGTGGAGGTTACAGTGGAATAAAAGACAATATCAATGCCCCATGGAAGAGTTGTGGAGGTCACTGTAGCTTAACAAGATGGTCTTAATGCCGCTTGGAAGAGTGGTGGAGGTCGGACTGGAATAAAAAGACAATGTCAATGCCCCTTGGAAGAGTGATGGTGGTTATAGTGGAATAAAAAGACAATACAAATGCCCCTTGGAAGAGCTGTGGAGTTCAGAGTGGTTTAACCAGATGGTTTTAATGCCCCTTGGAAGAGACTTCGACATCACAGTCGCTTAACAAGACCGTTTTAATACCCCTTGGAAGAGTGGTGGAGGTCGCAGTCGATTAAAAAGACAATATCAATGCCCCTTGGAAGAGTGGTGGAGGTCGCAGTGGAATAAAAAGACAAAATCAATACCCATTGGATGTTACAGTGTAATAAAAAGACAATATCAATGCCCCTCGGAAGAGCTGTGGAGTTCAGAGTGGTTTAACCAGACGGTTTTAATGCCCCTTGGAAGAGACGTGGAGGTCACAGTAGCTTAACAAGACTGTTTTAATGCCCCTTGGAAGAGTGGTGGAGGTCGCAGTGGATTAAAAAGACAATAACAATGCACCTTAGAAGAGAAGTTGAAGTCACAGAGGAATAAAAAGACAATATCAATGCCCCTTGTAAGAGTGCTGGAGGTTACATTGCAAAAAAAAGACAACATCAATGCCCCTTGCAAGAGCTGTGGAGTTCAGAGTGGTTTAAATTGACGGTTTTAATGCCCCGTGGAATTGACGTGGAGATCAAAGTAGCTTAACAACACTGTTTTAATGGCCCTTGGAAGAGTGGTGGAGGTCGCAGTGGAATAAAAAGACAATATCATTGCCCTTTGGAAAAGTAGAGGAGGTCGCAGTGGAATAAAAAAACAATATCAATGCCCCTTGGAAGAGTGGTGGAGGTAACAGTGGATTAAAAAGACAATATCAATGCCCCTTGGAAAAGCAGTGGAGTTCAGAGTAGTTAAACCAGACGGTTTTAATGCCCATTGGAAGTGACGTGGAGGTCACAGTAGCTTAAAAAGACGTTTTTAATGCCCCTTGGAAAAGTGGTGGAGGTCGCAGTGGATTAAAAAGACAATATCAATGCCCCTTGGAAGAGTGGTGGAGGTGGCAGTGGAATAAAAAGACAATATCAATACACCTTGGAAGAGTGGTGGAGTTTACATTGGAATAAAAAGACAATATCAATGCCCCGTGAAAAAGTCGTGGATGTCACAGTAGCTTAACAAGACGGATTTAATGTCCCTTGGAAGAGAGGTGAATGTCGCAGTGGAATAAAAAGACAATATCAATGCCCCTTGGAAGAGTGCTGGAGGTTACAGTGGAATAAAAAACAATATCAAAGCCCCTTGCAAGAGCTGTGGAGTTGAGAGTTGTTAAAATTGACGGTTTTAATGCCTCTTGGAAGAGACGTGAAGGTCACAGTAGATTAACAAGACTGCTTTAATGCCCCTTGGAAGAGTGTTGGACGTCGCAGTGGAATAAAAAGACAATATCAATGCCCCTTGGAAGAGTGGTGGAGGATACAGTGGAATAAAAAGACAATATCAATGCCCCTTGGAAGATCTGTGGAGTTCAGATTGGTTTAACCATACGGTTTTAATGCCCCTTGGAAGAGACGTGGAGGTCACAGTAGCTTAACAAGACGATTTTAATGCCACATGGAAGAGTGGCGGATGTTGCAGTGGATTATAAAGACAATATCAATGCCACGAGGAAGAGTGGTGGAGGTCGCAGTGGAATAAAAGACAATATCAATGCCCAGTGGAAGAGACATGGAGGTCACAGTAGCTTAACAAGACGGTTTTAATGCCCCTTGGAAGAGTGGTGGAGGTCGCAGTGGAATAAAAAGACAATATCAATGCCACTTGGAAGAGTGGTGAAGGTTACAGTGGAATAAAAAGACAATATCAATGCCCAGTGAAAGAGACGTGGAGGTCACAGTAGCTTAACAAGACAGTTTTAATGCCCCTTGGAAGAGAGGTGGAAGTTGCAGTGGAATAAAAAGACAATATCAATGCCACTTGGAAGAGTGCTGGAGGTTACATTGGAATAAAAAGACAATATCAATGCCCCTTGAAAGAGAGGTTGAAGTCGCAGTGGAATAAAAAAACAATATCAATACCCCTTGGAAGAATGGTGGAGGTTACAGTGGAATAAAAAGACAATATCAATGCCCAGTGGAATAGACATGGACGGGACAGTAGCTTAACAAGACGGTTTTAATTCCCCTTGGAAGAGTGGTGGAGGTCGCAGGGGATTAAAAAGACAATATCAATGCCCAATGGAAGAGTGGTTAAGGTCGCAGTGGAAAAAAAAGACAAATTCAATGCCCCTTGGAAGAGTTTTGGAGGTTACAGTGGAAAAAATATATATATCAATGCCCCTTGGAAGAGCTGTGGAGTTCAGAGTGGTTTAACTAGACGGTTTTAATGCCCCTTGGAAGAGAAGTGGAGGTCACAGTAGCTTAACAAGACTGTTTTAATGCCCTTGGAAGAGTGGAGGAGGTCGCAGTGGATTAAAAAGACAATATCAATTCCCTTTGGAAAAGTGGTGGAGGTCACAGTGGAATAAAAAGACAATATCAATGCCCCTTGGAAGAGTGGTGGAGGTTACAGTGGAATAAAAGACAATATCAATGCCCCGTGGAAGAGATGTGGAGGTCACTGTAGCTTAACAAGATGGTCTTAATGCCGCTTGGAAGAGTGTTGGAGGTCGCAGTGGAATAAAAAGACAATGTCAATGCCCCTTGGAAGAGTGGTGGAGGTTATAGTGGAATAAAAAGACAATACAAATGCCCCTTGGAAGAGCTGTGGAGTTCAGAGTGGTTTAACCAGATGATTTTAATGCCCTTTGGAAGAGACTTTGACATCACAGTCGCTTAACAAGACGGTTTTAATGCCCCTTGGAAGAGTGGTGGAGGTCGCAGTGGATTAAAAAGACAATATCAATGCCCCTTGGAAGAGTGGTGGAGTTCGCAGTGGAATAAAAAGACAAAATCAATGCCCCTTGGAAGAGTGGTGGATGTTACAGTGGAATAAAAAGACAATATCAATGCCCCTCGGAAGAGCTGTGGAGTTCAGAGCGGTTTAACCAGACGGTTTTAATGCCCCTTGGAAGAGACGTGGAGGTCACAGCAGCTTAACAAGACTGTTTCAATGCCCCTTGGAAGAGAGGTGGAGGTCGCAGTGGATTAAAAAGACAATATCAATGCACCTTAGAAGAGAAGTTGAAGTCGCAGAGGAATAAAAAGACAATATCAATGCCCCTTGTAAGAGTGCTGGAGGTTACATTGCAAAAAAAAGACAACATCAATGCCCCTTGCAAGAGCTGTGGAGTTCAGAGTGGTTTAAATTGACGGTTTTAATGCCCCGTGGAATTGACGTGGAGGTCAAAGTAGCTTAACAACACGGTTTTACTGGCCCTTGGAAGAGTGGTGGAGGTCGCAGTAGAATAAAAAGACAATATCATTGCCCTTTGGAAAAGTAGTGGAGGTCGCAGTGGAATAAAAAAACAATATCAATGCCCCTTGGAAGAGTGGTGGTGGTAACAGTGGATTAAAAAGACAATATCAATGCCCCTTGGAAAAGCAGTGGAGTTCAGAGTAGTTAAACCAGACGGTTTTAATGCCCATTGGAAGTGACGTGGAGGTCACAGTAGCTTAAAAAGACGTTTTTAATGCCCCTTGGAAAAGTGGTGGAGATCGCAGTGGATTAAAAAGACAATATCAATGCCCCTTGGAAGAGTGGTGGAGGTGGCAGTGGAATAAAAAGACCATATCAATGCCCCTTGGAAGAGTGGTGGAGTTTACATTGGAATAAAAAGACAATATCAATGCCCCGTGAAAAAGTCGTGGATGTTACAGTAGCTTAACAAGACGGATTTAATGTCCCTTGGAAGAGAGGTGAAAGTCGCAGTGGAATAAAAAGACAATATCAATGCCCCTTGGAAGAGTGCTGGAGGTTACAGTGGAATAAAAAACAATATCAAAGCCCCTTGCAAGAGCTGTGGAGTTGAGAGTTGTTAAAATTGACGGTTTTAATGCCCCTTGGAAGAGACGTGGAGGTCACAGTAGATTAACAAGACTGCTTTAATGCCCCTTGGAAGAGTGGTGGAGGTCGAAGTGGATTAAAAAGACAATGTCAATGCTCCATGAAGGAGTGGTTGAAGTCTCAGTGGAATAAAAAGACAATATCAATGCACCTTGGAAAATTGTTGGAGGTTCCAGTGGAATAAAAAAACAATATCAATGCCCTGTAGAAGAGACATGGAGGTCACAGTAGCTTAACATGACGGTTTTAATGCCCCTTGGAAGAGTGTTGGACGTCGCAGTGGAATAAAAAGACAATATCAATGCCCCTTGGAAGAGTGGTGGAGAATACTGTGGAATAAAAAGACAATATCAATGCCCCTTGGAAGATCTGTGGAGTTCAGATTGGTTTAACCATACGGTTTTAATGCCCCTTGGAAGAGACGTGGAGGTCACAGTAGCTTAACAAGACGATTTTTATGCCACATGGAAGAGTGGCGGAGGTTGCAGTGGATTAAAAAGACAATATCAATGCCACGAGGAAGAGTGGTGGAGGTTGCAGTGGAATAAAAGACAATATCAATGCCCAGTGGAAGAGACATGGAGGTCACAGTAGCTTAACAAGACGGTTTTAATGCCCCTTGGAAGAGTGGTGGAGGTCGCAGTGGAATAAAAAGACAATATCAATGCCACTTGGAAGAGTGCTGGAGGTTACATTGGAATAAAAAGACAATATCAATGCCCCTTGAAAGAGAGGTTGAAGTCGCAGTGGAATAAAAAAACAATATCATTGCCCCTTGGAAGAATGATGGAGGTTACAGTGGAATAAAAAGACAATATCAATGCCCAGTGGAATAGGCATGGACGTGACAGTAGCTTAACAAGACGGTTTTAATGCCCCTTGGAAGAGTGGTGGAGGTCGCAGTGGATTAAAAAGACAATATCAATGCCCCATGGAAGAGTGGTTAAGGTCGCAGTGGAAAAAAAAGACAAATTCAATGCCCCTTGGAAGAGTTTTGGAGGTTACAGTGGAAAAAATATATATATCAATGCCCCTTGGAAGAGCTGTGGAGTTCAGAGTGGTTTAACCAGACGGTTTTAATGCCCCTTGGAAGAGAAGTGGAGGTCACAGTAGCTTAACAAGACTGTTTTAATGCCCTTGGAAGAGTGGAGGAGGTCGCAGTGGATTAAAAAGACAATATCAATTCCCTTTGGAAAAGTGGTGGAGGTCACAGTGGAATAAAAAGACAATATCAATGTCCCTTGGAAGAGTGGTGGAGGTTACAGTGGAATAAAAGACAATATCAATGCCCCGTGGAAGAGTTATGGAGGTCACTGTAGCTTAACAAGATGGTCTTAATGCCGCATGGAAGAGTGTTGGAGGTCGCAGTGGAATAAAAAGACAATGTCAATGCCCCTTGGAAGAGTGGTGGAGGTTATAGTTGAATAAAAAAACAATACAAATGCCCCTTGGAAGAGCTGTGGAGTTCAGAGTGGTTTAACCTGATGATTTTAATGCCCTTTGGAAGAGACTTTGACATCACAGTCGCTTAACAAGACGGCTTTAATGCCCCTTGGAAGAGTGGTGGAGGTCGCAGTGGATTAAAAAGACAATATCAATGCCCCTTGGAAGAGTGGTGGAGGTCGCAGTGGAATAAAAAGACAAAATCAATGCCCCTTGGAAGAGTGGTGGATGTTACAGTGGAATAAAAAGACAATATCAATGCCCCTCGGAAGAGCTGTGGAGTTCAGAGCGGTTTAACCAGACGGTTTTAATGCCCCTTGGAAGAGACGTGGAGGTCACAGTAGCTTAACAAGACTGTTTCAATGCCCCTTGGAAGAGTGGTGGAGGTCGCAGTGGATTAAAAAGACAATATCAATGCACCTTAGAAGAGAAGTTGAAGTCACAGAGGAATAAAAAGACAATATCAATGCCCCTTGTAAGAGTGCTGGAGGTTACATTGCAAAAAAAAGACAACATCAATGCCCCTTGCAAGAGCTGTGGAGTTCAGAGTGGTTTAAATTGACGGTTTTAATGCCCCGTGGAATTGACGTGGAGGTCAAAGTAGCTTAACAAAACGGTTTTAATGGCCCTTGGAAGAGTGGTGGAGGTCGCAGTGGAATAAAAAGACAATATCATTGCCCTTTGGAAAAGTTGTGGAGGTCGCAGTGGAATAAAAAAACAATATCAATGCCCCTTGGAAGAGTGGTGGTGGTAACAGTGGATTAAAAAGACAATATCAATGCCCCTTGGAAAAGCAGTGGAGTTCAGAGTAGTTAAACCAGACGGTTTTAATGCCCATTGGAAGTGACGTGGAGGTCACAGTAGCTTAAAAAGACGTTTTTAATGCCCCTTGGAAAAGTGGTGGAGGTCGCAGTGGATTAAAAAGACAATATCAATGCCCCTTGGAAGAGTGGTGGAGGTGGCAGTGGAATAAAAGACAATATCAATGCCCCGTGGAAGAGACATGGAGGTCACAGTAGCTTAACAAGATGATTTTAATGCCCTTTGAAAGAGTGGTGGAGGTCGCAGTGGATTAAAAAGACAATATCAATGCCCTTCGAAGGAGTGGTGGAGGTCGCAGTGGAATAAAAATACAATATCAATGCCCCTATGTTGAGTGGTGGAGGTTACAGAGTAATTTTTAAGACAATATCAATGCCCCGTGGAAGAGATGTGGAGGTCACTGTAGCTTAGCAAGACAGTTTTAATGCCCCTTGGAAGAATGGTGGAGGATACAGTGGAATAAAAAGACAATATCAATGCCCCATGGAAGAGTGGTGGAGGTGGCAGTGGAATAAAAAGACAATATCAATGCCCCTTGGAAGAATGATGGAGGTCGAAGTGGAATAAAAAGACAATGTCAATGCCCCTTGGAAGAATGATGGAGGTCGAAGTGGAATAAAAAGACAATGTCAATGCCCCTTGGAAGAGTGGTGGAGGTTAGAGGAGAATAAAAAGACAATACCAATGCCCCTTGGAAGAGCTGTGGAGTTCAGAGTGGTCTAACCAGATGGTTTTATTGCCCATTGGAAGAGACTTGGAGGTCACAGTAGATTAACAAGACGGTTTTAATGCCCCTTGGAAAAGTGGTGAAGGTCACAGTGGATTAAAAAGACAATATCAATGCCCCGTGGAAGACACGTGGAGGTCACAGTAGCTTAACAAGACAGTTTTAATGCCCCTTGGAATAGTGGTGGAGGTCGCAGTGGAATAAAAAGACAATATCAATGCCCCTTGAAAGAGTGGTGGAGTTTACAGCGAAATAAAAAGACAATATCAATGCCTCTTGAAAGAGCTATGGAGTTCAGAGTGGTATAACAAAATGGTTTTAATGCCCCTTGGAAGAGTGCTGGGGTCGCAATGCATTAAAAAGACAATATCAATACCCCTTGGAAGAATGGTGGAGGTTACAGTGGAATAAAAAGACAATATCAATGCCCCTTGGAAGAGCTGTGGAGTTCAGAATGGTTTAACCAGACGGTTTTAATGCCCCTTGGAAGAGCTGTGGAGTTCAGAATGGTTTAACCAGACGGTTTTAATGCCCCTTGGAAGAGATGTGGAGGTCACAGTAGCTTAACAAGACTGTTTTAATGCCTCTTGGAAGAGTGGTGGAGGTCGCAGTGGATTAAAAAGACAATATCAATGCCCCTTAGAAGAGAGGTGGAAGTCGCAGTGGAATAAAAAGACAATATCAATACCCCTTGGAAGAGTGGTGGAGGATACAGTGGAGTAAAAAGACAATATCAATGCCCCGTGGAATAGACATGGACCTTACAGTAGCTAAACAAGATGTTTTTTATGCACCTTGGGAGAGTGGTGGAAGTCGTAGTGGAATAAAAAGACAATATCAATGCCCCTTGAAAGAGTGATGTAGGTTACAGTGGAGTAAAAAGACAATATCAATGCCTCTTGCAAGAGTTGTGGAGTTCAGAGTGGTTTAAATTGACGGTTTTAATGCACATTGGAAGAGACCTGGAGGTCACAGAAGCTTAATAATACGGTTTTAATGCCACTTGGAAGAGTGGTGGAGGTCGCAGTGGAATAAAAAGACAATATCAATGCCACTTGGAAGAGTGGTGAAGGTTACAGTGGAATAAAAAGACAATATCAATGCCCCGTGAAAGAGACGTGCAGGTCACAGTAGCTTAACAAGACAGTTTTAATGCCCATTGGAAGAGAGGTGGAAGTTGCAGTGGAATAAAAAGACAATATCAATGCCCCTTGGAAGAGTGCTGGAGGTTACATTGGAATAAAAAGACAATATCAATGCCCCTTGAAAGAGAGGTTGAAGTCGCAGTGGAATAAAATAACAATATCAATGCCCCTTGGAAGAATGGTGGAGGTTACAGTGGAATAAAAAGACAATATCAATGGCCAGTGGAATAGACATGGACGTGACAGTAGCTTAACAAGACGGTTTTAATGCCCCTTGGAAGAGTGCTGGAGGTCGCAGTGGATTAAAAAGACAATGTCAATGCCCCTTGGAAGAGTGGTGGAGGTTATAGTGGAATAAAAAGACAATACAAATGCCCCTTGGAAGAGCTGTGGAGTTCAGAGTGGTTTAACCAGATGGTTTTAATGCCCGTTGGAAGAGACTTCGACATCACAGTCGCTTAACAAGACGGTTTTAATGCCCCTTGGAAGAGTGGTGGTGGTCGCAGTGGATTAAAAAGACAATATCAATGCCCCTTGGAAGAGTGGTGGAGGTCGCAGTGGAATAAAAAGACAAAATCAATGCCCCTTGGAAGAGTGGTGGATGTTACAGTGGAATAAAAAGAAAATATCAATGCCCCTCGGAAGAGCTGTGGAGTTCAGAGTGGTTTAACCAGACGGTTTTATTGCCCCTTGGAAGAGACTTGGAGGTCACAGTAGCTTAACAAGACTGTTTTAATGCCCCTTGGAAGAGTGGTGGAGGTGGCAGTGGATTAAAAAGACAATATCAATGCCCCTTGGAAGAGTGGTGGAGTTTACATTGGAATAAAAAGACAATATCAATGCCCCGTGAAAAAGTCGTGGATGTCACAGTAGCTTAACAAGACGGATTTAATGTCCCTTGGAAGAGAGGTGAAAGTCGCAGTGGAATAAAAAGACAATATCAGTGCCCCTTGGAAGAGTGCTGGAGGTTACAGTGGAATAAAAAACAATATCAAAGCCCCTTGCAAGAGCTGTGGAGTTGAGAGTGGTTTAAATTGACGGTTTTAATGCCCCTTGGAAGGGACGTGGAGGTGACAGTAGCTTAAAAAGGCGGTTTTAATGTCCCTTGGAAGAGTGGTGGAGGTCGCAGTGGATTAAAAAGACAATATGAATGCCCCTTGTAAGAGTGTTGGAGGTCGCAGTGGAATAAAAAGACAACATCAATGCCCCTTGGAAGAGTGGTGGAGATTACAGTGGAATAAAAAGACAATATCAATGCCCCTTGGAACAGTGGTGTAGGTTACAGTTAAATAAAAAGACAATATAAATTCCCCGTGGAAGAGATGTGGAGGTCACAATAGCTTAACAAGACGGTTTTAATGCCCCTTGGAAGAGTGGTGGAGGTCGCAGTGGATTAAAAAGACAATATCAATGAGCCTTGGAAGAGTGGTGGAGGTCGCATTGGAATAAAAAGACATTATCAATGCCCCTTGGAAGAGTGGTGGAGGTCGCAGTGGAAAAAAAAGACAATATCAATGCCCCTTGGATGAGTGATTGAGGTTACAGTGGAATAAAAAGACAATTTCAATGCCCCGTGGAAGAGACGTGGAGGTCACAGTAGCTTAACAAGACGGTTTTAATGCCTCTTGGAGGACTGGTGGAGGTCGCAGTGGAATAAAAAGACAATATCAATGCACCTTGGAAGAGTGGTTGAATTAACAGTGGAATAAAAAGACAATAATAATTCCCCTTGGAAGACCTGTGGAGTTCAGAGTGGTATAACCAGACGGTTTTAACGCTCCTTGGAAGAGACGTGGAGGTCACAGTAACTTAATTCGACGGTTTTAATGCCCCATGGAAGTGTGGTGGAGGTCGCAGTGGAATAAAAAGACAATATCAATGCCCCTTGGAAGATTGGTGGAGGTTACAGTGGAATAAAAAGACAATACAAATGCCCCTTGGAAGAGCTGTGGAGTTCAGAGTGGTTTAACCAGGTGGTTTTAATGCCCCTTGGAAGAGAAGTCGTCGTCACAGTAGCATAACAAGACGGTTTTAATGCCCCTTGGAAGAGTGGTGGAGTTCGCAGTGGATTAAACAGACAATATCAATGCCCCTTGGAAGAGTGGTGGAGGTCGGAGTGGTATAAAAGACAATATCAATGCCCCGTGGAAGGGACGTGGAGGTCACAGTAGCTTTACAAGACGTTTTTAATGCCCCTTGGAAGAGAAGTCGACGTCACAGTAGCATAACAAGACAGTTTTAATGTCCTTTGGAAGAGTGGTGGAGGTCACAGTGGAATAAAAAGACAAAATCAATGCCCCTTGGAAGAGTGGTGGAGGTTACAGTGGAATAAAAAGACAATATCAATGCCCCTTGGAAGAGCTGTGAAGTTCAGAGTGGTTTAAACAGACGGTTTTAATGCCCCTTGGAAGAGACGTGGAGGTCACAGTAGCTTAGCAAGACTGTTTTAATGCCCCTTGGAAGAGTGGTGGAGGTCACAGTGGATTAAAAAGACAATATCAATGCCCCTTAGAAGAGAGGTGCAAGTCACAGTGGAATAAAAAGATAATGTCAATGCCACTTGGAAGAATTGTGGAGGTTACAGTGGAATAAAAAGACAATATCAATGCCACATGGAATAGACATGGACGTGACAGTAGCTTAACAAGAAGGCTTTAAGGCCCCTTGGAAGAGAGGTGGAGGTTGTAGTGGATTAAAAAGACAATATCAATGCCCATTGGAAGAGTGGTAGAGGTCACAGTGGAATAAAAAGACAAAATCAATGCCCCTTGGAAGAGTGATGGAGGTTACAGTCGAATAAAAAGACAATATCAATGCCTCTTGGAAGAGCTGTGGAGTTCAGAGTGGTTTAACCAGACAGCTTTAATGCCCCTTGGCAGAGTGGTGGAGGTCGCAGTGGATTAAAAAGATAATATCAATGCCCATTAGAAGACTCGTGGAGGTCGCAGTGGAATAACAAGACAATAGCAATTCCACTTGGAAGAGATGAAGAGGTCGCCGTAGAATAAAAAGACAATATCAATGCCTCGTGGAAGAGACTTGGAGGTCACAGTGGCTGAACAAGATGGTTTTAATGCCCCTTGGAAGAGAGGTGGAGGTCGCAGTGGAATAAAAAGACAATATCAATGCCCCTTGGAAAAGTGGTGGAAGTTACAGTGGAATAAAAAGACAATATCAATGACCCTTGGAAGAGAGGTGGAAGTCGCAGTGGAATAAAAAGACAATATTAATGCCCCTTGGAAGAGTGGTGGAGGTCGCAGTAAAATAAAAAGACAATATCAATGCCCCTTGGAAGAGTGGTCGAGGTTACTGTGGAATAAAATGACAATATCAATGCCCCTTGGAAGAGCTGTGGAGTTCACAGTGGTTTAACCATAAGGTTTTAAGGCACCGTGGAATAGACGTGGAGGTCACAGTAGCTAAACAAGACGGTTTTAATGCTTCTTGGAAGAGAGATGGAGGTCGCAGTGGATCAAAAAGACAAAATCAATGCCCCTTGGAAGAGTGGTGGAGGTTACAGTGGAATAAAAAGACAATATCAATGCCTATTGCAAGAGGTGTGGAGTTCAGAGTGGTATAAATTGACGGTTTTAATACCCCTTGGAAGAGACGTGGTGGTCACAGTAGCTTAGCAAGACGATTTTAATGCCCCTTAGAAGAGTGGTGGAGGTCGCAGTGGATTAAAAATACATTATCGATGCCCCTTGGAAGAGTGGTGGAGGTCGCAGTGGAATAAAAAGAAAATATTAATGCCCCTTAGAAGAGTGGTGGAAGTTACCGTAGAAAAAAAAGACAATATCAATGTTCCTTGGAAGAGGGGTGTAGGTCGCAGTGGAATAGAAAGACAATATCAATGTCCCTTGGAAGAGTGGTGGAGGTGTAGTGGATTAAAAAGATTATCAAATCCCCTTGGAAGAGTGGTGGAGGTCGCAGTGGAAAAAAAAGACAATATCAATGCCACTTGGAAGAGTGGTGGAGGTTACAGTTGAATAAAAAGACAATATCAATGCCTCTTGGAAGAGCTGTGGAGTTCAGAGTCGTTTAACCATGCGGTTTTAATGCCCCTTGGAAGAGACGTGGAGGTCACAGAAGCTTATCAAGACTGTTTTAAAGCCCCTTGAAGAAGTGGTAGAGGTCGCAGTGGATTAATAAGACAATATCAATGCCCCTTGGAAGAGTGGTGGAGGTTACAGTGGAATAAAAAGACAATATCAATGCCCCTTGGATGAGCTGTGGAGTACACAGTGGTTTAACCATAAGGTTTTAATGCTCCGTGGAATAGACGTGGAGGTGACAGTACCTAAACAAGACGGTTTTAATGCTTCTTGGAAGAAAGATGGAGGTCGCAGTGGATTAAAAAGACAAAATCAATGCCCCTTGGAAGAGTGGTGGAGGTTACAGTGGAATAATAAGACAATATCAATGCCTATTGCAAGAGCTGTGGAGTTCAGAGTGTTTTAAATTGACGGTTTTATTACGCTTTGGAAGAGACGTGGAGGTCACAGTAGCTTAACAAGACGCTTTTAATGCCCTTTAGAAGAGTGGTGGAGGTCGCAGTGGATTAAAAATACATTATCGATGCCCCTTGGAAGAGTGGTGGAGGTCGCAGTGGAATAAAAAGAAAATATCAATGCCCCTTAGAAGAGTGGTGGAGGTTACAGTAGAAAAAAAAGACAATATCAATGTTCCTTGGAAGAGGGGTGAAGGTCGCAGTGGAATAAAAAGACAATATCAATGTCCCTTGGAAGAGTGGTGGAGGTCGCAGTGGATTAAAAATATTATCAAATCCCCTTGGAAGAGTGGTGGAGGTCGCAGTGGAAAAAAAAGACAATATTAATGCCCCTTGGAAGAGTGGTGGAGGTTAAAGTTGAATAAAAAGACAATATCTATGCCTTTTGGAAGAGCTGTGGAGATCAGAGTGGTTTAACCATGCGTTTTTAATGCCCCTTGGAAGAGACGTGGAGGTCACAGAAGCTTATCAAGACTGTTTTAAAGCCCCTTGGAGAAGTGGTAGAGGTCGCTGTGGATTAAAAAGACAATATCAATGCCCCTTGGAAGAGTGGTGGTGATTACAGTGGAATAAAAAGACAATATCAATGCCCCTTGGAAGAGTGGTGGAGGTTATAGTGAAATAAAAAGACAATATCAATGTCCCTTGGAAGAATGGTGGAGGTTACAGTGGAATAAAAAGACAATATCAATGCCCCTTGGAAGAGTGGTGGAGGTTCCAATTAAATAAAAAGACAATATCAATGCCCCTTTGAAGAGACGTGGAGGTTACAGTGGAATAAATGGACAATATTAATGCCCTTTGGAAGAGTGGTGGAGGCCGCAGTAAAATAAAAAGACAATATCAATGCCCCTTGGAAAAGTGGTGGAGGTTAGAGTGGAATAAAAAGACAATATCAATGCCCCTTGGAAGAGCTGTGGAGTTCACAGTGGTTTAACCAGAAAGTTTTAATGCACCGTGGAATAGACGTGGAGGTCACAGTAGCTTAACATGACGGTTTCAATGCTTCTTGGAAGAGTGATGGAGGTCGCAGGGGATTAAAAGACAATATCAATGCCCCTTGGAAAAGTGGTGGAAATTACAGTGGAATAAAAAGACAATATCAATGACCCTTGGAAGAGTGGTGGAAGTCGCAGTGGAATAAAAAGACAATATTAATGCCCCTTGGAAGAGTGGTGGAGGTCGCAGTAAAATAAAAAGACAATATCAATGCCCCTTGGAAGAGTGGTCGAGGTTACTGTGGAATAAAATGACAATATCAATGCCCCTTGGAAGAGCTGTGGAGTTCACAGTGGTTTAACCATAAGGTTTTAAGGCACCGTGGAATAGACGTGGAGGTCACAGTAGCTAAACCAGATGGTTTTAATGCTTCTTGGAAGAGAGATGGAGGTCGCAGTGGATTAAAAAGACAAAATAGATGCCCCTTGGAAGAGTGGTGGAGGTTACAGTGGAATAAAAAGACAATATCAATGCCTATTGCAAGAGCTGTGGAGTTCAGAGTGGTATAAATTGACAGTTTTAATACCCCTTGGAAGAGACGTGGTGGTCACAGTCGCTTAGCAAGACGATTTTAATGCCCCTTAGAAGAGTGGTGGAGGTCGCAGTGGATTAAAAATACATTATCGATGCCCCTTGGAAGAGTGGTGGAGGTCGCAGTGGAATAAAAAGAAAATATTAATGCCCCTTAGAAGAGTGGTGGAGGTTATCGTAGAAAAAAAAGACAATAACAATGTTCCTTGGAAGAGGGGTGTAGGTCGCAGTGGAATAGAAAGACAATATCAATGTCCCTTGGAAGAGTGGTGGAGGTTGCAGTGGATTAAAAAGATTTTCAAATCCCCTTGGAAGAGTGGTGGCGGTCGCAGTGGGAAAAAAAGACAATATCAATGCCACTTGGAAGAGTGGTGGAGGTTACAGTTGAATAAAAAGACAATATCAATGCCTTTTGGAAGAGATGTGGAGTTCAGAGTCGTTTAACCATGCGGTTTTAATGCCCCTTGGAAGAGACGTGGAGGTCACAGAAGCTTATCAAGACTGTTTTAAAGCCCCTTGGAGAAGTGGTAGAGGTCACAGTGGATTAAAAAGACAATATCAATGCCCCTTGGAAGAGTGGTGGAGGTTACAGTGGAATAAAAAGACAATATCAATGCCCCTTGGATGAGCTGTGGAGTACACAGTCGTTTAACCATAAGGTTTTAAGGCTCCGTGGAATAGACGTGGAAGTCACAGTAGCTAAACAAGACGGTTTTAATGCTTCTTGGAAGAAAGATGGAGGTCGCAGTGGATTAAAAAGACAAAATCAATGCCCCTTGGAAGAGTGGTGGAGGTTACAGTGGAATAAAAAGACAATATCAATGCCTATTGCAAGAGCTGTGGAGTTCATAGTGTTTTAAATTGACGGTTTTATTACGCCTTGGAAGAGACGTGGAGGTCACAGTAGCTTAACAAGACGCTTTTAATGCCCTTTAGAAGAGTGGTGGAGGTCGCAGTGGATTAAAAATACATTATCGATGCCCCTTGGAAGAGTGGTGGAGGTCGCAGTGGAATTAAAAGAAAATATCAATGCCCCTTAGAAGAGTGGTGGAGGTTACAGTAGAAAAAAAAGACAATATCAATGTTCCTTGGAAGAGGGGTGAAGGTCGCAGTGGAATAAAAAGACAATATCAATGTCCCTTGGAAAAATGGTGGAGGTTGCAGTGGATTAAAAAGATTATCAAATCCCCTTGGAAGAGTGGTGGAGGTCTCAGTGGAAAAAAAAGACAATATTAATGCCCCTTGGAAGAGTGGTGGAGATTAAAGTTGAATAAAAAGACAATATCTATGCCTTTTGGAAGAGCTGTGGAGATCAGAGTGGTTTAACCATGCGTTTTTAATGCCCCTTGGAAGAGACGTGGAGGTCACAGAAGCTTATCAAGACTGTTTTAAAGCCCCTTGGAGAAGTGGTAGAGGTCGCTGTGGATTAAAAAGACAATATCAATGCCCCTTGGAAGAGTGGTGGTGATTACAGTGGAATAAAAAGACAATATCAATGCCCCTTGGAAGAGTGGTGGAGGTTATAGTGGAATAAAAAGACAATATCAATGTCCCTTGGAAGAATGGTGGAGGTTACAGTGGAATAAAAAGACAATATCAATGCCCCTTGGAAGAGTGGTGGAGGTTCCAATTAAATAAAAAGACAATATCAATGCCCCTTTGAAGAGACGTGGAGGTTACAGTGGAATAAATGTACAATATTAATGCCCTTTGGAAGAGTGGTGGAGGTCGCAGTAAAATAAAAAGACAATATCAATGCCCCTTGGAAAAGTGGTGGAGGTTAGAGTGGAATAAAAAGACAATATCAATGCCCCTTGGAAGAGCTGTGGAGTTCACAGTGGTTTAACCAGAAAGTTTTAATGCACCGTGGAATAGACGTGGAGGTCACAGTAGCTTAACATGACGGTTTCAATGCTTCTTGGAAGAGTGATGGAGGTCGCAGGGGATTAAAAGACAATATCAATGCCCCTTGGAAAAGTGGTGGAAGTTACAGTGGAATAAAAAGACAATATCAATGACCCTTGGAAGAGTGGTGGAAGTTGCAGTGGAATAAAAAGACAATATTAATGCCCCTTGGAAGAGTGGTGGAGGTCGCAGTAAAATAAAAAGACAATATCAATGCCCCTTGGAAGAGTGGTCGAGGTTACTGTGGAATAAAATGACAATATCAATGCCCCTTGGAAGAGCTGTGGAGTTCACAGTGGTTTAACCATAAGGTTTTAAGGCACCGTGGAATAGACGTGGAGGTCACAGTAGCTAAACTAGACTGTTTTAATGCTTCTTGGAAGAGAGATCGAGGTCGCAGTGGATTAAAAAGACAAAATCGATGCCCCTTGGAAGAGTGGTGGAGGTTACAGTGGAATAAAAAGACAATATCAATGCCTATTGCAAGAGCTGTGGAGTTCAGAGTGGTATAAATTGACGGTTTTAATACCCCTTGGAAGAGACGTGGTGGTCACAGTAGCTTAGCAAGACGATTTTAATGCCCCTTAGAAGAGTGGTGGAGGTCGCAGTGGATTAAAAATACATTATCGATGCCCCTTGGAAGAGTGGTGGAGGTCGCAGTGGAATAAAAAGAAAATATTAATGCCCCTTAGAAGAGTGGTGGAGGTTACCGTAGAAAAAAAAGACAATATCAATGTTCCTTGGAAGAGGGGTGTAGGTCAAAGTGGAATAGAAAGACAATATCAATGTCCCTTGGAAGAGTGGTGGAGGTTGCAGTGGATTAAAAAGATTATCAAATCCCCTTGGAAGAGTGGTGGAGGTCGCAGTGGAAAAAAAAGACAATATCAATGCCACTTGGAAGAGTGGTGGAGGTTACAGTTGAATAAAAAGACAATATCAATGCCTCTTGGAAGAGCTGTGGAGTTCAGAGTCGTTTAACCATGCGGTTTTAATGCCCCTTGGAAGAGACGTGGAGGTCACAGAAGCTTATCAAGACTGTTTTAAAGCCCCTTGGAGAAGTGGTAGAGGTCGCAGTGGATTAAAAAGACAATATCAATGCCCCTTGGAAGAGTGGTGGAGGTTACAGTGGAATAAAAAGACAATATCAATGCCCCTTGGATGAGCTGTGGAGTACACAGTGGTTTAACCATAAGGTTTTAAGGCTCCGTGGAATAGACGTGGAGGTCACAGTAGCTAAACAAGACGGTTTTAATGCTTCTTGTAAGAAAGATGGAGGTCGCAGTGGATTAAAAAGACAAAATCAATGCCCCTTGGAAGAGTGGTGGAGGTTACAGTGGAATAAAAAGACAATATCAATGCCTATTGCAAGAGCTGTGGAGTTCAGAGTGTTTTAAATTGAAGGTTTTATTACGCCTTGGAAGAGACGTGGAGGTCACAGTAGCTTAACAAGACGCTTTTAATGCCCTTTAGAAGAGTGGTGGAGGTCGCAGTGGATTAAAAATACATTATCGATGCCCCTTGGAAGAGTGGTGGAGGTCGAAGTGAAATAAAAAGAAAATATCAATGCCCCTTAGAAGAGTGGTGGAGGTTACAGTAGAAAAAAAAGACAATATCAATGTTCCTTGGAAGAGGGGTGAAGGTCGCAGTGGAATAAAAAGACAATATCAATGTCCCTTGGAAGAGTGGTGGAGGTCGCAGTGGATTAAAAAGATTATCAAATCCCCTTGGAAGAGTGGTGGAGGTCGCAGTGGAAAAAAAAGACAATATTAATGCCCCTTGGAAGAGTGGTGGAGGTTAAAGTTGAATAAAAAGACAATATCTATGCCTTTTGGAAGAGCTGTGGAGATCAGAGTGGTTTAACCATGCATTTTTAATGCCCCTTGGAAGAGACGTGGAGGTTACAGAAGCTTATCAAGACTGTTTTAAAGCCCCTTGGAGAAGTGGTAGAGGTCGCTGTGGATTAAAAAGACAATATCAATGCCCCTTGGAAGAGTGGTGGATGTTATAGTGGAATAAAAAGACAATATCAATGTCCCTTGGAAGAATGGTGGAGGTTACAGTGGATTAAAAAGACAATATCAATGCCCCTTGGAAGAGTGGTGGAGGGTCCAATTAAATAAAAAGACAATATCAATGCCCCTTTGAAGAGACGTGGAGGTTACAGTGGAATAAATGGACAATATTAATGCCCTTTGGAAGAGTGGTGGAGGTCGCAGTAAAATAAAAAGACAATATCAATGCCCCTTGGAAAAGTGGTGGAGGTTAGAGTGGAATAAAAAGACAATATCAATGCCCCTTGGAAGAGCTGTGGAGTTCACAGTGGTTTAACCAGAAAGTTTTAATGCACCGTGGAATAGACGTGGAGGTCACAGTAGCTTAACATGACGGTTTCAATGCTTCTTGGAAGAGTGATGGAGGTCGCAGGGGATTAAAAGACAATATCAATGCCCCTTGTAAGAGTGGTGGAGGTTACAGTGGTATAAAAAGACAATATCAATACCCTGTGTAAGAAACTTGGAGGTCACAGTAGCTTAGCAAGACGGTTTTAATGCCCCTTGGAAGAGTCGTGGACGTCGCAGAGGAATAAAAAGACAATATCAATGCACTTGGAAGAGTGCAGAAGGTTACAATGGAATAAAAAGACATTGTCAATGCCCCTTGGAAGAGCTGTGGAGCTCAGAGCGGTTTAAACCGACGGTTTTAATGCCCCTTGGAAGAGACTTGGAGGTCACAGTAGCTTAACAAGACGGTTTTAATGCACACTGGAAGAGTGGTGGAGGTCACAGTGGAATAAAAATACAATATCAATGCCCCTTGAAAGAGTGGTGGAAGTTACAGTGAAATAAAATGACAATATCAATGACACTTGGAAGAGCTGTGGAGTACAGAGTGGTTTAACCAAACGGTTTTAGTGCCCCTTGGAAGAGACGTGGAGGTCACAGTAGCTTAACAAGACGGTTTTAATGCCCCTTGAAAGAGTCGTGGAGGTCGCAGTGGATTAAAAAGACAATATCAATGAACCTTGGAAGAGTGGTGGAGGTCGCAGTGGAATAAAAAGACAACATCAATGCCCCTTGGAAGAGTGGTGGAGGTTACAGTGGAATAAATTGACAATATCAATGCCTCTTGGAAGAGTGGTGGAGGTTACAGTGGAATAAAAAGACAACATCAATGCCCCGTGGAAGAGACGTGGATATCACAGTAGCTTAACAAGACGATTTTAATGCCCCTTGGCAGAGTGGTGGAGGTCGCAGTGGAATAAAAAGACTATAACAATGCCCTGTGGAAGAGACGTGGAGGTCACAGTAGCTTAACAAGACTGTTTTAATGCCCCTTAGAACAGTGGTGGAGGTTACAGTGGAATAAAAGACAATATCAATGCCCTTTGGAAGAGTGATGGAGGTCGCAGTGGAATAAAAAGACAATATCAATGCCCCTTGGAAGAGTGGTGGAGGTCGCAGTGGAATAACCTCACTGTTACATGCTCTGCATAACTTCTCTGCTTGCAAAGTCTGCTGTAATCTAATGCTCTGCTTTGCTGATTCACCTCACTGGTACATGCTCTGCATAACTTCTCTGCTTGCTGTGTCTGCGGTAATCTAATGCTCTGCTTTGCTGATTCACCTCAGTGGTACATGCTCTGCATAACTTCTCTGCTTGCTGTGTCTGCTGTAATCTAATGCTCTGCTTTGCTGCTTCACCTCACTGGTACATGCTCTACATAACGTCTCTGCTTTATCTGCCCACACCATTCAGTACCCACATATGTTTGTCCTTTCCCCACTATAGATCTTATCTGATTTTTAGAGGTGCTAAACTGCAGAGACTAGAGTCCTAGATCTGTGTTTGATCACCCAGCTATCTCCTGGTGAGAAGACCAGCTGCTAATTTAGCCATATGCAGCTCCCACAATGCCCTTCACCTGATAGTTTAATGTGCACTATATATTTAGAAGCTCTGTAAGGGGTGCACTTGTGCTAGGGTGTGCACGCGTCTTCTTGTGCAAAGTGGTTTCGGAGATAAGTGGCAGTTATTTCAGAGGCAGATAGTCAGGGCAGGAGTCAGGTAACCAACACTTTGACCACTTACTCTCTTTTAACTATGTTTCTGTTAGCTCTCACTTTTTCCTCTATAGTCCTCCACTTTCTAGTAACCCCTCAAATCCCTACACCTAGTAAGAAACTCTTCATCTCTCCCTCCATCCTCCCCATTCATCTCACCTCCTCCTCCAAATTATTCCTAAACATTCAATCCAGGATCTCCAAACACAGACAGCCACCTCATGCTCTCTCTTGCTCCCACCTGCTAACACTTTCTCTGCTCCTCCTCACTGCTGGAGATATCTCTCCAAATCCTGGTCCTCCTCGCCATATCCCCACAGTTACTTCTTCCTCCTATCCACGACCTTCCACAAACTGTCGCAACCCTTCTAACCTCATACCCATCCAACCAATCCCCACTCCCTTAGTTGCTCTAACAGGAGCTCTATGGAACGCTCGCTCTGTCTGCAACAAACTTTCCTTCATCTACAATCTTTTCATTACAAACAAACTTTCCTTCCTCGCCATCACTGAAACCTGGCTCACCCCCTCTGACACAGCCTCCCCAGCTGCACTTTCATATGGCGGATTCCACCTTTCCCACACCCCCCGCCACAACGGCAAACATGGCGGAGGCGTACGTTTTATCCTATCAGAACACTGTGCTTTCACCCAAATCCCACTGCCACCGTCCGTTACACTCCCCTCTTTTGAGGTGCACTGTGTGCGCATCTATTTCCCCTCCAACCTCCAACTGGCCGTCGTTTACCGACCCCCAGGGCAAGCCACCACCTTCTTAGACCACTTCACGACCTGGCTGCTTCACTTCTTCTCCACTGACATCCCCACTATCATAATGGGTGACTTCAACATCCCCATTAACACTTCCCACTCGTCTGTCTCTAAGTTCCTATCTCTCACTTCCTCCTTCGGACTCACTCAATGGTCTTCCACACCCACCCACAAAGATGGCCACACACTGGACCTCATCTTCACCCGCCTCTGTTCCCTATCTAACCTCACTAACTCACCTCTCCCTCTCTCTGATCACAGCCTACTTACATTCTCTTCTCTCTCCTCCCCGGGGCAACAATCCCCACTCCACAAACTTGCTTACCCTCGCAGAAATCTCAAACACCTTGACTTACACTCACTCTCTGAATCCCTCCTCCCTCTTACAGACATAAATTCCTTACACGATGCAGACGTTGCTGCTGCTTCATATAACACCACAATACCTGCAGCTCTAGACTCGATCGCCCCTCTCACACACATCACATCTCGCACATACAACAGGCAACCCTGGCACACTAAACTTACTAAAGAACTGCGCCGGGCCTCCAGGGTTGCGGAGCGGAGATGGAAAAGGTCTCACTCCATCGAGCACTTCATCGCATTCAAGCAATCCCTCACTAATTTCAAGTACGCACTCACTACAGCAAAACAAACCTACTTCTCATCTCTCATATCCTCCCTATCTCACTACCCTAAACAGCTATTTAACACTTTCAACTCTCTCCTTCGTCCCCCAGCACCTCCTCCCTCTTCTCTCATCTCAGCCGAAGACTTTGCCTCATTCTTCAAACAGAAGATTGACACCATCAGACAAACTTTTGCCTAAAGTCCACACAACTCCTCCTCATATCTATTCAACCCTCCTCCTCCAAACCCCACTTCTCCACCATTACAGAAGGTCAAGTCTCCTCTTTACTCTCCAAATCACACCTCACCACCTGCGAACTTGACCCAATCCCATCCCACCTCATCACTAACCTTACCACAGTCTTCATCCCAACCCTAACCCACCTCTTCAATCTGTCACTAACAACCGGTGTCTTCCCCTCATGTTTCAAACATGCCGCAATCACACCTATCCTCCAAAAGCCCTCCCTTGACCCTTCCTCTCTGACTAGCTACTGCCCCATATCACTCCTCCCCTTTGCCTCAAAACTACTAGAACAACATGTCCACCTTGAACTGTCCTCCCACCTCTCCTCCTGCTCCCTCTTCAACCGCCTGCAATCTGGCTTCCGACCGTATCACTCGACTGAAACTGCCCTGACCAAAGTCACCAACGACCTACTAAATGCTAAATCCAAGCGACACTACTCCATCCTCCTCCTTCTGGACCTGTCATCTGCCTTTGACACAGTGCACCATTCCCTCTTACTCCAGATTCTCTCATCTCTTGGCATCACAAACTTGGCTCTATCTTGGATCTCCTCATACTTAACAGACAGGACATTCAGCGTCTCCCACTCACGCACCACCTCCTCATCTCGCCCCCTATCTGACGGTGTCCCCCAAGGTTCAGTTCTAGGACCTCTGCTCTTCTCCATCTACACCTTTGGCCTGGGACAGCTCATAGAGTCTCACGGTTTTCAGTATCACAACTATGCTGACGACACACAGATCTACCTCTCTGGACCCGATATCTCCTCCCTACTAACCAAAATCCCACAATGTCTGTCCACCATGTCATCCATCTTCTCTGACAGATTTCTAAAACTCAACATGCATAAAACAGAGTTCATCATCTTTCCATCCTCTCATTCACATCCCCCATCTGACCTAGCCATCAACGTCAATGGCTGTTCACTCTCCCCAGTCCCACAAGCTCGCTGCCTTGGAGTAACCCTGGGCTATGATCTCTTCTTCAAGCCACATATCCAAGCCCTTTCCACTTCCTGCCGACTCCAACTCAAAAGCATCTCCCAGATCCGTGCATTCCTCAGCAAAGACTCTGCAAAAACACTAGTGCATGCCCTCATCATATCCCGCCTTGACTACTGCAACCTCCTGCTCAGTGGCTTCCCTTACAACACTCTTGCGCCTCTCCAATCTATCCTAAACTCTGCTGCTTGACTAATTCACCTGTGCCCCCGCTATTCCCCGGCCTCTACTCTCTGTCAATCTCTTCACTGGCTCCCCATTGCCCAGAGAATCCAGTTCAAAACTCTAACCATGGCATACAAAGCCATCCACAACCTGTCTTCCCCATACATCTGTGACCTAGTCTCCCGGTACTTACCTGCACGCAACCTCAGATCCTCACAAGATCTCCTTCTCTACTACCCTTTTATCTCCTCCTCCCACAATTCTATACAAGATTTCTCCCGTGCATCCGCCCTACTCTGGAACTCTCTACCCCAACACATCAGACTCTTGCCGACCGTGGAAACCTTCAAAAGAAACCTGAAGACCCACCTCTTCTGACAAGCCTACAACCTGCAGTAACCACCGCTGCATGACCAGCTCTACCATCAACTAATGTATCCTCACCCATCCCTTCTAGAATGTGAGCCCTCGCTGGCAGGGTCCTCGCTCCTCCTGTACCAGTCGCTGACTCGTTTTGTTTAGATTATGTAAATGCTTTTGTTATGTATATCCCTATCACATGTAAAGCGCCATGGAATAAATGGCGCTATAATAATAAATAATAATAATAATAATAATAATAATAAAAAGACAATATCAATTCCTATAGGAAAAGTGGTGGAGGTTACAGTGGAATAAAAAGACAATATCAATGCCCCTTTGATGAGCTGTGGAATTCAGAGTGGTTTAACCAGACGGTTTTAATGCCCCTTAGAAGAGACGTGGAGGTCATAGTAGCATAATAAGATGTTTTTAATGCCTCTTGGAAGAGTGGTGGAGGTCGCAGTGGTTTAAAAAGACAATATCAATGCCCCTTAGAAGAGTGGTGGAGGCTACATTGCAATAAAAAGACAATATCAATGCCCCTTGCAAGAGCTATGGAGTTCAGAGTGGATTAAATTGACTGTTTTAATGCCCTGAGGAATTGATGTGGAGGTCAAAGTAGATTAACAACACGGTTTTAATGGCCCATTGGAAGAGTGGTGGAGGTTACAGTGGAGTAAAAAGACAACATCAATGCCTCTTGTAAGAGCTGTGGAGTTCAGAGTGGTTTAAATTGACGGTTTTAATGCACCTTGGAAGAGGCGTGGAGGTCACAGTAGCTTAACAATACGGTTTAAATGCCCCTTGGAAGAGTGGTGGAGGTCGCAGTGGATTAAAAAGACAATATCAATGCACATTGGAAGAGTGGTTAAGGTCGCAGTGGAATGAAAAGACAAAATCAATGCCCCTTGGAAGAGTGGTGGAGGTTACAGTGGAAAAAAAAGACAATATCAATGCCCCTTGGAAGAGCTGTGGAGTTCAGAGTGGTTTAACCAGATGGTTTTAATGCCCCTTGGAAGAGTGGTGGAGGTCACAGTTAATTAAAAAGACAATATCAATGCCGCTTGGAAGAGTGGTGTAGGTCGCAGTGGAATAAAAAGAAAAAATCAAAGCCTCTTGGAAGAGTGGTGAAGGTTACAGTGGAATAAAAAGACAATATCAATGCCCCTTGGTAGAGTGGTGGAGGTCGCAGTGGAATAAAAAGACAATCAATGCCCCGTGGAATTGACGTGGATGTCAAAGTAGGTTAACAAGACGGTTTTAATGCCCCTTTGAAGAGTGGTGGAGGTCGAAGTTGATTAAGAAGACAATATAAATGCCCCTTGGAAGAGTGGTGGAGGTCGCAGAGGAAAAAAAGACAATATCAATGCCCCTTGGAAGAGTAGTGGAGGTGGCATTGGAATAAAAAGACAATATCAATGCCCCGTGAAAGAGACCTGGAGGTCACAGTAGCTTAACAATATGGTTTTAATGCCCTTTGGAAGAGTGGTGGAGGACGCATTGGATTAAAAAGACAATATCAATGCCCTTTGGAAGAGTGGTGGAGGACGCATTGGATTAAAAAGACAATATCAATGCCCTTTGGAAGAGTGGTGCAGGTTACAGTGGAATTTAATGACAATATCAATGCACCGTGGAAGAGCTGTGGAGGTCACTGTAGCTTAACAAGACAGTTTTAATGCCCCTTGGAAAAGTGGTGGAGGTCGCAGTGGATTAAAAAGACAATATCAATACCCCTTGGAAGAGTGGTGGAGGTGGCAGTGGAATAAAAAGACAATATCAATGCCCCTTGGAAGAATGATGGAGGTCGCAGTGGAATAAAAAGACAATGTCAATGCCCCTTGGAAGAGTGGTGGAGGTTAGAGTGGAAAAAAAAAGACAATACCAATGCCCCTTGGAAGAGCTGTGGAATTCAGAGTGGTTTAACCAGATGGTTTTATTGCCCCTTGGAAGAGACGTGGAGGTCACAGTAGATTAACAAGACAGTTTTAATGCACCTTGGAAAAGTGGTGGAAGTCACAGTGGATTAAAAAGACAATATCAATGCCCCGAGGAAGAGACGTAGAGGCCACCGTAGCTTAACAAGACAGTTTTAATGCCCCTTGGAAGAGTAGTAGAGGTCGCAGTGGAATAAAAAGACAATATCAATGCCACTTGAAAGAGTGGTGGAGGTTACAGTGAAATAAAAAGACAATATCAATGCCTCTTGAAAGAGCTATGGAGTTCAGAGTGGTTTAACCAGATGGTTTTAATGCCCCTTGGAAGAGTGGTGGAGGTCGCAGTGCATTAAAAAGACAATATCATTTCCCCTTGGAAGAATGGTGGAGGTTACAGTGGAATAAAAAGACAATATCAATGCCCCTTGGAAGAGCTGTGGAGTCCAGCGTGTTTAACCAGACGGTTTTAATGCCCCTTGGAAGAGACGAGGAGGTCACAGTAGCTTAACAAGACTGTTTAAATGCCCCTTGGAAGAGTGTTGGAGATCGTTGTGGATTTAAAAGACAATATCAATGCCCCTTAGAAGAGTGGTGGAGGTCGCAGTGGAATAAAAAGACAATATCAATGCCCCTTGGAAGATTGGTGGAGTTACAGTGGAATAAAAAGACAATATCAATGCCCCTTGGAAAAGTGGTGAGGTTACAGTGGAATAAAAAGACAATATCAATGCCCTGTGTAAGAAACTTGGAGGTCATAGAAGCTTAACAAGACGGTTTTAATGCCCCTTGGAAGAGTCGTGGACATCGCAGAGGAATTAAAAGACAATGTCAATGCACTTGGAAGAGTGCAGAAGGTTACAATGGAAAAAAAGACATGGTCAGTGCCCCTTGGAAGAGCTGTGAAGCTCAGAGCGGTTTAACCAGATGGTTTTATTGCCTCTTGGAAGAGACTTGGAGGTCGCAGTGGTTTAAAAAGACAATATCACTGCCCCTTAGTAGAGTGGTGGAGGTTTCATTGGATTAAAAAGACAATATCAATGCCTCGTGGAATAGACATGGAGGTTGCAGCAGCTTAACAAGACAGTTTTAATGCCCTTTGGAAGAGTGGTGGAGGTTAGAGTGGAATAAAAGGACAATACCAATGCCCCTTGGAAGAGCTGTGGAAATCAGAGTTGTATAACCAGACGGTTTTAACACTCCTTGGAAGAGACGTGGAGGTCACAGTAACTTAACCAGATGGTTTTAATGCCCCTTGGAAGAGTGGTGGAGGTCGCAGTGGAATAAAAAGACAATAGCAATGACCCCGTGGAAGGGACGTGGAGGTCACAGTAGCTTAAGAAGACTGTTTTAATGCCCCTTGGAAGAGTGGTGGAGGTTGCAGGGGAATAAAAAGACAATACCAGTGCTCCTTGGAAGAGCTGTGGAGTTCAGAGTGGTTTAAATTGACGGTTTTAATTCCCCTTGGAAGAGACGTGGAAGTCACAGTGGATTAAAAAGACAATATCAATGCCCCTTGGAAGAGCTGTGGAGGTCGCAGTGGATTAAAAAGACAATATCAATGCCCCGTGGAAGGGACGTGGAGGTCACAGTAGCTTCAAAAGACTGTTTTAATGCCCCTTGGAAGAGAGGTGGAGGTCGCAGTTGATTAAAAAGACAATATCAATGGCCTTTGGAAGAGTGGTGAAGGTCGCAGTGGAATAAAAAGACAATATCAATGCCGCTTGGAAGAGTGGTGGATGTTACAGTCGAATAAAAAGACAATATCAATGCCTCTTGTAAGAGCTGTGGAGTTCAGAGTGTTTAACCAGACAGTTTTAGTGCCCCTTGGAAGAGACGAGGAGGTCACAGTAGCTTAACAAGACTGTTTTAATGCCCCTTGGAAGAGTGGTGGAGATCGCTGTGGATTGAAAAGACAATATCAATGCCCCTTGGAAGATTGGTGGAGATTACAGTAGAATAAAAAGACAATGTCAATGCCCCTTGGAAGAGTGGTGGAGGTTACAGTGGTATAAAAAGACATTATCAATGCCCCTGGGATGAGTGGTGGAGGTTAGAGTTGAATAAAAAGACAATACCAATGCCCCTTTGAAGAGCTGTGGAGTTCAGAGTGGTTTAACCAGATGGTTTTATTGCCCCTTGGAAGATTGGTGGAGGTCACAGTAGCTTAATAAGGCAGTTTTAATGCCCCTTGGAAGAGTGGTGGAGGTCGCAGTGGAATAAAAAGACAATATCAATGCCCCATGAAAGAGTGGCGGTGGTTACAGTGAAATAAAAATACAATATCAATGCCTCTTGAAAGAGCTATGGAGTTCAGAGTGGTTTAACCATTTGGTTTTAATGCCCCTTGGAAGAGTGGTGGAGGTTACAGAGGAATAAAAAGACAATATCAATGCCCCTTGGAAGAGTTGTGGAGTTCAGAGTGGTTTAACCAGACGGTTTTAATGCCCCATGGAAGAGATGTGGAGGTCACAGTAGCTTAACAAGACTGTTTTAATGCCTCTTGGAAGAGTGGTGGAGGTCGAAGTGGATTAAAAAGACAATATCAATGCCCCTTAGAAGAGAGGTGGAGGTCGCAGTGAAATAAAAAGACAATATCAATACACCTTGGAAGAGTTGTAGAGGATACAGTGGAATAAAAAGACAATATCAATGCCCCGTGGAATAGACATAGACGTTACAGTAGCTAAACAAGATGCTTTTAATGCACCTTGGGAGAGTGGTGGAAGTCGTAGTGGAATAAAAATACTATATCAATGCCCCTTGAAAGAGTGCTGTAGGTTACAGTGGAATAAAAAGACAATATCAATGCCTTTTGCAAGAGCTGTGGAGTTCAGAGTGGTTTAAATTGACGGTTTTAATGCTCCTTGGCAGAGACGTGGAGGTCACAGTAGCTTAACAGTACGGTTTAAATGCCCCTTTGAAGAGTGGTGGAGGTCGCAGTGGATTAAAAAGACAATATCAATGCCACCTGGAAGAGTGGTGAAGGTCCCAGTGGAATAAAAAGACAATATCAATGCCCATTGGAAGAGTGGTGGAGGTTACATTGGAATAAAAAGACAATATCAATACCTCGTGAAAGAGACGTGGAGGTCACAGAAGCTTAACAAGACGGTTTTAATGCCCCTTGTAAGAGAGGTGGAAGTTGCAGTGGAATAAAAAGACAATATCAATGCCCCTTGGAAGAGTGCTTGAGGTTACATTGGAATAAAAAGACAATATCAATGCCCCTTGCAAGAGCTATGGAGATCAGAGTGGATTAAATTGACTGTTTTAGTGCCCTGAGTAATTGACGTGGAGGTCAAAGTAGCTTAACAACACTGTTTTAATGGCCCTTGCAAGAGTGGTGGAGGTCGCAGTTGATTAAAAAGACAACATAAATGCCGCTTGGAAGAGTGCTGGTTGTTACAGTGGAATAAAAAAACAATATCAATGCCCCTTGCTAGAGTTGCAGAGTTGAGAGTGGTTTAAATTGACAGTTTTAATGCCCCTTGGAAGAGACTTGGAGTTCATAGTAGATTAACAAGACTGTTTTAATGCCCCTTTGAAGAGTGGTGGAGGTCGAAGTGGATTAAAAAGACAATGTCAATGCTCCTTGAAGGAGTGGTGGAAGTCTCAGTTGAATAAAAAGACAATATCAATGCCCCTTGGAAGAGTATTGGAGGTTACAGTGGAATAAAAAGAGAATATCAATGCCCTGTGGAAGAGACATGGAGGTCACAGTAGCTGAACAAGATCTTTTTAATGTACCATGGAAGAGTAGTGGAGGTCGCAGTGGAATAAAAAGACAATATTAAATGCCCCTTGGAAGAGTGGTGGAGGTTACAGTGGAATAAAAAGACAATATCAATGCCCATTGGAAGATTTGTTGAGTTCAGAGTGGTTTAACCATATGGTTTTTATGGAAGAGACGTGGAGGTCACAGTAGCTTAAAAAGACAGTTTTAAAGTTACATGGAAGAGTTGTTGAGGTCGCAGTGGATTAAAAAGACAATATCAATGCCCCTTGGAAGAGTGGTGGAGGTCGCAGTGGAATAAAAAGTCAATATCAATGCCCCTTGGAAGAGTGGTGGAAGTTACAGTGGAATAAAAAGACAAAATCAATGCCCCTTGAAAGAGCTGCGGAGTTGAGAGTGGTTTAAATTGACGATTTTAATGCCCCTTGGAAGAGACGTGGAGGTCACAGTAGCTTAAAAAGACGGTTTTAATGCCACAAGGAAGAGTGGTGGAGGTCGCACTGGATTAAAAAGACAATATCAATGCCCATTGGAAGAGAGGTGGAGGTTGCAGTGGAATAAAAAGACAATATCAATGCCCCTTGGAAGAGAGGTGGAGGTTACTGTGGAATGAAAAGACAATATCAATGCCCCGTGGAAGAGACGTGGAGCTCACAGTAGCTTAACAAGATGGTTTTAATGCCCCTTGGAATAGTGGTGGAGGTCGCAGTACATTAAAAAGACAATATCAATGCCCCTTGGAAGAGTGGTGGAGGTCGTAGTGGAACAAAAATACAATATCAATGCCCCTTGGTAGAGTGGTGGAGGTTACAGTGGAATAAAAAGACAATATCAATGCCCAGTGGAAGAGATATGGAGGTCACTGTAGGTTAACAAGACAGTTTTAATGCCCCTTGTAAGAATGGTGGAGTTCACAGTGGAATAAAAAGACAAAGTCATTGCCCCTTGGAAGAGTGGTGGAGGTTACAGTGGAATAAAAAGACAATACCAATGCCCCTTGGAAGAGCTGTGGAGTTCAGAGTGTTTTAACCAGACTGTTTTATTGCCCCTTGGAAGAGACGTGGAGGTCACAGTAGCTTAACATGACGGTTTTAATGCCCCTTGGAAAAGTGGCGGAGGTCGCAGTGGATTAAAAAGACAATATCTATGCCCCTTTGAAGAGTTGTGGAGGTCGCAGTGGAATTAAAATACACTATCAATGACCCGAGGAAGGGACGTGGAGGTCTCAGTAGCTAAACAAGATGGTTTTAATGCCACTTGGAAGAGTGGTGGAGGTCGCAGTGGATTAAAAAGACAATATCAATGCCCCTTGGAAGAGTGGTGGAGGTCGCAGTTAAATAAAAAGTCAATATCAATGCCCCTTGGTAGAGTGGTGGAGGATACAGTCGAATAAAAAGACAATATCAATGCTCCTTGGAAGAACTGTGGAGTACAGAATGGTTTAACCAGACGGTTTTATTGCCCCTTGGAAGAGACGTAGAGGTTACAGTAGCTTATCAAGACTGTTTTAATGCTCCTTAGAAGAGTGGTGGAGGTTACATTGGAATAAAAAGACAATATCAATGCCCCGTGGAATATACATGGAGGTTTCAGCAGCTTAACAAGACGGTTTTAATGCCCCTTGGGAGAGTGGTGGAAGACGCAATGGAATAAAAAGACAATATCAATGCCCCTTGGAAGAGTGGTGGAGGTCTCTGTGGAATAAAAAAATAATATCAATGCCCCTTGGAAGATCTGTGGAGTTCAGAATGGTTTAACCATACAGTTTCAATGCCCCTTGGAAGAGATGTGGAGGTCACAGTAGCTTAACAAGACAGTTTTAATGCCCCCTGGAAGAGTAATGGAGGTCGCACTGAAATAAAAAGACAAAATCAATGCCCCTTGGAAGAGTGGTGTAGGTTACAGTTGAATAAAAGGCAATATCAATGCCCCGTGGAAGAGATGTGGAGATCACAGTAGCTTAACAAGACAGTTTTAATGCCCCTTGGAAGAGTGGTGGAGGTTGCAGTGGAATAAAAAGACAATATCAATGCCCCTTGGAAGAGCTGTGGAGTTCAAATAGGTTAAACCAGACGGTTTTAATGCCCATTGAAGAGACGTGGAGGTCACAGTAGCTTTACAAGACTGTTTTAATGCCCCTTGGAAGAGTGGTGGAGGTCACAGTGGATTAAAAAGACAATATCAATGCCCCTTGGTAGAGTGGTGGAGGTTGCAGTGGAATAAAAAGACAATATCAATGCCCCGAGGAAGAGAATTGGAGGTCACTGTAGCTTAACAAGACAGTTTTAATGTCTCTTGGAACAGTGGTGGAGTTCGCAGTGGAATAAAAAGACAATATCAATGCCCGTTGGAAGAGTGGTGGAGGTCACAGAGTAATAAAAAGACAATATCAATGCCCTGTTGAATTGATGTGGAGGTCACAGTAGCTTAACAACATGGTTTTAATGCCCCTTGGAAGAGTGGTGGAGGTCTCAGTGGATTAAAAAAACAATATCAATGCCCCTTGGAAAAGTGGTGGAGGTCCTAGTGGAATAAAAAGCCAATATCAATGCCCCTTGAAAGAGTGGTGGAGGTTACAGTGGAAATAAAAGACAATATTAATGACCCTTGAAAGAGACGTGGAGGTCACAGTAGCTTAACAAGACGGTTTAAATGCCCCTTGTAACATAGGTGGAAGTCGTAGTGGAATAAAAAGAAAATATCAATGCCCCTTGGACTAGTGCTGGAGGTTACAGTGGAATAAAACGACAATATCAATGCCCCTTGCAAGAGCTGTGGAGTTCGAAGTGGTTTAAATTTACGGTTTTAATGCCCCTAGGAAGAGACGTGGAGGTCAAAGTAGCTTAACAAGACGGTTTAAATGCCCTTTGGTAGAGTGGTGGAGGTCGCAGAGGTTTAAAAAGACAATATCAATGCCTCTAGGAAAAGTGTTGGAGGTCTCAGTGGAATAAAAAGATAATATCAGTGACCCTTGGAAGAGTGGTGCAGGTTACATTGGAATAAAAAGACAATATCAATGCCACTTGGAAGAACTGTGGATTTCAAAGAGGTTTAACCAGACGGTTTTCTTGCCCCTTGGAAGAGATGTGGAGGTCACAATAGCTTAAAAAGACGGTTTTAATGCCCCTTGGAAGAGTGGTGGAGGTCACAGTGTATTAAAAAGACAATAGCAATGCCCCTTGGAAGAGTGGTGGAGGTCACAGTGGAATAAAAACACAATATCAATGACCCTTAGAAGAGTGGTGGAGGTTACAGTGGAATAAAAAGACAATATCAATGCCCCGTGGAAGAGGTGTGGAGGTCACAATAGCTTAACAAGATGGTATTAATGCCCCTTGGAAGAGTGCTGGAGGTCGCAGTGGATTAAAAAGACAATATCAATGCCCCTTTGAAGAGTGGTGGAGGTCGCAGTGGAATAAAAAGACAATATCAATGCCCCGTGGAAGAGTGGTGGAGGTTACAGTGGAATAAAAAGACAATATCAATGCCCTGTGGAAGAGATGTGGGGGTCACAATAGCGTAACAAGACGGTTTTATTGCCCCTTGGAAGTGTGCTGGAGGTCGCAGTGGATTAAAAAGACAATATCAATGCACCTTGGAAGAGTGGTGGAGGTCGCAGTGGAATAAAAAGACAATATCAATGCCCCGTAGAAGAGTGGTGGAGGTTACAGTGGAATAAAAAGACAATATCAATGCCCCTTTCTAGAGTGGTGGAGGTCGGTGTGGAATAAAAAGACAATATCAATGACCAGTGGAAGAGAATTGGAGGTTACTGTAGCTTAACAAGACAGTTTTAATGTCCCTTGGAACAGTGGTGGAGGTCGCAGTGGAATAAAAAGACAATATCAATGCCCCGTGTAAGAGATGTGGAGGTTAGAATAACTTAACAAGACGGTTTTAATGCCCCTTGGAGGAGTGGTGGAGGTCACAGTGGATTAAAAAGACAATATCAATGCCCCTTGGAAGAGTGGTGGAGGTCGGTGTGGAATAAAAAGACAATATTAGTGCCCAGTGGAAAAGAATTGGAGGTCACTGTAGCTTAACAAGACAGTTTTAATGTCCCTTGGAACAGTGGTGGAGGTCGCAGTGGAATAAAAAGACAATATCAATGCCCCTTGGAAAAATGGTGGAGGTACCAGTGGAATAAAAAGACAATATCAATGCCCCTTGGAAGAGTGGTGGAGGTTACAGTGGAGAAAAATGACAATATAAATGCCCAGTGAAAGAGACGTGGAGGTCACAGTAGCTTAACAAGACGGTTTAAATGCCCCGTGGAAGAGAGGTGGAAGTCGTAGTGGAATAAAAAAGACAATATCAGTGACCCTTGGACTTGTGGTGGAGGTTACAGTGGAATAAAAAGACAATAGCAATGCCCCGTGGAAGAGATGTGGAGGTCACAATAGCTTAACAAGACGGTTTTAATGCCCCTTGAAAGAGTGGTTAAGGTCACAATGTGTTAAAAAGACAATATTAATGCCCCTTGGAAGAGTGGTGGAGGTCGCAATAGAATAAAAAGACAATATCAATGCCCTTTGTAAGAGCTGTGGAGTTCAGAGTGGATTAACCAGACGGTTTTAATGCCCCTTGGAAGAGACGTGGAGGTCACAGTGGCTTAACAAGACTGTTTTAATGACCCTTGTAAGAGTGATGGAGGTCACAGTGGATTAAAAAGACAACATCAATGCCCCTTGGAAGAGTGGTGGAGGTCGCAGTGGAATAAAAAGACAATATCAATGCCCCATGGAAAAGACTTGGAGGTCACAGTAGCTTAACAAGATGGTTTTAATAACCCTTGGAAGAGTGGTGGAGGTTGCAGTGGATTAAAAAGACAATATCAATGCCCATTAAAAGAGTGGTGGAGGTTGCAGTGGAATAAAAATACAATATCAATGCCCCTTGAAAGAGTGGTGGACGTTACAGTGGAATAAAATGACAATATCAATGCCCCTTGGAAGAGTGGTGGAGTTTACAGTGGAAGAAAAAGACAATATCAATGCCCCTTGGAATAGTGGTGGAGGATACAGTTAAATAAAAAGACAATATCAATGCCCCGTGGAAGAGATGTGGAGATCACAATATCTTAACAAGACGATTTTAATGCCCCTTGGAAGGGTGGTGGAGGTCTCAGTGGATTAAAAAGACAATATCAATGCCCCTTGGAAGAGTGGTGGAGGTTACAGTGGAATAAAAAGACAATATCAATGCCCCTTGGAAGAGTGGTGGAGGTCGGTGTGGAATAAAAAGACAATATCAATGACCAGTGGAAGAGAATTGGAGGTTACTGTAGCTTAACAAGACAGTTTTAATGTCCCTTGGAACAGTGGTGGAGGTCGCAGTGGAATAAAAAGACAATATCAATGCCCCGTGTAAGAGATGTGGAGGTTAGAATAACTTAACAATACGGTTTTAATGCCCCTTGGAGGAGTGGTGGAGGTCACAGTGGATTAAAAAGACAATATCAATGCCCCTTGGAAGAGTGGTGGAGGTCGGTGTGGAATAAAAAGACAATATCAGTGCCCCGTGGAAAAGAATTGGAGGTCACTTTAGCTTAACAAGACAGTTTTAATGTCCCTTGGAACAGTGGTGGAGGTCGCAGTGGAATAAAAAGACAATATCAATGCCCCTTGGAAGAGTGGTGGAGGTTACAGTGGAAAAAAATGACAATATCAATGCCCAGTGAAAGAGACGTGGAGGTCACAGTAGCTTAACAAGACGGTTTAAATGCCCCGTGGAAGAGAGGTGGAAGTCGTAGTGGAATAAAAAAGACAATATCAGTGACCCTTGGACTTGTGGTGGAGGTTACAGTGGAATAAAAAGACAATAGAAATGCCCTGTGGAAGAGATGTGGAGGTCACAATAGCTTAACAAGACGGTTTTAATGCCCCTTGAAAGAGTGGTGGAGGTCACAATGTGTTAAAAAGACAATATTAATGCCCCTTGGAAGAGTGGTGGAGGTCGCAATGGAATAAAAAGACAATATCAATGCCCTTTGGAAGAGCTGTGGAGTTCAGAGTGGATTAACCAGACGGTTTTAATGCCCCTTGGAAGAGACGTGGAGGTCACAGTGGCTTAACAAGACTGTTTTAATGACCCTTGTAAGAGTGATGGAGGTCACAGTGGATTAAAAAGACAACATCAATGCCCCTTGGAAGAGTGGTGGAGGTCGCAGTGGAATAAAAAGACAATATCAAAGCCCCATGGAAAAGACTTGGAGGTCACAGTAGCTTAACAAGATGGTTTTAATAACCCTTGGAAGAGTGGTGGAGGTTGCAGTGGATTAAAAAGACAATATCAATGCCCGTTAAAAGAGTGGTGGAGGTTGCAGTGGAATAAAAATACAATATCAATGCCCCTTGAAAGAGTGGTGGACGTTACAGTGGAATAAAATGACAATATCAATGCCCCTTGGAAGAGTGGTGGAGTTTACAGTGGAATAAAAAGACAATATCAATGCCCCTTGGAATAGTGGTGGAGGATACAGTTAAATAAAAAGACAATATCAATTCCCCGTGGAAGATATGTGGAGATCACAATATCTTAACAAGACGATTTTAATGCCCCTTGGAAGGGTGGTGGAGGTCTCAGTGGATTAAAAAGACAATATCAATGCCCCTTGGAAGAGTGGTGGAGGCTACAGTGGAATAAAAAGACAATATCAATGCCCCTTGCAAGAGCTGTGGAGTTCAGAGTGTTTTAAATTGACGGTTTTAATGCCCTTAGAAAGAGACCTGGAGGGCACACTATCTTAACAAAATGGTTTTAATGCCCCTTGGAAGAGTGGTGGAGGTCGCTGAGGATTAAAAAGACAATATCAATGACACTTGGAAGAGTGGTGGAGGTCGCAGTGGAATAAAAAGACAATATCAATGTACCATGGAAGAGTGGTGGAGGTTACAGTGGAATAAAAAGACAATATCAATGCCCCGTGGAAGAGATGTGGAGGTCACAATAGCTTAAAAAGACGGTTTTAATGCCCCTTGGAAGAGTGGTGGCGGTCGCAGTGGATTAAAAAGACAATATCAATGTCCCTTGGAACAATAGTGGAGGTCACAGTGGAATAAAAAGACAATATCAATGCCCATTGAAAGAGGGGTGGAGGTTTCAGTGGAATAAAAAGACAATATCAATGCCCCGTGTAAGAGATGTGGAGGTCACAGTAGCTTAACAAGTTGGTTTTAATGCCCCTTGGAAGAGTGGTGGAGGTCGCAGTGGATTAAAAAGACTATATCAATGCCCCTTGGAAGAGTGGTGGAGGCTACAGTGGAATAAAAAGACAATATCAATGACCCTTGGACGAGTGGTGGAGGTCGCAGTGGAATAAAAAGACAATATCAATGCCCCTTGGAAGAGTGGTGGAGGTCGCAGTTGAATGAAAAGACAATATCCATGCCCCTTGGAAGAGTGTTTCAGGTTACAGTGGAATAAAAAGAGAATATCAATGCCCCGGGGAAGAGATGTGGTGGTCACAATAGCTTAAAAAGATGGTTTTAATGCCCCTTGGAAGAGTGGTGGAGGTCGCAGTGGATTAAAATGACAATACCAATGCCACTTGGAACAATGGTGGAGGTCGCAGTGGAATAAAAAGACAATATCAATGCCCATCGAAAGAGTGGTGGAGGTTACAGTGTATTAAAAAGACAATATCAATGCCCCGTGGAAGAGATGTGGAGGTCACAGTAGCTTAACAAGATGGTTTTAATGCCCCTTGAAAGAGTGGTGGAGGTCGCAGTGGAATAAAAAGACAATATCATTGCCCTTTGGAAGAGCTGTGGAGTTCAGAGTGGTTAAACCAGATGGTTTTAATGCCATTGGAAGAGTGGTGGAGGTCGCAGTGGATTAAAAAGACAATATCAATGCCCCTTGGAAGAATGGTGGAGGCTACAGGGGAATAAAAAGACAATATCAATGACACTTGGACTAGTAGTGGAGGTCGCAGTGGAATAAAAAGACAATATCACTGTTCCTTGGAAGAGTGGTGGAGGTCGCAGTGGAACAAAAAGACAATTTCAATGCCCCTTGGAAGAGTGGTGGAGGTTACAGTGGAATAAAAAGACAATATCAATACCAATTGGAAGCGATGTGGAGTTCACTGTGGTTTAACCAGAAAGTTTTAATGCCACTTGGAAGAGACGTGGAGGTCACAGTGGCTTAATAAGATGGTTTTAATTCTCTTTGGAAGAGTGGTGGAGGTTGCAGTGGATTAAAAAGACTATATCAATGCCCCTTGGAAGAGTGGTGGAGGTCACAGTGGAATAAAAAGACAATATCAATACCCTTGGATGAGTTGTGGAGGTTACAGTGGAATAAAAAGACAATATCAATGCCCCTTGGAAGAGCTGTGGAGTTCAGAGCGGTTTAACCAGACGATTTTAATGCCCCTTGGAAGAGACTTGGAGGTCATAGTAGCTTAACAAGACGATTTTAAGTCCCCTTGGAAGAGTGTCGGAGGCCGCAGTAGACTAAAAATACAGTATCAATGCCCCTTGGAAGAGTGGTGGAGATCGCAGTGGAATAAAAAGACAATATCAATGCCTCTTGGAAGAGTGGTGGAGGTCGCAGTGGAATAAAAAGACATTATCAATGCCCCGTGGAAGAAATGTGGAGGTCACTCTAGCTTAACAAGACAGTTTTAATGCCCCTTGGAAGAATGGTGGAGGTCACAGTGGAATAAAAAGACAATACCAATGCCCCTTAGAAGAGCTGTGGAGTTGAGAGTGGTTTAACCAGACAGTTTTATTGCCACTTGAATGAGACGTGGAGGTCACAGTAGCTTAACAAGACGGTTTTAATGCCCCTTGCAAGATACGTGTAGGTCACAGTAGTTTATCAAGTCTGTTTTAATGCCCCTTGGAAGAGTGGTGGAGGTCTGAGTAGATTAAAAAGACAACATCAATGCCCATTGGAAGAGTGGTGGAGGTTACAGTGGAATAAAAAGACAATATCAATGCGACGTGGAATAGACATGGAGGTTACAGTAGCATAACAAGATGGTTTTAATGCCCCTTGGGAGAGTGGTGGAAGTCGCAGTGGAATAAAAAGACAATATCAATGCCCCTTGCAAGAGCTGTGGATTTCAGAGTGGTTTAAATTGATGATTTTAATGCTCCTTGGAAGAGAAGTGGAGGTCACAGTAGCTTAAGAAGACGGTTTTAATGCCACATGGAAGAGCGGTGGAGGTCGCACTGGATTAAAAAGACAATATCAATGCCCCTTGGAAGAGTAGTGGAGGTTGCAGTGGAATAAATAGACAATATCAATGCCCTGTGGAAGAGACGTGGATATCACAGTAGCTTAACAAGACTGTTTTAATGCCCCTTGGAAGAGAGGTGGAAGTCGCAGTGGAATAAAAAGACAATATCAATGCCCTGTGGAAGAGACATGAAGGTCACAGTAGCTAAAGAAGACGGTTTTAATGCCACTTGGAAGAGTGGTGGAGTTCGCAGTGGATTAAAAATACAATATCAATGCCCATTGGAAAAGTGGTGGAGGTCGCAGTGGAGTAAAAAGTCAATATCAATGACCGCTTGGAAGAGTGGTGGAGGTTATAGTCGAATAAAAAGATAATATCAATGCCGCTTGGAAGAGCTGTGGAGTAAAGAGTGGTTTAACCAGACGGTTTTAATGCCCCTTGGAAGATACGTGTAGGTCACAGTAGTTTATCAAGTCTGTTTTAATGCCCCTTGGAAAAGTGGTGGAGGTCTGTGTGGATTAAAAAGACAACATCAATGCCCATTGGAAGAGTGGTGGAGGTTACAGTGGAATAAAAAGACAATATCAATGCTACGTGGAATAGACATGGAGGTTACAGTAGCTTAACAAGATGGTTTTAATGCCCCTTGGGAGAGTGGTCGAAGTCGCAGTGGAATAAAAAGACAATATCAATGCCCATTGCAAGAGCTGTGGATTTCAGAGTGGTTTAAATTGATGATTTTAATGCTCCTTGAAAGAGAAGTGGAGGTCACAGTAGCTTAACAAGACGGTTTTAATGCCACATGGAAGAGTGGTGGAGGTCGCACTGGATTATAAAGACAATATCAATGCCCCGTGGAAGAGTAGTGTAGGTTGCAGTGGAATAAAAAGACAATATCAATGCCCTGTGGAAGAGACGTGGATATCACAATAGCTTAACAAGACTGTTTTAATGCCCCTTGGAAGAGAGGTGGAAGTCGCAGTGGAATAAATAGACAATATCAATGCCCCTTGGAAGAGTTTTGGAGGTTACAGTGGAATAAAAAGACAATATCAATGCCCCTTGCTAGAGCTGCGGAGTTGAGAGTGGTTTAAATTGATGGTTTTAATGACCCTTGGAAGAGACTTGGAGTTCATAGTAGATTAACAAGACTGTTTTAATGCCCCTTGGAAGAGTGGTGGAGGTCAAAGTGGATTAAAAAGACAATGGCAATGCTCCTTGTAGGAGTGGTGGAAGTCTCAGTTGAATAAAAAGACAATATCAATGCCCCTTGGAAAAGTGGTGGAGGTCTGTGTGGATTAAAAAGACAACATCAATGCCCATTGGAAGAGTGGTGGAGGTTACAGTGGAATAAAAAGACAATATCAATGCTACGTGGAATAGACATGGAGGTTACAGTAGCTTAACAAGATGGTTTTAATGCCCCTTGGGAGAGTGGTCGAAGTCGCAGTGGAATAAAAAGACAATATCAATGCCCATTGCAAGAGCTGTGGATTTCAGAGTGGTTTAAATTGATGATTTTAATGCTCCTTGAAAGAGAAGTGGAGGTCACAGTAGCTTAACAAGACGGTTTTAATGCCACATGGAAGAGTGGTGGAGGTCGCACTGGATTATAAAGACAATATCAATGCCCCGTGGAAGAGTAGTGTAGGTTGCAGTGGAATAAAAAGACAATATCAATGCCCTGTGGAAGAGACGTGGATATCACAATAGCTTAACAAGACTGTTTTAATGCCCCTTGGAAGAGAGGTGGAAGTCGCAGTGGAATAAAAAGACAATATCAATGCCCCTTGGAAGAGTGCTGGAGGTTACAGTGGAATAAAAAGACAATATCAATGCCCCTTGCTAGAGCTGCGGAGTTGAGAGTGGTTTAAATTGATGGTTTTAATGACCCTTGGAAGAGACTTGGAGTTCATAGTAGATTAACAAGACTGTTTTAATGCCCCTTGGAAGAGTGGTGGAGGTCAAAGTGGATTAAAAAGACAATGGCAATGCTCCTTGTAGGAGTGGTGGAAGTCTCAGTTGAATAAAAAGACAATATCAATGCCCCTTGGAAAAGTATTGGAGGTTACAGTGGAATAAAAAGACAATATCAATGCCCTGTGGAAGAGACATGGAGGTCACAGTAGCTTAACAAGATCTTTTTAATGTAGCATGGAAGAGTGTTGGAGGTCGCTGTGGAATAAAAAGGCAATATCAATGCCCCTTGGAAAAGTGGTGGAGGTTACAGTGGAATAAAAAGACAATATCAATGCCCATTGGAAGATCTGTTGAGTTCAGAGTGGTTTAACCATATGGTTTTAATGCCCCTTGGAAGAGACGTGGAGGTCACAGTAGCTTAAATAGACGATTTTAAAGTTACATGGAAGAGTGGTGGAGGTCGCAGTGGATTAGAAAGACAATATCAATGCCCCTTGGAAGAGTGGTGAAGGTAGCAGTGGAATAAAAAGACAATATCAATGCCCCTTGGAAGGGTGGTGCAGGTTACAGTGGAATAAAAAGACAATATCAATGCCCCTTGCAAGAGCTGCGGAGTTGAGAGTGTTTTAAATTGACGGTTTTAATGCCCCTTGGAAGAGAGGTGGAGTTCACAGTAGATAACAAGACTGTTTTAATGCCCCTTGGAAGAGTGGTGGAGGTCGAAGTGGATTAAAAAGACAATGTCAATGCTCCTTGTAGGAGTGGTGGAAGTCTCAGTTGAATAAAAAGACAATATCAATGCCCCTTGGAAGAGTATTGGAGGTTACAGTGGAATAAAAAGACAAAATCAATGCCCTGTGGAAGAGACATGAAGGTCACAGTAACTTAACAAGATCTTTTTAATGTACCATGGAAGAGTGGTGGAGGTCGCAGTGGAACAAAAAGACAATATCAATGTCCCTTGGAAGAGTGGTGGAGGTTACAGTGGAATAAAAAGACAATATCAATGCCCATTGGAAGATCTGTTGAGTTCAGAGTGGTTTAACCATATGGTTTTAATGCCCCTTGGAAGAGACGTGGAGGTCACAGTAGCTTAAATAGACGGTTTTAAAGTTACATGGAAGAGTGGTGGAGGTCGCAGTGGGTTAAAAAGACAATATCAATGCCCCTTGGAAGAGTGGTGAAGGTCGCAGTGGAATAAAAAGACAATATCAATGCCCCTTGGAAGATTGGTGGAGGTTACAGTGGAATATAAAGACAATATCAATGCCCCTTGCAAGAGCTGCGGAGTTGAGAGTGGTTTAAATTGACGGTTTTAATGCCCCTTGGAAGAGACGTGAAGTTCACAGTAGATTAACAAGACTGTTTTAATGCCCCTTGGAAGAGTGGTGGAGGTCGAAGTGGATTAAAAAGACAATGTCAATGCTCCTTGAAGGAGTGGTGGAAGGCTCAGTTGAATGAAAAGACCATATCAATGCCCCTTGGAAGAGTGTTGGAGGTTACAGTGGAATAAAAAGACAATATCAATGCCCCTTGTAAGATCTGTGGAGTTCAGAGTGGTTTAAGCATACGATTTTAATGCCACAAGGAAGAGTGGTGGAGGTCGCAGTGGATTAAAAAGACAATATCAATGCCCCTTGGAAGAGTGGTGGAGGTCGCAATGGAATAAAAAGACAATATCAATGCCCCTTGGAAGAGTGGTGAAGGTTACTGTGGAATAAAAAGACAATATCAATGCCCCGTGGAAGAGACGTGGAGGTCACAGTAGCTTATCAAGATGGTTTTAATGCCCCTTGGAATAGTGGTGGAGGTCGCAGTGGATTAAAAAGACAATATCAATGCCCCTTGGAAGAGTGGTGGAGGTCGTAGTGGAATAAAAATACAATATCAATGCCCCTTGGTAGAGTGGTGGACGTTACACTGGAATAAAAAGACAATATCAATGCCCAGTGGAAGAGATGTGGAGTTCACTGTAGCTTAACAAGACAGTTTTAATGCCCCTTGGCAGAATGGTGGAGGTCGCAGTGGAATAAAAAGACAATGTCATTGCCCCTTGGAGGAGTGATGGATGTTAGAGTGGAATAAAAAGACAATACCAATGCCCCTTGGAAGAGCTGTGGAGTTCAGAGAGTTTTAACCAGACGGTTTTAGTGCCCCTTGGAAGAGACGTGGAGGTCACAGTAGCTTAACAAGACGGTTTTAATGCCCCTTGGAAGAGTGGTGGAGGTCGCAGTGGATTAAAAAGACAATATCAATGCCTTTTGGAAGAGTGGTGGAGGTCGCAGTGGAATAAAAAGACAATATCAATGCCCCGTTTAAGAGACGTGGAGACCACAGTAGCTTAACAAGACGGTTTTAATGCACCTTGGAAGAGTGGTGAAGGTCACAGTTGATTAAAAAGACTATATCAATGCCCCTTGGAAGAGTGGTGGAGGTCACTGGAATAAATAGACAATATCAATGCCCCGTGGAAGAGAGTGGAGGTCACAGTAGCTTAACAAGACTGTTTTAATGCCCCTTGGAAGAGTGGTGGAGGTGGCAGTGGATTAAAAAGAGAATATCAATGCCCCTTGGAAGAGTGTTGGAGGTCGCAGTGGAATAAAAAGACAATATCAGTGCCCCTTGGTAGAGTGGTGACAATTACAGTGGAATAAATTGTCAATATCAATGCCCCTTGGAAGAGTGGTGGAGGTTAAATTGGAATAAAAAGACAATATCAATGCCCCTTTGATGAGAGGTGGAGGTTACAGTGGTATAAAAAGACATTATCAATGCCCCTTGGAAGAGCTGTGATCTTTAGAGTGGTTTAACCAGACGGTTTTAATGCCCCTTGGAAGAGACGTGGAGGTCGCAGTGAATTAAAAAGACAATATCAATGCCACTTGGAAGAGTGCTGGAGGTTACATTGGAATAAAAAGACAATATCAATGCCCCTTGGATGAGTGGTGGAGGTTTCAGTTGAATAAAAAGACAATATCAATGGCCCGTGGAAGAGACATTGAGGTCACAGTAGTTTAGCAAGACGGTAATAATGCCCATTGGAAGAGTGGTGGAGGTCACAGTGGATTAAAAAGACAATATCAATGCCCCTTGGAAGAGTGCTGTAGGTCGTAGTGGAATAAAAAGACAATATCAATGCCCCTTGGACAAGTGGTGGATGTTACAGTGGAATTAAAAGACAATATCAATGCCCCTTGAAAGAGTGGTGGAGGTTACAGTGGAATAAAAAGACAATATCAATGCCCAGTGGAAGAGTGGTTAAGGTCGCAGTGAATTAAAAAGACAATATCAATGCCCATTGGTAGAGTGGTTAAGGTCGCAGTGGAATAAAAAGACAAAATCAATGCCCTTTGGAAGAGCTGTGGAGTACAGAGTGGTTTAACCAGAAGGTTTTAATGCCCCTTGGAAGAGAGGTGAAGTTCACAGTAGCTTAACAAGACTGTTTTAATGCCACTTGGAAGAGTGATGGAGGTTACATTGGAATAAAAAGACAATATCAATGCCCCTTGGATAAGTGGTGGAGGTTTCAGTTGAATAAAAAGACAATATCAATGGCCCGTGGAAGAGACATTGAGGTCACAGTAGTTTAGCAAGACGGTTTTAATGCCCATTGGAAGAGTGGTGGAGGTCGCAGTGGATTAAAAAGACAAAATCAATGCCATTTGGAAGAGTGGTGGAGGTCGCAGTGGAATAAAAAGACAATATCAATGCCCCTTGGAAGAGTGGTGGAGGTTACATTGGAATAAAAAGACAATATCAATGCCCCGTGGAAGAGCTGTGGAGTTCAGAGAAGTTAAACCAGACGGTTTTAAAGCCCCTTGGAAGGGACGTGGAGGTCACAGTAGCTTAACAAAACGGTTTTAATGCCCCTTGGAAAAGTGGTGGAGGTCGCAGTGGATTAAAAAGACAATATCAATGCCTCTTGGAAGAGTGTTGGAGTTCGCAGCGGAAAAAAAAGACAATATCAATGCCCCTTGGAAGAGTGGTGGAGGTTGCAGTAGAATTAAAAAACAATCTCAATGCCCCTTTGAAGAGTGTTGGAAGTCGCAGTGGAATAAAAAGACAAAATCAATGCCCCTTGGAAGAGTGGTGGAGTTTACAGTGGAATAAAAAGACAATATCAATGCCCCTCGGAAGAGCTGTGGAGTTCAGAGTGGTTAACCAGACAGTTTTAATGCCCCTTGGAAGAGTGGTGGAGGTCGCAGTGGATTAAAAAGACAATATCAATGACCCTTAGAAGAGAGGTTGAAGTCGCAGTGGAACAAAAAGACAATATCAATGCCCCTTGGAAGAGTGGTGGAGGTTAAAGTGGAATGAGAAGACAATATCAATGCCCCTTCCAAGAGCTGCGGAGTTGAGAGTGGTTTAAATTGACGGCTTTAATGCCCCTTTGAAGAGACGTGGAGTTTACAGCGGATTAACAAGACTGTTTTAATGCCCCTTGGAAGAGTGGTGGAGGTCGAAGTGGATTAAAAAGACAATGTCAATGCTCCTTGAAGGAGTCGTGGAAGTCTCAGTTGAATAAAAAGACAATATCAATGCCCCTTGGAAGAGTGTTGGAGGTTACAGTGGATTAAAAAGACAATATCAATGAACCTTTTAAGAACTGTGGAGTTCACAGTGGTTTAACAATACGGTTTTAATGCACCTTGGAAGAGACGTGTAGGTCACTGTAGCTTAAAATGACGGTTTTATGCCACAAGGAAGAGTGGTTGCGGTCGCACTGTATTAAAAAGACAATATCAATGCCCCTTGGAAGAGTGGTGGAGGTTACAGTGGAATAAAATGACAATATCAATGCCGAGTGGAAGAGATGTGGAGGTCACTGTAGCTTAACAAGACAGTTTTAATGCCCCTTGGAAGAGTGGTGGAGGTCGCAGTGGAATAAAATACAATATCAATGCCCTTTGGAAGAGTGTTAGAGGTTAGAGTGGAAGAAAAAGACAATACCAATGCCCCTTGGAAGAGCTGTGGAGTTCAGAGTGGTTTATCCAGACGGTTTTACTGCCCCTTGGAAGAGACTTGGAGGTCACAGTAGCTTAACAAGACAGTTTTAATGCCCCTTGGAAGAGTGGTGGAGGTCTCAGTGGATTAAAAAGACAATATCAATGCCCATTGGAAGAGTGTTGGAGGTTACAGTGGAATAGAATGACAATATCAGTGCCCCTTGGAAGAGTGGTGGACATTACAGTGGAATAAAAAGACAATATCAATGCCGCTTGGAAGAGTTGTGGAGGTTACAGTGGAATAAAAAGACAATATCAATGCCCAGTGGAAGAGATGTGGAGGTCACTGTAGCTTAACAAGACAGGTTTAATACCCCTTGGAAGAGTGGTGGAGGTCGCAGTGGAATAAAAAAACAATGTCAATGCCCTTTGGAAGAGTGGTGGAGGTCACAGTGGATTAAAAAGACAATATCAATGCCCCTTGGAAGAGTGGTGTAGGTCATAGTGGAACAAAAAGACAATATCAATGCCCCTTGGACGAGTGGTGGATGTTACTGTGGAATTAAAAGACAATATCAATGCCCCTTGGAAGAGTGGTGGAGGTTCTAGTGGAATAAAAAGACAATATCAATGCCCAGTGGAAGAGTGGTTAAGGTCACAGTGAATTAAAAAGACAATATCAATGCCCATTGTAAGAGTGGTTAAGGTCGCAGTGGAATAAAAAGACAAAATCAATGCCCCTTGGAAGAGCTGTGGAGTACAGAGTGGTTTAACCAGACGGTTTTAATGCCCCTTGGAAGAGAGGTGAAGGTCACAGTAGCTTAACAAGACTGTTTTAATGACCTTGAAAGAGTGGTGGAGGTCGCAGTGGATTAAAAAGACAAAATCAATGCCCTTTGGAAGAGTGGTGGAGGTTGCAGTGGAATAAAAAGACAATATCAATGCCCCTTGGAAGAGTGGTGGAGGTTACATTGGAATAAGAAGAGAATATCAATGCCCCGTGGAAGAGTTGTGGAGGTCACTGTAGCTTAACAAGATGGTCTTAATGCCGCTTGGAAGAGTGGTGGAGGTCGCAGTGGAATAAAAAGACAATGTCAATGCCCCTTGGAAGAGTGGTGGAAGTTAGAGTGGAAAAAAAAGACAATACCAATGCTCCTTGGAAGAGCTGTAGAGTTTAGAGTAGTTTAAATTGACGGTTTTAATGCCCCTTGGAAGAGACGTGGAGGTAATAATGGTTTAAAAAGACAATATCAATGCCCCTTGGAAGAGTAGTGGAGGTCGCAGTGGAATGAAAGACAATATCAATGCCCCGTGGAAGGGACGTGGAGGTCACAGTAGCTTAACAAGACGGTTTTATTGCCCCTTGGAAGAGAGGTGGAGGTCGCAGTTGATTAAAAAGACAATATCAATGCCACTTTAAAGAGTGGTGGAGGTCGCAGTGGAATAAAAAGACAATATCAATGCCCCTTGGAAGAGCTTTGGAGTTCAGAGTGGTTTAACTTGATGGTTTTAATGCCCCTTGGAAGAGACGTGGAGGTCACAGTAGCTTAACTAGACGGTTTTAATGCCCCTTGGAAGAGTGTTGGAGGTCGCAGTGGATTAAAAAGACAATATCAATGCCCCTTGGTAGAGTGGTGGAGGTCGCAGTGGAACAAAAAGACAATTTCAATGCCCCATGGAATTGACGTGGTGTTCAATGTAGCTTAACATCAAGGTTTTAATGCCCCTTGGAAGAGTGGTGGAGGTCGCAGTTGATTAAAAAGACAATATAAATGCCCCTTGGAAGAGTGGTGGAGGTCACAGTGGAATAAAAAGACAATATCAATGCCCCTTGGAAGGGTAGTGGAGGTCGCAGTGGAATAAAAAGATAATATCACTGCCCTTTGGAAGAGTGGTGGCGGTGACAGTGGAATAAAAAGACAATATCAATGCCTCTTGGAAGAGCTGTGGAGTTCAGAGAAGTTAAACCAGATGGTTTTAAAGCCCCTTGGAAGGGACGTGGAGGTTACAGTAGCTTAACAAAACGGTTTTAATGCCCCTTGGAAAAGTGGTGGAGGTCGCAGTGGATTAAAAAGACAATATCAATGCCTCTTGGAAGAGTGTTGGAGGTCGCAGCGGAAAAAAAAGACAATATCAATGCCCCTTGGAAGAGTGGTGGAGGTCGCAGTAGAATTAAAAAACAATCTCAATGCCCCTTTGAAGAGTGGTGGAGGTTACAGTGGAATAAAAAGACAATATCAATGCCCCTCGGAAGAGCTGTGGAGTTCAGAGTGGTTTAACCAGACAGTTTTAATGCCCCTTGGAAGAGTGGTGGAGGTCGCAGTGGATTAAAAAGACAATATCAATGCCCCTTAGAAGAGAGGTTGAAGTCGCAGTGGAATAAAAAGACAATATCAATGCCCCTTGGAAGAGTGGTGGAGGTTAAAGTGGAATAAAAAGACAATATCAATGCCCCTTGCAAGAGCTGCGGAGTTGAGAGTGGTTTAAATTGACGGCTTTAATGCCCCTTTGAAGAGAAGTGGAGTTTACTGTAGATTAACAAGACTGTTTTAATGCCCCTTGGAAGAGTGGTGGAGGTCGAAGTGGATTAAAAAGACAATGTCAATGCTCCTTGAAGGAGTGGTGGAAGTCTCAGTTGAATAAAAAGACAATATCAATGCCCCTTGGAAGAGTGTTGGAGGTTACAGTGGAATAAAAAGACAATATCATTGAACCTCGGAAGAACTGTGGAGTTCACAGTGGTTTAACAATACGGTTTTAATGCACCTTGGAAGAGACGTGGAGGTCACAGTAGCTTAAAATGACAGTTTTATGCCACAAGGAAGAGTGGTTGCGGTCGCACTGGATTAAAAAGAGAATATCAATGCCCCTTGGAAGAGTGGTGGAGGTCACAGTGGAATAAAAAGACAATATCAATGCCCCTTGTAAGAGTGGTGGAGGTTACAGTGGAATAAAAAGACAATATCAATGCCCAGTGGAAGAGATGTGGAGGTCAGTGTAGCTTAACAAGACAGTTTTAATGCCCCTTGGAAGAGTGGTGGAGGTCGCAGTGGAATAAAAAAACAATGTCAATGCCTTCTGGAAGAGTGGTGGAGGTGAAAGTGGAAGAAAAAGACAATACCAATGCCCCTTGGAAAAGCTGTGGAGTTCAGAGTGGTTTATCCAAACGGTTTTAATGCCCCTTGGAAAAGACGTGGAGGTCACAATAGCTTAACAAGACTGTTTTAATGCCAATTGGAAGAGTGGTGGAGGTCGCAGTGGATTAAAAAGACAATATCAATGCCCATTGGAAGAGTGTTGGAGGTCGCAGTGGAATAAAAAGACAATATCAATGCCCCTTGGAAGAGTGGTGGAGGTTACCTTGGAATAAAAAGACAATATCAATGCCCCTTGGATGAGTGGTGGAGGTTTCAGTAGATTAAAAAGACAATATCAATGGCCCGTGGAAGAGATGTTGAGGTCACAGCAGCTTAGCAAGACGGTTTTAATGCCCATTGGAAGAGTGCTGGAGGTCACAGTGGATTAAAAAGACAATATCAATGCCCCTTGGAAGAGTGGTGTAAGTGGCAGTGGAATAAAAAGACAATATCAATGCACCTTGGATGAGTGGTGGATGTTACAGTGGAATTAAAAGACAATATCAATGTCCCTTGGAAGAGTGGTGGATGTTACAGTGGAATAAAAAGACAATATCAATGCCCAGTGGAAGAGATGTGGAGGTCACTGTAGCTTAACAAGACAGTTTTAATGCCCCTTGGAAGAGTGGTGGAGGTCGCAGTGGAATAAAAAAACAAAGTCAATGCCCTTTGGAAGAGTGGTGGAGGTTAGAGTGGAAGAAAAAGACAATACCAATGCCCCTTGGAAGAGCTGTGGAGTTCAGAGTGGTTTATCCAGATGGTTTTAATGCCCCTTGGAAGAGACGTGGAGGTCACTGTAGCTTAACAAGACAGTTTTAATGCCCCTTGGAAGAGTGGTGGGGGTCGCAGTGGAATAAAAAGACAATATCAATGCCCCTTGGAAGAGTGGTGGAGGTTACATGGGAATAAAAAGACAGTATCAATGCCCCTTGGATGAGTGGTGGAGGTTTCAGTGGATTAAAAAGACAATATAAATGGCCCGTGGAAGAGACGTTGAGGTCACAGTAGATTAGCAAGATGGTTTTAATGCCCCTTGGAAGATTGCTGGAGGTCACAGTGGATTAAAAAGACAATATCAATGCCCCTTGCAAGAGTGGTGTAAGCTGCAGTGGAAAAAAAAAAAAATATCAATGCCCCTTGGACGAGTGGTGGATGTTACAGTGGAATTAAAAGACAATACCAATGCCCCGTGGAATAGATGTGGAAGTCACAGTAGCTTAACAAGATGGTTTTAATGCCCCTTGGAGGACTGGTGAAGGTCGCAGCGGAATAAAAAGACAATATCAATGCCCCTTGGAATACTGGTGGAGGTTACAGTGGAATAAAAAGACAATATCAATGCCCCTTGGAAGAGTGGTGGAGGTCGCAGTGGAATAAAAAGACAATGTCAATGCCCCTTGGAAGAGTGGTGGAGGTTAGAGTGGAATAAAAAGACAATACAAATGCCCCTTGGAAGAGCTGTGGAGTTCAGAGTGGTTTAACCACATGGTTTTAATGCCCCTTGGAAGAGACTTCGACGTCACAGTATCTTAACAAGACCATTTTAAAGCCCCTTGGAAGAGTGGTGGAGGTCGCAGTGGATTAAAAAGACAATATCAATGCCACTTTGAAGAGTGGTGGAGGTCGCAGTGGAATAAAAAGACAAAATCAATGCCCCTTGGAAGAGTGGTGGAGGTTACAGTGGAATAAAAAGACAATATCAATGCCCCTTGGAAGAGCTGTGGAGTTCAGAGTGGTTAACCAGACAGTTTTAATGCCCCTTGGAAGAGTGGTGGAGGTCGCAGTGGATTAAAAAGACAATATCAATGCCCCTTGGAAGAGTGGTGGAGGTTAAAGTGGTATAAAAAGACAATATCAATGCCCCTTCCAAGAGCTGCGGAGTTGAGAGTGGTTTAAATTGACGGCTTTAATGCCCCTTTGAAGAGACGTGGAGTTTACAGCAGATTAACAAGACTGTTTTAATGCCCCTTGGAAGAGTGGTGGAGGTCGCAGTGGATTAAAAAGACAATATCAATGCCCATTGGAAGAGTGTTGGAGGTCGCAGTGGAATAAAAAGACAATATCAGTGCCCCTTGGAAGAGTGGGGGACATTACAGTGGAATAAAAAGACAATATCAATGCCCCTTGGAAGAGTGGTGGAGGTTACAATGGAATAAAAAGACAGTATCAATGCCCCTTGGATGAGTGGTGGAGGTTTCAGTGGATTAAAAAGACAATATCAATGGCCCGTGGAAGAGACGTCGAGGTCACAGTAGTTTAGCAAGACGGTTTCAATGCCCCTTGGAAGATTGCTGGAGGTCACAGTGGATTAAAAAGACAATATCAATGCCCCTTGCAAGAGTGGTGTAAGTTGCAGTGGAAAAAAAAGACAATATCAATGCCCCTTGGACGAGTGGTGGATGTTACAGTGGAATTAAAAGACAATACCAATGCCCCGTGGAATAGATGTGGAGGTCACAGTAGCTTAACAAGATGGTTTTAATGCCCCTTGGAGGACTGGTGAAGGTCGCAGCGGAATAAAAAGACAATATCAATGCCCATTGGAATATTGGTGGAGGTTACAGTGAAATAAAAAGACAATATCAATGCCCCTTGGAAGAGTGGTGGAGGTCGCAGTGGAATAAAAAGACAATGTCAATGACCCTTGGAAGAGTGGTGGAGGTTAGAGTGGAATAAAAAGACAATACAAATGCCCCTTGGAAGAGCTGTGGAGTTCAGAGTGGTTTAACCAGATGGTTTTAATGCCCCTTGGAAGAGACTTCGACGTCACAGTATCTTAACAAGACCATTTTAAAGCCCCTTGGAAGAGTGGTGGAGGTCGCAGTGGATTAAAAAGACAATATCAATGCCACTTTGAAGAGTGGTGGAGGTCGCAGTGGAATAAAAAGACAAAATCAATGCCCCTTGGAAGAGTGGTGGAGGTTACAGTGGAATAAAAAGACAATATCAATGCCCCTCGGAAGAGCTGTGGAGTTCAGCGTGGTTTAACCAGACGGTTTTAATGCCCCTTGGAAGAGTGATGGAGGTCGCAGTGGATTAAAAAGACAATATCAATGCCCCTTAGAAGAGAGGTTGATGTCTCAGTGGAATAAAAAGACAATATCAATGCCCCTTGGAAGAGTGGTGGAGGTTAAAGTGGAATAAAAAGACAATATCAATGACCCTTGCAAGAGCTGCGGAGTTGAGAGTGGTTTAAATTGACGGCTTTAATGCCCCTTTGAAGAGAAGTGGAGTTTACTGTAGATTAACAAGACTGTTTTAATGCCCCTTGGAAGAGTGGTGGAGGTTAAAGTGGTATAAAAAGACAATATCAATGCCCCTTCCAAGAGCTGCGGAGTTGAGAGTGGTTTAAATTGACGGCTTTAATGCCCCTTTGAAGAGACGTGGAGTTTACAGCAGATTAACAAGACTGTTTTAATGCCCCTTGGAAGAGTGGTGGAGGTCGCAGTGGATTAAAAAGACAATATCAATGCCCATTGGAAGAGTGTTGGAGGTCGCAGTGGAATAAAAAGACAATATCAGTGCCCCTTGGAAGAGTGGTGGACATTACAGTGGAATAAAAAGACAATATCAATGCCCCTTGGAAGAGTGGTGGAGGTTACAATGGAATAAAAAGACAGTATCAATGCCCCTTGGATGAGTGGTGGAGGTTTCAGTGGATTAAAAAGACAATATCAATGGCCCGTGGAAGAGACGTCGAGGTCACAGTAGTTTAGCAAGACGGTTTCAATGCCCCTTGGAAGATTGCTGGAGGTCACAGTGGATTAAAAAGACAATATCAATGCCCCTTGCAAGAGTGGTGTAAGTTGCAGTGGAAAAAAAAGACAATATCAATGCCCCTTGGACGAGTGGTGGATGTTACAGTGGAATTAAAAGACAATACCAATGCCCCGTGGAATAGATGTGGAGGTCACAGTAGCTTAACAAGATGGTTTTAATGCCCCTTGGAGGACTGGTGAAGGTCGCAGCGGAATAAAAAGACAATATCAATGCCCATTGGAATACTGGTGGAGGTTACAGTGAAATAAAAAGACAATATCAATGCCCCTTGGAAGAGTGGTGGAGGTCGCAGTGGAATAAAAAGACAATGTCAATGACCCTTGGAAGAGTGGTGGAGGTTAGAGTGGAATAAAAAGACAATACAAATGCCCCTTGGAAGAGCTGTGGAGTTCAGAGTGGTTTAACCAGATGGTTTTAATGCCCCTTGGAAGAGACTTCGACGTCACAGTATCTTAACAAGACCATTTTAAAGCCCCTTGGAAGAGTGGTGGAGGTCGCAGTGGATTAAAAAGACAATATCAATGCCACTTTGAAGAGTGGTGGAGGTCGCAGTGGAATAAAAAGACAAAATCAATGCCCCTTGGAAGAGTGGTGGAGGTTACAGTGGAATAAAAAGACAATATCAATGCCCCTCGGAAGAGCTGTGGAGTTCAGCGTGGTTTAACCAGACGGTTTTAATGCCCCTTGGAAGAGTGATGGAGGTCGCAGTGGATTAAAAAGACAATATCAATGCCCCTTAGAAGAGAGGTTGATGTCGCAGTGGAATAAAAAGACAATATCAATGCCCCTTGGAAGAGTGGTGGAGGTTAAAGTGGAATAAAAAGACAATATCAATGACCCTTGCAAGAGCTGCGGAGTTGAGAGTGGTTTAAATTGACGGCTTTAATGCCCCTTTGAAGAGAAGTGGAGTTTACTGTAGATTAACAAGACTGTTTTAATGCCCCTTGGAAGAGTGGTGGAGGTCGAAGTGGATTAAAAAGACAATGTCAATGCTCCTTGAAGGAGTGGTGGAAGTCTCAGTTGAATAAAAAGACAATATCAATGCCCCTTGGAAGAGTGTTGGAGGTTACAGTGGAATAAAAAGACAATATCATTGAACCTTGGAAGAACTGTGGAGTTCACAGTGGTTTAACAATACGGTTTTAATGCACCTTGGAAGAGATGTGGAGGTCACAGTAGCTTAAAATGACAGTTTTATGCCACAAGGAAGAGTGGTTGCGGTCGCACTGGATTAAAAAGACAATATCAATGCCCCTTGGAAGAGTGGTGGAGGTCACAGTGGAATAAAAAGACAATATCAATGCCCCTTGGAAGAGTGGTGGAGGTTACAGTGGAATAAAAAGACAATATCAATGCCCAGTGGAAGAGATGTGGAGGTCAGTGTAGCTTAACAAGACAGTTTTAATGCCCCTTGGAACAGTGGTGGAGGTCGCAGTGGAAAAAAAAAACAATGTCAATGCCCTCTGGAAGAGTGGTGGAGGTTAGAGTGGAAGAGAAAGACAATACCAATGCCCCTTGGAAGAGCTGTGGAGTTCAGAGTGGTGTATCCAAACGGTTTTAATGCCCCTTGGAAAAGACGTGGAGGTCACAATAGCTTAACAAGACTGTTTTAATGCCAATTGGAAGAGTGGTGGAGGTCGCAGTGGATTAAAAAGACAATATCAATGCCCATTGGAAGAGTGTTGGAGGTCGCAGTGGAATAAAAAGACAATATCAGTGCCCCTTGGAAGAGTGGTGGACATTACAGTGGAATAAAAAGACAATATCAATGCCCCTTGGAAGAGTGGTGGAGGTTACCTTGGAATAAAAAGACAATATCAATGCCCCTTGGATGAGTGGTGGAGGTTTCAGTAGATTAAAAAGACAATATCAATGGCCCTTGGAAGAGTGGTGTAAGTTGCAGTGGAATAAAAAGACAATATCAATGCACCTTGGATGAGTGGTGGATGTTACAGTGGAATTAAAAGACAATATCAATGCCCCTTGGAAGAGTGGTGGATGTTACAGTGAAATAAAAAGACAATATCAATGCCCAGTGGAAGAGATGTGGAGGTCACTGTAGCTTAACAAGACAGTTTTAATGCCCCTTGGAAGAGTGGTGGAGGTCGCAGTGGAATAAAAAAACAATGTCAATGCCCTTTGGAAGAGTGGTGGAGGTTAGAGTGGAAGAAAAAGACAATACCAATGCCCCTTGGAAGAGCTGTGGAGTTCAGAGTGGTTTATCCAGACGGTTTTAATGCCCCTTGGAAGAGACGTGGAGGTCACTGTAGCTTAACAAGACAGTTTTAATGCCCCTTGGAAGAGTGGTGGAGGTCGCAGTGGAATAAAAAGACAATATCAATGCCCCTTGGAAGAGTGGTGGAGGTTACATGGGAATAAAAAGACAGTATCAATGCCCCTTGGATGAGTGGTGGAGGTTTCAGTGGATTAAAAAGACAATATCAATGGCCCGTGGAAGAGACGTTGAGGTCACAGTAGATTAGCAAGACGGTTTTAATGCCCCTTGGAAGATTGCTGGAGGTCACAGTGGATTAAAAAGACAATATCAATGCCCCTTGCAAGAGTGGTGGATGTTACAGTGGAATTAAAAGACAATACCAATGCCCCGTGGAAGAGATGTGGAGGTCACAGTAGCTTAACAAGATGGTTTTAATGCCCCTTGGAGGACTGGTGAAGGTCGCAGCGGAATAAAAAGACAATATCAATGCCCCTTGGAATACTGGTGGAGGTTACAGTGGAATAAAAAGACAATATCAATGCCCCTTGGAAGAGTGGTGGAGGTCGCAGTGGAATAAAAAGACAATGTCAATGCCCCTTGGAAGAGTGGTGGAGGTTAGAGTGGAATAAAAAGACAATACAAATGCCCCTTGGAAAAGCTGTGGAGTTCAGAGTGGTTTAACCACATGGTTTTAATGCCCCTTGGAAGAGACTTCGACGTCACAGTATCTTAACAAGACCGTTTTAAAGCCCCTTGGAAGAGTGGTGGAGGTCGCAGTGGATTAAAAAGACAATATCAATGCCCCTTTGAAGAGTGGTGGAGGTCGCAGTGGAATAAAAAGACAAAATCAATGCCCCTTGGAAGAGTGGTGGAGGTTACAGTGGAATAAAAAGACAATATCAATGCCCCTCGAAAGAGCTGTGGAGTTCAGCGTGGTTTAACCAGACGGTTTTAATGCCCCTTGGAAGAGTGAAGGAGGTCGCAGTGGATTAAAAAGACAATATCAATGCCCCTTAGAAGAGAGGTTGATGTCGCAGTGGAATAAAAAGACAATATCAATGCCCCTTGGAAGAGTGGTGGAGGTTAAAGTGGAATAAAAAGACAATATCAATGCCCCTTGCAAGAGCTGCGGAGTTGAGAGTGGTTTAAATTGACGGCTTTAATGCCCCTTTGAAGAGAAGTGGAGTTTACAGTAGATTAACAAGACTGTTTTAATGCCCCTTGGAAGAGTGGTGGAGGTCGAAGTGGATTAAAAAGACAATGTCAATGCTCCTTGAAGGAGTGGTGGAAGTCTCAGTTGAATAAAAAGACAATATCAATGCCCCTTGGAAGAGTGTTGGAGGTTACAGTGGAATAAAAAGACAATATCATTGAACCTTGGAAGAACTGTGGAGTTCACAGTGGTTTAACAATACGGTTTTAATGCACCTTGGAAGAGACGTGGAGGTCACAGTAGCTTAAAATGACGGTTTTATGCCACAAGGAATAGTGGTTGCGGTCACACTGGATTAAAAAGACAATATCAATGCCCCTTGGAAGAGTGGTGGAGGTCACAGTGGAATAAAAAGACAATATCAATGCCCCTTGGAAGAGTGGTGGAGGTTACAGTGGAATAAAAAGACAATATCAATGCCCAGTGGAAGAGATGTGGAGGTCAGTGTAGCTTAACAAGACAGTTTTAATGCCCCTTGGAAGAGTGGGGGAGGTCGCAGCGGAAAAAAAAGACAATATCAATGCCCCTTGGAAGAGTGGTGGAGGTCGCAGTAGAATTAAAAAACAATCTCAATGCCCCTTTGAAGAGTGGTGGAAGTCACAGTGGAATAAAAAGACAAAATCAATGCCCCTTGGAAGAGTGGTGGAGTTTACAGTGGAATAAAAAGACAATATCAATGCCCCTCGGAAGAGCTGTGGAGTTCAGAGTGGTTAACCAGACAGTTTTAATGCTCCTTGGAAGAGTGGTGGAGGTCGCAGTGGATTAAAAAGACAATATCAATGACCCTTAGAAGAGAGGTTGAAGTCGCAGTGGAATAAAAAGACAATATCAATGCCCCTTGGAAGAGTGGTGGAGGTTAAAGTGGAATAAAAAGACAATATCAATGCCCCTTCCAAGAGCTGCGGAGTTGAGAGTGGTTTAAATTGACGGCTTTAATGCCCCTTTGAAGAGACGTGGAGTTTACAGCAGATTAACAAGACTGTTTTAATGCCCCTTGGAAGAGTGGTGGAGGTCGCAGTGGATTAAAAAGACAATATCAATGCCCATTGGAAGAGTGTTGGAGGTCGCAGTGGAATAAAAAGACAATATCAGTGCCCCTTGGAAGAGTGGTGGACATTACAGTGGAATAAAAAGACAATATCAATGCCCCTTGGAAGAGTGGTGGAGGTTACATTGGAATAAAAAGACAGTATCAATGCCCCTTGAATGAGTGGTGGAGGTTTCAGTGGATTAAAAAGACAATATCATTGCCCCTTAGAAGAGAGGTTGAAGTCGCAGTGGAATAAAAAGACAATATCAATGCCCCTTGGAAGAGTGGTGGAGGTTAAAGTGGAATAAAAAGACAATATCAATGCCCCTTGCAAGAGCTGCGGAGTTGAGAGTGGTTTAAATTGACGGCTTTAATGACCCTTTGAAGAGAAGTGGAGTTTACAGTAGATTAACAAGACTGTTTTAATGCCCCTTGGAAGAGTGGTGGAGGTCGAAGTGGATTAAAAAGACAATGTCAATGCTCCTTGAAGGAGTGGTGGAAGTCTCAGTTGAATAAAAAGACAATATCAATGCCCCTTGGAAGAGTGTTGGAGGTTACAGTGGAATAAAAAGACAATATCATTGAACCTTGGAAGAACTGTGGAGTTCACAGTGGTTTAACAATACGGTTTTAATGCACCTTGCAAGAGACGTGGAGGTCACAGTAGCTTAAAATGACGGTTTTATGCCACAAGGAAGAATTGTTGCGGTCGCACTGGATTAAAAAGACAATATCAATGCCCCTTGGAAGAGTGGTGGAGGTCACAGTGGAATAAAAAGACAATATCAATGCCCCTTGGAAGAGTGGTGGAGGTTACAGTGGAATAAAAAGACAATATCAATGCCCAGTGGAAGAGATGTGGAGGTCAGTGTAGCTTAACAAGACAGTTTTAATGCCCCTTGGAAGAGTGGGGGAGGTCGCAGCGGAAAAAAAAGACAATGTCAATGCCCCTTGGAAGAGTGGTGGAGGTCGCAGTAGAATTAAAAAACAATCTCAATGCCCCTTTGAAGAGTGGTGGAAGTCACAGTGGAATAAAAAGACAAAATCAATGCCCCTTGGAAGAGTGGTGGAGTTTACAGTGGAATAAAAAGACAATATCAATGCCCCTCGGAAGAGCTGTGGAGTTCAGAGTGGTTAACCAGACAGTTTTAATGCCCCTTGGAAGAGTGGTGGAGGTCGCAGTGGATTAAAAAGGCAATATCAATGACCCTTAGAAGAGAGGTTGAAGTCGCAGTGGAATAAAAAGACAATATCAATGCCCCTTGGAAGAGTGGTGGAGGTTAAAGTGGTATAAAAAGACAATATCAATGCCCCTTCCAAGAGCTGCGGAGTTGAGAGTGGTTTAAATTGACGGCTTTAATGCCCCTTTGAAGAGACGTGGAGTTTATAGCAGATTAAAAAGACTGTTTTAATGCCCCTTGGAAGAGTGGTGGAGGTCGCAGTGGATTAAAAAGACAATATCAATGCCCATTGGAAGAGTGTTGGAGGTCGCAGTGAAATAAAAAGACAATATCAGTGCCCCTTGGAAGAGTGGTGGACATTACAGTGGAATAAAAAGACAATATCAATGCCCCTTGGAAGAGTGGTGGAGGTTACATTGGAATAAAAAGACAGTATCAATGCCCCTTGGATGAGTGGTGGAGGTTTCAGTGGATTAAAAAGACAATATCAATGGCCCGTGGAAGAGACGTCGAGGTCACAGTAGTTTAGCAAGACGGTTTCAATGCCCCTTGGAAGATTGCTGGAGGTCACAGTGGATTAAAAAGACAATATCAATGCCCCTTGCAAGAGTGGTGTAAGTTGCAGTGGAAAAAAAAGACAATATCAATGCCCCTTGGACGAGTGGTGGATGTTACAGTGGAATTAAAAGACAATACCAATGCCCCGTGGAATAGATGTGGAGGTCACAGTAGCTTAACAAGATGGTTTTAATGCCCCTTGGAGGACTGGTGAAGGTCGCAGCGGAATAAAAAGACAATATCAATGCCCCTTGGAATACTGGTGGAGGTTACAGTGGAATAAAAAGACAATATCAATGCCCCTTGGAAGAGTGGTGGAGGTCGCAGTGGAATAAAAAGACAATGTCAATGCCCCTTGGAAGAGTGGTGGAGGTTAGAGTGGAATAAAAAGACAATACAAATGCCCCTTGGAAGAGCTGTGGAGTTCAGAGTGGTTTAACCAGATGGTTTTAATGCCCCTTGGAAGAGACTTCGACGTCACAGTATCTTAACAAGACCGTTTTAAAGCCCCTTGGAAGAGTGGTGGAGGTCGCAGTGGATTAAAAAGACAATATCAATGCCCCTTTGAAGAGTGGTGGAGGTCGCAGTGGAATAAAAAGACAAAATCAATGCCCCTTGGAAGAGTGGTGGAGGTTACAGTGGAATAAAAAGACAATATCAATGCCCCTCGGAAGAGCTGTGGAGTTCAGCGTGGTTTAACCAGACGGTTTTAATGCCCCTTGGAAGAGTGAAGGATGTCGCAGTGGAATAAAAAGACAATATCAATGCCCCTTGGAAGAGTGGTGGAGGTTAAAGTGGAATAAAAAGACAATATCAATGCCCCTTGCAAGAGCTGCGGAGTTGAGAGTGGTTTAAATTGACGGCTTTAATGCCCCTTTGAAGAGAAGTGGAGTTTACAGTAGATTAACAAGACTGTTTTAATGCCCCTTGGAAGAGTGGTGGAGGTCGAAGTGGATTAAAAAGACAATGTCAATGCTCCTTGAAGGAGTGGTGGAAGTCTCAGTTGAATAAAAAGACAATATCAATGCCCCTTGGAAGAGTGTTGGAGGTTACAGTGGAATAAAAAGACAATATCATTGAACCTTGGAAGAACTGTGGAGTTCACAGTGGTTTAACAATACGGTTTTATTGCACCTTGGAAGAGACGTGGAGGTCACAGTAGCTTAAAATGACGGTTTTATGCCACAAGGAAGAGTGGTTGCGGTCGCACTGGATTAAAAAGACAATATCAATGCCCCTTGGAAGAGTGGTGGAGGTCACAGTGGAATAAAAAGACAATATCAATGCCCCTTGGAAGAGTGGTGGAGGTTACAGTGGAATAAAAAGACAATATCAATGCCCAGTGGAAGAGATGTGGAGGTCAGTGTAGCTTAACAAGACAGTTTTAATGCCCCTTGGAAGAGTGGGGGAGGTCGCAGCGGAAAAAAAAGACAATATCAATGCCCCTTGGAAGAGTGGTGGAGGTCGCAGTAGAATTAAAAAACAATCTCAATGCCCCTTTGAAGAGTGGTGGAAGTCACAGTGCAATAAAAAGACAAAATCAATGCCCCTTGGAAGAGTGGTGGAGTTTACAGTGGAATAAAAAGACAATATCAATGCCCCTCGGAAGAGTTGTGGAGTTTAGTGTTGAGCCACCCCCGTAGTGTTTGAGTTCGGTTCGGTTCGTCGAACACCTTCGAACACCGTTAAAACCAATGGCAGGCAAACAAAAACACATAGAAACACATAGAAAACACCTTCAAAGGTGTCCAAAAGCTGACAAACTGCTCAGAAGACACAACTAACACATGGAAAAGTGACAAGTACATATAGTCATGCGAAAAGAAAAGAGGTGGAGGAGTAAAAGGAGGGGAAGACACAGATATAGGCATGTCATGCCCTTCTAAAATCCAAAAAGTGAGAAGTTGACACGTTCAGTCCGCTCCTGCCCGTGCCACCTCCGCGTCGCCGGGTTTGTGCCAGAGCCGCGGTGAACCCTGACGGCCAGCCCCCCTCTCCCAATACTGGTGCCTGTCCGCTGGTGGGTCGAGCGAGCCCCCCTGTGGTGGAGGCAGCTCTAAGCTTTTTAATTTAAATTGTCTCTCTAATTTGAATGAATACACTTTAAATCCATTTACAAGGATCTATTGGAGGGCAAGTCTCATGCCAGCAGCCGCGTAATTCCAGCTCCAGTAGCGTCCACTAAACTGCTGCAGTTAAAAAGCTTTTATAAGGATCGAGCTCGGCTGTCCACCGCAAGGCATCCTACTGCCAGTCCCAGCCCCTATGCCTTGGGGTGCCTCCTGATGCTCTTCACTGAGTATCCCGTGGTCCCGAAGCATTTCCTTTGAAAAAATTAAGTGTCCAAACTACAGGTGGTGTAGCTTGGTTAACAGCTGGGATAATCCGCTGACTAGCAGACACTGCTACTAGGCACAAAGTATTTCCTGGGCTAGATGCAGTTAAAAATTTGTAATTAGATACTCTCGTTGGATGCTGAGAAAGCATTCCATAGAGTCTCCTGGCACGCCATATATGATTCTCTTAAAAAGCTTGGGGTAGGGGTCTAGGGGACCCTTTTATAGCCAAAATCACGGCCCTGTATCGCAATACGTCACCTAGGCTGAAGATAAATGGAACTGTAGCACCCTGAGGGCTCGGTTGCTACAGAGGTATTGCACCTCACCCAGAGGTGTGATATCTCACTCTCAGGTAAGGATGTAGTGTGGATCAGGACCCGACACCTGCATGCATTACACCACATTGCCGTGGGGCAGGGCGACCAATATGCCCCTGAGATAGTCCCTGTCCCTGGCTGGAGTGGGGGGAGGGAACACTGAGGAAGGGGAACCCTGTAGTGCAGGAGCAGGGAGGAAGCAGTTCCTGGGTGCATTGAGAAGGGAGTATAAAAGGTGGGCACCATCTTAGTTCAGTGCAGAGAAGTCTGAGCAGAAGTGGCAGGGAGCAGGGGCTCTACATGAGCTCTGCTCCGGAGGCGGGCCTAGTAACAGAGGCCCAGGCCTGGAAGAGGGAGAAGGAAGGAAGAGGAGCGGAGAAGGCTCCAGGAACGAGGAACGAAGGGATCTCAGGGGTGTGGACGGGCGAGTCGCCACCGCACGCCCGAATCCACCTGCGTGGAGGGGTCAGGCCAAAGGGGGAGACCGGTCCCCGAAACTAGTGGAGGCAGGAAACGACCCTCAGCTAGAAACAGGAGGCTGTTACATTTTATGTGGCGCAGCCCCTCGCTACACCCGCTAGGAAGGCACCACATAGGGTCAGGGAAACTGGCGCCAAGTTTACCAAGAGGAGGCCCGAGGCAGCCGGACAGAAGGGTTGGTAAGAAAGGCCAGACAAAGGACACACAAAGGGGGTGTCCTGTGAAGCACTCCAAAGTTATCTGGGAGTTGTCTGAGCCCCTCACCTGGTGAGCACAGTACGACGTGGGCAGCCATTACCTGCAGACGTGGTCTGGATAATAAGAACTGTGAGTAAAGGCCCTGGACTGCATCACTGACTCCGTGTCATTACTGCTGCTGCCCTGCACCATCACCCCCATCCTCCGCATACACTGCCCTGAGGCTATACTCCTCCCGTGGGGAGTTATGCTATGCTCTGCTGCACCCACAACACCAGCCTCAGCGGTCTGCCCTGGAGCGGCGGTTCACTCTGACCGCAATCCACGGGTGGCGTAGTCGGACATTTAAACATCAAAACCACATAAATAGTTCCGCCACTGGTTTGACTGCCCTGAGCCACGGAACCGGGTTGCCGCCACGGAGACTACAACCACCAGCATCCACCAAAAAGGGTCCGGCTCCGGGTGTCCCAAGGCCCAGGGGGCGCGTCAGAACATTTTCATCACCTTTCACAATCACCAATGGGACAAGGCAGGGATGTTCTCTGTCCCCTCTCTTATACATCCTAGTGACGGAGCACCTGCTCTCATCAATTCGCCATAACCCCAATATTAGGTGGATTGAGGTGGGAGGCACCGAGTACAAGTGCTCTCTATTTGCTGATGATGTCCTAGTATATATCACTCAATCACATATATCCATCCATGCTGTTATGGCTGAAATAGATCACTTTGTTACATGGTCAAATTTTAAAATCAATGCAGCGAAGTCTGAGGCCCTCGATGTCTCCCTCCCCAAATCCATATAGGATTCCATCCAGTCCAACTTTCCCTTTGCCTGGCCCTCACAGGGTATCAAATACTTAGGAATTCCTATTTATAGAGACCTCTCCCATCTATGTTATCTTAATTTTGGGACCTTTATTGAACAACTCCATACAGACCACGGTTGGCAAGTTAGAACTGTAAGATTCACTACGTGAACCACTGGTGTTTTGTGGAAAAGCACATGTACACTGTGTTCCAAATTATTATGCAAAAAGTGTTTAGGAGTGATAAGGGAAGAATTTGTTTGTTTGTCAGTTAAACTCATTGATGGTGATGTGTGTCAGGGCTCTTTATATCACTGTAAGCAATTGCAGACACCTGTGCTAATTAGTTTGGCAGGTGTGTCCAATGAAAGGCAAGACTACTTAAGAAGGCTGTCTCACATTATTAAGCAGCCTACATTTTCTGCCAAAATGGGAAAGAAAAAGGATGTGTCGGCTGCTGAGAAGCAACAAATTGTGGAGTGTTTAGGTCAAGGCATGACTACAATCAACATTGTACGATGATCAGGATGAAGTATCTTGGCAATCAAGAAGTATGTAGCTGATTCACAGTACACACGTGTGCGTGCTGATAAGGGCAAATTGAGGACTCTTTCCTACAGGCAATTACGTCAGGTTGAAAGAGCAGCGGCAAAAAAGCCATAGCAGCAGACAAGTTTTTGAAGCTGCTGGTGCCTCCAACGTCCCCCGAACAACAAGATGCAGGGTCCTTCAGAGGTTTGCAGCTGTGCATACGCCATCCTGTCGACCTCCTCTATCCACTTCACACAAGCAGAAATGGCTCCAGTGGGCCAAACATTACATGAAGACTGATTTCAAAACTGTTTTGTTCACGGATGAGTGCCGTGCAACGCTCGATGGTCCAGATGGATGGAGTGGAGGATGGCTGGTTGATGGACACCCCACGCAAACACGGCTACAGCGCCAACAAGGAGGAGGTGGAGTAATGTTTTGGGCTGGAATCATGGGGAGAGAGATTGTCGGCCCCTTTAGGGTCCCTGAAGGCGCTAAAGATGAACTCCATAATGTATGTGGATTTTCTCAAACAGCACTTCCTGCCATGGTTCAAGAAGAAGAACCGTGTATTTCACAGCAAGATCATTTTTTTGCATGATAATGCACCATCTCATGCTGCACATAAAACATCTGCATCTCTGGCTGATATGGGCATAAAATGGGACAAACTTATGGTGTGACCCCCATGCTCCCCTGACCTCTACCCCATTCAGAACCTTTGGAGCATCATTAAAAGGAGTGTCTATGATGGCGGGAGGCAGTTCACATCTAAGCAACAGCTCTGGGAGGGTATTCTGTCCTCATGCAAAACAATTGAAGCAGAAACCATCCAAAACCTGACAAATTCAATGGACGAGAGAGTTCAGAAGCTCCTTTCGAACAAGGGGTCCTATGTGAAAATGTAACATCACCTAGAATAAAGTTTTGAGTTGAAAACTGTTTGATTTCAGTTTCTAACAACCTGCTAATGCTTATAATTTCAAAAATGACCATTTTTTTCGTCTTTATTAAAATGAAAAGGTTGATCGAAAAGTTTGGGGGATCTAAGAGTGTGGCAACCCAGTAGTCATGATTACTTCGAATTCTGACAATATGAGGGTCATGCTGCAGGTAGTGCAGCAAGAAGGCACTTATGTGTCTTGCGCATCTCGGAGCCCCAAAATTGTTTTCCGGGCTAGATGCAGCTAAAAATTATTATTAATTTTAAATCTGGTGAAGCTTTAGTATAGATGGCCTAATAGGATCAGTGCTGCACACTGCTACAAAGCCCAAATTATTTTCCAGTCAAGATACAGATAAACATGATTAGTAATTTTAAATCTGGTGGAGCTTATTATAGATGGCCTAATAGAATCAGTGCTGCACACTGCTACAAAGCCCAAATTATTTTCCAGCCAAGATACAGATAAACATGATTAGTAATTTGAAAGCTTAAAACGGTTGGTAGGGTGATTTTAACCAATCATCAAGCTTTTACTCTCCCCAGGATGACACAGGGGTAGAAAAGTCGTTTCGGATCCATGATTTGTTCATCTTTATGAACGTGAGTCTGTCTACATTATCAGTGGAGAGCCGCGTGCGCTTATCTGTCAGCACACCACCAGCAGCGCTGAACACACGTTCAGACAGAACGCTGGCTGCGGGGCATGACAAGATCTCCAAGGCGTAAGTGGCTAGCTCCGGCCATTTATCCAGATTGGAAGCCCAAAAAGAGCAAGGGTCCAGTGACACAGTCATGGCTTCAATGTTTACTTGGAGATACTCCTGTACCATCGTCTCTAGGCGTTGACTATGTGTCAGACTTCTTGTCTCCTGTGGCCTTGCAAAGGATGGGCTAAAAAAGTGGTGAAATGATTCCGCAAAATTGATGTTACCAGCAGATACTGTGGTTCTGTTACGGTTTGAGTGCTGAACACTTGACGGTCCCACGGTTGGCAAGTTGGAACTGTGAGATTCACTACGTGCACCACTGGTATTTTGTGGAAAAGCACATGTAAGATTCTGCAACAGTCTCTGTTGATACTCCTGCATGCGTGCATCCCTTTCTATGGCAGGAATAATTTCTGCAAATTTACTTTTGCACCGGGGATCTAACAGTGTGGCAACCCAGTAGTCAGGATTATTTCTAATTCTCACAATTCGAGGGTCATGTTGCAGGTAGTGCAGCAAGAAGGCACTCATGTGTGTTGCGCATCCAGGAGCACCAAGTCCCTGTTGTGTTGGTGGCGAGGTAACAATCATGCTTCCTTCCTCTGTCCTCTCCCCCCAACCTCGCACAACAGAAATGTGATCAAGGTCTCCCTCATCTGATGAGTCTTCCATCAGTTCGTCCTCCACTTCTTCCTGGGCTCCTGCACCTTCCTCACTAGTTTGGCTGCTACCATGCGCGCTGGTAAAACCATCTCCCCCACCCTCACATGCCTGCCGCCTTGGTGCTGCCGACCGTCTGGACCTTGCAGATGTTAGCCCTTCCGCATACAACTCCTCCTCCTCTACTTCCTCCACCTCCTCTTGTGCCACCACCTGACTCCGAATTCTGTTTAACATGTGCTCCAGCATGTAAATCACCGGAATAGTCATGCTGATAATGGCATCGTCAGCACTAAACATCTTCGTCGCCATTTCAAAACTGTGTAGAAGGGTGCATAGGTCCCTGATCTGAGACCACTCCTCCAGCGTGATTTGCCCCACCTCTGGATCTCGTTGGCCCAGGCTATACGTCAGAACGTATTGCACCAGGGCTTGTCGGTGCTGCCACAGTCGCTGCAACATGTGCAGAGTTGAATTCCACCGGGTAGGCACATCGCATTTTAGCCGGTGAAGTGGCAGGCCCAACGACTTCTGTAGAGATGTAAGTCGCTGAGCTGCGGGATGCGAACGGCGGAAGTGAGCACACAGCGACCGTGCCCTATGCAGAAGGCCATCTAGTCTGGGATAGTGGGCTAAAAATTGCTGGACAACCAGGTTCAACACGTGAGCCATACAAGGCACGTGTGTGACATTGCCCCGGCGAAGGGCCGCACCCAGGTTTGCAGCATTGTCGCACACGGCCTTCCCTGGTTTCAGGTCCAGTGGAGACAACCATTCATGAAATTCGTTCTCCAGAGCTGACCACAACTCCTCAGCTGTGTGACTCACATTTCCCAGACATTTCAATGTAAAAACCGCCTGATGACGTTGAGCCCTACTGCCAGCATAGTAAGGAGGTGTGCAGGATCCCTTCTGCGCAGTTAGAAAGCTTGTGGCATGACCAGACAGGCTTTGGGTGCAGGTGGAAGACCGAGAGGAGGTTGAGGAGGCAGAAGCAGTGGAGGAACTTTGACATAAAGAGGATTGACGCACAACTCGTGGGGACGGCAAGACTTGGACAGCAGCCCCTTGTCCTGCTGTCACCATAGTTACCCAGTGCCCAGTCAGCGACATGTAACGCCCCTGTCCATGCCTACTCATCCAAGTGTCTGTGGTGAAATACACCCTGTCACACACAGAGTTTCTCAAAGAAGCGGTGATGTTGTGTGCGACATGCTGGTGGAGCGCAGGCACACCTTTCTTTGAGAAGTAGTGCCGACTGGGCATCTGGTACTGGGGCACTGCGACGGACATAAGGTCTCGAAAATCCTCTGTGTCCACCAGGCGGAAAGGCAGCATTTCTGTAGCCAAGAGCTTGCAGATGGTGAAATTCAACCTCTTAGCTTTCTCATGGCTAGGAGGAAATGGTCTTTTACTTGTCCACATCTGAGGGACCGAGGGCTGGCTATTGTGCTTAGACGGGGTTGATAAGGGTGTCCCCGGCAAACTGCCGGTCTGTGAGGAAGATGCAGGCGGACATGTTAGGTTGCCTTGATCCAAAGGTGGTGCTATCGATGTCGGACAGCGCTCAACACCAGCTGGTGTTACCACCTCCAAAGAAAATGATGACCTGCCAATCACGCTGGCTGTTGCGGTTAAAGAGGTGGCAGGTCTGCGCCCCAAAACAGGTGTGATTGCTGTCCCCCCAGTCACAGAGGATGAAGAGGCCGCGGATGCACAAGATATGGCAGACGGTGGTTGGCCCGGCCGGCTAGGCCGCATTGTAGCACACTGAGCTTCCTACTGCAACTTATGCTTCATGTCCATGTGCCGGTTCATGCATGAAGTACTCAAACTATGTATTTTTTGGCCTCTACTTAGCTTTTGCTGACAAATGTTACAGATAACACGAGTTGGGTCATCTTTATCGATCTGAAAAAATGCTCAGGCTATGCAAGGCTTAGCACCCATGCGACCTGAAGAGCCACCACGACTTGTGGTGAGAGGCAGAGTTGTGTTTGAGGATGCAGTTGTTGACGTGCTTCCAGTACTACGTCTCTGTCCAGGAAGGCGCAACCTGACCTCGTCGTCACTAGCATCTTCCTCCACCTCCTCTGCTGACCTCATCTCTTGGCTGACTGTGGGTTGACAGTAAGTGGGATCTCCAACCTCATCATCATCACCCTGTGCGTTATCACACCCGTCGTCCTCAGAGCCAACCTGTTCCTGCCCTGACAAAAAAATAAAGTTGTCGCTCCAATCAGGTATTTGAGTCTTATCATCGTCTTCCTCATTGTCTCCACCAACAGGAGTTACAGTTTGGGAATGAGGGTCTACATTATGGTCAGAACCTTCTGCGTCTGGTCCTGGATCCAACTCATAAAGATTCTGGGCATCAGTGCAGATCATTTCCTCGTCTGGATTCACAGAAGCGCTGGAGTCGACCTCTGATTCCCAGGCTATAGTATGAGTAAACAGCTCTGCAGACTCAACCATCTGTTCTACCTCATACTCAGATGGGCAGCTAGAGATTTGGGAGCTGTGAGGAAGCAAGTGCGATTGGGGTGACACCTTTGAGGACTGGAGTATTTGTGATGTTGAAGTTGATGTGGAGGAGAGCCCACTTAAAGGGGCACTTGATATCCGTTGAAGCACCTGCTGTTTTTGTGCCTCATCTGGAATTTGTAGCGATTGGCGTGGCCGTAAGAAAGGGATCTTATCACATTGTCCGCTAAAAGAAGTAGACATTTTAGTTTGGCTGGAAGATGGTCTTTCTTCTGCAGATGTTACTGTTGCTTTAACACCTACCCCACGGACACAACCTTTTTTCCCCTTCCCAACATGCCTATTCCCCTTTCCACCAGCAGCAGGCCTTTTTCCACTCATTTTGGTGGTTAACTAATTCACAACTCTGGAGTTGTTCGCACAAAAAAACAATGGATGGGAACCGAGCAGAGCTGAGTGGCCAAACTGTGGTATTAGGCCAAAACTATTGGCTGGGTTAGATGCAGAAAAAAATTATATTCAATTTGCAACCTGATGGAGGTCAGTATAGATGGACTAATAGAGAAAGTCCCACACACTGCTAGAAGGCCAAATATTTTTTCAGAGCTAGATGCAGATAAAAATTATTTTTAATTTGCAACCTGATGGAGGTCAGTATAGATGGACTAATAGAGAAAGTCCCACACACTGCTAGAAGGCCAAATATTTTTTCAGAGGTAGATGCAGAAAAAAATATATTCAGTTTGCAACCTGATGGAGGTCTGTATAGATGGATTAATAGAACAAGTCCCACACACAGCTAGATGCCCAATATTTTTTCAGAGGTAGATGCAGAAAAAAATATATTCAGTTTGCAACCTGATGGAGGTCAGTATAGATGGACTAATACAACAAGTCCCACACACAGCTAGAAGCCCAATATTTTTTCAGAGGTAGATGCAGAAAAAAATATATTCAGTTTGCAACCTGATGGAGGTCTGTATAGGTGGATTAATAGAACAAGTCCCACACACAGCTAGAAGCCCAATATTTTTTCAGAGGTAGATGCAGAAAAAAATATATTCAGTTTGCAACCTGATGGAGGTCTGTATAGATGGATTAATAGAACAAGTCCCACACACAGCTAGAAGCCCAATATTTTTTCAGAGGTAGATGAAGAAAAAAATATATGCAGTTTGCAACCTGATGGAGGTCAGTATAGATGGACTAATACAACAAGTCCCACACACAGCTAGAAGCCCAATATTTTTTCAGAGCTAGATGCAGAAAAAAATTATATTCAATTTGCAACCTGATGGAGGTCAGTATAGATGGACTAATAGAATGATGCTATGCCCAAAAGATTTTACTTCACTAGGTGCAGTAAAAAAATTGGTATTCTATACACAGGTGGTATATCTTGCAACACAGATAGGCTACTCCACTGACTAACACACTCTGCAATAGGCCAAAAAGGATTAGCTTTGCTAGATTCAGCCAAATGCTGTGAAAAAAACTTGCACAGCACTGGCACAGACCTGCCTGGCAAAAACTGATAGGAACTGATGTAACCTAGTCCTGAAAAGGACTCCAATTACAATTAGTCTTTACTCCCACAATCTATCTATTTAAGAGCACAGACCTGCCTGATAAAAGTCGTAGGAAATGCTGTAACCTAGTCCTTAAAAGGACTGCAATCACAACTATTCCCTACTCCCAAGCTATCTGTAGATTTGTGCGAAAATTGGCTTGAAATTAACAAGGTATAGCGCACACAGCAACAGCGGTGCCGTCTAACACGCAGCTGCAGCAGTGAGAAAATGGTGGCGACGGGGAAAATGGCTTGGTCTTATAGGGCAAGGACATGTGACATACACTGCCAATGACACATGCCCTTGCTTGTGTGAAAAAAAGCACTTCGCTCCGTGTGTGCGCTGCTGATAGGCTGACAGATTGCACCTCCCCACTGTAAATGCGGGAAAGAGAAAAAAAATGGAGATCTTCATTGTTCCTGCAGAGATCCATCCCCTGCCCCTCCCCCCACCCCGCTGTACACTCAAACTGCGTATTAACATTAATTTTCATCATTACTGAGAAAAAATCCAGTTATGATTTTGGTGCACGAACAGTTATCGAACATAACCTCGAACAGCCGAATTTTTCTCAAATTGTTCGTGTTCGCCGAACGGCTCGAACACCGCCCAAAACAGCTCGAATTTGAGATTGGCGAACAGTTCGAGTAGAACAACGCTCATCTCTAGTGGAGTTCAGAGTGGTTAACCAGACAGTTTTAATGCCCCTTGGAAGAGTGGTGGAGGTCGCAGTGGATTAAAAAGACAATATCAATGACCCTTAGAAGAGAGGTTGAAGTCGCAGTGGAATAAAAAGACAATATCAATGCCCCTTGGAAGAGTGGTGGAGGTTAAAGTGGAATAAAAAGACAATATCAATGCCCCTTGCAAGAGCTGCGGAGTTGAGAGTGGTTTAAATTGACGGCTTTAATGCCCCTTTGAAGAGACGTGGAGTTTACAGCACATTAACAAGACTGTTTTAATGCCCCTTGGAAGAGTGGTGGAGGTCAAAGTGGATTAAAAAGACAATGTCAATGCTCCTTGAAGGAGTGGTGGAAGTCTCAGTTGAATAAAAAGACAATATCAATGCCCCTTGGAAGAGTGTTGGAGGTTACAGTGGAATAAAAAGACAATATCAATGAACCTTGGAAGAACTGTGGAGTTCACAGTGGTTTAACAATACGGTTTTAATGCACCTTGGAAGAGACGTGGAGGTCACTGTAGCTTAAAATGACGGTTATATGCCACAAGGAAGAGTGGTTGCGGTCGCACTGTATTAAAAAGACAATATCAATGCCCCTTGGAAGAGTGGTGGAGGTTACAGTGGAATAAAAAGACAATATCAATGCCAAGTGGAAGAGATGTGGAGGTCACTGTAGCTTAACAAGACAGTTTTAATGCCCCTTGGAAGAGTGGTGGAGGTCGCAGTGGAATAAAAGACAATGTCAATGCTCCTTGAAGGAGTGGTGGAAGTCTCAGTTGAATAAAAAGACAATATCAATGCCCCTTGGAAGAGTGTTGGAGGTTACAGTGGAATAAAAAGACAATATCAATGAACCTTGGAAGAACTGTGGAGTTCACAGTGGTTTAAAAATATGGTTTTAATGCACCTTGGAAGAGACGTGGAGGTCACTGTAGCTTAAAATGACAGTTTTATGCCACAAGGAAGAGTGGTTGCGGTCGCACTGTATTAAAAAGACAATATCAATGCCCCTTGGAAGAGTGGTGGACGTTACAGTGGAATAAAAAGACAATATCAATGCCCAGTGGAAGAGATGTGGAGGTCACTGTATCTTAACAAGACAGTTTTAATGCCCCTTGGAAGAGTGGTGGAGGTCGCAGGGGAATAAAAAAACAATGTCAATGCCCTTTGGAAGAGTGGTGGAGGTTAGAGTGGAAAAAAAAGACAATACCAATGCCCCTTGGAAGAGCTGTGGAGTTCAGAGTGGTTTATCCAGACGGTTTTACTGCCCCTTGGAAGAGACGTGGAGGTCACAGTAGCTTAACAAGACAGTTTTAATGCCCCTTGGAAGAGTGGTGGAGGTCGCAGTGGATTAAAAAGACAATATCAATGCCCATTGGAAGAGTGTTGGAGGTTACAGTGGAATAAAAAGACAATATCAGTGCCCCTTGGAAGAGTGGTGGACATTACAGTGGAATAAAAAGACAATATCATTGCCCCTTGGAAGAGTGGTGGAGGTTACAGTGGAATAAAAAGACAATATCAATGCCCAGTGGAAGAGATGTGGAGGTCACTGTATCTTAACAAGACAGTTTTAATGCCCCTTGGAAGAGTGGTGGAGGTCGCAGTGGAATAAAAAAACAATGTCAATGCCCTTTGGAAGAGTGGTGGAGGTCACAGTGGATTAAAAAGACAATATCAATGCCCCTTGGAAGAGTGGAGTAGGTCGTAGTGGAATAAAAAGACAATATCAATGCCCCTTGGACGAGTGGTGGATGTTACAGTGGAATTAAAAGACAATATCAATGCCCCTTGGAAGAGTGGTGGAGGTTACAGTGGAATAAAAAGACAATATCAATGCCCAGTGGAAGAGTGGTTAAGGTTGCAGTGAATTAAAAAGACAATATCAATGCCCATTGGAAGAGTGGTTAAGGTCGCAGTGGAATAAAAAGACAAAATCAATGCCCCTTGGAAGAGCTGTGGAGTACAGAGTGGTTTAACCAGACGGTTTTAATGCCATTTGGAAGAGAGGTGAAGGTCACAGTAGCTTAACAAGACTGTTTTAATGACCTTGGAAGAGTGGTGGAGGTCGCAGTGGATTAAAAAGACAAAATCAATGCCCTTTGGAAGAGTGGTGGAGGTCGCAGTGGAATAAAAAGACAATATCAATGCCCCTTGGAAGAGTGGTGGAGGTTACATTGGAATAAAAAGACAATATCAATGCCCAGTGGAAGAGTTGTGGAGGTCACTGTAGCTTAACAATATGGTCTTAATGCCGCTTGGAAGAGTGGTGGAGGTCGCAGCGGAATAAAAAGACAATGTCAATGCCCCTTGGAAGAGTGGTGGAAGTTAGAGTGGAAAAAAACGACAATACCAATGCTCCTTGGAAGAGCGGTAGAGTTTAGAGTAGTTTAAATTGACGGATTTAATGCACCTTGGAAGAGACGTGGAGGTAACAATGGATTAAAAAGACAATATCAATGCCCCATGGAAGAGTAGTGGAGGTCGCAGTGGAATAAAAGACAATATCAATGCCCCGTGGAAGGGACGTGGAGGTCACAGTAGCTTAACAAGATGGTTTTATTGCCCCTTGGAAGAGAGGTGGAGGTCGCAGTTGATTAAAAAGACAATATCAATGCCACTTTAAAGAGTGGTGGAGGTCGCAGTGGAATAAAAAGACAATATCAATGCCCCTTGGAAGAGCTTTGGAGTTCAGAGTGGTTTAACTTGATGGTTTTAATGCCCCTTGGAAGAGACGTGGAGGTCACAGTAGCTCAACTAGACGGTTTTAATGCCCCCTGGAAGAGTGGTGGAGGTCGCAGTGGATTAAAAAGACAATATCAATGCCCCTTGGTAGAGTGGTGGAGGTCGCAGTGGAATAAAAAGACAATATCAATGCCCCATGGAATTGACGTGGTGTTCAAAGTAGCTTAACATCAAGGGTTTAATGCCCCTTGGAAGAGTGGTGGAGGTCGCAGTTGATTAAAAAGACAATATAAATGCCCCTTGGAAGAGTGGTGGAGGTCACAGTGGAATAAAAAGACAATATCAATGCCCCTTGGAAGGGTAGTGGAGGTCGCAGTGGAATAAAAAGATAATATCACTGCCCCTTGGAAGAGTGGTGGAGGTGACAGTGGAATAAAAAGACAATATCAATGCCTCTTGGAAGAGCTGTGGAGTTCAGAGAAGTTAAACCAGATGGTTTTAAAGCCCCTTGGAAGGGACGTGGAGGTCACAGTAGCTTAACAAAACGGTTTTAATGCCCCTTGGAAAAGTGGTGGAGGTTGCAGTGGATTAAAAAGACAATATCAATTCCTCTTGGAAGAGTGTTGGAGGTCGCAGCGGAAAAAAAAGACAATATCAATGCCCCTTGGAAGAGTGGTGGAGGTCGCAGTAGAATTAAAAAACAATCTCAACGCCCCTTTGAAGAATGGTGGAAGTCGCAGTGGAATAAAAAAACAAAATCAATGCCCCTTGGAAGAGTGGTGGAGGTTACAGTGGAATAAAAAGACAATATCAATGCCCCTCGGAAGAGCTGTGGAGTTCAGAGTGGTTTAACCAGACAGTTTTAATGCCCCTTGGAAGAGTGGTGGAGGTCGCAGTGGATTAAAAAGACAATATCAATGCCCCTTAGAAGAGAGGTTGAAGTCGCAGTGGAATAAAAAGACAATATCAATGCCCCTTGGAAGAGTGGTGGAGTTTACAGTGGAATAAAAAGACAATAATAATGCCCCTTAGAAGAGCTTTGGAGTTCAGAGTGGAATAACCAGACGGTTTTAACGCTCCTTGGAAGAGACGTGATGGTCACAGTAACTTATCAAGACGGTTTAATTGCCCCCTGGTAGAGTGGTGGAGGTCGCAGTGGAGTAAAAAAACAATATCAATGCCCCTTGGAAGATTGGTGGAGGTTACAGTGGAATAAAAAGACATTATCAATGCCCCTTCGAAGACATGTGGATGTCACAGTAGCTTAACAAGACGGTTTTAATGCCCCTTGGAGAGTGGTGGAGGTCGCAGTGGAATAAAAAGACAATGTCAATGCCCCATGGAAGAGTGGTGGAGGTTAGAGTTGAATAAAAAGACAATACAAATGCCCCTTGGAAGAGTGGTGGAGGTTACAGTGGAATAAAAAGACAATATCAATACCCCTCGGAAGAGCTGTGGAGTTCAGAGTGGTTTAACCAGATGTTTTTAATGCCCCTTTGAAGAGACTTCGACGTCACAGTAGCTTAACAAGACCGTTTTAAAGCCCCTTGGAAGAGTGGTGGAGGTCGCAGTGGATTAAAAAGACATTATCAATGCCCCTTTGAAGAGTGGTGGAGGTCACAGTGGAATAAAAAGACAAAATCAATGCCCCTTGGAAGAGTGGTGGAGGTTACAGTGGAATAAAAAGACAATATCAATACCCCTCGGAAGAGCTGTGGAGTTTAGAGTGGTTTAACCAGACGGTTTTAATGCCCCTTGGAAGAGACGTGGAGGTCACAGAAGCTGAACAAGACTGTTTTAATGCCCCTTGGAAGAGTGGTGGAGGTCGCAGTGGATTAAAAAGACAATATCAATGCCCCTTAGAAGAGAGGTTGAAGTCGCAGTCGAATAAAAACACAATATCAATGCCCCTTGGAAGAGTGATGGAGGTTAAAGTGGAATAAAAAGACAATATCAATGCCCCTTGCAAGAGCTGCGGAGTTGAGAGTGGTTTAAATTGACCGCTTTAATGCCACTTTGAAGAGACGTGGAGTTAACAGTAGATTAACAAGACTGTTTTAATGCCCCTTGGAAGAGTGGTGGAGGTCGAAGTGGATTAAAAAGACAATGTCAATGCTTCTTGAAGGAGTGGTGGAAGTCTCAGTTGAATAAAAAGACAATATCAATGCCCCTTGGAAGAGTGTTGGAGGTTTCAGTGGAATAAAAAGACAATATCAATGCCCCTTTGAAGATCTTTGGAGTTCAGAGTGGTTTAACAATACGGTTTTAATGCCCCTTGGATGAGACGTGGAGGTCACAGTAGCTTAAAATGACGGTTTTATGCCACAAGGAAGAGTGGTGGCTGTCGCACTGTATTAAAAAGACAATATTAATGCCCAGTGGAAGAGTGGTGGAGGTCACAGTGGAATAAAAAGACAATATCAATGCCCAGTGGAAGAGTGGTGGAGGTTACAGTTTAATAAAAAGACAATATCAATGCCCAGTGGAAGAGATGTGGAGGTCACTGTAGCTTAACAAAACAGTTTTAATGCCCCTTGGAAGAGTGGTGGAGGTCGCAGTGGAATAAAAAAACAATGTCAATGCCCTTTGGAAGAGTGGTGGAGGTTAGATTGGAAGAAAAAGACAATACCAATGCCCCTTGGAAGAGTTGTGGAGTTAAGAGTGGTTTAACCAGACGGTTTTATTGCCCCTTGGAAGAGACGAGGAGGTCACAGTAGCTTAACAAGACGGTTTTAATGCCCCTTGGAAAAGTGGTGGAGGTTGCATTGGATTAAAAAGACAATATCAATGCCCCTTGGAAGATTTGTGGAGGTCGCAGTGGAATTAAAAAACAGTATCAATGCCCCATGGAAGGGACGTAGAGTTCACAGTAGCTAAACAAGACGGTTTTAATGCCACTCGGAAGAGTGGTGGAGGTCGCAGTGGATTAAAAAGACAATATCAATGCCCCTTGGAAGAGTGGTGGAGGTCGCAGTGGAATAAAAAGTCAATATCAATGCCCCTTGAAGAGTGGTGGAGGTTAATGTCGAATAAAAAGACATTATCAATGCTCCTTGGAAGAACTGTGGAGTACAGAATGGTTTAACCATATGGTTTTATTGCCCCATAGAAGAGACGTAGAGGTCACAGTAGCTTATCAAGACTGTTTTAATGCCCCTTGGAAGAGTGGTGGAGGTCGCAGTGGTTTAAAAAGACAATATCACTGCCCCTTAGAAGAGTGGTGGAGGTTACATTGGAATAAAAAGACAATATCAATGCCACGTGAAATAGACATGGAGGTTACAGCAGCTTAACAAGACAGTTTTAATGCCCCTTGGGAGAGTGGTGGAAGACGCAGTGGAATAAAAAGACAATATCAATGCCCTGTGGAAGAGTGCTGGAGATTACAATGGAATAAATAGACAGTATCAATGCCTCTTGCAAGAGCTGTGGAGTTCAGAGTGGTTGAAATTGACGGTTTCAATGCCCCTTGGAAGAGAAGTGGAGGTCACAGTAGCTTAAAATGATGGTTTCATTCCACAAGAAAGAGTGGTGGCGGTCGCACTGGATTAAAAAGAATATATTAATGCCCCTTGGAAGAGTGGTGGAGGTTACAGTGGAATAAAAAGACAATATCAATGCCCAGTGGAAGAGATGTGGAGGTCACTGTAGCTTAACAAAACAGTTTTAATGCCCCTTGGAAGAGTGGTGGAGGTCGCAGTGGAATAAAAAAACAATGTCAATGCCCCTTGGAAGAGCTGTGGAGTTAAGATTTGTATAACCAGACGGTTTTATTGCCCCTTGGAAGAGACGTGGAGGTCACAGTAGCTTAACAAGACGGTCTTAATGCCCCTTGTAAAAGTGGTGGAGGTCACATTGGATTAAAAAGACAAAATCAATGCCCCTTGGAAGAGTTGTGGAGGTCGCAGTGGAATTAAAAAACAATATCAATGCCCCGTGGAAGGGACGTGGAGGTCACAGTAGCTAAACAAGACGGTTTTAATGCCACTTGGAAGAGTGGTGGAGGTAGCAGTGGATTAAAAAGACAATATCAATGCCCCTTGGAAGAGTGTTGGAGGTCGCAGTGGAATAAAAAGTCAATATCAATGCCCCTTGGAAGAGTGGTGGAGGTTACAGTCGAATAAAAAGACTATATCAATGCTCCTTGGAAGAACTGTGGAGTACAGAATGGTTTAACCAGACGGTTTTATTGCCCCTTAGAAGAGACGTACAGGTCACAGTAGCTTATCAAGACTGTTTTAATGCCCCTTGGAAGAGTGGTGGAGGCCGCAGTGGTTTAAAAAGACAATATCACAGCCCCTTAGAAGAGTGGTGGGGGTTACATTTGAATAAAAAGACAATATCAATGCCCCGTGAAATAGACATGGCGGTTACCGCAGCTTAACAAGACAGTTTTAATGCCCCTTGGGAGAGTGGTGGAAGACGCAGTGGAATAAAAAGACAATATCAATGCCTCTTGGAAGAGTGGTGGAGGTTACAGTTGAATAAAAAGAAAATATCAATGCCTCTTGGAAGAGCTGTAGAGTTCAGAGTGGTTTAACCATGCGGTTTAAATGCCCCTTGGAAGAGACGTGGAGTTCACAGAAGCTTATGAAGACTGTTTTAAAGCCCCTTGGAGGAGTGGCAGAGGTCGCAGTGGATTAAAAAGACAATATCAATGCCCCTTGGAAGAGTGGTGGAGGTTACAGTGGAATAAAAAGACAATATCAATGCCCCTTCGAAGACACGTGGAGGTCACAGTAGCTTAACAAGACGGTTTTAATGCCCCCTGGAGAGGTGTGGAGTGCGCATTGGACTAAAAAGACAATATCAATGCCCCTTGGAAGAGTGGTGGAGGTCGCAGTGGAATAAAAAGACAATGTCAAAGCCCCTTGGAAGAGTGGTGGAGGTTAGAGTGAAATTACAAGACAATACAAATGCCCCCTGGAAAAGCTGTGGAGTTCAGAGTGGTTTAACCAGATGGTTTTAATGCCCCTTGGAAGAGAATTCGACGTCACAGTAGCTTAACAAGACCATTTTAATGCCCCTTGGAAGAGTGGTGGAGGTCACAGTGGAATAAAAGACAATATCAATGCCCCGTGGAAGAGTTGTGGAGGTCACTGTAGCTTAACAAGATGGTCTTAATGCCGCTTGGAAGAGTGGTGGAGGTCGCAGTGGAATAAAAAGACAATGTTAATGCACCCTTGGAAGAGTGGTGGAGGTTAGAGTGGAATAAAAAGACATTACCAATGCTCCTTGGAAGAGCTGTAGAGTTCAGAGTGGTTTAAATTAACGGTTTTAATTCCCCTTGGAAGAGACGTGGAGGTCACAGTGGAATAAAAAGACAATATCAATGCCTTGTGGAAGAGTGGTTGAAGTCTCAGTGGAATAAAAAGACAATATCAATGCCCCTTGGAAGAGTGGTGGAGGTTACAGTGGAATAAAAAGACATTATCGATGCCCCTTGGAAAAGTGGTGGAGGTCGCAGTAGAATAAAAAGAAAATATCAATGCCCCTTACAAGAGTGGTGGAGGGTTCAGTGGAAAAAAAAGACAATATCAATGTTCCTTGGAAGAGGGGTGAATGTCGCAGTGGAATTAAAAGTCAATATCAATGTCACTTGGAAGAGTGGTGGAGGTCGCAGTGGATTAAAAAGACAATATCAATGCCCCTTGGAATTGTGGTGGAGGTCGCAGTGGAATAAAAAGACAATATCAATGCCCCATGGAAGGTACGTGGAGGTCACAGTAGCTTAACAAGATGGTTTTAATGCACCTTGGAAGAATGGTGGAGGTCGCAGTGGATTAAAAAGACTATCAAATCCCCTTGGAAGAGTGGTGGAGTACGCAGTGGAAAAAAAAGACAATTTCAATGCCCCTTGGAAGAGTGGTGGAGGTTACAGTTGAATGAAAAGACAATATCAATGCCTCTTGGAAGAGTTGGGGAGTTCAGAGTGGTTTAGCCATGCGATTTAAATGCCCCTTGGCGGTGAGGTGTAGGTCACAGAAGCTTACAAATACTGTTTTATAGCCCCTTGAAGGAGTGGTAGAGGTCGCAGTGGATTAAAAAGACAATATCAATGCCCCTTGGAAGAGTGGTGGAGGTTAAAGTGGAATAAAAAGACAATATCAATGCCCCTTGGAAGAGTGGTGGAGCTTACAGCGGAATAAAAAGAGAATATCAATGTCCCTTGGAAGAATGGTGGAGGTTACAGTGGAATATAAAGACAATATCAATGCCCCTTGGAAGAGTGGTGGAGGTTCCAATTAATTAAAATGACAATATCAATGCCCCTTGGAAGAGACGTGGAGGTCACAGTGGAATAAAAACACAATATTAATGCCCCTTGGAAGAGAGGTGGAGGTCGCAGTAAAATAAAAAGACAATATCAATGCACTTGGAAGAGTGCAGAAGGTTACAATGGAATTTAAAGACATTGTCAATGCCCCTTGGAAGAGCTGTGGAGCTCAGAGCGGTTTAACCAGATGGTTTTAATTCCCCTTGGAAGCGACTTGGAGTTCACAGTAGCTTAACAAGACGGTTTTAATTGCCCCTTGGAAGAGTGGTGGAGGTCACAGTAGAATAAAAATACAATATCAATGCCCCTTGAAAGAGTGGTGGAAGTTACAGTGAAATAAAAAGACAATATCAATGCCCCTTGGAAGGTCTGTGGAGTACAGAGTGGTTGTACCAAACGGTTTTAGTGCCCGTTGGAAGAGACGTGGAGGTGACAGAAGCTTAACAAGATGGTTTTAATGCCCCTTGGAAGAGTGGTGGAGGTCGCAGTGGATTAAAAAGACAATATCAATGAACCTTGGAAGAGTGGTGGAGGTCGCAGTGGAATAAAAAGACAATATCAATGCCTCTTGGAAGAGCTGTGGAGCTCAGAGTGGTTTAACCAGACGGTTTTATTGCCCCTTGGAAGAGACGTGGAGGTCACAGTAGCTTATCAAAACTGTTTTAATGCCCCTTGGAAGAGTGTTGGAGGTCGCAGTGGATTAAAAATACAATATCAATACCACTTAGAAGAGTGGTGGAGGTCGCAGTGGAATAAAAAGACAATATAAATTCCACTTGGAAGAGATGTGGAGGTCGCAGTGGAATAAAAAGACAATATCAATGCCTCGTGGAAGAGACTTGGAGGTCACAGTATATTAACAAGATGGTTTTAATGCCCCTTGGAAGAGAGGTGGAGGTCGCAGTGGAATAAAAAGACAATATCAATGCCCCTTGAAAGAGATGTGGAGGTAGCAGTGGAATAAAAAGACAATATCAATGCCTCGTGGAAGAGACTTGGAGGTCACAGTATATTAACAAGTTGGTTTTAATGCCCCTTGGAAGAGAGGTGGAGGTCGCAGTGGAATAAAAAGACAATATCAATGCCCCTTGAAAGAGTGGTGGAGGTTACAGTGGAATAAAAAGACAATATCAATGACCCTTGGAAGAGTGGTGGAGGTCGTAGTGGAATAAAAAGACAATATTAATGCCCCTTGGAAGAGTGGTGGAGGTCGCAGAAAAATAAAAAGACAATATCAATGCCCCTTGGAAGAGTGGTGGAGGTTACAGTGGAATAAAAAGACAATATCAATGCCCCTTGGAAGAGCTGTGAAGTTCACAGTGGTTTAACCAAAAGGTTTTAAGTCACTGTGGAATAGACGTGGAGTTCACAGTAGCTAAACAAGACGGGTTTAATGCTTCTTGGAAGAGAGATGGAGGTCGCAGTGGATTAAAAAGACAAAATCAATGCCCCTTGGAAGAGTGGTGGAGGTTAAAGTGGAATAAAAAGACAATATCAATGCCTCTTGCAAGAGCTGTGGAGTTCAGAGTGGTTTAAATTGACGGTTTTAATGCCCCTTGGAAGAGACGTGGAGGTCACAGTAGCTTAACAAGAAGGTTTTAATGCCCCTTGGAAGAGTGGTGGAGGTCGCAGTGGATTAAAGAGACATTATCGATGCCCCTTGGAAGAGTGGTGGAGGTCGCAGTGGAATGAAAAGAAAATATCAATGCCCCTTAGAAGAGTAGTGGAGGTTACAGTGGAAAAAAATGACAATATCAATATTCCTTGGAAGAGGGGTGAAGGTCGCAGTGGAAAAAAAAACAATATCAATGACCCTTGGAAGAGTAGAGGAGGTCGCAGTGGATTAAAAAGACAATATCAATGCCCCTTGGAAGAGTGGTGGAGGTCGCAGTGGAATAAAAAGACAATATCAATGCCCCGTGGAAGGGACGTGGAGGTCACACTAGCTTAACAAGACGGTTTTAATGCCCCTTGGAAGAGTGGTGGAGGTCGCAGTGGATTAAAAAGACTATCAAATCCCCTTGGAAGAGTGGTGGAGGTCGCAGAGGAAAAAAAAGACAATATCAATGCCCCTTGGAAGAGTGCTGGAGGTTACAGTTGAATAAAAAGACAATATCAATGCCTCTTGGAAGAGCTGTGGAGTTCAGAGTGGTTTAACCATGCGGTTTAAATGCCCCTTGGAAGAGACGTGGAGGTCATAGAAGCTTATCAAGACTGTTTTAAAGCCCCTTGGAGGAGTGGCAGAGGTCGCAGTGGATTAAAAAGACAATATCAATGCCCCTTGGAAGAGTGGTGGAGGTTACAGTGGAATAAAATGACAATATCAATGCCCCTTGGAAGAGTGGTGGAGGATACAGTGGAATAAAAAGACAATATCAATGTCCCTTGGAAGAATGGTGGAGGTCGCAGTTGAATAAAAAGACAATATCAATCCCCCTTGGAAGAGTGGTGGAGGTTGCAGTGGATTAAAAAGACAATATCAATGCCCATTGGAAGAGTGGTAGAGATCGCAGTGGAATAAAAAGACAAAATCAATGACCCCTTGGAAGAGTGGTGGAGGTTACAGTGGAATAAAAAGACAATATCAATGCCCCAAGGAAGAGTTGTGGAGGTCACTGTAGCTTAACAAGATGGTCTTAATGCCCCTTGGAAGAGTGGTGGAGGTCGCAGTGGAATAAATAGACAATGTCAATGATCCTTGGAAGAGTGGTGGAGGTTAGAGTGGAATAAAAAGACAATACCAGTGCTCCTTGTAAGAGCTGTGGAGTTCAGAGTGGTTTAAATTGACGGTTTTAATGCCCCTTGGAAGAGTGGTGGAGGTCGCAGTGGAAAACAGAGACAATATCAATGCCCCTTGGAAGAGTGGTGGAGGTTACTGTCGAATAAAAAGACAATATCATTGCCTCTTGGAAGAGCTGTGGAGTACAGAGTGGTTTAACCAGATGGTTTAATGCCCCTTGGAAGAAATGTGGAGGTCACAGTAGCTTATCAAGACTATTTTAATGCCCCTTGGAAGAGTGGTGGAGGTCGGAGTGGATTAAAAAGACAATATCAATGCCCCTTAGAAGAGTGGTAGAGGTCGCAGTGGAATAAAAAGACAATATCAATTCCCCTTGGAAGAGATGTGGAGGTCGCCGTGGAATAAAAAGACAATATCAATGCCACGTGGAATAGACTTGGAGGTCACAGTAGCTTAAAAAGATGGTTTCAATGCCCCTTGGAAGAGAGGTGGAGGTCGCAGTGGAATAAAAAGACAATATCAATGCCCCTTGGAAGAGTGATGGAAGTTACAGTGGAATAAAAAGACAATATCAATGACCCTTGGAAGAGTGGTGGAGGTCGCACTGGAATAAAAAGACAATATTAATGCCCCTTGGAAGAGTGGTGGAGGTCGCAGTAAAATAAAAAGACAATATCAATGCCCCTTGGAAGAGTGGTGGAGTTTACAGTGGTTTAACAATAAGGTTTTAAGGCACCGTGGAATAGACGTGGAGGTCACAGTAGCTAAACAAGACGGTTTTAATGCTTCTTGGAAGAGTGATGGAGGTCATAGTGGATTAAAAAGACAAAACCAATGCCCCTTGGAAGAGTGGTGGAGGTCGCAGTGGAATAAAAAGACAATATCAATGCCCCGTGGAAGGGAAGTGGAGGTCACAGTAGCTTAAAAAGACGGTCTTAATGCCCCTTGGAAGAGTGGTGGAGGTTGCAGGGGATTAAGAAGACAATATCAATGCCCATTGGAAGAGTGGTAGAGGTCGCAGTGGAATAAAAAGACAAAATCAATGACCCCTTGGAAGAGTGGTGGAGGTTACAGTGGAATAAAAAGACAATATCAATGCCCCAAGGAAGAGTTGTGGAGGTCACTGTAGCTTAACAAGATGGTCTTAATGCCCCTTGGAAGAGTGGTGGAGGTCGCAGTGGAATAAATAGACAATGTCAATGCTCCTTGGAAGAGTGGTGGAGGTTAGAGTGGAATAAAAAGACAATACCAGTGCTCCTTGTAAGAGCTGTGGAGTTCAGAGTGGTTTAAATTGACGGTTTTAATGCCCCTTGGAAGAGTGGTGGAGGTCGCAGTGGAAAACAGAGACAATATCAATGCCCCTTGGAAGAGTGGTGGAGGTTACTGTCGAATAAAAAGACAATATCATTGCCTCTTGGAAGAGCTGTGGAGTACAGAGTGGTTTAACCAGATGGTTTAATGCCCCTTGGAAGAAATGTGGAGGTCACTGTAGCTTATCAAGACTGTTTTAATGCCCCTTGGAAGAGTGGAGGAGGTCGGAGTGGATTAAAAAGACAATATCAATGCCCCTTAGAAGAGTGGTAGAGGTCGCAGTGGAATAAAAAGACAATATCAATTCCCCTTGGAAGAGATGTGGAGGTCGCAGTGGAATAAAAAGACAATATCAATGCCACGTGGAAGAGACTTGGAAGTCACAGTAGCTTAACAAGATGGTTTTAATGCCCCTTGGAAGAGAGGTGGAGGTCGCAGTGGAATAAAAAGACAATATCAATGCCCCTTGGAAGAGTGGTGGAGGTCGCAGTGGATTAAAAAGACAATATCAATGCCCCTTGGAAGAGTGGTGAAGGTCGCAGTGGAATAAAAAGACAATATCAATGCCCAGTGGAAGGGACGTGGAGGTCACAGTAGCTTCACAAGACGGTTTTAATGCCCCTTGGAAGAGAGTTGGAGGTCGAAGTTGATTAAAAAGACAATATCAATGCCCCTTAGAAGAGAGGTGGAGGTCGCAGTGGAATAAAAAGACAATATCAATGCCACGTGGAATAGACTTGGAGGTCACAGTAGCTTAAAAAGATGGTTTCAATGCCCCTTGGAAGAGAGGTGGAGGTCACAGTGGAATAAAAAGACAATATCAATGCCCCTTGGAAGAGTGATGGAAGTTACAGTGGAATAAAAAGACAATATCAATGACCCTTGGAAGAGTGGTGGAGGTCGCACTGGAATAAAAAGACAATATTAATGCCCCTTGGAAGAGTGGTGGAGGTCGCAGTAAAATAAAAAGACAATATCAATGCCCCTTGGAAGAGTGGTGGAGTTTACAGTGGTTTAACAATAAGGTTTTAAGGCACCGTGGAATAGACGTGGAGGTCACAGTAGCTAAACAAGACGGTTTTAATGCTTCTTGGAAGAGTGATGGAGGTCATAGTGGATTAAAAAGACAAAACCAATGCCCCTTGGAAGAGTGTTGGAGGTCGCAGTGGAATAAAAAGACAATATCAATGCCCCGTGGAAGGGAATTGGAGGTCACAGTAGCTTAAAAAGACGGTCTTAATGCCCCTTGGAAGAGTGGTGGAGGTTGCAGGGGATTAAGAAGACAATATCAATGCCCATTGGAAGAGTGGTAGAGGTCGCAGTGGAATAAAAAGACAAAATCAATGACCCCTTGGAAGAGTGGTGGAGGTTACAGTGGAATAAAAAGACAATATCAATGCCCCAAGGAAGAGTTGTGGAGGTCACTGTAGCTTAACAAGATGGTCTTAATGCCCCTTGGAAGAGTGGTGGAGGTCGCAGTGGAATAAATAGACAATGTCAATGCTCCTTGGAAGAGTGGTGGAGGTTAGAGTGGAATAAAAAGACAATACCAGTGCTCCTTGTAAGAGCTGTGGAGTTCAGAGTGGTTTAAATTGACGGTTTTAATGCCCCTTGGAAGAGTGGTGGAGGTCGCAGTGGAAAACAGAGACAATATCAATGCCCCTTGGAAGAGTGGTGGAGGTTACTGTCGAATAAAAAGACAATATCATTGCCTCTTGGAAGAGCTGTGGAGTACAGAGTGGTTTAACCAGATGGTTTAATGCCCCTTGGAAGAAATGTGGAGGTCACTGTAGCTTATCAAGACTGTTTTAATGCCCCTTGGAAGAGTGGAGGAGGTCGGAGTGGATTAAAAAGACAATATCAATGCCCCTTAGAAGAGTGGTAGAGGTCGCAGTGGAATAAAAAGACAATATCAATTCCCCTTGGAAGAGATGTGGAGGTCGCAGTGGAATAAAAAGACAATATCAATGCCACGTGGAAGAGACTTGGAAGTCTCAGTAGCTTAACAAGATGGTTTTAATGCCCCTTGGAAGAGAGGTGGAGGTCTCAGTGGAATAAAAAGACAATATCAATGCCCCTTGGAAGAGTGGTGGAGGTCGCAGTGGATTAAAAAGACAATATCAATGCCCCTTGGAAGAGTGGTGAAGGTCGCAGTGGAATAAAAAGACAATATCAATGCCCAGTGGAAGGGACGTGGAGGTCACAGTAGCTTCACAAGACGGTTTTAATGCCCCTTGGAAGAGAGTTGGAGGTCGCAGTTGATTAAAAAGACAATATCAATGCCCCTTAGAAGAGAGGTGGAGGTCGCAGTGGAATAAAAAGACAATATCAATGCCGCTTGGAAGAGTGATGGATGTTGCTTTTGAATAAAAAGACAATATCATTGCCTCTTGTAAGAGCTGTGGAGTTCAGAGTGTTTAACCAGACAGTTTTAATGCCCCTTGGAAGAGACAAGGAGGTCACAGTAGCTTAACAAGACTGTTTTAATGCCCCTTGGAAGAGTGGTGGAGATCATTGTGGATTTAAAAGACAATATCAATGCCCCTTAGAAGAGTGGTGGAGGTCGCAGTGGATTAAAAAGACAATATCAATGCCCCTTGGAAGATTGGTGGAGGTTACAGTGGAATAAACAGACAATATCAATGCCCCTTTGAAAAGTGGTGGAGGTTACAGTGGAATAAAAAGACAATAACAATGCCATGTGTAAGAAACTTGGAGGTCACAGTAGCTTAACAAGACGGTTTTAATGCCCCTTGGAAGAGTCGTGGATGTCGCAGAGGAATAAAAGGACAATATCAATGCACTTGGAAGAGTGTAGAAGATTACAATGGAATAAAAAGACATTGTCAATGCCCCTTGGAAGAGCTGTGGAGCTCAGAGGGGTTTAACCAGACGGTTTTAATGCCCCTTGGAAGAGACTTGGAGGTCGCAGTAGCTTAACAAGACAGTATTAATGCCCCTTGGAAGAGTGGTGGAGGTCGCAATGGAATCAAAAGACAATATCAATGCCCCGTGGAAGGGACGTGGAGGTCACAGTAGCATAACAAGACGGTTTTAATGCCCATTGGAAGAGTGGTGGAGTTCGCAGTGGATAATAAAGACAATATCAAAGCCCCTTGGAAGAGCTGTGGAGCTCAGAGCGGTTTAACCAGACGGTTTTAATGCCCCTTGGAAGAGACTTGGAGGTCACAGTAGCTTAACAAGACGGTATTAATGCCCCTTGGAAGAGTGGTGGAGGTCGCAATGGAATCAAAAGACAATATCAATGCCCCGTGGAAGGGACATGGAGGTCACAGTAGCATAACAAGACGGTTTTAATGCCCATTGGAAGAGTGGTGGAGTTCGCAGTGGATAATAAAGACAATATCAAAGCCCCTTGGAAGAGTGGTGGAGGTCGCAGTGGAATAAAAAGACAATATCAATTCCCCTTGGAAGAGATGTGGAGGTCGCAGTGGAATAAAAAGACAATATCAATGCCTCGTGGAAGAGACTTGGAGTTCACAGTAGCTTAACAAGATGGTTTTAATGCCCCTTGGAAGAGAGGTGGGGATCGCAGTGGAATAAAAAGACAATATCAATGCCTCTTGGAAGAGCTGTGGAGTACAGAGTGGTTTAACCAGACGGTTTAATGCCCCTTGGAAGAGACGTGGAGGTCACAGTAGCTTATTAAGACTGTTTTAATGCCCCTTGGAAGAGTGGTGGAGGTCGCAGTGGATTAAAAAGCCAATATCAATGCCCCTTAGAAGAGTGGTGGAGGTCGCAGTGGAATAAAAAGACAATATCAATTCGGCTTGGAAGAGATGTGGAGGTCGCAGTGGAATAAAAAAAAAATATAAATGCCTCGTGGAAGAGACTTGGAGTTCACAGTAGCTTAACAAGATGGTTTTAATGCCCCTTGGAAGAGAGGTGGAGGTTGCAGTGGAATAAAAAGACAATATCAATGCCCCTTAGAAGAGTGGTGGAGGTTACAGTGGAATAAAAAGACAATATCAATGCCCCTTGGAAGAGTGGTGGAGGTCTCAGTGGAATAAAAAGACAATATTAATGTCCCTTGGAAGAGTGGTGGAGGTCGCAGTAAAATAAAAAGACAATATCAATGCCCCTTGGAAGAGTGGTGGAGGTTACAGTGGAATAAAAAGACAATATCAATGCCCCTTGGAAGAGCTGTGGAGTTCACAGTGGTTTAACCAGAAGGTTTTAAGGCACCATGGAATAGATGTGGAGGTCACAGTATCTAAACAAGACGGTTTTAATGCTTCTTGGAAGAGTGATGGAGGTCACAGTGGATTAAAAAGACAAAATCAATGCCCCTTGGAAGAATGGTGGAGGTTACTGTGGAATAAAAAGACAATATCAATACCTCTTGCAAGAGCTGTGGAGTTCAGAGTGGTTTAAATTGACGGTTTTAATGCCCCTTGGAAGACAGGTGGAGGTCACAGTAGCTTAACAAGACGGTTTTAATGCCCCTTGGAAGAGTGGTGGAGGTTACAGTCGAATAAAAAGACAATATCAATGCCTCTTGGAAGAGATGTGGAGGTCGCAGTGGAATAATAAGACAATATCAATGCCTCGTGGAAGAGACTTGGAGGCCACAGTAGCTTAACAAGATGGTTTTAATGCCCCTTGGAAGAGAGGTGGAGGTCGCAGTGGAATAAAAAGACAATATCAATGCCCCTTGGAAGAGTGGTGAAGGTCACAGTGGATTAAAAAGACAATATCAATGCCCCTTGAAAGAGTGGTGAAGGTCGCAGTGGAATAAAAAGACAATATCAATGCCCATTGGAAGGGACGTGGAGGTCACAGTAGCTTCACAAGATGGTTTTAATGCCCCTTGGAAGAGAGTTGGAGGTCGCAGTTGATTAAAAAGACAATATCAATGCCCCTTGGAAGAGAGGTGGAGGTCGCAGTGGAATAAAAAGACAATATCAATGACCCTTGGAAGAGTGGTGGAGGTCGCAGTGGAATAAAAGGACAATATTAATGCCGCTTGGAAGAGAGGTGGAGGTCGCAGTAAAATAAAAAGACAATATCAATGCCCCTTGGAAGAGTGGTGGAGGTTACAGTGGAATAAAATGACAATATCAATGCCCCTTGGAAGAGCTGTGGAGTTCACAGTGGTTTAACCAGAAGGTTTTAAGGCACCGTGGAATATACTGGGAGGTCACAGTAGCTAAACAAGACTGTTTTAATGCTTCTTGGAAGAGAGATGGAGGTCGCAGTGGATTAAAAAGACAAAATCAATGCCCCTTGGGAGAGTGGTGGAGGTTACAGTGGAATAAAAAGACAATATCAATGCCTCTTGCAAGAGCTGTGGAGATCAGAGTGGTTTAAATTGACGGGTTTAATGCCCCTTGGAAGAGACGTGGAGGTCACAGCAGCTTAACAAGACGGTTTTAATGCCCCTTGGAAGAGTGGTGGAGGTCGCAGTGGATTAAAAAGATATTATCGATGCCCCTTGGAAGAGTGGTGGAGGTCGCATTGGAATAAAAAGAAAATATCAATGCCCCTTAGAAGAGTGTTGGAGGTTACAGTGGGAAAAAAAGACAATATCAATGTTCCTTGGAAGAGGGGTGAAGGTCGCAGTGGAATAAAAAGACAATATCAATGCCCCTTGGAAGAGTGGTGGAGGTCGCAGTGGAATAAAAAGACAATATCAATGCGCCGTGGAAGGGACGTGGAGGTCACAGTAGCATAACAAGACGGTTTTAATGCCCATTGGAAGAGTGGTGGAGTTCGCAGTGGATAATAAAGACAATATCAAAGCCCCTTGGAAGAGCTGTGGAGCTCAGAGCGGTTTAACCAGACGGTTTTAATGCCCCTTGGAAGAGACTTGGAGGTCACAGTAGCTTAACAAGACGGTTTTAATGCCCCTTAGAAGAGTGATGGAGGTCGCAGTGGATTAAAAAGACAATATCAATGCAGTTTGGAAGAGTGGTGGAGGTCGCAGTGGAATAAAAATACAATATCAATGCCCCTTGGAAGAGTGGTGGAGGTTACAGTGGAATTTAAAGACAATATCAAAGCCCTGTGGAAGAGATGTGGAGGTCACTGTAGCTTAACAAGACAGTTTTAATGCCCCTTGAAAGAATGGTGGAGGTCGCAGTGGAATAAAAAGACAATGTCAATGCCCCTTGGAAGAGTGGTGGAGGTTAGAGTGGAATAAAAAGACAATATCAATGCCTCTTGGAAGAGCTGTGGAGTTCAGCGTGGTTTAACCAGACGGTTTTAATGCCCATTGGAAGAGACGTGGAGGACATAGTAGCTTAAAAAGACGTTTTTAATGCCCCTTGGAAAAGCGGTGGAGGTCGCAGTGGAATAAAAAGACAATACCAATGCCCCTTGGAAGAGTGGTGGAGGTGGCAGTGGAATAAAAAGACAATATCAATGCCCCTTGGAAGAATGATGGAGGTCGCAGTGGAATAAAAAGACAATGTCAATGCCCCTTGGAAGAGTGGTGGAGGTTAGAGTGGAATAAAAAGACAATACCAATGCCCCTTGGAAGAGCTGTGGAGTTCAGAGTGGTTTAACCAGATGGTTTTATTGCCCCTTGGAAGAGACGTGGAGGTCACAGTAGATTAAAAAGATGGTTTTAATGCCCATTGGAAAAGTGGTGGAAGTCACAGTGGATTAAAAAGACAATATCAGTGCCCCTTGGAAGAGTGGTGGAGGTTAGAGTGGAATAAAAAGACAATATCAATGCCCTGTGTAAGAAACTTGGAGGTCACAGTAGCTTAACAAGACGGTTTTAATGCCCTTTAGAAGAGTGATGGAGGTCGCAGTGGATTAAAAAGACAATATCAATGCAGTTTGGAAGAGTGGTGGAGGTCGCAGTGGAATAAAAATACAATATCAATGCCCCTTGGAAGAGTGGTGGAGGTTACAGTGGAATTTAAAGACAATATCAAAGCCCTGTGGAAGAGATGTGGAGGTCACTGTAGCTTAACAAGACAGTTTTAATGCCCCGTGACAGAATGGTGGAGGTCGCAGTGGAATAAAAAGACAATGTCAATGCCCCTTGGAAGAGTGGTGGAGGTTAGAGTGGAATAAAAAGACAATATCAATGCCTCTTGGAAGAGCTGTGGAGTTCAGAGTGGTTTAACCAGACGGTTTTAATGCCCATTGGAAGAGACGTGGAGGATATAGTAGCTTAAAAAGACGTTTTTAATGCCCCTTGGAAAAGTGGTGGAGGTCGCAGTGGAATATAAAGACAATACCAATGCCCCTTGGAAGAGTGGTGGAGGTGGCAGTGGAATAAAAAGACAATATCAATGCCCCTTGGAAGAATGATGGAGGTCGCAGTGGAATAAAAAGACAATGTCAATGCCCCTTGGAAGAGTGGTGGAGGTTAGAGTGGAATTAAAAGACAATACCAATGCCCCTTGGAAGAGCTGTGGAGTTCAGAGTGGTTTAACCAGATGGTTATATTGCCCCTTGGAAGAAACGTGGAGGTCACAGTAGATTAAAAAGATGGTTTTAATGCCCCTTGGAAAAGTGGTGGAGGTCACAGTGGATTAAAAAGACAATATCAGTGCCCCGTGAAAGACAAGTGGAGGTCACAGTAGCTTAACAAGACCGTTTTAATGCTCCTTGGAAGAGTGGTGGAGGTCTCAGTGGAATAAAAAGACAATATCAATGTCCCTTGGAAGAGTGGTGGAGGTCGCAGTGAAATAAAAGACAATATCAATGTCCCTTGGAAGAGTGGTGGAGGTCGCAGTGGATTAAAAAGACAATATCAATGCCCCTTGGAAGAGTGGTGGAGGTCGCAGTGGAATAAAAAGACAATATCAATGCCCCGTGGAAGGGACGTGGAGGTCACAGTAGCTTAACAAGACGGTTTTAATGCCCATTGGTAGAGTTGTGGAGGTCGCAGTGGATTAAAAAGACTATCAAATCCCCTTGGAAGAGCGGTGGATGTCGCAGTGGAAAAAAAAGACAATATCAATGCCCCTTGGAAGAGTGGTGGAAGTTACAGTTGAATAAAAAGACAATATCAGTGCCTCTTGGAAAAGCTGTGGAGTTCAGAGTTTTTAACCATGCGGTTTTAATGCCCCTTGGAAGAGACGTCGAGGTCACAGAAGCTTATCAAGACTCTTTTAAAGCCCCTTGGAAGAGTGGTGGAGGTCGCAGTGGATTAAAAAGACAATATCAATGTCCCTTGGAAGAATGGTGGAGGTTACAGTGGAATAAAAAGACAATATCATTGCCCCTTGGAAGAGTGGTGGAGGTTCCAGTTAAATTAAAAGACAATATCAATGCCCCTTGGAAGAGACGTGGAGGTCACAGTGGAATAAAAAGACAATATTAATGCCCCTTGGAAGAGTAGTGGAGGACGCAGTAAAATAAAAAGATAATATCAATGCCCCTTGGAAGAGTGGTGGAGGTTAGAGTGGAATAAAAAGACTCTATCAATGCCCCTTGGAATAGCTGTGGAGTTCACAGTGGTTTAACCAGAAAGTTTTAATGCACCGTGGAATAGACGTTGAGGTCACAGTAGCTTAACAAGACGGTTTCAATGCTTCTTGGAAGAGAGATGGAGGTTGCAGTGGATTAAAAAGACAATATCAATGCCCTTTGGAAGAGTGGTGGAGGATACAATGCAATTAAAAGACAATATCAATGCCCTGTGGAACAGACATGGACGTTACAGTAGCTAAACAAGATGTTTTTAATGCACCTTGGGAGAGTGGTGGAAGTCATAGTGGAATAAAAAGCCAATATCAATGCCCCTTGAAAGAGTGCTGTAGGTTACAGTGGAATAAAAAGACAATATCAATGCCTCTTGCAAGAGCTGTGTAGTTCAGAGTGGTTTAAATTGACGCTTTTAATGCACCTTGGAAGAGACGTGGAGGTCACAGTAGCTTATCAATACGGTTTTAATGCCCCTTGGAGAAGTGGTGGAGGTCACAGTGGATTAAAAAGGCAATATCAATGCCCCGTGGAAGACACGTGGAGGTCACAGTAGTTTAACAAGACAGTTTTAATGCCCCTTGGAAGTGTGGTAGAGGTCGCAGTGGAATAAAAAGACAATATCAATGCCCCTTGAAAGAGTGGTGGAGATTACAGTGAAATAAAAAGACAATATCAATGCCTCTTGAAAGAGCTATGGAGCTCAGAGTTGTTTAACCAGATGGTTTTAATGTCCCTTGGAAGAGTGGTGGAGGTCGCAGTGCATTAAAAAGACAATATCTATGCCCATTGGAAGAGCAGTGGAGTTCAGAGTAGTTAAACCAGACGGTTTTAATGCCCATTGGAAGTGACGTGGAGGTCACAGTAGCTTATCAAGAGTGTTTTAATGTCCCTTGGAAGAGTGGTGGAGTTCGCAGTCGATTAAAAAGACAATATCAATGCCCCTTAGAAGTGTGGTGGAGGTCACAGTGGAATAAAAAGACAATATCAATTAACCTTGGAAGAGATGTGGAGGTCGCAGTGAAATAAAAAGACAATATCAATGCCTCGTGGAAGAGACTTGGAGGTCACAGTAGCTTAACAAGATGGTTTTAATGCCCCTTGCAAGAGAGGTGGAGGTCGCAGTGGAATAAAAAGACAATATCAATGCCCCTTGGAAGAGTGGTGGAGGTTACAGTGGAATAAAAAGACAATATCAATGCCCCTTGGAAGAGTGGTGGAAGTTACAATGAAATAAAAAGACAATATCAATGCCCCTTGAAAGAGCTGTGGAGTTCACAGTGGTTTAACCAGAAGCTTTTAAGGCACGGTGGAATAGATGTGGTCACAGTAGCTAAACAAGACGGTTTTAATGCTTCTTGGAAGAGAGATGGAGGTCGCAGTGGATTAAAAAGACAAAATCAATGCCCATTGGAAGAGTGGTGGAGGTTACAGTGGAATAAAAAGACAATATCAATGCCTCTTGTAAGAGCTGTGGAGTTCAGAGTGGTTTAAATTGACGGTTTTAATGCCCCTTGGAAAAGACGTGGAGGTCACAGTAGCTTAACAAGACCGGTTTAACGCCGCTTGGAAGAGTTGTGGAGATCGCAGTGGATAAAAAAGACAATATCAATGCCCCTTGGAGAGTGTTGGAGGTCACAGTGGAATAAAAAGACAATATCAATGCCCCTTGAAAGAGTGGTGGAGGTCGCAGTAAAATAAAAAGACAATATCAATGCCCCTTGGGAGAGTGGTGGAGGTTATTATGGAATAAAAAGACAATATAAATGACCCTTGGAAGACTGGTGGAGGTCTCAGTGGAATAAAAAGACAATATTAATGCCCCTTGTAAGAGCGGTGGAGGTCGCAGGAAAATAAAAAGACAATATCAATGCCCCTTGGAAGAGTGCTGTAGGTTACAGTGGAATAAAATGACAATATCAATGCCCTTTGGAAGAGCTGAGGAGTTCACAGTGGTTTAACCAGATTGTTTTAAGGCACCGTGGAATAGACGTGGAGGTCACAGTAGCTAAACAAGACGGTTTTAATGCTTCTTGGAAGAGAGATGGAGGTCGCAGTGGATTAAAAAGACAAAATCAATGCCCCTTGGAAGAGTGGTGGAGGTTACAGTGGAATAAAAAGACAATATCAATGCCTCTTGCAAAAGCTGTGGAGTTCAGAGTGGTTTAATTTGACTGTTTTAATGCCCCTTGGAAGAGACGTGGAGGTCACAGTAGCTTAACAAGACGGTTTTAATGCCCCTTGGAAGAGTGGTGGAGGTCGCAGTGGATTAAAAAGACAATATCAATGCCCCTTAGAAGAGAGGTGGAAGTCGCAGTGGAATAAAAAGACAATATCAATACCCCTTGGAAGAGTGGTGGAGGATACAGTGTAATAAAAAGACAATATCAGTGCCCCGTGGAACAGACATGGACGTTACAGTAGCTAAACAAGATGTTTTTAATGCACATTGGGAGAGTGGTGGAAGTCGTAGTGGAATAAAAAGACAATATCAATGCCCCTTGAAAGAGTGCTGTAGGTTACAGTGGAATAAAAATACAATATCAATACCTCTTGCAAGAGCTGTGGAGTTCAGAGTGGTTTAAATTGACGGTTTTAATGCACCTTGGAAGAGACGTAGAGGTCACAGAAGCTTAACAATACGGTTTTAATGCCCCTTGGAAGAGTGGTGGAGGTCGCAGTGGATTAAAAAGACAATATCAATGCCACTTGGAAGAGTGGTGAAGGTCCCAGTGGAATAAAAAGACAATATCAATGCCAATTGGATGAGTGGTGGAGGTTACAGTGGAATAAAAAGACAATATCAATGCCCCGTGAAAGAGACGTGGAGGTCACAGTAGCTTATCAAGACTGTTTTAATGCCCCTTGGAAGAGAGGTGGAAGTTGCAGTGGAATAAAAAGACAATATCAATGCCCCTTGGAAGATTGCTGGAGGTTACATTGTAATAAAAAGACAATATCAATGCCCCTTGCAAGAGCTGTGGAGTTCAGAGTGGTTTAAATTGACGGTTTTAATGCCCCGTGGAATTGACGTGGAGGTCAAAGTAGCTTAACAACACGGTTTTAATGCCCCTTGGACGGGTTGTGGATGTTACAGTGGAATTAAAAGACAATGCCAATGCCCCGTGGAAAAGACGTGGAGGTCACAGTAGCTTAACAATATGGTTTAAATGCCCCTTGGAGGACTGGTAAAGGTCGCAGTTGAATAAAAAGACAATATCAATGCCCCTTGGAAGAGTTGTGGAGGTTACAGTGGAATAAAAAGACAATAATAATGCCCCTTAGAAGAGCTGTGGAGTTCAGAGTGGAATAACCAGATGTTTTAATGCCCCTTGGAAGAGACGTGGAGGTCACAGTAACTTATCACGACGATTCTATTGCCCCAGGTAGAGTCGTGGAGGTTGCAGTGGATTAAAAAGACAATATTAATGCCCCTTGGCCCAGTTGAATAAAAAGACAATATCAATGCCCCTTCTTAGACACGTGGATGTCACAGTAGCTTAACAAGACGGTTTTAATGCCCCTTGGAGAGGGGTGGAGTTCGCAGTAGACTAAAAAGACAATATCAATGCCCCTTGGAAGAGTGGTGGAGGTCGTAGTGGATTAAAAAGTCCATGTCAATGCCCCTTGGAAGAGTGGTGGAGGTTAGAGTGGAATAAAAAGACAATACAAATGCCCCTTGGAAGAGCTGTGGAGTTCAGAGTGCTTTAACCAGATGGTTTTAATGCCCCTTGGAAGAGACTTCGACGTCACAGTAGCTTAACAAGACCGTTTTAATGCCCCTTGGAAGAGTGGTGGAGGTCGCAGTGGGTTAAAAAGATAATATCAATGCCCCTTGGAGAGTGGTGGAGGTCGCAGTGGAATAAAAAGACAAAATCAATGCCCCTTGGAAGAGTGGTGGAGGTTACAGTGGAATAAAAAGACAATATCAATGACCCCTCGGAAGAGCTGTGGAGTTCAGAGTGGTTTCACCAGACGGTTTTAATGCCCCGTGGAAGAGACGTGGAGGTCACAGTAGCTTAACAAGACTGTTTTAATGCCCCTTGTAAGAATGGTGGAGGTCGCAGTGGAATAAAAAGACAATATCAATGCCCCGTGGAAGGGATGTGGAGGTCACAGTAGCTTAAAAAGACTTTTTTAATGCCCCTTGGAAAAGTGGTGGAGGTCGCAGTGGATTAAAAAGAAAATATCAATGCCCCTTGGAAGAGTGGTGGAGGTGACAGTGGAATAAAAAGACAATATTAATGCCCCTTGGAAGAATGATGGAGGTCGCAGTAGAATAAAAAGACAATACCAATGCCCCTTGGAAGAGCTGTGGAGTTCAGAGTGGTTTAACCATATGGTTTTAATGCCCCGTGGAAGACACGTGGAGGTCACAGTAGTTTAACAAGACAGTTTTAATGCCCCTTGGAAGAGTGGTAGAGGTTGCAGTGGAATAAAAAGACAATATCAATGCCCCTTGAAAGAGTGGTGGAGATTACAGTGAAGTAAAAAGACAATATCAATGCCTCTTGAAAGAGCTATGGAGCTCAGAGTTGTTTAACCAGATGGTTTTAATGTCCCTTGGAAGAGTGGTGGAGGTCGCAGTGCATTAAAAAGACAATATCAATGCCCATTGGAAGAGCAGTGGAGTTCAGAGTAGTTAAACCAGACGGTTTTAATGCCCATTGGAAGTGACGTGGAGGTCACAGTAGCTTATCAAGAGTGTTTTAATGTCCCTTGGAAGAGTGGTGGAGTTCGCAGTCGATTAAAAAGACAATATCAATGCCCCTTAGAAGTGTGGTGGAGGTCACAGTGGAATAAAAAGACAATATCAATTTCCCTTGGAAGAGATGTGGAGGTCGCAGTGGAATAAAAAGACAATGTCAATGCCTCGTGGAAGAGACTTGGAGGCCACAGTAGCTTAACAAGATGGTTTTAATGCCCCTTGGAAGAGAGGTGGAGGTCGCAGTGGAATAAAAAGACAATATCAATGCCCCTTGGAAGAGTGGTGGAGGTTACAGTGGAATAAAAAGACAATATCAATGACACTTGGAAGAGTGGTGGAGGTCGCAGTGGAATAAAAAGACAATATTAATGCCCCTTGGAAGAGTGGTGGAGGTCGCAGTAAAATAAAAAGACAATATCAATGACCCTTGGAAGAGTGGTGGAGGTTACAGTGGAATAAAAAGACAACATCAAGCCCCATGGAAGAGCTGTGGAGTTCACAGTGGTTTAACCAGAAGGTTTTTAGGCACCGTGGAATAGACGTGGAGGTCACAGTAGCTAAACAAGTCGGTTTTAATGCTTCTTGAAAGAGTGATGGAGGTCACAGTGGATTAAAAAGACAAAATCAATGCCCATTGGAAGAATGGTGGAGGTTACAGTGGAATAAAAAGACAATATCAATGCCTCTTGCGAGAGCTGTGGAGTTCAGAGTGTTTTAAATTGACGGTTTTAATGCCCCTTGGAAGAGACGTGGAGGTCACAGTAGCTTAACAAGACGGTTTTAATGCCCCTTGGAAGAGGGGTGGACGTTACAGTCGAATAAAACGACAATATCAATGCCTCTTGGAAGAGCTGTGGAGTTCAGAGTGGTTTAACCAGATGGTTTAATGCCCCTTGGAAGAGACGTGGAGGTCACAGAAGCTTATCAAGACTGTTTTTATGCCCTTTGGAAAGAGTGGTGTAGGTAGCAGTGGAATAAAAAGACAATATCAATGCCCCTTAGAAGAGTGGTGGAGGTCACAGTGGTATGAAAAGACAATATCAATTCCCCTTGGTAATGATGTGGAGGTCGCAGTGGAATAAAAAGACAATATCAATGCCTCGTGGAAGAGACTTGGAGGTCACAGTAGCTTAACAAGATGGTTTTAATGCCCCTTGGAAGAGAGGTGGAGGTCGCAGGGGAATAAAAAGACAATATCAATGCCCTTTGGAAGAGTGGTGGAGGTCGCAGTGGAATAAAAATACAGTATCAATGCCCCTTTTAAGAGTGGTGGAGGTCGCAGTGGAATAAAAAGACAATATTAATGCCCCTTGAAAGAGTGGTGGAGGTCACAGTAAAATAAAAAGACAATATCAATGCCCCTTGGAAGAGTGGTGGAGGTTACAGGGAAATAAAAAGACAATATCAATGCCCCTTGTAAGAGCCGTGGAGTTCACAGTAGTTTAACCAGAAGGTTTTAAGGCACCGTGGAATAGACGTGGAGGTCACAATAGCTAAACAAGACTGTTTTAATGTTTCTTGGAAGAGTGATGGAGGTCGCAATGGATTAAATAGATAAAATTAATGCCCCCTGGAAGAGGTTACAGTGGAATAAAAAGACAATATCAATGCTTCTTGCAAGAGCTGTGGAGTTCAGAGTGGTTTAAAATGACGGTTTTAATGCCCCTTGGAAAAGACGGGGAGGTCACAGTAGCTTATCAAAACAGTTTTAATGCCCCTTGGAAAAGTGGTGGAGGTCGCAGTGGATTAAAAAGACAATATCAATGTCCCTTGGAAGAGTGGTGGAGGTCGCAGTGGAATAAAAAGACAATATCAATGCCCCGTGGAAGGGACGTGGAGGTCACAGTAGCTTAACAAGACGGTTTTAATGCCCCTTGGAAGAGTGGTGGAGGTCGCAGTGGATTAAAAAGACTATCAAATCCCCTTGGAAGAGTGGTGGAGGTCGCAGTGGAAAAAAAAGACAATATCAATGCCCCTTGGTAGAGTGGTGGAGGTTACAGTTGAATAAATAGACAATATCAATGCCTCTTGGAAGAGCTGTGGAGTTCAGAGTGGTTTAAACATGCGGTTTTAATGCCCCTTGGAAGAGACGTGGAGGTCACAGAAGCTTAAAAAGACGGTTTTAATGCCCCTTGGAAGAGTGGTGGAGGTCACAGTGGAATAAAAAGACAATATCAATGCCCCGTGGAATAGACATGGACGTTACAGTAGCTAAACAAGATGTTTTTAATGTACCTTGGGAGAGTGGTGGAAGTCGTAGTGGAATAAAAAGACAATATCAATGCCTCTTTCAAGAGTTGTGGAGTTCAGAGTGGTTTAAATTGATGGTTTTAATGCAGTTTGGAAGAGACGTGGAGGTCACAGTATCTTAACAATACGGTTTTAATGCCCCTTGGAAGAGTGGTGGAGGTCACAGTGGATTAAAAATACAATATCAATGCCACTTGGAAGAGTGGTGAAGGCCCCAGTGGAATAAAAAGAAAATATCAATGCTCCTTGGAAGAGTGGTGGAGGTTACAGTGGAATAAAAAGACAATTTCAATGCCCCGTGAAAGAGACGTGGAGGTCACAGTAGCTTAGCAAGACGGTTTTAATGCCCCTTGGAAGAGAGGTGGTAGTTGCAGTGGAATAAAAAGACAATATCAATGCCCATTGGAAGAGTGCTGGAGGTTACATTGGAATAAAATGACAATATCAATGCCCATTGCAAGAGCTGTGGATTACAGAGTGGTTTAAATTGATGGTTTTAATGCCCCGTGGAATTGACGTGGAAGTCAAAGTAGCTTAACAACAAGGTTTTAATGGCCCTTGGAAGAGTGTTGGAGGTCGCAGTGGAATAAAAAGACAATATCAATGGCCCTTGGAAGAGTGGTGGAGGATTCAGTGGAATAAAAAGACAATATCAATGCCCCTTGGAAGATCTGTGGAGTTCAGATTGATTTAACCATACGGTTTTAATGCCCCTTGGAAAAGACGTGGAGGTCACAGTAGCTTAACAAGATGGTTTTAATGCCACATGTTAGAGTGGTGGAGGTTGCAGTGGATTAAAAAGACAATATCAATGCCCCGAGGAAGAGTGGTGGAGGTCGCAGTGGAATAAAAAGACAATATCAATGCCCCGTGGTAGAGACGTGGAGGTCACAGTAGCTTAACAAGATGGTTTTAATGCCCTTTGGAAGAGTGGTGGAGGTCGCAGTGGATTAAAAAGACAATATCAATGCCCTTTGGAAGAGTGGTGGAGGTCGCAGTGGAATAAAAATACAGTATCAATGCCCCTTGGTAGAGTGGTGGAGGTTACAGTGGAATTTAAAGACAATATCAATGCCCCGTGGAACAGACGTGGAGGTAACTGTAGCTTAACAAGACAGTTTTAATGCCCCTTGGAAGAATGGTGGAGGTCGCAGTGGAATAAAAAGACAATGTCAATGCCCCTTGGAAGAGTGGTGGAGGTTAGATTGGAATAAAAAGACAATACCAATGAACCTTGGAGGAGCTGTGGAGTTCAGAGTGGTTTAACCAGACGATTTTTATGCCCATTGGAAGTGACGTGGCGGTCACAGTAGCTTAAAAAGACGTTTTTAATGCCCCTTTGAAAAGTGGTGGAAGTCGCAGTTGATTAAGAAGACAATACCAATGCCCCTTGGAAGAGTGGTGGGGGTGGCTGTGAAATAAAAAGACAATATCAATGCCCCTTGGAAGAATGATGGAGGTCGCAGTGGAATAAAAAGGCAATGTCAATGCCCTTTGGAAGAGTGGTGAAGGTTAGAGTGGAATAAAAAGACAGTACCAATGCCCCTTGGAAGAGCTGTGGAGTTCAGAGTGGTTTAACCAGATGGTTTTATTGCCCCTTGGAAGCGACGTGGAGGTTACAGTACATTAACAAGACGGTTTTAATGCCCCTTGGAAAAGTGGTGGAGGAAACAGTGGATTAAAAAGACAATATCAATGCCCCGTGGAAGACACGTGGAGGTCACAGTAGCTTAACAAGACAGATTTAATGCCCCTTGAAAGAGTGGTGGAGGTTACAGTGAAATAAAATGACAATATCAATGCCTCTTGAAAGAGCTGTGGAGTTCAGAGTGGATTAACCAGATGGTTTAAATTCCCCTTGGCAGAGTGGTGGAGGTCGCAGTGCATTAAAAAGACAATATCAATACCCCTTGGAAAAATGGTGGAGGTTACAGTGGAATAAAAAGACAATATCAATGCCCCTTGGAAGAGCTGTGGAGTTCAGAGTGGTTTAAACAGACGGTTTTAATGCCCTTTGGAAGGGATGTGGAGGTCACAGTAGCTTAACAAGACTGTTTTAATGCCTCTTGGAAGAGTGGTGGAGGTTGCAGTGGATTAAAAAGACAATATCAATGCCCCTTAGAAGAGAGGTGGAAGGCGCAGTGGAATAAAAAGACAATATCAATACCCCTTGGAAGAGTGGTGGAGAATACAGCGGAATAAAAAGACAATATCAATGCCCCGTGGAATAGACATGGACGTTACAGTAGCTAAACAAGATGTTTTTAATGCACCTTGGGAGAGTGGTGGAAGTCGTAGTGGAATAAAAAGACAATATCAATGCCCCTTGAAAGAGGGCTGTAGGTTACAGTGAAGTAAAAAGACAATATCAAAGCCTCTTGCAAGAGCTGTGGAGTTCAGAGTGCTTTAAATTGACGGTTTTAATGCACCTTGGAAGAGACGTGGAGGTCACAGTAGCTTAACAATATGGTTTTAATGCCCCTTGGAAGAGTGGTGGAGGTCGCAGTGGATTAAAAAGACAATATCAATGCCACCTGGAAGAGTGGTGAAGGTCCCAGTGGAATAAAAAGACAATATCAATGCCACTTGGAAGAGTGGTGAAGGTCCCAGTGGAATAAAAAGACAATATCAATGCCCCTTGGAAGAGTGGAGAAGGTCACAGTGGAATAAAAAGACAATATCAATGCCCCGTGGAAGAGATGTGGAGGTCACAATAGCTTAACAAGACGGTTTTAATGCCCCTTGGAAGAGAGGTGGAAGTTGCAGTGGAATAAAAAGACAATATCAACGCACCTTGGAAGAGTGCTGGAGGTTACATTGGAATAAAAAGACAATATCAACGCCCCTTGCAAGAGCTGTGGATTTCAGAGTGGTTTAAATTGACGGTTTTAATGCCCGTTGTAAGGGACGTGAAGGTGACAGTTGCTTAACAAGACGGTTTTAATGCCTCTTGGAAGAGTGGTGGAGATCGCAGTGAATTAAAAAGACAATATTAATGACCCTTGGAAGTGTGGTGGAGGTTGCAGTGGAATAAAAAGACAATATCAATACCCCTTGGACAAGTGGTGGAGGTTACAGTGGAATAAAAAGACAATTCAATGCCCCGTGGAAGAGACGTGGAGGTCACAGTAGCTTAACAAGACGGTTTTAATGCCTCTTGGAGGACTGGTGGAGGTCGCAGTGGAATAAAAGGACAATATCAATGCCCCTTGGAAGAGTGGTGGAGGTTACAGTGGAATAAAAAGACAATAATAATGTCCCTTGGAAGAGGAGTGGAGATCAGAGTGTTATAACCAGACGGTTTTAACGCTCCTTGGAAGAGACGTGGAGGTCACAGTAACTTAACAAGATGGTTTTAAGGCCCCTTGGAAGAGTGGTGGAGGTCGCAGTGGAATAAAAAAAAAAAATATCAATGCCCCTTGGAAGATTGGTGGAAGTTACAGTAAAATAAAAAGACAATATCAATGCCCCGTGGAAGAGATGTGAAGGTCACTGTAGCTTAACAATATGGTTTTAATGCCCCTTGGAAGAGTGGTAGAGGTCGCAGTGGAATAAAAAGACAATGTCAATGCCCCTTGGAAGAGTGGTGGAGGTTAGAGTGGAATAAAAAGACAATACAAATGCCCCTTGGAAGAGCTGTGGAGTTCAGAGTGGTTTAACCATATGGTTTTAATGCCCCTTGGAAGAGAAGTCGATGTCACAGTAGCATAACAAGACGGTTTTAATACCCCTTGGAAGAGTGGTGGAGAACGCAGTGGATTAAAAAGACAATATCAATGCCCCTTGGAATACTGGTGGAGGTCGCAGTGGATTAAAAAGACAATATCAATGCCACTTGGAAGTGTGGTGGAGGTCGCAGTGGGATAAAAAGACAATATCAATGCCCCGTGGAAGGGACGTGGAGGTCACAGTAGCTTCACAAGACGGTTTAATGTCCCTTGGAAGAGAGGTGGAGGTCGCAGTTGATTGAAAAAACAATATCAATGCCCCTTGGAAGAGTGGTTGAGGTCGCAGTGGAATAAAAAGACAATATAAATGCCGCTTGGAAGAGTGGTGGATGTTACAGTCGAATAAAAAGACAATATCAATGCCTTTTGTAAGAGCTGTGGAGTTCAGAGTGTTTAACCAGACGGTTTTAATGCGGCTTGGAAGAGACGATGAGGTCACAGTAGCTTCACAAGACGGTTTTAATGCCCCTTAGAAGAGTGATGGAGTTCGCAGTGGAATAAAAAGACAATATCAATGCCCCTTGGAAGATTGGTGGAGGTTACAGTGGAAAAAAAGACAATAACAATGCCCCTTGGAAGAGTGGTGGAGGTTACAGTGGAATAAAAAGACAATATCAATGCCCTGTGTAAGTAACTTGGAGGTCACAGTAGCTTAACTAGACGGTTTTAATGCCCCTTGGAAGAGTCGGGGACATCGCAGAGGAATAAAAAGACAATATAAATGCACTTGGAAGAGTGCAGAAGGTTACAATGGAATAAAAAGACATTGTCAATGCCCCTTGGAAGAGCTGTGGAGCTCAGAGAGGTTTAACCAGACGGTTTTAATGCCCCTTGGAAGAGACTTGGAGGTCACAGTAGCTTAACAAGACGGTTTTAATGCCCCTTGGAAGAGTGGTGGAGGTCGCAATGGAATAAAAAGACAATATCAATGCTCCGTGGAAGGGACATGGAGGTCACAGTAGCATAACAAGATGGTTTTAATGCCCATTGGAACAGTGGTGGAGGTCGCAGTGGATAAAAAAGACAATATCAAATCCCCTTTGAAGAGCGGTGGAGGTCACAGTGGAAAACAGAGACAATATCAATGCCCCTTGGAAGAGTACTGGAGGTTACAGTCGAATAAAAAGACAATATCAATGCCTCTTGGAAGAGCTGTGGAGTGGTTTAGCCAGACGGTTTAATGCCCCTTGGAAGAGACGTGGAGGTCACATTAGCTTATCAAGACTGTATTAATGCCCCTTGGAAGAGTGGTGGAGGTCGCAGTGGATTTAAAAGACAATATCAATGCCCCTTAGAAGAGTGGTGGAGGTCGCAGTGGAATAAAAAGACAATATCAATGCCTCGTGGAAGAGACTTGGAGGTCACAGTAGCTTAACAAGATGGTTTTAATGCCCCGTGGAAGAGAGGTGGAGGTCACGGTGGAATAAAAAGACAATATCAATGCCCCTTGGAAGAGTGGTGGAGGTTACAGTGGAATAAAAAGACAATATCAATGACCCTTGGAAGAGTGGTGGAGGTCGCAGTGGAATAAAAAGACAATATTAGTGCCCCTTGGAAGAGTGGTGAATGTCACAGTGGAATAAAAAGACAATATCAATGCTCCTTGGAAGAGCTGTGGAGTTCACAGTGGTTTAACCAGAAGGTTTTAAGGCACCGTGGAATAGACGTGGAGGTCACAGTAGCTAAACAAGGTGGTTTTAATGCCCATTGGAAGAGACTTGGAGGTCACAGTAGCTTAACAAGACGGTTTTAATGCCCCTTGGAAGAGTAGTGGAGGTCACAGTGGAATAAAAATACAATATCAATGCCCCTTGAAAGAGTGGTGGAAGTTACAGTGAAATAAAAAGACAATATCAATGCCCCTTGGAAGAGCTGTGGATTACAGAGTGGTTTAACCAAACGGTTTTAGTGTCCCCTTGGAAGAGACCTGGAGGTCACAGTAGCTTAACAAGACTGTTTTAATGCCCCTTGGAAGAGTGGTGGAGGTCACAGTGGAATAAAAATACAATAACAATGCCCTGTGTAAGAAACTTGGAGGTCACAGTAACTTAACAAGACGGTTTTAATGCCCCTTGGAAGTGTCATGGACATCGCAGAGAAGTAAAAAGACAATACCCATGCACTTGGAAGAGTGCAGAAGGTTTCAATGGAATAAAAAGACATTGTCAATGCCCCTTGGAAGTGCTTTGGAGCTCAGAGCGGTTTAACCAGACGGTTTTAATGCCCCTTGGAAGAGACTTGGAGGTCACAGTAGCTTAACAAGACTGTTTTAATGCCCCTTGGAAGAGTGGTGGAGGTCACAGTGGAATAAAAATACAATATCAATGCCCCTTGAAGGAGTGGTGGAAGTTACAGTGAAATAAAAAGACAATATCAATGCCCCCTGGAAGAGCTGTGGAGTACAGAGTGGTTTAACCAAACGGTTTTCGTGCCCCTTGGAAGAGACGTCGAGGTCACAGTAGCTTAACAAGACGGTTTTAATGCCCCTTGGAAGAGTGGTGGAGGTCGCAGTGGATTAAAAAGACAATATCAATGAACCTTGGAAGAGTGGTGGAGGTCGCAGTGGAATAAAAAGACAACATCAATGCCTCTTGGAATAGTGGTGGAGGTTGCAGTGGAATAAAAAGACAATATCAATGCCCCGTGGAAGAGACGTGGACATCACAGTTGCTTAACAAGACGGTTTTAAAGCCGCTTGGCAGAGTGGTGGGGGTCACAGTGGAATAAAAAGACAATAACAATGCCCTGTGGAAGAGAATTGGAGGTCACAGTAGCTTAACAAGACTGTTTCAATGCTTCTTGGAAGAGTGAGGGAGGTCGCAGTGGATTAAAAAGACAATATCAATGCCACTTGGAAGAGTGGTGGAGGTTACAGTGGAATAAAAAGACAATATCAATGCCCTGTGTAAGAAACTTGGAGGTCACAGTAGCTTAACAAGACGGTTTTAATGCCCCTTGGAAGAGTCGTGGATGTCGCAGAGGAATAAAAAGACAATATCAATGCACTTGGAAGAGTGCAGAAGGTTACAATGGAATAAAAAGACATTGTGAATGCCCCTTGGAAGTGCTGTGGAGCTCAGACCGGTTTAACCAGACGGTCTTAATGCCCATTGGAAGAGACTTGGAGGTCACAGTATCTTAACAAGACGGTTTTAATGCCCCTTGGAAGAGTGGTGGAGGTCACAGTGGAATAAAAATACAATATCAATGCCCCTTGAAAGAGTGGTGGAAGTTACAGTGAAATAAAAAGACAATATCAATGCCCCTTGGAAGAGCTGTGGATTACAGAGTGGTTTAACCAAACGGTTTTAGTGCCCCTTGGAAGAGACGTGGAGGTCACAGTAGCTTAACAAGACTGTTTTAATGCCCCTTGGAAGAGTGGTGGAGGTCACAGTGGAATAAAATACAATAACAATGCCCTGTGAAAGAGACGTGGAGGTCACAGTAGGTTAACAAGACTGTTTTAATGCCCCTTGGCAGAGTGGTGGAGGTCGCAGTGGAATAAAAAGACAATAACAATACCCTGTGGAAAAGACGTGGAGGTCACAGTAGCTAAACAAGACGGTTTTAAAGCCCCTTGGCAGAGTGGTGGAGGTCGCAGTGGAATTAAAAGACAATAACAATGCCCTGTGGAAGAGACGTGGAGGTCGCAGTGGAATAAAAATACAATATCAATGCCCTTTGGAAGAGTGGTGGAGGTCTCAGTGGAAAACAGAGACAATATCAATACCCCTTGGAAGAGTGGTGGAGTTTACAGTCGAATAAAAAGACAATATCAATGACTCTTGGAAGAGCTGTGGAGTACAGAGTGGTTTAACCAGACGGTTTAATGCCCCTTGGAAGAGATGTGGAGGTCACAGTAGCTTATCAAGTCTGTTTTAATGACCCTTGGAAGAGTGGTGGAGATCGTTGTGGATTTAAAAGACAATATCAATGCCCCTTAGAAGAGTGGTGGAGGTCGCAGAGGAATAAGAAGACAATATCAATGCCCCTAGGAATATTGGTGGAGGTTACAGTGGAATAAAAAGACAATATCAATGCCCCTTGGAAGAGTGGTGAAGGCTACAGTGGAATAAAAAGACAATATCAATTCCTCTTGGAAGAGCTGTGGAGTACAGAGTGGTTTAACAAGACGGTTTAATGCCCCTTGGAAGAGACGTGGAGGTCACAGTGAATTAAAAAGATAATATCAATGCCCCTTAGTAGAGTGGTGGAGGTCGCAGTGGAATAAAAAGACAATATCAATGCATCGTGGAAGAGACTTGGAGGTCACATTACCTTAACAAGACGGTTTTAATGCCCCTTGGCAGAGAGGTGGAGGTCGCAGTGGAATAAAAAGACAATATCAATGCCCCTTGGAAGAGTAGTGGAGGTTACAGTGGAATAAAAAGACAATATCAATGACCCTTGGAAGAGTGGTGGAGGTCGCAGTGGAATAAAAAGACAAAATCAATGCCCCTTGGAAGAGTGGAGGAGGTTACAGTGGAATTAAAAGACAATATCAATGCCCCTTGGAAGAGTAGTGGAGGTTACAGTGGAATAAAAAGACAATATCAATGACCCTTGGAAGAGTGGTGGAGGTCGCAGTGGAATAAAAAGACAATATTAATGCCCCTTGGAAGAGTGGTGGAGGTCGCAGTAAAATAAAAAGACAATATCAATGCCCCTAGGATGAGTGTTAGAGGTTACAATGGAATAAAAATACAATATCCATGCCCCTTGGAAGAGCTCAGGAGTTCACAGTGGTTTAACCAGAAGGTTTTAAGGCACCATGAAATAGACGTGGAGGTCACAGTAGCTAAACAAGACGGTTTTAATGATTCTTGGAAGAGTGATGGAGGTCGCAGTGGATTAAAAAGACAAAATCAATGCCCCTTGGAAGAGTGGTGGAGGTTACAGTGGAATAAAAAGACGATATCAATGCCTCTTGGAAGAGCTGTGGAGTTCAGAGTTTTTTAACCAGACTGTTTTAATGCCCCTTGGAAGAGATGTGGAGGTCACAGTAGCTTATCAAAACTGTTTTAATGCCCCTTGGAAGAGTGGTAGAGGTCGCAGTGGATTAAAAAGACAATATCAATGCCCCTTAGAAGAGTGGTGGAGGTCGCAGTGGAATAATAAGACAATATCAATTCCACTTGGAAGAGTTGTGGAGGTCACAGTGGAATAAAAAGACAATATCAATGCGTCGTGGAAGAGACTTGGAGGTCACAGTAGCTTAAAAAGATGGTTTTAATGCCCCTTGGAAGAGTGGTGGAGGTCGCAGTAAAACAAAAAGACAATATAAATGCCCCTTGGAAGAGTGGTGGAGGTTACAATGGAATAAAAAGACAACATCAATGCCCCTTGGAAGAGCTGTGGAGTTCACAGTGGTTTAACCAGAAGGTTTTAAGGCACCGTGGAATAGACGTGGAGGTCACAGTAGCTAAACAAGATGGTTTTAATGCTTCTTGGAAGAGAGATGGAGGTCGCAGTGGATTAAAAAGACAAAATCAATGCCCCTTGGAAGAGTGGTGGAGGTTACAGTGGAATTAAAAGACAATATCAATGCCTTTTGCAAGAGCTGTGGAGTTCAAAGTGGTTTAAATTGACGGTTTTAATGCCCCTTGGAAGAGACGTGGAGGTCACAGTAGCTTATCAAGACGGTTTTAATGCCCCTTGGAAGAGTGGTGGAGGTCACAGTGGATTAAAAAGACATTATCGATGCCCCTTGGAAGAGTGGTGGAGGTCGCAGTGGAATAAAAAGAAAATATCAATGCCCCTTAGAAGAGTGGTGGAGGTTACAGTGGAAAAAAAAGACAATATCAATGTTCCTTGGAAGAGGGGTGAAGGTTGCAGTGGAATAAAAAGACAATATCAATGTCCCTTGGAACAGTGGTGGAGTTCGCAGAGGATTAAAAAGACAATATCAATGCCCCTTGGAAGAGTGGTGGAGGTCGCAGTGGAATAAAAAGACAATATCAATGCCCCGTGGAAGGGACGTGGAGGTCAGAGTAGCTTAACAAGATGTTTTTAATGCCCCTTGGAAGAGTGGTGGAGGTCGCAGTGGATTAAAAAGACTATCAAATCCCCTTGTAAGAGTGGTGGAGGTCGCAGTGGAAAAAAAGACAATATCAATGCCCCTTGGAAGAGTGGTGGAGGTTACAGTTGAAAAAAAAGACAATATCAATGCCTCTTAGAAGAGCTGTGGAGTTCAGAGTGGTTTAACTATGCGGTTTTAATGCCCATTGGAAGAGACGTGAAGGTCACAGAAGCTTATCAAGACTGTTTTAATGCCCCTTGGAGGAGTGGTAGAGGTTACAGTGGAATAAAAAGACAATATCAATGCCCCTTGGAAGAGTGGTGGAGGTTACAGTGGAATAAAAAGACAATATCAATGCCCCTTGGAAGAGTGGTGGAGGTTACAGTGGAATAAAAACACAATATCAATGTCCCTTGGAAGAATGGTGGAGGTTACAGTGGAAAAAAAAGACAATATCAATGCCCCTTGGAAGAGTGGTGGAGGTTCCATTTAAATAAAAAGACAATATCAATGCCCCTTGAAAGAGACGTGGAGGTCGCAATGGAACAAAAAGACAATATTAATGCCCCATGGAAGAGTGGTGGAGGTCGCAGTAAAATAAATAGACAATATCAATGCCCCTTGGAAGAGTGGTGGAGGTTAGAGTGGAATAAAAAGACAATATCAATGCCGCTTGGAAGAGCTGTGGAGTTCACAGTGGTTTAACCAGAAAGTTTTAATGCACCGTGGAATAGACGTGGAGGTCACAGTAGATTAACAAGACGGTTTCAATGCTTCTTGGAAGAGTGATGGAGGTCGCAGTGGATTTAAAAGACAATATCAATGCCCCTTGGAAGAGTGGTGGGGGTTACAGTGGAATAAAAAGACAATATCAATGCCCTGTGTAAGAAACTTGGAGGTCATAGTAGCTTAACAAGACGGTTTTAATGCCCCTTGGAAGAGTCGTGGACGTCGCAGAGGAGTAAAAAGACAATATCAATGCACTTGGAAGAGTGCAGAAGGTTACAATGGAATAAAAAGACATTGTCAACGCCCGTTGAAAGAACTGTGTAGCTCAGAGCGCTTTAACCAGATGGTTTTAATGCCCATTGGAAGAGACTTGGAGGTCACAGTAGCCTAACAAGATGGTTTTAATGCCCCTTGGAAGAGTGGTGGAGGTCACAGTGGAATAAAAATACAATATCAATGCCCCTTGAAGGAGTGGTGGAAGTTACAGTGAAATAAAAAGACAATATCAATGCCCCTTGGAAGAGCTGTGGAGTTCAGAGTGGTTTAACCAAACGGTTTTAATGCCCCTTGGAAGAGACGTGGAGGTCACAGTAGCTTAACAAGACGGATTTAATGAGCCTTGGAAGAGACGTGGAGGTCATAGTAGCTTAATAAGATGTTTTTAATGCCTCTTGGAAGAGTGGTGGAGGTCACAGTGGTTTAAAAAGACAATATCACTGCCCCTTAGAAGAGTGGTGGAGGTTACATTGGAATAAAAAGACAATATCAATGCCCCTTGGAAGTGTGGTGGAGTTTACAGAGGAATCAAAAGACAATATCAATGCCCCTTGGAAGAGCTGTGGAGTTCACAGTGGTTTAAACAGAAGGTTTTAAGGCACCGTGGAATAGACGTGGAGGTCACAGTAGCTAAACAAAACGGTTTTAATGCTTCTTGGAAGAGTGATGGAGGTCGCAGTGGATTAAAAAGACAAAATCAATGCCCCTTGGAAGAGTGGTGGAGGTTACAGTGGAATAAAAAGACAATATCAATGCCTCTTGCAAGAGCTGTGGAGTTCAAAGTGGTTTAAATTGACGGTTTTAATGCCCCTTGGAAGAGACGTGGAGGTCACAGTAGCTTAACAAGACGGATTTAATGAGCCTTGGAAGAGACGTGGAGGTCATAGTAGCTTAATAAGATGTTTTTAATGCCTCGTGGAAGAGTGGTGGAGGTCACAGTGGTTTAAAAAGACAATATCACTGCCCCTTAGAAGAGTGGTGGAGTTTACAGTGGATTAAAAAGACAATATCAATGCCCCTTGGAAGTGTGGTAGAGGTCGCAGTGGAATAAAAATACAATATCAATGCCCCGTGGAAGGGACGTGGAGGTCACAGTAGCTTCACAAGACGGTTTAATGTCCCTTGGAAGAGAGGTGGAGGTCGCAGTTGATTGAAAAAACAATATCAATGCCCCTTGGAAGAGTGGTTGAGGTCGCAGTGGAATAAAAAGACAATATCAATGCCGCTTGGAAGAGTGGTGGATGTTACAGTCGAATAAAAAGACAATATCAATGCCTTTTGTAAGAGCTGTGGAGTTCAGAGTGTTTAACCAGACGGTTTTAATGCGGCTTGGAAGAGACGATGAGGTCACAGTAGCTTCACAAGACGGTTTTAATGCCCCTTAGAAGAGTGATGGAGTTCGCAGTGGAATAAAAAGACAATATCAATGCCCCTTGGAAGATTGGTGGAGGTTACAGTGGAAAAAAAGACAATAACAATGCCCCTTGGAAGAGTGGTGGAGGTTACAGTGGAATAAAAAGACAATATTAATGCCCTGTGTAAGTAACTTGGAGGTCACAGTAGCTTAACTAGACGGTTTTAATGCCCCTTGGAAGAGTCGGGGACATCGCAAAGGAATAAAAAGACAATATAAATGCACTTGGAAGAGTGCAGAAGGTTACAATGGAATAAAAAGACATTGTCAATGCCCCTTGGAAGAGCTGTGGAGCTCAGAGAGGTTTAACCAGACGGTTTTAATGCCCCTTGGAAGAGACTTGGAGGTCACAGTAGCTTAACAAGACGGTTTTAATGCCCCTTGGAAGAGTGGTGGAGGTCGCAATGGAATAAAAAGACAATATCAATGCTCCGTGGAAGGGATATGGAGGTCACAGTAGCATAACAAGATGGTTTTAATGCCCATTGGAACAGTGGTGGAGGTCGCAGTGGATAAAAAAGACACTATCAAATCCCCTTTGAAGAGTGGTGGAGGTCGCAGTGGAAAACAGAGACAATATCAATGCCCCTTGGAAGAGTACTGGAGGTTACAGTCGAATAAAAAGACAATATCAATGCCTCTTGGAAGAGCTGCGGAGTGGTTTAACCAGACGGTTTAATGCCCCTTGGAAGAGACGTGGAGGTCACAGTAGCTTATCAAGACTGTATTAATGCCCCTTGGAAGAGTGGTGGAGATCGCAGTGGATTTAAAAGACAATATCAATGCCCCTTAGAAGAGTGGTGGAGGTCGCAGTGGAATAAAAAGACAATATCAAATCCCCTTGGAAGAGATGTGGAGGTCGCAGTGGAATAAAAAGACAATATCAATGCCTCGTGGAAGAGACTTGGAGGTCACAGTAGCTTAACAAGATGGTTTTAATGCCCCATGGAAGAGAGGTGGAGGTCACAGTGGAATAAAAAGACAATATCAATGCCCCTTGGAAGAGTGGTGGAGGTTACAGTGGAATAAAAAGACAATATTAATGACCCTTGGAAGAGTGGTGGAGGTCGCAGTGGAATAAAAAGACAATATTAGTGCCCCTTGGAAGAGTGGTGAATGTCACAGTGGAATAAAAAGACAATATCAATGCTCCTCGGAAGAGCTGTGGAGTTCACAGTGGTTTAACCAGAAGGTTTTAAGGCACCGTCACAGTAGCTAAACAAGGTGGTTTTAATGCTTCTTGGAAGAGAGATGGAGGTCGCAGTGGATTAAAAAGACAAAATCAATGCCCCTTGGAAGAGTGGTGGAGGTTACAGTGGAATAAAAAGACAATATCACTGCCTTTTGCAAGAGCTGTGGAGTTCAAAGTGGTTTAAATTGACGGTTTTAATGCCCCTTGGAAGAGACGTGGAGGTCACAGTAGCTTATCAAGACGGTTTTCATGCCCCTTGGAGGAGTGGTAGAGGTTACAGTGGAAAAAAAAGACAATATCAATGCCCCTTGGAAGAGTGGTGGAGGTTACAGTGGAATAAAAAGACAATATCAATGTCCCTTGGAAGAGTGGTGGAGGTTACAGTGGAATAAAAACACAATATCAATGTCCCTTGGAAGAATGGTGGAGGTTACAGTGGAAAAAAAAGACAATATCAATGCCCCTTGGAAGAGTGGTGGAGGTACCATTTAAATAAAAAGACAATATCAATGCCTCTTGAAAGAGACGTGGAGGTCGCAGTGGAACAAAAAGACAATATTAATGCCCCATGGAAGAGTGGTGGAGGTCGCAGTAAAATAAATAGACAATATCAATGCCCCTTGGAAGAGTGGTGGAGGTTAGAGTGGAATAAAAAGACAATATCAATGCCGCTTGGAAGAGCTGTGGAGTTCACAGTGGTTTAACCAGAAAGTTTTAATGCACCGTGGAATAGACGTGAAGTTCACAGTAGATTAACAAGACGGTTTCAATGCTTCTTGGAAGAGTGATGGAGGTCGCAGTGGATTTAAAAGACAATATCAATGCCCCTTGGAAGAGTGGTGGAGGTTACAGTGGAATAAAAAGACAATATCAATGCCCTGTGTAAGAAACTTGGAGGTCATAGTAGCTTAACAAGACGGTTTTAATGCCCCTTGGAAGAGTCGTGGACGTCGCAGAGGAGTAAAAAGACAATATCAATGCACTTGGAAGAGTGCAGAAGGTTACAATGGAATAAAAAGACATTGTCAACGCCCGTTGAAAGAACTGTGTAGCTCAGAGCGCTTTAACCAGACGGTTTTAATGCACCTTGGAAGAGACTTGGAGGTCACAGTAGCTTAACAAGATGGTTTTAATGCCCCTTGGAAGAGTGGTGGAGGTCACAGTGGAATAAAAATACAATATCAATGCCCCTTGAAGGAGTGGTGGAAGTTACAGTGAAATAAAAAGACAATATTAATGCCCCTTGGAAGAGCTGTGGAGTACAGAGTGGTTTAACCAAACGGTTTTAATGCCCCTTGGAAGAGACATGGTGGTCACAGTAGCTTAACAAGACGGTATTAATGCCCCTTGGAAGAGTGGTGGAGGTCGCAGTGGATTAAAAAGACAATATCAATGAACCTTGGAAGAGTGGTGGAGGTCTCAGTGGAATAAAAAGACAATATCAATGCCTCTTGGAAGAGTGGTGGAGGTTACAGTGGAATAAAAAGACAATATCAATGCCCCGTGGAAGAGACGTGGACATCACAGTAGCTTAACAAGACGGTTTTAATGCCACTTGGCAGAGTGGTGGAGGTCGCAGTGGAATAAAAAGACAATAACAATGCCCTGTGGAAGAGACGTGGAGGTCACAGTAGCTTAACAAGACGGTTTCAATGCTTCTTGGAAGAGTGAGGGAGGTCGCAGTGGATTAAAAAGACAATATCAATGCCCCTTGGAAGAGTGGTGGAGGTTTCAGTGGAATAAAAAGACAATATCAATGCCCTGTGTAAGAAACTTGGAGGTCACAGTAGCTTAACAAGATGGTTTTAATGCCCCTTGGAAGAGTCGTGGACGTTGCAGAGGAATAAAAAGACAATATCAATGCACTTGGAAGAGTGCAGAAGGTTACAATGGAATAAAAAGACATTGTCAATGCTCCTTGGAAGTGCTGTGGAGCTCAGAGCGGTTTAACCAGACGGTTTTAATGCCCCTTGGAAGAGACTTGGAGGTCACAGTAGCTTAACAAGACGATATCAATGCCCCTTGAAAGAATGGTGGAAGTTACAGTGAAATAAAAAGACAATAACAATGCCCCTTGGAAGAGCTGTGGAGTACAGAGTGGTTTAACCAAACGGTTTTAGTGCACCTTGGAAAAGACGTGGAGGTCACAGTAGCTTAACAAGACGGTTTTAATGCCCCTTGGAAGAGTAGTGGAGGTCGCAGTGGATTAAAAAGACAATATCAATGAACCTTGGAAGAGTGGTGGAGGTCGCAGTGGAATAAAAAGACAATATCAATGCCCCTTGGAAGAGTGGTGGAGGTTACAGTGGAATAAAAAGACAATATCAATGCCCCGTGGAATAGATGTGGACAACACAGTAGCTTAACAAGACGGTTTTAATGCCCCTCGGCAGAGTGGTGGAGGTCGCAGTGGAATAAAAAGACAATAACAATGCCCTGTGGAAGAGATGTGGAGGTCACAGTAGCTTAACAAGACGGTTTTAATGCCCCTTAGAACAGTGGTGGAGGTTACAGTGGAATAAAAGACAATATCAATGCCCCTTGGAAGAGTGGTGGAGGTTACAGTGGAATAAAAAGACAATATCAATGCCCTGTGTAAGAAACTTGGAGGTTACAGTAGCTTAACAAGATGGTTTTAATGCCCCTTGGAAGAGTCGTGGACGTCGCAGAGGAATAAAAAGACAATATCAATGCACTTGGAAGAGTGCAGAAGGTTACAATGGAATAAAAATACAATGTCAATGCCCCTTGGAAGAGCTGTGGAGCTCAGAGCGGTCTAACTAGACGATTTTAATGCCCCTTGGAAGAGCTGTGGAGTACAGAGTGGTTTAACCAAATTGTTTTAGTGCCCCTTGGTAGAGAAATGGAAGTCACAGTAGGTTAACAAGACTGTTTTAATGCCCCTTGGCAGAGTGTTGGAGGTCGCAGTGGAATAAAAAGACAATAACAATGCCCTGTGCAAAAGACGTGGAGGTCACAGTAGCTAAACAAGACGGTTTTAATGCCCCTTGGGAGAGTGGTGGAGGTCACAGTGGAATAAAAAGACAATAACAATGCCCTGTGGAAGAGACGTGGAGGTCGCAGTGGAATAAAAAGACAATATCAATGCCCCTTGGAATAGTGGTGGAGGTCGAAGTGGAAAACAGAGACAATATCAATGCCCCTTGGAAGAGTGGTGGAGGTTACAGTCGAATAAAAAAACAATATCAATGCCTCTTGGAAGAGCTGTGGAGTACAGAGTGGTTTAACCAGACGGTTTAATGCCCCTTGGAAGAGACGTGGAGGTCACAGTAGCTTATCAAGACTGTTTTAATGCCCCTTGGAAGAGTGGTGGAGGTCGCAGTGGATTAAAAAGACAATATCAATGCCCCTTAGAAGAGTGGTGGAGGTCGCAGTGGAATAGAAAGACAATATCAATTCCCCTTGGAAGAGATGTGGAGGTCGCATTGGAATAGAAAAACAATATCAATGCCCCTTGGAAGAGTGGTGGAGGTTACAGTGGAATAAAAAGACAATATCAATGACCCTTGGAAGAGTGATGGAGGTCGCAGTGGAATAAAAAGACAATATTAATGCCCCTTGGAAGAGCTGTGGAGTTCACAGTGGTTTAACCAGAAGGTTTTAAGGCACCGTGGAATAGACGTGAAGGTCACAGTAGCTAAACAAAACGGTTTTAATGCTTCTTGGAAGAGTGATGGAGGTCGCAGTGGATTAAAAAGACAAAATCAATGCCCCTTGGAAGAGTGGTGGAGGTTACAGTGGAATAAAAAGACAATATCAATGCCTCTTGCAAGAGCTGTGGAGTTCAGAGTGGTTTAAATTGACGGTTTTAATGCCCCTTGGAAGAGACGTGGAGGTCACAGTAGCTTATCAAGACGGTTTTAATGCCCCTTGGAAGAGTGGTGGAGGTCACAGTGGATTAAAAAGACATTATCGATGCCCCTTGGAAGAGTGGTGGAGGTCGCAGTGGAATAAAAAGAAAATATCAATGCCCCTTAGAAGAGTGGTGGAGGTTACAGTGGAAAAAAAAGACAATATCAATGTTCCTTGGAAGAGGGGTGAAGGTTGCAGTGGAATAAAAAGACAATATCAATGTCCCTTGGAACAGTGGTGGAGTTCGCAGAGGATTAAAAAGACAATATCAATGCCCCTTGGAAGAGTGGTGGAGGTCGCAGTGGAATAAAAAGACAATATCAATGCCCCGTGGAAGGGACGTGGAGGTCAGAGTAGCTTAACAAGATGTTTTTAATGCCCCTTGGAAGAGTGGTGGAGGTCGCAGTGGATTAAAAAGACTATCAAATCCCCTTGTAAGAGTGGTGGAGGTCGCAGTGGAAAAAAAGACAATATCAATGCCCCTTGGAAGAGTGGTGGAGGTTACAGTTGAAAAAAAAGACAATATCAATGCCTCTTAGAAGAGCTGTGGAGTTCAGAGTGGTTTAACTATGCGGTTTTAATGCCCATTGGAAGAGACGTGAAGGTCACAGAAGCTTATCAAGACTGTTTTAATGCCCCTTGGAGGAGTGGTAGAGGTTACAGTGGAATAAAAAGACAATATCAATGCCCCTTGGAAGAGTGGTGGAGGTTACAGTGGAATAAAAAGACAATATCAATGCCCCTTGGAAGAGTGGTGGAGGTTACAGTGGAATAAAAACACAATATCAATGTCCCTTGGAAGAATGGTGGAGGTTACAGTGGAAAAAAAAGACAATATCAATGCCCCTTGGAAGAGTGGTGGAGGTTCCATTTAAATAAAAAGACAATATCAATGCCCCTTGAAAGAGACGTGGAGGTCGCAATGGAACAAAAAGACAATATTAATGCCCCATGGAAGAGTGGTGGAGGTCGCAGTAAAATAAATAGACAATATCAATGCCCCTTGGAAGAGTGGTGGAGGTTAGAGTGGAATAAAAAGACAATATCAATGCCGCTTGGAAGAGCTGTGGAGTTCACAGTGGTTTAACCAGAAAGTTTTAATGCACCGTGGAATAGACGTGGAGGTCACAGTAGATTAACAAGACGGTTTCAATGCTTCTTGGAAGAGTGATGGAGGTCGCAGTGGATTTAAAAGACAATATCAATGCCCCTTGGAAGAGTGGTGGGGGTTACAGTGGAATAAAAAGACAATATCAATGCCCTGTGTAAGAAACTTGGAGGTCATAGTAGCTTAACAAGACGGTTTTAATGCCCCTTGGAAGAGTCGTGGACGTCGCAGAGGAGTAAAAAGACAATATCAATGCACTTGGAAGAGTGCAGAAGGTTACAATGGAATAAAAAGACATTGTCAACGCCCGTTGAAAGAACTGTGTAGCTCAGAGCGCTTTAACCAGACGGTTTTAATGCCCATTGGAAGAGACTTGGAGGTCACAGTAGCCTAACAAGATGGTTTTAATGCCCCTTGGAAGAGTGGTGGAGGTCACAGTGGAATAAAAATACAATATCAATGCCCCTTGAAGGAGTGGTGGAAGTTACAGTGAAATAAAAAGACAATATCAATGCCCCTTGGAAGAGCTGTGGAGTTCAGAGTGGTTTAACCAAACGGTTTTAATGCCCCTTGGAAGAGACGTGGAGGTCACAGTAGCTTAACAAGACGGATTTAATGAGCCTTGGAAGAGACGTGGAGGTCATAGTAGCTTAATAAGATGTTTTTAATGCCTCTTGGAAGAGTGGTGGAGGTCACAGTGGTTTAAAAAGACAATATCACTGCCCCTTAGAAGAGTGGTGGAGGTTACATTGGAATAAAAAGACAATATCAATGCCCCTTGGAAGTGTGGTGGAGTTTACAGAGGAATCAAAAGACAATATCAATGCCCCTTGGAAGAGCTGTGGAGTTCACAGTGGTTTAAACAGAAGGTTTTAAGGCACCGTGGAATAGACGTGGAGGTCACAGTAGCTAAACAAAACGGTTTTAATGCTTCTTGGAAGAGTGATGGAGGTCGCAGTGGATTAAAAAGACAAAATCAATGCCCCTTGGAAGAGTGGTGGAGGTTACAGTGGAATAAAAAGACAATATCAATGCCTCTTGCAAGAGCTGTGGAGTTCAAAGTGGTTTAAATTGACGGTTTTAATGCCCCTTGGAAGAGACGTGGAGGTCACAGTAGCTTAACAAGACGGATTTAATGAGCCTTGGAAGAGACGTGGAGGTCATAGTAGCTTAATAAGATGTTTTTAATGCCTCGTGGAAGAGTGGTGGAGGTCACAGTGGTTTAAAAAGACAATATCACTGCCCCTTAGAAGAGTGGTGGAGTTTACAGTGGATTAAAAAGACAATATCAATGCCCCTTGGAAGTGTGGTAGAGGTCGCAGTGGAATAAAAATACAATATCAATGCCCCGTGGAAGGGACGTGGAGGTCACAGTAGCTTCACAAGACGGTTTAATGTCCCTTGGAAGAGAGGTGGAGGTCGCAGTTGATTGAAAAAACAATATCAATGCCCCTTGGAAGAGTGGTTGAGGTCGCAGTGGAATAAAAAGACAATATCAATGCCGCTTGGAAGAGTGGTGGATGTTACAGTCGAATAAAAAGACAATATCAATGCCTTTTGTAAGAGCTGTGGAGTTCAGAGTGTTTAACCAGACGGTTTTAATGCGGCTTGGAAGAGACGATGAGGTCACAGTAGCTTCACAAGACGGTTTTAATGCCCCTTAGAAGAGTGATGGAGTTCGCAGTGGAATAAAAAGACAATATCAATGCCCCTTGGAAGATTGGTGGAGGTTACAGTGGAAAAAAAGACAATAACAATGCCCCTTGGAAGAGTGGTGGAGGTTACAGTGGAATAAAAAGACAATATTAATGCCCTGTGTAAGTAACTTGGAGGTCACAGTAGCTTAACTAGACGGTTTTAATGCCCCTTGGAAGAGTCGGGGACATCGCAAAGGAATAAAAAGACAATATAAATGCACTTGGAAGAGTGCAGAAGGTTACAATGGAATAAAAAGACATTGTCAATGCCCCTTGGAAGAGCTGTGGAGCTCAGAGAGGTTTAACCAGACGGTTTTAATGCCCCTTGGAAGAGACTTGGAGGTCACAGTAGCTTAACAAGACGGTTTTAATGCCCCTTGGAAGAGTGGTGGAGGTCGCAATGGAATAAAAAGACAATATCAATGCTCCGTGGAAGGGATATGGAGGTCACAGTAGCATAACAAGATGGTTTTAATGCCCATTGGAACAGTGGTGGAGGTCGCAGTGGATAAAAAAGACACTATCAAATCCCCTTTGAAGAGTGGTGGAGGTCGCAGTGGAAAACAGAGACAATATCAATGCCCCTTGGAAGAGTACTGGAGGTTACAGTCGAATAAAAAGACAATATCAATGCCTCTTGGAAGAGCTGCGGAGTGGTTTAACCAGACGGTTTAATGCCCCTTGGAAGAGACGTGGAGGTCACAGTAGCTTATCAAGACTGTATTAATGCCCCTTGGAAGAGTGGTGGAGATCGCAGTGGATTTAAAAGACAATATCAATGCCCCTTAGAAGAGTGGTGGAGGTCGCAGTGGAATAAAAAGACAATATCAAATCCCCTTGGAAGAGATGTGGAGGTCGCAGTGGAATAAAAAGACAATATCAATGCCTCGTGGAAGAGACTTGGAGGTCACAGTAGCTTAACAAGATGGTTTTAATGCCCCATGGAAGAGAGGTGGAGGTCACAGTGGAATAAAAAGACAATATCAATGCCCCTTGGAAGAGTGGTGGAGGTTACAGTGGAATAAAAAGACAATATTAATGACCCTTGGAAGAGTGGTGGAGGTCGCAGTGGAATAAAAAGACAATATTAGTGCCCCTTGGAAGAGTGGTGAATGTCACAGTGGAATAAAAAGACAATATCAATGCTCCTCGGAAGAGCTGTGGAGTTCACAGTGGTTTAACCAGAAGGTTTTAAGGCACCGTCACAGTAGCTAAACAAGGTGGTTTTAATGCTTCTTGGAAGAGAGATGGAGGTCGCAGTGGATTAAAAAGACAAAATCAATGCCCCTTGGAAGAGTGGTGGAGGTTACAGTGGAATAAAAAGACAATATCACTGCCTTTTGCAAGAGCTGTGGAGTTCAAAGTGGTTTAAATTGACGGTTTTAATGCCCCTTGGAAGAGACGTGGAGGTCACAGTAGCTTATCAAGACGGTTTTCATGCCCCTTGGAGGAGTGGTAGAGGTTACAGTGGAAAAAAAAGACAATATCAATGCCCCTTGGAAGAGTGGTGGAGGTTACAGTGGAATAAAAAGACAATATCAATGCCCCTTGGAAGAGTGGTGGAGGTTACAGTGGAATAAAAACACAATATCAATGTCCCTTGGAAGAATGGTGGAGGTTACAGTGGAAAAAAAAGACAATATCAATGCCCCTTGGAAGAGTGGTGGAGGTACCATTTAAATAAAAAGACAATATCAATGCCTCTTGAAAGAGACGTGGAGGTCGCAGTGGAACAAAAAGACAATATTAATGCCCCATGGAAGAGTGGTGGAGGTCGCAGTAAAATAAATAGACAATATCAATGCCCCTTGGAAGAGTGGTGGAGGTTAGAGTGGAATAAAAAGACAATATCAATGCCGCTTGGAAGAGCTGTGGAGTTCACAGTGGTTTAACCAGAAAGTTTTAATGCACCGTGGAATAGACGTGAAGGTCACAGTAGATTAACAAGACGGTTTCAATGCTTCTTGGAAGAGTGATGGAGGTCGCAGTGGATTTAAAAGACAATATCAATGCCCCTTGGAAGAGTGGTGGAGGTTACAGTGGAATAAAAAGACAATATCAATGCCCTGTGTAAGAAACTTGGAGGTCATAGTAGCTTAACAAGACGGTTTTAATGCCCCTTGGAAGAGTCGTGGACGTCGCAGAGGAGTAAAAAGACAATATCAATGCACTTGGAAGAGTGCAGAAGGTTACAATGGAATAAAAAGACATTGTCAACGCCCGTTGAAAGAACTGTGTAGCTCAGAGCGCTTTAACCAGACGGTTTTAATGCACCTTGGAAGAGACTTGGAGGTCACAGTAGCTTAACAAGATGGTTTTAATGCCCCTTGGAAGAGTGGTGGAGGTCACAGTGGAATAAAAATACAATATCAATGCCCCTTGAAGGAGTGGTGGAAGTTACAGTGAAATAAAAAGACAATATTAATGCCCCTTGGAAGAGCTGTGGAGTACAGAGTGGTTTAACCAAACGGTTTTAATGCCCCTTGGAAGAGACATGGTGGTCACAGTAGCTTAACAAGACGGTATTAATGCCCCTTGGAAGAGTGGTGGAGGTCGCAGTGGATTAAAAAGACAATATCAATGAACCTTGGAAGAGTGGTGGAGGTCTCAGTGGAATAAAAAGACAATATCAATGCCTCTTGGAAGAGTGGTGGAGGTTACAGTGGAATAAAAAGACAATATCAATGCCCCGTGGAAGAGACGTGGACATCACAGTAGCTTAACAAGACGGTTTTAATGCCACTTGGCAGAGTGGTGGAGGTCGCAGTGGAATAAAAAGACAATAACAATGCCCTGTGGAAGAGACGTGGAGGTCACAGTAGCTTAACAAGACGGTTTCAATGCTTCTTGGAAGAGTGAGGGAGGTCGCAGTGGATTAAAAAGACAATATCAATGCCCCTTGGAAGAGTGGTGGAGGTTTCAGTGGAATAAAAAGACAATATCAATGCCCTGTGTAAGAAACTTGGAGGTCACAGTAGCTTAACAAGATGGTTTTAATGCCCCTTGGAAGAGTCGTGGACGTTGCAGAGGAATAAAAAGACAATATCAATGCACTTGGAAGAGTGCAGAAGGTTACAATGGAATAAAAAGACATTGTCAATGCTCCTTGGAAGTGCTGTGGAGCTCAGAGCGGTTTAACCAGACGGTTTTAATGCCCCTTGGAAGAGACTTGGAGGTCACAGTAGCTTAACAAGACGATATCAATGCCCCTTGAAAGAATGGTGGAAGTTACAGTGAAATAAAAAGACAATAACAATGCCCCTTGGAAGAGCTGTGGAGTACAGAGTGGTTTAACCAAACGGTTTTAGTGCACCTTGGAAAAGACGTGGAGGTCACAGTAGCTTAACAAGACGGTTTTAATGCCCCTTGGAAGAGTAGTGGAGGTCGCAGTGGATTAAAAAGACAATATCAATGAACCTTGGAAGAGTGGTGGAGGTCGCAGTGGAATAAAAAGACAATATCAATGCCCCTTGGAAGAGTGGTGGAGGTTACAGTGGAATAAAAAGACAATATCAATGCCCCGTGGAATAGATGTGGACAACACAGTAGCTTAACAAGACGGTTTTAATGCCCCTCGGCAGAGTGGTGGAGGTCGCAGTGGAATAAAAAGACAATAACAATGCCCTGTGGAAGAGATGTGGAGGTCACAGTAGCTTAACAAGACGGTTTTAATGCCCCTTAGAACAGTGGTGGAGGTTACAGTGGAATAAAAGACAATATCAATGCCCCTTGGAAGAGTGGTGGAGGTTACAGTGGAATAAAAAGACAATATCAATGCCCTGTGTAAGAAACTTGGAGGTTACAGTAGCTTAACAAGATGGTTTTAATGCCCCTTGGAAGAGTCGTGGACGTCGCAGAGGAATAAAAAGACAATATCAATGCACTTGGAAGAGTGCAGAAGGTTACAATGGAATAAAAATACAATGTCAATGCCCCTTGGAAGAGCTGTGGAGCTCAGAGCGGTCTAACTAGACGATTTTAATGCCCCTTGGAAGAGCTGTGGAGTACAGAGTGGTTTAACCAAATTGTTTTAGTGCCCCTTGGTAGAGAAATGGAAGTCACAGTAGGTTAACAAGACTGTTTTAATGCCCCTTGGCAGAGTGTTGGAGGTCGCAGTGGAATAAAAAGACAATAACAATGCCCTGTGCAAAAGACGTGGAGGTCACAGTAGCTAAACAAGACGGTTTTAATGCCCCTTGGGAGAGTGGTGGAGGTCACAGTGGAATAAAAAGACAATAACAATGCCCTGTGGAAGAGACGTGGAGGTCGCAGTGGAATAAAAAGACAATATCAATGCCCCTTGGAATAGTGGTGGAGGTCGAAGTGGAAAACAGAGACAATATCAATGCCCCTTGGAAGAGTGGTGGAGGTTACAGTCGAATAAAAAAACAATATCAATGCCTCTTGGAAGAGCTGTGGAGTACAGAGTGGTTTAACCAGACGGTTTAATGCCCCTTGGAAGAGACGTGGAGGTCACAGTAGCTTATCAAGACTGTTTTAATGCCCCTTGGAAGAGTGGTGGAGGTCGCAGTGGATTAAAAAGACAATATCAATGCCCCTTAGAAGAGTGGTGGAGGTCGCAGTGGAATAGAAAGACAATATCAATTCCCCTTGGAAGAGATGTGGAGGTCGCATTGGAATAGAAAAACAATATCAATGCCCCTTGGAAGAGTGGTGGAGGTTACAGTGGAATAAAAAGACAATATCAATGACCCTTGGAAGAGTGATGGAGGTCGCAGTGGAATAAAAAGACAATATTAATGCCCCTTGGAAGAGCTGTGGAGTTCACAGTGGTTTAACCAGAAGGTTTTAAGGCACCGTGGAATAGACGTGAAGGTCACAGTAGCTAAACAAAACGGTTTTAATGCTTCTTGGAAGAGTGATGGAGGTCGCAGTGGATTAAAAAGACAAAATCAATGCCCCTTGGAAGAGTGGTGGAGGTTACAGTGGAATAAAAAGACAATATCAATGCCTCTTGCAAGAGCTGTGGAGTTCAGAGTGGTTTAAATTGACGGTTTTAATGCCCCTTGGAAGAGACGTGGAGGTCACAGTAGCTTAACAAGACGGATTTAATGAGCCTTGGAAGAGACGTGGAGGTCATAGTAGCTTAATAAGATGTTTTTAATGCCTCTTGGAAGAGTGGTGGAGGTCACAGTGGTTTAAAAAGACAATATCACTGCCCCTTAGAAGAGTGGTGGAGGTTACATTGGAATAAAAAGACAATATCAATGCCCCTTGGAAGAGTGGTGGAGTTTACAGAGGAATAAAAAGACAATATCAATGCCCCTTGGAAGAGCTGTGGAGTTCACAGTGGTTTAAGCAGAAGGTTTTAAGGCACCGTGGAATAGACGTGGAGGTCACAGTAGCTAAACAAAACGGTTTTAATGCTTCTTGGAAGAGTGATGGAGGTCGCAGTGGATTAAAAAGACAAAATCAATGCCCCTTGGAAGAGTGGTGGAGGTTACAGTGGAATAAAAAGACAATATCAATGCCTCTTGCAAGAGCTGTGGAGTTCAAAGTGGTTTAAATTGACGGTTTTAATGCCCCTTGGAAGAGACGTGGAGGTCACAGTAGCTTAACAAGACGGATTTAATGAGCCTTGGAAGAGACGTGGAGGTCATAGTAGCTTAATAAGATGTTTTTAATGCCTCTTGGAAGAGTGGTGGAGGTCACAGTGGTTTAAAAAGACAATATCACTGCCCCTTAGAAGAGTGGTGGAGTTTACATTGGAATAAAAAGACAATATCAATGCCCCGTGGAATAGACATGGAGGTTACAGCAGTTTAACAAGACAGTTTTAATGCCCCTTGGAAGAGTGGTGGAGGTTATAGTGGAATAAAAAGACAATACCAATGCCCCTTGGAAGAGCTGTGGAGTTCAGAGTGGTTTAAATTGACGGTTTTAATGCCCCATGGAATTGACGTGGAGGTCAAAGTAGCTTAACAACACGGTTTTAATGGCCCTTGGAAGAGTGGTAGAGGTCGCAGTTGATTAAAAAGACTATATAAATGCCCCTTAGATGAGTGGTGGAGGTCGCAGTGGAATAAAAAGACAATATCAATGCCCCTTGGAAGAGTAGTAGAGGTCGCAGTGCAATAAAAAAACAATATCAATGCCTCTTGGAAGAGTGGTGGTGGTAACAGTGTATTAAAAAGTCAATATCAATGCCCCTTGGAAGAGCAGTGGAGTTCAGAGTAGTTAAACCAGACGGTTTTAATGCCCATTGGAAGTGACGTGGAGGTCACAGTAGCTTAAAAAGACGTTTTTAATGCCCCTTGGAAAAGTGGTGGAGGTCGCAGTGGATTAAAAATACAATATCAATGCCCCTTGGAAGAGTGGTGGAGGTGGCAGTGCAATAAAAAAACAATATCAATGCCCCTTGGAAGAGTGGTGGAGTTTACAGTGGAATAAAAAGACAATATCAATGCCCCGTGAAAGAGACGTGGATGTCACAGTAGTTTAACAAGACGGTTTTAATGTCCCTTGGAAGAGAGGTGAAAGTCGCAGTGGAATAAAAAGGCAATATCAAAGCCCCTTGGAAAAGTGCTGGAGGTTACAGTGGAATAAAAAACAATATCAAAGCCCCTTACAAGTGCTGTGGAGTTGAGAGTGGTTTAAATTGACGGTTTTAATGCCCCTTGGAAGAGAAGTGGAGTTCACAGTGGCTTAACAAGACTGTTTTAATGCCCCTCGGCAGAGTGGTGGAGGTCGCAGTGGAATAAAAAGACAATATCAATGCCTCTTGGAAGAGTGGTAGAGGTTACAGTGGAATAAAAAGACAATATCAATGCCCCGTGGAATAGATGTGGACATCACAGTAGCTTAACAAGACGGTTTTAATGCCCCTCGGCAGAGTGGTGGAGGTCGCAGTGGAATAAAAAGACAATATCAATGCCCTGTGTAAGAAACTTGGAGGTCACAGTAGCTTAACAAGACGGATTAAATGCCCCTTGGAAGAGTCGTGGACGTCGAAGAGGAATAAAAAGACAAAATCAATGCACTTGGAAGAGTGCAGAAGGTTACAATGGAATAAAAAGACATTGACAATGCCCCTTGGAAGAGCTGTGGAGCTCAGAGCGGTTTAACGAGACGGTTTTAATGCCCCTTGGAAGAGCTGTGGAGTACAGAGTGGTTTAACCAAATGGTTTTAGTGCCCCTTGGAAGAGACATGGAGGTCACAGTGACTTAACTAGACGGTTTTAATGCCCCTTGGAAGAGTGGTGGAGGTCGCAATGAATTAAAAAGACAATATCAATGAACCTTGGAAGGGTGGTGGAAGTCGCATTGGAATAAAAAGACAATATCAATGCCCCTTGGAAGAGTGGTGAAGGTCGCAGTGGAATAAAAAGACAATAACAATGCCCTGTGAAAGAGACGTGGAGGTCACAGTAGGTTAACAAGACTGTTTTAATGCCTCTTAGCAGAGTGATGGAGGTCTCAGTGGAATAAAAAGACAATAACAATGCCCTGTGGAAAAGCCGTGGAGGTCACAGTAGGTAAACAACACGGTTTTAATGCCCCTTGGAAGAGTGGTGGAGGTCGCAATGAATTAAAAAGACAATATCAATGAACCTTGGAAGGGTGGTGGAGGTCGCATTGGAATAAAAAGACAATATCAATGCCCCTTGGAAGAGTGGTGAAGGTCGCAGTGGAATAAAAAGACAATAACAATGCCCTGTGAAAGAGACGTGGAGGTCACAGTAGGTTAACAAGACTGTTTTAATGCCTCTTAGCAGAGTGGTGGAGGTCGCAGTGGAATAAAAAGACAATAACAATGCCCTGTGGAAGAGACGTGGAGATCACAGTAGCTTATCAAGACTGTTTTAATGCCCCTTGGAAGAGTGGTGGAGTTCGCAGTGGATTAAAAAGACAATATCAATGCCTCTTGCAAGAGCTGTGGAGTTCAGAGTGGTTTAAATTGACGGTTTTAATGCCCCTTGGAAGAGACGTGGAGGTCACAGTAGCTTAACAAGATGGTTTTAATGAGCCTTGGAAGAGACGTGGAGGTCATAGTAGCTTAATAAGATGTTTTTAATGCCTCTTGGAAGACTGGTGGAGGCCACAGTGGATTAAAAAGACAATATCAATGCTCCTTGAAAGAGAGCTGTAGGTTACAGTGGAGTAAAAAGTCATTATCAATGCCTCTTGCAAGAGCTGTGGAGTTCAGAGTGGTTTCAATTGATGGTTTTAATGCAGCTTGGAAGAGACGTGGAGGTGACAGTAGCTTAACAATACGGTTTTAATGCCCCTTGGAAGAGTGGTGGAGGTCTCAGTGGATTAAAAAAACAATATCAATGCCACTTGGAAGAGTGGTGAAGGTCCCAGTGGAATAAAAAGACAATATCAATGCCCCTTGGAAGAGTGGTGGAGGTTACAGTGGAATAAAAAGACAATATCAATGCCCCGTGAAAGAGTCGTGGAGGTCACAGTAGCTTAACAAGACGGTTTTAATGCCCCTTGGAAGAGAGGTGCAAGTTGCAGTGGAATAAAAAGAAAATATCAATGCCCCTTGGAAGAGTGCTTGAGGTTACATTGGAATAAAAAGACAATATCAATGCCCCTTGCTAGAGCTGTGGAGTTCACAGTGGTTTAAATTGATGCTTTTAATGCCCCTTTGAAGAGTGGTGGAGGTCACAATAGCTTAACAAGACGGTTTTAATGCCCCTTGGAAGAGTGGTGGAGGTCTCAGTGGATAAAAAAGACAATATCAATGAGCCTTGGAAGAGTGGTGGAGGTCGCAGTGTAATAAAAAGACTAGAGATGAGCGTTGTTCGACTCAAACTGTTCGCCAATCTCAAATTCGAACTGTTTTGGGCTGTGTTCGAGCCGTTCGGCGAATACGAACGATTTGAAAAAAATTCGGCTGTTCGAGGTTATGTTCGATAACTGTTCGTGCACCGAAATCATAACTGGATTTTTTCTCAGTAATGATGAAAATTAAAGTTAATACGCAGTTTCAGTGTACAGCGGGGCGGGGGGAGGGGCAGGGGATGGAGCTCTGCAGGAATAATGAAGATCTCCATTTTTTTTCTCTTTCCCGCATTTACAGTGGGGAGGTGCAATCTGTCAGTCTATCAGCAGCGCACACACGGAGCGAACTGCTTTTTTTCACACAAGCAAGGGCATGCGTCATTGGCAGTGTATGTCACATGACCTTGCCCTATAAGACCCAGTCATTTTCCCCGTCGCCACCATTTTCTCACTGCTGCAGCTGCGTGTTAGACGGCACCGCTGTTGCTGTGTGTGCCATACCTTGTTAATTTCAAGCCAATTTTCGCACAAATCTACAGATAGCTTGGGAGTAGGGAAGAGTGTGACTGCAGTCCTTTAAAGGACTAGGTTACAGCATTTCCTACGACTTTTATCAGGCAGGTCTGTGCTCTTAAATAGATAGGTTGTGGGAGTAAAGACTAATTGTAATTGCAGTCCTTTTCAGGACTAAGTTACATCAGTTCCTATCAGTTTTTGCCAGGCAGCTCTATGCCAGTGCTATGCAAGTTTTTTTCACAGCATTTGGCTGAATCTAGCAAAGCTAATCCTTTTTGGCCTATTGCAGAGTGTGTTAGTCAGTGGAGTAGCCTATCTGTGTTGCAAGCTACACCACCTGTGTATAGAATACCAATTTTTTTACTGCACCTAGTGAAGTAAAACCTTTTCGGCATAGCATCATTCTATTAGTCCATCTATACTGACCTCAATAAGGTTGCAAATTGAATATAATTTTTTTCTGTATCTAGCTCTGAAAAAATATTTGGCCTTCTAGCAGTGTGAGTGACTTGTTCTATTAGTCCATCTATACTGACCTCCATCAGGTTGCAAACTGAATATAATTTTTTTCTGCATCTACTTCGGAAAAAATATTTGGCCTTCTAGCTGTGTGTGGGACTTGTTCTATTAGTCCATCTATACTGACCTCCATCAGGTTGCAAATTGAATATAATTTTTTCTGCATCTAGCTCTGAAAAAATATTTGGCCTTCTAGCAGTGTGTGGGACTTGTTCTATTAGTCCATCTATACAGACCTCCATCAGGTTGCAAATTGAATATAATTTTTTCTGCATCTAGCTCTGAAAAAATATTTGGCCTTCTAGCAGTGTGTGGGACTTGTTCTATTAATCCATCTATACTGACCTCCATCAGGTTGCAAACCGAATATAATTTTTTTCTGCATCTACCTCTGAAAAAATATTTGGCCTTCTAGCAGTGTGTGGGACTTGTTCTATTAGTCCATCTATACTGACCTCCATCAGGTTGCAAATTCAATATAATTTTTTTCTGCATCTAGCTCTGAAAAAATATTTGGGCTTATAGCTGTGTGTGGGACTTGTTCTATTAGTCCAGCTATACTGACCTCCATCAGGTTGCAAATTAAAAATAATTTTTATCTGCATCTAGCTCTGAAAAAATATTTGGCCTTCTAGCTGTGTGTGGGACTTGTTCTATTAGTCCATCTATACTGACCTCCATCAGGTTGCAAATTCAATATAATTTTTTTCTGCATCTACCTCTGAAAAAATATTTGGCCTTCTAGCTGTATGTGGGACTTGTTCTATTAATCAATCTATACAGACCTCCATCAGGTTGCAAACTGAATATATTTTTTTCTGCATCTACCTCTGAAAAAATATTTGGGCTTCTAGCTGTGTGTGGGACTTGTTCTATTAGTCCATCTATACTGACCTCCATCAGGTTGCAAATTGAATATAATATTTTTCTGCATCTAGCTCTGAAAAAATATTTGGCCTTCTAGCAGTGTATGGGACTTGTTCTATTAGTCCATCTATACTGACCTCCATCAGGTTGCAAATTAAAAATAATTTTATCTGCATCTAGCTCTGAAAAAATATTTGGCCTTCTAGCAGTGTGTGGGACTTGTTCTATTAGTCCATCTATACTGACCTCCATCAGGTTGCAAACTGAATATAATTTTTTTCTGCATCTACCTCTGAAAAAATATTTGGGCTTCTAGCTGTGTGTGGGACTTGTTCTATTAGTCCATCTATACTGACCTCCATCAGGTTGCAAATTGAATATAATAATTTTCTGCATCTAGTTCTGAAAAAATATTTGGCCTTCTAGCAGTGTGTGGGACTTGTTCTATTAGTCCATCTATACTGACCTCCATCAGGTTGCAAACTGAATATAATTTTTTTCTGCATCTACCTCTGAAAAAATATTTGGGCTTCTAGCAGTGTGTGGGACTTGCTCTATTAGTCCATCTATGCTGACCTCCATCAGGTTGCAAACTGAATATAATTTTTTTCTGCATCTACCTCTGAAGAAATATTTGGGCTTCTAGCAGTGTGTGGGACTTGTTCTATTAGTCTATCTATACTGACCTCCATCAGGTTGCAAATTGAATATAATTTTTTTCTGCATCTAGCTCTGAAAAAATATTTGGCCTTCTAGCAGTGTGTGGGACTTGTTCTATTAGTCCATCTATACTGACCTCCATCAGGTTGCAAATTCAAAATAATTTTTATCTGCATCTAGCTCTGAAAAAATATTTGGCCTTCTAGCAGTGTGTGGGACTTGTTCTATTAGTCCATCTATACTGACCTCCATCAGGTTGCAAACTGAATATAATTTTTTTCTGCATCTACCTCTGAAAAAATATTTGGGCTTCTAGCTGTGTGTGGAACTTGTTCTATTAGTCCATCTATACTGACCTCCATCAGGTTGCAAATTGAATATAATATTTTTCTGCATCTAGCTCTGAAAAAATATTTGGCCTTCTAGCAGTGTGTGGGACTTGTTCTATTAGTCCATCTATACTGACCTCCATCAGGTTGCAACCTGAATATAATTTTTTTCTGCATCTACCTCTGAAAAAATATTTGGGCTTCTAGCTGTGTGTGGGACTTGTTCTATTAGTCCATCTATACTGACCTCCATCAGGTTGCAAATTCAATATAATTTTTTTCTGCATCTAGCTCTGAAAAAATATTTCAGCTTGTAGCAGTGTGTGGGGCTTGTTCTATTAGTCCATCTATACTGACCTCCATCAGGTTGCAAATTGAATATAATTTTTTTCTGCATCTAGCTCTGAAAAAATATTTCGGCTTCTAGCTGTGTGTGGGACTTGTTCTATTAGTCCATCTATACTGACCTCCATCAGGTTGCAAATTCAATATAATTTTTTTCTGCATCTAGCTCTGAAAAAATATTTCGGCTTCTAGCAGTGTGTGGGACTTGTTCTATTAGTCCATCTATACTGACCTCCATCAGGTTGCAAATTCATTATATTTTTTTTCTGCATCTAGCTCTGAAAAAATATTTGGCCTTCTATCAGTGTGTGGGACTTGTTCTATTAGTCCATCTATACTGACCTCCATCAGGTTGCAAACTGAATATAATTTTTTTCTGCATCTACCTCTGAAAAAATATTTGGCCTTCTAGCAGTGTATGGGACTCATTGTATTAGGCCATCTATACCAAGCTCCACCAGCTTTTAAATTAATAATAATTTTTCGCTGCATCTAGCCCTGAAAATAATTTTTCTTCCCAATAGTGGTAGCAATAGAAATATGGGTCGCGCTCCTGGCTTACAAAAATATACTCTTCATAGCAAAAAACACCAGCCTAGCGCACTGCATTAATAAGATGGCATCATCGTCTCTCCCAGTGTTAGGCCTACTACCCAGGCTAGCATTCCTGTGCCTAAAACACAATGTATGGGTCCACGCTAGCCACTATGCTGAGGGGTCTAAAGCTGCTGCTAACGCTTTATAACAATTCAATTGGCAGATTTTCACAGAGCTCTTCCACAACGCCCACCCATCAGGTAACAGTTGCCCACCTTCCCTATGGGATCTAGTGGCGAATAGTTGATGCCATTAATCAGAGCGTCAGTTGCCCCGTCGACGTGGCAAGCATACGGTAAGGCATGGGAAGAGTGGACACGACTAGTAGCAGGCAGACGGGTTGACCAATGTGAACAAGCCAGATCACAAGTCACCATAGAATTTCTCCACCAGCTAATGATGAGGGGCATATCAGGGGCGTCAGCGCAGCGGTGTCTGACCGGAGTAGCATTTCACTTCCAACTACTGAATTGGGGAGATGTGACAAAGATTCATCATCAGACAATCCATAAAAGGGTGGAAAAGGGGTCAGCCAAGTCAGGAGTGTAGACGTCCCGTCCCGTGTCACTAAAACTGATTTCTCACATCATATCCCTAACACCATTAACATGACACTCACAATTTGAAGCAACACTACTGTCTACTGCATTTGTGATCGCCTTCTTCGGGGCGCTATGCATAAGCGAATTAGTCCCTCAATCCAAAATTACCACAAGTGGAGGCTTATTACACCAGGACGTAGTCATAGCCAATAATGCAATACGTCTACGCATACACAAATCGAAAACGGTTCCAGCGGGCAGGGGCACTTGGGTACTTCTACAACCCACAAACGGTACACTGAGTCGGGTAACAATAGTAAAAACATATCTAACCATCAGATCACACAGTAATTTCTTCCTATCACACATTGATGGAACCCATTATCAAGATACCAGTTCCAAGCTATATTTAATAAATGCATAACATCGGCAGGGAACCACCCCAAAGATTACGGGACACACTCATTCCGCATAGGCGCGGCCACGGAAGCAGCAAGAGCAGGACTGTCAGAAACGGAAGTTCAGAGGATAGGGAGATGGCGATCCACGTGTTTGGCAAGATACATAAGACCGGACTTGTTATCCTAACGTGGTTTGCTTCTTTTACAGGTGACGCTAAGCCAACAGTGTGGGTGATAGGCCACTCGTATATATATATTGGGCAGAAAAAAGGGCGAAAGTCCCCCCAGGCGGGAGGAAATTAGAGTTTTATAACACATATTTCAACTGGAGAGGTATTAGAGGCCTGCTATGGCCACAGGTACTAATGGAGGTAATCAAGGTAGGGAGAGAGGCAAGATGTCCGGTCATCTTAGTTATACAGGCCTGGGGAAACAACCTAGGTCATCACAAGAGCTCATAACTAATGGCAATAATGAAACTAGACACTGAGCGCTTCAGAGAATTTTTCACAAAACTAGCTATAGTATGGTCAGAGATTGTGCCGATAGTGGTATGGCAAGGTGCTCGAGACATCACGGCCATCGAACGGACAAGGCGGGTAATAAATATTCGGATGGCAAAATTTAGAAGAGACAGAGGCGGTGTAGTGGTACGACACCGACAACTGGAAGGAGATAAAGCAGGCCTCATACGGCCCGACGGTGTTCACTTAATGGATATTGGACTGGACATATTCCAGTTAGGACTCCAGGACGGAGTGGAACAAGCGTTAAGAGTGATGGGTGGAGGTCAGAGTCCTGCATACGAGTACGCAGGATCCTCCGTGGCCTGGAAATAGAAGGGACATGTCGGAGAGTTACACTTGTTGGCCAAGTTGCCGGAGTGGAGACCCAGGGCATGCTGCAACAAGCTGAATTAATTAGAAATAAGATGCCTTTCTAATGGAAAGAGTTAATAAACCTGTGACCGATCCTCACCCATCCAGTTGTAAGAGTTACATTATTGTATTGTCAAGGAAAGGGGGGCGGTAGGGGGGCTGAGAGTCTGGGTTTGGTTGGGGGTCACCACAGTCTGCCTAGGCTAGATGCATTTAAAAATTCTTATTAGATACACAGGCTGTGTAGCTTGCTTCGCAGCTGGGCTGCTACGCACAAAGTATTGCCTAGGCTAGATGCAGTTAAAAATTCTACGCTGACTAGCAGACACTGAAGATTTGGAGCAGACCTCTGAGTAAACAGCTCTTCAGACTCAACCATCTGTGTTACCCCAAGCCATAGTGTATGTAGTTTCTTACAGTTAAAAGGGGGGGGGGGGGGCGACCCAACCCACCTGGAATTGACGATGCCAACGTCACGTAAGACACAGCAAGGGTACTCCAAAAAGAGTCTCCATTTTTCCCAAAATTGTGGCACAGACACCACTTAACCCTAGAACGCATTGTTTTCTATTTTCTGCAAGACTACTTTAGTTAGAATTTTGAAACTCTAGGTATTCTTCATGTATATAGTTGTTTGTCATTTGAGTTTGAGTTATTCCATGTTATTTGCACACGGGCCTAAAAGGCCCCAGGTATATGAAAGTGTAGATTTTTATGGTCATGCGTTCTAGGGTTAAGTGGCATCAATTGCCCCACAGTTGCTTAAAACGGTTGGTGATGTGATATTACCAAATCCTCAAGCTTTTAGTCTCCCAAGGATAGCACAGGGTTAGAAAAGTCCTTGCGAATCCATGATTTGTTCATCTTTATGAACGTGAGTCTGTCTACATTCTCAGTGGACAGCCGCGTGCGCTTATCTGTCAGCACACCATCTGCAGCGCTGAACACACGTTCAGAGAGAACACTGGCTGCAGGGCATGACAAGATCTCCAAGGCGTGAGTGGCGAGCTCCGGCCATTTTTCCAGATTGGAATACCAAAATGAGCAAGGGTCCAGTGACACAGTCATGGCTTCGATGTTCACTTGGAGATACTCCTGCACCATCCTCTCTAGGCATTGACTATGTGTCAGACTTCTTGTCTCCTGTGGCCTTGCAAAGGATGGTCTAAAAAAGTGGTGAAACGATTACACAAAATTGCTGTTACCAGCAGATACTGTGTTACTGTTACGGTTTGAGTGATGAAGACTCGACAGTCCCACGGTTGGCAAGTTAGAACTGTGAGATTCACTTCGTGCACCACTGGTGTTTTGTGGAAAAGCACATGTAAGATTCTGCAACAGCGTCTGCAGATACTCCTGCATGCGTCAATCCCTTTTTATGGCAGGAATTATTTCGACAAATTTACTTTTGTACCGGGGATCTAAGAGTGTGACAACCCAGTAGTCGGGATTACTTCGAATTCTGCAATCTGAGGGTCATGTTGCAGGTAGTGCAGCAAGAAGGCACTCATGTGTCTTGCGCATCCAGGAGGACCAAGTCCTTGTTGTGTTGGTAGCGAGGTAAGAATCATGCTTCCTTCCTCTGCCCTCTCCCCCCAACCTCGCACAACAGAAATGTGATCAAGGTCTCCCTCATATGATGAGTCTTCCATGCCCATCGCAAGTTCATCTTCCACTTCTTCATCGGCTCCTGCACCTTCCTCAACAGTTTGGCTGCTACCATGCGCCCTGGTTATTCCCTCTCCCCCACCCTCCCATGCCTGCCGCCTTGGTGCTGCCAACCGTCTGGACCTTGGAGATGTTATCCCTTCCGCATACGACTCCTCCTCTACTTCCTCCACCTTCTCTTGTCCCACCACCTGACTCTGAATTCTGTTTAATGTGTGCTCCAGCACATAAATCACCGGAATAGTCATGCTGATAATGGCATCGTCGTCAGCACTAAACATCTTCGTCGCCTTTTCAAAACTGTGCAGAAGGGTGTGTGGCTCCTCTGAGGGTTCAGTCGCCACAGAGTTACTGCATCTCACCCAGAGGTGTGGTATCTCACCCTCAGGTAAGGAAGGCGTATGGCTCGGGACCCTAACACCTGCATCCAACACATACCCGCACTGGGGGTAGGGCGAGATTGCTCCTAAGGGAGAGCACAGTCCCAGGTCCCTAGCTGGTGGGAGGGTCCTATGTAGTGGGTGCTAAGGGGAGCAGCTTAAGGGAGCACATGACAGGGAGAGTATAAATAGGAAGCCATCTTAGAAAGAGCAAGCCAGTCAGAGAGGAGGAAAAGTGACAGGAGCAGAGGCTCGGCATGAGCTCTGCTCCGAAGGCGGGCCTAGCCTGGGAGGCCCAGGACTGAAGGAGAGAAGAGAGGAGTGGGAGCAGGAAGGCTCCAGGAACCGAAGGGACCCTAAGGCTACGGGCCGTGCAGAAGGCCACCCGTACTCCCGCTGCTACCAGGAGGTAGAGGGGTCAGGCCAGATAAGGGGAACCGGTCCCTCAACTAGAGGAGAAACAGCAAGGCTCAACTAGAAACCGGAGGCTGCAGCATTTCATGTACTGCAGGCAAAAGTCCACACCAGTCTCACTAAGAAGGTAGCCACATAGGACCCAGGGGACGGAACACAAGTCGCCCGCCAAGGCCCGAGGATACCGGATAGAAGTGTCACTGGGTGTGAGGTGCAGGGAGAAGGCCAGAGAAAGGACACACAGAAGGGGGTCCTGCTAAGTACTCCGGAGCTATCTGGGGGTGGACTGAGCCCCTCACTGAGTACGCACAGCACGACGGGTGAGATTTCTCTGGTACCTGTAATCTGGGCTGCAACAACTGTGAGTAAAGATCTTGGGACTGCATCACACGGACTCTGTGTTCATTACTGACTCCCTGCACTACAACCACCATCATCCACCCACACTGCCCTGAAGCTACACTCTTCCTGTGGTGAGTAATAATACCATTGCTGCAAAACCACCAGCTTCAGAGGACTGTTCCGCAGCGGCGGCCCCTTTGGCCGCACTCCACAGGTGGCGTAGTCGGACATTATAAAATCCATATATACAAATTACCGTTGGATTGACCGCCCTGGGTCACGGACCAGGTCACTGCCACAGTGACTACAACCCCCAGCGTCTACCGGCCCGGCTCAGGGTACCCCACGGCCCAGGGGGCGCGTCAACTTCATAGGTCCCTGATCTGAGAACACTCCGGCAGCGTGATTTGCCCCACCTCTGGATCTCGTTGGCCCAGGCTATACGTCAGAATGTATTGCACCAGGGCTTGTCGGTGCTGCCACAGTCGCTGCAACATGTGCAGAGTTGAATTCCACCATGTCGGCACATCGCATTTCAGCCAGTGAACTGTCAGGCCCAACGACTTCTGTAGAGATGTAAGTCGTTGAGCTGTGGGATGCGAACGGCGGAAGTGAGCACACAGCGACTGTGCCCTCTGCAGAAGGCCATCTAGTCCGGGATAGTGGGCTAAAAATTTATGGACAACCAGGTTCAACACGTGAGCCATACAAGGCACGTGTGTGACATTGCCCCGGCGAAGGGCCGCACCCAGGTTTGCAACATTGTCGCACACGGCCTTCCCTGGTTGCAGGTCCAGTGGAGACAACCATTCATGAAACTGGGTCTCCAGAGCTGACCACAAGTCCTCAGCTGTGTGACTCACATTTCCCAGACATTTCAAAGTAAACACTGATGCCGTTGAGCCTTGCTGCCAGCATAGTAAGGAGGTGTGCAGGATTCCTTCTGTGCAGTTAGAAAGAAGGTGGCATTACCAGACAGGCTTTGGGTGCAGGTGGAGGACCGAGAGGAGGTTGAGGAGGCAGAAGCAGTGGAGTAACTTCGAGATAAAGAGGATTGACGCAAAACTCGTGGGGACGGTAAGACTTGGACAGCAGCCCCTTGTCCTGCTGTCACCATAGTTACCCAGTGCCCAGTCAGCAACATGTAACTCCCCTGTCCATGCCTACTCGTCCAAGTGTCTGTGGTGAAATGCACCCTGTCACACACAGAGTTTCTCAAAGAAGCGGTGATGTTGTGTGCGACATGCTGGTGGAGCGCAGGCACACCTTTCTTGGAGAAGTAGTGCCGACTGGGCATCTGGTACTGGGGCACTGCGAAGGACATAAGGTCTCGAAAATCCACTGTGTCCTCCAGGCGGAAAGGCAGCATTTCTGTAGCCAACAGCTTGCAGATGGTGAAATTCAACCTCTTAGCTTTCTCATGGCTAGGAGGAAATGGTCTTTTACTTTTCCACATCTGAGGGACCGAGGGCTGGCTGTTGTGCTTTGACGGGGTTGAGTAGGGTGTCCCCGGCAAACTGCCGGTCTGTGAGGAAGATGCAGGCGGACATGTTAGGTTGCCTTGATCCAAAGGTGGTGCTCTCGATGTCAGAGAGCGCTCAACACCAGCAGGTGTTTCCACTTCCCAATGAACTGACGACCTGCCAATCACACTGGCTGTTGCAGGTAAAGAGGTGGCAGGTCTGCGTCCAAAAACATGTGTGACTGCTGTCCCCCCAGTCACAGAGGATGAAGAGGCCACAGATGCACAAGATGGGGCAGACGGTGGTTGGCCCAGCCTGCTAGGCCGCATTGTAGCACAGTGAGCTTCCCACTGCAACTTATGCTTCATATCCATGTGACGGTACATGCATGAAGTACTCAAACTATGGATTTTTTGGCCTCTATTTAGCTTTTGGTGACAAATATTACAGATAACACGAGTTGGGTCATCCTTATCGATCTGAATAAATGCCCAGGCTATGCAAGGCTTAGAGCCCATGCGACCTGAAGAGCCACTACGACTTGTGGTCAGAGGCAGAGTTGTGGTTGAGGATGCAGTTGTTGATGTGCTGCCAGTACTCCATCTCTGTCCAGGAAGGCGCAACCTAACCTCGTCGTCAATAGCATCTGTGACGCCCCGCTGCGCTTGGTATCACAGATCCTAGAAGAGTGTATTGATGGAATCCTCCACAAGAGGCCCCCATAAACATTCACACATCTCCACCTTCCACCTCAGACCAGCAGAGGGAGCCCGTTAGGGATATAAATAGGGAAGGTGGAGCTAGGCAGTTCAGTTCCTCTGAAGAGTTCCTGCAGTAGAGAAGCCTAAGAGAGCTCAGTCTGCAGTGGAGCTCAGTCTAGTCTAGAGAACTCAGTTAATAGTTCAGCAGTGGAGCACGAGGCTCCTGCTAGCTAGATTCAGGGAGCCCAGATAGAGCTTAAGGTGTGCCGGCGCCATAAGATCGGTGAAGCGCGGCAAGCTGCCGTTAGTGTGTATAGCCTAGTGAGGGCCCGAGTAGGCCGAAGGCGAGTGGCGAGTTAGTACATAGGGGGCAGAGGAGCTTAACCTGCTCACCCCGAAGCATTTACCGGACACCGGATCCGAGCTTACCGGGATCTCTATGACCCAGTAAGGAATAACCGGAATCCCTGGAGAACTACAAGTCCCAGGATCGCTAAGGTGCTGATACGTAACAGAGCCAGGAGACGCTTAGGCCCCGCATACTGGAAGCGTGAACTCCAAGAGAAGGCCCTACCACAAGGTCAGCCAGCGCAGGACAGAGACAAAGTTAGGCCTAGCTCCAGGCAGGTCAGAAACTTACTACGCAGAGGAAGGAAACAGGAGGCCCTACACCCGCTCATTGGGGAGGATCCTGATATGCACCCTTCACCCTACAGTGCTCCGGGATGTGCCTGAATTTCCTCCAGTAAAAGGTACTGAAGTGACTACCGTGTCCGTTCCCGTTCTTGCTCTGACCCAGCTGGGTCTCGCCTGTCCTGCATTCCCCCTGCATACGCTGCCCTGAGACCTAGCTCCACCTGTGGGGAGCTATACCATCGAGCTGCCTTATCACGGGCCTCAGTGGACTGCTGCAGCGCTGGTGCTTCTCACCAGATACCACAGGTGGCGTCACGAACTCTTATAAAATTAACAATTATACACCCTTTTAAAGAGTGACCCCAGGGTACGGGCCAGGGAGCCGACCACCGCGACATCCCCAAGGCCATGCAAAGGCCCGGGTGACCTCATCGACTGGCTGACTGTGGGTTGACAGTAAGTGGGATCTCCAACCTTGTCATCATCACCCTGTGTGTTATCACACCCGTCGTCCTCAAAGCCAACCTCTTCCTGCCCTGACCGAAAAGTCAAGTTGTCGCTCCAATCAGGTATTTGAGTCTCATCATCATCTTCATCATTGTCTCCACCAACAGGAGCTACAGTTTGGGAACGAGGGTCTACATTATGCTCAGAACCTTCTTCATCTGGTCCTGGATCCGACTTATAAAGATTCTGGGCATCAGTGCAGATCATTTCCTCATCTGGATTAACAGAAGCTCTGGAGCAGACCTCCGTTTCCGAGGCTATAGTATGAGTAAACAGCTCTGCAGACTCAACCATCTGTGTTACCCCATACTCAGACGGGCAGCTGGAGACTTGGGAGCTGTGAGCAAGCAAGTGCGATTGGGGTGACACCTCTGAGGACTGGAGTATTTGTGATGTTGAAATTGAGGTGGAGGAGAGCCCACTTGAAGGAGCACTTGATATCCGCTGAAGCACCTGCTGTTTTTGTGCCTCATCTGGAATTTGTAGCAATGGGCGTGTCCGTAACAAAGGGATCGTATCACATTGTCCACGAAAAGAAATTGACATGTAAGTTTGGCTGGAAGATGGTCTTTCTTCTTCAGATGTTACTCCCCCCCACCGCGGGGGGGGGGGTCGACCAACCAGATGACAGGCACCAGTATTGGGAGAGGGGAGCTGGCCGTCAGGGTCCACCGCGGCTCTGGCACAAACCCGGCGACACGGAGGTGGCACGGGCAGGAATGGACTGGCCGTGTCGGCTTATCACTTTTTGGATTTTAGAAGGGCATGACATGCCTATATCTGTGTCTCCCCCTCCTTTTACTACTCCACCTCTTTTCTTTCCGCATGACTATATGTACTTGTCACTTTTCCATGTGTTAGTTACAGTGCCTACAAGTAGTATTCAACCCCCTGCAGATTTAGCTGGTTTGATAAGATGCAAATAAGTTAGAGCCTTCAAACTGCAAACGAGAGTAGGTTTTATGAACAGAAGCATAAATCTTACAAACCAAAAAGTTATGCTGCTCAGTTGAATTTTATTAAATTTTAAACATAAAAGTGTGGGTCAATTATTATACAACCCCTATGTTTAATATTTTGTGGAATAACCCTTGTTTGCAATTACAGCTGATAATCGTCTTTTATAAGACCTGATCAGGCCGGCACAGGTCTGTGGAGTTATCTTGGCCCACTCCTCCATGCAGATCTTCTCCAAGTTATCTAGGTTCTTTGGGTGTCTCATGTGGACTTTATTCTTGAGCTCCTTCCACAAGTTTTCAATTGGGTTAAGGTCAGGAGACTGACTAGGCCACTCCAACACCTTGACTTTTTCCCTCTTGAACCAGGCCTTGGTTTTCTTGGCTGTGTGCTTTGGGTCGTAGGGATGGTATTCTTGGGGTCGTATGCAGTGCCATCCAGTCTCCAAACGTCACGTGTGTGGTTGGCACCAAAGATCTCGATCTTGGTCTCATCAGATCATAGAACCTTGAACCAGTCTGTCTCAGAGTCCTCCAAGTGATCATGAGCAAACTGTAGACGAGCCTTGACATGACGCTTTGAAAGTAAAGGTACCATACAGGCTCGTCTGGAACGGAGACCATTGCGGTGGAGTACGTTACTTATGGTATTGACTGAAACCAATGTCCCCACTGCCATGAGATCTTCCCGGAGCTCCTTCCTTGTTGGCCTTGGGTTAGCCTTGACTCTTCGGACAAGCCTGGCCTCGGCACGGGAGGACACTTTCAAAGGCTGTCCAGGCCGTGGAAGGCTAACAGTAGTTCCATAAGCCTTCCACTTACGGATGATGCTCCCAACAGTGGAGACAGGTAGGCCCAACTCCTTGGAAAGGGTTTTGTACCCCTTGCCAGCCTTGTGACCCTCCACGATCTTGTCTCTGATGGCCTTGGAATGCTCCTTTGTCTTTCCCATGTTGACCATGTCTGAGTGCTGTTCACAAGTTTGGGGAGGGTCTTAAATTGTCAGAAAAGGCTGGCAAAAGAGATCTTTAATCCACGCATGTGAAGCTCATTATTCTTGGTGCCTGAACTACTTCTTAATACTTTAGGGGGACCAAACAGAATTCTTGTGGTTTGAGGGGTTGAATAATAAATGATACTCTGAATTAACTTTTAACGTTTAAAAAAAAAAAAAAAAAAAAAAAACAAAACCAAAATTTGCTGCAGTGCATTTCCCACTTCCAGGCTGATCTACAGTACAAATGTCACAATGCCAAGTTAATTCCGCATGTGTCAACCAGCTAAATCTGCAGGGGGTTGAATACTATTTGTAGGCACTGTATGTCTTCTGAGCAGTTTGTCAGCTTTTGGACAACTTTGAAGGTGTTTTCTATGTGTTTCTATGTGTTTTTGTTTGCCTGCCATTGGTTTTAACGGTGTTCGAAGGTGTTCGACGAACCGAACTCGAACACTACGGGGGTGGCTCAACACTAAAAAAGACATTATCAATGCCCCTTGGAAGACTGGTGGAGGTCGCAGTGGAATAAAAAGACAATATCAATGCCCCTTGGACGAGTGGTGGAGGTTACAGTGGAATAAAAAGACAAATTCAATGCCCCGTGGAAGAGACGTGGAGGTCACTGTAGCTTAACAAGACCGTCTTAATGACTCTTGGAGGACTGGTGGAGGTCGCAGTGGAATAAAAAGACAATATCAATGCCCCTTGGAAGAGTGGTGGAGGTTATAGTGGAATAAAAAGACAATAATAATGCCCCTTGGAAGAGCTGTGGAGTACAGAGTGGTATAACCCGAAGGTTTTAACGCTCCTTGGAAGAGACGTGGAGGTCACAGTAACTTAACAAGACGGTTTTAATGCCCCTTGGAAGAGTGGTGGAGGTCGCAGTGGAATAAAAAAACAATATCAATGACCCTTGGAAGATTGGTGGAGGTTACAGTAGAATAAAAAGACAATATCAATGCCCCATGGAAGAGATGTGGAGGTCACTGTAGCTTAACAATATGGTTTTAATGCCCCTTGGAAGAATGGTGGAGGTCACAGTGGAATAAAAAGACAATGTCAATGCGCCTTGGAAAAGAGGTGGAGGTAAGAGTGGAATAAAAAGACAATGCAAATGCCCCTTGGAAGAGCTGTGGAGTTCAGAGTGGTTTAACCAGATGGTTTTAATGCCCCTTGGAAGAGAAGTCGACGTCACAGTAGCATAACAAGACAGTTTTAATGCCCCTTGGAAGAGAGGTGGAGTTCGCAGTGGATTAAAAAGACAATATCAGTACCCCTTGGAATAGTGGTGGAGGACGCAGTGGAATAAAAAGACAATATCAATGCCCCGTGGAAGGGACGTGGAGGACACAGTAGCTTCACAAGACGGTTTTAATGCACCTTGGAAGAGAGGTGGAGGTCGCAGTTGATTAAAAAGACAATATCAATGCCCCTTGGAATAGTGGTGGAGGTCGCAGTTGAATCAAAAGACAATATCAATGCCGCTTGGAAGAGTGGTGGATGTTACAGTCGAATAAAAAGACAATATCAATGCCTCTTGTAAGAGCTGTGGAGTTCAGAGTGTTTAACCAGATGGTTTTAATGCCCCTTGGAAGAGACGAGGAGGTCACAGTAGCTTAACAAGACTGTTTTAATGCCCCTTGGAAGAGTGGTGGAAATCGTTGTGGATTTAAAAGACAATATCAATGCCCTTTAGAAGAGTGGTGGAGGTCGCAGTGGAATAAAAAGACAATATCAATGCCCCTTGGAAGATTGGTGGAGGTTACAGTGGAATAAAAAGACAATATCAATGCCCCTTGGAAGAGTGGTGGAGGTTACAGTGGAATAAAAAGACAATATCAATGCCCTGTGTAAGAAACTTGGAGGTCACAGAAGCTTAACAAGATGGTTTTAATGCCCCTTGGAAGAGTCGTGGACTTCGCAGAGAAATAAAAAGACAATATCAATGCACTTGGTAGAGTGCAGAAGGTTACAATGGAATAAAAAGACATTGTCAATGCCCCTTGGAAGAGCCGTGGAGCTCAGAGCGGTTTAACCAGACGGTTTTAATGCCCCTTGGAAGAGACTTGTAGGTCACAGTAGCTTAACAAAACGGTTTTAATGCCCCTTGGAAGAGAGGTGGAGGTCGCAATGAAATAAAAAGACAATATCAATGCCCCGTGGAAGGGAAGTGGAGGTCACAGTAGCATAACAAGATGGTTTAAATGCCCATTGGAAGAGTGGTGGAGGTCGCAGTGGATTAGAAAGACAACATCAAAGCCCATTGGAAGAGTGGTGGAGGTCGCAGTGGAAAACAGAGACAATATCAATGCCCCTTGAAAGAGTGGTGGAAGTTACAGTGAAATAAAAAGACAATATTAATGCACCTTGGAAGAGCTGTGGAGTACAGAGTGGTTTAACCAAACGGTTTTAGTGCCCCTTGGAAGAGACAAGGAGGTCACAGTAGCTTAACAAGACGGTTTTAATGCCCCTTGGAAGAGTGGTGGAGGTCGCAGTGGATTAAAAAGACAATATCAATGCCCCTTAGAAGAGAGGTGGAAGTCGCAGTGGAATAAAAAGACAATATCAATACCTCTTGGAAGAGTGGTGGAGGATACAGTGTAATAAAAAGACAATATCAATGCCTCTTGGAAGAGTGGTGGAGGTTACAGTGGAATAAAAAGACAATATCAATGCCCCGTGGAAGAGACGTGGACATCACAGTAGCTTAACAAGACGGTTTTAATGCCCCTTGGCAGAGTGGTGGAGGTCGCAGTGGAATAAAAAGACAATAACAATGCCCTGTGGAAGAGACGTGGAGGTCACAGTAGCTTAACACGACGGTTTTAATGCCCCTTAGAACAGTGTTGGAGGTTACAGTGGAATAAAAGACAATATCAATGCCCTTTGGAAGAGTGACGGAGGTCTCAGTGGTATAAAAAGACATTATCAATGCCCCTTGGAAGAGTGGTGGAGGTCGCAGTGGAATAACCTAACTGGTACATGCTCTGCATAACTGCTCTGCTTGCTGTGTCTGCTGTAATCTAATGCTCTGCTTTGCTGATTCACCTCACTGGTACATACTCTGCATAACTTCTCTGCTTGCTGTGTCTGCTGTAATCTAATGCTCTGCTTTGCTGATTCACCTCACTGGTACATGCTCTGCATAACTTCTCTGCTTTATCTGTCCCACTCCATTCAATACCCACATATGTCTGTCCCTTCCCCACTATAGATCTTATCTGATTTTTAGAGGTGCTAAACTGCAGAGACTAGAGTCCTAGCTCTGTGTTTGATCACCCAGCCATCTCCTGGTGAGACGACCTGCTGCTAATTTAGCCTTATGCAGCTCCCACAATGCCCTTCACCTGATAGTTTAATGTGCCCTATATATTTAGAAGATCTGTAAGGGGTGCACGCGTGAAGGGGTGTGCACGCATCTTCTTGTGCAAAGTAGCTTCGGAGATAAGTGGCAATTATTTCAGAGGCAGTTAGTCAGGGCAGGAGTCAGGTAATGAAAACTTTGACCACTTACTCTCTTTTAACTATGTTTCTGTTAGCTCTCACTTTTTCCTCTATAGTCCTCCACTTTCTAGTAACCCCTCAAATCCCTACACCTAGTAAGAATCTATTCATCTCTCCCTCCATCCTCCCCATTCATCTCACCTCCTCCTCCAAATTATTCCTAAACATTCAATCTTGGATCTCCAAATACAGACAGCCACCTCATGCTCTCTCTTGCTCCCACCTGCTAACACTTTCTCTGCTCCTCCTCAATGCTGGAGATATCTCTCCAAATCCTGGTCCTCCTCGCCATATCCCCACAGTTACTTCTTCCTCCTATCCACGACCTTCCACAAACTTTCACAACCCTTCTAACCTCATACCCATCCAACCAATCCCCACTCCCTTAGTTGCTCTAACAGGAGCTATATGGAACGCTCTCTCTGTCTGCAACAAACTTTCCTTCATCCACGATCTTTTCATTACAAACAAACTTTCCTTCCTCGCCATCACTGAAACCTGGCTCACCCCCTCTGACACAGCCTCCCCAGCTGCACTTTCATATGGCGGATTCCACCTTTCCCACACCCCCCGCCCCAACGGCAAACATGGTGGAGGCGTAGGTTTTCTCCTATCAGAACACTGCGCTTTCACCCAAATCCCACTGCCACCCTCCGTTACACTCCCCTCTTTTGAGGTGCACTGTGTGCGCATCTATTCCCCCTCCAACCTCCAACTGCCCGTCGTTTACCGACCGCCAGGGCAAGCCACCACCTTCTTAAACCACTTCACCACCTGGCTGCTTCACTTCCTCTCCACTGACATCCCCACTATCATAATGAGTGACTTCAACATCCCCATTAACACTTCCCACTCGTCTGTCTCTAAGTTCATATCTCTCACTTCCTCCTTCGGACTCACTCAATGGTCTTCCACACCCACCCACAAAGATGGCCACACACTGGACCTCATCTTCACCCGCCTCTGTTCCCTATCTAACCTCTCTAACTCACCTCTCCCTCTCTCTGATCACAGCCTACTTACATTCTCTTCTCTCTCCTCCCCGGGGGCAACAATCCCCACTCCATAAACTTGCATACCCTCGCAGAAATCTCAAACACCTTGACTTACACTCACTCTCTGAATCCCTCCTCCCTCTTACAGACATAAATTCCTTACATGATGCAGACGTTGCTGCTGCTTCATATAACACCACAATAGCTGCAGCTCTTGACTCGATCGCCCCTCTCACACACACCACATCTGGCACATTCAACAGGCAACCCTGGCACACTAAACTTACTAAAGAACTGCGCCGGGCTTCCAGGGTTGCGGAGCGGAGATGGAAAAGGTCTCACTCCATCGAGCACTTCATCGCATTCAAGCAATCCCTCACTAATTTCAAGTCCGCACTCACTACAGCAAAACAAACCTACTTCTCATCTCTCATATCCTCCCTATCTCACAACCCTAAACAGCTATTTAACACTTTCAACTCTCTCCTTCGTCCCCCAGCACCTCCTCCCTCTGCTGTCATCTCAGCCGACGACTGTGCCTCATTCTTCAAGCAGAAGATTGACACCATCAGACAAAATTTTTGCCTAAAGTCCACACAAGCCCTCCTCATATCTATTCAACCCTCCTCCTCCAAACCCCACTTCTCCACCATTACAGAAGGTCAAGTCTCCTCTTTACTCTCCAAATCACACCTCACCACCTGCGAACTTGACCCAGTTCCATCCCACCTCATCACTAACCTTATCACAGTCTTCATCCCAACCCTAACCCACCTCTTCAATCTGTCACTAACAACCGGTGTCTTCCCCTCATGTTTCAAACATGCCGCAATCACACCCATCCTCAAAAAGCAATCCCTTGACCCATCCTCTCTGACTAGCTACCGCCCCATATCACTCCTCCCCTTTGCCTCAAAACTACTAGAACAACATGTCCACCTTGAACTGTCCTCCCACCTTTCCTCCTGCACCCTCTTCGACCGCCTGCAATCTGGCTTCCGACCGCATCACTCGACTGAAACTGCCCTGACCAAAGTCACCAACGACCTACTAAATGCCAAATCCAAGTGACACTACTCCATCCTCCTCCTTCTGGACCTGTTATCTGCCTTTGACACAGTGGACCATTCCCTCTTACTCCAGATTCTCTAATCTCTTGGCATCACGGACTTGGCTCTATCTTGGATCTCCTCATACTTAACAGACAGGACATTCAGCGTCTCCCACTCACGCACCACCTCCTCATCTCGCCCCCTATCTGTCGGTGTCCCCAAAGGTTCAGTTCTAGGACCTCTGCTCTTCTTCATCTACACCTTTGGCCTGGGACAGCTCATAGAGTCTCACGGTTTTCAGTATCTCCTCTATGCTGACGACACACAGATCTACATCTCTGGACCCGATATCTCCTCCCTACTAACCAAAATCCCACAATGTCTGTTCGCCATGTCATTCTTCTTCTCTGACAGATTTCTAAAACTCAACATGGATAAAACAGAGTTCATCATCTTTCCACCCTCTCATTCACATCCCCCATCTGACCTAGCCATCAAAGTCAATGGCTGTTCACTCTCCCCAGTCCCACAAGCTCACTGCCTTGGAGTAACCCTGGACTCTGATCTCTCCTTCAAGCCACATATCCAAGCCATTTCCACTTCCTGCCAACTCCAACTCAAAAACATCTCCCGGATCCGTGCATTCCTCAGCAAAGACTCTGCCAATACACTAGTTCATGCCCTCATCATATCCCGCCTCGACTACTGCAACCTCCTGCATCGTGGCCTCCCTTAGAACACTCTTGCGCCTCTCCAATCTATCCTAAACCCTGCTACTCGACTAATTCACCTGTTCCCCCGCTATTCCCCGGCCTCTCCTCTCTGTCAATCTCTTCACTGGCTCCCCATTGCACAGAGAACCAGTTCAAAACTCTAACCATGGCATACAAAGCCATCCACAACTTGTCTCCCCCATACATCTGTGGCCTAGTCTCCCGGTACTTACCTGCACGCAACCTCCGATCCTCACAAGATCTCCTTCTCTACTCCCCTCTTATCTCCTCCTCCCACAATCGTATACAAGATTTCTCCCGTGCATCCCGCCTACTCTGGAACTCTCTACCCCAACACATCAGACTCTCGCCGACCGTGGAAACCTTCAAAACAAACCTGAAGACCCACCTCTTCCGACAAGCCTACAGCCTGCAGTAACCACCGCAGCACGACCAACTTTACCCTCACCTAATGTATCCTCACCCATCCCTTCTAGAATGTGAGCCCTCGCGGGCAGGGTCCTTGCTCCTCCTGTACCAGTCGCTGACTCGTTTTGTTAAGATTATGTAAATGCTTTTATTAGGTATATCCCTATCACATGTAAAGCGCCATGGAATAAATGGCGCTATAATAATAAATAATAATAATAATAATAATAAAAAGACAATATCAATTCCCATAGGAAAAGTGGTGGAGGTTACAGTGGATTAAAAAGACAATATCAATGCCCCTTAGAAGAGAGATGGTAGTCGGAGTGGAATAAAAAGACAATGTCAATGCCCCTTGGAAGAGTGGTGGAGTTGGCAGTGGAATAAAAAGACAATATCAATGCCCCTTGGACGAATGATGGAGGTCGCTGTGGAATAAAAAGACAATGTCAATGCCCCTTGGAAGAGTGGTGGAGGTTAGAGTGGAATAAAAAGACAATACCAATGCCCCTTGGAAGAGCTGTGGAGTTCAGAGTGGTTTAACCAGATGGTTTTATTGCCCCTTTGAAGAGACGTGGAGGTCACAGTAGATTAACAAGACGGTTTTAATACCACTTGGAAAAGTGGTGGAGGTCACAGTGGATTAAAAAGACAATATCAATGCCCCGAGGAAGACACGTGGAGGTCACAGTAGCTTAATAAGATAGTTTTAATGCCCCTTGGAAGAGTGGTGGAGGTCGCAGTGGAATAAAAAGACAATATCAATGCCCCTTGAAAGAGTGGTGGAGGTTACAGTGAAATAAAAAGACAATATCAATGCCTCTTGAAAGAGCTATGGAGTTCAGAGTGGTTTAACCAGATGGTTTTAATGACCATTGGAAGAGTGGTGGAGGTCGAAGTGCATTAAAAAGATAATATCAATACCCCTTGGAAGAATGGTGGAGGTTACAGTGGAATAAAAAGACAACATCAATGCCTCTTAGAAGAGAGGTGGAAGCCGCAGTGGAATAAAAAGACAATATCAATACCCCTTGGAAGAATGGTGGAGGATACAGTGGAATAAAAAGACAATATCAATGCCAAGTGGAATAGACATGGACGTTACAGTAGCTAAACAAGATGTTTTTAAAGCACCTTGGGAGAGTGGTGGAAGTCATAGTGGAATAAAAGGACAATATCAATGCCCCTTGAAAGAGTGCTGTAGGTTACAGTCGAATAAAAAGACAATATCAATGCCTCTTGTAAGAGCTGTGGAGTTCAGAGTGGTTTAAATTGACAGTTTTAATGCCCCTTGGAAGACATGTGGAGGTCACAGTAGCTTAACAAGACTGTTTTAATGCCTCTTGGAAGAGTGGTGGAGGTCGCAGTGGATTAAAAAGACAATATCCATGACCCTTAGAAGAGAGGTGGAGGTCGCAGTGGAATAAAAAGACAATATCAATACCCCTTGGAAGAGTGGTGGAGGATACAGTGGAATAAAAAGACAATATCAGTGCCCCGTGGAATAGACATGGACGTTACAGAAGCTAAACAAGATGTTTTAATGCACCTTGGGAGAGTGGTGGAAGTCGTAGTGGAATAAAAAGACAATATCAAGGCCCCGTGAAAGAAATGTGGAGGTCACAGTAGCTTAACAAGACGGTTTTAATACCCCTTGGAAGAGACACAAAAGTTGCAGTGGAATAAAAAGACAATATCAATGCCCCTTGGAAGAGTGCTGGAGGTTACATTGGAATAAAAAGACAATATCAATACCCCTTGCAAGAGCTTTGGAGTTCAGAGTGGTTTAAATTGACGGTTTTAATGCCCCTTGGAAGTGACGTGGAGGTGACAGTAGCTTAACAAGACGGTTTTAATGCCCCTTGGAAGAGTGGTGGAGGTAGCTGTGGATTAAAAAGACAATATGAATGCCCCTTGGAAAAGTGGTGGAGGTCGCTGTGGAATAAAAAGACAATCTCAATGCCCCTTGGAAGAGTGGTGGAGGTTACAGTGGAATAAAAAGACAATATCAATGCCTCTTGGAACAGTGGTGGAGGTTACAGTTAATAAAAAGACAATATCAATGCCCCGTGGAAGAGATGTGGAGGTCACAATAGCTTAACAAGACGATTTTAATGCCCCTTGGAAGAGTGGTGGAGGTCGCAGTGGATTAAAAAGACATTATCAATGCCCCTTGGAAGAGTGGTGGACGTCGCAGTGGAATAAAAAGACATTATCAATGCCCCTTGGAAGAGTTGTGGACGTCGCAGTGGAATAAAAAGACAATATCAATGCCCCTTGGACGAGTGGTGGAGGTTACAGTGGAATAAAAAGACAATTTCAATGCCCCGTGGAAGAGACGTGGAGGTCACAGTAGCTTATCAAGATGGTTTTAATGCCTCTTGGAGGACTGGTGGAGGTCGCAGTGGAATAAAAAGACAATATCAATGCCCCTTGGAAGAGTGGTGGAGGTTACAGTGGAATAAAAACACAATAATAATGCCCCTTGGAAGAGCTGTGGAGTTCAGAGTGGTATAACCAGACGGTTTTAAAGCTCCTTGGAAGAGACGTGGAATTCACAGTAACTCAACAAGATGGTTTTAATGCCCCTTGGAAGAGTGGTGGAGGTCGCAGTGGAATAAAAAAACAATATCTATGAACCTTGGAAGAGTGGTGGAGTTTACAGGTGAATAAAAAGACAATATCAATTCCCCGTGGAAGAGATGTGGAGGTCATTGTAGCTTAAAAACATGGTTTTAATGCCCCTTGGAAGAGTGGTGGAGGTCGCAGTGGAATAAAAAGACAATGTCAATGAATCTGGGAAGAGTGGTGGAGGTTAGAGTGGAATAAAAAGACAACACAAATGCCCCTTGGAAGAGCTGTGGAGTTCAGAGTGGTTTAACCAGATGGTTTTAATGCCCCTTGGAAGAGAAGTCGACTTCACAGTAGCATAACAAGATGGTTTTAATGCCCCTTGGAAGAGTGGTGGAGTTCGCAGTGGATTAAAAAGACAATATCAATGCCCCTTGGAAGAGTGGAGGAGGTCGCAGTGGAATAAAAAGACAATATCAATGACCCGTGGAAGGGACGTGGAGGTCACAGTAGCTTAACAAGATGATTTTAATGCACCTTGGAAGAGTGGTGGAGGTTGCAGGGGATTAAAAAGACAATAACAATGCCCATTGGAAGAGTGGTGGAGGTCGCAGTGGAATAAAAAGACAAAATCAATGCCCTTGGAAGAGTGGTGGAGGTTACAGTGGAATAAAAAGACAATATCAATGCCCCTTGGAAGAGCTGTGGAGTTCAGAGTGGTTTTACCAGACGGTTTTAATGCCCCTTGGAAGAGACATGGAGGTCACAGTAGCTTAACAAGACTGTTTTAATGCCCCTTGGAAGAGTGGTGGAGGTCGAAGTGGATTAAAAAGACAATCTCAATGCCCCTTAGAAGAGAGGTGGAAGTCGCAGTGGAATAAAAAGTCAATGTCAGTGCCACTTGGAAGAGTGGTGGAGGTTACAGTGGAATAAAAAGACAATATCAATGCCCCGTGGAAGAGACATGGACGTGACAGTAGCTTAACAAGACAGCTTTAATGGCCCTTGGAAGAGAGGTGGAGGTTGCAGTGGATTAAAAAAACAATATCAATGCCCATTGGAAGGGTGGTAGAGGTCGCAGTGGAATAAAAAGACAAAATCAATGCTCCTTGGAAGAGTGGTGGAGGTTACAGTGGAATAAAAAGACAATATCAATGCCCCATGGAAGAGTTGTGGAGGTCACTGTAGCTTAACAAGATGGTCTTAATGCCCCTTGCAAGAGTGGGGAAGGTCGCAGTGGAATAAATAGACAATGTCAATGCCCCTTGGAAGAGTGGTGGAGGATAGATTGGAATAAAACGACAATACCAGTGCACCTTGGGAGAGCTGTGGAGTTCAGAGTGGTTTAAATTGATGGTTTTAATGCCCCTTGGATGAGACGTGGAGGTCACAGTGGATTAAAAAGACAATATCAATGCCCCTTGGAAGAGTGGTGGAGGTCGCATTGGATTAAAAAGACAATATCAATGGCCCTTGGAAGAGTGGTGGAGGTCGCAGTGGAATAAAAAGACAATATCTATGCCCCGTGGAAGTGACGTGGAGGTCACAGTAGCTTCACAAGACGGTTTTAATGCCTCTTGGAAGAGAGGTTGAGGTCGCAGTTGATTAAAAAGACAATATCAATGCCCCTTGGAAGAGTGGTGGAGGTCGCAGTGGAATAAAAAGACATTTTCAATGCCGCTTGGAAGAGTGGTGGATGTTACAGTCGAATAGAAAGACAATATCAATGCCTCTTGTAAGAGCTGTGGAGTTCAGAGTGTTTAACCAGACGGTTTTAATGCCTCTTGGAAGAGATGAGGAGGTCACAGTAGCTTAACAAGACTGTTTTAATGCCCCTTGGAAGAGAGGTGGAGGTCGCAGTTGATTAAAAAGACAATATCAATGCCCCTTGGAAGAGTGGTGGAGGTCGCAGTGCATTAAAAAGACAATATCAATACCCCTTGGAAGAATGGTGGAGGTTATAGTGGAATAAAAAGACAATATCAATGACCCTTGGAAGAGCTGTAGAGTTCAGAGTGGTTTAACCAGACGGTTTTAATGCCCCTTGGAAGAGATGTGGAGGTCACAGTAGCTTAACAAGACTGTTTTAATGCCTCTTGGAAGAGTGATGGAGGTCGCAGTGGATTAAAAAGACAATATCAATGACCCTTAGAAGAGAGGTGGAAGTCGCAGTGGAATAAAAAGACAATATCAATACCCCTTGGAAGAGTGGTGGAGGATACAGTGGAATAAAAAGACAATATCAATGCCTAGTGGTTTAGATATGGACGTTACAGTAGCTAAACAAGATGTTTTTAATGCACCTAGGGAGAGTGGTGGAAGTCGTAGTGGAATAAAAAGACAATATCAATGACCCTTGAAAGAGTGCTGTAGGTTACAGTAGAGTAAAAAGACAATATCAATGCCTATTGCAAGAGCTGTGGAGTTCAGAGTGGTTTAAATTGACAGTTTTAATGCACCTTGGAAGAGACATGGAGGTCACAGCAGCTTAACTATACGGTTTTAATGCTCCTTGGAAGAGTGGTGGAGGTCGAAGTGGTTTAAAAAGACAATATCAATGCCACTTGGAAGAGTGGTGAAGGTCCCAGTGGAATAAAAAGACAGTATCAATGCCCCTTGGAAGAGTGGTGGAGGTTACAGTGGAAAAAAAAGACAATATCAATGCCCCGTGAAAGAGACGTGAAGGTCACAGTAGCTTAACAAGATGATTTTAATGCCCCTTGGAAGAGAGGTGGAAGTTGCAGTGGAATAAAAACACAATATCAATGCCCCTTGGAAGAGTGCTGGAGGTTACATTGGAATAAAAAGACAATATCAATGCCCCTTGCAAGAGCTGTGGAGTTCAAAGTGGTTTAAATTGACGGTTTTAATGCCCCTTGGAAGGGACGTGGAGGTGACAGTAGCTTAACAAGACGGTTTTAATGCCCCTTGGAAGAGGGGTGGAGGTTACAGTTGAATAAAAAGACAATACCAATGCCCCTTGGAAGAGTGATGGAGGTTACAGTGGAATAAAAAGACGATATCAATGCCCCTTGGAACAGTGGTGGAGGTTACAGTTAAATAAAAAGGCAATATCAATGCCCCATCAAAGAGATGTGGAGGTCACAATAGCTTAACAAGACGATTTTAATGCCCCTTGGATGAGTGGTGGAGGTCGCAGTGGATTAAAAAGACAATATCAATGAGCCTTGGAAGAGTGGTGGAGGTCGCAGTGGAATAAAAAGACATTTTCAATGCCTCTTGGAAGAGTGATGGAGTTCGCAGTGGAATAAAAAGACATTATCAATGCCCCTTGGATGAGTGGTGGAGCTTACATTGGAATAAAAAGACAATATCAATGCCCCTTGGAAGAGTGGTGGAGGTTACAGTGGAATAAAAACACAATAATAATGCCCCTTGGAAGAGCTGTGGAGTTCAGAGTGGTATAACCAGACGGTTTTAAAGCTCCTTGGAAGAGACGTGTAATTCACAGTAACTCAACAAGATGGTTTTAATGCCCCTTGGAAGAGTGGTGGAGGTCGCAGTGGAATAAAAAAACAATATCTATGAACCTTGGAAGAGTGGTGGAGTTTACAGGTGAATAAAAAGACAATATCAATTCCCCGTGGAAGAGATGTGGAGGTCATTGTAGCTTAAAAACATGGTTTTAATGCCCCTTGGAAGAGTGGTGGAGGTCGCAGTGGAATAAAAAGACAATGTCAATGAATCTGGGAAGAGTGGTGGAGGTTAGAGTGGAATAAAAAGACAACACAAATGCCCCTTGGAAGAGCTGTGGAGTTCAGAGTGGTTTAACCAGATGGTTTTAATGCCCCTTGGAAGAGAAGTCGACTTCACTGTAGCATAACAAGATGGTTTTAATGCCCCTTGGAAGAGTGGTGGAGTTCGCAGTGGATTAAAAAGACAATATCAATGCCCCTTGGAAGAGTGGAGGAGGTCGCAGTGGAATAAAAAGACAATATCAATGACCCGTGGAAGGGACGTGGAGGTCACAGTAGCTTAACAAGATGATTTTAATGCACCTTGGAAGAGTGGTGGAGGTTGCAGGGGATTAAAAAGACAATAACAATGCCCATTGGAAGAGTGGTGGAGGTCGCAGTGGAATAAAAAGACAAAATCAATGCCCTTGGAAGAGTGGTGGAGGTTACAGTGGAATAAAAAGACAATATCAATGCCCCTTGGAAGAGCTGTGGAGTTCAGAGTGGTTTTACCAGACGGTTTTAATGCCCCTTGGAAGAGACATGGAGGTCACAGTAGCTTAACAAGACTGTTTTAATGCCCCTTGGAAGAGTGGTGGAGGTCGAAGTGGATTAAAAAGACAATCTCAATGCCCCTTAGAAGAGAGGTGGAAGTCGCAGTGGAATAAAAAGTCAATGTCAGTGCCACTTGGAAGAGTGGTGGAGGTTACAGTGGAATAAAAAGACAATATCAATGCCCCGTGGAAGAGACATGGACGTGACAGTAGCTTAACAAGACGGCTTTAATGGCCCTTGGAAGAGAGGTGGAGGTTGCAGTGGATTAAAAAAAACAATATCAATGCCCATTGGAAGGGTGGTAGAGGTCGCAGTGGAATAAAAAGACAAAATCAATGCTCCTTGGAAGAGTGGTGGAGGTTACAGTGGAATAAAAAGACAATATCAATGCCCCATGGAAGAGTTGTGGAGGTCACTGTAGCTTAACAAGATGGTCTTAATGCCCCTTGCAAGAGTGGGGAAGGTCGCAGTGGAATAAATAGACAATGTCAATGCCCCTTGGAAGAGTGGTGGAGGATAGATTGGAATAAAACGACAATACCAGTGCACCTTGGGAGAGCTGTGGAGTTCAGAGTGGTTTAAATTGATGGTTTTAATGCCCCTTGGATGAGACGTGGAGGTCACAGTGGATTAAAAAGACAATATCAATGCCCCTTGGAAGAGTGGTGGAGGTCGCATTGGATTAAAAAGACAATATCAATGGCCCTTGGAAGAGTGGTGGAGGTCGCAGTGGAATAAAAAGACAATATCTATGCCCCGTGGAAGTGACGTGGAGGTCACAGTAGCTTCACAAGACGGTTTTAATGCCTCTTGGAAGAGAGGTTGAGGTCGCAGTTGATTAAAAAGACAATATCAATGCCCCTTGGAAGAGTGGTGGAGGTCGCAGTGGAATAAAAAGACATTTTCAATGCCGCTTGGAAGAGTGGTGGATGTTACAGTCGAATAGAAAGACAATATCAATGCCTCTTGTAAGAGCTGTGGAGTTCAGAGTGTTTAACCAGACGGTTTTAATGCCTCTTGGAAGAGATGAGGAGGTCACAGTAGCTTAACAAGACTGTTTTAATGCCCCTTGGAAGAGAGGTGGAGGTCGCAGTTGATTAAAAAGACAATATCAATGCCCCTTGGAAGAGTGGTGGAGGTCGCAGTGCATTGAAAAGACAATATCAATACCCCTTGGAAGAATGGTGGAGGTTATAGTGGAATAAAAAGACAATATCAATGACCCTTGGAAGAGCTGTAGAGTTCAGAGTGGTTTAACCAGACGGTTTTAATGCCCCTTGGAAGAGATGTGGAGGTCACAGTAGCTTAACAAGACTGTTTTAATGCCTCTTGGAAGAGTGATGGAGGTCGCAGTGGATTAAAAAGACAATATCAATGACCCTTAGAAGAGAGGTGGAAGTCGCAGTGGAATAAAAAGACAATATCAATACCCCTTGGAAGAGTGGTGGAGGATACAGTGGAATAAAAAGACAATATCAATGCCTAGTGGTTTAGATATGGACGTTACAGTAGCTAAACAAGATGTTTTTAATGCACCTAGGGAGAGTGGTGGAAGTCGTAGTGGAATAAAAAGACAATATCAATGACCCTTGAAAGAGTGCTGTAGGTTACAGTAGAGTAAAAAGACAATATCAATGCCTATTGCAAGAGCTGTGGAGTTCAGAGTGGTTTAAATTGACAGTTTTAATGCACCTTGGAAGAGACATGGAGGTCACAGCAGCTTAACTATACGGTTTTAATGCTCCTTGGAAGAGTGGTGGAGGTCGAAGTGGTTTAAAAAGACAATATCAATGCCACTTGGAAGAGTGGTGAAGGTCCCAGTGGAATAAAAAGACAGTATCAATGCCCCTTGGAAGAGTGGTGGAGGTTACAGTGGAAAAAAAAGACAATATCAATGCCCCGTGAAAGAGACGTGAAGGTCACAGTAGCTTAACAAGATGATTTTAATGCCCCTTGGAAGAGAGGTGGAAGTTGCAGTGGAATAAAAACACAATATCAATGCCCCTTGGAAGAGTGCTGGAGGTTACATTGGAATAAAAAGACAATATCAATGCCCCTTGCAAGAGCTGTGGAGTTCAAAGTGGTTTAAATTGACGGTTTTAATGCCCCTTGGAAGGGACGTGGAGGTGACAGTAGCTTAACAAGACGGTTTTAATGCCCCTTGGAAGAGGGGTGGAGGTTACAGTTGAATAAAAAGACAATACCAATGCCCCTTGGAAGAGTGATGGAGGTTACAGTGGAATAAAAAGACGATATCAATGCCCCTTGGAACAGTGGTGGAGGTTACAGTTAAATAAAAAGGCAATATCAATGCCCCATCAAAGAGATGTGGAGGTCACAATAGCTTAACAAGACGATTTTAATGCCCCTTGGATGAGTGGTGGAGGTCGCAGTGGATTAAAAAGACAATATCAATGAGCCTTGGAAGAGTGGTGGAGGTCGCAGTGGAATAAAAAGACATTTTCAATGCCTCTTGGAAGAGTGATGGAGTTCGCAGTGGAATAAAAAGACATTATCAATGCCCCTTGGACGAGTGGTGGAGCTTACATTGGAATAAAAAGACAATATCAATGCCCCTTGGAAGAGTGGTGGAGGTTACAGTGGAATAAAAACACAATAATAATGCCCCTTGGAAGAGCTGTGGAGTTCAGAGTGGTATAACCAGACGGTTTTAAAGCTCCTTGGAAGAGACGTGTAATTCACAGTAACTCAACAAGATGGTTTTAATGCCCCTTGGAAGAGTGGTGGAGGTCGCAGTGGAATAAAAAAACAATATCTATGAACCTTGGAAGAGTGGTGGAGTTTACAGGTGAATAAAAAGACAATATCAATTCCCCGTGGAAGAGATGTGGAGGTCATTGTAGCTTAAAAACATGGTTTTAATGCCCCTTGGAAGAGTGGTGGAGGTCGCAGTGGAATAAAAAGACAATGTCAATGAATCTGGGAAGAGTGGTGGAGGTTAGAGTGGAATAAAAAGACAACACAAATGCCCCTTGGAAGAGCTGTGGAGTTCAGAGTGGTTTAACCAGATGGTTTTAATGCCCCTTGGAAGAGAAGTCGACTTCACTGTAGCATAACAAGATGGTTTTAATGCCCCTTGGAAGAGTGGTGGAGTTCGCAGTGGATTAAAAAGACAATATCAATGCCCCTTGGAAGAGTGGAGGAGGTCGCAGTGGAATAAAAAGACAATATCAATGACCCGTGGAAGGGACGTGGAGGTCACAGTAGCTTAACAAGATGATTTTAATGCACCTTGGAAGAGTGGTGGAGGTTGCAGGGGATTAAAAAGACAATAACAATGCCCATTGGAAGAGTGGTGGAGGTCGCAGTGGAATAAAAAGACAAAATCAATGCCCTTGGAAGAGTGGTGGAGGTTACAGTGGAATAAAAAGACAATATCAATGCCCCTTGGAAGAGCTGTGGAGTTCAGAGTGGTTTTACCAGACGGTTTTAATGCCCCTTGGAAGAGACATGGAGGTCACAGTAGCTTAACAAGACTGTTTTAATGCCCCTTGGAAGAGTGGTGGAGGTCGAAGTGGATTAAAAAGACAATCTCAATGCCCCTTAGAAGAGAGGTGGAAGTCGCAGTGGAATAAAAAGTCAATGTCAGTGCCACTTGGAAGAGTGGTGGAGGTTACAGTGGAATAAAAAGACAATATCAATGCCCCGTGGAAGAGACATGGACGTGACAGTAGCTTAACAAGACGGCTTTAATGGCCCTTGGAAGAGAGGTGGAGGTTGCAGTGGATTAAAAAAACAATATCAATGCCCATTGGAAGGGTGGTAGAGGTCGCAGTGGAATAAAAAGACAAAATCAATGCTCCTTGGAAGAGTGGTGGAGGTTACAGTGGAATAAAAAGACAATATCAATGCCCCATGGAAGAGTTGTGGAGGTCACTGTAGCTTAACAAGATGGTCTTAATGCCCCTTGCAAGAGTGGGGAAGGTCGCAGTGGAATAAATAGACAATGTCAATGCCCCTTGGAAGAGTGGTGGAGGATAGATTGGAATAAAACGACAATACCAGTGCACCTTGGGAGAGCTGTGGAGTTCAGAGTGGTTTAAATTGATGGTTTTAATGCCCCTTGGATGAGACGTGGAGGTCACAGTGGATTAAAAAGACAATATCAATGCCCCTTGGAAGAGTGGTGGAGGTCGCATTGGATTAAAAAGACAATATCAATGGCCCTTGGAAGAGTGGTGGAGGTCGCAGTGGAATAAAAAGACAATATCTATGCCCCGTGGAAGTGACGTGGAGGTCACAGTAGCTTCACAAGACGGTTTTAATGCCTCTTGGAAGAGAGGTTGAGGTCGCAGTTGATTAAAAAGACAATATCAATGCCCCTTGGAAGAGTGGTGGAGGTCGCAGTGGAATAAAAAGACATTTTCAATGCCGCTTGGAAGAGTGGTGGATGTTACAGTCGAATAGAAAGACAATATCAATGCCTCTTGTAAGAGCTGTGGAGTTCAGAGTGTTTAACCAGACGGTTTTAATGCCTCTTGGAAGAGATGAGGAGGTCACAGTAGCTTAACAAGACTGTTTTAATGCCCCTTGGAAGAGAGGTGGAGGTCGCAGTTGATTAAAAAGACAATATCAATGCCCCTTGGAAGAGTGGTGGAGGTCGCAGTGCATTAAAAAGACAATATCAATACCCCTTGGAAGAATGGTGGAGGTTATAGTGGAATAAAAAGACAATATCAATGACCCTTGGAAGAGCTGTAGAGTTCAGAGTGGTTTAACCAGACGGTTTTAATGCCCCTTGGAAGAGATGTGGAGGTCACAGTAGCTTAACAAGACTGTTTTAATGCCTCTTGGAAGAGTGATGGAGGTCGCAGTGGATTAAAAAGACAATATCAATGACCCTTAGAAGAGAGGTGGAAGTCGCAGTGGAATAAAAAGACAATATCAATACCCCTTGGAAGAGTGGTGGAGGATACAGTGGAATAAAAAGACAATATCAATGCCTAGTGGTTTAGATATGGACGTTACAGTAGCTAAACAAGATGTTTTTAATGCACCTAGGGAGAGTGGTGGAAGTCGTAGTGGAATAAAAAGACAATATCAATGACCCTTGAAAGAGTGCTGTAGGTTACAGTAGAGTAAAAAGACAATATCAATGCCTATTGCAAGAGCTGTGGAGTTCAGAGTGGTTTAAATTGACAGTTTTAATGCACCTTGGAAGAGACATGGAGGTCACAGCAGCTTAACTATACGGTTTTAATGCTCCTTGGAAGAGTGGTGGAGGTCGAAGTGGTTTAAAAAGACAATATCAATGCCACTTGGAAGAGTGGTGAAGGTCCCAGTGGAATAAAAAGACAGTATCAATGCCCCTTGGAAGAGTGGTGGAGGTTACAGTGGAAAAAAAAGACAATATCAATGCCCCGTGAAAGAGACGTGAAGGTCACAGTAGCTTAACAAGATGATTTTAATGCCCCTTGGAAGAGAGGTGGAAGTTGCAGTGGAATAAAAACACAATATCAATGCCCCTTGGAAGAGTGCTGGAGGTTACATTGGAATAAAAAGACAATATCAATGCCCCTTGCAAGAGCTGTGGAGTTCAAAGTGGTTTAAATTGACGGTTTTAATGCCCCTTGGAAGGGACGTGGAGGTGACAGTAGCTTAACAAGACGGTTTTAATGCCCCTTGGAAGAGGGGTGGAGGTTACAGTTGAATAAAAAGACAATACCAATGCCCCTTGGAAGAGTGATGGAGGTTACAGTGGAATAAAAAGACGATATCAATGCCCCTTGGAACAGTGGTGGAGGTTACAGTTAAATAAAAAGGCAATATCAATGCCCCATCAAAGAGATGTGGAGGTCACAATAGCTTAACAAGACGATTTTAATGCCCCTTGGATGAGTGGTGGAGGTCGCAGTGGATTAAAAAGACAATATCAATGAGCCTTGGAAGAGTGGTGGAGGTCGCAGTGGAATAAAAAGACATTTTCAATGCCTCTTGGAAGAGTGATGGAGTTCGCAGTGGAATAAAAAGACATTATCAATGCCCCTTGGATGAGTGGTGGAGCTTACATTGGAATAAAAAGACAATATCAATGCCCCTTGGAAGAGTGGTGGAGGTTACAGTGGAATAAAAACACAATAATAATGCCCCTTGGAAGAGCTGTGGAGTTCAGAGTGGTATAACCAGACGGTTTTAAAGCTCCTTGGAAGAGACGTGTAATTCACAGTAACTCAACAAGATGGTTTTAATGCCCCTTGGAAGAGTGGTGGAGGTCGCAGTGGAATAAAAAAACAATATCTATGAACCTTGGAAGAGTGGTGGAGTTTACAGGTGAATAAAAAGACAATATCAATTCCCCGTGGAAGAGATGTGGAGGTCATTGTAGCTTAAAAACATGGTTTTAATGCCCCTTGGAAGAGTGGTGGAGGTCGCAGTGGAATAAAAAGACAATGTCAATGAATCTGGGAAGAGTGGTGGAGGTTAGAGTGGAATAAAAAGACAACACAAATGCCCCTTGGAAGAGCTGTGGAGTTCAGAGTGGTTTAACCAGATGGTTTTAATGCCCCTTGGAAGAGAAGTCGACTTCACTGTAGCATAACAAGATGGTTTTAATGCCCCTTGGAAGAGTGGTGGAGTTCGCAGTGGATTAAAAAGACAATATCAATGCCCCTTGGAAGAGTGGAGGAGGTCGCAGTGGAATAAAAAGACAATATCAATGACCCGTGGAAGGGACGTGGAGGTCACAGTAGCTTAACAAGATGATTTTAATGCACCTTGGAAGAGTGGTGGAGGTTGCAGGGGATTAAAAAGACAATAACAATGCCCATTGGAAGAGTGGTGGAGGTCGCAGTGGAATAAAAAGACAAAATCAATGCCCTTGGAAGAGTGGTGGAGGTTACAGTGGAATAAAAAGACAATATCAATGCCCCTTGGAAGAGCTGTGGAGTTCAGAGTGGTTTTACCAGACGGTTTTAATGCCCCTTGGAAGAGACATGGAGGTCACAGTAGCTTAACAAGACTGTTTTAATGCCCCTTGGAAGAGTGGTGGAGGTCGAAGTGGATTAAAAAGACAATCTCAATGCCCCTTAGAAGAGAGGTGGAAGTCGCAGTGGAATAAAAAGTCAATGTCAGTGCCACTTGGAAGAGTGGTGGAGGTTACAGTGGAATAAAAAGACAATATCAATGCCCCGTGGAAGAGACATGGACGTGACAGTAGCTTAACAAGACGGCTTTAATGGCCCTTGGAAGAGAGGTGGAGGTTGCAGTGGATTAAAAAAAACAATATCAATGCCCATTGGAAGGGTGGTAGAGGTCGCAGTGGAATAAAAAGACAAAATCAATGCTCCTTGGAAGAGTGGTGGAGGTTACAGTGGAATAAAAAGACAATATCAATGCCCCATGGAAGAGTTGTGGAGGTCACTGTAGCTTAACAAGATGGTCTTAATGCCCCTTGCAAGAGTGGGGAAGGTCGCAGTGGAATAAATAGACAATGTCAATGCCCCTTGGAAGAGTGGTGGAGGATAGATTGGAATAAAACGACAATACCAGTGCACCTTGGGAGAGCTGTGGAGTTCAGAGTGGTTTAAATTGATGGTTTTAATGCCCCTTGGATGAGACGTGGAGGTCACAGTGGATTAAAAAGACAATATCAATGCCCCTTGGAAGAGTGGTGGAGGTCGCATTGGATTAAAAAGACAATATCAATGGCCCTTGGAAGAGTGGTGGAGGTCGCAGTGGAATAAAAAGACAATATCTATGCCCCGTGGAAGTGACGTGGAGGTCACAGTAGCTTCACAAGACGGTTTTAATGCCTCTTGGAAGAGAGGTTGAGGTCGCAGTTGATTAAAAAGACAATATCAATGCCCCTTGGAAGAGTGGTGGAGGTCGCAGTGGAATAAAAAGACATTTTCAATGCCGCTTGGAAGAGTGGTGGATGTTACAGTCGAATAGAAAGACAATATCAATGCCTCTTGTAAGAGCTGTGGAGTTCAGAGTGTTTAACCAGACGGTTTTAATGCCTCTTGGAAGAGATGAGGAGGTCACAGTAGCTTAACAAGACTGTTTTAATGCCCCTTGGAAGAGAGGTGGAGGTCGCAGTTGATTAAAAAGACAATATCAATGCCCCTTGGAAGAGTGGTGGAGGTCGCAGTGCATTGAAAAGACAATATCAATACCCCTTGGAAGAATGGTGGAGGTTATAGTGGAATAAAAAGACAATATCAATGACCCTTGGAAGAGCTGTAGAGTTCAGAGTGGTTTAACCAGACGGTTTTAATGCCCCTTGGAAGAGATGTGGAGGTCACAGTAGCTTAACAAGACTGTTTTAATGCCTCTTGGAAGAGTGATGGAGGTCGCAGTGGATTAAAAAGACAATATCAATGACCCTTAGAAGAGAGGTGGAAGTCGCAGTGGAATAAAAAGACAATATCAATACCCCTTGGAAGAGTGGTGGAGGATACAGTGGAATAAAAAGACAATATCAATGCCTAGTGGTTTAGATATGGACGTTACAGTAGCTAAACAAGATGTTTTTAATGCACCTAGGGAGAGTGGTGGAAGTCGTAGTGGAATAAAAAGACAATATCAATGACCCTTGAAAGAGTGCTGTAGGTTACAGTAGAGTAAAAAGACAATATCAATGCCTATTGCAAGAGCTGTGGAGTTCAGAGTGGTTTAAATTGACAGTTTTAATGCACCTTGGAAGAGACATGGAGGTCACAGCAGCTTAACTATACGGTTTTAATGCTCCTTGGAAGAGTGGTGGAGGTCGAAGTGGTTTAAAAAGACAATATCAATGCCACTTGGAAGAGTGGTGAAGGTCCCAGTGGAATAAAAAGACAGTATCAATGCCCCTTGGAAGAGTGGTGGAGGTTACAGTGGAAAAAAAAGACAATATCAATGCCCCGTGAAAGAGACGTGAAGGTCACAGTAGCTTAACAAGATGATTTTAATGCCCCTTGGAAGAGAGGTGGAAGTTGCAGTGGAATAAAAACACAATATCAATGCCCCTTGGAAGAGTGCTGGAGGTTACATTGGAATAAAAAGACAATATCAATGCCCCTTGCAAGAGCTGTGGAGTTCAAAGTGGTTTAAATTGACGGTTTTAATGCCCCTTGGAAGGGACGTGGAGGTGACAGTAGCTTAACAAGACGGTTTTAATGCCCCTTGGAAGAGGGGTGGAGGTTACAGTTGAATAAAAAGACAATACCAATGCCCCTTGGAAGAGTGATGGAGGTTACAGTGGAATAAAAAGACGATATCAATGCCCCTTGGAACAGTGGTGGAGGTTACAGTTAAATAAAAAGGCAATATCAATGCCCCATCAAAGAGATGTGGAGGTCACAATAGCTTAACAAGACGATTTTAATGCCCCTTGGATGAGTGGTGGAGGTCGCAGTGGATTAAAAAGACAATATCAATGAGCCTTGGAAGAGTGGTGGAGGTCGCAGTGGAATAAAAAGACATTTTCAATGCCTCTTGGAAGAGTGATGGAGTTCGCAGTGGAATAAAAAGACATTATCAATGCCCCTTGGACGAGTGGTGGAGCTTACATTGGAATAAAAAGACAATATCAATGCCCCTTGGAAGAGTGGTGGAGGTTACAGTGGAATAAAAACACAATAATAATGCCCCTTGGAAGAGCTGTGGAGTTCAGAGTGGTATAACCAGACGGTTTTAAAGCTCCTTGGAAGAGACGTGTAATTCACAGTAACTCAACAAGATGGTTTTAATGCCCCTTGGAAGAGACATGGAGGTCACAGTAGCTTAACAAGACTGTTTTAATGCCCCTTGGAAGAGTGGTGGAGGTCGAAGTGGATTAAAAAGACAATCTCAATGCCCCTTAGAAGAGAGGTGGAAGTCGCAGTGGAATAAAAAGTCAATGTCAGTGCCACTTGGAAGAGTGGTGGAGGTTACAGTGGAATAAAAAGACAATATCAATGCCCCGTGGAAGAGACATGGACGTGACAGTAGCTTAACAAGACGGCTTTAATGGCCCTTGGAAGAGAGGTGGAGGTTGCAGTGGATTAAAAAAAACAATATCAATGCCCATTGGAAGGGTGGTAGAGGTCGCAGTGGAATAAAAAGACAAAATCAATGCTCCTTGGAAGAGTGGTGGAGGTTACAGTGGAATAAAAAGACAATATCAATGCCCCATGGAAGAGTTGTGGAGGTCACTGTAGCTTAACAAGATGGTCTTAATGCCCCTTGCAAGAGTGGGGAAGGTCGCAGTGGAATAAATAGACAATGTCAATGCCCCTTGGAAGAGTGGTGGAGGATAGATTGGAATAAAACGACAATACCAGTGCACCTTGGGAGAGCTGTGGAGTTCAGAGTGGTTTAAATTGATGGTTTTAATGCCCCTTGGATGAGACGTGGAGGTCACAGTGGATTAAAAAGACAATATCAATGCCCCTTGGAAGAGTGGTGGAGGTCGCATTGGATTAAAAAGACAATATCAATGGCCCTTGGAAGAGTGGTGGAGGTCGCAGTGGAATAAAAAGACAATATCTATGCCCCGTGGAAGTGACGTGGAGGTCACAGTAGCTTCACAAGACGGTTTTAATGCCTCTTGGAAGAGAGGTTGAGGTCGCAGTTGATTAAAAAGACAATATCAATGCCCCTTGGAAGAGTGGTGGAGGTCGCAGTGGAATAAAAAGACATTTTCAATGCCGCTTGGAAGAGTGGTGGATGTTACAGTCGAATAGAAAGACAATATCAATGCCTCTTGTAAGAGCTGTGGAGTTCAGAGTGTTTAACCAGACGGTTTTAATGCCTCTTGGAAGAGATGAGGAGGTCACAGTAGCTTAACAAGACTGTTTTAATGCCCCTTGGAAGAGAGGTGGAGGTCGCAGTTGATTAAAAAGACAATATCAATGCCCCTTGGAAGAGTGGTGGAGGTCGCAGTGCATTGAAAAGACAATATCAATACCCCTTGGAAGAATGGTGGAGGTTATAGTGGAATAAAAAGACAATATCAATGACCCTTGGAAGAGCTGTAGAGTTCAGAGTGGTTTAACCAGACGGTTTTAATGCCCCTTGGAAGAGATGTGGAGGTCACAGTAGCTTAACAAGACTGTTTTAATGCCTCTTGGAAGAGTGATGGAGGTCGCAGTGGATTAAAAAGACAATATCAATGACCCTTAGAAGAGAGGTGGAAGTCGCAGTGGAATAAAAAGACAATATCAATACCCCTTGGAAGAGTGGTGGAGGATACAGTGGAATAAAAAGACAATATCAATGCCTAGTGGTTTAGATATGGACGTTACAGTAGCTAAACAAGATGTTTTTAATGCACCTAGGGAGAGTGGTGGAAGTCGTAGTGGAATAAAAAGACAATATCAATGACCCTTGAAAGAGTGCTGTAGGTTACAGTAGAGTAAAAAGACAATATCAATGCCTATTGCAAGAGCTGTGGAGTTCAGAGTGGTTTAAATTGACAGTTTTAATGCACCTTGGAAGAGACATGGAGGTCACAGCAGCTTAACTATACGGTTTTAATGCTCCTTGGAAGAGTGGTGGAGGTCGAAGTGGTTTAAAAAGACAATATCAATGCCACTTGGAAGAGTGGTGAAGGTCCCAGTGGAATAAAAAGACAGTATCAATGCCCCTTGGAAGAGTGGTGGAGGTTACAGTGGAAAAAAAAGACAATATCAATGCCCCGTGAAAGAGACGTGAAGGTCACAGTAGCTTAACAAGATGATTTTAATGCCCCTTGGAAGAGAGGTGGAAGTTGCAGTGGAATAAAAACACAATATCAATGCCCCTTGGAAGAGTGCTGGAGGTTACATTGGAATAAAAAGACAATATCAATGCCCCTTGCAAGAGCTGTGGAGTTCAAAGTGGTTTAAATTGACGGTTTTAATGCCCCTTGGAAGGGACGTGGAGGTGACAGTAGCTTAACAAGACGGTTTTAATGCCCCTTGGAAGAGGGGTGGAGGTTACAGTTGAATAAAAAGACAATACCAATGCCCCTTGGAAGAGTGATGGAGGTTACAGTGGAATAAAAAGACGATATCAATGCCCCTTGGAACAGTGGTGGAGGTTACAGTTAAATAAAAAGGCAATATCAATGCCCCATCAAAGAGATGTGGAGGTCACAATAGCTTAACAAGACGATTTTAATGCCCCTTGGATGAGTGGTGGAGGTCGCAGTGGATTAAAAAGACAATATCAATGAGCCTTGGAAGAGTGGTGGAGGTCGCAGTGGAATAAAAAGACATTTTCAATGCCTCTTGGAAGAGTGATGGAGTTCGCAGTGGAATAAAAAGACATTATCAATGCCCCTTGGACGAGTGGTGGAGCTTACATTGGAATAAAAAGACAATATCAATGCCCCTTGGAAGAGTGGTGGAGGTTACAGTGGAATAAAAACACAATAATAATGCCCCTTGGAAGAGCTGTGGAGTTCAGAGTGGTATAACCAGACGGTTTTAAAGCTCCTTGGAAGAGACGTGTAATTCACAGTAACTCAACAAGATGGTTTTAATGCCCCTTGGAAGAGTGGTGGAGGTCGCAGTGGAATAAAAAAACAATATCTATGAACCTTGGAAGAGTGGTGGAGTTTACAGGTGAATAAAAAGACAATATCAATTCCCCGTGGAAGAGATGTGGAGGTCATTGTAGCTTAAAAACATGGTTTTAATGCCCCTTGGAAGAGTGGTGGAGGTCGCAGTGGAATAAAAAGACAATGTCAATGAATCTGGGAAGAGTGGTGGAGGTTAGAGTGGAATAAAAAGACAACACAAATGCCCCTTGGAAGAGCTGTGGAGTTCAGAGTGGTTTAACCAGATGGTTTTAATGCCCCTTGGAAGAGAAGTCGACTTCACTGTAGCATAACAAGATGGTTTTAATGCCCCTTGGAAGAGTGGTGGAGTTCGCAGTGGATTAAAAAGACAATATCAATGCCCCTTGGAAGAGTGGAGGAGGTCGCAGTGGAATAAAAAGACAATATCAATGACCCGTGGAAGGGACGTGGAGGTCACAGTAGCTTAACAAGATGATTTTAATGCACCTTGGAAGAGTGGTGGAGGTTGCAGGGGATTAAAAAGACAATAACAATGCCCATTGGAAGAGTGGTGGAGGTCGCAGTGGAATAAAAAGACAAAATCAATGCCCTTGGAAGAGTGGTGGAGGTTACAGTGGAATAAAAAGACAATATCAATGCCCCTTGGAAGAGCTGTGGAGTTCAGAGTGGTTTTACCAGACGGTTTTAATGCCCCTTGGAAGAGACATGGAGGTCACAGTAGCTTAACAAGACTGTTTTAATGCCCCTTGGAAGAGTGGTGGAGGTCGAAGTGGATTAAAAAGACAATCTCAATGCCCCTTAGAAGAGAGGTGGAAGTCGCAGTGGAATAAAAAGTCAATGTCAGTGCCACTTGGAAGAGTGGTGGAGGTTACAGTGGAATAAAAAGACAATATCAATGCCCCGTGGAAGAGACATGGACGTGACAGTAGCTTAACAAGACGGCTTTAATGGCCCTTGGAAGAGAGGTGGAGGTTGCAGTGGATTAAAAAAACAATATCAATGCCCATTGGAAGGGTGGTAGAGGTCGCAGTGGAATAAAAAGACAAAATCAATGCTCCTTGGAAGAGTGGTGGAGGTTACAGTGGAATAAAAAGACAATATCAATGCCCCATGGAAGAGTTGTGGAGGTCACTGTAGCTTAACAAGATGGTCTTAATGCCCCTTGCAAGAGTGGGGAAGGTCGCAGTGGAATAAATAGACAATGTCAATGCCCCTTGGAAGAGTGGTGGAGGATAGATTGGAATAAAACGACAATACCAGTGCACCTTGGGAGAGCTGTGGAGTTCAGAGTGGTTTAAATTGATGGTTTTAATGCCCCTTGGATGAGACGTGGAGGTCACAGTGGATTAAAAAGACAATATCAATGCCCCTTGGAAGAGTGGTGGAGGTCGCATTGGATTAAAAAGACAATATCAATGGCCCTTGGAAGAGTGGTGGAGGTCGCAGTGGAATAAAAAGACAATATCTATGCCCCGTGGAAGTGACGTGGAGGTCACAGTAGCTTCACAAGACGGTTTTAATGCCTCTTGGAAGAGAGGTTGAGGTCGCAGTTGATTAAAAAGACAATATCAATGCCCCTTGGAAGAGTGGTGGAGGTCGCAGTGGAATAAAAAGACATTTTCAATGCCGCTTGGAAGAGTGGTGGATGTTACAGTCGAATAGAAAGACAATATCAATGCCTCTTGTAAGAGCTGTGGAGTTCAGAGTGTTTAACCAGACGGTTTTAATGCCTCTTGGAAGAGATGAGGAGGTCACAGTAGCTTAACAAGACTGTTTTAATGCCCCTTGGAAGAGAGGTGGAGGTCGCAGTTGATTAAAAAGACAATATCAATGCCCCTTGGAAGAGTGGTGGAGGTCGCAGTGCATTAAAAAGACAATATCAATACCCCTTGGAAGAATGGTGGAGGTTATAGTGGAATAAAAAGACAATATCAATGACCCTTGGAAGAGCTGTAGAGTTCAGAGTGGTTTAACCAGACGGTTTTAATGCCCCTTGGAAGAGATGTGGAGGTCACAGTAGCTTAACAAGACTGTTTTAATGCCTCTTGGAAGAGTGATGGAGGTCGCAGTGGATTAAAAAGACAATATCAATGACCCTTAGAAGAGAGGTGGAAGTCGCAGTGGAATAAAAAGACAATATCAATACCCCTTGGAAGAGTGGTGGAGGATACAGTGGAATAAAAAGACAATATCAATGCCTAGTGGTTTAGATATGGACGTTACAGTAGCTAAACAAGATGTTTTTAATGCACCTAGGGAGAGTGGTGGAAGTCGTAGTGGAATAAAAAGACAATATCAATGACCCTTGAAAGAGTGCTGTAGGTTACAGTAGAGTAAAAAGACAATATCAATGCCTATTGCAAGAGCTGTGGAGTTCAGAGTGGTTTAAATTGACAGTTTTAATGCACCTTGGAAGAGACATGGAGGTCACAGCAGCTTAACTATACGGTTTTAATGCTCCTTGGAAGAGTGGTGGAGGTCGAAGTGGTTTAAAAAGACAATATCAATGCCACTTGGAAGAGTGGTGAAGGTCCCAGTGGAATAAAAAGACAGTATCAATGCCCCTTGGAAGAGTGGTGGAGGTTACAGTGGAAAAAAAAGACAATATCAATGCCCCGTGAAAGAGACGTGAAGGTCACAGTAGCTTAACAAGATGATTTTAATGCCCCTTGGAAGAGAGGTGGAAGTTGCAGTGGAATAAAAACACAATATCAATGCCCCTTGGAAGAGTGCTGGAGGTTACATTGGAATAAAAAGACAATATCAATGCCCCTTGCAAGAGCTGTGGAGTTCAAAGTGGTTTAAATTGACGGTTTTAATGCCCCTTGGAAGGGACGTGGAGGTGACAGTAGCTTAACAAGACGGTTTTAATGCCCCTTGGAAGAGGGGTGGAGGTTACAGTTGAATAAAAAGACAATACCAATGCCCCTTGGAAGAGTGATGGAGGTTACAGTGGAATAAAAAGACGATATCAATGCCCCTTGGAACAGTGGTGGAGGTTACAGTTAAATAAAAAGGCAATATCAATGCCCCATCAAAGAGATGTGGAGGTCACAATAGCTTAACAAGACGATTTTAATGCCCCTTGGATGAGTGGTGGAGGTCGCAGTGGATTAAAAAGACAATATCAATGAGCCTTGGAAGAGTGGTGGAGGTCGCAGTGGAATAAAAAGACATTTTCAATGCCTCTTGGAAGAGTGATGGAGTTCGCAGTGGAATAAAAAGACATTATCAATGCCCCTTGGACGAGTGGTGGAGCTTACATTGGAATGAAAAGACAATTTCAATGCCCCGTGGAAGAGACATGGAGGTCACAGTAGCTTAACAAGACGGTTTTAATGCCTCTTGGAGAACTGGTGGAGGTCGCAGTGTAATAAAAAGACAATATCAATGCCCCTTGGAAGAGTGGTGGAGGTTACAGTGGAATGAAAAGACAATAATAATGCCCCTTGGAAGAGCTGTGGAGTTCATAGTGGTATAAGCAGACGGTTTTTACGCTCCTTGGAAGAGACGTGGATGTCACAGTAACTTAACAAGACGGTTTTAATGCCCCTTGGAAGATTGGTGGAGGTAGTAGTGGAATAAAAAGACAATATCAATGCCCCGTGGAAGTGATGTGGAGGTCACAGTAGCTTCACAAGACGGTTTTAATGCCCCTTGGAAGAGAGGTTGAGGTCGCAGTTGAATAAAAAGACAATTTCAATGCCGCTTGGAAGAGTGGTGGATGTTACAGTTGAATAAAAAGACAATATCAATGCCTCTTGTAAGAGCTGTGGAGTTCAGAGTGTTTAACCAGACGGTTTTAATGCCTCTTGGAAGAGATGAGGAGGTCACAGTAGCTTAACAAGACTGTTTTAATGCCCCTTGGAAGAGAGGTGGAGGTCGCAGTTGATTAAAAAGACAATATCAATGCCCCTTGGAAGAGTGGTGGAGGTCGCAGTGCATTAAAAAGACAATATCAATACCCCTTGGAAGAATGGTGGAGGTTACAGTGGAATAAAAAGACAATATCAATGACCCTTGGAAGAGCTGTAGAGTTCAGAGTGCTTTAACCAGACGGTTTTAATGCCCCTTGGAAGAGATGTGGAGGTCACAGTAGCTTAACAAGACTGTTTTATTGCCTCTTGGAAGAGTGATGGAGGTCGCAGTGGATTAAAAAGACAATATCAATGACCCTTAGAAGAGAGGTGGAAGTCGCAGTGGAATAAAAAGACAATATCAATACCCCTTGGAAGAATGGTGGAGGTTACAGTGGAATAAAAAGACAATATCAATGACCCTTGGAAGAGCTGTAGAGTTCAGAGTGCTTTAACCAGACGGTTTTAATGCCCCTTGGAAGAGATGTGGAGGTCACAGTAGCTTAACAAGACTGTTTTATTGCCTCTTGGAAGAGTGATGGAGGTCGCAGTGGATTAAAAAGACAATATCAATGACCCTTAGAAGAGAGGTGGAAGTCGCTGTGGAATAAAAAGACAATATCAATGCCTAGTGGTTTAGATATGGACGTTACAGTAGCTAAACAAGATGTTTTTAATGCACCTAGGGAGAGTGGTGGAAGTCGTAGTGGAATAAAAAGACAATATCAATGACCCTTGAAAGAGTGCTGTAGGTTACAGTGGAGTAAAAAGACAATATCAATGCCTATTGCAAGAGCTGTGGAGTGCAGAGTGGTTTAAATTGACAGTTTTAATGCACCTTGGAAGAGACATGGAGGTCATAGTAGCTTAACTATACGGTTTTAATGCTCCTTGGAAGAGTGGTGGAGGTCGAAGTGGTTTAAAAAGACAATATCAATGCCACTTGGAAGAGTGGTGAAGGTCCCAGTGGAATAAAAAGACAGTATCAATGCCCCTTGGAAGAGTGGTGGAGGTTACAGTGGAAAAAAAAGACAATATCAATGCCCCGTGAAAGAGACGTGGAGGTCACAGTAGCTTAACAAGATGATTTTAATGCCCCTTGGAAGAGAGGTGGAAGTTGCAGTGGAATAAAAACGCAATATCAATGCCCCTTGGAAGAGTGCTGGAGGTTACATTGGAATAAAAAGACAATATCAATGCCCCTTGCAAGAGCTGTGGAGTACAAAGTGGTTTAAATTGACGGTTTTAATGCCCCTTGGAAGGGACGTGGAGGTGACAGTAGCTTAACAAGACGGTTTTAATGCCCCTTGGAAGAGGGGTGGAGGTTACAGTTGAATAAAAAGACAATACCAATGCCCCTTGGAAGAGTGATGGAGGTTACAGTGGAATAAAAAGACGATATCAATGCCCCTTGGAACAGTGGTGGAGGTTACAGTTAAATAAAAAGGCAATATCAATGCCCCATCAAAGAGATGTGGAGGTCACAATAGCTTAACAAGACGGTTCTAATGCCCCTTGGATGAGTGGTGGAGGTCGCAGTGGATTAAAAAGACAATATCAATGAGCCTTGGAAGAGTGGTGGAGGTCGCAGTGGAATAAAAAGACATTTTCAATGCCTCTTGGAAGAGTGATGGAGTTCGCAGTGGAATAAAAAGACATTATCAATGCCCCTTGGACGAGTGGTGGAGTTTACATTGGAATAAAAAGACAATTTCAATGCCCCGTGGAAGAGACATGGAGGTCACAGAAGCTTATCAAGACGGTTTTAATGCCTCTTGGAGAACTGGTGGAGGTCGCAGTGGAATAAAAAGACAATATCAATGCCCCTTGGAAGAGTGGTGTAGGTTACAGTGGAATGAAAAGACAATAATAATGCCCCTTGGAAGAGCTGTGGAGTTCATAGTGGTATAAGCAGACGGTTTTTACGCTCCTTGGAAGAGACGTGGATGTCACAGTAACTTAACAAGACGGTTTTAATGCCCCTTGGAAGAGTGGTGGAGGTAGTAGTGGAATAAAAAGACAATATCAATGCCCCGTGGAAGAGATGTGGAGGTCACTGTAGCTTAACAATATGGTTTTAATACCCCTTGGAAGAGTGGTGAAGGTCGCAGTGGAATAAAAAGACAATGTCAATGCCCCTTGGAAGAGTTGTGGAGGTTAGAGTGGAATAAAAAGACAATGCAAATGCCCCTTGGAAGAGCTGTGGAGTTCAGATTTGTTTAACAAGATGTTTTTAATGCCCCTTGGAAGAGAAGTCGACGTCACAGTAGCATAAGAAGACGGTTTTAATGCACCTTGGAGAGTGGTGGAGTTCGCAGGGGATTAAAAAGACAATATCAATGCCCCTTGGAAGAGTGGTGGAGGTCGCATTGGAATAAAAAGACAATATCAATGCCCCAGGAAGGGACGTGGAGGTCACAGTAGCTTAACAAGACGGTTTTAATGCCCCTTGGAAGAGTGGTGGAGGTTGCAGGGGATTAAGTAGACAATAACAATGCCCATTGGAAGAGTGGTGGAGGTCGCAGTGGAATAAAAAGACAAAATCAATGCCCTTTGGAAGAGTGGTGGAGGTTACAGTGGAATAAAAAGACAATATCAATGCCCCTTGGAAGAGCTGTGGAGTTCAGAGTGGTTTAAAGAGACAGTTTTAATGCCCCTTGGAAGAGACATGGAGGTCACAGTAGCTTAACAAGACTGTTTTAATGCCCCTTGGAAGAGTGGTGGAGGTCGCAGTGGATTAAAAAGACAATATCAATGCCCCTTAAAAGAGAGGTGTAAGTCGCAGTGGAATAAAAAGACAAAATCATTACCTCTTGGAAGAGTGGTGGAGGTTACAGTGGAATAAAAAGACAATATCAATGCCCCATGGAAGAGTTGTGGAGGTCACTGTAGCTTAACAAGATGGTCTTAATGCCCCTTGGAAGAGTGGTGGAGGTTACAGAGGAATAAAAAGACAATATCAATGCCCTGTGTAAGAAACTTAGAGGTCACAGTAGCTTAACAGGACGTTTTTAATGCCCCTTGGAAGAGTCGTGGACGTCGCAGAGGAATAAAAAGACAATATCAATGCACTTGGAAGAGTGCAGAAGGTTACAGTTAGAGATGAGCGTTGTTCTACTCGAACTGTTCGCCAATCTCAAATTCGAGCTGTTTTGGGCGGTGTTCGAGCCGTTCGGCGAACACGAACAATTTGAGAAAAATTCGGCTGTTCGAGGTTATGTTCGATAACTGTTCGTGCACCAAAATCATGACTGGATTTTTTCTCAGTAATGATGAAAATTAATGTTAATACGCAGTTTGAGTGTACAGCGGGGTGGGGGGAGGGGCAGGGGATGGATCTCTGCAGGAACAATGAAGATCTCCATTTTTTTTTCTCTTTCCCGCATTTACAGTGGGGAGGTGCAATCTGTCAGCCTATCAGCAGTGCACACACGGAGCGAAGTGCTTTTTTTCACACACGCAAGGGCATGTGTCATTGGCAGTGTATGTCACATGTCCTTGCCCTATAAGACCAAGCCATTTTCCCCGTCGCCACCATTTTCTCACTGCTGCAGCTGCGTGTTAGACGGCACCGCTGTTGCTGTGTGCGCTATACCTTGTTAATTTCAAGCCAATTTTCGCACAAATCTACAGATAGCTTGGGAGTAGGGAATAGTTGTGATTGCAGTCCTTTTAAGGACTAGGTTACAGCATTTCCTACGACTTTTATCAGGCAGGTCTGTGCTCTTAAATAGATAGATTGTGGGAGTAAAGACTAATTGTAATTGGAGTCCTTTTCAGGACTAGGTTACATCAGTTCCTATCAGTTTTTGCCAGGCAGGTCTGTGCCAGTGCTGTGCAAGTTTTTTTCACAGCATTTGGCTGAATCTAGCAAAGCTAATCCTTTTTGGCCTATTGCAGAGTGTGTTAGTCAGTGGAGTAGCCTATCTGTGTTGCAAGATATACCACCTGTGTATAGAATACCAATTTTTTTACTGCACCTAGTGAAGTAAAATCTTTTGGGCATAGCATCATTCTATTAGTCCATCTATACTGACCTCCATCAGGTTGCAAATTGAATATAATTTTTTTCTGCATCTAGCTCTGAAAAAATATTGGGCTTCTAGCTGTGTGTGGGACTTGTTGTATTAGTCCATCTATACTGACCTCCATCAGGTTGCAAACTGCATATATTTTTTTCTTCATCTACCTCTGAAAAAATATTGGGCTTCTAGCTGTGTGTGGGACTTGTTCTATTAATCCATCTATACAGACCTCCATCAGGTTGCAAACTGAATATATTTTTTTCTGCATCTACCTCTGAAAAAATATTGGGCTTCTAGCTGTGTGTGGGACTTGTTCTATTAATCCATCTATACAGACCTCCATCAGGTTGCAAACTGAATATATTTTTTTCTGCATCTACCTCTGAAAAAATATTGGGCTTCTAGCTGTGTGTGGGACTTGTTCTATTAATCCATCTATACTGACCTCCATCAGGTTGCAAACTGAATATATTTTTTTCTGCATCTACCTCTGAAAAAATATTGGGCTTCTAGCTGTGTGTGGGACTTGTTCTATTAATCCATCTATACAGACCTCCATCAGGTTGCAAACTGAATATATTTTTTTCTGCATCTACCTCTGAAAAAATATTGGGCTTCTAGCTGTGTGTGGGACTTGTTGTATTAGTCCATCTATACAGACCTCCATCAGGTTGCAAACTGAATATATTTTTTTCTGCATCTACCTCTGAAAAAATATTGGGCTTCTAGCTGTGTGTGGGACTTGTTGCATTAGTCCATCTATACTGACCTCCATCAGGTTGCAAACTGAATATATTTTTTTCTGCATCTACCTCTGAAAAAATATTGGGCTTCTAGCTGTGTGTGGGACTTGTTCTATTAATCCATCTATACAGACCTCCATCAGGTTGCAAACTGAATATATTTTTTTCTGCATTTACCTCTGAAAAAATATTGGGCTTTTAGCTGTGTGTGGGACTTGTTCTATTAATCCATCTATACAGACCTCCATCAGGTTGCAAACTGAATATATTTTTTTCTGCATCTACCTCTGAAAAAATATTGGGCTTCTAGCTGTGTGTGGGACTTGTTCTATTAATCCATCTATACAGACCTCCATCAGGTTGCAAACTGAATATATTGTTTTCTGCATCTACCTCTGAAAAAATATTGGGCTTCTAGCTGTGTGTGGGACTTGTTGTATTAGTCCATCTATACAGACCTCCATCAGGTTGCAAACTGAATATATTTTTTTCTGCATCTACCTCTGAAAAAATATTGGGCTTCTAGCTGTGTGTGGGACTTGTTGTATTAGTCCATCTATACAGACCTCCATCAGGTTGCAAACTGAATATATTTTTTTCTGCATCTACCTCTGAAAAAATATTGGGCTTCTAGCTGTGTGTGGGACTTGTTGCATTAGTCCATCTATACTGACCTCCATCAGGTTGCAAACTGAATATATTTTTTTCTGCATCTACCTCTGAAAAAATATTGGGCTTCTAGCTGTGTGTGGGACTTGTTCTATTAATCCATCTATACAGACCTCCATCAGGTTGCAAACTGAATATATTTTTTTCTGCATTTACCTCTGAAAAAATATTGGGCTTTTAGCTGTGTGTGGGACTTGTTCTATTAATCCATCTATACAGACCTCCATCAGGTTGCAAACTGAATATATTTTTTTCTGCATCTACCTCTGAAAAAATATTGGGCTTCTAGCTGTGTGTGGGACTTGTTCTATTAATCCATCTATACAGACCTCCATCAGGTTGCAAACTGAATATATTGTTTTCTGCATCTACCTCTGAAAAAATATTGGGCTTCTAGCTGTGTGTGGGACTTGTTGTATTAGTCCATCTATACAGACCTCCATCAGGTTGCAAACTGAATATATTTTTTTCTGCATCTACCTCTGAAAAAATATTGGTCTTCTAGCTGTGTGTGGGACTTGTTGTATTAGTCCATCTATACTGACCTCCATCAGGTTGCAAACTGAATATATTTTTTTCTGCATCTACCTCTGAAAATTTATTGGGCTTCTAGCTGTGTGTGGGACTTGTTCTATTAATCCATCTATACAGACCTCCATCAGGTTGCAAACTGAATATATTTTTTTCTGCATCTACCTCTGAAAAAATATTGGGCTTCTAGCTGTGTGTGGGACTTGTTGTATTAGTCCATCTATACTGACCTCCATCAGGTTGCAAACTGAATATATTTTTTTCTGCATCTACCTCTGAAAAAATATTGGGCTTCTAGCTGTGTGTGGGACTTGTTCTATTAATCCATCTATACAGACCTCCATCAGGTTGCAAACTGAATATATTTTTTTCTGCATCTACCTCTGAAAAAATATTGGGCTTCTAGCTGTGTGTGGGACTTGTTGTATTAGTCCATCTATACTGACCTCCATCAGGTTGCAAACTGAATATAATTTTTTTCTGCATCTACCTCTGAAAAAATATTTGGGCTTCTAGCTGTGTGTGGGACTTGTTCTATTAGTCCATCTATACTGACCTCCATCAGGTTGCAAATTGAATATAATAATTTTCTGCATCTAGTTCTGAAAAAATATTTGGCCTTCTAGCAGTGTGTGGGACTTGTTCTATTAGTCCATCTATACTGACCTCCATCAGGTTGCAAACTGAATATAATTTTTTTCTGCATCTACCTCTGAAAAAATATTTGGGCTTCTAGCAGTGTGTGGGACTTGCTCTATTAGTCCATCTATGCTGACCTCCATCAGGTTGCAAACTGAATATAATTTTTTTCTGCATCTACCTCTGAAGAAATATTTGGGCTTCTAGCAGTGTGTGGGACTTGTTCTATTAGTCTATCTATACTGACCTCCATCAGGTTGCAAATTGAATATAATTTTTTTCTGCATCTAGCTCTGAAAAAATATTTGGCCTTCTAGCAGTGTGTGGGACTTGTTCTATTAGTCCATCTATACTGACCTCCATCAGGTTGCAAATTCAAAATAATTTTTATCTGCATCTAGCTCTGAAAAAATATTTGGCCTTCTAGCAGTGTGTGGGACTTGTTCTATTAGTCCATCTATACTGACCTCCATCAGGTTGCAAACTGAATATAATTTTTTTCTGCATCTACCTCTGAAAAAATATTTGGGCTTCTAGCTGTGTGTGGAACTTGTTCTATTAGTCCATCTATACTGACCTCCATCAGGTTGCAAATTGAATATAATATTTTTCTGCATCTAGCTCTGAAAAAATATTTGGCCTTCTAGCAGTGTGTGGGACTTGTTCTATTAGTCCATCTATACTGACCTCCATCAGGTTGCAACCTGAATATAATTTTTTTCTGCATCTACCTCTGAAAAAATATTTGGGCTTCTAGCTGTGTGTGGGACTTGTTCTATTAGTCCATCTATACTGACCTCCATCAGGTTGCAAATTCAATATAATTTTTTTCTGCATCTAGCTCTGAAAAAATATTTCAGCTTGTAGCAGTGTGTGGGGCTTGTTCTATTAGTCCATCTATACTGACCTCCATCAGGTTGCAAATTGAATATAATTTTTTTCTGCATCTAGCTCTGAAAAAATATTTCGGCTTCTAGCTGTGTGTGGGACTTGTTCTATTAGTCCATCTATACTGACCTCCATCAGGTTGCAAATTCAATATAATTTTTTTCTGCATCTAGCTCTGAAAAAATATTTCGGCTTCTAGCAGTGTGTGGGACTTGTTCTATTAGTCCATCTATACTGACCTCCATCAGGTTGCAAATTCATTATATTTTTTTTCTGCATCTAGCTCTGAAAAAATATTTGGCCTTCTATCAGTGTGTGGGACTTGTTCTATTAGTCCATCTATACTGACCTCCATCAGGTTGCAAACTGAATATAATTTTTTTCTGCATCTACCTCTGAAAAAATATTTGGCCTTCTAGCAGTGTATGGGACTCATTGTATTAGGCCATCTATACCAAGCTCCACCAGCTTTTAAATTAATAATAATTTTTCGCTGCATCTAGCCCTGAAAATAATTTTTCTTCCCAATAGTGGTAGCAATAGAAATATGGGTCGCGCTCCTGGCTTACAAAAATATACTCTTCATAGCAAAAAACACCAGCCTAGCGCACTGCATTAATAAGATGGCATCATCGTCTCTCCCAGTGTTAGGCCTACTACCCAGGCTAGCATTCCTGTGCCTAAAACACAATGTATGGGTCCGCGCTAGCCACTATGCTGAGGGGTCTAAAGCTGCTGCTAACGCTTTATAACAATTCAATTGGCAGATTTTCACAGAGCTCTTCCACAACGCCCACCCATCAGGTAACAGTTGCCCACCTTCCCTATGGGATCTAGTGGCGAATAGTTGATGCCATTAATCAGAGCGTCAGTTGCCCCGTCGACGTGGCAAGCATACGGTAAGGCATGGGAAGAGTGGACACGACTAGTAGCAGGCAGACGGGTTGACCAATGTGAACAAGCCAGATCACAAGTCACCATAGAATTTCTCCACCAGCTAATGATGAGGGGCATATCAGGGGCGTCAGCGCAGCGGTGTCTGACCGGAGTAGCATTTCACTTCCAACTACTGAATTGGGGAGATGTGACAAAGATTCATCATCAGACAATCCATAAAAGGGTGGAAAAGGGGTCAGCCAAGTCAGGAGTGTAGACGTCCCGTCCCGTGTCACTAAAACTGATTTCTCACATCATATCCCTAACACCATTAACATGACACTCACAATTTGAAGCAACACTACTGTCTACTGCATTTGTGATCGCCTTCTTCGGGGCGCTATGCATAAGCGAATTAGTCCCTCAATCCAAAATTACCACAAGTGGAGGCTTATTACACCAGGACGTAGTCATAGCCAATAATGCAATACGTCTACGCATACACAAATCGAAAACGGTTCCAGCGGGCAGGGGCACTTGGGTACTTCTACAACCCACAAACGGTACACTGAGTCGGGTAACAATAGTAAAAACATATCTAACCATCAGATCACACAGTAATTTCTTCCTATCACACATTGATGGAACCCATTATCAAGATACCAGTTCCAAGCTATATTTAATAAATGCATAACATCGGCAGGGAACCACCCCAAAGATTACGGGACACACTCATTCCGCATAGGCGCGGCCACGGAAGCAGCAAGAGCAGGACTGTCAGAAACGGAAGTTCAGAGGATAGGGAGATGGCGATCCACGTGTTTGGCAAGATACATAAGACCGGACTTGTTATCCTAACGTGGTTTGCTTCTTTTACAGGTGACGCTAAGCCAACAGTGTGGGTGATAGGCCACTCGTATATATATATTGGGCAGAAAAAAGGGCGAAAGTCCCCCCAGGCGGGAGGAAATTAGAGTTTTATAACACATATTTCAACTGGAGAGGTATTAGAGGCCTGCTATGGCCACAGGTACTAATGGAGGTAATCAAGGTAGGGAGAGAGGCAAGATGTCCGGTCATCTTAGTTATACAGGCCTGGGGAAACAACCTAGGTCATCACAAGAGCTCATAACTAATGGCAATAATGAAACTAGACACTGAGCGCTTCAGAGAATTTTTCACAAAACTAGCTATAGTATGGTCAGAGATTGTGCCGATAGTGGTATGGCAAGGTGCTCGAGACATCACGGCCATCGAACGGACAAGGCGGGTAATAAATATTCGGATGGCAAAATTTAGAAGAGACAGAGGCGGTGTAGTGGTACGACACCGACAACTGGAAGGAGATAAAGCAGGCCTCATACGGCCCGACGGTGTTCACTTAATGGATATTGGACTGGACATATTCCAGTTAGGACTCCAGGACGGAGTGGAACAAGCGTTAAGAGTGATGGGTGGAGGTCAGAGTCCTGCATACGAGTACGCAGGATCCTCCGTGGCCTGGAAATAGAAGGGACATGTCGGAGAGTTACACTTGTTGGCCAAGTTGCCGGAGTGGAGACCCAGGGCATGCTGCAACAAGCTGAATTAATTAGAAATAAGATGCCTTTCTAATGGAAAGAGTTAATAAACCTGTGACCGATCCTCACCCATCCAGTTGTAAGAGTTACATTATTGTATTGTCAAGGAAAGGGGGGCGGTAGGGGGGCTGAGAGTCTGGGTTTGGTTGGGGGTCACCACAGTCTGCCTAGGCTAGATGCATTTAAAAATTCTTATTAGATACACAGGCTGTGTAGCTTGCTTCGCAGCTGGGCTGCTACGCACAAAGTATTGCCTAGGCTAGATGCAGTTAAAAATTCTACGCTGACTAGCAGACACTGAAGATTTGGAGCAGACCTCTGAGTAAACAGCTCTTCAGACTCAACCATCTGTGTTACCCCAAGCCATAGTGTATGTAGTTTCTTACAGTTAAAAGGGGGGGGGGGGGCGACCCAACCCACCTGGAATTGACGATGCCAACGTCACGTAAGACACAGCAAGGGTACTCCAAAAAGAGTCTCCATTTTTCCCAAAATTGTGGCACAGACACCACTTAACCCTAGAACGCATTGTTTTCTATTTTCTGCAAGACTACTTTAGTTAGAATTTTGAAACTCTAGGTATTCTTCATGTATATAGTTGTTTGTCATTTGAGTTTGAGTTATTCCATGTTATTTGCACACGGGCCTAAAAGGCCCCAGGTATATGAAAGTGTAGATTTTTATGGTCATGCGTTCTAGGGTTAAGTGGCATCAATTGCCCCACAGTTGCTTAAAACGGTTGGTGATGTGATATTACCAAATCCTCAAGCTTTTAGTCTCCCAAGGATAGCACAGGGTTAGAAAAGTCCTTGCGAATCCATGATTTGTTCATCTTTATGAACGTGAGTCTGTCTACATTCTCAGTGGACAGCCGCGTGCGCTTATCTGTCAGCACACCATCTGCAGCGCTGAACACACGTTCAGAGAGAACACTGGCTGCAGGGCATGACAAGATCTCCAAGGCGTGAGTGGCGAGCTCCGGCCATTTTTCCAGATTGGAATACCAAAATGAGCAAGGGTCCAGTGACACAGTCATGGCTTCGATGTTCACTTGGAGATACTCCTGCACCATCCTCTCTAGGCATTGACTATGTGTCAGACTTCTTGTCTCCTGTGGCCTTGCAAAGGATGGTCTAAAAAAGTGGTGAAACGATTACACAAAATTGCTGTTACCAGCAGATACTGTGTTACTGTTACGGTTTGAGTGATGAAGACTCGACAGTCCCACGGTTGGCAAGTTAGAACTGTGAGATTCACTTCGTGCACCACTGGTGTTTTGTGGAAAAGCACATGTAAGATTCTGCAACAGCGTCTGCAGATACTCCTGCATGCGTCAATCCCTTTTTATGGCAGGAATTATTTCGACAAATTTACTTTTGTACCGGGGATCTAAGAGTGTGACAACCCAGTAGTCGGGATTACTTCGAATTCTGCAATCTGAGGGTCATGTTGCAGGTAGTGCAGCAAGAAGGCACTCATGTGTCTTGCGCATCCAGGAGGACCAAGTCCTTGTTGTGTTGGTAGCGAGGTAAGAATCATGCTTCCTTCCTCTGCCCTCTCCCCCCAACCTCGCACAACAGAAATGTGATCAAGGTCTCCCTCATATGATGAGTCTTCCATGCCCATCGCAAGTTCATCTTCCACTTCTTCATCGGCTCCTGCACCTTCCTCAACAGTTTGGCTGCTACCATGCGCCCTGGTTATTCCCTCTCCCCCACCCTCCCATGCCTGCCGCCTTGGTGCTGCCAACCGTCTGGACCTTGGAGATGTTATCCCTTCCGCATACGACTCCTCCTCTACTTCCTCCACCTTCTCTTGTCCCACCACCTGACTCTGAATTCTGTTTAATGTGTGCTCCAGCACGTAAATCACCGGAATAGTCATGCTGATAATGGCATCGTCGTCAGCACTAAACATCTTCGTCGCCTTTTCAAAACTGTGCAGAAGGGTGTGTGGCTCCTCTGAGGGTTCAGTCGCCACAGAGTTACTGCATCTCACCCAGAGGTGTGGTATCTCACCCTCAGGTAAGGAAGGCGTATGGCTCGGGACCCTAACACCTGCATCCAACACATACCCGCACTGGGGGTAGGGCGAGATTGCTCCTAAGGGAGAGCACAGTCCCAGGTCCCTAGCTGGTGGGAGGGTCCTATGTAGTGGGTGCTAAGGGGAGCAGCTTAAGGGAGCACATGACAGGGAGAGTATAAATAGGAAGCCATCTTAGAAAGAGCAAGCCAGTCAGAGAGGAGGAAAAGTGACAGGAGCAGAGGCTCGGCATGAGCTCTGCTCCGAAGGCGGGCCTAGCCTGGGAGGCCCAGGACTGAAGGAGAGAAGAGAGGAGTGGGAGCAGGAAGGCTCCAGGAACCGAAGGGACCCTAAGGCTACGGGCCGTGCAGAAGGCCACCCGTACTCCCGCTGCTACCAGGAGGTAGAGGGGTCAGGCCAGATAAGGGGAACCGGTCCCTCAACTAGAGGAGAAACAGCAAGGCTCAACTAGAAACCGGAGGCTGCAGCATTTCATGTACTGCAGGCAAAAGTCCACACCAGTCTCACTAAGAAGGTAGCCACATAGGACCCAGGGGACGGAACACAAGTCGCCCGCCAAGGCCCGAGGATACCGGATAGAAGTGTCACTGGGTGTGAGGTGCAGGGAGAAGGCCAGAGAAAGGACACACAGAAGGGGGTCCTGCTAAGTACTCCGGAGCTATCTGGGGGTGGACTGAGCCCCTCACTGAGTACGCACAGCACGACGGGTGAGATTTCTCTGGTACCTGTAATCTGGGCTGCAACAACTGTGAGTAAAGATCTTGGGACTGCATCACACGGACTCTGTGTTCATTACTGACTCCCTGCACTACAACCACCATCATCCACCCACACTGCCCTGAAGCTACACTCTTCCTGTGGTGAGTAATAATACCATTGCTGCAAAACCACCAGCTTCAGAGGACTGTTCCGCAGCGGCGGCCCCTTTGGCCGCACTCCACAGGTGGCGTAGTCGGACATTATAAAATCCATATATACAAATTACCGTTGGATTGACCGCCCTGGGTCACGGACCGGGTCACTGCCACAGTGACTACAACCCCCAGCGTCTACCGGCCCGGCTCAGGGTACCCCACGGCCCAGGGGGCGCGTCAACTTCATAGGTCCCTGATCTGAGAACACTCCGGCAGCGTGATTTGCCCCACCTCTGGATCTCGTTGGCCCAGGCTATACGTCAGAATGTATTGCACCAGGGCTTGTCGGTGCTGCCACAGTCGCTGCAACATGTGCAGAGTTGAATTCCACCATGTCGGCACATCGCATTTCAGCCAGTGAACTGTCAGGCCCAACGACTTCTGTAGAGATGTAAGTCGTTGAGCTGTGGGATGCGAACGGCGGAAGTGAGCACACAGCGACTGTGCCCTCTGCAGAAGGCCATCTAGTCCGGGATAGTGGGCTAAAAATTTATGGACAACCAGGTTCAACACGTGAGCCATACAAGGCACGTGTGTGACATTGCCCCGGCGAAGGGCCGCACCCAGGTTTGCAACATTGTCGCACACGGCCTTCCCTGGTTGCAGGTCCAGTGGAGACAACCATTCATGAAACTGGGTCTCCAGAGCTGACCACAAGTCCTCAGCTGTGTGACTCACATTTCCCAGACATTTCAAAGTAAACACTGATGCCGTTGAGCCTTGCTGCCAGCATAGTAAGGAGGTGTGCAGGATTCCTTCTGTGCAGTTAGAAAGAAGGTGGCATTACCAGACAGGCTTTGGGTGCAGGTGGAGGACCGAGAGGAGGTTGAGGAGGCAGAAGCAGTGGAGTAACTTCGAGATAAAGAGGATTGACGCAAAACTCGTGGGGACGGTAAGACTTGGACAGCAGCCCCTTGTCCTGCTGTCACCATAGTTACCCAGTGCCCAGTCAGCAACATGTAACTCCCCTGTCCATGCCTACTCGTCCAAGTGTCTGTGGTGAAATGCACCCTGTCACACACAGAGTTTCTCAAAGAAGCGGTGATGTTGTGTGCGACATGCTGGTGGAGCGCAGGCACACCTTTCTTGGAGAAGTAGTGCCGACTGGGCATCTGGTACTGGGGCACTGCGAAGGACATAAGGTCTCGAAAATCCACTGTGTCCTCCAGGCGGAAAGGCAGCATTTCTGTAGCCAACAGCTTGCAGATGGTGAAATTCAACCTCTTAGCTTTCTCATGGCTAGGAGGAAATGGTCTTTTACTTTTCCACATCTGAGGGACCGAGGGCTGGCTGTTGTGCTTTGACGGGGTTGAGTAGGGTGTCCCCGGCAAACTGCCGGTCTGTGAGGAAGATGCAGGCGGACATGTTAGGTTGCCTTGATCCAAAGGTGGTGCTCTCGATGTCAGAGAGCGCTCAACACCAGCAGGTGTTTCCACTTCCCAATGAACTGACGACCTGCCAATCACACTGGCTGTTGCAGGTAAAGAGGTGGCAGGTCTGCGTCCAAAAACATGTGTGACTGCTGTCCCCCCAGTCACAGAGGATGAAGAGGCCACAGATGCACAAGATGGGGCAGACGGTGGTTGGCCCAGCCTGCTAGGCCGCATTGTAGCACAGTGAGCTTCCCACTGCAACTTATGCTTCATATCCATGTGACGGTACATGCATGAAGTACTCAAACTATGGATTTTTTGGCCTCTATTTAGCTTTTGGTGACAAATATTACAGATAACACGAGTTGGGTCATCCTTATCGATCTGAATAAATGCCCAGGCTATGCAAGGCTTAGAGCCCATGCGACCTGAAGAGCCACTACGACTTGTGGTCAGAGGCAGAGTTGTGGTTGAGGATGCAGTTGTTGATGTGCTGCCAGTACTCCATCTCTGTCCAGGAAGGCGCAACCTAACCTCGTCGTCAATAGCATCTGTGACGCCCCGCTGCGCTTGGTATCACAGATCCTAGAAGAGTGTATTGATGGAATCCTCCACAAGAGGCCCCCATAAACATTCACACATCTCCACCTTCCACCTCAGACCAGCAGAGGGAGCCCGTTAGGGATATAAATAGGGAAGGTGGAGCTAGGCAGTTCAGTTCCTCTGAAGAGTTCCTGCAGTAGAGAAGCCTAAGAGAGCTCAGTCTGCAGTGGAGCTCAGTCTAGTCTAGAGAACTCAGTTAATAGTTCAGCAGTGGAGCACGAGGCTCCTGCTAGCTAGATTCAGGGAGCCCAGATAGAGCTTAAGGTGTGCCGGCGCCATAAGATCGGTGAAGCGCGGCAAGCTGCCGTTAGTGTGTATAGCCTAGTGAGGGCCCGAGTAGGCCGAAGGCGAGTGGCGAGTTAGTACATAGGGGGCAGAGGAGCTTAACCTGCTCACCCCGAAGCATTTACCGGACACCGGATCCGAGCTTACCGGGATCTCTATGACCCAGTAAGGAATAACCGGAATCCCTGGAGAACTACAAGTCCCAGGATTGCTAAGGTGCTGATACGTAACAGAGCCAGGAGACGCTTAGGCCCCGCATACTGGAAGCGTGAACTCCAAGAGAAGGCCCTACCACAAGGTCAGCCAGCGCAGGACAGAGACAAAGTTAGGCCTAGCTCCAGGCAGGTCAGAAACTTACTACGCAGAGGAAGGAAACAGGAGGCCCTACACCCGCTCATTGGGGAGGATCCTGATATGCACCCTTCACCCTACAGTGCTCCGGGATGTGCCTGAATTTCCTCCAGTAAAAGGTACTGAAGTGACTACCGTGTCCGTTCCCGTTCTTGCTCTGACCCAGCTGGGTCTCGCCTGTCCTGCATTCCCCCTGCATACGCTGCCCTGAGACCTAGCTCCACCTGTGGGGAGCTATACCATCGAGCTGCCTTATCACGGGCCTCAGTGGACTGCTGCAGCGCTGGTGCTTCTCACCAGATACCACAGGTGGCGTCACGAACTCTTATAAAATTAACAATTATACACCCTTTTAAAGAGTGACCCCAGGGTACGGGCCAGGGAGCCGACCACCGCGACATCCCCAAGGCCATGCAAAGGCCCGGGTGACCTCATCGACTGGCTGACTGTGGGTTGACAGTAAGTGGGATCTCCAACCTTGTCATCATCACCCTGTGTGTTATCACACCCGTCGTCCTCAAAGCCAACCTCTTCCTGCCCTGACCGAAAAGTCAAGTTGTCGCTCCAATCAGGTATTTGAGTCTCATCATCATCTTCATCATTGTCTCCACCAACAGGAGCTACAGTTTGGGAACGAGGGTCTACATTATGCTCAGAACCTTCTTCATCTGGTCCTGGATCCGACTTATAAAGATTCTGGGCATCAGTGCAGATCATTTCCTCATCTGGATTAACAGAAGCTCTGGAGCAGACCTCCGTTTCCGAGGCTATAGTATGAGTAAACAGCTCTGCAGACTCAACCATCTGTGTTACCCCATACTCAGACGGGCAGCTGGAGACTTGGGAGCTGTGAGCAAGCAAGTGCGATTGGGGTGACACCTCTGAGGACTGGAGTATTTGTGATGTTGAAATTGAGGTGGAGGAGAGCCCACTTGAAGGAGCACTTGATATCCGCTGAAGCACCTGCTGTTTTTGTGCCTCATCTGGAATTTGTAGCAATGGGCGTGTCCGTAACAAAGGGATCGTATCACATTGTCCACGAAAAGAAATTGACATGTAAGTTTGGCTGGAAGATGGTCTTTCTTCTTCAGATGTTACTCCCCCCCACCGCAGGGGGGGGTCGACCAACCAGATGACAGGCACCAGTATTGGGAGAGGGGAGCTGGCCGTCAGGGTCCACCGCGGCTCTGGCACAAACCCGGCGACACGGAGGTGGCACGGGCAGGAATGGACTGGCCGTGTCGGCTTATCACTTTTTGGATTTTAGAAGGGCATGACATGCCTATATCTGTGTCTCCCCCTCCTTTTACTACTCCACCTCTTTTCTTTCCGCATGACTATATGTACTTGTCACTTTTCCATGTGTTAGTTACAGTGCCTACAAGTAGTATTCAACCCCCTGCAGATTTAGCTGGTTTGATAAGATGCAAATAAGTTAGAGCCTTCAAACTGCAAACAAGAGTAGGTTTTATGAACAGAAGCATAAATCTTACAAACCAAAAAGTTATGCTGCTCAGTTGAATTTTATTAAATTTTAAACATAAAAGTGTGGGTCAATTATTATACAACCCCTATGTTTAATATTTTGTGGAATAACCCTTGTTTGCAATTACAGCTGATAATCGTCTTTTATAAGACCTGATCAGGCCGGCACAGGTCTGTGGAGTTATCTTGGCCCACTCCTCCATGCAGATCTTCTCCAAGTTATCTAGGTTCTTTGGGTGTCTCATGTGGACTTTATTCTTGAGCTCCTTCCACAAGTTTTCAATTGGGTTAAGGTCAGGAGACTGACTAGGCCACTCCAACACCTTGACTTTTTCCCTCTTGAACCAGGCCTTGGTTTTCTTGGCTGTGTGCTTTGGGTCGTAGGGATGGTATTCTTGGGGTCGTATGCAGTGCCATCCAGTCTCCAAACGTCACGTGTGTGGTTGACACCAAAGATCTCGATCTTGGTCTCATCAGATCATAGAACCTTGAACCAGTCTGTCTCAGAGTCCTCCAAGTGATCATGAGCAAACTGTAGACGAGCCTTGACATGACGCTTTGAAAGTAAAGGTACCATACAGGCTCGTCTGGAACGGAGACCATTGCGGTGGAGTACGTTACTTATGGTATTGACTGAAACCAATGTCCCCACTGCCATGAGATCTTCCCGGAGCTCCTTCCTTGTTGGCCTTGGGTTAGCCTTGACTCTTCGGACAAGCCTGGCCTCGGCACGGGAGGACACTTTCAAAGGCTGTCCAGGCCGTGGAAGGCTAACAGTAGTTCCATAAGCCTTCCACTTACGGATGATGCTCCCAACAGTGGAGACAGGTAGGCCCAACTCCTTGGAAAGGGTTTTGTACCCCTTGCCAGCCTTGTGACCCTCCACGATCTTGTCTCTGATGGCCTTGGAATGCTCCTTTGTCTTTCCCATGTTGACCATGTCTGAGTGCTGTTCACAAGTTTGGGGAGGGTCTTAAATTGTCAGAAAAGGCTGGCAAAAGAGATCTTTAATCCACGCATGTGAAGCTCATTATTCTTGGTGCCTGAACTACTTCTTAATACTTTAGGGGGACCAAACAGAATTCTTGTGGTTTGAGGGGTTGAATAATAAATGATACTCTGAATTAACTTTTAACGTTTAAAAAAAAAAAAAAAAAAAAAAAAAAAAAAATTTGCTGCAGTGCATTTCCCACTTCCAGGCTGATCTACAGTACAAATGTCACAATGCCAAGTTAATTCCGCATGTGTCAACCAGCTAAATCTGCAGGGGGTTGAATACTATTTGTAGGCACTGTATGTCTTCTGAGCAGTTTGTCAGCTTTTGGACAACTTTGAAGGTGTTTTCTATGTGTTTCTATGTGTTTTTGTTTGCCTGCCATTGGTTTTAACGGTGTTCGAAGGTGTTCGACGAACCGAACTCGAACACTACGGGGGTGGCTCAACACTAAAAAAGACATTATCAATGCCCCTTGGAAGACTGGTGGAGGTCGCAGTGGAATAAAAAGACAATATCAATGCCCCTTGGACGAGTGGTGGAGGTTACAGTGGAATAAAAAGACAAATTCAATGCCCCGTGGAAGAGACGTGGAGGTCACAGTAGCTTAACAAGACCGTCTTAATGACTCTTGGAGGACTGGTGGAGGTCGCAGTGGAATAAAAAGACAATATCAATGCCCCTTGGAAGAGTGGTGGAGGTTATAGTGGAATAAAAAGACAATAATAATGCCCCTTGGAAGAGCTGTGGAGTACAGAGTGGTATAACCCGAAGGTTTTAACGCTCCTTGGAAGAGACGTGGAGGTCACAGTAACTTAACAAGACGGTTTTAATGCCCCTTGGAAGAGTGGTGGAGGTCGCAGTGGAATAAAAAAACAATATCAATGACCCTTGGAAGATTGGTGGAGGTTACAGTAGAATAAAAAGACAATATCAATGCCCCATGGAAGAGATGTGGAGGTCACTGTAGCTTAACAATATGGTTTTAATGCCCCTTGGAAGAATGGTGGAGGTCACAGTGGAATAAAAAGACAATGTCAATGCGCCTTGGAAAAGAGGTGGAGGTAAGAGTGGAATAAAAAGACAATGCAAATGCCCCTTGGAAGAGCTGTGGAGTTCAGAGTGGTTTAACCAGATGGTTTTAATGCCCCTTGGAAGAGAAGTCGACGTCACAGTAGCATAACAAGACAGTTTTAATGCCCCTTGGAAGAGAGGTGGAGTTCGCAGTGGATTAAAAAGACAATATCAGTACCCCTTGGAATAGTGGTGGAGGACGCAGTGGAATAAAAAGACAATATCAATGCCCCGTGGAAGGGACGTGGAGGACACAGTAGCTTCACAAGACGGTTTTAATGCACCTTGGAAGAGAGGTGGAGGTCGCAGTTGATTAAAAAGACAATATCAATGCCCCTTGGAATAGTGGTGGAGGTCGCAGTTGAATCAAAAGACAATATCAATGCCGCTTGGAAGAGTGGTGGATGTTACAGTCGAATAAAAAGACAATATCAATGCCTCTTGTAAGAGCTGTGGAGTTCAGAGTGTTTAACCAGATGGTTTTAATGCCCCTTGGAAGAGACGAGGAGGTCACAGTAGCTTAACAAGACTGTTTTAATGCCCCTTGGAAGAGTGGTGGAAATCGTTGTGGATTTAAAAGACAATATCAATGCCCTTTAGAAGAGTGGTGGAGGTCGCAGTGGAATAAAAAGACAATATCAATGCCCCTTGGAAGATTGGTGGAGGTTACAGTGGAATAAAAAGACAATATCAATGCCTCTTGGAAGAGTGGTGGAGGTTACAGTGGAATAAAAAGACAATATCAATGCCCTGTGTAAGAAACTTGGAGGTCACAGAAGCTTAACAAGATGGTTTTAATGCCCCTTGGAAGAGTCGTGGACTTCGCAGAGAAATAAAAAGACAATATCAATGCACTTGGTAGAGTGCAGAAGGTTACAATGGAATAAAAAGACATTGTCAATGCCCCTTGGAAGAGCCGTGGAGCTCAGAGCGGTTTAACCAGACGGTTTTAATGCCCCTTTTAAGAGACTTGTAGGTCACAGTAGCTTAACAAAACGGTTTTAATGCCCCTTGGAAGAGAGGTGGAGGTCGCAATGAAATAAAAAGACAATATCAATGCCCCGTGGAAGGGACGTGGAGGTCACAGTAGCATAACAAGATGGTTTAAATGCCCATTGGAAGAGTGGTGGAGGTCGTAGTGGATTAGGAAGACAACATCAAAGCCCATTGGAAGAGTGGTGGAGGTCGCAGTGGAAAACAGAGACAATATCAATGCCCCTTGAAAGAGTGGTGGAAGTTACAGTGAAATAAAAAGACAATATTAATGCACCTTGGAAGAGCTGTGGAGTACAGAGTGGTTTAACCAAACGGTTTTAGTGCCCCTTGGAAGAGACAAGGAGGTCACAGTAGCTTAACAAGACGGTTTTAATGCCCCTTGGAAGAGTGGTGGAGGTCGCAGTGGATTAAAAAGACAATATCAATGAACCTTGGAAGAGTGGTGGAGGTCGCAGTGGAATAAAAAGACAATATCAATGCCCCTTGGAAGAGTGATGGAGGTTACAGTGGAATAAAAAGACAATATCAATGCCTCTTGGAAGAGTGGTGGAGGTTACAGTGGAATAAAAAGACAATATCAATGCCCCGTGGAAGAGACGTGGACATCACAGTAGCTTAACAAGACGGTTTTAATGCCCCTTGGCAGAGTGGTGGAGGTCGCAGTGGAATAAAAAGACAATAACAATGCCCTGTGGAAGAGACGTGGAGGTCACAGTAGCTTAACACGACGGTTTTAATGCCCCTTAGAACAGTGTTGGAGGTTACAGTGGAATAAAAGACAATATCAATGCCCTTTGGAAGAGTGACGGAGGTCTCAGTGGTATAAAAAGACATTATCAATGCCCCTTGGAAGAGTGGTGGAGGTCGCAGTGGAATAACCTAACTGGTACATGCTCTGCATAACTGCTCTGCTTGCTGTGTCTGCTGTAATCTAATGCTCTGCTTTGCTGATTCACCTCACTGGTACATACTCTGCATAACTTCTCTGCTTGCTGTGTCTGCTGTAATCTAATGCTCTGCTTTGCTGATTCACCTCACTGGTACATGCTCTGCATAACTTCTCTGCTTTATCTGTCCCACTCCATTCAATACCCACATATGTCTGTCCCTTCCCCACTATAGATCTTATCTGATTTTTAGAGGTGCTAAACTGCAGAGACTAGAGTCCTAGCTCTGTGTTTGATCACCCAGCCATCTCCTGGTGAGACGACCTGCTGCTAATTTAGCCTTATGCAGCTCCCACAATGCCCTTCACCTGATAGTTTAATGTGCCCTATATATTTAGAAGATCTGTAAGGGGTGCACGCGTGAAGGGGTGTGCACGCATCTTCTTGTGCAAAGTAGCTTCGGAGATAAGTGGCAATTATTTCAGAGGCAGTTAGTCAGGGCAGGAGTCAGGTAATGAAAACTTTGACCACTTACTCTCTTTTAACTATGTTTCTGTTAGCTCTCACTTTTTCCTCTATAGTCCTCCACTTTCTAGTAACCCCTCAAATCCCTACACCTAGTAAGAATCTATTCATCTCTCCCTCCATCCTCCCCATTCATCTCACCTCCTCCTCCAAATTATTCCTAAACATTCAATCTTGGATCTCCAAATACAGACAGCCACCTCATACTCTCTCTTGCTCCCACCTGCTAACACTTTCTCTGCTCCTCCTCAATGCTGGAGATATCTCTCCAAATCCTGGTCCTCCTCGCCATATCCCCACAGTTACTTCTTCCTCCTATCCACGACCTTCCACAAACTTTCACAACCCTTCTAACCTCATACCCATCCAACCAATCCCCACTCCCTTAGTTGCTCTAACAGGAGCTATATGGAACGCTCTCTCTGTCTGCAACAAACTTTCCTTCATCCACGATCTTTTCATTACAAACAAACTTTCCTTCCTCGCCATCACTGAAACCTGGCTCACCCCCTCTGACACAGCCTCCCCAGCTGCACTTTCATATGGCGGATTCCACCTTTCCCACACCCCCCGCCCCAACGGCAAACATGGTGGAGGCGTAGGTTTTCTCCTATCAGAACACTGCGCTTTCACCCAAATCCCACTGCCACCCTCCGTTACACTCCCCTCTTTTGAGGTGCACTGTGTGCGCATCTATTCCCCCTCCAACCTCCAACTGCCCGTCGTTTACCGACCGCCAGGGCAAGCCACCACCTTCTTAAACCACTTCACCACCTGGCTGCTTCACTTCCTCTCCACTGACATCCCCACTATCATAATGAGTGACTTCAACATCCCCATTAACACTTCCCACTCGTCTGTCTCTAAGTTCATATCTCTCACTTCCTCCTTCGGACTCACTCAATGGTCTTCCACACCCACCCACAAAGATGGCCACACACTGGACCTCATCTTCACCCGCCTCTGTTCCCTATCTAACCTCTCTAACTCACCTCTCCCTCTCTCTGATCACAGCCTACTTACATTCTCTTCTCTCTCCTCCCCGGGGGCAACAATCCCCACTCCATAAACTTGCATACCCTCGCAGAAATCTCAAACACCTTGACTTACACTCACTCTCTGAATCCCTCCTCCCTCTTACAGACATAAATTCCTTACATGATGCAGACGTTGCTGCTGCTTCATATAACACCACAATAGCTGCAGCTCTTGACTCGATCGCCCCTCTCACACACACCACATCTGGCACATTCAACAGGCAACCCTGGCACACTAAACTTACTAAAGAACTGCGCCGGGCTTCCAGGGTTGCGGAGCGGAGATGGAAAAGGTCTCACTCCATCGAGCACTTCATCGCATTCAAGCAATCCCTCACTAATTTCAAGTCCGCACTCACTACAGCAAAACAAACCTACTTCTCATCTCTCATATCCTCCCTATCTCACAACCCTAAACAGCTATTTAACACTTTCAACTCTCTCCTTCGTCCCCCAGCACCTCCTCCCTCTGCTGTCATCTCAGCCGACGACTGTGCCTCATTCTTCAAGCAGAAGATTGACACCATCAGACAAAATTTTTGCCTAAAGTCCACACAAGCCCTCCTCATATCTATTCAACCCTCCTCCTCCAAACCCCACTTCTCCACCATTACAGAAGGTCAAGTCTCCTCTTTACTCTCCAAATCACACCTCACCACCTGCGAACTTGACCCAGTTCCATCCCACCTCATCACTAACCTTATCACAGTCTTCATCCCAACCCTAACCCACCTCTTCAATCTGTCACTAACAACCGGTGTCTTCCCCTCATGTTTCAAACATGCCGCAATCACACCCATCCTCAAAAAGCAATCCCTTGACCCATCCTCTCTGACTAGCTACCGCCCCATATCACTCCTCCCCTTTGCCTCAAAACTACTAGAACAACATGTCCACCTTGAACTGTCCTCCCACCTTTCCTCCTGCAACCTCTTCGACCGCCTGCAATCTGGCTTCCGACCGCATCACTCGACTGAAACTGCCCTGACCAAAGTCACCAACGACCTACTAAATGCCAAATCCAAGTGACACTACTCCATCCTCCTCCTTCTGGACCTGTTATCTGCCTTTGACACAGTGGACCATTCCCTCTTACTCCAGATTCTCTAATCTCTTGGCATCACGGACTTGGCTCTATCTTGGATCTCCTCATACTTAACAGACAGGACATTCAGCGTCTCCCACTCACGCACCACCTCCTCATCTCGCCCCCTATCTGTCGGTGTCCCCAAAGGTTCAGTTCTAGGACCTCTGCTCTTCTTCATCTACACCTTTGGCCTGGGAAAGCTCATAGAGTCTCACGGTTTTCAGTATCTCCTCTATGCTGACGACACACAGATCTACATCTCTGGACCCGATATCTCCTCCCTACTAACCAAAATCCCACAATGTCTGTTCGCCATGTCATTCTTCTTCTCTGACAGATTTCTAAAACTCAACATGGATAAAACAGAGTTCATCATCTTTCCACCCTCTCATTCACATCCCCCATCTGACCTAGCCATCAAAGTCAATGGCTGTTCACTCTCCCCAGTCCCACAAGCTCACTGCCTTGGAGTAACCCTGGACTCTGATCTCTCCTTCAAGCCACATATCCAAGCCATTTCCACTTCCTGCCAACTCCAACTCAAAAACATCTCCCGGATCCGTGCATTCCTCAGCAAAGACTCTGCCAATACACTAGTTCATGCCCTCATCATATCCCGCCTCGACTACTGCAACCTCCTGCATCGTGGCCTCCCTTAGAACACTCTTGCGCCTCTCCAATCTATCCTAAACCCTGCTACTCGACTAATTCACCTGTTCCCCCGCTATTCCCCGGCCTCTCCTCTCTGTCAATCTCTTCACTGGCTCCCCATTGCACAGAGAACCAGTTCAAAACTCTAACCATGGCATACAAAGCCATCCACAACTTGTCTCCCCCATACATCTGTGGCCTAGTCTCCCGGTACTTACCTGCACGCAACCTCCGATCCTCACAAGATCTCCTTCTCTACTCCCCTCTTATCTCCTCCTCCCACAATCGTATACAAGATTTCTCCCGTGCATCCCCCCTACTCTGGAACTCTCTACCCCAACACATCAGACTCTCGCCGACCGTGGAAACCTTCAAAACAAACCTGAAGACCCACCTCTTCCGACAAGCCTACAGCCTGCAGTAACCATCGCAGCACGACCAACTTTACCCTCACCTAATGTATCCTCACCCATCCCTTCTAGAATGTGAGCCCTCGCGGGCAGGGTCCTTGCTCCTCCTGTACCAGTCGCTGACTCGTTTTGTTAAGATTATGTAAATGCTTTTATTAGGTATATCCCTATCACATGTAAAGCGCCATGGAATAAATGGCGCTATAATAATAAATAATAATAATAATAATAATAATAAAAAGACAATATCAATTCCCATAGGAAAAGTGGTGGAGGTTACAGTGGATTAAAAAGACAATATCAATGCCCCTTAGAAGAGAGATGGTAGTCGGAGTGGAATAAAAAGACAATGTCAGTGCCCCTTGGAAGAGTGGTGGAGTTGGCAGTGGAATAAAAAGACAATATCAATGCCCCTTGGACGAATGATGGAGGTCGCTGTGGAATAAAAAGACAATGTCAATGCCCCTTGGAAGAGTGGTGGAGGTTAGAGTGGAATAAAAAGACAATACCAATGCCCCTTGGAAGAGCTGTGGAGTTCAGAGTGGTTTAACCAGATGGTTTTATTGCCCCTTTGAAGAGACGTGGAGGTCACAGTAGATTAACAAGACGGTTTTAATACCACTTGGAAAAGTGGTGGAGGTCACAGTGGATTAAAAAGACAATATCAATGCCCCGAGGAAGACACGTGGAGGTCACAGTAGCTTAATAAGACAGTTTTAATGCCCCTTGGAAGAGTGGTGGAGGTCGCAGTGGAATAAAAAGACAATATCAATGCCCCTTGAAAGAGTGGTGGAGGTCACAGTGAAATAAAAAGACAATATCAATGCCTCTTGAAAGAGCTATGGAGTTCAGAGTGGTTTAACCAGATGGTTTTAATGACCATTGGAAGAGTGGTGGAGGTCGAAGTACATTAAAAAGACAATATCAATACTCTTTGGAAGAATGGTGGAGGTTACAGTGGAATAAAAAGACAACATCAATGCCTCTTAGAAGAGAGGTGGAAGCCGCAGTGGAATAAAAAGACAATATCAATACCCCTTGGAAGAATGGTGGAGGATACAGTGGAATAAAAAGACAATATCAATGCCAAGTGGAATTGACATGGACGTTACAGTAGCTAAACAAGATGTTTTTAAAGCACCTTGGGAGAGTGGTGGAAGTCATAGTGGAATAAAAGGACAATATCAATGCCCCTTGAAAGAGTGCTGTAGGTTACAGTCGAATAAAAAGACAATATCAATGCCTCTTGTAAGAGCTGTGGAGTTCAGAGTGGTTTAAATTGACAGTTTTAATGCCCCTTGGAAGACATGTGGAGGTCACAGTAGCTTAACAAGACTGTTTTAATGCCTCTTGGAAGAGTGGTGGAGGTCGCAGTGGATTAAAAAGACAATATCAATGACCCTTAGAAGAGAGGTGGAGGTCGCAGTGGAATAAAAAGACAATATCAATACCCCTTGGAAGAGTGGTGGAGGATACAGTGGAATAAAAAGACAATATCAATGCCCCGTGGAATAGACATGGACGTTACAGAAGCTAAACAAGATGTTTTAATGCACCTTGGGAGAGTGGTGGAAGTCGTAGTGGAATAAAAAGACAATATCAATGCCCCTTGAAAGAGTGCTGTAGGTTACAGTGGAGTAAAAAGACAATATCCATGCCTCTTGCAAGAGCTGTGGAGTTCAGAGTGGTTTAAATTGACGGTTTTAATGCACTTTGGAAGAGACGTGGAGGTCACACTAGCGTAACAATACGGTTTTAATGTCCCTTGGAAGAGTGTTGGAGGTCGCAGTGGATTAAAAAGACAATATCAATACTACTTGGAAGAGTGGTGAAGGTCCCAGTGGAATAAAAAGACAATATCAATGCCCCTTGGAATAGTGATGGAGGTTACAGTGGAATAAAAAGACAATATCAAGGCCCCGTGAAAGAAACGTGGAGGTCACAGTAGCTTAACAAGACGGTTTTAATACCCCTTGGAAGAGACACAAAAGTTGCAGTGGAATAAAAAGACAATATCAATGCCCCTTGGAAGAGTGCTGGAGGTTACATTGGAATAAAAAGACAATATCAATACCCCTTGCAAGAGCTTTGGAGTTCAGAGTGGTTTAAATTGACGGTTTTAATGCCCCTTGGAAGTGACGTGGAGGTGACAGTAGCTTAACAAGACGGTTTTAATGCCCCTTGGAAGAGTGGTGGAGGTAGCTGTGGATTAAAAAGACAATATGAATGCCCCTTGGAAAAGTGGTGGAGGTCGCTGTGGAATAAAAATACAATCTCAATGCCCCTTGGAAGAGTGGTGGAGGTTACAGTGGAATAAAAAGACAATATCAATGCCTCTTGGAACAGTGGTGGAGGTTACAGTTAAATAAAAAGACAATATCAATGCCCCGTGGAAGAGATGTGGAGGTCACAATAGCTTAACAAGACGATTTTAATGCCCCTTGGAAGAGTGGTGGAGGTCGCAGTGGATTAAAAAGACATTATCAATGCCCCTTGGAAGAGTGGTGGACGTCGCAGTGGAATAAAAAGACATTATCAATGCCCCTTGGAAGAGTTGTGGACGTCGCAGTGGAATAAAAAGACAATATCAATGCCCCTTGGACGAGTGGTGGAGGTTACAGTGGAATAAAAAGACAATTTCAATGCCCCGTGGAAGAGACGTGGAGGTCACAGTAGCTTATCAAGATGGTTTTAATGCCTCTTGGAGGACTGGTGGAGGTCGCAGTGGAATAAAAAGACAATATCAATGCCCCTTGGAAGAGTGGTGGAGGTTACAGTGGAATAAAAACACAATAATAATGCCCCTTGGAAGAGCTGTGGAGTTCAGAGTGGTATAACCAGACGGTTTTAAAGCTCCTTGGAAGAGACGTGGAATTCACAGTAACTCAACAAGATGGTTTTAATGCCCCTTGGAAGAGTGGTGGAGGTCGCAGTGGAATAAAAAAACAATATCTATGAACCTTGGAAGAGTGGTGGAGTTTACAGGTGAATAAAAAGACAATATCAATTCCCCGTGGAAGAGATGTGGAGGTCATTGTAGCTTAAAAACATGGTTTTAATGCCCCTTGGAAGAGTGGTGGAGGTCGCAGTGGAATAAAAAGACAATGTCAATGAATCTGGGAAGAGTGGTGGAGGTTAGAGTGGAATAAAAAGACAACACAAATGCCCCTTGGAAGAGCTGTGGAGTTCAGAGTGGTTTAACCAGATGGTTTTAATGCCCCTTGGAAGAGAAGTCGACTTCACAGTAGCATAACAAGATGGTTTTAATACCCCTTGGAAGAGTGGTGGAGTTCGCAGTGGATTAAAAAGACAATATCAATGCCCCTTGGAAGAGTGGAGGAGGTCGCAGTGGAATAAAAAGACAATATCAATGACCCGTGGAAGGGACGTGGAGGTCACAGTAGCTTAACAAGATGATTTTAATGCACCTTGGATGAGTGGTGGAGGTTGCAGGGGATTAAAAAGACAATAACAATGCCCATTGGAAGAGTGGTGGAGGTCGCAGTGGAATAAAAAGACAAAATCAATGCCCTTGGAAGAGTGGTGGAGGTTACAGTGGAATAAAAAGACAATATCAATGCCCCTTGGAAGAGCTGTGGAGTTCAGAGTGGTTTTACCAGACGGTTTTAATGCCCCTTGGAAGAGACATGGAGGTCACAGTAGCTTAACAAGACTGTTTTAATGCCCCTTGGAAGAGTGGTGGAGGTCGAAGTGGATTAAAAAGACAATCTCAATGCCCCTTAGAAGAGAGGTGGAAGTCGCAGTGGAATAAAAAGTCAATGTCAGTGCCACTTGGAAGAGTGGTGGAGGTTACAGTGGAATAAAAAGACAATATCAATGCCCCTTGGAATAGTGATGGAGGTTACAGTGGAATAAAAAGACAATATCAAGGCCCCGTGAAAGAAACGTGGAGGTCACAGTAGCTTAACAAGACGGTTTTAATACCCCTTGGAAGAGACACAAAAGTTGCAGTGGAATAAAAAGACAATATCAATGCCCCTTGGAAGAGTGCTGGAGGTTACATTGGAATAAAAAGACAATATCAATACCCCTTGCAAGAGCTTTGGAGTTCAGAGTGGTTTAAATTGACGGTTTTAATGCCCCTTGGAAGTGACGTGGAGGTGACAGTAGCTTAACAAGACGGTTTTAATGCCCCTTGGAAGAGTGGTGGAGGTAGCTGTGGATTAAAAAGACAATATGAATGCCCCTTGGAAAAGTGGTGGATGTCGCTGTGGAATAAAAATACAATCTCAATGCCCCTTGGAAGAGTGGTGGAGGTTACAGTGGAATAAAAAGACAATATCAATGCCTCTTGGAACAGTGGTGGAGGTTACAGTTAAATAAAAAGACAATATCAATGCCCCGTGGAAGAGATGTGGAGGTCACAATAGCTTAACATGACGATTTTAATGCCCCTTGGAAGAGTGGTGGAGGTCGCAGTGGATTAAAAAGACATTATCAATGCCCCTTGGAAGAGTGGTGGACGTCGCAGTGGAATAAAAAGACATTATCAATGCCCCTTGGAAGAGTTGTGGACGTCGCAGTGGAATAAAAAGACAATATCAATGCCCCTTGGACGAGTGGTGGAGGTTACAGTGGAATAAAAAGACAATTTCAATGCCCCGTGGAAGAGACGTGGAGGTCACAGTAGCTTATCAAGATGGTTTTAATGCCTCTTGGAGGACTGGTGGAGGTCGCAGTGGAATAAAAAGACAATATCAATGCCCCTTGGAAGAGTGGTGGAGGTTACAGTGGAATAAAAACACAATAATAATGCCCCTTGGAAGAGCTGTGGAGTTCAGAGTGGTATAACCAGACGGTTTTAAAGCTCCTTGGAAGAGACGTGGAATTCACAGTAACTCAACAAGATGGTTTTAATGCCCCTTGGAAGAGTGGTGGAGGTCGCAGTGGAATAAAAAAACAATATCTATGAACCTTGGAAGAGTGGTGGAGTTTACAGGTGAATAAAAAGACAATATCAATTCCCCGTGGAAGAGATGTGGAGGTCATTGTAGCTTAAAAACATGGTTTTAATGCCCCTTGGAAGAGTGGTGGAGGTCGCAGTGGAATAAAAAGACAATGTCAATGAATCTGGGAAGAGTGGTGGAGGTTAGAGTGGAATAAAAAGACAACACAAATGCCCCTTGGAAGAGCTGTGGAGTTCAGAGTGGTTTAACCAGATGGTTTTAATGCCCCTTGGAAGAGAAGTCGACTTCACAGTAGCATAACAAGATGGTTTTAATACCCCTTGGAAGAGTGGTGGAGTTCGCAGTGGATTAAAAAGACAATATCAATGCCCTTTGGAAGAGTGGAGGAGGTCGCAGTGGAATAAAAAGACAATATCAATGACCCGTGGAAGGGACGTGGAGGTCACAGTAGCTTAACAAGATGATTTTAATGCACCTTGGAAGAGTGGTGGAGGTTGCAGGGGATTAAAAAGACAATAACAATGCCCATTGGAAGAGTGGTGGAGGTCGCAGTGGAATAAAAAGACAAAATCAATGCCCTTGGAAGAGTGGTGGAGGTTACAGTGGAATAAAAAGACAATATCAATGCCCCTTGGAAGAGCTGTGGAGTTCAGAGTGGTTTTACCAGACGGTTTTAATGCCCCTTGGAAGAGACATGGAGGTCACAGTAGCTTAACAAGACTGTTTTAATGCCCCTTGGAAGAGTGGTGGAGGTCGAAGTGGATTAAAAAGACAATCTCAATGCCCCTTAGAAGAGAGGTGGAAGTCGCAGTGGAATAAAAAGTCAATGTCAGTGCCACTTGGAAGAGTGGTGGAGGTTACAGTGGAATAAAAAGACAATATCAATGCCCCGTGGAAGAGACATGGACGTGACAGTAGCTTAAGAAGACGGCTTTAATGGCCCTTGGAAGAGAGGTGGAGGTTGCAGTGGATTAAAAAAACAATATCAATGCCCATTGGAAGGGTGGTAGAGGTCGCAGTGGAATAAAAAGACAAAATCAATGCTCCTTGGAAGAGTGGTGGAGGTTACAGTGGAATAAAAAGACAATATCAATGCCCCATGGAAGAGTTGTGGAGGTCACTGTAGCTTAACAAGATGGTCTTAATGCCCCTTGCAAGAGTGGGGAAGGTCGCAGTGGAATAAATAGACAATGTCAATGCCCCTTGGAAGAGTGGTGGAGGATAGATTGGAATAAAACGACAATACCAGTGCACCTTGGGAGAGCTGTGGAGTTCAGAGTGGTTTAAATTGATGGTTTTAATGCCCCTTGGATGAGACGTGGAGGTCACAGTGGATTAAAAAGACAATATCAATGCCCCTTGGAAGAGTGGTGGAGGTCGCATTGGATTAAAAAGACAATATCAATGGCCCTTGGAAGAGTGGTGGAGGTCGCAGTGGAATAAAAAGACAATATCTATGCCCCGGGGAAGTGACGTGGAGGTCACAGTAGCTTCACAAGACGGTTTTAATGCCTCTTGGAAGAGAGGTTGAGGTCGCAGTTGATTAAAAAGACAATATCAATGCCCCTTGGAAGAGTGGTGGAGGTCGCAGTGGAATAAAAAGACATTTTCAATGCCGCTTGGAAGAGTGGTGGATGTTACAGTCGAATAAAAAGACAATATCAATGCCTCTTGTAAGAGCTGTGGAGTTCAGAGTGTTTAACCAGACGGTTTTAATGCCTCTTGGAAGAGATGAGGAGGTCACAGTAGCTTAACAAGACTGTTTTAATGCCCCTTGGAAGAGAGGTGGAGGTCGCAGTTGATTAAAAAGACAATATCAATGCCCCTTGGAAGAGTGGTGGAGGTCGCAGTGCATTAAAAAGACACTATCAATACCCCTTGGAAGAATGGTGGAGGTTACAGTGGAATAAAAAGACAATATCAATGACCCTTGGAAGAGCTGTAGAGTTCAGAGTGGTTTAACCAGACGGTTTTAATGCCCCTTGGAAGAGATGTGGAGGTCACAGTAGCTTAACAAGACTGTTTTAATGCCTCTTGGAAGAGTGATGGAGGTCGCAGCGGATTAAAAAGACAATATCAATGACCCTTAGAAGAGAGGTGGAAGTCGCAGTGGAATAAAAAGACCATATCAATACCCCTTGGAAGAGTGGTGGAGGATACAGTGGAATAGAAAGACAATATCAATGCCTAGTGGTTTAGATATGGACGTTACAGTAGCTAAACAAGATGTTTTTAATGCACCTAGGGAGAGTGGTGGAAGTCGTAGTGGAATAAAAAGACAATATCAATGACCCTTGAAAGAGTGCTGTAGGTTACAGTAGAGTAAAAAGACAATATCAATGCCTATTGCAAGAGCTGTGGAGTTCAGAGTGGTTTAAATTGACAGTTTTAATGCACCTTGGAAGAGACATGGAGGTCACAGCAGCTTAACTATACGGTTTTAATGCTCCTTGGAAGAGTGGTGGAGGTCGAAGTGGTTTAAAAAGACAATATCAATGCCACTTGGAAGAGTGGTGAAGGTCCCAGTGGAATAAAAAGACAGTATCAATGCCCCTTGGAAGAGTGGTGGAGGTTACAGTGGAAAAAAAAGACAATATCAATGCCCCGTGAAAGAGACGTGAAGGTCACAGTAGCTTAACAAGATGATTTTAATGCCCCTTGGAAGAGAGGTGGAAGTTGCAGTGGAATAAAAACACAATATCAATGCCCCTTGGAAGAGTGCTGGAGGTTACATTGGAATAAAAAGACAATATCAATGCCCCTTGCAAGAGCTGTGGAGTTCAAAGTGGTTTAAATTGACGGTTTTAATGCCCCTTGGAAGGGACGTGGAGGTGACAGTAGCTTAACAAGACGGTTTTAATGCCCCTTGGAAGAGGGGTGGAGGTTACAGTTGAATAAAAAGACAATACCAATGCCCCTTGGAAGAGTGATGGAGGTTACAGTGGAATAAAAAGACGATATCAATGCCCCTTGGAACAGTGGTGGAGGTTACAGTTAAATAAAAAGGCAATATCAATGCCCCATCAAAGAGATGTGGAGGTCACAATAGCTTAACAAGACGATTTTAATGCCCCTTGGATGAGTGGTGGAGGTCGCAGTGGATTAAAAAGACAATATCAATGAGCCTTGGAAGAGTGGTGGAGGTCGCAGTGGAATAAAAAGACATTTTCAATGCCTCTTGGAAGAGTGATGGAGTTCGCAGTGGAATAAAAAGACATTATCAATGCCCCTTGGACGAGTGGTGGAGCTTACATTGGAATGAAAAGACAATTTCAATGCCCCGTGGAAGAGACATGGAGGTCACAGTAGCTTAACAAGACGGTTTTAATGCCTCTTGGAGAACTGGTGGAGGTCGCAGTGGAATAAAAAGACAATATAAATGCCCCTTGGAAGAGTGGTGGAGGTTACAGTGGAATGAAAAGACAATAATAATGCCCCTTGGAAGAGCTGTGGAGTTCATAGTGGTATAAGCAGACGGTTTTTACGCTCCTTGGAAGAGACGTGGATGTCACAGTAACTTAACAAGACGGTTTTAATGCCCCTTGGAAGATTGGTGGAGGTAGTAGTGGAATAAAAAGACAATATCAATGCCCCGTGGAAGTGACGTGGAGGTCACAGTAGCTTCACAAGACGGTTTTAATGCCCCTTGGAAGAGAGGTTGAGGTCGCAGTTGATTAAAAAGACAATATCAATGCCCCTTGGAAGAGTGGTGGAGGTCGCAGTGGAATAAAAAGACAATTTCAATGCCGCTTGGAAGAGTGGTGGATGTTACAGTTGAATAAAAAGACAATATCAATGCCTCTTGTAAGAGCTGTGGAGTTCAGAGTGTTTAACCAGACGGTTTTAATGCCTCTTGGAAGAGATGAGGAGGTCACAGTAGCTTAACAAGACTGTTTTAATGCCCCTTGGAAGAGAGGTGGAGGTCGCAGTTGATTAAAAAGACAATATCAATGCCCCTTGGAAGAGTGGTGGAGGTCGCAGTGCATTAAAAAGACAATATCAATACCCCTTGGAAGAATGGTGGAGGTTACAGTGGAATAAAAAGACAATATCAATGACCCTTGGAAGAGCTGTAGAGTTCAGAGTGCTTTAACCAGACGGTTTTAATGCCCCTTGGAAGAGATGTGGAGGTCACAGTAGCTTAACAAGACTGTTTTATTGCCTCTTGGAAGAGTGATGGAGGTCGCAGTGGATTAAAAAGACAATATCAATGACCCTTAGAAGAGAGGTGGAAGTCGCAGTGGAATAAAAAGACAATATCAATACCCCTGAAGAAGTAACTGTGGGGATATGGCGAGGAGGACCAGGATTTGGAGAGATATCTCCAGCAGTGAAGAGGAGCAGAGAAAGTGTTAGCAGGTGGGAGCAAGATAGAGGAAAAAGTGAGAGCTAACAGAAACATAGTTAAAAGAGAGTAAGTGGTCAAAGTTTTGGTTAACCTGACTCCTGCCCTGACTAACTGCCTCTGAAATAACTGCCACTTATCTCCGAAGCCACTTTGCACAAGAAGACGCGTGCACCCCTTACAGAGTTTCTAAATATATAGGGCACATTAAACTATCAGGTGAAGGGCATTGTGGGAGCTGCATATGGCTAAATTAGCAGCTGGTCGTTTCACCAGGAGATGGCTGGGTGATCAAACACAGAGCTAGGACTCTAGTCTGTGCAGTTTAGCACCTCTAAAAATCAGATAAGATCTATAGTGGGGAAGGGACAGACATATGTGGGTATTGAATGGAGTGGGACAGATAAAGCAGAGAAGTTATGCAGAGCATGTAACAGTGAGGTGAATCAGCAAAGCAGAGCATTAGATCAGAGCAGACACAGCAAGCAGAGAAGTTATGCAGAGCATGTACCAGTGAGGTGAATCAGCAAAGCAGAGCATTAGATTACAGCAGACACAGCAAGCAGAGAAGTTATGCAGAGCATGTACCAGTGAGGTGAATCAGCAAAGCAGAGCATTAGATTACAGCAGACACAGCAAGCAGAGAAGTTATGCTGAGCATGTACCAGTGAGGTGAATCAGCAAAGCAGAGCATTAGATTACAGCAGACACGGCAAGCAGAGAATTTATGCAGAGCATGTACCAGAGAGGTGAATCAGCAAAGCAGAGCATTAGATTACAGCAGACACGGCAAGCAGAGAAGTTATACAGAGCATGTACCAGTGAGGTTATTCCACTGCGACCTCCACCACTCTTCCAAGGGGCATTGATATTGTCTTTTTATTCCACTGTGACATCCACCACTCTTCCAAGGGGCATTGATATTGTCTTTTTATTCCACTGCGACCTCCGCCACTCTTACAAAGGGCATTGATATTGTATTTTTATTCCACTGTAAAATCCACCACTGTGCTAAGGGGCATTAAAACCGTCTTGCTAAGCTACTGTGACCTCCACGTCTCTTCCACAGGGCATTGTTATTGTCTTTTTATTCCACTGCGACCTCCACCACTCTGCCAAGGGGCATTAAAACTGTCTTGTTAAGCTACTGTGATGTCCACGTCTCTTCCACAAGGCATTGTAATTGTCTTTTCATTCCACTGTAACCTCCACCACTCTTCCAAGGGGCATTGATATTGTCTTTTTAATTCACTGCGACCTCCATCACTCTTCAAAGAAGCATTGAAACCGTCTTGTTAAGCTACTGTGACCTCCACGTTTATTCCACGGTGCATTAAAACTTTCTGGTTAAACCACTGTGAACTCCACAGCTTTTCCAAGGGTCATTGATATTGTCTTTTTATTCCACTCTAACCTCCACCACTCTTCCAAGGGGCAATGATATTGTCTTTTTATTTTACTGCTACCTCCACCACTCTTCCAAGGGGCATTAATATTGTCTTTTTATTCCACTGTGACCTCCACGTCTCTCCCAAGGGGCATTGATATTGTCTTTTTGTTTAATTGGAACCTCCACCACTTTTCCAAGGGGCATTGATATTGTCTTTTTATTCCACTGCGACCTCCACCACTCTTCCAAAGGGCATTGATATTGTATTTTTATTCCACTGTAAAATCCACCACTGTTCTAAGGGGCATTAAAACTGTCTTGCTAAGCTACTGTGACCTCCACGTCTCTTTCACAGGGCATTGTTATTGTCTTTTTATTCCACTGCGACCTCCACCACTCCGCCAAGGGGCATTAAAACTGTCTTGTTAAGCTACTGTGATGTCCACCTCTCTTCCACAGGGCATTGTAATTGTCTATTCATTCCACTGTAACCTCCACCACTCTTCCAAGGGGCATTGATATTGTCTTTTTAATTCACTGCGACCTCCATCACTCTTCAAAGAAGCATTGAAACCGTCTTGTTAAGCTACTGTGACCTCCACGTCTATTCCACGGTGCATTAAAACTTTCTGGTTAAACCACTGTGAACTCCACAGCTTTTCCAAGGGTCATTGATATTGTCTTTTTATTCCACTCTAACCTCCACCACTCTTCCAAGGGGCAATGATATTGTCTTTTTATTTTACTGCTACCTCCACCACTCTTCCAAGGGGCATTAATATTGTCTTTTTATTCCACTGTGACCTCCACGTCTCTTCCATGGGGCATTGATATTGTCTTTTTATTTAATTGGAACCTCCACCACTTTTCCAAGGGGCATTGATTTTGTCTTTTCATTCCACTGTAACCTCCACCATTCTTCCAAGGGACATTGATATTGTCTTTTTATTCCACTGTAACCTCCACCACTCTTCCAAGGGGCATTGATATTGTCTTTTTATTCTACTGTAACCTCCACCACTCTTCCAAGGGGCATTGATATTGCCTTTTTAAACCACTGCGACCTCCACCACTCTTCCAAGGGGCTTTAAAACAGTCTTGATAAGCTTCTGTGACCTCCACGTCTCTTCCAAGGGGCATTAAAACAGCATGGTTAAACCACTCTGAACTCCACAGCTCTTCCAAGAGGCATTGATATTGTCTTTTTATTCAACTGTAACCTCCACAAATCTTCCAATGGGCATTGATATTGTTTTTTTTTCCACTGCGACCTCCACAACTCTTCGAAGGGGATTTGGTAGTCTTTTTAATCCACTGCGACCTCCACCACTCTTCCAAGGGGCATTAAAACCTTCTTGTTAAGCTACTGTGACCTCCACTTCCCTTCCACGGGGCATTGATATTGTCTTTTTATTCCACTGCGACCACCACCACTCTTCCAAGGGGCATTGATATTGTCTTTTTAATCCACTGTGACCTCCACCACTCTTCCAAGGGACTTTGATATTGTCTTTTTATTCCACTGCGACCTTCACCCCTCATCCAAGGAACATTGATATTGTCTTTTTTTCCACTGTAACCTCCACCACTCTTCTAAGGGACATTGATATTTTCTTTTTATTCCACTGCGACCTCCACCACTCTTCCAAGGGGCATCGATAATGTCTTTTTAATCCACTGCGACCTCCACCACTCTTCCAAGGGGCATTAAAACCGTCTTGTTAAGCTACTGTGACCTCCACGTCTCTTCCAAGGGGCATTAAAACCGTCAATTTAAACCACTCTGAACTCCACAGCTCTTGCAAGAGGCATTGATATTGTCTTTTTATTCCACTGCGACCTCCACCACTCTTCCAAGGGTCATTGATATTGTCTTTTTATTCCACTGTAACCTCCACCACTCTTCCATTGGGCATTGATATTGTCTTTTTATTCCACTGCGACCTCCACCTCTCTTCCAAGGGGCATTAAAACAATCTTGTTAAGCTACTATGACCTCCAAGTCTCTTCCATGAGGCATTGACATTGTCTTTTTATTCCACTGCGACCTCCACATCTCTTCCAAGTGGAATTGATATTGTCTTTTTTTTCTACTGCGACCTCCACCACTTTTCTAAGGGGCATTGATATTGTCTTTTTAATCCTCTGCGACCTCCACCACTCTTCCAAGGGTCATTAAAACAGTTTTGTTAAGCTACAGTGACCTCCACGTCTCTTCCAAGGGGCATTAAAACCGTCTGGTTAAACCACTCTGAACTCCACGGCTATTCCAAGAGGCATTGATATTGTCTTTTTATTCAACTGTAACCTCCACCACTCTTCCAAGGGGCAATAAAACCGTCTTGTTAAGCCACTGTGACCTCCACGTCTTTTCCAAGGGGCATTAAAACCGTCAATTTAAACCACTCTGAACTCCACAGCTCTTGCAAGAGGCATTGATATTGTCTTTTTATTCCACTGTAACCTCCACCACACTTCCAAGGGGCATTGATTTTGTCTTTTTAATCCACTGCGACCTCCATCACTCTTCCAAGGGGCATTAAAACCTTCTTGTTAAGCTACTGTGACCTCCACTTCCCTTCCACGGGGCACTGATATTGTCTTTTTATTCCACTGCGACCACCACCACTCTTCCAAGGGGCATTGATATTGTCTTTTTAATCCACTGTGACCTCCACCACTCTTCCAAGGGACTTTGATATTGTCTTTTTATTCCACTGCGACCTTCACCCCTCATCCAAGGAACATTGATATTGTCTTTTTTTCCACTGTAACCTCCACCACTCTTCTAAGGGACATTGATATTTTCTTTTTATTCCACTGCGACCTCCACCACTCTTCCAAGGGGCATCGATAATGTCTTTTTAATCCACTGCGACCTCCACCACTCTTCCAAGGGGCATTAAAACCATCTTGTTAAGCTACTGTGACCTCCACGTCTCTTCCAAGGGGCATTAAAACCGTCAATTTAAACCACTCTGAACTCCACAGCTCTTGCAAGAGGCATTGATATTGTCTTTTTATTCCACTGTAACTTCCACCTTTCTTCCAAGGGGCATGGATTTTGTCTTTTTAATCCACTGCGACCTCCATCTCTCTTCCAAGAAGCATTAAAGCCGTCCTGTTTATCTACAGTGACCTCCACGTCTATTCCACGATACATTAAAACCTTCTGGTTAAACCACTTTAAACTCCACAGCTCTTCCAAGGGGCAATGATATTGTCTTTTTATTCCACTGTAACTTCCACCACTCTTCCAAGGGGAATTGATATTGTCTTTTTATTTTACTGCGACCTCCACCACTCCTCCAAGTGACATTAATATTGTCTTTTTATTCCACTGCGACCTCCACCACTCTTCCAAGGGTCATTGATATTGTCTTTTTATTCCACTGTAACCTCCACCACTCTTCCAAGGGGCATTGATATTGTCTTTTTATTCAACTGCGACCTCCACCTCTCTTCCAAGGGGCATTAAAACAATCTTGTTAAGCTACTGTGACCTCCAAGTCTCTTCCATGAGGCATTGACATTGTCTTTTTATTCCACTCCGACCTCCACATCTCTTCCAAGTGGAATTGATATTGTCTTTTTTTTCCACTGCGACCTCCACCACTTTTCTAAGGGGCATTGATATTAGCTTTTTAATCCTCTGCGACCTCCACCACTCTTCCAAGGGTCATTAAAACAGTTTTGTTAAGCTACAGTGACCTACACGTCTCTTCCAAGGGGCATTAAAACCGTCTGGTTAAACCACTCTGAACTCCACGGCTCTTCCAAGAGGCATTGATATTGTCTTTTTATTCGACTGTAACCTCCACCACTCTTCCAAGGGGCAATAAAACCGTCTTGTTAAGCCACTGTGACCTCCACGTCTTTTCCAAGGGGCATTAAAATCGTCAATTTAAACCACTCTGAACTCCACAGCTCCTGCAAGAGGCATTGATATTGTCTTTTTATTCCACTGTAACCTCCACCACTCTTCCAAGGGGCATTGATTTTGTCTTTTTAATCCACTGCGACCTCCATCACTCTTCCAAGAAGCATTAAAACCGTCTTGTTTAGCTACTGTTACCTCCACGTCTATTCCACAGTGCCTTAAAACCTTCTGGTTAAACCACTGTGTACTCCACAGCTCTTCCAAGGGGAATTGATATTGTCTTTTTATTCCACTGTAACCTCCACCACTCTTCCAAGGGGCATTGATATTGTCCTTTTATTTTACTGCGACCTCCAACACCCTTCCAAGGGGCATTAATATTGTCTTTTTATTCCACTGCGATCTCCACCACTCTACCAAGGGTCATGGATATTGTCTTTTTATTCCAGTGTAACCTCCACCACTCTTCCAAGGGGCATTGATATTGTCTTTTTATTCCACTGTGACCTCCACCTCTCTTCCAAGGGGCATTAAAACAATCTTGTTAAGCTACTGTGACCTCCAAGTCTCTTCCACGAGGCATTGATATTGTCTTTTTATTCCACTGCGACCCCCACATCTTTTCCAAGGGGAATTGATATTGTCTATTTATTCCACTGCGACCTCCACCACTCTTCTAAGGGGCATTGATATTGTCTTTTTAATCCACTGTGACCTCCACCACTCTTCCAAGGGGCATTAAAACAGTCTTGATAAGCTACTGTGACCTCCACGTCTCTTCCAAGGGGCACTAAACCGTCTGGTTAAACGACTCTGTACTCCACAGCTCTTCCAAGAGGCATTGATATTGTCTTTTTATTCGACTGTAACCTCCATCACTCTTCCAAGGGGCATTGATATTGTCTCTGTTTTCCACTGCGACCTCCACCACTCTTCCAAGGGGCTTTGATATTGTCTTTTTTATCCACTGCGACCTCCACGTCTCTTCCAAGGGGCATTAAAACCGTCTTGTTATGCTACTGTGACCTCCACGTCCCTTCCACGGTGCATTGTTATTGTCTTTTTATTCCATTGCGACCTCCACCACTCTTCCAAGGGGCATTAAAACCGTCTTGTTAAGCTACTGTGACCTCCAAGTCTCTTCCAAGGGGCAAAAAAAACGTCTGGTTAAACCGCTCTGAGCTCCACAGCTCTTCCAAGGGGTATTGACAATGTCTTTTTATTCCTTTGTAACCTTCTGCACTCTTCCAAGTGCATTGATATTGTCTTTTCATTCCTCTGCGACGTCCACGACTCTTCCAAGGGGCATTAAAACCATCTTGTTAAGCTACTGTGACCTCCAAATTTCTTACACAGGGCATTGATATTGTCTTTTTATTCCACTGTAACCTCCACCACTCTTCCAAGGGGCATTGATATTGTCTTTTTATTCCACTGTAACCTCCACCAATCTTCTAAGGGGCATTGTTATTGTCTTTTTATTTCACTGCGACCTCCACAACTTTTCTAAGGGGCATTGATATTGTCTTTTTAATCCACTGCTACCTCTACCACTCCTCCAAGAGGCTTTAAAACAGTCTTGATTAGTGTTGAGCCACCCTCGTAGTGTTCGAGTTCGGTTCGGTTCGTCGAACACCCGTGTGTTCGCCGAACTGTTCGTCGAACTGTTCGTCGAACACCTTCGAACACCGTTAAAACCAATGGCAGGCAAACAAAAACACATAGAAACACATATAAAACACCTTCAAAGGTGTCCAAAAGCTGACAAACTGCTCAGAAGACTTAACTAACACATGGAAAAGTGTCAAGTACATATAGTCATGTGAAAATAAATGAGGTGGAGGAGTAAAAGGAGGGGGAGACACAGATATAGGCATGTCATGCCCTTCTAAAATCCAAAAAGTGAGAAGCCGACACGGCCAGTCCGCTCCTGCCCGTGCCACCTCCGTGTCGCCGGGTTTGTGCCAGAGCCGCGGTGAACCCTGATGGCCAGCCCCCCTCTCCCAATACTGGTGCCTGTCCGCTGGTGGGTCGAGCGAGCCCCCCTGTGGTGGAGGCAGCTCTAAGCTTTTTAATTTAAATTTTCTCTCTAATTTGAATGAATACACTTTAAATCCATTTACAAGGATCTATTGGAGGGCAAGTCTCATGCCAGCAGCCGCGTAATTCCAGCTCCAGTAGCGTCCACTAAAGCTGCTGCAGTTAAAAAGCTTTTATAAGGATCGAGCTCGGCTGTCCACCGCAAGGCATCCTACTGCCAGTCCCAGCCCCTATGCCTTGGGGTGCCTCCTGATGCTCTTCACTGAGTATCCCGTGGTCCCGAAGCATTTCCTTTGAAAAAATTAAGTGTCCAAACTACAGGTGGTGTAGCTTGCTTAACAGCCGGGATAATCCGCTGACTAGCAGACACTGCTACTAGGCACAAAGTATTTCCTGGGCTAGATGCAGTTAAAAATTTGTAATTAGATACTCTCGTTGGATGCTGAGAAAGCATTCCATAGAGTCTCCTGGCACGCCATATATGATTCTCTTAAAAAGCTTGGGGTAGGGGTCTAGGGGACCCTTTTATAGCCAAAATCACGGCCCTGTATCACAATACGTCACCTAGGCTGAAGATAAATGGAACTGTAGCACCCTGAGGGCTCAGTTGCTACAGACGTATTGCACCTCACCCAGAGGTGTGATATCTCACTCTCAGGTAAGGATGGAGTGTGGATCAGGACCCGACACCTGCATGCATTACACCACATTGCCGTGGGGCAGGGCGACCAATATGCCCCTGAGATGGGCACGACAGTCCCTGTCCCTGGCTGGAGTGGGGGGAGGGAACACTGAGGAAGGGGAACCCTGTAGTGCAGGAGCAGGGAGGAAGCAGTTCCTGGGTGCATTGAGAAGGGAGTATAAAAGGTGGGCACCATCTTAGTTCAGTGCAGAGAAGTCTGAGCAGAAGTGGCAGGGAGCAGGGGCTCTGCATGAGCTCTGCTCCGGAGGCGGGCCTAGTAACAGAGGCCCAGGCCTGGAAGAGGGAGAAGGAAGGAAGAGGAGCGGAGAAGACTCCAGGAACGAGGAATGAAGGGATCCCAGGGGTGCGGACGGGCGAGTCGCCACCGCACACCCGAATCCACCTGCGTGGAGGGGTCAGGCCAAATGGGGAGACCGGTCCCCGAACTAGTGGAGGCAGGAATCGACGCTCAGCTAGAAACCGGAGGCTCTGACATTTTATGTGGCGCAGCCCCTCGCTACACCCACTAGGAAGGCACCACATAGGGTCAGGGAAACTGGCGCCAAGTTTACCAAGAGGAGGCCCGAGGCAGCCGGACAGAAGTGTTGGTAAGAAAGGCCAGACAAAGGACACACAAAGGGGGTCCTGTGAAGCACTCCAAAGTTATCTGGGAGTTGTCTGAGCCCCTCACCTGGTGAGCACAGTACGACTTGGGCAGCCGTTACCTGCAGACGGGGTCTGGATAATAAGAACTGTGAGTAAAGGCCCTGAACTGCATCACTGACTCCGTGTCGTTACTGCTGCTGCCCTGCACCATCACCCCCATCCTCCGCATACACTGCCCTGAGGCTATACTCCTCCCGTGGGGAGTTATGCTACGCTCTGCTGCACCCACAACACCAGCCTCAGCGGTCTGCCCTGTAGCGGCGGTTCACTCTGACCGCAATCCACGGGTGGCGTAGTCGGACATTTAAACATCAAAACCACATAAATAGTTCCGCCACTGGTTTGACCACCCTGAGCCACGGAACCGGGTCGCCGCCACGAAGACTACAACCACCAGCATCCACCAAAAAGGGTCCGGCTCCGGGTGTCCCAAGGCCCAGGGGGTGCATCAGAACATTTTCATCACCTTTCACAATCACCAATGGGACAAGGCAGGGATGTCCTCTGTCCCCTCTCTTATACATCCTAGTGACGGAGCACCTGCTCTCATCAATTCGCCATAACCCCAATATTAGGTGGATTGAGGTGGGAGGCACCGAGTACAAGTGCTCTCTATTTGCTGATGATGTCCTAGTATATATCACTCAATCACATATATCCATCCATGCTGTTATGGCTGAAATAGATCACTTTGTTACATGGTCAAATTTTAAAATCAATCAAGTCTGAGGCCCTCGATGTCTCCCTCCCCAAATCCATATAGGATTCCATCCAGTCCAACTTTCCCTTTGCCTGGCCCTCACAGGGTATCAAATACTTAGGAATTCCTATTCATAGAGACCTCTCCCATCTATGTTATCTTAATTTTTGGCCCTTTATTGAACAACTCCATACAGACCACGGTTGGCAAGTTAGAACTGTAAGATTCACTACGTGAACCACTGGTGTTTTGTGGAAAAGCACATGTACACTGTGTTCCAAATTATTATGCAAAAAGTGTTTAGGAGTGATAAGGGAAGAATTTGTTTGTTTGTCAGTTAAACTCATTGATGGTGATGTGTGTCAGGGCTCTTTATATCACTGTAAGCAATTGCAGACACCTGTGCTAATTAGTTTGGCAGGTGTGTCCAATGAAAGGCAAGACTACTTAAGAAGGCTGTCTCACATTATTAAGCAGCCTACATTTTCTGCCAAAATGGGAAAGAAAAAGGATGTGTCGGCTGCTGAGAAGCAACAAATTGTGGAGTGTTTAGGTCAAGGCATGACTACAATCAACATTGTACGATGATCAGGATGAAGAATCTTGGCAATCAAGAAGTATGTAGCTGATTCACAGTACACACGTGTGCGTGCTGATAAGGGCAAATTGAGGACTCTTTCCTACAGGCAATTACGTCAGGTTGAAAGAGCAGCGGCAAAAAAGCCATAGCAGCAGACAAGTTTTTGAAGCTGCTGGTGCCTCCAACGTCCCCCGAACAACAAGATGCAGGGTCCTTCAGAGGTTTGCAGCTGTGCATACGCCATCCTGTCGACCTCCTCTATCCACTTCACACAAGCAGAAATGGCTCCAGTGGGCCAAACATTACATGAAGACTGATTTCAAAACTGTTTTGTTCACGGATGAGTGCCGTGCAACGCTCGATGGTCCAGATGGATGGAGTGGAGGATGGCTGGTTGATGGACACCCCACGCAAACACGGCTACAGCGCCAACAAGGAGGAGGTGGAGTAATGTTTTGGGCTGGAATCATGGGGAGAGAGATTGTCGGCCCCTTTAGGATCCCTGAAGGCGCTAAAGATGAACTCCATAATGTATGTGGATTTTCTCAAACAGCACTTCCTGCCATGGTTCAAGAAGAAGAACCGTGTATTTCACAGCAAGATCATTTTTTTGCATGATAATGCACCATCTCATGCTGCACATAAAACATCTGCATCTCTGGCTGATATGGGCATAAAAGGGGACAAACTTATGGTGTGACCCCCATGCTCCCCTGACCTCTACCCCATTCAGAACCTCTGGAGCATCATCAAAAGGAGTGTCTATGATGGCGGGAGGCAGTTCACATCTAAGCAACAGCTCTGGGAGGGTATTCTGTCCTCATGCAAAACAATTGAAGCAGAAACCATCCAAAACCTGACAAATTCAATGGACGAGAGAGTTCAGAAGCTCCTTTCGAACAAGGGGTCCTATGTGAAAATGTAACATCACCTAGAATAAAGTTTTGAGTTGAAAACTGTTTGATTTCAGTTTCTAACAACCTGCTAAAGCTTATAATTTCAAAAATGACCATTTTTTTGGTCTTTATTAAAATGAAAAGGTTGATCGAAAAGTTTGGGGGATCTAAGAGTGTGGCAACCCAGTAGTCATGATTACTTTGAATTCTGACAATATGAGGGTCATGCTGCAGGTAGTGCAGCAAGAAGGCACTTATGTGTCTTGCGCATCTCGGAGCCCCAAAATTATTTTCCGGGCTAGATGCAGCTAAAAATTATTATTAATTTGAAATCTGGTGAAGCTTTAGTATAGATGGCCTAATAGGATCAGTGCTGCACACTGCTACAAAGCCCAAATTATTTTCCAGTCAAGATACAGATAAACATGATTAGTAATTTTAAATCTGGTGGAGCTTATTATAGATGGCCTAATAGAATCAGTGCTGCACACTGCTACAAAGCCCAAATTATTTTCCAGCCAAGATACAGATAAACATGATTAGTAATTTGAAAGCTTAAAACGGTTGGTAGGGTGATTTTAACCAATCATCCATCTTTTACTCTCCCCAGGATGACACAGGGGTAGAAAAGTCGTTTCGGATCCATGATTTGTTCATCTTTATGAACGTGAGTCTGTCTACATTATCAGTGGAGAGCTGCGTGCGCTTATCTGTCAGCACACCACCAGCAGCGCTGAACACACGTTCAGACAGAACGCTGGCTGCGGGGCATGACAAGATCTCCAAGGCGTAAGTGGCTAGCTCCGGCCATTTATCCAGATTGGAAGCCCAAAAAGAGCAAGGGTCCAGTGACACAGTCATGGCTTCAATGTTTACTTGGAGATACTCCTGTACCATCGTCTCTAGGCGTTGACTATGTGTCAGACTTCTTGTCTCCTGTGGCCTTGCAAAGGATGGGCTAAAAAAGTGGTGAAATGATTCCGCAAAATTGATGTTACCAGCAGATACTGTGGTTCTGTTACGGTTTGAGTGCTGAACACTTGACGGTCCAACGGTTGGCAAGTTGGAACTGTGAGATTCACTACGTGCACCACTGGTATTTTGTGGAAAAGCACATGTAAGATTCTGCAACAGTCTCTGCTGATACTCCTGCATGCGTGCATCCCTTTCTATGGCAGGAATAAATTCTGCAAATTTACTTTTGTACCGGGGATCTAACAGTGTGGCAACCCAGTAGTCAGGATTATTTCTAATTCTCACAATTCGAGGGTCATGTTGCAGGTAGTGCAGCAAGAAGGCACTCATGTGTGTTGCGCATCCAGGAGCACCAAGTCCCTGTTGTGTTGGTGGCGAGGTAACAATCATGCTTCCTTCCTCTGTCCTCTCCCCCCAACCTCGCACAACAGAAATGTGATCAAGGTCTCCCTCATCTGATGAGTCTTCCATCAGTTCGTCCTCCACTTCTTCCTGGGCTCCTGCACCTTCCTCACTAGTTTGGCTGCTACCATGCGCCCTGGTAAAACAATCTCCCCCACCCTCACATGCCTGCCGCCTTGGTGCTGCCGACCGTCTGGACCTTGCAGATGTTAGCCCTTCCGCATACAACTCCTCCTCCTCTACTTCCTCCACCTCCTCTTGTGCCACCACCTGACTCCGAATTCTGTTTAACATGTGCTCCAGCATGTAAATCACCGGAATAGTCATGCTGATAATGGCATCGTCAGCACTAAACATCTTCGTCGCCATTTCAAAACTGTGCAGAAGGGTGCATAGGTCCCTGATCTGAGACCACTGCTCCAGCGTGATTTGCCCCACCTCTGAATCTCGTTGGCCCAGGCTATACGTCAGAACGTATTGCACCAGGGCTTGTCTGTGCTGCCACAGTCGCTGCAACATGTGCAGAGTTGAATTCCACCGGGTAGGCACATCGCATTTTAGCCGGTGAAGTGGCAGGCCCAACGACTTCTGTAGAGATGTAAGTCGCTGAGCTGCGGGATGCGAACGGCGGAAGTGAGCACACAGCGACCGTGCCCTCTGCAGAAGGCCATCTAGTCTGGGATAGTGGGCTAAAAATTGCTGGACAACCAGGTTCAACACGTGAGCCATACAAGGCACGTGTGTGACATTGCCCCGGCGAAGAGCCGCACCCAGGTTTGCAGCATTGTCGCACACGGCCTTCCCTGGTTTCAGGTCCAGTGGAGACAACCATTCATGAAATTGGTTCTCCAGAGCTGACCACAACTCCTCAGCTGTGTGACTCACATTTCCCAGACATTTCAATGTAAAAACCGCCTGATGACGTTGAGCCCTACTGCCAGCATAGTAAGGAGGTGTGCAGGATCCCTTCTGCGCAGTTAGAAAGCTTGTGGCATGACCAGACAGGCTTTGGGTGCAGGTGGAAGACCGAGAGGAGGTTGAGGAGGCAGAAGCAGTGGAGGAACTTTGACATAAAGAGGATTGACGCACAACTCGTGGGGACGGCAAGACTTGGACAGCAGCCCCTTGTCCTGCTGTCACCATAGTTACCCAGTGCCCAGTCAGCGACATGTAACGCCCCTGTCCATGCCTACTCGTCCAAGTGTCTGTGGTGAAATGCACCCTGTCACACACAGAGTTTCTCAAAGAAGCGGTGATGTTATGTGCGACATGCTGGTGGAGCGCAGGCACACCTTTCTTTGAGAAGTAGTGCCGACTGGGCATCTGGTACTGGGGCACTGCGACGGACATAAGGTCTCGAAAATCCTCTGTGTCCACCAGGGGGAAAGGCAGCATTTCTGTAGCCAAGAGCTTGTAGATGGTGAAATTCAACCTCTTAGCTTTCTCATGGCTAGGAGGAAATGGTCTTTTACTTGTCCACATCTGAGGGACCGAGGGCTGGCTATTGTGCTTAGACGGGGTTGATAAGGGTGTCCCCGGCAAACTGCCAGTCTGTGAGGAAGATGCAGGCGGACATGTTAGGTTGCCTTGATCCAAAGGTGGTGCTATCGATGTCGGACAGCGCTCAACACCAGCTGGTGTTACCACCTCCAAAGAAAATGATGACCTGCCAATCACGCTGGCTGTTGCGGGTAAAGAGGTGGCAGGTCTGCGCCCCAAAACAGGTGTGACTGCTGTCCCCCCAGTCACAGAGGATGAAGAGGCCGCGGATGCACAAGATATGGCAGACGGTGGTTGGCCCGGCCGGCTAGGCCGCATTGTAGCACACTGAGCTTCCCACTGCAACTTATGCTTCATGTCCACGTGCCGGTTCATGCATGAAGTACTCAAACTATGTATTTTTTGGCCTCTACTTAGCTTTTGCTGACAAATGTTACAGATAACACGAGTTGGGTCATCTTTATCGATCTGAAAAAATGCCCAGGCTATGCAAGGCTTAGCACCCATGCGACCTGAAGAGCCACCACGACTTGTGGTGAGAGGCAGAGTTGTGTTTGAGGATGCAGTTGTTGACGTGCTTCCAGTACTACGTCTCTGTCCAGGAAGGCGCAACCTGACCTCGTCGTCACTAGCATCTTCCTCCACCTCCTCTGCTGACCTCATCTCTTGGCTGACTGTGGGTTGACAGTAAGTGGGATCTCCAACCTCATCATCATCACCCTGTGCGTTATCACACCCGTCGTCCTCAGAGCCAACCTGTTCCTGCCCTGACAAAAAACTAAAGTTGTCGCTCCAATCAGGTATTTGAGTCTTATCATCGTCTTCCTCATTGTCTCCACCAACAGGAGTTACAGTTTGGGAATGAGGGTCTACATTATGGTCAGAACCTTCTGCGTCTGGTCCTGGATCCGACTCATAAAGATTCTGGGCATCAGTGCAGATCATTTCCTCGTCTGGATTCACAGAAGCGCTGGAGTCGACCTCTGATTCCCAGGCTATAGTATGAGTAAACAGCTCTGCAGACTCAACCATCTGTTCTACCTCATACTCAGACGGGCAGCTGGAGATTTGGGAGCTGTGAGGAAGCAAGTGCGATTGGGGTGACACCTTTGAGGACTGGAGTATTTGTGATGTTGAAGTTGATGTGGAGGAGAGCCCACTTAAAGGAGCACTTGATATCCGTTGAAGCACCTGCTGTTTTTGTGCCTCATCTGGAATTTGTAGCGATTGGAGTGGCCGTAGGAAAGGGATCTTATCACATTGTCCGCTAAAAGAAGTAGACATTTTAGTTTGGCTGGAAGATGGTCTTTCTTCTGCAGATGTTACTGTTGCTTTAACACCTACCCCACGGACACAACCTTTTTTCCCCTTCCCAACACGCCTATTCCCCTTTCCACCAGCAGCAGGCCTTTTTCCACTCATTTTGGTGGTTAACTAATTCACAACTCTGGAGTTGTTTGCACAAAAAAACAATGGATGGGAACCGAGCAGAGCTGAGTGGCCAAACTGTGGTATTAGGCCAAAACTATTGGCTGGGTTAGATGCAGAAAAAAATTATATTCAATTTGCAACCTGATGGAGGTCTGTATAGATGGATTAATAGAACAAGTCCCACACACAGCTAGAAGCCCAATATTTTTTCAGAGGTAGATGCAGAAAAAAATATATTCAGTTTGCAACCTGATGGAGGTCAGTATAGATGGACTAATACAACAAGTCCCACACACAGCTAGAAGCCCAATATTTTTTCAGAGGTAGATGCAGAAAAAAATATATTCAGTTTGCAACCTGATGGAGGTCTGTATAGATGGATTAATAGAACAAGTCCCACACACAGCTAGAAGCCCAATATTTTTTCAGAGGTAGATGCAGAAAAAAATATATTCAGTTTGCAACCTGATGGAGGTCAGTATAGATGGACTAATACAACAAGTCCCACACACAGCTAGAAGCCCAATATTTTTTCAGAGGTAGATGCAGAAAAAAATATATTCAGTTTGCAACCTGATGGAGGTCTGTATAGATGGATTAATAGAACAAGTCCCACACACAGCTAGAAGCCCAATATTTTTTCAGAGGTAGATGCAGAAAAAAATATATTCAGTTTGCAACCTGATGGAGGTCAGTATAGATGGACTAATACAACAAGTCCCACACACAGCTAGAAGCCCAATATTTTTTCAGAGGTAGATGCAGAAAAAAATATATTCAGTTTGCAACCTGATGGAGGTCAGTATAGATGGACTAATACAACAAGTCCCACACACAGCTAGAAGCCCAATATTTTTTCAGAGGTAGATGCAGAAAAAAATATATTCAGTTTGCAACCTGATGGAGGTCAGTATAGATGGACTAATACAACAAGTCCCACACACAGCTAAAAGCCCAATATTTTTTCAGAGGTAGATGCAGAAAAAAATATATTCAGTTTGCAACCTGATGGAGGTCTGTATAGATGGATTAATAGAACAAGTTCCACACACAGCTAGAAGCCCAATATTTTTTCAGAGGTAGATGCAGAAAAAAATATATTCAGTTTGCAACCTGATGGAGGTCTGTATAGATGGATTAGTAGAACAAGTCCCACACACAGCTAGAAGCCCAATATTTTTTCAGAGGTAGATGCAGAAAAAAATATATTCAGTTTGCAACCTGATGGAGGTCTGTATAGATGGATTAATAGAACAAGTCCCACACACAGCTAGAAGCCCAATATTTTTTCAGAGGTAGATGCAGAAAAAAATATATTCAGTTTGCAACCTGATGGAGGTCAGTATAGATGGACTAATACAACAAGTCCCACAAACAGCTAGAAGCCCAATATTTTTTCAGAGGTAGATGCAGAAAAAAATATATTCAGTTTGCAACCTGATGGAGGTCTGTATAGATGGATTAATAGAACAAGTCCCACACACAGCTAGAAGCCCAATATTTTTTCAGAGGTAGATGCAGAAAAAAATATATTCAGTTTGCAACCTGATGGAGGTCTGTATAGATGGATTAATAGAACAAGTCCCACACACAGCTAGAAGCCCAATATTTTTTCAGAGGTAGATGCAGAAAAAAATATATTCAGTTTGCAACCTGATGGAGGTCAGTATAGATGGACTAATACAACAAGTCCCACACACAGCTAGAAGCCCAATATTTTTTCAGAGTTAGATGCAGAAAAAAATATATTCAGATTGCAACCTGATGGAGGTCTGTATAGATGGATTAATAGAACAAGTCCCACACACAGCTAGAAGCCCAATATTTTTTCAGAGGTAGATGCAGAAAAAAATATATTCAGTTTGCAACCTGATGGAGGTCTGTATAGATGGATTAATAGAACAAGTCCCACACACAGCTAGAAGCCCAATATTTTTTCAGAGGTAGATGCAGAAAAAAATATATTCAAACTGCAACCTGATGGAGGTCTGTATAGATGGATTAATAGAACAAGTCCCACACACAGCTAGAAGCCCAATATTTTTTCAGAGGTAGATGCAGAAAAAAATATATTCAGTTTGCAACCTGATGGAGGTCTGTATAGATGGATTAATAGAACAAGTCCCACACACAGCTAGAAGCCCAATATTTTTTCAGAGGTAGATGCAGAAAAAAATATATTCAGTTTGCAACCTGATGGAGGTCTGTATAGATGGATTAATAGAACAAGTCCCACACACAGCTAGAAGCCCAATATTTTTTCAGAGGTAGATGCAGAAAAAAATATATTCAGTTTGCAACCTGATGGAGGTCAGTATAGATGGACTAATACAACAAGTCCCACACACAGCTAGAAGCCCAATATTTTTTCAAAGGTAGATGCAGAAAAAAATATATTCAGTTTGCAACCTGATGGAGGTCTGTATAGATGGATTAATAGAACAAGTCCCACACACAGCTAGAAGCCCAATATTTTTTCAGAGCTAGATGCAGAAAAAAATATATTCAGTTTGCAACCTGATGGAGGTCTGTATAGATGGATTAATAGAACAAGTCCCACACACAGCTAGAAGCCCAATATTTTTTCAGAGGTAGATGCAGAAAAAAATATATTCAGTTTGCAACCTGATGGAGGTCTGTATAGATGGATTAATAGAACAAGTCCCACACACAGCTAGAAGCCCAATATTTTTTCAGAGGTAGATGCAGAAAAAAATATATTCAGTTTGCAACCTGATGGAGGTCTGTATAGATGGATTAATAGAACAAGTCCCACACACAGCTAGAAGCCCAATATTTTTTCAGAGCTAGATGCAGAAAAAAATTATATTCAATTTGCAACCTGATGGAGGTCAGTATAGATGGACTAATAGAATGATGCTATGCCCAAAAGATTTTACTTCACTAGGTGCAGTAAAAAAATTGGTATTCTATACACAGGTGGTATATCTTGCAACACAGATAGGCTACTCCACTGACTAACACACTCTGCAATAGGCCAAAAAGGATTAGCTTTGCTAGATTCAGCCAAATGCTGTGAAAAAAACTTGCACAGCACTGGCACAGACCTGCCTGGCAAAGACTGATAGGAACTGATGTAACCTAGTCCTGAAAAGGACTCCAATTACAATTAGTCTTTACTCCCACAATCTATCTATTTAAGAGCACAGACCTGCCTGATACAAGTCGTAGGAAATGCTGTAACCTAGTCCTTAAAAGGACTGCAATCACAACTATTCCCTACTCCCAAGCTATCTGTAGATTTGTGCGAAAATTGGCTTGAAATTAACAAGGTATAGCGCACACAGCAACAGCGGTGCCGTCTAACACGCAGCTGCAGCAGTGAGAAAATGGTGGCGACGGGGAAAATGGCTTGGTCTTATAGGGCAAGGACATGTGACATACACTGCCAATGACACATGCCCTTGCTTGTGTGAAAAAAAGCACTTCGCTCCGTGTGTGCGCTGCTGATAGGCTGACAGATTGCACCTCCCCACTGCAAATGCGGGAAAGAGAAAAAAAAATGGAGATCTTCATTGTTCCTGCAGAGATCCATCCCCTGCCCCTCCCCCCACCCCGCTGTACACTCAAACTGCGTATTAACATTAATTTTCATCATTACTGAGAAAAAATCCAGTTATGATTTTGGTACACGAACAGTTATCGAACATAACCTCGAACAGCCGAATTTTACTCAAATTGTTCGTGTTCGCCGAACGGCTCGAACACCGCCCAAAACAGTTCGAATTTGAGATTGGCGAACAGTTCGATTAGAACAACGCTCATCTCTAGTCTTGATAAGCTTCTGTGACCTCCACGTCTCTTCCAAGGGGCATTAAAACCGCATGGTTAAACCACTCTGAACTCCACAGCTCTTCCAAGAGGCATTGATATTGTCTTTTTATTCAACTGTTACCTCCACCAATCTTCCAATGTGCATTGATATTGTTTTTTTTTCCAATGCGACCTCCACCACTCTTCGAAGGGGATTTGAAAAAATCTTGTTAAGCTACTCAGACCTCCATGTCCCTTCCACGGGGCATTGATATTGTCTTTTTATTCCACTGCGACCTCCACCACTCTTCCAAGGGGCATTGATGTTGTCTTTTTAATCCACTGTGACCTCCACCACTCTTCCAAGGGACATTGATATTGTCTTTTTATTCCACTGCGACATCCACCACTCTTCCAAGGGGCATCGATATTGACTTTTTAATCCACTTCGACCTCCACCACTTTTCCAAGGGGCATTAAAACCGTCTTGTTATGCCACTGTGACCTCCACGTCTCTTCCAAGGGGCATTAAAACCGTCAATTTAAACCACTCTGAACTCCACAGCTCTTGCAAGAGGCATTGATATTGTCTTTTTATTCCACTGTAACCTACACCACTCTTCCAAGGGGCATTGATTTTGTCTTTTTAATCCACTGCGACCTCCATCTCTCTTCCAAGAAGCATTAAAACAGTCTTGTTTAGCTACTGTGACCTCCACCTCTATTCCACGGTGCCTTAAAACCTTCTGGTTAAACCACTGTAAACTCCACAGCTCTTCCAAGGGGCAATGATATTGTCTTTTTATTCCACTGTAACCTCCACAACTCTTCCAAGGGGCATTGATATTGTCTTTTTATTCCACTGCGACCTCCACCCCTCTTCCAAGTGGCATTAATATTGTCTTTTTATTCCACTGCGACCTCCACCACTCTTCCAAGGGTCATAGATATTGTCTTTTTATTCCACTGTAACCTCGACCACTCTTCCAAGGGGCATTGATATTGTCTTTTTATTCAACTGCGACCTCCACCTCTCTTCCAAGGGGCATTAAAACAATATTGTTAAGCTACTGTGACCTCCAAGTCTCTTCCACGAGGCACTGATATTGTCTTTTTATTCCACTGCGACCTCCACATCTCTTCCAAGTGGAATTGATATTGTCTTTTCTTTCCACTGCGACCTCCACCACTCTTCCACGGCGCATTGGTATTGTCTTTTTAATCCACTGCGACCTTCACCACTCTTCCAGGGGGCATTAAAACAGTTTTGTTAAGCTCCTGTGACCTCCACGTCTCTTTCAAGGGGCATTAAAACCATCTGATTAAACCACTCTGAACTCCACAGCTCTTCCAAGAGGCATTGATATTGTCTTTTCATTCGACTGTAACCTCCACCACTCTCCAAGGGGCATTAAAACCATCTTGTTAAGCTACTGTGACCTCCACTTCTTTTCCAAGGGGCATTAAAACCGTCAATTTAAACCACTCTGAACTCCTCAGCTCTTTCAAAAGGCATTGATATTGTCTTTTTATTCCACTGTAACCTCCACCACTCTTCCAAGGGGCATTGATTTTGTCTTTTTAATCCACTGCAACCCCCATTACTCTTCCAAGAAGCATTAAAACCGTCTTGTTTAGCTACTGTGACCTCCATGTCTATTCCACGGTGCCTTAAAACCTTCTGTTTAAACCACTGTGAACTCCACAGCTATTCCAAGGGTCATTGATATAGTCTTTTTATTCCACTGTAACTTCCACCACTCTTCCAAGGGGCATTGATATTGTCTTTTTATTTTACTGCGACCTCCAACACTCTTCCATGAGGAATTAATATTGTCTTTTTATTCCACTGAAACCTCCACCACTCTTCCAAGGGTCATTGATATTGTCTTTTTATTCCACTGTAACCTCCACCACTCTTCCAAGGGGCATTCATTTTGTCTTTTTAATCCACTGCGACCTCCATCTCTCTTCCAAGAAGCATTAAAACAGTCTTGTTTAGCTACTGTGACCTCCACCTCTATTCCACTGTGCCTTAAAACCTTCTGGTTAAACCACTGTAAACTCCACAGCTCTTCCAAGGGGCAATGATATTGTCTTTTTATTCCACTGTAACCTCCACCACTCATCCAAGGGGCATTGATATTGTCTTTTTATTTTACTGCGACCTCCACCACTCTCCCAATTGGCATTAATATTGTCTTTTTATTCCACTGCGACCTCCACCACTCTTCCAAGGGTCATTGATATTGTCTTTTTATTCCACTGTAACCTCCACCACTCTTCCAAGGGGCATTGATATTTTCTTTTTATTTAATTGGAACCTCCACCACTTTTCCAAGGGGCATTGATTTTGTCTTTTTATTCCACTGTAACCTCCACCATTCTTCCAAGGGACATTGATATTGTCTTTTTATTCCACTGTAACCTCCACCACTCTTCCAAGGGGCATTGATATTGTCTTTTTAATCCACTGCGACCTCTACCACTCCTCCAAGGGGCTTCAAAACAGTCTTGATAAGCTTCTGTGACCTCCACGTCTCTTCCAAGGGGCATTAAAACCGCATGGTTAAACCACTCTGAACTCCACAGCTCTTCCAAGAGGCACTGATATTGTCTATTTATTCAACTGTTACCTTCACCAATCTTCCAATGGGCATTGATATTGTTTTTTTTTCCAATGCGACCTCCACCATTCTTCGAAGGGGATTTGATAGTCTTTTTAATCCACTGCGACCTCCACCACTCTTCCAAGGGGCATTAAAACCGTCTTGTTATGCTACTGTGACCTCCACGTCTCTTCCAAGGGGCATTAAAACTGTCAATTTAAACCACTCTGAACTCCACAGCTCTTGCAAGAGGCATTGATATTGTCTTTTTATTCCACTGTAACCTCCACCACTCTTCCAAGGGGCATTGATTTTGTCTTTATAATCCACTGCGACCTCCATCTCTCTTCCAAGAAGCAATAAAACAGTCTTGTTTAGCTACTGTGACCTCCACCTCTATTCCACTGTGCCTTAAAACCTTCTGGTTAAACCACTGTAAACTCCACAGCTCTTCCAAGGGGCAATGATATTGTCTTTTTATTCCACTGTAACCTCCACCACTCTTCCAAGGGTCATTGATATTGTCTTTTTATTCCACTGTAACCTGCACCACTCTTCCAAGGGGCATTGATATTGTCTTTTTATTCCACTGCGACCTCCACCTCTCTTCCAAGGGGCATTAAAACAATCTTTTAAGCTACTGTGACCTCCAAGTCTCTTCCACGAGGCACTGATATTGTCTTTTTATTCCACTGCGACCTCCACATCTCTTCCAAGTGGAATTGATATTGTCTTTTTTTTCCACTGCGACCTCCACCACTCTTCCACGGGGCATTGATATTGTCTTTTTAATGCACTGCGACCTCCACCACTCTTCCAAGGGGCATTAAAACAGTTTTGTTAAGCTACTGTGACCTCCACGTCTCTTCCAAGGGGCATTAAAACCATCTGGTTAAACCACTCTGAACTCCACAGCTCTTCCAAGAGGCATTGATATTGTCTTTTCATTCGACTGTAACCTCCACCACTCTTCCAAGGGGCATTAAAACCATCTTGTTAAGCTACTGTGACCTCCACTTCTTTTCCAAGGGGCATTAAAACAGTCAATTTAAACCACTCTGAACTCCTCAGCTCTTGCAAAAGGCATTGATATTGTCTTTTTATTCCACTGTAACCTTCACCACTCTTGCAAGGGTCATTGATTTTGTCTTTTTAATCCACTGCGACCTCCATCACTCTTCCAAGAAGCATTAAAACCGTCTTGTTTAGCTACTGTGACCTCCACGTCTATTCCACGATGAATTAAAACCTTCTGGTTAAACCACTGTGAACTCCACAGCTATTCCAAGGGGCATTGATATAGTCTTTTTATTCCACTCTAACTTCCACCACTCTTCCAAGGGGCATTGATATTGTCTTTTTATTTTACTGCGACCTCCAACACTCTTCCATGAGGCATTAATATTTTCTTTTTATTCCACTGAAACCTCCTCCACTCTTCCAATGGTCATTGATATTGTCTTTTTATTCCACTGTAACCTCCACCACTCTTCCAAGGGGCATTGATATTGTCTTTTTATTCCACTGCGACCTCCACCTTTCTTCCAAGGGGCATTAAAACCATCTTGTTAAGCTACTGTGACCTCCAAGTCTCTTCCACGAGGCATTTATATTGTCTTTTTATTCCACTGCGACCTCCACATCTTTTCCAAGGGGAATTGATATTGTCTTTTTATTCCACTGCGAACTCCACCACTCTTCTAAGGGGCATTGATATTGTCTTTTTAATCCACTGCGACCTCCACCAATCTTCCAAGGGGCATTAAAACAGTCTTGATTAGCTACTGTGACCTCCACGTCTCTTCCAAGGGGCATTAAACCGTCTGGTTAAACCACTCTGTACTCCACAGCTCTTCCAAGAGGCATTGATATTGTGTTTTTATTCGACTGTAACCTCCACCACTCTTCCAAGGGACATTGATATTGGTTCTGTTTTCCACTGCGACCTCCACCACTCTTCCAAGGAGCTTTGATATTGTCTTTTTTATCCACTGCGACCTACACCACTGTTCCAAGTGGCATTAAAACCGTCTTGTTATGATACTGTGACCTCCACGTCCCTTCCACGGGGCATTGTTATTGTCTTTTTATTCCATTGCGACCTCCACCACTCTTCCAAGGGGCATTAAAACCGTCTTGTTAAGCTACTGTGACCTCCAAGCCTCTTCCAAGGGGCAAAAAAAACGGCTGGTTAAACCGCTCTGAGCTCCACAGCTCTTCCAAGGGGCATTGACAATGTCTTTTTATTTCTTTGTATCATTCTGCACTCTTCCAAGTGCATTGATATTGTCTTTTTATTCCTCTGCGATGTCCACGACTCTTCCAAGGGGCATTAAAACCGTCTTGTTAAGCTACTGTGACCTCCAAGTTTCTTACACAGGGCATTGATATTGTCTTTTTTTCCACTGTAACCTCCACCACTCTTCCAAGGGGCATTGATATTGTCTTTTTATTACACTGTAACCTCCACCAATCTTTCAAGGGGCATTGATATTGTCTTTTTTTCCACTGTAACCTCCACCACTCTTCCAAGGGGCATTGATATTGTCTTTTTATTACACTGTAACCTCCACCAATCTTTCAAGGGGCATTGATATTGTCTTTTAAATCCACAACGATCTCCACCACTCTTGCAAGGGGCATTAAAACAGTCTTGTTAAGCTACTGTGACCACCTCGTCTCTTCCAAGGGGCATTAAAACCGTCTGGTTAAACACTCTGAACTCCACAGCTCTTACAAGAGGCATTGATATTGTCTTTTTATTCGACTGTAACATCCACCACTCTTCCAAGCGGCATTGATATTGTCTGTTTATTCCACTGCGACCTCCACCACTCTTGCAAGGGACATTGATATTGTCTTTTTAATCAACTGCGACCTCCACCTCTCTTCCAAGGGGTCATTAAAACCGTCTTGTGAAGCTACTGTGACCTCCACGTCCCTTCCAGGGGGCATTGATATTGTCTTTTTATTCCACTGCCACCTCCACCACTCTTCCAAGGGGCATTGATATTGTCTTTTTAATCCACTGCGACATCCACCACTCTTCGAAGGGGCATTGATATTGTCTTTTTAATCCACTGTGACCCCCACGTCTCTTCAAAGGGGCATTAAAACGGTCAATTTAAACCACTCTGAACTCCACAGCTTTTCCAAGGAGCAGTGTTAATGTCTTTTTATTTCACTCTAACCTCCACCACTCTTCCAAGGGGCATTGACATTGTCTATTTATTCCACTGCGACCTCCACCACTCCTCCAAGGGGCATTAAGACCATCTTGTTAAGCTACAGGTACCTCCACAACTCTTCTATGGGGCATTGATATTGTCTTTTTATTCCACTGTAACCTCCACCACTCTTCCAAGGGGCATTGATTTTGTATTTTTATTCCACTGCGACCTCTAATACTCTTCCAATGGGCATTGATATCGTCTTTTTAATCCACTGCAAACTCCACCACTCTTCCAAGGGGCATTAAAGCCGTCTTGTTAAGCTACTGTCACGTCCATGTCTATTCCACGGGGCATTGATATTGTCTTTTTAATCCACTGTAAAATCCACCACTCTTCCAAGTGGCTATGACATTGTCTTTTTATTCCACTGCGACTTCCATCTCTCTTCTAAGGGGCATTGATATTGTCTTTTTAATCCACTGCGACCTCCAACACTCTTCCAAGGGGCATTAAAACAGTCTTGTTAAGCTACTGTGACCTCCACGTCTCTTCCAAGGGGCATTAAAATCGTCTGGTTAAACGACTCTGAACTCCCCAGCTCTTCCAAGGGGAATTGATATTGTCTTTTTATTCCACTGCGACCTCCACCACTCTTCTAAGGGGCATTGATATTGTCTTTTTAATCCACTGCGACCTCCACCAATCTTCCAAGGGGCATTAAAACAGTCTTGATTAGCTACTGTGACCTCCACGTCTCTTCCAAGGGGCATTAAACCGTCTGGTTAAACCACTCTGTACTCCACAGCTCTTCCAAGAGGCATTGATATTGTGTTTTTATTCGACTGTAACCTCCACCACTCTTCCAAGGGACATTGATATTGGTTCTGTTTTCCACTGCGACCTCCACCACTCTTCCAAGGAGCTTTGATATTGTCTTTTTTATCCACTGCGACCTACACCACTGTTCCAAGTGGCATTAAAACCGTCTTGTTATGATACTGTGACCTCCACGTCCCTTCCACGGGGCATTGTTATTGTCTTTTTATTCCATTGCGACCTCCACCACTCTTCCAAGGGGCATTAAAACCGTCTTGTTAAGCTACTGTGACCTCCAAGCCTCTTCCAAGGGGCAAAAAAAACGGCTGGTTAAACCGCTCTGAGCTCCACAGCTCTTCCAAGGGGCATTGACAATGTCTTTTTATTTCTTTGTATCATTCTGCACTCTTCCAAGTGCATTGATATTGTCTTTTTATTCCTCTGCGACGTCCACGACTCTTCCAAGGTGTTATGCACACGCCCGGGCTAAGCGGCGTGTGCGTGTGATTGGTAGTGATTCCACTGGACCGTGCCGGAGAGTGAATGCCTGGAGGGGCGTAACTAGGTATTCACCCGATCCGACCAGGGTCGCACGACGGCATACGACGCCAGTGCACCAAGGAGGAACCGAGCAGAGGGACCAGGTGCTACTCCAGGACAGACCCCGGACACGGCTGTTGACCCACACAGGGGAATACAGGAACAGACTGGTAGGCTGGCACACAGACTGGTGGGTATAGGCAGGCACGACTGGTATGCAGGCAGGCGGGTAAGCAGGCAGGGGGGGTACAGGCAAGCACAGCTAGAGTGCAGACAGGGAGGCACTAGCAGGTAGGAACACATGCGGGATAGGGCCCAGTACACACTGGGACTCAGGAACATTACAGACAGAGGGGTACAGGCAGGGCAGGACAGGACTGCCGGAGCAGCGGGCAGAAGCAGGGCAGGACAGGACTGCCGGAGCAGCGGGCAGAAGCAGGGCAGGACAGGACTGCCGGAGCAGCGGGCAGAAGCAGGGAGGACAGGGCTCTGTTCACACGGAACAGACAGGAAGGGAAAGACAGAGCCAGATACTCACACAGTACTTGCAGAGACAACAAGCAGGAGTTAGGTACGAGTTCAGACTCTGCAGAAAAAGGAAGGGAACGGACATAGAGGCAAAACAGGTAAAGGACAGGAGAGAGTTCAGACTGGAACTGAGTGTACGGAGGAGACCGACACTGCAGAGGGATACAGGAGCGGGTCTGGGAATACTGCCCCCAGAGAGGCGGGACGAACAGGCAAGGAGCGTGTTCAGACAGGACAGACAAGATACAGGAGCGGGTCTAGGTAATCGGCCCCTAGAAGGCGGGAGGAACAGGCTAGGAGCGTGTTCAGACAGGACAGACAAGATACAGGAGCGGGTCTAGGTAATCGGCCCCTAGAAGGCGGAAGGAACAGGCTAGGAGCGTGTTCAGACAGGACAGACAAGATACACAGAAGGGACTCAGTTCAGACACGGGAACTAATACCGCAAAGCAGGAGACATACAGGACTCAGTTCAGACACGGGAGCTGATACCGCAAAGCAGGAGACATACAGGACACAGTTCAGACACGGGAGCTGATACCGCAAAGCAGGAGACATACAGGACTAAGTTCAGACAGGCCTGGAAATACAGCCTCCAGGAAAGGCAGACAAGGAAACAAAGACGGGACCTGGCACCTTCAGAGTGCAAGCACACACTGAAGGAAACACTATGCTCAGGCAGGGATAGAAGGGAGCTGCTGAGCTATATACCAAGTGACAGACAGCAATAGGCTGAGGACGCACAAGGGGCGTGACCCACAGCAGGTACAAAAAGCAGGAAGTGATCGGGCGCCGCCCTTAAGCAGCAGAAACAGACACAAACAGACAGCATGGAGGGAAGCCAGAGAGACATTCTGGACAGGAGATCAAGTGCGCTCTCTTGCACAGTGGGAGATGGACCACCATGCAAGGACGCCGCCAGGTATGTTACAGTACCTCCCCCCTTACGCCCCCTCTTCTTCAGGCCTGCCAGAATCTTCCGCAGGGAATTCGAGGACCAGTCGTTCACTGGGTTGGAGGGGGACAGAGACTTGAGAGTAATCTCTGCTTCGAGGTACATCTTGTCAAGCTCACAGAAAGAAATAGACGGGTTATCAGGTACATAATGAGGAAAAGTCACTGTCTCCTTGTTATCTGGTGGTATCCCGGAGGATTCAGGAAACAACTGGAGGTCCTCCGCCGGGTCAGAAGAGTGCAGAGGCTCAGAGAAAACAACTGCTTCAGAGTACACTAGGTCGGACTCACTGGAGGAAGCAGGCGAGGTATCGGGTACCGAGTATAGGAAAGTCTCTGTCCATTCACCACCAGGTGGCACCCCGAAGGGTTCTGGAGACAGCTGGCGGTCCTCCGCCTGGTCAGAGGGGTGTAGAGACTCACGGGTAACCTCTGCTTCAGAGTACACTAGGTCGGACTCACTGGAGGAAGCAGGCGAGGTATCGGGTACCGAGTATAGGAAAGTCTCTGTCCATTCACCACCAGGTGGCACCCCGAAGGGTTCTGGAGACAGCTGGCGGTCCTCCGCCTGGTCAGAGGGGTGTAGAGACTCACGGGTAACCTCTGCTTCAGAGTACACTAGGTCGGACTCACTGGACGAAGCAAGCGAGGTATCAGATCCAGGATATAGGAAAGTCTCTGTCCATTCACCACCAGGTGGCACCCCGAAGGATTTTGAACACAACTGGAGGTCCTCCGCCTGGTCGGAGGGGTGTAGAGACTCGGGAGTAACCTCTGCTTCGGAGTACACTAGGTTGGACTCACTGGACGAAGCGAGCGAGGTATCAGGTACAGAGTATAGGAGAGTCTCTGTCCTTTCGCTACCAGGTAGCACCCCGAAGGGTTCAGGAGACAACTGGAGATCCTCCGCCTGGTCGGAGGGGTGTAGAGACTCGGAGGTAACTACCACTTTGGGGTACCCATTGTCAGGCTCACAGGACGAAGCGGACAAAGTATTGAGTACCGGGTGTAGAGAAGTCTCTCTCCATTTGTCATCGAGTGGTATCCCGGAGGATTCAGGAGGCAACAGGGGATCCTCCGCCAGGTAGTAGAGGTGCACAGACTCAGAGGTAACCACAGCCTTGGAGCATCCTTGGACATGCACACCGGTTAAAGAGAGAGAAGCATCTGATGCCGGGTGCAGGAAGTTCTCCTGTGTGGAGTCTGGATGGGCAGAAGTCTCTTCGGGCAGGAGAACTGGTGCACTACCCACGCACACTACCCATTGGGGTTTCTCCGGGATACAGGGAGATGAAGCTTCAGTAGGGACTTCAAGGTTGGGGTCAGGAGGTCTCAGGGAGGACAGACCCTGGCGTGACGGCTTGCCTCTAAGTCTAGCACGTCTGGACTGCCTCTTGAGGTTGAGAGAAGTATTCCGGAAAGCGTAGTCACCCTGTGAGGATTCTGGGTGGGCAGTAGTCTCATTGGGCTGGAGGACTATTGCGCTACCCACACACATTACCCATCGGGGCTGCTCCGGGATATTGGGAGGTGAAGCTTCAGCAGGAGCCTCCGGGTTAGGATCATCGAAGACCATTAGAAAGGCCACCAGGAAGGCCATTAGGTCCAGGAGGATCGGATCCTGTGTTTCATATAGGGGGTTGATCCATTCCAAGGCATCACCCGCCAGGTAAGACATCATAAAGGCCACTTTAGCCCAATCGGAAGGAAAATAGAGAGGGTAGGCCTTAAAGTGTAGCATGCATTGCTCCACAAATGCACGACACTGTCTTGGATCCCCATAGTAACGTGGCGGATCCGCAGGAACGAGAGCTGATAGATCCATCTGGACGGTGCGTAATTTCGCCTGGAACTCAGCTAAGAGAAAAAAAATTTATTTATTTATTTAAATGCATATATTCGCTGGAAAACTTCTCAGAGAGCGAAGGCCGTGGGGCTCAACGGGAACCATGGCCTGAGCATGCTGTTATGCACACGCCCGGGCTAAGCGGCGTGTGCGTGTGATTGGTAGTGATTCCACTGGACCGTGCCGGAGAGTGAATGCCTGGAGGGGCGTAACTAGGTATTCACCCGATCCGACCAGGGTCGCACGACGGCATACGACGCCAGTGCACCAAGGAGGAACCGAGCAGAGGGACCAGGTGCTACTCCAGGACAGACCCCGGACACGGCTGTTGACCCACACAGGGGAATACAGGAACAGACTGGTAGGCTGGCACACAGACTGGTGGGTATACGCAGGCACGACTGGTATGCAGGCAGGCGGGTAAGCAGGCAGGGGGGGTACAGGCAAGCACAGCTAGAGTGCAGACAGGGAGGCACTAGCAGGTAGGAACACAGGCGGGATAGGGCCCAGTACACACTGGGACTCAGGAACATTACAGGCAGAGGGGTACAGGCAGGGCAGGACAGGACTGCCGGAGCAGCGGGCAGAAGCAGGGCAGGACAGGACTGCCGGAGCAGCGGGCAGAAGCAGGGCAGGACAGGACTGCCGGAGCAGCGGGCAGAAGCAGGGAGGACAGGGCTCTGTTCACACGGAACAGACAGGAAGGGAAAGACAGAGCCAGATACTCACACAGTACTTGCAGAGACAACAAGCAGGAGTTAGGTACGAGTTCAGACTCTGCAGAAAAAGGAAGGGAACGGACATAGAGGCAAAACAGGTAAAGGACAGGAGAGAGTTCAGACTGGAACTGAGTGTACGGAGGAGACCGACACTGCAGAGGGATACAGGAGCGGGTCTGGGAATACTGCCCCCAGAGAGGCGGGACGAACAGGCAAGGAGCGTGTTCAGACAGGACAGACAAGATACAGGAGCGGGTCTAGGTAATCGGCCCCTAGAAGGCGGGAGGAACAGGCTAGGAGCGTGTTCAGACAGGACAGACAAGATACAGGAGCGGGTCTAGGTAATCGGCCCCTAGAAGACGGAAGGAACAGGCTAGGAGCGTGTTCAGACAGGACAGACAAGATACACAGAAGGGACTCAGTTCAGACACGGGAACTAATACCGCAAAGCAGGAGACATACAGGACTCAGTTCAGACACGGGAGCTGATACCGCAAAGCAGGAGACATACAGGACACAGTTCAGACACGGGAGCTGATACCGCAAAGCAGGAGACATACAGGACTAAGTTCAGACAGGCCTGGAAATACAGCCTCCAGGAAAGGCAGACAAGGAAACAAAGACGGGACCTGGCACCTTCAGAGTGCAAGCACACACTGAAGGAAACACTATGCTCAGGCAGGGATAGAAGGGAGCTGCTGAGCTATATACCAAGTGACAGACAGCAATAGGCTGAGGACGCACAAGGGGCGTGACCCACAGCAGGTACAAAAAGCAGGAAGTGATCGGGCGCCGCCCTTAAGCAGCAGAAACAGACACAAACAGACAGCATGGAGGGAAGCCAGAGAGACATTCTGGACAGGAGATCAAGTGCGCTCTCTTGCACAGTGGGAGATGGACCACCATGCAAGGACGCCGCCAGGTATGTTACACAAGGGGCATTAAAACCGTCTTGTTAAGCTACTGTGACCTCCAAGTTTCTTACACAGGGCATTGATATTGTCTTTTTTTCCACTGTAACCTCCACCACTCTTCCAAGGGGCATTGATATTGTCTTTTTATTACACTGTAACCTCCACCAATCTTTCAAGGGGCATTGATATTGTCTTTTTTTCCACTGTAACCTCCACCACTCTTCCAAGGGGCATTGATATTGTCTTTTTATTACACTGTAACCTCCACCAATCTTTCAAGGGGCATTGATATTGTCTTTTAAATCCACAACGATCTCCACCACTCTTGCAAGGGGCATTAAAACAGTCTTGTTAAGCTACTGTGACCACCTCGTCTCTTCCAAGGGGCATTAAAACCGTCTGGTTAAACACTCTGAACTCCACAGCTCTTACAAGAGGCATTGATATTGTCTTTTTATTCGACTGTAACATCCACCACTCTTCCAAGCGGCATTGATATTGTCTGTTTATTCCACTGCGACCTCCACCACTCTTGCAAGGGACATTGATATTGTCTTTTTAATCAACTGCGACCTCCACCTCTCTTCCAAGGGGTCATTAAAACCGTCTTGTGAAGCTACTGTGACCTCCACGTCCCTTCCAGGGGGCATTGATATTGTCTTTTTATTCCACTGCCACCTCCACCACTCTTCCAGGGGGCATTGATATTGTCTTTTTAATCCACTGCGACATCCACCACTCTTCGAAGGGGCATTGATATTGTCTTTTTAATCCACTGTGACCCCCACGTCTCTTCAAAGGGGCATTAAAACGGTCAATTTAAACCACTCTGAACTCCACAGCTCTTCCAAGGAGCACTGTTAATGTCTTTTTATTTCACTCTAACCTCCACCACTCTTCCAAGGGGCATTGACATTGTCTATTTATTCCACTGCAACCTCCACCACTCCTCCAAGGGGCATTAAGACCATCTTGGTAAGCTACAGGTACCTCCACAACTCTTCTATGGGGCATTGATATTGTCTTTTTATTCCACTGTAACCTCCACCACTCTTCCAAGGGGCATTGATTTTGTATTTTTATTCCACTGCGACCTCTAATACTCTTCCAATGGGCATTGATATCGTCTTTTTAATCCACTGCAAACTCCACCACTCTTCCAAGGGGCATTAAAGCCGTCTTGTTAAGCTACTGTCACGTCCATGTCTATTCCACGGGGCATTGATATTGTCTTTTTAATCCACTGTAAAATCCACCACTCTTCCAAGTGGCTATGACATTGTCTTTTTATTCCACTGCGACTTCCATCTCTCTTCTAAGGGGCATTGATATTGTCTTTTTAATCCACTGCGACCTCCAACACTCTTCCAAGGGGCATTAAAACAGTCTTGTTAAGCTACTGTGACCTCCACGTCTCTTCCAAGGGGCATGAAAATCGTCTGGTTAAACGACTCTGAACTCCCCAGCTCTTCCAAGGGGCATTGATATTGTCTTTTTATTCCACTGTAACCTCCACCACTCCTCCAAGGGGCATTGATTTTGTATTTTTATTCCACTGTAACCTCCACCACTCTTCCAAGGGGCATTGATTTTGTCTTTTTATTCCACTGCGACCTCCACCACTCTTCCAATGGGCATTTTTATTGTCTGTTTAATCCCCTGCAACCTCCGCCACTCTTCCAAGGTGCATTTAAACCGTCTTGTTAAGCTACTGTGACCTCCACGTCCCTTCCACGGGGCATTAATATTGTCTTTTTATTTAACTGTAACCTCCACCACTGTTCGAAGGTGCATTGATATTGTCTTTTTATTCCACTGTAACCTCCATCACTCTTCCAAGGGGCATTGATATTGTCTTTTTATTCAACTGTAACCTCCACCACTCTTCCAAGGGGCATTGATATTGTCTTTTTATTCCACTACGAACTCCACCATTCTTCCAAGGGGAATTACAACCGTCTTGTTATGCTACTATGACGTCGACTTTTCTTCCAAGGGGCATTAAAACCATCTGGTTAAAACACTCTGAACTTCACAGCTCTTCCAAGGGGCATTTGTATTGTCTTTTTATTCCACTTTAACCTCCCCCACTCTTCCAAGGGGCATTGACATTGTCTTTTTATTCCACTGCGACCTAGACCACTCATCCAAGGGGCATTAAAACCATATTGTTAAGCTACAGTGACCTCCACATCTATTCCACGGGGCATTGATATTGTCTTTTCATTTCACTGTAACCTCCACCAATCTTCCAAGGGGCATTGATATTGTTTTTTTATTCCACTGCGACCTCCACCACTCTTCCAAGGGGCATTAAAACCGTCTTGTTAAGTTACTGTTACCTCCATGTCTCTTCCAAGGAGCGTTAAAACAGACTGGTTATACCACTCTGAACTCCACAGCTCTTCCAAGGGGCATTATTATTGTCTTTTTATTCCTCTGTAACCTCCACCACTCTTCCAGGGGACTTTGATATTGTCTTTTTATTCCACTGCGACTTCCACCAGTCCTCCAAGAGGCATTAAAACCGTCTTGTTAAGCTAGTGTGACCTCCACGTCTCTTCCACAGGGCATTGAAATTGTCTTTTTATTCCACTCTAACCTCCACCACTCTTCCAAGGGGCATTGATAATGTCTTTTTATTCCACTGCGACCTCCACCACTCTTCCAAGGCTCATTGATATTGTCTTTTTAATCCACTCCGACCTCCACCACTCTTCCAAGGGGCATTAAAACCGTCTTCCTAAGCTATTGTGACCTCCACATCTCTTCCACGTGGCATTGATATTGTCTTTTTATTTAACTGTAACCTCCACCACTATTCCAAGGGGCATTGATATTGTCTTTTTATACCACGGTAACCTCCATCACTCTTCCAAGGGTCATTGATATTGTCTTTTTATTCAACTGTAACCTCCACCACTCTTCCAAGGGGCATTGATATTGTCTTTTTATTCCACTGCGACCTCCACCACTCTTCCAAGGGGCCTTCATATTGTCTTTTTAATCCACTGCGACCTCCACCACTCTTCCAAGGGGCATGAAAACCGTCTTGTTAAGCTACTGTCATCTCCACGTCCCTTCTTATGGGCATTAAATCCGTCAATTTAAACCACTCTGAACTCCACAGCTCTTGCAAGGGGCATTGATATTGTCTTTTTATTGCAATGTAACCTCAAGCACTCTTCCAAGGGCCATTGATATTGTCTTTTTAATCCACTTCGACCTCCACCACTTTTCCAAGGGGCATTAAAACCGTCTTGTTATGCTACTGTGACCTCCACGTCTCTTCCAAGGGGCATTAAAACCGTCAATTTAAACCACTCTGAACTCCACAGCTCTTGCAAGAGGCATTGATATTGTCTTTTTATTCCACTGTAACCTCCACCACTCTTCCAAGGGGCATTGATTTTGTCTTTTTAATCCACTGCGACCTCCATCTCTCTTCCAAGAAGCATTAAAACAGTCTTGTTTAGCTATTGTGACCTCCACCTCTATTCCACTGTGCCTTAAAACCTTCTGGTTAAACTACTGTAAACTCCACAGCTCTTCCAAGGGGCAATGATATTGTCTTTTTATTCCACTGTAACCTCCACCACTCTTCCAAGGGGCATTGATATTTTCTTTTTATTTTACTGCGACCTCCACCACTCTTCCAATTGGCATTAATATTGTCTTTTTATTCCACTGCGACCTCCACCACTCTTCCAAGGGTCATTGATATTGTCTTTTTATTCCACTGTAACCTCCACCACTCTTCCAAGGGGCATTGATATTATCTTTTTATTCCACTGTGACCTCCACCTCTCTTCCAAGGGGCATTAAAACAATCTTTTAAGCTACTGTGACCTCCAAGTCTCTTCCACGAGGCACTGATATTGTCTTTTTATTCCACTGCGACCTCCACATCTCTTCCAATTGGAATTGATATTGTCTTTTTTTTCCACTGCGACCTCCACCACTCTTCCACGGGGCATTGATATTGTCTTTTTAATCCACTGCGACCTCCACCACTCTTCCAAGGGGCATTAAAACAGTTTTGTTAAGCTACTGTGACCTCCACGTCTCTTCCAAGGGGCATTAAAACCATCTGGTTAAACCACTCTGAACTCCACAGCTTTTCCAAGAGGCATTGATATTGTCTTTTCATTCGACTGTAACCTCCACGACTCTTCCAAGGGGCATTAAAACTGTCTTGTTAAGCTACTGTGACCTCCAAGTTTCTTACACAGGGCATTGATATTGTCTTTTTTTCCACTGTAACCTCCACCACTCTTCCAAGGGGCATTGATGTTGTCTTTTTATTACACTGTAACCTCCACCAATCTTTCAAGGGGCATTGATATTGTCTTTTTATTCCACTGCGACCTCCACCACTTTTCTAAGGGGCATTGATATTGTCTTTTAAATCCACAACGATCTCCACCACTCTTGCAAGGGGCATTAAAACAGTCTTGTTAAGCTACTGTGACCTCCTCGTCTCTTCCAAGGGGCATTAAAACCGTCTGGTTAAACACTCTGAACTCCACAGCTCTTACAAGAGGCATTGATATTGTCTTTTTATTCGACTGTAACATCCACCACTCTTCCAAGCAGCATTGATATTGTCTGTTTATTCCACTGCGACCTCCACCACTCTTGCAAGGGACATTGATATTGTCTTTTTAATCAACTGCGACCTCCACCTCTCTTCCAAGGGGTCATTAAAACCGTCTTGTGAAGCTACTGTGACCTCCACGTCCCTTCCAGGGGGCATTGATATTGTCTTTTTATTCCACTGCGACCTCCACCACTCTTCCACAGGGCATTGATATTGTCTTTTTAATCCACTGCGACCTCCACCACTCTTCCAAGGGGCATTAAAACAGTTTTGTTAAGCTACTGTGACCTCCACGTCTCTTCCAAGGGGCATTAAAACCATCTGGTTAAACCACTCTGAACTCCACAGCTCTTCCAAGAGGCATTGATATTGTCTTTTCATTCGACTGTAACCTCCACCACTCTTCCAAGGGGCATTAAAACCATCTTGTTAAGCTACTGTGACCTCCACTTCTTTTCCAAGGGGCATTAAAACCGTCAATTTAAACCACTCTGAACTCCTCAGCTCTTGCAAAAGGCATTGATATTGTCTTTTTATTCCACTGTAACCTCCACCACTCTTGCAAGGGGCATTGATTTTGTCTTTTTAATCCACTGCGACCTCCATCACTCTTCCAAGAAGCAATAAAAACCGTCTTGTTTAGCTAATGTGACCTCCACGTCTATTCCACGGTGCCTTAAATCCTTCTGGTTAAACCACTGTGAACTCCACAGCTATTCCAAGGGGCATTGATATAGTCTTTTTATTCCACTGTAACTTCCACCACTCTTCCAAGGGGCATTGATATTGTCTTTTTATTTTACTGCGACCTCCAACACTCTTCCATGAGGCATTAATATTTTCTTTTTATTCCACTGAAACCTCCTCCACTCTTCCAATGGTCATTGATATTGTCTTTTTATTCCACTGTAACCTCCACCACTCTTCCAAGGGGCATTGATATTGTCTTTTTATTCCACTGCGACCTCCACCTCTCTTCCAAGGGGCATTAAAACCATCTTGTTAAGCTACTGTGACCTCCAAGTCTCTTCCACGAGGCATTGATATTGTCTTTTTATTCCACTGCGACCTCCACATCTTTTCCAAGGGGAATTGATATTGTCCTTTTATTCCACTGCGACCTCCACTACTCTTCTAAGGGGCATTGATATTGTCTTTTTAATCCACTGTGACCTCCACCACTCTTCCAAGGGGCATTAAAACAGTCTGGATAAGCTACTGTGACCTCCACGTCTCTTCCAAGGGGCATTAAACCATCTGGTTAAACCACTCTGTACTTCACAGCTCTTCCAAGAGGCATTGATATTGTCTTTTTATTCGACTGTAACCTCCACCACTCTTCCAACGGGCATTGATATTGTTTCTGTTTTCCACTGAGACCTCCACCACTCTTCCAAGGGGCTTTGATATTGTCTTTTTTATCCACTGCGACCTACACCACACTTCCAAGGGGCATTAAAACCGTCTTGTTATGATACTGTGACCTCCACGTCCCTTCCACGGGGCATTGTTATTGTCTTTTTATTCCATTGCGACCTCCACCACTCTTCCAAGGGGCATTAAAACCGTCTTGTTAAGCTACTGTGACCTCCAAGCCTCTTCCAAGGGGCAAAAAAAACGGCTGGTTAAACCGCTCTGAGCTCCACAGCTCTTCCAAGGGGCATTGACAATGTCTTTTTATTTCTTTGTATCCTTCTGCACTCTTCCAAGTGCATTGATATTGTCTTTTTATCCCTCTGCGACGTCCACGACTCTTCCAAGGGGCATTAAAACCGTCTTGTTAAGCTACTGTGACCTCCAAGTTTTTTACACAGGGCATTGATATTGTCTTTTTATTCCACTGTATCCTCCACCACTCTTCCAAGGGGTATTGATATTGTCTTTTTATTACACTGTAACCTCCACCAATCTTTCAAGGGGCATTGATATTGTCTTTTTATTCCACTGCGACCTCCACCACTTTTCTAAGGGGCATTGATATTGTCTTTTAAATCCACAACGATCTCCACCACTCTTGCAAGGGGCATTAAAACAGTCTTGTTAAGCTACTGTGACCTCCTCGTCTCTTCCACGGGGCATTAAAACCGTCTGGTTAAACACTCTGAACTCCACAGCTCTTACAAGAGGCATTGATATTGTCTTTTTATTCGACTGTAACATCCACCACTCTTCCAAGCGACATTGATATTGTCTGTTTATTCCACTGCGACCTCCACCACTCTTGCAAGGGACATTGATATTGTCTTTTTAATCAACTGCGACCTCCACCTCTCTTCCAAGGGGTCATTAAAACCGTCTTGTGAAGCTACTGTGACCTCCACGTCCCTTTCAGGGGGCATTGATATTGTCTTTTTATTCCACTGCGACCTCCACCACTCTTCCAAGGGGTATTGATATTGTCTTTTTAATCCACTGCGACATCCACCACTCTTCGAAGGGGCATTGATATTGTCTTTTTAATCCACTGTGACCCCCACATCTCTTCAAAGGGGCATTAAAACGGTCAATTTAAACCACTCTGAACTCCACAGCTCTTCCAAGGAGCACTGTTAATGTCTTTTTATTCCTCTCTAACCTCCACCACTCTTCCAAGGGGCATTGACATTGTCTATTTATTCCACTGCGACCTCCACCACTCCTCCAAGGGGCATTAAGACCATCTTGTTAAGCTACAGGTACCTCCACAACTCTTCTATGGGGCATTGATATTGTCTTTTTATTCCACTGTAACCTCCACCACTCTTCCAAGGGGCATTGATTTTGTATTTTTATTCCACTGCGACCTCTAATACTCTTCCAACGGGCATTGATATCGTCTTTTAATCCACTGCAACCTTCACCACTCTTCCAAGGGGCATTAAAGCCGTCTTGTTAAGCTACTGTCACGTCCATGTCTATTCCAATGGGCATTTTTATTGTCTGTTTAATCCCCTGTAACCTCCGCCACTCTTCCAAGGTGCATTTAAACCGTCTTGTTAAGCTACTGTGACCTCCACGTCCCTTCCACGGGGCATTGATATTGTCTTTTTATTCCACTGCGACCTCCACCACTCTTCCAAGGGTCATTGATATTGTCTTTTTAATCCACTACGAACTCCACCACTCTTCCAAGGGGCATTAAAACCGACTTGTTATGCTACTGTGACGTCGACTTCTCTTCCAAGGGGCATTAAAACCATCTGGTTAAACCACTCTGAACTTCACAGCTCTTCCAAAGGGCATTATTATTGTTTTTTATTCCTCTATAACCTCCACCACTCTTCCAGGGGGCATTGATATTGTCTTTTTGTTCCATTGCGACCTCCACCACACCTCCACGAGGCATTAAAACCGTCTTGTTAAGCTACTGTGAGCTCCACGTCTCTTCCACAGGGCATTGAAATTGTCTTTTTATTCCACTGTAACCTCCACCACTCGTTCAATGGGCATTGATATTGTCTTTTTATTCCACTGCGACCTCCACCACTCTTCCAAGGGGCATTGATAATGTCTTTTTATTCCACGACCTCCACCACTCTTCCAAGGCTCATTGATATTGTCTTTTTAATCCACTGCGACCTCCACCACTCTTCCAAGGGGCATTAAAACCGTCTTGTTAAGCTATTGTGACCTCCACATCTCTTCCACGGGGCATTGATATTGTCTTTTTATTTAACTGTAACCTCCACCACTGTTCGAAGGAGCATTGATATTGTCTTTTTATTCCACTGTAACCTCCATCACTCTTCCAAGGGGCATTGATATTGTCTTTTTATTCAACTGTAACCTCCACCACTCTTCCAAGGGGCATTGATATTGTCTTTTTATTCCACTACGAACTCCACCACTCTTCCAAGGGGAATTAAAACGGTCTTGTTATGCTACTGTGACGTCGACTTTTCTTCCAAGGGGCATTAAAACCATCTGGTTAAACCACTCTGAACTTCACAGCTCTTCCAAGGGGCATTTGTATTGTCTTTTTATTCCACTCTAACCTCCACCACTCTTCCAAGGGGCATTGACATTGTCTTTTTTTTCCACTGCGACCTCCACCACTCTTCCAAGGGGCATTAAAACCATATTGTTAAGATACAGTGACCTCCACATCTATTCCACGGGGCATTGATATTGTCTTTTTATTTCACTGTAACCTCCACCAATCTTCCAAGGGGCATTGATATTGTTTTTTTATTCCATTGCGACCTCTACCACTCTTCCAAGGGGCATTTAAACCGTCTTGTTAAGTTACTGTTACCTCCATGTCTCTTCCAAGGAGCGTTAAAACAGTCTGGTTATACCAGTCTGAACTCCACAGCTCTTCCAAGGGGCATTATTATTGTCTTTTTATTCCTCTGTAACCTCCACCACTCTTCCAGGGGACTTTGATATTGTCTTTTTATTCCACTGCGACCTCCACCAGTCCTCCAAGGGGCATTAAAACCGTCTTGTTAAGCTAGTGTGACCTCCACGTCTCTTCCACAGGGCATTGAAATTGTCTTTTTATTCCACTCAAACCTCCACCACTCTTCCAAGGGGCAATGATAATGTCTTTTTATTCCACTGCGACCTCCACCACTCTTCCAAGGCTCATTGATATTGTCTTTTTAATCCACTCCGACTTCCACCACTCTTCCAAGGGGCATTAAAACCGTCTTGCTAAGCTATTGTGACCTCCACATCTCTTCCACGTGGCATTGATATTGTCTTTTTATTCCACTGCGACCTCCACCACTCTTCCAAGGGTCATTGATATTGTCTTTTTAATCCACTACGAACTCCACCACTCTTCCAAGGGGCATTAAAACCGACTTGTTATGCTACTGTGACGTCGACTTCTCTTCCAAGGGGCATTAAAACCATCTGGTTAAACCACTCTGAACTCCACAGCTCTTCCAAAGGGCATTATTATTGTTTTTTATTCCTCTATAACCTCCACCACTCTTCCAGGGGGCATTGATATTGTCTTTTTGTTCCATTGCGACCTCCACCACTCCTCCAAGAGTCATTAAAACCGTCTTGTTAAGCTACTGTGAGCTCCACGTCTCTTCCACAGGGCATTGAAATTGTCTTTTTATTCCACTGTAACCTCCACCACTCATTCAATGGGCATTGATATTGTCTTTTTATTCCACTGCGACCTCCACCACTCTTCCAAGGGGCATTGATAATGTCTTTTTATTCCACGACCTCCACCACTCTTCCAAGGCTAATTGATATTGTCTTTTTAATCCACTGCGACCTCCACCACTCTTCCAAGGGGCATTAAAACCGTCTTGTTAAGCTATTGTGACCTCCACATCTCTTCCACGGGGCATTGATATTGTCTTTTTATTTAACTGTAACCTCCACCACTGTTCGAAGGAGCATTGATATTGTCTTTTTATTCCACTGTAACCTCCATCACTCTTCCAAGGGGCATTGATATTGTCTTTTTATTCAACTGTAACCTCCACCACTCTTCCAAGGGGCATTGATATTGTCTTTTTATTCCACTACGAACTCCACCACTCTTCCAAGGGGAATTAAAACGGTCTTGTTATGCTACTGTGACGTCGACTTTTCTTCCAAGGGGCATTAAAACCATCTGGTTAAACCACTCTGAACTTCACAGCTCTTCCAAGGGGCATTTGTATTGTCTTTTTATTCCACTCTAACCTCCACCACTCTTCCAAGGGGCATTGACATTGTCTTTTTTTTCCACTGCGACCTCCACCACTCTTCCAAGGGGCATTAAAACCATATTGTTAAGATACAGTGACCTCCACATCTATTCCACGGGGCATTGATATTGTCTTTTTATTTCACTGTAACCTCCACCAATCTTCCAAGGGGCATTGATATTGTTTTTTTATTCCATTGCGACCTCTACCACTCTTCCAAGGGGCATTAAAACCGTCTTGTTAAGTTACTGTTACCTCCATGTCTCTTCCAAGGAGCGTTAAAACAGTCTGGTTATACCACTCTGAACTCCACAGCTCTTCCAAGGGGCATTATTATTGTCTTTTTATTCCTCTGTAACCTCCACCACTCTTCCAGGGGACTTTGATATTGTCTTTTTATTCCACTGCGACCTCCACCAGTCCTCCAAGGGGCATTAAAACCGTCTTGTTAAGCTAGTGTGACCTCCACGTCTCTTCCACAGGGCATTGAAATTGTCTTTTTATTCCACTCAAACCTCCACCACTCTTCCAAGGGGCAATGATAATGTCTTTTTATTCCACTGCGACCTCCACCACTCTTCCAAGGCTCATTGATATTGTCTTTTTAATCCACTCCGACTTCCACCACTCTTCCAAGGGGCATTAAAACCGTCTTGCTAAGCTATTGTGACCTCCACATCTCTTCCACGTGGCATTGATATTGTCTTTTTATTCCACTGCGACCTCCACCACTCTTCCAAGGGTCATTGATATTGTCTTTTTAATCCACTACGAACTCCACCACTCTTCCAAGGGGCATTAAAACCGACTTGTTATGCTACTGTGACGTCGACTTCTCTTCCAAGGGGCATTAAAACCATCTGGTTAAACCACTCTGAACTCCACAGCTCTTCCAAAGGGCATTATTATTGTTTTTTATTCCTCTATAACCTCCACCACTCTTCCAGGGGGCATTGATATTGTCTTTTTGTTCCATTGCGACCTCCACCACTCCTCCAAGAGGCATTAAAACCGTCTTGTTAAGCTACTGTGAGCTCCACGTCTCTTCCACAGGGCATTGAAATTGTCTTTTTATTCCACTGTAACCTCCACCACTCATTCAATGGGCATTGATATTGTCTTTTTATTCCACTGCGACCTCCACCACTCTTCCAAGGGGCATTGATAATGTCTTTTTATTCCACGACCTCCACCACTCTTCCAAGGCTCATTGATATTGTCTTTTTAATCCACTGCGACCTCCACCACTCTTCCAAGGGGCATTAAAACCGTCTTGTTAAGCTATTGTGACCTCCACATCTCTTCCACGGGGCATTGATATTGTCTTTTTATTTAACTGTAACCTCCACCACTGTTCGAAGGAGCATTGATATTGTCTTTTTATTCCACTGTAACCTCCATCACTCTTCCAAGGGGCATTGATATTGTCTTTTTATTCAACTGTAACCTCCACCACTCTTCCAAGGGGCATTGATATTGTCTTTTTATTCCACTACGAACTCCACCACTCTTCCAAGGGGAATTAAAACGGTCTTGTTATGCTACTGTGACGTCGACTTTTCTTCCAAGGGGCATTAAAACCATCTGGTTAAACCACTCTGAACTTCACAGCTCTTCCAAGGGGCATTTGTATTGTCTTTTTATTCCACTCTAACCTCCACCACTCTTCCAAGGGGCATTGACATTGTCTTTTTTTTCCACTGCGACCTCCACCACTCTTCCAAGGCTCATTGATATTGTCTTTTTAATCCACTCCGACTTCCACCACTCTTCCAAGGGGCATTAAAACCGTCTTGCTAAGCTATTGTGACCTCCACATCTCTTCCACGTGGCATTGATATTGTCTTTTTATTTAACTGTAACCTCCACCACTATTCCAAGGGGCATTGATATTGTCTTTTTATACCACGGTAACCTCCATCACTCTTCCAAGGGTCCTTGATATTGTCTTTTTATTCAACTGTAACCTCCACCACTCTTCCAAGGGGCATTGATATTGTCTTTTTATTCTACTGCGACCTCCACCACTCTTCCAAGGGGCATTCATATTGTCTTTTTAATCCACTGCGACCTCCACCACTCTTCCAAGTGGCATTAAAACCGTCTTGTTAAGCTACTGTCACCTCCAAGTCCCTTCCAATGGGCATTAAATCCGTCAATTTAAACCACTCTGAACTCCACAGCTCTTGCAAGGGGCATTGATATTGTCTTTTTATTCCAATGTAACCTCAAACAGTCTTCCAAGGGCCATTGATATTGTCTTTTTATTCCACTGCAACTTCCACCTCTCTTCCAAGGGGCATTAAAACCGTCTTGTTAAGCTATTGTGACCTCCACGTCCCTTCCAAGGTGCATTAAAACCGTCAATATAACCACTCTGAACTCCACAGCTCTTGCAAGAGGCATTGATATTGTCTTTTTACTCCACTGTAACCTACAGCAATCTTTCAAGGTGCATTGATATTGTCTTTTTATTCCACTACAACTTCCACCACTCTCCCAAGGTGCATTAAAGACAGTTTGTTTAGCTACTGTACCGTCCATGTCTATTCCACGGGACATTGATATAGTCTTTTTATTCCACTGTATCCTTCACCACTCTTCCAAGGGATATTGATATTGTCTTTTTATTCCACTGAGACTTCCACCTCTCTTCTAAGGGGCATTGATATTGTCTATTTAATCCACTGCGACTTCCACCACTCTACCAAGAGGCATTAAAACAGTCTTGTTAAGCTACTGTGACCTCCACATCTCTTCCAAGGGGCATTAAAACCGTCTGGTTAAACCACTCTGAACTCCACAGCTCTTCCAAGGGTCATTGATATTGTCTTTTTATTCCACTGTAACCTCCACCATTCTTTCAAGGGGTATTGATATTGACTTTTTAATGTACTGCAACCTCCACAACTCTTCCAAGGGGCATTAGGACCATCTGGTTAAACCACTCTGAACTCCATAGCTCTTTCAAGAGGCATTGATATTGTCTTTTTATTTCACTGTAACCTTCACCACTCTTTCAAGGAGCATTGATATTGTCTTTTTATTCCACTGCGACGTCCACCACTCTTCCAAGGTGCATTAAAACTGTCTTGTTAAGCTACTGTGACCTACACGTGTCTTCTACTTGGCATTGATATTGTCTTTTTATTCAACTGTGACCTCCACCACTTTTCTAAGGGGCATTAAAACTATCTTGTTAATCTACTGTGACCTCCACGTCTCTTCCAATGGGCAATAAAACAATCTGTTTAATCCACTCTGAACTCCACAGCTCTTCCAAGGGGCATTGGTATTGTCTTTTTATTCCACTCTAAGCTCCACCACTCTTCCAAGGGTCATTGACATTGTCATTTTATTCCACTGCGACCTCCATCATTCTTCCAAGGGGCATTGATATTGTCTTTTTATTCCACTGCCATCTCCACCACTCTTCCAAGGGGCATTGATATTGTCTTTTTAATCCACTGTGACTTCCACCACTTTTCCAAGGGGCATTAAAAACGTCTTTTAAGCTACTGTGACCTCCACGTCACTTCCAATGGGCATTAAAACCGTCTGGTTAAACCACTCTGAACTCCACAGCTCTTCCAAGGGGCATTGGTATTGTCTTTTTATTTCACTCTAACCTCCACCACTCTTGCAAGGGACATTTACATTGTCTTTTTATTCCACTGCGACCTCCACCATTCTTCCAAGCGGCATTAAAACTGTCTTGTTAAGCTACAGTGACCTCCACATCTCTTCCACTGGGCATTGATATTGTCTTTAAATTCCACTGTAACATCCACCACTCTACCAAGGGGCATTGATATTGTATTTTTATTCCACTGCGACCTCCACCACTCTTCCAAAGGGCATTGGTATTGTCTTTTTAATCCACTGCGACCTCCACCACTCTTCCAAAGGGCATTAAAACCATCTTGTTAAGCTACTGTGACCTCCACATCTCTTCCACGGGGCATTGATATTGTCTTTTATTCCACTGCGACCTCAACCACTCTTCCTCGGGGCATTGATATTGTCTTTTTAATCCACTGCAGCCTCCACCACTCTTCCATGTCTCATTAAAACAGTCTTGTTAAGCTACTGTGACCTCCAGGTCTCTCCCAAGGGGTATTAAAACCGTATGGTTAAACCAATCTGAACTCCACAGATCTTCCAAGGGGCATTGATATTGTCTTTTTATTCCACTGTATCCTCCACCACTCTTCCAAGGGGAATTGATATTGTCTTTTTATTCCACTGCGACCTCCACCACTCTTCCAAGGGGCATTAAAACCGTCTTGTTAAGCTATTGTGACCTCCATGTCTCTTCCACAGGGCATTGATATTGTCTTTTTATTCCACTGGAACCTCCAACACTCTTCCAAGGTGCATTGATATTGTCTTTTTATTCCACTGAGACTTCAACCACTCCTTCAAGGAAAATTGACATTGTCTTTTTAATCCACTTCGACGTCCACCACTCTTCCAAGGGGCATTAAAACAGTCTTGTTAATCTACTGAGACCTCCAAGTCTCTTCCAAGGGGCATTAAAACCGTCAATTTAAACCACTCTCAACTCCACAGCTCTTGCAAGGGGCTTTGATATTGTTTTTTATTCCACTGTAACCTCCAGCACTCTTCCAAGGGTCATTGATATTGTCTTTTTATTCCACTGCGACTTTCACCTCTCTTCCAAGGGACATTAAAACCACCTTGTTAAGCTACTGTGACATCCACGTCTCTTTCACGGGGCATTGATATTGTCTTTTTATTCCACTGTAAACTCCACCACTCTTCCAAGGGTCATTGATATTGTCTTTTTATTCCACTGCCACCTGCACCACTCTTCCAAGGGGCACTGATATTGTCTTTTTAATCCACTGCGAACTCCAACACTTTTCCAAGGGGCATTAAAAACGTCTTTTTAAGCTACTGTGATCTCCACGTCACTTCCAATTGGCATTAAAACCGTCTCGTTTAACTACTCTTAACTCCACTGCTCTTCTAAGGGGCATTGATATTGTTTTTTTATTCCACTGCGACCTCCAATACTCTTCCAAGGGGCATTGATATTGTCTTTTTATTCCACTGCGACCTCCACCACTCTTCTAATGGGCATTTATATTGTCTTTTTAATCAACTGCGACCTCCACCACTTTTCCAAGGGCCATTGAAACCATGTTGTTAAGCTACTTTGACCTCCACGTCAATTCCACGGGGCATTAAAACCGTCAATTTAAACCACTCTCAACTCCACAGCTCTTGCAAGCGGCTTTGATATTGTTTTTTATGCCACTGTAACCTCCAGCACTCTTCCAAGGGGCATTGATATTGTCTTTTTATTCCACTGCGACTTTCACCTCTCTTCCAAGGGGCATTGATATTGTCTTTTTATTTCCCTGCCACCTCCACCACTCTTCCAAGGGGCATTGATATTGTCTGTTTAATCCACTGCAACCTCCACCACTTTTCCAAGGGGCATTAAAAACGTCTTTTTAAGCTACTGTGACCTCCACGTCACTTCCAAATGGCATTAAAACCGTCTAGTTTAACAACTCTAAACTCCACTACTCTTCCAAGGGGCATTGATATTGTCTTTTCAATCCACAGTTACCTCCAGCACTCTTCCAAGGGTCATTGATATTGTCTTTTTATTCCACTGCGACTTTCACCTCTCTTCCAAGGGACATTAAAACCGCCTTGTTAAGCTACTGTGACATCCACGTCTCTTTCACGGGGCATTGATATTGTCTTTTTATTCCACTGTAAACTTCACCACTCTTCCAAGGGTCATTGATATTGTCTTTTTATTCCACTGCCACCTGCACCACTCTTCCAAGGGGCATTGATATTGTCTTTTTAATCCACTGCGAACTCCAACACTTTTCCAAGGGGCATTAAAAACGTCTTTTTAAGCTACTGTGATCTCCACGTCACTTCCAATTGGCATTAAAACCGTCTCGTTTAACTACTCTTAACTCCACTGCTCTTCTAAGGGGCATTGATATTGTTTTTTTATTGCACTGCGACCTCCAATACTCTTCCAAGGGGCATTGATATTGTCTTTTTATTCCACTGCGACCTCCACCACTCTTCTAATGGGCATTTATATTGTCTTTTTAATCAACTGCGACCTCCACCACTTTTCCAAGGGCCATTGAAACCATGTTGTTAAGCTACTTTGACCTCCACGTCAATTCCACGGGGCATTAAAACCGTCAATTTAAACCACTCTCAACTCCACAGCTCTTGCAAGCGGCTTTGATATTGTTTTTTATGCCACTGTAACCTCCAGCACTCTTCCAAGGGGCATTGATATTGTCTTTTTATTCCACTGCGACTTTCACCTCTCTACCAAGGGGCATTGATATTGTCTTTTTATTTCCCTGCCACCTCCACCACTCTTCCAAGGGGCATTGATATTGTCTGTTTAATCCACTGCAACCTCCACCACTTTTCCAAGGGGCATTAAAAACGTCTTTTTAAGCTACTGTGACCTCCACGTCACTTCCAAATGGCATTAAAACCGTCTAGTTTAACAACTCTAAACTCCACTACTCTTCCAAGGGGCATTGATATTGTCTTTTCAATCCACAGTTACCTCCACCACTCTTCCAAGGGGCATTGATATTGTCTTTTTATTCCACTGCGACCTCCACCACTCTTCTGAGGGGCATTGATATTGTCTTTTTAATCAACTGCGACCTCCACCACTCTTCCAAGGGCCATTAAAACCTTGTTGTTAAGCTACTTTGACCTCCACGTCAATTTCACAGTGCATAGATATTGCCTTTTTATTCCACTGCAACCTCCACCACTCTTCCAAGGGGCATTGATATTGTCTTTTTAATCAACTGTTACCTTTCCACTCTTCCAAGGGGCATTAAAACCATCTTGTTAAGCTACTGTGACCTCCACGTCTCTTCCACTGGGCATTGATATTTTCTTTTTTTTCCACTGTAACCTCCACCACTCTTCCAAAGGGCTTTGATATTGTCTTTTTATTCCACTGCGATCTTCACCACTCTTCTAAGGGGCATTGATATTGTCTTTTTAATCCACTGCGACCTCCACCACTCTTCCAAGGGCCATTAAAACCTTGTTGTTAAGCTACTTTGACCTCCACGTCAATTTCACAGGGCATAGATATTGCCTTTTTATTCCACTGCAACCTCCACCACTCTTCCAAGGGGCATTGATATTGTCTTTTTAATCAACTGTTACCTTTCCACTCTTCCAAGGGGCATTAAAACCGTCTTGTTAAGCTACTGTGACCTCCACGTCTCTTCCACTGGGCATTGATATTTTCTTTTTTTTCCACTATAACCTCCACCACTCTTCCAAAGGGCTTTGATATTGTCTTTTTATTCCACTGCGATCTCCACCACTCTTCTAAGGGGCATTGATATTGTCTTTTTAATCCACTGCGACCTCCACCACTTTTCCATGTGGCATTAAAACCGTCTTATTAAGCTACTGTGACCTCCACTTCTCTTCCAAGGGGCATTAAAGCCGTCAATTTAAACCACTCTGAACTCCATAGCTCTTGCAAGAGCCATTGATATTGTCTTTTTATTCCATTGTAATCTCCAGCACTCTTCCACGGGGCATTGATATTGTCTTTTTATTCCACTGCGACCTCCACATCTCTTCCAAGGGGAATTGATATTGTCTTTTTATTCCACTGTGACCTCCACCACTCTTCAAAGGTGCATTGATATTGTCTTTTTAATCCACTTCGACCTCCACCACTCTTCCAAGGGGCATTAAAACAGTCTTGATAAGCTACTGTGACCTCCACGTCTCTTCCAAGGGGCATTAAACCGTTTGGTTAAACCACTCTGTACACCACAGCTCATCAAAGGGGCATTGATATTGTCTTTTTATTCCACTGCGACTTCCACCTCTCTTCTAAGGGGCATTGATATTGTCTTTTTAATCCACTGTAACCTCCATCACTTTTCCTATGGGAATTGATATTGTTTTTTTATTATTATTATTTTTATTATTATTTATTATTATAGGGCCATTTGTTCCATGGCGCTTTACATGTGATAGGGATATACATAACAAAAGCATTTACATAATCTTAACAAAACGAGTCAGCGACTGGTACAGTAGGAGCGAGGACCCTGCCCGCGAGGGCTCACATTCTAGAAGGGATGGGTGAGGATTAGTGTTGAGCGAGCACTAAAATGCTCGGGTGCTCGAAGCTCGGACCGAGCTCGCCGTGATACTCGATAGTGACAGTGCTCAAATGACATGGGGACAGCATGGGGACGCCCCAGGAAGCATTTCTGACCCCCAGGTCACTGCTGTCAACAACGTGGTCAGAGGTATTAAGCCACTTTTACGGGCTGACAATAAAACGTTCAAAAACGAAAGTGAAACTTTTTTCCTGTGAAATATGTTAAGGAACATCGTTTCCAGGGTAAAGACTTGTGTATAAGTTAAAATAAATGACCAAAAACAAAAATACTCCTCCACACCTTCGGCTATGTTCACAAGTAGCATTTTTTATGCGTTTTTGCACTTTTGTATTGCTTTCAACTATGACAAATGCATTCACCGTGAAATGTCATTTTAACATTTTACAACCTTATCTGGCCATGTGCTGTGTGACACATGCATAAAGTGCTGAAAAGACATTGGAACAGCATGGGGAAGACCCCAGGAAGCATCTCTGACTCCCAGGTCACTGTCTAAAAGTGTGCCCATCATAAGTGATCCTTACCGCATCAGAAGATGTAGACTTGCAACTATCCCCATGCAAGTTTTAGTCCCAGGGCAGTGTTCAATTGTGCCTCCCCCATTCCTTGCAATACAAGCTCAAGTATGCAGCCTGCCACCCACCCACCCCCAGGCTGCAATACCATACTGCTTGCTTGCTTGAACTTGAAATTGGGCCTTTTAGGCATGTGGAGGTGGAATCTGGCCACCATGTCATGGCTGTGTTGGCGGCCTGGTATCCATACTCAGTCCACAGCCGCCTGGTGGCCGGGTGTCCCCGCTCGCTCCCCAGCCTCCAGGGGGTGGCCGGGTGTCCATACTCGGTCCCCAGCCACCCCTATTTGTCCCGGTAACCTTTCCCACACTTTTCTTAGCCTGGCCTGCTTTAGGGCAGCATTGGCCGAGCCCACCGGACTATCAGACTCCTCCCGTGGGCCCTGGCTTCTCCATCAGGGGAGTTGAGAGTGCCAAGGTGAGGAGCATGATGAGGATGATAGAAGTTAGCATCTGCTTTGTTTTGTTGTAATGCAAGCGCATGTATGTAGTAGCGGCTAGGCCTGAGGTGGTCAGCGTTTTGGCGCATATCCTACCTCCTCCGAGGATTGCTGGATGTTTTCCTGCTACTGTCCAAGTTCTATGACTCCCGTTAAAACAAAGCTTCAGGTGATAAATGATGGATGAGGTAGTGGCAAAGGAGAAAGAGCAGGAGGAACAGGGACCATTCACATCAATATCAGGCCAGTCCACCAGATATGTCTTGTAGGATATGTTTCTGTAACAAAAGGAGCAGTTCGGCTACACAGTTAGAGGGCATACAGTGAGTGCAATGCCTACCAAAATTTTCGAGCCACTCCAATGCCCCTTGGAAATGACATGGAGGTCAGAGGGCGTTAACTAAACCTTTTTTTCCATTTATAGCAACTGTTGGCCTAAACAGTGAATGGAAGGCTTTCCAAAAATTATGAGGAACTGCAATGCCCCTTACAAGAGCCATGTGTGGCACCCCAAGGGCCTGGTCACCACAGTCATAGAGATATTACGTCGGAGAGCAAGTGGGAGGTTTCCTGGTCAGGATCCCTTAAACATGCAACATCCTCCTGCCCCAATCCTGGGAGGGGAGAATTCTGCCCTTATAAACTGGATCTGGGGCGGGGTTGAGTGAGTCAGAGAACAGTCAGAGTCAGAGTGAGAGCAAGGGAAAGTAACAGCAAGGAGCTCTGTAGGAGCTAGGAGCTAAAGACCTGGGGCTGGAAGCTGAGCAGAGCTCGCCCTGGCAGAAGACAATAGGAACCGGACACAGGAGTCCGAAGCTGTGAGGACTTATATATCCAGCAGCAGAAACCAGTCAGCAGGGGATTTCAGGTCCTCTGGCCATAGAAGCCCGGAGGCTCAGTCACAAGCAAGGGACCAGCACCGCTGTCGTGGAGCGGAGGCTAACAGAAGGCCCCAAGTCACCAGCCATACGGGTGAGCACTACACGGTACACTCAGGGACGTGGGCTACTTCTACCCGCTTACAGCAATGTAGCCAGGAAAAGTGCAGACAGACGGGGAGGCCTACAACTCCACCTGGCCAGGGGAACTCCTGCTTGCTCACAGACTGACCAGGCCTCTTATGCTAGCCAGTACTCCAGGGAGGGTCTACCTTATAATCATCAGTAAAGACCCTGAACTGCACTGCAAAGACTCTGAGTCACTCCTGCTGCGCTCGTGCACCATCACCCCCATCATCCACATTCACTGCCCTGAGGCTATACTCCTCCCGAGGGGAGTTATCCCATTCTATGCTGCGCACACAACACCAGCCTCAGCGGTCTGCCTCGCAGCGGTGGTACTCCCTGACCGCAATCCACGGGTGGCACAGTCGGACAATTAACTTCAAAACCAAAGAAAGACTGCCACTGGTTTGACCAGCCTGCGCTACGGGACCGGGTCACCGTCACGGAGACTACAGACCCCAGAGACCCGGGTATCCCACACACGTGTACACACGGCCCAGGGGGCGCGTCACATGCAGTACAGCATATTACAAACATAAGTCCCATTATTGGGGAGTGGGTGTCCCATGGTATTTGCTTATGCTTTCCAAGCAAAAGCTGCCAAAAATTAGGACGGAGCAACTTGCAATGCCCCTTACAAGAGCCATGCAGTACAGCATATTACAAACATAAGTCCCATTATTGGGGAGAAGGTGTCCCATAGTATTTGCTTATGCTTTCCCAGTAAAAGCTGACAAAAATTAGGATGGAGCAACTTGCAATGCCCCTTACAATAGCCATGCAGTACAGCATATTACAAACATAAGTCCCATTATTGTTGAGTGGGTGTCCCATAGTATTTGCTTATGCTTTCCAAGCAAAAGCTGCCAAAAATTAGGACGGAGCAACTTGCAATGCCCCTTACAAGAGCCATGAAGTACAGCATATTACAAACATAACTCCCATTATTGGGGAGTGGGTGTCCCATAGTATTTGCTTATGCTTTCCCAGCAAAAGATGCCAAAAATTAGGACGGAGCAACTTGCAATGCCCCTTACAAGAGCCATGCAGTACAGCATAATACAAACATAAGTCCCATTATTGGGGAGTGGGTGTCCCATAGTATTTGCTTATGCTTTCCCAGCAAAAGCTGCCAAAAAATAGGACGGAGCAACTTGCAATGCCCCTTACAAGAACCATGCAGTACAGCATATTACAAACATAAGTCCCATTATTGGGGAGTGGGTGTCCCATAGTATTTGCTTATGCTTTCCCAGCAAAAGCTGCCAAAAATTAGGATGGAGCAACTTGCAATGCCCCTTACAAGAGCCATGCAGTACAGAATATTACAAACATAAGTCCCATTATTGGGGAGTGGGTGTCCCATAGTATTTGCTTATGCTTTCCCAGCAAAAGCTGCCAAAAATTAGGACGGAGCAACTTGCAATGCCCCTTACAAGAGCCATGCAGTACAGCATATTAAAAACATAAGTCCCATTATTCGGGAGTGGGTGTCCCATAGTATTTGCTTATGCTTTCCCAGCAAAAGCTGCCAAAAATTAGGACGGAGCAACTTGCAATGCCTCTTCCAAGAGCCATGCAGTACAGCATATTACAAACATAAGTCCCATTATTGGGGAGTGGGTGTCCCATAGTATTTGCTTATGCTTTCCAATCAAAAGCTGCCAAAAATTTGGACAGAGCAACTTGCAATGCCCCTTACAAGAGCCATGCAGTACAGCATATTACAATCATAAGTCCCATTATTGGGGAGTGGGTGTCCCATAGTATTTTCTTATGCATTCCCAGCAAAAGCTGCCAAAAATTAGGACGGAGCAACTTGCAATGCCCCTTACAAGAGCCATGCAGTACAGCATATTACAAACATAAGTCCCATTATTGGGGAGTGGGTGTCTCATAGTATTTGCTTATGCTTTCCCAGCAAAAGCTGCCAGAAAATAGGACGGAGTAACTTGCAATGCCCCTTACAAGAGCCATGCAGTACAGCATATTACAAACATAAGTCCCATTATTGTTGAGTGGGTGTCCCATAGTATTTGCTTATGCTTTCCAAGCAAAAGCTGCCAAAAATTAGGACGGAGCAACTTGCAATGCCCCTTACAAGAGCCATGCAGTTCAGCATATTACAAACATAACTCCCATTATTGGGGAGTGGGTGTCCCATAGTATTTGCTTATGCTTTCCCAGCAAAAGCTGCCAAAAATTAGGACGGAGCAACTTGCAATGCCCCTTACAAGAGCCATGCAGTACAGCATATTACAAACATAAGTCCCATTATTGGGGAGTGGGTGTCCCATAGTATTTGCTTATGCTTTCCAAGCAAAAGCTGCCAAAAATTAGGACGGAGCAACTTGCAATGCCCCTTACAAGAGCTATGCAGTACAGCATAGTACAAACATAAGTCCCATTATTGGGGAGTGGGTGTCCCATAGTATTTGCTTATGCTTTCCAAGCAAAAGCTGCCAAAAATTAGGACGGAGCAACTTGCAATGCCCCTTACAAGAGCCATGCAGTACAGCATATTACAAACATAAGTCCCATTATTGGGGAGTGGGTGTCCCATAGTATTTGCTTATGCTTTCCCAGTAAAAGCTGCCAAATATTAGGACAGAGCAACTTGCAATGCCCCTTACAAGAGCCATGCAGTACAGCATATTACAAACATAAGTCCCATTATTGGGGAGTGGGTGTCCCATAGTATTTGCATATGCTTTCCCAGCAAAAGCTGCCAAAAATTAGGACGTAGCAACTAGCAATGCCCCTTACAAGAGCAATGCAGCACAGCATATTACAAACATAAGTCCCATTATTGAGGAGTGGGTGTCCCATAGTATTTGCTTATGCTTTCCCAGCAAAAGCTGCCAAAAATTAGGACGGAGCAACTTGCAATGCCCCTTACAAGAGCCATGCAGTACAGCATATTACAAACATAAGTCCCATTATTGGGGAGTGGGTGTCCCATAGTATTTGCTTATGCTTTCCAAGCAAAAGCTGCCAAAAATTAGGACGGAGCAACTTGCAATGCCCCTTACAAGAGCCATGCTGTACAGCATATTACAAACATAAGTCCGATTATTGGGGAGTGGGTGTCCCATAGTATTTGCTTATGCTTTCCCAGCAAAAGCTGCCAAAAATTAGGACGGAGCAACTTGCAATGCCCCTTACAAGACCCATGCAGTACAGCATATTACAAACATAAGTCCCATTATTGGGGAGTAGGTGTCCCATAGTATTTGCTTATGCTTTCCCAGTAAAAGCTGCCAAATATTAGGACGGAGCAACTTGCAATGCCCCTTACAAGAGCCATGCAGTACAGCATATTACAAACATAAGTCCCATTATTGGGGAGTGGGTGTCCCATAGTATTTGCTTATGCTTTCCCAGCAAAAGCTGCCAAAAATTAGGACGGAGCAACTTGCAATGCCCCTTACAAGAGCCATGCAGTACAGCATATTACAATCATAAGTCCCATTATTGGGGAGTGGGTGTCCCATAGTATTTGCTTATGCTTTCCCAGCAAAAGCTGCCAAAAATTAGGACGGAGCAACTTGCAATGCCCCTTACAAGAGCCATGCAGCACAGCATATTACAAACATAAGTCCCATTATTCGGGAGTGGGTGTCCCATAGTATTTGCTTATGCTTTCCCAGCAAAAGCTGCCAAAAATTAGGACGGAGCAACTTGCAATGCCCCTTACAAGAGCCATGCAGTACAGCATATTACAAACATAAGTCCCATTATTGGGGAGTGGGTGTCCCATAGTATTTGCTTATGCTTTCCCAGCAAAAGCTGCCAAAAATTAGGACGGAGCAACTTGCAATGCCCCTTACAAGAGCCATGCAGTACAGCATATTACAAACATAAGTCCCATTATTGCGGAGTGGGTGCCCCATAGTATTTGCTTATGCTTTCCCAGCAAAAGCTGCCAAAAATTAGGACGGAGCAACTTGCAGTGCCCCTTACAAGAGCCATGCAGTACAGTATATTACAAACATAAGTCCCATTATTGGAGAGTGGGTGTCCCATAGAATTTGCTTATGCTTTCCAAGCAAAAGCTGCCAAAAATTAGGACGGAGCAACTTGCAATGCCCCTTACAAGAGCCATGCAGTACAGCATATTACAAACATAAGTCCCATTATTGGGGAGTGGGTGTCCCATAGTATTTGCTTATGCTTTCCCAGCAAAAGCTGCCAAAAATTAGGACGGAGCAACTTGCAATGCCCCTTACAAGAGCCATGCAGTACAGCATATTACAAACATAAGTCCCATTATTGCGGAGTGGGTGTCCCATAGTATTTGCTTATGCTTTCCCAGCAAAAGCTGCCAAAAATTAGGACGGAGCAACTTGCAATGCCCCTTACAAGTGCCATGCAGTACAGCATATTACAAACATAAGTCCCATTATTGGGGAGTAGGTGTCCCATAGTCTTTGCTTATGCTTTCCCAGTAAAAGCTGCCAAAAATAAGGACGGAGCAACTTGCAATGCCCCTTACAAGAGCCATGCAGTACAGCATATTACAAACATAAGTCCCATTATTGGGGAGTGGGTGTCCCATAGTATTTGCTTATGCTTTCCCAGCAAAAGCTGCCAAAAATTAGGACGGAGCAACTTGCAATGCCCCTTACAAGAGCCATGCAGTACAGCATATTACAAACATAAGTCCCATTATTGGGGAGTGGGTGTCCCATAGTATTTGCTTATGCTTTCCCAGCAAAAGCTGCCAAAAATTAGGACGGAGCAACTTGCAATGCCCCTTACAAGAGCCATGCAGTACAGCATATTACAAACATAAGTCCCATTATTGCGGAGTGGGTGCCCCATAGTATTTGCTAATGCTTTCCCAGCAAAAGCTGCCAAAAATTAGGACGGAGCAACTTGCAGTGCCCCCTACAAGAGCCATGCAGTACAGTATATTACAAACATAAGTCCCATTATTGGAGAGTGGGTGTCCCATAGAATTTGCTTATGCTTTCCAAGCAAAAGCTGCCAAAAATTAGGACGGAGCAACTTGCAATGCCCCTTACAAGAGCCATGCAGTACAGCATATTACAAACATAAGTCCCATTATTGGGGAGTGGGTGTCCCATAGTATTTGCTTATGCTTTCCCAGCAAAAGCTGCCAAAAATTAGGACGGAGCAACTTGCAATGCCCCTTACAAGAGCCATGCAGTACAGCATATTACAAACATAAGTCCCATTATTGCGGAGTGGGTGTCCCATAGTATTTGCTTATGCTTTCCCAGCAAAAGCTGCCAAAAATTAGGACGGAGCAACTTGCAATGCCCCTTACAAGTGCCATGCAGTACAGCATATTACAAACATAAGTCCCATTATTGGGGAGTAGGTGTCCCATAGTCTTTGCTTATGCTTTCCCAGTAAAAGCTGCCAAAAATAAGGACGGAGCAACTTGCAATGCCCCTTACAAGAGCCATGCAGTACAGCATATTACAAACATAAGTCCCATTATTGGGGAGTGGGTGTCCCATAGTATTTTCTTATGCTTTCCCAGCAAAAGCTGCCAAAAATTAGGACGGAGCAACTTGCAATGCCCCTTACAAGAGCCATGCAGTACAGCATATTACAAACATAAGTCCCATTATTGGGGAGTGGGTGTCCCATAGTATTTGCTTATGCTTTCCCAGCAAAAGCTGCCAAAAATTAGGACGGAGCAATTTGCAATGCCCCTTACAAGAGCCATGCAGTACAGCATATTACAAACATAAGTACCATTATTGCGGAGTGGGTGTCCCATAGTATTTGCTTATGCTTTCCCAGCAAAAGCTGCCAAAAATTAGGACGGAGCAACTTGCAATGCCCTTTACAAGAGCCATGCAGTACAGCATATTACAAACATAAGTCCCATTATTCTGGAGTGGGTGTCCCATAGTATTTGCTTATGCTTTCCCAGCAAAAGCTGCCAAAAATTAGGACGGAGCAACTTGCAATGCCCCTTACAAGAGCCATGCAGTACAGCATATTACAAACATAAGTCCCATTATTGGGGAGTGGGTGTCCCCTAGTAGTTGCTTATGCTTTCCCAGCAAAAGCTGCCAGAAATTAGGACGGAGCAACTTGCAATGCCCCTTACATGAGCCATGCAGTACAGCATATTACAAACATAAGTCCCATTATTGGGGAGTGGGTGTCCCATAGTATTTGCTTATGCTTTCCCAGCAAAAGCTGCCAAAAATTAGGACGGAGCAACTTGCAATGCCCCTTACAAGAGCCATGCAGTACAGCATATTACAAACATAAGTCCCATTATTGGGGAGTGGGTGTCCCATAGTATTTGCTTATGCTTTCCCAGCAAAAGCTGCCAAAAATTAGGACGGAGCAACTTGCAATGCCCCTTACAAGAGCCATGCAGTACAGCATAATACAAACATAAGTCCCATTATTGGGGAGTGGGTGTCCCATAGTATTTGCTTATGCTTTCCCAGCCCCAGCAAAAGCTGCCAAAAAATAGGACCGAGCAACTTGCAATGCCCCTTACAAGAGCCATGCAGTACAGCATATTACAAACATAAGTCCCATTATTGGGGAGTGGGTGTCCCATAGTATTTGCTTATGCTTTCCCAGCAAAAGCTGCCAAAAATTAGGACGTAGCAACCAGCAATGCCCCTTACAAGAGCAATGCAGTACAGCATATTACAAACATAAGTCCCATTATTGGGGAGTGGGTGTCCCATAGTATTTGCTTATGCTATCCCAGCAAAAGCTGCCAAAAATTAGGACGTAGCAACTTGCAATGCCCCTTACAAGAGCCATGCAGTACAGCATATTACAAACATAAGTCCCATTATTGGGGAGTGGGTGTCCCATAGTATTTGCTTATGCTTTCCAAGCAAAAGCTGCCAAAAATTAGGACGGAGCAACTTGCAATGCCCCTTACAAGAGCCATGCTGTACAGCATATTACAAACATAAGTCCGATTATTGGGGAGTGGGTGTCCCATATTATTTGCTTATGCTTTCCCAGCAAAAGCTGCCAAAAATGAGGACGGAGCACCTTGCAATGCCCCTTACAAGAGCCATGCAGTACAGCATATTACAAACATAAGTCCCATTATTGGGGAGTAGATGTCCCATAGTATTTGCTTATGCTTTCCCAGTAAAAGCTGCCAAATATTAGGACGGAGCAACTTGCAATGCCCCTTACAAGAGCCATGCAGTACAGCATATTACAAACATAAGTCCCATTATTGGGGAGTGGGTGTCTCATAGTATTTGCTTATGCTTTCCCAGCAAAAGCTGCCAAAAATTAGGACGGAGCATCTTGCAATGCCCCTTACAAGAGCCATGCAGTACAGCATATTACAAAAATAAGTCCCATTATTGGGGAGTGGGTGTCCCATAGTATTTGCTTATACTTTCCCAGCAAAAGCTGCCAAAAATTAGGACGGAGCAACTTGCAATGCCCCTTACAAGAGCCATGCAGTACAGCATATTACAAACATAAGTCCCATTATTCGGGAGTGGGTGTCCCATGGTATTTGCTTATGCTTTCCCAGCAAAAGCTGCCAAAAATTAGGACGAGCAACTTCCAATGCCCCTTACAAGAGCCATGCAGTACAGCATATTACAAACATAAGTCCCATTATTGGGGAGTGGCTGTCCCATAGTATTTGCTTATGCTTTCCCAGCAAAAGCTGCCAAAAATTAGGACAGAGCAACTTGCAATGCCCCTTACAAGAGCCATGCAGTACAGCATATTACAATCATAAGTCCCATTATTGGGGAGTGGGTGTCCCATAGTATTTGCTTATGCATTCCCAGCAAAAGCTGCCAAAAATTAGGACGGAGCAACTTGCAATGCCCCTTACAAGAGCCATGCAGTACAGCATGTTATGTTACAAACATAAGTCCCATTATTGGGGAGTGGGTGTCCCATAGTATTTGCTTATGCTTTAGCAGCAAAAGCTGCCAGAAATTAGGATGGAGCAACTTGCAATGCCCCTTACAAGAGCCATGCAGTACAGCATATTACAAACATAAGTCCCATTATTGGGGAGTGGGTGTCCCATAGTATTTCCTTATGCTTTCCCAGCAAAAGCTGCCAAAAATTAGGACGGAGCAACTTGCAATGCCTCTTACAAGAGCCATGCAGTACAGCATATTACAGACATAAGTCCCATTATTGGGGAGTGGGTGTCCCATAGTATTTGCTTATGCTTTCCCAGCAAAAGCTGCCAAAAATTAGGACGGAGCAACTTGCAATGCCCCTTACAAGAGCCATGCAGTACAGCATATTACAAACATAAGTCCCATTATTGGGGAGTGGGTGTCCCATAGTATTTGCTTATGCTTTCCCAGCAAAAGCTGCCAAAAATTAGGACCGAGCAACTTGCAATGCCCCTTACAAGAGCCATGCAGTACAGCATATTACAAACATAAGTCCCATTATTGCGGAGTGGGTGTCCCATAGTATTTGCTTATGCTTTCCCAGCAAAAGCTGCCAAAAATTAGGACGGAGCAACTTGCAATGCCCCTTACAAGAGCCATGCAGTACAGCATATTAAAAACATAAGTCCCATTATTGGGGAGTGGGTGTCCCATAGTATTTGCTTATGCTTTCCCAGCAAAAGCTGCCAAAAATTAGGACGGAGCAACTTGCAATGCCCCTTACAAGAGCCATGCAGTACAGCATATTACAAACATAAGTCCCATTATTGGGGAGTGGGTGTCCCATAGTATTTGCTTATGCTTTCCAAGCAAAAGCTGCCAAAAATTAGGACGGAGCAACTTGCAATGCCCCTTACAAGAGCCATGCAGTACTGCATATTACAAACATAAGTCCCATTATTGGGGAGTGGGTGTCCCATAGTATTTGCTTATACTTTCCAAGCAAAAGCTGCCAAAAATTAGGACGGAGCAACTTGCAATGCCCCTTACAAGAGCCATGCAGTACAGCATATTACAAACATAAGTCCCATTATTGCGGAGTGGGTGTCCCATAGTATTTGCTTATGCTTTCCCAGCAAAAGCTGCCAAAAATTAGGACGGAGCAACTTGCAATGCCCCTTACAAGAGCCATGCAGTACAGCATAATACAATCATAAGTCCCATTATTGGGGAGTGGGTGTCCCATAGTATTTTCTTATGCATTCCCAGCAAAAGCTGCCAAAAATTAGGACAGAGCAACTTGCAATGCCCCTTACAAGAGCCATGCAGTACAGCATATTACAAACATAAGTCCCATTATTGGGGAGTGGGTGTCCCATAGTATTTGCTTATGCTTTCCCAGCAAAAGCTGCCAGAAATTAGGACGGAGAAACTTGCAATGCCCTTTACAAGAGCCATGCAGTACAGAATATTACAAACATAAGTCCCATTATTGGGGAGTGGGTGTCCCATAGTATTTGCTTATGCTTTCCCAGCAAAAGCTGCCAAAAATTAGGACGGAGCAACTTGCAATGCCCCTTACAAGAGCCATGCAGTACAGCATATTACAGACATAAGTTCCATTATTGGGGAGTGGGTGTCCCATAGTATTTGCTTATGCTTTCCCAGCAAAAGCTGCCAAAAATTAGGACGGAGCAACTTGCAATGCCCCTTACAAGAGCCATGCAGTACAGCATATTACAAACATAAGTCCGATTATTGGGGAGTGGGTGTCCCATAGTATTTGCTTATGCTTTCCCAGCAAAAGCTGCCAAAAATTAGGACGGAGCACCTTGCAATGCCCCTTACAAGAGCCATGCAGTACAGCATATTACAAACATAAGTCCCATTATTGGGGAGTAGGTGTCCCATAGTATTTGCTTATGCTTTCCCAGTAAAAGCTGCCAAATATTAGGACGGAGCAACTTGCAATGCCCCTTACAAGAGCCATGCACTACAGCATATTACAAACATAAGTCCCATTATTGGGGAGTGGGTGTCCCATAGTATTTGCTTATGCTTTCCCAGCAAAAGCTGCCAAAAATTAGGACGGAGCATCTTGCAATGCCCCTTACAAGAGCCATGCAGTACAGCATATTACAAAAATAAGTCCCATTATTGGGGAGTGGGTGTCCCATAGTATTTGCTTATGCTTTCCCAGCAAAAGCTGCCAAAAATTAGGACGGAGCAACTTGCAATGCCCCTTACAAGAGCCATGCAGTACAGCATATTACAAACATAAGTCCCATTATTCGGGAGTGGGTGTCCCATGGTATTTGCTTATGCTTTCCCAGCAAAAGCTGCCAAAAATTAGGACGAGCAACTTCCAATGCCCCTTACAAGAGCCATGCAGTACAGCATATTACAAACATAAGTCCCATTATTGGGGAGTGGCTGTCCCATAGTATTTGCTTATGCTTTCCCAGCAAAAGCTGCCAAAAATTAGGACAGAGCAACTTGCAATGCCCCTTACAAGAGCCATGCAGTACAGCATATTACAAACATAAGTCCCATTATTGGGGAGTGGGTGTCCCATAGTATTTGCTTATGCATTCCCAGCAAAAGCTGCCAAAAATTAGGACGGAGCAACTTGCAATGCCCCTTACAAGAGCCATGCAGTACAGCATGTTACAAACATAAGTCCCATTATTGGGGAGTGGGTGTCCCATAGTATTTGCTTATGCTTTAGCAGCAAAAGCTGCCAGAAATTAGGACGGAGCAACTTGCAATGCCCCTTACAAGAGCCATGCAGTACAGCATATTACAAACATAAGTCCCATTATTGGGGAGTGGGTGTCCCATAGTATTTGCTTATGCTTTCCCAGCAAAAGCTGCCAAAAATTAGGACGGACCAACTTGCAATGCCCCTTACAAGAGCCATGCAGTACAGCATATTACAGACATAAGTCCCATTATTGGGGAGTGGGTGTCCCATAGTATTTGCTTATGCTTTCCCAGCAAAAGCTGCCAAAAATTAGGACGGAGCAAGTTGCAATGCCCCTTACAAGAGCCATGCAGTACAGCATATTACAAACATAAGTCCCATTATTGGGGAGTAGGTGTCCCATAGTATTTGATTATGCTTTCCCAGTAAAAGCTGCCAAATATTAGGACGGAGCAACTTGCAATGCCCCTTACAAGAGCCATGCAGTACAGCATATTACAAACATAAGTCCCATTATTGGGGAGTGGGTGTCCCATAGTATTTGCTTATGCTTTCCCAGCAAAAGCTGCCAAAAATTAGGACGGAGCATCTTGCAATGCCCCTTACAAGAGCCATGCAGTACAGCATATTACAAAAATAAGTCCCATTATTGGGGAGTGGGTGTCCCATAGTATTTGCTTATGCTTTCCCAGCAAAAGCTGCCAAAAATTAGGACGGAGCAACTTGCAATGCCCCTTACAAGAGCCATGCAGTACAGCATATTACAAACATAAGTCCCATTATTCGGGAGTGGGTGTCCCATGGTATTTGCTTATGCTTTCCCAGCAAAAGCTGCCAAAAATTAGGACGAGCAACTTCCAATGCCCCTTACAAGATCCATGCAGTACAGCATATTACAAACATAAGTCCCATTATTGGGGAGTGGCTGTCCCATAGTATTTGCTTATGCTTTCCCAGCAAAAGCTGCCAAAAATTAGGACAGAGCAACTTGCAATGCCCCTTACAAGAGCCATGCAGTACAGCATATTACAATCATAAGTCCCATTATTGGGGAGTGGGTGTCCCATAGTATTTGCTTATGCATTCCCAGCAAAAGCTGCCAAAAATTAGGACGGAGCAACTTGCAATGCCCCTTACAAGAGCCATGCAGTACAGCATGTTACAAACATAAGTCCCATTATTGGGGAGTGGGTGTCCCATAGTATTTGCTTATGCTTTCCCAGCAAAAGCTGCCAAAAATTAGGACGGAGCAACTTGCAATGCCCCTTACAAGAGCCATGCAGTACAGCATATTACAAACATAAGTCCCATTATTGGGGAGTGGGTGTCCCATAGTATTTGCTTATGATTTCCCAGCAAAAGCTGCCAAAAATTAGGACCGAGCAACTTGCAATGCCCCTTACAAGAGCCATGCAGTACAGCATATTACAAACATAAGTCCCATTATTGCGGAGTGGGTGTCCCATAGTATTTGCTTATGCTTTCCCAGCAAAAGCTGCCAAAAATTAGGACGGAGCAACTTGCAATGCCCCTTACAAGAGCCATGCAGTACAGCATATTACAAACATAAGTCCCATTATTGGAGAGTGGGTGTCCCATAGAATTTGCTTATGCTTTCCAAGCAAAAGCTGCCAAAAATTAGGACGGAGCAACTTGCAATGCCCTTTACAAGAGCCATGCAGTACAGCATATTACAAACATAAGTCCCATTATTGGGGAGTGGGTGTCCCATAGTATTTGCTTATACTTTCCCAGCAAAAGCTGCCAAAAATTAGGACGGAGCAACTTGCAATGCCCCTTACAAGAGCCATGCAGTACAGCATATTACAAACATAAGTCCCATTATTGCGGAGTGGGTGTCCCATAGTATTTGCTTATGCTTTCCCAGCAAAAGCTGCCAAAAATTAGGACGGAGCAACTTGCAATGCCCCTTACAAGAGCCATGCAGTACAGCATAATACAATCATAAGTCCCATTATTGGGGAGTGGGTGTCCCATAGTATTTTCTTATGCATTCCCAGCAAAAGCTGCCAAAAATTAGCACAGAGCAACTTGCAATGCCCCTTACAAGAGCCATGCAGTACAGCATATTACAAACATAAGTCCCATTATTGGGGAGTGGGTGTCCCATAGTAGTTGCTTATGCTTTCCCAGCAAAAGCTGCCAAAAATTAGGACGGAGCAACTTGCAATGCCCCTTACAAGAGCCATGCAGTACAGCATATTACAGACATAAGTTCCATTATTGGGGAGTGGGTGTCCCATAGTATTTGCTTATGCTTTCCCAGCAAAAGCTGCCAAAAATTAGGACGGAGCAACTTGCAATGCCCCTTACAAGAGCCATGCAGTACAGCATATTACAAACATAAGTCCCATTATTGGGGAGTGGGTGTCCCATAGTATTTGCTTATGCTTTCCCAGCAAAAGCTGCCAAAAATTAGGACGGAGCAACTTGCAATGCCCCTTACAAGAGCCATGCAGTACAGCATATTACAAACATAAGTCCCATTATTGCGGAGTGGGTGTCCCATAGTATTTGCTTATGCTTTCCCAGCAAAAGCTTCCAAAAATTAGGACGGAGCAACTTGCAATGCCCCTTACAAGAGCCATGCAGTACAGCATATTACAAACATAAGTCCCATTATTGGAGAGTGGGTGTCCCATAGAATTTGCTTATGCTTTCCAAGCAAAAGCTGCCAAAATATAGGACGGAGCAACTTGCAATTCCCCTTACAAGAGCCATGCAGTACAGCATATTACAAACATAAGTCCCATTATTGGGGAGTGGGTGTCCCATAGTATTTGCTTATGCTTTCCCAGCAAAAGCTGCCAAAAATTAGGACAGAGCAACTTGCAATGCCCCTTACAAGAGCCATGCAGTACAGCATATTACAAACATAAGTCCCATTATTGCGGAGTGGGTGTCCCATAGTATTTGCTTATGCTTTCCCAGCAAAAGCTGAAAAAAATTAGGACGGAGCAACTTGCAATGCCCCTTACAAGAGCCATGCAGTACAGCATATTACAAACATAAGTCCCATTATTGGGGAGTAGGTGTCCCATAGTATTTGCTTATGCTTTCCCAGTAAAAGCTGCCAAAAATTAGGACGGAGCAACTTGCAATGCCCCTTACAAGAGCCATGCAGTACAGCATATTACAAACATAAGTCCCATTATTGGGGAGTGGGTGTCCCATAGTATTTGCTTATGCTTTCCCAGCAAAAGCTGCCAAAAATTAGGACGGAGCAACTTGCAATGCCCCTTACAGGAGCCATGCAGTACAGCATATTACAAACATAAGTCCCATTATTGGGGAGTGGGTGTCCCATAGTATTTGCTTATGCTTTCCCAGCAAAAGCTGCCAAAAATTAGGACGGAGCAATTTGCAATGCCCCTTACAAGAGCCATGCAGTACAGCATATTACAAACATAAGTCCCATTATTGGGGAGTGGGTGTCCCATAGTATTTGCTTATGCTTTCCAAGCAAAAGCTGCCAAAAATTAGGATGGAGCAACTTGCAATGCCCCTTACAAGAGCCATGCAGTACAGCATATTACAATCATAAGTCCCATTATTGGGGAGTGGGTGTCCCATAGTATTTGCTTATGCATTCCCAGCAAAAGCTGCCAAAAATTAGGACGGAGCAACTTGCAATGCCCCTTACAAGAGCCATGCAGTACAGCATATTACAAACATAAGTCCCATTATTGGGGAGTGGGTGTCCCATAGTATTTGCTTATGCTTTCCCAGCAAAAGCTGCCAGAAATTAGGACGGAGCAACTTGCAATGCCCCTTACAAGAGCCATGCAGTACAGCATATTACAAACATAAGTCCCATTATTGGGGAGTGGGTGTCCCATAGTATTTGCTTATGCTTTCCCAGCAAAAGCTGCCAAAAATTAGGACGGAGCAACTTGCAATGCCCCTTACAAGAGCCATGCAGTACAGCATATTACAAACATAAGTCCCATTATTGGGGAGTGGGTGTCCCATAGTATTTGCTTATGCTTTCCCAGCAAAAGCTGCCAAAAATTAGGACAGAGCAACTTGCAATGCCCCTTACAAGAGCCATGCAGTACAGCATATTACAAACATAAGTCCCATTATTGCGGAGTGGGTGTCCCATAGTATTTGCTTATGCTTTCCCAGCAAAAGCTGAAAAAAATTAGGACGGAGCAACTTGCAATGCCCCTTACAAGAGCCATGCAGTACAGCATATTACAAACATAAGTCCCATTATTGGGGAGTAGGTGTCCCATAGTATTTGCTTATGCTTTCCCAGTAAAAGCTGCCAAAAATTAGGACGGAGCAACTTGCAATGCCCCTTACAAGAGCCATGCAGTACAGCATATTACAAACATAAGTCCCATTATTGGGGAGTGGGTGTCCCATAGTATTTGCTTATGCTTTCCCAGCAAAAGCTGCCAAAAATTAGGACGGAGCAACTTGCAATGCCCCTTACAAGAGCCATGCAGTACAGCATATTACAAACATAAGTCCCATTATTGGGGAGTGGGTGTCCCATAGTATTTGCTTATGCTTTCCCAGCAAAAGCTGCCAAAAATTAGGACGGAGCAATTTGCAATGCCCCTTACAAGAGCCATGCAGTACAGTATATTACAAGCATAAGTCCCATTATTGGGGAGTGGGTGTCCCATAGTATTTGCTTATGCTTTCCAAGCAAAAGCTGCCAAAAATTAGGATGGAGCAACTTGCAATGCCCCTTACAAGAGCCATGCAGTACAGCATATTACAAACATAAGTCCCATTATTGGGGAGTGGGTGTCCCATAGTATTTGCTTATGCTTTCCCAGCAAAAGCTGCCAGAAATTAGGACGGAGCAACTTGCAATGCCCCTTACAAGAGCCATGCAGTACAGCATATTACAAACATAAGTCCCATTATTGGGGAGTGGGTGTCCCATAGTATTTGCTTATGCTTTCCCAGCAATAGCTGCCAAAAATTAGGATGGAGCAACTTGCAATGCCCCTTACAAGAGCCATGCAGTACAGCATATTACAAACATAAGTCCCATTATTGGGGAATGGGTGTCCCATAGTATTTGCTTATGCTTTCCCAGCAAAAGCTGCCAAAAATTAGGACGGAGCAACTTGCAATGCCCCTTACAAGAGCCATGCAGTACAGCATATTACAAACATAAGTCCCATTATTGGGGAGTGGGTGTCCCATAGTATTTGCTTATGATTTCCCAGCAAAAGCTGCCAAAAATTAGGACGGAGCAACTTGCAATGCCCCTTACAAGAGCCATGCAGTACAGCATATTACAAACATAAGTCCCATTATTGGGGAGTGGGTGTCCCATAGTATTTGCTTATGCTTTCCAAGCAAAAGCTGCCAAAAATTAGGATGGAGCAACTTGCAATGCCCCTTACAAGAGCCATGCAGTACAGCATATTACAAACATAAGTCCCATTATTGGGGAGTGGGTGTCCCATAGTATTTGCTTATGCTTTCCAATCAAAAGCTGCCAAAAATTAGGACAGAGCAACTTGCAATGCCCCTTACAAGAGCCATGCAGTACAGCATATTACAATCATAAGTCCCATTATTGGGGAGTGGGTGTCCCATAGTATTTGCTTATGCATTCCCAGCAAAAGCTGCCAAAAATTAGGACGGAGCAACTTGCAATGCCCCTTACAAGAGCCATGCAGTACAGCATATTACAAACATAAGTCCCATTATTGGGGAGTGGGTGTCCCATAGTATTTGCTTATGCTTTCCCAGCAAAAGCTGCCAGAAATTAGGACGGAGCAACTTGCAATGCCCCTTACAAGAGCCATGCAGTACAGCATATTACAAACATAAGTCCCATTATTGGGGAGTGGGTGTCCCATAGTATTTGCTTATGCTTTCCCAGCAAAAGCTGCCAAAAATTAGGACGGAGCAACTTGCAATGCCCCTTACAAGAGCCATGCAGTACAGCATATTACAAACATAAGTCCCATTATTGGGGAGTGGGTGTCCCATAGTATTTGCTTATGCTTTCCCAGCAAAAGCTGCCAAAAATTAGGACGGAGCAATTTGCAATGCCCCTTACAAGAGCCATGCAGTACAGCATATTACAAACATAAGTCCCATTATTGGGGAGTGGGTGTCCCATAGTATTTGCTTATGCTTTCCCAGCAAAAGCTGCCAAAAATTAGGATGGAGCAACTTGCAATGCCCCTTACAAGAGCCATGCAGTACAGCATATTACAAACATAAGTCCCATTATTGGGGAGTGGATGTCCCATAGTATTTGCTTATGCTTTCCCAGCAAAAGCTGCCAGAAATTAGGACGGAGCAACTTGCAATGCCCCTTACAAGAGCCATGCAGTACAGCATATTACAAACATAAGTCCCATTATTGGGGAGTGGGTGTCCCATAGTATTTGCTTATGCTTTCCCAGCAAAAGCTGCCAAAAATTAGGACGGAGCAACTTGCAATGCCCCTTACAAGAGCCATGCAGTACAGCATATTACAAACATAAGTCCCATTATTGGGGAGTGGGTGTCCCATAGTATTTGCTTATGATTTCCCAGCAAAAGCTGCCAAAAATTAGGACGGAGCAACTTGCAATGCCCCTTACAAGAGCCATGCAGTACAGCATATTACAAACATAAGTCCCATTATTGGGGAGTGGGTGTCCCATAGTATTTGCTTATGCTTTCCCAGCAAAAGCTGCCAAAAATTAGGACGGAGCAATTTGCAATGCCCCTTACAAGAGCCATGCAGTACAGTATATTACAAGCATAAGTCCCATTATTGGGGAGTGGGTGTCCCATAGTATTTGCTTATGCTTTCCAAGCAAAAGCTGCCAAAAATTAGGATGGAGCAACTTGCAATGCCCCTTACAAGAGCCATGCAGTACAGCATATTACAAACATAAGTCCCATTATTGGGGAGTGGGTGTCCCATAGTATTTGCTTATGCTTTCCCAGCAAAAGCTGCCAGAAATTAGGACGGAGCAACTTGCAATGCCCCTTACAAGAGCCATGCAGTACAGCATATTACAAACATAAGTCCCATTATTGGGGAGTGGGTGTCCCATAGTATTTGCTTATGCTTTCCCAGCAATAGCTGCCAAAAATTAGGATGGAGCAACTTGCAATGCCCCTTACAAGAGCCATGCAGTACAGCATATTACAAACATAAGTCCCATTATTGGGGAATGGGTGTCCCATAGTATTTGCTTATGCTTTCCCAGCAAAAGCTGCCAAAAATTAGGACGGAGCAACTTGCAATGCCCCTTACAAGAGCCATGCAGTACAGCATATTACAAACATAAGTCCCATTATTGGGGAGTGGGTGTCCCATAGTATTTGCTTATGATTTCCCAGCAAAAGCTGCCAAAAATTAGGACGGAGCAACTTGCAATGCCCCTTACAAGAGCCATGCAGTACAGCATATTACAAACATAAGTCCCATTATTGGGGAGTGGGTGTCCCATAGTATTTGCTTATGCTTTCCAAGCAAAAGCTGCCAAAAATTAGGATGGAGCAACTTGCAATGCCCCTTACAAGAGCCATGCAGTACAGCATATTACAAACATAAGTCCCATTATTGGGGAGTGGGTGTCCCATAGTATTTGCTTATGCTTTCCAATCAAAAGCTGCCAAAAATTAGGACAGAGCAACTTGCAATGCCCCTTACAAGAGCCATGCAGTACAGCATATTACAATCATAAGTCCCATTATTGGGGAGTGGGTGTCCCATAGTATTTGCTTATGCATTCCCAGCAAAAGCTGCCAAAAATTAGGACGGAGCAACTTGCAATGCCCCTTACAAGAGCCATGCAGTACAGCATATTACAAACATAAGTCCCATTATTGGGGAGTGGGTGTCCCATAGTATTTGCTTATGCTTTCCCAGCAAAAGCTGCCAGAAATTAGGACGGAGCAACTTGCAATGCCCCTTACAAGAGCCATGCAGTACAGCATATTACAAACATAAGTCCCATTATTGGGGAGTGGGTGTCCCATAGTATTTGCTTATGCTTTCCCAGCAAAAGCTGCCAAAAATTAGGACGGAGCAACTTGCAATGCCCCTTACAAGAGCCATGCAGTACAGCATATTACAAACATAAGTCCCATTATTGGGGAGTGGGTGTCCCATAGTATTTGCTTATGCTTTCCCAGCAAAAGCTGCCAAAAATTAGGACGGAGCAATTTGCAATGCCCCTTACAAGAGCCATGCAGTACAGCATATTACAAACATAAGTCCCATTATTGGGGAGTGGGTGTCCCATAGTATTTGCTTATGCTTTCCCAGCAAAAGCTGCCAAAAATTAGGATGGAGCAACTTGCAATGCCCCTTACAAGAGCCATGCAGTACAGCATATTACAAACATAAGTCCCATTATTGGGGAGTGGATGTCCCATAGTATTTGCTTATGCTTTCCCAGCAAAAGCTGCCAGAAATTAGGACGGAGCAACTTGCAATGCCCCTTACAAGAGCCATGCAGTACAGCATATTACAAACATAAGTCCCATTATTGGGGAGTGGGTGTCCCATAGTATTTGCTTATGCTTTCCCAGCAAAAGCTGCCAAAAATTAGGACGGAGCAACTTGCAATGCCCCTTACAAGAGCCATGCAGTACAGCATATTACAAACATAAGTCCCATTATTGGGGAGTGGGTGTCCCATAGTATTTGCTTATGATTTCCCAGCAAAAGCTGCCAAAAATTAGGACGGAGCAACTTGCAATGCCCCTTACAAGAGCCATGCAGTACAGCATATTACAAACATAAGTCCCATTATTGGGGAGTGGGTGTCCCATAGTATTTGCTTATGCTTTCCAAGCAAAAGCTGCCAAAAATTAGGATGGAGCAACTTGCAATGCCCCTTACAAGAGCCATGCAGTACAGCATATTACAAACAGAAGTCTCATTATTGGGGAGTGGGTGTCCCATAGTATTTGCTTATGCTTTCCAATCAAAAGCTGCCAAAAATTAGGACAGAGCAACTTGCAATGCCCCTTACAAGAGCCATGCAGTACAGCATATTACAATCATAAGTCCCATTATTGGGGAGTGGGTGTCCCATAGTATTTGCTTATGCATTCCCAGCAAAAGCTGCCAAAAATTAGGACGGAGCAACTTGCAATGCCCCTTACAAGAGCCATGCAGTACAGCATATTACAAACATAAGTCCCATTATTGGGGAGTGGGTGTCCCATAGTATTTGCTTATGCTTTCCCAGCAAAAGCTGCCAAAAATTAGGACGGAGCAACTTGCAATGCCCCTTACAAGAGCCATGCAGTACAGCATATTACAGACATAAGTCCCATTATTGGGGAGTGGGTGTCCCATAGTATTTGCTTATGCTTTCCCAGCAAAAGCTGCCAAAAATTAGGACGGAGCAACTTGCAATGCCCCTTACAAGAGCCATGCAGTACAGCATATTACAAACATAAGTCCCATTATTGGGGAGTGTGTGTCCCATAGTATTTGCTTATGATTTCCCAGCAAAAGCTGCCAAAAATTAGGACGGAGCAACTTGCAATGCCCCTTACAAGAGCCATGCAGTACAGCATATTACAAACATAAGTCCCATTATTGGGGAGTGGGTGTCCCATAGTATTTGCTTATGCTTTCCAAGCAAAAACTGCCAAAAATTAGGATGGAGCAACTTGCAATGCCCCTTACAAGAGCCATGCAGTACAGCATATTACAAACATAAGTCCCATTATTGGGGAGTGGGTGTCCCATAGTATTTGCTTATGCTTTCCAATCAAAAGCTGCCAAAAATTAGGACAGAGCAACTTGCAATGCCCCTTACAAGAGCCATGCAGTACAGCATATTACAATCATAAGTCCCATTATTGGGGAGTGGGTGTCCCATAGCATTTGCTTATGCATTCCCAGCAAAAGCTGCCAAAAATTAGGACGGAGCAACTTGCAATGCCCCTTACAAGAGCCATGCAGTACAGCATATTACAAACATAAATCCCATTATTGGGGAGTGGGTGTCCCATAGTATTTGCTTATGCTTTCCCAGCAAAAGCTGCCAGAAATTAGGACGGAGCAACTTGCAATGCCCCTTACAAGAGCCATGCAGTACAGCATATTACAAACATAAGTCCCATTATTGGGGAGTGGGTGTCCCATAGTATTTGCTTATGCTTTCCCAGCAAAAGCTGCCAAAAATTAGGACGGAGCAACTTGCAATGCCCCTTACAAGAGCCATGCAGTACAGCATATTACAGACATAAGTCCCATTATTGGGGAGTGGGTGTCCCATAGTATTTGCTTATGCTTTCCCAGCAAAAGCTGCCAAAAATTAGGACGGAGCAACTTGCAATGCCCCTTACAAGAGCCATGCAGTACAGCATATTACAAACATAAGTCCCATTATTGGAGAGTGGGTGTCCCATAGTATTTGCTTATGCTTTCCCAGCAAAAGCTGCCAGAAATTAGGACGGAGCAACTTGCAATGCCCCTTACAAGAGCCATTGAGTATAGCATATTACAAACATAAATCCCATTATTGGGGAGTGGGTGTCCCATAGTATTTGCTTATGCTTTCCCAGCAAAAGCTGCCAGAAATTAGGACGGAGCAACTTGCAATGCCCCTTACAAGAGCCATGCAGTACAGCATATTACAAACATAAGTCCCATTATTGGGGAGTGGGTGTCCCATAGTATTTGCTTATGCTTTCCCAGCAAAAGCTGCCAAAAATTAGGACGGAGCAACTTGCAATGCCCCTTACAAGAGCCATGCAGTACAGCATATTACAGACATAAGTCCCATTATTGGGGAGTGGGTGTCCCATAGTATTTGCTTATGCTTTCCCAGCAAAAGCTGCCAAAAATTAGGACGGAGCAACTTGCAATGCCCCTTACAAGAGCCATGCAGTACAGCATATTACAAACATAAGTCCCATTATTGGAGAGTGGGTGTCCCATAGTATTTGCTTATGCTTTCCCAGCAAAAGCTGCCAGAAATTAGGACGGAGCAACTTGCAATGCCCCTTACAAGAGCCATGCAGTACAGCATATTACAATCATAAGTCTCATTATTGGGGAGTGGGTGTCCCATAGTATTTGCTTATGCTTTCCCAGCAAAAGCTGCCAAAAATTAGGACGGAGCAACTTGCAATGCCCCTTACAAGAGCCATGCAGTACAGCATATTACAAACATAAGTCCCATTATTGCGGAGTGGGTGTCCCATAGTATTTTCTTATGCTTTCCCAGCAAAAACTGCCAAAAATTAGGACGGAGCAACTTGCAATGCCCCTTACAAGAGCCATGCAGTACAGCATATTACAAACATAAGTCCCATTATTGGGGAGTGGGTGTCCCATAGTATTTGCTTATGCTTTCCCAGCAAAAGCTGCCAAAAATTAGGACGGAGCAACTTGCAATGCCCCTTACAAGAGCCATGCAGTACAGCATATTACAGACATAAGTCCCATTATTGGGGAGTGGGTGTCCCATAGTATTTGCTTATGCTTTCCCAGCAAAAGCTGCCAAAAATTAGGACCGAGCAACTTGCAATGCCCCTTACAAGAGCCATGCAGTACAGCATATTACAAACATAAGTCCCATTATTGGAGAGTGGGTGTCCCATAGAATTTGCTTATGCTTTCCAAGCAAAAGCTGCCAAAAATTATGACGGAGCAACTTGCAATGCCCCTTACAAGAGCCATGCAGTACAGCATATTACAAACATAAGTCCCATTATTGGGGAGTGGGTGTCCCATAGTATTTGCTTATGCTTTCCCAGCAAAAGCTGCCAAAAATTAGGACGGAGCAACTTGCAATGCCCCTTACAAGAGCCATGCAGTACAGCATATTACAAACATAAGTCCCATTATTGCGGAGTGGGTGTCCCATAGTATTTGCTTATGCTTTCCCAGCAAAAGCTGCCAAAAATTAGGACGGAGCAACTTGCAATGCCCCTTACAAGAGCCATGCAGTACAGCATATTACAAACATAAGTCCCATTATTGGGGAGTCGGTGTCCCATAGTATTTGCTTATGCTTTCCCAGCAAAATCTGCCAAAAATTAGGACGGAGCAACTTGCAATGCCCCTTACAAGAGCCATGCAGTACAGCATATTTCAAACATAAGTCCCATTATTGCGGAGTGGGTGTCCCATAGTATTTGCTTATGCTTTCCCAGCAAAAGCTGCCAAAAATTAGGACGGAGCAACTTGCAATGCCCCTTACAAGAGCCATGCAGTACAGCATATTAGAAACATAAGTCCCATTATTGCGGAGTGGGTGTCCCATAGTATTTGCTTATGCTTTCCCAGCAAAAGCTGCCAAAAATTAGGACGGAGCAACTTGCAATGCCCCTTACAAGAGCCATGCAGTACAGCATATTACAAACATAAGTCCCATTATTGGAGAGTGGGTGTCCCATAGAATTTGCTTATGCTTTCCAAGCAAAAGCTGCCAAAAATTAGGATGGAGCAACTTGCAATGCCCCTTACAAGAGCCATGCAGTACAGCATATTACAAACATAAGTCCCACTATTGGGGAGTGGGTGTCCCATAGTATTTGCTTATGCTTTCCCAGCAAAAGCTGCCAAAAATTAGGACGGAGCAACTTGCAATGCCCCTTACAAGAGCCATGCAGTACAGCATATTACAAACATAAGTCCCATTATTGGGGAGTGGGTGTCCCATAGAATTTGCTTATGCTTTCCAAGCAAAAGCTGCCAAAAATTAGGACGGAGCAACTTGCAATGCCCCTTACAAGAGCCATGCAGTACAGCATATTACAAACATAAGTCCCATTATTGGGGAGTGGGTGTCCCATAGTATTTGCTTATACTTTCCCAGCAAAAGCTGCCAAAAATTAGGACGGAGCAACTTGCAATGCCCCTTACAAGAGCCATGCAGTACAGCATATTACAAACATAAGTCCCATTATTGCGGAGTGGGTGTCCCATAGTATTTGCTTATGCTTTCCCAGCAAAAGCTGCCAAAAATTAGGACCGAGCAACTTGCAATGCCCCTTACAAGAGCCATGCAGTACAGCATATTACAAACATAAGTCCCATTATTGGAGAGTGGGTGTCCCATAGAATTTGCTTATGCTTTCCAAGCAAAAGCTGCCAAAAATTAGGACGGAGCAACTTGCAATGCCCCTTACAAGAGCCATGCAGTACAGCATATTACAAACATAAGTCCCATTATTGGGGAGTGGGTGTCCCATAGTATTTGCTTATGCTTTCCCAGCAAAAGCTGCCAAAAATTAGGACGGAGCAACTTGCAATGCCCCTTACAAGAGCCATGCAGTACAGCATATTACAAACATAAGTCCCATTATTGCGGAGTGGGTGTCCCATAGTATTTGCTTATGCTTTCCCAGCAAAAGCTGCCAAAAATTAGGACGGAGCAACTTGCAATGCCCCTTACAAGAGCCATGCAGTACAGCATATTACAAACATAAGTCCCACTATTGGGGAGTGGGTGTCCCATAGTATTTGCTTATGCTTTCCCAGCAAAAGCTGCCAAAAATTAGGACGGAGCAACTTGCAATGCCCCTTTCAAGAGCCATGCAGTACAGCATATTACAAACATAAGTCCCATTATTGGAGAGTGGGTGTCCCATAGAATTTGCTTATGCTTTCCAAGCAAAAGCTGCCAAAAATTAGGACGGAGCAACTTGCAATGCCCCTTACAAGAGCCATGCAGTACAGCATATTACAAACATAAGTCCCATTATTGGGGAGTGGGTGTCCCATAGTATTTGCTTATACTTTCCCAGCAAAAGCTGCCAAAAATTAGGACGGAGCAACTTGCAATGCCCCTTACAAGAGCCATGCAGTACAGCATATTACAAACATAAGTCCCATTATTGCGGAGTGGGTGTCCCATAGTATTTGCTTATGCTTTCCCAGCAAAAGCTGCCAAAAATTAGGACGGAGCAACTTGCAATGCCCCTTACAAGAGCCATGCAGTACAGCATAATACAATCATAAGTCCCATTATTGGGGAGTGGGTGTCCCATAGTATTTTCTTATGCATTCCCAGCAAAAGCTGCCAAAAATTAGGACAGAGCAACTTGCAATGCCCCTTACAAGAGCCATGCAGTACAGCATATTACAAACATAAGTCCCATTATTGGGGAGTGGGTGTCCCATAGTATTTGCTTATGCTTTCCCAGCAAAAGCTGCCAGAAATTAGGACGGAGCAACTTGCAATGCCCCTTACAAGAGCTATGCAGTACAGCATATTACAAACATAAGTCCCATTATTGGGGAGTGGGTGTCCCATAGTATTTGCTTATGCTTTCCCAGCAAAAGCTGCCAAAAATTAGGACGGAGCAACTTGCAATGCCCCTTACAAGAGCCATGCAGTACAGCATATTACAAACATAAGTCCGATTACTGGGGAGTGGGTGTCCCATAGTATTTGCTTATGCTTTCCCAGTAAAAGCTGCCAAATATTAGGACGGAGCAACTTGCAATGCCCCTTACAAGAGCCATGCAGTACAGCATATTACAAACATAAGTCCCATTATTGGGGAGTGGGTGTCCCATAGTATTTGCTTATGCTTTCCCAGCAAAAGCTGCCAAAAATTAGGACGGAGCATCTTGCAATGCCCCTTACAAGAGCCATGCAGTACAGCATATTACAAAAATAAGTCCCATTATTGGGGAGTGGGTGTCCCATAGTATTTGCTTATGCTTTCCCAGCAAAAGCTGCCAAAAATTAGGACGGAGCAACTTGCAATGCCCCTTACAAGAGCCATGCAGTACAGCATATTACAAACATAAGTCCCATTATTCGGGAGTGGGTGTCCCATGGTATTTGCTTATGCTTTCCCAGCAAAAGCTGCCAAAAATTAGGACGAGCAACTTCCAATGCCCCTGACAAGAGCCATGCAGTACAGCATATTACAAACATAAGTCCCATTATTGGGGAGTGGCTGTCCCATAGTATTTGCTTATGCTTTCCCAGCAAAAGCTGCCAAAAATTAGGACAGAGCAACTTGCAATGCCCCTTACAAGAGCCATGCAGTACAGCATATTACAATCATAAGTCCCATTATTGGGGAGTGGGTGTCCCATAGTATTTGCTTATGCATTCCCAGCAAAAGCTGCCAAAAATTAGGACGGAGCAACTTGCAATGCCCCTTACAAGAGCCATGCAGTACAGCATGTTACAAACATAAGTCCCATTATTGGGGAGTGGGTGTCCCATAGTATTTGCTTATGCTTTAGCAGCAAAAGCTGCCAGAAATTAGGACGGAGCAACTTGCAATGCCCCTTACAAGAGCCATGCAGTACAGCATATTACAAACATAAGTCCCATTATTGGGGAGTGGGTGTCCCATAGTATTTGCTTATGCTTTCCCAGCAAAAGCTGCCAAAAATTAGGACGGAGCAACTTGCAATGCCCCTTACAAGAGCCATGCAGTACAGCATATTACAAACATAAGTCCCATTATTGGAGAGTGGGTGTCCCATAGAATTTGCTTTTGCTTTCCAAGCAAAAGCTGCCAAAAATTAGGACGGAGCAACTTGCAATGCCCCTTACAAGAGCCATGCAGTACAGCATATTACAAACATAAGTCCCATTATTGGAGAGTGGGTGTCCCATAGAATTTGCTTATGCTTTCCAAGCAAAAGCTGCCAAAAATTAGGACGGAGCAACTTGCAATGCCCCTTACAAGAGCCATGCAGTACAGCATATTACAAACATAAGTCCCATTATTGGGGAGTGGGTGTCCCATAGTATTTGCTTATACTTTCCCAGCAAAAGCTGCCAAAAATTAGGACGGAGCAACTTGCAATGCCCCTTACAAGAGCCATGCAGTACAGCATATTACAAACATAAGTCCCATTATTGGAGAGTGGGTGTCCCATAGTATTTGCTTATACTTTCCCAGCAAAAGCTGCCAAAAATTAGGACCGAGCAACTTGCAATGCCCCTTACAAGAGCCATGCAGTACAGCATATTACAAACATAAGTCCCACTATTGCGGAGTGGGTGTCCCATAGTATTTGCTTATGCTTTCCCAGAAAAAGCTGCCAAAAATTAGGACGGAGCAACTTGCAATGCCCCTTACAAGAGCCATGCAGTACAGCATAATACAATCATAAGTCCCATTATTGGGGAGTGGGTGTCCCATAGTATTTTCTTATGCATTCCCAGCAAAAGCTGCCAAAAAGTAGCACAGAGCAACTTGCAATGCCCCTTACAAGAGCCATGCAGTACAGCATATTACAAACATAAGTCCCATTATTGGGGAGTGGGTGTCCCATAGTATTTGCTTATGCTTTCCCAGCAAAAGCTGCCAGAAATTAGGATGGAGCAACTTGCAATGCCCTTTACAAGAGCCATGCAGTACAGCATATTACAAACATAAGTCCCATTATTGGGGAGTGGGTGTCCCATAGTATTTGCTTATGCTTTCCCAGCAAAAGCTGCCAAAAATTAGGACGGAGCAACTTGCAATGCCCCTTACAAGAGCCATGCAGTACAGCATATTACAGACATAAGTTCCATTATTGGGGAGTGGGTGTCCCATAGTATTTGCTTATGTTTTCCCAGCAAAAGCTGCCAAAAATTAGGACGGAGCAACTTGCAATGCCCCTTACAAGAGCCATGCAGTACAGCATATTACAAACATAAGTCCCATTATTGGGGAGTGGGTGTCCCATAGTATTTGCTTATGCTTTCCCAGCAAAAGCTTCCAAAAATTAGGACGGAGCAACTTGCAATGCCCCTTACAAGAGCCATGCAGTACAGCATATTACAAACATAAGTCCCATTATTGGAGAGTGGGTGTCCCATAGAATTTGCTTATGCTTTCCAAGCAAAAGCTGCCAAAAATTAGGACGGAGCAACTTGCAATTCCCCTTACAAGAGCCATGCAGTACAGCATATTACAAACATAAGTCCCATTATTGGGGAGTGGGTGTCCCATAGTATTTGCTTATGCTTTCCCAGCAAAAGCTGCCAAAAATTAGGACGGAGCAACTTGCAATGCCCCTTACAAGAGCCATGCAGTACAGCATATTACAAACATAAGTCCCATTATTGGGGAGTGGGTGTCCCATAGTATTGGCTTATGCTTTCCCAGCAAAAGCTGCCAAAAATTAGGACGGAGCAATTTGCAATGCCCCTTACAAGAGCCATGCAGTACAGCATATTACAAACATAAGTTCCATTATTGGGGAGTGGGTGTCCCATAGTATTTGCTTATGCTTTCCCAGCAAAAGCTGCCAAAAATTAGGATGGAGCAACTTGCAATGCCCCTTACAAGAGCCATGCAGTACAGCATATTACAAACATAAGTCCCATTATTGGGGAGTGGATGTCCCATAGTATTTGCTTATGCTTTCCCAGCAAAAGCTGCCAGAAATTAGGACGGAGCAACTTGCAATGCCCCTTACAAGAGCCATGCAGTACAGCATATTACAAACATAAGTCCCATTATTGGGGAGTGGGTGTCCCATAGTATTTGCTTATGCTTTCCCAGCAAAAGCTGCCAGAAATTAGGACGGAGCAACTTGCAATGCCCCTTACAAGAGCCATGCAGTACAGCATATTACAAACATAAGTCCCATTATTGCGGAGTGGGTGTCCCATAGTATTTGCTTATGCTTTCCCAGCAAAAGCTGCCAAAAATTAGGACGGAGCAACTTGCAATGCCCCTTACAAGAGCCATGCAGTACAGCATATTACAGACATAAGTCCCATTATTGGGGAGTGGGTGTCCCATAGTATTTGCTTATGCTTTCCCAGCAAAAGCTGCCAAAAATTAGGACGGAGCAACTTGCAATGCCCCTTACAAGAGCCATGCAGTACAGCATATTACAAACATAAGTCCCATTATTGGGGAGTGGGTGTCCCATAGTATTTGCTTATGCTTTCCCAGCAAAAGCTGCCAAAAATTAGGACCGAGCAACTTGCAATGCCCCTTACAAGAGCCATGCAGTACAGCATATTACAAACATAAGTCCCATTATTGGGGAGTGGGTGTCCCATAGTATTTGCTTATGCTTTCCCAGCAAAAGCTGCCAAAAATTAGGACGGAGCAACTTGCAATGCCCCTTACAAGAGCCATGCAGTACAGCATATTACAAACATAAGTCCCATTATTGGAGAGTGGGTGTCCCATAGAATTTGCTTATGCTTTCCAAGCAAAAACTGCCAAAAATTAGGACGGAGCAACTTGCAATGCCCCTTACAAGAGCCATGCAGTACAGCATATTACAAACATAAGTCCCATTATTGGGGAGTGGGTGTCCCATAGTATTTGCTTATACTTTCCCAGCAAAAGCTGCCAAAAATTAGGACGGAGCAACTTGCAATGCCCCTTACAAGAGCCATGCAGTACAGCATATTACAAACATAAGTCCCACTATTGCGGAGTGGGTGTCCCATAGTATTTGCTTATGCTTTCCCAGCAAAAGCTGCCAAAAATTAGGACGGAGCAACTTGCAATGCCCCTTACAAGAGCCATGCAGTACAGCATAATACAATCATAAGTCCCATTATTGGGGAGTGGGTGTCCCATAGTATTTTCTTATGCATTCCCAGCAAAAGCTGCCAAAAATTAGCACAGAGCAACTTGCAATGCCCCTTACAAGAGCCATGCAGTACAGCATATTACAAACATAAGTCCCATTATTGGGGAGTGGGTGTCCCATAGTATATGCTTATGCTTTCCCAGCAAAAGCTGCCAAAAATTAGGATGGAGCAACTTGCAATGCCCCTTACAAGAGCCATGCAGTACAGCATATTACAAACATAAGACCCATTATTGGGGAGTGGGTGTCCCATAGTATTTGCTTATGCTTTCCCAGCAAAAGCTGCCAAAAATTAGGATGGAGCAACTTGCAATGCCCCTTACAAGAGCCATGCAGTACAGCATATTACAAACATAAGTCCCATTATTGGGGAGTGGATGTCCCATAGTATTTGCTTATGCTTTCCCAGCAAAAGCTGCCAGAAATTAGGACGGAGCAACTTGCAATGCCCCTTAAAAGAGCCATGCAGTACAGCATATTACAAACATAAGTCCCATTATTGGGGAGTGGGTGTCCCATAGTATTTGCTTATGCTTTCCCAGCAAAAGCTGCCAAAAATTAGGACGGAGCAACTTGCAATGCCCCTTACAAGAGCCATGCAGTACAGCATATTACAAACATAAGTCCCATTATTGGGAAGTGGGTGTCCCATAGTATTTGCTTATGCTTTCCCAGCAAAAGCTGCCAAAAATTAGGACGGAGCAACTTGCAATGCCCCTTACAAGAGCCATGCAGTACAGCATATTACAAACATAAGTCCCATTATTGGGGAGTGGGTGTCCCATAGTATTTGCTTATGATTTCCCAGCAAAAGCTGCCAAAAATTAGGACGGAGCAACTTGCAATGCCCCTTACAAGAGCCATGCAGTACAGCATATTACAGACATAAGTCCCATTATTGGGGAGTGGGTGTCCCATAGTATTTGCTTATGCTTTCCAAGCAAAAGCTGCCAAAAATTAGGATGGAGCAACTTGCAATGCCCCTTACAAGAGCCATGCAGTACAGCATATTACAAACATAAATCCCATTATTGGGGAGTGGGTGTCCCATAGTATTTGCTTATGCTTTCCCAGCAAAAGCTGCCAGAAATTAGGACGGAGCAACTTGCAATGCCCCTTACAAGAGCCATGCAGTACAGCATATTACAAACATAAGTCCCATTATTGGGGAGTGGGTGTCCCATAGTATTTGCTTATGCTTTCCCAGCAAAAGCTGCCAAAAATTAGGACGGAGCAACTTGCAATGCCCCTTACAAGAGCCATGCAGTACAGCATATTACAGACATAAGTCCCATTATTGGGGAGTGGGTGTCCCATAGTATTTGCTTATGCTTTCCCAGCAAAAGCTGCCAAAAATTAGGACGGAGCAACTTGCAATGCCCCTTACAAGAGCCATGCAGTACAGCATATTACAAACATAAGTCCCATTATTGGGGAGTGGGTGTCCCATAGTATTTGCTTATGATTTCCCAGCAAAAGCTGCCAAAAATTAGGACGGAGCAACTTGCAATGCCCCTTACAAGAGCCATGCAGTACAGCATATTACAAACATAAGTCCCATTATTGGGGAGTGGGTGTCCCATAGTATTTGCTTATGCTTTCCAAGCAAAAGCTGCCAAAAATTAGGATGGAGCAACTTGCAATGCCCCTTACAAGAGCCATGCAGTACAGCATATTACAAACATAAGTCCCATTATTGGGGAGTGGGTGTCCCATAGTATTTGCTTATGCTTTCCCAGCAAAAGCTGCCAAAAATTAGGACAGAGCAACTTGCAATGCCCCTTACAAGAGCTATGCAGTACAGCATAATACAATCATAAGTCCCATTATTGGGGAGTGGGTGTCCCATAGTATTTGCTTATGCTTTCCAAGCAAAAGCTGCCAAAAATTAGGACGGAGCAACTTGCAATGCCCCTAACAAGAGCCATGCAGTACAGCATATTACAAACATAAGTCCCATTATTGGGGAGTGGGTGTCCCATAGTATTTGCTTATGCTTTCCCAGCAAAAGCTGCCAAAAATTAGGACGGAGCAACTTGCAATGCCCCTTACAAGAGCCATGCAGTACAGCATATTACAAACATAAGTCCCATTATTGGGGAGTGGATGTCCCATAGTATTTGCTTATGCTTTCCCAGCAAAAGCTGCCAGAAATTAGGACGGAGCAACTTGCAATGCCCCTTAAAAGAGCCATGCAGTACAGCATATTACAAACATAAGTCCCATTATTGGGGAGTGGGTGTCCCATAGTATTTGCTTATGCTTTCCCAGCAAAAGCTGCCAAAAATTAGGACGGAGCAACTTGCAATGCCCCTTACAAGAGCCATGCAGTACAGCATATTACAAACATAAGTCCCATTATTGGGAAGTGGGTGTCCCATAGTATTTGCTTATGCTTTCCCAGCAAAAGCTGCCAAAAATTAGGACGGAGCAACTTGCAATGCCCCTTACAAGAGCCATGCAGTACAGCATATTACAAACATAAGTCCCATTATTGGGGAGTGGGTGTCCCATAGTATTTGCTTATGATTTCCCAGCAAAAGCTGCCAAAAATTAGGACGGAGCAACTTGCAATGCCCCTTACAAGAGCCATGCAGTACAGCATATTACAGACATAAGTCCCATTATTGGGGAGTGGGTGTCCCATAGTATTTGCTTATGCTTTCCAAGCAAAAGCTGCCAAAAATTAGGATGGAGCAACTTGCAATGCCCCTTACAAGAGCCATGCAGTACAGCATATTACAAACATAAATCCCATTATTGGGGAGTGGGTGTCCCATAGTATTTGCTTATGCTTTCCCAGCAAAAGCTGCCAGAAATTAGGACGGAGCAACTTGCAATGCCCCTTACAAGAGCCATGCAGTACAGCATATTACAAACATAAGTCCCATTATTGGGGAGTGGGTGTCCCATAGTATTTGCTTATGCTTTCCCAGCAAAAGCTGCCAAAAATTAGGACGGAGCAACTTGCAATGCCCCTTACAAGAGCCATGCAGTACAGCATATTACAGACATAAGTCCCATTATTGGGGAGTGGGTGTCCCATAGTATTTGCTTATGCTTTCCCAGCAAAAGCTGCCAAAAATTAGGACGGAGCAACTTGCAATGCCCCTTACAAGAGCCATGCAGTACAGCATATTACAAACATAAGTCCCATTATTGGGGAGTGGGTGTCCCATAGTATTTGCTTATGATTTCCCAGCAAAAGCTGCCAAAAATTAGGACGGAGCAACTTGCAATGCCCCTTACAAGAGCCATGCAGTACAGCATATTACAAACATAAGTCCCATTATTGGGGAGTGGGTGTCCCATAGTATTTGCTTATGCTTTCCAAGCAAAAGCTGCCAAAAATTAGGATGGAGCAACTTGCAATGCCCCTTACAAGAGCCATGCAGTACAGCATATTACAAACATAAGTCCCATTATTGGGGAGTGGGTGTCCCATAGTATTTGCTTATGCTTTCCCAGCAAAAGCTGCCAAAAATTAGGACAGAGCAACTTGCAATGCCCCTTACAAGAGCTATGCAGTACAGCATAATACAATCATAAGTCCCATTATTGGGGAGTGGGTGTCCCATAGTATTTGCTTATGCTTTCCAAGCAAAAGCTGCCAAAAATTAGGACGGAGCAACTTGCAATGCCCCTAACAAGAGCCATGCAGTACAGCATATTACAAACATAAGTCCCATTATTGGGGAGTGGGTGTCCCATAGTATTTGCTTATGCTTTCCCAGCAAAAGCTGCCAAAAATTAGGACGGAGCAACTTGCAATGCCCCTTACAAGAGCCATGCAGTACAGCATATTACAAACATAAGTCCCATTATTGGGGAATGGGTGTCCCATAGTATTTGCTTATGCTTTCCCAGCAAAAGCTGCCAAAAATTAGGACGGAGCAACTTGCAATGCCCCTTACAAGAGCCATGCAGTACAGCATATTACAAACATAAGTCCCATTATTGGGGAGTGGGTGTCCCATAGTATTTGCTTATGATTTCCCAGCAAAAGCTGCCAAAAATTAGGACGGAGCAACTTGCAATGCCCCTTACAAGAGCCATGCAGTACAGCATATTACAAACATAAGTCCCATTATTGGGGAGTGGGTGTCCCATAGTATTTGCTTATGCTTTCCAAGCAAAAGCTGCCAAAAATTAGGATGGAGCAACTTGCAATGCCCCTTACAAGAGCCATGCAGTACAGCATATTACAAACATAAGTCCCATTATTGGGGAGTGGGTGTCCCATAGTATTTGCTTATGCTTTCCAATCAAAAGCTGCCAAAAATTAGGACAGAGCAACTTGCAATGCCCCTTACAAGAGCCATGCAGTACAGCATATTACAATCATAAGTCCCATTATTGGGGAGTGGGTGTCCCATAGTATTTGCTTAGGCATTCCCAGCAAAAGCTGCCAAAATTTAGGACGGAGCAACTTGCAATGCCCCTTACAAGAGCCATGCAGTACAGCATATTACAAACATAAGTCCCATTATTGGGGAGTGGGTGTCCCATAGTATTTGCTTATGCTTTCCCAGCAAAAGCTGCCAGAAATTAGGACGGAGCAACTTGCAATGCCCCTTACAAGAGCCATGCAGTACAGCATATTACAAACATAAGTCCCATTATTGGGGAGTGGGTGTCCCATAGTATTTTCTTATGCTTTCCCAGCAAAAGCTGCCAAAAATTAGGACGGAGCAACTTGCAATGCCCCTTACAAGAGCCATGCAGTACAGCATATTACAAACATAAGTCCCATTATTGGGGAGTGGGTGTCCCATAGTATTTGCTTATGCTTTCCCAGCAAAAGCTGCCAAAAATTAGGACGGAGCAATTTGCAATGCCCCTTACAAGAGCCATGCAGTACAGCATATTACAAACAAAAGTCCCATTATTGGGGAGTGGGTGTCCCATAGTATTTGCTTATGCTTTCCCAGCAAAAGCTGCCAAAAATTAGGATGGAGCAACTTGCAATGCCCCTTACAAGAGCCATGCAGTACAGCATATTACAAACATAAGTCCCATTATTGGGGAGTGGATGTCCCATAGTATTTGCTTATGCTTTCCCAGCAAAAGCTGCCAGAAATTAGGACGGAGCAACTTGCAATGCCCCTTACAAGAGCCATGCAGTACAGCATATTACAAACATAAGTCCCATTATTGGGGAGTGGGTGTCCCATAGTATTTGCTTATGCTTTCCCAGCAAAAGCTGCCAAAAATTAGGACGGAGCAACTTGCAATGCCCCTTACAAGAGCCATGCAGTACAGCATATTACAGACATAAGTCCCATTATTGGGGAGTGGGTGTCCCATAGTATTTGCTTATGCTTTCCAAGCAAAAGCTGCCAAAAATTAGGATGGAGCAACTTGCAATGCCCCTTACAAGAGCCATGCAGTACAGCATATTACAAACATAAATCCCATTATTGGGGAGTGGGTGTCCCATAGTATTTGCTTATGCTTTCCCAGCAAAAGCTGCCAGAAATTAGGACGGAGCAACTTGCAATGCCCCTTACAAGAGCCATGCAGTACAGCATATTACAAACATAAGTCCCATTATTGGGGAGTGGGTGTCCCATAGTATTTGCTTATGCTTTCCCAGCAAAAGCTGCCAAAAATTAGGACGGAGCAACTTGCAATGCCCCTTACAAGAGCCATGCAGTACAGCATATTACAGACATAAGTCCCATTATTGGGGAGTGGGTGTCCCATAGTATTTGCTTATGCTTTCCCAGCAAAAGCTGCCAAAAATTAGGACGGAGCAACTTGCAATGCCCCTTACAAGAGCCATGCAGTACAGCATATTACAAACATAAGTCCCATTATTGGGGAGTGGGTGTCCCATAGTATTTGCTTATGATTTCCCAGCAAAAGCTGCCAAAAATTAGGACGGAGCAACTTGCAATGCCCCTTACAAGAGCCATGCAGTACAGCATATTACAAACATAAGTCCCATTATTGGGGAGTGGGTGTCCCATAGTATTTGCTTATGCTTTCCAAGCAAAAGCTGCCAAAAATTAGGATGGAGCAACTTGCAATGCCCCTTACAAGAGCCATGCAGTACAGCATAATACAATCATAAGTCCCATTATTGGGGAGTGGGTGTCCCATAGTATTTGCTTATGCTTTCCCAGCAAAAGCTGCCAAAAATTAGGACAGAGCAACTTGCAATGCCCCTTACAAGAGCCATGCAGTACAGCATAATACAATCATAAGTCCCATTATTGGGGAGTGGGTGTCCCATAGTATTTGCTTATGCTTTCCAATCAAAAGCTGCCAAAAATTAGGACGGAGCAACTTGCAATGCCCCTTACAAGAGCCATGCAGTACAGCATATTACAAACATAAGTCCCATTATTGGGGAGTGGGTGTCCCATAGTATTTGCTTATGCTTTCCCAGCAAAAGCTGCCAAAAATTAGGACGGAGCAACTTGCAATGCCCCTTACAAGAGCCATGCAGTACAGCATATTACAGACATAAATCCCATTATTGGGGAGTGGGTGTCCCATAGTATTTGCTTATGCTTTCCCAGCAAAAGCTGCCAAAAATTAGGACGGAGCAACTTGCAATGCCCCTTACAAGAGCCATGCAGTACAGCATATTACAAACATAAGTCCCATTATTGGGGAGTGGGTGTCCCATAGTATTTGCTTATGCTTTCCCAGCAAAAGCTGCCAAAAATTAGGACGGAGCAACTTGCAATGCCCCTTACAAGAGCCATGCAGTACAGCATATTACAAACATAAGTCCCATTATTGGGGAGTGGGTGTCCCATAGTATTTGCTTATGCTTTCCAAGCAAAAGCTGCCAAAAATTAGGATGGAGCAACTTGCAATGCCCCTTACAAGAGCCATGCAGTACAGCATATTACAAACATAAGTCCCATTATTGGGGAGTGGGTGTCCCATAGTATTTGCTTATGCTTTCCAATCAAAAGCTGCCAAAAATTAGGACAGAGCAACTTGCAATGCCCCTTACAAGAGCCATGCAGTACAGCATATTACAGACATAAGTCCCATTATTGGGGAGTGGGTGTCCCATAGTATTTGCTTATGCTTTCCCAGCAAAAGCTGCCAAAAATTAGGACGGAGCAACTTGCAATGCCCCTTACAAGAGCCATGCAGTACAGCATATTACAAACATAAGTCCCATTATTGGGGAGTGGGTGTCCCATAGTATTTGCTTATGCTTTCCCAGCAAAAGCTGCCAAAAATTAGGACCGAGCAACTTGCAATGCCCCTTACAAGAGCCATGCAGTACAGCATATTACAAACATAAGTCCCATTATTGGAGAGTGGGTGTCCCATAGAATTTGCTTATGCTTTCCAAGCAAAAGCTGCCAAAAATTAGGACGGAGCAACTTGCAATGCCCCTTACAAGAGCCATGCAGTACAGCATATTACAAACATAAGTCCCATTATTGGGGAGTGGGTGTCCCATAGTATTTGCTTATGCTTTCCCAGCAAAAGCTGCCAAAAATTAGGACGGAGCAACTTGCAATGCCCCTTACAAGAGCCATGCAGTACAGCATATTACAAACATAAGTCCCATTATTGCGGAGTGGGTGTCCCATAGTATTTGCTTATGCTTTCCCAGCAAAAGCTGCCAAAAATTAGGATGGAGCAACTTGCAATGCCCCTTACAAGAGCCATGCAGTACAGCATATTACAAACATAAGTCCCATTATTGGGGAGTCGGTGTCCCATAGTATTTGCTTATGCTTTCCCAGCAAAATCTGCCAAAAATTAGGACGGAGCAACTTGCAATGCCCCTTACAAGAGCCATGCAGTACAGCATATTACAAACATAAGTCCCATTATTGCGGAGTGGGTGTCCCATAGTATTTGCTTATGCTTTCCCAGCAAAAGCTGCCAAAAATTAGGACGGAGCAACTTGCAATGCCCCTTACAAGAGCCATGCAGTACAGCATATTACAAACATAAGTCCCATTATTGGGGAGTGGGTGTCCCATAGTATTTGCTTATGCTGTACCAGCAAAAGCTGCCAAAAATTAGGACGGAGCAACTTGCAATGCCCCTTACAAGAGCCATGCAGTACGGCATATTACAAACATAAGTCCCATTATTGGGGAGTGGGTGTCCCATAGTATTTGCTTATGATTTCCCAGCAAAAGCTGCCAAAAATTAGGACGGAGCAACTTGCAATGCCCCTTACAAGAGCCATGCAGTACAGCATATTACAGATATAAGTCCCATTATTGGGGAGTGGGTGTCCCAGAGTATTTGCTTATGCTTTCCAAGCAAAAGCTGCCAAAAATTAGGATGGAGCAACTTGCAATGCCCCTTACAAGAGCCATGCAGTACAGCATATTACAAACATAAGTCCCATTATTGGGGAGTGGGTGTCCCATAGTATTTGCTTATGCTTTCCAATCAAAAGCTGCCAAAAATTAGGACAGAGCAACTTGCAATGCCCCTTACAAGAGCCATGCAGTACAGCATATTACAATCATAAGTCCCATTATTGGGGAGTGGGTGTCCCATAGTATTTGCTTATGCATTCCCAGCAAAAGCTGCCAAAAATTAGGACGGAGCAACTTGCAATGCCCCTTACAAGAGCCATGCAGTACAGCATATTACAAACATAAATCCCATTATTGGGGAGTGGGTGTCCCATAGTATTTGCTTATGCTTTCCCAGCAAAAGCTGCCAGAAATTAGGACGGAGCAACTTGCAATGCCCCTTACAAGAGCCATGCAGTACAGCATATTACAGACATAAGTCCCATTATTGGGGAGTGGGTGTCCCATAGTATTTGCTTATGCTTTCCCAGCAAAAGCTGCCAAAAATTAGGACGGAGCAACTTGCAATGCCCCTTACAAGAGCCATGCAGTACAGCATATTACAGACATAAGTCCCATTATTGGGGAGTGGGTGTCCCATAGTATTTGCTTATGCTTTCCCAGCAAAAGCTGCCAAAAATTAGGACGGAGCAACTTGCAATGCCCCTTACAAGAGCCATGCAGTACAGCATATTACAAACATAAGTCCCATTATTGGGGAGTGGGTGTCCCATAGTATTTGCTTATGATTTCCCAGCAAAAGCTGCCAAAAATTAGGACGGAGCAACTTGCAATGCCCCTTACAAGAGCCATGCAGTACAGCATATTACAAACATAAGTTCCATTATTGGGGAGTGGGTGTCCCATAGTATTTGCTTATGCTTTCCAATCAAAAGCTGCCAAAAATTAGGACAGAGCAACTTGCAATGCCCCTTACAAGAGCCATGCAGTACAGCATATTACAATCATAAGTCCCATTATTGGGGAGTGGGTGTCCCATAGTATTTGCTTATGCATTCCCAGCAAAAGCTGCCAAAAATTAGGACGGAGCAACTTGCAATGCCCCTTACAAGAGCCATGCAGTACAGCATATTACAAACATAAATCCCATTATTGGGGAGTGGGTGTCCCATAGTATTTGCTTATGCTTTCCCAGCAAAAGCTGCCAGAAATTAGGACGGAGCAACTTGCAATGCCCCTTACAAGAGCCATGCAGTACAGCATATTACAAACATAAGTCCCATTATTGGGGAGTGGGTGTCCCATAGTATTTGCTTATGCTTTCCCAGCAAAAGCTGCCAAAAATTAGGACGGAGCAACTTGCAATGCCCCTTACAAGAGCCATGCAGTACAGCATATTACAGACATAAGTCCCATTATTGGGGAGTGGGTGTCCCATAGTATTTGCTTATGCTTTCCCAGCAAAAGCTGCCAAAAATTAGGACGGAGCAACTTGCAATGCCCCTTACAAGAGCCATGCAGTACAGCATATTACAAACATAAGTCCCATTATTGGGGAGTGGGTGTCCCATAGTATTTGCTTATGCTTTCCCAGCAAAAGCTGCCAAAAATTAGGACCGAGCAACTTGCAATGCCCCTTACAAGAGCCATGCAGTACAGCATATTACAAACATAAGTCCCATTATTGGAGAGTGGGTGTCCCATAGAATTTGCTTATGCTTTCCAAGCAAAAGCTGCCAAAAATTAGGATGGAGCAACTTGCAATGCCCCTTACAAGAGCCATGCAGTACAGCATATTACAAACATAAGTCCCATTATTGGGGTGTGGGTGTCCCATAGTATTTGCTTATGCTTTCCCAGCAAAAGCTGCCAAAAATTAGGACGGAGCAATTTGCAATGCCCCTTACAAGAGCCATGCAGTACAGCATATTACAAACATAAGTCCCATTATTGCGGAGTGGGTGTCCCATAGTATTTGCTTATGCTTTCCCAGCAAAAGCTGCCAAAAATTAGGACGGAGCAACTTGCAATGCCCCTTACAAGAGCCATGCAGTACAGCATATTACAAACATAAGTCCCATTATTGGGGAGTGGGTGTCCCATAGTATTTGCTTATGCTTTCCAAGCAAAAGCTGCCAAAAATTAGGATGGAGCAACTTGCAATGCCCCTTACAAGAGCCATGCAGTACAGCATATTACAAACATAAGTCCCATTATTGGGGAGTGGGTGTCCCATAGTATTTGCTTATGCTTTCCAATCAAAAGCTGCCAAAAATTAGGACAGAGCAACTTGCAATGCCCCTTACAAGAGCCATGCAGTACAGCATATTACAATCATAAGTCCCATTATTGGGGAGTGGGTGTCCCATAGTATTTGCTTATGCATTCCCAGCAAAAGCTGCCAAAAATTAGGACGGAGCAACTTGCAATGCCCCTTACAAGAGCCATGCAGTACAGCATATTACAAACATAAATCCCATTATTGGGGAGTGGGTGTCCCATAGTATTTGCTTATGCTTTCCCAGCAAAAGCTGCCAGAAATTAGGACGGAGCAACTTGCAATGCCCCTTACAAGAGCCATGCAGTACAGCATATTACAAACATAAGTCCCATTATTGGGGAGTGGGTGTCCCATAGTATTTGCTTATGCTTTCCCAGCAAAAGCTGCCAAAAATTAGGACGGAGCAACTTGCAATGCCCCTTACAAGAGCCATGCAGTACAGCATATTACAGACATACGTCCCATTATTGGGGAGTGGGTGTCCCATCGTATTTGCTTATGCTTTCCCAGCAAAAGCTGCCAAAAATTAGGACGGAGCAACTTGCAATGCCCCTTACAAGAGCCATGCAGTACAGCATATTACAAACATAAGTCCCATTATTGGGGAGTGGGTGTCCCATAGTATTTGCTTATGCTTTCCCAGCAAAAGCTGCCAAAAATTAGGACGGAGCAACTTGCAATGCCCCTTACAAGAGCCATGCAGTACAGCATATTACAAACATAAGTCCCATTATTGGGGAGTCGGTGTCCCATAGTATTTGCTTATGCTTTCCCAGCAAAATCTGCCAAAAATTAGGACGGAGCAACTTGCAATGCCCCTTACAAGAGCCATGCAGTACAGCATATTACAAACATAAGTCCCATTATTGCGGAGTGGGTGTCCCATAGTATTTGCTTATGCTTTCCCAGCAAAAGCTGCCAAAAATTAGGACGGAGCAACTTGCAATGCACCTTACAAGAGCCATGCAGTACAGCATATTAGAAACATAAGTCCCATTATTGCGGAGTGGGTGTCCCATAGTATTTGCTTATGCTTTCCCAGCAAAAGCTGCCAAAAATTAGGACGGAGCAACTTGCAATGCCCCTTACAAGAGCCATGCAGTACAGCATATTACAAACATAAATCCCATTATTGGGGAGTGGGTGTCCCATAGTATTTGCTTATGCTTTCCCAGCAAAAGCTGCCAGAAATTAGGACGGAGCAACTTGCAATGCCCCTTACAAGAGCCATGCAGTACAGCATATTACAAACATAAGTCCCATTATTGGGGAGTGGGTGTCCCATAGTATTTGCTTATGCTTTCCCAGCAAAAGCTGCCAAAAATTAGGACGGAGCAACTTGCAATGCCCCTTACAAGAGCCATGCAGTACAGCATATTACAGACATACGTCCCATTATTGGGGAGTGGGTGTCCCATCGTATTTGCTTATGCTTTCCCAGCAAAAGCTGCCAAAAATTAGGACGGAGCAACTTGCAATGCCCCTTACAAGAGCCATGCAGTACAGCATATTACAAACATAAGTCCCATTATTGGGGAGTGGGTGTCCCATAGTACTTGCTTATGCTTTCCCAGCAAAAGCTGCCAAAAATTAGGACGGAGCAACTTGCAATGCCCCTTACAAGAGCCATGCAGTACAGCATATTACAAACATAAGTCCCATTATTGGGGAGTCGGTGTCCCATAGTAGTTGCTTATGCTTTCCCAGCAAAATCTGCCAAAAATTAGGACGGAGCAACTTGCAATGCCCCTTACAAGAGCCATGCAGTACAGCATATTACAAACATAAGTCCCATTATTGCGGAGTGGGTGTCCCATAGTATTTGCTTATGCTTTCCCAGCAAAAGCTGCCAAAAATTAGGACGGAGCAACTTGCAATGCCCCTTACAAGAGCCATGCAGTACAGCATATTAGAAACATAAGTCCCATTATTGGGGAGTGGGTGTCCCATAGTATTGGCTTATGCTTTCCCAGCAAAAGCTGCCAAAAATTAGGACGGAGCAACTTGCAATGCCCCTTACAAGAGCCATGCAGTACAGCATATTACAAACATAAGTCCCATTATTGCGGAGTGGGTGTCCCATAGTATTTGCTTATGCTTTCCCAGCAAAAGCTGCCAAAAATTAGGACGGAGCAACTTGCAATGCCCCTTACAAGAGCCATGCAGTACAGCATATTACAAACATAAGTCCCATTATTGGGGAGTGGGTGTCCCATAGTATTTGCTTATGCTTTCCAAGCAAAAGCTGCCAAAAATTAGGATGGAGCAACTTGCAATGCCCCTTACAAGAGCCATGCAGTACAGCATATTACAAACATAAGTCCCATTATTGGGGAGTGGGTGTCCCATAGTATTTGCTTATGCTTTCCAATCAAAAGCTGCCAAAAATTAGGACAGAGCAACTTGCAATGCCCCTTACAAGAGCCATGCAGTACAGCATATTACAATCATAAGTCCCATTATTGGGGAGTGGGTGTCCCATAGTATTTGCTTATGCATTCCCAGCAAAAGCTGCCAAAAATTAGGACGGAGCAACTTGCAATGCCCCTTACAAGAGCCATGCAGTACAGCATATTACAAACATAAATCCCATTATTGGGGAGTGGGTGTCCCATAGTATTTGCTTATGCTTTCCCAGCAAAAGCTGCCAGAAATTAGGACGGAGCAACTTGCAATGCCCCTTACAAGAGCCATGCAGTACAGCATATTACAAACATAAGTCCCATTATTGGGGAGTGGGTGTCCCATAGTATTTGCTTATGCTTTCCCAGCAAAAGCTGCCAAAAATTAGGACGGAGCAACTTGCAATGCCCCTTACAAGAGCCATGCAGTACAGCATATTACAGACATAAGTCCCATTATTGGGGAGTGGGTGTCCCATCGTATTTGCTTATGCTTTCCCAGCAAAAGCTGCCAAAAATTAGGACGGAGCAACTTGCAATGCCCCTTACAAGAGCCATGCAGTACAGCATATTACAAACATAAGTCCCATTATTGGGGAGTGGGTGTCCCATAGTATTTGCTTATGCTTTCCCAGCAAAAGCTGCCAAAAATTAGGACCGAGCAACTTGCAATGCCCCTTACAAGTGCCATGCAGTACAGCATATTACAAACATAAGTCCCATTATTGGAGAGTGGGTGTCCCATAGAATTTGCTTATGCTTTCCAAGCAAAAGCTGCCAAAAATTAGGACGGAGCAACTTGCAATGCCCCTTACAAGAGCCATGCAGTACAGCATATTACAAACATAAGTCCCATTATTGGGGAGTGGGTGTCCCATAGTATTTGCTTATGCTTTCCCAGCAAAAGCTGCCAAAAATTAGGACGGAGCAACTTGCAATGCCCCTTACAAGAGCCATGCAGTACAGCATATTACAAACATAAGTCCCATTATTGCGGAGTGGGTGTCCCATAGTATTTGCTTATGCTTTCCCAGCAAAAGCTGCCAAAAATTAGGATGGAGCAACTTGCAATGCCCCTTACAAGAGCCATGCAGTACAGCATATTACAAACATAAGTCCCATTATTGGGGAGTCGGTGTCCCATAGTATTTGCTTATGCTTTCCCAGCAAAATCTGCCAAAAATTAGGACGGAGCAACTTGCAATGCCCCTTACAAGAGCCATGCAGTACAGCATATTACAAACATAAGTCCCATTATTGCGGAGTGGGTGTCCCATAGTATTTGCTTATGCTTTCCCAGCAAAAGCTGCCAAAAATTAGGACGGAGCAACTTGCAATGCCCCTTACAAGAGCCATGCAGTACAGCATATTAGAAACATAAGTCCCATTATTGCGGAGTGGGTGTCCCATAGTATTTGCTTATGCTTTCCCAGCAAAAGCTGCCAAAAATTAGGACGGAGCAACTTGCAATGCCCCTTACAAGAGCCATGCAGTACAGCATATTACAAACATAAGTCCCATTATTGGAGAGTGGGTGTCCCATAGAATTTGCTTATGCTTTCCAAGCAAAAGCTGCCAAAAATTAGGATGGAGCAACTTGCAATGCCCCTTACAAGAGCCATGCAGTACAGCATATTACAAACATAAGTCCCACTATTGGGGAGTGGGTGTCCCATAGTATTTGCTTATGCTTTCCCAGCAAAAGCTGCCAAAAATTAGGACGGAGCAACTTGCAATGCCCCTTACAAGAGCCATGCAGTACAGCATATTACAAACATAAGTCCCATTATTGGGGAGTGGGCGTCCCATAGTATTTGCTTATGCTTTCCCAGCAAAAGCTGCCAAAAATTAGGACGGAGCAACTTGCAATGCCTTTTACAAGAGCCATGCAGTACAGCATATTACAAACATAAGTCCCATTATTGGAGAGTGGGTGTCCCATAGTATTTGCTTATGCTTTCCCAGCAAAAGCTGCCAAAAATTAGGACGGAGCAACTTGCAATGCCTTTTACAAGAGCCATGCAGTACAGCATATTACAAACATAAGTCCCATTATTGGAGAGTGGGTGTCCCATAGTATTTGCTTATGCTTTCCCAGCAAAAGCTGCCAGAAATTAGGACGGAGCAACTTGCAATGCCCCTTACAAGAGCCATGCAGTACAGCATACTACAAACATAAAGGCCCCGTCACACATAACGAGATCGCTAGCGAGATCGCTGATGAGTCACGTTTTGGTGACGCAATAGCGATCTCTCTAGCGATCTCGTTATGTCTGACAGGTAGCAACGATCAGGCCCCTGCTGTGAGATCGCTGATCGTTACAAAGCTTCCTGGACCATTCCTGGGTCACTGCGCTCCCGCTGGGCAGTGTGCATCGCTGTATTTGACACCTTGTCAACGACCTCACTAGCGATTCAGAACTGAGACACGTAGAGGTGCATAAATTGGACTTTTCTGCGTTCATCGTGCCCGATTGGTGGTCGCTACTGCGTCCTTGTTTTTTCAGATCCCACCAGCGTTCTCCGGTTGTGACTCCACTTTGAACAAATCAGTCATCTTTGGCGAAGTAGGTATTGTTTGGGGTCTCAAATGAGTTTCCATTTTTAATTCATTTATAGGACATCTACCAATTATCTGCTATCATTGCTCTTCAGGGAGTGAGGGCTTGGCTTCAATAGCGATCTCGTTAGCGATCTCGTTATGTGTGACGGGGCACCAGGACCGTTAAAATACTGGCAGCAGTTGTCGAGGCAGGTCTTCGCATCATGGGTGTTTCTGCCATGTCCCACTGGTTGAAGGCCTGCAATTGCAGGATTGTTTGCACGCTATTCACCGAGCTCCACTTCCCCATTGGCTCGGTCCACAGAGTCCACAAAGCCAGGCGGACAGTACGTAATTGCATCACGTCGACGAAGAAAGTTTTGAAGCGTGCAACAGGCCAAAAGAACAGAGTCTATTGATTTAAGCTTCATGTTAATTGGCGTATGAAAAACTCTGAAGCGGTTGGCCACGACAGCGTGTCAGAAAACGTGCTGTGTGGGTGTGTGTGCACGAGACCCCTAAAATATCTGCCCATGCAAAAGCATATATATACAGATAGAAGCCAAGCCCTCCCTCCCTGAAGAGCAATGATAGCAGATAATTGGTAGATGTCCTATAAATGAATTAAAAATGGAAACTCATTTGAGACCCCAAACAATACCTACTTCGCTAAAGATGTCTGATTTGTTCAAAGTGGAGTCACAGCCGGAGAACGCTGGTGGGATCTGAAAAAACAAGGACGCAGTAGCGACCACCAATCGGGGACGATGAACGCAGAAAAGTCCAATTTATGCACCTCTACGTGTCTCAGTTCTGAATCGCTAGCGAGGTCGTTGACAAGGTGTCAAATACAGCGATGCACACTGCCCAGCGGGAGCGCAACGACCCAGGAATGGTCCAGGAAGCTTTGTAATGATCAGCGATCTCACAGCAGGGGCCTGATCGTTGCTACCTGTCAGACATAACGAGATCGCTAGCGAGATCGCTATTGCGTCACCAAAACGTGACTCATCAGCGATCTCGCTAGCGATCTCGTTATGTGTGACGGGGCCTTAAGTCCCATTATTGGGGAGTGGGTGTCCCATAGTATTTGCTTATGCTTTCCCAGCAAGAGCTGCCAAAAATTAGGACGGAGCAACTTGCAATGCCCCTTACAAGAGCCATGCAGTACAGCATATTACAAACATAAGTCCCATTATTGGGGAGTGGGTGTCCCATAGTATTTGCTTATGCTTTCCCAGCAAAAGCTGCCAAAAATTAGGACGGAGCAACTTGCAATGCCCCTTACAAGAGCCATGCAGTACAGCATATTACAAATATAAGTCCCATTATTGGGGAGTGGGTGTCCCATAGTATTTGCTTATGCTTTCCCAGCAAAAGCTGCAAAAACTTAGGATGGAGCAACTTGCAATGCCCCTTACAAGAGCCATGCAGTACAGCATATTACAAATATAAGTCCCATTATTGGGGAGTGGGTGTCCCATAGTATTTGCTTATGCCTTGCATGCAAAAGCTGCCAAAAATAAGGACGGAGGAACTTGCAATGCTGGCACCCTGGTGGTATAGTGGTGGTGGAGGCTGAGGATAAGGAGAAGAAGATTAAACAGCCGAAACGAGGAAGCGTATACCCATGTGTGGGTGTGAAGTGGTGCATGTGAATACACCTCCCGACGTAACACAGTGGATTTGACTTTATGATACTCTGCTGTCATTTGGTGGTGATGAGAAGTCTGGCCCAATCCAGCCCTTGTTCATTTTGATAAGGGTCAGCTTGTCAGCATTGTCAGTTGACAGGCGAGTGCGCTTATCAGTTATAATTCCCCCAGCGGCACTATAAACACGCTCCGATAACACGCTAGCGGCAGGGCAGGCCAGGACCTCCAAGGCGTACAGAGCCAGTTCATTCCAAGTGTCCAGCTTGGATACCCAATAATTAAAAGGCACAGAGGAATCACGGAGGACGCTGGTACGATCGGCAAGGTACTCCCTCACCATCTTTTGAAACTTTCCACTCCTTGTGAGAGTACCCCGCGCCTCAGGGCCTGTAAGCTGGGCGGGTGTCAGAAAACTGTCCCAGAACGTTGACAGTGTTCCCCTGCCTCTGCTGGATTGGAGTTGCTTCTCTCTCGCCTGTACGCCTTGGTTGGGCAACGAACTGTGACCTCTGCCGCTAGCGTGTTCAGATGGGAATTTTTTTTAAGAGTTCTGCAGCAAGGGCCTTCTGGTATTGCCCCATTTTTGTAAACCTCTCCACCTCAGGAATAAGAGAGTGAAAGTTCTCCTTGTAGCGGGGGTCTACAAGTGTCACCAACCAGTAATGACTGTCAACCAACATTTTGACAACGCAAGGGTCACGGTTAAGGCAGCGTAACATAAAGTCAGCCATGCGTGCCAGACTGGTAACGGGCAATATTTCCGTGTCCTCACCAAGATGACGACTGACCATGCTCTCCTCCTCCTCCTCCTCTTCCTCCTCCCCCCTGTCCTCAGGCCACCCACGCTGAACCGACGGTATGACACTTGTACAGGTACTACCGTTTACAACGCATGATAGCAGCTCCTGTTCTTCCTCCTCCTCCTCCTCTCCCTCATTGTCCCCCAATGCACGTTGGGATGAGATGAGGCTGGGCTGTGTGTAAGCGCCCGCTATGGCTTCTTGATCCATCTCATCATACTCTGACTGCAATGCCTCCTCTTTAATTCTCTGCAGAGAGCGTTGCAAAAGACAGACAAGTGGGATGCTGACACTAATGATGGCGTCATCGCCACTCACCATCTTGGTGGCCTCCTCAAAGTTTGTCAGGATGGTACATGTGTCAGACATCCAGGTCCACTCCTGAGGTCTTATGTGTGGAGTCTGACCTGAATATCGACGGCCTTGTTGCAGCTGGTACTCCACAACTGCTCTCTTCTGCTCACAAATCCTTTGCAACATGTGGAGGGTAGAGTTCCAACGTGTGGGGACATCACACACCAGTCAGTGTGCCAGAAGCTGCAAACGCTGCTGCAACACAGCAAGGGTGGCGGAAGCTGTAGCCGACTTCTGAAAATGAGCTGACAGGCGGCGTACTTTCACGAGCAGATCTGGCAACTCGGGGTGCGATTTAAGAAACCGCTGAACCACGAGGTTAGGCACATGAGCCAGGCATGGTACGTGTGTGATCTCACCTCGCCTCAGAGCCGCCACCAGGTTACGGCCATTGTCACACACGACCATGCCGGGATGTAGGTTCAGCGGTCTCAGCCACAGATCTGCCTGCTCTTTCAAAGCTGTCCACAACTCACAAGCAGTGTGAGGTTTATCACCTAAGCTTATGAGTTTCAGTACAGCCTGTTGCCGCTTGGCGGAGGCAGTACTGCAATGCTTCCAGCTTGTAACTGATGTGGTGATATCTGAGATGGAGGCTGAACATGAGGAGGAGGAGGAGGATGCGCAGGAGCTGTACACTGTGGGGGCAACTCTGACTGACATAGGGCCCGCAATCCTCGGTGTGGGGAGGATGTGTTCCATCCCAAGGTCCGACTGGGTCCCGGCTTCCACTATGTTTACCCAGTGTGCCGTCAGAGAGATGTACCATCCCTGGCCACAAGCACTTGTCCACGTGTCCGTTGTCAGGTGGACTCTCCCAGTAACTGCGTTGTTGAGGGCACGGCAGATGCTTTGGGACACGTGCTTGTGTAGTGCGGGGATGGCACACCGGGCAAAATAGTGTCGGCTGGGGACCGAGTACCGAGGGACGGCCACCGCCATAAGATTGCGGAAGGATTCCGTCTCCACCAGCCTAAAAGGCAGCATTTCCAATGCAAGCAGTCGTGAAATGTGCGAATTTAGGAATGTGGCCTGTGGGGCGTTAGCTGCGAATTTCCGCTTTCGTTCAAAGGTCTGGGATATGGACAATTGAACGCTGCGGTGGGACATGGACATGGACGTTGATGCTGTTTCTTGAGAAACTGCCATAACAAGTGAAGACTGAGAGGAGGGGGCATCTTTACATGCAGTATGGACAGGGGATTGCCTTGCACACACAACAGGGGGTTCTATTGCACGCACAACAGTGGAAGAAGCAGTGGTGACACCCGCTGACACTGGTCGTGGACCCTGGGTTTCGCCCCACAAAGTCGGGTGCTTTGCTGCTATGTGCCTGATCATGCTGGTGGTGGTCAGGCTGGTAGTTTTGTCACCTCTGCTGATGCTGGCATGGCAGGTGGAACATATGGCCTTTTTGGGGTTATCAGCAGAGTCTTTAAAAAAATTCCAGACTCTGGAAGACCTACCGCTTGTACTGGCAACGTCCCTCGTGTTGGTGTTACGGGGAAGGTTGCCTGCCTTCTGTCTGCAGCCACCACACTGCTTCTTCCTGCCTGTTGGGGTACTCTGCCTCCCTCCCCCTGTGTGCTGCTGGCCTCACTCTGCATGTCCTCCTTCCACGTTGGGTCAGTTACTAGATCATCCACCACCTCCTCCTCTTCCACTTGCGCACCACGATCCTCCTCCTCACTTCCTGGCAATTGTGTCTCGTCATCGTCCACCTCTTGTGACAGATTGCCAACGTCGACTTCCTGTGGCAGTGGCTGTTCAAATATTTGGGCATCGCAACATGGGATCTCCTCTTCCACCACTTCAAGCGTATCAGGCGAGGGGCCCAAATATGGAAATGGACTAGTGAACAGCTCTTCAGAGTGTCCAAGTGTGGGATCACTTGCTGTCTGACGACACTCGGCATGGTGGGAGTAAGGAGCATCAGGGTGAGGAGGAGTATGCGGTCGAGACTCACGGCTACTAACAGTTGACCGTGTGGAAGACAGACCGGAGGTGGTGGTGCCCAGGTAACTTAAAGTATTAACTGCTATCCAATTAATAACCTGTTCAAACTGATCAGTTCTCAATACTGGTGTTGTTCTGTGCTTCCCTAGTAATTCGGTCAAGAAGTGGGAGCGAGAAGATGTGGCTGTTGGTTGTGGTACATTTTCACCTTGGCCACGGCCCCATCCTCTGCACGAACCATCACCAGAACGTCCACTTCCACGTCCCTTGCCACGCGCCTTGCCCATTGTAAATGAAGTAAAATAGCTTACACTTGCACTATCAATGGAAAGAGGGTAATAAAGAGTAGATTAGAACCGTGGAAGAGGAAAACCACAGTTATTGTTTACTGGGGTATACCACACTTTTTTAAATAGAGATATTTGCGGCTGAACAGTGAGCGACACACTCAAACTGCTTTTTTTTAGATACCAAAGGCCCAAAACTGGATAGTACAGCGATTTGACCCGTGGAACTGCGAAACCACACTGGGATTTCGGGCCTACACAAGACTATTTTCAACAGATATATTTTTGTGTCACAACAGTCAGGAGACACTACTGTTTTTCTTTACGGAAAAAACTACCAAAAGCTGAATAATAGAGATTTTTTACCGTGGGATGGCAAAATCACAGTTATTGTTTACTGTGGTATACCACACTTTTTTAAATAGAGATATTTGCGGCTGAACAGTGAGCGACACACTCAAACTGCTTTTTTTTTAGATACCAAAGGCCCAAAACTGGATAGTACAGCGATTTGACCGTGGAACTGCGAAACCACACTGGGATGTCGGGCCTACACAAGACTATTTTCAACAGATATATTTTTGTGTCACAACACTCAGGAGACACTACTGTTTTTCTTTACGGAAAAAACTACCAAAAGCTGAATAATAGAGATTTTTTACCGTGGGATGGCAAAACCACAGTTATTTGGGTATACCACACTTTTTTAAATAGAGATATTTGCGGCTGAACAGTGAGCGACACACTCAAACTGCTTTTTTTTTAGATACCAAAGGCCCAAAACTGGATAGTACAGCGATTTGACCGTGGAACTGCGAAACCACACTGGGATGTCGGGCCTACACAAGACTATTTTCAACAGATATATTTTTGTGTCACAACAGTCAGGAGACACTACTGTTTTTCTTTACGGAAAAAACTACCAAAAGCTGAATAATAGAGATTTTTTACCGTGGGATGGCAAAACCACAGTTATTGTTTACTGGGGTATACCACACTTTTTTAAATAGAGATATTTGCGGCTGAACAGTGAGCGACACACTCAAACTGCTTTTTTTTTAGATACCAAAGGCCCAAAACTGGATAGTACAGCGATTTGACCGTGGAACTGCGAAACCACACTGGGATGTCGGGCCTACACAAGACTATTTTCAACAGATATATTTTTGTGTCACAACAGTCAGGAGACACTACTGTTTTTCTTTACGGAAAAAACTACCAAAAGCTGAATAATAGAGATTTTTTACCGTGGGATGGCAAAACCACAGTTATTGTTTACTGGGGTATACCACACTTTTTTAAATAGAGATATTTGCGGCTGAACAGTGAGCAAACTGTTTTTTTTTAGATACAAATGGCCCAAAATGGATAATACAGAGGTTTGAACCGTGGAAGTGCAAAACAACATTTCTGTTTCTCTAGCCTACACCAGACTATTTTCAACAGTTATATTTGTGTCTGAAAAATCAGAGACACGCTTTTTTTTTGGGGGGGGGGACACACCAAAAGGTTAATAAGACGGGTATTTGTACAGTGTGAAGGAGGAAAAAAAAGGAGGATTTAGATGAAAAAAAAAGGATTTTTCCTGGCCCCCGACGCCTGGTGCTAAGTCCAGCAATTTCAGCAACAGGAGCACCCAGGACTGTAATGCAGCCTTTGCTGGTATAACCACTGTGTCTCCTATACAGCCTGCCTGCCTGGTATCTGGGATGAATATTAGTCCTGAAAAGGACTGTTTGTTTGTTCTGGCAGCCTTTACAGACCCTACACTAACTATTTCGCAGTTTACATCTCTCCCTAAATCAGCAGCGCTGTCCCTACACTGTCTAATCCGGAGTGACTGAGTCCAAGATGGCGGCGCCCCGTTTTAAATACTCGAGGTGACGCTGTGCGGCCAGCCAATCACTGTAATGCTCACAACCAACATGGCTGCAGCATTACAGTGACTGGCTGGCAATCCCTGCATGTTCATTGGCTCTGTAAAGAGAGCCAAACATGCAGGGCGGAGACCCGAGCTTCCGCCCGATTAACCCGGAAATGCTCGGTGCTTCCCGAACATCCCGAGTAGCGTGATGCTCGGGCGAGTACCGAGCAGTGTCGAGCATGTTCGCTCAACACTAGTGAGGATACATTAGGTGAGGGTAGAGCTGGTCGTGCAGTGGTGGTTACTGCAGTTTGTAGGCTTGTCGGAAGAGGTGAGTCTTCAGGTTTCTTTTGTAGGTTTCCACGGTCGGCGAGAGTCTGATGTGTTGGGGTAGAGAGTTCCAGAGTAGGGGGGATGCACGGGAGAAATCTTGTATACGATTGTGGGAGGAGGAGATAAGAGGGGAGTAGAGAAGGAGATCTTGTGAGGATCGGAGGTTGCGTGCAGGTAAGTACCAGGAGACTAGGGTAAGTACCAGGAGACTAGGTCACAGATGTATGGGGGAGACAGGTTGTGGATGGCTTTGTATGCCATGGTTAGAGTTTTGAACTGGATTCTCTGGGCAATGGGGAGCCAGTGAAGAGATTGACAGAGAGGAGAGGCCAGGGAATAGCGGGGGTACAGGTGAATTAGTCGAGCAGCAGAGTTTAGGATAGATTGGAGAGGCGTAAGAGTGTTCTAAGGGAGGCCACGGAGCAGGAGGTTGCAGTAGTCGAGGCGGGATATGATGAGGGCATGCACTAGTGTTTTTGCAGAGTCTTTGCTGAGGAATGCAAGGATCCAGGAGATGTTTTTGAGTTGGAGTCGGCAGGAAGTGGAAAGGGCTTGGATATGTGGCTTGAAGGAGAGATCAGAGTCCAGGGTTACTCCAAGGCAGCGAGCTTGTGGGACTGGGGAGAGTGAACAGCCATTGACGTTGATGGCTAGGTCAGATGGGGGATGTGAATGAGAGGGTGGAAAGATGATGAACTCTGTTTTATCTATGTTGAGTTTTAGAAATCTGTCAGAGAAGAAGGATGACATGGCGGACAGACATTGTGGGATTTTGGTTAGTAGGGAGGAGATATCGGGTCCAGAGAGGTAGATCTGTGTGTCGTCAGCATAGAGGTGATACTGAAAACAGTGAGACTTTATGAGCTGTCCCAGGCCAAAGGTGTAGATGGAGAAGAGCAGAGATCCTAGAACTGAACCTTGAGGGACACCGACAGATAGGGGGCGAGATGAGGAGGTGGTGCGTGTGTGGGAGACGCTGAATGTCCTGTCTGTTAAGTATGAGAAGATCCAAGATAGAGCCAAGTCCGTGATGCCAAGAGATGAGAGAATCTGGAGTAAGAGGGAATGGTCCACTGTGTCAAAGGCAGATGACAGGTCCAGAAGGAGGAGGATGGAGTAGTGTCGCTTGGATTTGGCATTTAGTAGGTCATTGGTGACTTTGGTCAGGGCAGTTTCAGTCGAGTGATGTGGTCGGAAGCCAGATTGCTGGCGGTCGAAGAGGGAGCAGGAGGAGAGGTGGGAGGACAGTTCAAGGTGGACATGTTGTTCTAGTAGTTTTGAGGCAAAGGGGAGGAGTGATATGGGGCGGTAGCTAGTCAGAGAGGAAGGGTCAAGGGAGGGCTTTATGAGGATGGGTGTGATTGCGGCATGTTTGAAACCTGAGGGGAAGACACCGGTTGTTATTGACAGATTGAAGAGGTGGGTTAGGGTTGGGATGAAGACTGTGGTAAGGTTAATGATGAGGTGGGATGGATTGGTTCAAGTTCGCAGGTGGTGAGGTGTGATTTGGAGAGTAAAGAGGAGACTTGACCTTCTGTAATGGTGGAGAAGTGGGGTTTGGAGGAGGAGGGTTGAATAGATATGAGGAGGGGTTGTGTGGACGTTAGGCAAAAGTTTTGTCTAATGGAGTCAATCTTCTGTTTGAAGAATGAGGCAAAGTCGTCGGCTGAGATGAGAGAAGAGGGAGGAGGTGCTGGGGGACGAAGGAGAGAGTTGAAAGTGTTAAATAGCTGTTTAGGGTTGTGAGATAGGGAGGATATGAGAGATGAGAAGTAGGTTTATTTTGCTGTAGTGAGTGCGGACTTGAAATTAGTGAGGGATTGCTTGAATGCGATGAAGTGCTCGATGGAGTGAGACCTTTTCCATCTCCGCTCCGCAACCCTGGAGGCCCGGCGCAGTTCTTTAGTAAGTTTAGTGTGCCAGGGTTGCCTGTTGAATGTGCGAGATGTGGTGTGTGTGAGAGGGGCGATCGAGTCTAGAGCTGCAGCTATTGTGGTGTTATATGAAGCAGCAGCAACGTCTGCATCGTGTAAGGAATTTATGTCTGTAAGAGAGAGGAGGGATTCAGAGAGTGAGTGTAAGTCAAGGTGTTTGAGATTTCTGCGAGGGTATGCAAGTTTGTGGAGTGGGGATTGTTGCCCCGGGGAGGAGAGAGAAGAGAATGTAAGTAGGCTGTGATCAGAGAGAGGGAGAGGTGAGTTAGAGAGGTTAGATAGGGAACAGAGGTGGGTGAAGATGAGGTCCAATGTGTGGCCATCTTTGTGGGTGGATGTGGAAGACCATTGAGTGAGTCCGAAGGAGGAAGTGAGGGATAGGAACTTAGAGACAGACGAGTGGGAAGTGTTAATGGGGATGTTGAAGTCACCCATTATGATAGTGGGGATGTCAGTGGAGAGGAAGTGAAGCAGCCAGGTGGTGAAGTGGTCTAAGAAGGTGGTGGCTTGCCCTGGGAGTCGGTAAACGACGGCCAGTTGGAAGTTGGAGGGGGAATAGATGCGCACACAGTGCACCTCAAAAGAGGGGAGTGTAACGGAGGGTGGCAGTGGGATTTGGGTGAAAGCACAATGTTCTGATAGGAGAAAACCTACGCCTCCGCCATGATTGCCGTTGGGGCGGGGGGTGTGGGAAAGATGGAATCCGCCATATGAAAGTGCAGCTGGGGAGGCTGTGTCAGAGGGGGTGAGCCAGGTTTCAGTGATGGCGAGGAAGGAAAGTTTGTTTGTAATGAAAAGATCGTGGATGAAGGAAAGTTTGCTGCAGACAGAGCGAGCGTTCCATAGAGCTCCTGTTAGAGCAACTAAGGGAGTGGGGATTGGTTGGATGGGTATGACGTTAGAAGGGTTGCGACAGTTTGTGGAAGGTCGTGGATAGGAGGAAGAAGTAACTGTGGGGATATGGCGAGGAGGACCAGGATTTGGAGAGATATCTCAAGCAGTGAGGAGGAGCAGAGAAAGTGTTAGCAGGTGGGAGCAAGAGAGAGCATGAGGTGGCTGTCTGTGTTTGGAGATCCAGGATTGAATTATTAGGAATAATTTGGAGGAGGAGGTGAGATGAATGGGGAGGATGGAGGGAGAGATGAATAGATTCTTACTAGGTGTAGGGATTTGAGGGGTTACTAGAAAGTGGAGGACTATAGAGGAAAAAGTGAGAGCTAACAGAAACATAGTTAAAAGAGAGTAAGTGGTCAAAGTGTTGGTTACCTGACTCCTGCCCTGACTAACTGCCTCTGAAATAACTGCCACTTTTCTCCGAAGCCACTTTGCACAAGAAGACACGTGCACCCCTTACAGAGCTTCTAAATATATAGGGCACATTAAACTATCAGGTGAAGGGCATTGTGGGAGCTGAATATGGCTAAATTAGCAGCTGGTAGTCTCACCAAGAGATGGCTGGGTGATCAAACACAGAGCTAGGACTCTAGTCACTGCAGTTTAGCACCTCTAAAAATCAGATAAGATCTATAGTGGGGAAGGGACAGACATATGTGGGTATTGAATGGAGTGGGACAGATAAAGCAGAGAAGTTATGCAGAGCATGTACCATTGAGGTGAGTCAGCAAACCAGAGCATTAGATTACAGCAGACACAGCAAGCAGAGAAGTTATGCAGAGCATGTACCAGTGAGGTGAACCAGCAAAGCAGAGCATTAGATTACAGCAGACACAGCAAGCAGAGAAGTTATGCAGAGCATGTACCAGTGAAGTGAATCAGCAAAGCAGAGCATAAGATTACAGCAAACACAGCAAGCAGAGAAGTTATGCAGAGCATGTACCAGTAAGGTTATTCCACTGCGACCTCCACCACTCTTCCAAGGGGCATAGATATTGTCTTTTTATTTTACTGCGACCTCCACCACTCTTAAAAGGGGCATTAATATTGTCTTTTTATTCCACTGTGACCTGCACGTCTCTTCAAAGGGGCATTGATATTGTCTTTTTATTTAATTGGAAACTCCACCACTCTTCCAAGGGGCATTGATATTGTCTTTTTATTCCACTGTAACCTCCACCATTCTTCCAAGGGGCATTGATATTGTCTTTTTATTCCACTCCGACCTCCGCCACTCTTCCAAAGGGCATTGATATTGTCTTTTTTTCCACTGTAACCTCCACCACTGTTCTAAGAGGCATTAAAACAGTCTTGTTAAGCTACTGTGACCTCCACGTCTCTTCCAAGGGGCATTAAAACAGTATGGTGAACCAATGTGTACTCCACAGCTCTTCCAACATGCATTGATATTGTCTTTTTATTTCACTGTAACTTCCACCACTCTTTCAAGGGGCATTGATATTGTTTTTTTATCCCACTGTGACCTCCACCACTCTTACAAGGGGCATTAAAACCGTCTTGTTAAGCTACTGTGACCTCCAAGTCTCTTCCACAGCGCATTAAAACCGTCTGGTTAAACCGCTCTGAGCTCCACAGCTCTTCCAAGGGGCACTGACAATGTCTTTTTATTCCATTGTAACCTTCTGCACTCTTCCAAGTGCATTGATATTGTCTTTTTATTCCTCTGCGACGTCCACGACTCTTCCAAGGGGCTATAAAACCGTCTTGTTAAGTTATTGTGACCTCCAAGTTTCTTACACAGGGCATTGATATTGTCTTTTTATTCCAATGTAACCTCTACCACTCTTCCAAGGGGCATTGATATTGTCTTTTTAATTCACTGCGACCTCCATCACTATTCCAAGAAGCATTGAAACCGTCTTGTTAAGCTACTGTGACCTCCACGTCTATTCCACGGTGCATTAAAACTTTCTGGTTAAACCACTGTGAACTCCACAGCTCTTCCAATGGGCATTGTTATTGTCTTTTTATTCCCCTCTAACCTCCACCACTCTTGCAAGGGACATTGATATTGTCTTTTTATTTTACTGCGACCTCCACCACTCTTCCAAGGGACATTAATATTGTCTTTTTATTCCACTGTAACCAACACGTCTCTTACAAGGGGCATTGATATTGTCTTTTTATTTAATTGGAACCTTCACCACTCTTCCAAGGGGCATTGATATTGTCTTTTTATTCCACTGTAACCTCCACAATTCTTCCAAGGGACATTGATATGGTGTTTTTATTCCACTGTAATCTCCACCACTCTTCCAAGGGGCATTGATATTATCTTTTTATTCCACTGTAACCTCCACCACTGTTCCAAGGGGCATTGATATTGTTTTTTTAATACACTGCGACCTCTACCTCTCCTCCAATGGGCTTTAAAACAGTCTTGATAAGCTTCTGTGACCTCCACGTCTCTTCCAAGGGGCATTAAAACCGCATGGTTAAACCACTCTGAACTCCACAGCTCTTCCAAGAGGCATTGATATTGTCTTTTTATTCCACTGTAACCTCCACCACTCTTCCAAGGGGCATTGATATTGTCTCTTTTTTCCACTGCGACCTCCAACACTCCTCTAAGGGGATTTGACAGTCTTTTTAATCCACTGTGACCTCCACCACTCTTCCAAGGGGCATTAAAACCGTCTTGTTAAGCTACTGTGACCTCCACGTACCTTCCACGGGGCATTGATATTGTCGTTTTATTCCACTGCGACCTCCACCACTCTTCCAAGGGGCGTTGATATTGTCTTTTTAATCCACTGTAACCTCCACCACTCTTCCAAGACACATTGATATTGTCTTTTTATTCCACTGCGACTTTCACCACTCTTCCAAGGAACATTGATATTGTCTTTTTTTTCCACTGTGACCTCCACCACTCTTCTAAGGGGCATTGATATTTTCTTTATATTTCACTGCGACCTCCACCACTCTTACAACTGGCATCGATAATGTCTTTTTAATCCACTGCGACCTCCACCACTCTTCCAAGGGGCATTAAAACCGTCTTGTTAAGCTACTGTCACCTCCACGTCTCTTCCAAGGGGCATTAAAACAGTCAAATTAAACCACTCTGAACTCCACAGCTCTTGCAAGAGGCATTGATATTGTCTTTTTATTCCACTGTAACCACCACCACTCTTCCAAGGGGCATTGATTTTGTCTTTTTAATCCACTGCGACCTCCATCTCTCTTCCAAGAAGCATTAAAACCGTCTTGTTTAGCTACTGTGACTTCCACGTCTATTCCACGGTGCCTTAAAACAATCTGGTTAAACCACTGAGAACTCCTCAGCTCTTCCAAAGGGCATTGATATTGTCTTTTTATTCCACTGTAACCTCCACCACTCTTCCAAGGGGCATTGATATTGTCTTTTTATTTTAATGCGACCTCCACCACTCTTCCAAGGGGCATTAATATTGTCTTTTTATTCCACTGAGACCTCCACCAGTCTTCCAAGGGTCATTGATATTGTCTTTTTATTCCACTGTAACCTCCACCATTCTTCCAAGGGGCATTGATATTGTCTTTTTATTCCACAGCAACCTCCATCTCTCTTCCAAGGGGCATTAAAACAGTCTGGTTAAACCACTCTGAACTCCACAGCTCTTCCAAGAGGCATTGATATTGTCTTTTTATTCGACTGTAACCTTCACCACTCTTCCAAGGGGCATTAAAACCGTCTTGTTAAGCTACTGTGACCTCCACGTCTCTTCCAAGGGGCATTAAAACCGTCAATTTAAAACACTCTGAACTCCACAGCTCTTGCAAGAGGCATTGATATTGTCTTTTTATTCCTCTGTAACCTCCACCACTCTTCCAAGGGGCATTGATTTTGTCTTTTTAATCCACTGCGACCTCCATCACTCTTCCAAGAAGCATTAAAACCGTCTTGTTTAGCTACTGTGACCTCCACCACTCTTCCAATGGGCATTAAAACCGTCTTGTTTTGCTACTGTGACCTCCACATCCCTTCCACGGGGCATTGATATTGTCTTTTTATTCCATTGCGACCTCCACCACTCTTCCAAGGGGCATTAAAACCGTCTTGTTAAGCTACTGTGACCACCAAGTCTCTTCCAAGGGGCATTAAAAACTTCTGGTTAAACCGCTCTGAGCTCCACAGCTTTTCCAAGGGGCATTGACAATGTCTTTTTATTCCACTGTAACCTTCTGCACTCTTCCAAGTGCATTGTTATTGTCTTTTTATTCCCCTCTAACCTCCACCACTCTTGCAAGGGACATTGATATTGTCTTTTTATTTTACTGCGACCTCCACCACTCTTCCAAGGGACATTAATATTGTCTTTTTATTCCACTGTAACCAACACGTCTCTTACAAGGGGCATTGATATTGTCTTTTTATTTAATTGGAACCTTCACCACTCTTCCAAGGGGCATTGATATTGTCTTTTTATTCCACTGTAACCTCCACAATTCTTCCAAGGGACATTGATATGGTGTTTTTATTCCACTGTAATCTCCACCACTCTTCCAAGGGGCATTGATATTATCTTTTTATTCCACTGTAACCTCCACCACTGTTCCAAGGGGCATTGATATTGTTTTTTTAATACACTGCGACCTCTACCTCTCCTCCAATGGGCTTTAAAACAGTCTTGATAAGCTTCTGTGACCTCCACGTCTCTTCCAAGGGGCATTAAAACCGCATGGTTAAACCACTCTGAACTCCACAGCTCTTCCAAGAGGCATTGATATTGTCTTTTTATTCCACTGTAACCTCCACCACTCTTCCAAGGGGCATTGATATTGTCTCTTTTTTCCACTGCGACCTCCAACACTCCTCTAAGGGGATTTGACAGTCTTTTTAATCCACTGTGACCTCCACCACTCTTCCAAGGGGCATTAAAACCGTCTTGTTAAGCTACTGTGACCTCCACGTACCTTCCACGGGGCATTGATATTGTCGTTTTATTCCACTGCGACCTCCACCACTCTTCCAAGGGGCGTTGATATTGTCTTTTTAATCCACTGTAACCTCCACCACTCTTCCAAGACACATTGATATTGTCTTTTTATTCCACTGCGACTTTCACCACTCTTCCAAGGAACATTGATATTGTCTTTTTTTTCCACTGTGACCTCCACCACTCTTCTAAGGGGCATTGATATTTTCTTTATATTTCACTGCGACCTCCACCACTCTTACAACTGGCATCGATAATGTCTTTTTAATCCACTGCGACCTCCACCACTCTTCCAAGGGGCATTAAAACCGTCTTGTTAAGCTACTGTCACCTCCACGTCTCTTCCAAGGGGCATTAAAACAGTCAAATTAAACCACTCTGAACTCCACAGCTCTTGCAAGAGGCATTGATATTGTCTTTTTATTCCACTGTAACCACCACCACTCTTCCAAGGGGCATTGATTTTGTCTTTTTAATCCACTGCGACCTCCATCTCTCTTCCAAGAAGCATTAAAACCGTCTTGTTTAGCTACTGTGACTTCCACGTCTATTCCACGGTGCCTTAAAACAATCTGGTTAAACCACTGAGAACTCCTCAGCTCTTCCAAAGGGCATTGATATTGTCTTTTTATTCCACTGTAACCTCCACCACTCTTCCAAGGGGCATTGATATTGTCTTTTTATTTTAATGCGACCTCCACCACTCTTCCAAGGGGCATTAATATTGTCTTTTTATTCCACTGAGACCTCCACCAGTCTTCCAAGGGTCATTGATATTGTCTTTTTATTCCACTGTAACCTCCACCATTCTTCCAAGGGGCATTGATATTGTCTTTTTATTCCACAGCAACCTCCATCTCTCTTCCAAGGGGCATTAAAACAGTCTGGTTAAACCACTCTGAACTCCACAGCTCTTCCAAGAGGCATTGATATTGTCTTTTTATTCGACTGTAACCTTCACCACTCTTCCAAGGGGCATTAAAACCGTCTTGTTAAGCTACTGTGACCTCCACGTCTCTTCCAAGGGGCATTAAAACCGTCAATTTAAAACACTCTGAACTCCACAGCTCTTGCAAGAGGCATTGATATTGTCTTTTTATTCCTCTGTAACCTCCACCACTCTTCCAAGGGGCATTGATTTTGTCTTTTTAATCCACTGCGACCTCCATCACTCTTCCAAGAAGCATTAAAACCGTCTTGTTTAGCTACTGTGACCTCCACCACTCTTCCAATGGGCATTAAAACCGTCTTGTTTTGCTACTGTGACCTCCACATCCCTTCCACGGGGCATTGATATTGTCTTTTTATTCCATTGCGACCTCCACCACTCTTCCAAGGGGCATTAAAACCGTCTTGTTAAGCTACTGTGACCACCAAGTCTCTTCCAAGGGGCATTAAAAACTTCTGGTTAAACCGCTCTGAGCTCCACAGCTTTTCCAAGGGGCATTGACAATGTCTTTTTATTCCACTGTAACCTTCTGCACTCTTCCAAGTGCATTGATATTGTCTTTTTATTCCTCTGCGACGTCCACGTGTCTTCCAAGGGGCATTAAAACAGTCTTGTTAAGCTACGGTGACCTTCAAGTTTCTTACACAGGGCATTGTATTGTCTTTTTATTCCACTGTAACCTCCACCACTCTTCCAAGGGGCATTGATATTGTCTTTTTATTCCGCTGTAACCTCCACCAATCTTCCAAGGGGCATTGATATTGTCTTTTTATTCCACTGCGACCTCCACCACTCTTCCAAGGGGCATTGATATTGTCTTTTAAATCCACAACGATCTCCACCTCTTTTCCAAGGGGCATTAAAACAGTCTTGTTAAGCTACTGTGACCTCCACGTCCCTTCCACGGGGCATTGATATTGTCTTTTTATTCCACTGCGACCTCCACCACTCTTCCAAGGGGCATTGATATTGTCTTTTTAATCCACTGTGACCTCCACGTCTCTTCCAAGGGGCATTAAAACCGTCAATTTAAACCACTCTGAACTCTACAGCTCTTCCAAGGAGCATTGGTATTGTCTTTTTATTCCACTCTAACCTCCACCACTCTTCCAAGGGGCATTGACATTGTCTATTTATTCCACTGGGACCTCCACCACTCTTCCAAGGGGCATTAAAACCATCTTGTTATGCTACAGTGACCTTCACAACTGTTCCATGGGGCATTGATATTGTCTTTTTATTCCACTGTAACCTCCACCACTCTTAAAAGGGGCATTGATTTTGTCTTTTTATTCCACTGCGACCTCTACCACTCTTCCAATGGGCATTGATATTGTCTTTGTAATCCACTGCAACCTCCACCACTCTTCCTAGGGGCATTAAAGCCGTCTTGTTAAGCTACTGTCACATCCATGTCTATTCCACGGGGTATTGATATTGTCTTTTTATTCCATTGTAACCTCCACCACTCTTCCAAGTGGCATTGGCATTGTCTTTTTATTCCACTGCGACTTCCACCTCTCTCCTAAGGGGCATTTATATTGTCTTTTTAATCCACTGCGACCTCCACCACTCTTCCAAGGGGCATTAAAACAGTCTTGTTAAGCTACTGTGACCTCCACGTCTCTTCCAAGGGGCATTAAAGCCGTCAATTTAAACCACTCTGAACTCCACAGCTCTTCCAAGGAGCACTGGTATTGTCTTTTTATTCCACTGTAACCTCCACCACTCTTCCAAGGGGCATTGATATCGTCTTTTTATTCCACTGCGACCTCCACCAGTCCCCCAAGAGGCATTAAAACCTACTTGTTAAGCTACTGTGACCTACACGTCTCTTCCACGGGGCATTGATATTGTCTTTTTATTTAACTGTAACCTCCACCACTGTTCCAAGGGGCATTGATATTGTCATTTTATTCCACTGTAACCTCCATCACTCTTCCAAGGGCATTGGTATTGTCTTTTTATTCAACTGTAACCTCCACCACTCTTCCAAGGGCCATTGATATTGTCTTTTTATTCCACTGCGACCTCCACCACTCTTCCAAGGTGCATTCATATAGTCTTTTTAATCCACTGCGACCTCCACCACTCTTCCAAAGGGTATTAAAACCGTCTTTTTAAGCTACTGTCACCTCCATGTCCCTTCCAAGGGGCATTAAAACCGTCAATTTAAACCACTCTGAACTCCACAGCTCTTGCAAGGGGCATTGATATTGTCTTTTTATTCCAATGTAACCTCCAGCACTCTTCCAAGGAGCATTGATATTGTCTTTTTATTCCACTGCAACTTCCACCTCTCTTCCAAGGGGCATTAAAACAGTATTGTTAAGCTACTGTGACCTCCACGTCTCTTCCAAGGTGCATTAAAACCGTCAATTTAAACCACTCTAAACTCCACAGCTCTTGCAAGAGGCATTGATACTGTCTTTTTACTCCACTGTAACCTACAGCACTCTTTCAAGGGGCATTGATATTGTCTTTTTACTCCAGTGTAACCTACAGCACTCTTTCAAGGGGCATTGATATTGTCTTTTTATTCCACCGCGACTTCCACCTCTCTTCTAAGGGACATTGATATTGTCTTTTTAATCCTCTGCGACCTCCACCACTCTTCCAAGAGGCATTAAAATAGTCTTGTTAAGCTACTGTGACCTCCATATCTCTTCCAAGGGGCATTAAAACAGTCTGGTTAAACCACTCTGAACTCCACAGCTCTTCCAAGGAGCATTGATATTGTCTTTTAATTCCACTGCAACCTCCACCATTCTTAAAAGGGGTATTGATATTGTCTTTTTAATGCACTGCGACCTCCATCACTCTTCCAAGAAGCATTAAAACCGTCTTGTTTTGCTACTGTGACCTCCACGTCCCTTCCACGGGCCATTGATAATGTATTTTTATTCCACTGCGACCTCCACCACTCTTCCAAGGGGCATTAAAACCGTCTTGTTAAGCTACTGTGACCTCCACGTCTCTTCCAAGGGGCATTAAAACAGTATGGTGAACCAATGTGTACTCCACAGCTCTTCCAAGGCGCATTGATATTGTCTTTTTATTTCACTGTAACTTCCACCACTCTTTCAAGGGGCATTGATATTGTTTTTTTATCCCACTGTGACCTCCACCACTCTTACAAGGGGCATTAAATCCGTCTTGTTAAGCTACTGTGACCTCCAAGTCACTTCCACAGGGCATTAAAACCGTCTGGTTAAACCGCTCTGAGCTCCACAGCCCTTCCAAGGGGTATTAACAATGTCTTTTTATTCCATTGTAACCTTCTGCTCTCTTCCAAGTGCATTGATATTTTCTTTTTATTGCTCTGCGACGTCCACGTCTCAACCAAGGGGCATTAAAACAGTCTTGTTAAGCTACTGTGACATTCAAGTTTCTTACACAGGGCATTGATATTGTCTTTTTATTCCACTGTAACCTCCACCACTCTTCCAAGGGGCATTGATATTGTCTTTTTATTCCGCTGTAACCTCCACCAATCTTCCAAGGGGCATTCATATTGTCTTTTTATTCCACTGCGACCTCAACCACTCTTCTAAGGGGCATTGATATTGTCTTTTAAATCCACAACGATCTCCACCTCTCTTCCAAGGGGCATTAAAACAGTCTTGTTAAGCTACTGAGACCTCCTCGTCTCTTCCAAGGGGCATTAAAACAGTCTGGTTTAACACTCTGTACTTCACAGCTCTTACAAGAGGCATTGATATTGTCTTTTTATTCGACTGTAACATCCACCACTCTTCCAAGCAGCATTGATATTGTCTTTTTATTCCACTGAGACCTCCATCACTCTTCCAAGGGGCATTGATATTGTCTTTTTAATCCACTACGACCTCCACCACTCTTCCAAGGGGCATTAAAACCGTCTTGTTAAGCTACTGGCCCCTCCACGTCCCTTCCAAGGGGCATTAAAACCGTCAATTTAAACCACTCTGAACTCCACAGCTCTTGCAAGGGGCATTGATATTGTCTTTTTATTCCACTGCAACTACCACCTCTCTTCCAAGGGGCATTAAGACCGTCTTGTTAAGCTACTGTGACCTCCACGTCTCTTTCACGGGGCATTGATATTGTCTTTTTATTCCACTGTAACCTCCACCACTCTTCCAAGGGGCATTGATATTGTCTTTTTGTTCCACTGGGACCTTCACCACTCTTCCAAGTGGCATTGATATTGTCTTTTTAATCCACTGCGACCTCCACCACTCTTCCAAGGGGCATTAAAACTGTATTGTTAAGCTACTGTCACCTCCGCGTCCCGTCCAAGGGGCATTAAAACCGTCAAATTAAACCTCTATGAACTCCACAGCTCTTGCAAGGGGCATTGATATTTTTTTTTTATTCCAATGTAACCTCCAGCACTCTTCCAAGGGCCATTGATATTGTCTTTTTATTCCACTGCCACTTCCACCTCTCTTCCAAGGGGCATTATAACCGTCTTGTTAAGCAACTGTGACCTACACGTCTTTTTCACGGGGCATTAATATTGTCTTTTTATTTCACTGTAACCTCCACCACTCTTCCAAGGGACATTGATATTGTCTTTTTATTCCATTTGGACCTTCACCACTCTTCCAAGTGGCATTGATATTGTCTTTTTAATCCACTGTGACCTCCACCACTCTTTCAAGGAGCATTAAAACCGTATTGTTAAGCTACTGTCACTTCCATGTCTCTTCCAAGATGCATTAAAACCATCAATTGAAACCACTCTGAACTCCACAGCTCTTGCAAGAGGCATTAATATTGTTTTTTTACTCCACTGTAACCTACAGCACTCTTTCAAGGGGCATTGATATTGTCTTTTTATTCCACTACGACTTCCACCACTCTCCCAAGGTGCATTAAAAACATCTTGTTTAGCTACTGTAACGTCCATGTCTATTTTATGGGGCATCGATAATGTCTTTTTATTCCAATGTATCCTCCACCACTCTTCCAACGGGCATTAAAACAGTCTTGTTAATCTACTGTGACCTCCACATCTCTTCCAAGGGGCATTAAAACCGTCAATTTAAACCACTCTCAACTCTACAGCTCTTGCAAGTGGCATTGATATTGTTTTTTAATCCACTGTAACCTCCAGCACTCTTCCAAGGGGCATTGATATTGTCTTTTTATTCCACTGCGACTTTCACCTCTCTTCCAAGGGACATTAAAACCGTCTTGTTAAGCTACTGTGACATCCACGTCTCTTTCACGGGGCATTGATATTGTCTTTTTATTCCACTGTAAACTCCACCACTCTTCCAAGGGGCATTGATATTGTCTTTTTAATCCACTGCGACCTCCACCACTTTTCCAAGGGGCATTAAAAACGTCTTTTTAAGCTACTGTGACCTCCACGTCACTTCCAATGGGCATTAAAACCGTCTGGTTTAAATACTCTGAACTCCACTGCTCTTCCAAGTTGCATTGATATTGTATTTTTAATCCACTGTTACCTCCACCACTCTTCCAAGGGGCATTGATATTGTTTTTTTATTCCACTGCGACCTCCACTACTCTTCCAAGTGGCATTGATATTGTCTTTTTATTCCATTGCGACCTCCACCACTCTTCTAAGGGGCATTTATATTGTGTTTTTAATCAACTGCGACCTCCACCACTCTTCCAAGGGCCATTAAAACCATGTTGTTAAGCTACTTTGACCTCCACGTCAATTCCACGGGGCATTGAAACCATCAATTTAAACCACTCTGAACTCCACAGCTCTTGCAAGGGGCATTGATATTGTCTTTTTATCCCACTGCAACTTCCACCTCTCTTCCAAGGGGCATTAAGACTGTCTTGTTAAGCTACGGTGACCTCCACGTCTCTTTCACGGGGCATTGATATTGTCTTTTTATTCCACTGTAACCTCCACCACTCTTCCAAGGGGCATTGATATTGTCTTTTTGTTCCACTGGGACCTTCACCACTCTTCCAAGTGGCATTGATATTGTCTTTTTAATTGACTGCGACCACCACCTCTCTTCCAAGGGGCATTAAAACCGTCTTGTTAAGCTACTGTGACCTCCAAGTTTCTTACACAGGGCATTGATATTGTCTTTTTATTCCACTGTAACCTCCACCACTCTTCCAAGGGGCATTGATATTGTCTTTTTAATCCACTGCGACCTCCATCACTCTTCCAAGAAGCATTGAAACGTCTTTTTAAGCTACTGTGACCTCCACGTCTCTTCCAAGGGGCATTAAAACTGTATGGTTAAACCAATCTGAACTCCACAGATCTTCCAAGTGGCATTGATATTGTCTTTTTATTCCACTGTATCTTCCACCACTCTTCCAAGGGGCATTGATATTGTCTTTTTATTCCACTGCGACCTCCACCACTCTTCCAGGGGGCATTAAAACCGTCTTGTTCAGCTACTGTGACCTCCATGTCTCTTCCACAGGGCATTGATATTGTCTTTTTATTCAACTGTAACCTCCACCACTCTTCCAAGGGGCATTGATATTGTTTTTTATTCCACTGTAACCTCCACCACTCTTTCAAGGGGCATTGATATTGTCTTTTTATTCCACTGCGACTTTCACCTCTCTTCCAAGGGACATTAAAACCGTCTTGTTAATCTACTGTGACCTCCACGTCTCTTCCAAGTGGCATTAAAACAGTCAATTTAAACCACTCTCAACTCCACAGCTCTTGCAAGGGGCATTGATATTGTTTTTTATTCCACTGCGACCTTCACCCCTCTTCCAAGGAACATGGATATTGTCTTTTTTTCCACTGTAACCTCCACCACTCTTCTAAGGGGCATTGATATTTTCTTTTTATTTCGCTGTAAACTCCACCACTCTTCCAATTGGCATTGATATTGTCTTTTTAATCCACTGCGACCTCCACCACTTTTCCAAGGGGCATTAAAAACGTCTTTTTAAGCTACTGTGACCTCCACGTCACTTCCAATGGGCATTAAAACCGTCTGGTTTAACTACTCTGAACTCCACTGCTCTACCAAGTGGCATTGATATTGTCGTTTTAATCAACTGTTACCTCCACCACTCTTCCAAGGTGCATTGATATTGTTTTCTTATTCCACTGCAACCTCCACTGCTCTTCCAAGTGGCATTGATATTGTCTTTTTATTCCACTGCAACCTCCACCACTCTTCTAAGGGGCATTTTCTATTGTGTTTTTAATCAATTTCGACCTCCACCACTCTTCCAAGGGCCATTAAAACCAAGTTGTTAAGCTACTTTGACCTCCACGTCTATTCCACGGGGCATTAAAACCATCAATTTAAACCACTCTGAACTCCACAGCTCTTGCAAGGGGCATTGATATGGTCTTTTTATTCCTCTGTAACCTCCACCACTCTTCCAAGGGGCATTGATATTGTCTTTTTAATCCACTGAGACCTTCATCACTCTTCCAAGGGGCAATAAAACTGTCTTGTTAAGCTACTGTGACCTCCAACTCGCTTCCAAGGGGCATTAAATCCGTCTGGTTAATCCGCTCTGAGCTCCACAGCTCTTCCAAAGGGCATTGACAATGTCTTTTTATTCCATGGTAACCTTCTGCACTCTTCCAAGTGCATTGATATTTTCTTTTTATTCCTCTGCGACTTCCACGACTCTTCCAAGGGGCATTAAAACCGTCTTGTTAAGCTACTGTGACCTCCAAGTTTCTTACACAGGGCATTGATATTGTCTTTTTATTCCACTGTAACCTCCACCACTCTTCCAAGGGGCATTTATATTTTCTTTTTAATCCACTGCGACCTCCATCACTCTTCCAAGAAGCATTGAAACCGTCTTGTTAAGCTACTGTGACCTCCACGTCTATCCCACGGTGCATTAAAACTTTCTGGTTAAACCACAGTGAACTCCACAGCTCTTCCAAGGGGCATTGATATTGTCTTTTAATTCCTCTCTAACCTCCACCACTTTTCCAAGGGGCATTGAAATTTTTTTTTATTTTACTGCGACCTCCACCACTCTTCCAAGGGGTATTAATATTGTCTTTTTATTCCACTGTGACCTCCACCACTCTTACAAGGGGCATTGACATTGTTTTTTTATTCCACTGCGACCTCCACCACTCTTCCAAGGGGCATTAAAACCGTCTTGTTAAGTTACTGTGACCTCCACGTCTCTTCCAAGGAGCGTTAAAACCGTCTGGTTATACCACTCTGAACTCCACAGCTCTTCCAAGGGGCATTATTATTGTCTTTTTATTCCACTGTAACCTCCACCACTCTTCCAAGGGGCAATGATATTGTCTTTTATTCCAGTGTGACCTCCACCAGTCCTCCAAGAGACATTAAAACCGCCTTGTTAAGCTTCTGTGACCTCCACGTCTCTTCCACGGGCATTGAAATTGTCTTTTTATTCCACTGTAACCTCCACCACTCATCCAAGGGGCATTGATATTGTCTTTTTATTCCACTGCGACCTCCACCACTCTTCCAAGGTGCACTGATAATGTCTTTTTATTCCACTGCGACCTCCACCACTCTTCCAAGGCTAATTGATATTGTCTTTTTAATCCACTGCGACCTCCACCACTCTTCCAAGGGGCATTAAAACCGTCTTGTTAAGCTATTGTGACCTCCACATCTCTTCCACGGGGCATTGATATTGTATTTTTATTTAACTGTAACCTCCACCACTGTTCCAAGGAGCATTGATATTGTCTTTTTATTCCACTGTAACCTCCATCACTCTTCCAAGGGGCATTGATATTGTCTTTTTATTCAACTGTAACCTCCACCACTCTTCCAAGGGGCATTGATATTGTCTTTTTATTCCACTGCGACCTCCACCACATTTCCAAGGGGCATTCATATTTTCTTTTTAATCCACTCCGACCTCCACCACTCTTCCTAGGGGCATTAAAACCGTCATGTTAAGCTACTGTCACCTCCACGTCCCTTCCAAGGGGCATTAAAACTGTCAATTTAAACCTCTCTGAACTCCACAGCTCTTGCAAGGGGCATTGATATTTTTTTTTTATTCCAATGTAACCTCCAGCACTCTTCCAAGGGCCATTGATATGGTTTTTTTATTCCACTGCCACCTCCACCTCTCTTCCAAGGGGCATTAAAACCGTCTTGTTAAGCTTCTGTGACCTCCATGTCTCTTTCACGGGGCAGTGATATTGTCTTTTTATTCCACTGTAACCTCCACCACTCTTACAAGGGGCATTGATATTGTCTTTTTATTCCACTAGGACCTTCACCACTCTTCAAAGTGGCATTGATATTGTCTTTTTAATCCACTGCGACCTCCACCACTCTTCCAAGGGGCATTAAAACCGTATTGTTAAGCTACTGTGACCTCCACGTCTCTTCCAAGATGCATTAAAACCGTCAATTTAATCCACTCTGAACTCCACAGCTCTTGCAACAGGCATTAATATTGTCTTTTTACTCCACTGTAACCTACAGCACTCTTTCAAGGGGCATTGATATTGTCTTTTTAATCCACTACGACTTCCATCACTCTCCCAAGGTGCATTAAAAACATCTTGTTTAGCTACTGTAACGTCCCTGTCTATTCCACGGGGCAGTGATATTGTCCTTTTATTCCACTGTATCCTCCACCACTCTTCCAAGGTGTATTGATATTGTCTTTTTATTCCACTGTAACCTCCACCACTCTTCCAAGGGGCATTGATATTGTCTTTTTATTTCACTGTAACTTCCACCACTCTTTCAAGAGGCATTGATATTGTTTTTTTATTCCACTCTATCCTCCACCACTCTTCCAAGGGGTATTGATATTGTCTTTTTATTCCACTGCGACTTCCACCTCTCTTCTAAGGGGCATTGATATTGTCTTTTTAATCCACTGCGACCTCCACCACTCTTCCAAGAGGCATTAAAACGGTCTTGTTAAGCTACTGTGACCTCCACATCTCTTCCAATGGGCATTAAAACCGTCTGGTTAAACCACTCTGTACTCCACAGCTCTTCCAAGGGGCATTAATATTGTCTTTTTATTCCACTGTAACCTCCACCATTCTTCCAAGGGGTAGTGATATTGTCTTTTTAATGCACTGCGACCTCCACCACTCTTCCAAGGGGCATTAAAACCTTCTGGTTAAACCACTCTGTACTCCATAGCTCTTTCAAGACGCATTGATATTGTCTTTTTATTTCACGGTAACCTCCAACACTCTTTCAAGGGGCATTAATATTGTCTTTTTATTCCACTGTATCTTCCACCACTCTTCCAAGGGGCATTGATATTGTCTTTTTATTCCACTGCGACCTCCACCACTCTTCCAGGGGGCATTAAAACCGTCTTGTTCAGCTACTGTGACCTCCATGTCTCTTCCACAGGGCATTGATATTGTCTTTTTATTCAACTGTAACCTCCACCACTCTTCCAAGGGGCATTGATATTGTTTTTTATTCCACTGTAACCTCCACCACTCTTTCAAGGGGCATTGATATTGTCTTTTTATTCCACTGCGACTTTCACCTCTCTTCCAAGGGACATTAAAACCGTCTTGTTAATCTACTGTGACCTCCACGTCTCTTCCAAGTGGCATTAAAACAGTCAATTTAAACCACTCTCAACTCCACAGCTCTTGCAAGGGGCATTGATATTGTTTTTTATTCCACTGCGACCTTCACCCCTCTTCCAAGGAACATGGATATTGTCTTTTTTTCCACTGTAACCTCCACCACTCTTCTAAGGGGCATTGATATTTTCTTTTTATTTCGCTGTAAACTCCACCACTCTTCCAATTGGCATTGATATTGTCTTTTTAATCCACTGCGACCTCCACCACTTTTCCAAGGGGCATTAAAAACGTCTTTTTAAGCTACTGTGACCTCCACGTCACTTCCAATGGGCATTAAAACCGTCTGGTTTAACTACTCTGAACTCCACTGCTCTACCAAGTGGCATTGATATTGTCGTTTTAATCAACTGTTACCTCCACCACTCTTCCAAGGTGCATTGATATTGTTTTCTTATTCCACTGCAACCTCCACTGCTCTTCCAAGTGGCATTGATATTGTCTTTTTATTCCACTGCAACCTCCACCACTCTTCTAAGGGGCATTTTCTATTGTGTTTTTAATCAATTTCGACCTCCACCACTCTTCCAAGGGCCATTAAAACCAAGTTGTTAAGCTACTTTGACCTCCACGTCTATTCCACGGGGCATTAAAACCATCAATTTAAACCACTCTGAACTCCACAGCTCTTGCAAGGGGCATTGATATGGTCTTTTTATTCCTCTGTAACCTCCACCACTCTTCCAAGGGGCATTGATATTGTCTTTTTAATCCACTGAGACCTTCATCACTCTTCCAAGGGGCAATAAAACTGTCTTGTTAAGCTACTGTGACCTCCAACTCGCTTCCAAGGGGCATTAAATCCGTCTGGTTAATCCGCTCTGAGCTCCACAGCTCTTCCAAAGGGCATTGACAATGTCTTTTTATTCCATGGTAACCTTCTGCACTCTTCCAAGTGCATTGATATTTTCTTTTTATTCCTCTGCGACTTCCACGACTCTTCCAAGGGGCATTAAAACCGTCTTGTTAAGCTACTGTGACCTCCAAGTTTCTTACACAGGGCATTGATATTGTCTTTTTATTCCACTGTAACCTCCACCACTCTTCCAAGGGGCATTTATATTTTCTTTTTAATCCACTGCGACCTCCATCACTCTTCCAAGAAGCATTGAAACCGTCTTGTTAAGCTACTGTGACCTCCACGTCTATCCCACGGTGCATTAAAACTTTCTGGTTAAACCACAGTGAACTCCACAGCTCTTCCAAGGGGCATTGATATTGTCTTTTAATTCCTCTCTAACCTCCACCACTTTTCCAAGGGGCATTGAAATTTTTTTTTATTTTACTGCGACCTCCACCACTCTTCCAAGGGGTATTAATATTGTCTTTTTATTCCACTGTGACCTCCACCACTCTTACAAGGGGCATTGACATTGTTTTTTTATTCCACTGCGACCTCCACCACTCTTCCAAGGGGCATTAAAACCGTCTTGTTAAGTTACTGTGACCTCCACGTCTCTTCCAAGGAGCGTTAAAACCGTCTGGTTATACCACTCTGAACTCCACAGCTCTTCCAAGGGGCATTATTATTGTCTTTTTATTCCACTGTAACCTCCACCACTCTTCCAAGGGGCAATGATATTGTCTTTTATTCCAGTGTGACCTCCACCAGTCCTCCAAGAGACATTAAAACCGCCTTGTTAAGCTTCTGTGACCTCCACGTCTCTTCCACGGGCATTGAAATTGTCTTTTTATTCCACTGTAACCTCCACCACTCATCCAAGGGGCATTGATATTGTCTTTTTATTCCACTGCGACCTCCACCACTCTTCCAAGGTGCACTGATAATGTCTTTTTATTCCACTGCGACCTCCACCACTCTTCCAAGGCTAATTGATATTGTCTTTTTAATCCACTGCGACCTCCACCACTCTTCCAAGGGGCATTAAAACCGTCTTGTTAAGCTATTGTGACCTCCACATCTCTTCCACGGGGCATTGATATTGTATTTTTATTTAACTGTAACCTCCACCACTGTTCCAAGGAGCATTGATATTGTCTTTTTATTCCACTGTAACCTCCATCACTCTTCCAAGGGGCATTGATATTGTCTTTTTATTCAACTGTAACCTCCACCACTCTTCCAAGGGGCATTGATATTGTCTTTTTATTCCACTGCGACCTCCACCACATTTCCAAGGGGCATTCATATTTTCTTTTTAATCCACTCCGACCTCCACCACTCTTCCTAGGGGCATTAAAACCGTCATGTTAAGCTACTGTCACCTCCACGTCCCTTCCAAGGGGCATTAAAACTGTCAATTTAAACCTCTCTGAACTCCACAGCTCTTGCAAGGGGCATTGATATTTTTTTTTTATTCCAATGTAACCTCCAGCACTCTTCCAAGGGCCATTGATATGGTTTTTTTATTCCACTGCCACCTCCACCTCTCTTCCAAGGGGCATTAAAACCGTCTTGTTAAGCTTCTGTGACCTCCATGTCTCTTTCACGGGGCAGTGATATTGTCTTTTTATTCCACTGTAACCTCCACCACTCTTACAAGGGGCATTGATATTGTCTTTTTATTCCACTAGGACCTTCACCACTCTTCAAAGTGGCATTGATATTGTCTTTTTAATCCACTGCGACCTCCACCACTCTTCCAAGGGGCATTAAAACCGTATTGTTAAGCTACTGTGACCTCCACGTCTCTTCCAAGATGCATTAAAACCGTCAATTTAATCCACTCTGAACTCCACAGCTCTTGCAACAGGCATTAATATTGTCTTTTTACTCCACTGTAACCTACAGCACTCTTTCAAGGGGCATTGATATTGTCTTTTTAATCCACTACGACTTCCATCACTCTCCCAAGGTGCATTAAAAACATCTTGTTTAGCTACTGTAACGTCCCTGTCTATTCCACGGGGCAGTGATATTGTCCTTTTATTCCACTGTATCCTCCACCACTCTTCCAAGGTGTATTGATATTGTCTTTTTATTCCACTGTAACCTCCACCACTCTTCCAAGGGGCATTGATATTGTCTTTTTATTTCACTGTAACTTCCACCACTCTTTCAAGAGGCATTGATATTGTTTTTTTATTCCACTCTATCCTCCACCACTCTTCCAAGGGGTATTGATATTGTCTTTTTATTCCACTGCGACTTCCACCTCTCTTCTAAGGGGCATTGATATTGTCTTTTTAATCCACTGCGACCTCCACCACTCTTCCAAGAGGCATTAAAACGGTCTTGTTAAGCTACTGTGACCTCCACATCTCTTCCAATGCGCATTAAAACCGTCTGGTTAAACCACTCTGTACTCCACAGCTCTTCCAAGGGGCATTAATATTGTCTTTTTATTCCACTGTAACCTCCACCATTCTTCCAAGGGGTAGTGATATTGTCTTTTTAATGCACTGCGACCTCCACCACTCTTCCAAGGGGCATTAAAACCTTCTGGTTAAACCACTCTGTACTCCATAGCTCTTTCAAGACGCATTGATATTGTCTTTTTATTTCACGGTAACCTCCAACACTCTTTCAAGGGGCATTAATATTGTCTTTTTATTCCACTGCGACCTCCACTACTCTTCCAAGGGGCATTAAAACTGTCTTGTTAAGCTACTGTGATCCCCACGTGTCTTCCACGGGGCATAGATATTGTCTTTTTAATCCACTGTGACCTCCACCAATTTCCATGGGGCATTAAAACTTTCTTGTTAATCTACTGTGACCTCCATGTCTCTTCAAAGGGGCAATAAAACCATCTGGTTAAACCACTCTGAACTCCACAGCTCTTCCAAGGCGCATTGGTATTGTCTTTTTATTCCACTCTAACCTCCACCACTCTTCCAAGGGGCATTGACATTTTCTTTTTATTCCACTGCGACGTCCATCATTCTTCCAAGGGGCATTGATATTGTCTTTTAATTCCACTGTCACCTCCACCACTCTTCCAAGGGGCATTGATATTGTCTTTTTAATCCACTGCGACCTCCACCACTTTTCCAAGGGGCATTTAAAACGTCTTTTTAAGCTGCTGTGACCTCCACGTCACTTCCAATGGGCATTAAAACCGTCTGGTTAAACCACTTTGAACTACACAGCTCTTCCAAAGGGCATCATTATTGTCTTTTTATTCCACTCTAACCTCCACCACTCTTCCAAGGGGCATTAAAACTGTCTTGTTAAGCTGCTGTTACCTCCATGTCTATTCCAGGGGGCATTGATATTGTCTTTTTATTCCAATGTAACCTCCACCACTCTTCTAAGGGGCAGTGATATTGTCTTTCTAAACCACTGCGACCTCCAAGGGCCATTAAAACCAAGTTGTTAAGCTACTTTGACCTCCACATCTATTCCACGGGGCATTAAAACCATCAATTTAAACCACTCTGAACTCCACAGCTCTTGCAAGGGGCATTGATATGGTCTTTTTATTCCTCTGTAACCTCCACCACTCTTCCAAGGGGCATTGATATTGTCTTTTTAATCCACTGAGACCTTCATCACTCTTCCAAGGGGCATTAAAACTGTCTTGTTAAGCTACTGTGAGCTCCAACTCTCTTCCAAGGGGCATTAAAACCGTCTGGTTAATCCGCTCTGAGCTCCACAGCTCTTCCAAAGGGCATTGACAATGTCTTTTTATTCCATTGTAACCTTCTGCACTCTTCCAAGTGCATTGATATTTTCTTTTTATTCCTCTGCGACGTCCACGACTCTTCCAAGGGGCATTAAAACCGTCTTGTTAAGCTACTGTGACCTCCAAGTTTCTTACACAGGGCATTGATATTGTCTTTTTATTCCACTGTAACCTCCACCACTCTTCCAAGGGGCAATTATATTTTCTTTTTAATCCACTGCGACCTCCATCACTGTTCCAAGAAGCATTGAAACCGTCTTGTTAAGCTACTGTGACCTCCACGTCTATCCCACGATGCATTAAAACTTTCTGGTTAAACCACTGTGTACTCCACAGCTCTTCCAAGGGGCATTGATATTGTCTTTTAATTCCTCTCTAACCTCCACCACTTTTCCAAGGGGCATTGAAATTTTTTTTTATTTTACTGCGACCTCCACCACTCTTCCAAGGGGTATTAATATTGTCTTTTTATTCCACTGTGACCTCCACCACTCTTACAAGGGGCATTGACATTGTTTTTTTATTCCACTGCGACCTCCACCACTCTTCCAAGGGGCATTAAAACCGTCTTGTTAAGTTACTGTGACCTCCACGTCTCTTCCAAGGAGCGTTAAAACTGTCTGGTTATACCACTCTGAACTCCACAGCTCTTCCAAGGGGCATTATTATTGTCTTTTTATTCCACTGTAACCTCCACCACTCTTCCAAGGGGCATTGATATTGTCTTTTATTCCAGTGCGACCTCCACCAGTCCTCCAAGAGACATTAAAACCGCCTTGTTAAGCTTCTGTGACCTCCACGTCTCTTCCACGGGCATTGAAATTGTCTTTTTATTCCACTTTAACCTCCATCACTTTTCCAAGGGGCATTGATATTGTCTTTTTATTCAACTGTAACCTCCACCACTCTTCCAAGGGGCATTGATATTGTCTTTTTATTCCACTGCGACCTCCACCACATTTCCAAGGGGCATTCATATTTTCTTTTTAATCCACTCTGACCTCCACCACTCTTCCTAGGGGCATTAAAACCGTCATGTTAAGCTACTGTCACCTCCACGTCCCTTCCAAGGGGCATTAAAACCGTCAATTTAAACCTCTCTGAACTCCACAGCTCTTGCAAGGGGCATTGATATTTTTTTTTTATTCCAATGTAACCTCCAGCACTCTTCCAAGGGCCATTGATATTGTCTTTTTATTCCACTGCCACTTCCACCTCTTTTCCAAGAGGCATTAAAACCGTCTTGTTAAGCTACTGTGACCTCCACGTCTCTTTCACGGGGCATTGATATTGTCTTTTTATTCCACTGTAATCTCCACCACTCTTCCCAGGGGCATTGATATTGTCTTTTTATTCCACTGAGACCTTCACCACTCTACCAAGGGGCATTAAAACCGTCTTGTTAAGCTACTGTGACCTCCAAGTCTCTTCCAAGGGGCATTAAATCCGTCTGGTTAAACCGCTCTGAACTCCACAGCTCTTCCAAGGGGCATTGACAATGTCTTTTTATTCCATTGTAACCTTCTGCACTCTTCCAAGTGCATTGATATTGTCTTTTTATTCCTCTGCGACGTCCACGACTCTTCCAAGGGGCATTAAAACCGTCTTGTTAAGCTACTGTGACCTCCTAGTTTCTTACACAGGGCATTGATATTGTCTTTTTATTCCACTGTAATCTAAACCACTCTTCCAAGGGGCATTGATATTGTCTTTTTAATCCACTGCGACCTCCATCACTCTTCCAAGAAGCATTGAAACCATCTTGTTAAGCTACTGTGACCTCCACGTCTATTCCACGGTGCATTAAAACTTTCTGGTTAAACCACTGTGAACTCCACAGCTGTTCCAAGGGGCATTGATATTGTCTTTTTAATCTACTCTAACCTCCACCACTCTTCCAAGGGGCATTGATATTTTTTTTTTATTTTTCTGCGACCTCCACCACTCTTCCAAGGGGCATTAATATTGTCTTTTTATTCCACTATGACCTCCACCACTCTTCCAAGGGGCATTGACATTGTCTTTTTATTCCACTTCGACCTCCACCACTCTTCCAAGGGGCATTAAAACCGTCTTGTTAAGTTACTGTGACCTCCACGTCTCTTCCACGGGCATTGAAATTGTCTTTTTATTCCACTGTAACCTCCACCACTCGTCCAAGGGGCATTGATATTGTCTTTTTATTCCACTGAGACCTCCACCACTCTTCCAAGAGGTCATTGATAATGTCTTTTTATTCCACTGCGACCTCCACCACTCTTCCAAGGCTAATTGATATTGTCTTTTTATTCCACTGCGACCTCCACCACTCTTCCAAGGGGCATTAAAACCGTCTTGTTAAGCTATTGTGACCTCCACATCTCTTCCACGGGGCATTGATATTGTCTTTTTATTTAACTGTAACCTCCACCACTGTTCCAAGGAGCATTGATATTGTCTTTTTATTCCACTGTAACCTCCATCACTCTTCCAAGGGGCATTGATATTGTCTTTTTATTCAACTGTAACCTCCACCACTCTTCCAAGGGGCATTGATATTGTCTTTTTATTCCTCTGCGACCTCCACCACTCTTCCAAGGGGCATTCATATTGTCTTTTTAATCCACTCCGACCTCCACAACTCTTCCAAGGGGCATTAAAACCGTCATGTTAAGCTACTGTCACCTCCACGTCCCTTCCAAGGGGCATTAAAACCGTCAATTTAAACCGCTCTGAACTCCACAGCTCTTGCAAGTGGCATTGATATTTTTTTTTTATTCCAATGTAACCTCCAGCACTCTTCCAAGAGCCATTGATATTGTCTTTTTATTCCACTGCCACTTCCACCTCTCTTCCAATGGGCATTAAAACCGTCTTGTTAAGCTTCTGTGACCTCCACGTCTCTTCCAAGGGGCATTGATATAGTCTTTTTATTCCACTAGGACCTTCACCACTCTTCCAAGTGGCATTGATATTGTCTTTTTAATCCACTGCGACCTCCACCACTCTTCCAAGGGGCATTAAAACCGTATTGTTAAGCTACTGTGACCTCCACGTCTCTTCCAAGATGCATTAAAACCATCAATTTAAATCACTCTGAACTCCACAGCTCTTGCAAGAGGCATTAATATTGTCTTTTTACTCCACTGTAACCTACAGCACTCTTTCAAGGGGCATTGATATTGTCTTTTTATTCCACTACGACTTCCATCACTCTCCCAAGGTGCCTTAAAAACATCTTGTTTAGCTACTGTAACGTCCATGTCAATTCCACGGGGCATTGATATTGTCTTTTTATTCCACTGTATCCTCCACCACTCTTCCAAGGGGCATTGATATTGTCTTTTATTCCACTGCGACCTCCACCAGTCCTCCAAGAGACATTAAAACTGTCTTGTTAAGCTTCTGTGACCTCCACGTCTCTTCCACGGGCATTGAAATTGTCTTTTTATTCCACTGTAACCTCCACCACTCGTTCAAGGGGCATTGATATTGTCTGTTTATTCCACTGTGACCTCCACCACTATTACAAGGGGCATTGATAATGTCTTTTTATTCCACTGCGACCTCCACCACTCTTCCAAGGCTAATTGATATTGTCTTTTTAATCCACTGCGACCTCCACCAGTCTTCCAAGGGGCATTAAAACTGCCTTGTTAAGCTTCTGTGACCTCCACGTCTCTTCCACGGGCATTGAAATTGTCTTTTTATTCCACTTTAACCTCCATCACTCTTCCAAGGGGCATTGATATTGTCTTTTTATTCAACTGTAACCTCCACCACTCTTCCAAGGGGCATTGATATTGTCTTTTTATTCCACTGCGACCTCCACCACATTTCCAAGGGGCATTCACATTTTCTTTTTAATCCACTCCGACCTCCACCACTCTTCCTAGGGGCATTAAAACCGTCATGTTAAGCTACTGTCACCTCCACGTCCCTTCCAAGGGGCATTAAAACCGTCAATTTAAACCTCTCTGAACTCCACAGCTCTTGCAAGGGGCATTGATATTTTTTTTTTATTCCAATGTAACCTCCAGCACTCTTCCAAGGGCCATTGATATGGTCTTTTTATTCCACTGCCACCTCCACCTCTCTTCCAAGGGGCATTAAAACCGTCTTGTTAAGTTTTTGTGACCTCCACGTCTCTTTCACGGGGCAGTGATATTGTCTTTTTATTCCACTGTAACCTCCACCACTCTTACAAGGGGCATTGATATTGTCTTTTTATTCCACTAGGACCTTCACCACTCTTCCAAGTGGCATTGATATTGTCTTTTTAATCCACTGCGACCTCCACCACTCTTCCAAGGGGCATTAAAACCGTATTGTTAAGCTACTGTGACCTCCACGTCTTTTCCAAGATGCATTAAAACCGTCAATTTAAACCACTCTGAACTCCACAGCTCTTGCAAGAGGCATTAATATTGTCTTTTTACTCCACTGTAACCTACAGCACTCTTTCAAGGGGCATTGATATTGTCTTTTTATTCCACTACGACTTCCATCACTCTCCCAAGGTGCATTAAAAACATCTTGTTTAGCTACTGTAACGTCCCTGTCTATTCCACGGGGCAGTGATATTGTCTTTTTATTCCACTGTATCCTCCACCACTCTTCCAAGGGGTATTGATATTGTCTTTTTATTCCACTGTAACCTCCACCACTCTTCCAAGGGGCATTGATATTGTCTTTTTATTTCACTGTAACTTCCACCACTCTATCAAAATGCATTGATATTGTCTTTTTATTCCACTCTATCCTCCACCACTCTTTCAAGGGGTATTGATATTGTCTTTTTATTCCACTGCGACTTCCACCTCTCTTCTAAGGGGCATTGATATTGTCTTTTTAATCCACTGCGACCTCCACAACTCTTCCAAGAGGCATTAAAACGGTCTTGTTAAGCTACTGTGACCTCCACATCTCTTCCAAGGGGCTTTAAAACCGTCTGGTTAAACCACTCTGTACTCCACAGCTCTTCCAAGGGGCATTAATATTGTCTTTTTATTCCACTGTAACCTCCACCATTCTTCCAAGGGGTAGTGATATTGTCTTTTTAATGCACTGCGACCTCCACCACTCTTCCAAGGGGCATTAAAACCTTCTGGTTAAACCACTCTGTACTCCATAGCTCTTTCAAGACGCATTGACATTGTCTTTTTATTTCACGGTAACCTCCAACACTCTTTCAAGGGGCATTAATATTGTCTTTTTATTCCACTGCGACCTCCACCACTCTTCCAAGGGGCATTAAAACTGTCTTGTTAAGCTACTGTGATCCCCACGTGTCTTCCACGGGGCATAGATATTGTCTTTTTAATCCACTGTGACCTCCACCAATTTCCATGGGGCATTAAAACTTTCTTGTTAATCTACTGTGACCTCCATGTCTCTTCAAAGGGGCAATAAAACCATCTGGTTAAACCACTCTGAACTCCACAGCTCTTCCAAGGGGCATTGGTATTGTCTTTTTATTCCACTGTAACCTCCACCACTCTTCCAAGGGGCATTGGTATTGTCTTTTTATTCCACTTGGACCTTCACCACTCTTCCAAGTGGCATTGATATTGTCTTTTTAATCCACTGCGACCTCCACCACTCTTCCAAGGGGCATTAAAACATATTGTTAAGCTACTGTGACCTCCATGTCTCTTCCAAGATGCATTAAAACAGTCAATTTAAACCACTCTGAACTCCACAGCTCTTGCAAGAGGCATTAATATTGTCTTTTTACTCCACTGTAACCTACAGCACTCTTTCAAGGGGCATTGATATTGTCTTTTTATTCCACTACGACTTCCATCACTCTCCCAAGGTGCATTAAAAACATCTTGTTTAGCTACTGTAACGTCCATGTCTATTCCATGGGGCATTGATATTGTCTTTTTATTCCAATGTATCCTCCACCATTCTTCCAAGGGGCATTGAAACAGACTTGTTAATCTACTGTGACCTCCACGTCTCTTCCAGGGGGCATTAAAACCGTCAATTTAAAGCACTCTCAACTCCACAGCTCTTGCAAGTGGCATTGATATTGTTTTTTATTCCACTGTAACCTCCAGCACTCTTCCAAGGGGCATTAATATTGTCTTTTTATTCCACTGCGACTTTCACCTCTCTTCCAAGGGATATTAAAACCGTCTTGTTATGCTACTGTGACATCCACGTCTCTTTCACGGGGCATTGATATTGTCTTTTTATTCCACTGTAAACTCCACCACTCTTCCAAGTGGCATTGATATTGTCTTTTTAATCCACTGCGACCTCCACCACTTTTCCAAGGGGCATTAAAAACGTCTTTTTAAGCTACTGTGACCTCCACGTCACTTCCAATGGGCATTAAAACCGTCTGGTTTAACTGCTCTGAACTCCACTGCTCTTCCAAGTTGCATTGATATTGTCTTTTTAATCCACTGTTACCTCCACCACTCTTCCAAGGGGAATTGATATTGTTTTTTTATTCCACTGCGACCTCCACTACTCTTCCAAGTGGCATTGATATTGTCTTTTTATTCCACTGCGACCTCCACCACTCTTCCAAGGGCCATTAAAACCATGTTGTTAAGCTACTTTGACCTCCACGTCAATACCACGGGGTATTGAAACAATCATTTTAAACCACTCTGAACTCCACAGCTCTTGCAAGGGGCATTGATATTGTCTTTTTATTCCACTGCAACTTCCACCTTTCTTCCTAGGGGCATTAAAACCGTCTTGTTAAGCTACTGTGACCTCCACGTCTCTTTCACGGGGCATTGATATTGTCTTTTTATTCCACTGTAACCTCCACCACTCTTCCCAGGGGCATTGATATTGTCTTTTTATTCCACTGAGACCTTCACCACTCTTCCAAGGGGCATTAAAACCGTCTTGTTAAGCTACTGTGACCTCCAAGTCTCTTCCAAGGGGCATTAAAACCGTTTGGTTAAACCGCTCTGAACTCCACAGCTCTTCCAAGGGGCATTGACAATGTCTTTTTATTCCATTGTAACCTTCTGCACTCTTCCAAGTGCATTGATATTGTCTTTTTATTCCTCTGCGACGTCCACGACTCTTCCAAGGGGCATTAAAACCGTCTTGTTAAGCTACTGTGACCTCCTAGTTTCTTACACAGGGCATTGATATTGTCTTTTTATTCCACTCTAACCTCCACCACCCTTCCAAGGGGCATTGATATTTTTTTTTTATTTTTCTGCGACCTCCACCACTCTTCCAAGGGGCATTAATATTGTCTTTTTATTCCACTATGACCTCCACCACTCTTCCAAGGGGCATTGACATTGTCTTTTTATTCCACTGCGACCTCCACCACTCTTCCAAGGGGCATTAAAACCGTCTTGTTAAGTTACTGTGACCTCCACGTCTTTTCCACGGGCATTGAAATTGTCTTTTTATTCCACTGTAACCTCCACCACTCGTCCAAGGGGCATTGATATTGTCTTTTTATTCCACTGTAACCTCCATCACTCTTCCAAGGGGCATTGATATGGTCTTTTTATTCAACTGTAACCTCCACCACTCTTCCAAGGCTAATTGATATTGTCTTTTTATTCCACTGCGACCTCCACCACTCTTCCAAGGGGCATTAAAACCGTCTTGTTAAGCTATTGTGACCTCCACATCTCTTCCACGGGGCATTGATATTGTCTTTTTATTTAACTGTAACCTCCACCACTGTTCCAAGGAGCATTGATATTGTCTTTTTATTCCACTGTAACCTCCATCACTCTTCCAAGGGGCATTGATATGGTCTTTTTATTCAACTGTAACCTCCACCACTCTTCCAAGGGGCATTGATATTGTCTTTTTATTCCTCTGCGACCTCCACCACTCTTCCAAGGGGCATTCATATTGTCTTTTTAATCCACTCCAACCTCCACCACTCTTCCAAGGGGCATTAAAACCGTCATGTTAAGCTACTGTCACCTCCACGTCCCTTCCAAGGGGCATTAAAACCGTCAATTTAAACCTCTCTGAACTCCACAGCTCTTGCAAGGGGCATTGATATTTTTTTTTTATTCCAATGTAACCTCCAGCACTCTTCCAAGGGCCATTGATATTGTCTTTTTATTCCACTGCCACTTCCACCTCTCTTCCAAGGGGCATTAAAACCGTCTTGTTAAGCTTCTGTGACCTCCACGTCTCTTTCACGGGGAGGTGATATTGTCTTTTTATTCCACTGTAACCTCCACCACTCTTCCAAGGGGCATTGATATAGTCTTTTTATTCCACTAGGACCTTCACCACTCTTCCAAGTGGCATTGATATTGTCTTTTTAATCCACTGCGACCTCCACCACTCTTCCAAGGGGCATTAAAACCGTATTGTTAAGCTACTGTGACCTCCACGTCTCTTCCAAGATGCAATAAAACCATCAATTTAAACCACTCTGAACTCCACAGCTCTTGCAAGAGGCATTAATATTGTCTTTTTACTCCACTGTAACCTACAGCACTCTTTCAAGGGGCATTGATATTGTCTTTTTATTCCACTACGACTTCCATCACTCTCCCAAGGTGCCTTAAAAACATCTTGTTTAGCTACTGTAGCATCCATGTCTATTCCACTGGGCATTGATATTGTCTATTTATTCCACTCTATCCTCCACTACTCTTCCAAGGGGTATTGATATTGTCTTTTTAATCCACTGCGACCTCCACCACTCTTCCAAGAGGCATTAAAACAGTCTGGTCAAGCTACTGTGACCTCCACATCTCTTACAAGGGGCATTAAAACCGTCTGGTTAAACCACTCCGAACTCAACAGCTCTTCCAAGGAGCATTGATATTGTCTTTTTATTCCACTGTAACCTCCATCACTCTTCCAAGGGGCATTGATATGGTCTTTTTATTCAACTGTAACCTCCACCACTCTTCCAAGGGGCATTGATATTGTCTTTTTATTCCTCTGCGACCTCCACCACTCTTCCAAGGGGCATTCATATTGTCTTTTTAATCCACTCCAACCTCCACCACTCTTCCAAGGGGCATTAAAACAGTCTGGTCAAGCTACTGTGACCTCCACATCTCTTACAAGGGGCATTAAAACCGTCTGGTTAAACCACTCCGAACTCAACAGCTCTTCCAAGGGGCATTGATATTGTCTTTTTATTCTACTGTAACCTCCACCATTCTTCCAAGGGGTATTAATATTGTCTTTTTAATGCACTGCGACCTCCGCCACTATTCTAAGGGGCATTAAAACCATCTGGTTAAACCACTCTTAACTCCATAGCTCTTTCAAGAGTCATTGATATTGTCTTTTTATTTCACTGTAACCTCCACCACTCTTTCAAGGGGCATTGATATTGTCTTTTTATTCCACTGCGACCTCCACCACTCTTCCAAGGGGCATTAAAACTGTCTTGTTAAGCTACTGTGACCTCCACTTGTCTTCCATGGGGCATTGAAATTGTATTTTTAATCCACTGTGACCTCCACCACTTTTCCAAGGGGCATTAAAACCATCTTGTTAATTTACTGTGACCTCCACGTCTCTTCCAAGGGGCAATAAAAACATCTGGTTAAACCACTCTAAACTCCACAGCTCTTCCAAGGGGCATTGGTATTGTCTTTTTATTCCACTCTAACCTCCACCACTCTTCCAAGGGGCATTGACATTGTCTTTTTATTCCACTGCGACCTCCATCATTCTTCCAAGGGGCATTGATATTGTCTTTTTATTCCACTGCCACCACGATCACTCTACCAAGGGGCATTGATATTGTCTTTTTATTCCACTGCGACCTCCACCATTCTTCCAAGGGGCATTAAAACTGTCTTGTTAAGCTCCAGTAACCTCCACATCTCTTCCACGGGGCATTGATATTGTCATTAAATTCCACTGTAACCTCCACCACTCTACCAAGGGGCATTGATATAGTATTGTTATTCCACTGCGTCCTCCATCACTCTTCCAAAGGGCATTGATATTGTCTTTTTAATCCACTGCGACCTCCACCACTCCTCCAAAGGGCATTAAAACCATCTTGTTAAACTACTGTGACCTCCACGTCTCTTCCACGGGGCATTGATATTGTATTTTTATTCCTCTGCGACCTCCACCACTCTTACTCGGGGCATTTATATTGTCTTTTTAATCCACTGCAACCTCCACCACTCTTCCATGTGGCATTAAAACAGTCTTGTTAAGCTTCTGTGACCTCCACGTCTCTTCCAATGGGCATTAAAACCGTATGGTTAAACCAATCTGAACTCCACAGATCTTCCAAGGGGCATTAATATTGTCTTTTTATTCCACTGTATACTCCACCACTCTTCCAAGGGGCATTGATATTGTCTTTTTATTCCACTGCGACCTCCACCACTCTTCCAAGGGGCATTAAAACAGTCTTGTTAATCTACTGTGACCTCCACGTCTCTTCCAAGGGGCATTAAAACCGTCAATTTAAACCACTCTCAACTCCACAGGTCTAGCAAGGGGCTTTGATATTGTTTTTTATTCCACTGTAACCTCCAGCACTCTTCCAAGGGGCATTGATATTTTCTTTTTATTCCACTGCGACTTTCACCTCTCTTCCAAGGGACTTTAAAACTGTCTTGTTAAGCTACTGTGACATCCACGTCTCTTTCACGGGGCATTGATATTGTCTTTTTATTCCACGGTAAACTCCACCACTCTTCCAAGTGGCATTGATATTGTCTTTTTATTCCACTGCCACCTCCACCACTCTTCCAAGGAGCATTGATATTGTCTTTTTAATCCACTGTGACCTCCACCACTTTTCCAAGGGACATTAAAAACGTCTTTTTAAGCTACTGTGACCTCCACGTCACTTCCAATGGGCATTAAAACCGCCTGGTTTAACTACTCTGAACTCCACTGCTCTTCCAAGGGGCATTGATATTGTCTTTTTAATCCACTGTTACCTCCACCACTCTTCCAAGGGCCATTGATATTGTTTTTTTATTCCACTGCGACCTCCACTACTCTTCCAAGGGGCATTGATATTGTCTTTTTATTCCACTGTAACCTCCACCACTCTTCCAAGGGGAATTGATGTTGTCTTTTTATTCCACTGCGACCTCCACCTCTCTTCCAAGGGCCATTAAAACCATCTTGTTAAGCTACTGTGACCTCCAAGTCTCTTCCACGAGGCATTGATATTGACTTTTATTCCACTGCGACCTTCACATCTCTTCCAAGGGGAATTGATATTGTCTTTTATTCCACTGCGACCTCCACCACTCTTCTAAGGGGCATTGATATTGTCTTTTTAATCCATTGCGACCTCCACCACTCTTCCAAGGGGCATTAAAACAGTCTTGATAAGCTACTGTGACCTCCACTTCTCTTCCAAGGGGCATTAAACCGTCTGGTTAAACCTCTCTGTACTCCACAGCTCTTCCAATATGCATTGATATTGTCTTTTTATTCGACTGTAACCTCCACCACTCTTCCAAGGGGCATTGATATTGTCTCTGTTTTCCACTGCGACCTCCACCACTCTTCCAAGTGGCTTTGATATTGTCTTTTTTATCCACTGCGACCTCCACCACTCTTCCAATGGTCATTAAAACCGTCTTGTTATGCTACTGTGACCTCCACGTCCCTTCCAAGGTGCATTCATATTGTCTTTTTATTCCATTGTGACCTCCACCACTCTTCCAAGGGGCATTAAAGCCATCTTGTTAAGCTACTGTGACCTCCAAGTCTCTTCCAAGGGGCATTAAAACCGTCTGGTTAAACCGCTCTGAGCTCCACAGCTCTTTCAAGGGGCATTGACAATGTCTATTTATTCCATTGTAACTAGTGTTGAGCCACCCCCGTAGTGTTCGAGATCGGTTCGGTTCGTCGAACACCCGTGTGTTCGCCGAACTGTTCGTCGAACTGTTCGTCGAACACCTTCGAACACCGTTAAAACCAATGGCAGGCAAACAAAAACACATAGAAACACATAGAAAACACCTTCAAAGGTGTCCAAAAGCTGACAAACTGCTCAGAAGACACAACTAACACATGGAAAAGTGACAAGTACATATAGTCATGCGAAAAGAAAAGAGGTGGAGGAGTAAAAGGAGGGGGAGACACAGATATAGGCATGTCATGCCCTTCTAAAATCCAAAAAGTGAGAAGCCGACACGGCCAGTCCGTTGCCTGTGCCACCTCTGTGTCTCCGGGATTGTGCCAGAGCCGCGGTGGACCCTGACGGCCAGCCCCCCTATCCCAATACTGGTGCCTGTCCGCCGGTGGGTCGAGGCCCCCCACGGTGGGGGGGGGAGTAACATCCGCAGAAGAAAGACCATCTTCCAGCCAAACTAAGATGTCGACTTCTTTTCGTGGACAATGTGATACGATCCCATTCTTACGGACACGCCCATCGCTACAAATTCTAGATGAGGCACAAAAACAGCAGGTGCTTCAACGGATATCAAGTGCTCCTTCAAGTGGGCTCTCCATCACCTCAATTTCAACATCACAAATACTCCAGTCCTCAGAGGTGTCACCCCAATCGCACTTGCTTCCTCACAGCTCCCAAGTCTCCAGCTGCCCGTCTGAGTATGGGGTAACACAGATGGCTGAGTCTGCCCAGCTGTTTACTCATACTATAGCCTGGGAAACGGAGGTCTGCTCCAGAGCTTCTGTTAATCCAGATGAGGAAATGATCTGATCCGATGCCCAGAATCTTTATAAGTTGGATCCAGGACCAGATGAAGAAGGTTCTGAGCATAATGTAGACCCTTGTTCCCAAACTGTAACTCCTGTTGGTGGAGACAATGATGAAGACGATGATGAGACTCAAATACCAGATTGGAGCGACAACTTGACTTTTCGGTCAGGGCAGGAAGAGGTTGGCTCTGAGGGCGACGGGTGTGATAACACACAGGGTGATGATGACGAGGTTGGAGATCCCACTTACTGTCAACCCACAGTCAGACAGTCGATGAGGTCAGCAGAGGAGGTGGAGGAGGATGTGACTAGCCCTGGGGATGGGGATGACTCGGTACCCGGGCATTTGCCTGGCCTTGGGGATGTCGCGGTGGTCGGCTCCCTGGCCCGTACTCTGGGGTCTCTCTTTAAAAGGGTGGATAATTGTTAATTTTATAAGAGTTCATGACGCCACCTGTGGTATCTGGTGACAAGCACCAGCGCTGCAGCAGTCCACTGAGGCCGGTGATAAGGCAGCTTGATGGTATAGCTCCCCACAGGTGGAGCTAGGTCTCAGGGAAGCGTATGCAGGGGCAATGCAGGACAGGCGAGACCCAGCTGGGTCAGAGCAAGAACGGGAACGGACACGGTAGTCACTTCAGTACCTTTTACTGGTGGAAATTCAGGCACATCCCGGAGCACTGTAGGGTGAAGGGTGCATATCAGGATCCTCCCCAATGAGCGGGTGTAGGGCCTCCTGTTTCTTGCCTCTGCGTAGTAAGTTTCTGACCTGCCTGGAGCTAGGCCTAACTTTGTCTCTGTCCTGCGCTTGCTGACCTTGTGGTAGGGCCTTCTCTTGGAGTTCACGCTCCCAGTATGCGGGGCCTAAGCGTCTCCTGGCTCTGTTACATATCAGCACCTTAGCGATCCTGGGACTTGTAGTTCTCCAGGGATTCCGGTTATGCCTTACTGGGTCATAGAGATACCGCTAAGCTCGGATCCTGTGTCCGGTAAATGCTTCGGGGTGAGCTGGTTAAGCTCCTCTTCCCCTTATGTACTAACTCGCCACTCGCCTTCGGCCTACTCGGGCCCTCACTAGGCTATACACACTAACGGCAGCTTGCCGCGCTTCACTGATCTTACGGCATCGGCACACCTTAAGCTCTATCTGGGCTCCCTGAATCTAGCAAGCAGGAGCCTCGTGCTCCACTGCTGAACTATTAACTGTGTTCTCTAGACTAGACTGAGCTCCACTGCAGACTGACCTCTCTTAGGCTTCTCTACTGCAGGAACTCTTCAGAGGAACTGAACTGCCTAGCTCCACCTTCCCTATTTATATCCCTAACGGGCTCCCTCTGCTGGTCTGAGGTGGAAGGTGGAGATGTGTGAATGTTTATGGGGGCCTCTTCTGGAGGATTCCATCAATGCACTCTTGTAGGATCTGTGATACCAAGAGCAGCGGGGCATCACAGATGCTATTGACGACGAGGTTAGGTTGCGCTTTCCTGAACAGAGACGGAGTACTGGAAGCACGTCAACAACTGCATCCTCAACCACAACTCTGCCTCTGACCACAAGTCGTAGTGGCTCTTCAGGTCACATGGGCTCTAAGCCTTGCACAGCCTGGGCATTTATTCAGATCAATAAGGATGACCCAACTCGTGTTATCTGTAATATTTGTCAGCAAAAGCTAAGTAGAGGCCAAAAAATACATAGTTTGAGTACTTCATGCATGTACCATCACATGGATATGAAGCATAAGTTGCAGTGGGAAGCTCACTGTGCTACAATGCGGCCTAGCCGGCTGGGCCAACCACCGTCTGCCCCATCTTGTGCATCCGCAGCCTCTTCATCCTCTGTGACTGGGGGGACAGCAGTCACACATGTTTTTGGACGCAGACCTGCCACCTCTTTACCCGCAACAGCCAGTGTGATTGGCAGGTCGTCAGTTCATTGGGAAGTGGAAACACCTGCTAGTGTTGAGCGCTCTCCGACATCGAGAGCACCACCTTTGGATCAAGGCAACCTAACATGTCCGCCTGCATCTTCCTCACAGACCGGCAGTTGCCGGGGACACCCTACTCAACACCGTCTAAGCACAACAGCCAGCCCTCGGTCCCTCAGATGTGGAAAAGTAAAAGACCATTTCCTCCTAGCCATGAGAAAGCTAAGAGGTTGAATTTCACCATCTGCAAGCTGTTGGCTACAGAAATGCTGCCTTTCCACCTGGAGGACACAGAGGATTTTCAAGACCTTATGTCCGTCACAGTGCCCCAGTACCAGATGCCCAGTCGGCACTACTTCTCAAAGAAAGGTGTGCCTGCGCTCCACTAGCATGTCGCACACAACATCACCGCTTCTTTGAGAAACTCTGTGTTTGACAGGGTGCACTTCACCACAGACACTTGGACGAGAAGGCATGGACAGGGGCGTTACATGTCGCTGACTGGGCACTGGGTAACTATGGTGACAGCAGGACAAGGGGCTGCTGTCCAAGTTTTACCGTCCCCACGAGTTGTGTGTTAATCCTCTTTATCTCGAACTTCCTCCACTGCTTCTGCCTCCTCAACCTCCTCTCGGTCCTCCACCTGCACCAAAAGCCTGTCTGGTAATGCCACCTGCTTTCTAACTGCGCAGAAGGAATCCTGCACACCTCCTTACTATGCTGGCAGCAGGGCTCAACGCATCAGTGTTTACTTTGAAATGTCTGGGAAATGTGAGTCACACAGCTGAGGAGTTTTGGTCAGCTCTGGAGACCCAGTTTCATGAAAGGTTGTCTCCACTGGACCTGCAACCAGGGAAGGCCATGTGCGACAATGCTGCAAACCTGGGTGCGGCACTTCGCCGGGGCAATGTCACACACGTGCCTTGTATGGCTCACGTGTTGAACCTGGTTGTCCAGCAGTTTTTAGCCCACTATCCCGGACTAGATGGCCTTCTGCAGAGTGCACGGTCGCTGTGTGCTCACTTCCGCCGTTCGCATCCCGCAGTTCAACGACTTACATCTCTACAGAAGTCGTTGGGCCTGCCAGTTCACCGGTTGAAATGCGATGTGCCGACACGGTGGAATTCAACTCTGCACATGTTGCAGCGACTGTGGCAGCACCGACAAGCCCTGGTGCAATACGTTCTGACGTATAGCCTGGGCCAATGAGATCCAGAGGTGGGGCAAATCACGCTGGAGGAGTGGTCTCAGATCAGGGACCTATGCACCCTTCTGCACAGTCTTGAAATGGCGACGAAGATGTTTAGTGCTGACGATGCCATTATCAGCATGACTATTACGGTGATTTACATGCTGGAGCACATGTTAAACAGAATTCGGAGTCAGGTGGTGGGACAAGAGGAGGTGGAGGAAGAAGAAGAGGAGTCATATGCGGAAGGGATAACATCTCCAAGGTCCAGACGGTTGGCAGCACCAAGGCGGCAGGCATGGGAGGGTGGGGGAGAGGGATTAACCAGGGCGCATGGTAGCAGCCAAACTGTTGAGGAAGGTGCAGGAGCTGAGGAAGAAGTGGAGGACGAACTGGCAATGGGCATGGAAGACTCATCAGATGAGGGAGACCTTGATCATATTTCTGTTGTGCGAGGTTGGAGGGAGAGGGCAGAGGAAGGAAGCATGATTCTTACCTCGCTACCAACACAACAAGGACTTGGTCCTTCTGGATGCGCAAGACACATGAGTGCCTTCTTGCTGCACTACCTGCAACATGACCTCCGGATTGTCAGAATTCGAAGTAATCCCGACTACTGGGTTGCCACACTCTTAGATCCCCGGTACAAAAGTATATTTGCCGAAATAATTCCTGCCATAAAAAGGTATTGACGAATGCAGGAGTATCTGTTGCAGAATCTTACATGTGCTTTTCCACAAAACACTAGTGGTGCACGTAGTGAATCTCACAGTTCTAACTTGCCAACGGTGGGACTGTCGAGTCTTCATCACTCAAACAGTAACAGTAACACAGTATCTGCTGGTAACAGCAATTTTGTGGAATCGTTTCACCACTTTTTTAGACCATCCTTTGCAAGGCCACAGGAGACAAGAAGTCTGACACATAGTCAATGCCTAGAGAGGATGGTACAGGAGAATCTCCAAGTGAACATCGAAGCCATGACTGTGTCACTGGACCCTTGCTCATTTTGGTATTCCAATCTTGAAAAATCGCCGGAGCTCGCCACTCACGCCTTGGAGATCTTGTCATGCCATGCAGCCAGCGTTCTCTCTGAACGTGTGTTCAGCGCTGCTGGTGGTGTGCTGACAGATAAGCGCACGCGGCTGTCCACTGAGAATGTAGACAGACTCACGTTCATAAAGATGATCAAATCATGGATTCGCAAGGACATTTCTACCCCTGTGTCATCCTTGGGAGACTAAAAGCTTGGGGATTTGGTAAAATCACCTCACCAACCGTTTTAAGCAACAGTGGGGCAATTGATGCCACTTAACCCTAGAACGCATGACCATAAAAATCTACACTTTCACATACCTGGGGCCCTTTAGGCCCATGTGCAAATAACATGGAATAACTCAAACTCAAATGACAAACAACTATATACATGAAGAATACCTAGAGTTTCAAAATTCTAACTAAAGCAATCTTGCAGAAAATAGAAAACAATTAACTGGGCGGGCCTGCAAGGCCACAGGTATGCGTTCTAGGGTTAAGTGGTGTCTGTGCCACAATTTTGGGAGTCCCCTTGCTGTGTCTTACGTGACGTTGGCATCGTCAATTCCAGGTGGGTTGGGTCGCACCCCCCCCTTTTAACTGTAAGAAACTACATACACTATGGCTTGGGGTAACACAGATGGTTGAGTCTGAAGAGCTGTTTACTCAGAGGTCTGCTCCAAATCTTCAGTGTCTGCTAGTCAGCGTAGAATTTTTAACTGCATCTAGCCTAGGCAATACTTTGGGCGTAGTAGCCCAGCTGCGAAGCAAGCTGCACCGCCTGTGTATCTAATAAGAATTTTTAAATTAATCTAGCCTAGGCAGACTGTGGGGACCCCCAACCAAACCCAGATGCTCAGCCCCCCTACCGCTCCCCTTTCATGGACAACCCAATAATGTAACTCTTACAACTGGATGGGTGAGGATCGGTCACAGCTTTATTAACTCTTTATACTCATTCCATTAGAAAGGCATTTTATTTCTAAAATAATTCAGCTTGTTGCAGCATGCCCTGGGTCCCCACTCCGGCAAGTTGGCCAACAAGTGTAACTCTCCAACATGTCCTTTCTATTTCCAGGCCACGGAGGATCCAGCGTACTCGTATGCAGGACTCTGACCCCCACCCATCACTCTTAACGCTTGTTCCACTCCGTCCTGGAGTCCTGACAGGAATATGTCCAGTCCAATATCTATTAAGTGAACACCGTCGGGCCGTATGAGGCCTGCTTTATCTCCTTCCAGTTGTCGGTGTCGTATCACTACACCGCCTCTGTCTCTTCTAAATTTTGCCATCCGAACATTTATTACCCGCCTTGTCCATTCGATGGCCGTGATGTCTCGCGCACCTTGCCATACCGCTATCGGCACAATCTCTGACCATACTATAGCTAATTTTGTGAAAAATTCTCTGAAGCGCTCAGTGTCTAGTTTCATTATTGCCATTAGTTATGCGCTCTTGTGATGACCTAGGTTGTTTCCCCCGGCCTGTATAACTAAGATGACCGGACCTCTTGCCTCTCTCCCTACCTTGATTACCTCCATTAGTACCTGTGGCCATAGCAGGCCTCTAATACCTCTCCAGTTGAAATATGTGTTATGAAACTCTAATTTCCTCCCGCCTGGGCGGACTTTCGCCCTTTTTTGTGCCCAATATATATACGAGTGGCCTATCACTCACACTGTTGGCTTAGCATCACCTGTAAAAGAAACAAACCACGTTAGGATAACAAGTCCGGTCTTATGTATCTCGCCAAACACGTGGATCGCCATCTCCCTATCCTCTGAACTTCCGTTTCTGACAGTCCTGCTCTTGCTGCTTCCGTGGCCGCACCTATGCGGAATGAGTGTGTCCCGTAATCTTTGGGGTGGTTCCCTGCCGATGTTATGCATTTATTAAATATAGCTTGGAACAGGTATCTTGATAATGGCGTTCCATCAATGTGTGATACGAAGAAATTACTTTGTGATCTGATGGTTAGATATGTTTTTACTATTGTTACCCGACTCAGTGTACCGTTTGTGGGTTGTAGAAGTACCCAAGTACCCCTGCCCGCTGGAACCGTTTTCGATTGGTGTATGCGTACACGTATTGCATTATTGGCTATGACTACTTCCTGGTGTAATAAGCGTCCACTGGTGGTAATTTTGGATTGAGGGACTAATTCGCTTATACATAGCGCCCCGAAGAAGGCGATCACAAATGCAGTAGACATTAGTGTTGCTTCAAATTGTGAGTGTCATGTTAATGGTGTTAGGGATAAGATGTGAGAAATCAGTTTTAGTGACACGGGACGGGACGTCTACATTCCTGACTTGGCTGACCCATTTTCCACCCTTTTATAGATTGTCTGATGATGAATCTTTGTCACATCTCCCCAATTCAGTAGTTGGAAGTGAAATGCTACTCCGGTCAGACACCGCTGCGCTGACGCCCCTGATATGCCCCTCATCATTAGCTGGTGGAGAAATTCTATGGTGACTTGTGATCTGGCTTGTTCACATTGGTCAACCCGTCTGCCTGCTACTAGTCGTGTCCACTCTTCCCATGCCTTACCGTATGCTTGCCACGTTGACGGGGCAACTGACGCTCTGATTAATGGCATCAACTATTCGCCACTAGATCCCATAGGGAGGGTGGGCAACTGTTGCCCGATGGGTGGGCGTTGTGGAAGAGCTCTGTGAAAATCTGCCAATTGAATTGTTATAAAGCGTTAGCAGCAGCTTTATACCCCTCAGCATAGTGGCTAGCGCGGACCCATACATTGTGTTTTAGGCACAGGAATACTAACCTGCGTAGTAGGCCTAGCACTGGGAGAGACGATGATGCCATCTTATTAATGCAGTGCGCTAGGCTGGTGTTTTGTGTTATGAAGCGTATATTTTTGTTAGCCAGGCGCGCGCCCCATATTTCTATTGCTACCACTATTGGGAAAAATTATTTTCAGGGCTAGATGCAGCTAAAAATTATTATTAATTTCAAAGCTGGTGGAGCTTGGTATAGATGGCCTAATACAATGAGTCCCGCACACTGCTAGAAGCCCAAATATTTTTTCAGAGGTAGATGCAGATAAAAATTATTTTTAATTTGCAACCTGATGGAGGTCAGTATAGATGGACTAATAGAGAAAGTCCCACACACTGCTAGAAGGCCAAATATTTTTTCAGAGTTAGATGCAGATAAAAATTATTTTTAATTTGCAACCTGATGGAGGTCAGTATAGATGGACTAATACAACAAGTCCCACACACAGCTAGAAGCCGAAATATTTTTTCAGAGGTAGATGCAGACAAAAATATATTCAGTTTGCAACCTGATGGAGGTCAGTATAGATGGACTAATACAACAAGTCCCACACACAGCTAGAAGCCCAATATTTTTTCAGAGGTAGATGCAGAAAAAAATATATTCAGTTTGCAACCTGATGGAGGTCTGTATAGATGGATTAATAGAACAAGTCCCACACACAGCTAGAAGCCCAATATTTTTTCAGAGGTAGATGCAGAAAAAAATATATTCAGTTTGCAACCTGATGGAGGTCAGTATAGATGGACTAATACAACAAGTCCCACACACAGCTAGAAGCCCAATATTTTTTCAGAGGTAGATGCAGAAAAAAATATATTCAGTTTGCAACCTGATGGAGGTCTGTATAGATGGACTAATACAACAAGTCCCACACACAGCTAGAAGCCCAATATTTTTTCAGAGGTAGATGCAGAAAAAAATATATTCAGTTTGCAACCTGATGGAGGTCTGTATAGATGGATTAATAGAACAAGTCCCACACACAGCTAGAAGCCCAATATTTTTTCAGAGGTAGATGCAGAAAAAAATATATTCAGTTTGCAACCTGATGGAGGTCAGTATAGATGGACTAATACAACAAGTCCCACACACAGCTAGAAGCCCAATATTTTTTCAGAGGTAGATGCAGAAAAAAATATATTCACTTTGCAACCTGATGGAGGTCTGTATAGATGGATTAATAGAACAAGTCCCACACACAGCTAGAAGCCCAATAAATTTTCAGAGGTAGATGCAGAAAAAAATATATTCAGTTTGCAACCTGATGGAGGTCAGTATAGATGGACTAATACAACAAGTCCCACACACGGCTAGAAGCCCAATATTTTTTCAGAGGTAGATGCAGAAAAAAATATATTCAGTTTGCAACCTGATGGAGGTCTGTATAGATGGACTAATACAACAAGTCCCACACACAGCTAGAAGCCCAATATTTTTTCAGAGGTAGATGCAGAAAACAATATATTCAGTTTGCAACCTGATGGAGGTCTGTATAGATGGATTAATAGAACAAGTCCCACACACAACTAGAAGCCCAATATTTTTTCAGAGGTAGATGCAGAAAAAAATATATTCAGTTTGCAACCTGATGGAGGTCTGTATAGATGGATTAATAGAACAAGTCCCACACACAGCTAAAAGCCCAATATTTTTTCAGAGGTAAATGCAGAAAAAAATATATTCAGTTTGCAACCTGATGGAGGTCTGTATAGATGGATTAATAGAACAAGTCCCACACACAGCTAGAAGCCCAATATTTTTTCAGAGGTAGATGCAGAAAAAAATATATTCAGTTTGCAACCTGATGGAGGTCAGTATAGATGGACTAATGCAACAAGTCCCACACACAGCTAGAAGCCCAATATTTTTTCAGAGGTAGATGCAGAAAAAAATATATTCAGTTTGCAACCTGATGGAGGTCTGTATAGATGGACTAATACAACAAGTCCCACACACAGCTAGAAGCCCAATATTTTTTCAGAGGTAGATGCAGAAAAAAATATATTCAGTTTGCAACCTGATGGAGGTCTGTATAGATGGATTAATAGAACAAGTCCCACACACAGCTAGAAGCCCAATATTTTTTCAGAGGTAGATGCAGAAAAAAATATATTCAGTTTGCAACCTGATGGAGGTCAGTATAGATGGATTAATAGAACAAGTCCCACACACAGCTAGAAGCCCAATATTTTTTCAGAGGTAGATGCAGAAAAAAATATATTCAGTTTGCAACCTGATGGAGGTCTGTATAGATGGATTAATAGAACAAGTCCCACACACAGCTAGAAGCCCAATATTTTTTCAGAGGTAGATGCAGAAAAAAATATATTCAGTTTGCAACCTGATGGAGGTCTGTATAGATGGATTAATAGAACAAGTCCCACACACAGCTAGAAGCCCAATATTTTTTCAGAGGTAGATGAAGAAAAAAATATATGCAGTTTGCAACCTGATGGAGGTCAGTATAGATGGACTAATACAACAAGTCCCACACACAGCTAGAAGCCCAATATTTTTTCAGAGCTAGATGCAGAAAAAAATTATATTCAATTTGCAACCTGATGGAGGTCAGTATAGATGGACTAATAGAATGATGCTATGCCCAAAAGATTTTACTTCACTAGGTGCAGTAAAAAAATTGGTATTCTATACACAGGTGGTATATCTTGCAACACAGATAGGCTACTCCACTGACTAACACACTCTGCAATAGGCCAAAAAGGATTAGCTTTGCTAGATTCAGCCAAATGCTGTGAAAAAAACTTGCACAGCACTGGCACAGACCTGCCTGGCAAAAACTGATAGGAACTGATGTAACCTAGTCCTGAAAAGGACTCCAATTACAATTAGTCTTTACTCCCACAATCTATCTATTTAAGAGCACAGACCTGCCTGATAAAAGTCGTAGGAAATGCTGTAACCTAGTCCTTAAAAGGACTGCAATCACAACTATTCCCTACTCCCAAGCTATCTGTAGATTTGTGCGAAAATTGGCTTGAAATTAACAAGGTATAGCGCACACAGCAACAGCGGTGCCGTCTAACACGCAGCTGCAGCAGTGAGAAAATGGTGGCGACGGGGAAAATGGCTTGGTCTTATAGGGCAAGGACATGTGACATACACTGCCAATGACACATGCCCTTGCTTGTGTGAAAAAAAGCACTTCGCTCCGTGTGTGCGCTGCTGATAGGCTGACAGATTGCACCCCCCCACTGTAAATGCGGGAAAGAGAAAAAAAAATGGAGATCTTCATTGTTCCTGCAGAGATCCATCCCCTGCCCCTCCCCCCACCCCGCTGTACACTCAAACTGCGTATTAACATTAATTTTCATCATTACTGAGAAAAAATCCAGTCATGATTTTGGTGCACGAACAGTTATCGAACATAACCTCGAACAGCCGAATTTTTCTCAAATTGTTCGTGTTCGCCGAACGGCTCGAACACCGCCCAAAACAGCTCGAATTTGAGATTGGCGAACAGTTCGAGTAGAACAACGCTCATCTCTAACTGTAACCTTCTGCACTCTTCCAAGTGCATTGATATTGTCTTTTTATTCCTCTGCGACGTCCACGACTCTTCCAAGGGGCATTAAAAACGTCCTGTTAAGCTACTGTGACCTCTAAGTTTCTTACACAGGGCATTGATATTGTCTTTTTATTCCTCTGTAACCTCCACCACTCTTCCAAGGGGCATTAAGACCATCTTGTTAAGCTACAGTGACCTCCACAACTCTTCCATGGGGCATTGATATTGTCTTTTTATTCCACTGTAACCTCCACCACTCTTCCAAGAGGTAATGATTTTGTCTTTTTATTCCACTGCGACTTACACCTCTCTTTTAAGGGGCATTGATATTGTCTTTTTAATCCACTGCGACCTCCACCACTCTTCCAAGGGGCATTAAAACAGTCTTGTTAAGCTACTGTGACCTCCATGTCTCTTCCAAGGGGCATTAAAACTGTCTCTTTAAACCACTCTGAACTCCACAGCTCTTCCAAGGGGCATTGATATTGTCTTTTTATTCCACTGTAACCTCCACCACTCTTCCAAAGGGCATTGATTTTGTCTTTTTATTCCACTGCGACCTCCACCACTCTTCCAATGGGCATTGTTATTGTCTACTTAATCCCCTGCAACCTCCACCACTCTTCCAAGGGGCATTAAAACCGTCTTGTTAAGCTACTGTGACCTCCACGTCCCTTCCTGGGGCATTGATATTGTCTTTTTATTCCAATGCGACCTCCACCACTCTTCCAAGGGGCATTGATATTGTCTTTTTAATCCCCTGCGAACTCCACCACTCTCCAAGGTGCATTAAAACCGTCTTCTTATGCTACTGTGACGTCGACTTCTCTTCCAAGGGGCATTAAAACCATCTTGTTAAACAAATCTGAACTCCACAGCTCTTCCAAGGGGCATTTGCATTGTCTTTTTATTCCACTCTAACCTCCACAACTCTTCCAAGGGGCATTGACATTGTCTTTTTATTCCACTGCGACCTTCACCACTCTTCCAAGGGCCATTAAAACCATATTGTTAAGCTACAGTGACCTCCACATCTCTTCCACGGGGCATTGATATTGTCTTTTTATTCCACTACTACCTCCACCACTCTTCCAAGGGGCATTAAAACCGTCTTGTTAAGTTACTGTGACATCCACGTCTCTTCCAAGGAGCGTAAAAACCGTCTGCTTATACCACTATGAACTCCACAGCTCTTCCAAGGGGCATTATTATTGTCTTTTCATTCCACTGTAACCTACACCACTCTTCCAAGGGGCATTGATATTGTCTTTTTATTCCACTGCGACCTCCACCAGTTCTCCAAGAGGCATTAAAACCGTCTTGATAAGCTACTGTGACCTCCATGTCTCTTCCACGGGGCATTGAAATTGTCTTTTTATTCCAATGTAAACTCCACCACTCGTCCAAGGGGCATTGATAATGTCTTTTTATTCCACTGCGAACTCCATCACTCTTCCAAGAGGCATTGAAAATGTCTTTTTATTCCACTGCGACCTCCACCACTCTTCCAAGGCTCATTGATATTGTCTTTTTAATCCACTGCGACCTCCACCACTCATCCAAGGGGCATTAAAACCATCTTGTTAAGCTATTGTGACCTCCACATCTCTTTGATGGGGCATTGATATTGCCTTTTTATTTAACTGTAACCTCCACCACTGTTCCAAGGGGCATTGATATCGTCTTTTTATTCCACTGTAACCTCCATCACTCTTCCAAGGGGCATTGGTATTGTCTTTTTATTCAACTGTAACCTCCACCCCTCTTCCAAGGGGCATTAAAACCGTCTTGTTAAGCTACTGTCACCTCCACGTCCCTTCCAAGGGGCATTAAAACAGTCAATTTAAACCACTTTGTACTCCACAGCTCTTGCAAGGGGCATTGATATTGTCTTTTTATTCCAATGTAACCTCCAGCACTCTTCCAAGGGGCATTGATATTGCCTTTTTATTCCACTGCAACTTCCACCTCTCTTCCAAGGGGCATTAAAATCATCTTGTTAAGCTACTGTGACCTCCACGTCTCTTTCACGGGGCATTGATATTGTCTTTTTTTTCCACTGTAACCTCCACCACTCTTCCAAGGGGCATTGATACTGTCTTTTTATTCCACTGGGACCTTCACCACTCTTCCAAGTGGCATTGATATTGTCTTTTTAAACCACTTCGACCTCCACCACTCTTCCAAGGAGCATTAAAACCGTATAGTTAAGCTACTGTGACCTCCATGTCTCTTCCAAGGTGCATTAAAACTGTCAATTTAAACCACTCTGAACTCCACAGCTCTTGCAATAGGCATTGATATTGTCTTTTTACTCCACTGTAACCTACAGCACTCTTTCAAGGGTCATTGATATTGTCTTTTTATTCCACTACGACTTCCACCACTCTCCCTAGGTGCATTAAAAACATCTTGTTTAGCTACTGTAACGTCCATATCTAAACCACTAGGCATTGATATTGTCTTTTTATTCCACAGTATCCTCCACCACTCTTCCGCGACTTCCACAAATGGTCGCAACCCTTCTAACCTCATACCCTTCCAACCAATCCCCACTTCCTTAGTTGCTCTAACAGGAGCTCTATGGAACGCTCGCTCTGTCTGCAATAAACTTTCCTTCTTCCACGATCTTTTCATTACAAACAAACTTTCCTTCCTCGCCATCACTGAAACCTGGCTCACCCCCTCTGACACAGACTCCCCAGCAGCACTTTCATATGGCGTATTCCACCTTTCCCAACCCCCCGCCCCAACGGCAAACATGGCAGAGGCGTAGGTTTTCTCCTATCAGAACACTGCGCTTTCACCCAAATCCCACTGCCACCCTCTGTTACACTCCCCTCTTTTGAGGTGCACTGTGTGCGCATTTATTCCCCCTCCAACCTCCAACTGGCCGTCGTTTACCGACCCCCAGGGCAAGCCACCACCTTCTTAGACCACTTCACAACCTGGCTGCTTCACTTCCTCTCCACTGACATCCCCACTATCATAATGGGTGACTTCAACATCCCCATTAACACTTCCCACTCGTCTGTCTCTAAGTTCCTATCTCTCACTTCCTCCTTCGGACTCACTCAATGGTCTTCCACATCCACCCACAAAGATGGCCACACACTGGACCTCATCTTCACCCGCCTCTGTTCCCTATCTAACCTCTCTAACTCACCTCTCCCTCTCTCTGATCACAGCCTACTTACATTCTCTTCTCTCTCCTCCCCGGGGCAACAATCCCCACTCCACAAACTTGCATACCCTTGCAGAAACCTCAAACACCTTGACTTACACTCACTCTCTGAATCCCTCCTCCCTCTTACAGACATAAATTCCTTACACGATGCAGACGTTGCTGCTGCTTCATATAACACCACAATAGCTGCAGCTCTAGACTCGATCGCCTCTCTCATACACACAACATCTCGCACATTCAACAGGCAACCCTGGCACACTAAACTTACTAAAGAACTGCGCCGGGCCTCCAGGGTTGCGGAGCGGAGATGGAAAAGGTCTCACTCCATCGAGCACTTCATTGCATTCAAGCAATCCCTCACTAATTTCAAGTCCGCACTCACTACAGCAAAACAAACCTACTTCTCATCTCTCATATCCTCCCTATCTCACAAACATAAACAGCTATTTAACACTTTCAACTCTCTCCTTCGTCCCCCAGCACCTCCTCCCTCTTCTCTCATCTCAGCCGATGACTTTGCCTCATTCTTCAAACAGAAGATTGACACCATCAGACAAAACTTTTGCCTTTTGTCCACACAACCCCTCCTCATATCTATTCAACCCTCCTCCTCCAAACCCCACTTCTCCACCATTACAGAAGGTCAAGTCTCCTCTTTACTCTCCAAATCACACCTCACCACCTGCGAACTTGACCCAATCCCATCCCACCTCATCACTAACCTTACCACAGTCTTCATCCCAGCCCTAACCCACCTCTTCAATCTGTCACTAACAACCGGTGTCTTCCCCTCATGTTTCAAACATGCCGCAATCACACCCATCCTCAAAAAGACCTCCCTTGACCCTTCCTCTCTGACTAGCTACCGCCCCATATCACTCCTCCCCTTTGCCTCAAAACTACTAGAACAACATGTCCACCTTGATCTGTCCTCCCACCTCTCCTCCTGCTCCCTCTTCGACCGCCTGCAATCTGGCTTCCGACCGCATCACTCGACTGAAACTGCCCTGACCAAAGTCACCAACGACCTACTAAATGCCAAATTCAAGCGACACTACTCCATCCTCCTCCTTCTGGACCTGTCATCTGCCTTTGACACAGTGGACCATTCCCTCTTACTCCAGATTCTCTCATCTCTTGGCATCACGGACTTTGCTCTATCTTGGATCTCCTCATACTTAACAGACAGGACATTCAGCGCCTCCCACTCACGCACCACCTCCTCTTCTCACCCCCTATCTCTTGGTGTCCCCCAAGGTTCAGTTCTAGGACCTCTGTTCTTCTCCATCTACACCTTTGGCCTGGGACAGCTCATAGAGTCTCACGGTTTTCAGTATCACCTCTATGCTGACGACACACAGATCTACCTCTCTGGACCCGATATCTCCTCCCTACTAACCAAAATCCCACAATGTCTGTCCTCCGTGTCATCCTTCTTCTCTAACAGATTTCTAAAACTCAACATGGATAAAACAGAGTTCATCATCTTTTCACCCTCTCATTCACATCCCCCATCTGACATAGCCATCAAAGTCAATGGCTGTTCACTCTCCCCAGTCCCACAAGCTCGCTGCCTTGGAGTAACCCTGGACTCTGATCTCTCCTCAAGCCACATATCCAAGCCCTTTCCACTTCCTGCCAACTCCAACTCAAAAACATCTCCCGGATCCGTGCATTCCTCAGCAAAGACTCTGCAAAAACACTAGTGCATGCCCTCATCATATCCCGCCTCAACTACTGCAACCTCCTGCTCCTTGGCCTCCCTTACAACACTCTTGCGCCTCTCCAATCTATGCTAAACTCTGCTGCTCGACTAATTCACCTGTCCCCCAGCTATTCCCCGGCCTCGCCTCTCTGTCAATCTCTTCACTGGCTCCCCATTGCCCAGAGAATCCAGTTCAAAACTCTAACCATGGCATACAAAGCAATCCACAACCTGTCTCTCCCATACATCTGTGACCTAGTCTCCCGGTACTTACCTGCACGTAACCTCCGATCCTCACAAGATCTCCTTCTCTACTCCCGTCTTATCTCCTCCTCCCACAATCGTATACAAGATTTCTCCCGTGCATCCCCCCTATTCTGGAACTCTCTACCCCAACACATCAGACTCTCCCCGACCGTGGAAACCTTCAAAAGAAACCTGAAGACCCACCTCTTCTGACAAGCCTTCTACCTGCAGTAACCACCGCTGCACGACCAACTCTACCCTCACCTAATGTATCCTCACCCATCCCTTCTAGAATGTGAGCCCTCACGGGCAGGGTCCTTGCTCCTCCTGTACCAGTCGCTGACTTGTTTTGTTAAGATTATGTAAATGCTTTTGTTATGCATATCCCTATCACATGTAAAGCGCCATGGAATAAATGGCGCTATAATAATAAATAATAATAATAAAAGACAATATCAATTCCCATAGGAAAAGTGGTGGAGGTTACAGTGGAATAAAAAGACAATATCAATGCCCCTTTGATGAGCTGTGGAATTCAGAGTGATTTAACCTGACGGTTTTAATGTTCCTTGGAAGAGACGTGGAGGTCATAGTAGCTTAATAAGATGTTTTTAATGCGTTTTGGAAGAGTGGTGGAGGTCGCAGTGGATTAAAAAGACAATATCACTGACCCTTGGAAGAGTGGTGGAGGTTACATTGGAATAAAAAGACAATATCAATGCCCCGTGGAATAGACATGGAGGTTACAGCAGCTTAACAAGACAGTTTAATGCCCCTTGGAAGAGTGGTGGAAGTCGCAGTTGATTAAAAAGACAATATAAATGCCCCTTAGAAGAGTGGTGGAGGTCGCAGCGAAATAAAAAGACAATATCAATGCCCCTTGGAAGATCTGTGGAGTTCAGATTGGTTTAACCATACGGTTTTAATGTCCCTTGGAAGAGACGTGGAGGTCACAGTAGCTAAACAAGACTGTTTTAATGCCCCTTGGAAGAGTGTTGGAGGTCGCAGTGGAATAAAAAGACAATATCAATGCCCCTTGGAAGAGTGTTGGAGGTTCCAGTGGAATAAAAAGACAATACCAATGCCCTGTGGAAGAGACATAGAGGTCACAGTAGCTTAACAAGATGGTTTTAATGCCCCTTGGAAGAGTGTTGGAGGTCGCAGTGTAATAAAAAGACAATATCAATGCCCCTTGGAAGAGTGGTGGAGGATACAGTGGAATAAAAAGACATTATCAATGCCACTTGGAAGATCTGTGGAGTTCAGATTGGTTTAAACATACTGTTTTAATGCCCCTTGGAAGAGACGTGGAGATCACAGTAGCTTAACAAGACGGTTTTAATGCCAAATGGAAGAGTGTTGGAGGTTGCAGTGGAATAAAAAGACAATACCAATGCCCCGTGGAATAGACGTGTAGGTAACAGTAGCTTAACAAGATGGTTTTAATGCCCTTTGGAAGAGTGGTGGAGGTCGCAGTGGATTAAAAAGACATTATCAATGCCCTTAGGAAGAGTGTTGGAGGTCGCTGTGGAATAAAAATACAATATCAATGCCCCTTGGTAGAGTGGTGGAGGTTACAGTGGAATTTAAAGACAATATCAATGCCCCGTGGAAGAGATGTGGTGGTCAGTGTAGCTTAACAAGACAGTTTTAATGCCCCTTCGAAGAATGGTGAAGGTCGCAGTGGAATAAAAAGACAATGTCAATGCCCCTTGGAAGAGTGGTGGAGGTTAGAGTGGAATAGAAAGACAATACCAATGCCCCTTGGTAGAGCTGTGGAGTTCTGAGTGGTTTAACCAGACGGTTTTAATGCCCATTGGAAGTGACGTGGAGGTCACAGTAGCTTAAAAAGGTGTTTTTAATGCCCCTTGGAAAAGTTGTGGAGGTCGCAGTGGATTAAAAAGACAATATCAATGCCCCTTGGAAGAGTTGTGGAGGTGGCAGTGGAATAAATAGACAATATCAATGCCCCTCGGAAGAATGATGGAGGTCGCAGTGAAATAAAAAGACAATGTAATTGCCCCTAGGAAGAGTGGTGAAGGTTAGAGTGGAATAAAAAGACAATAACAATGCCCCTTGGAAGGGCTGTGGAGTTCAGAGTGGTTTAAGCAGATGATTTTATTGCCCCTTGGAAAAAACGTGGAGGTCATAGTAGATTAACAAGACGGTTTTAATGCCCCTTGGAAAAGTGGTGGAGGTCACAGTGGATTAAAAAGACAATATCAATGCCCCGTGGAAGACACGTGGAGGTCTCAGAAGCTTAACAAGAAAGTTTTAATGCTCATTGGAAGAGTGGTGGAGGTCACAGTGGAATAAAAAGACAATATCAATGCCCCTTGAAAGAGTGGTGGAGGTTACTGTGAAATAAAAAGACAACATCAATGACTCTTGAAAGAGCTATGGAGTTCAGAGTGGTTTAACCAGATGTTTTAATGCCCCTTGGAAGAGTGGTGGAGGTCGCAGTGCATTAAAAAGACAATATCAATACCCCTTGGAACAATGGTGGAGGTTACAGTGGAATAAAAAGACAATTTCAATGCCCCTTGGAAGAGCTGTGGAGTTCAGAGTGGTTTAACCAGACGGTTTTAATGCCCCTTGGAAGAGCTGTGGAGGTCACAGTAGCTTAACAAGACTGTTTTAATGCCTATTGGAAGAGTGGTGGAGGTTGCAGTGGATTAAAAAGACAATATCAATGCCCCTTAGAAGAGAGGTGGAAGTCGCAGTGGAATAAAATGACAGTATAAATACCCCTTTGAAGAGTGGTGGAGGATACAGTGGAATAAAAAGACAATATCAATGTCCCGTGGAATAGACATGTACGTTACAGTAGCTAAACAAGATGTTTTTAATGCACCTTGGGAGAGTGGTGGAAGTCGTAGTGGAATAAAAAGACAATATCAATGCCCCTTGAAAGAGTGCTGTAGGTTACAGTGGAGTAAAAAGACAATATCAATGCCTCTTGCAATAGCTGTGGAGTTCAGAGTGGTTTAAATTGACGGTTTTATTGCACCTTGGAAGAGACGTGGAGGTGACAGTAGCTAACAATACAGTTTTAATGCCCCTTGGAAGAGTGGTGGAGGTCGCAGCGGATGAAAATGACAATATCAATGCCACTTGGAAGAGTGGTGAAGGTCCCAGAGGAATAAAAAGACAATATAAATACCCCTTGGAAGAGTGGTGGAGCTAAAAGTGGAATAAAAAGACAATATCAATGCGCCGTGAAAGAGACGTGTAGGTCACAGTAGCTTAACAAGACGGTTTTAATTCCCCTTGGAAGAGAGGTGAAAGTTGCAATGGAATAAAAAGTCAATATAAATGCCCGTTGGAAGAGTGCTGGAGGTTACGTTGGAATAAAAAGACAATATCAATGCCCCTTGCAAGAGCTGCGGAGTTCAGAGTGTTTTAAATTGACGGTTTTAATGCCGCTTGGAAGGGACGTGGAGGTGACAGAAGCTTAACAAGACGGTTTTAATGCCCCTTGGAAGAGTGGTGGAGGTCGCAGCGGATTAAAAAGACGATATGAATGCCCCTTGGAAGAGTGGTGGAGGTCGCAGTGGAATAAAAAGACAATATCAATGCCCCTTGGAGAGTTGTGGAGGTTACAGTGGAATAAAAGACAATATCAATGCCCCTTGGAAGAGTGATGGAGGTTACAGTGGAATAAAAAGACAATATCAATGCCCCTTGGAACAGTGGTGGAGGTTACAGTTAAATAAAAAGACAATATCAATACCCCGTGGAAGAGATGTGGAGGTAACAATAGCTTAACAAGACGGTTTTAATGCCCCTTGGAAGGGTGGTGGACGTCGCAGTGGATTAAAAAGACAATATCAATGAGCTTTGGAAGAGTGGTGGAGGTCGCAGTGGAGTAAAAAGACATTATCAATGCCCCTTGGAATAGTGGTGGAGGTCGTAGTGGAATAAAAAGACAATATCAATGCCCCTTGGACGAGTGGTGGAGGTTACAGTGGAATAAAAAGACAATTACAATACCCCGTGGAAGAGACGTGGAGGTCACAGTAGCTTAACAAGATGGTTTTAATGCCTCTTGTAGGACTGGTGGAGGTCGCAGTGGAATAAAAAGACAATATCAATGCCCCTTGGAAGAGTTGTGGAGGTTACAGTAGAATAAAAAGACAATATCAATGCACCTTGGAAGAGTGATGGAGGTTACAGTGGAATAAAAAGACAATATCAATGCCCCTTGGAACAGTGGTGGAGGTTACAGTTGAATAAAAAGGCAATATCAATGCCCCGTGGAAGAGATGGGGAGGTCACAATAGCTTAACAAGACGGTTTTAATGGCCCTTGGTAGAGTGGTGGAGGTCGCAGTGGATTAAAAAGACAATATCAATGAGCCTTGGAAGAGTGGTGGAGGTCGCAGTGGAATAATAAGAGATTATCAATGCCCCTTGGAAGAGTGGTGGAAGTCGCATTGGAAAAAAAAGACAATATCCATGCACCTTGGATGAGTGGTGCAGGTTACAGTGGAATAAACAGACAATTTCAATGCCCCGTGGAAAAGACGTGGAGGTCACAGTAGCTTAACAAGACGGTTTTAATGCCTCTTGGAGGACTGGTGGAGGTCACAGTGGAATAAAAAGACAATATCAATGCCCCTTGGAAAAGTGGTGGAGGTTACAGTGGAATAAAAAGACAATAATAATGCCCCTTGGAAGAGCTGTGGAGTTCAGAGTGGAATAACCAGACAGTTTTAACGGTCTTAGGAAGAGACGTGGAGGTCACAGTAACTTAACAAGACGGTTTTAATGCCCCTTGGAAGAGTGGTGGGCGTCACAGTGGAATAAAAATACAGTATCAATGCCCCTTGGAAGATTGGTGGAGGTAACAGTGGAATAAAAAGACAGTATCAATGCCCCGTGGAAGAGATGTGGAGGTCACTGTATCTTAACAATATGGTTTTAATGCCCCTTGGAAGAGTGGTGGAGGTTGCAGTGGAATAAAAAGACAATGTCAATGCCCCTTGGAAGAGTGGTGGAGGTTACAGTAGAATAAAAAGACAATATCAATGCCCCTTGGAAGAGTGATGGAGGTTACAGTGGAATAAAAAGACAATATCAATGCCCCTTGGAACAGTGGTGGAGGTTACAGTTGAATGAAAAGGCAATATCAATGCCCCGTGGAAGAGATGGGGAGGTCACAATAGCTTAACAAGACGGTTTTAATGGCACTTGGTAGAGTTGTGGAGGTCGCAGTGGATTAAAAAGACAATATCAATGAGCCTTGGAAGAGTGGTGGAGGTCGCAGAGGAATAAAAAGACAATGTCAATGCCCCTTGGAAGAGTGGTGGAGGTTAGAGTGGAATAAACTGAAAATACAAATGCCCCTTGGAAGAGCTGTGGAGTTCAGAGTGGTTTAACCAGATGGTTTTAATGCCCCTTGGAAGAGAAGTCGACATCACAGTAGCATAATAAGACGGTTTTAATGCCCCTTGGAAGAGGGGTGGAGTTCGCAGTGGATTAAAAAGACAATATCAATGCCCCTTGGAAGAGTGGTGGAGGTCGCAGTGGAATAAAAAGACAATATCAATGCCCCGTGGAAGGGAAGTGGAGGTCACAGTAGCTTAACAAGACTGTTTTAATGCCCATTGGAAGAGTGGTGGAGGTCGCAGTGGAATAAAAAGACAAAATCAATGCCCCTTGGAAGAGTGGTGCAGGTCGCAGTGGAATAAAAAGACAATATCAATGCCCCTTGGAAGAGATGTGGAGTTCAGAGTGCTTAAACCAGATCGTTTTAATGCCCCTTGGTAGAGACGTGGAGGTCACAGTAGCTTAACAAGACTGTTTTAATGCCCCTTGGCAGAGTGCTGAAGGTTACATTGGAATAAAAAGACAATATCAGGGCCCCTTGCAAGAGCTGTGGAGTTCAGAGTGGTTTAAATTGACGGTTTTAATGCCCCTTTGAAGGGACGTGGAGGTGACAGTAGCTTAGCAAGACGGTTTTAATGCCCCTTTGAAGAGTGGTGGAGGTCGCAGTGGATTAAAAAGACAATATGAATGCCCCTTGGAAGAGTGGTGGAGGTCGCAGTGGAATAAAAAGACAATATCAATGCCCCTTGGAAGAGTGGTGGAGGTTACAGTTGAATAAAAAGACAATATCAATGCCCCTTGGAAGAGAGATGGAGGTTACAGTGGAATAAAAAGACAATATCAATGCCCCTTGCATGAGCTGTGGAGTTCAGAGTGGTTTAAATTGACGGTTTTAATGCCCCTTGGAATGGTTGTGGAGAAGACAGTAGCTTAACAAGATGGTTTTAATGCCCCTTGGAAGAGTGGTGGAGGTCTCATTGGATTAAAAAGACAATATGAATGCCCCTTGGAAAAGTGGTGGAGGTCTCAGTGGAATAAAAAGACAATATCAATGCCCCTTGGAAGAGTGGTGGAGGTTACAGTTGAATAAAAAGACAATGTCAATGCCCCTTGGAAGGGTGATGGAGGTTACAGTGGAATAAAAAGACAATATCAATGCCCCTTGCATGAGCTGTGGAGTTCAGAGTGGTTTTAATTGACGGTTTTAATGCACCTTGGAATGGATATGGAGATGACAGTAGCTTAACAAGATGGTTTTAATGCCCCTTGGAAGAGTGGTGGAGGTCGCATTGGATTAAAAAACAATATGAATGCCCCTTGGAAAAGTGGTGGAGGTCTCAGTGGAATAAAAAGACAATATCAATGCCCCTTGGAAGAGTGGTGGAGGTTACAGTTGAATAAAAAGACAATGTCAATGCCCCTTGGAAGGGTGATGGAGGTTACAGTGGAATAAAAAGACAATATCAATGCCCCTTGCATGAGCTGTGGAGTTCAGAGTGGTTTTAATTGACGGTTTTAATGCCCCCTGGAATGGATGTGAAGATGACAGTAGCTTAACAAGATGGTTTTAATGCCCCTTGGAAGAGTGGTGGAGGTCGCATTGGATTAAAAAGACAATATGAATGCCCCTTGGAAAAGTGGTGGAGGTCTCAGTGGAATAAAAAGACAATATCAATGCCCTTTGGAAGAGTGGTGGAGGTTACAGTTGAATAAAAAGACAATGTCAATGCCCCTTGGAAGGGTGATGGAGGTTACAGTGGAATAAAAAGACAATATCAATGCCCCTTGGAACAGTGGTGAAGGTTACAGTTAAATAAAAAGACAATATCAATGCCCCGTGGAAGAGATGTGGAGGTCAATATAGCTTAACAAGACTGTTTTAATGCCCCTTGGAAGAGTGGTGGAGGTCGCAGTGGATTAAAAAGACAATATCAATGAGCCTTGGAAGAGTGGTGGAGGTCGCAGTGGAATAAAAAGACATTATCAATGCCCCTTGGAAGAGTGGTCGAGGTCGCAGTGGAATAAAAAGACAATATCAATGCCCCTTGGAAGAGACTTGGAGGTCACAGTAGCTTAACAAGACGGTTTTAATGCCTCTTGGAGGACTGGTGGTGGTTGCAGTGGAATAAAAAGACAATATCAATGCCGCTTGGAAGAGTGGTGGAGGTTACAGTGGAATAAAAAGACAATAATAATGTCCCTTGGAAAAGCTGTGGAGTTCAGAGTGGTATAACCAGACGGTTTTAACGCTCCTTGGAAGAGACGTGGAGGTCACAGTAACTTAACAGGATGGTTTTAATGCCCCTTGGAAGAGTGGTGGAGGTCGCAGTGGAATAGAAAAACAATATCAATGCCCGTTAGAAGAGTGTTGGAGGTCGCAGTGGAATAAAAAGACAATGTCAATGCCCCTTGGAAGAGTGGTGGAGGTTAGAGTGGAATAAAAAGACAATATCAATGCCCCTTAGAAGAGTGGTGGAGGTCGCAGTGGAATAAAAAGACAATATCAATTCCACTTGGAAGAGATATGGAGGTCGCAGTGGAATAAAAAGACAATATCAATGCCTCGTGGAAGAGACTTGGAGGTCACAGTAGCTTAACTAGATGGTTTTAATGCCACTTGTAAGAGAGGTGGAGGTCACAGTGGAATAAAAAGACAATATCAATGCCCCTTGGAAGAGTGGTGGAGGTTACAGTGGAATAAAAAGACAATATTAATGCCCCTTGGAAAAGTGGTGGAGGTCGCAGTAAAATAAAAAGACAATATCAATGCCCCTTGGAAGAGTGGTGGAGGTTGCAGTGGAATAAAAAGACAATATCAATGCCCCTTGGAAGAGCTGTGGAGTTCACAGTGGTTTAACCAGAAGGTTTCAAGGCACAGTGGAATAGACGTGGATGTCACAGTAGCTAAACAAGACGGTTTTAATGCTTCTTCGAAGAGAGATGGAGGTCACAGTGGATTAAAAAGACAAAATCAATGCCCCTTGGAAGAGTGGTGGAAGATACAGTGTAATAAAAAGACAATCTCAATGCCTCTTGCAAGAGCTGTGGAGTTCAGAGTGGTTTAAATTGACGGGTTTAATGCACCTTGGAAGAGACGTGAAGGGCACAGTAGCTTAACAAGACGGTTTTATTGCCCCTTGGAAGAGTGGTGGAGGTCGCAGTGTATTAAAAAAACATTATCGATGCCCCTTGGAAGAGTGGTGGAGGTCGCAGTGGAATAAAAAGAAAATATCAATGCCCCTTAGAAGAGTGGTGGAGGTTACAGTGGAAAAAAAGACAATATCAATGTTCCTTGGAAGAAGGGTGAAGGTCGCAGTGGAATAAAAAGACAAAATCAATGTCCCTTGGAAGAGTGGTGTAGGTCGCAGTAGATTAAAAAGACAATACCATTGCCCCTTGGAAGAGTGGTGGAGGTCGCAGTGGAATAAAAAGACAATATCAATACCCCGTGGAAGGGACGTGGAGGACAAAGTAGCTTCACAAGACGGTTTTAATGCCCCATGGAAGAGAGGTGGAGGTCGCAGTTGATTAAAAAGACAATATCAATGCCCCTTGGAAGAGTGGTGGAGGTCGTAGTGGAATAAAAGGACAATATTAATGCCGCTTGGAAGAGTGGTGGATGTTACAGTCGAAAAAAAAAACAATATCAATGCCTCTTGTAAGAATTGTGGAGTTCAGGGTGTTTAAACAGACAGTTTTAATGCCCCTTGGAAGAAACGAGGAGGTCACAGTAGATTAACAAGACTGTTTTAATGGCCCTTGGAAGAGTGGTGGAGATCATTGTGGATTTAAAAGACAATATCAAAGCCCCTTAGAAGAGTGGTGGAGGTCGCAGTGGAATAAAAAGACAATATCAATGCCCGTTGGAAGATTGGTGGAGGTTACAGTGGAATAAAAAGACAATATCAATGCCCCTTGGAAGAGTGGTGGAGGTTACAGTGGAAAAAAAAAAGACAACATCAACGCCCTGTGTAAGAAACTTGGAGGTGACAGTAGCTTAACAAGACGGTTTTAATGTCCCTTGGAAGAGTCGTGGACGTCGCAGAGGAATAAAAAGACAATATCAATGCACTTGGAAGAGTGGTGGAGGATAAAATCGAATAAAAAGACAATATAAATGCCTCTTGGAAGAGCTGTGGAATACAGAGTGGTTTAACCAGACGGTTTATTGCCCCTTGGAAGAGACGTGGTGGTCACAGTAGCTTATCAATACTGTTTTAATGCCCCTTGGAAGAGTGGTGGAGGTCGCAGTGGTTTAAAAAGACAATATCAATGCCCCTTAGAAGAGTGGTGGAGGTCACAGTGGAATAAAAAGACAATATCAATTCCCCTTGGAAGAGATGTGAAGGTCGCAGTGGAATGAAAAGACAATATCAATGCCCCTTGTAAGAGTGGTGGAGGTTTCAGTGGAATAAAAAGACAATATCACTGATCCTTGGAAGAGTGGTGGAGGTCGCAGTGGAATAAAAAGACAATATTAATGCCCCTTGGAAGAGTGGCGGAGGTCGCAGTGCATTAAGAAGACAATATCAATACCCCTTGGAAGAATGGTGGAGGTTACAGTGAAATAAAAAGACAATATCAATGCCCCTTGGAAGAGCTATGGAGTTCAGAGTGGTTTAACCTGACGGTTTTAATGCCCCTTGGAAGAGATGTGGAGGTCACATTAGCTTAACAAGACTGTTTTAATGCCTCTTGGAAGAGTGGTGGAGGTCGCAGTGGAATAAAAAGACAATATCAATACCCCTTGGAAGAGTCGTGGAGGATACAGTGGAATAAAAAGACAATATCAATGCCCCGTGGAATAGACATGGATGTTACAGTAGCTAAACACGATGTTTTTAATGTACCTTGGGAGAGTGGTGGAAGTCGTAGTGGAATAAAAAGACAATATCAATGCCCCTTGAAAGAGTGCTGTAGTTTACTGTGGAGTAAAAAGACAATATCAATGCCTCTTGCAAGACCTGTGGAGTTCAGAGTGGTTTAAATTGTCTGTTTTAATGCACCTTGGAAGAGACGTGGAGGTCACAGTAGCTTAACAATATGGTTTTAATGCCCCTGGTGAGGTCACAGTGGATTAAAAAGACAATATCAATGCCACTTGGAAGAGTGGTGAAGGTCCCAGTGGAATAAAAAGACAATATCCATGCCCCTTAGAAGAGTGGTGGAGGTCACAGTGGAATAAAAAGACAATATCAATTCCCCTTGGAAGAGATGTGAAGGTCGCAGTGGATTAAAAAGACAATATCAATGCCCTTAGAAGAGAGGTGGTAGTCGCAGTGGAATAAAAAGACAATATCAATACCCCTTGGAAGAGTGGTGGAGGATACAGTGGAATAAAAAGACAGTATCAATGCCCCGTGGAATAGACATGGACATTATAGTAGCTAAACAAGATGTTTTTAATGCACCTTGGGAGAGTGGTGGAAGTCGTAGTGGAATAAAAAGACAATATCAATGCCCCTTGAAAGAGTGTTGTAGGTTACAGTGGAGTAAAAAGACAATATCAATGCCTCTTGCAAGAGCTGTGGAGTTCAGAGTGGTTTAAATTGATGGTTTTAATGCACCTTGGAAGAGACGTGGAGGTCACAGTAGCTTAACAATACGGTTTTAATGCCCCTTGTGAGGTCGCAGTGGATTAAAAAGACAATATCAATGCCACTTGGAAGAGTGGTGAAGGTCCCAGTGGAATAAAAAGACAATATCAATGCCCCTTAGAAGAGTGGTGGAGGTCACAGTGGAATAAAAAGACAATATCAATTCCCCTTGGAAGAGATGTAAAGGTCGCAGTGGAATGAAAAGACAATATCAATGTCCCTTGGAAGAGTGGTGGAGGTTACAGTGGAATAAAAAGACAATATCACTGACCCTTGCAAGAGTGGTGGAGGTCGCAGTGGAATAAAAAGACAATATCAATGCCCCTTGGAAGAGTTCTGGAGGTTATATTGGAATAAAAAGACAATATCAATGCCCCTTGCAAGAGCTGTGAAGTTCAGAGTGGTTTAAATTGACGGTAATGCCCCTTGGAAGGGACGTGGAGGTGACAGTAGCTTAACAACAGGGTTTTAATGCCCCTTTGAAGAGTGGTGGAGGTCGCAGTGGATTAAAAAGATAATATGAATGTCCCTTGGAAGAGTGGTGGAGGTCGCAGTGGAATAAAAAGACAATATCAATGAGCCTTGGAAGAGTGGTGGAGGTTACAGTTGAATAAAAAGACAATATCAATGCCCCTTGAAAGAGTGATGGAGGTTACAGTGGAATAAAAAGACAATATCAATGCCCCTTGGAACAGTAGTGGAGGTTACAGTTAAATAAAAAGACAATATCAATGCCCAGTGGAAGAGATGTGGAGGTCACAATAGCTTAACAAGACGGTTTTAATGCCCCTTGGAAGAGTGGTGGAGGTCGCAGTGAATTAAAAAGACAAAATCAATGCCCCTTGGAAGAGTGGTGGAGGTTACAGTGGAATAAAAAGACAATATCAATGCCTCTTGCAAGAGTTGTGGAGTTCAGAGTGCTTTAAATTGACGGTTTTAATGCCACTTGGAAGAGACGTGAAGGAAACAGTAGCTTAACAAGATGGTTTTAATGCCCCTTGGAAGAGGGGTGGAGGTTACAGTCGAATAAAAAGACAATATCAATGAGTCTTGGAAGAGCTGTGGAGTTCAGAGTGGTTTAACCAGACGGTTTTAATGCCCCTTGGAAGAGACGTGGAGTTCACAGTAGCTTATCAAAACTGTTTTAATGCCCCTTGGAAGAGTGCTGGAGGTCACAGTGGATTAAAAAGACAATATCAATGCCCCTTAGAAGAGTGGTGGAGGTCGCAGTGGAATAAAAAGACAATATCAATTCCACTTGGAAGAGATATGGAGGTCGCAGTGGAATAAAAAGACAATATCAATGCCTCGTGGAAGAGACTTGGAGGTCATAGTAGCTTAACAAGATGGTTTTAATGCCCCTTGGAAGAGAGGTGGTGGTCACAGAGGAATAAAAAGACAATATCATTGCCCCTTGGAAGAGTGGTGGAGATTACAGTGGAATAAAACGACAATATCAATGACCCTTGGAAGAGTGGTGGAGGTCGCAGTGGAATAAAAAGACAATATTAATGCCCCTTGGAAAAGTGGTGGAGGTCGCAGTAAAATAAAAAGACAATATCAATGCCCCTTGGAAGAGTGGTGGAGGTTACAGTGGAATAAAAAGACAATATTATTGCCCCTTGGAAGAGCTGTGGAGTTCACAGTGGTTTAACCAGAAGGTTTTAAGGCACCGTGGAATAGACGTGGAGGTCACAGTAGCTAAACAAGACGGTTTTAATGCTTCTTCGAAGAGAGATAGAGGTCGCAGTGGATTAAAAAGACAAAATCAATGCCCCTTGGAAGAGTGGTGGAGGTTACAGTGGAATAAAAAGACAATCTCAATGCCTTGCCTCTTGCAAGAGCTGTGGAGTTAAGAGTGGTTTAAATTGACTTTTTTAATGCCCCTTGGAAGAGAAGTGGAGGTCACAGTAGCTTAACAAGACGGTTTTAATGCCCTTTGGAAGAGTGGTGGAGGTCGCAGTGGATTAAAAAGACATTATCGATGCCCCTTGGAAGAGTGGTGGAGGTCGCAGTGGAATAAAAAGAAAATATCAATGCCCCTTAGAAGAGTGGTGGAGGTTACAGTGGAAAAAAAAGACAATATCAATGCTCCTTGGAAGAAGAGTGAAGCTCGCAGTGGAATAAAAAGACAATATCAATGTCCCTTGGAAGAGGGGTGGAGGTCGCAGTGGATTAAAAAGACAATATCAATGCCCCGTGGAAGGGACGTGGAGGTCACAGTAGCTTAACAAGACGGTTTTAATGCCCCTTGGAAGAGTGGTGGAGGTCGCAGTGAATTAAAAAGACTATCAAATCCCCTTGGAAGAGTGGTGGAGGTCGCAGTGGAAAAAAAAGACAATATCAATGCCCCTTGGAAGAGTGGTGGAGGCTGCAGTTGAATAAAAAGACAATATCAATGCCTCTTGGAAGAGCTGTGGAGTTCAGAGTGGTTTAACCATGGGGTTTTAATGCCCCTTGGAAGAGACGTGGAGGTCACAGAAGCTTATTAAGACTGTTTTAAAGCCCCTTGTAGGAGTGGTAGAGGTCGCAGAGGATTAAAAAGACAATATGAATGCCCCTTGGAGGAGTGGTGGAGGTTACAGTGAAATAAAAAGACAATATGAATGCCCCTTGGAAGAGTGGTGGAGGTTACAGTGGAATAAAAAGACAATATCAATGTCCCTTGGAAGAGTGGTGGAGGTTACAGTGGAATAAAAAGACAATATCAATGCCCCTTGGAAGAGTGGTGGAGGTTACAGTGGAATAAAAAGACAATATCAATGCCCCTTGGAAGAGTGGTGGAGGTTCCAATTAAATAAAAAGACAATATCAATGCCCCTTGGAAGAGACGTGGAGGTCACAGTGGAATAAAAAGACAATATTAATGCCCCTTGGAAGAGTGGAGGAGGTCGCAGTAAAATAAAAAGACAATATCAATGCCCCTTGGAAGAGTGGTGGAGGTTAGAGTGGAATAAAAAGACAATATCAATGCCCCTTGGAAGAGCTGTGGAGTACACAGTGGTTTAACCACTTCGCATCAGAGCCTTTTTTTGCCTACTTGACCGTGCCAATTTTTTCAATTCTGACCACTGTGACTTTATGAAGTAATTACTCTGGAATGCTTCAACGGATCCCCCTGATTCTGAGACTTTTTTTTCGTGACATATTGTACTTCATGATAGTGGTAAAATTTATTCGATATCACTTGCGTTTATTTGTGAAAAAATCGGAAATTTGGCGAAAATTTTGAAAATTTTGCAATTTTCAAACTTTGAATTTTCATGCCCTTAAATCAGAGAGATATGTCACACAATATAGTTAATAAATAACATTTTCCACATGTCTACTTTACATCAGCACAATTTTGGAACCAAAATTTTTTTTGTTAGGGAGCTATAAGGGTTAAAAGTTGACCAGCGATTTCTCATTTTTCCAACAAAATTTACAAAAACATTTTTTTAGGGACCACATCATATTTGAAGTCACTTTGAGGGGTCTTTATGACATAAAATACCCAAAAGTGACACCATTCTAAAAACTGCACCTCTCAAGGTGCTCAAAACGACATTCAAGAACTTTATTAACCCTTCAGGTGCTTCACAGGAATTTTTGGAATGTGGAATAAAAAAATTAACATTTAACTTTTTTCACAAAAATGTTACTTTAGACCCAATTTTTTTTATTTTCACAGGGGTAACAGGAAAAAATGGACCTCAAAATTTTTTGTGCAATATCTCTTGAGTGCGCTGATACCCCATATGTGAGGGAAAACCACTGTTTGGGCGCACTGCAGGGTTCGGAAGGGAAGGAGCGCCATTAGACTTTTTGAATGTAAAATTTGTCTGAATAATTAACAGACGCCATGTTGCGTTTGGAGAGCTCCTGATGTTCCTAAACAGTGTAAACCCCCCCATAATTGACACCATTTTGGAAACTAGATCCCTTTGGGAACTTATCTAGATGTGTGGTGAGCACCTTGAACCCCAAGGTGCTTCACAGAAGTTTATAATATTGAGCTGTAAAAATAAAATTTTCACATTTTTCCCACAAAAACGTTTTTCATCCCTTAAGTTTGCATTATCATAAGGGTAATAGGAAAAATTGCACCATGCAGTTTGTTGTGCAATTTCTCCTGAACACGCTGATACCCAATATGTGGAGGCAAACCACTGTTTGGGCGCACGGCAGGGTTTGGAAGGGAAGGAGCGCCATTTGACTTTTTGAATGTAAAATTTGTCTGAATAATTAACAGACGCCATGTTGCGTTTGGAGAGCTCCTGATGTTCCTAAACAGTGGAAATCCCCCATAAGTGACACCATTTTGGAAACTAGACCCCTTAGGGAACTTATCTAGATGTGTGGTGAGCACCTTGAACCCCAAGGTGCTTCACAGAAGTTTATAATATTGAGCTGTAAAAATAAAATTTTCACATTTTTCCCACAAAAACGTTTTTCATCCCTTAAGTTTGCATTATCATAAGGGTAATAGGAAAAATTGCACCATGAAATTTGTTGTGCAATTTCTCCTGAACACGCTGATACCCCATATATGGAGGCAAACCACTGTTTGGGCGCACGGCAGGGTTTGGAAGTGAAGGAGCGCCATTTGACTTTTTGAATGTAAAATTTGTTTGAATAATTAGCGGATGCCATGTTGCATTTGGGGAGCCCCTGATGTGCCTAAACAGTGGAAACCCCCCACAAGTGACACCATTTTGGAAACTAGACCCCTTAGAGAACTTATCTAGATGTGTGGTGAGCACCTTGCACCCTCAGCCGCTTCACAGAAGTTTATAATATTGAGCAGTAAAAATAAAATTTTCACATTTTTCCCACAAAAAATGTTTTTCATTCCCTAATTTTGCATTATCATAAGGGTAACAGGATAAATTGCACCATGAAATTTGTTGTGCAATTTCTCCTGAGTACACCGATACCCCATATGTGGGGGACAACCACTGCTTTGGTGTACGGCAGGGCTATGTTGGCTGGGATAGGTTGCCGACATGTCACATTTGAAGAGTCGCTGACATGCCGAAACAGCAGAAACCCCCACAAGTGACCCCATTTTGTAAACTACACCTCTCAAGGAATTCATCTAGGGAAGTAGTGAGTATTTTTTAATTTTTAAATTTAAACCATTGGGCAGTGAAAAAAACATAATTATATTTTTACCACGAAAAAATGTTTTACCCTCAGATTTTACATTTTCACACAGGGCAATGGGTAAAAATGGTGCCGAAATGTGTCACACAATTTCTTCTAAAAGTGTCAATACCCCATATGTGGCTGTATCGTACCGCTCAGCCATACGGCGAGATCAGGGGGGGACGGAGTGCTATTTGACAATTGGAGAACAAATTATTGTAGAATAGGCATTTGGATTTGGGAGCACAAAATGTTCTGAATTTCTTTTGGGGGGCAAGGGCCATTTCGCTTTTCCAGAGCCTTTCTGCTACCAGTAACTTGGAAGTCCCTTATATTTTTAACAGATGATGGACCTGAGTGGGGACTAGCTTTTTTTGAGGACTGAGTTGAAGCTTTTATTGGGAACATTTCACGTAACATTTATCCGGCGCTCTAGGCTGAGCACTTACATCGGGGTTTCCATCTGAATTTCCAAGTGATGTAATTCAGATGAAACCCCTGCGGGATTCATTCACTGTATTGAGGCAGCAGAGTTACTCTGGACTCCGTCTGGCCTCTGTTTAGCGGTGTCCTTTTTTTCAGAAGTGCACAAAACTGTGGCCAACCGCACTTTTATGCACGACTAAAAAAAACTGACACCGTGGGATCCCAGGCCAGACGGCATCCACAGTGCCTATATCTGCCTCATTACAGGGAATGTTCCGTCATGGGTTCCGTCTGAATCACATATTTCAGAGATTTACATGGAAACTCTGGGGTAAGTGCTCAGCGCAGAGCGCAGGATAAATGTAAGGCTCTGCGCCTTACTGCGATCTTTGGGAGACATAATAAACTAATCAGTAGCAGGTGAAGAATTGGTTTTATTTATTTTTTACGCCGTTACTAGTGTGATATAACTGATTAGATTACTTTATTCTTCGGGTCGGTGCGATTACAAAGATACCAGATTTATATCGGGTTTTTATGACTGACAGCTGTCACACTCTAAAAGACGCTTTTTTTTGCAAAATCTAGTTTTTGCATCGCCATATTTTGACAGCTATAATTTTTCCAGATTTTTGCCGACAGAGTTATGTGACGGCTTGTTTTTTGCGGCACGAGTTGACATTTTTATTGGTACCATTTTTGGGAACGTGACGTTTTTTGATTGCTTTCTATTCCGTTTTTTGGGAGGTAAAATTAACAAAAACCAATTCAGGAATTGTTTTTTGAGGTTTTTTTTTATGCCATTCTGCGTGTGATAAAAGTGATCAGGCAGCGTTATTCTTTGGGTCAGTACGTTTACAGCGATACTACACTTACTGTATATTTTTTAATGTTTTGGCACTTTTACACAATAAAACCATTTTATAGAAAAAATATTTTTTTTACATTGCTTTATTCTGAGAGGTATAACTTTTTTATTTTTCGGCTGATGGAGCTGTATGGTGGCTTGTTTTTTGCGGAACAAGATGCCATTTTCAGCGGTACCATTTTTATTTCCATTTTGATTTTTGATCGCATTTTTTTCCACTTTTTGTTTGGCGATATGAGGAAAAGCATAGTTTTTTTCTCCGTTTTTTATTTATTTTTATTACGGTGTGCACAGAAGGAGTTAATTAGTGTGACAGTTTTATAGGTCGGGTTGTTTCGGACGCGGTGATACCAAATATGTGTACTTTTTTTATTTTTGCATAAATATACTTATTTATCGGTTTAATATTTTATTTATTTATTTTTATTTATTTTGTAATTTTTTTTTAACAGTTTAAAAACATTTTTTTTTACTTTTTTTTTTACATTTTTACTTAGTCCCTGTATGGGACATTAATTTTTATTTTTGTGATCACTGATCTCATGTAATGTAATAGACATGTATTAAATTACATGAGATCTTCCCTGACTGTTTCACAGTCAGTCTCCTGCCTGGCTTCAGCTGCAGGCTGAGCCAGGCAGGACACCATATATGGCAGATCTGGAGGCGGTCATGTGACCTCCAGCTGCCACAGCAACGTCAGGTCCTGGAAAGTATAAGGGGGCCGTCTTAGAGGTAAGTGGACGACCCCCTCTCCTCCTGCTGTCTTCTATATGCCGCGATCACTATAGATCCTGAGCCCTGCGGGACCACCCACCGTTTTTAAACGTCCGCGCTGCACAGAGCCCAGGCAGCTCGGACGTTTATCTACAGTGGGCGGTCGGGAAGCGGATAACCAGAAAGTTTTAATGCACCATGGAATAGACGTGGAGGTCACAGTAGCTTAACAAGATGGTTTCAATGCTTCTTGGAAGAGTGTTGGAGGTCGCAGTGGATTAAAAAGACAATATCAATGCCCCTTGGAAGAGTGGTGGAGGTTACAGTGGAATAAAAAGACAATATCAATGCCCTGTGTAAGAAACTTGGAGGTCACAGTAGCTTAACAAGACGGTTTTAATGCCCCTTGGAAGAGTCGTGGACGTCGCAGAGGAATAAAAAGACAATAACAATGCACTTGGAAGAGTGCAGAAGGTTACAATGGAATAAAAAGACATTGTCAATGCCCCTTGGAAGAGCTGTGGAGCTCAGAGCGGTTTAACCAGACGGTTTTAATGCCCCTTGGAAGAGACTTGGAGGTCACAGTAGCTTATCAAGACGGTTTTAATGTCCCTTGGAAGAGTGGTGGAGGTCACAGTGGAATAAAAATGCAATATCAATGAACCTTGGATGAGTGGTGGAGGTCGCAGTGGAATAAAAAGACAATATCAATGCCCCTTGGAAGAGTGGTGGAGGTTACAGTGGAATAAAAAGACAATACCAATGCCTCTTGGAAGAGTGGTGGAGGTTACAGTGGAATAAAAAGACAATATCAATGCCCCGTGGAAGAGACGGGGACATCACAGTAGCTTAACAAGATGCTTTTAATGCCCCTTGGCAGAGTGGTGGAGGTCGCAGTGGAATAAAAAGACAATAACAATGCCCTGTGGAAAAGACGTGGAGGTCACAGTAGCTTAACAAGACGGTTTTAATGCCCCCTAGAACAGTGGTGGAGGTTACAGTGGAATAAAAGATAATATCAATGCCCTTTGGAAGAGTGGCGGAGGTCACAGTGGAATAAAAAGACAATATCAATGCCCCTTGGAAGAGCTGTGGAGTACAGAGTGGTTTAACCAAACGGTTTTAGTGCCCCTTGGAAGAGACGTGGAGGTCATAGTAGCTTAATAAGATGTTTTTAATGCCGCTTGGAAGAGTGATGGAGGTCGCAGTGGAATAAAAAGACAATATCAATGCCCCTTGAAAGAGTGGTGGAGGTTACAGTGAAATGAAAAGACAATATCAATGCCTCTTGAAAGAGCTATGGAGTTCAGAGTGGTTTAACCAGATGATTTTAATGCCCCTTGGAAGAGTGGTGGAGGTCGCAGTGCATTAAAAAGACAATATCAATACCCCTTGGAAGAATGGTGGAGGTTACAATGGAATAAAATGACAATATCAATGCCCCGTGGAATTGACGTGGATGTCAAAGTAGGTTAACAAGACGGTTTTAATGTCCCTTTGAAGAGTTGTGGAGGTCGAAGTTGATTAAGAAGACAATATAAATGCTCCTTGGAAGAGTGGTGGAGGTCGCAGTGGAAAAAAAGACAATATCAATGCCCCTTGGAAGAGTAGTGGAGGTCGCAGTGGAATAAAAAGACATTATCAATTCCCTGTGGAAGAAACGTGGAGGTCACAGTAGCTTAACAAGATGGTTTTAATGCTCATTGGAAGAGTGGTGGAGGTCGCAGTTGATTAAAAAGACAATATCAATGCCCTTTGGAAGAGTGGTGGAGGTCGCAGTGGAATAAAAATACAATATCAATGCCCCTTGGTAGAGTGGTGGAGGTTACAGTGGAATTTAAAGACAATTTCAATGCCCCGTGGAAGAGATGTGGAGGTCACTGTAGCTTAACAAGACAATTTTAATGCCCCTTGGAAGAATGGTGGAGGTCGCAGTGGAATAAAAAGAAAATGTAAATGCCCCGTGGAAGAGTGGTGGAGGTTAGAGTGGAATAAAAAGACAATACCCATGCCTCTTGGAAGAGCTGTGGAGTTCAGAGTGGTGTAACCAGACGGTTTTAATGCCCAATGGAAGTGACGTGGAGGTCACAGTAGCTTAAAAAGACGTTTTTAATGCCCCTTGGAAAAGTGGTGGAGGTCGCAGTGGATTAAAAAGACAATATCAATGCCCCTTGGAAGAGTGGTGGATGTGGCAGTGGAATAAAAAGACAATATCAATGCCCCTTGGAAGAATGATGGAGATCGCAGTGGAATAAAAAGACAATGTCAATGCCACTTCAAAGAGCGGTGGAGGTTAAAGTGGAATAAAAAGACAATACCAATGCCCCTTGGAAGAGCTCTGGAGTTCAGAGTGGTTTAACCAGATGGTTTTATTGCCCCTTGGAAGAGACGTGGAGGTCACAGTAGATTAACAAGACGGTTTTAATGCCCCTTGGAAAAGTGGTGGAGGTCACAGTGGATTAAAAAGACATTATCAATGCCCCGTGGAAGACACGTGGAGTTCACAGTAGCTTAACAAGACAGTTTTAATGCCCCTTGGAAGAGTGGTGAAGATCGCAGTGGAATGAAAAGACAATATCAATGCCCAATGAAAGAGTGGTGGAGGTTACAGTGAAATAAAAAGACTATATCAATGCCTCTTGAAAGAGTTACGGAGTTCAGAGTGGTTTAACCAGATGGTTTTAATGCCCCTTGGTAGAGTGGTGGAGGTCGCAGTGCATTAAAAAGACAAAATCAATACCCCTTGGAAGAATGGTGGAGGTTAGAGTGGAATAAAAAGACTATATCAATGCCTCTTGAAAGAGTTACGGAGTTCAGAGTGGTTTAACCAGACGGTTTTAATGCCCCTCGGAAGAGATGTGGAGGTCACAGTAGCTTAACAAGACTGTTTTAATGCCCCTTGGCAGAGTGGTGGAGGTCGGAGTGGAATAAAAAGACAATAACAATGCCCTGTGGAAGAGTCGTGGAGGTCACAGTAGCTTAACAAGACGGTTTTAATGACCCTTAGAACAGTGTTGGAGGTTACAGTGGAATAAAAGACAATATCAATGCCCTTTGGAAGAGTGGCGGAGGTCGCAGTGGAATAAAAAGACAATATCAATGCCCCTTGGAAGAGTGATGGATTTCGCAGTGGAATAACCTCACTGGTACATGCTCTGCTTAACTTCTCTGCTTGCTGTGTCTGCTGTAATCTAATACTCTGCTTTGCTGATTCACCTCACTGTTACATGCTCTGCATAACTTCTCTGCTTGCTGTGTCTGCTGTAATCTAATGCTCTGCTTTGCTGATTCACCTCACTGGTACATGCTCTGCATAACTTCTCTGCTTTATCTGTCCCACTCCATCCAATACCCACATATGTCTGTCCCTTCCCCACTATAGATCTTATCTGATTTTTAGAGGTGCTAAACTGCAGAGACTAGAGTCCTAGCTCTGTGTTTGATCACCCAGCCATCTCCTGGTGAGACGACAAGCTGCTAATTTAGCCATATGCAGCTCCCACAATGCCCTTCACCTGATAGTTTAATGTGCCCTATATATTTAGAAGCTCTGTAAGGGGTGCACGCGTCTTCTTGTGCAAAGTGGCTTCGGAGATAAGTGGAAGATATTTCAGAGGCAGTTAGTCATGGCAGGAGTCAGGTAACCAACACTTTGACCACTTACTCTCTTTTAACTATGTTTCTGTTAGCTCTCACTTTTTCCTCTATAGTCCTCCACTTGCTACTACCCCTCAAATCCCTACACCTAGTAAGAAACTCTTCATCTCTTCCTCCATCCTCCCCATTCATCTCACATCCTCCTCCAAATTATTCCTAAACATTCAATCCTGGATCTCCAAACACAGACAGCCACCTCATGCTCTCTCTTGCTCCCACCTGCTAACACTTTCTCTGCTCCTCCTCACTGCTGGAGATATCTCTCCAAATCCTGGTCCTCCTCGCCATATCCCCACAGTTACTTCTTCCTCCTATCCACGACCTTCCACAAACTGTCGCAACCCTTCTAAGCTCATACCCTTCCAACCATTCCCCACTCCCTTAGTTGCTCTAACAGGAGCTCTATGGAACGCTCGCTATGTCTGCAACAAACTTTCCTTCATCCACTTTCCTTCCTCGCCATCACTGAAACCTGGCTCACCCCCTCTGACACAGCCTCCCCAGCAGCACTTTCATATGGCGGATTCCACCTTTCCCACACCCCCCGCCCCAACGGCAAACATGGCGGAGGCGTAGGTTTTCTCCTATCAGAACACTGCGATTTCACCCAAATCCCACTGCCACCCTCCGAAACACTCCCCTCTTTTGAGGTGCACTGTGTGCGCATCTATTCCCCCTCCAACCTCCAACTGGCCATCGTTTACCGACCCCCAGGACAAGCCACCACCTTCTTAGACCACTTCACCACCTGGCTGCTTCACTTCCTCTCCACTGACATCCTCACTATCATAATGGGTGACTTCAACATCCCCAATAACACTTCCCACTAGTCTGTCTCTAAGTTCCTATCTCTCACTTCCTCCTTCGGACTCACTCAATGGTCTTCCACACCCACCCACAAAGAAGGCCACACACTGGAACTCATCTTCACCCGCGTCTGTTCCCTATCTAACCTCTCTAACTCACCTCTCCCTCTCTCTGATCAGAGCCTACTTACATTCTCTTCTCTCTCCTCCCCCGGGCAACAATCCCCACTCCACAAACTTGCATACCCTCGCAGAAATCTCAAACACCTTGACTTACACTCACTCTCTGATTCCCTCCTCCCTCTTACAGGCATAAATTCCTTACACGACGCAGACGTTGCTGCTGCTTCATATAACACCACAATAGCTGCAGCTCTAGACTTGATCGCCCCTTTCACACACACCACATCTTGCACATTCAACAGGCAACCCTGGCACACTAAACTTACTAAAGAACTGCGCCGGGCCGCCAGGGTTGCGGAGCGGAGATGGAAAAGGTCTTACTCCATCGAGCACTTCATCGCATTCAAGCAATTCCTCACTAATTTCAAGTCCGCACTCACTACTGCAAAACAAACCTACTTCTCATCTCTCATATCCTCCCTATCTCAAAACCCTAAACAGCTATTTAACACTTTCAACTCTCTCCTTCATCCCCCAGCACCTCCTCCCTCTTCTCTCATCTCAGCCAACGGTTTTGCCTCATTCTTCAAACAGAAGATTGACACCGTCAGACAAAACTTTTGCCTAAAGTCCACACAACCCCTCCTCATATCTATTCAACCCTCCTCCTCCAAACCCCACTTCTCCACCATTACAAAAGGTCAAGTCTCCTCTTTACTCTCCAAATCACACCTCACCACCTGCGAACTTGACCCAATCCCATCCCACATCATCACTAACCTTACCACAGTCTTCATCCCAACCCTAACCCACCTCTTCAATCTGTCACTAACAACCGGTGGCTTCCCCTCATGTTTCAAACATGCCGCAATCACACTCATCCTCAAAAAGCCCTCCCTTGACCCTTCCTCTTTGACTAGCTACCACCCCATATCACTCCTCCCCTTTGCCTCAAAACTACTAGAACAACATGTCCACCTTGAACTGTCCTCCCTCCTCTCCTCCTGCTCCCTCTTCGACCGCCTGCAATCTGGCTTCCGACCGCATCTCTCGACTGAAACTGCCCTGACCAAAGTCACCAACGACCTACTAAATGCCAAATCCAAGCGACACTACTCCATCCTCCTCCTTCTGGACCTGTCATCCGCCTTTGACACAGTGGACCATTCCCTCTTACTCCAGATTCTCTCATCTCTTTGCATCACGGACTTGGCTCTATCTTGGATCTCCTCAACAGATAGGACATTCAGCGTCTCCCACTCACGCACCACCTCCTCGTCTCGCCCCCTATCTGTCGGTGTCCCCCAAGGTTCAGTTCTAGGACCTCTGCTCTTCTCCATCTACACCTTTGGCCTGGGACAGCTCATAAAGTCTCACTGTTTTCAGTATCACCTCTATGCTGAAGACACACAGATCTACCTCTCTGAACCCGATATCTCCTCCCTACTAACCAAAATCCCACAATGTCTGTCCGCCATGTCATCCTTCTTCTCTGACAGATTTCTAAAACTCAACATGGATAAAACAGAGTTTATCATCTTTCCACCCTCTCATTCACATCCCCCATCTGACCTAGCCATCAACATCAATGGCTGTTCACTCTCCCCAGTCCCACATGCTCGCTGCCTTGGAGTAACCCTGGACTCTGATCTCTCCTTCAAGCCACATATCCAAGCCCTTTCCACTTCCTGCCGACTCCAACTCAAAAACATCTCCCGGATCCGTGCATTCCTCAGCAAAGACTCTGCAAAAACACTAGTGCATGCCCTCATCATATCCTTCCTCGACTACTGCAACTTCCTGCTCCGTGGCCTCCCTTACAACACTCTTGCGCCTCTCCAATCTATCCTAAACAGTGCTGCTCGACTAATTCACCTGTCCCCCCGCTATTCCCCGGCCTCTCCTCTCTGTCAATCTCTTCACTGGCTCCCCATTGCCCAGAGAATCCAGTTCAAAACTCTAACTATGGCATACAAAGCCATCCACAACCTGTCTCCCCCATATATCTGTGACCTAGTCTCCCGGTACATACCTGCACGCAACCTCCGATCCTCACAAGATCTGCTTCTCTACTCCCCTCTTATCTCCTCCTCCCCCAATCGTATACAAGATTTCTCCTGTGCATCCCCCCTACTATGGAACTCTCTACTCCAACACATCAGACTCTCGCCAACCATGGAAACCTTCAAAAGAAACCTGAAGACCCACCTCTTTCGACAAGCCTACAACCTGCAGTAACCACCACTGCACGAACAGCCCTACCCTCACCTAATGTATCCTCACCCATCCCTTCTAGAATGTGAGTCTTCGCGGGCAGGGTCCTCGCTCCTCCTGTACCAGTCGCTGATTCGCTTTGTTAAGATTATGTAAATGCTTTTGTTATGTATATCCCTATCACATGTAAAGCGCCATGGAATAAATGGCGCTATAATAATAAATAATAATAATAATAATAAAAACACAATATCAATTCCCATAGGAAAATTGGTGGAGGTTACAGTGGAATAAAAAGACAATATCAATGACCCTTTGATGAGCTGTGGAATTCAGAGTGGTTTAACCAGACGGTTTTAATGCCCCTTTGAAGAGACATGGAGGTCATAGTAGCTTAATAAGATGTCTTTAATGCCTCTTGGAAGAGTGGTGGAGGTCGCAGTGGTTTAAAAAGACAATATCACTGCCCCTTAGAAGAGTGGTCGAGGTTACATTGGAAAAAAAAGACAATATCAATGCCCCGTGGAATAGACATGGAGGTTACAGCAGCTTAAAAAGACAGTTTTAATGCCCCTTGGAAGAGAGGTGGAGGTTAGAGTGGAATAAAAAGACAATACCAATGCCCCTTGGAAGAGCTGTGGAGTTCAGAGTGGTTTAACCAGACTGTTTTAATGCCCATTGGAAGTGACGTGGATGTCACAGTAGCTTAAAAAGACATTTTTAATGCACCATGGAAAAGTGGTGGAAGTCGCAGTGGATTAAAAAGACAATATCAATGCCCTTGGAAAAGTGGTGGAGGTGGCAGTGGAATAAAAAGACAATATCAATGCCCCTTGGAAGAATGATGGAGGTCGCAGTGGAATAAAAAGACAATGTCAATGCCCCTTGGAAGAGTGGTGGAGGTTAGAGTGGAATAAAAAGACAATACCAATGCCCATTGGAAGAGCTGTGGAGTTTAGAGTGGTTTAACCAGATGGTTTTATTGCCCCTTGGAAGAGACGTGAAGGTCACAGTAGATTAACAAGATGGTTTTAATGCCCCTTGGAAAAGTGGTGGAGGTCACAGTGGATTAAAAAGACAATATCAATGCCCCGTGAAAGACACGTGGAGGTCACAGTAGCTTAACAACACAGTTTTAATGCCCCTAGGAAGAGTGGTGGAGATCGCAGTGGAATAAAAAGACAATATCAATACCCCTTGGAAGAATGGTGGAGGTTACAGTGGAATAAAAAGACAATATCAGTCCCCATTGGAAGAGCTGTGGAGTTCAGAGTGGTTTAACCAGACGGTTTTAATGCCCCTTGGAAGAGATGTGGAGGTCACAGTAGCTTAACAAGACTGTTTTAATGCCTCTTGGAAGAGTGGTGGAGGTCGCAGTGGATTAATAAGACAATATCAATGCCCCTTAGAAGAGACGTGGAAGTCGCAGTGGAATAAAAAGACAATATCAATACCCCTTGGAAGAGTGGTGGAGGATACAGTGGAATAAAAAGACAATATAAATGCCCCGTGGAATAGACATGGACGTTACAGTAGCTAAACAAGATGTTTTTTATGCACCTTGGGAGAGTGGTGGAAGTCGTAGTGGAATAAAAAACAATATCAATGCCCCTTGAAAGAGTGCTGTAGGTTACAGTGGAGTAAAAAGACGATATCAATGCCCCTTGCTAGAGCTGTGGAGTTCAGAGTGGTTTAAATTGACGGTTTTAATGCCCCTTGGAAGGGACGTGGATGTGACAGTAGCTTAACAAGATGGTTTTAATGCCCCTTGGAAGAGTGGTGGAGGTCGCAGTGGATTATAAAGACAATATGAATGCCCTTTGGAAGAGTGGGGGAGGTCGCAGTGGAATAAAAAGACAATATCAAAGCCCCTTGGAAAAGTGGTGGAGGTTACAGTTGAATTAAAAGACAATATCAATGCCTCTTGGAAGAGTGATGGAGGTTATAGTGGAATAAAAAGACAATATCAATGCACCTTGGAACAGTGGAGGAGGTTACAGTTAAATAAAAAGACAATATCAATGCCCCGTGGAAGAGATGTGGAGGTCACAAAAGCCTAACAAGATGGTTTTAATGCCCCTTGGAAAAGTGGTGGAGGTCGCAGTGGATTAAAAAGACTATATCAATGAGCCTTGGAAGAGTGGTGGAGGTCGCAGTGGAATAAAAAGACAATATCAATGCCCATTGGACGAGTGGTGGAGGTTACAGTGGAATAAAAAGACAATTTCAATGCCCCTTAGAAGAGACGTGGAGTTCAGAGTGGTATAACCAGACTGTTTTAACGCTCCTTTGAAGAGACGTGAAGGTCACAGTAACATAACAAGATGGTTTTAATGCCCCTTGGAAGAGTGGTGGAGGTCGCAGTGGAATAAAAAAACAATATCAATTCCCCTTGGAAGATGGGTGGAGGATACAGTGGAATAAAAAGACAATATCAATGCCCCGTGGAAGAGATGTGGAGGTCACTGTAGCTTAACAATATGGTTTTAATCCCACTTGCAAGAGTGGTGGAGGTCGCAGTGGAATAAAAAGACAATGTCAATGCCCCTTGGAAGAGTGGTGGAGGTCACAGTGGAATAAAAAGACAATATTAATGCCCCTTGGAAGAGTGGTGGAGGTCGCAGTAAAATAAAAAGACAATATCAATGCCCCTTGGAAGAGTGGTGGAGTTTATTGTGGATTGAAAAGACAATATCAATGCCCCTTGGAAGAGCAGTGAAGTTCACAGTGGTTTAACCAGACAGTTTTAATGCACCATGGAATAGACGTGGAGGTCACAGTAGCTTAAAAAGACGGTTTCAATGCTTCTTGGAAGAGTGATGGAGGTCGCAGTGGATTAAAAAGACAATATCAATGCCCCTTGGAAGAGTGGTCGAGGTTACAGTGGAATAAAAAGACAATATCAATGCCCTGTGTAAGAAACTTGGAGGTCACAGTAGCTTAACAAGATGGTTTTAATGCCCCTTGGAAGAGTCGTGGACGTCGCAGAGGAATAAAAAGACAATATCAATGCACTTGGAAGAGTGCAGAAGGTTACAATGGAATAAAAAGACATTGTCAATGCCCCTTGGAAGAGCTGTGGAGCTCAGAGCGGTTTAACCAGACGGTTTTAATGCCCCTTGGAAGAGACTTGGAGGTCACAGTAGCTTAACAAGACGGTTTAAATGCCCCTTGGAAGAGTGGTGGAGGTCGCAGTGGATTAAAAAGACAATATCAATGCCACTTGGAAGAGTGGTGAAGGTCCCAGTGGAATAAAAAGACAATATCAATGCTCCTTGGAAGAGTGGTGGAGGTAACAGTGGAATAAAAAGACAATATCAATGCCCCGTGAAAGAGACGTGGAGGTCACAGTAGCTTAACAAGACAGTTTTAATGCCCCTTGGAAGAAAGGTGGAAGTTGCAGTGGAATAAAAAGACAATATCAATGCCCCTTGGAAGAGTGCTGGAGTTTACATTGGAATAAAAAGACAATATCAATGCCCCTTGCAAGAGCTGTGGAGTTCAGAGTGGTTTAAATTGACGGTTTTAATGCCCCTTGGAAGGGACGTGGAAGTGACAGTTGCTTAACAAGACGGTTTTAATGCCCCTTCGAAGAGTGGTGGAGGTCGCAAAGGGTTAAAAAGACAATATGAATGGCCCTTGGAAGAGTGGTGGAGGTCCCAGTGGAATAAAAAGACAATATCAATGCCCCTTAGAAGAGTGGTGGAGGTTACAGTTGAATAAAAAGACAATATCAATGCCCCTTGGAACAGTGGTGGAGGTTACAGTTAAATAAAAAGACAATATCAATGCCCCGTGGAAGAGATGTGGAGGTCACAATAGCTTAACAAGATGGTTTTAATGCCCCTTGGAAGAGATGTGGAGGTCACAGTAGCTTAACAAGATGGTTTTAATGCCTCTTTGAAGAGTGGTGGAGATCGCAGTGGATTAATAAGACAATATCAATGCCCCTTAGAAGAGAGGTGGAAGTCGCAGTGGAATAAAAAGACAATATCAATACCCCTTGGAAGAGTGTGGAGGATACAGTGGAATAAAAAGACACTATAAATGCCCCGAGGAATAGACATGGACGTTACAGTAGCTAAACAATATGTTTTTAATGCACCTTGGGAGAGTGGTGGAAGTTGTAGTGGAATAAAAAACCATATCAATGCCCCTTGAAAGGGTGCTGTTGGTTACAGTGGAGTAAAAAGACAATATCAATGCCACTTGCTAGAGCTGTGGAGTTCAGAGTGGTTTAAATTGACGGTTTTAATGCCCCTTGGAAAGGACGTGGATGTGACAGTAGCTTAACAAGATGGCTTTAATGCCCCTTGGAAGAGTGGTGGAGGTCGCAGTGGAATAAAAAGACAATATCAATACCCCTTGGAAGAATGGTGGAGGTTACAGTGGAATAAAAAGACAATATCAATCCCCATTGGAAGAGCTGTGGAGTTCAGAGTGGTTTAACCAGACGGTTTTAATGCCCCTTGGAAGAGATGTGGAGGTCACAGTAGCTTAACAAGACTGTTTTAATGCCTCTTGGAAGAGTGGTGGAGGTCGCAGTGGATTAATAAGACAATATCAATGCCCCTTAGAAGAGACGTGGAAGTCGCAGTGGAATAAAAAGACAATATCAATACCCCTTGGAAGAGTGGTGGAGGATACAGTGGAATAAAAAGACAATATAAATGCCCCGTGGAATAGACATGGACGTTACAGTAGCTAAACAAGATGTTTTTTATGCACCTTGGGAGAGTGGTGGAAGTCGTAGTGGAATAAAAAACAATATCAATGCCCCTTGAAAGAGTGCTGTAGGTTACAGTGGAGTAAAAAGACGATATCAATGCCCCTTGCTAGAGCTGTGGAGTTCAGAGTGGTTTAAATTGACGGTTTTAATGCCCCTTGGAAGGGACGTGGATGTGACAGTAGCTTAACAAGATGGTTTTAATGCCCCTTGGAAGAGTGGTGGAGGTCGCAGTGGATTATAAAGACAATATGAATGCCCTTTGGAAGAGTGGGGGAGGTCGCAGTGGAATAAAAAGACAATATCAAAGCCCCTTGGAAAAGTGGTGGAGGTTACAGTTGAATTAAAAGACAATATCAATGCCTCTTGGAAGAGTGATGGAGGTTATAGTGGAATAAAAAGACAATATCAATGCACCTTGGAACAGTGGAGGAGGTTACAGTTAAATAAAAAGACAATATCAATGCCCCGTGGAAGAGATGTGGAGGTCACAAAAGCCTAACAAGATGGTTTTAATGCCCCTTGGAAAAGTGGTGGAGGTCGCAGTGGATTAAAAAGACTATATCAATGAGCCTTGGAAGAGTGGTGGAGGTCGCAGTGGAATAAAAAGACAATATCAATGCCCCTTGGACGAGTGGTGGAGGTTACAGTGGAATAAAAAAGACAATTTCAATGCCCCGTGGAAGAGAAGTGGAGGTCACAGTAGCTTAACAAGACTGTTTTAATGCCTCTTGAAGCACTTGTGGAGGTCGCAGTGGAATAAAAAGACAATATCAATGCCCCTTGGAAGAGTGGTGGAGGTTACAGTGGAATAAAAAGACAATAATAATGCCCCTTGGAAGAGCTGTGGAGTTCAGAGTGGTATAACCAGACGGTTTTAATGCTCCTTTGAAGAGACGTGAAGGTCACAGTAACATAACAAGACGGTTTTAATGCCCCTTGGAAGAGTGGTGGAGGTCGCAGGGGAATAAAAAAACAATATCAATGCCCCTTGGAAGATTGGTGGAGATTACAGTGGAATAAAAAGACAATATCAATGCCCCGTGGAAGAGATGTGGAGGTCAATGTAGCTTAAAAAGACGGTTTTAATGCCCCTTGCAAGAGAGGTGGAGGTCGCAGTGGAATAAAAAGACAATGTCAATGCCCCTTGGAAGAGTGGTGGAGGTCAAAGTGGAATAAAAAGACAATATTAATGCCCCTTGGAAGAGTGGTGGAGTTCGCAGTAAAATAAAAAGACAATATCAATGCCCTTGGAAGAGTGGTGGAGGTTATTGTGGAATAAAAAGACAATATCAAGGCCCCTTGGAAGAGCTGTGGAGTTTACAGTGGTTTAACCAGAAAGTTTTAATGCACCACGGAATAGATGTGGAGGTCACAGTAGCTTAAAAAGACTGTTTCAATGCTTCTTGGAAGAGTGATGGAGGTCGCAGTGGATTAAAAAGACAATATCAATGCCCCTTGGAAGAGTGGTGGAGGGTACAGTGGAATAAAAAGACAATATCAATGCCCTGTGTGTAAGAAACTTGGAGGTCACAGTAGCTTAACAAGATGGTTTTAATGCCCCTTGGAAGAGTCGTGGACGTCGCAGAGGAATAAAATGACAATATCAATGCACTTGGAAGAGTGCAGAAGGTTACAATGGAATAAAAAGACATTGTCAATGCCCCTTGGAAGAGCTGTGGAGCTCAGAGCGGATTAACCAGACGGTTTTAATGCCCCTTGGAAGAGACTTGGAGGTCACAGTAGCTTAACAAGACGGTTAAAATGCCCCTTGGAAGATTGGTGGAGGTCGCAGTGGATTAAAAAGACAATATCAATGCCACTTGGAAGAGTGGTGAATGTCCCAGTGGAATAAAAAGACAATATCAATGCCCCTTGGAAGAGTGGTGGAGGTTACAGAGGAATAAAAAGACAATATCAATGCCCCGTGAAAGAGACTTGGAGGTCACAATAGCTTAACAAGACGGTTTTAATGCCCCTTGGAAGAGAGGTGGAAGTTGCAGTGGAATAAAAAGACAATATCAATGCCCCTTGGAAGAGTGCTGGAGGTTACATTGGAATAAAAAGACAATATCAATGCCCCTTGCAAGAGCTGTGGAGTTCAGAGTGGTTTAAATTGACGGTTTTAATGCCCCTTGGAAGGGACGTGGAGGTGACAGTAGCTTAACAAGACGGTTTTAATGCCCCTTGGAAGAGTGGTTGAGGTCGCAGTGGATTAAAAAGACAATATGAATGCCCCTTGAAAGAGTGGTGGAGGTCGCAGTGGAATAAAAACACAATATCAATGCCCCTTGGACGAGTGGTGGAGGTTACAGTGGAATAAAAAGACAATTTCAATGACCTGTGGAAGAGACGTGGAGGTCACATTAGCTTAACAAGACGGTTTTAATGCCTCTTGGAGGACTGGTGGAGGTAACAGTGGAATAAAAAGATAATATCAATGCCCCTTGGAAGAGTGGTGGAGGTTACAGTGGAATAAAAAGACAATAATAATGCCCCTTGAAATAGCTGTGGAGTTCAGAGTGGTATAACCAGACGGTTTTAACGCTCCTTGGAAGAGACGTGGAGGTCACAGTAACTTAACAAGACGGTTTTAATGCCCCTTGGAAGAGTGGTGGAGGTTACAGGGGAATAAAAAGACAATATCAATGCCCCTTGGAAGAGCTGTGGAGTTCAGGGTGGTTTAACCAGACGGTTTTAATGCCCCTTGGAAGAGACGTGGAGGTCACAGTAGCTTAACAAGACTGTTTTAATGCCCCTTGGAAGATTGGTGGAGGTTACAGTGGAATGAAAAGACAATATCAATGCCTCGTGGAAGAGATGTGGAGTTCAGAGTGTTTTAACCAGACGGTTTTAATGCCCCTTGGAAGAGACGTGGAGGTCACAGTAGCTTATCAAAACTGTTTTAATGCCCCTTCGAAGATTGGTGGAGGTCGCAGTGGATTAAAAAGACAATATGTGCCCTATATATTTAGAAGCTCTGTAAGGGGTTCACTTGCGCTGGGGTGTGCACGCGTCTTCTTGTGCAAAGTGGCTTCGGAGATAAGTGGCAGTTATTTCAGAGGCAGTTAGTCAGAGCAGGAGTCAGGTAACCAACAGTTTGACCACTTACTCTCTTTTAACTATGTTTCTGTTAGCTCTCACTTTTTCCTCTATAGTCCTCAACTTTCTAGTAACCCCTCAAATCCCTACACCTAGTAAGAAACTCTTCATCTCTCCCTCCATCCTCCCCATTCATCTCACCTCCTCCTCCAAATTATTCCTAAACTTTCAATCCTGGATCTCCAAACACAGACAGCCACCTCATGCTCTCTCTTGCTCCCACCTGCTAACACTTTCTCTGCTCCTCCTCACTGCTGGAGAAATCTCTCCAAATCCTGGTCCTCCTCGCCATATCCCCACAGTTACTTCTTCCTCCTATCCACGACCTTCCACAAACTGTCGCAACCCTTCTAACCTCATACCCATCCAACCATTCCCCACTCCCTTAGTTGCTCTAACAGGAGCTCTATGGAACGCTCGCTCTGTCTGCAACAAACTTTCCTTCATCCACGATCTTTTCATTACAAACAAACTTTCCTTCCTCGCCATCACTGAAACCTGGCTCACCCCCTCTGACACAGCCTCCCCAGCTGCACTTTCATATGGCGGATTCCACCTTTACCTCACCCCCCACCCCAATGGCAAACATGGCGGAGGCGTAGGTTTTCTCCTATCAGAACACTGCGCTTTCACCCAAATCCCACTGCCACCCTCCGTTACACTCCCCTCTTTTGAGGTGCACTATGTGCGCATCTATTCCCCTTCCAACCTCCAACTGGCCATCGTTTACCGACCCCCAGGGCAAGCCACCACCTTCTTAGACCACTTCACCACCTGGCTGCTTCACTTCCTCTCCACTGACATCCCCACTATCATAATGGGTGACTTCAACATCCCCATTAACACTTCCCACTCGTCTGTCTCTAAGTTCCTATCTCTCACTTCCTCCTTTGGACTCACTCAATGGTCTTCCACACCCACCCACAAAGATAGCCACACACTGGACCTCATCTTCACCCGCCTCTGTTCCCTATCTAACCTCTCTAACTCACCTCTCCCTCTCTCTGATCACAGCCTACTTACATTCTCTTCTCTCTCCTCCCCGGGGAAACAATCCCCACTCCACAAACTTGCACACCCTCGCAGAAATCTCAAACACCTTGACTTACACTCACTCTCTGAATACCTCCTCCCTCTTACAGACATAAATTCCTTACACGACGCAGACATTGCTGCTGCTTAATATAACACCACAATATCTGCAGCTCTAGACTCGATCGCCTGTCTCACACACACCACATCTCGCACATTCAACAGGCAACCCTGGCACACTAAACTTACTAAAGAACTGCGCCGGGCCTCCAGGGTTGTGGAGCGGAGATGGAAAAGGTCTCACTCCATCGAGCACTTCATCGCATTCAAGCAATCCCTCAATAATTTCAAGTCCGCACTCACTACAGCAAAACAAAACTACTTCTCATCTCTCATATCCTCCCTATCTCACAACCCTAAACAGCTATTTAACACTTTCAACTCTCTCCTTCGTCCCCCAGCACCTCCTCCCTCTTCTCTCATCTCAGCCGACGACTTTGCCTCATTCTTCAAACAGAAGATTGACACCATCAAACAAAACTTTTGCCTAAAGTCCACACAACCCCTCCTCATATCTATTCAACCCTCCTCCTCCAAACCCCACTTCTCCACCATTACAGAAGGTCAAGTCTGCTCTTTACTCTCCAAATCACACCTCACCACCTGCGAACTTGACCCAATCCCATCCCACCTTATCACTAACCTTACCACAGTCTTCATCCCATCCCTAACCCACCTCTTCAATCTGTCACTAACAACCGGTGTCTTCCCACCATGTTTCAAACATGCCGCAATCACACCCATCCTCAAAAAGCACTCCCTTGACCCTTCCTCTCTGACTAGCTACCGCCCCATATCACTCCTCCCCTTTGCCTCAAAACTACTAGAACAACATGTCCACCTTGAACTGTCCTCCCACCTCTCCTCCTGCTCCCTCTTCGACTGCCTGCAATCTGGCTTCCGACCGCATCACTCGACTGAAACTGCCCTGACCAAAGTCACCAACGACCTACTAAATGCCAAATCCAAGCGACACTACTACATCCTCCTCCTTCTGGACCTGTCATCCGCCTTTGACACAGTGGACCATTCCCTCTTACTCCAGATTGTCTCATCTCTTGTCATCACGGACTTGGCTCTATCTTGGATCTCCTCATACTTAACAGACAGGACATTCAGCGTCTCCCACTCACGAACCACCTCCTCATCTCGCCCCCTATCTGTCGGTGTCCCCCAAGGTTCAGTTCTAGGACCTCTGCTCTTCTCCATCTACACCTTTGGCCTGGGACAGCTCATAGATTCTCACGGTTTTCAGTATCACCTCTAAGCTGACGACACACAGATATACCTCTCTGGACCCGATATCTCCTCCCTACTAACCAAAATCCCACAATGTCTGTCCGCCATGTCATCCTTCTTCTCTGACAGATTTCTAAAACTCAACATGGATAAAACAGAGTTCATCATCTTTCCACCCTCTCATTCACATCCCCCATCTGACCTAGCCATCAACGTCAATGGCTGTTCACTCTCCCCAGTCCCACAAGTTCGCTGCCTTTGAGTAACCCTGGACTCTGATCTCTCCTTCAAGCCACATATCCAAGCCCTTTCCACTTCCTGCCGACTCCAACTCAAAAACATCTCCCGGATCCGTGCATTCCTCAGCAAAGGCTCTGCAAAGACACTAGTGCATGCCCTCATCATATCCCGCCTCGACTACTGCAACCTCCTGCTCCGTGGCCTCCCTTACAACACTCTTGTGCCTCTCCAATCTATCCTAAACTGTGCTGCTCGACTAATTCACCTGTCCCCTCGCTATTCCCCGGCCTCTCCTCTCTGTCAATCTCTTCACTGGCTCCCCATTGCCCAGAGAATCCAGTTCAAAACTCTAACCATGGCATACAAAGCCATCCACAACCTGTCTCCCCCATACATCTGTGACCTAGTCTCCCGGTACTTACCTGCACGCATCTTCCGATCCTCACAATATCTCCTTCTCTACTCCCCTTTTTTCTCCTCCTCCCACAATCGTATACAAGATTTCTACCGTGCATCCCCCCTACTCTGGTACTCTCTACCCCAACAAATCAGACTCTCGCCGACCGTGGAAACCTTCAAAAGAAACCTTAAGACCCACCTCTTCCGACAAGCCTACGACCTGCAGTAACCACCGCTGCACGACCAGCTCTACCCTCTCCTAATGTATCCTCTCCCATCCCTTCTAGAATGTGAGCCCTCGTGGGCAGGGTCCTTGCTCCTCCTGTACCAGTCGCTGACTCGTTTTGTTAAGATTATGTAAATGCTTTTGTTATGTACAGTACAGACCAAAAGTTTGGACACACCTTCTCATTTAATGATTTTTCTGTATTTTCATGACTTTGAAAATTGTACATTCACACTGAAGGCATCAAAACTATGAATTAACACATGTGGAATTATATACTTAACAAAAAAGTGTGAAACAACTGAAAATATGTCTTATATTCTAGGTTCTTCAAACTAGCCACCTTTTGCTTTGATGACTGCTTTGCACACTCTTGGCATTCTCTTGATGAGCTTCAAGAGGTAGTCACCGGAAATGGTTTTCACTTCACAGGTGTGCCCTGTCAGGTTTAATAAGTGGGATTTCTTGCCTTATAAATGGGGTTGGGACCATCAGTTGTATTGTGCAGAAGTCAGGTGGATACACAGCTGATAGTCCTACTGAATAGACTGTTAGCTGCTTTTTTCTTGCCATAATACAAATTCTAAGTAAAGAAAAACGAGTGGCCATCATTACTTTAAGAAATGAAGGTCAGTCAGTCCGAAAAATTGGGAAAACTTTGAAAGTGTCCCCAAGTGCAGTTGCAAAAACCATCAAGCACTACAAAGACACTGGCTCACATGAGGACCGCCCCAGGAAAGGAAGACCAAGAGTCACCTCTGCTTCTGAGGATAAGTTTATCCAAGTCACCAGCCTCAGAAATCGCAGGTTAACAGAAGGTCAGATTAGAGACCAGGTCAATGCCACACAGAGTTCTAGCAGCAGACACATCTCTACAACAACTGTTAAGAAACCAGACAATGTGAACTGAGGTCTAAGATGGCAGACATACAAGAAACAGAGGCATGTTCACACTAGCAAAAAAGAAGCAAGACAAAAATATATCTCATACCCTACCATAATTATATATAAATGTAAAGCAAAATTGCATAATAAATATAGGGTACTTAGTGAACTATTTTTGATCAAAAAAAGTATACAAGCCGTCCCACCAGCGGCAAGGTGACCCTAAATTGGGACGGTACCTATACTGCCTATATTAAAAACCTTACTGTATATCAAAGTTGAAGTAATGCATATAAAAGGGTAGACAAATAGGACCGGGTCCCAACTCCAGACCACCTAGGCCCGTGGTAAGCTACATATATACCAATCAGCTCAACAAAGGGCATGCCACACCCTTAAATTGCACAGAATGCAAACAAGTCAAAAAACCAGACAATGTGAACTGAGGTCTAAGATGGCAGACATACAAGAAACAGAGGCATGTTCACACTAGCAAAAAAGAAGCAAGACAAAAATATATCTCATACCCTACCATAATTATATATAAATGTAAAGCAAAATTGCATAATAAATATAGGGTACTTAGTGAACTATGTTTGATCAAAAAAAGTATACAAGCCGTCCCACCAGCGGCAAGGTGACCCTAAATTGGGACGGTACCTATACTGCCTATATTAAAAACCTTACTGTATATCAAAGTTGAAGTAATGCATATAAAAGGGTAGACAAATAGGACCGGGTCCCAACTCCAGACCACCTAGGCCCGTGGTAAGCTACATATATACCAATCAGCTCAACAAAGGGCATGCCACACCCTTAAATTGCACAGAATGCAAACAAGTCAAAAAAACAGACAATGTGAACTGAGGTCTAAGATGGCAGACATACAAGAAACAGAGGCATGTTCACACTAGCAAAAAAGAAGCAAGACAAAAATATATCTCATACCCTACCATAATTATATATGAATGTAAAGCAAAATTGCATAATAAATATAGGGTACTTAGTGAACTATTTTTGATCAAAAAAAGTATACAAGCCGTCCCACCAGCGGCAAGGTGACCCTAAATTGGGACGGTACCTATACTGCCTATATTAAAAACCTTACTGTATATCAAAGTTGAAGTAATGCATATAAAAGGGTAGACAAATAGGACCGGGTCCCAACTCCAGACCACCTAGGCCCGTGGTAAGCTACATATATACCAATCAGCTCAACAAAGGGCATGCCACACCCTTAAATTGCACAGAATGCAAACAAGTCAAAAAACCAGACAATGTGAACTGAGGTCTAAGATGGCAGACATACAAGAAACAGAGGCATGTTCACACTAGCAAAAAAGAAGCAAGACAAAAATATATCTCATACCCTACCATAATTATATATAAATGTAAAGCAAAATTGCATAATAAATATAGGGTACTTAGTGAACTATTTTTGATCAAAAAAAGTATACAAGCCGTCCCACCAGCGGCAAGGTGACCCTAAATTGGGACGGTACCTATACTGCCTATATTAAAAACCTTACTGTATATCAAAGTTGAAGTAATGCATATAAAAGGGTAGACAAACAGGACCGGGTCCCAACTCCAGACCACCTAGGCCCGTGGTAAGCTACATATATACCAATCAGCTCAACAAAGGGCATGCCACACCCTTAAATTGCACAGAATGCAAACAAGACAAAAAACCAAGCAATGTGAACTGAGGTCTAAGATGGTAGACATGCAAGAAATAGGAGCATGTTCACACTAGCAAAAAGAAGCAAAACCTACAAAAGACAAAAATATATCTCATACCCTACCATCATTATATATAAATGTAAAGTGCAGTTGCAAAAACCATCAAGCACTACAAAGACACTGGCTCACATGAGGACCGCCCCAGGAAAGGAAGACCAAGAGTCACCTCTGCTTCTGAGGATAAGTTTATCCAAGTCACCAGCCTCAGAAATCGCAGGTTAACAGAAGGTCAGATTAGAGACCAGGTCAATGCCACACAGAGTTCTAGCAGCAGACACATCTCTACAACAACTGTTAAGAGGAGACTTTGTGCAGCAGGCCTTCATGGTAAAATAGCTGCTAGGAAACCACTGCTAAGGACAGGCAACAAGCAGAAGAGACTTGTTTGGGCTAAAGAACACAAGGAATAGACATTAGACCAGTGGAAATCTGTGCTTTGGTCTCATGAGTCCAAATTTGAGATCTTTGGTTCCAACCACCGTGTCTTTGTGCGACGCAGAAAAGGTGAACGGATGGACTCTACATGCCTGGTACCCACCGTGAAGCATGGAGGAGGAGGTGTGATGGTGTGGGGGGGCTTTGCTGGTGACACTGTTGGGGATTTATTCAAAATTGAAGGCATACTGAACCAGGATGGCTACCACATGCTATTCCATCCGGTATGATTTAGTTGGACCATCATTTATTTTTCAACAGGACAATGACCCCAAACACACCTCCAGGCTGTGTAAGGGTATTTGACCAAGAAGGAGAGTGATGGGGTGCCAGGCCATATGACCTGGCCTCCACAGTCACCAGACCTGAACCCAATCGAGATGGTTTGGGGTGAGCTGGACCGCAGAGTGAAGGCAAAAGGGCCAACAAGTGCTAAGCATCTCTGGGAACTCCTTCAAGATTGCTGGAAAACCATTTCCGGTGACTACCTCTTGAAGTTCATCAAGAGAATGCCAAGAGTGTGCAAAGCAGTCATCAAAGCAAAAGGTGGCTACTTTGAAGAACCTAGAATATAAGACATATTTTCAGTTGTTTCACACTTTTTTGTTAAGCATATAATTCCACATGTGTTAATTCATGGTTTTGATGCCTTCAGTGTGAATGTACAATTTTCATAGTAATGAAAATACAGAAAAATCTTTAAATGAGAAGGTTTGTCCAAACTTTTGGTCTGTACTGTATATCCCTATCACATGTAAAGTGTCATGGAATAAATGGAGCTATAATAATAAATTATAATAATAATAATAAAAAGACAATATCAATTCCCATAGGAAATGTGGTGGAGGTTATAGTGGATTAAAAAGACAATATCAATGCCCCTTAGAAGAGAGGTGGAGGTCGCAGTGGAATAAAAAGACAATGTCAATGCCCTTTGGAAGAGTGGTGGAGGTTAGAGTGGAATAAAAAGACAACACCAATGCCACTTGAAAGAGCTGTGGAGGTCACAGAAGATTAACAAGACGGATTTAATGCCCCTTGGAAAAGTGGTGGAGGTCATAGAGGATTAAAAAGACAATATCAATGCCACGTGGAAGACACGTGGAGGTCACAGTAGCTTATCAAGACAGTTTTAATGCCCCTTGGAAGAGTGGTGGAGGTCGCAGTGGAATAAAAAGACAATATCAATGCCCCTTGAAAGAGTGGTGGTGGTTACAGTGAAATAAAAAGACAATATCAATGCCTCTTGAAAAAGCTATGGAGTTCAGAGTGGTTTAACCAGATGGTTTTAATGCCCCTTGGAAGAGTTGTAGAGGTCGCAGTGCATTAAAAAGACAATATCAATACCCCTTGGAAGAATGGTGGAGGTTACAGTGGAATAAAAAGACAATATCAATGCACATTGGAAGAGCTGTGGAGTTCAGAGTGGTTTAACCAGACAGTTTTAATGCCCCTTGGAAGAGATGTGGAGGTCACAGTAGCTTAGCAAGACTGTTTTAATGCCTCTTGGAAGAGTGGTGGAGGTCGCAGTGGATTAAAAAGACAATATCAATGCCTCTTGAAAGAGTGGTGTAGTTTACAGTGGAATAAAAAGACAATATCAATGCCCCGTGAAAGAGACGTGGATGTCACAGTAACTTAACACGACGGTTTTAATGTCCTTTCTAAGAGAGGTGAAAGTCGCAGTGGAATAAAAAGACAATATCAATGCCCCTATGAAGAGTGCTGGAGGTTACAGTGGAATAAAAAACAATATCAAAGTCCCTTGCAAGAGCTGTGGAGTTGAGAGTGGTTTAAATTGACGGTCTTAATGCCCCTTGGAAGAGACGTGGAGGTCACAGTAGATTAACAAGACTGCTTTAATGCCCCTTGGAAGAGTGGTGGAGGTCGAAGTGGATTAAAAAGACAATCTCTATGCTCCTTGAAGGAGTGATTGAAGTCTCAGTGGAATAAAAAGACAATATCAATGCACCTTGGAAGAGTGTTGGAGGTTCCAGTGGAATAAAAAGACAATATCAATGCCCTGTGGAAGAGACATGGAGGTCACAGTAGCTTAACAAGACGGTTTTAATGCCCCTTGGGAAAGTGGTGGAGGTCGCAGTGGAATAAAAAGACAATATCAATGCCCCTTGGAAGAGTGGTGGAGGATACAGTGGAATAAAAAGACAATATCAATGCCCCTTGGAAGATCTGTGGAGTTCAGATTGGTTTAACCATACGGTTTTAATGCCCCTTGGAAGAGACGTGGAGGTCACAGTAGCTTAACAAGACGGTTTTAATGCCACATGGAAGAGTGGTGGAGGTTGCAATGGATTAAAAAGACAATATGAATGCCATGAGGAAGAGTGGTGGAGGTCGCAGTGGAATAAAAAGACAATATCAGTGCACGGAGGAAGAGACCTGGAGGTCACAGTGGCTTAACAAGATGGTTTTAATGCCCTTTGGAAGAGTGGTGGAGGTCGCAGTGTATTAAAAAGACAATATCAATGCCCTTTGCAAGAGTGGTGGAGGTCGCAGTGGAATAAAAATACAATATCAATGCCCCTTGGTAGCGTGGTGGAGGTTACAGTGGAATTCAAAGACAATATCAATGCCCCGTGGAAGAGATGTGCAGGTCACTGTAGCATAACAAGACAGTTTTAATGCCCCTTGGAAGAATGGTGGAGGTCGCAGTGGAATAAAAAAACACTGTCATTGCCCCTTGGAAGAGTGGTGGAGGTTAGAGTGGAATAAAAAGACAATACCAATGCCCCTTGGAAGAGCTGTGGAGTTCAGAGTTGTTTAACCAAACGGTTTTAATGCACCTTGGAAAAGTGGTGGAGGTCGCAGTGGAATAAAAAGACAATATCAATGCCCCTTGGAAGAGTGGTGGAGGATACAGTGGAATAAAAAGACAATATCAATGCCCCTTGGAAGATCTGTGGAGTTCAGATTGGTTTAACCATACGGTTTTAATGCCCCTTGGAAGAGACGTGGAGGTCACAGTAGCTTAACAAGACGGTTTTAATGCCACATGGAAGAGTGGTGGAGGTTGCAATGGATTAAAAAGACAATATGAATGCCATGAGGAAGAGTGGTGGAGGTCGCAGTGGAATAAAAAGACAATATCAGTGCACGGAGGAAGAGACCTGGAGGTCACAGTGGCTTAACAAGATGGTTTTAATGCCCTTTGGAAGAGTGGTGGAGGTCACAGTGTATTAAAAAGACAATATGAATGCCCTTTGCAAGAGTGGTGATGGTCGCAGTGGAATAAAAAAACACTGTCATTGCCCCTTGGAAGAGTGGTGGAGGTTAGAGTGGAATAAAAAGACAATACCAATGCCCCTTGGAAGAGCTGTGGAGTTCAGAGTTGTTTAACCAGACGGTTTTAATGCCCATTGGAAGTGATGTGGAGGTCACAGTAGCTTAAAAAGACGTTTTTAATGACCCTTGGAAAAGTGGTGGAGGTCGCAGTGGGTTAAAAAGACAATATCAATGCCCCTTGGAAGAGGGGTGGAGGTCGCAGTGGAATAAAAAGACAATGTCAATGCCCCTTGGAAGAGTGGTGGAGGTTACAGTGGAATAAAAAGACAATATCAATGCCCCTTGGAAAAGTTGCGGAGTTCAGAGTGGTTTAACCAGATGGTTTTATTGCCCCTTGGAAGAGACGTGGAGGTCACAGTAGATTAACAAGACGGTTTTAATGCCCCTTGGAAAAGGGGTTGAGGTCACAGTGGATTAAAAAGACAATATCAATGACCCGTGGAAGACACGTGGAGGTCACAGTAGCTTAACAAGACAGTTTTAATGCCCCTTGGAAGAGTGGTGGCAGTCGCATTGGAATAAAAAGACAATATCAATCCCCCTTGAAAGAATGGTGGAGGTTACATTGAAATAAAAAGACAATATCAACGCCTCTTGAAAGAGCTATGGAGTTCAGAGTGGTTTAACCACATGGTTTTAATTCCCCTTGGAAGAGTGGTGGAGGTCGCAGTGCATTAAAAAGACAATATCAATACCCCTTGGAAGAATGGTGGAGGTTACAGTTGAATAAAAAAGACAATATCAATGCCCCTTGGAAGAGCTGTGGAGTTCAGAGTGGTTTAACCAGATGGTTTTAATGCCCCTTGGAAGAGATGTGGAGGTCACAGTAGCTTAACAAGACTATTTTAATGCCTCTTGGAAGAGTGGTGAAGGTCGCAGTGGATTAAAAAGACAATATAAATGCCCCTTAGAAGAGAGGTGGAAGTCGCAGTGGAATAAAAAGACAATATCAATACCCCTTGGAAGAGTGGTGGAGGATACAGTGGAATAAAAAGACAATATCAATGCCCAGTGGAATAGACATGGACGTTACAGTAGCTAAACAAGATGTTTTTAATGCACCTTGGGAGAGTGGTGGAAGTCGTAGTGGAATGAAAAGACAATATCAATGCCCCGTGAAAGAGACGTGGAGGTCACAGAAGCTTAACAAGACGGTTTTAATGCCCCTTGGAGGAGGGTTGGAAGTTGGAGTGTAATAAAAAGACAATATCAATGCCCCTTCGAAGAGTGCTGGAGGTTACATTGGAATAAAAAGACAATATCAATGCCCCTTGCAAGAGCTGTGGAGTTCAGAGTGGTTTAAATTGACGGTTTTAATGCCCCTTGGAAGGGACGTGGAGGTGACAGTAGCTTAACAAAACTGTTTTAATGCCCCTTGGAAGAGTGGTGGAGGTCGCAATGGATTAAAAAGACAATATGAATGCCCCTTGGAAGAGTGGTGGTGGTCGCAGTGGAATAAAAAGACAATATCAATGCCCCTTGGAAGAGTGGTGGAGGATACAATTGAATGAAAAGACAATATCAATGCCCCTTGGAAGAGTGATTGAGGTTACAGTGGAATAAAAAGACAATATCAATGCAACTTGGAACAGTGGTGGAGGTTACAGTATAATAAAAAGACAATATCAATGCCACGTGGAAGAGACGTGGAGGTCACAGTAGCTTAACAAGATGGTTTTAATGCCTCTTGGAAGAGTGGTGGAGGTCGCAGTGGATTAAAAAGACAATATGAATGCCCCTTGGAAGACTGGTGGAGGTCGCAGTGGAATAAAAAGACAATATCAATGCCCCTTGGAAGAATGGTGGAGGTTACAGTGGAATAAAAAGACAATAATATTGCCCCTTGGAAGAGCTGTGGAGTTCAGAGTGGTAAAACCAAACGGTTTTAATGCTCCTTGGAAGAGACGTGGAGGTCACAGTAACTTAACAAGATGGATTTAATGCCCCTTGGAAGAGTGGTGGAGGTCGCAGTGGAATAAAAAAAACAATATCAATGCCCCTTGGAAGATTGGTGGAGGTTAGAGTGGAATAAAAAGACAATGCAAATGCCCCTTGGAAGAGCTGTGGAGTTCAGAGTGGTTTAACCAGATGGTTTTAATGCCCCTTGGAAGAGAAGTCGACGTCACAGTAGCATAACAAGACGGTTTTAATGCCCCTGGTAAGAGTGGTGGAGCTCGCAGTGGATTAAAAAGACAATATCAATGCCCCTTGGAAGAGTGGTGGAGGTCGCAGTTGAATAAAAAGACAATATCAATGCCCCGTGGAAGGGACGTGGAGGTCACAGTAGCTTAACAAGATGGTTTTAATGCCCCTTGGAAGAGTGGTGGAGGTTGCAGCGGATTAAAAAGACAATAACAATGCCCACTGGAAGAGTGGTGGAGGTCGCAGTGCAATAAAAAGACAAAATCAATGCCCCTTGGAAGAGAGGTGGAGGTTACAGTGGAAGAAAAAGACAATATCAATGCCCCTTGGAAGAGCTGTGGAGTTCAGAGCAGTTTAACCAGACGGTTTTAATGCCCCTTGGAAGAGACGTGGAGGTCACAGTAGCTTAACAAGACTGGTTTAATGCCCCTTGGAAGAGTGGTGGAGGTCGCAGTGGATTAAAAAGACAAAATCAATGCCCCTTAGAAGAGAGCTGGAAGTCGCAGTGGAATAAAAAGACAATGTCAATGCCACTTGGAAAAGTGGTGGAGGTTACAGAGGAATAAAAAGACAATATCAATGCCCCGTGGAATAGACATGGACGTGACAGTAGCTTAACTAGACTGCTTTAATGCCCCTTGGAAGAGTGGTGGAGGTTGCAGTGGATTAAAAAGACAATATCAATGCCCATTGGAAGAGTGGTAGAGGTCGCAGTGGAATAAAAAGACAAAATCAATGTCCCTTGGAAGAGTGGTGGAGGTTAGAGTGTAATAAAAAGACAATATCAATGACCCATGGAAGAGTTGTGGAGGTCACTGTAGCTTAACAAGATGGTTTTAATGCCCCTTGGAAGAGTGGTGGAGTTCGCAGTGGAATAAATAGACAATGTCAATGCCCATTGGAAGAGGGGTGGGGGTTAGAGTGGAATAAAAAGACAATACCAGTGCTACTTGGAAGAGCTGTGGAGTTCAGAGTGGTTGAAATTGACGGTTTTAATGCCACTTTGAAGAGACGTGGAGGTCACAGTGGGTTAAAAAGACAATATCAATGCCCCTTTGTAGCGTGGTGGAGGTCGCAGTGGATTAAAAAGACAATATCAATGCCCCTTGGAAGAGTGGTGAAGGTCGCAGTGGAATAAAAAGACAATATCAATGCCCCGTGGAAGGGACGTGGAGGTCACAGTAGCTTCTCAAGACGGTTTTAATGCCCCTTGGAAGAGAGGTGGAGGTCGCAGTTGATTAAATAGACAATATCAATGCCCCTTGGAAGAGTGGTGGAGGTCGAAGTTGAATAAAAAGACAATATCAATGCCGCTTGGAAGAGTGGTGGATGTTACAGTCGAATAAAATGACAATATCAATGCCTCTTGTAAGAGCTGTGGAGTTCAGAGTGTTTAACCAGACGGTTTTAATGCCCCTTGGAAGAGACGTGGAGGTCGCAGTAGCTAAACAAAATGGTTTTAATGCTTCTTGGAAGAGTGATGGAGGTAGCAGTGGATTAAAAAGACAAAATCAATGCCCCTTGGAAGAGTGGTGGAGGTTACAGTGGAATAAAAAGTCAATATCAATGCCTCTTGCAAGAGCTGTGGAGTTCAGAGTTGTTTAAATTGACGGTTTTAATGCCCCTTGGAAGAGACGTGGAGGTCACAGTAGCTTAACAAGATGGTTTTAATGCCCCTTGGAAGAGTGGTGGAGGTTACAGTGGAATAAAAAGACAATATCAATGCCCCTTGGAAAATTGGTGGAGGTTACAGTGGAATAAAAAGACAATATCAATGACCCTTGGAAGAGTGGTGGAGGTCGCAGTGGAATAAAAAGACAATATTAATGCCCCTTGGAAGAGTGGTGGAGGTCGCAGTAAAACAAAAATACAATATCAATGCCTCTTGGAAGAGTGGTGGAGGTTACAGTGGAATAAAAAGACAATATCAATGCCCTTTGGAAGAGCTGTGGAGTTCACAGTGGTTTAACCAGAAGATTTTAAGGCACCGTGGAATAGACGTGGAGGTCACAGTAGCTAAATAAGACGGTTTTAATGCTTCTTGGAAGAGAAATGGAGGTTCCAGTGGATTAAAAAGACAAAATCAATGCCCCTTGGAAGAGTGGTGGAGGTTACAGTGGAATAAAAAGACAATATCAATGCCGCTTGGAAGAGTGGTGGATGTTACAGTCGAATAAAAAGACAATATCAATGCTTCTTGTAAGAGCTGTGGAGTTCAGAGTGTTTAACCAGACGCTTTTAATGCCCCTTGGAAGAGACGAGGAGGTCACAGTAGCTTAACATGACTGTTTTAATGCCCCTTGGAAGAGTGGTGTAGATCGTTGTGGATTTAAAAGACAATATCAATGCCCCTTAGAAGATTGGTGGAGGTCGCAGTGGAATAAAAAGACAATATCAATGCCCCTTGGAAGATTGGTGGAGGTTAAAGTGGAATAAAAAGACAATATCAATGCCCCTTGGAAGAGTGGTGGAGGTTACAGTGGAATAAAAGACAATATCAATGCCCTGTGTAAGAAAGTTGGAGGTCACAGTAGCTTAACAAGATGGTTTTAATGCCCCTTGGAAGAGTTGTGGACGTTGCAGAGGAATAAAAAGACAATATCAATGCACTTGGAAGAGTGCAGAAGGTTACAATGGAATAAAAAGACATTGTCAATGCCCCTTGGAAGAGCAGTGGAGCTCAGAGCGGTTTAACCAGACTGTTTTAATTCCCCTTGGAAGAGACTTGGAGGTCACAGTAGCTTAATAAGACGGTTTTAATGCCCCTTGGAAGAGTGGTGGAGGTCGCAATGGAATAGAAAGGCAATATCAATGACCTGTGGAAGGGACGTGGAGGTCACAGTAGCATAACAAGACGGTTTTAATGCCCATTGGAAGAGTGATGGAGGTCGCAGTGGATAAAAAAGACAATATCAAAGCCCCTTGAAAGAGTGGTGGAGGTCGCAGTGGAAAACAGAGACAATATCAATGACCCTTGGAAGAGTGGTGGAGGTCGCAGTGGAATAAAAAGACAATATTAATGCCCCTTGGAAGAGTGGTGGAGGTCGCAGTAAAATAAATAGACATAATCAATGCCCCTTGGAAGAGTGTTGGAGGTTACAGTGGAATAAAAAGACATTATCAATGCCCCTTGGAAGAGCTGTGGAGTACACAGTGGTTTAACCAGAAGGTTTTAAGGCGCCGTGGAATAGACGTGGAGGTCACAGTAGCTAAACAAGATAGTTTTAATGCTTCTTGGAAGAGTGATGGAGGTCGCAGTGGATTAAAAAGACAAAATCAATGCCCAATGGAAGAGTGGTGGAGGTTACAGTGGAATAAAAAGACAATATCAATGCCTCTTGCAAGACCTGTGTAGTTCAGAGTGGTTTAAATTGACGGTTTTAATGCTCCTTGGAAGAGACTTGGAGGTCACAGTATCTTAAGAAGACGGTTTTAATCCCTTTGGAAGAGTGATGGAGGTTACAGTCGAATAAAAAGAAAATGTCAATGCCTCTTGGAAGAGCTGTGGAGTACAGAGTGGTTGAACCAGACGGTTTAATGCCCCTTGGAAGAGACGTGGAGGTCACAGTAGCTTATCAAGACTGTTTTAATGCCCCTTGCAAGAGTGGTGGAGGTCGCAGTGGATTAAAAAGACAATATCAATGCCCCTTAGAAAAGTGGTGGAGGTCGCAGTGGAATAAAAAGACAATATCAATTCCCCTTGGAAGAGATGTGTAGGTCGCAGTGGAATAAAAAGACAATATCAGTGCCTCGTGGAAGAGACTTGGAGGTCACAGTAGCTTAACAAGATGGTTTTAATGCCCCTTGGAAGAGAGGTGGAGGTCGCTGTGGAATAAAAAGACAATATCAATGCCCCTTGGAAAAGTGGTGGAGGTTACAGTGGAATAAAAAGACAATATCAATGACCCTTGGAAGAGTGGCGGAGGTCGCAGTGGAGTAAAAAAACAATATTAATGCCCCTTGGAAGACTGGTGGAGGTCGCAGTAAAATAAAAGGACATAATCAATGCCCCTTGGAAGAGTGTTGGAGGTTACAGTGGAATAAAAAGACATTATCAATGCCCCTTGGAAGAGCTGTGGAGTAAACAGTGGTTTAACCAGAAGGTTTTAAGGCGCCGTGGAATAGACGTGGAGGTCACAGTAGCTAAACAAGATGGTTTTAATGCTTCTTGGAAGAGTGATGGAGGTCGCAGTGGATTAACAAGACAAAATCAATGCCCCTTGGAAGAGTGGTGGAGGTGACAGTGGAATAAAAAGACAATATCAATGCCTCTTGCAAGAGCTGTGGAGTTCAGAGTGGCTTAAATTGAAGGTTTTAATGCCCCTTGGAAGAGACGTGGAGGTCACATAATCTTAAGAAGACGGTTTTAATGCCCCTTGGAAGAGACGTGGAGGTCACAGTAGCTTATCAAGACTGTTTTAATGCCCCTTGGAAGAGTGGTGGAGGTCGCAGTGGATTAAAAAGACAATATCAATGCCCTTTAGAAGAGTGGTGGAGGTCGCAGTGGAATAAAAAGACAATGTCAATTCCACTTGGAAGAGATGTGGAGTTCACAGAGGTTTAACCAGAAGGTTTTAAGGCACCGTGGAATAGACGTGGAGGTCACAGTAGCTAAACAAGATGGTTTTAATGCTTCTTGGAAGAGTGATGGAGGTCACAGTGGATTAAAAAGACAAAATCAATGCCCCTTGGAAGAGTGGTGGAGGTTACAGTGGAAAAAAAAGACAATATCAATGTTCCTTGGAAGAGGGGTGAAGGTCGCAGTGGAATAAAAATAGAATATCAATGCCCCTTGGAAGAGACGTGGAGGTCACAGTAGCTTATCAAGACTGTTTTAATGCCTCTTGGAAGAGTGGTGGAGGTCGCAGTGGATTAAAAAGACAATATCAATGCCCCTTGGAAGAGTGGCGGAGGTTGGAGCAGAATAAAAAGACAATATCAATGCCCCGTGGAAGGGACGTGGAGGTCACAGTAGCTTAACAATACGGTTTTAATGCCAATTGGAAGAGTGCTGGAGGTCGCAGTGGAATCAAAAGACTATCAAATCCCCTTGGAAGAGTGGTGGAAGTCGCAGTGGAAAAAAAAGACAATATCAATGACCCGTGGAAGGGACGTGGAGGTCACAGCGGCTTAACAAGATTGTTTTAATGCCCCTTGGAAGAGTGGTGGGGGTCGCAGTGGATTAAAAAGACTATCAAATCCCCTTGGAAGAGTGGTGGAGGTTACAGTTGAATAAAAAGACAATATCAATGCCTCTTGGAAGAGCTGTGGAGTTGAGAGTGGTTTAACCATGCGGTTCTAATGCCCCTTGGAAGAGACGTGGAGGTCACAGAAGCTTATCAAGACTGTTTTAAAGCACCTTGGAGGAGTGTTAGAGGTCACAGTGGAATAAAAAGACAATATCAATGCCCCTTGGAAGAGTGGTGGAGTTTACAGTGGAATAAAAAGACAATATCAATGTCCCTTGGAAGAATGGTGGAGGTTACAGTGGAATAAAAAGACAATATCAATGCCCCTTGGAAGAGTGGTGGAGGTTCCAATTAAATAAAAAGACAATATCAATGCCCCTTGGAAGAGTGGTGGAGGTCGCAGTAAAATAAAAAGACAATATCAATGCCCCTTGGAAGAGCTGTGGAGTTTACAGTGGATTAACCGAAAGTTTTAATGCACCGTGGAATAGACATGGAGGTCACAGTAGCTTAAGAAGACGGTTTCAATGCTTCTTGGAAGAGTGATGGAGGTCACAGTGGATTAAAAAGACAATATCAATGCCCCTTGGAAGAGTGGTGGAGGTTACAGTGGAATAAAAAGACAATATCAATGCACTTGGAAGAGTGCAGAAGGTTACAATGGAATAAAAAGACAATGTCAATGCCCCTTGGAAGAGCTGTGGAGCTCAGAGCGGTTTAACCAGACGGTTTTAATGCCCCTTGGAAGAGTGGTGGAGGTCACAGTGGAATAAAAATACAATATCAATACCCCTTAAAAGAGTGGTGGAATTACAGTGAAATAAAAAGACAATATCAATGCCCCTTGGAAGAGCTGTGGAGTACAGAGTGGTTTAACCAAAAGGTTTTAGTGCCCCTTGGAAGAGACGTGGAGGTCACAGTAGCTTAAGAAGACGGTTTTAATGCCCCTTGGAATAGTGGTGGAGGTCGCAGTGGATTAAAAAGACAATATCAATGAGCCTTGGAAGAGTGGTGGAGGTCGCAGTCGAATAAAAAGACGATATCAATGCCCCTCGAAGAGTGGTGGAGGTTACAGTGGAATAAAAAGACAATATCATTGCCTCTTGGAAGAGTGGTGGAGGTTACAGTGGAATAAAAAGACAATATCAATGCCCCGTGTAAGAGACGTGGCCATCACAGTAGCTTAACAAGACGGTTTTATTGCCCCTTGGCAGAGTGGTGGAGGTCGCAGTGGAATAAAAGACAATATCAATGCCCTTTAGAAGAGTGGCGGAGGTCGCAGTGGAATAAAAAGACAATATCAATGCCCCTTGGAAGAGTGGTGGAGGTCGGAGTGGAATATCCTCACTGGTTCATGCTCTGCATAACTTCTCTGCTTGCTGTGTCTGCTGTAATCTAATGCTCTGCTTTGCTGATTCACCTCACTGGTTCATGCTCTGCATAACTTCTCTGCTTGCTGTGTCTGCTGTAATCTAATGCTCTGCTTTGCTGATTCACCTCACTGGTACATGCTTTGCATAACTTCTCTGCTTTATGTGTCCCACTCCATTCAATACCCACATATGTCTGTCCCTTCCCCACTATAGATCTTATCTGATTTTTAGAGGTGCTAAACTGCAGAGACTAGAGTCCTAGCTCTGTGTTTGATCACCCAGCCATCTCCTGGTGAGACGACCAGCTGCTAATTTAGGCATATGCAGCTCCCACAATGCCCTTCACCTGATAGTTTAATGCGCCCTATATATTTAGAAGCTCTGTAAGGGGTGCACTTGTGCTGGGGTGTGCACTTGTCTTTTTGTGCAAAGTGGCTTCGGAGATAAGTGGCAGTTATTTCAGAGGCAGTTAGTCAGGGCAGGAGTCAGGTAACCAACACTTTGACCACTTACTCTCTTTTAACTATGTTTCTGTTAGCTCTCACTTTTTCCTCTATAGTCCTCCACTCTCTAGTAACCCCTCAAAACCTACACCTAGTAAGAAACTCTTCATCTCTCCCTTCATCCTCCCCATTCATCTCACCTCCTCCTCCAAATTATTCCTAAACATTCAATTCTGGATCTCCAAACACAGACAGCCACCTCATGCTCTCTCTTGCTCCCACCTGCTAACACTTTCTCTGCTCCTCCTCACTGCTGGAGATATCACTCCAAATCCTGGTCCTCCACACCATATCCCCACAGTTACTTCTTCCTCCTATCCACGACCTTCCACAACCTGTCGCAACCTTTCTAAGCTCATACCCATCCAACCATTCCCCACTCCCTTAGTTGCTCTAACAGGAGCTCTATGGAACGCTCGCTCTGTCTGCAACAAACTTTCCTTCATCCACGATCTTTTCATTACAAACAAACTTTCCTTCCTCGCCATCACTGAAACCTGGCTCACCCCCTCTGACACAGCCTCCCCAGCTGCACTTTCATATGGCGGATTCCACCTTTCCCACACCCCCCGCCCCAAAGGCAAACATGGCGGAGGCGTAGGTTTTCTCCTATCAGAACACTGCGCTTTCACCCAAATCCCACTGCCACCCTCTGTTACACTCCCCTCTTTTGAGGTGCACTGAGTGCGCATCTATTCCCCCTCCAACCTACAACTGGCCGTCGTTTACCGACCCCCAGGGCAAGCCACCACCTTCTTAGACCACTTCACCACCTGGCTGCTCAACTTCCTCTCCACTGACATCCCCACTATCATAATGGGTGACTTCAACATCCCCATTAACACTTCCCACTCGTCTGTCTCTAAGTTCCTATCTCTCACTTCCTCCTTCGGACTCACTCAATGGTCTTCCACACCCACCCACAAAGATAGCCACACACTGGACCTCATCTTCACCCGCCTCTGTTCCCTATCTAACCTCTCTAACTCACCTCTCCCTCTCTCTGATCACAGCCTACTTACATTCTCTTCTCTCCCCTCCCCGGGGCAACAATCCCCACTCCACAAACTTGCATACCCTCGCAGAAATCTCAAACACCTTGACTTACACTCACTCTCTGAATCCCTCCTCCCTCTTACAGACATAAATTCCATACACGATGCAGACGTTGCTGCTGCTTCATAAAACACCACAATAGCTGCAGCTCTAGACTCGATCGCCCCTCTCACACACACCACATCTCGCACATTCAACAGGCAACCCTGGCACACTAAACTTACTAAAGAACTGTGCCGGGCCTCCAGGGTTGCGGAGCGGAGATGGAAAAGGTCTCACTCCATCGAGCACTTCATCGCATTCAAGCAATCCCTCACTAATTTCAAGTCCGCACTCACTACAGCAAAACAAACCTACTTCTCATCTCTCATATCCTCCGTATCTCACAACCCTAAACATCTATTTAACACTTTAAACTCTCTCCTTCGTCCCCCAGCACCTCCTCCCTCTTCTCTCATCTCAGCCGACGACTTTGCCTCATTCTTCAAACAGAAGATTGACACCATCAGACAAAACTTTTGCCTAAAGTCCACACAACCCCTCCTCATATCTATTCAACCCTCCTTCTCCAAACCCCACTTCTCCACCATTACAGAAGGTCAAGTCTCCTCTTTACTCTCCAAATCACACCTCTCCACCTGCGAACTTGACCCAATCCCATCCCACATCATCACTAACCTTACCACAGTCTTCATCCCAACCCTAACCCACCTCGTCAATCTGTCACTAACAACCGGTGTCTTCCCCTCATGTTTCAAACATGCCGCAATCACACCCATCCTCAAAAAGCCCTCCCTTCACCCTTCCTCTCTGACTAGCTACCGCCCCATATCACTCCTCCCCTTTGCCTCAAAACTACTAGAACAACATGTCCACTTTGAACTGTCCTCCCACCTCTCCTCCTGCTCCCTCTTCGACCGCCTGCAATCTGGCTTCCGACCGCATCACTCGACTGAAACTGCCCTGACCAAAGTCACCAATGACCTACTAAATGCCAAATCCAAGCGACACTACTCCATCCTCCTCCTTCTGAACCTGTCATCCGCCTTTGACACAGTGGACCATTAACTTTTACTCCAGATTCTCTCATCTCTTTGCATCACGGACTTGGCTCTATCTTGGATCTCCTCATATTTAACAGACAGGACATTCAGCGTCTCCCACTCACGCACCACCTCCTCATCTCGCCTCCTATCTGTCGGTGTCCCCCAAGGTTCAGTTCTAGGACCTCTGCTCTTCTCCATCTACACCTTTGGCCTGGGACAGCTCATAGAGTCTCACGGTTTTCAGTATCACCTCTATGCTGACGACACACAGATCTACCTCTCTGGACCCGATATCTCCTCCCTACTAACCAAAATCCCACAATGTCTGTCCGCCATGTCATCCTTCTTCTCTGACAGATTTCTAAAGCTCAACATGGATAAAACAGAGTTCATCATCTTTCCACCCTCTCATTCACATCCCCAATCTGACCTAGCCATCAACGTCAATGGCTGTTCACTCTCCCCAGTCCCACAAGCTCGCTGCCTTGGAGTAACCCTGGACTCTGATCTCTCCTTCAAGCCACATATCCAAGCCCTTTCCACTTACTGCCGACTCCAACTCATAAACATCTCCCGGATCCGTGCATTCCTCAGCAAAGACTCTGCAAAGACACTAGTGCATGCCCTCATCATATCCCGCCTCGACTACTGCAACCTCTTGCTCCGTGGCCTCCCTTACAACACTCTTGCGCCTCTCCAATCTATCCTAAACTCTGCTGCTCGACTAATTCACCTGTCCCCCCTCTATTCCCCGGCCTCTCCTCTCTGTCAATCTCTTCACTGGCTCCCCATTGCCCAGAGAATCCAGTACAAAACTCTAACCATGGCATACAAAGCCATCCACAACATGTCTTCCCCATACATCTGTGACCTAGTCTCCCAGTACTTACCTGCACGCAACCTCCGATCCTCACAAGATCTCCTTCTCTACTCCCCTCTTATCTCCTCCTCCCACAATCGTATACAAGATTTCTCCCATGCATCCCCCCTACTCTGAAACTCTTTACCCCAACACATCAGACTCTTCCCGTCCATGGAAACCTTCAAACGAAACCTGAAGACCCACCTCTTCCGACAAGCCTACAACCTGCAGTAACCACTGCCGCACGACCAGCTCTACCCTCACCTAATGTATCCTCACCCATCCCTTCTAGAATGTGAGCCCTCGCGGGCAGGGTCCTCGCTCCTCCTGTACCAGTCGCTGACTCGTTTTGTTAAGATTATGTAAATGCTTTTGTTATGTATATCCCTATCACATGTAAAGCGCCATGGAATAAATGGCGCTATAATAATAAATAATAATAATAATAATAATATTAATAAAAAGACAATATCAATTCCCATAGGAAAAGTGGTGGACGTTACAGTGGAATAAAAAGACAATATCAATGCCTCTTGAAAGAGCTATGGAGTTCAGAGTGTTTTAACCAGATGGTTTTAATGCCCCTTGGAAGAGTGGTGGAGGTCGCAGTGCATTAAAAAGACAATATCAATACCCCTTGGAAGAATGGTGGAGGTTACAGTGGAATAAAAAAGACAATATCAATGCCCCTTGGAAGAGCTGTGGAGTTCAGAGTGGTTTAACCAGATGGTTTTAATGCCCCTTGTAAAAGATGTGGAGGTCACAGTAGCTTAACAAGACCGTTTTAATGCCTCTTGGAAGAGTGGTGGAGGTCGCAGTGGATTAAAAAGACAATATCAATGCCCCTTAGAAGAGAGGTGGAAGTCGCAGTGGAATAAAAAGAAATTATCAATACCCCTTGGAAGAGTGGTGGAGGATTCAGTGGTATAAAAAGACAATATCAATGCACCGTGGAATAGACATGGACGTTACAGTAGCTAAACAAAATGTTTTTAATGCACCTTGGGAGAGTTGTGGAAGTCGTAGTGGAATAAAAAGACAATATCAATGCCCCTTGCAAGAGCTGTGGAGTTCAAAGTGGTTTAAATTTACGATTTTAATGCACCTTGGAAGAGACGTGGAGGTCAAAGTACCTTAACAATACGGTTTTAATGCCCCTTGGAAGAGTGGTGGAGGTCGCAGTGCATTAAAAAGACAATATCAATGCTTCTTTTAAGAGTGGTGGATGTTCCAGTGGAAATAAAAGACAATACCAATGCCCTGTGGAAGAGACGTGGAGGTTACAGTAGCTTAACAAGATGGTTTTAATGCCCCTTGGAGGACTGGTGAAGGTCGCAGTGGAATAAAAAGACAATATCAATGCCCCTTGGAAGAGTGGTGGAGGTTACAGTGGAATAAAAAGACAATAATAATGCCCCTTAGAAGAGCTGTGGAGTTCAGAGTGGAATAACCAGACGGTTTTAACGCCCCTTGGATGAGACATGGTGGTCACAGTAACTTTTCAAGACGGTTTTATTGCCCCCTGGCAGAGTGGTGGAGGTTGCAGAGGAGTAAAAAAACAATATCAATGCCCCTTGGAAGATTGGTGGAGGTTACAGTTGAATAAAAAGACAATATCAATGCCCCTTCGAAGGCACGTAGAGGTCAGAGTAGCTTAACAAGATGGTTTTAATGCCCCTTGGAGAGGGGTGGAGTTCGCAGTGGAATAAAAAGACAATATCAATGCCCCTTGTAAGAGTGGTGGAGGTCGCAGTGGAATAAAAAGACAATGTCAATGCCCCTTGTGTTATGATCTGCTATAAGCACTAAGGAAAGAAAGGATATCTGTCCCTACAATAGAACTAAGCTAGATCCCTACGATGTAACGCGGAACCTGATCCTGCGATCAGACCCGCTAAAGTCCTCGGCTTGTCTGTACAAAGACCTATAGATGCAAGGGAGGGATCCCTACAAGAACTAGGGACTGGGATAAAGTTGGGCACCTCCTAGCAGAAATTGTAGCAGTAAAAGACAAACACACAACATAGAACATAAAGGTCCGAACACCTAGCTAAACTGACTGAGATAGGTAACTAAGCACCAGGCTAACTTAAGAGCAGAAATTACAATGAAGTCCAGCAAGGCCAGGAGGGCGGAGCAGGATTAAATAGGCAAACAAGGTCATGTGACCAGCAAGATAGAAAAAACCTAACAGGAGAGTTCTAACAGTACCCCCTCTTCTATGAGGATCCTCCGGATCCCCTAGGCCCAGGCTTATCAGGAAACCTCTTGTGAAACACTCTGACAAGTCTGGAAGCAGAAATATCATCCGCCCTCACCCATGAGTTATCCTCGGGTCCGAAACCTTTCCAAGTGACGAGATACTGCAAACTCCCTCTATACCGTCTAGAATTTAGGATGCGGGAAATTTCGTATTCCCCGTCCTCCACCACCGGAGGAACAGTGGCAGAGACGTCTCCATCCGACACATAAGCTCTTTTCAACAGAGAAACATGAAACACCGGATTAATCTTCCAGGAGGTAGGAACCTCCAACCTAACAGCAGATTGGTTAACTACCTGAAGCACCTTAAAGGGCCCTACAAACTTGGGACCCAATTTTTTAGAAGGAATCCTCAACCGCAGATTCTTAGAGGACAACCAAACCATGTCACCAATAGCAAACAAAACCTCTTGCCGTTTCCTATCAAAGTACCTCTTAGATTTTTTGTTAGCCTCCTGAAGATTACCACGCACATCCGTCCAAACTCTCTCCAAGTCACCGGAAAAACTCTCCTCCTCAGGCACAGCCGATACCAATTTGAAGAATGACCCAAAAGACGGATGTCTCCCAGAACAACCAAAAAAAGGCGAACAACCAGCAGAAGAGGATGTATGGTTGTTAAGAGCAAACTCAGCAAGTGGCAGAAACTCAGACCACCCCTCCTGATTGTCTGCCACAAAACAACTCAAGAACTGCTCAACATCCTGATTCTTCCTTTCTGTCTGGCCATTAGACTCAGGATGATATCCGGATCAAAACGACAAATGAACTCCCAACCTGTCACAAAAAGCACGCCAAAAACGAGCCACTAACTGAGGTCCCCTATCCGAAACATTGTCAGTAGGAACGTCATGTAGTCTGACAATTATCTTGACAAAGGCCTTAGCGAGTGTCTTAGCGCAGGGCAGTTTGATGAAAGGAACCAAGTGACACATCTTGCTAAAACGGTCCACGACCACCCAGATGACTGTGAAACCCTCAGAGGGGGGAAGGTCAGTAATAAAGTCCATAGCCAGATGTGTCCAAGGTGCACTAGGAACCTCCAGAGGGCAAAGCAACCCCGCTGCAGGAGTATGTGAAGACTTTGATCTAGCACACACCGTACATTGACGCACCCACTTAATGACTAGAGATGAGCGTTGTTCTACTCGAACTGTTCGCCAATCTCAAATTCGAGCTGTTTTGGGCGGTGTTCGAGCCGGTCGGCGAACACGAACAATTTGAGAAAAATTCGGCTGTTCGAGGTTATGTTCGATAACTGTTCGTGCACCAAAATCATAACTGGATTTTTTCTCAGTAATGATGAAAATTAATGTTAATACGCAGTTTGAGTGTACAGCGGGGTGGGGGGAGGGGCAGGGGATGGATCTCTGCAGGAACAATGAAGATCTCCATTTTTTTTTCTCTTTCCCGCATTTGCAGTGGGGAGGTGCAATCTGTCAGCCTATCAGCAGCGCACACACGGAGCGAAGTGCTTTTTTTCACACAAGCAAGGGCATGTGTCATTGGCAGTGTATGTCACATGTCCTTGCCCTATAAGACCAAGCCATTTTCCCCGTCGCCACCATTTTCTCACTGCGGCAGCTGCGTGTTAGACGGCACCGCTGTTGCTGTGTGCGCTATACCTTGTTAATTTCAAGCCAATTTTCGCACAAATATACAGATAGCTTGGGAGTAGGGAATAGTTGTGATTGCAGTCCTTTTAAGGACTAGGTTACAGCATTTCCTACGACTTTTATCAGGGAGGTCTGTGCTCTTAAATAGATAGGTTGTGGGAGTAAAGACTAATTGTAATTGGAGTCCTTTTCAGGACTAGGTTACATGAGTTCCTATCAGTTTTTGCCAGGCAGGTCTGTGCCAGTGTTGTGCAAGTTTTTTTCACAGCATTTGGCTGAATCTAGCAAAGCTAATCCTTTTTGGCCTATTGCAGAGTGTGTTAGTCAGTGGAGTAGCCTATCTGTGTTGCAAGATATACCACCTGTGTATAGAATACCAATTTTTTTACTGCACCTAGTGAAGTAAAATCTTTTGGGCATAGCATCATTCTATTAGTCCATCTATACTGACCTCCATCAGGTTGCAAACTGAATATAATTTTTTTCTGCATCTAGCTCTGAAAAAATATTTGGGCTTCTAGCAGTGTGTGGGACTTGTTCTATTAGTCCTTCTATACTGACCTCCAGCAGGTTGCAAATTGAATATAATTTTTTTCTGCATCTAGCTCTGAAAAAATATTTGGGCTTCTAGCAGTGTGTGGGACTTGGTCTATTAGTCCATCTATACTGACCTCCATCAGGTTGCAAATTAAAAATAATTTTTTTCTGCATCTAGCTCTGAAAAAATATTTGGGCTTCTAGCAGTGTGTGGGACTTGGTCTATTAGTCCATCTATACTGACCTCCATCAGGTTGCAAATTAAAAATAATTTTTTTCTTCATTTAGCTCTGAAAAAATATTTGGACTTCTAGCAGTGTGTGGGACTTGTTCTATTAGTCCTTCTATACTGACCTCCAGCAGGTTGCAAATTGAATATAATTTTTTTCTGCATCTAGCTCTGAAAAAATATTTGGGCTTCTAGCGGTGTGTGGGACTTGGTCTATTAGTCCATCTATACTGACCTCCATCAGGTTGCAAATTAAAAATATTTTTTTCTGCATCTAGCTCTGAAAAAATATTTGGGCTTCTAGCAGTGTGTGGGACTTGGTCTATTAGTCCATCTATACTGACCTCCATCAGGTTGCAAATTGAATAAAAAAATTTTCTGCATCTAGCTCTGAAAAAATATTTGGGCTTCTAGCAGTGTGTGGGACTTGGTCTATTAGTCCATCTATACTGACCACCATCAGGTTGCAAATTAAAAATAATTTTTTTCTGCATCTAACCCAGCCAATAGTTTTGGCCTAATACCACAGTTTGGCCACTCAGCTCTGCTCGGTTACCATCCATTGTTTTTTTGTGCAAACAACTCCAGAGTTGTGAATTAGTTAACCACCAAAATGAGTGGAAAAAGGCCTGCTGCTGGTGGAAAGGGGAATAGGCGTGTTGGGAAGGGGAAAAAAGGTTGTGTCCGTGGGGTAGGTGCAGAAGAAAGACCATCTTCCAGCCAAACTAAAATGTCTACTTCTTTTAGCGGACAATGTGATAAGATCCCTTTCTTACGGCCACGCCAATCGCTACAAATTCCAGATGAGGCACAAAAACAGCAGGTGCTTCAACGGATATCAAGTGCTCCTTTAAGTGGGCTCTCCTCCACATCAACTTCAACATCACAAATACTCCAGTCCTCAAAGGTGTCACCCAAATCGCACTTGCTTCCTCACAGCTCCCAAATCTCCAGCTGCCCGTCTGAGTATGAGGTAGAACAGATGGTTGAGTCTGCAGAGCTGTTTACTCATACTATAGCCTGGGAATCAGAGGTCGACTCCAGCGCTTCTGTGAATCCAGACGAGGAAATGATCTGCACTGATGCCCAGAATCTTTATGAGTCGGATCCAGGACCAGACGCAGAAGGTTCTGACCATAATGTAGACCCTCATTCCCAAACTGTAACTCCTGTTGGTGGAGACAATGAGGAAGACGATGATAAGACTCAAATACCTGATTGGAGCGACAACTTTAGTTTTTTGTCAGGGCAGAAACAGGTTGGCTCTGAGGACGACGGGTGTGATAACGCACAGGGTGATGATGATGAGGTCGGAGATCCCACTTACTGTCAACCCACAGTCAGCCAAGAGATGAGGTCAGCAGAGGAGGTGGAGGAAGATGCTAGTGACGACGAGGTCAAGTTGCGCCTTCCTGGACAGAGACGTAGTACTGGAAGCACGTCAACAACTGCATCCTCAAACACAACTCTGCCTCTCACCACAAGTCGTGGTGGCTCTTCAGGTCGCATGGGTGCTAAGCCTTGCATAGCCTGGGCATTTTTTCAGATCGATAAAGATGACCCAACTCGTGTTATCTGTAACATTTGTCAGCAAAAGCTAAGTAGAGGCCAAAAAATACATAGTTTGAGTACTTCATGCATGAACCGGCACATGGACATGAAGCATAAGTTGCAGTGGGAAGCTCAGTGTGCTACAATGCGGCCTAGCCGGCCGGGCCAACCACCGTCTGCCATATCTTGTGCATCCGCGGCCTCTTCATCCTCTGTGACTGGGGGGACAGCAGTCACACCTGTTTTGGGGCGCAGACCTGCCACCTCTTTACCCGCAACAGCCAGCGTGATTGGCAGGTCATCATTTTCTTTGGAGGTGGTAACACCAGCTGATGTTGAGCGCTGTCCGACATCGGTAGCACCACCTTTGGATCAAGGCAACCTAACATGTCCGCCTGCATCTTCCTCACAGACCGGCAGTTTGCCGGGGACACCCTTATCAACCCCGTCTAAGCACAATAGCCAGCCCTCGGTCCCTCAGATGTGGACAAGTAAAAGACCATTTCCTCCTAGCCATGAGAAAGCTAAGAGGTTGAATTTCACCATCTGCAAGCTCTTGGCTACAGAAATGCTGCCTTTCCGCCTGGTGGACACAGAGGATTTTCGAGACCTTATGTCCGTCGCAGTGCCCCAGTACCAGATGCCCAGTCGGCACTACTTCTCAAAGAAAGGTGTGCCTGCGCTCCACCAGCATGTCGCACACAACATCACCGCTTCTTTGAGAAACTCTGTGTGTGACAGGGTGCATTTCACCACAGACACTTGGACGAGTAGGCATGGACAGGGGCGTTACATGTCACTGACTGGGCACTGGGTAACTATGGTGACAGCAGGACAAGGGGCTGCTGTCCAAGTCTTGCCGTCCCCACGAGTTGTGCGTCAATCCTCTTTATGTCAAAGTTCCTCCACTGCTTCTGCCTCCTCAACCTCCTCTCGGTCTTCCACCTGCACCCAAAGCCTGTCTGGTCATGCCACAAGCTTTCTAACTGCGCAGAAGGGATCCTGCACACCTCCTTACTATGCTGGCAGTAGGGCTCAACGTCATCAGGCGGTTTTTACATTGAAATGTCTGGGAAATGTGAGTCACACAGCTGAGGAGTTGTGGTCAGCTCTGGAGAACCAATTTCATGAATGGTTGTCTCCACTGGACCTGAAACCAGGGAAGGCCGTGTGCGACAATGCTGCAAACCTGGGTGCGGCCCTTCGCCGGGGCAATGTCACACACGTGCCTTGTATGGCTCACGTGTTGAACCTGGTTGTCCAGCAATTTTTAGCCCACTATCCCAGACTAGATGGCCTTCTGCAGAGGGCACGGTCGCTGTGTGCTCACTTCCGCCGTTCGCATCCCGCAGCTCAGCGACTTACATCTCTACAGAAGTCGTTGGGCCTGCCACTTCACCGGCTAAAATGCGATGTGCCTACCCGGTGGAATTCAACTCTGCACATGTTGCAGCGACTGTGGCAGCACCGACAAGCCCTGGTGCAATACGTTCTGACGTATAGCCTGGGCCAACGAGATTCAGAGGTGGGGCAAATCACGCTGGAGGAGTGGTCTCAGATCAGGGACCTATGCACCCTTCTGCACAGTTTTGAAATGGCGACGAAGATGTTTAGTGCTGACGATGCCATTATCAGCATGACTATTCCAGTGATTTATATGCTGGAGCACATGTTAAACAGAATTCGGAGTCAGGTGGTGGCACAAGAGGAGGTGGAGGAAGTAGAGGAGGAGGAGTTGTATGCGGAAGGGCTAACATCTGCAAGGTCCAGACGGTCGGCAGCACCAAGGCGGCAGGCATGTGAGGGTGGGGGAGATGATTTTACCAGGGCGCATGGTAGCAGCCAAACTAGTGAGGAAGGTGCAGGAGCCCAGGAAGAAGTGGAGGACGAACTGATGGAAGACTCATCAGATGAGGGAGACCTTGATCACATTTCTGTTGAGCGAGGTTGGGGGGAGAGGACAGAGGAAGGAAGCATGATTGTTACCTCGCCACCAACACAACAGGGACTTGGTGCTCCTGGATGCGCAACACACATGAGTGCCTTCTTGCTGCACTACCTGCAACATGACCCTCGAATTGTGAGAATTAGAAATAATCCTGACTACTGGGTTGCCACACTGTTAGATCCCCGGTACAAAAGTAAATTTGCAGAAATTATTCCTGCCATAGAAAGGGATGCACGCATGCAGGAGTATCAGCAGAGACTGTTGCAGAATCTTACATGTGCTTTTCCACAAAATACCAGTGGTGCACGTAGTGAATCTCACAGTTCCAACTTGCCAACCGTGGGACCGTCAAGTGTTCAGCACTCAAACCGTAACAGAACCACAGTATCTGCTGGTAACATCAATTTTGCGGAATCATTTCACCACTTTTTTAGCCCATCCTTTGCAAGGCCACAGGAGACAAGAAGTCTGACACATAGTCAACGCCTAGAGACGATGGTACAGGAGTATCTCCAAGTAAACATTGAAGCCACGACTGTGTCACTGGACCCTTGCTCTTTTTGGGCTTCCAATCTGGATAAATGGCCGGAGCTAGCCACTTACGCCTTGGAGATCTTGTCATGCCCCGCAGCCAGCGTTCTGTCTGAACGTGTGTTCAGCGCTGCTGGTGGTGTGCTGACAGATAAGCGCACGCGGCTCTCCACTGATAATGTAGACAGACTCACGTTCATAAAGATGAACAAATCATGGATCCGAAACGACTTTTCTACCCCTGTGTCATCCTGGGGAGAGTAAAAGCTTGATGATTGGTTAAAATCACCCTACCAAACGTTTTAAGCTTTCAAATTACTAATCATGTTTATCTGTATCTTGACTGGAAAATAATTTGGGCTTTGTAGCAGTGTGCAGCACTGATCCTATTAGGCCATCTATAATAAGCTCCACCAGATTTAAAATTAATAATAATTTTTAGCTGCATCTAGCCCGGAAAATAATTTTGGGGCTCCGAGATGCGCAAGACACATAAGTGCCTTCTTGCTGCACTACCTGCAGCATGACCCTCATATTGTCAGAATTCGAAGTAATCATGACTACTGGGTTGCCACACTCTTAGATCCCCCAAACTTTTCGATCAACCTTTTCATTTTAATAAAGACCAAAAAAATGGTCATTTTTGAAATTATAAGCACTAGCAGGTTGTTAGAAACTGAAATCAAACAGTTTTCAACTCAAAACTTTATTCTAGGTGATGTTACATTTTCACATAGGACCCCTTGTTCGAAAGGAGCTTCTGAACTCTCTCGTCCATTGAATTTGTCAGGTTTTGGATGGTTTCTGCTTCAATTGTTTTGCATGAGGACAGAATACCCTCCCAGAGCTGTTGCTTAGATGTGAACTGCCTCCCGCCATCATAGACACTCCTTTTAATGATGCTCCAAAGGTTCTGAATGGGGTAGAGGTCAGGGGAGCATGGGGGTCACACCATAAGTTTGTCCCCTTTTATGCCCATATCAGCAAGAGATGCAGATGTTTTATGTGCAGCATGAGATGGTGCATTATCATGCAGAAAAATGATCTTGCTGTGAAATACACGGTTCTTCTTCTTGAACCATGGCAGGAAGTGCTGTTTGAGAAAATCCACATACATTATGGAGTTCATCTTTAGCGCCTTCAGGGATTCTAAAGGGGCCGACAATCTCTCTCCCCATGATTCCAGCCCAAAACATTACTCCACCTCCTCCTTGTTGGCGCTGTAGCCGTGTTTGCGTGGGGTGTCCATCAACCAGCCATCCTCCACTCCATCCATCTGGACCATCGAGCGCTGCACGGCACTCATCCGTGAACAAAACAGTTTTGAAATCAGTCTTCATGTAATGTTTGGCCCACTGGAGCCGTTTCTGCTTGTGTGAAGTGGATAGAGGAGGTCGACAGGATGGCGTATGCACAGCTGCAAACCTCTGAAGGACCCTGCATCTTGTTGTTCGGGGGACGTTGGAGGCACAAGCAGCTTCAAAAACTTGTCTGCTGCTATGACAAGGCTTTTTTGCCGCTGCTCTTTCAACCTGACGTAATTGCCTGTAGGAAAGAGTCCTCAATTTGCCCTTATCAGCACGCACACGTGTGTACTGTGAATCAGCTACATACTTCTTGATTGCCAAGACACTTCATCCTGATCATCGCACAATGTTGATTGTAGTCATGCCTTGACCTAAACACTCCACAATTTGTTGCTTCTCAGCAGCCGACACATCCTTTTTCTTTCCCATTTTGGCAGAAAATGTAGGCTGCTTAATAATGTGAGAGAGCCTTCTTAAGTAGTCTTGCCTTTCATTGGACACACCTGCCAAACTAATTAGCACAGGTGTCTGCAATTGCTTACAGTGATATAAAGAGCCCTGACACAAGTCACCATCAATGAGTTTAACTGACAAACAAACAAATTCTTCCCTTATCACTCCTAAACACTTTTTGCATAATAATTTGGAACGCGGTGTACATGTGCTTTTCCACAAAACACCAGCGGTTCACGTAGTGAATCTTACAGTTCTAACTTGCCAACCGTGGTCTGTATAGAATTGTTCAATAAAGGGCCCAAAATTAAGATAACATAGATGGGAGAGGTCTCTATGAATAGGAATTCCTAAGTATTTGATACCCTGTGAGGGCCAGGCAAAGGGAAAGTTGGACTGGATGGAATCCTATATGGATTTAGGGAGGGAGACATCGAGGGCCTCAGACTTCGCTGCATTGATTTTAAAATTTGACCATGTAACAAAGTGATCTATTTCAGCCATAACAGCAGGGATGGATATATGTGATTGAGTGATATATACTAGGACATCATCAGCAAATAGAGAGCACTTGTACTCGGTGCCTCCCACCTCAATCCACCTAATATTGGGGTTATGGCGAATTGATGAGAGCAGGTGCTCCGTCACTAGGATGTATAAGAGAGGGGACAGAGGACATCCCTGCCTTGTCCCATTGGTGATTGTGAAAGGTGATGAAAATGTTCTGACGCACCCCCTGGGCCTTGGGACACCCGGAGCCGGACCCTTTTTGGTGGATGCTGGTGGTTGTAGTCTTCGTGGCGGCGATCCGGTTCCGTGGCTCAGGGCGGTCAAACCAGTGGCGGAACTATTTATGTGGTTTTGATGTTTAAATGTCCGACTACTCCACCCGTGGATTGCGGTCAGAGTGAACCGCCGCTACAGGGCAGACCGCTAAGGCTGGTGTTGTGGGTGCAGCAGAGCGTAGCATAACTCCCCACGGGAGGAGTATAGCCTCAGGGCAGTGTATGCGGAGGATGGGGGTGATGGTGCAGGGCAGCAGCAGTAACGACACGGAGTCAGTGATGCAGTTCAGGGCCTTTACTCACAGTTCTTATTATCCAGACCACGTCTGCAGGTAACGGCTGCCCACGTCGTACTGTGCTCACCAGGTGAGGGGCTCAGACAACTCCCAGATAACTTTGGAGAGCTTCACAGGACCCCCTTTGTGTGTCCTTTGTCTGGCCTTTCTTACCAACACTTCTGTCTGGCTGCCTCGGGCCTCCTCTTGGTAAACTTGGCGCCAGTTTCCCTGACCCTATGTGGTGCCTTCCTAGCGGGTGTAGCAAGGGGCTGTGCCACATAAAATGTCAGAGCCTCCGGTTTCAAGCTGAGGGTCGTTTCCTGCCTCCACTAGTTCGGGGACCGATCTCCCCCTTTGGCCTGACCCCTCCACGCAGGTGGATTCGGGCGTGCGGTGGCGACTCGCCCGTCCGCACCCCTGGGATCCCTTCATTCCTCGTTCCTGGAGCCTTCTCCGCTCCTCTTCCTTCCTTCTCCCTCTTGCAGGCCTGGGCCTCTGTTACTAGGCCCGCCTCCGGAGCAGAGCTCATGCAGAGCCCCTGCTCCCTGCCACTTCTGCTCAGACTTCTCTGCACTGAACTAAGATGGTGCCCACCTTTTATACTCCCTTCTCAATGCACCCAGGAACTGCTTCCTCCCTGCTCCTGCACTGCAGGGTTCCCCTTCCTCAGTGTTCCCTCCCCCCACACCAGCCAGGGACAGGGACTGTCGTGCCCATCTCAGGGGCATATTGGTCGCCCTGCCCCACGGCAATGTGGTGTAATGCATGCAGGTGTCGGGTCCTGATCCACACTCCATCCTTATCTGAGAGTGAGATATCACACCTCTGGGTGAGGTGCAATACGTCTGTAGCAACCGAGCCCTCGGTGCTACAGTTCCATTTATCTTCAGCCTAGGTGACGTATTGTGATACAGGGCCGTGATTTTGGCTATAAAAGGGTCCCCTAGACCCCTACCCCAAGCTTTTTAAGAGAATCATATATGGCGTGCCAGGAGACTCTATGGAATGCTTTCTCAGCATCCAACGAGAGTATCTACTTACAAATTTTTAACTGCATCTAGCCCAGGAAATACTTGGTGCCTAGTAGCAGTGTCTGCTAGTCAGCGGATTATCCCGGCTGTTAAGCAAGCTACACCACCTGTAGTTTGGACACTTAATTTTTTCAAAGGAAATGCTTCGGGACCACGGGATACTCAGTGAAGAGCATCAGGAGGCACCCCAAGGCATAGGGGCTGGGACTGGCAGTAGGATGCCTTGCGGTGGACAGCCGAGCTCGATCCTTATAAAAGCTTTTTAACTGCAGCAGCTTTAGTGGACGCTACTGGAGCTGGAATTACGCGGCTGCTGGCATGAGACTTGCCCTCCAATAGATCCTTGTAAATGGATTTAAAGTGTATTCATTCAAATTAGAGAGACAATTTAAATTAAAAAGCTTAGAGCTGCCTCCACCACAGGGGGGCTCTCTCGACCCACCAGCGGACAGGCACCAGTATTGGGAGAGGGGGGCTGGCCGTCAGGGTTCACCGCGGCTCTGGCACAAACCCGGCGACACGGAGGTGGCACGGGCAGGAGCGGACTGGCCGTGTCGGCTTCTCACTTTTTGGATTTTAGAAGGGCATGACATGCCTATATCTGTGTCTCCCCCTCCTTTTACTCCTCCACCTCTTTTCTTTTCGCATGACTATATGTACTTGTCACTTTTCCATGTGTTAGTTGTGTCTTCTGAGCAGTTTGTCAGCTTTTGGACACCTTTGAAGGTGTTTTCTATGTGTTTCTATGTGTTTTTGTTTGCCTGCCATTGGTTTTAACGGTGTTCGAAGGTGTTCGACGAACAGTTCGACGAACAGTTCGACGAACAGTTCGGCGAACACACGGGTGTTCGACGAACCGAACCGAACTCGAACACTACGGGGGTGGCTCAACACTATTAATGACTTCCTTCTGCCAACCAGGCCACCAAAAACTGCGACCCACAAGTCTCTTGGTCTCAGAAATTCCTGGATGACCTGCCAACTGAGACTCATGACACTCAACAAACAAATCTCTCCTAAAGGTCCTAGGCACAAACAACCTCCCATGGGGAGTGTTAGATGGGGCATTCTCCTGTGCTTTAAGAATCTCATCTTCCAAAACGGAGTCCAATGCAGCAATCACAACACCTTCTTGTAAAATGCTCCCCTCCTCCTCAGCACCGACCATGGGAGAAAAGCTGCGAGACAAAGCATCAGCTTTAACATTCTTGGTACCTGGGATGTAAGTAACGGAAAAATTAAACCGCGAGAAAAAAAGTGCCCACCTAGCCTGACGGGCATTCAAGCTCTTGGTAGCATCAAGATAGATCAGATTTTTATGATCAGTGAAAACGTGAATGGGAAATTCAGCACCTTCCAAGAAATGACGCCAGTGTTCAAATGCGAGTTTAATAGCCAGCAATTCCCGATTACCAATATCATAATTAAGTTCAGTCTCAGAAAATTTTTTTGAAAAAAAAGCACAGGGATGTACTCCATCCTTGTTTTTCTGAGACAACACCGCACCGACCACCACCGAAGAAGCATCAACCTCAACCAAAAACGGCTTAGTCACATCAGGCTGCATAAGGATGGGAGCAGAGCTGAGCCTCTCCTTTAGAAACACAAAAGCTTCAATGGCCTCAGTAGTCCACTGAACCGCATTAGCACCTTTCCTGGTGAGATCGGTCAGTGGTTTGACAATAATAGAAACATTTTTAAAGAATTTTCTGTAATAATTGGCGAAACCCAAAAACCTCTGTATCGATTTCAAACCAATAGGCCTAGGCCATTCCTGAACTGCCTGAACCTTCACAGGGTCCATCTCAAAGCCCTCGCTGGAGATAATGTAGCCCAAAAAACTAATTCTCTGTACAGCAAACTCACATTTCTCCAGCTTAGCAAAAAGCGAATTGTCAATTAATAACTGTAATACCTCACGTACGCTCCGCCAATGAGACTCCAGATCAGGCGAATAAATCAAAATGTCATCCAAATACACAACCACATTTTTGCCGATCAAAGGTCTAAGGATGTCATTAATAAGATTCTGAAAAAATGCTGGAGCATTGGTAAAACCAAAAGGCATAACCAGGTTCTCAAAATGACCCACAGGAGTGTTAAAAGCAGTCTTCCATTCATCACCCTCCTTCATGCACAACAAATTGTATGCCCCCCGGAGATCAATTTTAGAGAACCACTTGGCCCCCACTAACTGGTTAAACAAATCAGGAATCAATGGCAGTGGGTAAGGATTGCGTACAGTAATTTTATTAATCTCACGAAAATCCAGACAAGGACGTAAACCGCCGTCCTTTTTTTTAACAAAAAAAAATCCAACAGCCACAGGAGACTTGGAAGGCCTAATGTGACCGGCGGCCAAGCTTGTCTGTATGTATTCCTCCAAAGCCTTTCTCTCAGGAATAGTAAGATTAAATGAACGACTTTTAGGAAGAGTGGCTCCAGGGACAAATTCAATGGTACAATCATAGTCTCTATGGGGAGGCAATATTTGTGACTCCTCCTCAGAAAAAACTCTCCAAAAATCCTGAATAGGTACAGGTAATTCCCCTTTTTTCACCGCAGCAATACGCCCATTACAACACTTGTCATAACACTTAGGACTCCAGAACTTAATTTCATTGGTAGACCAATCCAGTACAGGATTGTGCAATTTTAACCAGGGTAACCCCAAAATTACTGGAGAAAGCAAATTATTTAATACCACCAAATCCAAATTTTCTTTGTAAATGCCATTAATAGTGAGGGGAAATTCACAGACCTTGTGAGTAACACTCTTCAAGGGGGAGCCATCGACAGAAACCACAGCAATAGGGGATGACAAAGATTTGGGTTTTAATTTAAGTTTTTCCAAGAATCCCCCATCAATCACATTCAGAGTAGAACCACAATCCACAAATATCCGAAATTCAATTAATTCTTCCTGAGCAGCAGTAGTAGCAGAAAGAAATACCCCCTTAGAATTTAAACAGGCAATACGGGCGTAACTGACCTTTTTTTTTTCTTTGTTCATACGAAGCACACAGTTCTTAATAAAATGGTCAGATTTCCCGCAATAAAAGCACAAACCTTCAGAAGATCTGCTTTCTTTTTCCTGAGAGCAGGGTGCCATCGCCCCAATCTCCATCGGCTCTCCAATGTCAGTACAGACCCTCTCAAAACTCGAGCTGACATGGCAGAGGATTTACTTTCATTAACCCTTGCACGCAGTCTCCTGTCCACCCGTATAGCTAATTGCATAGCCTCCTGCAGGTTTCCAGGTGTGGGATAAGCAATCAGCAAATCCTTAACCCTTTCACCTAGCCCTGCAAGAAACAAACTTTTCAAAGCTGAATCGTTCCACCCCACCTGGGCAGACCACCGACGGAAGTGAGAACAATATTTTTCCACATTACCTGATCCCTGCCCCAAATGTCTTAATTCAGTCTCAGCTGATGAGACATGATCAGGATCATCATACAACAAACCCAAAGCATAAAAAAAACTATCCACTGATCTAAAGCATGGATCACTAGGTTGGAGAGAAAAGGCCCATCCCTGAGGTTCTTTGCGCAAAAGTGACATTATGAACCCTATGCGCTGTGATTCATCACCAGAGGATCTGGGTCTCAAACGAAAATACAATAAAAGCATTTTTAAAGGAAAAAATTGCTGTTGATCACCAAAGAATAAATCAGGCAAACGTACCTTAGGCTCCACAAAATGTGCTCCAGAACAGCTACTCACGTGTTGTTGGAGCTCGGCAACCTCCAGAGAGAGCCCCTGCAGGCGTTGAGCCAAATCCTGAACCGACACCATGATGGAAACTGGAAGTCTTTCCTTAGAGATATTTTTGGGCTGGACTTACTGTTATGATCTGCTACAAGCACTAAGGAAAGAAAGGAGATCTGTCCCTACAATAGAACTAAGCTAGATCCCTACGATGTAACGGGGAACCTGATCCTGCGATCAGACCCGCTAAAGTCCTCGGCTTGTTTGTACGAAGACCTATAGATGCAAAGGAGGGATCCCTACAAGAACTAGGGACTGGGATAAAGTTGGGCACCTCCTAGCAGAAATTGTAGCAGTAAAAGACAAACACACAACATAGAACATAAAGGTCCGAAGACCTAGCAAAACTGACTGAGAAAGGTAACTAAGCACCAGGCTAACTGAAGAGTAGAAATTACAATGAAGTCCAGCAAGGCCAGGAGGGCGGAGCAGGATTAAATAGGCAAACAAGGTCATGTGACCAGCAAGATAGAAAAAACCTAACAAGAGAGTTCTAACACCTTGGAAGAGTGGTGGAGGTTAGAGTGGAATAAAAAGACAATACAAATGCCCCTTGGAAGAGCTGTGGAGTTCAGAGTGGTTTAACCAGATGGTTTTAATGCCCCTTGGAAGAGACTTCGATGTCACAGTAGCTTAACAAGACCGTTTTAATGCCCCTTGGAAGAGTGGTGGAGGTCACAGTGGATTAAAAAGACAAAATCAATGCCCCTTGGAAGAGTTTTGGAGGTTACAGTGGAAAAAAATATATATCAATGCCCCTTGGAAGAGCTGTGGAGCTCAGAGTGGTTTAACCAGACGATTTTAATGCCCCTTGGAAGAGAAGTGGAGGTCACAGTAGCTTAACAAGACTGTTTTAATGCCCTTGGAAGAGTGGAGGAGGTCGCAGTGGATTAAAAAGACAATATCAATTCCCTTTGGAAGAGTGGTGGAGGTTGCAGTGGAATAAAAAGACAATATCAATGCCCCTTGGAAGAGTGGTGTAGGTTACAGTGGAATAAAAGACAATTTCAATGCCCCGTGGAAGAGTTGTGGAGGTCACTGTTGCTTAACAAGATGGTCTTAATGCCGCTTGGAAGAGTGGTGGAGGTCGCAGTGGAATAAAAAGACAATGTCAATGCCCCTTGGAAGAGTGCTGGAGGTTATAGTGGAATAAAAAGACAATACAAATGCCCCTTGGAAGAGCTGTGGAGTTCAGAGTGGTTTAACCAGATGGTTTTAATGCCCCTTGGAAGAGACTTCGACATCACAGTCGCTTAACAAGATGGTTTTAATGCCCCTTGGAAGAGAGGTGGAAGTCGCAGTGGAATAAAAAGAAATTATCAATACCCCTTGGAAGAGTGGTGGAGGATTCAGTGGTATAAAAAGACAATATCAATGCACCGTGGAATAGACATGGACGTTACAGTAGCTAAACAAGATGTTTTTAATGCACCTTGGGAGAGTTGTGGAAGTCGTAGTGGAATAAAAAGACAATATCAATGCCCCTTGCAAGAGCTGTGGAGTTCAAAGTGGTTTCAATTTACTATTTTAATGCACCCTGGAAGAGACGTGGGGGTCACAGTACCTTAACAATACGGTTTTAATGCCCCTTGGAAGAGTGGTGGAGGTCGCAGTGGATTAAAAAGACAATATCAATGCTTCTTTTAAGAGTGGTGGATGTTCCAGTGGAATTAAAAGACAATACCAATGCCCTGTGGAAGAGACGTGGAGGTCACAGTAGCTTAACAAGATGGTTTTAATGCCCCTTGGAGGACTGGTGAAGGTCGCAGTGGAATAAAAAGACAATATCAATGCCCCTTGGAAGAGTGGTGGAGGTTACAGTGGAATAAAAAGACAATAATAATGCCCCTTAGAAGAGCTGTGGAGTTCAGAGTGGAATAACCAGACGGTTTTAACGCCCCTTGGATGAGACGTGGTGGTCATAGTAACTTATCAAGATGGTTTTATTGCCCCCTGGCAGAGTGGTGGAGGTCGCAGAGGAGTAAAAAAACAATATCAATGCCCCTTGGAAGATTGGTGGAGGTTACAGTTGAATAAAAAGACAATATCAATGCACCTTCGAAGGCACGTAGAGGTCAGAGTAGCTTAACAAGATGGTTTTAATGCCCCTTGGAGAGGGGTGGAGTTCGCAGTGGACTAAAAAGACAATATCAATGCCCCTTGTAAGAGTGGTGGAGGTCGCAGTGGAATAAAAAGACAATGTCAATGCCCCTTGTGTTATGATCTGCTATAAGCACTAAGGAAAGAAAGGATATCTGTCCCTACAATAGAACTAAGCTAGATCCCTACGATGTAACGCGGAACCTGATCCTGCGATCAGACCCGCTAAATTCCTCGGCTTGTCTGTACGAAGACCTATAGATGCAAGGGAGGGATCCCTACAAGAACTAGGGACTGGGATAAAGTTGGGCACCTCCTAGCAGAAATTGTAGCAGTAAAAGACAAACACACAACATAGAACATAAAGGTCCGAACACCTAGCTAAACTGACTGAGATAGATAACTAAGCACCAGGCTAACTTAAGAGCAGAAATTACAATGAAGTCCAGCAAGGCCAGGAGGGCGGAGCAGGATTAAATAGGCAAACAAGGTCATGTGACCAGCAAGATATAAAAAACCTAACAGGAGAGTTCTACCAGTACCCCCTTTTCTATGAGGATCCTCCGGATCCCCTAGGCCCAGGCTTATCAGGAAACCTCTTGTGAAACGCTCTGACAAGTCTGGAAGCAGAAATATCATCCGCCCTCACCTATGAGTTATCCTCGGGTCCGAAACCTTTCCAAGTGACGAGATACTGCAAACTCCCTCTATACCGTCTAGAATTTAGGATGCGGGAAATTTCGTATTCCCCGTCCTCCACCACCGGAGGAACAGTGGCAGAGACGTCTCCATCCGACACATAAGCTCTTTTCAACAGAGAAACATGAAACACCGGATTAATCTTCCAGTAGGTAGGAACCTCCAACCTAACAGCAGATTGGTTAACTACCCGAAGCACCTTAAAGGGCCCTACAAACTTGGGACCCAATTTTTTTTTAACAAAAAAAAATCCAACAGCCACAGGAGACTTGGAAGGCCTAATGTGACCGGCGGCCAAGCTTGTCTGTATGTATTCCTCCAAAGCCTTTCTCTCAGGAATAGTAAGATTAAATAAACGACTTTTAGGAAGAGTGGCTCCAGGGACAAATTCAATGGTACAATCATAGTCTCTATGGGGAGGCAATATTTGTGACTCCTCCTCAGAAAAAACTCTCCAAAAATCCTGAATAGGTACAGGTAATTCCCCTTTTTTCACCGCAGCAATACGCCCGTTACAACACTTGTCATAACACTTAGGACTCCAGAACTTAATTTCATTGGTAGACCAATCCAGTACAGGATTGTGCAATTTTAACCAGGGTAACCCCAAAATTACTGGAGAAAGCAAATTATTTAATACCACCAAATCCAAATTTTCTTTGTAAATGCCATTAATAGTGAGGGGAAATTCACAGACCTTGTGAGTAACACTCTTCAAGGGGGAGCCATCGACAGAAACCACAGCAATAGGGGATGACAAAGGTTTGGGTTTTAATTTAAGTTTTTCCAAGAATCCCCCATCAATCACATTCAGAGTAGAACCACAATCCACAAATATCCGAAATTCAATTAATTCTTCCTGAGCAGCAGTAGTAGCAGAAAGAAATACCCCCTTAGAATTTAAACAGGCAATACGGGCGTAACTGACCTTTTTTTATTCTTTGTTCATACGAAGCACACAGTTCTTAATAAAATGGTCAGATTTCCCGCAATAAAAGCACAAACCTTCAGAAGATCTGCGGTCTTTTTCCTGAGAGCGGGGTGCCATCGCCCCAATCTCCATCGGCTCTCCAATGTCAGTACAGACCCTCTCAAAACTCGAGCTGACATGGCAGAGGATTTACTTTCATTAACCCTTGCACGCAGTCTCCTGTCCACCCGTATAGCTAATTGCATAGCCTCCTGCAAGTTTCCAGGTGTGGGATAAGCAATCAGCAAATCCTTAACCCTTTCACCTAGCCCTGCAAGAAACAAACTTTTCAAAGCTGAATCGTTCCACCCCACCTGGGCAGACCACCGACGGAAGTGAGAACAATATTTTTCCACATTACCTGATCCCTGCCCCAAATGTCTTAATTCAGTCTCAGCTGATGAGACACGATCAGGATCATCATACAACAAACCCAAAGCATAAAAAAAACTATCCACTGATCTAAAGCATGGATCACTAGGTTGGAGAGAAAAGGCCCATCCCTGAGGTTCTTTGCGCAAAAGTGACATTATGAACCCTATGCGCTGTGATTCATCACCAGAGGATCTGGGTCTCAAACGAAAATACAATAAAAGCATTTTTAAAGGAAAAAATTGCTGTTGATCACCAAAGAATAAATCAGGCAAACGTACCTTAGGCTCCACAAAATGTGCTCCAGAACAGCTACTCACGTGTTGTTGGAGCTCGGCAACCTCCAGAGAGAGCCCCTGCAGGCGTTGAGCCAAATCCTGAACCGACACCATGATGGAAACTGGAAGTCTTTCCTTAGAGATATTTTTGGGCTGGACTTACTGTTATGATCTGCTACAAGCACTAAGGAAAGAAAGGATATCTGTCCCTACAATAGAACTAAGCTAGATCCCTACGATGTAACGGGGAACCTGATCCTGCGATCAGACCCGCTAAAGTCCTCGGCTTGTCTGTACGAAGACCTATAGATGCAAGGGAGGGATCCCTACAAGAACTAGGGACTGGGATAAAGTTGGGCACCTCCTAGCAGAAATTGTAGCAGTAAAAGACAAACACACAACATAGAACATAAAGGTCCGAAGACCTACCAAAACTGACTGAGAAAGGTAACTAAGCACCAGGCTAACTTAAGAGTAGAAATTACAATGAAGTCCAGCAAGGCCAGGAGGGCAGAGCAGGATTAAATAGGCAAACAAGGTCATGTGACCAGCAAGATAGAAAAAACCTAACAAGAGAGTTCTAACACCTTGGAAGAGTGGTGGAGGTTAGAGTGGAATAAAAAGACAATACAAATGCCCCCTGGAAGAGCTGTGGAGTTCAGAGTGGTTTAACCAGATGGTTTTAATGCCCCTTGGAAGAGACTTCGATGTCACAGTAGCTTAACAAGACCGTTTTAATGCCCCTTGGAAGAGTGGTGGAGGTCGCAGTGGATTAAAAAGACAATATCAATGCCCATTGGAAGAGTGGTTAAGGTCGCAGTGGAATAAAAAGACAAAATCAATGCCCCTTGGAAGAGTTTTGGAGGTTACAGTGGAAAAAAAAAAATATCAATGCCCCTTGGAAGAGCTGTGGAGCTCAGAGTGGTTTAACCAGACAATTTTAATGCCCATTGGAAGAGAAGTGAAGGTCACAGTAGCTTAACAAGACTGTTTTAATGCCCCTTGGAAGAGTGATGGAGGTTGAAGTGGATTAAAAAGACAATGTCAATGCTCCTAGAAGAAGTGGTTGAAGTCTCAGTGGAATAAAAAGACAATATCAATGCCCCTTGGAAGTGTGTTGGAGGTTCCAGTGGAATAAAAAGACAATATCACTGCCCTGTGGAAGAGACATGGAGGTCACAGTAGCTTAACAAGACGGTTTGAATGCCCCTTGAAAGAGTGGTGTAGGTCGCAGTGGAATAAAAAGACCCTTGGAAAAGTGGTGGAGGATACAGTGGAATAAAAAGACAATATCAATGCCCCTTGGAAGATCTGTGGAGATCAGATTGGTTTAACCATACGGTTTTAATGCCCCTTGGAAGAGACGTGGAGGTCACAGTAGCTTAACAAGACTGTTTTAATGTCACATGGAAGAGTGGTGGAGGTTGCAGTGGAATAAAAAGACAATTTCAACGCCCCGTGGAAGAGACGTGGATATCACAGTAGCTTAGCAAGATGTTTTTAATGCCCTTTGGAAGAATGGTGGACGTCTCAGTGGATTAAAAAGACAATATCAATGCCCTTTGGAAGAGTGGTGGAGGTCGCGGTGGAATAAAAATACAATATTAATGCACCTTGGTAGAGTGGTGGAGGTTACAGTGGAATTTAAAGACAATATCAATGCCTCGTGAAAAAGATGTGGAAATCACTGTAGCTTAACAAGACAGTTTTAATGCCCCTTGGAAGAATGGTGGAGGTCGCAGTGGAATAAAAAGACAATATCAATGCCCCTTGGAAGAGTGCTAGAGGTTACAGTGGAATAAAAAACAATATCAAAGCCCCTTACAAGAGCTGTGGAGTTGAGAGTGGTTTAAATTGATGGTTTTAATGCCCCTTGGAAGAGACGTGGAGGTCACAGTAGATTAACAAGACTGTTTTAATGCCCCTTTGAAGAGTGGTGGAGGTTAGAGTGGAATAAAAAGACAATACCAATGCCCCTTGGAAGAGCTGTGGAGTTCAGAGTGGTTTAACCAGACTGTTTTAATGCCCATTGGAAGAGACGTGGAGGTCACAGTAGCTTAAAAAGACGTTTTTAATGCTCCTTGGAACAGTGGTGGAGGTCGCAGTGGATTAAAAAGACAATATCAATGCCCCTCGGAAGAGTGGTGGAGGTGGTAGTGAAATAAAAAGACAATATCAATGCCCCTTGGAAGAATGATGGAGGTCGCATTGGAATAAAAAGACAATGTCAATACCCTTTGGAAGAGTGGTGGAGGTTAGAGTGGAATAAAAAGACAATACCAATGCCCCTTGGAAGAGCTGTGGAGTTCAGAGTGGTTTAGCCAGATGGTTTTATTGCCCCTTGGAAGAGACGTGGAGGTCACAGTATATTAACAAGACGGTTTTAATGCCCCTTGGAAAAATGGTGGAGGTCGCAGTGGATTAAAAAGACAATATCAATACCACTTGGTAGAGTGGTGAAGGTCTAATTGGAATAAAAAGACAATATTAATGCCCCTTGGAAGAGAGGTGGAGGATACAGTGGAATAAAAAGACAATATTAATGCCCCGTGAAAGAGACGTGGAGGTCACAGTAGCTTAACAAGACGGTTTTAATGCCCCTTGGAAGAGAGGTGGAAGTCGTAGTGGAATAAAAATACAATATCAATGCCCCTTGAAAGAGTGCTGTAGGTTACAGTGGAGTAAAAAGACAATATCAATTCCTCTTGCAAGAGCTGTGGAGTTCAGAGTGGCTTAAATTGACGGTTTTAATGTACCTTGGAAGAGACGTGGAGGTCACAGTAGCTTAACAATACGGTTTTAATACCCCTTGGAAGAGTGATGGAGGTCGCAGTGGATTAAAAAGACAATATCAATGCCACTTGGAAGAGTGGTGAAGGTCGCAGTGGAATAAAAAGACAATATCAATGCCCCTTGGAAGAGACTTGGAGGTCACAGTAGCTTAACAAGACGGTTTTAAAGCCCCTTGGAAGAGAGGTGGATGTTGCAGTAGAATAAAAAGACAATATCAATGCCCCTTGGAAGAGTGCTTGAGGTTACATTGGAAAAAAATGACAATATTAATGCCCCTTGCAAGAGCTGTGGAGTTCAGAGTGGTTTAAATTAACGAATTTAATGCTCCTTGGAAGGGACGTGGAGGTGACTATAGCTTAACAAAACGGTTTTAATGCCCCTTGGAAGAGTGGTGGAGGTCGCAGTGGATTAAAAACACAATATGAATGCCCCTTGGAAGAGTGGTGGAGGTCGCAGTGGAATAAAAAGACAATATCAATGCCCCTTGGAAGAGTGATGGAGGTTACTGTTGAATAAAAAGACAATATCAATGCCCTTTGGAAGAGTGATGGAGGTTACAGTGGAATAAAAAGACAATATCAATGCCCCTTGGAACAGTGGTGGAGGTTGCAGTTAAATAAAAAGACAATATCAATGCCCCGTGGAAAAGATGTGGAAGTCACAATGGCTTAACAAGATGGTTTTAATGCCCCTTGGAACAGTGGTGGAGGTCGCAGTGGATTAAAAAGACAATATCAATGTTTCTTGGAAGACTGGTGGAGGTCGCAGTGGAATAAAAAGACATTATCAATGCTCCTTGGAAGAGTGGTGGAGGTCGCAGTGGAATAAAAAAACAATATCAATGCCCCTTGGACGATTGGTGGAGGTTAGAGTGGAATAAAAAGACAATTTCAATGCCCCGTGGAAGAGACGTGGAGGTCACAGTAGCTTAAGAAGACGGTTTTAATGCCTCTTGGAGGACTGGTGGAGGAGGTCACAGTGGAATAAAAAGACAATATCAAAGCCCCTTGGAAGAGTGGGGGAGGTTACAGTGGAATAAAAAGACAATAATAATGCCCCTTGGAAGAGCTGTGGAGTTCAGAGAGGTATAACGAGATGGTTTTAACGCTCCTTGGAAGAGACGTGGAGGTCACAGTAACTTAACAGCACGGTTTTAATGCCCCTTGGAAGAGTGGTTGACGTTGCAGTGGAATAAAAAAACAATATCAATGCCCCTTGGAAGATTGGTGGAGGTTACAGTGGAATAAAAAGACAATATCAATGCCCCGTGGAAGAGATGTGGAGGTCACTGTAGCTTAACAATATGGTTTTAATGCCCCTTGGATGAGTGGTGGAGGTCGCAGTGGAATAAAAAGACAATGTCAATGCCCCTTGGAAGAGTGGTGGAGGTTAGGGTGCAATAAACAGACAATACAAATGCCCATTGGAAGAGCTGTGGAGTTCAGAGTGGTTTAACAAGATGGTTTTAATGCCCCTTGAAAGAGAAGTCGGCGTCACAGTAGCATAACAAGATGGTTTTAATGCCCCTTGGAAGAGTGGTGGAGTTCGCAGTGGAATAAAAAGACAAAATCAATGCCCCTTGGAAGAGTGGTGGAAGTTACAGTGGAATAAAAAGAAACTTTCAATGCCCCTTCGAAGAGCTGTGGAGTTCACAGTGGTTTAACTAGATGGTTTTATTGCCCATTGGAAGAGACGTGGAGGTCACAGTGGCTTAACAAGACTGTTTTAATGCCCCTTGGAAGAGTGGTGGAGGTCGCAGTGGATTAAAAAGACAATATCAATGCCCCTTAGAAGAGAGGTGGAAGTCGCAGTGGAAAAAAAGACAATGTCAATGCCACTTGGAAGAGTGGTGGAGGTTACAGTTGAATAAAAAGACAATATCAATGCCCCGTGGAATAGATATGGACTTGACAGTAGCTTAACAAGACGGCTTTAATGCCCCTTGGAAGAGTGGTTTAGGTTGCAGTGGATTGAAAAGACAATATCAATGCCCATTGGAAGAGTGGTAGAGGTCGCAGTGGAATAAAAAGACAAAATCAATGCCCCTTGGAAGAGTGGTGGAGGTTACAGTGGAGTAAAAACACAATATCAATGGCCCATGGAAGAGTTGTGGATGTCTCTGTAGCTTAACAAGAAGGTCTTAATGCCCCTTGGAAGAGTGGTGGAGGTCGCAGTGGAATTAATAGACAATGTCAATGCCTCTTGTAATAGTGGTAGAGGTTAGAGTGGAATAAACAGACAATACCAGTGCTCCTTGGAAGAGCTGTGTAGTTCAGAGTGGTTTAAATTGACGGTTTTAATGCCCCTTGGAAGAGACGTGGAGGTCACAGTGGAATAAAAAGGCAATATCAATGCCCCTTGCAAGAGTGGTGGAGGTCGCAGTGGATTAAAAATACAATATCAATGCCACTTGGAAGAGTGGTGGAGGTCGCAGTGGAATAAAAAGACAATATCAATGCCACGTGGAAGGGACGTGGAGGTCACAGTAGCTTCACAAGATGGTTTTAATGCCCGTTGGAAGAGTGGTGGAGGTCGCAGTGGATTAAAAAGACAATAACAATGCCACTTGGAAGAGTGGTGAAGGTCCCAGTGGAATAAAAAGACAATATCAATGCCCCTTGGAAGAGTGTTGGAGGTTACAGTGGAATAAAAAGACAATATCAATGCCCCGTGAAAGAGACGTGAAGGTCACAGTAGCTTAACAAGACGGTTTTAATGCCCCCTTGTAAAAGTGGTGGAGGTCGCAGTTGATTAAAAAGACAATATGAATGCCCCTTGGAAGAGTGGTGGAGGTTGCAGTGGACTAAAAAGACAATATCAATGCCACTTGGAAGAGTGGTGAAGGTTACAGTTGAATAAAAAGACAATATCAATGCCCCTTAGAAGAGTGATGGAGGTTACAGTGGAATAAAAAGACAATATCAATGCCCCTTGGAACAATAGTGGAGGTTACAGTTAAAAGAAAGACAATATCAATGCCCCGTGGAAGAGATGTGGAGATCACAATAGCTTAACAAGACGTTTTTAATAGCCCTTGGAAGAGTGGTGGAGGTCGCAGTGGATTAAAAAGACAATATCAATGTGCCTTGGAAGAGTGGTGGAGGTCGCAGTGGAATAAAAAGACATTATAAATGCCCCTTGGAAGAGTGGTGGAGGTCGCAGTGGGATAAAAAGACAATATAAATGCCCCTTGGACGAGTGGTGGAGGTTACAGTGGAATAAAAAGACAATTTCAATGCCCCGTGGAAGAGACGTGGAGGTCACAGTAGCTTATCAAGACGGTTTTAATGCCTCTTGGATTACTGGTGGAGGTCTCAGTGGAATAAAATGACAATATCAATGCCCCTTGGAAGAGTGGTGGAGGTTACAGTGGAATAAAAAGACAATAATAATGCCCCTTGGAAGAGCTGTGGAGCTCAGAGTGTTATAACCAGACGGTTTTAATGATCCTTGGAAGAGACTTGGAGGTCACAGTAACTTAACAAGATGGTTTTAATGCCCCTTGGAAGAGTGGTGGAGGTCGAAGTGGATTAAAAAGAAAATGTCAATGCTCCTTGAAGGAGTGGTTGAAGTCTCAGTGGAATAAAAAGACAATATCAATGCACCTTGGAAGAGGGTTGGAGGTTCCAGTGGAATAAAAAGACAATATCAATGCCCTGTGGAAGAGACATGGAGGTCACAGTAGCTTAACAAGACTGTTTTAATGCACCTTTGAAGAGTGGTGGAGGTCGCAGTGGATTAAAAAGACAATATCAATGCCCCTTGGAAGAGGGGTGTAGGTGGCAGTGGAATAAAAAGACAATATCAATGCCCCTTGGAAGAATGATGGAGGTCGCAGTGCGATAAAAAGACAATATCAATGCCCCTTGGTAGAGTGGTGGAGGATACAGTGCAATTTAAATACAATGTCAATGCCCCTTGGAAGAGTGGTGGAGGATAGAGTGGATTAAAAAGACAATACCAATGCCCTTGAAAGAGCTGTGGAGTTGAGAGTGGTTTAACCAGATGGTTTTATTGCCCCTTGGAAGAGACTTGGAGGTCACAGTAGATTAACAAGACGGTTTTAATGCCCCTTGGAAAAGTGGTGGAGGTCACAGTGGATTAAAAATACAATTTCAATGCCCCATGGAAGACAAGTGGAGGTCACAGTAGCTTAACAAGACAGTTTTAATGCACCTTTGAAGAGTGGTGGAGGTCGCAGTGGAATAAAAAGACAATATCAATGCCCCTTGGAAGAGTGGTGGAGGTTACAGTGGAATAAAAAGACAATATCAATGCCACTTGGAAGAGCTGTGGAGTTCAAAGTGGTTTAACCAGACGGTTTTAATGCCCCTTGGAAGAGACATGGAGGTCACAGTAGCTTAACAAGACTGTTTTAATGCCTCTTGGAAGAGTGGTGGAGGTCGCAGTGGATTAAAAAGACAATATCAATGCCCCTTAGAAGAGAGGTGGAAGTCGCAGTGAAATAAAAAGACAATATCAATATCCCTTGGAAGAGTGGTGGAGGATACAGTGGAATAAAAAGACAATATCAATGCCTCGTGGAATAGACATGGACGTTACAGTAGCTAAACAAGATGTTTTTAATGCACCTTGGGAGAGTGGTGGAAGTCGTAGTGGAATAAAAAGACAATATCAATGCCCCTTGAAAGAGTGCTGTAGGTTACAGTGGAGTAAAAAGACAATAACAATGCCTCTTGCAAGAGCTCTGAAGTTCAGAGTGGTTTAAATTGACGGTTTTAATGCACCTTGGAAGAGACGTGGAGGTCACAGTAGTTTAGCAATACGGTTTTAATGCCCGTTGGAAGAGTGGTGGAGGTCGCAGTGGATTAAAAAGACAATAACAATGCCACTTGGAAGAGTGGTGAAGGTCCCAGTGGAATAAAAAGACAATATCAATGCCCCTTGGAAGAGTGGTGGAGGTTACAGTGGAATAAAAAGACAATATCAATGCCCCGTGAAAGAGACGTGAAGGTCACAGTAGCTTAACAAGACGGTTTTAATGCCCCTTGGAAGAGAGGTGGAAGTTGAAGTGGAATAAAAAGACAATATCAATGCCCCTTGGAATAGTGCTGGAGGTTACATTGGAAAAAAAGACAATATCAATGCCCCTTGCAAGAGCTGTGGAGCTCAGAGTGGTTTAAATTGACGATTTTAATGCCCCTTGGAAGGGATGTGGAGGTGACAGTAGCTTAACAAGACGGTTTTAATGCCCCCTTGTAAAAGTGGTGGAGGTCGCAGTTGATTAAAAAGACAATATGAATGCCCCTTGGAAGAGTGGTGGAGGTTGCAGTGGAATAAAAAGACAATATCAATGCCCCTTGGAAGAGTGGTGAAGGTTACAGTTGAATAAAAAGACAATATCAATGCCCCTTGGAAGAGTGATGGAGGTTACAGTGGAATAAAAAGACAATATCAATGCCCCTTGGAACAATAGTGGAGGTTACAGTTAAAAGAAAGACAATATCAATGCCCCGTGGAAGAGATGTGGAGATCACAATAGCTTAACAAGACGTTTTTAATGGCCCTTGGAAGAGTGGTGGAGGTCGCAGTGGATTAAAAAGACAATATCAATGAGCCTTGGAACAGTGGTGGAGGTCGCAGTGGAATAAAAAGACATTATAAATGCCCCTTAGAAAAGTGGTGGAGGTCGCAGTGGAATAAAAAGACAATATCAATGCCCCTTGGACGAGTGGTGGAGGTTACAGTGGAATAAAAAGACAGTTTCAATGCCCCGTTGAAGAGACGTGGAGGTCACAGTAGCCTAACAAGACGACTTTAATGCCTCTTGGAGGACTGGTAGAGGTCGCAGTGGAATAAAATGACAATATCATTGCCCCTTGGAAGAGTGGTGGAGGTTACAGTGGAATAAAAAGACAATAATAATGCCCCTTGGAAGAGCTGTGGAGTTCATAGTGGTATAACCATACGGTTTTAACGCTCCTTGGAAGAGATGTGGAGGTCACAGTAACTTAACAAGATGGTTTTAATGCCCCTTGGAAGAGTGGTGGAGGTCGCAGTGGAATAAAAAAACAATATCAATGCCCCTTGGAAGATAGGTGGAGGTTACAGTGGAATAAAAAGAAGATATCAATGCCCCGTTGAAGAGATGTGGAGGTCACTGTAGCTTAACAATACGGTTTTAATGCCCCTTGGAAGAGTGGTGGAGGTCGCAGTGGAATAAAAAGACAATGTCAATGCCCCTTGGAAGAGTGGTGGAGGTTAGAGTGGAATAAAAAGACAATACAAATTCCCCTTTGAAGAGCTGTGGAGTTCAGAGTGGTTTAACCAGATGGTTTTAATGCCCCTTGGAAGAGAAGTCGACATCACAGTAGCATAACAAGATGGTTTTAATGACCCTTGGAAGAGTGGTGGAGTTCGCAATGGATTAAAAGGACAATATTAATGCCCCTTGGAAGAGTGGTGGAGGTGGCAGTGGAATAAAAAGACAATATTAATGCCCCGTGGAAGGGACGTGGAGGTCACAATAGCTTAACAAGACGGTTTTAATGCCCCTTGGAAGAGTGGTGGAGGTCGCAGTGGAATAAAAAGACAATATCAATGCCCCTTGGAAGAGTGCTGGAGGTTACATTGGAAAAAAAAAAATAACATTATCAATGCCCCTTGCAAGACCTGTGGAGTTCAGAGTGGTTTAAATTGACGGTTTTAATGCCCCTTGGAAGGTAAGTGGAGGTGACAGTAGCTTAACAAGACGTTATTCATGCCCCTTGGAAAAGTGGTGGAGGTCGCAGTGGATTAAAAAGACAATATGAATGCCCCTTGGAAGAGTGGTGGAGGTTACAGTGGAATAAAAAGACAATATCAATGCCCCTTGGAAGAGTGGTGAAGGTTACAGTTGAATAAAAAGACAATATCAATGCCGCTTGGAAGAGTGATGGAGGTTACAGTGGAATAAAAAGACAATATCAATGCCCCTTGGAACAGTGGTGGAGGTTACAATTAAAAGAAAGACAATATTTATGCCCCGTGGAAGAGATGTGGAGGTCACAATAGCTTAACAAGACGGTTTTAATGCCCCTTGAAAGAGTGGTGGAGGTCGCAGTGGATTAAAAAGACAATATCAATGAGCCTTGGAAGAGTGGTGGAGGTCGCAGTGGAATAAAAAGACATTATAAATGCGCCTTGGAAGAGTGGTGGAGGTCGCAGTGGAATACAAAGACAATATCAATGCCCCTTGGACGACTTGTGGAGGTTACAGTGGAATAAAAAGACAGTTTCAATGCCCTGTTGAAGAAACGTGGAGGTCACAATAGCTTAACAAGGCGGTTTTAATGCCTCTTGGAGGACTGGTGGAGGTCGCAGTGGAATAAAATGACAATATCAATGCCCCTTGGATGAGTGGTGGAGGTTACAGTGGAATAAAAAGACAATAATAATGCCCCTTGGAAGAGCTGTGGAGTTCAGAGTGGTATAACCATACGGTTTTAACGCTCCATGGAAGAGACGTGGAGGTCACAGTAACTTAACAAGACGGTTTTAATGCCACTTGGAAGAGTGGTGGAGGTCGCAGTGGAATAAAAAAACAATATCAATGCCCCTTGGAAGATTGGTGGAGGTTACAGTGGAATAAAAAGACAATATCAATGCCCCGTGGAAGAGATGTGGAGGTCACTGTAGCTTAACAATATGGTTTTAATGCCCCTTGGAAGAGTGGTGGAGGTCGCAGTGGAATAAAAAGACAATGTCAATGCCCCTTGGAAGAGTGGTGGAGGTTAGAGTGGAATAAAAAGACAATACAAATGCCCCTTGGAAGTGCTGTTGAGTTCATAGTGGTTTAACCAGATGGTTTTAATGCCCCTTGGAAGAGAAGTCGACGTCACAGTAGCATAACAAGATGGTTTTAATGACCCTTGGAAGAGTGTTGGAGTTCACAGTGAGTTAAAAAGACAATATCAATGCCCCTTGGAAGAGTGGTGGAGGTGGCAGTGGAATAAAAAGACAATATCAATGCCCCGTGGAAGGGACGTGGAGGTCACAGTAGCTTAACAAGACAGTTTTAATGCCCCTTGGAAGAGTGGTGGAGGTTGCAGGCGATTAAAAAGACAATAACAATGCCCATTGGAAGAGTGGTGGAGGTCGCAGTGGAATAAAAAGACAAAATCAATGCCACTTGGAAGAGTGGTGGAGGTTACAGTGGAATAAAAAGACAATATAAATGCCCCTTGTTAGAGCTGTGGAGTTCAGAGTGGTTTAACCAGACGGTTTTAATGCCCCTTGGAAGAGACGTGGAGGTCACAATAGCTTAACAAGACTGTTTTAATGCCCCTTGGAAGAGTGGTGTAGCTTGCAGTGGATTAAAAAGACAATATCAATGCCCCTTAGAAGAGAGGTAGAAGTCGCAGTGGAATAAAAATAGAATGTCAATGCCACTTGGAAGAGTGGTGGAGGTTACAGTGGAATAAAAAGACAATATCAATGCCCCGCGGAATAGACATGGACGTGACAGTAGCTTAACAAGACGGCTTTATTGCCCCTTGGAAGAGTGGTGGAGGTTGCAGTGGATTAAAAAGACAATATCAATACCCATTGGAAGAGTGGTAGAGGTCGCAGTGTAATAAAAAGACCAATCAATTCCCCTTGGAAAAGTGGTGGAGGTTACAGTGGAATAAAAAGACAATATCAATGCCCCATGGAAGAGTGGTGGAGGTTAGAGTGGAATAAAAAGACAATACCAGTGCTCCTTGGAAGAACTGTAGAGTTCAGAGTGGTTTAAAATGACGATTTTAATGCCCCTTTGAAGAGACGTGGAGGTCACAGTGGATTAAAAAGAAGGTGTTAATTCCCCTTGGAAGAGTGGTGGAGGTCGCAGTGGAATAAATAGACAAGTCAATGCCCCTTGGAAGAGTGGTGGAGGTTAGAGTGGAATAAAAAGACAATACCAGTGCTCCTTGGAAGAACTGTGGAGTTCAGAGTGGTTTAAATTGCCGGTTTTAATGCTCCATTGGAAGAGACGTGGAGGTCACAGTGGATTAAAAAGACAATATCAATGCCCCTTGGAAGAGTGGAGGAGGTCGCACTGGATTAAAAAGACAATATCAATGCCTCTTGGAAGAGTGGTGGAGGTCGCAGTGGAATAAAAAGACAATATCAATGCCCCTTGGACGAGTGGTGGAGGTTACAGTGGAATAAAAAGACAATTTCAATGTCCCATGGAAGAGACGTGGAGGTCACAGTAGCTTATCAAGACGGTTTTAATGCCTCTCGGAGGACTGGTGGAGGTCTCAGTGAAATAAAATGACAATATCAATGCCCGTTGGAAGAGTGGTGGAGGTTACAGTGGAATAAAAAGACAATAATAATGCCCCTTGGAAGAGCTGTGGAGTTCAGAGTGGTATAACCCCACGGTTTTAACGATCCTTGGAAGAGACGTGGAGGTCACAGTAACTTAACAAGACGGTTTTAATGCCCCTTGGAAGAGTGGTGGAGGTCGAAGTGGATTAAAAAGACAATGTCAATGCTCCTTGAAGGAGTGGTTGAAGTCTCAGTGGAATAAAAAGACAATATCAATGCACCTTGGAAGAGTGTTGGAGGTTCCAGTGGAATAAAAAGACAATATCAATGCCCTGTGGAAGAGACATGGAGGTCACAGTAGCTTAACAAGACGGTTTTAATGCCCCTTGGAAGAGACGTGGAGGTCACAATAGCTTAACAAGACTGTTTTAATGCCCCTTGGAAGAGTGGTGGAGGTTGCAGTGGATTAAAAAGACAATATCAATGCCCCTTAGAAGAGAGGTAGAAGTCGCAGTGGAATAAAAATAGAATGTCAATGCCACTTGGAAGAGTGGTGGAGGTTACAGTGGAATAAAAAGACAATATCAATGCCCCGCGGAATAGACATGGACATGACAGTAGCTTAACAAGACGGCTTTATTGCCCCTTGGAAGAGTGGTGGAGGTTGCAGTGGATTAAAAAGACAATATCAATACCCATTGGAAGAGTGGTAGAGGTCGCAGTGTAATAAAAAGACCAATCAATGCCCTTTGGAAGAGTGGTGGAGGTTACAGTGGAATAAAAAGACAATATCAATGCCCCATGGAAGAGTGGTGGAGGTTAGAGTGGAATAAAAAGACAATACCAGTGCTCCTTGGAAGAACTGTAGAGTTCAGAGTGGTTTAAATTGACGATTTTAATGCCCCTTTGAAGAGACGTGGAGGTCACAGTGGATTAAAAAGAAGGTCTTAATTCCCCTTGGAAGAGTGGTGGAGGTTGCAGTGGAATAAATAGACAAGTCAATGCCCCTTGGAAGAGTGGTGGAGGTTAGAGTGGAATAAAAAGACAATACCAGTGCTCCTTGGAAGAACTGTGGAGTTCAGAGTGGTTTAAATTGCTGGTTTTAATGCTCCATTGGAAGAGACGTGGAGGTCACAGTGGATTAAAAAGACTATATCAATGCCCCTTGGAAGAGTGGAGGAGGTCGCACTGGATTAAAAAGACAATATCAATGCCCCTTGGAAGAGTGGTGGAGGTCGCAGTGGAATAAAAAGACAATATCAATGCCCCTTGGACGAGTGGTGGAGGTTACAATGGAATAAAAAGACAATTTCAATGTCCCATGGAAGAGACGTGGAGGTCACAGTAGCTTATCAAGACGGTTTTAATGCCTCTTGGAGGACTGGTGGAGGTCTCAGTGAAATAAAATGACAATATCAATGCCCCTTGGAAGAGTGGTGGAGGTTACAGTGGAATAAAAAGACAATAATAATGCCCCTTGGAAGAGCTGTGGAGTTCAGAGTGGTATAACCCCACGGTTTTAACGATCCTTGGAAGAGACGTGGAGGTCACAGTAACTTAACAAGACGGTTTTAATGCCCCTTGGAAGAGTGGTGGAGGTCGAAGTGGATTAAAAAGACAATGTCAATGCTCCTTGAAGGAGTGGTTGAAGTCTCAGTGGAATAAAAAGACAATATCAATGCACCTTGGAAGAGTGTTGGAGGTTCCAGTGGAATAAAAAGACAATATCAATGCCCTGTGGAAGAGACATGGAGGTCACAGTAGCTTAACAAGACGGTTTTAATGCACCTTTGAAGAGTGGTGGAGGTCGCAGTGGAATAAAAAGACAATATCAATGTCCCTTGGAAGAGTGGTGGAGGTTACAGTGGAATAAAAAGACAATATCAATGCCCCTTGGAAGTTCTGTGGAGTTCAGATTGGTTTAACCATAAGGTTTTAATGACCCTTGGATGAGACGTGGAGGTCACAGTAGCTTAACAAGATATTTTTAATGCCACATGGAAGAGTGGTTGAGGTTGCAGTGGATTAAAAAGACAGTATCAATGCCCCGAGGAAGAGTGGTGGAGGTCGCAGTGGAATAAAAAGACAATATCAATGCCCCGTGGAAGAGACGTGGAGGTCAAAGTAGCTTAAAAAGATGGTTTTAATGCCCTTTGGAAGAGTGGTGGAGGTCGCAGTGGATTAAAAAGACAATATCAATGCCCATTGGAAAGTGGTGGAGGTCGCTGTGGTATAAAAATACAATATCAATGCCCCTTGGTAGAGTGGTGGAGGTTACAGTGGAATTTAAATACAATATCAATGCCCCATGGAAGAAATGTGGAGGTCACTGTAGCTTAACAAGACAGTTTTAAAGTCCCTTGGAAGAATGGTGGAGGTCGCAGTGGAATAAAATGTCAATGCCCCTTGGAAGAGTGGTGGAGGTTAGAGTGGAATAAAAACACAATACCAATGCCCCTTGGAAGAGCTGTGGAGTTCAGAGTGGTTTAACCAGACGGTTTTAATGCCCATTGGAAGTGACGTGGAGGTCACAGTTGCTTAAAAAGACGTTTTTAATGCCACTTGGAAAAGTGGTGGAGGTCGCAGTGGATTAAATAGACAATATCAATGCCCCTTGGAAGAGGGGTGGAGGTGGCAGTGGAATAAAAAGACAATATCAATGCCCCTTGGAAGAATGGTGGAGGTTACAGTGGAATTTAAATACAATATCAATGCCCCGTGGAAGAGATGTGGAGGTCACTGTAGCTTAAGAAGACAGTTTTAATGCCCCTTGGAAGAATGGTGAAGGTCGCAGTGGATTAAAAAGACAATATCAATGCCCCTTGGAAGAGTGGTGGAGGTGGCAGTGGAATTAAAAGACAATATCAATGCCCCTTGGAAGAATGATGGAGGTTAGAGTGGAATAAAAAGACAATACCAATGCCCCTTGAAAGAGCTCTGGAGGTCAGAGTAGTTCAACCAGATGGTTTTAATGCCCCTTGGAAGAGACGTGGAGGTCACAGTAGCTTAACAAGACTGTTTTATTGCCTGTTGGAAGAGTGGTGGAGGTCGCAGTGGATTAAAAAGACAATATCAATGCCCCGTGGAAGACACGTGGAGGTCACAGTAGCTTAACAAGACTGTTTTATTGCCTCTTGGAAGAGTGGTGGAGGACGCAGTGGATTAAAAAGACAATATCAATACCCCTTGGAAGAGTGGTGGAGGATACAGTGGAATAAAAAGACAATATCAATGCCCCGTGGAATAGACATTGACGTTACAGTGGCTAAACGAGATGTTTTTAATGCACCTTGGGAGAGTGGTGGAAGTCGTAGTGGAATAAAAAGACTATTAATGCCCCTTAAAAGACTGCTGTAGGTTACAGTGGAGTAAAAAGACAATATCAAGGCCTCTTGCAAGAGCTGTGGAGTTCAGAGTGGTTTAAATTAACGATTTTAATGCACCTTGGAAGAGAAGTGGAGGTCACAGTAGTTTAACAATACGGTTTTAATGCCCTTTGGAAGAGTGGTGGAGGTCACAGTGGATTAAAAAGACAATAACAATGCCACTTGGAAGAGTGGTGAAGGTCCCAGTGGAATAAAAAGACAATATGAATGCCCCTTGGAAGAGTGGTGGAGGTTACAGTGGAATAAAAAGACAATACCAATGCCCCGTGAAAGAGACATGGAGGTCACAGTAGCTTAACAAGACGGTTTTAATGCCCCTTGGAAGAGAGTTGGAAGTTGCAGTGGAATAAAAAGACAATATCAATGCCCCTTGCAAGAGCTGTGGAGTTCAGAGTGGTTTAAATTGACTGTTTTAATGCCCCTTGGAAGGTACGTGGAGGTGACAGTAGCTTAACAAGACGGTTTTAATGCCCCTTGGAAAAGTAGTGGAGATCGCAGTGGAGTAAAAAGAAAATATGAATGCCCCTTGGAAGAGTGGTGGAGGTTACAGTGGAATAAAAAGACAATATCAATGCCCTTTGGAAGAGTGGTGAAGGTTACAGTGGAATAAAAAGACAATATCAATGCCACTTGGAAGAGTGATGGAGGTTACAGTGGAATAAAAAGACAATATCAATGCCCCTTGGAACAGTGGTGGAGGTTACAGTTAAAGGAAAGACAATATCAATGCCCCGTGGAAGAGATGTGGAGGTCACAATAGATTAACAAGACGGTTTTAATGCCCCTTGGAAGAGTGATGAAGGTTACAGTTGAATAAAAAGACAATATCAATGCCACTTGGAAGAGTGATGGAGGTTACAGTGGAATAAAAAGACAATATCAATGCCCCTTGGAACAGTGGTGGAGGTTACAGTTAAAGGAAAGACAATATCAATGCCCCGTGGAAGAGATGTGGAGGTCACAGTAGCTTAACAAGACCGTTTTAATGCCTCTTGGAGGACTGGTGGAGGTCGCAGTGGAATAAAATGACAATATCAATGCCCCTTGGAAGAGTGGTGGAGGCTACAGTAGAATAAAAAGACAATAATAATGTCCCTTGGAAGAGCTGTGGAGTTCAGAGTGGTATAACCATACGGTTACGGTGACTTGGAGGTCACAGTAGCTTAACAAGATGGTTTTAATGCCCCTTGGAAGAGTGGTGGAGGTCGCAGTGGAATAAAAAAACAATATCAATGCCCCGTGGAAGAGATGTGAAGGTCACTGTACCTTAACAATATGGTTTTAATGCCCCTTGGAAGAGTGGTGGAGGTCGCAGTAGAATAAAAAGACAATGTCAATGCCCCTTGGAAGAGTGGTGGGGGTTAGAGTGGAATAAAAACATAATACAAATGCCCCTTGGAAGAGCTGTGGAGTTCAGAGTGGTTTAACCACATGGTTTTAATGCCCCTTGGAAGAGAAGTCGACGTCACAGTAGCATAACAAGATGATTTTAATGACCCTTGGAAGAGTGGTGGAGTTCGCAGTGGATTAAAAAGACAATATCAATGCCCCTTGGAAGAGTGGTGGAGGTGGCAGTGGAATAAAAAGACAAAATCTATGCCCCTTGGAAGAGTGGTGGAGGTTACAGTGGAATAAAAAGACAATATAAATGCCCCTTGGTAGAGCTGTGGAGTTCAGAGTGGTTTAACCAGACGGTTTTAATGCCCCTTGGAAGAGACATGGAGGTCACAGTAGCTTAACAAGACTGTTTTAATGCCCCTTGGAAGAATGGTGGAGGTCACAGTGGATTAAAAAGACAATATCAATGCCCCTTAGAAGAGAGGTGGAGGTCGCAGTGGAATAAACAGACAATATCAATTACCCTTGCAAAAGATGTGGAGGTCGCAGTGGAATAAAAAGACAATATCAATGCCTCGTGGAAGAGACTTGGAGGTCACAGTAGCTTAACAAGATGTTTATAATGCCCCTTGGAAGAGAGGTGGAGGTCGCAGTGGAATAAAAAGACAATATCAATGCCCTTTGGAAGAGTGGTGGAGGTTACAGTGGAATAAAAAGACAATATCAATGACCCTTGGAAGAGTGGTAGAGGTCGCAGTGGAATAAAAAGACAATATTAATGCCCCTTGGAAGAGTGTTGGAGGTCGCAGTAAAATAAAAAGACAATATCAATGCCCCCTGGAAGAGCTGTGGAGTTCACAGTGGTTTAACCAGAAGGTTTTAAGGCACCGTGGAATAGACGTGGAGTTCACTGTAGCTAAACAAGACGGTTTTAATGCTTCTTTGAAGAGTGATGGAGGTCGCAGTGGATTAAAAAGACAAAATCAATGCCCTTTGGAAGAGTGGTGGAGGTTACAGTGGAATAAAAAGACCATATCAATGCCTCTTGCAAGACCTGTGGAGTTCAGAGTGGTTTAAATTGCCGGTTTTAATGCACCTTGGAAGAGAAGTTGAGGTCACAGTAGCTTAACAAGACGGTTTTAATGCCCCTTGGAAGAGTGGTGGAGGTTACAGTCAAATAAAAAGACAATAAAAATGCCGCTTGGTAGAGCTGTGGAGTTCGGAGTGGTTTAACCAGACGGTTTTAATGCCCCTTGGAATAGACATGGACGTGACAGTAGCTTAACAAGACGGCTTTATTGCCCCTTGGAAGAGTGGTGGAGGTTGCAGTGGATTAAAAAGACAATATCAATGCCCATTGGAAGAGTAGTAGAGGTCGCAGTGGAATAAAAAGACCAAATCAATGCCCCTTGGAAGAGTGGTGGAGGTTACAGTGGAATAAAAAGACAATATCAATGCCCCATGAAAGAGTTGTGGAGGTCACTGTAGCTTAACAATATGGTCTTAATTCCCCTTGGAAAAGTGGTGAAGGTCGCAGTGGAATAAATAGACAATGTCAATGCCCCTTGGAAGAGTGGTGGAGGTTAGAGTGGAATAAAAAGACAATACCAGTGCTCCTTGGAAGAACTGTGGAGTTCAGAGTGGTTTAAATTGACGGTTTTAATGCTCCCTTGGAAGAGACGTGGAGGTCACAGTGGATTAAAAAGACAATATCAATGCCCCTTGGAAGAGTGGTGGAGGTGGCAGTGGATTAAAAAGACAATATCAATCCCCTTGGATGAGTGGTGGAGGCTTGCAGAGGAATAAAAAGACTATATCAATGCCCCTTGGAAGATTGGTGGAGGTTACAGTGGAATAAAAAGACAATATCAATGGCCCTTGAAAGAGTGGTGGAGGTTACAGTGGAATAAAAAGACAATATCAATGCCCTGTGTAAGAAACTTGGAGGTCACAGTAGCTTAACAAGACGGTTTTAATGCCCTTTGGAAGAGTCGTGGACGTCGCATGAGGAATAAAAAGACAATATCAATGCACTTGGAAGAGTGCAGAAGGTTACAATAGAATAAAAAGACATTGTCAATGCCCCTTGGAAGAGCTGTGGAGCTCAGAGTGGTTTAACCAGAAGGTTTTAATGCCCCTTGGAAGAGACTTGGAGTTCACAGTAGCTTAACAAGACGGTTTTAATGCCCATTGGAAGAGTGGTGGAGGTCGTAGTGGATAAAAAAGACAATATCAAAGCCCCTTGGAAGAGTGGTGGATGTCGCAGTGGAAAACAGAGCCAATATCAAAGCCGCTTGGAAGAGTGGTGGAGGTTACAGTCGAATAAAAAGACAATATCAATGTCTCTTGGAAGAGCTGTGGAGTTCAGAGTGGTTTAACCAGACGGTTTTAATGCCCCTTGGAAGAGACGGGGAGGTCACAGTAGCTTATCAAAACTGTTTTAATGCCCCTTGGAAGAGTGGTGGAGGTCGCAGTGGATTAAAAAGACAATATCAATGCCCCTTAGAAGAGTGGTGGAGGTCGCAGTGGAATAAAAGGACAATATAAATTCCACTTGGAAGAGATGTGGAGGTGGCAGTGGAATAAAAAGACAATATCAATTCCTCGTGGAAGAGACTTGGAGGTCACAGAAGCTTAACAAGATGGTTTAAATGACCCTTGGAAGAGAGGTGGAGGTCGCAGTGGAATAAAAAGACAATATCAATGCCCCTTGGAAGAGTGGTGGAGGTCGCAGTAAAATAAAAAGACAATATCAATGCCCCTTTGAAGATTGGTGGAGGTTACAGTGGAATAAAAAGACAATATCAATGCCCCTTGGAAGAGCTGTGGAGTTGACAGTGGTTTTACCAGAAGGTTTTAAGGCACCGTGGAATAGACGTGGAGGTCACAGTAGCTAAACAAGACGGTTTAATGCTTCTTGGAAGAGAGATGGAGGTCGCTGTGGAGTAAAAAGACAAAATCAATGCCCCTTGGAAGAGTGTTGGAGGTTACAGTGGAATAAAAAGACAATATCAATGCCTCTTGCAAGAGCTGTTGAGTTCAGAGTGGTTTAAATTGATGGTTTTAATGCCCCTTGGAAGAGACGTGGAGGTCATAGTAGCTTAACAAGACGGTTTTAATGCCCCTTGGAAGAGTGGTGGAGGTTACAGTCAAATAAAAAGACAATAAAAATGCCGCTTGGTAGAGCTGTGGAGTTCGGAGTGGTTTAACCAGACGGTTTTAATGCCCCTTGGAATAGACATGGACGTGACAGTAGCTTAACAAGACGGCTTTATTGCCCCTTGGAAGAGTGGTGGAGGTTGCAGTGGATTAAAAAGACAATATCAATGCCCATTGGAAGAGTAGTAGAGGTCGCAGTGGAATAAAAAGACCAAATCAATGCCCCTTGGAAGAGTGGTGGAGGTTACAGTGGAATAAAAAGACAATATCAATGCCCCATGAAAGAGTTGTGGAGGTCACTGTAGCTTAACAAGATGGTCTTAATTCCCCTTGGAAAAGTGGTGAAGGTCGCAGTGGAATAAATAGACAATGTCAATGCCCCTTGGAAGAGTGGTGGAGGTTAGAGTGGAATAAAAAGACAATACCAGTGCTCCTTGGAAGAACTGTGGAGTTCAGAGTGGTTTAAATTGACGGTTTTAATGCTCCCTTGGAAGAGACGTGGAGGTCACAGTGGATTAAAAAGACAATATCAATGCCCCTTGGAAGAGTGGTGGAGGTGGCAGTGGATTAAAAAGACAATATCAATCCCCTTGGATGAGTGGTGGAGGCTTGCAGAGGAATAAAAAGACTATATCAATGCCCCTTGGAAGATTGGTGGAGGTTACAGTGGAATAAAAAGACAATATCAATGGCCCTTGAAAGAGTGGTGGAGGTTACAGTGGAATAAAAAGACAATATCAATGCCCTGTGTAAGAAACTTGGAGGTCACAGTAGCTTAACAAGACGGTTTTAATGCCCTTTGGAAGAGTCGTGGACGTCGCATGAGGAATAAAAAGACAATATCAATGCACTTGGAAGAGTGCAGAAGGTTACAATAGAATAAAAAGACATTGTCAATGCCCCTTGGAAGAGCTGTGGAGCTCAGAGTGGTTTAACCAGAAGGTTTTAATGCCCCTTGGAAGAGACTTGGAGTTCACAGTAGCTTAACAAGATGGTTTTAATGCCCATTGGAAGAGTGGTGGAGGTCGTAGTGGATAAAAAAGACAATATCAAAGCCCCTTGGAAGAGTGGTGGATGTCGCAGTGGAAAACAGAGCCAATATCAAAGCCGCTTGGAAGAGTGGTGGAGGTTACAGTCGAATAAAAAGACAATATCAATGTCTCTTGGAAGAGCTGTGGAGTTCAGAGTGGTTTAACCAGACGGTTTTAATGCCCCTTGGAAGAGACGGGGAGGTCACAGTAGCTTATCAAAACTGTTTTAATGCCCCTTGGAAGAGTGGTGGAGGTCGCAGTGGATTAAAAAGACAATATCAATGCCCCTTAGAAGAGTGGTGGAGGTCGCAGTGGAATAAAAGGACAATATAAATTCCACTTGGAAGAGATGTGGAGGTGGCAGTGGAATAAAAAGACAATATCAATTCCTCGTGGAAGAGACTTGGAGGTCACAGAAGCTTAACAAGATGGTTTAAATGACCCTTGGAAGAGAGGTGGAGGTCGCAGTGGAATAAAAAGACAATATCAATGCCCCTTGGAAGAGTGGTGGAGGTCGCAGTAAAATAAAAAGACAATATCAATGCCCCTTTGAAGATTGGTGGAGGTTACAGTGGAATAAAAAGACAATATCAATGCCCCTTGGAAGAGCTGTGGAGTTGACAGTGGTTTTACCAGAAGGTTTTAAGGCACCGTGGAATAGACGTGGAGGTCACAGTAGCTAAACAAGACGGTTTAATGCTTCTTGGAAGAGAGATGGAGGTCGCTGTGGAGTAAAAAGACAAAATCAATGCCCCTTGGAAGAGTGTTGGAGGTTACAGTGGAATAAAAAGACAATATCAATGCCTCTTGCAAGAGCTGTTGAGTTCAGAGTGGTTTAAATTGATGGTTTTAATGCCCCTTGGAAGAGACGTGGAGGTCATAGTAGCTTAACAAGACGGTTTTAATGCCCCTTGGAAAAGTGGTGGAGGTCAAAGTGGATTAAAAAGACAATATAAATGCCCCTTGGAAGAGTGGTGGAGGTCACAGTGGAATAAAAAGACAATATCAATGCCCCTTGGAAGAGTAGTGGAGGTCGCAGTGGAATAAAAAGATAATATCAATTTCCCTTGGAAGAGTGGTGGAGGTTACAGTGGAATAAAAATACAATAACAATGCCCCTTAGAAGAGCTGTGGAGTTCAGAGAAGTTAAACCAGACTGTTTTAATGCCCCTTGGAAGTGACGTGGAGGTCACAGTAGCTTAACAAAACGATTTTAATGCCCCTTGGAAAAGTGGTAGAGGTCGCAGAGGATTAAACAGACAATATCAATGCCTCTTGGAAGAGTGGTGGAGGTCGCAGTGGAATAAAAAGACAATATCAATGCCCCTTGGAAGAGTGGTGGAGGTCGCAGTGGAATAAAAAGACAATATCAATGCCCCTTCTAATAGTGGTGAAGGTTACAATGGAATAAAAAGACAATATCAATGCCCCGAGAAAGAGACGTGGATGTCACAGTAGCTTAAGAAAACGGTTTTAATGCCCCTTGTAAGAGAGGTGAAAGTCGCAGTGTAATAAAAAGACAATATCAATGCCCCTTGGAAGAGTGCTGGAGGTTACAGTGGAATAAAAAGATAATATCAATGCCCTTTGCAAGAGCTGCGGAGTTGAGAGTGATTTCAATTGACGGTTTTAATGCCCATTGGAAGAGACGTGGAGTTCACAGTAGATTAACAAGACTGTTTTAATGCCCCTTGGAAGAGTGGTGGAGGTCGAAGTGGATTAAAAAGACAATGTTAATGCTCCTTGAAGGAGTGGTGGATGTCTCAGTTGAATAAAAAGACAATATAAATGCCCCTTGGAAGAGTGTTGGATGTCACAGTGGAATAAAAAGACAATATCAATGCCTCTTGCAAGAGCTGTGGAGTACAGAATGGTTTAATCAGACGGTTTTATTGCCCCTTGGACGAGATGTAGAGGTCACAGTAGCTTATCTAGACTGTTTTAATGCCCCTTGGAAGAGTGGTGGAGGTTACAGTGGCATAAAAAGACTATATCAATGCCCCTTGGAAGAGCTGTGGAGTTCACAGTGGTTTAACCAGAAGGTTTTAAGGCACCGCGGAATAGACGTGGAGGTCACAGTAGCTAAGCAAGATGGTTTTAATGCTTCTTGGAAGAGACATGGAGGTCTCAGTGGATTAAAAAGACAAAATCAATGCCCCATGGAAGAGTGGTGGAGGTTACAGTGGAATAAAAAGACAATATCAAGGCCTCTTGCAAGAGCTGTGGAGTTCAGAGTGGTTTAAATTGATGGTTTTAATGCCCCTTGGAAGAGACGTGGAGGTCACAGTAGCTTAACAAGACGGTTTTAATGCCCCTTGGAAAAGTGGTGGAGGTCAAAGTGGATTAAAAAGACAATATAAATGCCCCTTGGAAGAGTGGTGGAGGTCACAGTGGAATAAAAAGACAATATCAATGACCCCTTGGAAGAGTAGTGGAGGTCGCAGTGGAATAAAAAGATAATATCAATTTCGCTTGGAAGAGTGGTGGAGGTTACAGTGGAATAAAAAGACAATATCAATGCCTCTTGGAAGAGCTGTGGAGTTCAGAGAAGTTAAACCAGACGGTTTCAATGCCCCTTGGAAGTGACGTGGAGGTCACATTAGCTTAACAAAACGATTTTAATGCCCCTTGGAAAAATGGTGGAGGTCGCAGTGGATTAAAAAGACAATATCAATGCCTCCTGGAAGAGTGGTGGAGGTCGCAGTGGAATATAAATAAAATATCAATGCCCCTTGGAAGAGTGGTGGATGTCGCAGAGGAATAAAAAGACAATATCAATGCCCCTTCTAAGAGTGGTGAAGGTTACAGTGGAATAAAAAGACACTATCAATGCTCCGTGAAAGAGACGTGGATGTCACAGTAGCTTAAGCAGACGGTTTTAATGCCCCTTGGAAGAGACGTGGAGTTCACAGTAGATTAACAAGACTGTTTTAATGCCCCTTGGAAGAGTGGTGGAGGTCGAAGTGGATTAAAAAGACAATGTCAATGCTCCTTGAAGGAGTGGTGGAAGTCTCAGTTGAATAAAAAGACAATATCAATGCCCCTTGGAAGAGTGTTGGAGGTTACAGTGGAATAAAAAGACAAAATCAATGCCCTGTGGAAGAGACATGGAGGTCACCGTAGCTTAACTGGATGGTTTTAATGTCCCATGGAAGAGTGGTGGAGGTCGCAGTGGAATAAAAAGACAATATCAATGCCCATTGGAAGAGTGGTGGAGGTTACAGTGGAATAAAAGACAATATCAATGCCCCGTGAAAGAGACGTGGTTGTCACAGTAGCTTAACAAGATGGTTTTAATGTCCCTTGGAAGAGAGGTGAAAGTCGCAGTGGAATAAAAAGACAATATCAATGCCCCTTGGAAGAGTGCTGGAGGTTACAGTGGAATAAAAAACAATATCAAAGCCCCTTGCAAGAGCTGTGGAGCTGAGAGTCGTTTAAATTGACGGTTTTAATGCCCCTTGGAAGAGACATGGAGGTTACAGTAGATTGACAAGACTTTTTTAATGCCCCTTGGAAAAGTGGTTGAGGTCTAAGTGGATTAAAAAGACAATATCAATGCCCCTTGGAAGAGTGGTGGAGGTCGCAGTGGAATAAAAAGACAATATCAATGCCCCGTGTAAGAGTGGTGGAGGTTACAGTGGAATAAAAAGACAATATCAATGCCCCTTGCAAGAGCTGCGGAGTTGAGAGTGGTTTAAATTGATGGTTTTAATGCCCCTTTGAAGAGACTTGGAGTTCACAGTAGATTAACAAGACTGTTTTAATGCCCCTTGGAAGAGTGGTGGAGGTCGAAGTGGATTAAAAAGACAATGTCAATGCTCCTTGAAGGAGTGGTGGAAGTCTCAGTTGAATAAAAATACAATATCAATTCCCCATGGAAGAGTGTTGGAGGTTACAGTGGAATAAAAAGACAATATTAATGCCCCTTGGAAGATCTTTGGATTTCAGAGTGGTTTAACGATACGGTGTTAATGCCCGTTGAAAGAGACGAGGAGATCACAGTAGCTTAGAAAGACGGTTTTAATGCCACAAGGAAGAGTGGTGGCGGTCACAGTGGATTAAAAAGACAATATCAATGCCCCTTGGAAGAGTGGTGGATGTAGCAGTGGAATAAAAAGACAATATTAATTCCCCTTGGAAGAGTGGTGGAGGTTACAGTGGAATAAAAAGACAATATCAATGCCCCGTCGAAGAGACGTCGAGGTCACAATAGCTTAACAAGATTGTTTTAATGCCCCTTGGAAAAGTGGTGGAGGTCGCAGTGGATTAAAAAGACAATATCAATGCCCCTTGGAAGAGTGGTGGAGGTTGCAGTTGAATAAAAATACAATATCAATGCCCCTTGGTAGAGTGGTGGAGGTTACACTGGAATAAAAAGACAATATCAATGCCCAGTGGAAGAGATGTGGAGGTCAATGTAGCTTAACAAGACAATTTTAATGCCACTTGGAAGAATGGTGGAGGTCGCAGTGGAATAAAAGTACAATGTCAATGCCCCTTGGAAGAGTGGTGAGGGTTAGAGTGGAATAAAAAGACAATATCAATGCCCCTTGGAAGAGCTGTGGAGTTCAAAGTGGTTTAACCAGACGGTTTTATTGTCCCTTGGAAGAGACGTGGAGGTCACAGTAGCTTAACAAGATGGTTTTAATTCCCCTTTGGAAAAGTGGTGGAGGTCGCAGTGTATTAAAAAGACAATATCAATGCCCCTTGGAAGAGTTGTGGAGGTCGCAGTGGAATTAAAATACAATATCAATGCCCCGTGGAAGGGACGTGGAGGTCACAGTAGCTAACAAGACGGTTTTAATGCCACTTGGAAGTGTGGTGGAGGTCGCAGTGGATTAAAAAGACAATATAAATGCCCCTTGGAAGAGTGGTGTAGGTTGCAGTGGAATAAAAAGTCAATATCAATGCTCCTTGGAAGAACTGTGGAGTACAGAATGGTTTAACCAGATGGTTTTATTGACCCTTGGAAGAGACTTAGAGGTCACAGTAGCTTATCAAGACTGTTTAAATGCCCCTTAGAAGAGTGGTGGAGGTCGCATTGGTTTAAAAAGACAATATCACTGCCCCTTAGTAGAGTGGTGGAGGTTACATTGGAATAAAAAGACAATATCTATGCCCCGTGGAATAGACAAGGAGGTTACAGCAGATTAACAAGACAGTTTTAATGCCCCTTGGGAGAGTGGTGGATGACGCAGTGGAATAAAAAGACAATATCAATGCCCCTTGGAAGAGTGGTGGAGGTCTCAGTGGAATAAAAAGACAATATCAATGCCCCGTGGAAGAGAGTGGAGGTCACAGTAGCTTAACAAGACTCTTTTAATGCCCCTTGGAAGAGTGGTGGAGGTCACAGTGGATTAAAAAGAGAATATCAATGCCCATTGGAAGAGTGTTTGAGGTCGCAGTGGAATAAAAAGACAATATCAGTGACCCTTGGAAGTGGGGTGGACATTACAGTGGAATAAAAAGACAATATCAATGCCCCTTGGAAGAGTGGTGGAGGTTACATTGGAATAAAAAGACAATATCAATTCCCCTTGGATGAGTGGTGGAGGTTTCAGTGAAATAAAAAGACAATATCAATTACCCGTGGTAGAGACTTTGAGGTCACAGTAGTTTAGCAAGACGGTTTTAATGCCCCTTGGAAGAGTGGTGGAGGTCACAGTGGATTAAAAAGACAATATAAATGCCCCTTGGAAGCGTGGTAGGGGTCGCAGTGGAATAAAAAGACAATATCAATGCCCCTTGGAAGAGTGGTGGATGTTACAGTGGAATTAAAAGACAATACCAATGCCGCGTGTAAGAGACGTGGAGATCACAGTAGCTTAACAAGATGGTTTTAATGCCCCTTGGAGGACTGGTGAAGGTCCCAGTAGAATAAGAAGACAATATCAATGCCCCTTGGAAGAGTGGTGGAGGTTACAGTGGAATAAAAAGACAATATCAATGCCCGGTGGAATAGACATGGACGTGACAGTAGCTTATCAAGAAAGGTTTTAATGCCTCTTGGAAGAGTGCTGTAGGTCGCAGTGGTTTAAAAAGACAATATCAATGCCCATTGGAAGAGTGGTTAAGGTCGCAGTGGAATAAAAAGACAAAATCAATGCCCCTTGGAAGAGTTTTGGAGGTTAGAGAGTAAAAAAAAGACAATATCAATGCCCCTTGGAAGAGCTGTGGAGTTCAGAGTGGTTTAACAAGACTGTTTTAATGCCCTTGGAAGAGTGGTGGAGGTCGCAGTTGATTAAAAAGACAATATCAATGCCCTTTGGAAGAGTGGTGGAGGTCGCAGTGGAATAAAAACACAATATCAATGCCCCTTGGAAGAGTGGTGGAGGTTACAGTGGAGTAAAAGACAATATCAATGTCCAGTGGAAGATTTGTGGAGGTCACTGTAGCTTAACAAGATGGTCTTAATGCCGCTTTGAAGAGTGGTGGAGGTCGCAGTGGAATAAAAAGACAATGTCAATGCCCCTTGGAAGAGTGGTGGAGGTTAGAGTGGAATAAAAAGACAAAACAAATGCCCCTTGGAAGAGCTGTGGAGTTCAAAATGTTTTAACCAGATGGTTTTAATGCCCCTTGGAAGAGACTTCGATGTCACAGTAGCTTAACAAGACTGTTTTAATGCCCCTTGGAAGAGTGGTGGAGGTCGCAGTGAATTAAAAAGACAATATCAATGCCCCTTGGAAGAGTGGTGGAGGACGCAGTGGAATAAAAAGACAAAATCAATGTCCCTTGGAAGAGTGGTGGAGGTTACAGTAGAATAAAAGACAATATCAATGCACCGTGGAAGAGTTGTGGAGGTCACTGTAGCTTAACAAGATGGTCTTAATGCCGCTTGGAAGAGTGGTGGAGGTCGCAGTGGAATAAAAAGACAATGTCAATGCCCCTTGGAAGAGTGGTGGAGGTTAAAGTGGAATAAAAGGACAATACCAATGCTCCTTGGAAGAGCTGTAGAGTTCAGAGTGGTTTAAATTGACGGTTTTAAGCCCCTTGGAAGATAATTGGAGGTCACAGTGGATTAAAAAGACAATATCAATGCCCCTTGGAACAGAGGTGGAGGTCACAGTAGCTTAACAAGACGGTTTTAATGCTCCTTGGAAGAGAGGTGGAGGTCACAGTTGATTAAAAAGACAATATGAATGCCACTTGGAAGAGTGGTAGAGGTCGCAGTGGAATAAAAAGTCAATATCAATGCCCCTTGGAAGAGTGGTGGAGGTTACAGTCGAATAAAAAGACAATATCAATGCTCCTTGGAAGAACTGTGGAGTACAGAATGGTTTAACCAGACGGTTTTATTGCCCCTTGTAAGAGACATAGAGGTCACAGTAGCTTATCAAGACTGTTCTAATGCCCCTTGGAAGAGTGGTGACGGTTACACTGGAATAAAAAGACAATATCAATGCCCCGTGGAATAGACATTGAGGTTACAGCAGCTTAACAAGACGGTTTTAATGCCCCTTGGGAGAGTGGTGGAAGTCGCAGTGGAATGAAAAGACAATATCAATGCCCCTTCGAAGAGTGCTGGAGATTACAATGGAATAAAAAGACAATATTAATGCCTCTTGCAAGAGCTGTGGAGTTCAGAGTGGTTTAAATTGACGGCTTTAATGCCCCTTGGAAGAGAAGTGGAGGTCACAGTAGATTAATAAGACGGTTTTAATGCCACATGGCAAAGTGGTGGAGGTCGCAGTAGATTAAAAAAACAATATCAATGCCCCAAGGAAGAGTGGTGGAGGTCGCAGTGGAATAAAAAGACAATATCAATGCCCCTTGGAAGAGTGGTGGAGGTTACAGTGGAAAAAAAAGACAATATTAATGCACCGTGGAAGAGACGTGGAGGTCACAGTAGCTTAACAAGACGGTTTTAATGCCCATTGGTAGTGTGGTGAAGGTCACAGTTGATTAACAAGACTGTTTTAATGCCCCTTGGAAGAGTGGTGGAGGTCGAAATGGATTAAAAAGACAATATCAATGCTCCTTGAAGAAGTGGTTGCAGTCTCAGTGGAATAAAAAGACAATATCAGTGCCCCTTGGAAGAGTGTTGGAGGTTCCAGTGGAATAAAAAGACAATATCAATGCCCTGTGGAAGAGACATGGAGGTCACAGTAGCTTAACAAGACGGTTTTAATGCCCCTTGGAAGAGTGGTGGAGGTCGCAGTGGAATAAAAAGACAATATCAATGCCCCTTGGAAGAGTGGTGGAGGATACAGTGGAATAAAAAGACAATATCAATGCCCCTTGGATTATCTATGGAGTTCAGATTGGTTTAACCAAACGGTTTTAATGCCCCTTGGAAGAGACGTGGAAGTCACACTAGCTTAACAAGACGGTTTTAACGCCACATGTAAGAGTGGTGGAGGTGGCAGTGTAATAAAAAGACAATATCAATGCCCCGTGGAAGAGACGTGGAGGTCAGAGTAGCTTAACAAGATGGTTTTAATGCCCTTTGGAAGAGTGGTGGACGTCGCAGTGGATTAACATGACAATATCAATGCACTTTGGAAGAGTGGTGGAGGTAGCAGTGGAATAAAAATACAATATCAATGCCCCTTGGAAGAGAGGTGGAGGTTACAGTGGAATTTAAAGACAATATCAATGCCCCATGGAAGAGATGTGGAGGTCACTGTAGCTTAACAAGACTGTTTTAATGCCCCTTGGAAGAGTGGTGGAGGTTAGAGTGGAATAAAAAGACAATACCAATGCCCCTTAGAAGAGCTGTGGAGTTCAGAGTGGTTTAACGAAACGGTTTTAATGGCCATTGGAAGTGACGTGGAGGTCACAGTAGCTTAAAAAGACGTTTTAATGCCCCTTGGAAAAGTGGTGGAGGTCACAGTGGATTAAAAAGACAATATCAATGCCCCTTGATAGAGTGGTGGAGGTGACAGTGGATTAAAAAGACAATATCAATGCCCCTTGGAAGAGTGGTGGAGGTGGCAGTGGAATAAAAAGACAATATCAATGACCCTTGGAAGAATGATGGCGGTCGCAGTGGAATAAAAATACAATGTCAATGCGCCTTGGAAGAGTGGTGGAGGGTAGAGTGGAATAAAAAGACAATACCAATGCCCCTTGGAAGAGCTGTGGAGTTCAGAGTGGTTTAACCAGATGGTTTTATTGCCCCTTGGAAGAGACGTGGAGGTCACAGTAGATTAACAAGATGGTTTTAATGCCCCTTGGAAAAGTGGTGGAGGTCACAGTGGATTAAAAAGACAATATCAATGCCCCTTGATAGAGTGGTGGAGGTGACAGTGAAATAAAAAGACAATATCAAAGCCTCTTGAAAGAGCTATGGAGTTCAGAGTCGTTTAACCAGATGGTTTTAATGCCCCTTGGAAGAGTGCTGGAGGTCGCAGTGCATTAAAAAGACAATATCAATACCACTTGGAAGAATGGTGGAGGTTACAGTGGAATAAAAAGACAATATCAATGCCCCTTGGAAGAGCTGTGGAGTTAAGAGTGGTTTAACCAGACTGTTTTAATGCCCTTTGGAAGAGATGTGGAGGTCACAGTAGCTTAACAAGACTGTTTTAATGCCTCTTGGAAGAGTGGTGGAGGTCGCAGTGGATTAAAAAGACAATATCAATGCCCCTTAGAAGAGAGGTGGAAGTCGCAGTGGAATAAAAAGACAATATCAATACCCCTTGGAAGAGTGGTGGAGGATACAGTGGATTAAAAAGACATTATCAATGCCCCGTGGAATAGACATGGACATTGTAGTAGCTAAACAAGATGTTTTTAATGCACCTTGGGAGAGTGGTGGAAGTCGTAGTGGAATAAAAAGACAATATCAATGCCCCGTGGAAGAGATGTGGAGGTCACAATAGCTTAATAAGACTGTTTTAATGCCCCTTGGAAGAGTGGTTGAGGTCGCAGTGGATTAAAAAGACAATATCAATAAGCCTTGGAAGAGTGGTGGAGGTCGCAGTGGAATAAAAAAACATTATCAATGCCCCTTGGAAGAGTGGTGGAGGTCGCAGTGGAATAAAAAGACAATATCAATGCCCCTTGGAGGAGTGGTGGAGGTTACAGTGGAATAAAAAGACAATTTCAATGCCCCGTGGAAGAGACGTGGAGGTCACAGTAGCTTAACAAGACTGTTTTAATGCCTCTTGGAGGACTGGTGGAGGTCGCAGTGGAATAAAAAGACAATGTCAATGCCCCTTGGAAGAGTGTTGGAGGTTACAGTGGAATAAAAAGACAATAATAATGCCCATTGGAAGAGCTGTGGAGTTCAGAGTGGTATAACCAGACGGTTTTAACGCTCCTTGGAAGAGACGTGGAGGTCACAGTAACTTAACAAGACGGTTTTAATGCCCCTTGGAAAAGTGGTGGAGGTCGCAGTGGAATACAAAAATAATATAAATTCCCCTTGGAAGATTGGTGGAGGTTACAGTGGAATAAAAAGACAATGTCAATGCCCCTTGGAAGAGAGGTGGAGGTTACAGTAGAATAAAAAGACAATATGAATGCCCCTTGGAAGAGCTGTGGAGTTCAGAGTGGTTTAACCAGATGGTTTTAAAGCCCCTTGGAAGAGAAGTCGACGTCACAGTAGCATAACAAGACGGTTTTAATACCCCTTGGAAGAGTGGTGGAGTACGCAGTGGATTAAAAAGACAATATCAATGCCCCTTGGAAGAGTGGTGGAGGTCGCAGTGGAATAAAAAAACAATATCAATGCCCGGTGGAAGGGACGTGGAGGTCACAGTAGCTTAACAAGATGGTTTTAATGTCCCTTGGAAGAGTGGTGGAAGTTGCAGTGGATTAAAAAGACAAAATCAATGCCCATTGGAAGAGAGGTGGAGGTCGAAGTGGAATAAAAAGACAAAATCAATGTCCCTTGGAAGAGTGGTGGAGGTTACAGTGGAATAAAAAGACAATATCAATGCCCCTTGGAAGAGCTGTGGAGTTAAGAGTGGTTTAACCAGACAGCTTTAATGCCCCTTGGAAGAGACGTGGAGGTCACAGTAGCTTAACAAGACTGTTTTAATGCCCCTTGGAAGAGTGGTGGAGGTCGCAGTGGATTAAAAAGACAATATCAATTCCCCTTAAAAGAGAGGTGAAAGTCGCAGTGGAATAAAAAGACAATGTCAATGCCCTGTGGAGGGGACGTGGAGGTCACAGTAGCATAAGAAGACGGATTTAATGCCCATTGGAAGAGTGGTGGAGGTCGCATTGGATAAAAAAGACAATATCAAAGCCCCTTGGAAGAGTGGTGGAGGTCGCAGTGGAAAACAGAGACAATATCAATGCCCCTTGGAAGAGTGGTGGAGGTTACAGTTGAATAAAAAGATAATATCAATGACCCCTTGGAAGAGTAATGGAGGTTATAGTGGAATAAAAAGACAATATCAATGCCCCTTGGAACAGTGGTGGAGGTTACAGTTAAATAAAAAGACAATATCAATGCCACGTGGAAGAGATGTGGAGGTCACAATAGCTTAACAAGATGGTTTTAATGCCCCTTGGAAGAGTGGTGGAGGTCGCAGTGGATTAAAAAGACAATATCAATGAGCCTTGGAAGAGTGGTGGAGGTCGCAGTGGAATAAAAAGACTTTATCAATGCCCCTTGGAAGAGTGGTGGAGGTCGCAGTGGAATAAAAAGACAATATCAATGCCCCTTGGACGAGTGGTGGAGGTTACAGTGGAATAAAAAGACAATTTCAATGCCCCGTGGAAGAGACGTGGAGGTCACAGTAGCTTAATAAGACTGTTTTAATGCCTCTTGGAGGACTGGTGGAGGTCGCAGTGGAATAAAAAGACAATATCAATGCCCCTTGTAAGAGTGGTGGAGGTTACAGTGCAATAAAAAGACAATATCAATGCCCCTTGGACGAGTGGTGGAGGTTACAGTAGAATAAAAAGACAATTTCAATGCCCCGTGGAAGAGACATGGAGGTCACAGTAACTTAACAAGACGGTTTTAGTGCCCCTTGGAAGAGTGGTGGAGGTCGCAGTGGAATACAAAAACAATATCAATGCGCCTTGGAAGATTGGTGGAGGTCGCAGTGGAATAAAAAGACAATATCAATGCCCCGTGGAAGAGATGTGGAAGTCACTGTAGCTTAACAATATGGTTTTAATGCCCCTTTGAAGAGTGGTGGAGGTCACAGTGGAATAAAAAGACAATTTCAATGCCCCTTGTAAGAGTGGTGGAGTACAGAGTGGAATAAAAAGACAATATAAGTGCCCCTTGGAAGAGCTGTGGAGTTCAGAGTGGTTTATCCAGATGGTTTTAATGCCCCTTGGAAGAGAAGTCGAAGTCACAGTAGCATAACATGACGGTTTTAATGCCCCTTGGAAGAGAGGTGGAGGTCACAGTGGAATAAAAAGATAATATCAATGCCCCTTGGAAGAGTGGTGGAGGTTACAGTGGAATAAAAAGACAATATCAATGACCCTTGGAAGAGTGGTGGAGTTCGCAGTGGATTAAAAAGACAATATCAATGCCCCTTGGAAGAGTGGTGGAGGTCGCAGTCGAATAAAAATGCCCCGTGGTATAGACATGGACGTGACAGTAGCTTAACAAGACGGCTTTAATGCCCCTTGGAAGAGTTGTGGAGGTTGCAGTGGATTAAAAAGACAATATCAATGCCCATTGGAAGAGTGGTAGAGTTCGCAGTGGAATAAAAAGACAAAATCAATGCCCCTTGGAAGAGTGGTGCAGGTTACAGTGGAATAAAAAGACAATATCAATGCCCCATGGAAGAGTTGTGGAGGTCACTGTAGCTTAACAACATCGTCTTAATGCCCCTTGGAAGAGTGGTGGAGGTCGCAGTGGAATAAATAGACAATATCAATGCCCCTTGGAAGAGTGATGGAGGTTAGAGTGGAATAAAAATACAATACCAGTGCTCCTTGGAAAAGCTGTGGAGTTCAGAGTGGTTTAAATTGACGGTTTTAATGCCACTTGGAAGAGACGTGGAGGTCACAGTGGATTAAAAAGACAATATCAATGCCCCTTGGAAGAGTGGTGGAGGTCGCAGTGAATTAAAAAGACAATATCAATGCCCCTTGGAAGAGTGGTGGAGGTCGCAGTGGAATAAAAAGACAACATCCAACGCCCCGTGGATGGGACGTGGAGGTCACAGTAGCTTCACAAGATGAATATAATGCTCCTTGGAAGAGAGGTGGAGGTCACAATAGCTTCACAAGTCGGTTTTAATGCCCCTTGGAAGAGAGGTGGAGGTCGCAGTTGAATAAAAAGACAATATCAATGCCCCTTGGAAGAGTGGTGGAGGTCGCAGTGGAATAAAAAGACAATGTCAATGCCACTTGGAAGAGTGGTAGATGTTGCAGTCGAATAAAAAGACAATATCAATGCCTCTTGTAAGAGCTGTGGAGTTCAGAGTGTTTAGCCAGATGGTTTTATGCCCCTTGGAAGAGACGAGGAGGTCACAGTAGCTTAACAAGACTGTTTTAATGCCCCTTGGAAGATTGGTGGAGGTTACAGTGGAATAAAAAGACAATATCAATGCCCTTTGGAAGAGTGGTGGAGGTTACAGTGGAATAAAAAAACAATATCAATGCCCTGTGTAAGAAACTTGGAGGTCACAGTAGCTTAGCAAGACGGTTTTAATGCCCCTTGGAAGAGTCGTGTACGTCGCAGAGGAATAAAAAGACAATATCAATGCACTTGGAAGAGTGCAGAAGGTTACAATGGAATAAAAAGACATTGTTAATGATCCTAGGAAGAGCTGTGGAGCTCAGAGCAGTTTAACCAGACGGTTTTAATGCCCCTTGGAAGAGTGGTGGAGGTTGCAATGGAATAAAAAGACAATATCAATGCCCCGTGGAAGGGACGTGGAGGTCACAGTAGCATAACAAGAAGGTTTTAATGCCCATTGGAAGAGTGGTGGAGGTCGCAGTGGATAAAAAAGACAATATCAAAGCCCCTTGGAAGAGTGGTGGAGGTCGCAGTTGAAAACAGAGACAATATCAATGCCCCTTGGAAGAGTGGTGGAGGTTACAGTCGAATAAAAAGACAATATCAATGCCTCTTGGAAGAGCTGTGGAGTACAGAGTGGTTTAACCAGACGGTTTAATTCCCATTGGAAGAGACGGGGAGGTCACAGTAGCTTATCAAGACTGTTTTAATGCCCCTTGGAAGAGTGTTGGAGGTCGCAGTGGATTAAAAAGACAATATCAATGCCCCTTAAAAGAGTGGTGGAGGTCGCAGTGGAATAAAAAGACAATATCAATTCCACTTGGAAGAGATGTGAAAGTCCCAGTGGAATAAAAAGACAATATCAATGCCTCGTGGAAGAGACTTGGAGGTCACAGTAGCTTAGCAAGATGGTTTTCATGCCCCTTGGAAGAGAGGTGGAGGTCGCAGTGGAATAAAAAGACAATATCAATGCCCCTTGGAAGAGTGGTGGAGGTTGCAGTGGAATAAAAACACAATATCAATAACACTTGGAAGAGTGGTTGAGGTCGCAGTGGAATAAAAAGACAATATTAATGCCCCTTGGAAGAGTGGTGGAGGTCGCAGTAAAATAAAAAGACAATATCAATGTACCTTGGAAGAGTGGTGGAGGTTTGAGTGGAATAAAAAGACAATATCAATGCCCCTTGGTAGAGCTGTGGAGTTCACAGTGGTTTAACCAGAAGGTTTTAAGGCACCGTGGAATAGACGTGGAGGTCACAGTAGCTAAACAAGACGGCTTTAATGCTTCTTGGAAGAGTGATGGATGTCGCAGTGGATTAAAAAGACAAAATCAATGCCCCTTGTAAGAGTGGTGGAGGTTACAGTGGAATAAAAAGACAATATCAATGCCTCTTGCAAGAGCTGTGGGGTTCAGAGTGGTTTGAATTGATGGTTTTAATGCCCCTTGGAAGAGACGTGGAGGTCACAGTAGCTTAAAAAGACGGTTTTAATGCCCCTTGGTAGAGTGGTGGAGGTTGCAGTCGAATGAAAAGACAATATCAATGCCTCTTGTAAGAGCTGTCGAGTTCAGAGTGGCTTAACCAGATGGTTTTAATGCCACTTGGAAGAGACGTGGATGTCACAGTAGCTTATCAAAACTGTTTTAATGCCCCTTGGAAGAGTGGTGGAGGTCGTAGTGGATTAAAAAGTAAATATCAATGCCCATTAGAAGAGTGGTGGAGGTCGCAGTATAATAAAAAAAACATATCAATTCCACTTGGAAGAGATGTGGAGGTCGCAGTGGAATAAAAAGACAATATCAATGCCTGGTGGAAGAGACTTGGAGGTCACAGTAGCTTAACAAGATGGTTTTAATGCACCTTGGAAGAGAGGTGGAGGTCACAGTGGAATAAAAAGATAATATCAATGCCCCTTGGAAGAGTGGTGGAGGTTACAGTGGAATAAATAGACAATATCAATGACCCTTGGAAGAGTGGTGGAGGTCGCAGTGGAATAAAAAGACAATATTAATGCCCCTTGGAAGAGTGGTGGAGGTCGCAGTAAAATAAAAAGACAATATCAATGCCCCTTGGAAGAGCGGTGGAGGTTACAGTGGAATTAAAAAGACAATATCAATGCCCCTTGGAAGAGCTGAGGAGTTCACAGTGGTTTAACCAGAAGGTTTTAAGGCACCGTGGAATAGACGTGGAGGTCAAAGTAGTTAAACAGGAAGGTTTTAATGCTTCTTGGAAGAGTGATGGAGTTCGCAGTGGATTAAAAAGACAAAATCAATGCCCCTTGGAAGAGAGGTGGAGGTTACAGTGGAATAAATAGACAATATCAATGCCTCTTGCAAGAGCTGTGGAGTTCAGAGTGGTTTGAATTGACGGTTGTAATACCACTTGCAAGAGAGGTGGAGGTCACAGTAGCTTAACAAGATGGTTTTAATGCCCCTTGGAAGAGTGGTGGAAGTTACATTCGAATAAAAAGACAATATCAATGCCCCTTGGAAGAGTGGTGGAGGTCGCAGTCGAATAAAAAGACAATATCAATGCCCCGTGGAAGGGACGTGGAGGTCACAGTAGCTTAGCAAGACGGTTTTAATGCCCCTTGGAAGAGTGGTGCAGGTCGCAGTGGATTAAAAAGACTATCAAATCCCCTTGGAAGAGTTGTGGAGGTAGCAGTGGAAAAAAAGACAATATCAATGCCGCTTGGAAGAGTGGTGGAGGTCAGAGTTGAATAAAAAGACCATATCAATGCCTCTTGGAAGAGCAGTGGAGTTCAGAGTGCTTTAACCATGCGGTTTTAATTCTCCTTGGAAGAGACGTGGAGGTCACAGAAGCTTATCAAGACTGTTTTAAAGCCCCTTGGAGGAGTGGTAGAGGTCGCAGTGGATTAAAAAGACAATATCAATGCCCTTTGGAAGAGTGGTGGAGGTTACAGTGGAATAAAAAGACAATATCAATGCCCCTTGGAAGAGTGTTGGAGGTTACAGTGGAATAAAAAGACAATATCAATGCCCCTTGGAACAGTGGTGGAGGTTACAGTGGAATAAAAAGACAATATCAATGTCCCTTGGAAGAATGGTGGAGGTTACAGTGGAATAAAAAGACAATATCAATGCCCTTTGAAAGAGTGGTGGAGGTTCCAATTAAATAAAAAGACAATATCAATACCCCTTGGAAGAGACGTGGAGGTCACAGTGGAATAAAAAGACAATATTAATGCCCCTTGGAAGAGTGGTGGAGGTCGCAGTGGATTAAAAAGACAATATTAATGCCCCTTGGAAGAGTGGTGGAGGTTACAGTGGAATAAAAAGACAATATCAATGCCCTGTATAAGAAACTTGGAGGTCACAGTAGCTTAACAAGACGGTTTTAATGCTCTTTGGAAGAGTCGTGGACGTCGCAGAGGAATAAAAAGACAATATCAATGCACTTGGAAGAGTGCAGAAGGTTACAATGGAATAAAAAGACATTGTCAATGCCCCTTGGAAGAGCTGTGGAGCTCAGAGTGGTTTAACCACACGGTTTTAATGCCCCTTGGAAGAGACTTGGAGGTCACAGTAGCTTAACAAGACGGTTTTAATGCCCCTTGGAAAAGGGGTGGAGGTCACAGTGGAATAAAAATACAATATCAATGCCAATTGAAAGAGTGGTGGAAGTTACAGGGAAATAAAAAGACATTGTCAATGCCCCTTGGAAGAGCTGTGGAGCTCAGAGTGGTTTTACCAAACGGTTTTAGTGCCCCTTGGAAGAGACGTGGAGGTCACAGTAATTTAACAAGATGGTTTTAATGCCCCTTAGAAGAGTGGTGGAGGTCGCAGTGGATTAAAAAGACAATATCAATGAACCTTGGAAGAGTGGTGGAGGTCGCAGTGGAATAAAAAGACAATATCAATGCACCTTGGAAGAGTGGTGGCGGTTACAGTGGAATAATAAGACAATATCAATGCCTCTAGGAAGAGTGGTGGAGGTTACAGTGGAATAAAACGACAATATCAATGCCCCGTGAATGAAAAGTGGACATCACAATAGCTTAACAAGACGGTTTTAATGCCCCTTGGCAGAGTGGTGGAGGTCGCAGTGGAATAAAAAGACAATAACAATGCCCTGTGGAAGAGACGTGGAGGTCACAGTAGCTTAACAAGATGGTTTAAATGCCCCTTAGGACAGTGGTGGAGGTTACAGTGGAATAAAAGACAATATCAACGCCCTTTGGAAGAGTGGCGGAGGTCACAGTGGAATAAAAAGACAATATCAATGCCCCTTGGAAGAGTGGTGGAGGTCGCAGTGGAATAACCTCACTGGTACATGCTCTGCATAACTTCTCTGCTTGCTGTGTCTGCTGTAATCTAATGCTGTGCTTTGCAGATTCACCTCACTGGTACATGCTCTGCATAACTTCTCTGCTTGCTGTGTCTGCTGTTATCTAATGCTCTGCTTTGCTGATTCACCTCACTGGTACATGCTCTGCATAACTTCTCTGCTTTATCTGTCCCACTCCATTCAATACCCACATATGTCTGTCCCTTCCCCACTATAGATCTTATCTGACTTTTAGAGGTGCTAAACTGCAGAGACTAGAGTCCTAGCTCTGTGTTTGATCACCCAGCCATCTCCTGGTGAGACGACCAGCTGCTAATTTAGCCATTTGCAGCTCCCACAATGCCCTTCACCTGATAGTTTAATGTGCCCTATATATTTAGAAGCTCTGTAAGGGGTGCACTTGTGCTGGGGTGTGCACGTGTCTTCTTGTGCAAAGTGGCTTCGGAAATAAGTGGCAGTTATTTCAGAGGTAGTTAGTCAGGGCAGGAGTCAGGTAACCAACACTTTGACCACTTACTCTCTTTTAACTATGTTTCTGTTAGCTCTCACTTTTTTCTCTATAGTCCTCCACTTTCTAGTAACCCCTTAAATCCCTACACCAAGTAAGAAACTCTTCATCTCTCCCTCCATCCTCCCCATTCATCTCATCTCCTCCTCCAAATTATTCCTAAACATTCAATCATGGATCTTCAAACACAGACAGCCACCTCATGCTCTCTCTTGCTCCCACCTGCTAACACTTTCTCTGCTCCTCCTCACTGCTGGAGATATCTCTCCAAATCCTGGTCCTCCTCGCCATATCCCCACAGCTACTTCTTCCTCCTATCCGCGACCTTCCACAAACTGTCGCAACCCTTCTAACCTCATACCCATCCAAACAATCCCCACTCCCTTAGTTGCTCTAACAGGAGCTCTATGGAACGCTCGCTCTGTCTGGAACAAACTTTCCTTCATCCACGATCTTTTCATTACAAACAAACATTCCTTCCTCGCCATCACTGAAACCTGGCTCACCCCCTCTGACACAGCCTCCCCAGCTGCACTTTCATATGGCGGATTCCACCTTTCCCACACCCCCCGCCCCAACGGCAAACATGGCGGAGACGTAGGTTTTCTCCTATCAGAACACTGCGCTTTCACCCAAATCCCACTGCCACCCTCCGTTACACTTCCCTCTTTGGAGGTGCACTCTGTGCGCATCTATTCCCCCTCCAGCCTCCAACTGGCCGTCGTTTACCGACCCCCAGGGCAAGCCACCACCTTCTTAGACCACTTCACCACCTGGCTGCTTCACTTCCTCTCCACTGACATCCCCACTATCATAATGGGTGACTTCAACATCCCCATTAACACTTCCCACTCGTCTGTCTCTAAGTTCCTATCTCTCACTTCCTCCTTCGGACTCACTCGATGGTCTTCCACACCCAACCACAAATAAGGCCCCACACTGGACCTCATCTTTACCCGCCTCTGTTCCCTATCTAACCTCTCTAACTCACCTCTCCCTCTGTCTGATCACAGCCTACTTACATTCTCTTCTCTCTCCTCCCCGGGGCAACAATCCCCACTCCACAAACTTGCATACCCTCGCAGAAATCTCAAACACCTTGACTTACACTCACTCTCTGAATCCCTCATCCCTCTTACAGACATAAATTCCTTACACGATGCAGACGTTGCTGCTGCTTCATATAACACCACAATTGCTGCAGCTCTAGACTTGATCGCCCCTCTCACACACACCACATCTTGCACATTCAACAGGCAACCCTGGCACACTAAACTTACTAAAGAACTGCGCCGGGCCTCCAGGGTTGCGGAGCGGAGATGGAAAAGGTCTCACTCCAACGAGCACTTCATCGCATTCAAGCAATCCTTCACTAATTTAAAGTCCGCACTCACTACAGCAAAACAAACCTACTTCTCATCTCTCATATCCTCCCTATCTCACAACCCTAAACAGCTATTTAACACTTTCAACTCTCTCCTTCGTCCCCCAGCACCTCCTCCCTCTTCTCTCATCTCAGCCGATGACTTTGCCTCATTCTTCAAACAGAAGATTGACACCATCAGACAAAACTTTTGCCTAAAGTGCTCACAACCCCTCCTCATATCTGTTCAACCCTCCTCCTCCAAACACCCACTTCTCCACCATTACAGAAGGTCAAGTCTGCTCTTTACTCTCCAAATCACACGTCACCACCAGCGAACTTGACCCAATCCCATACCACCTCATCACTAACCTTACCACAGTCTTCATCCCAACCCTAACCCACCTCTTCAATCTGTCACTAACAACCGGTGTCTTCCCCTCATATTTCAAACATGCCGCAATCACACCCATCCTCAAAAAGCCCTCCCTTGACCCTTCCTCTCTGACTAGCTACCGCCCCATATCACTCTTCCCCTTTGCCTCCAAACCACTAGAACAACATGTCCACCTTGAACTGTCCTCCCACCTCTCCTCCTGCTCCCTCTTCGACCGCCTGCAATCTGGCTTCCAACCGCATCACTCGACTGAAACTGCCCTGACCAAAGTCACCAGCGACCTACTAAATGCCAAATCCAAGCGACACTACTCCATCCTCCTCCTTCTGGACCTGTCATCTGCCTTTGACACAGCGGACCATTCCCTCTTACTCCAGATTCTCTCATCTCTTGGCATCACGGACTTGGCTCTATCTTGGATCTCCTCATACTTAACAAACAGGACATTCAGCGTCTCCCACTCACGCACAACCTCCTCATCTCGCCCCCTATCTGTCGGTGTCCCCCAAGGTTCAGTTCTAGGACCTCTGCTCTTCTCCATCTACACCTTTGGCCTGGGACAGCTCATAGAGTCTCACGGTTTTCAGTATCACCTCTATGCTGATGACACACAGCTCTACCTCTCTGGACCCGATATCTCCTCCCTACTAACCAAAATCCCACAATATCTGTCCTCCATGTCATCCTTCTTCTCTGACATATTTCTAAAACTCAACATGGATAAAACAGAGTTCACCTCTTTCCACCCACTCCTTCACATCCCCCATCTGACCTAGCCATCAACGTCAATGGCTGTTCACTCTCCCCAGTCCCACAAGCTCGCTGCCTTGGAGTAACCCTGGACTCTGATCTCTCCTTCAAGCCACATATCCAAGCCCTTTCCACTTCCTGCAGACTCCAACTCAAAGACATCTCCCGGATCCGTGCATTCCTCAGCAAAGACTCTGCAAAAACACTAGTGCATGCCCTCATCATATCCCGCCTCGACTACTGCAACCTCCTGCTCCGTGGCCTCCCTTACAACACTCTTGCGCCTCTCCAATCTATCCTAAACTCTGCTGCTCGACTAATTCACCTGTCCCCCCGCTATTCCCCGGCCTCTCCTCTCTGTCAATCTCTTCACTGGCTCCCCTTTGCCCAGAGAATCCAGTTCAAAACTCTAACCATGGCATACAAATCCATCCATCCCCATCCACAGCCAAATCCATCTCCCCCATACATCTGTGACCTAGTCTCCCGGTACTTAAGTGCACGCAACCTCTGATCCTCACAAGATCTCCTTCTCTACTCCCCTCTTATCTCCTCCTCCCACAATCGTATACAAGATTTCTCCCGTGCATCCCCCCTACTCTGGAACTCTCTACCCCAACACATCAGACTCTCGCCGACCGTGGAAACCTTCAAAAGAAACCTGAAGACCCACCTCTTCCGACAAGCCTACAACCTGCAGTAACCACCACTGCACGACCAGCTCTACCCTCACCTAATGTATCCTCACCCATCCCTTCTAGAATGTGAGCCCTCACGGACAGTGTCCTCGCTCCTCCTGTACCAGTCGCTGACTTGTATTGTTAAGATTATGTAAATGCTTTTGTTATGTATATCCCTATCACATGTAAACCGCCATGGTATAAATGGCGCTATAATAATGAATAATAATAATAATAATAAAAAGACAATATTAATTCCCATAGGAAAAGTGGTGGAGGTTACAGTGGAATAAAAAGACAATATCAATACCCCTTTGATGAGCTGTGGAATTCAGAGTGGTTTAACCAGACGGTTTTAATGCCCCTTGGAAGAATGGTCGAGGTTGCAGTGTATTAAAAAGACAATATCAATGCCCCGAGGAAGAGTGGTGGAGGTCGCAGTGGAATAAAAAGACAATATCAATGCCCCTTGGAAGAGTGGTGGAGGTCGCAGTGGAATAAAAAGACAATATCAATGGCCCGAGGAAGAGTGGTGGAGGTCGCAGTGGAATAAAAAGACAATATCAATGCCCCGAGGAAGAGTGGTGGAGGTCGCAGTGGAATAAAAAGACAATATCAATGCCCCAAGGAAGAGTTGTGGAGGTCGCAGTGGATTAAAAAGACAATATCAATGCCCTTTGGAAGAGTGGTGGAGGTCGCAGTGGAATAAAAACACAATATCAATGCCCCTTGGTAGAGTGGTGGGGGTTACAGTGGAATTTAAAGACAATATCAATGCCCCGTGGAAGAGATATGGAGGTCACTGTAGTTTAACAAGACAGTTTTAATGCCCCTTGGAACAATGGTGTGGGTCGCAGTGGAATAAAAAGACAATGTCAATGCCCCTTGGAAGAGTGGTGGAGGTTAGAGTGGAATAAAAAGACAATACCAATGCCCCTTGGAAGAGCTGTGGAGTTCAGCGTGGTTTAACCAGATGGTTTTAATGCCCATTGGAAGTGACGTGGAGATCACAGTAGCTTAAAAAGAAGTTTTTAATGCCCCTTGGAAAAGTGGTGGAGGTCACAGTGGATTAAAAAGACAATATCAATGCCCCGTGGAAGACACGTGGAGGTCAAAGTAGCTTAACAAGACAGTTTTAATGCCCCTTGGAAGAGTTGTGGAGTTCAGAGTGGTTTAAATTGACGGTTTTAATGCACCTTGGAAGAGACGTGGATGTCACAGAAGCTAAACAATACGGTTTTAAAGCTCCTTGGAAGAGTGGTGGAGGTCGCAGAGGATTAAAAAGACAATATCAATGCCCCTTGGAAGAGTGGTGGAGGTGGCAGTGGAATAAAAAGACAATATCAATGCCCCTTGGAAGAATGATGGATGTCGCAGTGGAATAAAAAGACAATGTTAATGCCCCTTGGAAGAGTGGTGGAGGGTAGTGTGGAATAAAAAGACAACATCAATGCCCCTTGGAAGAGCTGTGGAGTTCCGCGTGGTTTAACCAGATGGTTTTATTGCCCCTTGGAAGAGATGTGGAGGTCACAATAGATTAACAAGATGGTTTTAATGCCCCTTGGAAAAGTGGTGGAGGTCACAGTGGATTAAAAAGACAATATCAATGCCCCGTGGAAGAGCTGTGGTGTTCAGAGTGGTTTATCCAAACGGTTTTAATGCCCCTTGGAATAGATGAGGAGGTCACAGTAGCTTAACAGGACGGTTTTAATGCCTCTTGGAAGAGTGGTGGAGGTCGCAGTGGATTAAAAAGACAATATCAATGCCCCTTAGAATAGAGGTGGAAGTCGCAGTGGAATAAAAAGACAATATCAATACCCCTTGGAAGAGTGGTGTAGGATACAGTGGAATAAAAAGACAATACCAATGCCCCGTGGAACAGACATGGACGTTACAGTAGCTAAACAAGATGTTTTTAATGCACCTTGTGAGAGTGGTGGAAGTCGTAGTGGAATGAAAAGACAATATCAATGACCCTTGAAAGAGTGCTGTAGGTTACAGTGGAATAAAAAGACAATATCAATGCCTCTTGCAAGAGCTGTGGAGTTCAGAGTGGTTTAAACTGACGGTTTTAATGCACCTTGGAAGAGACGTGGAGGTCACAGTAGCTTAACTATACGGTTTTAATGCCCCTTGGAAGAGTGGTGGAGGTCGCAGTGGATTAAAAAGACAATATCAATGCCACTTGGTAGAGTGGTGAAGGTCCCAGTGGAATAAAAAGACAATATCAATGCCCCTTGGAAGAGTGGTGGAGGTAACAGTGGAATAAAAAGACAATATCAATGCCCCGTGAAAGAGACTTGGAGGTCACAGTAGCTTGACAAGATGGTTTTAATGCCCCTTGGAAGAGAAGAGGTAGTTGCAGTGGAATGAAAAGACAATATCAATGCCCCTTGGAAGAGTGGTGTAGTTTACATTGGAATAAAAAGACAATATCAATGCCCCTTGCAAGAGCTGTGGAGTTCAGAGTGGTTTAAATTGACGGTTTTAATGCCCAGTGGAATTGACGTGGAGGTCAAAGTAGCTTAACAACACGGTTTCAATGGCCCTTGGAAGAGTGGTAGAGGTCGCACATGATTAAAAAGACAATTTAAATGCCCCTTAGAAGAGTGGTGGAGGTCGCAGTGAAATAAAAAGACAATATCAATGCCCCTTGAAAGAGTAGTGGAGGTCACGGTGGAATAAAAAAACAATATCAATGCCCCTTGGAAGAGTGGTGAAGGTAACAGTGGATTAAAAAGACAATATCAATGCTCCTTGGAAGAGCAGTGGAGTTCAGAGTAGTTAAACTAGGCGGTTTTATTGCCCATTGGAAGTGACGTGGAGGTCACAGTAGCTTAAAAAGACGTTTTTAATGCCCCTTGGAAAATAGGTGGAGGTCGCAGTGGATTAAAAAGACAATATCAATGCCCCTTGGAAGAGCTGTGGAGGTTACAGTGGAATAAAAAACAATATCAAAGCCCCTTGCAAGAGATGTGGAGTTGAGAGTGGTTTAAATTGACGGTTTCAATGCCCATTGGAAGAGACGTGGAAGTCACAGTAGCTTAACAAAACTGTTTTAATGCCCCTTGAAAGAGTGGTGGAGGTCGCAGTGGATTAAAAAGACAATATCAATGCCCCTTGGAAGAGTTGTGGATTTGGCAGTGGAATAAAAAGACAAGATCAAGGCCCCTTGGAAGAGTGGTGGAGTTTACAGAGGAATGAAAAGACAATATCAATGCCCCGTGATTGAGAGGTGGATGTCACAGTAGCTTAACAAGACGGTTTTAATCTCCCTTGGAAGAGAGGTGAAAGTCGCAGTGGATTAAAAAGAAAATATCAATGCCCCTTGGAAGAGTGCTGGAGGTTACAGTTTAATAAAAAACAATATCAAAGCCCCTTGCAAGAGCTGTCGAGTTGAGAGTGGTTTAAATTGATGGTTTTAATGCTCCTTGGAAGAGATGTGGAGGTCACAGTAGCTTAACAAAACTGTTTTAATGCCCCTTGAAAGAGTGGTGGAGGTCGCAGTGGATTAAAAAGACAATATCAATGCCCCTTGGAAGAGTTGTGGATTTGGCAGTGGAATAAAAAGACAAGATCAAGGCCCCTTGGAAGAGTGGTGGAGTTTACAGAGGAATGAAAAGACAATATCAATGCCCCGTGAAAGAGAGGTGGATGTCACAGTAGCTTAACAAGACGGTTTTAATCTCCCTTGGAAGAGAGGTGAAAGTCGCAGTGGATTAAAAAGAAAATATCAATGCCCCTTGGAAGAGTGCTGGAGGTTACAGTTTAATAAAAAACAATATCAAAGCCCCTTGCAAGAGCTGTCGAGTTGAGAGTGGTTTAAATTGATGGTTTTAATGCTCCTTGGAAGAGATGTGGAGGTCACAGTAGATTAACAAGATGGTTTTAATGCCTCTTGGAGGACTGGTGGAGGTCGCAGTGGAATAAAAAGACAATAATAATGCCCCTTGGAAGAGCTGTTGAGTTCAGAGTGGTATAACCAGACGGTTTTAACTCTCCTTGGAAGTGACGTGGAGGTCACATTAACTTAACAAGACGGTTTTAATGCCCCTTGGAAGATTGGTGGAGGTCGCAGTGGAATAAAAAGACAATATCAATGCCCCGTGGAAGAGATGTGGAGGTCACTGTAGCTTAACAAGATGGTTTTAATGCCCCTTGGAAGAGTGGTGTAGGTCGCAGTGGAATAAAAAGACAATGTAAATGCCCCTTGGAAGAGTGGTGGAGGTTAGAGTGGAATAAAAAGACGATACAAATGCCCCTTGGAAGAGCTGTGGAGTTCAGAGTGGTTTAACCAGATGGTTTTAATGCCCCTTGGAAGAGAAGTCGACGTCACAGTAGCATAACAAGACGGTTTTAATGCCCCTTGGAAGAGTGGTGGAGTTCGCAGTGGATTAAAAAGACAATATCAATGCCCCTTGGAAGAGTGGTGGAGGTCGCAGTGGAATAAAAGACAATATCAATGCCCCGAGGAAGGGACGTGGAGGTCACAGTAGCTTAACAAGATGGTTTTAATGCCCCTTGGAAGAGTGGTGGAGCTTGCAGGGGATTAAAAAGACAATATCAATGCCCCTTGGAAGAGCTGTGGAGTTCAGAGTGGTTTAACCAGACGGTTTTAATGCCCCTTGGAAGAGATGTGGAGGTCACAGTAGCTTAACAGGACTGTTTTAATGCCCCTTGGAAGAGTGGTGGAGGTCGCAGTGGATTAAAAAGACAATATCAATGCCCCTTAGAAGAGAGCTGGAAGTCGCAGTGGAATAAAAAGACAATGTCAATACCACTTGGAAGAGTGGTGGAGGTTACAGTGGAATAAAAATACAATATCAATGCCCCGTGGAATAGACATGGACGTGAGAGTAGCTTAACAAGATGGCTTTAATGCCCCTTGGAAGAGTGGTGGAGGTTGCAGTGGATTATAAAGACAATATCAATGCCCATTGGAAGAGTGGTAGAGGTCGCAGTGGAATAAAAAGACAATATCATTGCCCCTTGGAAGAATGGTGGAGGTTACAGTGGAATAAAAAGACAATATCAATGCCCCATGGAAGAGTTGTGGATGTCACTGTAGCTTAACAAGATGGTCTTAATGACTCTTGGAAGAGAGGTGGAGGTCGCAGTGGAATAAATAGACAATGTCAATGCCCCTTGGAAGAGTGGTGGAGGTTAGAGTGGAATAAAAAGACAATTCCAGTGCTCCTTGGAAGAGCTGTTGAGTTCAGAGTGGATTAAATTGACGTTTTTAATGCCCCTTGGAAGAGACGTGGAGGTCACAGTGGATTAAAAAGACAATATCAATGCCCCTTGGAAGAGTGGTGGAGGTCGCAGTGGATTAAAAATACAATATCAATGCCACTTGGAAGAGGGGTGGAGGTCGCAGAGGAATAAAAAGACAATATCAATGCCCCGTGGAAGGGACATGGAGGTCACAGTAGCTTCACAAGACGGTTTTAATGCCCCTTGGAAGAGAGGTGGAGGTCGCAGTTGAGTAAAAAGACAATATCAATGCCCCTTGGAAGAGTGGTGGAGGTCGCAGTGGAATAAAAAGAGAATATCAATGCGGCCTGGAAGAGTGGTGGATGTTACAGTCGAAGAAAAAGACAATATCAATGCCTCTTGTAAGAGCTGTGGAGTTCAGAGTGTTTAACCAGACGGTTTTAATGCCCCTTGGATGAGAAGAGGAGGTCACAGTAGCTTAACAAGACTGTTTTATTGCCCCTTGGAAGAGTGGTGGAGATCGTTGTGGATTTAAAAGACAATATCAATGCCCCTTAGAAGAGTGGTGGCGGTTGCAGTGGAATAAAAAGACAATATCAATGCCCCTTGGAAGATTGGTGGAGGTTACAGTGCAATAAAAAGACAATATCAATGCCCCTTGGAAGAGTGGTGGAGTTTACAGTGGAATAAAAAGACAATGTCAATGCCCCTTGGAACAGTGTTGGAGGTTACAGTGGAATAAAAAGACATTGTCAATGCCTTTTGGTAGAGTTGTGGAGTTCAGAGTGGTTTAACCAGATGGTTTATTGCCCCTTGGAAGAGACGTTGATGTCACAGGAGATTAACAAGACGATTTTGATGCCCCTTGGAAGAGACTTGGAGGTCACAGTGGATTAAAAAGACAATATCAATGCCCCTTGGAAGAGTGGTGGAGGTCGCAGTGGATTAAAAAGACAATATCAATGCCCCTTGGAAGAGTGGTGGAGGTCGCAGTGGAATAAAAAGACAATATCAATGCCCCTTGGAAGGTATGTGGAGGTCACAGTAGCTTCACAAGACGGTTTTAATGCCCCTTGCAAGAGACTTGGAGGTCACAGTAGCTTAACAAGACGGTTTTAATGTCCCTTGGAAGAGAGGTGAAAGTCGCAGTGGATTAAAAAGAAAATATCAATGCCCCTTGGAAGAGTGCTGGAGGTTACAGTGGAATAAAAAACAATATCAAAGCCCCTTGCAAGAGCTGTGGAGTTGAGAGTGGTTTAAATTGATGGTTTTAATGCTCCTTGGAAGAGATGTGGAGGTCACAGTAGATTAACAAGACTGTTTTAATGCCCCTTGGAAGAGTGGTAGAGGTCAAAGTGGATTAAAAAGACAATGTCAATGCTCCTTGAAGGAGTGGTTGAAGTCTCAGTGGAATAAAAAGACAATATCAATGCACCTTGGAAGAGTGTTGGAGGTTCCAGTGGAATAAAAAGACAATATCAATGCCCTGTGGAAGAGACATGGAGGTCACAGTAGCTTAACAAGATGGTTTTAATGCCCCTTGGAAGAGTGGTGGAGGTCGCAGTGGAATAAAAAGACAATATCAATGCCCCTTGGAATAGTGATGGAGGTTACAGTGAAATAAAAAGACAATATCAATGCCCCGTGGAAGAGATGTGGAGGTCACAATAGCTAACAAGACTTTTTTAATGCCCCTTGGAAGAGTGGTGGAGGTCGCAGTGGATTAAAAAGACAATATCAATGAGCCTTGGAAGAGTGGTGGAGGTAGCAGTGGAATAAAAAGACATTATCAATGTCCCTTGGAAGAGTGGTGGAGGTCGCAGTGGAATAAAAAAACAATATAAATGCCCCTTGGACGAGTGGTGGAGTTTACAGTGGAATAAAAAGACAATAATAATGCCCTTTGGAAGAGCTATTGAGTTCAGAGTGGTATAACCAGACGGTTTTAACTCTCCTTGGAAGTGACGTGGAGGTCACATTAACTTAACAAGACGGTTTTAATGCCCCTTGGAAGAGTGGTGGAGGTCGCAGTGGAATAAAAAAACAATATCAATGCCCCTTGGAAGATTGGTGGAGGTCGCAGTGGAATAAAAAGACAATATCAATGCCCCGTGGAAGAGATGTGGAGGTCACTGTAGCTTAACAATATGGTTTTAATGCCCCTTGGAAGAGTGGTGGAGGTCGCAGTGGAATAAAAAGACAATGTCAATGCCCCTTGTAAGAGTGGTGGAGGTTAGAGTGGAATAAAAAGACAATACAAATGCCCCTTGGAAGAGCTGTGGAGTTCATAGTGGTTTAACCAGATGGTTTTAATGCCCCTTGGAAGAGAAGTCGACGTCACAGTAGCATAACTTGACGGTTTTAATGCCCCTTGGAAGAGTGGTGGAGTTCGCAGTGGATTAAAAAGACAATATCATTGCCCCTTGGAAGAGTGGTGGAGGTCGCAGTGGAATAAAAAGACAATATCAATGCCCCGAGGATGGGACGTGGAGGTCACAGTAGCTTAACAAGATGGTTTTAATGCCCCTTGGAAGAGTGGTGGAGGTTGCAGGGGATTAAAAAGACAATAACAATGCCCATTGGATGAGTGGTGGAGGTCGCAGTAGAATAAAAAGACAAAATCAATGCCCCTTGGAAGAGTGGTGGAGGTTACAGTGGAATAAAAAGACAATATCAATGCCCCTTGGAAGAGCTGTGGAGTTCAGAGGGGTTTAACCAGACGGTTTTAATGCACCATGGAAGAGATGTGGAGGTCACAGTAGCTTAACAGGACTGTTTTAATGCCCCTTGGAAGAGTGGTGGAGGTCGCAGTGGATTAAAAAGACAATATCAATGCCCCTTAGAAGAGAGGTTGAAGTCGCAGTGGAATAAAAAGACATTATCAATGCCCCTTGGTAGAGTGGTGGAGGTTGCAGTGGAATAAAAAGACAATATCAATTCCCAGTGGAATAGACATGGACGTGACTGTAGCTTAACAAGACGGCTTTAATGCCCCTTGGAAGAGTGGTGGAGGTTGCAGTGGATTAAAAATACAATATCAATGCCCATTGGAAGAGTGGTAGAGGTCGCAGTGGAATAAAAAGACAATATCATTGCCCCTTGGAAGAGTGGTGGAGGTTACAGTGGAATAAAAAGACAATATCAATGCCCCATAGAAGAGTTGTGGAGGTCACTGTAGCTTAACAAGATGGTCTTTATGCCTCTTGGAAGAGACGTGGAGGTCGCAGTGGAATAAACAGACAATGTCAATGCCCCTTGGAAGAGTGGTGGAGGTTAGAGTGGAATAAAAAGACAATTCCAGTGATCCTTGGAAGAGCTGTAGAGTTCATAGTGGATTAAATTGACGGTTTTAATGCCCCTTGGAAGAGACGTGGAGGTCACAGTGGATTAAAAAGACAATATCAATGCCCCTTGGAAGAGTGGTGGAGGTCGCAGAGGAATAAAAAGACAATATCAATGCTCCGTGGAAGGGACGTGGAGGTCACAGTAGCTTCACAAGACGGTTTTAATGCCCCTTGGAAGAGAGTTGGAGGTCGCAGTTGAATAAAAAGACAATATCAATGCACCTTGGAAGAGTGGTGGAGGTCACAGTGGAATAAAAAGAGAATATCAATGCCGCCTGGAAGAGTGGTGGATGTTACAGTCGAAGAAAAAGACAATATCAATGCCTCTTGTAAGAGCTGTGTAGTTCAGAGTGTTTAACCAGACGGTTTTAATGCCCGTTGGATGAGAAGAGGAGGTCACAGTAGCTTAAAAAGACTGTTTTATTGCCCCTTGGAAGAGTGGTGGAGATCGTTGTGGATTTAAAAGACAATATCCATGCCCCTTAGAAGAGTGGTGGCGGTTGCAGTGGAATAAAAAGACAATATCAATGCCCCCTGGAAGATTGGTGGAGGTTACAGTGGAATAAAAAGACAATATCAATGCCCCTTGGAAGAGTGGTGGAGTTTACAGTGGAATAAAAAGACAATGTCAATGCCCCTTGGAACAGTGGTGGAGGTCACAGTGGATTAAAAAGACAATATCAATGCCCCTTGGAAGAGTGGTGGAGGTCGCAGTGGATTAAAAATACAATATCAATGCCACTTGGAAGAGTGGTGGAGGTCGCAGAGGAATAAAAAGACAATATCAATGCCCCGTGGAAGGGACGTGGAGGTCACAGTAGCTTCACAAGACGGTTTTAATGCCCCTTGGAAGAGAGGTGGAGGTCGCAGTTGAATAAAAAGACAATATCAATGCCCCTTGGAAGAGTGGTGGAGGTCACAGTGGAATAAAAAGAGAATATCAATGCCGCCTGGAAGAGTGGTGGATGTTACAGTCGAAGAAAAAGACAATATCAATGCCTCTTGTAAGAGCTGTGTAGTTCAGAGTGTTTAACCAGACGGTTTTAATGCCCGTTGGATGAGAAGAGGAGGTCACAGTAGCTTAACAAGACTGTTTTATTGCCCCTTGGAAGAGTGGTGGAGATCGTTGTGGATTTAAAAGACAATATCCATGCCCCTTAGAAGAGTGGTGGCGGTTGCAGTGGAATAAAAAGACAATATCAATGCCCCCTGGAAGATTGGTGGAGGTTACAATGGAATAAAAAGACAATATCAATGCCCCTTGGAAGAGTGGTGGAGTTTACAGTGGAATAAAAAGACAATGTCAATGCCCCTTGGAACAGTGGTGGAGGTTACAGTGGAATAAAAAGACATTGTCAATGCCCTTTGGTAGAGCTGTGGAGTTCAGACTGGTTTAACCAGATGGTTTACTGCCGCTTGGAAGAGACGTTGATGTCACAGGAGATTAACAAGACGGTTTTAATGCCCCTTGGAAGAGACTTGGAGGTCACAGTGGATTAAAAAGACAATATCAATGCCCCTTGGAAGAGTGGTGGAGGTCGCAGTGGATTAAAAAGACAATATCAATGCCCCTTGGAAGAGTGGTGGAGGTCGCAGTGGAATAAAAAGACAATATCAATGCCCCGTGGAAGGTATGTGGAGGTCACAGTAGCTTCACAAGACGGTTTTAATGCCCCTTGGAAGAGACTTGGAGGTCACAGTAGCTTAACAAGACGGTTTTAATGCCCCTTGGAAGAGTGGTGGAGTTTGCAATGGAATGAAAAGACAATATCAATGCCCCGTGGCAGGGACGTGGAGGTCACAATAGCATAACAAGACGGTTTTAATGCCCCTTGGAAGAGTGGTGGAGGTCGCAGTGGATAAATAAGACAATATCAAAGCCACTTGGAAGAGTGGTGGAGGTCGCAGTGGAAAACAGAGACAATATCAATGCCCCTTGGAAGAGTGGTGGAGGTTACAGTGGAATAAAAAGACAATAATAATGCCCCTTGGAAGAGCTGTTGAGTTCAGAGTGGTATAACCAGACGGTTTTAACTCTCCTTGGAAGTGACGTGGAGGTCACATTAACTTAACAAGACGGCTTTAATGCTTCTTGGAAGAGTGGTAGAGGTCGCAGTGGAATAAAAAAACAATATCAATGCCCCTTGGAAGATTGGTGGAGGTCGCAGTGGAATAAAAAGACAATATCAATGCCCCGTGGAAGAGATGTGGAGGTCACTGTAGCTTAACAATATGGCTTTAATGCCCCTTGGAAGAGTGGTGGAGGTCACGTAGCTAAACAAGACGGTTTTATTGCTTCTTGGAAGAGAGATGGAAGTCGCAGTGGATTAAAAAAACAAAATCAATGCCCCTTGGAAGAGAGGTGGAGGTTACAGTGAAATAAAAAGTCAATATCAATGCCTCTTGCAACAGCTGTGGAGTTCAGAGTGGTTTAAATTGACGGTTTTAATGTCCCTTGGAAGAGACGTGGAGGTCACAGTAGCTTAACAAGACGGTTTTAATGCCCCTTGTAAGAGTGTGGAGGTTATAGTCGAATAAAAGGACAATATCAATGCCTCTTGGAAGAGCTGTGGATTTCAGAGTGGTTTAACCAGACGGTTTTAATGTCCCTCGGAAGAGACGTGGAGGTCACAGTAGCTTATCAAAAATGTTTTAATGCCCTTTGGATGATTGGTGGAGGTCGCAGTGGATTAAAAAGACAATATCAATGCCCCTTAGAAGAGTGGTGGAGGTCACAGTGGAATAAAAAGACAATATCAATTCCACTTGGAAGAGATGTGGAGGTCGCAGTAGAATAAAAAGGCAATATAAATGCCTCGTGGAAGAGACTTGGAGGTCACAGTAGCTTAACAAGATAGTTTTAATGCCCCTTGGAAGAGAGGTGGAGGTCGCAGTGGAATAAAAAGACAATATCAATGCCCCTTGGAAGAGTGGTGGAGGTTACAGTGGAATAAAAAGACAATATCAATGACCCTTGGAAGAGTGGTGGAGGTCGCAGTGCAATAAAAAGACAATATTAATGCCCCTTGGAAGAGTGGTGGAGGGCGCAGTAAAATAAAAAGACAATATCAATGCCCCTTGGAAGAGTGGTGGAGGTTACAGTGGAATAAAAAGACAATATCAATGCCCCTTGGAAGAGTGGTGGAGGTCGCAGTGGAATAAAAAGACAATATCAATGCCCCGAGGAAGAGACGCGAAGGTCACAGTAGCTTAACAAAATGGTTTTAATGCCCCTTGGAAGATTGGTGGAGGTTGCAGGGGATTAAAAAGACAATAACCATGCCCATTGGATGAGTGGTGGAGGTCGCAGTAGAGTAAAAAGACAAAATCAATGCCCCTTGGAAGAGTGGTGGAGGTTACAGTGGAATAAAAAGACAATATCAATGCCCCTTGGAAGAGCTGTGGAGTTTGCAATGGAATGAAAAGACAATATCAATGCCCCGTGGAAGGGACGTGGAGGTCACAGTAGCATAACAAGACGGTTTTAATGCCCCTTGGAAGAGTGGTGGAGGTCGCAGTGGATAAAAAAGACAATATCAAAGCCCCTTGGAAGAGTGGTGGAGGTCGCAGTGGAAAACAGAGACAATATCAATGCTCCTTGGAAGAGTGGTGGAGGTTACAGTCGAATAAAAAGACAATATCAATGGCTCTTGGAAGAGCTGTGGAGTACAGAGTGGTTTAACCAGACGCTTTAATGCCCCTTGGAAGAGACGTGGAGGTCACAGTGGATTAAAAAGACAATATCAATGCCCCTTGGAAGAGTGGTGGAGGTCGCAGTGGATTAAAAATACAATATCAATGCCACTTGGAAGAGTGGTGGAGGTCGCAGAGGAATAAAAAGACAATATCAATGCACCGTGGAAGGGACGTGGAGGTCACAGTAGCTTTACAAGACGGTTTTAATGCCCCTTGGAAGAGAGGTGGAGGTCGCAGTTGAATAAAAAGACAATATCAATGCCCCTTGGAAGAGTGGTGGAGGTCACAGTGGAATAAAAAGAGAATATCAATGCCGCCTGGAAGAGTGGTGGATGTTACAGTCGAAGAAAAAGACAATATCAATGCCTCTTGTAAGAGCTGTGTAGTTCAGAGTGTTTAACCAGACGGTTTTAATGCCGGTTGGATGAGAAGAGGAGGTCACAGTAGCTTAACAAGACAGTTTTATTGCCCCTTGGAAGAGTGGTGGAGATCGTTGTGGATTTAAAAGACAATATCAATGCCCCTTAGAAGAGTGGTGGCGGTTGCAGTGGAATAAAAAGACAATATCAATGCCCCCTGGAAGATTGGTGGAGGTTACAGTGGATTAAAAAGACAATATCAATGCCCCTTGGAAGAGTGGTGGAGTTTACAGTGGAATAAAAAGACAATGTCAATGCCCCTTGGAACAGTGGTGGAGGTTACAGTGGAATAAAAAGACATTGTCAATGCCCTTTGGTAGAGCTGTGGAGTTCAGAGTGGTTTAACCAGATGGTTTATTGCCGCTTGGAAGAGACGTTGATGTCACAGGAGATTAACAAGACGGTTTTAATGCCCCTTGGAAGAGACTTGGAGGTCACAGTGGATTAAAAAGACAATATCAATGCCCCTTGGAAGAGTGGTGGAGGTCGCAGTGGATTAAAAAGACAATATCAATGCCCCTTGGAAGAGTGGTGGAGGTCGCAGTGGAATAAAAAGACAATATCAATGCCCCGTGGAAGGTATGTGGAGGTCACAGTAGCTTCACAAGACGGTTTTAATGCCCCTTGGAAGAGACTTGGAGGTTACAGTAGCTTAACAAGACGGTTTTAATGCCCCTTGGAAGAGTGGTGGAGTTTGCAATGGAATGAAAAGACAATATCAATGCCCCGTGGCAGGGACGTGGAGGTCACAATAGCATAACAAGACGGTTTTAATGCCCCTTGGAAGAGTGGTGGAGGTCGCAGTGGATAAAAAAGACAATATCAAAGCCACTTGGAAGAGTGGTGGAGGTCGCAGTGGAAAACAGAGACAATATCAATGCCCCTTGGAAGAGTGGTGGAGGTTACAGTGGAATAAAAAGACAATAATAATGCCCCTTGGAAGAGCTGTTGAGTTCAGAGTGGTATAACCAGACGGTTTTAACTCTCCTTGGAAGAGACGTGGAGGTCACATTAACTTAACAAGACGGTTTTAATGCCCCTTGGAAGAGTGGTGGAGGTCGCAGTGGAATAAAAAAACAATATCAATGCCCCTTGGAAGATTGGTGGAGGTCGCAGTGGAATAAAAAGACAATATCAATGCCCCGTGGAAGAGATGTGGAGGTCACTGTAACTTAACAATATGGCTTTAATGCCCCTTGGAAGAGTGGTGGAGGTCGCAGTGGAATAAAAAGACAATGTCAATGCCCCTTGAAAGAGTGGTGGAGGTTAGAGTGGAATAAAAAGACAATACAAATGCCCATTGGAAGAGCTGTGGAGTTCAGAGTGGTTTAACCAGATGGTTTTAATGCCCCTTGGAAGAGAAGTCGACGTCACAGTAGCATAACAAGACGGATTTAATGCCCCTTGGAAGAGTGGTGGAGTTCGCAGTGGATTAAAAAGACAATATCTATGCCCCTTGGAAGAGTGGTGGAGGTCGCAGTCGAATAAAAAGACAATATCGATGCCCCGAGGAAGGGACGCGGAGGTCACAGTAGCTTAACAAGATGGTTTTAATGCCCCTTGGAAGATTGGTGGAGGTTGCAGGGGATTAAAAAGACAATAACAATGCCCATTGGATGAGTGGTGGAGGTCGCAGTAGAGTTAAAAGACAAAATCAATGCCCCTTGGAAGAGTGGTGGAGGTTACAGTGGAATAAAAAGACAATATCAATGCCCCTTGGAAGAGCTGTGGAGTTTGCAATGGAATGAAAAGACAATATCAATGCCCCGTGGAAGGGACGTGGAGGTCACAGTAGCATAACAAGACGGTTTTAATGCCCCTTGGAAGAGTGGTGGAGGTCGCAGTGGATAAAAAAGACAATATCTAAGCCCCTTGGAAGAGTGGTGGAGGTCGCAGTGGAAAACAGAGACAATATCAATGCCCCTTGGAAGAGTGGTGGAGGTTACAGTCGAATAAAAAGACAATATCAATGGCTCTTGGAAGAGCTGTGGAGTACAGAGTGGTTTAACCAGACGCTTTAATGCCCCTTGGAAGAGACGTGGAGGTCACAGTGGATTAAAAAGACAATATCAATGCCCCTTGGAAGAGTGGTGGAGGTCGCAGTGGATTAAAAATACAATATCAATGCCACTTGGAAGAGTGGTGGAGGTCGCAGAGGAATAAAAAGACAATATCAATGCCCCGTGGAAGGGACGTGGAGGTCACAGTAGCTTTACAAGACGGTTTTAATGCCCCTTGGAAGAGAGGTGGAGGTCGCAGTTGAATAAAAAGACAATATCAATGCCCCTTGGAAGAGTGGTGGAGGTCACAGTGGAATAAAAAGAGAATATCAATGCCGCCTGGAAGAGTGGTGGATGTTACAGTCGAAGAAAAAGACAATATCAATGCCTCTTGTAAGAGCTGTGTAGTTCAGAGTGTTTAACCAGACGGTTTTAATGCCGGTTGGATGAGAAGAGGAGGTCACAGTAGCTTAACAAGACAGTTTTATTGCCCCTTGGAAGAGTGGTGGAGATCGTTGTGGATTTAAAAGACAATATCAATGCCCCTTAGAAGAGTGGTGGCGGTTGCAGTGGAATAAAAAGACAATATCAATGCCCCCTGGAAGATTGGTGGAGGTTACAGTGGATTAAAAAGACAATATCAATGCCCCTTGGAAGAGTGGTGGAGTTTACAGTGGAATAAAAAGACAATGTCAATGCCCCTTGGAACAGTGGTGGAGGTTACAGTGGAATAAAAAGACATTGTCAATGCCCTTTGGTAGAGCTGTGGAGTTCAGAGTGGTTTAACCAGATGGTTTATTGCCGCTTGGAAGAGACGTTGATGTCACAGGAGATTAACAAGACGGTTTTAATGCACCTTGGAAGAGACTTGGAGGTCACAGTGGATTAAAAAGACAATATCAATGCCCCTTGGAAGAGTGGTGGAGGTCGCAGTGGATTAAAAAGACAATATCAATGCCCCTTGGAAGAGTGGTGGAGGTCGCAGTGGAATAAAAAGACAATATCAATGCCCCGTGGAAGGTATGTGGAGGTCACAGTAGCTTCACAAGACGGTTTTAATGCCCCTTGGAAGAGACTTGGAGGTTACAGTAGCTTAACAAGACGGTTTTAATGCCCCTTGGAAGAGTGGTGGAGTTTGCAATGGAATGAAAAGACAATATCAATGCCCCGTGGCAGGGACGTGGAGGTCACAATAGCATAACAAGACGGTTTTAATGCCCCTTTTAAGAGTGGTGGAGGTCGCAGTGGATAAAAAAGACAATATCAAAGCCACTTGGAAGAGTGGTGGAGGTCGCAGTGGAAAACAGAGACAATATCAATGCTCCTTGGAAGAGTGGTGGAGGTTACAGTGGAATAAAAAGACAATAATAATGCCCCTTGGAAGAGCTGTTGAGTTCAGAGTGGTATAACCAGACGGTTTTAACTCTCCTTGGAAGAGACGTGGAGGTCACATTAACTTAACAAGACGGTTTTAATGCCCCTTGGAAGAGTGGTGGAGGTCGCAGTGGAATAAAAAAACAATATCAATGCCCCTTGGAAGATTGGTGGAGGTCGCAGTGGAATAGAAAGACAATATCAATTTCCCTTGGAAGAGATGTGGATGTCGCAGTGGAATAAAAAGAAAATATCAATGCCCCTTGGAAGAGTGGTGGAGGTAACATTGGATTAAAAAGACAATATCAATGACCCTTGGAAGAGTGGTGGAGGTCGCAGTGGAATAAAAAGACAATATTAATGCCCCTTGGAAGAGTGGTGGAGGTTACAGTCGAATAAAAAGACAATATCAATGGCTCTTGGAAGAGCTGTGGAGTACAGAGTGGTTTAACCAGATGCTTTAATGCCCCTTGGAAGAGACGTGGAGGTCACAGTAGCTTATCAAGTCTGTTTTAATGCCCCTTGGAAGAGTGGTGGAGGTCGCAGTGGATTAAAAAGACAATATCAATGCCCCTTAGAAGAGTGTTGGAGGTCGCAGTGGAATAGAAAGACAATATCAATTTCCCTTGGAAGAGATGTGGCTGTCGCAGTGGAATAAAAAGAAAATATCAATGCCCCTTGGAAGAGTGGTGGAGGTTACAGTGGAATAAAAAGACAATATCAATGACCCTTGGAAGAGTGGTGGAGGTCGCAGTGGAATAAAAAGACAATATTAATGCCCCTTGGAAGAGTGGTGGAGGTTACAGTGTAATGAAAAGACAATTTCAATGCCCCTTGGATGAGCTGTGGAGTTCACAGTGGTTTAACCAGAAGGTTTTAAGGCACCGTGGAATAGACGTGGAGGTCACGTAGCTAAACAAGACGGTTTTATTGCTTCTTGGAAGAGAAATGGAAGTCGCAGTGGATTAAAAAAACAAAATCAATGCCCCTTGGAAGAGAGGTGGAGGTTACAGTGAAATAAAAAGTCAATATCAATGCCTCTTGCAAGAGCTGTGGAGTTCAGAGTGGTTTAAATTGACGGTTTTAATGTCCCTTGGAAGAGACGTGGAGGTCAGAGTAGCTTAACAAGACGGTTTTAATGCCCCTTGGAAGAGTGTGGAGGTTATAGTCGAATACAAGGACAATATCAATGCCTCTTGGAAGAGCTGTGGCTTTCAGAGTGGTTTAACCAGACGGTTTTAATGCCCCTCGGAAGAGACGTGGAGGTCACAGTAGCTTATCAAAAATGTTTTAATGCCCTTTGGATGATTGGTGGAGGTCGCAGTGGATTAAAAAGACAATATCAATGCCCCTTAGAAGAGTGGTGGAGGTCGCAGTGGAATAAAAAGACAATATCAATTCCACTTGGAAGAGATGTGGAGGTCGCAGTAGAATAAAAAGACAATATAAATGCCTCGTGGAAGAGACTTGGAGGTCACAGTAGCTTAACAAGATGGTTTTAATGCCCCTTGGAAGAGAGGTAGAGGTCGCAGTGGAATAAAAAGACAATATCAATGCCCCTTGGAAGAGTGGTGAAGGTTACAGTGGAATAAAAAGACAATATCAATGACCCTTGGAAGAGTGGTGGAGATCGCTGTGGAATAAAAAGACAATATTAATGCCCCTTGGAAGAGTGGTGGAGGTCGCAGTAAAATAAGAAGACAATATCAATGCCCCTTGGAAGAGTGGTGGAGGTTACAGTAGAATAAAAAGACAATATCAATGCCCCTTGGAAGAGCTGAGAAGTTCACAGTGGTTTAACCAGAAGGTTTTAAGGCACCGTGGAAAAGACGTGGAGGTCACAGTAGCTAAACAAGACGGTTTTAATGCTTCTTGGAAGAGAGATGGAGGTCGCAGTGGATTAAAAAGACAAAATCAATGCCCCTTGGATGAGTGGTGGAGGTTGCAGTGGAATAAAAAGCCAATATCAATGAGTCTTGCAAGTGCTGAGGAGTTCAGAGTGGTCTAAATTAATAGTTTTAATGCCCCTTGGAAGAGACGTGGAGGTCACAGTAGCTTAACAATACGGTTTTATTGCACCTTGGAAGAGTGGTGGAGGTCGCAGTGGATTAAAAAGACATTATCGATGCCCCTTGGAAGAGTGGAGGAGGTCGCAGTGGAATAAAAAGAAAATATCAATGCCCCTTAGAAGAGTGGTGGAGGTTACAGTGGAAAAAAAAGACAGTATCAATGATCCGTGGAAGAGGGGTGAAGGTCGCAGTGGAATAAAAAGACAATATCAATGCCCCTTGGAAGAGTGGTGGAGGTCGCAATGGAATAAAAAGACAATATCAATGCCCCGTGGAAGGGACGTGGAGGTCACAGTAGCTTAACAAGACCGTTTTAATGCCCCTTGGAAGAGTGGTGGAGGTTACAGTGGAATAAAAAGACAATATCAATGCCTCTTGCAAGAGCTGTGGAGTTCAGAGTGGTTTAAATTGACGGTTTTAATGCCCCTTGGAAGATACGTGGAGGTCACAGTAGCTTAACAAGACTGTTTTAATGCCCCTTGGAAGAGTGGTGGAGGTCGCTGTGGATTAAAAAGACATTATCGATGCCCCTTGGAAGAGAGGTGGAGGTCGCAGTGGAATAAAAAGAAAATATCAATGCCCTTTAGAAGAGTGGTGAAGGTTACAGTGGAAAAAAAAGACAATATCAATGTTCCTTGGAAGAGGGGTGAAGGTCGCAGTGGATTAAAAAGACAATATCAATGTCCATTGGAAGAGTGGTGGAGGTCGCAGTGGATTAAAAAGACAATATCAATGCCCCTTGGAAGAGTGGTGGAGGTCGCAGTGGAATAAAAAGACAATATCAATACCCGTGGAAGGGACGTGGAGGTCACAGTAGCTTAACAAGATGGTTTTAATGCCCCTTGGAAGAGTGGTGGAGGTCGCACTGGATTAAAAAGACTATCAAATCCACTTGGAAGAGTGGTGGAGTTCGCAGGGGAAAAAAAAGACAATATCAATGCCCCTTGGAAGAGTGGTGGAGGTTTCAGTTGAATAAAAAGACAATATCAATGCCTCTTGGAAGAGCTGTGGAGTTCAGAGTGGTTTAACCATGCGGTTTTAATGCCCCTTGGAAGAGACGTGGAGGTCATAGAAGCTTATTAAGACTGTTTTAAAGCCCCTTGGAGGAGTGGTAGAGGTCGCAGTGGATTAAAAAGACAATATCAATGCCCCTTGGAAGAGTGGTGGAGGTTACAGTGGAATAAAAAGACAATATGAATGCCCCTTGGAAGAGTGGTGGAGGTTACAGTGGAATAAAAAGACAATATCAATGTCCCTTGGAAGAATAGTGGAGGTTACAGTGGAAAAAAAAGACAATAACAATGCCCCTTGGAAGAGTGGTGGAGGTTCCAATTAAATAAAAAGACAATATCAATGCCCCTTGGAAGAGACGTGGAGGTCACAGTGGAATAAAAAGACAATATTAATGCCCCTTGGAAGAGTGGTGGAGGTCGCAGTAAAATAAAAAGACAATATCAATGCCCCTTGGAAGAGTGGTGGAGGTTAGAGTGGAATAAAAAGACAATATCAATGCCCATTGGAAGAGCTGTGGAGTTCACAGTAGTTTAACCACAAAGTTTTAATGCACCGTGGAATAGACGTGGAGGTCACAGTAGCATAACAAGACGGTTTCAATGCTTCTTGGAAGAGTGATGGAGGTCGCAGTGGATTAAAAAGACAATATCAATGCCCTTTGGAAGAGTGGTGGAGGTTACAGTGGAATAGAAAGACAATATCAATGCCCTGTGTAAGAAACTTGGAGGTCACACTAGCTTAACAAGGCGGTTTTAATGCCCCTTGGAAGAGTCGTGGACGTCGCAGAGGAATAAAAAGACAATATCAATGCATTTGGAAGAGTGCAGAAGGTTACAGTGGAATAAAAAGACATTGTAAATGCCCCTTGGAAGAGCTGTGGAGCTCAGAGCTGTTTAACCAGACGGTTTTAATGCCCCTTGGAAGAGACTTGGAGGTCACAGTAGCTTAACAAGATGGTTTTAATGCCCCTTGGAAGAGTGGTGGAGGTCACAGTGGAATAAAATTACAATATAAATGCCCCTTGAAAGAGTGGTGGAAGTTACAGTGAAATAAAAAGACAATATCAATGCCCATTGTAAGAGCTGTGGAGTACAGAGTGGATTAACCAAACGGTTTTAGTGCCCCTTGGAAGAGACGTGGAGGTCACAGTAGGTTAACAAGACAGTTTTAATGCCCCTTGGAAGAGTGGTGAAGGTCGCAGTGGATTAAAAAGACAAGATCAATGAACCTTGGAAGAGTGGTGGAGGTCGCAGTGGAATAAAAAGACAATATCAATGCCCCTAGGAAGAGTGGTGGAGGTTACAGTGGAATAAAAAGACAATATCAATGCCTCTTGGAAGAGTGGTGGAGGTTACAGTGGAATAAAAAGACAATATCAATGCCCCGTGGAAGAGACGTGGACATCACAGTAGCTTAACAAGACGGTTTAAATGCCCCTTGGCAGAGTGGTGGAGGTCGCAGTGGAATAAAATGACAATAACAATGCCCTGTGGTAGAGACGTGGAGGTCACAGTTGCTTAACAAGACGGTTTTAATGCCCCTTAGAACAGTGGTGGAGGTTACAGAGGAATAAAAGGCAATATCAATGCCCTTTGGAAGAGTGGCGGAGGTCGCAGTGGAATAAAAAGACAATATCAATGCCCCTTGGAAGAGTGGTGGAGGTCGCAGTGGAATAACCTCACTGGTGCATGCTCTGCATAACTTCTCTGCTTGCTGTGTCTGCTGTAATCTAATGCTCTGCTTTGCTGATTCACCTCACTGTTACATGCTCTGCGTAACCTCTCTGCTTTATCTGTCCCACTCCATTCAATACCCACATATGTCTGTCCCTTCCCCACTATAGATCTTATCTCACTTTTAGAGGTGCTAAACTGCAGAGACTAGAGTCCTAGCTCTGTGTTTGATCACCCAGCCATCTCCTGGTGAGACGACCAGCTGCTAAATTAGCCATATGCAGCTCCCACAATGCCCTTCACCTGATAGTTTAATGTGCCCTATATATTTAGAAGCTCTGTAAGGGGTGCACTTGTGCTGGGGTGTGCACACGTCTTCTTGTGCAAAGTGGCTTCGGAGATAAGTGGCAGTTATTTCAGAGGCAGTTAGTCAGGGCAGGAGTCAGGTAACCAACACTTTGAGCACTTACTCTCTTTTAACTATGTTTCTGTTAGCTCTCACTTTTTCCTCTATAGTCCTCCACTTTCTAGTAACGCCTCAAATCCCTACACCTAGTAAGAAACTCTTCATCTCTCCCTCCATCCTCCCCATTCATCTCACCTCCTCCTCCAAATTATTCCTAAACATTCAATCCTGGATCTCCAAACACAGACAGCCACCTCATGCTCTCACTTGCTCCCACCTGCTAACACTTTCTCTGCTCCTCCTCACTGCTGGAGATATCTCTCCAAATCCTGGTCCTCCTCGCCGTATCCCCACAGTTACTTCTTTCTCCTATCCACGACCTTCCACAAACTGTCGCAACCCTTCTAACCTCATACCCATCCAACCAATCCCCACTCCCTTAGTTGATCTAACAGGAGCTCTATGGAACGCTCGCTCTGTCTGCAACAAACTTTCCTTCATCAACGATCTTTTCATTACAAACAAACTTTCCTTCCTCACCATCACTGAAACCTGGCTCACCCCCTCTGACACAGCCTCCCCAGCTGCACTTTCATATGGCGGATTCCACCTTTCCCACACCCCCCGCCCCAACAGCAAACATGGCGGAGGAATAGGTTTTCTCCTATCAGAACACTGCGCTTTCACCCAAATCCCACTGCCACCCTCCGTTACACTCCCCTCTTTTGAAGTGCACTGTGTGTGCATCTATTCCCCCTCCAACCTCCAACTGGCTGTCTTTTACCGACCCCCAGGGCAAGTCACCACCTTCTTAGACCACTTCACCACCTGGCTGCTTCACTTCCCCTCCACTGACATCACCACTATCATAATGGATGACTTCAACATCCCCATTAACACTTCCCACTCGTCTGTCTCTAAGTTCCTATCTCTCACTTCCTCCTTCGGACTCACTCAATGGTCTTCCACACCCACCCACAAAGATGGGAACACACTGGACCTCATCTTCACCCGCCTCTGTTCCCTATCTAACCTCTCTAACTCACCTCTCCCTCTCTCTGATCACAGCCTACTTACATTCTCTTCTCTCTCCTCCCCGGGGCAACAATCCCCACTCCACAAACTTGCATACCCTCGCAGAAATCTCAAACACCTTGACTTACACTCACTCTCTGAATCCCTCCTCCCTATTACAGACATAAATTCCTTACACGATGCAGACGTTGCTGCTGCTTCATATAACACCACAATTGCTGCAGCTCTAGACTCGATCGCCCCTCTCACACACACCACATCTCGCACATTCAACAGGCAACCCTGGCACACTAAACTTACTAAAGAACTGCGCCGGGCCTCCAGGGTTGCGGAGCGGAGATGGAAAAGGTCTCACTCCATCGAGCACTTCATCGCATTTAAGCAATCCCTCACTAATTTAAAGTCCGCACTCACTACAGCAAAACAAACCTACTTCTCATCTCTCATATCCTCCCTATCTCACAACCCTAAACAGCTATTTAACGCATTCAACTCTCTCCTTCATCCCCCAGCACCTCCTCCCTCTTCTCTCATCTCAGCCGATGACTTTGCCTCATTCTTCAAACAGAAGATTGACACCATCAGACAAAACTTTTGCCTAAAGTCCACACAACCCCTCCTCATATCTATTCAACCCTCCTCCTCCAAACCCCACTTCTCCACCATTACAGAAGGTCAAGTCTCCTCTTTACTCTCAAAATCACACCTCACCACCTGCGAACTTGACCCAATCCCATCCCACCTCATCACTAACCTTACCACAATCTTCATCCCAACCCTAACCCACCTCTTCAATCTGTCACTAACAATCGGTGTCTTCCACTCATGTTTCAAACATGCCGCAATCACACCCATCCTCAAAAAGCCCTCCCTTGACCCTTCCTCTCTGACTAGCTACCACCCCATATCACTCCTCCCTTTTGCCTCAAAACTTCTAGAACAACATGTCCACCTTGAACTGTCCTCCCACCTCTCCTCCTGCTCCCTCTTCGAACGCCTGCAATCTGGCTTCCGACCGCATCACTCGACTGAAACTGCCCTGACCAAAGTCACCAACGACCTACTAAATGCCAAATCCAAGCGACACTACTCCATCCTCCTCCTTCTGGACCTGTCATCTGCCTTTGACACAGTGGACCATTCCCTCTTACTCCAGATTCTCTCATCTCTTGGCATCACGGACTTGGCTCTATCTTTGATCTCCTCATACTTAACCGAGAGGACATTCAGCGTCTCCCACTCACGCACCACCTCCTCATCTCGCCCCCTATCTGTCGGTGTCCCCCAAGGTTCAGTTCTAGGACCTCTGCTCTTCTCCATCTACACCTTTGGCCTGGGACAGCTCATAGAGTCTCACGGTTTTCAGTATCACCTCTATGCTGACGACACACAGATCTACCTCTCTGGACCCGATATCTCCTCCCTACTAACCAAAATCCCACAATATCTGTCCGTCATGTCATCCTTCTTCTCTGACAGATTTCTAAAACTCAACATGGATAAAACAGAGTTCATCATCTTTCCACCCTCTCATTCGCATCCCCCATCTGACCTAGCCATCAGCGTCAATAGCTGTTCACTCTCCCCAGTCCCACAAGCTCGCTGCCTTAGAGTAACCCTGGACTCTGATCTCTCCTTCAAGCCACATATCCAAGCCCTTTCCACTTCCTGCCGACACCAACTCAAAAACAACTCCCAGATCCGTGCATTCCTCAGCAAAGACTCTGCAAAAACACTAGTGCATGCCCTCATCATATCCCGCCTCGACTACTGCAACCTCCTGCTCCGTGGCCTCCCTTACAACACTCTTGCGCCTCTCCAATCTATCCTAAACTCTGCTGCTTGACTAATTCACCTGTCCCCCCGCTGTTGCCCGGCCTCTCCTCTCTGTCAATCCCTTCACTGGCTCCCCATTGCCCAGAGAATCCAGATCAAAACTCTAACCATGGCATACGAAGCCATCCACAACCTGTCTCCCCCATACATCTGTGACCTAGTCTTCCGGTACTTACCTGCACGCAACCTTCAATTCTCTCAAGATCTCCTTCTCTACTCCCCTCTTATCTCCTCCTCCCACAATCGTATACAAGATTTCTCCCATGCATGCCCCCTACTCTGGAACTCTCTACCCCAACATATCAGACTCTCGCCGACCGTGGAAACCTTCAAAAGAAACCTGAAGACCCACCTCTTCCGACAAGCCTACAACCTGCAGTAACCACCGCTGCACGACCAGCTCAACCCTCACCTAATGTATCCTCACCCATCCCATCAAGAATGTGAGCACTCGCGGGCAGGGTCCTCGCTCTCCCTGTACCAGTCACTGACATGGAATAAATGGAGCTAGAAAAATAAATAATAATAATAATAATAATAATAAAAAGACAATATCAATTCCAATAGGAAAAGTGGTGGAGGTTACAGTGGAATAAAAAGACAATATCAATGCCCCTTTGATGAGCTGTGGAATTCAGAGTGGTTTAACCAGACGGTTTTAATGCCCCTTGGAAGAGACGTGGAGGTCATAGTAGCTTAATAAGATGTTTTTAATGCCTCTTGGAAGAGTGGTGGAGGTCGCAGTGGTTTAAAAAGACAATATCACTGCCCCTTAGAAGAGTGATGGAGGTTACATTGGAATAAAAAGACAATATCAATACCCCGTGGACAAGACATGGAGGTTACAGCAGCTTTACAAGACAGTTTTAATGCCCCTTGGAAGAGTGGTGGAGGTTAGAGTGGAATAAAAAGACAATACCAATGCCCCTTGGAAGAGCTGTGGCGTTCAGAGTGGTTTAACCAGACAGTTTTAATACCCATTCGAATTGACGTGGAGGTCACAGTAGCTTAAAAAGACGTTTTTAATGCCCCTTGGAAAAGTGGTGGAGGTCGCAGAGGATTAAAAAGACAATATCAATGCCCCTTGGAAGAGTGGTGGAGGTGGCATTGGAATAAAAAGACAATATCAATGCCCCTTGGAAGAATGATGGAGGTCGCAGTGGAATAAAAAGACAATGTCAATGCCCCTTGGAATAGTGGTGGAGGTTAGAGTGGAATAAAAAGACAATACCAATGCTACTTGGAAGAGCTGTGGAGTTCAGAGTAGTTTAACAAGATGGTTTTATTGCCCCTTGGAAGAGACGTGGAGGTCACAGTAGATTAACAAGACGGTTTTAATGCCCCTTGGAATAGTGGTGGAGGTCACAATGGATTAAAAAGACAATATCAATACCCCGTGGAAGACACGTGGAGGTCACAGTAGCTTAAAATGACAGCTTTAATGCCCCTTGGAAGAGTGGTGGAGGTCGCAGTGGAATAAAAAGACAATATCAATGCCCCTTGAAAGAGTGGTGGAGGTTACAGTGAAATAAAAAGACAATATCAATGCCTCTCGAAAGAGCTATGGAGTTCAGAGTGGTTTAACAAGATGGTTTTAATGCCCCTTGGAAGAGTGGTGAAGGTCACTAGGCATTAAAAAGACAATATCAAAACCCCTTGGAAGAATTGTGGAGGTTACAGTGGAATAAAAAGACATTATCAATGCCCCTTGGAAGAGCTGTGGAGTTCAGAGTGGTTTAACCAGACGGTTTTAATGACCCTTGGTAGAGATGTGGAGGTCACAGTAGCTTAACAAGTCTGTTTTAATGCCTCTTGGAAGAGTGGTGGAGGTCGCAGTGGATTAAAAAGACAATATCAATGCCCCTTAGAAGAGAGGTGAAAGTCGCAGTGGAATAAAAAGACAATATCAATACCCCTTGGAAGAGTGGTGGAGGATACAGTGGAATATGAAGACAATATCAATGCCCCGTGGAATAGACATGGACGTTACAGTAGCTAAACAAGATGTTTTTAATGCACCTTGGGAGAGTGGTGGAAGTCGTAGTGGAATAAAAAGACAATATCAATGCCCCTTGAAAGAGTGCTCTAGGTTACAGTGGAGTAAAAAGACAATATCAATGCCTCTTGCAAGAGCTGTGGAGTTCAGAGTGGTTTTAATTGACGATTTTAATGCACCTTGGAAGAGACGTGGAGGTCACAGTAGCTTAACAAGAAGGTTTTAATGCCCCTTGGAAGAGTGGTGGAGGTCGCAGTGGATTAAAAAGACAATATCAATGCCACTTGGAAGAGTGGTGAAGGTCCCAGTGGAATAAAAAGACAATATCAATGACCCTTGGAAGAGTGGTGGAGGTTACAGTGGAATAAAAAGACAATATCAATGCCCCGTGAAAGAGACTTGGAGGTCACAGTAGCTTAACAAGACGGTTTTAATACCCTTGGAAGAGAGGTGGAAGTTGCAGTGGAATAAAAAGACAATATCAATGCCCCTTGGAAGAGTGCTGGAGGTTACATTGGAATAAAAAGACAATATCAATGCCCCTTGCAAGAGCTGTGGAGTTCAGAGTGGTTTAAATTGACTGTTTTAAAGCCCCGTGGAATTGACATGGAGGTCAAAGTAGCTTAACAACACGGTTTCAATGGCCCTTGGAAGAGTGGTGGAGGTCGCAGTGGATTAAAAAGACAATATCAATGCCCCTTAGAAGAGTGGTGGAGGTCGCAGTGGAATAAAAAACAATATCAATGCCCCTTGGAAGAGTAGTGGAGGTCGCAGTGGAATAAAAAAACAATATCAATGCCCCTTGGAAGAGTGGTGGAGGTAACAGTGGATTAAAAAGACAATATCAATGCCCCTTGGAAGAGCAGTGGAGATCACAGTAGTTAAACCACACGGTTTTAATGCCCATTGGAAGGAAAGTGGAGGTCACAGTAGCTTAAAAACACGTTTTTAATGCCCCTTGGAAAAGTGGTGGAGGTCGCAGTGGATTAAAAAGACAATATCAATGCCCCTTGGAAGAATGATGAAGGTCGCAGTGGAATAAAAAGACAATGTCAATGCCCCTTGAGAGAGTGGTGGAGGTTAGAGTGGAATAAAAAGACAATTCAAGTGCTCCTTGGAAGAGCTGTGGAGTTCAGAGTGGCTAAAATTTATGGTTTTAATGCCCCTTGGAAGAGACGTGGAGGTCACAGTGGATTAAAAAGACAATATCAATGCCCCTTGGAAGAGTGGTGGAGGTCGCAGTTGATTAAAAAGACAATATCAATGCCCCTTAGAAGAGTGGTGGAGGTCGCAGTGGAATAAAAAGACAATATCAATGCCCCTTGGAAGAATAGTGGAGGTCGCATTGTAATAAAAAAACAATATCAATGCCCCTTGGAAGAGTGGTGGAGGTAACAGTGGATTAAAAAGACAATATCAATGCCCATTGGAAGAGCAGTGAAGTTCAGAGTAGTTAAACCAGACAGTTTTAATGCCCATTGGAAGTGACGTGGAGGTAACAGTAGCTTAACAAGACGGTTTTAATGTCCCTTGGAAGAGAGGTGGAAGTTGCTGTGGAATAAAAAGACAATATCAATGCGCCTTGCAAGAGCTGTGGAGTTCAGAGTGGTTTAAATTGATGGATTTAATGCCCCTTGGAAGGGAAGTGGAGGTGACAGTAGCTTAACAAGACGGTTTTAATGCCCCTTGGAAGAGTGGTGGAGGTCGCAGTGGATTAAAAAGACAATATGCATCCCCCTTGGAAGAGTGATGGAGGTCGCAGTGGAATAAAAAGACAATATCAATGCCCCTTGGAAGAGTGATGGAGGTTACAGTGGAATAAAAAGACAATATCAATGCCCCTTGGAACAGTGATGGAGTTTACAGTGGAATAAAAAGACAATATCAATGCCCCTTGGAACAGTGATGGAGGTTACAGTGGAATAAAAAGACAATATCAATGCCCCTTGGAACAGTGGTGGAGGTTACAGTTAAATAAAAAGACAAAATCAATACCCAGTGGAAGAGATGTAGGGGTCACAATAGCTTAACAAGATGGTTTTAATGCCCCTTGGAAGAGTGGTGGAGGACGCAGTGGATTAAAAAGACAATAACAATGGGCCTTGGAAGAGTGGTGGAAATCGCAGTGGAATAAAAAGACAATATCAATGCCCCTTGGACGAGTGGTGGAGGTTACAGTGGAATAAAAAGACAATTTCAATGCCCCGTGGAAGAGATGTGGAGGTCACAGTAGCTTAACAATACGGTTTTAATGCCTCTTGGAGGACTGTTGGAGGTCGCAGTGGAATAAAAAGACAATATCAATGCCCCTTGGAAGAGTGGTGGAGGTTACAGTGGAATAAAAAGACAATAATAATGCCCCTTGGAAGAGCTGTGGAGTTCAGAGTGTAATAACCAGACGGTTTTAACGCTCCTTGGAAGAGACGTGGAGGTCACAGTAACTTAACAAGACGGTTTTAATGCCACTTGGAAGAGTGGTGGAGGTTACAGTTCAATAAAAAGACAATATCAATGCCCCTTGGAAGAGTGGTGGAGGTCGCAGTGGAATAAAAAAACAATATCAATGCCCCTTGGAAGAGTGGTGGAGGTTAGAGTGGAATAAAAAGACAATACAAATGCCCCTTGGAAGACCTGTGGAGTTCAGAGTGGTTTAACCAGATGGTTTAATGCCCCTTGGAAGAGTGGTGGAGTTCACAGTGGATTAAAAAGACAATATCAATGCCCCTTGGAAGAATATGGAGGTCGCAGTGGAATGAAAAGACAATATCAATGCCCCGTGGAAGGGACGTGGAGGTCACAGTAGCTTAACAAGACGGTTTTAATGCCCCTTGGAAGAGTGGTGGAGGTTGCAGTGGATTTAAAAGACAATATCAATGCCCCTTGGAAGAATGGTGGAGGTCGCAGTGGAAAAAAAAAACAATATTAATGCCCCGTGGAAGGGATGTGGAGGTCACAGTAGCTTAACAAGGCGGTTTTAAGTCCCCTTAGAAGAGTGGTGGAGGTTGCAGGGGATTAAAAAGTCAATAACAATGCCCATTGGAAGAGTGGTGGAGGTCGCAGTGGAAAAAAAAGACAAAATCAATACCCCTTGGAAGAGTGGTGGATGTTACAGTGGAATAAAAAGACAATATCAATGCCCCTTGGAAGAGCTGTGGAGTTCAGAGTGGATTAAAAAGACAATATCAATGCCCCTTAGAAGAGAGGTGGAAGTCACAGTGGCATAAAAAGTCAATGTCAATGCCACTTGGAAGAGTGGTGGAGGTCACAGTGGATTAAAAAGACAATATCAATGCCCCTTAGAAGAGAGGTGGAAGTCGCAGTGGCATAAAAAGTCAATGTCAATGCCACTTGGAAGAGTGGTGGAGGTTACAGTGGAATAAAAAGACAATATCACTGCCCGGTAGAATAGACATGGACGTGACAGTAGCTTAACAAGACGGCTTTAATGCCCCTTGGAAGAGTCGTGGAGGTTGCAGTGGATTAAAAAGACAATAGCAATGCACATTGGAAGAGTGGTAGAGGTCGCAGTGGAATAAAAAAACATAATCAATGCCCCTTGGATGAGTGGTGGAATGTACAGAGGAATAAAAAGACAATATCAATGCCCCATAGAAGAGTTGTGGAGGTCACTGTAGCTTAACAAGATGGTCTTAATGCCCCTTGGAAGAGTGGTGGAGGTCACAGTGGAATAAATAGACAATGTCAATGCCCCTTGGAAGAGTGATGGAGGTTAGAGTGGAATAAAAAGACAATACCAGTGCTCCTTGGAAGAGCTGTGTGTTAGAACCTTGCTCTTAGGTTTTTTTTCCTTTGCTGGTCACATGACCTTGTTGGCCTATTTAATCCTGCTCCGCCCTTCTGGCTTTGCTGGACTTCATTGTATATCTACTTTCTAGCTAGCCTGTGCTCTGTGTCTTGCTCTGTTAGTTTGCTTGGTCTACGGACCTCTATGTTCTATATATTTTGTTTGTTCGTCTGTCTGCTACTATTTCTGTTAGGAGGTGTCCCATATTCCTCCCAGTCCTTAGTACTTGTAGGGATTCCTTCCCCACATCTATAGGTCTCCGTACAGACTAGCTTAGGACTTTTGCAGGTCTGATCGCAGGATCAGGTCCCCTGCTACATCGTAGGGATTCAGCTGAGTACTATCGTAGGGACAGATCTCCTCTCTTTCCTTAGCTCTGGTAGCAGAACATAACAGTAAGTCCAGCCTGCAAATTCTCTAAGGAAAGATTTTTCTGTTCCATCATGGTGTCGGTTCAGGATTTGGCTCATCGCCTGCAGGGACTCTCTCTGGAGGTGGCTGAGCTCCGTCAGCACGTGAGTAACTGTCCTGGAGCACACTTCTTGGAGCCTAAGGTATGTTTGCCGGATTTATTTTTTGGTGATCACCGAGAATTTTTTTCATTTAAAAATGCTTGCTTATTGTATTTTCGTTTGAGACCCAAGTCCTCTGGGGATGAATCCCAGCGCGTAGGGTTCATAATGTCACTTTTGCGCAAAGAGCCTCAGGAGTGGGCCTTTTCTTTGCAACCTAGTGATACATGCTTCAGATCAGTGGATAGTTTTTTTTCTGCTTTGGGCCTATTATATGATGATCCTGACCGTGTCGCATCAGCTGAGACTGAGTTGAGACGTTTAAAACAAGGATCAGGTAATGTGGAAAAATATTGTACTCATTTCCGTCGGTGGTCTACTCAAACAGGGTGGAACGATTCTGCTCTGAAAAGTCTATTTCTTGCTGGGCTCAGTGAAAGGGTTAAAGACCTGCTAATTGCTTATCCTACACCTGAAGATTTGCAACAGGCTATGCAATTAGCTATACGGGTGGATAGAAGACTGGGTGCAAGGGTTAATGAGAGCAAATCCTCTGCTACGTCAGTTTCTGGTTATGAGAATGTGTGTACTAACAGTGGTGAACCGATGGAGATTGGATCGGTGGCACCTCGCTCTCAAGAAAAAGATCGTCGATTTTCTGAAGGCTTGTGTTTCTATTGCGGAAAATCTGGTCATTTGATTAAAGGCTGTGAGCTTCGTATGAAGAAAGAAAAAAAAATGGTCAGTCACGCCCGTATTGCCTGTTTAAATTCCAAGGGTATATTTTTAGCTGCTTCCACGATTGCTCAGAAAAAATTAATGGAATTTCGGGTGTTTGTTGATTGCGGGTCTACTCTGAATGTAATTGATGGGGGATTCGTGGAAAGACTCAATTTAAAACCTGAACCTTTATCATCCCCCATTTCTGTGGTTTCTGTGGATGGTTCCCCTTTGAAGAATATTACTCTCAAGGTCAGTGAATTTCCTCTCACTATTAATGGTGTTCACCATGAGAAATTGGATTTGGTAGTGTTGAATAACTTGCCTTCTCCAGTAATATTGGGATTGCCCTGGTTAAAATTTCACAATCCTGTACTGGATTGGTCTACCAGTGAAATTAAATCCTGGAGCCATAAATGTTATGACAAGTGTTGTAACGGGCTTATTGCAGCTTTGGATAGGGGAGAATTGCCTGTTCCTATTCAGGATTTTTGGAGAGTTTTTTCTGAGAAGGAATCGCAGGTTTTGCCTCCCCATAGAGACTATGATTGTTCTATTGAATTTGTCCCTGGAGCGACTCTTCCTAAAAGTCGTTTATTTAACCTTACTATTCCTGAGAGGAAGGCTTTGGAGGAATACATACAGACAAGTTTGGCCGCCGGTCACATTAGGCCCTCTAAGTCTCCTGTGGCGGTTGGATTTTTTTTTGTAAAAAAAAAGGACGGCGGTTTACGTCCTTGTCTGGATTTTCGTGAGATTAACAAAATTACTGTACGCAATCCTTACCCACTGCCATTGATTCCTGATCTGTTTAACCAGTTAATGGGGGCCAAGTGGTTCTCTAAAATTGACCTTAAGGGGGCATACAATCTGTTGCGCATGAAGGAGGGTGACGAATGGAAGACTGCTTTTAACACTCCTGTGGGTCATTTTGAGAATCTGGTTATGCCTTTTGGTCTTACCAATGCTCCTGCATTTTTTCAGAATCTTATTAATGACATCCTTAGGCCTTTGATCGGCAAAAATGTGGTTGTGTATTTGGATGACATTTTGATTTATTCGCCGGATCTGGAGTCTCATTGGCGGAGCGTACGTGAGGTATTGCAGTTGTTAATGGACAATTCGCTTTTTGCTAAGCTGGAGAAATGTGAGTTCGCTGTACAGAGAATTAGTTTTTTGGGTTACATTATCTCCAGCGAAGGTTTTGAGATGGACCCGGTTAAAGTTCAAGCTGTACAGGAATGGCCTAGGCCTATTGGTTTGAAATCGATACAGAGGTTTTTAGGTTTCGCCAATTATTACAGAAAATTCATAAAAAATTTTTCTAGTATTGTCAAACCTCTGACCGATCTCACCAGGAAAGGTGCTGATGCGGTTCAGTGGTCTTCTGAGGCCATTGAAGCTTTTGTGTATCTCAAGGAGAGGTTCACCTCTGCTCCCATCCTTATGCAGCCTGATGTGACTAAGCCGTTTTTGGTTGAGGTTGATGCTTCCTCTGTGGAGGTTGGAGCAGTATTGTCTCAGGATAACAGGGATGGTTTACATCCCTGTGCCTTTTTTTCAAAAAAATTTTCGGAGGCTGAACTGAATTACGATATTGGTAATCGGGAATTATTGGCTATTAAACTCGCATTTGAAGACTGGCGCCACTTCTTGGAAGGTGCGGAATTTCCCGTTCAGGTTCTTACGGATCATAAAAATCTGATATATCTTGATGCTGCCAAGCGCCTGAATGCCCGTCAGGCTAGGTGGGCACTGTTTTTCTCGCGGTTTAATTTCTCCGTTACTTACATCCCTGGTACTAAGAATGTTAAGGCGGATGCCTTGTCTCGCAGTTTTTCTCCCATAGTCGGTGCTGAGAAAGAGGAGAACATTTTACAAGAAGGTGTTGTGATAGCTGCTTTAGACTCCGTTTTGGAAGATGAGATTCTTAAAGCACAGGAGAATGCCCCATCTAACACTCCTCATGGGAGGTTGTTTGTGCCTGGGACCTTTAGGAGAGATTTGTTTGTTGAGTGTCACGAATCTCGGTTGGCAGGTCATCCCGGAATCTCTGAGACCAAGAGACTGGTGGGTCGCAGTTTTTGGTGGCCTGGATGGCAGAAGGAAGTCATTAAGTGGGTACGCCAATGTACTATATGTGCTAGATCTAAGTCCTCACATACTCCTGCTGCGGGGTTACTTTGTCCTTTGGAGGTCCCCAGTGCTCCTTGGACACATTTGGCTATGGACTTTACAACTGACCTTCCCCCCTCTGAGGGTTTTACTGTCATCTGGGTGGTCGTGGACCGTTTTAACAAGATGTGTCACTTGGTTCCCTTCGTCAAACTGCCCTGCGCTAAAACTCTCGCTAAGGCCTTTGTCAAGGAAATTTTCAGACTTCATGGCGTTCCTACTGACATTGTTTCTGATAGGGGTCCTCAGTTCGTGGCTCGTTTTTGGCGTGCCTTTTGTGACAGGTTGGGAATTCATTTGTCGTTCTCGTCCGGATATCATCCTGAATCTAATGGCCAGACAGAAAGGAAAAACCAGGATGTTGAGCAGTTCTTGCGTTGTTTTGTGGCAGACAATCAAGAGGGGTGGTCTGAGTTTCTGCCACTTGCTGAATTTGCTCTGAACAATCATACATCTTCTTCTGCTGGTTGTTCGCCTTTTTTTTGTTGTTCTGGGAGACATCCGTCGTTTGGGTCGTTCTCCAAGTTGGGATCTGCCGTGCCTGAGGAGGAGAATTTTTCCGGTGATTTGGAGAGAGTTTGGACGGATGTGCGTGGTAATCTTCAGGAGGCCAACAGAAAATCTAAGGACTACTTTGATAGGAAACGTCAGGAGGTTTTGTTCGCTGTTGGTGACATGGTTTGGTTGTCCTCTAGGAATCTGCGGTTGAGGATTCCTTCTAAGAAATTGGGTCCCAAGTTTGTAGGGCCCTTTATGGTTCTTCAGGTTGTCAACCAATCTGCTGTTAGGTTGGAGGTTCCTACCTCCTGGAGAATTAATCCGGTATTTCATGTCTCTCTGTTAAAAAAAGCTGTTGTGTCGGATGGTGACGCCTCTGCCCCTGTTCCTCCGGTGGTGGAGGACGGGGAATATGAAATTTCTCGCATCCTTAACTCTAGACGGTATAGAGGTAGTTTGCAGTATCTTGTGGCCTGGAAAGGTTTTGGACCCGAGGATAACTCTTGGGTGAGGTCAGATGATGTTTCCGCGTCCAGACTTATCAGAGCGTTTCACAGGAGATTTCCTGATAAGCCTGGTCCTAGGGGATCCGGAGGATCCTCTTAGAAGGGGGGGTACTGTTAGAACCTTGCTCTTAGGTTTTTTTTCCTTTGCTGGTCACATGACCTTGTTGGCCTATTTAATCCTGCTCCGCCCTTCTGGCTTTGCTGGACTTCATTGTATATCTACTTTCTAGCTAGCCTGTGCTCTGTGTCTTGCTCTGTTAGTTTGCTTGGTCTACGGACCTCTATGTTCTATATATTTTGTTTGTTCGTCTGTCTGCTACTATTTCTGTTAGGAGGTGTCCCATATTCCTCCCAGTCCTTAGTATTTGTAGGGATTCCTTCCCCACATCTATAGGTCTCCGTACAGACTAGCTTAGGACTTTTGCAGGTCTGATCGCAGGATCAGGTCCCCTGCTACATCGTAGGGATTCAGCTGAGTACTATCGTAGGGACAGATCTCCTCTCTTTCCTTAGCTCTGGTAGCAGAATATAACACTGTGGAGTACAGAGTGGTTTAAATTGACGGTTTTAATGCCCCTTGGAAGAGACGTGGAGGTCACAGTGGATTAAAAAGACAATATCAATGCTCCGTGGAAGGGACGTGGATGTCAGAGTAGCTTCACAAGACAGTTTTAATGCCCCTTGGAAGAGTGTTGGAGGCCGCAGTTGATTAAAAAGACAATATCAATGCCCCTTGGAAGAGTGGTGGATGATACAGTCGAAAAAAAAGACAATATCTCTTGTAAGAGCCGTGGAGTTCAGAGTGTTTAACCAGACGGTTTTAATGACCCTTGGAAGAGAGGAGGAGGTAGCAGTAGCTTAACAAGACTGTTTTAATGCTCCTTGGGAGAGTGGTGGAGATCATTGTGGATTTAAAAGACAATATCAATGCCCCTTAGAAGAGTGGTGGAGGTCGCAGTGGAATAAATAGACAATATCAATGCCCCTTGGAAGATTGGTGGAGGTTACAGTGGAATAAAAAGACAATATCAATGCCCCTTGGAAGAGTGGTGGAGGTTACAGTGGAATAAAAAGACAATATCAATGCCCTGTGTAAGAAACTTGAAGGTCACAGTAGTTTAATAAGACGGTTTTAATGCCCCTTGGAAGAGTCGTGGACGTCGCAGAGGAATAAAAAGACAATCTCAATGCACTTGGAAGAGTGCAGAAGGTTACAATGGAATAAAAAGACATTGTCAATGCCCCTTGGAAGAGCTGTGGAGCTCAGAGCGGTTTAACCAGACGGTTTAAATGCCCCTTGGAAGAGACTTGGAGGTCAAAGCAGCTTAATAAGACGGTTTTAATGCCCCTTGGAAGAGTGGTGGAGGTCGCAATGGAATAAAAAGACAATTTCAATGCCCCGTGGAAGGATCGTGGAGGTCACAGCAGCATAACAAGACTATTTTAATGCCCATTGTAAGAGTGGTGGAGGTCGCAGTGGATAAAAAAGACAATATCAAAGACACTTGGAAGAGTGGTGGAGGTCGCAGTGAAAAACAGAGACAATATCAATACCCCTTGGAAGAGTGGTGGAGGTTACAGTCGAATAAAAAGACAATATCAATGCCTATTGGAAGAGCTGTGGAGTACAGAGTGGTTTAACCAGACGGTTTAATGCACCTTGGAAGAGACGTGGAGGTCACAGTAGCTTACCAAGACTTTTTTAATGGTCCTTGGAAGAGTGGTGGAGGTCGCAGTGGATTAAAAAGACAATATCAATGCCCCTTAGAAGAGTGGTGCAGGTTACAGTGCAATAAAAACAATATCAAAGCCCCTTGCAAGAGCTGTGGAGTTGAGAGTGGATTAAATTGACGGTTTTAATGCCCCTTGGATTAGACGTGGAGGTCATATAAGATTAACAAGACTGTTTTAATGCCCCTTGGAAGTGTGGTGGAGGTCGCAGTGGATTAAAAAGACAATATCAATACCCCTTTGAAGAGAGGTGGAAGTCGCAGTGGAATAAAAAGACAATATCAATATCCCTTGGAAGAGTGGTGGAGGATACAGTGAAATAAAAAGACAATATCAATGCCCCGTGGAATAGACATGGACGTTACAGTAGCTAAACAACATGATTTTAATGCACCTTGGGAGAGTGGTGGAAGTCATAGTGGAATAAAAAGACAATATCAATGCCCCTTGAAAGAGTGCTGTAGGTTACAGTGGAGTAAGAAGACAATATCAATGCCTCTTGCAAGAGCTGTGGAGTTCAGAGTGGTTATATTGATGGTTTTAATGCACCTTGGAAGGGACGTGGAGGTCACAATAGCTTAACAAGACGGTTTTAATGCCCCTTGGAAGAGAGGTGGAGGTTGCAGTGGAATAAAAAGACAATATCAATGACCATTGGAAGAGTGCTTGAGGTTACATTGGAATAAAAAGACAATATCACTGCCCCTTGCAAGAGCTGTGGAGTTCAGAGTCGTTTAAATTGACGGATTTAATGCCCCTTGGAAGGGACGTGGAGGTGACAGTAGCTTAACAAAACGGTTTTAATGCCCCTTGGAAGAGTGGTGGAGGTCGCAGTGGATTAAAAAGACAATATGAATGCCCCTTGGAAGAGTGGTGGAGGTCCCAGTGGAATAAAAAGACAATATAAATGCCCCTTGGAAGAGGGGTGGAGGTTACAGTTGAATAAAAAGACAATATCAAAGACCCTTGGAAGAGTGATGGAGGTTACAGTGGAATAAAAAGACAATATCAATTCCCCTTCGAACAGTGGTGAAGGTTACAGTTAAATAAAAAGACAATATCAATGCCCCGTGGAAGAGATGTGGAGGTCACAATAGCTTAACAAGACGGTTTTAATGCCCCTTGGAAGAGTGGTGGAGGTCGGAGTGGAATAAAAAGACATTATCAATGCCCCTTGGAAGAGTGGTGGAGGTCGCAGTGGAATAAAAAGATAATATCAATGCCCCTTGAACGAGTGGTGGAGGTTACAGTGGAATAAAAAGACAATTTCAATGCCCTGTGGAAGAGACGTGCAGGTCACAGTAGCTTAACAAGACGGTTTTAATGCCTCTTGGAGGACTGGTGGAGGTTACATTGGAATAAAAAGACAATATCAATGCCCCCTGGAAGAGTGGTGGAGGTTACAGAGGAATAAAAGTACAATAATAATGCCCCTTGGAATAGATGTGGAGGTCACTGTAGCTTAACAATATGGTTTTAATGCCCCTTGGAAGAGTGGTGGAGGTCGCAGTGGAATAAAAAGACAATGTCAATGCCCCTTGGAAGAGTGGTGGAGGATAGAGTGGAATAAAAAGACAATACAAATGCCCCTTGGAAGAGCTGTGGAGTTCAGAGTGGTTTAACCAGGTGTTTTTAATGCCCCTTGGAAGAGAAATCAACGTCACAGTAGCATAACAAGACGGTTTTAATGCCTCTTGGAAGAGTGGTGGAGTTCGTGGTGGAATAAAAAGATAATATCAATGCCCCTTGGAAGAGTGGTGAAGGTAGCAGTGGAATAAAAAGACAATATCAATGCCCCGTGGAAGGGACGTGGAGGTCACAGTAGCTTAACAAGACGGTTTAAATGCACCTTGGAAGAGTGGCGGAGGTTGCAGGGGATAAAACAGACAATAACAATGCCCATTGGAAGAGTGGTGGAGGTCGCAGTGGAATGAAAAGACAAAATCAATGCCCCTTGGAAGAGTGGTGGAGGTTACAGTGGAATAAAAAGACAATATCAATGCCCCTTGGAATAGCTGTGGAGTTCAGAGTGGTTTAACCAGATGATTTTATTGCCCCTTGGAAGAGACGTTGAGGTCACAATAGCTTAACAAGACTGTTTTAATGCCCCTTGGAAGAGTGGTGGAGGTCGCAGTGGATTAAAAAGACAATATCAATGCCCCTTAGAAGAGAGATGGAAGTCGCAGTGGAATAAAAAGAAAATGTCAATGCCACTTGGAAGAGTGGTGGAGTTTACAGTGGAATAAAAAGACAATATCAATGCCCCGTGGAATAGACACGGACGTGACAGTAGCTTAACAAGACGGCTTTAATGCCCTTGGACGAGTGGTGGAGGTTGCAGTGGATTAAAAAGACAATATCAATGCCCATTGGAAGAGTGGTAAAGGTCGCAGTGGAATAAAAAGACAAAATCAATGCCCCCTGGAAGAGTGGTGGAGGTTACAGTGGAATAAAAAGACAATATCAATGCCCCATGGAAGAGTTGTGGAGGTACCTGTAGCTTAACAAGATGGTCTTAATGCCCCTTGGAAAAGTGGTGAAGGTCGCAATGGAATAAATAGACAATGTCAATGCCCCTTGGAAGAGTGGTGGAGGTTAGAGTGGAATAAAAAGACATTACCAGTGCTCCTTGGAAGAGCTGTGGCGTTCAGAGTGGTTTAAATTGACGGTTTTAATGCCCCTTTGAAGAGACGTGGGGGTCACAGTGGATTAAAAAGACAATATCAATGCCCCTTCGAAGAGTGGTGGAGGTCGCAGTGGATTAAAAAGACAATATCAATGCCCCTTGGAAGAGTGGTGGAGGTCGCAGTGGAATAAAAAGACAATATCAATGCCCCCTGGAAGGGACGTGGAGGTCACAGTAGCTTCACAAGACGGTTTTAATGACCCCTTGGAAGAGAGGTGGAGGTCGCAGTTGATTAAAAAGACAATATCAATACCCCTTGCAAGAGTGGTGGAGGTCGCAGTGGAATAAACAGACAATATCAAAGCCGCTTGGAAGAGTGGTGGATGTTACAGTCGAATAAAAAGACAATATCAATGCCTCTGGTAAGAGCTGTGGAGTTCAGAGTGTTTAACCAGATTGTTTTAATGCCCCTTGGAAAAGACTAGGAGGTCACAGTAGCTTAACAAGACTGTTTTAATGCCCCTTGCAAGAGTGGTGGAGATCGTTGTGGATTTAAAAGACAATATCAATGCCCCTTAGAAAAGTGGTGGAGGTCGCAGTGGAATAAAAATAAAATATCAATGCCCCTTGGAAGATTAGTGGAGGTTACAGTGGAATAAAAAGACAATATCAATGCCCCTTGGAAGAGTGGTGGAGGTTACAGTGGAATAAAAAGACAATATCAATGCCCTGTGTAAGAAACTTGGATGTCACAGCAGCTTAACAAGACGGTTTTAATGCCCCTTGGAAGAGTCGTGTACATCGCAGAGGAATAAAAAGACAATATCAATGCACTTGGAAGAGTGAAGAAGGATACAAAGGAATAAAAAGACATTGTCAATGCCCCGTGGAAGAGCTGTGGAGCTCAGAGCGGTTTAACCAGACGGTTTTTTTGCCCCTTGGAAGATGCTTGCAGGTCACAGTAGCTTAACAAGACAGTTTTAATGCCCCGTGGAAGAGTGGTGGAGGTCGCAATAGAATAAAAAGACAATAACAATGCCCCGCGGAAGGGACATGGAGGTCACAGTAGCATAACAAGACGGTTTTAATGCCCCTTGGAAGATTGGTGTAGGTCGCAGTGGATAAAAAAGACAATATCATAGCCCCTTGGAAGAGTGGTGGAGGTCGCAGTGGAAAACACAGACAATATCAATGCTCCTAGGAAGAGTGGTGGAGGTTACAGTTTAATAAAAAGACAATATCAATGCCTCTTGGAAGAGCTGTGGAGTACAGAGTGGTTGAACCAGACGGTTTAATGCCCCTTGGAAGAGACGTGGAGGTCACAGTAGCTTATCAAGACTGTTTTAATGCCCCTTGGAAGAGTGGTGGAGGTCGCAGTGGATTAAAAGGACAATATCAATGCCCCTTACAAGAGTGGTCGAGGTCGCAGTGGAATAAAAAGACAATATCAATGCCACGTGGAAGAGACTTGGAGGTCACAGTAGCTTAACAAGATGGTTTTAATGCCCCTTGGAAGAGAGGTGGAGGTTACAGTGGAATAAAAAGACAATATCAATGCCCCTTGGAAGAGTGGTGAAGGTTACAGTGGAATAAAAAGACAATATCAATGACCCTTGGAAGAGTGGTGGAGTTTGCAGTGGAATAAAAAGACAATATTAATGCCCCTTGGAAGAGTGTTGGAGGTCGCAGTAAAATAAAAAGACAATATCAATGCCCCTTGGAAGAGTGGTGGAGGTTACAGTGGCATAAAAAGAATATATCAATGCCCCTTGGAAGAGCTGTGGAGTTCACAGTGGTTTAACCAGAAGGTTTTAAGACACCATGGAATAGACGTGGAGGTCACAGTAGCTAAACAAGACGGTTTTAATGCTTCTTGGAAGAGTGATAGAGGTCGCAGTGGATTAAAAAGACAAAATCAATGCCCCTTGGAAGAGTGGTGGAGGTTACAGTGGAATAAAAAGACAATATCAATGCCTCTTGCAAGAGCTGTGGAGTTCAGAGTGGTTTAAATTGACAGTTTTAATGCCCCTTGGAAAAGACGTGGAGGTCACAGAAGCTTAACAAGATGGTTTTAATGCCCCTTGGAAGAGTCGTGGAGGTTACAGTCGAATAAAAAGACAATATCAATGCCTCTTGGAAGAGCTGTGGAGTTCAGAGTGGTTTAACCAGACGGTTTTAATGCCCCTTGTAAGAGACGTGGAGGTCACAATAGCTTAACAAAGCTGTTTTAATGCCCCTTGGAAGAGTGGTGGAGGTCGCAGTGGATTAAAAAGACAACATCAATGCCCCGTAGAAGAGTGGTGGAGGTCGCAGTGGAATAAAAAGACAATATCAATTCCACTTGGAAGAGATGTGGAGGTCGCAGTGGAATAAAAACACAATATCAGTGCCTCGTGGAAGAAACTTGGAGGTCACAGTAGCTTAACAAGATTGTTTTAATGCCCCTTGGAAGAGAGGTGGAGGTCGCAGTGGAATAAAAAGACAATATCAATGCCCCTTGGAAGAGTGGTGGAGGTTACAGTGGAATAAAAAGACAATATCAATGACCCTTGGAAGAGTGGTGGAGGTTACAGTGGAATAAAAAGACAATATCATTGCCCCTTGGAAGAGCTGTGGAGTTTATAGTGGTTTAACCAGAAGGTTTTAAGGCACCGTGGAATAGAAGCGGAGGTCACAGTAGCTAAACAAGATGGTTTTAATGCTTCTTGGAAGAGAGATGGAGGTTGCAGTGGATTAAAAAGACAAAATCAATGCCCCTTGGAAGAGTGGTGGAGGTTACAGTGGAATAAAAAGACAATATCAATGCCTCTTGCAAGAGCTGTGGATTTCAGAGTGGTTTAAATTGACGGTTTTAATGCCCCTTGGAAGAGACGTGGAGCTCACAGTAGCTTAAAAAGACAGTTTTAATGCCCCTTGTAAGAGTGGTGGAGGTCGCAGTGGATTAAAAAGACATTATCGTTGCCCCTTGGAAGAGTGGTGGAGGTCGCAGTGGATTAAAAAGACTATCAAATCCCCTTAGAAGAGTGGTGGAGGTCGCAGTGGAAAAAAAAACAATATCAATGCCCATTGGAAGATTGGTGGAGGTTACAGTTGAATAAAAAGACAAAATCAATGCCTCTTGGAAGAGCTGTGGAGTTCAGAGTGGTTTAACCATGCGGTTTTAATGCCCCTTGGAAGAGACGTGGAGGTCACAGAAGCTTATCAAGACTGTTTTAAAGCCCCTTGGAGGAGTGGTAGAGGTCGCAGTGGATTAAAAAGACAATATCAATGCCCATTGGAAGAGTGGTGGAGGTTGCAGTGGAATAAAAAGACAATATCAATGCCCCCTGGAAGAGTGGTGGAGTTTACAGTGGAATAAAATGACAATATCAATGTCCCTTAGAAGAGCGGTGGAGGTTACAGTGGAAAAAAAAGACAATATCAATGTTCCTTAGAAGAGGGGTGAAGGTCGCAGTGGAATAAAAAGACAATATCAATGTCCCTTGGAAGAGTGGTGGAGGTCACAGTGGATTAAAAAAACTATCAAATCCCCTTAGAAGAGTGGTGGAGGTCGCAGTGGAAAAAAAAACAATATCAATGCCCATTGGAAGATTGGTGGAGGTTACAGTTGTATAAAAAGACAATATCAATGCCTCTTGGAAGAGCTGTGGAGTTCAGAGTGGTTTAACCATGCGGCTTTAATACCCTTTGGAAGAGGCGTGGAGGTCACAGAAGCTTATCAAGACTGTTTTAAAGCCCCTTGGAGGAGTGGTGGAAGTCACAGTGGAATAAAAAGACAATGTCAATTCCACTTGGAAGAGTGGTGAAGGTTGCAGTGGAATAAAAACACAATATCAAGGCCCCGTGGAATAGACATGGACGTGACAGTAGCTTAACAAGACGGCTTTAATGCCCCTTAGAAGAGTGGTGGAGGTTGCAGTGGATTAAAAAGACAAGATCAATGCCCATTGGAAGAGTGGTAGAGGTCGCAGTGGAATAAAAAGACAAGATCAATGCCCCTTTGAAGAGTGGTGAGGGTTACAGTGGAATAAAAAGACAATATCAATGCCCCATTGAAGAGTTGTGGAGATATCACTGTAGCTTAACAAGATGATCTTAATGCCCCTTGGAAGAGCGGTGGAGGTCGCAGTGGAATAAATAGACAATGTCAATGCCCCTTGGGAGAGTGGTGGAGGTTAGAGTGGAATAAAAAGACAATACCAGTGCTCCTTGGAAGAGCTGTGGAGTTCAGAGTGGTTTAAATTTACGGTTTTATTGCCCCTTGAAAGAGACGTGGAGGTCACAGTGGATTAAAAAGACAATATCAATGCCCCGTGGAAGAGTGGTGGAGGTCGCAGTGGATTAAAAAGACAATATCAATGCCCCTTCGAAGAGTGGTGGAGGTCGCAGTGGAATAAAAAGACAATATCAATGCCCCGTGGAAGGCACTTGGAGATCACAGTAGCTTCACAAGACGGTTTTAATGCCCCTTGGAAGAGAGGTGGAGGTCGCAGTTGATTAAAAAGACAATATCAATGCCCCTTGGAAGAGTGGTGGAGGTCGCAGTGGAATAAAAAGACAATATCAATGCCGCTTGGAAGAGTGGTGGATGTTACTATCGAATAAAAAGACAATATCAATGACTCTTGTATGAGCTGTGGAGTTCAGAGTGTTTAACCAGACTGTTTTAATGCCCCTTGGAATAGACGAGGAGGTCACAGTAGCTTAACAAGACTGTTTGAATGCCCCTTGGAAGAGTGGTGGAGGTCGCAGTGGAATAAAAAGACAATATCAATGCTCCTTGGAAGATTGGTGGAGGTTACAGTGGAATAAAGAGACAATATAAATACCCCTTGGAAGAGTGATGGAGGTTACAGTGGAATAAAAAGACAATATCAATGCCCCTTGGAACAGTGGTGGAGGTTACAGTTAAATAAAAAGACAATATCAATGCCCCGTGGTAGAGATGTGGAGGTCACAATAGCTTAACAAGACGGTTTTAATGCCCTTTGGAAGAGTGGTGGAGGTCGCAGTGGATTAAAAAGACAATATCAATGAGCCTTGGAAGAGTGGTGGAGGTCGCAGTGGAATAAAAAGACATTATCAATGCCCCTTGGAAGAGTGGTGGGGGTCGCAGTGGAATAAAAAGACAATATCAATGCCCCTTGGACGAGTGATGGAGGTTACAGTGGAATAAAAAGACAATTTAAATGCCCCGTGGAAGAGACGTGGAGGTCACAGTAGCTTAACAAGATGGTTTTAATGCCTCTTGGAGGACTGGTGGAGGTCGCAGTGGAATGAAAAGACAATATCAATGCCCCTTGGAATAGTGGTGGAGGTTACAGTGGAATAAAAAGACAATAATAATGCCCCTTGGAAGAGCTGTGGAGTTCAGAGTGGTTTAACCAGATGGTATTAATGCCCCTTGGAAGAGAAGTCGACGTCACAGTAGCATAACAAGACGGTTTTAATGCCCCTTGGAAGAGTGGTGGGGTTCGCAGTGGATTAAAAAGACAATATCAATGCCCCTTGGAAGAGTTTTGGAGGTCGCAGTGGAATTAAAAGACAATATCAATGCCCCGTCGAAGAGATGTTGAGGTCACTGTAGCTTAACAATATGGTTTTAATGCCGCTTGGAAGAGTGGTGGAGGTCGCAGTGGAATAAAAAGACAATGTCAATGCACCTTGGAAGAGTGGTGGAGGTTAGAGTGGAATAAAAGACAATACAAATGCCCCTTGGAAGAGCTGTGGAGTTCAGAGTGGTTTAACCAGATGGTTTTAATGCCCCTTGGAAGAGAAGTCGACGTGACAGTAGCATAACAAGACAGTTTTAATGCCCCTTGGAAGAGTGGTGGATGTCGCAGTGGAAAAAATAAACAATGTCAATGCCCCTTGGAAGAGTGGTGGAGGTTAGAGTGGAATAAAAAGACAATACCAGTGCTCCTTGGAAGAGCTGTGGAGTACAGAGTGGTTTAAATTGACGGTTTTAATGCCCCTTGGAAGAGACGTGGAGGTCACAGTGGATTAAAAAGACAATATCAATGCCCCTTGGAAGAGTGGTGGAGGTCGCAGTGGATTAAAAAGACAATACCAATGACCCTTGGAAGAGTGGTGGGGGTTGCAGTGGAATAAAAAGACAATATCAATGCCCCGTGGAAGGGACGTGGATGTCACAGTAGCTTCACAAGACGGTTTTAATGCCCCTTGGAAGAGTGTTGGAGGTCGCAGTTGATTAAAAAGACAATATCAATGCCCCTTGGAAGAGTGGTGGATGTTACAGTCGAATAAAAAGACAATATCAATGCCTCTTGTAAGAGGCGTGGAGTTCAGAGTGTTTAATCAGACGGTTTTAATGCACCTTGGAAGAGACGAGGAGGTAGCAGTAGCTTAACAAGACTGTTTTAATGCTCCTTGGAAGAGTGGTGGAGATCATTGTGGATTTAAAAGACAATATCAATACCCCTTAGAAGAGTGGTGGAGGTCGCAGTGGAATAAAAAGACAATATCAATGCCCCTTGGAAGATTGGTGGAGGTTACAGTGGAATAAAAAGACAATATCAATGCCCCTTGGAAGAGTGGTGGAGGTTACAGTGGAATAAAAAGACAATATCAATGCACTGTGTAAGAAACTTGAATGTCACAGTAGCTTAACAAGACGGTTTTAATGCCCCTTGGAGGAGTCGTGGACGTATCAGAGGAATAAAAAGACAATATCAATGCACTTGGAAGAGTGCAGAAGGTTACAATGGAATAAAAAGACATTGTCAATGCCCCTTGGAAGAGCTGTGGAGCTCAGAGCGGTTTAACCAGACGGTTTTAATGCCCCTTGGAAGAGACTTGGAGGTCAAAGTAGCTTAACAAGACGGTTTTAATGCCCCTTGGAAGAGACTTGGAGGTCAAAGTCGCTTAACAAGACGGTTTTAATGCCCCTTGGAAGAGTGGTGGAGGTCGCAATGGAATAAAAAGACAATATCAATGCCCCGTGGAAGAAACGTTGAGGTCACAGTAGCATAACAAGACTATTTTAATGACCATTGGAAGAGTGGTGGAGGTCGCAGTGGATTAAAAAGACAATATCAATGCCCCTTAGAATAGTGGTGGAGGTTACAGTGGAATAAAAAACAATATCAAAGCCCCTTGCAAGAGCTGTGGAGTTGAGATTGGTTTAAATTGACGGTTTCAATGCCCATTGGATGAGACGTGGAGGTCACAGTAGATTAACAAGACTGTTTCAATGCCCCTTGGAAGAGTGGTGGAGGTCGCAGTGGATTAAAAAGACAATGTCAATGCCCCTTAGAAGAGAGGTGGAAGTCACCGTGGAAAAAAAAGACAATATCAATACCCTTGGAAGAGTTGTGGAGGATACAGTGGAATAAAAAGACAATATCAATGCCCGGTGGAATAGACATGGACGTTACAGTAGCTAAACAAGATGTTTTTAATGCACCTTGGGAGAGTGGTGGAAGCCGTAGTGGAATAAAAAGACAATAGCAATGCCCCTTGAAAGAGTGCTGTATACTACAGTGGAGTAAAAAGACAATATCAATGCCTCTTGCAAGACCTGTGGAGTTCAGAGTGGTTTAAATTGACGGTTTTAATGCACCTTGGAAGAGACGTGGAGGTCACAGTAAGTTAACAATACGGTTTTAATGCCCCTTGGAACAGTGGTGGAGGTCGCAGTGGATTAAAAAGACAATATCAATGCCCTTTGGAAGAGTGGTTAAGGTCGCAGTGGAATAAATAGGCAAAATCAATGCCCCTTGGAAGAGTGGTGGAGGTTACAGTGGAAAAGAACGACAATATCAATGCCCCTTGGAAGAGCTGTGGAGTTCAGAGTGGTTTAACCAGACAGTTTTAAAGCCCCTTGGAAGAGTGGTGGAGGTCACAGTAAATAAAAAGACAATATCAATGCACCGTGGAATTGACGTGGATGTCAAAGTAGGTTAACAAGACGGTTTTCATGCCCCTTTGAAGAGTGCTGGAGGTCGCAGTTGATTAAGAAGACAATATAAATGCCCCTTGTAAGATTGGTGGAGGTCGCAGTGGAAAAAAAGACAATATCAATGCCCCTTGGAAGAGTAGCGGAGGTCGCAGTGGAATAAAAAGACAAAATCAATGCCCCTTGGAAGAGTGGTGTAGGTTACAGTGGAATAAAAAGACAATATCAATGCCCCTTGGTAGAGTGGTGGAGGTCGCTGTGGAATAAAAAGACAATATCAATGCACCGTGGAATTGACGTGGATGTCAAAGTAGGTTAACAAGACGGTTTTCATGCCCCTTTGAAGAGTGCTGGAGGTCGCAGTTGATTAAGTAGACAATATAAATGCCCCTTGTAAGATTGGTGGAGGTCGCAGTGGAAAAAAAGACAATATCAATGCCCCTTGGAAGAGTAGCGGAGGTCGCAGTGGAATAAAAAGACAAAATCAATGCCCCTTGGAAGAGTGGTGTAGGTTACAGTGGAATAAAAAGACAATATCAATGCCCCTTGGTAGAGTGGTGGAGGTCGCAGTGGAATAAAAAGACAATATCAATGCACCGTGGAATTGACGTGGATGTCAAAGTAGGTTAACAAGACGGTTTTCATGCCCCTTTGAAGAGTGCTGGAGGTCGCAGTTGATTAAGAAGACAATATAAATGCCCCTTGTAAGATTGGTGGAGGTCGCAGTGGAAAAAAAGACAATATCAATGCCCCTTGGAAGAGTAGCGGAGGTCGCAGTGGAATAAAAAGACAATATCAATGCTCCGTGGAAGAGAAGTGGAGGTCACAGTAGCTTAACACGATGGTTTTAATGCCCTTTGGAAGAGTGGTGGAGGTCGCAGTGGATTAAAAAGACAATATCAATGCCCTTTGGAAGAGTGGTGGAGGTCGCAGTGGAATAAAAATACAATATCAATGCCCCTTGGTTGAGTGGTGGAGGTTATAGTGGAATTTAAAGACAATATCAATGCCCCGTGGAAGAGATGTGGAGGTCACTGTAGCTTAACAAGACAGTTTTAATGCCCCTTGGAAGAATGGTGGAGATCGCAGTGGAATAAAAAGACAATATCAATTCCCCTTGGAAGAGATGTGGAGGTCGCAGTGGAATAAAAAGACAATATCAATGCCTCGTGGAAGAGACTTGGAGGTCACAGTAGCTTAAAAAGATGGTTTTAATGCCCCTTGGAAGAGAGGTGGAGGTCGCAGTCGAATAAAAAGACAATATCAATGCCCCTTGGAAGAGTGGTGGAGGTTACAGTGGAATAAAAAGACCATATCAATGCCCAGTGAAAGAGACGTGGAGGTCACAGTAGCTTAACAAGACGGTTTTAATGCCCCTTGGAAGAGAGGTGGAAGTTGCAGTGGAATAAAAATACAATGTCAATGCCCCTTGGAAGAGTGCTGGAGGTTACATTGGAATAAAAAGACAATATCAATGCCTCTTGCAAGAGCTGTGGAGTTCAGAGTGGTTTAAATTGACTGTTTTAATGCCCCGTGGAATTGACGTGGAGGTCAAAGTAGCTTAACAACACGGTTTAAATGGCCCTTGGAAGAGTGGTAGAGGTCGCATTTGATTAAAAAGACAGTATAAATGCCCCTTAGAAGAGTGGTGGAGGTTGCAGTGGAATAAAAAGACAATATCAATGCCCCTTGGAAAAGTAGTGGTGGTCGCAGTGGAACAAAAAAACAATATCAATGCCCCTTGGAAGAGTGGTGGAGGAAACAGTGGATTAAAAAGACAATATCAATGCCCCTTGGAAGGGTAGTGGAGTTTAGGGTAGTTAAACCAGACGGTTTTAATGCCCATTGGAAGTGACGTGGAGGTCACAGTAGCTTAAAAAGACAATGTCAATGCCCCTTGGAAGAGTCGTGGAGGTTAGGGTGGAATAAAAAGACAATACAAATGCCCCTTGGAAGAGCTGTGGAGTTCAGTGTGGTTTAACAAGATGGTTTTAACGCCCCTTGGAAGAGAAGTCGACGTCACAGTAGCATAACAAGACGGTTTTAATGCCCCTTGGAAGAGTGGTGGAGTTCGCAGTGGATTAAAAAGACAATATCAATGTCCCTTGGAAGAGTGGTGGAGGTCGCAGAGGAATAAAAAGACAATATCAATGCCCGTGGAAGGGACGTGGAGCTCACAGTAGCTTAACAAGACGGTTTTAATGCCCCTTGGAAGAGAGGTGGAGGTTGCAGGGGATTAAAAAACAATAACAATGCCCATTGGAAGAGTGGTGGAGGTCGCAGTTGAATAAAAAGACAAAATCAATGCCCCTTAGAATAGTGGTGGAGGTTACAGTGGAAGAAAAAGAAAATTTCAATGCCCCTTCGAAGAGCTGTGGAGTTCACAGTGGTTTAACCAGATGGTTTTAATGCCCCTTGGAAGAGACATGGAGGTCACAGTAGCTTAACAAGACTGTTTTAATGCCCCTTGGAAGAGTGGTGGAGGTCGCAGTGGATTAAAAAGACTATATCAATTCCCCTTAGAAGAGAGGTGGAAGTCGCAGTGGAAAAAAAGACAATGTCAATGAAACTTGAAAGAGTGGTGGAGGTTACAGTGGAATAAAAAGACAATATAAATGCCCTGAGGAATAGACATGGACTTGACAGTAGCTTAACAAGACGGCTTCAATGCCCCTTGGAAGATTGCTGGAGGTTACATTGGAATAAAAAGACAATATCAATGCCCCTTGCAAGAGCTGTGGAGTTCAGAGTGGTTTATATTGACGGTTTTAATGCGCCGTGGAATTGACGTGGAGGTCAAAGCAGCTTAACAACACGGTTTTAATGGCCCTTGGAAGAGTGGTGGAGGTCGCAGTTGATTAAAAAGACAATATAAATGCCCGTTAGAAGAGTGGTGGAGGTCGCAGTGGAATAAAAAGACAATATCAATGCCCCTTGGAAGAGTAGTTTAGGTCGCAGTGGAATAAAAATACAATTTCAATGCCCCTTTTAAGAGTGGTGGAGGTAACAGTGGATTAAAAATACAATATCAATGCCCCTTGGAAGAGCAGTGGAGTTCAGAGTAGTTAAACCAGACGGTTTTAATGCCCATTGGAAGTGACGTGGAGGTCACAGTAGCTTAAAAAGACGTTTTTAATGGAGGTGGCAGTGGAATAAAAAGACAATATCAATGCCCCGTGAAAGAGACTTGGATGTCACAGTAGCTTAAAAAGACGGTTTTAATGTCCCTTGGTAGAGAGGTGAAAGTCGCAGTGGAATAAAAAGACAATATCAATGCCCCTTGGAAGAGTTCTGGAGGTTACAGTGGAATAAAAAACAATATCAAAGCCCCTTGCAAGAGCTGTGGAGTTGAGAGTGGTTTAAATTAACGGTTTTAATTCCACTTGGAAGAGACGTTGAGGTCACAGTAGATTAACAAGACTATTTTAATGCCCCTTGGAAGAGTGGTGGAGGTCAAAGTGGATTAAAAAGACAATGTCAATGCTAATTGAAGGAGTGATTGAAGTCTCAGTGGAATAAAAAGACAATATCAATGCACCTTGGAAGAGTGTTGGAGGTTCTAGTGGAATAAAAAGACAATATCAATGCCCTGTGGAAGAGACATGGGGGTCACAGTAGCTTAACAAGACGGTTTTAATGCACCTTTGAAGAGTGGTGGAGGTCGCACTGGAATAAAAAGACAATATCAATGCCCCTTGGAAGAGTGGTGGAGGATACAGTGGAATAAAAAGACAATATCAAAGCCCCTTGGAAGATCTGTGGAGTTCAGATTGGTTTAACCATACTGTTTTAATGCCCCTTGGAAGAGACGTGGAGGTCACAGTAGCTTAACAAGATGGTTTTAATGCTACATGGAAGAGTGGTGGAGGTCGCAGTGGATTAAAAAAAAAATATCAATGCCCTTTGGAAGAGTGGTGGAGGTCGCAGTGGAATAAAAATACAATATCAATGCCCCTTGGTAGAGTGGTGGAGGTTACAGTGGAATTTAAATACAATATCAATGCCCCATGGAAGAGATGTGGAAGTCACTGTAGCTTTACAAGACAGTTTTAATGCCCCTTGGAAGAATGGTGGAGGTCGCAGTGGAATAAAAAGACAATGTCAATGCCCCTTGGAAGAGTGGTGGAGGTTAGAGTGGAATAAAAAGACAATACCAATGCCCCTTGGAAGAGCTGTGGAGTTCAGAGTGGTTTAACCAGACGGTTTTAATGCCCATTGGAAGTGACGTGGAGGTCACAGTAGCTTGAAAAGACTGTTTTAATGCCCCCTGGAAAAGTGGTGGAGGTCGCAATGGATTAAAAAGACAATATCAATGCCCCTTGGAAGAGTGGTGGAGGTGGCAGTGGAATGAAAAGACAATATCAATGCCCCTTGGAAGAATTATGGAGGTCGCAGTGGAATAAAAAGACAATATCAATGCTCCTTGGTAGAGTCGTGAAGATTACAGTAGAATTGAAATACAATATCATTGCCCCGTGGAAGAGATGTAGAGGTCACTGTAGCTTAACAAGACAGTTTTAATGCCCCTTGGAAGAATGGTGGAGGACGCAGTGGAATAAAAAGACAATGTCAATTCCCCTTGGAAGAGTGGTGGAGGTTAGAGTGGAATAAAAAGACAAAACCAATGCCCCTTGGAAGGGCTGTGGAGTTCAGAGTGGTTTAACCAGACAGTTTTAATGCCCATTGGAAGTGACGTGGAGGTCACAGTAGCTTAAAAAGACATTCTTAATGCCCCTTGGAAAAGTGGTGGAGGTCGCAGTGGATAAAAAAGACAATATCAATGTCCCTTGGAAGACTGGTGGAGGTGGCAGTGGAATGAAAAGACAATATAAATGCCCCTTGGTAGAATGATGGAGGTCGCAGAGGAATAAAATGACAATGTCAATGCCCCTTGGAAGAGTGGTGGAGGTTAGAGTGGAATAAAAAGACAATACCAATGCCCCTTGGAAGAGCTGTGGAGTTCAGAGTGGTTTAACCAGATGGTTTGATTGCCCCTTGGAAGAGACGTGGAGGTCACAGTAGATTAACAAGACGGTTTTAATGCCCCTTGGAAAAGTGGTGGAGGTCACAGAGGATTAAAAAGACAATATCAATGCCCCGTGGAAGACACGTGGAGGTCACAGTAGCTTAACAAGACAGATTTAATGCCCCTTGGAAGAGTGGTGGAGGTCGCAGTGGAATAAAAAGACAATATCAATGCCCCTTGAAAGAGTGGTGGAGGTTACAGTGAAATAAAAAGACAATATCAATGCCTCTTGAAAGAGCTATGGAGTTCAGAGTTGTTTAACCAGATGGTTTTAATGCCCCTTGGAAGAGTGGTGAATGTCGCAGTGCATTAAAAAGACAATATCAATACCCCTTGGAAGAATGGTGGAGGTTACAGTGGAATAAAAAGACAACATCAATGCCACTTGGAAGAGCTGTGGAGTTCAGAGTGGTTTAAATTGACGGCTTTAATGCACCTTGGAAGAGACATGGAGGTCACAGTAGTTTAACAATACGGTTTTAATGCCCCTTGGAAGAGTGGTGGAGGTCGCAGTGGATTAAGAAGACAATAACAATGCCACTTGGAAGAGTGGTGAAGGTCCCAGTGGAATAAAAAGACATTATTAATGCCCCTTGGAAGAGTGGTGGAGGTTACAGTGGAATAAAAAGACAATATCAAAGCCCAGTGAAAGAGACGTGGAGGTCACAGTAGATTAACAAGACTTTTTTAATGCCCCTTGGAAGAGAGGTGGAAGTTGCAGTGGAATAAAAAGACAATATCAATGCCCTTGGAATAGTGCTGGAGGATACATTGGAAAAAAAAGACAATATCAATGCCCCTTGCAAGAGCTGTGGAGCTCAGAGTGGTTTAAATTGATGGTTTTAATACCCCTTGGAAGGGACATGGTGGTGACAGTAGCTTAACAAGATGGTTTTAATGCCCCTTGGAAAAGTGGTGGAGGTCGCAGTTCATTAAAAAGACAATATGAATGCCCCTTGGAAGAGTGGTGGAGGTTGCAGTGGAATAAAAAGACAATATCAATGCCCCTTGGAAGAGTGGTGAAGGTTACAGTTGAATAAAAAGACAATATCAATGCCCCTTGGAAGAGTGATGGAGGTTACAGTGGAATAAAAAGACAATATCAATGCCCCTTGGAACAGCTTTGGAGGTTACAGATAAAATAAAGACAATATCAATGCCCCGTGGAAGAGATGTGGAGGTCACAATAGCTTAACAAGAAGATTTTAATGCCCCTTGGAAGAGTGGTGGAGGTCGCAGTGGATTAAAAAGACAATATGAATGAGCCTTGGAAGAGTGGTGGAGGTCGCAGTGGAATAAAAAGACATTATAAATGCCCCTTGGAAGAGTGGTGGAGGTCGCAGTGGAATAAAAAGACAATATCAATGCCCCTTGGACGAGTGGTGGAGGTTACAGTGGAATAAAAAGACAATTTCAATGCACCGTGGAAGAGACGTGGAGGTCACAGTAGCTTATCAAGACGGTTTTAATGCCTCTTGGAGGACTGGTGGAGGTCTCAGTGGAATAAAATGACAATGTCAATGCCCCTTGGAAGAGTGGTGGAGGTTACAGTGGATTAAAAAGACAATAATAATGCCTCTTGGAAGAGCTGTGGAGTTCAGAGTGGTTTAACCAGATGGTTTTAATGCCCATTGGAAGAGACGTGGAGGTCACAGTAGCTTAACAAGACTGTTTTATTGCCTCTTGGAAGAGTGGTGGAGGTCGCAGTGGATTAAAAAGACAATATCAATGCACCTTAGAAGAGAGGTGGAAGTCACAATGGAATAAAAAGACAATATCAATGCCCCGTGGAATAGACATGGACGTTACAGTAGCTAAACAAGATGTTTTTAATGCACCTTGGGAGAGTGGTGGAAGTCGTAGTGGAATAAAAAGACAATATTATTGCCCCTTGAAAGAGTGCTGTAGGTTACAGTGGAGTAAAAAGACAATATCAATGACTCTTGCAAGAGCTGTGGAGTTCAGAGTGGTTTAAATTGACGGTTTTAATGCCCCTTGGAAGGTACGTGGAGGTGACAGTAGCTTAACAAGACGGTTTTAATGCCGCTTGGAAAAGTAGTGGAGGTCGCAGTGGATTAAAAAGACAATATGAATGCCCCTTGGAAGAGTGGTGGAGGTTACAGTGGAATAAAAAGACAATATCAATGCCCCTTGTAAGAGTGGTGAAGGTTACAGTTGAATAAAAAGACAATATCAATGCTGCTTGGAAGTGTGATGGAGGTTAGAGTGGAATAAAAAGACAATATCAATGCCCCTTGGAACAGTGGTGGAGGTTACAGTTAAAAGAAAGACAATATCAATGCCCCGTGGAAGAGATGTGGAGGTCAAATAAGCTTAACAATACGGTTTTAATACCCCTTGGAAGAGTGGTGGAGGTCGCAGTGAATTAAAAGGACAATATCAATGAGCCTTGGAAGAGGGGTGGAGGTCGCAGTGGAATAAAAAGACATTATAAATGCCACTTGGAAGAGTGGTGGAGGTCGCAGTGGAATAAAAAGACAATATCAATGCCCCTTGGACGAGTGGTGGAGGTTACAGTGGAATAAAAAGACTGTTTTAATGCCCCATTGAAGAGACGTGGAGGTCACAGTAGCTTAACAAGACGGTTTTAATGCCTCTTGGAGGACTGGTGGAGGTTGCAGTGGAATAAAATGACAATATCAATGCCCCTTGGAAGAGTGGTGGAGGTTACAGTGGAATAAAAAGACAATATTAATGCCCCTTGGAAGAGCTGTGGAGTTCAGAGTGGTATAACCATACGGTTTTAACGCTCCTTGGAAGAGACGTGGAAGTCACAGTAACTTAACAAGATGGTTTTAATGCCCCTTGGAAGAGTGGTGGAGGTCGCAGTGGAATAAAAAAACAATATCAATGCCCCTTGGAAGATTGGTGGAGGTTACAGTGGAATAAAAAGACAATATCAATGCCCCGTGGAAGAGATGTGGAGGTCACTGTACCTTAACAATATGGTTTTAATGCCCCTTGGAAGAGTGATGGAGGTTGCAGGCGATTAAAAAGACAATAACAATGCCCCTTGGAAAAGTGGTGGAGGTCGCAGTGGATTAAAAAGACAATATGAATGCCCCTTGGAAGAGTGGTGGAGGTTACAGTGGAATAAAAAGACAATATCAATGCCCCTTGGAAGAGTGGTGAAGGTTACAGTTGAATAAAAATACAATATCAATGCCCCTTGGAACAGTGGTGGAGGTTACAGTTAAAAGAAAGACAATATCAATGCCCCGTGGAAGAGATGTGGAGGTCACAATAGCTTAACAAGACTGTTTTAATGCCCCTTGGAAGAGTGGTGGAGGTCGCAGTGGATTAAAAAGACAATATCAATGAGCCTTGAAAGAGTGGTGGAGGTCGCAGTGGAATAAAAAGACATTATAAATGAGCCTTGGAAGAGTGGTGGAGGTCGCAGTGGAATAAAAAGACAATATCAATGCCCCTTAGACGAGTGGTGGAGCTTACAGTGGAATAAAAAGACAGTTTCAATGCCCTGTTGAAGAGACGTGGAGGTCACAGTAGCTTAACAAGACGGTTTTAATGCCTCTTGGAGGACTGGTGGAGGTCGCAGTGGAATAAAATGACAATATCAATGCCCCTTGGAAGAGTGGTGGAGGTTACAGTGGAATAAAAAGACAATAATCATGCCCCTTGGAAGAGCTGTGGAGTTCAGAGTGGTATAAACATACAGTTTTTAGCGCTCCTTGGAAGAGACCTGAAGGTCACAGTAACTTAACAAGACGGTTTTAATGCCCCTTGGGAGAGTGTTGGAGATCGTTGTGGATTAAAAAGACAATATCAATGTCCCTTGGAAGATTGGTGGAGGTTACAGTGGAATAAAAAGACAATATCAATGCCCCGTGGAAGAGATGTGGAGGTCACTGTAGATTAACAATATGGTTTTAATGCCCCTTGGAAGAGTGGTGGAGGTCGCAGTGGAATAAAAAGACAATGTCAATGCCCCTTGGAAGAGTGGTGGAGGTTAGACTGGAATAAAAAAACAATACAAATGCCCCTTGGAAGAGCTGTGGAGTTCAGAGTGGTTTAACCATACGGTTTTAATGCCCCTTGGAAGAGACGTGGAGGTCACAGTAGCTTAACAACATGGTTTTAATGCCCTTTGGAAGAGTGGTGGAGGTCGCAGTGGAATAAAAATACAATATCAATGCCCCGTGGAAGAGATGTGGAGGTCACTGTAGCTTAACAAGACAGTTTTAATGCCCCTTGGAAGAATGGTGGAGGTCGCAGTGGAATAAAAAGACAATGTCAATGCCCTTTGGAAGAGTGGTGGAGGTTAGAGTGGAATAAAAATACAATACCAATGCCCCTTGGAAGACCTGTGGAGTTCAGAGTGGTTTAGCCATATGGTTTTAATGCCCATTGGAAGTAACGTGGAGGTCACAGTAGCTTAACAAGACATTTTTAATGCCCCTTGGAAAAGTGGTGGAGGTCGCAGTGGATTAAAAAGACAATATCAATGTCCCTTGGAAGAGTGGTGGAGGTGGCAGTGAAATAAAAAGACAATATCAATGCCCTTTGGTAGAATGATGGAGGTCGCAGAGGAATAAAATGACAATGTCAATGCCCCTTGGAAGAGTGGTGGAGGTTAGAGTGGAATAAAAAGACAATACCAATGCCCCTTGGAAGAGCTGTGGAGTTCAGAGTGGTTTAACCAGATGGTTTTATTGCCCCTTGGAAGAGACGTGGAGATCATAGTAGATTAACAAGACGGTTTTAATGCCCCTTGGAAAAGTGGTGGAGGTCACAGAGGATTAAAAAGACAATATCAATGCCCCGTGGAAGACACGTGGAGGTCACAGTAGCTTAACAAGACAGTTTTAATGCCCCTTGGAAGAGTGGTGGAGGTCGCAGTGGAATAAAAAGACAATATCAATGCCCCTTGAAAGAGTGGTGGAGGTTATAGTGAAATAAAGAGACAATATCAATGCCTCTTGAAAGAGCTATGGAGTTCAGAGTTGTTTAACCAGATGGTTTTAATGCCCCTTGGAAGAGTGGTGAATGTTGCAGTGCATTAAAAAGACAATATCAATACCCCTTGGAAGAATGGTGGAGGTTACAGTGGAATAAAAAAACAATATCAATGCCACTTGGAAGAGCTGTGGAGTTCAGAGTGGTTTAAATTGACGGTTTTAATGCACCTTGGAAGAGACGTGGAGGTCACAGTAGTTTAACAATACGGTTTTAATGCCCCTTGGAAGAGTGGTGGAGGTCGCAGTGGATTGAAAAGACAATAACAATGCCACTTGGAAGAGTGGTGAAGGTCCCAGTGGAATAAAAAGACAATATCAATGCCCCTTGGAAGAGTGGTGGAGGTTACAGTGGAATAAAAAGACAATATCAATGCCCCGTGAAAGAGACGTGGAGGTCACAGTAGCTTAACAATACGGTTTTAATGCCCCTTGGAAGAGAGGTGGAAGTTGCAGTGGAATAAAAAGACAATATCAATGCCCCTTGGAATAGTGCTGGAGGTTACATTGGAAAAAAAAGACAATATCAATGCCCCTTGCAAGAGCTGTGGAGCTCAGAGTGGTTTAAATTGACGGTTTTAATGCCCCTTGGAAGGGACGTGGAGGTGACAATAGCTTAACAAGACGGTTTTAATGCCCCTTGGAAAAGTGGTGGAGTTCGCAGTTGATTAAAAAGACAATATGAATGCCCCTTGGAAGAGAGGTGGAGGTCGCAGTGGAATAAAAAGACAATATCAATGCCCCTTGGAAGAGTGGTGGAGGTCACAGTGGAATAAAATGACAATATCAATGACCCTTGGAAGAGTGGTGGAGGTCGCAGTGGAATAAAAATACAATATTAATGCCCCTTGGAAGAGTGGTGGAGGTCGCAGTAAAATAAAAAGACAATATCAATGCCCCCTGGAAGAGTGGTGGAGGTTACAGTGGAATAAAATGACAATATCAATGCACCTTGGAAGAGCTGTGGAGTTCACAGTGGTTTAACCAGAAGGTTTTAAGGCACCGTGGAATAGACGTGGTGGTCACAGTATCTAAACAAGATGGTTTTAATGCTTCTTGGAAGAGTGATGGAGGTCGCAGTGGATTAAAAAGACAAAATCAACGCCCCTTGGAATAGTGGTGGAGGATACAGTGGAATAAAAAGACCATATCAATGCCTCTTGCAAGAGCTGTGGAGTTCAGAGTGGTTTAAATTGACGGTTTTAATGCACCTTGGAAGAGAAGTGGAGGTCACAGTAGCTTAACAAGACGGTTTTAATGCCCCTTGGAAGAGTGGTGGAGGTTAAAGTCAAATAAAAAGACAATATCAATGCCTCTTGGAAGAGCTGTGGAGTTCAGAGTGGTTTAACCAGACGGTTTTAATGCCCCTTGGAAGAGACGTGGAGGTCACAGTAGCTTATCAAAACTGTTTTAATGCCCCTTGGAAGAGTGGTGGAGGTCGCAGTTGATTAAAAAGACAATATCAATTACCCTGGGAAGAGATGTGGAGGTGGCAGTGGAATAAAAAGACAATATCAATGCCTCGAGGAAGAGACTTGGAGGTCACAGTAGCTTAACAAGATGGTTTTAATGCCCTTTGGAAGAGAGGTGGAGGTCGCAGTGGAATAAAAAGACAATATCAATGACCCTTGGAAGAGTGGTGGAGGTCGCAGTGGAAAAAAAAGACAATATTAATGCGCCTTGGAAGAGTTCTGGAGCTTGCAGTAAAATAAAAAGACAATATCAATGCCCCTTTGAAGAGTGGTGGAGGTTACAGTGGAATAAAAAGACAATATCAATGCCCCTTGGAAGAGCTGTGGAGTTGACAGTGGTTTTACCAGAAGGTTTTAAGGCATCGTGGAATAGACGTGGAGGTCACAGTAGCTAAACAAGACGGTTTTAATGCTTCTTGGAAGAGAGATGGAGGTCGCAGTGGATTAAAAAGACAATATCAATGCCTCTTGCAAGAGCTGTGGAGTTCAGAGTGGTTTAAATTGATGGTTTTAATGCCCCTTGGAAGAGACGTGGAGGTCACAGTAGCTTAACAAGACGGTTTTAATGCCCCTTGGAAAAGTGGTGGAGGTCACAGTGAATTAAAAAGAGAATATCAATGCCCCTTAGAAGAGAGGTGGAGGTCGCAGTGGAATAAATAGACAATATCAATTCCCCTTGGAAGAGATGTGGAGGTCGCAGTGGAATAAAAAGACAATATCAATGCCTCGTGGAAGAGACTTGGAGGTCACAGTAGCTTAACAAGATGATTTTAATGCCCCTTGGAAGAGAGGTGGAGGTCGCAGTGGAATAAAAAGACAATATCAATGCCCCTTGGAAGAGTGGTGGAGGTTACAGTGGAATAAAATTACAATATCAATGACCCTTGGAAGAGTGGTGGAGGTCGCAGTGGAATAAAAAGACAAGATTAATGCCCCTTGGAAGAGTGGTGGAGGTCGCAGTAAAATAAAATGACAATATCAATGCCCCCTGGAAGAGTGGTGGAGGTTACAGTGGAATAAAATGACAATATCAATGCACCTTGGAAGAGCTGTGGAGTTCACAGTGGTTTAACCAGAAGGTTTTAAGGCACCGTGGAATAGACGTGGTGGTCACAGTAGCTAAACAAGACGGTTCTAATGCTTCTTGGAAGAGTGATGGAGGTCGCAGTGGATTAAAAAGACAAAATCAACACCCCTTGGAATAGTGGTGGAGGATACAGTGGAATAAAAAGACCATATCAATGCCTCTTGCAAGAGCTGTGGAGTTCAGAGTGGTTTAAATTGACGGTTTTAATGCACTTTGGAAGAGAAGTGGAGGTCACAGTAGCTTAACAAGACGGTTTTAATGCCCCTTGGAAGAGTGGTGGAGGTTACAGTCAAATAAAAAGACAATATCAATGCCTCTTGGAAGAGCTGTGGAGTTCAGAGTGGTTTAACCAGACGGTTTTAATGCCCCTTGGAAGAGACGTGGAGGTCACAGTAGCTTATCAAAACTGTTTTAATGCCCCTTGGAAGAGTGGTGGAGGTCGCAGTTGATTAAAAAGACAATATCAATTCCCCTTGGAAGAGATGTGGAGGTGGCAGTGGAATAAAAAGACAATATCAATGCCTCGTGGAAGAGACTTGGAGGTCACAGTAGCTTAACAAGATGGTTTTAATGCCCCTTGGAAGAGAGGTGGAGGTTTCAGTGGAATAAAAAGACAATATCAATGACCCTTGGAAGAGTGGTGGAGGTCGCAGTGGAAAAAAAAGACAATATTAATGCCCCTTGGAAGAGTGGTGGAGGTCGCAGTAAAATAAAAAGACAATATCGATGCCCCTGTGAAGAGTGGTGGAGGTTACAGTGGAATAAAAAGACAATATCAATGCCCCTTGGAAGAGCTGTGGAGTTGACAGTGGTTTTACCAGAAGGTTTTAAGGCACCGTGGAATAGACGTGGAGGTCACAGTAGCTAAACAAGACGGTTTTAATGCTTCTTGGAAGAGAGATGGAGGTCGCAGTGGATTAAAAAGACAATATCAATGCCTCTTGCAAGAGCTGTGGAGTTCAGAGTTGTTTAAATTGATGGTTTTAAAGCCCCTTGGAAGAGACGTGGAGGTCACAGTAGCTTAACAAGACGGTTTTAATGCCCCTTGGAAAAGTGGTGGAGGTCACAGTGAATTAAAAAGAGAATATCAATGCCCCTTAGAAGAGAGGTGGAGGTCGCAGTGGAATAAATAGACAATATCAATTCCCCTTGGAAGAGATGTGGAGGTCGCAGTGGAATAAAAGACAATATCAATGCCTCGTGGAAGAGACTTGGAGGTCACAGTAGCTTAACAAGATGGTTTTAATGCCCCTTGGAAGAGAGGTGGAGGTCGCAGTGGAATAAAAAGAAAATATCAATGCCCCTTGGAAGAGTGGTGGAGGTTACAGTGGAATAAAATGACAATATCAATGACCCTTGGAAGAGTGGTGGAGGTCGCAGTGGAATAAAAAGACAATATTAATGCCGCTTGGAAGAGTGGTGGAGGTCGCAGTAAAATAAAAAGACAGTATCATTGCCCCCTGGAAGAGTGGTGGAGGTTACAGTGGAATAAAATGACAATATCAATGCACCTTGGAAGAGCTGTGGAGTTCACAGTGATTTAACCAGAAGGTTTTAAGGCACCGTGGAATAGACATGGTGGTCACAGTAGGTAAACAAGACGGTTCTAATGCTTCTTGGAAGAGTGATGGAGGTCGCAGTGGATTAAAAAGACAAAATCAACGCCCCTTGGAATAGTGGTGGAGGTTACAGTGGAATAAAAAGACCATATCAATGCCTCTTGCAAGAGCTGTGGAGTTCAGAGTGGTTTAAATTGACGGTTTTAATGCACTTTGGAAGAGAAGTGGAGGTCACAGTAGCTTAACAAGACGGTTTTAATGCCCCTTGGCAGAGTGGTGGAGGTTACAGTCAAATAAAAAGACAATATCAATGCCTTTTGGAAGAGCTGTGCAGTTCAGAGTGGTTTAACCAGACGGTTTTAATGCCCCTTGGAAGAGACGTGGAGGTCACAGTAGCTTATCAAAACTGTTTTAACGCCCCTTGGAAGAGTGGTGGAGGTCGCAGTGGATTAAAAAGACAATATCAATTCCCCTTAGAAGAGATGTGGAGGTGGCAGTGGAATAAAAAGACAATATCAATGCCTCGTGGAAGAGACTTGGAGGTCACAGTAGCTTAACAAGATGGTTTTAATGCCCCTTGGAAGAGAGGTGGAGGTCGCAGTGGAATAAAAAGACAATATCAAAGACTCTTGGAAGAGTGATGGAGGTCGCAGTGGAAAAAAAAGACAATATTAATGCCCCTTGGAAGAGTGGTGGAGGTCGCAGTAAAATAAAAAGACAATATCAATGCCCCTTTGAAGAGTGGTGGAGGTTACAGTGGAATAACAAGACAATATCAATGCCCCTTGGAAGAGCTGTGGAGTTGACAGTGGTTTTACCAGAAGGTTTTAAGGCACCGTGTAATAGACGTGGAGGTCACAGTAGCTAAACAAGACGGTTTTAATGCTTCTTGGAAGAGAGATGGAGGTCGCAGTGGAATAAAAAGACAATATCAATGCCTCTTGCAAGAGTTGTGGAGTTGAGAGTGTTATAAATTGACGGTTTTAATGCCCCTTGGAAGAGACGTAGAGTTCACAGTATATTAACAAGACTGTTTTAAAGCCCCTTAGAAGAGTGGTGAAGGTCAAAGTGGATTAAAAAGACAATGTCAATGCTCCTTGAAGAAGTGGTGGAAGTCTCAGTTGAATAAAAAGAAAATATCAATGTCCCTTGGAAAAGTGTTGGAGGTTACAGTGGAATAAAAAGACAATATCAATGCCCTGGGGAAGAGACATGGAGGTCACAGTAGCTTAACAAGATGGTTTTAATGTCCCATGGAACAGTGGTGGAGGTCGCAGTAGAATAAAAAGACAATATCAATGTCCCTTGGAAGAGTGGTGGAGGTTACAGTGGAATAAGAGACAATATCAATGCCCCGTGAAAGAGACGTGGATGTCACAGTAGCTTAACAAGATGGTTTTAATGTCCCTTGGAAGAGAGGTGAAAGTCGCAGTGGAATAAAAAGACAATATCAATGCCCATTGGAAGAGTGCTGGAGGTTACAGTGGAATAAAAAACAATATCAAAGAGCTGTGGAGCTGAGAGTGGTTTAAATTGACGGTTTTAATGCCCCTTGGAAGAGACATGGAGGTTACAGTAGATTGACAAGACTTTTTTAATGCCACTTGGAAAAGTGGTGGAGGTCGAAGTGGATTAAAAAGACAATATCAATGCCCCTTGGAAGAGTAGTGTTGGTCGCAGTGGAATAAAAAGACAATATCAATGCCCCTTGTAAGAGTGGTGGAGGTTACAGTGGGATAAAAAGACAATATCAATGCCCCATGCAAGAGCTGCGGAGTTGAGAGTGGTTTAAATTGACGGTTTTAATGCCCCTTTGAAGAGACGTGGAGTTCACAGTAGATTAACAAGACTGTTTTAATGCCCCTTGGAAGAGTGGTGGAGGTCGAAGTGGATTAAAAAGACAATGTCAATGCTCCTTGAAGGAGTGGTGGAAGTCTCAGTTGAATAAAAAGACAATATCAATTCCCCATGGAAGATCTTTGGAGTTCAGAGTGGTTTAACGATACGGTGTTAATGCTCGTTGAAAGAGATGTGGAGGTCACAGTAGCTTAGAAAGACGGTTTTAATGCCACAAGGAAGAGTGGTGGCGGTCGCAGTGGATTAAAAAGACAATATCAATGCCACTTGGAAGAGTGGTGGATGTAGCAGTGGAATAAAAAGACAATATCAATTCCACTTTGAAGAGTGGTGGAGGTTACAGTGGAATAAAAAGACAATATCAATGCCCAGTGGAAGAGAAGTCGAGGTCACAATAGCTTAAAAAGATGGTTTTAATGCCCCTTGGAATAGTGGTGGAGGTCGCAGTGGATTAAAAAGACAATATCAATGCCCCTTGGAAGAGTGGTGGAGGTCGCAGGGGAATAAAAATACAATATCAATGCCCCTTGGTAGAATGGTGGAGGTTACATTTGAATAAAAAGACAATATCAATGCCCAGTAGCAGAGATGTGGAGGTCACTGTAGCTTAACAAGACAGTTTTAATGCCCCTTGGAAGAATGGAGGAGGTCGCAGTGGAATAAAAGAACAATGTCAATGCCCCTTGGAAGAGTGGTGAGGGTTAGAGTTGAATAAAAAGACAATACCAATGCCCCTTGGAAGAGCTGTGGAGTTCAGAGTGGTTTAACCAGACGGTTTTATTGTCCCTTGGAAGAGACGTGGAGGTCACAGTAGCTTAACAAGATAGTTTTAATGCCCCTTGGAAAATTGGTGGAGGTCGCAGTGGATTAAAAAGACAATATCAATGCCCCTTGGAAGAGTTGTGGAGGTCGCAGTGGAATTAAAATACAATATTAATGCCCCATGGAAGGGACGTCGAGGTCACAGTAGCTAACAAGACGGTTTTAATGCCACTTGGAAGTGTGGTGGAGGTCGCAGTGGATTAGAAAGACAATATAAATGCCCCTTGGAAGAGTGGTGTAGGTCGCAGTGGAATAAAAAGTCAATATCAATGCCCCTTGGAAGAGTGGTTGAGGTTACAGTCGAATAAAAAGACAATATCAATGCTCCTTGGAAGAATTGTGGAGTACAGAATGGTTTAACCAGATGGTTTTATTGCCCCTTGGAAGAGACGTAGAGGTCACAGTAGCTTATCAAGACTGTTTTAATGCCCCTTAGAAGAGTGGTGAAGGTCGCAGTGGTTTAAAAAGACAATATCACTGCCCCTTAGTAGAGTGGTGGAGGTTACATTGGAATAAAAAGACAATATCAATGCCCCGTGGAATAGACATGGAGGTTACAGCAGCTTAACAAGACAGTTTTAATGCCCCTTGGGAGAGTGGTGGATGACGCAGTGGAATAAAAAGACAATATCAATGCCCCTTGGAAGAGTGGTGGAGGTCGCAGTGGAATAAAAAGACAATATCAATGCCCCGTGGAAGACACGTGGAGGTCACAGTAGCTTAACAAGACTGTTTTAATGCCCCTTGGAAGAGTGGTGGAGGTCACAGTGGATTTAAAAGAGAATATCAATGGCCATTGGAAGAGTGTTGGAGGTCGCAGTGGAATAAAAAGACAATATCAGTGACCCTTGGAAGTGGGGTGGACATTACCGTGGAATAAAAAGACAATATCAATGCCCCTTGGAAGAGTGGAGGAGTTTAAATTGGAATAAAAAGACAATATCAATTCCCCTTGGATGAGTGGTGGAGGTTTCAGTGGAATAGAAAGACAATATCAATGGCCCGTGGAAGAGACGTTGAGGTCACAGTAGTTTAGCAAGACGGTTTTAATGCCCCTTGGATGAGTGGTGGAGGTCACAGTGGATTAAAAAGACAATATCAATGCCCCTTGGAAGAGTGGTGTAGGTCGCAGTGGAATAAAAAGACAATATCAATGCCCCTTGGACTAGTGGTGGATGTTACAGTGGAATTAAAAGACAATACCAATGCCCCGTGGAAGAGATGTGGAGGTCACAGTAGCTTAACAAGATGGTTTTAATGCCCCTTGGAGGACTGGTGAAGGTCGCAGTGTAATAAGAAGACAATATAAATGCCCCTTGGAAGAGTGGTGGAGGTTACAGTGGAATAAAAAGACAATAATAATGCCCCTTAGAAGAGCTGTGGAGTTCAGAGTGGAATAAGCAGACGGTTTTAACACCCCTTGGAAGAGACGTAGTGGTCACAGTAACTTATCAAGACGGTTTTATTGCCCCCTGGTAGAGTGGTGGAGGTCGCAGTGGGTTAAAAAGACAATATTAATGCTCCTTGGAAGAGTGGTGGAGGTTGCAGTGGAGTAAAAAAACAATATAAATGCCCCTTGGAAGATTGGTGGAGGTTACAGTTGAATAAAAAGACAATATCAATGCCCCTTCGAAGACACGTGGAGGTCACAGTAGCTTAACAAGATGGTTTTAATGCCTTTTGGATTGGGGTGGAGTTCGCAGTGGACTAAAAAACAATATCAATGCCCCTTGGAAGAGTGGTGGAGGTCGCAGTAGAATAAAAAGACAATGTGAATGCCCCTTGGAAGAGTGGTGGAGGTTAGAGTGGAATAAAAAGACAATACAAATGCCCCTTGGAAGAGCTGTGGAGTTCAGAGTGGTTTAACCAGAAGATTTTAATGCCCCTTGGAAGAGACTTCGACGTCACAGTAGCTAAACAAGACCATTTTAATGCCACTTGGAAGAGTGGTGGAGGTCGAAGTGGATTAAAAAGACAATACCAATGCCCCTTGGAAGAGTGGTGGAGGTTACAGTGGAATAAGAAGACAATAACAATGCCCCTCGGAAGAGCTGTGGAGTTCAGATTGGTTTAACCAGACGCTTTTAATGCCCCTTGGAAGAGACATGGAGGTCACAGTAGCTTAACAAGACATTTTTAATGCCCCTTGGAAGAGTAGTGGAGGTCGCAGTGGATTTAAAAGACAATATAAATGCCCCTTAGAAGAAAGGTAGAAGTCGCAGTGGAATAAAAAGACAAGATCAATGCCCCTTGGAAGAGTGGTGGAGGTTACAGTGGAATAAAAAGACAATATCAATGCCCATTGGAAGAGTGTTTAAGTTCGCTCTGGAATAAAAAGACAAAATCAATGCCCCTTGGAAGAGTTTTGGAGGTTACAGAGGAAAAATAAGACAATATCAATGCCCCATGCAAGATCTGCTGAGTTGAGAGTGGTTTAAATTGACGGTTTTAATGCCCCTTTGAAGAGACGTGGAGTTCACAGTAGATTAACAAGACTGTTTTAATGTCCCTTGGAAGAGTGGTGGAGGTCGAAGTGGATTAAAAAGACAATGTCAATGCTCCTTGAAGGAGTGGTGGAAGTCTCAGTTGAATAAAAAGACAATATCAATTCCCCATGGAAGATCTTTGGAGTTCAGAGTGGTTTAACGATACTGTGTTAATGCTCGTTGAAAGAGATGTGGAGGTCACAGTAGCTTAGAAAGACGGTTTTAATGACACAAGGAAGAGTGGTGGCGGTCGCAGTGGATTAAAAAGACAATATCAATGCCACTTGGAAGAGTGGTGGATGTAGCAGTGGAATAAAAAGACAATATCAATTCCACTTTGAAGAGTGGTGGAAGTTACAGTGGAATAAAAAGACAATATCAATGCCCAGTGGAAGAGAAGTCGAGGTCACAATAGCTTAAAAAGATGGTTTTAATGCCCCTTGGAATAGTGGTGGAGGTCGCAGTGGATTAAAAAGACAATATCAATGCCCCTTGGAAGAGTGGTGGAGGTCGCAGGGGAATAAAAATACAATATCAATGCCCCTTGGTAGAATGGTGGAGGTTACATTTGAATAAAAAGACAATATCAATGCCCAGTAGAAGAGATGTGGAGGTCACTGTAGCTTAACAAGACAGTTTTAATGCCCCTTGGAAGAATGGAGGAGGTCGCAGTGGAATAAAAGAACAATGTCAATGCCCCTTGGAAGAGTGGTGAGGGTTAGAGTTGAATAAAAAGACAATACCAATGCCCCTTCTAAGAGCTGTGGAGTTCAGAGTGGTTTAACCAGACGGTTTTATTGTCCCTTGGAAGAGACGTGGAGGTCACAGTAGCTTAACAAGATAGTTTTAATGCCCCTTGGAAAATTGGTGGAGGTCGCAGTGGATTAAAAAGACAATATCAATGCCCCTTGGAAGAGTTGTGGAGGTCGCAGTGGAATTAAAATACAATATTAATGCCCCATGGAAGGGACGTCGAGGTCACAGTAGCTAACAAGACGGTTTTAATGCCACTTGGAAGTGTGGTGGAGGTCGCAGTGGATTAGAAAGACAATATAAATGCCCCTTGGAAGAGTGGTGTAGGTCGCAGTGGAATAAAAAGTCAATATCAATGCCCCTTGGAAGAGTGGTTGAGGTTACAGTCGAATAAAAAGACAATATCAATGCTCCTTGGAAGAATTGTGGAGTACAGAATGGTTTAACCAGATGGTTTTATTGCCCCTTGGAAGAGACGTAGAGGTCACAGTAGCTTATCAAGACTGTTTTAATGCCCCTTAGAAGAGTGGTGAAGGTCGCAGTGGTTTAAAAAGACAATATCACTGCCCCTTAGTAGAGTGGTGGAGGTTACATTGGAATAAAAAGACAATATCAATGCCCCGTGGAATAGACATGGAGGTTACAGCAGCTTAACAAGACAGTTTTAATGCCCCTTGGGAGAGTGGTGGATGACGCAGTGGAATAAAAAGACAATATCAATGCCCCTTGGAAGAGTGGTGGAGGTCGCAGTGGAATAAAAAGACAATATCAATGCCCCGTGGAAGACACGTGGAGGTCACAGTAGCTTAACAAGACTGTTTTAATGCCCCTTGGAAGAGTGGTGGAGGTCACAGTGGATTTAAAAGAGAATATCAATGGCCATTGGAAGAGTGTTGGAGGTCGCAGTGGAATAAAAAGACAATATCAGTGACCCTTGGAAGTGGGGTGGACATTACCGTGGAATAAAAAGACAATATCAATGCCCCTTGGAAGAGTGGAGGAGTTTAAATTGGAATAAAAAGACAATATCAATTCCCCTTGGATGAGTGGTGGAGGTTTCAGTGGAATAGAAAGACAATATCAATGGCCCGTGGAAGAGACGTTGAGGTCACAGTAGTTTAGCAAGACGGTTTTAATGCCCCTTGGAAGAGTGGTGGAGGTCACAGTGGATTAAAAAGACAATATCAATGCCCCTTGGAAGAGTGGTGTAGGTCGCAGTGGAATAAAAAGACAATATCAATGCCCCTTGGACGAGTGGTGGATGTTACAGTGGAATTAAAAGACAATACCAATGCCCCGTGGAAGAGATGTGGAGGTCACAGTAGCTTAACAAGATGGTTTTAATGCCCCTTGGAGGACTGGTGAAGGTCGCAGTGTAATAAGAAGACAATATCAATGCCCCTTGGAAGAGTGGTGGAGGTTACAGTGGAATAAAAAGACAATAATAATGCCCCTTAGAAGAGCTGTGGAGTTCAGAGTGGAATAAGCAGACGGTTTTAACACCCCTTGGAAGAGACGTAGTGGTCACAGTAACTTATCAAGACGGTTTTATTGCCCCCTGGTAGAGTGGTGGAGGTCGCAGTGGGTTAAAAAGACAATATTAATGCTCCTTGGAAGAGTGGTGGAGGTTGCAGTGGAGTAAAAAAACAATATAAATGCCCCTTGGAAGATTGGTGGAGGTTACAGTTGAATAAAAAGACAATATCAATGCCCCTTCGAAGACACGTGGAGGTCACAGTAGCTTAACAAGATGGTTTTAATGCCTTTTGGATTGGGGTGGAGTTCGCAGTGGACTAAAAAACAATATCAATGCCCCTTGGAAGAGTGGTGGAGGTCGCAGTAGAATGAAAAGACAATGTGAATGCCCCTTGGAAGAGTGGTGGAGGTTAGAGTGGAATAAAAAGACAATACAAATGCCCCTTGGAAGAGCTGTGGAGTTCAGAGTGGTTTAACCAGAAGATTTTAATGCCCCTTGGAAGAGACTTCGACGTCACAGTAGCTAAACAAGACCATTTTAATGCCACTTGGAAGAGTGGTGGAGGTCGAAGTGGATTAAAAAGACAATACCAATGCCCCTTGGAAGAGTGGTGGAGGTTACAGTGGAATAAGAAGACAATAACAATGCCCCTCGGAAGAGCTGTGGAGTTCAGATTGGTTTAACCAGACGCTTTTAATGCCCCTTGGAAGAGACATGGAGGTCACAGTAGCTTAACAAGACATTTTTAATGCCCCTTGGAAGAGTAGTGGAGGTCGCAGTGGATTTAAAAGACAATATAAATGCCCCTTAGAAGAAAGGTAGAAGTCGCAGTGGAATAAAAAGACAAGATCAATGCCCCTTGGAAGAGTGGTGGAGGTTACAGTGGAATAAAAAGACAATATCAATGCCCATTGGAAGAGTGTTTAAGTTCGCTCTGGAATAAAAAGACAAAATCAATGCCCCTTGGAAGAGTTTTGGAGGTTACAGAGGAAAAATAAGACAATATCAATGCCCCATGCAAGAGCTGCGGAGTTGAGAGTGGTTTAAATTGACGGTTTTAATGCCCCTTTGAAGAGACGTGGAGTTCACAGTAGATTAACAAGACTGTTTTAATGCCCCTTGGAAGAGTGGTGGAGGTCGAAGTGGATTAAAAAGACAATGTCAATGCTCCTTGAAGGAGTGGTGGAAGTCTCAGTTGAATAAAAAGACAATATCAATTCCCCATGGAAGATCTTTGGAGTTCAGAGTGGTTTAACGATACGGTGTTAATGCTCGTTGAAAGAGATGTGGAGGTCACAGTAGCTTAGAAAGACGGTTTTAATGCCACAAGGAAGAGTGGTGGCGGTCGCAGTGGATTAAAAAGACAATATCAATGCCACTTGGAAGAGTGGTGGATGTAGCAGTGGAATAAAAAGACAATATCAATTCCCCTTTGAAGAGTGGTGGAGGTTACAGTGGAATAAAAAGACAATATCAATGCCCAGTGGAAGAGACGTCGAGGTCACAGTAGCTTAAAAAGATGGTTTTAATGCCCCTTGGAATAGTGGTGGAGGTCGCAGTGGATTAAAAAGACAATATCAATGCCCCTTGGAAGAGTGGTGGAGGTCGCAGGGGAATAAAAATACAATATCAATGCCCCTTGGTAGAATGGTGGAGGTTACATTTGAATAAAAAGACAATATCAATGCCCAGTAGAAGAGATGTGGAGGTCACTGTAGCTTAACAAGACAGTTTTAATGCCCCTTGGAAGAATGGAGGAGGTCGCAGTGGAATAAAAGAACAATGTCAATGCCCCTTGGAAGAGTGGTGAGGGTTAGAGTTGAATAAAAAGACAATACCAATGCCCCTTGGAAGAGCTGTGGAGTTCAGAGTGGTTTAACCAGACGGTTTTATTGTCCCTTGGAAGAGACGTGGAGGTCACAGTAGCTTAACAAGATAGTTTTAATGCCCCTTGGAAAATTGGTGGAGGTCGCAGTGGATTAAAAAGACAATATCAATGCCCCTTGGAAGAGTTGTGGAGGTCGCAGTGGAATTAAAATACAATATTAATGCCCCATGGAAGGGACGTCGAGGTCACAGTAGCTAACAAGACGGTTTTAATTCCACTTGGAAGTGTGGTGGAGGTCGCAGTGGATTAGAAAGACAATATAAATGCCCCTTGGAAGAGTGGTGTAGGTCGCAGTGGAATAAAAAGTCAATATCAATGCCCCTTGGAAGAGTGGTTGAGGTTACAGTCGAATAAAAAGACAATATCAATGCTCCTTGGAAGAATTGTGGAGTACAGAATGGTTTAACCAGATGGTTTTATTGCCCCTTGGAAGAGACGTAGAGGTCACAGTAGCTTATCAAGACTGTTTTAATGCCCCTTAGAAGAGTGGTGAAGGTCGCAGTGGTTTAAAAAGACAATATCACTGCCCCTTAGTAGAGTGGTGGAGGTTACATTGGAATAAAAAGACAATATCAATGCCCCGTGGAATAGACATGGAGGTTACAGCAGCTTAACAAGACAGTTTTAATGCCCCTTGGGAGAGTGGTGGATGACGCAGTGGAATAAAAAGACAATATCAATGCCCCTTGGAAGAGTGGTGGAGGTCGCAGTGGAATAAAAAGACAATATCAATGCCCCGTGGAAGACACGTGGAGGTCACAGTAGCTTAACAAGACTGTTTTAATGCCCCTTGGAAGAGTGGTGGAGGTCACAGTGGATTTAAAAGAGAATATCAATGGCCATTGGAAGAGTGTTGGAGGTCGCAGTGGAATAAAAAGACAATATCAGTGACCCTTGGAAGTGGGGTGGACATTACCGTGGAATAAAAAGACAATATCAATGCCCCTTGGAAGAGTGGAGGAGTTTAAATTGGAATAAAAAGACAATATCAATTCCCCTTGGATGAGTGGTGGAGGTTTCAGTGGAATAGAAAGACAATATCAATGGCCCGTGGAAGAGACGTTGAGGTCACAGTAGTTTAGCAAGACGGTTTTAATGCCCCTTGGAAGAGTGGTGGAGGTCACAGTGGATTAAAAAGACAATATCAATGCCCCTTGGAAGAGTGGTGTAGGTCGCAGTGGAATAAAAAGACAATATCAATGCCCCTTGGACGAGTGGTGGATGTTACAGTGGAATTAAAAGACAATACCAATGCCCCGTGGAAGAGATGTGGAGGTCACAGTAGCTTAACAAGATGGTTTTAATGCCCCTTGGAGGACTGGTGAAGGTCGCAGTGTAATAAGAAGACAATATCAATGCCCCTTGGAAGAGTGGTGGAGGTTACAGTGGAATAAAAAGACAATAATAATGCCCCTTAGAAGAGCTGTGGAGTTCAGAGTGGAATAAGCAGACGGTTTTAACACCCCTTGGAAGAGACGTAGTGGTCACAGTAACTTATCAAGACGGTTTTATTGCCCCCTGGTAGAGTGGTGGAGGTCGCAGTGGGTTAAAAAGACAATATTAATGCTCCTTGGAAGAGTGGTGGAGGTTGCAGTGGAGTAAAAAAACAATATAAATGCCCCTTGGAAGATTGGTGGAGGTTACAGTTGAATAAAAAGACAATATCAATGCCCCTTCGAAGACACGTGGAGGTCACAGTAGCTTAACAAGATGGTTTTAATGCCTTTTGGATTGGGGTGGAGTTCGCAGTGGACTAAAAAACAATATCAATGCCCCTTGGAAGAGTGGTGGAGGTCGCAGTAGAATGAAAAGACAATGTGAATGCCCCTTGGAAGAGTGGTGGAGGTTAGAGTGGAATAAAAAGACAATACAAATGCCCCTTGGAAGAGCTGTGGAGTTCAGAGTGGTTTAACCAGAAGATTTTAATGCCCCTTGGAAGAGACTTCGACGTCACAGTAGCTAAACAAGACCATTTTAATGCCACTTGGAAGAGTGGTGGAGGTCGAAGTGGATTAAAAAGACAATACCAATGCCCCTTGGAAGAGTGGTGGAGGTTACAGTGGAATAAGAAGACAATAACAATGCCCCTCGGAAGAACTGTGGAGTTCAGATTGGTTTAACCAGACGCTTTTAATGCCCCTTGGAAGAGACATGGAGGTCACAGTAGCTTAACAAGACATTTTTAATGCCCCTTGGAAGAGTAGTGGAGGTCGCAGTGGATTTAAAAGACAATATAAATGCCCCTTAGAAGAAAGGTAGAAGTCGCAGTGGAATAAAAAGACAAGATCAATGCCCCTTGGAAGAGTGGTGGAGGTTACAGTGGAATAAAAAGACAATATCAATGCCCATTGGAAGAGTGTTTAAGTTCGCTCTGGAATAAAAAGACAAAATCAATGCCCCTTGGAAGAGTTTTGGAGGTTACAGAGGAAAAATAAGACAATATCAATGCCCCATGCAAGAGCTGCGGAGTTGAGAGTGGTTTAAATTGACGGTTTTAATGCCCCTTTGAAGAGACGTGGAGTTCACAGTAGATTAACAAGACTGTTTTAATGCCCCTTGGAAGAGTGGTGGAGGTCGAAGTGGATTAAAAAGACAATGTCAATGCTCCTTGAAGGAGTGGTGGAAGTCTCAGTTGAATAAAAAGACAATATCAATTCCCCATGGAAGATCTTTGGAGTTCAGAGTGGTTTAACGATACGGTGTTAATGCTCGTTGAAAGAGATGTGGAGGTCACAGTAGCTTAGAAAGACGGTTTTAATGCCACAAGGAAGAGTGGTGGCGGTCGCAGTGGATTAAAAAGACAATATCAATGCCACTTGGAAGAGTGGTGGATGTAGCAGTGGAATAAAAAGACAATATCAATTCCCCTTTGAAGAGTGGTGGAGGTTACAGTGGAATAAAAAGACAATATCAATGCCCAGTGGAAGAGACGTCGAGGTCACAGTAGCTTAAAAAGATGGTTTTAATGCCCCTTGGAATAGTGGTGGAGGTCGCAGTGGATTAAAAAGACAATATCAATGCCTCGTGGAAGAGACTTGGAGGTCAGAGTAGCTTAACAAGTTGGTTTTAATGCCCCTTGAAAGAGAGGTGGAGGTCGCAGTGGAATAAAAAGACAATATCAGTGCCCCTTGGAAGAGTGGTGGAGGTTACAGTGGATTAAAAAGACAATATCAATGCCCCTTGGAAGAGTGGTGGAGGTCGCAGTGGAATAAAAAGACAATATCAACGCCCCGTGGAAGAGACGTGGAGGTCACAGTAGCTTAACAAGACGGTTTTAATACTCCTTGAAAGAGAGGTGTAGGTCGCAGTTGATTAAAAAGACAATATCAATGTCGCTTGGAAGAGTGGTGGAGTTCGCAGTGGATTAAAAAGACACTATCAATGCCCCTTGGAAGAGTGGTGGAGATCGCAGTGGATAAAAAGACAATATCAACGCCCCGTGGAAGAGACGTGGAGATCAGAGCTTCACAAGACGGTTTTAATGCTTCTTGGAAGAGAGGTGGAGGTCGCAGTTGATTAAAAAGACAATATCAATGCCCCTTGGATGAGTCGTGGACGTCGCAGAGGAATAAAAAGACAATATCAATGCACTTGGAAGAGTGCAGGAGGTTACAATGGAATAAAAAGACATTGTCAATGCCCCTTGGAAGAGCTGTGGAACTCAGAGCGGTTTAACCAGACGGTTTTAATGCCCCTTGGAAGAGACTTGGAGGTCACAGTAGCTTAACAAGACGGTTTTAATGCCCCTTGGAAGAGTGGTGGTGGTCGCAATGGAATAAAAAGACAATATCAATGCCCTGTGGAAGAGTGGTGGAGGTCGCAGTGGAAAACAGAGACAATATCAATGCCCCTTGGAAGAGTGGTGGAGGTTACAGTCGATTAAATAGACAATATCAATGCCTCTTGGAAGAGCTGTGGAGTACAGAGTGGTTTAACCAGACGGTTTAATGCCCCTTGGAAGAGACGTGGAGGTCACAGTAGCTTATCAAGACTGTTTTATTACCCCTTGGAAGAGTGGTGGAGGTCGCAGTGGATTAAAAAGACAATATCAATTCCCCTTAGAAGAGTGGTGGAGGTCGCAGTGGAATAAAAAGACAATATCAATTCCCCTTGGAAGAGATGTGGTGGTCGTAGTGCAATAAAAAGACAATATCAATGCCTCGTGGAAGAGACTTGGAGGTCAGAGTAGCTTAACAAGTTGGTTTTAATGCCCCTTGAAAGAGAGGTGGAGGTCGCAGTGGAATAAAAAGACAATATCAGTGCCCCTTGGAAGAGTGGTGGAGGTTACAGTGGAATAAAAAGACAATATCAATGACTCTTGGAAGAGTGGTGGAGGTCGCAGTGGAATAAAAAGACAATATCAGTGCCCCTTGGAAGAGTGGTGGAGGTCGCAGTAAAATAAAAAGACAATACCAATGCCCCTTGGAAGAGTGGTGGAGGTTACAGTGGAAAAAAAAGACAATATCAATGCCCCTTGGAAGAACTGTGGAGTTCACAGTGGTTTAACCAGAAGGTTTTAAGGCACCGCGGAATAGACCTGGAGGTCACAGTAGCTTAACAAGACGGTCTTAATGCTTCTTGGAAGAGAGATGGAGGTCGCAGTGGATTAAAAAGACAAAATCAATGCCCCTTGGAAGAGTGGTCGAGGTTACAGTGGAACAAAAAGACAATATCAATGCCTCTTGCAAGAGCTGTGGAGTTCAGAGTGGTTTAGATTGACGGTTTTAATGCCCCTTGGAAGAGACGTGGAGGTCACAGTAGCTTAACAAGACGGTTTTAATGCCCCTTGGAAGAATGGTGGAGGTCGCAGTGGATTAAAAAGACATTATCGATGCCCCTTGGAAGAGTGGTGGAGGTCGCAGTGGAATAAAAAGAAAATATCAGTGCCCCTTAGATGAGTGGTGGAGGTTACAGTGGAAAAAAAAGACAATATCAATGTTCCTTAGAAGAGGATTGAAGGTCGCAGTGGAATAAAAGGACAATATCAATGTCCCTTGGAAGAGTGGTGGAGGTTACAGAGGAATAAGAAGTCAATATCAATGCCCTGTGTTAGAAACTTGGAGGTCACCGTAGCTTAACATGACGGTTTTAATGCCCCTTGGAAGAGTCGTGGACGTCGCAGAGGAATAAAAAGACAATATCATTGCACTTGGAATAGTGCAGAAGGTTACAATGGAATAAAAAGACAATATCAATGCCCTGTGGAAGGGACGTGGAGGTCACAGTAGCATAACAAGACGGTTTTAATGCCCATTGGATGAGTGGAGGAGGTCGCAGTGGATAAAAAAGACAATATCAAACCCCTTGGAAGAGTGGTGGAGGTCGCAGTGGAAAACAGAGACAATATCAATGCCCCTTGGAAGAGTGGTGGAGGTTACAGTGGAATAAGAAGACAATATCAATGCCCCATGGAAGAGTTGTGGAGGTCACTGTAGCTTAACAAGATGGTCTTAATGCCCCTTGGAAGAGTGGTGGAGGTCGTAGTGGAATAAATAGACAGTGTCAATGCCCCTTGGAAGAGTGGTGGAGGTTAGAGTGGAATAAAAAGACAATACCAGTGCTCCTTGGAATAGCTGTGGAGTTCAGAGTGGTTTAAATTGACGGTTTTAATGCCCCTTGGAAGAGACGTGGAGGTCACAGTGGATTAAAAAGACAATATCAATGCCCCTTGGAAGAGTGGTGGAGGTCACAGTGGATTAAAAAGACAATATCAGTGCCCCTTGAAAGAGTGGTGGAGGTCGCAGTGAAATAAAAAGACAATATCAATGCCTCTTGAAAGAGCTATGGAGTTCAGAGTGGTTTAACCAGACGGTTTTAATGCCCCTTGGAAGAGACGTGGAGGTCACAGTAGCTTATCAAAACTGTTTTAATGCCCCTTGGAAGAGTGGTGGAGGTCGCAGTAAAATAAAAAGACAATACCAATGCCCCTTGGAAGAGTGGTGGAGGTTATAGTGGAATAAAAAGACAATATCAATGGCCCTTGGAAGAGTTGTGGAGTTCACTGTGGTTTAACCAGAAGGTTTTAAGGCACCGTGGAATAGACCTGGAGGTCACAGTAGCTTAACAAGACGGTCTTAATGCTTCTTGGAAGAGAGATGGAGGTCGCAGTGGATTAAAAAGACAAAATCAATGCCCCTTGGAAGAGTGGTCGAGGTTGCAGTGGAATAAAAAGACAATATCAATGCCTCTTGCAAGAGCTGTGGAGTTCAGAGTGGTTTAGATTGACGGTTTTAATGCGCCTTGGAAGAGACGTGGAGGTCACATTAGCTTAACAAGACGATTTTAATGCCCCTTGGAAGAATGGTGGAGGTCGCAGTGGATTAAAAAGACATTATCGATGCCCCTTGGAAGAGTGGTGGAGGTCGCAGTGGAATAAAAAGAAAATATCAATGCCCCTTAGATGAGTGGTGGAGGTTACAGTGGAAAAAAAGACAATATCAATGTTCCTTAGAAGAGGAGTGAAGGTCGCAGTGGAATAAAAAGACAATATCAATGTCCCTTGGAAGAGTGGTGGAGGTCGCAGTGGATTAAAAAGACAATATCAATGCCCCTTTGAAGAGTGGTGGAGGTTACAGTGGAATAAGAAGTCAATATCAATGCCCTGTGTAAGAAACTTGGAGGTCACAGTAGCTTAACACGACGGTTTTAATGCCCCTTGGAAGAGTCGTGGACGTCGCAGAGGAATAAAAAGACAATATCAATGCACTTGGAAGAGTGCAGAAGGTTACAATGGAATAAAAAGACATTATCAACGCCCTGTGGAAGGGACGTGGAGGTCACAGTAGCATAACAAGACGGTTTTAATGCCCATTGGAAGAGTGGTGGAGGTCGCAGTGGATAAAAAAGACAATATCAAAGCCCCTTGGAAGAGTGGTGGAGGTCGCAGTGGAAAACAGAGACAACATCAATGCCCCTTGGAAGAGTGGTGGAGGTTACAGTGGAATAAAAAGACAATATCAATGCCCAATGGAAGAGTTGTGGAGGTCACTGTAGCTTAACAAGATGGTCTTAATGCCCCTTGGAAGAGTGGTGGAGGTCGCAGTGGAATAAATAGACAGTGTCAATGCCCCTTGGAAGAGTGGTGGAGGTTAGAGTGGAATAAAAAGACAATACCAGTGCTCCTTGGAAGAGCTGTGGAGTTCAGAGTCATTTAAATTGACGGTTTTAATGCCCCTTGGAAGAGACGTTGAGGTCACAGTGGATAAAAAGACAATATCAATGCCCCTTGGAAGAGTGGTGGAGGTCGCAGTGGATTAAAAAGACAATATCAATGCCCCTTGGAAGAGTGGTGGAGGTCGCAGTGGAATAAAAAGACAATATCAATGCCCCGTGGAAGGGACGTGGAGGTCACAGTAGCTTCACAAGACGGTTTTAATGCCCCTTGGAAGAGAAGTGGAGGTCGCAGTTGATTAAAAAGACAATATCAATGCCCCTTGGAAGAGTGGTGGAGGTCGCAGTGGAATAAAAAGACAATATCAATGCCGCTTGGAAGAGTGGTGGATGTTACAGTCGAATAAAAAGACAATATCAATGACTTTTATAAGAGCTGTGGAGATCAAAGTGTTTAACCAGACGGTTTTAATGCCCCTTGGAAGAGACGAGGAGGTCACAGTAGCTTAACAAGACTGTTTTAATGCCCCTTGGAAGAGTGGTGGAGATCGTTGTGGATTTAAAAGACAATATCAATGCCCCTTAGAAGTGTTTTGGAGGTCGCAGTGGAATAAAAAGACAATATCAATTCCCCTTAGAAGATTGGTGGAGGTTACAGTGGAATAAAAAGACAATATCAATGCCCCTTGGAAGAGAGGTGGAGGTTACATTAGAATAAAAAAACAATATCAATACCCTGTGTAAGAAACTTGGAAGTCACAGTAGCTTAACAAGACGGTTTTAATGCCCCTTGGAAGAGTCGTGGACGTCGCAGAGGAATAAAAAGACAATATCAATGCACTTGGAAGAGTGCAGAAGGTTACAATGGAATAAAAAGACATTGTTAATGACCCTAGGAAGAGCTGTGGAGCTCAGAGCAGTTTAACCAGACGGTTTTAATGCCCCTTGGAAGAGACTTGGAGGTCACAAAGCTTAACAAGACGGTTTTAATGCCCCTTGGAACAGTGGTGGAGGTTGCAATGGAATAAAAAGACAATATCAATGCCCCGTGGAAGGGACGTGGAGGTCACAGTAGCATAACAAGAAGGTTTTAATGCCCATTGGAAGAGTGGTGGAGGTCGCAGTGGATAAAAAAGAGAATATCAAAGCCCCTTGGAAGAGTGATGGAGGTCGCAGTTTAAAACAGAGACAATATCAATGCCCCTTGGAAGAGAGGTGGATGTTACAGTCGAAAAAAAAGACTATATCAATGCCTCTTGGAAGAGCTGTGGAGTACAGAGTGGTTTAACCAGACGGTTTAATGCCCCTTGGAAGAGACGTGGAGGTCACAGTAGCTTATCAAGACTGTTTTAATGCCCCTTGGAAGAGATGTGGAGGTCGCAGTGGAATAAAAAGACAATATCAATGCCCCTTGGAAGAGTGGTCGTTGTTACAGTGGAATAAAAAGACAATATCAATGATCGTTGGAAGAGTGGTGGAGGTCACAGTGGAATAAAAAGATAATATTAATGCCCCTTGGAAGAGCTGTTGAGTTCAGAGAGGTATAACCAGACGGTTTTAACGCTCCTTGGAAGTGACGTGGAGGTCACAGTAACTTAACAAGACGGTTATAATGCCCTTGGAAGAGTGGTGGAGGTCGCAGTGGAATAAAAAAACAATATCAATGCCCCTTGTAAGATTGGTGGAGGTTGCAGTGGATTAAAAAGACAATATCAATGCCCATTGGAAGAGTGGTGGTGGTTACGGTGGAATAAAAAGACAATACCAGTGCTCCTTAGAAGAGCTGTGGAGTTCAGAGTGAATTAAATTGACGGTTTTAAAGCCCCTTGGAAGAGTGGTGGAGGTCGCAGTGGATTCAAAATACAATATCAATGCCACTTGGAAGAGTGGTGGAGTTCGCAGTGGAATAAAAAGACAATATCAATGCCCCGTGGAAGGGACGTGGAGGTCACAGGAGCTTCACAAGACGGTTTTAATGCCCCTTTTTAAGAGAGGTGGAGGTCGCAGTTGATTAAAAAGACAATATTAATGCCCCTTGGAAGAGTGGTGGAGGTCGCAGTGGAGTAAAAAGACAATATCAATGCTGCCTGGAAGAGTAGTGGATGTTGCAGTCGAAGAAAAAGACAATATCAATGCCTCTTGTAAGAGCTGTGGAGTTCAGAGTGTTTAACCAGATGGTTTTAATGCCCTTTGGAAGAGACGAGGTGGTCACAGTAGCTTAACAAGACTGTTTTATTGCCCGTTGGAAGAGTGGTGGAGATCGTTGTGGATTTAAAAGACAATATCAATGACCCCTTAGAAGAGTGGTGGCGGTTGCAGTGGAATAAAAAGACAATATCAATGCCCCTTGGAAGATTGGTGGAGGTTACAGTGGAATAAAAAGACAATATCAATGCCCTTTGGAAGAGTGGTGGACTTTACAGTGGAATAAAAAGACAATATCAATGCCCTGTGTAAGAAACTTGGAGGTCAGAGTAGCTTAACAAGACTGTTTTAATGCCCCTTGGAAGAGTCGTGGACGTTGCAGAGTAATAAAAAGACAATATCAATGCACTTGGAAGAGTGCTGAAGGTTACAATGGAATAAAAAGACATTGTCAATGCCCCTTGGAAGAGCTGTGGAGTTCAGAGTGGTTTAACCAGATGGTTTTATTGACCCTTGGAAGAGACGTTGATGTCACAGTAGATTAACAAGACGGTTTTAATGCCCCTTGGAAGAGTGGTGGAGGTCGCAGTGCATTAAAAAGACAATATCAATACCCATTGGTAGAATGGTGGAGGTTACAGTGGAATAAAAAGACAATATCAATGCCCCTTGGAAGAACTGTGGAGTTCAGAGTGGTTTAACCAGACGGTTTTAATGCCCCTTGGAAGAGATGTGGAGGTCACAGTAGCTTAACAAGACTGTTTTAAGGCCTCTTGGAAGAGTGGTGGAGGTCGCAGTGGATTAAAAAGACAATATCAATGCCCCAAAGAAGAGAGGTGGAAATCCCAGTTGAATAAAAAGACAATATCAATACCCCTAGGAAGAGTGGTGGAGGATACAGTGGAATAAAAATACAATATCAATGCCCAGTGGAATAGACATGGAGGTTACAGTAGCTAAACAAGATGTTTTTAATGCACCTTGGAAGAGTGGTGGAAGTCATAGTGGAATAAAAAGACAATATCAATGCCCCTTGAAAGAGTGCTGTAGGTTACAGTGGAGTAAAAAGACAATATCAATGCCTCTTGCAAGAGCTGTGGGGCTCAGAGTGGTTTAAATTGACGATTTTAATGCACCTTGGAAGAGACGAGGAGGTCACAGTAGCTTAACAATACGGTTTTAATGCCACTTGGAAGAGTGGTGGAGGTCGCAGTGGATTAAAAAGACAATATCAATGCCCCTTGGAAGAGTGGTGGAGGTCGCAGTGGAATAAAAAGACAATATCAATGCCCCCTGGAAGAGTGGTGGAGGTTACAGTTAAATAAAAAGACAATGTCATTGCCCCTTGGAACAGTGGTGGAGGTTACAGTTAAATAAAAAGACAATATCAATGCCCCGTGGAAGAGATGTGGAGGTCACAATAGCTTAACAAGACGCTTTTAATGGCCCTTGGAAGAGTGGTGGAGGTCGCAGTGGATTAAAAAGACAATATCAATGAGCCTTGTAAGAGTGGTGGAGGTCGCAGAGGAATAAAAAGACATTATCAATTCCTCTTGCAAGAGTGGTGGAGGGCGCAGTGGAATAAAAAGCTAATATAAATGCCCCTTGGACGAGTGGTGGAGGTTACAGTGGAATAAAAAGACAATTTCAATGCCCTGTGGAAGAGACGTGGAGGCCACAGTAGCTTAGCATGACGGTTTTTAGGCTTCTTGGAAGAGTGGTGGAGGTCGCAGTGGATTAAAAAGACAATATCAATGCCCCTTAGAAGAGAGGTGGAAGTTGCAATGGAATTAAAAGACCATATCCTTGCCCCTTGGAAGAGTGGTGGAGGATACAGTTTAATAAAAAGACAATATCAATGCCCCGTGGAATAGACATGGACGTTACAGTAGCTAAACAAGATGTTTTTAATGCACCTTGGGAGAGTGGTGGAAGTCGTAGTGGAATAAAAAGACAATATCAATGCCCCTTGAAAGAGTGCTGTAGGTTACAGTGGAGTAAAAAGACAATATCAATGCCTCTTGCAAGAGCTGTGTAGTTCAGAGTGGATTAAATTGACGGTTTTAATGCACCTTGGAAGAGACGTGGAGGTCACAGTAGCTTAATAATACGGTTTTAATGCCCCTTGGAAGAGTGGTGGAGGTCGCAGTGGATTAAAAAGACAATATCAATGCCACTTGGAAGAGTGGTGAAGGTCCCTGTGGAATAAAAAGACAATATCAATGCCCCTTGGAAGAGTGGTGGAGGTTACGATGGAATAAAAAGACAATATCAATGCCCCGTGAAAGAGACGTCGAGGTCACAGTAGCTTAACAAGACGGTTTTAATGCCCCTTGGAAGAGAGGTGGAAGTTGCAGAGGAATAAAAAGACAATATCAATGCCCCTTGGAAGAGTGCTGGAGGTTACATTGGAATAAAAAGACAATATCAATGCCCCTTGCAAGAGCTGTGGAGTTCAGAGTGGTTTAAATTGACGGTTTTAATGCCCCTTAGAAAGGAAGTGGAGGTGACAGTAGCTTAACAAGACGGTTTTAATGCCGCTTGTAAGAGTGGTGGAGGTCGCAGTGGATTAAAAAGACAATATGAATGCCCCTTGGAAGAGTGGTGGAGGTCGCAGTGGAATAAAAAGACAATATCAATGCCCCTTGGAAGAGTGGTGGAGGTTACAGTTGAATAAAAAGACAATATCAATGTCCCTTGGAAGAGTGATGGAGGTTACAGTGGAATAAAAAGACAATGTCAATGCCCCTTGGAACAGTGGTGGAGGTTACAGTTAAATAAAAAGACAATATCAATGCCCCGTGGAAGAGATGTGGATGTAACAATAGCTTAACAAGACAGTTTTAATGCCCCTTGGAAGAGTGGTGGAGGTCGCAGTGGATTAAAAAGACAATATCAATGAGCCTTGGAAGAGTGATGGAGGTCGCAGTGGAATAAAAAGACATTATCATTGCCCCTTGGAAGAGTGGTGGAGGTCGCAGTGGAATAAAAAGACAATATAAATGACCCTAGGACGAGGGGTGGAGTTTACAGTGGAATAAAAAGACAATTTCAATGCCCCTTGGAAGAGACGTGGAGGTCACAGTAGCTTAACAAGACGGTTTTAATGCATCTTGGAGGACTGGTGGAGGTCGCAGTGGAATGAAAAGACAATATCAATGCCCCTTGGAAGAGTGACGGAGGTTTCAGTGGAATAAAAAGACAATAATAATGCCCCTTGGAAGAGCTGTGGAGTTCAGAGTGGTATAACCAGATGGTTTTAACGCTCCTTGGAAGAGACATGGAGGTCACAGTAACTTAACAAGACGGTTTTAATGCCCATTGGAAGAGACGTGAAGGTCACAGAAGCTTATCAAGACTGTTTTAAAGACCCTTGGAGGAGTGGTAGCGGTCGCAGTGGATAAAAAAGACAATATCAATGCCCCTTGGAAGAGCTGTGGAGTTCACAATAATTTAACCAGAAGGTTTTAAGGCACCATGGAATAGACGTGGAGGTCACAGTAGCTAAACAAGACGTATTTAATGCTTCTTGGAGGAGAGTTGGAGGTCGCAGTGGATTAAAAAGACAAAATCAATGCCCCTTGGAAGAGTGGTGGAGGTTACTGTGGAATAAAAAGACAATATCAATGCCTCTTGCAAGAGCTGTGGAGTTCAGAGTGGTTTAAATTGACGGTTTAATGCCCCTTGGAAGAGTGGTGGAGGTCGCAGTGGATTAAAAAGACATTATCGATGCCCCTTGGAAGAGAGGTGGAGGTCGCAGTGGAATAAAAAGAAAATATCAATGCCCCTTGGAAGAGTGGTGGAGGTCGCAGTGGAATAAAAAGACAATATCAATGCCCGTGGAAGGGACGTGGAGGTCACAGTAGCTTAACAAGACGGTTCTAATGCCCCTTGGAAGAGTGGTGGAGGTCGCAGTGGATTAAAAAGACTATCAAATCCCCTTGGAAGAGTGGTGGAGGTCGGAGTGGAAAAAAAAGACAATATCAATGCCCCTTGGAAGAGTGGTGGAGGTTACAGTTGAATAAAAAGACAATATCAATGCCTCTTGAAAGAGCTGTGGAGTTCAGATTGGTTTAACCATGCGGTTTTAATGCCCCTTGGAAGAGACGTGGAGGTCACAGAAGCTTATTACGACTGTTTTAAAGCACCTTGTAGGAGTGGTAGAGGTCGCAGTGGATTAAAAAGACAATATCAATGCCCCTTGGAAGAGTGGTGGAGGTTACAGTGGAATAAAAAGACAATATCAATGCCTCTTGGAAGAATGGTGGAGGTTACAGTGGAATAAAAAGACAATAACAATGACCCTTGGAAGAGTGGTGGAGGTTCCAATTAAATAAAAAGACAATATCAAAGCCCCTCGGAAGAGACGTGGAGATCACAGTGGAATAAAAAGACAATATTAATGCCCCTTGGAAGAGTGGTGGAGGTCGCAGTAAAATAAAAAGACAATATCAATGCCCCTTGGAATAGTGGTGAAGGTTAGAGTGGAATAAAAAGACAATATCAATGCCCCTTGGAAGAGCTGTGGAGTTCACAGTGGTTTAACCAGAAAGTTTTAATGCACCGTGGTATAGAGGTGGAGGTCACAGTAGCTTAACAAGACGGTTTCAATGCTTCTTGGAAGAGTGATGGAGGTCGCAGTGGATTAAAAAGACAATAACAATGCCCTGTGTAAGAAACTTGGAGGTCACAGTAGCTTAAAAAGGCGGTTTTAATGCCCCTTGGAAGAGTCGTGGACGTCGCAGAGGAATAAAAAGACAATATCAATGCACTTGGAAGAGTGCAGAAGGTTACAGTGGAATAAAAATACAATGTAAATGCCCCTTGGAAGAGCTGTGGAGCTCAGAGCGGTTTAACCAGACGGTTTTAATGCCCCTTGGAAGAGACTTGTACGTCACAGTAGCTTAACAAGATGGTTTTAATGCCCCTTGGAAGAGTGGTGGAGGTCACAGTGGAATAAAAATACAATATCAATGCCCCTTGAAAGAGTGGTGGAAGTTACAGTGAAATAAAAAGACAATATCAATGCCCCTTGGAAGAGCTGTGGAGTACAGAGTGGTTTAACCAAATGGTTTTAGTGCCCCTTGGAAGAGACGTGGAGGTCACAGTAGGTTAACAAGACGGTTTTAATGCCCCTTGGAAGAGTGGTGGAGGTCGCAGTGGATTAAAAAGACAATATCAATGAACCTTGGAATAGTGGTGGAGGTCGCAGTGGAATAAAAAGACAATATCAATGCCCCTTGGAAGAGTGGTGGAGGTTACAGTGGAATAAAAAGACAATATCAATGCCTCTTGGAAGAGTGGTGGAGGTTACAGTGGAATAAAAAGACAATATCAATGCCCCGTGGAAGAGACGTGGACATCACAGTAGCTTAACAAGACGGTTTTAATGCCCTTGACAGAGTGGTGGAGGTCGCAGTGGAATAAAAAGACAATAACAATGCCCTGTGGTAGAGACGTGGAGGTCACAGTTGCTTAACAAGACGGTTTTAATGCCCTTTGGAAGAGTGGCGGAGGTCGCAGTGGAACAAAAAGACAATATCAATGCCCATTGGAAGAGTGGTGGAGGTCGCAGTGGAACAACCTCACTGGTACATGCTCTGCATAACTTCTCTGCTTGCTGTGTCTGCTGTAATCTAATGCTCTGCTTTACTGATTCACCTCACTGGTACATGCTCTGCATAACTTCTCTGGTTTATCTGTCCCACTCCATTCAATAACCACATATGTCTGTCCCTTCCCCACTATAGATCTTATCTGATTTTTAGAGGTGCTATACTGCAGAGACTAGAGTCCTAGCTCTGTGTTTGATCACCCAGCCATCTCCTGGTGAGACCACCAGCTGCTAATTTAGCCATATGCAGCTCCCACAATGCCCTTCACCTGATAGTTTAATGTGCCCTATTTATTTAGAAGCTCTGTAAGGGGTGCACTTGTGCTGGGGTGTGCACGCGTCTTCTTGTGCAAAGTGGCTTCGTAGATTAGTGGCAGTTATTTCAGAGGCAGTTAGTCAGGGCAGGAGTCAGGTAACCAACACTTTGACCACTTACTCTCTTTTAACTATGTTTCTGTTAGCTCTCACTTTTTCCTCTATAGTCCTCCACTTTCTAGTAACCGCTCAAATCCCTACACCTAGTAAGAAACTCTTCATCTCTCCCTCCATCCTCCCCATTCATCTCACCTCCTCCTCCAAATTATTCCTAAACACTCAATCCTGGATCTCCAAACACAGACAGCCACCTCATGCTCTCTCTTGCTCCCACCTGCTAACACTTTCTCTGCTCCTCCTCACTGCTGGAGATATCTCTCCAAATCCTGGTCCTCCTCGCCATAACCCCACAGTTACTTCTTCCTCCTATCCACGCCCTTCCGCAAACTGTCGCAACCCTTCTAACCTCATATCCATCCAACCAATCCCCACTCCCTTAGTTGATCTAACAGGAGCTCTATGGAACGCTCGCTCTGTCTGCAACAAACTTCCTTCATCAACGATCTTTTCATTACAAACAAACTTTCCTTCCTCACCATCACTGAAACCTGGCTCACCCCCTCTGACACAGCCTCCCCAGCTGCACTTTCATATGGCGGATTCCACCTTTCCCACACCCCTCGCCCCAACAGCAAACATGGCGGACGCATAGGTTTTCTCCTATCAGAACACTGCGCTTTCACCCAAATCCCACTGCCACCCTCCGTTACACTCCCCTCTTTTGAGGTGCACTGTGTGTGCATCTATTCCCCCTCCAACCTCCAACTGGCTGTCTTTTACCGACCCCCAGGGCAAGCCACCACCTTCTTAGACCACTTCACCACCTGGCTGCTTCACTTCCACTCCACTGACATCACCACTATCATAATGGGTGACTTCAACATCCCCATTAACACTTCCCACTCGTCTGTCTCTAAGTTCCTATCTCTCACTTCCTCCTTCGGACTCACTCAATGGTCTTCCACACCCACCCACAAAGATGGCCACACACTGGACCTCATCTTCACCCGCCTCTGTTCCCTATCTAACCTCTCTAACTCACCTCTCCCTCTCTCTGATCACAGCCTACTTACATTCTCTTCTCTCTCCTCCCCGGGGCAACAATCCCCACTCCACAAACTTGCATACCCTCGCTGAAATCTCAAACACCTTGACTTACACTCACTCTCTGAATCCCTCCTCCCTCTTAAATTCCTTACACGATGCAGACGTTGCTGCTGCTCCATATAACACCACAACCCTGGCACACTAAACTTACTAAATAACTGCGCCGGGCCTCCAGGGTTGCGGAGCGGAGATGGAAAAGGTCTCACTCCATCGAGCACTTCATCGCATTCAAGCAATCCCTCACTAATTTCAAGTCCGCACTCACTACAGCAAAACAAATCTACTTCTCATCTCTCATATCCTCCCTATCTCACAACCCTAAACAGCTATTTAACACTTTCAACTCTCTCCTTCGTCCCCCAGCACCTCCTCCCTCTTCTCTCATCTCAACCGACGACTTTGCCTCATTCTTCAAACAGAAGATTGACACCATCAGACAAAACTTTTGCCTTAAGTCCACACAACCCCTCCTCATATCTATTAAACCCTCCTCATCCAAACCCCACTTCTCCACCATTACAGAAGGTCAAGTCTCCTCTTTACTCTCCAAATCACACCTCACCACCTGTGAACTTGACCCAATCCCATCCCACCTCATCACTAACCTTACCACAGTCTTCATCCCAACCCTAACCCATCTCTTCAATCTGTCACTAACAACCGGTGTCTTACCCTCATGTTTCAAACATGCAGCAATCACACCCATCCTCAAAAAGCCCTCCCTTGACCCTTCCTCTCAGACTAGCTACCACCCCATATCACTCCTCCCCTTTGCCTCAAAACTACTAGAACAACATGTCCACCTTGAACTGTCCTCTCACCTCTCCTCCTGCTCCCTCTTCGACTGCCTGCAATCTGGCTTCCGACCGCATCACTCGACTGAAACTGCCCTGACCAAACTCACCAACAACCTTCTAAATGCCAAATCCAAGCGACACTACTCCATCCTCCTCCTTCTGGACCGGTCATCTGCCTTTGACACAGTGGACCATTCCCTCTTACTCCAGATTCTCTCATCTCTTGGCATCACGGACTTGGCTCTATCTTGAATCTCCTCATATTTAACAGACAGGACATTCAGCGTCTCGCACTCATGCACCACCTCCTCATCTCGCCCCCTATCTGTCGGTGTCCCCCAAGGTTCAGTTCTAGGACCTCTGCTCTTCTCCATCTACACCTTTGGCCTGGGACAGCTCATAGAGTCTCACGGTTTTCAGTATCACCTCTATGCTAACGACACACAGATCTACCTCTCTGGACCCAATATCTCCTCCCTACTAACCAAAATCCCATAATGTCTGTCTGCCATGTCATCCTTCTTCTCTGACAGATTTCTAAAAATCAACATGGATAAAACAGAGTTCATCATCTTTTCACCCTCTCATTCACATCCCCCATCTGACCTAGCCTTCAACGTCAATGGCTGTTCATTCTCCCCAGTCCCACAAGCTCGCTGCCTTGGAGTAACCCTGGACTCTGATTTCTCCTTCAAGCCACATATCCAAGCCCTTTCCACTTCCTGCCGACTCCAACGCAAAAACATCTCCCGGACCCGTGCATTCCTCAGCAAAGACTCTGCAAAAACACTAGTGCATGCCCTCATCATATCCCGCCTCGAATGCTGAAACCTCCTGCTCCGTGGCCTCCCTTACAACACTCTTGCGCCTCTCCAATCTATCCTCTCTGTCAATCTCTTCACTGGCTCCCCATTGTCCAGAGAATCCAGTTCAAAATTCTAACCATGACATACAAAGCCATCCACAACCTGTCTCGCCCATACATCTGTGAACTAGTCTCCCGGTACTTACCTGCACGCAACCTCCGATCCTCACAAGATCTCCTTCTCTACTCCCCTCTTATATCCTCCTCCCACAATTGTATACAAGATTTCTCCCTGCATCCCCCCTACTCTGGAACGCTCTACCCCAACACAACAGACCCTCGCTGACCGTGGAAAACTTCAAAAGAAACCTGAAGACCCACCTCTTCCGACAAGCCTACAACCTGCAGTAACCACCGTTGCACGACCAGTTCTACCCTCACCTAATGTATCCTCACCCATCCCTTCTAGAATGTGAGCCCTCACGGGCAGGGTCCTCGCTCCTCCTGTACAAGTCGCTGACTCGTTTTGTTAAGATTATGTAAATGCTTTTGTTATGTATATCCCTATCACATGTAAAGCGCCATGGAATAAATGGCGCTATAATAATTAATAATAATAATAATAATTATAAAAAGACAATATCAATTCCCATAGGAAAAGTGGTGGAGGTCACAGTAGCTTAAAAAAACGTTTTTAATGCCCCTTGGAAAAGTGGTGGAGGTCTCAGTGTATTGAAAAGACAATATCAATGCCCCTTGGAAGAGTGGTGGAGGTGGCAGTGGAACAAAAAGACAATATCAATGCCCCTTGGAAGAATGATGGAGTTCGCAGAGGAATAAAAAGACAATGTCAATGCCCCTTGGAAGAGTGGTGGAGGTTAGAGTGGAATAAATAGACAATACCAATGCCCCTTGGAAGAGCTGTGGAGTTCAGAGTAGTTTAATCAGATGGTTTTATTCCCCCTTGGAAGAGACGTGGAGGTCACAGTAGATAAACAAGACGGTTTTAATGCCCCTTGGAAAAGTGGTGCAGGTCACAGTGGATTAAAAAGACAATATCAATGCCCAGTGGAACACACGTGGAAGTCACAGTAGCTTAACAAGACAGTATTAACGCCCCTTGGAAGAGTGGTGGAGGTCGCAGTGGAATAAAAAGACAACATCAATGTCCCTTGAAAGAGTGGTGGAGGTTACAGTGAAATAAAAAGACAATATCAATGCCTCTTGAAAGAGCTATGGAGTTCAGAGTGGTTTAACCAGATGGTTTTAATGCCCCTTGGAAGAGTGGTGGCGGTCGCAGTGCATTAAAAAGACAATATCAATACCCCTTGGAAGAATGGTATAGGTTACAGTGGAATAAAAAGACAATATCAATGCCCCTTGGAAGAGCTGTGGAGTTCAGAGTGGTTTAACCAGACGGTTTTAATGCCCCTTGGAAGAGATGTGGAGGTCACAGTAGCTTAACAAGACTGTTTTAATGCCTCTTGGAAGAGTGGTGAAGGTCGCAGTGGATTAAAAAGACAATATCAATGCCCCTTAGAAGAGAGGTGGAAGTCGCAGTGGAATAAAAAGACAATATCAATACTGCTTGGAAGAGTGGTGGAGGATACAGTGGACTAAAAAGACAATATCAATGCCCCGTGGAATAGACATAGACGTTACAGTAGCTAAACAAGATGTTTTTAATGCACCTTGGGAGAGTGGAGGAAGTCGTAGTGGAATAAAAAGACAATATCAATGCCCCTTGAAAGAGTGCTGTAGGTTACAGTGGAATAAAAAGACAATATCAATGCCTCTTGCAAGAGCTGTGGAGTACAGAGTGGTTTAAATTGACGGTTTTAATGCACCTTGGAAGATACGTGGAGGTCACAGTAGCTTAACAATATCGTTTTAAAGCTCCTTGGAAGAGTGGTGGAGGTCATAGTGCATTAAAAAGACAATATCAATGCCACTTGGAAGAGTGGTGAAGGTCCCAGTGGAATAAAAAGGCAATATCAATGCCCCTTGGGAGAGTGGTGGAGGTTACAGTGGAAAAAAAAGACAATATCAATGCCCCGTCAAAGAGACGTGGAGGTCACAGAAGCTTAACAAGACCGTTTTAATGCCTCGTGGAATTGACGTGGAGGTCAAAGTAGCTTAACAAGACAGGTTTTAATGGCCCTTGGAAGAGTGGTGGAGGTCGCAGATGATTAAAAAGACAATATAAATGCCCCTTTGAAGAGTGGTGGAGGTCGCAGTGGAATAAAAAGACAATATCAATGCCACTTGGAAGAGTGGTGGAGGTAACATTGGATTAAAAAGACAATATCAATGCCCCTTGGAAGAGCAGTGGAGTTCAGAGTAGTTAAACCAGATGGTTTTAATGCCCATTGGAAGTGACGTGGAGGTCACAGTAGCTTAAAAAGACGTTTTTAATGCCCCTTGGAAAATAGGTGTAAGTTGCAGTGGAATAAAAAGACAATATCAATGCCTCTTGGAAGAGTTCTGGAGGTTACAGTGGAATTAAAAACAATATCAAAGCCCCTTGCAAGAGCTGTGGAGTTGAGAGTGGTTTAAATTGACGGTTTTAATGCACCTTGGAAGAGACGTGGAGGTCACAGTAAATTAACAAGACTGTTTTAATGCCCCTTGGAAGAGTGGTGGAGGTCGAAGTGGATTAAAAAGACAATGTCAATGCTCCTTAAAGGAGTGTTTGAAGTCTCCGTGGAATAAAAAGACAATGTCAATGCCCCTTGGAAGAGTGTTGGAGGTTACAGTGGAATAAAAAGACAATATCAATGCCCTGTGGAAGAGACATGGAGGTCACAGTAGCTTAACAAGACGGTTTTAATGCCGCTTGAAAGAGTAGTGGAGGTCGTAGTGGAAAAAAAAGACAATATCAATGCCCCTTGGAAGAGTGGTGGAGGATACAGTGGATTAAAAAGACAATATCAATGCCCCTTGGAAGATCTGTGGAGTTCAGATTGGATAACCATACGGTTTTAATGCCCCTTGCAAGAGACGTGGAGGTCACAGTAGCTTAACAAGACGGTTTTAATACCACATGGAAGAGTGGTGGAGGATGTAGTGGAATAAAAAGACAATATCAATGCCCCGTGGAAGAGACGTGGAGGTCACAGTAGCTTAACAAGATGGTTTTAATGCCCTTTGGAAAAGTGGTGGAGGTCGCAGTGGATTAAAAAGACAATATCAATGCCGTTTGGAAGAGTGGTGGAGGTGGCAGTGGAATAAAAATACAATATCAATGCCAATTGGTAGAGTGGTGGAGGTTACATTGTAATTTAGAGACAAAATCAATTCCCCGTGGAAGAGATGTGGTGGTCACTGTAGCTTAATAAGACAGTTTTAATGCCCCTTGGAAGAATGGTGGAGGTCGCAGTGGAATAAAAAGACAATGTCAATGCCCCTTGGAAGAGTGGTGGAGGTTAGAGTGGAATAAAAAGACAATACCAATGCCCCTTGGAAGAGCTGTGGAGTTCAGAGTGGTTTAACCAGACGGTTTTAATGCCCACTGGAAGTGACGTGGAGGTCACAGTAGGTTAAAAAGATGTTTTTAATGACCTTTGGAAAAGTGGTGGAGGTCGCAGTGGATTAAAAAGACGATATCAATGCCCCTTGGAAGAGTGGTGGAGGTGGCAGTGGGATAAAAAGACAATATCAATGCCCCTAGGAAGAATGATGGATGTCGCAGTGGAATATAAAGACAATGTCAATGCCCATTGGAAGAGTGGTGGAGCTTAGAGTGGAATAAAAAGACAACACCAATGCCCCTTGGAAGAGCTGTGGAGTTCAGAGTAGTTTAACCAGATGGTTTTATTGCCCCTTGGAAGAGACGTGGAGGTCAAAGTAGATTAACAAGACGGTTTTAATGCCCCTTGGAAAAGTGGTGGAAGTCACAGTGGATTAAAAAGACAATATCAATGCCCCGTGGAAGACACGTGGAGATCACAGTAGCTTAACAAGACAGTTTTAATGCCCCTTGGAAGAGTGGTGGAGGTCGCAGTTGAATAAAAAGACAATATCAATGCCCCTTGAAAGAGTGGTGGAGGTTACAGTGAAATAAAAAGACAATATCAATGCCTCTTGAAAGAGCTATGGAGTTCAGAGTGGCTTAACCAGACAGTTTTAATGCCCTTTGGAAGAGTGGTGGAGGTCGCAGTGCATTAAAAAGACAATATCAATACAACTTGGAAGAATGGTGGAGGTTGCAGTGGTATAAAAAGACAATATCAATTCCGCTTGGAAGAGCTGTGGATTTCAGAGTGGTTTAACCAGACGGTTTTAATGCCCCTTGGAAGAGATGTGGAGGTCACAGTAGGTTAAGAAGACTGTTTTAATGCTTCTTGGAAGAGTCGTGGAGGTCGCAGAGTATAAAAAAGACAATATCAATGCCCTTTAGAAGAGAGGTGGAAGTCGCAGTGGAATAAAAAGACAATATCAATACCCCTTGGAAGAGTGGTGGAGGATACAGGGGAATAAAAAGACAATATCAATGCCCCATGGAAAAGACATGGACGTTACAGTAGCTAAACAAGATGTTTTTAATGCACCTTGGGAGAGTGGTGGAAGTCGTAGTGGAATAAAAGACAATATCAATGCCCCTTGAAAGAGTGCTGTAGGTTACAGTGGAGTAAAAAGACAATATCTATGCCTCTTGTAAGAGCTATGGAGTTCAGAGTGGTTTAAATTGACAGTTTTAATGCACCTTGGAAGAGACGTGGAGGTCACAGTAGCTTAACAATGCGGTTTTAATGCACCTTGGAAGAGTGGTGGAGGTCGCAGTGAATAAAAAGACAATATCAATGCCACTTGGAAGAGGGGTGAAGGTCCCAGTGGAATAAAAAGACAACATCAATTCCCCTTAGAAGAGCCGTGGAGGTTACAGTGGAATAAAAAGACAATATCAATGTCCCGTGAAAGAGATGTGGAGGTCACAGTAGCTTAAAAAGACGGTTTTAATGCACCTTGGAAGAGAGGTGGAAGTTGCAGTGGAATAAAAAGACAATATCAATGCCCCTTGGAAGAGTGCTGGAGGTTACATTGGAATAAAAAGACAATATCAATGCCCCTTGCAAGAGCTGTGGAGTTCAGAGTGGTTTAAATTGACGGTTTTAATGCCCCTTGAAAGAGTGGTGGAGGTCGCAGTGGAATAAAAAGACAATATCAATGCCCCTTGAAAGAGTGGTGGAGGTTACAGTTGAATAGAAAGACAATATCAATGCCCCTTGGAAGAGTGATGGAGGTTACAGTGGAAAAAAAAGACAATATCAATGCCCCTTGGAACAGTGGTGGAGGTTACCGTGGAATAAAAAGACAATAAAAATGCCCCTTGGAAGAGCTGTGGAGTTCAGAGTGGTATAACCAGACGGTTTTAACGCTCCTTGGCAGAGACGTGGTGGTCACAGTAACTTAACAAGACGGTTTTAATGCCCTTTGGAAGAGTGGTGGAGGTCGCAGTGGAATTAAAAACAATATCAATGCCCCTTGGAAGATTGGTGGAGGTTACAGTGGAATAAAAAGACAATATCAATGCCCCGTGGAAGAGATGTGGAGAACTCTGTATCTTAACAATATGGTTTTAATGCCCCTTAGAAGAGTGGTGGAGGTCGAAGTGGAATAAAAAGACAATGTCAATGCCCCTTGGAAGAGTGGTGGAGGTTAGAGTGGAATAAAAAGACAATACAAATGCCCCTTGGAAGAGCTGTGGAGTTCTGAGTGGTTTAACCAGATGGTTTTAATGCCTCTTGGAAGAGAAGTCGACGTCACAGTAGCATAACAAGTCAGTTTTAATGCCCCTTGGAAGAGTGGTAGAGTTCGCAGTGAATTAAAAAGACAATATCAATGCCCCTTGGAAGAGTGGTGGAGGTCGCAGTGGAATAAAAAGACAATATCAATGCCCCGTGGAAGGGACGTGGAGGTCACAGTAGCTTAACAAGACAGTTTTAATGCCCCTTGGAAAAGTGGTGGAGGTTGCAGGGGATTAAAAAGACAATAACAATGCCCATTGGAAGAGTGGTGAAGGTCGCACTGGAATAAAAAGACAAAATCAATGCCCCTTGGAAGAGTGGTGGAGGTTACAATGGAACAAAAGGACAATATCAATGCCGCTTGGAAGAGCTGTGGAGTTCAGAGTGGTTTAACCAGACTGTTTTAATGCCCCTTGGAAGAGACGTGGAGGTCACAGTAGCTTAACATGACTGTTTTAATGCCCCTTGGAAGAGTGGTGGAGGTCGCAGTAGATTAAAAAGACAATATCAATGCCCCTTAGAAGAGAGGTGGAAGTCGCAGTGGAATAAAAAGATCATGTCAATGCCACTTGGAAGAGTGGTGGAGGTTACAGTGGAATAAAATGACAATATCAATGCCCCGTGGAATAGACATGGACGTGACAGTAGCTTTACAAGACGGCTTTAATGTCCCTTGGAAGAGTGGTGGAGGTAGCAGTGGATTAAAAAGACAATATCAATGCCCATTGGAAGAGTGGTAGAGGTCGCAGTGGAATAAAAAGACAAAATCAATGCCCCTTGGAAGAGTGGTGGAGGTTACAGTGGAATAAAAAGTCAATATCAATGCCCCATGGAAGAGTTGTGGAGGTTACTGTAGATTAACAAGATGGTCTTAATACCCCTTGGAAGAGTGGTGGAGGTTGCAGTGGAATAAATAGACAATGTCAATGCCCCTTGGAAGAGTGGTGGAGGTTAGAGTGGAATAGAAAGACAATACCAGTTCTCCTTGGAAAAGCTGAGGAGTTCAGAGAGTATTAAATTGACGGTTTTAATGCCCCTTGGAAGTGACGTGGAGGTCGCAGTGGATTAAAAAGACAATATCAATGCCCATTGGAAGAGTGGTGGAGGTCGCAGTGGATTAAAAAGACAATATCAATGCCCATTGGAAGAGTGGTGGAGTTCACAGTGCAATAAAAAGACAATATCAATGCCCGTGGTAGGGACATGGAGTTCAGAGTGTTTAACCAGACGGTTTTAATGCCCCTTGGAAGAGACAAGGAGGTCACAGTAGCTTAACAAGACTGTTTTAATGCCCCTTGGAAGAATGGTGGAGATCGTTGTGGATTTAAAAGACAATATCAATGCCCCTTAGAAGAGTGGTGGAGGTCGCAGTGGAATAAAAAGACAATATCAATGCCCCTTGGAAGATTGGTGGAGATTACAGTGGAATAAAAAGACAATAGCAGTGCCACTTGGAAGAGTGGTGGAGGTTACAGTGGAATAAAAAGACAATATCAATGCCCTGTGTAAGAAACTTGGAGGTCACAGTAGCTTAGCAAGACAGTTTTAATGCACCTTGGAAGAGTCGTGGACGTCGCAGAGGAATAAAAAGACAATATCAATGCACTTGGAAGAGTGATGGAGGTTACAGTGGACTAAAAAGACAATATCAATGCCCCTTGGAACAGTGGTGGAGGTTACAGTGGAATAAAAAGATTATAATAATGCTCCTTGGAAGAGCTGTGGAGTTCAGAGTGGTATAACCAGATGGTTTTACCTCTCCTTGGAAGAGACGGAGAGGTCACAGTAACTTAACAAGACGATTTTAATGCCCCTTGGAAGAGTGGTGGAGGTCGCAGTGGAATAAAAAAACAATATCAATGCCCCTTGGAAGATTGGTGGAGGTTACAGTAGAATAAAAAAACAATATCAATGCCCCGTGGAAGAGATGTGGAGATCTCTGTAGCTTAACAATATGGTTTTAATGCCCCTAGGAAGAGTGGTGGAGGTCGCAGTGGAATAAAAAGACAATGTCAATGCCCCTTGGAAGAGTGGTGGAGGTTAGAGTGGAATAAAAAGACAATACAAATGCCCCTTGGAAGAGCTGTGGAGTTCAGAGTGGTTTAACCAGATGGTTTTAATGCCCCTTGGTAGAGAAGTCGACGTCACAGTAGCATAACAAGACGGTTTTAAAGCCCCTTGGAAAAGTGGTGGAGTTCGCAGTGGATTAAAAAGACAATATCATTGCCCTTTGGAAGAGTGTTGGAGGTCGCAGTGGAATAAAAAGACAATATCAATGCCCCGTGGAAGGGAAGTGGAGGTCACAGCAGCTTAACAAGATGGTTTTAACGCCCCTTAGAAGAGTGGTGGAGGTCGAAGTGGAATAAAAAGACAATGTCAATGCCCCTTGGAAGAGTTGTGGAGGTATCAGGGGATTAAAAAGACAATAACAATGCCCCTTGGAAGAGTCGTGGAGGTCGCAGTGGAATAAAAAGACAAAATCAATTCCCCTTGGAAGAGTGGTGGAGGTTACAGTGGAATAAAAAGACAATATCAATGCCCCTTGGAAGAGCTGTGGAGTTCAGAGTGGTTTAACCAGATGGTTTTAATGCCCATTGGAAGAGACGTGGAGGTCACAGTAGCTTAACAAGACTGTTTTAATGCCCCTTGGAAGAGTGGTGGAGGTCGCAGTGGATTAAAAAGACAATATCAATGCCCCTTAGAAGAGAGGTGGAAGTCGCAGTTGAATAAAAAGACAATGTCAATGCCACTTGGAAGAGTGGTGGAGGTTACAGTGGAATAAAAAGACAATATCAATGCCCCGTGGAATAGACATGGACGTGACAGTAGCTTAGCAAGACGGCTTTAATGCCCCTTGGAAGAGTGGTGGAGGTTGTAGTGGATTAAAAATACAATATCAGTGCCCATTGCAAGAGTGGTAGAGGTCGCAGTGGAATAAAAAGACAAAATCAATGCCCCTTGTAAGAGTGGTGGAGGTTACAGTGGAATAAAAAGACAATATCAATGCTCCATGGAAGAGTTGTGGAGGTCACAGTAGCTTAACAAGATGGTTTTAATGCCCCTTAGAAGAGTGGTGGAGGTCGAAGTGGAATAAAAAGACAATGTCAATGCCCCTTGGAAGAGTGGTGGAGGTTAGAGTGGAATAAAAAGACAATACAAATGCCCCTTGGAAGAGCTGTGGAATTCAGAGTGGTTTAACCAGATGGTTTTAATGCCCCTTGGAAGAGAAGTCGACGTCACAGTAGCATAACAATTCAGTCTTAATGGCCCTTGGAAGAGTGGTGGAGTTCGCAGTGGATTAAAAAGACAATATCAATGCCCCTTGGGAGAGTGGTGGAGGTCGCAGTGGAATAAAAAGACAATATCAATGCCCCGTGGAAGGGACGTGGAGGTCACAGTAGCTTAACAAGACGGTTTTAATGCCCCTTGGAAAAGTGGTGGAGGCTGCAGGGGATTAAAAAGACAATAACAATGCCCATTGGAAGAGTGGTGGAGGTCGCAGTGGAATAAAAAGACAAAATCAATGCCCCTTGGAAGAGTGGTGGAGGTTACAATGGAACAAAAGGACAATATCAATGCCCCTTGGAAGAGCTGTGGAGTTCAGAGTGGTTTAACCAGACTGTTTTAATGCCACTTGGAAGAGACGTGGAGGTCACAGTAGCGTAACATGACTGTTTTAATGCCCCTTGGAAGAGTGGTGGAGGTCGCAGTAGATTAAAAAGACAATATCAATGCCCCTTAGAAGAGAGGTGGAAGTCGCAGTGGAATAAAAAGACCATGTCAATGCCACTTGGAAAAGTGGTGGAGGTTACAGTGGAATAAAAAGACAATATCAATGCCCCATGGAAAAGACATGGACGTGACAGTAACTTAACAAGACGGCTTTAATGTCCCTTGGAAGAGTGTTGGAGGTAGCAGTGGATTAAAAAGACAATATCAATGCCCATTGGAAGAGTGGTAGAGGTCGCAGTGGAATAAAAAGAAAAAATCAATGCCCCTTGGAAGAGTGGTGGAGGTTACAGTGGAATAAAAAGACAATATCAATGACCCTTGGAAGAGTGGTGGAGGTCGCAGTGGATTAAAAAGACAATATCAATGCCCCTTAGAAGAGTGGTGGAGGTTGCAGTGGAATAAAATGACAATATCAATTCCACTTGGAAGAGATGCAGAGGTCGCAGTGGAATAAAAAGAAAATTTCAATGCCCCTTAGAAGAGTGGTGGAGGTTACAGTGGCAAAAAAAGACAACATCAATGTCCATTGGAAGAGTGGTGGAGTTCACAGTGGAATAAAAAGACAATTTCAATGCCCGTGGTAGGGACGTGGAGTTCAGAGTGTTTAACCAGATGGTTTTAATGCCCCTTGGAAGAGACAAGGAGATCACAGTAGCTTAACAAGACTGTTTTAATGCCCCTTGGAAGAGTGGTGGAGATCGTTGTAGATTTCAAAGACATTATCAATGCCCCTTAGAAGAGTGGTGGAGGTCGCAATGGAATAAAAAGACAACAACATTGCCACTTGGAAGAGTGGTGGAGGTTACAGTGGAATAAAAAGACAATATCAATGCCCTGTGTAAGAAACTTCGAGGTCACAGTAGCTTAGCAAGACAGTTTTAATGCCCCTTGGAAGAGTCGTGGACGTCGCAGAGGAATAAAAAGACAATATCAATGCACTTGGAAGAGTGATGGAGGTTACAGTGGAATAAAAAGACAATATCAATGCCCCTTGGAACAGTGGTGGAAGTTACAGTGGAATAAAAAGGCAATAATAATAATGCCCCTTGGAAGAGCTGTGGAGTTCAGAGTGGTATAACCAGATGGTTTTAACTCTCCTTGGAAGAGACGTGGAGGTCACAGTAACTTAACAAGACGGTTTTAATGCCCCTTGGAAGAGTGGTGCAGGTCGCAGTGGAATAAAAAAAACAATATGAATGCCCCTTGGAAGATTGGTGGAGGTTACAGTGGAATAAAAAGACAATATCAATGCCCCGTGGAAGAGATGTGGAGGTCTCTGTAGCTTAACAATATTTTTTTAATGACCCCTTGGAAGAGTGGTGGAGGTCGCAGTGGTATAAAAAGACAATGTCAATGCCCCTTGGAAGAGTGGTGGAGGTTAGAGTGGAATAAAAAGACAATACAAATGCCCCTTGGAAGAGCTGTGCAGTTCAGAGTGGTTTAACCAGATGGTTTTAAGGCCCCTTGGAAGAGTTGTGGAGGTTGCAGGGGATTAAAAAGACAATAACAATGCCCCTTGGAAGAGTGGTGGAGGTCGCAGTGGAATAAAAAGACAAAATCAATTCCCCTTGGAAGAGTGGTGGAGGTTACAGTGGAATAAAAAGACAATATCAATGCCCCTTGGAAGAGCTGTGCAGTTCAGAGTGGTTTAACCAGACGGTTTTATTGCCCCTTGGAAGAGACCTGGAGGTCACAGTAGCTTAACAAGACTGTTTTAATGCCCCTTGGAAGAGTGGTGGAGGTCGCAGTGGATTAAAAAGACTATACCAATGCCCCTTAGAAGAGAGGTGGAAGTCGCAGTGGAATAAAAAGACCATGTTAATGCCACTTGGAAGAGTGGTGGAGGTTACAGAGGAATAAAAAGACAATATCAATGCCCCGTGGAATAGACAAGGACGTGACAGTAGCTTAGCAAGACGACTTTAATGCCCCTTGGAAGAGTGGTGGAGGTTGTAGTGGATTTAAAAGACAATATCAATGCCTATTGGAAGAGTGGTAGAGGTCGCATTGGAATAAAAAGACAAAATCAATGCCCCTTGGAAGAGTGGTGGAGGTTACAGTGGAATAAAAAGACAATATCAATGCCCCATGGAAGAGTTGTGGAGGTTACAGTAGCTTAACAAGATGGTCTTCATGCCCCTTGGAAGAGTGGTGGAGGTCGCAGTGGAATAAATAGACAATGTCAATGCCCCTTGGAAGATTGGTGGAGGTTAGAGTGGAATAAAAAGACAATACCAGTGCTCCTTGGAAGAGCTGTGGAGTTCAGAGTGGTTTAAATTGATGGTTTTAATGCCCTTTGAAAGAGACTTGGAGGTCACAGTGGATTAAAAAGACAATATCAATGCCCCTTGTAAGAGTGGTGGAGGTCGCATTGGATTAAAAAGACAATATCAATGCCCCTTGGTAGAGTGGTGGAGTTCGCAGTGGAATAAAAAGACAATATCAATGCCCAGTGGAAGGGATGTGGAGTTCAGAGCGTTTAACCAGATGGTTTTAATGCCCCTTGGAAGAGACGAGGAGGTCACAGTAGCTTAACAAGACTGTTCTAAAACCCCTTGGAAGAGTGGAGGAGATCGTTGTGGATTTAAAAGACAATATCAATGGCCCTTAGAAGAGTGGTTGAGGTCGCAGTGGAATAAAAAGACAATGTCAATGCCCCTTGGAAGATTGGTGGAGGTTGCAGTGGAATAAAAAGACAATATAAATGCCCCTTGGAAGAGTGGTGGAGGTTACAATGGAATAAAAAGACAATATCAATGCCCTGTGTAAGAAACTTGGAGGTCACAGTAGATAAGCAATACGGTTTTAATGCCCCTTGGGAGAGTAGTGGACGTCGCAGAGGAATAAAAAGACAATATCAATGCACTTGGAAGAGTGCAGAAGGTTACAATGGAAGAAAAATACATTGCCAATGCCCCTTGGAAGAGCTGTGGAGCTCAGAGCGGTTTAACCAGACGGTTTTAATGCCCCTTGGAAAAGAATTGGAGGTCACAGTAGCATAACAAGACGGTTTTAATGCCCCTTGGACGAGTGGTGGAGGTCGCAATGGAATAAAAAGACAATATCAATGTCCCGTGGAAGGGACGAGGAGGTCACAGTAGCATAACAAGATGGTATTAATGCCCATTGGTAGAGTGGCGGAGGTCGCAGTGGATAAAAAAGACAGTATCAAAGCCCCTTGGAAGAGTGGGCGAGGTCGCAGTGGAAAACAGACAATCTCAGTGCCCCTTGGAAGAGTGGTGGAGGTTACAGTCGAATAAAAAGACAACATCAATGCCTCTTGGAAGAGCTGTGGAGTACAGACTTGTTTAACCAGACTGTTTAATGCCCCTTGGAAGAGACGTGGAGGTCACAGTAGCTTATCAAGACTGTTTTAATGCCCCTTGGAAGAGTGGTGGAGGTCGCAGTGGATTAAAAAGACAATATCAGTGCAAGTTAGACAAGTGGTGGAGATCGCAGTGGTATAAAAAGACAATATCAATTCCCCTTGGAATAGATGTGGAGGTCGCAGTGGAATAAAAAGACAATATCAATGCCTCGTGGAAGAGACTTAGACGTCACAGTAGCTTAACAAGATGGTTTTAATGCCCATTTGAAGAGAGGTAGAGGTCGCATTGGATTAAAAAGACAATATCAATGCCCCTTGGTAGAGTGGTGGAGTTCGCAGTGGAATAAAAAGACAATATCAATGCCCAGTGGAAGGGATGTGGAGTTCAGAGCGTTTAACCAGATGGTTTTAATGCCCCTTGGAAGAGACGAGGAGGTCATAGTAGCTTAACAAGACTGTTTTAAAACCCCTTGGAAGAGTGGTGGAGATCGTTTGTGGATTTAAAAGACAATATCAATGCCCCTTAGAAGAGTGGTTGAGGTCGCAGTGGAATAAAAAGACAATGTCAATGGCCCTTGGAAGATTGGTGGAGGTTACAGTGGAATAAAAAGACAATATAAATGCCCCTTGGAAGAGTGGTGGAGGTTACAGTGGAATAAAAAGACAATATCAATGCCCTGTGTAAGAAACTTGGAGGTCACAGTAGATAAGCAATACGGTTTTAATGCCCCTTGGGAGAGTAGTGGACGTCGCAGAGGAATAAAAAGACAATATCAATGCACTTGGAAGAGTGCAGAAGGTTACAATGGAAGAAAAATACATTGCCAATGCCCCTTGGAAGAGCTGTGGAGCTCAGAGCGGTTTAACCAGACGGTTTTAATGCCCCTTGGAAAAGAATTGGAGGTCACAGTAGCATAACAAGACGGTTTTAATGCCCCTTGGACGAGTGGTGGAGGTTGCAATGGAATAAAAAGACAATATCAATGCCCCGTGGAAGGGACGAGGAGGTCACAGTAGCATAACAAGATGGTATTAATGCCCATTGGTAAAGTGGCGGAGGTCGCAGTGGATAAAAAAGACAGTATCAAAGCCCCTTGGAAGAGTGGGCGAGGTCGCATTGGAAAACAGACAATCTCAATGCCCCTTGGAAGAGTGGTGGAGGTTACAGTCGAATAAAAAGACAACATCAATGCCTCTTGGAAGAGCTGTGGAGTACAGACTTGTTTAACCAGACTGTTTAATGCCTCTTGGAAGAGACGTGGAGGTCACAGTAGCTTATCAAGACTGTTTTAATGCCCCTTGGAAGAGTGGTGGAGGTCGCAGTGGATTAAAAAGACAATATCAATGCAAGTTAGACAAGTGGTGGAGATCGCAGTAGTATAAAAAGACAATATCAATTCCCCTTGGAATAGATGTGGAGGTCGCAGTGGAATAAAAAGACAATATCAATGCCTCGTGGAAGAGACTTGGACGTCACAGTAGCTTAACAAGATGGTTTTAATGCCCATTGGAAGAGAGGTGGAGGTCGCAGTGGATTAAAAAGACAATATCAATGCCCCTTGGAATAGTGGTGGAGGTTACAGTGGAATAAAATGACAATATCAATGACCCTTGGAAGAGTGGTGGAGGTCGCAGTGGAATAAAAAGACAATATTAATGCCCATTGGAAGAGTGGTGGAGGTCGCAGTAAAATAAAAAGACAATATCAATGCCCCTGGGAAGAGTGGTGGAGGTTACAGTGGATTAAAAAGACAATATCAATGCCCCTTGGAAGAGCTGTGGAGTTCACAGTGGTTTAACCAGAAGGTTTTAAGGCACCGTGGAATAGAAGTCGAGGTCACAGTAGCTAAATAAGACGTTTTCAATGCTTCTTGGAAGAGTGATGGAGGTCGCAGTGGATAAAAAAGAGAAAATCAATGCCCCTTGGAAGAGTGGTGGAGGTTACAGTGGAATAAAAAGACAATATTAATGCCTCTTGCAAGAGCTGTGGAGTTCAGAGAGGTTTAAATTGACGTTTTTAATGCCCCTTGGAAGAGACGTGGAAGTCACAGTAGCTTAACAAGACGGTTTTAATGCCCCTTGGAAGAGTGGTGGAGGTGATAGTCGAATAAAAAGACAATATCAATGCCTCTTGGAAGAGCTGTGGAGTTCAGAGTGGTTTAACCAGACGGTTTTAATGCCCCTTGGAAAAGACGTGGAGGTCACAGTAGCTTAACAAAACTGTTTTAATGCCCCTTGGAAGAGTGGTGGAGGTCGCAGTGGATTAAAAATACAATATCAATGCCCCTTAGAAGAGTGGTGGAGGTCGCAGAGGAATGAAAAGACAATATCAATTCCCCTTGGAAGAGATGTGGAGGTCGCAGTGGAGTAAAAAGACAATATCAATGCCCCTTGGAAGAGTGGTGGAGGTTACAGTGGAATAAAAAGACAATATCAATGCCCCTTGGAAGAGCTCTGGAGTTCACAGTGGTTTAACGAGAAGGTTTTAAGGCACCGTGGAATAGACGTGGAGGTCACAGTAGCTAAACAAGACGGTTTTAATGCTTCTTGGAAGAGAGATGGAGGTCGCAGTGGATTAAAAAGACAAAATCAATGCCCCTTGGAAGAGTGGTGGAGGTTACAGTGGAATAAAAAGACAATATCAATGCCTCTTGCAATAGCTGTGGAGTTCAGAGTGGTTTAAATTGAAGGTTTTAATGCCTCTTGGAAGAGACGTGGAGGTCACAGTAGCTTCAGAATACGGTTTTAATGCCCCTTGGAAGAGTGGTGGAGGTCGCAGTGGGTTAAAAAGACATTATCGATGCCCCTTGGAAGAGTTGTGGAGGTCGCAGTGGAATAAAAAGAAAATATCAATGCCCCTTAGAAGAGTGGTGGAGGTTACAGTGGAAAAAAAGACAATATCAATGTGCCTTGGAAGAGGGGTGAATGTCGCAGTGGAATAAAAAGACAATATCAATGTCTGTTGGAAGAGTGGTGTAGGTCGCAGTGGATAAAAACGACAATATCAATGCCCCTTGGAAGAGTGTTGGAGGTCGCAGTGGAATAAAAGACAATATAAATGCCCCGTGGAAGGGACGTGGGGGTCACAGTAGATTAACAAGACGGTTTTAATGCCCCTTGGAAGAGTGGTGGAGGTCGCAGTGGAATAAAAAGGCAATATCAATGCCCCGTGGAAGGGACGTGGAGGTCACAGTAGCTTAACAAGACTGTTTTAATGCCCCTTGGAATAGTGGTGGAGGTTGCAGGGGATTAAAAAGACAATAACAATGCCCATTGGAAGATTGGTGAAGGTCGCAGTGGAATAAAAAGACAAAATCAATTCCCCTTGGAAGAGTGGTGGAGGTCGCAGTGGATTAAAAAGACAATATCAATGCCCCTTAGAAGAGTGGTGGAGGTCGCAGTGGAATAAAAAGACAATGTCAATGCCACTTGGAAGAGTGGTGGCGGTTACAGTGGAATAAAAAGACAATATCAATGCCCCGTGGAATAGACATGGACGTGACAGCAGCTTAGCAAGACGGCTTTAATGCCCCTTGGCAGAGTGTTGGAGGTTGCAGTGGATTAAAAAGACAATATCAATGCCCAGTGGACGAGTGGTAGAGGTCGCAGTGGAATAAAAAGACAAAATCAATGCCCCTTGAAAGAGTGGTGGAGGTTAGAGTGGAATAAAAAGACAATATCAATGCCTCTTGCAAGAGCTGTGGAGTTCAGAGTGGTTTAAATTGACTGTTTTAATGCCCCTTGGAAGAGACGTGGAGGTCACAGTAGCTTAAGAAATCTGTTTTAATGCCCCTTGGAAGAGTGGTGGAGGTCGCAGTGGATTAAAAAGACAATATCAATGCCCCTTAGAAGAGTTGTGGAGGTCGCAGTGGAATGAAAAGACAATATCAATTCCCCTTGGAAGAGATGTGGAGGTTGCAGTGGAATAAAAAGACAATATCAATGCCTCGTGGAAGAGACTTCGAGGTCACAGTAGCTTAACAAGACGGTTTAAATGCCCCTTGGAAGAGTGGTGGAGGTGACAGTCGAATAAAAAGACAATATCAATGCCTCTTTTAAGAGCTGTGGAGTTCAGAGTGGTTTAACCAGATGGTTTTAATGCCCCTTGGAAAAGACGTGGAGGTCACAGTAGCTTAACAAATTTGTTTTAATGCCGCTTGGAAGAGTGGTGGAGGTCGCAGTGGAATAAAAAGACAATATCAATGCCCCTTAGAAGAGTTGTGGAGGTCGCAGTGGAATGAAAAGACAATATCAATTCCCCTTGGAAGAGATGTGGAGGTTGCAGTGGAATAAAAAGACAATATCAATGCCTCGTGGAAGAGACTTGGAGGTCACAGTAGCTTAACAAGATGGTTTTAATGCCCCTTGGAAGAGAGGTGGAGGTCACAGTGGAATAAAAAGACAATATCAATGCCCCTTGGAAGAGTGGTGGAGGTTACAGTGGAATAAAAAGACAATATCAATGACCCTTGGAAGAGTGGTGGAGGTCGCAGTGGAATAAAAAGACAATATTAATACCCCTTGGAAGAGTGGTGGAGGTCGCAGTAAAAAAAAAAGACAATATCAATGCCCCTTGGAAGAGTGGTGGAGGTTACAGTGGAATAAAAAGACAGTATCAATGCCCCTTGGAAGAGCTCTGGAGTTCACAGTGGTTTAACCAGAAGGTTTTAAGGCACCGTGGAATAGACGTGGAGGTCACAGTAGCTAAACAAGACGGTTTTAATGCCCCTTGGAAGAGTGGTGGAGGTCGCAGTAAAAAAAAAAGACAATATCAATGCCCATTGGAAGAGTGGTGGAGGTTACAGTGGAATAAAAAGACAATATCAATGCCTCTTGCAAGAGCTGTGGAGTTCAGAGTGGTTTAAATTGAAAGTTATAATGCCCCTTGGAAGCGACGTTGAGGTCTCAGTAGCTTAAGAAGACGGTTTTAATGCCCCTTGTAAGAGTGGTGGAGGTCGCAGTGGGTTAAAAAGACATTATCGATGCCCCTTGGAAGAGTTGTGGAGGTCGCAGTGGAATAAAAAGAAAATATCAATGCCCCTTAGAAGAGTGGTGGAGGTTACAATGGAAAAAAAGACAATATCAATGTTCCTTGGAAGAGGGGTGAAGGTCGCAGTGGAAAAAAAAGACAATATCAATGTCTGTTGGAAGAGTGGTGGAGGTCGCAGTGGATTAAAACGACAATATCAATGCCCCTTCGAAGAGCAGTGGAGGTTACAGTGGAATAAAAAGACAATATCAATGCCCCTTGGAAGAGTGGTGGAGGTTACAGTGGAATAAAAAGACAATATCAATGCCCTGTGTAAGAATCTTGGAGGTCAGAGTAGCTTAATAAGACTTTTATAATGCCCCTTGGAAGAGTCGTGGACGTTGCAGAGGAATAAAAATACATTATCAATACACTTGGAAGAGTGCAGAAGATTACAATGGAATAAAAAGACATTGTCAATGCCCCTTGGAAGAGCTGTGGTGCTCAGAGTTGTTTAACCAGACGGTTTTAATGCCCCTTGGAAGAGACTTGGAGGTCATAGTAGCTTAACAAGACCGTTTTAATGCCCCATGGAAGACTGGTGGAGGTCACAGTGGAATAAAAATACAATATCAATGCCCCTTGAAAGAGTGGTGGAAGTAACAGTGAAATAAAAAGACAATCACAATGCCCCTTGGAAGAGCTGTGGAGTACAGAGTGGTTTAACCAAATGGTTTTAGTGCCCCTTGGAAGAGATGTGGAGTTCAAAGTAGCTTAACAAGACGGTTTTAATACCGCTTGGAAGAGTGGTGGAGGTCGCAGTGGATTAAAAGACAATATCAATGAACTTTGGAAGAGTGGTGGAGGTCGCAGTGGAATAAAAAGTCAATATCAATGTCCCTTGGAAGAGTGGTGGAGGTTACAGTGGAATAAAAAGACAATATCTATGCCCCGTGGAAGAGACGTGGACATCACAGTAGCTTAACAAGACGGTATTAATGCCCCTAGGCAGAGTGGTGGAGGTCGCAGTGGAATAAAAAGACAATAACAATGCCCTGTGGAAGAGACGTGGAGATCACAGTAGCTTAACAAGATGGTTTTAATGCCCCTTAGAACAGTGGTGGAGGTTACAGTGGAATAAAAGACAATATCAATGCCCTTTGGAAGAGTGGCGGAGGTCGCAGTGGATTAAAAAGACAATATCAATGCCCCTTGGAAGAGTGGTGGAGGTCGCAGTGGAATAACCTCACTGGTACATGCTCTGCATAACTACTCTTCTTGCTGTGTCTGCTGTAATCTAATGCTCTGCTTTGCTGATTCACCTCACTGGTACATGCTCTGCATAACTTCTCTGCTTGCTGTGTCTGATGTAATCTAATGCTCTGCTTTGCCGATTCACCTCACTGGTACATGCTCTCCATAACTTCTCTGCTTTATCTGTCCCACTCCATTCAATACCCACATATGTCTGTCCCTTCCCCACTATAGATCTTATCTGATTTTTAGAGGTGCTAAACTGCAGAGACTAGAGTCCTAGCTCTGTGTTTGATCACCCAGCCATCTCCTGGTGAGACGACCAGCTGCTAATTTAGCCATATGCAGCTCCCACAATGCCCTTCACCTGATAGTTTAATGTGCCCTATATATTTAGAAGCTCGGTAAGGGGTGCACTTGTGCTGTGGTGTGCACGCGTCTTCTTGTGCAAAGTGGCTTCGGAGATAAGTGGCAGTTATTTCAGAGGCAGTTAGTCAGGGCAGGAGTCAGGTAACCAACACTTTGACCACTTACTCTCTTTTAACTATGTTTCTGTTAGCTCTCACTTTTTCCTCTATAGTCCTCCACTTTCTAGTAACCCCTCAAATCCCTACACCTAGTAAGAAACTCTTCATCTCTCCCTCCATCCTCCCCATTCATCTCACCTCCTCCTCCAAATTATTCCTAAACATTCAACCCTGGATCTCCAAACACAGACAGCCACCTCATGCTCTCTCTTGCTCCCACCTGCTAACACTTTCTCAGCTCCTCCTCACTGATGGAGATATCTCTCCAAATCCTGGTCCTCCTCGCCATATCCCCACAGTTACTTCTTCCTCCTATCCACGACCTTCCACAAACTGTCGCAACCCTTCTAACCTCATACCCATCCAACCAATCCCCACTCCCTTAGTTGCTCTAACAGGAGCTCTATGGAACGCTCGCTCTGTCTGCAACAAACTTTCCTTCATCCACGATCTTTTCATTACAAACAAACTTTCCTTCCTCGCCATCACTGAAACCTGGCTCACCCCCTCTGACACAGCCTCCCCAGCTGCACTTTCATATGGCGGATTCCACCTTTCCCACACCCCCCGCCCCAACAGCAAACATGGCAGAGGCGTAGGTTTTCTCCTATCAGAACACTGCGCTTTCACCCAAATCCCACTGCCACCCTCCGTTACACTCCCCTCTTTTGAGGTGCACTGTGTGCGCATCTATTCCCCCTCCAACCTCCAACTGGCCGTCATTTACCGACCCCCTGGGCAAGCCACCACCTTCTTAGACCACTTCACCACCTGGCTGCTTCACTTCCTCTCCACTGACATCCCCACTATCATAATGGGTGACTTCAACATCCCAATTAACACTTCCCACTCGTCTGTCTCTAAGTTCCTATCTCTCACTTCCTCCTTCGGACTCACTCAAAGGTCTTCCACACCCACCCACAAAGATGGCCACACTGGACCTCATCTTCACCCGCCTCTGTTCCCTATCTAACCTCTCTAACTCACCGCTTCCTCTCTCTGATCATAGCCTACTTACATTCTCTTCTCTCTCCTCCCCGGGGCAACAATCCCCACTCCACAAACTAGCATACCCTCGCAGAAATCTCAAACACCTTGACTTACACTCACTCTCTGAATCCCTCCTCCCTCTTACAGACATAAATTCCTTACACGATGCAGACGTTGCTGCTGCTTCATATAACACCACAATAGCTGCAGCTCTAGACTCGATCGCCCCTCTCACACACACCACATCTCGCACATAAAACAGGCAACCCTGGCACACTAAACTTACTAAAGAACTGCGCCGGGCCTCCAGAGTTGCGTAGCGGAGATGGAAAAGGTCTCACTCCATCGAGCACTTCATCGCATTCAAGCAATCCCTCACTAATTTCAAGTCCGCACTCACTACAGCAAAACAAACCTACGTCTCATCTCTCATATCCTCCCTATCTCACAACCCTAAACAGCTATTTAACACTTTCAACTCTCTGCTTCGTCCCCCAGCACCTCCTCCCTCTTCTCTCATCTCAGCCGACGACTCTGCCTCATTCTTCAAACAGAAGATTAACACCATCAGACAAAACTTTTGCCTAAATCCACACAACCCCTCCTCATATCTATTCAACCCTCCTCCTCCAAACCCCACTTCTCCACCATTACAGAAGATCAAGTCTCCTCTTTACTCTATAAATCACACCTGACCACCTGCGAACTTGACCCAATCCCATCCCACCTCATTACTAACCTTACCACAGTCTTCATCCCAACCCTAACCCACCTCTTCAATCTGTCACTAACAACCGGTGTCTTCCCCTCATGTTTCAAACATGCCGCAATCACACCCATCCTCAAAAAGCCCTCCCTTGACGCTTCCTCTCTGACTAACTACCGCCCCATATCACTCCTCGCCTTTGCCTCAAAACTACTAGAACAACATGTCCACCTTGAACTGTCCTCCCACCTCTCCTCCTGCTCCCTCTTCGACCGCCTGCAATCTGGCTTCCGACCGCATCACTCGACTGAAACTGCCCTGACCAAAGTCACCAACGACCTACTAAATGCCAAATCCAAGCGACACTACTCCATCCTCCTCCTTCTGGACCTGTCATCTTAATTTGACACAGTGGACCATTCCCTCTTACTCCAGATTCTCTCATCTCTTGGCATCACGGACTTGGCTCTATTTTTAATCTCCTCATACTTAACAGACAGGACTTTCAGTGTCTCCCACTCACGCACCACCTCTTCATCTCGCCCCCTATCTGTCGGTGTCCCCCAAGGCTCAGTTCTAGGACCTCTGCTCTTCTCCATCTACACCTTTGGCCTGGGACAGCTCATAGAGTCTCACTGTTTTAAGTATCACCTCTATGCTGACGACACACAGATCTACCTCTCTGGACCCGATATCTCCTCCCTACTAACCAAAATCCCACAATGTCTGTCCGCCATGTCATCCTTCTTCTCTGACAGATTTCTAAAACTCAACATGAAAAAAACAGAGTTCATCATCTTTCCACCCTCTCTTACACATCCCCCATCTGACCTAGCCATCAACGTCACTGGCTGTTCACTCTCCCCAGTCCCACAAGCACGCTGCCTTGGAGTAACCCTGGAGTCTGATCTCTCCTTCAAGCCACATATCCAAGCCCTTTCCACTTCCTGCCGACTTGAACTCAAAAACATCTTCCGAATCCGTGCATTCCTCAGCAAAGACTCTGCAAAAACACTAGTGCATGCCCTCATCATATCCCGCCTCGACTACTGCAACCTCCTGCTCCGTGGCCTCCCTTACAACACTCTTGCGCCTCTCCAATCTATCCTAAACTCTGCTGCTTGACTAATTCACCTGTCCCCCCACTATTCCCCGGCCTCTCCTTTCTGTCAATCTCTTCACTGGCTCCCCATTGCCCAGAGAATCCAGTTCAAAACTCTAACCATGGCATACAAAGCCATCCACAACCTGTCTCCCCCATACATCTGTGACCTAGTCTCCCGGTACTTACCTGCACGCAACCTCCGATCCTCAAAAGATCTCCTTCTCTACTCCCCTCTTATCTCCTCCTCCCACAATCGTATACAAGATTTCTCCCGTGCATCCCCCCTACTCTGGAACTCTCTAACCCAACATATCAGACTCTCTCCGACCGTGGAAACCTTCAAAAGAAATCTGAAGACCCACCTATTCCGACAAGCCTACAACCTGCAGCAACCACCGCTGCACGACCAGCTCTACCCTCACCTAATGTATCCTCACCCATCCCTTCTAGAATGTGAGCCCTCGCGGGCAGGGTCCTCGCTCCTCCTGTACCAGTCGCTGACTCGTTTTGTTATGATTATGTAAATGCTTTTGTTATGTATATCCCTATCACATGTAAAGCGCCATGGAATAAATGGCGCTATAATAATAATAAATAATAATAATAATAATAAAAAAAAGAAAATATCAATTCCCATAGGAAAAGTGGTGGAGGTTACAGTGGATTAAAAAGACAATATCAATGCCCTTTAGAAGAGAGGTGGAAGTCGCAGTGGAATAAAAAGACAATGTCAATGCCACGTGGAAGAGTGGTGGAGGTGGAAGTGGAATAAAAAGACAATATCAATGCCCCTTGAAAAAATGATGGAGGTTGCAGTGGAATAAAAAGACAAACTCAATGCCCCTTGGAAGTGTGGTGGAGGTTAGAGTGGAGTAAAAATACAATATCAATGCCTCTTGCAAGAGCTGTGGAGTTCAGAGTGGTTTAAATTGACTGTTTTAATGCACCTGGGAAGAGACGTGGAGGTCACAGTAGCTTAACAATAGGGTTTTAATGCCCCTTGGAGGAGTGGTGGAGGTCGCAGTGGATTAAAAAGACAATATCAATGCCACTTGGAAGAGTGGTGAATGTCCCAGGGGAATAAAAAGACAATATCATTGCCCCTTGGAAGAGTGGTGGAGGTTGCAGTGGAATAAAAAGACAATATAAATGCCCCGTGAAAGAGACGTGGAGGTCACAGAAGCTTAACAAGTACGGTTTTAATGCCCCTTGGAAGAGAGATGGAAGTTGCAGTGGAATAAAAAGACAATATCAATGCCCCTTGGAAGAGTGCTGGAGGTTACAGTGGAATAAAAAGACAATATCAATGACCCATGGAAGAGTGGTGGAGGTCGAGGTGGAATAAAAAGACAATATTAATGCCCATTGGAAGAGTGGTGGAAGTCGCGGTAAAATAAAAAGACAATATCAATGCACCTGGGAAGAGTGGTGGAGGTTACAGTGGAATAAAAAGACAATATCAATACCCCTTGGAAGAGCTGTGGAGCTCACAGTGGTTTAACCAGAATGTTTTAAGGCACCCTGAAATAGACGTGGAGGTCACAGTAGCTAAACAAGACGTTTTCAATGCTTCTTGGAAGAGTGATGGAGGTCGCAGTAGATTAAAAAGACAAAATCAATGCCCCTTGGAAGAGTGGTGGAGGTTACAGTGGAATAAAAAGACAATATCAATGCCTCTTGCAAGAGCTGTGGAGTTCAGAGTGGTTTAAATTTACGGTTTTAATGCCCCTTGGAAGAGACGTGAAGGTCACAGTAGCTTAACAAGACGGTTTTAATGCCCCTTGGAAGAGTGGTGGAGGTGACAGACGAATAAAAACACAATATCAATGCCTCTTGAAAGAGCTGTGGAGTTCAGAGTGGTTTAACCAGACGGTTTTAATGCCCCTTGGAAGAGACGTGGAGGCCACAGTAGCTTAACAAAACTGTTTTAATGACCCCTTGGAAGAGTGGTGGAGGTCGCAGTGGATTAAAAAGACAATATCAATGCCCGTTAGAAGAGTGGTGGAGGTCGCAGTGGAATAAAAAGACAATATCAATTCCCTTTGAAAGAGATGTGGAGGTCGCAGTGGAATAAAAAGACAATATCAATGCCTCGTGGAAGAGACTTGGAGGTCACAGTAGCTTAACAAGATGGTTTTAATGCCCCTTGGAAGAGAGGTGGAGGTCGCAGTGAAATAAAAAGACAATATCAATGCCCCTTGGAAGAGTGGTGGAGGTTACAGTGGAATAAAAAGACAATATCAATGACCCTTAGAAGAGTGGTGGAGGTTACAGTGGAATAAAAAGACAATATCAATGCCCCTTGGAAGAGCTCTGGAGTTCACAGTGGTTTAACCAGAAGGTTTTAAGGCACCGTGGAATAGACGTGGAGGTCACAGTAGCTAAACAAGACGGTTTAAATGCTTCTTGGAAGAGAGATGAAGGTTGCAGTGGATTAAAAAGACAAAATCAATGCCCCTTGGAAGAGTGGTGGAGGTTACAGTGGAATAAAAAGACAATATCAATGCCTCTTGCAAGAGCTGTGGAGTTCAGAGTGGTTTAAATTGAAGGTTATAATGCCCCTTGGAAGCGACGTTGAGGTCGCAGTAGCTTAAGAAGACGGTTTTATTGCCCCTTGGAAGAGTGGTGGAGGTCGCAGTGGGTTAAAAAGACATTATCGATGCCCCTTGGATGAGTTGTGGAGGTCGCAGTGGAATAAAAAAAAAATATCAATGCCCCTTGGAAGAGTGGTGGAGGTCGCAGTGGAATAAAAAGACAATATCAATTCCCCTTGGAAGAGTAGTGTAGGTCGCAGTGGAATAAAAAAACAATACCAATGCCCCTTGGAAGAGTGGTGGAGGTAACAGTGGATTAAAAAGACAATATCAATGCCCCTTGGAAGAGCAGTGGAGTTCAGAGTAGTTAAACCAGACGGTTTTAATGCCCATTGGAAGTGACGTGGAGGTCACAGTAGCTTAAAAAGACGTTTTTAATGCCCCTTGGAAAAGTGGTGGAGGTTGCAGTGGATTAAAAAGACAATATCAATGCCCCTTGGAAGAGTGGTGGAGGTGGCAGTGGAATAAAAAGACAATATCATTGCCCCTTTGAAGAGTGGTGGAGTTTACAGTGGAATAAAAAAAAATATCAATGCCCCGGGAAAGATAAGTGGATGTCACAGTAGCTTAACAAGTCGGTTTTAATGTCCCTTGGAAGAGAGGTGAAAGTCGCAGTGTAATAACAAGACAATATCAGTGCCCCTTGGAAGAGTGCTGGAGGTTACAGTGGAATAAAAAACAATATGAAAGCCCTTTGCAGGAGCTGTGGAGTTGAGAGTGGTTTAAATTGACGGTTTTAATGCCCCTTGGAAGAGACGTGGAGGTCACAGTATATTAACAAGACTGTTTTAATGCCCCTTTGAAGAGTGGTGGAGGTCTAAGTGGATTAAAAAGACAATGTCAATGCTCCTTGAAGGAGTAGTTGAAGTCTCAGTGGAATAAAAAGACAATATCAATGCACCTTGGAAGAGTGTTGGAGGTTCCAGTGGAATAAAAAGACAATATCAATGCCCTGTGGAAGAGACATGGAGGTCACAGTAGCTTAACAAGACGGTTTTAATGCCCCTTGAAAGAGTGGTGGAGGTCGCAGTGGAATAAAAAGACAACAACAATGCCCCTTGGAAGAGGGGTGGAGGATACAGTGGAATAAAAAGACTTTATCAATGCCCCTTGGAAGATCTGTGGAGTTCAGATTGGTTTAACCATATGGTTTTAATGCCTCTTGGAAGAGACGTGGAGGTCACAGTAGCTTGACAAGATGGTTTTAATGCCCTTTGGAAGAGTGGTGTAGGTCGCAGTGGATTAAAAAAACAATATCAATGCCCTTTGGAAGAGTGGTGGAGGTCGCAGTGGAATAAAAATACAATATCAATGCCCCTTGGTAGAGTGGTGGAGGTTACAGTGGAATTTAAAGACAATATCAATGCCCCGTGGAAGAGATGTGGAGGTCACTGTAGCTTAACAAGACAGTTTTAATGCCCCTTGGAAGAATGGTGGAGGTCGCAGTGGAATAAAAAAACAATATCAAAGCCCCTTGTAAGAGTGGTGGAGGTCAGAGTGGAATAAAAAGACAATACCAATGCCCCTTGGAAGAGCTGTGGAGTTCAGAGTGGTTTAGCCAGAGAGTTTTAATGCCCATTGAAAGTGACGTGGAGGTCTCAGTAGCTTAAAAAGACGTTTTTAATGACCCTTGGAAAAGTGGTGGAGGTCGCAATGGATTAAAAAGACAATATCAATGCCCCTTGGAAGAGTGGTGGAGGTGGCAGTGGAATAAAAAGACAGTATCAATGCCCCTTGGAAGAATGATGGAGGTCGCAGTGGACTAAAAAGACAATGTCAATGCCCATTGGAAGAGAGGTGGAGGTTAGAGTGGAATGAAAAGACAATACCAATGCCCCTTAGAAGAGCTGTGGAGTTCAGAGTGGTTTAACCAGATGGTTTTATTGCCCTTTGGAAGAGACGTGGAGGTCACAGTAGATTAACAAGACGTTTTTAATGCCCCTTGGAAAAGTGGTGGAGGTTACAGTGGATTAAAAATACAATATCAATGCCTCGTGGAAGACACGTGGAGGTCACAGTAGCTTATCAAGACAGTTTTAATGCCCCTTGGAAGAGTGGTGGAAGTCGCAGTGGAATAAAAAGACAATATCAATGCCCTTTGAAAGAGTGGTGGAGGTTACAGTGAAATAAAAAGACAATATCAATGCCTCTTGAAAGAGCTATGGAGTTCAGAGTCTTTTAACCAGATAGTTTTAATGCCCCTTGGAAGAGTGGTGGAGGTCGCAGTGCATTAAAAAGACAATATCAATACCCCTTGGAAGAATGGTGGAGGTTACAGTGGAATAAAAAGACAATATCTATGCCCCTTGGAAGAGCTGTGGAGTTCAGAGTGGTTTAACCAGACGGTTTTAATGCCCCTTGGAAGAGATGTGGAGGTCACAGTAGCTTAACAAGACTTTTTTAATGCCTCTTGGAAGAGTGGTGGAGGTCGCAGTGGAATAAAAAGACAATATCAATGCCCCTTAGAAGAGAGGTGGTAGTCGCAGTGGAATAAAATGACAATATCAATACCCCTTGGAAGAGTGATGGAGGATACAGTGGAATAAAAAGACAATATCAATGCCCCGTGGAATAGACATGGATGTTACAGTAGCTAAACAAGATGTTTTTAATGCACCTTGGGTGAGTGGTGGAAGTCGTAGTGGAATAATAAGACAATATCAATGCCACTTGAAAGAGTGCTGTAGGTTACAGTGGAGTAAAAAGACAATATCAATGCCTCTTGCAAGAGCTGTGGAGTTCAGAGTGGTTTAAATTGGCGGTTTTAATGCACCTTGGAAGAGAAGTGGAGGTCACAGTAGCTTAACAATACGGTTTTAATGCCCCTTGGAAGAGTTGTGGATGTCGCAGTGGATTAAAAAGACAATATCAATGCCACTTGGAAGAGTGGTGAAGGTCCCAGTGGAATAAAAAGACAATAACAATGCCCCTTGGAAGAGTGGTGGAGGTTACAGTGGAATAAAAAGACAATATCAATGCCCCGTGAAAGATACAAGGAGGTCACAGTAGCCTAGCAAGACGGGTTTAATGCCCCTTGGAAGAGAGGTGGAAGTTGCAGTGGAATAAAAAGACAATATCAATGCCCCTTGGTAGAGTGCTGGAGGTTACATTGGAATAAAAAGACAATATCAATGCCCCTTGCAAGAGCTGTGGAGTTCAGAGTGGTTTATATTGGCGGTGTTAATGCCCCTTGGATGGGACGTGGAGGTGACAGTAGCTTAACAAGATGGTTTTAATGCCCCTTGGAAGAGTGGTGGAGGTCGCAGTGGATTAAAAAGACAATATCAAAGACCCTTGGAAGAGTGGTGGAGATTACAGTTGAATAAAAAGGCAATATTAATGCCCCTTGGAAGAGTGATGTAGGTTACAGTGGAAAAAAAAGACAATATCAATGCCCCTTGGAACAGTGGTGGAGGTTACAGTTAAATAAAAAGACAATATCAATGCCCAGTGGAAGAGATGTGGAGGTCACAATAGCTTAACAAGACGGTTTTAATGCCCCTTGGAAGAAAGGTGGAGGTCGCAGTGGATTAAAAAGACAATATCAATGCCCCTTGGAAGAGTGGTGGAGGTCGCAGTGGAATAAAAAGACAATATCAATGCCCCTTGGACGAGTGGTGGAGGTTACAGTGGAATGAAAAGACAATTTCAATGCCCCGTGGAAGATACGTGGAAGTCACAGTAGCTTAACAAGACGGTTTTAATGCCTCCTGGAGGACTGGTGGAGGACGCAATGGAATAAAAAAATAATATCAATGCCCATTGGAATATTGGTGGAGGTTACAGTTGAATAAAAAGACAATATCAATGCCCCGTGGAAGAGTTGTGGAGGTCACTGTAGCTTAACAATATGGTTTTAATGCTCCTTGGAAGAGTGGTGGAGGTCGCAGTGGAATAAAAAGACAATGTCAGTGCCCCTTGGAAGAGTGGTGGAGGTTAGAGTGGAATAAAAAGACAATACCAATGCCCCTTGGAAGAGCTGTGGAGTTCAGAGTGGTTTTGCCAGATGGTTTTATTGCCCCTTGGAAGAGACGTGGAGGTCACAGTAGATTAACAAGACGGTTTTAATGCCCCTTGGAAAAGTGGTGGAGGTCACAGTCGATTAAAAAGACAATATCAATGCCCCTTGGAAGACAAGTGGAGGTCACAGTAGCTTAACAAGACAGTTTTAATGCCCCTTGGAAGAGTGGTGGAGGTCGCAGTGGAATAAAAAGACAATATCAATGCCCCTTGAAAGAGTGGTGGAGGTCGCAGTGAAATAAAAAGACAATATCAATGCCTTTTGAAAGAGCTATGGAGTTCAGCGTGGTTTAACCAGATGGTTTTAATGGCCCTTGGAAGAGTGGTGGAGGTAGCAGTGCATTAAAAAGACAATATCAGTACCCATTGGAAGAATGGTGGAGGTTACAGTGGAATAAAAAGACAATATCAATGCCCCTTGGAATAGCTGTGGAGTTCAGAGTGGTTTAACCAGACGGTTTTAATTCCCCTTGGAAGAGACGTGGAGGTCACAGTAGCTTAACAAAACTGTTTTAATGCCCCTTGGAAGAGTGAAAGAGGTCGCAGTGGATTAAAAAGACAATATCAATGTCCCTTAAAAGAAAGGTGGAAGTCGCAGTGGAATAAAAAGACAATGTCAATGCCACTTGGAAGAGTGGTGGAGGTTAGAGTGGAATAAAAAGACAATATCAATGCCCCGTGGAATAGACATGGATATGACAGTAGCTTAACAAGACGGCTTTAATGCACCTTTGAAGAGTGGTAGAGGTCGCAGAGGAATAAAAAGACAAAATCAATGCCCCTTGGAAGAGTGGTGGAGGTTACAGTGGAATAAATAAACAATATCAATGCCCCATGGAAGAGTTGTGGAGGTCACTGTAGCTTAACAAGATGGTCTTAATGCCCCTTGGAAGAGTGGTGGAGGACGCAGTGGAATAAAAAGACAATATCAATGCCCCTTGGACGAGTGGTGGAGGTTACAGTGGAATAAAAAGACAATAATAATGCCCCTTGGAAGAGCTGTGGAGTTCAGAGTGGTATAACCAGATGGTTTTAATGCTCCTTGGAAGAGACGTGGAGATCACAGTAACTTTACAAGACGATTTTAATGCCCCTTGGAAGAGTGGTAGAGGTCGCGGTGGAATTAAAAAACAATATCAATGCCCCTTGGAAGATTGGTGGAAGTTACAGTGGAATAAAAAGACAATATCAATGCCCCGTGGAAGAGATGTGGAGGTCACTATAGCTTAACAATATGGTTTTAAAGCCCCTTGGAAGAGTGGTGGAGGTCGCAGTGGAGTAAAAAGACAATATCAATGGCCTGTGGAAGGGACGTGGAGGTCACAGTAGCTTAACAAGACGGTTTTAATTCACCTTGGAAGAGTGGTGGAGGTTGCGGGGGATTAAAAAGACAATAACAATGCCCATTGGAAGAGTAGTGGTGGTCGCAGTGGAATAAAAAGACAAAATCAATGCCCATTGGAAGAGTAGTGGAGGTTACAGTGGAATAATAAGACAATATCAATGCCCCTTGGAAGAGCTGTGGAGTTCAGAGTGGTTTAAACAGACGGTTTTAATGCCCCTTGGAAGAGACGTGGAGGTCGCAGTAGCTTAACAAGACTGTTTTAACGCCCCTTGGTAGAGTGGTGGAGGTCGCAGTGGATTAAAAAGACAATATCAATGCCCCTTGGAAGATTGGTGGAGGTTACAGTGGAATAAAAAGACAATATCAATGCCCCGTGGAAGAGATGTGGAGGTCACTATAGCTTAACAATATGGTTTTAATGCCCCTTGGAAGAATGGTGGAGGTCGCTGTGGAATAAAAAAACAATGTCAATGCCCTTGAAAGAGTGGTGGAGGTCAGAGTGGAATAAAAAGCCAATACCAATGCCCCTTGGAAGAGCTGTGGAGTTCAGAGTGGTTTAACCAGACGGTTTTAATGCCCATTGAAAGTGACGTTTAGGTCACAGTAGCTTAAAAAGACGTTTTTAATGACCCTTGGAAAAGTGGTGGAGGTCGCAATGGATTAAAAAGACAATATCAATGCCCCTTGGAAGAGTGGTGGAGGTGGCAGTGGAATAAAAAGACAATATCAATGCCCCTTGGAAGAATGATGGAGGTCGCAGTGGAATAAAAAGACAATGTCAATGCCCCTTGGAAGAGAGGGGGAGGTTAGAGTGGAATGAAAAGACAATACCAATGCCCCTTAGAAGAGCTGTGGAGTTCAGATTGGTTTAACCAGATGGTTTTATTACCCTTTGGAAGAGACGTGGAGGTCACAGTAGATTAACAAGACCGTTTTAATGCCCCTTGGAAAAGTGGTGGAGGTTACAGTGGATTAAAAATACAATATCATTGCCTCGTGGAAGACACGTGGAGGTCACAGTAGCTTATCAAGACAGTTTTAATGCCCCTTGGAAGAGTGGTGGAAGTCGCAGTGGAATAAAAAGACAATATCAATGCCCTTTGAAAGAGTGGTGGAGGTTACAGTGAAATAAAAAGACAATATCAATATCTCTTGAAAGAGCTATGGAGTTCAGAGTGTTTTAGCAAGATGGTTTTAATGCCCCTTGGAAGAGTGATGGAGGTCGCAGTGCATTAAAAAGACAATATCAATACCCCTTGGAAGAATGATGGAGGTTACAGTGGAATAAAAAGACAATATCAATGCCCCTTGGAAGAGCTGTGGCGTTCAGAGTGGTTTAATCAGACGGTTTTAATGCCCCTTGGAAGAGATGAGGAGGTCACAGTAGCTTAACAAGACTGTTTTAATGCCTCTTGGAAGAGTGGTGGAGGTCGTAGTAGAATAAAAAGACAATATCAATGCCCCTTAGAAGAGAGGTGGTAGTCGCAGTGGAATAAAAAGACAATATCAATACCCCTTGGAAGAGTGGTGGAGGATACAGTGGAATAAAAAGACAATATCAATGCCCCGTGGAATAGACATAGATGTTACAGTAGCTAAACAAGATGTTTTTAATGCACCTTGGGAGAGTGGTGGAAGTCGTAGTGGAATAATAAGACAGTATCAATGCCACTTGAAAGAGTGCTGTAGGTTACAGCGGAGTAAAAAGACAATATCAATGCCTCTTGCAAGAGCTGTGGAGTTCAGAGTGGTTTAAATTGACGGTTTTAATGCACCTTGTAAGAGAAGTGGAGGTCACAGTAGCTTAACAATGCGGTTTTAATGCACCTTGGAAGAGTTGTGGAGCTCGCAGTGGATTAAAAAGACAATATCAATGCCACTTGGAAGAGTGGTGAAGGTCCCAGTGGAATAAAAAGACAATATCAATGCCCCTTGGAAGAGTCGTGGAGGTTACAGTGGAATAAAAAGACAATATCAATGCCCCGTGAAAGATACGAGGAGGTCACAGTAGCTTAACAAGACGGTTTTAATGCCCCTTGGAAGACAGGTGGAAGTTGCAGTGGAATAAAAAGACAATATCATTGCCCCTTGGTAGAGTGCTGGAGGTTACATTGGAATAAAAAGACAATATCAATGCCCCTTGCAAGAGCTGTGGAGTTCAGAGTGGTTTATATTGACGGTGTTAATGCCCCTTGGATGGGACGTGGAGGTGACAGTAGCTTAACAAGATGGTTTTAATGCCCCTTGGAAGAGTGGTGGAGGTCGCAGTGGATTAAAAAGACAATTTCAAAGCCCCTTGGAAGAGTGGTGGAGGTTACAGTTGAATAAAAAGACAATATCAATGCCCCTTGGAAGAGTGATGTAGGTTACAGTGGAAAAAAAAGACAATATCAATGTCCCTTGGAACAGTGGTGGAGGTTACAGTTAAATAAAAAGACAATATCAATGCCCAGTGGAAGAGATGTGCAGGTCACAATAGCTTAACAAGATGGTTTTAATGCCCCTTGGAAGAGAGGTGGAGGTCGCAGTGGATTAAAAAGACAATATCAATGCCCCTTGGAAGAGTGGTGGAGGTCGCAGTGGAATAAAAAGACAATATCAATGCCCCTTGGACGAGTGGTGGAGGTTACAGTGGAATGAAAAGACAATATCAATACCCCTTGGAAGAGTGGTGGAGGTTACAGTGGAATAAAAAGACAATAATAATGCCCCTTGGAAGAGCTGCGGAGTTCAGAGTGCTATAACCAGATGGTTTTAACGCTCCTTGGAAGAGACGTGGAGGTCACAGTAACTTATCAAGACGGTTTTACTGCCCCTTGGAAGAGTGGCGGAGGTCGCAGTGGAATAAAAAAACAATATCAATGCCCATTGGAATATTGGTGGAGGTTACAGTTGAATAAAAAGACAATATCAATGCCCCGTGGAAGAGTTGTGGAGGTCACTGTAGCATAACAATATGGTTTTAATGCCCCTTGGAAGAGTGGTGGAGGTCGCAGTGGAATAAAAAGACAATGTCAGTGCCCCTTGGAAGAGTGGTGGAGGTTAGAGTGGAATAAAAAGACAATACCAATGCCCCTTGGAAGAGCTGTGGAGTTCAGAGTGGTTTTGCCAGATGGTTTTATTGCCCCTTGGAAAAGTGGTGGAGGTCATAGTGGATTAAAAAGACAATATCAATGCCCCGTGGAAGACACGTGGAGGTCACAGTAGCTTAACAAGACAGTTTTAATGCCCCTTGGAAGAGTGGTGGAGGTCGCAGTGGAATAAAAAGACAATATCAATGCCCCTTGAAAGAGTGGTGGAGGTCGCAGTGAAATAAAAAGACAATATCAATGCCTGTTGAAAGAGCTAAAGAGTTCAGGATGGTTTAACCAGATGGTTTTAATGGCCCTTGGAAGAGTGGTGGAGGTAGCAGTGCATTAAAAAGACAATATCAATACCCCTTGGAAGAATGGTGGAGGTTACAGTGGAATAAAAAGACAATATCAATGCCCCTTGGAAGAGCTGTCTAGTTCAGAGTGGTTTAACCAGACGGTTTTAATTCCCCTTGGAAGAGACGTGGAGGTCACAGTAGCTTAACAAAACTGTTTTAATGCCCCTTGGAAGAGTTGTGGAGCTCGCAGTGGATTAAAAAGACAATATCAATGCCACTTGGAAGAGTGGTGAAGGTCCCAGTGGAATAAAAAGACAATATCAATGCCCCTTGGAAGAGTGGTGGAGGTTACAGTGGAATAAAAAGACAATATCAATGCCCCGTGAAAGATACGAGGAGGTCACAGTAGCTTAACAAGACGGTTTTAATGTCCCTTGGAAGAGAGGTGGAAGTTGCAGTGGAATAAAAAGACAATATCATTGCCCCTTGGTAGAGTGCTGGAGGTTACATTGGAATAAAAAGACAATATCAATGCCCTTTGCAAGAGCTGTGGAGTTCAGAGTGGTTTATATTGACGGTGTTTATGCCCCTTGGATGGGACGTGGAGGTGACAGTAGCTTAACAAGATGGTTTTAATGCCCCTTGGAAGAGTGGTGGAGGTCGCAGTGGATTAAAAAGACAATTTCAAAGCCCCTTGGAAGAGTGGTGGAGGTTACAGTTGAATAAAAAGACAATATCAATGCCCCTTGGAAGAGTGATGTAGGTTACAGTGGAAAAAAAAGACAATATCAATGTCCCTTGGAACAGTGGTGGAGGTTACAGTTAAATAAAAAGACAATATCAATGCCCAGTGGAAGAGATGTGCAGGTCACAATAGCTTAACAAGACGGTTTTAATGCCCCTTGGAAGAGAGGTGGAGGTCGCAGTGGATTAAAAAGACAATATCAATGCCCCTTGGAAGAGTGGTGGAGGTCGCAGTGGAATAAAAAGACAATATCAATGCCCCTTGGACGAGTGGTGGAGGTTACAGTGGAATGAAAAGACAATTTCAATGCCCCGTGGAAGAGACGTGGAGGTCACAGTAGCTTAACAAGATGGTTTTAATGCCTCCTGGAGGACTGGTGGAGGTCGCAGTGGAATAAAAATACAATATCAATACCCCTTGGAAGAGTGGTGGAGGTTACAGTGGAATAAAAAGACAATAATAATGCCCCTTGGAAGAGCTGCGGAGTTCAGAGTGGTATAACCAGATGGTTTTAACGCTCCTTGGAAGAGACGTGGAGGTCACAGTAACTTATCAAGACGGTTTTAATGCCCCTTGGAAGAGTGGCGGAGGTCGCAGTGGAATAAAAAAACAATATCAATGCCCATTGGAATATTGGTGGAGGTTACATTTGAATAAAAAGACAATATCAATGCCCCGTGGAAGAGTTGTGGAGGTCACTGTAGCATAACAATATGGTTTTAATGCCCCTTGGAAGAGTGGTGGAGGTCGCAGTGAAATAAAAAGACAATGTCAGTGCCCCTTGGAAGAGTGGTGGAGGTTAGAGTGGAATAAAAAGACAATACCAATGCCCCTTGGAAGAGCTGTGGAGTTCAGAGTGGTTTTGCCAGATGGTTTTATTGCCGCTTGGAAAAGTGGTGGAGGTCATAGTGGATTAAAAAAGACAATATCAATGCCCCGTGGAAGACACGTGGAGGTCACAATAGCTTAACAAGACAGTTTTAATGCCCCTTGGAAGAGTGGTGGAGGTCGCAGTGGAATAAAAAGACAATATCAATGCCCCTTGAAAGAGTGGTGGAGGTCGCAGTGAAATAAAAAGACAATATCAATGCCTGTTGAAAGAGCTAAGGAGTTCAGGATGGTTTAACCAGATGGTTTTAATGGCCCTTGGAAGAGTGGTGGAGGTAGCAGTGCATTAAAAAGACAATATCAATACCCCTTAGAAGAATGGTGGAGGTTACAGTGGAATAAAAAGACAATATCAATGCCCCTTGGAAGAGCTGTCTAGTTCAGAGTGGTTTAACCAGACGGTTTTAATTCCCCTTGGAAGAGACGTGGAGGTCACAGTAGCTTAACAAAACTGTTTTAATGCCCCTTGGAAGAGTTGTGGAGCTCGCAGTGGATTAAAAAGACAATATCAATGCCACTTGGAAGAGTGGTGAAGGTCCCAGTGGAATAAAAAGACAATATCAATGCCCCATGGAAGAGAGGTGGAAGTTGCAGTGGAATAAAAAGACAATATCATTGCACCTTGGTAGAGTGCTGGAGGTTACATTGGAATAAAAAGACAATATCAATGCCCCTTGCAAGAGCTGTGGAGTTCAGAGTGGTTTATATTGACGGTGTTAATGCCCCTTGGATGGGACGTGGAGGTGACAGTAGCTTAACAAGATGGTTTTAATGCCCCTTGGAAGAGTGGTGGAGGTCGCAGTGGATTAAAAAGACAATTTCAAAGCCCCTTGGAAGAGTGGTGGAGGTTACAGTTGAATAAAAAGACAATATCAATGCCCCTTGGAAGAGTGATGTAGGTTACAGTGGAAAAAAAAGACAATATCAATGTCCCTTGGAACAGTGGTGGAGGTTACAGTTAAATAAAAAGACAATATCAATGCCCAGTGGAAGAGATGTGCAGGTCACAATAGCTTAACAAGACGGTTTCAATGCCCCTTGGAAGAGAGGTGGTGGTCGCAGTCGATTAAAAAGACAATATCAATGCCCCTTGGAAGAGTGGTGGAGGTCGCAGTGGAATAAAAAGACAATATCAATGCCCCTTGGACGAGTGGTGGAGGTTACAGTGGAATGAAAAGACAATTTCAATGCCCCGTGGAAGAGACGTGGAGGTCACAGTAGCTTAACAAGATGGTTTTAATGCCTCCTGGAGGACTGGTGGAGGTTGCAGTGGAATAAAAAGACAATATCAATACCCCTTGGAAGAGTGGTGGAGGTTACAGTGGAATAAAAAGACAATAATAATACCCCTTGGAAGAGCTGCGGTGTTCAGAGTGGTATAACCAGATGGTTTTAACGCTCCTTGGAAGAGACGTGGAGGTCACAGTAACTTATCAAGACGGTTTTAATGCCCCTTGGAAGAGTGGCCGAGGTCGCAGTGGAATAAAAAAACAATATCAATGCCCATTGGAATATGGGTGGAGGTTACAGTTGAATAAAAAGACAATATCAATGCCCCGTGGAAGAGTTGTGGAGGTCACTGTAGCATAACAATATGGTTTTAATGCCCCTTGGAAGAGTGGTGGAGGTCGCAGTGGAATAAAAAGACAATGTCAGTGCCCCTTGGAAGAGTGGTGGAGGTTAGAGTGGAATAAAAAGACAATACCAATGCCCCTTGGAAGAGCTGTGGAGTTCAGAGTGGTTTTGCCAGATGGTTTTATTGCCCCTTGGAAAAGTGGTGGAGGTCATAGTGGATTAAAAAGACAATATCAATGCCCCGTGGAAGACACGTGGAGGTCACAGTAGCTTAACAAGACAGTTTTAATGCCCATTGGAAGAGTGGTGGAGGTCGCAGTGGAATAAAAAGACAATATCAATGCCCCTTGAAAGAGTGGTGGAGGTCGCAGTGAAATAAAAAGACAATATCAATGCCTGTTGAAAGAGCTAAGGAGTTCAGGATGGTTTAACCAGATGGTTTTAATGGCCCTTGGAAGAGTGGTGGAGGTAGCAGTGCATTAAAAAGACAATATCAATACCCCTTGGAAGAATGGTGGAGGTTACAGTGGAATAAAAAGACAATATCAATGCCCCTTGGAAGAGCTGTCTAGTTCAGAGTGGTTTAACCAGACGGTTTTAATTCCCCTTGGAAGAGACGTGGAGGTCACAGTAGCTTAATAAAACTGTTTTAATGCCCCTTGGAAGAGTGATAGAGGTCGCAGTGGATTAAAAAGACAATATCAATGCCTCTTAAAAGAGAGGTGGAAGTCGCAGTGGAATAAAAAGACAATGTCAATGCCACTTGGAAGAGTGGTGGAGGTTACAGTGGAATAAAAAGACAATATCAATGCCCCGTGGAATAGACATGGATGTGACAGTAGCTTAACAAGACGGCTTTAATGCACCTTTGAAGAGTGGTGGAGGTTGCAGTGGATTAAGAAGACAATATCAATGCCCATTGGAAGAGTGGTAGAGGTCGCAGAGGAATAAAAAGACAAAATCAATGCCCCTTGGAAGAGTGGTGGAGGTTACAGTGGAATAAAAATACAATATCAATGCCCCATGGAAGAGTTGTGGAGGTCACTGTAGCATAAAAAGATGGTCTTAATGCCCCTTGGAAGAGTGGTGGAGGTCGCAATGGAATAAAAAGACAATATCAATGCCCCTTGGACGAGTGGTGGAGTTTACAGTGGAATAAAAAGGCAATTTCAATGCCCCGTGGAAGAGACGTTGAGGTCACAGTAGCTTAACAAGACGGTTTTAATGCCTCTTGGAGGACTGGTGGAAGTAGCAGTGGAATAAAAATACAATATCAATGCCCCTTGGAAGAATGGTGGAGGTTACAGTGGAATAAAAAGACAATAATAATGCCCCTTGGAATAGCTGTGGAGTTCAGAGTGGTATAACCAGACGGTTTTAACGCTCCTTGGAAGAGATGTGGAGATCACAGTAACTTAACAAGACGATTTTAATGCCCCTTGGAAGAGTGGTGGAGGTCGCAGTGGAATTAAAAAAAATATCAATGCCCCTTGGAAGGGACGTGGAGGTCACATTAGCTTAACAAGACGGTTTTAATTCACCTTGGAAGAGTGGTGGAGGTTGCAGGGGATAAAAAAGACAATAACAATGTCCATTGGAAGAGTGGTGGTGGTCGCAGTGGAATAAAAAGACAAAATCAATGCCCCTTGGAAGAGTGGTGGAGGTTACAGTGGAATAAAAAGACAATATCAATGCCCCTTGGAAGAGCTGTGGAGTTCAGAGTGGTTTAAACAGACGGTTTTAATGACCCTTGGAAGAGACGTGGAGGTCGCAGTAGCTTAACAACACTGTTTTAACGCCCCTTGGTAGAGTGGTGGATGTCGCAGTGGATTAAAAAGATAATATCAATGGCCCTTAAAAGAGAGGTGGAAGTCACAGTGGAATAAAAAGACAATGTCAATGCCACTTGGAAGAGTGGTGGAGGTTACAGTGGAATAAAAAGACAATATCAATGCCTGATGGAATAGACATGGACGTGACAGTAGCTACACAAGACGGCTTTAATGCCCCTTGGAAGAGTGGTGGAGGTAGCAGTAGATTAAAAAGACAATATCAATGCCCATTGGAGGAGTGGTAGAGGTCGCAGTGGAATAAAAAGACAAAATCAATGCCCCTTGGAAGAGTGGTGGAGGTTAGAGTGGAATAAAAAGACAATATCAATGCCCCATGGAAGAGTTGTGGAGGTCACTGTAGCTTAACAAGATGTTGTTTATACCCATTTGAAGAGTGGTGGAGGTCGCAGTAGAATAAATAGACAATGTCAATGCCCCTTGGAAAAGTGGTGGAGGTTATAGTGGAATAAAAAGACAATACCAGTGCTCCTTGGAAGAGCTGTGGAGTTCAGAGTGGTTTAAATTGACGGTTTCAATGCCCCTTGGAAGAGACGTGGAGGTCACCGTGGATTAAAAAGACAATACCAATGCCCCTTGGAAGAGTGGTGGAGGTCGCAGTGGATTAAAAAGACAATATCAATGCCCCTTGGAAGAGTGGTGGAGGTCGCAGTGGAATAAAAAGACAATATCAATGCCCCGTGGAAGGGAGTTGGAGATCACATTAGCTTCACAAGACGGTTTTAATGCCCCTTGGAAGAGAGGTGGAGGTCGCAGCTGATTAAAAATACAATATCAATGCCCCTTGGAAGAGTGGTGGAGGTCGCAGTGGAATAAAAAGACAATATCAATGCCGCTTGGAAGAGTGGTGGATGTTCCAGTCGAATAAAATGACAATATCAATGCCTCTTGTAAGAGCTGTGTAGTTCAGAGTGTTTAAAGAGACGGTTTTAGTGCCCCTTGGAAGAGACGAGGAGGTCACAGTAGCTTAACAAGACTGTTTTAATGCCCCTTGGAAGAGTGGTGGAGATCGTTGTGGATTTAAAAGACAATATCAATGCCCCTTAGGAGAGTGGTGGAGGTCGCAGTGGAATAATAAGACAATATCAATGCCCCTTGGAAGATAGGTGGAGGTCACAGTGGAATAAAAAGACAATATCAATGCCCCTTGGAAGAGTGGTGGAGGTTACAGTGCAATAAAAAGACAATATGAATGCCCTGTTTAAGAAACTTGGAGGTCACAGTAGCTTAACAAGACGGTTTTAATACCCCTTGGAAGAGTCGTGGACGTCGCAGAGGAATAAAAAGACAATGTCAATGCCACTTGGAACAGTGGTGGAGGTTACAGTGGAATAAAAAGACAATATCAATGCCCCGTGGAATAGACATGGAAGTGACAGTAGCTTAACAAGACGGCTTTAATGCACCTTTGAAGAGTGGTGAAGGTTGCAGTGGATTAATAAGACAATATCAATGCCCATTGGAAGAGTGGTAGAGGTCGCAGTGGAATAAAAAGACAAAATCAATGCCCCTTGGAAGAGTGGTGGAGGTCACTGTAGCTTAACAAGATGGTCTTAATGCCCCTTGGAAGAGTGGTGGAGGTCGCAGTGGAATAAAAAGACAATATCAATGCCCCTTGGACGAGTGGTGGAGGTTACAGTGGAATAAAAAGACAATTTCAATGCCCAGTGGAAGAGACGTGGAGGTCACAGTAGCTTAACAAGACGGTTTTAATGCCTCTTGGAGGACTGGTGGAGGTAGCAGTGGAATAAAAAGACAATATCAATGCTCCTTGGAAGAATGGTGGAGGATACAGTGGAATAAAAAGACAATAATAATGCCCCTTGGAAGAGCTGTGGAGTTCAGAGTGGTGTAACCAGACTGTTTTAACGCTCCTGGGAAGAGACGTGGAGGTCACAGTAACTTAACAAGACGATTTTAATGCCCCTTGGAAGAGTAATGGAGGTCGCAGCGGAATTAAAAAACAATATCAATGCCCCTTGGAAGATTGGTGGAGGTTACAGTGGAATGAAAAGACAATATCAATGCCCCGTGGAAGAGATGTGGAGGTCACTATAGCTTAACAATATGGTTTTAATGCCCCTTGGAAGAGTGGTGGAGGTCGCAGTGGAATAAAAAGATAATATCAATGCCCCGTGGAAGGGACGTGGAGGTCACAGTAGCTTAACAAGACGGTTTTAATTTCCCTTGGAAGAGTGGTGGAGGTTGCAAGGGATTAAAAAGACAATAACAATGCCCATTGGAAGAGTTGTGGAGGTCACAGTGGAATAAAAAGAAAAAATCAATGCCCCATGGAAGAGTGGTGGAGGTTACAGTGGAATAAAAAGACAATATCAATGCCCCTTGGAAGAGCTGTGGAGTTCAGAGTGGTTTAAACAGACGGTTTTAATACCCTTTGGAAGAGACGTGGAGGTCGCAGTAGCTTAACAAGACTGTTTTAACGCCCCTTGGTAGAGTGGTGGAGGTCGCAGTGGATTAAAAAGACAATATCAATGCCCCTTAGAAGAGAGGTGGAAGTCACAGTGGAATAAAAAGACAATGTCAATGCCACTTGGAAGAGTGGTGGAAGTTACAGTGGAATAAAAAGACAATATCAATGCCCCGTGGAATAGAGATGGACGTGACAGTAGCTAAACAAGACGGCTTTAATGCCCCGTGGAAGGGTGGTGGAGGTAGCAGTGGATTAAAAACACATTATCAATGCCCATTGGAGGAGTGGTACAGGTCACAGTGGAATAAAAAGACAAAATCAATGCCCCTTGGAAGTGTAGTGGAGGTTAGAGTGGAATAAAAAGACAATATCAATGCCCCATGGAAGAGTTGTGGAGGTCACTGTGGCTTAACAAGATGGTGTTTATGCCCGTTTGAAGAGTGGTGGAGGTCGCAGTAGAATAAATAGACAATGTCAATGCCCCTTGGAAAAGTGGTGGAGGTTAGAGTTGAAGAAAAAGACAATACCAGTGCTCCTCGGAAGAGCTGTGGAGTTCTGAGTGGTTTAAATTGACGGTTTTAATGCCCCTTGGAAGAGACGTGGAGGTCACCATGGATTAAAAAGACAATATCAATGCCCCTTGGAAGAGTGGTGGAGGTCGCAGTGGATTAAAAAGACAATATCAATGCCCCTTGGAAGAGTGGTGGAGGTCGCAGTGGAATAAAAAGACAATATCAATGCCCCGTGGAAGGGACGTGGAGGTCACAGTAGCTTCACAAGACGGTTTTAATGACCCTTGGAAGAGAGGTGGAGGTCGCAGTTGATTAAAAATACAATATCAATGCCCCTTGGAAGAGTAGTGGAGGTCGCAGTGGAATAAAAAGACAATATCAATGCCGCTTGGAAGAGTGGTGGATGTTACAGTCAAATAAAACGACAATATCAATGCCTCCTGTAAGAGCTGTGGAGTTCAGAGTGTTTAACCAGACAGTTTTAATGCCACTTGGAAGAGACGAGGAGGTCACAGTAGCTTAGCAAGACTGTTTTAATGCCCCTTGGAAGAGTGGTGGAGATCGTTGTGGATTTAAAAGACAATATCAATGCCCCTTAGGAGATTGGTTGAGGTCGCAGTGGAATAAAAAGACAATATCAATGCCCCTTGGAAGATATGTGGAGGTCACAGTGGAATAAAAACACAATATCAATGCCCCTTGGAAGAGTGGTGTAGGTTACAATGCAATAAAAAGACAATATCAATGCCCTGTGTAAGAAACTTGGAGTTCACAGTAGCTTAACAGGACGGTTTTAATGCCCCTTGGAAGAGTCAGGGACATCGCAGAGGAATAAAAAGACAATGTCAATGCCACTTAGAAGAGTGGTGGAGGTTACAGTGGAATAAAAAGACAATATCAATGCCCCGTGGAATAGACATGGATGTGACAGTAGCTTAACAAGACGTCTTTAATGCACCTTTGAAGAGTGGTGGAGGTTGCAGTGGATTAATAAGACAATATCAATGCCCATTGGAAGAGTGGTAGAGGTCGCAGTGGAATAAAAAGACAAAATCAATGCCCCTTGGAAGAGTGGTAGAGTTTACAGTGGAATAAAAAAACAATATCAATGCCCCATGGAAGAGTTGTGGAGGTCACTGTAGCTTAATAAGATCGTCTTAATGCCCCTTGGAACAGTGGTGGAGGTCGCAGAGGAATAAAAAGACAATATAAATGCCCCTTGGAAGAGTGGTGGAGGTTACAGTGGAATAAAAAGACAATTTCAATGCCCCGTGGAAGAGACGTTTAGGTCACAGTAGCTTAACAAGACGGTTTTAATGCCTCTTGGAGGACTGGTTGAGGTAGCAGTGGAATAAAAAGACAATATCAATGCCCCTTGGAAGAATGGTGGAGGTTACAGTGGAATAAAAAGACAATAATAATGCCCCTTGGAAGAGCTGTGGAGTTCAGAGTGGTATAACCAGACTGTTTTAACGCTCCTTTGAAGAGACATGGAGGTCACAGTAACTTAACAAGACTATTTTAATGCCCCTTGGAAGAGTAATGGAGGTCGCAGTGGAATTAAAAAACAATATCAATGCCCCTTGGAAGATTGGTGGAGGTTACAGTGGAATGAAAAGACAATATCAATGCCCTGTGGAAGAGATGTGGAGTTCACTAGAGCTTAACAATAAGGTTTTAATGCCCCTTGGAAGAGGAGTCGAGGTCGCAGTGGAATAAAAAGACAATATCAATGCCCCGTGGAAGGGAGGTGGAGGTCACAGTAGCTTAACAAGACGGTTTTAATTCCCCTTGGAAGAGTGGTGGAGGTTGCAGGGGATTAAAAAGACAATAACAATGCCCATTGGAAGAGTTGTGGAGGCCGCAGTGGAATAAAAAGACAAAATCAATGCCCCTTGGAAGAGTGGTGGAGGTTACAGTGGAATAAAAAGACAATATCAATGCCCCTTGGAAGAGCTGTGGAGTTCAGAGTGGTTTAAACAGATGGTTTTAATGCCCCTTTGAAGAGACGTGGAGGTCGCAGTAGCTTAACAAGACTGTTTTAACGCCCCTTGGTAGAGTGGTGGAGGACGCAGTGGATTAAAAAGACAATTTCAATGCCCCTTAGAAGAGAGGTGGAAGTCACAGTGGAATAAAAAGACAATGTCAATGCCACTTGGAAGAGTCGTGGAGGTTACAGTGGAATAAAAAGACAATATCAATGCCCCGTGGAATAGACATGGACATGACAGTAGCTAAACAAGACAGCTTTAATGCCCCTTGGAAGAGTGGTGGAGGTAGCAGTGGAATAAAAAGACAATATCAATGCCCATTGGAAGAGTGGTAGAGGTCGCAGTGGAATAAAAAGACAAAATCAATGCCCCTTGGAAGAGTGGTGGAGGTTACAGTGGAATAAAAAGACAATATCAATGCCCCTTGGAAGAGCTGTGGAGTTCAGAGTGGTTTAAACAGATGGTTTTAATGCCCCTTTGAAGAGACGTGGAGGTCGCAGTAGCTTAACAAGACTGTTTTAACGCCCCTTGGTAGAGTGGTGGAGGACGCAGTGGATTAAAAAGACAATTTCAATGTCCCTTAGAAGAGAGGTGGAAGTCACAGTGGAATAAAAAGACAATGTCAATGCCACTTGGAAGAGTCGTGGAGGTTACAGTGGAATAAAAAGACAATATCAATGCCCCGTGGAATAGACATGGACATGACAGTAGCTAAACAAGACAGCTTTAATGCCCCTTGGAAGAGTGGTGGAGGTAGCAGTGGATTAAAAAGACAATATCAATGCCCATTGGAAGAGTGGTAGAGGTCGCAGTGGAATAAAAAGACAAAATCAATACCCCTTGGAAGAGTGGTGGAGGTTAGAGTGGAATAAAAAGACAATATCAATACCCCATGGAAGAGTTGTGGAGGTCACTGTAGCTTAACAAGATGGTCTTTATGCCCCTTGGAAGAGTGGTGGAGGTCGCAGTGGAATAAATAGACAATGTCAATGCCCCTTGGAAAAGTGGTGGAGGTTAGAGTGGAATAAAAAGACAATACCAGTGCTCCTTGGAAGAGCTGTGGAGTTCAGAGTGGTTTAAACTGACTGTTTTAATGCCCCTTGGAAGAGACGTGGAGGTCACCGTTGATTAAAAAGACAATATCAATGCCCCTTGGAAGAGTGGTGGAGGTCGCAGTGGATTAAAAAGACAATATCAATGCCCCTTGGAAGAGTGATGGAGGTCGCAGTGGAATAAAAATACAATATCAATGCCGCTTGGAACAGTGGTGGTTGTTACAGTCGAATAAAACGACAATATCAATGCCTCTTGTAAGAGCTGTGGAGTTCAGAGTGTTTAACCAGAAGGTTTTAATGCCCCTTGGAAGAGACGAGGAGGTCACAGTAGCTTAACAAGACTGTTTTAATGCCCCTTGGAAGAGTGGTGGAGATCGTTGTGGATTTAAAAGACAATATCAATGCCCCTTAGGAGAGTGGTGGAGGTCGCAGTGGAAAAAAAAGACAATATCAATACCCCTTGGAAGATAGGTGGAGGTCACAGTGCAATAAAAAGACAATTTCAATGCCATCTGGAAGAGTGGTGGAGGTTACAGTGCAATAAAAAGACAATATCAATGCCCTGTGTAAGAAACTTGGAGGTCACAGTAGCTTAACAAGATGATTTTAATGCCACTTGGAAGAGTCGTGGACGTCGCAGAGGAATAAAAAGACAATATCAATGCACTTGGAAGAGTGCAGAAGGTTACAATGGAATAAAAAGACATTGTCAATGCCCCTTGGAAGAGCTGTGGAGCTCAGAGAGGTTTAACCAGACGGTTTTAATGCCCCTTGGAAGAGACTTGGAGGTCACAGTAGCTTAACAAGACGGTTTTAATGCCCATTGGAAGAGTGGTGGAGGTCGCAATGGAATAAAAAGACAATATCAATGCCCCGTGGAAGGGATGTGGAGCTCACAGTAGCATAACAAGATGGTTTTAATGCCCATTGGAAGAGTGGTGGAGGTCGCAATGGACAAAAAGACAATATCAAAGCCCCTTGGAAGAGTTGTGGAGGTCGCAGTGTAAAACAGAGACAATATTAATGCCCCTTTGAACAGTGGTGGAGGTTACAGTCGAATAAAAAGACAATATCAATGCCTCTTGGAAGAGCTGTGGAGTGCAGAGTGGTTTAACCAGACTGTTTAATGCCCCTTGGAAGAGACGTGGAGGTCACAGTAGCTTAACAAGACTCTTTTAGTGCCCCTTGAAAGAGTGGTGGAGGTCGCAGTGGAATAAAAAGACAATATCATTGCCCCTTGGAAGAGTGGTGGAGGTTACAGTGGAATAAAAAGACAATATCAATGACCCTTGGAAGAGTATTGGAGGTCGCAGAGGAATAAAAAGACAATATTAATGATCCTTGGAAGAGTGGTGGAGGTCGCAGTAAAATAAAAAGACAATATCAATGCCCCTTGGAAGAGTGGTGGAGGTTACAGTGGAATAAAAATACAATATCAAAGCCCCTTGGAAGAGTGGAGGATGTCGCAGTGGAAAACAGAGACAATATCAATGCCCCTTGGAAGAGTGGTGGAGGTTACAGTCGAATAAAAAGACAATATCAATGCCTCTTGGAAGAGCTGTGGAGTACAGAGTGGTTTAACCAGATGCTTTAATGCCCCTTGGAAGAGACGTGGAGGTCACAATAGCTTATCAAGACTGTTTTAATACCCCTTTGAAGAGTGGTGGAGGTCTCAGTGGATTAAAAAGACAATATCAATGCCACTTGGAAGAGTGGTGAAGGACCCAGTGGAATAAAAAGACAATATCAATGCCACTTGGAAGAGTGGTGGAGGTTACAGTGGAATAAAAAGACAATATCAATGCCCCTTGGAAGAGTGGTGGAGGTTACAGTGCAATAAAAAGACAATATCAATGCCCTGTGTAAGAAACTTGGAGGTCACAGTAGCTTAACAAGATGATTTTAATGCCACTTGGAAGAGTCGTGGACGTCGCAGAGGAATAAAAAGACAATATCAATGCACTTGGAAGAGTGCAGAAGGTTACAATGGAATAAAAAGACATTGTCAATGCCCCTTGGAAGAGCTGTGGAGCTCAGAGCGGTTTAACCAGACGGTTTTAATGCCCCTTGGAAGAGACTTGGAGGTCACAGTAGCTTAACAAGACGGTTTTAATGCCCATTGGAAGAGTGGTGGAGGTCGCAATGGAATAAAAAGACAATATCAATGCCCCATGGAAGGGATGTGGAGCTCACAGTAGCATAACAAGATGGTTTTAATGCCCATTGGAAGAGTGGTGGAGGTCGCAATGGACAAAAAGACAATATCAAAGCCCCTTGGAAGAGTGGTGGAGGTCGCAGTGGAATAAAAAGACAAAATCAATGCCCCTTGGAAGAGTGGTAGAGTTTACAGTGGAATAAAAAAACAATATCAATGCCCCATGGAAGAGTTGTGGAGGTCACTGTAGCTTAATAAGATCGTCTTAATGCCCCTTGGAACAGTGGTGGAGGTCGCAGAGGAATAAAAAGACAATATAAATGCCCCTTGGAAGAGTGGTGGAGGTTACAGTGGAATAAAAAGACAATTTCAATGCCCCGTGGAAGAGACGTTTAGGTCACAGTAGCTTAACAAGACGGTTTTAATGCCTCTTGGAGGACTGGTTGAGGTAGCAGTGGAATAAAAAGACAATATCAATGCCCCTTGGAAGAATGGTGGAGGTTACAGTGGAATAAAAAGACAATAATAATGCCCCTTGGAAGAGCTGTGGAGTTCAGAGTGGTATAACCAGACTGTTTTAACGCTCCTTTGAAGAGACATGGAGGTCACAGTAACTTAACAAGACTATTTTAATGCCCCTTGGAAGAGTAATGGAGGTCGCAGTGGAATTAAAAAACAATATCAATGCCCCTTGGAAGATTGGTGGAGGTTACAGTGGAATGAAAAGACAATATCAATGCCCTGTGGAAGAGATGTGGAGTTCACTAGAGCTTAACAATAAGGTTTTAATGCCCCTTGGAAGAGGAGTCGAGGTCGCAGTGGAATAAAAAGACAATATCAATGCCCCGTGGAAGGGAGGTGGAGGTCACAGTAGCTTAACAAGACGGTTTTAATTCCCCTTGGAAGAGTGGTGGAGGTTGCAGGGGATTAAAAAGACAATAACAATGCCCATTGGAAGAGTTGTGGAGGCCGCAGTGGAATAAAAAGACAAAATCAATGCCCCTTGGAAGAGTGGTGGAGGTTACAGTGGAATAAAAAGACAATATCAATGCCCCTTGGAAGAGCTGTGGAGTTCAGAGTGGTTTAAACAGATGGTTTTAATGCCCCTTTGAAGAGACGTGGAGGTCGCAGTAGCTTAACAAGACTGTTTTAACGCCCCTTGGTAGAGTGGTGGAGGACGCAGTGGATTAAAAAGACAATTTCAATGCCCCTTAGAAGAGAGGTGGAAGTCACAGTGGAATAAAAAGACAATGTCAATGCCACTTGGAAGAGTCGTGGAGGTTACAGTGGAATAAAAAGACAATATCAATGCCCCGTGGAATAGACATGGACATGACAGTAGCTAAACAAGACAGCTTTAATGCCCCTTGGAAGAGTGGTGGAGGTAGCAGTGGAATAAAAAGACAATATCAATGCCCATTGGAAGAGTGGTAGAGGTCGCAGTGGAATAAAAAGACAAAATCAATGCCCCTTGGAAGAGTGGTGGAGGTTACAGTGGAATAAAAAGACAATATCAATGCCCCTTGGAAGAGCTGTGGAGTTCAGAGTGGTTTAAACAGATGGTTTTAATGCCCCTTTGAAGAGACGTGGAGGTCGCAGTAGCTTAACAAGACTGTTTTAACGCCCCTTGGTAGAGTGGTGGAGGACGCAGTGGATTAAAAAGACAATTTCAATGTCCCTTAGAAGAGAGGTGGAAGTCACAGTGGAATAAAAAGACAATGTCAATGCCACTTGGAAGAGTCGTGGAGGTTACAGTGGAATAAAAAGACAATATCAATGCCCCGTGGAATAGACATGGACATGACAGTAGCTAAACAAGACAGCTTTAATGCCCCTTGGAAGAGTGGTGGAGGTAGCAGTGGATTAAAAAGACAATATCAATGCCCATTGGAAGAGTGGTAGAGGTCGCAGTGGAATAAAAAGACAAAATCAATACCCCTTGGAAGAGTGGTGGAGGTTAGAGTGGAATAAAAAGACAATATCAATACCCCATGGAAGAGTTGTGGAGGTCACTGTAGCTTAACAAGATGGTCTTTATGCCCCTTGGAAGAGTGGTGGAGGTCGCAGTGGAATAAATAGACAATGTCAATGCCCCTTGGAAAAGTGGTGGAGGTTAGAGTGGAATAAAAAGACAATACCAGTGCTCCTTGGAAGAGCTGTGGAGTTCAGAGTGGTTTAAACTGACTGTTTTAATGCCCCTTGGAAGAGACGTGGAGGTCACCGTTGATTAAAAAGACAATATCAATGCCCCTTGGAAGAGTGGTGGAGGTCGCAGTGGATTAAAAAGACAATATCAATGCCCCTTGGAAGAGTGATGGAGGTCGCAGTGGAATAAAAATACAATATCAATGCCGCTTGGAACAGTGGTGGTTGTTACAGTCGAATAAAACGACAATATCAATGCCTCTTGTAAGAGCTGTGGAGTTCAGAGTGTTTAACCAGAAGGTTTTAATGCCCCTTGGAAGAGACGAGGAGGTCACAGTAGCTTAACAAGACTGTTTTAATGCCCCTTGGAAGAGTGGTGGAGATCGTTGTGGATTTAAAAGACAATATCAATGCCCCTTAGGAGAGTGGTGGAGGTCGCAGTGGAAAAAAAAGACAATATCAATACCCCTTGGAAGATAGGTGGAGGTCACAGTGCAATAAAAAGACAATTTCAATGCCATCTGGAAGAGTGGTGGAGGTTACAGTGCAATAAAAAGACAATATCAATGCCCTGTGTAAGAAACTTGGAGGTCACAGTAGCTTAACAAGATGATTTTAATGCCACTTGGAAGAGTCGTGGACGTCGCAGAGGAATAAAAAGACAATATCAATGCACTTGGAAGAGTGCAGAAGGTTACAATGGAATAAAAAGACATTGTCAATGCCCCTTGGAAGAGCTGTGGAGCTCAGAGAGGTTTAACCAGACGGTTTTAATGCCCCTTGGAAGAGACTTGGAGGTCACAGTAGCTTAACAAGACGGTTTTAATGCCCATTGGAAGAGTGGTGGAGGTCGCAATGGAATAAAAAGACAATATCAATGCCCCGTGGAAGGGATGTGGAGCTCACAGTAGCATAACAAGATGGTTTTAATGCCCATTGGAAGAGTGGTGGAGGTCGCAATGGACAAAAAGACAATATCAAAGCCCCTTGGAAGAGTTGTGGAGGTCGTAGTGTAAAACAGAGACAATATTAATGCCCCTTTGAACAGTGGTGGAGGTTACAGTCGAATAAAAAGACAATATCAATGCCTCTTGGAAGAGCTGTGGAGTGCAGAGTGGTTTAACCAGACTGTTTAATGCCCCTTGGAAGAGACGTGGAGGTCACAGTAGCTTAACAAGACTCTTTTAGTGCCCCTTGAAAGAGTGGTGGAGGTCGCAGTGGAATAAAAAGACAATATCATTGCCCCTTGGAAGAGTGGTGGAGGTTACAGTGGAATAAAAAGACAATATCAATGACCCTTGGAAGAGTATTGGAGGTCGCAGAGGAATAAAAAGACAATATTAATGATCCTTGGAAGAGTGGTGGAGGTCGCAGTAAAATAAAAAGACAATATCAATGCCCCTTGGAAGAGTGGTGGAGGTTACAGTGGAATAAAAATACAATATCAAAGCCCCTTGGAAGAGTGGAGGATGTCGCAGTGGAAAACAGAGACAATATCAATGCCCCTTGGAAGAGTGGTGGAGGTTACAGTCGAATAAAAAGACAATATCAATGCCTCTTGGAAGAGCTGTGGAGTACAGAGTGGTTTAACCAGATGCTTTAATGCCCCTTGGAAGAGACGTGGAGGTCACAATAGCTTATCAAGACTGTTTTAATACCCCTTTGAAGAGTGGTGGAGGTCTCAGTGGATTAAAAAGACAATATCAATGCCACTTGGAAGAGTGGTGAAGGACCCAGTGGAATAAAAAGACAATATCAATGCCACTTGGAAGAGTGGTGGAGGTTACAGTGGAATAAAAAGACAATATCAATGCCCCTTGGAAGAGTGGTGGAGGTTACAGTGCAATGAAAAGACAATATCAATGCCCTGTGTAAGAAACTTGGAGGTCACAGTAGCTTAACAAGATGATTTTAATGCCACTTGGAAGAGTCGTGGACGTCGCAGAGGAATAAAAAGACAATATCAATGCACTTGGAAGAGTGCAGAAGGTTACAATGGAATAAAAAGACATTGTCAATGCCCCTTGGAAGAGCTGTGGAGCTCAGAGCGGTTTAACCAGACGGTTTTAATGCCCCTTGGAAGAGACTTGGAGGTCACAGTAGCTTAACAAGACGGTTTTAATGCCCATTGGAAGAGTGGTGGAGGTCGCAATGGAATAAAAAGACAATATCAATGCCCCATGGAAGGGATGTGGAGCTCACAGTAGCATAACAAGATGGTTTTAATGCCCATTGGAAGAGTGGTGGAGGTCGCAATGGACAAAAAGACAATATCAAAGCCCCTTGGAAGAGTGGTGGAGGTCGCAGTGTAAAACAGAGACAATATTAATGCCCCTTGGAACAGTGGTGGAGGTTACAGTCGAATAAAAAGACAATATCAATGCCTCTTGGAAGAGCTGTGGAGTGCTGAGTGGTTTAACCAGACTGTTTAATGCCCCTTGGAAGAGACGTGGAGGTCACAGTAGCTTAACAAGACTCTTTTAGTGCCCCTTGGAAGAGTGGTGGAGGTTACAGTGGAATAAAAAGACAATATCAATGACCCTTGGAAGAGTGGTGGAGGTCGCAGTGGAATAAAAAGACAATATTAATGATCCTTGGAAGAGTGGTGGAGGTCGCAGTAAAATAAAAAGACAATATCAATGCCCCTTGGAAGAGTGGTGGAGGTTACAGTGGAATAAAAATACAATATCAAAGCCCCTTGGAAGAGTGGAGGATGTCGCAGTGGAAAACAGAGACAATATCAATGCCCCTTGGAAGAGTGGTGGAGGTTACAGTCGAATAAAAAGACAATATCAATGCCTCTTGGAAGAGCTGTGGAGTACAGAGTGGTTTAACCAGATGCTTTAATGCCCCTTGGAAGAGACGTGGAGGTCACAATAGCTTATCAAGACTGTTTTAATACCCCTTTGAAGAGTGGTGGAAGTCGCAGTGGATTAAAAAGACAATATCAATGCCACTTGGAAGAGTGGTGAAGGACCCAGTGGAATAAAAAGACAATATCAATGCCACTTGGAAGAGTGGTGGAGGTTACAGTGGAATAAAAAGACAATATCAATGCCCCTTGGAAGAGTGCTGGAGGTTACATTGGAATAAAAAGACAATATCAATGCCACTTGCAAGAGCTGTTGAGTTCAGAGTGGTTTAAATTGACGGTATTAATGCCCCTTGGAAGGGACGTGAAGGTGACAGTAGCTTAACAAGACGGTTTTAATGCCCCTTGGAAGAGTGGTGGAGGTCGCAGTGGATTAAAAAGTCAATATGAATGCCCCTTGGAAGAGTGGTGGAGGTTACAGTTGAATAAAAAACAATATCAATGCCCCATGGAAGAGTGATGGAGGATACAGTGGAATTTAAAGACAATATCAATGCCCATTGGAACAGTGGTGGAGGTTACAGTTAAATAAAAAGACAATATCAATGCACCGTGGAAGAGATGTGTAGGTCACAATAGCTTAATAAGACGGTTTTAATGCCCCTTGGAAGAGCGGTGGAGTTCGCAGTGGATTACAAAGACAATATCAATGCCCCTTGGAAGAGTGGTGGAGGTCGCAGTGGAATAAAAAGACAATATCAATGCCCCGTGGAAGAGGCGTGGAGGTCACAGTAGCTTAACAACACGGTTTTAATGCCCCTTGGAAGAGTGGTGGAGGTTGCAGGGGATTAAAAAGACAATAACAGTGCCCCTTGGAAGAGTGGTGGAGGTCGCAGTTGAATAAAAAGACAATATCAATGCCCCGTGGAAGGGACGTGGAGGTCACAGGAACTTAACAAGATGGTTTTAATGCCCCTTGGAAGAGTGATGGAGGTCGCAGTGGAATGAAAAAACAATATCAATGCCCCTTGGAAGATTGGTGGAGGTTACAGTGGAATAAAAATACAATACCAATACCCCGTGGAAGAGATGTGGAGTTCAGAGAAGTTTAACCAGATGATTTTAATGCCCCGTGGAAGAGAAGTCGACGTCACAGTAGCATAACAAGACGATTTTAATGCCTCTTGGAAGAGTGGTGGTATTCGCAGTGGATTAAAAAGACAATATCAATGCCCCTTGGAAGAGTGGTGGAGGTCGCAGTGGAATTTAAAGACAATATCAATGCCCCGTGGAAGGGACGTGGAGGTCACAGTAGCTTAACAAGACGGTTTTAATTCCCCTTGGAAGAGTGTTGGAGTTTGCAGGGGATTAAAAAGACAATAACAATGCCCATTGGAAGAGTTGTGGAAGTCGCGGTGGAATAAAAAGACAAACTCAATGCACTTGGAAGAGTGCAGAAGGTTACAATGGAATAAAAAGACATTGTCAATGCCCCTTGGAAGAGCTGTGGAGCTCAGAGCGGTTTAACCAGAGAGTTTTAATGCCCCTTGGAAGAGACTTGGAGGTCACAGTAGCTTAACAAGACGGTTTTAATGCCCCTTGGAAGAGCGGTGGAGGTCGCAATGGAAGAAAAAGACAATATCAATGCCCCGTGGAAGGGACGTGGAGCTCACAGTAGCATAACTAGACGGTTTAAATGCCCATTGGAAGAGTGGTGGAGGTCGCAATGGATAAAAAGACAATATCAAAGCCCCTTGGAAGAGTGGTGGAGTAGAGATGAGCGTTGTTGTACTCGAACTGTTCGCCAATCTCAAATTCGAGCTGTTTTGGGCGGTGTTCGAGCCGTTCGGCGAACACGAACAATTTGAGAAAAATTCGGCTGTTCGAGGTTATGTTCGATAACTGTTCGTGCACCAAAATCATAACTGGATTTTTTCTCAGTAATGATGAAAATTAATGTTAATACGCAGTTTGAGTGTACAGCGGGGTGGGGGGAGGGGCAGGGGATGGATGTCTGCAGGAACAATGAAGATCTACATTTTTTTTTTCTCTTTCCCGCATTTACAGTGGGGAGGTGCAATCTGTCAGCCTATCAGCAGCGCACACACGGAGCGAAGTGCTTTTTTTCACACAAGCAAGGGCATGTGTCATTGGCAGTGTATGTCACATGTCCTTGCCCTATAAGACCAAGCCATTTTCCCCGTCGCCACCATTTTCTCACTGCTGCAGCTGCGTGTTAGACGGCACCGCTGTTGCTGTGTGCGCTATACCTTGTTAATTTCAAGCCAATTTTCGCACAAATCTACAGATAGCTTGGGAGTAGGGAATAGTTGTGATTGCAGTCCTTTTAAGGACTAGGTTACAGCATTTCCTATGACTTTTATCAGGCAGGTCTGTGCTCTTAAATAGATAGATTGTGGGAGTAAAGACTAATTGTAATTGGAGTCCTTTTCAGGACTAGGTTACATCAGTTCCTATCAGTTTTTGCCAGGCAGTGCCAGTGCTGTGCAAGTTTTTTTCACAGCATTTGGCTGAATCTAGCAAAGCTAATCCTTTTTGGCCTATTGCAGAGTGTGTTAGTCAGTGGAGTAGCCTATCTGTGTTGCAAGATATAAGACCTGTGTATAGAATACCAATTTTTTACTGCACCTCCATCAGGTTGCAAATTGAATATAATTTTTTTCTGCATCTAGCTCTGAAAAAACATTGGGCTTCTAGCTGTGTGTGGGACTTGTTGTATTAGTCCATCTATACTGACCTCCATCAGGTTGCAAACTGAATATATTTTTTTCTTCATCTACCTCTGAAAAAATATTGGGCTTCTAGCTGTGTGTGGGACTTGTTGTATTAATCCATCTATACAGACCTCCATCAGGTTGCAAACTGAATATATTTTTTTCTGCATCTACCTCTGAAAAACTATTGGGCTTCTAGCTGTGTGTGGGACTTGTTGTATTAGTCCATCTATACAGACCTCCATCAGGTTGCAAACTGAATATATTTTTTTCTGCATCTACCTCTGAAAAAATATTGGGCTTCTAGCTGTGTGTGGGACTTGTTGTATTAGTCCATCTATACTGACCTCCATCAGGTTGCAAACTGAATATATTTTTTTCTGCATCTACCTCTGAAAAAATATTGGGCTTCTAGCTGTGTGTGGGACTTGTTCTATTAATCCATCTATACAGACCTCCATCAGGTTGCAAACTGAATATATTTTTTTCTGCACTTACCTCTGAAAAAATATTGGGCTTCTAGCTGTGTGTGGGACTTGTTGTATTAGTCCATCTATACTGACCTCCATCAGGTTGCAAACTGAATATATTTTTTTCTGCATCTACCTCTGAAAAAATATTGGGCTTCTAGCTGTGTGTGGGACTTGTTCTATTAATCCATCTATACAGACCTCCATCAGGTTGCAAACTGAATATATTTTTTTCTGCATCTACCTCTGAAAAAATATTGGGCTTCTAGCTGTGTGTGGGACTTGTTGTATTAGTCCATCTATACTGACCTCCATCAGGTTGCAAACTGAATATATTTTTTTCTGCATCTACCTCTGAAAAAATATTGGGCTTCTAGCTGTGTGTGGGACTTGTTCTATTAATCCATCTATACAGACCTCCATCAGGTTGCAAACTGAATATATTTTTTTCTGCATCTACCTCTGAAAAAATATTGGGCTTCTAGCTGTGTGTGGGACTTGTTGTATTAGTCCATCTATACTGACCTCCATCAGGTTGCAAACTGAATATATTTTTTTCTGCATCTACCTCTGAAAAAATATTGGGCTTCTAGCTGTGTGTGGGACTTGTTCTATTAATCCATCTATACAGACCTCCATCAGGTTGCAAACTGAATATATTTTTTTCTGCATCTACCTCTGAAAAAATATTGGGCTTCTAACTGTGTGTGGGACTTGTTGTATTAGTCCATCTATACTGACCTCCATCAGGTTGCAAACTGAATATATTTTTTTCTGCATCTACCTCTGAAAAAATATTGGGCTTCTAGCAGTGTGTGGGACTTGTTCTATTAATCCATCTATACAGACCTCCATCAGGTTGCAAACTGAATATATTTTATTCTGCATCTACCTCTGAAAAAATATTTGGCCTTCTAGCAGTGTGTGGGACTTTCTCTATTAGTCCATCTATACTGACCTCCATCAGGTTGCAAATTAAAAATAATTTTTATCTGCATCTAGCTCTGAAAAAATATTTGGCCTTCTAGCAGTGTGTGGGACTTTCTCTATTAGTCCATCTATACTGACCTCCATCAGGTTGCAAATTAAAAATAATTTTTATCTGCATCTAGCTCTGAAAAAATATTTGGCCTTCTAGCAGTGTGTGGGACTTTCTCTATTAGTCCATCTATACTGACCTCCATCAGGTTGCAAATTAAAAATAATTTTTATCTGCATCTAGCTCTGAAAAAATATTTGGCCTTCTAGCAGTGTGTGGGACTTTCTCTATTAGTCCATCTATACTGACCTCCATCAGGTTGCAAATTGAATATAATTTTTTTCTGCATCTAACCCAGCCAATAGTTTTGGCCTAATACCACAGTTTGGCCACTCAGCTCTGCTCGGTTCCCATCCATTGTTTTTTTGTACAAACAACTCCAGAGTTGTGAAATAGTTAACCACCAAAATGAGTGGAAAAAGGCCTGCTGCTGGTGGAAAGGGGAATAGGCGTGTTGGGAAGGGGAAAAAAGGTTGTGTCCGTGGGGTAGGTGTTAAAGCAACAGTAACATCTGCAGAAGAAAGACCATCTTCCAGCCAAACTAAAATGTCTACTTCTTTTAGCGGACAATGTGATAAGATCCCTTTCTTACGGCCACGCCAATCGCTACAAATTCCAGATGAGGCACAAAAACAGCAGGTGCTTCAACGGATATCAAGTGCTCCTTTAAGTGGGCTCTCCTCCACATCAACTTCAACATCACAAATACTCCAGTCCTCAAAGGTGTCACCCCAATCGCACTTGCTTCCTCACAGCTCCCAAATCTCCAGCTGCCGGTCTGAGTATGAGGTAGAACAGATGGTTGAGTCTGCAGAGCTGTTTACTCATACTATAGCCTGGGAATCAGAGGTCGACTCCAGCGCTTCTGTGAATCCAGACGAGGAAATGATCTGCACTGATGCCCAGAATCTTTATGAGTCGGATCCAGGACCAGACGCAGAAGGTTCTGACCATAATGTAGACCCTCATTCCCAAACTGTAACTACTGTTGGTGGAGACAATGAGGAAGACGATGATAAGACTCAAATACCTGATTGGAGCGACAACTTTAGTTTTTTGTCAGGGCAGGAACAGGTTGGCTCTGAGGACGACGGGTGTGATAACGCACAGGGTGATGATGATGAGGTTGGAGATCCCACTTACTGTCAACCCACAGTCAGCCAAGAGATGAGGTCAGCAGAGGAGGTGGAGGAAGATGCTAGTGACGACGAGGTCAGGTTGCGCCTTCCTGGACAGAGACGTAGTACTGGAAGCAAGTCAACAACTGCATCCTCAAACACAACTCTGCCTCTCACCACAAGTCGTGGTGGCTCTTCAGGTCGCATGGGTGCTAAGCCTTGCATAGCCTGGGCATTTTTTCAGATCGATAAAGATGACCCAACTCGTGTTATCTGTAACATTTGTCAGCAAAAGCTAAGTAGAGGCCAAAAAATACATAGTTTGAGTACTTCATGCATGAACCGGCACATGGACATGAAGCATAAGTTGCAGTGGGAAGCTCAGTGTGCTACAATGCGGCCTAGCCGGCCGGGCCAACCACCGTCTGCCATATCTTGTGCATCCGCGGCCTCTTCATCCTCTGTGACTGGGGGGACAGCAGTCACACCTGTTTTGGGGCGCAGACCTGCCACCTCTTTACCCGCAACAGCCAGCGTGATTGGCAGGTCATCATTTTCTTTGGAGGTGGTAACACCAGCTGGTGTTGAGCGCTGTCCGACATCGATAGCACCACCTTTGGATCAAGGCAACCTAACATGTCTGCCTGCATCTTCCTCACAGACCGGCAGTTTGCCGGGGACACCCTTATCAACCCCGTCTAAGCACAATAGCCAGCCCTCGGTCCCTCAGATGTGGACAAGTAAAAGACCATTTCCTCCTAGCCATGAGAAAGCTAAGAGGTTGAATTTCACCATCTGCAAGCTCTTGGCTACAGAAATGCTGCCTTTCCGCCTGGTGGACACAGAGGATTTTCGAGACCTTATGTCCGTCGCAGTGCCCCAGTACCAGATGCCCAGTCGGCACTACTTCCATGCTCCACCAGCATGTCGCACACAACATCACCGCTTCTTTGAGAAACTCTGTGTGTGACAGGGTGCATTTCACCACAGACACTTGGACGAGTAGGCATGGACAGGGGCGTTACATGTCACTGACTGGGCACTGGGTAACTATGGTGACAGCAGGACAAGGGGCTGCTGTCCAAGTCTTGCCGTCCCCACGAGTTGTGCGTCAATCCTCTTTATGTCAAAGTTCCTCCACTGCTTCTGCCTCCTCAACCTCCTCTCGGTCTTCCACCTGCACCCAAAGCCTGTCTGGTCATGCCACAAGCTTTCTAACTGCGCAGAAGGGATCCTGCACACCTCCTTACTATGCTGGCAGTAGGGCTCAACGTCATCAGGCGGTTTTTACATTGAAATGTCTGGGAAATGTGAGTCACACAGCTGAGGAGTTGTGGTCAGCTCTGGAGAACCAATTTCATGAATGGTTGTCTCCACTGGACCTGAAACCAGGGAAGGCCGTGTGCGACAATGCTGCAAACCTGGGTGCGGCCCTTCGCCGGGGCAATGTCACACACGTGCCTTGTATGGCTCACGTGTTGAACCTGGTTGTCCAGCAATTTTTAGCCCACTATCCCAGACTAGATGGCCTTCTGCAGAGGGCACGGTGGCTGTGTGCTCACTTTCGCCGTTCGCATCCCGCAGCTCAGCGACTTACATCTCTACAGAAGTCGTTGGGCCTGCCACTTCACCGGCTAAAATGCGATGTGCCTACCCGGTGGAATTTAACTCTGCACATGTTGCAGCGACTGTGGCAGCACCGACAAGCCCTGGTGCAATACGTTCTGACGTATAGCCTGGGCCAACGAGATCCAGAGGTAGGGCAAATCACGCTGGAGGAGTGGTCTCAGATCAGGGACCTATGCACCCTTCTGCACAGTTTTGAAATGGCGACGAAGATGTTTAGTGCTGACGATGCCATTATCAGCATGACTATTCCGGTGATTTACATGCTGGAGCACATGTTAAACAGAATTCGGAGTCAGGTGGTGGCACAAGAGGAGGTGGAGGAAGTAGAGGAGGATGAGTTGTATGCGGAAGGGCTAACATCTGCAAGGTCCAGACGGTCGGCAGCACCAAGGCGGCAGGCATGTGAGGGTGGGGGAGATGGTTTTACCAGGGCGCATGGTAGCAGCCAAACTAGTGAGGAAGGTGCAGGAGCCCAGGAAGAAGTGGAGGACGAACTGATGGAAGACTCATCAGATGAGGGAGACCTTGATCACATTTCTGTTGTGCGAGGTTGGGGGGAGAGGACAGAGGAAGGAAGCATGATTGTTACCTCGCCACCAACACAACAGGGACTTGGTGCTCCTGGATGCGCAACACACATGAGTGCCTTCCTGCTGCACTACCTGCAACATGACCCTCGAATTGTGAGAATTAGAAATAATCCTGACTACTGGGTTGCCACACTGTTAGATCCCCGGTACAAAAGTAAATTTGCAGAAATTATTCCTGCCATAGAAAGGGATGCACGCATGCAGGAGTATCAGCAGAGACTGTTGCAGAATCTTACATGTGCTTTTCCACAAAATACCAGTGGTGCACGTAGTGAATCTCACAGTTCCAACTTGCCAACCGTGGGACCGTCAAGTGTTCAGCACTCAAACCGTAACAGAACCACAGTATCTGCTGGTAACATCAATTTTGCGGAATCATTTCACCACTTTTTTAGCCCATCCTTTGCAAGGCCACAGGAGACAAGAAGTCTGACACATAGTCAACGCCTAGAGACGATGGTACAGGAGTATCTCCAAGTAAACATTGAAGCCACGACTGTGTCACTGGACCCTTGCTCTTTTTGGGCTTCCAATCTGGATAAATGGCCGGAGCTAGCCACTTACGCCTTGGAGATCTTGTCATGCCCCGCAGCCAGCGTTCTGTCTGAACGTGTGTTCAGCGCTGCTGGTGGTGTGCTGACAGATAAGCGCAAGCGGCTCTCCACTGATAATGTAGACAGACTCACGTTCATAAAGATGAACAAATCATGGATCCGAAACGACTTTTCTACCCCTGTGTCATCCTGGGGAGAGTAAAAGCTTGATGATTGGTTAAAATCACCCTACCAACCGTTTTAAGCTTTCAAATTACTAATCATGTTTATCTGTATCTTGGCTGGAAAATAATTTGGGCTTTGTAGCAGTGTGCAGCACTGATTCTATTAGGCCATCTATAATAAGCTCCACCAGATTTAAAATTACTAGTCATGTTTATCTGTATCTTGACTGGAAAATAATTTGGGCTTTGTAGCAGTGTGCAGCACTGATCCTATTAGGCCATCTATACTAAAGCTTCACCAGATTTAAAATTAATAATAATTTTTAGCTGCATCTAGCCCGGAAAATAATTTTGGGGCTCCGAGATGCGCAAGACACATAAGTGCCTTCTTGCTGCACTACCTGCAGCATGACCCTCATATTGTCAGAATTCGAAGTAATCATGACTACTGGGTTGCCACACTCTTAGATCCCCCAAACTTTTCGATCAACCTTTTCATTTTAATAAAGACCAAAAAAATGGTCATTTTTGAAATTATAAGCATTAGCAGGTTGTTAGAAACTGAAATCAAACAGTTTTCAACTCAAAACTTTATTCTAGGTGATGTTACATTTTCACATAGGACCCCTTGTTCGAAAGGAGCTTCTGAACTCTCTCGTCCATTGAATTTGTCAGGTTTTGGATGGTTTCTGCTTCAATTGTTTTGCATGAGGACAGAATACCCTCCCAGATCTGTTGCTTAGATGTGAACTGCCTCCCGCCATCATAGACACTCCTTTTAATGATGCTCCAAAGGTTCTGAATGGGGTAGAGGTCAGGGGAGCATGGGGGTCACACCATAAGTTTGTCCCCTTTTATGCCCATATCAGCCAGAGATGCAGATGTTTTATGTGCAGCATGAGATGGTGCATTATCATGCAGAAAAATGATCTTGCTGTGAAATACACGGTTCTTCTTCTTGAACCATGGCAGGAAGTGCTGTTTGAGAAAATCCACATACATTATGGAGTTCATCTTTAGCGCCTTCAGGGATCCTAAAGGGGCCGACAATCTCTCTCCCCATGATTCCAGCCCAAAACATTACTCCGCCTCCTCCTTGTTGGCGCTGTAGCCGTGTTTGCGTGGGGTGTCCATCAACCAGCCATCCTCCACTCCATCCATCTGGACCATCGAGCGCTGCACGGCACTCATCCGTGAACAAAACAGTTTTGAAATCAGTCTTCATGTAATGTTTGGCCCACTGGAGCCGTTTCTGCTTGTGTGAAGTGGATAGAGGAGGTCGACAGGATGGCGTATGCACAGCTGCAAACCTCTGAAGGACCCTGCATCTTGTTGTTCGGGGGACGTTGGAGGCACAAGCAGCTTCAAAAACTTGTCTGCTGCTATGACAAGGCTTTTTTGCCGCTGCTCTTTCAACCTGACGTAATTGCCTGTAGGAAAGAGTCCTCAATTTGCCCTTATCAGCACGCACACGTGTGTACTGTGAATCAGCTACATACTTCTTGATTGCCAAGACACTTCATCCTGATCATCGCACAATGTTGATTGTAGTCATGCCTTGACCTAAACACTCCACAATTTGTTGCTTCTCAGCAGCCGACACATCCTTTTTCTTTCCCATTTTGGCAGAAAATGTAGGCTGCTTAATAATGTGAGACAGCCTTCTTAAGTAGTCTTGCCTTTCATTGGACACACCTGCCAAACTAATTAGCACAGGTGTCTGCAATTGCTTACAGTGATATAAAGAGCCCTGACACACATCACCATCAATGAGTTTAACTGACAAACAAACAAATTCTTCCCTTATCACTCCTAAACACTTTTTGCATAATAATTTGGAACACAGTGTACATGTGCTTTTCCACAAAACACCAGTGGTTCACGTAGTGAATCTTACAGTTCTAACTTGCCAACCGTGGTCTGTATGGAGTTGTTCAATAAAGGGCCCAAAATTAAGATAACATAGATGGGAGAGGTCTCTATGAATAGGAATTCCTAAGGATTTGATACCCTGTGAGGGCCAGGCAAAGGGAAAGTTGGACTGGATGGAATCCTATATGGATTTGGGGAGGGAGACATCGAGGGCCTCAGACTTCGCTGCATTGATTTTAAAATTTGACCATGTAACAAAGTGATCTATTTCAGCCATAACAGCATGGATGGATATATGTGATTGAGTGATATATACTAGGACATCATCAGCAAATAGAGAGCACTTGTACTCGGTGCCTCCCACCTCAATCCACCTAATATTGGGGTTATGGCGAATTGATGAGAGCAGGTGCTCCGTCACTAGGATGTATAAGAGAGGGGACAGAGAACATCCCTGCCTTGTCCCATTGGTGATTGTGAAAGGTGATGAAAATGTTCTGACGTGCCCCCTGGGCCTTGGGACACCCGGAGCCGGACCCTTTTTGGTGGATGCTGGTGGTTGTAGTCTCCGTGGCGGCAACCCGGTTCCGTGGCTCAGGGCAGTCAAACCAGTGGCGGAACTATTTATGTGGTTTTGATGTTTAAATGTCCGACTACGCCACCCGTGGATTGCGGTCAGAGTGAACCGCCGCTCCAGGGCAGACCGCTGAGACTGGTGTTGTGGGTGCAGCAGAGCGTAGCATAACTCCCCACGGGAGGAGTATAGCCTCAGGGCAGTGTATGCGGAGGATGGGGGTGATGGTGCAGGGCAGCAGCAGTAATGACACGGAGTCAGTGATGCAGTTCAGGGCCTTTACTCACAGTTCTTATTATCCAGACCACGTCTGCAGGTAACGGCTGCCCACGTCGTACTGTGCTCACCAGGTGAGGGGCTCAGACAACTCCCAGATAACTTTGGAGCGCTTCACAGGACCCCCTTTGTGTGTCCTTTGTCAGGCCTTTCTTACCAACCCTTCTGTCCGGCTGCCTCGGGCCTCCTCTTGGTAAACTTGGCGCCAGTTTCCCTGACCCTATGTGGTGCCTTCCTAGCGGGTGTAGCGAGGGGCTGCGCCACATAAAATGTCACAGCCTCCTGTTTCTAGCTGAGGGTCGTTTCCTGCCTCCACTAGTTTCGGGGACCGGTCTCCCCCTTTGGCCTGACCCCTCCACGCAGGTGGATTCGGGCGTGCGGTGGCGACTCGCCCGTCCGCACCCCTGAGATCCCTTCGTTCCTCATTCCTGGAGCCTTCTCCGCTCCTCTTCCTTCCTTCTCCCTCTTCCAGGCCTGGGCCTCTGTTACTAGGCCCGCCTCCGGAGCAGAGCTCATGCAGAGCCCCTGCTCCCTGCCACTTCTGCTCAGACTTCTCTGCACTGAACTAAGATGGTGCCCACCTTTTATACTCCCTTCTCAATGCACCCAGGAACTGCTTCCTCCCTGCTCCTGCACTACAGGGTTCCCCTTCCTCAGTGTTCCCTCCCCCCACTCCAGCCAGGGACAGGGACTGTCGTGCCCATCTCAGGGGCATATTGGTCGCCCTGCCCCACGGCAATGTGGTGTAATGCATGCAGGTGTCGGGTCCTGATCCACACTACAACCTTACCTGAGAGTGAGATATCACACCTCTGGGTGAGGTGCAATACCTCTGTAGCAACCGAGCCCTCAGGGTGCTACAGTTCCATTTATCTTCAGCCTAGGTGACGTATTGCGATACAGGGCCGTGATTTTGGCTATAAAAGGGTCCCCTAGACCCCTACCCCAAGCTTTTTAAGAGAATCATATATGGCGTGCCAGGAGACTCTATGGAATGCTTTCTCAGCATCCAACGAGAGTATCTAATTACAAATTTTTAACTGCATCTAGCCCAGGAAATACTTTGTGCCTAGTAGCAGTGTCTGCTAGTCAGCGGATTATCCCGGCTGTTAACCAAGCTACACCACCTGTAGTTTGGACACTTAATTTTTTCAAAGGAAATGCTTCGGGACCACGGGATACTCAGTGAAGAGCATCAGGAGGCACCCCAAGGCATAGGGGCTGGGACTGGCAGTAGGATGCCTTGCGGTGGACAGCCGAGCTCGATCCTTATAAAAGCTTTTTAACTGCAGCAGCTTTAGTGGACGCTACTGGAGCTGGAATTACGCGGCTGCTGGCATGAGACTTGCCCTCCAATAGATCCTTGTAAATGGATTTAAAGTGTATTCATTCAAATTAGAGAGACAATTTAAATTAAAAAGCTTAGAGCTGCCTCCACCACATGGGGGCTCGCTCGACCCACCAGCGGACAGGCACCAGTATTGGGAGAGGGGGGCTGGCCGTCAGGGTTCACCGCGGCTCTGGCACAAACCCGGCGACGCGGAGGTGGCACGGGCAGGAGAGGACTGAACGTGTCGGCTTCTCACTTTTTGGATTTTAGAAGGGCATGACATGCCTATATCTGTGTCTCCCCCTCCTTTTACTCCTCCACCTCTTTTCTTTTCGCATGACTATATGTACTTGTCACTTTTCCATGTGTTAGTTGTGTCTTCTGAGCAGTTTGTCAGCTTTTGGACACCTTTGAAGGTGTTTTCTATGTGTTTCTATGTGTTTTTGTTTGCCTGCCATTGGTTTTAACGGTGTTCGAAGGTGTTCGACGAACAGTTCGATGAACAGTTCGGCGAACACAAGGGTGTTCGACGAACCGAACCGAACTCGAACACTACGGGGGTGGCTCAACACTATGGTGGAGGTCGCAGTGGAAAACAGAGGCAATATCAATGCCCCTTGGAAGAGTGGTGGAGGTTACAGTCGAATAAAAAGACAACATCAATTCCTCTTGGATGAGCTGTGGAGTACAGAGTGGTTTAACCAGACGGTTTAATGCCCCTTGGAAGAGACGTGGAGGTCACAGAAGCTTAACAAGACTCTTTTAATGCCCCTTGGAAGAGTGGTGGAGGTCGCAGTGGAATAAAAAGACAATATCAATTCCCCTTGGAAGAGAGGTGGAGGTCGCGGTGGAATAAAAAGACAATATCAATGCACCTTGGATGAGTGGTGGAGGTTACAGTGGAATAAAAAGACAATATCAATGACCCTTGGAAGAGTGGAGGAGGTCGCAGTGGAATAAAATGACAATATTAATGATCCTTGGAAGAGTGGTGGAGGTCGCAGTAAAATAAAAAGACAATATCAATGCCCCTTGGAAGAGTGGTGGAGGTTACAGTGGAATAAAAAGACAATATCAATGCCCCTAGGAAGAGCTGTGGAGTTCACAGTGGTTTAATCAGAAGGTTTTAAAGCACAGTGGAAAAGACGTGGAGGTCACAGTACCTAAACAAGACGGTTTTAATGCTTCTTGGAAGAGTGATGGATGTCGCAGTGGATTAAAAAGACAAATTCAAAGCCCCTTGGAAGAGTGGTGGAGGTTACAGTGGAATAAAAAGACAATATCAATGCCTCTTGCAAGAGCTGAGGAGTTCAAAGTGGTTTAAATTGATGGTTTTAATGCACCTTGGAATTGACGTAGAGGTCACAGCAGCTTAACAATACGGTTATAATGCCCCTTGGAATAGTGGTGGAGGTCGCAGTGGATTAAAAAGACAATATCAATGCCACTTGGAAGAGTGGTGAAGGTCCCAGTGGAATAAAAAGACAATATCAATGCCACTTGGAAGAGTGGTGGAGGTTACAGTGGAATAAAAAGACAATATCAATGCCCCGTGAAAGAGACGTGGAGGTCACAGTAGCTTAAAAATACGGTTTTAATGCCCCTTGGCAGAGAGGTGGAAGTTGCAGTGGAATAAAAAGACAATATCAATGCCCCTTGGAAGAGTGCTGGAGGTTACATTGGAATAAAAAGACAATATCTTTGCCCCTTGCAAGAGCTGTGGAGTTCAGAGTGGTTTAAATCGACGGTTTTAATGCCCCTTGGAAGGGACGTGGAGGTGACAGTAGCTTAACAAGACGTTTTTTTTGCCCCTTGGAAGAGTGGTGGAGGTCGCAGTGAATTAAAAAGACAATATGAATGCCCCTTGGAAGAGTGGTGGAGGTCGCAGTGGAATAAAAAGACAATATCAATGCAACTTGGAAGAGTGGTGGAGGTTACAGTTGAATAAAAAAACAATATCAATGCCCCTTGGAAGAGTGATGGAGGTTACAGTGGAATTTAGAGACAATATCAATGCGCCTTGGAACAGTGGTGGAGGTTACAGTTGAATAAAAAAACAATATCAATGCCCCTTGGAAGAGTGATGGAGGTTACAGTGGAATTTAGAGACAATATCAATGCCCCTTGGAACAGTGGTGGAGGTTACAGTTAAATAAAAAGACAATATAAATGCCCCGTGGAAGAGATCTGTAGGTCACAATAGCTTAATAAGACAGTTTTAATGCCCCTTGGAAGAGCGGTGGAGTTCGCAGTGGATTACAAAGACAATAACAATGCCCATTGGAAGAGTGGTGGAGGTCGCAGTGGAATAAAAAGACAAAATCAATGCCCCTTGGAAGAGTGGTGGAGGTTACAGTGGAATAAAAAGACAATATCAATGCCCCTTGGAAGAGCTTTGGAGTTCAGAGTGGTTTAAACAGACAGTTTTAATGACCCTTGGAAGAGAAGTGGAGGTCACAGTAGCTTAACAAGACGGATTTAATGCCCCTTGGAAGAGTGGTGGAGGTCGCAATGGAATAAAAAGACAATATCAATGCCCCGTGGAAGGGAAGTGGGGGTCACAGTAGCATAACAAGACGTTTTTAATGCCCATTGGAAGAGTGGTGGAGGTCGCTGTGGATAAAAAGACAATATCAAAGCCCCTTGGAAGAGTGGTGGAGGTCGCAGTAGAAAACAGAGACAATATCAATGCTCCTTGGAAGAGTGGTGGATGTTACAGTCGAATAAAAAGACAATATCAATGACTCTTGGAAGAGCTGTGGAGTACAGAGTGGTTTAACCAGACGGTTTAATGCAACTTGGAAGAGACGTGGACGTCACAGTAGCTTATCAAGACTGTTTTAATGCCCCTTGGAAGAGTGGTGGAAGTCGCAGTGGATTAAAAAGACATTATCAATGCCCCTTAGAAGAGTGGTGGAGGTCGCAGTGGAATAAAAAGACAATATCAATTCCCCTTGGAAGAGATGTGGAGGTCGCAGTGGAATAAAAAGACAATATCAATGCCTCGTGGAAGAGACTTGGAGGTCACAGGAGCTTAACAAGATGGTTTTAATGCCCTTTGGAAGAGAGATGGAGGTCGCAGTGGAAAAAAAAGACAATATCAATGCACCTTGGAAGAGTGGTGGAGGTTTCAGTGGAATAAAAAGACAATATTAATGACCCTTGGAAGAGTGGTGGAGGTCGCAGTGGAATGAAAAGAAAATATAAATTCCCCTTGGAAGAGATGTGGAGGTCGCAGTGGAATAAAAAGACAATATCAATGCCTCGTGGAAGAGACTTGGAGGTCACAGGAGCTTAACAAGATGGTTTTAATGCCCCTTCGAAGAGAGGTGGAGGTCGCAGTGGAATAAAAAGACAATATCAATGCCCCTTGGAAGAGTGGTGGAGGTTACAGTGGAATAAAAAGACAATATCAATCACCCTTGGAAGAGAGGTGGAGGTCGCAGTGGATTAAAAAGACAATATCAATGCCTCGTGGAAGAGACTTGGAGGTCACAGGAGCTTAACAAGATGGTTTTAATGCCCCTTGGAAGAGATGTGGAGGTCGCAGTGGAATAAAAAGACAATATCAATGCTCGTTGGAAGAGTGGTGGAGGTTACATAGGAATAAAAAGACAATATCAATGCCCCTTGCAAGAGCTGTGGAGTTCAGAGTGGTTTAAATTGACGGTTTTAATGCCCCGTGGAATTGACGTGGAGGTCAAAGTAGCTTAACAATAAAGTTTTAATGCCCTTTGGACGTGTGGTGGATGTTACAGTGGAATTAAAAGCTAATCCCAATGCCCCGTGGAAAAGACGTGGAGGTCACAGTAGCTTAACAAGATGGTTTTTATGCCACTTGGAGGACTGGTTAAGGTTGCAGTGGAATAAAAAGACATTATCAATGCCCCTTGGAAGAGTGGTGGAGGTTACAGTGGAATAAAAAGACAATAATAATGCCCCTTAGAAGAGCTGTGGAGTTCAGAGTGGAATAACCAGATGGTTTTAACGCCCCTTTTAAAGAAACGTGGTGGTCACAGTAACTTATCAAGACGGTTTTATTGCCGCCTGGTAGAGTGGTGGAGGTCGCAGTGGATTAAAAAGACAATATTAATGCCTCTTGGAAGAGTGATGGAGGTTCGCAGTGGAGTAAAAAAACAATATCAATGCCCCTTGGAAGATTGGTGGAGGTTACAGATGAATAAAAAGACAATATCAATGCCCCTTCGAAGACACGTGGAGGGCACAGTAGCTTAACAAGACAGTTTTAATGCCCCTTGGAGAGGGGTGGAGTTCGCAGTGGACTAAAAATACAATATCAATGCCCCTTGGAAGTGTGGTGGAGGTCGCAGTGGAATAAAAAGACAATGTCAATGCCCCTTAGAAGAGCAGTGGAGGTTAGAGTGGCATAAAAAGACAATACAAATGCCCCTTGGAAGAGCTGTGGAGTTCAGAGTGGTTTAACCAGATGGTTTTAATGCCCCTTGGAAGAGACTTCGACGTCACAGTAGCTTAACAAGACAGTTTTAATGCCCCTTGGAAGAGTGGTGGAGGTCGCAGTGGATTAAAAAGACAATATCAATGCCCCTTGGAAGAGTGGTGGAGGTCGCAGTGGAATAAAAAGACAAAATCAATGCCCCTTGTAAGAGTGGTGGGGGTTACAGTTTAATAAAAAGACAATATCAATACCCTCGGAAGAGCTGTGGAGTTCAGAGTGGCTTAACCAGACGGTTTTAATGCCCCTTGGAAGAGACGTGGAAGTCACAGTAGTTTAACAAGACTGTTTTAATGCCCCTTGGAAGAGTGGTGAAGGTCGCAGATGATTAAAAAGACAATATCAATGCACCTTAGTAGAGAGGTTGAAGTCACAGTGGAATAAAAAGACAATATCAGTGCCCCTTGGAAGAGTGGTGGAGGTTACAATGGAATTAAAAGACAATATCAATGCCTCGTGGAATAGACATGGACGTGAAAGTAGCTTAACAAGACGGTTTTAATGCCCCTTGGAAAAGTGGTGGAGTTCGCAGTGGATTAATAAAACAATATCAATGCCCCTTGGAAGAGTTTTGGAGGTTACAGTGGAATAAAAAGTCAATATCAATGTCCCTTGGAAGAGCTGTGGAGTTCAGAGTGGTTTAACCAGACGGTTTTAATGCCCCTTGGAAGAGACGTTGAGGTCACAGTACCTTAACAAGACTGTTTTAATGCCCTTGGAAGAGTGGAGGAGGTCGCAGTGGATTAAAATGACAATATCAATGCCCTTTGGAAGAGTGGTGGAGGTCGCAGTAGAATAAAAATACAATGTCAATGCCCCTTGGAAGAGTGGTGGAGGTTAGAGTGGTATAAAAAGACAGTACAAATGCCCCTTGGAAGAGCTGTGGAGTTCAGAATGGTTTAACCAGATGGTTTTAATGGCCCTTGGAAGAGACTTTGACGTCACAGTAGCTTAACAAGACGGTTTTAATGCCCCTTGGAAGAGTGGTGGAGGTCGCAGTGGATTAAAAAGACAATATCAATGCCCCTTGGAAGAGTGGTGGAGATCGCAGTGGAATAAAAAGACAAAATCAATGCCAGTTGGAAGAGTGGTGGATGTTACTATGAAATAAAAAGACAATATCAATGCCCCTCGGAAGAGCTGTGGAGTTCAGAGTGGTTTAACCAGACGTTTTTAATGCCCCTTGGAAGAGACATGGAGGTCACAGTAGCTTAACAAGACTGTTTTAATGACCCTTGGAAGAGTGGTGGAGGTCGCAGTGGATTAAAAAGACAATATCAATGCCCATTGGAAGAGTGGTTAAGGTCGCAGCGGAATAAAAAGACAAAATCAATGGTCCTTGGAAGAGTTTTGGAGGTTACAGTGGAAAAAAAAGACAATATCAATGCCCCTTGGAAGATCTGAGGAGTTCAGAGTGGTTTATCCAGACAGTTTTAATGCCCCTTGGAAGAGACGAGGAGGTCACAGTAGCTTAACAAGACTGTTTTAATGTTCTTGAAAGAGTGGTGAAGGTCGCAGTTGATTAAAAAGACAATATTAATGCCCTTTGTAAAAGTGGTGGAGGTCGCAGTGGAATTTAAAGACAATATCAATGCCCCTTGGAAGAGTGGTGGAGGTTACAGTGGAATAAAAGACAATATCAATGCCCCGTGGAAGAGTTGTGGAGGTCACTGTAGCTTAACAAGATGGTCTTAATGCCGTTTGGAAGAGTGGTGGAGGTCGCAGTGGAATAAAAAGACAATGTCAATGCCCCTTGGAAGAGTGGTGGAGGTTAGAGTGGAATAAAAAGACAATATCAATGCCCATCGGAAGAGGTGTGGAGTTCAGAGTGGTTTAACCAGACGGTTTTAATGCCCCTTGGAAGAGACGTGGAAGTCACAGTAGTTTAACAAGACTGTTTTAATGCCCCTTGGAAGAGTGGTGAAGGTCGCAGATGATTAAAAAGACAATATCAATGCACCTTAGTAGAGAGGTTGAAGTCACAGTGGAATAAAAAGACAATATCAGTGCCCCTTGGAAGAGTGGTGGAGGTTACAATGGAATTAAAAGACAATATCAATGCCTCGTGGAATAGACATGGACGTGAAAGTAGCTTAACAAGACGGTTTTAATGCCCCTTGGAAAAGTGGTGGAGTTCGCAGTGGATTAATAAAACAATATCAATGCCCCTTGGAAGAGTTTTGGAGGTTACAGTGGAATAAAAAGTCAATATCAATGTCCCTTGGAAGAGCTGTGGAGTTCAGAGTGGTTTAACCAGACGGTTTTAATGCCCCTTGGAAGAGACGTTGAGGTCACAGTACCTTAACAAGACTGTTTTAATGCCCTTGGAAGAGTGGAGGAGGTCGCAGTGGATTAAAATGACAATATCAATGCCCTTTGGAAGAGTGGTGGAGGTCGCAGTAGAATAAAAATACAATGTCAATGCCCCTTGGAAGAGTGGTGGAGGTTAGAGTGGTATAAAAAGACAGTACAAATGCCCCTTGGAAGAGCTGTGGAGTTCAGAATGGTTTAACCAGATGGTTTTAATGGCCCTTGGAAGAGACTTTGACGTCACAGTAGCTTAACAAGACGGTTTTAATGCCCCTTGGAAGAGTGGTGGAGGTCGCAGTGGATTAAAAAGACAATATCAATGCCCCTTGGAAGAGTGGTGGAGATCGCAGTGGAATAAAAAGACAAAATCAATGCCAGTTGGAAGAGTGGTGGATGTTACTATGAAATAAAAAGACAATATCAATGCCCCTCGGAAGAGCTGTGGAGTTCAGAGTGGTTTAACCAGACGTTTTTAATGCCCCTTGGAAGAGACATGGAGGTCACAGTAGCTTAACAAGACTGTTTTAATGACCCTTGGAAGAGTGGTGGAGGTCGCAGTGGATTAAAAAGACAATATCAATGCCCATTGGAAGAGTGGTTAAGGTCGCAGCGGAATAAAAAGACAAAATCAATGGTCCTTGGAAGAGTTTTGGAGGTTACAGTGGAAAAAAAAGACAATATCAATGCCCCTTGGAAGATCTGAGGAGTTCAGAGTGGTTTATCCAGACAGTTTTAATGCCCCTTGGAAGAGACGAGGAGGTCACAGTAGCTTAACAAGACTGTTTTAATGTTCTTGAAAGAGTGGTGAAGGTCGCAGTTGATTAAAAAGACAATATTAATGCCCTTTGTAAAAGTGGTGGAGGTCGCAGTGGAATTTAAAGACAATATCAATGCCCCTTGGAAGAGTGGTGGAGGTTACAGTGGAATAAAAGACAATATCAATGCCCCGTGGAAGAGTTGTGGAGGTCACTGTAGCTTAACAAGATGGTCTTAATGCCGTTTGGAAGAGTGGTGGAGGTCGCAGTGGAATAAAAAGACAATGTCAATGCCCCTTGGAAGAGTGGTGGAGGTTAGAGTGGAATAAAAAGACAATATCAATGCCCATCGGAAGAGGTGTGGAGTTCAGAGTGGTTTAACCAGACGGTTTTAATGCCCCTTGGAAGAGACGTGGAGGTCACAGTAGCTTAACAAGACTGTTTTAATGCCCCTTGGAAGAGTGGTGGAGGTCGCAGTGGATTGATAAAACAATATCAATGCCCCTTAGAAGAGAGGTTGAAGTCGCAGTGGAATAAAAAGACAATATCAATGCCCCTTGGAAGAGAGGTGGAGGTTACAGTGGAATAAAAAGACAATATCAATTCCCCGTGGAATAGACATGGACGTGACAGTAGCTTAACAAGACGGCTTTAATGCCCCTTGGAAGAGTGGTGGAGGTCGCAGTGGATTAAAAAGACAATATCAATGCCCATTGGAAGAGTGGTTAAGGTCGCAGTGAAATAAAAAGACAAAATCAATGACCCTTGGAAGAGTTTTGGAGGTTACAGTGGAAAAAAAAGACAATATCAATGGCCCTTGGAAGAGCTGAGGAGTTCAGAGTGGTTTAACCAGACAGTTTTAATGCCCCTTGGAAGAGACGTGGAGGTCACAGTAGCTTAACAAGACTGTTTTAATGCCCTTGAAAGAGTGGTGGAGGTCGCAGTGGATTAAAAAGACAATATCAATGCACTTTGTAAGAGTGGTGGAGGTCGCAGTGGAATTTAAAGACAATATCAATGCCCCTTGGAAGAGTGGTGGAGGTTACAGTGGAATAAAAGACAATATCAATGCCCCGTGGAAGAGTTGTGGAGGTCATTGTAGCTTAACAAGATGGTCTTAATGCCGTTTGGAAGAGTGGTGGAGGTCGCAGTGGAATAAAAAGACAATGTCAATGCCCCTTGGAAGAGTGGTGGAGGTTAGAGTGGAATAAAAAGACAATACAAATGCCCCTTGGAAGAGCTGTGGAGTTCAGAGTGGTTTAAATAGATGGTTTTAATGCCACTTGGAAGAGACTTTGATGTCACAGTAGCTTAACAAGACGGTTTTAATGCCCCTTGGAAGAGTGGTGGAGGTCGCAGTGGATTAAAAAGACAAAATCAATGCCCCTTGGAAAAGTGGTGTAGGTCACAGTGGAATAAAAAGACAATATCAATGCCCCTCGGAAGAGCTGTGGAGTTCAGAGTGGTTTAACCAGACGGTTTTAATGCCCCTTGGAAGAGATATGGAGTTCACAGTAGCTTAACAAGACTGTTTTAATGCCCCTTGGAAGAGTCGTGGAGGTCGCAGTGAATTAAAAATACAATATCAATGCCCTTAGAAGAGAGGTTGAAGTCGCAGTGAAATAAAAAGACAATATCAATGCCCCTCGGAAGAGTGGTGGGGGTTACAGTGGAATAAAAAGACAATATCAATGCCCCTTCGAAGAGTGGTGTAGGTCACAGTGGAATAAAAAGACAAAATCAATGCCCCTTAGAAGAGTGGTGGATGTTACAGTGGAATAAGAAGACAATATCAATGCCCCTCGGAAGAGCTGTGGAGTTCAGAGTGGTTTAACCGGACGGTTTTAATGCCCCTTGGAAGAGACTTGGAGATCACAGTAGCTTAACAAGACTGTTTTAATGCCCCTTGGAAGAGTCGTGGAGGTTACAGTGGATTAAAGAGACAATATCAATGCCCTTTGGTAGAGTGGTCGTAGTCGCAGTGGATTAAAAGGACAATATCAATGAACAATGGAAGGGACGTGGAGGTCACAGTAGCTTAACAAGACGGTTTTAATGCCCCTTGGAAGAGAGATGGAGGTCGCAGTTGATTAAAAAGACAATATCAATGCCACTTGGAAGAGTGGTGTAGGTCACAGTGGAATAAAAAGTCAATATCAATGCCCCTTGGAAGAGTGGTGGAGGTTACAGTCGAATAAAAAGACAATATCAATGCTCCTTGGAAGAACTGTGGAGTACAGAATGGTTTAACCAGACGGTTTTATTGCCTCTTGTAAGAGACGTAGAGGTCACAGTAGCTTATCAAGAATGTTTTAATGCCCCTTGGAAGAGTGGTGAAGGTCGCAGTGGTTTAAAAAGACAATATCACTGCCCCTTAGAAGAGTGGTGACGGTCACATTGGAATAAAAAGACAATATCAATGCCCGGTGGAATAGACATGGAGGTTACAGCAGCTTAACAAGACGGTTTTAATGTCCCTTGGGAGAGAGGTGGAAGTCGCAATGGAATGAAAAGACAATATCAATGCCCCTTGGAAGAGAGCTGGAGATTACAATGGAATAAAAAAACAATATCAATGCCTCTTGCAAGAGCTGTGGAGTTCAGAGTGTTTTAAATTCACGGCTTTAATGCCCCTTGGAAGAGAAGTGGAGGTCACAGTAGCTTAATAAGACGGTTTTAATGCCACATGGAAAAGTGGTGGAGGTCGCAGTGGATTAAAAAGACAATATCAATGCCAAGAAGAAGAATGGTGGAGTTCGCAGTGGAATAAAAAGACAATATCAATGCCCCTTAGAAGAGTGGTGGAGGATACAGTGGAAAAAAAAGACAATATCAATGCCCCGTGGAAGAGACATGGAGGTCACAGTAGCTTAACAAGATGGTTTTAATGCCCCTTGGAAGAGAGGTGGAGGTCGCAGTTGATTAAAAAGACAATATCAATGCCACTTGGAAGAGTGGTGTAGGTCGCAGGGGAATAAAAAGTCAATATCAATGCCCCTTGGATGAGTGGTGGAGGTTACAGTGGAATAAAAAGACAATATCAATGCCCCTCGGAAGAGTTGTTGAGTTCAGAGTGGTTTAACCAGACGGTTTTAATGCCCCTTGGAAGAGACATGGAGTTCACGGTAGCTTAACAAGACTGTTTTAATGCCCCTTGGAAGAGTCGTGGAGGTCGCAGTGAAATAAAAAGACAATATCAATGCCCCTCGGAAGAGTGGTGGGGGTTACAGTGGAATAAAAAGACAATATCAATGCCCCTTGGAAGAGTGGTGTTGGTCACAGTGGAATAAAAAGACAAAATCAATGCCCCTTGGAAGAGTGGTGTAGGTCACAGTGGAAAAAAAAGACAAAATCAATGCCCCTTGGAAGAGTGGTGGATGTTACAGTGGAATAAAAAGACAATATTAATGCCCCTCGGAAGAGCTGTGGAGTTCAGAGTGGTTTAACCGGACGGTTTTAATGCCCCTTGGAAGAGACCTGGAGGTCACAGTAGCTTAACAAGACTGTTTTAATGCCCCTTGGAAGAGTCGTGGAGGTCAGAGTGGATTAAAGAGACAATATCAATGCCCCTTGGTAGACTGGTCGTGGTCGCAGTGGATTAAAAGGACAATATCAATGCCCCTTGGAACAGTGGTGGAGGTTACAGTGGAATAAAAAGACAATATCAATGCCCCGTGAAAGAGACGTGGAGGTCACAGTAGCTTAACAAGACGGTGTTAATGCCCCTTGGAAGAGAGGTGGAGGTTGCAGTGGAATAAAAAGACAATATCAATGCCCCTTGGAAGAGTGGTGGAGGTTACATTGGACTAAAAAGACAATATCAATGCCCCTTGCAAGAGCTGTGGAGTTCAGAGTGGTTTAAATTGACGGTTTTAATGCCCCGTGAAATTGACGTGGAGGTCAAAGTAGCTTAACAATACGGTTTTAATGCCCCTTGGACTTGTGGTGGATGTTACAGTGGAATTAAAAGACAATCCCAATGCCCCGTGGAAGAGACGTGGAGGTCACAGTAGCTTAACAAGATGGTTTTAATGCCCCTTGGAGGACTGGTGAAGGTCGCAGTGGAATAAAAAGACAATATCAATGCCCCTTGGAAGAGTGGTGGAGGTTACAGTGGAATAAAAAGACAATAATAATGCCCTTTAGAAGAGTTGTAGAGTTCAGAGTGGAATAACCAGATGGTTTTAACGCCCCTTGAAAGAGATGTGGTGGTCACAGTAACTTATCAAGATGGTTTTATTGCCCCCTGGTAGAGTGGTGGAGGTCACAGTGGATAAAAAAGACAATATTAATGCCCCTTGGAAGAGTGGTGGAGGTCACAGTGGAGTAAAAAAACAATATCAATGCCCCTTGGAAGATTGGTGGAGGTTACAGATGAATAAAAAGACAATATCAATGTTCCTTCGAAGACACGTGGAGGTCACAGTAGCTTAACAAGACGGTTTTAATGCCCCTTGGAGAGGGGTGGAGTTCGCAGTGGACTGAAAATACAATATCAATGCCTCTTGAAAGAGCTATGGAGTTCATAGTGGTTTAACCATTTGGTTTTAATGCCCCTTGGAAGAGTGGTGGAGGTCGCAGTGCATTAAAAAGACAATATCAATACCCCTTGGAAGAATGGTGGAGGTTACAGTGGAATAAAAAGACAATATCAATGCCCCTTGGAAGAGCTGTGGAGTTCAGAGTGGTTTAACCAGCCGGTTTTAATGCCCCTTGGAAGAGATGTGGAGGTCACAGTAGCTTAACAAGACAGTTTTAATGCCCCTTGGAAGAGTGGTGGAGGTCGCAGTGGATTAAAAAGACAATATCAATGCCCCTTAGAAGAGAGGTGGAAGTCGCAGTGGAATAAAAAAACAATAACAATACCCCTTGGAAGAGTGGTGGAGGATACAGTGGAATAAAAAGACAATATCAATGCCCCGTGGAATAGACATGGACGTTACAGTAGCTAAACAAGATGCTTTCAAAGCATCTTGAGAGAGTGGTGGAAGTCGTAGTGGAATAAAAATACTATATCAATGCCCCTTGAAAGAGTGCTGTAGGTTACAGTGGAATAAAAAGACAATATCAATGCCTCTTGCAAGAGCTGTGGAGTTCAGAGTGGTTTAAATTGACGGTTTTAATGCACCTTGGAAGAGACGTGGAGTACACAGTAGCTTAACAATACGGTTTTAATGCCCCTTGGAAGAGTGGTGGAGGTCGCAGTGGATTAAAAAGACAATATCAATGCCACCTGGAAGAGTGGTGAAGGTCCCAGTGGAATAAAGAGACAATATCAATGCGCCTTAGAAGAGTGGTGGAGGTTACAGTGGAATAAAAAGACAATATCAATGCCTCGTGAAAGAGACGTGGAGGTCACAGCAGCTTAACAAGACGGTTTTAATGTCCCTTGGAAGAGAGGTGGAAGTTGCAGTGGAATAAAAAGACAATATCAATGCCTCTTGGAAGAGTGCTGGAGGTTACATTGGAATAAAAAGACAATATCAATGCGCCTTGCAAGAGCTATGGAGTTCAGAGTGGATTAAATTGACGGTATTAATGCCACGAGGAATTGACGTGGAGGTCAAAGTAGCTTAACAACACGGTTTTAATGGCCCTTGGAAGAATGGTGGAGGTCGCATTTGATTAAAAAGACAATATAAATGCCCCTTAGAAGAGTGGTGGAGGTCGCAGTGGAATAAAAAGACCATATCAATGCCCCTTGGAAGAGTAGTGGAGGTAAGAGCAGATTAAAAAGACAATATCAATGCCCCTTGGAAGAGCTGTGGAGTTCAGAGTAGTTAAACCAGACGGTTTTAATGCCCTTTGGAAGTGACGTGGAGGTCACAGTAGCTTAAAAAGACGTTTTTAATGCCCCTTGGAAAAGTGGTGGAGTTCGCAGTGGATTAAAAAGACAATACCAATGCCCCTTGGAAGAGTGGTGGAGGTGGCAGTGGAATAAAAAGACAATATCAATGCCCCGTGAAAGGGACGTGGATGTCACAGTAGCTTAACAAGAGTCTTTTAATGTCCCTTGGAAGAGAGGTGAAAGTCGCAGTGGAATAAAAAGACAATATCAATGCCCCTTGTTAGAGTGCTGGAGGTTACAGTGGAATAAAAAACAATATCAAAGCCCCTTCCAAGAGCTGTGGAGTTGAGAGTGGTTTAAATTGACGGTTTTAATGCCCCTTGGTAGAGACGTGGAGGTAAGAGTGGATTAAAAAGACAATATCAATGCCCCTTGGAAGAGTGGTGGAGGTCGCAGTGGATTAAAAATACATTATCGATGCCCCTTGGAAGAGTGATGAAGGTCACAGTGGAATAAAAAGAAAATATCAATGCCCCTTAGAAGAGTGGTGGAGGTTACAGTGGAAAAAAAAGACAATATCAATGTTCCTTGGAAGAGGGGTGAAGGTCGCAGTGGAATAAAAAGACAATATAAATGTCCCTTGGAAGAGTGGTGGAGGTCGCAGTGGATTAAAAATACACTATCAATGCCCCTTGGAAGAGTGGTGGAGGTCGCAGTGGAATAAAAAGACAATATCAATGCCAGGTGGAATGGACTTGGAGGTCACAGTAGCTTAACAAGACGGTTTTAATGCCCCTTGGCAGAGTGGTGGAGGTCGCAGTGGATTAAAAAGACTATCAAATCACCTTGGAAGAGTGGTGGAGGTCGCAGTGGAAAAAAAAGACAATATCAATGCCCCTTGGAAGAGTGGTGGAGGTTACAGTTGAATAAAAAGACAATATCAATGCCTCTTGGAAGAGCTGTGGAGTTCAGAGTGGTTTAACCATTCAGTTTTAATGCCCCTTGGAAGAGACGTGGAGGTCACAGAATCTTATCAAGACTGTTTTAAAGCCCCTTGGAGGAGTGGTAGAGGTCGCAGTGGATTAAAAAGACAATATCAATGCCCCTTGGAAGAGTGGTGGAGGTTACAGTAGAATAAAAAGACAATATCAATGTCCCTTGGAAGAATGGTGGATGTGACAGTGGAATAAAAAGACAATATCAATGCCTCTTGGAAGAGTGGTGGAGGTTCCAATTAAATAAAAAGACAATTTCAATGCCCCTTGGAAGAGACGTGGAGGTCACAGTGGAATAAAAAGACAATATTAATGCCCCTTGGAAGAGTGATGGAGGTTAGAGTGAAATAAAAAGACAATATCAATGCCCCTTGCAAGAGCTGTGGAGTTCAGAGTGGTTTAAATTGACGGTTTTAATGCCCCTTGGAAGGGACGTGAAGGTGACAGTAGCTTAACAAGACGGTTTTAATGGCCCTTGGAAGAGTGGTGGAGATCGTTGTGGATTTAAAAGACAATATCAATGAACCTTAAGAGAGTGGTGGAGGTCGCAGTGGAATGAAAAGACAATATCAATGCCCCTTGGAAGATTGGCGGAGGTTACAGTGGAATAAAAAGACAATATCAATGCCCCTTGGAAGAGTGGTGGAGGTTACAGTGGAATAAAAAGACAATATCAATGCCCTGTGTAAGAAACTTGGAGGTCACAGTAGCTTAACAAGACGGTTTTAATGCCCCTTGGAAGAGTCGTGGACGTCGCAGAGGAATAAAAAGACAATATCAATGCACTTGGAAGTGTGCAGAAGGTTACAATGGAAAAAAAAGATATTGTCAATGCCCCTTGGAAGAGCTGTGGAGCTCAGAGCGGTTTAACCAGACATTTTTAATGCCCCTTGGAAGAAACTTGGAGGTCACAGTAGCTTAACAAGACGGTTTTAATGCCCCTTGGATGAGTGGTGGAGGTCGCAATTGAATAAAAAGGCAATATCAATGCCCCGTGGAAGGGACGTGGAGGTCACAGTAGCATAACAAGAGGGTTTTAGTGCCCATTGGAAGAGTGGTGGAGGTCGCAGTGGATAAAAAGACAATATCAAAGCCCCTTGGAATAGTGGTGGAGGTTACAGTCGAATAAAAAGACAATATCGATGCCTCTTGGAAGAGCTGTGGAGTACAGAGTGGTTTAACCAGACCGTTTATTGCCCCTTGGAAGAGACGTGGAGGTCACAGTAGCTTATCTAGACTGTTGTAATGCCCATTGGAAGAGCTGTGGAGTTCACAGTGGTTTAACCAGAAGGTTTTAAGACACCGTGGAATAGACGTGGAGGTCACAGTAGCTAAACAAGACGGTTTTAATACTTCTTGGAAGAGAGATGGAGGTCATAGTGGAATAAAAAACAATATTAATACCCCTTGGAAGAGTGGTGGAGGTTACAGTGGAATAAAAAGACAATATCAATGCCCCTTGGAAGAGTGGTGGAGGTACCAATTAAATAAAAAGACAATATCATTGCCCCTTGGAAGAGACATGGAGGTCATAGTATAATAAAAAGACAATATTAATGCCCCTTGGAAGAGTGGTGGAGGTTGCAGTAAAATAAAAAGACAATATCAATGCCCCTTGGAAGAGTGGTGGAGGTTACAGTGGAATAAAAAGACAATATCAATGCCCCTTGGAAGAGTGGTGGAGGTACCAATTAAATAAAAAGACAATATCATTGCCCCTTGGAAGAGACATGGAGGTCATAGTGGAATAAAAATACAATATTAATGCCCCTTGGAAGAGTGGTGGAGGTCGCAGTAAAATAAAAAGACAATATCAATGCCCCTTGGAAGAGTGGTGGAGGTTACAGTGGAATAAAAAGACAATATCAATGCCCTGTGTAAGAAACTTGGAGGTCACAGTAGCTTAACAAGACGGTTTTAATGCCCCTTGGAAGAGTCGTGGACGTCGCAGAGGAATAAAAAGACAATATCAATGCACTTGGAAGAGCGCAGAAGGTTACAATGGAATAAAAAGACATTGTCAATGCCCCTTGGAAGAGCTGTGGAGCTCAGAGCGGTTTAACCAGACGGTTTTAATGCCCCTTGGAAGAGACTTGGAGGTCACAGTAGCTTAACAAGACGGTTTAAATGCCCCTTGGAACATTGGTGGAGGTCGCAATAGAATAAAAAGACAATATCAATGCCCCTTGAAAGAGTGATGGAGGTTACAGTGGAATGAAAAAACAATATCAATGCCTTTTGGATGAGTGGTGGAGGTTACAGTGGAATAAAAAGACAATATCAATCCCCCGTGGAAGAGACGTGGACATCACAGAAGCTTAACAAGACGGTTTTAATGCCCCTTAGAACAGTGGTGGAGGTCGCCGTGGAATAACCTCATTGGTACATGCTCTGCATAACTTCTCTGCTTGCTGTGTCTGCTGTAATCTAATGCTCTGCTTTGCTGATTCACCTCACTGGTACATGCTCAGCATAACTTCTCTGCTTGCTGTGTCTGCTGTAATCTAATGCTCTGCTTTGCTGATTCACCTCACTGGTACATGCTCTGCATAACTTCTCTGCTTGCTGTGTCTGCTGTAATCTAATGCTCTGCTTTGCTGATTCACCTCACTGGTTCATGCTCTGCATAACTTCTCTGCTTTATCTGTCCCACTCCATTCAATACCCACATATGTCTGTCCCTTCCCCACTATAGATCTTATCTGATTTTTAGAGGTGCTAAACTGCAGAGACTAGAGTCCTAGCTCTGTGTTTGATCACCCAGCCATCTCCTGGTGAGACGACCAGCTGCTAATTTAGCCATATGCAGCTCCCACAATGCCCTTCACCTGATAGTTTAATGTGCCCTATATATTTAGAAGCTCTGTAAGGGGTGCACTTGTGCTGGGGTGTGCACGAGTCTTCTTGTGCAAAGTTGCTTCGGAGATAAGTGGCAGTTATTTCAGAGGCAGTTAGTCAGGGCAGGAGTCAGGTAACCAACACTTTGACCACTTACTCTCTTTTAACTATGTTTCTGTTAGCTCTCCCTTTTTCCTCTATAGTCCTCCACTTTCTATTAACCCCTCAAATCCCTACACCTAATAAGAAACTCTTCATCTCTCCCTCCATTCTCTCCATTCATCTCACCTCCTCCTCCAAATTATTCCTAAACATTCAATCCTGGATCTCCAAACACAGACAGCCACCTCATGCTCTCTCTTGCTCCCACCTGCTAACACTTTCTGTGCTCCTCCTCACTGCTGGAGATATCTCTCCAAATCCTGGTCCTCCTCGCCATATCCCCACAGTTACTTCTTCCTCCTATCCACGACCTTCCATAAACTGTCGCAACCCTTCTAACCTCATACCCATCCAACCAATCCCCACTCCCTTAGTTGCTCTAACAGGTGCTCTATGGAACGCTCGCTCTGTCTGCAACAAACTTTCCTTCATCCACGATCTTTTCATTACAAACAAACTTTATCGCCATCACTGAAACCTGGCTCACCCCCTCTGACACAGCCTCCCCAGCTGCACTTTCATATGGCGGATTCCACCTTTCCCACACCCCCCGACCCAACAGTAAACATGGCGGAGGCGTAGGTTTTCTCCTATCAGAACACTGCGCTTTCACCCAAATCCCACTGCCACCCTCTGTTACACTCCCCTCTTTTGAGGTGCACTGTGTGCGCATCTATTCCCCCTCCAACCTCCAACTGGCCGTCGTGTACCGACCCCCAGGGCAAGCCACCACCTTCTTAGACCACTTCACCACCTGGCTGCTTCACTTCCTCTCCACTGACATCCCCATTATTATAATGGGTGACTTCAACATCCCCATTAACACTTCCCACTCGTCTGTCTCTAAGTTCCTATCTCTCACTTCCTCCTTCGGACTCACTCAATGGTCTTCCACACCCACCCACAAAGATGGCCACACACTGGACCTCATCTTCACCCACCTCTGTTCCCTATATAACCTCTCTATCTCACCTCTCCCTCTCTCTGATCACAGTCTACTTACATTCTCGTCTCTCTTCTCCCCGTGGCAACAATCCCCACTCCACAAACTTGCATACCCTCGCAGAAATCTCAAACACCTTGACTTACACTCACTCTCTGAATCCCTCCTCCCTCTTACAGACATAAATTCCTTACACGATGCAGACGTTGCTGCTGCTTCATATAACACCACAATAGCTGCAGCTCTAGACTTGATCGCCCCTCTCACACACACCACATCTCGCACATTCAACAGGCAACCCTGGCACACTAAACTTACTAAAGAACTGCGCCGGGCCTCCAGGGTTGCGGAGCGGAGATGAAAAGGTCTCACTCCATTGAGCACTTCATCGCATTCAAGCAATCCCTCACTAATTTCAAGTCCGCACTCACTACAGCAAAACAAACCTACTTCTCATCTCTCATATCCTCCCTATCTCACATCCCTAAACAGCTATTTAACACTTTCAACTCTCTCCTTCGTCCCCCAGCACCTCCTCCCTCTTCTCTCATCTCAGCCGACGACTTTGCCTCATTCTTCAAACAGAAGATTGACACCATCAGACAAAACTTTTGCTTAAAGTCCACACAACCCCTCCTCATATCTATTAAACCCTCCTCCTCCAAATCCCACTTCTCCACCATTACAGAAGGTCAAGTCTCCTCTTTACTCTCCAAGTCACACCTCACCACCTGCGAACTTGACCCAATCCCATCCCACCTCATCACTAACCTTACCATAGCCTTCATCCCAACCCTAACCCACCTCTTCAATCTGTCACTAACAACCGGTGTCTTCCCCTCATGTTTCAAACATGCCGCAATCACACCCATCCTCAAAAAGCACTCCCTTGACCTTTACTCTCTGACTAGCTACCGCTCCATATCACTCCTCCAGTTTGCCTCAAAACTACTAGAACAACATGTCCACCTTGAACTGTCCTCCCACCTCTCCTCCTGCTCCCTCTTCGACCGCCTGCAATCTGGCTTCCGACTGCATCACTCGACTGAAACTGCCCTGACCAAACTCACCAACGACCTACTAAATGCCAAATCCAAGTGATACTACTCCATCCATCTCCTTCTGGACCTGTCATCTGCCTTTGACACAGTGGACCATTCCCTCTGACTCCAGATTCTCTCATCTCTTGGCATCACGGACTTGGCTCTATTTTGGATCTTCTCATACTTAACAGACAGGACATTCAGCGTCTCATACTCACGCACCACCTCCTCATCTCGCCCCCTATCTGTCGGTGTCCCCCAAGGTTCAGTTCTAGGACCTCTGCTCTTCTCCATCTACACCTTTGGCCTGGGAAAGCTCATAGAGTCTCACGGTTTTCAGTATCACCTCTATGCTGATGACACAAAGATCTACCTCTCTGGACCCAATATCTCCTCCCTACTAACCAAAATCCCACAATGTCTGGTCGCCATGTCATCCTTCTTCTCTGACTGATTTCTAAAACTCAACATGGATAGATAAAACAGAGTTCATCATCTTTCCACCCTCTCATTCACATCCCCCATCTGACCTAGCCATCAACATCAATGGCTGTTCACGCTTCCCAGTCCCACAAGCTCGCTGCCTTGGAGTAACCCTGGACTCTGATCTCTCCTTCAAGCCACATATCCAAGCCCTTTCCACTTCCTGCCGACTCCAACTCAAAAACATCTCCCGGATCCGTGTATTCCTCAGCAAAGACTCTGCAAAAACACTAGTGCATGCCCTCATCATTAGTGTTGAGCCACCCCCGTAGTGTTCGGGTTCGGTTCGGTTCGTCGAACACCGGGATGTTCGAGGAACTGTTCGTCGAACTGTTCGTCGAACACCTTAGAACACCGTCGAACACCGTTAAAACCAATGGCAGGCAAACAAAAACACATAGGAACACATAGAAAACACCTTCAAAGGTATCCAAAAGCTCACAAACTGCTCAGAAGACGCTTTCTTTATAAAAGCCGGCCGGCAATTCAGCAGCGGCATACACCTGTTCCCGACAATTTAGAATAGAAGGAATAGAGAATCACACATAGATTAGATAGATAGAAACATGTCAGTCACATATATATGAAGTACAGTGACAGTGTTGATTACTGTACTTGTCATTTAGTGTAAAGGATTTATTTAAAAAAATAATAGTGTTTTCATGCACCGTCTCTTTAAGAAAGCCGGCCGGCAATTCAGCAGCGGTACCCGACAATTTATAACAGACAGAATAGAGCTTCACACATAGATTAGATAGATAGAAACATGTCAGTCACATATATATGAAGTACAGTGACAGTGTTGCTTACTGTACTTGTCATTTACTGCAAAGGATTTATTAAAAAAAATAATAGTGTTTTCATGCACCGTCTCTTTAAAAAAGCCGGCCGGCAATTCAGCATCTGTACCCGACAATTTAGAATAGAAGGAATAGAGAATCACACATAGATTAGATAGATAGAAACATGTCAGCCACATATATACGAAGTACAGTGACAGTGTTGCTTACTGTAATTGTCATTTAGTGTAAAGGATTTAATAAAAAAAATAATAGTGTTTTCATGCACCGTCTCTTTAAAAAAGCCGGCCGGCAATTCAGCATCTGTACCCGACAATTTATAACAGACAGAATAGAGCTTCACACATAGATTAGATAGATAGAAACATGTCAGTCACATATATAATAAGTACAGTGATAGTGTTGGTTACTGTACTTGTCATTTAGTGTTAAAATAAAGGATTTATTATTAAAAAAAATTGGCGTGGGGTTCCCCGTAATTTTAGTCTCTAGCGGAGGTTAAGCAGACAGCTGGGGCAGATGTTTGAAGCCTGGGAAGGGGGTAATACCCACGGAGCTTCCCAGACTACTAATATCAGCCCCCAGCTGAATACCTAGCCTTTACTAGCTATTAAAATGGAGGACCACCCCCAAAAAAAATGACGTGGGGTCCCCCCTAATTTAATAGCTAGCAAAGGCTAGGCAGACAGCTGGGGGCAGATATTAATAGCCCAGGAAGGGAGCCATGAATATTGGCTCCCTCCCAGGCTAGAAACACCAGCCGTCAGCCGCCCCAGAAATGGCGCATCCATAGGATGCGCCAATTCTGGCACTTAGCCTCGCTCTTCCAAGCTGCCCTGGTGCGGTGGCAGGGGGTAATAGGGTTGGGGTTGATGTCAGCTTATAATGCCAGCTGACATCAAGCCCAGGTTAGTAATGGAGAGGCGTCTATAAGACACCCCCATTACTAACCCCATAGTCAAAGTTAAAAAAAAAACACAAACACCCAGAATAAAGTCCTTTAATTGAAATAAAGACACAATTCTTTATTGTTCTAAATTAAACCATACTTACCATCACGCCCATTCCAGCTGAAGCCAACGATCTCCTGCAATAAAAGAAAAATAATAAAGCAACCTCATCCTTACCTTTCCATGGTTCCCAGGACAGCTTCAGCTCTGCTACATCGAGATGACAGGCTGGACCGCAGCAGAACGCTGCCATCCAGCTTGCCATGCCGCACACACTGAGAAGCGCAGGCATGCTTGCGCTCCTCAGTGTCTGACTGTGACGGCATCCAGATGAGCCGACAATGAACTCGGCTCACCTCATGTACGTCACTGACAGCGTGGGAAAATTCTCCTGCACTCAGCGCTTCAGCATGAGAATTTTCCCACGCTGTCAGTGACGTGCATGAGGTGCGCCGAGTTCATTGGACATGACCTCGGCTCATCTGGATGCCGTCACAGCCAGACACTGAGTAGCGCAAGCATGCCTGCGCTTCTCAGTGTCTGCGGGATGACAGGCTGGATGGCAGCGTTCTGCTGCGGTCCAGCCTGTCATCTCGATGTAGCAGAGCTGAAGCTGTCGTGGGAGCCATGGAAAGGTAAGGATGATGTTGCTTTATTATTTTACTTTTATTGCAGGAGATCATTGGCTTCAGCTGGAATGGGCGTGGCGGTAAGTATGGTTTAATTTAGAACAATAAAGAATTGTGTGTTTATTTCAATTAAAGGACTTTTTTCTGGGTGTTTGTGTTTTTTTTTAAATACTTTACTAGAAATTCATGGTGGTCATGTCTAATATTGGCGTGACCCCATGAATTTCGGGCTTAGGACCAGCTGATAATGCCAAGCTGGCCTTAACCCCTTTATTACCCAGTGAGCCACCGCACCAGGGCCCTGGATGAGTTGGGTACAGCGCCAGAAGATGGCGCTTCTATGAACGCGCCATTTTCCGGGGCGGCTGCGGACTGCAATTTGCAGCGGGTGGGGCCCAGAAAGCTTGGGCCTCCCTGCGCTGCAGATTCCAGCCCCCAGCTGCCTAGTTGTACCTGGCTGGACACAAAAATAGGGCGAAGCTCCACGTATTTTTTTTTTAAATTCATGAAATTCATGGAATAATTAAGAAAAAAAGGGCTTCCCTATATTGTTGTGTCCGGCTAGGTACAAATAGGCAGCTGGTGGTTGGGAGCAGCCCGTTCCTGCCTGCTGTACCTGACTGGACACAAATATAGGGCGAAGCCCCACATCAATTTTTTTTTCATTATTTCATGAATTTCCTGAAATAATTAAAAAAAAATTGACGTGGGGCTTCGCCCTATATTTGTGTCCAGTCAGGTACAGCAGGCAGGAACGGGCTGCCCCCAACCACCAGCTGCCTATTTGTACCTGGCCAGACACAACAATATAGGGAAGCCCTTTTTTAAAAAAATTATTTCATGAAAAAATTAAAAAAAAATTGACGTGGGGCTTCGCACTATATTTGTGTCCAGCCAGGTACAGCAGGCAGGAACGGGCTGCCCCCAACCACCAGCTGCCTATTTGTACCTGGTTGGACACAACAATATAGGGAAGCCCTTTTTTTCTTAATTATTCCATGAATTTCATGAAATAATTAAAAAAAAAAATGCGTGGGGCTTCGCCCTATTTTTGTGTCCAGCCAGGTACAACTAGGCAGCTGGGAGCTGGAATCCGCAGCGCAGGGAGGCCCAAGCTTTCTGGGCCCCACCCGCTGCAAATTGCAGTCCGCAGCCGCCCCAGAAAATGGCGCGTTCATAGAAGCGCCATCTTCTGGCGCTGTACCCAACTCATCCAGGGCCCTGGTGCGGTGGCTCACTGGGTAATAAAGGGGTTAAGGACAGCTTGGCATTATCAGCTGGCCCTAAGCCCGAAATTCATGGGGTCACGCCAATATTAGACATGACCACCATGAATTTCTAGTAAAGTATTTAAAAAAACACAACACCCAGAATAAAGTCCTTTAATTGAAATAAACACACAATTCTTTATTGTTCTAAATTAAACCATACTTACCATCACGCCCATTCCAGCTGAAGCCAATGCCTTCTGCAATAAAAGTAAAATAATTAAGCAACCTCATCCTTACCTTTCCATGGTTCCCACGACAGCTTCAGCTCTGCTACATCGAGATGACAGGCTGGACCGCAGCAGAAAGCTGCCATCCAGCCTGTCATCCCGCGGACACTGAGAAGCGCAGGCATGCTTGCGCTCCTCAGTGTCTCGCTGTGACGACATAAAGATGAGCCGAGGTCATGTCCAATGAACTCGGCTCACCTCATGCACGTCACTGACAGCGTGGGAAAATTCTCACGCTGAAACGCTGAGTGCAGGAGAATTTTCCCACGCTGTCAGTGACGTGCATGAGGTGAGCTCATTCATGTCCAATGGTCTCAGCTCACCTCATGCACGTCACTGACAGCGTGGGAAAATTCTCCTGCACTCAGCGCTACAGCGTGAGAATTCTCCCACGCTGTCAGTGACGTGCATGAGGTGCGCCGAGTTCATTGGACATGAACTCGTCTCATCTTTATGCCGTCACAGCCAGACACTGCAGAGCGCAAGCATGCCTGCGCTTCTCAGTGTCCGCGGGATGACAGGCTGGATGGCAGCGTTCTGCTGCGGTCCAGCCTGTTATCTCGATGTAGCAGAGCTGAAGCTGTCGTGGGAACCATGGAAAGGTAAGGATGAGGTTGGTTTATTATTTTTCTTTTATTGCAGGAGATCGTTGGCTTCAGCTGGAATGGGCGTGACGGTAAGTATGGTTTAATTTAGAACAATAAAGGATTGTGTCTTTATTTCAATTAAAGGACTTTATTCTGGGTGTTTGTGTTTTTTTTTTAACTTTGACTATGGGGTTAGTAATGGGGGTGTCTTATAGACGCCTCTCCATTACTAACCTGGGCTTGATGTCAGCTGGCATTATAAGCTGACATCAACCCCAACCCTATTACCCCACTGCCACCGCTACAGGGCAGTGGGAAGAGCGAGGCTAAGTGCCAGAATTGGCGCATCCTATGGATGCGCCATTTCTGGGGCGGCTGACGGCTGGTGTTTCTAGCCTGGGAGGGGGCCAATATTCATGGAACCCTTCCTGGGCTATTAATATCAGCCCCCAGCTGTCTGCCTAGCCTTTGCTAGCTATTAAAATAGGGGGGACCCCACGTCATTTTTTTGGGGGGTCCCCCATTTTAATAGCTAGTAAAGCCTAGGTATTCAGCTGGGGACTGATATTAGTAGCCTGGGAAGCTCCGTGGGTATTACCCCCTTCCCAGGCTTCAAACATCTGCCCCAGCCGTCTGGTTAACCTCCGCTAGAGCCTAAAATTATGGGGATCCCCACGCCAATTTTTTTTTAAATAAATCCTTTATTTTAACACTAAATGACAAGTACAGTAAGCAACACTGTCACTGTACTTCATATATATGTGACTGACATGTTTCTATCTATCTAATCTATGTGTGAAGCTCTATTCTGTCTGTTATAAATTGTCGGGTACAGATGCTGAATTGCCGGCCGGCTTTTTTAAAGAGACGGTGCATGAAAACACTATTATTTTTTGACATAAATCCTTTACACTAAATGACAAGTACAGTAAGCAACACTGTCACTGTACTTCATATATATGGAACTGACATGTTTCTATCTATCTAATCTATGTGTGATTCTCTATTCCTTCTATTCTAAATTGTCGGGTACAGATGCTGAATTGCCAGTCGGCTTTTTTAAAGAGACGGTGCATGAAAACACTATTATTTTTTTTGATAAATCCTTTACACTAAATGACAAGTACAGTAAGCAACACTGTCACTGTACTTCATATATATGTGACTGACATGTTTCTATCTATCTAATCTATGTGTGAAGCTCTATTCTGTCTGTTATAAATTGTCGGGTGCCGCTGCTGAATTGCCGGCCGGCTTTTTTAAAGAGACGGTGCATGAAAACACTATTATTTTTTTTGATAAATCCTTTACACTAAATGACAAGTACAGTAAGCAACACTGTCACTGTGCTTCTTATATGTGTGACTGACATGTTTCTATCTATCTAAACTATGTGTGATGCTCTATTCTTTCGGTTCTAAATTGTCGGGTACCGGTGTATGCCGCTGATGAATTGCCGGCTTTTCATGTTTCACTGTTGGCACTGTTCCCATCGATTTGGGCAATCACTGTAATGCCACAACCACCATGGCTGTGGCATTACAGTGAGTGGCAGACAATCCCTGCATGATTGGTGCTCTAAATAGCGCCAGACATGCAGGACACGCTTTTGGTGCACGAACAGTTATCGAACATAACCTCGAACAGCCGAATTTTCTGCAAATCGTTCGGGTTCGTCGAACAACTCGAACACCGCCCAAAACAGCTCGAATTTGAGATTGGCGAACAGTTCTAGTCGAACACCGCTCATCTCTACTCATCATATACCGCCTCGACTACTGCAACCTCCTGCTCCGTGGCCTCCCTTACAACACTCTTGCACCTCTCCAATCAATCCTAAACTCTGCTGCTCGACTAATTCACCTGTCCCCGTGCTATTCCCTGGCCTCTCCTCTCTGTCAATCTCTTCACTGGCTCCCCGTTGCCCAGAGAATCCAGTTCAAAACTCTAACCATGGCATACAAAGCCATCCACAACCTGTCTCCCCCATACATCTGTGACCTAGTCTATCGGCACTTACCTGCACGCAACCTCCGATCCTCACAAGATCTCCTTCTCTACTCCCCTCTTATCTCCTCCTCCCACAATCGTATACAAGATTTCTCCCGTGCATCCCCCCTACTCTGGAACTCTCTACCCCAACACATCAGACTCTCACCGACCCTGGAAACCTTCAAAAGAAACCTGAAGACCTAACTCTTCCGACAAGCCTACAACCTGCTGTAACCACCGCTGCACGACCAGCTCTACCCTCACCTAATGTATCCTCACCCATCCCTTCTAGAATGTGAGCCCTCGCGGGCAGGGTCCTCGCTCCTCCTGTACCAGTCGCTGACTCGTTTTGTTAAGATTATGTAAATGCTTTTGTTATTTATATCCCTATTACATGTAAAGCGCCATGGAATAAATGGCGCTATAATAATAAATAATAATAATAATAAAAAGACAATATCAATTCCCATAGGAAAAGTGGTGGAGGTTATAGTGGAATAAAAAGACAATATCAATGCCCCTTTGATGAGCTGTGGAATTCAGAGTGGTTTAACAAGACGGTTTTAATGCCCCTTGGAAGAGACGTGGAGGTCATAGTAGCTTAATAAGATGTTTTTAATGCCTCTTGGAAGAGTGGTGGAGGTCGCAGTGGTTTAAAAAGACAATATCACTGCCCCTTAGAAGAGTGGTGGAGGTTACATTGGAATAAAAAGACAATATCAATGCCCCGTGGAATAGATATGGAGGTTACAGCAGCTTAACAAGACAGTTTTAATGCCCCTTGGAAGAGTGGTGGAGGTCGCAGTTGATTAAAAAGACAATATAAATGCCCCTTAGAAGAGTGGTGGAGATCGCAGTGGAATAAAAAGACAATATCAATGCCCCTTGGAAGAGTAGTGGAGGTCGCAGTGGAATAAAAAACAATATCAATGCCACTTGGAAGAGTGGTGGAGGTAACAGTGGATTAAAAAGACAATATCAATACCCCTTGGAATAGTGGTGGAGGTTACAGTGAAATAAAAAGACAATATCAATGCCCCCTGGAAGAGCTGAGGAGTTCAGAGTGGTTTAACCAGACGGTTTTAATGCCCCTTGGAAGAGATGTGGAGGTCACAGTAGCTTAACAAGACTGTTTTATTGCCTCTTGGAAGAATGGTGGAGGTCGCAGTTGATTAAAAAGACAATAGCAATGCACCTTAGAAGAGAGGTTGAAGTCGCAGTGGAATAAAAAGACAATATCAATGCCCCTTGGAAGAGTGGTGGAGGTTACAGTAGAATAAAAAGACAATATCAATGCCCCGTGGAATAGACATGGACGTGACAGTAGCTTAACGAGACGGTTTTAATGCCCCTTGGAAGAGTGGTGGAGGTCACAGTGGATTAAAAAAACAATATCAATGCCCATAAGAAGAGTGGTTATGGTCACAGTGGAATAAAAAGACAAAATCAATGCCCCTTGGCAGAGTCTTGGAGGTTACAGTGGAAAAAAAGACAATATCATTGCCCCTTGGAAGAGCTTTGGAGTTCAGAGTGGTTTAACCAGACGGTTTTAATGCCCCTTGGAAGAGACGTGAAGGTCACAGTAGCTTAACAAGACTATTTTAATGCCTTGGAAGAGTGGTGGAGGTCGCAGTGGATTAAAAATACAATATCAATAACCTTTAGAAGAGTGGTGGAGGTTACAGTGGAATAAAAGACAATATCAATGCCCCGTGGAAGAGTTGTGGAGGTCACTGTAGCTTAACAAGATGGTCTTAATGCCTCTTGGAAGAGTGGTGGAGGTCGCAGTGGAATAAAAAGACAATGTCAATGCCCCTTGGAAGAGTGGTGGAGGTTAGAGTGGAATAAATAGACAATACCAATGCTCCTTGGAAGAGCTGTAGAGTTCAGAGTGGTTTAACCAGACGGTTTTAATACCACTTGGAAGAGACGTGAAGGTCACAGTAGCTTAACAAGACTATTTTAATGCCCTTGGAAGAGTGGTGGAGGTCGCAGTGGATTAAAAAGACAATATCAATAACCTTTAGAAGAGTGGTGGAGGTCACAGTGGATTAACAAGACAATATCAATGCCACGTGGAAGGGACGTGGAGGTCACAGTAGCTTAACAAGATGGTTTTAATGCACCTTGGAAGAGAGGTGGAGGTCGCAGTTGATTAAAAAGACAATATCAATGCCACTTGGAAGTGTCGTGGAGGTCGCAGTGGATTAAAAAGTCAATATCAATGCCCCTTGGAAGAGTGGTGGAGGATACAGTCGAATAAAAAGACAATATCAATGCTCCTTGGAAGAACTGTGGAGTACAGAATGGTTTAACCAGACGGTTTTATTGCCCCTTGTTTGAGACGTAGAGGTCACAGTAGCTTATCAAGACTGTTTTAATGCCTCTTGGAAGAGTGGTGAAGGTCGCAGTGGTTTAAAAAGACAATTTCACTGCCCCTTAGAAGAGTGGTGACAGTTACACAGGAATAAAAAGACAATATCAATGCCCCGTGGAATAGTCATGGAGGTTACAGCAGCTTAACAAGACGGTCTTAATGCCCCTTTGGAAAGTGGTGGAAGTCGAAGTGGAATGAAAAGACAATATCGATGCCCCTTGGAAGAGTGCTGGAGATTACAATGGAATAAAAAGACAATATCAATGCCTCTTGCAAGAGCTGTGGAGTTCAGAGTGGTTTAAATAGACGGCTTTAATGCCCCTTGGAAGAGAAGTGGAGGTCACAGTAGCTTAATACGGCGGTTTTAATACCACATGGAAAAGTGGTGGAGGTTGCAGTGGATTAAAAAGATAATATCAATGCCCCGAAGAAGAGTGGTGGATGTCGCAGTGGAATAAAAAGACAATATCAATGCCCCTTGGAAGAGTGGTGGAGGTTACAGTAGAAAAAAAAGACAATATCAATGCCCGGTGGAAGAGACATGGAGGTCACAGTAGCTTAACAAGACGGTTTTAATGCCCCTTGGAAGAGTGGTGAAGGTCACAGTTGATTAAAAAGACAATATCAATGCCCCTTGGAAGAGAGGTGGAGGTTGCAGTGGAATAAAAAGGCAATATCAATGCCCCGTGGAAGAGACATGGAGGTCACAGTAGCTTAACAACACGGTTTTAATGGCCCTTGGAAGAGTGGTGGAGGTCGCAGTGGAATAAAAAGAAAATATCAATGCCCCTTGGAAGAGTAGTGGAGGTCGCAGTGGAATAAAAAACAATATCAATGCCCCTTGGAAGAGTGGTGGAGGTAACAGTGGATTAAAAAGACAATATCAATGCCCCTTGGAAGAGCAGTGGAGTTTAGAGTAGTTAAACCAGACGGTTTTAATGCCCATTGGAAGTGACGTGGAGGTCACAGTAGCTTAAAAAGATGTTTTTAATGCCCCTTGGAAAAGTGGTGGAGGTCGAAGTGGATTAAAAAGACAATATCAATGCCCCTTGGAAGAGTGGTGGAGTTGGCAGTGGAATAAAAAGACAACATCAATGCCCCTTGGAAAAGTGGTGGAGTTCAGAGTGGTTTAACCAGACGGTTTTAATGCCCCTTGGATGAGACGTGGAGGTCACAGTATCTTAACAAGACTGTTTTAATGCCCCTTGGAAGAGTGGTGGAGGTCGCAGTAGATTAAAAAGACAATATAAATGCCCCTTAGAAGAGAGGTGGAATTCGCAGTGGAATAAAAAGACAATGTCAATGCCACTAGGAAGAGTGGCAGAGGTTATAGTGGAAAAAAAGACAATATCAATGCCCCGTGGAATAGACATGGACGTGACAGTAGCTTAACAAGACGGCTTTAATGCCCCTTGGAAGAGTGGTGTAGGTTGCAGCGGATTAGAAAGACAATATCACTGCCCCTTGGAAGAGTGGTGGAGGTTACAGTGGAATAAAAAGACAATATCAATGCCCCATGGAAGAGTTGTGGAGGTCACTGTAGCTTAACAAGATGGTCTTAATGCCCCTTGGAAGAGTGGTGGAGGTCGCAGTGGAATAAATAGACAATGTCAATGCCCCTTGGAAGAGTGATGGAGGTTAGAGTGGAATAAAAAGACAATACCAGTGCTCCTTGGAAGAGCTGTGGAGTTCAGAGTGGTTTAAATTGACGGTTTTAATGCCCCTTGGAAGAGACGTGGAGGTCACAGTGGATTAAAAAGACAATATCAATGACCTTTGGAAGAGTGGTGGAGGTCGCAGTGGATTAAAAAGACAATATCAATGCCCCTTGGAAGAGTGGTGGAGGTCGCAGTGGAATAAAAAGACAATATCAATGCCCCGTGAAAGGGACGTGGAGGTCACAGTAGCTTCACAAGACGGTTTTAATGCCCCTTGGAAGAGAGGTGGAGGTTGCAGTTGATTAAAAAGACAATATCAATGCACTTGGAAGAGTGCTGTAGGTTACAGTGGAGTAAAAAGACAATATCAATGCCTCTTGCAAGAGTTGTGAAGTTCAGAGTGGTTTAAATTGACGGTTTTAATGCACCGTGGAAGAGACGTGGAGTTCACAGTAGCTTAAAAATACGGTGTTAATGCCTCTTGGAAGAGTGGTGGAGGTCGCAGTGGATTAAAAAGACAATATCAATGCCACTTGGAAGAGTGGTGAAGGTCCCAGTGGAATAAAAAGATAATATCAATGCCCCTTGGAAGAGTGGTGGAGGTTACAGTAGAATATAAAGACAATATCAATGCCCCTTGGAAGAGTGGTGGAGGTTACAGTGGAATAAAAAGACAATATCAAAGCCCCTTGGAAGAGCTGTGGAGTTCACAGTGGTTTAACCAGAAGGTTTTAAGGCACTGTGGAATAGACGTGGAGGTCACAGTAGCTAAACAAGACGGTATTAATGCTTCTTGGAAGAGTGATGGAGGTAGCAGTGGATTAAAAACTCAAAATCAATGCCCCTTGGAAGAGTGGTGGAGGCTATAGTGGAATAAAAAGACAATATCGATGCATCTTGGAAGAGCTGTGGAGTTCAGAATGGTTTAACCAGACGGTTTTAATGCCCCTTGGAAGAGACGTGGAGGTCACAGTAGCTTAACAAGACGGTTTTAATGCACATTGGAAGAGTGGTGGAGGTTACAGTCGAATAAAAAGACAATATCAATGCCTCTTGGAAGAGCTGTGGAGTTCAGAGTTGTTTAACCAGACGGTTTTAATGCCCCTTGGAAGAGACGTGGAGGTCACAGTAGCTTATCAAAACTGTTTTAATGCCCCTTGGAAGAGTGGTGGAGGGCACAGTGGATTAAAAAGACAATATCAATGCCCCTTCAAAGAGTGGTGGAGGTCGCAGTGGAATAAAAAGACAATATCAATTCCACTTGGAAGAGATGTGGAGGTCGCAGTGAAATAAAAAGACAATATCAATACTTCGTGGAAGAGACTTGGAGGTCACAGTAGCTTAACAAGATGGTTTTAATGTCCCTTGGAAGAAAGGTGGAGGTCGCAGTGGAATAAAAAGACAATATCAATGCCCATTGGAAGAGTGATGGTGGTTACAGTGGAATAAAAAGACAATATCAATGACCCTTGGTAGAGTGGTGGAGGTCGCAGTGGAATAAAAAGACATTATTAATGCCCCTTGGTAGAGTGGTGGAGGTCGCAGTAAAATAAAAAGACAATATCAATGCCCCTTGGAAGAGTGGTGGAGGTTACAGTGGAATAAAAAGACAATATCAATGCCCCTTGGAAGAGCTGTGGAGTTCACAGTGGTTTAACCAGAAGGTTTTAATGCTTCTTGGAAGAGAGATGGAGGTCGTAGTGGATTAAAAAGACAAAATCAGTGCCCCTTGGAAGAGTGGTGGAGGTGACAGTGGAATAAAGAGACAATATCAATGCCTCTTGCAAGAGCTGTGGTGTCCAGAGTGATTTAAATATACGATTTTAACGCCCCTTGGAAGAGACGTGGAGGTCACAGTAGCTTAACAAGACGGTTTTAATGCCCCTTGGAATAGTGGTGGAGGTCGCAGTGGATTAAAAAGACATTATCGATGCCCCTTGGAGAGTGGTGGAGGTCACAGTGGAATAAAAAGAATATATCAATGCCCCTTAGAGGAGTGGTGGAGGTTACAGTGGAAAAAAAAGACAATATCAATGTTCCTTGGAAGAAGGGTGAAGGTTGCAGTGGAATAAAAAGACAATATCAAAATCCCTTGGAAGAGTGGTGGAGGTCGCAGTGGATTAAAAAGACAATATCAATGCCCCTTGGAAGAGTGGTGGAGGACGCATTGGAATAAAAAGACAATATCAATGCCCCGTGGAAGGGACGTAGAGGTCACAGTAGCTTAACAAGACAGTTTTAATGCCCCTTGGAAGAGTGGTGGAGGTCGCAGTGGATTAAAAAGACTATCAAATCCCCTTGGAAGAGTGGTGGAGGTCGCAGTGGAAAAAAAAGACAATATCAATGCCACTTGGAAGAGTGGTGGAGGTTACAGTTGAACAAAAAGACAATATCAATGCCTCTTGGAAGAGCTGTGGAGTTCAGAGTGGTTTAACCATGCGTATTTAATGCCCCTTGGAACAGACGTTGAGGTCACAGAAGCATATCAAGACTGTTTTAAAGCCCCTTGGAGGAGTGGTAGAGGTCGAAGTGGATAAAAAAGACAACATCAATGCCCCTTGGAAGAGTGGTGGAGGTTACAGTGGAATAAAAAGACAAAATCAATGCCCCTTGGAAGAGTGGTGGAGGTTACAGTGGAATAAAAAGACAATATCAATGTCCCTTGGAAGAATGGTGGAGATTACAGTGGAAGAAAAAGACAATATCAATGCCCCTTGGAAGAGTGGTCGAGGTTCCAATTAAATAAAAAGACAATATCAATGCCCCTTGGAAGAGACGTGGAGATCACAGTGGAATAAAAAGACAATATTAATGTCCCTTGGAAGAGTGGTGGAAGTCGCAGTGGAATAAAAAGAAAATATCAATGCCCCGTGAAAGGGACGTGGAGGTCACAGTAGCTTCACAAGACGGTTTTAATGCCCCTTGGAAGAGAGGTGGAGGTTGCAGATGATTAAAAAGACAATATCAATGCACTTGGAAGAGTGCAGAAGGTTAAAATGGAATAAAAAGACATTGTCAATGCCCCTTGAAAGAGCTGTGGAGCTCAGAGCGGTTTAATCAGACGGTTATAATGACCCATGGAAGAGACTTGGAGGTCACAGTAGCTTAAGAAGACGGTTTTAATGCCCCTTGGAAGATTGGTGGAGGTCACAGTGGAATAAAAATACAATATCAATGCCCCTTGAAAGAGTGGTGGAAGTTACAGTGAAATAAAAAGACAATATCAATGGCCCTTGGAAGAGCTGTGGAGGTCACCGTAGCTTAACAAGATGGTTATAATTCCCCTTGGAAGAGTGGTGGAGGTCGCAGTGGATTAAAAGACAATAACATTGAACCTGGGAAGAGTGGTGGAGGTCGCAGTGGAATAAAAAGACAATATCAATGCCCCTTGGAAGAGTGGTGGAGGTTACAGTGGAATAAAAAGACAATATCAATGCCTCTTGGAAGAGTGATGGAGGTTACAGTGGAATAAAAAGACAATATCAATGCCCCGTGGAAGAGACGTGGACATCACAGTAGCTTAACAAGACAGTTTTAATGCTCCTTGGCAGAGTGGTGGAGGTCGCAGTGGAATAAAAAGACAATATCAATTCCCCTTGGAAGAGATGTGGAGGTCGCAGTGGAATAAAAAGACAATATCAATGCCTCGTGGAAGAGACTTGGAGGTCACAGTAGCTTAACAAGATGGTTTTAATGCCCCTTGGAAGAGAGGTGGAGGTCGCAGTAGAATAAAAAGACAATATCAATGCCCCTTGGAAGAGTGGTGGAGGTAACAGTGGAATAAAAAGACAATATCAATGACCCTTGGAAGAGTGGTGGAGGTCGCAGTGGAATAAAAAGACAATATTAATGCCCCCTGGCTGAGTGGTGGAGGTCGCAGTAAAATAAAAAGACAATATCAATGCCCCTTGGAAGAGTGGTGGAGGTTACAGTGGAATAAAAAGACAATATCAATGCCCCTGGGAAGAGCTGTGGAGTTCACAGTGGTTTAACCAGAAGGTTTTAAGGCACTGTGGAATAGACGTGGAGGTCACAGTAGCTAAACAAGATGGTTTTAATGCTTCTTGGAAGAGTGATGGAGGTCGCAGTGGATTAAAAAGACAAAATCAATGCCCCTTGGAAGAGTGGTGGAGGTGACAGTGGAATAAAAAGACAATATCAATGCCTCTTGCAAGAGCTGTGGAGTTCAGAGCGGTTTAAATTGACGTTTATAATGCCCCATGGAAGAGACGTGGAGGTCACAGGAGCTTAACAAGACGGTTTTAATGCCCCTTGGAAGAGTGGTGGAAGTCACAGTGGAATGAAAAGACAATATCAATGCCCCTTGGAAGAGTGCAGGAGATTACAATGGATTAAAAAGACAATATCAATGCCTCTTGCAAGAGCTGTGGAGTTCAAAGTGGTTTAAATTGACGGCTTTAATGCCCCTTGGAAGATAAGTGGAGGTCACAGTAGCTTAATAAGACGGTTTTAATGCCACATGGAAAAGTGATGGAAGTCGAAATGGATTAAAAAGACAATATCAATGCCCCGAGGAAGAGTGGTGAAGGTTACAGTGGAAAATAAAGACAATATCAATGCCCAGTGGAAGAGACGTGGAGGTCACAGTAGCTTAACAAGACGGTTTTAATGCCCTTTGGAAGAGTGGTGAAGGTCACAGTTGATTAAAAAGACAATATCAATGCCCCTTGGAAGAGTGGTGGAGGATACAGTGGAATAAAAAGGCAATATCAATGCCCCGTGGAGTTCACGTGGAGGTCAAAGTAGCTTAACAGCACGGTTTTAATGGCCCTTGGAAGAGTGGTGGAGGTCGCAGTTGATTAAAAAGACAACATCAATGCCCCTTAGAAGAGTGGTGGAGGTCGCAGTGGAATAAAAAGACAATATCAATGCCCCTTGGAAGAGTAGTGGAGGTTGCAGTGGAATAAAAAAACAATATCAATGCCCCTTGGAAGAGTGGTGGAGGTAACAGTGGATTAAAAAGACAATGTCAATGCCCCTTGGAAGAGCAGTGGAGTTTATAGTAGTTAAACCAGACAGTTTTAATGCCCATTGGAAGTGACGTGGAGGTCACAGTAGCTTAAAAAGACGTTTTTAATGCCCCTTGGAAAAATGGTGGAGGTCGGAGTTGATTAAAAAGACAATATCAATGCCCCTTGGAAGTGTGGTGGAGGTGGCAGTGGAATAAAAAGACAATATCAATGCCCCTTGGAAGAGTAGTGGAGTTTACAGTGGAATAAAAAGACAATATCAATGCCCCGTGAAAGAGACGTGGATGTCACAGTAGGTTAACAAGACGGTTTTAATGTCCCTTGGAAGAGAGGTGAAAGTCGCAGTGGAATAAAAAGACAATATCAATGCCCCTTGGAAGAGTGCTGGAGGTCACAGTGGAATAAAAAACAATATCAAAGCCCCTTGCAAGAGCTGTGGAGTTGAGAGTGGTTTAAATTGACGGTTTAATGTCTCTTGGAAGAGACGTGGAGGTCACAGTAGATTAACAAGATTGTTTTAATTCCCCTTGGAAGAGTGGTGGAGGTCGAAGTGGATTAAAAAGACAATGTCAATGCTCCTTGATGGAGTGGTTGAAGTCTCAGTGGAATAAAAAGACAATATTAATGCCTCTTGGAAGAGTGTTGGAGTTTCCAGTGGAATAAAAAGGCAATATCAATGCCCTGTGGAAGAGACATTGAGGTCACAGTAGCTTAACAAGACAGTTTTAATGCCCCTTGGAAGAATGGTGGAGGTCGCAGTGGAATAAAAAGAGAATGTCAATGCCCCTTGGAAGAGTGGTGGAGGATACCGTGGAATAAAAAGACAATATCAGTGCCCCGTGGAATAGACATGGATGTTACAGTAGCTAAACAAGATGTTTTTAATTCACCTTGGGAGAGTGGTGGAAGTCGTAGTGGAATAAAAAGACAATATCAATGCCCCTTGAAAGAGTGCGTAAAAAGACAATATCAATGTCTCTTGAAAGAGCTGTCGAGTTCAGAGCGGTTTAAATTGACTATTTTACTACACCTTGGAAGAGACGTGGAGGTCACAGTAGCTTAACAATGCGGTTTTAATGCCCCTTGGAAGAGTGGTGGAGGTCGCAGTGTATTAAAAAGACAATATCAATGCCACTTGGAAGATTGGTGAAGGTCCCAGTGGAATAAAAAGACAATATCAATGCCCCTTGGAAGAGTGGTGGAGGTTACAGTGGAATAAAAAGACAATATCAATGCCCCGTGAAAGAGACGTGGAGGTCACAGTAGCTTAACAAGACGGTTTTAATGCCCTTTGGAAGAAAGGTGGAAGTTGCAGTGGAATAAAAAGACAATATCAATGCCCCTTGGAAGAGTGCAGGAGGTTACATTGGAATAAAAAGACAATAGCAATGCCCCTTGCAAGAGCTCTGGAGTTCAGAGTGGTTTAAATTGAGGGTTTTAATGCCCCTTGGAAAGGACGTGTGTAACATACCTGGCGGCGTCCTTGCATGGTGGTCCATCTCCCACTGTGCAAGAGCGCGCACTTGATCTTCAGTCCAGAATGTCTCTCTGGCTTCCCTCCTTGCTGTCTGTTTGTCTGTTTTGGCTGCATAGGGCGACACCCGCTGAACTTCCTGTTTCTTGTACCTGCTGCGGACACGCCCCTGTTGCACCTTCAGCCTATTGCTGTCCATCTTTGGGTATTTATACCACCTTCTTCCTCAAGATGGCGCCTGAGCATTGTGTCCTGTCAGTTGGCTTTTTGTCTCTGACGTGCCAGGTCCTATCCTGTTTTCCTGCCTGTTCTTCAGTTCTGTTTCTGAACTGTGGTCTGTTCTTGTGAACACGCTTCTAGCCTGTTCTTTCGCCTTCTAGGGGCTGTATTCCTAGATCTGCCTGTCTGTGCCTTGCGGTATCTGTTCCCGTCTGAACAGAGTCCTGTTTGTGTCCCAGCCTTGCTGTATTTGTTCCTGTTCCTCTGTTTCCAGTTGTCTGTGCCTTGCGGTATCTGTTCCCGTCTGAACAGAGTCCTGTTTGTGTCCCAGCCTTGCTGTATTTGTTCCCGTTCCTCTGTTCCCAGTTGTCTGTGCCTCGTTTCTACTTTAGCCTTTTCTCCCTTTTCCCTCTATGTCTGTTTTCTGCGCCTTTCTGCAGAGTCTGAACTTGCTCCTAAATTCCTTCTCGTCGTCTCTGTACCTCTGTTGTGAATTTAGTGTACGCTCGCTACTTCTTTGCAAGTACTTTGTGTGCTTCTGGTTCTGCCTTTCCTTCTCTGTCTGTTCTTTGTGAACAGAGTCCTATCTCCTTGCCTTGTCTCGTTTGCCGCTCTGCGGTTCCCGCTCTGCTCCTGCCTTGTTTGCCGCTCTGCGGTTCCCGCTCTGCTCCTGCCTTGTTTGCCGCTCTGCGGTTCCCGCTCTGCTCCTGCCTTGTTTGCCGCTCTGCGGTTTCCGCTCTGCTCCTGCCTTGTTTACCGCTCTGCGGTTTCCTCTCTGCTCCTGCTTAGCTTGCCGCTCTTGCGGTTTCTGCTCTGCTCTTGCCTTGCTTGCCGCTCCTGCGGTTTCCGCTCTGCTCCTGCCTTGTTTGCTGCTCTGCGGTTTCCGCTCTGCTCCTGCCTTGTTTGCCGCTCTGCGGTTTCCGCTCTGCTCCAGCCTTGTTTTCCGCTCTGTGGTTTCTGCTCTGCACCTGCCTTGTTTGCCGCTCTGTGGTTTCCGCTCTGCTCCTGCCTTGTTTACCGCTCTGCGGTTTCTGCTCTGCTCCTGCCTACTTAGCCGCTCTGCAGTTTCCGCTCTGCTCCTGCCTTGTTTTCCGCTCTGCGGTTTCCGCTCTGCTCCTGCCTTGTTTACCGCTCTGCGGTTTCCGCTCTGCTCCTGCCTTGTTTGCCGCTCTGCGGTTTCCGCTCTGCTGCGGCCTTCTTAGCTGCTCTGAGGTTTCCGCTCTGCTCCTGCCTTGTTTACCGCTCTTGCGGTTTCCACTCTGCTCTTGCCTTGCTTGCCGCTCCTGCGGTTTCTGCTCTGCTTCTGCTCGCTGCTCCGGCAGCCCCGTCCGGCTCTGCATCTGCTCGCTGCTCCGGCAGTCCTGTCCTGCTCTGCTTGTGCTCGCTGCTCCGGCAGTCCCGTCCTGCTCTGCTCTTGCCCACCGCTTCGGGCGTTCCCTCTCTGCTGTGTTTGGCTACCGCATCTGCGGTTCTGTTTCTGTGTCCCAGTCTGTACTGGGCCTTGTCCTCTCTGAGCTCCAGCCCGTCCTTTCTGCCAGTACCTCCCTGCCTGCATACTCGCCTGTATCCACCCGTCTGCATACCTGCCGTGTTCGCTTATATCCACCAGTCTGAGCCAGCCTAACCTGCCAGTTCCAGTAATCCCTGTGTGGGTCAACCCCCGTGTCCGGAGTTTGACCTGGAGTAGCACCTGGTCCCTCTGCCCAGTTTCTCCCTGGTGCACTGGCGTCGTATGCCGTCGTGTCACCTTGGTCGGATCGGCCAGATACTTAGTCACGCCCCTCAAGGCACTCTCTGGTTCATGGTCCAGTGGAACTACTTCTCCCGCACAAGCCAGTCAGTCCGGGCGTGTGCATAACAGCGTGGAGGTGACAGTAGCTTAACAAGATGGTTTTAATGCCCCTTGGAAGAGTGGTGGAGGTCGCAGTGGATTAAAAAGACAATAGGAATGCCCCTTGGAAGAGTTGTGGAGGTTACAGTTGAATAAAAAGACAATATCAATGCCCCTTGCAAGAGTGATGGAGGTTACAGTGGAATAAAAAGACAATATCAATGCCCCTTGGAACAGTGGTGGAGGTTATTGTTAAATAAAAAGACAATATCAATGCCCCGTGGAAGAGATGTGGAGCTCACAATAGCTTAACAAGACAGTTTTAATGCTCCTTGGAAGAGTGGTGGAGGTCGCAGTAGTTAAAAAGACAATATCAATGAGCCTTGGAAGAGTGGTGGAGGTCGCAGTGGAATAAAAAGACATTATCAATGCCCCTTGGAAGAGTGGTGGAGGTCGCAGTGGAATAAAAAGACAATATCAATGCCCCTTGGACGAGTGGTGGAGGTTACAGTGGAATAAAAAGACAATTTCGATGCCCCGTGGAAGAGACGTGGAGGTCACAGTAGCTTAACAAGACGGTTTTAATGCCTCTTGGAGGACTGGTGGAGGTAGCAGTGGAATAAAAAGACAATATCAATGCCCCTTGGAAGAGTGATGGAGTTTACAGTGGAATAAACAGCCAATAATAATGTCCCTGGGAAGAGATGTGGAGATCAAGTGGTATAACCAGACGGTTTTAACGCTCCTTCGTAGAGACGTGGAGGTCACAGTAACTAAACAAGACGGTTTTAATACCCCTTGGAAGAGTGGTGGAGGTCGCAGTGGAATAAAAAAACAATATCAATGCCCCTTGGAAGATTGGTGGAGGTTACAGTGGAATAAAAAGACAATATCAATGCCCCGTGGAAGAGATGTGGAGGTCACTGTAGCTTAAAAATATGGTTTTAATGCCCCTTGGAAGAGTTGTGGAGGTCGCAGTGGAATAAAAAAACAATGTCAATGCCCCTTGGAAGAGTGATGGAGGTTAGAGTGGAATAAAAAGACAATACAAATGCCCCTTGGAAGAGCTGTGGAGTTCAGAGTGGTTTAACCAGATGGTTTTAATGCCCCTTGGAAGAGAAGTCGATGTCACAGTAGCATAACAAGATGGTTTTAATGACCCTTGGAAGAGTGGTGGAATTCGATGTGGATTAAAAAGACAATATCAATGCCCCTTGGAAGAATGGTGGAGGTCGCAGTCGAATAAATAGACAATATCAATGCCCCGTGGAAGGGACGTGGAGGTCACAGTAGCTTAACAAGACGGTTTTAATGCCCCTTGGAAGAGTGGTGGAGGTTGCAGAGGAATAAAAGACAATAACAATGCCCATTGGCAGAGTGGTGGAGGTCGCAGTGGAATAAAAAGACAAAATCAATGCCCCTTGGAAGAGTGGTGGAGGTTACAGTAGAATAAATAGACAATATCAATGCCCCTTGGAAGAGCTGTGGAGTTCAGAGTGGTTTAACCAGACGGTTTTAATGCCCCTTGGATGAGACGTGGAGGTCAGAGTAGCTTAACAAGACTGTTTTAATGCCCCTTGGAAGAGTGGTGGAGGTCGCAGTGGATTAAAAAGACAATATCAATGCCCCTTAGAAGAGAGGTGGAAGTCGCAGTGGAATAAAAAGACAATATCAATGCCACTTGCAAGAGTGGTGGAGGTTACAGTGGAATAAAAAGACAATATCAATGCCCCATGGAAGAGTTGTGGAGGTCACTGTAGCTTAACAAGATGGTCTTAATGCCACTTGGAAGAGTGGTGGAGGTCGCAGTGGAATAAATAGACAATGTCAATGCCCCTTGAAAGGGTGGTGGAGGTTAGAGTGGAATAAAAAGACAATACCAGTGCTCCTTGGAAGAGCTGTGTAGTTCAGAGTGGTTTAAATTGACGGTTTTAATGCCCCTTGGAAGGGACGTGGAGGTCACAGTGGATTAAAAAGACAATATCAATGCCCCTTGGAAGAGTGGTGGAGGTCGCAGTGGATTAAAAAGACAATATCAATGGCCCTTGGAAGAGTGGTGGAGGTCGAAGTGGATTAAAAAGACGATGTCAATGCTCCTTGAAGGAGTGGTTGAAGTCTCAGTGGAATAAAAAGACAATATCAATGCACCTTGGAAGAGTGTTGGAGGTTCCAATGGAGTAAAAAGACAATATCAATGTCCTGTGGAAGAGAAATGGAGGTCACAGTAGGTTAACAAGACGGTTTTAATGCCCCTTGGAAGAGTGTTGGAGGTCGCAGTGGATTGAAAAGACACTGTCAATGCCCCTTGGAAGAGTGGTGGAGGATACAGTGGAATAAAAAGACAATATCAATGCCCATTGGAAGAGCTGTGGAGTTCAGATTGGTTTAACCATCCGGTTTTAATGCCCCTTGGAAGAGTGGTGGAGGTTGCAGTGGATTAAAAAGACAATATCAATGCCCCGAGGAGGAGTGGTGGAGGTCGCAGTGGAATAAAAAGACAATATCAATGCCCCTTGGAAGAGACGTGGAGGTCATAGTAGCTTAAGAAGATGGTTATAATGCCCTTTGGAAGAGTGGTGGAGGTCGCAGTGGAATAAAATTACAATATCAATGCCCCTTGGTAGAGTGGTGGAGGTTACAGTGGAATTTAAAGACAATATCAATGCCCCGTGGAAGAGATGTGGAGGTCACTGTAGCTTAACAAGACAGTTTTCATGCCCCTTGGAAGAATGGTGGAGGTCGCAGTGGAGTAAAAAGACAATGTCAATGCCCCTTGGAAGAGTGGTGGAGGTTAGAGTGGAACAAAAATACAATATCAATGCCCCTTGGAAGAATGATGGAGGTCGCAGTCGAATAAAAAGACAATGTCAATGCCCCTTGGAAGAGTGGTGGAGGTTAGAGTGGAATAAAAAGACAATACCAGTGCCCCTTGGAAAAGCAGTGTAGTTCAGTGTGGTTTAACCAGATGGGTTTATTGCCCCTTGGAAGAGACGAGGAGGTCACAATAGATTAACAAGATGGTTTTAATGCCCCTTGTAAAAGTGGTGGAGGTCACAGTGGATTAAAAAGTCAATATCAATGCCCCGTGGAAGACACGTGGAGGTCACAGTAGCTTAACAAGACAGTTTTAATGCCCCTTGGAAGAGTGGTGGAGGTCACAGTGGATTAAAAAGATATTATCAATGCCCATTGAAAGAGTGGTGGATGTTACAGTGAAATAAAAAGACAATATCAATGCCTCTTGAAAGAGCTATGGAGTATAGAGTAGTTTAACCAGATGGTTTTAATGCGCCTTGGAAGAGTGGTGGAGGTCACAATGCGTTAAGAAGACAATATCAATACCCCTTGGAAGAAAGGTGGAGGTTACAGTGGAATAAAAAGACAATATCAATGCCCCTTGGAAGAGCTGTGGAGTTCAGAGTGGTTTAACCAGACGGTTTTAATGCCCCTTGGAAGAGATGTGGAGGTCACAGTAGCTTAACAAGACTGTTTTAATGCCTCTTTGAAGAGTGGTGGAGGTCGCAGTGGATTTACAGGACAATATCAATGCCCCTTAGAAGAGAGGTGGAAGTCACAGGGGAATAAAAAGACAATATCAATACCACTTGGAAGAGTGGTGGAGGATACAGTGGAATAAAAAGACAATATCAATGCCCCGTGGAATAGACATGGACGTTAGAGTAGCTAAACAAGATATTTTTAATGCACCTTGGGAGAGTGGTGGAAGTCGTAGTGGAATAAAAAGAAAATATCAATTCCCCTTGAAAGAGTGCTGTAGGTTACAGTGGAATAAAAAGACAATATCAATGCCTCTTGCAAGAGCTGTGGAGTTCAGAGTGGTTTAAATTGACGGTTTTAATGCACCTTGGAAGAGACGTGGAGTTCACAGTAGCTTAACAAAATGGTCTTAATGCCCCTTGGAAGAGTGGTGGAGGTCGCAGTGGATTAAAAAGACAATATCAATGCCACTTGGAAGAGTGGTAAAGGTCCCAGTGGAATAAAAAGACAATATCAATGCCCCTTGAAAGAGTGGTGGAGGTTACAGTGGAATAAAAAGACAATATCAATGCCCCGTGAAAGAGACGTGGAGGTCACAGCAGCTTAACAAGACGGTTTAATGCCCCTTGGAAGAGAGGTGGAAGTTGCAGTGGAATAAAAAGACAATATCAATACCCCTTGGTAGAGTGCTGGAGGTTACATTGGAATAAAAAGACAATATCAATGCCCCTTGCAAGAGCTGTGGAGTTCAGAGTGGTTTAAAATGACGGTTTTAATGCCCCGTGGAATTGACTTTGAGGTCAAAGTAGCTTATGAAGATGTTTTTAATGCCCATTGGAAAAGTGGTGGAGGTCGCAGTGGATTAAAAAGACAATATCAATGCCCCTTGGAAGATTGGTGGAGGTGGCAGTGGATTAAAAGACAATATCAATGCCCCCTTGGAAGAGTGGTGGAGTTTAGAGTGGAATAAAAAGACAATATCAATGCCCCTTGTAAGAGTGCTGGAGGTTACAGTGGGATAAAAAACAATATCAAAGCCACTTCCAAGAGCTTTGGAGTTGAGAGTGGTTTAAATTGACGGTTTTAATGCCACTTGGAAGACACGTGGAGGTCACAGTAGATTAACAAATCCGTTTTAATGCCCCTTGGAAGAGTGGTGGAAGTCGAAGTGGATTAAAAAGACAATGTCAATGCTACTTGAAGGAGTGGTTGAAGTCTCAGTGGAATAAAAAGACAATATCAATGCACCTTGGAAGAGTGTTGGAGGTTCCAGTGGAGTAAAAAGACAATATCAATGCCCTGTGGAAGAGACATGGCCCCTTGCAAGAGATGTGGAGTTCAGAGTGGTTTAAATTGACGGTTTTAATGCCCCTTCGAAGGAACGTGGAGGTGACAGTAGCTTAACAAGACGGTTTTAATCCCCCTTGGAAAAGTGGTGGAGGTCGCAGTGGATTAAAATGACAATATGAATGCCCCTTGGAAGAGTGGTGGAGGTCGCAGTGGAATAAAAAGACAATATGAATGCCCCTTGCAAGAGTGAAGGAGGTAACAGTGGAATAAAAAGACAATATCAATGCCACTTGGAACAGTGGTGGAGGTTACAGTTAAATAAAAAGACAATATCAATGCCCCGTGGAAGAGATGTGGAGGTCACAATAACTTAACAAGACTGTTTTAATGCCCATTGGAAGAGTGGTGGAGGTCGCAGTGGTTTAAAAAGACAATATCAATGAGCCTTGGAAGAGTGTGGGAGGTCGCAGTGGAATAAAAAGACATTATTAATGCCCCTTGTTAGAGTGGTGGAGGTCGCAGTGGAATAAAAAGACAATATCAATGCAACTTGGACGAGTGGTGGAGGTTACAGTGGAATAAAAAGACAATTTCATTGCCCCGTGGAAGAGACGTGGAGGTCACAGTAGCTTAACAAGGCGGTTTTAATGCCTCTTGGAGGACTGGTGGAGGTCGCAGTGGAATAAAAAGACAATATCAATGCCCCTTGGAAGAGTGGTGGAGGTTACAGTGGAATTAAAAAGACAATAATAATGCCCCTTGGAAGAGCTGTGGAGTTCAGAGTGGAATAAACAGATGGTTTTAACGCTCCTTGGAAGAGACGTGGAGGTCACAGTAACTTAACAAGACGGTTGTAATGCCTCTTGGAAGAGTGGTGGAGTTCGCAGTGGAATAAAGAAACAATATCAATGCCCCTTGGAAGATTGGTGGAGGTTACAGTGGAATAAAAAGACAATATCAATGCCCCGTGGAAGAGATGTGGAGGTCACTGTAGCTTAACAATATGGTTTTAATGCCCATTGGAAGAGTGGTGGAGGTCGCAGTGGAATAAAAAGACAATGTCAATGCCCCTTGTAAGAGTGGTGGAGGTTAGAGTCGAATAAAAAGACAATACCAGTGCTAATTGGAAGAGCTGTGGAGTTCAGAGTGGTTTAACCAGATGGTTTTAATGCCCCTTGGAAGAGAAGTCGACGTCACAGTAGCATAACAAGACAGTTTTAATGCCCCTTGGAAGAGAGGTGGAGTTCGCAGTGGATTAAAAAGACAATATCAATGACCCTTGGAAGAGTGGTGGAGGTCACAGTGGAATAAAAAGACAATATCAATGCCCCGTGGAAGAAACGTGGAGGTCACAGTAGCTTAACAAGACGGTTTTAATGCCCCTTGGAAGAGTGGTGTAGGTTGCAGGGGATTAAAAAGACAATAACAATGCCCATTGGAAGAGTGGTGGAGGTGGCAGTGGAATAAAAAGACAAAATCAATGCCCCTTGGAAGAGTGGTGGAGGTTACAGTGGAATAAAAAGACAATATCAATGCCCCTTGGAAGAGCTGTGGAGTTCAGAGTGGTTTAACCAGACGGTTTTATTGCCCCTTGGTAGAGACATGGAGGTCACAGTAGCTTAACAAGATTGTTTTAATGCCCCTTGGAAGAGTGTTGGAGGTAGCAGTGGATTAAAAAGACAATATCAATGCCCCTTAGAAGAGAGGTGGAAGTCGCAGTGGAATAAAAAGACAATGTCAATGCCAATAGGAAGAGTGGTGGAGGTGGCAGTGGAATAAAAAGACAAAATCAATGCCCCTTGGAAGAGTGGTGGAGGTTACAGTGGAATAAAAAGACAATATCAATGCCCCTTGGAAGAGCTGTGGAGTTCAGAGTGGTTTAACCAGACGGTTTTATTGCCCCTTGGTAGAGACATGGAGGTCACAGTAGCTTAACAAGACTGTTTTAATGCCCCTTGGAAGAGTGGTGGAGGTAGCAGTGGATTAAAAAGACAATTTCATTGCCCCGTGGAAGAGACGTGGAGGTCACAGTAGCTTAACAAGGCGGTTTTAATGCCTCTTGGAGGACTGGAGGAGGTCGCAGTGGAATAAAAATACAATATCAATGCCCCTTGGAAGAGTGGTGGAGGTTACAGTGGAATTAAAAAGACAATAATAATGCCCCTTGGAAGAGCTGTGGAGTTCAGAGTGGAATAAACAGATGGTTTTAACGCTCCTTGGAAGAGACGTGGAGGTCACGGTAACTTAACAAGACGGTTGTAATGCCCCTTGGAAGAGTGGTGGAGTTCGCAGTGGAATAAAGAAACAATATCAATGCCCCTTGGAAGATTGGTGGAGGTTACAGTGGAATAAAAAGACAATATCAATGCCCCGTGGAAGAGATGTGGAGGTCACTGTAGCTTAACAATATGGTTTTAATGCCCATTGGAAGAGTGGTGGAGGTCGCAGTGGAATAAAAAGACAATGTCAATGCCCCTTGTAAGAGTGGTGGAGGTTAGAGTCGAATAAAAAGACAATACCAGTGCTAATTGGAAGAGCTGTGGAGTTCAGAGTGGTTTAACCAGATGGTTTTAATGCCCCTTGGAAGAGAAGTCGACGTCACAGTAGCATAACAAGACAGTTTTAATGCCCCTTGGAAGAGAGGTGGAGTTCGCAGTGGATTAAAAAGACAATATCAATGACCCTTGGAAGAGTGGTGGAGGTCACAGTGGAATAAAAAGACAATATCAATGCCCCGTGGAAGAAACGTGGAGGTCACAGTAGCTTAAGAAGACGGTTTTAATGCCCCTTGGAAGAGTGGTGTAGGTTGCAGGGGATTAAAAAGACAATAACAATGCCCATTGGAAGAGTGGTGGAGGTGGCAGTGGAATAAAAAGACAAAATCAATGCCCCTTGGAAGAGTGGTGGAGGTTACAGTGGAATAAAAAGACAATATCAATGCCCCTTGGAAGAGCTGTGGAGTTCAGAGTGGTTTAACCAGACGGTTTTATTGCCCCTTGGTAGAGACATGGAGGTCACAGTAGCTTAACAAGACTGTTTTAATGCCCCTTGGAAGAGTGGTGGAGGTAGCAGTGGATTAAAAAGACAATATCAATGCCCCTTAGAAGAGAGGTGGAAGTCGCAGTGGAATAAAAAGACAATGTCAATGCCAATAGGAAGAGTGGTGGAGGTTGCAGTGGAATAAAAAGACAATATTAATGCCCCGTGGAATAGACATGGACGTGACAGTAGCTTAACAAGACGGCTTTAATGCTCCTTGGAAGAGTGGTGGAGGTTGCAGTGGATTAAAAAGGCAATATCAATGCCCCTTGGAAGAATGGTGGAGGTTACAGTGGAATAAAAAGACAATATTAATGCCCCATGGAAGAGTTGTGGAGGTCACTGTAGCTTAACAAGATCGTCTTAATGCCCCTTGGAAGAGTGGTGGAGGTCGCAGTGGAATAAATAGACAATGTCAATGCCCCTTGGAAGAATGGTGGAGGTTAGAGTGGAATAAAAAGACAATACCAGTGCTAATTGGAAGAGCTGTGGAGTTCAGAGTGGTTTAAATTAACGGTTTTAATGCCCGTTGGAAGAGTCGTGGAGGTCACAGTGGATTAAAAAGAAAATATCAATGCCCCTTGGAAGAGTGGTGGAGGTCGCAGTGGATTAAAAATACAATATCAATGCCCTTTGGAATAGTGGTGGAGGTTGCAGTGGAATAAAAAGACAATACCAATGCCCCGTGGAAGGGAAGTGGAGGTCACAGTAGCTTCACAAGACGGTTTTAATGCTCCTTGGAAGAGAGGTGGAGGTCGCAGTTGATTAAAAAGACAATATTAATGCCCCTTGGAAGAGTGGTGGGGGTCGCAGTGGAATAAAAAGACAATATCAATGCCGCTTGGAAGAGTGGTGGATGTTACAGTCGATTAAAAAGACAATATCAATGCCTCTTGTCCGAGCTGTGGAGTTCAGAGTGTTTAACCAGACTGTTTTAATACCCATTGGAAGAGACGTGGAGGTCACAGTAGCTTAACAAGACTGTTTTAATGCTCCTTGAAAGAGTGGTGGAGATCGTTGTGGATTTAAAAGACAATATCAATGCCCCTTAGAAGAGTGGTGGAGGTTACAGCGGAATAAAAAGACAATATCAATGCCCCTAGGAAGAGTGGTGGAGGTTACAGTGGAATAAAAAGACAATATCAATGCCCTGTGTAAGAAACTTGGAGGTCACACTAGCTTAACAAGACGGTTTTAATGCCCCTTGGAATAGTCGTGGACGTCGCAGAGGAGTAAAAAGACAATATCAATGCTCTTGGAAGAGTGAAGAAGGTTACAATAGAATAAAAAGACATTGTCAATGCCCCTTGGAAGAGTTGTGGAGCTCAGAACGGTTTAACCAGACGGTTTTAATGCCCCTTGGAAATGACTTGGAGGTCACAGTAGCTTAACAAGATGGTTTTAATGCCCTTGGAAGAGTGGTGGAGGTCGCAATGGAATAAAAAGACAATATAAATGCCCCGTGGAAGGGATGTGGAGGTCACAGTAGCATAACAAGACGGTTTTAATGCCCATTGAAAGAGTGGTGGAGGTTGCAGTGGATAAAAAAGACAATATCAAAACCCCTTGGAAGAGTGGTGGAGGTCGCAGTGGAAAACAGAGACAATATCAATGCCCCATGGAAGAGTGGTGGAGGTTACATTAAAAAAAAAAGACAATATCAATGCCTCTTGGAAGAGCTGTGGAGTACAGTGTGGTTTAACCAGACGGTTTAATGCCCCTTGGAAGAGACGTGGAGGTCACAGTAGCTTTTCAAGACTGTTTTAATGCCCCATGGAAGAGTGGTGGAGGTCGCAGTGGATTAAAAAGACAATATCAATGCCCCTTGGAAGAATGGCGGAGGTTACAGTGGAATAAAAACACAATATCAATGCCTCTTGAAAGCTATGGAGTTCAGAGTGGTTTAACCAGATGGTTTTAATGCCCCTTGGAAGAGTGGTGGAGGTCACAGTGCATTAAAAAGACAATACCAATACCCCTTGGAAGAGTGGTGGATGTCGCCGTAAAAAAAAAAGACAATATCAATGCCCCTAGGAAAAGTGGTGGAGTTCGCAGTGGAATAAAAAGACAATATCAATGCCCCGTAGAAGAGACATGGAGGTCACAGTAGCTTAACAAGATGGTTTTAATGACCTTTGGAAGAGTGGTGGAGGTCGCAGTGAATTAAAAAGACAATATCAATGCCCTTTGGAAGAGTGGTGGAGGTCGCAGTGGAATAAAAATACAATACTAATGCCCCTTGGTATAGTGGCGGAGGTTACAGTGGAATTTAAAGACAATATCAATGCCCCTTGTGAAGAGATATGGAGGTCACTGTAGCTTAACAAGACAGTTTTAATGCCCCTTGGAAGAATTGTGGAGGTCGCAGTGGAATAAAAAGACAATGTCAATGCCCCTTGGAAGAGTGGTGGAGGTTAGAGTGGATTAAAAAGGCAATACCAATGCCCCTTGGAAGAGCTGTGGAGTTCAGAGTGGTTTAACCAGATGGTTTTATTGCCACTTGGAAGAGACGTGGATATCACAGTAGATTAACAAGACGGTTTTAATGCCCCTTGGAAAAGTGGTGGAGGTCACAGTAGATTAAAAAGACAATATCAATGCCCTTTGAAAGAGTGGTGGAGGTTACAGTGAAATAAAAAGACAATATCAATGCCTTTTGAAAGAGCTATGGAGTTCAGGGTGGTTTAACCAGATGGTTTTAATGCCTCTTGAAAGAGTGGTGGAGGTCGCAGTGCATTAAAAAGACAATATCAATACCCCTTGGAAGAATGGTGGGGGTTACAGTTGAATAAAAATACAATATCAATGCCCCTTGGAAGAGTGCTGGAGATTACAGAGGAATAAAAATCAATATCAAACCCATTGCAAGAGCTGCTGAGTTGAGAGTGGTTTAAATTGACGGTTTTAATGCCCCTTGGAAGAGACGTGGAGGTAACAGTAGATTAACAAGACTGTTTTTATGCCCCTTGGAAGAGTGGTGGAGGTCGCAGTGGAATAAAAAAGCAATATCAATGCCCCTTGGAAGATTGGTGGAGGTTACAGTGGAAAAAAAAGACAATATCAATGCCCCGTGGAAGAGATGTGGAGGTCACTGTAGCTTAACAATATGGTTTTAATACCCCTTGGAAGAGACATGGAGGTCACAGTAGATTAACAAGATGGTTTTAATGCCGCTTGGAAAAGTGATGGAGGTCACAGTGGATTAAAAAGACAATATCAATGCCCAGTGGAAGACACGTTGAGGTCACAGTAGCTTAACAAGACAGTTGTAATGCCCCTTGGAAGAGTGGTGGAGTTCAGAGTGGTTTAACCAGATGGTTTTAATGCCACTTGGAAGAGAAGACGACGTCACAGTAGCATAACAAGACGGTTTTAATGCCACTTGGAAGAGTGGTGGAGTTCGCAGTGGATTAAAAAGACAATATCAATGACCCTTGGAAGAGTAGTGGAGGTCGCCGTGGAATAAAAAGACAATATCAATGCCCCGTGGAAGGGACGTGGAGGTCACAGTAGCTTAACAAGACGGTTTTATTGCCGCTTGGAAGAGTGGTGGACGTTGCAGGGGATTAAAAAGACAATAGCAATGCCCATTGGAAGAGTGGTGGAGGTCGCAGTGGAATAAAAAGACAAAATCAATGCCCCTTGGAAGAGTGGTGGAGGTTACAGTGGAATAAAAAGCCAATATCAATGCCCCGTGGAATAGACATGGACGTGGCTGTAGCTTAACAAGATGGCTTTAATGCCCCTTTGAAGATTGGTGGAGGTCGCAGTGGAATAAATAGACAATGTCAATGCCTCTTGGAAGAGTGTTGGAGGTTAGAGCGGAATAAAAAGACAATACCAGTGCTCCTTGAAAGAGCTGTGGAGTTCAGAGTGGTTTAAATTTACGGATTTAATGCCCCTTGGAAGAGACGTGGAGGTCACAGTGGATTAAAAAGACAATATCAATGCCCCTTGGAAGAGTGGTGGAGGTCGCAGTGGATTAAAAAGACAATATCAATGCCCTTTGGAAGAGTGGCGGAGTTCGCAGTGGAATAAAAAGACAATATCAATGCCTCTTGGAAGAGTGGTGGAGGTTACAGTGAAATAAAAAGACAATATCAATGCGCCTTGGAAGAGCTGTGGAGTACAGAGTGTTTTAACGAAATGGTTTTAGTGCCCCTTGGAAGAGACGTGGAGGTCACAGTAGCTTAACAAGAAGGTTTTAATGCCCCTTGGAAGAGTGGTGGAGGTTGCAGTGGATTAAAAATACAATATCAATGAACCTTGGAAGAGTGGTGGAGGTTACAGTGGAATAAAAAGACAATATCAATGCCCCTTGGTAGAGACGTGGAGGTCACAGTAGCTTAACAAGACGGTTTTAATGCCCTTTGGCAGAGTGGTGTAGGTCGCAGTGGAATAAAAAGATGATAGCAATGCCCTGTGGAAGAGACGTGGAGGTCACAGTAGCTTAAAAAGATGGTTTTAATGCCCCTTAGAACAGTGGTGGAGGTTACAGTGGAATAAAAGACAATATCAATGCCCTTTGGAAGAGTGGCGGAGGTCGCAGTGGAATAAAAAGACAATATCAATGCCCCGTGGAAGAGATGTGGAGGTCACTGTAGCTTAACAAGACAGTTTTAATGCCCCTAGGAAGAATGGTCGAGGTCGCAGTGGAATAAAAATACAATGTCAATGCCCCTTGGAAGAGTGGTGTGGGTTAGAGTGGAATAAAAAGACAATACCAATACCCCTTGGAAGAGCTGTGGAGTTCAGAGTGGTTTAACCAGATGGTTTTAATGCCGATCGGAAGTGACGTGGAGGTCACAGTAGCTTAAAAAGACGTTTTTAATGCCCCTTGGAAAAGTGGTGGAGGTCGCAGTGGATTAAAAAGACAATATCAATGCCCCTTGGAAGAGTGGTGGAGGTGGCAGCGGAATAAAAAGACAATATCAATGCCCCTTGGAAGAATGATGGTGGTCGCAGTGGAATAAAAAGACAATGTCAATGCCCCTTGGAAGTGTGGTGGAGTTTAGAGTGGAATAAAAAGACAATACCAATGCCCCTTGGAAGAGCTGTGGAGTTCAAAGTGGTTTAACCAGATGGTTTTATTGACCCTTGAAAGAGACGTGGAGGTCACAGTAGATTAACAAGACGGTTTTAATAAACCTTGGAAAAGTGGTGGAGGTCACAGTGGATTAAAAAGACAATATCAATGCCCCGTGGAAGACACGTGGAGGTCACAGTAGCTTAACAAGACAGTTTTAACGCCCCTTGGAAGAATGGTGGAGGTTGCAGTGGAATAAAAAGACAATATCAATGCACGTTGAAAGAGTGGAGGAGGTTACAGTGAAATAATAAGACAATATCAATGCCTCTTGAAAGAGCTATGGAGTTCAGAGTGGTTTAACCAGATGGTTTTAATGCCCCTTGAAAGAGTGGTGGAGGTCGCAGTGCATTAAGAAGACAATATCAATACCCCTTGGAAGAATGGTGGAGGTTACAGTGGAATAAATAGACAATATCAATGCCCTTGGAAGAGCTGTGGAGTTCAGAGTGGTTTAACCAGACGGTTTTAATGCCCCTTGGAAGAGATGTGGAGGTCACAGTAGCTTAACAAGACTTTTTTAATACCTATTGGAAGAGTCGTGGAGGTCGCAGTGGATTAAAAAGACAATATCAATGCCCCTTAGAAGAGAGGTGGAAGTCGCAGTGTAATAAAAAGACAATATCAATAACCCTTGGAAGAGTGGTGGAGGATACAGTGGAATAAAAAGAAAATATGAATGCCCCGTGGAATAGACATGGACATTACAGTAGCTAAACAAGATATTTTTAATGCACCTTGGGAGAGTGGTGGAAGTCATAGTGGAATAAAAAGACAATATCAATGCCCCTTGAAAGAGTGCTGTAGGTTACAGTGGAGTAAAAAGACAATATCAATGCCTCTTGCAAGAGCTGTGGAGTTCAGCGTGGTTTAAATTTACAGTTTTAATGCACCTTGGAAGAGTGGTGGAGGTCGCAGTGGAATAAAAAGACAATATCAATGCCACTTGGAAGAGGGGTGAAGGTCCCAGTGGAATAAAAAGACAACATCAATGCCCCTTAGAAGAGCCGTGGAGGTTACAGTGGAATAAAAAGACAATATCAATGTCCCGTGAAAGAGATGTGGAGGTCACAGTATCTTAAAAATACGGTTTTAATGCCTCTTGGAAGAGTGGTGGAGGTCGCAGTGCATTAAAAAGACAATATCAATGCCACTTGGAAGAGTGGTGAAGGTCCCAGTGGAATAAAAAGACAATATCAATACCCCGTGAAAGAGACGTGGAGGTCACAGTAGCTTAATAAGACGGTTTTAATGGCCCTTGGAAGAGAGGTGGAAGTGGCAGTGGAATAAAAAGACAATATCAATGTCCCTTGGAAGAGTGCTGGAGGATACATTGGAATAAAAAGACAATATCAATGCCCCTAGCAAGAGCTGTGGTGTTCAGAGTGGTTCAAATTGACTGTTTTAATGCCCCTTGGAAGGGACGTGGAGGTTACAGTAGCTTAACAAGACGGTTTTAATGCCCCTTGGAAGAGTGGTGGAGGTCGCAGTGGATTAAAAAGACAATATCAATGAACCTTGGAAGAGTGGTGGAGGTCGCAGTGGAATAAAAAGACAATATCAATGCCCCTTGGAAGAGTGGTGGAGGTTACAGTGGAATTAAAAGACAATATCAATGCCTCTTGGAAGAGTAGTGGAGGTTACAGTGGAATAAAAAGACAATATCAATGCCCCATGGAAGAGACGGGGACATCACAGTAGCTTAACAAGACGGTTTTAATGCCCCTTGGCAGAGTGGTGGAGGTCGCAGTGGAATAAAAAGACAATAACAATACACTGTGGAAGAGACGTGTAGGTCACAGTAGCTTAACAAGACGGTTTTAATGCCCCTAAGAACAGTGGTGGAGGTCGCAGTGGAATAACCTCACTGGTACATGCTCTGCATAACTTCTCTGCTTGCTGTGTCTGCTGTAATCTAATGCTCTGCTTTGCTGATTCACCTCACTGGTCCATGCTCTGCATAACTTCTCTGCTTGCTGTGTCTGCTGTAATCTAATGCTCTGCTTTGCTGATTCACCTCACTGGTACATGCTCTGCATAACTTCTCTGCTTGCTGTGTCTGCTGTAATCTAATGCTCTGCTTTGCTGATTCACCTCACTGGTACATGCTCTGCATAACTTCTCTGCTTGCTGTGTCTGCTGTAATCTAATGCTCTGCTTTGCTGATTCACCTCACTGGTACTTGCTCTGCATAACTTCTCTGCTTTATCTGTCCCACTCCACTCAACACCCATATGTCTGGCCCTTCCCCACTATAGATCTTATCTGATTTTTAGAGGTGCTAAACTGCAGAGACTAGAGTCCTAGCTCTGTGTTTGATCACCCAGCCATCTGCTGGTGAGATGACCAGCTGCTAATTTAGCCATATGCTGCTCCCACAATGCCCTTCACCTGATAGTTTAATGTGCCCTATATATTTAGAAGCTCTGTAAGGAGTGCACTTGTGCTGGGGTGTGCACGCGTCTTCTTGTGCAAAGAGGCTTTGGAGATAAGTGGCAGTTATTTCAGAGGCAGTTAGTCAGGGCAGGAGTCAAGTATCCAACACTTTGACCACTTACTCTCTTTTAACTATGTTTCTGTTAGCTCTCACTTTTTCCTCTATAGTCCTCCACTTTCTAGTAACCCCTCAAATCCCTACACCTAGTAAGAAACTCTTCATCTCTCCCTCCATCCTCCCCATTCATCTCACCTCCTCCTCCAAATTATTCCTAAACATTCAATCCTGGATCTCCAAACACAGACAGCCACCTCATGCTCTCTCTTGCTCCCACCTGCTAACACTTTCTCTGCTCCTCCTCACTGCTGGAGATATCTCTACAAATCCTGGTCCTCCTCGCCATATCCCCATAGTTACTTCTTCCTCCTATCCACGTCCTTCCACAAACTGTCGCAACCCTTCTAACCTCATACCCATCCAACCAATCCCCACTCCCTTAGTAGCTCTAACAGGAGCTCTATGGAAAGCTCTCTCTGTCTGCAACAAACTTTCATTCATCCACGATCTTTTCATTACAAACAAACTTTCCTTCCTCGCCATTACTGAAACCTGGCTCACCCCCTCTGACACAGCCTCCCCAGCTGCACTTTCATATGGCGGATTACACCTTTCCCACACCCCCCGCCCCAACGGCAAACATGGCGGAGACGTAGGTTTTCTCCTATCAGAACACTGCGCTTTCACCCAAATCCCACTGCCACCCTCCGTTACACTCCCCTCTTTTGAGGTGCACTGTGTGCGCATCTATTCCCCCTCCAACCTCCAACTGGCCGTCATTTACCGACCCCCAGGGCAAGCCACCACCTTCTTAGACCACTTCACCACCTGGCTGCTTCACTTCCTCTCCACTGACATCCCCACTATCATAATGGGTGACTTCAAAATCCCCATTAACACTTCCCACTCGTCTGTCTCTATGTTCCTATCTCTCACTTCCTCCTTCGGACTCACTCAATGGTCTTCCACACCCACCCACAAAGATGGCCACACACTGGACCTCATCTTCACCCGCCTCTGTTCCCTATCTAACCTCTCTAACTCACCTCTCCCTCTCTCTGAGCACAGCCTACTTACATTCTCTTCTCTCTCCTCCCCGGGGCAACAATCCCCACTCCACAAACTTGCATACCCTCGCAGAAATCTCAAACACCTTGACTTACACTCACTCTCTGAATCCCTCTTCCCTCTTACAGACATAAATTCCTTACACGATGCAGATGTTGCTGCTGCTTCATATAACACCACAATGGCTGCAGCTCTAGACTCGATCGCCCCTCTCACTCACACCACATCTCCCTACTAATCAAAATTTCACAATGTCTGTCCGCCATGTCATCATTCTTCTCTGACAGATTTCTAAAACTCAACATGGATAAAACAGAGTTCATCATCTTTCCACCCTCTCATTCACATCCCCCATCTGACCTAGCCATCAACGTCAATGGCTGTTCACTCTCCCCAGTCCCACAAGCTCGCTGCCTTGGAGTAACCCTGGACTCTGATCTCTCCTTCAAGCCACATATCCAAGCCCTTTCCACTTCCTGCCGACTCCAAATCAAAAACTTCTCCCGGATCCGTGCATTTCTCAGCAAAGACTCTGCAAAAACACTAGTGCATGCCCTCATCATATCCCGCCTCGACTACTGCAACCTCCTGCTCTGTGGCCTCCCTTACAACACTCTGGCGCCTCTCCAATCTATCCTAAGCTCTGCTGCTCGACTAATTCACCTGTCCCCCCACTATTCCTCGGCCTCTCCTCTCTGTCAATGTCTTCACTGGCTCCCCATTGCCCAGAGATTCCAGTTCAAAACTCTAACCATGGCATACAAAGCCATCCACAACGTGTCTCCCCTATACATCTGTGACCTAGTCTCCCGGTACTTACCTGCACGCAACCTCCGATCCTCACAAGAACTCCTTCTCTACTCCCCTCTTATCTCCTCCTCCCACAATCGTATACAAGATTTCTCCCGTGCATCCCCCCTACTCTGGAACTCTCTACCCCAACACAACAGACTCTCGCCGACCGTGGAAACCTTCAAAAGAAACCTGAAGACCCTCCTCCTCCGACAAGCCTACAACCTGCAGTAACCACCGCTGCACGACCAGCTCTACCCTCACCTAATGTATCCCCACCCATCCCTTCTAGAACGTGAGCCCTCGTGGGCAGGGTCCTCGCTCCTCCTGTACCAGTCGCTGACTCGTTTTGTTAAGATTATGTAAATGCTTTTGTAATGTATATCCCTATCATGTAAAGCGCCATGGAATAAATGGCGCTATAATAATAAATAATAATAATAATAATAATAATAAAAAGACAATATCAATTCCTATAGGAAAAGTGGTGGAGGTTACAGTGGAATAAAAAGACAATATCAATGCCCCTTTGATGAGCTGTGGAATTCAGAGTGGTTTAACAAGACGGTTTTAATGCCCATTGGAAGAGACGTGGAGGTCATAGTAGCTTAATAAGATGTTTTTAATGCCTCTTGGAAGAGTGGTGGAGGTCGCAGTGGTTTAAAAAGACAATATCACTGCCCCTTAGAAGAGTGGTGGAGGTTACATTGGAATAAAAAGACAATATCAATGCCCCGTGGAATAGACATGGAGGTTACAGCAGCTTAACAAGACAGTTTTAATGCCCCTTGGAAGAGTGGTGGAGGTCGCAGTTGATTAAAAAGACCATATAAATGCCCCTTAGAAGAGTGGTGGAGGTCGCAGTGGAATAAAAAAACAATATCAATGCCCCTTGGAAGAGTAGTGGAGGTCGCAGTGGAATAAAAAAACAATATCATTGCCCCTTGGAAGAGTGGTGGAGGTAACAGTGGATTAAAAAGACAATATCAATGCCCCTTGGAAGAGCAGTGGAGTTTAGAGCAGTAAAACCAGATGGTTTTAATGCCCATTGGAAGTGACGTGGAGGTCACAGTAGCTTAAAAAGACGTTTTTAATGCCCCTTGGAAAAGTGGTGGAGGTCGTAGTGGATTAAAAAGACAATATCAATGCCCCTTGGAAGAGTGGTGGAGGTGGCAGTGGAATAAAAAGAGAATATCAATGCCCATTGGAAGAGTGGTGGAGTTTACAGTGGAATAAAAAGACAATATAAATGCCCTGTTAAAGAGACGTGGATGTCACAGTAGCTTAACAAGACAGTTTTAATGTCCATTGGAAGAGAGGTGAAAGTCACAGTGGAATAAAAAGACAATATCAATGCCCCTTGGAAGAGTGCTGGAGGTTAAATTGGAATAAAAAACAATATCAAAGCCCATTGCCAGAGCTGTGGGGTTGAGAGTGGTTTAAATTGACGGTTTTAATGCCCCTTGGAAGAGACGTGTAGGTCACAGAAGATTAACAAGACAGTTTTAATGCCCGTTGGAAGAGCATTGGATGTCGAAGTGGATTAAAAAGACAATGTCAATGCTCCTTGAAGTAGTGGTTGAAGTCTCAGTGGAATAAAAAGACAATATCAATGCCCCTTGGAAGAGTGCTGGAGGTTACATTGGAATAAAAAGACAATATCAATGCCCCTTGCAAGAGCTGTGGAGATCAGAGTGGTTTATATTGACGGTTTTAATGCCCCTTGGTAGGGACGTGAAGGTGACAGTAGCTTAACAATACGGTTTTAATGCCCCTTGAAAGAGTGGTGGAGGTCGCAGTGGAATAAAAAGACAATATCAAGGCCCCTTGAAAGAGTGGTGGAGGTTACAGTGAAATAAAAAAAACAATATCAATGCCTCTTGAAAGAGCTATGGAGTTCAGAGTGGTTTAACCAGATGGTTTTAATGCCCCTTGGAAGGGTGGTGGAGGTCGCAGTGGATTAAAAAGACAATATCAATACCCCTTGGAAGAATGGTGGAGGTTACAGTGAAATAAAAAGACAATATCAATGCCCCTTGGAAGAGCTGTGGAGTTCAGAGTGGCTTATCCAGACGGTATTAATGCCGCTTGGAAGAGATGTAGAGGTCACAGTAGCTTAACAAGACTATTTTAATGCCTCTTGGAAGAGTGGTGGAGGTCGCAGTGGATTAAAAAGACAATATCAATGCCCCTTAGAAGAGAGGTGGAAGTCGCAGTGGAATAAAAAGACAGTATCAATACCCCTTGGAAGAGTGGTGGAGTATACAGTGGAATAGGAAGACAATATCAATGCCCCGTGGAATAGACATGGACGTTACAGTAGCTAAACAAGATGCTTTTAATGCACCTTGGGAGAGTGGTGGAAGTCGTAGTGGAATAAAAAGACAATATCAATGACTCTTGCAAGAGCTGTGGATTTCATTGTGGCTTAAATTGACGGTTTTAATGCACCTTGGAAGAGAAGTGGAGGTCACAATAGCTTAACAAGGCCTTTTTTAATTCCCCTTGGAATTGTGGTGGAGGTCGCAGTGGATTAAAAAGACAATATCAATGCCACTTGGAAGAGTGGTCAAGGTCCCAGTGGAATAAAAAGACATTATCAATGCCCCTTGGAAGAGTGGTGGAGGTTACAGTGGATTAAAAAGACAATATCAATGCCCCATGAAAGAGACGTGGAGGTCACAGTAGCTTAACTAGACGATTTTAATGCCCCTTGGAAGAGAGGTGTAAGTTGCAGTGGAATAAAAAGACAATATCAATGCCCCTTGGAAGAGTGCTGGAGGTTACATTGGAATAAAAAGACAATATCAATGCCCCTTGCAAGAGCTGTGGAGTTCAGAGTGGTTTAAATTGACGGTTTTAATGCCCCTTGGAAAAGACGTGAAGGTGACAGTAGCTTAACAAGACGGTTTTAATGCCCCTTGGAAGAGTGGTGGAGGTCGCAGTGGAATAAAAAGACAATATCAATGCCCCTTGAAAGAGTGGTGGAGGTTACAGTGAAATAAAAAGACAATATCAATGCTTCTTGAAAGAGCTATGGAGTTCAGAGTGGTTTAACCAGATGGTTCTAATGCCCCTTGGAAGAGTGGTGAAGGTCGCAGAGCATTAAAAAGACAATATCAATACCCCTTGGTAGAATGGAGGAGGTTACAGTGGAATAAAACGACAATATCAATGCCCCTTTGAAGAGCTGTGGAGTTCGGAGTGGTTTATCCAGACGGTTTTAATGCCGCTTGGAAGAGATGTGGAGGTCACAGTAGCTTAACAAGACTGTTTTAATGCCTCTTGGAATAGTGGTGGAGGTCGCAGTGGATTAAAAAGCCGATATCAAAGCCCCTTAGAAGAGAGGTTGAAGTCGCAGTGGAATAAAAAGACAATATCAATACTCCTTGGAAGAGTGGTGGAGTATACAGTGGAATAAAAAGACAATATCAATGCCCCGTGGAATAGACATGGACGTTACAGCAGCTAAACAAGATGTTTTTAATGCACCTTGGGAGAGTGGTGAAAGTCGTAGTGGAATAAAAAGAGAATATCAATGCCCCTTGAAAGAGTGCTGTAGGTTACAGTGGAATAAAAAGACAATATCAATGCCTCTTGCAAGAGCTGTGGAGTTCAGAGTGGTTTAAATTGACGGTTTTAATGCACCTTGTAAGAGACTTGGAGGTCACAGTAGCTTAACAAGACGGTTTTAATGCCCCTTGGAAGAGTGTTGGAGGTCACAGAGGATTAAAAAGACAATATCAATGCCACTTGGAAGAGTGGTGAAGGTCCCAGTGGAATAAAAAGACAATATCAATGCCCCTTGGAAGAGTGGTGGAGGTTACAGTGGAATAAAAAGACAATATCAATGCCCTGTGAAAGAGACGTGGAGGTCACAGTAGCTTAACAAGATGGTTTTAATGCCCCTTGGAAGAGAGGTGGAAGTCGTAGTGGAATAAAAAGACAATATCAATGACCCTTGAAATAGTGCTGTAGGTTACAGTGGAGTAAAAAGACAATATCAATGACTCTTGCAAGAGCTGTGGAGTTCATTGTGGCTTAAATTGATGGTTTTAATGCACCTTGGAAGAGAAGTGGAGGTCACAGTAGCTTAACAAGACGGTTTTAATGCCCCTTGGAATAGTGGTGGAGGTCGCAGTGGATTAAAAAGACAATATCAATGCCACTTGGAAGAGTGGTGAAGGTCCCAGTGGAATAAAAAGACATTATCAATGCCCCTTGGAAGAGTGGTGGAGGTTACAGTGGATTAAAAAGACAATATCAATGCCCCGTGAAAGAGACGTGGAGGTCACAGTAGCTTAACAAGACGGTTTTAATGCCCCTTGGAAGAGAGGTGTAAGTTGCAGTGGAATAAAAAGACAATATCAATGCCCCTTGGAAGAGTGCTGGAGGTTACATTGGAATAAAAAGACAATATCAATGCCCCTTGCAAGAGCTGTGGAGTTCAGAGTGGTTTAAATTGACAGTTTTAATGCCCCTTGGAAGGGACGTGAAGGTGACAGTAGCTTAACAAGACGGTTTTAATGACCCTTGGAAGAGTGGTGGAGGTCGCAGTGGAATAAAAAGACAATATCAATGCCCCTTGAAAGAGTGGTGGAGGTTACAGTGAAATAAAAAGACAATATCAATGCCTCTTGAAAGAGCTATGGAGTTCAGAGTGGTTTAACCAGATGTTTCTAATGCCCCTTGGAAGAGTGGTGGAGGTCGCAGTGCATTAAAAAGACAATATCAATACCCCTTGGTAGAATGGAGGAGGTTACAGTGGAATAAAAGGACAATATCAATGCCCCTTTGAAGAGCTGTGGAGTTCCGAGTGGTTTAGCCAGACAGTTTTAATGCTGCTTGGAAGAGATGTGGAGGTCACAGTAGCTTAACAAGACTGTTTTAATGCCTCTTGGAAGAGTGGTGGAGGTCGCAGTGGATTAAAAAGATAATATCAATGCCCCTTAGAAGAGAGGTTGAAGTCGCAGTGGAATAAAAAGACAATATCAATACTCCTTGGAAGAGTGGTGGAGTATACAGTGGAATAAAAAGAAAATATCAATGCCCCGTGGAATAGACATGGACGTTACAGTAGCTAAACAAGATGCTTTTAATGCACCTTGGGAGAGTGGTGAAAGTCGTAGTGGAATAAAAAGACAATATCAATGCCCCTTGAAAGAGTGCTGTAGGTTACAGTGGAATAAAAAGACAATATCAATGCCTCTTGCAAGAGCTGTGGAGTTCAGAGTGGTTTAAATTGACGGTTTTAATGCACCTTGTAAGAGACTTGGAGGTCACAGTAGCTTAACAAGACGGTTTAATGCCCCTTGGAAGAGTGGTGGAGGTCACAGAGGATTAAAAACACAATATCAATGCCACTTGGAAGAGTGGTGAAGGTCCCAGTGGAATAAAAAGACAATATCAATGCCCCTTGGAAGAGTGGTGGAGGTTACAATGGAATAAAAAGACAATATCAATGCCCCGTGAAAGAGACGTGGAGGTCACAGTAGCTTAACAAGATGGTTTTAATGCCCCTTGGAAGAGAGGTGGAAGTTGCAGTGGAATAAAAAGACAATATCAATGCCCCTCGGTAGAATGGAGGAGTTTACAGTGGAATAAAAAGACAATATCAATGCCCCTTTGAAGAGCTGTGGAGTTCCGAGTGGTTTATCCAGACTGTTTTAATGCCACTTGGAAGAGATGTGGAGGTCACAGTAGCTTAAGAAGACTGTTTTAATGCCTCTTGGAAGAGTGGTGGAGGTCGCAATGGATTAAAAAGACAATATCAATGCCTCTTAGAAGAGAGGTTGAAGTCGCAGTGGAATAAAAAGACAATATCAATACTCCTTGGAAGAGTGGTGGAGTATACAGTGGAATAAAAAGACAATATCAATGCCCCGTGGAATAGACATGGACGTTACAGTAGCTAAACAAGATGTTTTTAATGCACCTTGGGAGAGTGGTGAAAGTCGTAGTGGAATTAAAAGACAATATCAATGCCCCTTGAAAGAGTGCTGTAGGTTACAGTGGAATAAAAAGACAATATCAATGCCTCATGCAAGAGCTGTGGAGTTCAGAGTGGTTTAAATTGACGGTTTTAATGCACCTTGTAAGAGACTTGGAGGTCACAGTAGCTTAACAAGACGGTTTTAATGCCCCTTGGAAGAGTGGTGGAGGTCACAGAGGATTAAAAAGACAATATCAATGCCACTTGGAAGAGTGGTGAAGGTCCCAGTGGAATAAAAAGACAATATCAATGCCCCTTGGAAGAGTGGTGGAGGTTACAGTGGAATAAAAAGACAATATCAATGCCCCGTGAAAGAGACGTGGAGGTCACAGTAGCTTAACAAGATGGTTTTAATGCCCCTTGGAAGAGAGGTGGAAGTCATAGTGGAATAAAAAGACAATATCAATGACCCTTGAAAGAGTGCTGTAGGTTACAGTGGAGTAAAAAGACAATATCAGTGACTCTTGCAACAGCTGTGGAGTTCATTGTGGTTTAAATTGATGGTTTTAATGCACCTTGGAAGAGAAGTGGAGGTCACAGTAGCTTAACAAGATGGTTTTAATGCCCCTTGGTATAGTGGTGGAGGTCGCAGTGGATTAAAAAGACAATATCAATGCCACTTGGAAGAGTGGTGGAGGTTACAGTTAAATAAAAAGACAATATCAATGCCTCTTGAAAGAGTTATGGAGTTCAGAGTGGTTTAACCAGATGGTTTTAATGCCCCTTGGAAGGGTGGTGGAGGTCGCAGTGCATTAAAAAGACAATATCAATACCCCTTGGAAGAATGGTGGAGGTTACAGTGGAATAAACAGACAATATCAATGCCCCTTGGAAGAGCTGTGGAGTTCAGAGTGGTTTATCCAGACAGTATTAATGCCGCTTGGAAGAGATGTGGAGGTCACAGTAGCTTAACAAGACTCTTTTAATGCCTCTTGGAAGAGTGGTGGAGGTCCCAGTGGTTTAAAAAGACAATATCAATGCCCCTTAGAAGAGAGGTGAAAGTCACAGTGGAATAAAAAGACAATATCAATACCCCTTGGAAGAGTGGTGGAGGAGACAGTGGAATAGAAACACAATATCAATGCCCCGTGGAATAGACATGGCCGTTACAGAAGCTAAACAAGATGCTTTTAATGCACCTTGGGAGAGTGGTGGAAGTCGTAGTGGAATAAAAAGACAATATCAATGACCCTTGAAAGAGTGCTGTAGGTTACAGTGGAGTAAAAAGACAATATCAATGACTCTTGCAAGAGCTGTGGAGTTCATTGTGGTTTAAATTGACGGTTTTAATGCACCTTGGAAGAGAAGTGGAGGTCACAGTAGCTTAACAAGACGGTTTTAATGCCCCTTTGAATAGTGGTGGAGGTCGCAGTGGATTAAAAAGACAATATCAATGCCACTTGGAAGAGTGGTGAAGGTCCCAGTGGAATAAAAAGACAATATCAATGCCCCTTGGAAGAGTGGTGGAGGTTACAGTGGATTAAAAAGACAATTTCAATGCCCCGTGAAAGAGACGTGGAGGTCACAGTAGCTTAACAAGACGGTTTTATTGCCCCTTGGAAGAGAGGTGTAAGTTGCAGTGGAATAAAAAGACAATATCAATGCCCCTTGGAAGAGTGCTGGAGATTACATTGGAATAAGATGACAATATCAATGCCCCTTGCAAGAGCTGTGGAGTTCAGAGTGGTTTAAATTGACGGTTTTAATGCCCCTTGGAAGGGACGTGAAGGTGATAGTAGCTTAACAAGACGGTTTTAATGCCCCTTTGAAGAGTGGTGGAGGTCGCAGTGAAATAAAAAGACAATATCAATGAACATTGAAAGAGTGTTGGAGGTTACAGTGAAATAAAAAGACATTATCAATGCCTCTTGAAAGAGCTATGTAGTTCAGAGTGGGTTAATCAGATTGTTCTAATGCCCCTTGGAAGAGTGGTGGAGGTCGCAGTGCATTAAAAAGACAATATCAATACCCCTTGGTAGAATGGAGGAGGTTACAGTGGAATAAAAAGACAATATCAATGCCCCTTTGAATAGCTGTGGAGTTCCGAGTGGTTTATCCAGAAGGTTTTAATGCCGCTTGGAAGAGATGTGGAGGTCACAGTAGCTTAACAAGACTGTTTTAATGCCTCTTGGAAGAGTGGTGGAGGTCGCAGTGGATTAAAAAGACAATATCAATGCCCCTTAGAAGAGAGGTTGAAGTCGCAGTGGAATAAAGAGACAATATCAATACTCCTTGGAAGAGTGGTGGAATATACAGTGGAATAAAAAGACAATATCAATGCCCCATGGAATAGACATGGACGTTACAGTAGCTAAACAAGATGTTTTTAATGCACCTTGGGAGAGTGGTGAAAGTCGTAGTGGAATAAAAAGACAATATCAATGCCCCTTGAAAGAGTGCTGTAGGTTACAGTGGAATAGAAAGACAATATCAATGCCTCTTGTAAAAGCTGTGGAGTTCAGAGTGGTTTAAATTTATGGTTTTAATGCACCTTGGAAGAGAAGTGGAGGTCACAGTAGCTTAACAATACGGTTTTCATGCCCCTTGGAAGAGTGTTGGAGGTCGCAGTGGATTAAAAAGACAATATCAATGCCATTTGGAAGAGTGGTGAAGGTCCCAGTGGAATAAAAAGACAATATCAATGCCCCTTATAAGAGTGGTGGAGGTTACAGTGGAATAAAAAGACAATATCAATGCCCCGTGAAAGAGACGTGGAGGTCACAGTAGCTTAACAAGACGGTTTTAATGCCCCTTGGAAGAGAGGTGGAAGTTGCAGTGGAATAAAAAGACAATATTAGTGCCCCTTGGAAGAGTGCTGGAGGTTACATTGGAATAAGAAGACAATATCAATGCCCCTTGCAAGAACTTTGGAGTTCAGAGTGGTTTAAATCGACGGTTCTAATGCCCCGTGGAATTGACGTGGAGGTCAAAGTAGCTTAACAACACGGTTTTAATGGCCCTTGGAAGAGTGGTGGAGGTCGCAGTTGATTAAAAAGACAATATAAATGCCCCTTAGAAGAGTGGTGGAGGTCGCAGTGGAATAAAAAGACAATATCAATGCCCCTTGGAAGAGTAGTGGAGGTCGCAGTGGAATAAAAAAACAATATCAATGCCCATTGGAAGAGTGGTGGAGGGAACAGTGAATGAAAAAGACAATATCAATACCCCTTGGAAGAGCAGTGGAGTTCAGAGTAGTTAAACCAGAAGGTTTTAATGCCCACTGGAAGTGACGTGGAGGTCACAGAAGCTTAAAAAGACATTTTTAATGCCCCTTGGAAAAGTGGTGGAGGTCGCAGTGGATTAAAAAGACAATATCAATGCCCCTTAGAAGAGAGGTGGAAGTTGAATTGGAATAAAAAGACAATATCAATACCCCTTGGAAGAGTGGTGGAGGATACAGTGGAATAAAAAGACAATATCATTGCCCCGTGGAATAGACATGGACGTTACAGTAGCTAAACAAGATGTTTTTAATGCACCTTGGGAGAGTGGTGGAAGTCGTAGTGGAATAAAAAGACAATATCAATGCCCCTTGAAAGAGTGCTATAGGTTATAGTGGAGTAAAAAGACAATATCAATGCCTCTTGCAACAGCTGTGGAGTTCAGAGTGGTTGAAATTGACGGTTTTAATGCACCTTGGAAGAGACGTGGAGGTCACAGTAGCTTAACAAGACGTTTTTAATGCCCCTTGGAAGAGTGGTGGAGGTCGCAGTGGATTAAAAAGACAATATCACTGCCACTTGGAAGAGTGGTGAAGGTCCCAGTGGAATAAAAAGACATTATCAATGCCCCTTGGAACAGTGGTGGAGGTTACAGTTAAATAAAAAGACAATATCAATGCCCCGTGGAAGAGATGTGGAGGTCACAATACCTTAACAAGACGGTTTTAATCCCCTTGGTAGAGTGGTGGAGGTCGCAGTGGATTAAAAAGACAATATCAATGAGCCTTGGAAGAGTGCTGGAGGTCGTATTGGAATAAAAAGACAATATCAATGCCTCTTGAAAGAGCTATGTAGTTCAGAGTGGGTTAATCAGATTGTTCTAATGCCCCTTGGAAGAGTGGTGGAGGTCGCAGTGCATTAAAAAGACAATATCAATACCCCTTGGTAGAATGGAGGAGGTTACAGTGGAATAAAAAGACAATATCAATGCCCCTTTGAATAGCTGTGGAGTTCCGAGTGGTTTATCCAGAAGGTTTTAATGCCGCTTGGAAGAGATGTGGAGGTCACAGTAGCTTAACAAGACTGTTTTAATGCCTCTTGGAAGAGTGGTGGAGGTCGCAGTGGATTAAAAAGACAATATCAATGCCCCTTAGAAGAGAGGTTGAAGTCGCAGTGGAATAAAGAGACAATATCAATACTCCTTGGAAGAGTGGTGGAATATACAGTGGAATAAAAAGACAATATCAATGCCCCGTGGAATAGACATGGACGTTACAGTAGCTAAACAAGATGTTTTTAATGCACCTTGGGAGAGTGGTGAAAGTCGTAGTGGAATAAAAAGACAATATCAATGCCCCTTGAAAGAGTGCTGTAGGTTACAGTGGAATAGAAAGACAATATCAATGCCTCTTGTAAAAGCTGTGGAGTTCAGAGTGGTTTAAATTTATGGTTTTAATGCACCTTGGAAGAGAAGTGGAGGTCACAGTAGCTTAACAATACGGTTTTCATGACCCTTGGAAGAGTGTTGGAGGTCGCAGTGGATTAAAAAGACAATATCAATGCCATTTGGAAGAGTGGTGAAGGTCCCAGTGGAATAAAAAGACAATATCAATGCCCCTTATAAGAGTGGTGGAGGTTACAGTGGAATAAAAAGACAATATCAATGCCCCGTGAAAGAGACGTGGAGGTCACAGTTGGAAGAGAGGTGGAAGTTGCAGTGGAATAAAAAGACAATATTAGTGCCCCTTGGAAGAGTGCTGGAGGTTACATTGGAATAAGAAGACAATATCAATGCCCCTTGCAAGAACTTTGGAGTTCAGAGTGGTTTAAATCGACGGTTCTAATGCCCCGTGGAATTGACGTGGAGGTCAAAGTAGCTTAACAACACGGTTTTAATGGCCCTTGGAAGAGTGGTGGAGGTCGCAGTTGATTAAAAAGACAATATAAATGCCCCTTAGAAGAGTGGTGGAGGTCGCAGTGGAATAAAAAGACAATATCAATGCCCCTTGGAAGAGTAGTGGAGGTCGCAGTGGAATAAAAAAACAATATCAATGCCCATTGGAAGAGTGGTGGAGGGAACAGTGAATGAAAAAGACAATATCAATACCCCTTGGAAGAGCAGTGGAGTTCAGAGTAGTTAAACCAGACGGTTTTAATGCCCACTGGAAGTGACGTGGAGGTCACAGAAGCTTAAAAAGACATTTTTAATGCCCCTTGGAAAAGTGGTGGAGGTCGCAGTGGATTAAAAAGACAATATCAATGCCCCTTAGAAGAGAGGTGGAAGTTGAATTGGAATAAAAAGACAATATCAATACCCCTTGGAAGAGTGGTGGAGGATACAGTGGAATAAAAAGACAATATCATTGCCCCGTGGAATAGACATGGACGTTACAGTAGCTAAACAAGATGTTTTTAATGCACCTTGGGAGAGTGGTGGAAGTCGTAGTGGAATAAAAAGACAATATCAATGCCCCTTGAAAGAGTGCTATAGGTTATAGTGGAGTAAAAAGACAATATCAATGCCTCTTGCAACAGCTGTGGAGTTCAGAGTGGTTGAAATTGACGGTTTTAATGCACCTTGGAAGAGACGTGGAGGTCACAGTAGCTTAACAAGACGTTTTTAATGCCCCTTGGAAGAGTGGTGGAGGTCGCAGTGGATTAAAAAGACAATATCACTGCCACTTGGAAGAGTGGTGAAGGTCCCAGTGGAATAAAAAGACATTATCAATGCCCCTTGGAACAGTGGTGGAGGTTACAGTTAAATAAAAAGACAATATCAATGCCCCGTGGAAGAGATGTGGAGGTCACAATACCTTAACAAGACGGTTTTAATCCCCTTGGTAGAGTGGTGGAGGTCGCAGTGGATTAAAAAGACAATATCAATGAGCCTTGGAAGAGTGCTGGAGGTCGTATTGGAATAAAAAGACAATATCAATGCCCCTTGAAAGAGTGCTGTAGGTTACAGTGGAATAGAAAGACAATATCAATGCCTCTTGTAAAAGCTGTGGAGTTCAGAGTGGTTTAAATTTATGGTTTTAATGCACCTAGGAAGAGAAGTAGAGGTCACAGTAGCTTAACAATACGGTTTTCATGCCCCTTGGAAGAGTGTTGGAGGTCGCAGTGGATTAAAAAGACAATATCAATGCCATTTGGAAGAGTGGTGAAGGTCCCAGTGGAATAAAAAGACAATATCAATGACCCTTGGAAGAGTGGTGGAGGTTACAGTGGAATAAAAAGACAATATCAATGCCCCGTGAAAGAGACGTGGAGGTCACAGTAGCTTAACAAGACGGTTTTAATGCCCCTTGGAAGAGAGGTGGAAGTTGCAGTGGAATAAAAAGACAATATTAGTGCCCCTTGGAAGAGTGCTGGAGGTTACATTGGAATAAGAAGACAATATCAATGCCCCTTGCAAGAGCTTTGGAGTTCAGAGTGGTTTAAATCGACGGTTTTAATGCCCCGTGGAATAGACGTGGAGGTCAAAGTAGCTTAACAAGACGTTTTTAATGCCCCTTGGAAGAGTGGTGGAGGTCGCAGTGGATTAAAAAGACAATATCATTGCCACTTGGAAGAGTGGTGAAGGTCCCAGTGGAATAAAAAGACATTATCAATGCCCCTTGGAACAGTGGTGGAGGTTACAGTTAAATAAAAAGACAATATCAATGCCCTGTGGAAGAGATGTGGAGGTCACAATACCTTAAAAAGACGGTTTTAATCCCCTTGGTAGAGTGGTGGAGGTCGCAGTGGATTAAAAATACAATATCAATGAGCCTTGGAAGAGTGCTGGAGGTCGCATTGGAATAAAAAGACAATATCAATGCCCCTTGGAAGAGTGGTGGAGGTCGCAGTGGAAAAAAAAGACATTATCAATGCCCCTTGGACGAGTGGTGGAGGTTACAGTGGAATAAAAAGACAATTTCAATGCCGCGTGGAAGAGACGTGGAGGTCACAGTAGTTTAACAAGACGGTTTTAATGCCTCTTGGAGAACTGGTGGAGGTCGCAGTGGAATAAAAAGACAATATAAATGCCCCTTGGAAGAGTGGTGGAGGTTACAGTGGAATAAAAAGACAATAATAATGCCCTTTGGAAGATCTGTGGAGTTCAGAGTGGTATAACCAGATGGTTTTAACGGTTCTTGGAAGAGGCGTGGATGTCACAGTAACTTCACAAGTCGGTTTTAATGCACCTTGGAAGAGTGGTGGAGGTCACAGTGGAATAAAAAAACAATATCAATGCCCCTATGAAGATTGGTGGAGGTAACAGTGGAATAAAAAGACAATATCAATGACCCGTGGAAGAGATATGGAGGTCACTGTAGCTTAACAATATGGTTTTAATGCCCCTTGGAAGAGTGGTGGAGGTCGCACTGGAATAAAAAGACAATGTCAATGCCCCTTGGAAGTGTGGTGGAGGTTAGAGTGGAATAAAAAGACAATACAAATGCCCCTTGGAAGAGCTCTGGAGTTCAGAGTGGTTTAACCAGATGGTTTTAATGCCCCTTGGAAGAGAAGTCGACGTCACAGTAGCATAACAAGACGGTTTTAATGCCCCTTGGAAGAGTGGGGGAGTTCACAGTGGAATAAAAAAACAATATCAATGCCCCTTGGAAGAGTGGTGGAGGTCGCAGTGGAATAAAAAGACAATATCAATGCCTCGTGGAAGGGACGTGGAGCTAACAGTAGCTTAACAAGATGGTTTTAATGCCCCTTGGAAGAGAGGTGAAGGTCACAATGAAACAAAAAGACAATATCAATTCAACTTGTAAGAGATGTGGAGGTCGCAGTGGAATAAAAAGACAATATCAATGACTCGTGGAAGAGACTTGGAGGTCACAGTGGCTTAACAAGATGGTTTTAATGCCCCTTGGAAGAGAGGTGAAGGTCACAGTGGAATAAACAGACAATATCAATGCCCCTTGGAAGAGTGGTGGAGGTTACAATGGAATAAAAAGACATTGTCAATAACCCTTGGAAGAGCTGTGGAGCTCAGAGCGGTTTAGCCAGACGGTTTTATTGCCCCTTGGAAGAGACTTGGAGGTCACAGTAGCTAAACAAGACGGTTTTAATGCCCCTTGGAAGAGTGGTGGAGGTCGCAGTGGATTAAAAAAACATTATCGATGCCCCATGGAAGAGTGGTGGAGGTCGCAGTGGAATAAAAAGAAAATATTAATGCCCCTTAGAAGACTGGTGGAGGTTACAGTGGAAAAAAAAGACAATATCCATGATCCTTGGACGAGGGGTGAAGGTAGCAGTGGAATAAAAAGACAATATCAATGTCCCTTGGAAGAGTGGTGGAGGTCGCAGTGGATTAAAAAGATAATATCAATGCCCCTTGGAAGAGTGCTGGAGGTTAAAGTGGAATAAAAAACAATATCAAAGCCCATTGCAAGAGCTGTGGAGATGAGAGTGGTTTAAATTGACGGTTTTAATGCCCCTTGGAGGAGTGGTGGAGGTCGCAGTGGAATAAAAAGGCAATATCAATGCCTCGTGGAAGAGACTTGGAGGTCACAGTAGCTTAACAAGATGGTTTTAATGCCCCTTGGAAGAGAGGTGAAGGTCACAGTGGAATAAACAGACAATATCAATGCCCCTTGGAAGAGTGGTGGAGGTTACAATGGAATAAAAAGACATTGTCAATAACCCTTGGAAGAGCTGTGGAGCTCAGAGCGGTTTAGCCAGACGGTTTTATTGCCCCTTGGAAGAGACTTGGAGGTCACAGTAGCTAAACAAGACGGTTTTAATGCCCCTTGGAAGAGTGGTGGAGGTCGCAGTGGATTAAAAAGACAATATCACTGCCACTTGGAAGAGTGGTGAAGGTCCCAGTGGAATAAAAAGACATTATCAATGCCCCTTGGAACAGTGGTGGAGGTTACAGTTAAATAAAAAGACAATATCAATGCCCCGTGGAAGAGATGTGGAGGTCACAATACCTTAACAAGACGGTTTTAATCCCCTTGGTAGAGTGGTGGAGGTCGCAGTGGATTAAAAAGACAATATCAATGAGCCTTGGAAGAGTGCTGGAGGTCGTATTGGAATAAAAAGACAATATCAATGCCCCTTGAAAGAGTGCTGTAGGTTACAGTGGAATAGAAAGACAATATCAATGCCTCTTGTAAAAGCTGTGGAGTTCAGAGTGGTTTAAATTTATGGTTTTAATGCACCTAGGAAGAGAAGTAGAGGTCACAGTAGCTTAACAATACGGTTTTCATGCCCCTTGGAAGAGTGTTGGAGGTCGCAGTGGATTAAAAAGACAATATCAATGCCATTTGGAAGAGTGGTGAAGGTCCCAGTGGAATAAAAAGACAATATCAATGACCCTTGGAAGAGTGGTGGAGGTTACAGTGGAATAAAAAGACAATATCAATGCCCCGTGAAAGAGACGTGGAGGTCACAGTAGCTTAACAAGACGGTTTTAATGCCCCTTGGAAGAGAGGTGGAAGTTGCAGTGGAATAAAAAGACAATATTAGTGCCCCTTGGAAGAGTGCTGGAGGTTACATTGGAATAAGAAGACAATATCAATGCCCCTTGCAAGAGCTTTGGAGTTCAGAGTGGTTTAAATCGACGGTTTTAATGCCCCGTGGAATAGACGTGGAGGTCAAAGTAGCTTAACAAGACGTTTTTAATGCCCCTTGGAAGAGTGGTGGAGGTCGCAGTGGATTAAAAAGACAATATCATTGCCACTTGGAAGAGTGGTGAAGGTCCCAGTGGAATAAAAAGACATTATCAATGCCCCTTGGAACAGTGGTGGAGGTTACAGTTAAATAAAAAGACAATATCAATGCCCTGTGGAAGAGATGTGGAGGTCACAATACCTTAAAAAGACGGTTTTAATCCCCTTGGTAGAGTGGTGGAGGTCGCAGTGGATTAAAAATACAATATCAATGAGCCTTGGAAGAGTGCTGGAGGTCGCATTGGAATAAAAAGACAATATCAATGCCCCTTGGAAGAGTGGTGGAGGTCGCAGTGGAAAAAAAAGACATTATCAATGCCCCTTGGACGAGTGGTGGAGGTTACAGTGGAATAAAAAGACAATTTCAATGCCGCGTGGAAGAGACGTGGAGGTCACAGTAGTTTAACAAGACGGTTTTAATGCCTCTTGGAGAACTGGTGGAGGTCGCAGTGGAATAAAAAGACAATATAAATGCCCCTTGGAAGAGTGGTGGAGGTTACAGTGGAATAAAAAGACAATAATAATGCCCTTTGGAAGATCTGTGGAGTTCAGAGTGGTATAACCAGATGGTTTTAACGGTTCTTGGAAGAGGCGTGGATGTCACAGTAACTTCACAAGTCGGTTTTAATGCACCTTGGAAGAGTGGTGGAGGTCACAGTGGAATAAAAAAACAATATCAATGCCCCTATGAAGATTGGTGGAGGTAACAGTGGAATAAAAAGACAATATCAATGACCCGTGGAAGAGATATGGAGGTCACTGTAGCTTAACAATATGGTTTTAATGCCCCTTGGAAGAGTGGTGGAGGTCGCACTGGAATAAAAAGACAATGTCAATGCCCCTTGGAAGTGTGGTGGAGGTTAGAGTGGAATAAAAAGACAATACAAATGCCCCTTGGAAGAGCTCTGGAGTTCAGAGTGGTTTAACCAGATGGTTTTAATGCCCCTTGGAAGAGAAGTCGACGTCACAGTAGCATAACAAGACGGTTTTAATGCCCCTTGGAAGAGTGGGGGAGTTCACAGTGGAATAAAAAAACAATATCAATGCCCCTTGGAAGAGTGGTGGAGGTCGCAGTGGAATAAAAAGACAATATCAATGCCTCGTGGAAGGGACATGGAGCTAACAGTAGCTTAACAAGATGGTTTTAATGCCCCTTGGAAGAGAGGTGAAGGTCACAATGAAACAAAAAGACAATATCAATTCAACTTGTAAGAGATGTGGAGGTCGCAGTGGAATAAAAAGACAATATCAATGACTCGTGGAAGAGACTTGGAGGTCACAGTAGCTTAACAAGATGGTTTTAATGCCCCTTGGAAGAGAGGTGAAGGTCACAGTGGAATAAACAGACAATATCAATGCCCCTTGGAAGAGTGGTGGAGGTTACAATGGAATAAAAAGACATTGTCAATAACCCTTGGAAGAGCTGTGGAGCTCAGAGCGGTTTAGCCAGACGGTTTTATTGCCCCTTGGAAGAGACTTGGAGGTCACAGTAGCTAAACAAGACGGTTTTAATGCCCCTTGGAAGAGTGGTGGAGGTCGCAGTGGATTAAAAAAACATTATCGATGCCCCATGGAAGAGTGGTGGAGGTCGCAGTGGAATAAAAAGAAAATATTAATGCCCCTTAGAAGACTGGTGGAGGTTACAGTGGAAAAAAAAGACAATATCCATGATCCTTGGACGAGGGGTGAAGGTAGCAGTGGAATAAAAAGACAATATCAATGTCCCTTGGAAGAGTGGTGGAGGTCGCAGTGGATTAAAAAGATAATATCAATGCCCCTTGGAAGAGTGCTGGAGGTTAAAGTGGAATAAAAAACAATATCAAAGCCCATTGCAAGAGCTGTGGAGATGAGAGTGGTTTAAATTGACGGTTTTAATGCCCCTTGGAGGAGTGGTGGAGGTCGCAGTGGAATAAAAAGGCAATATCAATGCCTCGTGGAAGAGACTTGGAGGTCACAGTAGCTTAACAAGATGGTTTTAATGCCCCTTGGAAGAGAGGTGAAGGTCACAGTGGAATAAACAGACAATATCAATGCCCCTTGGAAGAGTGGTGGAGGTTACAATGGAATAAAAAGACATTGTCAATAACCCTAGGAAGAGCTGTGGAGCTCAGAGCGGTTTAGCCAGACGGTTTTATTGCCCCTTGGAAGAGACTTGGAGGTCACAGTAGCTAAACAAGACGGTTTTAATGCCCCTTGGAAGAGTGGTGGAGGTCGCAGTGGATTAAAAAAACATTATCGATGCCCCATGGAAGAGTGGTGGAGGTCGCAGTGGAATAAAAAGAAAATATTAATGCCCCTTAGAAGACTGGTGGAGGTTACAGTGGAAAAAAAAGACAATATCCATGATCCTTGGACAAGGGGTGAAGGTTGCAGTGGAATAAAAAGACAATATCAATGTCTCTTGTAAGAGTGGTGGAGGTCGCAGTGGATTAAAAAGATAATATCAATGCCCCTTGGAAGAGTGCTGGAGGTTAAAGTGGAATAAAAAACAATATCAAAGCCCCTTGCAAGAGCTGTGGAGATGAGAGTGGTTTAAATTGACGTTTTTAATGCCCCTTGGAGGAGTGGTGGAGGTCGCAGTGGATTAAAAAGACAATATCAATGAGCTTTGGAAGAGTGGTGGAGGTAGCAGTGGAATAAAAAGATATTATCAATGCCCCTTGGAAGAATGGTAGAGGTCGCAGTGGAATAAAAATACAATATCAAGGCCACTTGGAGAGAGGTGGAGGTTACAGTGGAATAAAAAGACAATTTCAATGCCCCGTGGAAGAGACGTGGAGGTCACAGTAGCTTAACAAGACAGTTTTAATGCCTCTAGGAGTACTGGCGGAGGTCGCAGTGGAATAAAAAGACAATATCAATGCCCCTTGGAAGAGATGTAGAGTTCAGAGTGGTATAACCAGGCGGTTTTAACGCTCCTTGGAAGAGACGTGGAGGTCACAGTAGCTTAACAAGACTGTTTTAATGCCCTTGGTAGGGTGGTGGAGATCGTTGTGGATTTAAAAGACAATATCAAAGCACCTTAGATGAGTGGTGGAGGTCGCAGTGGAATAAAAAGACAATATCAATGCCCCTTGGAAGATTGGTGGAGGTTACAGTGGAATGAAAAACAATATCAATGCCCCTTGGAAGAGTGGTGGAGGCTACAGTGGAATAAAAAGACAATATCAATGCCCTGTGTAAGAAACTTGGAGGTCACAGTAGCTTAACAAGATGGTTTTAATGCCCCTTGGAAGAGTCGTGGAGGTCGCAGAGGAATAAAAAGACAATATCAATGCACTTGGAAGAGTGCAGAAGGTTACAATGGAATAAAAAGACATTGTCAATGCCCCTTGGAAGAGCTGTGGAGCTCAGAGCGGTTTAACAAGACTGGTTTAATGCCCCTTGGAAGAGTGGTGGAGGTCGCAGTGGATAAAAAAGACAATATCATTGCCTCTTGGAAGAGCTGTGGAGTACAGAGTGGTTTAACCAGACGGTGTAATGCCCCTTGGAAGAGACGTGGAGGTCACAGTAGCTTATCAAGACTGTTTTAATGCCCCTTTGAAGAGTGGTGGAGGTCGCAGTGGAATAAAAAGACAATATCAATTCCCCTTGGAAGAGATGTGGAGGTCGCAGTGGAATAAAAACACAATATCAATGCTTCGTGGAACAGACTTGGAGGTCACAGTAGCTTAACAAGATGGTTTTAATGCCCCTTGGAAGAGAGGTGGAGGTCGCTGTGGAATAAAAATACAATATCAATGCCCCTTGGAAGAGTGGTGGAGGTCGCAGTGGAATAAAAAGACAATATTAATGCCCCTTGGAAGAGTGGTGGAGGTCGCAGTAAAATAAAAAGACAATATCAATGCCCCTTGGAAGAGTGGTGGAGGTTACAGCGGAATATAAAGACAATATCAATGCCCCTTGGAAGAGCTGAGGAGTTCACAGTGGTTTAACTAGAAGGTTTTAAGGCACCGTGGAATAGACGTGGAGGTCACAGCAGCTAAAAAAGACGGTTTTAATGCTTCTTGGAAGAGTGATGGAGGTCGCAGTGGATTAAAAAGACAAAATCAATGCCCCTTGGAAGAGTGGTGGACGTTACAGTGGAATAAAAAGACAATATCAATGGCTCTTGCAAGAGCTGTGGAGTTCAGAATGATTTAACCAGACGGTTTTAATGCTCCTTGGAAGAGACGTGGAGGTCACAGTAGCTTATCAAAACTGTTTTAATGCCCCTTGGAAGAGTGGTGGAGGTCGGAGTGGATTAAAAAGACAATATCAATGCCCCTTAGAAGAGTGGTGGAGGTCGCAGTGGAATAAAAAGACAATATCAATTCCAATTGGAAGAGATGTGGAGGTCGCAGTGGAATAAAAAGACAATATCAATGCCTCGTGGAAGAGACTTGGAGGTCACAGTAGCTTAACAAGATGGTTTTACTGCCCCTTGGAAGAGAGGTGGAGGTCACAGTGGAATAAAAAGACAATATCAATGCCCCTTGGAAGAGTGGTGGGGGTTACAATGGAATAAAAAGACCTTGTCAATACCCCTTGGAAGAGCTGTGGAGCTCAGAGCGGTTTAACCAGACGTTTTTATTGCCCCTAGGAAGAAACTTGGAGGTCACATTAGCTAAACAAGACGGTTTTAATGCCCCTTGGAAGAGAGGTGGAGGTCACAGTGGAATAAAAATACATTATCAATGCCCCTTGGAAGAGTGGTGGAGGTCGCAGTGGAATAAAAAGACAATATCAATGCCCCTTGGAAAAGTGGTGGAGGTTACAGTGGAATAAAAAGACAATAATAGTGCCCCTTGGAAGAGCTGTAGAGTTCAGAGTGGTAAAACCAGATGATTTTAACGCTGCTTGGAAGAGACGTGGAGGTCACAGTAACTTAGCAAGACGGTTTTAATGCCCCTTGGAAGAGTGGTGGAGGTCGCAGTGGAATAAAAAAACAATATCAATGCCCCTTGGAAGATTGGTGGAGGTTACAGTGGAATAAAAAGACAATATCAATGCCCCGTGGAAGAAATGTGGAGGTCACTGTATCTTAACAATATGGTTTTAATGCCCCTTGGAAGAGTGGTGGAGGTCACAGTGGAATAAAAAGACAATGTCAATGCCCCTTGGAAGAGTGGTGGAGGCTAGAGTGGAATAAAAAGACAATACAAATGCCCCTTGGAAGAGCTGTGGAGTTCAGAGTTGTTTAACCAGATGGTTTTAATGCCCCTTGGAGGAGAAGTCGACGTCAGAGTAGCATAACAAGACGGTTTTAATGCCCCTTGGAAGAGTGGTGGAGTTCGCAGTGGATTAAAAAGACAATATCAATGCCCCTTGGAAGAGTGGTGGAGGTCGCAGTGGAATAAAAAGACAATATCAATGCCCCGTGTAATTGACTTTGAGGTCACAGTAGCTTAACAAGACTGTTTTAATGCCCCTTGGAAGAGTGGTGGAGGTTGCAGTGGATTAATAAAACAATATCAATGCCCATTGGAAGAGTATTAGAGGTCGCAATGGAATAAAAAGACAAAATCAATGCCCCTTGGAAGAGTGGTGGAGGTTACAGTGGAATAAAAAGACAATATCAATGCCCCATGGAAGAGTTGTGGAGGTCACTGTAGCTTAACAAGATGGTCTTAATGCCCCTTGGAAGAGTTGTGGAGGTCGCAGTGGAATAAATAGACAATGTCAATGCCCCTTGGAAGAGTGGTGGAAGTTAGAATGGAATAAAAAGACAATACCAGTGCTCCTTGGAAGAGCTGTTGAGCTCAGAGTGGTTTCAATTGACGGTTTTAATGCCCCTTTGAAGAGACGTGGAGGTCACAGTGGATTAAAAAGACAATATCAATGCTCCTTGGAAGAGTGGTGGAGGTCGCAGTGGAGTAAAAAGACAATATCAATGGCCCTTGGAAGAGTGGTGGATGTTATGGGCGAATAAAAAGACAATATCAATGCTCTTGTAAGAGCTGTGGAGTTCAGAGTGTTTAACCAGACGGTTTTAATGGCCCTTGGAAGAGACGAGGAGGTCACAGTAGCTTAACAAGACTGTTTTAATGCTTCTTTGTAGAGAGATGGAGGTCGCAGTGGATTAAAAAGACAAAATCAATGCCCCTTGGAAGAGTGGTGGAGGTTACAGTGGAATAAAAAGACAAAATCAATGCCTCTTGCAAGAGCTGTGGAGTTCAGAGAGGTTTAAATTGACGGTTTTAATGCCACTTGGAAGAGACGTGGAGGTCACAGTAGCTTAGCAAGACGGTGTTAATGCCCCTTGGAAGAGTGGTGGAGGTCGCAGTGGATTAAAAAGTCATTATCAATGCCCCTTGGAAGAGTGGTGGAGGTCGCAGTGGAATAAAAAGAAAATATCAATGCCCCTTAGAAGAGTGGTGGAGGTTAAAGTGGAAAAAAAGGACTATATCAATTTCCCTTAGAAGAGTGGTGGAGGTCGCAGTGGATTAAAAAGACAATATCAATGCCCCTTGGAAGAGTGGTAGAGGTCGCAGTGGAATAAAAAGACAATATCAATGCCCCGTGGAAGGGTTGTGGAGGTCACTGTAGCTTAACAAGACCATTTTAATGCCCCATGGAAGAGTGGTGGAGGTCGCAGTGGATTAAAAAGACTATCAAATCCCCTTGGAAGAGTGGTGGAGGTCGCAGTGGAAAAAAAAGACAATATCAATGCCCCTTGGAAGAGTGTTGAAGGTTACAATTGAAAAAAAAGACAATATCAATGCCTTTTGGAAGAGCTGTGTAGTTCAGAGTGGTTTAACAATGCGGTTTTAATGCCCCTTGGAAGAGAAGTGGAGGTCACAGAAACTTATCAAGACTGTTTTAAAGCCCCTTGGAGGAGTGGTAGAGGTCCCAGTGAATTAAAAAGACAATATCAATGACCTTGGAAGAGTGGTGGAGGTTACAGTGGAATAAAAAGACAATATCAATGCCCCTTGGAAGAGTGGTGGAGGTTACAGTGGAATAAAGAGACAATATCAATGTCCCTTGGAAGAATGGTGGAGGTTACAGTGGAATAAAAAGACAATTTTAATGCCCCTTGAAAGAGTGGTGGAGGTTCCAATTAAATAAAAATACAATATCAATACCCCTTGGAAGAGACGTGGAGGTCACAGTGGAATAAAAAAACATTATTAATGCCCCTCGGAAGAGTGGTGGAGGTTAGAGTGGAATAAAAAGACAATATCAATGCCCCTTGGAAGAGCTGGGGAGTTCACAGTGGTTTAACCAGAAAGTTTTAATGTACCATAGAATAGACGTGGAGGTCACAGTAGCTTAACAAAAATGTTTTAATACCCCTTGGAAGAGTGGTGGAGATCGTTGTGGATTTAAAAGACAATATCAATGCACCTTACAAGAGTGGTGGAGGTCGCAGTGGAATAAAAAGACAATATCCATGCCCCTTGGAAGATTGGTGGAAGTTACAGTGGAATAAAAAGACAATATCAATCCCCCTTGGAAGAGTGGTGGAGGCTACAGTGGATTAAAAAGACAATATCAATGCCCTGTGTTCTAAACTTGGAGGTCACAGTAGCTTAACAAGACGGTTTTAATGCCCCTTGGAAGAGTCGTGAACGTCGCAGAGGAATAAAAAGGCAATATCAATGCACTTGGAAGAGTGCAGAAGGTTACAATGGAATAAAAAGACATTGTCAATGCCCCTTGGAAGAGCTGTGGAGCTCAGAGCGGTTTAACCAGACAGTTTTAATGCCCCTTGAAAGAGACTTGGAGGTCACAGTAGCTTAAAAAGATGGTTTTAATGCCCCTTGGAAGAGTGGTGGAGGTCGCAATGGAATAAAAAGACAATATCAATGCCCCTTGGAAGGGACGTGGAGGTCACAGTAGCATAACAAGACGGTTTTAATGCCCATCGGAAGAGTGGTGGAGGTCACAGTGGATAAAAAAGACAATATCAAAGCCCCTTGGAAGAGTGGTGGAGGTCGCAGTGGAAAACAGAGACAATTTCAATGCCCCTTGGAAGAGTGGTGGAGGTTACAGTCGAATAAAAAGACAATATCTAAGCCTCTTGGAGAGCTGTGTAGTACAGAGTGGTTTAAACAGATGGTTTAATGCCCCTTGGAAGAGTGGTGGAGGTTACAGTTGAATAAAAAGACAATATCAATGCCTCTTGGAAGAGCTGTGGAGTTCAGAGTGGTTTAACCAGATGGTTTTAATGCCCCTTGGAAGAGACGAGGAGGTCACAGTAGCTTATCAAAACTGTTTTAATGCCCCTTGGAAGAGTGGTGGAGGTCGCAGTGGAATAAAAAGACAATATCAATTCCACTTGGAAGAGTTTTGGAGGTCGCAGTGGATTAAAAAGACAATATGAATGCCCCTTGGAAGAGTGGTGGAGGCCACAGTGGAATAAATAGACAATATCAATGCCCCTTAGAAGAGTGGTGGAGGTTACAGTTGAATAAAAAGACAATATCAATGCCCCTTGGAAGAGTGATGGAGGTTACAGTGGAATAAAAAGACAATATCAATGCCCTTTGGAACAGTGGTGGAGGTTACAGTTATATAAAAAGACAATATCAATGCCCCATGGAAGAGATGTGGACGTCACAATAGCTTAAAAAGACGGTTTTAATGCCCCTTGGAAGAGTGGTGGAGGTTGCAGTGGATTAAAAAGACAATATCAATGAGCCTTGGAAGAGTGGTGGAGGTCGCAGTGGAATAAAAAGACATTATCAATGCCCCTTGGAAGAGTGGTGGAGGTTACAGTGGAATAAAAAGACAATAATAGTGCCCCTTGGAAGAGCTGTGGAGTTCAGAGTGGTATAACCAGACGGTTTTAACGCTCCTTGGAAGAGATGTGGAGGTCACAGTAACTTAACAAGACGGTTTTAATGCCCCTTGGAAGAGTGGAGGAGGTCGCAGTGGAATAAAAAAACAATATCAATGCCCCTTGGAAGATTGGTGGAGGTTACAGTGGAATAAAACGACAATATCAATGCCCCGGGGAAGAAATGTGGAGGTCACTGTAGCTTAACAATATGGTTTTAATGCCCCTTGGAAGAGTGGTGGAGGTCGCAGTGGAATAAAAAGACAATGTCAATGCCCCTTGGAAGAGTGGTGGAGTTCAGAGTTGTTTAACCAGATGGTTTTAATGCCCCTTGGAGGAGAAGTCGACGTCACAGTAGCATAACAAGACGGTTTTATTGCCCGTTGGAAGAGTGGTGGAGTTCGCAGTGGATTAAAAAGAAAATATCAATGCCCCTTGGAAGAGTGGTGGAGGTCGCAGTGGAATAAAAAGACAATATCAATGCCCCGTAGAATTCACGTTGAGGTCACAGTAGCTTGACAAGGCGGTTTTAATGCCCCTTGGAAGAGTGGTGGAGGTTGAAGGGGATTAAAAAGACAATATCAATGCCCATTGGAAGAGTGGTGAAGTTCGCAGTGGAATTATAAGACAATATCAATGCCCCTTGGAAGAGATGTGGAGTTCAGAGTGGTTTAACCAGATGGTTTTAATGCTCCTTGGAAGAGGCGTGGAGGTCACAGTAGCTTAACAAGACTGTTTTAATGCCCCTTGGAAGAGTGGTGGAGGTTGCAGTGGATTAAAAAGACAATATCAATGCCCATTGGAATAGTGGTAGAGGTCGCAATGGAATAAGAAGACAAAATCAATGCCCTTTGGAAGAGTGGTGGAGGTTACAGTGGAAAAAAAAGACAATATCAATGCCCCATGGAAGAGTTGTGGAGGTCACTGTAGCTTAACAAGATGGTCGTAATGCCCCTTGGAAGAGTGGTGGAGGACGCAGTGGAATAAATAGACAATGTCAATGCCCCTTGGAAGAGTGGTGGAAGTTAGAGTGGAATAAAAAGACAATACCAGTGCTCCTTGGAAGAGCTGTGGAGTTCAGAGTGGTTTCAATTGACGGTTTTAATGCCCCTTGGAAGAGACGTGGAGGTCACAGTGGATTAAAAAGACAATATCAATGCCCCTTGGAAGAGTGGTGGAGGTCGCAGTGGATTAAAAAGACAATATCAATGCCCCTTGGAAGAGTGGTGGAGGTCGCAGTGGATTAAAAAGACAAAATCAATGCCCCTTGGAAGAGTGGTGGAGGTTACAGTGGAATAAAAAGAAAATATCAATGCCTCTTGCAAGAGCTGTGGAGTTCAGAGTGGTTTAAATTGACGGTTTTAATGCCACTTGGAAGAGACGTGGAGGTCACAGTAGCTTAACAAGACGGTTTTAATGCCCCTTGGAAGATTGGTCGAGGTCGCAGTGGATTAAAAAGACATTATCAATGCCAATTGAAAGAGTGGTGGAGGTCGCAGTGGAATAAAAAGAAGATATCAATGCCCCTTAGAAGAGTGGTGGAGGTTACAGTGGAAAAAAAAGACAATATCAATGTCCCTTAGAAGAGTGGTGTAGGTCGCAGTGGATTAAAAAGACAATATCAATGCCCCTTGGAAGAGTGGTGGAAGTCGCAGTGGAATAAAAAGACAATATCAATGCCCCGTGGAAGGAACGTGGAGGTCACAGTAGCTTAACAGGACGGTTTTAATGCCCCTTGGAAGAGTGGTGGAGGTCGCAGTGGAATAAAAAGACTATCAAATCCCCTTGGAAGAGTGGTGGAGGTCGCAGTGGAAAGAAAGACAATATCAATGCCCCTTGGAAGAGTAGTGGAGGTTACAGTTGAAAAAAAAGACAATATCAATGCCTCTTGGAAGAGCTGTGGAGTTCAGAGTGGTTTAACCATGCTCTTTTAATGCCCCTTGGAAGAGACGTGGAGGTCACAGAAGCTTATCAAGACTGTTTTAAAGCCCCTTGGAGGAGTGGTAGAGGTCCCAGTGGATTAAAAAGACAATATCAATGCACCTTGGAAGAGTGATGGAGGTTACAGTGGAATAAAAAGACAATATCAATGCCCCTTGGAAGAGTGGTGGAGGTTACATTGGAAAAAAGAGACAATATCAATGTAGCTTGGAAGAATGGTGGAGGTTAAAGTGGAATAAAAAGACAATATCAATGCCCCTTGGAAGAGTGGTGGAGGTTCCAATTAAATAAAAAGACAATATCAATACCCCTTGGAAGAGACGTGGAGGTCACAGTGGAATAAGAAAACAATATTAATGCCCCTTGGAAGAGTGGTGGAGGTCGCAGTAAAATAAAAAGACAATATCAATGTCCTTTGGAAGAGTGGTGGATGTTAGAATGGAATAAAAAGACAATATCAATGCCCCTTGGAAGAGCTGTGGAGTTCACAGTGGTTTAACCAGAAAGTTTTAATGCACCGTGGAATAGACGTGGAGGTCACAGTAGCTTAACAAAACTGTTTTAATACACCTTGGAAGAGTGGTGGAGATCGTTGTGGATTTAAAAGTCAATATCAATGCCCCTTAGAAGACTGGTGGAGGTCGCAGTGGAATAAAAAGACAATATCCATGCCCCTTGGAAGATTGGTGGAGGTTAGAGTGGAATAGAAAGACAATATCACTCCCCCTTGCAAGAGTGGTGGAGGTTACAGTGGAATAAAAAGACAATATCAATGCCCTGTGTAAGAAACTTGGAGGTCACAGTAGCTTAACAAGACTGTTTGAATGCCCCTTGGAAGAGTCGTGGACGTCGCAGAGGAATAAAAAGGCAATATCTATGCACTTGGAAGAGTGCAGAAGGTTACAATGGAATAAAAAGACATTGTCAATGCCCCTTGGAAGAGCTGTGGAGCTCAGAGCGGTTTAACCAGACAGTTTTAATGCCCCTTGAAAGAGACTTGGAGGTCACAGTAGCTTAACAAGATGGTTTAATGCCCCTTGGAAGAGTGGTGGAGGTCGCAGTCGAATAAAAAGACAATATCAATGCCCCGAGGAAGGGACGTGGAGGTCACAGTAGCATAACAAGACGGTTTTAATGCCCATCGGAAGAGTGGTGGAGGTCACAGTGGATAAAAAAGACAATATCAAAGCCCCTTGGAAGAGTGGTGGAGGTCGCAGTGGAAAACAGAGACAATTTCAATGCCCCTTGGAAGAGTGGTGGAGGTTACAGTCGAATAAAAAGACAATATCAACGCCTCTTGGAAGAGCTGTGGAGTACAGAGTGGTTTAACCAGATGTTTTAATGCCCCTTGGAAGAGTGGTGGAGGTCGCAGTGGAATAAAAAGACAATATCAATGCCCCGTGGAAGGGACGTGGAGGTCACAGTAGCATAACAAGACGGTTTTAATGCCCATCGGAAGAGTGGTGGAGGTCACAGTGGATAAAAAAGACAATATCAAAGCCCCTTGGAAGAGTGGTGGGGGTCGCAGTGGAAAACAGAGACAATTTCAATGCCCCTTGGAAGATTGGTGGAGGTTACAGTCGAATAAAAAGAAAATATCAACGCCTCTTGGAAGAGCTATGGAGTACAGAGTGGGTTAACCAGATGGTTTAATGCCCCTTGGAAGAGTGGTGGAGGTTACGGTCGAATAAAAAGACAATATCATTGCCTCTTGGAAGAGCTGTGGAGATCAGAGTGGTTTAACCAGACGGTTTAAATGCCCCTTGGAAGAGACGAGGAGGTCACAGTAACTTATCAAAACTGTTTTAATGCCCCTTGGAAGAGTGGTGGAGGTCGCAGTGGAAAAAAAAGACAATATCAATTCCACTTGGGAGGGATGTGGAGGTCGCAGTGGAATAAAAAGTCAATATCAATGCCTAGTGGAAGAGACGTGGAGGTCACAGTAGCTTAACAAGATGGTTTTAATGCCCCTTGGAAGAGAGGTGGAGGTCGCAGTGGAATAAAAAGACAATATCAATGCCCCTTGGAAGAGTGGTGGAGGTTACAGTGGAATAAAAAGACAATATCAATGACCCTTGGAAAAGTGGTGGAGGTTACAGTGGAATAAAAAGACAATATCAGTGCCCCTTGGAAGAGTTGTGGAGGTTACAGTGGAATAAAAAGACAATATCAATGCCCCTTGGAAGAGACGTGGAGATCACAGTAGGTTAACAAGACGGTTTTAATGCCCCTTAGAAGAGTGGTGGAGGTTACAATCGAATAAAAAGACAATATCAATGCCTCTTGGAAGAGCTGTAGAGTTCAGAGTGGTTTAACCAGACGGTTTTAATGCCCCTTGGAAGAGATGTGGAGGTCGCAGTAGCTTATCAAAACTGTTTTAATGCCCCTTGGAAGAGCGGTGGAGGTCGCAGTGGATTAAAAAGACAATATCAATGCCCCTTAGAAGTGTGGTGGAGGTCGCAGTGGAATAAAAACACAATATCAATGCCCCTTGGAAGAGTGGTGGAGGTCGCAGTGGAATAAAAAGACAATGTCAATGCCCCTTGTAAGAGTGGTGGAGGTAAGAGTGGAATAAAATGACGATACAAATGCCCCTTGGAAGAGCTGTGGAGTTCAGAGTTGTTTAACCAGATAATTTTAATGCCCCTTGGAGGAGAAGTCGACGTCACAGTAGCATAACAAGACGGTTTTAATGCCCCTTGGAAGAGTGATGGAGTTCGCAGTGGATTAAAAAGACAATATCAATGCCCCTTGGAAGAGTGGTGGAGGTCGCAGTGGAATAAAAAGACAATATCAATGCCCCGTGAAATTGACGAGGAGGTCACAGTAGCTTAACAAGGCGGTTTTAATGCCGCTTGGAAGAGTGGTGGAGGTTGCAGGGGATTAAAAAGACAATATCAATGCCCATTGGAAGAGTGTTGAAGTTCGCAGTGGAAAAAAAAGACAAAATCAATGCCCCTTGGAAGAGTGGTGGAGGTTACAGTGGAATAAAAAGACAATATCAATGCCTCTTGCAAGAGCTGTGGAGTTCAGAGTGGTTTAACCAGACAGTTTTAATGCCCCTTGGAAGAGACGTGGAGGTCACAGTAGCTTAACAAGACTGTTTTAATGCCCCTTGGAAGAGTGGTGGAGGTTGCAGAGGATTAAAAAGACAATATCAATGCCCATTGGAAGAGTGGTAGATGTCGCAATGGAATAAGAAGTCAAAATCAATGCCCCGTGGAAGGGATGTGAAGGTCACAGTAGCTTCACAAGACGGTTTTAATGACCCTTGGAAGAGAGGTGGAGGTCGCAGTTGATTAAAAAGACAATATCAATGCCCCTTGGAAGAGTGGTGGAGATCGCAGTGGATTAAAAAGACAAAATCAATGCCCCTTGGAAGAGTGGTGGAGGTTACAGTGGAATAAAAAGACAATATCAATGCCTCTTGCAAGAGCTGTGGAGTTCAGAGTGGTTTAAATTGACGATTTTAATGCCCTTTGGAAGAGACGTGGAGGTCACAGTGGATTAAAAAGACAATATCAATGCCCCTTGGAAGAGTGGTGGAGGTCGCAGTGGATTAAAAAGACAATATCAATGCCCCTTGGAAGAGTGGTGGAGGTCGCAGTGTTATAAAAAGACAATATCAATGCCCAGTGGAAGGGATGTGAAGGTCACAGTAGCTTCACAAGACGGTTTTAATGCCCCTTGGAAGAGAGGTGGATGTCGCAGTTGATTAAAAATACAATATCAATGCCCCTTGGAAGAGTGGTGGAGGTCGCAGTGGATTAAAAAGACAAAATCAATGCCCCTTGGAAGAGTGGTGGAGGTTACAGTGGAATAAAAAGACAATATCAATGCCTCTTGCAAGAGCTGTGGAGTTCAGAGTCGTTTAAATTGACGCTTTAATGCCACTTGGAAGAGACTTGGAGGTCACAGTAGCTTAACAAGACAGTTTTAATGCCCCTTGGAAGAGTGGTGGAGGTCGCAGTGGATTAAAATGACATTATCAATGCCCCTTGGAAGAGTGGTGGAGGTCGCAGTGGAAAAAAAAGAAAATATCAATGCCCCTTAGAAGAGTGGTGGAGGTTACAGTGGAAAAAAAAGACAATATCAATGTCCCTTAGAAGAGTGGTGGAGGTCGCAGTGGATTAAAAAGACAATATCAATGCCCCTTGGAAGAGTGGTGGAGGTCGCAGTGGAATAAAAAGACAATATCAATGACCCGTGGAAGGGAGGTGGAGGTTACAGTAGCTTAACAAGACGGTTTTAATGCCCCTTGGAAGAGTGGTGGAGGTCGCAGTGGAAAAAAAAGACAATATTAATGCCCCTTGGAAGAGTGGTGGAGGTCGCAGTGGATTAAAAAGACAATATCAATGCCCCTTGGAAGAGTGGTGGAGGTCGCAGTGTTATAAAAAGACAATATCAATGCCCAGTGGAAGGGATGTGAAGGTCACAGTAGCTTCACAAGACGGTTTTAATGCCCCTTGGAAGAGAGCTGGAGGTCGCAGTTGATTAAAAAGACAATATCAATGCCCCTTGGAAGAGTGGTGGAGGTCGCAGTGGATTAAAAAGACAAAATCAATGCCCCTTGGAAGAGTGATGGAGGTTACCGTGGAATAAATGACAATATCAATGCCCCGTGGAAGAGTGGTGGAGATCGTTGTGGATTTAAAAACAATATCAATGCCCCTTAGAAGACTGGTGGAGGTCGCAGTGGAATAAAAAGACAATATCCATGCCTCTTGGAAGATTGGTGGAGGTTAGAGTGGAATAAAAAGACAATATCAATCCCCCTTGGAAGAGTGGTGGAGGTTACAGTGGAATAAAAAGACAATATCAATGCCCTGTGTAAGAAACTTGGATGTCACAGTAGCTTAACAAGACGGTTTTAATGCCCATTGGAAGAGTCGTGGACGTCGCAGAGGAATAAAAAGGCAATGTCTTTGCACTTGGAAAAGTGCAGAAGGTTACAATGGAATAAAAAGACATTGTCAATGCCCCTTGGAAGAGCTGTGGTGCTCAGAGCGGTTTAACCAGACAGTTTTAATGCCCCTTGAAAGAGACTTGGAGGTCACAGTGGCTTAACAAGACGGTTTTAATGCCCCTTGGAAGATTGGTGGAGGTCGCAATGGAATAAAAAGACAATATCAATGCCCCGTGGAAGGGACGTGAAGGTCACAGTAGCATAACAAGATGGTTTTAATGCCCATCGGAAGAGTGGTGGAGGTCACAGTGGATAAAAAAGACAATATCAATGCCCCTTGGAAGAGTGGTGGAGGTCGCAGTGGAAAACAGAGACAATTTCAATGCCCCTTGGAAGAGTGGTGGAGGTTACAGTCGAATAAAAAGACAATATCAACGCCTCTTGGAAGAGCTGTGGAGTACAGAGTGGTTTAACCAGATGGTTTAATGCCCCTTGGAAGAGTGGTGGAGGTTACAGTCGAATAAAAAGACAATATCAATGCCTCTTGGAAGAGCTGCTTAGTTCAGAGTGGTTTAACCAGAAGGTTTTAATGCCCCTTGGAAGAGACGTGGAGGCCACAGTAGTTTATCAAAACTGTTTTAATGCCCCTTGGAAGAGTGGTGGAGGTCGCAGTGGAATATAAAGACAATATCAATTCCACTTGGAAGAGATGTGGAGGTCGCAGTGGAAGAAAAAGACAATATCAATGCCTAGTGGAAGAGACGTGGAGGTCACAGTAGCTTAACAATATGGTTTTAATGCCCCTTGGAAGAGAGGTGGAGGTCGCAGTGGAATAAAAAGACAATATCAATGCCCCTTGGAAGAGTAGTGGAGGTTACAGTGGAATAAAAAAACAATATCAATGACCCTTGGAAGAGTGGTGGAGGTCGCAGTGGAATAAAAAGACAATATTAATGCCCCTTGGAAGATTGGTGGAGGTCGCAGTAAATTAAAAAGACAATATCAATGCCCCTTGGAAGAGTGGTGCAGGTTACAGTGGAATAAAAAGGCAATATCAATGGCCCTTGGATGAGCTGTGGAGTTCACAGTGGTTTAACCAGAAGGTTTTAAGGCTCCGTGGAAAAGACGTGGAGGTCACAGTAGCTAAACAAGACGGTTTTAATGCTTCTTGGAACAGAGATGGAGGTCGCAGTGGATTAAAAAGACAAAATCAATGCCCTTTGGAAGAGTGGTGGAGGTTAGAGTGGAATAAAAAGACAATATCAATGCCTCTTGCAAGAGCTGTGGAGTTCAGAGTGGTTTAAATTGACGGTTTTAATGCCCCTTGGAAGAGACGTGGAGGTCACAGTAGCTTAAAAAGATGGTTTTAATGCCCCTTGGAAGAGTGGTGGAGTTTGCAGTGGATTAAAAATACATTATCGATTCCACTTGGAAGAGTGGTGGAGGTCGCAGTGGAATAAAAAGAAAATATCAACGTCCCTTAGAAGAGTGGTGGAGATTACATTGGAAAAAAAAGACAATATCAATGTTCCTTGGAAGAGGGGTGGAGGTCGCAGTGGAAAAAAAAGACAATATCAATGTCCCTTGGAAGAGTGGTGGAGGTCGCAGTGGATTAAAAAGACAATATCACTGCCCCTTGGAAGAGTAGTGGAGGTCGCAGTGGAATAAAAAGACAATATCAATGCCCGTGGAAGGGACGTGGAGATCACAGTAGCTTAACAAGACGGTTCTAATGCCTCTTGGAAGAGTGGTGGAGCTTGCAGTGGAAAAAAAAGACAATATCAATGCCTCTTGGAAGAGCTGTGGAGTTCAGAGTGGTTTAACCATGCGGTTTTAATGCCCCTTTGAAGAGACATGGAGGTCACAGAAGCTTATCAAGACTGTTTTAAAGCCCCTTGGAGGAGTGGTTGAGGTCGCAGTGGATTAAAAAGACAATATCAATGCCCCTTGGAAGAGTGGTGGAGGTTACAGTGGAATAAAAAGACAATATCAATGCCCCTTGGAAGAGTGGTGGAGGTTACAGTGGAATAAAAAGACAATATTAATGTCCCTTGGAAGAATGGTGGAGGTTACTGTGGAATAAAAAGGCAATATCAATGCCCCTTGGAAGAGTGGTGGAGATTCCAATTAAATAAAAAGACAATATCATTGCCCCTTGGGAGAGACGTGGAGGTCACAGTGGAATATAAAGACAATATTAATGCCCCTTGGAGGAGTGGTGGAGGTCGCAGTAAAGTAAAAAGACAATATCAATGCCCCTTGGAAGAGTGGTGGAGGTTAGAGTGGAATAAAAAGACAATATCAATGCCCCTTGGAAGAGCTGTGGAGTTCACAGTGGTTTAACCAGAAAGTTTTAATGCAAAGTGGAATAGACATGGAAGTCACAGTAGCTTAACAAGACGGATTCAATGCTTCTTGGAAGAGTGATGGAGGTCGCAGTGGATTAAAAACACAATATCAATGCCCCTTGGAAGAGTGGTGGAGGTTACAGTGGAATAAGAAGACAATATCAATGCCCCGTGGAATAGACATTGACGTGACAGTAGCTTAACAAGACGGTTTTATTGCCCCTTGGAAGAGTGGTGGAGGTCGCAGTGGATTTAAAAGACAATATCAATGCCCATTGGAAGAGGGGTTAAGGTCGCAGTAGAATGAAAAGACAAAATCAATGCCCCTTGGAAGAGTGGAAGAGTTTTGGAGGTTGCAGTGGAAAAAAAAAACAAGATCAATGCCCCTTGGAAGAGATGTGGAATTCAGAGTGGTTTTACCACACGGTTTTAAAGCCCCTTGGAAGAGACGTGGCGGTCACAGTAGCTTAACAAGACTGTTTTAATGCCATTGGAAGAGTGGTGGAGGTCGCAGTGCATTAAAAAGACAATATCAATGCCCTTTGGAAGAGTGGTGGAGGTCGCAGTGGATTAAAAAGACAATATCAATGCCGCTTGGAAGAGTGGTGGAGGTTGCAGAGGTATAAAAGAAAATATCAATGCCCCGTGGAAGAGTTGTGGAGGTCACTGTAGCTTAACAAGATGGTCTTAATGCCGCTTGGAAGAGTGGTGGAAGTCGCAGTGGAATAAAAAGACTATGTCAATACCCCTTGGAAGAGTGGTGGAGGTTAGAGTGGAATAAATAGACAATACCAGTGCTCCTTGGAAGAGCTGTGGAGTTCAGAGTGGTTTAAATTGAGGGTTTTAATGCCCCTTGGAAGAGACGAGGAGGTCACAGTGGATTAAAAAGACAATATCAATACCCCTTGGAGGAGTGGTGGAGGTCGCAGTGGATTAAAAAGACAATATCAATGCCCCTTGGAAGAGTGGTGGAGGTCGCAGTGGAATAAAAAGACAATATCAATGCCCCGTGGAAGGGACGTGGAGGTCACAGTAGCTTCGCAAGAAGGTTTTAATGCACCTTGGAAGAGAGGTGGAGGTCGCAGTTGATTAAAAAGACAATATCAATGCCCCTTGGAAGAGTGGTGGAGGTCGCAGTGGAATAAAAAGACAATATCAATGACCTTGGTAGAGTGGTGGAGGTCGCAGTTGATTAAGAAGACAATATCAATGCCATTTGGAAGAGTGGTGAAGGTCGCAGTGGAATAAAAAGACAATATCAATGCCCCGTGGAAGAGTTGTGGAGGTCACTGTAGCTTAACAAGATGGTCTTAATGCCGCTTGGAGGAGTGGTGGAGGTCGCAGTGGAATAAAAAGACAATGTCAATACCCCTTGGATGAGTGGTGGAGGTTAGAGTGGAATAAAAAGACAATATTAATGTCCCTTGGAAGAATGGTGGAGGTTACAGTGGAATAAAAAGGCAATATCAATGCCCCTTGGAAGAGTGGTGGAGGTTCCAATTAAATAAAAAGACAATATCATTGCCCCTTGGAAGAGACGTGGAGGTCACAGTTGAATAAAAAGACAATATCAATACATCTTGGAAGAGCTGTGGAGTTCAGAGTGGTTTAACCATGCGGTTTTAATGCCCCTTGGAATAGACGTGGAGGTCACAGTAGCTTAACAACACTGTTTTAATACCCCTTGGAAGAGTGGTGGAGATCGTTGTGGATTTAAAAGACAATATCAATGCCCCTTAGAAGACTGGTGGAGGTCGCAGTGGAATAAAAAGACAATATCCATGCCTCTTGGAAGATTGGTGGAGGTTAGAGTGGAATAAAAAGACAATATCAATCCCCCTTGGAAGAGTTGTGGAGGTTACAGTGGAATAAAAAGACAATATCAATGCCCTGTGTAAGAAACTTGGAGGTCACAGTAGCTTAACAAGATGGTTTTAATGCCCCTTGGAAGAGTCGAGGATGTCACAGAGGAATAAAAAGACAATATCAATGCACTTGGAAGAGTGCAGAAGGTTACAATGGAATAAAAAGACATTGTCAATGCCCCTTGGAAGAGCTGTGGAGCTCAGAGCGGTTTAACCAGACGGTTTTAATGCACCTTGGTAGAGACTTGGAGGTCACAGTAGCTTAACAAGATGGTTTTAATGCCCTTTGGAAGAGTGGTGGAGGTCACAATGGAATAAAAAGACAACATCAATACCCTGTGCAAGGGACGTGGAGGTCACAGTAGCATAACAAGACGGTTTTAATGCCCATTGGAAGAGTGGTGGAGGTCGCAGTGGATAAAAAAGACAATATCAAAGACCCTTGGAAGAGTGGTGGAGGTCGCAGGGGAAAACAGAGACAATATCAATGCACCTTGGAAGAGCTGTGGAGTACAGAGTGGTTTAACCAGACGGTTTAATGCCCCTTGGAAGAGTCGTGGAGGTCACAGTAGCTTATCAAGACTGTCTTAATGCCCCTTGGAAGAGTGGTGGAGTTAGCAGTGGAAAAAAAAACAATATCAGTGCCCCTTGGAAGAGCTGTGGAGTTCACAATGGTTTAAATTCACTGTTTTAATACCCCTTGGAAGAGACGTGGAGGTCACAGTAGCTTAACCACACGGTTTTAATGCCCCTTGGAAGAGTGGTGGAGGTCGCAGAAGATTAAAAAGACATTATCGTTGCCCCTTGGAAGAGTGGTGGAGGTCGCATTGGAATAAAAAGAAAATATCAATGCCCCTTAGAAGAGTTTATGGAGGTTACAGTGGAAAAAAAAGACAATATCAATCTTCCTTGGAAGAGGGGTGAAGGTCGCAGTGGATTAAAAAGACAATATCAATGTCCCCTGGAAGAGTGGTGGAGGTCGCAGTGGATTAAAAAGACAATATCAATGCCCCTTGGAAGAATAGTGGAGGTCGCAGTGGAATAAAAACACAATATCAATGCTCCGTGGAAGGGACGTGGAGGTCACAGTAGCTTAACAAGACGGTTTTATTGCCCCTTGGAAGAGTGCTGGAGGTCGCAGTGGATTAAAAAGACTATCAAATCCGCTTGGAAGAGTGGTGGAGCTTGCAGTGGAAAAAAAAGACAATATCAATGCCCTTTGGAAGAGTGGTGGAGGTTACAGTTGAATAAAAAGACAATATCAATACATCTTGGAAGGGCTATGGAGTTCAGAGTGGTTTAACCATGCGGTTTTAATGCCCCTTGGAAGAGACGTGGAGGTCACAGAAGCTTATCAAGACTGTTTTCAAGCCCCTTGGAGGAGTGGTAGAGGTCGCAATGGATTAAAATGACAATATCAATGCCCCTTGGAAGAGTGGTGGAGGTTAGAGTGGAATAAAAAGACAATATCAATGCCCCTTGGAAGAGTGGTGGAGGTTACAGTGGAATGAAAAGACAATATCAATGTCCCTTGGAAGAATGGTGGAGGTTGCAGTGGAATAAAAAGACAATATCAATGCCCCTTGGAAGAGTGGTGGAGGTTCCAATTAAATAAAAAGACAATATTAATGCCCCTTGGAAGAGACGTGGAGGTCACAGTGGAATAAAAAGACAATATTAATGCCCCTTGGAAGAGTGGTGGAGGTCACAGTAAAATAAAAAGACAATATCAATGCCCCTTGGAAGAGTGGTGGAGGTTAGAGTGGAATAAAAAGACAATATCAATGCCCCTTGGAAGAGCTGTGGAGTTCACAGTGGTTTAACCAGAAATTTTTAATGCACCGTGGAATAGACGTGGAGGTCACAGTACCTTAACAAGACGGTTGCAATGCTTCTTGGAAGAGTGATGGAGGTCGCAGTGGATTAAAAAGACAATATCAATGCCCCTTGGAAGAGTGGTGGAGGTTAGAGTGGAATAAAAAGACAATATCAATGCCCCTTGGAAGAGTGGTGGAGGTTACATTGGAATGAAAAGACAATATCAATGTCCCTTGGAAGAATGGTGGAGGTTACAGTGGAATAAAAAGACAATATCAATGCCCCTTGGAAGAGTGGTGGAGGTTCCAATTAAATAAAAAGACAATAGCAATGCCCCTTGGAAGAGACGTGGAGGTCACAGTGGAATAAAAAGACAATATTAATGCCCCTTGGAAGAGTGGTGGAGGTCACAGTAAAATAAAAAGACAATATCAATGCCCCTTGGAAGAGTGGTGGAGGTTAGAGTGGAATAAAAAGACAATATCAATGCCCCTTGGAAGAGCTGTGGAGCTAAGAGCAGTTTAACCATACGGTTTTAATACCCCTTAGAAGAGACTTGGAGGTCACAGTAGCTTAACAAGACAGTTTTAATGCCCCTTGGAAGTGTGGTGGAGGTCGCAATGGAATAAAAAGACAACATCAATGCCCCTTGGAAGGGACGTGGAGGTCACAGTAGAATAACAAGACGGTTTTAATGCCCATTGGAAGAGTGGTGGAGGTCGCAGTGGATAAAAAAGACAATATCAAAGCCCCTTGGAAGAGTGGTGGAGGTCGCAGGGGAAAACAGAGACAATATTAATGCCCCTTGGAAGAGTGGTTGAGGTTACAGTCGAATAAAAAGACAATATCAATACCTCTTGGAAGAGCTGTGGAGTACAGAGTGGTTTAACCAGACGGTTTAATGCCCCTTGGAAGAGACGTGGAGTTCACAGTAGCTTATCAAGACTGTCTTAATGCCCCTTGGAAGAGTGGTGGAGGTCGCAGTGGAATAAAAAGAAAATATTAATGCCCCTTGGAAGAGTGGTGGAGGTCGCAGTAAAATAAAAAGACAATATCAATGCCCATTGGAAGAGTGGTGGAGGTTACAGTGGAAAAAAAGACAATATCAATGCCCCTTGGAAGAGCTGTGGAGTTCACAGTGGTTTAAATTGACGGTTTTAATACCCCTTTTCAAAGAGACGTGGAGGTCACAGTAGCTTAACCACACGGTTTTAATGCCCCTTGGAAGAGTGGTGGAGGTCGCAGTAGATTAAAAAGACATTATCGTTGCCCCTTGGAAGAGTGGTGGAGGTCGCAGTGGAATAAAAAGAAAATATCAGTGCCCCTTAGAAGAGTTTGTGGAGGTTACAGTGGAAAAAAAAGACAATATCAATCTTCCTTGGAAGAGGGGTGAAGGTCGCAGTGGATTAAAAAGACAATATCAATGTCCCTTGGAAGAGTGGTGGAGGTCGCAGTGGATTAAAAAGACAATATCAATGCCCCTTGGAAGAATGGTGGAGGTCGCAGTGGAATAAAAACACAATATCAATGCCCCGTGGAAGGGACGTGGAGGTCACAGTAGCTTAACAATACGGTTTTATTGCCCCTTGGAAGAGTGGTGGAGGTCGCAGTGGATTAAAAATACTATCAAATCCCCTTGGAAGAGTGGTGGAGCTTGCAGTGGAAAAAAAAGACAATATCAATGCCCTTTGGAAGAGTGGTGGAGGTTACAGTTGAATAAAAAGACAATATCAATACATCTTGGAAGAGCTGTGGAGTTCAGAGTGGTTTAACCATGCGGTTTTAATGCCCCTTGGAAGAGACGTGGAGGTCACAGAAGATTATCAAGACTGTTTTAAAGCCCCTTGGAGGAGTGGTAGAGGTCGCAGTGGATTAAAAAGACAATATCAATGCCCCTTGGAAGAGTGGTGGAGGTTAGAGTGGAATAAAAAGACAATATCAATGCCCCTTGGAAGAGTGGTGGAGGTTACTGTGGAATAAAAAGACAATATCAATGTCCCTTGGAAGAATGGTGGAGGTTGCAGTGGAATAAAAAGACAATATCAATGCCCCTTGGAAGAGACGTGGAGGTCACAGTGGAATAAAAAGACAATATTAATGCCCCTTGGAAGAGTGGTGGAGGTCACAGTAAAATAAAAGACAATATCAATGCCCCTTGGAAGAGTGGAGGAGGTTAGAGTGGAATAAAAAGACAATATCAATGCCCCTTGGAAGAGCTGTGGAGTTCACAGTGGTTTAACCAGAAAGTTTTAATGCACCGTGGAATAGACGTGGAGGTCACAGTACCTTAACAAGACGGTTGGAATGCTTCTAGGAAGAGTGATGGAGGTCGCAGTGGATTAAAAAGACAATATCAATGCCCCTTGGAAGAGAGGTGGAGGTTAGAGTGGAATAAAAAGACAATATCAATGCCCCTTGGAAGAGTGGTGGAGTTTACGGTGGAATAAAAAGACAATATCAATGCCCCTTGGAAGAGTGGTAGAGGTTCCAATTAAATAAAAGGACAATATCAATGCCCCTTGGAAGAGACGTGGAGTTCACAGTGGAATAAAAAAGACAATATTAATGCCCCTTGGAAGAGTGGTGGAGGTCACAGTAAAATAAAAAGACAATATCAATGCCCCTTGGAAGAGTGGTGGAGGTTAGAGAGGATTAAAAAGACAATATCAATGCCCCTTGGAAGAGCTGTGGAGCTAAGAGCGGTTTAACCAGACGGTTTTAATGCCCCTTGGAAGAGACTTGGAGGTCACAGTGGCTTAACAAGACAGTTTTAATGCCCCTTGGAAGAGTGGTGGAGATTGCAATGGAATAAAAAGACAACATCAATGCCCCGTGGAAGGGACGTGGAGGTCACAGTAGCATAACAAGACGGTTTTAATACCCATTGGAAGAGTGGTGGAGGTCGCAGTGGATAAAAAAGACAATATCAAAGCCCCTTGGAAGAGTGGTGGAGGTCGCAGGGGAAAACAGAGACAATATTAATGCCCCTTGGAAGAGTGGTTGAGGTTATAGTCGATTAAAAAGACAATATCAATTCCTCTTGGAAGAGCTGTGGAGTACAGAGTGGTTTAGCCAGATGGTTTAATGCCCCTTGGAAGAGAAGTGGAGGTCACAGTAGCTTACCAAGACTGTTTTAATGCCCCTTGGAAGAGTGGTGGAGGTCGTAGTGGAATAAAAAGACAATATTAATGCCCCTTGGAAGAGTGGTGGAGGTCTCTGTAAAATAAAAAGACAATATCAATGCCCCTTGGAAGAGTGGTGGAGGTTACAGTGGAATAAAAAGACAATATCAATGACTCTTGCAAGAGCTGTGGAGTTCAGAGTAGTTTAAATTGACAGTTTTAATGCCCCTTGGAAGAGACGTGGAGGTCACAGTAGCTGAACAAGACGGTTTTAATGCCCCTTGGAAGAGTGGTGGAGGTTACAGTCGAATAAAAAGACAATATCAATGCCTCTTGGAAGAGCTGTAGAGTTCAGAGTGGTTTAACCAGACGGTTTTAATGCACCTTGGAAGAGATGTGGAGGTCACAGTAGCTTATCAAAACTGTTTTAATGCCCCTTGGAAGAGTGGTGGAGGTCGCAGTGGATTAAAAAGACAATATCAATGACCCCTTAGAAGAGTGGTGGAGGTCGCAGTGGAATAAAAATACAAAATCAATTCCACTTGGAAGAGATATGGAGGTCGCAGTGGAATAAAAAGACAATATCAATGCCTCGTGGAAAAGACTTGGAGGTCACAGTAGCTTAACAAGATGGTTTTAATTCCCCTTGGAAGAGAGGTGGAGGTCGCAGGGGAATAAAAAGACAATATCAATGCCCCTTGGAAGAGTGATGGAGGTTACAGTGGAATAAAAAGACAATATCAATGACCCTTGGAAGAGTGGTGGAGGTCGCAGAGGATTAAAAAGACTATCAAATTCCCTTGGAAGAGTGGTGGAGCTCGCAGTGGAAAAAAAAGACAATATCAATGCCCCTTGGAAGAGTGGTGGAGGTTACAGTTGAATAAAAAGACAATATCAATGAATCTTAGAAGAGCTGTGGAGTTCAGATTGGTTTAACCATGCGGTTTTAAGGCCCCTTGGAAGAGACATGGAGGTCACAGAAGCTTATCAAGACTGTTTTAAAGCCCCTTGAAGGAGTGGTAGAGGTCGCAGTGGATTAAAAGACAATATCAATGCCCCTTGGAAGAGTGGTGGAGGTTAGAGTGGAATAAAAAGACAATATCAATGTCCCTTGGAAGAATGGTGGAGGTTGCAGTGGAATAAAAAGACAATATCAATGCCCCTTGGAAGAGTGGTGGAGGTTCCAATTAAATAAAAAGACAATATCAATGCCCCTTGGAAGAGACGTGGAGGTCACAGTGGAATAAAAAGACAATATTAATGCCCCTTGGAAGAGTGGTGGAGGTCACAGTAAAATAAAAGACAATATCAATGCCCCTTGGAAGAGTGGAGGAGGTTAGAGTGGAATAAAAAGACAATATCAATGCCCCTTGGAAGAGCTGTGGAGTTAACAGTGGTTTAACCAGAAAGTTTTAATGCACCGTGGAATAGACGTGGAGGTCACAGTACCTTAACAAGACGGTTGGAATGCTTCTAGGAAGAGTGATGGAGGTCGCAGTGGATTAAAAAGACAATATCAATGCCCCTTGGAAGAGTGGTGGAGGTTAGAGTGGAATAAAAAGACAATATCAATGCCCCTTCGAAGAGTGGTGGAGTTTACGGTGGAATAAAAAGACAATATCAATGCCCCTTGGAAGAGTGGTGGAGGTTCCAATTAAATAAAAGGACAATATCAATGCCCCTTGGAAGAGACGTGGAGTTCACAGTGGAATAAAAAAGACAATATTAATGCCCCTTGGAAGAGTGGTGGAGGTCACAGTAAAATAAAAAGACAATATCAATGCCCCTTGGAAGAGTGGTGGAGGTTAGAGAGGATTAAAAAGACAATATCAATGCCCCTTGGAAGAGCTGTGGAGCTAAGAGCGGTTTAACCAGACGGTTTTAATGCCCCTTGGAAGAGACTTGGAGGTCACAGTGGCTTAACAAGACAGTTTTAATGCCCCTTGGAAGAGTGGTGGAGATTGCAATGGAATAAAAAGACAACATCAATGCCCCGTGGAAGGGACGTGGAGGTCACAGTAGCATAACAAGACGGTTTTAATACCCATTGGAAGAGTGGTGGAGGTCGCAGTGGATAAAAAAGACAATATCAAAGCCCCTTGGAAGAGTGGTGGAGGTCGCAGGGGAAAACAGAGACAATATTAATGCCCCTTGGAAGAGTGGTTGAGGTTATAGTCGATTAAAAAGACAATATCAATTCCTCTTGGAAGAGCTGTGGAGTACAGAGTGGTTTAGCCAGATGGTTTAATGCCCCTTGGAAGAGAAGTGGAGGTCACAGTAGCTTACCAAGACTGTTTTAATGCCCCTTGGAAGAGTGGTGGAGGTCGTAGTGGAATAAAAAGACAATATTAATGCCCCTTGGAAGAGTGGTGGAGGTCTCTGTAAAATAAAAAGACAATATCAATGCCCCTTGGAAGAGTGGTGGAGGTTACAGTGGAATAAAAAGACAATATCAATGACTCTTGCAAGAGCTGTGAAGTTCAGAGTAGTTTAAATTGACAGTTTTAATGCCCCTTGGAAGAGACGTGGAGGTCACAGTAGCTGAACAAGACGGTTTTAATGCCTCTTGGAAGAGTGGTGGAGGTTACAGTCGAATAAAAAGACAATATCAATGCCTCTTGGAAGAGCTGTAGAGTTCAGAGTGGTTTAACCAGACGGTTTTAATGCACCTTGGAAGAGATGTGGAGGTCACAGTAGCTTATCAAAACTGTTTTAATGCCCCTTGGAAGAGTGGTGGAGGTCGCAGTGGATTAAAAAGACAATATCAATGACCCCTTAGAAGAGTGGTGGAGGTCGCAGTGGAATAAAAATACAAAATCAATTCCACTTGGAAGAGATGTGGAGGTCGCAGTGGAATAAAAAGACAATATCAATGCCTCGTGGAAAAGACTTGGAGGTCACAGTAGCTTAACAAGATGGTTTTAATTCCCCTTGGAAGAGAGGTGGAGGTCGCAGGGGAATAAAAAGACAATATCAATGCCCCTTGGAAGAGTGATGGAGGTTACAGTGGAATAAAAAGACAATATCAATGACCCTTGGAAGAGTGGTGGAGGTCGCAGAGGATTAAAAAGACTATCAAATTCCCTTGGAAGAGTGGTGGAGCTCGCAGTGGAAAAAAAAGACAATATCAATGCCCCTTGGAAGAGTGGTGGAGGTTACAGTTGAATAAAAAGACAATATCAATGCATCTTAGAAGAGCTGTGGAGTTCAGATTGGTTTAACCATGTGGTTTTAAGGCCCCTTGGAAGAGACATGGAGGTCACAGAAGCTTATCAAGACTGTTTTAAAGCCCCTTGGAGGAGTGGTAGAGGTCGCAGTGGATTAAAAGACAATATCAATGCCCCTTGGAAGAGTGGTGGAGGTTACAGTGGAATGAAAAGACAATATCAATGCCCCTTGGAAGAGCTGTGGAGCTCAGAGTGGTTTAAATTGATTGATTTAATGCCCCTTGGAAGGGACGTGGAGGTGACAGTAGCTTAACAAGATGGTTTTTATGTCCCTTGGAAGAGTGGTGGAGGTCGCAGTGGATTAAAAAGACAATATGAATGGCCCTTGGAAGAGTGGTGGAGGTCGAAGTGAAATAAAAAGACAATATCAATGCCCCTTGGAAGAGTGATGGAGGTTACAGTGGAATAAAAAGACAATATCAATGCCCCTTGGAAGAATGGTGGAAGTCGCAGTGGAATAAAAAGACAATATCAATGCCCCGTGGAAGGGACGTGGAGGTCACAGTAGCTTATCAAGACGGTTTTATTGCCCCTTGGAAGAGTGGTGGAGGTCGCAGTGGATTAAAAAGACTATCAAATCCCCTTGGAAGAGTGGTGGAGCTCACAGTGGAAAAAAAATACAATATCAATGCCCCTTGGAAGAGTGGTGGAGGTTACAGTTGAATAAAAAGACAATATCAATGCATCTTGGAAGAGCTGTGGAGTTCAGAGTGGTTTAACCATGCGGTCTTAATGCCCCTTGGAAGAGACGTGGAGGTCACAGAAGCTTGTCAAGACTGTTTTAAAGCCCCTTGGAGGAGTGGTAGAGGTCGCAGTGGATTAAAAAGACAATATCAATGCCCCTTGGAAGAGTGTTGGAGGTTAGAGTGGAATAAAAAGACAATATCAATGCCTCTTGGAAGAGTGGTGGAGGTTACAGTGGAATGAAAAGACAATATCAATGTCCCTTGGAAGAATGTTGGAGGTTACAGTGGAATAAAAAGACAATATCAATGCCCCTTGGAATAGTGGTGGAGGTTCCAATTAAATAAAAAGACAATATCAATGCCCCTTGGAAGAGACGTGGAGGTCACAGTGGAATACAAAGACAATATTAATGCCCCTTGGAAGAGTGGTGGAGGTCACAGTAAAATAAAAAGACAATATCAATGCCCCTTGGAAGAGTGGTGGAGGTTAGAGTGGAATAAAAAGACAATATCATTGCCCCTTGGAAGAGCTGTGGAGTTAACAGTGGTTTAACCAGAAAGTTTTAATGCACCGTGGAATAGACGTGGAGGTCACAGTACCTTAACAAGACGGTTGCAATGCTTCTTGGAAGAGTGATGGAGGTAACAGTGGAATAAAAAGACAATATCAATGCCCTGTGTAAGAAACTTGCTGGTCACAGTAGCTTAACAATACGGTTTTAATGCCCCATGGAAGAGTTGTGGACGTCGCAGAGGAATAAAAAGACAATTTCAATGGACTTGGAAGAGTGCAGAAGGTTACAATTGAATGAAAGACATTGTCAATGCCCATTGGAAGAGCTGTGGAGCTCAGAGCGGTTTAACCAGACGGTTTTAATGCCCCTTGGAAGAGACTTGGAGGTCACAGTAGCTTAACAAGACGGTTTTAATGCCCCTTGGAAGAGTGGTGGAGGTCACAGTGGAATAAAAGTACAATATCAATGCCCCTTGAAAAAGTGGTGGAAGTTACAGTGAAATAAAAAGACAATATCAATGCCCCTTGGAAGAGCTGTGGAGTACAGAGTGGTTTAACTAAACGGTTTTAGTGCCCCTTGGAAGAGACGTGGAGGTCACAGTAGCTTAACAATTGGAGGTCGCAGTGGAATAAAAAGACAATATCAATGACCCTTGAAAGAGTGGTGGAGGTTGCAGTGGAATAAAAAGAAAATATCAATGCCTCTTGGAAGAGTGGTGGAGGTTACAGTGGAATAAAAAGACAATATCAATGCCCCGTGGAAGAGACGTGGACATTACAGTAGCCTAACAAGACGGTTTTAATGCCACTTGGCAGAGTGGTGGAGGTGGCAGTGGAATAAAAAGACAATAACAATGCCCTGTGGAAGAGACGTGGAGGTGACAGTAGCTTAACAAGATGGTTTTAATGCCCCTTAAAACAGTGGTAGAGGTTACAGTGGAATAAAAGACAATATGAATGCCCTTTGGAAGAGTGGCGGAGGTCGCAATGGAATAAAAAGACAATATCAATGCCCCTTGGAAGAGTGGTGGAGGTCGCAGTGGAATAACCTCACTGGTACATGCTCTGCATAACTTCTCTGCTTGCTGTGTCTGCTGTAATCTAATGCTCTGCTTTGCTGATTCACCTCACTGGTACATGCTCTGCATAACTTCTCTGCTTTATCTGTCCCACTCCATTCAATACCCACATATGTCTGTCCCTTCCCCACTATAGATCTTATCTGATTTTTAGAGGTGCTAAACTGCAGAGACTAGAGTCCTAGCTCTGTGTTTGATCACCCAGCCATCTCCTTATGAAACGACCCGCTGCTAATTTAGCCATATGCAGCTCCCACAATGCCCTTCAACTGATAGTTTAATGTGCCCTATATATTTAGAAGCTCTGTAAGGGGTGCACGCGTCTTCTTGTGCAAAGTGGCTTCTGAGAAAAGTGGCAGTTATTTCAGAGGCAGTTAGTCAGGGCAGGAGTCAGGTAACCAACACTTTGACCACTTACTCTCTTTTAACTATGTTTCTGTTAGCTCTCACTTTTTCCTCTATAGTCCTCCACTTTCTAGTAACCCCTCAAATCCGTGCACCTAGTAAGAAACTCTTCATCTCCCCCTCCATCCTCCCCATTCATATCACCTCCTCCTCCAAATTATTCCTAAACATTCAATCCTGGATCTCCAAACACAGACATTCACCTCATGCTCTCTCTTGCTCCCACCTGCTAATACTTTCTCTGCTCCTCCTCACTGCTGAAGATATCTCTCCAAATACTGGTCCTCCTCGCCATATCCCCACAGTTACTTCTTCCTCCTATCCACAACCTTCCACAAACTGTCGCAACCCTTCTAACCTCATACCCATCCAACCAATCCCCACTCCCTTAGTTTCTCTAACAGGAGCTCTATGGAACGCTCGCTCTGTCTGCAACAAACTTTCTTTCATCCACGATCTTTTCATCACAAACAAACTTTCCTTCCTCGCCATCACTGAAACCTGGCTCACCCCCTCTGACACAGCCTCCCCAGCTGCACTTTCATATGGCGGATTCCACCTTTCCCACACCCCCCGCCCCAATGGCAAACATGGTGGAGGTGTAGGTTTTCTCCTATCAGAACACTGCGCTTTCAATCAAATCTCACTGTCACCCTCCGTTACACTCCCCTCTTTTGAGGTGCACTGTGAGTGCATCTATTCCCCCTCCAGCCTCCAACTGGCCATCGTTTACCAACCCCCAGGGCAAGCCACCACCTTCTTAGACCACTTCACCACCTGGCTGCTTCACTTCCTCTCCACTGACATCCCCACTATCATAATGGGTGACTTCAACATCCCCATTAACACTTCCCACTCGTCTGTCTCTAAGTTCCTATCTCTCACTTCCTCCTTCGGACTCACTCAATGGTCTTCCACACCCACCCACAAAGATGGCCACACACTGGACCTCGTCTTCACCCGCCTCTGTTCCCTATCTAACCTCTCTAACTCACCTCTCCCTCTCTCTGATCACAGCCTACTTACATTCTCTTCTCTCTCCTCCCCGGGCAACAATCCCCACTCTACAAACTTGCATACCCTCACAGAAATCTCAAACACCTTGACTTACACTCACTCTCTGAATCCCTCCTCCCTATTACAGACATAAATTCCTTACACGATGCAGACGTTGCTGCTGCTTTATATAACACCACAATAGCTGCAGCTCTATACTCAATCGCCCCTCTCACACACACCACATCTCGCACATTCAACAGGCAACCCTGGCACACTAAACTTACTAAAGAACTGCGCCGGGCCTCCAGGGTTGCAGAGCGGAGATGGAAAAGGTCTCACTCCATCGAGCACTTCATCGCATTCAATCAATCCCTCACTAATTTCAAGTCCGCACTCACTACAGCAAAACAAACCTACTTCTCATCTCTCATATCCTCCCTATCTCACAACCCTAAACAGCTATTTAACACTTTCAACTCTCTCCTTCGTCCCCCAGCACCTCCTCCCTCTTCTCTCATCTCAGCCGAGGACTTTGCCTCATTCTTCAAACAGAAGATTGACACCATCAGACAAAACTTTTGCCTAAAGTCCACACAACCCCTCCTCATATCTATTCAACCCTCCTCCTCCAAACCCCACTTCTCCACCATTACAGAAGGTCAAGTCTCCTCTTTACTCTCCAAATCACACCTCACCACCTGCGAACTGGTCCCAATCCCATCCCACCTCATCACTAACCTTACCACAGTCTTCATCCCAACCCTAACCCAACTCTTCAATCTGTCACTAACAACCGGTGTCTTCCCCGCATGTTTCAAACATGACGCAATCACACCCATCCTCAAAAAGCCCTCCCTTGACCCTTGCTCTCTGACTAGCTACCGCCCCATATCACTCCTCCCCTTTGCCTCAAAACTACTAGAACAACATGTCCACCTTGAACTGTCCTCCCACCTCTCCTCCTGCTCCCTCTTCGACCGCCTGAAATCTGGCTTCCACCGCATCATTCGACTGAAACTGCCCTGACCAAAGTCACCAACGACCTACTAAATGCCAAATCCAAGCGACACTACTCCATCCTCCTCCTTCTGGACCTGTCATCTGCCTTTGACACAGTGGACCATTCCCTCTTACTCCATATTCTCTCATCTCTTGGCATCACGGACTTGGCACGATCTTGGATCTCCTCATACTTAACAGACAGGACATTCAGCGTCACTCTCTCACGCACCACCTCCTCATCTCGCCCCCTATCTGTCGGTGTCCCCCAAGGTTCAGTTCTAGGACCTCTGCTCTTCTCCATCTACACCTTTGGCCTGGGACAGCTCATAGAGTCTCACGGTTTTCAGTATCACCTCTATGCTGACGACACACAGATCTTCCTATCTGTACCCGATATCTCCTCCCTACTAACCAAAATCCCACAATGTCTGTCCGCCATGTCATCCTTCTTCTCTGACAGATTTCTAAAACTCAACATGGATAAAACAGAGTTCATCATCTTTCCACCCTCTTATTCACATCCCCCATCTGACCTAGCCATCAACGTCAATGGCTGTTCACTCTCCCCAGTCCCACAAGCTCGCTGCCTTGAAGTAACCCTGTACTCTGATCTCTCCTTCAAGCCACATATCCAAGCCCTTTCCACTTCCTGCCGTATCCAACTCAAAAACATCTCCCGGATTCGTGCATTCCTCAGCAAAGACTCTGCAAAAACCCTAGTGCATACCCTCATCATATCCCGCCTCGACTACTGCAACCTCCTGCTCCGTGGCCTCCCTTACAACACTCTTGCGCCTATCCAATCTATCCTAAACTCTGCTGCTCGACTAATTCACCTTTCCCTTAGCTATTCCCCGGCCTCTCCTCTCTTTCAATCTCTTCACTAGCTCCCCATTGCCCAGAGAATCCAGTTCAAAACTTTAACCATGGCATACAAAGCCATCCACAACCTGTCTCCCCCATACATCTGTGACCTAGTCTCCCGGTACATACCTGCACACAACCTCCGATCCTCACAAGATCTCCTTCTCTACTCCCCTCTTATCTCCTCCTCCCACAATCGTATACAAGATTTCTCCCGTGCATCCCCCCTACTCTGGAACTCTCTACCCCAACACATCAGACTCTCGCTAACAGTGGAAAACTTCCAAAGAAACATGAAGACCCACCTCTTCCGACAAGCCTTCATCCTGCAGTAACCACCGCTGCAAGACCAGCTCTACCCTCATATAATGTATCCTCATCCATCCCTTCGAGAATGTGAGCCCTCGCGGGCAGGGTACTCGCTCCTCATGTACCAGTCGGTGACTCGTTTTGTTAAGATTATGTAAATGCTTTTGTTATGTATATCACAGGTAAAGTGCCATGGAATAAATGGCGCTATAATAATAAATAATAATAATAATAAAAATAATATTAATAATAAAAAGACAATATCAATTCCCATAGGAAAAGTGGTGGAGGTTACAGTGGAATAAAAAGACAATATCAATGCCCCTTTGATGAGCTGTGGAATTCAGAGTGGTTTAACCAGATGGTTTTAATGCTCCTTGGAAGAGACGTGGAGGTCATAGTAGCTTAATAAGATGTTTTTAATGCCTCTTGGAAGAGTGGTGGAGTTCGCAGTGGTTTAAAAAGACAATATCACTGCCCCTTAGAAGAGTGGTGGAGGTTACATTGGAATAAAAAGACAATATCAATGCCCCGTGGAATAGACATGGAGGTTACAGCAGCTTAACAAGACAGTTTTAATGCCCCTTGGAAGAGCTGTGGAGTTCAGAGTGGTTTAACCAGACGGTTTTAATGCCCATTGGAAGTGACGTGGAGGTCACAGTAGCTTAAAGAGACGTTTTTAATGCCCCTTGGAAAAGTGGTGGAGGTCGCAATGGATTAAAAACACAATATCAATGCACCTTGGAAGAATGATGGAGGTCTAAGTGGAATAAAAAGACAATGTCAATGCCCCTTGGAAGAGTGGTGGAGGTTAGAGTGGAATAAAAAGACAATACCAATGCCCCTTGGAAGAGCTGTACAATTCAGAGTGGTTCAACCATATGGTTTTATTGCCCCTTGGAAGAGACGTGGAGCTCACAGCAGATTAACAAGATGGTTTTAATGCCCCTTGGAAAAGTGGTGGAGGTCACAGTGGATTAAAAAGACAATATCAATGCCCCGTGAAAGAGTGGTGGAGGTTACAGTGAAATAAAAAGACAATATCAATGCCTCTTGAAAGAGCTATGGAGTTCAGAGTGGTTTAACCAGATGGTTTTAATGCCCCTTGGAAGAAAGGTGGAGGTTACAGTGGAATAAAAAGACAATATCAATGCCCCTTGGAAAAGTGGTGGAGGTTACAGTGGAATAAAAAGACAATATCAATGTCCCTTGGAAGAAAGGTGGAGGTTACAGTGGAATAAAAAGACAATATCAATGCCCCTTGGAAAAGTGGTGGAGGTTACAGTGGAATAAAAAGACAATATGAATGCCTCTTGGAAGAGTGGTGTAGGTCACAGTGGAATAAAAAGACAATATGAATGCACCTTGGAAGAGCTGTGGAGTTCACAATGGTTTAGCCAGAAAGTTTTATTGCACCGTGGAATAGACGTGGATGTCACAGTAGATTAACAAGACGGTTTCAATGCTTCTTGGAAGAGTGGTGGAGGTTTCAATGGAATAAAGAGACAATATCAATGACCTGTGTAAGAAACTTGGAGGTCACAGTAGCTTAACAATACGGTTTTAAGGCCCCTTGGAAGAGTCGTGGACGTCGCAGAGGAATAAGAAGACAATATCAATGCCTTGGAAGAGTGCAGATGGTTACAATGGAATAAAAAGACATTGTCAATGCCCCTTGGAAGAGCTGTGGAGCTCAGAGCGGTTTAACCAGACGGTTTTAATGCCGCTTGGGAGAGACTTGGAGGTCACAGTAGCTTAGCAAGACGGTTTTAATGCCCCTTGGAAGAGTGGTGGTAGTCACAGTGGAATAAAAATACTATATCAATGCGCCTTGAAAGAGTGGTGGAAGTTACAGTGAAATAAAAAGACAATATCAATGCCCCTTGGAAGAGCTTTGGAGTACAGAGTGGTTTAACCAAACGGTTTTAGTGCCCCTTGGAAGAGACGTGGAGGTCACAGTAGCTTAACAAGACGGTTTTAATGCCCCTTGGAAGAGTGGTGGAGGTCGCAGTGGATTAGAAAGACAATATCAATGCCACTTGGAAGAGTGGTGAAGGTCCCAGTGGAATAAATAGACAATATCAATGCTCCTTGGAAGAGTGGTGGAGGTTACAGTGGAATAAAAAGACAGTATCAATGCCCCGTGAAAGAGACGTGGAGGTCACAGTAGCTTAACAAGACGACTTTATTGCCCCTTGGAAGAGAGGTGGAAGTTGCAGTGGAATAAAAAGACAATATCAATGCCCCTTGGAAGAGTGCTGGAGGGTGCATTGGAATAAAAAGACAATATCAATGCCCCTTGCAAGAGCTGTGGAGTTCAGAGTGGTTTAAATTGACGGTTTTATTGCCCCGTCGAATTGACGTGGAGGTCAAAGTAGCTTAACAACACGGTTTTAATGCCCCTTGAACGAGTGGTGGATGTTACAGTGGAATTAAAAGACAATACCAATGCCCCGTGGAAGAGACGTGGAGGTCACAGTAGCTTGACAAGATGGTTTTAATGCCCCTTGGAGGAATGGTGAAGGTCGCAGTGGAATAAAAAGACAATAATAATGCCCCTTAGAAGAGCTGCGGAGTTCAGAGTGGAATAACCAGACGGTTTTAACGCCCCTTGGAAGAGACGTTGTGGTCACAGTAACTTATCAAGACGGCTTTATTGTCCCCTGGTAGAGTGGTGGAGGTCGCAGTGGATTAAAAAGACAATATTAATGCCCCTTGGAGGAGTGGTGCAGGTCGCAGTGGAGTAAAAAAACAATATAAATGCCCCTTGGAAGATTGGTGGAGGTTACAATTGAATAAAAAGACAATAATAATGCCCCTTCGAAGACACGTGGAGGTCACAGTAGCTTAAGAAGATGGATTTAATGCCCCTTGGAGAGTGGTGGAGGTCGCAGTGGAATAAAAAGACAATATCAATGCCCCTTGGAAGAGTGGGGGAGGCTAGAGTGGTATAAAAAGACAATACAAATGCCCCTTGGAAGAGCTGTGGAGTTCAGAGAGGTTTAACCAGATGGTTTTAATGCCCCTTGGAAAAGATTTTGACGTCACAGTAGCTTAACAAGACCGTTTTAATGCCCCTTGGAAGAGTGGTGGAGGTCACAGTGGATTTAAAAGACAATATCAATGCCCCTTGGAAGAGTGGTGGAGGTTGCAGTGGAATAAAAAGACAAAATCAATGCCCCTTGGAAGAGTCATGGAGGTTAGAGTGGTATAAAAAGACAATACAAATGCCCCTTGGAAGAGCTGTGGAGTTCAGAGTGGTTTAAACAGATGGTTTTAATGCCCATTGGAAGAGATTTCGACGTCACAGTAGCTTAACAAGACCGTTTTAATGCCCCTTGGTAGAGTAGTGGAGGTCGCAGTGGATTAAAACGACAATATCAATGCCCCTTGGAAGAGTGGTGGAGGTTGCAGTGGAATAAAAAGACAATATCAATGCCCCTCGGAAGAGCTGTGGAGTTCAGAGTGGTTTAATCAGACGGTTTTAATGCCCCTTGGAAGAGACGTGGAGGTCACAGTAGCTTAACAAGACTGTTTTAATGCACCTTGGAAGAGTGGTGGAGGTCGCAGTGCATTAAAAAGACAAAATCAATGCTCTTTGGAAGAGTGGTGGAGGTTACAGTGGAATAAAAGACAATATCAATGCCCCGTGGAAGAGTTGTGGAAGTCACTGTAGCTCAACAAGATGGTCATAATGCCGCTTGGAAGAGAGGTGGAGGTCGCAGTGGAATAAAAAGACAATGTCAATGCCCCTTGGAAGAGTGCTGGAGGTTAGAGTGGAATAAAAAGACAATGCAAATGCCCCTTGGAAGAGCTGTGGAGTTCAGAGTGGTTTAACCAGATGGTTTTAATGCCCTTGGAAGAGACTTCGACGTCACAGTAGCTTAACAAGACGGTTTTAATGCCCCTTGGAAGAGTGGTGGAGGTCGTAGTGGATTAAAAAGACAATATCAATGCCCCTTGGCAGAGTGGTGAAGGTCGCAGTGGAATAAAAAGACAAAATCAATGCCCCTTGGAAGAGTGGTGGAGGTTACAGTGGAATAAAAAGGCAATATCAATGCTCCTCGGAAGAGCTGTGGAATTCAGAGTGGTTTAACCAGACGGTTTTAATGCCCCTTGGAAGAGACGTTGAGGTCACTGTAGCTTAACAAGACTGTTTTAATGCCCCATGGAAGAGTGGTGGAGGTCGGAGAGGATTAAAAAGACAATATCAATGCCCCTTAGAAGATAGGTTGAAGTCGCAGTGGAATAAAAAGACAATATCAATGCCCCTTGGAAGAGTGGTGGAGGTTACAGTGGAATAAAATGACAATATCAGTGCCCCGTGGAATAGACATGGACGTCACAGTAGCTTAATAAGACGGTTTTAATGCCCCTTGGAAGAGTGGTGGAGATCGCAGTGGATTAAAAAGACAATATCAATGCCCCTTAGGAGATAGGTTGAAGTCGCAGTGGAATAAAAAGACAATATCAATGCCCTTTGGAAGAGTGGTGGAGGTTACAGTGGAATAAAAGACAATATCAATGCCCCGTGGAAGAGTTGTGGAGGTCACTGTAGCGTAACAAGATGGTCTTAATGCCGCTTGGAAGACTGGTGGAGGTTGCAGTGGAATAAAAAGACAATGTCAATGCCCCTTGGAAGAGTGGTGGAGGTTAGAGGGAAATAAAAAGACAATACAAATGCCCCTTGGAAGAGCTGTGGAATTCAGAGTGGTTTAACCAGATGGTTTTAATGCCCTTGGAAGAGACTTCGACGTCACAGTAGCTTAACAAGACGGTTTTAATGCCCCTTGGAAGAGTGGTGGAGGTCGCAGTGGATTAAAAAGACAATATCAATGCCCCTTGGCAGAGTAGTGAAGGTCGCACTGGAATAAAAAGACAAAATCAATGCCACTTGGAAGAGTGGTGGAGGTTACAGTGGAATAAAAAGATAATATCAATGCTCCTCGGAAGAGCTGTGGAGCTCAGAGTGGTTTAACCAGACGGTTTTAATGCCCCTTGGAAGAGACGTGGAGGTCACAGTAGCTTAACAAGACTGTTTTAATGCCCCATGGAAGAGTGGTGGAGGTCGGAGAGGATTAAAAAGACAATATCAATGCCCCTTAGAAGATAGGTTGAAGTCTCAGTGGAATAAAAAGACAATATCAATGCCCCTTGGAAGAGAGGTGGAGGTTACAGTGGAATAAAATGACAATATCAGTGCCCCGTGGAATGGACATGGACGTCACAGTAACTTAATAAGACGGTTTTAATGCCCCTTGGAGGAGTGGTGGAGATCGCAGTGGATTAAAAAGACAATATCAATGCCCCTTAGAAGATAGGTTGAAGTCGCAGAGGAATAAAAAGACAATATCAATGCCCTTTGGAAGAGTGGTGGAGGTTACAGTGGAATAAAAGACAATATCAATGCCCCTTGGAAGAGTTGTTGAGGTCACTGTAGCTTAACAAGATGTTCTTAATGCCGCTTGGAAGAGTGGTGGAGGTCGCAGTGGAATAAAAAGACAATTTCAATGCCCCTTGGAAGAGTGGTGAAGGTTAGAGGGAAATAAAAAGACAATACAAATGCCCCTTGGAAGAGCTGTGGAGTTCAGAGTGGTTTAAATTCACGGTTTCAATGCCCCTTGGAAGAGACGTGGAGGTCGCAGTGGATTAAAAAGTCAATATCAATGCCCATTGGAAGAGTGGTGGAGGTCGCAGTGGAATAAAAAGACAATATCAATGCCCCGTGGAAGGGACGTGGAGGTCACAATAGCTAAACAAGACAGTTTTAATGCTTCTTGGAAGAGTGATGGAGGTCGTAGAGGATTAAAAAGACAAAATCAATGCCCCTTGGAAGAGTGGTGGAGGTTACAGTGGAATAAAAATACAATATCAATGCCTCTTGCAAGAGCTGTGGAGTTAAAAGTGGTTTAAATTGACGGTTTTAATGCCCCATGGAAGAGATGTGGAGGTCACAGCAGATTAACAAGACGGTTTTAATGCCCCTTGGAAGAGTGGTGGAGGTTACAGTCGAATAAAAATACAATATCAATGCCTCTTGGAAGACCTGTGGAGTTCAGTTTGGTTTAACCAGACGGTTTTAATTCCCCTTGGAAGAGACGTTGAGGTCACAGTAGCTTATCAAAACTGTTTTAATTCCCCTTGGAAGAGAGGTGGAGGTCGCAGTGGATTAAAGATACAATATCAATGCCACTTGGAAGAGTGGTGAAGGTCCCAGTGAAATAAAAAGACAATATCAATGCCCCTTGTAAGAGTGGAGGAGGTTACAGTGGAATAAAAAGACAATATCAATGCCCCGTGAAAGAGACGTGGAGGTCACAGTAGCTTAACAAGACGGTTTTAATGCCCCTTGGAAGACAGGTGGAAGTTGCAGTGGAATAAAAAGATAATATCAATGCCCCTTCGAGGAGTGCTGGAGGTTACATTGGAATAAAAAGACAATATCAAAGCCCCATGCAAGAGCTGTGGAGTTCAGAGTGGTTTAAATTGACGGTTTTAATGCCCCTTGGTAGGGACGCAGAGGTGACAGTAGCTTAGCAAGACGGTCTTAATGCCCCTTGGAAGAGTGGTGGAGGTCGCAGTGGATTAAAAAGACAATTTGAGTGCCACTTGGAAGAGTGGTGGAGGTCGCAGTGGAATAAAAAGACAATATCAATGTCCCTTGGAAGAGTGGTGGAGGTTACAGTTGAATAAAAAGACATTATCAATGCCCCTTGGAAGAGTGATGAAGGTTACTGTGGAATAAAAAGACAATATCAATGAGCCTTGGAAGAGTGGTGGAGATCGCAGTGGAATAAAAAGACATTATCAATGCCCCTTGGAAGAGTGGTGGAGGTCGCAGTGGAATAAAAAGAAAATATCAATGCCCCTTGGACGAGTAGTGGAGGTTATAGTGGAATAAAAAACAATTTCAATGCCCCGTGGAAGAGACGTGGAGGTCACAGTAGCTTAACCAGATGGTTTTAATGCCTGTTGGAGGACTGGTGGAGGTCGCAGTGGAATAAAAAGACAATATCAATGCCCCTTGGAAGAGTTGTGGAGGTTACAGTGGTATAAAAAGACAATATAATGCCCCTTGGAAGAGCTGTGGAGTTCAGAATGGTATAATCAGACAGTTTTAAAGCTCCTTGGAAGATACGTGGAGGTAACAGTAACTTAACAAGACGGTTTTAATGCCCCTTGGAAGAGTGGTGGAGGTCGCAGTGGAATAAAAAAACAATATCAATGCCCCTTGGAAGATTGGTGGAGGTTAAAGTGGAATAAAAAAAGAATATCAATGCCCCGTGGAAGAGTTGTGGAGGTCACTGTAGCTTAACAATATGATTTTAATGGCCCTTGGAAGAGTGGTGGAAGTCGCAGTGGAATAAAAAGACAATGTCAATGCCCCTTGGAAGAGTGGTGGAGGTTAGAGTGGAATAAAAAGACAACACAAATGCCCCTTGGAAGAGCTCTGGAGTTCAGAGTGGTTTAACCAGACGGTTTTAATGCCCCTTGGAAGAGAAGTCGACGTCACAGTAGCATAACAAGACGGTTTTAATGCCCCTTGGAAGAGTGGTGGAGATCGCAGTGGATTAAAAAGACAATATCAATGCCCCTTAGAAGATAGGTTGAAGTTGCAGTGGAATAAAAAGACAATTATCAATGCCCTTTGGAAGAGTGGTGGAGGTTACAGTGGAATAAAAGACAATATCAATGCCCCTTGGAAGAGTTGTGGAGGTCACTGTAGCTTAACAAGATGGTCTTAATGCCGCTTGGAAGAGTGGTGGAGGTCGCAGTGGAATAAAAAGACAATGTCAATGCCCCTTGGAAGAGTGGTGGAGGTTAGAGGGAAATAAAAAGACAATACAAATGCCCCTTGGAAGAGCTGTGGAGTTCAGAGTGGTTTAAATTCACGTTTTCAATGCCCCTTGGAAGAGACGTGGAGGTCGCAGTGGATTAAAAAGACAATATCAATGCCCATTGGAAGAGTGGTGGAGGTCGCAGTGGAATAAAAAGACAATATCAATGCCCCGTGGAAGGGACGTGGAGGTCACAGTAGCTTAACAAGACAGTTTTAATCCCTTTGGTAGAGAGGTGGAGGTCGCAGTTGATTAAAAAGACAATATCAATGCCACTTGGAAGAGTGGTGGAGGTTGCAGTGGAATAAAAAGTCTATATCAATGCCCCTTGGAAGAGTGGTGGAGGTTACAGTCGAATAATAAGACAATATCAGTGCTCCTTGGAAGACCTGTGCAGTACAGAATGGTTTAACCACACGGTTTTATTGCCCCTTGTAAGAGACGTAGAGGTCACAGTAGCTTATCAAGACTGTTTTAATGCCCCTTGGAAGAGTGGTGAAGGTCGCAGTGGTTTAAAAAGACAAAATCACTGCCCCTTGTAAGAGTGCTGGAGATTACAATGGAATAAAAAGACAATATCAATGCCTCTTGCAAGAGCTGTGGAGTTCAGAGTGGTTTAAATTGAGGGCTTTAATGGCCCTTGGAAGAGAAGTGGAGGTCACAGTAGCTTACTAAGACGGTTTTAATGCCACATGGAAAAGTGGTGGAGGTCGCAGTGGATTAAAAAGACAATATCAATGCCCCGAGGAAGAGTGGACGAGGTCGCAGTGGAATAAAATGACAATATCAATGCCCCTTGGAAGAGTGGTGGAGGTTACAGTGGAAAAAAAAGACGATATCAATTCCATGTGGAAGAGACGTGGAAGTCACAGGAGCTTAACAAGATGGTTTTAATGCCCCTAGGAAGAGTGGTGAAGGTCACAGTTGATTAAAAAGACAATATTAATGCCCCTTGGAAGAGTGGTGGAGGATGCAGTGGAATAAAAAGGCAATATCAATGCCCCGTGGAATTGACGTGGAGGTCAAAGTAGCTTAACAACACGGTTTTAATGGCCCTTGGAAGAGTGGTGGAGGTCGCAGTTGATTAAAAAGACAATATAAATGTCCATTAGAAGAGTGGTGGCGGTCGCAATGGAATAAAAAGACAATATCAAAGCCCCTTGGAAGAGCTGTGGAGTTCACAATGGTTTGACCAGAAGTTTTTAAGGCACCGTGGAATAGACGTGGAGGTCACAGTAGCTAAACAAGACAGTTTTAATGCTTCTTGGAAGAGTGATGGAGGTTGTAGAGGATTAAAAAGACAAAATCAATGCCCCTTGGAAGAGTGGTGGAGGTTACAGTGGAATAAAAAGACATTGTCAAAGTTCCTTGGAAGAGCTGTGGAGCTCAGAGCGGTTTAACCAGACGGTTTTAATGCACATTGGAAGAGACTTGGAGGTCACATTAGCTTAACAAGACCGATTTAATGCCCCTTGGAAGAGTGGTGGAGGTCGCAATGGAATAAAAAGACAATGTCAATGACCCGTGGACGGCACATGGAGGTGACAGTAGCATAACAAGACAGTTTTAATGCCCATTGGAAGAGTTGTGGAGGTCGCAGTGGATAAAAAAGACAATATCAAAGCCTATTGGAAGAGTGGTGGAGGTCGCAGTGGAAAACAGACAATATCAATGTCCCTTGGAAGAGTGGTGGAGGTTACAGTCGAATAAAAAGACAATATCAATGCCTCTTGGAAGAGCTGTGGAGTACAGAGTGGTTTAACCAGACGGTTTAATGCCCCTTGGAAGAGACTTGGAGGTCACAGTAGCGTAAGAACATGGTTTTAATGCCCCTTGGAAGAGAGTTAGAGGTCGCAGTGGAATAAAAAGACAATATTAATGCCCCTTGGAAGAGTAGTGGAGGTCTCTGTAAAATAAAAAGACAATATCAATGCCCCTTGGAAGAGTGGTGGAGGTTACAGTGGAATAAAAAGACAATATCAATGCCTCTTGGAAGACCTGTGGAGTTCAGTTTGGTTTAACCAGACGGTTTTAATTCCCCTTGGAAGAGACGTTGAGGTCACAGTAGCTTATCAAAACTGTTTTAATTCCCCTTGGAAGAGAGGTGGAGGTCGCAGTGGATTAAAGATACAATATCAATGCCACTTGGAAGAGTTGTGAAGGTCCCAGTGAAAAAAAAAGACAATATCAATGCCCCTTGAAAAAGTGGTGGAGGTTACAGTGGAATAAAAAGACAATATCAATGCCCCGTGAAAGAGACGTGGAGGTCACAGTAGCTTAACAAGACTGTTTTAATGCCCCTTGGAAGAGAGGTGGAAGTTGCAGTGGAAAAAAAAGATAATATCAATGCCCCTTCGAGGAGTGCTGGAGGTTACATTGGAATAAAAAGACAATATCAAAACCCCATGCAAGAGCTGTGGAGTTCAGAGTGGTTTAAATTGACGGTTTTAATGCCCCTTGGTAGGGACGCGGAGGTGACAGTAGCTTAGCAAGACGGTCTTAATGCCCCTTGGAAGAGTGGTGGAGGTCGCAGTGGATTAAAAAGACAATTTGAATGCCCCTTGGAAGAGTGGTGGAGGTCGCAGTGGAATAAAAAGACTATGTCAATGCCCCTTGGAAGAGTGGTGGAGGTTACAGTTGAATAAAAAGACAATATCAATGCCCCTTGGAAGAGTGATGAAGGTTACTGTGGAATAAAAAGACAATATCAATGAGCCTTGGAAGAGTGGTGGAGGTCGCAGTGGAATAAAAAGACATTATCAATGCCCCTTGGAAGAGTGGTGGAGGTCGCAGTGGAATAAAAAGACAATATCAATGCCCCTTGGACGAGTAGTGGAGGTTATAGTGGAATAAAAGACAATTTCAATGCCCCGTGGAAGAGACGTGGAGGTCACAGTAGCTTAACCAGACGGTTTTAATGCCTGTTGGAGGACTGGTGGAGGTCGCAGTGGAATAAAAAGACAATATCAATGCCCCTTGGAAGAGTTGTGGAGGTTACAGTGGTATAAAAAGACAATAATAATGCCCCTTGGAAGAGCTGTGGAGTTCAGAATGGTATAATCAGACAGTTTTAACGCTCCTTGGAAGAGACGTGGAGGTCACAGTAACTTAACAAGACGGTTTTTATGCCCCTTGGAAGAGTGGTGGAGGTCGCAGTGGAATAAAAAAAACAATATCAATGCCCCTTGGAAGATTGGTGGAGGTTAAAGTGGAATAAAAAAACAATATCAATGCCCCGTGGAAGAGTTGTGGAGGTCACTGTAGCTTAACAATATGATTTTAATGGCCCTTGAAAGAGTGGTGGAGGTCGCAGTGGAATAAAAAGACAATGTCAATGCCCCTTGGAAGAGTGGTGGAGGTTAGAGTGGAATAAAAAGACAATACAAATGCCCCTTGGAAGAGCTGTGGAGTTCAGAGTGGTTTAACCAGACGGTTTTAATGCCCCTTGGAAGAGAAGTCGACGTCACAGTAGCATAACAAGATGGTTTTAATACCCCTTGGAAGAGTGGTGGTGTTCGCAGTGGATTAAAAAGACAATATCAATGCCCCTTGGAAGAGTGATGGAGGTCGCAGTAGAAGAATAAGACAATATCAATGCCTCGTGGAAGGGACGTGGAGGTCACAGTAGCTTAACAAGACGGTTTTCATGCCCCTTGGAAGAGTGGTGGAGGTTACAGGGGATTAAAAAGACAATAACAATGCCCACTGGAAGAGTGGTGGAGGTCGCAGTGGAATAAAAAGACAGAGTCAATGCCCTTTGGAAGAGTGGTGGAGGTTACAGTGGAATAAAAAGACAATATCAATGCCGATTGGAAGAGCTGTGGAGTTCAGAGTGGTTTAACAGATGGATTTAATGCCCCTTAGAAGAGACGTGGAGGTCACAGTAGCTTAACAAAACTGTTTTAATGCCCCTTGGAAGAGTGGTGGAGGTTGCAGTGGATTAAAAAGACAATATCAATGCCCATTCGAAGAGTTGTGGAGGTCACTGAAGCTTAACAAGATGGTCTAAATGCCCCGTGGAAGAGTGCTGGAGGTCGCAGTGGAATAAATAGACAATGTCAATGACCCTTGGAAGAGTGGTGGAGGTTAGAGTGGATTAAAATGACAATACCAGTGTTCCTTGAAAGAGCTGTGTGTAACATACCTGGCGGCGTCCTTGCATGGTGGTCCATCTCCCACTGTGCAAGAGCGCGCACTTGATCTCCAGTCCAGAATGTCTCTCTGGCTTCCCTCCTTGCTGTCTGTTTGTCTGTTTTGGCTGCATAGGGCGACGCCCGCTGAACTTCCTGTTTCTTGTACCTGCTGCGGACACGCCCCTGTTGCACCTTCAGCCTATTGCTGTCCATCTTTGGGTATTTATACCACCTTCTTCCTCAAGATGGCTCCTGAGCATTGTTTCTTGTCAGTTGGCGTTTTGTCTCTGACATGCCAGGTCCTATCCTGTTTTCCTGCCTGTTTTCCAGTTCTGTGTCTGAACTGTGGTCTGTTCTTGTGAACACGCTTCTTGCCTGTTCTTTCGCCTTCTAGGGGCCGTATTCCTAGATCTGCCTGTCTGTGCCTTGCGGTATCTGTTCCCGTCTGAACAGAGTCCTGTTTGTGTCTCTGCCTTGCAGTATCTGTTCCCGTCTGAACAGAGTCCTGTTTGTGTCCCTGCCTTGTGGTATCTGTTCCCGTCTGAACAGAGTCCTGTTTGTGTTCCTGCCTTGCGGTATCTGTTCCCGTCTGAACAGAGTCCTGTTTGTGTTCCTGCCTTGCTGTCTCTGTTCCCGTTCCTCTGTTCCCTGTTGTCTGTGCCTCGTTTCTACTTTAACCTTGTCTCCCTTTTCCCTCTATGTCTGTTTTCTGCGTCTTTCTGCAGAGTCTGAACCCGCTCCTAAATTCCTTCTCGTCGTCTCTGTACCTCTGTTGTGAATTTAGTGTACGCTCGCTACTTCTATGTAAGTACTGTGCGTTCTTCTGGTTCTGCCTTTCCTTCTCCGTTCTGTTCTTTGTGAACAGAGTCCTATCTCCTGCCTTGTTTACCGCTCTGCGGTGTCCGCTCTGCTTCTGCTTAGCTTGCCGCTCTTGCGGTTTCTGCTCTGCTCCTGCCTTGTTTACCGCTCTGCGGTGTCCGCTCTGCTCCTGCTTAGCTTGCCGCTCTTGCGGTTTTCACTCTGCTCTTGCCTTGCTTGCCGCTCTTGCGGTTTCTGCTCTGCTCTTATCTTGCTTACTGCTTCTGCAGTTTCCGCCCTGCCCTGCTTCTGCCCGCTGCTCCGGCAGTCCTGTCCTGCTCTGTTCTTGCCCACCGCTTCGGGCGTTCCCTCTCTGCTGTGGTTGTCTACCGCATCTGTGGTTCTGTGACCCAGTCTGTATTGGGTCTTAACCTCTCTGTGCTCCAGCCCGTCCTTTCGGCCAGTACCTCCCTGCCTGCATACTCGCCTGTATCCACCCATCTGCATACCTGCCGTGTTTGCTTACATCCACCAGTCTGTGCCAGCCTAACCTGCCTGTTCCAGTAATCCCAGTGTGGGTCAACCCCCATGTCCGGAGTTTGACCTGGAGTAGCACCTGGTCCCTCTGCCCGGTTTCTCCCTGGTGCACTGGCGTCGTATGCCGTCGTGCCACCTTGGTCGGATCGGCCAGATACTTAGTCACGCCCCTCCAGGCACTCTCCGGTCCATGGTCCAGTGGAAACACAACACCCGCACACGCCAGTCAGTCCGGGCGTGTGCATAACACTGTGGAGTTCAGAGTGGTTTAAATTGACGGTTTTAATGACCCTTGGAAAAGACGTGGAGGTCACAGTGGATTAAAAAGACAATATCAATGCCCCTTGAAAGAGTGGTGGAGGTCGCATTGCATTAAAAAGACAATATCAATGCCCCGTGGAAGGGACGTGGAGGTCACAATAGCTTCACAAGATGGTTTTAATGCCCCTTGGAAGAGAGTTGGAGGTCGCAGTTGATTAAAAATATAATATCAATGCCCCTTGGAAGAGTGGTGGAGGTCACAGTGGTATAAAAAGACAAAATCAATGCCGCTTGGAAGAGTGGTGGAGGTTACAGTGGAATAAAAAGACAATATCAATTCCTCTTGCAAGAGCTGTGGAGTTCAGAGTGGTTTAAATTGACGGTTTTAATGCCCCTTGGAAGAGACGTGGAGGTCACAGTAGCTAAACAAGACGGTTTTAATGCCCCTTCGAAGAGTGGTGGAGGTCGCAGTGGATTAAAAAGACAGTATCGATGCCCCTTGGAAGAGTGGTGGAGGTTACAGTGGAAAAAAAAGACAATATCAATGTTCTTTGAAAGAGGGGTAATTGTCGCAGTGGAATAAAAAGACAATATCAATGTCCCTTGGAAGAGTGGTGGAGGTCGCAGTGGATTAAAAAGACAATATCAATGCCCCTTGGTAGAGTGGTGGAGGTCGCAGTGGAATAAAAAGACAATATAAATGCCCCGGGGAAGGGAGGTAGAAATCACAGTAGCTTAACAAGATGCTTTTAATGCCCCTTGGAATAGTGGTGGAGGTCGCAGTGGATTAAAAAGACTATCAAATCCCAATGGAGGAGTGGCTTAGGTCACAGTGGAAATTAAAGACAATATCAATGCCCCTTGGAAGACTGGTGGAGGTTGCAGTTGAATAAAAAGACAATATCAGTGCACTTGGAAGAGTACAGAAGGTTACAATGGAATAAAAAGACATTGTCAATGCCCCTTGGAAGAGCTGTGGAGCTCAGAGCGGTTTAACCAGACGGTTTTAATGCCCCATGGAAGAGACTTGGAGGTCACAGTAGCTTAACAAGACGGTTTTAATGCCCCTTGGAAGAGTTATGGAGGTCGCAATGGAATAAAAAGACAAAATCAATGCCCCGTTGAAGTGACGTGGAGGTCACAGTAGCATAACAAGATGGTTTTAATGCCCATTGGAAGAGTGGTGGAGGTCGCAGTGGATAAAAAAGACAATATCAAAGCCCCTTGGAAGAGTGGTGGAGGTCGCAGTGGAAAACCGAGACAATATCAATGCCCCTTGGAAGAGTGGTGGAGGTTACAGTCGAATAAAAAGACAATATCAATGCCTCTTGGAAGAGCTGTGGAGTACAGAGTGGTTAAACCAGACGGTTTAATGCCCCTTAGAAGAGACGTGGAGGTCACAATAGCTTATGAATACTGTTTTAATGCCCCTTGGAAAAGAGGTGGAGGTCGCAGTGGAATAAAAAGACAATATCAATTCCCCTTGGAAGAGATGTGGCGGTAGCAGTGGAATAAAAAGACTAAATCAATGCCTCGTGGAAGAGACTTGGAGGTCACAGTAGCCTAACAAGATGGTCTTAATGCCCCTTGGAAGAGATGTGGATGTCGCAGTGGAATAAAAAGACAATATCAATGCCCCTTGGAAGAGTGGTGGAGGTTACAGTGGAATAAAAAGACAATATCAATGACCCTTGGAAGAGTGGTGGAGGTCGCAGTGGAATAAAAAGACAATATTAATGCCCCTTGGAAGAGTGATGGAGGTCGCAGTAAAATAAAAAGACAATATCAATGCTCCTTGGAAGAGTTGTGGAGGTTACAGTGGAAGAAAAAACAATATTAATGACCCTTGGAAGAGCTGTGGAGTTCACAGTGGTTTAACCAGAAGGTTTTAAGGCACCGTGGAATAGACATGGAGGTCACAGTAGCTTAACAAGACCGTTTTAATGCTTCTTGGAATAGTGATGGAGGTCGCAGTGGATTAAAAAGACAAAATCAATGTCCCTTGGAAGAGTGGTGGAGGTTACAGTGGAATAAAAAGACAATATCAATGCCTCTTGCAAGAGCTGTGGAGTTCAGAGTGGTTTAAATTGACGGTTTTAATGCCCCTTGGAAGAGACGTGGAGGTCACAGTAGCTTATCAAAACTGTTTTAATGCCCCTTGAAAGAGTGGTGGATGTCGTAGTGGATTAAAAAGACAATATCAATGCCCCTTAGAAGAGTGGTGGAGGTCGCAGTGGAAAAAAAAGACAATATCAATTCCACTTTTAAGAGATGTGGAGGTCGCAGTGGAATAAAAAGACAATATCAACACCACGGGGAAGAGACTTGGAGATCACAGTAACTTAACAAGATGGTTTTAATGCCCCTTGGAAGATAGGTAGAGGTCGCAGTGGAATAAAAAGACAATATCAATGCCCCTGGGGAGGGTGGTGTAGGTTACAGTGGAATAAAAAGACAATATTAATGCCCCTTGGAAGAGCTGTGGAGTTCACAGTGGTTTAACCAGAAGGTTTTAATGCACCGTGGAATAGACGTGGAGGTCACAGTAGCTAAACTAGATTGTTTTAATGCTTCTTGGAAGAGAGATGGAGGTCGCAGTGGATTAAAAAGACAAAATCAATGCCCCTTGGAAGAGTGGTGGAGGTTACAGTGGAATAAAAAGACAATATCAATGCCTCTTGCAAGAGCTGTGGAGTTCAGAGTGGTTTAAATTGACGGTTTTAATGCCACTTGGAAGAGACGTGGAGTTCACAGTAGCTTATCAAGACGTTTTTAATGCCCCTTGGAAGAGTGGTGGATGTTACAGTCGAATAAAAAGACAATATCAATGCCTCTTGGTAGAGCTGTGGAGTTCAGAGTGGTTTAACCAGATGGTTTTAATGCCCCTTGGAAGAGACGTGGAGGTCACAGTAGCTTATCAAAACTGTTTTAATGCCCCTTGATAGAGTGGTGGATGTCGCAGTGGATTAAAAAGACAATATTAATGCCCCTTAGAAGAGTGGTGGAGGTCGCAGTGGAAAAAAAAGACAATATCAATTCCACTTTTAAGAGATGTGGAGGTCGCAGTGGAATAAAAAGACAATATCAATGCCAAGGGGAAGAGACTTGGAGGTCACAGTAGCTTAGCAAGATGGTTTTAATGCCCCTTGGAAGAGTGGTGGAGATCGCAGTGGATTAAAAAGACAATATCAATGCCCCTTAGAAGATAGGTTGAAGTCGCAGTGGAATAAAAAGACAATATCAATGCCCTTTGGAAGAGTGGTGGAGGTTACAGTGGAATAAAAGACAATATCAATGCCCCTTGGAAGAGTTGTGGAGGTCACTGTAGCTTAACAAGATGGTCTTAATGCCGCTTGGAAGAGTGGTGGAGGTCGCAGTGGAATAAAAAGACAATGTCAATGCCCCTTGGAAGAGTGGTGGAGGTTAGAGGGAAATAAAAAGACAATACAAATGCCCCTTGGAAGAAATGTGGAGTTCAGAGTGGTTTAAATTCACGTTTTCAATGCCCCTTGGAAGAGACGTGGAGGTCGCAGTGGATTAAAAAGACAATATCAATGCCCATTGGAAGAGTGGTGGAGGTCGCAGTGGAATAAAAAGACAATATCAATGCCCCGTGGAAGGGACGTGGAGGTCACAGTAGCTTAACAAGACAGTTTTAATCCCTTTGGTAGAGAGGTGGAGGTCGCAGTTGATTAAAAAGACAATATCAATGCCACTTGGAAGAGTGGTGGAGGTTGCAGTGGAATAAAAAGTCAATATCAATGCCCCTTGGAAGAGTGGTGGAGGTTACAGTCGAATAATAAGACAATATCAGTGCTCCTTGGAAGACCTGTGGAGTACAGAATGGTTTAACCACACGGTTTTATTGCCCCTTGTAAGAGACGTAGAGGTCACAGTAGCTTATCAAGACTGTTTTAATGCCCCTTGGAAGAGTGGTGAAGGTCGCAGTGGTTTAAAAAGACAAAATCACTGCCCCTTGGAAGAGTGCTGGAGATTACAATGGAATAAAAAGACAATATCAATGCCTCTTGCAAGAGCTGTGGAGTTCAGAGTGGTTTAAATTGAGGGCTTTAATGCCCCTTGGAAGAGAAGGGGATGTCACAGTAGCTTACTAAGACGGTTTTAATGCCACATGGAAAAGTGGTGGAGGTCGCAGTGGATTAAAAAGACAATATCAATGCCCCGAGGAAGAGTGGACGAGGTCGCAGTGGAATAAAATGACAATATCAATGCCCCTTGGAAGAGTGGTGGAGGTTACAGTGGAAAAAAAAGACGATATCAATTCCATGTGGAAGAGACGTGGAAGTCACAGGAGCTTAACAAGATGGTTTTAATGCCCCTAGGAAGAGTGGTGAAGGTCACAGTTGATTAAAAAGACAATATTAATGCCCCTTGGAAGAGTGGTGGAGGATGCAGTGGAATAAAAAGGCAATATCAATGCCCCGTGGAATTGACGTGGAGGTCAAAGTAGCTTAACAACACGGTTTTAATGGCCCTTGGAAGAGTGGTGGAGGTCGCAGTTGATTAAAAAGACAAAATCAATGCCCCTTGGAAGAGTGGTGGAGGTTACAGAGGAATAAAAAGACATTGTCAAAGTTCCTTGGAAGAGCTGTGGAGCTCAGAGCGGTTTAACCAGACGGTTTTAATGCACCTTGGAAGAGACTTGGAGGTCACATTAGCTTAACAAGACCGATTTAATGCCCCTTGGAAGAGTGGTGGAGATCACAGTGGATAAAAAAGACAATATCAAAGCCCCTTGGAAGAGTGGTGGAGGTCGCAGTGGAAAACAGACAATATCAATGCCCCTTGGAAGAGTGGTGGAGGTTACAGTCGAATAAAAAGACAATATCAATGCCTCTTGGAAGAGCTGTGGAGTACAGAGTGGTTTAACCAGACGGTTTAATGCCCCTTGGAAGAGACTTGGAGGTCACAGTAGTGTAAGAACATGGTTTTAATGCCCCTTGGAAGAGAGTTGGAGGTCGCAGTGGAATAAAAAGACAATATTAATGCCCCTTGGAAGAGTAGTGGAGGTCGCTGTAAAATAAAAAGACAATATCAATGCCCCTTGGAAGAGTGGTGGAGGTTACAGTGGAATAAAAAGACAATATCAATGCCTCTTGGAAGACCTGTGGAGTTCAGTTTGGTTTAACCAGACGGTTTTAATTCCCCTTGGAAGAGACGTTGAGGTCACAGTAGCTTATCAAAACTGTTTTAATTCCCCTTGGAAGAGAGGTGGAGGTCGCAGTGGATTAAAGATACAATATCAATGCCACTTGGAAGAGTTGTGAAGGTCCCAGTGAAATAAAAAGACAATATCAATGCCACTTGTAAGAGTGGTGAAGGTTACAGTGGAATAAAAACACAATATCAATGCCCCATGAAAGCGACGTGGAGGTCACAGTAGCTTAACAAGACGGTTTTAATGCCCCTTGGAAGAGAGGTGGAAGTTGCAGTGGAATAAAAAGATAATATCAATGCCCCTTCGAGGAGTGCTGGAGGTTACATTGGAATAAAAAGACAATATCAAAACCCCATGCAAGAGCTGCGGAGTTCAGAGTGGTTTAAATTGACGGTTTTAATGCCCCTTGGTAGGGACGCGGAGGTGACAGTAGCTTAGCAAGACGGTCTTAATGCCCCTTGGAAGAGTGGTGGAGGTCGCATTGGATTAAAAAGACAATTTGAATACCCCTTGGAAGAGTGGTGGAGGTCGCAGTGGTATAAAAAGACAATATCAATGCCCCTTGGAAGAGTGGTGGAGGTTACAGTTGAATAAAAAGACAATATCAATGCCCCTTGGAAGAGTGATGAAGGTTACTGTGGAATAAAAAGACAATATCAATGAGCCTTGGAAGAGTGGTGGAGGTCGCAGTGGAATAAAAAGACATTATCAATGCCCCTTGGAAGAGTGGTGGAGGTCGCAGTGGAATAAAAAGACAATATCAATGCCCCTTGGACGAGTAGTGGAGGTTATAGTGGAATAAAAGACAATTTCAATGCCCCGTGGAAGAGACGTGGAGGTCAAAGTAGCTTAACCAGACGGTTTTAATGCCTGTTGGAGGACTGGTGGAGGTCGCAGTGGAATAAAAAGACAATATCAATGCCCCTTGGAAGAGTTGTGGAGGTTACAGTGGTATAAAAAGACAATAATAATGCCCCTTGGAAGAGCTGTGGAGTTCAGAATGGTATAATCAGACAGTTTTAACGCTCCTTGGAAGAGACGTGGAGGTCACAGTAACTTAACAAGACGGTTTTAATGCCCCTTGGAAGAGTGGTGGAGGTCGCAGTGGAATAAAAAAACAATATCAATGCTCCTTGGAAGATTGGTGGAGGTTAAAGTGGAATAAAAAAACAATATCAATGCCCGTGGAAGAGTTGTGGAGGTCACTGTAGCTTAACAATATGATTTTAATGGCCCTTGGAAGAGTGGTGGAGGTCGCAGTGGAATAAAAAGACAATGTCAATGCCCCTTGGAAGAGTGGTGGAGGTTAGAGTGGAATAAAAAGACAATACAAATGCCCCTTGGAAGAGCTGTGGAGTTCAGAGTGGTTTAACCAGACGGTTTTAATGCCCCTTGGAAGAGAAGTCGACGTCACAGTAGCATAACAAGATGGTTTTAATACCCCTTGGAAGAGTGGTGGTGTTCGCAGTGGATTAAAAAGACAATATCAATGCCCCTTGGAAGAGTGATGGAGGTCGCAGTGGAAGAAAAAGACAATATCAATGCCTCGTGGAAGGGACGTGGAGGTCACAGTAGCTTAACAAGACGGTTTTCATGCCCCTTGGAAGAGTGGTGGAGGTTACAGGGGATTAAAAAGACAATAACAATGCCCACTGGAAGAGTGGTGGAGGTCGCAGTGGAATAAAAAGACAGAGTCAATGCCCTTTGGAAGAGTGGTGGAGGTTACAGTGGAATAAAAAGACAATATCAATGCCGATTGGAAGAGCTGTGGAGTTCAGAGTGGTTTAACAGATGGATTTAATGCCCCTTAGAAGAGACGTGGAGGTCACAGTAGCTTAACAAAACTGTTTTAATGCCCCTTGGAAGAGTGGTGGAGGTTGCAGTGGATTAAAAAGACAATATCAATGCCCATTCGAAGAGTTGTGGAGGTCACTGAAGCTTAACAAGATGGTCTAAATGCCCCGTGGAAGAGTGCTGGAGGTCGCAGTGGAATAAATAGACAATGTCAATGACCCTTGGAAGAGTGGTGGAGGTTAGAGTGGATTAAAATGACAATACCAGTGTTCCTTGAAAGAGCTGTGTGTAACATACCTGGCGGCGTCCTTGCATGGTGGTCCATCTCCCACTGTGCAAGAGCGCACACTTGATCTCCAGTCCAGAATGTTTCTCTGGCTTCCCTCCTTGCTGTCTGTTTGTCTGTTTTGGCTGCATAGGGCGACGCCCGCTGAACTTCCTGTGTCTTGTACCTGCTGCGGACACGCCCCTGTTGCACCTTCAGCCTATTGCTGTCCATCTTTGGGTATTTATACCACCTTCTTCCTCAAGATGGCGCCTGAGCATTGTTTCTTGTCAGTTGGCGCTTTGTCTCTGACATGCCAGGTCCTATCCTGTTTTCCTGCCTGTTTTCCAGTTCTGTGTCTGAACTGTGGTCTGTTCTTGTGAACACGCTTCTTGCCTGTTCTTTCGCCTTCTAGGAGCCGTATTCCTAGATCTGCCTGTCTGTGCCTTGCGGTATCTGTTCCCGTCTGAACAGAGTCCTGTTTGTGTCTCTGCCTTGCGGTATCTGTTCCCGTCTGAACAGAGTCCTGTTTGTGTCCCTGCCTTGCAGTATCTGTTCCCGTCTGAACAGAGTCCTGTTTGTGTTCCTGCCTTGCGGTATCTGTTCCCGTCTGAACAGAGTCCTGTTTGTGTTCCTGCCTTGCTGTCTCTGTTCCCGTTCCTCTGTTCCCTGTTGTCTGTGCCTCATTTCTACTTTAACCTTGTCTCCCTTTTCCCTCTATGTCTGTTTTCTGCGTCTTTCTGCAGAGTCTGAACCCGCTCCTAAATTCCTTCTCGTCGTCTCTGTACCTCTGTTGTGAATTTAGTGTACGCTCGCTACTTCTATGTAAGTACTGTGCGTGCTTCTGGTTCTGCCTTTCCTTCTCCGTCTGTTCTTTGTGAACAGAGTCCTATCTCCTGCCTTGTTTACCGCTCTGCGGTGTCCGCTCTGCTCCTGCTTAGCTTGCCGCTCTTGCGGTTTCTGCTCTGCTCCTGCCTTGTTTACCGCTCTGCGGTGTCCGCTCTGCTCCTGCTTAGCTTGCCGCTCTTGCGGTTTTCACTCTGCTCTTGCCTTGCTTGCCGCTCTTGCGGTTTCTGCTCTGCTCTTATCTTGCTTACTGCTTCTGCGGTTTCCGCCCTGCCCTGCTTCTGCCCGCTGCTCCGGCAGTCCTGTCCTGCTCTGTTCTTGCCCACCGCTTCGGGCATTCCCTCTCTGCTGTGGTTGTCTACCCCATCTGCGGTTCTGTGACCCAGTCTGTACTGGGTCTTAACCTCTCTGTGCTCCAGCCCGTCCTTTCGGCCAGTACCTCCCTGCTTGCATACTCGCCTGTATCCACCCATCTGCATACCTGCCGTGTTTGCTTACATCCACCAGTCTGTGCCAGCCTAACCTGCCTGTTCCAGTAATCCCAGTGTGGGTCAACCCCCGTGTCCAGAGTTTGACCTGGAGTAGCACCTGGTCCCTCTGCCCGGTTTCTCCCTGGTGCACTGGCGTCGTATGCCGTCGTGCCACCTTGGTCGGATCGGCCAGATACTTAGTCACGCCCCTCCAGGCACTCTCCGGTCCATGGTCCAGTGGAACCACAACACCCGCACACGCCAGTCAGTCCGGGCGTGTGCATAACACTGTGGAGTTCAGAGTGGTTTAAATTGACGGTTTTAATGACCCTTGGAAAAGACGTGGAGGTCACAGTGGATTAAAAAGACAATATCAATGCCCCTTGAAAGAGTGGTGGAGGTCGCATTGCATTAAAAAGACAATATCAATGCCCCGTGGAAGGGACGTGGAGGTCACAATAGCTTCACAAGATGGTTTTAATGCCCCTTGGAAGAGAGTTGGAGGTCGCAGTTGATTAAAAATACAATATCAATGCCCCTTGGAAGAGTGGTGGAGGTCACAGTGGTATAAAAAGACAAAATCAATGCCGCTTGGAAGAGTGGTGGAGGTTACAGTGGAATAAAAAGACAATATCAATTCCTCTTGCAAGAGCTGTGGAGTTCAGAGTGGTTTAAATTGACGGTTTTAATGCCCCTTGGAAGAGACGTGGAGGTCACAGTAGCTAAACAAGACGGTTTTAATGCCCCTTCGAAGAGTGGTGGAAGTCGCAGTGGATTAAAAAGATGGTATCGATGCCCCTTGGAAGAGTGGTGGAGGTTACAGTGGAAAAAAAAGACAATATCAATGTTCTTTGAAAGAGGGGTAATTGTCGCAGTGGAATAAAAAGACAATATCAATGTCCCTTGGAAGAGTGGTGGAGGTCGCAGTGGATTAAAAAGACAATATCAATGCCCCTTGGTAGAGTGGTGGAGGTCGCAGTGGAATAAAAAGACAATATAAATGCCCCGGGGAAGGGAGGTGGAGGTCACAGTAGCTTAACAAGATGCTTTTAATGCCCCTTGGAATAGTGGTGGAGGTCGCAGTGGATTAAAAAGACTATCAAATCCCAATGGAGGAGTGGCTTAGGTCACAGTGGAAATTAAAGACAATATCAATGCCCCTTGGAAGACTGGTGGAGGTTGCAGTTGAATAAAAAGACAATATCAGTGCACTTGGAAGAGTACAGAAGGTTACAATGGAATAAAAAGACATTGTCAATGCCCCGTGGAAGAGCTGTGGAGCTCAGAGCGGTTTAACCAGACGGTTTTAATGCCCCATGGAAGAGACTTGGAGGTCACAGTAGCTTAACAAGACGGTTTTAATGCCCCTTGGAAGAGTAATGGAGGTCGCAATGTAATAAAAAGACAAAATCAATGCCCTGTGGAAGTGACGTGGAGGTCACAGTAGCATAACAAGATGGTTTTAATGCCCATTGGAAGAGTGGTGGAGGTCGCAGTGGATAAAAAAGACAATATCAAAGCCCCTTGGAAGAGTGGTGGAGGTCGCAGTGGAAAACCGAGACAATATCAATGCCCCTTGGAAGAGTGGTGGAGGTTACAGTCGAATAAAAAGACAATATCAATGCCTCTTGGAAGAGCTGTGGAGTACAGAGTGGTTAAACCAGACGGTTTAATGCCCCTTAGAAGAGACGTGGAGGTCACAATAGCTTATGAATACTGTTTTAATGCCCCTTGGAAAAGAGGTGGAGGTCGCAGTGGAATAAAAAGACTAAATCAATGCCTCGTGGAAGAGACTTGGAGGTCACAGTAGCCTAACAAGATGGTCTTAATGCCCCTTGGAAGAGATGTGGATGTCGCAGTGGAATAAAAAGACAATATCAATGCCCCTTGGAAGAGTGGTGGAGGTTACAGTGGAATAAAAAGACAATATCAATGACCCTTGGAAGAGTGGTGGAGGTCGCAGTGGAATAAAAAGACAATATTAATGCCCCTTGGAAGAGTGATGGAGGTCGCAGAAAAATAAAAAGACAATATCAATGCTCCTTGGAAGAGTTGTGGAGGTTACAGTGGAAGAAAAAACAATATTAATGACCCTTGGAAGAGCTGTGGTGTTCACAGTGGTTTAACCAGAAGGTTTTAAGGCACCGTGGAATAGACATGGAGGTCACAGTAGCTTAACAAGACCGTTTTAATGCTTCTTGGAATAGTGATGGAGGTCGCAGTGGATTAAAAAGACAAAATCAATGCCCCTTGGAAGAGTGGTGGAGGTTACAGTGGAATAAAAAGACAATATCAATGCCTCTTGCAAGAGCTGTGGAGTTCAGAGTGGTTTAAATTGCTCTAACAGGAGCTCTATGGAACGCTCGCTCTGTCTGCAACAAACTTTCCTTCATCCACGATCTTTTCATTACAAACAAACTTTCCTTCCTCGCCATCACTGAAACCTGGCTCACCCCCTTTGACACAGCCTCCCCAGCTGCACTTTCATATGGCGGATTCCACCTTTCCCACACACCCCGCCCCAACGGCAAACATGGCGGAGGCGTAGGTTTTCTCCTATCAGAACACTGCGCTTTCACCCAAATCCCACTGCCACCCTCCGTTACACTCCCCTCTTTTGATGTGCACTGTGTGCGCATCTATTCCCCCTCCAATCTCCAACTGGCCGTCGTTTACTGACCCCCAGGGCAAGCCACCACCTTCTTAGACCACTTCACCACCTGGCTGCTTCACTTCCTCTCCACTGACATCCCCACTATCATAATGGGTGACTTCAACATCCCCATTAACACTTTCCACTCATCTGTCTCTAAGTTCCTATCTCTCACTTCCTCCTTCGGACTCACTCAATGGTCTTCCACACCCACCCACAAAGATGGCCACACACTGGACCTCATCTTCACCCGCCTCTGTTCCCTATCTAACCTCTCTAACTCACCTCTACCTCTCTCTGATCACAGCCTACTTACATTCTCTTCTCTCTCCTCCCCGGGCAACCATTCTCCACTCCACAAACTTGCATACCCTCGCAGAAATCTCAAACACCTTGACTTACACTCACTCTCTGAATCCCTCCTCCCTATTACAGACATAAATTCCTTACACGATGCAGACGTTGCTGCTGCTTCATATAACACCACAATAGCTGCAGCTCTAGACTCGATCGCTCCTCTTACACACACCACATCTCGCACATTCAACAGGCAACCCTGGCACACTAAACTTACTAAATAACTGCGCCGGGCCTCCAGGGTTGCGGAGCGGAGATGGAAAAGGTCTCACTCCATTGAGCACTTCATCGCATTCAAGCAATCCCTCACTAATTTCAAGTCCGCACTCACTACAGCAAAACAAACCTACTTCTCATCTCTCATATCCTCCCTATCTCACAACCCTAAACAGCTATTTAGCACTTTCAACTCTCTCCTTCATCCCCCAGCACCTCCTCCCTCTTCTCTCATCTCAGCCGCCGACTTTGCCTCATTCTTCAAACAGAAGATTGACACTATCAGACAAAATTTTTGCCTAAAGTCCATACAACCCCTCCTCATATCTATTCAACCCTCCTCCTCCAAACCCCACTTCTCCACCATTACAGAAGGTCAAGTCTCCTCTTTACTCTCCAAATCACACCTCACCACCTGCGAACTTGACCCAATCCCATCCCACCTCATCACTAACCTTACCACAGTCTTCAGCCCAACCCTTACCCACCTCTTCAATCTGTCACTAACAACCGGTGTCTTCCCCTCATGTTTCAAACATGCCGCAATCACACCCATCCTCAAAAAGCCCTCCCTTGACTCTTCCTCTCTGACTAGCTACCGCCCCATATCACTCCTCCCCTTTGCCTCAAAACTATTAGAACAACTTGTCCACCTTGAACTGTCCTCCCACCTCTCCTCCTGCTCCCTCTTCGACCGCCTGCAATCTGCCTTCCGACCGCATCACTCGACTGAAACTGCCCTGACCAAAGTCACCAACGACCTACTAAATGCCAAATCCAAGCGACACTACTCCATCCTCCTCCTTCTGGACCTGTCATCTGCCTTTGACACAGTGGACCATTCCCTCTTACTCCAGATTCTCTCATCTCTTGGCATCACTGACTTGGCTCTATCTTGGATCTTCTCATACTGAACAGACAGGACATTCAGAGTCTCCCACTCACGCACCACCTCCTCATCTTGCCCCGTATCTCTCGGTGTTCCCCAAGGTTCAGTTGTAGGACCTCTGCTCTTCTCCATCTACACCTTTGGCCTGGGACAGCTCATAGAGTCTCACGGTTTTCAGTATCACCTCTATGCTGACGACACACAGATCTACCTCTCAGGACCCGATATCTCCTCCCTACTAACCAAAATCCCACAATGTCTGTCCGCCATGTCATCCTTCTTTTCTGACTGATTTCTAAAACTCAACAGGGATAAAACAGAGTTCATCATCTTTCCACCCTCTCATTCACATCCCCCATCTGACCTAGCCATCAACTTTAATGGCTGTTCACTCTCCCCAGTCCCACAAGCTCGCTGCCTTGGAGTAACCCTGGACTCTGATCTCTCCTTCAACCCACATATCCAAGCCCTTTCCACTTCCTGCTGACTCCAACTCAAAAACATCAGACTCTCGCCGACCGTGGAAACCTTCAAAATAAACCTGAAGACTCACCTCTTCCGACAAGCCTACAACCTGCAGTAACCACCGCTGCACGACCAGCTCTTCCCTCACCTCATGTATCCTCACCCATCCCTTCTAGAATGTGAGCCGTCGCGGGCAGGGTCCTCGCTACTCCTGTACCAGTCACTGACTCGTTTTGTTAAGATATGTAAATGCTTTTGTTATGTATATCCCTACCACATGTAAAGCGCCAAGGAATAAATGGCGCTATAATAATAAATAATAATAATAATAATAAAAAGACAATATCAATTCCCATAGGAAAAGTGGTGGAGGTTACAGGGGATTAAAAAGACAATATCAATGCCCCTTAGAAGAGAGGTGGAAGTCGCAGTGGAATAAAAAGAAAATGTCAATGCCACTTGGAAGAGTGGTGGATATGGCAGTGGAATAAAAAGACAATATCAATGCCCCTTGGAAGAATGATGGAGGTCGCAGTGGAATAATAAGACAATGTCAATGCCCCTTGGAAGACTGGTGGAGTTTAGAGTGGAATAAAATTACAATACCAATGCCCCTTGGAAGAGCTGTGGAGTTCAGAGTGGTTTAACCAGATGGTTTTATTGCCCCTTGGAAGAGACGTGGAGGTCACAGTAGATTAACAAGACGGTTTTAATGCCCCTTGGAAAAGTGGTGGAGGTCACATCGGATTAAAAAGACAATATCTATGCCCCGGGGAAGAGTGGTGGAGGTTACAGTGGAATAAAAAGACAATATCCATGACCCTTGGAAGAGTGGTGGAGGTCGCAGTGGAATAAAAATACAATATTAATGCCCCTTGAAAGAGTGGAGGAGGTCGCAGTAAAATAAAAAGACAATATCAATGCCCCTTGGAAGAGTGGTGAAGATTACAGTGGAATAAAAAGACAATATCAATGCCCCTTGGAAGAGCTGTGGAGTTCACAATGATTTAATCAGAAGGTTTTAAGGCACCGTGGAATAGACATGGAGGTCACAGTAGCTAAACAAGATGGTTTTAATGCTTCTTGGAAGAGAGATGGAGATCGCAGTGGATTAAAAAGACAAAATCAATGCCCCTTGGAAGAGTGGTGGAGGTTACACTGAAATAAAAAGACAATATCAATGCCTCTTGCAAGAGCTGTGGAGTTCAAAGTCTTTTAAATTGACGGTTTTAATGCCCCTTGGAAGAGACGTGGAGGTCACAGTAGCTTAACAAGACGGTTTTAATGCCCCTTGGAAGGGTGGTGGAGGTCGCAGTGAAATAAAAAGAAAATATCAGTGCCCCTTAGAAGAGTGGTGGAGGTTACAGTGGAAAAAAAGGACAATATCAATGTTCCTTGGAAGAGGGGTGAAGGTCGCAGTGGAATAAAAAGACAATATCAATGTCCCTTGGAAGAGTGGTGGAAGTCGCAGTGGATTAAAAAGACAATATCAATGCCCCTTGGAAGAGTGGTGGAGGTCGCAGTGGAATAAAAAGACAATATCAAAGCCCCGTTGAAGGGAAGTGGAGGTCACAGTAGCTTAACAAGACAGTTTTAATGCCTCTTGGAAGAGTGGTGGAGGTTGCAGTGGATGAAAAAGACTATCAAATCCGCTTGGAAGAGTGGTGGAGGTCGCAATGGAAAAAAAAGACAATATCAATACCCCTTGGAAGAGTGTTGGAGATTACAGTTGAATAAAAAGACAATATCAATGCCTCTTGGAAGAGCTGTGGAGTTCAGAGTGGTTTAACCATGCGGTTTTAATGCCCAATGGTAGAGACGTGGAGGTCACAGAAGCTTATCAAGACTGTTTTAAAGCCCCTTGGAGGAGTGGTAGAGGTCGCAGTGGAATAAAAAGACAATATCATTGCCCCTTGGAAGAGTGGTGGAGGTTCCAAGTAAATAAAAAGACAATGTAAATGCCCCTTGGAAGAGACGTGGAGGTCACAGTGGAATAAAAAGACAATATTGATGCCCCTTGGAAGAATGGTGGAGGTCGCAGTAAAATAAAAAGACAATATCAATGCCCCTTGGAAGAGTGGTGGAGGTTAGAGTGGAATAAAAAGACAATATCAATGCCCCTTGGAAGAGCTGTGGAGTTCACAGTGGTTTAACCAGAAAGTTTTAATGCACCGTGGAATAGAAGTGGAGGTCACAGTCGCTTAACAAGACGGTTTCAATGCTTTTTGGAAGAGTGATGGAGGTCGCAGTGGATTAAAAAGACCATATCAATGCCCCTTGGAAGAAGGGTGGAGGTTACAGTGGAATAAAAAGACAATATCAATGAACTGTGTAAGAAACTTGGAGGTCACAGTAGCTTAACATGACAGTTTTAATGCCCCTTGGAAGAGTCGTGGACGTCACAGAGGATTAAAAAGACAAAATCAATGCACTTGGAATAGTGCAGAAGGTTACAATGGAATAAAAAGACATTGTCATTGCCCCTTGGAAGAGCTGTGGAGCTCAGAGTGGTTTAACAAGACGGTTTTAATGCCCCTTGGAAGAGACTTGGAGGTCACAGTAGCTTAACAAGACGGTTTTAATGCCCCTTGGAAGAGTGGTGGAGGTCACAGTGGATTAAAAAGACAATATCAATGCCCCTTGAAAGAGTGGTGGAAGTTACAGTGAAATAAAAAGACAATATCAATGCCCCTTGGAAGAGCTGTGGAGTACAGAGTCGTTTAACCAAAAGGTTTTAGTGCCCCTTGGAAGAGACGTGGAGGTCACAGTAGCTTAACAAGACGGTTTTAATTCCCCATGGAAGAGTGGTGGAGGTCGCAGTGAATTAAAAAGACAATATCAATGAACCTTGGAAGAGTAGTGGAGGTCGCAGTGGAATAAAAAGACAATGTCAATGCCCCTTGGAAGAGTGGTGGAGGTTAGAGTGGAATTAAAAGACAATACCAATGCACCTTGGAAGAGCTGTGGAGTTCAGAGTGGTTTAACCAGACGGTTTTAATTGCCACTGGAAGTGACGTGGAGATCACAGTAGCTTAAAAAGACGTTTTTAATGCCCCTTGGAAAAGTGGTGGAGGTCGCAGGATATTAAAAAGACAATATCAATGCCCCTTGGAAGAGTGGTGGAGGTGGCAGTGGAAAAAAAAGACAATATCAATGCCCCTTGGAAGAATGATGGAGGTCGCAGTGGAATAAAAAGACAATGTCAATGCCCCTTGGAAGAGTGGTGGAGGATAGAGTGGAATAAAAAGACAATACCAATGCCCCTTGGAAGAGCTGTGGAGTTCAGAGTGGTTTAACCAGATGGTTTTATTGTCCCTTGGAAGAGATGTGGAGGTCACAGAAGATTAACAAGATGGTTTTAATGCCCCTTGGAAAAGTGGTGGAGGTCACCTTGGATTAAAAATAAAATATCAATGCCCCGTGGAAAACACGTGGAGGTCACAGTAGCTTAACAAGACAGGTTTAATGCCCCTTGGAAGAGTGGTGGAGGTCGCAGTGGAATAAAAAGACAATATCAATGCCCCTTGAAAGAGTGGTGGAGGTTACAGTGAAATAAAAAGACAATATCAATGCCTCTTGAAAGAGCTATGGAATTCAGAGTGGTTTACCAGACGGTTTTATTGACCCGTGGAAGAGATGTGGAGGTCACAGTAGCTTAACAAGACGGTTTTAATGCCTCTTGGAAGAATGGTGGAGGACGCAGTGGATTAAAAAGACAATATCAATGCCCCTTAGAAGAGAGTTGGAAGTCGCAGTGGAATAAAAAGACAATATCAATACCCCTTGGAAGAGTGGTGGAGGATACAGTGGAATAAAAAGACAATATCGATGCCCCGTGGAATAGATATGGACGTTACAGTAGCTAAACAAGAAGTTTTTAGTGCACCTTGGGAGAGTGGTGGAAGTCGTATTGTAATAAAAAGACAATATCAATGCCCCTTGAAAGAGTGCTGTAGGTTACAGTGGAGTAAAAAGACAATATCAATGCCTCTTGCAAGAGCTGTGGAGTTCACAGTGGTTTAAATTGACGGTTTTAATGCACCTTGGAAGAGACGTGGAGGTCACAGTAGCTTAACAATACGGTTTTAATGCCCCTTGGAAGAGAGGTGGAGGTCGCAGTGGATTAAAAAGACAATATCAATGCCACTTGGAAGAGTGGTGAAGGTCCCAGTGGAATAAAAAGACAATATCAAGGCCCCTTGGAAGAGTGGTGGAGGTTACAGTGGAATAAAAAAACAATATCAATGCCCCGTGAAAGAGACGTGGAGGTCACAGTAGCTTAACAAGACGGTTTTAATGCCCCTTGGAAGAGAGGTGGGAGTTGCAGTGGAATAAAAAGACAATATCAATGCCCCTTGGTAGAGCGCTGGAGGTTACATTGGAATAAAAAGACAATATCAATGCCCCTTGCAAGAGCTGTGGAGTTCAGAGTGGTTTAAATTAACGGTTTTAATGCCCATTGGAAGGGACGTGGAGGTGAAAGTAGCTTAACAAGACAGTTTTAATCACCCTTGGAAGAGTGGTGGAGGTCGCAGTGAATTAAAAAGGCAATATGAATGCCCCTTGGAAGAGTGGTGGAGGTCGCAGTGGAATAAAAAGACAATATCAATGCCCCTTGGAAGAGTAGTGGAGGTTACAGTTGAATAAAAAGACAAAATATCAATGCCCCTTGGAAGAATGATGGAGGTTACAGTGGAATAAAAAGACAATATCAATGCCCCTTGGAACAGTGGTGGAGGTTACAGTTAAATAAAAAGAAAATATCAATGCCCCGTGGAAGACATGTGGAGGTCACAATATCTTAACAAGACAGTTTTAATGCCCCTTGGAAGAGTGGTGAAGGTCGCAGTGGATTAAAAAGACAATATCAATGAGCCTTTGAAGAGTGGTGGAGGTCGCAGTGGAATAAAAAGACATTATCAATGCCCCTTGGACGAGTGGTGGAGGTTACAGTGGAATAAAAAGACAATTTCAATGCCCCGTGGAAGAGACGTGGAGGTCACAGTAGCTTAACAAGATGGTTTTAATGCCCCTTGGAAGAGTGGTGGAGGTCGCAGTGGATTAAAAAGACATTATCGATGCCCCTTGGAAGAGTGGTGGAGATCGTTGTGGATTTAAAAGACAATATCAATGCCCCTTAGAAGTGTGCTGGAGGTCGCAGTGGAATAAAAAGACAATATCAATGCCCCTTGGAATATTTGTGGAGGTTACAGTGGAATAAAAAGACAATATCAATGCCCCTTGGAAGAGTGGTGGAGTTTACAGTGGAATAAAATGACAATATCAATGCCCTGTGTAAGAAACTTGGAGGTCACAGTAGCTTAACAAGACGGTTTTAATGCCCCTTGGAAGAGTTGTGGACGTCGCAGAGGAATAAAAAGACAATATTAATGCATTTGGAAGAGTGCAGAAGGTTACAATGGAATAAAAAGACAATATCAATGCCCCTCGGAAGAGTGGTGGTTACAGTGGAATAAAAAGACAATATCAATGACCCTTGGACGAGTGGTGAAGGTCGCAGTGGAATAAAAAGACAATATTAATGCCCCTTGGAAGAGTGGTGGAGGTTGCAGTAAAATAAAAAGACAATATCAATGCCCCTATGAAGAGTGGTGGAGGTTACAGTGGAATAAAAAGACAATATTAATGCTCCTTGGTAGAGCTGTGGAGTTCACAGTGGTTTCACCATAAGGTTTTAAGGCACCGTGGAATAGACGTGGAGGTCACAGTAGCTAAAAAGAGATGGAGGTCGCAGTGGAGTAAAAAGACAAAATCAATGCCCCTTGGAAGAGTGGTGGAGGTTACAGTGGAATAAAAAGACAATATCAATGCCTCTTGCAAGAGCTGTGGAGGTCAGAGTGGTTTAAATTGACGGTTTTAATGCCCCTTGGAAGAAGTCACAGAAGCTTAACAAGATGGTTTTAATGCCCCTTGGAAAAGTGGTGGAGGTTGCAGTGTATTAAAAAGACATTATCGATGCCCCTTGGAAGAGTGGTGGAGGTCGCAGTGGAATAAAAAGACAATATCAATGCCCCTTAGAAGAGTGGTGGAGGTTACTGTGGAAAAAAAAGACAATATCAATATTCCTTGGAAGAGGGGTGAAGGTCGCAGTGGAATAAAAAGACAATATTAATGTCCCTTGGAAGAGTGGTGGAGGTTGCAGTGGATTAAAAAGACAATATCAATGCCCCTTGGAAGAGTGGTGGAGGTCGCAGTGGAATAAAAAGACAATATCAATGCCCCGTGGAAGGGACGTGGAGGTCACAGCAACTTAACAAGACGGTTTTAATGCCCCTTGGAAGAGCGGTGGAGGTTACAGTCGAATAAAAAGACAATATCAATGCCTCTTGTAAGAGCTGTGGAGTTCAGAGTGGTTTAACCATGCGGTTTTAATGCCCCTTGGAAGAGACGTGGAGGTCACAGATGCTTATCATGACTGTTTTAAAGCCCCTTGGAGGAGTGGTAGAGGTCGCAGTGGAATAAAAAGACAATATCAATGCCCCTTGGAAGAGTGGTGGAGGTTACAATGGAATTAAAAGACAATATCAATGTCCCTTGGAAGAATGGTGGAGGTTACAGTGGAATAAAAAGACAATATCAATGCCCCTTGGAAGAGTGGTGGAGTTTCCAATTAAATAAAAAGACAATGTCAATACCCCTTGGAAGAGACGTGGAGATCACAGTGGAATAAAAAGACAATAGTAATGCCACTTGGAAGAGCGGTGGAGGTCGCAGTAAAATAAAAAGACAATATCTATGCCCCTTGGAAGAGTTGTGGAGGTTAGAGTTGAATAAAAAGACAATATCAATGCCCCTTGGAAGAGTTGTGGTGTTCACAGTGGTTTAACCAGAAAGTTTTAATGCACCATGGAATAGACGTGGAGGTCACAGTAGCTTAACAAGACGGTTTCAATGCTTCTTGAAAGAGTGTTGGAGGTCGCAGTGTATTTAAAAACAATATCAATGCCCCTTGGAAGAGTTGTGGAGGTTACAGTGGAATAAAAAGACAATATCAATGCCCTGTGTAAGAAACTTGGAGGTCACAGTAGCTTAACAAGACGGTTTTAATGCCCCTTGGTAGAGTCGTGAACGTCGCAGAGGAATAAAAAGACAATATCAATGCACTTGGAAGAGTGTAGAAGGTTACAATGGAATAAAAAGACATTGTCAATGCCCCTTGGAAGAACTGTGGAGCTCAGAGCGGTTTAACCAAACGGTTTTAGTGCCCCTTGGAAGAGACGTGGAGGTCACAGTAGCTTAACAAGACGGTTTCAATGCCCCTTGGAAGAGTGGTGGAGGTCGCAGTGAATTAAAAAGACAATATCAATGAACCTTGGAAGAGTGATGGAGGTCGCAGTGGAATAAAAAGACAATATCAATGCCCCTTGGAAGAGTGGTGGAGTTTACAGTGGAACAAAAAGACAATATCAATGCCTCTTGGAAGAGTGGTGGAGGTCGCAGTGGAATAAAAAGACAATAACAATGCCCTGTGGAAGAGACGTGGAGGTCACAGTAGCTTAACAGGACGGTTTTAATGCCCCTTAGAACTGTGGTGGAGGTTACAGTGGAATAAAAGACAATATCAATACCTTTGGAAGAGTGGTGGAGGTCGCCGTGGAATAACCTCATTGGTACATGCTCTGCATAACTTATCTGCTTGCCGTGTCTGCTGTAATCTAATGCTCTGCTTGGCTGATTCACTTCACTGGTACATGCTCTGCATAACTTCTCTGCTTGCTGTGTCTGCTGTAATCTAATGCTCTGCTTTGCTGATTCACCTCACTGGAACATGCTCTGCATAACTTCTCTGCTTGCTGTGTCTGCTGTAATCTAATGCTCTGCTTTGCTGATTCACCTCACTGGTACATGCTCTGCATAACTTCTCTGCTTGCTGTGTCTGTTGTAATCTAATGCTCTGCTTTGCTGATTCACCTCATTGGTACATTCTCTGCATAACTTTTCTGCTTTATCTGTTCCAATCCATTCAATACCCACATATGTCTGTCCCTTCCCCACTATAGATCTTATCTGATTTTTAGAGGTGCTAAACTGCAGAGACTAGAGTCCTAGCTCTGTGTTTGATCACCCAGCCATCTCCTGGTGAGACGACCCACTGCTAATTTAGCCATATGCAGCTCCCACAATGCCCTTCACCTGATAGTTTAATGTGCCCTATATATTTAGAAGCTCTGTAAGGGGTGCACTTGCGCTGGGGTGTGCACGCGTCTTCTTGTGCAAAGTGGCTTCTGAGATAAGTGGCAATTATTTCAGAGGCAGTAAGTCAGGGCAGGAGTCAGGTAACCAACACTTTGACCACTTACTCTCTTTTAACTATGTTAACGCTTGCTCTGTCTGCAACAAACTTTCCTTCATCCACGATCTTTTCATTACAAACAAACTTTCCTTCCTCGCCATCACTGAAACCTGGCTCAACCCCTCTGACACAGCCTCCCCAGCTGCACTTTCATATGGCGGATTCCACCTTTCCCACACCGCCCCCCCAACGGCAAACATGGCGGAGGCGGAGGTTTTCTCCAATCAGAACACTGTGCTTTCACCCAAATCCTACTGCCACCCTCTGTTACACTCCCATCTTTTGAGGTGCACTGTGTGCGCATCTATTCCCCCTCCAACCTCCAACTCGCCGTCGTTTACCGACCCCCAGGGCAAGCCACCACATTCTTAGACCACTTCACCACCTGGCTGCTTCACTTCCTCTCCACTGACATCCCCACTATCATAATGGGTGACTTCAACATCCCCATTAACACTTCCCACTCGTCTGTCTCTAAGTTCCTATCTCTCACTTCCTCCTTCGGACTCACTCAATGGTCTTCCACACCCACCCACAAAGATGGCCACACACTGGACCTCATCTTCACCCGCCTCTGTTCCCTATCTAACCTCTCTAACTCACCTCTCCCTCTCTCTGATCACAGCCTACTTACATTCTCTTCTCTCTCCTCCCCGGGGCAACAATCCCCACTCCACAAACTTGCATACCCTCACAGAAATCTCAAATACCTTGACTTACAATCACTCTCTGAATCCCTCCTCCCTATTACAGACATAAATTCCTTACACGATGCAGACGTTGCTGCTGCTTCATATAACACCACAATAGCTGCAGCTCTAGACTCAATCGCCCCTCTCACACACACCACATCTCGCACATTCAACAGGCAACCCTGGCACACTAAACTTACTAAAGAACTGCGCCGGGCCTCCAGGGTTGTGGAGCGGAGATGGAAAAGGTCTCACTCCATCGAGCACTTCATCGCATTCAAGCAATCCCTCACTAATTTCAAGTCCGCACTCACTACAGCGAAACAAACCTACTTCTCATCTCTCATATCCTCCCTATCTCACAACCCTAAACAGCTATTTAACACTTTCAACTCTCTCCTTCGTCCCCCAGCACCTCCTCCCTCTTCTCTCATCTCAGCCGACGACTTTGCCTCATTCTTCAAACAGAAGATTGACACCATCAGACAAAACTTTTGCCTAAAGTCCACACAACCCCTCCTCATATCTATTCAACCCTCATCCTCCAAACCTCACTTCTCCACCATTACAAAAGGTCAAGTCTCCTCTTTACTCTCCAAATCACACCTCACCACCTGCGCACTTGACCCAATCCCATGCCACCTCATCACTAACCTCACCACAGTCTTCATCCCAACCCTTACCCACCTCTTCAATCTGTCACTAACAACCGGTGTCTTCTCCTCATGTTTCAAACATGCCGCAATCACACCCATCCTCAAAAAGCCCTCCCTTGACCCTTCCTCTCTGACTAGCTACCGTCCCATATCACTCCTCCCCTTTGCCTCAAAACTACTAGAACAACATGTCCACCTTGAACTGTCCTCCCACCTCTCCTCCTGCTCCCTCTTCGACCGCCTGCAATCTGGCTTCCGACCGCATCACTCGACTGAAACTGCCCTGACCAAAGTCACCAACGACCTACTAAATGCCAAATCCAAGCGACACTACTCCATCCTCCTCCTTCTGGACCTGTCATCTGCTTTTGACACAGTGGACCATTCCCTCTTACTCCAGATTCTCTCATCTCTTGGCATCACGGACTTGGCTCTATCTTGGATCTCTTCATACTTAACAGACAGGACATTCAGCGTCTCCCACTCACGCACCACCTCCTCATCTCGCCCCCTATCTGTCGGTGTCCCCAAGGTTCAGTTCTAGGACCTCTGCTCTTCTCCATCTACACCTTTGGCCTGGGACAGCTCATAGAGTCTCACGGTTTTCACTTTCACCTCTATGCTGACGACACACAGATCTACCTCTCTGGACCCGATATCTCCTCCCTACTAACCCAAATCCCACAATGTCTGTCCGCCATATCATCCTTCTTCTCTGACAGATTTCTAAAACTCAACATGGATAAAACAGAGTTCATCATATTTCCACCCTCTCATTCACATCCTCCATCTGACCTAGCCATCAACGTCAATGGCTGTTCACTCTCCCCAGTCCCACAAGCTCGCTGCCTTGGAGTAACCCTGGACTCTGATCTCTCCTTCAAGCCACATATCAAAAGCCCTTTCCACTTCCTGCTGACTCCAACTCAAAAACATCTCCCGGATCCGTGCATTCCTCAGCAAAGACTCTGCAAAAACACTAGTGCATGACCTCATCATATCCCGCCTCGACTACTGCAACCTCCTGCTCCGTGGCCTCCCTTACAACACTCTTGCGCCTCTCCAATCTATCCTAAACTCTGCTGCTCGACTAATTCACCTGTCCCCCCGCTATTCCCCGGCCTCTCCTCTCTGTCAATCTCTTCACTGGCTCCCCATTGACCAGAGAATCCAGTTCAAAACTCTAACCATGGCATACAAAACCATCCACAACCTGTCTCCCCCATACATCTGTGACCTAGTCTCCCGGTACTAATCTGCACGCAACCTCCGATCCTCACAAGATCTCCTTCTCTACTTCCCTCTTATCTCCTGCTCCCACAATCGTATACAAGATTTCTCCCGTGCATCACCCCTACTCTGGAACTCTCTACCCCAACACATCAGACTCTCGCCGACAGTGGAAACCTTCAAAAGAAACCTGAAGACCAACCTCTTCCGACAAGCCTACAACCTGCAGTAACCACCGCTGCACGACCAGCTCTACCCTCACCTAATGTATCCTCACCCATCCCTTTTAGAATGTGAGCCCTCGCGGGCAGGGTCCTCACTCCTCCTGTACCAGTCGCTGACTCGTTTTGTTAAGATTATGTAAATGCTTTTGTTATGTATATCACTATCACATGTAAAGCGCCATGGAATAAATGGCGCTATAATAACAAATAATAATAATAATAAAAATAAAAAGACAATATCAATTCCCATAGGAAAAGTGGTGGAGGTTACAGTGGAATAAAAATACAATATCAATGCCCCTTTGATGAGCTGTGGTGTACAGAGTGGTCTTATCAGACAGTTTAATGACCCTTGGAAGAGACGTGGAGGTCACAGTAGCTTATCAAGACTGTTTTAATGCCACTTGGAAGAGTGGTGGAGGTCGCAGTGTATTAAAAGGACAATATCAATGCCCCTTAGAAGAGTGGTGGAGGTCGCAGTGGAATAAAAAGACAATATCAATTCTACTTGGAAGAGATGTGGAGGTCGCAGTGGAATAAAAAGACAATATCAAAGCCCCTTGGAAGAGTGGTGGAGGTCGCAGTGGAAAACAGAGACAATATCAATGCCCCTTGGAATTGAGGTGGAGGTCGCAGTGGAATAAAAAGACAATATCAATGCCCCTTGGAAGAGTGGTGGAGGTTACAGTGGAATAAAAAGACAATATCAATGACCCTTGGAAGAGTGGTGGAGGTCGCAGTTGAATAAAAAGACAATTTTAATGCCCCTTGGTAGAGTGGTGGAGGTCGCAGTAAAATAAAAAGACAATATCAATGCCCATTGGAAGAGTGGTGGAGGTTACAGTGGAATAAAAAGACAATATCAATGCCCCTTGGAAGAGCTGTGGAGTTCACATTGGTTTAACCAGAAGGTTTAAAGGCACCGAGGAATAGACATGGAGGTCACAGTAGCTAAACAAGACGGTTTTAATGCTTCTTGGAAGAGTGATGAAGGTTACAGTGGAGTAAAAAGAAAATATCAATGCCTCTTGCAAGAGCTGTGGAGTTCAGAGTAGTTTAAATTGACGGTTTTAATGCACCTTGGAAGAGACGTGGAGGTCACAGTAGCTTAACAATACAGTATTAATGCCCCTTGGAAGAGTGGTGGAGGTCGCAGTGGATTAAAAAGACAACATCAATACCACTTGGAAGAGTGGTGAAGGTCCCAGTGGAATAAAAAGACAATATTAATGCCCCTTGGAAGAGTGGTGGAGGTTACAGTGGAATAAAAAGACAATATCAATGCCCCGTGAAAGAGACGTGGAGGTCACAGTAGCTTTTAATTCCCCTTGGAAGAGAGGTGGAAGTTGCAGTGGAATAAAAAGACAATGGCAATGCCCCTTGCAAGAGTGTTGGATGTTAGAGTGGAATAAAAAGACAATACAAATGCCCCTTGGAAGAGCTGTGGAGTTCAGAGTGGTTTAAACAGATGGTTTTAATGCCCCTTGGAAGAGATGTCGACGTCACAGTAGCATAACAAGACGGTTTTAATGACCCTTGGAAGAGTGGTGGAGTTCGCAGTGGATTAAAAAGACAATATCAATGACCCTTGGAAGAGTGGTGGAGGTCGCAGTGGAATAAAAAGACAATATCAATGGCCCGTGGAAGGGACGTGGAGGTCACAGTAGCTTAACAAGACGGTTTTAATGCCCCTTGGAAAAGTGGTGGAGGTTGCAGGGGATTGAAAAGACAATAACAATGCCCATTGGAAGAGTGGTGGAGGTCGCAGTGGAATAAAAAGACAAAATCAATGCCCCTTGGAAGAGTGGTGGAGGTTACAGTGGAATAAAAAGAAAATATCAATGCCCCTTGGAAGAGACTTGGAGGTCAGAGTAGCTTAACAAGACTGTTTTAATGCCCCTTGGAAGAGTGGTGGAGGTCGCAGTGGATTAAAAAGACAATATCAATGCCCCTTGGAAGAGTGGTGGAGGTCGCAGTGGAATAAAAAGACAATATCAATGCCCCATGGAAGGGACGTGTAGGTCACAGTAGCTTCACAAGACGGTTTTAATGCCCCTTGGAAGAGAGGTGGAGGTCGCAGTTGATTAAAAAGACAATATCAATGCCCCTTGGAAGAGTGTCGGAGGTCGCAGTGGAATAAAAGGACAATATCAATGCCCCGTGGAAGGGACGTGGAGGTCACAGTAGCTTCACAAGACGGTTTTAATGCCCCTTGGAAGAGAGGTGAAGGTTGCAGTTGATTAAAAAGACAATATCAATGCCCCTTGGAAGAGTGGTGGAGGTCGCAGTGGAATAAAAAGACAATACCAATGCCGCTTGGAAGAGTGGTGGATGTTACAGTTGAATAAAAAGACAATATCAATGCCTCTTGTAAGAGCTGTGGAGTTCAGAGTGTTTAACCAGACGGTTTTAATGCCCCTTGGAAGAGACGAGGAGGTCACAGTAGCTTAACGAGACTGTTTTAATGCCCCTTGGAGGAGTGGTGGAGATAGTTGTGGATTTAAAAGACAATATCAATGCCCCTTAGAAAAGTGGTGGACATCGCAGTGGAATAAAAAGACAATATCAATGCCCCTTGGAAGATTGGTGGAGGTTACAGTGGAATAAAAAGACAATATCAATGCCCCTTGTAAGAGGGGTGGAGGTTACACTGGAATAAAAAGACAATATCAATGCCCTGTGTAAGAAACTTGGAGGTCACAGTAGCTTAACAAGACGGTTTTAATGCACCTTGGAAGAGTCGTGGACGTCGCAGAGGAATAAAAAGACAATAACAATGCACTTGGAAGAGTGCAGAAGGTTACAATGGAATAAAAAGACATTGTCAATGCCCCTTGGAAGAGCTGTGGAGCTCAGAGCGGTTTAACCAGACTGTTTTAATGCCCCTTGGAAGAGACTTGAAGGTCACAGTGGCTTAACAAGATGGTTTTAATGCCCCTTGGAAGAGTGGTTGAGGTCGCAGTGGATAAAAAAGACAATATTAAAGCCCCTTGCAAGAGTGGTGGAGGTCGCAGTGGAAAACAGAGACAATATCATTGCACATGGAAGAGTGGTAGAGGTTACACTCGAATAAAAAGACAATATCAATGTCTCTTGGAAGAGCTGTGGAGTACAGAGTGGTTTAATCAGACGGTTTAATGCCCCTTGGTAGAGACGTGGAGGTCACAGTAGCTTATCAAGACTGTTTTAATGCCCATTGAAAGAGTTGTGGAGGTCGCAGTGGATTAAAAAGACAATATCAATGCCCCTTAGAAGAGTGGTGGAGGTCGCAGTGGAATAAAAAGACAATATAAATTCCCCTTGGAAGAGATGTGGAGGTCGCAGTGGAATAAAAAGACAATATCAATGCCTCGTGGAACAGACTTGGAGGTCACAGTAGCTTAACAAGATGGTTTTAATGACCCTTGGAAGAGAGGTGGAGGTCGCAGTGGAATAGAAAGACAATATCAATGCCCCTTGGAAGAGTGGTGGAGGTTACAGTGGAATAAAAAGACAATATCAATGACCCTTGGAAGAGTGGTGGAGGTCGCAGTGGAATAAAAAGACAATATTAATGCCCCTTGGAAGAGTGGTGGAGGTCGGAGTAAAATAAAAAGACAATATCAATGCCCCTTGGAAGAGTGGTGGAGGTTACAGTGGAATAAAAAGACAATATCAATGCCCCTTGGAAGATCTGTGGAGGTCACAGTGGTTTAACCAGAAGGTTTTAAGGCACCGTGGAATAGATGTGGAGTTTACAGTAGCTAAACAAGATGGTATTAATGCTTCTTGGAAGAGTGATGGAGGTCGCAGTGGATTAAAAAGACAAAATCAATGCCCCTTGGAAGACTGGTGGAGGTTACAGTCGAATAAAAAGACAATATCAATGCCTCTTGGAAGAGCTGTGGAGTTCACAGTGGTTTAACCAGAACTGTTTTAATGCATCGTGGAATAGACGTGGAGGTCACAGTAGCTTAACAAGACGGTATAAATGCTTCTTGGAAGAGTGGTGGAGGTTACAGTTGAATAAAAAGACAATATCAATGAACCTTGGAAGAGTGGTGGAGGTCGCAGTGGAATAAAAAGACAATATCAATGCCCCTTGGTAGAGTGGTGGAGGTTACATTGGAATAAAAAGACAATATCAATGCCCCGTGTAAGAGACGTGGACATCACATTAGCTTAACAAGACGGTTTAATGCCCCTTGGCAGAGTGGTGAAGGTCGTAGTGGAATAAAAAGACAATATCAATGCCCCTTGGAAGAGCTGTGGAGTTCAGAGTGGTTTAACCAGACGGTTTTAATACCCCTTGGAAGAGAAGTGGAGGTCACAGTAGCTTAACAAGACTGTTTTAAAGCCCCTTGGAAGAGTGGTGGAGGTCGCAGTGGATTAAATAGTAGTGTTGAGCCACCCCCGTAGTGTTCGAGTTCGGTTCGGTTCGTCGAACTGTTCATCGAACTGTTCGTCGAACACCTTCGAACACCGTTAAACCAATGGCAGGCAAACAAAAACACATAGAAACACATAGAAAACACCTTCAAAGGTGTCCAAAAGCTGACAAACTGCTCAGAAGACACAACTAACACATGGAAAAGTGACAAGTACATATAGTCATGCGAAAAGAAAAGAGGTGGAGGAGTAAAAGGAGGGGGAGACACAGATATAGGCATGTCATGCGCTTCTAAAATCCAAAAAGTGAGAAGCCGACACGTTCAGTCCGCTCCTGCCCGTGCCACCTCCGTGTCGCCGGGTTTGTGCCAGAGCCGTGGTGAACCCTGACGGCCAGCCCCCCTCTCCCAATACTGGTGCATGTCCGCTGGTGGGTCGAGCGAGCCCCCCTGTGGTGGAGGCAGCTCTAAGCTTTTTAATTTAAATTGTCTCTCTAATTTGAATGAATACACTTTAAATCCATTTACAAGGATCTATTGGAGGGCAAGTCTCATGCCAGCAGCCGCGTAATTCCAGCTCCAGTAGCGTCCACTAAAGCTGCTGCAGTTAAAAAGCTTTTATAAGGATCGAGCTCGGCTGTCCACCGCAAGGCATCCTACTGCCAGTCCCAGCCCCTATGCCTTGGGGTGCCTCCTGATGCTCTTCACTGAGTATCCCGTGGTCCCGAAGCATTTCCTTTGAAAAAATTAAGTGTCCAAACTACAGGTGGTGTAGCTTGCTTAACAGCCGGGATAATCCGCTGACTAGCAGACACTGCTACTAGGCACAAAGTATTTCCTGGGCTAGATGCAGTTAAAAATTTGTAATTATATACTCTCGTTGGATGCTGAGAAAGCATTCCATAGAGTCTCCTGGCACGCCATATATGATTCTCTTAAAAAGCTTGGGGTAGGGGTCTAGGGGACCCTTTTATAGCCAAAATCACGGCCCTGTATCACAATACGTCACCTAGGCTGAAGATAAATGGAACTGTAGCACCCTGAGGGCTCGTTTGCTACAGAGATATTGCACCTCACCCAGAGGTGTGATATCTCACTCTCAGGTAAGGATGGAGTGTGGATCAGGACCCCGACACCTGCATGCATTACACCACATTGCCGTGGGGCAGGGAGACCAATATGCCCCTGAGATGGGCACGACAGTCACTGACCCTGGCTGGAGTGGGGGGAGGGAACACTGAGGAAGGGGAACCCTGTAGTGCAGGAGCAGGGAGGAAGCAGTTCCTGGGTGCATTGATAAGGGAGTATAAAAGGTGGGCACCATATTAGTTCAGAGCAGAGAAGTCTGAGCAGAAGTGACAGGGAGCAGGGGCTCTGCATGAGCTCTGCTCCGTAGGCGGGCCTAGTAACACAGGCCCAGGCCTGGAAGAGGGAGAAGGAAGGAAGAGGAGCGGAGAAGGCTCCAGGAACGAGGAACGAAGGGATCCCAGGGTTGCGGACGGGCGAGTCGCCACCGCACGCCCAAATCCACCTGCGTAGAGGGGTCAGGCCAAAGTTGGAGACCGGTCCCTGAAACTAGTGGAGGCGGGAAACGACCCTCAGCTAGAAACCGGAGGCTGTGACATTTACACCCGCTAGGAAGGCACCACATAGGGTCAGGGAAACTGGTGCCAAGTTTACCAAGAGGAGGCCCGAGGCAGCCGGACAGAAGCGTTGGTAAGAAAGGCCAGACAAAGGACACACAAAGGGGGTCCTGTGAAGCGCTCCAAAGTTATCTGGGAGTTGTCTGAGCCCCTCACCTGGTGAGCACAGTACGACGTGGGCAGCCATTACCTGCAGACGTGGTCTGGATAATAAGAACTGTGAGTAAAGGCCCTGGACTGCATCACTGACTCCGTGTCGTTACTGCTGCTGCCCTGCACCATCACCCCCATCCTCCGCATACACTGCCCTGAGGCTATACTCCTCCCGTGGGGAGTTATGCTACGCTCTGCTGCACCCACAACACCAGCCTCAGCGGTCTGCCCTGCAGCGGCGGTTCACTCTGACCGCAATCCACGGGTGGCGTAGTCGGACATTTAAACATCAAAACCACATAAATAGTTCCGCCACTGGTTTGACCACCCTGAGCCACGGAACCGGGTCGCCGCCACGAAGACTACAACCACCAGCATCCACCAAAAAGGGTCCGGCTCCGGGTGTCCCAAGGCCCAGGGGGTGTGTCAGAACATTTTCATCACCTTTCACAATCACCAATGGGACAAGGCAGGGATGTCCTCTGTCCCCTCTCTTATACATCCTAGTGACGGAGCACCTGCTCTCATCAATTCGCCATAACCCCAATATTAGGTGGATTGAGGTGGGAGGCACCGAGTACAAGTGCTCTCTATTTGCTGATGATGTCCTAGTATATATCACTCAATCACATATATCCATCCATGCTGTTATGGCTGAAATAGATCACTTTGTTACATGGTCAAATTTTAAAATCAATCAAGTCTGAGGCCCTCGATGTCTCCCTCCCCAAATCCATATAGGATTCCATCCAGTCCAACTTTCCCTTTGCCTGGCCCTCACAGGGTATCAAATACTTAGGAATTCCTATTCATAGAGACCTCTCCCATCTATGTTATCTTAATTTTGGGCCCTTTATTGAACAACTCCATACAGACCACGGTTGGCAAGTTAGAACTGTAAGATTCACTACGTGAACCACTGGTGTTTTGTGGAAAAGCACATGTACACTGTGTTCCAAATTATTATGCAAAAAGTGTTTAGGAGTGATAAGGGAAGAATTTGTTTGTTTGTCAGTTAAACTCATTGATGGTGACTTGTGTCAGGGCTCTTTATATCACTGTAAGCAATTGCAGACACCTGTGCTAATTAGTTTGGCAGCTGTGTCCAATGAAAGGCAAGACTACTTAAGAAGGCTGTCTCACATTATTAAGCAGCCTACATTTTCTGCCAAAATGGGAAAGAAAAAGGATGTGTCGGCTGCTGAGAAGCAACAAATTGTGGAGTGTTTAGGTCAAGGCATGACTACAATCAACATTGTGCGATGATCAGGATGAAGTGTCTTGGCAATCAAGAAGTATGTAGCTGATTCACAGTACACACGTGTGCGTGCTGATAAGGGCAAATTGAGGACTCTTTCCTACAGGCAATTACGTCAGGTTAAAAGAGCAGCGGCAAAAAAGCCTTGTCATAGCAGCAGACAAGTTTTTGAAGCTGCTGGTGCCTCCAACGTCCCCCGAACAACAAGATGCAGGGTCCTTCAGAGGTTTGCAGCTGTGCATACGCCATCCTGTCGACCTCCTCTATCCACTTAACACAAGCAGAAATGGCTCCAGTGGGCCAAACATTACATGAAGACTGATTTCAAAACTGTTTTGTTCACGGATGAGTGCCGTGCAGCGCTCGATGGTCCAGATGGATGGAGTGGAGGATGGCTGGTTGATGGACACCCCACGCAAACACGGCTACAGCGCCAACAAGGAGGAGGTGGAGTAATGTTTTGGGCTGGAATCATGGGGAGAGAGATTGTCGGCCCCTTTAGGATCCCTGAAGGCGCTAAAGATGAACTCCATAATGTATGTGGATTTTCTCAAACAGCACTTCCTGCCATGGTTCAAGAAGAAGAACAGTGTATTTCACAGCAAGATCATTTTTTTGCATGATAATGCACCATCTCATGCTGCACATAAAACATCTGCATCTCTGGCTGATATGGGCATAAAAGGGGACAAACTTATGGTGTGACCCCCATGCTCCCCTGACCTCTACCCCATTCAGAACCTCTGGAGCATCATCAAAAGGAGTGTCTATGATGACGGGAGGCAGTTCACATCTAAGCAACAGCTCTGGGAGGGTATTCTGTCCTCATGCAAAACAATTGAAGCAGAAACCATCCAAAACCTGACAAATTCAATGGACGAGAGAGTTCAGAAGCTCCTTTTGAACAAGGGGTCCTATGTGAAAATGTAACATCACCTAGAATAAAGTTTTGAGTTGAAAACTGTTTGATTTCAGTTTCTAATAACCTGCTAATGCTTATAATTTCAAAAATGACCATTTTTTTGGTCTTTATTAAAATGAAAAGGTTGATCGAAAAGTTTGGGGGATCTAAGAGTGTGGCAACCCAGTAGTCATGATTACTTCAAATTCTGACAATATGAGGGTCATGTTGCAGGTAGTGCAGCAAGAAGGCACTTATGTGTCTTGCGCATCTCGGAGCCCCAAAATTATTTTCCGGGCTAGATGCAGCTAAAAATTATTATTAATTTTAAATCTGGTGGAGCTTAGTATAGATGGCCTAATAGGATCAGTGCTGCACACTGCTACAAAGCCCAAATTATTTTCCAGTCAAGATACAGATAAACATGATTAGTAATTTTAAATCTGGTGGAGCTTATTATAGATGGCCTAATAGAATCAGTGCTGCACACTGCTACAAAGCCCAAATTATTTTCCAGCCAAGATACAGATAAACATGATTAGTAATTTGAAAGCTTAAAACGGTTGGTAGGGTGATTTTAACCAATCATCAAGCTTTTACTCTCCCCAGGATGACACAGGGGTAGAAAAGTCATTTCGGATCCATGATTTGTTCATCTTTATGAACGTGAGTCTGTCTACATTATCAGTGGAGAGCCGCGTGCGCTTATCTGTCAGCACACCACCAGCAGCGCTGAACACACGTTCAGACAGAACGCTGGCTGCGGGGCATGACAAGATCTCCAAGGCGTAAGTGGCTAGCTCCGGCCATTTATCCAGATTGGAAGCCCAAAAAGAGCAAGGGTCCAGTGACACAGTCATGGCTTCAATGTTTACTTGGAGATACTCCTGTACCATCGTCTCTAGGCGTTGACTATGTGTCAGACTTCTTGTCTCCTGTGGCCTTGCAAAGGATGGGCTGAAAAAGTGGTAAAATGATTCCGCAAAATTGATGTTACCAGCAGATACTGTGGTTCTGTTACGGTTTGAGTGCTGAACACTTGACGGTCCCACGGTTGGCAAGTTGGAACTGTGAGATTCACTACGTGCACCACTGGTGTTTTGTGGAAAAGCACATGTAAGATTCTGCAACAGTCTCTGCTGATACTCCTGCATGCGTGCATCCCTTTCTATGGCAGGAATAATTTCTGCAAATTTACTTTTATACCGGGGATCTAACAGTGTGGCAACCCAGTAGTCAGGATTATTTCTAATTCTCACAATTCGAGGGTCATGTTGCAGGTAGTGCAGCAAGAAGGCACTCAAGTGTGTTGCGCATCCAGGAGCACCAAGTCCCTGTTGTGTTGGTGGCGAGGTAACAATCATGCTTCCTTCCTCTGTCCTCTCCCCCCAACCTCGCACAACAGAAATGTGATCAAGGTCTCCCTCGTCTGATGAGTCTTCCATCAGTTCGTCCTCCACTCCTTCCTGGGCTCCTGCACCTTCCTCACTAGTTTGGCTGCTACCAATGCGCCCTGGTAAAGCCATCTCCCCCACCCTCACATGCCTGCCTCCTTGGTGCTGCCGACCGTCTGGACCTTGCAGATGTTAGCCCTTCCGCATACAACTACTCCTCCTCTACTTCCTCCACCTCCTCTTGTGCCACCACCTGACTCCGAATTCTGTTTAACATGTGCTCCAGCATGTAAATCACCGGAATAGTCATGCTGATAATGGCATCGTCAGCACTAAACATCTTCGTCGCCATTTCAAAACTGTGCAGAAGGGTGCATAGGTCCCTGATCTGAGACCACTCCTCCAGCGTGATTTGCCCCACCTCTGGATCTCGTTGGCCCAGGCTATACGTCAGAACGTATTGCACCAGGGCTTTTCGGTGCTGCCACAGTCGCTGCAACATGTGCAGAGTTGAATTCCACCGGGTAGGCACGTCGCATTTTAGCCGGTGAAGTGGCAGGCCCAACGACTTCTGTAGAGATGTAAGTCGCTGAGCTGCGGGATGCGAACGGCGGAAGTGAGCACACAGCGACCGTGCCCTCTGCAGAAGGCCATCTAGTCTGGGATAGTGGGCTAAAAATTGCTGGACAACCAGGTTCAACACGTGAGCCATACAAGGCACGTGTGTGACATTGCCCCGGCGAAGGGCCGCACCCAGGTTTGCAGCATTGTCGCACACGGCCTTCCCTGGTTTCAGGTCCAGTGGAGACAACCATTCATGAAATTGGTTCCCCAGAGCTGACCACAACTCCTCAGCTGTGTGACTCACATTTCCCAGACATTTCAAAGTAAAAACCGCCTGATGACGTTGAGCCCTACTGCCAGCATAGTAAGGAGGTGTGCAGGATCCCTTCTGCGCAGTTAGAAAGCTTGTGGCATGACCAGACAGGCTTTGGGTGCAGGTGGAAGACCGAGAGGAGGTTGAGGAGGCAGAAGCAGTGGAGGAACTTTGACATAAAGAGGATTGACGCAAAACTCGTGCGTACGGCAAGACTTGGACAGCAGCCCCTTGTCCTGCTGTCACCATAGTTACCCAGTGCCCAGTCAGCGACATGTAATGCCCCTGTCCATGCCTACTCGTCCAAGTGTCTGTAGTGAAATGCACCCTGTCACACACAGAGTTTCTCAAAGAAGCGGTGATGTTGTGTGCGACATGCTGGTGGAGCGCAGGCACACCTTTCTTTGAGAAGTAGTGACGACTGGGCATCTGGTACTGGGGCACTGCGACGGACATAAGGTCTCGAAAATCCTCTGTGTCCACCAGGCGGAAAGGCAGCATTTCTGTAGCCAAGAGCTTGCAGATGGTGAAATTCAACCTCCAAGCTTTCTCATGGCTAGGAGGAAATGGTCTTTTACTTGTCCACATCTGAGGGACCGAGGGCTGGCTGTTGTGCTTAGACAGGGTTGATAAGGGTGTCCCCGGCAAACTGCCGGTCTGTGAGGAAGATGCAGGCGGACATGTTAGGTTGCCTTGATCCAAAGATGGTGCTATCGATGTCGGACAGCGCTCAACACCAGCTGGTGTTACCACCTCCAAAGAAAATGATGACCTGCCAATCACGCTGGCTGTTGCGGGTAAAGAGGTGGCAGGTCTGCGCCCCAAAACAGGTGTGACTGCTGTCCCCCCAGTCACAGAGGATGAAGAGGCCACGGATGCACAAGATATGGCAGACAGCGGTTGGCCCGGCCGGCTAGGCCGCATTGTAGCACACTGAGCTTCCCACTGCAACTTATGCTTCATGTCCATGTGTCGGTTCATGCATGAAGTACTCAAACTATGTATTTTTTGGCCTCTACTTAGCTTTTGCTGACAAATGTTACAGATAACACGAGTTGGGTCATCTTTATCGATCTGAAAAAATGCCCAGGCTATGCAAGGCTAAGCACCCATGCGACCTGAAGAGCCACCACGACTTGTGGTGAGAGGCAGAGTTGTGTTTGAGGATGCAGTTGTTCACGTGCTTCCAGTACTACGTCTCTGTCCAGGAAGGCGCAACCTGACCTCGTCGTCACTAGCATCTTCCTCCACCTCCTCTGCTGACCTCATCTCTTGGCTGACTGTGGGTTGACAGTAAGTGGGATCTCCAACCTCATCATCATCACCCTGTGCGTTATCACACCCGTCGTCCTCAGAGCCAACCTGTTCCTGCCCTGACAAAAAACTAAAGTTGTCGCTCCAATCAGGTATTTGAGTCTCATCATCGTCTTCCTCATTGTCTCCACCAACAGGAGTTACAGTTTGGGAATGAGGGTCTACATTATGGTCAGAACCTTCTGAGTCTGGTCCTGGATCCGACTCATAAAGATTCTGGGCATCAGTGCAGATCATTTCCTCGTCTGGATTCACAGAAGCGCTGGAGTCGACCTCTGATTCCCAGGCTATAGTATGAGTAAACAGCTCTGCAGACTCAACCATCTGTTCTACCTCATACTCAGACGGGCAGCTGGAGATTTGGGAGCTGTGAGGAAGCAAGTGTGATTGGGGTGACACCTTTGAGGACTGGAGTATTTGTGATGTTGAAGTTGATGTGGAGGAGAGCCCACTTAAAGGAGCACTTGATATCCGTTGAAGCACCTGCTGTTTTTGTGCCTCATCTGGAATTTGTAGCGATTCAGAGCTAGATGCAGAAAAAAATTATATTCAGTTTGCAACCTGATGGAGGTCAGTATAGATGGACTAATAGAACAAGTCCCACACACAGCTAGAAGCCCAAATATTTTTTCAGAGGTAGATGCAGATAAAAATTATTTTTAATTTGCAGCCTGATGGAGGTCAGTATAGATGGACTAATAGAGAAAGTCCCACACACTGCTAGAAGGCCAAATATTTTTTCAGAGCTAGATGCAGACAAAAAATTATTTTGAATTTGCAACCTGATGGAGGTCAGTATAGATGGACTAATATAACAAGTCCCACACACATCTAGAAGCCCAAATATTTTTTCAGAGGTAGATGCAGAAAAAAATTATATTCAGTTTGCAACCTGATGGAGGTCAGTATAGATGGATTAATAGAACAAGACCCACACACAGCTAGAAGCCCAATATTTTTTCAGAGGTAGATGCAGAAAAAAAATATATTCAGTTTGCAACCTGATGGAGGTCAGTATAGATGGACTAATAGAGAAAGTCCCACACACAGCTAGAAGGCCAATATTTTTTCAGAGCTAGATGCAGATATAAATTAGTTTTAATTTGCAACCTGATGGAGGTCAGTATAGATGGACTAATAGAGAAAGTCCCACACACTGCTAGAAGGCCAAATATTTTTTCAGAGCTAGATGCAGACAAAAAATTATTTTTAATTTGCAACCTGATGGAGGTCAGTATAGATGGACTAATAGAGAAAGTCCCACACACTGCTAGAAGGCCAAATATTTTTTCAGAGCTAGATGCAGATATAAATTATTTTTAATTTGCAACCTGATGGAGGTCAGTATAGATGGACTAATAGAGAAAGTCCCACACACTGCTAGAAGGCCAAATATTTTTTCAGAGCTAGATGCAGACAAAAAATTATTTTGAATTTGCAACCTGATGGAGGTCAGTATAGATGGACTAATAGAGAAAGTCCCACACACTTCTAGAAGGCCAAATATTTTTTCAGAGCTAGATGCAGAAAAAAATTATATTCAATTTGCAACCTGATGGAGGTCAGTATAGATGGACTAATAGAATGATGCTATGCCCAAAAGATTTTACTTCACTAGCTGCAGTAAAAAAATTGGTATTCTACACACAGGTGGTATATCTTGCAACACAGATAGGCTACTCCACTGACTAACACACTCTGCAATAGGCCAAAAAGGATTAGCTTTGCTAGATTCAGCCAAATGCTGTGAAAAAAACTTGCACAGCACTGGCACAGACCTGCCTGGCAAAAACTGATAGGAACTGATGTAACCTAGTTCTGAAAAGGACTGCAATTACAATTAGTCTTTACTCCCACAACCTATCTATTTAAGAGCACAGACCTGCCTGATAAAAGTCGTAGGAAATGCTGTAACCTCGTCCTTAAAAGGACTGCAATCACAACTATTCCCTACTCCCAAGCTATCTGTAGATTTGTGCGAAAATTGGCTTGAAATTAACAAGGTATAGCGCACACAGCAACAGCGGTGCCGTCTAACACGCAGCTGCAGCAGTGAGAAAATGGTGGCGACGGGGAAAATGGCTTGGTCTTATAGGGCAAGGACATGTGACATACACTGCCAATGACACATGCCCTTGCTTGTGTGAAAAACAGCAGTTCGCTCCATGTGTGCGCTGCTGATAGGCTGACAGACTGCACCTCCCCACTGCAAATGCGGGAAAGAGAAAAAAAAATGGAGATCTTCATTATTCCTGCAGAGATCCATCCCCTGCCCCTCCCCCCACCCCGCTGTACACTCAAACTGCGTATTAACATTAATTTTCATCATTACTGAGAAAAAATCCAGTTATGATTTTGGTGCACGAACAGTTATCGAACATACCCTCGAACAGCCGAATTTTTCTCAAATCGTTCGTGTTCGCCGAACGGCTCGAACATCGCCCAAAACAGCTCGAATTTGAGATTGGCGAACAGTTCGAGTCGAACAACGCTCATCTCTATTAAATAGACAATATCAATGCCCCTTAGAAGAGAGGTGGAAGTCGCAGTGGAATAAAAAGACATTGTCAATGCCACTTGGAAGAGTGGTGGAGGTTACAGTGGAATAAAAATACAATATCAATGCCCATTGGAAGAGTGGTAGAGGTCGCAGTGGAATTAAAACACAAAATCAATGCCCCTTGGAAGAGTGGTGGAGGTTACAGTGGAATAAAAAGACAATATCAATGCCCCAATGAAGAGTTGTGGAGGTCACTGTAGTTTAACAAGGTGGTCTTAACGCCCCTTGGAAGAGTGGTGGAGGTCGCAGTGGAATAAATAGTCAATGTCAATGCCCCTTGGAAGAGTGGTGGAGGTTAGAGTGGAATAAAACGAAAATGCCAGTGCTCCTTGGAAGATCTGTGGATTTCAGAGTGGTTTAAATTGACGGTTTTAATGCCCCTTGCAAGAGACGTGGAGGTCACAGTGGATTAAAAAGACAATATCAATGCCCCTTGGAAGAGTGGTGGAGGACGCAGTGGATTCAAAAGACAATATCAATGCCCCTTATAAGAGTGGTGGAGGTCGCAGTGGAATAAAAAGACAATATCAATGCCCCGTGGAAGGGACGTGGAGGTCACAGTAGCTTCACAAGACGGTTTTAATGACCCTTGGAGGAGAGGTGGAGGTCGCAGTTGATTAAAAAGACAATATCAATGCCCCTTGGAAGAGTGGTGGAGGTCGCTGTGGAATAAAAAGACAATATCAATGCCGCTTGGAAGAGTGGTGGATGTTACAGTCGAATAAAAAGACAATATCAATGCCTCTTGTAAGAGCTGTGGAGTTCAGAGTGTTTAACCAGACTGTTTTAATGCCCCTTGTAAGAGACGAGGAGGTCACAGTAGCTTAACAAGACTGTTTTAATGCCCCTTGGAAGAGTGGTGGAGGTCGCAGTGGAATAAAAAGACAATATCAATTCCACTTGAAAGAGATGTGGAGGTCGCAGAAAGCTGCCATCCAGCCTGTCATCCCACAGACACTGAGAAGCGCAGGCATGCTTATACTCCTCAGTGTCTGGCTGTGACGGCATCCAGATGAGCTGACAATAAACTCAGCTCACCTCATGCATGTCACTGACAGCGTGGGAGAATTCTCCAGTGCATGCGGTGAGCGTGAGAGACTCGGCTCATCTGGATGCCGTCACAGCCTGACACTGAGGAGCGCAAGCATGCCTGCGCTTCTCAGTGTCTGCGGGATGACAGGCTAGATGGCAGCTTTCTGCTGCGATCCAGCCTGTCATCTCGATGTAGCAGAGCTGGAGCTGTCCTGGGAACCATGGAAAGGTAAGGATGATGTTGGTTTATTATTTTTCTTTTATTCCAGGAGATCGTTGGCTTCAACTGGAATGGGCGTGATGGTAAGTATGGTTTAATTTAGAACAATAAAGAATTGTGTCTTTATTTCAATTAAAGGACTTTATTCTGGGTGTTGTGTTTTTTTTAAATACTTTACTATAAATTCATGGCGGTCATGTCTAATATTGGTGTGACCCCATGAATTTCGGGCTTAGGGCCAGCATATAATACCAAGCTGGCCCTATCCCCTTTATTACCCAGTGAGCCACCGCACAAGGTCCCTGGATGAGTTGGGTACAGCGCCAGAAGATGGCGCTTCTATGAACGCGCCATTTTCCAGGGTGGCTGCGGACTGCAATTTGCAGCAGGGGGGGGGGGCAGAAAGCTTGGGCCTCCCTGCGCTGCAGATTCCAGCCCCCAGCTGCCTAGTTGTACCTGGCTGGACACAAAAATAGGGCGAAGCCCCAAGTATTTTTTTTTTTAATTATTTCATGAAATTCATGAAATAATAAAGAAAAAAAGGGCTTCCCTATATTGTTGTGTCCGGCCAGGTACAAATAGGCAGCTGGTGGTTGGGTGCAGCCCGTTGCTGCCTGCTGTACCTGGCTGGACACAAATATAGTGCGAAGCCCCACTTCAATTTTTTTTTAATTCAGGTAATTCATGAAATAATTAAAAAAAATTGACTTGGGGCTTCGCACTATATTTGTGTCCAGCCAGGTACAGCAGGCAGGGACGGGCTGCCCCCAACCACCAGCTGCCTATTTGTACCTGGTTGGACACAACAATATAGGGAAGCCCTTTTTTTCTTAATTATTTCATGAAATAATTAAAAAAAAAAAAAAACGTGGGGCTTCGCCCTATTTTTGTGTCCAGCCAGGTACAACTAGGCAGCTGGGGGCTGGAATCTGCAGCGCAGGGAGGCCCAAGCTTTCTGGGCTCCACCCGCTACAAATTGCAGTCCGCAGCCACCCCAGAAAATGGCGCATTCATAGAAGCGCCATCTTCTGGCGCTGTACCCAACTCATCCAGGGCCCTGGTGCGGTGGCTCACTGGGTAACAAAGGGGTTAGGGCCAGCTTGGCATTATCAGCTGGCCCTAAGTCCGAAATTCATGGGGTCACGCCAATATTAGACATGACCGCCATGAATTTATAGCAAAGTATTTAAAAAAAAACACAACACCCAGAATAAAGTCCTTTAATTGAAATAAACACACAATTCTTTATTGTTATAAATTAAACCATACTTACCATCACGCCCATTCCAGCTGAAGCCAACGATCTCCTGCAATAAAAGAAAAATAATAAAGCAATATCATCCTTACCTTTCGATGGTTTCCAGGACAGCTCCAGCTCTGCTACATCGAGATGACAGGCTGGATCGCAGCAGAAAGCTGCCATCCAGCCTGTCATCCCGCAGACACTGAGAAGCGCAGGCATGCTTGCGCTCCTCAGTGTCAGGCTGTCACGGCATCCAGATGAGCCGAGTCTCTCACGCTCACCTCATGCGCAGGAGAATTCTCCCACGCTGTCAGTGACGTGCATGAGGTGAGCTGAGTTCATTGTCGGCTTATCTGGATGCCGTCAAAGCCAGACACTGAGGAGCGCAAGCATGCCTGCGCTTCGCAGTGTCTGCGGGATGACAGGCTGGATGGCAGCTTTCTGCTGGGGTCCAGCCTGTCAGCTCGATGTAGCAGAGCTGAAGCTGTCCTGGGAACCATGGAAAGGTAAGGATGAGGTTGCTTTATTATTTTTCTTTTATTGCAGGAGATCGTTGGCTTCAGCTGGAATGGGCGTGATGGTAAGTATGGTTTAATTTAGAACAATAAAGAATTGTGTCTTTATTTCAATTAAAGGACTTTATTCTGGGTGTTTGTGTTTTTTTTTTAACTTTGACTATGGGGTTAGTAATGGGGGTGTCTTATAGACGCCTCTCCATTACTAACCTGGGCTTGATGTCAGCTGGCATTATAAGCTGACATTAACCCCAGGCCTATTACCCCACTGCCACCACTACAGGGCAATGGGAAGAGCGAGGCTAAGTGCCAGAATTGACGCATCCTATGGATGCGCCATTTCTGGGGCGGCTGATGGCTGGTGTTTCTAGACTGGGAGGGGGCCAATATTCATGGCACCCTTCCTGGGCTATTAATATCAGCCCCCAGCTGTCTGACTAGCCTTTGCTAGCTATTAAAATAGGGGGGACCCCAAGTCATTTTTTTGCGGGGGTCCCCCATTTTAATAGCTAGTAAAGGCTAGGTATTCAGCTGGGGGCTGATATTAGTAGCCTGGGAAGCTCCGTGGGTATTACCCCCTTCCCAGGCTTCAAACACCCGCCCCAGCAGTCTGCTTAACCGCCGCTAGAGCCTAAAATTATGGGGAACCCCACGCCAATTTTTTTTTTAATAAATCCTTTATTTTAACACTAAATAACAAGTACAGTAAGCAACACTGTCACTGTACTTCATATATATGTTACTGACATGTTTCTATCTATCTAATCTATGTGTGATGCTCTATTCTTTCTGTTATAAATTGTCGGGTACCGCTGCTGAATTGCCGGCCGGCTTTTTTAAAGAGACGGTGCATGAAAACACTGTTATTTTTTTAAATAAATCCTTTACACTAAATGACAAGTACAGTAAGCAACACTGTCACTGTACTTCATATATATGTGACTGACATGTTTCTATCTATCTAATCTATGTGTGAAGCTCTATTCTTTCTGTTCTAAATTGTCGGGTACCGGTGTATGCCGCTGGTGCATTGCCGGCTTTTCATGTTTCACTGTGAGCACTGTTCCCATCGATTGGGGCAACCACCTCCACCAATACATTCTACTTTATTGTTAGTTGTTTTCCTTCATGTAGAATTAACCTACAGGGAAAGAAAGGGTTTATTTTCATACCGATATTTGTGTCCCATTGACTTGCATTGGTTTCCGGTATCGGAATCGGCGATATCCGATACTTTTTGGGTATCGGCCCGATCCAATCCGATCCGATATTTCCTGATATCGGAAGGTATCGCTCAACACTAGTAGTGGAGGTTACAGTGGTGTAAAAAGACAATATCATTGCCCCTTGGAAGAGTGGTGGAGGTTACAGTGGAATAAAAAGACAATATCAATGCCCCTTGGAAGAGAGGTGGAGGTCACAGTGGAATAAAAACACAATATGAATGCCCCTTGGAACAGTGGTGGAGGTTACAGTGGAATAAAAAGACAATATCAATGCCCCTTGGAAGAGCTGTGGAGTTCAGAGTGGTTTTGCTAGACAGTTTTAATGCCGCTTGGAAGAGACGTGGAGGTCACAGTAGCTTAACAAGACGGTTTTATTGCCCCTTGGAAGAGTGGTGGAGGTAACATTTTAATAAAAAGGCAATATCAATGCCCCTTGGAAGAGTGGTGGAAGTTACGGTGGAAGAAAAAGACAATATCAATGCCCCTTGGAAGAGTTGTGGAGGTTACAGTGGAATAAAAAGACAATATCAATACCCGGTAGAAGAGACGTGGAGGTTCACAATAGCTTAACAAGACGGTTTTAATGCCCCTTGAAAGAGTGGTGGAGGTCACAGTGGAATAAAAAGAAAATATCAAAGCCCCGTGGAAGAGTGGTGGAGGTTGCAGTGGAATAAAAAGACAATTTCAATGCCCCGTGGAAGAGACGTAGAGGTCACAGTAGCTTAACAAGATGGTTTTAATGCCCATTGAAAGAGTGGTGGAGGTCGCTGTGGAATAAAAAGACAATATAAATGCCCCTTGGAAGAGTGGTGGAGGATACAGTGGAACAAAAAGACAATATCAATGCCCCTTGGAAGATCTGTGGAGTTCAGATTGGTTTAACCATACGGTTTTAATGCCCATTGGAAGAGATGTGGAGGTCACAGTAGCTTAACAAGATGGTTTTAATGCCCTTTGTAAGACTGGTGGAGGTTGCAGTGGATTAAAAAGACAATATCAATTCCCTTTGGAAGAGTGGTGGAGGTAGCAGTGGAATAAAAATACATTATCAATGCCCCTTGCTAGAGTGGTGGAGGTTACAGTGGAATTTAAAGACAATATCAGTGCCCCGTGGAAGAGATGTGGAGGTCACTGTAGCTTAACAAGACAGTTTTAATGCCCCTTGGAAGAATGGTGGAGGTCGCAGTGGAATAAAAAGACAATTTCAATGCCCCTTGGAAGAGTGGTGGAGGTTAGAGTGGAATAAAAAGACAATACCAATGTCCCTTGGAAGAGCTGTGGAGTTCAGAGTGGTTTAACCAGACTGTTTTAATGCCCATTGGAAGTGACGTGGAGGTCACAGTAGCTTAAAAAGATGTTTTTAATGCCCCTTTGAAAAGTGGTGGAGGTCGCAGTTGATTAAAAAGACAATATCAATGCCCCTTAGAAGAGTGGTGGAGGTGGCAGTGGAATAAAAAGACAATATCAATGCCCCTTGGATGAATGATGGAGGTCGCAGTGGAATAAAAAGACAAAGTCAATGCCCCTTGGAAGAGTTGTGGAGGTTAGAGTGGAATAAAAAGACAATACCAATGCCCCTTGGAAGAGCTGTGGAGTTCAGAGTGGTTTAACCAGATGGTTTTATTGCCCCTTGGAAGAGAAGTGGAGATCACAGTAGATTAACAAGACAGTTTTAATGCCCCTTGGAAAAGTGGTGGAGGTCACAGTGGATTAAAAAGACAATATCAATGCCCGTGGGAGACACGTGGAGGTCACAGTAGTTTAACAAGACAGTTTTAATGGCCCTTGGAAGAGTGGTGGAGGTCGCAGTGGAATAAAAAAACAATATCAATGCCCCTTGAAAGAGTGGTGTAGGTTACAGTGAAATAAAAAGACAATATCAATGTCTCTTGAAAGAGCTATGGAGTTCAGAGTGGTTTAACCAGATGGTAATAATGCCCCTTGGAAGAGTGGTAGAGGTAGCAGTGCATTAAAAAGACAATATCAATACCCCTTGGAAGAATGGTGGAGGTTACAGTGGAATAAAAAGACAATATCAATGCCCCTTGGAAGAGCTGTGGAGATCAGAGTGGTTTAACCGGACGGTTTTAATGCCCCTTGGAAGAGATGTGGAGGTCAGAGTAGCTTAACAAGACTGTTTTAATGCTTCTTGGAAGAGTGGTGGAGGTCGCAGTGGATTAAAAAGACAATATCAATGCCCCTTAGAAGAGAGGTGGAAGTCACAGTGGAATAAAAAGACAATATCAATACCCCTTGGAAGAGTGGTGGAGGATACAGTGGAATAAAAAGGCAATGTCAATGCCCCGTGGAATAGGCATGGACGTTACAGTAGCTAAACAAGATATTTTTAATTCACCTTGGGAGAGTGGTGGAAGTCGTAGTGGAATAAAAAGACATTATCAATGCCCCTTGAAAGAGTGCTGTAGGTTACAGTGGAATATAAAGACAATATCAATGACTCTTGCAAGAGCTGTGGAGTTCAGAGTGGTTTAATTTGACGCTTTTAATGCACCTTGAAAGAGACGTGGAAGTCACAGTAGCTTAACAATAAGGTTTTAATGCCCCTTGGAAGAGTGGTGGAGGTCGCAGTGGATTAAAAAGACAATATCAATGCCACTTGGAAGAGTGGTGAAGGTCCCAGTGGAATAAAAATACAATATCAATGCCCCTTGGAAGAGTGGTGGAGGTTACAGTGGAATAAAAAGACAATATCAATGCCCCGTGAAAGAGACGTGGAGGTCACAGTAGCTTAACAAGACGGTTTTAATGCCCCTTGGAAGAGAGGTGGAAGTTGCAGTGAAATAAAAAGACAATATCAATGCCCCTTGGAAGTTCTGTGTAGTTCAGATGGCTTAACCATACGGTTTTAATGCCCCTTGGAAGAGACGTGGAGGTCACAGCAACTTAACAAGATGGTTTTAATGCCACATGGAAGAGTGGTGGAGGTTGCAGTGGATAAAAAAGACAATATCAATGCCCCGAGGGAGAGTGGTGGAGGTCGCAGTGGAATAAAAAGACAATATCAATGCCCCGTGGAAGAGACGTGGAGTTCACAGTAGCTTAACAAGATGGTTTTAATGCCCTTTGAAAGAGTGGTGGAGGTCGCAGTGGAATAAAAATACAATATCAATGCCCCTTGGTAGAGTGGTGGAGGTTACAGTGGAATTTAAACACAATATCCATGCCCATTGGAAGAGATGTGGAGGTCACTGTAGCTTAAAAAGACGTTTTTAATGCCTCATGGAAAGGGGTGGAGGTCGCAGTGGATTAAAAAGACAATATCAATGCCCCTTGGAAGACTGGTGGAGGTAGCAGTGGAATAAAAAGACAATATCAATGCCCCTTGGAAGAATGATGCAGGTCGAAGTGGAATAAAAAGACAATGTCAATGCCCCTTGGAAGAGTGGTGGAGGTTAGAGTGTAATAAAAAGACAATACCAATGCCCCTTGGAAGAGCTGTGGAGTTCAGAGTGATTTAACTAGATGGTTTTATTGCCCCTTGGAAGAGACGTGGAGGTCACAGTAGATTAACAAGATGGTTTTAATGTCCCTTTTAAGAGACGTGGAGGTCACAGTAGATTAACAAGACTGTTTTAATGCCCCTTGGAAGAGTGGTGGAGGTCGCAGTGAATTAAAAAGACAATATCAATGCCCCCTAGAAGAGAGGTGGAAGTCGCAGTGGAATAAAAAGACAATATCAATACCCCTTGGTAGAGTGGTGGAGGATACAGTGGAATAAAAAGACAATATCAATGCTCCGTGGATTAGACATGGACGTTAAAGTAGCTAAACAAGATGTTTTTAATGCACCTTGGGAGAGTGGTGGAAGTCGTAGTGAAATAAAAAGACAATATCAATGCCCCTTGAAACAGTGCTGTAGGTTACAGTGGAGTAAAAAGATAATATCAATGCCTCTTGCAAGAGCTGTGGAGTTCAAAGTGGTTTAAATTTACGATTTTAATGCACCTTGGAAGAGACGTGGAGGTCACAGCAGCTTAACAATAATGTTTTAATGCCCATTGGAAGAGTGGTGGAGGTCGCAGTGGATTAAAAAGACAATATCAATGCCCCTTGGAAGAGTGGTGGAGGTCGCAGTGGAATAAAAAGACAATAACAGTGCCCCGTTGAAGGGACGTGGAGGTCACAGTAGCTTAACAAGACGTTTTTAATGCCCCTTGGAAGAGTGGTGGAGGTCGCAGTGGATTAAAAAGACAATATCAATGCCCCTTAGAAGAGAGGTGGAAGTCTCAGTGGAATAAAAAGACAATGTCAATGCCACTTGGAAGAGTGGTGGAGGTTACATTGGAATAAAAAGACAATATCAATGCCCAGTGGAATAGACAAGGACTTGACAGTAGCTTAACAAGACGGCTTTAATGCCCCTTGGAAGAGTGGTGGAGGTTGCAGTGGATTAAAAAGACAATATCAATGCCCATTGGAAGAGTGGTAGAGGTCGCAGTGGAATAAAAAGACAAATCAATGCCCCTTGAAAGAGTTGTGGAGGTTACAGTGGAATAAAAAGACAATATCAATACCCCATGGAAGAGTTGTGGAGGTCACTGTGGCTTAGCAAGATGGTCTTAATGCCACTTTGAAGAGTGGTGGAGGTCGCAGTTGAATAAATAGACAATGTCAATGCCCCTTGGAAGAGTGGTGGAGGTTAGAGTGGAATAAAAAGACAATTCCAGTGCTCCTTGGAAGAGCTGTGGAGTTCATAGTGGTTTAAATTTACGGTTTTAATGCCCCTTGGAAGAGATGTGGAGGTCACAGTGGATTAAAAAGACAATATCAATGCCCCATGGAAGAGTGGTGGAGGTCGCAGTGGATTAAAAAGACAATATCAATGCCCCTTGGAAGAGTGGTGGAGGTCGCAGTGGAATAAAAAGACAATATCAATGCCCCTTGGAAGAGTGGTGGAGGTCGCAGTGGATTAAAAGAAAATATCAATGCTCCTTTGAAGAGTGTTGGAGGTTACAGTGGAAAAAAAAGACAAAATCAATGTTCCTTGGAAGAGGGGTGAAGGTCGCAGTGGGATAAAAAGACAATATCAACGTCCCATGGAAGAGTGGTGGAGGTCGCCGTGGATTAAAAAGACAATATCAATGCCCCTAGGAAGAGTGGTGGAGGTCGCAGTGGAATAAAAAGACAATATCCATGCCCCGTGGAAGGGACGTGGAGGTCATAGTAGCTTAACAAGACGGTTTTAATGCCTCTTGGAAGAGTGGTGGAGGTCGCAGTGGAATAACCTCACTGGTACATGCTCTGCATAACTTCTCTGCTTGCTGTGTCTGCTGTAATCTAATGCTCTGCTTTGCTGATTCACCTCACTGGTACATGCTCTGCATAACTTCTCTGCTTGCTGTGTCTGCTGTAATCTAATGCTCTGCTTTGCTGATTCACCTCACTGGTACATGCTCTGCATAACTTCTCTGCATTATCTGTCCGACTCCATTCAATACCCACATATGTCTGTCCCTTCCCCACTATAGATCTTATCTGATTTTTAGAGGTGCTAAACTGCAGAGACTAGAGTCCTAGCTCTGTGTTTGATTACCCAGCCATCTCCTGGTGAGACGACCCGCTGCTAATTTAGCCATATGCAGCTCCCACAATGCCCTTCACAAGATAGTTTAATGTGCCCTATATATTTAGAAGCTCTGTAACGGGTGCACTTGTGCTGGGGTGTGCACGCGTCTTCTTGTGCAAAGTGGCTTCGGAGATAAGTGGCAGTTATTTCAGAGGCAGTTAGTCAGGGCAGGAGTCAGGTAACCAACACTTTGACCACTTACTCTCTTTTAACTATGTTTCTGTTAGCTCTCACTTTTTCCTCTATAGTCCTCCACTTTCTAGTAACCACTCAAATCCCTACACCTAGTAAGAAACTCTTCATATCTCCCTCCATCCTCCCCATTCATCTCACCTCCTCCTCCAAATTATTCCTAAACATTCAATCCTGGATCTCCAAACACAGACAGCCACCTCATGCTCTCTCTTGCTCCCACCTGCTAACACTTTCTCTGCTCCTCCTCATTGCTGGAGATATCTCTCCAAATCCTGGTCCTCCTCGCCATATCCCCACAGTTACTTCTTCCTCCTATCCACGACCTTCCACAAACTGTCGCAACCCTTCTAACCTCATACCCATCCAACCAATCCCCACTCCCTTAGTTGCTCTAACAGGAGCTCTATGGAACGCTCGCTCTGTCTGCAACAAACTTTCCTTCATCCACGATCTTTTCATTGCAAACAAACTTTCCTTCCTCGCCATCACTGAAACCTGGCTCACCCCCTCTGACACAGCCTCCCCAGCTGCACTCTGATATGGCGGATTCCACCTTTCCCACACACCCCGCCCCAACGGCAAACATGGCGGAGGCGTAGGTTTTCTCCTATCAGAACACTGCGCTTTCACCCAAATCCCACTGCCACCCTCCGTTACACTCCCCTCTTTTGAGGTGCACTGTGTGCGCATCTATTCCCCCTCCAACCTCCAACTGGCCGTCGTTTACCGACCCCCAGGGCAAGCCACCACCTTCTTAGACCACTTCACCACCTGGTTGCTTCACTTCCTCTCCACTGACATCCCCACTATCATAATGGGTGACTTCAACATCCCCATTAACACTTCCCACTCGTCTGTCTCTAAGTTCCTATCTCTCACTTCCTCCTTCGGACTCACTCAATGGTCTTCCACACCCACCCACAAGGATGGCCACACACTGGACCTCATCTTCACCCGCCTCTGTTCCCTATCTAACCTCTCTAACTCACCCATCCCTCTCTCTGATCACAGCCTACTTACATTCTCTTCTCTCTCCTCCCCGGGGCAACAATCCCCACTCCACAAACTTGCATACCCTCGCAGAAATCTCAAACATCTTGACTTACACTCACTCTCTGAATCCCTCCTCCCTCTTACAGACATAAATTCCTTACACGATGCAGACATTACTGCTGCTTCATATAACACCACAATAGCTGCAGCTCTAGACTCGATCACACACTCCACATCTCGCACATTCAACAGGCAACCCTGGCACACTAAACTTACTAAAGAACTGCGCCGGGCCTGCAGGGTTGCGGAGCGGAGATAGAAAAGGTCTCACTCCATCGAACACTTCATCGCATTCAAGCAATCCCTCACTAATTTCAAGTCCGCACTAACTACAGCAAAACAAACCTACTTCTCATCTCTCATATCCTCCCTATCTCACAACCCTAAACAGCTATTTAACACTTTCAACTCTCTCCTTCTGTTCCAATATCAATGCCCTTTGGAACAGTGGTGGAGGTCACAGTGGAATAAAAAGACAATATCAATGCCCCATGGAAGAGTGGTGGAGGTCGCAGTGGATTAAAAAGACAATATCAATACCCTTTGGAAAAGAGGTGGAGGTCGCAGTGGAATAAAAAGACAATATCAATGCCCCGTGGAAGAGACGTGGAGGTCACAGTAGCTGAACAAGACATTTTAATGCTCCTTGGAAGAGTGGTGAAGGTCGCAGTGGAATAAAAAGACAATATCAATGCCCGTTTGCAGAGTGGTGGACGTTACAGTGAAATAAAAAGACAATATCAATGCCATTTGAAAGAGCTGGGGAGTTCAGCATGGTTTAGCCAGACGGTTTTAATGCCCTTGGAAGAGACGTGGAGGTCACAGTAGCTTAACAAAACGGTTTTAATGCCCCTTGGAAGAATGGCGAAGGTCGCAGTGGATTAAAAGTACAATATCAATGCCCCTTGGAAGAGTGGGGGAGGTTACAGTGGAAAAAAAAGACAATATCAATGCCCCTTGGAAGAGTGGTGGAGGTCGCAATGGAATAAAAAGACAATATCATTGCCCTATGGTAGAGACGTCGAGGTCGCAGTGGATTAAAAAGACAATATCAATGCCCTTTGGAAAAGTGGTGTAGGTCGCACTGGAATAAAAAGACAATATCAATGCCCCTTGGAAGAGTTGTGGAGGTTACAGAGGAATAAAAAGGCTATATCAATGCTCCTTGGAAGAGCTGTGGAGCTCAGAGTGGTTTAACCAGACGGTTTTAATTCCCCTTGGAAGAGACATAGAGGTCACAGTAGCTTAAAATGATGGTTGTAATGCCCTTGGAAGAGTGGTGGAGGTCGCAGTGGATTAAAAAGACAAATTCAATGCCCCTAGGAAGAGTGGTGGAGGTCGCAGTGGAATAAAAAGACAATATCAATGCCCCTTGGAAGAGTGGTGGAGGTAACAGTGTATAAAAAGACAATATCAATGCCCTTTGGAAGAGTGGTGAAGGTTACAGTGGAATAAAAAGATAATATTAATACCCCTTGGAAGAGTGGTGGAGGTTACAGAGGAATAAAAAGACTATATCAATGCTCCTAGGAAGAGCTGTGGATCTCAGAGTGGTTTAACCAGACCGTTTTAATGCCCCTTGGAAGAGACATTGAGGTCACATTAACTTAACAAGACGCTTTTAATGCCCCTTGGAAGATTGATGGAGGTCGAAGTGCATTAAAAAGACAATATCAATGTACCTTGGAAGAGTGGTGGAGGTCGCATTGGAATTAAAAGACAATATCAATGCCCCTTGGAATTGACGTTGAGGTCACAGTAGCTTATCAACATAGTTTTAATGCCCCTTAGAAGAGAGGTGGAGGTCGCAGTGGATTAAAAAGACAATATCAATGCCCCTTGGAAGAGTGGTGGAGGTCGCAGTGGAATAAAAAGACAATATCAATGCCCCTTGGAAGATTTGTGGAGGTCGCAGTGGAATAAAATGACAATATCATTGCCCCGTGGAAGAGACGTGGAGGTCACAGTAGCTTAACAAGATGGTTTTAACGCCCGTTGGAAGAGTGGTGGAGGTCGCAGTGGATTAAAAAGACAATATCAATGCCCTTTGGAAAAGTGGTGGAGATCGCAGGGGAATAAAAAGACAATATTAATGCCCCGTGGAAGAGACGTGGAGGTCAAAGAAGATTAACAAGACGGCTTTAATGCCCCTTGGAAGTGTGGTGGAGGTCGCAGTGGAATAAAAAGACAATATCAATGCCCCTTGGAAGAGTGGTGGAGGTTTAATTGGAATGAAAAGACAATATCAATGCTCCTTCGAAGAGCTGTGGAGTTCAAAGTGGTTTAATCAGACGGTTTTAATGCCCCTTGGAAGAGATGTGGAGTTCACAGTAGCTTAACAGGATGGATGTAATGCACTTGGAAGAGTGTTGGAGGTCGCAGTGAATTAAAAAGACAATATCAATGCCCCTTGGAAGAGTGGTGGAGGTCGCAGTGGAATAAAAAGACAATATCAATGCACCTTGGAAAAGTGGTGGAGGTTACAGTGGATAAAATGACAATATCAATGAACCTTGGAAGAGTGGTGAAGGTTAAAGTGGAATAAAAAGACAATATCACTGCCCCTTTGAAGAGCTTTGGAGTTCATAGTGGTTTAACCAGATGGTTTTAATGGCCCTTGGAAGAGAAGTCGAGGTCACATTAGTTTAACAAGATGGTTTTAATGCCCCTTGGAAGAGTGATGGAGGTCAAAGTGGATTAAAAAGACAATATCAATGTCCCTTAGAAGAGTGGTGGAGGTCGCAGTGGTATAAAAAGACAATATCAATACCCCATGGAATTGACGTTGAGGTCACAGTAGCTTAACAACACAGTTTAATGCCCCTTGGAAGATTGGTGGATGTCGCAGTGGATTAAAAAGACAATATCAATGCCCCTTGAAAGAGTGGTGGAGGTTGCAGCGGAATAAAATGACAATATCAATGCCCCTTGGAAGAGTTGTGGAGGTCCCAGTGGAATAAAAATACAATATCAATGCCCCTTGGATGAGCTGTGGAGTACAGAGTGGTTTAACCAGACGGTTTTATGCCCCTTGGTAGTGACGTGGAGGTCACATTAGCTTAAAAAGATGGTTTTAATGCCCCTTGGAAGAGTGGTGGATGTCGCAGTGGATTAAAAAGACAATATCAGTGCCCCTTGGAAGAGTGGTGGAGGTCACAGTGCAATAAAAAGACAATTTCATTGCCCCTTGGAAGAGTGGTGGAGGTTTCAATGGAATAAAAAGATAATATCAATGCCCAGTGGAAGAGACGTGGAGGTCAGAGTGGTTTAACAAGACGGTTTTAATGCCCTTTGGAAGAGTGGTGGAGGTTGCAGTGGATTAAAAAGACAATATCAATGCCCCTTGGAAGAGTGGTGGAGGTCGCAGTGGAATAAAAAGACAATATCAGTGTCCTGTGGAAAAGACATGGTGGTCACAGTAGCTTAACAAGTCGGTTTTAATGCCCCTTGGAAGCATGGTGGAGGTCACAGTGGAATAAAAAGACAATATCAATGCCCCTTGGAAGAGTGGTGAAGATTACAGTGGTATAAAAAGACAATATCAATGCACCTTGGAAGAGCTGTGTTGTTTAGAGTGGTTCAACCAGACGGTTTTAATGCCCCTTGGAAGAGACGTGGAGGTCGTAGTGGATTAAAAAGACAATATCAATGCCCTTTGGAAAAGAGGTGGCGGTCGCAGTGGAATAAAAAGACAATATCAATGCCCCGTGGAAGAGCCTTGGAGGTCACAGTAGCTTAACAAGACGGTTTATATGCCCCTTGGAAAAGTGGTGGAGGTCGCTGTGGAATAAAAATACAGTATGGATGCCCATTGGAAGAGTGGTGGAGGTTACAGTGGAATAAAAAGACACTATCAATGCTCCTTGGAAGAGCTGCGGAGCTCAGAGTGGTTTAACCAGACGGTTTTAATGCCCCTTGGAAGAGACTTGAAGGTCACAGTAGCTTAACAAGATGATTTTAATGCCCCTTGGAAGAGTGGTGGAGATCGCAGTGGAATAAAATGACAATATCAATGCTACTTGGAAGAGAGGTGCAGGTTACAATGGAATGAAAATACAATATCAATGCCCTTTGGAAGAGCTGTGGAGTTCACAGTGGTTTAACCAGATGGTTTTAATACCCCTTGGAAGAATGGCCAAGGTCGCAGTGGATTAAAAAGACAATATCAATGCCCCTTGGAAGAGTGGTGGAGGTTACAGTGGAATAAAAAGACAATATCAATGCCCTTTGAAAGAGTGGTGTAGGTCGCAGTGGAATAAAAAGACAATATCAATGCCCCTTGGAGGAGTGGTGGAGGTCGCAGTGGAATAAAAAGACAATATCAATGCCCCTTGGAAGAGTGGTGGAAGTTAGAGTGGAATAAAACGACAATATCAATGCTCCTTGGTAGAGCTGTGGAGTTCAGCGTGGTTTAACCAGACGGTTTTAATGTCTCTTGGAAGAGACATGGAGGTCACCGTTCCTTAACAAGACGGTTTTAATGCCCCATGGAAGAGTGGTGGTGGTCGCAGTAGATTAAGAATACAATATCAATGCTCCTTGGAAGAGTGGTGGAGATCGCAGTGGAATAAAAAGACAAATCAATGCCCCTTGGAAGAGTGGTGGAAGCTACAGTGGAATAAAAAGACAATATCAATGCACCGTGGAAGAGATGTGAAGGTCACAGTGGCTTAACAAGACGGTTTTAATGCCCCTTGGAAAAGTGGTGGAGTTCGCAGTGGAATAAAAAGACAATATCAATGCCCCTTGGAAGAGTGGTGGAGGTTACAGTGGAACAAAAAAACAATTTCAATGCCCCATGGAAGAGATGTGGAGTTCAGTGTGGTTTAACCAGATCATTTTAATGCCCCTTGGAAAAGACGTGGAGTTCACAGTAGTTTAACAAGACGGTTTTAATGCCCCTTGGAAGAGTGGTGGAGATCGCAGTGGATTAAAAAGACAATATCAAATCCCCTTGGAAGAGTTGGGGAGGTCGCAATGGAATAACAAGACAATATCAATGCCCCGTGGAAGAGACGTGGAGGTCACAGTAGCTCAACAACACGGGTTTAATGCAACTTTGAAAAACGGTGGAGGTCACAGTGGATTTAAAAGACAATATCAATGCTCCTTGGAAGAATGGTGGAGGTCGCAGTGGAATAAAAAGTCTATATCATTGCCCGGTGGAAGATACATAGAGGCCACAGTAGCTTAACAAGACGGTTTTAATGCCCCTTGGAAGAGTGGTGGAGGTCGCAGTGGATTAAAAAGACAATATCAATGCCCTTTGGAAAAGTGGTGGAGGTCGCAGTGGAATAAAAAGACAATATCAATGCCTCTTGCAAGAGCTGTGGAGTTCAGAGTGGTTTAAATTGACAGTTTTAATGCCCCTTGGAAGAGACGTGGAGGTCACAGTAGCTTAACAAGACAGTTTTAATGCTCCTTGGTAGAGTGGTGGAGGTCGCAGAGGAATAAAAATACAATATGAATGCCCGTTTGAAGAGTGGTGGACGTTACAGTGAAATAAAAAGACAATATCAATGCCCTTTGAAAGAGCTGGGGAGTTCAGCATGGTTTAACCAGACGGTTTTAATGCCCTTAGAAGAGACGTGGAGGTCACAGTAGCTTAACAAAATGGATTTAATGCCCCTTGGAAGAATGGCGAAGGTCGCAGTGGATTAAAAAGACAATATCAATGCCCCTTGGAAGAGTGGGGGAGGTTACAGTGGAAAAAAAAGACAATATAATTTCCCCTTGGAAGAGGGGTGGAGGTCGCAGTGGAATAAAAAGACAATATCATTGCCCCGTGGTAGAGACGTCGAGGTCGCAGTGGATTAAAAAGACAATATCAATGCCCTTTGGAAAAGTGGTGTAGGTCGCACTGGAATAAAAAGACAATATCAATGCCCCTTGGAAGAGTGGTGGAGGTTACAGAGGAATAAAAAGACTATATCTATGCTCCTTTGAAGAGCTGTGGAGCTCAGAGTGGTTTACCCAGACTGTTTTAATGCCCCTTGGAAGAGACGTGGAGGTCATAGTAGCTTAAAATGATGGTTGTAATGCCCTTGGAAGAGTTGTGGAGGTCGCAGTGGATTAAAAAGACAATATCAATGCCGCTAGGAAGAGTGGTGGAGGTCGCAGTGGAATAAAAAGACAATATCAATGCACCTTGGAAGAGTGGTGGAGGTAACAGTGCATAAAAAGACAATATCAATGCCCTTTGGAAGAGTGGTGAAGGTTACAGTGGAATAAAAAGAAAATATCAATGCTGCTTGGAAGAGTGGTGGAGGTTACAGAGGAATAAAAAGACTATATCAATGCTCCTTGGAAGAGCTGTCTAGCTCAGAGTAGTTTAACCAGACGGTTTTAATGCCCCTTGGAAGAGAAATTGAGGTCACATTAGCTTAACAAGACGGTTTTAATGCCCCTTGGAAGAGTGATGGAGTTCGAAGTGCATTAAAAAGACAATATAAATACCCTTTGGAAGAGTGGTGGAGGTCGTAGTGGAATAAAAAGACAATATCAATGCCCCATGGAATTGACGATGAGGTCACAGTAGCTTAAAAACACAGTTTTAATGCCCCTTGGAAGACTAGTGGAGGTCGCAGTGGATTAAAAAGACAATATCAATGCCCATGGGAAGAGTGCTGGAGGTCGCAGTGGAATAAAAAGACAATATCAATGCCCCTTTGAAGATTTGTGGAGGTTGCAGTGGAATAAAAAGACAATATCATTGCCCCGTGGAAGAGACATGGAGGTCACAGTAGCTTAACAAGATGATTTTAACGCCCGTTGGAAGAGTGGTGGAGGTCGCAGTGGATTAAAAAGACAATATCAATGCCCTTTGGAAAAGTGGTGGAGATCACAGGGGAATAAAAAGACAATATCAATGCCCCGTGGAAGAGACGTGGAGGTCAAAGTAGATTAACAAGACAGTTTAATGCCCCTTGGAAGAGTGGTGGAAGTCGCAGTGGAATAAAAAGACAATATCAATGCCCCTTGGAAGAGTGGTGGAGGTTTAATTGGAATGAAAAGACAATATCAATGCTCCTTGCAAGAGCTGTGGAGTTCAGATTGGTTTAATCAGACGGTTTTAATGCCCCTTGGAAGAGATGTGGAGGTCACAGTAGCTTAACAAGATGGTTGTAATGCATTTGGAAGAGTGGTGGAGGTCACAGTGAATTAAAAAGACAATATCAATGCCCCTTGGAAGAGTGGTGGAGGTCGCAGTGGAATAAAAAGACAATATCAATGCCCCTTGGAAGAGTGGTGGAGGTTACAGTGGATAAAATGACAATATCAATGCCCCTTGGAAGAGTGCTGAAGGTTACAGTGGAAAAAAAAGACAATATCACTGCCCCTTTGAAGAGCTGTGGAGTTCAGAGTGGTTTAACCAGACGGTTTTAATGCCCCTTGGAAGAGTGATGGAGGTCGAAGTGGATTAAAAAGACAATATCAATGCCCCTTGGAAGAGTGGTGAAGGTTACAGTGGAAAAAAAAGACAATATCACTGCCCCTTTGAAGAGCTGTGGAGTTCAGAGTGGTTTAACCACACTGTTTTAATTCCCCTTGGAAGAGTGATGGAGGTCGAAGTGGATTAAAAAGACATTATCAATGCCCCTTGGAAGAGTGGTGGAGGTCGCAGTAGTATGAAAAGACAATATCAATGCCCCATGGAATTGACGTTGAGGTCACAGTAGCTTAACAACACAGTTTAATGCCCCTTGGAAGAGTGGTGTAGGTCGCAGTGGATTAAAAAGACAATATCAATGCCCCTTGAAAGAGTGGTGGAGGTTGCAGTGGAATAAAATGACAATATGAATGCCCCTTGGAAGAGTTGTGGAGGTCCCAGTGGAATAAAAATACAATATCAATGCCCCTTGGAAGAGCTGTGGAGTTCAGAGTGGTTTAACCAGACGGTTTTATGCCCCTTGTTAGTGACGTGGAGGTCACATTAGCTTAACAAGATGGTTTTAATGCCCCTTGGAAGAGTGGTGGATGTCGCAGTGGATTAAAAAGACAATATCAGTGCCCCTTGGAAGAGTGGTGGAGGTCGCAGTGGAATAAAAAGACAATATAAATGCCCCTTGGAAGAGTGGTGTAGGTTTCAATGGAATAAAAACACATATCAATGCCCAGTGGAAGAGACGTGGACGCCAGAGTGGTTTAACCAGACGGTTTTAATGCCCCTTGGGAAAGACGTCTAGGTCACATTAGCTTAACAAGACGGTTTTAATGCCCTTTGGAAGAGTGGTGGAGGTCGCAGTGGAATAAAAAGACAATATCAATGCCCCTTGCAAGAGCTGTGGAGTTCAGAGTGGTTTAAATTGACGGTTTTAATGCCCCTTCGAAGAGTGGTGGAGGTTACAGTGGAATAAAAAGACAATATCAATGCCCCGTGAAAGAGACGTGGAGGTTACACTAGCTTAACAAGACGGTTTTAATGCCCCTTGGAAGAGTGGTGGAGGTCGCAGTGGAATAAAAAGACAATATCAATGCCCCTTGGAAGAGTGGTGGAGGTTACAGTGGAATAAAAAGACAATATCAATGCCCCGTGGAAGAGATGTGGAGGTCACAGTAGCTTAACAAGACTGTTTTAATGTCCCTTGGAAAAGTGGTGGAGGTCGGAGTGGAATAAAAAGACAATATCAATGCCCCTTGGAAGAGTGGTGGAGGTTACAGAGGAATAAAAAGACTATATCTATGCTCCTTGGAAGAGCTGTGGAGCTCAGAGTGGTTTAACCAGACGGTTTTAATGCCCCTTGGAAGAGACGTGGAGGTCATAGTAGCTTAAAATGATGGTTGTAATACCCTTGGAAGAGTGGTGGAGGTCGCAGTGGATTAAAAAGACAATATCAATGCCGCTAGGAAGAGTGGTGGAGGTCACAGTGGAATAAAAAGACAATATCAATGCCCCTTGGAAGAGTGGTGGAGGTAACAGTGTATAAAAAGACAATGTCAATGCCCTTTGGAAAAGTGGTGAAGGTTACAGTGGAATAAAAAGAAAATATCAATGCCCCTTGGAAGAGTGGTGGAGGTTACAGAGGAATAAAAAGACTATATCAATGCTCCTTGGAAGAGCTGTCTAGCTCAGAGTAGTTTAACCAGACGGTTTTAATGCCCCTTGGAAGAGACATTGAGGTCACATTAGCTTAACAAGACGGTTTTAATGCCCCTTAGAAGAGTGATGGAGGTCGAAGTGCATTAAAAAGACAATATCAATGCCCTTTGGAAGAGTGGTGGAGGTCGCAGTGGAATAAAAAGACAATATCAATGCCCCTTGGAAGAGTGGTGAAGATTACAGTGGTATAAAAAGATAATATCAATGCACCTTGGAAGAGCTGTGTTGTTTAGAGTGGTTCAACCAGACGGTTTTAATGCCCCTTGGAAGAGACGTGGAGGTCGCAGTGGATTAAAAAGACAATATCAATGCCCTTTGGAAAAGAGGTGGCGGTCGCAGAGGAATAAAAAGACAATATCAATGCCCCGTGGAAGAGCCTTGGAGGTCACAGTAGCTTAACAAGAAGGTTTAAATGCACCTTGGAAAAGTGGTGGAGGTCGCAGTGGAATAAAAATACACTATGAATGCCCATTGGAAGAGTGGTGGAGGTTACAGTGGAATAAAAAGACAATATCAATGCTCCTTGGAAGAGCTGCGGAGCTCAGAGTGGTTTAACCAGACGGTTTTAATGCCCCTTGGAAGAGACTTGAAGGTCACAGTAGCTTAACAAGATGATTTTAATGCCCCTTGGAAGAGTGGTGGAGATCGCAGTGGAATAAAATGACAATATCAATGCTACTTGGAAGAGAAGTGCAGGTTACAATGGAATTAAAATACAATATCAATGCCCTTTGGAAGAGCTGTGGAGTTCACAGTGGTTTAACCAGATGGTTTTAATGCCCCTTGGAAGAATGGCCAAGGTCGCAGTGGATTAAAAAGACAATATCAATGCCCCTTGGAAGAGTGGTGGAGGTTACAGTGGAATAAAAAGACAATATCAATGCCCTTTGAAAGAGTGGTGTAGGTCGCAGTGGAATAAAAAGACAATATCAATGCCCCTTGGAGAAGTGGTGGAGGTCGCAGTGGAATAAAAAGACAATATCAATGCCCCTTGGAAGAGTGGTGGAGGTTAGAGTGGAATAAAAAGACAATATCAATGCTCCTTGGTAGAGTTGTGGAGTTCAGCATGGTTTAACCAGACGGTTTTAATGTCTCTTGGAAGAGACAAGGAGGTCACCGTTCCTTAACAAGACGGTTTTAATGCCCCATGGAAGAGTGGTGATGGTCGCAGTAGATTAAGAATACAATATCAATGCTCCTTGGAAGAGTGGTGGAGGTCGCAGTGGAATAAAAAGACAAATCAATGCCCCTTGGAAGAGTGGTGGAAGCTACAGTGGAATAAAAAGGCAATATCAATGCACCGTGGAAGAGATGTGAAGGTCACAGTGGCTTAACAAGACGGTTTTAATGCCCCTTGGAAAAGTGGTGGAGTTCGCAGAGGATTAAAAAGACAATATCAATGCCCCTTGGAAGAGTGGTGGAGGTCGTAGTGGAAAAAAAATACAATATCAATGCCCCTTGGTAGAGTGGTGGAGGTTACACTGGAATAAAAAGACAATATCAATGCCCAGTGGAAGAGATGTGGAGGTCACTGCAGGTTAACAAGACAGTTTTAATGCCCCTTGGAAGAATTGTGAAGTTCACAGTGGAATAAAAAGACAATGTCATTGCCCCTTGGAAAAGTGGTGGAGGTTACAGTGGAATAAAAAGACAATACCAATGCCCCTTGGAAGAGCTGCGGAGTTCAGCGTGTTTTAACCAGACGGTTTTATTGCCCCTTGGAAGAGACGTGGAGGTCACAGTAGCTTAACAAGACAGTTTTAATGCCCCTTGGAGAAGTGGTGGAGGTCGCAGTGGATTAAAAAGACAATATCAATGCCCTTTGGAAGAGTTGTGGAGGTCGCAGTGGAATTAAAATACAATATCAATGACCCGTGGAAGGGACGTGGAGGTCTCAGTAGCTAAACAAGATGGTTTTAATGCCACTTGGAAGAGTGGTGGAGGTCGCAGTGGATTAAAAAGACAATATCAATGCCCCTTGGAAGAGTGGTCTCGGTCGCAGTTAAATAAAAAGTCAATATCAATGCCCCTTGGTAGAGTGGAGGAAGATACAGTCGAATAAAAAGACAATATCAATGCTCCTTGGAAGAACTGTGGAGTACAGAATGGTTTAACCAGACGGTTTTATTGCCCCTTGGAAGAGAAGTAGAGGTCACAGTAGCTTATCAAGACTGTTTTAATGCCCCTTGGCAGAGTGGTGGAGGACGCAGTGGTTTAAAAAGACAATATCAATGCCCCTTAGAAGAGTGGTGGAGGTTACATTGGAATAAAAAGACAATATCAATGCCCTGTGGAATATACATGGAGGTTACAGCAGCTTAACAAGACAGTTTTAATGCCCCTTGGGAGAGAGGTGGAAGACGCAATGGAATAAAGATACAATATCAATGCTCCTTGGAAGAGTGGTGGAGGTCTCAGTGGAATAAAAAGATAATATCAATACCCCTTGGAAGTTCTGTGGAGTTCAGAATGTTTTAACCAGAAGGATTCAATGCCCCTTGGAAGAGATGAGGAGGTCACAGTAGCTTAACAAGACAGTTTTAATGCCCCTTGGAAGAGTAATGGAGGTCGCAATAGATTAAAAAGACAAAATCAATGCCCCTTGGAAGAGTGGTGGAGGTCGCAGTGAAATAAAAAGACAAAATCAATGCCCCTTGGAAGAGTGGTGTAGGTTACAATGGAATAAAAAGACAATATCAATGCCCCGTGGAAGAGATGTGGAGATCACAGTAACTTAACAAGACAGTTTTAATGCCCCTTGGAAGAGTGGTGGAGGTCGCAGTGGAATAAAAAGACAATATCAATGCCCCTTGGAAGAGCTGTGGAGTTCAGAGAGGTTAAACCAGATGGTTTTAATACCCATTGAAGAGACGTGGAGGTCACAGTAGCTTTACAAGACGCTTTTAATGCCCCTTGGAAGAGTGGTGGAGGTCACAGTGGATTATAAAGACAATATCAATGCCCCTTGGTAGAGTGGTGGAGGTTGCAGTGGAATAAAAAGACAATATCAATGCCCCGAGGAAGAGAATTGGATGTCACTGTAGCTTAACAAGCCAGTTTTAATGTCTCTTGGAACAGTGGTGGAGTTCTCAGTGGAATAAATAGACAATATCAATGTCAGTTGGAAGAGTGGTGGAGGTTACAGTTGAAATGAAAGACAATATTAATGCCCCTTGAAAGAGACGTGGAGGTCACAGTAGATTAACAAGACAGTTTAAATGCCCCTTGGAAGAGAGGTGGAAGTCGTAGTGGAATAAAAAGAAAATATCAATGCCCCTTGGACTAGTGCTGGAGGTTACAGTGGAATAAAACGACAATATCAATGCCCCTTGCAAGAGCTGTGGAGTTCGAAGTGGTTTAAATTGACGGTTTTAATGCCCCTAGGAAGAGACGTGGAGGTCAAAGTAGCTTAACAAGACGGTTTCGATGCCCTTTGGTAGAGTGGTGGAGGTCGCAGAGGATTAAAAAGACAATATCAATGCCCCTTGGAAAAGTGGTGGAGGTCTCAGTGGAATAAAAAGACAATATCAGTGCCCCTTGGAAGAGTGGTGCAGGTTACATTGGAATAAAAAGACAATATGAATGCCACTTGGAAGAACTGTGGATTTCAAAGAGGTTTAACCAGACGATTTTATTGGCCCTTGGAAGAGACGTGGAGTTCACAGTAGCTTAACAAGATGGTTTTAATGCCCCTTGGTAGTGTGATGGAGGTCGCAGTGGATTAAAAAGACAATATTAATGCCACTTGGAAGAGTGGTGGGGGTCGCAGTGGAATTAAAAGACAATATCAATGCCCCGTGGAAGAGTGGTGGTGGTTACAGTGGAATAAAAAGACAATATCACTGCCCCGTGGAAGAGATATGGAGGTCACAATAGCTTAACAAGATGGTTTTTATGCCCCTTGGAAGAGTGGTGGAGGTCACAGTGGATTAAAAAGAGAATATCAATGCCCCTTGGAAGAGTGGTGGAGGTCGCTGTGGAATAAAAAGACAATATCAATGCCCCGTGGAAGAGATGTGGAGGTTACAATAGCTTAACAAGACGGTTTTAATGCCCCTTGGAGGAGTGGTGGAGGTCACAGTGGATTAAAAAGACAATATCAATGCCCCTTGGAAGAGTGGTGGAGGTCGGTGTGGAATAAAAAGACAATATCAATGCCCCGTGGAAAAGAATTGGAGGTCACTGTAGCTTAACAAGACAGTTTTAATGTCCCTTGGAACAGTGGTGGAGGTCGCAGTGGAATAAAAAGACAATATCTATGCCCCTTGGAAAAGTGGTGGAGGTACCAGTGTAATAAAAAGACAATATCAATGCCCCTTGGAAGAGTGGTGGAGGTAACAGTGGAAAAAAATGACAATATCAATGCCAAGTGAAAGAGACGTGGAGGCCACAGTAGCTTAACAAGACGGTTTAAATGCCCCGTGGAAGAGAGGTGGAAGTCGTAGTGGAATAAAAAAGACAATATCAGTGACCCTTGGACTAGTGGTGGAGGTTACAGTGGAATAAGAAGACAATTTCAATGCCCCGTGGAAGAGATGGGGAGGTCACAATAGCTTAACAAGACGGTTTTAATGCCCCTTAGAAGAGTGGTGGAGGTCACAATGTGTTAAAAAGACAATATTAATGCCCCTTGGAAGAGTGGTGGAAGTCGCAGTGGAATAAAAAGACAATACCAATGCCCTTTGGAAGAGCTGTGGAGTTCAGAGTGGTTTAACCAGACGGTTTTAATGCCCCTTGGAAGAGACGTGGAGGTCACAGTGGCTTAACAAGACTATTTTAATGACCCTTGTAAGAGTGGTGGAGGTCGCAGTGGATTAAAAAGACAATATCAATGCCCCATGGAAAAGACTTGGAGGTCACAGTAGCTTAACAAGACGGTTTTAATAACCCTTGGAAGAGTGGTGGAGGTTGCAGTGGATTAAAAACACAATATCAATGCCCCTTAAAAGAGTGGTGGAGGTTGCAGTGGAATAAGAAGACAATATCAATGCCCCTTGAAACAGTGGTGGAGGTTACAGTGGAATGAAATGACAATATCAATGCCCCTTGGAAGAGTGGTGGAGTTTACAGTGGAATAAAAAAAAAATATCAATGCCCCTTGGAATAGTGGTGGAGGATACAGTTAAATAAAAAGACAATATCAATTTCCCGTGGAAGAGATGTGGAGATCACAATATCATAACAAGACGGTTTGAATGCCCCTTGGAAGGGTGGTGGAGGTCTCAGTGGATTAAAAAGACAATATTAATGCCCCTTGGAAGAGTGGTGGAGGCTACAGTGGAATAAAAAGACAATATCAATGCCCCTTGCAAGAGCTGTGGAGTACAGAGTGGTTTAAATTGACGGTTTTAATGCCCTTAGGAAGAGACCTGGAGGTCACACTACCTTAACAAAATGGTTTTAATGCCCCTTAGAAGAGTGGTGGAGGTCGCAGTGGAATAAAAAGACAATATCAATGCCCCTTGGAAGAGTGTTGGAGGTTACAGTGGAATAAAAAGACAATATCAATACCCCGTGAACAAGACGTGGAGGTCACAGTAGCTTAACAAGACGGATTTAATGCGCCTTGGAAGAGAGGTGGAAGTCGCAGTGGAATAAAAAGACAATATCAATGCCCCTTGGAAAAGTGTTGGAGCTTACAGTGGAATAAAAAGACAATATCAATGCCCCTTGCAAGAGCTGTGTAGTTCAGATTGGTTTAAATTGACGGTTTTAATGCCCTTAGGAAGAGACTTGGAGGTCACACTACCTGAACAAAATGGTTTTAATGCCCCTTGGAAGAGTGGTGGAGGTCGCATAGGATTAAAAAGACAATATCAATGCCCCTTGGAAGAGTGGTGGAGGTCGCAGTGGAATAAAAAGACAATATCAATGCACCATGGAAGAGTGCTGGAGGTTACAGTGGAATAAAAAGACAATATCAATGCCCCGTGGAAGAGATGTGGAGGTCACAATATCTTAAAAAGACGGTTTTAATGCCCCTTGGAAGACTGGTGAAAGTCGCAGTGGACTAAAAAGGCAATATCAATGTCCCTTGGAATAATGGTGGAGGTCACAGTGGAATAAAAAGACAATATCAATGCCCATTGAAAGAGTGGTGGAGGTTACAGTGGAATAAAAAGACAATATCAATGCCCCGTGTAAGAGATGTGGAGGTTACAGTAGCTTAACAAGTTGGTTTTAATGCCCCTTGGAAGAGTGGTGGAGGTCACAGTGGAATAGAAAGACAATATCAATGCCCTTTGGAAGAGCTGTGGAGTTCAGAGTGGTTTAACCAGATAGTTTTAATGCCCCTTGGAAGAGTGGTGGAGGTCGCAGTGGATTAAAAAGATTATATCAATGCCCCTTGGAAGAGTGGTGGAGGCTACAGTGGAATAAAAAGACAATATCAATGACCCTTGGACGAGTAGTGGAGGTCGCAGTGGAATAAAAAGACAATATCAATGCCCCTTGGAAGAGTGGTGGAGGTCGCAGTGGAATAAAAAGACCATTTCAATGCCCTTTGGAAGAGTGGTGGAGGGTACAGTGGAATAAAAAGACAATATCAATGCCAATTGGAAGAGATGTGGAGTTCACTTGGGTTTAACCATAAAGTTTTAATGCTCCTTGGAAGAGACGTGGAGGTCACAGTGGCTTAATAAGTTGGTTTTAATGCTCTTTGGAAGAGTGGTGGAGGTTTCAGTGCATTAAAAAGACAATTTCAATGCCCCTTGGAAGAGTTGTGGAGGTCGCAGTTGAATAAAAAGACAATATCCATGCCCCTTGGAAGAGTGTTGGAGGTTACAGTGGAATAAAAAGAGAATATCAATGCCCCGTGGAAGAGATATGGTGGTCACAATAGCTTAAAAAGATAGTTTTAATGCCCCTTGGAAGAGTGGTGGAGGACACAGTGGATTAAAAAGACAATATCAATGACCCTTGGAACAATGGTGGAGGTCGAATTGGAATAAAAAGACAATATCGATGCCCATTGAAAGAGTGGTGGAGGCTACAGTGGATTAAAAAAACAATATCAATGATCCTTGGAAAAGATGTGGAGGTCACAGTAGCTTAACAAGTTGGTTTTAATGCCCCTTGCAAGAGTGGTGGAGGTCGCAGTGGAATAAAAAGACAATATCAATGCCCTTTGGAAGAGCTGTGGAGTTCAGAGTGGTTTAAACAGATGGTTTTTATGCCCTTTGGAAGAGTGGTGGAGGTCGCAGTGGATTAAAAAGACAATATCAATGCCCCTTGGAAGAATGGTGGAGGCTACAGTGGAATAAAAAGGCAATATCACTGACCCTTGTACGAGTAGTGGAGGTCGCAGTGGAATAAAAAGACAATATCAATGGCCCTTGGAAGAGTGGTGGAGGTTACATTGGAATAAAAAGACAATATCAATGCCCCTTGGATGAGTAGTGGAGGTTTCAGTGGAATAAAAAGACAATATCAATGGCCCGTGGAAGAGACTTTGAGGTCACAGTAGTTTAGCAAGACGGTTTTAATGTCCCTTGGAAGAGAGGTGGAAGTCGTAGTGGAATAAAAAGAAAATATCAATGCCCCTTGGACTAGTGCTGGAGGTTACAGTGGAATAAAACGACAATATCAATGCCCCTTGCAAGAGCTGTGGAGTTCGAAGTGGTTTAAATTGACGGTTTTAATGCCCCTAGGAAGAGACGTGGAGGTCAAAGTAGCTTAGCAAAACGGTATCTATGCCGTTTGGCAGAGTGGTGAAGGTCGCAGAGGATTAAAAAGACAATATCAATGTCCCATGGAAAAGTGGTGGAGGTCTCATTGGAATAAAAATTCAATATCAGTGCTCCTTGGAAGAGTGGTGTAGGTTACATTGGAATAAAAAGACAATATCAATGCCACTTGGAAGAACTGTGGATTTCAAAGAGGTTTAACCAGACGGTTTTATTGCCCCTTGGAAGAGACGTGGAGGTCACAGTAGCTTAACAAGATGGTTTTAATGCCCCTTGGTAGTGTGATGGAGGTCTCAGTGGATTAAAAAGACAATATTAATGCCACTTGGAAAAGTGGTGGAGATGGCAGTGGAATAAAAAGACAATATCAATGCCCCGTGGAAGAGTGGTGGAGGTTACAGTGGAATAAAAAGACAATATCAATGCCCCGTGGAAGAGACGTGGAGGTCACAATAGCTTAACAAGACGGTTTTAATGCCCCTTGGAAGAGTGGTGGAGGTCACAGTGTATTAAAAAGACAATAGCAATGCCCCTTGGAAGAGTGGTGGAGGTCACAGTAGAATAAAAAGACAATATCAATGACCCTTAGAAGAGTGGTGGAGGTTACAGTGGAATAAAAAGACAATATCAATGCCCCGTGGAAGAGATGTGGAGGTCAAAATAGCTTAACAAGATGGTTTTAATGCCCCTTGGAAGAGTGCTGGAGGTCGCAGTGGATTAAAAAGACAATATCAATGTCCCTTGGAAGAGTGGTGGAGGTCGCAGTGGAATAAAAAGACAATATCAATGCCCCGTGGAAGAGTGGTGGAGGTTACAGTGGAGTAAAAAGACAATATCAATGCCCCATGGAAGAGATGTGGAGGTCACAATAGCGTAACAAGACGGTTTTATTGCCCCTTGGAAGAGTGCTGGAGGTCGCAGTGGATTAAAAAGACAATATCAATGCCACTTGGAAGAGTGGTGGAGGTTACAGTGGAATAAAAAGACAATATCACTGCCACGTGGAAGAGATGTGGAGGTCACATTAGCTTAACAAGATGGTTTTAATGCCCCTTGGAAGAGTGGTGGAGGTCACAGTGGATTAAAAAGACAATATCAATGCCCCTTGGAAGAGTGGTGGAGGTCGGTGTGGAATAAAAAGACATTATCAATGCCCCGTGGAAGAGAATTGGAGGTCACTGTAGCTTAACAAGACAGTTTTAATGTCCCTTGGAACAGTGGTGGAGGTCGCAGTGGAATAAAAAGACAATATCTATGCCCCTTGGAAAAGTGGTGGAGGTACCAGTGGAATAAAAAGACAATATCAATGCCCCATGGAAAAGACTTGGAGGTCACAGTAGCTTAACAAGACGGTTTTAATAACCCTTGGAGGAGTGGTGGAGGTTGCAGTGGATTAAAAAGACAATATCAATGCCCCTTAAAAGAGTGGTGGAGGTAACAGTGGAAAATAATGACAATATCAATGCCAAGTGAAAGAGACGTGGAGGTCACAGTAGCTTAACAAGACTGTTTAAATGCCCCGTGGAAGAGAGGTGGAAGTCGTAGTGGAATAAAAAAGACAATATCAGTGACCCTTGGACTAGTGGTGGAGGTTACAGTGGAATAAAAAGACAATTTCAAAGCCCCGTGGAAGAGATGTGGAGGTCACAATAGCTTAACAAGACGGTTTTAATGCCCCTTGGAAGAGTGGTGGAGGTCACAAAGTGTTAAAAAGACAGTATTAATGCCCCTTGGAAGAGTGGTGGAGGTCGCAGTGGAATAAAAAGACAATATCAATGCCCCATGGAAAAGACTTGGAGGTCACAGTAGCTTAACAAGACGGTTTTAATAACCCTTGGAAGAGTGGTGGAGGTTGCAGTGGATTAAAAAGACAATATCAATGCCCCTTAAAAGAGTGGTAGAGGTTGCAATGGAATAAAAAGACAATATCAATGCCCCTTGAAAGAGTGGTGGAGGTTACAGTGGAATAAAATGACAATATCAATGCCCCTTGGAAGAGTGGTGGAGTTTACAGTGGAATAAAAAGACAATATCAATGCCCCTTGGAATAGTGGTGGAGGATACAGTTAAATAAAAAGACATTATCAATGCCCCGTGGAAGAGATGTGGAGATCACAATATCTTAACAAGACGGTTTTAAGGCCCCTTGGAAGGGTGTTGGATGTCTCAGTGGATTAAAAAGACAACATCATTGCCCCTTGGAAGAGTAGTGGAGGCTACAGTGGAATAAAAAGACAATATCAATGCCCCTTGCAGGAGCTGTGGAGTTCAGAGTGGTTTAAATTGACGGTTTTAATGCCCTTAGGAAGAGACCGGGAGGTCACACTACCTTAACAAAATGGTTTTAATGCACCTTGGAAGAGTGGCGGAGGTCGCAGAGGATTAAAAAGACAATATCAATGCCCCTTAGAAGAGTGGTGGAGGTCGCAGTGGAATAAAAAGACAATATCAATGCCCCTTGGAAGAGTGTTGGAGGTTACAGTGGAATAAAAAGACAATATCAATACCCAGTGAAAAAGACGTGGAGGTCACAGTAGCTTAACAAGATGATTTTAATGCGCCTTGGAAGAGAGGTGGAAGTCGCAGTGGAATAAAAAGACAATATCAATGCCCCTTGGAAAAGTGCTGGAGCTTAGAGTGGAATAAAAAGACAATATCAATGCCCCTTGCAAGAGCTGTGGAGTTCAGAATGGTTTAAATTGACGGTTTTAATGCCCTTAGGAAGAGACCTGGAGGTCACACTACCTTAACAAAATGGTTTTAATGCCCCTTGGAAGAGTGGTGGAGGTCGCAGAGGATTAAAAAGACAATATCAATGCCCCTTGGAAGAGTGGTGGAGGTCGCAGTGGAATAAAAAGACAATATCAATGCACCATGGAAGAGTGGTGGAGGTTACAGTGGAATAAAAAGACAATATCAATGCCCCATGGAAGAGATGTGGAGGTCACAATAGCTTAAAAAGATGGTTTTAATGCCCCTTGGAAGAGTGGTGGAGGTCGCAGTGGATTAAAAAGACAATATCAAAGTCCCTTGGAATAATGGTGGAGGTCACAGTGGAATAAAAAGACAATATCAATGCCCATTGAAAGAGTGGTGGAGGTTACAGTGGAATAAAAAGACAATATCAATGCCCCGTGTAAGAGATGTGGAGGTTACAGTAGCTTAACAAGTTGGTTTTAATGCCCCTTGGAAGAGTGGTGGAGGTCGCAGTGGAATAGAAAGACAATATCAATGACCTTTGGAAGAGCTGTGGAGTTCAGAGTGGTTTAACCAGATGGTTTTAATGCCCCTTGGAAGAGTGGTGGAGGTCGCAGTGGATTGAAAGGATTATAACAATGCCCCTTGGAATAGTGGTGGAGGCTACAGTGGAATAAAAATACAATATCAATGACCCTTGGACGAGTAGTGGAGGTCGCAGTGGAATAAAAAGACAATATCAATGCCCCTTGGAAGAGTGATGGAGGTCGCAGTGGAATAAAAATACCATTTCAATGCCCTTTGGAAGAGTGGTGGAGGGTACAGTGGAATAAAAAGACAATATCAATGCCAATTGGAAGAGATGTGGAGTTCACTGTGGTTTAACCATAAAGTTTTAATGCTCCTTGGAAGAGACGTGGAGGTCACAGTGGCTTAATAAGTTGGTTTTAATGCTCTTTGGGAGAGTGGTGGAGGTTTCATTGGATAAAAAGACAATATCAATGCCCCTTGGAAGAGTTGTGGAGGTCGCAGTTGAATAAAAAGACAATATCCATGCCCCTTGGAAGAGTGTTGGAGGTTACAGTGAAATAAAAAGATAATATCAATACCCACTGAAAAAGACGTGGAGGTCACAGTAGCTTAACAAGACAATTTTAATGCGCCTTGGAAGAGAGGTGGAAGTCGCAGTGGAATAAAAAGACAATATCAATGCCCCTTGGACTAGTGCTGGAGGTTACAGTGGAATAAAACGACAATATCAATGCCCCTTGCAAGAGCTGTGGAGTTCGAAGTGGTTTAAATTGACGGTTTTAATGCCCCTAGGAAGAGACGTGGAGGTCAAAGTAGCTTAGCAAAACGGTATCTATGCCGTTTGGCAGAGTGGTGAAGGTCGCAGAGGATTAAAAAGACAATATCAATGTCCCATGGAAAAGTGGTGGAGGTCTCATTGGAATAAAAATTCAATATCAGTGCTCCTTGGAAGAGTGGTGTAGGTTACATTGGAATAAAAAGACAATATCAATGCCACTTGGAAGAACTGTGGATTTCAAAGAGGTTTAACCAGACGGTTTTATTGCCCCTTGGAAGAGACGTGGAGGTCACAGTAGCTTAACAAGATGGTTTTAATGCCCCTTGGTAGTGTGATGGAGGTCTCAGTGGATTAAAAAGACAATATTAATGCCACTTGGAAAAGTGGTGGAGATGGCAGTGGAATAAAAAGACAATATCAATGCCCCGTGGAAGAGTGGTGGAGGTTACAGTGGAATAAAAAGACAATATCAATGCCCCGTGGAAGAGACGTGGAGGTCACAATAGCTTAACAAGACGGTTTTAATGCCCCTTGGAAGAGTGGTGGAGGTCACAGTGTATTAAAAAGACAATAGCAATGCCCCTTGGAAGAGTGGTGGAGGTCACAGTAGAATAAAAAGACAATATCAATGACCCTTAGAAGAGTGGTGGAGGTTACAGTGGAATAAAAAGACAATATCAATGCCCCGTGGAAGAGATGTGGAGGTCAAAATAGCTTAACAAGATGGTTTTAATGCCCCTTGGAAGAGTGCTGGAGGTCGCAGTGGATTAAAAAGACAATATCAATGTCCCTTGGAAGAGTGGTGGAGGTCGCAGTGGAATAAAAAGACAATATCAATGCCCCGTGGAAGAGTGGTGGAGGTTACAGTGGAGTAAAAAGACAATATCAATGCCCCATGGAAGAGATGTGGAGGTCACAATAGCGTAACAAGACGGTTTTATTGCCCCTTGGAAGAGTGCTGGAGGTCGCAGTGGATTAAAAAGACAATATCAATGCCACTTGGAAGAGTGGTGGAGGTTACAGTGGAATAAAAAGACAATATCACTGCCACGTGGAAGAGATGTGGAGGTCACATTAGCTTAACAAGATGGTTTTAATGCCCCTTGGAAGAGTGGTGGAGGTCACAGTGGATTAAAAAGACAATATCAATGCCCCTTGGAAGAGTGGTGGAGGTCGGTGTGGAATAAAAAGACATTATCAATGCCCCGTGGAAGAGAATTGGAGGTCACTGTAGCTTAACAAGACAGTTTTAATGTCCCTTGGAACAGTGGTGGAGGTCGCAGTGGAATAAAAAGACAATATCTATGCCCCTTGGAAAAGTGGTGGAGGTACCAGTGGAATAAAAAGACAATATCAATGCCCCATGGAAAAGACTTGGAGGTCACAGTAGCTTAACAAGACGGTTTTAATAACCCTTGGAGGAGTGGTGGAGGTTGCAGTGGATTAAAAAGACAATATCAATGCCCCTTAAAAGAGTGGTGGAGGTAACAGTGGAAAATAATGACAATATCAATGCCAAGTGAAAGAGACGTGGAGGTCACAGTAGCTTAACAAGACTGTTTAAATGCCCCGTGGAAGAGAGGTGGAAGTCGTAGTGGAATAAAAAAGACAATATCAGTGACCCTTGGACTAGTGGTGGAGGTTACAGTGGAATAAAAAGACAATTTCAAAGCCCCGTGGAAGAGATGTGGAGGTCACAATAGCTTAACAAGACGGTTTTAATGCCCCTTGGAAGAGTGGTGGAGGTCACAAAGTGTTAAAAAGACAGTATTAATGCCCCTTGGAAGAGTGGTGGAGGTCGCAGTGGAATAAAAAGACAATATCAATGCCCCATGGAAAAGACTTGGAGGTCACAGTAGCTTAACAAGACGGTTTTAATAACCCTTGGAAGAGTGGTGGAGGTTGCAGTGGATTAAAAAGACAATATCAATGCCCCTTAAAAGAGTGGTAGAGGTTGCAATGGAATAAAAAGACAATATCAATGCCCCTTGAAAGAGTGGTGGAGGTTACAGTGGAATAAAATGACAATATCAATGCCCCTTGGAAGAGTGGTGGAGTTTACAGTGGAATAAAAAGACAATATCAATGCCCCTTGGAATAGTGGTGGAGGATACAGTTAAATAAAAAGACATTATCAATGCCCCGTGGAAGAGATGTGGAGATCACAATATCTTAACAAGACGGTTTTAAGGCCCCTTGGAAGGGTGTTGGATGTCTCAGTGGATTAAAAAGACAACATCATTGCCCCTTGGAAGAGTAGTGGAGGCTACAGTGGAATAAAAAGACAATATCAATGCCCCTTGCAGGAGCTGTGGAGTTCAGAGTGGTTTAAATTGACGGTTTTAATGCCCTTAGGAAGAGACCGGGAGGTCACACTACCTTAACAAAATGGTTTTAATGCACCTTGGAAGAGTGGCGGAGGTCGCAGAGGATTAAAAAGACAATATCAATGCCCCTTAGAAGAGTGGTGGAGGTCGCAGTGGAATAAAAAGACAATATCAATGCCCCTTGGAAGAGTGTTGGAGGTTACAGTGGAATAAAAAGACAATATCAATACCCAGTGAAAAAGACGTGGAGGTCACAGTAGCTTAACAAGATGATTTTAATGCGCCTTGGAAGAGAGGTGGAAGTCGCAGTGGAATAAAAAGACAATATCAATGCCCCTTGGAAAAGTGCTGGAGCTTAGAGTGGAATAAAAAGACAATATCAATGCCCCTTGCAAGAGCTGTGGAGTTCAGAATGGTTTAAATTGACGGTTTTAATGCCCTTAGGAAGAGACCTGGAGGTCACACTACCTTAACAAAATGGTTTTAATGCCCCTTGGAAGAGTGGTGGAGGTCGCAGAGGATTAAAAAGACAATATCAATGCCCCTTGGAAGAGTGGTGGAGGTCGCAGTGGAATAAAAAGACAATATCAATGCACCATGGAAGAGTGGTGGAGGTTACAGTGGAATAAAAAGACAATATCAATGCCCCATGGAAGAGATGTGGAGGTCACAATAGCTTAAAAAGATGGTTTTAATGCCCCTTGGAAGAGTGGTGGAGGTCGCAGTGGATTAAAAAGACAATATCAAAGTCCCTTGGAATAATGGTGGAGGTCACAGTGGAATAAAAAGACAATATCAATGCCCATTGAAAGAGTGGTGGAGGTTACAGTGGAATAAAAAGACAATATCAATGCCCCGTGTAAGAGATGTGGAGGTTACAGTAGCTTAACAAGTTGGTTTTAATGCCCCTTGGAAGAGTGGTGGAGGTCGCAGTGGAATAGAAAGACAATATCAATGACCTTTGGAAGAGCTGTGGAGTTCAGAGTGGTTTAACCAGATGGTTTTAATGCCCCTTGGAAGAGTGGTGGAGGTCGCAGTGGATTGAAAGGATTATAACAATGCCCCTTGGAATAGTGGTGGAGGCTACAGTGGAATAAAAATACAATATCAATGACCCTTGGACGAGTAGTGGAGGTCGCAGTGGAATAAAAAGACAATATCAATGCCCCTTGGAAGAGTGATGGAGGTCGCAGTGGAATAAAAATACCATTTCAATGCCCTTTGGAAGAGTGGTGGAGGGTACAGTGGAATAAAAAGACAATATCAATGCCAATTGGAAGAGATGTGGAGTTCACTGTGGTTTAACCATAAAGTTTTAATGCTCCTTGGAAGAGACGTGGAGGTCACAGTGGCTTAATAAGTTGGTTTTAATGCTCTTTGGGAGAGTGGTGGAGGTTTCATTGGATAAAAAGACAATATCAATGCCCCTTGGAAGAGTTGTGGAGGTCGCAGTTGAATAAAAAGACAATATCCATGCCCCTTGGAAGAGTGTTGGAGGTTACAGTGAAATAAAAAGATAATATCAATACCCACTGAAAAAGACGTGGAGGTCACAGTAGCTTAACAAGACAATTTTAATGCGCCTTGGAAGAGAGGTGGAAGTCGCAGTGGAATAAAAAGACAATATCAATGCCCCTTGGAAAAGTGCTGGAGCTTACAGTGGAATAAAAAGACAATATCAATGCCCCTTGCAAGAGCTGTGGAGTTCAGAGTGGTTTAAATTGACGGTTTTAATGCCCTTAGGAAGAGACCAGGAGGTCACACTACCTTAACAAAATGGTTTTAATGCCCCTTGGAGGAGTGGTGGAGGTCGCAGAGGATTAAAAAGACAATATCAATGCCCCTTGGAAGAGTTGTGGAGGTCGCAGTTAAATAAAAAGACAATATCCATGCCCCTTGGAAGTGTGTTGGAGGTTACAGTGGAATAAAAAGAGAATATCAATGCCCCGTGGAAGAGATATGGTGGTCACAATAGCTTAAAAAGATGGTTTTAATGCCCCTTGGAAGAGTGGTGGAGGTCGCAGTGGATTAAAAAGACAATATCAATGCCCCTTGGAACAATTGTGGAGGTCGAAATGGAATAAAAAGACAATATCGATGTCCATTGAAAGAGTGGTGGAGGTTACAGTGGATTAAAAAAACAATATCAATGATCCGTGGAAGAGATGTGGAGGTCACAGTAGCTTAACAAGTTGGTTTTAATGCCCCTTGCAAGAGTGGTGGAGGTCGCAGTGGAATAAAAAGACAATATCAATGCCCTTTTGAAGAGCTGTGGAGTTCAGAGTGGTTTAACCAGATGGTTTTAATGCCCTTTGGAAGAGTGGTGGAGGTCGCAGTGGATTAAAAAGACAATATCTATGCCCCTTGGAAGAATGGTGGAGGCTACAGTGGAATAAAAAGACAATATCAATGCCCCTTGGAAGATTGTTGGAGGTTACAGTGGAATACAAAGACAACATCAATGCCCCTTGGGAGAGTGGTGGAGGTTACATTGGAATAAAAAGACAATATCAATGCCCCTTGGATGAGTAGTGGAGGTTTCAGTGGAATAAAAAGACAATATCAATGGCCCGTGGAAGAGACTTTGAGGTCACAGTAGTTTAGCAAGACGGTTTTAATGCCCCTTGGAAGAGTGGTGGAGGTCACAGTGGATTAAAAAGACAATATCAATGCCCCTTGGAAGAGTGGTGTAGGTCGCAGTGGAATAAAAAGACAATATCAATGCCCCTTGGACGAGTGGTGGAGGTTACAGTGGAATAAAAAGACAATATCAATGCCCAGTGGAAAGTGGTTAAGGTCGCAGTGAATTAAAAAGACAATATCAATGCCCATTGGAAGAGTGGTTAAGGTCGCAGTGGAATAAAAAGACAAAATCAATGCCCCTTGGAAGAGCTGTGGAGTACAGAGTTTTTTAGCCAGACTGTTTTAATGCCCCTTGGAAGAGACGTGGAGGTCACAGAACCTTAAAAAGACTGTTTTAATGACCTTGGAAGAGTGGTGGAGGTCGCAGTGGATTAAAAAGACAATATCAATGCCCTTTGGAAGAGTGGTGGAGGTCGCAGTGGAATAAAAAGACAATATCAATGCCCCTTGGAAGAGTGGTGGAGGTTTCATTGGAATAAAAAGACAAAATCAATGCCCCGTGGAAGAGTTGTGGAGGTTACAGTAGCTTAACAAGTTGGTTTTAATGCCCCTTGGAAGAGTGGTGGAGGTCGCAGTGGAATAGAAAGACAATATCAATGCCCTTTGGAAGAGCTGTGGAGTTCAGAGTGGTTTAACCAGATGGTTTTAATGCCCCTTGGAAGAGTGGTGGAGGTCGCAGTGGATTAAAAAGATTATATCAATGCCCCTTGGAAGAGTGGTGGAGGCTACAGTGGAATAAAAAGACAATATCAATGACCCTTGGACGAGTAGTGGAGGTCGCAGTGGAATAAAAAGACAGTATCAATGCCCCTTGGAAGAGTGGTGGAGGTCGCAGTGGAATAAAAAGACCATTTCAATGCCCTTTGGAAGAGTGGTGGAGGGTACAGTGGAATAAAAAGACAATATCAATGCCAATTGGAAGAGATGTGGAGTTCACTTGGGTTTAACCATAAAGTTTTAATGCTCCTTGGAAGAGACGTGGAGGTCACAGTGGCTTAATAAGTTGGTTTTAATGCTCTTTGGAAGAGTGGTGGAGGTTTCAGTGCATTAAAAAGACAATATCAATGCCCCTTGGAAGAGTTGTGGAGGTCGCAGTTGAATAAAAAGACAATATCCATGCCCCTTGGAAGAGTGTTGGAGGTTACAGTGGAATAAAAAAAGAATATCAATGCCCCGTGGAAGAGATATGGTGGTCACAATAGCTTAAAAAGATAGTTTTAATGCCCCTTGGAAGAGTGGTGGAGGACACAGTGGATTAAAAAGACAATATCAATGACCCTTGGAACAATGGTGGAGGTCGAATTGGAATAAAAAGACAATATCGATGCCCATTGAAAGAGTGGTGGAGGCTACAGTGGATTAAAAAACAATATCAATGATCCTTGGAAAAGATGTGGAGGTCACAGTAGCTTAACAAGTTGGTTTTAATGCCCCTTGCAAGAGTGGTGGAGGTCGCAGTGGAATAAAAAGACAATATCAATGCCCTTTGGAAGAGCTGTGGAGTTCAGAGTGGTTTAACCAGATGTTTTTTATGCCCTTTGGAAGAGTGGTGGAGGTCGCAGTGGATTAAAAAGACAATATCAATGCCCCTTGGAAGAATGGTGGAGGCTACAGTGGAATAAAAAGGCAATATCACTGACCCTTGTACGAGTAGTGGAGGTCGCAGTGGAATAAAAAGACAATATCAATGGCCCTTGGAAGAGTGGTGGAGGTTACATTGGAATAAAAAGACAATATCAATGCCCCTTGGATGAGTAGTGGAGGTTTCAGTGGAATAAAAAGACAATATCAATGGCCCGTGGAAGAGACTTTGAGGTCACAGTAGTTTAGCAAGACGGTTTTAATGCCCCTTGGAAGAGAGGTGGAAGTCGTAGTGGAATAAAAAGAAAATATCAATGCCCCTTGGACTAGTGCTGGGGGTTACAGTGGAATAAAACGACAATATCAATGCCCCTTGCAAGAGCTGTGGAGTTCGAAGTGGTTTAAATTGACGGTTTTAATGCCCCTAGGAAGAGACGTGGAGGTCAAAGTAGCTTAGCATAACGGTATCTATGCCGTTTGGCAGAGTGGTGAAGGTCGCAGAGGATTAAAAAGACAATATCAATGTCCCATGGAAAAGTGGTGGAGGTCTCATTGGAATAAAAATTCAATATCAGTGCTCCTTGGAAGAGTGGTGTAGGTTACATTGGAATAAAAAGACAATATCAATGCCACTTGGAAGAACTGTGGATTTCAAAGAGGTTTAACCAGACGGTTTTATTGCCCCTTGGAAGAGACGTGGAGGTCACAGTAGCTTAACAAGATGGTTTTAATGCCCCTTGGTAGTGTGATGGAGGTCTCAGTGGATTAAAAAGACAATATTAATGCCACTTGGAAGAGTGGTGGAGATGGCAGTGGAATAAAAAGACAATATCAATGCCCCGTGGAAGAGTGGTGGAGGTTACAGTGGAATAAAAAGACAATATCAATGCCCCGTGGAAGAGACGTGGAGGTCACAATAGCTTAACAAGACGGTTTTAATGCCCCTTGGAAGAGTGGTGGAGGTCACAGTGTATTAAAAAGACAATAGCAATGCCCCTTGGAAGAGTGGTGGAGGTCACAGTAGAATAAAAAGACAATATCAATGACCCTTAGAAGAGTGGTGGAGGTTACAGTGGAATAAAAAGACAATATCAATGCCCCGTGGAAGAGATGTGGAGGTCAAAATAGCTTAACAAGATGGTTTTAATGCCCCTTGGAAGAGTGCTGGAGGTCGCAGTGGATTAAAAAGACAATATCAATGCCCCTTGGAAGAGTGGTGGAGGTCGCAGTGGAATAAAAAGACAATATCAATGCCCCGTGGAAGAGTGGTGGAGGTTACAGTGGAGTAAAAAGACAATATCAATGCCCCATGGAAGAGATGTGGAGGTCACAATAGCGTAACAAGACGGTTTTATTGCCCCTTGGAAGAGTGCTGGAGGTCGCAGTGGATTAAAAAGACAATATCAATGCCACTTGGAAGAGTGGTGGAGGTTACAGTGGAATAAAAAGACAATATCACTGCCCCGTGGAAGAGATGTGGAGGTCACATTAGCTTAACAAGATGGTTTTAATGCCCCTTGGAAGAGTGGTGGAGGTCACAGTGGATTAAAAAGACAATATCAATGCCCCTTGGAAGAGTGGTGGAGGTCGGTGTGGAATAAAAAGACATTATCAATGCCCCGTGGAAGAGAATTGGAGGTCACTGTAGCTTAACAAGACAGTTTTAATGTCCCTTGGAACAGTGGTGGAGGTCGCAGTGGAATAAAAAGACAATATCTATGCCCCTTGGAAAAGTGGTGGAGGTACCAGTGGAATAAAAAGACAATATCAATGCCCCATGGAAAAGACTTGGAGGTCACAGTAGCTTAACAAGACGGTTTTAATAACCCTTGGAGGAGTGGTGGAGGTTGCAGTGGATTAAAAAGACAATATCAATGCCCCTTAAAAGAGTGGTGGAGGTAACAGTGGAAAATAATGACAATATCAATGCCAAGTGAAAGAGACGTGGAGGTCACAGTAGCTTAACAAGACTGTTTAAATGCCCCGTGGAAGAGAGGTGGAAGTCGTAGTGGAATAAAAAAGACAATATCAGTGACCCTTGGACTAGTGGTGGAGGTTACAGTGGAATAAAAAGACAATTTCAAAGCCCCGTGGAAGAGATGTGGAGGTCACAATAGCTTAACAAGACGGTTTTAATGCCCCTTGGAAGAGTGGTGGAGGTCACAAAGTGTTAAAAAGACAGTATTAATGCCCCTTGGAAGAGTGGTGGAGGTCGCAGTGGAATAAAAAGACAATATCAATGCCCCATGGAAAAGACTTGGAGGTCACAGTAGCTTAACAAGACGGTTTTAATAACCCTTGGAAGAGTGGTGGAGGTTGCAGTGGATTAAAAAGACAATATCAATGCCCCTTAAAAGAGTGGTAGAGGTTGCAATGGAATAAAAAGACAATATCAATGCCCCTTGAAAGAGTGGTGGAGGTTACAGTGGAATAAAATGACAATATCAATGCCCCTTGGAAGAGTGGTGGAGTTTACAGTGGAATAAAAAGACAATATCAATGCCCCTTGGAATAGTGGTGGAGGATACAGTTAAATAAAAAGACATTATCAATGCCCCGTGGAAGAGATGTGGAGATCACAATATCTTAACAAGACGGTTTTAAGGCCCCTTGGAAGGGTGTTGGATGTCTCAGTGGATTAAAAAGACAACATCATTGCCCCTTGGAAGAGTAGTGGAGGCTACAGTGGAATAAAAAGACAATATCAATGCCCCTTGCAGGAGCTGTGGAGTTCAGAGTGGTTTAAATTGACGGTTTTAATGCCCTTAGGAAGAGACCGGGAGGTCACACTACCTTAACAAAATGGTTTTAATGCACCTTGGAAGAGTGGCGGAGGTCGCAGAGGATTAAAAAGACAATATCAATGCCCCTTAGAAGAGTGGTGGAGGTCGCAGTGGAATAAAAAGACAATATCAATGCCCCTTGGAAGAGTGTTGGAGGTTACAGTGGAATAAAAAGACAATATCAATACCCAGTGAAAAAGACGTGGAGGTCACAGTAGCTTAACAAGATGATTTTAATGCGCCTTGGAAGAGAGGTGGAAGTCGCAGTGGAATAAAAAGACAATATCAATGCCCCTTGGAAAAGTGCTGGAGCTTAGAGTGGAATAAAAAGACAATATCAATGCCCCTTGCAAGAGCTGTGGAGTTCAGAATGGTTTAAATTGACGGTTTTAATGCCCTTAGGAAGAGACCTGGAGGTCACACTACCTTAACAAAATGGTTTTAATGCCCCTTGGAAGAGTGGTGGAGGTCGCAGAGGATTAAAAAGACAATATCAATGCCCCTTGGAAGAGTGGTGGAGGTCGCAGTGGAATAAAAAGACAATATCAATGCACCATGGAAGAGTGGTGGAGGTTACAGTGGAATAAAAAGACAATATCAATGCCCCATGGAAGAGATGTGGAGGTCACAATAGCTTAAAAAGATGGTTTTAATGCCCCTTGGAAGAGTGGTGGAGGTTACAGTGGAATAAAAAGACAATATCAATGCCCATTGAAAGAGTGGTGGAGGTTACAGTGGAATAAAAAGACAATATCAATGCCCCGTGTAAGAGATGTGGAGGTTACAGTAGCTTAACAAGTTGGTTTTAATGCCCCTTGGAAGAGTGGTGGAGGTCGCAGTGGAATAGAAAGACAATATCAATGACCTTTGGAAGAGCTGTGGAGTTCAGAGTGGTTTAACCAGATGGTTTTAATGCCCCTTGGAAGAGTGGTGGAGGTCGCAGTGGATTGAAAGGATTATAACAATGCCCCTTGGAATAGTGGTGGAGGCTACAGTGGAATAAAAATACAATATCAATGACCCTTGGACGAGTAGTGGAGGTCGCAGTGGAATAAAAAGACAATATCAATGCCCCTTGGAAGAGTGATGGAGGTCGCAGTGGAATAAAAATACCATTTCAATGCCCTTTGGAAGAGTGGTGGAGGGTACAGTGGAATAAAAAGACAATATCAATGCCAATTGGAAGAGATGTGGAGTTCACTGTGGTTTAAGCATAAAGTTTTAATGCTCCTTGGAAGAGACGTGGAGGTCACAGTGGCTTAATAAGTTGGTTTTAATGCTCTTTGGGAGAGTGGTGGAGGTTTCATTGGATAAAAAGACAATATCAATGCCCCTTGGAAGAGTTGTGGAGGTCGCAGTTGAATAAAAAGACAATATCCATGCCCCTTGGAAGAGTGTTGGAGGTTACAGTGAAATAAAAAGATAATATCAATACCCACTGAAAAAGACGTGGAGGTCACAGTAGCTTAACAAGACAATTTTAATGCGCCTTGGAAGAGAGGTGGAAGTCGCAGTGGAATAAAAAGACAATATCAATGCCCCTTGGAAAAGTGCTGGAGCTTACAGTGGAATAAAAAGACAATATCAATGCCCCTTGCAAGAGCTGTGGAGTTCAGAGTGGTTTAAATTGACGGTTTTAATGCCCTTAGGAAGAGACCAGGAGGTCACACTACCTTAACAAAATGGTTTTAATGCCCCTTGGAGGAGTGGTGGAGGTCGCAGAGGATTAAAAAGACAATATCAATGCCCCTTGGAAGAGTTGTGGAGGTCGCAGTTAAATAAAAAGACAATATCCATGCCCCTTGGAAGTGTGTTGGAGGTTACAGTGGAATAAAAAGAGAATATCAATGCCCCGTGGAAGAGATATGGTGGTCACAATAGCTTAAAAAGATGGTTTTAATGCCCCTTGGAAGAGTGGTGGAGGTCGCAGTGGATTAAAAAGACAATATCAATGCCCCTTGGAACAATGGTGGAGGTCGAAATGGAATAAAAAGACAATATCGATGTCCATTGAAAGAGTGGTGGAGGTTACAGTGGATTAAAAAAACAATATCAATGATCCGTGGAAGAGATGTGGAGGTCACAGTAGCTTAACAAGTTGGTTTTAATGCCCCTTGCAAGAGTGGTGGAGGTCGCAGTGGAATAAAAAGACAAAATCAATGCCCTTTTGAAGAGCTGTGGAGTTCAGAGTGGTTTAACCAGATGGTTTTAATGCCCTTTGGAAGAGTGGTGGAGGTCGCAGTGGATTAAAAAGACAATATCCATGCCCCTTGGAAGAATGGTGGAGGCTACAGTGGAATAAAAAGACAATATCAATGCCCCTTGGAAGATTGTTGGAGGTTACAGTGGAATACAAAGACAACATCAATGCCCCTTGGGAGAGTGGTGGAGGTTACATTGGAATAAAAAGACAATATCAATGCCCCTTGGATGAGTAGTGGAGGTTTCAGTGGAATAAAAAGACAATATCAATGGCCCGTGGAAGAGACTTTGAGGTCACAGTAGTTTAGCAAGACGGTTTTAATGCCCCTTGGAAGAGTGGTGGAGGTCACAGTGGATTAAAAAGACAATATCAATGCCCCTTGGAAGAGTGGTGTAGGTCGCAGTGGAATAAAAAGACAATATCAATGCCCCTTGGACGAGTGGTGGAGGTTACAGTGGAATAAAAAGACAATATCAATGCCCAGTGGAAAGTGGTTAAGGTCGCAGTGAATTAAAAAGACAATATCAATGCCCATTGGAAGAGTGGTTAAGGTCGCAGTGGAATAAAAAGACAAAATCAATGCCCCTTGGAAGAGCTGTGGAGTACAGAGTTTTTTAGCCAGACTGTTTTAATGCCCCTTGGAAGAGACGTGGAGGTCACAGAACCTTAAAAAGACTGTTTTAATGACCTTGGAAGAGTGGTGGAGGTCGCAGTGGATTAAAAAGGCAATATCAATGCCCTTTGGAAGAGTGGTGGAGGTCGCAGTGGAATAAAAAGACAATATCAATGCCCCTTGGAAGAGTGGTGGAGGTTTCATTGGAATAAAAAGACAAAATCAATGCCCCGTGGAAGAGTTGTGGAGGTTAGTGTAGCTTAACAAGATGGTCTTAATGCCGCTTGTAAGAGTGGTGGAGTTCGCAGTGGAATAAAAAGACAATGTCAATGCCTCTTGGAAGAGTGGTGGAAGTTAGAATGGAATAAAAAGACAATACCAATGCTCCTTGCAAGAGCTGTAGAGTTCAGAGTGGTTTAAATTGACGGTTTTAATGCCCCTTGGAAGAGACGTGGAGGTAACAGTGGATTAAAAAGACAATATCAATGCCCCTTGGAAGAGTGGTGGAGGTCGCAGTGGAATAAAAAGACAATATCAATGCCCCGTGGAAGGGACGTGGAGGTCACAGTAGCTTAATAAGACGGTTTTAATGCCCCTTGGAAGAGAGGTGGAGGTCGCAGTTGATTAAAAAGACAATATCAATGCCACTTTAAAGAGTGGTGGAGGTCGCAGTGGAATAAAAAGACAATATCAATGCCCCTTGGAAGAGCTGTGGAGTTCAAAGTGGTTTAACTTGATGGTTTTAATGCCCCTTGGAAGAGACGTGGAGGTCACAATAGCTTAACTAGACGGTTTTATTGCCCCTTGGAAGAGTGGTGGAGGTCGCAGTGGATTAAAAATACAATATCAATGCCGCTTGGCAGAGTGGTGGAGGTCGCAGTGGAATAAAAAGACAATATCAATGCCCCATGGAATTGACGTGGTGTTCAAAGTAGCTTAAGACCAAAGTTTTAATGCCCCTTGGAAGAGTGGTGGAGGTCGCAGTTGATTAAAAAGACAATATCAATGACTCTTGGAAGAGTAGTGGAGGTCGCAATGGAATAAAATGATAATATCACTGCCCCTTGGAAGTGTGGTGGAGGTGACAGTGGAATAAAAAGACAATATCAATGCCCCTTGGAAGAGCTGTGGAGTTCAGAGAAGATAAACCAGACGGTTTTAAAGCCCCTTGGAAGTGACGTGGAGGTCACAATAGCTTAACAAAACGGTTTTAATGCCCCTTGGAAAAGTGTTGGAGATCGTAGTGGATTAAAAAGACAATATCAATGCCTCTTGGAAGAGTGGTGGAGGTCGCAGAGGAAAAAAAAGACAATATCAATGCCCCTTGGAAGAGTGGTGAAGGTCGCAGTGGAATAAAAAGACAATATCAATGCCCCTTCTAAGAGTGGTGAAGGTTACAGTGGAATAAAAAGACAATATCAATGCCCCGTGAAAGAGACGTGGATGTCACAGTAGCTTAACAAGACGGTTTTAATGCCCCTTGGAAGAGAGGTGGAAGTCGCAGTGGAATAAAAAGACAATATCAATGCCCCTTGGAAGAGTGCTGGAGTTTACAGTGGAATAAAAAGACAATATCAATGCACTTTGCAAGAGCTGCGGACATGAGAGTGGTTTAAATTGACGGTTTTAATGCCCCTTGGAAGAGATGTGGAGGTCACAGTAGCTTAACAAAACTGTTATAATGCCCTTGGAAGAGTGGTGGAGGTCGCAGAGGATTAAAAAGGCAATATCAATGCCCTTTGGAAGAGTGGTGGAGGTCGCAGTGGAATAAAAAGACAATATCAATGCCCCTTGGAAGAGTGGTGGAGGTTACAGTGGAATAAAAGACAATATCAATGCCCAGTGGAATAGTTGTGGAGGTCACTGTAGGTTAACAAGATGGTCTTAATGCCGCTTGGAAGAGTGGTGGAGGTCGCAGTGGAATAAAAAGACAATGTTAATGCCCCCTTGGAAGAGTGGTGGAGGTTAGAGTGGAATAAAAAGACATTACCAATGCTGCTTGGAAGAGCTGTAGAGTTCAGAGTGGATTAAATTGACGGTTAGAATTCCCCTTGGAAGAGACGTGGAGGTCACAGTGGAATAAAAAGACAATATCAATGCCTTGTGGAAGGGTGGTTGAAGTCTCAGTGGAATAAAAAGACAGTATCAATGCCCCTTGGAAGAGTGGTGGAAGTTACAGTGGAATAAAAAGACAATATCATTGACCCTTGGAAGAGTGGTGGAGGTCGCAGTGGAATAAAAAGACAATATTAATGCCCCCTGGAAGAGTGGTGGAGGTCGCAGTAAAATAAAAAGACAATATCAATGCCGCTTGGAAGAGTGGTGGAGGTTACAGTGGAATAAAAAGACAATATCAATGCCCCTTGGAAGAGCTGTGGAGCTCACAATGGTTTAACCAGAAGGTTTTAAGTCACCGTGGAATAGACGTGGAGGTCACAGGTGCTAAACAAGACGGTTTTAATGCTCCTTGGAAGAGTGATGGAGGTCGCAGTGGATTAAAAAGACAAAATCAATGCCCCTTGGAAGAGTGGTGGAGGTTACAGTGGAATAAAAAGACAATATCAATGCCTATTGCAAGAGCTGTGGAGTTCAGAGTGGTTTAAATTGACGGTTTTAATGCCCCTTGGAAGAGACGTGGAGGTAACAGTAGCTTAACAAGACAGTTTTAATGCCCCTTGGAAGAGTGGTGGAGGTTACAGTCGAATAAAAACACAATATCAATGCCTCTTGGAAGAGCTGTGGAGTTCAGAATGGTTTAACAAGACGGTTTTATTGCCCCTTGGAAGAGACGTGGAGGTCACAGTAGCTTATCAAAACTGTTTTAATGCCCCTTGGAAGAGTGGTGGAGGTCGCAGTGAATTAAAAAGACAATATCAATGCCCCTTAGAAGAGTGGTGGAGGTCGCAGTGGAATAAAAAGACAATATCAATTCCACTTGGAAAAGATGTGGAGGTCGCAGTGGAATAAAAAAACAATATCAATGCCTCGTGGAAGAGACTTGGAGGTCACAGTAGCTTAACAAGATGGTTTTAATGCCCCTTGGAAGAGAGGTGGAGGTCGCAGTGGAATAAAAAGACAATATCAATGCCCCTTGGAAGAGTGGTGGAGGTTACAGTGTAATAAAAAGACAATATCAATGACCCTTGCAAGAGCTCAGGAGTTGAGAGTGGTTTAAATTGACTATTTTAATGCCACTTGGAAGAGACGTGGAGGTCACAGTAGATTAAAAAGACTGTTTTAATGCCCCTTGGAAGAGTGATGGAGGTCGAAGTGGACTAAAAAGACAATGTCAGTGCTACTTGAAGTAGTGTTTGAGGTCTCAGTGGAGTAAAAAGACAATATCAATGCACCTTGGAAGAGTTTTGGAGGCTCCAGTGGAATGAAAAGACAATATCAATGCCCTGTGGAAGAGACATGGAGGTCACAGTAGCTTCACAAGACTGTTTTAATGCCCGTTGGAAGAGTGGTGGAGGTCGCAGTGGAAGAAAAAGACAATATTAATGCCCCTTGGAAGAGTGGTGGAGGTCTCAGTAAAATAAAAAGACAATATCAATGCCCCTTGGAAGAGTGGTGGAGTTTACAGTGGAGTAAAAAGACAATATCATTGCCCCTTGGAAGAGCTGTGGAGTTCACAGTGGTTTAACCATGCAGTTTTAATGCCCCTTGGAAGAGATGTGGAGGTCACAGTAGCTCATCAAGACTGTTTTAAAGCCCCTTGGAGGAGTGGTAGAGGTCACAGTGGATTAAAAAGACAATATCAATGCCCCTTGGAAGAGTGGTGGTGGTTACAGTGGAATTTAAAGGCAATATCAATGCCTCTAGGAAGAGTGGTTGAGGTTACAGTGTAATAAAAAGACAATATCAATGCCCATTGGAAGAGTAGTGGAGGTTTCAATTAAATAAAAAGACAATACCAATGCCCCTTGGAAGATCTGTGGAGTTCAGAGTGGTTTAACAATACGGTTTTAATGCCCCTTGGAAGAGACGTGGAGGTCACAGTAGCTTAAAATGACGGTTTTATGCCACAAGGAAGAGTGGTAGCAGTCGCACTGGATTAAAAAGACAATATTAATACCCCTTGGAAGAGTGGTGGAGGTCACAGTGGAATAAAAAGACAATATCAATGCCACTTGGAAGAGAGGTGGAGGTTACAGTAGAATAAAAAGACAATATCAATGCCCAGTGGAAGAGATGTGGAGGTCACTGTAGCTTAACAAGACAGTTTTAATGCCCCTTGGAAGAGTGGTGGAGGTCGCAGAGGAATAAAAAACAATGTCAATGCCCTTTGGAAGAGTGGTGGAGGTTAGAGTGGAAGAAAAAGACAATACCAATGCCCCTTGGAAGAACTGTGAAGTTAAGAGTGGTTTAACCAGACAGTTTTATTGCCCCTTGGAAGAGACGTGGAGGTCACAGTAGCTTAACAATATGGTTTTAATGCCCCTTGGAAAAGTGGTGGAGGTCGCATTGGATTAAAAAGACAATATCAATGCCCCTTGGAAGAGTTGTGGAGGTCGCAGTGGAATTAAAAAACGATATCAATGCCCCGGGGAAGGGACGTGGAGGTCACAGTAGCTAAACAAGACGGTTTTAATGCCACTTGGAAGAGTGGTGGAGGTCGCAGTGGATTAAAAAGACAATATCAATGCCCCTTGGAAGAGTGGTGGAGGTTACAGTGGAATAAAAAGTCAATATCAATGCCCCTTGGAAGAGTTGTGGAGGATACTGTCGAATAAAAAGACAATATCAATGCTCCTTGGAAGAACTGTGGAGTACAGAATGGTTTAACCAGACGGTTTTATTGCCCCTTAGAAGAGACGTAGAGGTCACAGTAGCTTATCAAGACTGTGTTAATGCCCCTTGGAAGAGTGGTGGAGGTCGCAGTGGTTTAAAAAGACTAAATCACTGCCCCTTAGAAGAGTGGTGGAGGTTACATTTGAATAAAAAGACAATATCAATGCCCCGTGAAATAGACATGGAGGTTACAGCAGCTTAACAAGACAGTTTTAATGCCCCTCGGGAGAGTGGTGGTGGACGCAGTGGAATAAAAAGACAATATCAATGCCCTGTGGAAGAGTGCTAGAGATTACAATGGAATAAAAAGACAATATCAATGCCTCTTGCAAGAGCTGTGGAGTTCAGTGTGGTTGAAATTGACGGTTTCAATTCCCCTTGGAAGAGAAGTGGAGGTCACAGTAGCTTAACAAGACAGTTTTAATGCCCATTGGAAGAATGGTGGAGTTCGCAGTGGAATAAAAAGACAATGTCAATGCCCCTTGGAAGAGTGGTGGAGGTTAGAGTGGAATTTAAAGACAATATCAATGCCCAGTGGAAGAGATGTAGAGGTCACTGTAGCTTAACAACACAGTTTTAATGCCCCTTGGAAGAGTGGTGGAGGTCGCAGTGGAATAAAAAGACAATCTCAATGCCCCTTGGAAGAGTGGTGGAGGTTAGAGTGGAATAAAAAGACAATACCAATGCCCCTTGAAAGAGCTGTGGAGTTCAGAGTGGTTTAATCAGACGGTTTTAATGCCCATTGGAAGTGACGTGGAGGTCACAGTAGCTTAAAAAGACGTTTTTAATGCCCCTTGGAAAAGTGGTGGAGGTCGCATTGGAATAAAAAGACAATATCAATGCCCCTTGAAAGAATGATGGAGGTTTCAGTGGAATAAAAAGACAATACCAATGCCCCTTTTAAGAGCTGTGGAGTTCAGAGTGGTTTAATCAGACGGTTTTAATGCCCATTGGAAGTGACGTGGAGGTCAAAGTAGATTAACAAGACGGTTTTAATGCCTCTTGGAAAAGTGGTGGAGGTCACAGTGGATTAAAAAGACAATATCAATGCCCAGGGGAAGACAAGTGGAGGTCACAGTAGCTTAACAAGACGGTTTTAATGCCCCTTGGTAGAGTGGTGGAGGTCGCAGTGGAATAAAAGGACAATATCTATGCCCCTTGAAAGAGTGTTGGAGATTACAGTGAAATCAAAAGATAATATCAATGCCTCATGAAAGAGCTATGGTGTTCAGAGTGGTTTAACAAGATAGTTTTAATGTCCCTTGGAAGAGTGGTGGAGGTTACGGTGCATTAAAAAGACAATATCAATACCCCTTGGAAGAATGGTGGAGGTTACAGTGGAATAAAAAGACAATATCAATGCCCGTTGGAAGAGTTGTGGAGGTCGCAGTGGATTAAAAAGACAATATCAATGCCCCTTGGAAGAGTGGTGGAGGTTACAGTGGAATAAAAAGACAAAACCAATGCCCCTTGGAAGAGCGGTGGAGGTTACAGTGGAATAAAAAGACAATATCAATGCCCCTCGGAAGAGCTGTGGAGTTCAGAGTGGTTTATCCAGATGGTTTTAATGCCCCTTGGAAGAGACGTGGAGGTCACAGCAGCTTAACAAGACTGTTTTAATGCCCCTTGTAAGAGTGGTGGAGGTCGCAGTGGATTAAAAAGACAATATTAATGCCTGTTAGAAGAGAGGTTGAAATCACAGTGGAATAAAAAGACAATATCAATGCCCCTTGGAAGAGTGGTGGAGGTTACAGTGGAAAAAAAAGACAATATCGATGCCCATTGAAAGAGTGGTTATGGTCACAGTGAATTAAAAAGACAATATCAATGCCCATTGGAAGAGTGGTTAAGGTCGCAGTGGAATAAAAAGACAAAATCAATGCCCCTTGGAAGAGTGGTGGAAGTTACAGTGAAAAAACAAGACAATATCAATGCCCCTTGGAAGAGCTGTGGAGTTCAGAGTGGTTTAACCAGACGGTTTTAATGCCCCTTGGAAGAGACGTGGAGGTCACAGTAGCTTAACAAGACTGTTTTAATGCCCTTGGAAGAGTGGTGGAGGTCGCAGTGGATAAAAAAGACAATATCAATGCCCTTTGGAAGAGTGGTGGAGGTTACAGTGGAATAAAAGACAATATCAATGCCCAGTGGAAGAGTTGTTGAGGTCACTGTAGCTTAACAAGATGGTCTTAATGCCGCTAGGAAGAGTGGTGGAGGTCGCAGGGAAAAAAAAAGACAATGTCAATGCCCCTTGGAAGAGTGGTGGAAGTTAGAGTGGAATAAAAAGACAATACCAATGCTCCTTCGAAGAGCTGTAGAGTTCAGAATTGTTTAAATTGACAGTTTTAATGCCCCTTAGAAGAGACGTTGAGGTCACAGTGGATTAAAAAGACAATATCAATGCCCCTTGGAAGAGTGGTGGTGGTCGCAGTGTATTTAAAAGACAATATCAATGCCCCTTGGAAGAGGGGTGGAGGTCGCAGTGGAACAAAAAGACAATATCAATGCCCTTTGAAAGAGTGGTGAAGGTTACAGTGGAAAAAAAAGACAATATCAATGCCCCTTCGAAGAGCTGTGGAGTTCAGAGTGGTTTAAATAGGCGGTTTTAATGCCCCTTGGAAGAGACGTGGAGGTCACAATAGCTTAACTAGCCGGTTTTAATGCCCCTTGGAAGAGTGGTGGATGTCGCAGTGGATTAAAAAGACAATATCAATGACCCTTGGTAGAGCGGTGGACGTCGCAGTGGAATAAAAAGACAATATCAAAGCCCCATGGTATTGACGTGGTGGTCAAAGTAGCTTAACACCACGGTTTTAATGCCCCTTTGAAGAGTGGTGGAGGTCGCAGTTGATTAAAAAAACAATATAAATGCCCCTTGGTAAAGTGGTGGAGGTCACAGTGGAATATAAAGACAATATCAATGCCCCTTGGAAGAGTAGTGAAGGTCGCAGTGGAATAAAAAGATAGTATCAATGCCCCTTGGAAGAGTGGTGGAGGTTACAGTGGAAAAAAAAGACAATATCAATGCCCCTTGGATGAGCTGTAGAGTTCAGAGAAGTTAAACCAGACGGTTTTACTGTCCCTTGGAAGTGACGTGGAGGTCACAGTAGCTTAACAAAACCGTTTTAATGCCCCTTGGAAAAGTGTTGGAGATCGTAGTGGAAAAAAAAGACAATATCAATGCGCCTTGGAAGAGTGGTGGATGTCGCAGTGGAATAAAACGACAATATCAATGCCCCTTCTAAGAGTGGTGAAGGTTACAGTGGAATAAAAAGACAATATCAATGCCCCGTGAAAGAGACGTGGATGTCACAGTAGCTTTACAAGACGGTTTTAATGCCCCTTGGAAGAGAGGTGGAAGTCGCAATGGAATAAAAAGACAATATCAATGCCCCTTGGAAGAGTGCTGGAGGTTACAGTGGAATAAAAAGACAATATGAATGCACTTTGCAAGAGCTGCGGAGATGAGCGTGGTTTAAATAGACGGTTTTAATGCCCCTTGGAAGAGACGTGGAGTTCACAGTAGATTAACAAGACTGTTTTAATGCCCCTTTGAAGAGTGGTGGAGTTCGAAGTGGATTAAAAAGACAATGTCAATGCTCCTTGAAGGAGTGGTGGAAGTCTCAGTTGAATAAAAAGACAATATCAATGCCCCTTGGAAGAGTGATGGAGGTTACAGTGGAATAAAAAGACAATATCAATGCCATGTGGAAGAGACATGGAGGTCACAGAAGCTTAACAAGATGGTTTTAATGTCCCATGGAAGAGTGGTGGAGGTTGCAGTGGAATAAAAAGACATTATCAATGCCCCTTCGAAGAGTGGTGGAGGTCGCAGTGGAATAAAAAGACAATATCAGTGCCCCTTGGAAGAGTGGTGGACATTACAGTGGAATAAAAAGACAATATCAATGCCCCTTGGATGAGTGGTGGAGGTTTCAGTGGAATAAAAAGACAATATCAATGGCCCGTAGAAGATACGTTGAGGTGATAGTAGTTTAGCAAGACTGTTTTAATGCCCCTTGGAAGAGTGGTGGAGGTCACAGTGGATTGAAAAGACAATATGAATGCCCCTTGGAATAGTAGTGTAGGTTGCAGTGGAATAAAAAGACAATATCAATGCCCCTTGGACGAGTGGTGGATGTTACAGTGGAATTAAAAAACAATTCCAATGCCCCGTGGAAGAGACGTGGAGGTCACAGTAGCTTAACAAGATGGTTTTATTGCCCCTTGGAGGACTTGTGAAGGTCGCAGTGGAATAAAAAGACAATAATAATGCCCCTTAGAAGAGCTGTGGAGTTCAGAGTGGAATAACCAGACGGTTTTAACGCCTCTTGGAAGAGACGTGGTGGTCACAGTAACTTATCAAGACGGTTTAATTGCCCCCTGGTAGAGTGGTTTAGGTCGCAGTGGAGTTAAAAAACAATATCAATGCCCCTTGGAAGATTGGTGGAGGTTACAGTGGAATAAAAAGACAATATCAATACCCCTTCGAAGACACGTGGAGGTCACAGTAGCTTAACAAGACGGTTTTAATGCCCCTTGGAGAGGGGTGGAGTGCGCAGCGGACTAAAAAGACAATATCAATGCCCCTTGGAAGAGCTGTGGAGTTCACAGTGGTTTAACCAGATGGTTTTAATGCCCCTTGGAAGAGACTTCGACGTCACAGTAGCTTAACAAGACCGTTTTAATGCCCCTTGGAAGAGTGGTGGAGGTTACAGTGGAATAAAAAGACAATGTCAATGCCACCTTGGAAGAGTGATGGAGGTTAGAGTGGAATAAAAAGACATTACCAATGCTCCTTGGAAGAGCTGTAGAGTTCAGAGTGGTTTAAATTGACGGTTTTAATTCCCCTTGGAAGAGACGTGCAGGTCACATTGGAATACAAAGACAATATCAATGCCTTGTGGAAGAGTGGTTGAAGTCTCAGTGGAATAAAAAGACAATATCAATGCCTCTTGGAAGAGTGGTGGAGGTTACAGTGGAATAAAAAGACAATATCAATGACCCTTGGAAGAGTGGAGGAGGTCGCAGTGGAATAAAAAGACAATATTAATGCCCCTTGGAAGAGTGGTGGAGGTCGCATTAAAATAAAAAGACAATATCAATGCCCCTTGGAAAAGAGGTGGAGGTTACAGTGGAATAAAAAGACAATATCAATGCCCCTTGGAAGAGCTGTGGAGTTCACAGTGGTTTAACCAGAAGGTTTTTAGTCACCGTGGAATAGACGTGGAGGTCACAGGAGCTAAACAAGACGGTTTTAATGCTCCTTGAAAGAGTGATGGAGGTCGCAGTGGATTAAAAAGACAAAATCAATGCCCATTGGAAGAGTGGTGGAGGTTACAGTGGAATAAAAAGACAATATCAATGCCTCTTGCAAGAGCTGTGGAGTTCAGAGTGGTTTAAATTGACGGTTTTAATGCCCCTTGGAAGAGACGTGGAGGTAACAGTAGCTTTACAAGACAGTTTTAATGCCCCTTGGAAGAGTGGTGGAGGTTACAGTCGAATAAAAATACAATATCAATGCCTCTTGGAAGATCTGTGGAGTTCAGAGTGGTTTAACCAGATGGTTTTAATGCCCCTTGGAAGAGACGTGGAGGTCACAGTAGCTTATCAAAACTGTTTTAATGCCCCTTGGAAGAGTGGTGGAGGTCGCAGTGAATTAAATAGACAATATCAATAACCCTTAGAAGAGTGGTGGAGGTCGCAGTGGAATAAAAAGACAATATCAATTCCACATGGAAGAGATGTGGAGGTCACAGTGGAATAAAAAGCCAATATTAATGCCTCGTGGAAGAGACTTGGAGGTCACAGTAGCTTAACAAGATGGTTTTAATGCCCCTTGGAAGAGAGGTGGAGGTCGCAGTGGAATAAAAAGACAATATCAATGCCCCTTGGAAGAGTGGTGGAGGTTACAGTGTAATAAAAAGACAATATCAATGACCCTTAAAAAGAGCTGTGGAGTTGAGAGTGGTTTAAATTGACGGTTTTAATGCCCCTTGGAAGAGACGTGGAGGTCACAGTAGATTAACAAGACTGTTTTAATGCCCCTTGGAAGAGTGGTGGAGGTCGAAGTGGATTAAAAAGACAATGTCAATGCTCCTTGAAGTAGTGGTTGAGGTCTCAGTGGAGTAAAAAGACAATATCAATGCACCTTGGAAGAGTGTTGGAGGTTCCAGTGGAAAGAAAAGACAATATCAAAGCTCTGTGGAAGAGACATGGAGGTCACAGTAGCTTAACAAGTCAGTTTTAATTGCCCTTGGAAGAGTGTTGGAGGTTGCAGGGTATTAAAAAGACAATAACAATGCCCATTGGAAGAGTGGTGGAGGTCGCAGTGGAAAAAAAAGACAAAATCAATGCCCCTTGGAAGAGTGGTGGAGGTTACAGTGGAATAAAATGACAATATCAATGCCCTATGTAAGAAACTTGGAGGTCACAGTAGCTTAACAAGACGGTTTTAATGCCCCTTGGAAGAGTCGTGGACGTCGCAGAGGAATAAAAAGACAATATCAATGCACTTGGAAGAGTGCAGAAGGTTACAATGGAATAAAAAGGCATTGTCAATGCTCCTTGGAAGAGATGTGGAGCTCAGAGCGGTTTAACCAGACGGTTTTAATGCCCCTTGGAAGAAACTTGGAGGTCACAGTAGCTTAACAAGACGGTTTTAGTGCCCCTTGGAAGAGTGGTGGAGGTTACAGTGGAATAAAAAGACAATATCAATGCCTCTTGGAAGAGTGTTGGAGGTTACAGTGGAATAAAAAGACAATATCAATGCCTCGTGGAAGAGACGTGGACATCACAGTAGCTTAACAAGACGGTTTTTATGCCTCTTGGCAGAGTGGTGGAGGTCGCAGTGGAATAAAAAGACAATATCAATGCCCTGTGGAAGAGACGTGGAGGTCACAGTAGCTTAAAAAGACAGTTTTAATGCCCCTTAGAACACTGGTGGAGGTTACAGTGGAATAAAAACACAATATCAATGCCCCGTGGAAGAGTGGTGGAGGTTGCAGTGGAATAACCTCACAGGTACATGCTCTGCATAACTTCTCTGCTTGCTGTGTCTGCTGTAATCTAATGCTCTTCTTTGCTGATACACCTCACTGGTACATGCTCTGCATAACTTCTCTGCTTGCTGTGTCTGCTGTAATCTAATGCTCTGCTTTGCTGATTCACCTCACTGGTACATGCTCTGCATAACTTCTCTGCTTGCTGTGTCTGCTGTAATCTAATGCTCTGCTTTGCTGATTCACATCACTGGTACATGCTCTGCATAACTTCTCTGCTTTATCTGTCCCACTCCATTCAATACCCACATATGTCTGTCCCTTCCCCACTATAGATCTTATCTGATTTTTAGAGGTGCTAAACTGCAGAGACTAGAGTCCTAGCTCTGTGTTTGATCACCCAGCCATCTCCTGGTGAAACGACCAGCTGCTAATTTAGCCATATGCAGCTCCCACAATGCCCTTCACCTGATAGTTTAATGTGCCCTATATATTTAGAAGCTCTGTAAGGGGTGCACGCGTCTTCTTGTGCAAAGTGGCTTCGGGGATAAGTGGCAGTTATTTCAGAGGCAGTTAGTCAGGGCAGTAGTCAGGTAACCAACACTTTGACAACTTACTCTCTTTTAACTATGTTTCTGTTAGCTCTCACTTTTTCCTCTATAGTCCTCCACTTTCTAGTAACCCCTCAAATCCCTACACCTAGTAAGAAACTCTTCATTTCTTCCTCCATCCTCCCCATTCATCTCACCTCCTCCTCCAAATTATTCCTAAACATTCAATCCTGGATCTTCAAACACAGACAGCCACCTCATGCTCTCTCTTGCTCCCACCTGCTAACACTTTCTCTGCTCCTCCTCATTGCTGGAGATATCTCTCCAATTCCTGGTCCTCCTTGCCATATCCCCACAGTTACTTCTTCCTCCTATCCACGACCTTCCACAAACTGTCGCAACCCTTCTAACCTCATACCCATCCAACCAATCCACACTCCCTTAGTTGCTCTAACAGGAGCTCTATGGAACTCTCGCTCTGTCTGCAACAAACATTCCTTCATCCACGATCTTTTCATTACAAACAAATTTTCCATCTTCGCCATCACTGAAATCTGGCTCACCCCCTCTGACAGAGCCTCCCCAGCTGCACTTTCATATGGCGGATTCCACCTTTCCCACACCCCCTGCCACAACGGCAAACATGGCGGATGCGTAGGTTTTCTCCTATCAGGACACTGCGCTTTCACCCAAATCCCACTGCCACCCTCCGCTACACTCCCCTCTTTTGAGGTGCACTGTGTGCGCATCTATTCCCCCTCCAACCTCCAACTGGCCGGCGTTTACCGACCCCCAGGGCAAGCCACCACCACCTTAGACCACTTCACCACCTGGCTGCTTCACTTCCTCTCCACTGACATCCCCACTATCATAATGGGTGACTTCAACATCCCCATTAACACTTCCCACTCGTCAGTCTCCAAGTTCCTATCTCTCACTTCCTCCTTCGGACTCACTCAATGGTCTTCCACACCCACCCACAAAGATGGCCACACACTGGACCTCATCTTCACCCGCCTCTGTTCCCTATCTAACCTCTCTAACTCACCTCTCCCTCTCTCTGATCACAGCCTACTTACATTCTCTTCTCTCTCCTCCCCGGGGCAACAATCCCCACTCCACAAACTTGCATACCATCGCAGAAATCTCAAACACCTTGACTTACACTCACTCTCTGAATCCCTCCTCCCTCTTAAATTCCTTACACGATGCAGACGTTGCTGCTGCTTCATATAACACCACAATAGCTGCAGCTGTAGACTCGATCGCTCCTCTCACACACACCACATCTCGCACATTCAACAGGCAACCCTGGCACTAAACTTACTAAATAACTGCGCTGAGCCTCCAGGGTTGCGGAGCAGAGATGGAAAAGGTCTCACTCCATCGAGCACTTCATCGCATTCAAGCAATCCCTTACTAATTTCAAGTCCGCACTCACTACAGCAAAACAAACCTACTTCTCATCTCTCATATCCTCCCTATCTCACAACCCTAAACAGCTATTTAACACTTTCAACTCTCTAATTCATCCCCCAGCACCTCTTCCCTCTTCTCTCATCTCAGCTGATGACTTTGCCTCATTCTTCAAACAGAAGATTGAAACCATCAGACAAAACTTTTGCCTAAAGTCCACACAACCCCTCCTCATATCTATTCAACCCTCCTCCTCCAAACCCCACTTCTCCACCATTACAGAAGATCAAGTCTCCTCTTTACTCTCCAAATCACACCTCACCACCTGCGAACTTGACCCAATCCCATCCCACCCCACCTCATCACTAACCTTACCACAGTCTTCATCGGAACCCTAACCCACCTCTTCAATCTGTCACTAACAACCGGTGTCTTACCCTCATGTTTCAAACATGCCGCAATCACACCCATCCTCAAAAAGCCCTCCCTTGACCCTTCCTCTCTGACAAGCTACCGCCCCATATCACTCCTCCCCTTTGCCTCAAAACTACTAGAACAACATGTCCACCTTGAACTGTCCTCCCACCTCTCCTCCTGCTCCCTCTTCGACCGCCTGCAATCTGCCTTCCGACCACATCACTCGACTGAAACTGCCCAGACCAAAGTCACCAACGACCTACTAAATGCCAAATCCAAGCGACACTACTCCATCCTCCTCCTTCTGGACCTGTCAACTGCCTTTGACACAGTGGACCATTCCCTCTTACTCCAGATTCTCTCATCTCTTGGCATCATGGACTTGGCTCTATCTTGGATCTCCTCATACTTAACAGACAGGACATTAAGCGTCTCCCACTCACGCACCACCTCCTCATCTCGCCCCCTATCTGTCGGTGTCCCCCAAGGTTCAGTTCTAGGACCTCTGCTCTTCTCCATCTACACCTTTGGCCTGGGACAGCTCATAGAGTCTCACGGTTTTCAGTATCACCTCTATGCTGACGACACACAGATCTACCTCTCTGGACCCGATATCTCCTCCCTGCTAACCAAAATCCCACAATGTCTGTCCGCCATGTCATCCTTCTTCTTTGACAGATTTCTAAAACTCAACATGGATAAAACAGAGTTCATCATCTTTCCACCCTCTCATTCACATCCCCCATCTGACCTAGCCATCAACGTCAATGGCTGTTCACTCTCCCCAGTCCCACAAGCTAGCTGCCTTGGAGTAACCCTGGACTCTGATCTCTCCTTCAAGCCACATATTCAAGCCCTTTCCACTTCCTGCCGACTTCAACTCAAAAACATCTCCCGGATCCGTGTATTCCTCAGCAAAGACTCTGCAAAAACACTAGTGCATGCCCTCATCATATCCCGCCTCGTCTACTGCAACCTCCTGCTCTGTGGCCTCCCTTATAACACTCTTGCGCCTCTCCAATCTATCCTAAACTCTGCTGCTCGACTAATTCACCTGTCCCCCCGCTATTCCCCGGCCTCTCCTCTCTGTCAATCTCTTCACTGGCTCCCCATTGCCCAGAGAATCCAGTTCAAAACTCTAACAATGGCATACAAAGCCATCCACAACCTGTACCAGTCACTGACTCGTTTTGTTAAAATTATGTAAATGCTTTTGTTATGTATATCCTTATCACATGTAAAGCGCCATGGAATAAATGGTGCTATAATAATAAATAATAATAATAATAATAATAATAATAATAAAAAGACAATATCAATTCGAATAGGAAAAGTGGTGGAGGTTACAGTGGAATAAAAAGACAATATCAATGCCCCTTTGATGAGCTGTGGAATTCAGAGTGGTTTAGCCAGTCTGTTTTAATGCCCCTTGGAAGAGACGTGGATGTCATAGTAGCTTAATAAGATGTTTTAAATGCCTCTTGGAAGAGTGGTGGAGGTCGCAGTGGTTTAAAAAGACAATATCACTGCCCATTAGAAGAGTGGTGGAGGTTACATTGGAATAAAAAGACAATATCAATGCAACGTGGAATAGACATGGAGGTTGCAGCAGCTTAACAAGACAGTTTTAATGCCCCTTGGGAAAGTGGTGGAAGACGCAGTGAAATAAAAAGACAATATCAATGCCCCTTGGAAGAGTGCTGGAGGTTACAGTGGAATAAAAAACAATATCAAAGCCCCTTACAAGAGCTGTGGAGTTGAGAGTGGTTTAAATTGACGGTTTTAATGCCCCTTGGAAGTGACGTGGAGGTCACAGTAGATTAACAAGACTGTTTTAATGCCCCTTGGAAGAGTGGTGGAGGTCGCAGTGGATTAAAAAGACAATATCAATATTGGCCACTTAGAAGAGAGGTGGAAGTCACAGTGGAATAAAAAGACAATATCAATGCCCCGTGGAATAGACATGGACGTTACAGTAGCTAAACAAGATGTTTTTAATGCACATTGGAGAGTGGTGGAAGTCGTAGTGGAATAAAAAGACAATATCAATGCCCCTTGAAAGAGTGCTGTAGGTTACAGTGGAGTAAAAGGACAATATCAATGCCTCTTGCAAGAGCTGTGGAGTTCAGAGTGATTTAAATTGACGGTTTTAATGAACCTTGGAAGAGACGTGGAGGTCACAGTAGCTTAACAATACGGTTTTAATGCCCCTTGGAAGGGTGGTGGAGGACGCAGTGGATTAAAAAGACAATATCAATGCCACTTGGAAGAGTGGTGAAGGTCCCAGTGGAATAAAAAGACAATGTCAATGCCCCTTGGAAGAGTGGTGGAGGTTACAGTGGAATAAAAAGACAATGCAAATGCCCCTTGGAAGAGCTGTGGAGATCAGAGTGGTTTAACCATATGGTTTTAATGGACCTTGGAAGAGAAGTCGACGTCACAGTAGCATAACAAGATGGTTTTAATACCCTTTTGAAGAGAGGTGGAGTTCTAAGTGGATTAAAAAGACAATATCAATGCCCCTTGGAAGAGTGGTGGAGGTCGCAGTGGAATAAAAAGAGAATATCAATGCCCCGTGGAAGGGACTTGGAGGCCACAGGAGCTTAAGAAGATGGCTTTAATGTGCCTTGGGATAGTGGTGCTGGTTGCATTGGATTAAAAAGACAAAATCAATGCCCATTGGAAAAGTGGTAGAGGTCGCAGTGGAATAAAAAGACAAAATCTATGCCCCTTGGAAGAGTGGTGGAGGTTACAGTGGAATAAAAAAACAATATCAATGCCCAATGGAAGAGTTGTGGAGGTCACTGTAGCTTAACAAAATGGTCTTAATGCCCCTTGGAAGAGTGGTGGAGGTTGCAGTGGAATAAATAGACAATGTCAATGCCCCTTGGAAGAGTGGTGGAGTTTAGAGTGGAATATAAAGACAATACCAGTGCTCCTTGGAAGAGCTGTGAAGTTCAGATTGGATTAAATTGACGGTTTTAATGCCCCTTGGAAGAGACGTGGAGGTCACAGTAGCTTAACAAGATGGTTTTAATGCCCCTTGGAAGAGTGGTGGAGGTTACAGTCGAATAAAAAGACAATATCAATGCCTCTTGGAAGAGCTGTGGAGTTTAGAGTGGTTTAACCAGACGGATTTAATGACAATTGGAAGAGACATGGAGGTCACAGTAGCTTATTAAAACTGTTTCAAAGCCACTTGGAAGAGTGGAGGAGGTCGTAGTGCATTAAAAAGACAATATCAATGCCGCTTAGAAGAGTGGTGGAGGTCGCAGTGGAATAAAAAGACAATATCAATTCCACTTGTAAGAGATGTGGAGGTCGCAGTGGAATAAAAAGACAATATCAATGCCTCGTGGAAGAGACTTGGAGGTCACATTAGATTAACAAGATGGTTTTAATGCCCCTTGGAAGAGAGGTGGAGGTCGCAGTGGAATAAAAAGACAATATCAATGCCCCTTGGAAGAGTGGTAGAGGTTACAGTGGAATAAAAAGACAATATCAATGAACCTTGCAAGAGTTGTGGAGTTGAGAGTGGTTTAAATTGACGGTTTTAATGCCCCTTGGAAGAAACGTTGAGGTCACAGTAGATTAACAAGACTGTTTTAATGCCCTTTGGAAGAGTGGTGGAGGTCGCAGTGGATTAAAAAGTCAATATCAATGCCACTTGTAAGAGTGGTGAAGGTCCAAGTGGAATAAAAAGACAATATCAATGCCCCTTGGAAGAGAGGTGGAGGTTACAGTGGAATAAAAAGACAATATCAATGCCCCGTGAAAGAGACGTGGAGGTCACAGTTGCTTAACAAGATGGTTTTAATACCCCTTGTAAGAGAGGTGGAAGTTGCAGTGGAATAAAAAGACAATATCAATGCCCCTTGGAAGAGTGCTGGAGGTTGCATTGGAATAAAAAGACAATATCAATGCCCCTTCTAAGAGATGTGGAGTTCAGAGTGGTTTTAATTAACGGTTTTAACGCCCCTTGGAAGGGACGTGGAGGTGACAGTAGCTTAACAAGACAGTTTTAATGCCCCTTGGAAGAGTGGTGGAGGTCGCAGTGGATTAAAAAGACAATATGAATGCCCCTTGGAAGAGTGGTGGACGTCGCAGTGGAATAAAAAGACAATATCAATTCCCCTTGGAAGAGTGGTGGAGGCTACAGTTGAATAAAAAGACAATATGAATGCCCCTTGGAAGAGTGATGGAGGTTATAGTGGAATAAAAAGACAATATCAATGCCCCTTGGAACAGTGGTGGAGGTTACAGTTAAATAAAAAGACAATATCAATGCCCCGTGGAAGAGATGTGGAGGTCACAATAGCTTAACAAGTCCGTTTTAATGAACCTTGGAAGAGTGGTGGAGTTCGCAGTGGATTAAAAAGACAACATCAATGAGCCTTGGAATAGTGGTGGAGGTCACAGAGGAATAAAAAGACATTATCAATGCCCCTTGGAAGAGTGGTGGAGGTCACAGTGGAATAAAAAAACAATATCAATGCCTCTTGGATGAGTGGTGGAGGTTACAGTGGAATAAAAAGACAATTTCAATGCCCCGTGGAAGAGACGTGGAGGTCACAGTAGCTTAACAAGACGGTTTTAATGCCTCTTGGAGGACTGGTGGAGGTCTCCGTGGAATAAAAAGACAATATCAATGCCCCTTGGAAGAGTGGTAGAGGTTACAGTGGAATAAAATGAAAATAATAATGACCCTTAGAAGAGCTGTGGAGTTCAGAGTGGTATAACCAGATGGTTTTAACGCTCCTTGGAAGAGACGTGGAGGTCAAAGTAACTTAACAAGACGGTTTTAATGCCCCTTAGAAGAGTGGTGGAGGTCGCATTGGAATAAAAAAACAATATCAATGCCCCTTGGAAGATTGGTTGAGGTTACAGTGGAAAAATAAGACAATATCAATGCCCCGTGGAAGAGATGTGGAGGTCACTGTAGCTTAACAATATGGTTTTATTGCCCCTTGGAAGAGTGGTGGAGGTCGCAGTGGAATAAAAAGACAATGTTAATGTCCCTTGGAAGAGTGGTGAAGCTTAGATTGGAATAAAAAGACAATACAAATGCCTCTTGGAAGAGCTGTGTAGTTCAGATTGGTTTAACCAGATGGTTTTAATGCCCCTTGGAAGGGAAGTCGATGTCACAGTAGCATAACAAGACGGTTTTTATGCCCCTTGGAAGAGTGGTGGAGTTCGCAGTGGATTAAAAAGACAATATCAATGCCCCTTGGAAGAGTGGTGGAGGTCACAGTTTAATAAAAAGACTATATCAATGCCCCGTGGAAGGGACGTGGAGGTCACAGTAGCTTAACAAGACGGTTTTAATGCCCCTTGGAAGAGTGGTGGAGGTTGCAGGGGATTAAAAAGACAATAACAATGCCCATTGGAAGAGGGGTGGAGGTCGCAGTGGAATAAAAAGACAAAATCAATGCCCCTTGGAAGAGTGGTGGAGGTTACAGTGGAATAAAAAGACAATATCAATGCCCCTTGGAAGAGCTGTGGAGTTCAGAGTGGTTTAACCAGACGGTTTTAATGCCCCTTGGAAGAGACGTGGAGGTCACAGTAGCTTAACAAGACTGTTTTAATGCCCCTTGGTAGAGACGTGGAGGTCACAGTGCATTAAAAAGACTATATCAATGCCCTTTGGAAGAGTGGTAGAGGTCGCTGTGGATTAAAATGACAATATCAGTGAAGCTTGGAAGAGTGGTGGATGTTACAGTCGAATAAAAAGACAATATCAATGCCTCTTGTAAGAGCTGTGGAGTTCAGAGTGTTTAACCAGACGGCTTTAATGCCCCTTGTAAGAGACGAGGAGGTCACAGTAGCTTAACAAGACTGTTTTAATGCCCCTTGGAAGAGTGGTGGAGATCGCTGTGGATTTAAAAGACAATATCAATGCCCCTTAGAAGAGTGGTGGAGGTCGCAGTGGAATAAAAAGACAATATCAATGCCCCTTGGAAGATTGGTGGAGGTTACAGTGGAATAAAAAGACAATATCAATGCCCCTTGGAAGAGTGGTGGAGTTCGCAGTGGATTAAAAAGACAATATCAATGCCCCTTGGAAGAGTGGTGGAGGTCAGAGTTTAATAAAAAGACTATATCAATGCCCCGTGGAAGGGACGTGGAGGTCACAGTAGCTTAACAAGACGGTTTTAATGCCCCTTGGAAGAGTGGTGGAGGTTGCAGGGGATTAAAAAGACAATAACAATGCCCATTGGAAGAGGGGTGGAGGTCGCAGTGGAATAAAAAGACAAAATCAATGCCCCTTGGAAGAGTGGTGGAGGTTACAGTGGAATAAAAAGACAATATCAATGCCCCTTGGAAGAGCTGTGGAGTTCAGAGTGGTTTAACCAGACGGTTTTAATGCCCCTTGGAAGAGACGTGGAGGTCACAGTAGCTTAACAAGACTGTTTTAATGCCCCTTGGTAGAGACGTGGAGGTCACAGTGCATTAAAAAGACTATATCAATGCCCTTTGGAAGAGTGGTGGAGGTCGCTGTGGATTAAAATGACAATATCAGTGAAGCTTGGAAGAGTGGTGGATGTTACAGTCGAATAAAAAGACAATATCAATGCCTCTTGTAAGAGCTGTGGAGTTCAGAGTGTTTAACCAGACGGCTTTAATGCCCCTTGTAAGAGACGAGGAGGTCACAGTAGCTTAACAAGACTGTTTTAATGCCCCTTGGAAGATTGGTGGAGATCGCTGTGGATTTAAAAGACAATATCAATGCCCCTTAGAAGAGTGGTGGAGGTCGCAGTGGAATAAAAAGACAATATCAATGCACCTTGGAAGATTGGTGGAGGTTACAGTGGAATAAAAAGACAATATCAATGCCCCTTGGAAGAGTGGTGGAGGTTACAGTGGAATAGAAAGACAATATCAATGCCCTGTGTAAGAAACTTGGAGGTCACAGTAGCTTAACATGACTATTTTAATGCCCCTTGGAAGAGTCGAGGACGTCGCAGAGGAACAAAAAGACAATATCAATGCACTTGGAAGAGTGCAGAAGGTTACAATGGAATAAAAAGACATTGTCAATGCCCCTTGGAAGAGCTGTGGAGTTCAGAGTGGTTTAACCAGACGGTTTTAATGCCCCTTGGAAGAGACGTGGAGGTCACAGTAGCTTAACAAGACTGTTTTAATGCCCCTTGGAAGAGTGGTGGAGATCACAGTGGATTAAAAAGACAATATCAATGCCCCTTAGAAGAGAGGTGGAAGTCGCAGTGGAATAAAAAGACAATGTCAATGCCACTTGGATGAGTGGTGGAGGTTACAGTGGAATAAAAAGACAATATCAATGCCCCGTGGAATATACATGGACGTGACAGTAGCTTAACAAGACGGCTTTAATGCCCCTTGGAAGAGACGTGGAGGTCACAGTGCATTAAAAAGACTATATCAATGCCCTTTGGAAGAGTGGTGGAGGTCGCTGTGGATTAAAAAGACAATATCAGTGCCGCTTGTAAGAGCTGTGGAGTCGAGGACGTCGCAGAGGAACAAAAAGACAATATCAATGTACTTGGAAGAGTGCAGAAGGTTACAATGGAATAAAAAGACATTGTCAATGCCCCTTGGAAGAGCTGTGGAGCTCAGAGCACTTTAACAAGACGGTTTTAATGCCCCTTGGAAGAGTGGTGGAGGTCGCAGTGGAATAAAAAGACAATAATAATGCCCCTTGGAAGAGCTGTGGAGTTCAGAGTGGTATAACCAGACGGTTTTAACGCTCCTTGGAAGAGACGTGGAGGTCACAGTACCTTAACAAGACGGTTTTAATGCCCCTCGGAAGAGTGTTGGAGGTCAAAGTGGAATAAAAAACAATATCAATGCCCCTTGGAAGAGTGGTGGAGGCTAGAGTGGAAAAAAAAGACAATACAAATGCCCCTTGGAAGAGCTGTGGAGTTCAGAGTTGTTTAACCAGATGGTTTTAATGCCCCTTGGAAGAGAAGTCGACGTCACAGTAGCATAACAGGACGGTTTTAATGCCCCTTGGAAGACTTGTGGAGTTCCCAGTGGATTAAAAAGATAATATCAATGCCCTTGGAAGAGTGGTGGAGGTCGCAGTGGAATAAAAAGACAATATCAATGCCCCGTGGAAGGGAAGAGGAGGTCACAGTAGCTTAAAAAGACGGTTTTAATGCCCCTTGGAAGAGTGGTGGAGGTTGCAGGGGATTAAAAAGACAATAACAATGCCCATTGGAAGAGTGGTGGAGGTCGCAGTGGAATAAAAAGACAAAATCAATGCCCTTTGGAAGAGTGGCGGAGGTTACAGTGGAATAAAAAGACAATATCAATGCCTCAAGGAAGACACGTGGAGGTCACAGTAGCTTAACAAGACAGTTTTAATGCCCCTTGGAAGAGTGGTGGAGGTCGCAGTGGAATAAATAGACAATGTCAATGCTCCTTGGAAGAGAGGTGGAGGTTAGAGTGGAATAAAAAGACAATACCAGTGCTCCTTGTAAGAGCTGTGGAGTTCAGAGTGGTTTAAATTTACGGTTTTAATGCCCCTTGGAAGAGTGGTGGAGGTCGCAGTGGAAAACAGAGACAATATCAATGCCCCTTGGAAGAGTGGTGGAGGTTACTGTCGAATAAAAAGACAATATCATTCCATCTTGGAAGAGCTGTGGAGTACAGAGTGGTTTAACCAGATGGTTTAATGCCCCTTGGAAGAAATGTGGAGGTCACAGTAGCTTATCAAGTCTGTTTTAATGCCCCTTGGAAGAGTGGTGGAGGTCTGAGTGGATTAAAAAGACAATATCAATGCCCCTTAGAAGAGTGGTAGAGGTCGCAGTGGAATAAAAAGACAATATCAATTTTCCTTGGAAGAGATGTGGAGGTCGCAGTGGAATAAAAAGACAATATCAATGCCTCGTGGAAAAGACTTGGAGGTCACAGTAGCTTAACAAGATGGTTTCAATGCCCATTGGAAGAGAGTTGGAGGTCGCAGTGGAATAAAAAGACAATAACAATGCCCCTCGGAAGAGTGATGGAGGTTACAGTGGAATAAAAAGACAAAACCAATGCCGCTTGGACGAGTGGTGGAGGTTACAGTCGAATAAAAAGACAAAATCAATGCCTCTAGGAAGAGCTGTGGAGTTCAGAGTGGTTTAACCAGACGGTTTTAATGCCCCTTGGAAGAGACGTGGAGGTCACAGTAGCTTATCAAAACTGTTTTAATGCCCCTTGGAAGAGTGGTGGAGGTCGCAGTGGATTAAAAAGACAATATTAATGCCCCTTAGAAGAGTGGTTTAGGTCGCAGTGGAATAAAAAGACAATATCAATTCCACTTGGTAGAGATGTGGAGGTCGCAGTGGAATAAAAAGACAATATGAATGCCTCGTGGAAGAGACTTGGAGGTCACAGTAGCTTAACAAGATGGTTTTAATGCCCCTTGGAAGAGTGGTGGAGGTCGCAGTGGAATAAAAAGACAATATCAATGCCCCTTGGAAGAGTGGTGGAGGTCGCAGTGGATTAAAAATACAATATCAATGCCCTTTGGAAGAGTGGTGAAGTTCGCAGTGGAATGAAAAGACAATATCAATGCCCAGTGGAAGAGACGTGGAGGTCACAGTAGCTTCACAAGATGGTTTTAATGCCCCTTGGAAGAGAGTTGGAGGTCGCAGTTGATTAAAAAGACAATATCAATGCCCCTTGGAAGAGAGGTGGAGGTCGCAGTGAAATAAAAAGACAATATCAATGCCGCGTGGAAGAGTGGTGGATGTTACATTCGAATAAAAAGACAATATCAATGCCTCTTGTAAGAGCTGTGGAGTTCAAAGTGTTTAACCAGACAGTTTTAATGTCCCTTGGAAGTGAAGAGGAGGTCACAGTAGCTTAATAAGACTGTTTTAATGCCCCTTGGAAGAGTGGTGGAGATTGTTGTGGATTTAAAAGACAATATCAATGCCACGTAGAAGAGTGGTGGAGGTCGCAGTGGAATAAAAAGACAATATCAATGCCCCTTGGAAGATTGGTGGAGGTTACAGTGGAATAAAAAGACAATATCAATGCCCTGTGTAAGAAACTTGGAGATCACAGTAGCTTAACAAGACGGTTTTAATGCCCCTTGGAAGAGTCGTGGATGTCGCAGAGGAATAAAAAGACAATATCAATGCACTTGGAAGAGTGCAGAAGGTTACAATGGAATAAAAAGACATTGTCAATGCCCCTTGGAAGAGCTGTGGAGCTCAGCGCGGTTTAACCAGACGGTTTTAATGCCCCTTGGAAGAGACTTGGAGGTCACAGTAGCTTAACAAGACGGTATTAATGCCCCTTTGAAGAGTGGTGGAGGTCGCAATGGAATAAAAAGACAATATCAATGCCCCGTGGAAGGGACGTGGAGGTCACAGTAGCATAACAAGACAGTTTTAATGCCCAATGGAAGAGTGGTGGAGTTTGCAGTGGATAAATAAGACAATATCAAAGCCCCTTGGAAGAGTGATGGAGGTCGCAGTGGAATAAAAAGACAATATCAATTCCCCTTGAAAGAGATGTGGAGGTCGCAGTGGAATAAAAAGACAATATCAATGCCTCGTGGAAGAGACTTGGAGTTCACAGTAGCTTAACAAGATGGTTTTAATGCCCCTTGGAAGAGAGGTGGAGGTCGCAGTGGAATAAAAAGACAATATCAACGCCCCTTGGAAGAGTGGTGGAGGTTACAGTGGAATAAAAAGACAATATCAATGCCCCTTGGAAGAGCTGTGGAGTTCACAGTGGTTTAACCAGAAGGTTTTAAGGCACCATGGAATAGACGTGGAGGTCACATTAGCTAAACAAGACGGTTCTAATGCTTCTTGGAAGAGTGATGGAGGTCACAGTGGATTAAAAAGACAAAATCAATGCCCCTTGGAAGAATGGTGGAGGTTACAGTGGAATATAAAGACAATATCAATGCCTCTTACAAGAGTTGTGGAGTTCAGAGTGATTTAAATTGACGGTTTTAATGCCCCTTGGAAGACAGGTGGAGGTCACAGTAGCTTAACAAGACGGTTTTAATGCCCCTTGGAAGAGTGGTGAAGGTTACAGTCGAATAATAAGACAATATCAATGCCTCTTGGAAGAGATGTGGAGGTTACAGTGGAATAAAAAGACAATTTCAATGACGCTTGGAAGAGTGGTGTAGGTCGCAGTGGAATAAAAAGACAATATTAATGCCCCTTGGAAGAGTGGTGGAGGTCGCAGTAAAATAAAAAGACAATATCAATGCCCCTTGGAAGAGTGGTGGAGGTTACAGTGGAATAAAACGACAATATCAATGCCCCTTGGAAGAGCTGTGGAGTTCACAGTGGTTTAACCAGAAGGTTTTAAGGCACCGTGGAATATACGTGGAGGTCACAGTAGCTAAACAAGATGGTTTTAATGCTTCTTGGAAGAGAGATGGAGTTCGCAGTGGATTAAAAAGACAAAATAAATGCCCCTTGGAAGAGTGGTGGAGGTTACAGAGGAATAAAAAGACAATATCAATGCCTCTTGCAAGAGCTGTGGAGTTCAGAGTGGTTTAAATTGACGGGTTTAATGCCCCTTGGAAGAGACGTGGAGGTCACAGTAGCTTAACAAGATGGTTTTAATGCCCCTTGGAAGAGTGGTGGAGGTCGCAGTGGATTAAAAAGACATTATCGATGCCCCTTGGAAGAGTGGTGGAGGTCGCAGTGGAATAAAAAGACAATATCAATGCACCTTGGAAGATTGGTGGAGGTTACAGTGGAATAAAAAGACAATATCAATGCCCCTTGGAAGAGTGGTGGAGGTTACAGTGGAATAGAAAGACAATATCAATGCCCTGTGTAAGAAACTTGGAGGTCACAGTAGCTTAACATGACTATTTTAATGCCCCTTGGAAGAGTCGAGGACGTCGCAGAGGAACAAAAAGACAATATCAATGCACTTGGAAGAGTGCAGAAGGTTACAATGGAATAAAAAGACATTGTCAATGCCCCTTGGAAGAGCTGTGGAGTTCAGAGTGGTTTAACCAGACGGTTTTAATGCCCCTTGGAAGAGACGTGGAGGTCACAGTAGCTTAACAAGACTGTTTTAATGCCCCTTGGAAGAGTGGTGGAGATCACAGTGGATTAAAAAGACAATATCAATGCCCCTTAGAAGAGAGGTGGAAGTCGCAGTGGAATAAAAAGACAATGTCAATGCCACTTGGATGAGTGGTGGAGGTTACAGTGGAATAAAAAGACAATATCAATGCCCCGTGGAATATACATGGACGTGACAGTAGCTTAACAAGACGGCTTTAATGCCCCTTGGAAGAGACGTGGAGGTCACAGTGCATTAAAAAGACTATATCAATGCCCTTTGGAAGAGTGGTGGAGGTCGCTGTGGATTAAAAAGACAATATCAGTGCCGCTTGTAAGAGCTGTGGAGTCGAGGACGTCGCAGAGGAACAAAAAGACAATATCAATGTACTTGGAAGAGTGCAGAAGGTTACAATGGAATAAAAAGACATTGTCAATGCCCCTTGGAAGAGCTGTGGAGCTCAGAGCACTTTAACAAGACGGTTTTAATGCCCCTTGGAAGAGTGGTGGAGGTCGCAGTGGAATAAAAAGACAATAATAATGCCCCTTGGAAGAGCTGTGGAGTTCAGAGTGGTATAACCAGACGGTTTTAACGCTCCTTGGAAGAGACGTGGAGGTCACAGTACCTTAACAAGACGGTTTTAATGCCCCTCGGAAGAGTGTTGGAGGTCAAAGTGGAATAAAAAACAATATCAATGCCCCTTGGAAGAGTGGTGGAGGCTAGAGTGGAAAAAAAAGACAATACAAATGCCCCTTGGAAGAGCTGTGGAGTTCAGAGTTGTTTAACCAGATGGTTTTAATGCCCCTTGGAAGAGAAGTCGACGTCACAGTAGCATAACAGGACGGTTTTAATGCCCCTTGGAAGACTTGTGGAGTTCCCAGTGGATTAAAAAGATAATATCAATGCCCTTGGAAGAGTGGTGGAGGTCGCAGTGGAATAAAAAGACAATATCAATGCCCCGTGGAAGGGAAGAGGAGGTCACAGTAGCTTAAAAAGACGGTTTTAATGCCCCTTGGAAGAGTGGTGGAGGTTGCAGGGGATTAAAAAGACAATAACAATGCCCATTGGAAGAGTGGTGGAGGTCGCAGTGGAATAAAAAGACAAAATCAATGCCCTTTGGAAGAGTGGCGGAGGTTACAGTGGAATAAAAAGACAATATCAATGCCTCAAGGAAGACACGTGGAGGTCACAGTAGCTTAACAAGACAGTTTTAATGCCCCTTGGAAGAGTGGTGGAGGTCGCAGTGGAATAAATAGACAATGTCAATGCTCCTTGGAAGAGAGGTGGAGGTTAGAGTGGAATAAAAAGACAATACCAGTGCTCCTTGTAAGAGCTGTGGAGTTCAGAGTGGTTTAAATTTACGGTTTTAATGCCCCTTGGAAGAGTGGTGGAGGTCGCAGTGGAAAACAGAGACAATATCAATGCCCCTTGGAAGAGTGGTGGAGGTTACTGTCGAATAAAAAGACAATATCATTCCATCTTGGAAGAGCTGTGGAGTACAGAGTGGTTTAACCAGATGGTTTAATGCCCCTTGGAAGAAATGTGGAGGTCACAGTAGCTTATCAAGTCTGTTTTAATGCCCCTTGGAAGAGTGGTGGAGGTCTGAGTGGATTAAAAAGACAATATCAATGCCCCTTAGAAGAGTGGTAGAGGTCGCAGTGGAATAAAAAGACAATATCAATTTTCCTTGGAAGAGATGTGGAGGTCGCAGTGGAATAAAAAGACAATATCAATGCCTCGTGGAAAAGACTTGGAGGTCACAGTAGCTTAACAAGATGGTTTCAATGCCCCTTGGAAGAGAGTTGGAGGTCGCAGTGGAATAAAAAGACAATAACAATGCCCCTCGGAAGAGTGATGGAGGTTACAGTGGAATAAAAAGACAAAACCAATGCCGCTTGGACGAGTGGTGGAGGTTACAGTCGAATAAAAAGACAAAATCAATGCCTCTAGGAAGAGCTGTGGAGTTCAGAGTGGTTTAACCAGACGGTTTTAATGCCCCTTGGAAGAGACGTGGAGGTCACAGTAGCTTATCAAAACTGTTTTAATGCCCCTTGGAAGAGTGGTGGAGGTCGCAGTGGATTAAAAAGACAATATTAATGCCCCTTAGAAGAGTGGTGGAGGTCGCAGTGGAATAAAAAGACAATATCAATTCCACTTGGTAGAGATGTGGAGGTCGCAGTGGAATAAAAAGACAATATGAATGCCTCGTGGAAGAGACTTGGAGGTCACAGTAGCTTAACAAGATGGTTTTAATGCCCCTTGGAAGAGTGGTGGAGGTCGCAGTGGAATAAAAAGACAATATCAATGCCCCTTGGAAGAGTGGTGGAGGTCGCAGTGGATTAAAAATACAATATCAATGCCCTTTGGAAGAGTGGTGAAGTTCGCAGTGGAATGAAAAGACAATATCAATGCCCAGTGGAAGAGACGTGGAGGTCACAGTAGCTTCACAAGATGGTTTTAATGCCCCTTGGAAGAGAGTTGGAGGTCGCAGTTGATTAAAAAGACAATATCAATGCCCCTTGGAAGAGAGGTGGAGGTCGCAGTGAAATAAAAAGACAATATCAATGCCGCGTGGAAGAGTGGTGGATGTTACATTCGAATAAAAAGACAATATCAATGCCTCTTGTAAGAGCTGTGGAGTTCAAAGTGTTTAACCAGACAGTTTTAATGTCCCTTGGAAGTGAAGAGGAGGTCACAGTAGCTTAATAAGACTGTTTTAATGCCCCTTGGAAGAGTGGTGGAGATTGTTGTGGATTTAAAAGACAATATCAATGCCCCGTAGAAGAGTGGTGGAGGTCGCAGTGGAATAAAAAGACAATATCAATGCCCCTTGGAAGATTGGTGGAGGTTACAGTGGAATAAAAAGACAATATCAATGCCCTGTGTAAGAAACTTGGAGATCACAGTAGCTTAACAAGACGGTTTTAATGCCCCTTGGAAGAGTCGTGGATGTCGCAGAGGAATAAAAAGACAATATCAATGCACTTGGAAGAGTGCAGAAGGTTACAATGGAATAAAAAGACATTGTCAATGCCCCTTGGAAGAGCTGTGGAGCTCAGCGCGGTTTAACCAGACGGTTTTAATGCCCCTTGGAAGAGACTTGGAGGTCACAGTAGCTTAACAAGACGGTATTAATGCCCCTTTGAAGAGTGGTGGAGGTCGCAATGGAATAAAAAGACAATATCAATGCCCCGTGGAAGGGACGTGGAGGTCACAGTAGCATAACAAGACAGTTTTAATGCCCAATGGAAGAGTGGTGGAGTTTGCAGTGGATAAATAAGACAATATCAAAGCCCCTTGGAAGAGTGATGGAGGTCGCAGTGGAATAAAAAGACAATATCAATTCCCCTTGAAAGAGATGTGGAGGTCGCAGTGGAATAAAAAGACAATATCAATGCCTCGTGGAAGAGACTTGGAGTTCACAGTAGCTTAACAAGATGGTTTTAATGCCCCTTGGAAGAGAGGTGGAGGTCGCAGTGGAATAAAAAGACAATATCAACGCCCCTTGGAAGAGTGGTGGAGGTTACAGTGGAATAAAAAGACAATATCAATGCCCCTTGGAAGAGCTGTGGAGTTCACAGTGGTTTAACCAGAAGGTTTTAAGGCACCATGGAATAGACGTGGAGGTCACATTAGCTAAACAAGATGGTTCTAATGCTTCTTGGAAGAGTGATGGAGGTCACAGTGGATTAAAAAGACAAAATCAATGCCCCTTGGAAGAATGGTGGAGGTTACAGTGGAATATAAAGACAATATCAATGCCTCTTACAAGAGTTGTGGAGTTCAGAGTGATTTAAATTGACGGTTTTAATGCCCCTTGGAAGACAGGTGGAGGTCACAGTAGCTTAACAAGACGGTTTTAATGCCCCTTGGAAGAGTGGTGAAGGTTACAGTCGAATAATAAGACAATATCAATGCCTCTTGGAAGAGATGTGGAGGTTACAGTGGAATAAAAAGACAATTTCAATGACGCTTGGAAGAGTGGTGTAGGTCGCAGTGGAATAAAAAGACAATATTAATGCCCCTTGGAAGAGTGGTGGAGGTCGCAGTAAAATAAAAAGACAATATCAATGCCCCTTGGAAGAGTGGTGGAGGTTACAGTGGAATAAAACGACAATATCAATGCCCCTTGGAAGAGCTGTGGAGTTCACAGTGGTTTAACCAGAAGGTTTTAAGGCACCGTGGAATATACGTGGAGGTCACAGTAGCTAAACAAGATGGTTTTAATGCTTCTTGGAAGAGAGATGGAGTTCGCAGTGGATTAAAAAGACAAAATAAATGCCCCTTGGAAGAGTGGTGGAGGTTACAGAGGAATAAAAAGACAATATCAATGCCTCTTGCAAGAGCTGTGGAGTTCAGAGTGGTTTAAATTGACGGGTTTAATGCCCCTTGGAAGAGACGTGGAGGTCACAGTAGCTTAACAAGATGGTTTTAATGCCCCTTGGAAGAGTGGTGGAGGTCGCAGTGGATTAAAAAGACATTATCGATGCCCCTTGGAAGAGTGGTGGAGGTCGCAGTGGAATAAAAAGAAAATATCAATGCCCCTTAGAAGAGTAGTGGAGGATAAAGTGGAAAAAAAAGACAATATCAATGTTCCCTGAAAGAGGGGTGAAGGTCGCAGTGGAATAAAAAGACAATATCAATGTCCATTGGTAGAGTGGTGGAGGTCGCAGTGGATTAAAAAGACAATATCAGTGCCCCTTGGGAGAGTGGTGGAGGTCGCAGTGGAATAAAAAGACAATATCAATGCCCCGTGGAAGGGACGTGGAGGTCACAGTAGCTTAACAAGACGGTTTTAATGCCCCTTGGAAGAGTCGTGGATGTCGCAGAGGAATAAAAAGACAATATCAATGCACTTGGAAGAGTGCAGAAGGTTACAATTGAATAAAAAGACATTGTCAATGCCCCATGGAAGAGCTGTGGAGCGCAGAGCGGTTTAACCAGAAGGTTTTAATGCCCCTTGGAAGAGACTTGGAGGTCACAGTAGCTTAACAAGACGGTTTTAATGCCCCTTGGAAGAGTGGTGGAGGTCGCAATGGAATAAAAAGACAATATCAATGCACAGTGGAAGGGACGTGGAGGTCACAGTAGCATAACAAGACGGTTTTAATGCCCATTGGAAGTGTGGTGGAGGTCGCAGTGGAAAACAGAGACAATATCAATGCCCCTTGGAAGAGTGGTGGAGGTTCCAGTCGAATAAAAAGACAATATCAATGCCTCTTGGAAGAGCTGTGGAGTACAGAGTGGTTTAACCAGACGGTTTAATGCCCCTTCTAAGAGACATGGAGGTCACAGTAGCTTATCAAGTCTGTTTTAATGCCCCTTGGAAGAGTGGTGGAGGTCGCAGTAGTTTAAAAAGACAATATCCATGCCCCTTAGAAGAGTGGTGGAGGTCGCAGAGGAATAAAAAAACAATATCAATTCCCCTTGGAAGAGATGTGGAGGTTGCAGTGGAATAAAAAGACAATATCAATGACTCGTGGAAGAGACTTGGAGTTCACACTAGCTTAACAAGATGGTTTTAATGCCATTTGGAAGAGAGGTGGAGGTCGCAGTGGAATAAAAAGACAATATCAATGCCCCTTGGAAGAGTGGTGGAGGTTACAGTGGAATAAAAAGACAATATCAATGCCCCTTGGAAGAGCTGTGGAGTTCACAGTGGTTTAACCAGAAGGTTTTAAGGCACCGTGGAATAGACGTGGAGGTCACAGTAGCTAAACAAGACGGTTTTAATGCTTCTTAGAAGAGTGATGGAGGTCACAGTGGATTAAAAAGACAAAATCAATGCCCCTTGGAAGAATGGTGGAGGTTACAGTGGAATAAAAAGACAATATCAATGCCTCTTGCAAGAGCTGTGGAGTTCAGAGTGGTTTAAATTGACAGTTTTAATGCCCCTTGAAAGACAGGTGGATGTCACAGTAGCTTAACAAGACGTTTTTAATGCCCCTTGTAAGAGTGGTGGAGGTTACAGTCGAACAAAAAGACAAAATCAATGCCTCTAGGAAGAGCTGTGGAGCTCAGAGTGTTTTAACCAGGCAGTTTTAATGCCCCTTGGAAGAGACGTGGAGGTCACAGTAGCTTATCAAAACTGTTTTAATGCCCCTTGGAAGAGTAGTGGAGGTCGCAGTGGATTAAAAAGACAATATCAATGCCCCTTGGAAGAGTGGTGGAGGTCGCAGTGGAATAAAAAGACAATATCAATTCCCCTTGGAAGAGATGTGGAGGTCGCAGTGGAATAAAAAGACAATATCAATGCCTCGTGGAAGAGACTTGGAGTTCACAGTAGCTTAACAAGATGGTTTTAATGCTTCTTGGAAAAGTGATGGAGGTCACAGTGGATTAAAAAGACAAAATCAATGCCCCTTGGAAGAATGGTGGAGGTTACAGTGGAATAAGAAGACAATATCAATGCCTCTTGCAAGAGCTGTGGAGTTCAGAGTGATTTAAATTGACGGTTTTAATGCTCCTTGGAAGACAGGTGGAGGTCACAGTAGCTTAACAAGACGGTTTTAATGCCCCTTGGAAGAGTGGTGAAGGTTACAGTCGAATAAAAAGACAATATCAATGCCTCTTGGATGAGATGTGGAGGTTACAGTGGAATAAAAAGACAATATCAATGACGCTTGGAAGAGTGGTGTAGGTCGCAGTGGAATAAAAAGACAATATTAATGCCCCTTGGAAGAGTGGTGGAGGTCGCAGTAAAATAAAAAGACAATATCAATGCCCCTCGGAAGAGTGGTGGAGGTTACAGTGGAATAAAACGACAATATCAATGCCCCTTGGAAGAGCTGTGGAGTTCACAGTGGTTTAACCAGAAGGTTTTAAGGCACCGTGGAATATACGTGAAGGTCACAGTAGCTAAACAAGATGGTTTTAATGCTTCTTGTTAGAGAGATGGAGGTCGCAGTGGATTAAAAAGACAAAATAAATGCCCCTTGGAAGAGTGGTGGAGGTTACAGAGGAATAAAAAGACAATATCAATGCCTCTTGCAAGAGCTGTGGAGTTCAGAGTGGTTTAAATTGACGGGTTTAATGCCCCTTGGAAGAGACGTGGAGGTTACAGTAGCTTAACAAGATGGTTTTAATGCCCCTTGGAAGAGTGGTGGAGGTCGCAGTGGATTAAAAAGACATTATCGATGCCCCTTGGAAGAGTGGTGGAGGTCGCAGTGGAATAAAAAGAAAATATCAATGCCCCTTAGAAGAGTAGTGGAGGTTACAGTGGAAAAAAAAGACAATATCAATGTTCCTTGGAAGAGGGGTGAAGGTCGCAGTGGAATAAAAAGACAATATCAATGTCCCTTGGAAGAGTGGTGGAGGTCGCAGTGGATTAAAAAGACAATATCAATGCCCCTTGGAAGAGTGGTGGAGGTCGCAGTGGAATAAAAAGACAATATCAATGCACTTGGAAGAGTGCAGAAGGTTACAATGGAATAAAAAGACATTGTCAATGCCCCATGGAAGAGCTGTGGAGCTCAGAGCGGTTTAACCAGACGGTTTTAATGCCCCTTGGAAGAGACTTGGAGGTCACAGTAGCTTAACAAGACGGTTTTAATGCCCCTTGGAAGAGTGGTGGAGGTCGCAATGGAATAAAAAGACAATATCAATGCCCAGTGGAAGGGACGTGGAGGTCACAGTAGCATAACAAGACGGTTTTAATGCCCATTGGAGGAGTGGTGGAATTCGCAGTGGATAAAAAATACAATATCAAAGCCCCTTGGATGTGTGGTGGAGGTCGCAGTGGAAAGCAGAGACAATATCAATGCCCCTTGGAAGAGTGATGGAGGTTCCAGTCGAATAAAAGGACAATATCAATGCCTCTTGGAAGAGCTGTGGAGTACAGAGTGGTTTAACCAGATGGTTTAATGCCCCTTGGAAGAGACGTGGAGGTCACGGTAGCTTATCAAGTCTGTTTTAATGCCCCTTGGAAGAGTGGTGGAGGTCGCAGTGGATTAAAAAGACAATATCATTGCCCCTTAGAAGAGTGGTGGAGGTCGCAGAGGAATAGAAAGACAATATCAATTCCCCTTGGAAGAGATGTGGAGGTCGCAGTGGAATAAAAAGACAATATCAATGCCTCGTGGAAGAGACTTGGAGTTCACACTAGCTTAACAAGATGGTTTTAATGACCCTTGGAAGAGAGGTGGAGGTCGCAGTGGAATAAAAAGACAATATCAATGCCCCTTGGAAGAGTGGTGGAGGTTACAGTGGAATAAAAAGATAATATCAATGCCCCTTGGAAGAGCTGTGGAGTTCACAGTGGTTTAACCAGAAGGTTTTAAGGCATCGTGAAATAGACGTGGAGGTCACAGTAGCTAAACAAGACGGTTTTAATGCATCTTCGAAGAGTGATGGAGGTCACAGTGGATTAAAAAGACAAAATCAATGCCCCTTGGAAGAATGGTGGAGGTTACAGTGGAATAAAAAGACAATATCAATGCCTCTTGCAAGAGCTGTGGAGTTCAGAGTGGTTTAAATTGACGGTTTTAATGCCTCTTGAAAGACAGGTGGTCTTCACAGTAGCTTAACAAGACGGTTTTAATGCCCCTTGGAAGAGTGGTGGAGGTTACAGTCGAATAAAAAGACAATATCAATGCCTCTTGGAAGAGCTGTGGAGCTCAGAGTGTTTTAACCAGGCGGTTTTAATGCCCCTTGGAAGAGACGTAGAGGTCACAGTAGCTTATCAAAACTGTTTTAATGCCCCTTGGAAGAGTAGTGGAGGTCGCAGTGGATTAAAAAGACAATATCAATGTCCCTTGGAAGAGCGGTGTAGGTCGCAGTAGAAAAAAAAGACAATATCAATGCCCCTTGGAAGAGTGGTGGAGGTTACAGTTGAATAAAAAGAGAATATCAATGCCTCTTGGAAGAGCTGTGGTGTTCAGAGTTGTTTAACCATGCAGTTTTAATGCCCATTGGAAGAGAGGTGGAGGTCACAGAAGCTTATCAAGACTCTTTTAAAGCCCCTTGGAGGAGTGGTAGAGGTCGCAGTGGATTAAAAAGACAATATCAATGCCCCTTGGAAGAGTGGTGGAGGTTACAGTGGAATAAAAAGACAATATCAATGCCCCTTGTAAGAGTGGTGGTGGTTACAGCGGAATAAAAAGACAATAACAATGTCCCTTGGAAGAATGGTGGAGGTTACAGTGGAATAAAAAGACAATATCAATGCCCCTTGGAAGAGTGGTGGAGGTTCCAATTAAATAGAAAGACAATATCAATGCCCCTTGGAAGAGACGTGAAGATCACAGTGGAATACAAAGACAATATTAATGCCCCTTGGAAGAGTGGTGGCTGACACAGTAAAATAAAAAGATAATATCAATGCCCCTTGGAAGAGTGGTGGAGGTTAGAGTGGAATAAAAAGACAATATCAATGCCCCTTGGAAGAGCTGTGGAGTTCACAGTGGTTTAACCAGAAAGTTTTAATGAACCGTGGAATAGACGGGGAGGTCACAGTAGCTTAACAAGACGGTTTCAATGCATCTTGGAAGAGTGATGGAGGTTGCAGTGGATTAAAAAGACAATATCAATGCCCCTTGGAAGAGTGGTGGAGGTTAGAGTGGAATAAAAAGACAATATCAATGCCCTGTGTAAGAAACTTGGAGGTCACAGTAGCTTAACAAGATGGTTTTAATGCCCCTTAGAAGAGTGATGGAGGTCGCAGTGGATTTAAAAGACAATATCAATGCCCTTTGGAAGAGTGGTGGAGGTCGCAGTGGAATAAAAATACAATATCAATGCCCCTTGGAAGAGTGGTGGAGGTTACAGTGAAATTTAAAGACAATATCAGAGCCCTCTGGAAGAGATGTGGAGGTCACTGTAGCTTAACAAGACAGTTTTAATGCCCCTTGGAAGAATGGTGGAGGTCGCAGTGGAATAAAAAGACAATGTCAATGCCCCTTGGAAGAGTGTTGGAGGTTAGAGTGGAATAAAAAGACAATATCAATGCCACTTGGAAGAGCTGTGGAGTTCAGAGTGGTTTAACCAGATGGTTTTAATGCCCATTGGAAGTGACGTGGAGGACATAGTAGCTTAAAAAGACGTTTTTAATGCCCCTTGGAAAAGTGGTGGAGGTCGCAGTGGAATAAAAATACAATATCAATGCCCCTTGGAAGAGTGGTGGAGGTGGCAGTGGAATAAAAAGACAATATCAATGCCACTTGGAAGAATGATGGAGATCGCAGTGGAATAAAAAGACAATGTCAATGCCTCTTGGAAGAGTGGTGGAGGTTAGAGAGGAATAAAAAGACAATACCAATGCCCCTTGGAAGAGCTGTGGGGTTCAGAGTGGTTTAACCAGTTGGTTTTATTGCCCCTTGGAAGAGACGTGGAGGTCACAGTAGATTAAAAAGATGGTTTTAATGCCCCTTGGAAAAGTGGTGGAGGTCACATTGGATTAAAAAGACAATATCAGTGCCCCGTGGAAGACAAGTGGAGGTCACAGTAGCTTAATGTAATGGGACTGGGAGGCGGAACCTCTGAGCTACTATACAAGGGGGCGGTCCTTGTAAGGGAGCGGGTGGCGACCAGGCAGGCAGTCACAGCAGGTGACCGGGACAGTCTCTGGATGAACGGGCAGATGGTCACGGCAAGTGACCGGGGCAGTCTCTGGATGAACTGGCAGATGGTCACGGAAAGTGACCGGGGCAGTCTCTGGATGAACGGGCAGATGGTCACGGCAAGTGACCGGGGCAGTCTCTGGATGAACGGGCAGATGGTCACGGCAAGGGACCGGGGCAGTCTCTGGGTAAAGGGTTGGTACGACCTGTGGCGGCTGATGGTAGACGTGAGCTCCCAGGTGAGCAGGCGAGAGTCTCTGGATAAACGGGTGGTCACGGCATGTGACGGCGGAGCCTCCAGGAAAACCAACAGACAGGCGGCAGATGGGCGCTCCCAGGTGAGCGGGCAGAAGTCTCTGGACAGGCGGGTGGTCACAGCACGTGACGGCAGAGCCTCCAGGTAGGCTAGGAGACAGGCAGCAGATGAGCGCTCCCAGGTGAGCGGGCAGGAGTCACTGGACAGGCAGGAGGTCACAGCACGTGACGGCGGAGCCTCCAGGTAGGCTAGCAGGCAGGTAGCAGATGTGCGCTCCCAGGTGAGCGGGCAAGCTGGTCCATAGACAGACTGACAGGAGTTGGAAGGCAGACCGTCGGACCTCAGGCAAGCAGGCAGGTAGCTGATGTGCGCTCCCAGGTGAGCGGGCAAGCTGGTCCTTAGACACACTGACAGGAGTTGTAAGGCAGACCGTCGGACCTCAGACTAGCAAGCAGGTAGCAGAATATCAGGCAGGAATAAGACAGCAAGCTGGCAGGAATCTGGCAGGTATCTGGCAGGTAACTGGCAACGGGACCTGAGGGCTGAAGCAGAGTAGTGAACAGTGCAACAACATTGCTCGGGCACCTCCATTTTGGAGGAGGTGCCTTATATATGGTGAAGTCCTCCGGCCATTGGCCGGGGACTCCTTAGGACGGCGCGCGCGGCCCCTTTAAGAGGGAGGGAGAGCGCGCGCGCGCGCCCTAAGCACAGTGGAGGGGAAGGAGCGCGCGCTGCCAGCAGAGCGGGAGGAGGACGCCGGGCACGGAGCAGAGAGGTGAGGGGAACAGCGTCCCTGCCTAGCAGAGGGCAGGGACGCCGGCTCTACAGTACCCCCCCCTTTAGGCCCCCCCTTTTTTAGGCCAGACAGAAATTTAGCAAGGATAAGAGGGGCATGGATGTTCTCCCGGGACTCCCACGTTCTCTCCTCAGGACCAAACCCCTTCCAATCTACTAGAAAAAAGGTCTTTCCTCTTACCCTTTTGGTGGCAAGAATGTTCTCTACCTCAAACTCGTCCTCAGCAGAAACCGGAGCAGGAGGCGTACCTGTAGACTTGGAAAAAGAGGTAAGTACCACAGGTTTGAGGAGAGATACATGGAAGGAGTTAGGGATCCGTAAGTTGGCCGGGAGTTTCAATTTATAGGCCACCGGGTTGATCTGACTGATGACCTCCAGAGGACCGATGAACCGAGGCCCTAACTTGTAAGAAGGTATCTTGAGTCGGACATATTTAGATGAGAGCCAGACTTTATCTCCAGGACGAAATTGTGGAGGATCCAGGCGTTTTTTGTCAGCGTGTCTTTTCATCCGTTCGGACGACTGAAGGAGTGCGGATCGGGTACTCTCCCAAATGGAGGAAAATTTGCTAACGAGAGATTCCGCAGCCGGGTTGTCCACAGAGGTGGAGACAGGAAAAGGAATCCGAGGATGCTGACCGAAGACTACAAAAAACGGGGATTTGGAGGAGGATTCGCTCTCGTGATTGTTATAAGAGAACTCGGCCCATGGTAGGAGATCCACCCAGTCTGAATGATGAGCATTAACGAAGTGCCGGAGGTAACTGGTCAGGTTCTGATTGATCCGCTCCACTTGACCATTGGACTGAGGGTGGTAAGCGGAAGAGAAGTCCAGGGTGACGTCTAGCAGTTTACAAGTGGCTCTCCAGAAGCGTGAGGTGAACTGTACCCCACGATCCGACACGATGTGGAGGGGCAGGCCATGAAGACGAAAGATGTGATGAATAAAGTCTTTAGCTAGCTCGGGTGCAGACGGGAGGCCTGGCAGGGGAACGAAATGAGCCATCTTGGAGAAGCGGTCAGCAACCACCCAAATGACCGTACAACCGGCAGAGACTGGGAGGTCAGTTATAAAGTCCATTGCTATATGCTGCCAGGGGGCAGCAGGTACAGAAAGCGGAAGGAGGCGACCGGCTGGCAGATGTCTCGGAACCTTGTTGCGGGCGCAGGACACACAGGCAGAAACAAAGTCTATTACGTCCTTGTGCAGGGTAGGCCACCAGTAGTGCCGGGTAATAAGCTGGAGGGTCTTTTTCTGACCGGAATGGCCAGCCAGTTTAGACGAGTGACCCCAGTGAAGGATCTTCTCCCGATCAGGTACTGATACGAACGTCTTTCCGGGAGGGAGACGATTTAGACTCACGGGAGCCACCTGCATTACTCTGGCGGGATCGATGATGTGTTTCGGATCTTCCTCGAGATCAGACACCAGAAAGGATCGAGACAAGGCGTCCGCCTTGACGTTTTTGTCAGCCGGGCGAAAATGAAGAACAAAATCAAAGCGAACAAAAAACAAGGACCACCGGGCTTGGCGCGGGTTAAGTCTCTGGGCATGCTGGAGGTAAGCCAAGTTCTTGTGGTCAGTGTAAATTATTACCGGGTGAAGAGCCCCCTCGAGCAGGTAACGCCACTCCTCCAATGCCAGTTTGATGGCCAATAACTCTCGGTCTCCTATGGAATAATTGCGCTCTGAGGAGGAGAAGAGTTTAGAGAAGAAGCCACAAGTTACCATCCTCCCGGAAGATGATTTTTGAGTAAGTACAGCTCCGGCTCCAGAGGAGGAGGCGTCAACTTCCAGGAAGAACTGCTTGTTGCCGTCCGGGCGATGCAGCACCGGGGCGGAAGAGAAGGCCTGTTTTAAGGAAAGAAAGGCCTCCTCTGCTTCGGGCGGCCACTCTTTGGGATTAGTACCCTTACGGGTGAGCGCGGAAATTGGGGCAGTCCGGGAAGAGAAGTGTGGTATGAAGAGGCGGTAGTAGTTGGCGAAGCCCAGGAACCGCTGAATGGCCTTCAACCCCTCCGGTCGAGGCCATTTCTCGATGGCAGACAGTTTCTCTGGATCCATTCGTAGGCCGGTCTGAGAAATAATGTAGCCCAAAAACGGAAGCGAGGTCTGCTCAAAGAGGCACTTCTCGTATTTAGCGAAGAGGTGATTCTGCCTGAGCCTGAGCAGGACCTGACGAACGTCCCTTCGGTGAGTCTGGAGATCCGGAGAGAAGACCAAGATGTCGTCCAGGTACACCACTACGCAGGAGTAGAGAAGGTCCCGGAAGATGTCATTGACCAACTCTTGAAAGACGGCAGGAGCGTTACAGAGACCAAAGGGCATTACCAGATATTCATAGTGGCCGTCCCGGGTGTTGAATGCCGTCTTCCATTCATCCCCCTGACGGATACGAACCAGGTTGTACGCCCCACGGAGGTCCAGTTTGGTGAAGATTCTAGCCCCCCTCAGACGATCAAATAACTCCGGAATGAGTGGAAGGGGGTACTTATTCTTCACCGTGATCTGGTTAAGGCCTCTATAGTCTATACAGGGACGGAGAGAGCCGTCCTTCTTTTTGACGAAAAAGAAGCCTGCTCCCGCCGGGGAGGTAGATTTCCGGATGAATCCCCTGGCCAGATTCTCCTCAATATATTCGGACATCGACCGGGTCTCAGCAGCGGATAATGGATAAATACGCCCACGGGGAGGAGTAGTACCGGGTAACAGGTCGATAGGGCAGTTGTATGGTCTATGAGGGGGTAGTGTCTCTGCCTCCTTTTTATTAAAGACATCAGCATAAGACCAATAAGGAATCGGAAGTCCAGGTAGATTAGCTGGGGTAGGAGAAGGACGGACGGGATGGACGGGAACAAGACAGGTCTTATGGCAGTCCTGTCCCCTCTCAGAATGCAGCATTCCCACCTGCAGAGTAATGGATTCGGTGATGAGTTGGATGGGGCGTGGTAAGAGACCCCCATCCACGGCAGCAACAGACAAGGGTACAGCCAGAGGTTTGGTGGGGATGCGGTATTTCTCTACCAGGGACTGTGAAATAAGATTCCCGGCTGCTCCAGAGTCAAGTTGGGCTAGTTCGAAATAACGGTTCTCCCCGCAGACGATTGAGACTGACAGCAGCAGAGATGGAGAGGATTTATTCTTGTCTAGGTCGACTTCTCTGAGCGAACCTAGACACAGGCGTTTCCCGAACTTTCCGGGCAGGCACGGATCTGGTGCTCCTTACTGCCACAGTAGAAGCAGCTCCCCTCGGCACGGCGTAAGTCCTGACGGGTTTTGACCATCTTGGTCTGGTCGACCTGCATAGGCTCAGGAGAGTGTACCTGGGGAGAGACGGAGGGAGTGACGGGTTTCTGAAGAGTAGGAGCTAGACGTGGAAACCTCCTCTCACGGGTGACCTCTTTGGCACGCTCCTGGAACCGTAGGTCAATCCGGGTGGCAAGAGTTATTAGGTCATCGAGAGTGGTAGGAATGTCCCGACCGGCAAGTTCATCTTTAATACGGCCGGACAGACCCTCCCAGAAGACGGATACCAGAGCGTCGTTATCCCAGGCCAGCTCCGAGGCAAGGGTACGGAACCATATGGCATATTGGCCCACGGTGAGACTTCCCTGACGGAGGCGTAGCAGTGATGATGCGGATGAGGTATTCCGTCCGGGTTCGTCGAAGACTTTCCGGAAAGCCGTGAGAAAGGCAGGCAAGTCGGACACCAGGGGGTCGCCTCTCTCCCATAGAGGATTTAGCCAGGCCAGGGACTCCCCGGTGAGATGGGACATGATGAAGGCAATTTTGGCCCGGTCGGAGTTAAACTGGTGGGACAATAGTTCAAAGTGCAGGGTGCACTGATTTATGAAGCCCCGAGCCTGGGCGGAGTCGACTCCGAAGCGAGGAGGTGCAGAAAGTCGGGGTCCGGGGTAGGATACCATGGTATTAGTGGGCAGCGGAGCTGCCGGATTGCGAGTCATGGCACTGGCGGAGGTTGCTGGCGGAGCAGTCAGAGTGTCCAGGCGAGAATTGACATTCCGCAGGTGACCCAGGATGGACTCCTGTTGGGACCTCTGACGGGACAGTTCATGACACAGATCCGAGAGCGAGTTAGCTTGGGTGCCACCGGGTTCCATGGCCCGAGCAAACTGTAATGGGACTGGGAGGCGGAACCTCTGAGCTACTATACAAGGGGGCGGTCCTTGTAAGGGAGCGGGTGGCGACCAGGCAGGCAGTCACAGCAGGTGACCGGGACAGTCTCTGGATGAACGGGCAGATGGTCACGGCAAGTGACCGGGGCAATCTCTGGATGAACGGGCAGATGGTCACGGCAAGTGACCGGGGCAGTCTCTGGGTAAAGGGTTGGTACGACCTGTGGCGGCTGATGGTAGACGTGAGCTCCCAGGTGAGCAGGCGAGAGTCTCTGGATAAACGGGTGGTCACGGCATGTGACAGCGGAGCCTCCAGGAAAACCAACAGACAGGCGGCAGATGGGGGCTCCCAGGTGAGCGGGCAGAAGTCTCTGGACAGGCGGGTGGTCACAGCACGTGACGGCAGAGCCTCCAGGTAGGCTAGGAGACAGGCAGCAGATGAGCGCTCCCAGGTGAGCGGGCAGGAGTCACTGGACAGGCAGAAGGTCACAGCACTTGACGGCGGAGCCTCCAGGTAGGCTAGCAGGCAGGTAGCAGATGTGCGCTCCCAGGTGAGCGGGCAAGCTGGTCCATAGACAGACTGACAGGAGTTGGAAGGCAGACCGTCGGACCTCAGGCTAGCAGGCAGGTAGCAGAATATCAGGCAGGAATAAGACAGCAAGCTGGCAGGAATCTGGCAGGTATCTGGCAGGTAACTGGCAACAGGACCTGAGGGCTGAAGCAGAGTAGTGAACAGTGCAACAACATTGCTCAGGCACCTCCATTTTGGAGGAGGTGCCTTATATATGGTGAAGTCCTCCGGCCATTGGCCGGGGACTCCTTAGGACGGCGCGCGCGGCCCCTTTAAGAGGGAGGGAGAGCGCGCGCGCGTGCCCTAAGCAGAGTGGCCGGGAAGGAGCGCGCGCTGCCAGCAGAGCGGGAGGCGGACGCCGGGCACGGAGCAGAGAGGTGAGGGGAACGGCGCTACACTTAACAAGACAGTTTTAATGCCCCTTGGAAGAGTGGTGGAGGTCGCAGTGGAATACAAAGACAATATCAATGCCCCTTGAAAGAGTGGTGGAGGTTACAGTGAAATAAAAAGACAATATCAATGCCTCTGTAAAGAGCTATGGAGTTCAGAGTGGTTTAACCAGACGGTTTTAATGCCTCTTGGAAGAGTGGTGGAGGTCGCAGTGGATTAAAAAGACAATATCAATGCCACTTAGAAGAGAGGTGGAAGTTGCAGTGGAATAAAAAGACAGTATCAATACCCCTTGGAAGAGTGGTGGAGGATACAGTGGAATAAAAAGACAATATCAATGCCCAGTGGAACAGACATGGACGTTACAGTAGCTAAACAAGATGTTTTTAATGCACCTTGGGAGAGAGGTGGAAGTCGTAGTGGAATAAAAAGACAATATCAATGCCCCTTGAAAGAGTGCTGTAGGTTACAGTGGAATAAAAAGACAATATCAATGCCTCTTTCAAGAGCTGTGGAGTTCAGAGTGGTTTAAATTGACGGTTTTAATGCACCGTGGTAGAGACGCGGAGGTCACAGTAGCTTATCAATATGGTTTTAATGCCCCTTGGTAGAGTGGTGGAGGTCGCAGTGGATTAAAAAGACAATATCAATGCCCCTTGGAAGAATGGTGAAGGTCCCAGTGGAATAAAAAGACAATATCAATGCCCCTTGGAAGAGTGGTGGAGGTTACAGTGGAATAAAAAGACAATATCAATGCCCCGTGAAAGAGACGTTGAGGTCACAGTAGCTTAACAAGACGGTTTTAATGCCCCTTGGAAGAGAGGTGGAAGTTGCAGTGGAATAAAAAGACAATATCAATGCCCCTTGGAAGAGTGCTGGAGGTTACATTGGAATAAAAAGACAATATCAATGCCCCTTGCAAGAGCTGTGAAGTTCAGAGTGGTTTAAATTGGTGGTTTTAATGCCCCGTGGAATTGACGTGGAGGTCAAAGAAGCTTAACAACACGGTTTTAATGCCCCCTGGACGAGTGGTGGATGTTACAGTGGAATTAAAAGACAATACTAATGCCCCGTGGAAGAGACGTGGAGTTCACAGTAGCTTAACAAGATGGTTTTAATGCCCCTTGGAGGACGGGTGAAGGTCGCAGTGGAATAAAAAGACAATATCAATTCCCTTTGGAAGAGTGGTGGAGGTTACAGTGGAATAAAAAGACAATAATAATGCCCCTTAGAAGAGCTGTGGATTTCAGAGTGTTTTAACCAGACGGTTTTAATGCCCCTTGGAAGAGACGTGGAGGTCACAGTAGCTTATCAAAACTGTTTTAATGCCCCTTGGAAGAGTGGTGGAGGTCGCAGTAGATTAAAAAGACAATATCAATGCCCCTTAGAAGAGTGAAGGAGGTCGCAGTGGAATGAAAAGACAATATCAATTCCACTTGGAAGAGATGTGGAGGTCGCAGTGGAATAATAAGACAATATCAATGCCTCGTGGAAGAGACTTGGAGGTCACAGTAGCTTAACAAGATGGTTTTAATGCCCCTTGGAAGAGTGGTGGAGGTCGCAGTGGAATAAAAAGACAATATCAATGTCCCTTGGAAGAGTGGTGGAGGTTACAGTGGAATAAAAAGACCATATCAATGGCCCTTGGAAGAGTGGTGGAGGTCGCAGTGGAATAAAAAGACAATATTAATGCCCTTTGGAAGAGTGGTGCAGGTCGCAGTAAAATAAAAAGACAATATCAATGCCCCTTGGAAGAGTGGTGGAGGTTAGAGTGGAATAAAACGACAATATCAATGCACCTTGGAAGAGCTGTGGAGTTCACAGTGGTTTAACCAGAAGGTTTTAAGGCACCATGGAATAGACATGGAGGTCACAGTAGCTAAACAAGACGGTTTTAATGCTTCTTGGAAGAGAGATGCAGGTCGCAGTGGATTAAAAAGACAAAATCAATGCCCCTTGAAAGAGTGGTGGAGGTTACAGTGGAATAAAAAGACAATATCAATGCCTCTTGCAAGAGCTGTGGAGTTCAGAGTGGTTTAAATTGACGGGTTTAATGCCCCTTGGAAGAGACGTGGAGGTCACAGTAGCTTAACAAGATGGTTTTAATGCCCCTTGGAAAAGTTGTGGAGGTCGCAGTGGATTAAAAAGATTATCAAATCCCCTAGTAAGAGTGGTGGAGGTTACAGTTGAATAAAAAGACAATATCAATGCCTCTTGGAAAAGCTGTGGAGTTCAAAGTTGTTTAACCATGCGGTTTTAATGCCCCTTGGAAGAGACGTGGAGGTCACAGAAACTTATCAAGACTCTTTTAAAGCCCCTTGAAGGAGTGGTAGAGGTTGCAGTGGATTAAAAAGACAATATCAATGCCCCTTGGAAGAGTGGTGGAGGTTACAGTGGAATAAAAAGACAATATCAAAGCCCCTTGGAAGAGTGGTGGTGGTTACAGTGGAATAAAAAGACAATATCAATGTCCCTTGGAAGAATGGTCGAGGTTACAGTGGAATAAAAAGACAATATCATTGCCCCTTGGAAGAGTGGTGGAGGTTCCAATTAAATAAAAAGACAATATCAATGCCCCTTGGAAGAGTGGTGGAGGTTAGAGTGGAATAAAAAGACAATATCAATGCCCTGTGTAAGAAACTTGGAGGTCACAGTATCTTAACAAGATGGTTTTAATGCCCCTTAGAAGAGTGATGGAGGTCGCAGTGGATTAAAAAGACAATATCAATGCCCTTTGGAAGAGTGGTGGAGGTCGCAGTGGAATAAAAATACAATATCAATGCCCCTTGGAAGAGTGGTGGAGGTTACATTGGAATTTAAAGACAATATCAAAGCCCTCTGGAAGAGACGTGGAGGTCACTGTAGCTTAACAAGACAGTTTTAATGCCCCTTGGAAGAATGGTGGAGGTCGCAGTGGAATAAAAAGACAATGTCAATGACCCTTGGAAGAGTGGTGGAGGTTAGAGAGGAATAAAAAGACAATATCAATGCCTCTTGGAAGAGCTGTGGAGTTCAGAGTGGTTTAACCAGATGGTTTTAATGCCCATTGGAAGTGACGTGGAGGACATAGTAGCTTAAAAAGACGTTTTTAATGCCCCTTGGAAAAGTGGTGGAGGTCGCAGTGGAATAAAAATACAATATCAATGCCCCTTGGAAGAGTGGTGGAGGTGGCAGTGGAATAAAAAGACAATATCAATGCCACTTGGAAGAATGATGGAGATCGCAGTGGAATAAAAAGACAATGTCAATGCCTCTTGGAAGAGTGGTGGAGGTTAGAGAGGAATAAAAAGACAATACCAATGCCCCTTGGAAGAGCTGTGGGGTTCAGAGTGGTTTAACCAGTTGGTTTTATTGCCCCTTGGAAGAGACGTGGAGGTCACAGTAGATTAAAAAGATAGTTTTAATGCCCCTTGGAAAAGTGGTGGAGGTCACATTGGATTAAAAAGACAATATCAGTGCCCCGTGGAAGACAAGTGGAGGTCACAGTAGCTTAATGTAATGGGACTGGGAGGCGGAACCTCTGAGCTACTATACAAGGGGGCGGTCCTTGTAAGGGAGCGGGTGGCGACCAGGCAGGCAGTCACAGCAGGTGACCGGGGCAGTCTCTGGATGAACGGGCAGATGGTCACGGCAAGTGACCGGGGCAGTCTCTGGATGAACGGGCAGATGGTCACGGCAAGGGACCGGGGCAGTCTCTGGGTAAAGGGTTGGTACGACCTGTGGCGGCTGATGGTAGACGTGAGCTCCCAGGTGAGCAGGCGAGAGTCTCTGGATAAACGGGTGGTCACGGCATGTGACGGCGGAGCCTCCAGGAAAACCAAAAGACAGGCGGCAGATGGGCGCTCCCAGGTGAGCGGGCAGAAGTCTCTGGACAGGCGGGTGGTCACAGCACGTGACGGCGGAGCCTCCAGGTAGGCTAGGAGACAGGCAGCAGATGAGCGCTCCCAGGTGAGCGGGCAGGAGTCACTGGACAGGCAGGAGGTCACAGCACGTGACGGCGGAGCCTCCAGGTAGGCTAGCAGGCAGGTAGCAGATGTGCGCTCCCAGGTGAGCGGGCAAGCTGGTCCATAGACAGACTGACAGGAGTTGGAAGGCAGACCGTCGGACCTCAGGCAAGCAGGCAGGTAGCTGATGTGCGCTCCCAGGTGAGCGGGCAAGCTGGTCCTTAGACACACTGACAGGAGTTGTAAGGCAGACCGTCGGACCTCAGGCTAGCAAGCAGGTAGCAGAATATCAGGCAGGAATAAGACAGCAAGCTGGCAGGAATCTGGCAGGTATCTGGCAGGTAACTGGCAACGGGACCTGAGGGCTGAAGCAGAGTAGTGAACAGTGCAAAAACATTGCTCGGGCACCTCCATTTTGGAGGAGGTGCCTTATATATGGTGAAGTCCTCCGGCCATTGGCCGGGGACTCCTTAGGACGGCGCGCGCGGCCCCTTTAAGAGGGAGGGAGAGCGCGCGCGCGCGCCCTAAGCACAGTGGAGGGGAAGGAGCGCGCGCTGCCAGCAGAGCGGGAGGAGGACGCCGGGCACGGAGCAGAGAGGTGAGGGGAACAGCGTCCCTGCCTAGCAGAGGGCAGGGACGCCGGCTCTACAGTACCCCCCCCTTTAGGCCCCCCCTTTTTTAGGCCAGACAGAAATTTAGCAAGGATAAGAGGGGCATGGATGTTCTCCCGGGGCTCCCACGTTCTCTCCTCAGGACCAAACCCCTTCCAATCTACTAGAAAAAAGGTCTTTCCTCTTACCCTTTTGGTGGCAAGAATGTTCTCTACCTCAAACTCGTCCTCAGCAGAAACCGGAGCAGGAGGCGTACCTGTAGACTTGGAAAAAGAGGTAAGTACCACAGGTTTGAGGAGAGATACATGGAAGGAGTTAGGGATCCGTAAGTTGGCCGGGAGTTTCAATTTATAGGCCACCGGGTTGATCTGACTGATGACCTCCAGAGGACCGATGAACCGAGGCCCTAACTTGTAAGAAGGTATCTTGAGTCGGACATATTTAGATGAGAGCCAGACTTTATCTCCAGGACGAAATTGTGGAGGATCCAGGCGTTTTTTGTCAGCGTGTCTTTTCATCCGTTCGGACGACTGAAGGAGTGCGGATCGGGTACTCTCCCAAATGGAGGAAAATTTGCTAACGAGAGATTCCGCAGCCGGGTTGTCCACAGAGGTGGAGACAGGAAAAGGAATCCGAGGATGCTGACCGAAGACTACAAAAAACGGGGATTTGGAGGAGGATTCGCTCTCGTGATTGTTATAAGAGAACTCGGCCCATGGTAGGAGATCCACCCAGTCTGAATGATGAGCATTAACGAAGTGCCGGAGGTAACTGGTCAGGTTCTGATTGATCCGCTCCACTTGACCATTGGACTGAGGGTGGTAAGCGGAAGAGAAGTCCAGGGTGACGTCTAGCAGTTTACAAGTGGCTCTCCAGAAGCGTGAGGTGAACTGTACCCCACGATCCGACACGATGTGGAGGGGCAGGCCATGAAGACGAAAGATGTGACGAATAAAGTCTTTAGCTAGCTCGGGTGCAGACGGGAGGCCTGGCAGGGGAACGAAATGAGCCATCTTGGAGAAGCGGTCAGCAACCACCCAAATGACCGTACAACCGGCAGAGAATGGGAGGTCAGTTATAAAGTCCATTGCTATATGCTGCCAGGGGGCAGCAGGTACAGAAAGCGGAACGAGGCGACCGGCTGGCAGATGTCTCGGAACCTTGTTGCGGGCGCAGGACACACAGGCAGAAACAAAGTCTATTACGTCCTTGTGCAGGGTAGGCCACCAGTAGTGCCGGGTAATAAGCTGGAGGGTTTTTTCTGACCGGAATGGCCAGCCAGTTTAGACGAGTGACCCCAGTGAAGGATCTTCTCCCGATCAGGTACTGATACGAACGTCTTTCCGGGAGGGAGACGATTTAGACTCACGGGAGCCACCTGCATTACTCTGGCGGCATCGATGATGTGTTTCGGATCTTCCTCGAGATCAGACACCAGAAAGGATCGAGACAAGGCGTCCGCCTTGACGTTTTTGTCAGCCGGGCGAAAATGAAGAACAAAATCAAAGCGAGCAAAAAACAAGGACCACCGGGCTTGGCGCGGGTTAAGTCTCTGGGCATGCTGGAGGTAAGCCAAGTTCTTGTGGTCAGTGTAAATTATTACCGGGTGAAGAGCCCCCTCGAGCAGGTAACGCCACTCCTCCAATGCCAGTTTGATGGCCAATAACTCTCGGTCTCCTATGGAATAATTGCGCTCTGAGGAGGAGAAGAGTTTAGAGAAGAAGCCACAAGTTACCATCCTCCCGGAAGATGATTTTTGAGTAAGTACAGCTCCGGCTCCAGAGGAGGAGGCGTCAACTTCCAGGAAGAACTGCTTGTTGCCGTCCGGGCGATGCAGCACCGGGGCGGAAGAGAAGGCCTGTTTTAAGGAAAGAAAGGCCTCCTCTGCTTCGGGCGGCCACTCTTTGGGATTAGTACCCTTACGGGTGAGCGCGGAAATTGGGGCAGTCCGGGAAGAGAAGTGTGGTATGAAGAGGCGGTAGTAGTTGGCGAAGCCCAGGAACCGCTGAATGGCCTTCAACCCCTCCGGTCGAGGCCATTTCTCGATGGCAGACAGTTTCTCTGGATCCATTCGTAGGCCGGTCTGAGAAATAATGTAGCCCAAAAACGGAAGCGAGGTCTGCTCAAAGAGGCACTTCTCGTATTTAGCGAAGAGGTGATTCTGCCTGAGCCTGAGCAGGACCTGACGAACGTCCCTTCGGTGAGTCTGGAGATCCGGAGAGAAGACCAAGATGTCGTCCAGGTACACCACTACGCAGGAGTAGAGAAGGTCCCGGAAGATGTCATTGACCAACTCTTGAAAGACGGCAGGAGCGTTACAGAGACCAAAGGGCATTACCAGATATTCATAGTGGCCGTCCCGGGTGTTGAATGCCGTCTTCCATTCATCCCCCTGACGGATACGAACCAGGTTGTACGCCCCACGGAGGTCCAGTTTGGTGAAGATTCTAGCCCCCCTCAGACGATCAAATAACTCCGGAATGAGCGGAAGGGGGTACTTATTCTTCACCGTGATCTGGTTAAGGCCTCTATAGTCTATACAGGGACGGAGAGAGCCGTCCTTCTTTTTGACGAAAAAGAAGCCTGCTCCCGCCGGGGAGGTAGATTTCCGGATGAATCCCCTGGCCAGATTCTCCTCAATATATTCGGACATCGACCGGGTCTCAGCAGCGGATAATGGATAAATACGCCCACGGGGAGGAGTAGTACCGGGTAACAGGTCGATAGGGCAGTTGTATGGTCTATGAGGGGGTAGTGTCTCTGCCTCCTTTTTATTAAAGACATCAGCATAAGACCAATAAGGAATCGGAAGTCCAGGTAGATTAGCTGGGGTAGGAGAAGGACGGACGGGATGGACGGGAACAAGACAGGTCTTATGGCAGTCCTGTCCCCTCTCAGAATGCAGCATTCCCACCTGCAGAGTAATGGATTCGGTGATGAGTTGGATGGGGCGTGGTAAGAGACCCCCATCCACGGCAGCAACAGACAAGGGTACAGCCAGAGGTTTGGTGGGGATGCGGTATTTCTCTACCAGGGACTGTGAAATAAGATTCCCGGCTGCTCCAGAGTCAAGTTGGGCTAGTTCGAAATAACGGTTCTCCCCGCAGATGATTGAGACTGACAGCAGCAGAGATGGAGAGGATTTATTCTTGTCTAGGTCGACTTCTCTGAGCGAACCTAGACACAGGCGTTTCCTGAACTCTCCGGGCAGGCACGGATCCGGTGCTCCTTACTGCCACAGTAGAAGCAGCTCCCCTCGGCACGGCGTAAGTCCTGACGGGTTTTGACCATCTTGGTCTGGTCGACCTGCATAGGCTCAGGAGAGTGTACCTGGGGAGAGACGGAGGGAGTGACGGGTTTCTGAAGAGTAGGAGCTAGACGTGGAAACCTCCTCTCACGGGTGACCTCTTTGGCACGCTCCTGGAACCGTAGGTCAATCCGGGTGGCAAGAGTTATTAGGTCATCGAGAGTGGTAGGAATGTCCCGACCGGCAAGTTCATCTTTAATACGGCCGGACAGACCCTCCCAGAAGACGGATACCAGAGCGTCGTTATCCCAGGCCAGCTCCGAGGCAAGGGTACGGAACCGTACGGCATATTGGCCCACGGTGAGACTTCCCTGACGGAGGCGTAGCAGTGATGATGCGGATGAGGTCTTCCGTCCGGGTTCGTCGAAGACTTTCCGGAAAGCCGTGAGAAAGGCAGGCAAGTCGGACACCAGGGGGTCTCCTCTCTCCCATAGAGGATTTAGCCAGGCCAGGGACTCCCCGGTGAGATGGGACATGATGAAGGCAATTTTGGCCCGGTCGGAGTTAAACTGGTGGGACAATAGTTCAAAGTGCAGGGTGCACTGATTTATGAAGCCCCGAGCCTGGGCGGAGTCGACTCCGAAGCGAGGAGGTGCAGAAAGTCGGGGTCCGGGGTAGGATACCATGGTATTAGTGGGCAGCGGAGCTGCCGGATTGCGAGTCATGGCACTGGCGGAGGTTGCTGGCGGAGCAGTCAGAGTGTCCAGGCGAGAATTGACATTCCGCAGGTGACCCAGGATGGACTCCTGTTGGGACCTCTGACGGGACAGTTCATGACACAGGTCCGAGAGCGAGTTAGCTTGGGTGCCACCGGGTTCCATGGCCCGAGCAAACTGTAATGGGACTGGGAGGCGGAACCTCTGAGCTACTATACAAGGGGGCGGTCCTTGTAAGGGAGCGGGTGGCGACCAGGCAGGCAGTCACAGCAGGTGACCGGGACAGTCTCTGGATGAACGGGCAGATGGTCACGGCAAGTGACCGGGGCAGTCTCTGGATGAACGGGCAGATGGTCACAGCAAGTGACCGGGGCAGTCTCTGGATGAACGGGCAGATGGTCACGGCAAGTGACCGGGGCAATCTCTGGATGAACGGGCAGATGGTCACGGCAAGTGACCGGGGCAGTCTCTGGGTAAAGGGTTGGTACGACCTGTGGCGGCTGATGGTAGACGTGAGCTCCCAGGTGAGCAGGCGAGAGTCTCTGGATAAACGGGTGGTCACGGCATGTGACGGCGGAGCCTCCAGGAAAACCAACAGACAGGCGGCAGATGGGCGCTCCCAGGTGAGCGGGCAGAAGTCTCTGGACAGGCGGGTGGTCACAGCACGTGACGGCAGAGCCTCCAGGTAGGCTAGGAGACAGGCAGCAGATGAGCGCTCCCAGGTGAGCGGGCAGGAGTCACTGAACAGGCAGGAGGTCACAGCACTTGACGGCGGAGCCTCCAGGTAGGCTGGCAAGCAGGTAGCAGATGTGCGCTCCCAGGTGAGCGGGCAAGCTGGTCCATAGACAGACTGACAGGAGTTGGAAGGCAGACCGTTGGACCTCAGGCAAGCAGGCAGGTAGCTGATGTGCGCTCCCAGGTGAGCGGGCAAGCTGGTCCTTAGACAGACTGACAGGAGTTGTAAGGCAGACCGTCGGACCTCAGGCTAGCAGGCAGGTAGCAGAATATCAGGCAGGAATAAGACAGCAAGCTGGCAGGAATCTGGCAGGTATCTGGCAGGTAACTGGCAACAGGACCTGAGGGCTGAAGCAGAGTAGTGAACAGTGCAACAACATTGCTCAGGCACCTCCATTTTGGAGGAGGTGCCTTATATATGGTGAAGTCCTCCGGCCATTGGCCGGGGACTCCTTAGGACGGCGCGCGCGGCCCCTTTAAGAGGGAGGGAGAGCGCGTGCGCGTGCCCTAAGCACAGTGGCCGGGAAGGAGCGCGCGCTGCCAACAGAGCGGGAGGCGGACGCCGGGCACGGAGCAGAGAAGTGAGGGGAACGGCGCTACACTTAACAAGACAGTTTTAATGCTCCTTGGAAGAGTGGTGGAGGTCGCAGTGGAATACAAAGACAATATCAATGCCCCTTGAAAGAGTGGTGGAGGTTACAGTGAAATAAAAAGACAATATCAATGCCTCTGTAAAGAGCTATGGAGTTCAGAGTGGTTTAACCAGACGGTTTTAATGCCTCTTGGAAGAGTGGTGGAGGTCGCAGTGGATTAAAAAGACAATATCAATGCCACTTAGAAGAGAGGTGGAAGTTGCAGTGGATTAAAAAGACAGTATCAATACCCCTTGGAAGAGTGGTGGAGGATACAGTGGAATAAAAAGACAATATCAATGCCCAGTGGAACAGACATGGACGTTACAGTAGCTAAACAAGATGTTTTTAATGCACCTTGGGAGAGAGGTGGAAGTCGTAGTGGAATAAAAAGACAATATCAATGCCCCTTGAAAGAGTGCTGTAGGTTACAGTGGAATAAAAAGACAATATCAATGCCTCTTGCAAGAGCTGTGGAGTTCAGAGTGGTTTAAATTGACGGTTTTAATGCACCTTCGAAGAGACGCGGAGGTCACAGTAGCTTATCAATACGGTTTTAATGCCCCTTGGTAGAGTGGTGGAGGTCGCAGTGGATTAAAAAGACAATATCAATGCCCCTTGGAAGAATGGTGAAGGTCCCAGTGGAATAAAAAGACAATATCAATGCCCCTTGGAAGAGTGGTGGAGGTTACAGTGAAATAAAAAGACAATATCAATGCCCCGTGAAAGAGACGTTGAGGTCACAGTAGCTTAACAAGACGGTTTTAATGCCCCTTGGAAGAGAGGTGGAAGTTGCAGTGGAATAAAAAGACAATATCAATGCCCCTTGGAAGAGTGCTGGAGGTTACATTGGAATAAAAAGACAATATCAATGCCCCTTGCAAGAGCTGTGAAGTTCAGAGTGGTTTAAATTGATGGTTTTAATGCCCCGTGGAATTGACGTGGAGGTCAAAGAAGCTTAACAACACGGTTTTAATGCCCCCTGGACGAGTGGTGGATGTTACAGTGGAATTAAAAGACAATACTAATGCCCCGTGGAAGAGACGTGGAGTTCACAGTAGCTTAACAAGATGGTTTTAATGCCCCTTGGAGGACGGGTGAAGGTCGCAGTGGAATAAAAAGACAATATCAATTCCCTTTGGAAGAGTGGTGGTGGTTACAGTGGAATAAAAAGACAATAATAATGCCCCTTAGAAGAGCTGTGGATTTCAGAGTGTTTTAACCAGACGGTTTTAATGCCCCTTGGAAGAGACGTGGAGGTCACAGTAGCTTATCAAAACTGTTTTAATGCCCCTTGGAAGAGTGGTGGAGGTCGCAGTAGATTAAAAAGACAATATCAATGCCCCTTAGAAGAGTGAAGGAGGTCGCAGTGGAATGAAAAGACAATATCAATTCCACTTGGAAGAGATGTGGAGGTCGCAGTGGAATAATAAGACAATATCAATGCCTCGTGGAAGAGACTTGGAGGTCACAGTAGCTTAACAAGATGGTTTTAATGCCCCTTGGAAGAGTGGTGGAGGTCGCAGTGGAATAAAAAGACAATATCAATGTCCCTTGGAAGAGTGGTGGAGGTTACAGTGGAATAAAAAGACCATATCAATGACCCTTGGAAGAGTGGTGGAGGTCGCAGTGGAATAAAAAGACAATATTAATGCCCTTTGGAAGAGTGGTGCAGGTCGCAGTAAAATAAAAAGACAATATCAATGCCCCTTGGAAGAGTGGTGGAGGTTAGAGTGGAATAAAACGACAATATCAATGCACCTTGGAAGAGCTGTGGAGTTCACAGTGGTTTAACCAGAAGGTTTTAAGGCACCATGGAATAGACGTGGAGGTCACAGTAGCTAAACAAGACGGTTTTAAAGCTTCTTGGAAGAGAGATGCAGGTCGCAGTGGATTAAAAAGACAAAATCAATGCCCCTTGGAAGAGTGGTGGAGGTTACAGTGGAATAAAAAGACAATATCAATGCCTCTTGCAAGAGCTGTGGAGTTCAGAGTGGTTTAAATTGACGGGTTTAATGCCCCTTGGAAGAGACGTGGAGGTCACAGTAGCTTAACAAGATGGTTTTAATGCCCCTTGGAAAAGTTGTGGAGGTCGCAGTGGATTAAAAAGACTATCAAATCCCCTAGTAAGAGTGGTGGAGGTTACAGTTGAATAAAAAGACAATATCAATGCCTCTTGGAAAAGCTGTGGAGTACAGAGTTGTTTAACCATGCGGTTTTAATGCCCCTTGGAAGAGACGTGGAGGTCACAGAAGCTTATCAAGACTCTTTTAAAGCCCCTTGAAGGAGTGGTAGAGGTTGCAGTGGATTAAAAAGACAATATCAATGCCCCTTGGAAGAGTGGTGGAGGTTACAGTGGAATAAAAAGACAATATCAAAGCCCCTTGGAAGAGTGGTGGTGGTTACAGTGGAATAAAAAGACAATATCAATGTCCCTTGGAAGAATGGTCGAGGTTACAGTGGAATAAAAAGACAATATCATTGCCCCTTGGAAGAGTGGTGGAGGTTCCAATTAAATAAAAAGACAATATCAATGCCCCTTGGAAGAGACGTGGAGGTCACAGTGGAATAAAAAGACAATATAAATGCCCCTTGGAAGAGTGGTGGAGGACGCAGTAAAATAAAAAGATAATATCAATGCCCCTTGGAAGAGTGGTGGAGGTTAGAGTGGAATAAAGAGACAATATCAATGCCCCTTGGAAGAGCTGTGGAGTTCACAGTGGTTTAGCCAGAAAGTTTTAATGCATCGTGGAATAGACGTGGAGGTCACAGTAGCTTAACAAGACGGTTTCAATGCTTCTTGGAAGAGTGATGGAGGTTGCAGTGGATTAAAAAGACAATATCAATGCCCCTTGGAAGAATGGTGGAGGTTAGACGGGAATAAAAATACAATATCAATGCCCCTTGGAAGAGTGGTGGAGGTTACAGTGGAATTTAAAGACAATATCAAAGCCCCGTGGAAGAGATGTGGAGGTCACTGTAGCTTAACAAGACAGTTTTAATGCCCCTTGGAAGAATGGTGGAGGTCGCAGTGGAATAAAACGACAATATCAATGCCCCTTGGAAGAGTGGTGGAGGTTACAGTTGAATAAAAATACAATATCAATGCCTCTTGGAAAAGCTGTGGAGTTCAGAGTTGTTTAACCATGCGGTTTTAATGCCCCTTGGAAGAGACGTGGAGGTCACAGAAGCTTATCAAGACTCTTTTAAAGCCCCTTGGAGGAGTGGTAGAGGTCGCAGTGGATTAAAAAGACAATATCAATGCCCCTTGGAAGAGTGATGGAGGTTAGAGTGGAATAAAAAGACAATACCAATGCCCCTTGGAAGAGCTGTGGAGTTCAGAGTGGTTTAACCAGACGGTTTTAATGCCCATTGGAAGTGACGTGGAGGACACAGTAGCTTAAAAAGACGTTTTTAATGCCCCTTGGAAAAGTGGTGGAGGTCGCAGTGGAATAAAAAGACAATATCAATGCCCCTTGGAAGAATGATGGAGGTCGCAGTGGAATAAAAAGACAATGTCAATGCCCCTTGGAAGAGTGGTGGAGGTTAGAGTGGAATAAAAAGACAATACTAATGCCCCTTGGAAGAGCTGTGGAGTTCAGAGTGGTTTAACCAGATGGTTTTATTGCCCCTTGGAAGAGACGTGGAGGTCACAGTAGATTAAAAAGATTGTTTTAATGCCCCTTGGAAAAGTGGTGGAGGTCACAGTGGATTAAAAAGACAATATCAGTGCCCCGTGGAAGACACGTGGAGGTCACAGTAGCTTAACAAGACAGTTTTAATGCCCCTTGGAAGAGTGGTGGAGGTCGCAGTGGAATAAAAAGACAATATCAATGCCCCCTGAAAGAGTGGTGGAGGTTACAGTGAAATAAAAAGACAATATCAATGCCTCTATAAAGAGCTATGGATTTCAGAGTGGTTTAACCAGACGGTTTTAATGCCTCTTGGAAGAGTGATGGAGGTCGCATTGGATTAAAAAGACAATATCAATTCCCCTTAGAAGAGAGGTGGAAGTCGCAGTGGAAAAAAAAGACAATATCAATACCCCTTGGAAGAGTGGTGGAGGATACAGTGGAATAAAAAGACAATATCAATGCCCAGTGAAACAGACATGGTCATAACAGTAGCTAAACAAGGTGTTTTAATGCACCTTGGGAGAGTGGTTTAAGTCATAGTGGAATAAAAAGACAATATCAATGCTCCTTGAAAGAGTGCTGTAGATTACAGTGGAATAAAAAGACAATATCAATGCCTCTTGCAAGAGCTGTGGAGTTCAGAGTGGTTTAAATTGACGGTTTTAATGCACCTTGGAAGAGACGTGGAGGTCAAAGTAGCTTAACAACACAGTTTAAATGCCCCTTGGACGAGTGGTGGATGTTACAGTGGAATTAATAAACAATACCAATGCCCCGTGGAAGATACGTGAAGGTCACAGTAGCTTAACAAGATGGTTTTAATGCCCCATGGAGGACTGGTGAAGGTCGCAGTGGAATAAAAAGACAATAACAATGCCCTTTGGAAGAGTGGTGGAGGTTACAGTGGAATAACAAGACTATATCAATGCCTCTTGCAAGAGCTGTGGAGTTCAGAGTGGTTTAAATTGACGGGTTTAATGCCCCTTGGAAGAGACGTGGAGGTCACAGTAGCTTAACAAGATGGTTTTAATGCCCCTTGGAAAAGTTGTGGAGGTCGCAGTGGATTAAAAAGACTATCAAATCCCCTAGTAAGAGCGGTGGAGGTTGCAGTGGAAAAAAACGACAATATCAATGCCCCTTGGAAGAGTGGTGGAGGTTCCAATTAAATAAAAAGACAATATCAATGCCCCTTGGAAGAGATGTGGAGGTCACAGTGGAATAAAAAGACAATATTAATGCCCCTTGGAAGAGTGGTGGAGGACGCAGTAAAATAAAAAGATAATATCAATGCCCCTTGGAAGAGTGGTGGAGGTTAGAGTGGAATAAAGAGACAATATCAATGCCCCTTGGAAGAGCTGTGGAATTCACAGTGTTTTAGCCAGAAAGTTTTAATGCATCTTGGAATAGACGTGGAGGTCACAGTAGCTTAACAAGACGGTTTCAATGCTTCTTGGAAGAGTGATGGAGGTTGCAGTGGATTAAAAAGACAATATCAATGCCCCTTGGAAGAGTGGTGGAGGTTACAGTGGAATTTAAAGACAATATCAAAGCCCCGTGGAAGAGATGTGGAGGTCACTGTAGCTTAACAAGACAGTTTTAATGCCCCTTGGAAGAATGGTGGAGGTCGCAGTGGAATAAAAAGACAATGTCAATGCCCCTTGGAAGAGTGATGGAGGTTAGAGTGGAATAAAAAGACAATACCAATGCCCCTTGGAAGAGCTGTGGAGTTCAGAGTGGTTTAACCAGACGGTTGGTTTTAATGCCCTTTGGAAGTAACGTGGAGGACACAGTAGCTTAAAAAGACGTTTTTAATGCCCCTTGGAAAAGTGGTGGAGGTCGCAGTGGAATAAAAAGACAATATCAATGCCCCTTGGAAGAATGATGGAGGTCGCAGTGGAATAAAAAGACAATGTCAATGCCCCTTGGAAGAGTGGTGGAGGTTAGAGTGGAATAAAAAGACAATACTAATGCCCCTTGGAAGAGCTGTGGAGTTCAGAGTGGTTTAACCAGATGGTTTTATTGCCCCTTGGAAGAGACGTGGTGGTCACAGTAGATTAAAAAGATTGTTTTAATGCCCCTTGGAAAAGTGGTGGAGGTCACAGTGGATTAAAAAGACAATATCAGTACCCCGTGGAAGACACATGGAGGTCACAGTAGCTTAACAAGACAGTTTTAATGCCCCTTGGAAGAGTGGTGGAGGTTACAGTTGAATAAAAAGACAATATCAATGCCTCTTGGAAAAGCTGTGGAGTTCAGAGTTGTTTAACCATGCGGTTTTAATGCCCCTTGGAAGAGACGTGGAGGTCACAGAAGCTTATCAAGACTCTTTTAATGCCCCTTGGAGGAGTGGTAGAGGTCGCAGTGGATTAAAAAGACAATATCAATGCCCCTTGGAAGAGTGGTGGAGGTTACAGTGGAATAAAAAGATAATATCAATGCCCCTTGGAAGAGTGGTGGTGGTTACAGTGGAATAAAAAGACAATATCAATGTCCCTTGGAAGAATGGTCGAGGTTACAGTGGAATAAAAAGACAATATCATTGCCCCTTGGAAGAGTGGTAGAGGTTCCAATTAAATAAAAAGACAATATCAATGCCCCTTGGAAGAGACGTGGAGGTCACAGTGGAATAAAAAGACAATATTAATGCCCCTTGGAAGAGTTGTGGAGGACGCAGTAAAATAAAAAGATAATATCAATGCCCCTTGGAAGAGTGGTGGAGGTTAGAGTGGAATAAAGAGACAATATCAATGCCCCTTGGAAGAGATGTGGAGTTCACAGTGGTTTAGCCAGAAAGTTTTAATGCATCGTGGAAAAGACGTGGAGGTCACAGTACCTTAACAAGACGGTTTCAATGCTTCTTGGAAGAGTGATGGAGGTTGCAGTGGATTAAAAAGACAATATCAATGCCCCTTGGAAAAATGGTGGAAGTTAGAGTGGAATAAAAATACAATATCAATGCCCCTTGGAAGAGTGGTGGAGGTTACAGTGGAATTTAAAGACAATATCAAAGCCCCGTGGAAGAGATGTGGAGGTCACTGTAGCCTAACAAGACAGTTTTAATGCCCCTTTGAAAAATGGTGGAGGTCGCAGTGGAATAAAAAGACAATGTCAATGCCCCTTGGAAGAGTGATGGAGGTTAGAGTGGAATAAAAAGACAATACCAATGCCCCTTGGAAGAGCTGTGGAGTTCAGAGTGGTTTAACCAGACGGTTTTAATGCCCATTGGAAGTGACGTGGAGGACACAGTAGCTTAAAAAGACGTTTTTAATGCCCCTTGGAAAAGTGGTGGAGGTCGCAGTGGAATAAAAAGACAATATCAATGCCCCTTGGAAGAATGATGGAGGTCGCAGTGGAATAAAAAGACAATGTCAATGCCCCTTGGAAGAGTGGTGGAGATTAGAGTGGAATAAAAAGACAATACTAATGCCCCTTGGAAGAGCTGTGGAGTTCAGAGTGGTTTAACCAGATGGTTTTATTGCCCCTTGGAAGAAACGTGGAGGTCACAGTAGATTAAAAAGATTGTTTTAATGCCCCTTGGAAAAGTGGTGGAGGTCACAGTGGATTAAAAAGACAATATCAGTGCCCCGTGGAAGACACGTGGAGGTCACAGTAGCTTAACAAGACAGTTTTAATGCCCCTTGGAAGAGTGGTGGAGGTCGCAGTGGAATAAAAAGACAATATCAATGCCCCCTGAAAAAGTGGTGGAGGTTACAGTGAAATAAAAAGACAATATCAATGCCTCTATAAAGAGCTATGGAGATCAGAGTGGTTTAACCAGACGGTTTTAATGCCTCTTGGAAGAGTGATGGAGGTCGCAGTGGATTAAAAAGACAATATCAATGCCCCTTAGAAGAGAGGTGGAAGTCGCAGTGGAATAAAAAGACAATATCAATACCCCTTGGAAGAGTGGTGGAGGATACAGTGGAATAAAAAGACAATATCAATGCCCAGTGGAACAGAAGTGGACATAACAGTAGCTAAACAAGGTGTTTTAATGCACCTTGGGAGAGTGGTGGAAGTCATAGTGGAATAAAAAGACAATATCAATGCCCCTTGAAAGAGTGCTGTAGATTACAGTGGAATAAAAAGACAATATCAATGCCTCTTGCAAGAGCTGTGGAGTTCAGAGTGGTTTAAATTGACGGTTTTAATGCATCTTGCAAGTGACGTGGAGGTCAAAGTAGCTTAACAACACGGTTTAAATGCCCCTTGGACGAGTGGTGGATGTTACAGTGGAATTAAAAAACAATACCAATGACCCGTGGAAGATACGTGGAGGTCACAGTAGCTTAACAAGATGGTTTTAATGCCCCTTGGAGGACTGGTGAAGGTCGCAGTGGAATAAAAAGACAATATCAATGCCCTTTGGAAGAGTGGTGGAGGTTACAGTGGAATAAAAAGACAATATCAATGCCTCTTGCAAGAGCTGTGGAGTTCAGAGTGGTTTAAATTGACGGGTTTAATGCCCCTTGGAAGAGACGTGGAGGTCACAGTAGCTTAACAAGATGGTTTTAATGCCCCTTGGAAAAGTTGTGGAGGTCGCAGTGGATTAAAAAGACTATCAAATCCCCTAGTAAGAGCGGTGGAGGTTGCAGTGGAAAAAAACGACAATATCAATGCCCCTTGGAAGAGTGGTGGAGGTTCCAATTAAATAAAAAGACAATATCAATGCCCCTTGGAAGAGATGTGGAGGTCACAGTGGAATAAAAAGACAATATTAATGCCCCTTGGAAGAGTGGTGGAGGACGCAGTAAAATAAAAAGATAATATCAATGCCCCTTGGAAGAGTGGTGGAGGTTAGAGTGGAATAAAGAGACAATATCAATGCCCCTTGGAAGAGCTGTGGAATTCACAGTGTTTTAGCCAGAAAGTTTTAATGCATCTTGGAATAGACGTGGAGGTCACAGTAGCTTAACAAGACGGTTTCAATGCTTCTTGGAAGAGTGATGGAGGTTGCAGTGGATTAAAAAGACAATATCAATGCCCCTTGGAAGAGTGGTGGAGGTTACAGTGGAATTTAAAGACAATATCAAAGCCCCGTGGAAGAGATGTGGAGGTCACTGTAGCTTAACAAGACAGTTTTAATGCCCCTTGGAAGAATGGTGGAGGTCGCAGTGGAATAAAAAGACAATGTCAATGCCCCTTGGAAGAGTGATGGAGGTTAGAGTGGAATAAAAAGACAATACCAATGCCCCTTGGAAGAGCTGTGGAGTTCAGAGTGGTTTAACCAGACGGTTGGTTTTAATGCCCTTTGGAAGTAACGTGGAGGACACAGTAGCTTAAAAAGACGTTTTTAATGCCCCTTGGAAAAGTGGTGGAGGTCGCAGTGGAATAAAAAGACAATATCAATGCCCCTTGGAAGAATGATGGAGGTCGCAGTGGAATAAAAAGACAATGTCAATGCCCCTTGGAAGAGTGGTGGAGGTTAGAGTGGAATAAAAAGACAATACTAATGCCCCTTGGAAGAGCTGTGGAGTTCAGAGTGGTTTAACCAGATGGTTTTATTGCCCCTTGGAAGAGACGTGGTGGTCACAGTAGATTAAAAAGATTGTTTTAATGCCCCTTGGAAAAGTGGTGGAGGTCACAGTGGATTAAAAAGACAATATCAGTACCCCGTGGAAGACACATGGAGGTCACAGTAGCTTAACAAGACAGTTTTAATGCCCCTTGGAAGAGTGGTGGAGGTTACAGTTGAATAAAAAGACAATATCAATGCCTCTTGGAAAAGCTGTGGAGTTCAGAGTTGTTTAACCATGCGGTTTTAATGCCCCTTGGAAGAGACGTGGAGGTCACAGAAGCTTATCAAGACTCTTTTAATGCCCCTTGGAGGAGTGGTAGAGGTCGCAGTGGATTAAAAAGACAATATCAATGCCCCTTGGAAGAGTGGTGGAGGTTACAGTGGAATAAAAAGATAATATCAATGCCCCTTGGAAGAGTGGTGGTGGTTACAGTGGAATAAAAAGACAATATCAATGTCCCTTGGAAGAATGGTCGAGGTTACAGTGGAATAAAAAGACAATATCATTGCCCCTTGGAAGAGTGGTAGAGGTTCCAATTAAATAAAAAGACAATATCAATGCCCCTTGGAAGAGACGTGGAGGTCACAGTGGAATAAAAAGACAATATTAATGCCCCTTGGAAGAGTTGTGGAGGACGCAGTAAAATAAAAAGATAATATCAATGCCCCTTGGAAGAGTGGTGGAGGTTAGAGTGGAATAAAGAGACAATATCAATGCCCCTTGGAAGAGATGTGGAGTTCACAGTGGTTTAGCCAGAAAGTTTTAATGCATCGTGGAAAAGACGTGGAGGTCACAGTACCTTAACAAGACGGTTTCAATGCTTCTTGGAAGAGTGATGGAGGTTGCAGTGGATTAAAAAGACAATATCAATGCCCCTTGGAAAAATGGTGGAAGTTAGAGTGGAATAAAAATACAATATCAATGCCCCTTGGAAGAGTGGTGGAGGTTACAGTGGAATTTAAAGACAATATCAAAGCCCCGTGGAAGAGATGTGGAGGTCACTGTAGCCTAACAAGACAGTTTTAATGCCCCTTTGAAAAATGGTGGAGGTCGCAGTGGAATAAAAAGACAATGTCAATGCCCCTTGGAAGAGTGATGGAGGTTAGAGTGGAATAAAAAGACAATACCAATGCCCCTTGGAAGAGCTGTGGAGTTCAGAGTGGTTTAACCAGACGGTTTTAATGCCCATTGGAAGTGACGTGGAGGACACAGTAGCTTAAAAAGACGTTTTTAATGCCCCTTGGAAAAGTGGTGGAGGTCGCAGTGGAATAAAAAGACAATATCAATGCCCCTTGGAAGAATGATGGAGGTCGCAGTGGAATAAAAAGACAATGTCAATGCCCCTTGGAAGAGTGGTGGAGATTAGAGTGGAATAAAAAGACAATACTAATGCCCCTTGGAAGAGCTGTGGAGTTCAGAGTGGTTTAACCAGATGGTTTTATTGCCCCTTGGAAGAAACGTGGAGGTCACAGTAGATTAAAAAGATTGTTTTAATGCCCCTTGGAAAAGTGGTGGAGGTCACAGTGGATTAAAAAGACAATATCAGTGCCCCGTGGAAGACACGTGGAGGTCACAGTAGCTTAACAAGACAGTTTTAATGCCCCTTGGAAGAGTGGTGGAGGTCGCAGTGGAATAAAAAGACAATATCAATGCCCCCTGAAAAAGTGGTGGAGGTTACAGTGAAATAAAAAGACAATATCAATGCCTCTATAAAGAGCTATGGAGATCAGAGTGGTTTAACCAGACGGTTTTAATGCCTCTTGGAAGAGTGATGGAGGTCGCAGTGGATTAAAAAGACAATATCAATGCCCCTTAGAAGAGAGGTGGAAGTCGCAGTGGAATAAAAAGACAATATCAATACCCCTTGGAAGAGTGGTGGAGGATACAGTGGAATAAAAAGACAATATCAATGCCCAGTGGAACAGAAGTGGACATAACAGTAGCTAAACAAGGTGTTTTAATGCACCTTGGGAGAGTGGTGGAAGTCATAGTGGAATAAAAAGACAATATCAATGCCCCTTGAAAGAGTGCTGTAGATTACAGTGGAATAAAAAGACAATATCAATGCCTCTTGCAAGAGCTGTGGAGTTCAGAGTGGTTTAAATTGACGGTTTTAATGCATCTTGCAAGTGACGTGGAGGTCAAAGTAGCTTAACAACACGGTTTAAATGCCCCTTGGACGAGTGGTGGATGTTACAGTGGAATTAAAAAACAATACCAATGACCCGTGGAAGATACGTGGAGGTCACAGTAGCTTAACAAGATGGTTTTTATGCCCCTTGGAGGACTGGTGAAGGTCGCAGTGGAATAAAAAGACAATATCAATGCCCTTTGGAAGAGTGGTGGAGGTTACAGTGGAATAAAAAGACAATATCAATGCCTCTTGCAAGAGCTGTGGAGTTCAGAGTGGTTTAAATTGATGGGTTTAATGCCCCTTGGAAAAGACATGGAGGTCACAGTAGCTTAACAAGATGGTTTTAATGCCCCTTGGAAAAGTTGTGGAGGTCGCAATGGATTAAAAAGACTATCAAATCCCCTAGTAAGAGCGGTGGAGGTCGCAGTGGAAAAAAACGACAATATCAATGCCCCTTGGAAGAGTGGTGGAGGTTACAGTTGAATAAAAAGACAATATCAATGCCTCTAGGAAAAGCTGTGGAGTTCAGCGTTGTTTAACCATGCGGTTTTAATGCCCCTTGGAAGAGACGTGGAGGTCACAGAAGCTTATCAAGACTCTTTTAAAGCCCCTTGGAGGAGTGGTAGAGGTCGCAGTGGATTAAAAAGACAATATCAATGCCCCTTGGAAGAGTGGTGGAGGTTACAGTGGAATAAAAAGACAATATCAATGCCCCTTGGAAGAGTGGTGGTAGTTACAGTGGAATAAAAAGACAATATCAATGTCCCTTGGAAGAATGGTCGAGGTTACAGTGGAATAAAAAGACAATATCATTGCCCCTTGGAAGAGTGGTGGAGGTTCCAATTAAATAAAAAGACAATATCAATGCCCCTTGGAAGAGACGTGGAGGTCACAGTGGAATAAAAAGACAATATTAATGCCCCTTGGAAGAGTGGTGGAGGACGCAGTAAAATAAAAAGATAATATCAATGCCCCTTGGAAGAGTGGTGGAGGTTAGAGTGGAATAAAGAGACAATATCAATGCCCCTTGGAAGAGCTGTGGAGTTCACAGTGGTTTAGCCAGAAAGTTTTAATGCATCATGGAATAGACGTGGAGGTCACAGTAGCTTAAAAAGATGGGTTCAATGCTTCTTGGAAGAGTGATGGAGGTTGCAGTGGATTAAAAGACAATATCAATGCCCCTTAGAAGAATGGTGGAGGTTAGAGTGGAATAAAAATACAATATGAATACCCCTTGGAAGAGTGGTGGAGATTACAGTGGAATTTAAAGACAATATCAAAGACCCGTGGAAGAGATGTGGAGGTCACTGTAGCTTAACAAGACAGCTTTAATGCCCCTTGGAAGAATGGTGGAGGTCGCAGTGGAATAAAAAGACAATGTCAATGCCCCTTTGAAGATTGATGGAGGTTAGAGTGGAATAAAAAGACAATACCAATGCCCCTTGGAAGAGCTGTGGAGTTCAGAGTGGTTTAGCCAGACGGTTTTAATGCCCATTGGAAGTGACGTGGAGGACACAGTAGCTTAAAAAGACGTTTTTAATGCCCCTTGGAAAAGTGGTGGAGGTCGCAGTGGAATAAAAAGACAATATCAATGTCCCTTGGAAGAATGATGGAGGTCGCAGTGGAATAAAAAGACAATGTCAATGCCCCTTGGAAGAGTGGTGGAGGTTAGAGTGGAATAAAAACACAATACTAATGCTACTTGGAAGAGCTGTGGAGTTCAGAGTGGTTTAACCAGATGGTTTTATTGCCCCTTGGAAGAGACGTGAAGGTCACAGTAGATTAAAAAGATTGTTTTAATGCCCCTTGGAAAAGTAGTGGAGGTCACAGTGGATTAAAAAGACAATATCAGTACCCCGTGGAAGACAAGTGAGGTCACAGTAGCTTAACAAGACAGTTTTAATGCCCCTTGGAAGAGTGGTGGAGGTCGCAGTGGAATAAAAAGACAATATCAATGCCCCCTGAAAGAGTGGTGGAGGTTACAGTGAAATAAAAAGACAATATCAAGGCCTCTATAAAGAGCTATGGAGTTCAGAGTGGTTTAACCAGACGGATTTAATGCCTCTTGGAAGAGTGATGGAGGTCGCAGTGGATTAAAAAGACAATATCAATGCCCCTTAGAAGAGAGGTGGAAGTCGCAGTGGAATAAAAAGACAATATCAATACCCCTTGGAAGAGTGGTGGAGGATACAGTGGAATAAAAAGACAATATCAATGCCCAGTGGAACAGACATGGACATAACAGTAGCTAAACAAGGTGTTTTAATGCACCTTGGGAGAGTGGTGGAAGTCATAGTGGAATAAAAAGACAATATCAATGCCCCTTGAAAGAGTGCTGTAGATTACAGTGGAATAAAAAGACAATATCAATGCCTCTTGCAAGAGCTGTGGAGTTCAGAGTGGTTTAAATTGACGGTTTTAATGCACCTTGGAAGAGACGTGGAGGTCAAAGTAGCTTAACAACACGGTTTAAATGCCCCTTGGACGAGTGGTGGATGTTACAGTGGAATTAAAAAACAATACCAATGCCGCGTGGAAGATACGTGGAGGTCACAGTAGCTTAACAAGATGGTTTTAATGCCCCTTGGAGGACTGGTGAAGGTCGCAGTGGAATAAATAGACAACATCAATGCCCTTTGGAAGAGTGGTGGAGGTTACAGTGGAATAAAAAGACAATAATAATGCCCCTTAGAAGAGCTGTGGATTTCAGAGTGTTTTAACCAGACGGTTTTAATGCCCCTTGGAAGAGACGTGGAGTTCACAGTAGCTTATCAAAACTGTTTTAATGCCCCTTGGAAGACTGGTGGAGGTCGCAGTGGATTAAAAAGACAATATCTATGCCCTTTAGAAGAGTGGTGGAGGTCGCAGTGGAATAAAAAGACAATATCAATTCCACTTGGAAGAGATGTGGAGGTCGCAGTGGAATAATTAGACAATATCAATGCCTCGTGGAAGAGACTTGGAGGTCACAGTAGCTTAACAAGATGGTTTTAATGCCCTTGGAAGAGAAGTGGAGGTCGCAGTGGAATAAAAAGACAATATCAATGCCCCTTGGAAGAGTGGTGGAGGTCACAGTGGAATAAAAAGACAATATTAATACCCTTTGGAAGAGTGGTGCAGGTCGCAGTAAAATAAAAAGACAATATCAATGCCCCTTGGAAGAGTGGTGGACGTTACAGTGGAATAAAACCACAATATCAATGCCCCTTGGAAGAGCTGTGGAGTTCACAGTGGTTTAACCAGAAGGTTTTAAGGCACCGTGGAATAGACGTGGAGGTCACAGTAGCTAAACAAGATAGTTTTAATGCTTCTTGGAAGAGAGATGGAGGTCGCAGTGGATTAAAAAGACAAAATCAATGCCCCTTGGAAGAGTGGTGGAGGTTACAGTGGGATGAAAAGTCAATATCAATGCCCCTTGGAAGAGTGGTGGTGGTTACAGTGGAATAAAAAGACAATATCAATGTCCCTTGGAAGAATGGTGGAGGTTACAGTGGAATAAAAAGACAATATCAATGTCCCTTGGAAGAGTGGTGAAGGTTCCAATTAAATAAAAAGACAATATCAATGCCCCTTGGAAGAGACGTGGAGGTCACAGTGGAATAAAAAGACAATATTAATGCCCTTTGGAAGAGTGGTGGAGGACGCAGTAAAATAAAAAGACAATATCAATGCCCCTTGGAAGAGTGGTGGAGGTTAGAGGGGAATAAAAAGACAATATCAAAGCCCCTTGGAAGAGCTGTGGAGTTCACAGTGGTTTAACCAGAAAGTTTTAATGCACCGTGGAATAGACGTGGAGGTCACAGTAGCTTAACAAGACGGTTTCAATGCTTCTTGGAAGAGTGATGGAGGTTGCAGTGGATTAAAAAGACAATATCAATGCCCCTTGGAAGACTGGTGGAGGTTACAGTGGAATAAAAAGACAATATCAATGCCTTGTGTAAGAACCTTGGAGGTAACAGTAGCTTAACAAGATGGTTTTAATGCCCCTTAGAAGAGTGATGGAGGTCGCAGTGGATTAAAAAGACAATATCAATGCCCTTTGGAAGAGTGGTGGAGGTCGCAGTGGAATAAAAATACAATATCAATGCCCCTTGGTAGAGTGGTGGAGGTTACAGTGGAATTTAAGGACAATATCAAAGCCCCGTGGAAGAGATGTGAAGGTCACTTTAGCTTAACAAGACAGTTTTAATGCCCCTTGGAAGAATGGTGGAGGTCGCAGTGGAATAAAAAGACAATACCAATGCCCTTTGGAAGAGCTGTGGAGTTCAGAGTGGTTTAACCAGTCGGTTTTAATGGCCATTGGAAGTGACGTGGAGGACACAGTAGCTTAGAAAGACAATTTTAATGCCCCTTGGAAAAGTGGTGCAGATCGCAATGGAATAAAAAGACAATATCAATGCCCTGTTATGCACACGCCCGGGCTAGAGCGGCGTGTGCATGTGATTGGTAGTGATTCCACTGGACCGTGCCGGAGAGTGTATGCCTGGAGGGGCGTGACTAAGTATTCACCCGATCCGACCAGGGTCGCACGACGGCATACGACGCCAGTGCACCAAGGAGGAACCGAGCAGAGGGACCAGGTGCTACTCCAGGACAGACCCCGGACACGGCTGTTGACCCACACAGGGGAATACAGGAACAGGCTGGTAGGCTGGCACACAGACTGGTATGCAGGCAGGCGGGTATGCAGGCAGGGGGGTAAAGGCAAGCACAGCTAGAGTGCAGACGGGGAGGCACTAGCAGGTAGGAACACAGGCGGGATAGAACCCAGTACACACCGGGACTCAGGAACAATACAGGCAGGATAGGGCCCAGTACACACTGGGACTCAGGAACAATACAGGCAGGATAGGGCCCAGTACACACTGGGACTCAGGAACAATACAGGCAGGATAGGGTACAGGCAGGGCAGGACAGGACTGCCGGAGCAGCGGGCAGAAGCAGGGCAGGACAGGACTGCAGGAGCAGCGGGCAGAAGCAGGGCAGGACAGGACTCTGTTCACACGGAACAGACAGGAAGGGAAAGACAGAGCCAGACACCCACAGGGTACTTGCACTGAAGTAGCGAGTGGACCAAAAACTCACAAACGGGAGTACAGAGACAACAAGCAGGAGTTAGGTACGAGTACAGACTCTGCAGGAAAAGGAAGGGAATGGACATAGACAAAACAGGTAAAGGATAGGAGAGAGTTCAGACTGGAACTGAGTGTACGGAGGAGACCGACACTGCAGCGGGATACAGGAGCGGGTCTGGGAATACTGCCCCCAGAGAGGCGGGACGAACAGGCAAGGAGCGGGTTCAGACAGGACAGACAAGATACAGGACACAGTTCAGACACGGGAGCTGACACCGCAAGGCAGGAGAAATACAGGACTTAGTTCAGACACGGGAACTAATACCGTAAAGCAGGAGACAAACAGGACTTAGTTCAGAAACGGGAACTAATACCGTAAAGCAGGAGACATACAGGACACAGTTCAGACACGGGAGCTGACACCGCAAGGCAGGAGAAATACAGGACTTAGTTCAGACACGGGAACTAATACCGTAAAGCAGGAGACATACAGGACACAGTTCAGACACGGGAGCTGACACCGCAAGGCAGGAGACATACAGGACTTAGTTCAGACACGGGAACTAATACCGTAAAGCAGGAGACATACAGGACACAGTTCAGACACGGGAGCTGACACCGCAAGGCAGGAGACATACAGGACTTAGTTCAGACAGGCCTGGAAATACAGCCTCCAGGAAGGGCGGACAGGGAAAACAGGAACGGGACCTGGCAACTTCAGAGTGCAAGCACACACTGAAAGAAACACATATGCTCAGGCAGGGATAGAAGGGAGCTGCTGAGCTATATACCAAGAGACAGACAGCGATAGGCTGAGGACGCACAAGGGGTGTGACCCACAGCAGGTACAAAAGGCAGGAAGTGATCGGGCGCCGCCCTTAAGCAGCAGAAACAGACACAGACACAAACAAGACAGCATGGAGGGAAGCCAGAGAGACATTCTGGACAGGAGATCAAGTGCGCGCTCCTGCACAGTGGGAGATGGACCACTATGCAAGGACGCCGCCAGGTATGTTACAGTACCTCCCCCCTTACGCCCCCTCTTCTTCAGGCCTGCCAGAATCTTCCGCAGGGAATTCGAGGACCAGTCGTTCACTGGGTTGGAGGGGGACAGAGACTTGAGGGTAATCTCTGCTTCGAGGTACATCTTGTCAAGCTCACAGGAAGAAATAGACGGGTTATCAGGTACATAATGAGGAAAAGTCACTGTCTCTTTGTTATCTGGTGGTACCCCGGAGGATTCAGGAAACAACTGGAGGTCCTCCGCCGGGTCAGAAGAGTACTGAGGCTCAGAGAAAACATCTGCTTCAGAGTACACTAGGTCGGACTCACTGGAGGAAGCAGGCGAGGTATCAGGTACAGGAAATAGGAAAGTCTCTGTCCATTCACCACCAGGTGGCACCCCGAAGGGTTCTAAACACAACTGGAGGTCCTCCGCCTGGTCGGAGGGGTGTAGAGACTCGGGAGTAACTTCTGCTTCGGAGAACACTAGGTCGGACTCACTGGAGGAAGCAGGCGAGGTATCAGGTACAGGAGATAGGAAAGTCTCTGTCCATTCACCACCAGGTGGCACCCCGAAGGGTTCTAAACACAACTGGAGGTCCTCCGCCTGGTCGGAGGGGTGTAGAGACTCGGGAGTAACTTCTGCTTCGGAGAACACTAGGTCGGACTCACTGGAGGAAGCAGGCGAGGTATCAGGTACAGGAAATAGGAAAGTCTCTGTCCATTCACCACCAGGTGGCACCCCGAAGGGTTCTAAACACAACTGGAGGTCCTCCGCCTGGTCGGAGGGGTGTAGAGACTCGGGAGTAACTTCTGCTTCGGAGAACACTAGGTCGGACTCACTGGAGGAAGCAGGCGAGGTATCGGGTACCGAGTATAGGAAAGTCTCTGTCCATTCACCACCAGGTGGCACCCCGAAGGGTTCTAAACACAACTGGAGGTCCTCCGCCTGGTCGGAGGGGTGTAGAGACTCGGGAGTAACCTCTGCTTCGGAGTACACCAGGTTGGACTCACTGGACGAAGCGAGCGAGGTATCAGGTACAGAGTATAGGAGAGTCTCTGTCCTTTCGTTACCAGGTAGCACCCCGAAGGGTTCAGGAGGTCTCAGGGAGGACAGACCCAGGCGTGACTGCTTGCCTCTAAGTCTAGCACGTCTGGACTGCCTCTTGAGGTTGGGAGAAGTATTCCGGAAAGCGTAGTCACCCTGTGAGGATTCTGGGTGGGCAGTAGTCTCATTGGGCTGGAGAACTATTACGCTACCCACACACATTACCCATTGGGGCTGCTCCGGGATATTGGGAAGAGAAGCTTCAGCAGGAGCCTCCGGGTTAGGATCATCGAAGACCATTAGAAAGGCCACCAGGAAGGCCATTAGGTCCCGGAGGATCGGATCCTGTGTCTCATATAGGGGGTTGATCCATTCCAAGGCATCCCCCGCCAGGTAAGACATAATAAAGGCCACTTTAGCCCAATCGGAAGGAAAATAAAGAGGGTAGGCCTTAAAGTGTAGCATGCATTGCTCCACAAATGCACGACACTGTTTTGGATCCCCATAGTAACGTGGCGGATCCGCAGGAACGAGAGCTGATAGATCCATCTGGACGAGTGCGCAATTCGCCTGGAACTCAGCTAAAGGGAAAAAAAATATATATTTATTTATTTCACTGCATGTATTCACTGGAAAAAACTTCTCAGAGAGCGAAGGCCGTGGGGCTCAACGGGAACCATGGCCTGAGCATGCTGTTATGCACACGCCCGGGCTAGAGCGGCGTGTGCATGTGATTGGTAGTGATTCCACTGGACCGTGCCGGAGAGTGTATGCCTGGAGGGGCGTGACTAAGTATTCACCCGATCCGACCAGGGTCGCACGACGGCATACGACGCCAGTGCACCAAGGAGGAACCGAGCAGAGGGACCAGGTGCTACTCCAGGACAGACCCCGGACACGGCTGTTGACCCACACAGGGGAATACAGGAACAGGCTGGTAGGCTGGCACACAGACTGGTATGCAGGCAGGCGGGTATGCAGGCAGGGGGGTAAAGGCAAGCACAGCTAGAGTGCAGACGGGGAGGCACTAGCAGGTAGGAACACAGGCGGGATAGAACCCAGTACACACCGGGACTCAGGAACAATACAGGCAGGATAGGGCCCAGTACACACTGGGACTCAGGAACAATACAGGCAGGATAGGGCCCAGTACACACTGGGACTCAGGAACAATACAGGCAGGATAGGGTACAGGCAGGGCAGGACAGGACTGCCGGAGCAGCGGGCAGAAGCAGGGCAGGACAGGACTGCAGGAGCAGCGGGCAGAAGCAGGGCAGGACAGGACTCTGTTCACACGGAACAGACAGGAAGGGAAAGACAGAGCCAGACACCCACAGGGTACTTGCACTGAAGTAGCGAGTGGACCAAAAACTCACAAACGGGAGTACAGAGACAACAAGCAGGAGTTAGGTACGAGTACAGACTCTGCAGGAAAAGGAAGGGAATGGACATAGACAAAACAGGTAAAGGATAGGAGAGAGTTCAGACTGGAACTGAGTGTACGGAGGAGACCGACACTGCAGCGGGATACAGGAGCGGGTCTGGGAATACTGCCCCCAGAGAGGCGGGACGAACAGGCAAGGAGCGGGTTCAGACAGGACAGACAAGATACAGGACACAGTTCAGACACGGGAGCTGACACCGCAAGGCAGGAGAAATACAGGACTTAGTTCAGACACGGGAACTAATACCGTAAAGCAGGAGACAAACAGGACTTAGTTCAGAAACGGGAACTAATACCGTAAAGCAGGAGACATACAGGACACAGTTCAGACACGGGAGCTGACACCGCAAGGCAGGAGAAATACAGGACTTAGTTCAGACACGGGAACTAATACCGTAAAGCAGGAGACATACAGGACACAGTTCAGACACGGGAGCTGACACCGCAAGGCAGGAGACATACAGGACTTAGTTCAGACACGGGAACTAATACCGTAAAGCAGGAGACATACAGGACACAGTTCAGACACGGGAGCTGACACCGCAAGGCAGGAGACATACAGGACTTAGTTCAGACAGGCCTGGAAATACAGCCTCCAGGAAGGGCGGACAGGGAAAACAGGAACGGGACCTGGCAACTTCAGAGTGCAAGCACACACTGAAAGAAACACATATGCTCAGGCAGGGATAGAAGGGAGCTGCTGAGCTATATACCAAGAGACAGACAGCGATAGGCTGAGGACGCACAAGGGGTGTGACCCACAGCAGGTACAAAAGGCAGGAAGTGATCGGGCGCCGCCCTTAAGCAGCAGAAACAGACACAGACACAAACAAGACAGCATGGAGGGAAGCCAGAGAGACATTCTGGACAGGAGATCAAGTGCGCGCTCCTGCACAGTGGGAGATGGACCACTATGCAAGGACGCCGCCAGGTATGTTACATGCCCGTTGAAAGAGTGGTGGAAGTGGCAGTGGAATAAAAAGACAATATCAATGCCCCTTGGAAGAATGATGGAGGTCGCAGTGGAATAAAAAGACAATGTCATTGACCCTTGGAAGAGTGGTGGAGGTTAGAGTGGAATAAAAAGACAATACCAATGCCCCTTGGAAGAGCTGTGCAGTTCAGAGTGGTTTAACCAGATGGTTTTATTGCCCCTTGGAAGAGACATGGAGGTCACAGTAGATTAAAAAGATGGTTTTAATGCCCCTTCGAAAAGTGGTGAAGGTCACAGTGGATTAAAAAGACAATATCAATGCCCCGTGGAAGACACGTGGAGGTCACAGTAGCTTAACAAGGCAGTTTTAATGCCTCTTGGAAGAGTGGTGGAGATTGCAGTGGAATAAAAAGACAATATCAATGCCCATTGAAAAAGTGGTTGAGGTTACAGTGAAATAAAAAGACAATATCAATGCCTCTTGAAAGAGCTATGGAGTTCAGAGTGGTTTAACCAGACGGTTTTAATGCCCCTTGGAAGAGATGTGGAGGTCACAGTAGCTTAACAAGACTGTTTTAATGCCTCTTGGAAGAGTGGTGGAGGTCGCAGTGGATTAAAAAGACAATATCAATGCCCCTTAGAAGAGAGGTGGAAGTTGCAGTGGAATAAAAAGACAATATCAATACCCCTTGGAAGAGTGGTGGAGGATACAGTGGAATAAAAGGACAATATCAATGCAAAGTGGAACAGACATAGACGTTACAGTAGCTAAACAAGATGTTTTTAATGCACCTTGGGAGAGAGGTGGAAGTCATAGTGGAATAAAAAGTCAACATCAATACCCCTTGAAAGAGTGCTGTAGGTTACAGTGGAATAAAAAGACAATATCAATGCCTCTTGCAAGAGCTGTGGAGTTCAGAGTGGTTTAAATTGACGGTTTTAATGCACCTTGGAAGAGACGTGGAGGTCACAGTAGCTTAACAGTATGGTTTTAATGCCCCCTGGTAGAGTGGTGGAGGTCGCAGCCGAATAAAAAGACAATATCAATGCCCCTTGGAAGAGTGGTGGAGGTTACAATGGAAGAAAAAGACAATATCAATGCCCAGTGAAAGAGACGTGGAGGTCACAGTAACTTAACAACACGGTTTTAATGCCCCTTGGAAGAGAAGTGGAAGTTGCAGTGGAATAAAATGACAATATCAATGCCCCTTGGAAGAGTGCTGAAGGTTACATTGGAATAAAAAGACAATATCAATGCCCCTTGTAAGAGCTGTGGAGTTCAGAGTGGTTTAAATTGATGGTTTTAATGCCCCGTGGAATTGACGTGGAGGTCAAAGTAGCTTAACAACACGGTTTTAATGCCCCTTGGATGAGTGGTGGATGTTACAGTGGAATTAAAAGACAATACCAATGCCCCGTGGAAGAGACGTGGAGGTCACAGTAGCTAAACAAGATGGTTTTAATGCCCCTTGGAGGACTGGTGAAGGTCGCAGTGGAATAAAAAGACAATATCAATGCCCTTTGGAAGAGTGGTGGAGGTTACAGTGGAATAAAAATACAATAATATTGCCCCTTAGAAGAGCTGTGGATTTCAGAGTGGAATAACCAGACAGTTTTAATGCCCCTTGGAAGAGACGTTGTGGTTACAGTAACTTATCACGACGGTTTTATTGCCCCCTGGTAGAGTGGTGGAGGTTGCAGTGGATTAAATAGACAATATTAATGCCCCTTGGAAGAGTGGTGGAGGTCGCAGTGGAGTAAAAAAACAATATCAATGCCCCTTGGAAGATTGGTGAAGGTTACAGTTGAATAAAAAGACAATATCAATGCCCCTTCGTAGAAACGTGGAGGTCACAGTAGCATAACAAGGCAGTTTTAATGCCCCTTGGAGAGGAGTGGAATTCGCAGTGGACTTTAAATACAATATCAATGCCCCTTGGAAGAGTGGTGGAGGTCGCAGTGGATTAAAAAGACAATGTCAATGCCCCTTGGAAGAGTGGTGGAGGATAGAATGGAATAAAAAGACAATACAAATGCCCCTTGGAAGAGCTGTGAAGTTCACAGTGGTTTAACCAGATGGTTTTAATGCCCCTTGGAAGAGACTTCGACGTCACAGTAGCTTAACAAGACCGGTTTAATGCAGCTTGGAAGAGTGGTGGAGGTCGCAGTGGATTAAAAAGACAATATCAATGCGCCTTGGAGAGTGGTGGAGGTCGCAGTGAAATAAAAAGACAATATCAATGCCCCTTGAAAAAGTGGTGGAGGTTACAGTGAAATAAAAAGACAATATCAATGCCTCTTGAAAGAGCTGTGGAGTTCAGAGTGGTTTAACCAGACGGTTTTAATGCCCCTTGAAAGAGATGTGGAGGTCACAGTAGCTTAACAAGACTGTTTTAATGCCTCTTGGAAGAGTGGTGGAGGTCGCAGTGGATTAAAAAGACAATATCAATGCCCCTTAGAAGAGAGGTGGAAGTCGCAGTGGAATAAAAAGACAATATCAATACCCCTTGGAAGAGTAGTGGAGGATACAGTGGAATAAAAAGACAATATCAATTCCCAGTGGAACAGACATGGACGTTACAGTAGATAAACAAGATATTTTTTATGCACATTGGGAGAGTGGATTAAAAAGACAATATCAATGCGCCTTGGAGAGTGGTGGAGGTCGCAGTGAAATAAAAAGACAATATTAATGCCCCTTGCAAGAGTGCTGTAGGTTACAGTGGAATAAAAATACATTATCAATGCCTCTTGCAAGAGCTGTGGAGTTCAGAGTGGTTTAAATTGACGGTTTTAATGCACCTTGGAAGAGACATGGAGGTCACAGTAGCTTAACAATACGGTTTTAATGCCCCTTGGAAAAGTGGTGGAGGTCGCAGTGGATTAAAAAGACAATATCAATGCCACTTGGAAGAGTGGTGGAGGTCCCAGTGGAATAAAAAGACAATATCAATGCCACTTGGAAGAGTGGTGGAGGTTACAGTGGAATAAAAAGACAATATCAATGCCCCGTTAAAGAGCCGTGGAGGTCACAGTAGCTTATCAAGACGGTTTTAATGCCCCTTGGAAGAGAGGTGGAAGTTGCAGTGGAATAAAAAGACAATATCAATGCCCCTTGTAAGAGTGCTGGAGGTTACATTGGAATAAAAAGACAATATCAATGCCCCTAGCAAGAGCTGTGGAGTTCAGAGTGGTTTAAATTGACGGTTTTAATGCCCCGTGGAACTGACGTGGAAGAATGATGGAGGTCGCAGTGGAATAAAAAGACAATGTCAATGCCCCTTGGAAGAGTGGTGGAGGTTAGAGTGGAATAAAAACACAATACTAATGCTACTTGGAAGAGCTGTGGAGTTCAGAGTGGTTTAACCAGATGGTTTTATTGCCCCTTGGAAGAGACGTGAAGGTCACAGTAGATTAAAAAGATTGTTTTAATGCCCCTTGGAAAAGTAGTGGAGGTCACAGTGGATTAAAAAGACAATATCAGTACCCCGTGGAAGACAAGTGAGGTCACAGTAGCTTAACAAGACAGTTTTAATGCCCCTTGGAAGAGTGGTGGAGGTCGCAGTGGAATAAAAAGACAATATCAATGCCCCCTGAAAGAGTGGTGGAGGTTACAGTGAAATAAAAAGACAATATCAAGGCCTCTATAAAGAGCTATGGAGTTCAGAGTGGTTTAACCAGACGGATTTAATGCCTCTTGGAAGAGTGATGGAGGTCGCAGTGGATTAAAAAGACAATATCAATGCCCCTTAGAAGAGAGGTGGAAGTCGCAGTGGAATAAAAAGACTATATCAATACCCCTTGGAAGAGTGGTGGAGGATACAGTGGAATAAAAAGACAATATCAATGCCCAGTGGAACAGACATGGACATAACAGTAGCTAAACAAGGTGTTTTAATGCACCTTGGGAGAGTGGTGGAAGTCATAGTGGAATAAAAAGACAATATCAATGCCCCTTGAAAGAGTGCTGTAGATTACAGTGGAATAAAAAGACAATATCAATGCCTCTTGCAAGAGCTGTGGAGTTCAGAGTGGTTTAAATTGACGGTTTTAATGCACCTTGGAAGAGACGTGGAGGTCAAAGTAGCTTAACAACACGGTTTAAATGCCCCTTGGACGAGTGGTGGATGTTACAGTGGAATTAAAAAACAATACCAATGCCGCGTGGAAGATACGTGGAGGTCACAGTAGCTTAACAAGATGGTTTTAATGCCCCTTGGAGGACTGGTGAAGGTCGCAGTGGAATAAATAGACAACATCAATGCCCTTTGGAAGAGTGGTGGAGGTTACAGTGGAATAAAAAGACAATAATAATGCCCCTTAGAAGAGCTGTGGATTTCAGAGTGTTTTAACCAGACGGTTTTAATGCCCCTTGGAAGAGACGTGGAGTTCACAGTAGCTTATCAAAACTGTTTTAATGCCCCTTGGAAGACTGGTGGAGGTCGCAGTGGATTAAAAAGACAATATCTATGCCCTTTAGAAGAGTGGTGGAGGTCGCAGTGGAATAAAAAGACAATATCAATTCCACTTGGAAGAGATGTGGAGGTCGCAGTGGAATAATTAGACAATATCAATGCCTCGTGGAAGAGACTTGGAGGTCACAGTAGCTTAACAAGATGGTTTTAATGCCCTTGGAAGAGAAGTGGAGGTCGCAGTGGAATAAAAAGACAATATCAATGCCCCTTGGAAGAGTGGTGGAGGTCACAGTGGAATAAAAAGACAATATTAATACCCTTTGGAAGAGTGGTGCAGGTCGCAGTAAAATAAAAAGACAATATCAATGCCCCTTGGAAGAGTGGTGGACGTTACAGTGGAATAAAACCACAATATCAATGCCCCTTGGAAGAGCTGTGGAGTTCACAGTGGTTTAACCAGAAGGTTTTAAGGCACCGTGGAATAGACGTGGAGGTCACAGTAGCTAAACAAGATAGTTTTAATGCTTCTTGGAAGAGAGATGGAGGTCGCAGTGGATTAAAAAGACAAAATCAATGCCCCTTGGAAGAGTGGTGGAGGTTACAGTGGGATGAAAAGTCAATATCAATGCCCCTTGGAAGAGTGGTGGTGGTTACAGTGGAATAAAAAGACAATATCAATGTCCCTTGGAAGAATGGTGGAGGTTACAGTGGAATAAAAAGACAATATCAATGTCCCTTGGAAGAGTGGTGAAGGTTCCAATTAAATAAAAAGACAATATCAATGCCCCTTGGAAGAGACGTGGAGGTCACAGTGGAATAAAAAGACAATATTAATGCCCTTTGGAAGAGTGGTGGAGGACGCAGTAAAATAAAAAGACAATATCAATGCCCCTTGGAAGAGTGGTGGAGGTTAGAGGGGAATAAAAAGACAATATCAAAGCCCCTTGGAAGAGCTGTGGAGTTCACAGTGGTTTAACCAGAAAGTTTTAATGCACCGTGGAATAGACGTGGAGGTCACAGTAGCTTAACAAGACGGTTTCAATGCTTCTTGGAAGAGTGATGGAGGTTGCAGTGGATTAAAAAGACAATATCAATGCACCCTTGGAAGACTGGTGGAGGTTACAGTGGAATAAAAAGACAATATCAATGCCTTGTGTAAGAACCTTGGAGGTAACAGTAGCTTAACAAGATGGTTTTAATGCCCCTTAGAAGAGTGATGGAGGTCGCAGTGGATTAAAAAGACAATATCAATGCCCTTTGGAAGAGTGGTGGAGGTCGCAGTGGAATAAAAATACAATATCAATGCCCCTTGGTAGAGTGGTGGAGGTTACAGTGGAATTTAAGGACAATATCAAAGCCCCGTGGAAGAGATGTGAAGGTCACTTTAGCTTAACAAGACAGTTTTAATGCCCCTTGGAAGAATGGTGGAGGTCGCAGTGGAATAAAAAGACAATACCAATGCCCTTTGGAAGAGCTGTGGAGTTCAGAGTGGTTTAACCAGTCGGTTTTAATGGCCATTGGAAGTGACGTGGAGGACACAGTAGCTTAGAAAGACAATTTTAATGCCCCTTGGAAAAGTGGTGCAGATCGCAATGGAATAAAAAGACAATATCAATGCCCGTTGAAAGAGTGGTGGAAGTGGCAGTGGAATAAAAAGACAATATCAATGCCCCTTGGAAGAATGATGGAGGTCGCAGTGGAATAAAAAGACAATGTCATTGACCCTTGGAAGAGTGGTGGAGGTTAGAGTGGAATAAAAAGACAATACCAATGCCCCTTGGAAGAGCTGTGCAGTTCAGAGTGGTTTAACCAGATGGTTTTATTGCCCCTTGGAAGAGACATGGAGGTCACAGTAGATTAAAAAGATGGTTTTAATGCCCCTTCGAAAAGTGGTGAAGGTCACAGTGGATTAAAAAGACAATATCAATGCCCCGTGGAAGACACGTGGAGGTCACAGTAGCTTAACAAGGCAGTTTTAATGCCTCTTGGAAGAGTGGTGGAGATTGCAGTGGAATAAAAAGACAATATCAATGCCCATTGAAAAAGTGGTTGAGGTTACAGTGAAATAAAAAGACAATATCAATGCCTCTTGAAAGAGCTATGGAGTTCAGAGTGGTTTAACCAGACGGTTTTAATGCCCCTTGGAAGAGATGTGGAGGTCACAGTAGCTTAACAAGACTGTTTTAATGCCTCTTGGAAGAGTGGTGGAGGTCGCAGTGGATTAAAAAGACAATATCAATGCCCCTTAGAAGAGAGGTGGAAGTTGCAGTGGAATAAAAAGACAATATCAATACCCCTTGGAAGAGTGGTGGAGGATACAGTGGAATAAAAGGACAATATCAATGCAAAGTGGAACAGACATAGACGTTACAGTAGCTAAACAAGATGTTTTTAATGCACCTTGGGAGAGAGGTGGAAGTCATAGTGGAATAAAAAGTCAACATCAATACCCCTTGAAAGAGTGCTGTAGGTTACAGTGGAATAAAAAGACAATATCAATGCCTCTTGCAAGAGCTGTGGAGTTCAGAGTGGTTTAAATTGACGGTTTTAATGCACCTTGGAAGAGACGTGGAGGTCACAGTAGCTTAACAGTATGGTTTTAATGCCCCCTGGTAGAGTGGTGGAGGTCGCAGCCGAATAAAAAGACAATATCAATGCCCCTTGGAAGAGTGGTGGAGGTTACAATGGAAGAAAAAGACAATATCAATGCCCAGTGAAAGAGACGTGGAGGTCACAGTAACTTAACAACACGGTTTTAATGCCCCTTGGAAGAGAAGTGGAAGTTGCAGTGGAATAAAATGACAATATCAATGCCCCTTGGAAGAGTGCTGAAGGTTACATTGGAATAAAAAGACAATATCAATGCCCCTTGTAAGAGCTGTGGAGTTCAGAGTGGTTTAAATTGATGGTTTTAATGCCCCGTGGAATTGACGTGGAGGTCAAAGTAGCTTAACAACACGGTTTTAATGCCCCTTGGATGAGTGGTGGATGTTACAGTGGAATTAAAAGACAATACCAATGCCCCGTGGAAGAGACGTGGAGGTCACAGTAGCTAAACAAGATGGTTTTAATGCCCCTTGGAGGACTGGTGAAGGTCGCAGTGGAATAAAAAGACAATATCAATGCCCTTTGGAAGAGTGGTGGAGGTTACAGTGGAATAAAAATACAATAATATTGCCCCTTAGAAGAGCTGTGGATTTCAGAGTGGAATAACCAGACAGTTTTAATGCCCCTTGGAAGAGACGTTGTGGTTACAGTAACTTATCACGACGGTTTTATTGCCCCCTGGTAGAGTGGTGGAGGTTGCAGTGGATTAAATAGACAATATTAATGCCCCTTGGAAGAGTGGTGGAGGTCGCAGTGGAGTAAAAAAACAATATCAATGCCCCTTGGAAGATTGGTGAAGGTTACAGTTGAATAAAAAGACAATATCAATGCCCCTTCGTAGAAACGTGGAGGTCACAGTAGCATAACAAGGCAGTTTTAATGCCCCTTGGAGAGGAGTGGAATTCGCAGTGGACTTTAAATACAATATCAATGCCCCTTGGAAGAGTGGTGGAGGTCGCAGTGGATTAAAAAGACAATGTCAATGCCCCTTGGAAGAGTGGTGGAGGATAGAATGGAATAAAAAGACAATACAAATGCCCCTTGGAAGAGCTGTGAAGTTCACAGTGGTTTAACCAGATGGTTTTAATGCCCCTTGGAAGAGACTTCGACGTCACAGTAGCTTAACAAGACCGGTTTAATGCAGCTTGGAAGAGTGGTGGAGGTCGCAGTGGATTAAAAAGACAATATCAATGCGCCTTGGAGAGTGGTGGAGGTCGCAGTGAAATAAAAAGACAATATCAATGCCCCTTGAAAAAGTGGTGGAGGTTACAGTGAAATAAAAAGACAATATCAATGCCTCTTGAAAGAGCTGTGGAGTTCAGAGTGGTTTAACCAGACGGTTTTAATGCCCCTTGAAAGAGATGTGGAGGTCACAGTAGCTTAACAAGACTGTTTTAATGCCTCTTGGAAGAGTGGTGGAGGTCGCAGTGGATTAAAAAGACAATATCAATGCCCCTTAGAAGAGAGGTGGAAGTCGCAGTGGAATAAAAAGACAATATCAATACCCCTTGGAAGAGTAGTGGAGGATACAGTGGAATAAAAAGACAATATCAATTCCCAGTGGAACAGACATGGACGTTACAGTAGATAAACAAGATATTTTTTATGCACATTGGGAGAGTGGATTAAAAAGACAATATCAATGCGCCTTGGAGAGTGGTGGAGGTCGCAGTGAAATAAAAAGACAATATTAATGCCCCTTGCAAGAGTGCTGTAGGTTACAGTGGAATAAAAATACATTATCAATGCCTCTTGCAAGAGCTGTGGAGTTCAGAGTGGTTTAAATTGACGGTTTTAATGCACCTTGGAAGAGACATGGAGGTCACAGTAGCTTAACAATACGGTTTTAATGCCCCTTGGAAAAGTGGTGGAGGTCGCAGTGGATTAAAAAGACAATATCAATGCCACTTGGAAGAGTGGTGGAGGTCCCAGTGGAATAAAAAGACAATATCAATGCCACTTGGAAGAGTGGTGGAGGTTACAGTGGAATAAAAAGACAATATCAATGCCCCGTTAAAGAGCCGTGGAGGTCACAGTAGCTTATCAAGACGGTTTTAATGCCCCTTGGAAGAGAGGTGGAAGTTGCAGTGGAATAAAAAGACAATATCAATGCCCCTTGTAAGAGTGCTGGAGGTTACATTGGAATAAAAAGACAATATCAATGCCCCTAGCAAGAGCTGTGGAGTTCAGAGTGGTTTAAATTGACGGTTTTAATGCCCCGTGGAACTGACGTGGAGGTCAAAGTAGCTTAACAACACGGTTTTAATGCCCCTTGGACGAGTGGTGGATGTTACAGTGGAATTAAAAGACAATACCAATGCCCCGTGGAAGAGACGTGGAGGTCACAGTAGCTTAACAATATGGTTTAAATGCCCCTTGGAGGACTGGTGAAGGTCGCAGTGGAGTAAAAAGACAATATCAATGCCCTTTGGAAGAGTTGTGGAGGTTACAGTGGAATAAAAATACAATAATAATGCCCCTTAGAAGAGCTGTGGAGTTCAGCGTGGAATAAACAGACGTTTTAACGCCCCTTGGAAGAGACGTGGAGGTCACAGTAACTTATCACGACGATTTTATTGCCCCCTGGTAGAGTGGTGGAGGTTGCAGTGAATTAAAAAGACAATATTAATGCCCCTTGGAAGAGTGGTGGAGGTTACAGTTGAATAAAAAGACAATATCAATGCCCCTTCTTAGACACGTGGAGGTCACAGTAGCTTAACAAGACGGTTTTAATGCCCATTGGAGAGGGGTGGAGATCGCAGTGGACTAAAAAGACAATATCAATGCCCCTTGGAAGAGTGGTGGAGGTCATAGTGGATTAAAAAGTCAATGTCAATGCCCCTTGAAAGAGTGGTGGAGGTTAGAGTGGAATAAAAAGACAATACAAATGCCCCTTGGAAGAGCTGTGGAGTTCAGAGTGGTTTAACCAGATGGTTTTAATGCCCCTTGGAAGAGACTTCGACGTCACAGTAGCTTAACAAGACCGTTTTAATGCCCCTTGGAAAAGTGGTGGAGGTCGCAGTGGATTAAAAAGACAATATCAATGCCCCTTGGAGAGTGGTGGAGGTCGCAGAGGAATAAAAAGACAAAATCAATGCCCCTTGGAAGAGTGGTGGAGGTTACAGTGGAATAAAAAGACAATATCAATGACCCCTCGGAAGAGTTGTGGGGTTCAGAGTGGTTTAACCAGACGGTTTTAATGCCCCTTGGAAGAGACGTGGAGGTCACAGTAGCTTAACAAAACTGTTTTAATGCCCCTTGTAAGAATGGTGGAGGTCGCAGTGGAATAAAAAGACAATATCAATGCCCCGTGGAAGAGATGTGGAGGTCACTGTAGCTTAACAAGACAGTTTTAATGCCCCTTGGAAGAATGGTGGAGGTCGCAGTGGAATAAAAAGACAATGTCAATGCCCCTTGGAAGAGTGGTGGAGGTTAGAGTGGAATAAAAAGACAATACCAATGCCCCTTGGAACAGCTGTGGAGTTCAGAGTGGTTTAACCAGACGGTTTTAATGCCCATTGGAAGTGACGTGGAGGTCACAGAAGCTTAAAAAGACGGTTTTAATGCCCATTGGAAAAGTGGTGGAGGTCACAGTGGATTAAAAAGAAAATATCAATGCCCCTTGGAAGAGTGGTGGAGGTGACAGTGGAATAAAAAGACAATATTAATGCCCCTTGGAAGAATGATGGAGGTCGCAGTAGCATAAAAAGACAATGTCAATGCCCCTTGGAAGAGTGGTGGAGGTTAGAGTGGAATAAAAAGACAATACTAATGCCCCTTGGAAGAGCTGTGGAGTTCAGAGTGGTTTAACCAGATGGTTTTATTGCCACTTGGAAGAGACGTGGAGGTCACAGTAGATTAACAAGACGGTTTTAATGCCCATTGGAAAAGTGGTGGAGGTCACAGTGGATTAAAAAGAAAATATCAATGCCCCGTGGAAGACAAGTGGAGGTCACAGTAGCTTAACAAGACAGTTTTAATGCCCCTTGGAAGAGTGGTGGAGGTCGCAGTGGAATAAAAAGACAATATCAATGCCCCTTGAAAGAGTGGTGGTGATTACAGTGAAATAAAAAGACAATATCAATGCCTCTTGAAAGAGCTATGGAGTTCAGAGTTGTTTAACCAGATGGTTTTAATGTCCCTTGGAAGAGTGGTGGAGGTCGCAGTCCATTAAAAAGACAAAATCAATGCCCCTTGGAAGAGCAGTGAATTTCAGAGTAGTTAAACCAGACTGTTTTAATGCCCATTGGAAGTGACGTGGAGCTCACAGTAGCTTATCAAGAGTGTTTTAATGCCCCTTGGAACAGTGGTGTAGGTCGCAGTGGATTAAAAAGACAATATCAATGCCCCTTAGAAGAGTGGTGGAGGTCACAGTGGAATAAAAAGACAATATCAATTCCCCTTGGAAGAGATGTGGAGGTCGCAGTAGCTTAACAAGATGGTTTTAATGCCCCTTGGAAGAGAGGTGTAGGTCGCAGTGGAATAAAAAGACAATATCAATGCCCCTTAGAAGAGTGGTGGAGGTCACAGTGGAATAAAAAGACAATATCAATGTCTCGTGGAAGAGACTTGGAGGTCACAGTAGCTTAACAAGATGGTTTTAATGCCCCTTGGAAGAGAGGTGGAGGTCGCAGTGGATTAAAAAGACAATATCAATGCCCCTTGGAGAGTGGTGGAGGTCGCAGTTAAATAAAAAGACAATATCAATGTCCCTTGGAAGAGTGGTGGAGGTTACAGTGGAATAAAAAGACAATATCCATGACCCTTGGAAGAGTGGTGGAGGTCGCACTGGAATAAAAAGACAATATCAATGTCCCTTGGAAGAGTGGTGGAGGTTACAGTGGAATAAAAAGACAATATTAATGCCCCTTGGAAGAGTGGTGGAGGTCGCGGTAAAATAAAAAGTCAATATCAATACCCCTTGGAAGATTGGTGGAGGTTACAGTCGAATAAAAAGACAACATCAATGCTCCTTGGAAGAGCTGTGCAGTTCACAGTGGTCTAACCAGAAGGTTTTAAGGCACCGTGGAATAGACGTGGAGGTCACAGTAGCTAAACAAGACGGTTTTATTGCTTCTTGGAAGAGTGATGGAGGTCACAGTGGATTAAAAATACAAAATCAATGCCCCTTGGAAGAGTGGTGGAGGTTACAGTGGAATAAAAAGACAATATCAATGCCTCTTGAAAGAGCTATGGAGCTCAGAGTTGTTTAACCAGATGGTTTTAATGTCCCTTGGAAGAGTGGTGGAGGTCGCAGTGCATTAAAAAGACAATATAAATGCCCCTTGGAAGACACGTGGAGGTCACAGTGGAATAAAAAGACAATATCAATGCCTCTTGCAAGAGCTGTGGAGTTCAGAGTGGTTTAAATTGACGGTTTTAATGCCCCTTGGAAGAGACGTGGAGGTCACAGTAGCTTAACAAGACGGTTTTAATGCCCCTTGGAAGAGTGGTGGAGGATAGAGTCGAATAAAAAGACAATATCAATGCCTCTTGGAAGAGCTGTAGAGTTCAGAGTGATTTAACCAGATGGCTTAATGCCCCTTGGAATAGACGTGGAGGTCACAGTAGCTTATCAAGACTGTTTTAATGCCCCTTGGAAGAGTGGTGGATGTCGCAGTGGATTAAAAAGACAATATCAATGCCCCTTAGAAGAGTGGTGGAGGTCGCAGTGGTATGAAAAGACAATATCAATTCCCCTTGGAAGAATGATGGAGGTCGCAGTAGAATAAAAAGACAATGTCAATGCCGCTTGGAAGAGTGGGGGAGGTTAGAGTGGAATAAAAAGACAATACCAATGCCCCTTCGAAGAGCTGTGGAGTTCGGAGTGGTTTAACCAGATGGTTTTATTGCCCCTTGGAATATACTTGGAGGTCACAGTAGATTAACAAGACGGTTTTAATGCCCATTGGAAAAGTGGTGGAGGTCACAGTGGATTAAAAAGACAATATCAATGCCCCGTGGAAGACATGTGGAGGTCACAGTAGCTTAACAAGACAGTTTTAATGCCCCTTGGAAGAGTGGTGGAGGTCGCAGTGGAATAAAAAGACAATATCAATGCCCCTTGAAAGAGTGGTGGAGGTTACAGTGTAATAAAAAGACAATATCATTGCCTCTTGAAAGAGCTATGGAGCTCAGAGTTGTTTAACCAGATGGTTTTAATGTCCCTTGGAAGAGTGGTGGAGGTCGCAGTGCATTAAAAAGACAATATCAATGCCCCTTGGAAGAGCAGTGGAGTTCAGAGTAGTTAAACCAGACAGAAGTGACTAGGAGGTCAGAGTAGATTATCAGGAGTGTTCTAATGTCCCTTGGAAGAGTGGTGGAGTTCACAGTGGATTAAAAATACAATATCAATGCCCCTTAGAAGTGTGGTGGAGGTCACAGTGGAATAAAAAGACAATATCAATTTCCCTTGGAAGAGATGTGGAGGTCGCAGTGGAATAAAAAGACAATATCAATGCCTCGTGGAAGAGACTTGAAGCCCACAGTAGCTTAACAAGATGGTTTTAATGCCCCTTGAAAGAGAGGTGGAGTTCGCAGTGGAATAAAAAGACAATATCAATGCTCCCTGGAAGAGTGGTGGAGGTTACAGTGGAATAAAAAGACAATATCAATGACCCTTGGAAGAGTGGTGGAGGTCGCAGTGGAATAAAAAGACAATATTAATATCCGTTGGAAGAGTGGTGGAGGTCGCAGTAAAATAAAAAGACAATTTCAATGCCCCTTGGCAGAGTGGTGGAGGTTACAGTGGAATAAAAAGACAACATCAATGCCCCTTGGAAGAGCTGTGGAGTTCACAGTGGTTTAACCAGAAGGTTTTTAAGCACCCTGGAATAGACGTGGAGGTCACAGTAGCTAAACAAGACGGTTTTAATGCTTCTTGGAAGAGTGATGGAGGTCACAGTGGATTAAAAAGACAAAATCAATGCCCCTTGGAAGAGTGGTGGAGTTTACAGTGGAATAAAAAGACAGTATCAATGCCTCTTGCAAGAGCTGTGGAGTTCAGAGTGGTTTAAAATGACGGTTTTAATGCCCCTTCGAAGAGTAGTGCAGGTTACAGTCGAATAAAAAGACAATATCAATGCATCTTGCAAGAGATGTGGAGATCAGAGTGGTTTAACCAGATGGTTTTAATGCCCCTTGGAAGAGACGTGGAGGTCACAGTAGCTTATCAAAACAGTTTTAATGCCCCTTGGAAGAGTGGTGGAGGTCGCAGTGGATTAAAAAGATAATATCAATGCCCCTTAGAAGAGTGGTGTAGGTCGCAGTGAAATGAAAAGACAATATCCATTCCACTAGGAAGAGATGTGGAGGTCGCAGTGGAATAAAAAGACAATATCAATGCCTCGTGGAAGAGACTTGGAGGTCACAGTAGCTTAACAAGATGGTTTTAATGCCCCTTGGAAGAGAGGTGGATGTCGCAATGGAATAAAAAGACAATATCAATGCACCTTGGAAGAGTGGTGGAGGTTGCAGTGGATTAAAAATACAATATCAATGCCCTTTGGAAGAGTGGTGAAGTTCGCAGTGGAATGAAAAGACAATATCAATGCCCAGTGGAAGAGACGTGGAGGTCACTGTAGCTTCACAAGATGGTTTTAATGCCCCTTGGAAGAGAGTTGGAGGTCGCAGTTGATTAAAAAGACAATATCAATGCCCCTTGGAAGAGAGGTGGAGGTCGCAGTGGAATAAAAAGACAATATCAATGCCGCTTGGAAGAGTGGTGGATGTTACATTAGAATAAAAAGACAATATCAATGCCTCTTGTAAGAGCTGTGGAGTTCAAAGTGCTTAACCAGACAGTTTTAATGACCCTTGGAAGTGACGAGGAGGTCACAGTAGCTTAACAAGACTGTTTTAATGCCCCTTGGAAGAGTGGTGGAGATCGTTGTGGATTTAATAGACAATATCAATGCCCCGTAAAAGAGACTTGGAGGTCACAGTAGCTTAACAAGATGGTTTTAATGCCCCTTGGAAGAGAGGTGGAGGTCGCAGTGGAATAAAAAGACCATATCAATGCCCCTTGGAATAGTGGTGGAGGTTACAGTGGAATAAAAAGACAATATCAATATCCCTTGGAAGAGTGGTGGTAGTTACAGTGGAATAAAAAGACAATTTCAATGCACCTTGGAAGAGCTGTGGAGTTCACAGTGGTTTAACCAGAAGGTTTTAAGGCACGGTGGAATAGATGTGGAGGTCACAGTGGCTAAATATTACGGTTTCAATGCTTCTTGGAAGAGAGATGGAGGTTGCAGTGGATTACAAAGACAAAATCAATGCCCCTTGGAAGAGTGGTGGAGGTTACAGTGGAATAAAAAGACAATATCAATGCCTCTTGCAAGAGCTGTGGAGTACAGAGTGGTTTAAATTCATGGTTTTAATGCCCCTTGGAAAAGAAGTGGAGGTCACAGTAGCTTAACATGACGGTTTTAATGCCCCTTGGAAGAGTGGTGGAGGTCGCAGTGGATTAAAAAGACATTATCGATGCCCCTTGGAAAAGTGGTGGAGGTCGCAGTGTAATAAAAAGAAAATATTAATGCCCCTTAGAAGAGTGGTGGAGGTTACAGTGGAAAAAAAAGACAATATCAATGTTTCTTGGAAGAGGGGTGAAGGTCGCAGTGGAATAAAAAGACAATATCAATGTCCCTTGGAAGAGTGGTGGAGGTCGCAGTGGATTAAAAAGACAGTATCAATGCCCCTTGGAAGAGTGGTGGAGGTCGCAGTGGAATAAAAAGACAATATCAATGCCCCGTGGAAGGGATGTGGAGGTCACATTAGCTTAACAAGACGGTTTTAATGCCCCTTGGAAGAGTGGTGGAGGTCTCAGTGGATTAAAAAGACTATCAAATCCCCGTGGAAGAGTGGTGGAGGTCGCAGTGGAAAAAAAGACAATATCAATGCCTCTTGGAAGAGCTGTGGAGTTCAGAGTGGTTTAAACATGCTGTTTTAATGCCCCTTGGAAGAGACGTGGAGGTCACAGAAGGTTAACAAGATGGTTTTAATGCCCCTCGGAAGAATGGTGGAGGTCACAGTGCAATAAAAAGACAATATCAATGCCCCGTGGAATAGACATGGACGTTACAGTAGTTAAACAAGATGTTTTTAATGCACCTTGAGAGAGTGGTGGAAGCCGTAGTGGAATAAAAAGACAATATCAATTCCTCTTGCAAGAGCTGTGGAGTTCAGAGTGGTTTAAATTGACGGTTTTAATGCACTTTGGAAGAGACGTGGAGGTCACAGTAGCTTAACAATACGGTTTTTATACCCCTTGGAAGAGTGGTGGAGGTCACAGTGGATTAAAAAGACAATATCAATGCCACTTGGAAGACTGGTGAAAGTCCCAGTGGAATAAAAGACAATATCAATGCCCCTTGGAAGAGTGGTGAAGGCTACAGTGGAATAAAAAGACAATATCAATGCCCCGTGAAAGAGACGTGGAGTTCACAGTAGCTTAACAAGACGGTTTTAAAGCCCTTTGGATGAGAGGTGGAAGTTGCAGTGGAATAAAAAGACAATATCAATGCCCATTGGAAGAGTGCTGGAGGTTACATTGAATAAAAAGACAATATCAATGCCCCTTGCAAGAGCTGTGGAGTACAGAGTGGTTTAAATTGAAGGTTTTAATGCCCCGTGGAATTGACGTGGAGGTCAAAGTAGCTTAACAACACTGTTTTAATGGCCCTTGGAAGAGTGTTAGAGGTCGCAGTGGAATAAAAAGACAATATCAATGCCCCTTGGAAGATCTGTGGAGTTCAGAATGGTTTAACCATACGGTTTTAATGCCCCTTGGAAAAGACGTGGAGGTCACAGTAGCTCAACAAAACGGTTTTAATGCCACATGGTAGAGTGTTGGAGGTTGCAGTGGATTAAAAAAACAATATCAATGCCCCGAGGAAGAGTAGTGGAGGTCGCAGTGGAATAAAAAGACAATATCAATGCCCCGTATAAGAGACGTGGAGGTCACAGTAGCTTAACAAGATGGTTTTAATGCCCTTTGGAAGAGTGGTGGAGGTCGCAGTGGAATAAAAAGACAATATCAATGCCCTTTGGAAGAGTGGTGGAGGTCGCAGTAGAATAAAAATACAATATCAATGCCCCTTGGTAGAGTAGTGGAGGTTACAGTGGAATCTAAAGACAATATCAATGCCTGGTGGAAGAGACGTGGAGATAACTGTAGCTTAACAAGACAGTTTTAATGCCCCTTGGAAGAATAGTGGAGGTAGCAGTGAAATAAAAAGACAATATCAATGCCCCTTGGAAGAGTGGTGGAGGTTAGAGTGGAATAAAAAGTCAATACTAATGAACCTTGGAAGAGCTGTGGAGTTCAGAGTGGTTTAACCAGACGATTTTCATGCCCATTGGAAGTGATGTGGAGGTCACAGTAGCTTAAAAAGACGTTTTTAATGCCCCTTGGAAAAGTGGTGGAGGTCACAGTGGATTAAAAACACAATATCAATGCCCCTTGGAAGAGTGGTGGAGGTGGCAGTGAAATAAAAAGACAATATCAATGCCCCTTGGAAGAATGATGGAGGTCGCAGTGGAATAAAAAGGCAATGTCAATGCCCCTTGGAAGAGTGTTGGAGGTTATAGTGGAATAAAAAGACAATACAAATGCCCCTTGGAAGAGCTGTGGAGTTCAGAGTGGTTTAACCAGATGGTTTTATTGCCCCTTGGAAGCGACGTGGAGGTTACAGTAGATTAACAAGACTGTTTTAATGCCCCTTGGAAAAGTGGTGGAGGTAACAGTGGATTAAAAAGACAATATCAATGCCCCATGGAAGACTCGTGGAGGTCACAGTAGCTTAACAAGACAGTTTTAATGCCCCTTGGAAGAGTGGTGGAGGTCGCAGTGGAATAAAAAGACAATATCAATGCCCCTTGAAAGAGTTGTGGAGGTTACAGTGAAATAAAAAGACAATATCAATGCCTCTTGAAAGAGCTATGGAGTTCAGAGTGGATTAACCAGATGGTTTAAATGCCCCTTGGAAGAGTGGTGGAGGTCGTAGTACATTAAAAAGACAATATCAATACCCCTTGGAAAAATGGTGGAGGTTACAGTGGAATAAAAAGACAATATCAATGCCCCTTGGAAGAGCTGTGGAGTTCAGAGTGGTTTAACCAGACTGTTTTAATGCCCCATGGAAGAGATGTGGAGGTCACAGTAGCTTAACAAAACTGTTTTAATACCTCTTGGAAGAGTGGTTGAGGTCGCAGTGGATTAAAAAGACAATATCAATGCCCCTTAGAAGAGAGGTGGAAGGCGCTGTGGAATAAAAAGACAATATCAATAACCCTTGGAAGAGTGGTGGAGGATACAGCGGAATAAAAAGACAATATCAATGCCCCGTGGAATAGACATGGACGTTACAGTAGCTAAACAAGATGTTTTTAATGCACCTTGGGAGAGTGGTGGAAGTCGTAGTGGAATAAAAAGACAATATCAATGCCCCTTGAAAGAGGGCTGTAGGTTACAGCGGAGAAAAAAGACAATATCAATGCCTCTTGCAAGAGCTGTGGAGTTCAGAGTGCTTTAAATTGACGGTTTTAATGCACCTTGGAAGAGACGTGGAGGTCACAGTAGCTTAACAATACGGTTTTAATGCCAATTGGAAGAGTGGTGGAGGTCGCAGTGGATTAAAAAGACAATATCAATGCCACTTGGAAGAGTTGTGATGGTCCCAGTGGAATAAAAAGACAATATCAATGCCCCTTGGAAGAGTGGTGGAGGTTACAGTGGAATAAAAAGACAATATCAATGCCCAGTGAAAGATACGTGGAGGTCACAGTAGCTTAACAAGACGGTTTTAATGCCCCTTGGAAGAGAGGTGGAAGTTGCAGTGGAATAAAAAGACAATATCAATGCACCTTGGAAGAGTGCTGGAGGTTACATTGGAATAAAAAGACAATATCAATGCCCCTTGTAAGAGCTGTGGAGTTCAGAGTGGTTTAAATTGACGGTTTTAATGCCCCTTGTAAGGGACATGAAGTTGACAGTTGCTTAACAAGACGGTTTTAATGCCCCTTGGAAGAGTGGTGGAGATCGCAGTGGATTAAAAAGACAATATGAATGCCCCTTGGAAGAGTGGTGTAGGTCGCAATGGAATAAAAAGACAATATCAATGCCCCTTGGAAGAGTGGTGGAGGTTACAGTTGAATAAAAACACAATATCAATGCCCCTTGGAAGAGTGAAGGAGATTACAGTGGAATAAAAAGACAATATCAATGCCCCTTGGAACAGTGGTGGAGGTTACTGTTAAATAAAAAGACAATATCAATGCCCCGTGGAAGAGATGTGGAGGTCACAATAGCTTAACAAGACGGTTTTAATGCCCCTTGGAACAGTGGTGGAGGTCGCAGTGGATTAAAAAGACAATATCAATGAGCCTTTGAAGAGTGGTGGAGGTCGCAGTGGAATAAAAAGACATTATCAATGCCCCTTGGAGGAGTGGTGGAGGTCGCAGTGGAATAAAAAGACAATATCAATTCCCCTTGGACGAGTGGTGGAGATTACAGTGGAATAAAAAGACAATTTCAATGCCCCGTGGAAGAGACGTGGAGGTCACAGTAGCTTAACAAGACGGTTTTAATGCCTCTTGGAGGACTGGTGGAGGTCGCAGTGGAATAAAAAGACAATATCAATGCCCCTTGGAAGAGTGGTGGAGGTTACAGTGGAATAAAAAGACAATAATAATGCCCCTTGGAAGAGCAGTGGAGTTCAGAGTGTTATAACCAGACGGTTTTAACGCTCCTTGGAAGAGACGTGGAGGTCACAGTAACTTAACAAGATGGTTTTAAGGCCCCTTGGAAGAGTGGTGGAGGTCGCAGTGGAATAAAAAAAATATCAATGCCCCTTGGAAGATTGGTGGAGGTTACAGTAAAATAAAAAGACAATATCAATGCCCCGTGGAAGAGATGTGAAGGTCACTGTAGCTAAACAATATGGTTTTAATGCCCCTTGGATGAGTGGTGGAGGTAGCAGTGGAATAAAAAGACAATGTCAATGCCCCTTGGAAGAGTGGTGGATATTAGAGTGGAATAAAAAGACAATACAAATGCCCCTTGGAAGAGCTGTGGAGTTCAGAGTGGTTTAACCATATGGTTTTAATGCCCCTTGGAAGAGAAGTCGACGTCACAGTAGCATAACAAGACGGTTTTAATGCCCCTTGGAAGAGTGGTGGAGATCGCAGTGGATTAAAACGACAATATCAATGCCCCTTGGAAGACTGGTGGATGTCGCAGTGGATTAAAAAGACAATATCAATGCCCCTTGGAAGAGTGGTGGACGTTGCAGTGGAATAAAAAGACAATATCAATGCCGCTTGGAAGAGTGGTGGATGTTACAGTTGAATAAAAAGACAATATCAATGCCTCTTGTAAGAGCTGTGGAGTTCAGAGTGTTTAACCAGACGGTTTTAATGCCGCTTGGAAGAGACGAGGAGGTCACAGTAGCTAAACAAGACGGTTTTCATGCCCCTTAGAAGAGTGATGGAGGTTGCAGTGGAATAAAAAGACAATATCAATGCCCTTTGGAAGATTGGTGGAGGTTACAGTGGAAAAAAAGACAATATCAATGCCCCTTGGAAGAGTGGTGGAGGTTACAGTGGAATAAAAAGACAATATCAATGCCCTGTGTAAGGAACTTGAAGGTCACAGTAGCTTAACAAGACGGTTTTATTGCCCCTTGGAAGAGTCGTGGACATCGCAGAGGAATAAAAAGACAATATCAATGCACTTGGAAGAGTGCAGAAGGTTACAATGGAATAAAAAGACATTGTCAATGCCCCTTGGAAGAGCTGTGGAGCTCAGAGAGGTTTAACCAGACGGTTTTAATGCCCCTTGGAAGAGACTTGGAGGTCACAGTAGCTTAATAAGACGGTTTTAATGCGCCTTGGAAGAGTGATAGAGTTCGCAATGGAATAAAAAGACAATATCAATGCTCCGTGGAAGGGACATGGTGGTCACAGTAGCATAACAAGACGGTTTTAATGCCCATTGGAAGAGTGGTGAAGGTCGCAGTGGAAAACAGAGACAATATCAATGCCCATTGGAAAAGTGGTGGAGGTTACAGTCGAATAAAAAGACAATATCAATGCCTCTTGGAAGAGCTGTGGAGTACAGAGTGGTTTAACCAGACGGTTTAATGCCCCTTGGAAGAGACGTGGAGGTCACAGTAGCTTATCAAGACAGTATTAATGCCCCTTGGAAGAGTGGTGGAGGTCGCAGTGGATTAAAAAGACAATATCAATGCCTCTTAGAAGAGTGGTGGAGGTCGCAGTGGAATAAAACGACAATATCAATACCCTTTGGTAGAGATGTGGAGGTCACAGTGGAATAAAAAGACAATATCAATGCCTCGTGGAAGAGACTTGGAGGTCACAGTAGCTTAACAAGATTGTTTTAATGCCCCTTGGAAGAGAGGTGGAGGTCGCAGTGGAATAAAAAGACAATATCAATGCCCCTTGGAAGAGTGGTGGAGGTTACAGTGGAATAAAAAGACAATATTAGTGATCCTTGGAAGAGTGGGGGAGGTCGCAGTAAAATAAAAAGACAATATCAATGCCCCTTGGAAGAGTGGTGAATGTCACAGTGGAATAAAAAGACAATATCAACAATCCTTGGAAGAGCTGTGGGGCTCAGAGTGATTTAACCAGACGGATTTAATGCCCCTTGGAAGAGACTTGAAGGTCACAGTAGCTTAACAAGACGGATTTAATGCTTCTTGGAAGAGGGATGGAGGTCGCAGTGGATTAAAAAGACAAAATCAATGCCCCTTGGAAGATTGGTGGAGGTTACAGTGAAATTAAAAGACAATATCAATGCCTCTTAGAAGACCTGTGGAGTTCAGAGTGGTTTAAATTGACGGTTTTAATGCCCCTTGGAAGAGACGTGGAGGTCACATTAGCTTAACAAGATGGTTTTAATGCCCCTTGGAAGAGTGGTGGAGGTCGCAGTGGATTAAAAAGACAATATCAATGAACCTTGGAAGAGTGGTGGAGGTCGCAGTGGAATAAAAAGACAATTTCAATGCCCCTTGGAAGAGTAGTGGAGGTTACAGTGGAATAAAAAGACAATATCAATGCCAAGTGGAAGAGACTTGGAAATCACAGTAGCTTAATAAGACGGTTTTAATGCCCCTTGGCAGAGTGGTGGAGGTCGCAGTGGAATAAAAAGACAATAACAATGGCCTGTGGAAGAGACGTGGAGATCACAGTAGCTTAACAAGATGGTTTTAATACCCCTTAGAACAGTGGTGGAGGTTACAGTGGAATAAAAGACAATATCAATGCGTTTTGGAAAAGTGGGGGAGGTCGCAGTGGAATAAAGAGACAATATCAATGCCCCTTGGAAGAGTGGTGGAGGTCGCAGTGGAATAACCTCACTGGTACATGCTCTGCATAACTTCTCTGCTTGCTGTGTCTGCTGTAATCTAATGCTCTGCTTTGCTGATTCACCTAACTAGTGCATGTTCTGCATAACTTCTCTGCTTGCTGTGTCTGCTGTAATCTAATGCTCTGCTTTGCTGATTCACCTCACTGGTACATGCTCTTCATAACTTCTCTGCTTGCTGTGTCTGCTGTAATCTAATGCTCTGCTTTGCTGATTCACCTCACTGGTACATGCTCTGCATAACTTCTCTGCTTTATCTGTCCCACTCCATTCAATACCCACATATGTCTGTCCCTTCCCCACTATAGATCTTATCTGATTTTTAGAGAATCTAAACTGCAGAGACTAGAGTCCTAGCTCTGTGTTTGATCACCCAGCCATCTCCTGGTGAGAAAACCAGCTGCTAATTTAGCCATATGCAGCTCCCACAATGCCCTTCATCTGATAGTTTAATGTGCCCTATATATTTAGAAGCTTCTTGTGCAAAGTGGCTTCGGAGATAAGTGGCAGTTATTTCAGAGGCAGTTAGTCAGGGCAGGAGTCAGGTAACCAACACTTTGACCACTTACTCTCTTTTAACTATGTTTCTGTTAGCTCTCACTTTTTCCTCTATAGTCCTCCACTTTCTAGTAACCACTCAAATCCCTACACCTAGTAAGAAACTCTTCATCTCTCCCTCCATCCTCCCCATTCATCTCACCTCCTCCTCCAAATTATTCCTAAACATTCAATCCTGGATCTCCAAACACAGACAGCCACCTCATGCTCTCTCTTGCTCCCACCTGCTAACACTTTCTCTGCTCCTCCTCACTGCTGGAGATATCTCTCCAAATCCTGGTCTTCCTCGCCATATCCCCACAGTTACTTCTTCCTCTTATCCACGACCTTCCGCAAACTGTCGCAACCCTTCTAACCTCATACCCATCCAACCAATCCCCCCTCCCTTAGTTGGACTAACAGGAGCTCTATTGAACGCTCGCTCTGTCTGCAACAAACTTTCCTTCATCCACGATCTATTCATTACAAACAAACTTTCCTTCCTCGCCATCACTGAAACCTGGCTCACCCCCTCTGACACAGCTTCCCCAGCTGCACTTTAATATGGCGGATTCCACCTTCTCCACATCCCCCGCCCCAACGGCAAACATCGCGGAGGCATAGGTTTTCTCCTATCAGAACACTGCGCTTTCACCCAAATCCCACTGCCACCCTCCGTTACACTCCCCTCTTTTGAGGTGCACTGTGTGCGCATCTATTCCCCCTCCAACCTCCAACTGGCCATCGTTTACCGACCCCCAGGGCAAGCCACCACCTTCTTAGACCACTTCACCACCTGGCTGCTTCGCTTCCTCTCCACTGACATCCCCACTATCATAATGGGTGACTTCAACATCCCCATTAACACTTCCCACTCGTTTGTCTCTAAGTTCCTATCTCTCACTTCCTCCTTCGGACTCACTCTATGATCTTCCACACCCACCCATAAAGATGACCACACACTGGACCTCATCTTCACCCGCCTCTGTTCCCTATCTAACCTCTCTAACTCACCTCTCCCTCTCTCTGATCACAGCCTACTTACATTCTCTTCTCTCTCCTCCCCGGGGCAACAATCCCCACTCCACAAACTTGCATACCCTTGCAGAAATCTCAAACACCTTGACTTACACTCACTCTCTGAATCCCTCCTCCCTCTTACAGACATAAATTCCTTACACGATGCAGACGTTGCTGCTGCTTCATATAACACCACAATAGCTGCAGCTCTAGACTTGATCGCCCCTCTCACACACACCACATCTCGCACATTCAACAGGCAACCCTGGCACATTAAACTTACTAAAGAACTGCGCCGGGCCTCCAGGTTTGCGGAGCGGAGATGGAAAAGGTCTCACTCCATCGAGCACTTCATCGCATTCAAGCAATCCCTCACTAATTTCAATTCCGGACTCACTACAGCAAAACAAACCTATTTCTCATCTCTCATATCCTCCCTATCTCACAATCCTAAACAGTTATTTAACACTTTCAACTCTCTCCTTCGTCCCCCAGCACCTCCTCCCTCTTCTCTCATCTCAGCCGACGACTTTGCCTCATTCTTCAAACAGAAGATTGACACCATCAGACAAAACTTTTGCCTAAAGTCCATACAACCCCTCCTCATATCTATTCAACCCTCCTCCTCCAAACCCCACTTCTCCACCATTACAGAAGGTCAAGTCTCCTCTTTAATCTCCAAATCACACCTCATCACGTGCGAACTTGACCCAATCCCATCCCACCTCATCACTAACCTTACCACAGTCTTCATTCCAACCCTAACCCACCTCTTCAATCTGTCACTAACAACCGGTGTCTTCCCCTCATGTTTCAAACATGCCGCAATCACACCCATCCTCAAAAAGCCCTCCCTTGACCCTTCCTCTCTGACATGCTACCGCCCCATATCACTCCTCCCCTTTGCCTCAAAACTACTAGAACAATATGTCCACCTTGAACTGTCCTCCCACCTCTCCTCCTGCTCCCTCTTCGACCGCATGCAATCTGGCTTCCGACCGCATCACTCGACTGAAACTGCCCTGACCAAAGTCACCAACGACCTACTAAATGCCAAATCCAAGCGACACTGCTCCATCCTCCTCCTTCTGGACCTGTCATCTACCTTTGACACAGTGGACCATTCCCTCTTACTCCAGATTCTCTCATCTCTTGGCATCATGGACTTGGCTCTATCTTGGATCTCCTCATACTTAACAGACAGGACATTCAGCGTCTCTCACTCACGCACCACCTCCTCATCTCGCCCCCTATCTGTTGATGTCCCCCAAGATTCAGTTCTAGGACCTCTGCTCTTCTCCATCTACACCTTTGGCGTGGGACAGCTAATAGAGTCTCACGGTTTTCAGTATCACCTCTATGCTGATGACACACAGATCTACCTCTCTGGACCCTATATCTCCTCCCTACTAACCAAAATCCACACAATGTCTGTCCTCCATGTCATCCTACTTCTCTGACAGATTTCTAAAACTCAACATGGATAAAACAAAGTTCATCATCTTTCCACCCTCTCATTCACATCCCCCACCTGACCTAGCCATCAACATCAATGGCTGTTCACTCTTCCCAGTCCCACAAGCTCGCTGCCTTGGAGTAACCCTGGACTCTGATCTCTCCTTCAAGCCACATATCCAAGCCCTTTCCACTTCCTGCCGACTCCAACTCAAAAACATCTCCCGGATCTGTGCATTCCTCAGCAAAGACTCTGCAAAAACACTAGTGCATGCCCTCATCATATCCCGCCTCGACTACTGCAACCTCCTGCTCTGTGGCCTCCCTTACAACACTCTTGCCCCTCTCCAATCTATCCTAAACTCTGCTACTCGACTAATTAACCTGCCCCCCGCTATTCCCCGGCCTCTCCTCTCTGTCAATCTCTTCACTGGCTCCCCATTACCCAGAGAATCCAGTTCAAAACTCTAACCATGGCATACAAAGCCATCCACAACCTGTCTCCCCCATACATCTATGACCTAGTCTCCCGGTACTTACCTGCACGCAACCTCCGATCCTCACAAGATCTCCTTCTCTACTCCCCTCTTATCTCCTCCTCCCACAATCGTATACAAGATTTCTCCCATGCATCCCCCCTACTCTGGAACTCTCTACCCCAACACATCAGATTCTCGCCGACTGTGGAAATCTTCAAAAGAAACCTGAAGACCCACCTCTTCCGACAAGCCTACAACCTGCAGTAACCACCGCTGCATGACCAGCTGTACCCTCACCTAATGTATCCTCACCCATCCATTCTAGAATGTGAGTCCTCGTGGGCAGCGTCCTCGCTCTTCCTGTACCAGTCGCTGACTCGTTTTGTTAAGATTATGTAAATGTTTTGTTATGTAAATCCCTATCACATGTAAAGCGCCATGGAATAAATGGTGCTATAATAGTAAATAATAATAATAAAAAGACAATATCAATTCCCATAGGAAAAGTGATGGAGGTTGCAGTGGAATAAAAAGACAATATCAATGCCACTTTGATGAGCTGTGGAATTCAGAGTGGTTTAACCAGACGATTTTAATGCCCCTTGGAAGAGACGTGGAGGTCACAGTAGATTAAGAAGACTGTTTTAATGCCCCTTGGAAGAGAGGTGGAGGTTGCAGTGGAATAAAAAAACAATATCAATGCCCCTTGGAAGATTGGTGAATGTTACAGTGGAATAAAAAGACAATATCAATGCCCCGTGGAAAAGATGTGGAGGTCACTGTAGCTTAACAGTATGGTTTTAATGCCCCTTGGAAGGGTGGTGGAGGTTAGAGTGGAATAAAAAGACAATACAAATGCCCCTTGGAAGAGCTGTTGAGTTCAGAGTGGTTTAACCAGTTGGTTTTAATGCCCCTTGGAAGAGAAGTCGACGTCACAGTAGCAAAACAAGACGGTTTTAATGCCCCTTGGAAGAGTGGTGGAGTTCGCAGTGGATTAAAAAGACAATATCAATGCCCCTTGAAAGAGTGGTGGAGGTCGCAGTGGAATAAAAAGACAATATCAATGCCCCGTGGAAGGGACTTGGAGTTCACAGTAGCTTAACAAGACCGTTTTAATGCCCCTTGGAAGAGTGGTGGAGGTTGCAGGGGATTAAAAAGACAATAACAATGCCCATTGGAAGAGTGGTGGAGGTTACAGTGGAATAAAAAGACAATGTCAATGCCCCTTGGTAGAGCTGTGGATTTCAGAGTGGTTTAACCAGACGTTTTTAATGCCCCTTGGAAGAGACGTGGAGGTCACAGTAGCTTAACAAGACTGTTTTAATGCCCCTTGGAAGAGTAGTGGACGCCGCAGTGGATTAAAAAGACAATATCAATGCCCCTTAGAAGAGAGGTGGAAGTCGCAGTGTAATAAAAAGACAGTGTCAATGCCACTGGGAAGAGTGGTGGAGGTTACAGTGGAATAAAAAGACAATATCAATGCCCCATGGAATAGACATGGACGTGACAGTAGCTTAACAAGACTGCTTTAATGCCCCTTGGAATACTGGTGGAGGTTGCAGTGGATTAAAAAGACAATATCAATGCCCATTGGAAGAGTGGTAGAGGTCGCAGTGGAATAAAAAGACAAAATCAATGCCCCTTGGAAGAGTGGTGGAGGTGGCAGTGGATTAAAAAGACTATATCAAAGCCCATTGGAAGAGTGGTAGAGTTCGCAGTGGAATAAAAAGACAAAATCAATGCCCCTTGGAAGAGTGGTGGAGGTTACAATGGAATAAAAAGACAATATCAATGCCCCATGGAAGAGTTGTGGAGGTCACTGTAGCTTAACAATATGGTCTTAATGCCACTTGGAAGAGGGGTGGAGGTCGCAGTGGAATACATAGACAATGTCAATGCCCCTTGGAAGAGTGGTGGAGGTTAGAGTGGAATAAAAAGACAATACCAGTGCTCCTTGGAAGAGCTGTGGAGTTCAGAGTGGTTTAAATTGACGTTTTAATGCCCCTTGGAAGAGACGTGGAGGTCACAGTGGAACAAAAAGACAATATCAATGCCCCTTGAAAGAGTGGTGGAGGTTGCAGTGGATTAAAAAGACAATATCAATGCCCCTTGAAAGGGACGTTGAGGTCACAGTAGCTTCACAATACGGTTTTAAAGGCCCTTGGAAGAGAGCTGGAGGTCGCAGGTGATTAAAAAGACAATATCAATGCCCCTTGGAAGAGTGGTGGAGGTCGCAGTGGAATAAAAAGACAATATCAATGCCGCTTGGAAAAGTGGAGGATGCTACAGTCGAATAAAAAGACAATATCAATGCCTCTTGTAAGAGTTGTGGAGTTCAGAGTGTTTAACGAGACGGCTTTAATGCCCCTTGGAAGAGACGAGAAAGTCAAAGTAGCTTAACAAGACTGTTTTAATGCCCCTTGGAAGAGTGGTGGAGATCGTTGTGGATTTAAAAGACAATATCAATGCCCCTTAGAAGAGTGGTGGAGGTCGCAGTGGAAAAAAAAGACAATATCAATGCCCCTTGGAAGATTGGTGGAGGTTACAGTGGAATAAAAAGACAATATCAATTTCCCTTGGAAGAGTGGTGGAGGTTACAGTGGAATAAAAAGACAATATCAATGCCCTGTGGAAGAGACATGGAGGTCACAGAAGTTTAACAAGACTGTTCTAATGCACCTTTGAAGAGTGGTGGAGGTCGCAGTGGAATAAAAAGACAATATCAATGCCCCTTGGAAGAGTGGTGCAGGTTAGAGTGGAATAAAAAGACAATATCAATGCCCCTTGGAAGTTCTGTGGAGTTCAGATTGGTTTAACCATACACTTTTAATGCCCGATGGAAGAGACATGGAGGTCACAGTAGCTTAACAAGATGGTTTTAATGCCACATGGAAGAGTGGTGGAGGTTGCAGTGGATTAAAAAGACAATATCAATAGCCCGAGGAAGAGTGGTGGAGGTCGCAGTGGAATAAAAAGACAATAGCAATGCCCCGTGGAAGAGACGTGGAGGTCACAGTAGCTTAAGAAGATGGTTTTAATGCCCTTTGGAAGAGTGGTGGATGTCGCAGTGGATTAAAAAGACAATATCAATGCCCCTTGGTAGAGTGGTGGAGGTTACAGTGGAATTTAAATACAATATCAATGCCCCGTGGAAGAGATGTGGAGGTCACTGTAGCTTAACTAGACAGTTTTAATGCCCCTTGGAAGAATGGTGGAGGTCGTAGTGGAATAAAAAGACAATGTCAATGTCCCTTGGAAGAGTGGTGGAGGTTAGAGTGGAATAAAAAGACATTACCAATGCCCCTTGGAAGAGCTGTGGAGTTCAGAGTGGTTTAAACAGAAAGTTTTCATGCCCATTGGAAGTGACGTGGAGGTCACAGTAGCTTAAAAAGACGTTTTTAATGCCCCTTGGAAAAGTGGTGGAGGTCGCAGTGGATTAAAAAGACAATATCAATGACCCTTGGAAGAGGTGTGGAGGTGGCAGTGGAATAAAAAGACAATATCAATGCCCCTTGGAAGAATTATGGAGGTCGCAGTGGAACAAAAAGACAATATCAATGCCCCTTGGTAGAGTGGTGGAGGTTACAGTGGAATTTAAATACAATATCAATGCCCCGTGGAAGAGATGTCTAGGTCACTGTAGCTTAACAAGACTATTTTAATGCCCCTTGGAAGAATGGTGGAGGTCGCAGTGGAATAAAAAGACAATGTCAATGCCCCTTGGAAGAGTGGTGGAGGTTAGAGTGGAATAAAAAGACAATACCAATGCCCCTTGGAAGAGCTGTGGAGTTCAGAGTGGTTTAACCAGACGGTTTTAATGCCCAATGGAAGTGACGTGGAGATCACAGTAGCTTAAAAAGACGTTTTTAATGCCCCTTGGAAATGTGGTGGAGGTTGCAGTGGATTAAAAAGACAATATCAATGCCCCTTGGAAGAGTGGTGGAGGTGGCAGTGGAATAAAAAGACAATATCAATGCCCCTTGGAAGAATGATGGAGGTCGCAGTGGAATAATAAGACAATGTCAATGCCCCTTGGAAGAGTGGTGGAGGTTAGAGTGGAATAAAAAGGCAATACCAATGCCCCTTGAAAGAACTGTGGAGTTCAGAGTGGTTTAACCAGATGGTTTTATTGCCCCTTGGAAGAGACGTGGAGGTCACAGTAGATTAACAAGACGGTTTTAATGCCCCTTGGAAAAGTGGTGGAGGTCACAGAGGATTAAAAAGACAATATCAATGACCCATGGAAGACACATGGAGGTCACAGTAGCTTAACAAGACAGTTTTAATGCCCCTTGGAAGAGTGGTGGAGGTCGCAGTGGAATAAAAAGACAATATCAATGCCCCTTGAAAGAGTGGTGGAGGTTACAGTGAAATAAAAAGACAATATCAATGCCTCTTGAAAGAGCTATGGAGTTCAGAGTGGTTTAACCAGATGGTTTTAATGCCCCGTGGAAGAGACGTGGAGGTCACAGCAGCTTAACAAGACTGTTTTATTGCCTCTTGGAAGAGTGGTGGAGGTCGAAGTGGATTAAAAAGACAATATCAATGCCCCTTAGAAGAAAGGTGGAAGTCGCAATGGAATAAAAAGACAATATCAATGCCACGTGGAATAGACATGGATGTTACAGTAGCTAAACAAGATGTTTTTAATGCACCTTGGGAGAGTGGTGGAAGTCGCAGTGGATTAAAAAGACAATATGAATGCCCTTTGGAAGAGTGGTGGAGGTTACAGTGGAATAAAAAGACAATATCAATGCCCTTTGGAAGAGTGGTGAAGGTTACAGTTGAATAAAAAGACAACATCAATGCTGCTTGGAAGTGTGATGGAGGTTAGAGTGGAATAAAAAGACAATATCAATGCCCCTTGGAACAGTGGTGGAGGTTACAGTTAAAAGAAATACAATATCAATGCCCCTTGGAAGAGATGTGGAGGTCAAATAAGGTTAACAAGACGGTTTTAATGCCCCTTGGAAGAGTGGTGGAGGTCGCAGTGAATTAAAAGGACAATATCAATGAGCCTTGGAAGAGTGGTGGAGGTCGCAGTGGAATAAAAAGACATTATAAATGCCCCATGGAAGAGTGGTGGAGGTCGTAGTGGAATAAAAAGACAATATCAATGCCCCTTGGACGAGTGGTGGAGGTTACAGTGGAATAAAAAGACTGTTTTAATGCCCCGTTGAAGAGAGGTGGAGGTCACAGTAGCTTAACAAGACGGTTTTAATGCCTCTTGGAGGACTGGTGGAGGTCGCAGTGGAATAAAAAGACAATACCAAATGCCCCTTGGAAGAGCTGTGGAGTTCTGAGTTGTTTAACCAGATGGTTTTATTGCCCCTTGGAAGAGACGTGGAGATCATAGTAGATTAACAAGACGGTTTTAATGCCCCTTGGAAAAGTGGTGGAGGTCACAGAGGATTTAAAGGACAATATCAATGCCCCGTGGAAGACACGTGGAGGTCACAGTAGCTTAACAAGACAGTTTTAATGCCCCTTGAAGAGTGGTGGAGGTCGCAGTGGAATAAAAAGACAATATCAATGCCCCTTGAAAGAGTGGTGGAGGTTACAGTGAAATAAAAAGACAATATCAATGCCTCTTGAAAGAGCTATGGAGTTCAGAGTTGTTTAACCAGATGGTTTTAATGCCCCTTGGAAGAGTGGTGAATGTCGCAGTGCATTAAAAGACAATATTAATACTCCTTGGAAGAATGGTGGACGTTACAGTGGAATAAAAAGACAATATCAATGCCACTTGGAAGAGCTGTGGAGTTCAGAGTGGTTTAAATTGACGGTTTTAATGCACCTTGGAAGAGATTTGGAGGTCACAGTAGTTTAACAATACGGTTTTGATGCCCCTTGGAAGAGTGGTGGAGGTCGCAGTGGATTAAAAAGACAATAACATTGCCACTTGGAAGAGTGGTGAAGGTCCCAGTGGAATAAAAAGACAATATCAATGCCCCTTGGAAGAGTGGTGGAAGTTACAGTGGAATAAAAAGACAATATCAATGCCCCGTGAAAGAGACGTGGAGGTCACAGTAGCTTAACAAGATGGTTTTAATGCCCCTTGGAAGAGAGGTGGAAGTTGCAGTGGAATAAAAAGACAATATCAATGCCCCTTGGAATAGTGCTGGAGGTTACATTGGAAAAAAAAGACAATATCAATGCCCCTTTCAAGAGCTGTGGAGCTCAGAGTGGTTTAAATTGACGGTTTTAATGCCCCTTGGAAGGGACGTGGAGGTGACAATAGCTTAACAAGACGGTTTTAATGCCCCTTGGAAAAGTGGTGGAGGTCGCAATTGATTAAAAAGACAATATGAATGCCCCTTGGAAGAGTGGTGGAGGTTACAGTGGAATAAAAAGACAATAGCAATGCCCCCTGGAAGAGTGGTGAAGGTTACAGTTGAATAAAAAGACAATATCAATGCCCCTTGGAAGAGTGATGGAGGTTAGAGTGGAATAAAAAGACAATATCAATGCCCCTTGGAACAGTGGTGGAGGTTACAGTTAAAAGAAAGACAATATCAATGCCCCTTGGAAGAGATGTGGAGGTCAAATAAGGTTAACAAGACGGTTTTAATGCCCCTTGGAAGAGTGGTGGAGGTCGCAGTGAATTAAAAGGACAATATCAATGAGCCTTGGAAGAGTGGTGGAGGTCGCAGTGGAATAAAAAGACATTATAAATGCCCCATGGAAGAGTGGTGGAGGTCGTAGTGGAATAAAAAGACAATATCAATGCCCCTTGGACGAGTGGTTGAGGTTACAGTGGAATAAAAAGACTGTTTTAATGCCCCGTTGAAGAGAGGTGGAGGTCACAGTAGCTTAACAAGACGGCTTTAATGCCTCTTGGAGGACTGGTGGAGGTCGCAGTGGAATAAAAAGACAATACCAAATGCCCCTTGGAAGAGCTGTGGAGTTCTGAGTTGTTTAACCAGATGGTTTTATTGCCCCTTGGAAGAGACGTGGAGATCATAGTAGATTAACAAGACGGTTTTAATGCCCCTTGGAAAAGTGGTGGAGGTCACAGAGGATTTAAAGGACAATATCAATGCCCCGTGGAAGACACGTGGAGGTCACAGTAGCTTAACAAGACAGTTTTAATGCCCCTTGAAGAGTGGTGGAGGTCGCAGTGGAATAAAAAGACAATATCAATGCCCCTTGAAAGAGTGGTGGAGGTTACAGTGAAATAAAAAGACAATATCAATGCCTCTTGAAAGAGCTATGGAGTTCAGAGTTGTTTAACCAGATGGTTTTAATGCCCCTTGGAAGAGTGGTGAATGTCGCAGTGCATTAAAAAGACAATATTAATACTCCTTGGAAGAATGGTGGACGTTACAGTGGAATAAAAAGACAATATCAATGCCACTTGGAAGAGCTGTGGAGTTCAGAGTGGTTTAAATTGACGGTTTTAATGCACCTTGGAAGAGATTTGGAGGTCACAGTAGTTTAACAATACGGTTTTGATGCCCCTTGGAAGAGTGGTGGAGGTCGCAGTGGATTAAAAAGACAATAACATTGCCACTTGGAAGAGTGGTGAAGGTCCCAGTGGAATAAAAAGACAATATCAATGCCCCTTGGAAGAGTGGTGGAGGTTACAGTGGAATAAAAAGACAATATCAATGCCCCGTGAAAGAGACGTGGAGGTCACAGTAGCTTAACAAGACGGTTTTAATGCCCCTTGGAAGAGAGGTGGAAGTTGCAGTGGAATAAAAAGACAATATCAATGCCCCTTGGAATAGTGCTGGAGGTTAAATTGGAAAAAAAAGACAATATCAATGCCCCCTTCAAGAGCTGTGGAGCTCAGAGTGGTTTAAATTGACGGTTTTAATGCCCCTTGGAAGGGACATGGAGGTGACAATAGCTTAACAAGACGGTTTTAATGCCCCTTGGAAAAGTGGTGGAGGTCGCAATTGATTAAAAAGACAATATGAATGCCCCTTGGAAGAGTGGTGGAGGTTACAGTGGAATAAAAAGACAATAGCAATGCCCCCTGGAAGAGTGGTGAAGGTTACAGTTGAATAAAAAGACAATATCAATGCCCCTTGGAAGAGTGATGGAGGTTACAGTGGAATAAAAAGACAATATCAATGCCCCTTGGAACAGTTGTGGAGGTTACAGTTAAAATAAAGACAGTATCAATGCCCCGTGGAAGAGATGTGGAGGTCACAATAGATTAACAAGATGGTTTTAATGCCCCTTGGAAGAGTGGTGGAGGTCGCAGTGGATTAAAAAGACAATATCAAAGAGCCTTGGAAGTGTGGTGGAGGTCGCAGTGGAATAAAATGACATTATAAATGACCCTTGGAAGAGTGGTGGAGGTCGCAGTGGAATAAAAAGACATTATAAATGCCCCATGGAAGAGTGGTGGAGGTCGTAGTGGAATAAAAAGACAATATCAATGCCCCTTGGACGAGTGGTGGAGGTTACAGTGGAATAAAAAGACTGTTTTAATGCCCCGTTGAAGAGACGTCGAGGTCACAGTAGCTTAACAAGACGGTTTTAATGCCTCTTGGAGGACTGGTGGAGGTCGCAGTGGAATAAAAAGACAATACAAAATGCCCCTTGGAAGAGCTGTGGAGTTCTGAGTTGTTTAACCAGATGGTTTTATTGCCCCTTGGAAGAGACGTGGAGATCATAGTAGATTAACAAGACGGTTTTAATGCCCCTTGGAAAAGTGGTGGAGGTCACAGAGGATTTAAAGGACAATATCAATGCCCCGTGGAAGACACGTGGAGGTCACAGTAGCTTAACAAGACAGTTTTAATGCCCCTTGAAGAGTGGTGGAGGTCGCAGTGGAATAAAAAGACAATATCAATGCCCCTTGAAAGAGTGGTGGAGGTTACAGTGAAATAAAAAGACAATATCAATGCCTCTTGAAAGAGCTATGGAGTTCAGAGTTGTTTAACCAGATGGTTTTAATGCCCCTTGAAAGAGTGGTGAATGTCGCAGTGCATTAAAAAGACAATATTAATACTCCTTGGAAGAATGGTGGACGTTACAGTGGAATAAAAAGACAATATCAATGCCACTTGGAAGAGCTGTGGAGTTCAGAGTGGTTTAAATTGACGGTTTTAATGCACCTTGGAAGAGATTTGGAAGTCACAGTAGTTTAACAATACGGTTTTGATGCCCCTTGGAAGAGTGGTGGAGGTCGCAGTGGATTAAAAAGACAATAACATTGCCACTTGGAAGAGTGGTGAAGGTCCCAGTGGAATAAAAAGACAATATCAATGCCCCTTGGAAGAGTGGTGGAAGTTACAGTGGAATAAAAAGACAATATCAATGCCCCGTGAAAGAGACGTGGAGGTCACAGTAGCTTAACAAGATGGTTTTAATGCCCCTTGGAAGAGAGGTGGAAGTTGCAGTGGAATAAAAAGACAATATCAATGCCCCTTGGAATAGTGCTGGAGGTTACATTGGAAAAAAAAGACAATATCAATGCCCCTTTCAAGAGCTGTGGAGCTCAGAGTGGTTTAAATTGACGGTTTTAATGCCCCTTGGAAGGGACGTGGAGGTGACAATAGCTTAACAAGACGGTTTTAATGCCCCTTGGAAAAGTGGTGGAGGTCGCAATTGATTAAAAAGACAATATGAATGCCCCTTGGAAGAGTGGTGGAGGTTACAGTGGAATAAAAAGACAATAGCAATGCCCCCTGGAAGAGTGGTGAAGGTTACAGTTGAATAAAAAGACAATATCAATGCCCCTTGGAAGAGTGATGGAGGTTAGAGTGGAATAAAAAGACAATATCAATGCCCCTTGGAACAGTGGTGGAGGTTACAGTTAAAAGAAAGACAATATCAATGCCCCTTGGAAGAGATGTGGAGGTCAAATAAGGTTAACAAGACGGTTTTAATGCCCCTTGGAAGAGTGGTGGAGGTCGCAGTGAATTAAAAGGACAATATCAATGAGCCTTGGAAGAGTGGTGGAGGTCGCAGTGGAATAAAAAGACATTATAAATGCCCCATGGAAGAGTGGTGGAGGTCGTAGTGGAATAAAAAGACAATATCAATGCCCCTTGGACGAGTGGTTGAGGTTACAGTGGAATAAAAAGACTGTTTTAATGCCCCGTTGAAGAGAGGTGGAGGTCACAGTAGCTTAACAAGACGGCTTTAATGCCTCTTGGAGGACTGGTGGAGGTCGCAGTGGAATAAAAAGACAATACCAAATGCCCCTTGGAAGAGCTGTGGAGTTCTGAGTTGTTTAACCAGATGGTTTTATTGCCCCTTGGAAGAGACGTGGAGATCATAGTAGATTAACAAGACGGTTTTAATGCCCCTTGGAAAAGTGGTGGAGGTCACAGAGGATTTAAAGGACAATATCAATGCCCCGTGGAAGACACGTGGAGGTCACAGTAGCTTAACAAGACAGTTTTAATGCCCCTTGAAGAGTGGTGGAGGTCGCAGTGGAATAAAAAGACAATATCAATGCCCCTTGAAAGAGTGGTGGAGGTTACAGTGAAATAAAAAGACAATATCAATGCCTCTTGAAAGAGCTATGGAGTTCAGAGTTGTTTAACCAGATGGTTTTAATGCCCCTTGGAAGAGTGGTGAATGTCGCAGTGCATTAAAAAGACAATATTAATACTCCTTGGAAGAATGGTGGACGTTACAGTGGAATAAAAAGACAATATCAATGCCACTTGGAAGAGCTGTGGAGTTCAGAGTGGTTTAAATTGACGGTTTTAATGCACCTTGGAAGAGATTTGGAGGTCACAGTAGTTTAACAATACGGTTTTGATGCCCCTTGGAAGAGTGGTGGAGGTCGCAGTGGATTAAAAAGACAATAACATTGCCACTTGGAAGAGTGGTGAAGGTCCCAGTGGAATAAAAAGACAATATCAATGCCCCTTGGAAGAGTGGTGGAGGTTACAGTGGAATAAAAAGACAATATCAATGCCCCGTGAAAGAGACGTGGAGGTCACAGTAGCTTAACAAGACGGTTTTAATGCCCCTTGGAAGAGAGGTGGAAGTTGCAGTGGAATAAAAAGACAATATCAATGCCCCTTGGAATAGTGCTGGAGGTTAAATTGGAAAAAAAAGACAATATCAATGCCCCCTTCAAGAGCTGTGGAGCTCAGAGTGGTTTAAATTGACGGTTTTAATGCCCCTTGGAAGGGACATGGAGGTGACAATAGCTTAACAAGACGGTTTTAATGCCCCTTGGAAAAGTGGTGGAGGTCGCAATTGATTAAAAAGACAATATGAATGCCCCTTGGAAGAGTGGTGGAGGTTACAGTGGAATAAAAAGACAATAGCAATGCCCCCTGGAAGAGTGGTGAAGGTTACAGTTGAATAAAAAGACAATATCAATGCCCCTTGGAAGAGTGATGGAGGTTACAGTGGAATAAAAAGACAATATCAATGCCCCTTGGAACAGTTGTGGAGGTTACAGTTAAAATAAAGACAGTATCAATGCCCCGTGGAAGAGATGTGGAGGTCACAATAGATTAACAAGATGGTTTTAATGCCCCTTGGAAGAGTGGTGGAGGTCGCAGTGGATTAAAAAGACAATATCAAAGAGCCTTGGAAGTGTGGTGGAGGTCGCAGTGGAATAAAATGACATTATAAATGACCCTTGGAAGAGTGGTGGAGGTCGCAGTGGAATAAAAAGACATTATAAATGCCCCATGGAAGAGTGGTGGAGGTCGTAGTGGAATAAAAAGACAATATCAATGCCCCTTGGACGAGTGGTGGAGGTTACAGTGGAATAAAAAGACTGTTTTAATGCCCCGTTGAAGAGACGTCGAGGTCACAGTAGCTTAACAAGACGGTTTTAATGCCTCTTGGAGGACTGGTGGAGGTCGCAGTGGAATAAAAAGACAATACAAAATGCCCCTTGGAAGAGCTGTGGAGTTCTGAGTTGTTTAACCAGATGGTTTTATTGCCCCTTGGAAGAGACGTGGAGATCATAGTAGATTAACAAGACGGTTTTAATGCCCCTTGGAAAAGTGGTGGAGGTCACAGAGGATTTAAAGGACAATATCAATGCCCCGTGGAAGACACGTGGAGGTCACAGTAGCTTAACAAGACAGTTTTAATGCCCCTTGAAGAGTGGTGGAGGTCGCAGTGGAATAAAAAGACAATATCAATGCCCCTTGAAAGAGTGGTGGAGGTTACAGTGAAATAAAAAGACAATATCAATGCCTCTTGAAAGAGCTATGGAGTTCAGAGTTGTTTAACCAGATGGTTTTAATGCCCCTTGAAAGAGTGGTGAATGTCGCAGTGCATTAAAAAGACAATATTAATACTCCTTGGAAGAATGGTGGACGTTACAGTGGAATAAAAAGACAATATCAATGCCACTTGGAAGAGCTGTGGAGTTCAGAGTGGTTTAAATTGACGGTTTTAATGCACCTTGGAAGAGATTTGGAAGTCACAGTAGTTTAACAATACGGTTTTGATGCCCCTTGGAAGAGTGGTGGAGGTCGCAGTGGATTAAAAAGACAATAACATTGCCACTTGGAAGAGTGGTGAAGGTCCCAGTGGAATAAAAAGACAATATCAATGCCCCTTGGAAGAGTGGTGGAGGTTACAGTGGAATAAAAAGACAATATCAATGCCCCGTGAAAGAGACGTGGAGGTCACAGTAGCTTAACAAGATGGTTTTAATGCCCCTTGGAAGAGAGGTGGAAGTTGCAGTGGAATAAAAAGACAATATCAATGCCCCTTGGAATAGTGCTGGAGGTTACATTGGAAAAAAAAGACAATATCAATGCCCCTTTCAAGAGCTGTGGAGCTCAGAGTGGTTTAAATTAACGGTTTTAATGCCCCTTGGAAGGGACGTGGAGGTGACAATAGCTTAACAAGACGGTTTTAATGCCCCTTGGAAAAGTGGTGGAGGTCGCAATTGATTAAAAAGACAATATGAATGCCCCTTGGAAGAGTGGTGGAGGTTACAGTGGAATAAAAAGACAATAGCAATGCCCCCTGGAAGAGTGGTGAAGGTTACAGTTGAATAAAAAGACAATATCAATGCCCCTTGGAAGAGTGATGGAGGTTAGAGTGGAATAAAAAGGCAATATCAATGCCCCTTGGAACAGTGGTGGAGGTTACAGTTAAAAGAAAGACAATATCAATGCCCCTTGGAAGAGATGTGGAGGTCAAATAAGGTTAACAAGACGGTTTTAATGCCCCTTGGAAGAGTGGTGGAGGTCGCAGTGAATTAAAAGGACAATATCAATGAGCCTTGGAAGAGTGGTGGAGGTCGCAGTGGAATAAAAAGACATTATAAATGCCCCATGGAAGAGTGGTGGAGGTCGTAGTGGAATAAAAAGACAATATCAATGCCCCTTGGACGAGTGGTTGAGGTTACAGTGGAATAAAAAGACTGTTTTAATGCCCCGTTGAAGAGAGGTGGAGGTCACAGTAGCTTAACAAGACGGCTTTAATGCCTCTTGGAGGACTGGTGGAGGTCGCAGTGGAATAAAAAGACAATACCAAATGCCCCTTGGAAGAGCTGTGGAGTTCTGAGTTGTTTAACCAGATGGTTTTATTGCCCCTTGGAAGAGACGTGGAGATCATAGTAGATTAACAAGACGGTTTTAATGCCCCTTGGAAAAGTGGTGGAGGTCACAGAGGATTTAAAGGACAATATCAATGCCCCGTGGAAGACACGTGGAGGTCACAGTAGCTTAACAAGACAGTTTTAATGCCCCTTGAAGAGTGGTGGAGGTCGCAGTGGAATAAAAAGACAATATCAATGCCCCTTGAAAGAGTGGTGGAGGTTACAGTGAAATAAAAAGACAATATCAATGCCTCTTGAAAGAGCTATGGAGTTCAGAGTTGTTTAACCAGATGGTTTTAATGCCCCTTGGAAGAGTGGTGAATGTCGCAGTGCATTAAAAAGACAATATTAATACTCCTTGGAAGAATGGTGGACGTTACAGTGGAATAAAAAGACAATATCAATGCCACTTGGAAGAGCTGTGGAGTTCAGAGTGGTTTAAATTGACGGTTTTAATGCACCTTGGAAGAGATTTGGAGGTCACAGTAGTTTAACAATACGGTTTTGATGCCCCTTGGAAGAGTGGTGGAGGTCGCAGTGGATTAAAAAGACAATAACATTGCCACTTGGAAGAGTGGTGAAGGTCCCAGTGGAATAAAAAGACAATATCAATGCCCCTTGGAAGAGTGGTGGAGGTTACAGTGGAATAAAAAGACAATATCAATGCCCCGTGAAAGAGACGTGGAGGTCACAGTAGCTTAACAAGACGGTTTTAATGCCCCTTGGAAGAGAGGTGGAAGTTGCAGTGGAATAAAAAGACAATATCAATGCCCCTTGGAATAGTGCTGGAGGTTACATTGGAAAAAAAAGACAATATCAATGCCCCCTTCAAGAGCTGTGGAGCTCAGAGTGGTTTAAATTGACGGTTTTAATGCCCCTTGGAAGGGACGTGGAGGTGACAATAGCTTAACAAGACGGTTTTAATGCCCCTTGGAAAAGTGGTGGAGGTCGCAATTGATTAAAAAGACAATATGAATGCCCCTTGGAAGAGTGGTGGAGGTTACAGTGGAATAAAAAGACAATAGCAATGCCCCCTGGAAGAGTGGTGAAGGTTACAGGTGAATAAAAAGACAATATCAATGCCCCTTGGAAGAGTGATGGAGGTTACAGTGGAATAAAAAGACAATATCAATGCCCCTTGGAACAGTTGTGGAGGTTACAGTTAAAATAAAGACAGTATCAATGCCCCGTGGAAGAGATGTGGAGGTCACAATAGATTAACAAGATGGTTTTAATGCCCCTTGGAAGAGTGGTGGAGGTCGCAGTGGATTAAAAAGACAATATCAAAGAGCCTTGGAAGTGTGGTGGAGGTCGCAGTGGAATAAAATGACATTATAAATGACCCTTGGAAGAGTGGTGGAGGTCGCAGTGGAATAAAAAGACAATATCAATGCCCCGTGGAAGAGATGTGGAGTTCAGAGTGGTATAACCAGACGGTTTTAACAATTCTTGGAAGAGACGTGGAGGTCACAGTAGCTTATCAAGACGGTTTTAATGCCTCTTGGAGGACTGGTGGAGGTCTCAGTGGAATAAAATGACAATATCAATGCCGCTTGGAAGAGTGGTGGAGGTTACAGTGGAATAAAAAGACAATAATAATGCCCCTTGGAAGAGCTGTGGAGTTCAGAGTGGTATAACCAGACGGTTTTAACGATCCTTGGAAGAGACGTGGAGGTCACAGTAACTTAACAAGACGGTTTTAATGCCCCTTGGAAGAGTGGTGGAGGTCGAAGTGGATTAAAAAGACAATGTCAATGCTCCTTGAAGTAAAGTGGTTGAAGTCTCAGTGGAATAAAAAGACAATATCAATGCACCTTGGAAGAGTGTTGGAGGTTCCAGTGGAATAAAAACACAATATCAATGCCCATTGGAAGTGACATGGAGGTCACAGTAGCTTAAAAAGACTTTTTTAATGCCCCTTGGAAAAGTGGTGGAGGTCGCAGAGGAATAAAAAGACAATATCAATGCCCCTTGGAAGAGTGGTAGAGGTTACAGTGGAATAAAAAGACAATATCAATGCCCCTTGGACGTTCTGTGGAGTTCAGATTGGTTTAACCATACGGTTTTAATGCCCATTGGAAGAGACATTGAGGTCACAGTAGCTTAACAAGATGGTTTTAATGCCACATGGAAGAGTGGTGGAGGTTGCAGTGGATTAAATAGACAATATCAATAGCCCGAGGAAGAGTGGTGGAGGTCGAAGTGGAATAAAAAGACAATATCAATGCCCCGTGGAAGAGACGTGGAGGTCACAGTAGCTTAAGAAGATGTTTTTAATGCCCTTTGGAAGAGTGGTGGAGGTCGCAGTGGATTAAAAAGACAATATCAATGCCCATTGGAAAGTGGTGGAGGTTAGAGTGGAATAAAAAAACAATACCAATGCCCCTTGGAAGAGCTGTGGAGTTCAGAGTGGTTTAAACAGACGCTTTTAATGCCCATTGGAAGTGACGTGGAGGTCACAGTAGCTTAAAAAGACATTTTTAATGCCCCTTGGAAAAGTGGTGGAGGTCGCAGTGGATTAAAAAGACAATATCAATGCCCCTTGGAAGAATGATGGAGGTCGCAGTGGAATAAAAAGACAACATCAATGCCCCTTGGTAGAGTGGTGGAGGTTACAGTGGAATTTAAATACAATATCAATGCCCCGTGGAAGAGATGTGGAGGTCACTGTAGCTTAACAAGACTGTTTTAATGCCCCTTGGAAGAATGGTGGAGGTCGCAGTGGAATAAAAAGACAATGCCAATGCCCCTTGGAAGAGTGGTGGAGGTTAGAGTGGAATAAAAATACAATACCAATGCCCCTTGGAAGAGCTGTGGAGTACAGAGTGCTTTAACCAGATGGTTTTAATGCCCATTGGAAGTGACGTGGAGGTCACAGTAGCTTAAAAAGACGTTTTTAATGCCCCTTGGAAAAGTGGTGGAGGTCGCAGTGGAATAAAAAGACAATAGCAATGCCCCTTGGAAGAGTGGTGGAGGTGGTAGTGGAATAAAAAGACAATATCAATGCCCCTTGGAAGAATGATGGAGGTCGTAGTGGAATAAAAAGACAATGTCAATGCCCCTTGGAAGAGTGGTGGAGGTTAGAGTGGAATAAAAAGACAATACCAATGCCCCTTGAAAGAGCTGTGGAGTTCAGAGTGGTTTAACCAGATGGTTTTATTGCCCCTTGGAAGAGACGTGGAGGTCACAGTAGATTAACAAGACAGTTTTAATGCCCCTTGGAAAAGTGGTGGAGGTCACAGAGGATTAAAAAGACAATATCAATGCCCCGTGGAAGATACGTGGAGGTCACAGTAGCTTAACAAGACAGTTTTTATTCCCTTGGAAGAGTGGTGGAGGTGGCAGTGGAATAAAAAGACAATAGCAATGCCCCTTGGAAGAGTGGTGGAGGTGGTAGTGGAATAAAAAGACAATATCAATGCCCCTTGGAAGAATGATGGAGGTCGTAGTGGAATAAAAAGACAATGTCAATGCCCCTTGGAAGAGTGGTGGAGGTTAGAGTGGAATAAAAAGACAATACCAATGCCCCTTGAAGAGCTGTGGAGTTCAGAGTGGTTTAACCAGATGGTTTTATTGCCCCTTGGAAGAGACGTGGAGGTCACAGTAGATTAACAAGACAGTTTTAATGCCCCTTGGAAAAGTGGTGGAGGTCACAGAGGATTAAAAAGACAATATCAATGCCCCGTGGAAGATACGTGGAGGTCACAGTAGCTTAACAAGACAGTTTTTATTCCCTTGGAAGAGTGGTGGAGGTGGCAGTGGAATAAAAAGACAATATCAATGCCCCTTGAAAGAGCTATGGAGTTCAGAATGGTTTAACCAGATGGTTTTAATGAAACTTGGAAGAGACGTGGAGGTCACAGTAGCTTAACAAGACTGTTTTATTGCCTCTTGGAAGAGTGGTGGAGGTCGCAGTGGATTAAAAAGACAATATCAATGCACCTTAGAAGAGAGGCGGAAGTCGCAGTGGAACAAAAAGACAATATCAATGCCCCGTGGAATAGACATGGACGTTACAGTAGCTAAACAAGATGTTTTTAATGCACCTTGGGAGAGTGGTGTAAGTCATAGTGGAATAAAAATACAATATTATTGACCCTTGAAAGAGTTCTGTAGGTTACAGTGGAGTAAAAAGACAATATCAATGCCTCTTGCAAGAGCTGTGGAGTTCAGAGTGGTTTAAAGTGACGGATTTAATGCACCTTGGAAGAGAAGTGGAGGTCACAGTAGTTTAACAATACGGTTTTAATGCCCCTTGGAAGAGTGGTGGAGGTCGCAGTGGATTAAAAAGACAATAACAATGCCACTTGGAACAGTGGTGAAGGTCCCATTGGAATAAAAAGACAATATCAATGCCCCTTGGAAGAGTGGTGGAGGTTACAGTGGAATAAAAAGACAATATCAATGCCCCGTGAAAGAGACGTGGAGGTCACAGTAGCTTAACAAGACGGTTTTAATGCCCCTTGGAAGAGAGGTGGAAGTTGCAGTGGATTAAAAAGGCAATATCAATGCCCCTTGGAAGAGTGCTGGAGGTTACATTGGAAAAAAAAGACATTATCAATGCCCCTTGCAAGAGCTGTGGAGTTCAGAGAGGTTTAAATTGATGGTTTTAATGCCCCTTGGAAGGTACGTGGAGGTGACAGTAGCTTAACAAGACGGTTTTAAAGCCCCTTGGAAAAGTAGTGGAGGTCGCAGTGGATTAAAAAGACTATATGAATGCCCCTTGGAAGAGTGATGGAGGTTACAGTGGAATAAAAAGACAATATCAATGCCCCTTGGAAGAGTGGTGAAGGTTACAGTTGAATAAAAAGACAATATCAATGCTGCTTGGAAGTGTGATGGAGGTTACAGTGGAATAGAAAGACAGTATCAATGCCCTTTGGAACAGTTTTGGAGGTTACAATTAAAAGAAAGACAATATCAATGCCCCGTGGAAGAGATGTGGAGGTCAAAACAGCTTAACAAGACGGTTTTAATGCCCCTTGGAAGAGTGTTGGAGGTCGCAGTGGATTAAAAATACAATATCAATGAGCCTTGGAAGAGTGGTGGAGGTCACAGTGGAATAAAAAGACATTATAAATGCGCCTTGGAAGAGTGGTGGAGGTCGGAGTGGAATAAAAAGACAATATCAATGCCCCTTGGACGAGTGGTGGAGGTTACAGTGGAATAAAAAGACAGTTTCAATGCCCCTTTGAAGAGACGTGGAGGTCACAGTAGCTTAACAAGACGGTTTTAATGCCTCTTGGAGGACTGGTGGAGGTCGCAGTGGAATAAAAAGACAATGTCAATGCCCATTGGAAGAGTGGTGGAGGTTAGAGTGGAATAAAAAGACAATACTAATGCCCCTTGGAAGAGCTGTGGAGTTCAGAGTGGTTTAACCAGATAGTTTTAATGCCCCTTGGAAGAGACGTGGAGGTCACAGTAGCATAACAAGACGGTTTTAATGACCCTTGGAAGAGTGGTGGAGTTCGCAGTGGATTAAAAAGACAATATCATTGCCCCTTGGTAGAGTGGTGGAGGTGGCAGTGGAATATAAAGATAATATCAATGCCCCGTGGAAGGGACGTGGAGGTCACAGTAGCTTAACAAGATGGTTTTAATGCCCCTTGGAAGAGTGGTGGAGGTTGCAGGCGATTAAAAAGACAATAACAATGCCCATTGGAAGAGTGGTGAAGGTCGCAGTGGAATAAAAAGACAATATCAATGCCCCTTGGAAGAGTGCTGGAGGTTACATTGGAAAAAAAAGACATTATCAATGCCCCTTGCAAGAGCTGTGGAGTTCAGAGTCATTTAAATTAACGGTTTTCATGCCCCTTGGAAGGTACGTGGAGGTGACAGTAGCTTAACAAGACGTTTTTCATGCCCCTTGGAAAAGTAGTGGAGGTCGCAGTGGATTAAGAAGACAATATGAATGCCCCTTGGAAGAGTGGTGGAGGTTACAGTGGAATAAAAAGACAATATCAATGCCCCTTGGAAGAGTGGTGAAGGTTACAGTTGAATAAAAAGACAATATCAATGCCGCTTGGAAGAATGATGGAGGTTACAGTGGAATAAAAAGACAATATCAATGCCCCTTGGAACAGTGGTGGAGGTTACAGTTAAAAGAAAGACAATATCAATGCCCCGTGGAAGAGATGTGGAGGTCACAAGAGCTTAACAAGACGGTTTTAATGCCCCTTAGTAGAGTGGTGGAGGTCGCATTGGATTAAAAAGACAATATCAATGAGCCTTGGAAGAGTGGTGGAGGTCGCAGTGGAATAAAAAGACATTATAAATGCGCCTTGGAAGAGTGGTGGAGGTCGCAGTGGAATAAAAAGACAATATCAATGCCCCTTAGATGAGTGGTGGAGCTTACAGTGGAATAAAAAGACAGTTTCAATTCCCTGCTGAAGAGACGTGGAGGTCACAGTAGCTTAACAAGACGGTTTTAATCCCCCTTGGAAGAGTCGTGGACGTAGCAGAGGAATAAAAAGACAATATCAATGCACTTGGAAGAGTGCAGAAGGTTACAATGGAATAAAAATACATTGTCAATGCCCCATGGAAAAACTGTGGAGCTCAGAGCGGTTTAACCAGACGGTTTTAATGCCCTTTGGAAGAGACTTGGAGTTCACAGTAGCTTAACAAGACGGTTTTAATACCCAATGGAAGAGTGGTGAAGGTCGTAGTGGATATAAAAGACAATATCAAAGCCCCTTGGAAGAGTGGTGGAGGTCGCAGTGGAAAACAGAGACAATATCAATGCCCCTTGGAAGAGTGGTGGAGGTTACAGTCGAATAAAAAGACAATATCAATGCCTCTTGGAAGAGCTGTGGAGTACAGAGTGGTTTAACCAGACAGTTTAATGCCCCTTGGAAGAGACGTGGAGGTCACAGTAGCTTATCAAGACTGGTTTAATGCCCCTTGGAAGAGTGGTGGAGGTCGCAGTGGATTAAAAAGACAATATCAATGCCCCTTAGAAGAGAGGTGGAGGTCGCAGTGGAATAAATAGACAATATCAATTTCCCTTGGAAGAGATGTGGAGGTCGCAGTGGAATAAAAAGACAATATCAATGCCTCGTAGAAGAGACTTGGAGGTCACAGTAGCTTAACAAGATGGCTTTAATGCCCCTTGGAAGAGAGGTGGAGGTCGCAGTGGAATAAAAAGACAATATCAATGCCCCTTGGAAGAGTGGTGGAGGTTACAGTGGAATAAAATGACAATATCAATGACCCTTGGAAGAGTGGTGGAGGTCGCAGTGGAATAAAAAGACAATATTAATGCCCCTTGGAAGAGTGGTGGAGGTCGCAGTAAAATAAAAAGACAATATCAATGCCCCCTGGAAGAGTAGTGGAGGTTACAGTGGAATAAAATGACAATATCAATGCACCTTGGAAGAGCTGTGGAGTTCACAGTGGTTTAACCAGAAGGTTTTAAGGCACCGTGGAATAGACGTGGTGGTCACAGTAGCTAAACAAGACGGTTCTAATGCTTCTTGGAAGAGTGATGGAGGTCGCAGTGGATTAAAAAGACAAAATCAACGCCCCTTGGAATAGTGGTGGAGGTTACAGTGGAATAAAAAGACCATATCAATGAATCTTCCAAGAGCTGTGGAGTTCAGAGTGGTTTAAATTGACGATTTTAATGCACCTTGGAAGAGAAGTGGAGGTCACAGTAGCTTAAAAAGACGGTTTTAATGCCCCTTTGAAGAGTGGTGGAGGTTACAGTCATATAAAAAGACAATATCAATGCCTCTTGGAAGAGCTGTGGAGTCCAGAGTGGTTTAACCAGACGGTTTTAATGCCCCTTGGAAGAGACGTGGAGGTCACAGTAGCTTATCAAAACTGTTTTAATGCCCCTTGGAAGAGTGGTGGAGGTCACAGTGGATTAAAAAGACAATATCAATTCCCCTTGGAAGAGTGGTGGAGGTGGCAGTGGAATAAAAAGACAATATCAATGCCTCGTGGAAGAGACTTAGAGGTCACAGTAGCTTAACAAGATGGTTTTAATGCCCCTTGGAAGAGAGGTGGAGGTCGCAGTGGAATAAAAAGACAATATCAATGACCGTTGGAAGAGTGGTGGAGGTCGCAGTGGAAAAAAAAGACAATATTAATGCCCCTTGGAAGAGTGGTGGAGGTCGCAGTAAAATAAAAAAACAATATCAATGCCCCTTTGAAGAGTGGTGGAGGTTACAGTGGAATAACAAGACACTATCAATGCCCCTTGGAAGAGCTGTGGAGTTGACAGTGGTTTTACCAGAAGGTTTTAAGGCACCGTGGAATAGACGTGGAGGTCACAGTAGCTAAACAAGACGGTTTTAATGCTTCTTGGAAGAGAGATGGAGGTCGCAGTGGATTAAAAAGACAATATCAATGCCTCTTGCAAGAGCTGTGGAGTTCAGAGTGGTTTAAATTGATGGTTTTAATGCCCCTTGGAAGAGACGTGGAGATCACAGTAGCTTAACAAGACGGTTTTAATGCCCCTTGGAAAAGTGGTGGAGGTCACAGTGAATTAAAAAGAGAATATCAATGCCCATTGGAAGAGTGCTGGAGGTCGCAGTGGAATAAAAAGACAATATCAGTGCCCCTTGGAAGAGTGGTGGAGGTTACAGTGGTATAAAAAGACAATATCAATGACCCTTGGAAGAGTGGTGGAGGTCGCAGTGGAAAAAAAAGACAATATTAATGCCCTTGGAAGAGTGGTGGAGGTCGCAGTAAAATAAAAAGACAATGTCAATGCCCCTTGGAAGAGTGGTGGAGGTTACAGTGGAATAAAAAGACAATATCAATGCCTCTTGCAAGAGCTGTGGAGTTCAGAGTGGTTTAAATTGATGGTTTTAATGCCCCTTGGAAGAGACGTGGAGGTCACAGTAGCTTAACAAGACGGTTTTAATGCCCCTTGGAAAAGTGGTGGAGGTTGAAGTGGATTAAAAAGACAATATAAATGCCCCTTGAAAGAGTGGTGGAGGTTCCAGTGGAATAAAAAGACTATATCAATACCCCTTGGAAGAGTAGTGGAGGTAGCAGTGGAATAAAAAGATAATATCAATTTCCCTTGGAAGAGTGGTGGAGGTTACAGTGGAATGAAAAGACAATATCAATGCCCCTTGGAAGAGCTATGGAGTTCAGAGAAGTTAAACCAGGCGGTTTTAATGCCCCTTGGAAGTGATGTGGAGGTCACAGTAGCTTAACAAAATGATTTTAATGCCCCTTGGAAAAGTGGTGGAGGTCGCAGTGGATTAAAAAGACAATATCAATGCCTCTTGGAAGAGTGGTGGAGGTCGCAGTATAATTAAAAGACAATATCAATGCCCCTTGGAAGAGTGGTGGAGGTCGCAGTGGAATAAAAAGACAATATCAATGCCCCTTCTAAGAGTGGTGAAGGTTACAGTGGAATAAAAAGACAATATCAATGCCCAGTGAAAGAGACGTGGATGTCACAGTAGTTTAAGAAGACGGTTTTAATGTCCCTTGGAAGAGAGGTGGAAGTCGCAGTGGAATAAAAAGACAAAATCAATGCCCCTTGGAAGAGTGCTGGAGGTTACAGTGTAATAAAAAGATAATATCAATGCCCTTTGCAAGAGTTGTGGAGTTGAGAGTGGTATAAATTGACGGTTTTAATGCCCCTTGGAAGAGACGTGGAGTTCACAGTAGATTAACAAGACTGTTTTAATGCCCCTTAGAAGAGTGGTGGAAGTCGAAGTGGATTAAAAAGACAATGTCAATGCTCCTTGAAGAAGTGATGGAAGTCTCAGTTGAATAAAAAGACAATATCAGTGTCCCTTGGAAAAGTGTTGGAGGTTACAGTGGAATAAAAAGACAATATCAATGCCCTGTGGAAGAGACATGGAGGTCACAGTAGCTTAACAAGATGGTTTTAATGTCCCATGGAACAGTGGTGGAGGTTGCAATAGAATAAAAAGACAATATCAATGTCCCTTGGAAGAGTGGTGGAGGTTACAGTGGAATAAGAGACAATATCAATGCCCAGTGAAAGAGACGTGGATGTCACAGTAGCTTAACAAGATTTTTTTAATGTCCCTTGGAAGAGAGGTGAAAGTCGCAGTGGAATAAAAAGACAATATCAATGCCCCTTGGAAGAGTGCTGGAGGTTACAGTGGAATAAAAAACAATATCAAAGCCCCTTGCAAGAGCTGTGGAGCTGAGAGTAGTTTAAATTGACGGTTTTAATGCCCCTTGGAAGAGAAGTGGAGGTTACAGTAGATTAACAAGACTTTTTTAATGCCCCTTGGAAAAGTGGTGGATGTCGAAGTGGATTAAAAAGACAATGTCAATGCCCCTTGGAAGAGTGGTGGAGGTCGCAGTGGAATAAAAAGACAATATCAATGCCACTTGGAAGAGACGTGGAGGTCACAGTAGCTTAAAAAGACTGTTTTAATGCCACAAGGAAGAATGGTGGCGGTCACAGTGGATTAAAAAGACAATATCAATGCCCCTTGGAAGAGTGGTGGAGGTAGCAGTGGAATAAAAAGACAATATCAATGCCCCTTGGAAGAGTGGTGGAGATTACAGTGGAAAAAAAAGACAATAACAATGCCCAGTGGAAGAGACGTCGAGGTCATAATAGTTTAACAAGATGGTTTTAATGCCCCTTGGAATAGTGGTGGAGGTTGCAGTGGAATTAAAAAACAATGTCAATGCCCCTTGGAAGACTGGTGGGGGTTAGAGTGGAATAAAAAGACAAAACCAATGCCCCTTAGAAGAGCTGTGGAGTTCAGAGTCGTTTAACCAGACTGTTTTGTTGCCCCTTGGAAGAGACGTGGAAGTCACAGTAGCTTAACAAGACGGTTTTAATGCCCCTTTGAAAAGTGGTGGAGGTCGCAGTGGATTAAAAAGACAATATCAATGCCCCTTGGAAGAGTTTTGGAGGTCGCAGTGGAATTAAAATACAATATCAATGCCCCGTGGAAGGGACGTGGAGGTCACAGTAGCTAACAAGAGTGGTGGTGGACACAGTTGATTTAAAAAGAGAATATCAATGCCCATTTGAAGAGTGTTGGTGGTGGCAGTGGAATAAAAAGACAATATCAGTGCCCCTTGGAAGAGTGCTGGAGGTTACAGTGGAATAAAAAGACAATATCAATGACCCTTGGATGAGTGGTGGAGGTCGCAGTGGAATAAAAAGACAATATTAATGAATCTTGGAAGAGTGGTGGAGGTCGCAGTAAAATAAAAAGACAATATCAATGCCCCTTGGAAGAGTGGTGGAGGTTACAGTGAAATAAAAAGTCAATATCAAAGCCCCTTGGAAGAGCTGTGGAGTTCACAGTGGTTTAACCAGAAGGTTTTAAGGCACCGTGGAATAGACGTGGAGGTCACAATAGATAAACAAGACGGTTTTAATGCTTCTTGGAAGAGAGATGGAGGTCGCAGTGTATTAAAAAGACAAAATCAATGCCCCTTGGAATAGTGGTGGAGGTTACAGTGGAATAAAAAGACAATATCAATGCCTCTTGCAAGAGCTGTGGAGTTCAGAGTGCTTTAAATTGATGGTTTTAATGCCCCTTGGAAGAGACGTGGAGGTCATAGTAGCTTAACAAGACGGTTTTAATGCCCCTTGGAAAAGTGGTGGAGGTTGCAGTGGAATAAAAAGAGAATATCAATGACCCCTTGGAAGAGTAGTGGAGGTCGCAGTGGAATAAAAAGATAATATCAATTTCGCTTGGAAGAATGGTGGAGGTTACAGTGGAATAAAAATACAATATCAATGCCCCTTGGAAGAGCTGTGTGTAACGGGTCTGGGAGGCGGAACCTCTGAGCTACTATACAAGGGGGCGGTCCTTGTAAGGGAGCGGGTGGCGACCAGGGAAGACGGGCAGGAAGTCACAGCAGGTGACTGGGACAGTCTCTGAGTGAACGGGCTGGAGGTCACAGCAAGTGACCGGGGCAGTCTCTGGATGAACGGGCAGATGGTCACGACAAGTGACCGGGGCAGTCTCTGGATGAACGGGCAGATGGTCACGGCAAGTGACCGGGGCAGTCTCTGGATGAACGGGCAGATGGTCACGGCAAGTGACCGGGGCAGTCTCTAGGTAATGGGTTGGTACGACCTGTGGCGGCTGATGGTAGACGTGAGCTCCCAGGTGAGCAGGCGAGAGTCTCCGGATAAACGGGTGGTCACAGTATGTGACGGCGGAGCCTCCAGGAAGACCAACAGACAGGCGGCAGATGAGCGCTCCCAGGTGAGCGGGCAGAAGTCTCTGGACAGGCGGATGGTCACAGCACGTGACGGCAGAGCCTCCAGGTAGGCTAGCAGGCAGGTAGCAGATGAGCGCTCCCAGGTGAGCGGGCAGGAGTCACTGGACAGGCAGGTGGTCACAGCACGTGACGGCGGAGCCTCCAGGTAGGCTAGCAGGCAGGTAGCAGATGTGCGCTCCCAGGTGAGCGGGCAAGCTGGTCCATAGACAGACTGACAGGAGTTAGAAGGCAGACCGTCGGACCTCAGGCAAGCAGGCAGGTAACTGATGTGCGCTCCCAGGTGAGCGGGCAGGCTGGTCCTTAGACAGACTGACAGGAGTAGTAAGGCAGACCGTCGGACCTCAGGCTAGCAGGCAGGTAGCAGGATATCAGGCAGGAATAAGACAGCAAGCTGGCAGGAATCTGGCAGGTATCTGGCAGGTAACTGGCAACGGGACCTGAGGGCTGAAGCAGAGTAGTGAACAGTGCAACAACATTGCTCGGGCACCTCCATTTTGGAGGAGGTGCCTTATATATGGTGAAGTCCTCTGGCCATTGGCCGGGGACTCCTTAGGACGGCGCGCGCGGCCCCTTTAAGAGGGAGGGAGAGCGCGCTCCCTAAGCACAGTGGCCGGGAAGGAGCGCGCGCTGCCAGCAGAGCGGGAGGAGGATGCCGGGCACGGAGCAGAGAGGTGAGGGGAACAGCGTCCCTGCCTAGCAGAGGGCAGGGACGCCGGCGCTACAGTACCCCCCCCTTTAGGCCCCCCCTTTTTTAGGCCAGACAGAAATTTAGCAAGGATAAGAGGGGCATGGATGTCCTCCCGGGGCTCCCACGTTCTCTCCTCAGGACCAAACCCCTTCCAATCTACTAGAAAAAAGGTCTTTCCTCTTACCCTTTTGGTGGCAAGAATGTTCTCTACCTCAAACTCGTCCTCAGCAGAAACCGGAGCAGGAGGCGTACCTGTAGACTTGGAAAAAGAGTTAAGTACCACAGGTTTGAGGAGAGATACATGGAAGGAGTTAGGGATCCGTAAGTTGGCCGGGAGTTTCAATTTATAGGCCACCGGGTTGATCTGACTGATGACCTCCAGAGGACCGATGAACCGAGGCCCTAACTTGTAAGAAGGTATCTTGAGTCGGACATATTTAGATGAGAGCCAGACTTTATCTCCAGGATGAAATTGTGGAGGATCCAGGCGTTTTTTGTCAGCGTGTCTTTTCATCCGTTCGAACGACTGAAGGAGTGCGGATCGGGTACTCTCCCAAATAGAGGAAAATTTGCTAACGAGAGATTCCGCAGCCGGGTTGTCCACAGAGGTGGAGACAGGAAAAGGAATCCGAGGATGCTGACCGAAGACTACAAAAAACGGGGATTTGGAGGAGGATTCGCTCTGGTGATTGTTATAAGAGAACTCGGCCCATGGTAGGAGATCCACCCAGTCTGAATGATGGGCATTAACGAAGTGCCGGAGGTAACTGGTCAGGTTCTGATTGATCCGCTCCACTTGACCATTGGACTGTGGGTGGTAAGCGGACGAGAAGTCCAGGGTGACGTCTAGCAGTTTACAAGTGGCTCTCCAGAAGCGTGAGGTGAACTGTACCCCACGATCCGACACGATGTGGAGGGGCAGGCCATGAAGACGAAAGATGTGACGTATAAAGTCTTTAGCTAGCTCGGGTGCAGACGGGAGGCCTGGCAGGGGAACGAAATGAGCCATCTTGGAGAAGCGGTCAGCGACCACCCAAATGACCGTACAACCGGCAGAGACTGGGAGGTCAGTTATAAAGTCCATTGCTATATGCTGCCAGGGGGCAGCAGGTACAGGAAGCGGAAGGAGGCGACCGGCTGGCAGATGTCTCGGAACCTTGTTGCGGGCGCAGGACACACAGGCAGAAACAAAGTCTATTACGTCCTTGTGCAGGGTAGGCCACCAGTAGTGCCGGGTAATAAGCTGGAGGGTCTTTTTCTGACCGGCATGGCCAGCCAGTTTAGACGAGTGACCCCAGTGAAGGATCTTCTCCCGATCAGGTACTGATACGAACGTCTTTCCGGGAGGGAGACGATTTAGACTCAAGGGAGCCACCTGCATTACTCTGGCGGGATCGATGATGTGTTTCGGATCTTCCTCGAGATCAGACACCAGAAAGGATCGAGACAAGGCGTCCGCCTTGACGTTTTTGTCAGCCGGGCGAAAATGAAGAACAAAATCAAAGCGAGCAAAAAACAAGGACCACCGGGCTTGGCGCGGGTTAAGTCTCTGGGCATGCTGGAGGTAAGCCAAGTTCTTGTGGTCAGTGTAAATTATTACCGGGTGAAGAGCCCCCTCGAGCAGGTAACGCCACTCCTCCAATGCCAGTTTGATGGCCAATAACTCTCGGTCTCCTATGGAATAATTGCGCTCTGAGGAGGAGAAGAGTTTAGAGAAGAAGCCGCAAGTTACCATCCTCCCGGAAGATGATTTTTGTGTAAGTACCGCTCCGGCTCCAGAGGAGCAGGCGTCAACTTCCAGGAAGAACTGCTTGTTGCCGTCCGGGCGATGCAGCACCGGGGCGGAAGAGAAGGCCTGTTTTAAGGAAAGAAAGGCCTCCTCTGCTTCGGGCGGCCACTCTTTGGGATTAGTACCCTTACGGGTGAGCGCGGAAATTGGGGCAGTCCGGGAAGAGAAGTGTGGTATGAAGAGGCGGTAGTAGTTGGCGAAGCCCAGGAACCGCTGAATGGCCTTCAACCCCTCCGGTCGAGGCCATTTCTCGATGGCAGACAGTTTCTCTGGATCCACTCGTAGGCCGGTCTGAGAAATAATGTAGCCCAAAAACGGAAGCGAGGTCTGCTCAAAGAGGCACTTCTCGTATTTAGCGAAGAGGTGATTCTGCCTGAGCCTGAGCAGGACCTGACGAACGTCCCTCCGGTGAGTCTGGAGATCCGGAGAGAAGACCAAGATGTCGTCCAGGTACACCACTACGCAGGAGTAGAGAAGGTCCCGGAAGATGTCATTGACCAACTCTTGAAAGACGGCAGGAGCGTTACACAGACCAAAGGGCATTACCAGATATTCATAGTGGTCGTCCCGGGTGTTGAATGCCGTCTTCCATTCATCCCCCTGACGGATACGAACCAGGTTGTACGCCCCACGGAGGTCCAGTTTGGTGAAGATTCTAGCCCCCCTCAGACGATCAAATAACTCCGGAATGAGCGGAAGGGGGTACTTATTCTTCACCGTGATCTGGTTAAGGCCTCTATAGTCTATACAGGGACGGAGAGAGCCGTCCTTCTTTTTGACGAAAAAGAAGCCTGCTCCCGCCGGGGAGGTAGATTTCCAGATGAATCCCCTGGCCAGATTCTTCTCAATATATTCGGACATCGACCGGGTCTCAGCAGCGGATAATGGATAAATACGCCCACGGGGAGGAGTAGTACCGGGTAACAGGTCGATAGGGCAGTCGTATGGTCTATGAGGGGGTAGTGTCTCTGCCTCCTTTTTATTAAAGATATCAGCATAAGACCAATAAGGAATCGGAAGTCCAGGTAGATTAGCTGGGGTAGGAGAAGGACGGACGGGATGGACGGGAACCAGACAGGTCTTATGGCAGTCCTGTCCCCAGCGAAGGACCTCTCCGGTCTGCCAGTCAAGCACGGGTGCATGTCTCTGGAGCCAAGGTAGACCTAGCAAGAGGGCGTGAGAGAGTCCAGGCTGAACATGAAAGGAGATACTCTCAGAATGCAGCATTCCCACCTGCAGAGTAATGGATTCGGTGATGAGTTGGATGGGGCGTGGTAAGAGGCCCCCATCCACAGCAGCAACAGACAAGGGTACAGCCAGAGGTTTGGTGGGGATGCGGTATTTCTCTACCAGGGACTGTGAAATAAGATTCCCGGCTGCTCCAGAGTCAAGTTGGGCTAGTTCGAAATAACGGTTCTCCCCGCAGACGATTGAGACTGACAGCAGCAGAGATGGAGAGGATTTATTCTTGTCTAGGTCGACCTCTCTGAGCGAACCTAGACACAGGCGTTTCCCGACCTCTCCAGGCAGGCACGGATCCGGTGCTCCTTACTGCCACAGTAGAAGCAGCTCCCCTCGGCACGGCGTAAGTCCTGACGGGTTTTGACCATCTTGGTCTGGTTGACCTGCATAGGCTCAGGAGAGTGTACCTGGGTAGAGACGGAGGGAGTGAAGGGTTTCTGAAAAGTAGGAGCTAGACGTGGAAACCTCCTCTCACGGGTGACCTCTTTGGCACGCTCCTGGAACCGTAGGTCAATCCGGGTGGCAAGAGTTATTAGGTCATCGAGAGTGGTAGGAATGTCCCGACCGGCAAGTTCATCTTTAATACGGCGGGACAGACCCTCCCAGAAGACGGATACCAGAGCGTCGTTATCCCAGGCCAGCTCCGAGGCAAGGGTACGGAACCGTATGGCATATTGGCCCACGGTGAGACTTCCCTGACGGAGGCGTAGCAGTGATGATGCGGATGAGGTCTTCCGTCCGGGTTCGTCGAAGACTTTCCGGAAAGCCGTGAGAAAAGCAGGCAAGTTGGACACCAGGGGGTCTCCTCTCTCCCATAGAGGATTTAGCCAGGCCAGGGCCTCCCCGGTGAGATGGGACATGATGAAGGCAATTTTGGCCCGGTCGGAGTTAAACTGGTGGGACAATAGTTCAAAGTGCAGGGTGCACTGATTTATGAAGCCCCGAGCCTGGGCGGAGTCGCCTCCGAAGCGAGGAGGTGCAGAAAGCCGGGGTCCGGGGTAGGATACCATGGTATTAGTGGGCAGCGGAGCTGCCGGATTGCGAGTCATGGCACTGGCGGAGGTTGCTGGCGGAGCAGTCAGAGTGTCCAGGCGAGAATTGACATTCCGCAGGTGACCCAGGATGGACTCCTGTTGGGACCTTTGACGGGACAGTTCATGACACAGGTCCGAGAGCGAGGGAGCTTGGGTGCCACCGGGTTCCATGGCCCGAGCAAACTGTAACGGGTCTGGGAGGCGGAACCTCTGAGCTACTATACAAGGGGGCGGTCCTTGTAAGGGAGCGGGTGGCGACCAGGGAAGACGGGCAGGAAGTCACAGCAGGTGACCGGGACAGTCTCTGAGTGAACGGGCTGGAGGTCACGGCAAGTGACCAGGGCAGTCTCTGGATGAACGGGCAGGAGGTCACGGCAAGTGACCGGGGCAGTCTCTGGATGAACGGGCAGATGGTCACGGCAAGTGACCGGGGCAGTCTCTGGATGAACGGGCAGATGGTCACGGCAAGTGACCGGGGCAGTCTCTGGATGAACGGGCAGATGGTCACAGCAAGTGACCGGGGCAGTCTCTAGGTAAAGGGTTGGTACGACCTGTGGCGGCTGATGGTAGACGTGAGCTCCCAGGTGAGCAGGCGAGAGTCTCCGGATAAACGGTTGGTCACAGCATGTGACGGCGGAGCCTCCAGGAAGACCAACAGACAGGCGGCAGATGAGCGCTCCCAGGTGAGCAGGCAGAAGTCTCTGGACAGGCGGATGGTTACAGCACGTGACGGCAGAGCCTCCAGGTAGGCTAGCAGGCAGGTAGCAGATGAGCGCTCCCAGGTGAGCGGGCAGGAGTCACTGGACAGGCAGGTGGTCACAGCACGTGACGGTGGAGCCTCCAGGTAGGCTAGCAGGCAGGTAGCAGATGTGCGCTCCCAGGTGAGCGGGCAAGCTGGTCCATAGACAGACTGACAGGAGTTGGAAGGCAGACCGTCGGACCTCAGGCAAGCAGGCAGGTAGCTGTTGTGCGCTCCCAGGTGAGCGGGCAAGCTGGTCCTTAGACACACTGACAGGAGTTGTAAGGCAGACCGTCGGACCTCAGGCTAGCAGGCAGGTAGCAGAATATCAGGCAGGAATAAGACAGCAAGCTGGCAGGAATCTGGCAGGTGTCTGGCAGGTAACTGGCAACGGGACCTGAGGGCTGAAGCAGAGTAGTGAACAGTGCAACAACATTGCTCGGGCACCTCCATTTTGGAGGAGGTGCCTTATATATGGTGAAGTCCTCCGGCCATTGGCCGGGGACTCCTTAGGACGGCGAGCGCGGCCCCTTTAAGAGGGAGGGAGAGCGCGCGCGCGCGCCCTAAGCACAGTGGCCGGGAAGGAGCGCGCGCTGCCAGCAGAGCGGGAGGAGGACGCCGGACACGGAGCAGAGAGGTGAGGGGAACAGCGTCCCTGCCTAGCAGAGGGCAGGGACGCCGGCGCTACACTTTGGAGTTCAGAGAAGTTAAACCAGACGGTTTTAATGCCCCTTGGAAGTGACGTGGAAGTCACAGTAGCTTAACAAAACGATTTTAATGCCCCTTGGAAAAGTGGTGGAGGTCGCAGTGGATTAAAAAGACAATATCAATGCCTCTTGGAAGAGTGGTGGAGTTCGCAGTGGAATATAAAGACAATATCATTGCCCCTTGGAAGAGTGGTGCATGTCGCAGTGGAATAAAAAGACAATATCAACGCCTCTTCTAAGAGTGGTGAAGGTTACAGTGGAATAAAAAGACACTATCAATGCCCCGTGAAAGAGAGTTGGATGTCACAGTAGCTTAAGCATACGGTGTTAATGCTAATTGGAAGAGAGGTGGAAGTCGCAGTGGAATAAAACGACAATATCAATGCCCCTTGTAAGAGTGCTGGAGGTTAGAGTGGAATAAAAAGATAATATCAATGCCCTTTGCAAGAGCTGCGGAGTTGAGAGTGGTTTAAATTGACGGTTTTAATGCCCCTTGGAAGAGACAAGGAGTGCAAAGTAGATTTACAAGACTGTTTTAATGCCCCTTGGAAGAGTGGTGGAGGTCGAAGTGGATTAAAAAGACAATGTCAATGCTCCTTGAAGGAGTGGTGGAAGTCTCAGTTGAATAAAAAGACAATATCAATGCCCCTTGGAAGAGTGTTGGAGGTTACAGTGGAATAAAAAGACAATATCAATGCCATGTGGAAGAGACATGGAGGTCACAGTAGCTTAACAAGATGGTTTTAATGTCCCATGGAAGAGTGGTGGAGGTCACAGTGGAATACAAAGACAATATCAGTGCCCCTTGGAAGAGAGGTGGAGGTTACAGTGGAATAAAAGACGATATCAATGCCCTGTGAAAGAGACGTGGATGTCACAGTAGCTTAACAAGATGGTTTTAATGTCCCTTGGAAGAGAGGTGAAAGTCGCAATGGAATAAAAAGACAATATCAATGCCCCTTGGAAGCGTGCTGGAGGTTACAGTGGAATAAAAAACAGTATCAAAGCCCCTTGCAAGAGCTGTGGAGCTGAGAGTGGTTTAAATTGACGGTTTTAATGCCCCTTGGAAGAGACATGGAGGTTACAATAGATTGACAAGACTTTTTTAATGCCACTTGGAAAAGTGGTGGAGGTCGAAGTGTATTAAAAAAACAATATCAATGCCCCTTGGAAAACTAGTGTAGGTCGCAGTGGAATAAAAAGACAATATCAATGCCCCTTGTAAGAGTGGTGGAGGTTACAGTGGAATAAAAAGACAAAGTCAATGCCCCTTGAAAGAGCTGCGGAGTTGAGAGTGGTTTAAATTGACGGTTTTAATGCTCCTTTGAAGAGACGTGGAGTTCACAGTAGATTAACAAGACTGTTTTAATTCCCCTTGGAAGAGTGGTGGAGGTCGAAGTGGATTAAAAAGACAATGTCAATGCTCCTTGAAGGAGTGGTGGAAGTCTCAGTTGAATAAAAAGACAATATCAATTCCCCATGGAAGAGTGTTGGAGGTTACAGTGGAAAAAAAAGACAATATTAATGCCCCTTGGAAGATCTTTGGAGTTCAGAGTGGTTTAACGATACGGTGTTAATGCCCGTTGAAAGAGATGTGGAGGTCACAGTAGCTTAGAAAGACGGTTTTAATGCCCCTTGGAAAAGTGGTGGAGGTCGCAGTGGATTAAAAATACAATATCAATGCCCCTTGGAAGAGTTGTGGAGGTCGCAGTGGAATTAAAATACAATATTAATGCCCAGTGGAAGGGACGTGGAGGTCACAGTAGCTAACAAGAAGGTTTTAATGCCACTTGGAAGTGTGGTGGAGGTCGCAGTGGATTAGAAAGACAATATAAATGCCCCTTGGAAGAGTGGTGTAGGTCGCAGTGGAATAAAAAGTCAATATCAATGCCCCTTGGAAGAGTGTTTGAGGTTACAGTCGAATAAAAAGACAATATCAGTGCTCCTTGGAAGAACTGTGGAGTACAGAATGGTTTAACCAGATGGTTTTATTGCCCCCTGGAAGAGACGTAGAGGTCACAGTAGCTTATCAAGACTGTTTTAATGCCCCTTAGAAGAGTGGTGAAGGTCGCAGTGGTTTAAAAAGACAATATCACTGTCCCTTAGTAGAGTGGTGGAGGTTACATTGGAATAAAAAGACAATAACAATGCCCCGTTAAATAGACATGGAGGTTACAGCAGCTTAACAAGACAGTTTTAATGCTCCTTGGGAGAGTGGTGGATGACGCAGTGGAATAAAAAGACAATATCAATGCCCCTTGGAAAAGTGGTGGAGGTCGCAGTGGAATAAAAAGACAATATCAATGCCCCGTGGAAGACATGTGGAGGTCACAGTAGCTTAACAAGACTGTTTTAATGCCCCTTGGAAGAGAGGTGGAGGTCACAGTGGATTTAAAAGAGAATATCAATGCCCATTGGAAGAGTGTTGGAGGTCGCAGTGGAATAAAAAGACAATATCAGTGACCCTTGGAAGTGGGGTGGACATTACCGTGGAATAAAAATACAATATCAATGCCCCTTGGAAGAGTGGAGGAGGTCACATTGGAATAAAAAGACAATATCAATTCCCCTTGGATGAGTGGTGGAGGTTTCAGTGGAATAGAAAGACAATATCAATGGCCCGTGGAAGAGACGTTGAGGTCACAGTAGTTCAGCAAGACGGTTTTAATGCCCCTTGGAAGAGTGGTGGAGGTCACAGTGGATTAAAAAGACAATATCAATGCCCCTTGGAAGAGTGGTGGAGGTTATAGTGGAATAAAAAGACAATAATAATGCCCCTTAGAAGAGCTGTGGAGTTCAGAGTGGAATAACCAGACGGTTTTAACACCCCTTGGAAGAGACGTGGTGGTCACAGTAACTTATCATTACGGTTTTATTGCCCCTTGGTAGAGTGGTGGAGGTCGCAGTGGGTTAAAAAGACAATATTAATGCTCCTTGGAAGAGTGGTGGAGGTTGCAGTGGAGTAAAAAAACAATATAAATGCCCCTTGGAAGATTGGTGGAGGTTATAGTTGAATAAAAAGACAATATCAATGCCCGTTCGAAGACACGTGGAGGTCACAGTAGCTTAACAAGATGGTTTTAATGCCCCTTGGAGAGGGGTGGAGTTCGCAGTGGACTAAAAAACAATATGAATGCCCCTTGGAAGAGTGGTGGAGGTCGCAGTAGAATAAAAAGACAATGTGAATGCCCCTTGGAAGAGTGGTGGAGGTTAGAGTGGAATAAAAAGACAATACAAATGCCCCTTGGAAGAGCTGTGGAGTTCAGAGTGGTTTAACCAGATGGTTTTAAAGCCCCTTGGAAGAGAAGTCGACGTCACAGTAGCATAACAAGACGGTTTTAATGCCCCTTGTAAGAGTGGTGGAGTTTGCAGTGGATTAAAAAGACAATATCAATGCCCCCTGGAAGAGTGGTGGAGGTCGCAGTGGAATAAAAAAACAATATCAATGCCCCGTGGAAGGGACCTGGAGGTCACAGTAGCTTAACAAGACGGTTTTAATGCCCCTTGTAAGAGTGGTGGAGGTTGCAGTGGATTAAAAAGACAATAACAATGCCCATTGGAAGAGAGGTGGAGGTCGAAGTGGAATAAAAAGACAAAATCAATGCCACTTGGAAGAGTGGTGGAGGTTACAGTGGAATAAAAAGACAATATCAATGCCCCTTGGAAGAGCTGTGGAGTTCAGAGTGGTTTAACCAGACGGCTTTAATGCTCCTTGGAAGAGACGTGGAGGTCACAGTAGCTTAACAAGACTGTTTTAATGCCCCTTGGATGAGTGGTGGAGGTCGCAGTGGATTAAAAAGACAATATCAATGCCCCTTAGAAGAGAGGTGAAAGTCGCAGTGGAATAAAAAGACAATGTCAATGCCACTTGGAAGAGTGGTGGAGGTTACAGTGGAATAAAAAGACAATATCAATGCCCCGTGGTATAGACATGGACGTGACCGTAACTTAACAAGACGGCTTTAATGCCCCTTGGAAGAGTTGAGGAGGTTGCAGTGGATTAAAAAGACAATATCAATGCTCATTGGAAGAGTGGTAGAGGTCGCAGTGGAATAAAAAGACAAAATCAATGCCCCTTGGAAGAGTGGTGCAAGTTACAGTGGAATAAAAAGACAATATCAATGCCATATGGAAGAGTTGTGTAGGTCACTGTAGCTTAACAACATGGTCTTAATGCCCCTTGGAAGAGTGGTGGAGGTCGCAGTGGAATAAATAGACAATATTAATGCCCCTTGGAAGAGTGGTGGAGTTTAGAGTGGAATAAAAATACAATAACAGTGCTCCTTGGAAGAGCTGTGGAGTCCAGAGTGGTTTAAATTGACGGTTTTAATGCCCCTTGGAAGAGACGTTGAGGTCACAGTGGATTAAAAAGTCAATATCAATGCCCCTTGGAAGAGTGTGGAGGTCGCAATGGATTAAAAAGACAATATCAATGCCCCTTGGAAGATTGGTAGAGGTCGCAGTGGAATAAAAAGACAATATCAACGCCCCGTGGAAGGGACGTGGAGGTCACTGTAGCTTCACAAGACGGTTTTAATGCTCCTTGGAAGAGAGGTGGAGGTCGCAGTTGATTAAAAAGACAATATCAATGCCCCTTGGAAGAGTGGTAGAGGTCGCAGTGGATTAAAAAGACAATATCAATGCACCTTGGAAGAGTGATAGAGGTCGCAGTGGAATAAAAAGACAATATCAATGCCCCTTGGAAGAGTGGTGGATGTTACAGTCGAATAAAAAGACAATATCAATGCCTCTTATTAGATCTGTGCAGTTCAGAGTATTTAAACAGACGGTTTTAATGGCCCTTGGAAGAGACGTGGAGGTTACAGTAGCTTAACAAGACTGTTTTAATGCTCCTTGGAAGAGTGGTGGAGATCGTTGTGTATTTAAAAGACAATATCAATGCCCCTTAGAAGAGTGGTGGAGGTCGCAGTGGAATAAAAAGACAATATCATTGCCCCTTGGAAGAGTGGTGGAGGTCGCAGTGGAATAAATAGACAATATCAATGCCCCTTGAAAGAGTGGTGGAGGTTAGAGTGGAATAAAAATACAATACCAGTGATCCTTGGAAGAGCTGTGGAGTCCAGAGTGGTTTAAATTGACGGTTTTAATGCCCCTTGGAAGAGACGTTGAGGTCACAGTGGATTAAAAAGTCAATATCAATGCCCCTTGGAAGAGTGTGGAGGTCGCAGTGGATTAAAAAGACAATATCAATGCCCCTTGGAAGATTGGTAGAGGTCGCAGTGGAATAAAAAGACAATATCAACGCCCCGTGGAAGGGACGTGGAGGTCACTGTAGCTTCACATGACGGTTTTAATGCTCCTTGGAAGAGAGGTGGAGGTCGCAGTTGATTAAAAAGACAATATCAATGCCCCTTGGAAGAGTGGTAGAGGTCGCAGTGGATTAAAAAGACAATATCAATGCACCTTGGAAGAGTGGTGGATGTTACAGTCGAATAAAAAGACAATATCAATGCCTCTTATTAGATCTGTGCAGTTCAGAGTGTTTAAACAGACGGTTTTAATGGCCCTTGGAAGAGACGTGGAGGTTACAGTAGCTTAACAAGACTGTTTTAATGCTCCTTGGAAGAGTGGTGGAGATCGTTGTGGATTTAAAAGACAATATCAATGCCCCTTAGAAGAGTGGTGGAGATCGCAGTGGAATAAAAAGACAATATCATTGCCCCTTGGAAGATTGGTGGAGGCTACAGTGGAATAAAAAGACAAAATCAATGCCCCTTGAAGAGTGGTGGAGGTTACAGTGGAAAAAGAAGACAATATCAATGACCTGTGAAAGAAACTTGGAGGTCACAGTTGCTTAACAAGACGGTTTTAATGCCCCTTGGAAGAGTCATGGACGTCGCAGAGGAATAAGATCACAATATCAATGCACTTGGAAGAGTGCAGAAGGTTACAATGGAATAAAAAGACACTGTCAATGCCCCTTGGAAGAGCTGTGGAGCTCAGAGCGGTTTAACCAGACGGTTTTAATGCCCCTTGGAAGATACTTGGAGGTCACAGTAGCTTAACAAGATGGTTTTAAAGCCCCTTGGAAGAGTGGTGGAGGTCGCAATGGAATAAAAAGACAATATCATTGCCCCTTGGAAGATTGGTGGAGGTTACAGTGGAATAAAAAGACAAAATCAATGCCCCTTGAAGAGTGGTGGAGGTTTCAGTGGAAAAAGAAGACAATATCAATGCCCTGTGAAAGAAACTTGGAGGTCACAGTTGCTTAACAAGACGGTTTTAATGCCCCTTGGAAGAGTCGTGGACGTCGCAGAGGAATAAGAAGACAATACCAATGCACTTGGAAGAGTGCAGAATGTTACAATGGAATAAAAAGACACTGTCAATGCCCCTTGGAAGAGCTGTGGAGCTCAGAGCGGTTTAACCAGACGGTTTTAATGCCCCTTGGAAGATACTTGGAGGTCACAGTAGCTTAACAAGACGGTTTTAAAGCCCCTTGGAAGAGTGGTGGAGGTCGCAATGGAATAAAAAGACAATATCCATGCCCTGTGGAGGGGACGTGGAGGTCACAGTAGCATAAGAAGACTGTTTTAATGCCCATTGGAAGAGTGGTGGAGGTCGCATTGGATAATAAAGACAATATCAAAGCCCCTTGGAAGAGTAGTGGAGGTCGCAGTGGAAAACAGAGACAATATCAATGCCCCTTGGAAGAGTGGTGGAGGTTACAGTTGAATAAAAAGATAATATCAATTCCCCTTGGAAGAGTAATGGAGGTTACAGTGGAATAAAAAGACAATATCAATGCTCCTTGGAACAGTGGTGGAGGTTACAGTTAAATAAAAAGACAATATTAATGCCACGTGGAAGAGATGTGGAGGTCACAATAGCTTAACAAGATGGTTTTAATGCCCTTGGAAAAGTGGTGGAGGTCGCAGTGGATTAAAAAGACAAAATCAATGCCCCTTGGAAGAGTGGTGGAGGTCGCAGTGGAATAAAAAGAAAATATCAATGCCCCTTAGATGAGTGGTGGAGGTTACAGTGGAAAAAAAGACAATATCAATGTTCCTTAGAAGAGTAGTGAAGGTCGCAGTGGAATAAAAAGACAATATCAATGTCCCTTGGAAGAGTGGTGGAGGTCGCAGTGGATTAAAAAGACAATATCAATGCCCCTTGGAAGAGTGGTGGAGGTTACAGTGGAATAAGAAGTCAATATCAATGCCCTGTGTAAGAAACTTGGAGGTCACAGTAGCTTAACATGACGGTTTTAATGCCCCTTGGAAGAGTCGTGGACGTCGCAGAGGAATAAAAAGACAATATCAATGCACTTGGAATAGTGCAGAAGGTTACAATGGAATAAAAAGACATTATCAATGCCCTGTGGAAGGGACCTGGAGGTCACAGTAGCATAAATAGACGGTTTTAATGCCCATTGGAAGAGTGGTGGAGGTTGCAGTGGATAAAAAAGACAATATCAAAGACCCTTGGAAGAGTGGTGGAGGTCGCAGTGGAAAACAGAGACAATATCAATGCCCCTTGGAAGAGTGGTGGAGGTTAGAGTGGAATAAAAAGACAATACCAGTGCTCCTTGGAAGAGTTGTGGAGTTCAGAGTGGTTTAAATTGACGGTTTTAATGCCCCTTGGAAGAGACGTGGAGGTCACAGTGGATTAAAAAGACAATCTCAATGCCCCTTGGAAGAGTGGTGGAGGTCGCAGTGGATTAAAAAGACAATATCAATGCCCCTTGGAAGAGTGGTGGAGGTCGCAGTGGAATAAAAAGACAATATCAATGCCCCGTGGAAGGGACGTGGAGGTCACAGTAGCTTCACAAGACGTTTTTAATGCCCCTTGGAAGAGAGGTGGAGGTCGCAGTTGATTAAAAAGACAATATCAATGCCCCTTGGAAGAGTGGTGGAGGTCGCAGTGGAATAAAAAGACAATATCAATGCCGCTTGGAAGAGTGGTGGATGTTACAGTCGAATAAAAAGACAATATCAATGACTCTTGTAAGAGCTGTGGAGTTCAGAGTGTTTAACCAGACGGTTTTAATGCCCCTTGGAAGAGACGAGGAGGTCACAGTAGCTTAACAAGACTGTTTTAATGCCCCTTGGAAGAGTGGTGGAGATCGTTGTGGATTTAAAAGACAATATCAATGCCCCTTAGAAGAGTTTTGGAGGTCGCAGTGGAATAAAAAGACAATATCAATTCCCCTTAGAAGATTGGTGGAGGTTACAGTGGAATAAAAAGACAATATCAATGCCCCTTGGAAGAGAGGTGGAGGTTACATTGGAATAAAAAAACAATATCAATACCCTGTGTAAGAAACTTGGAGGTCACAGTAGCTTAACAAGACGGTTTTAATGCCCCTTGGAAGAGTCGTGGACGTCGCAGAGGAATAAAAAGACAATATCAATGCACTTGGAAGAGTGCAGAAGGTTACAATGGAATAAAAAGACATTGTTAATGACCCTAGGAAGAGCTGTGGAGCTCAGAGCAGTTTAACCAGACGGTTTTAATGCCCCTTGGAAGAGACTTGGAGGTCACAAAGCTTAACAAAACGGTTTTAATGCCGCTTGGAACAGTGGTGGAGGTTGCAATGGAATAAAAAGACAATATCAATGCCCCGTGGAAGGGACGTGGAGGTCACAGTAGCATACCAAGAAGGTTTTAATGCCCATTGGAAGAGTGGTGGAGGTCGCAGTGGATAAAAAAGACAATATCAAAGCCCCTTGGAAGAGTGGTGGAGGTCGCAGTTTAAAACAGAGACAATATCAATGCCCCTTGGAAGAGTGGTGGAGGTTACAGTCGAAAAAAAAGACAATATCAATGCCTCTTGGAAGAGCTGTGGAGTACAGAGTGGTTTAACCAGACGGTTTAATGCCCCTTGGAAGAGACGTGGAGGTCACAGTAGCTTATCAAGACTGTTTTAATGCCCCTTGGAAGAGAGGTGGAGGTCGCAGTGGAATAAAAAGACAATATCAATGCCCCTTGGAAGAGTGGTCATTGTTACAGTGGAATAAAAAGACAATATCAATGACCCTTGGAAGAGTGGTGGAGGTCACAGTGGAATAAAAAGATAATATTAATGCCCCTTGGAAGAGCTGTTGAGTTCAGAGAGGTATAACCAGACGGTTTTAACGCTCCTTGGAAGTGACGTGGAGGTCACAGTAACTTAACAAGACGGTTATAATGCCCCTTGGAAGAGTGGTGGAGGTCACAGTGGAATAAAAAAACAATATCAATGCCCCTTGGAAGATTGGTGGAGGTTGCAGTGGATTAAAAAGACAATATCAATGCCCATTGGAAGAGTGGTGGAGGTTACGGTGGAATAAAAAGACAATATCAATGCCCCATGGAAGAGTTGTGGAGGTCACTGTAGCTTAAAAAGATGGTCTTAATGCCCCTTGGAAGAGTGGTGGAGGTCGCAGTGGAATAAATAGACAAAGTCAATGCCCCTTGGAAGAGTGGTGGAGGTTAGAGTGGAATAAAAAGACAATACCAGTGCTCCTTGGAAGAGCTGTGGAGTTGAGAGTGAATTAAATTGACGGTTTTAAAGCCCCTTGGAAGAGTGGTGGAGGTCGCAGTGGATTCAAAGTACAAGATCAATGCCACTTGGAAGAGTGGTGGAGTTCGCAGTGGAATAAAAAGACAATATCAATGCCCCGTGGAAGGGACGTGGAGGTCACAGTAGCTTCACAAGACGGTTTTAATGCCCCTTGGAAGAGAGGTGGAGGTCGCAGTTGATTAAAAAGACAATATCAATGCCGCCTGGAAGAGTAGTGGATGTTACAGTCGAAGAAAAAGACAATATCAATGCCTCTTGTAAGAGCTGTGGAGTTCAGAGTGTTTAACCAGACGGTTTTATTGCCCCTTGGAAGAGACGAGGAGGTCACAGTAGCTTAACAAGACTGTTTTATTGCACCTTGGAAGAGTGGTGGAGATCGTTGTGGATTTAAAAGACAATATCAATGACCCCTTAGAAGAGTGGTGGCGGTTGCAGTGGAATAAAAAGACAATATCAATGCCCCTTGGAAGATTGGTGGAGGTTACAGTGGAATAAAAAGACAATATCAATGCCCCTTGGAAGAGTGGTAGAGTTTACAGTGGAATAAAAAGACAATATCAATGCCCTGTGTAAGAAACTTGGAGGTCAGAGTAGCTTAACAAGACGGTTTTAATGCCCCTTGGAAGAGTCGTGGACTTTGCAGAGGAATAAAAAGACAATATCAATGCACTTGGAAGAGTGCTGATGGTTACAATGGAATAAAAAAACATTGTCAATGCCCCTTGGAAGAGCTGTGGAGTTCAGAGTGGTTTAACCAGATGGTTTTATTGACCCTTGGAAGAGACGTTGATGTCACAGTAGATTAACAAGACGGTTTTAATGCCCCTTGGAAAAGTGGTGAAGGTCACAGTGGATTAAAAAGACAATATCAATGCCCAGTGGAAGACACATGGAGGTCAAAATAGCTTAACAAGACAGTTTTAATGCCCCTTGGAAGAGTGGTGGAGGTCGCAGTGGAATAAAAAGACAATATCAATTCCCCTTGAAAGAGAAGTGGAGGTTACAGTGAAATAAAAAGACAATATCAATGCCTCTTGAAAGAGCTATGGAGTTCAGAGTGGTTTAACCAGATGGTTTAAATGCCCCTTGGAAGAGTGGTGGAGGTCGCAGTGCATTAAAAAGGCAATATCAATACCCATTGGAAGAATGGTGGAGGTTACAGTGGAATAAAAAGACAATATCAATGCCCCTTGGAAGAGCTGTGGAGTTCAGAGTGGTTTAACCAGACGGTTTTAATGCCCCTTGGAAGAGATGTGGAGGTCACAGTAGCTTAACAAGAGTGTTTTAAGGCCTCTTGGAAGAGTGGTGGAGGTCGCAGTGGATTAAAAAGACAATATCAATGCCCCAAAGAAGAGAGGTGGAAATCCCAGTTGAATAAAAAGACAATATCAATACCCCTAGGAAGAGTGGTGGAGGATACAGTGGAATAAAAAGACAATATCAATGCCCAGTGGAATAGACATGGACGTTACAGTAGCTAAACAAGATGTTTTTAATGCACCTTGGGAGAGTGGTGGAAGTCGTAGTGGAATAAAAAGACAATATCAATGCCCCTTGAAAGAGTGCTGTAGGTTACAGTGGAGTAAAAAGACAATATCAATGCCTCTTGCAAGAGCTGTGGGGCTCAGAGTGGTTTAAATTGACAATTTTAATGCACCTTGGAAGAGACGAGGAGGTCACAGTAGCTTAACAATACGGTTTTAATGCCACTTGGAAGAGTGGTGGAGGTCGCAGTGGATTAAAAAGACAATATGAATGCCCCTTGGAAGAGTGGTGGAGGTCGCAGTGGAATAAAAAGACAATATCAATGCCCCTTGGAAGAGTGGTGGAGGTTAGAGTGGAATAAAAAGACAATACCAGTGCTCCTTGGAAGAGTTGTGGAGTTCAGAGTGGTTTAAATTGACGGTTTTAATGCCCCTTGGAAGAGACGTGGAGGTCACAGTGGATTAAAAAGACAATCTCAATGCCCCTTGGAAGAGTGGTGGAGGTCGCAGTGGATTAAAAAGACAATATCAATGCCCCTTGGAAGAGTGGTGGAGGTCGCAGTGGAATAAAAAGACAATATCAATGCCCCGTGGAAGGGACGTGGAGGTCACAGTAGCTTCACAAGACGTTTTTAATGCCCCTTGGAAGAGAGGTGGAGGTCGCAGTTGATTAAAAAGACAATATCAATGCCCCTTGGAAGAGTGGTGGAGGTCGCAGTGGAATAAAAAGACAATATCAATGCCGCTTGGAAGAGTGGTGGATGTTACAGTCGAATAAAAAGACAATATCAATGACTCTTGTAAGAGCTGTGGAGTTCAGAGTGTTTAACCAGACGGTTTTAATGCCCCTTGGAAGAGACGAGGAGGTCACAGTAGCTTAACAAGACTGTTTTAATGCCCCTTGGAAGAGTGGTGGAGATCGTTGTGGATTTAAAAGACAATATCAATGCCCCTTAGAAGAGTTTTGGAGGTCGCAGTGGAATAAAAAGACAATATCAATTCCCCTTAGAAGATTGGTGGAGGTTACAGTGGAATAAAAAGACAATATCAATGCCCCTTGGAAGAGAGGTGGAGGTTACATTGGAATAAAAAAACAATATCAATACCCTGTGTAAGAAACTTGGAGGTCACAGTAGCTTAACAAGACGGTTTTAATGCCCCTTGGAAGAGTCGTGGACGTCGCAGAGGAATAAAAAGACAATATCAATGCACTTGGAAGAGTGCAGAAGGTTACAATGGAATAAAAAGACATTGTTAATGACCCTAGGAAGAGCTGTGGAGCTCAGAGCAGGTTAACCAGACGGTTTTAATGCCCCTTGGAAGAGACTTGGAGGTCACAAAGCTTAACAAAACGGTTTTAATGCCGCTTGGAACAGTGGTGGAGGTTGCAATGGAATAAAAAGACAATATCAATGCCCCGTGGAAGGGACGTGGAGGTCACAGTAGCATACCAAGAAGGTTTTAATGCCCATTGGAAGAGTGGTGGAGGTCGCAGTGGATAAAAAAGACAATATCAAAGCCCCTTGGAAGAGTGGTGGAGGTCGCAGTTTAAAACAGAGACAATATCAATGCCCCTTGGAAGAGTGGTGGAGGTTACAGTCGAAAAAAAAGACAATATCAATGCCTCTTGGAAGAGCTGTGGAGTACAGAGTGGTTTAACCAGACGGTTTAATGCCCCTTGGAAGAGACGTGGAGGTCACAGTAGCTTATCAAGACTGTTTTAATGCCCCTTGGAAGAGAGGTGGAGGTCGCAGTGGAATAAAAAGACAATATCAATGCCCCTTGGAAGAGTGGTCATTGTTACAGTGGAATAAAAAGACAATATCAATGACCCTTAGAAGAGTGGTGGAGGTCACAGTGGAATAAAAAGATAATATTAATGCCCCTTGGAAGAGCTGTTGAGTTCAGAGAGGTATAACCAGACGGTTTTAACGCTCCTTGGAAGTGACGTGGAGGTCACAGTAACTTAACAAGACGGTTATAATGCCCCTTGGAAGAGTGGTGGAGGTCACAGTGGAATAAAAAAACAATATCAATGCCCCTTGGAAGATTGGTGGAGGTTGCAGTGGATTAAAAAGACAATATCAATGCCCATTGGAAGAGTGGTGGAGGTTACGGTGGAATAAAAAGACAATATCAATGCCCCATGGAAGAGTTGTGGAGGTCACTGTAGCTTAAAAAGATGGTCTTAATGCCCCTTGGAAGAGTGGTGGAGGTCGCAGTGGAATAAATAGACAAAGTCAATGCCCCTTGGAAGAGTGGTGGAGGTTAGAGTGGAATAAAAAGACAATACCAGTGCTCCTTGGAAGAGCTGTGGAGTTGAGAGTGAATTAAATTGACGGTTTTAAAGCCCCTTGGAAGAGTGGTGGAGGTCGCAGTGGATTCAAAGTACAAGATCAATGCCACTTGGAAGAGTGGTGGAGTTCGCAGTGGAATAAAAAGACAATATCAATGCCCCGTGGAAGGGACGTGGAGGTCACAGTAGCTTCACAAGACGGTTTTAATGCCCCTTGGAAGAGAGGTGGAGGTCGCAGTTGATTAAAAAGACAATATCAATGCCGCCTGGAAGAGTAGTGGATGTTACAGTCGAAGAAAAAGACAATATCAATGCCTCTTGTAAGAGCTGTGGAGTTCAGAGTGTTTAACCAGACAGTTTTATTGCCCCTTTGAAGAGACGAGGAGGTCACAGTAGCTTAACAAGACTGTTTTATTGCACCTTGGAAGAGTGGTGGAGATCGTTGTGGATTTAAAAGACAATATCAATGACCCCTTAGAAGAGTGGTGGCGGTTGCAGTGGAATAAAAAGACAATATCAATGCCCCTTGGAAGATTGGTGGAGGTTACAGTGGAATAAAAAGACAATATCAATGCCCCTTGGAAGAGTGGTAGAGTTTACAGTGGAATAAAAAGACAATATCAATGCCCTGTGTAAGAAACTTGGAGGTCAGAGTAGCTTAACAAGACGGTTTTAATGCCCCTTGGAAGAGTCGTGGACTTTGCAGAGGAATAAAAAGACAATATCAATGCACTTGGAAGAGTGCTGATGGTTACAATGGAATAAAAAAACATTGTCAATGCCCCTTGGAAGAGCTGTGGAGTTCAGAGTGGTTTAACCAGATGGTTTTATTGACCCTTGGAAGAGACGTTGATGTCACAGTAGATTAACAAGACGGTTTTAATGCCCCTTGGAAAAGTGGTGAAGGTCACAGTGGATTAAAAAGACAATATCAATGCCCAGTGGAAGACACATGGAGGTCAAAATAGCTTAACAAGACAGTTTTAATGCCCCTTGGAAGAGTGGTGGAGGTCGCAGTGGAATAAAAAGACAATATCAATGCCCCTTGAAAGAGCAGTGGAGGTTACAGTGAAATAAAAAGACAATATCAATGCCTCTTGAAAGAGCTATGGAGTTCAGAGTGGTTTAACCAGATGGTTTAAATGCCCCTTGGAAGAGTGGTGGAGGTCGCAGTGCATTAAAAAGGCAATATCAATACCCATTGGAAGAATGGTGGAGGTTACAGTGGAATAAAAAGACAATATCAATGCCCCTTGGAAGAGCTGTGGAGTTCAGAGTGGTTTAACCAGACGGTTTTAATGCCCCTTGGAAGAGATGTGGAGGTCACAGTAGCTTAACAAGAGTGTTTTAAGGCCTCTTGGAAGAGTGGTGGAGGTCGCAGTGGATTAAAAAGACAATATCAATGCCCCAAAGAAGAGAGGTGGAAATCCCAGTTGAATAAAAAGACAATATCAATACCCCTAGGAAGAGTGGTGGAGGATACAGTGGAATAAAAAGACAATATCAATGCCCAGTGGAATAGACATGGACGTTACAGTAGCTAAACAAGATGTTTTTAATGCACCTTGGGAGAGTGGTGGAAGTCGTAGTGGAATAAAAAGACAATATCAATGCCCCTTGAAAGAGTGCTGTAGGTTACAGTGGAGTAAAAAGACAATATCAATGCCTCTTGCAAGAGCTGTGGGGCTCAGAGTGGTTTAAATTGACAATTTTAATGCACCTTGGAAGAGACGAGGAGGTCACAGTAGCTTAACAATACGGTTTTAATGCCACTTGGAAGAGTGGTGGAGGTCGCAGTGGATTAAAAAGACAATATGAATGCCCCTTGGAAGAGTGGTGGAGGTCGCAGTGGAATAAAAAGACAATATCAATGCCCCTTGGAAGAGTGGTGGAGGTTAGAGTGGAATAAAAAGACAATACCAGTGCTCCTTGGAAGAGTTGTGGAGTTCAGAGTGGTTTAAATTGACGGTTTTAATGCCCCTTGGAAGAGACGTGGAGGTCACAGTGGATTAAAAAGACAATCTCAATGCCCCTTGGAAGAGTGGTGGAGGTCGCAGTGGATTAAAAAGACAATATCAATGCCCCTTGGAAGAGTGGTGGAGGTCGCAGTGGAATAAAAAGACAATATCAATGCCCCGTGGAAGGGACGTGGAGGTCACAGTAGCTTCACAAGACGTTTTTAATGCCCCTTGGAAGAGAGGTGGAGGTCGCAGTTGATTAAAAAGACAATATCAATGCCCCTTGGAAGAGTGGTGGAGGTCGCAGTGGAATAAAAAGACAATATCAATGCCGCTTGGAAGAGTGGTGGATGTTACAGTCGAATAAAAAGACAATATCAATGACTCTTGTAAGAGCTGTGGAGTTCAGAGTGTTTAACCAGACGGTTTTAATGCCCCTTGGAAGAGACGAGGAGGTCACAGTAGCTTAACAAGACTGTTTTAATGCCCCTTGGAAGAGTGGTGGAGATCGTTGTGGATTTAAAAGACAATATCAATGCCCCTTAGAAGAGTTTTGGAGGTCGCAGTGGAATAAAAAGACAATATCAATTCCCCTTAGAAGATTGGTGGAGGTTACAGTTGAATAAAAAGACAATATCAATACCCCTAGGAAGAGTGGTGGAGGATACAGTGGAATAAAAAGACAATATCAATGCCCAGTGGAATAGACATGGACGTTACAGTAGCTAAACAAGATGTTTTTAATGCACCTTGGGAGAGTGGTGGAAGTCGTAGTGGAATAAAAAGACAATATCAATGCCCCTTGAAAGAGTGCTGTAGGTTACAGTGGAGTAAAAAGACAATATCAATGCCTCTTGCAAGAGCTGTGGGGCTCAGAGTGGTTTAAATTGACAATTTTAATGCACCTTGGAAGAGACGAGGAGGTCACAGTAGCTTAACAATACGGTTTTAATGCCACTTGGAAGAGTGGTGGAGGTCGCAGTGGATTAAAAAGACAATATGAATGCCCCTTGGAAGAGTGGTGGAGGTCGCAGTGGAATAAAAAGACAATATCAATGCCCCTTGGAAGAGTGGTGGAGGTTACAGTTGAATAAAAAGACAATGTCATTGCCCCTTGGAACAGTGGTGGAGGTTACAGTTAAATAAAAAGACAATATCAATGCCCCGTGGAAGAGATGTGGAGGTCACAATAGCTTAACAAGACGTTTTTAATGGCCCTTGGAAGAGTGGTGGAGGTCGCAGAGGAATAAAAAGACATTATCAATGCCTCTTGGAAGAGTGGTGGAGGGCGCAGTGGAATAAAAAGACAAAATAAATGCCCCTTGGACGAGTGGTGGAGGTTACAGTGGAATAAAAAGACAATTTCAATGCCCCGTGGAAGAGACGTGGAGGTCACAGTAGCTTAGCATGACGGTTTTAAGGTTTCTTGGAAGAGTGGTGGAGGTCGCAGTGGATTAAAAAGACAATATCAATGCCCCTTAGAAGAGAGGTGGAAGTCGCAATGGAATAAAAAGCCAATATCAATGCCCCTTGGAAGAGTGGTGGAGGATACAGTTTAATAAAAAGACAATATCAATGCCCCTTGGAATAGACATGGATGTTACAGTAGCTAAACAAGATGTTTTTAATGCACCTTGGGAGAGTGGTGGAAATCATAGTGGAATAAAAAGACAATATCAATGCCCCTTGAAAGAGTGCTGTAGGTTACAGTGGAGTAAAAAGACAATATCAATGCCTCTTGCAAGAGCTGTGTAGTTCAGAGTGGATTAAATTGACGGTTTTAATGCACCTTGGAAGAGACGTGGAGGTCACAGTAGCTTAATAATACGGTTTTAATGCCCCTTGGAAGAGTGATGGAGGTCGCAGTGGATTAAAAAGACAATATCAATGCCACTTGGAAGAGTGGTGAAGGTCCCAGTGGAATAAAAAGACAATATCAATGCCCCTTGGAAGAGTGGTGGAGGTTACGATGGAATAAAAAGACAATATCATTGCCCCGTGAAAGAGACATGGAGGTCACAGTAGCTTAACAAGACGGTTTTAATGCCCCTTGGAAGAGAGGTGGAAGTTGCAGTGGAATAAAAAGACAATATCAATGCCGCTTGGAAGAGTGCTGGAGGTTACATTGGAATAAAAAGACAATATCAATGCCCCTTGCAAGAGCTGTGGAGTTCAGAGTGGTTTAAATTGACGGTTTTAATGCCCCTTGGAAAGGACGTGGAGGTGACAGTAGCTTAACAAGACGGTTTTAATGCCCCTTGGAAGAGTCGTGGACGTCGCAGAGGAATAAAAAGACAATATCAATGAACTTGGAATAGTGCAGAAGGTTACAATGGAATAAAAAGACATTATCAATGCCCTGTGGAAGGGACCTGGAGGTCACAGTAGCATAAATAGACGGTTTTAATGCCCATTGGAAGAGTGGTGGAGGTTGCAGTGGATAAAAAAGACAATATCAAAGACCCGTGGAAGAGTGGTGGAGGTCGCAGTGGAAAACAGAGACAATATCAATGCCCCTTGGAAGAGTGGTGGAGGTTAGAGTGGAATAAAAAGACAATACCAGTGCTCCTTGGAAGAGTTGTGGAGTTCAGAGTGGTTTAAATTGACGGTTTTAATGCCCCTTGGAAGAGACGTGGAGGTCACAGTGGATTAAAAAGACAATCTCAATGGCCCTTGGAAGAGTGTTGGAGGTCGCAGTGGATTAAAAAGACAATATCATTGCCCCTTGGAAGAGTGGTGGAGGTCGCAGTGGAATAAAAAGACAATATCAATGCCCCGTGGAAGGGACGTGGAGGTCACAGTAGCTTCACAAGACGTTTTTAATGCCCCTTGGAAGAGAGGTGGAGGTCGCAGTTGATTAAAAATACAATATCAATGCCCCTTGGAAGAGTGGTGGAGGTCGCAGTGGAATGAAAAGACAATATCAATGCCGCTTGGAAGAGTGGTGGATGTTACAGTCGAATAAAAAGACAATATCAATGACTCTTATAAGAGCTGTGGAGTTCAGAGTGTTTAACCAGACGGTTTTAATGCCCCTTGGAAGAGACGAGGAGGTCACAGTAGCTTAACAAGACTGTTTTAATGCCCCTTGGAAGAGTGGTGGAGATCGTTGTGGATTTAAAAGACAATATCAATGCCCCTTAGAAGAGTTTTGGAGGTCGCAGTGGAATAAAAAGACAATATCAATTCCCCTTAGAAGATTGGTGGAGGTTACAGTGGAATAAAAAGACAATATCAATGCCCCTTGGAAGAAAGGTGGAGGTTACATTGGAATAAAAAAACAATATCAATACCCTGTGTAAGAAACTTGGAGGTCACAGTAGCTTAACAAGACGGTTTTAATGCCCCTTGGAAGAGTCGTGGACGTCGCAGAGGAATAAAAAGACAATATCAATGCACTTGGAAGAGTGCAGAAGGTTACAATGGAATAAAAAGACATTGTTAATGACCCTAGGAAGAGCTGTGGAGCTCAGAGCAGTTTAACCAGACGGTTTTAATGCCCCTTGGAAGAGACTTGGAGGTCACAAAGCTTAACAAAACGGTTTTAATGCCGCTTGGAACAGTGGTGGAGGTTGCAATGGAATAAAAAGACAATATCAATGCCCCGTGGAAGGGACGTGGAGGTCACAGTAGCATACCAAGAAGGTTTTAATGCCCATTGGAAGAGTGGTGGAGGTCGCAGTGGATAAAAAAGACAATATCAAAGCCCCTTGGAAGAGTGGTGGAGGTCGCAGTTTAAAACAGAGACAATATCAATGCCCCTTGGAAGAGTGGTGGAGGTTACAGTCGAAAAAAAAGACAATATCAATGCCTCTTGGAAGAGCTGTGGAGTACAGAGTGGTTTAACCAGACGGTTTAATGCCCTTTGGAAGAGACGTGGAGGTCAAAGTAGCTTATCAAGACTGTTTTAATGCCCCTTGGAAGAGAGGTGGAGGTCGCAGTGGAATAAAAAGACAATATCAATGCCCCTTGGAAGAGTGGTCATTGTTACAGTGGAATAAAAAGACAATATCAATGACCCTTGGAAGAGTGGTGGAGGTCACAGTGGAATAAAAAGATAATATTAATGCCCCTTGGAAGAGCTGTTGAGTTCAGAGAGGTATAACCAGACGGTTTTAACGCTTCTTGGAAGTGACGTGGAGGTCACAGTAACTTAACAAGACGGTTATAATGCCCCTTGGAAGAGTGGTGGAGGTCGCAGTGGAATAAAAAAACAATATCAATGCCCCTTGGAAGATTGGTGGAGGTTGCAGTGGATTAAAAAGACAATATCAATGCCCATTGGAAGAGTGGTGGAGGTTACGGTGGAATAAAAAGACAATATCAATGCCCCATGGAAGAGTTGTGGAGGTCACTGTAGCTTAAAAAGATGGTCTTAATGCCCCTTGGAAGAGTGGTGGAGGTCGCAGTGGAATAAATAGACAAAGTCAATGCCCCTTGGAAGAGTGGTGGAGGTTAGAGTGGAATAAAAAGACAATACCAGTGCTCCTTGGAAGAGCTGTGGAGTTGAGAGTGAATTAAATTGACGGTTTTAAAGCCCCTTGGAAGAGTGGTGGAGGTCGCAGTGGATTCAAAGTACAAGATCAATGCCACTTGGAAGAGTGGTGGAGTTCGCAGTGGAATAAAAAGACAATATCAATGCCCCGTGGAAGGGACGTGGAGGTCACAGTAGCTTCACAAGACGGTTTTAATGCCCCTTGGAAGAGAGGTGGAGGTCGCAGTTGATTAAAAAGACAATATCAATGCCGCCTGGAAGAGTAGTGGATGTTACAGTCGAAGAAAAAGACAATATCAATGCCTCTTGTAAGAGCTGTGGAGTTCAGAGTGTTTAACCAGACGGTTTTATTGCCCCTTGGAAGAGACGAGGAGGTCACAGTAGCTTAACAAGACTGTTTTATTGCACCTTGGAAGAGTGGTGGAGATCGTTGTGGATTTAAAAGACAATATCAATGACCCCTTAGAAGAGTGGTGGCGGTTGCAGTGGAATAAAAAGACAATATCAATGCCCCTTGGAAGATTGGTGGAGGTTACAGTGGAATAAAAAGACAATATCAATGCCCCTTGGAAGAGTGGTAGAGTTTACAGTGGAATAAAAAGACAATATCAATGCCCTGTGTAAGAAACTTGGAGGTCAGAGTAGCTTAACAAGACGGTTTTAATGCCCCTTGGAAGAGTCGTGGACTTTGCAGAGGAATAAAAAGACAATATCAATGCACTTGGAAGAGTGCTGATGGTTACAATGGAATAAAAAGACATTGTCAATGCCCCTTGGAAGAGCTGTGGAGTTCAGAGTGGTTTAACCAGATGGTTTTATTGACCCTTGGAAGAGACGTTGATGTCACAGTAGATTAACAAGACGGTTTTAATGCCCCTTGGAAAAGTGGTGAAGGTCACAGTGGATTAAAAAGACAATATCAATGCCCAGTGGAAGACACATGGAGGTCAAAATAGCTTAACAAGACAGTTTTAATGCCCCTTGGAAGAGTGGTGGAGGTCGCAGTGGAATAAAAAGACAATATCAATGCCCCTTGAAAGAGCAGTGGAGGTTACAGTGAAATAAAAAGACAATATCAATGCCTCTTGAAAGAGCTATGGAGTTCAGAGTGGTTTAACCAGATGGTTTAAATGCCCCTTGGAAGAGTGGTGGAGGTCGCAGTACATTAAAAAGGCAATATCAATACCCATTGGAAGAATGGTGGAGGTTACAGTGGAATAAAAAGACAATATCAATGCCCCTTGGAAGAGCTGTGGAGTTCAGAGTGGTTTAACCAGACGGTTTTAATGCCCCTTGGAAGAGATGTGAAGGTCACAGTAGCTTAACAAGAGTGTTTTAAGGCCTCTTGGAAGAGTGGTGGAGGTCGCAGTGGATTAAAAAGACAATATCAATGCCCCAAAGAAGAGAGGTGGAAATCCCAGTTGAATAAAAAGACAATATCAATACCCCTAGGAAGAGTGGTGGAGGATACAGTGGAATAAAAAGACAATATCAATGCCCAGTGGAATAGACATGGACATTACAGTAGCTAAACAAGATGTTTTTAATGCACCTTGGGAGAGTGGTGGAAGTCGTAGTGGAATAAAAAGACAATATCAATGCCCCTTGAAAGAGTGCTGTAGGTTACAGTGGAGTAAAAAGACAATATCAATGCCTCTTGCAAGAGGTGTGGGGCTCAGAGTGGTTTAAATTGACAATTTTAATGCACCTTGGAAGAGACGAGGAGGTCACAGTAGCTTAACAATACGGTTTTAATGCCACTTGGAAGAGTGGTGGAGGTCGCAGTGGATTAAAAAGACAATATGAATGCCCCTTGGAAGAGTGGTGGAGGTCGCAGTGGAATAAAAAGACAATATCAATGCCCCTTGGAAGAGTGGTGGAGGTTACAGTTGAATAAAAAGACAATGTCATTGCCCCTTGGAACAGTGGTGGAGGTTACAGTTAAATAAAAAGACAATATCAATGCCCCGTGGAAGAGATGTGGAGGTCACAATAGCTTAACAAGACGTTTTTAATGGCCCTTGGAAGAGTGGTGGAGGTCGCAGTGGATTAAAAAGACAATATCAATGAGCCTTGTAAGAGTGGTGGAGGTCGCAGAGGAATAAAAAGACATTATCAATGCCTCTTGGAAGAGTGGTGGAGGGCGCAGTGGAATAAAAAGACAAAATAAATGCCCCTTGGACGAGTGGTGGAGGTTACAGTGGAATAAAAAGACAATTTCAATGCCCCGTGGAAGAGACGTGGAGGTCACAGTAGCTTAGCATGACGGTTTTAAGGTTTCTTGGAGGAGTGGTGGAGGTCGCAGTGGATTAAAAAGACAATATCAATGCCCCTTAGAAGAGAGGTGGAAGTCGCAATGGAATAAAAAGCCAATATCAATGCCCCTTGGAAGAGTGGTGGAGGATACAGTTTAATAAAAAGACAATATCAATGCCCCTTGGAATAGACATGGATGTTACAGTAGCTAAACAAGATGTTTTTAATGCACCTTGGGAGAGTGGTGGAAGTCATAGTGGAGTAAAAAGACAATATCAATGCCTCTTGCAAGAGCTGTGTAGTTCAGAGTGGATTAAATTGACGGTTTTAATGCACCTTGGAAGAGACGTGGAGGTCACAGTAGCTAATAATATGGTTTTAATGCCCCTTGGAAGAGTGATGGAGGTCGCAGTGGATTAAAAAGACAATATCAATGCCACTTGGAAGAGTGGTGAAGGTCCCAGTGGAATATAAAGACAATATCAATGCCCCTTGGAAGAGTGGTGGAGGTTACGATGGAATAAAAAGACAATATCATTGCCCCGTGAAAGAGACATGGAGGTCACAGTAGCTTAACAAGACGGTTTTAATGCCCCTTGGAAGAGAGGTGGAAGTTGCAGTGGAATAAAAAGACAATATCAATGCCGCTTGGAAGAGTGCTGGAGGTTACATTGGAATAAAAAGACAATATCAATGCCCCTTGCAAGAGCTGTGGAGTTCAGAGTGGTTTAAATTGACGGTTTTAATGCCCCTTGGAAAGGACGTGGAGGTGACAGTAGCTTAACAATACGGTTTTAATGCCGCTTGGAAGAGTGGTGGAGGTCGCAGTGGATTAAAAGGACAATATGAATGCCCCTTGGAAGAGTGGTGGAGGTCGCAGTGGAATAAAAAGACAATATCAATGCCCCTTGGAAGAGTGGTGGAGGTTACAGTTGAATAAAAAGACAATATCAATGCCCCTTGGAAGAGTGATGTAGGTTACAGTGGAATAAAAAGACAATGTCAATGCCCCTTGGAACAGTGGTGGAGGTTGCAGTTAAATAAAAAGACAATATCAATGCCCCGTGGAAGAGATGTGGATGTCACAATAGCTTAACAAGACAGTTTTAATGCCCCTTGGAAGAGTGGTGGAGGTCGCAGTGGATTAAAAAGACAATATCAATGAGCCTTGGAAGAGTGATGGAGGTCGCAGTGGAATAAAAGACATTATCATTGCCCCTTGGAAGAGTGGTGGAGGTCGCAGTGGAATAAAAAGACAATATAAATGCCCCTAGGACGAGGGGTGGAGGTTACAGTGGAATAAAAAGACAATTTCAATGCCCCGTGGAAGAGACGTGGAGGTCACAGTAGCTTAACAACACTGTTTTAATGCCCTTGGAAGAGTGGAGGAGGTCGCAGTGGATTAAAAAGACAATATCAATGCCCTTTGTAAGAGTGGTGGAGGTCGCAGTGGAATTTAAAAACAATATCAATGCCCCTTGGAAGAGTGGTGGAGGTTTCAGTGGAATAAAAAGACAATAATAATGCCCCTTGGAAGAGCTGTGGAGTTCAGAGTGGTATAACCAGACGGTTTTAACGCTCCTTGGAAGAGACATGGAGGTCACAGTAACTTAACAAGACGGTTTTAATGCCCCTTGGAAGAAACGTGAAGGTCACAGAAGCTTATCAAGACTGATTTAAAGACCCTTGGAGGAGTGGTAGAGGTCGCAGTGGATTAAAAAGACAATATCAATGCCCCTTGGAAGAGCTGTGGAGTTCACAATGGTTTAACCAGAAGGTTTTAAGGCACCGTGGAATAGACGTGGAGGTCACAGTAGCTAAACAAGACGTTTTTAATGCTTCTTGGAGGAGAGTTGGAGGTCGCAGTGGATTAAAAAGACAAAATCAATGCCCCTTGGAAGAGTGGTGGAGGTTACAGTGGAATAAAAAGACAATATCAATGCCTCTTGCAAGAGCTGTGGAGTTCAGAGTGGTTTAAATTGACGGTTTTAATGCCCCTTGGAAGAGACGTGGAGGTCACAGTAGCTTAACAAGATGGTCTTAATGCCCCTTGGAAGAGTGGTGGAGGTCGCAGTGGATTAAAAAGACATTATCGATGCCCCTTGGAAGAGAGGTGGAGGTCGCAGTTGAATAAAAAGAAAATATCAATGCCCTTTAGAAGAGTGGTGAAGGTTACAGTGGAAAAAAAGACAATATCAATGTTCCTTGGAAGAGGGGTGAAGGTTGCAGTGGATTAAAAAGACAATATCAATGTCCCTTGGAAGAGTGGTGGAGGTCTCAGTGGATTAAAAAGACAATATCAATGCCCCTTGGAAGAGTGGTGGAGGTCGCAGTGGAATAAAAAGACAATATCAATGCCCGTGGAAGGGACGTGGAGGTCACAGTAGCTTAACAAGACGGTTCTAATGCCCCTTGGAAGAGTGGTGGAGGTCGCAGTGGATTAAAAAGACTATCAAATCCCCTTGGAATAGTGGTGGAGGTCGCAGTTGAATAAAAAGACAATATCAATGCCTCTTGGAAGAGCTGTGGAGTTCAGGGTGGTTTAACCATGCGGTTTTAATGCCCCTTGGAAGAGACGTGGAGGTCACAGAAGCTTATTACGACTGTTTTAAAGCACCTTGGAGGAGTGGTAGAGGTCGCAGTGGATTAAAAAGACAATATCAATGCCCCTTGGAAGAGTGGTGGAGGTTACAGTGGAATAAAAAGACAATATCAATGCCTCTTGGAAGAGTGGTGGAGGTTACAGTGTAATAAAAAGACAATATCAATGTCCCTTGGAAGAGTGGTGGAGGTTACAGTGGAATAAAAAGACAATAACAATGACCCTTGGAAGAGTGGTGGAGGTTCCAATTAAATAAAAAGACAATATCAAAGCCCCTCGGAAGAGACGTGGAGGTCACAGTGGAATAAAAAGACAATATTAATGCCCCTTGGAAGAGTGGTGGAGGTCGCAGTAAAATAAAAAGACAATATCAATGCCCCTTGGAATAGTGGTGAAGGTTAGAGTGGAATAAAAAGACAATATCAATGCCCCTTGCAAGAGCTGTGGGGTTCACACTGGTTTAACCAGAAAGTTTTAATGCACCGTGGAATAGAGGTGGAGTTCACAGTAGCTTAACAAGACGGTTTCAATTCTTCTTGGAAGAGTGATGGAGGTCGCAGTGGATTAAAAAGACAATATCAATGCCCTGTGTAAGAAACTTGGAGGTCACAGTAGCTTAACAAGGCGGTTTTAATGCCCCTTGGAAGAGTCGTGGACGTCGCAGAGGAATAAAAAGACAATATCAATGCACTTGGAAGAGTGCAGAAGGTTGCAGTGGAATAAAAATACAATGTAAATGCCCCTTGGAAGAGCTGTGGAGCTCAGAGCGGTTTAACCAGACGGTTTTAATGCCCCTTGGAAGAGACTTGTACGTCACAGTAGCTTAACAAGATGGTTTTAATGCCCCTTGGAAGAGTGGTGGAGGTCACAGTGGAATAAAAATACAATATCAATGCCCCTTGAAAGAGTGGTGGAAGTTACAGTAAAATAAAAAGACAATATCAATGCCCCTTGGAAGAGCTGTGGAGTACAGAGTGGTTTAACCAAATGGTTTTAGTGCCCCTTGGAAGAGACGTGGATGTCACAGTAGGTTAACAAGACGGTTTTAAAGCCCCTTGGAAGAGTGGTGGAGGACGCAGTGGATTAAAAAGCCAATATCAATGAACCTTGGAAGAGTGGTGGAGGTCGCAGTGGAATAAAAAGACAATATCAATGCCCCTGGAAGAGTGGTGGAGGTTACAGTGGAATAAAAAGACAATATCAGTGCCTCTTGGAAGAGTGGTGGAGGTTACAGTGGAATAAAAAGACAATATCAATGCCCCGTGGAAGAGACGTGGACATCACAGTAGCTTAACAAGACGGTTTTAATGCCCTTGACAGAGTGGTGGAGGTCGCAGTGGAATAAAAAGACAATAACAATGCCCTGTGGTAGAGACGTGGAGGTCACAGTTGCTTAACAAGACGGTTTTAATGCCCTTTGGAAGAGTGGCGGAGGTCGCAGTGGAATAAAAAGACAATATCAATGCCCCTTGGAAGAGTGGTGAAGGTCGCAGTGGAATAACCTCACTGGTACATGCTCTGCATAACTTCTCTGCTTGCTCTGTCTGCTGTAATCTAATGCTCTGCTTTGCTGATTCACCTCACTGGTACATGCTCTGCATAACTTCTCTGCTTGCTGTGTCTGCTGTAATCTAATGCTCTGCTTTGCTGATTCACCTCACTGGTACATGCTCTGCATAACTTCTCTGCTTGCTGTGTCTGCTGTAATCTAATGCTCTGCTTTGCTGATTCACCTCACTGGTACATGCTCTGCATAACTTCTCTGGTTTATCTGTCCCACTCCATTCAATACCCATATATGTCTGTCCCTTCCCCACTATAGATCTTATCTGATTTTTAGAGGTGCTATACTGCAGAGACTAGAGTCCTAGCTCTGTGTTTGATCACCCAGCCATCTCCTGGTGAGACCACCAGCTGCTAATTTAGCCATATGCAGCTCCCACAATGCCCTTCACCTGATAGTTTAATGTGCCCTATTTATTTAGAAGCTCTGTAAGGGGTACACTTGTGCTGGGGTGTGCACGCGTCTTCTTGTGCAAAGTGGCTTCGGAGATTAGTGGCAGTTATTTCAGAGGCAGTTAGTCAGGGCAGGAGTCAGGTAACCAACACTTTGACCACTTACTCTCTTTTAACTATGTTTCTGTTAGCTCTCACTTTTTCCTCTATAGTCCTCCACTTTCTAGTAACCCCTCAAATCCCTACACCTAGTAAGAAACTCTTCATCTCTCCCTCCATCCTCCCCATTCATCTCACCTCCTCCTCCAAATTATTCCTAAACACTCAATCCTGGATCTCCAAACACAGACAGCCACCTCATGCTCTCTCTTGCTCCCACCTGCTAACACTTTCTCTGCTCCTCCTCACTGCTGGAGATATCTCTCCAAATCCTGGTCCTCCTCGCCATATCCCCACAGTTACTTCTTCCTCCTATCCACAACCTTCCACAAACTGTCGCAACCCTTCTAACCTCATATCCATCCAACCAATCCCCACTCCCTTAGTTGATCTAACAGGAGCTCTATGGAACGCTCGCTCTGTCTGCAACAAACTTTCCTTCATCAACGATCTTTTCATTACAAACAAACTTTCCTTTCTCACCATCACTGAAACCTGGCTCACCCCCTCTGACACAGCCTCCCCAGCTGCACTTTCATATGGCGGATTCCACCTTTCCCACACCCCCCGCCCCAACAGCAAACATGGCGGAGGCGTAGGTTTTCTCCTATCAGAACACTGCGCTTTCACCCAAATCCCACTGCCACCCTCCGTTACACTCCCTTCTTTTGAGGTGCACTGTGTGTGCATCTATTCCCCCTCCAACCTCCAACTAGCTGTCTTTTACAGACCCCCAGGGCAAGCCACCACCTTCTTAGACCACTTCACCACCTGGCTGCTTCACTTCCTCTCCACTGACATCACGACTATCATAATGGGTGACTTCAACATCCCCATTAACACTTCCCACTCGTCTGTCTCTAAGTTCCTATCTCTCACTTCCTCCTTCGTACTCACTCAATGGTCTTCCACACCCACCCACAAAGATGGCCACACACTGGACCTCATCTTCACCCGCCTCTGTTCCCTATCTAACCTCTCTAACTCACCTCTCCCTCTCTCTGATCAAAGCCTACTTACATTCTCTTCTCTCTCCTCCCCGTGGCAACAATCCCCACTCCACAAACTTGCATACCCTCGCAGAAATCTCAAACATCTTGACTTACACTCACTCTCTGAATGCCTCCTCCCTCTTAAATTCCTTACACGATGCAGACGTTGCTGCTGCTCCATATAACACCACAATAGCTGCAGCTGTAGACTCGATCGCCCCCCTCACACACACCACATCTCGCACACGCAACAGGCAACCCTGGCACACTAAACTTACTAAATAACTGCGCCGGGCCTCCAGGGTTGCGGAGCGGAGATGGAAAAGGTCTCACTCCATCGAGCACTTCATCGCATTCAAGCAATCCCTCACTAATTTCAAGTCCGCACTCACTACAGCAAAACAAACCTACTTCTCATCTCTCATATCCTCCCTATCTCACAACCCTAAACAGCTATTTAACACTTTCAACTCTCTCCTTCGTCCCCCAGCACCTCCTCCCTCTTCTCTCATCTCAACCAACGACTTTGCCTCATTCTTCAAACAGAAGATTGACACCATCAGACAAAACTTTTGCCTTAAGTCCACACAACCCCTCCTCATATCTATTCAACCCTCCTCCTCCAAACCCCACTTCTCCAACATTACAGAAGATCAAGTCTCCTCTTTACTCTACAAATCACACCTCACCACCTGCGAACTTGACCCAATCCCATCCCACCTCATTACTAACCTTACCACAGTCTTCATCCCAACCCTAACCCACCTCTTCAATCTGTCACTAACAACCGGTGTCTTCCCCTCATGTTTCAAACATGCCGCAATCACACCCATCCTCAAAAAGCCCTCCCTTGACGCTTCCTCTCTGACTAACTAGCGCCCCATATCACTCCTCGCCTTTGCCTCAAAACTACTAGAACAACATGTCCACCTTGAACTGTCCTCCCACCTCTCCTCCTGCTCCCTCTTCGACCGCCTGCAATCTGGCTTCCGACCGCATCACTCGACTGAAACTGCCCTGACCAAACTCACCAACGACCTACTAAATGCCAAATCCAAGCGACACTACTCCATCCTCCTCCTTCTGGACCTGTCATCTGCCTTTGACACAGTGGACCATTCCCTCTTACTCCAGATTCTCTCATCTTTTGGCATCACGGACTTGGCTCTATCTTGAATCTCCTCATACTTAACAGACAGGACTTTCAGTGTCTCCCAGTCACGCACCACCTCCTCATCTCGCCCCCTATCTGTCGGTGTCCCCCAAGGCTCAGTTCTAGGACCTCTGCTCTTCTCCATCTACACCTTTGGCCTGGGACAGCTCATAGAGTCTCACTGTTTTCAGTATCACCTCCATGCTGACGACACACAGATCTACCTCTCTGGACCCGATATCTCCTCTCTACTAACCAAAATCCCACAATGTCTGTCCGCCATGTCATCCTTCTTCTCTGACAGATTTCTAAAACTCAACATGGATAAAACAGAGTTCATCATCTTTCCACACTCTCTTACACATCCCCCATCTGACCTAGCCATCAACGTCACTGGCTGTTCACTCTCCCCAGTCCCACAAGCACGCTGCCTTGGAGTAACCCTGGAGTATGATCTCTCCTTCAAGCCACATATCCAAGCCCTTTCCACTTCCTGCCGACTCGAAATCAAAAACATCTTCCGGATCCGTGCATTCCTCAGCAAAGACTCTGCAAAAACACTAGTGCATGCCCTCATCATATCCCGCCTCGACTACTGCAACCTCCTGCTCCGTGGCCTCCCTTACAACACTCTTGCGCCTCTCCAATCTATCCTAAACTCTGCTGCTCGACTAATTCACCTGTCCCCCCGCTATTACCCGGCCTCTCCTTTCTGTCAATCTCTTCACTGGCTCCCCATTGCCCAGAGAATCCAGTTCAAAACTCTAACCATGGCATACAAAGCCATCCACAACCTGTCTCCCCCATACATCTGTGACCTAGTATCCCGGTACTTACCTGCACGCAACCTCCGATCCTCAAAAGATCTCCTTCTCTACTCCCCTCTTATCTCCTCCTCCCACAATCGTATACAAGATTTCTCCCGTGCATCCCCCCTACTCTGGAACTCTCCACGCCAACATATCAGACTCTCGCCGACCGTGGAAACCTTCAAAAGAAATCTGAAGACCCACCTATTCCGACAAGCCTACAACCTGCAGCAACCACCGCTGCACGACCAGCTCTACCCTCAACTAATGTATCCTCACCCATCCCTTCTAGAATGTGAGCCCTCGCGGGCAGGGTCCTCGCTCCTCCTGTACCAGTCGCTGACTCGTTTTGTTAAGATTATGTAAATGCTTTTGTTATGTATATCCCTATCACATGTAAAGCGCCATGGAATAAATGGCGCTATAATAATCAATAATAATAATAATAATAATAAAAAAAAGAAAATATCAATTCCCATAGGAAAAGTGGTGGAGGTTACAGTGGATTAAAAAGACAATATCAATGCCCTTTAGAAGAGAGGTGGAAGTCGCAGTGGAATAAAAAGACAATGTCAATGCCACTTGGAAGAGTGGTGGAGGTGGCAGTGGAATAAAAAGACAATATCAATGCCCCTTGAAAAAATGATGGAGGTTGCAGTGGAATAAAAAGACAATGTCAATGCCCCTTGGAAGTGTGGTGGAGGTTACAGTGGAGTAAAAATACAATATCAATGCCTCTTGCAAGAGCTGTGGTGTTCAGAGTGGTTTAAATTGACTGTTTTAATGCACCTGGGAAGAGACGTGGAGGTCACAGTAGCTTAACAATACTGTTTTAATGCCACTTGGAAGAGTGGTGGAGGTCGCAGTGGATTAAAAAGACAATATCAATGCCACTTGGAAGAGTGGTGAATGTCCCAGTGGAATAAAAAAACAATATCATTGCCCCTTGGAAGAGTGGTGGAGGTTACAGTGGAATAAAAAGACAATATAAATGCCCCGTGAAAGAGACGTGGAGGTCACAGAAGCTTAACAAGACGGTTTTAATGCCCCTTGGAAGAGAGTTGGAAGTTGCAGTGGAATAAAAAGACAATATCAATGCCCCTTGGAAGAGTGCTGGAGGTTACAGTGGAATAAAAAGACAATATCAATGATCCTTGGAAGAGTGGTGGAGGTCGCAGTGGAATAAAAAGACAATATTAATGCCCATTGGAAGAGTGGCGGAGGTCGCAGTAAAATAAAAAGACAATATGAATGCCCCTGGGAAGAGTGATGGAGGTTACAGTGGAATAAAAAGACAATATCAATACCCCTTGGAAGAGCTGTGGAGTTCACAGTGGTTTAATCAGAAGGTTTTAAGGCACCCTGAAATAGACGTGGAGGTCACAGTAGCTAAACAAGACGTTTTCAATGCTTCTTGGAAGAGTGATGGAGGTCGCAGTGGATTAAAAAGACAAAATCAATGCCCCATGGAAGAGTGGTGGAGGTTACAGTGGAATAAAAAGACAATATCAATGCCTCTTGCAAGAGCTGTGGAGTTCAGAGTGGTTTAAATTTACGGTTTTAATGCCCCTTGGAAGAGACGTGAAGGTCACAGTAGCTTAACAAGATGGTTTTAATGCCCCTTGGAAGAGTGGTGAAGGTGACAGACGAATAAAAAGACAATATCAATGCCTCTTGGAAGAGCTGTGGAGTTCAGAGTGGTTTAACCAGACGGTTTTAATGCCCCTTGGAAGAGATGTGGAGGTCACAGTAGCTTAACAAGACTTTTTTAATGCCTCTTGGAAGAGTGGTGGAGGTCGCAGTGGAATAAAAAGACAATATCAATGCCCCTTAGAAGAGAGGTGGTAGTCGCAGTGGAATAAAAAGAAAATATCAATACCCCTTGGAAGAGAGGTGGAGGATACAGTGGAATAAAAAGACAATATCAATGCCCCGTGGAATAGACATGGATGTTACAGTAGCTAAACAAGATGTTTTTAATGCACCTTGGGAGAGTGGTGGAAGTCGTAGTGGAATAATAAGACAATATCAATGCCACTTGAAAGAGTCCTGTAGGTTACAGTGGAGTAAAAAGACAATATCAATGCCTCTTGCAAGAGCTGTGGAGTTCAGAGTGGTTTAAATTGGCGGTTTTAATGCACCTTGGAAGAGAAGTGGAGGTCACAGTAGCTTAACAATACGGTTTTAATGCCCCTTGGAAGAGTTGTGGAGGTCTCAGTGGATTAAAAAGACAATATCAATGCCACTTGGAAGAGTGGTGAAGGTCCCAGTGGAATAAAAAGACAATATCAATGCCCCTTGGAAGAGTGGTGGAGGTTACAGTGGAATAAAAAGACAATATCAATGAACCGTGAAAGATACGAGGAGGTCACAGTAGCTTAACAAGACGGTTTTAATGCCCCTTGGAAGAGAGGTGGAAGTTGCAGTGGAATAAAAAGACAATATCAATGCCCCTTGGTAGAGTGCTGGAGGTTACATTGGAATAAAAAGACAATATCAATGCCCCTTGCAAGAGCTGTGGAGTTCAGAGTGGTTTATATTGGCGGTGTTAATGCCCCTTGGATGGGACGTGGAGGTGACAGTAGCTTAACAAGATGGTTTTAATGCCCCTTGGAAGAGTGGTGGAGGTCACAGTGGATTAAAAAGACAATATCAAAGCCCCTTGGAAGAGTGGTGGAGGTTACAGTTGAATAAAAAGACAATATCAATTCCCCTTGGAAGAGCGATGTAGGTTACAGTGGAAAAAAAAGACAATATCAATGCCCCTTGGAACAGTGGTGGAGGTTACAGTTAAATAAAAAGACAATATCAATGCCCAGTGGAAGAGATGTGGAGGTCACAGTAGCTTAACAAGACGGTTTTAATGCCCCTTGGAAGAGAGGTGGAGGTCGCAGTGGATTAAAAAGACAATATCAATGCCCCTTGGAAGAGTGGTGGAGGTCGCAGTGGAATAAAAAGACAATATCAATGCCCCTTGGACGAGTGGTGGAGGTTACAGTGGAATGAAAAGACAATTTCAATGCCCAGTGGAAGAGACGTGGAGGTCACAGTAGCTTAACAAGACGGTTTTAATGCATCCTGGAGGACTGGTGGAGGACGCAGTGGAATAAAAAGACAATATCAATACCCCTTGGAAGAGTGGTGGAGGTTACAGTGGAATAAAAAGACAATAATAATGCCCCTTGGAAGAGCTGCGGAGTTCAGAGTGGTATAACCAGACGGTTTTAACGCTCCTTGGAAGAGGCGTGGAGGTCACAGTAACTTAAGAAGACGGTTTTAATGCCCCTTGGAAGAGTGGTGGAGGTCGCAGTGGAATAAAAAAACAATATCAATGCCCATTGGAATATTGGTGGAGGTTACAGTTGAATAAAAAGACAATATCAATGCCCCGTGCAAGAGTTGTGGAGGTCACTGTAGCTTAACAATATGGTTTTAATGCCCCTTGGAAGAGTGGTGGAGGTCGCAGTGGAATAAAAAGACAATGTCAGTGCCCCTTGGAAGAGTGGTGGAGGTTAGAGTGGAATAAAAAGACAATACCAATGCCCCTTGGAAGAGCTGTGGAGTTCAGAGTGGTTTTGCCAGATGGTTTTATTGCCCCTTGGAAGAGACGTGGAGGTCACAGTAGATTAGCAAGACGGTTTTAATGCCCCTTGGAAAAGTGGTGGAGGTCACAGTGGATTAAAAAGACAATATCAATGCCCCGTGGAAGACACGTGGAGGTCACAGTAGCTTAACAAGACAGTTTTAATGCCCCTGGGAAGAGTGGTGGAGGTCGCAGTGGAATAAAAAGACAATATCAATGCCCCTTGAAAGAGTGGTGGAGGTCGCAGTGAAATAAAAAGACAATATCAATGCCTTTTGAAAGAGCTATGGAGTACAGAGTGGTTTAACCAGATGGTTTTAATGCCCCTTGGAAGAGTGATAGAGGTCGCAGTGGATTAAAAAGACAATATCAATGCCCCTTAAAAGAAAGTTGGAAGTCGCAGTGGAATAAAAAGACAATGTCAATGCCACTTGGAAGAGTGGTGGAGGTTACAGTGGAATAAAAAGACAATATCAATGCCACGTGGAACAGACATGGATGTGACAGTAGCTTAACAAGACGGTTTTAATGCACCTTTGAAGAGTGGTGGAGGTTGCAGTGGATTAATAAGACAATATCAATGCCCATTGGAAGAGTGGTAGAGGTCGCAGAGGAATAAAAAGACAAAATCAATGCCCCTTGGAAGAGTGGTGGAGGTTACAGTGGAATAAAAAAACAATATCAATGCCACATGGAAGAGTTGTGGAGGTCACTGTAGCTTAACAAGATGGTCTTAATGCCCCTTGGAAGAGTGGTGGAGGTCGCAGTGGAATAAAAAGACAATTTCAATGCCCCGTGGAAGACATGTGGAGGTCACAGTAGCTTAACAAGATGGTTTTAATGCCTCTTGGAGGACTGGTGGAAGTAGCAGTGGAATAAAAATACAATATCAATGCCCCTTGGAAGCATGGTGGAGGTTACAGTGGAATAAAAAGACAATAATAATGCCCCTTGGAAGAGCTGTGGAGTTCAGAGTGGTATAACCAGACGGTTTTAACGCTCCTTGGAAGAGACGTGGAGATCACAGTAACTTAACAAGACGATTTTAATGCCCCTTGGAAGAGTGGTGGAGGTCGCGGTGGAATTAAAAAACAATATCAATGCCACTTGGAAGATTGGTGGAGGTTACAGTGGAATAAAAAGACAATATCAATGCCCCGTGGAAGAGATGTGGAGGTCACTATAGCTTAACAATATGGTTTTAAAGCCCCTTGGAAGAGTGGTGGAGGTCGCAGTGGAGTAAAAAGACAATATCAATGGCCTGTGGAAGGGACGTGAAGGTCACAGTAGCTTAGCAAGACAGTTTTAATTCACCTTGGAAGAGTGGTGGAGGTTGCAGGGGATTAAAAAGACAATAACAATGCACATTGGAAGAGTAGTGGTGGTCGCAGTGGAATAAAAAGACAAAATCAATGCCCCTAGGAAGAGTGGTGGAGGTTACAGTGGAATTAAAAGACAATATCATTGCCCCTTGGAAGAGCTGTGGAGTTCAGAGTGGTTTAAACAGACGGTTTTAATGCCCCTTGGAAGAGACTTGGAGGTCGCAGTAGCTTAACAAGACTGTTTTAACGCCCATTGGTAGAGTGTTGGAGGTCGCAGTGGATTAAAAAGACAATATCAATGCCCCTTGGAAGATTGGTGGAGGTTACAGTGGAATAAAAAGACAATATCAATGCCCCTTGGAAGAGCTGTGGAGTTCAGAGTGGTTTTAAACAGACGGTTTTAATGCCCCTTGGAAGAGACTTGGAGGTCGCAGTAGCTTAACAAGACTGTTTTCACGCCCCTTGGTAGAGTGTTGGAGGTCGCAGTGGATTAGAAAGACAATATCAATGCCCCTTGGAAGATTGGTGGAGGTTACAGTGGAATAAAAAGACAATATCAATGCCCCGTGGAAGAGATGTGGAGGTCACTATAGCTTAACAATATGGTTTTAATGCCCCTTGGAAGAATGGTGGAGGTCGCTGTGGAATAAAAAAACAATGTCAATGCCCTTGAGAGAGTGGTGGAGGTCAGAGTGGAATAAAAAGTCAATACCAATGCCCCTTGGAAGAGCTGTGGAGTTCAGAGTGGTTTAACCAGACGTTTTTAATGCCCATTGAAAGTGACGTGGAGGTCACAGTAGCTTAAAAAGACGTTTTTAATGACCCTTGGAAAAGTGGTGGAGGTCGCAATGGATTAAAAAGACAATATCAATGCCCCTTGGAAGAGTGGTGGAGGTGGCAGTGGAATAAAAAGACAATATCAATGCCCCTTGGAAGAATGATGGAGGTCGCAGTGGAATTTAAAGACAATGTCAATGCCCCTTGGAAGATCTGTGGAGTTTAGAGTGGTTTAACCAGATGGTTTTATTGCCCTTTGGATGAGACGTGGAGGTCACAGTAGATTAACAAGACGGTTTTAATGCCCCTTGGAAAAGTGGTGGAGGTTACAGTGGATTAAAAATACAATATCATTGCCTCGTGGAAGACACGTGGAGGTCACAGTAGCTTATCAAGACAGTTTTAATGCCCCTTGGAAGAGTGGTGGAAGTCGCAGTGGAATAAAAAGACAATATCAATGCCCTTTGAAAGAGTGGTGGAGGTTACAGTGAAATAAAAAGACAATATCAATGCCTCTTGAAAGAGCTACGGAGTTCAGAGTGTTTTAACTAGATGGTTTTAATGCCCCTTGGAAGAGAGGTGGAGGTCGCAGTGCATTAAAAAGACAATATCAATACCCCTTGGAAGCATGATGGAGGTTACAGTGGAATAAAAAGACAATATCTATGCCCCTTGGAAGAGCTGTGGAGTTCAGATTGGTTTAATCAGACGGTTTTAATGCCCCTTGGAAGAGATGTGGAGGTCACAGTAGCTTAACAAGACTTTTTTAATGCCTCATGGAAGAGTGGTGGAGGTCGCAGTGGAATAAAAAGACAATATCAATGCCCCTTAGAAGAGAGGTGGTAGTCGCAGTGGAATAAAAAGACAATATCAATACCCCTTGGAAGAGTGGTGGAGGATACAGTGGAATAAAAAGACAATATCAATGCCCCGTGGAATAGACATGGATGTTACAGTAGCTAAACAAGATGTTTTTAATGCCCCTTGGGAGAGTGGTGGAAGTCGTAGTGGAATAATAAGACAATATCAATGCCACTTGAAAGAGTGCTGTAGGTTACAGTGGAGTAAAAAGACAATATCAATGCCTCTTGCAAGAGCTGTGGAGTTCAGAGTGGTTTAAATTGACGGTTTTAATGCACCTTGGAAGAGAAGTGGAGGTCACAGTAGCTTAACAATATGGTTTTAATTCCCCTTGGAAGAGTTGTGGAGGTCGCAGTGGATTAAAAAGACAATATCCATGCCACTTGGAAGAGTGGTGAAGGTCCCAGTGGAATAAAAAGACAATATCAATGCCCCTTGGAAGAGTGGTAGAGGTTACAGTGGAATAAAAAGACAATATCAATGCCCCGTGAAAGATACGAGGAGGTCACAGTAGCTTAACAAGACGGTTTTAATGCCCCTTGGAAGAGAGGTGGAAGCTGCAGTGGAGTAAAAAAACAATATCAATGCCCCTTGGTAGAGTGCTGGAGGTTACATTGGAATAAAAAGACAATATCAATGCCCCTTGCAAGAGCTGTGGAGTTCAGAGTGGTTTACATTGACGGTGTTAATGCCCCTTGGATGGGACGTTGAGGTGACAGTAGCTTAACAAGATGGTTTTAATGCCCCTTGGAAGAGTGGTGGAAGAAGCAGTGGATTAAAAAGACTATCAAATCCCCTTGGAAGAGTGGTGGAGGTCGCAGCAGAAAAAAAAGACAATATCAATGCCCCTTGGAAGAGTGGTGGAGGTTACAGTTGAATAAAAAGACAATATCAATGCCTCTTGGAAGAGCTGTGGAGTTCAGAGTGGTTTAACCATGCGGTTTTAATGCACCTTGGAAGAGACGTGGAGGTCACAGAAGCTTATCATGACTGTTTTAAAGCCCCTTGGAGGAGTGGTAGAGGTCACAGTGGACTAAAAAGACAATATCAATGCCCCTTGGAAGAGTGGTGGAGGTTACAGTGGAATAAAAAGACAGTATCAATGCCCTTTGGAAGAGTGGTAGAGGTTACAGTGGAATAAAAAGACAATATCAATGTCCCTTGGAAGAATGGTGGATATTACAGTGGAATAAAAAGACAATATCAATGCCCCTTGGAAGAATGGTGGAGGTTCCAATTAAATAAAAAGACAATATCAATGCCCCTTGGAAGAGACGTGGAGGTCACAGTGGAATAAAAAGACAATATCAATGCCCTTTGGAAGAGTGGTGGAGGTCGCAGTAAAATAAAGAGACAATATCAAAGCCCCTTGGAAGAGTGGTGGAGGTTAGAGTGGAATAAAATGACAATATCAATGCTCCTTGAAAAACCTGTGGAGTTCACAGTGGTTTAACCAGAAAGTTTTAATGCACCTTGGAATAGATGTGGAGGTCACCGCAGCTTAACACGGCGGTTTCAATGCTTCTTGGAAGAGTGATGGAGGTCGCAGTGGAATAAAAAGACAATATCAATGCCCTGTGTAAGAAACTTGGAGGTCACAGTAGCTTAACAAGACAGTTTTAATGCCCCTTGGAAGAGTCATGGACGTCGCAGAGAAATAAAGAGACAATATCAATGCACTTGGAAGAGTGCAGAAGGTTGCAATGGAATAAAAGATATTGTCAATGCCTCTTTGAAGAGCTGTGGAGCTCAGAGTGGTTTAACCAGATGGTTTTAATTTCGCTTGGAAGAGATGTTGAGGTCACAGTAGCTTAACAAGACTGTTTTAATGCCTCTTGGAAGAGTGGTGGAGGTCGCAGTGGATTAAAAAGACAATATCAATGCCCCTTAGAAGAGAGGTGGAATTCGCAGTGGAATAAAAAGGCAATATCAATACCCCTTGGAAGAGTGGTGGAGGATACAGTGGAATAAAAAGACAATTTCAATACCCAGTGGAATAGACATGGACGTTACAGTAGCTAAACAAGATGTTTTTAATGCACCTTGGGAGAGTGGTGGAAGTCGTGGTGGAATAAAAAAACAATATAAATGCCCCTTGAAAGAGTGCTGTAGGTTAGAGTGGAGTAAAAAGACAATATCAATGCCTCTTGCAAGAGCTGTGGAGTTCAGAGTGGTTTAAATTAACGGTTTTAATGCACCTTGGAAGAGACGTGGAGGTCACAGTAGCATAACAATACGGTTTTAATGCCCCTTGGAAGAGTGGTGGAGGTCGCAGGGGATTAAAAAGACAATATCAATGCCCCTTGGAAGAGTGGTGGAGGTTAAAGTGGAATAAAAAGATAATATCAATGCCCTGTGAAAGAGACGTGGAGGTCACAGTAGCTTAACAATACTGTTTTAATGCCCCTTGGAAGAGAGGTGGAAGTTGCAGTGGAAGAAAAAGACAATGTCTATGGCCCTTGGAAGAGTGGTGGAGGTTAGACTGGATTAAAAAGACAATACAAATGCCCCTTGGAAGAGCTGTGGAGTTCAGAGTGGTTTAACCAGATGGTTTTAATGCCCCTTGGAAGAGAAGTCGACGTCACAGTAGCATAACAAGACGGTTTTAATGCCCCTTGGAAGAGTGGTGGAGTTTGCCGTGGATTAAAAAGACAATATCAATGCCCTTTGGAAGAGTGGTGGAGGTCGCAGTGGAACAAAAAGACAAAATCAATGCCCCTTGGAAGAGTGGTGGAGGTTACAGTGGAATAAAAAGACATTATCAATGGCTCTTGGAAGAGCTGTGGAGTTCAGAGTGGTTTAACTAGATTGTTTTAATGCCCCTTCGAAGAGACGTGAAGGTCACAGTAGCTTAACAAGACTGTTTTAATGCACCTTGGAAGAGAGGTGGAGGTAGCAGTGGATTAAAAAGACAATATCAATGCCCCTTTGAAGAGAGGTGGAAGTTGCAGTGGAATAAAAAGACAATGTTAATGCCACTTGGAAGAGTGGTGGAAGTTACAGTGGAATTAAAACACAATATCAAGGCCCCGTGGAATAGAAATGGACGTGACAGAAGCTTAACAAGTTGGATTTAATGCCTCTTGGAAGAGCGGTGGAGGTTGCAGTGGATTAAAAAGACAATATCAATGCCCATTGGAAGAGTGGTAGAGGTCGCAGTGGAATAAAAAGACAAAATCAATGCCCCTTGGAAGAGTGGTGGAGGTTACAGTGGAAAAAAAAGACAATGTCAATGCCCCATGGAAGAGTTGTGGAGGTCGCAGTGGAATAAATAGACAATGTCAATGCCCCTTGGAAGAGTGGTGGATGTTAGAGTGGAATAAAAAGACAATACCAGTGCTCCTTGGAAGAGCTGTGGAGTTTAGAGTGGTTTAAATTGACGGTTTTAATGCCCCTTGGAAGAGACATGGAGGTCACAGCGGATTAAAAAGACAATATCAATGCCCCGTGGAATAGACATGGACGTGACAGTAGCGTAACAAGACGGCTTTAATGCCCCTTGGAAGAGTGGTGGAGGTTGCAGTGGATTAAAAAGACAATATCAATGCCCATTGGAAGAGTGGTAGACGTCGCAGTGGAATAAAAAGACAATATCAATGCCCATTGGAAGAGTGGTAGAGGTCGTAGTGGAATAAAAAGACAAAACCAATGCCCCTTGGAAGAGTGGTGGAGGTTACAGTGGAATAAAAAGACAATATCAATGCCCCATGGAAGAGTTGTGGAGTGGTTTAAATTGACGGTTTTAATGCACCTTGGAAGAGACGTGGAGATCACAGTAGCTTAACAATATGGTTTTAATGCCCCTTGGAAAAGTGTTGGAGGTCGCAGTCGATTAAAAAGACAATATCAATGCCACTTGGAAGAGTGGTGAAGCTCCCAGCGGAATAAAAAGACAATATCAATGCCCCTTGGAAGAGTGGTGGAGGTTACAGTGGAATAAAAAGACAATATCAATGCCTCATGAAAGAGACGTGGAGGTCACAGTAGCTTAACAAGATGGTTTTAATGCCCCTTGGAAGAGAGGTGGAATGCGCAGTGGATTAAAAAAACAATATCAGTGCCCCTTAGAAGAGAGGTGGAAGTCGCAGTGGAATAAAAAGACAATGTCTATGCCACTTGGAAGAGTGGTGGAGGTTACAGTGGAATAAAAAGACAACATCAATGCTACGTGGAATAGACATGGACGTGACAGTAGCTTAACAAGACTTCTGTAATGCCCTTTGGAAGAGTGGTGGAGGTTGCAGTGGATTAAAAAGACAATATCAATGCCCATTGTAAGAGTGGTAGAGGTCGCAGTGGAATAAAAAGACAATATCAATGCCCCATGGAAGAGTTGTGGAGGTCACTGTAGCTTAATAAGATGGTCTTAATGCCCCTTGGAAGAGTGGTGGAGTTCGCAGTGGAATAAATAGACAATGTCAATGCCCCTTGGAAAAGTGGTGGAGGTTAGAGTGGAATAAAAAGACAATACCAGTGCTCCTTGGAAGAGCTATGGAGTTCAGAGTGGTTTAAATTCACGGTTTTAATGCCCCTTGGAAGAGACGTGGAGGTCACAGTGGATTAAAAAGACAATATCAATGCCCCTTAGAAGAGTGGTGGAGGTCGCAGTGGATTAAAAAGACAATTTCAATACCTCTTGGAAGACTGGTGGAGGTCGCAGTGGAGTAAAAAGACAATATCAATGCCCAGTGGAATGGACGTGGAGGTCAAAGTAGCTTCACAAGACGTTTTTAATGCCCCTTGGAAGAGAGGTGGAGGTCGCAGTTGATTAAAAAGACAATATCAATGCCTATTGGAAGAGTGTTGGAGGTCGCAGTGGAATAGAAAGACAATATCAATGACGCTTGGAAGAGTGGTGGATGTTACAGTCGAATAAAAAGACAATATCAATGCCTCTTGTAAGAGCTGTGGAGTTCAGAGTGTTTAACCAGACGGTTTTAATGCCCCTTGGAAGAGACGAGGAGGTCACAGTAGCTTAACAAGACTGTTCTAATGCCGATTGGAAGAGTGGTGGAGGTCGCAGTGGATTGAAAAAACAATATCAATGCCCCGAGGAAGAATGGTGGAGTTCGCAGTGGAATAAAAAGACAATATCAATGCCCCTTAGAAGAGTGGTGGAGGATACAGTGGAAAAAAAAGACAATATCAATGCCCCGTGGAAGAGACATGGAGGTCACAGTAGCTTAACAAGACGATTTTAATGCCCCTTGGAAGAGAGGTGGAGGTCGCAGTTGATTAAAAAGACAATATTAATGCCCCTTTGAAGAGTGGTGTAGGTCCCAGTGGAATAAAAAGTCAATATCAATGCCCCTTGGAAGAGTGGTGGAGGTTACAGTGGAATAAAAAGACAATATCAATGCCCCTCAGAAGAGCTGTGGATTTCAGAGTGGTTTAAACAGACGGTTTTAATGCCCCTTCGAAGAGACATGGAGTTCACAGTTCCTTAACAAGACTGTTTTAATGCCCCTTGGAAGAGTCGTGGAGGTCGCAGTGAATTAAAAAGACAATATCAATGCCCCTTAGAAGAGAGGTTGAAGTCACAGTGAAATAAAAAGACAATATCAATGCCCCTCGGAAGAGTGGTGGGGGTTACAGTGGAATAAAAAGATAATATCTATGCTCCTTGGAAGAGTGGTGTAGGTTACAGTGGAATAAAAAGACAAAATCAATGCCCCTTGGAAGAGTGGTGGATGTTACAGTGGAATAAAAAGACAATATCAATGCCCCTCAGAAGAGCTGTGGAGTTCAGAGTGGTTTAACCGGACGGTTTTAATGCCCCTTGGAAGAGACCTGGAGGTCACAGTAGCTTAACAAGACTGTTTTAATGCCCCTTGGAAGAGTCGTGGAGGTCACAGTGGATTAAAGAGACAATATCAATGCCCTGGGTAGAGTGGTCGTGGTCGCAGTGGATTAAAAGGACAATATCAATGCCCCTTGGAAGAGTGGTGGAGGTTACAGTGGAATAAAAAGACAATATCAATGCCCCGTGAAAGAGACGTGGAGGTCACAGTAGCTTAACAAGACGGTTTTAATGCCCCTTGGAAGAGAGGTGGAAGTTGCAGTGGAATAAAAAGACAATATCAATGCCCCTTGGAAGAGTGGTGGAGGTTACATTGGACTAAAAAGACAATATCAATGCCCCTTGCAAGAGCTGTGGAGTTCAGAGTGGTTTAAATTGATGGTTTTAATGCCCGTGAAATTGACGTGGAGGTCAAAGTAGCTTAACAATACGGTTTTAATGCCCCTTGGACGAGTGGTGGATGTTACAGTGGAATTAAAAGACAATTCCAATGCCCCGTGGAAGAGACGTGGAGGTCACAGTAGCTTAACAAGATGGTTTTAAAGCCCCTTGGAGGACTGGTGAAGGTCGCAGTGGAATAAAAAGACAATATCAATGCACCTTGGAAGAGTGGTGGAGGTTACAGTGGAATAAAAAGACAATAATAATGACCTTTAGAAGAGTTGTGGAGTTCAGAGTGGAATAACCAGATGGTTTTAACGCCCCTTGGAAGAGACGTGGTGGTCACCGTAACTTATCAAGATGGTTTTATTGCCCCCTGGTAGAGTGGTGGCGGTCGCACTGGATTAAAAAGACAATATTAATGCCCCTTGGAAGAGTGGTGGAGGTCGTAATGGAGTAAAAAAACAATATCAATGCCCCTTGGAAGATTGGTGGAGGTTACAGATGAATAAAAAGACAATATCAATGCTCCTTCGAAGACACGTGGAGGTCACAGTAGCTTAACAAGACGGTTTTAATGCCCCTTGGAGAGGGGTGGAGTTCGCAGTGGACTAAAAATGCAATATCAATGCCCCTTGGAAGAGTGGTGGAGGTCGCAGTGGAATAAAAAGACAATGTCAATGCCCCTTGGAAGACTGGTGGAGGTTAGAGTGGAATAAAAAGACAATACAAATGCCCCTTGGAAGAGATGTGGAGTTCAGAGTGGTTTAACCAGATGGTTTTAATGCCCATTGGAAGAGACTTCGACGTCACAGTAGCTTAACAAGCCAGTTTTAATGCCCCTTGGAAGAGTGGTGGAGGTCGCAGTGGATTAAAAAGACAATATCAATGTCCCTTGGAAGAGTGGTGGAGGTCGCAGTGGAATAAAAAGACAAAATCAATGCCCCTTGGAAGAGTGGTGGGGGTTACAGTGGAATAAAAAGACAATATCAATGCCCCTCGGAAGAGCTGTGGAGTTCAGAGTGTTTTAACCAGACGGTTTTAATGCCCCTTGGAAGAGACGTGGAGGTCACAGTAGCTTAACAAGACTGTTTTAATGCCCCTTGGAAGAGTGGTGAAGGTCGCAGATGATTAAAAAGACAATATCAATGCCCCTTAGTAGAGAGGTTGAAGTCGCAGTGGAATAAAAAGACAATATCAATGCCCCTTGGAAGAGTGGTGGAGGTTACAGTGGATTAAAAAGACAATATCAATGCCCCGTGGAATAGACATGGACGTGAAAGTAGCTTAATAAGACTTTTTTAATGTCCCTTCGAAGAGTGCTTAAGGTCGCAGTGGAATAAAAAGACAAAATCAATGCCCCTTGGAAGAGTTTTGGAGGTTACAGTGGAAAAAAAAGACAATATCAATGTCCCTTGGAAGAGCTGTGGAGTTCAGAGTGGTTTAACCAGACAGTTTTAATGCCCCTTGGAAGAGACGTTGAGGTGACAGTAGCTTAACAAGACTGTTTTAATGCCCTTGGAAGAGTGGAAGAGGTCGCAGTGGATTAAAAAGACAATATCAATTCCCTTTTGGAAGAGTGGTGGAGGTCGCAGTGGAATAAAAAGACTATGTCAATGTCCCTTGGAAGAGTGGTGAAGGTTAGAGTGGAATAAAAAGACAATACAAATGCCCCTTGGTAGAGCTGTTGAGTTCAGAGTGGTTTAACCAGATGGTTTTAATGCCCCTTGGAAGAGACTTCGAGGTCACAGTAGCTTAACAAGACGGTTTTAATGCCCCTTGGAAGAGTGTTGGAGGTCGCAGTGGATTAAAAAGACAATATCACTGCCCCTTAGAAGAGTGGTGACGGTCACATTGGAATAAAAAGACAATATCAATGCCCCGTGGAATAGACATGGAGGTTACAGCAGATTAACAAGATGAATTTAATGTCCCTTGGGAGAGAGGTGGAAGTCGCAGTGGAATGAAAAGACAATATCAATGCCCCTTGGAATAGTGCTGGAGATTACAATGGAATAAAAAAACAATATCAATGCCTCTTGCAAGAGCTGTGGAGTTTAGAGTGGTTTAAATTGACGGCTTTAATGCTCCTTGGAAGAGAAGTGGAGGTCACAGTAGCTTAAAAAGACGGTTTTAATGCCACATGGAAAAGTGGTGGAGGTCGCAGTGGATTAAAAAGACAATATCAATGCCCCGAGGAAGAATGGTGGAGGTCGCAGTGGAATAAAAAGACAATATCAATGCCCCTTAGAAGAGTGGTGGAGGTTACAGTGGAAAAAAAAGACAATATCAATGCCCCGTGGAAGAGACATGGAGGTCACAGTAGCTTAACAAGACGGTTTTAATGCCCCTTGGAAGAGTGGTGGAGGTCGCAGTGGATTAAAAAGACAATATCAATGCCCATTGGAAGAGTGGTTAAGGTTGCAGTGGAATAAAAAGACAAAATCAATGCCCCTTGGAAGAGTTTTGGAGGTTACAGTGGAAAAAAAAAGACAATATCAATGCCCCTTGGAAGAGCTGAGGAGTTCAGAGTGGTTTAACCAGACAGTTTTAATGCCCCTTGGAAGAGATGTGGAGGTCACAGTAGCTTAACAACACTGTTTTAATGCCCTTGGAAGAGTGGAGGAGGTCGCAGTGGATTAAAAAGACAATATCAATGCCCTTTGTAAGAGTGGTGGAGGTCGCAGTGGAATTTAAAAACAATATCAATGCCCCTTGGAAGAGTGGTGGAGGTTACAGTGGAATAAAAGACAATATCAATGCCCCGTGGAAGAGTTGTGGAGGTCACTGCAGCTTAACAAGATGGTCTTTATGCCGCTTGGAAGAGTGGTGGAGGTCGCAGTGGAATAAAAAGACAAGACCAATGCTCCTTGGAAGAGCTGTAGAGTTCAGAGTGGTTTAAATTGACGGTTTTAATGCCCGTTGGAAGAGACGTGGAGGTCACAGTGGATTAAAAAGACAATATCAATGCCCCTTGGTAAAGTGGTTGTGGTCGCAATGGATTAAAAGGACAATATCAATGCCCAATGGAAGGGACTTGGAGGTCACAGTAGCTTAACAAGACGTTTTTAATGCCCCTTGGAAGAGAGGTGGAGGTCGCAGTTGATTAAAAAGACAATATCAATGCCACTTGGAAGAGTGGTGTAGGTCGCTTTGGAATAAAAAGTCAATATCAATGCCACTTGGAAGAGTGGTGGAGGTTACAGTCGAATAAAAAGACAATATCAATGCTCCTTGGAAGAACTGTGGAGTATAGAATGGTTTAACCCGACGGTTTTATTGCCCTTTGTAAGAGACGTAGAGGTCACAGTAGCTTATCAAGACTGATTTAATGCCCCTTGGAAGAGTGGTGAAGGTCGCAGTGGTTTAAAAAGACAATATCACTGCCCCTTAGAAGAGTGGTGACGGTCACATTGGAATAAAAAGACAATATCAATGCCCGGTAGAATAGACATGGAGGTTACAGCAGCTTAACAAGACGGTTTTCATGTACCTTGGGAGAGAGGTGGAAGTCGCAATGGAATGAAAAGACAATATCAATGCCCCTTGGAAGAGAGCTGGAGATTACAATGGAATAAATAAACAATATCAATGCCTCTTGCAAGAGCTGTGGAGTTCAGAGTGGTTTAAATTGACGGCTTTAATGCCCCTGGTAAGAGAAGTGGAGGTCACAGTAGCTTAATAAGACGGTTTTAATGCCACATGGAAAAGTGGTGGAGGTCGCAGTGGATTAAAAAGACAATATCAATGCCCCGAGGAAGAATGGTGGAGTTCGCAGTGGAATAAAAAGACAATATCAATGCCCCTTAGAAGAGTGGTGGAGGATACAGTGGAAAAAAAGACAATATCAATGCCCCGTGGAAGAGACATGGAGGTCACAGTAGCTTAACAAGACGGTTTTAATGCCCCTTGGAAGAGAGGTGGAGGTCGCAGTTGATTAAAAAGACAATATCAATGCCACTTGGAAGAGTGGTGTAGGTCGCATTGGAATAAAAAGTCAATATCAATGCCCCTTGGAAGAGTGGTGGAGGTTACAGTCGAATAAAAAGACAATATCAATGCTCCTTGGAAGAACTGTGGAGTAAAGAATGGTTTAACCAGACGGTTTTATTGCCCCTTGTAAGAGACGTAGAGGTCACAGTAGCTTGTCAAGACTGATTTAATGCCCCTTGGAAGAGTTGTGAAGGTCGCAGTGTTTTTAAAAGACAATATCACTGCCCCTTAGAAGAGTGGTGACGGTCACATTGGAATAAAAAGACAATATCAATGCCCCTTGGAAGAGTGGTGGAGGTTACAGTGGAATAAAAAGACAATATCAATGCCCCGTGAAAGAGACGTGGAGGTCACAGTAGCTTAGCAAGACGGTTTTAATGCCCCTTGGAAGAGAGGTGGAAGTTGCAGTGGAATAAAAAGACAATATCAATGCCCCTTGGAAGAGTGGTGGAGGTTACATTGGACTAAAAAGACAATATCAATGCCCCTTGCAAGAGCTGTGGAGTTCAGAGTGGTTTAAATTGACGATTTTAATGCCCCGTGGAATTGACGTGAAGGTCAAAGTAGCTTAAAAATACGGTTTTAATGCCCCTTGGACGAGTGGTGGATGTTACAGTGGAATTAAAAGACGATCCCAATGCCCCGTGGAAGAGATGTGGAGGTCACAGTAGCTTAGCAAGATGGTTTTAATGCCCCTTGGAGGACTGGTGAAGGTCGTAGTGGAAAAAAAAGACAATATCAATGCCCCTTGGAAGAGTGGTGGAGGTTAAAGTGGAATAAAAAGACAATAATAATGCCCCTTAGAAGAGTTGTGGAGTTCAGAGTGGAATAACCAGATGGTTTTAAAGCCCCTTGGAAGAGACGTGGTGGTCACAGTAACTTATCAAGACAGTTTTATTGCCCCCTGGTAGAGTGGTGGAGGTCGCAGTGGAATAAAAAGACAATATTAATGCCCCTTGGAAAAGTGGTGGAGGTCGCAGTGGAGTAAAAAAACAATATCAATGCCCCTTGGAAGATTGGTGGAGGTTACAGATGAATAAAAAGACAATATCAATGCTCCTTCGAAGACACGTGGAGGTCACAGTAGCTTAACAAGACGGTTTTAATGCCCCTTGGAAGAGACGTTGAGGTCACAGTAGCTTAACAAGACTGTTTTAATGCCCTTGGAAGAGTGGAAGAGGTCGCAGTGGATTAAAAAGACAATATCAATGCCCTTTGGAAGAGTGGTGGAGGTCGCAGAGGAATAAAAAGACAATGTCAATGCCCCTTGGAAGAGTGGTGGAGGTTAGAGTGGAATAAAAAGACAATACAAATGCCCCTTGGAAGAGCTGTGGAGTTTAGAGTGATTTAACCAGATGGTTTTAATGCCCCTTGGAAGAGACTTCGACGTCACAGTAGCTTAACAAGACGGTTTTAATGCCCTTGGAAGAGTGGTGGAGGTCTCAGTGGATTAAAAAGACAATATCACTGCCCCTTAGAAGAGTGATGACGGTCACATTGGAATAAAAAGACAATATCAATGCCCCGTGGAATAGATATGGAGGTTACAGCAGCTTAACAAGACGGTTTTAATGTCCCTTGGGAGAGAGGTGGAAGTCGCAGTGGAATGAAAAGACAATATCAATGCCCCTTGGAAGAGTGCTGGAGATTACAATGGAATAAAAAAACAATATCAATGCCTCTTGCAAGAGCTGTGGAGTTCAGAGTGGTTTAAACTGACGGCTTTAATGCCCCTTGGAAGAGAAGTGGAGGTCACAATAGCTTAATAAGACGGTTTTAATGCCACATGGAAAAGTGGTGGAGGTCGCAGTGGATTAAAAAGACAATATCAATGCCCCGAGGAAGAATGGTGGAGGTCGCAGTGGAATAAAAAGACAATATCAAAGCCCCTTAGAAGAGTGGTGGAGGTTACAGTGGAAAAAAAAGACAATATCAATGCCCTGTGGAAGAGACATGGAGGTCACAGTAGCTTAACAAGACGGTTTTAATGCCCCTTGGAAGAGTGGTGGAGGTCGCAGTGGATTAAAAAGACAATATCAATTCCCATTGGAAGAGTGGTTAAGGTCGCAGTGGAATAAAAAGACAAAATCAATGCCCCTTGGAAGAGTTTTGGAGGTTACAGTGGAAAAAAAGACAATATCAATGTCCCTTGGAAGAGCTGTGGAGTTCAGAGTGGTTTAGCCAGACAGTTTTAATGCCCCATGGAAGAGACGTTGAGGTGACAGTAGCTTAACAAGACTGTTTTAATGCCCTTGGAAGAGTGGTGGAGGTCGCAGTGGATTAAAAAGACAATATCAATTCCCTTTTGGAAGAGTGGTGGAGGTCGCAGTGGAATAAAAAGACTATGTCAATGCCCCATGGAAGAGTGGTGAAGGTTAGAGTGGAATAAAAAGACAATACAAATGCCCCTTGGTAGAGCTGTGGAGTTCAGAGTGGTTTAACCAGATGGTTTTAATGCCCCTTGGAAGAGACTTCGACGTCACAGTAGCTTAACAAGACGGTTTTAATGCCCCTTGGAAGAGTGTTGGAGGTCGCAGTGGATTAAAAAGAAAATATCACTGCCCCTTAGAAGAGTGGTGATGGTCACATTGGAATAAAAAGACAATATCAATGCCCCGTGGAATAGACATGGAGGTTACAGTAGCTTAACAAGATGAATTTAATGTCCCTTGGGAGAGAGGTGGAAGTCGCAGTGGAATGAAAAGACAATATCAATGCCCCTTGGAATAGTGCTGGAGATTACAATGGAATAAAAAAACAATATCAATGCCTCTTGCAAGAGCTGTGGAGTTCAGAGTGGTTTAAATTGACGGCTTTAATGCTCCTTGGAAGAGAAGTGGAGGTCACAGTAGCTTAATAAGACGTTTTTAATGCCACATGGAAAAGTGGTGGAGGTCGCAGTGGATTAAAAAGACAATATCAATGCCCCGAGGAAGAATGGTGGAGGTCGCAGTGGAATAAAAAGACAATATCAATGCCCCTTAGAAGAGTGGTGGAGGTTACAGTGGAAAAAAAATACAATATCAATGTCCCGTGGAAGGGACATGGAGGTCACAGTAGCTTAACAAGACGGTTTTAATGCCCCTTGGAAGAGTGTTGGAGGTCGCAGTGGATTAAAAAGACAATATCAATGCCCATTGGAAGAGTGGTTAAGGTTGCAGTGGAATAAAAACACAAAATCAATGCCCCTTGGAAGAGTTTTGGAGGTTACAGTGGAAAAAAAAAGACAATATCAATGCCCCTTGGAAGAGCTGAGTAGTTCAGAGTGGTTTAACCAGACAGTTTTAATGCCCCTTGGAAGAGATGTGGAGGTCACAGTAGCTTAACAACACTGTTTTAATGCCCTTGGAAGAGTGGAGGAGGTCGCAGTGGATTAAAAAGACAATATCAATGCCCTTTGTAAGAGTGGTGGAGGTCGCAGTGGAATTTAAAAACAATATCAATGCCCCTTGGAAGAGTGGTGGAGGTTACAGTGGAATAAAAGACAATATCAATGCCCCGTCGAAGAGTTGTGGAGGTCACTGCAGCTTAACAAGATAGTCTTAATGCCGCTTGGAAGAGTGGTGGAGGTCGCAGTGGAATAAAAAGACAAGACCAATGCTCCTTGGAAGAGCTGTAGAGTTCAGAGTGGTTTAAATTGACGGTTTTAATGCCCGTTGGAAGAGACGTGGAGGTCACAGTGGATTAAAAAGACAATATCAATGCCTCTTGGTAAAGTGGTTGTGGTCGCAGTGGATTAAAAGGACAATATCAATGCCGAATGGAAGGGACTTGGAGGTCACAGTAGTTTAACAAGACGGTTTTAATGCCCCTTGGAAGAGAGGTGGAGGTCGCAGTTGATTAAAAAGACAATATCAATGCCACTTGGAAGAGTGGTGCAGGTCGCAGTGGAATAAAAAGTCAATATCAATGCCCCTTGGAAGAGTGGTGGAGGTTACAGTCGAATAAAAAGACAATATCAATGCTCCTTGGAAGAACTGTGGAGTATAGAATGGTTTAACCCGACGGTTTTATTGCCCTTTGTAAGAGACGTAGAGGTCACAGTAGCTTATCAAGACTGATTTAATGCCCCTTGGAAGAGTGGTGAAGGTCGCAGTGGTTTAAAAAGACAATATCACTGCCCCTTAGAAGAGTGGTGACGGTCACATTGGAATAAAGAGACAATATCAATGCCCGGTGGAATAGACATGGAGGTTACAGCAGCTTAACAAGACGGTTTTCATGTACCTTGGGAGAGAGGTGGAAGTCGCAATGGAATGAAAAGACAATATCAATGCCCCTTGGAAGAGAGCTGGAGATTACAATGGAATAAAAAAACAATATCAATGCCTCTTGCCAGAGCTGTGGAGTTCAGAGTGGTTTAAATTGACGGCTTTAATGCCCCTTGTAAGAGAAGTGGAGGTCACAGTAGCTTAATAAGACGGTTTTAATGCCACATAGAAAAGTGGTGGAGGTCGCAGTGGATTAAAAAGACAATATCAATGCCCCGAGGAAGAATGGTGGAGTTCGCAGTGGAATAAAAAGACAATATCAATGCCCCTTAGAAGAGTGGTGGAGGATACAGTGGAAAAAAAGACAATATCAATGCCCCGAGGAAGAGACATGGAGGTCACAGTAGCTTAACAAGACGGTTTTAATGCCCCTTGGAAGAGAGGTGGAGGTCGCAGTTGATTAAAAAGACAATATCAATGCCACTTGGAAGAATGGTGTAGGTCGCAGTGGAATAAAAAGTCAATATCAATGCCCCTTGGAAGAGTGGTGGAGGTTACAGTCGAATAAAAAGACAATATCAATGCTCCTTGGAAGAACTGTGGAGTAAAGAATGGTTTAACCAGACGGTTTTATTGCCCCTTGTAAGAGACGTAGAGGTCACAGTAGCTTGTCAAGACTGATTTAATGCCCCTTGGAAGAGTTGTGAAGGTCGCAGTGTTTTTAAAAGACAATATCACTGCCCCTTAGAAGAGTGGTGACGGTCACATTGGAATAAAAAGACAATATCAATGCCTCTTGGAAGAGTGGTGGAGGTTACAGTGGAATAAAAAGACAATATCAATGCCCATTGAAAGAGACGTGGATGTTACAGTAGCTTAGCAAGACGGTTTTAATGCCCCTTGGAAGAGAGGTGGAAGTTGCAGTGGAATAAAAAGACAATATCAATGCCCCTTGGAAGAGTGGTGGAGGTTACATTGGACTAAAAAGACAATATCAATGCCCCTTGCAAGAGCTGTGGAGTTCAGAGTGGTTTAAATTGACGGTTTTAATGCCCCGTGGAATTGACGTGAAGGTCAAAGTAGCTTAACAATACGGTTTTAATGCCCCTTGGATGAGTGGTGGATGTTACAGTGGAATTAAAAGACAATCCCAATGCCCCGTGGAAGAGATGTGGAGGTCACAGTAGCTTAGCAAGATGGTTTTAATGCCCCTTGGAGGACTGGTGAAGGTCGTAGTGGAAAAAAAAGACAATATCAATGCCCCTTGGAAGAGTGGTGGAGGTTAAAGTGGAATAAAAAGACAATAATAATGCCCCTTAGAAGAGTTGTGGAGTTCAGAGTGGAATAATCAGATGGTTTTAAAGCCCCTTGGAAGAGACGTGGTGGTCACAGTAACTTATCAAGACAGTTTTATTGCCCCCTGGTAGAGTGGTGGAGGTCGCAGTGGATTAAAAAGACAATATTAATGCCCATTGGAAAAGTGGTGGAGGTCGCAGTGGAGTAAAAAAACAATATCAATGCCCCTTGGAAGATTGGTGGAGGTCACAGTAGCTTAACAAGACGGTTTTAATGCCCCTTGGAAGAGACGTTGAGGTCACAGTAGCTTAACAAGACTGTTTTAATGCCCTTGGAAGAGTGGAAGAGGTCGCAGTGGATTAAAAAGACAATATCAATGCCCTTTGGAAGAGTGGTGGAGGTCGCAGTGGAATAAAAAGACAATGTCAATGCCCCTTGGAAGAGTGGTGGAGGTTAGAGTGGAATAAAAAGACAATACAAATGCCCCTTGGAAGAGCTGTGGAGTTTAGAGTGGTTTAACCAGATGGTTTTAATGCCCCTTGGAAGAGACTTCGACGTCACAGTAGCTTAACAAGACGGTTTTAATGCCCCTTGGAAGAGTGGTGGAGGTCTCAGTGGATTAAAAAGACAATATCACTGCCCCTTAGAAGAGTGATGACGGTCACATTGGAATAAAAAGACAATATCAATGCCCCGTGGAATAGATATGGAGGTTACAGCAGCTTAACAAGACGGTTTTAATGTCCCTTGGGAGAGAGGTGGAAGTCGCAGTGGAATGAAAAGACAATATCAATGCCCCTTGGAAGAGTGCTGGAGATTACAATGGAATAAAAAAACAATATCAATGCCTCTTGCAAGAGCTGTGGAGTTCAAAGTGGTTTAAATTGATGGCTTTAATGCCCCTTGGAAGAGAAGTGGAGGTCACCATAGCTTAATAAGACGGTTTTAATGCCACATGGAAAAGTGGTGGAGGTCGCAGTGGATTAAAAAGACATTATCAATGCCCTGAGGAAGAATGGTGGAGGTCGCAGTGGAATAAAAAGACAATATCAAAGCCCCTTAGAAGAGTGGTGGAGGTTACAGTGGAAAAAAAAGACAATATCAATGCCCTGTGGAAGAGACATGGAGTTCACAGTAGCTTAACAAGACAGTTTTAATGCCCCTTGGAAGAGTGGTGGAGGTCGCAGTGGATTAAAAAGACAATATCAATTCCCATTGGAAGAGTGGTTAAGGTTGCAGTGGAATAAAAAGACAAAATCAATGCCCCTTGGAAGAATGATGGAGGTCACATTTAACTAAAAAGACAATGTCAATGCCTCTTGGAAGAGTGGTGGAGGTTAGAGTGGAATAAAAAGACAATACCATTGCCCCTTGGAAGAGCTGTGGAGTTCAGAGTGGTTTAACCAGATGGTTTTATTGCCCCTTGGAAGAGACGTGGAGGTCACAGTCGATTAACAAGACGGTTTTAATGCCCCTTGGAAAAGTGTTGGAGGTCGCAGTGGATTAAAAAGACAATATCAATGCCACTTGGAAGAGTGGTGGAGGTGGCAGTGGAATAAAAAGACAATATCAATGCCCCTTGCAAGAATGATGGAGGTCAAATTTAACTAAAAAGACAATTTCAATGCCTCTTGGAAGAGTGCTGGAGGTTACATTGGAATAAAAAGACAATATCAATGCGCCTTGCAAGAGCTATGGAGTTCAGAGTGGATTAAATTGACGGTATTAATGCCACGAGGAATTGACGTGGAGGTCAAAGTAGCTTAACAACATGGTTTTAATGGCCCTTGGAAGAATGGTGGAGGTCGCAGTTGATTAAAAAGACAATATAAATGCCCCTTCGAAGAGTGGTGGAGGTCGCAGTGGAATAAAAAGACCATATCAATGCCCCTTGGAAGAGTAGTGGAGGTAAGAGCAGATTAAAAAGACAATATCAATGCCCCTTGGAAGAGTTGTGGAGTTCAGAGTAGTTAAACCAGACGGTCTTAATGCCATTTGGAAGTGACGTGGAGGTCACAGTAGCTTAAAAAGACGTTTTTAATGCCCCTTTGAAAAGTGGTGGAGGTCGCAGTGGATTAAAAAGACAATACCAATGCCCCTTGGAAGAGTGGTGGAGGTGGCAGTGGAATAAAAAGACAATATCAATGCCCCGTGAAAGTGACGTGGATGTCACAGTAGCTTAACAAGAGGGTTTTAATGTCCCTTGGAAGAGAGGTGAAAGTCGCAGTGGAATAAAAAGACAATATTAACGCCCCTTGTTAGAGTGCTGGAGGTTACAGTGGAATAAAAAACAATATCAAAGCCCCTTCCAAGAGCTGTGGAGTTGAGAGTGGTTTAAATTGACGGTTTTAATGCCCCTTGGTAGAGACGTGGAGGTAAGAGTGGATTAAAAGACAATATCAATGCCTCTTGGAAGAGTGGTGGAGGTCGCAGTGGATTAAAAAGACATTATCGATGCCCCTTGGAAGAGTGGTGAAGTTCGCAGTGGAATAAAAAGAAAATATCAATGCCCCTTAGAAGAGTGGTGGAGGTTACAGTGGAAAAAAAAGACAATATCAATGTTCCTTGGAAGAGGGGTGAAGGTCGCAGTGGAAGAAAAAGACAATATCAATGTCCCTTGGAAGAGTGGTGGAGGTCGCAGTGGATTAAAAAGACAATATCAATGCTCTTTGGAAGAGTGGTAAAGGTCGCAGTGGAATAAAAAGACAATATCAATGCCCGGTGGAATGGACGTGGAGGTCACAGTAGCTTAACCAGACGGTTTTAATGCCCCTTGGAAGAGTGGTGGAGGTCGCAGTGGATTAAAAAAACTATCAAATCACCTTGGAAGAGTGGTGGAGGTCGCAGTGGAAAAAAAAGACATTATCAATGCCCCTTGGAAGAGTGGTGGAGGTTACAGTTGAATAAAAAGACAATATCAATGCCTCTTGGAAGAGCTGTGGAGTTCAGAGTGGTTTAACCATGCAGTTTTAATGCCCCTTGGAAGAGACGTGGAGGTCACAGAATCTTATCAAGACTGTTTTAAAGCTCCTTGGAGGAGTGGTAGAGGTCGCAGTGGATTAAAAAGACAATATCAATGCCCCTTGGAAGAGTGGTGGAGGTTACAGTAGAATAAAAAGACAATATCAATGTCCCTTGGAAGAATGGTGGATGTTACAGTGGAATAAAAAGACAATATCAATGCCTCTTGGAAGAGTGGTGGAGGTTCCAATTAAATAAAAAGACAATTTCAAAGCCCCTTGGAAGAGACGTGGAGGTCACAGTGGAATAAAAAGACAATATTAATGCCCCTTGCAAGAGTGATGGAGGTTAGAGTGGAATAAAAAGACAATATCAATGCCCCTTGCAAGAGATGTGGAGTTCAGAGTAGTTTAAATTGACGGTTTTAATGCCCCTTGGAAGGGACGTGAAGGTGACAGCAGCTTAACAAGACGGTTTTAATGCCCCTTGGAAGAGTGGTGGAGATCGTTGTGGATTTAAAAGACAATATCAATGCCCCTTAAGAGAGTGGTGGAGGTCGCAGTGGAATGAAAAGACAATATCAATGCCCCTTGGATGATTGGCGGAGGTTACAGTGGAATAAAAAGACAATATCAATGCCCCTTGCAAGAGTGGTGGAGGTTACAGTGGAATAAAAAGACAATATCAATGCCCTGTGTAAGAAACTTGGAGGTCACAGTAGCTTAACAAGACGGTTTTAATGCCCCTTGGAAGAGTCGTGGACGTCGCAGAGGAATAAAAAGACAATATCAATGCACTTGGAAGAGTGCAGAAGGTTACAATGGAAAAAAAAGACATTGTCAATGCCCCTTGGACGAGCTGTGGAGCTCAGAGCGGTTTAACCAGACGGTTTTAATGATCCTTTGAAGAGACTTGGAGGTCACAGTAGCTTAACAAGACGGTTTAAATGCCCCTTGGAACAGTGGTGGAGGTCGCAATGGAATAAAAAGACAATATCAATGCCCCTTGAAAGAGTGGTGGAGGTTACAGTGGAATAAAAAGACAATATCAATGCCTTTTGGATGAGTGGTGGAGGTTACAGTGGAATAAAAAGACAATATCAATCCCCCGTGGAAGAGACGTGGACATCACAGAAGCTTAACAAGACGGTTTTAATGCCCCTTGTCAGAGTGGTGGAGGTCTCAGTGGAATAAAAAGACAATAACAATGCCCTGTGGAAGAGACGTTGAGGTCACAGTAGCTTAACAAGACGGTTTTAATGCCCCTTAGAATAATGGTGGAGGTCGCAGTGGAATAACCTCATTGGTACATGCTCTGCATAACTTCTCTGCTTGCTGTGTCTGCTGTAATCTAATGCTCTGCTTTGCTGATTCACCTCACTGGTACATGCTCTGCATAACTTCTCTGCTTGCTGTGTCTGCTGTAATCTAATGCTCTGCTTTGCTGATTCACCTCACTGGTACATGCTCTGCATAACTTCTGCTTGCTGTGTCTGCTGTAATCTAATGCTCTGCTTTGCTGATTCACCTCACTGGTTCATGCTCTGCATAACTTCTCTGCTTTATCTGTCCCACTCCATTCAATACCCACATATGTCTGTCCCTTCCCCACTATAGATCTTATCTGATTTTTAGAGGTGCTAAACTGCAGAGACTAGAGTCCTAGCTCTGTGTTTGATCACCCAGCCATCTCCTGGTGAGACGACCAGCTGCTAATTTAGCCATATGCAGCTCCCACAATGCCCTTCACCTGATAGTTTAATGTGCCCTATATATTTAAAAGCTCTGTAAGGGGTGCACTTGTGCTGGGGTGTGCACGAGTCTTCTTGTGCAAAGTTGCTTCGGAGATAAGTGGCAGTTATTTCAGAGGCAGTTAGTCAGGGCAGGAGTCAGGTAACCAACACTTTGACCACTTACTCTCTTTTAACTATGTTTCTGTTAGCTCTCCCTTTTTCCTCTATAGTACTCCACTTTCTATTAACCCCTCAAATCCCTACACCTAGTAAGAAACTCTTCATCTCTCCCTCCATCCTCCCCATTCATCTCACCTCCTCCTCCAAATTATTCCTAAACATTCAATCCTGGATCTCCAAACACAGACAGCCACCTCATGCTCTCTCTTGCTCCCACCTGCTAACACTTTCTCAGCTCCTCCTCACTGCTGGAGATATCTCTCCAAATCCTGTTCCTCCTCGCCATATCCCCACAGTTACTTCTTCCTCCTATCCACGACCTTCCACAAACTGTCGCAACCCTTCTAAGCTCATACCCATCCAACCAATCCCCACTCCCTTAGTTGCTCTAACAGGTGCTCTATGGAACGCTCGCTCTGTCTGCAACAAACTTTCCTTCATCCACGATCTTTTCATTACAAACAAACTTCATCGCCATCACTGAAACCTGGCTCACCCCCTCTGACACAGCCTCACCAGCTGCACTTTGATATGGCGGATTCCACCTTTCCCACACCCCCCGCCCCAACGGCAAACATGGCGGAGGCGTAGGTTTTCTCCTATCAGAACACTGCGCTTTCACCCAAATCCCACTGCCACCCTCTGTTACACTCCCCTCTTTTGAGGTGCACTGTGTGCGCATCTATTCCCCCTCCAAACTCCAACTGGCCGTCGTGTACCGACCCCCAGGGCAAGCCACCACCTTCTTAGACCACTTCACCACCTGGCTGCTTTACTTCCTCTCCACTGACAGCCCCATTATCATAATGGGTGACTTCAACATCCCCATTAACACTTCCCACTCGTCTGTCTCTAAGTTCCTATCTCTCACTTCCTCCTTCGGACTCACTCAATGGTCTTCCACACCCACCCACAAAGATGGCCACACACTGGACCTCATCTTCACCCACCTCTGTTCCCTATCTAACCTCTCTATCTCACCTCTCCCTCTCTCTGATCACAGTCTACTTACATTCTCGTGTCTCTTCTCCCCGTGGCAACAATCCCCACTCCACAAACTTGCATACCCTCGCAGAAATCTCAAACACCTTGACTTACACTCACTCTCTGAATCCCTCCTCCCTCTTACAGACATAAATTCCTTACACGATGCAGACGTTGCTGCTGCTTCATATAACACCACAATAGCTGCAGCTCTAGACTTGATCGCCCCTCTCACACACACCACATCTCGCACATTCAACAGGCAACCCTGGCACACTAAACTTACTAAAGAACTGCGCCGGGCCTCCAGGGTTGCGGAGCGGAGATGAAAAGGTCTCACTCCATCGAGCACTTCATCGCATTCAAGCAATCCCTCACTAATTTCAAGTCCGCACTCACTACAGCAAAACAAACCTACTTCTCATCTCTCATATCCTCCCTATCTCACATCCCTAAACAGCTATTTAACACTTTCAACTCTCTCCTTCGTCCCCCAGCACCTCCTCCCTCTTCTCTCATCTCAGCCGAAGACTTTGCCTCATTCTTCAAACAGAAGATTGACACCATCAGACAAAACTTTTGCTTAAAGTCCACACAAACCCTCCTCATATCTATTCAACCCTCCTCCTCCAAATCCCACTTCTCCACCATTACAGAAGGTCAAGTCTCCTCTTTACTCTCCAAATCACACCTCACCACCTGCGAACTTGACCCAATCCCATCCCACCTCATCACTAACCTTACCATAGTCTTCATCCCAACCCTAACCCACCTCTTCAATCTGTCACTAACAACCGGTGTCTTCCCCTCATGTTTCAAACATGCCGCAATCACACCCATCCTCAAAAAGCACTCCCTTGACCCTTACTCTCTGACTAGCTACCGCCCCATATCACTCCTCCAGTTTGCCTCAAAACTACTAGAACAACATGTCCACCTTGAACTGTCCTCCCACCTCTCCTCCTGCTCCCTCTTCGACCGCCTGCAATCTGGCTTCCGACTGCATCACTCGACTGAAACTGCCCTGACCAAACTCACCAACGACCTACTAAATGCCAAATCCAAGTGATACTACTCCATCCATCTCCTTCTGGACCTGTCATCTGCCTTTGACACAGTGGACCATTCCCTCTGACTCCAGATTCTCTCATCTCTTGGCATCACGGACTTGGCTCTATTTTGGATCTTCTCATACTTAACAGACAGGACATTCAGCGTCTCCCACTCACGCACCACCTCCTCATCTCGCCCCCTATCTGTCGGTGTCCCCCAAGGTTCAGTTCTAGGACCTCTGCTCTTCTCCATCTACACCTTTGGCCTGGGAAAGCTCATAGAGTCTCACGGTTTTCAGTATTACCTCTATGCTGACGACACAAAGATCTACCTCTCTGGACCCGATATCTCCTCCCTACTAACCAAAATCCCACAATGTCTGGTCGCCATGTCATCCTTCTTCTCTGACTGATTTCTAAAACTCAACATGGATAAAACAGAGTTCATCATCTTTCCACCCTCTCATTCACATCCCCCATCTGACCTAGCCATCAACATCAATGGCTGTTCACGCTTCCCAGTCCCACAAGCTCGCAGCCTTGGAGTAACCCTGGACTCTGATCTCTCCTTCAAGCCACATATCCAAGCCCTTTCCACTTCCTGCTGACTCCAACTCAAAAACATCTCCCGGATCCGTGCATTCCTCAGCAAAAACTCTGCAAAAACACTAGTGCATGCCCTCATCATATACCGCCTCGACTACTGCAACCTCCTGCTCCGTGGCCTCCCTTACAACACTCTTGCACCTCTCCAATCAATCCTAAACTCTGCTGCTCGACTAATTCACCTGTCCCTGCGCTATTCCCCGGCCTCTCCTCTCTGTCAATCTCTTCACTGTCTCCCCGTTGCCCAGAGAATCCAGTTCAAAACTCTAACCATGGCATACAAAGCCATCCACAACCTGTCTCCCCCATACATCTGTGACCTAGTCTCCCAGTACTTACCTGCACGCAACCTCCGATCCTCACAAGATCTCCTTCTCTACTCCCCTCTTATCTCCTCCTCCCACAATCGTATACAAGATTTCTCCCGTGCATCCCCCCTACTCTGGTACTCTCTACCCCAACACATCAGACTCTCGCCGACCCTGGAAACCTTCAAAAGAAACCTGAAGACCTCCCTCTTCCGACAAGCCTACAACCTGCTGTAACCACCGCTGCACGACCAGCTCTACCCTCACCTAATGTATCTTCACCCATCCCTTCTAGAATGTGAGCCCTCGCGGGCAGTGTCCTCGCTCCTCCTGTACCAGTCGCTGACTCGTTTTGTTAAGATTATGTAAATGCTTTTGTTATTTATATCCCTATTACATGTAAAGCGCCATGGAATAAATGGCGCTATAATAATAAATAATAATAATAATAAAAAGACAATATCAATTCCCATAGGAAAAGTGGTGGAGGTTATAGTGGAATAAAAAGACAATATCAATGCCCCTTTGATGAGCTGTGGAATTCAGAGTGGTTTAACTAGACGGTTTTAATGCCCCTTGGAAGAGACGTGGAGGTCATAGTAGCTTAATAAGATGTTTTTAATGCCTCTTGGAAGAGTGGTGGAGGTCGCAGTTGTTTAAAAAGACAATATCACTGCCCCTTAGAAGAGTGGTGGAGGTTACATTGGAATAAAAAGACAATATCAATGCCCCGTGGAATAGACATGGAGGTTACAGCAGCTTAACAAGACAGTTTTAATGCCCCTTGGAAGAGTGGTGGAGGTTAGAGTGGAATAAATAGACAATACCAATGCTCCTTAGAAGAGCTGTAGAGTTCAGAGTGGTTTAACCAGACGGTTTTAATACCCCTTGGAAGAGACGTGAAGGTAACAGTAGCTTAACAAGACTTTTTTTATGCCCTTGGAAGAGTGGTGGAGGTCGCAGTGGATTAAAAAGACAATATCAATAACCTTTAGAAGAGTGGTGGAGGTCACAGTGGATTAACAAGACAATATCAATTCCACGTGGAAGGGACGTGGAGGTCACAGTAGCTTAACAAGACGGTTTTAATGCACCTTGGAAGAAAGGTGGAGGTCGCAGTTGATTAAAAAGACAATATCAATGCCACTTGGAAGTGTCGTGGAGGTCGCAGTGGATTAAAAAGTCAATATCAATGCCCCTTGGAAGAGTGGTGGAGGATACTTTCGAATAAAAAGACAATATCAATGCTCCTTGGAAGAACTGTGGAGTACAGAATGGTTTAATCAGACGGTTTTATTGCCCCTTGTTTGAGACATAGAGGTCAGAGTAGCTTATCAAGACTGTTTTAATGCCTCTTGGAAGAGTGGTGAAGGTCGCAGTGGTTTAAAAAGACAATATCACTACCCCTTAGAAGAATGGTGACGGTTACACAGGAATAAAAAGACAATATCAATGCCCCGTGGAATAGTCATGGAGGTTACAGCAGCTTAACAAGACGGTCTTAATGCCCCTTTGGAGAGTGGTGGAAGTCGAAGTGGAATGAAAAGACAATATCGATGCCCCATGGAAGAGTACTGGAGATTACAATGGAATAAAAAGACAATATCAATGCCTCTTGCAAGAGCTGTGGAGTTCAGAGTGGTTTAAATAGACGGCTTTAATGCCCCTTGGAAGAGAAGTGGAGGTCACAGTAGCTTAATAAGACGGTTTTAATGCCACATGGAAATGTGGTGGAGGTCGCAGTGGATTAAAAAGACAATATCAATGCCCCGAAGAAGAGTGGTGGATGTCGCAGTGGAATAAAAAGACAATATCAATGCCCCTTGGAAGAGTGGTGGAGGTTACAGTAGAAAAAAAAGACAATATCAATGCCCCGTGGAAGAGACGTGGAGGTCACAGTAGCTTAACAAGATGGTTTTAATGCCCCTTGGAAGAGTTGTGAAAGTCACAGTTGATTAAAAAGACAATATCAATGCCCCTTGGAAGAGAGGTGGAGGTTGCAGTGGAATAAAAAGGCAATATCAATGCCACGTGGAAGAGACGTGGAGGTCACAGTAGCTTAACAACACGGTTTTAATGGCCCTTGGAAGAGTGGTGGAGGTCGCAGTGGAATAGAAAGAAAATATCAATGCCCCTTGGAAGAGTAGTGGAGGTCGCAGTGGAATAAAAAACAATATCAATGCCCCTTGGAAGAGTGGTGGAGGTAACAGTGCATTAAAAAGACAATATCAATGCCCATTGGAAGAGCAGTGGAGTTTAGAGTAGTTAAACCAGACGGTTTTAATGCCCATTGGAAGTGATGTGGAGGTCACAGTAGCTTAAAAAGATGTTTTTAATGCCCCTTGGAAAAGTGGTGGAGGTCGAAGTGGATTAAAAAGACAATATCAATGCCCCTTGGAAGAGTGGTGGAGTTGGCAGTGGAATAAAAAGACAACATCAATGACCCTTGGAAAAGTGGTGGAGTTCAGAGTGGTTTAACCAGACGGTTTTAATGCCCCTTGGAAGAAACGTGGAGGTCACAGTATCTTAACAAGACTGTTTTAATGCCCCTTGGAAGAGTGGTGGAGGTCGCAGTAGATTAAAAAGACAATATAAATGCCCCTTAGAAGAGAGGTGGAAGTCGCAGTGGAATAAAAAGACAATGTCAATGCCACTAGGAAGAGTGGCGGAGGTTATAGTGGAATAAAAAGACAATATCAATGCCCAGTGGAATAGACATGGACGTGACAGTAGCTTAACAAGACGGCTTTAATGCCCCTTGGAAGAGTGGTGTAGGTTGCAGCGGATTAGAAAGACAATATCACTGCCCCTTGGAAGAGTGGTGGAGGTTACAGTGGAATAAAAAGACAATATCAATGCCCCATGGAAGAGTTGTGGAGGTCACTGTAGCTTAACAAGATGGTCTTAATGCCCCTTGGAAGAGTGGTGGAGGTCGCAGTGGAATAAATAGACAATGTCAATGCCCCTTGGAAAAGTGATGGAGGTTAGAGTGGAATAAAAAGACAATAACAGTGCTCCTTGGAAGAGCGGTGGAGTTCAGAGTGGTTTAAATTGACGGTTTTAATGCCCCTTGGAAGAGACGTGGAGGTCACAGTGGATTAAAAAGACAATATCAATGCCCCTTGGAAGAGTGGTGGAGGTCGCAGTGGAATAAAAAGACAATATCAATGCCCCGTGGAAGAGTGGTGGAGGTTTCAATTAAATAAAAAGACAATATCAATGCCCCTTGGAAGAGACGTGGAGGTCACAGTGGAATAAAAAGACAATATTAATGTCCCTTGGAAGAGTGGTGGAGGTCGCAGTGGAATAAAAAGACAATATCAATGCCCCTTGAATGGGACGTGGAGGTCACAGTAGCTTCACAAGACGGTTTTAATGCCCCTTGGAAGAGAGGTGGAGGTTGCAGTTGATTAAAAAGACAATATCAATGCACTTGGAAGAGTGCAGAAGGTTACAATGGAATAAAAAGACATTGTCAATGCCCCTTGAAAGAGCTGTGGAGCTCAGAGCGGTTTAATCAGACGGTTTTAATGCCCCATGGAAGAGACTTGGAGGTCACAGTAGCTTAAGAAGACGGTTTTAATGCCCCTTGGAAGATTGGTGGAGGTCACAGTGGAATAAAAATACAATATCAATGCCCCTTGAAAGAGTGGTGGAAGTTACAGTGAAATAAAAAGACAATATCAATGCCCCTTGGAAGAGCTGTGGAGTACAGAGTTGTTTAACCAAACGGTTTCAGTGACCCTTGGAAGAGACGTGGAGGTCACAGTAGCTTAACAAGACGGTTATAATGCCCCTTGGAAAAGTGGTGGAGGTCGCAGTGGATTAAAAGACAATAACATTGAACCTGGGAAGAGTGGTGGAGGTCGCAGTGGAATAAAAAGACAATATCAATGCCCCTTGGAAGAGTGGTGGAGGTTACAGTGGAATAAAAAGACAATATCAATGCCTCTTGGAAGAGTGGTGGAGGTTACAGTGGAATAAAAAGACAATATCCATGCCCCGTGGAAGAGACGTGGACATCACAGTAGCTTAACAAGACGGTTTTAATGCTCCTTGGCAGAGTGGTGGAGGTCGCAGTGGAATAAAAAGACAATAACAATGCCCCTTAGATGAGTGGTGGAGGTCGCAGTGGAAAAAAAAGACAATATCAATTCCCCTTGGAAGAGATGTGGAGGTCGCAGTGGAATAAAAAGACAATATCAATGCCTCGTGGAAGAGACTTGGAGGTCACAGTAGCTTAACAAGATGGTTTTGATGCCCCTTGGAAGAGAGGTGGAGGTCGCAGTAGAATAAAAAGACAATATCAATGCCCCTTGGAAGAGTGGTGGAGGTCGCAGTGGAATAAAAAGACAATATCAATGCCCCGTAGAAGGTATGTGGAAGTCACAGTAGCTTCACAAGACGGTTTTATTGCCCCTTATAATAGAGGTGGAGGTCGCAGTTGACTAAAAAGACAATATCAATGCCCCTTGGAAGAGTGGTGGAGGTCGCAGTGGAATAAAAAGACAATATCAATGCCGCTTGGAAGATTGGTGGAGGTTACAGTGGAATAAAAAGACAATATCAATGCCCCTTGGAAGAGTGGTGAAGGTTACAGTGGAATAAAAAGACAATATCAATGCCCTGTGTAAGAAACTTGGAGATCACAGTAGCTTAACTACACGGTTTTAATGCCCCTCGGAAGAGTCTTGGACGTCGCAGAGGAATAAAAAGACAATATCAATGCTCTTGGAGGAGTGCAGAAGGTTACAATGGAATAAAAAGACATTGTCTTTGCCCCTTGGAAGAGCTGTGGAGGTCGCAGTGGATTAAAAAGACAATATCAATGCCCCTTGGAAGAGTGGTGGAGTTCGCAGTGGAATAAAAAGACAATATCAATGCCCCGTGGAAGGGACGTGGAGGTCACAGTAGCTTCACAAGATTGTTTTAATGCCCCTTGGAAGAGAGGTGGAGGTCGCAGTGGATTAAAAAGACAATATCAATGCCCCTTAGAAGAGTGGTGGAGGTCGCAGTGGAATAAAAAGACAATATCAATTCCACTTGGAAAAGATGTGGAGGTCGCAGTGGAATAAAAAGACAATATCAATGCCTCGTGGAATAGACTTGGATGTCACAGTAGCTTAACATGATGGTTTTAATGCCCCTTAGAAGAGAGGTGGAGGTCGCAGTGGAATAAAAAGACAATATCAATGCCCCTTGGAAGAGTGGTGGCGGTTACAGTGGAATAAAAAGACAATATCAATGACCGTTGGAACAGTGGTGGAGGTCACAGTGGAATAAAAAGACAATATTAATGCCCCTTGGAAGAGTGGTGGAGGTCGCAGTAAAATAAAAAGACAATATCAATGCCCCTTGGAAGAGTGGTGGAGGTTGCAGTGGAATAAGAAAACAATATAAATGCCCCTTGGAAGAGCTGTGGAGTTCACCGTGGTTTAACCAGAAGGTTTTAAGGCACCGAGGAATAGACGTGGAGGTCACAGTAGCTAAATAAGATGGTTTTAATGTTTCTTGGAAGAGAGATGGAGGTCGCAGTGGATTAAAAAGACAAAATCAATGCCCTTGGAAGAGTGGTGGAGGTTACAGTGGAATAAAAAGACAATATCAATGACTCTTGCAAGAGCTGTGGAGTTCAGAGTGGTTTAAATTAACGGTTTTAATGTCCCTTGGAAGAGTGGTGGAGGTCGCCGTGGATTAAAAAGACATTATCGATGCCCCTTGGAAGAGTGGTGGAGGTCGCAGTGGAATAAAAAGACAATATCAATGTCGCTTGGAAGAGAGGTGGAGGTCACAGTAGATTAACAAGACGGTTTTAATGCCTCTTGGAAGAGTGTTGGAGGTCGCAGTGGATTAAAAAGACTATCAAATCCAATTGGAAGATTGGTGGAGGTCGCAATGGAAAAAAAAGACAATATCAATGCCCCTTGGTAGAGTGGTGGAGGTTAGAGTTGAATAAAAAGACAATATCAATGCCTCTTGGAAGAGCTGTGGAGTTCAGAGTGGTTTAACCATGCGGTTTTAATGCCCCTTGGAAGAGACGTGGAGGTCACAGAAGCTTATCAAGACTGTTTTAAAGCCCCTTGGAGGAGTGGTAGAGGTCGCAGTGGATTAAAAAGACAATATCAATGCCCCTTAGAAGAGTGGCGGAGGATACAGCGGAATAAAAAGACAATATCAATGCCCCTTGGAAGAGTGGTGGAGGTTACAGTGGAATAAAAAGACAATATCAATGTCCCTTATAAGAATGGTGGAGGTTACAGTGGAATAAAAAGACAATATCAATGCCCCTTGGAAGAGTGGTTGAGGTTCCAATTAAATAAAAAGACAATATCAATGCCCCTTGGAAGAGACGTGGAGGTCACAGTGGAATAAAAAGACAATATTAATGCCCATTGGAAGAGTGGTGGAGGTCGCAGTAAAATAAAAAGACAATATCAATGCCCCTTGGAAGAGTGGTGGAGGTTAAAGTGGAATAAAAAGACAATATCATTGCCCCTTGGAAGAGCTGTGGAGTTCACAGTGGTTTAACCAGAAAGTTTTAATGCACCGTGGAATAGACGTGGAGGTCACAGTAGCTTAACAAGACGGTTTCAATGCTTCTTGGAAGAGTGATGGAGGTCGCAGTGGATTAAAAAGACATTATCAATGCCCCTTGGAAGAGTGGTGGAGTTTACAGTGGAATAAAAAGACAACATCAATGCCCTGTGTGAGAAACTTAGAGGTCACAGTAGCTTAACAAGACGGTTTTAATGCCCCTTGGAAGAGTCGTGGACGTCGCAGAGGAATAAAAAGACATTATCAATGCACTTGGAAGAGTGCAGAAGGTTACAATGGAATAAAAAGACATTGTCAATGCCCAAGTGGTTTAACCAAACGGTTTTAGTGCCCCTTGGAAGAGACGTGGAAATCACAGTAGCTTAACAAGACGGTTTTAATGCCCCTTGGAAGAGTGGAGGAGGTCGCAGTGGATTAAAAAGACAATATCAATGAACCTTGGAAGAGTGGTGGAGGTCGCAGTGGAATAAAAAGACATTATCAATGCCCCTGGAAGAGTGGTGGAGGTTACAGTGGAATAAAAAGACAATATCAATGCCTCTTGGAAGAGTGGTGGAGGTTACAGTGGAATAAAAAGACAATATCAATGCCCCGTGGAAGAGACGTGGACATCACAGTAGCTTAACAAGACGGTTTTAATGCCCCTTGGCAGAGTGGTGGAGGTCGCAGTGGAATAAAAAGTCAATAACAATGCCCTGTGGAAGAGTTGTGGAGGTTACAGTAGCTTATCAAGACGGTATTAATGCCCCTTAGAACAGTGGTGGAAGTTACAGTGGAATTAAAGACACTATCAATGCCCTTTGGAAGAGTGGCGGAGGTCGCAGTGGAATAAAAATACAATATCAATGCCCCTTGGAAGAGTGGTGGAGGTCGCAGTGGAATCACTCCACTGGTACATGCTCTGCATATCTTCTCTGCTTGCTGTCTCTGCTGTAATCTAATGCTCTGCTTTGCTGATTTACCTTACTGGTACATGCTCTGCATAACTTCTCTGCTTGCTGTGTCTGCTGTAATCTAATGCTCTGCTTTGCTGATTCACCTCACTGGTACATGCTCTGCATAACTTCTCTGCTTTATCTGTCCCACTCCATTCAATACCCACATATGTCTGTCCCTTCCCCACTATAGATCTTATCTGATTTTTAGAGGTGCTAAACTGCAGAGACTGCTAGAGTCCTAGCTCTGTGTTTGATCACCCAGCCATCTCCTTGTGAGACGACCCGCTTTTAATTTAGCCATATGCAGCTCCCACAATGCCCTTCACCTGATAGTTTAATGTGCCCTATATATTTAGAAGCTCTGTAAGGGGTGCACGCGTCTTCTTGTGCAAAGTGGCTTCGGAGATAAGTGGCAGTTATTTCAGAGGCAGTTAGTCAGGGCAGGAGTCAGGTAACCAACACTTTGACCACTTACTCTCTTTTAACTATGTTTCTGTTAGCTCTCCCTTTTTCCTCTATAGTCCTCCACTTTCTAGTAACCCCTCAAATCCCTACACCTAGTAAGAAAATCTTCATCTCTCCCTCCATCCTCCCCATTCATCTCACCTCCTCCTCCAAATTATTCCTAAACATTCAATCCTGGATCTCCAAACATAGACAGGCACCTCATGCTCTCTCTTGCTCCCACCTGCTAGCACTTTCTCTGCTCCTCCTCACTGCTGGAGATATCTCTCCAAATCCTGTTCCTCCTCACCATATCCCCACAGTTGCTTCTTCCTCCTATCCACGACCTTCCACAAACTGTCATAACCCTTCTAACCTCATACCCATCCAACCAATCCCCACTCCCTTAGTTGCTCTAACAGGAGCTCTATGGAACGCTCGCTCTGTCTGCAACAAACTTTCCTTCATCCACGATCTTTTCATTACAAACAAACTTTCCTTGCTCGCCATCACTGAAACCTGGCTCACCCCCTCTGACACTGCCTCCCAAGCTGCACTTCCATATGGGGGATTCCACCTTTCCCACACCCCCCGCCCCAACGGCAAACAATCCCACTGCCACCCTCCGTTACACTCCCCTCTTTTGAGGTGCACTGTGTGCGCATCTATTCCCCCTCCAACCTCCAACTGGCCGTCGTTTACCGACCCCCAGGGCAAGCCACCACCTTCATATACCACTCTACCACCTGGCTGCTTCACTTCCTCTCCACTGACATCCCCACTATTATAATGGGTGACTTCAACAGCCCCATTAACACTTCCCACTCGTCTGTCTCTAAGTTCCTATCTCTCACTTCCTCCTTCGGACTCACTCAATGGTCTTCCACACCCACCCACAAAGATGGCCACACACTGGACCTCATCTTCGCCCGCCTCTGTTCCCTATCTAACCTCTCTAACTCACCTCTCCCTCTCTCTGATCACAGCCTACTTACATTCTCTTCTCTCTCCTCCCCGGGGCAACAATCCCCACTCCACAAACTTGCATACCCTCGCAGAAATCTCAAACACCTTGACTTACACTCACTCTCTGAATCCCTCCTCCCTCTTACAGACATAAATTCCTTACACGATGCAGACATTGCTGCTGCTTCATATAACACCACAATAGCTGCAGCTCTAGACTTGATCGCCCCTCTCACACACACCACATCTCGCACATTCAACAGGCAACCCTGGCACACTAAACTTACTAAAGAACTGCGCCGGGCCTCCATGGTTGCGGAGCGGAAATGGAAAAGGTCTCACTCCATCGAGCACTTCATCGCATTCAAGCAATCCCTCACTAATTTCAAGTCCACACTCACTACAGCAAAACAAACCTACTTCTCATCTCACATATCTCACAACCCTAAACAGCTATTTAACACTTTCAACTCTCCTCCCTCTTCTCTCATCTCAGCCGACGACTTTGCCTCATTCTTCAAACAGAAGATTGATACCATCAGACAAAACTTTTGTCTAAAGTCCACACAACCCCTCCTCATATCTATTCAACCCTCCTCCTCCAAACCCCACTTCTCCACCATTACAGAAGGTCAAGTCTCCTCTTTACTCTCCAAATCACACCTCACCACCTGCGAACTTGACCCAATCCCATCCCACCTTATCACTAACCTTACCACAATCTTCATCCCAACCCTAACCCACCTCTTCAATCTGTCACTAACAACCGGTGTCTTCCCCTCATGTTTCAAACATGCCGCAATCACACCCATCCTCAAAAAACCCTCCCTTGACCCTTCCTCTCTGACTAGCTACTCGCAGGCAGGGTCCTCGCTCCTCCTGTACCAGTCGCTGACTCGTTTTGCTAAGATTATGTAAATGCTTTTGTTATGTATATCCCTATCACATGTAAAGTGCCATGGAATAAATGGCGCTATAATAATAAATAATAATAATAATAATAATAATAATAATAAAAAGACAATATCAATGCCCTTTGGAAGAGTGCTGGAGATTACAATGGAATAAAAAGACAATATCAATGCCTCTTGCAAGAGCTGTGGAGTTCAGAGTGTTTTAAATTGACAGCTTTAATGCCCCTTGGAAGAGAAGTGGAGGTCACAGTAGCTTAATAAGACGGTTTTAATGCCACATGGAAAAGTGGTGGAGGTCGCAGTGGATTAAAAAGACAATATCAATGCCCCGAGGAACAATGGTGGAGGTCGCAGTGGAATAAAAAGACAATATGAGTGCCCCTTGGAAGAGTGGTGGAGGTTACAGTGGAAAAAAAAGACAATATCAATGCCCCGTGGAAGAGACGTATAGTTCACAGTAGCTTAACATGACGGTTTTAATGCCCCTTGGAAGAGTGGTGAAGGTCACAGTTGATTAAGAAGACAATATCGCTTGCCCCTTGGAAGAGTGGTGGAGGTCGCAGTGGAATAAAAAGGCAATATCAATGCCCCTTGGAAAAGTAGTGGACGTCGCAGTGGAATAAAAAAACAATATCAATGCCCCTTGGAAGAGTGGTGGAGGTAACAGTGGATTAAAAAGACAATATCAATGCCCCTTGGAAGAGCAATGGAAATAAGAGTAGTTAAACCAGACGATTTTAATGCCCATTGGAAGTGACGTGGAGGTCACAGTAGCTTAAAAAGACGTTTTTAATGCCCCTTGGAAAAGTGGTGGAGGTCGCAGTGGATTAAAAAGACAATATCAATGCCCCTTGGAAGAGTGGTGGAGGTGGCAGTGGAATAAAAAGACAATATCAATGCCCCTTGGAAGAGTGGTGGAGTTCAGAGTAGTTTAACCAGACGGTTTTAATGCCCCTTGGAAGAGACGTGGAGGTCACAGTAGCTTAACATGACTGTTTTAATGCCCCTTGGTAAAGTGGTGGAGTTCGCAGTGGATTAAAAAGACAATATCAATGCCCCTTAGAAGAGAGGTAGAAGTCGCAGTGGAATAAAAAGACAATGTCAATGCCCCTTGGAAGAGTGGTGGAAGTTACAGTGGAATAAAAAGACAATATCAATGCCTCGTGGAATAGACTTGGATGTCACAGTAGCTTAACATGATGGTTTTAATGCCCCTTAGAAGAGAGGTGGAGGTCGCAGTGGAATAAAAAGACAATATCAATGCCCCTTGGAAGAGTGGTGGCGGTTACAGTGGAATAAAAAGACAATATCAATGACCGTTGGAACAGTGGTAGAGGTCACAGTGGAATGAAAAGACAATATTAATGCCCCTTGGAAGAGTGGTGGAGGTCGCAGTAAAATAAAAAGACAATATCAATGCCCCTTGGAAGAGTGGTGGAGGTTACAGTGGAATAAGAAAACAATATAAATGCCCCTTGGAAGAGCTGTGGAGTTCACCGTGGTTTAACCAGAAGGTTTTAAGGCACCGAGGAATAGACGTGGAGGTCACAGTAGCTAAACAAGATGGTTTTAATGTTTCTTGGAAGAGAGATGGAGGTCGCAGTGGATTAAAAAGACAAAATCAATGCCCTTGGAAGAGTTGTGGAGGTTACAGTGGAATAAAAAGACAATATCAATGACTCTTGCAAGAGCTGTGGAGTTCAGAGTGGTTTAAATTAACGGTTTTAATGTCCCTTGGAAGAGTGGTGGAGGTCGCCGTGGATTAAAAAGACATTATCGATGCCCGTTGGAAGAGAGGTGGAGGTCGCAGTGGAATAAAAAGACAATATCAATGTCGCTTGGAAGAGAGGTGGAGGTCACAGTAGATTAACAAGACGGTTTTAATGCCTCTTGGAAGGGTGTTGGAGGTCGCAGTGGATTAAAAAGACTATCAAATCCAATTGGAAGATTGGTGGAGGTCGCAATGGAAAAAAAAGACAATATCAATGCCTCTTGGAAGAGCTGTGGAGTTCAGAGTGGTTTAACCATGCGGTTTTAATGCCCCTTGGAAGAGACGTGGAGGTCACAGAAGCTTATCAAGACTGTTTTAAAGCCCCTTGGAGGAGTGGTAGAGGTCGCAGTGGATTAAAAAGACAATATCAATGCCCCTTAGAAGAGTGGCGGAGGATACAGCGGAATAAAAAGACAATATCAATGCCCCTTGGAAGAGTGGTGGAGGTTACAGTGGAATAAAAAGACAATATCAATGTCCCTTGGAAGAATGGTGGAGGTTACAGTGGAATAAAAAGACAATATCAATGCCCCTTGGAAGAGTGGTTGAGGTTCCAATTAAATAAAAAGACAATATCAATGCCCCTTGGAAGAGACGTGGAGGTCACAGTGGAATAAAAAGACAATATTAATGCCCATTGGAAGAGTGGTGGAGGTCGCAGTAAAATAAAAAGACAATATCAATGCCCCTTGGAAGAGTGGTGGAGGTTAGAGTGGAATAAAAAGACAATATCATTGCCCCTTGGAAGAGCTGTGGAGTTCACAGTGGTTTAACCAGAAAGTTTTAATGCACCGTGGAATAGACGTGGAGGTCACAGTAGCTTAACAAGACGGTTTCAATGCTTCTTGGAAGAGTGATGGAGGTCGCAGTGGATTAAAAAGACATTATCAATGCCCCTTGGAAGAGTGGTGGAGTTTACAGTGGAATAAAAAGACAACATCAATGCCCTGTGTGAGAAACTTAGAGGTCACAGTAGCTTAACAAGACCGTTTTAATGCCCCTTGGAAGAGTCGTGGACGTCGCAGAGGAATAAAAAGACATTATCAATGCACTTGGAAGAGTGCAGAAGGTTACAATGGAATAAAAAGACATTGTCAATGCCCAAGTGGTTTAACCAAACGGTTTTAGTGCCCCATGGAAGAGACGTGGAGATCACAGTAGCTTAACAAGACGGTTTTAATGCCCCTTGGAAGAGTGGAGGAGGTCGCAGTGGATTAAAAAGACAATATCAATGAACCTTGGAAGAGTGGTGGAGGTCGCAGTGGAATAAAAAGACATTATCAATGCCCCTTGGAAGAGTGGTGGAGGTTACAGTGGAATAAAAAGACAATATCAATGCCTCTTGGAAGAGTGGTGGAGGTTACAGTGGAATAAAAAGACAATATCAATGCCCCGTGGAAGAGACGTGGACATCACAGTAGCTTAACAAGACGGTTTTAATGCCCCTTGGCAGAGTGGTGGAGGTCGCAGTGGAATAAAAAGACAATAACAATGCCCTGTGGAAGAGTTGTGGAGGTTACAGTAGCTTATCAAGACGGTATTAATGCCCCTTAGAACAGTGGTGGAAGTTACAGTGGAATTAAAGACACTATCAATGCCCTTTGGAAGAGTGGCGGAGGTCGCAGTGGAATAAAAATACAATATCAATGCCCCTTGGAAGAGTGGTGGAGGTCGCAGTGGAATAACTCCACTGGTACATGCTCTGCATATCTTCTCTGCTTGCTGTCTCTGCTGTAATCTAATGCTCTGCGTTGCTGATTTACCTTACTGGTACATGCTCTGCATAACTTCTCTGCTTGCTGTGTCTGCTGTAATCTAATGCTCTGCTTTGCTGATTCACCTCACTGGTACATGCTCTGCATAACTTCTCTGCTTTATCTGTCCCACTCCATTCAATACCCACATATATCTGTCCCTTCTCCACTATAGATCTTATCTGATTTTTAGAGGTGCTAAACTGCAGAGACTGCTAGAGTCCTAGCTCTGTGTTTGATCACCCAGCCATCTCCTTGTGAGACGACCCGCTTTTAATTTAGCCATATGCAGCTCCCACAATGCCCTTCACCTGATAGTTTAATGTGCCCTATATATTTAGAAGCTCTGTAAGGGGTGCACGCGTCTTCTTGTGCAAAGTGGCTTCGGAGATAAGTGGCAGTTATTTCAGAGGCAGTTAGTCAGGGCAGGAGTCAGGTAACCAACACTTTGACCACTTACTCTCTTTTAACTATGTTTCTGTTAGCTCTCCCTTTTTCCTCTATAGTCCTCCACTTTCTAGTAACCCCTCAAATCCCTACACCTAGTAAGAAACTCTTCATCTCTCCCTCCATCCTCCCCATTCATCTCACCTCCTCCTCCAAATTATTCCTAAACATTCAATCCTGGATCTCCAAACATAGACAGCCACCTCATGCTCTCTCTTGCTCCCACCTGCTAGCACTTTCTCTGCTCCTCCTCACTGCTGGAGATATCTCTCCAAATCCTGTTCCTCCTCGCCATATCCCCACAGTTGCTTCTTCCTCCTATCCACGACCTTCCACAAACTGTCATAACCCTTCTAACCTCATACCCATCCAACCAATCCCCACTCCCTTAGTTGCTCTAACAGGAGCTCTATGGAACGCTCGCTCTGTCTGCAACAAACTTTCCTTCATCCACGATCTTTTCATTACAAACAAACTTTCCTTGCTCGCCATCACTGAAACCTGACTCACCCCCTCTGACACTGCCTCCCAAGCTGCACTTCCATATGGGGGATTCCACCTTTCCCACACCCCCCGCCCCAACGGCAAACAATCCCACTGCCACCCTCCGTTACACTCCCCTCTTTTGAGGTGCACTGTGTGCGCATCTATTCCCCCTCCAACCTCCAACTGGCCGTCGTTTACCGACCCCCAGGGCAAGCCACCACCTTCATATACCACTCTACCACCTGGCTGCTTCACTTCCTCTCCACTGACATCCCCACTATTATAATGGGTGACTTCAATAGCCCCATTAACACATCCCACTCGTCTGTCTCTAAGTTCCTATCTCTCACTTCCTCCTTCGGACTCACTCAATGGTCTTCCACACCCACCCACAAAGATGGCCACACACTGGACCTCATCTTCGCCCGCCTCTGTTCCCTATCTAACCTCTCTAACTCACCTCTCCCTCTCTCTGATCACAGCCTACTTACATTCTCTTCTCTCTCCTCCCCGGGGCAACAATCCCCACTCCACAAACTTGCATACCCTCGCAGAAATCTCAAACACCTTGACTTACACTCACTCTCTGAATCCCTCCTCCCTCTTACAGACATACAGTCATATGAAAAAGTTTGGGCACCCCTATTAATCTTAAGCTTAATGTTTTATAAAAATTGGTGTTTTTGCAACAGCTATTTCAGTTTGATATATGTAATAACTGTTGGACACAGTAATGTTTCTGCCTTGAAATGAGGTTTATTGTACTAACAGAAAATGTGCAATCTGCATTCAAACAAAATTTGACAGGTGCATAAGTATGGGCACCTCACCAGAAAAGTGACATTAATATTTAGTAGATCCTCCTTTTGCAAAAATAACAGCCTCTAGTCGCTTCCTGTAGCTTTTAATGAGTTCCCGGATCCTGGATGAAGGTATTTTTGACCATTCCTCTTTACAAAACAATTCCAGTTCAGTTAAGTTTGATGGTCGCCGAGCATGGACAGCCCTCTTCAAATGATCCCACAGATGTTCAATGATATTCAGGTCAGGGGACTGGGATGGCCATTCCATAACATTGTAATTGTTCCTCTGCATGAATGCCTGAGTAGATTTGGAGCGGTGTTTTGGATCATTGTCTTGCTGAAAGATCCATCCCCTGCGTAACTTCAACTTTGTCACTGATTCTTTCACACTATTGTCAAGAATCTGCTGATACTGAGTGGAATCCATGCGTCCCTCAACTTTAACAAGATTCCCGGTGCCGGCATTGACCACACAGCCCCAAAGCATGATGGAACCTCCACCAAATTTTACTGTGGGTAGCAAGTGTTTTTCTTGGAATGCTGTGTTTTTTTGCCACCATGCATAACGCCTTTTTGTATGACCAAATAACTCAATCTTGGTTTCATCAGTCCAGAGGACCTTCTTCCAAAAAGAAATTGGCTTCTCCAAATGTGCTTTTGCATACCTCAGCCGACTCTGTTTGTGGCGTGACTTGCAGAAACGGCTTCTTTCGCATCACTCTCCCATACAGCTTCTCCTTGTGCAAAGTGCGTTGTATAGTTGACCGATGCACAGTGACACCATCTGCAGCAAGTTGATGCTACAGCTCTCTGGAGGTGGTCTGAGGATTGTCCTTGACTGATCTCACCATTTTTCTTCTCTGCCTTTCTGATGTTTTTCTTGGCCTGCCACTTCTGGCCTTAACAAGAACTGTCCCTGTGTTCTTCCATTTCCTTACTATGTTCCTCACAGTGGAAATTGACTGGTTAAATCTCTGAGACAGCTTTTTGTATCCTTCCCCTGAACAACTATGTTGAATAATATTTGTTTTCAGATCATTTGACAGTTGTTTTGAGGAGCCCATGATGCCACTCTTCAGAGGAGATTCAAACAGGAGAACAACTTGCAAGTGGCCACTTTAAGTAGTTTTTCTCATGATTGCATACACCTGGCTATGAAGTTCAAAGCTCAATGAGGTTACAAAACCAAAAAAAGTGCTTTAGTAAGTCAGTAAAAAGTAGGAAGGAGTATTTAAAACAAGAAAATGATAAGGGTGCCCATACTTATGCACCTATCAAATTTTGTTTAAATGCAGATTGCACATTTTCTGTTAGTACAATAAACCTCATTTCAAGGCATAAACATTACTGTGTCCAACAGTTATTACATATATCAAACTGAAATAGCTGTTGCAAAAACACCAATTTTTATAAAACATTAAGCTTAAGATTAATAGGGGTGCCCAAACTTTTTCATATGACTGTAAATTCCTTACACGATGCAGACATTGCTGCTGCTTCATATAACACCACAATAGCTGCAGCTCTAGACTTGATCGCCCCTCTCACACACACCACATCTCGCACATTCAACAGGCAACCCTGGCACACTAAACTTACTAAAGAACTGCGCCGGGCCTCCATGGTTGCGGAGCGGAAATGGAAAAGGTCTCACTCCATCGAGCACTTCATCGCATTCAAGCAATCCCTCACTAATTTCAAGTCCACACTCACTACAGCAAAACAAACCTACTTCTCATCTCTCATATCTCACAACCCTAAACAGCTATTTAACACTTTCAACTCTCCTCCCTCTTCTCTCATCTCAGCCGACGACTTTGCCTCATTCTTCAAACAGAAGATTGATACCATCAGACAAAACTTTTGCCTAAAGTCCACACAACCCCTCCTCATATCTATTCAACCCTCCTCCTCCAAACCCCACTTCTCCACCATTACAGAAGGTCAAGTCTCCTCTTTACTCTCCAAATCACACCTCACCACCTGCGAACTTGACCCAATCCCATCCCACCTTATCACTAACCTTACCACAATCTTCATCCCAACCCTAACCCACCTCTTCAATCTGTCACTAACAACCGGTGTCTTCCCCTCATGTTTCAAACATGCCGCAATCACACCCATCCTCAAAAAACCCTCCCTTGACCCTTCCTCTCTGACTAGCTACTCGCGGGCAGGGTCCTCGCTCCTCCTGTACCAGTCGCTGACTCGTTTTTTTAAGATTATGTAAATGCTTTTGTTATGTATATCCCTATCACATGTAAAGTGCCATGGAATAAATGGCGCTATAATAATAAATAATAATAATAATAATAATAATAATAATAAAAAGACAATATCAATGCCCTTTGGAAGAGTGCTGGAGATTACAATGGAATAAAAAGACAATATCAATGCCTCTTGCAAGAGCTGTGGAGTTCAGAGTGTTTTAAATTGACGGCTTTAATGCCCCTTGGAAGAGAAGTGGAGGTCACAGTAGATTAATAAGACGGTTTTAATGCCACATGGAAAAGTGGTGGAGGTCGCAGTGGATTAAAAAGACAATATCAATGCCCCGAGGAAGAATGGTGGAGGTCGCAGTGGAATAAAAAGACAATATGAGTGCCCCTTGGAAGAGTGGTGGAGGTTACAGTGGAAAAAAAAGACAATATCAATGCCCCGTGGAAGAGACGTATAGTTCACAGTAGCTTAACATGACGGTTTTAATGCCCCTTGGAAGAGTGGTGGAGGTCGCAGTGGAATAAAAAGGCAATATCAATGCCCCTTGGAAAAGTAGTGGACGTCGCAGTGGAATAAAAAACAATATCAATGCCCCTTGGAAGAGTGGTGGAGGTAACAGTGGATTAAAAAGACAATATCAATGCCCCTTGGAAGAGCAATGGAAATAAGAGTAGTTAAACCAGACGATTTTAATGCCCATTGGAAGTGACGTGGAGGTCACAGTAGCTTAAAAAGACGTTTTTAATGCCCCTTGGAAAAGTGGTGGAGGTCGCAGTGGATTAAAAAGACAATATCAATGCCCCTTGGAAGAGTGGTGGAGGTGGCAGTGGAATAAAAAGACAATATCAATGCCCCTTGGAAGAGTGGTGGAGTTCAGAGTAGTTTAACCAGACGGTTTTAATGCCCCTTGGAAGAGACGTGGAGGTCACAGTAGCTTAACAAGACTGTTTTAATGCCCCTTGGTAGAGTGGTGGAGTTCGCAGTGGATTAAAAAGACAATATCAATGCCCCTTAGAAGAGAGGTAGAAGTCGCAGTGGAATAAAAAGACAATGTCAATGCCCCTTGGAAGAGTGGTGGAAGTTACAGTGGAATAAAAAGACAATATCAATGCCCCGTGGAATAGACATGGACGTGACAGTAGGTTAACAAGACGGCTTAAATGCTCCTTGGAAGAGTGGTGGAGGTTGCAGTGGATTAAAAAGACAATATCAATGCCCATTGGAAGAGTGGTAGAGTTCGCAGTGGAATAAAAAGACAAAATCAATGCCCCTTGGAAGAGTGGTGGAGGTTACAGTGGAATAAAAAGACAATATCAATGCCCCATGGAAAAGTTGTGGAGGTCAATGTAGCTTAACAAGATGGTCTTAATGCCCCTTGGAAGAGTGGTGGAGGTCGTAGTGGATTAAATAGACAATGACAATGCCCCTTGGAAGAGTGTTGGAGGTTAGAGTGGAATAAAAAGACAATACCAGTGCTACTTGGAAGAGCTGTGCAGTTCAGAGTGGTTTAAATTGACGCTTTTTATGCCCCTTGGAAGAGACGTGGAGGTCACAGTGGATTAAAAAGACAATATCAATGCCCCTTGGAAGAGTGGTGGAGGTCGCAGTGGATTAAAAAGACAATATCAATGCCCCTTGGAAGAGTGGTGGAAGTTACAGTGGAATAAAAAGACAATATCAATGCCCCGTGGAATAGACATGGACGTGACAGTAGCTTAACAAGACGGCTTAAATGCTCCTTGGAAGAGTGGTGGAGGTTGCAGTGGATTAAAAAGACAATATCAATGCCCATTGGAAGAGTGGTAGAGTTCGCAGTGGAATAAAAAGACAAAATCAATGCCCCTTGGAAGAGTGGTGGAGGTTACAGTGGAATAAAAAGACAATATCAATGCCCCATGGAAAAGTTGTGGAGGTCAATGTAGCTTAACAAGATGGTCTTAATGCCCCTTGGAAGAGTGGTGGAGGTCGTAGTGGATTAAATAGACAATGACAATGCCCCTTGGAAGAGTGTTGGAGGTTAGAGTGGAATAAAAAGACAATACCAGTGCTACTTGGAAGAGCTGTGCAGTTCAGAGTGGTTTAAATTGACGCTTTTTATGCCCCTTGGAAGAGACGTGGAGGTCACAGTGGATTAAAAAGACAATATCAATGCCCCTTGGAAGAGTGGTGGAGGTCGCAGTGGATTAAAAAGACAATATCAATGCCCCTTGGAAGAGTGGTGGAGTTCGCAGTGGAATAAAAAGACAATATCAATGTCCCGTGGAAGGGACGTGGAGGTCACAGTAGCTTCACAAGATGGTTTTAATGCCCCTTGGAAGAGAGGTGGAGGTCGCAGTTGATTAAAAAGACAATATCAATGCCCCTTGGACGAGTGGTGGAGGTCGCAGTGGAATAAAAAGACAATATCAATGCCGCTTGGAAGAGTGGTGGATGTTACAGTCGTATAAAAAGACAATATCAATGCCTCTTGTATGAGCTGTGGAGTTCAGAGTGTTTAACCAGACGGTTTTAATGCCCCTTGAAAGAGACGAGGAGGTCACAGTAGCTTAACAAGACTGTTTTAATGCCCCGTGGAAGAGTGGTGGAGATCGTTGTGGACTAAAAAGACAATATCAATGCTACTTGGAAGATTGGTGGAGGTTACAGTGGAATAAAAAGACAATATCAATGCCCCTTGGAAGAGTGGTGGAGGTTACAGTGGAATAAAAAGACAATATCAATGCCCTGTGTAAGAATCTTGGAGGTCACAGTAGCTTAACAAGACGGTTTTAATGACCCTTGGAAGAGTCGTGGACGTCGCAGAGGAATAAAAAGACAATATCAATGCACTTGGAAGGGTGCAGAAGGTTACAATGGAATAAAAAGACATTGCCAATGCCCCTTGGAAGAGCTGTGGAGCTCAGATCGGTTTAACCAGACGGTTTTAATGCCTCTTGGAAGAGACTTGGAGGTCACAGTATCTTAACAAGATGGTTTTAATGCCCCTTGGAAGAGTGGTGGAGTTCGCAATGGAATAAAATGACAATATCAATGCCACGTGGAAGGGACGTGGAGGTCACAGTAGCATAACTAGACAGTTTTAATGCCCATTGGAAGAGTGGTGGAGGTCACAGTGGATAAAAAAGACAATATCAAAGCCCCTTGGAAGAGTGGTGGAGGTTGCAGTGGAAAACTGAGACAATATCAATGCCCCTTGGAAGAGTGGTGGAGGTTACAGTCGAAAAAAAAGACAATATCAGTGCCTCTTGGAAGAGCTGTGGAGTACAGAGTGGTTTTACCAGACGGTTTAATGCCCCTTGGAAGAGACGTGTGTAACATACCTGGCGGCGTCCTTGCATAGTGGTCCATCTCCCACTGTGCAAGAGCGCGCACTTGATCTCCAGTCCAGTCTGCTAGCCTGGCTTCCCTCCATGCTGTCTGCTTGCCTCTGTTTCTGCTGCTTAAGGGCGGCGCCCGACCACTTCCTGCTTCCTGTAGCTGCTGCAGGCACACCCCTTGTGAGTCCTCAGCCTATTGCTGTCTGTCACCTGGTATTTAACCCAGCTCCTCCCTGGAATCCATGCCTGAGCACTGTATTCTGTCAGTTGGCTTCCAGTCACTGATGTGCCAGGTCTTGTCTATGCTTCCTGCCTTGCAGTATCAGTTGCCGTGTCTGAACTCTGTCCTGTCTGAACTATCTTCTAGCCTGTTGTCTTCTGCCTATCATGGAGGCTGTATTTCCAGGTCAGTGTGAATACGCTCCTAGCCTGTTCCTTCCGCCTTCTAGGGGCCGCATACCTAGACCCATTCCTGTATCTTGCCTGTTCCTGTCTGAACACGCTCCTAGCCTATTCGTTCCGCCTTCTAGGGGGCCGCATACCTAGACCCGCTCCTGTATCTTGCTGCTGTGTCTTTTCTCATCTGAATACTTTCCTAGCCTGTTACCTGTTTTTCTCTATGTCCGTACCTTCCCTTTTCCTGCAGAATCTGATCACGTACCTAACTCCTACTCGTTGTCCCTGTACTCCCTTTTGTGAGTTTAGAGTCCACTTGCTGCTTCATTGCAAGTATCTTGTGTGTACCTGGTTCTGCCTTTCCCTTCCAGTCTGTTCCGTGTGAACAGAGCCCTATCCCCTCTGCTCTGCCTTGCTCACCGCTCCGGCTGTTCTTGCCTGCTCTGCCTTGCTCGCTGCTCCGGCAGTCTCGCTTTGCTCTGACCCTTTGCTCGCTGCTCCGGCATTCTCGCTCTGCTCTGACCCTTTGCTCGCTGCTCCGGCAGTCTCGCTCTGCTCTGACCCTTTGCTCGCTGCTCCGGCAGTCTCGCTCTGCTCTGACCCTTTGCTCGCTGCTCCGGCAGTCTCGCTCTCCTCTGACCCTTTGCTTGCTGCTCCGGCAGTCTCGCTCTGCTCTGACCCTTTGCTCGCTGCTCCGGCAGTCTCGCTCTGCTCTGACCCTTTGCTCGCTGCTTCGGCAGTCTCGTCCTGCTCCTCTCTCGCTGCTTCAGCAGTCTCGTCCTGCTCCTCTCTCGCTCACCGCTTCAGGCGGCCTTGTCCTGCTCTTCTCTCGCTCACCGCTCCAGGCGGTCTCGTCTTGTTCTGCTCTTGCTCGCCGCTCTGGGCGGCCTCACTCTGCTGTTTGTCCACCGCATCTGCGGTTCTGTTCCTGAGTCCCAGTCTGTACTGGATCCTATCCACTCGGTGCTCCAACCTGTCGTACCTGCCAGTACCTCCCTGCCTGCATACCAGTCGTGCTTACCAGCATCCGCCAGTCTGCATACCAGCCGTGTCTGCCTATACCCAACAGTATATGTGCCAGCCTAACCTGCATGTTCCTGTACTCCCCTGTGTGGGTCAACAGCCGTGTCCGGGGTCTGTCCTGGAGTAGCACCTGGTGCCTCTGCTCGGTTCCTGCTTGGTGCACTGGCGTCGTATGCCGTCGTGCGACCCTGGTCGGATCGGGTGGATACTTAGTTACGCCCCTCCAGGCATTCACTCTCCAGCACGGTCCAGTGGAATCACTACATATACACGCACACGCCACTCAGCCCAGGCGTGTGCATTACAATGTGGAGGTCACAGTAGCTTACCAAGACTGTTTTAATGCCCCTTGGAAGAGTGGTGGAGGTTGCAGTGGATTAAAAAGACAATATCAATGCCCCTTAGATGAGTGGTGGAGGTCGCAGTGGAATAAAAAGACAATATCAATTCCCCTTGGAAGAGATGTGGAGGTCGCAGTGGAATAAAAAGACAATATCAATGCCTCGTGGAAGAGACTTGGAGGTCACAGTAGCTTAACAAGATGGTTTTAATGCCCCTTGGAAGAGAGGTGGAGGTCGCAGTGGATTAAAAAGACAATATCAATGCCCCTTGGAAGAGTGGTGGAGGTTACAGTGGAATAAAAAGACAATATCAATGGCCGATGGAAGAGTGGTCGAGGTCGTAGTGGAATAAAAATACAATATTAATGCCCCATGGTAGAATGGTGGAGGTCGCAGTAAAATAAAAAGACAATATCAATGCCCCTTGGAAGAGTGGTGGAGGTTACAGTGGAATAAAAAGACAATATCAATGCACCTTGGAAGTGCTGTGGAGTTCACAGTGGTTTAACCAGAAGGTTTTAAGGCACCGTGGAATAGACGTGGAGGTCACAGTAGCTAAACAAGACAGTTTTAATGCTTCTTGGAAGAGAGATGGAGGTCGCAGTGGATTAAAAAGACAAAATCAATGCCCCTTGGAAGAGTGGTGGAGGTTACAGTGGAAAAAAAAGACAATATCAATGCCTATGGCAACAGCTGTGGAGTTCAGAGTGGTTTAAATTGACGGTTTTAATGCCCCTTGAAAGAGACGTGGAGGTCACAGTAGCTTAACAAGACGGTTTTAATGCCCCTTGGAAGAGTGGTGGAGGTTACAGTCGAATAAAAAGACAATATAAATGCCCCTTGGAAGAGTGGTGGAGTTCAGAGTGGTTTAACCAGAAGGTTTTAATGCCCCTTGGAAGAGACGTGGAGGTCACAGTAGCTTAACAAGACTGTTTTAATGCTCCTTGGAAGAGTGGTGGAGGTCGCAGTGGATTAAAAAGACAATATCAATACCCCTTAGACGAGAGGTGGATGTCGCAGTGGAATAAAAAGACAATGTCAATGCCACTTGGAAGAGTGGTGGAGGTTACAGTGGAATAAAAAGACAATATCAATGCCCCGTGGAATAGACATGGACGTGACAGTAGCTTAACAAGACGGCTTTAATGCCTCTTGGAAGAGTGGAGGAGGTCGCAGTGGAATAAATAGACAATGTCAATGCCCCTTGGAAGAGTGGTGGAGGTTAGAGTGGAATAAAAAGACAATACCAGTGCTCCTTGGAAGAGCTGTGGAGTTCAGAGTTGTTTAAATTGACGGTTTTAATGCCCCTTGTAAGAGACGTGGAGGTCACAGTGGATTAAAAAGACAATATCAATGCCCCTTGGAAGAGTTGTGGAGGTCGCAGTGGATTAAAAAGACAATATCAATGCCCTTTGGAAGAGTGGCGGAGGTCGAACTGGAATAAAAAGACAATATCAATGCCCCTTGGACAGTGGTGGAGGTCGCAGTGGAATAACCTCACTGGTACATGGTCTGCATAACTTCTCTGATTGCTGTGTCTGCTGTAATCTAATGCTCTGCTTTGCTGATTCACCTCACTGGTACATGCTCTGCATAACTTCTCTGCTTGCTGTGTCTGCTGTAATCGAATGCTCTGCTTTGCTGATTCACCTCACTGGTACATGTTAGCTCTCACTTTTTCCTCTATCGTCCTCCACTTTCTAGTAACCACTCAAATCCCTACACCTAGTAAGAAAATCTTCATCTCTCCCTCCATCCTCCCCGTTCATCTCACCTCCTCCTCCAAATTATTCCTAAACATTTAATCCTGGAACTCCAAACACAGACAGCCACCTCATGCTCTCTCTTGCTCCCACCTGCTAACACTTTCTCTGCTCCTCCTCACTGCTGGAGATATCTCTCCAAATCCTGGTCCTCCTCGCCATATCCTAACAGTTACTTCTTCCTCCTATCCACGACCTTCCACAAACTGTCGCAACCCTTCTAACCTCATACCCATCCAACCAATCCCCACTCCCTTAGTTGCTCTAACAGGAGCTCTATGGAACGCTCGCTCTGTCTGCAACAAACTTTCCTTCATCCACGATCTTTTCATTACAAACAAACTTTCCTTCCTCGCCATCACTGAAACCTGGCTCACCCCCTCTGACACAGCCTCCCCAGCTGCACTTTCATATGGCGGATTCCACCTTTCCCGCACCCCCCGTCCCAACGGCAAACATGGCGGAGGCGGAGGTTTTCTCCTATCAGAACATTGCGCTTTCACCCATATCCCACTGCCACCCTCCATTACACTCCCTTCTTTTGAGGTGCACTGTGTGCGCATCTATTCCCCCTCCAACCTCCAACTGGCCGTCGTTTACCGACCCCCAGGGCAAGCCTCCACCTTCGTAGACCACTTCACCACCTGGCTGCTTCACTTCCTCTCCACTGACATCCCCACTATCATAATGGGTGACTTCAACATCCCCATTAACACTTCCCACTCGTCTGTCTCTAAGTTCCTATCTCTCACTTCCTCCTTCGGACTCACTCAATGGTCTTCCACACCCACCCACAAAGATAGCCACACACTGGACCTCATCTTCACTCGCCTCTGTTCCCTATCTAACCTCTCCAACTCACCTCTCCCTCTCTCTGATCACAGCCTACTTGCATTCTCTTCTCTCTCCTCCCTGGGGCAACAATTCCCACTCCACAAATTTGCATACCCTCGCAGAAATCTCAAACACCTTGACTTACACTCACTCTCTGAATCCCTCCTCCCTCTTACAGACATAAATTCCTTACACGATGCAGATGTTGCTGCTGCTTCATATAACACCACAATAGCTGCAGCTCTAGACTCGATCGCCCCTCTCACACACACCACATCTCGCACATTCAACAGGCAACCGTGGCACACTAAACTTACTAAAGAATTGCGCCGGGCCTCCAGGGTTGCGGAGCGGAGATGGAAAAGGTCTCACTCCATCGAGCACTTCATCGCATTCAAGCAATCCCTCACTAATTTCAAGTCCGCACTCACTACAGCAAAACAAACCTACTTCTCATCTCTCATATCCTCCCTATCTCACAACCCTAAACAGCTATTTAACACTTTCAACTCTCTCCTTCGTCCCCCAGCACCTCCTCCCTCTTCTCTCATCTCAGCCGACGACTTTGCCTCATTCTTCAAACAGAAGATTGACACCATCAGACAAAACTTTTGCCTAAAGTCCACACAACCCCTCCTCATATCTATTCAACCCTCCTCCTCCAAACCCCACTTCTCCACCATTACAGAAGGTCAAGTCTCCTCTTTACTCTCCAAATCACACCTCACTACCTGCAAACTTGACCCAATCCCATCCCACCTCATCACTAACCTTACCATAGTCTTCATCCCAACCCTAACTCACCTTTTCAATCTGTCACTAACAACCGGTGTCTTCCCCTCATGTTTCAAACATCCTGCAATCACACCCATCCTCAAAAGCCCTCCCTTGACCCTTCCTCTCTGACTAGCTACCATCCCATATCACTCCTCCCCTTTGCCTCAAAACTACTAGATCAACATGTCCACCTTGAACTGTCCTCCCACCTCTCCTCCTGCTCCCTGTTCGACCGCCTGCAATCTGGATTCCGACCGCATCACTCGACTGAAACTGCCCTGACCAAAGTCACCAACGACCTACTAAATGCCAAATCCAAGTGACACTACTCCATCCTCCTCCTTCTGGACCTGTCATCTGCCTTTGACACAGTGGACCATTCCCTCTTACTCCAGATTCTCTCATCTCTTGGCATCACGGACTTGGCTCTATCTTGGATCTCCTCATACTTAACAGACAGGACATTCAGCGTCTCCAACTCAAACACCACCTCCTCATCTCGCCCCCTATCTGTCGGTGTCCCCCAAGGTTCAGTTCTAGGACCTCTGCTCTTCTCCATCCACACCTTTGGCCTGGGACAGCTCATAGAGCCTCACAGTTTTCAGTATCACCTCTATGCTGACGACACACAGAGCTACCTCTCTGGACCCGATATCTCGTCCCTACTAACAAAAATGCCACAATGTCTGTCCGCCATGTCATCCTTCTTCTGTGACAGAATTCTAAAACTCAACATGGATAAAACAGAGTTCATCATCTTTCCACCCTCTCATTCACATCTCCCATCTGACCTAGCCATCAACGTCAATGGCTATTCACTCTCCCCAGTCCCACAAGCTCGCTGCCTTGGAGTAACCCTGGACTCTGATCTCTCCTTCAAGCCACATATCCAAGCCCTTTCCACTTCCTGCCGACTCCAACTCAAAAACATCTCCCGGATCCGTGCATTCCTCAGCAAAGACTCTGCAAAAACACTAGTGCATGCCCTCATCATATCCCGCCTCGACTACTGCAACCTCCTGCTCCGTGGCCTCAATTACAACACTCTTGCACTTCTCCAATCTATCCTAAACTCTGCTGCTCGACTAATTCACCTGTCCCCCGCTATTCCCCGGCCTCTCTTCTCTGTCAATCTCTTCACTGGCTCCCCATTGCCCAGAGAATCCAGTTCAAAACTCTAACCATGGCATACAAAGCCATCCACAACCTGTCTCCCCCATACATCTGTGACCTAGTCTCCCGTACTTACCTGCAGGCAACCTCCGATCCTCACAACATCTCCTTCTCTACTCCCCTCTTATCTCCTCCTCCCACCATCGTATACAAGATTTCTCCCGTGCATCCCCCCTACTCTGGAACTCTGTACCCCAACACATCAGACTCTCGCCGACCGTGGAAACCTTCAAAAGAAACCTGAAGACCCACCTCTTCCGTCAAGCCTACAACCTGCAGTAAGCACCGCTGCACAACCAGCTCTACCCTCACCTAATGGATCCTCACCCATCCCTTCTAGAATGTGAGCCCTCGCGAGCAGGGTCCTCGCTCCTCCTGTACCAGTCGCTGACTCGTTTTGTTAAGATTATGTAAATGCTTTTGTTATGTATATCCCTATCACATGTAAAGCGCCATGGAATAAATGGCGCTATAATAATAAATAATAATAATAATAATAATAAAAAGACAATATCAATTCCCATAGGAAAAGTGGTAGAGATTACAGTGGAATAAAAAGACAATATCAATGCCCCTTGGAAGAGGTGTGGAGCTCAGAATGGTTTAACCAGACGATTTTATTGCCCCATGGAAGAAACGTGGAGGTCACAGTTGATTAAGAATATGGTTTTAATGCCCCTTGGAAAAGTGGTGGAGGTCAGAGTGGATAAAAAAGACAATATCAATGCCCCGTGGAAGACACGTGGAGGTCACAGTAGCTTAGCAAGACAGTTTTAATGCCCCTTGGAAAAGTGGTGGAGGTTGCAGTGGAATAAAAAGACAATATCAATGCCCCTTGAAAGAGTGGTGGAGGTTACAGTGAAATAAAAAGACAATATCAATGCCTCTTGAAAGAGCTATGGAGTTCAGAGTCGTTTAACCAGATGGTTTAATTACCCCTTGGAAGCGTGGTGAAGGTCACAGTGCATTAAAAAGACAATATCAATACCCCTTGGAAGAATGGTGGAGGTTACAGTGGAATAAAAAGACAATATCAATGCCCCTTGGAAGATCTGTGGAGTTCAGATTGGTTTAACCATACAGTTTTAATGCCCCTTGGAAGAGACGTGGAGGTCACAGTAGCTTAACAAGACTGTTTTAATGCCACATGGAAACGTGGTGGAGGTTGCAGTGGAATAAAAAGACAATATCAATGCCCCGTGGATGAGACGTTGAGGTCACAGTAGCTTAACAAGATGGTTTTAATTCCCTTTGGAAGAGTGGTGGAGGTCGCAGTGGATTAAAAAGACAATATCAATGCCCTTTGGAAGAGTGGTGGAGGTCGCAGTGCAATAAAAATACAATATCAATGCACCTTGGTAGAGTGGTGGAGTTTACAGTGGAATTTAAAGAAAACATCAATGCCCCATGGAAGAGATGTGGAGGTCACTGTAGCTTAACAAGACAGTTTTAATGCCCCTTGGAAGAATGGTGGAGGTCGCAGTGGAATAAAAAGACAATGTCAATGCCCCTTGGAATAGTGGTGGAGGTTAGAGTGGAATAAAAAGACAATACCAATGCCCCTTGGAAGAGCTGTGGAGTGTAGAGTGGTTTAACCAGACGGTTTTAATGCCCATTGGAAGTGACGTGGAGGTCACAGTAGCTTAAAAAGACGTTTTTAATGCCCCTTGGAAAAGTGGTGGAGGTCGCAGAGGATTAAAAAGACAATATCAATGCCCCTTGGAAGAGTGGTGGAGGTCGCAGTGGAATAAAAAGACAATGTCAATGCCCCTTGGAAGAGTGGTGGAGGTTAGAGTGGAATAAAAAGACAATACCAATGCCCCTTGGAAGAGCTGTGGAGTTCAGAGTGGCTTAACCAGATAGTTTTATTGCCCCTTGGAAGAGACGTGGAGGTCACAGTAGATTAACAAGACGGTTATAATGCCCATTGGAAAAGTGGTGGAAGTCACAGTGGATTAAAAAGACAATATCAATGCCCCATGGAAGACAAGTGGAGGTCACAGTAGCTTAACAAGACAGTTTTAATGCCCCTTGGAAGAGTGGTGGAGGTCGCAGTGGAATAAAAAGACAATGTCAATGCCCCTTGAAAGAATGGTGGAGGTTACAGTGAAATAAAAAGACAATATCAATGCCTCTTGAAAGGGCTATGGAGTTCAGAGTGGTTTAACCAGATGGTTTTAATGCCCCTTGGAAGAGTGGTGGAGGTCGCAGTGCATTAAAAAGACAATATCAATACCCCTTCGAAGAATGGTGGAGGTTACAGTGGAATAAAAAGACAATATCAATGCCCCTTGGAAGAGCTGTGGAGTTCAGAGTGGTTTAACCAGACGGTTTTAATGCCCCTTGGAAGAGATGTGGAGGTCACAGTAGCTTAACAAGACTGTTTTAATGCCTCTTGGAAGAGTGGTGGAGGTTGCAGTGGATTAAGAAGACAATATCAATGCCCCTTAGAAGAGAGGTGAAAGAAGCAGTGGAATAAAAAGACAATATCAATACCACTTGGAAGAGTGGTGGAGGATACAGTTGAATAAAAAGACAAAATCAATGCCACTTGGAAGAGTGGTGATAGTCCCAGTGGAATAAAAAGAAAATATCAATGAGCCTTGGAAGAGTGGTGGAGGTTACAGTGGAATAAAAAGACAATATCAATGCCCCGTGAAAGAGACGTGGATTTCACAGTACCTTAACAAGACTGTTTTAATGCCCCATGGAGGAGAAGTGGAAGTTGCAGTGGAATAAAAATACAATATCAATGCCCCTTGGAAGAGTGCTGGAGGTTACATTGGAATAAAAAGACAATATCAATGCCCCTTGCAAGAGCTGTGGACTTCAGAGTGGTTTAAATTGACTGTTTTAATTCCCCTTGGAAGGGATGTGGAGGTGACAGTAGCTTAACAAGATGGTTTTCATGCCCCTTGGAAGAGTGGTGGAGTTCGCAGTGGATTAAAAAGACAATATGAATGCCCCTTGGAAGAGTGGTGGAGGTCGCAGTGGAATAAAAAGACAATATCAATGCCCCTTGGAAGAGTGGTGAAGGTTACAGTTGAATAAAAAGACAATATCAATGCCCCTTGGAAGAGTGATGGAGATAACAGTGGAATAAGAAGACAATATCAATGCCCCTTGGAACAGTGGGGGAAGTTACAGTTAAATAAAAAGACAATATCAATGCCCCGTGGAAGAGATGTGCAGGTCACAATAGCTTAACAAGACGGTTTTAATGCCCCTTGGAAGAGTGGCGGAGGTCGCAGTGGATAAAAAGGACAATATCAATGAGCCTTGGTAGAGTGGTGGAGGTCGCAGTGGAATAAAAAGACATTATCAATGCCCCTTGGAAGAGTGGTGGAGGTCGCAGTGGAATAAAAAGACAATATCAATGCCCCTTGGACGAGTGGTGGAGGTTACAGTGGAATAAAAAGACAATTTCAATGCCCCGTGGAAGAGACGTGGAGGTCACAGTAGCTTAACAAGATGGTTTTAATGCCTCTTGGAGGACTGGTGGAGGTCGCAGTGAAATAAAAAGACAATATCAATGCCCCTTGTAAGAGTGGTGGAGGTTACAGGGGAATAAAAAGACAATAATAATGCCCCTTGGAAGAGCTGTGGAGTTCAGAGTGGTATAACCAGACGGTTTTAACGCCCCTTGGAAGAGATGTGGAGGTCACTGTAGCTTAACAATATGGTTTTAATGCCCCTTGGAAGAGTTTTGGTTGTCGCAGTGGAACAAAAAGACAATGTCAATGCCCCTTGGAAGAGTGGTGGAGGTTAGAGTGGAATAAAAAGACAATACAAATGCAACTTGGAAGAAATGTGGAGGTCAGAGTGGTTTAACCAGATGGTTTTAATGCCACTTGGAAGAGAAGTCGACGTCCCAGTAGCATAACAAGAGGGTTTTAATGCCCCTTGGAAGAGTGGTGGAGTTCGCAGTGGATTAAAAAGACAAAATCAATGGCCATTGGAAGAGTGGTGGAGGTCGCAGTGGACTAAAAAGTCAATATCAATGCCCCTTGGAATAGTGGTGGAGGTCTCAGTAGAATAAAAAGACAATATCAATGCCCCGTGGAAGGGACGTGGAGGTCACAGTAGCTTCACAAGACGGTTTTAATGCCCCTTGGAAGAGAGGTGGAGGTCGCAGTTGATTAAAAAGACAATATCAATGCCCCTTGGATGAGTGGTGGAGGTCGCAGTGGATTAAAAAGACAATATCAATGCCGCCTGGAAGAGTGGTGGATGTTACAGACAAATAAAAAGGCAATATCAATGCCTTTTGTAAGAGCTGTGGAGTTCAGAGTGTTTAACCAGACAGTTTTAATGACCCTTGGAAGAGACGAGGAGGTCACAGTAGCTTAACAAGACTGTTCTCATGCCCCTTGGAAGAGTGGTGGAGATCGTTGTGGATTTAAAATACAATATCAATGCCCCTTAGAAGAGTGGTGGAGGTCGCAGTGGAATAAAAAGACAATATCAGTGCCCCTTGGAAGATTAATGAAGGTTACAGTGGAATAAAAAGACAATATCAATGCCCCTTGGAAGAGTGGTGGAGGTTACAGTGGAATAAAACGACAATATCAATGCCCTGTGTAAGAAATTTGGATGTCACAGTCGCTTATCAAGACGGTTTTAATGCCCCTTTTAAGAGTGGTGGAGGTCGCAGTGGATTAAAAATACAATATCAATGCCCCTTAGAAGAGAGGTGGAAGTCGCAGTGGAATAAAAAGACAATGTCAATGCCACTTGGAAGAGTGGTGGAGGTTACAGTGGAATAAAAAGACAATATCAATGCACCGTGGAACAGACATGGACGTGACAGTAGCTTAACAAGACGGCTTTATTGCCCCTTGGAAGAGTGGTGGAGGTTGCAGTGGATTAAAAAGACAATATCAATGCCCATTGGAAGAGTGGTAGAGGTCGCAGTGGAATAAAAAGACAAAATCAATGCCCCTTGGAAGAGTGGTGGAGGTTACAGTGGAATAAAAAGACAATATCAATGCCCCATGGAAGAGTTGTGGAGGTTACTGTAGCTTAACAAGATGGTCTTAATGCCCCTTGGAAGAGTGGTGGAGGTCGCAGTGGAATAAATAGACAATGTCAATGACCCCTTGGAAGATTGGTGGAGGTTACAGTGGAATAAAAAGACAATATCAATACCTCTTGGAAGAGTGGTGGAGGTTACAGTGGAATAAAAAGACAATATCAATGCCCCATGGAAGAGTTGTGGAGGTTACTGTAGCTTAACAAGATGGTCTTAATGCCCCTTGGAAGAGTGGTGGAGGTCACAGTGGAATAAATAGACAATGTTAATGCCCCTTGGAAGAGTGGTGGAGGTTAGAGTGGAATAAAAAGACAATACCAGTGCTCCTTGGAAGAGCTGTGGAGTTCAGAGTGGTTTAAATTGACGGTTTTAATGCCCCTTGGAAGAGACGTGGAGGTGACAGTTCATTAAAAAGACAATATCAATGCTCCTTGGAAGAGTGGTGGAGGTCGCAGTGGATTAAAAAGACAATATCAATGCCCCTTGGAAGAGTGGTGGAGGTCGCAGTGGAATAAAAAGACAATATCAATGCCGCTTGGAAGAGTGGTGGATGTTACAGTCGAATAAAAAGACAATATCAATGCCTCTTGTAAGAGCTGTGGAGTTCAGAGTGTTTAACTAGATGGTTTTAATGCCCCTTGGAAGAGACGAGGAGGTCACAGTAGCTTAACAAGACTGTTTTAATGCCCCTTGGAAGAGTGGTGGAGATCGTTGTGGATTTAAAAGACAATATCAATGCCCCTTAGAAGAGTGGTGGAGGTCGCAGTGGAATAAAATGACAATATCAATGCCCCTTGGAAGATTGGTGGAAGTTACAGTGGAATAAAAAGACAATATCAATGCCCCTTGGAAGAGTGGTGGAGGTTACAGTGGAATAAAAAGACAATATCAATGCCCTGTGTAAGAAACTTGGATGTCACAGTCGCTTAACAAGACGGTTTTAATGCCCCTTGGAAGAGTGGTGGAGGTCGCCGTGGATTAAAAAGACAAGATCAATGCCCCTTAGAAGAGAGGTGGAAGTCGCAGTGGAATAAAAAGACAATGTCAATGCCACTTGGAAGAGTGGTGGAGCTTACAGTGGAATAAAAAGACAATATCAATGCACCGTGGAATAGACACGGATGTGACAGTAGCTTAACAAGACCGCTTTATTGTCCCTTGGAAGAGTGGTGGAGGTTGCAGTGGATTAAAAAGACAATATCAATGCCCGTTGGAAGAGTGGTAGAGGTCGCAGTGGAATAAAAAGACAATATCAATGCACCTTGGAAGAGCTCTCGAGTTCACAGTGGTTTAACCAGAAGTTTTTAAGGCACCATGGAGTAGACGTGGAGGTCACAGTAGCTAAACAAGACAGTTTTAATGCTTCTTGGAAGAAAGATGGAGGTCGCTGTGGATTAAAAAGACAAAATCAATGCCCCTTGGAAGAGTGGTGGAGGTTACAGTGGAATAAAAAGACAATATCAATGCCTCTTGCAAGAGCTGTGGAGTTCACAGTGGTTTAAATTGACGGTTTTAATGACCCCTTGGAAGAGACATGGAGGTCACAGTAGCTTAAAAAGACGGCTATAATGACCCTTGGAAGAGTGGTGGAGGTCGCAGTGGATTAAAAAGACATTATAAATGCCCCTTGGAAGAGTGGTGGAGGTCGCAGTGGAATAAAAAGAAAATATCATTGCCCCTTAGAAGAGTGGTTCAGGTTACAGTGGAAAAAAAAGACAATATCAATGTTCCTTGGAAGAAGGGTGAAGGTCGCAGTGGAATAAAAAGACAATATCAATGCCCCTTGGAAGGGACATGGAGGTCACAGTAGCTTAACAAGACGGTTTTGATGCCCCTTGGAAGAGTGGTGGAGGTCGCAGTGGATTAAAAAGACTATCAAATCCCCTTGGAAGAGTGGTGGAGGTCGCAGTGGAAAAAAAGACAATATAAATGCCCCTTGGATGAGTGGTGGAGGTTACAGTTGAATAAAAAGACAATATCCTTGCCTCTTGGAAGAGCTGAGGAGTTCAAATTGTTTTATCCATGCGGTTTTAATGCCACTTCGAAGAGATGTGGAGGTTAGAGTGGAATAAAAAGACAATATCAATGCCCCTTGGAAGAGCTGTGGAGTTCACAGTGGTTTAAATTGACGGTTTTAATGCCCCTTGGAAGAGACATGGAGGTCACAGTAGCTTAAAAAGACGGTTATAATGCCCCTTGGAAGAGTGGTGGAGGTTGCAGTGGATTAAAAAGACATTATAAATGCCCCTTGGAAGAGTGGTGGAGGTCGCAGTGGAATAAAAAGAAAATATCATTGCCCCTTGGAAGAGTGGTAGAGGATACAGTGGAATAAAAAGACAATATCAATGCCCCGTGGAATAGCCATGGACGTTACAGTAGCTAAACAAGATGCTTTCAATGCACCTTGGAAGAGTGGTGTTGGTTAGAGTGGAATAAAAAGACAATATCAATGCCCCTTGGAAGAGCTGTGGAGTTCAGAGTGGTTTAACCAGACGGTTTTAATGCCCCTTGGAAGAGATGTGGAGGTCACAGTAGCTTAACAAGACAATATCAATGCCCCTTAAAAGAGAGGTGGAAGTCGTAGTGGAATAAAAAAACAATATCAATACCACTTGGAAGAGTGGTGGAGGATACAGTGGAATATAAAGACAATATCAATGCCCCGTGCAATAGACATGGACGTTACAGTGGCTAAACAAGACGGTTTTAATGCCCCTTGGAAGAGTGGTGGAGGTCACAGTGGAATAAAAATGCAATATCAATGCCCCTTGAAAGAGTGGTGGAAGTTACAGTGAAATAAAAAGACAATATCAATGCCCCTTGGAAGAGCTGTGGAGTACAGAGTGTTTTAACCAAACGGTTTTAGTGCCCCTTGGAAGAGATGTGGAGGTTTCCGTAGCTTAACAAGACGGTTTTAATGCCCCTTGGAAGAGTGGTGGAGGCCGCAGTGGATTAAAAAGACAATATCAATGAACCTTGGAAGAGTGGTGGAGGTCGCAGTGGAATAAAAAGACAATATCAGTGCCCCTTGGAAGAGTGGTGGAGGTTAGAGTGAAATAAAAATACAATATCAATGCCTCTTGGAAGAGTGGTGGAGGTTACAGTGGAACAAAAAGACATTATCAATGCCCCGTGGAAGAGACGTGGATATCACAGCAGCTTAACAAGACGGTTTTAATGCCCCTTGTCAGAGTGGTGGATGTCGCAGTGGAATAAAAAGACAATAACAATGCCCTGTGGAAGAGACGTGGAGGTCACAGTAGCTTAACAAGATGGTTTTAATGCCCCTTGGAAGATTGGTGGAGGTCGCAGTGGATTAAATAGACATTATCGATGCCCCTTGAAAGAGTGGTGGAGATCGCAGTGGAATAAAAGACAATATCAATGCCCCTTGGAAAAGTGGTGGAGGTCGCAGTGGAATAACCTCACTGGTACATGCTCTGCATAACTTCTCTGCTTGCTGTGTCTGCTGTAATCTAATGCTCTGCTTTGCTGATTCACCTCACTGGTACATGCTCTGCATGACTTCTCTGCTTGCTGTGTCTGCTGTAATCTAATGCTCTGCTTTGCTGATTCACCTCACTGGTACATGCTCTGCATAAATTCTCTGCTTGCTGTGTCTGCTGTAATCTAATGCTCTGCTTTGCTGATTCACCTCACTGGAACATGCTCTGGATAACTTCTCTGCTTTATCTGTCCCACTCCATTCAATACCCACATATGTCTGTCCCTTCCCCACTATAGCTCTTATCTGATTTTTAGAGGTGCTAAACTGCAGAGACTAGAGTCCAAGCTCTGTGTTTGATCACCCAGGCATCTCCTGGTGAGACGACCAGCTGCTAATTTAGCCATATGCAGCTCCCACAATGCCCTTCACCTGATAGTTTAATGTGCCCTATATATTTAGAAGCTCTGTAAGGGGTGCACTTGTGCTGGGGTGTGCACGCGTCTTCTTGTGCAAAGTGGCTTCGGAGATAAGTGGCAGTTATTTCAGAGGCAGTTAGTCAGGGCAGGAGTCAGGAACCCAACACTTTGACCACTTACTCTCTTTTAACTATGTTTCTGTTAGCTCTCACTTTTTCCTCTATAGTCCTCCACTTTCTAGTAACCACTCAAATCCCTACACCTAGCAAGAAACTCTTCATCTCTCCCTCCATCCTCCCCATTCATCTCACCTCCTCCTCCAAATTATTCCTAAACATTCAATCCTGGATCTCCAAACACAGACAACCACATCATGCTCTCTCTTGCTCCCACCTGCTAACACTTTCTCTGCTCCTCCTCACTGCTGGAGATATCTCTCCAAATCCTGGTCCTCCTCGCCATATCCCCACAATTACTTCTTCCTCCTATCCACGACCTTCCACAAACTGTCGCAACCCTTCTAACCTCATACCCATCCAACCAATCCCCACTCCCTTAGTTGCTCTAACAGGAGCTCTATGGAACGCTCGCTCTGTCTATAACAAACTTTCATTCATCCACGATCTTTTCATTACAAACAAACTTTCCTTCCTCGCCATCACTGAAACCTGGCTCACCCCCTCTGACACAGCCTCCCCAGCTGCACTTTCATATGGCGGATTCCACCTTTCCCACACCCCCCACCCCAACGGCAAACATGGCGGAGGCGTATGTTTTCTCCTATCAGAACACTGCACTTTCATCCAAATCCCACAGCCACCCTCCGTTACACTCCCCTCTTTTGAGGTGCACTGTGTGCGCATCTATTCCCCCTCCAACTGGCCGTCGTTTACCGACCCCCAGGGCAAGCCACCACCTTCTTAGACCATTTCACCACCTGGCTGCTTCACTTCCTCTCCACTGACATCCCCACTATCATAATGGGAGACTTCAACATCCCCATTAACACTTCCCACTCGTCTGTCTCTAAGTTCCTATCTCTCACTTCCTCCTTCGAACTCACTCAATGGTCTTCCACACCCACCCACAAAGATGGCCACACACTGGACCTCATCTTCACCCGCATCTGTTCCCTAGCTAACCTCTCTAACTCACCTCTCCCTCTCTCTGATCACAGCCTACTTACATTCTCTTCTCTCTCCTCCCCGGGGCAACAATCCCCACTCCACAAACTAGCATACCCTCGCAGAAATCTCAAACACCTTGACTTACACTCACTCTCTGAATCCCTCCTCCCTCTTACAGACATAAATTCCTTACACGATGCAGACGTTGCTGCTGCTTCATATAACACCACAATAGCTGCAGCTCTAGACTCGATCGCCCCTCTCACACACACCACATCTCGCACATTCAACAGGCAACCCTGGCACACTAAACATACTAAAGAACTGCGCCGGGCCTCCAGGGTTACGGAGCGGAGATGGAAAAGGTCTCACTCCATCGAGCACTTCATCGCATTCAAGCAATCCCTCACTAATTTCAAGTCCGCACTCACTACAGAAAAACAAACCTACTTCTCATCTCTCATATCCTCCCTATCTCACAACCCTAAACAGCTATTTAACACTTTCAAGTCTCTCCTTCGTCCCCCAGCACCTCCTCCCTCTTCTCTCATCTCAGCCGATGACTTTGCCTCATTCTTCAAACAGAAGATTGACACCATCAGACAAAACTTTAGCCTAAACTCCACACAACGCCTCCTCATATCTATTCAACCCTCCTCCTCCAAACCCCACTTCTCCTCCATTACAGAAGGTCAAGTCTCCTCTTTACTCTCCAAGTCACACCTCACCACCTGCGAACTTGACCCAATCCCATCCCACCTCATCACTAACCTTACCACAGTCTTCATCCCAACCCTAACCCACCTCTTCAATCTGTCACTAACAACCGGTGTCTTCCCCTCATGTTTCAAACATGCCACAATCACACCCATCCTCAAAAAGCCCTCCCTTGACCCTTCCTCTCTGACTAGCTACCGCCCCATATCACTCCTCCCCTTTGCCTCAAAACTACTAGAACAACATGTCCACCTTGAAATGTCCTCCCACCTCTCCTCCTGCTCCCTCTTCGAACGCCTGCAATCTGGCTTCCGAACGCATCACTCGACTGAAACTGCCCTGACCAAAGTCACCAACGACCTACTAAATGCGAAATCCAAGCGACAATACTCCATCATCCTCCATCTGGACCTGTCATCTGCCTTTGACACAGTGGACCATTCCCTCTTACTCCAGATTCTCTCATCTCTTGGCATCACGGACTTGGCTCTATCTTGGATCTCCTCATACTTAACAGACAGGACATTCAGCGTCTCCCACTCACGCACCACCTCCTCATCTCGCCCCCTATCTGTCGGTGTCCCCCAAGGTTCAGTTCTAGGACCTCTGCTCTTCTCCATCTACACCTTTGGCCTGGGACAGCTCATAGAGTCTCACGGTTTTCAGTATCACCTCTATGCTGACGACACACAGATCTACCTCTCTGGACCCGATATCTCCTCCCTACTAACCAAAATCCCAAAATATCTGTTCGCCATGTCATCCTTCTTCTCTGACAGATTTCTAAAACTCAACATGGATAAAACAGAGTTCATCATCTTTCCACCCTCTCATTCACATCCCCCATCTGACCTAGCCATCAACGTCAATGGCTGTTCACTCTCCCCAGTCCCACAAGCTCGATGCCTTGGAGTAACCCTGGACTCTGATCTCTCCTTCAAGCCACATATACAAGCCCTTTCCACTTCCTGCTGACTCCAACTCAAAAACATCTCCCGGATCCGTGCATTCCTCAGCAAAGACTCTGCAAAAACACTAGTGCATGCCCTCATCATATCCCGCCTCGACTACTGCAACCTCCTGCTTCGTGGCCTCCCTTACAACACTCTTGCGCCTCTCCAATCTATCCTAAACTCTGCTGCTCGACTAATTCACCTGTGCCCCCGCTATTCCCCGGCCACTCCTCTCTGTCAATCTCTTCACTGGCTCCCCATTGCCCAGAGAATCCAGTTCAAAACTCTAACCATGGCATACAAAGCCATCCACAACCAGTCTCCCCCATACATCTGTGACCTAGTCTCCCGGTACTTACCTGCACGCAACCTCCGATCCTCACAAGATCTCCTTCTCTACTCCCCTCTTATCTCCTCCTCCCACAATCGTATAAAAGATTTCTCCCGTGCATCCCCCCTACTCTGGAACTCTATACCCCAACACATCAGACTCTCGCCGACCGTGGAAACCTTCAAAAGAAACCTGAAGACCCACCTCTTCCGACAAGCCTACAACCTGCAGTAACCACCGCTGCACGACCAGCTCTACCCTCACCTAATGTATCCTCACCCATCCCTTCTTGAATGTGAGCCCTCGCGAGCAGGGTCCTCGCTCCCCCTGTACCAGTCGCTGACTCGCTTTGTTAAGATTACGTAAATGCTTTTGTTATGTATATCCCTATCACATGTAAAGCGCCATGGAATAAATGGCGCTATAATAACAAATAATAATAATAATAATAATAATAAAAAGACAATATCAATTCCCATAGGAAAAGTGGTGGAGGTTACAGTGGAATAAAAAGACAATATCAATGCCCCTTTGATGAGCTGTGGAATTCAGAGTGGTTTAATCAGACGGTTTTAATGCCCCTTGGTAGAGATGTGGAGGTCATAGTAGCTTAATAAGATGTTTTTAATGCCTCTTGGAAGAGTGGTGGAGGTCGCAGTGGTTTAAAAAGACAATATCACTGCACCTTCGAAGAGTGGTGGAGGTTACATTGGAATAAAATGACAATATCAATGCCCCGTGGAAAGGACATGGAGGTTTCAGCAGCTTAACAAGACAGTTTTAATGCCCCTTGGAAGAGTGGTGTTGGTTAGAGTGGAATAAAAAGACAATATCAATGCCCCTTGGAAGAGCTGTGGAGTTCAGAGTGGTTTAACCAGATGGTTTTATTGCCCCTTGGAAGAGACGTGGAGGTCACAGTAGATTAACAAGACGGTTTTAATGCCCCTTGGAATAGTGGTGGAGGTCACAATGGATTAAAAAGACAATATCAATGCCCCGTGGAAGACACGTGGAGGTCACAGTAGCTTAACAAGACAGTTTTAATGCCCCTTGGAAGTGTGGTGGAGGTCGCAGTGGAATAAAAAGACAATATCAATGCCCCTTGAAAGAGTGTTGGAGGTTACAGTGTAATAAAAAGACAATATCAATGCCTCTTGAAAGAGCTATGGAGTTCAGAGTGCTTTAACCAGATGGTTTTAATGCCACTTGGAAGAGTGGGGGAGGTCACATTGCATTAAAAAGACAATATCAATACCCCTTGGAAGAATTGTGGAGGTTACAGTGGAATAAAAAGACAATATCAATGCCCCTTGGAAGAGCTGTGGAGTTCAGAGTGGTTTAACCAGACGGTTTTAATGCCCCTTGGAAGAGATGTGGAGGTCACAGTAGCTTAACAAGACTGTTTTAATGCCTCTTGGAAGAGTGGTGGAGGACGAAGTGGATTAATAAGACAATATCAATGCCCCTTAGAAGAGAGGTGGAAGTCGTAGTGGAATAAAAAGACAATATCAATACCACTTGGAAGAGTGGTGGAGGATACAGTGGAATATAAATGCCCCGTGCAATAGACATGGACGTTACAGTAGCTAAACAAGATGTTTTTAATGCACCTTGGGAGAGTGGTGGAAGTCGTAGTGGAATAAAAATACAATATCAATGCCCCTTGAAAGAGCACTGTAGGTTACAGTGGAGTAAAAAGACAATATCAATGCCTCTTGCAAGAGCTGAGGAGTTCAAAGTGGTTTAAATTGACGGTTTTAATGCACCTAGGAAGATACGTGGAGGTCACAGTGGAATAAAAAGTCAATATCAATGTCCCTTGGAATAGTGGTGGAGGTTACAGTGGAATAAAAAGACAATATCAATGCCCCGTGAAAGAGACGTGGAAGTCACAGTAGCTTAACAAGACGGTTTTAATTCCCTTGGAAGAGAGGTGGAAGTTGCAGTGGAATAAAAAGACAATATCAATGCCCCTTGGAAGAGTGCTGGAGGTTACATTGGAATAAAAAGACAATATCAATGCCCCTTCCAAGAGCTGTGGAGTTCAGAGTGGTTTAAATTGTCGGTTTTAATGACCCTTGGAAGGGACGTGGAGGTGATAGTAGCTTAACAAGACGGTTTTAATGCCCCTTGGAAGAGTGGTGGAGGTCGCAGTGGATTAAATAGACATTATCGATGCCCCTTGAAAGAGTGGTGGAGATCGCAGTGGAATAAAAGACAATATCAATGCCCCTTGGAAAAGTGGTGGAGGTCGCAGTGGAATAACATCACTGGTACATGCTCTGCTTGCTGTGTCTGCTGTAATCTAATGCTCTGCTTTGCTGATTCACCTCACTGGTACATGCTCTGCATGACTTCTCTGCTTGCTGTGTCTGCTGTAATCTAATGCTCTGCTTTGCTGATTCACCTCACTGGTACATGCTCTGCATAACTTCTCTGCTTTATCTGTCCCACTCTAGTCAATACCCACATATGTCTGTCCCTTCCCCACTATAGCTCTTATCTGATTTTTAGAGGTGCTAAACTGCAGAGACTAGAGTCCAAGCTCTGTGTTTGATCACCCAGGCATCTCCTGGTGAGACGACCAGCTGCTAATTTAGCCATATGCAGCTCCCACAATGCCCTTCACCTGATAGTTTAATGTGCCCTATATATTTAGAAGCTCTGTAAGGGGTGCAATTGTGCTGGGGTGTGCACGCATCTTCTTGTGCAAAGTGGCTTCGGAGATAAGTGGCAGTTATTTCAGAGGCAGTTAGTCAGGGCAGGAGTCAGGAACCCAACACTTTGACCACTTACTCTCTTTTAACTATGTTTCTGTTAGCTCTCACTTTTTCCTCTATAGTCCTCCACTTTCTAGTAACCACTCAAATCCCTACACCTAGTAAGAAACTTTTCATCTCTCCCTCCATCCTCCCCATTCATCTCACCTCCTCCTCCAAATTATTCCTAAGCATTCAATCCTGGATCTCCAAACACAGACAACCACATCATGCTCTCTCTTGCTCCCACCTGCTAACACTTTCTCTGCTCCTCCTCACTGCTGGAGATATCTCTCCAAATCCTGGTCCTCCTCGCCATATCCCCACAATTACTTCTTCCTCCTATCCACGACCTTCCACAAACTGTCGCAACCCTTCTAACCTCATACCCATCCAACCAATCCCCACTCCCTTAGTTGCTCTAACAGGAGCTCTATGGAACGCTCGCTCTGTCTATAACAAACTTTCATTCATCCACGATCTTTTCATTACAAACAAACTTTCCTTCCTCGCCATCACTGAAACCTGGCTCACCCCCTCTGACACAGCCTCCCCAGCTGCACTTTCATATGGCGGATTCCACCTTTCCCACACCCCCCACCCCAACGGCAAACATGGCGGAGGCGTAGGTTTTCTCCTATCAGAACACTGCACTTTCATCCAAATCCCACAGCCACCCTCCGTTACACTCCCCTCTTTTGAGGTGCACTGTGTGCGCATCTATTCCCCCTCCAACTGGCCGTCTTTTACTGACCCCCAGGGCAAGCCACCACCTTCTTAGACCATTTCACCACCTGGCTGCTTCACTTCCTCTCCACTGACATCCCCACTATCATAATGGGTGACTTCAACATCCCCATTAATACTTCCCACTCGTCTGTCTCTAAGTTCCTATCTCTCACTTCCTCTTTCGGACTCACTCAATGGTCTTCCACACCCACCCACAAAGATGGCCACACACTGGACCTCATCTTCACCCGCATCTGTTCCCTAGCTAACCTCTCTAACTCACCTCTCCCTCTCTCTGATCAAAGCCTACTTACATTCTCTTCTCTCTCCTCCCCGGGGCAACAATCCCCACTCCACAAACTAGCATACCCTCGCAGAAATCTCAAACACCTTGACTTACACTCACTCTCTGAATCCCTCCTCCCTCTTACAGACATAAATTCCTTACACGATGCAGACGTTGCTGCTGCTTCATATAACACCACAATAGCTGCAGCTCTAGACTCGATCGCCCCTCTCACACACACCACATCTCGCACGTTCAACAGGCAACCATGGCACACTAAACTTACTAAAGAACTGCGCCGGGCCTCCAGGGTTACGGAGCGGAGATGGAAAAGGTCTCACTCCATCGAGCACTTCATCGCATTCAAGCAATCCCTCACTAATTTCAAGTCCGCACTCACTACAGCAAAACAAACCTACTTCTCATCTCTCATATCCTCCCTATCTCACAACCCTAAACAGCTATTTAACACTTTAAAGTCTCTCCTTCATCCCCCAGCACCTCCTCCCTCTTCTCTCATCTCAGCCGATGACTTTGCCTCATTCTTCAAACAGAAGATTGACACCATCAGACAAAACTTTAGCCTAAACTCCACACAACGCCTCCTCATATCTATTCAACCCTCCTCCTCCAAACCCCACTTCTCCTCCATTACAGAAGGTCAAGTCTCTTCTTTACTCTCCAAATCACACCTCACCACCTGCGAACTTGACCCAATCCCATCCCACCTCATCACTAACCTTACCACAGTCTTCATCCCAACCCTAACCCACCTCTTCAATCTGTCACTAACAACCGGTGTCTTCCCCTCATGTTTCAAACATGCCGCAATCACACCCATCCTCAAAATGCCCTCCCTTGACCCTTCCTCTCTGACTAGCTACCTCCCCATATCACTCCTCCCCTTTGCCTCAAAACTACTAGAACAACATGTCCACCTTGAAATGTCCTCCCACCTCTCCTCCTGCTCCCTCTTCGACCGCCTGCAATCTGGCTTCCGACCGCATCACTCGACTGAAACTGCCCTGACCAAAGTCACCAATGACTTACTAAATGCCAAATCCAAGCGACACTACTCCATCATCCACCTTCTGGACCTGTCATCTGCCTTTGACACAGTGGACCATTCCCTCTTACTCCAGATTCTCTCATCTCTTGGCATCACGGACTTGGCTCTATCTTGGATCTCCTCATACTTAACAGACATGACATTCAGCGTCTCCCACTCACGCACCACCTCCTCATCTCGCCCCCTATCTGTCGGTGTCCCCCAAGGTTCAGTTCTAGGACCTCTGCTCTTCTCCATCTACACCTTTGGCCTGGGAAAGCTCATAGAGTCTCACGGTTTTCAGTATCACCTCTATGCTGATGACACACAGATCTACCTCTCTGCACCCGATATCTCCTCCCTACTAACCAAAATCCCAAAATATCTGTTCGCCATGTCATCCTTCTTCTCTGACAGATTTCTAAAACTCAACATGGATAAAACAGAGTTCATCATCTTTCCACCCTCTCATTCACATCCCCCATCTGACCTAGCCATCAACGTCAATGGCTGTTCACTCTCCTCAGTCCCACAAGCTCGATGCCTTGGAGTAACCCTGGACTCTGATCTCTCCTTCAAGCCACATATCCAAGCCCTTTCCACTTCCTGCTGACTCCAACTCAAAAACATCTCCCGGATCCGTGCATTCCTCAGCAAAGACTCTGCAAAAACACTAGTGCATGCCCTCATCATATCCCGCCTCGACTACTGCAATCTCCTGCTCCGTGGCCTCCCTTACAACACTCTTGCGCCTCTCCAATCTATCCTAAACTCTGCTGCTCGACTAATTCACCTGTGCCCCCGCTATTCCCCAGCCTCTCCTCTCTGTCAATCTCTTAACTGGCTCCCCATTGCCCAGAGAATCCAGTTCAAAACTCTAACCATGGCAAACAAAGCCATCCACAACCTGTCTCCCCCATACATCTGTGACCTAGTCTCCCGGTACTTACCTGCACGCAACCTCCGATCCTCACAAGATCTCTTTCTCTACTCCCCATTTATCTCCTCCTCCCACAATCTGGAACTCTCTACCCCAACACATCAGACTCTCGCCGACCGTGGAAACCTTCAAAAGAAACCTGAAGACCCACCTCTTCCGACAAGCCTACAACCTGCAGTAACCACCGCTGCACGACCAGCTCTACCCTCACCTAATGTATCCTCACCCATCCCTTCTTGAATGTGAGCCCTCGCGAGCAGGGTCCTCGCTCCCCCTGTACCAGTTGCTGACTCGCTTTGTTAAGATTATGTAAATGCTTTTGTTATGTATATCCCTATCACATGTAAAGCGCCATGGAATAAATGGCGCTATAATAACAAATAATAATAATAATAATAATAAAAAGACAATATCAATTCCCATAGGAAAAGTGGTGGAGGTTACAGTGGAATAAAAAGACAATATCAATGCCCCTTTGATGAGCTGTGGAATTCAGAGTGGTTTAATCAGACGGTTTTAATGCCCCTTGGAAGAGATGTGGAGGTCATAGTAGCTTAATAAGATGTTTTTAATGCCTCTTGGAAGAGTGGTGGAGGTCGCAGTGGTTTAAAAAGACAATATCACTGCCCCTTAGAAGAGTGGTGGAGGTTATATTGGAATAAAAAGACAATATCAATGCCCCGTGGAAAGGACATGGAGGTTTCAGCAGCTTAACAAGACAGTTTTAATGCCCCTTGGAAGAGTGGTGTTGGTTAGAGTGGAATAAAAAGACAATATCAATGCCCCTTGGAAGAGCTGTGGAGTTCAGAGTGGTTTAACCAGATGGTTTTATTGCCCCTTGGAAGAGACGTGGAGGTCACAGTAGATTAACAAGACGGTTTTAATGCCCCTTGGAATAGTGGTGGAGGTCACAATGGATTAAAAAGACAATATCAATGCCCCGTGGAAGACACGTGGAGGTCACAGTAGCTTAACAAGACAGTTTTAATGCCCCTTGGAAGTGTGGTGGAGGTCGCAGTGGAATAAAAAGACAATATCAATGCCCCTTGAAAGAGTGTTGGAGGTTACAGTGAAATAAAAAGACAATATCAATGCCTCTTGAAAGAGCTATGGAGTTCAGAGTGCTTTAACCAGATGGTTTTAATGCCCCTTGGAAGAGTGGGGGAGGTCACATTGCATTAAAAAGACAATATCAATACCCCTTGGAAGAATTGTGGAGGTTACAGTGGAATAAAAAGACAATATCAATGCCCCTTGGAAGAGCTGTGGAGTTCAGAGTGGTTTAACCAGACGGTTTTAATGCCCCTTGGAAGAGATGTGGAGGTCACAGTAGCTTAACAAGACTGTTTTAATGCCTCTTGGAAGAGTGGTGGAGGACGAAGTGGATTAATAAGACAATATCAATGCCCCTTAGAAGAGAGGTGGAAGTCGTAGTGGAATAAAAAGACAATATCAATACCACTTGGAAGAGTGGTGGAGGATACAGTGGAATATAAAGACAATATCAATGCCCCGTGCAATAGACATGGATGTTACAGTAGCTAAACAAGATGTTTTTAATGCACCTTGGGAGAGTGGTGGAAGTCGTAGTGGAATAAAAATACAATATCAATGCCCCTTGAAAGAGTACTGTAGGTTACAGTGGAGTAAAAAGACAATATCAATGCCTCTTGCAAGAGCTGTGGAGTTCAGAGTGGTTTAAATTGACGGTTTTAATGCACCTAGGAAGATACGTGGAGGTCACAGTGGAATAAAAAGTCAATATCAATGTCCCTTGGAATAGTGGTGGAGGTTACAGTGGAATAAAAAGACAATATCAATGCCCCGTGAAAGAGACGTGGAAGTCACAGTAGCTTAACAAGACGGTTTTAATTCCCTTGGAAGAGAGGTGGAAGTTGCAGTGGAATAAAAAGACAATATCAATGCCCCTTGGAAGAGTGCTGGAGGTTACATTGGAATAAAAAGACAATATCAATGTCCCTTCCAAGAGCTGTGGAGTTCAGAGTGGTTTAAATTGCCGGTTTTAATGACCCTTGGAAGGGACGTGGAGGTGACAGTAGCTTAACAAGACGGTTTTAATGCCCCTTGGAAGAGTGGTGGAGGTCGCAGTGGATTAAAAAAACAATATAAATGCCCCTTGGAAGAGTGGTGGAGGTCGCAGTGGAATAAAAAGACAATATCAATGTCCCTTGGAAGAGTGGTGGAGGTCGCCGTGAATTAAAAAGACAATATCAATGCCCCTTGGAAGAGTGGTGGAGGTCGCAGTGGAATAAAAAGACAATATCAATGCCTCTTGGAAGGGACATGGAGGTCACAGTAGCTTAACAAGACGGTTTTGATGCCCCTTGGAAGAGTGGTGGAGGTCGCAGTGGATTAAAAAGACTATCAAATCCCCTTGGAAGAGTGGTGGAGGTCGCAGTGGAAAAAAAAGACAATATCAATGCCCCTTTGATGAGTGGTGAAGGTTATAGTTGAATAAAAAGACAATATCATTGCCTCTTGGAAGAGCTGTGGAGTTCAAAGTGGTTTAACCATGCGGTTTTAATGCCACTTGGAAGAGATGTGGAGGTCACAGTGTAATAAAAAAACAATATTAATACCCCTTGGAAGAGTGGTGGAGGTCGCAGTAAAATAAAAAGACAATATCAATGCCCCTTGTAAGAGCTGTGGAGTTCACAGTGGTTTAACCAGAAAGTTTTAATGCACCGTGGAATAGACGTGGAGGTCACAGTAGCTTAACGAGACTGTTTCAATGCTACTTGGAAGAGTGATGGAGGTCGCAGTGGATTAAAAAGACAATATCAATGCCCCTTGGAAGAGTGGTGGAGGTTACAGTGGAATAAAAAGACAATATCAATGACCTGTGTAAGAAACTTGGAGGTCACGGTAGCTTAAAAAGACGGTTTTAATGCACCTTGGAAGAGTCGTGAACGTTGCAGAGGAATAAAAGGACAATATCAATGCACTTGGAAGAGTGTAGAAGGTTACAATGGAATAAAAAGACATTGTCAATGCCCCTTGGAAGAGCTGTGGATCTCAGAGCGGCTTAACAACACAGTTTTAATGCCCCTTGGACGAGACTTGGAGGTCACAGTAGCTTAACAAGACGGTTTTAATGCCCCTTGGAAGAGTGGTGGAGGTCACAGTGGAATAAAAATGCAATATCAATGCCCCTTGAAAGAGTGGTGGAAGTTACAGTGAAATAAAAAAACAATATCAATGCCCCTTGGAAGAGCTGTGGAGTACAGAGTGTTTTAACCAAACGGTTTTAGTGCCCCTTGGAAGAGATGTGGAGGTTTCCGTAGCTTAACAAGACGGTTTTAATGCCCCTTGGAAGAGTGGTGGAGGCCGCAGTGGATTAAAAAGACAATATCAATGAACCTTGGAAGAGTGGTGGAAGTCGCAGTGGAATAAAAAGACAATATCAATGCCCCTTGGAAGAGTGGTGGAGGTTAGAGTGAAATAAAAATACAATATCAATGCCTCTTGGAAGAGTGGTGGAGGTTACAGTGGAACAAAAAGACATTATCAATGCCCCGTGGAAGAGACGTGGACATCACAGCAGCTTAACAAGACGGTTTTAATGCCCCTTGGCAGAGTGGTGGATGTCGCAGTGGAATAAAAAGACAATAACAATGCCCTGTGGAAGAGACGTGGAGGTCACAGTAGCTTAACAAGACGGTTTTAATGCCCCTTGGAAGATTGGTGGAGGTCGCAGTGGATTAAATAGACATTATCGATGCCCCTTGAAAGAGTGGTGGAGATCGCAGTGGAATAAAAGACAATATCAATGCCCCTTGGAAAAGTGGTGGAGGTCGCAGTGGAATAACCTCACCGGTACATGCTCTGCATAACTTCTCTGCTTGCTGTGTCTGCTGTAATCTAATGCTCTGCTTTGCTGATTCACCTCACTGGTACATGCTCTGCATGACTTCTCTGCTTGCTGAGTCTGCTGTAATCTAATGCTCTGCTTTGCTGATTCACCTCACTGGTACATGCTCTGCATAAATTCTCTGCTTGCTGTGTCTGCTGTAATCTAATGCTCTGCTTTGCTGATTCACCTCACTGGTACATGCTCTGCATAACTTCTCTGCTTTATCTGTCCCACTCCATTCAATACCCACATATGTGTGTCACTTCCCCACTATAGCTCTTATCTGATTTTTAGAGGTGCTAAACTGCAGAGACTAGAGTCCAAGCTCTGTGTTTGATCACCCAGGCAACTCCTGGTGAGACGACCAGCTGCTAATTTAGCCATATGCAGCTCCCACAATGCCCTTCACCTGATAGTTTAATGTGCCCTATATATTTAGAAGCTCTGTAAGGGGTGCACTTGTGCTGGGGTGTGCACGCGTCTTGTTGTGCAAAGTGGCTTCGGAGATAAGTGGCAGTTATTTCAGAGGCAGCTAGTCAGGGCAGGAGTCAGGAACCCAACACTTTGACCACTTACTCTCTTTTAACTATGTTTCTGTTAGCTCTCACTTTTTCCTCTATAGTCCTCCACTTTCTAGTAACCACTCAAATCCCTACACCTAGTAAGAAACTCTTCATCTCTCCCTCCATCCTCCCCATTCATCTCACCTCCTCCTCCAAATTATTCCTAAACATTCAATCCTGGATCTCCAAACACAGACAACTACCTCATGCTCTCTCTTGCTCCCACCTGCTAACCCTTTCTCTGCTCCTCCTCACTGCTGGAGATATCTCTCCAAATCCTGGTCCTCCTCGCTATATCCCCACAATTACTTCTTCCTCCTATCCACGACCTTCCACAAACTGTCGCAACCCTTCTAACCTCATACCCATCCAACCAATCCCCACTCCCTTAGTTGCTCTAACAGGAGCTCTATGGAACGCTCGCTCTGTCTATAACAAACTTTCATTCATCCACGATCTTTTCATTACAAACAAACTTTCCTTCCTCGCCATCACTGAAACCTGGCTCACCCCCTCTGACACAGCCTCCCCAGCTGCACTTTCATATGGCGGATTCCACCTTTCCCACACCCCCAACCCCAACGGCAAACATGGCGGAGGCGTAGGTTCTCTCCTATCAGAACACTGCACTTTCAGACAAATCCCACAGCCACCCTCCGTTACACTCCCCTCTTTTGAGGTGCACTGTGTGCGCATCTATTCCCCCTCCAACTGGCCGTCGTTTACCGACCCCCAGGGCAAGCCACCACCTTCTTAGACCACTTCACCACCTGGCTGCTTCACTTCCTCTCCACTGACATCCCCACTATCATAATGGGTGACTTCAACATCCCCATTAACACTTCCCACTCGTCTGTCTCTAAGTTCCTATCCCTCACTTCCTCCTTCGGACTCACTCAATGGTCTTCCACACCCACCCACAAAGATGGCCACACATTGGACCTCATCTTCACCCGCATCTGTTCCCTAGCTAACCTCTCTAACTCATCTCTCCCTCTCTCTGATAACAGCTAACTTACATTCTCTTCTCTCTCCTCCCCGGGGCAACAATCCCCACTCCACAAACTAGCATACCCTCGCAGAAATCTCAAACACCTTGACTTACACTCACTCTCTGAATCCCTCCTCCCTCTTACAGACATAAATTCCTTACACGATGCAGACGTTGCTGCTGCTTCATATAACACCACAATAGCTGCAGCTCTAGACTCGATCGCCCCTCTCACACACACCACATCTCGCACATTCAACAGGCAACCCTGGCACACTAAACTTACTAAAGAACTGCGCCGGGCCTCCAGGGTTACGGAGCGGAGATGGAAAAGGTCTCACTCCATCGAGCACTTCATCGCATTCAAGCAATCCCTCACTAATTTCAAGTCCGCACTCACTACAGCAAAACAAACCTACTTCTCATCTCTCATATCCTCCCTATCTCACAACCCTAAACAGCTATTTAACACTTTCAAGTCTCTCCTTCGTCCCCCAGCACCTCCTCCCTCTTCTCTCATCTCAACCGATGACTTTGCCTCATTCTTCAAACAGAAGATTGACACCATCAGACAAAACTTTAGCCTAAACTCCACACAACGCCTCCTCATATCTATTCAACCCTCCTCCTCCAAACCCCACTTCTCCTCCATTACAGAAGGTCAAGTCTCCTCTTTACTCTCCAAATCACACCTCACCACCTGCGAACATGACCCAATCCCATCCCACCTCATCACTAACCTTACCACAGTCTTCATCCCAACCCTAACCCACCTCTTCAATCTGTCACTAACAACCGGTGTCTTCCCCTCATGTTTCAAACATGCCGCAATCACACCCATCCTCAAAAAGCCCTCCCTTGACCCTTCCTCTCTGACTAGCTACCGCCCCATATCACTCCTCCCCTTTGCCTCAAAACTACTAGAACAACATGTCCACCTTGAAATGTCCTCCCACCTTTCCTCCTGCTCCCTCTTCGACCGCCTGCAATCTGGCTTCCGACCGCATCACTCGACTGAAACTGCCCTGACCAAAGTCACCAGCGACTTACTAAATGCCAAATCCAAGCGACACTACTCCATCATCCTCCTTCTGGACCTGTCATCTGCCTTTGACACAGTGGACCATTCCCTCTTACTCCAGATTCTCTCATCTCTTGGCATCACGGACTTGGCTCTATCTTGGATCTCCTCATACTTAACAGACAGGACATTCAGCATCTCCCACTCACGCACCACCTCCTCATCTCGCCCCCTATCTGTCGGTGTCCCCCAAGGTTCAGTTCTAGGACCTCTGCTCTTCTCCATCTACACCTTTGGCCTGGGACAGCTCATAGAGTCTCACGGTTTTCAGTATCACCTCTATGCTGACGACACACAGATCTACCTCTCTGCACCCGATATCTCCTCCCTACTAACCAAAATCCCAAAATATCTGTTCGCCATGTCATCCTTCTTCTGTGACAGATTTCTAAAACTCAAAATGGATAAAACAGAGTTCATCATCTTTCCACCCTCTCATTCACATCCCCCATCTGACCTAGCCATCAACGTCAATGGCTGTTCACTCTCCCCAGTCCCACAAGCTCGATGCCTTGGAGTAACCCTGGACTCTGATCTCTCCTTCAAGCCACATATCCAAGCCCTTTCCACTTCCTGCTGACTCCAACTCAAAAACATCTCCCGGATCCGTGCATTCCTCAGCAAAGACTCTGCAAAAACACTAGTGCATGCCCTCATCATATCCCGCCTCGACTACTGCAACCTCCTGCTCCGTGGCCTCCCTTACAACACTCTTGCGCCTCTCCAATCTATCCTAAACTCTGCTGCTCGACTAATTCACCTGTGCCCCCGCTATTTCCCAGTCTCTCCTCTCTGTCAATCTCTTAACTGGCTCCCCATTGCCCAGAGAATCCAGTTCAAAACTCTAACCATGGCATACAAAGCCATCCACAACCTGTCTCCCCCATACATCTGTGACCTAGTCTCCCGGTACTTACCTGCACGCAACCTCCGATCCTCACAAGATCTCTTTCTCTACTCCTGATTTATCTCCTCCTCCCACAATCTGGAACTCTCTAACCAAACACATCAGACTCTCGCCGACCGTGGAAACTTTCAAAAGAAACCTGAAGACCCACCTCCTCCGACAAGCCTATAACCTGCAGTAACCACCGCTGCACGACCAGCTCTACCCTCACCTAATGTATCCTCACCCATCCCTTCTTGAATGTGAGCCCTCGCGAGCAGGGTCCTCGCTCCCCCTGTAACAGTCGCTGACTCGCTTTGTTAAGATTATGTAAATGATTTTTTTATGTATATCCCTATCACATGTAAAACGCCATGGAATAAATGGCGCTATAATAACAAATAATAATAATAATAAAAAGACAATATCAATTCCCATAGGAAAAGTGGTGAGGGTTACAGTGGAATAAAAAGACAATATCAATGCCCCTTTGATGAGCTGTGGAATTCAGAGTGGTTTAATCAGATGGTTTTAATGCCCCTTGGAAGAGATGTGGAGGTCATAGTAGCTTAATAAGATGTTTTTAATGCCTCTTGGAAGAGTGGTGGAGGTCGCAGTGGTTTAAAAAGACAATATCACTGCCCCTTAGAAGAGTGGTGGAGGTTACATTGGAATAAAAAGACAATATCAATGCCCCGTGGAAAGGACATGGAGGTTTCAGCAGCTTAACAAGACAGTTTTAATGCCCCTTGGAAGAGTGGTGTTGGTTAGAGTGGAATAAAAAGACAATATCAATGCCCCTTGGAAGAGCTGTGGAGTTCAGAGTGGTTTAACCAGATGGTTTTATTGCCCCTTGGAAGAGACGTGGAGGTCACAGTAGATTAACAAGACGGTTTTAATGCCCCTTGGAATAGTGGTGGAGGTCACAATGGATTAAAAAGACAATATCAATGCCCCGTGGAAGACACGTGGAGGTCACAGTAGCTTAACAAGACAGTTTTAATGCCCCTTGGAAGTGTGGTGGGGGTCGCAGTGGAATAAAAAGACAATATCAATGCCCCTTGAAAGAGTGTTGGAGGTTACAGTGAAATAAAAAGACAATGTCAATGCCTCTTGAAAGAGCTATGGAGTTCAGAGTGCTTTAGCCAGATGGTTTTAATGCCCCTTGGAAGAGTGGGGGAGGTCACATTGCATTAAAAAGACAATATCAATACCCCTTGGAAGAATTGTGGAGGTTACAGTGGAATAAAAAGACAATATCAATGCCCCTTGGAAGAGCTGTGGAGTTCAGAGTGGTTTAACCAGACGGTTTTAATGCCCCTTGGAAGAGATGTGGAGGTCATAGTATCTTAACAAGACTGTTTTAATGCCTCTTGGAAGAGTGGTGGAGGACGAAGTGGATTAATAAGACAATATCAATGCCCCTTAGAAGAGAGGTGGAAGTCGTAGTGGAATAAAAAGACAATATCAATACCACTTGGAAGAGTGGTGGAGGATACAGTGGAATATAAAGACAATATCAATGCCCCGTGCAATAGACATGGACGTTACAGTAGCTAAACAACATGTTTTTAATGCACCTTGGGAGAGTGGTGGAAGTCGTAGTGGAATAAAAATACAATATCAATGCCCTTTGAAAGAGTACTGTAGGTTACAGTGGAGTAAAAAGACAATATCAATGTCCCTTGGAAAAGTGCTGGAGGTTACAGTGGAATAAAAAGACAATATCAATGCTCCGTGAAAGAGACGTGGAAGTCATAGTAGCTTAACAAGACGGTTTTAATTCCCTTGGAAGAGAGGTGGAAGTTGCAGTGGAATAAAAAGACAATATCAATGCCCCTTGGAAGAGTGCTGGAGGTTACATTGGAATAAAAAGACAATATCAATGCCCCTTCCAAGAGCTGTGGAGTTCAGAGTGGTTTAAATTGTCGGTTTTAATGTCCCTTGGAAGGGACGTGGAGGTGACAGTAGCTTAACAAGACGGTTTTAATGCCCTTTGGAAGAGTGGTGGAGGTCGCAGTGGATTAAAAAGACAATATGAATGTCCCTTGGAAGAGTGGTGGAGGTCGCAGTGGAATAAAAAGACAATATCAATTCCCCTTGGAAGAGTGGTGGAGGTTACAGCTGAATAAAAAGACAATATCAATGCGTCTTGGAAGAGTGATGGAGGTTACAGTAGCTTAACAAAATGGTTTTAATGCCCCTTGGAAGAGTGGTGGAGGTTAGAGTGGAATAAAAGACAATACAAATGCCCCTTGGAAGAGCTGTGGAGTTCAGAGTGGTTTAAACTGATGGTTTTAATGCCCCTTGGAAGAGAAGTCGACGTGACAGTAGCATAACAAGACGGTTTTAATGCCCCTTGGAAGAGTGGTGGAGTTCGCAGTGGATTAAAAAGACAATATCAATGCTTCTTGGAAGAGTGCTGGATTTCGCAGTGGAATAAAAAGACAATATCAATGCCCCGTGGAAGGGACGTGGAGGTCAAAGTAGCTTAACAAGACGGTTTTAATGCCCCTTGGAAGAGTGTTGGAGGTTGCAGGGGATTAAAAACACAAAAACAATGCCCATTGGAAGAGTGGTGGAGCTCGCAGTGGAATAAAAAGACAAAATTAATGCCCCTTGGAAGAGTGGTGGAGGTTACAGTGGAATAAAAAGACAATATCAATGACCCATGGAAGAGATGTGTAGGTCACTGTTGTTTAAAAAGATGGTCTTAATGCCCCTTGGAAGAGTGGTGGAGGTCGCAGTGGAATAAATAGACAATGTCAATGCCCCTTGGAAGAGCTGTGGAGTTCAGAGTTGTTTAAATTGATGGTTTTAATACCCCTGGGAAGAGACATGGAGGTCACAGTGGATTAAAAAGACAATATCATTGCCCCTTGGAATAGTGGTGGAGGTCGCATTGGATTAAAAAGACTATATTAATGCCCCTTGGAAGAGTGGTGGAGGTTAGAGTGGAATAAAAAGACAATACCAATGCCCCTTGGAAGAGCTGTGGAGATCAGAGTGGTTTAACCAGATGGTTTTAATGCCCTTCGGAAGAGAGGTGGAGGTCGCAGTTGATTAAAAAGACAATATCAATGCCTCTTGGAAGAGTGGTGGAGGTCGCAGTGGAATAAAAAGACAATATCAATGCCGCTTGGAAGAGTGGTGGATGTTACAGTTGAATTAAAAGACAATATCAATGCCTCTTGTAAGAGCTGTGGAGTTCAGAGTGTTTAACCAGACGGTTTTAATGCCCCTTGGAAGAAACGAGGAGGTAACAGTAGCTTAACAAGACTGTTTTAATGCCCCTTGGAAGAGTGGTGGAGATCGTTGTGGATTTAAAAGACAATATCAATGCCCCTTAGAAGAGTGGTGGAGGTCGCCTTGGAATAAAAAGACAATATCAATGCCCCTTGGAAGATTGCCGGAGGTTACAGTGGAATAAAAAGACAATATAAATGCCCCTTGGAAGAGTGGTGGAGGTTACAGTGGAATAAAAAGACAATATCAATGCCCTGTTTAAGAAACTTGGATGTCACAGTAGCTTAACAAAATGGTTTTAATGCCCCTTGGAAGAGTCGTGGACGTCGCAGAGGAATAAAAAGACAATATCAATGCACTTGGACGAGTGCAGAAGGTTACAATGGAATAAAAAGACATTGTCAATGCCCCTTGGAAGAGCTGTGGAGCTCACAGCGGTTTAACCAGACGGTTTTAGTGCCCCTTGGTAGAGTCTTGGAGGTCACAGTAGCTTAACAAGACGATTTTAATGCCCCTTGGAAGAGTGGTGGAGGTCGCAATGGAATAAAAAGACAATATCAATGCCCCGTGGAAGGGACGTGGAGGTCACAGAAGCATAACAAGACGGTTTTAATGCCCATTAGGAGAGTGGTGGAGGTCGCAGTGGATAAAAAAGACAATATCAAAGCCCCTTGGAAGAGTGGTGGAGGTCGCAGTGGAAAACAGAGACAATATCCACGCCCCTTGGAAGAGTGGTGGGGGTTACAGTCAAATAAAAAGACAACATCAATGCCTCTTGGAAGAGCAGTGGAGTACAGAGTGGTTTAACCAGACGGTTTAATGCCCCTTGGAAGAGACATGGAGGTCACAGTATCTTATCAAGACTGTTTTAATGCCCCTTGGAAGAGTGGTGGAGGTCTCAGTGGATTAAAAAGACAATATCAATGCCCCTTAGAAGAGTGGTGGAGGTCGCAGTGGAATAAAAAGACAATATCAATGCCTCGTGGAAGAAACTTGGAGGTCACATTAGCTTAACAAGATGGTTTTAATGCCCCTTGGAAGAGAGGTGGAGGTCGCAATGGAATGAAAAGACAAAATCAATGCCCCTTGGAAGAGTGGTGGAGGTTACAGTGGAATAAAAAGACAATATCAATGACCCTTGGAAGAGTGGTGGATGTTATTGTGGAATAAAAAGACAATATCAATGACCCTTGGAAGAGTGGTGGAGGTCGCAGTGGATTAAAAAGACAATATCAATGCCCCTTAGAAGAGTGGTGGAGGTTGCAGTGTAATAAAATGACAATATCAATTCCAGTTGGAAGAGATGTGGAGGTCGCAGTGGAATAAAAAGAAAATTTCAATGCCCCTTAGAAGAGTGGTGGAGATTACAGTGGCAAAAAAAGACAACATCAATGTTCCTTGGAAGAGGGGTGAAGGTCGCAGTGCAATAAAAAGACAATATCAATGTCCCTTGGAAGAGTGGTGGAGGACGCAGTGGACTAAAAAGACAATATCAATGCCCCTTGGAAGAGTGGTGGAGGTCGCAGTGGAATAAATAGACAATATCAATGCCTCTTGGAAGAGCTGTGGAGTTCAGAGTGGTTTAACCATGCAGTTTTAATGCCCCTTGGAAGAGACGAGGAGGTCACAGTAGCTTAACAAGACTGTTCTAATGCCCCTTGGAAGAGTGGTGGAGATCGTTGTGGATTTAAAAGACAATATCAATGCCCCTTAGAAGAGTGGTGGAGGTAGCAGTGGAAAAAAAAGACAATATCAATGCCCCGAGGAAGAGTGGTTGAGGTCGCAGTGGAATTAAAAGACAAGAACAATGCCCCGTGGAAGAGACGTGGAGGTCACAGTAGCTTAACGAGATGATTTTAATGCCCTTTGGAAGCGTGGTGGAGTTCACAGTATATTAAAAAGACAATATCAATGCCCTTTGGAAGAGTGGTGGAGGTCACAGTGGAATAACAATACAATATCAATGTCCCTTGGTAGAGTGGTGGAGGTTACAGTGGAATTTAAAGACAATATTAATGCCCCGTGGAAGAGATGTGGAGGTCACTGTAGCTTAGCAAAACAGTTTTAATGCCCCTTGGAAGAATGGTGGAGGTCGCAGTGGAATAAAAAGACAATGTCAATGCCCCTTGGAAGAGTTGTGGAGTTCAGAGTGGTTTAACCAGACGGTTTTAATGCCCATTGGAAGTGACGTGGAGGTCACAGTAGCTTCAAAAGACATTTTTAATGCCCCTTGGAAAAGTGGTGGAGGTCGCAGTTGATTAAAAAGACAATGTCAATCCCCCTTGGAAAAATGGTGGAGGTGGCAGTGGATTAAAAAGACAATATCAATGCCCCTTGTAAGAATGATGGAGGTCACAGTGGAATAAAAAGACAATGTCAATGCCCCTTGGAAGAGTGGTGGAGGTTAGAGTGGAAAAAAAAGACAATACCAATGCCCCTTGGAAGAGCTGTGGAGTTCACAGTGGTTTAACCAGATGGTTTTATTGCCCCTTGGACGAGACGTGGAGGTCTCAGTAGATAAACAAGACGGTTTTAATACCCCTTGGAAAAGTGGTGGAGGTCACAGTCGATTAAAAAGACAATATCAATGCCCCGTGGAAGACACGTGGAGGTGACAGCAGCTTAACAAGACAGTTTTAATGCCCCTTGGAAGAGTGGTGGAGGTTGCAGTGGAATAAAAAGACAATATCAATGCACCTTGAAAGAGTGGTTGAGGTTACAGTGAAATTAAAAGACAATATCAATGCCTCTTGAAAGAGCTATGGAGTTCAGAGTGGTTTAACGAGATGGTTTTAATGCCCCTTGGAAGAGTGGTGGAGGTCGCAGTGCTTTAAAAAGACAATATCAATATCCCTTGGAAGAATGGTGGAGTTTACAGTGGAATAAAAAGACAATATCAATGCCCCTTGGAAGAGCTGTGGAGTTCAGAGTGGTTTAACCAGACGGTTTTAATGCCCCTTGGAAAAGATGTGGAGGTCAAAGTAGCTTAACAAGACTGTTTTCATGCCTCTTGGAAGAGTGGTGGAGGTCGCAGTGGATTAAAAATACAATATCAATGCCCCTTAGAAGAGAGGTGGAAGTCGCATTGGAATAAAAAGACAATATCAATACCCCTTGGAAGAGTGGTGGAGGATACAGTGGAATAAAAAGACAATATCAATGCCCCGTGGAATAGACATGGACGTTACAGTAGCTAAACAAGATGTTTTTAATGCACCTTGGGAGAGTGGTGGAAGTCGTAATGGAGTAAAAAGACAATATCAATGCCCCTTGAAAGAGCTGTGGGGTTCAGAGTGGTTTAAAATTACGGTTTAATGCACCTTGGAAGAGACGTGGAGGTCACAATAGCTTAACAAGATGGTTTTAATGCCCCTTGGAAGAGTGGTGGAGGTCGCAGTGGATTAAAAAGACAATATCAATGCCACTTGGAAGAGTGGTGAAGGTCCCAGTAGAATAAAAAGACAATATCAATGCCCCTGGGAAGAGTGGTGGAGGTTACAGGGGAATGAAAAGACATTATGAATGTCCCGTGAAAGAGACGTGGAGGTCACATTAGCTTAACAAGACGGTTTTAATGCCACTTGGAAGAGAGGTGGAAGTTGCAGTGGAATAAAAAGACAATATCAATGCCTCTTGGAACAGTGCTGGAGGTTTCATTGGAATAAAAAGACAATATCAATGCCCCTTGCAAGAGCTGTGGAGTTCAGAGTGGCTTAAATTGACTGTTTTAATGCCCCGTGGACTTGACGTGGAGGTCAAAGTAGCTTAAAAACACGGTTTTAATGGCCCTTGGAAGAGTGGTGGAGGTCGCAGTGGATAAAAAAGACAATATCCATGCCCCTTGGAAATATGATGGAGGTCGCAGTGGAATAAAAAGACAATGTCAATGCCCCTTGGAAGAGTGGTGGAGGTTAGAGTGGAATAAAAAGACAATACCAGTGCTCCTTGGAAGAGCTGTGGAGTTCAGAGTGGTTTAAATTGATGGTTTTAATGCCCCTTGGAAGAGACGTGGAGGTCACAGTGGATTAAAAAGACAATATCAATGCCCCTTGGAAGAGTGGTGGAGGTCGCAGTTGATTAAAAAGACAATATAAATTCCCCTTAGAAGAGTGGTGCAGGTCGCAGTGGAATAAAAAACAATATCAATGCCCCTTGGAAGAGTAGTGGAGGTCGCAGTGGAATTAAAAAACAATATCAATGCCCCTTGGAACAGTGGTGGAGGTAACAGTGGATTTAAAAGACAATATCAAAGCCCCTTGGAAGAGCAGTGTAGTTCAGAGCAGTTGAACCAGACGGTTTTAATGCCCATTGGAAGTGACGTGGAGGTCACAGTAGCTTAAAAAGACGTTTTTAATACCCTTTGGAAAAGTGGTGGAGGTTGCAGTGGATTAAAAAGACAATATCAATGCCCCTTGGAAGAATGATAGAGGTCGCAGTGGAATAAAAAGACAATGTCAATGCCCCTTGGAAGAGTGGTGGAGGTTAGAGTGGAATAAAAATACAATACCAGTGCTCCTTGGAAGAGCTGTGGAGTTCAGAGTGGTTTAAATTGATGGTTTTAATGCCCCTTGGAAGAGACGTGGAGGTCACAGTGGATTAAAAAGACAATATCAATGCCCCTTGGAAGAGTGGTGGAGGTCGCAGTTGATTAAAAAGACAATATCAATGCCCCTTAGAAGAGTGGTGGAGGTCGCAGTGAAATAAAAAGACAATATCAATGTCCCTTGGAAGAGTAGTGTAAATCGCAGTGGAATAAAAAAACAATATCAATGCCCCTTGGAAGAGTGGTGGAGGTGACAGTGGATTAAAAAGACAATATCAATGCCCCTTGGAAGAGCAGTGGAGTTCAGAGTAGTTAAACCAGACGGTTTTAATGCCCATTGGAAGTGACGTGGAGGTCACAGTAGCTTAAAAAGACGTTTTTAATTCCCCTTGGAAAAGTGGTGCAGGTCGCAGTGGATTAAAAAGACAATATCAATGACCCTTGGAAGAGTGGTGGAGGTGGCAGTGGAATAAAAAGACAATATCAATGCCCCTTGGAAGAGTGGTGGAGTTTACAGTGGAATAAAAAGACAATATCAATGCCCCGTGAAAGAGACGTGGATGTCACAGTAGCTTAACAAGACGGTTTTAATGTCCCTTGGAAGAGAGGTGGAAGTTGCAGTGGAATAAAAAGACAATATCAATGCCCCTTGGAAGAATTGTGGAGGTTACATTGGAATATAAAGACAATATCAATGCCCCTTGCAAGAGCTGTGGAGTTCAAAGTGGTTTAAATTGACGGATTTAATGCCCCTTGGAAGGGACGTGGAGTTGACAGTAGCTTAACAAGACGGTTTTAATGCCCCTTGGAAGAGTGGTGGAGGTCGCAGTGGATTAAAAAGACAATATGAATTCCCATTGGGAGAGTGGTGGAGGTCGCAGTGGAATAAAAAGACAATATCAATGCCCCTTGGAAGAGTGGTGGAGGTTACAGTTGAATAAAAAGACAATATCAATGACCCTTGGAAGAGTGATGGAGGTTACAGTGGAATAAAAAGACAATATCAATGCCCCTTGGAACAGTGTTGGAGGTTACAGTTAAATAAAAAGACAATATCAATGCCCTGTGGAAGAGATGTGGAGGTCACAATAGCTTAACAAGACGGTTTTAATGCCCCTTGGAAGAGTGGTGGAGGTCGCAGTGGATTAAAAAGACAATATCAATGGGCCTTGGAAGAGTGGTGGAGGTCGCAGTGGAATAAAAAGACGTTATCTATGCCCCTTGAAAGAGTGATGGAGGTCGCAGTGGAATAAAAAGACAATATCAATGCCCCTTGGACGAGTGGTGGAGGTTACAGTGGAATAAAAAGACAATATCAATGCCCCATGGAAGAGATATGGAGGTCACTGTAGCTTAACCATATGGTTTTAATGCCCCTTGGAAGAGTGGTGGAGGTCGCAGTTTAATAAAAAGACAATGTCAATGCCCCTTGGAAGAGTGGTGGAGGTTAGAGTGGAATAATAAGACAATACAAATGCCACTTGGAAGAGCTGTGGAGTTCAGAGTGGTTTAACCAGATGGTTTTAATGCCCCTTGGAAGAGAAGTCGACGTCACAGTAGCATAGCAAGACGGTATTAATGCCCCTTGGAAGAGTGGTGGAGTTCACAGTGGATTAAAAAGACAATATCAATGTCCCTTGGAAGAATGGTGGAGGTCGCAGTGGAATAAAAAGACAATATAAATGCCCCGTGGAAGGAACATGGAGGTCACAGTAGCTTAACAAGACGGTTTTAATGCCCCTTGGAAGAGTGGTGGAGGTTGCAGTGGATAAAAAAGACAATATCAATGCCCCTTGGAAGAGTGGTGGAGGTCGCAGTGGAATAAATAGACAATATCAATACCCCGTGGAAGGGACGTGGAGGTCACAGTAGCTTAACAAGGCGGTTTTAATGCCTCTTAGAAGAGTGGTGGAGGTTGCAGGGGATTAAAAAGACAATAACAATGCCCATTGGAAGAGTGGTGGAGGTCGCAGTGGAATAAAAAGACAAAATCAATACCCCTTGGAAGAGTGGTGGAGTTCAGAGTGGTTTGACCAGACGGTTTTAATCCCCCTTGGAAGAGACGTGGAGGTCACAGTAGCTTAACAATACTGTTTTAATGCCCCTTGGAAGAGTGGTGGTGGTCGCAGTGGATTAAAAAGACAATGTCAATGCCACTTGGAAGAGTGGTGGAGGTTACAGTGGAATAAAAAGACAATATCAATGCCCCGTGGAATAGACATGAACGTGACAGTAGCTTAACAAGACGGTTTTAATGCCCCTTGGAAGAGTAGTGAAGGTTGCAGTGGATTAAAAAGACAATATCAATGCCCCTTGGAAGAGTGTTGGAGGTTACAGTGGAATAAAAAGACAATATCAATGCCCTGTGTAAGAAACTTGAAGGTCACAGTAGCTTAACAAGACGGTTTTAATGCCCCAAGGAAGAGTCGTGGACGTCGCAGAGGAATAAAAAGACAATATCAATGCACTTAGAAGAGTGCAGAAGGTTACAATGGAATAAAAAGATATTGTCAATGCCCCTTGGAAGAGCTGTGGAGCTCAGAGCGGTTTAACCAGACGTTTTAATGCCCCTTGGAAGAGACTTGGAGGTCAAAGTAGCTTAACAAGACAGTTTTAATGCCCCTTGGAAGAGTGGTGGAGGTCGCAATGGAATAAAAAGTGTAATGCACACGCCCGGACTGACTGGCGTGTGCGTGTTTAGTGGTTCCACTGTGCCATGAACCGGAGAGTATCTGGAGGGGTGTAACTAAGTATTTGCCCGATCCACCAAGGTCGCACGATGGCATACGACGCCCGTGCAGGGAGGAACCGAGCAGAGGGACCAGGGTCTACTCCAGGTCAGACTCCGGACACAGTTGTTGACCCACACCGGGGAATACAGGAACAGGCAGACTAGAGCGCAGGCTGGGTAGGGTCCAGTACAGACTGGGAGACAGATTCGGAGCCGCAGATGCGGTAAACAAATAGAGTAAAGCGAAACCGCAGGTGCGGTAGTCAAGGCCGAGCAGAGCAGAACCGCAGACGCGATAGAGAAGGCTGAGCAGAGCAAAACCGCAGACGCGGTTGACAAGGCTGAGCAGAGCGAAACCGCAGACGCGGTGGACAGGGCTGAGCAAAGCGAAACTGCAGACACGGTGGACAGGGCTGAGCAAAGCAAAACCGCAGACGCGGTGGACAGGGCTGAGCATGGCGAAACCGCAGACGCGGTGGACAGGGCTGAGCAAAGCGAAACCGCAGACGCTTTGGACAGGGCTGAGCAAAGCGAAACCGCAGACGCGGTGGACAGGGCTGAGCAAAGCGAAACCGCAGACGCGGTGGACAAGGCTGAGCAAAGCGAAACCGCAGACGCGGTGGACAGGGCTGAGTAAAGCGAAACCGCAGACGCGGTGGACAGGGCTGAGCAAAGCGAAACCGCAGACGCGGTGGACAAGGCTGAGCAAAGCGAAACCGCAGACGCGGTGGACAGGGTTGAGCAAGCAAGAACCGCCGAAGCGGCAAGCAAGGCATAGCGGAGGGGACAGGGCTCAGTTCACACGGAACAGACAGGAAGGGAAAGGCAGAACCAGATACCCACAGGGTACTTGCAGTGAAGTAGCGAGTGGACCACAAACTCACAAACGGAAGTACAGTGACAACGAGCAGGAGTTAGGTACGAGTTCAGACTCTGCAGAAAAAGGGAAGGTACGGACATAGAGAAAAACAGGAAACAGGCTATGAGAGTATTCAGTCAAGAACAGACACAGCAGCAAGATACAGGAGCGGGTCTAGGTATGCGGCCCCTAGAAGGCGGAAAGAACAGGCTAGGAGCGTGTTCACACAGGCCTGGAAATGCAGCCTCCAGGATAGGCAGAAGACAACAGGCTAGAAGATAATACAGACAGGACACAGTTCAGACACGGGAACTGATACCAAAGGCAGGAAACATAAACGGGACCTGGCATATCAGTGACCAGAAGCCAACTGACAGAACACAATGCTCAGGCATGGGTTAATTGGATCATCTGGTTTAAATACCAGGTGACAGACAGCAATAGGCTGAGGACGCACAAGGGGTGTGCCTGCAGCAGGTACAAAAAGCAGGAAGTGATCGGGCGCCGCCCTTAAGCAGCAGAAACAGAAGCAAACAGACAGCATGGAGGGAAGCCAGAGAGACATTCTGGATTGGAGATCAAGTGCGTGCTCTTGCACAGAGGGAGATGAACCACTATGCAAGGACGCCGCCAGGTATGTTACAGTACCCCCCCCCCCTTACGCCCCCTCTTCTTCAGGCCTGCCAGAATCTTCCTTAGGGAATTCGAGGGCCAAGCCTTCACTTCAAGGAGATCACTTCCACTGTCCACAGGAAAAACTGGTCTCATTTGGTTAGCTAGGATGCTACCTCCTATCCAGCCATCCTCAGCAACAGACGAAACGGGTGGAGTACCAGGAACAGCACACAAGGAAGTCTCTCTCCACATATTTTCAGGTGGCACCCCAGAGGGTACAGAAGACAACTGGAAGTCCTCCGCCGGGTTGGAGGGGGGCAGACACTCGGGGGTAACCTCCGCTTCAGATTACACTTGTTCAGACTCACTGGATGAAGCAGGCGAGGTATCAGGTACCGAGTATAGGAGAGTCTCTGTCCATTCGCTATCAAGTAGCACCCCGAAGGGTTCAGGAGACAACTGGAGGTCCTCTGCCGGGTCAGAGGAGTGGAGAGACTCGGGGGTAACCTCTGCTTCAGAAAACACTAGGTCGGACTCACTGGACGAAGCAGGCGAGGTATCGGGTGCCGAGCATAGGAAAGTCTCTGTCCATTCACCACCAGGTGGCACCCCGAAGGGTTCTGGAGACAACTGGAGGTCCTCCGCCTGGTCGGAGGGGTGTAGAGACTCGGGGTTAACTACCGCTTTGAGGTACCCATTGTCAGGCTCACAGGACGGAGCGGACGAAGTATCGGGTACCGGGTGTAGGGAAGTCTCTCTCCTTTTGTCATCAGGTGGTATCCCGGAGGATTCTAGGTGGGCAGAAGTCTCTTCGGGCAGGAGAACAGGTGCGCTACCCACGCATATTTCCCGTAGGGACTGCTCCGAGATACAGGGAAATGAAGCTTCAGCAGGGACTTCAAGGTTGGGATCAGGAGGTCTTTGGGAGGACAGACCCAGGCGTGACGGCTTGCCTCTACGCCTAGCACGCCTGGACTGCCTCTTGAGGTTGGGAGAAGTTTTCCGAAAAGCGTATTCATCCTGTGTGGATTCTGGATGGGCAGTAGCCTCTTCGGGCAGGAGGACTAGTGCGCTACCTACACACATTACTCATCGGGGCTGCACCGGGATATTGGGAAGTGAAGCTTCCACAGGAGCCTCCGGGTTAGGATCATCGAAGACCATTAGAAAGGCCACCAGGAAGGCCATTATGTCCAGGTCGATAGAATCTTGTGCGTCCCATAGAGGGGTGATCCATTTCAAGGCATCACCCGCTAGGTAAGACATCATAAATCCCACCTTAGCCCGATCGGTGGGAAAACAAAGAGGGTAGAACTTGAAGTGTAGCATGCATTGCTCCACAAATGCACGACTCTGTCTTGGATCCCCGTAGTACCGTGGCGGATCCGCAGGAACGAGTGCAGAAAGATCCATCTGGACGGGTGCGTAATTCGCCTGGAACTCAGCTAAAGAAAAAAAAAATATATATATATATTTTTTTTAATTTATTTTTAATGCACGTATTCGCTGGAAAACGTCTCAGAGAGCGAAGGCCGTGGGAAACAACGGGAACCATGGCCTGAGCATGCTGTAATGCACACGCCCGGACTGACTGGCGTGTGCGTGTTTAGTGGTTCCACTGTGCCATGAACCGGAGAGTGTCTGGAGGGGCGTAACTAAGTATCTGCCCGATCCGACCAAGGTCGCACGACGGCATACGACGCCCGTGCACCAGGTAGGAACCGAGCAGAGGGACCAGGGTCTACTCCAGGTCAGACTCCGAACATGGCTGTTGATCCACACCGGGGAACACAGGAACAGGCAGACTAGAGCGCAGGCTGGGTAGGGTCCAGTACAGACTGGGAGACAGATTAGGAGCCGCAGATGCGGTAAACAAACAGAGTAAAGCGAAACCGAAGATGCGGTAGTCAAGGCCGAGCAGAGCAGAACCGCAGACGCGGTAGACAATTCTGAGCAGAGCAAAACTGCAGACGCGGTAAACAAGGCTCAGCAGAGCAAAACCGCAGACGCGGTGGACAAGGCTGAGCAAAGCGAAACCGCAGACACGGTGGACAGGGCTGAGCAAAGCGAAACCGCAGAAAAGGTGGACAGGGCTGAGCAAGGCGAAACCGCAGACGCGGTGGACAGGGCTGAGCAAAGCGAAACCGCAGACGCGGTGGACAGGGCTGAGCAAAGCGAAACCGCAGACGCGGTGGACAGGGCTGAGCAAAGCAAAACCGCAGACGCGGTGGACAGGGCTGTACAAAGCGAAACCGCAGAAAAGGTGGACAAGGCTGAGCAAAGCGAAACCGCAGACGCGGTGGACAGGGCTGAGCAAAGCGAAACCGCAGAAAAGGTGGACAAGGCTGAGCAAAGCGAAACCGCAGACGCGGTGGACAGGGCTGAGTAAAGCGAAACTGCAGACGCGGTGGACAGGGCTGAGCAAAGCGAAACCACAGACGCGGTGGACAAGGCTGAGCAAAGCGAAACCGCAGACGCGGTGGACAAGGCTGAGCAAAGCGAAACCGCAGACGCAGTGGACAGGGTTGAGCAAGCAAGAACCGCCGAAGCGGCAAGCAAGGCAGAGCGGAGGGGACAGGGCTCAGTTCACACGGAACAGACAGGAAGGGAAAGGCAGAACCAGATACCCACAGGGTACTTGCAGTGAAGTAGCGAGTGGACCACAAACTCTCAAACGGAAGTACAGTGACAACGAGCAGGAGTTCGGTACGAGTTCAGACTCTGCAGAAAAAGAGAAGGTACGGACATAGAGAAAAGCAGGAAACAGTCTAGGAGAGTATTCAGACAAGAACAGACACAGCAGCAAGATACAGGAGCGGGTCTAGGTATGTGGCCCCTAGAAGGCGGAAAGAACAGGCTAGGAGCGTGTTCACACAGGCCTGGAAATACAGCCTCCAGGATAGGCAGAAGACAACAGGCTAGAAGATAATACAGACAGGACACAGTTCAGACACGGGAACCAATACCGAAGGCAGGAAACATAAACGGGACCTGGCATATCAGTGACCAGAAGCCAACTGACAGAACACAATGCTCAGGCATGGGTTAAATGGAGCAGCTGGTTTAAATACCAGGTGACAGACAGCAATAGGCTGAGGACGCACAAGGGGTGTGCCTGCAGCAGGTACAAAAAGCAGGAAGTGATCGGGCGCCGCCCTTAAGCAGCAGAAACAGAAGCAAACAGACAGCATGGAGGGAAGCCAGAGAGACATTCTGGATTGGAGATCAAGTGCATGCTCTTGCACAGTGGGAGATGAACCACTATGCCAGGACGCCGCCAGGTATGTTACAGTACCCCCCCCTTACGCCCCCTCTTCTTCAAGCCTGCCACAATCTTCCGCAGGGAATTCGAGGGCCAATCCTTCACTTCAAGGAGATCACTTCCACTGTCCACAGGAAAAACTGGTCTCATTTGGTTAGCTAGGATGCTACCTCCTATCCAGCCATCCTCAGCAACAGACGAAACGGGTGGAGTACCAGGAACAGCACACAAGGAAGTCTCTCTCCACATATTTTCAGGTGGCACCCCAGAGGGTACAGAAGACAACTGGAAGTCCTCTGCCGGGTTGGAGGGGGGCAGAGACTCGGGGGTAACCTCCGCTTCGGATTACACTTGTTCAGACTCACTGGATGAAGCAGGCGAGGTATCAGGTACCGAGTATAGGAGAGTCTCTGTCCATTCGCTATCAAGTAGCACCCCGAAGGGTTCAGGAGACACCTGGGGGTCCTCTGCCGGGTCAGAGGAGTGCAGAGACTCGGGGGTAACCTCTGCTTCAGAAAACACTAGGTCGGACTCACTGGACGAAGCAGGCGAGGTATCGGGTACCGAGCATAGGAAAGTCTCTGTCCATTCACCACCAGGTGGCACCCTGAAGGGTTCTGGAGACAAGTGGAGGTCCTTCGCATGGTCGGAGGGGTGTAGAGACTCGGAGTTAACTACCGCTTTGAGGTACCCATTGTCAGGCTCACAGGACGGAGCGAACGAAGTATCGGGTACCTGGTGTAGGGAAGTCTCTCTCCATTTGTCATCAGGTGGTATCCCGGAGGATTCTAGGTGGGCAGAAGTCTCTTCGGGCAGGAGAACAGGTGCGCTACCCACGCATATTACCTGTAGGGGCTGCTCCGGGATACATGTAAAGGAAGCTTCAGCAGGGATTTCAAGGTTGGGATCAGGAGGTCTTTGGGAGGACAAACCCAGGCATGACGGCTTGCCTCTACGCCTAGCACGCCTGGACTGCCTCTTGAGGTTGGGAGAAGTATTCCAAAGAGCGTAGTCATCCTGTGTGGATTCTGCATGGGCAGTAGTCTCTTCGGGCAGGAGGACTAGTGCGCTACCTACACACTTTACTCATCGGGGCTGCACCGGGATATTGGGAAGTGAAGCTTCCGCAGGAGCCTCCGGGTTAGGATCATCGAAGAACATTAGAAAGGCCACCAGGCAGGCCATTATGTCCAGGACGATAGAATCCTGTGCATCCCATAGGGGGGTGATCCATTTCAAGGCATCACCCGCTAGGTAAGACATCATGAATCGCAACTTAGCCCGATCGGTGGGAAAACAAAGAGGGTAGAACTTGAAGTGTAGCATGCATTGCTCCACAAATGCACGACTCTGTCTTGGATCCCCGTAGTACCGTGGCGGATCCGCAGGAACGAGTGCAGAAAGATCCATCTGGACCGGTGCGTAATTCGCCTGGAACTCAGCTAAAGAAAAAAAATATATATATATATTTTTTTTTTAATTTATTTTTAATGCACGTATTCGCTGGAAAACGTCTCAGAGAGCGAAGGCCGTGGGACACAACGGGAACCATGGCCTGAGCATGCTGTAATGCACACGCCCGGACTGACTGGCGTGTGCGTGTTTAGTGGTTCCACTGTGCCATGAACCGGAGAGTGTCTGGAGGGGCGTAACTAAGTATCTGCCCGATCCGACCAAGGTCGCACGACGGCATACGACGCCCGTGCACCAGGGAGGAACCGAGCAGAGGGACCAGGGTCTACTCCAGGTCAGACTCCGGACACGGCTGTTGATCCACACTGGGGAATACAGGAACAGGCAGACTAGAGCGCAGGCTGGGTAGGGTCCAGTACAGACTGGAGACAGATTCGGAGCCGCAGATGCGGTAAACAAACAAAGTAAAGCGAAACCGCAGTTGCGGTAGTCAAGGCCGAGCAGAGCAGAACCGCAGACGCAGTAGACAAGGCTGAGCAGAGCAAAAACGCAGACGCGGTAGACAAGGCTGAGCAGAGCGAAAAAGCAGACGCGGTTGACAAAGCTGAGCAAAGAGAAACCGCAGACGCGGTGGACAGGGCTGAGCAACGCGAAACCGCAGACGCGGTGGACAGGGCTGAGCGAAGCGAAACCGCAGACGAGGTGGACAGGGCAGTGCAAAGCGAAACCGCAGACGTGGTGGACAGGGCTGAGCAAAGCGAAACCGCAGACGCGGTGGACAGGGCTGAGCAAAGCGAAACCGCAGACGCAGTTGACAGGGCTGAGCAAAGCAAAACCGCAAACGCGGTGGACAGGGCTGAGCAAAGCGAAACCGCAGACGCGGTGGACAGGGCAGAGCAAAGCGAAACCGCAGACGCGGTTGGCAGGGCTGAGCAAAGCGAAACCACAGACGCGGTGGACAGGGCTGAGCAAAGCGAAACCGCAGACGCGGTGGACAGGGCTGAGCAAAGCGAAACCGCAGACGCGGTGGACAAGGCTGAGCAAAGCGAAGCCGCAGACGCGGTGGACAGCTCTGAGCAAAGCGAAACCGCAGACGCGGTGGACAAGGCTGAGCAAAGCGAAACCGCAGACGCGGTGGACAGGGTTGAGTAAAGCGAAACCGCAGACACGGTGGACAGGGCTGAGCAAGCAAGAACCGCCGAAGCGGCAAGCAAGGCAGAGCGGAGGGGACAGGGCTCAGTTCACACGGAACAGACAGGAAGGGAAAGGCAGAACCAGATACCCACAGTGTACTTGCAGTGAAGTAGCGAGTGGACCACAAACTCACAAACGGAAGTACAGTGACAACGAGCAGGAATTAGGTACGAGTTCAGACTCTGCAGAAAAAGGGAAGGTACGGACATAGAGAAAAACAGGAAACAGGCTAGGAGAGTATTCAGACAAGAACAGACACAGCAGCAAGATACAGGAGCGGGTCTAGATATGCGGCCACTAAAAGGCAGAAAGAACAGGCTAGGAGCGTGTTCACACAGGTCTGGAAATACAGCCTCCAGGATAGGCAGAAGACAACAGGCTAGAAGATAATACAGACAGGACACAGTTCAGACACGGGAACTGATACCGAAGGCAGGAATCATAAACGGGACCGGACATATCAGTGACCAGAAGCCAACTGACAGAACACAATGCTCAGGCATGGGTTAATTGGAGCAGCTGGTTTAAATACCAGGTGACAGACAGCAATAGGCTGAGGACGCACAAGGGGTGTGCCTGCAGCAGGCACAAAAAGCAGGAAGTGATCGGGCGCCGCCCTTAAGCAGCAGAAACAGAAGCAACCAGACAGCATGGAGGGAAGCCAGAGAGACATTCTGGATTGGAGATCAAGTGCGCGATCTTGCACAGTGGGAGATGAACCACTATGCAAGGATGCTGCCAGGTATGTTACAAAAAGACAATATCAATGCCCCGTGGAAGGAACGTGAAGGTCACATTAGCATAACAAGACTATTTTAATGCCCACTGGAAGAGTGGTGGAGGTCGCAGTGGATAAAAAAGACAATATCAAAGACACTTGGAAGAGTGGTGGAGGTCGCAGTGGAAAACAGAGACAATATCAATGCCGCTTGGAAGAGTGGTGGAGGTTACAGTCGAATAAAAAGACAATATCAATGCCTCTTGGAAGAGCTGTGGAGTACAGAGTGGTTTAACCAGACGGTTTAATGCCCCTTGGAAGAGACGTGGAGGTCACAGTAGCTTATCAAGACTGTTTTAATGGTCCTTGGAAGAGTGGTGGAGGTCGCAGTGGATTAAAAAGACAATATCAATGCCCCTTAGAAAAGTGGTGGAGGTTACAGTGGAATAAAGAACAATATCAAAGCCCCTTGCAAGAGTTGTGGAGTTGAGAGTGGTTTAAATTGACGGTTTTAATGCCCCTTGGATGAGACGTGGAGGTCACAGTAGATTATCAAGACTGTTTTAATGCCCCTTGGAAGAGTGGTGGAGGTCGCAGTGGATTAAAAAGACAATATCAATGCCCCTTAGAAGAGAGGTGGAAGTCACCGTGGAATAAAAAGACAATATCAATACCACTTGGAAGAGTGGTGGAGGATAGAGTGGAATAAAAAGACAATATCAATGCCCGGTGGAATAGACATGGACGTTACAGTAGCTAAACAAGATGTTTTTAATGCACCTTGGTAGAGTGCTGGAAGTCGTAGTGGAATAAAAAGAGAATATCAATGCCACTTGAAAGAGTGCTGTAGGTTACAGTGGAGAAAAAAGACAACATCAATGCCTCTTGCAAGACCTGTGGAGTTCAGAGTGGTTTAAATTGACGGTTTTAATGCACCTTGGAAGAGACGTGGAGGTCACAGTAGCTTAACAATACGGTTTTAATGCCCCTTGGAATAGTGGTGGAGGTCGCAGTGATTTAAAAAGACAATATCAATGCCCAATGGAAGAATGGTTAAGGTCGCAGTGGATTAAAAAGACAAAATCAATGCCCCTTGGAAGAGTGGTGGAGGTTACAGTGGAAAAGAGCGACAATATCAATGCCCCTTGGAAGAGCTGTGGAGTTCAGAGTGGTTTAACCAGACAGTTTTAATGCCCCTTGGAAGAGTTGTGGAGGTCTCAGTTAATTAAAAAGACAATATCAATGACCCTTGGAAGAGTGGTGTAGGTCGCAGATGAATAAAAAGACAATATCAATGCCCCGTGGAATTGACGTGGATGTCAAAGTAGGTTAACAAGACGGTTTTCATGCCCCTTTGAAGAGTGGTGGAGGTCGCAGTTGATTAAGAAGACAATATAAATGCCCCTTGTAAGAGTCGTGGAAGTCGCAGTGGAAAAAAAGACAATATCAATGCCCCTTGGAAGAGTAGCCGAGGTCGCAGTGGATTAAAAAGACAATATCAATGCTCCGTGGAAGAGACGTGGAGGTCACAGTAGCTTAACAAGATGGTTTTAATGCCCTTTGGAAGAGCGGTGGAGGTTGCAGTGGTTTAAAAAGACAATATCAATGCCCTTTGGAAGAGTGGTGGAGGTCGCAGTGGAAAAAAATACAATATCAATGCCCCTTGATTGAGTGGTGGAGGTTACAGTGGAATTTAAAGACAATATCAATGCCCCGTCGAAGAGATGTGGAGGTCACTGTAGCTTAACAAGACAGTTTTAATGCCCCTTGGAAGAATGGTGGAGATCGCAGTGGAATAAAAAGACAATATCAATTCCCCTTGGAAGAGATGTGGAGGTCGCAGTGAAATAGAAAGACAATGTCAATGCCTCATGGAAGAGACTTGGATGTCACAGTAGCTTAACAAGATGCTTTTAATGCCCCTTGGAAGAGAGGTGGAGGTCGCAGTGGAATAGAAAGACAATATCAATGCCCCTTGGAAGAGTGGTGGAGGTTACAGTGGAATAAAAAGACAATATCAATGATCTTTGGAAGAATGGTGGAGGTCGCAGTGGAATAAAAGGACAATATTAATGCCCCTTGGAAGATTGTTTTAGGTCGCAGTAGAATAAAAAGACAATATCAATGCCCCTTGGAAGTGTGGTGGAGGTTACAGTGGAATAACAAGACAATATCAATGCCCCTTGGAAGAGCTGTGGAGTTCACAGTGGTTTAACCAGAAGGTTTTAATGCACCGTGGAATAGACGTGGAGGTCACAGTAGCTAAACAAGACGGTTTTAATGCTTCTTGGAAGAGTTTTGGAGGTTGCAGAGGATTAAAAAGACAAAATCAATGCCCCTTGGAAGAGTGGTGGAGGTTACAGTGGAATAAAAAGACAATATCAATGCTTCTTGCAAGAGCTGTGGAGTTCAGAGTGGTTTAAATTGACGGTTTTAATGCCCCTTGGAAGAGACGTGGAGGTCACAGTAGCTTAAGAAGTCGGTTTTAATGCCCCTTGGAAGAGTTTTGGAGGTTACAGTCCAATAAAAAGACAATATCAATGTTTCTTGGAATAGCTGTGGAGTTCAGAGTGGTTTAAATTGACATTTTTAATGCCCTTTGGAAAAGTGGTGGAGGTCGCAGTGGATTAAAAAGACAATATCAATTCCCCTTGGAAGAGTGGTGGAGGTGGCAGTGGAATAAAAAGACAATGTCAATGCCCCTTTGAAGAGTGGTGGAGGTTAGAGTGGAATAAAAAGACAATACCAATGCCCCTTGGAAGAGATGTGGATGTCACAATAGCTTAACAAGACGCTTTTAATGCCCCTTGGAACAGTGGTGGAGGTCGCAGTGGAATAAAAAGACATTATCAATGCCCCTTGGAAGAGTGGTGGAGGTCGCAGTGGAATAAATAGACAATTTCAATGCACCGTGGAAGAGACGTGGAGGTCACAGTAGCTTAACAAGATGGTTTTAATGACTCTTGGAAGAATGATGGAGGTCGCAGTGGAATAAAAAGACAATGTCAATGCCCCTTTGAAGAGTGGTGGAGGTTAGAGTGGAATAAAAAGACAATACCAATGCCCCTTGGAAGAGCTGTGGAGATCAGAGTGGTTTAACCAGATGGTTTTATTGCCCCTTGGAAGAGACGTGGAGGTCACAGTATATTAACAAGACGGTTTTAATGCCCCTTGGAAAAGTGGTGGAGGTCGCAGTGGATTAAAAAGACAATATCAATGCCACTTGGAAGAGTGGTGAAGGTCCCAGTGGAATAAAAAGACAATATCAATGCCCCTTGGAAGAGTGGTGGAGGATACAGTGGAATAAAAAGACAATATCAATGCCCCGTGAAAGAGACGTGGAGATCACAGTATCTTAACAAGGCTGGTTTAATGCCCCATGGAAGGGAGGTGGAAGTCGTAGTGGAATAAAAAGACAATATCAATGCCCCTTGAAAGAGTGCTGTAGGTTACAGTGGAGTAAAAAGACAATATCAATGCCTCTTGCAAGAGCTGTGGAGTTCAAAGTGGTTTAAATTGACGGTTTTATTGCACCTTGGAAGAGACGTGGAGGTCACAGTAGCTTAACAATACGGTTTTAATGCCCCTTGGAAGAGTGGTGGAGGTCGCAGTGGATTAAAAAGACAACATCAATGCCACTTGGAAGAGTGGTGAAGGTCCCAGAGGAATAAAAATACAATATCAATGCCCCTTGGAAGAGTGGTAGAGGATACAGTGGAATAAAAAGACAATATCTATGCCCCTTGGAAGTGTGCTGGAAGTTACATTGGAATAAAAAGGCAATATCAATGCCCCTTGCAAGAGCTGTGGAGTTCAGAGGGGTTTAAATTGACGGTTTTAATTCTCCTCGGAAGTGACGTGGAGGTGACAGTAGCTTAACAAGACGGTTTTAATGCCCCTTGGTAGAGTGGTGTAGGTCGCAGTGGATTGAAAAGACAATATGAATGCCCCTTGGAAGAGTGGTGGAGGTCGCAGTGGAATCAAAAGACAATATCAATGCCCCTTGGAAGAGTGGTGGAGGTTACAGTTGAATAAAAAGACAATATCAATTCCCCTTGGAAGAGTGATGGAGGTTACAGTGGAATAAAAAGACAATATCAATGCCCCTTGGAACAGTGGTGGAGGTTACAGTTAAATAAAAAGACAATATCAATGCCCCGTGGAAGAGATGTGGATGTCACAATAGCTTAACAAGACGGTTTTAATGCCCCTTGGAACAGTGGTGGAGGTCGCAGTGGAATAAAAAGACATTATCAATGCCCTTTTGAAGAGTGGTGGAGGTCGCAGTGGAATAAAAAGACAATATCAATGCCCCTTGGACGAGTGGTGGAGGTTACAGTGGAATAAATAGACAATTTCAATGCACCGTGGAAGAGACGTGGAGGTCACAGTAGCTTAACAAGACGGTTTTAATGCCTCTTGGAAGACTGGTGGAGGTCGCAGTGGAATAAATAGACAATATCAAAGCCCCTTGGAAGAGTGGTGGAGGTTACAGTGGAATAAAAAGACAATAATAATGCCCCTTGGAAGAGCTGTGGAGTTCAGAGTGGTATAACGAGACGGTTTTAACGCTCCTTGGAAGAGACGTGGAGGTCACAGTAACTTAACAACACGGTTTTAATGCCCCTTGGAAGAGTGGTGGACGTAGCAGTGGAATAAAAAAACAATATCAATGCCCCTTGGAAGATTGGTGGAGGTAACAGTGGAATAAAAAGACAATATTAATGCCCCGTGGAATAGATGTGGAGGTCACTGTAGCTTAACAATATGGTTTCAATGCACCTTAGAAGAGTGGTGGAGGAAGCAGTGGAATAAAAAGACAACGTCAATGCCCTTTGGAAGAGTGGTGGAGGTTAGAGTGGAATAAAAAGACAATACAAATGCCCCTTGGAAGAGCTGTGGAGTTCAGAGTGGTTTAACAAGATGGTTTTAATGCCCCTTGGAAGAGAAGTCGACGTCACAGTAGCATAACAAGACGGTTTTAATGCCCCTTGGAAGAGTGGTGGAGTTCGCAGTGGATTAAAAAGACAATATCAATGTCCCTTGGAAGAGTGGTGGAGGTCGCAGTGGAATAAAAAGACAATATCAATGCCCCGTGGAAGGGACGTGGAGGTCACAATAGCTTAACAAGACGGTTTTAATCCCCCTTGGAAGAGTGTTGGAAGTTGCAGGGGATTATAAAGACAATAACAATGCCCATTGGAAGAGTGGTGGAGGTCGCAGTGGAATAAAAAGACAAAATCAATGCCCCTTGGAAGAGTGGTGGAGGTTACAGTGGAATAAAAGACAATATCAATGCCCCTTGGAAGAGCTGTGGAGTTTAGAGTGGTTTGACCAGACGGTTTTAATGCCCCTTGGAAGGGACGTGGAGGTCACAGTAGCTTATCAAGACTATTTTAATGCCCCTTGGAAGAGTGGTGAGGTCGCAGTGGATTAAAAAGACAATATCAATGCCCCTTAGAAGAGAGGTGGAAGTCGCAGTGGAATAAAAAGACAATGTCAATGCAACTTGGAAGAGTAGTGGAGGTTACAGTGGAATAAAAATACAATATCAATGCCCCGTGGAATAGACATGGACTTGACAGTAGCTTAACAAGATGGCTTTAATGCTCCTTGGAAGAGTGGTGGAGGTGGCAGTGGATTAAAAAGACAATATCAATGCCCATTGGAAGAGTGGTAGAGGTCGCAGTGGAATAAAAAGACAAAATCAATGCCCATTGGAAGAGTGGTGGAGGTTACAGTGGAGTAAAAAGACAGTATCAATGCCCAATGGAAGAGTTGTGGAGGTCTCTGTAGCTTAACAAGAAGGTCTTAATGCCCCTTGGAAAAGTGGTGGAGGTCGCAGTGGAATTAATATACAATGTTAATGCCTCTTGGAAGAGTTGTAGAGGTTAGAGTGGAATAAAAAGACAATACCAGTGCAGCTTGGAAGAGCTGTGTAGTACAGAGTGGTTTAAATTGACGGTTTTAATGCCCCTTGGAAGAGACATGGAGGTCACAGTAGATTAAAAAGACAATATCAATGCCCCTTTGAAGAGTGGTAGAGGTCGCAGTGGATTAAAAATACAATATCAATGCCACTTGGAAAAGTGGTGTAGGTCGCAGTGGAATAAAAAGGCAATATCAATGCCCCGTGGAAGGGACGTAGAAGTCGCAGTAGCTTCACAAGACGGTTTTAATGCCCCTTGGAAGAGAGGTGGAGGTCACAGTTGATTAAAAAGACAATATCAATGCCCCTTGGAAGAGTGGTGGAGGTCGCAGTGGAATAAAAAGACAATATCAATGCCACTTGGAAGAGTGGTGGATGTTACAGTCGAATGAAAAGATAATATCAATCCCCCTTGGAAGAGATGTGGTGGTCGCAGTGGAATAAAAAGACAATATCAATGCCTTGTGGAAGAGACTTGGAGGTCACAGTAGCTTAACAAGATGGTTTTAATGCCCCTTGGAAGAGAGGTGGAGGTCGCAGTGGAATAAAAAGACAATATCAATGCCCCTTGGAAGAGTGGTGGAGGTTACAGTGGAATAAAAAGACAATATCAATGACCCTTGGAAGAGTGGTGGAGGTCGCAGTGGAATAAAAAGACAATATCAATGCCCCTTGGAAGAGTGGTGGAGGTTACAGTGGAATAAAAAGACAATATCAATGACCCTTGGAAGAGTGGTGGAGGTCGCAGTGGAATAAAAAGACAATATTAATGCCCCTTGGAAGAATGGTGGAAGTTACAGTGGAATAAAAAGACAATATCAATGACCATTGGAAGAGTGGTGGAGGTCGCAGTGTAATAAAAAAACAATAATAATGCCCCTTGGAAGAGAGGTGGAGGTCGCAGTTGATTAAAAAGACAATATCAATGCCCCTCGGAAGAGTGGTGGAGGTCGCAGTGGAATAAAAAGACAATATCAATGCCGCTTGGAAGAGTGGTGGATGTTACAGTCAAATGAAAAGACAATATCAATGCCTCTTGTAAGAGCTGTGGAGTTCAGAGTGTTTAACCAGACTGTTTTAATGCCCCTTGGAAGAGACGAGGAGGTCACAGTAGCTAAACAAGACTGTTTTAATGCCCCTTGGAAGAGTGGTGGAGATCGTTGTGGATTTAAAAGACAATGTCAATGCCCCTTAGAAGAGTGTTGGAGGTCGCCGTGGAATAAAAAGACAATATCAATGCACCTTGGAAGATTGGTGGAGGTTACAGAGGAATAAAAAGACAATATCAATGCCCTTTGGAAGAGTGGTGGAGGTTACAGTGGTATAAAAAGACAATATCAATGCCCTGTGTAAGAAACTTGGAGGTTACAGTGGCTTAACAAGACGGTTTTAATGCCCCTTGGAAGAGTCGTGGACGTCGCAGAGGAATAAAAAGACAATATCAATGCGCTTGGAAGAGTGCAAAAGGTTACAATGGAATAAAAAGACATTGTCAATGCACCTTGGAAGAGCTGTGGAGCTCAGAGTGGTTTAACCAGACGGTTTTAATGCACCTTGGAAGAGACGTGGAGGTCACAGTAGCATAACAAGACGGTTTTAATGCCCATTGGAAGAGTGGTGGAGGTCGCAGTGGATAAAAAAGACAATATCAAATCCCCTTGGAAGAGTGGTGGAGGTCGCAGTGGAAAACAGAGACAATATCAATGCCCCTTGGAAGAGTGGTGGAGGTTACAGTCGAATAAAAAGACAATATCAATGCCTCTTGGAAGAGCTGTGGAGTACAGAGTGGTTTAACCAGACGGTTTAATGCCCCTTGGAAGAGACGTGGAGGTCACAGTAGCTTATCAAGACTGTTTTAATGCCCCTTGGAAGAGTGGTGGAGGTCGCAGTGGATTAAAAAGACAATATCAATGCCCCATAGATGAGTGGTAGAGGTCGCAGTGGAATAAAAAGACAATATTAATGCCCCTTGGAAGAGTGGTGGAGGTCGCAGTAAAATAAAAAGACAATATCAATGAGCCTTGGAAGAGTTGTGGAGGTTAGAGTGGAATAAAAAGACAATATCAATGCCCCTTGGAAGAGCTGTGGAGTTCACAGTGGTTTAACCAGAAAGTTTTAATACACCGTGGAATAGACGTGGAGGTCACAGTAGCTTAACAAGACGGTTTCAATGCTTCTTGAAAGAGTGATGGAGGTCGCAGTTGATTAAAAATACAATATCAATGCCCCTTGGAAGAGTGGTGGAGGTTACAGTGGAATAAAAATACAATATCAATGCCCCTTGAAAGAGTGGTGGAAGTTACAGTGAAATAAAAAGACAATATCAATGCCCCTTGGAAGAGCTGTGGAGTACAGAGTGGTTTAACCAAACAGTTTTAGTGCCCCGTGGAAGGGACGTGGAGGTCAAAGTAGCATAACAAGACGGTTTTAATGCCCATTGGAAGAGTGGTGGAGGTCGCAGTGGATAAAAAAAACAATATCAAATCCCCTTGGAAGAGTGGTGGAGGTCGCAGTGGAAAACAGAGACAATATCAATGCGCCTTGGAAGAGTGGTGGAGGTTATAATCGAATAAAAAGACAATATCAATGCCTCTTGGAAGAGCAGTGGAGTACAGAGTGGTTTAACCAGACGGTTTAATGCCCCTTGGAAGAGACGTGGAGGTCACAGTAGCTTATCAAGACATTTTTAATGCCCCTTGGAAGAGTGGTGGAGGTCGCAGTGGAATAAAAAGACAATATCAATGCCCCTTAGAAGAGTGGTGGAGGTCGCAGTGGAATAAAAAGACAATATCAATGCCTCGTGGAAGAGACTTGGGGGTCACAGTAGCTTCTCAAGATGGTTTTAATGCCCCTTGGAAGAGAGGTGGAGGTTGCAGTGGAATAAAAAGACAATATCAATGCCCCTTGGAAGAGTGATGGAGGTTACAGTGGAATAAAAAGACAATATCAATGACACTTGGAAGAGTGGTGGAGGTCGCAGTAAAATAAAAAGACAATATCAATGCCCCTTGGAAGAGTGGTGGAGGTTACAGTGGAATAAAAAGACAATATCAATGCCCCTTGGAAGAGCTGTGGAGTTCTCAGTGGTTTAACCAGAAGGTTTTAAGGCACCGTGGAATAGACGTGGAGGTCACAGTAGCTAAACAAGATGGTTTTAATGCTTCTTGGAAGAGTGATGGAGGTCGCAGTGGATTAAAAAGACAAAATCAATGTTCCTTTGCAGAGGGGTGAAGGTCGCAGTGGAATAAAAAGACAATATCAATGTCTCTTGGAAGAGTGGTGGAGGTCGCAGTGACTTAAAATGACAATATCAATGCCCCTTGGAAGAGTGGTGGAGGTCGCAGTGGAATAAAAAGACAATATCAATGCCCAGTGGATGGGACGTGGAGGTCACAGTAGCTTAACAAGACAGTTTTAATGCCCCTTGGAAGAGTGGTGGAGGTCGCAGTGGATTAAAAAGACTATCAAATCCCCTTGGAAGAGTGGTGGAGGTCGCAATGGTTTAACCATGCAGTTTTAATGCCCCTTGGAATAGACGTGGAGGTCACAGAAGCTTATCAAGACTGTTTTAAAGCCACTTGGAGGAGATGTAGAGGTCGCTGTGGATTAAAAAGACAATATCAATGCCCTGCCCCTTGGAAGAGTGGTGGAGGTTACAGTGGAATAAAAAGACAACATCTATGCCCCTTGGAAGAGTGGTGGAGGTTACAGTGGAATAAAAAGACAATATCAATGTCCCTTGGAAGAATGGTGGAGGTTACAGTGGAATAAAAAGACAATATCAATGCCCCTTGGAAGAGTGGTGGAGGTTCCAATTAAATAAAAAGAAAATATCAATGCCCCTTGGAAGAGTGGTGGAGGTTACAGTGGAATAAAAAGACAATATCAATGCCCCTTGGAAGAGCTGAGGAGTTCACAGTGGTTTAACCAGAAAGTTTTAATACACCGTGGAATAGACGTGGAGGTCACAGTACCTTAACAAGACGGTTTCAATGCTGCTAGGAAGAGTGATGGAGGTCGCAGTTGATTAAAAAGACAATATCAATGCCCCTTGGAAGAGTGATGGAGGTTACAGTGGAATAAAAATACAATATCAATGCCCATTGAAAGAGTGGTGGAAGTTACAGTGAAATAAAAAGACAAGATGTATGCCCCTTGGAAGAGCTGTGGAGTACAGAGTGGTTTAACCAAACGGTTTTAGTGCCCCTTGTAAGAGACTTGGAGGTCACAGTAGCTTAACAAGATGGTTTTAATGACCCTTGGAAGAGTGTTGGATGTCGCAGTGGATAAAAAAGACAATATCAATGAACCTTGGAAGAGTGGTGGAGGTCGCAGTGGAATAAAAAGACAATATCAATGCTCCTTGGAAGAGTGGTGGAAGTTACAGTAGCTTAACAAGACGGTTTTAATGCCCCTTGGCAGAGTGGTGGAGTTCGCAGTGGAATAAAAAGCCAAAAACAATGCCCTGTGGTTGAGACGTGGAGGTCACAGTCGCTTAACAAGACGGTTTTAATGCCCCTTAGAACAGTGGTGGAGGTTACAGTGGAATAAAAGACATTATCAATGCCTTTTGGAAGAGTGGCGGAGGTCGCAGTGGAATAAAAAAAAATATCAATGCCTCTTGGAAGAGTTGTGGAGGTCGCAGTGGAATAACCTCAATGGTACATGCTCTGCATAACTTCTCTGTTTGCTGTGTCGGCTGTAATCTAATGCTCTGCTTTGCTGATTCACCTCACTGGTACATGCGCAGCATAACTTCTCTGTTTGCTGTGTCTGCTGTAATCTAATGCTCTGCTTTGCTGATTAACCTCACTGGTACATGCTCTGCATAACTTCTCTGCTTTATCTGTCCCACTCCAGTCAATACCCACATATGTCTATCCCTTCCCCACTCTAGATCTTATCTGAATTTTAGAGGTGCTAAACTGCAGAGACTAGAGTCCTAGCTCTGTGTTTGATCACCCAGCCATCTCCTGGTGAGAAGACCAGCTGCTAATTTAGCCATATGCAGCTCCCACAATGGCCTTCACCTGATAGTTTAATGTGCCCTATATATTTAGAAGCTCTGTAAGGGGTGCACTTGTGATGGGGTGTGCACGCGTCTTCTTGTGCAAAGTGGCTTCAGAGATAAGTGGCAGTTATTTCAGAGGCAGTTAGTCAGGGCAGGAGTCAGGTAACCAACACTTTGACCATTTACTCTACTATAACTATGTCTCTTTTAGCTCTCACTTTTTCCTCTATAGTCCTCCACTTTCTAGTAACCCCTCAAATCCCTACAACTAGAAAGAAACTCTTCATCTCTCCCTCCATCATCCCCATTCATCTCACCTCCTCCTCCAAATTATTCCTAAACATTCAATCCTTGATCTCCAAACACAGACAGCCACCTCATGCTCTCTCTTGCTCCCACCTGCTAACATTTTCTCTGCTCCTCCTCAATGCTGGAGATATCTCTCCAAATCCTGGTCCTCCTCACCATATCCCCACAGTTACTTCTTCCTCCTATCCATGACCTTCCACAAACTGTCGCAACCCTTCTAACCTCATAACCATCCAACCAATCCCCACTCCCTTAGTCGCTCTAACAGGAGCTCTATGGAACGCTCGCTCTGTCTGCAACAAACTTTCCTTCATCCACGATCTTTACATTACTAACAAACTTTCCTTCCTCGCCATCACTGAAACCTGGCTCACCCCCTCTGACACAGCCTCCGCAGCTGCACTTTCATATGGCGGATTCCACCTTTCCCACACCCCCCGCCCCAACGGCAAACATGGCGGTGGCGTAGGTTTTCTCCTATCAGAACACTGCGCTTTCACCCAAATCCCAATGCCACCCTCCGTTACACTCCCCTCTTTTGAGGTGCACTGTGTGCATATCTATTCCCCCTCCAACCTCCAACTGGCCGTCGTTTACCGACCCCCAGGGCAAGCCACCACCTTCTTAGACCACTTCACCACCTGGCTGCTTCACTTCCTCTCCACTGACATCCCCACTATCATAATGGGTGACTTCAACATCCCCATTAACACTTCCCACTCGTCTGTCTCTAAGTTCCTATCTCTCACTTCCTCCTTCGGACTCACTCAATGGTCTTCCACACCCACCCACAAAGATGGCCACACACTGGACCTCATCTTCACCCGCCTCTGTTCCCTATCTAACCTCTCTAACTCACCTCTCCCTCTCTCTGATCACAGCCTACTTACATTCTCTTCTCTCTCCTCCCCGGGGCAACAATCCCCACTCCACAAACTTGCATACCCTCGCAGAAATCTCAAACACCTTGATTTACACTCACTCTCTGAATCTCTCCTCCCTCTTACAGACATAAATTCCTTACATGATGCCAACGTTGCTGCTGCTTCGTATAACACCACAATAGCTGCAGCTCTAGACTCAATAGCCCCTCTCACACACACCACATCTCGCACATTCAACAGGCAACCCTGCCACACTAAACTTACTAAAGAACTGCGCCGGGCCTCCAGGGTTGCGGAGCGGAGATGGAAAAGGTCTCACTCCATCGAGCACTTCATCGCATTCAAGCAATCCCTCACTAATTTCAAGTCCGCACTCACTACAGCAAAACAAACTTACTTCTCATCTCTCATATCTTCCCTATCTCACAACTCTAAACAGCTATTTAACACTTTCAACTCTCTCATTCGTCCCCCAGCACCTCCTCCCTCTTCTCTCATCTCAGCCGACGACTTTGCCTCATTCTTCAAACAGAAGATTGACACCATCAGAAAAAACTTTTGGCTAAAGTCCACACAACCCCTCCTCATATCTATTCAACCCTCCTCCTCCAAACCCCACTTCTCCACCATTACAGAAGGTCAAGTCTCCGTTTTACCCTCCAAATCACACCTCACCACCTGCGAACTTGACTCAATCCCATCCCACCTCATCACTAACCTTACCACAGTCTTCATCCCAACCCTAACCCACCTCTTCAATCTGTCACTGACAACCGGTGTCTTAGCCTCATGTTTCAAACATGCCGCAAACACACCCATCCTCAAAAAGCCCTCCCTTGACCCTTCCTCTCTGACTAGCTACCGCCCCATATCACTCCTCCCCTTTGCCTCAAAACTACTAGAACAACATGTCCACCTTGAACTGTCCTCCCACCTCTCCTCCTGCTCCCTCTTCGACCGCCTGCAATCTGGCTTCCGACCGCATCACTCGACTGAAACTGCCCTGACCAAAGTCACCAACGACCTACTAAATACCAAATCCAAGCGACACTACTCCATCCTCCTCCTTCTGGACCTGTCATCTGCCTTTGACACAGTGGACCATTCCCTCTTACTCCAGATTCTCTCATCTCTTGGCGTCACGTACTTGGCTCTATCTTGGATCTCTTCATACTTAACAGACGGGACAATCAGCATCTCCCACTCATGCACCACCTCCTCATCTCGCCCCCTATCTGTCGGTGTCCCCCAAGGTTCAGTTCTAGGACCTCTGCTCTTCTCCATCTACACCTTTGGACTGGGACAGCTCATAGAGTCTCACGGTTTTCAGTATCACCTCTATGCTGATGACACACAGATCTACCTCTCTGGACCCGATATTTCCTCCCTACTAACCAAAATCCCACAATGTTTGTCCGCCATGTCATCCTTCTTCTCTGACAGATTTCTAAAACTCAACATGAATAAAATAGAGTTCATCATCTTTCCACCCTCTCATTCACATCCCCCATCTGACCAAGCCATCAAAGTCAATGGCTGTTCACTCTCCCCAGTCCCACAAGCTCGCTGCCTTGTAGCAACCCTGGACTCTGATCTCTCCTTCAAGCCACATATCCAAGCCCTTTCCACTTCCTGCCGACTCCAACTCAAAAACATCTCCCGGATCCGTGCATTCCTCAGCAAAGACTCTGCAAAAACACTAGTGCATGCCCTCATCATATCCCACCTCAACTACTGCAACCTCCTGCTCCGTGGCCTCCCTTACAACACTCTTGCGCCTCTCCAATCTATCCTAAACTCTGCTGCTCGACTAATTCACCTGTCCCCCCGCTATTCCCCGGCCTCTCCTCTCTGTCAATCTCTTCACTGGCTCCCCATTGCCCAGAGAATCCAGTTCAAAACTCTAACCATGGCATACAAAGCTATCCACAACCTGTCTCCCCCATACATCTGTGACCTAATCTCCCGGTACTTACCTGCACGCAACCTCCGATCCTCACAAGATCTCCTTCTCTACTCCCCTCTTATCTCCTCCTCCCACAATCGTATACAAGATTTCTCCCGTGCATCCCCCCTACTCTGGAACTCTCTACCCCAACACATCAGACTCTCGCCGACCGTGGAAACCTTCAAAAGAAACCTGAAGACCCACCTCTTCCGACAAGCCTACAACCTGCAGTAACCACCGCAGCACGACCAGCTCTAACCTCACCAGTGTATCCTCACCCATTCCTTCTAGAATGTGAGCCCTCGCGGCCAGAGTCCTCGCTCCTCCTGTACCAGTCGCTGACTCGTTTTGTTAAGATTATGCAAATGCTTTTGTTATGTATATCCCTATCACATGTAAAGCTCCATGGAATAAATGGCGCTATAATAATAAATAATAATAATAATAATAATAATAAAAAGACAATATCAATTCCCATAGGAAAAGTGGTGGAGGTTACAGTGGAATAAAAAGACAAAATCAATGCCCCTTGGAAGAGTGGTTGAGGTTACAGGGGAATAAAAAGACAATATCAATGCCCCTTTGATGAGCTGTGGAATTCAGAGTGGTTTAACCAGACAGATTTAATGCCGTTTGGAAGAGACGTGGAGGTCATAGTAGCTTAATAAGATGTTTTTAATGCCTCTTGGAAGAGTGGTGGAGGTCGCAGAGGTTTAAAAAGACAATATCACTGCCCCTTAGAAGAGTGGTGGAGGTTACATTGGAATAAAAAGACAATATCAATGCCTCGTGGAATAGACATGGAGGTTACAGCAGCTTAACAAGACAGTTTTAATGCCCCTTGGAAGAGTGGTGGAGGATAGAGTGGAATAAAAAGACAATACCAATGCCCCTTGGAAGAGCTGTGGAGTTCAGAGTGGTTTAACCATACGGTTTTAATGCCCATTGGAAGTGACGGGGAGGTCACAGTAGCTTAAAAAGACGTTTTTAATGCCCCTTGGAAAAGTGGTGAAGGTTGCAGGGGATTAAAAAGACAATATCAATGCCCCTTGGAAGAGTGGTGGAGGTTCAGTGGAATAAAAAGAAAATATCAATGCCCCTTGGAAGAATGATGGAGTTCGCAGTGGAATAAAAAGACAATGTCAATGCCCCTTGGAAGAGTGGTGGAGGTTAGAGAGGAATAAAAAGACAATACCTATGGCCCTTGGAAGAGGTGTGGAGTTCAGAGTGGTTTAACCAGATGTTTTTATTGCCCCTTGGAAAAGTGGTGGAGGTCACAGTGGATTAAAAAGACAATATCAATGCCCCGTGAAAGACACGTGGAGGTCACAGTAGCTTAACAAGATAGTTTTAATGCACCTTGGAAGAGTGGTGGAGGTCGCAGTGGAATAAAAAGACAATATCAATGCCCCTTGAAAGAGTGGTAGAGGTTACAGTGAAATAAAAAGACAATATCAATGCCTCTTGAAAGAGCTGTGGAGTTCAGAGTGGTTTAACCAGTTGGTTTTAATGCCCCTTGGAAGAGTGGTGGAGGTCGCAGTGCATTAAAAAGACAATATCAATACCCCTTGGAAGAATGGTGGAGGTTACAGTGTAATAAAAAGACAATATCAATGCCCCTTGGAAGAGCTGTGGAGTTCAGAGTGGTTTAACCAGACGGTTTTAATGCCCCTTGGAAGAGATGTGGAGGTCACAGTAGCTTAACAAGACTGTTTTAATGCCTCTTGGAAGAGTGGTGGAGGTCGCAGTGGATTAAAAAGACAATATCAATGGCCCTTAGAAGAGAGGTGGAAGTCGCAGTGGAATAAAATACAATATCAATAACCCTAATTAGAGTGGTGGACGATACAGTGGAATAAAAAGACAATATCACTGCCCCGTGGAATAGACATGGACATTACAGTAGCTAAGCAAGATGTTTTTAATGCACCTTGGGAGAGTGGTGGAAGTCGTAGTGGAATAAAAAGACAATATCAATGCCCCTTGAAAGAGTGCTGTAGGTTACAGTGGAGTAAAAAGACAATATCAATGCCTCTTGCAAGAGCTGTGGAGTTCAGAGTGGATTAAATTGATGGTTTTAATGCACCTTGGAAGAGACGTGGAGGTCACAGTAGCTTTACAATACAGTTTTAATGCCCCTTGGAAGAGTGGTGGAGGTCGCAGTGGATTAAAAAGACAATATCAATGCCACTTGGAAGAGTGGTGAAGTTCCCAGTGGAATAAGAAGACAATATTAATGCCCATTGGAAGAGTGGTGGAGGTTACAGTGGAATAAAAAGACAATATCAAATACCCGTGAAAGAGACGTGGAGGTCACAGTAGCTTAACAAGACGGTTTTAATGCCCCTTGGAAGAGAGGTGGAAGTTGCAGTGGAATAAAAAGACAATATCAATGCCCCTTGGAAGTGTGCTGGAGGTTACATTGGAATAAAGAGACAATATCAATGCCCCTTGCAAGAGCTGTGGAGTTCAGAGTGGTTTAAATTGACTGTTTTAATGCCCCTTGGAAGGGACGTGGAGGTGACAGTAGCTTAACAAGACGGTTTTAATGCCCCTTGGAAGAGTGGTGGAGGTCACAGTGGATTAAAAAGACAATATGAATGCCCCTTGGAAGAGTGGTGGAGGTCGCAGTGGAATAAAAAGACAATATCAATGCCCCTTGGAAGAGTGGTGGAGGTTACAGTTGAATGAAAAACAATATCAATGCCCCTTGGAAGAGTGATGGAGGTTACAGTGGAATAAAAAGACAATATCAATGCCACTTGGAACAGTGGTGGAGGTTACAGTTAAATAAAAAGACAATATCAATGCCCCGTGGAAGAGATGTTGAGGTCACAATAGCTTAACAAGATGGTTTTAATGCCCCTTGGAAGACTGATGGAGGTCGCAGTGGATTAAAAAGACAATAATAATGCCCCTTGGAAGAGCTGTGGAGTTCAGAGTGGTATAACCAAACGGTTTTAGCGCTCCTTGGAAGAGACGTGGAGGTCACAGTAACTTAACAAGATGGTTTTAATGCCCCTTGGAAGAGTGGTGGAGGTCGCAGAGGAATAAAAAAACAATTTCAATGCCCCTTGGAAGAGTGGTGGAGGTTACAGTTGAATGAAAAGACAATATCAATGCCCCTTGGAAGAGTGATGGAGGTTACAGTGGAATAAAAAGACAATATCAATGCCACTTGGAACAGTGGTGGAGGTTACAGTTAAATAAAAAGACAATATCAATGCCCAGTGGAAGAGATGTGGAGGTCACTGTAGCTTAGCAATATGGTTTTAATGCCCCTTGGAAGAGTGGTGGAGGTCGCAGTGGAATAAAAAGACAATGTCAATGCCACTTGGAAGAGTGGTGGAGGTTACAGTGGAATAAAAAGACAATATCAATGCCCCGTGGAATAGACATGGACGTGACAGTAGCTTATCAAGACGGTTTTAATGTCATCTTGGAAGAGTGGTGGAGGTTACAGTGGAATAAAAATACAATATAAATGCCGCTTGGAAGAGTGGTGGAGGTTACAGTGGAATAAAAAGACAATATCAATGCCTCATGGAAGAGTTGTGGAGGTCACTGTAGCTTAACAAGATTGTCTTAATGCCCCTTGGAAGAGTGGTGGAGGTCGCAGTGGAATAAATAGACAATGTCAATGCCCCTGGAAGAGTGGTGGAGGCTAGAGTGGAATAAAAAGACAATACCAGTGCTCCATGGAAGAGCTTTGGAGTTCAGAGTGGTTTAAATTGACGGTTTTAATGCCCCTTGGAAGAGACGTGGGGGTCACAGTGGATTAAAAAGACAATATCAATGCCCCTTGGAAGAGTGGTGGAGGTCGCAGTGGATTAAAAAGACAATATCAACGCCCATTGGAAGACTGGTTAAGGTCGCAGTGGAATAAAAAGACAAAATCAATGCCCACTGGAAGAGTTTTGGAGGTTAGAGTAGAAAAAAAAGACAATATCAAATCCCCTTGGAAGAGCTGTGGAGTTCAGAGTGGTTTAACCAGACGGTTTTAATGCCCCTTGGAAGAGATGTGGAGGTCACAGTAGCTTAACAAGATTGTTTTAATGCCCTTGGAGGAATGGTAGAGGTCACAGTGGATTAAAAAGACAATATCAATGCCCATTGGAAAAGTGGTGGAGGTTACAGTGGAATAAAAAGACAATATCAATTGTTATGCACACGCCCGGGCTAGAGCGGCGTGTGCATGTGATTGGTAGTGATTCCACTGGACCGTGCCGGAGAGTGTATGCCTGGAGGGGCGTAACTAAGTATCTACCCGATCCGACCAAGGTGGCACGACGGCATACGACGCCAGTGCACCAAGGAGGAACCGAGCAGAGGGACCAGGTGCTACTCCAGGACAGACCCCGGACACGGCTGTTGACCCACACAGGGAAATACAGGAACAGACTGGTATGCAGGCAGGCGGGTATGCAGGCAGGCGGGTATGCAGGCAGGCGGGTATGCAGGCAGGCGGGTATGCAGGCAGGCGGGTAAAGGCAAGCACAGCTAGAGTGCAGACGGGGAGGCACTAGCAGGTAGGAACACAGGCGGGATAGAGCCCAGTACACACCGGGACTCAGGAACAATACAGGCAGGATAGGGCCCAGTACACACTGGGACTCAGGAACAATACAGGCAGGATAGGGCCCAGTACACACTGGGACTCAGGAACAATACAGGCAGGATAGGGTACAGGCAGGGCAGGACAGGACTGCCGGAGCAGCGGGCAGAAGCAGGGCAGGACAGGACTGCAGGAGCAGCGGGCAGAAGCAGGGCAGGACAGGACTCTGTTCACACGGAACAGACAGGAAGGGAAAGACAGAGCCAGACACCCACAGGGTACTTGCAGTGAAGTAGCGAGTGGACCAAAAACTCACAAACGGGAGTACAGAGACAACAAGCAGGAGTTAGGTACGAGTACAGACTCTGCAGGAAAAGGAAGGGAATGGACATAGACAAAACAGGTAAAGGATAGGAGAGAGTTCAGACTGGAACTGAGTGTACGGAGGAGACCGACACTGCAGCGGGATACAGGAGCGGGTCTGGGAATACTGCCCCCAGAGAGGCGGGACGAACAGGCAAGGAGCGTGTTCAGACAGGACAGACAAGATACAGGACACAGTTCAGACACGGGAGCTGACACCGCAAGGCAGGAGACATACAGGACTTAGTTCAGACACGGGAACTAATACCGTAAAGCAGGAGACATACAGGACACAGTTCAGACACGGGAGCTGACACCGCCAGGCAGGAGACATACAGGACTTAGTTCAGACACGGGAACTAATACCGAAAAGCAGGAGACATACAGGACACAGTTCAGACACGGGAGCTGACACCGCAAGGCAGGAAACATACAGGACTTAGTTCAGACAGGCCTGGAAACAAGCCTCCAGGAAAGGCGGACAGGGAAACAAAGACGGGACCTGGCACCTTCAGAGTGCAAGCACACACTGAAAGAAACACATATGCTCAGGCAGGGATAGAAGGGAGCTGCTGAGCTATATACCAAGAGACAGACAGCGATAGGCTGAGGACGCACAAGGGGTGTGACCCACAGCAGGTACAAAAGGCAGGAAGTGATCGGGCGCCGCCCTTAAGCAGCAGAAACAGACACAGACACAAACAAGACAGCATGGAGGGAAGCCAGAGAGACATTCTGGACAGGAGATCAAGTGCGCGCTCCTGCACAGTGGGAGATGGACCACTATGCAAGGACGCCGCCAGGTATGTTACAGTACCTCCCCCCTTACGCCCCCTCTTCTTCAGGCCTGCCAGAATCTTCCGCAGGGAATTCGAGGACCAGTCGTTCACTGGGTTGGAGGGGGACAGAGACTTGAGGGTAATCTCTGCTTCGAGGTACATCTTGTCAAGCTCACAGGAAGAAATAGACGGGTTATCAGGTACATAATGAGGAAAAGTCACTGTCTCTTTGTTATCTGGTGGTACCCCGGAGGATTCAGGAAACAACTGGAGGTCCTCCGCCGGGTCAGAAGAGTACTGAGGCTCAGAGAAAACATCTGCTTCAGAGTACACAAGGTCGGACTCACTGGAGGAAGCAGGCGAGGTATCAGGTACAGGAAATAGGAAAGTCTCTGTCCATTCACCACCAGGTGGCACCCCGAAGGGTTCTAAACACAACTGGAGGTCCTCCGCCTGGTCGGAGGGGTGTAGAGACTCGGGAGTAACTTCTGCTTCGGAGAACACTAGGTCGGACTCACTGGAGGAAGCAGGCGAGGTATCAGGTACAGGAAATAGGAAAGTCTCTGTCCATTCACCACCAGGTGGCACCCCGAAGGGTTCTAAACACAACTGGAGGTCCTCCGCCTGGTCGGAGGGGTGTAGAGACTCGGGAGTAACTTCTGCTTCGGAGAACACTAGGTCGGACTCACTGGAGGAAGCAGGCGAGGTATCGGGTACCGAGTATAGGAAAGTCTCTGTCCATTCACCACCAGGTGGCACCCCGAAGGGTTCTAAACACAACTGGAGGTCCTCCGCCTGGTCGGAGGGGTGTAGAGACTCGGGAGTAACCTCTGCTTCGGAGTACACCAGGTTGGACTCACTGGACGAAGCGAGCGAGGTATCAGGTACAGAGTATAGGAGAGTCTCTGTCCTTTCGTTACCAGGTAGCACCCCGAAGGGTTCAGGAGGTCTCAGGGAGGACAGACCCAGGCGTGACTGCTTGCCTCTAAGTCTAGCACGTCTGGACTGCCTCTTGAGGTTGGAAGAAGTATTCCGGAAAGCGTAGTCACCCTGTGAGGATTCTGGGTGGGCAGTAGTCTCATTGGGCTGGAGAACTATTACGCTACCCACACACATTACCCATTGGGGCTGCTCCGGGATATTGGGAAGTGAAGCTTCAGCAGGAGCCTCCGGGTTAGGATCATCGAAGACCATTAGAAAGGCCACCAGGAAGGCCATTAGGTCCCGGAGGATCGGATCCTGTGTCTCATATAGGGGGTTGATCCATTCCAAGGCATCCCCCGCCAGGTAAGACATAATAAAGGCCACTTTAGCCCAATCGGAAGGAAAATAAAGAGGGTAGGCCTTAAAGTGTAGCATGCATTGCTCCACAAATGCACGACACTGTCTTGGATCCCCATAGTAACGTGGCGGATCCGCAGGAACGAGAGCTGATAGATCCATCTGGACGGTGCGTAATTCGCCTGGAACTCAGCTAAGGGAAAAAAATTTATTTATTTATTTATTTTAATGCAAGTCTTCGCTGGAAACTTCTCAGAGAGCGAAGGCCGTGGGGCTCAACGGGAACCATGGCCTGAGCATGCTGTTATGCACACGCCCGGGCTAGAGCGGCGTGTGCATGTGATTGGTAGTGATTCCACTGGACCGTGCCGGAGAGTGTATGCCTGGAGGGGCGTAACTAAGTATCTACCCGATCCGACCAAGGTGGCACGACGGCATACGACGCCAGTGCACCAAGGAGGAACCGAGCAGAGGGACCAGGTGCTACTCCAGGACAGACCCCGGACACGGCTGTTGACCCACACAGGGAAATACAGGAACAGACTGGTATGCAGGCAGGCGGGTATGCAGGCAGGCGGGTATGCAGGCAGGCGGGTATGCAGGCAGGCGGGTATGCAGGCAGGCGGGTAAAGGCAAGCACAGCTAGAGTGCAGACGGGGAGGCACTAGCAGGTAGGAACACAGGCGGGATAGAGCCCAGTACACACCGGGACTCAGGAACAATACAGGCAGGATAGGGCCCAGTACACACTGGGACTCAGGAACAATACAGGCAGGATAGGGCCCAGTACACACTGGGACTCAGGAACAATACAGGCAGGATAGGGTACAGGCAGGGCAGGACAGGACTGCCGGAGCAGCGGGCAGAAGCAGGGCAGGACAGGACTGCAGGAGCAGCGGGCAGAAGCAGGGCAGGACAGGACTCTGTTCACACGGAACAGACAGGAAGGGAAAGACAGAGCCAGACACCCACAGGGTACTTGCAGTGAAGTAGCGAGTGGACCAAAAACTCACAAACGGGAGTACAGAGACAACAAGCAGGAGTTAGGTACGAGTACAGACTCTGCAGGAAAAGGAAGGGAATGGACATAGACAAAACAGGTAAAGGATAGGAGAGAGTTCAGACTGGAACTGAGTGTACGGAGGAGACCGACACTGCAGCGGGATACAGGAGCGGGTCTGGGAATACTGCCCCCAGAGAGGCGGGACGAACAGGCAAGGAGCGTGTTCAGACAGGACAGACAAGATACAGGACACAGTTCAGACACGGGAGCTGACACCGCAAGGCAGGAGACATACAGGACTTAGTTCAGACACGGGAACTAATACCGTAAAGCAGGAGACATACAGGACACAGTTCAGACACGGGAGCTGACACCGCCAGGCAGGAGACATACAGGACTTAGTTCAGACACGGGAACTAATACCGAAAAGCAGGAGACATACAGGACACAGTTCAGACACGGGAGCTGACACCGCAAGGCAGGAAACATACAGGACTTAGTTCAGACAGGCCTGGAAACAAGCCTCCAGGAAAGGCGGACAGGGAAACAAAGACGGGACCTGGCACCTTCAGAGTGCAAGCACACACTGAAAGAAACACATATGCTCAGGCAGGGATAGAAGGGAGCTGCTGAGCTATATACCAAGAGACAGACAGCGATAGGCTGAGGACGCACAAGGGGTGTGACCCACAGCAGGTACAAAAGGCAGGAAGTGATCGGGCGCCGCCCTTAAGCAGCAGAAACAGACACAGACACAAACAAGACAGCATGGAGGGAAGCCAGAGAGACATTCTGGACAGGAGATCAAGTGCGCGCTCCTGCACAGTGGGAGATGGACCACTATGCAAGGACGCCGCCAGGTATGTTACATCAATGTCCCTTGGAAGAATGTTGGAGGTTACAGTGGAATAAAAAGACAATATAAATGCCCCTTGGAAGAGTGGTGGAGGTTACTGTGGAGGAAAAAGACAATATCAATGCCCCTTGGAAGAGACGTGGAGGACACAGTGGAATTAAAAGACAATATTAATGCCCCTTGGAAGAGTGGTGTAGGTTACTGTGGAGTAAAAAGACAATATCAATGCCTCTTGCAAGAGCTGTGGAGTTCAGATTGGTTTAAATTGACGGTTTTAATGCACCTTGGAAGAGACGTGGAGGTCACAGTAGCTTGACAATACGGTTTTAATGCCCCTTGGAAGAGTGTTGGAGGTCGCAGTGAATAAAAAAGACAATATCAATGCCCATTGGAAGAGTTGTTAAGGTCGCAGTGGAATAAAAAGACAAAATCAATGCCCCTTGGAAGAGTGGTAGAGGATACAGTGAAATAAAAAGACAATATCAATGCCTCTTGAAAGAGCTATGGAGTTCAGAGAGGTTTAACCAGATGGTTTTAATGCCAATTGGTAGAGTGGTGGAGGTCGCAGTGGAATAAAAAGACAATATCAATGCCCCTTGGAAAAGTGGTGGAGGATACAGTGGAATAAAAAGACAATATCAATGCCGCTTGGAAGAGCTGTGGAGTTCACAGTGGTTTAACCATACGGTTTTAATGCCCCTTGGAAGAGACGTGGAGATCACAGTAGCTTAACAAGACGGTTTTAATGCCACATGGAAGAGTGGTGGAGGTTGCAGTGGATTAAAAAGACAATATCAATGCACCGAGGAAGAGTGGTGGAGGTGGCAGTGGAATAAAAAGACAATATCAATGCCCCGTGGAAGAGTGGTGGAGGTCGCAGTGGAATAAAAATACAATATCAATGCCCCTTGGTAGAGTGGTGGAGGTTACAGTGGAATTTAAAGACAATATCAATGCCCCGTGGAAGAGCTGTGGAGTTCAGAGTGGTTTAACCAAACTGTTTTAATGCCCATTGGAAGTGACGGGGAGGTCACAGTAGCTTAAAAAGACGTTTTTAATGCCCCTTGGAAAAGTGGTGGAGGTTGCAGTGGATTAAAAAGACAATATCAATGCCCCTTGGAAGAGTGGTGGAGGTGGCAGCGGAATAAAAAGACAATATCAATGCCCCTTGGAAGAGTAGTGGAGGTTAGAGTGGAATAAAGGACAATACCAATGCCCCTTGGAAGAGCTGTGGAGTTCAGAGTGGTTTAACCAAACGCTTTTAATGCCCATTGGAAGTGACGGGGAGGTCACAGTAGCTTAAAAAGACATTTTTAATGCCCCTTGGAAAAGTGGTGGAGGTCGCAGTGGATTAAAAAGACAATATCAATGCCCCTTGGAACAGTGGTGGAGGTGGCAGCGGAATAAAAAGACAATATCAATGCCCCTTGGAAGAATGATGGAGGTCGCAGTGAAATAAAAAGACAATGTCAATGCCCCTTAGAAGAGCGGTGGAGGTTGGAGTGGAATAAAAAGACAATACCAATGCCAATTGGAAGAGCTGTGGAGTTCAGAGTGGTTTAACCAGATGCTTTTATTGCCCCTTGGAAGAGACTTGAAGGTCACAGTAGATTAACAAGACTGTTTTAATGCCCCGTGGAAAAGTGGTTGAGGTCACAGTGGATTAAAAAGACAATATCAATGCCCCGTGGAAGAAACGTGGAGGTCACAGTAGCTTAACAAGACAGTTTTAATGCCCCTTGGAAGAGTGGTGGAGGTCGCAGTGGAATAAAAAGACAATATCAATGACTCTTGAAAGAGTGGTAGAGGTTACAGTGAAATAAAAAGACAATATCAATGCCTCTTGAAAGAGCTATGGAGTTCAGAGTGGTTAAACCAGATGGTTTAAATGCCCCTTGGAAAAGTGGACAAGGTCGCAGTGCATTAAAAGGACAATATCAATACCCCTTGGAAGAATGGTGGAGGTTACAGTGGAATAAAAAGACAATATCAATGCCCCTTGGAAAAGCTGTAGAGTTCAGAGTGGTTTAACCATAGAGTTTTAATGCCCCTTGGAAGAGATGTGAAGGTCACAGTAGCTTAACAAGACGGTTTTAATGCCCCTTGGAAGAGTGGTGGAGGTCGCAGTGGAATAAAAAGACAATATCAATGCCCCTTGGAAGAGTGGTGGAGGCTATAGTTGAATAAAAAGACAATATCAATGCCCCTTGGAAGAGTGAGGGAGGTTACAGTGGAATAAAAAGACAATATCAATGCCCCGTGGAACAGTGGTGGAGGTTACAGTTAAATAAAAATACAATATCAATGCCCCGTGGAAGAGATGTGCAGGTCAAAAGAGCTTAACAAGACGGTTTTAATGCCCCTTGGAAGAGCGGTGGAGGTCGCATTGGATTAAAAAGACAATATCAATGAGCCTTGGAAGAGTGGTGGAGGTCGCAGTGGAATAAAAAGACATTATCAATGCCCCTTGGAAGAGTGGTGGAGGTCGCAGTGGAATAAAAAGACATTATCAATGCCCCTTGGAAGAGTGGTGGAGGATACAATGGTATAAAAAGACAATATCAATGCCCCATGGAATAGACATGGATGTTACAGTAGCGAAACAAGATGTTTTTAATGCCCCTTGGAAGAGTGGTGGAGGTCGCAGTGGATTAAAAAGACAATATCAATGCCCATTGGAAGAGTGGTTAAGGTCGCAGTGGAATAAAAAGACAAAATCAATGCCCCTTGGAAAAGTGGTGGAGGTTACAGTGAAATAAAAAGACAATATCAATGCTTCTTGAAAGAGCTATGGAGTTCAGAGTGGTTTAACCAGATGGTTTTAATGCCCCTTGGAAGAGTGGTGGAGGTCGAAGTGCATTAAAAATACAATATCAATACCCCTTGGAAGAATAGGGAGGTTACAGTGGAATAAAAAGACAATATCAATGCCCCTTGGAAGAGCTGTGGAGTTCACAGTGGTTTAACCAAAAGGTTTTAATGCCACTTGGAAGAGATGTGGAGGACACAATAGCTTAACAAGACTGTTTTAATGCCTCTTGTAAGAGTGGTGGAGGTCGCAGTGGATTAAAAAGACTATCAATGCCCCTTATAAGAGAGGTTGAAGTCGCAGTGGAATAAAAAGACAATATCAATGCCCCTTGGAACAGTGGTGGAGGTTACAGTTAAATAAAAAGACAATATCAATGCCCTGTGGAAGAGATGTGGAGGTCACAATAGCTTAACAAGACGGTTTTAATGCCCCTTGGAAGAGTGGTGGAGGTCGCAGTGGATTAAAAAGACAATATCAATGCGCATTGGAAGAGTTTTGGAGGTTACAGTGGAAAAAAAAGACAATATCAATGCCCCTTGGAAGAGCTGTGGAGTTCAGAGTGGTTTAACCAGACGGTTTTAATGCCCCTTGGAAGAAACGTGAACGTCACAGTAGCTTAACAAGACTGTTTTAATGCCCTTGGAAGAGTGGTGGAGGTCGAAGTGGATTAAAAAGACAATATCAATGCCCTTTGGAAGAGAGGTGAAAGTGGCAGTGGAATAAAAAGACAATATCAATGCCACTTGGAAGAGTGCTGGAGGTTACAGTGGAATAAAAAACAATATCAAAGCCCCTTGCAAGAGCTGTAGAGTTGAGAGTGGTTTAAATTGACGGTTTTAATGCCCCTTGGAAGAGACGTGGAGGTCACAGTAGATTAACAAGACTGTTTTAAAGCCCCTTGGAAGAGTGGTTGAGGTCGCAGTAGATTAAAAAGACAATGTCAATGCTCCTTGAAGGAGTGGTTGAAATCTCAGTGGAATAAAGACAATATCAATGCACCTTGGAAGAGTGTTGGAGGTTCCAGTGGAATGAAAAGACAATAATAATGCCCTGTGGAAGAGACATGGAGGTCGCAGTAGCTTAACAAGACGGTTTTAATGCCCCTTGGAAGAGTGGTGGAGGTTGCAGTGGAATAAAAAGACAATATCAATGCCCCTTGGAAGAGTGGTGGAGGATACAGTGGAATAAAAAGACAATATCAATGCCCCTTGGAAGAACTGTGGAGTTCAGATTGGTTTAAACATACGGTTTTAATGCCACTTGGAAGAGACGTGGAGGTCACAGTTGCTTAACAAGACAGTTTTAATGCCACACGGAAGAGAGTTGGAGGTTGCAGTGGATGAAAAAGACTATCAATGCACCGAGGAAGAGTGTTGGAAGTCGCTGTGTAATAAAAAGACAATATCAATGCCCCGTGGAAGAGTGGTGGATGTCGCAGTGGAATAAAAATACAATATCAATGCCCCTTGGTAGAGTGGTGGAGGTTGCAGTGGAATTTAAAGACAATATCAATGCCCCGTGGAAGATATGTGGAGGTCACTGAAGCTTAACAAGACAGTTTTAATGCCCCTTGGAAGAATGGTGGAAGTCACAGTGGAATAAAAAGACAATGTCAATGCCCCTTGGAAGAGTGGTGGAGGTTAGAGTGGAAATAAAGACAATACCAATGCCCCTTGGAAGAGATGTGGAGTTCAGAGTGGTTTAACCAGACGGTATTAATGCCCATTGGAAGTGACGGGGAGGTCACAGTAGCTTCAAAAGACGTTTTTAATGCCCCTTGGAAAAGTGGTGGAGGTCGCAGTGGATTAAAAAGACAATATCAATGCCCCTTGGAAGAGTGGTGGAGGTGGCAGTGGAATAAAAAGACAATATCAATACCCATTGGAAGAATGATGGAGGTCGCAGTGAAAGAAAAAGACAATGTCAATGCCCCTTGGAAGAGTGGTGGAGGTTGGAGTGAAATAAAAAGACAATACCAATGGCCCTTGGAAGAGCTGTGGAGTTCAGGGTGGTTTAACCAGATGGTTTTATTGCCCCTTGGAAGAGACTTGAAGATCACAGTAGATTAACAAGACTGTTTTAATGCCCCTTGGAAAAGTGGTTGAGGTCACAGTGGATTAAAAAGACAATATCAATGCGCCGTGGAAGACACGTGGAGGTCACAGTAGGTTATCAAGACAGTTTTAATGCCCCTTGGAAGAGGGATGGAAGTTGCAGTATAATAAAAAGACAATATCAATGCCCCTTGGAAGAGTGCTGGAGGTTACATTGGAATAAAAAGACAATATCAATGCCCCTTGCAAGAGCTGTGGAGTTCAGAGTGGTTTAAATTGACGGTTTTAATGCCCCTTGGAAGGGACGTGGAGGTGACAGTAGCTTAACAAGATGGTTTTAATGCCCCTTGGAAGAGTGGTGGAGGTCACAGTGGATTAAAAAAGACAATATGAATGCCCCTTGGAAGAGTGGTGGATGTTACAGTTGAATAAAAAGACAATATCAATGCCCCTTGGAAGAGTGATGGAGGTTACAGTGGAATAAAAAGACAATATCAATGCCCCTTGGAACAGTGGTGGAGGTTACAGTTAAATAAAAAGACAATATCAATGCCCCGTGGAAGCGATGTGCAGGTCAAAATAGCTTAACAAGACGGTTTTAATGCCCCTTTGAAGAGTGGTGGAGGTCGCATTGGATTAAAAAGACAATATCATTGAGCCTTGGAAGAGTGGTGGAGGTCGCAGAGGAATAAAAAGACATTATCAATGCCCCTTGGTAGAGTGGTGGAGGTCGCAGTGGAATAAAAAGACAATATCAATGCCCCTTGGACGAGTGGTGGAGGTTACAGTGGAATAAAAAGACAATTTCAATGCCCCGTGGAAGAGACGTGGAGGTCACAGTAGCTTAACAAGACGGTTTTAATGCCTCTTGGAGGACTGGTGGAGGTTACAGTGGAATAAAAAGACAATAATAATGCCCCTTGGAAGAGCTGTGGTGTTCAGAGTCGTATAACCAGATGGTTTTAACGCTCCTTGGAAGAGACGTGGAGGTCACAGTAACTTAACAAGCCGGTTTTAATGCTCCTTGGAAGAATGGTGAAGGTCGCAGTGGAATAAAAAAACAATATCAATGCCCCTTGGAAGATTGGTGGAGGTTACAGTGGAATAAGAAGACAATATCAATGCCCCGTGGAAGAGATGTAGAGGTCACTGTAGCTTAACAATATGGTTTTAATGCACCTTTGAAGAGTGGTGGAGGTCGCTGTGGAATAAAAAGACATAGTCAATGCCTCTTGGAAGAGTGGTGGAGGTTAGAGTGGAATAAAAAGACAATACAAATGCCCCTTGGAAGAGCTGTGGAGTTCAGAGTGGTTTAACCAGATGTTTTTAATGCCCCTTGGAAGAGAAGTTGACGTCACAGTAGCATAACAAGACAGTTTTAATGCCCCTTGGAAGAGTGGTGGAGTTCGCAGTGGATTAAAAAGACAATATCAATGCTCCTTGGAAGAGTGGTGGAGGTCGCAGTGGAATAAAAAGACACTATCAATGCCCAGTGGAAGGGACGTGGAGGTCACAGTAGCTTAACAAGAAGGTTTTAATGCCCCTTGTAATAGTGGTGGAGGTTGCAGGGGATTAAAAAGACAATAACAATGCCCATTGTAAGAGTGGTGGAGGTCGCAGTGGAATAAATAGACAAAATCAATGCCCCTTGGAAGAGTGGTGGAGGTTACAGTGGAATAAAAAGACAATATCAATGCCCCTTGGAGGAGCTGTGCAGTTCAGAGTGGTTTAACCAGACGATTTTAATGCCCCTTGGAAGAGACATGGAGGTCACAGTAGCTTAACAAGACTGTTTTAATGCCCCTTGGAAGAGTGGTGGAGGTTGCAGTGGATTAAAAAGACAATATCAATGCCCCTTAGAAGAGAGGTGGAAGTCGCAGTGGAATATAAACACAATGTCAATGCCACTTGGAAGAGTGATGGAGGTTATAGTGGAATAAAAAGACAATACCAATGCCCCGTCGAATAGACATGGACGTGACAGTAGCTGAACAAGACGGCTCTAATGCCCCTTGTAAGAGTGGTGGAGGTTGCAGTGGATTAAAAAGACAAAATCAATGCCCATTGGAAGAGTGGTAGAGGTCGCAGTGGAATAAAAAGACAAAATCAATGCCCCTTGGATGAGTGGTGGAGGTCACTGTAGCTTAACAAGATGGTCTTAATGCTCCTTGGAAGAGTGGTGGAGGTCGCAGTGGAATAAATAGACAATGTCAAAGCCCCTTGGAAGAGTGGTGAGGTTAGAGTGGAATAAAAAAACAATACCATTGCTTCTTGGAAGAACTGTGGAGATCAGAGTGGTTTAAATTGACGGTTTTAACGCCCCTTGGAAGAGACGTGAAGGTCACAGTGGATTAAAAAGACAATATCAATGCCCCTTGGAAGAGTGGTGGAGGTCGCAGTGGATTAAAAAGACAATATCAATGCCCCTTGGAAGAGAGGTGGAGGTCGCAGTGGAATAAAAATTCAATATCAATGCCCCGTGGAAGGGACGTCGAGGTCACAGTAGCTTCACAAGAGAGTTTTAATGCCCCTTGGAAGAGAGGTGGAGGTCGCAGTGAAGTAAAAAGACAATATCAATGCAGCTTGGAAGAGTGGTGGATGTTACAGTCGAATAAAAAGACAATATCAATGGCCCTTGTAAGAGCTGTGGAGTTCAGAGTGTTTAACCAGACGGTTTTAATGCCCCTTGGAAGAGACGAGGAGGTCACAGTAGCTTAACAAGTCTGTTTTAATGCCCCCTGAAAGAGTGGTGGAGATCGTTGTGGATTTAAAAGACAATATCAATGCCCCTTAAAGGAATGGTGGAGGTCGCAGCGGAATAAAAAGACAATATCAATGCCCATTGGAAGATCGGTGGTGGTTACAGTGGAATAAAAAGACAATATCAATGCCCTGTGTAAGAAACTTGGAGATCACAGTAGCTTAACAAGACAGTTTTAATGCCTCTTGGAAGAGTGGTGGAGGTCACAGTGGTATAAAAAGACAAAATTAATGCACCTTGGAAGAGTGGTGGAGGTCGCAGTAAATAAAAAGACAATATCAATGCCCCTTGGAAGAGTGGTGGAGGTTACAGTGGAATAAAAAGACAATATCAATGCCCCTTGGAAGAGCTGTGGAGTTCAGAGTGGTTTAACAAGACGATTTTAATGCCCCTTGGAAGAGACATGGAGGTCACAGTAGCTGAACAAGACTGTTTTAATGCCCCTTGGAAGAGTTGGGGAGGTCGCAGAGGATTAAAAAGACAATACCAATGCCCCGTCGAATAGACATGGACGTGACAGTAGCTAAACAAGACGGCTTTAATGCCCCTTGGAAGAGTGGTGGAGGTTGCAGTGGATTAAAAAGACAAAATCAATGCCCATTGGAAGAGTGGTAGAGGTCGCAGTGGAATAAAAAGACAAAATCAATGCCCCTTGGAAGAGTGGTGGAGGTCGCAGTGGAATAAATAGACAATGTCAATGCCCCTTGGAAGAGCTGTCGAGTTCACAGTGGTTTAACCAGAAGGTTTTAAGCCACCGGGGAATAGACGTGGAGGTCACAGTAGCTAAACAAGACGGTTTTAAAGCTTCTTGGAAGAGTGATGGAGGTCGCAGTGGATTAAAAAGACAAAATCAATGCCCCTTGGAATAGTGGTGGAGGTTACAGTGGAATAAAAAGACAATATCAATGCCTCTTGCAAGAGCTGTGGAGTTCAGAGTGGTTAAAATTGACAGTATTAATGCCCCTTGGAAGAAACGTGGAGGTTACAGTAGCTTAACAAGACGGTTTTATTGCCCCTTGGAAGAGTGGTGGAGGTTACAGTCGAATAAAAAGACAACATCAATGCCTCTTGGAAGAGCTGTGGAGTTCAGAGTGGTTTAACCAGAAGGTTTTAATGCCCCTTCGTAGAGCCGAGGAGGTCACTGTAGCTTATCAAAACTGTTTTCATGCCCCTTGGAAGAGTGGTGGAGGTCGCAGTGGATTAAAAAGACAATATCAATGCCCCTTAGAAGAGTGGTGGAGGTCGCAGTGGAATAAAAAGACAATATCAATTCCACTTTGAAGAGATGTGGAGGTCGCAGTGGAATAAAAAGACAATATCAATGCCCCTTGAAGAGTGGTGGAGGTTACAGTGGAATAAAAAGACAATATCATTGACCATTGGAAGAGTGGTGGAGGTTACAGTGGAATAAAAAGACTATATTAATGCCCCTTGGAAGAGTGGTGGAGGTCGCAGTAAAATAAAAAGACAATATCAATGCCCCTTGGAAGAGTGGTGGAGGTTACAGTGGAATAAAAAGACAATATCAATGCCGCTTGGAAGAGCTGTGGAGTTCACAGTGGTTTAACCAGAAGGTTTTAAGGCACCGTGGAATAGACGTGGAGGACACAGTAGCTAAACAAGACGGTTTTAATGCTTCTTGGAAGAGAGATGGAGGTCGCAGTGGATTAAAAAGACAAAATCAATACCCCTTGGAAGAGTGGTGGAGGTTACAGTGGAATAAAAAGACAATATCAATGCCTCTTGCAAGAGCTGTGGAGTTCAGAGTTGTTTAAATTGACGGTTTTAATGCCCCTTGGAAGAGACGTGGAGGTCACAGTAGCTTAACAAGATGGTTTTAATGCCCCTTGGAAGAGTGGTGGAGGTCGCAGTGGAATAAAAAGAAAATATCAATGCCTCTTAGAAGAGTGGTGGAGGTTACAGTGGAAAAAAAAGACAATATCAATGTTCCTTGGAAGATTGGTGAAGGTCGTAGTGGAATAAAAAGAAAATATCAATGTCCCTTGGTAGAGTGGTGGAGGTCGCAGTGGATTAAAAAGACAATATCAATGCCCCTTGGAAGAGTGGTAGAGGTCGCAGTGGAATAAAATGACAATATCAATGCCCCGAGGAAGGGACGTTGAGGTCACAGTAGCTTAACAAGACGGTTTTAATGCCCCTTGGAAGAGTGGTGGGGGTCGCAGTGGATTAAAAAGACTATCAAATCCCCTTGGTAGAGTGGTGGAGGTCGCAGTGGATTAAAAAGACAAAATTAATGCCCCTTGGAAAAGTGGTGGAGGTTACAGTGGATTAAAAAGACAATATTAATGCCTATTGCAAGAGCTATGGAGCTCAGAGTGGTTTAAATTGACGGTTTTAAAGCACCTTTGAAGAGACGTGGAGGTCACAGTAGCTTAGCAAGATGGTTTTAATGCCCCTTGAAAGAGTGGTGGAGGTCTCAGTGGATTAAAAAGACATTATCGATGCCCCTTGAAAGAGGGGTGAAGGTCGCAGTGGAATAAAAATACAATATCAAAGTCCCTTGGAATAGTGGTGGAGGTCGCAGTGGATTAAAAAGATAATATCAATGCCCCTTGGAAGAGTGGTGGAGGTCGCAGTGGAATAAAAAGACAATATCAATGACCCGTGGAAGGGACGTGGAGGTCAAATAGCTTAACAAGACGGTTTTAATGCCCCTTGGAAGAGTGCTAGAGGTCGCAGTGGATTAAAAAGACTATCAAATCCCGTTGGAAGAGTGGTGGAGGTCGCAGTGGAAAAAAAAGACAATATCAATGCCCCTTGGAAGAGTGGTGGAGGTTACAGTTGAATAAAAATACAATATCAATGCCTCTTGGAAGAGCTGTGGAGTCCAGAGTGGTTTAACCATGCCGTTTTAATGCCCCTTGGAAGAGACGTGGAGGTTACAGAAGCTTATCAAGAGTGTTTTAAAGCCCCTTGGTGGAGTGGTAGAGGTCACAGTGGATTAAAAAGACAATATCAATGCCCCTTGGAAGAGTGGTGGAGGTTACAGTTAATAAAAAGAAAATATCAATGTCCCTTGGAAGAATGTTGGAGGTTACAGTGGAATAAAAAGACAATATAAATGACCCTTGGAAGAGTGGTGGACGTTCCAATTAAATAAAAAGACAATATCAATGCCCCTTGGAAGAGACGTGGAGGTCACAGTGGAATTAAAAGACAATATTAATGCCCCTTGGAAGAGTGGTGGAGGTCGCAGTAAAATAAAAATTCAATATCAATGCCCCTTGGAAGAGTGGTGGAGGTTAGAGTGGAATAAAAAGACAATATCAATGCATATTGGAAAAGCTGTGGAGTTCACAGTGGTTTAACCAGAAGGTTTTAAGGCACAGTGGAATAGACGTGTAGCTAAACAAGACGGTTTTAATGCTTATTGGAAGAGTGATGGAGGTCGCAGTGGATTAAAAACACAAAATTAATGCCCCTTCGAAGAGTGGTGGAGGTTACAGTGGATTAAAAAGACAATATCAATGCCTCTTGCAAGAGCTGTGGAGTTCAGAGTGGTTTAAATTGACGGTTTTAATGCCCCTTGGAAGAGACGTGGAGGTCACAGTTACTTAACATGACGGTTTTAATGCCCCTTGGAAGAGTGGTGGAGGTTACAGTTGAATAAAAAGACAATATCAAGGCCTATTGGAAGAGCTGTGGAGTTCAGAGTGGTTTAACCAGACGGTTTTAATGCCCCTTGGAAGAGACATGGAGGTCACAGTAGCTTACCAAAACTGTTTTAAGTCCCTTCGTAGAGTGGTGGAGGTCGCAGTGGATTAAAAAGACAATATCAATGCCCTTAGAAGAGTGGTAGAGGTCGCAGTGGAATAAAAAGACAATATCAATTAAACTTGGAAGAGATGTGGAGGTCGCAGTGGAATAAAAAGACACTATCAATGCCTCGTTTAAGAGACTTGTAGGTCACAGAAGCGTAACAAGATGCTTTTTAATGCCCCTTGGAAGAGAGGTGGAGGTCGAAGTGGAACAAAAAGAGAATATCAATGCCGCTTGGAAGAGTGGTGGAGGTTACAGTGGAATAAAAAGACAATATGAATGACCCTTGGAAGAGTGGTGGAGGTCGCAGTGGAATAAAAAGACAATATTAATGCCCTTTGGAAGAGTGGTGGAGGTCGCAGTAAAATAAAAAGACAATATCAATGCCCCTTGGGAGAGTGGTGGAGGTTACAGTGGAATAAAAAGACAATATCAATGCCTCTTGGAAGAGTGGTGGAGGTTACAGTGGAATAAAAAGACAATATCAATGCCCCATGAAGAGACGTGGAAATCACAGTAGCTTAACAAGACGGTTTTAATGCCCCTTGGCAGAGTGGTGGAGGTCGCAGTGGAATAAAAAGACAATAACAATGCTCTGTGGAAGAGACGTTAAGGTCACAGTAGCTTAACAAGACGGTTTTATTGCCCCTTAGAACAGTGGTGGAGGTCGCAGTGGAATAACCTCACTGGTACATGCTCTGCATAACTTCTCTGCTTGCTGTGTCTGCTGTAATCTAATGCTCTGCTTTGCTGATTCACCTCACTGGTACATGCTCTGCTTGCTGTGTCTGCTGTAATCTAATGCTCTGCTTTGCTGATTCACCTCACTGGTACATGCTCTGCATAACTTCTCTGCTTGCTGTGTCTGCTGTAATCTAATGCTCTGCTTTGCTGATTTACCTCACTGGTACATGCTCTGCATAACTTCTCTGCTTGCTGTGTCTGCTGTAATCGAATGCTCTGCTTTGCTGATTCACCTCACTGGTACATGCTCTGCATAACTTCTCTGCATTATCTGTCCCACTCCATTCAATACCCACATATGTCTGTCCCTTCCCTACTATAGATCTTATCTGATTTTTAGAGGTGCTAAACTGCAGAGACTAGAGTCCTAGCTCTGTGTTTGATCACCCAGCCATCTCCTGGTGAGACGACCAGCTGCTAATTTAGCCATATGCATCTCCCACAATGCCCTTCACCTGATAGTTTAATGTGCCCTATATATTTAGAAGCTCTGTAAGGGGTGGACTTGTGCTGGGGTGTGTACGCGTCTTCATGTGCAAAGTGGCTTCGGAGATAAGTGGCAGTTATTTCAGAGGCAGTTAGTCAGAGCAGGAGTCAGGTAACCAACACTTTGACCACTTACTCTCTTTTAACTATGTTTCTGTTAGCTCTCACTTTTTCCTCTATAGTCCTCCACTTTCTAGTAACCCCTCAAATCCCTACACCTAGTAAGAAACTCTTCATCTCTCCCTCCATCCTCCCCATTCATCTCACTTCCTCCTCCAAATTATTCCTAAACATTGTATCCTGGATCTCCAAACACAGACAGCCACCTCATGCTCTCTCTTGCTCCCACCTGCTAACACTTTCTCTGCTCCTCCTCACTGCTGGAGATATCTCTCCAAATCCTGGTCCTCCTAGCCATATCCCCACAGTTACTTCTTCCTCCTATCCACGACCTTCCACAAACTGTCGCAACCCTTCTAAGCTCATACCCATCCAACCAATCCCCACTCCCTTAGTTGCTCTAACAGGAGCTCTATGGAACGCTCGCTCTGTCTGCAACAAACTTTCCTTCATCCACGATCTTTTCATTACAAACAAACTTTCCTTCCTCGCCATCACTGAAACCTGGCTCACCCCCTCTGACACAGCCTCCCCAGCTGCACTTTCATATGGCGGATTCCACCTTTCCCACACCCCCCGCCCCAACGGCAAACATGGCTGAGGCGAAGGTTTTCTCTTATCAGAACACTGCGCTTTCACCCAAATCCCACTGCCACCCTCCGTTACACTCCCCTCTTTTGAGGTGCACTGTGTGGGCATCTATTCTCCCTCCAACCTCCAGCTGGCCGTCGTTTACCGACCCCCAGGGCAACCACCACCTTCTTAGACCACTTCACCACCTGGCTGCTTCACTTCCTCTCCACTGACATCCCCACTATCATAATGGGCGACTTCAACATCCCCATTAACACTTCCCACTCGTCTGTCTCTAAGTTCCTATCTCTCACTTCCTCCTTCGGACTCACTCAATGGTCTTCCACACTCACCCACAAAGATGGCCACACACTGGACCTCATCTTCACCCGCCTCTGTTCCCTATCTAACCTCTCTAACTCACCTCTCCTTCTCTCTGATCACAGCCTACTTACATTCTCTTCTCTCTCCTCCCCGGGGCAACAATCCCCACTCCACAAACTTGCATACCCTCGCAGAAATCTCAAACACCTGACACGATGCAGACGTTGCTGCTGCTTCATATAACACCACAATAGCTGCAGCTCTAGACTGGATCGCCCCTCTCACACACACCACATCTCGCACATTCAACAGGCAACCCTGGCATACTAAACTTACTAAAGAACTGCGCCGGGCCTCCAGGGTTGAGGAGCGGAGATGGAAAAGGTCTCACTCCATGGAGCACTTCATCGCATTCAAGCAATCCCTCACTAATTTCAAGTCCGCACTCACTACAGCAAAACAAACCTACTTCTCATCTCTCATATCCTCCCTATCTTACAACCCTAAACAGCTATTTAACACTTTCAACTCTCTCTTTCGTCCCCCAGCACCTCCTCCCTCTTCTCTCATCTCAGCCGACGACTTTGCCTCATTCTTCAAACAGAAGATTGACACCATCAGACAAAACTTTTGCCTAAAGTCCACACAACCCCTCCTCATATCTATTCAACCCTCCTCCTCCAAACCCCACTTCTCCACCATTACAGAAGGTCAAGTCTCCTCTTTACTCTTCAAATCACACCTCACCACCTGCAAACTTGACCCAATCCCATCCCACCTCATCACTAACCTTACCACAGTCTTCATCCCAACCCTAACCCACCTCTTCAATCTGTCACTAACAACCGGTGTCTTAGCCTCATGTTTCAAACAAGCCGCAATCACACCCATCCTCAAAAAGCCCTCCCTTGACCCTTCCTCTCTGACTAGCTACCGCCTCATATCACTCCTCCCCTTTGCCTCAAAACTACTAGAACAACATGTCCACCTTGAACTGTCCTCCCACCTCTCCTCCTGCTCCCTCTTCGACTGCCTGCAATCTGGCTTCCGACCGTATCACTCGACTGAAGCTGCCCTGACCAAAGTCACCAACGACCTACTAAATGCCAAATCCAAGCGACACTACTCCATCCTCCTCCTTCTGGACCTGTCATCTGCCTTTGACACAGTGGACCATTCCCTCTTACTCCAGATTCTCTCATCTCTTGGCATCACGGACTTGGCTCTATCTGGGATCTCCTCATACTTAACAGACAGGACATTCAGCGTCTCCCACTCAAGCACCACCTCCTCATATCGCCCCCTATCTGTCGGTGTCCCCCAAGGTTCAGTTGTAGGACCTCTGCTCTTCTCCATCTACACCTTTGGACTGGGACAGCTCATAGAGTCTCACGGTTTTCAGTATCACTTCTATGCTGACGACACACAGATCTACCTCTCTGGACCCGATATCTCCTCCCTACTAACCAAAATCCCACAATGTCTGTCCGCCATGTCATCCTTCTTCTCTGACAGATTTCTAAAACTCAACATGGATAAAACAGAGTTCATCATCTTTCCACCCTCTCATTCACATCCCCCATCTGACTTAGCCATCAACGTCAATGGCTGTTCACTCTCCCCAGTCCCACAAGCTCGCTGCCTTTGAGTAACCCTGGACTCTGATCTCTCCTTAAAGCCACATATCCAAGCCCTTTCCACTTCCTGCCGACTCCAACTCAAAAACATCTCCCGGATCCGTGCATTCCTCAGCAAAGACTCTGCAAAAACACTAGTGCCTGCCCTCAACATATCCCGCCTCGACTACTGCAACCTCCTGCTCCGTGGCCTCCCTTACAACACTCTTGCGCCTCTCCAATCTATCCTAAACTCTGCTGCTCGACTAATTCACCTGTCCCCTCGCTATTCCCCGGCCTCTCCTCTCTGTCAATCTCTTCACTGGCTCCCCATTGCCAGAGAATCCAGTTCAAAACTCTAACCATGGCATACAAAGCCATCCACAACCTGTCTCCCCCATACATCTGTGACCTAGTCTCCCGGTACTTACCTGCACGCAACCTCCGATCCTCACAAGATCTCCTTCTCTACTCCCCATTTATCTCCTCCTCCCACAATCGTATACAAGATTTCTCCCATGCATCCCCCCTACTCTGGAACTCTCTACCCCAACACATCAGACTCTCGCCGACCGTGGAAACTTTCAAAAGAAACCTGAAGACCCACCTCTTCCGACAAGCCTACAACCTGCAGTAACCACTGCTGCACGACTAGCTCTACCCTCACCTAATGTATCCTCACCCATCCCTTCTAGAATGTGAGCCCTCGCGGGCAGGGTCCTCTCTCCTCCTGTACAAGTCGCTGACTCATTTTGTTAAGATTATGTAAATGCTTTTGTTATGTATATTCCTATCACATGTAAAGCGCCATGGAATAAATGGCACTATAATAATAAATAATAATAATAAAAAGACAATATCAATTCCCATAGGAAGAGTGGTGGAGGTTACAGTGGAATAAAAATACAATATCAATGCCCCTTGGAAGAATGATGGAGGTCGCAGTGGAATAAAAAGGCATTGTCAATGCCCCTTGGAAGATTGGTGGTGGTTAGAGTGGAATAAAAAGACAATACCAATGCCCCTTGGAAGAGCTGTGGAGTTCAGAGTGGTTTAACCAGATGGTTTTATTGCCCCTTGGAAGAGACGGGGAGGTCACAGTAGATTAACAAGACGGTTTTAATGCCCCTTGGAAAAGTGGAGGAGGTCACAGTGGATTAAAAAGACAATATCAATGACCCGTGGAAGACACGTGGAGGTCACAGTAGCTTAACAAGACAGTTTTAATGCCCCTTTGAAGAGTGGTGGAGGTCGCAGTGGAATAAAAAGACAATATCAATGCCCCTTGAAAGAGTGGTGGAGGTTACAGTGAAATAAAAAGACAATATCAATGCCTCTTGAAAGAGCTATGGAGTTCAGAGTGGTTTAACCAGATGGTTTTAATGCCCCTTGAAAGAGTGGGGGAGGTCGCAGTGCATTAAAAAGACAATATCAATACCCCTTGGAAGAATGGTGGAGTTTACAGTGGAATAAAAAGACATTATCAATGCCCCTTGGAAGAGATGCGGAGTTCAGAGTGGTTTAACCAGACAGTTTTAATGCCCCTTGGAAGAGATGTGGAGGTCACAGTGGCTTAACAAGACTGTTTTAATGCCTCTTGGAAGAGTGGTGGAGGTCACAGTGGATTAAAAAGACAATATCAATGTCACTTGGAAGAGTGGTGAAGGTCCCAGTGGAATAAAAAGACAATATCAATGCCCCTTGGAAGAGTGGTGGAGGTAACAGTGGAATAAAAAGACAATATCAATGCCCCGTGAAAGAGACGTGGAGGTCACAGAAGCTTAACAAGGTGATTTTAATGCCCCTTGGAAGAGAGGTGGAAGTTGCAGTGGAATAAAAAGACAATATCAATGCCCCTTGGAAGAGTGCTGGAGGTAACATTGGAATAAAAAGACAATATCAATACCCCTTCCAATCGCTGGGGAATTCAGAGTGGTTTAAATTGACGGTTTTAATGCCCCTTGGAAGGGACGTGGAGGTGACAGTAGCTTAGCAAGACGGTTTTAATGCCCCTTGGAAGAGTGGAGGAGGTCGCAGTGGATTAAAAAGACAATATCAATGAGCGTTGGAAGAGTGGTGGAGGTCACAGTGGAATAAAAAGACATTATCAATGCCCCTTGGAAGAGTGGTGGAGGTTGCAGTGGAATAAAAAGACAATATCAGTGCCCCTTGGACGAGTGGTGGAGTTTACAGTGGAATAAAAAGACAATTTCAATGCCCCGTGGAAGAGACGTGGAGGTCACAGTAGCTTAACAAGACGGTTTTAATGCCTCTTGGAGGACTTGTGGAGGTCGCAGTGGAATAAAATGACAATATCAATGCCCCTTGGAAGAGTGGTGGAGGTTACAGTGGAATAAAAAGACAATAATAATGCCCCTTGGAAGAGCTGTGGATTTCAGAGTGGTATAACCAGACGGTTTTAACGCTCCTTGGAAGAGACATGGAGGTCACAGTAACTTAACAAGACGGTTTTCATGCCCCTTGGGAGAGTGGTGGAGTTCGCAGTGGAATAAAAAACAACATCAATGCCCCTTGGAAGATTGGTTACAGTGGAACAAAAAGACAATATCAGTGACCCATGGAAGAGTTGTGGAGGTCACTGTAGCTTAACAATATGGTTTTAATGCCCCTTGGAACAGTGGTGGAGGTCGCAGTGGAATAAAAAGGCAATGTCAATACACCTTGGAAGAGTGGTGGAGGTTAGAGTGGAATAAAAAGTTAATACAAATGCCCCTTGGAAGAGCTGTGGAGTTCAGAGTGGTTTAACCAGATGGTTTTAATGCCCCTTGGAAGAGAAGTCACAGTAGCATAACAAGACGGTTTTAATGCCCCTTGGAAGAGTGGTGGAGTTCGCAGTGGATTAAAAAGACAATATCAATGCCCCTTGGAAGAGTGGTGGAGGTCGCAGTGGAATAAAAAGACAATATCAATGCCCCGTGGAAGGGACGTGGAGGTCACAGTAGCTTAACAAGACGGTTTTAATGCCCCTTGGAAGAGTGGTGGAGGTTGTAGGCGATTAAAAAGACAATAACAATGCCCATTGGAAGAGTGGTGGAGGTCACAGTGGAATAAAAAGACAAAATCAATGCCCCTTGGAAGAGTGGTGGAGGTTACAGTGGAATAAAAAGACAATATAAATGCCCCTTGGAGGAGCTGTGGAGTTCAGATTGGTTTAAACAGACGGTTTTAATGCTCCTTGGAAGAGACGTGGAGGTCACAGTAGCTTAACAAGACTGTTTTAATGCCCCTTGGAAGAGTGGTGGAGGTCACAGTGGATTAAAAAGACAATATCAATGCCCCTTAGAAGAGAGGTAGAATTCGCAGTGGAATAAAAAGACAATGTCAATGCCACTTGGAAGAGTGGTGGAGGTTACAGTGGAATAAATAGACAATATCAATGCCCCATGGAATAGACATGGACGTGACAGTTGCTTAACAAGACGGCTTTAATGCCCCTTGGAAGAGTGGTGGAGGTTGCAGTGGATTAAAAAGACAAAATCAATGCCACTTGGAAGAGTTGTGGAGGTCACTGTAGCTTAACAAGATGGTCTTAATGCCCCTTGGAAGAGTGGTGGAGGTCGCAATGGAATAAATAGACAATGTCAATGCCCCTTGGAAGAGTGGTGGAGGTTAGAGTGGAATAAAAAGACAATACCAGTGCTCCTTGGTAGAGCTGTGGAGTTCAGAGTTGTTTAAATTGACGGTTTTAATGCTCCCTTGGAAGAGACGTGGAGGTCACAGTGGATTAAAAACACAATATAAAAGCCCTTTGGAAGAGTGGTGGAGGTCGCAGTGGATTAAAAAGACAATATCAATGCCCCTTGGAAGAGTTGTGGAGGTCGCAGTGGAATAAAAAGACAATATCAATGCCCCGTGGAAGAGACACGGAGGTCACAGTAGCTACACAAGACGGTTTTAATGCCCCGTGGAAGAGAGGTGGAGGAAGCAGTTGATTAAAAAGACAATATCAATGCCCCTTGGAAGAGTGGTGGAGGTCGCAGTGGAATAAAAAGACAACATCAATGCTGTTTGGAAGAGTGGTGGATGTTACAGTCGAATAAAAAGACAATATCAATGTCTCTGGTAAGAGCTGTGGAGTTCAGAGTGTTTAACCAGATGATTTTAATGCCCCTTGGAAGAGATGAGGAGGTCACAGTAGCTTAAGAAAGCTGTTTTAATGCCCCTTGGAAGAGTGGTGGAGGTCGCAGTGGATTAAAAAGACAATATCAATGCCCCTTAGAAGAGAGGTGGAAGTCACAGTGGAATAAAAAGACAATGTCAATGCCATTTGGAAGAGTGGTGGAGGTTACAGTGGAATAAAAAGACAAAATCAATGCCCAGTGGAATAGACATGGACGTGACAGTAGCTTAGCAAGACAGCTTTAAAGCCCCTTGGAAGAGTGGTGGAGGTTGCAGTGGATTAAAAAACAATATCAATGCCCATTGGAAGAGTGGTAGAGGTCGCTGTGGAATAAAAAGACAAAATCAATGCCCCTTGGAAGAGTGGTGGAGGTTACAGTGGAATAAAAAGACAACATCAATGCCCCATGGAAGATTTGCGGATCTCTGTAGCTTAACAAGATGGTCTTAATGCCCCTTGGTAGAGTGGTGTAGGTCGCAGTGGAATAAATAGACAATGTCAATGCCCCTTGGAAGAGTGGTGGAGGTTAGATTGGAATAAAAAGACAATACCAGTGCTCCTTATAAGAACTGTGCAGTTCAGAGTGGTTTAAATTGACGGTTTTAATGCCCCTTGAAAGAGACGTGGTGGTCACAGTGGATTAAAAAGACAATATTAATGCCCCTTGGAAGAGTGGTGGAGGTCGCATTGGATTAAAAAGACAATATCAATGCCCCTTGGTAGAGTGGTGGAGTTCGCAGTGGAATAAAAAGACAATATCAATGCCCCGTGGAAGGGACGTGGAGTTCAGAGTGTTTAAGAAGAAGGTTTTAATGCCCCTTGGAAGAGACGAGGAGGTCACAGTAGCTTATCAAGACTGTTTTAATGCCCCTTGGAAGAGTGGTGGAGGTCGCAGTGGATTAAAAAGAAAATATCAATGCCCCTTAGACGAGTGGTGGAGTTTGCAGTGGTATAAAAAGACAATATCAATTTCCCTTGGAATAGATGTGGAGGTCGCAGTGGAATAAAAAGACAATATCAATGCCTCGTGGAAGAGACTTGGAGGTCACAGTAGCTTAACAAGATGGTTTTAATGCCCCTTGGAAGAGAGGTGGAAGTCGCAGTGGATTAAAAAGACAATATCAATGCCCCTTGGAATAGTGGTGGAGGTTACAGTGGAATAAAAAGACAATATTAATGACCCTTGGAAGAGTGGTGGAGGTCGCAGTGGAATAAAAAGACAATATTAATGCCCATTGGAAGAGTGGTGGAGGTCGCAGTAAAATAAAAAGACAATATCAATGCCCTGGGAAGAGAGATGGAGGTTACAGTGGAATAAAAAGACAATATCAATGCCCCTTGGAAGAGCTGTGGAGTTCACAGTGGTTTAACCAGAAGGTTTTAAGGCACCGTGGAATAGACGTGGAGGTCACAGTAGCTAAACAAGACGTTTTCAATGCTTCTTGGAAGAGTGATGGAGGTCGCAGTGGATTAAAAAGACAAAATCAATGCCACTTGGAAGAGTAGTGGAGGTTACAGTGGAATAAAAAGACAATATCAATGCCTCTTGGAAGAGCTGTGGAGTTCAGAGTGGTTTAACCAGACGGTTTAATGCTCCTTGGAAAAAACGTGGAGGTCACAGTAGCTTAACAAAACTGTTTTAATGCCCCTTGGAAGAGTGGTGGAGGTCGCAGTGGATTAAAAAGACAATATCGATGCCCCTTAGAAGAGTGGTGGAGGTCGCAGTGGAATGAAAAGACAATATCAATTCCCCTTGGAAGAGATGTGGAGGTCGCAGTGGAATAAAAAGACAATATCAATGCCTCGTGGAAGAGACTTGGAGGTCACAGTAGCTTAACAAGATGGTTTTAATGCCCTTTGGAAGAGAGGTGGAGGTCGCAGTGGAATAAAAAGACAATATCAATGACCCTTGGAAGAGTGGTGGAGGTTGCAGTGGAATAAAAAGACAATATTAATGCCCTTTGGAAGAGTGGTGGAGGTCGCAGTAAAAAAAAAAGACAATTTCAATGCCCCTTGGAAGAGTGGTGGAGGTTGCAGTGGAATAAAAAGTCAATATCAATGCCCCTTGGAAGAGCTCTGGAATTCACAGTGGTTTAACCAGAAGGTTTTAAGGCACCGTGCAATAGACGTGGAGGTCACAGTAGCTAAACAAGACGGTTTTAATGCTTCTTGGAAGAGAGATGGAGGTCGCAGTGGATTAAAAAGACAAAATCAATGCCCCTTGGAAGAGTGGTGGAGGTTACAGTGGAATAAAAAGACAATATCAATGCCTCTTGCAAGAGCTGTGGAGTTCAGAGTGGTTTAAATTGAAGGCTTTAATGCCCCTTGGAAGAGACGTGGAGGTTACAGTAGCTTAAGAAGAGGGTTTTAATGCCCCTTGGAAGAGTGGTGGAGGTCGCAGTTGGTTAAAAAGACATTATCGATGCCCCTTGGAAGAGTGGTGGAGGTCACAGTGGAATAAAAAGAAAATATCAATGCCCCTTAGAAGAGTGGTGGAGGTTACAGTGGAAGAAAAGACAATATCAATGTTCCTTGGAAGAGGGGTGAAGGTCGCAGTGGAATAAAAAGACAATATCAATGTCTGTTGGAAGAGTGGTGGAGGTCACAGTGGATTAAAAAGACAACATCAATGCCCCTTGGAAGAGTGGTGGAGGTCGCAGTGGAATAAAAAGACAATATCAATGCCCCGTGGAACGGACGTGGGGGTCACAATAGCTTAACAAGACGGTTTTAATGCCCCTTGGAAGAGTGGTGGAGGTCGCAGTGGAATAAAAAGACAATATCAATGCCCAGTGGAAGGGAAGTGGAGGTCACAGAAGCTTAAAAAGACTGTTTTAATGCCCCTTGGAAGAGTGGTGGAGGTTGAAGGGGATTAAAAAGACAATAACAATGCACATTGGAAGAGTGTGGAGGTCGCAGAGGAATAAAAAGACAACATCAATGCCCCTTGGAAGATTGGTTGAGATTACAGTGGAATAAAAAGACAATAACAATGCCACTTGGAAGAGTGGTGGAGGTTACAGTGGAATAAAAAGACAATATCAATGCCCTGTGTAAGAAACTTGGAGGTCACAGTAGCTTAGCAAGACAGTTTTAATGCCCCTTTTAAGAGTCGTGGACGTCGCAGAGGAATAAAAAGACAATATCAATGCACTTGGAAGAGTGATGAAGGTTACAGTGGAATAAAAAGACAATATCAATGCCCCTTGGAACAGTGGTGGAGGTTACAGTGGAATAAAAAGACAATAATAATGCCCCTTGGAAGAGCTGTGGAGTTCAGAGTGGTATAACCAGATGGTTTTAACTCTCCTTGGAAGAGACGTGGAGGTCACAGTAACTTAACAAGACGGTTTTAATGCCCCTTGGAAGAGTGGTGGAGGTCGCAGTGGAATAAAAAAACAATATCAATGCCCCTTGGAAGATTGGTGGACGTTACAGTGGAATAAAAAGACAATATCAATGCCCCGTGAAAGAGATGTGGTGGTCTCTGTATCTTAACAATATGGTTTTAATGCCCCTTGGAAGAGTGGTGGAGGTCGCAGTGGAATAAAAAGACAATGTCAATGCCCCTTGGAAGAGTGGTGGTGGTTAGAGTGGAATAAAAAGACAATACAAATGCCCCTTGGAAGAGCTGTGGAATTCAGAGTGGTTTAACCAGACGGTTTTAATGCCCCTTGGAAGAGAAGTCGACGTCACAGTAGCATAACAAGACAGTTTTAAAGCCCCTTGGAAGAGTGGTGGAGTTCGCAGTGGATTAAAAAGACAATATCAATGCCCTTTGGAAGAGTGGTGGAGGTCGCAGTGGAATAAAAAGACAATATCAATGCCCAGTGGAAGGGAAGTGGAGGTCACAGTAGCTTAACAAGACTGTTTTAATGCCCCTTGGAAGAGTCGTGGAGGTTGCAGGGGATTAAAAAGACAATAACAATGCCCCTTGGAAGAGTGGTGGAGGTCGCAGTGGAATAAAAAGACAAAATCAATTCCCCTTGGAAGAGTGGTGGAGTTCGCAGTGGATTAAAAAGACAATATCAATGCCCTTTGGAAGAGTGGTGGAGGTCGCAGTGGAGTAAAAAGACAATATCAATGCCCAGTGGAAGGGAAGTGGAGATCACAGTGGCTTAACAAGACTGTTTTAATGCCCCTTGGAAGAGTCGTGGAGGTTGCAGGGGATTAAAAAGACAATAACAATGCCCCTTGGAAGAGTGGTGGAGGTCGCAGTGGAATAAAAAGACAATATCAATGCCCCTTGGAAGAGCTGTGGAGTTCAGAGTGGTTTAACCAGACGGTTTTAATGCCCCTTGGAAGAGACGTTGAGGTCAAAGTAGCTTAACAAGACTGTTTTAATGCCCCTTGGAAGAGTGGTGGAGGTCGCAGTGGATTAAAAAGACAATATCAATGCCCCTTAGAAGAGAGGTGGAAGTCACAGTGGAATAAAAAGACAATGTCTATGCCCCATGGAAGAGTTGTGGAGGTCACTGTAGCTTAACAAGATGGTCTTAATGTCCCTTGGAAGAGTGGTGGAGGTCGCAGTGGAATAAATAGACAATGTCAATGCCCCTTGGAAGAATGGTGGAGGTTAGAGTGGAATAAAAAGACAATACCAGTGCTCCTTATAAGAACTGTGGAGTTCAGAGTGGTTTAAATTGATGGTTTTAATGCCCCATGGAAGAGACGTGGAGGTCACAGTAGCTTAACAAGACGGTTTTAATGCCCCTTGGAAGAGTGGTGGAGGTGACAATCGAATAAAAAGACAATATCAATGCCTCTTGGAAGAGCTGTGGAGTTCAGAGTGGTTTAACCAGACGGTTTTAATGCCCCTTGGAAAAGACGTGGAGGTCACAGTAGCTTAACAAAACTGTTTTAATGCCCCTTGGAAGAGTGGTGGAGGTCGCAGTGGATTAAAAAGACAATATCAATGCCCCTTACAAGAGTGGTGGAGATCGCAGTGGAATGAAAAGACAATATCAATTCCTCTTGGAAGAGATGTGGAGGTCGCAGTGGAATGAAAAGACAATATCAATGCCTCGTGGAAGAGACTTGGAGGTCACAGTAGCTTAACAAGATGGTTTTAATGCCCCTTGGAAGAGAGGTGGAGGTCGCAGTGGAATAAAAAGACCATATCAATGCCCCTTGGAAGAGTGGTGGAGGTTACAGTGGAATAAAAAGACAATATCAATGACCCTTGGAAGAGTGGTGGAGGTCGCAGTAAAAAAAAAAGACAATTTCAATGCCCCTTGGAAGAGTGGTGGAGGTTACAGTGGAATAAAAAGACAATATCAATGCCCATTGGAAGAGCTCTGGAGTTCACAGTGGTTTAACCAGAAGGTTTTAAGGCATCGTGGAATAGACGTGGAAGTCACAGTAGCTAAACAAGATGGCTTTAATGCTTCTTGGAAGAGAGATGGAGGTCGCAGTGGATTAAAAAGACAAAATCAATGCCCCTTGGAAGAGTTGTGGAGGTTACAGTGGAATAAAAAGACAATATCAATGCCCCTTGCAAGAGCTGTGGAGTTCAGAGTGGTTTAAATTGAAGGTTTTAATGCCCCTTGGAAGAGACGTGGAGGTCACAGTAGCTTAAGAAGACGGTTTTAATACCCTTGGAAGAGTGGTGGAGGTCTCAGTGGGTTAAAAAGACATTATCGATGCCCCTTGGAAGAGTGGTTGAGGTCGCAGTGGAATAAAAAGAAAATATCAATGCCCCTTAGAAGAGTGGTGGAGGTTACAGTGGAAAAAAAGACAATATCAATGTTCCTTGGAAGAGAGGTGAAGGTCGCAGTGGAATAAAAAGACAATATCAATGTCTGTTGGAAGAGTGGTGGAGGTCGCAGTGGAATGAAAAGACAATATCAATGCCCCGTGGAAGGGACGTGGGGGTCACAGTAGCTTAACAAGATGGTTTTAATGCCCCTTGGAAAAGTCGTGGAGGTTGCAGGGGATTAAAAAGACAATAACAATGCCCCTTGGAAGAGTGGTGGAGATCGCAGTGGAATAAAAAGACAAAATCAATTCCCCTTGGAAGAGTGGTGGAGGTTACAGTGGAATAAAAAGACAATATCAATGCCTCTTGCAAGAGCTGTGAAGTTCAGAGTGGTTTAAATTGACGTTTTTAATGCCCCTTGGAAGAGACGTGGAGGTCACAGTAGCTTAACAAGACGGTTTTAATGCCCCTTGGAAGAGTGATGGAGGTGACAGTCGAATAAAAAGACAATATCAATGCCTCTTGGAAGAGCTGTGGAGTTCAGAGTTGTTTAACCAGACGGTTTTAATGCCCCTTGGAAAAGACGTGGAGGTCACAGTGGCTTAACAAAACTGTTTTAATGCCCCTTGGAAGAGTGGTGGAGGTCGCAGTGGATTAAAAAGACAATATCAATGCCCCTTAGAAGAGTGGTGGAGGTCGAAGTGGAATGAAAAGACAATATCAATTCCCCTTGGAAGAGATGTGGAGGTCGCAGTGGAATAAAAAGACAATATCAATGCCTCGTGGAAGAGACTTGGAGGTCACAGTAGCTTCACAATATGGTTTTAATGCCCCTTGGAAGAGAGGTGGAGGTCGCAGTGGAATAAAAAGACAATATCAATGCCCCTTGGAAGAGTGGTGGAGTTTACAGTGGAATAAAAAGACAATATAAATAACCCTTGGAAGAGTGGTGGAGGTCGCAGTGGAATAAAAAGACAATATTAATGCCCCTTGGAAGAGTGGTGGAGGTCACATTAAAAAAAAAAGACAATTTCAATGCCCCTTGGAAGAGTGGTGGAGGTTACAGTGGAATAAAAAGACAATATCAATGCCGCTTGGAAGAGCTCTGGAGTTCACAGTGGTTTAATCAGAAGGTTTCAAGGCACCGTGGAATAGATGTGGAGGTCACAGTAGCTAAACAAGATGGTTTTAATGCTTCTTGGAAGAGAGATGGAGGTCGCAGTGGATTAAAAAGACAAAATCAATGCCCCTTGGAAGAGTGGTGGAGGTTACAGTGGAATTAAAAGACAATATCAATGCCTCTTGCAAGAGCTGTGGAGTTCAGAGTGGATTAAATTGAAGGTTTTAATGCCCCTTGGAAGAGACGTGGAGGTCACAGTAGCTTAAGAAGACGGTTTTAATGCCCCTTGGAAGATTGGTGGAGGTCGCAGTGGGTTAAAAAGACATTATCGATGCCCCTTGGAAGAGTGGTGGAGGTCGCAGTGGAATAAAAAGAAAATATCAATGCCCCTTAGAAGAGTGGTGGAGGTTACAGTGGAAAAAAAGACAATATCAATGCCCCGTGGAAGGGACGTGGAGGTCACAGTAGCTAAACAAGACGGTTTTAATGCCCATTGGAAGAGTGGTGGAGGTCGCAGTGGAATAAAAAGACAATATCAATGCACCGTGGAAGGGAAGTGGAGGTCACAGTAGCTTAACAAGACTGTTTTAATGCCCCTTGGAAGAGTGGTGGAGGTTGCAAGGGATTAAAAAGACAATAACAATGCCCATTGGAAGAGTGGTGGAGGTCGCAGTGGAATAAAAAGACAAAATCAATTCCCTTTGGAAGAGTGGTGTAGGTTACATTGGAATAAAAAGCCAATATCAATGCCCCTTGGAAGAGCTGTGGAGTTCAGAGTGGTTTAGCCAGACGGTTTTAATGCCCCTTGGAAGAGACGTGGAGGTCAAATTAGCTTAACAAGACTGTTTTAATGGCCCTTGGAAGAGTGGTGGAGGTCGCAGTGGATTAAAAAGACAATATCAATGCCCCTTAGAAGAGAGGTGGAAGTCACAGTGGAATAAAAAGACAATGTCTATGCCCCATGGAAGAGTTGTGGAGGTCACTGTAGCTTAACAAGATGGTCTTAATGTCCCTTGGAAGAGTGGTGGAGGTCGCAGTGGAATAGATAGACAATGTCAATGCCCCTTGGAAGAATGGTGGAGGTTAGAGTGGAATAAAAAGACAATACCAGTACTCCTTATAAGAACTGTGGAGTTCAGAGTGGTTTAAATTGATGGTTTTAATGCCCCATGGAAGAGACGTGGAGGTCACAGTAGCTTAACAAGATGGTTTTAATGCCCCTTGGAAGAGTGGTGGAGGTGACAATCGAATAAAAAGACAATATCAATGTCTCTTGGAAGAGCTGTGGAGTTCAGAGTGGTTTAACCAGACGGTTTTAATGCCCCTTGGAAAAGACGTGGAGGTCACAGTAGCTTAACAAAACTGTTTTAATGCCCCTTGGAAGAGTGGTGGAGGTCGCAGTGGATTAAAAAGACAATTTCAATGCCCCTTACAAGAGTGGTGGAGGTCGCAGTGGAATGAAAAGACAATATCAATTCCCCTTGGAAGAGATGTGGAGGTCGCAGTGGAATGAAAAGACAATATCAATGCCTCGTGGAAGAGACTTGGAGGTCACAGTAGCTTAACAAGATGGTTTTAATGCACCTTGGTAGAGAGGTGGAGGTCGCAGTGGAATAAAAAGACCATATCAATGCCCCTTGGAAGAGTGGTGGAGGTTACAGTGGAATAAAAGGACAATATCAATGACCCTTGGAAGAGTGGTGGAGGTCGCAGTAAAAAAAAAAGACAATTTCAATGCCCCTTGGAAGAGTGGTGGAGGTTACAGTGGAATAAAAAGACAATATCAATGCCCCTTGGAAGAGCTCTGGAGTTCACAGTGGTTCAACCAGAAGGTTTTAAGGCACCGTGGAATAGACGTGGAAGTCACAGTAGCTAAACAAGACGGTTTTAATGCTTCTTGGAAGAGAGATGGAGGTCGCAGTGGATTAAAAAGACAAAATCAATGCCCCTTGGAAGAGTTGTGGAGGTTGCAGTGGAATAAAAAGACAATATCAATGCCTCTTGCAAGAGCTGTGGAGTTCAGAGTGGTTTAAATTGAAGGTTTTAATGCCCCTTGGAAGAGACGTGGAGGTCACAGTAGCTTAAGAAGACTGTTTTAATACCCTTGGAAGAGTGGTGGAGGTTTTAGTGGGTTAAAAAGAAAATATCAATGCCCCTTAGAAGAGTGGTGGAGGTTACAGTAGAAAAAAAGACAATATCAATGTTCCTTGGAAGAGGGGTGAAGGTCGCAGTGGAATAAAAAGACAATATCAATGTCTGTTGGAAGAGTGGTGGAGGTCACAGTGGATTAAAAAGACAATATCAATGCCCCTTGGAAGAATGGTGGAGGTCGCAGTGGAATGAAAAGACAATATCAATGCCACGTGGAAGGGACGTGGGGGTCACAGTAGCTTAACAAGATGGTTTTAATGCCCCTTGGAAGAGTCGTAGAGGTTGCAGGGGATTAAAAAGACAATAACAATGCCCCTTGGAAGAGTGGTGGAGATCGCAGTGGAATAAAAAGACAAAATCAATTCCCCTTGGAAGAGTGGTGGAGGTTACAGTGGAATAAAAAGACAATATCAATGCCTCTTGCAAGAGCTGTGAAGTTCAGAGTGGTTTAAATTGACGTTTTTAATGCCCCTTGGAAGAGACGTGGAGGTCACAGTAGCTTAACAAGACGGTTTTAATGCCCCTTGGAAGAGTGATGGAGGTGACAGTCGAATAAAAAGACAATATCAATGCCTCTTGGAAGAGCTCTGGAGTTCAGAGTGGTTTAACCAGACGGTTTTAATGCCCCTTGGAAAAGACGTGGAGGTCACAGTAGCTTAACAAAACTGTTTTAATGCCCCTTGGAAGAGTGGTGGAGGTCGCAGTGTATTAAAAAGACAATATCAATGCCCCTTAGAAGAGTGGTGGAGGTCGAAGTGGAATGAAAAGACAATATCAATTCCCCTTGGAAGAGATGTGGAGGTCGCAGTGGAATAAAAAGACAATATCAATGCCTCGTGGAAGAGACTTGGAGGTCACAGTAGCTTAACAATATGGTTTTAATGCCCCTTGGAAGAGAGGTGGAGGTCGCAGTGGAATAAAAAGACAATATCAATGCCCCTTGGAAGAGTGGTGGAGGTTACAGTGGAATAGAAAGACAATATAAATGACCCTTGGAAGAGTGGTGGAGGTCGCAGTGGAATAAAAAGACAATATTAATGCCCCTTGGAAGAGTGGTGGAGGTCGCAGTAAAATAAAAAGACAATATCAATGCCCCTGGGAAGAGTGATGGAGGTTACAGTGGAATAAAAAGACAATATCATTGCCCCTTGGAAGAGCTGTGGAGTTCACAGTGGTTTAACCAGAAGGTTTTAAGGCACCGTGGAATAGACGTGGAGGACACAGTAGCTAAACAAGACGTTTTCAATGCTTCTTGGAGGTCGCAGTGGATTAAAAAGGCAAAATCAATGCCCCATTGATGAGTGGTGGAGGATACAGTGGAATAAAAAGACAATATCAATGCCCCGTGGAAGAGTGGTGGAGGTTATAGTGAAATAAAAAGACAATATCAATGCCTCTTGAAAGAGTTATGGAGTTCAGAGTGGTTTCACTAGATGGTTTTAATTCCCCTTGGAAGAGTGGTGGAGGTCGCAGTGCATTAAAAAGACAATATCAATACCCCTTGGAAGAATGGTGGAGGTTACAGTGGAATAAAAAGACAATATCAATGCCCCTTGGATGAGCTGAGGAGTTCAGAGTGGTTTAACCAGACGGTTTTAATGCCCCTTGGAAGAGATGTGGAGGTCACAGTAGCTTAACAAGACTGTTTTAATGCCTATTGGAAGAATGGTGGAGGTCGCAGTGGATTAAAAAGACAATATCAATGCACCTTAGAAGAGAGGTTGAAGTCGCAGTGGAATAAAAAGACAATATCAATGCCCCGTGGAATAGACATGGACGTGACAGTAGCTTAACAAGACGATTTTAATGCCTCTTGGAAGAGTGGTGGAGGTCGCAGTGGATTAAAAAGACAATATCAATGCCCCTTGGCAGAGTCTTGGAGGTAACAGTGGAAAAAAAAGACAATATCATTGCCCCTTGGAAGAGCTGTGGAGTTCAGAGAGGTTTAACCAGACGGTTTTAATGCCCCTTGGAAGAGACCTGGTGGTCACAGTAGCTTAACAAGACTGTTTTAATGCCCTTGGTATAGTGGTGGAGGTCGCATTGGATTAAAAAGACAATATCAATGCCCTTTGGAAGAGTGTTGGAGGTTACCGTGGAATAAATGACAATATCAATGCCCCGTGGAAGAGTTGTGGAGGTCACTGTAGCTTAACAAGATGGTCTTAATGCCGCTTGGAAGAGGGGTGGAGGTCGCAGTGGAATAAAAAGACAAGGTCAATGCCCCTTGGAAGAGTGGTGGAGGTTAGAATGGAATAAATAGACAATACCAATGCTCCTTGGAAGAGCTGTAGATTTCAGAGTGGTTTAAATTGACGGTTTTAATGCCCCTTGGAAGAGACGTGGAGGTCACAGTGGATTAAAAAGACAATATCAATGCCCCTTGGAAGAGTGGTCGTGCTCGCAGTGGATTAAAAATACAATATCAATGCCCCTTGAAAGAGTGGTGGAGGTCGCAGTGGAATAAAAAGACAATATCAATGCCCCGTGGAAGGGACGAGGAGGTCACAGTAGCTTAACAAGACGGTTTTAATGCACCTTGGAAGAGAGGTGGAGGTCGCAGTTGATTAAAAAGACAATATCAATGCCACTTGGAAAAGTCGTGGAGATCGCAGTGGATTAAAAAGTCAATATCAATGCCACTTGGAAGAGTGGTGGAGGATACAGTCGAATAAAAAGAATATATCAATGCTCCTTGGAAGAACTGTGGAGTACAGAGTGGTTTAACCAGACGGTTTTATTGACCCTTGTAAGAGATGTAGAGGTCACAGTAGCTTATCAAGACTGTTTTAATGCCCCTTGGAAGAGTGGTGAAGGTCGCAGTGGTTTAAAAAGACAATATCACTGCCCCTTAGAAGAGTGGTGACGGTTACATTTGAATTAAAAGACAATATCAATGCCCCGTGGAATAGTCATGGAGGTTACAGCAGCTTAGCAAGATGGTTTTAATGCCCCTTGGGAGAGTGGTGGAAGTCGAAGTGGAATGAAAAGACAATATCAATGCCCCTTGGAAGAGTGCTGGAGATTACAATGGAATAAAAAGACAATATCAATGCCTCTTGCAAGAGCTGTGGAGTTCAGAGTGGTTTTGTTATGATCTGCTACAGGGACTAAGGAAAGACAGGAGAACTGTCCCTACAATAGAACTAAACTAGATCCCTACGATGTAACGGGGAACCTGATCCTGCGATCAGACCCGCTAAAGTCCTCGGCTAGTCTGAACGAAGACCTATAGATGTGAGGGAGGGATCCCTACAAGAACTAGGGTCTGGGATAAGTTGGACACCTCCTAGCAGAAATAGTAGCAGTCAAAGACAAACACACAACAAAAAGCATAGAGGTCAGAAGACCTAGCAAAACTAACAGAGAACGGCAACAGAGCACCAAGCTAGCTCAAGAGTAGTAAATACAATGAAGTCCAGCAAGACCAGGAGGGCGGAGCCGGAATAAATAGGCAAAAATGGTTATGTGACCAGCAAGCTAAAAAAAACCTAACAGGAGAGTTCTAACAGTACCCCCTCTTCTAAGAGGATCCTCCGGATCCCCTAGGCCCAGGCTTACCAGGAAACCTCCTGTGAAACGCTCTGACAAGTCTGGAAGCAGAAACATCATCCGCCCTCATCCATGAGTTATCCTCAAGCCCGAAACCCTTCCAAGCGACGAGATACTGCAAACTCCCTCTATACCGTCTAGAATTTAGGATGCGGGAAATTTCATATTCCCCGTCCTCCACCACCGGAGGAACAGTGGCAGAGGCGTCACCATCAGACACATCAGCTTTTTTCAACAGAAAAACATGAAACACCGGGTTAATCTTCCAGGACGTAGGAACCTCCAACCTAACAGCAGATTGGTTAACTATCTGAAGCACCTTAAAGGGCCCTACGAACTTGGGACCCAATTTTTTAGAAGGAATCCTCAATCGCAGATTCTTAGAGAACAACCAAACCATGTCACCAACAGCAAACAAAACCTCTTGCCGTTTCCTATCAAAGTACCTCTTAGATTTTTTGTTAGCCTCCTGAAGATTACCACGCACATCCGTCCAAACTCTCTCCAAATCACCGGAAAAACTCTCCTCCTCAGGCACAGCCGAAACCAATTTGGAGAATGACCCAAAAGACGGATGTCTCCCAGAACAACAAAAAAAAGGCGAACACCCAGCAGAAGAGGATGTATGGTTGTTAAGAGCAAATTCAGCAAGTGGCAGAAACTCAGACCACCCCTCTTGATTGTCTGCCACAAAACAACGCAAGAACTGCTCAACATCCTGGCTCTTCCTTTCTGTCTGGCCATTAGACTCAGGATGATATCCAGATGAAAACGACAAATGAACTCCCAACCTGTCACAAAAGGCACGCCAAAAACGAGCCACGAACTGAGGTCCCCTATCAGAAACAATGTCAGTAGGAACACCATGTAGTCTGACAATTTCCTTGACAAAGGCCTTAGTGAGTGTCTTAGCGCAAGGCAGTTTGATGAAGGGAACCAAGTGACACATCTTGCTAAAACGGTCCACGACCACCCAGATGACCGTGAAACCTTGAGAGGGGGGAAGGTCAGTAATAAAGTCTGTAGCCAGATGTGTCCAAGGTGCACTAGGAACCTCCAGAGGGCAAAGCAACCCCGCAGCAGGAGCATGCGAAGACTTGGATCTAGCACACACAGTACATTGGCGCACCCACTTAATGACTTCCTTCTGCCATCCAGGTCACCAAAAACTGCGACCCACAAGTCTCTTGGTCTCAGAAATTCCTGGAGGACCTGCCAACCGAGACTCATGACACTCAACAAACAAATCTCTCCTAAAGGTCCTAGGCACAAACAATCTCCCATGGGGAGTGTTAGATGGGGCATTCTCCTGAGCTTTAAGAATCTCATCCTCCAAAACGGAGTCCAAAGCAGCAATCACAACACCTTCTTGTAAAATGCTCTCCTCTTCCTCCTCAACACCGACCATGGGAGAAAAGCTGCGAGACAAAGCATCCGCTTTAACATTCTTGGTACCCGGGATGTAAGTAACGGAAAAATTAAACCGCGAGAAAAAAAGTGCCCACCTAGCCTGATGGGCATTCAAGCGCTTGGCAGCATCAAGATAGATCAGATTTTTATGATCAGTGAAAACCTGAATGGGAAATTCAGCACCTTCCAAGAGGTGACGCCAGTGTTCAAATGCGAGTTTAATCGCCAGCAATTCCCGATTACCAATATCGTAATTAAGTTCAGTCTCAGAAATTTTTTTTGAAAAAAAGGCACAGGGATGTACTCCATCCTTGCTTTCCTGAGACAACACCGCACCGACCTCCACCGAAGAAGCATCAACCTCAACCAAAAACGGCTTAGTCACATCAGGCTGCATAAGGATGGGAGCAGAGGTGAACCTCTCCTTTAGAAACACAAAAGCTTCAATGGCCTCAGAAGTCCACTGAACCGCATTAGCACCTTTCCTGGTGAGATCGGTCAGCGGTTTGACAATAATAGAAAAATTTTTTATGAATTTTCTGTAAAAAATGGCGAAACCCAAAAACCACTGTATCGATTTCAAACCAATAGGCCTAGGCCATTCCTGAACAGCTTGAACTTTAACCGGGTCCATCTCAAAACCTTCACTGGAGATAATGTAGCCCAAAAAACTAATTCTCTGTACAGCGAACTCACATTTCTCCAGCTTAGCAAAAAGCGAATTGTCCATTAATAACTGTAATACCTCACGTACGCTCCGCCAATGAGACTCCAGATCAGGCGAATAAATCAGAATGTCATCCAAATACACAACCACATTTTTGCCGATTATAGGTCTAACGATGTCATTAATAAGATTCTGAAAAAATGCTGGAGCATTGGTAAGACCAAAAGGCATAACCAGATTCTCAAAATGACCCACAGGAGTGTTAAAAGCAGTCTTCCATTCATCACCCTCCTTCATGCGCAACAAATTGTATGCCCCCCGGAGATCAATTTTAGAGAACCACTTGGCTCCCACTAACTGGTTAAATAAATCAGGAATCAATGGCAGTGGGTAAGGATTGCGTACAGTAATTTTATTAATCTCACGAAAGTCCAGACAAGGACGTAAACCGCCATCTTTTTTTTTTACAAAAAAAATCCAACAGCCACAGGAGACTTGGAAGGCCTAATGTGACCGGCGGCCAAGCTTGTCTGTATGTATTCCTCCAAAGCCTTTCTCTCAGGAATAGTAAGATTAAATAAACGACTTTTAGGAAGAGTCGCTCCAGGGACAAATTCAATGGTACAATCATAGTCTCTATGGGGAGGCAAAATTTGTGACTCCTCCTCAGAAAAAACTCTCCAAAAATCCTGAATAGGTACAGGCAATTCCCCTTTATCCACAGCAGCAATACGTCCGTTACAACACTTGTCATAACACTTAGGGCTCCAGGACTTAATTTCATTGGTAGACCAATCCAGTACAGGATTGTGCAATTTTAACCAGGGTAACCCCAATCTTACTTGAGAAGGCAAATTATCCAATACCACCAAATCCAAATTTTCTTGGTGAATACCATTAATAGTGAGGGGAAATTCACAGACCTTATGAGTAACACTCTTCAAGGGAGAGCCATCAACAGAAACCACAGCAATAGGGGATGACAAAGTTTGAGGTTCTAATCTAAGTTTTTCCAAGAATCCCCCATCAATCACATTCCGAGTAGAACCACAATCCACAAATACCCGAAATTCAATTAATTCATCCTGAGCAGCCATAGTGGCAGATAGGAATACTCCCTTAGAATTTAAACAGGCAATACGGGCATAACTGACCATTTTTTTTTCTTTCTTCAAACGAAGCACACAGTTCTTAATAAAATGACCAGAATTTCCGCAATAGAAGCACAAGCCTTCAGAAAGCCTGCGATCTTTTTCCTGAGAGCGGGGTGGCATCGCCCCAATCTCCATCGGCTCTCCATTGTCAGCACAGACCCTCTCAAGACTCGGAGCTGACATAGCAGAGGATTTGCTCTCATTAACCCTTGCACGCAGTCTCCTGTCCACCCGTATAGCTAATTGCATAGCCTCCTGCAAGTTTCCATGTGTGGGATAAGCAATCAGTAAATCCTTAACCCTTTCACCTAGCCCTGCAAGAAACAAGCTTTTCAAAGCTGAATTGTTCCACCCCACCTGGGCAGACCACCAACGGAAGTGAGAACAATATTTTTCCACATTACCTGATCCCTGCCTCAAACGTCTCAATTCAGACTCAGCAGATGAGACACGATCAGGATCATCATACAACAAACCCAAAGCAGAAAAAAAACTATCCACTGATCTAAAGCACGGATCACTAGGTTGGAGAGAGTAGGCCCATCCCTGAGGATCTTTGCGCAAAAGTGACATTATGAACCCTATGCGGTGGATTCATCACCAGAGGATCCGGGTCTCAAACGAAAATACAATAAACAAGCATTTTTAAAAGAAAAAAAATCTTGTTGTTCGCCAAAAAATAAATCAGGCAGACGTACCTTTGGTTCCACAAAATGTGCTCCAGAACAGCTACTCACGTGTTGTTGGAGCTTGGCCACCTCCAGAGAGAGTCCCTGCAAGCGTTGAGCCAAATCTTGAACCGAGACCATGATGGAAAACTGGAGGTCTTTCCTTAGAGAAAATTTTTTTTTTTTTTTCTTTTAGGGCTGGACTTACTGTTATGATCTGCTACAGGGACTAAGGAAAGACAGGAGAACTGTCCCTACAATAGAACTAAACTAGATCCCTACGATGTAACGGGGAACCTGATCCTGCGATCAGACCCGCTAAAGTCCTTGGCTAGTCTGAACGAAGACATATAGATGTGAGGGAGGGATCCCTACAAGAACTAGGGATTGGGATAAGTTGGACACCTCCTAGCAGAAATAGTAGCAGTCAAAGACAAACACACAACAAAAAGCATAGAGGTCAGAATACCTAGCAAAACTAACAGAGAACAGCAACAGAGCACCAAGCTAGCTCAAGAGTAGTAAATACAATGAAGTCCAGCAAGACCAGGAGGGCGGAGCCGGATTAAATATGCAAAAATGGTCATGTGACCAGCAAACTAAAAAAAACCTAACAGGAGAGTTCTAACAGGTTTAAATTGACGGCTTTAATGCCCCTTGGAAGAGAAGTGGAGGTCACAGTAGCTTAATAAGACGGTTTTAATGCCACATGGTAAAGTGTTGGAGGTCGCAGTGGATGAAAAAGACACTATCAATGCCCCAAAGAAGAGTGGTGGATGTCGCAGTGGAATAAGAAGACAATATCAATGCCTCTTGGAAGAGTGGTGGAGGTTACAGTGGAAAAAAAAGACAATATCAATGCCCCGTGGAAGAGACGTGGAGGTCACAGTAGCTTAACAAGACGGTTTTAATGCCCCATGGAAGAGTGGTGAAGGTCACAGTTGATTAAAAAGACAATATCAATGCCCCTTGGAAGAGAGGTGGAGGTTGCAGTGGAATAAAAAGGCAATATCAATGCCCCGGGGAAGAGACGTGGAGGTCACAGTAGCTTAACAACACGGTTTTAATGGCCCTTGGAAGAGTGGTGGAGGTCGCAGTGGAATAAAAAGACAATATCATTGCCCCTTGGAAGAGTAGTGGAGGTCGTAGTGGAATAAAAAAACAATATCAATGCACCTTGGAAGAGTGGTGGAGGTAACAGTGGATTAAAAAGACAATATCAATGCCCTTTGGAAGAGCAGTGGAGTTTAGAGTAGTTAAACCAGACGGTTTTAATACCCATTGGAAGTGACGTGGAGGTCACAGTAGCTTAAAAAGATGTTTTTAATGCCCCTTGGAAAAATGGTGGAGGTCGAAGTGGATTAAAAAGACAATATAAATGCCCCTTGCAAGAGCTGTGGAGTTCAGAGTGGTTTAAATTGACTGCTTTAATGCCCCTTGGAAGATAAGTGGAGGTCACAGTAGCTTAATAAGATGGTTTTAATGCCACATGGAAAAGTGGTGGAGGTCGCAGTGGATTAAAAAGACAATATCAATGCCCCGAGGAAGAGTGGTGAAGGTTACAGTGGAAAAAAAAGACAATATCAATGCCCCGTGGAAGAGACGTGGAGGTCACAGTAGCTTAACAAGACGGTTTTAATGCCCCTTGGAAGAGTGGTGAAGGTCACAGTTGATTAAAAAGACAATATCAGTGCCCCCTGGAAGAGTGGTGGAGGATACAGTGGAATAAAAAGGCAATATCAATGCCTCGTGGAATTGACGTGGAGGTCAAAGTAGCTTAACAGCACGGTTTTAATGGCCCTTGGAAGAGTGGTGGAGGTCGCAGTTGATTAAAAAGACAATATAAGTGCCCCTTAGAAGAGTGGTGGAGGTTGCAGAGGAATAAAAAGACAATATAAATGCCCCTTGAAAGAGTGCTGGAGGTCACAGTGGAATAAAAAACAATATCAAAGCCCCTTGCAAGAGCTGTGGAGTTGAGAGTGGTTTAAATTGATTGTCTTAATGCCCCTTGGAAGAGTGGTGGAGGTCGAAGTGGATTAAAAAGACAATGTCAATGCTCCTTGATGTAGTGGTTGAAGTCTCAGTGGAATAAAAAGACAATATTAATGCCCCTTGGAAGAGTGTTGGAGGTTCCAGTGGAATAAAAAGGCAATATCAATGCCCTGTGGAAGAGACATGGAGGTCTCAGTAGCTTAACAAGACGGTTTTAATGCCCCTTGGAAGAGGGGTTGAGGTCGCAGTGGAAGAAAAAGACAATATCAATGCCCCTTGGAAGAGTGGTGGAGGTAACAGTGGATTAAAAAGACAATATCAATGTCCCTTGGAAGAGCAGTGGAGTTTATAGTAGTTAAACCAGATGGTTTTAATGCCCATTGGAAGTGACGTGGAGGTCACAGTAGATTAACAAGACTGTTTTAATGCCCCTTGGAAGAGTGGTGGAGCTCAAAGTGGATTAAAAAGACAATGTCAATGACCTTGAAGGAGTGGTTGAAGTCTCAGTGGAATAAAAAGACAATATCAGTGCCCCTTGGAAGAGTGTTTGAGGTTCCAGTGGAATAAAAAGACAATATCAATGCCCTGTGGAAGAGACATGGAGGTAACAGTAGCTTAACAAGACGGTTTAAATGTCCCTTGGAAGAGTGGTGGAGGTCGCAGTGGAATAAAAAGACAATATCAATGCCCCTTGGAAGACTGGTGGAGGATACAGTGGAATAAAAAGACAATATCAATGCCCCTTGGAAGATCTGTGGAGTTCAGATTGGTTTAACCATACGGTTTTAATGACCCTTGGAAGAGACGTGGAGGTCACAGTAGCTTAACAAGACGGTTTTATTGCCACATGGAAGAGTGGTGGAGGTTAGAGAGGAATAAAAAGACAATATCAATGCTCTGTGGAAGAGACGTGGATGTCACAGTAGCTTAACAAGATGGTTTTGATGCCCTTTGGAAGAGTGGTGGAGGTCGCAGAGGATTAAAAAGACAATATCAATGCCCTTTGGAAGAGTGGTGGAGGTCGCAGTGGAATAAAAATACAATATCAATGCCCCTTGGTAGAGTGATGGAGGTTACAGTGGAATTTAAAGACAACATCAATGCACCGTGGAAGAGATGTGGAGGTCACTGTAGCTTAACAAGACAGTTTTAATGCCCCTTGGAAGAATGGTGGAAGTCACAGTGGATTAAAAAGACAATATTAATGCCCCGTGGAAGACACGTGGAGGTCACAGTAGCTTAACAAGACAGTTTTAATGCCCCTTGGAAGAGTGGTGGAGGTCGCAGTGGAAAAAAATGACAATATCAATGCCCCTTGATAGAGTGGTGGAGGTTACAGTGAGATAAAAAGACAATATCAATGCCTCTTGAAAGAGCTATGGAGTTCAGAGTAGTTTAACCAGATGGTTTTAATGCCCCTTGGAAGAGTGGTGGAGGTCGCAGTGCATTAAAAAGACAATATCAATTCCCCTTGGAAGAATGGTGGAGGTCACAGTGGAATAAAAAGTCAATATCAATGCCCCGTGGAAGAGACATGGAGGTCACAGTAGCTTAACAAGATGGTTTTAATGCCCCTTGGAAGAGTGGTGAAGGTCACAGTTGATTAAAAAGACAATATCAATGCCCCTTGGAAGAGAGGTGGAGGTTGCAGTGGAATAAAAAGGCAATATCAATGCCCCGGGGAAGAGACGTGGAGGTCACAGTAGCTTAACAACACGGTTTTAATGGCCCTTGGAAGAGTGGTGGAGCTCGCAGTGGAATAAAAAGACAATATCATTGCCCCTTGGAAGAGTAGTGGAGGTCGCAGTGGAATAAAAAAACAATATCAATGCACCTTGGAAGAGTGGTGGAGGTAACAGTGGATTAAAAAGACAATATCAATGCCCTTTGGAATAGCAGTGGAGTTTAGAGTAGTTAAACCGGACGGTTTTAATACCCATTGGAAGTGACGTGGAGGTCACAGTAGCTTAAAAAGATATTTTTAATGCCCCTTGGAAAAATGGTGGAGGTCGAAGTGGATTAAAAAGAAAATATAAATGCCCCTTGCAAGAGCTGTGGAGTTCAGAGTGGTTTAAATTGACTGCTTTAATGCCCCTTGGAAGATAAGTGGAGGTCACAGTAGCTTAATAAGACGGTTTTAATGCCACATGGAAAAGTGGTGGAGGTCGCAGTGGATTAAAAAGACAATATCAATGCCCCGAGGAAGAGTGGTGAAGGTTACAGTGGAAAAAAAAACAATATCAATTCCCCGTGGAAGAGACGTGGAGGTTACAGTAGCTTAACAAGAGGGTTTTAATGCCCCTTGGAAGAGTGGTGAAGGTCACAGTTGATTAAAAAGACAATATCAGTGCCACCTGGAAGAGTGGTGGAGGATACAGTGGAATAAAAAGGCAATATCAATGCCCCGTGGAATTGACGTGGAGGTCAAAGTAGCTTAACAGCACAGTTTTAATGGCCCTTGGAAGAGTGGTGGAGGTCGCAGTTGATTAAAAAGACAATATAAATGCCCCTTAGAAGAGTGGTGGAGGTCGCAGAGGAATAAAAAGACAATATAAATGCCCCTTGAAAGAGTGCTGGAGGTCACAGTGGAATAAAAAACAATATCAAAGCCCCTTGCAAGAGCTGTGGAGTTGAGAGTGGTTTAAATTGATTGTCTTAATGCCCCTTGGAAGAGTGGTGGAGGTCGAAGTGGATTAAAAAGACAATGTCAATGCTCCTTGATGTAGTGGTTGAAGTCTCAGTGGAATAAAAAGACAATATTAATGACCCTTGGAAGAGTGTTGGAGGTTCCAGTGGAATAAAAAGGCAATATCAATGCCCTGTGGAAGAGACATGGAGGTCTCAGTAGCTTAACAAGACGGTTTTAATGCCCCTTGGAAGAGTGGTTGAGGTCGCAGTGGAATAAAAAGACAATATCAATGCCCCTTGGAAGAGTGGTGGAGGTAACAGTGGATAAAAAAGACAATATCAATGTCCCTTGGAAGAGCAGTGGAGTTTATAGTAGTTAAAACAGATGGTTTTAATGCCCATTGGAAGTGACGTGGAGGTCACAGTAGATTAACAAGACTGTTTTAATGCCCCTTGGAAGAGTGGTGGAGGTCAAAGTGGATTAAAAAGACAATGTCAATGACCTTGAAGGAGTGGTTGAAGTCTCAGTGGAATAAAAAGACAATATCAGTGCCCCTTGGAAGAGTGTTTGAGGTTACAGTGGAATAAAAAGACAATATCAATGCCCTGTGGAAGAGACATGGAGGTAACAGTAGCTTAACAAGACGGTTTAATTGTCCCTTGGAAGAGTGGTGGAGGTCGCAGTGGAATAAAAAGACAATATCAATGCCCCTTGGAGGAGTGGTGGAGGGTACAGTGGAATAAAAAGACAATATCAATGCCCCTTGGAAGATCTGTGGAGTTCAGATTGGTTTAACCATACGGTTTTAATGACCCTTGGAAGAGACGTGGAGGTCACAGTAGCTTAACAAGACGGTTTTATTGCCACATGGAAGAGTGGTGGAGGTTAGATTGCAATAAAAAGACAATATCAATGCCCTGTGGAAGAGACGTGGATGTCACAGTAGCTTAACAAGATGGTTTTAATGCCCTTTGGAAGAGTGGTGGAGGTCGCAGAGGATTAAAAAGACAATATCAATGCCCTTTGGAAGAGTGGTGGAGGTCGCAGTGGAATAAAAATACAATATCAATGCCCCTTGGTAGAGTGATGGAGGTTACAGTGAAATTTAAAGACAACATCAATGCCCCGTGGAAGAGATGTGGAGGTCACTGTAGCTTAACAAGACAGTTTTATTGCCCCTTGGATGAATGGTGGAAGTCACAGTGGATTAAAAAGACAATATTAATGCCCCGTGGAAGACACGTGGAGGTCACAGTAGCTTAACAAGACAGTTTTAATGCCCCTTGGAAGAGTGGTGGAGTTCGCAGTGGAAAAAAATGACAATATCAATGCCCCTTGAAAGAGTGGTGGAGGTTACAGTGAGATAAAAAGACAATATCAATGCCTCATGAAAGAGCTATGGAGTTCAGAGTAGTTTAACCAGATGGTTTTAATGCCCCTTGGAAGAGTGGTGGAGGTCGCAGTGCATTACAAAGACAATATCAATACCCCTTGGAAGAATGGTGGAGGTCACAGTGGAATAAAAAGACAATATCAATGCCCCTTGGAAGAGCTGTGGAGTTCAGAGTGGTTTAAACAGACGGTTTTAATGCCCCTTGGAAGAGATGTGGAGGTCACAGTAGCTTAACAAGACTGTTTTAATGCCTCTTGGAAGAGTGGTGGAGGTCGCAGTGGACTATAAAGACAATATCAATGCCCCTTAGAAGAGAGGTGGAAGTCGCAGCAGAATAAAAAGACAATATCAATACCCCTTGGAAGAGTGGTGGAGGATACAGTGGAATAAAAAGACAATATCAGTGCCCCGTGGAATAGACATGGACGTTACAGTAGCTAAACAAGATGTTTTTAATGCATCTTGGGAGAGAGGTGGAAGTCGTACTGGAATAAAAAGACAATATCAATGCCCCTTGAAAGAGTGCTGTAGGTTTCAGTGGAGTAAAAAGACAATATCAATGTCTTTTGCAAGAGCTGTGGAGTTCAGAGTGGTTTAAATTGACTATTTTACTACACCTTGGAGGAGACGTGGCGGTCACAGGAGCTTAACAATGCGGTTTTAATGTCCCTTGGAAGAGTGGTGGAGGTCGCAGTGGATTAAAAAGACAATATCAATGCCACTTGGAAGAGTGGTGAAGGTCCCAGTGGAATAAAAAGACAATATCAATGCCCCTTGGAAGAGTGGTGGAGGTTACAGTGGAATAAAAAGACAATATCAATGCCCCGTGAAAGAGACGTGGAGGTCACAGTAGCTTAACAAGACGGTTTTAATGCCCTTTGGAAGAGAGGTGGAAGTTGCAGTGGAATAAATAGACAATATCAATGCCCCTTGAAAGAGTGCTGGAGGTTACATTGGAATAAAAAGACAATAGCAATGCCCCTTGCAAGAGCTGTGGAGTTCAGAGTGGTTTAAATTGACAGTTTTAATGCCCCTTGGAAGGGACGTGGAGGTGACAGTAGCTTAACAAGACGGTTTTAATGCCCCTTGGAAGTGTGGTGGAGGTCGCAGTGGATTAAAAAGACAATATGAATGCCCCTTGGAAGAGTGGTGGAGGTAGCAGTGGAATAAAAAGACAATATCAAAGCCCCTTGAAAGAGTGGTGGAGGTTACAGTTGAATAAAAAGACAATATCAATGCCCCTTGCAAGAGTGATGGAGGTTACAGTGGAATAAAAAGACAATATCAATGACCCTTGGAACAGTGGTGGAGGTTACAGTTAAATAAAAAGACAATATCAATGCCCCGTGGAAGAGTGGTGGAGTTCGCAGTGGAATAAAAAGACAATATCAATGCCCCTTGGACGAGTGGTGGAGGTTACAGTGGAATAAAAAAAAAAATTTTGATGCCCCTTGGAAGAGACGAGGAGGTCACAGTAGCTCAACAAGACGGTTTTAATGCCTCTTGGAGGACGGTGAATGTCGCAGTGGAATAAAAAGACAATATCAATGCCCCTTGGAAGAGTGATGGAGTTTACAGTGGAAAAAAAAGACAATAATAATGCCCCTTGGAAGAGATGTGGAGTTCAAAGTGGTATAACCAGACGGTTTTAACGCTCCTTGGTAGAGACGTGGAGGTCACCGTAACATAACAAGACGGTTTTAATGCCCCTTGGAAGAGTGGTGGAGGTCGCAGTGGAATGAAAAAACAATATCAATGCCCCTTGGAAGATTGGTGGAGGTTACAGTGGAATAAAAAGACAATATCAATGCCCCGTGGAAGAGATGTGGAGGTCACTGTAGCTTAAAAATATGGTTTTAATGCCCCTTGGAAGAGTGGTGGAAGTAGCAGTGGAATTAAAAAACAATGTCAATGCCCCTTGGAAGAGTGGTGGAGGTTAGAGTGGAATAAAAAGACAATACAAATGCCCCTTGGAAGAGCTGTGGAGTTCAGAGTGGTTTAACCAGATGGTTTTAATGCCCCTTGGAAGAGAAGTCGACGTCACAGTAGCATAACAAAACGGTTTTAATGCCCCTTGGAAGAGTGGTGGAATTCGCAGTGGATTAAAAAGACAATATCAATGCCCCTTGGAAGAGTGGTGGAGGTCGCAGTCGAATAAATAGACAATATCAATGCCCCGTGGAAGGGACGTGGAGGTCACAGAAGCTTAACAAGACTGTTTTAATGCCCCTTGGAAGAGTGGTGGAGGTTGCAGGGAATTAAAAAGACAATAACAATGCCCATTGGCAGAGTGGTGGAGGTCGCAGTGCATTAAAAAGACAATATCAATACCCCTTGGAAGAATGGTGGAGGTTACAGTGGAATAAAAAGACAATATCAATGCCCCTTGGAAGAGCTGTGGTGTTCAGAGTGGTTTAACCAGACGGTTTTAATGCCCCTTGGAAGAGATGTGGAGGTGACAGTAGCTTAACAAGACTGTTTTAATGTCTCTTGGAAGAATGGTGGAGGTAGCAGTGGATTAAAAAGACAATATCAATGCACCTTAGAAGAGAGGTTGAAGTCGCAGTGGAATAAAAAGACAATTTCAATGCCCCGTGGAATATACGTGGTGGTCACAGTAGCTTAACAAGACTGGTTTAATGCCCTTGGAAGAGTGGTGGAGGTCGCAGTGGAATAAAAAGACAATATCAAAGCCCCTTGAAAGAGTGGTGGAGGTTACAGTTGAATAAAAAGACAATATCAATGCCCCTTGCAAGAGTGATGGAGGTTACAGTGGAATAAAAAGACAATATCAATGCCCCGTGGAAGAGTGGTGGAGGTTAGAGTGGAATAAAAGACAATATCAATGCCCCGTGGAAGAGTTGTGGAGGTCACTGTAGCTTAACAAGATGGTCTTAATGCCGCTTGGAAGAGGGGTGGAGGTCGCAGTGGAATATAAAGACAATGTCAATGCCCCTTGGAAGAGTGGTGGAGGTTAGAGTGGAATAAATAGACAATACCAATGCTCCTTGGAAGAGCTGTAGAGTTCAGAGTGGTTTAAATTGACGGTTTTAATGCCCCTTGGAAGAGACGTGGAGGTCACAGTGGATTAAAAAGACAATATCAATGCCCCTTGGAAGAGTGGTCGTGGTCGCAGTGGATTAAAAAGACAATATCTATGCCCCTTGAAAGAGTGGTGGAGTTCGCAGTGGAATAAAAAGACAATATCAATGCACCGGGGAAGGGACGAGGAGGTCACAGTAGCTTAACAAGACGGTTTTAATGCACCTTGGAAGAGAGGTGGAGGTCGCAGTTGCTTAAAAAGACAATATCAAGGCCACTTGGAAGAGTCGTGGAGATCGCAGTGGATTAAAAAGTCAATATCAATGCCCCTTGGAAGAGTGGGGGAGGATACAGTCGAATAAAAAGACAATATCAATGCTCCTTGGAAGAACTGTGGAGTACAGAGTGGTTTAACCAGACGGTTTTATTGCCCCTTGTAAGAGACGTAGAGGTCACAGTAGCTTATCAAGACTGTTTTAATGCCCCTTGGAAGAGTGGTGAAGGTCGCAGTGGTTTAAAAAGACAATATCACTGCCCCTTAGAAGATTGGTGACGGTTACATTGGAATAAAAAGACAATATCAATGCCCCGTGGAAGACTCATGGAGGTTACAGCAGCTTAACAAGATGGTTTTAATGCCCCTTGGGAGAGTGGTGGAAGTCGAAATGGAATGAAAAGACAATATCAATGCCCCTTGGAAGACTGCTGGAGATTACAATGGAATAAAAAGACAATATCAATGCCTCTTGCAAGAGCTGTGGAGTTCAGAGTGGTTTAAATTGACGGCTTTAATGCCCCTTGGAAGAGAAGTGGAGGTCACAGTAGCTTAATAAGACGGTTTTAATGCCACATGGAAAAGTGGTGGAGGTCGCAGTGGATTAAAAAGACAATATCAATGCCCCGAAGAAGAGTGGTGGATGTTGTAGTGGAATAAAAAGACAGTTTCAATGCCTCTTGGAAGAGTGGTGGAGGTTACAGTGGAAAAAAAAGACAATATTAATGCCCCGTGGAAGAGACGTGGAGGTCACAGTAGCTTAACAAGACGGTTTTAATGCCCCTTGGAAGAGTGGTGAAGGTCACAGTTGATTAAAAAGACAATATCAATTCCCCTTGGAAGAGAGGTGGAGGTTGCAGTGGAATAAAAAGGTAATATCAATGCCCCGGGGAAGAGACATGGAGGTCACCGTAGCTTAACAACACGGTTTTAATGGCCCTTGGAAGAGTGGTGAAGGTCGCAGTGGTATAAAAAGACAATATCATTGCCCCTTGACAGAGTAGTGGAGGTCGCAATGGAATAAAAAAACAATATCAATGCCCCTTGGAAGAGTGGTGGAGGTAACAGTGGATTAAAAAGACAATATCAATGCCCATTGGAAGAGCAGTGGAGTTTAGAGTAGTTAAACCAGACGGTTTTAATGCCCACTGGAAGTCACGTGGAGGTCACAGTAGCTTAAAAAGATGTTTTTAATGCCCCTTGGAAAAGTGATGGAGGTCGAAATGGATTAAAAAGACAATATCAATGCCCCTTGGAAGAGTGGTGGAGTTGGCAGTGGAATAAAAAGACAATATCAATGCCCCTTGGAAGAGTGGTGGAGTTCATAGTGGTTTAACCAGACGGTTTTAATGCCCCTTGGAAGAGACGTGGAGGTCACAGTAGCTTAAAAAGACTGTTTTAATGCCCCTTGGAAGAGTGGTGGAGGTCGCAGTGGATTAAAAAGACAATATAAATGCCCCTTAGAAGAGAGGTGGAAGTCGCAGTGGAATAAAAAGACAATGTCAATGCCTCTTGGAAGAGTGGTGGAGGATATAGAGGAATAAAAAGACAATATCAATGACCCGTGGAATAGACATGGACGTGACAGTAGTTTAACAAGATGGCTTTAATGCCCCTTGGAAGAGTGGTGGAGGTTGTACTGGATTAAAAAGACAATATCACTGCACATTGGAAGAGTGGTAAAGGTCGCAGAGGAATGAAAAGACGAAATCAAAGCCCCATGGAAGAGTTGTGGAGGTCACTGTAGCTTAACAAGATGTTCTTAATGCCCCTTGGAAGAGTGGTGGAGGTCGCAGTGGAATAAATAGACAATGTCAATGCCCTTTGGAAGAGTGGTGGAGGTTACAGTGGAATAAAAAGACAATGCCAGTGCTCCTTGGAAGAGCTGTGGAGTTCAGAGTGGTTTAATTTGACGGTTTTAATGCCACTTGGAAGAGACGTGGAGGTCACAGTGGATTAAAAATACAACATCAATGCCCCTTGGAAGAGTGGTGGAGGTCGCAGTGGATTAAAAAGACAATATCAATGCCCCTTGGATGAGTGGTGGAGGTGGCAGTGGAATAAAAAGTCAATATCAATGCCCAGTGAAAGGGACGTGGAGGTCACAGTAGCTTCACAAGACGGTTTTAATGACCCTTGGAAGAGAGGTGGAGGTCGCAGTTGATTAAAAAGACAATATCAATGCCCCTTGGAAGAGTGGTGGAGGTCGCAGTGGAATAAAAAGATAATTTAAATGCCCCGTGAAAGGGACGTGGAGGTCACAGTAGCTTCACAAGACGGTTTTAATGCCCCTTGGAAGAGAGGTGGAGGTTGCAGTTGATTAGAAAGACAATATCAATGACCTTGGAAGAGTGCTGTAGGTTACAGTGGAGTAAAAATACAATATCAATGCTTCTTGCAAGAGCTGTGAAGTTCAGAGCGGTTTAAATTGACTGTTTTAATGTACCTTGGAAGAGACGTGGAGTTCACAGTAGCTTAACAAAACGGTTTTAATGCCTCTGGGAAGAGTGGTGGAGGTTGCAGAGGATTAAAAAGGCAATATCAATGCCACTTGGAAGAGTGGTGAAGGTCCCAGTGGAATAAAATGACTATATCAATGCCCCTTGGAAGAGTGGTGGAGGTTACAGTAGAATAAAAAGACAATATCAATGCCCCTTGGAAGAGTGGTGGAGGTTACAGTGGAATAAAAAGACAATATCAATGCCCCTTGGAAGAGTGGTGGAGGTTACAGTGGAATAAAAAGACAATATCAATGCCTCTTGGAAGAGCTGTGGAGTTCAGAGTGTTTTAACCAGACGGTTTTAATGCCCCTTGGAAGAGACGTGGAGGTCACAGTAGCTTAACAAGACGGTTTTAATGCCCCTTGGAAGAGTGATGGAGGTTACAGTCGAATAAAAAGACAATATCAATGCCTTTTGTAAGAGCTGTGGAGTTCAGAGTGGTTTAACCAGACGGTTTTAATGCCCCTTGGAAGAGACGTGGAGGTCACAGTAGCTTATCAAAACTGTTTTAATGCCCCTTGGAAGATTGGTGGAGGGCGCAGTGGATTAAAAAGACAATATCAATGCCCCTTAAAAGAGTGGTGGAGGTCGCAGTGGAATAAAAAGACAATATCAATGCCCCTTGGAAGAGTGGTGGAGGTAACATTGGAATAAAAAGACAATATCAATGACCCTTGGAAGATTGGTGGAGGTCGCAGTGGAATAAAAAGACAATATTAATTCCCCTTGGTAGAGTGGTGGAGGTCGCAGTAAAATAAAAAGACAATATCAATGCCCCTTGGAAGAGCGGTGGAGGTTACAGTGGAATAAAAAGACAATATCAATGCCCCTTGGAAGAGCTGTGGAGTTCACAGTTGTTTAACCAGAAGGTTTTAAGGCACCGTGGAATAGATGTGGAGGTCACAGTGGCTAAACAAGACGGTTTTAATGCTTCTTGGAAGAGAGATGGAGGTCGCAGTTGATTAAAAAGACAAAATCAGTGCCCCTTGGAAGAGTGGTGGAGGTTACAGTGGAATAAAAAAACAATATCAATGCCTCTTGCAAGAGCTGTGGAGTCCAGAGTGGTTTAAATTGACAATTTTAATGCCCCTTGGAAGAGAAGTGGAGGACACAGCAGCTTAACAAGACGGTTTTAATGCCCCTTGGAAGAGTGGTGGAGGTCGCAGTGGATTAAAAAGACATTATCGATGCCCCTTGGAAGAGTGGTGGAGGTCTCAGTGGAATAAAAAGAATATATCAATGCACCTTAGAAGAGTGGTGGAGGTTAGAGTGGAAAAAAAAGACAATATCAATGTTCCTTGGAAGAAGGGTGAAGGTTGCAGTGGAATAAAAAGACAATATCAATGCCCCATGGAAGGGACGTCGAGGTCACAGTAGCTTAACAAGACAGTTTTAATGCCCCTTGGAAGAATGGTGGAGGTCGCAGTGGAAAAAAAGACAATATCAATGCCACTTGGAAGAGTGATGGAGGTTACAGTTGAACAAAAAGACAATATCAATGCTTCTTGGAAGAGCTGTGGAGTTCAGAGTGGTTTAACCATGCGGATTTAATGCCCCTTGGAACAGAAGTGGAGGTCACAGAAGCTTATCAAGACTGTTTTAAAGCCCCTTGGAGGAGTGGTAGAGGTCGCAGTGGATTAAAGGCAATATCAATGCCCCTTGGAAGAGTGGTGGAGGTTACAGTGGAATAAAAAGACAATATCAATGTCCCTTGGAAGAATGGTGGAGATTACATTCGATTAAAAAGACAATATCAATGCCCCTTGGAAGAGTGGTGGAGGTTCCAATTAAATAAAAAGACAATATCAATGCCCCTTGGAAGAGACGTGGAGGTCACAGTGGAATAAAAAGACAATATTAATGCCCTTTGGAAGAGTGGTGAAGGTCGCAGTGGAATAAAAAGACAATATCAATGCCCCGTGAAAGGAACGTGGAGGTCACAGTAGCTTCACAAGGTGGTTTTAATGCCCCTTGGAAGAGTGATGAAGGTCCCAGTGGAATAAAAAGACAATATCAATGCCCCTTGGAAGAGTGGTGGAGGTTACAGTGGAATAAAAAGACAATATCAATGCCCCGTGAAAGAGACGTGGAGGTCACAGTAGCTTAACAAGACGGTTTTAATGCCCTTTGGAAGAGAGGTGGAAATTGCAGTGGAATAAAAAGACAATATCAATGCCCCTTGGAAGAGTGCTGGAGGTTACATTGGAATAAAAAGACAATAGCAATGACCCTTGCAAGAGCTGTGGATTTCAGAGTGGTTTAAATTGACAGTTTTAATGCCCCTTGCAAGGGACGTGGAGGTGACAGTAGCTTAAAAAGACCGTTTTAATGCCCCTTGGAAGAGTGGTGGAGGTCGCAGTGGATTAAAAAGACAATATGAATGCCCCTTGGCAGAGTGTTGGAGGTCGCAGTGGAATAAAAAGACAATATCATTGCCCCTTGAAAGAGTGGTGGAGGTTACAGTGGAATAAAAAGACAATATCAATGCCCCTTGCAAGAGTGATGGAGGTTACAGTGGAATAAAAAGACAATATCAATGTCCCATGGAACAGTGGTGGAGGTTACAGTTAAATAAAAAGACAATATCAATGCCCCGTGGAAGAGATGTAGAGGTCACAATAGCTTATCAAGACTGTTTTAATGCTCCTTGGAAGAGTGTTGGAGGTCGCAGTGGATTAAAAAGACAATATCAATGAGCCTTGGAAGATTGGTGGAGGTCGCAGTGGATTAAAAAGACAATATGAATGCCCCTTGGAAGAGTGATGGAGCTTACAGTGGAATAAAAAGACAATAATAATGCCCCTTGGAAGAGATATGGAGTTCAAAGTGGTATAACCAGACGGTTTTAATGCTCCTTGGTAGAGACGTGGAGGTCATAGTAACATAACAAGACGGTTTTAATGCCCCTTGGAAGAGTGGTGGAGGTCGCAGTGGAATAAAAAAACAATATCAATGCCCCTTGGAAGATTGGTGGAGGTTACAGTGGAATAAAAAGACAATATCAATGCCCCGTGGAAGAGATGTGGAGGTCACTGTAGCTTAAAAATATGGTTTTAGTGCCCCTTGGAAGAGTGGTGGAGGTTACAGTGGAATAAAAAGACAATATCAATGACCGTTGGAACAGTGGAGGAGGTCGCAGTGGAATAAAAAGACAATATTAATTCCCCTTGGAAGAGTGGTGGAGATCGCAGTAAAATAAAAAGACATTATCAATGCCCCTTGGAAGAGTAGTGGAGGTTACAGAGGAATAAAAAGACAATATCAATGCCCCTTGTAAGAGCTGTGGAGTTCACAGTGGTTTAACCAGAAGGTGTTAAGGCACCGTGGAATAGACGTGGAGGTCACAGTAGCTAAACAAGATGGTATTAATGCTTCTTGGAAGAGAGATGGAGGTCGCAGTGGATTAAAAAGACAAAATCAGTGCCCCTTGGAAGAGTGGTGGAGGTTACAGTGGAATAAAAAAACAATATCAATGCCTCTTGCAAGAGCTGTGGAGTCCAGAGTGGTTTAAATTGACAAGTTTAATGACCCTTGGAAGAGAAGTGGAGGTCACAGCAGCTTAACAAGACGGTTTTAATGCCCCTTGGAAGAGTGGTGGAGGTCGCAGTGGAATAAAAAGAAAATATCAATGCACCTTAGAAGAGTGGTGGAGGTTAGAGTGGAAAAAAAAGACAATATCAATGTTCCTTGGAAGAAGGGTGAAGGTTGCAGTGGAATAAAAAGACAATATCAATGTCCCTTGGAAGAGTGGTGGAGGTCGCAGTGGATAAAAAAGACAATATCAATGCCCCTTGGAAGAGTGGTGGAGGACGCATTGGAATAAAAAGACAATATCAATGCCCCATGGAAGGGACGTCGAGGTCACAGTAGCTTAACAAGACAGTTTTAATGCCCCTTGGAAGAATTGTGGAGGTCGCAGTGGAAAAAAAAGACAATATCAATTCCACTTGGAAGAGTGGTGGAGGTTACAGTTGAACAAAAAGACAATATCAATGCTTCTTGGAAGAGCTGTGGAGTTCAGAGTGGTTTAACCATGCGGATTTAATGCCCCTTGGAACAGAAGTGGAGGTCACAGAAGCTTATCAAGACTGTTTTAAAGCCCCTTGGAGGAGTGGTAGAGGTCGCAGTGGATTAAAAAGGCAATATCAATGCCCCTTGGAAGAGTGATGGAGGTTACAGTGGAATAAAAAGACAATATCAATGTCCCTTGGAAGAATGGTGGAGATTACATTCGATTAAAAAGACAATATCAATGCCCCTTGGAAGAGTGGTGGAGGTTCCAATTAAATAAAAAGACAATATCAATGCCCCTTGGAAGAGACGTGGAGGTCACACTGGAATAAACAGACAATATTAATGCCCTTTGGAAGAGTGGTGAAGGTCGCAGTGGAATAAAAAGACAATATCAATGCCCCGTGAAAGGAACGTGGAGGTCACAGTAGCTTCACAAGATGGTTTTAATGCCCCTTGGAAGAGAGGTGGAGGTCGCAGTTGATTAAAAAGACAATATCAATGCCCCTTGGAAGAGTGGTGGTGGTCTCAGTGGAATGAAAAGCAATATCAATGCCCCGTGAAAGGGACGTGAAGGTCACAGTAGCTTCACAAGACGGTTTTAATGCCCCTTGGAAGAGAGGTGGAGGTTGCAGTTGATTAAAAAGACAATAACAATACACTTGGAAGAGTGCAGAAGGTTACAATGGAATAAAAAGACATTGTCAATGCCCCTCGGAAGAGCTGTGGAGCTCAGAGCGGTTTAATCAGACGGTTTTAATGCCCCTTGGAAGAGACTTGGAGGTCACAGTAGCTTAAGAAGACGGATTTAATGCCCCCTGGAACAGTGGTGGAGGTCACAGTGGAATAAAAATACAATATCAATGCCCCTTGAAAGAGTGGTGGAAGTTACAGTGAAATAAAAAGACAATATAAATGCCCCTTGGAAGAGCTGTGGAGTACAGAGTGGTTTAACCAAAAGGTTTCAGTGCCCCTTGGAAGAGACATGGAGGTCACAGTAGCTTAACAAGACGGTTTTAATGTCCCTTGGAAGAGTGGTGGAGGTCGCAGTGGATTAAAAGACAATATCATTGAACCTGGGAAGAGTGGTGGAGGTCGCACTGGAATAAAAAGACAATATCAATGCCCCTTGTAAGAGTGGTGGAGGTTACAGTGGAATAAAAAGGCAATGTCAATGCCTCTTGGAAGAGTGGTGGAGGTTACAGTGGCATAAAAAGACAATATCAATGCCCCGAGGAAGAGACGTGAACATCACAGTAGCTTAACAAGATGGTTTTAATGCTCCTTGGCAGAGTGGTGGAGGTCGCAGTGGAATAAAAAGACAATAACAATGCCCCTTAGAAGAGTGGTGGAGGTCGCAGTGGAATAAAAAGACAATATCAATTCCCCTTGGAAGAGATGTGGTGGTCGCAGTGGAATAAAAAGACAATATCAATGCCTCGTGGAAGAGACTTGGAGGTCACAGTAGCTTAACAAGATGGTTTTAATGCCCCTTGGAAGAGAGGTGGAGGTCGCAGTGGAATAAAAAGACAATATCAATGCCCCTTGGAAGAGTGGTGGAGGTTACATTGGAATAAAAAGACAATATCAATGACCCTTGGAACAGTGGTGGAGGTCGCAGTGGAATAAAAAGACAATAATAATGCCCCTTGGCAGAGTGGTTGAGGTCGCAGTAAAATAAAAAGACAATATCAATGCCCCTTGGAAGAGCTGTGGAGTTTACAGTGGTTTAACCAGAAGGTTTTAAGGCACCGTGGAATAGACGTGTAGGTCACAGTAGCTAAACAAAATGGTTTTAATGCTTCTTGGCAGAGTGATGGAGGTCGCAGTGGATTAAAAAGACAAAATCAATGCCCCTTGGAAGAGTGGTGGAGGTGACAGTGGAATAAAAAGACAATATCAATGCCTCTTGCAAGAGCTGTGGAGTTCAAAGTGGTTTAAATTGACGTTTTTAATGCCCCTTGGTAGAGACGTGGAGGTCACAGGAGCTTAACAAGACGGTTTTAATGCCCCTTGGAAGAGTGGTGGAAGTCGCAGTGGAATGAAAAGACAATATCAATGCCCCTTGGAAGAGTGCTGGAGATTACAGTGGAATTAAAGGACAATATCAATGCCTCTTGCAAGAGCTGTGGAGTTCAGAGTGGTTTAAATTGACAGCTTGTAAATTGACCCTTGGAAGATAAGTGGAGGTCACAGTAGCTTAACAAGACGGTTTTAATGCCACATGGAAAAGTGGTGGTGGTCGCAGTGGATTAAAAAGACAATATCAATGCCCCGAGGAAGAGTGGTGAAGGTCCCAGTGGAAAAAAAGACAATATCAATGCCCCGTGGAAGAGACGTGGAGGTCAAAGTAGCTTAACAAGATGGTTTTAATGCCCCTTGGAAGGGTGGTGAAGGTCACAGTTGATTAAAAAGACAATATCAATGCCCCCTGGAAGAGTGGTGGAGGATACAGTGGAATAAAAAGGCAATATTAATGCCCCGTGGAATTGACGTGGAGGTCAAAGTAGCTTAACAGCACGGTTTTAATGGCCCTTGGAAGAGTGGTGGAGGTCGCAGTTGATTAAAAAGACAATATAAATGCCCCTTAGAAGAGTGGTGGAGGTCTCAGAGGAATAAAAAGACAATATCAATGCCCCTTGGAAGAGTAGTGGAGGTTGCAGTGGAATAAAAAAACAATATCAATGCCCCTTGGAAGGGTGGTGGAGGTAAAAGTGGATTAAAAAGACAATATCAATGCCTCTTGGAAGAGCAGTGGAGTTTATAGTAGTTAAACCAGACGGTTTTAATGCCCATTGGAAATTACGTGGATGTCACAGTAGCTTAAAAAGACGTTTTTAATGACCCTTGGAAAAATGATGGAGGTCGCAGTTGATTAAAAATACAATATCAATGCCCCTTGGAAGTGTGGTGGAGGTGGCAGTGGAATAAAAAGACAATATCAATGCCCCTTGGAAGAGTGGTGGAGTTTACAGTGGAATGGAAAGACAATATCAATGCCCCGTGAAAGAGACGTGGATGTCACAGTAGCTTAACAAGTCCGTTTTAATGTCCCTTGGAAGAGAGGTGAAAGTCGCAGTGGAATAAAAAGACAATATCAATGCCCCTTGGAAGAGTGCTGGAGCTCACAGTGGAATAAAAAACAATATCAAAGCCCCTTGCAAGAGCTGTGGAGTTGAGAGTGGTTTAAATTGACGTTTTTAATGCCCCTTGGAATAGACGTGGAGGTCACAGTAGATTAACAAGATTGTTTTAATGCCCCTTGGAAGAGTGGTGGAGGTCGAAGTGGATTAAAAAGACAATGTCAATGCTCCTTGATGTAGTCATTGAAGTCTCAGTGGAATAAAAAGACAATATTAATGCCCCTTGGAAGAGTGTTGGAGGTTCCAGTGGAATAAAAAGGCAATATCAATGCCCTGTGGAAGAGACATGGAGGTCTCAGTAGCTTAACAAGACGGTTTTAATGCCCCTTGGAAGAGACGTGGAGGTCACAGCAGATTAACAAGACTGTTTTAATGCCCCTTGGAAGAGTGGTGGAGGTCGATGTGGATTAAAAAGACAATGTCAATGACCTTGAAGGAGTGATAGAAGTCTCAGTGGAATAAAAAGACAATATCAGTGCCCCTTGGAAGAGTGTTTGAGGTTCCAGTGGAATAAAAAGACAATATCAGTGCCCTGTGGAAGAGACATGGAGGTAACAGTAGCTTAACAAGAAGGTTTTAATGTCCCTTGGAAGAGTGGTGGAGGTCGCAGTGGAATAAAAAGACAATATCAATGCCCCTTGGAAGAGTGGTGGAGGATACAGTGGAGTAAAAAGACAATATCAATGCCCTTTGGAAGATCTGTGGAGTTCAGATTGGTTTAACCATACGGTTTAAAGGCCCCTTGGAAGAGACGTGGAGGTCACAGTAGCTTAACAAGACGGTTTTTTTGCCACATGGAAAAGTGGTGGAGGTTAGAGTGGAATAAAAAGACAATATCAATGCCCTGTGGAAGAGACGTGGAGGTCACAGTAGCTTAACAAGATGGTTTTAATGCCCTTTGGAAGAGTGGTGGAGGTCGCAGTGGATTAAAAAGACAATATCAATGCCCTTTGGAAGAGTGGTGGAGGTCGCAGTGGAATAAAAATACAATATCAATGCCCCTTGGTAGAGTGATGGAGGTTACAGTGGTATTTAAAGACAACATCAATGTCCAGTGGAAGAGATGTGGAGGTCACTTTAGCTTAACAAGACAGTTTTAATGCCCCCTGAAAGAATGGTGGAAGTCACAGTCGATTAAAAAGACAATATTAATGCCCCGTGGAAGACACGTGGAGGTCACAGTAGCTTAACAAGACAGTTTTAATGCTCCTTGGAATAGTGGTGGAGGTCGCAGTGGAATAAAATGACAATATCAATGCCCCTTGAAAGAGCTATGGAGTTCAGAGTAGTTTAACAAGATGGTTTTAATGCCCCTTGGAAGAGTGATGGAGGTCGCAGTGCATTAAAAAGACAATATCAATACCCCTTGGAAGAATGGTGGAGGTTACAGTGGAATAAAAAGACAATATCAATGCCCCTTGGAAGAGCTGTGGAGTTCAGAGTGGTTTAACCAGACGGTTTTAATGCCCCTTGGAAGAGATGTGGAGGTCACGATAGCTTAACAAGACTGTTTTAATGTCTCTTGGAAGAGTGGTGGAGGTCGCAGTGGATTAAAAAGACAATATCAATGCCCCTTAGAAGAGAGGTGGAAGTCGCAGTAGAATAAAAAGACAATATCAATACCCCTTGGAAGAGTGGTGGAGGATACAGTGGAATAAAAAGACAATATCAGTGCCCCGTGGAATAGACATGGACGTTACAGTAGCTAAACAAGATGCTTTTAATGCACCTTGGGAGAGAGGTGGAAGTCGTAGTGGAATAAAAAGACAATATCAATGCCCCTTGAAAGAGTGCTGTGGGTTTCAGTGGAGTAAAAAGACAATATCAATGTCTCTTGCAAGAGCTGTGGAGTTCAGAGTGGTTTAAATTGACTATTTTACTACACCTTGGAAGAGACGTGGGGGTCACAGTAGCTTAACAATGCGGTTTTAATGCCCCTTGGAAGAGTAGTGGAGGTCGCAGTGGATTAAAAAGACAATATCAAAGCCACTTGGAAGAGTGATGAAGGTCCCAGTGGAATAAAAAGACAATATCAATGCCCCTTGGAAGAGTGGTGGAGGTTACAGTGGAATAAAAAGACAATATCAATGCCCCGTGAAAGAGACGTGGAGGTCACAGTAGCTTAACAAGACGGTTTTAATGCCCTTTGGAAGAGAGGTGGAAATTGCAGTGGAATAAAAAGACAATATCAATGCCCCTTGGAAGAGTGCTGGAGGTTACATTGGAATAAAAAGACAATAGCAATGACCCTTGCAAGAGCTGTGGAGTTCAGAGTGGTTTAAATTGATGGTTTTAATGCCCCTTGGAAGGGACGTGGAGGTGACAGTAGCTTAAAAAGACCGTTTTAATGCCCCTTGGAAGAGTGATGGAGGTTACAGTGGAATAAAAAGACAATATCAATGTCCCATGGAACAGTGGTGGAGGTTACAGTTAAATAAAAAGACAATATCAATGCCCCGTGGAAGAGATGTGGAGGTCACAATAGCTTATCAAGACTGTTTTAATGCTCCTTGGAAGAGTGTTGGAGGTCGCAGTGGATTAAAAAGACAATATCAATGAGCCTTGGAAGATTGGTGGAGGTCGCAGTGGATTAAAAAGACAATATGAATGCCCCTTGGAAGAGTGATGGAGCTTACAGTGGAATAAAAAGACAATAATAATGCCCCTTGGAAGAGATATGGAGTTCAAAGTGGTATAACCAGACGGTTTTAATGCTCCTTGGTAGAGACGTGGAGGTCATAGTAACATAACAAGACGGTTTTAATGCCCCTTGGAAGAGTGGTGGAGGTCGCAGTGGAATAAAAAAACAATATCAATGCCCCTTGGAAGATTGGTGGAGGTTACAGTGGAATAAAAAGACAATATCAATGCCCCGTGGAAGAGATGTGGAGGTCACTGTAGCTTAAAAATATGGTTTTAGTGCCCCTTGGAAGAGTGGTGGAGGTTACAGTGGAATAAAAAGACAATATCAATGACCGTTGGAACAGTGGAGGAGGTCGCAGTGGAATAAAAAGACAATATTAATTCCCCTTGGAAGAGTGGTGGAGATCGCAGTAAAATAAAAAGACATTATCAATGCCCCTTGGAAGAGTAGTGGAGGTTACAGAGGAATAAAAAGACAATATCAATGCCCCTTGGAAGAGCTGTGGAGTTCACAGTGGTTTAACCAGAAGGTGTTAAGGCACCGTGGAATAGACGTGGAGGTCACAGTAGCTAAACAAGATGGTATTAATGCTTCTTGGAAGAGAGATGGAGGTCGCAGTGGATTAAAAAGACAAAATCAGTGCCCCTTGGAAGAGTGGTGGAGGTTACAGTGGAATAAAAAAACAATATCAATGCCTCTTGCAAGAGCTGTGGAGTCCAGAGTGGTTTAAATTGACAAGTTTAATGACCCTTGGAAGAGAAGTGGAGGTCACAGCAGCTTAACAAGACGGTTTTAATGCCCCTTGGAAGAGTGGTGGAGGTCGCAGTGGAATAAAAAGAAAATATCAATGCACCTTAGAAGAGTGGTGGAGGTTAGAGTGGAAAAAAAAGACAATATCAATGTTCCTTGGAAGAAGGGTGAAGGTTGCAGTGGAATAAAAAGACAATATCAATGTCCCTTGGAAGAGTGGTGGAGGTCGCAGTGGATAAAAAAGACAATATCAATGCCCCTTGGAAGAGTGGTGGAGGACGCATTGGAATAAAAAGACAATATCAATGCCCCATGGAAGGGACGTCGAGGTCACAGTAGCTTAACAAGACAGTTTTAATGCCCCTTGGAAGAATTGTGGAGGTCGCAGTGGAAAAAAAAGACAATATCAATTCCACTTGGAAGAGTGGTGGAGGTTACAGTTGAACAAAAAGACAATATCAATGCTTCTTGGAAGAGCTGTGGAGTTCAGAGTGGTTTAACCATGCGGATTTAATGCCCCTTGGAACAGAAGTGGAGGTCACAGAAGCTTATCAAGACTGTTTTAAAGCCCCTTGGAGGAGTGGTAGAGGTCGCAGTGGATTAAAAAGGCAATATCAATGCCCCTTGGAAGAGTGATGGAGGTTACAGTGGAATAAAAAGACAATATCAATGTCCCTTGGAAGAATGGTGGAGATTACATTCGATTAAAAAGACAATATCAATGCCCCTTGGAAGAGTGGTGGAGGTTCCAATTAAATAAAAAGACAATATCAATGCCCCTTGGAAGAGACGTGGAGGTCACACTGGAATAAACAGACAATATTAATGCCCTTTGGAAGAGTGGTGAAGGTCGCAGTGGAATAAAAAGACAATATCAATGCCCCGTGAAAGGAACGTGGAGGTCACAGTAGCTTCACAAGATGGTTTTAATGCCCCTTGGAAGAGAGGTGGAGGTCGCAGTTGATTAAAAAGACAATATCAATGCCCCTTGGAAGAGTGGTGGTGGTCTCAGTGGAATGAAAAGCAATATCAATGCCCCGTGAAAGGGACGTGAAGGTCACAGTAGCTTCACAAGACGGTTTTAATGCCCCTTGGAAGAGAGGTGGAGGTTGCAGTTGATTAAAAAGATAATAACAATACACTTGGAAGAGTGCAGAAGGTTACAATGGAATAAAAAGACATTGTCAATGCCCCTCGGAAGAGCTGTGGAGCTCAGAGCGGTTTAATCAGACGGTTTTAATGCCCCTTGGAAGAGACTTGGAGGTCACAGTAGCTTAAGAAGACGGATTTAATGCCCCCTGGAACAGTGGTGGAGGTCACAGTGGAATAAAAATACAATATCAATGCCCCTTGAAAGAGTGGTGGAAGTTACAGTGAAATAAAAAGACAATATAAATGCCCCTTGGAAGAGCTGTGGAGTACAGAGTGGTTTAACCAAAAGGTTTCAGTGCCCCTTGGAAGAGACATGGAGGTCACAGTAGCTTAACAAGACGGTTTTAATGTCCCTTGGAAGAGTGGTGGAGGTCGCAGTGGATTAAAAGACAATATCATTGAACCTGGGAAGAGTGGTGGAGGTCGCACTGGAATAAAAAGACAATATCAATGCCCCTTGTAAGAGTGCTGGAGGTTACAGTGGAATAAAAAGGCAATGTCAATGCCTCTTGGAAGAGTGGTGGAGGTTACAGTGGCATAAAAAGACAATATCAATGCCCCGAGGAAGAGACGTGAACATCACAGTAGCTTAACAAGATGGTTTTAATGCTCCTTGGCAGAGTGGTGGAGGTCGCAGTGGAATAAAAAGACAATAACAATGCCCCTTAGAAGAGTGGTGGAGGTCGCAGTGGAATAAAAAGACAATATCAATTCCCCTTGGAAGAGATGTGGTGGTCGCAGTGGAATAAAAAGACAATATCAATGCCTCGTGGAAGAGACTTGGAGGTCACAGTAGCTTAACAAGATGGTTTTAATGCCCCTTGGAAGAGAGGTGGAGGTCGCAGTGGAATAAAAAGACAATATCAATGCCCCTTGGAAGAGTGGTGGAGGTTACATTGGAATAAAAAGACAATATCAATGACCCTTGGAACAGTGGTGGAGGTCGCAGTGGAATAAAAAGACAATAATAATGCCCCTTGGCAGAGTGGTTGAGGTCGCAGTAAAATAAAAAGACAATATCAATGCCCCTTGGAAGAGCTGTGGAGTTTACAGTGGTTTAACCAGAAGGTTTTAAGGCACCGTGGAATAGACGTGTAGGTCACAGTAGCTAAACAAAATGGTTTTAATGCTTCTTGGCAGAGTGATGGAGGTCGCAGTGGATTAAAAAGACAAAATCAATGCCCCTTGGAAGAGTGGTGGAGGTGACAGTGGAATAAAAAGACAATATCAATGCCTCTTGCAAGAGCTGTGGAGTTCAAAGTGGTTTAAATTGACGTTTTTAATGCCCCTTGGTAGAGACGTGGAGGTCACAGGAGCTTAACAAGACGGTTTTAATGCCCCTTGGAAGAGTGGTGGAAGTCGCAGTGGAATGAAAAGACAATATCAATGCCCCTTGGAAGAGTGCTGGAGATTACAGTGGAATTAAAAGACAATATCAATGCCTCTTGCAAGAGCTGTGGAGTTCAGAGTGGTTTAAATTGACAGCTTGGAAATTGACCCTTGGAAGATAAGTGGAGGTCACAGTAGCTTAACAAGACGGTTTTAATGCCACATGGAAAAGTGGTGGTGGTCGCAGTGGATTAAAAAGACAATATCAATGCCCCGAGGAAGAGTGGTGAAGGTTACAGTGGAAAAAAAGACAATATCAATGCCCCGTGGAAGAGACGTGGAGGTCAAAGTAGCATAACAAGATGGTTTTAATGCCCCTTGGAAGGGTGGTGAAGGTCACAGTTGATTAAAAAGACAATATCAATGCCCCCTGGAAGAGTGGTGGAGGATACAGTGGAATAAAAAGGCAATATTAATGCCCCGTGGAATTGACGTGGAGGTCAAAGTAGCTTAACAGCACGGTTTTAATGGCCCTTGGAAGAGTGGTGGAGGTCGCAGTTGATTAAAAAGACAATATAAATGCCCCTTAGAAGAGTGGTGGAGGTCTCAGAGGAATAAAAAGACAATATCAATGCCCCTTGGAAGAGTAGTGGAGGTTGCAGTGGAATAAAAAAACAATATCAATGCCCCTTGGAAGGGTGGTGGAGGTAAAAGTGGATTAAAAAGACAATATCAATGCCTCTTGGAAGAGCAGTGGAGTTTATAGTAGTTAAACCAGACGGTTTTAATGCCCATTGGAAATTACGTGGATGTCACAGTAGCTTAAAAAGACGTTTTTAATGACCCTTGGAAAAATGGTGGAGGTCGCAGTTGATTAAAAATACAATATCAATGCCCCTTGGAAGTGTGGTGGAGGTGGCAGTGGAATAAAAAGACAATATCAATGCCCCTTGGAAGAGTGGTGGAGTTTACAGTGGAATAGAAAGACAATATCAATGCCCCGTGAAAGAGACGTGGATGTCACAGTAGCTTAACAAGTCCGTTTTAATGTCCCTTGGAAGAGAGGTGAAAGTCGCAGTGGAATAAAAAGACAATATCAATGCCCCTTGGAAGAGTGCTGGAGCTCACAGTGGAATAAAAAACAATATCAAAGCCCCTTGCAAGAGCTGTGGAGTTGAGAGTGGTTTAAATTGACGTTTTTAATGCCCCTTGGAATAGACGTGGAGGTCACAGTAGATTAACAAGATTGTTTTAATGCCCCTTGGAAGAGTGGTGGAGGTCGAAGTGGATTAAAAAGACAATGTCAATGCTCCTTGATGTAGTCATTGAAGTCTCAGTGGAATAAAAAGACAATATTAATGCCCCTTGGAAGAGTGTTGGAGGTTCCAGTGGAATAAAAAGGCAATATCAATGCCCTGTGGAAGAGACATGGAGGTCTCAGTAGCTTAACAAGACGGTTTTAATGCCCCTTGGAAGAGACGTGGAGGTCACAGCAGATTAACAAGACTGTTTTAATGCCCCTTGGAAGAGTGGTGGAGGTCGAAGTGGATTAAAAAGACAATGTCAATGACCTTGAAGGAGTGATTGAAGTCTCAGTGGAATAAAAAGACAATATCAGTGCCCCTTGGAAGAGTGTTTGAGGTTCCAGTGGAATAAAAAGACAATATCAATGCCCTGTGGAAGAGACATGGAGGTAACAGTAGCTTAACAAGACGGTTTTAATGTCCCTTGGAAGAGTGGTGGAGGTCGCAGTTGAATAAAAAGACAATATCAATGCCCCTTGGAAGAGTGGTGGAGGATACAGTGGAATAAAAAGACAATATCAATGCCCTTTGGAAGATCTGTGGAGTTCAGATTGGTTTAACCATACGGTTTTAATGCCCCTTGGAAGAGACGTGGAGGTCACAGGAGCTTAACAAGACGGTTTTATTGCCACATGGAAGAGTGGTGGAGGTTAGAGTGGAATAAAAAGACAATATCAATGCCCTGTGGAAGAGACGTGGAGGTCACAGTAGCTTAACAAGATGGTTTTAATGCCCTTTGGAAGAGTGGTGGAGGTCGCAGTGGAATAAAAATACAATATCAATGCCCCTTGGTAGAGTGATGGAGGTTACAGTGGTATTTAAAGACAACATCAATGCCCAGTGGAAGAGATGTGGAGGTCACTTTAGCTTAACAAGACAGTTTTAATGCCCCCTAAAAGAATGGTGGAAGTCACAGTCGATTAAAAAGACAATATCAATGCCCCGTGTAAGACACGTGGAGGTCACAGTAGCTTAACAAGACAGTTTTAATGCTCCTTGGAATAGTGGTGGAGGTCGCAGTGGAATAAAATGACAATATCAATGCCCCTTGAAAGAGCTATGGAATTCAGAGTAGTTTAACAAGATGGTTTTAATGCCCCTTGGAAGAGTGGTGGAGGTCGCAGTGCATTAAAAAGACAATATCAATACCCCTTGGAAGAATGGTGGAGGTTACAGTGGAATAAAAAGACAATATCAATGCCCCTTGGAAGAGCTGTGGAGTTCAGAGTGGTTTAACCAGACGGTTTTAATGCCCCTTGGAAGAGATGTGGAGGTCACGATAGCTTAACAAGACTGTTTTAATGTCTCTTGGAAGAGTGGTGGAGGTCGCAGTGGATTAAAAAGACAATATCAATGCCCCTTAGAAGAGAGGTGGAAGTCGCAGTAGAATAAAAAGACAATATCAATACCCATTGGAAGAGTGGTGGAGGATACAGTGGAATAAAAAGACAATATCAGTGCCCCGTGGAATAGACATGGACGTTACAGTAGCTAAACAAGATGTTTTTAATGCACCTTGGGAGAGAGGTGGAAGTCGTAGTGGAATAAAAAGACAATATCAATGCCCCTTGAAAGAGTGCTGTAGGTTTCAGTGGAGTAAAAAGACAATATCAATGTCTCTTGCAAGAGCTGTGGAGTTCAGAGTGGTTTAAATTGACTATTTTACTACACCTTGGAAGAGACGTGGGGGTCACAGTAGCTTAACAATGCGGTTTTAATGCCCCTTGGAAGAGTAGTGGAGGTCGCAGTGGATTAAAAAGACAATATCAATGCCACTTGGAAGAGTGGTGAAGGTCCCAGTGGAATAAAAAGACAATATCAATGCCCCTTGGAAGAGTGGTGGAGGTTACAGTGGAATAAAAAGACAATATCAATGCCCGTGAAAGAGACGTGGAGGTCACAGTAGCTTAACAAAACGGTTTTAATGCCCTTTGGAAGAGAGGTGGAAATTGCAGTGGAATAAAAAGACAATATCAATGCCCCTTGGAAGAGTGCTGGAGGTTACATTGGAATAAAAAGACAATAGCAATGACCCTTGCAAGAGCTGTGGAGTTCAGAGTGGTTTAAATTGACGGTTTTAATGCCCCTTGGAAGGGACGTGGAGGTGACAGTAGCTTAAAAAGACCGTTTTAATGCCCCTTGGAAGAGTGGTGGAGGTCGCAGTGGATTAAAAAGACAATATGAATGCCCCTTGGCAGAGTGTTGGAGGTCGCAGTGGAATAAAAAGACAATATCATTGCCCCTTGAAAGAGTGGTGGAGGTTACAGTGGAATAAAAAGAAAATATCAATGCCCCTTGCAAGAGTGATGGAGGTTACAGTGGAATAAAAAGACAATATCAATGCCCCATGGAACAGTGGTGGAGGTTACAGTTAAATAAAAAGACAATATCAATGCCCCGTGGAAGAGATGTGGAGGTCACAATAGCTTATCAAGACTGTTTTAATGCTCCTTGGAAGAGTGTTGGAGGTCGCAGTGGATTAAAAAGACAATATCAATGAGCCTTGGAAGATTGGTGGAGGTCGCAGTGGATTAAAAAGACAATATGAATGCCCCTTGGAAGAGTGATGGATCTTACAGTGGAATAAAAAGACAATAATAATGCCCCTTGGAAGAGATATGTAGTTCAAAGTGGTATAACCAGACGGTTTTAATGCTCCTTGGTAGAGACGTGGAGGTCATAGTAACATAACAAGACGGTTTTCATGCCCCTTGGAAGAGTGGTGGAGGTCGCAGTGGAATAAAAAAACAATATCAATGCCCCTTGGAAGATTGGTGGAGGTTACAGTGGAATAAAAAGACAATATCAATGCCCCGTGGAAGAGATGTGGAGGTCACTGTAGCTTAAAAATATGGTTTTAGTGCCCCTTGGAAGAGTGGTGGAGGTTACAGTGGAATAAAAAGACAATATCAATGACCGTTGGAACAGTGGAGGAGGTCGCAGTGGAATAAAAAGACAATATTAATTCCCCTTGGAAGAGTGGTGGAGGTCGCAGTAAAATAAAAAGACATTATCAATGCCCCTTGGAAGAGTAGTGGAGGTTACAGAGGAATAAAAAGACAATATCAATGCCCCTTGGAAGAGCTGTGGAGTTCACAGTGGTTTAACCAGAAGGTGTTAAGGCACCGTGGAATAGACGTGGAGGTCACAGTAGCTAAACAAGATGGTTTTAATGCTTCTTGGAAGAGAGATGGAGGTCGCAGTGGATTAAAAAGACAAAATCAATGCACCTTGGAAGAGTGGTGGAGGTTACAGTGGAATAAAAAGACAATATCAATGCCTCTTGCAAGAGCTGTGGAGTTCAGAGTGGTTTAAATTGACGGTTTTAATGCCCCTTGGAAGAGACGTGCATGTCACAGTAGCTTAACAAGACGGTTTTAATGCCCCTTGGAAGAGTGGTGGAGGTCGCAGTGGATTAAAAAGACATTATCGATGCCCCTTTGAAGAGTGGTGGAGGTCGCAGTGGAATAAAAAGAAAATATCAATGCCCCTTAGAAGAGTGGTGGAGGTAACAGTGGAAAAAAAGACAATATCAATTTTCTTTGGAAGAGGGGTGAAGGTCGCAGTGGAATAAAAAGACAATATCAATGTCCCTTGGAAGAGTGGTGGAGGTCACAGTAGCTTAACAAGACGGCTTTAATGCCCCTTGGAAGAGTGGTGGAGGTCGCAGTGGATTAAAAAGACTATCAAATCCCCTTGGAAGATTGATGGAGGTCGCAGTGTAAAAAAAAGACAATATCAATGCCCCTTGGTAGAGTGGTGGAGGTTACAGTTGATTAAAAAAACAATATCAATGCCTTTTGGAAGAGCTGTGGAGTTCAGAGTGGTTTAACCATGCGATTTTAATGCCCCTTGGAAGAGACGTGGAGGTCACAGAAGCTTATCAAGACTGTTTTAAAGCCCCTTGGAGTAGTGGTAGAGTTCACAGTGGATTAAAAACATAATATCAATGCCCCTTGGAAGAGTGGTGGAGGTTACAGTGGAATAAAAAGACAATATCAATGCCCCTTGGAAGAGTGGTGGAGGTTCCAATTAAATAAAAAGACAATATCAATGCCCCTTGGAAGAGACGTGGAGGTCACAGTGGAATAAAAAGACAATATTAATGCCCCTTGGAAGAGTGGTGGAGGTTGCAGTAAAATAAAAAGACAATATCAATGCCCCTTGGAAGAGTGGTGCAGGTTAGAGTAGAATAAAAAGACAATATCAATGCCCCTTGGAAGAGCTGTGGAGTTCATAGTAGTTTAAGCAGAAAGTTTTAATGCACCGTGGAATATACGTCGAGGTCACAGTAGCTTAACAAGACGGTTTCAATGCTTCTTGAAAGAGTAATAGAGGTCGCAGTGGATTAAAAAGACAATATCAATGCCCCTTGGAAGTGTGTTGGAGGTTACAGTGGAATAAAAAGACAATATAAATGCTATGTGTAAGAAACTTAGAGGTCACAGTAGCTTAACAAGACGGTTTTAATGCCCATTGGAAGAGTCGTGGACGTCGCAGAGGAATAAAAAGACAATATCAATGCACTTGGAAGAGTGCAGAAGGTTACAATGGAATAAAAAGACATTGTCAATGCCCCTTGGATGAGATGTGGAGTACAGAGTGGTTTAACCAAACGGTTTTAGTGCCCCTTGGAAGAGACGTGGAGGTTACAGTAGCTTAACAAGAAGGTTTTAATGCCTCTTGGAAGAGTGGAGGAGGTCGCAGTGGATTAAAAAGACAATATCAATGAACCTTGGAAGAGTGGTGGAGGTCGCAGTGGAATAAAAAGACATTATCAATGCCCCTTGAAAGAGTGGTGGAGGTTACAGTGGAATAAAAAGACAATATCAATGCCTCTTGGAAAAGTGATGGAGGTTACAGTGGAATAAAAGACAATATCAATGCCCCGTCGAAGAGACGTGGACATCACAGTAGCTTAACAAGACGGTTTTAATGCCCCTTGGCAGAGTGGTGGAGGTTGCAGTGGAATAAAAAGACAATAACAATGCCCTGTGGAAGAGACGTGCAGGTTACAGTAGCTTAACAAGACGGTATTAATGCCCCTTAGAACAGTGGTGGAAGTTCCAGTGGAATTAAAGACAATATCAATGCCCTTTGGAAGAGTGGCGGAGGTCGCAGTGGAATAAAAATACAATATCAATGCCCCTTGGAAGAGTGGTGGCGGTCGCAGTGGAATAACCTCACTGGTACATGCTCTGCATATCTTCTCTGCTTGCTGTGTCTGCTGTAATCTAATGCTCTGCTTTGCTGATTCACCTCACTGGTACATGCTCTGCATAAGTTCTCTGCTTGCTGTGTCTGCTGTAATCTAATGCTCTGCTTTGCTGATTCACCTCACTGGTACATGCTCTGCATAACTTCTCTGCTTTATCTGTCCCACTCCATTCAATACCCACATATGTCTGTCCCTTCCCCACTATAGATCTTATCTGATTTTTAGAGGTGCTAAACTGCAGAGTCCTAGCGCTGTGTTTGATCACCCAGCCATCTCCTGGTGAGACGACCCGCTGATAATTTAGCCATATGCAGCTCCCACAATGCCCTTCACCTGATAGTTTAATGTGCCCTATATATGTAGAAGCTCTGTAAGGGGTGCACGCGTCTTCTTGTGCAAAGTGGCTTCGGAGATAAGTGGCAGTTATTTCAGAGGCAGTTAGTCAGGGCAGGAGTCAGGTAACCAACACTTTGACCACTTACTCTCTTTTAACTATGTTTCTGCTAGCTCTCACTTTTTCCTCTATAGTCCTCCACTTTCTAGTAACCCCTCATATCCCTACACCTAGTAAGAAACTCTTCATCTCTCCCTCCATCCTCCCCATTCATCTCACCTCCTCCTCCAAATTATTCCTAAACATTCAATCCTGGATCTCCAAACACAGACAGCCACCTCATGCTCTCTCTTGCTCCCACCTGCTAACACTTACTCTGCTCCTCCTCACTGCTGGAGATATCTCTCCAAATCCTGGTCCTCCTCGCCATATCCCCACAGTTACTTCTTCCTCCTCTCCACGACCTTCCACAAACTGTCGCAACCCTTCTAAACTCATACCCATCCAACCAATCCCCACTCCCTTAGTTGCTCTTACAGGAGCTCTATGAAACGCTCACTCTGCTGCAACAAACTTTCCTTCATACACGATCTTTTCATTACAAACAAACTTTCCTTCCTCGCCATCACTGAAACCTGGCTCACCCCCTCTGACACTGCCTCCCCAGCTGCACTTTCATATGGCCGATTCCACCTTTCCCACACCCCCCGCCCCAATGGCAAACAATCCCACTGCCACCCTCCGTTACACTCCCCTCTTTTGAGGTGCACTGTGTGCGCATCTATTCCCCCTCCAACCTCCAACTGGCCATCGTTTACCGACCCCCAGAGCAAGCCACCACCTTCTTAGACCACTATACCAACTGGCTGCTTCACTTCCTCTCCACTGACATCCCCACTATTATAATGGGTGACTTCAACATCCCCATTAACACTTCCCACTCGTCTGTCTCTAAGTTCCTATCTCTCACTTCCTCCTTCGGACTCACTCAATGGTCTTCCACACCCACCCACAAAGATGGCCACACACTGGACCTCATCTTCACCTGCCTCTGTTCCCTGTCTAATCTCTCTAACTCACCTCTCCCTCTCTCTGATCACAGCCTACTTACATTCTCTTCTCTCTTCTCCCTGGGGCAACCATCCCCACTCCACAAACTTGCATACCCTCGCAGAAATCTCAAACACCTTGACTTATACTCACTCTCTGAATCCCTCCTCCCTCTTACAGACATAAATTCCTTACACGATGCAGACATTGCTGCTGCTTCATATAACACCACAATAGCTGCAGCTGTAGACTCGATCGCCCCTCTCACACACACCACATCTCGCACATTCAACAGGCAACCCTGGCACACTAAACTTACTAAAGAACTGCGCCGGGCCTCCAGGGTTGCGGAGCGGAAATGGAAAAGGTCTCACTCCATCGAGCACTTCATCGCATTCAAGCAATCCCTCACTAATTTCAAGTCCGCAATCACTACAGCAAAACAAACCTACTTCTCATCTCTCATATCTCACAACCCTAAACAGCTATTTAACACTTTCAACTCTCTCCTTCGTCCCCCAGCACCTCCTCCCTCTTCTCTCATCTCAGCCGACAACTTTGCCTCATTCTTCAAACAGAAGATTGACACCATCAGACAAAACTTTTGCCTAAAGTCCACACAACCCCTCCTCATATCTATTCATCCCTCCTCCTCCAAACCCCACTTCTCCACCATTACAGAAGGTCAAGTCTCCTCTTTACTCTCCAAATCACACCTCACCACCTGCGAACTTGACCCAATCCCATCCCACCTTATCACTAACCTTACCACAGTCTTCATCCCAACCCTAACCCACCTCTTCAATCTGTCACTAACAACCGGTGTCTTCCCCTCATGTTTCAAACATGCCGCAATCACAGCCATCCTCAAAAAGCCCTCCCTTGACCCTTCCTCTCTGACTTGCAACCGCCCCATATCACTCCTCCCCTTTGCCTCAAAACTACTAGAACGACATGTCCACCTTGAACTGTCCTCCCACCTCTCCTTCTGCTCCCTCTTCGACCGCCTGCAATCTGGCTTCCGACCGCATCACTCGACTGAAACTGCCCTGACCAAAGTCACCAACGACCTACTAAATGCCAAATCCAAGCGACACTACTCCATCCTCTTCCTTCTGGACCTGTGATCTGACTTTGACACAGTGGACCATTCCCTCTTACTCCAGATTCTCTCATCTCTTGGCATCACGGACTTGGCTCTATCTTGGATCTCCTCATACTTAACAGACAGGACATTCAGCGTCTCCCACTCACGCACCACCTCCTTATCTCGCCCCCTATCTGTCGGTGTCCCCCAAGGTTCAGTTCTAGGACCTCTGCTCTTCTCCATCTACACCTTTGGCCTGGGACAGCTCATAGAGTCTCACGGTTTTCAGTATCACCTCTATGCTGACGACACACAGATCTACCTCTCTGGACCCGATATCTCCTCCCTACTAACCAAAATCCCACAATGTCTGTCCGCCATGTCATCCTTCTTCTTTGACAGATTTCTAAAACTCAACATAGATAAAATAGAGTTCATCATCTTTCCACCCTCTCATTCACATCCCCCATCTGACCTAGCCATCAACGTCATTGGCTGTTCACTCTCCCCAGTCCCACAAGCTTGATGCCTTGGAGTAACCCTGGACTTTGATCTCTCCTTCAAGCCACATATCCAAGCCCTTTCCACTTCCTGCCGACTCCAGCTCAAAAACATCTCCCGGATCCGTGCATTCCTCAGCAAAGACTCTGCAAAAACACTAGTGCATGCCCTCATCATATCCCGCCTCGACTACTGCAACCTCCTGCTCCGTGGCCTCCCTTACAACACTCTTGCGCCTCTCCAATCTATCCTAAACTCTGCTGCTCGACTAATTCACCTGTCCCCCCGCTATTCCCCGGCCTCTCCTCTCTGTCAATCTCTTCACTGGCTCCCCATTGCCCAGAGAATCCAGTTCAAAACTCTAACCATGGCATACAAAGCCATCCACAACCTGTCTCCCCCATACATCTGTGACCTAGTCTCCCGGTATTTACCTGCACGCAAACTCCGATCCTGACAAGATCTCCTTCTCTGCTCCCCTCTTATCTCCTTCTCCCACAATCGTACACAAGATTTCTCCTGTGCATCCCCCCTACTCTGGAACTCTCTACCCCAACACATCAGACTCTCGCCGACCGTGGAAACCTTCAAAAGAAACCTGAAGACCCACCTCTTCCGACAAGCCTACAACCTGCAGTAACCACCGCTGCACGACCAGCTCTACCCTCACCTAATGTATCCTCACCCATCCCTTCTAGAATGTGAGCCCTCGCGGGCAGGGTCGTCGCTCCTCCTGTACCAGTCGCTGACTCGTTTTGTTAAGATTATGTAAATGCTTTTGTTATGTATATCCCTATCACATGTAAAGCGCCATGGAATAAATGGCGCTATAATAATAAATAATAATAATAATAATAATAATAAAAAGACAATATCAATGCCCCTTGGAAGAGTGCTGGAGGTTACAATGGAATAAAAAGACAATATCAATGCCTCTTGCAAGAGCTGTGGAGTTCAGAGTGGTTTAAATTGATGGCTTTAATGTCCCTTGGAAGGAAAGTGGAGGTCACAGTAGCTTAATAAGACGGTTTTAATGCCACATGGAAAAGTGGTGGAGGTCGCAGTGGATTAAAAAGACAATATCAATGCCCCGAGGAAGAGTGGTGGAGGTCAAAGTGGAATAAAAAGACAATATCAATGTCCCTTGGAAGAGTGGTGGACGTAACAGTGGATTAAAAAGACAATATCAATGCCCCTTGGAAGAGCAGTGGAAATAAGAGTAGTTAAACCAGACGGTTTTAATGCCCATTGGAAGTGACGTACAGGTCACAGTATCTTAAAAAGACGTTTTTAATGCCCCTTGGAAAAGTGGTGGAGGTCGCAGTGGATTAAAAAGACAATATCAATGCCCCTTGGAAGAGTGGTGGAGGTGGCAGTGGAATAAAAAGACAATATCAATGCCCCTTGGAAGAGTGGTGGAGTTCAGAGTGGTTTAACCAGACGGTTTTAATGCCCCTTGGAAGAGACGTGGAGGTCACAATAGCTTAACAAGACTGTTTTAATGCCCCTTGGTAAAGTGGTGGAGGTCGCAGTGGATTAAAAAGACAATATCAATGCCCCTTAGAAGAGAGGTAGAAGTCGCAGTGGAATAAAAATACAATGTCAATGCAACTTGGAAGAGTGGTGGAAGATAAAGTTGAATAAAAAGACAATATCAATGCCCCGTGGAATAGACATGGACGTGACAGCAGCTTAACAAGACGGCTTTAATGCCCCTTGGAAAAGTGGTGGAGGTTGCAGTGGATTAAAAAGACAATATCAATGCCCATTGGAAGAGTGGTAGAGGTCGCAGTGGAATAAAAAGACAAAATCAATGCCCCTTGGAAGAGTGGTGGAGGTTACAGTGGAATAAAAAGACAATATCAATGCCCCATGGAAAAGTTGTGGAGGTCACAGTAGCTTAACAAGATGGTCTTAATGCCCCTTGGAAGAGTGGTGGAGGTCGCAGTGGAATAAATAGACAACGTCAATGCCCCTTGGAAGAGTGGTGGATGTTAGAGTGGAATAAAAAGACAATACCAGTGCTAATTGGACGAGCTGTGCAGTTCAGAGTGGTTTAAATTGACGGTTTTAATGCCCCTTGGAAGAGACGTGGAGGTCACAGTGGATTAGAAAGACAATATCAATGCCACTTGGAAGAGTGGTGGAAGTCGCAGTGGATTAAAAAGACAATATCAATGCCCCTTGGAAGAGTGGTGGAGGTCGCAGTGGAATAAAAAGACAATATCAATGCCCCGTGGAAGGGACATGGAGGTCACAGTAGCTTCACAAGACGGTTTTAATGCCCATTGGAAGAGAGGTGGATGTCGCAGTTGATTAAAAAGACAATATCCATGCCCCTTGGAAGAGTGGTGGATGTTACAGTCGAATAAAAAGACAATATCAATGCCTCTTGTAAGAGCTGTGGAGTTCAGAGTGTTTCACCAGACGGTTTTAATGCCCCTTGGAAGAGACGAGGAGGTCACAGTAGCTTAACAAGACTGTTTTAATGCCCCTTGGAAGAGTGGTGGAGATCATTGTGGATTTAAAAGACAAAATATCAATGCCGGTTAGAAGAGTGGTGGAGGTCACAGTGGAATAAAAAGACAATATCAATGCTCCTTGGAAGATTGGTGGAGGTTACAGTGGAATAAAAAGACAATATCAATGCCCCTTGGAAGAGTGGTGGAGGTTACATTGGAATAAAAAGACAATATCAATGCCCTGTGTAAGAAACTTGGAGGTCACAGTAGCTTAACAAGACGGTTTTAATGACCCTTGGAAGAGTCGTGGACGTCGCAGAGGAATAAAAAGACAATATCAATGCACTTGGAAGAGTGCAGAGGGTTACAATGGAATAAAAAGACATTGTCAATGCCACTTGGAAGAGCTGTGGAGCTCAGTGCGGTTTAACCAGACGGTTTTAATGCCCCTTGGAAGAGACTTAGAGGTCACAGTAGCTTAACAAGACGGTTTTAATGCCCCTAGGAAGAGTGGTGAAGTTCGCAATGGAATATAATGACAATATCAATGCCCCGTGTAAGGGACGTGGAGGTCACAGTAGCATAACAAGACGGTTTTAATGCCCATTGGAAGAGTGGTGGAGGTCGCAGTGGATAAAAAAGACAATATCAAAGCCCCTTGGAAGAGTGGTGGAGGTCGCAGTGGAAAACAGAGACAATTTCAATGCCCCTTTTAAGAGTGGTGGAGGTTACAGTCGAATAAAAAGACAATATCAGTGCCTCTTGGAAGAGCTGTGGAGTACAAAGTGGTTTAACCAGACGGTTTAATGCCCCTTGGAAGAGACGTGTGTAACATACCTGGCGGCGTCCTTGCATAGTGGTCCATCTCCCACTGTGCAAGAGCGCGCACTTGATCTCCAGTCCAGTCTGCTAGCCTGGCTTCCCTCCATGCATTCTGCTTGCCTCTGTTTCTGCTGCTTAAGGGCGGCGCCCGATCACTTCCTGCTTCCTGTAGCTGCTGCAGGCACACCCCTTGTGCGTCCTCAGCCTATTGCTCTCTGTCACCTAGTATTTAACCCAGCTTCCAGTCACTGATGTGCCAGGTCTTGTCTATGCTTCCTGCCTTGCAGTATCAGTTCCCGTGTCTGAACTGTGTCCTGTCTGAACTATCTTCTAGCCTGTTGTCTTCTGCCTATCCTGGAGGCTGTATTTCCAGGCCAGTGTGAACACGCTCCTAGCCTGTTCTTTCCGCCTTCTAGGGGCCGCATACCTAGACCCATTCCTGCATCTTGCCTGTTCCTGTCTGAACACGCTCCTAGCCTTTTCGTTCCGCCTTCTAGGGGCCGCATACCTAGACCCGCTCCTGTATCTTGCTGCTGTGTCTGTTCTTGCCTAAATACTTTCCTAGCCTGTTACCTGTTTTTCTCTATGTCCGTACCTTCCCTTTTCCTGCAGAATCTGATCCCGTACCTAACTCCTACTCGTTGTCCCTGTACTCCCGTTTGTGAGTTTAGAGTCTACTTGCTACTTCATTGCAAGTATCTTGTGTGTACCTGGTTCTGCCTTTCCCTTCCAGTCTGTTCCATGTGAACAGAGCCCTGTCCCCTCTGCTCTGTCTTGCTCACCGCTACGGCTGTTCTTGCCTGCTCTGCCTTGCTCGCTGCTCCGGCAGTCTCGCTTTGCTCTGACCCTTTGATCGCTAATCCGGCAGTCTCGCTATGCTCTAACCCTTTGCTCGCTGCTCCGGCAGTCTCGCTCTGCTCTGACCCTTTGCTCGCTGCTCCGGCAGTCTCGCTCTGCTCTGACCCTTTGCTCGCTGCTCCGGCAGTCTCGCTCTGCTCTGACCCATTGCTCGCTGCTCCGGCAGTCTCGCTCTGCTCTGACCCTTTGCTCGCTGCTCCGGCAGTCTCGCTCTGCTCTGACCCTTTGCTCGCTGCTTTGGCAGTCTCGTCCTGCTCCTCTCTCGCTGCTTCGGCAGTCTCGTCCTGCTCCTCTCTCGCTCACCGCTCCAGGCGGCCTTGTCCTGCTATTCTCTCGCTCACCGCTCCAGGCGGTCTCGTCTTGTTCTGCTCTTGCTCGCCGCTCTGGGCGGCCTCACTCTGCTGTTTGTCCACCGCATCTGTGGTTCTGCTCCTGAGTCCCAGTCTGTACTGGGTCCTATCCACTCGGTCCTCCAACCTGTCGTACCTGCCAGTACCTCCCTGCCTGCATACCAGTCGTGCTTACCAGCATCCGCCAGTCTGCATACCAGCCGTGTCCGCCTATACCCAGCAGTCTATGTGCCAGCCTAACCTGCCTGTTCCTGTATTCCCCTGTGTGGGTCAACAGCCGTGTCCGGGGTCTGTCCTGGAGTAGCACCTGGTGCCTCTGCTCGGTTCCTGCTTGGTGCACTGGCGTCGTATGCCGTCGTGCGACCCTGGTCGGATCGGGTGGATACTTAGTTACGCCCCTCGAGGCATTCACTCTCCGGCACGGTCCAATGGAATCACAACATATACACGCACACGCCACTCAGCCCGGGCGTGTGCATTACAGCATGCTCAGGCCATGGTTCCCGTTGAGCCCCACGGCCTTCGCTCTCTGAGACGTTTTCCAGCGAATACGTGCATTAAAAATAAATAAAAAAAAAAATAAAAAAAATTTCTTTAGCTGAGTTCCAGGCAAATTATGCAGCCGTCCAGATGGAACTTTCTGCACTCGTTCCTGCGGATCCGCCATGGTACTATGGGGATCCAAGACAGAGTCGTGCATTTGTGGAGCAATGCTTGCTACACTTCAAGTTCTACCCTCTTTATTTTCCCACCGATCGGGTTAAGGTGGGATTCATGATGTCTTACCTAGCGGGTGATGCCTTGAAATGGATCACCCCCCTATGGGACGCACAAGATTCTATCGTCCTGGACTTGCAGGCCTTCCTGGTGGCCTTTCTAATGGTCTTCGATGACACTAACCTGGAGGCTCCTGCTGAAGCTTCACTTCCCAATATCCTGGAGCAGCCCCGATGGGTAATGTGTGTGGGTAGCGCACTAGTCCTCCTGCCCGAAGAGACTACTGCCCATCCAGAATCCACACAGGATGACTACGCTCTCCGGAATACTTCTCCCAACCTGAAGAGGCAGTCCAGAAATGCTAGGCATAGAGGCAAGCCATCACGCCAGGGTCTGTCCTCCCAAAGACCTCCTGATCCCAACCTTGAAGTCCCCGCTGAAGCTTCATTTCCCTGTATCCCGGAGCAGCCCCGACGGGTAATGTGCGTGGGTAGCGTACCAGTTCTCCTGCCCGAAGAGACTTCTGCCCACCTAGAATCCACACAGGAGGACTTCCTGCACCCGGTATCTGATGCTTCACCCACTTTAACCGGTGAGTCTGTCCAAGGGTACTCCGAAGCAGTGATTACCTCCGAGTCTGTGCATCTCTACTACCTGGGGGAGGACCCCCTGTTGCCTCCTGAATCCTCCGGGATACCACCTGATGACAAATGGAGAGAGACTTCCCTACATCCGGTACCTGATACTTCATCCGCTCCGTCCTGTGAGCCTGACAATGGGTACCTCAAAGCGGTAGTTAACCCTGAGTCTCTACACCCCTCCGACCAGGCGGAGGACCTCCAGTTGCCTCCAGAACCCTTCGGGGTGCTACCTGGTAGCGAATGGATAGAGTCTTCCCTATACTCTGTACCTGATACCTCGTCCGCTTCGTCCTGTGAGTCTGACTTAGTGTACTCCGAAGCAGAGGTTATCCCCGAGTCTCTACACCCCTCCGACCAGGCGGAGGACCTCCAGTTGTCTCCTTAACCCTTCGGGGTGCTACCTGATAGCGAATGGACAGAGACTCTCCAATACTTGGTACCTGATACCTCGCCCGCTTCTTCCAGTGAATCCGACCTAGTGTACTCCGAAGCAGAGGTTATCCTCGAGTCTCTACACCCCTCCGACCAGGCGGAGGGCCTCCAGTTGTCTCCTGAACCCTTCGGGGTGCAACCTGATAGCGAATGGACAAAGACTCTCCTATACTCAGTAGCTGATACCTCGCCCGCTTCTTCCAGTGAGTCCGACCAAGTGTACTCCGAAGCAGAGGTTACCCCGAGTCTCGGCACCCCTCCAAACCAGCAGAGGACCCCCAGATGTTTCCTGAATCCTACGGGGTACCACCAGATAACAAAGAGACAGTGACTTTTCTACACTCGGTACCTGATACCTCGCCTGCTTCTTCCAGCGAGTCTGACCTAGTGTACTCCGAAGCAGAGGTTACCCCTGAGTCTCTGCACCCCTCCAACCCGGCGGAGGACTTCCAGTTGTCTCCTGAACCCTCTGGGGTGCTACCTGATAATAAGTGGAGAGAGACTTCCTTGTGTGCTGTTCCTGGCACTCCACCCGTTTCGTCTGTTGCTGAGGATGGCTGGATAGGAGGTAGCATCCTAGCTACTCAGATGAGACCAGTTTTTCCTGTGGACAGTGGAAGTGATCTCCTTGAAGTGAAGGATTGGCCCTCGAATTCCCTGCGGAACATTCTGGCAGGCCTGAAGAAGAGGGGGCGTAAGGGGGGGGTACTGTAACATAACTGGCGGCGTCCTTGCATAGTGGTCCATCTCCCACTGTGCAAGAGCGCGCACTTGATCTCCAGTCCAGTCTGCTAGCCTGGCTTCCCTCCATGCTGTATGCTTGCCTCTGTTTCTGCTGCTTAATTGCGGCGCCCGATCACTTCCTGCTTCTTGTAGCTGCTGCAGGCATACCCCTTGTGCGTCCTCAGCCTATTGCTGTCTGTCACCTGTTATTTAACCCAGCTCCTCTATGGAATCCATGCCTGAGCATTGTGTTCTGTCAGTTGGCTTCCAGTCACTGATGTGCCAGGTCTTGTCTATGCTTCCTGCCTTGCAGTATCAGTTGCCGTGTCTGAACTGTGTCCTTTCTGAACTATCTTCTAGCCTGTTGTCTTCTGCCTATACTGGAGGCTGTATTTCCAGGCCAGTGTGAACACGCTCCTAGCCTGTTCTTTCCGCCTTCTAGGGGCCGCATACCTAGACTCATTCCTGTATCTAGCCTGTTCCTGTCTGAACACACTCCTAGCCTTTTCGTTCTGCCTTCTAGGGGCCGCATACCTAGACCCGCTCCTGCATCTTGCTGCTGTGTCTGTTCTTGTCTGAATACTCTCCTAGCCTGTTACCTGTTTTTCTCTATGTCCGTACCTTCCCTTTTCCTGCAGAATCTGATCCCGTACCTAACTCCCACTCGTTGTCCCTGTACTCTCGTTTGTGAGTTTAGAGTCCACTTGCTACTTCATTGCAAGTATCTTGTGTGTACCTGGTTCTGCCTTTCCCTTCCAGTCTGTTCCGTGTGAACAGAGCCCTGTCCCCTCTTTTCTGCCTTGCTCACCGCTCCGGTGGTTCTTGTCTGCTCTGCCTTGCTCGCTGCTCCGGCAGTCTCGCTCTGCTCTGACCCTTTGCTCGCTGCTCCGGCAGACTCGCTCTGCTCTGACCCTTTGCTCGCTGCTCCGGCAGTCTCGCTCTGCTCTGACCCTTTGCTCGCTGCTCCTGCTGTCTCGCTCTGCTCTGACCCTTTGCTCGCCGCTCCGGCAGTCTCGCCCTGCTCTGACCCTTTGCTCGCTGCTCCGGCAGTCTCGCTCTGCTCTGACCCTTTGCTCGCTGCTCCGGCAGTCTCGCTCTGCTCTGACCCTTTGCTCGCTGCTCTGGCAGTCTCGCTCTGCTCTGACCCTTTGCTCGCTGCTCCGGCAGTCTCGCTCTGCTCTGACCCTTTGCTCGCTGCTTCGGCAGTATCGCTCTGCTCTGACCCTTTGCTCGCTGCTTCGGCAGTCTCGCTCTGCTCTGACCCTTTGCTCGCTGCTCCGGCAGTCTCGCTCTGCTGTGACCCTTTGCTCGCTGCTCCGGCAGTCTCGCTCTGCTCTGACCCTTTGCTCGCTGCTCCGGCAGTCTGGCTCTGCTCTGACCCTTTGCTCGCTGCTTCGGCAGTCTCGTCCTGCTCCTCTCTCGCTGCTTCGGCAGTCTCGTCCTGCTCCTCTATCGCTCACCACTCCAGGTGGCCTTGTCCTGCTCTTCTCTCGCTCACCGCTCCAGGCGGTCTCGTCTTGTTCAGCTCTTGCTCGCCGCTCTGGGGGGCCTCACTCTGCTGTTTGTCCACCGCATCTGCGGTTCTTTTCCTGATTCCCAGTGTGTACTGGGTCCTATCCACTTGGTGCTCCAACCTGTCGTACCTGCCAGTACCTCCCTGCCTGCATACCAGTCGTGCTTACCAGCATCCGCCAGTCTGCATACCAGCCGTGTCTGCCTATACCCAGCAGTCTATGTGCCAGCCTAACCTGCCTGCTCCTGTATTCCCCTGTGTGGGTCAACAGCCGTGTCTGGGGTCTGTCCTGGAGTAGCACGTGGTGCCTCTGCTCGGTTCCTGCTTGGTGCACTGGCGTCGTATGCCGTCGTGCGACCCTGGTCGGATCGGGTGAATACTTAGTTACGCCCCTCCAGGCATTCACTCTCCGGCACGGTCCAATGGAATCACTACATATACACGCACACGCCACTCAGCCCGGCCGTGTGCATTACAACGTGGAGGTCACAGTAGCTTATCAAGACTGTTTTAATGCCCCTTGGAAGAGTGGTGGAGGTCGCAGTGGATTAAAAAGACAATATCAATGCCCCTCAGAAGAGTGATGGAGGTCGCAGTGGAATAAAAAGACAATATCAATTCCCCTTGGAAGAGATGTGGAGGTCGCAGTGGAATAAAAAGACAATATCAATTCCCCTTGGAAGAGATGTGGAGGTCGCAGTGGAATAAAAAGACAATATCAATGCCTCGTGGAAGAGACTTGGAGCTCTCAGTAGCTTAACAAGATGGTTTTAATGCCCCTTGGAAGAGAGGTGGAGGTCGCAGAGGAATAAAAAGACAATATCAATGCCCCTTGGAAGAGTGGTGGAGGTTACAGTGGAATAAAAAGACAATATCAATGACCCTTGGAAGAGTGGTGGAGGTCGTAGTTTAATAAAAATACAATATTAATGCCCCATGGAAGAATGGTGGAGGTCGCAGTAAAATAAAAAGACAATATCAATGCCCCTTGGAAGAGTGGTGGAGGTTACAGTGGAATAAAAAGACAATATCAATGCACCTTGGAAGAGCTGTGGAGTTCACAGTGGTTTAACCAGAAGGTTTTAAGGCACCGTGGAATAGACGTGGAGGTCACAATAGCTAAACAAGACAGTTTTAATGCTTCTTGGAAGAGAGTTGGAGGTCGCAGTGGATTAAAAAGACAATTTCAATGCCCCTTGGAAGAGTGGTGGAGGTTACAGTGGAATAAAAAGACAATATCAATGCCTTTTGCAAGAGCTGTGGAGTTCAGAGTGGTTTAAATTGACGGTTTTAATGCCCCTTGAAAGAGACTTGGAGGTCACAGTAGCTTAACAAGACGGTTTTAATGCCCCTTGGAAGAGACGTGGAGGTCACAGTAGCTTAACAAGACTGTTTTAATGCCCCTTGGAAGAGTGATGGAGGTCGCAGTGGATTAAAAAGACAATATCAATGCCACTTAGAAGAGAGGTGGAAGTCGCAGTGGAATAAAAAGACAATGTCAATGCCACTTGGAAGAGTGGTGTAGGTTACAGTGGAATAAAAAGACAATATCAATTCCCCTTGGAAGAGTGGTGGAGGTTGCAGTGGAATAACAAGACAATATCAATGCCCCTTGGAAGAGTGGTGGAGGTTACAGTGGAATAAAAAGACAATGTCAATGCCCCTTGAAAGAGTGGTGGAGGTTAGAGTGGAATAAAAAGACAATACCAGTGCACCTTGGAAGAGTTGTGGAGTTCAGAGTTGTTTAAATTGACGGTTTTCATGCCCCTTGGAAGAGACGTGGAGGTCACAGTGGATTAAAAAGACAATATCAATGCCCCTTGGAAGAGTGGTGGAGGTCGCAGTGGAATAAAAAGACAATATCAAAGCCCTTTGGAAGAGTGGCGGAGGTCGCAGTGGAATAAAAAGACAATATCAATGCCCCTTGGAAAGTGGTGGAGGTCGCAGTGGAATAACCTCACTGGTAGATGCTCTGCATAACTTCTCTGCTTGCTGTGTCTGCTGTAATCTAATGCTCTGCTTTGCTGATTCACCTCACTGGTACATGCTCTGCATAACTTCTCTGCTTGCTGTGTCTGCTGTAATCTAATGCTCTGCTTTGCTGATTCACCTTACTGGTACATGCTCTGCATAACTTCTCTGCTTGCTGTGTCTGCTGTAATCTAATGCTCTGCTTTGCTGATTCACCTCACTGGTACATGCTCTGCATAACTTCTCTGCTTGCTGTTTCTGCTGTAATCTAATGCTCTGCTTTGCTGATTCACCTCACTGGTACATGCTCTGCATAACTTCTCTGCTTTATCTGTCCCACTCCATTCAATACCCACATATGTCTGTGCCTTCCCCAGTATAGATCTTATCTGATTTTTAGAGGTGCTAAACTGCAGAGACTAGAGTCCTAGCTCTGTGTATGATCACCCAGCCATCTCCTGGTGAGACGACCAGCTGCTAATTTAGCCTTATGCAGCTCCCTCAATGCCCTTCACCTAATAGTTTAATGTGCCCTATATATTTAGAAGCTCTGTAAGGGGTGCACTTGTGCTGGGGTGTGCACGCGTCTTCTTGAGCAAAGTGGCTGCGGAGATAAGTGGCAGTTATTTCAGAGGCAGTTAGTCAGGGCAGGAGTCAGGTAAACAACACTTTGACCACTTACTCTCTTTTAACTATGTTTCTGTTAGCTCTCACTTTTTCCTCTATAGTCCTCCACTTTCTAGTAACCCCTCAAATCCGTACACCTAGTAAGAAACTCTTCATCTCTCCCTCCATCCTCCCCATTCATCTCACCTCCTCCTCCAAATTATTCCTAAACATTCAATCCTGGATCTCCAAACACAGAAAGCCACCTCATGCTCTCTCTTGCTCCCACATGCTAACACTTTCTCAACTCCTCCTCACTGCTGGAGATATCTCTCCAAATCCTGGTCCTCCTCGCCATATCCCCACAGTTACTTCTTCCTCCTATCCACGACCTTCCACAAACTGTCGCAACCCTTCTAAGCTCATACCCATCCAACCAATCCCCACTCCCTAAGTTGCTCTAACAGGAGCTCTATGGAACGCTCGCTCTGTCTGCAACAAACTTTCCTTCATCCACGATCTTTTCATTACAAACAAACTTTCCTTCCTCGCCATCACTGAAACCTGGCCCACCCCCTCTGACACAGCCTCCCCAGATGCACTTTCATAAGGCGGATTCCACCTTTCCCACACCCCCCGCCCCAACGGCAAACATGGCGGAGGCGTAGGTTTTCTCCTATCAGAACACTGCGCTTTCACACAAATCCCACTGCCACCCTCCATTACACTCCCCTCTTTTGAGGTGCACTGTGTGCGCATCTATTCCCCCTCCAACCTCCAACTGGCCGTCGTTTACCGACCCCCAGAGCAAGCCACCACCTTCTTAGACCACTTCACCACCTGGCTGCTTCACTTTCTCTCCACTGACATCCCCACTATCATAATGGGTGACTTCAACATCCCCATTAACAGTTCCCACTCGTCTGTCTCTAAGTTCCTATCTCTCACTTCCTCCTTCGGACTCACTCAATGGTCTTCGACACCCACCCACAAAGATGGCCACACACTGGACCTCATCTTCACCCGCCTCTGTTCGCTTTCTAACCTCTCTAACTCACCTCTCCCTCTCTCTGATCACAGCCTACTTACATTCTCTTCTCTCTCCTCCCCGGGGCAACAATCCCCACTCCACAAACGTGCATACCCTCACAGAAATCTCAAACACCTTGACTTACTCTCACTCTCTGAATCCCTCCTCTCTCTTACAGACATAAATTCCTTACACGATGCAGACGTTGCTGCTGCTTCATATAACACCACAATAGCTGCAGCTCTAGACTCGATCGCGCCTTTCACACACACCACATCTCGCACATTCAACAGGCAACCCTGGCACACTAAACTTACTAAAGAACTGCGCTGGGCCTCCAGGGTTGCGGAGCGGAGATGGAAAAGGTCTCACTCCATCGAGCACTTCATCGCATTCAAGCAATCCCTCACTAATTTCAAGTACGCACTCACTGCAGCAAAACAAACCTACTTCTCATCTCACATATCCTCCCTATCTCACAACCCGAAATAGCTATTTAACACTTTCAACTCTCTCCTTCATCCCCCAGCATCTCCTCCCTATTCTCTCATCTCAGCCGACGACTTTGCCACATTCTTCAAACAGAAGATTGACACCACCAGACAAAACTTTTGCCTAAAGTCTACACAACCCCTCCTCATATCTATTCAACCCTCCCCCTCCAAACCCCACTTCTCCACCATTACAGAAGGTCAAGTCTCCTCTTTAATCTCCAAATCACACATCACCACCTGCGAACTTGACCGAGTCCCATCCCACCTCATCACTAACCTTACCACAGTCTTCATCCCAACCCTAACCCACCTCTTCAATCTGTCGCTAATAACCGGTGTCTTCCCCTCATGTTTCAAACATGCCGCAATCACACCCATCCTCAAAATGCCCTCCCTTGACCCTTCCTCTCTGACTAGCTAGAGCCCCATATCACTCCTCCCCTTTGCCTCAAAACTACTAGAACAACATGTCCACCTTGAACTGTCCTCCCACCTCACCTCCTGCTCCCTCTTCGACCGCCTTCAATCTGGCTTCTGACCGCATCACTAGACTGAAACTGCCCTGACCAAAGTCACCAACGACCTACTAAATGCCAAATCCAAGCGACACTACTCTATCCTCCTCCTTCTGGACCTGTCATCTGCCTTTGACACAGTGGACCATTCCCTCTTACTCCAGATTCTCTCATCTCTTGGCATCATGGACTTGGCTCTATCTTGGATCTCCTCATACTTAACAGACAGGACATTCAGTGTCTCCCACTCACGCATCACCTCCTCATCTCACCCCCTATCTGTCGGTGTCCCCCAAGGTTCAGTTCTAGGACCTCTGCTCTTCTCCATCTACACCTTTGGCCTGGGACAGCTCATAGAGTCTCACGGTTTTCAGTATCACCTCTATGCTGACGACACACAGATCTACCTCTCTGGACCCGATATCTCCTCCCTACTAACCAAAATCCCACAATGTCTGTCCGCCATGTCATCCTTCTTCTCTGACAGATTTCTAAAACTCAACATGGATAAAAAAGAGTTCATCATCTTTCCAGCCTCTCATTCATATCCCCCATCTGACCTATCCATCAACGTCAATGGTTGTTCACTCTCCCCAGTCCCACAAGCACACTGCCGTAGAGTAACCCTGGACTCTGATCTCTCCTTCAAGCCACATATCCAAGCCCTTTCCACTTCCTGCCGACTCCAGCTCAAAAACATCTCCCGGATCCGTGCATTCCTCAGCAAAGACTCTGCAAAAACACTAATGCAGGCCCTCATCATATCCCGCCTCGACTACTGCAACCTCCTGCTCTGTGGCCTCCCTTACAACACTCTTGGGCCTATCCAATCTATCCTAAACTCTGCTGCTCGACTAATTCACCTGTCCCCCCGCTATTCCCCGGCCTCTCCTCTCTGTCAATCTCTTCACTGGCTCCTCATTGCCCAGAGAATCCAGTTCAAAACTCTAACCATGGCATACAAAGCCATCCACAACCTGTCTCCCCCATACATCTGTGTCGTAGTCTCCAGGTACTTATCTGCACGGAACCTCCGATCCTCACAAGATCTCCTTCTCTACTCCCCTCTTATCTCCTCCTCCCACAATCGTATACAAGATTTCTCCCGTGCATCCTCCCTACTCTGTAACTCTCTACCCCAACACATCAGACTCTCGCCAACCGTGGAAACCTTCAAAAGAAACCTGAAGACCCACCTCTTCCGACAAGCCTACAACCTGCAGTAACCACCGCTGCACGACCAGCTCTACTCTCACCTAATGTATCCTCACCCATCCCTTCTAGAATGTGAGCCCTCGCGGGCAGGGTCCTCGCTCCGCCTGTACCAGTCGCTGACTCATTTTGTTAAGATTATGTAAATACTTTTGTTATGTATATCCCTATCACATGTAAAGCGCCATGGAATAAATGGCGCTATAATAATAAATAATAATAATAATAATAAAAAGACAATATCAATTCCCATAGGAAAAGTGGTGGAGGTTACAGTGGAATAAAAAGACAATATCATTGCCCCTTTGATGAGCTGTGGAATTCAGAGTGGTTTAACCAGACGGTTTTAATGCCCCTTGGAAGAGACGTGGAGGTCATAGTAGGTTAATAAGATGATTTTAATGCCTCTTGGAGGAGTGGTGGAGGTCGCAGTGGTTTAAAAAGACAATATCACTGCCCCTTAGAAGAGTGGTGGAGGTTACATTGGAATAAAAAGACAATATCAGTGCCCTGTGGAAAAGACATGGAGGTTACAGCAGCTTAACAAGACAGTTTTAATGCCCCTTGGAAGAGCTGTGGAGTTCAAAGTGGTTTAACCAGACGGTTTTAATGCCCATTGGAAGTGACGTGGAGGTCACAGAAGCTTAAAAAGACGTTTTTAATGCCCCTTGGAAAAGTGGTGGAGGACGCAGTGGATTAAAAAGACAATATCAATGCCCCTTGGAAGAGTGGTGGAGGTGGCAGTGGAATAAAAAGACAATATCAATGCCCCTTGGAAGAATGATGGAGGTCGCAGTGGATTAAAAAGACAATGTCAATGCTCATTGAAGAGTTGTGGAGGTTAAAGTGGAATAAAAAGACAATACTAATGTCCCTTGGAAGAGCTGTGGAGTTCAGAGTGGTTTATCCAGATAGTTTTATTGCCCCTTGGAAGAGAAGTGGAGGTCACAGTAGATTAACAAGACGGTTTTAATGCCACATGGAAGAGTGGTGGAGGTTGCAGTGGATTAAAAAGACAAAATCAATGCCCCGAGGAAGAGTGGTGGAGGTTACAGTGGAATAAAAAGACAATATCAATGCCCCGTGGAAGAGATGTGGAGGTAACTTTAGCTTAACAATATGGTTTAAATGCCCCTTGGAAGAGAGGTGAAGGTCGCAGTGGAATAAAAAGACAATATCAATGCCCCGTGGAAGGGAAGTGGACGTGACAGTAGCTTAACAAGACAGTATTAATGCCCCTTGGAAGAGAGGTGGAGGTTGCATTGGATTTAAAAGACAATAACAATTCCCATTGGAAGAGTGGTGGAGGTCTCAGTGCAATAAAAACACAAAATCAATGCCCCTTGGAAGAGTGGTGGAGGTTACAGTGGAATAAAAAGACAATATCAATGCCCCTTGGAAGAGCTGTGGAGTTCAGAGTGGTTTAACCAGATGTATTTAATGCCCCTTGGAAGAGACGTGGAGGTCACAGTAGCTTAACAAGACTGTTTTAATGCCCCTTGGAAGAGTGTTGGAGGTCGCAGTTGATTAAAAAGACAATTTCAATGCCCCTTAGAAGAGAGGTGGAAGTCGCAGTGGAATAAAAAGACAATGTCAATGACACTTGGAAGAGTGGTGGAGGTTACAGTGGAAGAAAAAGACAATATCAATGCCCCGTGGAATAGACATGTACGTAACAGTAGCTTAACATGATGGCTTTAATGCCCCTAGGAAGAGTGGTGGAGGTTGCAGTGGATAAAAAAGACAATAAAAATCAATGCACATTGGAGGAGTGGTAGAGGTCGCAGTGGAATAAAAAGACAAAATCAATGCCCCTTGGAAGAGTGGTGGAGGTTACTGTGGAATAAAAAGAAAATATCAATGCCCCATGGAAGAGTTGTGGAGGTCACTGTAGCTTAACAAGATGGTCTTAATGCCCCTTGAAAGAGTGGTGGAGGTCGCAGTGGAATAAATAGACAATGTCAATGCCCCTTGGAAGAGTGGTGGAGGTTAGAGTGGAATAAAAAGACAATACCGGTGCTCCTTGGAAGAGCTGTGGAGTTCAGAGTGGTTTAAATTGACAGTTTTAATGCCCCTTGGACGAGACGTGGAGGTCACAGTGGATTAAAAAGACAATATCAATGCCCCTTGGCAGAGTGGTGGAGGTCGCAGTGGAAAACAGAGACAATATCAATGCCCCTTGGAAGAGTGGTGGAGGTTACAGTCGAATAAAAAGACAATATCAATGCCTCTTGGAAGAGCTGTGGAGTACAGAGTGGTTTAACCAGACGGTTTAATGCCCCTTGGAAGAGAAATGGAGGTCACAGTAGCTTATCAAGACTGTTTTAATGCCCCTTGAAAGAGTGGTGGAGGTCGCAGTGGATTAAAAAGACAATATCAATGCCCCTTAGAAGAGTGGTGGAGGTCGCAGTGGAATAAAAAGACAATATCAATTCCACTTGGAAGAGATGTGGAGGTCGCAGTGGAATAAAAAGACAATATCAATGTCTCGTGGAAGAGACTTGGATGTCACAGTTGCTTAACAAGATGGTTTTAATGCCCCTTGGAAGAGAAGTGGAGGTCGCAGTGGAATAAAAAGACAATATCAATGCCCCTTGGAAGATTTGTGGAGGTTACAGTGGTATAAAAAGACAATATCAATGACCCTTGGAAGAGTGGTGGAGGTCGCAGTGGAATAAAAAGACAATATTAATGCCCATTGGAAGAGTGGTGGAGGTCGCAGTAAAATAAAAAGACAATATCAATGCCCCTTGGAAGAGTGGTGGAGGTTACAGTGGAATAAAAAGACAATATCAATGCCCCTTGGAAGAGCTGTGGAGTTCACAGTGGTTTAACCAGAAGGATTTAAGGCACCGTGGAATAGACGTAGAGGTCACAGTAGCTAAACAAGACGTTATTTATGCTTCTTGGAAGAGTGATGGAGGTCGCAGTGGATTAAAAAGACATAATCAATGCCCCTTGGAAGAGTGGTGGAGGTTACAGTGGAATAAAAAGACAATATCAATGCCTCTTGCAAGAGCTGTGGAGTTCAGAGTGGTTTAAATTGACGGTTTTAATGCCCCATGGAAGAGACGTGGAGGTCACAGTAGCTTAACAAGATGGTGTTAATGCCCCTTGTAAGAGTGGTGGAGGTTGCAGTCGAACAAAAAGACAATATCAATGCCTCTTGGAAGAGCTGTGGAGATCTGAGTGGTTTAACCAGACGGTTTTATTGCCCCATGGAAGAGACGTGGAGGTCACAGTAGCTTATCAAAACTGTTTTAATGCCCCATGGAAGAGTGGTGGAGGTCGCAGTGGTTTAAAAAGACAATATCAATGCCCCTTAGAAGAGTGGTGGAGGTCGCAGTGGAATAAAAAGACAATATCAATTCCACTTGGAAGAAATGTGGAGGTCGCAGTGGAATTAAAAGACAATATCAATGCCTCGTGGAAGAGACTTGGAGGTCACAGTAGCTTAACATGATGGTTTTGATGCCCTTTGGAAGAGTGGTGGAGGTCGCAGTGGAGTAAAAAGACAATATTAATGCCCCTTGGAAGAGTTGTGGAGGTCGCAGTAAAATTAAAAGACAATATCAATGCCCCTTGGAAGAGCTGTGGAGTTCACAGTGGTTTAACCAGAAGGTTTTAAGGCACCGTGGAATAGACGTTTGAGGTCACAGTAGCTAAACAAGATGGTTTTAATGCTTCTTGGAAGAGAGATGGAGGTCGCAGTGGATTAAAAAGACAAAATCAATGCCCCTTGGAAGAGTGGTGGAGGTTACAGTGGAATAAAAAGACAATATCAATGCCTCTTGCAAGAGCTGTGGAGTACAGATTGGTTTAACCATGCGGTTTTAATGCCCCTTGGAAGAGACGTGGAGGTCACAGAAGCTTATCAAGACTGTTTTAAAGTCCCTTGGAGGAGAGGTAGAGGACGCAGTGGATTAAAAAGACAATATCAATTCCCCTTGGAAGAGTGTTGGAGGTTGTAGTGGAATAACAAGACAATATCAATGCACCTTGGAAGAGTGGTGGAGGTTACAGTGGAATAAAAAGACAATATCAATGTCCCTTGGAAGAATGGTGGAGGTTACAGTGGAATAAAAAGACAATATCAATGACCCTTGGAAGAGTGGTGGAGGTTCCAATTAAATAAAAATAAAATATCAATGCCCCTTGGAAGAGACGTGGAGGTCACAGTGGAATAAAAAGACAATATTAATGCACCTTGGAAGAGTGGTGGAGGTCGCAGTAAAATAAAAAGACAATATCAATGCCCCTTGGAAGAGCTGTGGAGTTCACACTGGTTTAACCAGAAAGTTTTAATGCACCGTGGAATAGACGTGGAGGTCACAGAAGCTTAACAAGACGGTTTCAATGCTTCTTGGAAGAGTGATGGAGGTCGCAGTGGATTAAAAAGACAATATCAATGCCCCTTGGAAGAGTGGTGGAGGTTACAGTGGAATAAAAAGACAATATCAATGAACTGTGAAAGAAACTTGGAGGTCACAGTAGCTTAACAAGACGGTTTTAATGGCCCTTGGAAGAGTCGTGGACGTCGCAGAGGAATAAAAAGACAATATCAATGCACTTGGAAGAGTGCAGAAGGTTACAATGGAATAAAAAGACATTGTCAATGCCCCTTGGAAGAGCTGTGGAGCTCAGAGCGGTTTAACCAGATGGTTTTAATGCCCCTTGGAAGAGACTAGGAGGTCACAGTAGCTTAACAAGACGGTTGTAATGACCCTTGGAAGAGTGGTGGAGGTCACAGTGGAATAAAAATACAATATCAATGCCCCTTGAAAGAGTGGTGGAAGTTACAGTGAAATAAAAAGACAATATCAATGCCCCTTGGAAGAGCTGTGGAGTACAGAGTGTTTTAACCAAACGGTTTTATTGCCCCTTGGAAGATACTTGGAGGTCACAGTAGCTTAACAAGACGGTTTTAATGCCCCTTGGAAGAGTGGAGTAGGTCGCAGTGGATCAAAAGGCAATATCAATGAACCTTGGAAGAGTGGTGGAGGTCGCAGTGGATTAAAAAGTCAACATCAATGCCGCTTGGAAGAGACTTGGAGGTCGCAGTAGCTTAACAAGATGGTTTTAATGCCCCTTGGTAGAGAGGTGGAGGTCGTAGTGGAATAAAAAGACAATATCAATGCCCCTTGTAAGAGTGGTGGAGGTTACAGTGGAGTAAAAAGACAATATCAATGACCCTTGGAAGAGTGGTGGAGGTCGCAGTGGAATAAAAAGACAATATTAATGCCCCTTGGAAGAGTGGTGGTGGTCGCATTAAAATAAAAAGACAATATCAATGCCCCTTGGAAGAGTGGTGGAGGTTACAGTGGAATAAAAAGACAATATCAATGCCCCTTGGAAGAGCTGTGGAGTTCACAGTGGTTTAACCAGAAGGTTTTAAGGCACCGTGGAATAGACGTGGAGGTCACAGTAGCTAAACAAGACGGTTTTAATGCTTCTTGGAAGAGAGATGGAGGTTGCAGTGGATTAAAAAGACAAAATCAATGCCCCTTGGAAGAGTGGTGGAGGTTACAGTGGAATAAAAAGACAATATCAATGCCTCTTGCAAGAGCTGTGGAGTTCAGAGTGGTTTAAATTTACGGTTTTAATGCCCCTTGGAAGAGACGTGGAGGTCACAGTAGCTTAACAAGACGGTTTTAATGCCCCTTGGTGGAGGTCACAGTGGATTAAAAAGACATTATCGATGACCCTTGAAAGAATAGTGGAGGTTGCAGTCGAATAAAAAGAAAATATCAATGCCCCTTAGAAGATTGGTGGAGGTTACAGTGGAAAAAAAAGGCAATATTAATGTTCCTTGGAAGAGAGGTGAAGGTCGCAGTGGAATAAAAAGACAATATCAATGTCCCTTGGAAGAGTGGTGGAGGTTGCAGTGGATTAAAAAGACAATTTCAATGCCCCTTGGAATAGTGGTGGAGGTCGCAGTGGAATAAAAAGACAATATCAATGCCCCGTGGAAGGGACGTAGAGGTCACAGTAGCTTAACAAGACGGTTTTACTGCCCCTTGGAAGAGTGGTGGAGGTCGCAGTGGAAAAAAAAGACAATATCAATGCCCCTTGGAAGAGTGGTGGAGGTTACAGTTGAATAAAAAGACAATATCAATGCCTCTTGGAAGAGCCGTGGAGTTCAGAGTGGTTTAACCATGCGGTTTTAATGCCCCTTGGAAGAGACGTGGAGGTCACAGAAGCTTATCAGGACTGTTTTAAAGCCCCTTGGAGGAGTGGTAGAGATCGCAGTGGATTAAAAATACAATATCAATGCCCCTTGGAAGAGTGGTGGAGGTTCTGTCACGGTCTCCACACTTTCCTTGTCTGCTAGGTTACTATTGTGTGGAGTCTGTCAGTCTGTTTTTGGTTTGCTGGGTTGTTTCTGCAATCATCTGTGTTCACTTCCCTTGATTAGTCTTCTACTTAAGCATGCTAGCTCCTTCACCCAGTGTCAATTGTACACTTGGTATTACCTGTGTAGGACTGATCTCTCTGTGCTCTGTGCCTGACCCAGCCTGACTATTTTCCCTTACCTGGATTTTGACCATTTGCTTGTTATCTGACTACTCTTTTGTCTGCTCCCTTTGTACTGCGCCATCTTCCTGGACTTGACTTTGGATTGTTTGACCTCCCTATTTTTATCTAGTAAGTAGCTCTAATATTATATTTCTTTCAGTAATATTAGTCTTTTCTCTCCTCTTCTGAGACTGTTATTTCTGCAGTGACTCGCGTCACATTACAATTGATCGTTCACTTTTTTTTTTCCTTTTTCCCACCTATGGATCCGTTACGTACTTTGTGTGATCAGGTGGCGAATCTGACCCAGTTAGTTCAGGATCTGGCCTTGGAACAACACAAACTGGCGTCCTCACAGGCTCAGTTACAAGACCAGATTTCGGGTACGTTTACAGTCCCTCAGAATCTTTCCTCTCCGACCACTGTCATGACTTCTGAACCATCTGACGTATCTTTGAGCCCCCCTGAAACGGCTATAGCACTCCCTGACAAATTTTCGGGGGAGAAAGATCAGTTCAGAACTTTCAAAGAAAGTTGTAAATTATTGTTTACCTTGCGTCCTCGGTCATCAGGGAATGAGTCACAGCGGGTGGGAATTATAATGTCACTTCTGCGCGGGGGTCCCCAGACTTGGGCATTTTCTTTACCCCCTTTTTCTCCTGAACGTCTTTCTGTGGACGCTTTTTTTGATGCTTTAGGACAGATCTATGATGAACCTGACAGGGTCAAGGTGGCAGAGACAAGAATCATGAACTTGACACAGGGTAACCACACAGCAGAAGACTACTGTTCTGAATTTCGTCAGTGGTCTACTGAGGTTCTCTGGAATGACGCGGCTCTCAGGTGCCAATTCCTCAGTGGTCTTTCAGAGCCTCTAAAGGACGCTCTGGCTCTGCATGCTCCACCTGGTTGTTTAGGGGAGGCCATGACTCAGGCTATCCGCATGGATCGGAGGATGCGGGAGAGACGCAAGTTTCAACACGAGGTTCCATTTTGTCCACCGGGCCCGGGTCGTTTACCAGAGGTAGAACCTATTGAGGTTGGAGCTGCCAGCTCAAGGGTTAAGGAGAGGAGACGCCGCCTGGAATTTGGACTTTGTCTGTATTGTGGCCTATCTGGACATCTCTTAAAGGATTGCCCAGCACGACCTGCAATGAATAAGCCGTCGGGAAACGCCTAGGTCTGGGTGATTGTCGAGGAGGTCACCCAGACTTATAGGTACCCTTTAACTCCTCTGATAAAGTGTTGTTGAATGCTGAACTTCTGTTTCAAAAACAGTGTCTATCAACATTTGCCTTTATTGACTGTGGAGTTGCGGCTAATTTCATTGATTCGGGACTTGTTCAGAAATTAGGATTAGGGACAGTTAAGTTAGAAGACCCTATTCAAATTGTGGCTATTGATAGAACACCGTTGCTAAAAAATCTGGTTCAGTTAGTTACAGTGGAGTTCACACTCAAGGTGGGGTCACTGCATACAGAATTAATCTCCTGTTATGTCCTGGACAATTTACCTGCTGGGATTGTGTTGGGTCTTCCTTGGCTGCGCATACATAATCCGATCATTGACTGGTATCATAAAAATATTGTCAAATGGGACCCTCATTGTATTGAAAAATGTCTTAAATCTGTGCATGCTGGCTCCGTTAGTCTGGAGGGTCTTCCGGAATACCTGAAGGACTTCGGAGATGTTTTTTCGGAAGTAGAGTCTGAGATCTTACCTCCTCACCGTCCCTATGACTGTGCTATTAATCTCATTCCTAATGCCAAATTACCCAAAGCTCGCTTGTATAACTTGTCTGGCCCTGAGCGGGCATCCATGAAAGCTTATATTAATGAAAGTTTACGGAAAGGTCATATTCGTCCTTCCTCATCGCCGGTTGCAGCCGGATTCTTTTTTGTTAAAAAAAAAAGATGGAGGTCTCCGTCCCTGCCTCGATTTCCGAGAATTAAACAAGATAACTGTTAAAAATACTTATCCGCTTCCACTTATCCCCGATCTATATAATCAACTTTCGGGGGCCAAATGGTTTTCCAAACTGGATCTTAGAGGGGCATATAACCTGATACGTATTCGAGAGGGTGATGAGTGGAAGACAGCATTTTTAACCTCTGAAGGTCTTTTTGAAAATCTCGTCATGCCTTTTGGGATAACAAATGCACCCGCGGTCTTTCAGAATTTTATGAATGATATTCTCTCTGATTATATTGGGAGATTCATTGTGGTTTATTTAGATGATATTCTAATTTTTTCACCTGATCTGGATATTCATTATAAACATGTCCGTTTGGTTCTGCAAAGGTTAAGAGATAATTGTTTGTTTGCCAAGATTGAAAAATGTACCTTTTCTGTTCAAGAAATATCATTCTTGGGCTTCATTGTGTCAGCCTCCGAGTTTAAGATGGATCCTGGGAAGGTTCAGGCCATCATTGATTGGGTTCAACCCAGCGACCTTAAGGCTCTGCAGCGCTTTTTAGGGTTCGCAAATTATTACAGAAAATTTATTAAAGGTTTTTCTCAGATCGTTAAGCCTCTTACGGACCTCACTCGCAAAGGGGCGGAGCTAAAGGTTTGGTCGTCAGAAGCAGTCGGGGCTTTTGAAAACTTGAAGAAATGTTTTATGTCTGCTCCTGTACTTGGTCAACCAGATCTCCAGAGGCCGTTCATTGTGGAGGTGGATGCTTCCGAGGTTGTGGTGGGGGCTGTATTGTCTCAAGGTCCTAAAACTTTAACTAATCTGCGACCATGAGCCTTTTTCTCTAATACATTTTCTCCTGCTGAAAGAAACTATGATGTTTGTAATCGAGAGTTACTTGCTGTCAAATTGGCTTTTGAAGAATGGAGGCATTTTTTGGAGGGAGCCATTCATCTGGTCACCGTGGTGACAGATCACAAGAATGTAGCGTATATCGAATCTGCTAAGCGGTTGACACCTAGACAGGCCAGATGGTCTTTATTTTTTTCAAGATTTAATTTTTCTATTACGTTCAGGCCTGGGTCTAAGAACGTGAGGGCGGATGCCCTGTCTCATAGCCTTGATTCTGTGTCCCCTCCGGAGCCTCCTTCCTCCATTCTTCCTCAGGGTATAGTTGTGGCCATGGTTTCCTCTGAGCTGGAAGCAGAAATTCGTACTGCTCAGTCCTTGGCTCCATCCAATATTCCTGAATGCAAGTTGTTTGTCCCTGTGTATCTCAGATTACGCCTTTTGCAAGAATTCCATGATTCTGTCTTGAGTGGTCATCCTGGAGTTACTGCCACCCAGAAGGCAGTTGCTAGACTCTTTTGGTGGTCTGCTATGCGTAGGGACATTAAAAATTTTGTGTCTGCTTGTGAAACTTGTGCACGCGCTAAAGTGCAACATTGCCGGCCCGCTGGGGAATTGGCTCCTTTGCCCATTCCAGAAAGACCATGGACTCATTTGTCCATGGATTTCATTTCCGATTTACCTCTGTCTGGTGGGATGACGGCTATTTGGGTGGTAGTCGATCGATTCAGCAAACAGGCTCACTTCGTTCCATTATCCGGGTTACCCAATTCAGAGACGCTCTCCAAACTGTTTATTACTCATGTGGTACGATTGCATGGGATTCCTCTTAATATTGTATCTGATAGGGGAGTACAATTCGTCTCTAGATTTTGGAGGGCTTTCTGCAGAAGGTTGGGGATTGATTTGTCCTTTTCTTCTGCTTATCATCCTGAAACTAACGGTCAGACCGAAAGGACAAATCAGTCTTTGGAACAAATTTTAAGATGTTTTGTCACTGATCAGCAGGAGAATTGGTCATCCTTTCTTCCTCTGGCTGAGTTTGCCTTTAACAGTCGGGTTAATCAGTCCACAGGAACCTCTCCGTTTTTCTGTAATTATGGGTTTCATCCTCATTTTGGTGAGTTCTCCAGGATAAGCTCTGGGTGTCCTGGGGTAGATGTAACCATTCAAGAGTTGGGGGATGTCTGGAGGGAGGTTAAAAAGAATATAGGGGTGGCTCAGCATCGGCAGAAACAAAAGGCCGATTGGAAACGCTCGTCAGGTGCCGCCTTCAAGGTGGGGGATAAGGTATGGCTATCCTCTAAGAATATTAGATTGAAGATACCCTCGCTGAAGTTGGGTCCTAGATTCATTGGTCCATATGAGATTCTGGAGGTGGTCAATCCGGTTTCCTTCTGATTACGACTCCCTCATTCTTTCCGTATTCCTAATGTGTTCCACAAGTCTTTGTTGAAGGAATTTATTCCCCCTGTTCTGTCTCCCTCGCCCCCGCCTCCTCCGGTGTCTATTGAGGGAAGCTTAGAATATGAGGTACAAAAGATCATTGATTCCCGTATGGTCCGGAATTCCCTTCAATATCTTGTACATTGGAAGGGGTATGGACCTGAGGAACGTTCCTGGGTTCCGGCTCATTCTGTGAGGGCTGATCGGTTGGTCCGGGCCTTTCATCGGCGGTTTCCTTGGAGACCTGGGGGTCCGGTGGCCCCCCCCTTGAAGAGGGGGTACTGTCACGGTCTCCACACTTTCCTTGTCTGCTAGGTTACTATTGTGTGGAGGCTGTCAGTCTGTTTTTGGTTTGCTGGGTTGTTTCTGCAATCATCTGTGTTCACTTCCCTTGATTAGTCTTCTACTTAAGCATGCTAGCTCCTTCACCCAGTGTCAATTGTACACTTGGTATTACCTGTGTAGGACTGATCTCTCTGTGCTCTGTGCCTGACCCAGCCTGACTATTTTCCCTTACCTGGATTTTGACCATTTGCATGTTATCTGACTACTCTTTTGTCTGCTCCCTTTGTACTGCGCCATCTTCCTGGACTTGACTTTGGATTGTTTGACCTCCCTATTTTTATCTAGTAAGTAGCTCTAATGTTATATTTCTTTCAGTAATATTAGTCTTTTCTCTCCTCTTCTGAGACTGTTATTTCTGTAGTGACTCACGTCACAGGTTCCAATGAAATAAAAAGACAATATCAATGCCCCTTGGAAGAGACGTGGAGGTCACAGTGGAATAAAAAGACAATATTAATGCCTCTTGGAAGAGTGGTGGAGGTCGCAGTAAAGTAAAAAGACAATATCAATGCCCATTGGAAGAGCGGTGGAGGTTAGAGTGGAATAAAAAGACAATATCAATGCCCCTTGGAAGAGCTGTGGAGTTCACAGTGGTTTAACCAGAAAGTTTTAATGCACCGTGGAATAGACGTGGAGGTCACAGTAGCTTAACAAGATGGTTTCAATGCTTCTTGGAAGTGTGACGTAGGTCGCAGAGGATTAAAAAGATAATATCAATGCCCCTTGGAAGAGTGGTGGAGGTTACAGTGGAATAAAAAGACAATATCAAAGCCCTGTGTAAGAAACTTGGAGGTCACAGTAGCTTAAGAAGACGGTTTTAATGGCCCTTGGAAGAGACGTGGACGTCGCAGAGGAATAAAAAGACAATATCAATGCATTTGGAAGAGTGCAGAAGGCTACAATGGAATAAAAAGACATTGTCAATGCCCCTTGGAAGAGCTGTGGAGCTCAGAGTGGTTTAACTAAACGGTTTTAATGCCCCTTGGAAGAGACTTGGAGGTCACAGTCGCTTAACAAGACGGTTTTAATGTCCCTTGGAAGAGTGGTGCAGGTCACAGTGGAATAAAAATACAATATCAATGCCCATTGAAAGAGTGGTGGAAGTTACAGTGAAATAAAAAGACAATATCAATGCCCCTTGGAAGAGTTGTGGAGTACAGAGTGGTTTAACCAAATGGTTTTAGTGCCCCTTGGAAGAGACGTGGAGGTCACAGTAGCTTAACAAGATGGTTTTAATGCCCATTAGAAAAGTGGTGGAGGTCGCAGTGGAATAAAAAGACAATATCAATGCCCCTTGGAAGAGTGGTGGAGGTTACAGTGGAATAAAAAGACAATATCAATGCCTCTTGGAAGAGTGGTGGAGGTTACAGTGGAATGAAAAAATAGAATCAATGCCCCGTGGAAGAGACGTGGACATCACAGTAGCTTAACAAGACGGTTTTAATGCCCCTTGACAGAGTGGTGGAGGTTACAGTGGAATAAAAGACAATATCAATGACCTTTGGAAGAGTGGCGGAGGTCGGAGTGGAATAAAAAGACAATATCAATGCCCTTGGAATAGTGGTGGAGGTCGCAACAGAATAACCTCACTGGTACATGCTCTGCATAACTTCTCTGCTTGCTGTGTCTGCTGTAATCTAATGCTCTGCTTTGCTGATTCACCTCACTGGTACATGCTCTGCATAACTTCTCTGCTTGCTGTGTCTGCTGTAATCTAATGCTCTGCTTTGCTGATTCACCTCACTGGTACATGCTCTGCATAACTTCTCTGCTTGCTGTGTCTGCTGTAATCTAATGCTCTGCTTTGCTGATTCACCTCACTGGTACATGCTCTGCATAACTTCTCTGCTTTATCTGTCCCACTCCATTCAATACCCACATATGTCTGTGCCTTCCCCACTATAGATCTTATCTGATTTTTAGAGGTGCTAAACTGCAGAGACTAGAGTCCTAGCTTTGTGTTTGATCACCCAGCCATCTCCTGGTGAGACGACCTGCTGCTAATTTAGCCATATGCAGCTCCCACAATGCCCTTCACCTGATAGTTTAATGTGCCCTATATATTTAGAAGCTCTGTAAGGGGTGCACTTGTGCTGGGGTGTGCACGTGTCTTCCTGTGCAAAGTGGCTTCGGAGATAAGTGGCAGTTATTTCAGAGGCAGTTAGTCAGGGCAGGAGTCAGGTAACCAACACTTTGACCACTTACTCTCTTTTAACTATGTTTCTGTTAGCTCTCACTTTTTCCTCTATAGTCCTCCACTTTCTAGTAACCCCTCAAATCCCAACACCTAGTAAGAAACTCTTCATCTCTCCCTCCATCCTCCCCATTCATCTCACCTCCTCCTCCAAATTATTCCTAAACATTCAATCCTGGATCTCCAAACACAGACAGCCACCTCATGCTCTCTCTTGCTCAGAACTGCTAACACTTTCTCTGCTCCTCCTCACTGCTGGAGATATCTCTCCAAATCCTGGTCCTCCTCACCATATCCCCACAGCTACTTCTTCCTCTCATTCACGACCTTCCACAAACTGTCGCAACCCTTCTAACCTCATACCCATCCAACCAATCCCCACTCCCTTAGTTGCTCTAACAGGAGCTCTATGGAACGCTCGCTCTCTATGCAACAAACTTTCCTTCATCCACGATCTTTTCATTACAAACAAACTTTCCTTCCTCGCCATCACTGAAACCTGGCTCACCCCCTCTGACACAGCCTCCCCAGCTGCACTTTCATATGGCGGATTCCACCTTTCCCACACACCCCGCTCTAACGGCAAACATGGTGGAGGCGTAGGTTTTCTCCTATCAGAACACTGCGCTTTCACCCAAATCCCACTGCCACCCTCCGTTACACTCCCCTCTTTTGAGGTGCACTGTGCGCGCATCTCTTCCCCCTCCAACCTCCAACTGGCCTTTGTTTACCGACCCCCAGGGCAAGCCACCACCTTCTTAGACCACTTCACCACCTGGCTGCTTCACTTCCTCTCCACGGACATTCCCACTATCATAATAGGTGACTTCAACATCCCCATTAACACTTCCCACTCGTCTGTCTCTAAGTTCCTATCTCTCACTTCCTCCTTCGGACTCACTCAATGGTCTTCCACACCCACCCACAAAGATGGCCACACACTGGACCTCATCTTCACTCGCCTCTGTTCCCTATCTATCCTCTCTAACTCACCTCTCCCTCTCTCTGATGACAGCCTACTTGCATTCTCTTCTCTCTCCTCCCCGGGGCAACAATCCCCACTCCACAAACTTGCATACCCTCGCAGAAATCTCAAACACCTTGACTTACACTCACTCTCTGAATCCCCCCTCCCTCTTACAGACATAAATTCCTTACACGATGCAGATGTTGCTGCTGCTTCATATAACACCACAATAGCTGCAGCTCTAGACTCGATCGCCCCTCTCACACACACCACATCTCGCATATTCAACAGGCAACCCTGGCACACTAATCTTACTAAAGAACTGCGCCGGGCCTCCAGGGTTGTGGAGCGGAGATGGAAAAGGTCTCACTCCATCGAGCACTTCATAGCATTCAAGCAATCCCTCACTAATTTCAAGTCCGCACTCACTACAGCAAAACAAACCTACTTCTCATCTCTCATATCCTCCCTATCTCACAACCCTAAACAGCTATTTAACACTTTCAACTCTCTCCTTCGTCCCCCAGCACCTCCTCCCTCTTCTCTCATCTCAGCCGACGACTTTGCCTCATTCTTCAAACAGAAGATTGACACCATCAGACAAAACTTTTGCCTAAAGTCCACACAACCCCTCCTCATATCTATTCAACCCGCCTCCTCCAAACCCCACTTCTCCACTATTACAGAAGGTCAAGTCTCCTCTTTACTCTCCAAATCACACCTCACCACCTGCGAACTTGACCCAATCCCATCCCACCTCATCACTAACCTTACCACAGTCTTCATCCCAACCCTAACTCACCTCTTCAATCTGTCACTAACAACCTGGGTCTTCCCCTCATGTTTCAAACATGCTGCAATCACACCAATCCTCAAAAGCCCTCCCTTGACCCTTCCTCTCTGACTAGCTACCACCCCATTTCACTCCTCCCCTTTGCCTCAAAACTACTAGATCAACATGTCCACCTTGAACTGTCCTCCCACCTCTCCTCCTGCTCCCTGTTCGACCGCCTGCAATCAGGCTTCCGACCGCATCACTCGACTGAAACTGCCCTGACCAAAGTCACCAACGACCTACTAAATGTCAAATCCAAGCGACACTACTCTATCCTCCTCCTTCTGGACCTGTCATCTGTCTTTGACACAGTGGACCATTCCCTCTTACTCCAGATTCTCTCATCTCTTGGAATCACGGACTTGGCTCTATCTTGGATCTCCTCATACTTAACAGACAGGACATTCAGCGTCTCCCACTCACGCACCACCTCCTCATCTCGCCCCCTATCTGTCGGTGTTCCCCAAGGTTCAGTTCTAGGACCTCTGCTCTTTTCCATCCACACCTTTGGCCTGGGACAGCTCATAGAGTCTCACAGTTTTCAGTATCACCTCTATGCTGACGACACACAGATCTACCTCTCTGGACCCGATATCTCCTCCCTACTAACCAAAATGCCATAATGTCTGTCCGCCATGTCATCCTTCTTCTCTGACAGATTTCGAAAACTCAACATGGATAAAACAGAGTTCATCATCTTTCCACCCTCTCATTCACATCTCCCATCTGACCTAGCCATCAACGTCAATGGCTGTTCACTCTCCCCAGTCCCACAAACTCGCTGCCTTGAAGTAACCCTGGACTCTGATCTCTCCTTCAAGCCACATATCCAAGCCCTTTCCACTTCCTGCTGACTCCAACTCAAAAACATCTCCCGGATCCGTGCATTCCTCAGCAAAGACTCTGCAAAAACACTAGTGCATGCCCTCATCATATCCCGCCTCGACTACTGCAACCTCCTGCTACGTGGCCTCCCTTACAACACTCTTGCGCCTCTCCAATCTATCCTAAACTCTGCTGCTCGACTAGTTAACCTGTCCACCTGCTATTCCCCAGCCTCTCTTCTCTGTCAATCTCTTCACTGGCTCCCCATTGCCCAGAGAATCCAGTTCAAAACTCTAACCATGGCATACAAAGCCATCCACAACCTGTCTCCCCCATACATCTGTGACCTAGTCTTCCGGTACATACCTGCACGCAACCTCCGATCCTCACAAGATCTCCTTCTCTACTCCCCTCTTATCTCCTCCTCCCACAATCGTATACAAGATTTCTCCCGTGCATCCCCCCTACTCTGGAACTCTCTACCCCAACACATCAGACTCTCGCCGACCGTGGAAACCTTCAAAAGAAACCTGAAGACCCACCTCTTTCGACAAGCCTACAACCTGCAGTAACCACCACTGCACAACCAGCTCTACCCTCACCTAATGTATCCTCACCCATCCCTTCTAGAAAGTGAGCCCTCGCAAACAGGGTCCTCGCTCCTCCTGTACCTGTCGCTGACTCGTTTTGTTAAGATTATGTAAATGCTTTTGTTATGTATATCCCTATCACATGTAAAGCGCCATGGAATAAATGGAGCTATAATAATAAATAATAATAATAATAATAATAAAAAGACAATATCAATTCCCATAGGAAAAGTGGTGGAGGTTACAGTGGAATAAAAAGACAATATCAATGCTCCTTGGAAGAGTGATGAAGATAACAGCTAAATAAAAAGACAATATCAATGCCCCGTGGTAGAGATGTGGATGTCACAATAGCTTAACAAGACGGTTTTAATGCCCCTTGGAAGAGGGGTGGAGGTGGCAGTGGATAAAAAAGACAATATCAATGAGCCTTGGTAGAGTGGTGGAGGTCGCAGTGGAATAAAAATACAATATCAATGCCCCTTGGAAGAGTGGTGGAGGTCGCAGTGGAATAAAAAGACAATATCAATGCCCCTTGGACGAGTGGTGGAGGTTACAGTGGAATATAAAGACAATTTCAATGCCCCGTGGAAGAGACGTGGAGGTCACAGTAGCTTAACAAGATGGTTTTAATGCCTCTTGGAGGACTGGTGGATGTCTCAGTGGAATAAAAAGTCAATATCAATGCCCCTTGGAAGAGTTTTGGAGGTCGCAGTGGAATAAAATGACAATGTCAATGCCCCTTGGAAGAGTGGTGGAGGTTAGAGTGGAATAAAAAGACAATACAAATGCACCTTGGAAGAAATGTGGAGTTCAGACTGGTTTAACCAGATGGTTTTAATGCCCCTTGGAAGTGAAGTCTACATCACAGTAGCATAACAAGACAGTTTTAATGCCCCTTGGAAGAGTGGTGGAGTTCGTAGTGGATTAAAAATACAATATCAATGCCCCTTGGAAGAGTGGTGGAGGTCGCAGTGGAATAAAAAGACAATATCAATGCCCCGTGGAAGGGACATGGAGGTCACAGTAGCTTAACAAGACGGTTTTAATGCCCCTTGGAAGAGTGGTGGAGGTTGCAGGGGATTAAAAAGACAATAACAATGCCGATTGGAAGAGGGTTGAAGGTCGCAGTGGAATAAAAAGCCAAAATCAATGCCCCTTGGAAGAGTGGTGGAGGTTACAGTGGAAAAAAAAACAATATCAGTGCCTCTTGCAAGAGCTGTGGAGTTCAGAGTGGTTTAAATTGATGGTTTTAATGCCCCTTGGAAGAGACATGGAGGTCACAGTAGCTTAAAAAGACGGTTATAATGCCCCTTGGAAGAGTGGTGGAGGTCGCAGTGGATTAAAAAGTCATTATCGATGCCCCTTGGAAGAGTGGTGGAGGTGGCAGTGGAATAAAAAGAAAATATCATTGCCCCTTAGAAGAGTGGTGAAGGTTACAGTGGAAAAAAAAGACAATATCAATGTTCCTTGGAAGAAGGGTGAAGGTCGCAGTGGAATAAAAAGACAATATCAATGTCCCTTGGAAGAGTGGTGGAGGTCGCAGTGAATTAAAAAGACAATATCAATGCCACTTGGAAGAGTGGTGGAGGTCGCAGTGGAATAAAAAGACAATATCAATGCCCCTTGGAAGGGACGTGGAGGTCACAGTAGCGTAACAAGACGGTTTTGATGCCCCTTGGAAGAGTGGTGGAGGTCGCAGTGGATTAAAAAGACTATCAAATCCCCTTGGAAGAGTGGTGGATGTCGCAGTGGAAAAAAGAGACAATATCAATGCCCCTTGGAAGAGTGGTGGAGGTTACAGTTGAATAAAAAGACAATATCATTGCCTCTTGGAAGAGCTGTGGAGTTCAGAGTGGTTTAACCATGCGGTTTTAATGCCCCTTGGAAGAGACGTGGAGGTCACAGTGTAATAAAAAAACAATATTAATGCCCCTTGGAAGAGTGGTGGAGGTCGCAGTAAAATAAAAAGACAATATCAATGCCCCTTGGAAGAGTGGTGGAGGTTAGAGTGGAATTAAAAGACAATATCAATGCCCCTTGGAAGAGCTGTGGAGTTCACAGTGGTTTAACCAGAAAGTTTTAATGCACCGTGGAATAGACGTGGAGGTCACAGTAGCTTAACAAGACTGTTTCAATGCTTCTTGGAAGAGTGATGGAGGTCGCAGTGGATTAAGAAGACAATATCCATGCCCCTTGGAAGAGCGGTGGAGATTACAGTGGAATAAAAAGACAATATCAATGACCTGTGTAAGAAACTTGGAGGTCACAGTAGCTTAACAAGACGGTTTTAATGCCCCTTGGAAGAGTCGTGGACGTTGCAGAGGAATAAAAAGACAATATCAATGCACTTGGAAGAGTGCAGAAGGTTATAATGGAATAAAAAGACATTGTCAATGTCCCTTAGAAGAGCTGTGGATCTCAGAGCAGCTTAACAAGACTTTTTTAATGCCCCTTGGAAGAGACTTGGAGGTCACAGTAGCTTAACAAGACAGTTTTAATGCCCCATGGAAGAGTGGTGGAGGTCACAGTGGAATAAAAATACAATATCAATTCCCATAGGAAAAGTGGTGGAGGTTACAGTGGAATAAAAAGACAATATCAATGCCCCTTTGATGAGCTGTGGAATTCAGAGTGGTTTAATCAGACGGTTTTAATGCCCCTTGGAAGAGACGTGGAGGTCATAGTATCTTAATAAGATGTTTTTAATGGCTCTTGGAAGAGTGGTGGAGGTCGCAGTGGTTTAAAAAGACAATATCACTGCCCCTTAGAAGAGTGGTGGAGGTTACATTGGAATAAAAAGACTATATCAATGCCCTGTGGAAAAGACATGGAGGTTTCAGCAGCTTAACAAGACAGTTTTAATGCCCCTTGGAAGAGTGGTGGAGGTTAGAGTGGAATAAAAAGACAATACCAATGCCCCTTGGAAGAGCTGTGGAGTTCAGAGTGGTTTAACCAGACAGTTCTAATGCCCATTCAAAGGGACGTGGAGGTCACAGTAGCTTAAAAAGACGTTTTTAATGCCCCTTGGAAAAGTGGTGGAGGTCGCAGAGGATTAAAAAGACAATATCGATGCCCCTTGGAAGAGTGGTGGAGGTGGCAGTGGAATAAAAAGACAATATCAATGCCCCTCGGAAGAATGATGAAGGTCGCAGTGGAATAAAAAGACAATGTCAATGCCCCTTGGAATATTGGAAGAGGTTAGAGTGGAATAAAAAGACAATACCAATGCCCCTTGGAAGAGCTGTGGAGTTCAGAGTGGTTTAACCAGATGGTTTTATTGCCCCTTGGAAGAGACGTGGAGGTCACAGTAGATTAACAAGACGGTTTTAATGCCCCTTGGAATAGTGGTGGAGGTCACAATGGATTAAAAAGAAAATATCAATGCCCCGTGGAAGACACCTGGAGGTCACAGTAGCTTAACAAGACAGTTTTAATGCCCCTTGGAAGTGTGGTGGAGGTCGCAGTGGAATAAAAAGACAATATCAATGCCCCTTGAAAGAGTGGTGGAGGTTACAATGAAATAAAAAGACAATATCAATGCCCCTTGGAAGAGCTGTGGAGTTCAGAGTGGTTTAACCAGATGGTTTTAATGCCCCTTGGAAGAGTGGGGGAGGTCACATTGCATTAAAAATACAATATCAATACCCCTTGGAAGAATGGTGGAGGTTACAGTGGAATAAAAAGACAATATCAATGCCCCTTGGAAGAGCTGTGGAGTTCAGAGTGGTTTAACCAGACGGTTTTAATGCCCTTTGAAAGAGATGTGGAGGTTACAGTAGCTTAACAAGACTGTTTTAATGCCTCTTGGAAGAGTGGTGGAAGTCGTAATGGAATAAAAATACAATATCAATGCCAATTGAAAGATTGCTGTAGGTTACAGTGGAGTAAAAAGACAATATCAATGCCTCTTGCAAGAGCTGTGGAATTCAGAGTGGTTTAAATTGACGGTTTTAATGCACCTTGGAAGAGACGTGGAGGTCACAGTGGAATAAAAAGACAATATCAATGCCCCTTGGAAGAGTGGTGAAGGTTACAGTGAAATAAAAAGACAATATCAATGCCCCGTGAAAGAGACGTGGAGGTCACAGTAGCTTAACAAGACGGTTTTAATTCCCTTGGAAGAGAGGTGGAAGTTGCAGTGGAATAAAAAGACAATATCAGTGCCCCTTGGAAGAGTGCTGGAGGTTACATTGGAATAAAAAGACAATATCAATGCCCCTTGCAAGAGCTGTGGAGTTCAGAGTGGTTTAAATTGATGGTTTTAATGCCCCTTGGAAGGGACGTGGAGGTGACAGTAGCTTAACAAGACGGTTTTAATGCCCCTTGGAAGAGTGGTGGAGGTCGCAGTGGATTAAAAAGACATAAACAATGCCCCTTGGTTGAGTGGTGGAGGTCGCAGTGGAATAAAAAGACAATGTCAATGCCCCTTGGAAGAGTGGTGGAGGTTAGAGTGGTTTAAAAGACAACACAAATGCCCCTTGGAAGAGCTGTGGAGTTCAGAGTGTTTAACCAGACGGTTTTAATGCCCCTTGGAAGAGTGGTGGAGGTCGCAGTGGATTAAAAAGACATAAACAATGCCCCTTGGTAGAGTGGTGGAGGTCGCAGTGGAATAAAAAGACAATATCAATGCCCCTTAGAAGAGTGGTGGAGGTCGCATTGGAATAAAAAGACAATATCAATGCCCCTTAGAAGATCGGCGGAGGTTACAGTGGAATAAAAAGATAATATCAATGCACCTTGGAAGAGTGGTGGAGGTTACAGTGGAATAAAAAGACAATATCAATGCCCTGTGTAAGAAACTTGGAGGTCACAGTAGCTTAACAAGACGGTTTTAATGCCCCTTGGAAGAGTTGTGGATGTTGCAGAGGAATAAAAAGACAATATCAATGCACTTGGACGAGTGCAGAAGGTTACAATGGAATAAAAAGACATTGTCAATGCCCCTTGGAAGAGCTGTGGAGCTCAGAGCGTTTTAACCAGACGGTTTTAATGCCCCTTGGAAGAGACTTGGAGGTCACAGTAGCTTAACAAGACAGTCTTAATGCCCATTGGAAGAGTGGTGGAGGTCGCAGTGGATAAAAAAGACAATATCAAAGCCCCTTGTAAGAGTGGTCGAGGTCGCAGTGGAAAACAGAGACAATATCAATGCCTATTAGAAGAGCTGTGGAGTACAGAGTGGTTTTACCAGACGGTTTAATGCCCCTTGGAAGAGACGTGGAGGTCACAGTAGCTTATCAAGACTGTTTTAATGCCCCTTGGAAGAGTGGTGGAGGTCGCAGTGGATTAAAAAGACAATATCAATGCCCCTTAGAAGAGTGGTGGAGGTCGCAGTGGAATAAAAAGACAATATCAATTCCCCTTGGAAGAGATGTGGAGGTCGCAGTGGAATAAAAAGACAATATCAATGCCCCTTGGAAGAGTGGTGGAGGTTACAGAGGAATACAAAGACAATATCAATGACCCTTGGAAGAGTGGTGGATGTTACAGTGGAATAAAAAGACAATATCATTGCCCCTTGGAAGAGCTGTGGAGTTCACAGTGGTTTAACCAGAAGGTTTTAAGGCACCGAGGAATAGACGTGGAGGTCACAGTAGCTAAACAAGACGGTTTTAATGCCCCTTGGAAGAGTGATGGAGGTTGCAGGGGATTAAAAAGACATAAACAATGCCCATTGGAAGAGTGGTGGAGCTCGCAGTGGAATAAAAAGACAAAATCAATGCCCCTTGGAAGAGTGGTGGAGGTTACAGTGGAATAAAAAGACAATATCAATACCCCTTGGAAGAGCTGTGGATTACAGAGTGGTTTAACCAGACAGTTTTAATGCCCCTTGGAAGAGTGGTGGAGGTCACAGTAGCTTAACAAGACTGTTTTAGTGCCCCCTAGAAGAGAGGTGGAAGTCGCAGTGGAATAAATAGACAATGTCAATGCCACTTGGAAAAGTGGTGGAGGTTACAGTTTAAAAAAAAGACAATATCAATGCCCCGTCGAATAGACATGGACGTGAAAGTAGCTTAACAAGACGGCTTTATTGCCCCTTGGAAGAGTGGTGGAGGTTGCAGTGGATTAAAAAGACAATATTAATGTCCATTGGAAGAGTGGTAGAGGTCGCAGTGGAATAAAAAGACAAAATCAATGCCCCTTGGAAGAGTGGTGGAGGTTACAGTGGAATAAAAAGACTATATCAATGCCCCATGGAAGAGTTGTGTAGGTCACTGTAGCTTAAAAAGATGGTCTTAATGCCCCTTGGAAGAGTGGTGGAGGTCGCAGTAGAATAAATAGACAATGTCAATGCCCCTTGGAAGAGTGGTGGAGGTTAGAGTGGAATAAAAAGACAATACCAGTGCTCCTTGGAAGAGCTGTGGAGTTCAGAGTTGATTAAATTGACAGTTTTAATGCGCCTGGGAAGAGACGTGGAGGTCACAGTGGATTAAAAAGACAATATCAATGCCCCTTGGAATAGTGGTGGAGGTCGCATTGGATTAAAAAGACTATATCAATGCCCCTTGGAAGAGTGGTGGAGGTCACATTGGAATAAAAAGACAATATCAATGCCACGTGGAAGGGACGTGGAGGTCACAGTAGCTTCACAAGACTGTTTTAATGCCCCTTGGAAGAGAGGTGGAGGTCGCAGTTGATTAAAAAGACAATATCAATGCCCCTTGAAAGAGTGGTGGAGGTTGCAGTGGAATAAAAAGACAATATCAATGCCGCTTGGAAGAGTGGTGGATGTTACAGTCGAATAAAAAGACAATATCAATGTCTCTTGTAAGAGCTGTGGAGTTCAGAGTGTTTAACCAAACGGTTTTAATGCCCCTTGGAAGTGACGAGAAGTTCACAGTAGCTTAACAAGACTGTTTTAATGCCACTTGGAAGAGTGGTGGAGATCGTTGTGGATTTAAAAGACAATATCAATGCCCCTTAGAAGAGTGGTGGAGGTCGCATTGGAATAAAAAGACAATATCAATGCCCCTTAGAAGATCGGTGGAGGTTACAGTGGAATAAATAGATAATATCAATGCCCCTTGGAAGAGTGGTGGAGGTTACAGTGGAATAAAAAGGCAATATCAATGCCCTGTGTAAGAAACTTGGAGGTCACAGTAGCTTAACAAGACAGTTTTAATGCCCCTTGGAAGAGTCGTGGATGTCGCAGAGGAATAAAAAGACAATATCAATGCACTTGGACGAGTGCAGAAGGTTACAATGGAATAAAAAGACATTGTCAATGCCCCTTGGAAGAGCTGTGGAGCTCAGAGCGTTTTAACCAGACGGTTTTAATGCCCCTTGGAAGAGACTTGGAGGTCACAGTAGCTTAACAAGACAGTCTTAATGCCTCTTGGAAGAGTGGTGAAGGTCACAATGGAATAAAAAGACAACATCGATGCCCCGTGGAAGGGACGTGGAGGTCACAGTAGCATAACAAGACGGTTTTAATGCCCATTGGAAGAGTGGTGGAGGTCGCAGTGGATAAAAAAGACAATATCAAAGCCCCTTGTAAGAGTGGTCGAGGTCGCAGTGGAAAACAGAGACAATATCAATGCCCCTTGGAAAAGTGGTGGAGGTTACACTCGAATAAAAAGACAATATCAATGCCTATTGGAAGAGCTGTGGAGTACAGAGTGGTTTTACCAGACGGTTTAATGCCCCTTGGAAGAGACGTGGAGGTCACAGTAGCTTATCAAGACTGTTTTAATGCCCCTTGGAAGAGTGGTGGAGGTCGCAGTGGATTAAAAAGACAATATCAATGCCCCTTAGAAGAGTGGTGGAGGTCGCAGTGGAATAAAAAGACAATATCAATTCCCCTTGGAAGAGATGTGGAGGTCGCAGTGGAATAAAAAGACAATATCAATGCCTCGTGGAAGAAACCTGGAGGTCACAGTAGCTTAACAAGATGGTTTTAATGCCCCGTGGAAGAGAGGTGGAGGTCGCAGTGCAATAAAAAGACAATATCAATGCCCCTTGGAAGAGTGCTGGAGGTAACAGTGGAATAAAAGACAATATCAATGACCCTTGGAAGAGTGGTGGAGGTCGCAGTGGAATAAAAAGACAATATCAATGCCCCTTGGAAGAGTGGTGGAGGTTACAGTGGAATAAAAAGACAATATCATTGCCACTTGGAAGAGCTGTGGAGTTCACAGTGGTTTAACCAGAAGGTTTTAAGTCACCGTGGAATAGACGTGGAGGTCACAGTAGCTAAACAAGACGGTTTTAATGCTTCTTGGAAGAGTGATGGGGGTCGCAGTGGATTAAAAAGACAAAATCAATGCCCCTTGGAAAAGTGGTGGAGGTTACAGTGGAATAAAAAGACAATATCAATGCCTCTTGCAAGAGCTGTGGAGTTCAGAGTCGTTTAAATTGATGGTTTTAATGCCCCTTGGAAGAGACGTGGAGGTCACAGTAGCTTAACAACATGGTTTTAATGCCCCTTGGAAGAGTAGTGGAGGTTACAGTTGAATAAAAAGACAATATCAATGCCTCTTGGAAGAGCTGTGGAGTACAGAGTGGTTTAACTAGACGGTTTTAATGCCCCTTGGAAGAGACGAGGAGGTCACAGTAGCTTATAAAAACTGTTTTAATGCCCTTGGAAGAGTGGTGGAGGTTGCAGTGGAATAAAATGACAATATCAATTCCACTTGGAAGAGATGTGGAGGTCGCAGTGGAATAAAAAGCAAATATCAATGCCCCTTAGAAGAGTGGTGGAGGTTACAGTGGCAAAAAAAGACAACATCAATGTTCCTTGGAAGAGGGATGAAGGTCGCAGTGGAATAAAAAGACAATATCAATGTCCCTTGGAAGAGTGGTGGAGGTCGCAGTGGACTAAAAAGACAATATCAATGCCCCTTGGAAGAGTGATGAAGGTTACAGTGGAATAAAAAGACAATATCAATGCCACGTGGAAGGGACATGGAGGTGACAGTAGCTTAACAAGACGGTTTTAATGCCCGTTGGAAAAGTGGTGGAGGTCGCAGTGGATTAAAAAGACTATCAAATCCCCTTGGAAGAGAGGTGGAGGTCGCAGTGGAAAAAAAAGACAATATCAATGCCCATTGGAAGAGTGGTGGAGGTTACAGTTGAATAATAAGACAATACCAATGCCTCTTGGAAGAGCTGTGGAGTTCAGAGTATTTTCACCAGATGGATTTAATGCCCCTTGGAAGAGACGAGGAGGTCACAGTAGCTTAACAAGACTGTTCTAATGCCCCTTGGAAGAGTGGTGGAGATCGTTGTGGATTTAAAAGACAATATCAATGCCCCTTAGAAGAGTGGTGGTGGTCGCAGTGGAATAAAAAGACAATATCAATGCCCCGAGGAATAATGGTGGAGGTCGCAGTGGAATAAAAAGACAAGATCAATGCCCGGAGGAAGAAACGTGGAGGTCACAGTAGCTCAACAAGATGGTTTTAATGCGCTTTTTAAGAGTGGTGGAGGTCACAGTGGATTAAAAAGACAATATCAATGCCCTTTGGAAGAGTGGTGGAGGTCACAGTGGAATAAAAATACAATATCAATGCCCCTTGGTAGAGTAGTGGAGGTTACAGTGGAATTTAAAGACAATATTAATGCCCCGGGGAAGAGATGTGGAGGTCACTGTAGCTTAACTAAACAGTTTTAATGCACCTTGGAAGAATGGTGGAGGTCGCAGTGGAATAAAAAGACAATGTCAATGCCCCTTGGAAGAGTGGTGGAGGTTTGAGTGGAATAAAACGAAAATACCAATGCCCCTTGGAAGAGCTGTGGAGTTCAGAATGGTTTAACCAGATGGTTATAATGCCCATTGGAAGTGATGTGGAAGTCACAGTAGCTTAAAAAGACGTTTTTAATGCCCCTTGGAAAAGTGGTGGAGGTCGCAGTTGATTAAAAAGACAATATCAATGCCCCTTGGAAGAGTGGTGGAGGTGGCAGTGGAATAAAAAGACAATATCAATACCCCTTGGAAGAATGATGGAGGTCGCAGTGGAATAAAAAGACAATGTCAATGCCCCCTTGGAAGAGTGGTGGAGGTTAGAGTGGAATAAATAGACAATACAAATGCCCCTTGGAAGAGCTGTGGAGTTTAGAGAGGTTTAACCAGATGGTTTTAATGCCCCTTGGACGAGACGTGGAGGTCACAGTAGATAAACAAGACGGTTTTAATGCCCCTTGGGAAAGTGGTGGAGGTCACAGTGGATTAAAAAGACAATATCAATGCCCGGTGGTAGACACGTGGAGGGCACAGTAGCTTAACAAGACAGTTTTGATGCCCCTTGGAAGAGTGGTGGAGGTTGCAGTGGAGTAAAAAGACAATATCAATCCCCTTGAAAGAGTGGTGGAGGTTACAGTGAAATAAAAAGACAATATTAATGCCTCTTGAAAGAGCTATGGAGTTCAGATTGGATTAACCAGATGGTTTTAATGCCCCTTGGAAGAGTGGTAGAGGTCGCAGTGCATTAAAAAGACAATATCAATGCCCCTTGGAAGAATGGTGGAGGTTGCAGTGGAATAAAAAGACAATATCAATGCTCCTTGGAAGAGCTGTGGAGTTCAGAGTGGTTTAACCAGACGGTTTTAATGCCCCTTGGAAAAGATGTGGAGGTCACAGTAGCTTAACAAGACTGTTTTAATGCCTCTTGGAAGAGTGGTGGAGGTCGCAGTGGACTAAAAAGACAATATCAATGCCCCTTGGAAGAGTGGTGGAGGTTACAGTGGAATAAAAAGACAAAATAAATGCCCCATGGAAGAGTTGTGGAGGTCACTGTAGCTTAACAAGATGGCCTTAATGCCCCTTGGAAGAGTGGTGAAGGTCGCAGTCTAATAAAAAGACAACATCAATGCCGCTTGGAAGAGTGGTGGATGTTACAGTCGAATAAAAAGACAATATCAATGCCTCTTGTAAGAGCTGTGGAGTTCAGAGTGTTTAACCAAAAGGTTTTAATGCCCCTTGGAAGAGACGAGGAGGTCACAGTAGCTTAACAAGACTGTTTTAATGCCGCTTGGAAGAGTGGTGGAGATCGTAGTGGATTTAAAAGACAATATCAATGCCCCTTAGAAGAGTGGTGGAGGTCGCAGTGGAATAAAAAGACAATATCAATGCCCCTTTGAAGATTGGTGGAGGTTACAATGGAATAAAAAGACAATATCAATGCCCCTTGGAAGAGTGGTGGAGGTTACAGTGGAATAAAAAGACAATATCAATGCCCTGTCTGAGAAGTTTGGAAGTCACAGTAGCTTAACAAGACGGTTATAATGCCCCTTGGTAGAGTCGTGGACGTCGCAGAGGAATAAAAAGACAATATCAATGCACTTGGAAGAGTGCAGAAGGTTACAATGGAATAAAAAGACATTGTCAATGCCCCTTGGAAAAGCTGTGGAGCTCAGATCGGTTTAACCAGATGGTTTTAATGCCCCTTGGAATAGACCTGGAGGTCACAGTAGCTTCACAAGATGATTTTCATGCCCATTGGAAAAGTGGTGGAGGTCGCAGTGGAAAAAAAAGACAATATCAATGCCCCTTGGAAGAGTGGTGGAGGTTACAGTCGAATAAAAAGACAATATCAATGCCTCTAGGAAGAGCTGTGGAGTACAGAGTGGTTTAACCAGACGGTTTAATGCCCCTTGCAAGAGTGGTGGAGGTCGCAGTGGATTAAAAAGACAATATCAATGCCCCTTAGAAGAGTGGTGAAGGTTCCAGTGGAATAAAAAGACACTATCAATGCCCCTTGGAAGAGATGTGGAGGTGGTAGTGGAATAAAAAGTCAATATCAATGCCTCGTGGAAAAGACTTGGAGGTCACAGTAGCTTAACAAGATGGTTTTAATGCTACTTTGAAGAGAGGTGGAGGTCGCAGTGGAATAAAAAGACAATATCAATGCCCCTTGGAAGAGTGTTGGAGGTTACAGTGGAATAAAAAGAAAATATAAATGACCCTTGGAAGAGTGGTGGAGGTCACAGTGGAATAAAAAGACAATTTTAATGCCCCTTGGAAGAGCTGTGGAGTTCACAGTGGTTTAACCAGAAGGTTTTAAGGCACCGAGGAATAGACGTGGAGGTCACAGTAGCTTAACAAGATTGTTTTCATGCTACTTGGAAGAGTGATGGAGCTCGCAGTGGATTAAAAAGACAAAATCAATGCCCCTTGGAAGAGTGGTGGAGGTTACAGTGGAATAAAAAGACAAACACAATGACTATTGCAAGAGCTGTGGAGTGCAGAGTGGTTTAAATTGACGGTTTTAATGCCCCTTGGAATAGACGTGGAGGTCACAGTAGCTTAACAAGACGGTTTTAATGCCCCTTGGAAGATTGTTGGAGGTCGCAGGGGATTAAAAATACATTATCGATGCCCCTTGGAAGAGTGGTGGAGATCGCAGTGGAATAAAAAGAAAATATCAATGCCCCTTAGAAGAGTGGTGGAGGTTACAGTGGAAAAAAAAGACAATATCAATGTTCCTTGGAAGAGGGGTGAAGGTCGCAGTGGAATAAAAAGACAATATCAATGTCCCTTGGAAGAGTGGTGGAGGTCGCAGTGGATTAAAAAGACATTCCCTCTTACTCCATGATTCTCTCATCTCTTGGCATCACGGACTTGGCTCTATCTTGGATCTCCTCATACTTAACACACAGGACATTCAGCGTCTCCCACTCACGCACCACCTCCTCATCTCGCCCCCTATCTGTCGCTGTCTCCCAAGGTTCAGTTCTAGGACCTCTGCTCTTCTCCATCTACACCTTTGGCCTGGGCCAGCTCATAGAGTCTCACGGTTTTCAGTATCACCTCTATGCTGACGACACACAGATCTACCTCTCTGGACCCTATATCTCCTCCCTAGTAACCAAAATCCCACAATGTCTGTCCGCCATGTCATCCTTCTTCTCTGACAGATTTCTAAAACTCAACATGGATAAAACAGAGTTCATCATCTTTCCACCCTCTCAATCACATCCCCCACCTGACCTAGCCATCAACGCCAATGGCTGTTCACTCTCCCCAGTCCCACAACCTCGCTGCCTTGGAGTAACCCTGGACTCTGATCTCTCCTTCAAGCCACATATCCAAGCCCTTTCCACTTCCTGCCGACTCCAACTCAAAAACATCTCCTGGATCCGTGCAATCCTCAGCAAAGACTCTGCAAAAACACTAGTGCATGCCCTCATCATATCCCGCCTCGACTACTGCAACCTCCTGCTCCGTGGCCTCCCTTACAACACTCTTGCGCCTATCCAATCTATCCTAAACTCTGCTGCTCGACTAATTCACCTGTCCCCCCGCTATTCCCCGGCCTCTCCTCTCTGTCAATCTCTTCACTGGCTCCCCATTGCCCAGAGAATCCAGTTCAAAACTCTAACCATGGCATACAAAGCCATCCACAACCTGTCTCCCCCATACATCTGTGACCTAGTCTCCCGGTACTTACCTGCACGCAACCTCCGATCCTCACAGGATCTCCTTCTCTACTCCCCTTTTATCTCCTCCTCCCACAATCGTATACAAGATTTCTCCCGTGCATCCCCCCTACTCTGGAACTCTCTACCCCAACACATCAGATTCTCGCTGACCGTGGAAACCTTCAAAAGAAACCTGAAGACCCACCTCTTCCGTCAAGCCTACAACCTGCAGTAACCACCGCAGCATGACCTAGCTCTATCCTCACCTAATGTATCCTCACCCATCCCTTCTAGAATGTGAGCCCTCGCGGGCAGGGTCCTCGCTCGTCCTGTACCAGATGCTGACTCGTTTTGTTAAGATTATGAAAATGCTTTTGTTATGTATATCCCTATCACATGTAAAGCGCCATGGAATAAATGGCGCTATAATAATAGATAATAATAATAATAATAATAATAATAATAAAAAGACAATATCAATTCCCATAGGAAAAGTGGTGGAGGTTACAGTGGAATAAAAAGACAATATCAATGCCCCTTTGATGAGCTTTTTAATTCAGAGTGGTTTAACCAGATAGTTTTAATGCCCCTTGGAAGAGACGTGGACTTCATAATAGCTTAATAAGATGTTTTTAATGCCTCTTGGAAGAGTGGTGGAGGTCGCAGTGGTTTAAAAAGACAATATCACTGCCCCTTAGATGAGTGGTGGAGGTTACATTGGAATAAAAAGACAATATCAATGCCCCGTGGAATAGACATGGAGGTTACAGTAGCTTAACAAGACAGTTTTAATGCCCCTTGGGAGAGTGGTGGAAGACGCAGTGGAATAAAAAGACAATATCAATGCCCCTTGGAAGAGTGCTGGAGGTTACAGTGGAATAAAAAACAATATCAAAGCCCCTTGCAAGAGCTGTGGAGTTGAGAGTGGTTTAAATTGACGGTTTTAATGCCCCTTGGAAGAGACGTGGAGGTCACAGTAGATTAACAAGACTGTTTTAATGCCCCTTGGAAGAGTGGTGGAGGTCGCAGTGGAATAAAAAAACAATATCAATGCCCCTTGGAAGATTGGTGGAGGTTACAGTGGAATAAAAAGACAATATGAATGCCCGTGGAAGAGATGTGGAGGTCACTGTAGCTTAACAATTTGGTCTTAATGCCCCTTTGAAGAGTGGTGGAGGTCGCAGTGGAATAAAAAGACAATGTCAATGCCCCTAGTAAGAGTGGTGGAGGTTAGAGTGGTATAAAATGCAATACAAATTCCCATAGGAAGAGCTATGGAGTTTAGAGTGGTTTAACCAGATGGTTTTAATGCCCCTTGGAAGAGAAGTCGACGTCACAGTAGCATAACAAGACGGTTTTAATGCCCCTTGGAAGAGTGGTGGAGGTCGCAGTGGAATAAAAAGACAATATCAATGACCCGTGGAAGGGACGTGGAGGTCACAGTAGCTTAACAAGACGGTTTTAATGCCCCTTGGAAGAGTGGTGGAGGTTGCAGGGGATTAAAAAGACAATAACAATGCCCATTGGAAGAGTGGTGGAGGTTACAGTGGAATAAAAAGACAGTATCAATGCCCCTTGGTAGAGCTGTGGAGTTCAGAGTGGTTTAACCAGACAGTTTTAATGCCCCTTGGAAGAGACGTGGAGGTCACAGTAGCTTAACAAGACTGTTTTAATGCCCCTTGGAAGAGTGGTGGAGGTCGCAGTGGATTAAAAAGACAATATCAATGCCCCTTAGAAGAGAGGTGGAAGTCGCAGTGGAATAAAAAGACAGTGTCAATGCCACTGGGAAGAGTGGTGGAGATTACAGTGGAATGAAAAGACAATATCATTGCCCCGTGGAATAGACATGGACGTGACAATAGCTTAACAAGACAGCTTTAATGCCCCTTGGAAGAGTGGTGGAGGTTGCAGTGGATTCAAAACACAATATCAAAGCCCATTGGAAGAGTGGTAGAGGTCGCAGTGGAATAAAAACACAAAATCAATGACCCTTGGAAGAGTGGTGAAGGTGGTTACAGTGGATTAAAAAGACAACATCAATGCCCCATGGAAGAGTTGTGGAGGTCACTGTAGCTTAACAATATGGTCTTAATGCCCCTCGGAAGAGTGGTGGAGGTTGCAGTGGAATAAAAAGACAATGTCAATGCCCCTTGGTAGAGTGGTGGAGGTTAGAGTGGAATAAAAAGACAATACCAGTGCTCCATGGAAGAGCTGTGGAGTTCAGAGTGGTTTAAATTGACGGTTTTAATGCCCCATGGAAGAGTTGTGGAGGTCACTGTAGCTTAACAATATGGTCTTAATGCCCCTCGGAAGAGTGGTGGAGGTCACAGTGGAATAAAAAGACAATATCAATGATCCTTGGAAGAGTGGTGGAGGTTGCAGTGGATTAAAAAGACAATATCAATGCCCCTTGGAAGGGACGTTGAGGTCACAGTAGCTTCATAATACGGTTTTAAAGGCCCTTGGAAGAGAGGTGGAGGTCGCAGTTGATTAAAAAGACAATATCAATGCCCCTTGGAAGAGTGGTGGAACTCACAGTGGAATAAAAAGACAATATCAATGCCCCTTGGAAGAGTGGTGGAGGTTGCAGTGGATTAAAAAGACAATATCAATGCCCCTTGGAAGGGACGTTGAGGTCACAGTAGCTTCATAATACGGTTTTAAAGGCCCTTGGAAGAGAGGTGGAGGTCGCAGTTGATTAAAAAGACAATATCAATGCCCCTTGGAAGAGTGGTGGAGGTCGCAGTCGAATAAAAAGACAATATCAATGCCTCTTGTAAGAGCTGTGGAGTTCAGAGTGTTTAACCAGACGGTTTTAATGCCCCTTGGAAGATTGGTGGAGATCGTTGTCAATTTAAAAGACAATATCAATGCCCCTTAGAAGAGTGGTGGAGGTCGCAGTAGAATAAAAAGACAATATAAATGCCCCTTGGTAGATTGGTGGAGGTTACAGTGGAATAAAAAGACAATATCAATGCCCCTTGGAAGAGTGGTGGAGGTTACAGTGGAATAAAAAGACAATATCAATGCCCTGTGTAAGAAACTTGGAGGTCACAGTAGCTTAAAAAGACGGTTTTATTGCCCCTTAGAAGAGTCATGGATGTCGCAGAGGAATAAAAAGACAATATCAATGCACTTGGAAGAGTGCAAAAGGTTACAATGGAATAAAAAGACATTGTCAATGCCCTTGGAATAGCTGTGGAGCTTAGAGAGGTTTAACCAGAAGGTTTTAATGCCCCTTGGAAGAGACTTGGAGGTCGCAGTAGCTTAACAAGACGGTTTTATCCTAAACTCTGCTGCTCGACTAATTCACCTGTCCCCCCCCCCATTATTCCCCGGCCTCTCCTCTCTGTCAATCTCTTCACTGGCTCCCCATTGCCCAGAGAATCCAGTTCAAAACTCTAACCATGGCATACAAAGCCATCGACAACCTGTCCCCCCCATACATCTGTGACCTAGTCTCCCGGTACTTACCTGCACGCAACCTCCGATCCTCACAAGATCTCCTTCTCTACTCCCCTTTTATCTCCTCCTCCCACAATCGTATACAAGATTTCTCCCGTGCATCCCCCCTACTCTGGAACTCTCTGCCCCAACACATCAGATTCTCGCCGACCGTGTAAACCTTCAAAAGAAACCTGAAGACCCACCTCTTCCGTCAAGCCTACAACCTGTAGTAACCACCGCAGCATGACCAGCTCTACCCTCACCTAATGTATCCTCACCCATCCCTTCTAGAATGTGAGCCCTCGCGGGCAGGGTCCTCGCTCGTCCTGTACAAGACGCTGACTCGTTTTGTTAAGATTATGTAAATGCTTTTGTTATGTATATCCCTATCACATGTAAAGCGCCATGGAATAAATGGCGCTATAATAATAAATAATAATAATAATAAAAAGACAATACCAATTCCCATAGGAAAAGTGGTGGAGGTTACAGTGGAATAAACAGACAATATCAATGCCCCTTTGATGAGCTTTGGAATTCAGAGTGGTTTAACCAGATGGTTTTAATGCCCCTTGGAAGAGACGTGGAGTTCATAGTAGCTTAATAAGATGTTTTTAATGCCTCTTGGAAGAGTGGTGGAGGTCGCAGTGGTTTAAAAAGACAATATCACTGCCCCTTACAAGAGTGGTGGAGGTTACATTGGAATAAAAAGACAATATCAATGCCCCGTGGAATAGACATGGAGGTTACAGCAGCTTAACAAGACAGTTTTAATGCCCTTTGGGAGAGTGGTGGAAGACGCAGTGGAATAAAAAGACAATATCAATGCCCCTTGGAAGATTGGTGGAGGGTACAGTGGAATAAAAAGACAATTTGAATGCCCGTGGAAGAGATGTGGAGGTCACTGTAGCTTAACAATTTGGTCTTAATGCCCCTTGGAAGAGTGGTGGAGGTCGCAGTGGAATAAAAAGACAATGTCAATGCCCCTAGGAAGAGTGGTGGAGGTTAGAGTGGAATAAAAAGACAATACAAATTCCCCTAGGAAGAGCTGTGGAGTTCAGAGTGGTTTAACCAGATGGTTTTAATGCCCCTTGGAAGAGAAGTCGACGTCACAGTAGCATAACAAGACGGTTTTAATGCCCCTTGGAAGAGTGGTGGAGTTCGCAGTGGATTAAAAAGACAATATCAATGCCCCTAGGAAGAGTGGTGGAGGTCGCAGTGGAATAAAAAGACAATATCAATGACCCGTGGAAGGGACGTGGAGGTCACAGTAGCTTAACAAGACGGTTTTAATGCCCCTTGGAAGAGTGGTGGAGGTTGCAGGGGATTAAAAAGACAATAACAATGCCCATTGGTAGAGTGGTGGAGGTCTCAGTGGAATAAAAAGACAAAATCAATGCCCATTGGACGAGTGGTGGAGGTTACAGTGGAATAAAAAGATAATTTCAATGCCCCTTGGTAGAGCTGTGGAGTTCAGAGTGGTTTAACCAGACGGTTTTAATGCCCCTTGGAAGAGACGTGGAGGTCACAGTAGCTTAACAAGACTGTTTTAATGCCCCTTGGAAGAGTCGTGGAGGTCGCAGTGGATTAAAAAGACAATATCAATGCCCCTTAGAAGAGAGGTGGAAGTCGCAGTGGAATAAAAAGACAGTGTCAATGCCACTAGGAAGAGTGGTGGAGGTTATAGTGGAATAAAAAGACAATATCAATGCCCCGTGGAATAGACATGGATGTGAAAGTAGCTTAACACGACGGCTTTAATGCCCGTTGGAAGAGTGGTGCAGTTTGCAGTGGATTAAAAAGACAATAACAATGCCCATTGGAAGAGTGGTAGTGGTCGCAGTGGAATAAAAAGACAAAATCAATGCCCCTTGGAAGAGTGGTGGAGGTTGCAGTGGATTCAAAACATAATATCAAAGCCCCTTGGAAGAGTGGTAGAGGTTGCAGTGGAATAAAAAGACAAAATCAATGCCCCTTGGAAGAGTGGTGGAGGTTACAGTGGATTAAAAAGACAATATCAATGCCCCATGGAACAGTTGCGGAGGTCACTGTAGCTTAACAATATGGTCTTAATGCACCTCGGAAGAGTGGTGGAGGTCGCAGTGGAATAAATAGACAATGTCAATGCCCCTTGGATGAGTGGTGGAGGTTAGAGTGGAATAAAAAGACAATACCAGTGCTCCCTGGAAGAGCTGTGGAGTTCAGAGTGGTTTAAATTGACGGTTTTAATGCCCCTTGGAAGAGACGTGGAGGTCACAGTGGAATAAAAAGACAATATCAATGCCCCTTGGAAGATTGGTGGAGGTTAAACAGTGGATTAAAAAGACAATATCAATGCCCCTTGGAAGGGACGTTGAGGTCACAGTAGCTTCACAATACGGTTTTAAAGGCCCTTGGAAGAGAGGTGGAGGTTGCAGTTGATTAAAAAGACAATATCAATGCCCCTTGGAAGAGAGGTGGAGGTCGCAGTGGAATAAAAAGACAATATCAATGCCGCTTGGAAGAGTGGAGGATGTTACAGTCGAATAAAAAGACAATTTCAATGCCTCTTGTAAGAGCTGTGGAGTTCAGAGTGTTTAACCAGACGGTTTTAATGCCCCTTGGAAGATTGGTGGAGATCGTTGTCAATTTAAAAGACAATATCAATGCCCCTTAGAAGAGTGGTGGAGGTCGCAGTAGAATAAAAAGAAAATATCAATGCCCCTTGGAAGATTGGTGGAGGTTACAGTGGAATAAAAAGACAATATCAATGCCCCTTGGAAGAGTGGTGGAGGTCACAGTGGAATAAAAAGACAATATCAATGCCCTGTGTAAGAAACTTGGAGGTCACAGTAGCTTAAAAACACGGTTTTAATGCCCCTTGGAAGAGTCATGTACGTCGCAGATTAATAAAAAGACAATATCAATGCACTTGGAAGAGTGCAGAAGGTTACAATGGAATAAAAATACATTGTCAATGCCCCTTGGAATAGCTGTGGAGCTTAGAGAGATTTAACCAGACGGTTTTAATGCCCCTTGGAAGAGACTTGGAGGTCGCAGTAGCTTAACAAGACGGTTTTATCCTAAACTCTGCTGCTCGACTAATTCACCTGTCCCCCCCATTATTCCCCGGCCTCTCCTCTCTGTCAATCTCTTCACTGGCTCCCCATTGCCCAGAGAATCCAGTTCAAAACTCTAACCATGGCATACAAAGCCATCCACAACCTGTCTCCCCCATACATCTGTGACCTAGTCTCCCGGTACTTACCTGCACGCAACCTCCGATCCTCACAAGATCTCCTTCTCTACTCCCCTTTTATCTCCTCCTCCCACAATCGTATACAAGATTTCTCCCGTGCATCCCCCCTACTCTGGAACTCTCTACCCCAACACATCAGATTCTCGCCGACCGTGGAAACCTTCAAAAGAAACCTGAAGACCCACCTCTTCCGTCAAGCCTACAACCTGCAGTAACCACTGCAGCATGACCAGCTCTACCCTCACCTAATGTATCCTCACCCATCCCTTCTAGAATGTGAGCCCTCGCGGGCAGGGTCCTCGCTCGTCCTGTACCAGACGCTGACTCGTTTTGTTAAGATTATGTAAATGCTTTTGTTATGTATATCCCTATCACATGTAAAGCGCCATGGAATAAATGGCGCTATAATAATAGATAATAATAATAATAATAATAAAAAGACAATCTCAATTCCCATAGGAAAAGTGGTGGAGGTTACAGTGGAATAAAAAGACAATATCAATGCCCCTTTGATGAGCTTTGGAATTCAGAGTGGTTTAACCAGATGGTTTTAATGCCCCTTGGAAGAGACGTGGAGTTCATAGTAGCTTAATAAGATGTTTTTAATGCCTCTTGGAAGAGTGGTGGAGGTCGCAGTGGTTTAAAAAGACAATATCACTGCCCCTTAGATGAGTGGGGAAGGTTACATTGGAATAAAAAGACAATATCAATGCCCCGTGGAATAGACATGCAGGTTACAGCAGCTTAACAAGACAGTTTTAATGCCCCTTGGGAGAGTGCTGGTAGACGCAGTGGAATAAAAAGACAATATCAATGCCCCCTGGAAGAGTGCTGGAGGTTAGAGTGGAATAAAAAACAATATCAAAGCCCCTTGCAAGAGCTGTGGAGTTGAGAGTGGTTTAAATTGACGGTGTTAATGCCCCTTGGAAGAGAGGTGGAGGTCACAGTATATTAACAAGACTGTTTTAATGCCCCTTGGAAGAGTGGCGGAGGTCGCAGTGGAATAAAAAAACAAAATCAATGCCACTTGGAAGATTGGTGGAGGTTACAGTGGAATAAAAAGACAATATGAAAGCCAGTGGAAGAGATGTGGAGGTCACTGTAGCTTAACAATTTGGTCTTAATGCCCCTTGGAAGAGTGGAGGAGGTTGCAGTGGAACAAAAAGACAATGTCAATGCCCCTAGGAAGAGTGGTGGAGGTTAGAGTGGAATAAAAAGACAATACAAATTCCCCTAGGAAGAGCTGTGGAGTTCAGAGTGGCTTAACCAGATGGTTTTAATGCCCCTTGGAAGAGAAGTCGACGTCACAGTAGCATAACAAGACGGTTTTAATGCCCCTTGGAAGAGTGGTGGAGTTCGCAGTGGATTAAAAAGACAATATCAATGCCCCTTGGAAGAGTGGTGGAGGTCGCAGTGGAATAAAAAGACAATATCAATGACCCGTGGAAGGGACACGGAGGTCACAGTAGCTTAACAAGACGGTTTTAATGCCCCTTGGAAGAGTGGTGGAGGTTGCAGGGGATTAAAAAGACAAAAACAATGCCCATTGGAAGAGTGGTGCAGGTCGCAGTGGAATAAAAATACAAAATCAATGCCCATTGGAAGAGTGGTTGAGGTTGCAGTAGAATAAAAAGACAATATCAATGCCCCTTGGTAGAGCTGTGGAGTTCAGAGTGGTTTAACCAGACGGTTTTAATGCCCCTTGGAAGAGTGGTGGAGGTCGCAGTGGATTAAAAAGACAATATCAATGCCCCTTAGAAGAGAGGTGGAAGTCGCAGTGGAATAAAAAGACAGTGTCAATGCCACTGGGAAGAGTGGTGAAGGTTACAGTGGAAAAAAAAGATAATATCAATGCCCCATGGAATAGACATGGACGTGACAGTAGCTTAGCAAGACGGCTTTAATGCCTCTTGGAAGAGTGGTGGAGGTTGAAGTGGATTAAAAGGACAATATCAATGCCCATTGGAAGAGTGGTAGAGGTCGCAGTGGAATAAAAAGACAAAATCAATGCCCCTTGGAAGAGTGGTGGAGGTTGCAGTGGATTAAAAAGACAATATCAAAGCCCATTGGAAGAGTGGTAGAGGACGCAGTGGAATAAAAAGACAAAATCAATGCCCCTTGGAAGAGTGGTGGAGGTTACAGTGGAATAAAAAGACAATATCAATGCCCCATGGAAGAGTTGTGGAGGTCACTGTAGCTTAACAATATGGTCTTAATTCCCCTTGGAAGAGTGGTGGAGGTCGCAGTGGAATAAATAGACAATATCAATGCCCCTTGGAAGAGTGGTGGAGGTTAGAGTGAAATAAAAAGACAATACCAGTGCTCCTTGGAAGAGCTGTGGAGTTCAGAGTGGTTTAAATTGACTGTTTTAATGCCCTTTGGAAGAGACTTGGAGGTCACAGTGGAATAAAAAGACAATATCAATGCCCCTTGGAAGAGTGGTGGAGGTTGCAGTGGATTAAAAAGACAATATCAATGCCCCTTGGAAGGGACGTTGAGGTCACAGTGGAATAAAAAGACAATATCAATGCCGCTTGGAAGAGTGGAGGATGTTACAGTCGAATAAAAAGACAATATCAATGCCTCTTGTCTGAGCTGTGGTGTTCAGAGTGGTTTAACCAGACTGTTTTAATGCCCCTTGGAAGAGACGAGAAGGTCACAGTAGCTTAACAAGACTGTTTTAATGCCCCTTGGAAGAGTGGTGGAGATAGTTGTGGATTTAAAAGACAATATCAATGCCCCTTAGAAGAGTGGTGGAGGTCGCAGTGGAAAAAAAAAGACAATATCAATGCCCCTTGGAAGATTGGTGGAGGTTACAGTGGAATAAAAAGACAATGTCAATGCCCCTTGGAAGAGTGGTGGAGGTTACAGTGGAATGAAAAGACAATATCAATGCCCTGTGTAAGAAACTTGGAGGTCACAGTAGCTTAACAAGACGGTTTTAATGCCCCTTGGAAGAGTCGTGGACGTCGCAGAGGAATAAAAGACAATATCAATGCACTTGGAAGAGTGCAGAAGGTTACTATGGAATAAAAAGACATTGTCAATGCCCCTTGAAATAGCTGTGGAGCTTAGAGAGGTTTAACCAGACGGTTTTAATGCCCCTTGGAAGAGACTTGGAGGTCACAGTAGCTTAACAAGACTGTTTTATCCTATACTCTGCTGCTCGACTAATTCACCTGTCCCCCAATTATTCCCCGGCCTCTCCTCTCTGTCAATCTCTTCACTGGCTCCCCATTGCCCAGAGAATCCAGTTCAAAACTCTAACCATGGCATACAAAGCCATCCACAACCTGTCTCCCCCATACATCTGTGACCTAGTCTCCCGGTACTTACCTGCACGCAACCTCCGATCCTCACAAGATCTCCTTCTCTACTCCCCTTTTATCTCCTCCTCCCACAATCGTATACAAGATTTCTCCCGTGCATCCCCCCTACTCTGGAACTCTCTACCCCAACACATCAGATTCTCGCCGACCGTGGAAACCTTCAAAAGAAACCTGAAGACCCACCTCTTCCGTCAAGCCTACAACCTGCAGTAACCACCGCAGCATGACCAGCTCTACCCTCACCTAATGTATCCTCACCCATCCCTTCTAGAATGTGAGCCCTCGCGGGCAGAGTCCTCTCTCGTCCTGTACCAGTCGCTTACTCGTTTTGTTAAGATTATGTAAATGCTTTTGTTATGTATATCCCTATCACATGTAAAGCGCCATGGAATAAATGGCGCCATAATAATAGATAATAATAACAATAATAATAATAATGAAAAGACAATATCAATTCCCATAGGAAAAGTGGTGGAGGTTACAGTGGAATAAAAAGACAATATCAATGCCCCTTTGATGAGCTTTGGAATTCAGAGTGGTTTAACCAGATGGTTTTAATGCCCCTTGCAAGAGACGTGAAGGTCATAGTAGCTTAATAAGATGCTTTTAATGCCTCTTGGAATACTGGTGGAGGTGGTTTAAAAAGACAATATCACTGCCCCTTAGAAGAGTTGTGGAGGTTACATTGGAATAAAAAGACAATATCAATGCCCCGTGGAATAGACATGGAGATTACAGCAGCTTAACAAGACAGTTTTAATGCCCCTTGGGAGAGTCGTGGAAGACGCAGTAGAATAAAAAGACAATATCAATGCCCCTTGGAAGAGTGCTGGAGGTTACAGTGGAATAAACAACAATATCAAAGCCCCTTGCAAGAGCTGTGGAGTTGAGAGTGGTTTAAATTGACGGTTTTAATGCCCCTTGGAAGAGACGTGGAGGTCACAGTAGATTAACAAGACTGTTTTAATGCCCCTTGGAAGAGTGGTGGAGGTTAGAGTGGAATAAAAAGACAATACAAAAATCCCCTAGGAAGAGCTGTGGAGTTCAGAGTGGTGGAGATCGCAGTGGAAAACAGAGACAATATCAATGCCCCTTGGAAGAGTGGTGGAGGATACAGTCGAATAAAAAGACAATATCAATGTCTCTTGGAAGAGCTGTGGAGTACAGAGTGGTTTAACCAGATGGTTTCATGCCCCTTGGAAGAGACGTGGAGGTCACAGTAGCTTATGAAGACTGTTTTAATGCCCCTTGGAAGAGTGGTAGAGGTCGCAGTGGAATAAAAAGACAATATCAATTCCCCTTGGAAGAGATGTGGAGGTCGCAGTGGAATAAAAAGACAATATTAATGCCTCGTGGAAGAGACTTGCAGGTCACAGTAGCTTAACAAGATGGTTTTAATGCCACTTGGAAGAGAGGTGAAGGTCGCAGTTTAATAAAAAGACAATATTAATGCCCCTTGGAAGAGTGGTGGAGGTAACAGTGGAATAAAAAGACAATATCAATGACCCTTGGAAGAGTGGTGGAGGTCGCAGTAAAATAAAAAGACCATATCAATGCCCCTTGGAAGAGTGGTGGAGGTTACAGTGGAATAAAAAGACAATATCAATGCCAATTGGAAGAGCTATGGCGTTCACAGTGGTTTAACCAGAAGTTTTTAAGGCACCGTGGAATAGACGTGGAGGTCACAGTAGCTAAACAAGACGGTTTTAATGCTTCTTGGAAGAGTGATGGAGGTCGCAGTGGATTAAAAAGACAAAATCAATGCCCCTTGGAAGAGTGGTGGAGGTTACAGTTGAATAAAAAGACAATATCAATGCCTCTTGCAAGAGCTTTGGAGTTCAGTGTGGTTTAAATTGACGGTTTTAATGCCCCATGGAAGAGACATGGAGGTCACAGTAGCTTATCAAGACGGTTTTAATGCCCTTTGGAAGAGTGTTGGAGGCTACAATCGAATAAAAAGACAATATCAATGCCTCTTGGAAGAGCTGTGGAGATCAGAGTGGTTCAACCAGACGGTTTTAAGGCCCTTTGGAAGAGACGTGGAGGTCACAGTAGCTTATCAATACTGTTTTAGTGCCCCTTTGAAGAGTAGTGGAGGTGCCAGTGGATTAAAAAGACAATATCAATGCCCCGTGGAAGGGACGTGGAGGTCACAGTAGCTTAACAAGATGGTTTTAATGCCCCTTGGAAGAGAGGTGGTGTTCGCAGTGGAATAAAAAGACAATATCAATGCCCCTTGGAAGAGTGGTGGAGGTTACAGTGGAATAAAAAAACAATATCAATGACCCTTCGAAGAGTGGTGGAGGTCGCAGTGGAATAAAAAGACAATATTAATGCCCCTTAGAAGAGTGGTGGAGGTCGCAGTAAAATAAAAAGACAATATAAATGCCCCTTGGAAGACTAGTGGAGGTTACAGTGGAATAAAAACACAATATCAATACCTTTTGCAAGAGCTGTGGAGTTCAGAGTGGTTTAAATTGACGGTTTTAATGCCCCTTGGAAGAGACATGGAGGTCACAGTAGCTTAACAAGACGGTTTTAATGCCCCATGGAAGAGTGGTGGAGGTCGCAGTGGATTAAAAAGACATTATCGATGCCCCTTGGAAGAGTGTGGAGGTCGCAGTGGAATAAAAAGAAAATATCAATGCCCCTTAGAAGAGTGCTGGAGGTTACAGTGGAAAAATAAGACAATATCAAAGTTCCTTGGAAGAGGGGTGAAGGTCGCAGAGGAATAAAAAGACAATATCAATGTCCCTTGGAACAGTGGTGGAGGTCGCAGTGGATTAAAAAGACAATATCAATGCCCCTTGGAAGAGTGGTGAAGGTCGCAGTGGAATAAAAAGACAATATCAATGCCCCGTGGAAGGGACGTGGAAGTCACAGCAGCTTAACAAGACTGTTTTAATGCCCCTTGGAAGAGTGGTGGAGGTCGCAGTGGATTAAAAAGACAATATCAATGCCCCTTAGAAGAGAGGTGGAAGTCGCAGTGGAATAAAAAGACAATGTCATTGCCACTTGGAAGAGTGGTGGAGGTTACAGTGGAATAAAAAGACAATATCAATGCCCCGTGGAATAGACAAGGACGTGACAGTAGCTTATCAAGACTGCTTTAATGCCCCTTGGAAGAGTGGTGCAGGTTGCAGTGGATTACAAAAGACAATATCAATGCCCATTGGAAGAGTGGTAGAGGTCGCAGTGGAATAAAAAGACAAAATCAATGCCCCTTGGAAGAGTGGTGGAGGTTAGAGTGGAATAAAAAGACAATACAAAAATCCCCTAGGAAGAGCTGTGGAGTTCAGAGTGGTGGAGATCACAGCGGAAAACAGAGACAATATCAATGCCCCTTGGAAGAGTGGTGGAGGTTACAGTCGAATAAAAAGACAATATCAATGTCTCTTGGAAGAGCTGTGGAGTACAGAGTGGTTTAACCAGATGGTTTAATGCCCCTTGGAATTGACGTGGAGGTCACAGTAGCTTATCAAGACTGTTTTAATGCCCCTTGGAAGAGTGGTAGAGGTCGCAGTGGAATAAAAAGACAATATCAATTCCCCTTGGAAGAGATGTGGAGGTCGCAGTGGAATAAAAAGACAATATCAATGCCTCGTGGAAGAGACTTGCAGGTCACAGTAGCTTAACAAGATGGTTTTAATGCCACTTGGAATAGAGGTGGAGGTTGCAGCTTAATAAAAAGACAATATTAATGCCCCTTGGAAGAGTGGTGAAGGTAACAGTGGAATAAAAAGACAATATCAATGACCCTTGAAAGAGTGGTGGAGGTCGCAGTGGAATAGAAAGACAATATTAATGCCCCTTGGAAGAGTGGTGGAGGTCGCAGTAAAATAAAAAGACCATATCAATGCCCCTTGGAAGAGTGGTGGAGGTTACAGTTAAATAAAAAGACAATATCAATGCCCCGTGGAAGGGACGTGGAAGTCACAGCAGCTTAACAAGACGGTTTTAATGCCCCTTGGAAGAGTGGTGGAGGTTGCAGGGGATTAAAAAGACAATAACAATGCCCATTGGAAGAGTGGTGGAGGTCGCAGTGGAATAAAAAGACAAAATCAATGCCCCTTGGGAGAGTGGCGGAGGTTACAGTGGAATAAAAAGACAATATCAATGCCCCTTGGAAGAGCTGTGGAGTTCAGAGTTGTTTAATGCCACTTGGCAGAGACGTGGAGGTCACAGTAGCTTAACAAGACTGTTTTAATGCCCCTTGGAAGAGTGGTGGAGGTCGCAGTGGATTAAAAAGACAATATCAATGCCCCTTAGAAGAGAGGTGGAAGTCGCAGTGGAATAAAAAGACAAAGTCATTGCCACTTGGAAGAGTGGTGGAGGTTACAGTGGAATAAAAAGACAATATCAATGCCCCGTGGAATAGACATGGACGTGACAGTAGCTTAACAAGACGGCTTTAATGCCCCTTGGAAGAGTGGTGCAGGTTGCAGTGGATTACAAAAGACAATATCAATGCCCATTGGAAGAGTGGTAGAGGTCGCAGTGGAATAAAAAGACAAAATCAATGCCCCTTGGAAGAGTGGTGGAGGTTACAGTGGAATAAAAAGACAATATCAATGCCCCATGGAAGAGTTGTGGAGGTCACTGTAGCTTAACAAGATTGTCTTAATGCCCCTTGGAAGAGTGGTGGAGGTCGCAGTGGAATAAATAGACAATGTCAATGCCCATTGGAAGAGTGGTGGAGGTTAGAGTGGAATAAAAAGATAATACCAGTGCTCCTTGGAAGAGCTGTGGAGTTCAGAGGGGTTTAAATTGACGTTTTTAATGGCCCTTGGAAGAGACGTGGAGGTTACAGTAGCTTAACAAGACGGTTTTAATGCCCCATGGAAGAGTGGTGGAGGTCGCAGTGGATTAAAAAGACATTATCGATGCCCCTTGGAAGAGTGGTGGAGGTCGCAGTGGAATAAAAAGAAAATATCAATGCCCCTTTGAAGAGTGGTGGAGGTTACAGTGGAAAAAAAAGACAATATCAATGTTCCTTGGAAGAGGGGTGAAGGTCGCAGTGGAATAAAAAGACAATATCAATGCCCCGTGGAAGAGATGTGGACATCACAGTAGCTTAAGAAGACCGTTTTAATGCCCTCGGCAGAGTGGTGGAGGTCGCAGTGGAATAAAAAGACAATAACAATGCCCCTTAGAACAGTGGTGGAGGTTACAGTGGAATAAAGGACAATATCAATGCCCCTTGGAAGAGTGGTGGAGGTTACAGTGGAATAAAAAGACAATATCAATGCCCTGTGTAAGAAACTTGGAGGTCACAGTAGCTTAACAAGACGGTTTTAATGCCCCTTGGAAGAGTCGTGGACGTCGCAGAGGAATAAAATGACAATATCAATGCACTTGGAAGAGTGCAGAAGGTTACAATGGAATAAAAAGACATTGTCAATGCCCCTTGGAAGAGCTGTGGAGCTCAGAGCGGTTTAACCAGACGGTTTTAATGCCCTTGGAAGAGACTTGGAGGTCACAGTAGCTTAACAAGACTGTTTTAATGCCCCATGGAAGAGTGGTGGAGGTCACAGTGGAATAAAAATACAATATTAATGCCTCTTGAAAGAGTGGTGGAAGTTACAGTGAAATAAAAAGAAAAAATCAATGCACCTTGGAATAACTGTGGAGTACAGAGTGGTTTAACCAAATGGTTTTAGTGCCCCTTGGAAGAGACGTGGAGGTCACAGTAGCTTAACAAGACAATTTTAATGCCCCTTGGAAGAGTGGTGGAGGTCGCAGGGGATTAAAAAGAAAATATCAATGAACCTTGGAAGGGTGGTGGAGGTCGCAGTGGAATAAAAAGACAATATCAATGCCCCTTGGAAGAGTTGTGGAGGTTGCAGTGGAATAAAAAGACAATAACAATGCCCTGTGAAAGAGACGTGGAGGTCACAGTAGGTTAACAAGACTGTTTTAATGCCCCTTGGCAGAGTGGTGGAGGTCGCAGTGGAATAAAAAGACAAAAACAATGCCCTGTGGAAAAGACGTGGAGGTCACAGTAGCTAAACAAGACGGTTTTAATGCCCCTTGGCAGAGTGGTGGAGGTCGCAGTGGAATAAAAAGACAATATCAGTGCCTCTTGGAAGAGCTGTGGAGTACAGAGTGGTTTAACCAAACGGTTTAATTCCCCTTGGAAGAGACGTGGAGGTCACAGTAGCTTATCAAGACTGTTTTAATGCCCCTTGGAAGATTGGTGGAGATCGTTGTGGATTTAAAAGACAATATCAATGCCCCTTAGAAGAGTGGTGGAGGTTGCAGTGGAATAAAAAGACAATATCAATGCCCCTTGGAATATTGGTGGAGGTTACAGTGGAATAAAAAGACAATATCAATGCCCCTTGGAAGAGTGGTGGAGGTTACAGTGGATTAAAAAGACAATATCAATGCCCTGTGTAAGAAACTTGTAGGTCAAAGTAGCTTAACAAGACGGTTTTAATGCCCCTTGGAAGAGTTGTGGACATCGCAGAGGAATAAAAAGACAATATCAATGCACTTGGAAGAGTGCAGAAGGTTACAATGGAATAAAAAGACATAGTCAATGCTCCGTGGAAGAGCTGTGGAGCTCAGAGCGGTTTAACCAGATGGTTTTAATGCCCCTTGGAAGAGACTTGGAGGTCACAGCAGCTTAAGAAGACAGTTGTAATTCCCCTTGGAAGAGTGGTGGAGGTCGCAATGGAATAAAAAGACAATATCAGTGCCCCGTGGAAGGGAAGTGGAGGTCACAGTAGCATAACAAGACGGTTTTAATGCCCATTGGAAGAGTGGTGGAGTTCGCAGTGGAAAACAGAGACAATATCAATGCCCCTTGGAAGAGTGGTGGAGGTTACAGTCGAATAAAAAGACAATATCAATGCCTCTTGGAAGAGCTGTGGAGTACAGAGTGGTTTAACAAGACGGTTTAATGCCCCTTGGAAGAGACGTGGAGGTCACAGTGGATTAAAAAGACAATATCAATGCCCCTTAGTAGAGTGGTGGAGGTCGCAGTGGAATAAAAAGACAATATCAATTCCCCTTGGAAGAGATGTGGAGGTCGCAATGGAATAAAAAGACAATATCAATGCCTCGTGGAAGAGACTTGGAGGTCACAGTACCTTAACAAGATGGTTTTAATGCCCCTTGGCAGAGAGGTGGAGGTCGCAGTGGAATAAAAAGACAATATCAATGCCCCTTGGAAGAGTAGTGGAGGTTACAGTGGAATAAAAAGACAATATCAATGACCCTTGGAAGAGTGGTGGAGGTCGCAGTGGAATAAAAAGACAATCTTAATGCCCCTTGGAAGAGTGCTGGAGGTCGCAGTAAAATGAAAAGACAATATCAATGCCCCTAGGATGAGTGGTGGAGGTTACAGTGGAATAAAAAGACAATATTCATGCCCATTGGAAGAGCTGAGGAGTTCACAGTGGTTTAACCAGAAGGTTTTAAGGCACCGTGGAATAGACGGGAAGGTCACAGCAGCTTAACAAGACGGTTTTAATGATTCTTGGAAGAGTGATGGAGGTCGCAGTGGATTAAAAAGACAAAATCAATGCCCCTTGGAAGAGTGGTGGAGGTTACAGTGGAATAAAAAGACAATATCCATGCCCCTTGGAAGAGTAGTGGAGGTTACAGTGGAATAAAAAGACAATATCAATGACCCTTGGAAGAGTGGTGGAGGTCGCAGCAAAATAAAATACAATATCAATGCCCCTAGGATGAGTGGTGGAGGATACAGTGGAATAAAAAGACAATATCCATGCCCCTTGGAAGAGCTGAGGAGTTCACAGTGGTTTAACCAGAAGGTTTTAAGGCACCATGGAATAGACGTGGAGGTCACAGTAGCTAAACAAGACGGTTTTAATGATTCTTGGAAGAGTGATGGAGGTCGCAGTGGATTAAAAAGACAAAATCAATGCCCCTTGGAAGAGTGGTGGAGGTTACAGTGGAATAAAAAGACAATATCAATGCCACTTGGAAGAGCTGTGGCGTTCAGAGTGTTTTAACCAGACTGTTTTAATGCCCCTTGGAAGAGATGTGGAGGTCACAGTAGCTTATCAAAACTGTTTTAATGCCCCTTGGAAGAGTGATGGAGGTCGCAGTGGATTAAAAAGACAATATCAATGCCCCTTAGAAGAGTGGTGGAGGTCGCAGTGGAATAATAAGACAATATCAATTCCACTTGGAAGAGTTGTGGAGGTCACAGTGGAATAAAAAGACAATATCAATGCCTCGTGAAAGAGACTTGGAGATCACAGTAGCTTAACAAGATGGTTTTAATGCCCCTTGGAAGAGAGGTAGAGGTCGCAGCGGAATAAAAAGACAATATCAATGCCCCTTGGAAGAGTGGTGGAGGTTTCAGTGGAATAAAAAGACAATATCAATGACCCTTGGAAGAGTGGTGGAGGTAGCAGTGGAATAAAAAGACAATATTAATGCCCCTTGGAAGAGTGGTGGAGGTCGCAGTAAAATAAAAAGACAATATAAATGCCCCTTGGAAGAGTGGTGGATGTCACAGTGGAATAAAAAGACAATATCAATGCCCCTTGGAAGAGCTGTGGAGTTCACAGTGGTTCAACCACAAGGTTTTAAGGCACCGTGGAATAGACGTGGAGGTCACAGTAGCTAAACAAGATGGTTTTAATGTTTCTTGGAAGAGAGATGGAGGTCGCAGTGGATTAAAAAGACAAAATCAATGCCCCTTGGAAGAGTGGTGGAGGTTACAATAGAATAAAAAGACAATATCAATGCCTTTTGCAAGAACTGTGGAGTTCAGAGTGGTTTAAATTTACGGTTTTAATGCCCCTTGGAAGAGACGTGGAGGTCACAGTAGCTTAACAAGACGGTTTTAATGCCCCTTGGAAGAGTGGTGGAGGTCAAAGTGGAATAAAAAGAAAATATCAATGCCCCTTAGATGAGTGGTGGAGGTTACAGTGGAAAAAAAAGACAATATCAATGTTCCTTGGAAGAGGGGTGAAGGTCGCAGTGGAATAAAAAGACAATATCTATGTCCCTTGGAACAGTGGTGGAGTTCGCAGTGGATTAAAAAGACAATATCAATGCCCCTTGGAAGAGTGGTGGAGGTCGCAGTGGAATAAAAAGACAATATCAATGCCCCGTGGAAGGGACGTAGAGGTCACAGTAGCTTAACAAGACGGTTTTAATGAACCATGGAAGAGTGGTGGAGGTCGCAGTGGATTAAAAAGACTATCAAATCCCCTTGGAAGAGTGGTCTTGGTCGCAGTGGAAAAAAAAAGACTATATCAATGCCCCTTGGAAGAGTGGTGGAGGTTACAGTTGAATAAAAAGACAATATCAATGCCTCTTGGAAGAGCTGTGGAGTACAGAGTGGTTTAACCATGCGGTTTTAATGCCCCTTGGAAGAGACGTGAAGGTCACAGAAGCTTATCAAGACTCTTTTAAAGCCCCTTGGAGGAGTGGTAGAGGTCACAGTGGATTAAAAAGACAATATCAATGCCCCTTGGAAGAGTGGTGCAGGTTACAGTGGAATTAAAAGACAATATCAATGCCCCTTGGAAGAGTGGTGGAGGTTACAGTGGAATAAAAATATAATATCAATGTCCCTTGGAAGAATGGTGGAGGTTACAGTGGAATAAAAAAACAATATCAATGTCCCTTGGAAGAGTGGTGGAGGTTCCAATTAAATAAAAAGACAATATCAATGCCCCTTGGAAGAGACGTGGAGGTCACAGTGGAACAAAAAGACAATATTAATGCCCCTTGGAAGAGTGGTGGAGGACGCAGTAAACTAAAGAGACAATATCAATGCCCCTTGGAAGAGTGGTGGAGGTTAGAGTGGAATAAAAATACAATATCAATGCTATTTGGAAGAGCTGAAGAGTTCACAGTGGTTTAACCAGAAAGTTTTAATGCACCGTGGAATAGACGTGGAGGTCACAGTAGCTTAACAAGATGGTTTCAGTGCTTCTTGGAAGAGTGATGGAGGTCGCAGTGGATTAAAAAGACAGTATCAATGCCCCTTGGAAGAGTGGTGGAGGTTACAGTGGAATAAAAACACAATATCAATGCCCTGTGTAAGAAACTTGGAGGTCACAGTAGCTTAACAAGATGGTTTTAATGCCCCTTGGAAGAGTCGTGGACGTCGCAGAGGAGTAAAAAGACAATATCAATGCACTTGGAAGAGTGCAGAAGGTTACAATGGAATAAAAAGACATTGTCAATGCCCCTTGGAAGAGCTGTGGAGCTCAGAGCGGTTTAACCAGACGGTTTTAATGCCCCTTGGAAGAGACTTGGAGGTCACAGTAGCTTAACAAGACGGTTTTAATGCCCCTTGGAAGAGTGGTGGAGGTCACAGTGGAATAAAAATACAATATCAATGCCCCTTGAAGGAGTGGTGGAAGTTACAGTGAAATAAAAAGACAATATCAATGTCCCTTGGAAGAGCTGTGGAGTACAGAGTGGTTTAACCAAACGGTTTTAGTGCCCCTTGGAAGAGACCTGGAGGTCACAGTAGCTTAACAAGTCGGTTTTAATGCCCCTTGGAAGAGTGGTGGAGGTCGCAGTGGATTAAAAAGACAATATCAATGAACCTTGGAAGAGTGGTGGAGGTCGCAGTGGAATAAAAAGACAATATCAATGCCTCTTGGAAGAGTGGTGGAGGTTACAGTGGAATAAAAAGACAATATCAATGCCCCATGGAAGAGACGTGGACATCACAGTAGCTTAACTAGACGGTTTTAATGCCGCTTGGCAGAGTGGTGGAGGTCGCAGTGGAATAAAAAGAGAATAACAATGCCCTGTGGAAGAGACGTGGAGGTCACAGTAGCTTAACAAGATGGTTTCAATTCTTCTTGGAAGAGTGAGGGAGGTCGCAGTGGATTAAAAAGACAATATCAATGCCCCTTGGAAGAGTGGTGGAGGTTACATTGGAATAAAAAGACAATATCAATGCCCTGTGTAAGAAACTTGGAGGTCACAGTAGCTTAACAAGATGGTTTTAATGCCCCTTGGAAGAGTCGTGGACGTTGCAGAGGAATAAAAGGACAATATCAATGCACTTGGAAGAGTGCAGAAGGTTACAATGGAATAAAAAGACATTGTCAGTGCCCCTTGGAAGTGCTGTGGATCTCAGAGCGGTTTAACCAGACGGTTTTAATGTCCCTTGGAAGAGACTTGGAGGTCACAGAAGCTTAACAAGACGGTTTTAATGCCCCTTGGAAGAGTGGTGGAGGTCACAGTGGACTCAAAATACAATATCAATGCCCCTTGAAAGAGTGGTGGAAGTTACAGTGAAGTAAAAAGACAATATCAATTCCCCTTGGAAGAGCTGTGGAGTACAGAGTGGTTTAACCAAACGGTTTTAGTGCACCTTGGAAAAGACGTGGAGGTCACAGTAGCTTAACAAGACGGTTTTAATGCCCCTTGGAAGAGTGGTGGAGGTCGCAGTGGATTAAAAAGACAATATCAATGAACCTTGGAAGAGTGGTGGAGGTCGCAGTGGAATAAAAAGACAATATCAATGCCAATTGGAAGAGTGGTGGAGGTTACAATGGAATAAAAAGACAATATCAATGCCCCTTGGAAGAGTGGTGGAGTTTACAGTGGAATAAAAAGACAATATCAATGCCCCGTGGAAGAGATGTGGACATCACAGTAGCTTAACAAGACGGTTTTAATGCCCCTCGGCATAGTGGTGGAGGTCGCAGTGGAATAAAAAGACAATAACAATGCCCTGTGGAAGAGACGTGGAGGTCACAGTAGCTTAACAAGTCGGTTTTAATGCCCCTTAGAACAGTGGTGGAGGTTACAGTGGGATAAAAGACAATATCAATGCTCCTTGGAAGAGTGGTGGAGGTTAGAGTGGAATAAAAAGACAATATCAATGCCCTGTGCAAGAAACTTGGAGGTCACAGTAGCTTAACTAGACAGTTCTAGTGCCACTTGGAAGAGTCGTGGACGTCGCAGAGGAATAAAAAGACAATATCAATGCACTTGGAAGAGTGCAGAAGGTTACAATGGAATAAAAAGACATTGTCAATGCCCCTTGGAAGAGCTGTGGAGCTCAGAGCGGTTTAACTAGACGGTTTTAATGCCCCTTGGAAGAGCTGTGGAGTACAGAGTGGTTTAACCAAATGGTTTTAGTGCCCCTTGGAAGAGACGTGGAGGTCACAGTAGCTTAACAAGACGGTTTTAATGCCCCTTGGAAGAGTTGTGGAGGTAGCAGTGGATTAAAAAGACAATATCAATGAACCTTGGAAGGGTGGTGGAGGTCGCAGTGGAATAAAAAGACAATATCAATGCCCCTTGGAAGAGTGGTGCAGGTCACAGTGGAATAAAAAGACAATAACAATACCCTGTGAAAGAGACGTGGAGGTCACAGTAGGTTAACAAGACTGTTTTAATGCCCCTTGGCAGAGTGGTGGAGGTCGCAGTGGAATAAAAAGACAATAACAATGCCCTGTGGAAAAGACGTGGAGGTCACAGCAGCTAAACAAGACGATTTTAATGCCCCTTGGCAGAGTGCTGGAGGTCGCAGTGGAATAAGAAGACAATATCAATGCCCCTTGGAAGAGTGTTGGAGGTCGCAGTGAAAAACAGAGACAATATCAATGCCCCTTGGAAGAGTGGTGGAGGTTACAGTCGAATAAAAAGACAATATCAATGCCTCTTGGAAGAGCTGTGGAGTACAGAATGATTTAACCAGACGGTTTAATGCCCCTTGGAAGAGACGTGGAGGTCACAGTAGCTTATCAAGACTGTTTTAATGCCCCTTGGAAGAGTGGTGGAGGTCGCAGTTGATTAAAAAGACAATATCAATGCCCCTTAGAAGAGTGGTGGAGGTCACAGTGGAATAAAAAGACAATATCAATTCCCCTTGGAAGAGATGTGGAGGTTGCAGTGGAAAAAAAAGACAATATCAATGCCCCTTGGAAGAGGGGTGGAGGTTACAGTGGAATAAAAAGACAATATCAATGACGCTTGGAAGAGTGATGGAGGTCGCAGTGGTATAAAAAGACAATATTAATGCCCCTTGGAAGAGTGGTGGAGGTCGCAGTAAAATAAAAAGACAATATCAATGTCCCTTGGAAGAGTGGTGGAGTTTACAGAGGAATAAAAACACAATATCAATGCGCCTTAGAAGAGCTGTGGAGTTCACAGTGGTTTAACCAGAAGGTTTTAACGCACCGTGGAATAGACGTGGAGGTCACAGTAGTAAACAAAACGGTTTTAATGCTTCTTGGAAGAGTGATGGAGGTCGCAGTGGATTAAAAAGACAAAATCAATGCCCCTTGGAAGAGTGGTGGAGGTTACAGTGGAATAAAAATACAATATCAATGCCCCGTGGAATAGACATGGAGGTTACAGCAGCATAACAAGACAGTTTTAATGCCCCTTGGAAGAGTGGTGGAGGTTAAAGTGGAATAAAAAGACAATATCAATGCCCCTTGAAAGAGCAGTGGAGTTCAGAGTGGTTTAAATTGACTGTTTTAATGCCCCGTGGAATTGACGTGGAGGTCAAAGTAGCTTAACAAGACGGTTTTAATGCCCCTTGGAAGATAGGTGCAAGTTGCAGTGGAATAAAAAGAAAATATCAATGCCCCTTGGAAGAGTGCTGGAGGTTACATTGGAATAAAAAGACAATATCAATGCCCCCTGCAAGAGCTGTGGAGTTCACAGTGGTTTAAATTGACTGTTTTAATGCCCTTTGGATGGGACGTGGAGCTGACAGTAGCTTAGCAAGACGGTTTTAATGCCCCTTGGAAGAGTGGTGGAGGTCACAGTGGATTAAAAAGACAATATGAATGCCCCTTGGAAGAGTGGTGGAGGTCGCAGTGGAATAAAAAGCCAATATCAATGCCCCTTGGAAGAGTGGTGGAGGTCGCAGTGGAATAAAAAGACAATATCAATGCCCCTTGGAAGAGTGATGGAGGTTACAGTGGAATAAAAAGACAATATCAATGCCCCTTGGAAGAGTGATGGAGGTTACAGTGGAATAAAAAGACAATATCAATGCCCCTTTGAACAGTGGTGGAGGTTACAGTTAAATAAAAAGACAATATCAATGCCCCGTGGAAGAGATGTGGAGGTCACAATAGCTTAACAAGACGGTTTAAATGCCCCTTCGAAGAGTGGTGGAGGTCTCAGTGGATTAAATAGACAATATCAATGAGCCTTGAAAGAGTGGTGGAGGTCGCAGTGTAATAAAAAGACTAGAGATGAGCGTTGTTTGACTCGAACTGTTCGCCAATCTCAAATTCGAGCTGTTTTGGGCGGTGTTCGAGCCGTTCGGCGAACACGAACGATTTGAAAAAAATTCGGCTGTTCGAGGTTATGTTCGATAACTGTTCGTGCACCAAAATCATAACTGGATTTTTTCTCAGTAATGAGGAAAATTAATGTTAATACGCAGTTTGAGTGTACAGCGGGGCGGGGGGAGGGGCAGGGGATGGATCTCTGCAGGAATAATGAAGATCTCCATTTTTTTTTTCTCTTTCCCGCATTTACAGTGGGGAGGTGCAATCTGTCAGCCTATCAGCAGCGCACACACGGAGCGAACTGCTTTTTTTCACACAAGCAAGGGCATGTGTCATTGGCAGTGTATGTCACATGTCCTTGCCCTATAAGACCCAGCCATTTTCCCCGTCGCCACCATTTTCTCACTGCTGCAGCTGCATGTTAGACGGCACCGCTGTTGCTGTGTGCGCTATACCTTGTTAATTTCAAGCCAATTTTCGCACAAATCTACAGATAGCTTGGGAGTAGGGAATAGTTGTGATTGCAGTCCTTTTAAGGACTAGGTTACAGCATTTCCTACGACTTTTATCAGGCAGGTCTGAGCTCTTAAATAGATAGGTTGTGGGAGTAAAGACTAATTGTAATTGCAGTCATTTTCAGGACTAAGTTACATCAGTTCCTATCAGTTTTTGCCAGGCAGGTCTGTGCCAGTGCTGTGCAAGTTTTTTTCAATCCTTTTTGGCCTATTGCAGAGTGTGTTAGTCAGTGGAGTAGCCTATCTGTGTTGCAAGATACACCACCTGTGTATAGAATAAATTTTTTTTTACTGCACCTAGTGAAGTAAAACCTTTTGGGCATACCATCATTCTATTAGTCCATCTATACTGACCTCAATAAGGTTGCAAATTGAATATAATTTTTTTCTGCATCTAGCTCTGGAAAAATATTTGGCCTTCTAGCAGTGTGTGGGGCTTGTTCTATTAGTCCATCTATACTGACCTCCACCAGGTTGCAAATTGAATATAATTTTTTTCTGCATCTAGCTCTGAAAAAATATTTGGCCTTCTAGCAGTGTGTGGGACTTGTTCTATTAGTCCATCTATACTGACCTCCATCAGGTTGCAAATTTAATATAATTTTTATCTGCATCTAGCTCTGAAAAAATATTTGGCCTTCTAGCAGTGTGTGGGACTTTCTCTATTAGTCCATCTATACTGACCTCCATAAGGTTGCAAATTGAATATAATTTTTTTCTGCATCTAGCTCTGAAAAAATATTTGGCCTTGTAGCTGTGTGTGGGACTTGTTCTATTAGTCCATCTATACTGACCTCCATCAGGTTGCAAACTGAATATAATTTTTTCTGCATCTAGCTCTGAAAAAATATTTGGCCTTCTAGCAGTGTGTGGGACTTGTTCTTTTAGTCCATCTATACTGACCTCCATCAGGCTGCAAATTAAAAATAATTTTTATCTGCATCTAGCTCTGAAAAAATATTTGGCCTTCTAGCAGTGTGTGGGACTTGTTCTATTAGTCCATCTATACTGACCTCCATCAGGTTGCAAACTGAATATAATTTTTTTCTGCATCTACCTCTGAAAAAATATTTGGGCTTCTAGCTGTGTGTGGGACTTGTTCTATTAGTCCATCTATACTGACCTCCATCAGGTTGCAAACTGAATATAATTTTTTTCTGCATCTACCTCTGAAAAAATATTTGGGCTTCTAGCTGTGTGTGGGACTTGTTCTATTAGTCCATCTATACTGACCTCCATCAGGTTGCAAATTGAATAGAATTTTTTTCGGCATCTAGCTCTGAAAAAATATTTGGCCTTCTAGCAGTGTGTGGGACTTGTTCTATTAGTCCATCTATACTGACCTCCATCAGGTTGCAAATTAAAAATTATTTTTATCTGCATCTAGCTCTGAAAAAATCTTTGGCCTTCTAGCAGTGTGTGGGACTTGTTCTATTAGTCCATCTATACTGACCTCCATCAGGTTGCAAACTGAATATAATTTTTTTCTGCATCTAGCTCTGAAAAAATATTTGGCCTTCTAGCAGTGTGTGGGACTCATTGTATTAGGCCATCTATACCAAGCTCCACCAGCTTTTAAATTAATAATAATTTTTAGCTGCATCTAGCCCTGAAAATAATTTTTCTTCCCAATAGTGGTAGCAATAGAAATATGGGGCGCGCTCCTGGCTTACAAAAATATACGCTTCATACCAAAAAACACCAGCCTAGCGCACTGCATTAATAAGATGGCATCATCGTCTCTCCCAGTGCTAGGCCTACTACGCCGGCTAGCATTCCTGTGCCTAAAACACAATGTATGGGTCCGCGCTAGCCACTATGCTGAGGGGTCTAAAGCTGCTGCTAACGCTTTATAACAATTCAATTGGCAGATTTTCACAGAGCTCTTCCACAACGCCCACCCATCAGGTAACAGTTGCCCACCTTCCCTATGGGATCTAGTGGCGAATAGTTGATGCCATTAATCAGAGCGTCAGTTGCCCCGTCGATGTGGCAAGCATACGGTAAGGCATGGGAAGAGTGGACACGACTAGTAGCAGGCAGACGGGTTGACCAATGTGAACAAGCCAGATCACAAGTCACCATAGAATTTCTCCACCAGCTAATGATGAGTGGCCTATCAGGGGTATCAGCGCAGCGGTGTCTGACCGGAGTAGCATTTCACTTCCAACTACTGAATTGGGGAGATGTGACAAAGATTCATCATCAGACAATCCATAAAAGGGTGCAAAAGGGGTCAGCCAAGTCAGGAGTGTAGACGTCCCGTCCCGTGTCACTAAAACTGATTTCTCACATCATATCCCTAACACCATTAACATGACACTCACAATTTGAAGCAACACTACTGTCTACTGCATTTGTGATCGCCTTCTTCGGGGCGCTATGCATAAGCGAATTAGTCCCTCAATCCAAAATTACCACCAGTGGAGGCTTATTACACCAGGACGTAGTCATAGCCAATAATGCAATACTTCTACGCATACACAAATCGAAAACGGTTCCAGCGGGCAGGGGCACTTGGGTACTTCTACAACCCACAAACGGTACACTGAGTCGGGTAACAATAGTAAAACCGTATCTAACCATCAGATCACACAGTAATTTCTTCCTATCACACATTGATGGAACGCCATTATCAAGATACCGGTTCCAAGCTACAGTCATATGAAAAAGTTTGGGCACCCCTATTAATCTTAAGCTTAATGTTTTATAAAAATTGGTGTTTTTGCAACAGCTATTTCAGTTTGATATATGTAATAACTGTTGGACACAGTAATGTTTATGCCTTGAAATGAGGTTTATTGTACTAACAGAAAATGTGCAATCTGCATTTAAACAAAATTTGATAGGTGCATAAGTATGGGCACCCTTATCATTTTCTTGTTTTAAATACTCCTTCCTACTTTTTACTGACTTACTAAAGCACTTTTTTTGGTTTTGTAACCTCATTGAGCTTTGAACTTCATAGCCAGGTGTATGCAATCATGAGAAAAGCTACTTAAAGTGGCCACTTGCAAGTTGTTCTCCTGTTTGAATCTCCTCTGAAGAGTGGCATCATGGGCTCCTCAAAACAACTGTCAAATGATCTGAAAACAAATATTATTCAACATAGTTGTTCAGGGGAAGGATACAAAAATCTGTCTCAGAGATTTAACCAGTCAATTTCCACTGTGAGGAACATAGTAAGGAAATGGAAGAACACAGGGACAGTTCTTGTTAAGGCCAGAAGTGGCAGGCCAAGAAAAACATCAGAAAGGCAGAGAAGAAAAATGGTGAGATCAGTCAAGGACAATCCTCAGACCACCTCCAGAGAGCTGTAGCATCAACTTGCTGCAGATGGTGTCACTGTGCATCGGTCAACTATACAACGCACTTTGCACAAGGAGAAGCTGTATGGGAGAGTGATGCGAAAGAAGCCGTTTCTGCAAGTCACGCGACAAACAGAGTCGGCTGAGGTATGCAAAAGCACATTTGGAGAAGCCAATTTCTTTTTGGAAGAAGGTCCTGTGGACTGATGAAACCAAGATTGAGTTATTTGGTCATACAAAAAGGCGTTATGCATGGTGGCAAAAAAACACAGCATTCCAAGAAAAACACTTGCTACCCACAGTAAAATTTGGTGGAGGTTCCATCATGCTTTGGGGCTGTGTGGTCAATGCCGGCACCGGGAATCTTGTTAAAGTTGAGGGACGCATGGATTCCACTCAGTATCAGCAGATTCTTGACAATAGTGTGAAAGAATCAGTGACAAAGTTGAAGTTACGCAGGGGATGGATCTTTCAGCAAGACAATGATCCAAAACACCGCTCCAAATCTACTCAGGCATTCATGCAGAGGAACAATTACAATGTTATGGAATGGCCATCCCAGTCCCCTGACCTGAATATCATTGAACATCTGTGGGATCATTTGAAGAGGGCTGTCCATGCTCGGCGACCATCAAACTTAACTGAACTGGAATTGTTTTGTAAAGAGGAATGGTCAAAAATACCTTCATCCAGGATCCGGGAACTCATTAAAAGCTACAGGAAGCGACTAGAGGCTGTTATTTTTGCAAAAGGAGGATCTACTAAATATTAATGTCACTTTTCTGGTGAGGTGCCCATACTTATGCACCTGTTAAATTTTGTTTGAATGCAGATTGCACATTTTCTGTTAGTACAATAAACCTAATTTCAAGGCAGAAACATTACTGTGTCCAACAGTTATTACATATATCAAACTGAAATAGCTGTTGCAAAAACACCAATTTTTATAAAACATTAAGCTTAAGATTAATAGGGGTGCCCAAACTTTTTCATATGACTGTATATTTAATAAATGCATAACATCGGCAGGGAACCACCCAAAGATTACGGGACACACTCATTCCGCATAGGCGCGGCCACGGAAGCAGCAAGAGCAGGACTGTCAGAAACGGAAGTTCAGAGGATAGGGAGATGGCGATCCACGTGTTTGGCAAGATACATAAGACCGAACTTGTTATCCTAACGTGGTTTGTTTCTTTTACAGGTGACGCTAAGCCAACAGTGTGGGTGATAGGCCATTCGTATATATATTGGGCAGAAAAAAGGGCGAAAGTCCCCCCAGGCGGGAGGAAATTAGAGTTTCATAACACATATTTCAACTGGAGAGGTATTAGAGGCCTGCTATGGCCACAGGTACTAATGGAGGCAATCAAGGTAGGCAGAGAGGCAAGATGCCCTGTCATCTTAGTTATACAGGCCAGGGGAAACAACCTAGGTCATCACAAGAGCGCATAACTAATGGCAATAATAAAAGTAGACACTGTGCGCTTCAGAGAATTTTTCACAAAACTAGCTATAGTATGATCAGAGATTATGCCGATAGCGGTATGGCAAGGTGCGCGAGACATCACGGCCATCGAACGGACAAGGCGGGTAATAAATATTCGGATGGCAAAATTTAGAAGAGACAGAGGCGGTGTAGTGGTACGACACCGACAACTGGAAGGAGATAAAGCAGGCCTCATACGGCCCGACGGTGTTCACTTAATGGATATTGGACTGGACATATTCCTGTCAGGACTCCAGGACGGAGTGGAACAAGCGTTAAGAGTGATGGGTGGGGGTCAGAGTCCTGCATACGAGTACGCAGGATCCTCCGTGGCCTGGAAATAGAAAGGACATGTTGGAGAGTTACACTTGTTGGCCAAGTTGCCGGAGTGGAGACCCAGGGCATGCTGCAACAAGCTGAATTATTTTAGAAATAAAATGCCTTTCTAATGGAATGAGTATAAAGAGTTAATAAAGCTGTGACCGATCCTCACCCATCCAGTTGTAAGAGTTACATTATTGTATTGTCAAGGAAAGGGGGGCGGTAGGGGGGCTGAGCGTCTTGGTTTGGTTGGGGGTCCCCACAGTCTGCCTAGGCTAGATGCATTTAAAAATTCTTATTAGATACACAGGCGGTGCAGCTTGCTTCGCAGCTGGGCTACTACGCCCAAAGTATTGCCTAGGCTAGATGCAATTAAAAATTCTACGCTGACTAGCAGACACTGAAGATTTGGAGCAGACCTCTGAGTAAACAGCTCTTCAGACTCAACCATCTGTGTTACCCCAAGCCATAGTGTATGTAGTTTCTTACAGTTAAAAGGGGGGGGGAGCGACCCAACCCACCTGGAATTGACGATGCCAACGTCACGTAAGACACAGCAAGGGGACTCCAAAAAGAGTCTCCATTTTTTCCCAAAATTGTGGCACCAGGTATATGAAAGTGTGGATTTTTATGGTCATGGGTTAAGTGGCATCAATTGCCCCACAGTTGCTTAAAACGGTTGGTGAGGTAATATTACCAAATCCTCAAGCTTTTAGTCTCCCAAGGATAACACAGGGTTAGAAAAGTCCTTGCGAATCCATGATTTGTTCATCTTTGTGAACGTGAGTCTGTCTACATTCTCAGTGGACAGCCGCATGCGCTTATCTGTCAGCACACCATCTGCAGCGCTGAACACACGTTCAGAGAGAACACTGGCTGCAGGGCATGACAAGATCTCCAAGGCGTGAGTGGCGAGCTCCGGCCATTTTTCCAGATTGGAATACCAAAATGAGCAAGGGTCCAGTGACACAGTCATGGCTTCGATGTTCACTTGGAGATACTCCTGCACCATCCTCTCAAGGCATTGACTATGTGTCAGACTTCTTGTCTCCTGTGGCCTTGCAAAGGATGGTGAAACGATTCCACAAAATTGCTGTTACCAGCAGATACTGTGTTACTGTTACGGTTTGAGTGATGAAGACTCGACAGTCCCACGGTTGGCAAGTTAGAACTGTGAGATTCACTTCGTGCACCACTGGTGTTTTGTGGAAAAGCACATGTAAGATTCTGCAACAGCGTCTGCAGATACTCCTGCATGCGTCAATCCCTTTTTACGGCAGGAATTATTTCGGCAAATTTAATTTTGTACCGGGGATCTAAGAGTGTGGCAATCCAGTAGTCGGGATTACTTCAAATTCTGCAATCTGAGGGTCATGTTGCAGGTAGTGCAGCAAGAAGGCACTCATGTGTCTTGCGCATCCAGGAGGACCAAGTCCTTGTTGTGTTGGTAGCGAAGTAAGAAAAATGCTTCCTTCCTCTGCCCTCTCCCCCCAACCTCGCACAACAGAAATGTGATCAAGGTCTCCCTCATCTGATGAGTCTTCCATGCCCATCGCCAGTTCATCCTCCACTTCTTCCTCGGCTCCTGCACCTTCCTCAACAGTTTGGCTGCTACCATGCGCCCTGGTTAATCCCTCTCCCCCACCCTCCCATGCCTGCCTCCTTGGTGCTGCCAACCGTCTGGACCTTGGAGATGTTATCCCTTCCGCATACGCCTCCTCCTCTACTTCCTCCACCTCCACTTGTCCCACCACCTGACTCTGAATTCTGTTTAATGTGTGCTCCAGCATGTAAATCACCGGAATAGTCATGCTGATAATGGCGTCGTTGTCAGCACTAAACATCTTCGTCGCCATTTCAAAACTGTGCAAAAGGGTGTGTGGCGCCCCTGAGGGTTCAGTCACCACAGAGTTACTGCATCTCACCCAGAGGTGTGGTATCTCACCCTCAGGTAAGGAAGGCGTATGGCTCGGGACCCTTACACCTGCATCCAACACATACCCGCAGTGGGGGTAGGGCGAGATTGCTCCTAAGGGAGAGCACAGTCCCAGGTCCTTAGCTGGTGGGAGGGTCCTTTGTAGTGGGTGCTTAGGGGAGCACATGACAGGGAGAGAATAAATAGGAAGCCATCTTAGAAAGAGCAAGCCTGTCAGAGGAGGAAAAGTGACAGGAGCAGAGGCTCGGCATGAGCTCTGCTCCGGAGGCGGGCCTAGCCTGGGAGGCCCAGGACTGAAGGATAGAAGAGAGGAGTGGGAGCAGGAAGGCTCCAGGAACCGAAGGGACCCTAGGGCTACGGGCCGTGCAGAAGGCCACCCGTACTCCCGCTGCTACCAGGAGGTAGAGGGGTCAGGCCAGATAAGGGGAACCGGTCCCTCAACTAGAGGAGAAACAGCAAGGCTCAACTAGAAACCGGAGGCTGCAGCATTTCATGTACTGCAGGCAAAAGTCCACACCAGTCTCACTAAGAAGGTAGCCACATAGGACCCAGGGGACGGAACACAAGTCGCCCACCAAGGCCCGAGGATACCGGATAGAAGTGTCACTGGGTGTGAGGTGCAGGGAGAAGGCCAGAGAAAGGACACACAGAAGGGGGTCCTGCTAAGTACTCCGGAGCTATCTGGGGGTGGACTGAGCCCCTCACTGAGTACGCACAGCACGACGGGTGAGATTGCTCTGGTACCTGTAATCTGGACTGCAACAACTGTGAGTAAAGATCTTGGGACTGCATCACACGGACTCTGTGTTCATTACTGACTCCCTGCACTGCAACCACCATCATCCACCCACACTGCCCTGAAGCTACACTCTTCCTGTGGTGAGTAATAATACCATTGCTGCAAAACCACCAGCTTCAGAGGACTGTTCCGCAGCGGCGGCCCCTTTGGCCGCACTCCACAGGTGGCGTAGTCGGACATTATAAAATCTATATATACAAATTACCGTTGGATTGACTGCCCTGGGTCACGGACCGGGTCACCGCCACAGTGACTACAACCCCCAGCGTCTACCAGCCCGGCTCAGAGTACCCCACGGCCCAGGGGGCGCGTCAACTTCATAGATCCCTGATCTGAGACCACTCCTGCAGCGTGATTTGCCCCACCTCTGGATCTCGTTGGCCCAGGCTATACGTCAGAACGTATTGCACCAGGGCTTGTCGGTGCTGCCACAGTCGCTGCAACATGTGCAGAGCTGAATTCCACCGTGTCGGCACATCGCATTTCAGCCAGTGAACTGGCAGGCCCAAGGACTTCTGTAGAGATGTAAGTCGTTGAGCTGCGGGATGCGAACGGCGGAAGTGAGCACACAGCGACCGTGCCCTCTGCAGAAGGCCATCTAGTCCGGGATAGTGGGCTAAAAATTTATGGACAACCAGGTTCAACACGTGAGCCATACAAGGCACGTGTGTGACATTGCCCCGGCGAAGGGCCGCACCAAGGTTTGCAGCATTGTCGCACACGGCCTTCCCTGGTTGCAGGTCCAGTGGAGACAACCATTCATGAAACTGGGTCTCCAGAGCTGACCACAAGTCCTCAGCTGTGTGACTCACATTTCCCAGACATTTCAAAGTAAACACTGATGCCGTTGAGCCCTGCTGCCAGCATAGTAAGGAGGTGTGCAGGATTCCTTCTGCGCAGTTAGAAAGAAGGTGGCATTACCAGACAGGCTTTGGGTGCAGGTGGAGGACCGAGAGGAGGTTGAGGAGGCAGAAGCAGTGGAGTAACTTCGAGATAAAGAGGATTGACGTAAAACTCGTGGGGACGGTAAGACTTGGACAGCAGCCCCTTGTCCTGCTGTCACCATAGTTACCCAGTGCCCAGTCAGCAACATGTAACGCTCCTGTCCATGCCTACTCGTCCAAGTGTCTGTGGTGAAATGCACCCTGTCACACACAGAGTTTCTCAAAGAAGCGGTGATGTTGTGTGCGACATGCTGGTGGAGCGCAGGCACACCTTTCTTGGAGAAGTAGTGCCGACTGGGCATCTGGTACTGGGGCACTACGACAGACATAAGGTCTCGAAAATCCACTGTGTCCTCCAGGCGGAAAGGCAGCATTTCTGTAGCCAACAGCTTGCAGATGGTGAAATTCAACCTCTTAGCTTTCTCATGGCTAGGAGGAAATGGTCTTTTACTTTTCCACATTTGAGGGACCGAGGGCTGGCTGTTCTGCTTTGACGGGGTTGAGTAGGGTGTCCCCGGCAAACTGCCGGTCTGTGAGGAAGATGCAGGCGGACATGTTAGGTTGCCTTGATCCAATGGTGGTGCTCTCGATGTCAGAGAGCGCTCAACACCAGCAGGTGTTTCCACTTACAAATGAACTGACGACCTGCCAATCACACTGGCTGTTGCAGGTAAAGAGGTGGCAGGTCTGCGTCCAAAAACATGTGTGACTGCGGTCCCCCCATTCACAGAGGATGAAGAGGCCGTGGATACACAAGATGGGGCAGACGGTGGTTGGCCCAGCCTGCTAGGCCGCATTGTAGCACAGTGAGCTTCCCACTGCAACTTATGCTTCATATCCATGTGACGGTACATGCATGAAGTACTCAAACTATGGATCTTTTGGCCTCTACTTAGCTTTTGGTGACAAATATTACAGATAACACGAGTTGGGTCATCCTTATCGATCTGAATAAATGCCCAGGCTATGCAAGGCTGAAGAGCCACTACGACTTGTGGTCAGAGGCAGAGTTGTGGTTGAGGATGCAGTTGTTGATGTGCTTCCAATACTCCGTCTCTGTTCAGGAAGGCGCAACCTAACCTCGTCGTCAATAGCATCTGTGACGCCCCGCTGCGCTTGGTATCACAGATCCTAGAAGAGTGTATTGATGGAATCCTCCACAAGAGGCCCCCATAAACATTCACACACCTCCACCTTCCACCTCAGACCAGCAGAGGGAGCCCGTTAGGGATATAAATAGGGAAGGTGGAGCTAGGCAGTTCAGTTCCTCTGAAGAGTTCCTGCAGTAGAGAAGACTAAGAGAGCTCAGTCTGCAGTGGAGCTCAGTCTAGTCTAGAGAACTCAGTTAATAGTTCAGCAGTGGAGCACGAGGCTCCTGCTAGCTAGATTCAGGGAGCCCAGATAGAGCTGAAGGTGTGCCGCCGCCATAAGATCGGTGAAGCGCGGCAAGCTGCCGGTAGTGTGTATAGCCTAGTGAGGGCCCGAGTATGCCGAAGGCGAGTGGCGAGTTAGTACATAAGGGGCAGAGGAGCTTAACCAGCTCACCCCGAAGCATTTACCGGACACCGGATCCGAGCTTACCGGGATCTCTATGACCCAGTAAGGCATAACCGGAATCCCTGGAGAACTACAAGTCCCAGGATCGCTAAGATGCTGATACGTAACAGAGCCAGGAGACGCTTAGGCCCCGCATACTGGGAGAATGAACTCTAAGAGAAGGCCCTACCACAAGGTCAGCCAGCGCAGGACAGAGACAAAGTTAGGCCTAGCTCCAGGCAGGTCAGAAACGTACTACGCAGAGGCAAGAAACAGGAGGCCCTACACCCGCTCATTGGGGAGGATCCTGATATGCACCCTTCACCCTACAGTGCTCCGGAATGTGTCTGAATTTCCTCCAGTAAAAGGTACTGAAGTGACTACTGTGTCCGTTCCCGTTCTTGCTCTGACCCTGCTGAGTCTCGCCTGTCCTGCATTACCCCTGCATACGCTGCCCTGAGACCTAGCTCCACCTGTGGGGAGCTATACCATCGAGCTGCCTTATCACAGGCCTCAGTGGACTGCTGCAGCGCTGGTGCTTCTCACCAGATACCACAGGTGGCGTCACGAACTCTTATAAAATTAACAATTATCCACCCTTTTAAAGAGTGACCCCAGGGTACGGGCCAGGGAGCCGACCACCGCGACATCCCCAAGGCCAGGCAAAGGCCCGGATGACCTCATCGACTGGATGACTGTGGGTTGACAGTAAGTGGGATCTCCAACCTTGTCATCATCACCCTGTGTGTTATCACACCTGTCGTCCTCAAAGCCAGCCTCTTCCTGCCCTGACCGAAGAGTCAAGTTGTCGCTCCAATCAGGTATTTGAGTCTCATCATCGTCTTCATCATTGTCTCCACCAACAGGAGCTACAGTTTGGGAACGAGGGTCTACATTATGCTCAGAACCTTCTTCATCTGGTCCTGGATCCGACTTATAAAGATTCTGGGCATCAGTGCAGATCATTTCCTCATCTGGATTAACAGAAGCTCTGGAGCAGACCTCCGTTTCCCAGGCTATAGTATGAGTAAACAGCTCTGCAGACTCAACCATCTGTGTTACCCCATACTCAGACGAGCAGCTGGAGACTTGGGAGCTGTGAGGAAGCAAGTGCGATTGGGGTGACACCTCTGAGGACTGGAGTATTTGTGATGTTGTAATTGAGGTGGAGGAGAGCCCACTTGAAGGAGCACTTGATATCCGCTGATGCAACTGCTGTTTTTTGTGCCTCATCTGGAATTTGTAGCGATGGGCGTGTCCGTAACAAAGGGATCGTATCACATTGTCCACGAAAAGAAGTCGACATGTTAGTTTGGCTGGAAGATGGTCTTTCTTCTTCAGATGTTACTCCCCCCCACCGCGGGGGGGCTCGACCCACCAGCGGACAGGCACCAGTATTTGGAGAGGGGGGCTGGCCATCAAGGTCCACCGCGGCTCTGGCAAAAACCCGGCGACACGGAGGTGGCACGGGCAGGAACGGACAGGCCGTGTCGGCTACTCACTTTTTGGATTTTAGAAGGGCATGACATGCCTATATCTGTGTCTCCCCCTCCTTTTACTCCTCCACCTCTTTTCTTTTCGCATGACTATATGTACTTGTCACTTTTCCATGTGTTAGTTATGTCTTCTGAGCAGTTTGTCAGCTTTTGGACACCTTTGAAGGTATTTTCTATGTGTTTCTATGTGTTTTTGTTTGCCTGCCATTGGTTTTAACGGTGTTCGAAGGTGTTCGACGAACAGTTCGACGAACAGTTTGGCAAACACACGGGTGTTCAACGAACCGAACCGAACTCGAACACTACGGGGGTGGCTCAACACTAAAAAAGACATTATCAATGCCCCTTGGAAGAGTGGTGGAGGTCGCAGTGGAATAAAAAGACAATATCAATGCCCCTTGGACGAGTGGAGGAGGATACAGTGGAATAAAAAGACAATTTCAATGCCCCGTGGAAGAGACGTGGAGGTCACAGTAGCTTAACAAGACGGTCTTAATGCCTCTTGGAGGACTGGTGGAGGTCGCAGTGGAATAAAAAGACAATATGAATGCCCCTTGGAAGAGTGGTGGAGGTTACAGTGGAATAAAAAGACAATAATAATGACCCTTGGAAGAGATGTGAAGGTCACTGTAGCTTAACAATATGGTTTTAATACCCTTGGAAGAGTGGTGGAGGTCGCAGTGGAATAAAAAGACAATGTCAATGCCCCTTGGAAAAGTGGTGGAGGTTAGAGTGGAATAAAAAGACAATGCAAATGCCACTCGGAAAAGCTGTGGAGTTCAGAGTGGTTTAACCAGAATGTTTTAATGCCCCTTGGAAGAGAAGTCGACGTCACAGTAGCATAACAAGACAGTTTTAATGCACCTTGGAAGAGTGGTGGAGTTCGCAGTGGATTAAAAAGACAATATCAGTGCCCCTTGGAATAGTGGTGGAGGACGCAGTGGAATAAAAAGACAATATCAATGCCCCGTGGAAGGGACGTGGTGGTCACAGTAGCTTAACAACATGGTTTTAATGCCCCTTGGATGAGTGGTGGAGGTTGCAGGGGATTCAAAAGACAATGACAATGCCCATTGGAAGAGTGGTGGAGGTCGCAGTGGAATAAAAAGACAAAATCAATGCCCCTTGGTAGAGTGGTGGAGGTTACAGTGGAATAAAAAGACAATATCAATGCCCCTTGGAAGAGCTGTGGAGTTCAGAGTGGTTTAACCAGGCGGTTTTAATGCCCCTTGGAAGAGACGTGGTGGTCACAATAGCTTAACAAGACTGTTTTAATGCCCCTTGGAAGAGTGGTGGAGGTCGCAGTGGAATAAAAAGACAATGTCAATGGCACTTGGAAGAGTGGTGGAGGTTACAGTGGAATAAAAAGAAAATATCAATGCTCCGTGGAATAGACATGGACGTGACAGTAGCTTAACAAGACGGCTTTAATGCCCCTTGGAAGAGTGGTGGAGGTTGCAGTGGATTAAAAATACAATATCAATGCCCATTGGAAGAGTGGTAGAGGTCACAGTGGAATAAAAATACAAAATCAATGCCCCTTGGAAGAGTGGTGGAGGTTACAGTGGAATAAAAAGACAAAATCAATGCCCCATGGCAGAGTTGTGGAGGTCACTGGAGCTTTCAAGGTGGTCTTAATGCCCCTTGGAAGAGTGGTGGAGGTCGCAGTGGAATAGATAGACAATGTCAATGCCCCTTGGAAGAGTGGTGGAGGTTAGAGTGGAATAAAAAGAAAATACCAGTGCTCCTTGGAAGAGCTGTGGAGTTCAGAGTGGTTTAAATTGACGGTTTTAATGCCCCTTGGAAGAGACGTGGAGGTCACAGTGGATTAAAAAGACAATATCAATGCCCCTTGGAAGAGTGGTGGAGGTCACAGTGGATTAAAAAGACAATATCAATACCCCTTGGAAGAGTGGTGGAGGTCGCAGTGGAATAAAAAGACACTATCAATGCCCCGTGGAAGGGACGTGGAGGACACAGTAGCTTCACAAGACGGTTTTAATGCACCTTGGAAGAGAGGTGGAGGTCGCAGTTGATTAAAAAGACAATATCAATGCCCCTTGGAAGAGTGGTGGAGGTCGCAGTGGAATCAAAAGACAATATCAATGCCGCTTGGAAGAGTGGTGGATGTTACAGTCGAATAAAAAGACAATATCAATGCCTCTTGTAAGAGCTGTGGAGTTCAGAGTGTTTAACCAGACGGTTTTAATGCCCCTTGGAAGAGACGAGGAGGTCACAGTAGCTTAACAAGACTGTTTTAATGCCCCTTGGAAGAGTGGTGGAGATCGTTGTGGATTTAAAAGACAATTTCAATGCCCCTTAGAAGAGTGGTGGAGGTCGCAGTGGAATAAAAAGACAATATCAATGCCCCTTGGAAGATTGGTAGAGGTTACAGTGGAATAAAAAGACAATATCAATGCCCCTTGGAAGAGTGGTGGAGGTTACAGTGGAATAAAAAGACAATATCAATGCCTTGTGTAAGAAACTTGGAGGTCACAGTAGCTTAACAAGACGGTTTTAATGCCCCTTGGAAGAGTTGTGGACGTCGCAGAGAAATAAAAAGACAATATCAATGCACTTGGTAGAGTGCAGAAGGTTACAATGGAATAAAAAGACATTGTCAATGCCCCTTGGAAGGGCTGTGGAGCTCAGAGCGGTTTAACCAGACGTTTTTAATGCCCCTTGGAAGAGACTTGTAGGTCACAGTAGCTTAACAAGATGGTTTTAATGCCCCTTGGAAGAGTGGTGGAGGTCGTAATGGAATAAAAAGACAATATCAATGCCCCGTGGAAGGGACGTGGGGGTCACAGTAGCATAACAAGATGGTTTAAATGCCCATTGGAAGAGTAGTGGAGGTCGCAGTGGATAAAAAAGACAATATCAAAGCCCCTTGGAAGAGTGGTGGAGGTCGCAGTGGAAAACAGAGACAATATCAATGCCCATTGAAAGAGTGGTGGAAGTTACAGTGAAATAAAAAGACAATATCAATGCCCCTTGGAAGAGCTGTGGAGTACAGAGTGGTTTAACCAAACGGTTTTAGTGCCCCTTGGAAGAGACGTGGAGGTCACAGTAGCTTAACAAGACGGTTTTAATGCCCCTTGGAAGAGTGGTGGAGGTCGCAGTGGAATAAAAAGACAATATCAATGCCCCTTGGAAGAGTGGTGGAGGTTGCAGTGGAATAAAAAGACAATATCATTGCCTCTTGGAAGAGTGGTGGAGGTTACAGTGGAATAAAAAGACAATATCAATGCCCCGTGGAAGAGACGTGGACATCACAGTAGCTTAACAAGACGGTTTTAATGCCCCTTGGCACAGTGGTGGAGGTCGCAGTGGAATAAAAAGACAATAACAATGCCCTGCGGAAGAGACGTGAAGGTCACAGTAGCTTAACAAGACGCTTTTAATGCCCCTTAGAACAGTGGTGGAGGTTACAGTGGAATAAAAGACAATATCAATGCCCTTTGGAAGAGTGACGGAGGTCGCAGTGGAATAAAAAGACAATATCAATGCCCCTTGGAAGAGTGGTGGAGGTCGCAGTGGAATAACCTCACTGGTACATGCTCTGCATAACTTCTCTGCTTGCTGTGTCTGCTGTAATCTAATGCTCTGCTTTGCTGATTCACCTCACTGGTACATGCTCTACATAACTTCTCTGCTTGCTGTGTCTGCTGTAATCTAATGCTCTGCTTTGCTGATTCACCTCACTGGTACATGCTCTGCATAACTTCTCTGCTTTATCTGTCCCACTCCATTCAATACCCACATATGTCTGTCCCTTCCCCACTTTAGATCTTATCTGATTTTTAGAGGTGCTAAACTGCAGAGACTAGAGTCCTAGCTCTGTGTTTGATCACCCAGCCATCTCCTGGTGAGACGACCCGCTGCTAATTTAGCCATATGCAGCTCCCACAATGCCCTTCACCTGATAGTTTAATGTGCCCTATATATTTAGAAGCTCTGCAAGGGGTGCACGCGTGAAGGGGTGTGCACGCATCTTCTTGTGCAAAGTGGCTTCGGAGATAAGTGGCAATAATTTCAGAGGCAGTTAGTCAGGGCTGTAGTCAGGTAACCAACACTTTGACCACTTACTCTCTTTTAACTATGCTTCTGTTAGCTCTCACTGTTTCCTGTATAGTTCTCCACTTTCTAGTAACCCCTCAAATCCCTCCACCTAGTAAGAAACTCTTCATCTCTCCCTCCATCCTCCCCATTCATCTCACCTCCTCCTCCAAATTATTCCTAAACATTCAATCCTGGATCTCCAAACACAGACAGCCACCTCATGCTCTCTCTTGCTCCCACCTGCTAACACTTTCTCTGCTCCTCCTCACTGCTGGAGATATCTCTCCAAATCCTGGTCCTCCTCGCCATATCCGCACTGTTGCTTCTTCCTACTATCCACGACCTTCCACAAACTATCGCAACCCTTCTAACCTCATACCCATCCACCAATCCCCACTCCCTTAGTTGCTCTAACAGGAACTCTATGTAACGCTCGCTCTGTCTGCAACAAACTTTCCTTCATCCACAATCTTTTCATTACAAACAAACTTTCCTTCCTCGCCATCACTGAAACCTGGCTCACCCCCTCTGACACAGCCTCCCCAGCTGCACTTTCATATGGCGGATTCCACCTTTCCCACACCCCCCGCCCCAATAGCAAACATGGCGGAGGCGTAGCTTTTCTCCTATCAGAACACTGCGCTTTCACCCAAATCCCACTGCCACCCTCCGTTACACTCCCCTCTTTTGAGGTGCACTGTGTGCGCATCTATTCCCCCTCCAACCTCCAACTGGCTGTCGTTTACCGACCCCCAGGGCAAGCCACCACCTTCTTAGACCACTTCACCACCTGGCTGCTTCACTTTCTCTCCACTGACATCCCCACTATCATAATGGGTGACTTCAACATCCCCATTAACACTTCCCACTCGTCTGTCTCTAAGTTCATATCTCTCTCTTCCTCCTTCGGACTCACTCAATGGTCTTCCACACCCACCCACAAAGATGGCCACACACTGGATCTCATCTTCACCCGCCTCTGTTCCCTATCTAACCTCTCTAACTCACCTCTCCCTCTCTCGGATCACAGCCTACTTACATTCTCTTCTCTCTCCTCCCCGGGGCAACAATCCCCACTCCACAAATTTGCATACCCTCGCAGAAATCTCAAACACCTTGACTTACACTCACTCTCTGAATCCCTCCTCCCTCTTACAGACATAAATTCCTTACACGATGCAGACGTTGCTGCTGCTTCATATAACACCACAATAGCTGCAGCTCTAGACTCGATCGCCCCTCTCACACACACCACATCTCGCACATTCAACAGGCAACCCATGCACATTAAACTTACTAAAGAACTGCGCCGGGCCTCCATGGTTGCGGAGAGGAGATGGAAAAGGTCTCACTCCATCGAGCACTTCATTGCATTCAAGCAATCCCTCACTAATTTCAAGTCCGCACTCACTACAGCAAAACAAACCTACTTCTCATCTCTCATATCCTCCCTATCTCACAACCCTAAACAGCTATTTAACACTTTAAACTCTCTCCTTCATCCCCCAGCACCTCCTCCCTCTTCTCTCATCTCAGCCGACGACTTTGCCTCATTCTTCAAACAGAAGATTGACACCATCAGACAAAACTTTTGCCTAAAGTCCACACATAAAGTCCTCAAATCTATTCAACCCTCCTCCTCCAAACCCCACTTCTCCACCATTACAGAAGGTCAAGTCTCCTCTTTACTCTCCAAATCACACCTCACCACCTGCAAACTTGACCCAATCCCATCCCACTTCATCACTATCCTTACCACAGTCTTCATCCCAACCCTAACCCACCTCTTCAATCTGTCACTAACAACCGGTGTCTTCCCCTCATGTTTCAAACATGCAGCAAACACACCCATCCTCAAAAAGCCCTCCCTTGACCCTTCCTCTCTGACTAGCTACCACCCCATATCACTCCTCCCCTTTGCCCCAAAACTACTAGAACAACATGTCCACCTTGAACTGTCCTCCCACCTCTCCTCCTCCCTCTTCGACCGCCTACAATCTGGCTTCCGACCGCATCACTCGACTGAAACTGCCCTGACCAAAGTCACCAACGACCTACTAAATGCCAAATCCAAGCGACACTACTCCATCCTCCTCCTTCTGGACCTGTCATCTGCCTTTGACACAGTGGACCATTCCCTCTTACTCCAGATTCTTTCATCTCTTGGCATCACGGACTTGGCTCTATCTTGGTTCTCCTCATACTTAACAGACAGGACATTCAGCGTCTCCCACTCACGCACCACCTCCTCATCTCGCCCCCTATCTGTCGGTGTCCCCCAAGGTTCAGTTCTAGGACCTCTGCTCTTCTCCATCTACACCTTTGGCCTGGGACAGCTCATAGAGTCTCACGGTTTTCAGTATCACCTCTGTGCTGACGACACACAGATCTACCTCTCTGGACCCAAAATCTCCTCCATACTAACCAAAATCCCACAATGTCTGTCCGCGATGTCATCCTTCTTCTCCGACAGATTTCTAAGACTCAACATGGATAAAACAGAGTTCATCATCTTTCCACCCTCTCATTCACACCCCTCATCTGACCTAGCCATCAACATCAATGGCTGTTCACTCTCCCCAGTCCCAAAAGCTCGCTGCCTTGGAGTAACCTTGGACTCTGATCTCTCCTTCAAGCCACATATCCAAGCCCTTTCCACTTCCTGCCGACTCCAACTCAAAAACATCTTCCAGATCCGTGCATTCCTCAGCAAAGACTCTGCAAAAACACTAGTGCATGCCCTTATCATATCCCGCCTCGACTACTGCAACCTCCTGCTCAGTGGCTTCCCTTACAACACTCTTGCGCCTCTCCAATCTATCCTAAACTCTGCTGCCCGACTAATTCACCTGTCCCCCCGCTATTCCCGGCCTCTCCTCTCTGTCAATCTCTTCACTGGCACCCCATTGCCCAGAGAATCCAGTTCAAAACTCTAACAATGGCATACAAAGCCATCCACAACCTGTCTCCCCCATACATCTGTGACCTAGTCTCCCGGTACTTACCTGCATGCAACCTCCGATCCTCACAAGACCTCCTTCTCTACTTCCCTCTTATCTCCTCCTCCCACAATCGCATACAAGATTTCTCCCATGCATCCCCCATACACTGGAACTCTCTATCCCAACACATCAGACTCTCGCCGACCGCGGAAACCTTCAAAAGAAACCTGAAGACCCACCTCTTCCGACAAGCCTACAACCTGCAGTAACCACCGCTGCGCAACCAGCTCTACCCTCACCTAATGCATCCTCACCCATCCCTTCTAGAATGGGAGCCCTCGCGGGCAGGGTCCTCGCTCCTCCTGTACCAGTCGCTGACTCGTTTTGTTAAGATTATGTAAATGCTTTTGTTATGTATATCCCTATCACATGTAAAGCGCCATGGAATAAATGGCGCTATAATAATAAATAATAATAATAATAATAATAAAAAGACAATATCAATTCCCATAGGAAAAGTAGTGGAGGTTATAGTGGAATAAAAAGACAATATCAATGCCCCTTTGATGAGCTGTGGTGTACAGAGTGGTTTAACCAGACGGTTTAATGTCCCTTGGCAGAGACGTGGAGGTCACAGTAGCTTATCAAGACTGTTTAAATGCCCCTTGGAAGAGTTGTGGAGGTCGCAGTGGATTAAAAAGACAATTTCAATGCCCCTTAGAAGAGTGGTGGAGGTCGCAGTGGAATAAAAAGACAATATCAATTCCCCTTGGAAGAGATGTGGAGGTCGCAGTGGAATACAAAGACAATATCAATGCCTCATGTTAGAGACGTGGAGGTCACAGTAGCTAAACAAGACGGTTTCAATGCTTCTTGGAAGAGTGATGGAGGTCGCAGTGGATTAAAAAGACAAAATAAATGCCCCTTGGAAGAGTGGTGGAGGTTACAGTGGAATAAAAAGACAATATCAATGCATCTTACTAGAGCTGTGGAGTTCAGAGTGGTTTAAATTGACGGTTTTAATGCCCCTTGGAAGAGTGGTGGAGGTTACAGTCGAATAAAAAGACAATATCAATGCCTCTTGGAAGAGCTGTGGCGTTCAGAGTGGTTTAACCAGACGGTTTTAATGCCCCTTGGAAGAGTGGTGGAGGTGGCAGTAAAATAAAAAGACAATATCAATGCCCCTTTGAAGAGTGGTGGAGGTTACAGTGGAATAAAAAGACAATATCAATGCCCCTTGGAAGAGCTGTGGAGTTCACAGTGGTTTAACCAGAAGGTTTTAAGGCACCGTGGAATAGACATGGAGGTCACAGTAGCTAAACAAGACGGTTTTAATGTCCCTTGGAAGAGTGGTGGAGTTTGTAGTGGATTAAAAAGACAATATGAATGTCCCTTGGAAGAGTGCTGGAGGTCGCAGTGGAATAAAATGACAATATCAATGCCCCGTGGATGGGACGTGGAGGTCACAGTAGCTTAACAAGATGGTTTTAATGAGCCTTGGTAGAGTGGTGGAGGTTGCAGGGGATTAAAAAGGCAATAACAATGCCCATTGGAAGAGTGGTGGAGGTCGCAGTGGAATAAAAAGACAAAATCAATGCCCCTTGGAAGAGTGGTGGAGGTTACACTGGAATAAAAAGACAATAACAATGCCCCTTCGAAGAGCTGTGGAGTTCAGAGTGGTTTAACCAGATGGTTTTAATGCCCCTTGGAAGAGGTCACAGTAGCTTAACAAGACTGTTTTAATGCCCCTTGGAAGAGAGGTGGAAGTCGCAGTGGAATAAAAAGTCAATGTCAATGCCACTTGGAAGAGTGGTGGAGGTTACAGTGGAATAAAAAGACAATATAAATGCATCTTACAAGAGCTGTGGAGTTCAGAGTGGTTTAAATTGACGGTTTTAATGCCCCTTGGAAGAGACGTGGAGGTCACCGTAGCTTAACAAGACGGTATTAATGCCCCTTGGAAGAGTGGTGGAGGTTATAGTTGAATAAAAAGACAATATCAATGCCTCTTGGAAGAGCTGTGGCGTTCAGAGTGGTTTAACCAGACGGTTTTAATACCCCTTGGAAGAGAGGTGGAGTTCACAGTAGCTTATCAAAACTGTTTTAATGCCCCTTGGAAGTGTGGTGGAGGTCGCAGTGGATTAAAAAGACAATATCAATGCCCCTTAGAAGAGTGGTGGAGGTCGCAGTGGAATAAAAAAACAATATCAATTCCACTTGGAAGAGATGTGTAGGTCGCAGTAGAATAAAAAGACAATATCAATGCCTCGTGGAAGAGACTTGGAGGTCACAGTAGCTTAACAAGATGGTTTTAATGCCCCTTGGAAGAGAGGTGGAGGTCGAGTGGAATAAAAAGACAATATCAATGCCCCTTGGAAGAGTGGTAGAGGTTACAGTGGAATAAAAAGACAATATCAATGCCCCTTGGAAGAGCTGTGGAGTTCACAGTGGTTTAACCAGAAGGTTTTAAGGCACCGTGGAATAGACATGGAGGTCACAGTAGCTAAACAAGACGGTTTTAATGTCCCTTGGAAGAGTGGTGGAGTTTGCAGTGGATTAAAAAGACAATATGAATGCCCCTTGGAAGAGTGGTGGAGGTCGCAGTGGAATAAAAAGACAATATCAATGCCCCGTGGATGGGACGGGGAGGTCACATTAGCTTAACAAGACGGCTTTAATGCGCCTTGGTAGAGTGGTGGAGGTTGCAGGGGATTAAAAAGACAATAACAAGGCCCATTGGAAGAGTGGTGGAGGTCGCGTCGCAGTGGAATAAAAAGACAAAATCAATGTCCCTTGGAAGAGTGGTGGAGGTTAGAGTGGAATAAAAAGACAATATCAATGTCCCTTGAAAAGCTGTTGAGTTCAGAGTGGTTTAACCAGATGGTTTTAATGCCCCTTGGAAGAGACGTGGAGGTCACAGTAGCTTAACAAGACTGTTTTAATGCCCCTTGGAAGAGAGATGGAAGTCGCAGTGGAATAAAAAGTCAATGTCAATGCCACTTGGAAGAGTGGTGGAGGATACAGTGGAATAAAAAGACAATATCAATGCCCCGTGGAATAAACATGGACGTGACAGTAGCTTAACAAGACGGCTTTAATGCCCCTTGGAAGAGTGATGGAGGTTGCAGTGGATTAAAAAGACAATATCAATGCCCCATGGAAGAGTTATGGATGTCACTGTAGCTTAACAAGATGGTCTTAATGCCCCTTGGAAGAGTGATGGAGGTCGCAGTGGCATAAATAGACAATGTCAATGCCCCTTGGAAGAGTGGTGGAGGTTAGAGTGGAATAAAAAGACAATACCAGTGCTCCTTGGAAGAGCTATGGAGTTCAGAGTGGTTTAAATTGACGTTTCTAATGCCCATTGGAAGAGACGTGAAGGTCACAGTGGATTAAAAAGACAATATCAATGCCCCTTGGAACAGTGGTGGAGGTCTCAGTGGATTAAAAAGACAATATCAATGCCCCTTGGAAAAGTGGTGGAGGTCGCAATGGAATAAAAAGACAATATCAATGCCCCGTGGAAGGGACGTGGAGGTCACAGTAGCTTCACAAGACGGTTTTAATGCCTCCTGGAAGAGAGGTGGAGGTCGCAGTTGATTAAAAAGACAATATCAATGCCCCTTGGAAGAGTGGTGGAGGTCGCAGTGGAATAAATAGACAATATCAATGCCGCTTGGAAGAGTGGTGGATGTTACAGTCGAATAAAAAGACAATATCAATGCATCTTGTAAGAGCGGTGGAGTTCAGAGTGTTTAACCAGACGGTTTTAATGCCCCTTGGAACAGACGAGGAGGTCATAGTAGCTTAACAAGACTTTTTTAATGCCTCTTGGAAGAGTGCTGGAGATCGCTGTGGATTTAAAAGACAATATCAATGCCCCTTAGAAGAGTGGTGGAGGTTACAGTGGAATAAAAAGACAATATCAATGCCCTGTGTAAGAAACTTGGGGGTCACAGTAGCTTAACAAGACGGTTTTAATGCCCCTTGGAAGAGTGGTGGAGCTAAGAGCAGTTTAACCAGACGGTTTTAATGCCCCTTGGAAGAGACTTGAAGGTCACAGTAGCTTAACAATACGGTTTTAATGCCCCTTCTAAGAGAGGTGGAGGTCGCAATGGAATAAAAAGACAATATTAATGCACCGTGGAAGGGACGTGGAGGTCACAGTAGCATAACAAGACTGTTTTAATGCCCATTGGAAGAGTGGTGGAGGTCGCAGTGGATAAAAAAGACAATATCAAAGCCCCTTGGAAGAGTGTTGGAGGTCGCAGTGGAATAAAAAGACAATATCAATGCCACGTTGAAGGGATTTGGAGGTCACAGTAGCTTCACAAGACGGTTTTAATGCCCCTTGGAAGATAGGTGGAGGTCGCAGTTGATTAAAAAGACAATATCAATGCCCCTTGGAAGAGTGGTGGAGGTCGCAGTGGAATAAATAGACAATATCAATGCAGCTTGGAAGAGTGGTGGATGTTACAGTCGAATAAAAAGACAATATCAATGCCTCTTGTAAGAGTTGTGGAGTTCAGAGTGTTTAACCAAACGGTTTTAATGCCCCTTGGAAGAGACGAGGAGGTCACAGTAGCTTAACAAGACTGTTTTAATGCCCCTTGGAAGAGTGGTGGAGATCGTTGTGGATTTAAAAGACAATATCAATGCCCCTTAGAAGAGTGGTGGAGGTTGCAGTGGAATTTAAAGACAATATCAATGCCCCTTGGAAGATTGGTGGAGGTTACAGTGGAATAAAAAGACAATATCAATGCCCCTTGGAAGAGTGATGGAGGTTACAGTGGAATAAAAAGACAATATCAATGCCCTGTGTAAGAAACTTGGAGGTCACAGTAGCTTAACAAGACGGCTTTAATGCCCCTTAGAAAAGTCATGAACGTTGCAGAGGAATAAAAAGACAATATCAATGCACTTGGAAGAGTGCAGAAGGCTACAATGGAATAAAAAGACATTGTCAATGCCCCTTGGAAGAGCTGTGGAGCGCAGAGCGGTTTAACCAGACGGTTTTAATTCCCCTTGGAAGAGACTAGGAGGTCTCAGTAGCTTAACAATACGGTTTTAATGCACCTTGGAAGACTGGTGGAGATCGCAGTGGAAAAGAGAGACAATATCAATGCCCCTTGGAAGAGTGGTGGAGGTCGCAGTAAAATAAAAAGACAATATCAACGCCCCTTGGAAGAGTGGTGGAGGTTAGAGTGGAATAAAAAGACATTATCAATGCCCCTTGGAAGAGCTGTGGAGTTCACAGTGGTTTAACCAGAAGGTTTTAAGGCACCGTGGAATAAAAAGACAATATTAATGCCCCTTGGAAGAGTGGTGGAGGTCGCAGAAAAATAAAAAGACAATATCAATGATTATTGGAAGAGTGATGGAGGTCGCAGTGGATTAAAAAGACAAAATCAATGCCCCTTGGAAGAGTGGTGGAGGTTACAGTGGAATGAAAAGGCAATATCAATGCCTCTTGCAAGAGCTGTGGAGTTCAGAGTGGTTTAAATTGACGGTTTTAATGCCCCATGGAAGAGACGTGGAGGTCACAGTGGCTTAACAAGACGGATTTAATGCCCCTTGGAAGAGAGGTGGAGGTTACAGTCGAGTAAAAATACAATATCAATGCCTCTTGGAAGAGCTGTGGAGTTCAGAGTGGTTTAACCAGACGGTTTTAATGCCCCTTGGAAGAGATGTGGAGGTCACAGTAGCTTATCAAAACTGTTTTAATGCCCCTTGGTAGTGTGGTGGAGGTAGCAGTGGATTAAAAAGACAATATCAATGCCCCTTAGAAGAGTGGTGGAGGTCGTAGTGGAATAAAAAGACCGTATCAATTCCACTTGGAAGAGATGTGGAGGTCGCAGTGGAATAAAAAGACAATATCAATGCCTCGTGGAACAGACTTGGAGGTCACAGTAGCTTAACAAGATGGTTTTAATGCCCCTTGGAAGAGAGTTGGAGGTCGCAGTGGAATAAAAAGACAATATCAATGCCCCTTGGAAGAGTGGTGGAGGTTACAGTGGAATAAAAAGACAATATCAATGACCCTTGGAAGAGTGGTGGAGGTCGGAGTGGAATAAAAAGACAATATTAATGCCCCTTGAAAGAGTGGTGGAGGTCGAAGTAAAATAAAAAAAAATATCAATGCCCCTTGGAAGAGTGGTGGAGGTTACAGTGGAATAAAAAGACAATATCAATGCCCCATGGAAGAGCTGTGGAGTTCACAGTGGTTTAACCAGAAGGTTTTAAGGCACCGTGGAATAGACGTGGAGGTCACAGTAGCTAAACAACACAGTTTTAATGCTTCTTGGAAGAGAGATGGAGGTCGCAGTGGATTAAAAAGACATTATCGATGCCCCTTGGAAGAATGGTGGAGGTCGCAGTGGAATAAGAAGAAAATATCAATGCCCCTTAGAAGAGTGGTGGTGGTTACAGTGGAAAAAAAAGACAATATCAATGTTCCTTGGAAGAGGGGTGAATGTCGCAGTGGAAAAAAAAGACAATATCAAAGTCCCTTGGAAGAGTGGTGGAGGTCGCAGTGGATTAAAAGACAATATCAATGCCCCTTGGAAGAGTGGTGGAGGTCGCAGTGTAATAAAAAGACAATATCAATGCCCCGTGGTAGGGACGTGGAGGTCACAGTAGTTTAACAAGACGGTTTTAATGCCCCTTGGAAGAGTGGTGGAGGTCGCAGTGGATTAAAAAGACTATCAAATCCCCTTGGAAGAGTGGTGGAGGTCGCAGTGGAAAAAAAAGACAATATCAATGCCCCTTGGAAGAGTGGTGGAGGTTACAGTTGAATAAAAAGACAATATCAATGCCTCTTGGAAAAGCTGTGGAGTTTACAGTGGTTTAACCATGCTGTTTTAATGCCCATTGGAAGAGACGTGGAGGTCACAAAAGCTTATCAATACAGTTTTAAAGCCCCTTGGAGGAGTGGTAGAGGTCGCAGTGCATTAAAAAGACAATATCAATGCCCCTTGGAAGAGTGGTGGAGGTTACGGAGGAATAAAAAGACAATATCAATGCCCCTTGGAAGAGTGTTGGAGGTTACAGTGGAATAAATAGACAATATCAATGTCCCTTGGAAGAATGGTGGAGGTTACTGTGGAACAAAAAGACAATATCAAAGCCCCTTGGAAGAGTGGTGGAGGTTCCAATTAAATAAAAAGACAATATCAATGCCCCTTGGAAGAGACGTGGAGGTCACAGTGGAATAAAAAGACAATATTAATACCCCTTGGAAGAGTGGTGGAGGTCGCAGTAAAATAAAAAGACAATATCAATGCCCCTTGGAAGAGTGGTGGAGGTTAGAGTGGAATAAAAAGACAATATCAATGCCCCTTGGAAGAGCTGTGGAGTTCACAGTGGTTTAACCAGAAAGTTTTAATGCACCATGGAAAAGACGTGGAGGTCACAGTAGCTGAACAAGACGGTTTCAATGCTTCTTGGAAGAGTGATGGAGGTCGCAGTGGATTAAAAAGACAATATCAAAGCCCCTTGGAAGAGCTGTGAAGTTCACAGTGGTTTAAACAAAAGGTTTTAAGGCACCGTGGAATAGACGTGGAGGTCACAGTAGCTAAACAACACAGCTTTAATGCTTCTTGGAAGAGAGATGGAGGTCGCAGTGGATTAAAAAGACAAAATCAATGCCCCTTGGAAGAGTGGTGGAGGTTGCAGTAGAATAAAAAGACAATATTAATGCCACTTGCAAGATCTGTGAAGTTCAGAGTGGTTTAAATTGACGGTTTTAATGCCCCTTGGAAGAAATGTGGAGGTCACAGTAGCTAAACAAGATGGTTTTAATGCACCTTGGAAGAGTGTTGGAGGTCGCAGTGGATTAAAAAGACATTATCGATGCACCTTGGAAGAGTGGTGGAGGTCGTAGTGGAATAAAAAGAAAATATCAATGCCCCTTAGAAGAGTGGTGGAGGTTACAGTGGAAAAAAAAAGACAATATCAATGTTCCTAGGAAGAGGGGTGAAGGTTGCAGTGGAATAAAAAGACTATATCAATGTCCCTTGGAAGAGTCGTGGAGGTCGCAGTGGAATAAAAAGACAATATCAATGCCCCTTGGAAGAGTGGTGGAGGTCGCAGTGGAATAAAAAGACAATATCAATGGACAGTGGAAGGGACGTAGAGGTCACAGTAGCTTAACAAGACGGTTTTAATGCCCCTTGGAAGAGTGGTGGAGGTCGCAGTGGATTTAAAAGACTATAAAATCCCATTGGAAGAGTGGTGGAAGTTGCAGTGGAATAAAAAGACAATATCAATGCACCTTGGAAGAGTGCTGGAGGTTACATTGGAAAAAAAAGACAATATCAATGCCCCTTGCAAGAGCTGTGGAGTACAGATTGGTTTAAATTGAGGGTTTTAATGCCCCTTGGAAGGGACGTGAAGGTGACAGTAGCTTAACAAGACGGTTTTAATGCCCCTTGGAAGAGTTGTGGAGGTCGCCGTGGATTAAAAAGACAATATGAATGCCCCTTGTAAGAATGGTGGAGGTCGAAGTGGAATAAAAAGACAATATCAATGCCCCTTGGAAGAGTGGTTGAGGTTACAGTTGAATAAAAAGACAATATCAATGCCCCGTTGTAGGGACGTGGAGGTCACAGTAGTTTAACAAGACGGTTTTAATGCCCCTTGGAAGAGTGGTGGAGGTCGCAGTGGATTAAAAAGACAATCAAATCCCCTTGGAAGAGTGGTGGAGGTCGCAGTGGAAAAAAAAGACAATATCAATGCCCCTTGGAAGAGTGGTGGAGGTTACAGTTGAATAAAAAGACAATATCAATGCCTCTTGGAAAAGCTGTGGAATTTACAGTGGTTTAACCATGCTGTTTTAATGCCCCTTGGAAGAGACGTGGAGATCACAGAAGCTTATCAAGACAGTTTTAAAGCCCCTTGGAGGAGTGGTAGAGGTCGCAGTGGATTAAAAAGACAATATTAATGCCCCTTGGAAGAGTGGTGGAGGTTACGGAGGAATAAAAAGACAATATCAATGCCCCTTGGAAGAGTGGTGGAGGTTACAGTGGAATAAAAAGACAATATCAAAGCCCCTTGGAAGAGTGGTGGAGGTTCCAATTAAATAAAAAGACAATATCAATGCCCCTTGGAAGAGACGTGGAGGTCACAGTGGAATAAAAAGACAATATTAATACCCCTTGGAAGAGTGGTGGAGGTCGCAGTAAAATAAAAAGACAACATCAATGCCCCTTGGAAGAGTGGAGGAGGTTAGAGTGGAATAGAAAGACAATATCAATGCCCCTTGGAAGAGCTGTGGAGTTCACAGTGGTTTAACGAGAAAGTTTTAATGCACTGTGGAAAAGACGTGGAGGTCACAGTAGCTTAACAAGACAGTTTCAATGCTTCTTGGAAGAGTGATGGAGGTCGCAGTGGATTAAAAAGACAATATCAAAGCCCCTTGGAAGAGCTGTGGAGTTCACAGTGGTTTAACCAGAAGGTTTTAAGGCACCGTGGAATAGACGTGGAGGTCACAGTAGCTAAACAACACAGCTTTAATGCTTCTTGGAAGAGAGATGGAGGTCGCAATGGATTAAAAAGACAAAATCAAAGCCCCTTGGAAGAGTGGTGGAAGTTACAGTAGAATAAAAAGACAATATCAATGCCACTTGCAAGAGCTGTGAAGTTCAGAGTGGTTTAAATTGACGGTTTTAATGCCCCTTGGAAGAGATGTGCAAGTCACAGTAGCTTAACAAGATGGTTTTAATGCACCTTGAAAGAGTGGTGGAGGTCGCAGTGGATAAAAAAGACATTATCGATGCACCTTGGAAGAGTGGTGGAGGTCGTAGTGGAATAAAAAGAAAATATCAATGCCCCTTAGAAGAGTGGTGGAGGTTACAGTGGAAAAAAAAAGACAATATCAATGTTCCTTGGAAGAGGGGTGAAGGTCGCAGTGGAATAAAAAGACTATATCAATGTCCCTTGGAAGAGTCTTGGAGGTCGCATTGGAATAAAAAGACAATATCAATGCCCCTTGGAAGAGTGGTGGAGGTCGCAGTGGAATAAAAAGACAATATCAATGGACCGTGGAAGGGACGAAGAGGTCACAGTAGCTTAACAAGACGGTTTTAATGCCCCTTGGAAGAGTGGTGGAGGTCGCAGTGGATTTAAAAGACTATAAAATCCCATTGGAAGAGTGGTGGAAGTTGCAGTGGAATAAAAAGACAATATCAATGCCCCTTGGAAGAGTGCTGGAGGTTACATTGGAAAAAAATTACAATATTAATGCCCCTTGCAAGAGCTGTGGAGCACAGAGTGGTTTAAATTGAGGGTTTTAATGCCCCTTGGAAGGGACGTGAAGGTGACAGTAGCTTAACAAGACGGTTTTAATGTCCCTTGGAAGAGTTGTGGAGGTCGCAGTGGATTAAAAAGACAATATGAATGCCCCTTGTAAGAGTGGTGGAGGTCGAAGTGGAATAAAAAGACAATATCAATGCCCCTTGGAAGAGTGGTGGAGGTTACAGTTGAATAAAAAGACAATATCAATGCCCCTTGGAAGAGTGATGGAGTTTACAGTGAACAAAAAGACAATATCAATGCCCCTTGGAAGAGAGGTGGAGGTAGCAGTGGAATAAAAAGACAATATCAATGCCCCTTAGAAGAGAGGTGGAGGTAGCAGTGGAATAAAAAGACAATATTAATGCCTCTTGCAAGAGCTGTGGAGTTCAGAGTGGCTTAAATTGACCATTTTAATGCACCTTGGAAGAGACGTGGAGGTCAAAGTAGCTTAACAACACGGTTTCAATGGCCCTTGGAAGAGTGGTGGAGGTCGCAGTTGATTAAAAAGACAATATCAATGCCCCTTGAAAGAGTAGTGGAGGTCGCAGTGGAATAAAAAGACAACATCAATGCCCCTTGGAAGAGTGGTGGAGGTTACAGTGGAATAAAAAGACAATATCAATGCCCCGTGAAAGAGACTTGGAGATCACAGTAGCTTAACAAGATGATTTTAATGCCCCTTGGAAAAGAGGAGGAAGTTGCAGTGGAATAAAAAGACAATATCAATGCCCCTTGGAAGAGTGCTGGTGCTTACATTGGAATAAAAAGACAATATCAATGCCCCTTACAAGAGCTGTGGAGTTCAGAGTGGTTTAAATTGACGGTTTTAATGCCCCGTGGAATTGACGTGGAGGTCAAAGTAGCTTAACAACACGGTTTCAATGGCCCTTGGAAGAGTGGTGGAGGTAACAGTTGATTAAAAAGACAATATAAATGCCCCTTAGAAGAGTGTTGGAGGTCGCAGTGGAATAAAAAAAACAATATCAATGCCCCTTGGAAGAGTGGTGTAGGTAACAGTGGATTAAAAAGACAATATCAATGCCCCTTGGAAGAGCAATGGAGTTCAGAGTAGTCAAACCAGACGGTTTTAATGCCCATTGGAAGTGACGTGGAGGTCACAGTAGCTTAAAAAGACGTTTTTAATGCCCCTTAGAAAAGTGGTGGAGTTCGCAGTGGATTAAAAGGACAATATCAATGCGCCTTGGAAGAGTGGTGGAGTTCGCAGTGGATTAAAAAGACAATACCAATGCACCTTGGAAGAGTGTTGGAGGTTCCAGTGGAATAAAAAGACAATATCAATGCCATGTGGAAGAGACATGGAGGTCACAGTAGCTTAACAAGACTGTTTTAATGACCCTTGGAAGAGTGGTGGAGGTCGCAGTGGAATAAAAAGACAATATCAATGCCCCTTGGAAGAGTGGTGGAGGATACAGTGTAATAAAAAGACAATATCAATGCCCCTTGGAAGATCTGTGGAGTTCAGATTGGTTTAACCGTACGGTTTTAATGCCCCTTGGAAGAGGCGTGGAGGTCACAATAGCTTAACAAGACGGTTTTAATGCCACATGCAAGAGTGATGCATGTTACAGTGGAATAAAAAGACAATACCAATGCCATGTGGAAGAGACATGGAGGTCACAGTAGCTTAACAAGATGGTTTTAATGCCCTTTGGAAGAGTGGTGGAGGTCGCAGTGGATTAAAAAGACAATATCAATGCCCTTTGGAAGAGTGGTGGAGGTCGCAGTGGAATAAAAATACAAAATCAATGCCCCTTGGTAGAGTGGTGGAGGTTACAGTGGAATTTAAAGACAATATCAATGCCCCGTGGAAGAGATGTGGAGGTCACTGTAGATTAACAAGACAGTTTTAATGCCCCCTGGAAGAATGGTGGAGTTCGCAGTGGAATAAAAAGACAATGTCAATGCCCCTTGGAAGAGTGGTGGAGGTTAGAGTGGAATAAAAAGACAATACCAATGCCCCTTGGAAGAGCTGTGGAGTTCAGAGTGGTTTAACCAGATGGTTTTAATGCCAATTGGAAGTGACGTGGAGGTCACAGTAGCTTAAAAAGACATTTTTAATGCCCCTTGAAAGAGTGGTGGAGGTCGCAGTGAATTAAAAAGACAATATCAATGCCCCTTGGAAGAGTGGTGAAGGTCCCAGTGGAATAAAAAGACAATATCAATGCCCCTTGGAAGAGTGGTGGAGGTAGCAGTGGATTAAAAAGACAATATGAATGCCCCTTGTAAAAGTGGTGGAGGTCGCTGTGGAATAAAAAGACAATATCAAAGCCCCTTGGAAGAGTGGTGGAGGTCACAGTGGAATAAAAAGACAATATCAATGCCTCTTGGAACAGTGGTGGAGGTTACAGTTAAATAAAAAGACAATATCAATGCCCCGTGGAAGAGATGTGGAGGTCACAATAGCTTAACAAGACGGTTTTAATGCCCCTTGGAAGAGTGGTGGAGGTCGCAGTGGATTAAAAAGATATTATCAATGCCCCTTGGAAGAGTGGTGGACGTCGCAGTGGAATAAAAAGACATTATCAATGCCCCTTGGAAGAGTGGTGGACGTCGCAGTGGAATAAAAAGACAATATCAATGCCCCTTCGACGAGTGGTGGTGGTTACAGTGGAATAAAAAGACAATTTCAATGCCCCGTGGAAGAGACATGGAGGTCACAGTAGCTTATCAAGGCGGTTTAATGCCTCTTGGAGGACTGGTGGAGGTCGCAGTGGAATAAAAAGACATTATCAATGCCCCTTGGTATAGTGTTGGAGGTTACATTGGAATAAAAAGACAATAATAATGCCCCTTGGAAGAGCTGTGGAGTTCAGAGTGGTGTAACCAGACGGTTTTAACGCTCCTTGGAAGAGACGTGGAGTTCACAGTAACTCAACAAGACGGTTTTAATGCCCCTTGGAAGAGTGGTGGAGTTCGCAGTGGAATAAAAAGACAATATCAATGCCCCTTGGAAGATTGGTGGAGTTCGTAGTGGAATAAAAAGACAATAACAATGCCCCTTGGAAGAGTGGTGGAGGTTACAGTGGAATAAAAAGACAATATCAATGCCCCTTGGAAGAGATGTGGAGGTCACTGTAGCTTACAAAATATGGTTTTAATGCCCCTTGGAAAGGTGGTGGAGGTCGCAGTGGAATAAAAAGACAATGTCAATGACCCTTGGAAGAGTGGTGGAGGTTAGAGTGGAATAAAAAGACAAAACAAATGCCCCTTGGAAGAGCTGTGGAGTTCAGAGTGGTTTAACCAGATGGTTTTAATGCCCCTTGGAAGAGAAGTCGACGTCACAGTAGCATAACAAGACGGTTTTAATGCCCCTTGGAAGAGTGGTTGAGTTCGCAGTGGATTAGAAAGACAATATCAATGCCCCTTGGAAGAGTGGAGGAGGTCGCAGTGGAATAAAAAGACAATATCAATGACCCGTGGAAGGGACGTGGAGGTCACAGTAGATTAACAAGATGGTTTTAATGCCCCTTGCAAGAGTGGTGGAGGTTGCAGGGGATTAAAAAGACAATAACAGTGCCCATTGGAAGAGTTGTGGAGGTCGCAGTGGAATAAAAAGACAAAATCAATGCCACTTGGAAGAGTGGTGGAGGTTACAGTGGAATAGAAAGAAAATATCAATATCCCTTGGAAGAGCTGTGGAGTTCAGAGTGGTATTACCAGACATTTTTAATGCCCCTTGGAAGAGACGTGGAGGTCACAGTAGCTTAACAAGACTGTTTTAATGCGCTTGGAAGAGTGGTGGAGGTCGAAGTGGATTAAAAATACAATATCAATGCCACTTAGAAGAGAGGTGGAAGTCGCAGTGGAATAAAAAGACAATGTCAGTGCCACTTGGAAGAGTGGTGGAGGTTACAGTGGAATAAAAAGACAATATCAATGCCCCGTGGAATAGACATGGACTTGACAGTAGCTTAACAAGACTGCTTTAATGCCCCTTGGAAGAGTGGTGGAGGTTGCAGTGGATTAAAAAGACAATATCAATGCCCCTTGGAAGAGTGGTGGAGGTCGCATTGGATTAAAAAGACAATATCAATGCCCCTTGGAAGAGTGGTGGAGGTCGTAGTGGAATAAAAAGACAACATCAATGCCCCGTGGAAGGGACGTGGAGGTCACAGTAGCTTCAGAAGACGGTTTTAATGCGCCTTGGAAGAGAGGTGGAGGTCGCATTTGATTAAAAAGACAATACCAATGCCCCTTGGAAGAGTGGTGGAGGTCACAGTGGAATAAAATGACAATATCAATGCCGCTTGGAAGAGTGGTGGAAGTTACAGTCGAATAAAAAGACAATATCAATGCCCCTTGGAAGAGCTGTGGAATTCAGAGTGTTTAACCAGACGGTTTTCATGCCTCTTAGAAGAGACGAGGAGGTCACAGTAGCTTAACAAGACTGTTTTAATGCCCCTTGTAAGAGAGGTGGAGGTCGCAGTTGATTAAAAAGACATTATCAATGCCCCTTGGAAGAGTGGTGGAGGTCGCAGTGCATTAAAAAGACAATATCAATACCCCGTGGAAGAATGGTGGAGGTTACACTGGAATAAAAAGATCATATCAATGCCCCTTGGAAGAGCTGTGGAGTTCAGAGTGGTTTAACCAGATGGTTTTAAAGCCCCTTGGAAGAGATGTGGAGGTCACAGTAGCTTAACAAGACTGTTTTAATGCATCTTGGAAGAGTGGTGGAGGTCGCAGTGGATTAAAAAGACAATATCAATGACCCTTAGAAGAGAGGTGGAAGTCGCAGTGGAATAAAAAGACAATATCAATACCCCTTGGAAGAGTGGTGGAGGACACAGTGGAATAAAAAGACAATACCAATGCCCGGTGGTATAGATATGGACGTTACAGTAGCTAAACAAGATGTTTTTAATGCACCTTTGGAGAGTGATGGAAGTCGTAGTGGAATAAAAAGACAATATCAATGAGCCTTGAAAGAGTGCTGTAGGTTACAGTGGAGTAAAAAGACAATATCAATGCCTCTTGCAAGAGCTGTGGAGTTCAGAGTGGTTTAAATTGACTGTTTTAATGCACCTTGGAAGAGACGTGGAGGTCACAGTAGCTTAACAAAACGGTTTTAATGCCCCTTGGAAGAGTGGTGGAGGTGAAGTGGTTTAAAAAGACAATATCAATGCCCCTTGGAAGATTGGTGGAGGTCACAGTGGAAGAAAAAGACAATATCAATGCCCCGTGACAGAGACGTGGAGGTCACAGTAGCTTAACAAGACGGTTTTAATGCCCCTAGGAAGAGAGGTGGAATTAGCAGTGGAATAAAAAGACAATATCAATGCCCCTTGGAAGAGTACTGGAGGTTACATTGGAATAAAAAGACAATATCAATTCCCCTTGCGAGAGCTGTGGAGTTCAGAGTGGTTTAAATTGACGGTTTTAATGCCCCGTGGAATTGACGTGGAGGTCACAGTAGCTTAAAAAGACGTTTTTAATGCCCTTTGGAAAAGTGGTGGAGATCGCAGTGGATTAAATAGACAATATCAATGCCCCTTGGAAGAGTGGTGGAGGTGGCAGGGGAATAAAAAGACAATATTAATGCCCCTTGGAAGATCTGTGGAGTTTACAGTGGAATAAAAAGACAATATCAATGCCCCGTGAAAGAGACGTGGATGTCACAGTAGCTTAACAAGACGGTTTTAATGTCCCTTGGAAGAGAGGTGAAAGTCGCAGTGGAATAAAAAGACAATATCAATGCCCCTTGGAAGAGTGCTGGAGGTTACAGTGGCATAAAAAACAATATCAAAGAGGCTTGCAAGAGCTGTGGAGTTGAGAGTGGTTTAAATTGACGGTTTTAATGCCCCTTGGAAGAGACGTGGAGGTCACAGTGGATTAGCAAGACTGTTTTAATGCCCCTTGAAAGACTGGTGGAGGTCGAAGTGGATTAAAAAGACAATGTCAAAGCTCCTTGAAGGAGTGGTGGAAGTCTCATTGGAATAAAAAGACAATATCAATGCCCCTTGGAAGAGTGTTGGAGGTTCCAGTGGAATAAAAAGACAATATCAATGCCCTGTGGAAGAAACATGGAGGTCACAGTAGCTAAAAAAGACTGTTTTAATGCCCCTTGGAAGAGTGGTGGAGGTCGCAGTGGAATAAAAAGACAATATCAATGCCCCTTGGAAGAGTGGTGGAGGATACAGTGGAATAAAAAGACAATATCAATGCCCCTTGGAAGATCTGTGGAGTTCAGATTGGTTTAACCATATGGTTTTAATGCCCCTTGGAAGAGACGTGGATGTCACAGTAGCTTAACAAGATGGTTTTAATGCCACATGTAAGAGCTGTGGATGTTGTAGTGGAATAAAAAGACAATATCAATGCCCCGTGGAAGAGACGTGGAGGTCACAGTAGCTTAACAATATGGTTTTAATGCCCCTTGGAAGAGAAGTGGAGGTCACAGTAGCTTAACAAGACTGTTTTTATGCCTATTGGAAGAGTGGTGGAGGACGCAGTGGATTAAAAAGACAATATCAATGCCCCTTAGAAGAGAGGTGGAAGTCGCAGTGGAATAAAAAGACAATAGCAATACCCCTTGGAAGAGTGGTGGAGGATACAGTGGAATAAAAAAATAATATCAATGCAACGTGGAATAGACATGGACGTTACAGTTGCTAAACAAGATGTTTTTAATGCAACTTGTGAGAGTGGTGGAAGTCGTAGTGGAATAGAAAGACAATATCAATGCCCCTTGAAAGAGAGCTGTAGGTTACAGTGGAATAAAAAGACAATATCAATGCCTCTTGCAAGAGCTGTGGAGTTCAGAGTGGTTTAAATTGACGGTTTTAATGCACCTTGGAAGAGACATGGAGGTCATAGTAGCTTAACAATACGGTTTTAATGCCCCTTGGAAGAGTGGTGGAGGTCGCAGTGGATTAAAAAGACAATATCAATGCCACTTGGAAGAGTGGTGAAGTTCCTAGTGGAATAAAAAGACAATATCAATGCCCCTTGGAAGAGTGGTGGAGTTCACATTGGAAGAAAAAGACAATATCAATGCCCCGTGACAGAGACGTGGAGGTCACAGTAGCTTAACAAGACAGTTTTAATGCCCCTAGGAAGAGAGGTGGAATTAGCAGTGGAATAAAAAGACAATATCAATGCCCCTTGGAAGAGTACTGGAGGTTACATTGGAATAAAAAGACAATATCAATGCCCCTTGCGAGAGCTGTGGAGTTCAGAGTGGTTTAAATTGACGGTTTTAATGCCCCGTGGAATTGACGTGGAGGTCAAAGTAGCTTAACAACACGGTTTCAATGGCCCTTGGACAAGTGGTGAAGGTCGCAGTTGATTAAAAAGACAATATAAATGCCCATTAAAAGAGTGGTGGAGGTCGCAGTGGAATAAAAAGACAATATCAATGCCCCTTGGAAGAGTATTGGAGGTCGCAGTGGAATAAAAGAACAATATCAATGCCCCTTGGAAGAGCAGTGGAGTTCAGAGTAGTTAAACCAGATGGTTTTAATGCCAATTGGAAGTGACGTGGAGGTCACAGTAGCTTAAAAAGACGTTTTTAATGCCCCTTGGAAAAGTTGTGGAGGTCGCAGTGGATTAAAAAGGCAATATCAATGCTCCTTGGAAGAGTGGTGGAGGTGGCAGTGGAATAAGAAGACAATATCAATGCACCTTGAAAGAGTGGTGGAGTTTACAGTGGAATAAAAAGACAATATCAATGCCCCGTGAAAGAGACGTGGATGTCACAGTAGCTTAACAATGCGGTTTTAATGTCCCATGGAAGAGAGGTGAAAGTCGCAGTGGAATAAAAAGACAATATCAATGCCCCTTGGAAGAGTGCTGGAGGTTACAGTGGAATAAAAAGCAATATCAAAGCCCCTTGCAAGAGCTGTGGAGTTGAGAGTGGTTTAAATTGACGGTTTTAATGCCCCTTGGAAGAGACTTGGAGGTCACAGTAGATTAACAAGACTGTTTTAATGCCCATTGGAAGAGTGGTGGAGGTCGAAGTGGATTAAAAAGACAATGTCAATTTTTCTTGAAGGAGTGGTTGAAGTCTCAGTGGAATAAAAAGACAATATCAATGCACCTTGGAAGAGTGTTGGAGGTTCCAGTGGAATAAAAAGACAATATCAATGCCCTGTGGAAGAGACCTGGAGGTCACAGTAGCTTAACAAGACGGTTTTAATGCCCCTTTGAAGAGTGGTGGAGGTCGCAGTGGAATAAAAAGACAATATCAATTCGCCTTGGAAGAGTGGTGGAGGATACAGTGGAATAAAAAGACAATATCAATGCCCCTTGGAAGATCTGTGGAGTTCAAATTGGTTTAACCATACGGTTTTAATGCCCCTTGGAAGAGACCTGGAGGTCACAGTAGCTTAACAAGATGGTTTTAATGACACATGGAAGAGTGGTGGAGGTCGCAGTGGATTAAAAAGACAATATCAATGCCCCGAGGAAGAGTGGTGGAGGTTACAGTGGAATTTAAAGACAATATCAATGCCCCGTGGAAGAGATGTGGAGGTCACTGTAGCTTAACAAGACAGTTTTAATGCCCCTTGCAAGAGTGGTGGAGATTAGAGTGGAATAAAAAGACAATACCAATGCCCCTTGGAAGAGCTGTGGAGTTCAGAGTGGTTTAACCAGACCGTTTTAATGCCCATTGGAAGTGACGTGGAGGTCACAGTAGCTTAAAAAGACGTTTTTAATGCCCCTTGGAAAAGTGGTGGAGGTCGCAGTGGATTAAAAAGACAATATCAATGCCCCTTGGAAGAGTGGTGGAGATGGCAGTGGAATAAAAAGACAATATCAATGCCCCTTGGAAGAATGATGGAGGTCGCAGTGGAATAAAAAGACAATGTCAATGCCCCTTGGAAGAGTGGTGGAGGTTAGAGTGGAAAAAAAGACAATACCAATGCCCCTTGGAAGAGATGTGAAGTTCAGAGTGGATCAAACAGATGGTTTTATTGCCCCTTGGAAGACACGTGGAGGTCACAGTAGCTTAACAAGACAGTTTTAATGCACCTTGGAAGAGTGGTGGACGTCGCAGTGGAATAAAAAGACAATATCAATGCCCATTGAAAGAGTGATGGAGGTTACAGTGAAATAAAAAGACAATATCAATGCCTCTTGAAAGAGCTATGGAGTTCAGAGTGGTTTAACCAGATTGTCCTAATGCCCCTTGGAAGAGTGGTGGAGGTCGCAGTACATTAAAAAGACAATATCAATACCCCTTGGAAGGATGGTGGAGTTTACAGCGGAATAAAAAAACAATATCAATGCCCCTTGGAGGAGCTGTGGAGTTCAGAGTGGTTTAACAAGACCGTTTTAATGCCCCTTGGAAGAGATGTGGAGGTCACAGTAGCTTAACAAGACTGTTTTAATGCCTCTTGGAAGAGTAGTGGAGGTCGCAGTGGATTAAATAGACAATATCAATGCCCCTTAGAAGAGAGGTGGAAGTCGCAGTGGAATAAAAAGACAATATCAATATCCCTTGGAAGAGTGGTGGAGGTAACAGTGGAATAAAAAGACAATATCAATGCCCCGTGGAATAGACATGGACGTCACAGTAGCTTAACAAGATGTTTTTAATGCACCTTGGGAGAGTGGTGGAAGTCGTAGTGGAATAAAAAGACAGTATCAATGCCCCTTGAAAGAGTGCTGTAGGTTACAGTGGAGTAAAAAGACAATATCAATGCCTCTTGCAAGACCTGTGGAGTTCAGAGTGGTTATATTGACGGTTTTAATGCACCTTGGAAGGGATGTGGAGGTCACAATAGCTTAACAAGACGGTTTTAATGCCCCTTGGAAGAGAGGTGGAAGATGCAGTGGAACAAAAAGACAATATCAATGCCCCTTGGAAGAGTGCTTGAGGTTACATTGGAATAAAAAGACAATGTCAATGCCCCTTGCAAGAGCTGTGGAGTTCAGAGTGGTTGAAATTGAAGGATTTAATGCCCCTTGGAAGGGACGTGGAGGTGACAGTAGCTTAACAAGACGGTTTTAATGCCCCTTGGAAGAGTGGAGGAGGTCGCAGTGGATTAAAAAGATAATATGAATGCCCCTTGAAAGAGTGGTGGAGGTCGCAGTGGAATAAAAAGACAATATCAATGCCCCTTGGAAGAGTGTTGGAGGTTCCAGTGGAATAAAAAGACAATATCAATGCCCTGTGGAAGAGACATGGAGGTCACAGTAGCTTAAAAAGACTGTTTTAATGCCCCTTGGAAGAGTGGTGGAGGTCGCAGTGGAATAAAAAGACAATAACAATGCCCCTTGGAAGAGTGGTGGAGGATACAGTGGAATAAAAAGACAATATCAATGCCCCTTGGAAGATCTGTGGAGTTCAGATTGGTTTAACCATATGGTTTTAATGCCCCTTGGAAGAGACGTGGATGTCACAGTAGCTTAACAAGACGGTTTTAATGCCACATGTAAGAGTTGTGGATGTTGCAGTGGAATAAAAAGACAATATCAATGCCCCGTGGAAGAGACGTGGAGGTCACAGTAGCTTAACAATATGATTGTAATGCCCCTTGGAAGAGAAGTGGAGGTCACAGTAGCTTAACAAGACTGTTTTTATGCCTATTGGAAGAGTGGTGGAGGACGCAGTGGATTAAAAAGACAATATCAATGCCCCTTAGAAGAGAGGTGGAAGTCGCAGTGGAATAAAAAGACAATAGCAATACCCCTTGGAAGAGTGGTGGAGGATACAGTGGAATAAAAAAATAATATCAATGCAACGTGGAATAGACATGGACGTTACAGTTGCTAAACAAGATGTTTTTAATGCAACTTGTGAGAGTGGTGGAAGTCGTAGTGGAATAGAAAGACAATATCAATGCCCCTTGAAAGAGAGCTGTAGGTTACAGTGGAATAAAAAGACAATATCAATGCCTCTTGCAAGAGCTGTGGAGTTCAGAGTGGTTTAAATTGACGGTTTTAATGCACCTTGGAAGAGACATGGAGGTCATAGTAGCTTAACAATACAGTTTTAATGCCCCTTGGAAGAGTGGTGGAGGTCGCAGTGGATTAAAAAGACAATATCAATGCCACTTGGAAGAGTGGTGAAGTTCCTAGTGGAATAAAAAGACAATATCAATGCCCCTTGGAAGAGTGGTGGAGGTCACAGTGGAAGAAAAAGACAATATCAATGCCCCGTGACAGAGACGTGGAGGTCACAGTAGCTTAACAAGACGGTTTTAATGCCCCTAGGAAGAGAGGTGGAATTAGCAGTGGAATAAAAAGACAATATCAATGCCCCTTGGAAGAGTACTGGAGGTTACATTGGAATAAAAAGACAATATCAATGCCCCTTGCGAGAGCTGTGGAGTTCAGAGTGGTTTAAATTGACGGTTTTAATGCCCCGTGGAATTGACGTGGAGGTCAAAGTAGCTTAACAACACGGTTTCAATGGCCCTTGGACAAGTGGTGGAGGTCGCAGTTGATTAAAAAGACAATATAAATGCCCATTAAAAGAGTGGTGGAGGTCACAGTGGAATAAAAAGACAATATCAATGCCCCTTGGAAGAGTATTGGAGGTCGCAGTGGAATAAAAGAACAATATCAATGCCCCTTGGAAGAGCAGTGGAGTTCAGAGTAGTTAAACCAGATGGTTTTAATGCCAATTGGAAGTGACGTGGAGGTCACAGTAGCTTAAAAAGACGTTTTTAATGCCCCTTGGAAAAGTTGTGGAGGTCGCAGTGGATTAAAAAGGCAATATCAATGCTCCTTGGAAGAGTGGTGGAGGTGGCAGTGGAATAAAAAGACAATATCAATGCACCTTGAAAGAGTGGTGGAGTTTACAGTGGAATAAAAAGACAATATCAATGCCTCTTGAAAGAGCTATGGAGTTCAGAGTGGTTTAATCAGATTGTCCTAATGCCCCTTGGAAGAGTGGTGGAGGTCGCAGTACATTAAAAAGACAATATCAATACCCCTTGGAAGGATGGTGGAGGTTACAGCGGAATAAAAAGACAATATCAATGCCCCTTGGAGGAGCTGTGGAGTTCAGAGTGGTTTAACAAGACGGTTTTAATGCCCCTTGGAAGAGATGTGGAGGTCACAGTAGCTTAACAAGACTGTTTTAATGCCTCTTGGAAGAGTGGTGGAGGTCGCAGTGGATTAAATAGACAATATCAATGCCCCTTAGAAGAGAGGTGGAAGTCGCAGTGGAATAAAAAGACAATATCAATATCCCTTGGAAGAGTGGTGGAGGTAACAGTGGAATAAAAAGACAATATCAATGCACCGTGGAATAGACATGGACGTCACAGTAGCTTAACAAGATGTTTTTAATGCACCTTGGGAGAGTGGTGGAAGTCGTAGTGGAATAAAAAGACAGTATCAATGCCCCTTGAAAGAGTGCTGTAGGTTACAGTGGAGTAAAAAGACAATATCAATGCCTCTTGCAAGAGCTGTGGAGTTCAGAGTGGTTATATTGACGGTTTTAATGCACCTTGGAAGGGATGTGGAGGTCACAATAGCTTAACAAGACGGTTTTAATGCCCCTTGGAAGAGAGGTGGAAGTTGCAGTGGAATAAAAAGACATTATCAATGACCCTTGGAAGAGTGCTTGAGGTTACATTGGAATAAAAAGACAATGTCAATGCCCCTTGCAAGAGCTGTGGAGTTCAAAGTGGTTGAAATTGAAGGATTTAATGCCCCTTGGAAGGGACGTGGAGGTGACAGTAGCTTAATAAGACGGTTTTAATGCCCCTTGGAAGAGTGGAGGAGGTCGCAGTGGATTAAAAAGATAATATGAATGCCCCTTGAAAGAGTGGTGGAGGTCGCAGTGGAATAAAAAGACAATATCAATGCCCCTTGGAAGAGTGTTGGAGGTTCCAGTGGAATAAAAAGACAATATCAATGCCCTGTGGAAGAGACATGGAGGTCACAGTAGCTTAAAAAGACTGTTTTAATGCCCCTTGGAAGAGTGGTGGAGGTCGCAGTGGAATAAAAAGACAATATCAATGCCCCTTGGAAGATCTGTGGAGTTCAGATTGGTTTAACCATACGGTTTTAATGCCCATTGGAAGAGACGTGGATGTCACAGTAGCTTAACAAGACGGTTTTAATGCCACATGTAAGAGTTGTGGATGTTGAAGTGGAATAAAAAGACAACATCAATGCCCCTTGGAAGAGTACTGGAGGTTACATTGGAATAAAAAGACAATATCAATGCCCCTTGCAAGAGCTGTGGAGTTCAGAGTGGTTTAAATTGACGGTTTTAATGCCCCGTGGAATTGACGTTGAGGTCAAAGTAGCTTAACAACACGGTTTCAATGGCCCTTGGACAAGTGGTGGAGGTCGCAGTTGATTAAAAAGACAATATAAATGCCCATTAAAAGAGTGGTGAAAGTCGCAGTGGAATAAAAAGACAATATCAATGCCCCTTGGAAGAGTGCTGGAGGTTACAGTGGAATAAAAAACAATATCAAAGCCCCTTGCAAGAGCTGGGGAGTTGAGAGTGGTTTAAATTGACGGTTTTAATGCCCCTTGGAAGAGACTTGGAGGTCACAGTAGATTAACAAGACTGTTTTAATGCCCCTTGGAAGAGTGGTGGAGGTCGAAGTGGATTGACAATGTCAATTTTTCTTGAAGGAGTGGTTTTAGTCTCAGTGGAATAAAAAGACAATTTCAATGCACCTTGGAAGAGTGTTGGAGGTTCCAGTGGAATAAAAAGACAATATCAATGCCCTGTGGAAGAGACATGGAGGTCACAGTAGCTTAACAAGATGGTTTTAATGCCCATTTGAAGAGTGGTGGAGGTCGCAGTGGAATAAAAAGACAATATCAATTCCCCTTGGAAGAGTGGTGGAGGATACAGTGGAATAAAAAGACAATATCAATGCCCCTTGGAAGATCTGTGGAGTTCAGATTGGTTTAACCATACGTTTTTAATGCCCCATGGAAGAGAACTGGAGGTCACAGTAGCTTAACAAGATGGTTTTAATGACACATGGAAGAGTGATGGAGGTTGCAATGGAATAAAAAGACAAAATCAATGCCCCTTGGAAGAGTGGTGGAGGTTGCAGTTGAATAAAAAGACAATATCAATGCCCCATGGAAGAGTTGTGGAGGTACCTGTAGCTTAACAAGATGGTTTTAATGCCCTTTGGAAGAGTGGTGGAGGTCGCAGTGGATTAAAAAGACAATATCAATGCCCCGAGGAAGAGTGGTGGAGGTTACAGTGGAATTTAAAGACAATATCAATGCCACGTGGAAGAGATGTGGAGGTCACTGTAGCTTAACAAGACAGTTTTAATGCCCCTTGCAAGAGTGGTGGAGGTTAGAGTGGAATAAAAAGACAATACCAATGCCCTTTGGAAGAGCTGTGGAGTTCAGAGTGGTTTAACCAGACGGTTTTAATGCCCATTGGAAGTGACGTGGAGGTCACAGTAGCTTAAAAAGACGTTTTTAATGCCCCTTGGAAAAGTGGTGGAGGTCGCAGTGGATTAAAAAGACAATATCAATGCCCCTTGGAATAATGATGGAGGTCGCAGTGGAATAAAAAGACAATGTCAATGCCCCTTGGAAGAGTTTGGGAGGTTAGAGTGGAATAAAAAGACAATACCAATGCCCCTTGGTAGAGATGTAAAGTTCAGAGTGGATTAAACAGATGGTTTTATTGCCCCTTGGAAGACACGTGGAGGTCACAGTAGCTTAACAAGACAGTTTTAATGCACCTTGGAAGAGTAGTGGACGTCGCAGTGGAATAAAAAGACAATATCACTGCCCATTGAAAGAGTGATGGAGGTTACAGTGAAATAAAAAGACAATATCAATGCCTCTTGAAAGAGCTATGGAGTTCAGAGTGGTTTAACCAGATTGTCCTAATGCCCCTTGGAAGAGTGGTGGAGGTCGCAGTACATTAAAAAGACAACATCAATACCCCTTGGAAGGATGGTGTAGGTTACAGAGGAATAAAAAGACAATATCAATGCCCCTTGGAAGAGTGCTTGAGGTTACATTGGAATAAAAAGACAATATCAATATCCCTTGGAAGAGTGGTGGAGGATATAGTGGAATAAAAAGACAATATCAATGCCCCGTGGAATAGACATGGACGTTACAGTAGCTTAACAAGATGTTTTTAATGCACCTTGGGAGAGTGGTGGAAGTCGTAGTGGAATAAAAAGACAATATCAATGCCCCTTGAAAGAGTGCTGTAGTTTACAGTGGAGTAAAAAGTCAATATCAATGCCTCTTGCAAGAGCTGTGGAGTTCAGAGTGGTTATATTGACGGTTTTAATGCACCTTGGAAGGGATGTGGAGGTCACAATAGCTTAACAAGACGGTTGTAATGCCTCTTGGAAGAGAGGTGGAAGTTGCAGTGGAATAAAAAGACAATATCAATGCCCCTTGGAAGAGTGCTTGAGGTTACATTGGAATAAAAAGACAATATCTATGCCCCTTGCAAGAGCTGTGGAGTTCAGAGTGGTTTAAGTTGACGGTTTTAATGCCCCTTGGAAGGGATATGGAGGTGACAGTAGCTTAAGAAGACGGTTTTTATGCCCCTTGGAAGAGTGGAGGAGGTCGCAGTGGAATAAAAAGAATATATGAATGCCCCTTGAAAGAGTGGTGGAGGTCGCAGTGGAATAAAAAGACAATATCAATGCCCCTTGGAAGAGTGGTGGAGGTTACAGTTGAATAAAAAGACAATATCAATGACCCTTGGAAGAGTGATGGAGGTTACAGTGGAATAAAAAGACAATATCAATGCCGCGTGGAATAGACATGGACGTTACAGTAGCTTAACAAGATGTTTTTAATGCACCTTGGGAGAGTGGTGGAAGTCGTAGTGGAATAAAAAGACAATATCAATGCCCCTTGAAAGAGTGCTGTAAGTTGCAGTGGAGTAAAAAGACAATATCAATGCCTCTTGCAAGAGCTGTGGAGTTCAGAGTGGTTATATTGACGGTTTTAATGCACCTTGGAAGGGATGTGGAGGTCACAATAGCTTAACAAGACGGTTTTAATGCCCCTTGGAAGAGAGGTGGAAGTTGCAGTGGAATAAAAAGACAATATCAATGCCCCTTAGAAGAGTGCTTGAGGTTACATTGGAATAAAAAGACAATATCAATGCCCCTTGCAAGAGCTGTGGAGTTCAGAGTGGTGTAAATTGACGGATTTAATGCCCCTTGGAAGGGACGTGGAGGTGACAGTAGCTTAACAAGACGGTTTTAATGCCCCTTGGAAGAGTGGAGGAGGTCGCAGTGGATTAAAAAGACAATATGAATGCCCCTTGAAAGAGGGGTGGAGGTCGCAGTGGAATAAAAAGACAATATCAATGCCCCTTGGAAGAGTGGTGGAGGTTACAGTTGAATAAAAAGACAATATCAATGACCCTTGGAAGAGTGATGGAGGTTACAGTGGAATAAAAAGACAATATCAATGCCCCTTGGAACAGTGGTGGAGGTTACAGTTAAATAAAAAGACAATATCAATGCCCCGTGGAAGAGATGTGGAGGTCACAATAGCTTAACAAGACGGTTTAAATGCCCCTTGGAAGAGTGGTAGAGGTCGGAGTGGATTAAAAAGACAATATCAATGAGCCTTGGAAGAGTGGTGGAGGTCGCAGTGGAATAAAAAGACATTATCAATGCCCCTTGGAAGAGTGGTGGAGGTCGCAGTGGAATAAAAATACAATATCAAAGCCCCTTGAACGAGTGGTGGAGGTTACAGTGGAATAAAAAGACAATTTCAATGCCCTGTGGATGAGACGTGGAGGTCACAGTAGCTTAGCAAGACGGTTTTAATGCCTCTTGGAGGACTGGTGGAGGTCGCAGTGGAATAAAAAGACAATATCAAAGCCCCCTGGAAGAGTGTTGAAGGTTAGAGAGGAATAAAAAGACAATATCAATGCCCCTTGGAAGAGCTGTGGAGTTCAGAGCGGTATAACCAGAGTGTTTTAACGCTCCTTGGAAGAGACATGGAGGTAACAGTAACTTAACAAGACGGATTTAATGCCCCTTGGAAGAGTGGTGGAGGTCGCAGTGGAATAAAAAAACAATATCAATGCCCCTTGGAAGATTGGTGGAGGTTACAGTGAAATAAAAAGACAATATCAATGCCCCGTGGAAGAGATGCGGAGGTCACTGTAGCTTAACAATATGGTTTTAATGCCCCTTGGAAGAGTGGCAGAGGTTAGAGTGGAATAAAAAGACAATACATATGCCCTTTGGAAGAGCTGTGGAGTTCAGAGTGGTTTAACCAGAAGGTTTTAATGCCCCTTGGAAGAGAAGTCGACGTCACAGTAGCATAAGAAGACGGTTTTAATGCCCCTTGGAAGAGTGGTTGAGTTCGTAGTGGAATAAAAAGAAAATATCAATGCCCCTTGGAAGAGTGGTGCAGGTCGCAGTGGAATAAAAAGACAATATCAATGCCCCGTGGAAGGGACCTGGAGGTCACAGTAGCTTAACAAGACTGTTTAAATGCACCTTGGAAGAGTGGCGGAGGTTGCAGGGGATTAAAAATACAATAACAATGCCCATTGGAAGAGTGGTGGAGGTCGCAGTGGAATAAAAAGACAAAATCAATGCCCCTTGGAAGAGTGGTGGAGGTTACAGTGGAATAAAAAGACAATATCAATGCCCCTTGGAAGAGCTGTGGAATTCAGAGTGGTTTAACCAGAAGGTTTTAATGTCTCTTGGAAGAGACGTGGAGGTCACAGTAGCTTAACAAGACTGTTTTAATGCCCCTTGGAAGAGTGGTGGAGGTCGCAGTGGATTAAAAAGACAATATCAATGCCCCTTAGAAGAGAGATGGAAGTCGCAGTGGATAAAAAGACAATGTCAATGCCCCTTGGAAGAGTGGTGGATGTTACAGTCGAATAAAAAGACAATATCAATGCCTCCTGTAAGAGCTGTGGAGTTCAGAGTGTTTAACCAGACGGTTTTAATGCCCCTTGGAAGAGACGAGGAGGTCACAGTAGCTTAACAAGACTGTTTTAATGCCCCTTGCAAGAGTGGTGGAGATCGTTGTGGATTTAAAAGACAATATCAATGCCCCTTAGAAAAGTGGTGGAGGTCGCAGTGGAATAAAAAGACAATATCAAGGCTCCTTGGAAGATTGGTGGAGGTTACAGTATAATAAAAAGACAATATCAATGCCCCTTGGAAGAGTGGTGGAGGTTACAGTGGAATAAAAAGACAATATCAATGCCCTGTGTTAGAAACTTGGAGGTCACAGTAGCTTAACAAGATGGTTTTAAAGCCCCTTGGAAGAGTCGTGTAATTGGCAGAGGAATAAAAAGACAATATCAATGCACCTTGGAAGAGCTGGGGAGCTCAGAGCGGATTAACCAGACGTTTTTTTTGCCCCTTGCAAGAGGCTTGGAGGTCACAGTAGCTTAACAAGATGGTTTTAATGCCCCTTGGAAGAGTGGTGGAGGTCGCAATGGAATAAAAAGACAATAACAATGCACCGTGGAAGGAACGTGGAGGTCACAGTAGCATAACAAGACGGTTTTAATGCCCCTTGGAAGATTTGTGTAGGTCGCAGTGGATAAAAACGACAATATCAAAGCCCCTTGGAAGAGTGGTGGAGGTCGCAGTGGAAAACACAGACAATATCAATGCCCCTTGGAAGAGTGGTGGAGGTCGCAGTGGAATAAAAAGACAATATCAATTCCACTTGGAAAAGATGTGGAGGTCGCAGTGGAATAAAAAGACAATATCAATGCATCGTGGAAGAGACTTGGAGGTCACAGTAGCTTAACAAGATAGTTTTAATGCCCCTTGGAAGAGAGGTGGAGGTCGCAGTGGAAGAAAAAGACAATATCAATGCCCCTTGGTAGAGTGGTGGAGGTTACAGTGGAATAAAAAGACAATATCAATGACCCTTGGAAGAGTGGTGGAGTTCGCAGTGGAATAAAAATACAATATTAATGCCCCTTGGAAGAGTGTTTGAGGTAGCAGAAAATAAAAAGACAATATCAATGCCCCTTGGAAGAGTGGTGGAGGTTACAGTGGAATAAAAAGACTATATCAATGCCCCTTGGAAGAGCTGTGGAGTTCACAGTGGTTTAACCAGAAGGTTTTAAGGCACCGTGGAATAGACGTGGAGGTCACAGTAGCTAAACAAGACGGTTGTAATGCTTCTTGGAAGAGTGATTGAGGTCGCAGTGGATTAAAAAGACAAAATCAATGCCCCTTGGAAGAGTGGTGGAGGTCGCAGTGGAATAAAAAGACAATATCAATGCCCCTTGAACGAGTGGTGGAGGTTACAGTGGAATAAAAAGACAATTTCTATGCCCTGTGGAAGAGACGTGGAGGTCACAGTAGCTTAGCAAGACGGTTTTAATGCCTCTTGGAGGACTGGTGGAGGTCGCAGTGGAATAAAAAGACAATATCAAAGCCCCCTGGAAGAGTGGTGGAGGTTAGAGAGGAATAAAAAGACAATAATAATGCCCCTTGGAAGAGCTGTGGAGTTCAGAGCGGTATAACCCAGACGGTTTTAACGCTCCTTGGAAGAGACATGGAGGTAACAGTAACTTAACAAGACGGTTTTAATGCCCCTTGGAAGAGTGGTGGAGGTCGCAGTGGAATAAAAAAACAATATCAATGCCCCTTGGAAGATTGGTGGAGGTTACAGTGAAATAAAAAGACAATATCAATGCCCCGTGGAAGAGATGCGGAGGTCACTGTAGCTTAACAATATGGTTTTAATGCCCCTTGGAAGAGTGGCAGAGGTTAGAGTGGAATAAAAAGACAATACAAATGCCCTTTGGAAGAGCTGTGGAGTTCAGAGTCGTTTAACCAGAAGGTTTTAATGCCCCTTGGAAGAGAAGTCGACGTCACAGTAGCATAACAAGATGGTTTTAATACCCCCTTGGAAGAGTGGTGGAGTTAGTAGTGGAATAAAAAGACAATATCAATGCCCCTTGGAAGAGTGGTGCAGGTCGCAGTGGAATAAAAAGACAATATCAATGCCCCATGGAAGGGACCTGGAGGTCACAGTAGCTTAACAAGACTGTTTAAATGCACCTTGGAAGAGTGGCGGAGGTTGCAGGGGATTAAAAAGAAAATATCAATGCCCCTTAGAAGAGAGATGGAAGTCGCAGTGGAATAAAAAGACAATGTCAATGCCGCTTGGAAGAGTGGTGGATGTTACAGTCGAATAAAAAGACAATATCAATGCCTCTTGTAAGAGCTGTGGAGTTCAGAGTGTTTAACCAGACGATTTTAATGCCCCTTGGAAGAGACGAGGAGGTCACAGTAGCTTAACAAGACTGTTTTAATGCCCCCTGCAAGAGTGGTGGAGATCGTTGTGGATTTAAAAGACAATATCACTGCCCCTTAGAAAAGTGGTGGTGGTCGCAGTGGAATAAAAAGACAATAACAATGCCCCTTGGAAGATTGGTGGAGGTTACAGTGTAATAAAAAGACAATATCAATGCCCCTTGGAAGAGTGGTGGAGGTTACAGTGGAATAAAAAGACAATATCAATGCCCTGTGTTAGAAACTTGGAGGTCACAGTAGCTTAACAAGACGGTTTTAAAGCCCCTTGGAAGAGTCGTGTATGTCGCAGAGGAATAAAAAGACAATATCAATGCACTTGGAAGAGTGCAGAAGGATGCAAAGGAATAAAAAGACATTGTCAATGCCCCTTGGAAGAGCTGTGGAGCTCAGAGAGGTTTAACCAGACGTTTTTTTTGCCCCTTGGAAGAGGCTTGGAGGTCACAGTAGCTTAACAAGATGGTTTTAATGCCCCTTGGAAGAGTGGTGGAGGTCGCAATGGAATAAAAAGACAATAACAATACACCGTGGAAGGAACGTGGAGGTCACAGTAGCATTACAAGACGGTTTTAATGCCCCTTGGAAGATTGGTGTAGGTCGCAGAGGATAAAAACGACAATATCAAAGCCCCTTGGAAGAGTGGTGGAGGTCGCAGTGGAAAACACAGACAATATCAATGCCCCTTGGAAGAGTGGTGGAGGTCGCAGTGGAATTAAAAGACAATACCAATGCCCCTTAGAAGAGTGGTGGAGGTCGCAGTAGATTAAAAAGACAATATCAATTCCCCATGGAAAAGATGTGGAGGTCGCAGTGGAATAAAAAGACAATATCAGTGCCTCGTGGAAGAGACTTGGAGGTCACAGTAGCTTAACAAGATAGTTTTAATGCCCCTTGGAAGAGAGGTGGAGGTCGCAGTGGAAGAAAAAGACGATATCAATTCCCCTTGGTAGAGTGGTGGAGGTTACAGTGGAATAAAAAGACAATATCAATGACCCTAGGAGGAGTGGCGGAGGTCGCAGTGGAATAAAAAGACAATATTAATGCCCCTTGGAACAGTTGTGGAGGTCGCAGTAAAATAAAAAGACAATATCAATGCCCCTTGGAAGAGTGGTGGATGTTACAGTGGAATAAAAATACAATATCAATGCCCCTTGGAAGAGCTGTGGAGTTCACAGTGGTTTAACCAGAAGGTTTTAAAGCACCGTGGAATAGAAGTGGAGGTCACAGTAGCTAAACAAGACGGTTTTAAAGCTTCTTGGAAGAGTGATGGAGGTTGCAGTGGATTAAAAAGACAAAATCAATGCCCCTTGGAAGATTGGAGGAGGTTACAGTGGAATAAAAAGACATTATCGATGCCCCTTGGAAGAGTGGTGGAGGTCGCAGTGGAATAAAAAGAAAATATCAATGCCCCTTAGAAGAGTGTTGGTGGTTACAGTGGAAAAAAAAGACAATATCAATGTTCCTTGGAAGAGGGGTGAAGGTCGCAGTGGAATAAAAAGACAATATCAATGTCCCTTGGAAGAGTGGTGGATGTCGCAGTGGATTAAAAAGACAATATCAATGCCCCTTGGAAGAGTGGTGGAGGTCGCAGTGGAATAAAAAGACAATATTAATGCCCCGTGGAAGGGACATGGAGGTCACAGTAGCTTAACAAGACCATTTTAATGCCCCTTGGAAGAGTGGTGGAGGTAGCAGTGGATTTAAAAGACTATCAAATCCCCTTGGAAGAGTGGTGGAGGTCGCAGTGGAGAAAAAAGACAATATCAATGTCTCTTGGAAGAGTGGTGGAGGCTAGAGTTGAATAAAAAGACAATATCAATGCCTCTTGGTAGAGCTGTGGAGTTCAGAGTGGTTTAACCATGCGGTTTTAATGCCCCTTGGAAGAGACGTGGAGGTCACAGAAGCTTATCAATACTGTTTTAAAGCCCCTTGGAGGAGTAACATAGTAACATAGTAACATAGTTTGTAAAGCCGAATAAAGACTTGCGTCCATCAAGTTCGACCTGTTAGTTCTGTAATTGCTAAAGTTGATCCAGAGGAGGGCAAAAACCCCAAATGATTTGGCCAATCTTCACCTGAGGAAAAATTCCCTCCCGACTCTGAAACCAGCAGTCAGAATAAATCCCTGTATCAACCTACTATTTTATTTTATTTATAAGTATATGCTGAAATCTGCCTGGTATCTAGAAATGCATCCAGTCCCCGCTTGAACTGGTGTAGTGAATCCGACATTACCGTCTCCTCACTCAGTGAATTCCATATTCTCACTGCTCTTACCGTAAAGAACCCCTTTCTATGCTGGTGCTGAAACCTTTTCTCTTCCAGTCTTAGTGAATGCCCTCTTGTTACCGTAATATCCCTCCTTTTGAACAAATCCCGGGCAAGATCTCTATACTGTCCCCTAACATATTTGTACACATTTATTATGTCCCCCCTCAACCTTCTCTTTTCCAGGCTGAATAGTCCTAGTTTTGCCAACCTCTCTGGGTATTGCAGTCCCTCCATTCCCTTTATTAATTTTGTTGCCCTCCTTTGTACCTTTTCAAGCTCATTTATATCCTTTCTATATATTGGGGCCCATAACTGAGCACAGCACTCCAAGTGTGGTCTGACCAGTGCTTTGTACAGTGGAAGAACAATGTTCTCATCCTTTGCAGCTATACCTCTTCTGATACATCCCATTACCCTGTTTGCCCTTACAGCAGCGGCCTGACTTTGGGCACTCCAATTTAGTTTGCTATCAATCAAGATGCCCAAGTCCTTCTCCATCTCTGAATTCCCCAATGATTTCCCATTCAGTGAGTACTGGTGACTTCCATTTTTCCTTCCCATATGTATGACCTTACATTTCTCCTCGTTAAACCTCATTTGCCATTTAATGCTCCACCTACCCAGCTTATCCAAATCCCTCTGTAGGTCTTCACTATCCTCTTTTGTATTAATTGTTTTACATAACTTTGTGTCATCTGCAAATATTGATATTTTACTATTTATCCCGTTGACTATGTCGTTAATAAAAATATTAAATAACATTGGGCCTAGTACAGACCCCTGTGGTACCCCACTAGTGACGCTTACCCAATCTGAGTATATTCCATTTATAACCACCCTCTGCCTTCTGTCCTTTAGCCAGTTAGCTACCCACTTGCAGACATTTTCCCCCAGCCCCATCATTCTCATTTTGTATACCAACCTATTATGTGGCACGCTATCGAACGCTTTTGAGAAGTCGAGATACACGACATCCACTGGTTCCCCCTGATCTACTCGAGAGCTAACCTCCTCGTAGAAGTCAATCAGGTTTGTTTGGCAGGAGCGATTCCTCATGAATCCATGTTGGTTCGGGATTAAAAGATTATTAGCATCAAGATGCTCCGTAATTGCCTCTTTAATGAAGCTTTCAAAAATTTTGCCCACAACGGACGTCAGACTCACCGGCCGATAGTTTCCGGCGTCACTTTTCGCTCCCTTTTTGAATATTGGCACTACATTCGCCTGTCGCCAATCAAGTGGCACAGACCCAGTCTCAACAGAGTCCTTAAATATAAGATATAACGGTCTGTCTATCACATTACTTAGCTCCCTTAGTACCCGTGGGTGTATGCCATCAGGTCCTGGTGATTTGTTTATTTTAATGTTACTGAGGCGTTTCTGTACCCCAGCTTGGGTTAGATTAGTCATACTTAGTGGAGGATTAAGTTTGTCACTTCTCATTTCTCCTGTTAGTTCTCTTTCCTTTGTGAAAGTTGTCGAAAAAAAATGATTTAATAGATTAGCTTTATCCTCATCTTTCTCTATGATTTTGCCTTCCTCACTTTTTATCGGTCCAATATTATCCGATTTAATCCTTTTACTATTTATATACGTAAAGAACAGTTTGGGATTTGATCTACTTTCCCTAGCAATACGTCTCTCTGTTTCCTCCTTCGCTATTTTTATTTGTTTTTTACAGGTTCTCGTTTTTTCCTTGTAACACATTAGTGCCTCCTTACTGTTTTCCTGTTTTAATGTCTTGAATGCCTCTTTTTTGCTATTTAACGCCCCTTTTACGTTCTTGTTCAACCATATTGGTTTCCTCTTATTTCTGGCCCTTTTATTCCCATACGGTATATATCTCTCGCACTGAGTATTCAGAATTCTTTTGAAGGTTTCCCATTTACTATTCGTATTCCATTGATTAAGTACTTTGTCCCAGTCAATAAGTTGAAGGCTTTCTTTCAGCTGATCAAACTTCGCCCTCCTAAAGTTTAATGTTTTTGTTGTTCCCTTATTGATAACCCTACTGAAGGGCATTTTGAAGTCGATAATATTATGGTCGCTATTACCTAGCTGCCCCCCTATCTGTACCTCAGTTATTCTATCAGGCCTATTAGTCAATATTAAGTCCAACACGGCCTTCCCTCTCGTTGGTTCCTGCACTAGTTGGGAGAGATAATTATCCTTAATATTTGTCAAGAACCTTTTTCCTTTCTGAGATCTACAGGTTTCTGTTTCCCAGTCAATATCCGGGTAGTTGAAATCCCCCATTACAATCACTTCATTATGTTTTGCTACTTTGTCTATTTGTCCTAATAGTGGTAGAGGTCGCAGTGGATTAAAAAGGCAATATCAATGCCCCTTGGAAGAGTGGTGGAGGTTCCAATTAAATAAAAAGACAATATCAATGCCCCTTGGAAGGGACGTGGAGGTCACAGTGGAATAAAAAGACAATATTAATGCCCCTTGGAAGAGTGGTGGAGGTCGCAGTAAAATAAAAAGACAATATCAATGCCCCTTGGAAGAGTGGTGGAGGTTAGAGTGGAATAAATAGACAATATCAATGCTCCTTGGAAGAGCTGTGGAGTTCACAGTGGTTTAACCAGAAGGTTTTAAGTCACCGTGGAATAGAAGTGGAGGTCACAGTAGCTAAACAAGACGGTTTTAAAGCTTCTTGGTGATGGAGGTCGCAGTGGATTAAAAAGACAATATCAATGCCCCTTGGAAGAGTGGTGGAGGTTACAGTGGAATAAAAAGACAATATCAATGCCCCGTGGAAGGGACGTGGAGGTCACAGCAGCTTAACAAGATGGTTTTAATGCCCCTTGGAAGAGTGGTGGAGGTTGCAGGGGATTAAAAAGACAATATCAATGCCCATTGGAAGAGTGGTGGAGGTTACAGTGGAATAAAAAGACAATATTAATGCCCGTTGGAAGAGTGGTGGAGGTCGCAGTGGATTAAAAAGACAATAACAATGCCCCTTGGAAGAGTGGTGGAGGTTACAGTGGAATAAAAAGGCAATATCAATGCCTCTTGCAAGAGCTGTGGAGTTCAGAGTGGTTTAAATTGTCGGTTTTAATACCCCTTGGAAGAGACGTGGAGGTCACAGTAGCTTAACAAGACGGTTTTAATGCCCCTTGGATGAGTGGTGGAGGTCGCAGTGGATTAAAAAGACATTATCGATGCCCTTGCAAGAGTGGTGGAGGTCACAGTGGAATAAAAAGAAAATATTAATGCCCCTTAGAAGAGTGGTGGAGGTTACAGAGGAAAAAAAAGACAATATCAATGTCCCTTGGAAGAGTGGTGGAGGTCGCAGTGGATTAAAAAGACAATATCAATGCCCCTTGGAAGAGTGGTGGAGGTTACAGTGGAATAAAAAGACAATATCAATGCCCGTTGGAAGAGTGGTGGAGGTCGCAGTGGAGTAAGCTTACTGGTACATGCTCTGCATAACTTCTCTGCTTGCTGTGTTAGCTGTAATCTAATGCTCTGCTTTGCTGATTCACCTCACTGGTACATGCTCTGCATAACTTCTCTGCTTGCTGTGTCTGCTGTAATCTAATGCTCTGCTTTGCTGATTCACCTCACTTGAACATGCTCTTCCTAACTTCTCTGCTTGCTGTGTCTGCTGTGATCTAATGCTCAGCTTTGCTGATTCACCTCACTGGTACATGCTCTGCATAACTTCTCTGCTTGTTGTGTCTGCTGTAATCTAATGCTCTGCTTTGCTGATTCACCTCACTGGTACATGCTCTGCATAACTTCTCTGCTTTATCTGTCCCACTCCATTCAATACCCACATATTTCTGTCCCTTCCCCACTATAGATCTTATCTGATTTTTAGAGGTGCTAAACTGCACAGATTAGAGTCCTAGCTCTGTGTTTGATCACCCAGCCATCTCCTGGTGGATGACCAGCTGCTAATTTAGCCATATGCAGCTCCCACAATGCCCTTCAACTGATAGTTTAATGTGCCCTATATACTTAGAAGCTCTGTAAGGGGTGCACGCGTCTTCTTGTGCAAAGTGGTTTCGGAGATAAGTGGCAGTTATTTCAGAGGCAGCTAGTCAGGGCAGGAGTCAGGTGACCAACACTTTGACCACTTACTCTCTTTTAACTATGTTTCTGTTAGCTCTCACTTTTTCCTCTATAGTCCTCCACTTTCTAGTAACCCCTCATATCCCTACATTTAGTAAGAAAATCTTCATCTCTCCCTCCATCCTCCCCATTCATCTCACCTCCTCCTCCAAATTATTCCTAAACATTCAATCCTGGAACTCCAAACGCAGACAGCTACCTCATGCTCTCTCTTGCTCCCACCTGCTAACACTTTCTCTGCTCCTCCTCACTGCTGGAGATATCTCTCCAAATCCTGGTCCTCCTCGCCATATCCCCACAGTTACTTCTTCCTCCTATCCACGACTTCCACAAATGATCGCAACCCTTCTAACCTCATACCCTTCCAACCAATCCCAACTCCCTTAGTTGCTCTAACAGGAGCTCTATGGAACTGTCTGCAACAAACTTTCCTTCATCCACATCTTTTCATTACAAACTTTCCTTCCTCGCCATCACTGAAACCTGGCTCACCCCCTCTGACACAGCCTCTCCAGCTGCACTTTCATATGGCGGATTCCACCTTTCCCACCCCCCCCCGCCCCAACGGCAAACATGGCAGAGGCGTAGGTTTTCTCCTATCAGAACACTGCGCTTTCACCCAAATCCCACTGCCACCCTCTGTTACACTCCCCTCTTTTGAGGTGCACTGTGTGCTCATCTATTCCCCCTCCAACCTCCAACTGGCCATCGTTTACCGACCCACAGGGCAAGCCACCACCTTCTTAGACCACTTCACCACCTGGCTGCTTCACTTCCTCTCCACTGACATCCCCACTATCATCCCACTCGTCTGTCTCTAAGTTCCTATCTCTCACTTCCTCCTTCGGACTCACTCAATGGTCTTCCACACTCACCCACAAAGATGGCCACACACTGGACCTCATCTTCACCCGCATCTGTTCCCTATCTATCCTCTCTAACTCACCTCTCCCTCTCTCTGATCACAGCCTACTTAAATTCTCTTCTCTCTCCTCCCCGGGGCAACAATCCGCACTCCACAAACTTGCATACCCTCGCAGAAATCTCAAACACCTTGACTTACACTCGCTCTCTGAATCCCTCCTCCCTCTTACAGTCATAAATTCCTTACACGATGCAGACGTTGCTGCTGCTTCATATAACACCACAATAGCTGCAGCTCTAGACTCGATCGCCCCTCTCACACACACCACATCTCGCACATTCAACAGGCAACTCGCACACTAAACTTACTAAAGAACTGCGCCGGGCCTCCAGGGTTGCGGAGCGAAGATGGAAAAGGTCTCACTCCATCGAGCACTTCATTGCATTCAAGCAATCCCTCACTAATTTCAAGTCCGCACTCACTACAGCAAAACAAACCTACTTCTCATCTCTCATATCCTCCCTATCTCACAACCCTAAACAGCTATTTAACACTTTCAACTCTCTCCTTCGTCCCCCAGCGCCTCCTCCCTCTTCTCTCATCTCAGCCGATGACTTTGCCCCATTCTTCAAACAGAAGATTCACACCATCAGACAAAACTTTTGCCTAAAGTCCACACAACCCCTCCTCATATCTATTCAACCCTCCTCCTCCAAACCCCACTTCTCCACCATTACAGAAGGTCAAGTCTCCTCTTTACTCTCCAAATCACACCTCACCACCTGCGAACTTGACCCAATCCCATCCCACCTCATCACTAACCTTACCACAGTCTTCATCCCAACCCTAATCCACCTCTTCAATCTGTCACTAACAGCCGGTGTCTTCCCCTCATGTTTCAAACATGCCGCAATCACACCCATCCTCAAAAAGCCCTCCCTTGACCCTTCCTCTCTGACTAGCTACCGCCCCATATCACTTCTCGCCTTTGCCTCAAAACTACTAGAACAACATGTCCACCTTGAACTGTCCTCCCACCTCTCCTCCTGCTCCCTCTTCGACCACCAGCAATCTGGCTTCCGACCGCATCACTCGACTGAAACTGGCCTGACCAAAGTCACCAATGACCTACTAAATGCCAAATCCAAGCGACACTACTCCATCCTCCTCCTTTTGGAACTGTCATCTGGCTTTGACACAGTGGACCATTCCCTCTTACTCCAGATTCTCTCATCTCTTGGCATCACGGACTTGGCTCTATCTTGGATCTCTTCATACTTAACAGACAGGACATTCAGCGCCTCCCACTCACGCACCACCTCCTCATCTCACCCCCTATCTGTCGGTGTCCCAAGGTTCAGTTCTTGGACCTCTGTTCTTCTCCATCTACACCTTTGGCCTGGGACAGCTTATAGAGTCTCACGGTTTTCAGTATCACCTCTATGCTGACGACACACAGATCTACCTCTCTGGACCCGATATCTCCTCCCTACTAACCAAAATCCCACAATGTCTGTCCACCATGTCATCCTACTTCTCTGACAGATTTCTAAAACTCAACATGGATAAAACAGAGTTCATCATCTTTCCACCCTCTCATTCACATCCCCCATCTGACATAGCCATCAACGTCAATGGCAGTTCACTCTCCCCAGTCCCACAAGCTCGCTGCCTTGGAGTAACCCTGGATTCTGATCTCTCCTTCAAGCCACATATCCAAGCCCTTTCCACTTCCTGCCAACTCCAACTCAAAAACATCTCCAGGATCCGTGCATTCCTCAGCAAAGACTCTGCAAAAACACTAGTGCATGCCCTCATCATATCCCGCCTCGACTACTGCAACCTCCTGCTCCTTGGCCTCCCTTACAACACTCTTGCACCTCTCCAATCTATCCTAAACTCTGCTGCTCGACTAATTCACCTGTCCCCCCACTGTTCCCCGGCCTCTCCTCTCTGTCAATCTCTTCACTGGCTCCCCATTGCCCAGAGAATCCAGTTCAAAACTCTAACCATGGCATACAAAGCCATCCACAACCTGTTTCCCCCATACATCTGTGACCTAGTCTCCCGGTACTTACCTGCACGCAACCTCCGATCCTCACAAGATCTCCTTCTCTACTCCCCTCTTATCTCCTCCTCCCACAATCGTATACAAGATTTCTCCCGTGCATCCCCCCTACTCTGGATCTCTCTACCCCAACACATCAGACTCTCGCCGACCGTGGAAACCTTTAAAAGAAACCTGAAGACCCACCTCTTCCGACAAGCCTACAACCTGCAGTACCACCGCTGCACGACCAACTCTACCCTCACCTAATGTATCCTCACCCATCCCTTCTAGAATGTGAGCCCTCGCGGGCAGGGTCCTCGCTCCTCCTGTACCAGTCGCTGACTTGTTTTGTTAAGATTATGTAAATGCTTTTGTTATGCATATTCCTATCACATGTAAAGCGCCATGGAATAAATAGCGCTATAATAATAAATAATAATAATAATAATAATAAAAGACAATATCAATTCCCATAGGAAAAGTGGTGGAGGTTACAGTGAAATAAAAAGACAATATCAATGCCCCTTTGATGAGCTGTGGAATTCAGAGTGGTTTAACCAGACTATTTTAATGTCCCTTGGAAGAGACGTGGAGGTCATAGTAGCTTAATAAGATGTTTTTAATGGGTCTTGGAAGAGTGGTGGAGGTCGCAGTGGATTAAAAAGACAATATCACTGACCCTTAGAAGAGTGGTGGAGGTTACATTGGAATAAAAAGACAATATCAATGCCCCGTGGAATAGACATGGAGGTTACAGCAGCTTAACAAGACAGTTTTAATGCCCCTTTCAAGAGTGGTGGAGGTCGCAGTTGATTAAAAAGACAAAATAAATGCCCCTTAGAAGAGTGGTGGAGGTCGCAGTGAAATAAGACAATATCAATGCCCCTTGGAAGCTCTGTGGAGTTCAGATTGGTTTAACCATAAGGTTTTAATGCCCCTTGGAAGAGACGTGGAGGTCACAGTAGCTAAACAAGACAATATCCATGCCCCTTGCAAGATCTATGGAGCTCAGAGTGGTTTAAATTAAAGTTTTAATGCACCTTGGAAGAGACGTGGAGGTCACAGTAGCTAAACAAGACAATATCCATGCCCCTTGCAAGATCTATGGAGCTCAGGGTGGTTTAAATTAAAGTTTTAATGCACCTTAGAAGAGACGTGGAGGTCACAGGAGCTTAGCAATACGGTTTTAATGCCCCTTGGAAGAGTGGTGGAGGTCGCAGCGGATTAAAAAGACAGTATCAATGCCACTTGGAAGAGTGGTGAAGGTCCCAGTGGAATAAAAAGACAATATCAATGCCCCGTGAAAGAGACGTGGAGGTCAAAGTAGCTTAACAAGACTGTTTTAATGCCCCTTGGAAGAGAGGTGGAAGTTGCAGTGGAATAAAAAGACAATATCAATGCCCCTTGAAAGAGTGCTGGAGGTTACATTGGCCTAAAAAGACAATATCCATGCCCCTTACAAGATCTGTGGAGCTCAGAGTGGTTTAAATTGACGGTTTTAATGCCCCGTGGAATTGATGTGGAGGTCAAAGTCGCTTAACAACACTGTTTCAATGGCCCTTGGAAGAGTGGTGGAGGTCGCAGTTTATTAAAAAGACAATATAAATGCCCCTTAGAAGAGTGGTGGAGGTCGCAGTGGAATAAAAAGACAATATCAATGCCCCTTGGAAGAGTAGTGGAGGTAGCAGGGGAATAAAAAAACAATATCAATGCCCCTTGGAAGAGTAGTGGAGGTCGCAGTGGAATAAAAAAAAAATATCAAAGCCCCTTGGAAAAGTGGTGGAGGTAACAATGGATTTAAAAGACAATATCAATGCCCCTTGAAAGAGCAGTGGAGTTCAGAGTAGTTAAACCAGACGGTTTTAATGCCCATTGGAAGTGAGGTGGAGGTCACAGAAGCTTAAAAAGACGTTTTTAATGTCCCTTGGAAAAGTGGTGGAGGTCGCAGTGGATTAAAAAGACAATATCAATGCCCCTTGGAAGAGTGGTGGAGGTGGTAGTGGAATAAAAAGACAATATCAATGAACCTTGGAAGAGTGGTGGAGTTTACAGTAGAATAAAAAGACAATATCAATGCCCCGTGAAAGAGACGTGGATGTCACAGTAGCTTAACAAGATGATTTTAATGTCCCTTGGAAGAGAGGTGAAAGTCGCAGTGGAATAAAAAGAAAATATCAATGACCCTTGGAAGAGTGCTGGAGGTTTCAGTGGAATAAAAAACAATATCAAAGCCCCTTGCAAGAGCTGTGGAGTTGAGAGTGGTTTATATTGATGGTTTTAATGCCCCTTGGAAGAGACGTGGAGGTCACAGCAGATTATCAAGACTGTTTTAATGCCCCTTGGATGAGTGGTGGAAGTCGAAGTGGATTAAAAAGACAATGTCAATGCTACTTGAAGGAGTGGCTGAAGTCTCAGTGGAATAAAAATACAATTTCAATGCACCTTGGAAGAGTGTTGGAGGTTCCTGTGAAATAAAAAGACAATATCAATGCCCTGTGGAAGAGACATGGAGCGCACAGTTGCTTAACAAGACGGTTTTAACGCCCCTTGGAAGAGTGGTGGAGGTCGCAGTGGAATAAAAAGACAATATCAATGCCCCTTGGAAGAGTGGTGGAGGATACAGTGGAATAAAAAGACAATATCTATGTCCCGTGGAATAGACATGGACGTTACAGTAGCTAAACAAGATGTTTTTAATGCACCTTGGGAGAGTGTTGGAAGTCGTAGTGAAATAAAAAGACAATATCAATGCCCCTTGGAAGATCTGTGGAGTTCAGATTGGTTTAACCATACTGTTTTAATGCCCCTTGGAAGAGACATGGAGTTCACAGTAGCTTAACAAGACGGTTTTAATGCCACATGGAAGAGTGTTGGAGGTTGCAGTGGATTAAAAAGACAATATCAATGCCCCGAGGAAGAGTGGTGGAGGTCGAAGTGGAATAAAAAGACAAAATAAATGGCCCATGGAAGAGATGTGGAGGTCACAGTAGCTTAACAAGATGGTTTTAATGCCCTTTGGAAGAGTGGTGGAGGTCGCAGTGGATTAAAAAGACAATATCATTGCCCCTTGGTAGAGTGGTGGAGGTTAAAGTGGAATTTAAAGACAATATCAATGCCACATGGAAGAGATGTGGAGGTCACTGTAGCTTAACAAGACAGTTTACATGACCCTTGGAAGAATGGTGGAGGTCGCAGTGGAATAAAAAGACAATGTCAATGCCCTTTGGAAGAGTGGTGGAGGTTAGAGTGGAATAAAAAGACAATACCAATGCCCCTTGGAAGAGCTGTGGAGTTCAGAGTGGTTTAACCAGATGGTTTTAATGCCCATTGGAAGTGACGTGGATGTCACAGTAGCTTAAAAAGATGTTTTTAATGCCCCTTGGAAAAGAAGTGGAGGTCGCAGTGGATTAATAAGACAATATCAATGCCCCTTCGAAGAGTGGTGTAGGTGGCAGTGGAATGGAAAAACAATATCAATGACCCTTGGAAGAATGATGGAGGTCGCAGTGGATTAAAATGACAATGTCAATGCACCTTGGAAGAGTGTTGGAGGTTAGATTGGAATAAAAAGACAATACCAATGCCACTTGGAAGAGCTGTGGAGTTCCGAGAGGTTTAACCAGATAGTTTTATTGCCCCTTGTAAGAGACGCGGAGGTCACAGTAGATTATGAAGACGGTTTTAATGCCCCTTGGAAGAGTGGTGCAGGTCGCAGTGGAAAAAAAAGACAATATCAATGCCCCTTGAAAGAGTGGTGGAGGTTGCAGTGAAATAAAAAGACAATATCAATGCCTCTTGAAAGAGCTATGGAGTTCAGAGTGGTTTAACCAGATGGTTTTAAGGCCCCTTGAAAGAGTGGTGGAGGTAGCAGTGCATTAAAAAGACAATATCAATACCGCTTGGAAGAATGGTGGAGGTTACAGTGGAATAAAAAGACAATATCAATGCCCCTTGGAAGAGCTGTGGAGATCAGAGTCGTTTAACCAGACGGTTTTAATGCCACTTGGAAGAGATGTGGAGGTCACAGTAGCTTAACAAGACTGTTTTAATGAGTATTGGAAGAGTGGTGGAAGTTGCAGTAGATTAAAAAGACAATATCAATGCCCCTTAGAAGAGAGGTGGAAGTCGCAGTGGAATAAAAAGACAATATAAATACCCCTTGAAAGAGTGGTGGAGGATACAGTGGAATAAAAAGACAATATCTATGTCCCGTGGAATAGACATGGACGTTACAGTAGCTAAACAAGATGTTTTTAATGCACCTTGGGAGAGTGGTGGAAGTCGTAGTGGAATAAAAAGACAATATGAATGCCCCTTGAAAGAGTGCTGTAGGTCACAGTGGAGTAAAAAGACAATATCAATGCCTCTTGCAATAGCTGTGGAGTTCAGAGTGGTTTAAATTGACGGTTTTAATGCACCTTGGAAGAGACGTGGAGGTCACAGTAGCTAACAATACGGTTTTAATGCCCCTTGGAAGAGTGGTGGAGGTCGCAGTGGATTAAAAAGACAATATCAATGCCACTTGGAAGAGTGGTGAAGGTCCCAGTGGAATAAAAAGACAATATGAATACCCCTTGAAAAAGTGGTGGAGCTAAAAGTGGAATAAAAAGACAATATCAATGCCCCGCGAAAGAGACGTGTAGGTCACAGTAGCTTAACAAGACGGTTTTAATGCCACTTGGAAGAGAGGTGGAAGTTGCTGTGGAATAAAAGACAATATCAATGCCCCTTGGAAGAGTGCTGGAGGTTACATTGGAATAATAAGACAATATCAATGCCCCTTGCAAGAGCTGTGGAGTTCAGAGTGTTTTAAATTGACGGTTTTAGTGCCCTCTGGAAGGGACGTGGAGGTGACTGAAGCTTAACAAGACGGTTTTAATGCCCCTTGGAAGAGTGGTGGAGGTCGCAGTGGATTAAAAAGACAATATCAATGCCACTTGGAAGAGTGGTGAAGGTCCCAGTGGAATAAAAAGACAATATAAATACCCCTTGGAAGAGTGGTGGAGCTAAAAGTGGAATAAAAAGACAATATTAATGCCCCGCGAAAGAGACGTGTAGGTCACAGTAGCTTAACAAGACGGTTTTAATGCCACTTGGAAGAGAGGTGGAAGTTGCTGTGGAATAAAAGACAATATCAATGCCCCTTGGAAGAGTGCTGGAGGTTACATTGGAATAATAAGACAATATCAATGCCCCTTGCAAGAGCTGTGGAGTTCAGAGTGTTTTAAATTGACGGTTTTAGTGCCCTCTGGAAGGGACGTGGAGGTGACTGAAGCTTAACAAGACGGTTTTAATGCCCCTTGGAAGAGTGGTGGAGGTTGCAGTGGATTAAAAAGACAATATGAATGACCCTTGGAAGAGTGGTGGAGGTCGCAGTGGAATAAAAAGACAATATCAATGCCCATTGAAAGAGTTGTGGAGGTTACAGTGGAATAAAAAGACAATATCAATGACCCTTGGAAGAGTGATGGAGGTTACAGTGGAATAAAAAGACAATATCAATGCCCCTTGGAACAGTGGTGGAGGTTACAGTTAAATAAAAAGACAATATCAATACCCCGTAGAAGAGATGTGTAGGTCACAATAGCTTAACAAGACGGTTTTAATGGCCCTTGGTAGAGTGGTGGAGGTAGCAGTGGATTAAAAAGACAATATCAGTGAGCCTTGAAAGAGTGGTGGAGGTCGCAGTGGAATAAAAAGACATTATCAATGCCCCTTGGAAGAGTGGTGGAGGTCGCATTGGAATAAAAAGACAATATCAATGCCCCTTGGACGAGTGGTGGAGGTTACAGTGGAATAAAAAGACAATTTCAATGCCCCGTGGAAGAGACGTGGAGGTCACAGTAGCTTAACAAGATGGTTTTAATGCCTCTTGGAGGACTGGTGGAGGTCGCAGTGGAATAAAAAAACAATATCAATGCCCCTTGGAAGAGTGGTGGAGGATACAGTGGAATAAAAAGACATTAATAATGCCCCTTGGAAGAGCTGTGGAGTTCAGAGTGGCATAACCAGACAGTTTTAACGGTCCTTGGAAGAGACGTGGAGGTCACAGTAACTTAACAAGACGGTTTTAATGCCACTTGGAAGAGTGGTGGGGGTCACAGTGGAATAAAAAAACAGTATCTCTGCCCCTTGGAAGATTGGTGGAGGTTACAGTGGAATAAAAAGACAATATCAATGCCCCGTGGAAGAGATGTGGAGGTCACTGTATCTTAACAATATGGTTTTAATGCCCCTTGGAAGAGTGGTGGAGTTCGCAGTGGAATAAAAAGACAATGTCAATGCCCCTTGGAAGAGTGGTGGAGGTTTGAGTGGAATAAACTGACAATACAAATGCCCCTTGGAAGAGCTGTGGAGTTCAGAGTGGTTTAATCAGATGGTTTTAATGCCCCTTGGAAGAGAAGTCGACGTCACAGTAGCATAACAAGACGGTTTTAATGCCCCTTGGAAGAGTGGTGGAGTTCGAAGTGGATTAAAAAGACAATATCAATGCACTTTGTAAGAGTGGTGGAGGTCGCAGTGGAAAACAGAGACAATATCAATGCCCCTTGGAAGAGTGGTGGAGGTTACAGTCGAATAAAAAGACAATATCAATGCCTCTTGGAAGAGCTGTGGAGTACAGAGTGGTTAAACCAGACGGTTTAATGCCCCGTGGAAGAGACGTGGAGGTCACAGTAGCTTAACAAGACTGTTTTAATGCCCCTTAGAAGAGTGGTGGAGGTCGCACTGGAATAAAAAGAGAATACCAATTACCCTTGGAAGAGATGTGGAGGTCGCAGTGGAATAAAAAGACAATATCATTGCCTCGTGGAAGAGACTTGGAGGTCACCGTAGCTTAACAAGATGGTTTTAATGGCCCTTGGAAGAGAGGTGGAGATCGCAGTAGAATAAAAAGACAATATCAATGCCCCTTGGAAGAGTGGTGGAGGTTACAGTGGAATAAAAAGACAATATCAATGACCCTTGGAAGAGTGGTGGAGGTAGCAGTGGAATAAAAAGACAATATTAATGCCCCTTGGAAGAGTGATGGAGGTTACAGTGGAATAAAAAGACAATATGAATGTCCCTTGGAAGAGTGGTGGAGTTTACAGTGGAATAAAAAGACAATGTCAATGGCTCTTGCAAGAGCTGTGGAGTTCAGAGTGGTTTAAATTGACGGTTTTAATGCCCCTTGGAAGAGTGGTGGAGGTTACAGTCGAATAAAAAGACAATGTCAATGCCTCTTGGAAGAGCTGTGGAGTTCAGAGTTGTTTAACCAGACGGTTTTAATACCCCTTGGAAGAGACGTGGAGGTCACAGTAGCTTATCAAAATTGTTTTAATGACCCTTGGAAGAGTGGTGGAGTTCGCATTGGATTAAAAAGACAATAACAATGCCCCTTAGTAGAGTGGTGGAGGTCGCAGTGGAATAAAAAGACAATATCAATACCACTTGGAAGAGACGTGGAGGTCGCAGTGGAATAAAAAGACAATATCAATGCCTCGTGGAAAAGACTTGGAGGTCACAGTAGCTTAACAAGATGGTTTTAATGCCCCTTGGAAGAGAGGTGGAGGTCGCAGTGGAATAAAAAGACAATATCAATGCCCCTTGGAAGAGTGGTGGAGGTTACAGTGGAATGAAAAGACAATATTAATGCCTCTTGGAAGAGTGGTGGAGGTCGCAGTAAAATAAAAAGACAATATCAATGCCCCTTGGAAGGGTGGTGGAGGTTACAAGGGAATAAAAAGACAATATCAATGCCCCTTGGAAGAGTTGTGGAGTTCACAGTGGTTTAACCAGAAGGTTTTAAGGCACCGTGGAATAGACGTGGAGGTCACAGAAGCTAAACAAGACGGTTTTAATGCTTCTTGGAAGAGAGATGGAGGTCGCAGTGGATTAAAAAGACAAAATCTATGCCTCTTGGAGGAGTGGTGGAGGTTACAGTGGAATAAAAAGACAATATCAATGCCTCTTGCAAGAGCTGTGGACTTCAGAGTGGTTTAAATTGACGGTTTTAATGCCCCTTGGAAGAGATGTGGAGGTCACAGTAGCTTAACAAGACGGTTTTAATGCCCCTTGGAAGAGTGGTGGAGGTCGCAGTGGATTAAAAATACATTATCAATGCCCCTTGGAAGAGTGGTGGATGTCGCAGTGGAATAAAAAGAAAATATCAAAGCCCCTTAGAAGAGTGGTGGAGGTTACAGTGGAAAAAAAAGACAATAGCAATGTTCCTTGGAAGAGGGGTGAAGGTCGCAGTGGAATAAAAAGACAATATCAATGTCCCTTGGAAGAGGGGTGAAGGTCGCAGTGGATTAAATAGACAATATCAATGCCCCTTGGAAGAGTGGTGGAGGTCGCAGTGGAATAAAAAGACAATATCAATGCCCCGTGTAAGGGACGTGGAGGTAACAGTAGCTTAACAAGACAGTTTTAATGCCCCTTGGAAGATTGGTGGAGGTCGCAGTGGATTAAAAAGACTATCAAATCCCCTTGGAAGAGTGGTGGAGGTCGCAGTGGAAAAAAAAGACAATATCAATGCCCCTTGGAAGAGTGGTGGAGATTACAGTTGAATAAAAAGACAACATCAATGCCTCTTGGAAGAGCTGTGGAGGTCAGAGTGGTTTAACCATGCTGTTTTAATGCCCCTTGGAAGAGATGTGGAGGTCAAAGAAGCTTATCAAGACTGTTTTAAAGCACCTTGGAGTAGTGGTAGAGGTTGCAGTGGATTAAAAAGACAATTTCAATGCCCCTTGGAAGAGTGGTGGAGGTTACAGTGGAATAAATAGACAATATCAATGCCCCTTGTAAGAGTGGTGGAGGTTACAGTGGAATAAAAAGACAATATCAATGCCCCTTGGAAGAGTGGTGGAGGTTACAGTGGAATAAAAAGACAATATCAATGTCCCTTGGAAGAATGGTGGAGGTTACAGTGGAATAAAAATACAATATCAATGCCCCTTGGAAGAGTGGTGGAGGTTCCAATTAAATAAAAAGACAATATCAATGCCCCTTGGAAGAGACGTGGAGGTCACAGTGGAATAAAAAGACAATATTAATGCCCCATGGAAGAGAGGTGGAGGTCGCAGTAAAATAAAAAGAAAATATCAATGCCCCTTGGAAGAGTGTTGGAGGTTAGAGTGGAACAAAAAGACAATATGAATGCCGCTTGGAAGAGCTGTGGAGTTCACAGTGATTTAACCAGAAAGTTTTAATGCACCGTGGAATAGACGTGGAGGTCACAGTAGCTTAACAAGACAGATTCAATGCTTCTTGGAAGAGTGATGGAGGTCGCAGTGGATTAAAAAGACAATATCAATGCCCCTTGGAAGAGTCGTGGTGGTTACAGTGGAAAAAAAAAAAATATCAATGCCCTGTGTAAGAAACTTGGAGGTCACAGTAGCTTAACAAGACGGTTTTAATGCCCCTTGCAAGAGTGGTGGATGTCGAAGATGAATAAAAAGACAATATCAATGCACTTGGAAGAGTGCAGAAGGATACAATGGAATAAAAAGACATTGTCAATGCCCTTTGGAAGAGCTGTGGAGCTCATAGCCGTTTAACAAGACGGTCTTAATGCCCCTTGGAAGAGACTTGGAGGTCACAGTAGCTTAACGAGATGGTTCTAATGCCCCTTGGAAGAGAGGTGGAGATCACAGTGAAATAAAAAGACAATATCAATGACCTTTGGAAGAGCTGTGGAGTACAGAGTGGTTTAACCAAACGGTTTTAGTGCCCCTTGGAAGAGACGTGGAGGTCACAGTAGCTTAACAAGACGGTTTAAATGCCCCTTGGAAGAGTGGTGGAGGTCGCAGTGGATTAAAAAGACAATATCAATGAACCTTGGAAGAGTGGTGGAGGTCGCAGTGGAATAAAAAGACAATATCAATGCCCCTTGGAAGAGTGGTGGAGGTAAAAGTGGAATAAAAAGACAATAATAATGTCCATTGGAAGAACTGTGGAGTTCAGAGTGGTATAACCAGACGGTTTTAACGCTCCTTGGAAGAGACGTGGAGGTCACAGTAACTTAACAAGACGGTTTTAATGCCCCTTGGAAGAGTGGTGGAGGTCGCAGTGGAATAAAAAAACAATATCAATGCCCCTTGGAAGATTGGTGGAGGTTACAGTGGAATAAAAAGACAATATCAATGCCCCATGGAAGAGATGTGGAGGTCACTGTAGCTTAACAATATGGTTTTAATGCCCCTTGGAAGAGTGGTGGAGGTCGCAGTGGAATAAAAAGACAAAATCAATGCCCCTTGGAAGAGTGGTGGAGGTTACAGTGGAATAAAAAGACAATATCAATGCCCCTCGGAAGAGCTGTGGTGTTCAGAGTGGTTTAACCAGACGGTTTTAATGCCCCTTGGAAGAGTGGTGGAGGTCGCAGTGGAATAAAAATACAATATCAATGCCCCTTAGAAGAGAGGTTATAGTCGCAGTGGAATAAAAAGACAATGTCAATGCCACTTGGAAGAGTGGTGGAGGTTACAGTGGAATAAAAAGACAGTATCAATGACCCATGGAAGAGTTGTGGAGGTCACTGTAGCTTAAAAAGATGGTCTTAATGCCCGTGGGAAGAGTGGTGGAGGTCCCAGCGGAATAAATAGACAATGTCAATGCCCCTTGGAAGAGTGGTGGAGGTTAGAGTGGAATAAAAAGACAATACCAGTGCTCCTTGGAAGAGCTGTGAAGTTCAGAGTGGTTTAAATTGACGATTTTAATGCCCCTTGGAAGAGACGTGGAGGTCACAGTGGATTAAAAAGACAATATCAATGCCCCTTGGAAGAGCTGTGGAGTTCAGAGTGGTTTAACCAGACGGTTTTAATGCCCCTTGGAAGAGATGTGGAGGTCACATTAGCTTAACAAGACTGTTTTAATGCCTCTTGGAAGAGTGGTGGAGGTCGCAGTAGATTAAAAAGACAATATCAAGGCCCCTTAGAAAAGAGGTGGTAAGCGCAGTGGAATAAAAAGACAATATCAATACCCCTTGGAAGAGTGGTGGAGGATACAGTGAAATAAAAAGACAATATCAATGCCCCGTGGAATAGACATGGACGTTACAGTAGCTAAACAAGATGTTTTTAATGCACCTTGGGAGAGTGGTGGAAGTCGCAGTGGAATAAAAAGACAATATCAATGCCCCTTGAAAGAGTGCTGTTGGTTACAGTGGAGTAAAAAGACAATATCAATGCCTCTTGCAAGAGCTGTGGAGTTCAGAGTGGTTTAAATTGACGGTTTTAATGCACCTTGGAAGAGACGTGGAGGTCAAAGTAGCTTAACAATACTGTTTTAATGCAGCTTGGAAGAGTGGTGGAGGTTGCAGTGGATTAAAAAGACAATATCAATGCCACTTGGAAGAGTGGTGAAGGTCCCAGTGGAAAAAAAAAGGCAATATCAATGCCCCTTGGAAGAGTGGTGGAGGTTACAGTAGAATAAAAAGACAATATCAATGCCCCGTGAAAGAGTGGTGGAGGTTACAGTTAAATAAAAAGACCATATCAATGACCCGTGGAAGAGATGTGGAGGTCACAGTAGCTTAACAAGACGGTTTTAATGCCCCTTGGAAGAGAGCTGGAAGTTGCAGTTGAATAAAAAGACAATATCAATGCCCCTTGGAAGAGTGCTGGAGGTTATATTGGAATAAAAAGACAATATCATTGCCCCTTGCAAGAGCTGTGAAGTTCAGAGTGGTTGAAATTGACGGTTTTAATGCCCCTTGGAAGGGACGTGGAGGTGACAGTAGCTTAACAAAATGGTTTTAATGCCCCTTTGGAGAGGGGTGGAGGTCGCAGTGGATTAAAAAGACAATATGAATGCCCCTTGGAAGAGTGGTTTAGGTCGCAGTAGAATAAAAAGATAATATCAATGCCCCTTGGAAGAATGGTGGAGGTTACAGTTGAATAAAAAGACAATATCAATGCCCCTTGGAAGAGTGGTGGAGGTTACAGTTAAATAAAAAGACCATATCAATGACCCGTGGAAGAGATGTGGAGGTCACAATAGCTTAACAAGACGGTTTTAATGCACCTTGGAAGAGTGGTGGCGGTCGCAGTGGATTAAAAAGACAAAATCAATGCCCCTTGGAAGAGTGGTGGAGGTTACAGTGGAATAAAAAGACAATATCAATGCCTCTTGCAAGAGCTGTGGAGTTCAGAGTGGTTTAAATTGACGGTTTTACTGCCACTTGGAAGAGACGTGGAGGACACAGTAGCTTAACAAGACGGTTTTAATGACCCTTGGAAGAGGGGTAGAGCTTACAGTCGAATAAAAAGACAATATCAATGCCTCTTGGAAGAGCTTCGGAGTTCAGAGTGGTTTAACCAGACGGTTTTAATGCGCCTTGGAAGAGACGTGGAGGTCACAGTAGCTTATCAAAACTGTTTTAATGTCCCTTGGAAGAGTGGTGGAGGTCACAGTTTAGTAAAAAGACAAAATCAATGCCCCTTAGAAGAGTGGTGGAGATCGCAGTTGAATAAAAAGAAGATATCAATTCCACTTGGAAGAGATATGGAGGTTGCAGTGGAATAAAAAGACATTATCAATGACCCTTGGAAGAGTGGTGGAGGTCGCAGTGGAATAAAAAGACAATATTAATGCCCCTTGGAAAAGTGGCGGAGGTCTCAGTAAAATAAAAAGACAATATCAATGCCCCTTGGAAGAGTGGTGGAGGTCGCAGTGGATTAAAAAAACATTATCGATGCCCCTTGGAAGAGTGGTGGAGGTCGCAGTGGAATAAAAAGAAAATATCAATGCCCCTTAGAAGAGTGGTGGAGGTTACAATGGAAAAAAAAGACAATATCAATGTTCCTTGGAAGAAGAGTGAAGGTCGCAGTAGAATAAAAAGACAATATCAATGTCCCTTGGAAGAGTGGTGGAGGTAGCAGTGGATTAAAAAGACAATATTAATGCCCCTTGGAAGAGTGGTGGAGGTCGCAGTAGAATAAAAAGACAATATCAATGCCCCGTGGAAGGGACGTGGAGGTCAAAGTAGCTTCACAAGACGGTTTTAATGCCCCTTGGAAGAGAGGTGGAGGTCGCAGCTGATTAAAAAGACAATATCAATACCCCTTGGAAGAGTGGTGGAGGTCGCAGTGGAATAAAAAGACAATATCAATGCCGCTTAGAAGAGTGGTGGATGTTACAGTCGAATAAAAAGACAATATCAATGCCTCTTGTAAGAGCTGTGGAGTTCAGGGTGTTTAAACAGACGGTTTTAATGCCCCTTGGAAGAAACGAGGAGGTCACAGTAGCTTAACAAGACTGTTTTAATGGCCCTTGTAAGAGTGGTGGAGATCGTTGTGGATTTAAAAGACAATATCAATGCCCCTTAGAAGAGTGGTGGAGGTCGCAGTGGAATAAAAAGACAATATCAATGCCCCTTGGAAGATTGGTGGAGGTTACAGTGGATTAAAACGACAAAATCAATGCCCCTTGGAAGAGTGGTGGAGGTCACAGTGGAATAAAAAGACAATATCAATGACTCTTGCAAGAGCTGTGGAGTTCAGAGTGGTTTAAATTGCCTGTTTTAATGCCCCTTGGAAGAGACGTGGAGAAGATAGTAGCTTAACAAGATGGTTTTAATGCCCCTTGAAAGAGGGGTGGAGGTTACAGTCGAATAAAACGACAATATCAATGCCTCTTGGAAAAGCTGTGGAGTTCAAAGTGATTTACCCAGACGGTTTTAATGCCCCTTGGAAGAGACGTGGAGGTCATAGTAGCTTATCAAAACTGTTTTAATGCCCCTTGGAAGAGTGGTGGAGGTCACAGTGGATTAAAAAGACAATATCAATGCCCCTTAGAAGAGTGGTGGAGGTCGCAGTGAAATAAAAAGACAATATCAATGCCTCATGGAAGAGACTTGGAGGTCACAGTAGCTTAACAAGATGGTTTTAATGCCCCTTGGAAGAGAGGTGGAGGTCACAGTGGAATAAAAAGACAATATCAATGACCCTTGGAAGAGTGGTGGAGGTCGCAGTGGAATAAAAAGACAATATTAATGCCCCTTGGAAAAGTGGTGGAGGTCGCAGTAAAATAAAAAGACAATATCAATGCCCCTTGGAAGAGTGGTGGAGGTTACAGTGGAATAAAAAGACAATATCAATACCCCTTGGAAGAGCTGTGTAGTTCACAGTGGTTTAACCAGAAGGTTTTAAGGCACAGTGGAATAGACGTGGAGGTCACAGTAGCTAAACAAGACGGTTTTAATGCTTCTTCGAAGAGAGATGGAGGTCGCAGTGGATTAAAAACACAAAACCAATGCCCCTTGGAAGAGTGGTGGAGGTTGCAGTGGAATAAAAAGACAATCTCAATGCCTCTTGCAAGAGCTGTGGAGTTCAGAGTGGTTTAAATTGACGGTTTTAATGCCCCTTGGAAGAGACGTGGAGGTCACAGTAGCTTAAAAGACGGTTTTAATGCCCCTTGGAAGAGTGGTGGAGGTCGCAGTGGATTAAAAAAACATTATCGATGCCCCTTGGAAGAGTGGTGGAGGTCGCAGTGGAAAAAAAAGAAAATATCAATGCCCCTTAGAAGAGTGGTGGAGGTTACAGTGAAAAAAAAAAGACAATATCAATGCTCCTTGGAAGAAGAGTGAAGGTCACAGTGGAATAAAAATACAATATCAATGTCCCTTGGAAGAGTGGTGGAGGTCGCAGTGGAATAAAAAGACAATATCAATGCCCCGTGGAAGGGACGTGGATTTCAAAGTAGCTTCACAAGACGGTTTTAATGCCCCTTGGAAGAGAGGTGGAGGTCGCAGTTGATTAAAAAGACAATATCATTGCCGCTTGGAAGAGTGGTGAATGTTACAGTCGAATAAAAAGACAATATCAATGCCTCTTGTAAGAGCTGTGGAGTTCAGAGTGGTTTAAATTGACGGTTTTAATGCCCTTTGGAAGAAACGAGGAGGACACAGTAGCTTAACAAGACTGTTTTAATGGCCCTTGGAAGAGTGGTGGAGATCGTTGTGGATTTAAAAGACAATATCAATGCCCCATAGAAGAGTGGTGGAGATCGCAGTGGAATAAAAAGACATTATCAATGCCCCTTGGAAGATTGGTGGAGGTTACAGTGGAATAAAAAGACAATATCAATGCCCCTTGGAAGAGTGGTGGAGGTTACAGTGAAATAAAAAGACAATATCAACGCCCTGGGTAAGAAACTTGGAGGTCACAGTAGCTTAACAAGATGGTTTTAATGCCCCTTGGAAGAGTCGTGGACATCGCAGAGGAATAAAAAGACAATATCAATGCACTTGGAAGAGTGGTGAAGGATACAATCGAATAAAATGACAATATCAATGCCTCTTGGAAGAGCTGTGGAGTACAGAATGGTTTAACCAGACGGTTTAATGCCCCTTGGAAGAGACGTGGTGGTCACAGTAGCTTATCAGTACTGTTTTAATGCCCCTTGGAAGAGTGGTGGATGTCGCAGTGGTTTAAAAATACAATATCAATGCCCCTTAGCAGAGTGGTTTTGGTCACAGTGGAATAAAAAGACAATATCAATGCCCCTTGGAAGAGTGGTGGAGGTTACAGTGGAATAAAAAGACAATATCACTGACCCTTGGAAGAGTGGTGGAGGTCGCAGTAGAATAAAAAGACAATATTAATGCCCCTTGGAAGAGTGGTGGTGGTCGCAGTGCATCAAAAAGACAATAACAATACCCCTTGGAAGAATGGTGGAGGTTACAGTAGAATAAAAAGACAATATCAATGCCCCTTGGAAGAGCTGTGGAGTTCAGAGTGGTTTAACCAGACGGTTTTAATGCCCCTTGGAAGAGATGTGGAGGTCACATTAGCTAAACAAGACTGTTTTAATGCCTCTTGGAAGAGTGGTGGAGGTCGCAGTGGATTAAAAAGACAATATCAATGCCCCTTGGAAGAGTGGTGGAGGATACAGTGGAATAAAAAGACAATATCAATGCCCCGTGGAAAAGACATGGACGTTACAGTAGCTAAACAAGGTGTTTTTAATGCACCTTGGGAGAGTGGTGGAAGTCGTAGTGGAATAAAAAGACAATATCAATGCCCCTTGAAAGAGTGCTGTAGGTTACAGTGGAGTAAAAAGACAATATCAATGCCTCTTGCAAGAGCTGTGGAGTTCAGAGTGGTTTAAATTGACGGTTTTAATGCCCCTTGGAAGAGTGGTGGAGGTCGCAGTGGATTAAAAAGACAATATCAATGCCCCTTGGAAGAGTGGTGGAGGTTACAGAGGAATAAAAAGACAATATCAATGCCCCGTGAAAGAGACTTGGATGTCACAGTAGCTTAACAAGACGGTTTTAATGCCCCTTGGAAGAGAGGTGGAAGTTGCAGTGGAATAAAAAGACAATATCAATGCCCCTTGGAAGAGTGCTGGAGGTTATATTGGAATAAAAAGACAATATCAATGCCCCTTGCAAGAGCTGTGAAGTTCAAAGTGGTTTAAATTGACGGTTTTAATGCCCCTTGGATGGGACGTGGAGGTGACAGTAGCTTAACAAGAAGGTTTTAATGCCCCTTGGAAGAGTGGTGGAGGTCGCAGTGAATTAAAAAGATAATATGAATGCTCCTTGGAAGAGTGGTGGAGGTCGCAGTGGAATAAAAAGACAATATCAATGCCCCTTGGAAGAATGGTGGAGGTTACAGTTGAATAAAAAGACAATATCAATGCCCCTTGGCAGAGTGATGGAGGTTACAGTGGAATAAAAAGACAATATCAATGCCCCTTGGAACAGTGGTGGAGGAAACAGTTAAATAAAAAGACAATATCAATGCCCCGTGGAAGAGATGTGGAGGTCACAACAGCTTAACCAGACGGTTTTAATGCCGCTTGGAAGAGACGTGGAGGTCACAGTAGCTTATCAAAACTGTTTTAATTCCCCTTGGAAGAGTGGTGGTGGTCACAGTGGATTAAAAAGACAATATCAATGCCCCTTAGAAGAGTGGTGGAGGTCGCAGTGGAATAAAAAGACAATATCAATTCCACTTGGAAGAGATATGGAGGTCACAGTAGCTTAACAAGATGGTTTAAATGCCCCTTGGAAGAGAGGTTGAGGTCACAGTGGAATAAAGAGACAATATTAATGCCCCTTGGAAAAGTGGTGGAGGTCGCAGTAAAATAAAAAGACAACATCAATGCCCCTTGGAAAAGTCGTGGAGGTTACAGTGGAATAAAAATACAATATCAATGCCCCTTGGAAGAGCTGTGGAGTACACAGTGGTTTAACCAGAAGGTTTTAAGGCACCGTGGAATAGACGTGTAGCTAAACAAGATGGTTTTAATGCTTCTTGGAAGAGAGATGGAGGTCGCAGTGGATTAAAAAGACAAAATCAATGCCCCTTGGAAGAGTGGTGGAGGTTACAGTGGAATAAAAAGACAATCTCAATGCCTCTTGCAAGAGCTGTGGAGTTCAGAGTGGTTTAAATTGACGGTTTTAATGCCCCTTGGAAGAGACGTGGAGGTCACAGTAGCTTAACAAGACGGTTTTAATGCCCCTTGGAAGAGTGGTGGAGGTCGCAGTGGATTAAAAAAACATTATCGATGCCCCTTGGAAGAGTGGTGGAGGTCGCAGTGGAAAAAAAAGAAAATATCAATTCCCCTTAGAAGAGTGGTGGAGGTTACAGTGGAAAAAAAAGACAATATCAATGTTACTTTGAAGAAGAGTGAAGGTCGCAGTGGAATAAAAATACAATATCAATGTCCCTGGGAAGAGTGGTGGAGCTCGCAGTGGAATAAAAAGACAATATCAATGCCCCGTGGAAGGGACGTGGATTTCAAAGTAGCTTCACAAGACGGTTTTAATGCCCCTTGGAAGAGAGGTGGAGGTCGCAGTTGATTAAAAAGACAATATCATTGCCGCTTGGAAGAGTGGTGAATGATACAGTTGAATAAAAAGACAATATCAATGCCTCTTGTAAGAGCTGTGGAGTTCAGAGTGGTTTAAATTGACGGTTTTAATGCCCTTTGGAAGAAACGAGGAGGACACAGTAGCTTAACAAGACTGTTTTAATGGCCCTTGGAAGAGTGGTGGAGATCGTTGTGGATTTAAAAGACAATATCAATGCCCCTTAGAAGAGTGGTGGAGGTCGCAGTGGAATAAAAAGACATTATCAATGCCCCTTGGAAGATTGGTGGAGGTTACAGTGGAATAAAAAGACAATATCAATGCCCCTTGGAAGAGTGGTGGAGGTTACAGTGGAATAAAAAGACAATATCAACGCCCTGGGTAAGAAACTTGGAGGTCACAGTAGAATAAAAAGACAATATCAATGCCCCTTGGAAGAACTGTGGAGTACAGAGTGGTTTAACCAGACGGTTTAATGCCCCTTGGAAGAGACGTGGTGGTCACAGTAGCTTATCAATACTGTTTTAATGCCCCTTGGAAGAGTGGTGGATGTCGCAGTGGTTTAAAAATACAATATCAATGCCCCTTAGAAGAGTGGTGTTGGTCACAGTGGAATAAAAAGACAATATCAATGCCCCTTGGAAGAGTGGTGGAGGTTACAGTGGAATAAAAAGACAATATCACTGACCCTTGGAAGAGTGGTGGAGGTCGCAGTAGAATAAAAAGACAATATTATTGCCCCTTGGAAGAGTGGTGGTGGTCGCAGTGCATCAAAAAGACAATAACAATACCCTTTGGAAGAATGGTGGAGGTTACAGTAGAATAAAAAGACAATATCAATGCCCCTTGGAAGAGCTGTGGAGTTCAGAGTGGTTTAACCAGACGGTTTTAATGCCCCTTGGAAGAGATGTGGAGGTCACATTAGCTTAACAAGACTGTTTTAATGCCTCTTGGAAGAGTGCTGGAGGTCGCAGTGGATTAAAAAGACAATATCAATGCCCCTTGGAAGAGTGGTGGAGGATACAGTGGAATAAAAAGACAATATCAATGCCCCGTGGAAAAGACATGGACGTTACAGTAGCTAAACACGGTGTTTTAAATGCACCTTGGAAGAGTGGTGGAAGTCGTAGTGGAATAAAAAGACAATATCAATGCCCCTTGAAAGAGTGCTGTAGGTTACAGTGGAGTAAAAAGACAATATCAATGCCTCTTGCAAGAGCTGTGGATTTCAGAGTGGTTTAAATTGACGGTTTTAATGCCCCTTGGAAGAGTGGTGGAGGTTACAGAGGAATAAAAAGACAATATCAATGCCCCTTGGAAGAGAGGTGGAGGTTACAGAGGAATAAAAAGACAATATCAATGCCCCGTGAAAGAGACGTGGATGTCACAGTAGCTTAACAAGACGGTTTTAATGCCCCTTGGAAGAGAGGTGGAAGTTGCAGTGGAATAAAAAGACAATATCAGTGCCCCTTGGAAGAGTGCTGGAGGTTATATTGGAATAAAAAGACAATATCAATGCCCCTTGCAAGAGCTGTGAAGTTCAAAGTGGTTTAAATTGACGGTTTTAATGCCCCTTGGATGGGACGTGGAGGTGACAGTAGCTTAACAAGAAGGTTTTAATGCCCCTTGGAAGAGTGGTGGAGGTCGCAGTGGATTAAAAAGATAATATGAATGCTCCTTGGAAGAGTGGTGGAGGTCGCAGTGGAATAAAAAGACAATATCAATGCCCCTTGGAAGAATGGTGGAGGTTACAGTTGAATAAAAAGACAATATCAATGCCCCTTGGCAGAGTGATGGAGGTTACAGTGGAATAAAAAGACAATATCAATGCCCCTTGGAACAGTGGTGGAGGAAACATTTAAATAAAAAGACAATATCAATGCCCCGTGGAAGAGATGTGGAGGTCACAACAGCTTAACCAGACGGTTTTAATGCCGCTTGGAAGAGACGTGGAGGTCACAGTAGCTTATCAAAACTGTTTTAATGCCCCTTGGAAGAGTGGAGGTGGTCACAGTGGATTAAAAAGACAATATCAATGCCCCTTAGAAGAGTGGTGGAGGTCGCAGTGGAATAAAAAGACAATATCAATTCCACTTGGAAGAGATATGGAGGTCGCAGTGGAATAAAAAGACAATATCAATGCCTTGTGGAAGAGACTTGGAGGTCACAGTAGCTTAACAAGATGGTTTAAATGCCCCTTGGAAGAGAGGTTGAGGTCACAGTGGAATAAAGAGACAATATTAATGCCCCTTGGAAAAGTGGTGGAGGTCGCAGTAAAATAAAAAGACAATATCAATGCCCCTTGGAAGAGTGGTGGAGATTACAGTGGAATAAAAAGACAATATCAATGCCCCTTGGAAGAGTGATGGAGGTCGCAGTGGAATAAAAATACAATATTAATGCCCCTTGGAAAAGTGGTGGAGGTCGCAGAAAAATAAAAAGACAATATCAATGCCCCTTGGAAAAGTCGTGGAGGTTACAGTGGAATAAAAATACAATATCAATGCCCCTTGGAAGAGCTGTGGAGTTCACAGTGTTTTAACCAGTAGGTTTTAAGGCACCGTGGAATAGACGTGTAGCTAAACAAGATGGTTTTAATGCTTCTTGGAAGAGAGATGGAGGTCGCAGTGGATTAAAAAGACAAAATCAATGCCCCTTGGAAGAGTGGTGGAGGTTACAGTGGAATAAAAAGACAATCTCAATGCCTCTTGCAAGAGCTGTGGAGTTCAGAGTGGTTTAAATTGACGGTTTTAATGCCCCTTGGAAGAGACGTGGAGGTCACAGTAGCTTAACAAGACGGTTTTAATGCCCCTTGGAAGAGTGGTGGAGGTCGCAGTGGATTAAAAAGACATTATCGATGCCCTTTGGAAGAGTGGTGGAGGTCACAGTGGAATAAAAAGAAAATATCAATGCCCCTTAAAAGAGTGGTGGATGTTACAGTGGAAAAAAAAGACAATATCAATGTTCCTTGGAAGAAGAGTGAAGGTCGCAGTGGAATAAAAATACAATATCAATGTCCCTTGGAAGAGTGGTGGAGGTCGCAGTGGATTAAAAAGACAATATCAATGCCCCTTGGAAGAGTGGTGGAGGTCGCAGTGGAATAAAAAGACAATTTCAATGCCCCGCGGAAGGGACGTGGAGGTCACAGTAGCTTAACAAGACAGTTTTAATGCCCCTTGGAAGAGTGGTGGAGGTCGCAGTGGAAAAAAAAGACAATATCAATGCCCCTTGGAAGAGTGGTGGAGGCTACAGTTGAATAAAAAGACAATATCATTGCCTCTTGGAAGAGCTGTGGAGTTCAGAGTGGTTTAACCATGAGGTTTTAATGCCCCTTGGAAGAGACGTGGAGGTCACAGAAGCTTATCAAGACTGTTTTAAAGCCCCTTGGAAGAGTGGTAGAGGTCGCAGTGGATTAAAAAGACAACATCAATGCCCCTTGAAAGAGTGGTGGAGGTTACAGTGAAATAAAAAGACAATATGAATGCCCCTTGGAAGAGTGGTGGAGGTTACAGTGGAATAAAAAGACAATATCAATGTGTAGCATCGGCGTCTCTGCCCCGTACTAGGCAGAGGCGCCGTCCCTCTCACCTCCCCGCTCCTGGCGCGGCGTCCTCCAGCGCTTCTCTCCCCGCTGCTTCCGGCACGCGCTCCTTCCCCGGAAGTGTGCTTAGGGCGCGCGCGCGCGCGCTCCCCCTCTCTTAAAGGGACCGCGCGCGCCGTCCTAAGGAGTCCCCGGCCAATTGCCGGAGGACCTCCCATATTTAAGGCACCTCCTCCAAAATGGAGGTGCCCGAGCAATGTTGTTGCAAAGCCTTCACTCTTCTTCAGCCCTCAGGTCCCGTTACCAGTTACCAGCCAGTCACCTGCCAGATTCCTGCTTGTTACCTGCCAGTCACCTGCCGGATTCCTGCCTGTTACCTGCCAGTTACCTGCCTGATTCCTGCTTGATACCTGCCTGATATCCGTTTACCTGCTTGCAAGCCTGCGGTCCGACCGTCTGCTTTCCTACACCTGTCAGTCTGTCTATGGACCAGCCTGCTCGCTCACCTGGGAGCGCTCATCTGCTACCTGCCTGCTAGCCTACTTGGAGGCTCCGCCGTCACTTGCCGTGACCACCTGCCTGTCCAGAGACTCTCGCCTGCTCACCTGGGAGCGCTCATCTGCTACCTGTCTGCTAGCCTACCTGGAGGCTCTGCCGTCACTTGCCGTGACCACCTGCCTGTCCAGAGACTCTTGCCTGCTCACCTGGGAGCGCTCACCTGCTACCTGTCTGCTAGCCTACCTGGAGGCTCTGCCGTCACTTGCCGTGACCACCTGCCCGTCCAGAGACTCTCGCCCGCTCACCTGGGAGCGCTCACAAGCCACCTGTCTGCTGTCCTTCTACCCAGAGACTGTCCCTGTCACTTGCCGTGAGTACCCGTCCTTTTACCCAGAGACTGTCCCTGTCACTTGCCGTGACTACCTGCCCCTCTACCCAGAGACTGTCCCTGTCACTTGCCGTGACTACCTGCCCGTCTTCCCTGGGAGCCACCCGCTTCCTTACATGGACTGCCCCCTTGTATAGTTGCACAGAGGTTCCACCTCCCAGACCCGTTACAGTTTGCTCGGGCCATGGAACCCGGTGGCCCCCAGATCTCCGATCTGCACCAGGAAGTCTTACGTCAGAAAACTCAGCAGGAGGTGGTACTGTCCTATCTACGGTCTGTTAACTCTCGTCTAGGCGCATTGTGTGACTTGTCTATGTCTACCTCTGGTCCAGCCGTGCCCATTCCTGCGGTACCGCAATCCAGTCCCTTCATGGTACCCGACTATGGACCTCGGCTTCTGGCACCTCCACGCTTTGCCGGCGAACCTACTTTAGCTCGGGGTTTCATAAACCAGTGCACCCTGCACTTTGAGCTATTGGCATACCAGTTCATCTCCGACCGAGCCAAGGTGGCCTTCATCATGTCCCATCTTACTGGGGAGGCACTGGCATGGCTAAATCCCCTGTGGGAGAGAGGGGATCCCCTGGTGTCCGACCTGCCGTCTTTCCTCGCTACTTTCCGGAAAGTCTTCGATGAACCTGGACGGAAAACCTCTTCTGCCTCCTCACTGCTATGTCTCCGCCAAGGGAGTCTCACCGTGGGCCAATATGCCATATGGTTCCGCACCCTCGCTTCTGAGCTTGCCTGGGAAAATGAGGCTCTGGTGTCCGTCTTCTGGGAGGGTCTTTCCGGTCGGATTAAAGACGAGTTAGCTGGTCGGGACATTCCTACCACTCTGGATGACCTGGTGTCACTAGCTACCCGGATTGGCATCCGGTTCCAAGAACGTGCCAAAGAGACTACCTGGGAGAAAGACTTTTCTTGCTCTGCTCCTACTTCCCTGAGACCTGCCTCTCAATCAGTCACTCCGCGGGCGCCCTCGCCTGAACCTATGCAGATCGACCAGACCAAGATGGTCAAATCTTGCCAAGAATCTCGCCGAGCCGAGGGAAGCTGTTTCTATTGTGGCAGTATGGAGCACTTCATCCGTTCCTGCCCAGAGAAGCCGGGAAACGCCAGTGTCTAGGACCGCTCGGAGAGGTCGTCCTAGACAAAAGTAAGCCCTCTCCGTCTCTGACTTTACCGGTCTCTATTGCTTGAGGAGAAAACCGTCACTTTGAACTTGCCCACCTGGATTCTGGAGCTGCTGGAAACCTCATCTCCCAGTCTCTGGTAGAGAGATACCGTATTCCCACCAAGTCCCTGGCTGAACCATTATCAGTCGCCTCAGTGGATGGAAGACTTCTCTCGGAGACCATCCTGCTCGTCACTGAACCCATAACCCTGCAGGTGGGAATGCTGCACTCTGAGGAAATCTCATTCCATGTGTTGTCCGGACTTTCTCACTCCCTGTTGCTAGGTCTACCTTGGCTCCAGACACACGAACCCGTATTGAACTGGCGATCCGGTGAAGTACTCCGATGGGGTCCAGACTGCCATAGGACCTGCCTGGTTCCGGTCTGCCCAGTTCACCCTCCGCCTACTCCAGCTAATTTACCAGGTCTCCTGGCTCCTTACTGGCCCTATGAGGACGTCTTCGGTAAGAAGGAAGCAGAGACGTTGCCACCCCATAGGCCATATGACTGCCCGATCGACCTGGTACCTGGCACCACTCCTCCCCGTGGGCGTATCTACCCGTTGTCTGCAGCCGAGACCCGGGCCATGTCTGAGTACATTGAAGAGAATCTGGCTAGGGGATTTATCTGAAAATCTACCTCCCCGGCTGAAGCCGGATTCTTCTTTGTCAAAAAGAAAGACGGCTCGCTACGCCCCTGTATTGACTATAGAGGACTCAATCAGATCACGGTTAAAAATAAATACCCCCTTCCGCTCATCTCTGAGTTATTTGATCGTCTTAAAGGCGCCAGGATCTTCTCCAAGCTGGATCTACGTGGAGCTTATAACCTGGTCCGTATCCGTCAGGGAGACGAGTGGAAAACAGCATTTAATACCCGGGACGGACACTATGAGTACCGTGTGATGCCCTTCGGTCTCTGCAATGCTCGCGCCGTCTTCCAAGAACTGGTCAACGACATCTTCCGTGACCTTCTTTACTCCTGCGTGGTGGTATACCTGGACGACATCTTGGTCTTCTCTCCGGATCTTCCCACACACCGGAGGGATGTTTGTCAGGTCCTGCTTAGGCTCAGGCAGAACCATCTCTATGCTAAATACGAGAAGTGCCTTTTTGAGCAGACCTCTCTTCCTTTCTTGGGCTATGTTATCTCCCAGACAGGCTTGCGAATGGATCCCGAGAAGCTCTCTGCTGTCCTAAAGTGGCCCCGTCCGGAGGGCTTGAAGGCGATACAGCGATTCCTGGGCTTCGCTAATTACTATCGTCTCTTCATTCCTCAATTCTCGTCACGGACTGCGCCCATATCTGCGCTCACCCGTAAGGGAGCAAATCCCAAGGTATGGTCATCCGAAGCTGAGGAGGCCTTCCTTTCCCTGAAACAAGCCTTCTCCTCTGCCCCTGTGCTGCACCGTCCGGACTGCAACAAACAGTTCTACCTGGAGGTCGATGCCTCTTCCTCTGGAGCCGGAGCGGTGCTCACCCAGAAGTCTTCCTCCGGGAGAATGGTAACCTGTGGCTTTTTCTCTAAAATCTTCTCCTTCTCTGAGCGCAATTACTCCATAGGAGACCGAGAACTGCTTGCCGTTAAATTGGCGCTGGAGGAGTGGCGTTACCTGCTTGAAGGGGCTCTATACCCGGTGATCATCTATACGGATCACAAGAACCTGGCATATCTCCAAAATGCCCAGAGACTTAATCCACGTCAAGCCCGGTGGTCTTTGTTCTTTGCCCGCTTCGATTTCATCCTTCATTTCCGCCCGGCGGACAAAAATGTCAAAGCTGATGCCTTGTCCCGATCCTTCCTGTCCTCCGACCAAGAGGAGGAGCCTATGCACATTATCGACCCCTCCAAGGTGATGAATGTGGCCCCCTTGGATTTGACTCGTCTTGCACCCGGCAAGACGTTCGTGGCGCCTCCAGACCGTGAGAGGGTTCTTCGCTGGGGTCATTCTTCTAAACTAGCTGGCCATGCCGGCCAAAAGAAGACCTTCCTACTCATTTCCCAGCATTACTGGTGGTCTACCCTGTGTAAGGATGTGGTAGACTTCGTCTCTGCCTGTTCATCTTGTGGCCGCAACAAAATTCCCAGACACTTACCAGCTGGTCATCTCCTGCCGCTTCCCATACCTGTTGCCCCGTGGCAACACATCGCTATGGACTTCATTACCGATCTTCCTGTCTCTGCCGGGTGTACTGTCATTTGGGTGGTTGCGGACCGCTTCTCTAAAATGGCCCACTTCATTCCCCTGCCTGGTCTTCCGTCTGCACCTGAGCTGGCTAAGGACTTTATTCGCCATATCTTCCGTCTCCATGGCCTACCCCTCCACATCGTGTCGGATCGAGGGGTTCAGTTTACCTCACGCTTCTGGAGAGCCACATGTAAACTGCTGGACGTCACCCTGGACTTCTCCTCCGCTTACCACCCTCAGTCCAATGGTCAAGTGGAGCGGATCAATCAGATCCTTACCAGCTATCTCCGGCACTTTGTTAATGCCCACCATTCTGATTGGGTGGACATCCTTCCTTGGGCCGAGTTCTCTTATAATAACCACGAGAGCGAATCCTCTTCCAAGTCCCCGTTCTTTATTGTCTATGGCCAGCACCTCCGGATTCCGCTCCCTGTCTCCGTTTCTGTGGACAACCCTGCTGCGGAGTCTCTTGTCAGCGAATTTTCTACTTTTTGGGAGAGTACCAGGTCCGCTCTTCTTCTGTCCTCTGAGCGGATGAAGAGATATGCTGATAAGAGACGTCTGGATCCGCCTCAATTCCGTCCGGGAGACAAGGTTTGGCTCTCGTCCAAACATGTGCGGCTCAAAGTACCCTCCTTCAAGTTGGGCCCTCGATTCATCGGTCCCTTCGAAGTCCTCAGGCAAATTAACCCTGTGGCCTACAAATTAAAACTCCCGGCCACCCTTCGGATTCCCAACTCCTTCCACGTATCTCTCCTCAAACCCGTTGTCTTTAACTCTTTTTCCAATAATCCAGGTGCCCCTCCTGCTCCGGTTTCCGCTGATGACGTCTTTGAGGTAGAGAGTATTCTGGCCTCCAAGAGGGTAAGAGGAAAGACCTTTTTTCTGGTAGATTGGAAGGTGTTTGGTCCTGAGGAGAGAACTTGGGAACCCAGGGAGAACATCAACGCCCCGCTTCTCCTTGAAAAATTTCTTTCTGGCCAAAAAAAGAGGGGGCCTAAAGGGGGGGTACTGTAGCATCGGCGTCTCTGCCCCGTACTAGGCAGAGACGCCGTCCCTCTCACCTCCCCGCTCCTGGCGCGGCGTCCTCCAGCGCTTCTCTCCCCGCTGCTTCCGGCACGCGCTCCTTCCCCGGCAGTGTGCTTAGGGCGCGCGCGCGCGCGCGCGCTCCCCCTCTCTTAAAGGGACCGCGCGCGCCGTCCTAAGGAGTCCCCGGCCAATTGCCGGAGGACCTCCCATATTTAAGGCACCTCCTCCAAAATGGAGGTGCCCGAGCAATGTTGTTGCAAAGCCTTCACTCTGCTTCAGCCCTCAGGTCCCGTTACCAGTTACCAGCCAGTCACCTGCCAGATTCCTGCTGGTTACCTGCCAGTCACCTGCCGGATTCCTGCCTGTTACCTGCCTGATTCCTGCTTGATACCTGCCTGATATCCGTTTACCTGCTTGCAAGCCTGCGGTCCGACGGTCTGCTTTCCTACACCTGTCAGTCTGTCTATGGACCAGCCTGCTCGCTCACCTGGGAGCGCTCATCTGCTACCTGCCTGCTAGCCTACCTGGAGGCTCCGCCGTCACTTGCCGTGACCACCTGCCTGTCCAGAGACTCTCGCCTGCTCACCTGGGAGCGCTCATCTGCTACCTGTCTGCTAGCCTACCTGGAGGCTCTGCCGTCACTTGCCGTGACCACCTGCCTGTCCAGAGACTCTTGCCTGCTCACCTGGGAGCGCTCACCTGCTACCTGTCTGCTAGCCTACCTGGAGGCTCTGCCGTCACTTGCCGTGACCACCTGCCCGTCCAGAGACTCTCGCCCGCTCACCTGGGAGCGCTCACCAGCCACCTGCCTGCTGTCCTTTTACCCCGAGACTGTCCCTGTCACTTGCCGTGACTACCTGCCCCTCTAGCCAGAGACTGTCCCTGTCACTTGCCGTGACTACCTGCCCGTCTTTCCTGGGAGCCACCCGCTTCCTTACATGGACTGCCCCCTTGTATAGCTGCACAGAGGTTCCACCTCCCAGACCCGTTACACAATGTCCCTTGGAAGAATGGTGGAGGTTCCAGTGGAATAAAAAGACAATATCAATGCCCCTTGGAAGAGTGGTGGAGGTTCCAATTAAATAAAAAGACAGTATCAATGCCCCTTGGAAGAGACGTGGAGGTCACAGTGGAATAAAAAGACAATATTAATGCCCCTTGGAAGAGTGGAGGAGGTCGCAGTAAAATAAAAAGACAATATCAATGCCCCTTGGAAGAGTGGTGGAGGTTAGAGTGGAATAAAAAGACAATATCAATGCCCCATGGAAGAGCTGTGGAGTACACAGTGGTTTAACCACTTCGCACCAGAGCCTGTTTTTGCCTTCGTGACCGGGCCAATTTTTTCAATTCTGACCACTGTCAGTTTATGAAGTAATTACTCTGGAACGCTTCAACGGATCCCCCTGATTCTGAGATTTTTTTTTCGTGACATATTGTACTTCATGATAGTCGTAAAATTTCTTCGATATCCCTTGCGTTTATTTGTGAAAAAATCGGAAATTTGGCGAAAATTTTGAAAATTTTGCAATTTTCAAACTTTGAATTTTCATGCCCTTAAATCAGAGAGATATGTCACACAATATAGTTAATAAATAACATTTCCCACATGTCTACTTTACATCAGCACAATTTTGGAACCAAAATTTTTTTTGTTAGGGAGCTATAAGGGTTAAAAGTTGACCAGCGATTTCTCATTTTTCCAACAAAATTTACAAAAACATTTTTTTAGGGACCACATCATATTTGAAGTCACTTTGAGGGGTCTTTATGACAGAAAATACCCAAAAGTGACACCATTCTAAAAACTGCACCCCTCAAGGTGCTCAAAACCACATTCAAGAACTTTATTAACCCTTCAGGTGCTTCACAGAAATTTTTGGAATGTGGAAGAAAAAAATTGACATTTAACTTTTTTCACCAAAATGTTAATTTAGACCCAATTTTTTTATTTTCACAGGTGTAACAGGAAAAATTGGAACCCAAAATTTTTTGTGCAATTTCTCTTGAGCGCGCTGATACCCCATATGTGAGGGAAAACTACTGTTTGGGCGCACTGCAGGGTTCGGAAGGGAAGGAGCGCCATTAGACTTTTTGAATGTAAAATTTGTCTGAATAATTAACAGACACCATGTTGCGTTTGGAGAGCTCCTGATGTACCTAAACAGTGTAAACCCACCCATAAGTGACACCATTTTGGAAACTAGACGCCTTAGGGAACTTATCCAGATGTGTGGTGAGCACCTTGAACCCCCAGGTGCTTCACAGAAGTTTATAATATTGAGCTGTAAAAATAAAATTTTCACATTTTTCCCACAAAAACGTTTTTCATCCCTTAAGTTTGCATTATCATAAGGGTAATAGGAAAAATCGCACCATGAAATTTGTTGTGCAATTTCTCCTGAACATTCTGATACCCCATATGTGGAGGCAAACCACTGTTTGGGCGCACGGCAGGGTTTGGAATGGAAGGAGCACCATTTCACTTTTTGAATGTAAAATTTGTTTGGATAATTAGCGGATGCCATGTTGCATTTGGGGAGCCCCTGATGTGCCTAAACAGTGGAAACCCCCCACAAGTGACACCATTTTGGAAACTAGACCCCTTAGTGAACTTATCTAGATGTGTGGTGAGCACCTTGCACCCTCAGCCGCTTCACAGAAGTTTATAATATTGAGCCGTAAAAATAAAATTTTCACATTTTTCCCACAAAAAATGTTTTTCATTCCCTAATTTTGCATTATCATAAGGGTAACAGGATAAATTGCACCATGAAATTTGTTGTGCAATTTCTCCTGAGTACGCCGATACCCCATATGTGGGGGACAACCACTGCTTTGGTGTACGGCAGGGTTCGGAAGAGAAAGCAGCGCTATGTTGGCTGGGATAGGTTGCAGACACCATGTCACATTTGAAGAGTCGCTGACATGCCGAAACAGCAGAAACCCCCACAAGTGACCCCATTTTGTAAACTACACCTCTCAAGGAATTCATCTAGGGAAGTAGTGAGTATTTTTTAATTTTTAAATTTAAACCATTGGGCAGTGAAAAAAGCATAATTATATTTTTACCACAAAAAAATGTTTTACCCTCAGATTTTACATTTTCACACAGGGCAATGGGTAAAAATGGTGCCGAAATGTGTCACACAATTTCTTCTAAAAGTGTCAATACCCCATATGTGGCTGTATCGTACCGCTCAGCCATACGGCGAGATCTGGGGGGGACGGAGTGCTATTTGACAATTGGAGAACAAATTATTGTAGAATAGGCATTTGGATTTGGGAGCACAAAATTTTCTGAATTTCTTTTGGGGGGCAAGGGCAATTTCGCTTTTCCAGAGCCTTTCTGCTACCAGTAACTTGGAAGTCCCTTATTTTTTTAACAGATGACGGACCTGAGTGGGGACTAGCTTTTTTTGAGGACTGAGTTGAAGCTTTTATTGGGAACATTTTACGTAACATTTATCCGGCGCTCTAGGCTGAGCACTTACATCGGGGTTTCCATCTGAATTTCCAAGTGATGTAATTCAGATGAAACCCCTGCGGGATCCATTCACTGTAATGAGGCAGCAGAGTTACTCTGGACTCCATCTGGCCTCTGTTTAGCGGTGTCCTTTTTTTCAGAAGTGCACAAAACTGTGGCCAACCGCACTTTTATGCACACCTAAAAAAACTGACACCGTGGGATCCCTGGCCAGACGGCATCCACAGTGCCTATATCTGCCTCATTACAGGGAATGTTCCGTCATGGGTTCCGTCTGAATCACATATTTCAGAGATTTACACAGAAACTCTGGGGTAAGTGCTCAGTGCAGAGCGCAGGATAAATGTAAGGCTCTGCGCCTTACTGCGATCTTTGGGAGACATAATAAACTAATCACTAGCAGGTGAAGAATTGGTTTTATTTATTTTTTACGCCATTCCTAGTGTGATATAACTGATTAGATTACTTTATTCTTCGGGTCGGTGCGATTACAGAGATACCAGATTTATATCGGGTTTTTATGACTGACAGCTGTCACACACTAAAAGACGCTTTTTTTTGCAAAATCTAGTTTTTGCATCGCCATATTTTGAGAGCTATAATTTTTCCAGATTTTGGCTGACAGAGTCATGTGATGGCTTGTTTTTTGCGGGACGAGTTGACATTTTTATTAGTACCATTTTTGGGTACGTGACATTTTTTGATCGCTTTCTATTCCGTTTTTTGGAAGGTAAAATTAACAAAAACCAACAATTCAGGAATTGTTTTTTGTGGGTTTTTTTTATGCCGTTCTGCGTGTGGTAAAAGTGATCAGGCAGCGTTATTCTTCGGGTTAGTACGTTTACAGCGATACTACACTTACTGTATATTTTTTAATGTTTTGGCGCTTTTACACAATAAAACCATTTTATAGAAAAAATATTTTTTTTGCATTGCTTTAATCTGAGAGGTATAACTTTTTTATTTTTCGGCTGATGGAGCTGTATGGTGGCTTGTTTTATGCGGAACAAGATGACATTTTCAGTGGTACCATTTTTATTTCCATTTTGCTTTATGATCGCATTTTTTTCCACTTTTTGTTTGGCGATATGAGGAAAAAGCATAGTTTTTTGCTCCGTTTTTTATTTATTTTTATTACGGTGTGCACAGAAGGAGTTAATTAGTGTGACAGTTTTATAGCTCGGGTTGTTTTGGACGCGGTGATACCAAATATGTGTACTTTTTTCATTTTTGCATGAATATACGGATTTATCGGTTTAATATTTTATTTATTTATTTTTATTTATTTTGTAATTTTTTTTAACAGTTTAAAAACATTTTTTTTTACTTTTTTTTACATTTTTACTTAGTCCCTGTATGGGACATTAATTTTTATTTTTCTGATCACTGATCTCATGTAATGTAATAGACATGTATTACATTACATGAGATCTTCCCAGACTGTTTCACAGTCAGTCTCCTGCCTGGCTTCAGCTGCAGGCTGAGCCAGGCAGGACACCATATATGGCAGATCTAGAGGCAGTCATGTGACCTCCAGCTGCCATAGCAACGTCAGGTCCTGGAAGGTATAAGGGGGCCGTCGGAGAGGTAAGTGGACGACCTCCTCTCCTCCTGTTGTCTTCTATATGACGCGATCACTATAGATCGCGGCATATAGAAGACAGCAAAGGGTTAACATCACTGGGACCTGATCCAATCAGGTCCCGATGATGTTCCCTGTCAGAGCTATCGCTCTGCACCGCTCCCGCAGCGCTTGCAAGACCCTGAGGGTCCTGAGCGGTGCGGGACCACCCACCGTTTTTAAACGTCCGCACTGCACAGAGCCCAGGCAGCTCGGACGTTTATCTACAGTGGGCGGTCGGGAAGCGGATAACCAGAAAGTTTTAATGCACCGTGGAATAGATGTGGAGGTCACAGTAGCTTAACAAGATGGTTTCAATGCTTCTTGGAAGAGTGTTGGAGGTCGCAGTGCATTAAAAAGACAATATCAATGCCCCTTGGAAGAGTGGTGGAGGTTACAGTGGAATAAAAAGACAATATCAATGCCCTGTGTAAGAAACTTGGAGGTCACAGTAGCTTAACAAGACGGTTTTAATGCCCCTTGGAAGAGTCGTGGACGTCGCAGAGGAATAAAAAGACAATATCAATGCACTTGGAAGAGTGGTGGAGGTTACAGTGGAATAAAAACACAATATCAATGCCCCGTGGAAGAGACGTGGACATCACAGTAGCTTAACAAGATGATTTTAATGCACCTTGTCAGAGTGGTGGAGGTCGCAGTGGAATAAAAAGACAATAACAATGCCCTGTGGAAGAGACGTGGAGGTCACAGTAGCTGAACAAGACGGTTTTAATGCCCCTTAGAACAGTGGTGGAGGTTACAGTGGAATAAAAGATAATATCAATGCCCTTTGGAAGAGTGGCGGAGGTCGCAGTGGAATAAAAAGACAATATCAATGCCCCTTGGAAGAGTGGTGGAGGTCGCAGTGGAATAACCTCACTGGTACATGCTCTGCATAACTACTATGCTTGCTGTGTCTGCTGTAATCTAATGCTCTGCTTTGCTGATTCACCTCACTGGTACATGCTCTGCATAACTTCTCTGCTTTATCTGTCCCACTCCATTCAATACCCACATATGTCTGTCCCTTCCCCACTATAGATCGTATCTGATTTTTAGAGGTGCTAAATTGCAGAGACTAGAGTCCTAGCTCTGTGTTTGATCACCCAGCCATCTCCTGGTGAGACGACCAGCTGCTAATTTAGCCATATGCAGCTCCCACAATGCCCTTCACCTGATAGTTTAATGTGCCCTATATATTTAGAAGCTCTGTAAGGGGTGCACGCGTCTTCTTGTGCAAAGTGGCTTCGGAGATAAGTTGCAGTTATTTCAGAGGCAGTTAGTCAGGGCAGGAGTCAGGTAACCAACACATTGACCACTTACTCTCTTTTAACTATGTTTCTGTTAGCTCTCACTTTTTCCTCTATAGTCCTCCACTTTCTAGTAACCCCTCAAATCCCTACACCTAGTAAGAAACTCTTCATCTCTCCCTCCATCCTCCCCATTCATCTCACCTCCTCCTCCAAATTATTCCTAAACATTCAATCCTGGATCTCCAAACACAGAGAGCCACCTCATGCTCTCTCTTGCTCCCACCTGCTAACACTTTCTCTGCTCCTCCTCACTGCTGGAGATATCTCTCCAAATCCTGGTCCTCCTCGCCATATCCCCACAGTTACTTCTTCCTCCTATCCACGACCTTCCACAAACTGTCGCAACCCTTCTAAGCTCATACCCATCCAACCAATCCCCACTCCCTTAGTTGCTCTAACAGGAGCTCTATGGAACGCTCGCTCTGTCTGCAACAAACTTTCCTTCATCCACGATCTTTTCATTACAAACAAACTTTCCTTCCTCGCCATCACTGAAACCTGGCTCACCCCCTCTGACACAGCCTCCCCAGCTGCACTTTCATATGGCGGATTCCACCTTTCCCACACCCCCAGCCTCAACGGAAAACATGGCGGAGGCGTAGTTTTTCTCCTATCAGAACACTGCGCTTTCACCCAAATCCCACTGCCACCCTCCGTTACACTCCCCTCTTTTGAGGTGCACTGTGTGCGCATCTATTCCCCCTCCAACCTCCAAATGGCCGTCGTTAACCGACCCCCAGGGCAAGCCACCACCTTCTTAGACCACTTCACCACCTGGCTGCTTCACTTCCTCTCCACTGACATCCCCACTATCATAATGGGTGACTTCAACATCCCCATTAACACTTCCCACTCTTCTGTCTCTAAGTTCCTATCTCTCACTTCCTCCTTCGGACTCACTCAATGGTCTTCCACACCCACCCACAAAGATGGCCACACACTGGACCTCATCTTCACCCACCTCTGTTCCCTATCTAACCTCTCTAACTCACGTCTCACTCTCTCTGATCACAGCCTACTTACATTCTCTTCTCTCTCCTCCCCGGGGCAACAATCCCCACTCCACAAACTTGCATACCCTCGCAGAAATCTCAAACACCTTGACTTACACTCACTCTCTGAATACCTCCTCCCTCTTACAGACATAAATTCCTTACACGATGCAGATGTTGCTGCTGCTTCATATAACACCACAATAGCTGCAGCTCTAGACTCGATCGCCCCTCTCACACACACCACATCTCTCACATTCAACAGGCAACCCTGGCACACTAAACTTACTAAAGAACTGCGCCGGGACTCCAGGGTTGCGGAGCGGAGATGGAAAAGGTCTCACTCCATCGAGCACTTCATCGCATTCAAGCAATCCCTCACTAATTTCAAGTCCGCACTCACTACAGCAAAACAAACCTACTTCTCATCTCTCATATCCTCCCTATCTCACAACCCTAAACAGCTATTTAACACTTTCAACTCTCTCCTTCGTCCCCCAGCACCTCCTCCCTCTTCTCTCATCTCAGCCGACGACTTTGCCTCATTCTTCAAACAGAAGATTGACACCATCAGACAAAACTTTTGCCTAAAGTCCACACAACCCCTCCTCATAATATACCACAAAAAGAACCAGACTTTGATATAAATCATGCAAACTCCTTATTAAGCATTTTACTTAGAAAGACAGAATAATTACACATGCAGCAATTTTTGTGAAAAAGTATAAATCCATTTATTTTACATATATGCTGACAAACAATTAAAAACAGTTATTTAGCAGACAGTGAGCCATAGTAAATAATGAACCGATCAATTGGGGTGGTTTGCAGGTTTACAAGTGTATATCCTGAGTGGCATTAACATCAATCAAATCACATTGCAGTAAACAGTTTAACACCAGTCTTTTTAGTAATCAGAAGGGCTTTATCTTCCCCTCTCCACGGGAGGTGGCAAACAGCAGGCAGAGAAAACACAAGTCACAGTTTAACAGCACGCCATTATATATATATATATATACCTCAGTCTATGCCTCAAGTGCAATCATAAATGCAGGCTGCAGACTATCAGTGCTCATGTACCCAGTACACAGTTACCCTGTGCTGAAATCTCAGACCCCAGTTAGTGTCACCTCACTGAATCAAGCAAGAATATCTCATTTTGTGGTGTTAGCAGTGTCAAATCATGTGTTACATGCTATTACCAGTCAGGAAAGCTGTTAGGACCCACTTACCACGTGACCCCTGGCCCCAATGCGCATTTCGCACTAGCTTCCTCAAGGGGGCGTGGCTACAGGCTCAGCCAATCACTCTTTTATGTCGGGCTAAGAGATCACGTGCTTCAATCTGTCCAATGCCGATTAGAAGGCGGCGCATGCATTCAGCCCCTCCTACCGTCCCCCCACCGTCCCTTGCTCCTCAACCACGCATGTCTGGACATCAGGATTAAGTCACCTGCGTCCAGCATGGATACTGACAGTGATGGACGGTGGAGAGGGAGGGGGGCGCAAGGCACGCGCACCTAATCAGGAACAGGAGAGAGAGAGCACTGTAAACAAAGGTTAACCCTATAGAGTCTGTTTTGGAGCCGAGTGCCAGAAAATCAGATCTTAAAGGAGAACACACAGATAATCTCTACAGAACACTCCTCAATCTGCTTATTACATTTTCAAATGTCAATGTGCAGACCGGCATGACATGAATCTTGCAGAACCCAAAACCTTATAAATTAACCCCTTTTTTAGTAAACTTCATTGTTACATTACCTACTGGGCTTCTGCAAAACAATGTCTGCCAGTCTGCACTCACATAGTTCCTTCAAATAGGAGTCATGCAGACTTTATATGGAATGTCAGTTTCTTTAGTGTTGTGTCTTTCATATTCAACATGTGGAATCATCAGAATGAATCGACATTCGGCCTGAAAATAACAAGGGCAATTTGATTAGAGCCCGAATATACATAAAATGAGAGAATGTGCTCAGAAAAGACAAACAGGTTAAAAAATATTTTTTTTAAAATAAAATGGTTTTGTTAAAAACCAAGGCAATTTTCATAAGTTTCAATTGACCAAAGGGCGCTGCTGATGCGGAGCGTTCTAATAGAACATGGGCCCTCACCACCTGCGAACTTGACCCAATCCCATCCCACCTCATCACTAACCTTACCACAGTCTTCATCCCAACCCTAACTCACCTCTTCAATCTGTCACTAACAACCGGTGTCTTCCCCTCATGTTTCAAACATGCCGCAATCACACCCATCCTCAAAAAGCCCTCCCTTGACCCTTCCTCTCTGACTAGCTACCGCCCCATATCACTCCTCCCCTTTGCCTCAAAACTACTAGAACAACATGTCCACTTTGAACTGTCCTCCCACCTCTCCTCCTGCTCCCTCTTCGACCGCCTGCAATCTGGCTTCAGACCGCATCACTCGACTGAAACTGCCCTGACCAAAGTCACCAACGACCTATTAAGTGCCAAATCCAAGCGACACTACTCCATCCTCCTCCTTCTGGACCTGTCATCTGCCTTTGACACAGTGGACCATTCCCTCTGACTCCAGATTCTCTCATCTCTTGGCATCACGGACTTGGCTCTATCTTGGATCTCCTCATACTTAACAGACAGGACATTCAGCGTCTCCCACTCACGCACCACCTCCTCATCTCGCCCCCTATCTGTCAGTGTCCCCCAAGGTTCAGTTCTAGGAGCTCTGCTCTTCTCCATCTACACCTTTGGCCTGGGACAGCTCATAGAGTCTCACGGTTTTCAGTATCACCTCTATGCTGACGACACACAGATCTACCTCTCTGGACCCGATATCTCCTCCCTACTAACCAAAATCCCACAATGTCTGTCCGCCATGTCATCCTTCTTCTCTGACAGATTTCTAAAGCTCATCATGGATAAAACAGAGTTCATCAACTTTACACCCTCTCATTCACATCCCCAATCTGACCTAGCCATCAACGTCAATGGCTGTTCACTCTCCCCAGTCCCACAAGCTCGCTGCCTTGGAGTAACCCTGGACTCTGATCTCTCCTTCAAGCCACATATCCAAGCCCTTTCCACTTCCTGCCGACTTCAACTCAAAAACATCTCCCGGATCCGTGCATTCCTCAGCAAAGACTCTGCAAAAACACTAGCGCATGCCCTCATCATATCCCGTCTCGACTACTGCAACCTCTTGCTCCGTGGCCTCCCTTACAACACTCTTGCGCCTCTCCAATCTATCATAAACTCTGCTGCTCGACTAATTCACCTGTCCCCCGGCTATTCCCCGGCCTCTCCTCTCTGTCAATCTCTTCACTGGCTCCCCATTGCCCAGAGAATCCAGTTCAAAACTCAAACCATGGCATACAAAGCCATCCACAACATGTCTCCCACATACATCTGTGACCTAGTCTCCCGGTACTTACCTGCACGCAACCTCCGATCCTCACAAGATCTCCTTCTCTACTCCCCTCTTATCTCCTCCTCCCACAATCGTATACAAGATTTCTCCCGTGCATCCACCCTACTCTGGAACTCTCTACCCCAACACATCAGACTCTCGCCGTCCGTGGAAACCTTCAAAAGAAACCTGAAGACCCACCTCTTCCGACAAGCCTACAACCTGCAGTAACCACCGCTGCATGACCAGCTCTACCCTCACCTAATGTAACCTCACCCATCCCTTCTAGAATGTGAGCCCTCGCGGGCAGGGTCCTCGCTCCTCCTGTACCAGTCACTGACTCGTTTTGTTAAGATTATGTAAATGCTTTTGTTATGTATATCCCTATCACATGTAAAACGCCATGGAATAAATGGCGCTATAATAATAAATAATAATAATAATAATATTATTAAAAAGACAATATCAATTCCCATAGGAAAAGTGGTGGAGGTTACAGTGGAATAAAAAGACAATATCAATGCCCCTTTGATGAGCTGTGGAATGCAGAGTGGTTTAACCAGAAGGTTTTAATGCCCCTTGGAAGAGACTTGGAGGTCATGGTAGCTTAATAAGATGTTTATAATGCCTCTTGGAAGAGTGGTGGAGGTCGCAGTGGAATAAAAAGACAATATCAATGCCCCTTGAAAGAATGGTGGAGGTTACAGTGAAATAAAAAGACAATATCAATGCCTCTTGAAAGAGCTATGGAGTTCAGAGTGGTTTAACCAGATGGTTTTAATGCCCCTTGGAAGAGTGGTGGAGGTCGCAGTGCATTAAAAAGACAATATCAATACCCCTTGGAAGAATGGTGGAGGTTACAGTGAAATGAAAAGACAATATCAATGCCCCTTGGAAGAGCTTTGGAGTTCAGAGTGGTTTAACCAGATGGTTTTAATGCACCTTGGAAGAGATGTGGAGGTCACAGTAGCTTAACAAGACTGTTTTAATGCCTCTTGGAAAAGTGGTGGAGGTCGCAGTGGATTAAAAAGACAATATCAATGCCCCTTAGAAGAGAGGTAGCAGTCACAGTGGAATAAAAAGAAATTATCAATACCCCTTGGAAGAGTGGTGGAGGATTCAGTGGCTGAGAAAGGTAACTAAGCACCAGGCTAACTTAAGAGTAGAAATTACAATGAAGTCCAGCAAGGCCAGGAGGGCGGAGCAGGATTAAATAGGCAAACAAGGTCATGTGACCAGCAAGATAGAAAAAACCTAACAAGAGAGTTCTAACACCTTGGAAGAGTGGTGGAGGTTAGAGTGGAATAAAAAGACAATACAAATGCCCCTTGGAAAAGCTGTGGAGTTCAGAGTGGTTTAACCAGATGGTTTTAATGCCCCTTGGAAGAGACTTCGACATCACAGTAGCTTAACAAGACCGTTTTAATGCCCCTTGAAAGAGTGGTGTAGGTCGCAGTGGATTAAAAAGACAATATCAATGCCCCTTGGAAGAGTAGTGGAGGTCGCAGTGGAATAAAAAGACAAAATCAATGCCACTTGGAAGAGTGGTGGAGGTTACAGTGGAATAAAAGACAATATCAATGCCCCGTGGAAGAGTTGTGGAGGTCACTGTAGCTTAACAAGATGGTATTTATGCCGCTTGGATGAGTGGTGGAGGTCAGAGTGGAATAAAAAGACAAAATCAATGCCCCTTGGAAGAGTGGTGGATGTTACAGTGGAATAAAAAGACAATATCAATGCCCCTCGGAAGAGCTGTGGAGTTCAGAGTGGTTTAACCAGACGGTTTTAATGCCCCTTGGAAGAGACGTGGAGGTCACAGTAGCTTAACAAGACTGTTTTAATGCCCCTTGGAAGAGTGGTGGAGGTCGCAGTGGATTAAAAAGACAATATCAATGCACCTTAGAAGAGAAGTTGAATTCTCAGAGGAATAAAAAGACAATATCAATGCCCCTTGGAAGAGTGCTGGAGGTTACATTGCAAAAAAAAGACAACATCAATGCCCCTTGCAAGAGCTGTGGAGTTCAGAGTGGTTTAAATTGACGGTTTTAATGCCCCGTGGAATTGACGTGGAGGTCAAAGTAGCTTAACAACACGGTTTTAATGGCCCTTGGAAGAGTGGTGGAGGTCGCAGTGGAATAAAAAGACAATATCATTGCCCTTTGGAAAAGTAGTGGAGGTCGCAGTGGAATAAAAAAACAATATCAATGCCCCTTGGAAGAGTGGTGGAGGTAACATTGGATTAAAAAGACAATATCAATGCCCCTTGGAAAAGCAGTGGAGTTCAGAGTAGTTAAACCAGACTGTTTTAATGCCCATTGGAAGTGACGTGGAGGTCACAGTAGCTTAAAAAGAAGTTTTTAATGCAAAAGTGGTGGAGGTCGCAGTGGATTAAAAAGACAATATCAATGCCCCTTGGAAGAGTGGTGGAGATGGCAGTGGAATAAAAAGACAATATCAATGCCCCTTGGAAGAGTGGTGGAGTTTACATTGGAATAAAAAGACAATATCAATGCCCCGTGAAAAAGACGTGGATGTCACAGTAGCTTAACAAGACGGATTTAATGTCCCTTGGAAGAGAGGTGAAAGTCGCAGTGGAATAAAAAGACAATATCAATGCCCCTTGGAAGAGTACTGGAGGTTACAGTGGAATAAAAAACAATATCAAAGCCCCTTGCAAGAGCTGTGGAGTTGAGAGTGGTTAAAATTGACGGTTTTAATGCCCGTTGGAAGAGACGTGGAGGTCACAGTAGATTAACAAGACTGCTTTAATGCCCCTTGGAAGAGTGGTGGAGGTCGCAGTGGATTAAAAAGACAATGTCAATTCTCCATGAAGGAGTGGTTGAAGTCTTAACAAGACTGTTTTAATGCCCTTAGAAGAGTGGAGGAGGTCGCAGTGGATTAAAAAGACAATATCATTTCCCTTTGTAAAAGTGGTGGAGGTCGCAGTGGAATAAAAAGACAATATCAATGCCCCTTGGAAGAGTGGTGGAGGTTACAGTGGAATAAAAGACAATATCAATGCCCCGTGGAAGAGTTGTGGAGGTCACTGTAGCTTAACAAGATGGTCTTAATGCCGCTTGGAAGAGTGGTGGAGGTCGCAGTGGAATAAAAAGACAATGTCAATGCCCCTTGGAAGAGTGGTGTAGGTTATAGTGGAATAAAAAGACAATACAAATGCCCCTTGGAAGAGCTGTGGAGTTCAGAGTGGTTTAACCAGATGGTTTTAATGCCCCTTGGAAGAGACTTCGACATCACAGCCGCTTAACAAGACGGTTTTAATGCCCCTTGGAAGAGTGGTGGAGGTCGCAGTGGATTAAAAAGACAATATCAATGCCCCTTGGAAGAGTGGTGGAGGTCGCAGTGGAATAAAAAGACAAAATCAATGCCCCTTGGAAGAGTGGTGGATGTTACAGTGGAATAAAAAGACAATATCAATGCCCTTCGGAAGAGCTGTGGAGTTAAGAGTGGTTTAACCAGATGGTTTTAATGCCCCTTGGAAGAGACGTGGAGGTCACAGTAGATTAACAAGACTGCTTTAATGCCCCTTGGAAGAGTGGTGGAGGTCGCAGTGGATTAAAAAGACAATATCAATGCCCCTTGAAAAAGCAGTGGAGTTCAGGGTAGTTAATCCAGACGGTTTTAATGCCCATTGGAAGTGACGTGGAGGTCACAGTAGCTTAAAAAGACGTTTTTAATGCCCCTTGGAAAAGTGGTGGAGGTCGCAGTGGATTAAAAAGACAATATAAATGCCCCTTGGAAGTGTGGTGGAGGTGGCAGTGGAATAAAAAGACAATATCAATGCCCCTTGGAAGAGTGGTGGAGTTTACATTGGAATTAAAAGACAATATCAATGCCCCGTGAAAGAGACGTGGATGTCACAGTAGCTTAACAAGACGGATTAAATGTCCCTTGGAAGAGAGGTGAAAGTCGAAGTGGAATAAAAAGAAAATATCAATGCCCCTTGGAAGATTGCTGGAGGTTACAGTTGAATAAAAAACAATATCAAAGCACCTTGCAAGAGCTGTGGAGTTGAGAGTGGTTTAAATTGACGGTTTTAAAGCCTATTGGAAGAGACGTGGAGGTCACAGTAGATTAACAAGACTGCTTTAATGCCCCTTGGAAGAGTGGTTGAGGTCGAAGTGCATTCAAAACACAATGTCAGTGCTCCTTGAAGGAGTGGTTGAAGTCTCAGTGGAATAAAAAGACAATATCAATGCACATTGGAAGAGTGTTGGAGGTTCCAGTGGAATAAAAAGACAATATCAATGCCCTGTGGAAGAGACATGGAGGTCACAGTAGCATAACATGACGGTTTTAATGCCCCTTGGAAGAGTGTTGGAGGTCGCAGTGGTATAAAAAGACAATATCAATGCCCCTTGGAAAAGTGGTGGAGGAAACAGTGGAATAAAAAGACAATATCAATGCCCCTTGGAAGATCTGTGGAGTTCAGATTGGTTTAACCATACAGTTTTAATGCCCCGTGGAAGAGACGTGGAGGTCACAGTAGCTTAACAAGACGGTTTTAATGCCACATGGAAGAGTGGTGGAGGTTGCAGCGCATTAAAAAGACAATATCAATGCCCAGAGGAAGAATGGTGGAGGTCGCAGTGGAATAAAAGACAATATCAATGCCCCGTGGAAGAGAAGTGGAGGTCACAGTAGCTTAACAAGATCGTATTAATGCCCTTTGGAAGAGTGGTGGAGGTCGCAGTGGATTAAAAAGTCAATATCAATGCCCTTTGAAGGAGTGGTGGAGGTCGCAGTGGAATAAAAATACAATATCAATGCCCCTTGGTAGAGTGGTGGAGGTTACAGTGGAATTTAAAGACAATATCAATGCCCCGTGGAAGAGATGTGGAGGTCACTGTAGCTTAACAAGACAGTTTTAATGCCCCTTGGAAGAATGGTTGAGGTCGCAGTGGAATAAAAAGACAATGTCAATGCCCATTGGAAGAGTGGTGGAGGATACAGTGGAATAAAAAAGACAATATCAATGCCCAATGGAAGAGTGGTGGAGGTGGCAGTGGAATAAAAAGACAATATCAATGGCCCTTGGAAGAGTGGTGGAGGTCGAAGTGGAATAAAAAGACAATGTCATTGCCCCTTGGAAGAGTGGTGGAGGTTAGAGGAGAATAAAAAGACAATACCAATGCCCTTGGAAGAGCTGTGGAGTTCAGAGTGGTCTAACCAGATGGTTTTATTGCCCCTTGGAAGAGACGTGGAGGTCACAGTAGATTAAAAACACGGTTTTAATGCCCCTTGGAAAAGTGGTGAAGGTCACAGTGGATTAAAAAGACAATATCAATGCCCCGTGAAAGATACGTGGAGGTCACAGTAGCTTAACAAGACAATTTTAATGCCCCTTGGAATAGTGGTGGAGGTCGCAGTGGAATAAAAAGACAATATCAATGCCCCTTGAAAGAGTGGTGGAGTTTACAGCGAAATAAAAAGACAATATCAATGCCTCTTGAAACAGCTATGGAGTTCAAAGTGCTTTAACCAAATGGTTTTATTGCCCCTTGGAAGAGTGCTGGTGGTCGCAGTGCATTAAAAAGACAATATCAATACCCCTTGGAAGAATGTTGGAGGTTACAGTGGAATAAAAAGACAATATCAATGCCCCTTGGAAGAGCTGTGGAGTTCAGAATGGTTTAACCAGACGGTTTTAATGCCCCTTGGAAGAGATGTGGAGGTCACAGTAGCTTAACAAGACTGTTTTAATGCCTCTTGGAAGAGTGGTGGAGGTCGCAGTGGATTAAAAAGTCAATATCAATGCCCTTTGAAGGAGTGGTGGAGGTCGCAGTGGAATAAAAGTACAATATCAATGCCCCTTGGTAGCGTGCTGGAGGTTACAGTGGAATTTAAAGACAATATCAATGCCCCGTGGAAGAGATGTGGAGGTCACTGTAGCTTAACAAGACAGTTTTAATGCCCCTTGGAAGAATGGTTGAGGTCGCAGTGGAATAAAAAGACAATGTCAATGCCCCTTGGAAGAGTGGTGGAGGATACAGTGGAATAAAAAGACAATATCAATGCCCAATGGAAGAGTGGTGGAGGTGGCAGTGGAATAAAAAGACAATATCAATGCCCCTTGGAAGAATGATGGAGGTCGAAGTGGAATAAAAAGACAATGTCAATGCCCCTTGGAAGAGTGGTGGAGGTTAGAGGGGAATAAAAAGACAATACCAATGCCCCTTGGAAGAGCTGTGGAGTTCAGAGTGGTTTAACCAGATGGTTTTATTGCCCCTTGGAAGAGACGTGGAAGTCACAGTTGATTAACAAGACAGTTTTAATGCCCCTTGGAAAAGTGGTGAAGGTCACAGTGGATTAAAAAGACAATATCAATGCCCCGTGGAAGACACGTGGAGGTCACAGTAGCTTAACAAGACAGTTTTAATGCCCCTTGGAATAGTGGTGAAGGTCGCAGTGGAATAAAAAGACAATATCAATGCCCCTTGAAAGAGTGGTGGAGTTTACAGCGAAATAAAAAGACAATATCAATGCCTCTTGAAAGAGCTATGGAGTTCAGAGTGGTTTAACCAAATGGTTTTAATGCCCCTTGGAAGAGTGCTGGGGGTCGCAGTGCATTAAAAAGACAATATCAATACCCCTTGGAAGAATGGTGGAGGTTACAGTGGAATAAAAAGACAATATCAATGCCCCTTGGAAGAGCTGTGGAGTTCAGAATGGTTTAACCAGACGGTTTTAATGCCCCTTGGAAGAGATGTGGAGGTCACAGTAGCTTAACAAGACTGTTTTAATGCCTCTTGGAAGAGTGGTGGAGGTCGCAGTGGATTAAAAAGACAATATCAGTGCCCCTTAGAAGAGAGGTGGAAGTCGCAGTGGAATAAAAAGACAATATCACTACCCCTTGGAAGAGTGGTGGAGGATACAGTTGAATCAAAAGACAATATCAATGCCCCGTGGAATAGACATGGACCTTACAGTAGCTAAACAAGATGTTTTTTATGCACCTTGGGAGAGTGGTGGAAGTCGTAGTGGAATAAAAAGACAATATCAATGCCCCTTGAAAGAGTGATGTAGGTTACAGTGGAGTAAAAAGACAATATCAATGCCTCTTGCAAGAGTTGTGGAGTTCAGAGTGGTTTAAATTGACGGTTTTAATGCACATTGGAAGAGACCTGGAGGTCACAGTAGCTTAACAAGACAGTTTTAATGCCCCTTGGAAGAGAGGTGGAAGTTACAGTGGAATAATAAGACAATATCAATGCCCCTTGGAAGAGTGCTGGAGGTTGCATTGGAATAAAAAGACAATATCAATGCCCTTGAAAGAGATGTTGAAGTCGCAGTGGAATAAAAAGACAATATCAATGCCTCTTGGAAGAATGGTGGAGGTTACAGTGGAATAAAAAGACAATATCAATGCCCAGTGGAATAGACATGGACGTGACAGTAGCTTAACAAGACGGTTTTAATGCCCCTTGGAAGAGTGGTGGAGGTCGCAGTGGATTAAAAAGACAATATCAATGCCCATTGGAAGAGTGGTTAAGGTCGCAGTGGAAAAAAAAGACAAATTCAATGCCCCTTGGAAGAGTTTTGGAGGTTACAGTGGAAAAAAAATATATATCAATGCCCCTTGGAAGAGCTGTGGAGTTCAGAATGGTTTAACCAGACGGTTTTAATGCCCCTTGGAAGAGAAGTGGAGGTCACAGTAGCTAAACAAGACTGTTTTAATGCCCTTAGAAGAGTGGAGGAGGTCGCAGTGGATTAAAAAGACAATATCAATTCCCTTTGGAAAAGTGGTGGAGGTCACAGTGGAATAAAAAGACAATATCAATGCCCCTTGGAAGAGTCGTGGAGGTCACTGTAGCTTAACAAGATGGTCCTTAATGCCGCTTGGAAGAGTGGTGGAGGTCGGACTGGAATAAAAAGACAATGTCAATGCCCCTTGGAAGAGTGATGGAGGTTATAGTGAAATAAAAAGACAATACAAATGCCCCTTGGAAGAGCTGTGGAGTCCAGAGTGGTTTAACCAGATGGTTTTAATGGCCCTTGGAAGAGACATCGACATCACAGTCGCTTAACAAGACCGTTTTAATACCCCTTGGAAGAGTGGTGGAGGTCGCAGTCGATTAAAAAGACAATATCAATGCCCCTTGGAAGAGTGGTGGAGGTCGCAGTGGAATAAAAAGACAAAATCAATACCCATTGGATGTTACAGTGGAATAAAAAGACAATATCAATGCCCCTCGGAAGAGCTGTGGAGTTCAGAGTGGTTTAACCAGATGGTTTTAATGCCCCTTGGAAGAGACGTGGAGGTCACAGTAGCTTAACAAGACTGTTTTAGTGCCCCTTGGAAGAGTGGTGGAGGTCGCAGTGGATTAAAAAGACAATATTAATGCACCTTAGAAGAGAAGTTGAAGTCGCAGAGGAATAAAAAGACAATATCAATGCCCCTTGGAAGAGTGCTGGAGGTTACATTGCAAAAAAAAGACAACATCAATGCCCCTTGCAAGAGCTGTGGAGTTCAGAGTGGTTTAAATTGACTTTTTTAATGCCCCGTGGAATTGACGTGGAGATCAAAGTAGCTTAACAACACGGTTTTAATGGCCCTTGGAAGAGTGGTGGAGGTCGCAGTGGAATAAAAAGACAATATCATTGCCCTTTGGAAAAGTAGTGGAGGTCGCAGTGGAATAAAAAAACAATATCAATGCCCCTTGGAAGAGTGGTGGAGGTAACAGTGGATTAAAAAGACAATATCAATTCCCCTTGGAAAAGCAGTGGAGTTCAGAGTAGTTAAACCAGACGGTTTTAATGCCCATTGGAAGTGACGTGGAGGTCACAGTAGCTTAAAAATACGTTTTTAATGCCCCTTGGAAAAGTGGTGGAGGTCGCAGTGGATTAAAAAGACAATATCAATGCCCCTTGGAAGAGTAGTGGAGGTGGCAGTGTAATAAAAAGACAATATCAATACCCCTTGGAAGAGTGGTGGAGTTTACATTGGAATAAAAAGACAATATCAATGCCCCGTGAAAAAGTCGTGGATGTCACAGTAGCTTAACAAGACGGATTTAATGTCCCTTGGAAGAGAGGTGAAAGTCGCAGTGGAATAAAAAGACAATATCAATGCCCCTTGGAAGAGTGCTGGAGGTTACAGTGGAATAAAAAACAATATCAAAGCCCCTTGCAAGAGCTGTGGAGTTGAGAGTTGTTAAAATTGACGGTTTTAATGCCCCTTGGAAGAGACGTGGAGGTCACAGTAGATTAACAAGACTGCTTTAATGCCCCTTGGAAGAGTGTTGGACGTCGCAGTGGAATAAAAAGACAATATCAATGCCCCTTGGAAGAGTGGTGGAGGATACAGTGGAATAAAAAGACAATATCAATGCCCCTTGGAAGATCTGTGGAGTTCAGATTGGTTTAACCATACGGTTTTAATGCCCCTTGGAAGAGACGTGGAGGTCACAGTAGCTTAACAAGACGATTTTAATGCCACATTTAAGAGTGGCGGAGGATGCAGTGGATTAAAAAGACAATATCAATGCCACGAGGAAGAGTGGTGGAGGTCGCAGTGGAATAAAAGACAATATCAATGCCCAGTGGAAGAGACATGGAGGTCACAGTGGCTTAACAAGACGGTTTTAATGCCCCTTGGAAGAGTGGTGGAGGTCGCAGTGGAATAAAAAGACAATATCAATGCCACTTGGAAGAGTGGTGAAGGTTACAGTGGAATAAAAAGACAATATCAATACCCAGTGAAAGAGACGAGGAGGTCACAGTAGCTTAACAAGACAGTTTTAATGCCCCTTGGAAGAGAGGTGGAAGTTGCAGTGGAATAAAAAGACAATATAAATGCCACTTGGAAGAGTGCTGGAGGTTACATTGGAATAAAAAGACAATATCAATGCCCCTTGAAAGAGAGGTTGAAGTCGCAGTGGAATAAAAAAACAATATCAATGCCCCTTGGAAGACTGGTGGAGGTTACAGTGGAATAAAAAGACAATATCAATGCCCAGTGGAATAGACATGGACGGGACAGTAGCTTAACAAGACAGTTTTAATTCCCCTTGGAAGAGTGGTGGAGGTCGCAGTGGATTAAAAAGACAATATCAATGCCCAATGGAAGAGTGGTTAAGGTCGCAGTGGAAAAAAAAGACAAATTCAATGCCCCTTGGAAGAGTTTTGGAGGTTACAGTGGAAAAAATATATATATCAATGCCCCTTGGAAGAGCTGTGGAGTTCAGAGTGGTTTAACCAGACGGTTTTAATGCCCCTTGGAAGAGAAGTGGAGGTCACAGTAGCTTAGCAAGACTGTTTTAATGCCCTTGGAAGAGTGGAGGAGGTCGCAGTGGATTAAAAAGACAATATCAATTCCCTTTGGAAAAGTGGTGGAGGTCACAGTGGAATAAAAAGACAATATCAATGCCCCTTGGAAGAGTGATGGAGGTTACAGTGGAATAAAAGACAATATCAATGCCCCGTGGAAGAGTTGTGGAGGTCACTGTAGCTTAACAAGATGGTCTTAATGCCGCTTGGAAGAGTGTTGGAGGTCGCAGTGGAATAAAACGACAATGTCAATGCCCCTTGGAAGAGTGGTGGAGGTTATAGTGGAATAAAAAGACAATACAAATGCCCCTTGGAAGAGCTGTGGAGTTCAGAGTGGTTTAACCAGATGATTATAATACCCTTTGGAAGAGACTTTGACATCACAGTCGCTTAACAAGACAGTTTTAATGCCCCTTGGAAGAGTGGTGGAGGTCGCAGAGGATTAAAAAGACAATATCAATGCCCCTTGGAAGAGTGGTGGAGGTCGCAGTGGAATAAAAAGACAAAATCAATGCCCCTTGGAAGAGTGGTGGATGTTACAGTGGAATAAAAAGACAATATCAATGCCCCTCGGAAGAGCTGTGGAGTTCAGAGCGGATTAACCAGACGGTTTTAATGCCCCTTGGAAGAGACGTGGAGGTCACAGTAGCTTAACAAGACTGTTTCAATGCCCCTTGGAAGAGTGGTGGAGGTCGCAGTGGATTAAAAAGACAATATCAATGCACCTTAGAAGAGAAGTTGAAGTCGCAGAGGAATAAAAAGACAATATCAATGCCCCTTGTAAGAGTGCTGGAGGTTACATTGCAAAAAAAAGACAACATCAATGCCCCTTGCAAGAGCTGTGGAGTTCAGAGTGGTTTAAATTGACGGTTGTAATGCCCCGTGGAATTGACGTGGAGGTCAAAGTAGCTTAACAACACGGTTTTAATGGCCCTTGGAAGAGTGGTGGAGGTCGCAGTGGAATAAAAAGACAATATCATTGCCCTTTGGAAAAGTAGTGGAGGTCGCAGTGGAATTAAAAAACAATATCAATGCCCCTTGGAAGAGTGGTGGTGGTAACAGTGGATTAAAAAGACAATATCAATGCCCCTTGGAAAAGCAGTGGAGTTCAGAGTAATTAAACCAGACGGTTTTAATGCCCATTGGAAGTGACGTGGAGGTCACAGTAGCTTAAAAAGACGTTTTTAATGCCCCTTGGAAAAGTGGTGGAGGTCGCAGTGGATTAAAAAGACCATATCAATGCCCCTTGGAAGAGTGGTGGAGTTTACATTGGAATAAAAAGACAATATCAATGCCCCGTGAAAAAGTCGTGGATGTCACAGTAGCTTAACAAGACGGATTTAATGTCCCTTGGAAGAGAGGTGAAAGTCGCAGTGGAATAAAAAGACAATATCAATGCCCCTTGGAAGAGTGCTGGAGGTTACAGTGGAATAAAAAACAATATCAAAGCCCCTTGCAAGAGCTGTGGAGTTGAGAGTTGTTAAAATTGACGGTTTTAATGCCCCTTGGAAGAGACGTGGAGGTCACAGTAGATTAACAAGACTGCTTTAATGCCCCTTGGAAGAGTGGTGGAGGTCGAAGTGGATTAAAAAAACAATGTCAATGCTCCATGAAGGAGTGGTTGAAGTCTCAGTGGAATAAAAAGACAATATCAATGCACCTTGGAAAATTGTTGGAGGTTCCAGAGGAATAAAAAGACAATATCAATGCCCTGTAGAAGAGACATGGAGGTCACAGTAGCTTAACATGACGGTTTTAATGCCCCTTGGAAGAGTGTTGGACGTCGCAGTGGAATAAAAAGACAATATCAATTCCCCTTGGAAGAGTGGTGGAGGATACAGTGGAATAAAAAGACAATATCAATGCCCCTTGGAAGATCTGTGGAGTTCAGATTGGTTTAACCATACGGTTTTAATGCCCCTTGGAAGAGACGTGGAGGTCACAGTAGCTTAACAAGACGATTTTAATGCCACGAGGAAGAGTGGTGGAGGTCGCAGTGGAATAAAAGACAATATCAATGCCCAGAGGAAGAGACATGGAGGTCACAGTAGCTTAACAAGACGGTTTTAATGCCCCTTGGAAGAGTGGTGGAGGTCGCAGTGGAATAAAAAGACAATATCAATGCCACTTGGAAGAGTGGTGAAGGTTACAGTGGAATAAAAAGACAATATCAATGCCCAGTGAAAGAGACGTGGAGGTCACAGTAGCTTAACAAGACAGTTTTAATGCCCCTTGGAAGAGAGGTGGAAGTTGCAGTGGAATAAAAAGACAATATCAATGCCACTTGGAAGAGTGCTGGAGGTTACATTGGAATAAAAAGACAATATCAATGCCCCTTGAAAGAGAGGTTGAAGTCGCAGTGGAATGAAAAAACAATATCAATGCCCCTTGGAAGAATGGTGGAGGTTACAGTGGAATAAAAAGACAATATCAATGCCCAGTGGAATAGACATGGACGTGACAGTAGCTTAACAAGACGGTTTTAATGCCCCTTGGAAGAGTGGTGGAGGTCGCAGTGGATTAAAAAGACAATATCAATGCCCAATGGAAGAGTGGTTAAGGTCGCAGTGAAAAAAAAAGACAAATTCAATGCCCCTTGGAAGAGTTTTGGAGGTTACAGTGGAAAAAATATATATATCAATGCCCCTTGGAAGAGCTGTGGAGTTCAGATTGGTTTAACCAGACGGTTTTAATGCCCCTTGGAAGAGAAGTGGAGGTCACAGTAGCTTAACAAGACTGTTTTAATGCCCTTGGAAGAGTGGAGGAGGTCGCAGTGGATTAAAAAGACAATATCAATTCCCTTTGGAAAAGTGGTGGAGGTCACAGTGGAATAAAAAGACAATATCAATGTCCCTTGGAAGAGTGGTGGAGGTTTCAGTGGAATAAAAGACAATATCAATGCCCCGTGGAAGAGTTGTGGAGGTCACTGTAGCTTAACAAGATGGTCTTAATGCCGCTTGGAAAAGTGTTGGAGGTCGCAGTGGAATAAAAAGACAATGTCAATGCCCCTTGGAAGAGTGGTGGAGGTTATAGTGGAATAAAAAGACAATACAAATGCCCCTTGGAAGAGCTGTGGAGTTCAGAGTGGTTTAACCAGATGATTTTAATACCCTTTGGAAGAGACTTTGACATCACAGTCGCTTAACAAGACAGTTTTAATGCCCCTTGGAAGAGTGGTGGAGGTCGCAGTGGATTAAAAAGACAATATCAATGCCCCTTGGAAGAGTGGTGGAGGTCGCAGTGGAATAAAAAGACAAAATCAATGCCCCTTGGAAGAGTGGTGGATGTTACAGTGGAATAAAAAGACAATATCAATGCCCCTCGGAAGAGCTGTGGAGTTCAGAGCGGATTAACCAGACGGTTTTAATGCCCCTTGGAAGAGACGTGGAGGTCACAGTAGCTTAACAAGACTGTTTCAATGCCCCTTGGAAGAGTGGTGGAGGTCGCAGTGGATTAAAAAGACAATATCAATGCACCTTAGAAGAGAAGTTGAAGTCGCAGAGGAATAAAAAGACAATATCAATGCCCCTTGTAAGAGTGCTGGAGGTTACATTGCAAAAAAAAGACAACACCAATGCCCCTTGCAAGAGCTGTGGAGTTCAGAGTGGTTTAAATTGACGGTTGTAATGCCCCGTGGAATTGACGTGGAGGTCAAAGTAGGTTAACAACACGGTTTTAATGGCCCTTGGAAGAGTGGTGGAGGTCGCAGTGGAATAAAAAGACAATATCATTGCCCTTTGGAAAAGTAGTGGAGGTCGCAGTGGAATTAAAAAACAATATCAATGCCCCTTGGAAGAGTGGTGGTGGTAACAGTGGATTAAAAAGACAATATCAATGCCCCTTGGAAAAGCAGTGGAGTTCAGAGTAATTAAACCAGACGGTTTTAATGCCCATTGGAAGTGACGTGGAGGTCACAGTAGCTTAAAAAGACATTTTTAATGCCCCTTGGATTAGTGGTGGAGGTCGCAGTGGATTAAAAAGACAATATCAATGCCCCTTGGAAGAGTGGTGGAGGTGGCAGTGGAATAAAAAGACCATATCAATGCCCCTTGGAAGAGTGGTGGAGTTTACATTGGAATAAAAAGACAATATCAATACCCCGTGAAAAAGTCGTGGATGTCACAGTAGCTTAACAAGACGGATTTAATGTCCCTTGGAAGAGAGGTGAAAGTCGCAGTGGAATAGAAAGACAATATCAATGCCCCTTGGAAGAGTGCTGGAGGTTACAGTGGAATAAAAAACAATATCAAAGCACCTTGTAAGAGCTGTGGAGTTGAGAGTGGTTAAAATTGACGGTTTTAATGCCCCTTGGAAGACACGTGGAGGTCACAGTAGATTAACAAGACTGCTTTAATGCCCCTTGGAAGAGTGGTGGAGGAAGAAGTGTATTAAAAGAACAATGTCAATGCTCCATGAAGGAGTGGTTGAAGTCTCAGTGGAATAAAAAGACAATATCAATGCACCTTGGAAAATTGTTGGAGGTTCCAGTGGAATAAAAAGACAATATCAATGCCCTGTAGAACAGACATGGAGGTCACAGTAGCTTACCATGACGGTTTTAATGCCCCTTGGAAGAGGGTTGGACGTCGCAGTGGAATAAAAAGACAATATGAATGCCCCTTGGAAGAGTGGTGGAGGATACAGTGGAATAAAAAGACAATATCAATGCCCCTTGGAAGATCTGTGGAGTTCAGATTGGTTTAACCATACGGTTTTAATGACCCTTGGAAGAGACGTGGAGGTCACAGTAGCTTAACAAGACGGTTTTAATGCCACATGGAAGAGTGATGGAGGTTGCAGTGGATTAAAAAGACAATATCAATGCCAAGAGGAAGAGTGGTGGAGGTCGCAGTGGAATAAAAGACAATATCAATACCCCGTGGAAGAGACATGGAGGTCACAGTAGCTTAACAAGATGATTTTAATGCCCTTTGAAAGAGTGGTGGAGGTCGCAGTGGATTAAAAAGACAATATCAATGCCCTTCGAAGGAGTGGTGGAGGTCGCAGTGGAATAAAAATACAATATCAATGCCCCTTTGTAGAGTGGTGGAGGTTACAGAGTAACTTTTAAGACAATATCAATGCCCCGTGGAAGAGATTTGGAGGTCACTGTAGCTTAACAAGACAGTTTTAATGCCCCTTGTAAGAGAGGTGGAAGTTGCAGTGGAATAAAAAGACAATATCAATGCCACTTGGAAGAGTGCTGGAGGTTACATTGGAATAAAAAGACAATATCAATGCCCCTTGAAAGAGAGGTTGAAGTCGCAGTGGAATAAAAAAACAATATCAATGCCTCTTGGAAGAAAAGTGGAGGTTACAGTGGAATAAAAAGACAATATCAATGCCCAGTGGAATAGACATGGACGTGACAGTAGCTTAACAAGACGGTTTTAATGCCCCTTGGAAGAGTGGTGGAGGTCGCAGTGGATTAAAAAGACAATATCAATGCCCATTGGAGGAGTGGTTAAGGTCGCAGTGGAAAAAAAAGACAAATTTAATGCCGCTTGGAAGAGTTTTGGAGGTTACAGTGGAAAAAATATATATATCAATACCCCTTGGAAGAGCTGTGGAGTTCAGAGTGGTTTAACCAGACAGTTTTAATGCCCCTTGGAAGAGAAGTGGAGGTCACAGTAGCTTAACAAGACTGTTTTAATGCCCTTGGAAGAGTGGAGGAGGTCGCAGTGGATTAAAATGACAATATCAATTCCCTTTGGAAAAGTGGTGGAGGTCACAGTGGAATAAAAAGACAATATCAATGCCCCTTGGAAGAGTGGTGGAGGTTACAGTGGAATAAAAGACAATATCAATGCCCCGTGGAAGAGTTGTGGAGGTCACTGTAACCTAACAAGATGGTCTTAATGCCGCTTGGAAGAGTGTTGTAGGTCGCAGTGGAATAAAAAGACAAAATCAATGCCCCTTGGAAGAGTGGTGGAGGTCGCAGTGGAATAAAAAGACAAAATCAATGCCCCTTGGAAGAGTGGTGGATGTTACAGTGGAATAAAAAGACAATATCAATGCCCCTCGGAAGAGCTGTGGAGTTCAGAGCGGTTTAATCATACGGTTTTAATTCCCCTTGGAAGAGACGTGGAGGTCACAGTAGCTTAACAAGACTGTTTCAATGCCCCTTGGAAGAGTGGTGGAGGTGGCAGTGGATTAAAAAGACAATATCAATGCACCTTAGAAGAGAAGTTGAAGTCGCAGAGGAATAAAAAGACAATATCAATGCCCCTTGTAAGAGTGCTGGAGGTTACATTGCAAAACAAAGACAACATCAATGCCCCTTGCAAGAGCTGTGGAGTTCAGAGTGGTTTAAATTGACGGTTTTAATGCCCCGTGGAATTGACGTGGAGGTCAAAGTAGTTTAACAACACGGTTTTAATGGCCCTTGGAAGAGTGGTGGAGGTCGCAGTGGAATAAAAAGACAATATCATTGCCCTTTGGAAACGTAGTGGAGGTCGCAGTGGAATAAAAAAACAATATCAATGCCCCTTGGAAGAGTGGTGGAGGTAACAGTGGATTAAAAAGACAATATCAATGCCCCTTGGAAAAGCAGTGGAGTTCAGAGTAGTTAAACCAGACGGTTTTAATGCCCATTGGAAGTGACGTGGAGGTCACAGTAGCTTAACAAGACGTTTTTAATGCCCCTTGGAAAAGTGGTGGAGGTCGCAGTGGATTAAAAAGACAATATCAATGCCCCTTGGAAGAGTGGCGGAGGTGGCAGTGGAATAAAAAGACCATATCAATGCCCCTTGGAAGAGTGGTGGAGTTTACATTGGAATAAAAAGACAATATCAATGCCCCGTGAAAAAGTCGTGGATGTCACAGTAGCTTAACAAGACGGATTTAATGTCCCTTGGTAGAGAGGTGAAAGTCGCAGTGGAATAAAAAGACAATATCAATGCCCCTTGGAAGAGTGCTGGAGGTTACAGTGGAATAAAAAACAATATCAAAGCCCCTTGCAAGAGCTGTGGAGTTGAGAGTGGTTAAAATTGACGGTTTTAATGCCCCTTGGAAGAGACGTGGAGGTCACAGTAGATTAACAAGACTGCTTTAATGCCCCTTGGAAGAGTGGTGGAGGAAGAAGTGGATTAAAAGGACAATGTCAATGCTCCATGAAGGAATGGTTGAAGTATCAGTGGTTTAAAAAGACAATATCAATGCACCTTGGAAAATTGTTGGAGGTTCCAGTGGAATAAAAAGACAATATCAATGCCCTGTAGAAGAGACATGGAGGTCACAGTAGCTTAACATGACGGTTTTAATGCCCCTTGGAAGAGTGTTGGACATCGCAGTGGAATAAAAAGACAATATCAATGCCCCTTGGAAGAGTGGTGGAGGATACAGTGAATAAAAAGACAATATCAATGCCCCTTGGAAGATCTGTGGAGTTCAGATTGGTTTAACCATATTGTTTTAATGCCCCTTGGAAGAGACGTGGAGGTCACAGTAGCTTAACAAGACGGTTTTAATGCCACATGGAAGAGTGATGGAGGTTGCAGTGGATTAAAAAGACAATATCAATGCCAAGAGGAAGAGTGGTGGAGGTCGCAGTGGAATAAAAGACAATATCAATGCCCCGTGGAAGAGACATGGAGGTCACAGTAGCTTAACAAGATGATTTTAATGCCCTTTGAAAGAGTGGTGGAGGTCGCAGTGGATTAAAAAGACAATATCAATGCCCTTCGAAGGAGTGGTGGAGGTGGCAGTGGAATAAAAATACAATATCAATGCCCCTTTGTAGAGTGGTGGAGGTTACAGAGTAATTTTTAAGACAATATCAATGCCCCGTGGAAGAGATGTGGAGGTCACTGTAGCTTAACAAGACAGTTTTAATGCCCCTTGGAACAATGGTTGAGGTCGCAGTGGAAAAAAAAGACAATGTCAATGCCCCTTGGAAGAGTGGTGGAGGATACATTGGAATAAAAAGACAATATCAATGCCCCATGGAAGAGCGGTGGAGGTGGCAGTGGAATAAAAAGACAATATCAATGCCCCTTGGAAGAATGATGGAGGTCGAAGTGGAATAAAAAGACATTGTCAATGCCCCTTGGAAGAGTGGTGGAGGTTAGAGGAGAATAAAAAGACAATACCAATGCCCCTTGGAAGAGCTGTGGAGTTCAGAGTGGTCTAACCAGATGGTTTTATTGCCCCTTGGAAGACACGTGGAGGTCACAGTAGCTTAACAAGACAGTTTTAATGCCCCTGGGAATAGTGGTGGAGGTCGCAGTGGAATAAAAAGACAATATCAATGCCCCTTGAAAGAGTGGTGGAGTTTACAGCGAAATAAAAAGACAATATCAATGCCTCTTGAAAGAGCTATGGAGTTCAGAGTGGTTTAACAAAATTGTTTTAATGCCCCTTGGAAGAGTGCTGGGGGTCGCAATGCATTAAAAAGACAATATCAATACCCCTTGGAAGAATGGTGGAGGTTACAGTGGAATAAAAAGACAATATCAATGCCCCTTGGAATAGCTGTGGAGTTCAGAATGGTTTAACCAGACGGTTTTAATGCCCCTTGGAAGAGATGTGGAGGTCACAGTAGCTTAACAAGACTGTTTTAATGCCTCTTGGAAGAGTGGTGGAGGTCGCAGTGGATTAAAAAGACAATATCAATGCCCCTTGCAAGAGAGGTGGAAGTCGCAGTGGAATAAAAAGACATTATCAATACCCCTTGGAAGAGTGGTGGAGGATACAGTGGAATCAAAAGACAATATCAATGCCCCGTGGAATAGACATGGACCTTACAGTAGCTAAACAAGATGTTTTTTATGCACCTTGGGAGAGTGGTGGAAGTCGTAGTGGAATAAAAAGACAATATCAATGCCCCTAGAAAGAGTGATGTAGGTTACAGTGGAGTAAAAAGACAATATCAATGCCTGTTGCAAGAGTTGTGGAGTTCAGAGTGGTTTAAATTGACGGTTTTAATGCACATTGGAAGAGACCTGGAGGTCACAGAAGCTTAACAATACGGTTTTAATGCCCCTTGGAAGAGTGGTGGAGTACACAGTGGTTTAACCATAAGGTTTTAAGGCTCCGTGGAATAGACGTGGAGGTCACAGTAGCTAAACAAGACGGTTTTAATGCTTCTTGGAAGAAAGATGGAGGTCGCAGTGGATTAAAAAGACAAAATCAATGCCCCTTGGAAGAGTGGTGGAGGTTACAGTGGAATAAAAAGACAATATCAGTGCCTATTGCAAGAGCTGTGGAGTTCAGAGTGTTTTAAATTGACGGTTTTATTACGCCTTGGAAGAGACGTGGAGGTCACAGTAGCTTAACAAGACGCTTTTAATGCCCTTTAGAAGAGTGGTGGAGGTCGCAGTGGATTAAAAATACATTATCGATGCCCCTTGGAAGAGTGGTGGAGGTCGCAGTGGAATAAAAAGAAAATATCAATGCCCCTTAGAAGAGTGGTGGAGGTTACAGTAGAAAAAAAAGACAATATCAATGTTCCTTGGAAGAGGGGTGAAGGTCGCAGTGGAATAAAAAGACAATATCAATGTCCCTTGGAAAAATGGTGGAGGTCGCAGTGGATTAAAAAGATTATCAAATCCCCTTGGAAGAGTGGTGGAGGTCGCAGTGGAAAAAAAAGACAATATTAATGCCCCTTGGAAGAGTGGTGGAGGTTAAAGTTGAATAAAAAGACAATATCTATGCCTTTTGGAAGAGCTGTGGAGATCAGAGTGGTTTAACCATGCGTTTTTAATGCCCCTTGGAAGAGACGTGGAGGTCACAGAAGCTTATCAAGACTGTTTTAAAGCCCCTTGGAGAAGTGGTAGAGGTCGCTGTGGATTAAAAAGACAATATCAATGCCCCTTGGAAGAGTGGTGGTGATTACAGTGGAATAAAAAGACAATATCAATGCCCCTTGGAAGAGTGGTGGAGGTTATAGTGGAATAAAAAGACAATATCAATGTCCCTTGGAAGAATGGTGGAGGTTACAGTGGAATAAAAAGACAATATCAATGCCCCTTGGAAGAGTGGTGGAGGTTCCAATTAAATAAAAAGACAATATCAATGCCCCTTTGAAGAGACGAGGAGGTTACAGTGGAATAAATGGACAATATTAATGCCCTTTGGAAGAGTGGTGGAGGTCACAGTAAAATAAAAAGACAATATCAATGCTCCTTGGAAAAGTGGTGGAGGTTAGAGTGGAATAAAAAGACAATATCAATGCCCCTTGGAAGAGCTGTGGAGTTCACAGTGGTTTAACCAGAAAGTTTTAATGCACCGTGGAATAGACGTGGAGGTCACAGTAGCTTAACATGACGGTTTCAATGCTTCTTGGAAGAGTGATGGAGGTCGCAGGGGATTAAAAGACAATATCAATGCCCCTTGGAAAAGTGGTGGAAGTTACAGTGGAATAAAAAGACAATATCAATGACCCTTGGAAGAGTGGTGGAGGTCGCAGTAAAATAAAAAGACAATATCAATGCCCCTTGGAAGAGTGGTCGAGGTTACTGTGGAATAAAATGACAATATCAATGCCCCTTGGAAGAGCTGTGGAGTTCACAGTGGTTTAACCATAAGGTTTTAAGGCACCGTGGAATAGACGTGGAGGTCACAGTATCTAAACTAGACGGTTTTAATGCTTCTTGGAAGAGAGATGGAGGTCGCAGTGGATTAAAAAGACAAAATCGATGCCCCTTGGAAGAGTGGTGCAGGTTTCAGTGGATTAAAAAGACAGTATCAATGCCTATTGCAAGAGCTGTGGAGTTCAGAGTGGTATAAATTGACGGTTTTAATACCCCTTGGAAGAGACGTGGTGGTCACAGTAGCTTAGCAAGACGATTTTAATGCCCCTTAGAAGAGTGGTGGAGGTCGCAGTGCATTAAAAATACATTATCGATGCCCCTTGGAAGAGTGGTGGAGGTCGCAGTGGAATAAAAAGAAAATATTAATGCCCCTTAGAAGAGTGGTGGAGGTTACCGTAGAAAAAAAAGACAATATCAATGTTCCTTGGAAGAGGGGTGTAGGTCGCAGTGGAATAGAAAGACAATAAAATGTCCCTTGGAAGAGTGGTGGAGGTTGCAGTGGATTAAAAAGATTATCAAATCCCCTTGGAAGAGTGCTGGAGGTCGCAGTGGAAAAAAAAGACAATATCAATGCCACTTAGAAGAGTGGTGGAGGTTACAGTTGAATAAAAAGACAATATCAATGCCTCTTGGAAGAGCTGTGGAGTTCAGAGTCGTTTAACCATGCGGTTTTAATGCCAGTTGGAAGAGACGTGGAGGTCACAGAAGCTTATCAAGACTGTTTTAAAGCCCCTTGGAGAAGTTGTAGAGGTCGCAGTGGATTAAAAAGACAATATCAATGCCCCTTGGAAGAGTGGTGGAGGTTACAGTGGAATAAAAAGACAATATCAATGCCCCTTGGATGAGCTGTGGAGTACACAGTGGTTTAACCATAAGGTTTTAAGGCTCCGTGGAATAGACGTGGAGGTCACAGTAGCTAAACAAGACGGTTTTAATGCTTCTTGGAAGAAAGATGGAGGTCGCAGTGGATTAAAAAGACAAAATCAATGCCCCTTGGAAGAGTGGTGGAGGTTACAGTGGAAAAAAAAGACAATATCAATGCCTATTGCAAGAGCTGTGGAGTTCAGAGTGTTTTAAATTGACGGTTTTATTACGCCTTGGAAGAGACGTAGAGGTCACAGTAGCTTAACAAGACGCTTTTAATGCCCTTTAGAAGAGTGGTGGAGGTCGCAGTGGATTAAAAATACATTATCGATGCCCCTTGGAAGAGTGGTGGAGGTCGCAGTGGAATAAAAAGAAAATATCAATGCCCCTTAGAAGAGTGGTGGAGGTTACAGTAGAAAAAATAGACAATATCAATGTTCCTTGGAAGAGGGGTGAAGGTCGCAGTGGAATAAAAAGACAATATCAATGTCCCTTGGAAGAGTGGTGGAGGTCGCAGTGGATTAAAAAGATTATCAAATTCCCTTGGAAGAGTGGTGGAGGTCGCAGTGGAAAAAAAAGACAATATTAATGCCACTTGGAAGAGTGGTGGAGGTTAAAGTTGAATAAAAAGACAATATCTATGCCTTTTGGAAGAGCTGTGGAGATCAGAGTGGTTTAACCATGCATTTTTAATGCCCCTTGGAAGAGACGTGGAGGTCACAGAAGCTTATCAAGACTGTTTTAAAGCCCCTTGGAGAAGTGGTAGAGGTCGCTGTGGATTAAAAAGACAATATCAATGCCCCTTGGAAGAGTGGTGGTGATTACAGTGGAATAAAAAGACAATATCAATGCCCCTTGGAAGAGTGCTGGAGGTTATAGTGGAATAAAAAGACAATATCAATGTCCCTTGGAAGAATGGTGGAGGTTACAGTGGAATAAAAAGACAATATCAATGCCCCTTGGAAGAGTGGTGGAGGTTCCAATTAAATAAAAAGACAATATCATTGCCCCTTTGAAGAGACGTGGAGGTTACAGTGGAATAAATGGACAATATTAATGCCCTTTGGAAGAGTGGTGGAGGTCGCAGTAAAATAAAAAGACAATATCAATGCCTCTTGGAAAAGTGGTGGAGGTTAGAGTGGAATAAAAAGACAATATCAATGCCCCTTGGAAGAGCTGTGGAGTTCACAGTGGTTTAACCAGAAAGTTTTAATGCACCGTGGAATAGACGTAGAGGTCACAGTAGCTTAACATGACGGTTTCAATGCTTCTTGGAAGAGTGATGGAGGTCGCAGGGGATTAAAAGACAATATCAATGCCCCTTGTAAGAGTGGTGGAGGTTACAGTGGTATAAAAAGACAATATCAATACCCTGTGTAAGAAACTTGGAGGTCACAGTAGCTTAGCAAGACGGTTTTAATGCCCCTTGGAAGAGTCGTGGACGTTGCAGAGGAATAAAAAGACAATATCAATGCACTTGGAAGAGTGCAGAAGGTTACAATGGAATAAAAAGACAGAGTGGTTTAACCAAACGGTTTTAGTGCCCCTTGGAAGAGACGTGGAGGTCACAGTAGCTTAACAAGACGGTTTTAATGCCCCTTGAAAGAGTCGTGGAGGTCGCAGTGGATTAAAAAGACAATATAAATGAACCTTGGAAGAGTGGTGGAGGTCGCAGTGGAATAAAAAGACAACATCAATGCCCCTTGGAAGAGTGGTGGAGGTAACAGTGGAATAAATTGACAATATCAATGCCTCTTGGAAGAGTGGTGGAGGTTACAGTGGAATAAAAAGACAACATCAATGCCCCGTGGAAGAGAAGTGAATATCACAGTAGCTTAACAAGACGATTTTAATGCCCCTTGGCAGAGTGGTGGAGGTCGCAGTGGAATAAAAAGACTATAACAATGCCCTGTGGAAGAGACGTGGAGGTCACAGTAGCTTAACAAGACTGTTTTAATGACCCTTAGAACAGTGGTGGAGGTTACAGTAGAATAAAAGACAATATCAATGCCCTTTGGAAGAGTGATGGAGGTCGCAGTGGAATAAAAAGACAATATCAATGCCCCTTGGAAGAGTGGTGGAGGTCGCAGTGGAATAACCTCACTGTTACATGCTCTGCATAACTTCTCTGCTTGCAAAGTCTGCTGTAATCTAATGCTCTGCTTTACTGATTCACCTCACTGGTACATGCTCTGCATAACTTCTCTGCTTGCTGTGTCTGCTGTAATCTAATGCTCTGCTTTGCTGATTCACCTCAGTGGTACATGCTCTGCATAACTTCTCTGCTTGCTGTGTCTGCTGTAATCTAATGCTCTGCTTTGCTGATTCACCTCAGTGGTACATGCTCTGCATAACTTCTCTGCTTGCTGTGTCTGCTGTAATCTAATGCTCTGCTTTGCTGATTCACCTCACTGGTACATGCTCTACATAACGTCTCTGCTTTATCTGTCCCATACCATTCAGTACCCACATATGTTTGTCCCTTCCCCACTATAGATCTTATCTGATTTTTAGAGGTGCTAAACTGCAGAGACTAGAGTCCTAGATCTGTGTTTGATCACCCAGCCATCTCCTGGTGAGACGACCAGCTGCTAATTTAGCCATATGCAGCTCCCACAATGCCCTTCACCTGATAGTTTAATGTGCACTATATATTTAGAAGCTCTGTAAGGGGTGCACTTGTGCTGGGGTGTGCACGCGTCTTCTTGTGCAAAGTGGTTTCGGAGATAAGTGGCAGTTATTTCAGAGGCAGATAGTCAGGGCAGGAGTCAGGTAACCAACACTTTGACCACTTACTCTCTTTTAACTATGTTTCTGTTAGCTCTCACTTTTTCCTCTATAGTCCTCCACTTTCTAGTAACCCCTCAAATCCCTACACCTAGTAAGAAACTCTTCATCTCTCCCTCCATCCTCAGCATTCATCTCACCTCCTCCTCCAAATTATTCCTAAACATTCAATCCAGGATCTCCAAACAAAGACAGCCACCTCATGCTCTCTCTTGCTCCCACCTGCTAACACTTTCTCTGCTCCTCCTCACTGCTGGAGATATCTCTCCAAATCCTGGTCCTCCTCGCCATATCCCCACAGTTACTTCTTCCTCCTATCCACGACCTTCCACAAACTGTCGCAACCCTTCTAACCTCATACCCATCCAACCAATCCCCACTCCCTTAGTTGCTCTAACAGGAGCTCTATGGAACGCTCGCTCTGTCTGCAACAAACTTTCCTTCATCCACAATCTTTTCATTACAAACAAACTTTCCTTCCTTGCCATTACTGAAACCTGGCTCACCCCCTCTGACACAGCCTCCCCAGCTGCACTTTCATATGGCGGATTCCACCTTTCCCACACCCCCCGCCCCAACGGCAAACATGGCGGAGGCGTACGTTTTATCCTATCAGAACACTGTGCTTTCACCCAAATCCCACTGCCACCCTCCGTTACACTCCCCTCTTTTGAGGTGCACTGTGTGCGCATCTATTTCCCCTCCAACCTCCAACTGGCCGTCGTTTACCGACCCCCAGGGCAAGCCACCACCTTCTTAGACCACTTCACGACCTGGCTACTTCACTTCTTCTCCACTGACATCCCCACTATTATAATGGGTGACTTCAACATCCCCATTAACAATTCCCACTCGTCTGTCTCTAAGTTCCTATCTCTCACTTCCTCCTTCGGACTCACTCAATGGTCTTCCACACCCACCCACAAAGATGGCCACACACTGGACCTCATCTTCACCCGCCTCTGTTCCCTATCTAACCTCACTAACTCACCTCTCCCTCTCTCTGATCACAGCCTACTTACATTCTCTTTTCTCTCCTCCCCGGGGCAACAATCCCCACTCCACAAACTTGCTTACCCTCGCAGAAATCTCAAACACCTTGACTTACACTCACTCTCTGAATCCCTCCTCCCTCTTACAGACATAAATTCCTTACACGATGCAGACGTTGCTGCTGCTTCATATAACACCACAATACCTGCAGCTCTAGACTCGATCGCCCCTCTCACACACATCACATTTCGCACATACAACAGGCAACCCTGGCACACTAAACTTACTAAAGAACTGCGCCGGGCCTCCAGGGTTGCGGAGCGGTGATGGAAAAGGTCTCACTCCATCGAGCACTTCATCGCATTCAAGCAATCCCTCACTAATTTCAAGTACGCACTCACTACAGCAAAACAAACCTACTTCTCATCTCTCATATCCTCCCTATCTCACTACCCTAAACAGCTATTTAACACTTTCAACTCTCTCCTTCGTTCCCTAGCACCTCCTCCCTCTTCTCTCATCTCAGCCGACGACTTTGCCTCATTCTTCAAACAGAAGATTGACACATCAGACAAACTTTTGCCTAAAGTCCACACAACTCCTCCTCATATCTATTCAACCCTCCTCCTCCAAACCCCACTTCTCCACCATTACAGAAGGTCAAGTCTCCTCTTTACTCTCCAAATCACACCTCACCACCTGCGAACTTGACCCAATCCCATCCCACCTCATCACTAACCTTACCACAGTCTTCATCCCAACCCTAACCCACCTCTTCAATCTGTCACTAACAACCGGTGTCTTCCCCTCATGTTTCAAACATGGCGCAATCACACCTATCCTCCAAAAGCCCTCCCTTGACCCTTCCTCTCTGACTAGCTACTGCCCCATATCACTCCTCCCCTTTGCCTCAAAACTACTAGAACAACATGTCCACCTTGGACTGTCCTCCCACCTCTCCTCCTGCTCCCTCTTCAACCGCCTGCAATCTGGCTTCCGACCGCATCACTCGACTGAAACTGCCCTGACCAAAGTCACCAAAGACCTACTAAATGCTAAATCCAAGCGACACTACTCCATCCTCCTCCTTCTGGACCTGTCATGTGCCTTTGACACAGTGGACCATTCCCTCTTACTCCAGATTCTCTCATCTCTTGGCATCACGGACTTGGCTCTATCTTGGATCTCCTCATACTTAACAGACAGGACATTCAGCGTCTCCCACTCACGCACCACCTCCTCATCTCGCCCCCTATCTGACGGTGTCCCCCAAGGTTCAGTTCTAGGACCTCTGCTCTTCTCCATCTACACCTTTGGCCTGCGAGAGCTCATAGAGTCTCACGGTTTTCAGTATCACCACTATGCTGACGACACACAGATCTACCTCTCTGGACCCGATATCTCCTCCCTACTAACCAAAATCCCACAATGTTTGTCCACCATGTCATCCATCTTCTCTGACAGATTTCTAAAACTCAACATGCATAAAACAGAGTTCATCATCTTTCCATCCTCTCATTCACATCCCCCATCTGACCTAGCCATCAACGTCAATGGCTGTTCACTCTCCCCAGTCCCACAAGCTCGCTGCCTTGGAATAACCCTGGACTATGATCTCTTCTTCAAGCCACATATCCAAGCCCTTTCCACTTCCTGCCGACTCCAACTCAAAAGCATCTCCCGGATCCGTGCATTCCTCAGCAAAGACTCTGCAAAAACACTAATGCATGCCCTCATCATATCCCGCCTTGACTACTGCAACCTCCTGCTCAGTGGTTTCCCTTACAACACTCTTGCGCCTCTCCAATCTATCCTAAACTCTGCTGCTCGACTAATTCACCTGTGCCCCCGCTATTCCCCGGCCTCTACTCTCTGTCAATCTCTTCACTGGCTCCCCATTGCCCAGAGAATCCAGTTCAAAACTCTAACCATGGCATACAAAGCCATCCACAACCTGTCTTCCCCATACATCTGTGACCTAGTCTCCCGGTACTTACCTGCACGCAACCTCAGATCCTCACAAGATCTCCTTCTCTACTACCCTTTTATCTCCTCCTCCCACAATTCTATACAAGATTCCTCCCGTGCATCCGCCCTACTCTGGAACTCTCTACCCCAACACATCAGACTCTTGCCGACCGTGGAAACCTTCAAAAGAAACCTGAAGACCCACCTCTTCTGACAAGCCTACAACCTGCAGTAACCACCGCTGCATGACCAGCTCTACCATCAACTAATGTTTCCTCACCCATCCCTTCTAGAATGTGAGCCCTCGCTGGCAGGGTCCTCGCTCCTCCTGTACCAGTCGCTGACTCGTTTTGTTTAGATTATCTAAATGCTTTTGTTATGTATATCCCTATCACATGTAAAGCGCCATGGAATAAATGGCGCTATAATAATAAATAATAATAATAATAATAAAAAGACAATATCAATTCCTATAGGAAAAGTGGTGGAGGTTACAGTGGAATAAAAAGACAATATCAATGCCCCTTTGATGAGCTGTGGAATTCAGAGTGGTTTAACCAGACGGTTTTAATGCCCCTTAGAAGAGACGTGGAGGTCATAGTAGCATAATAAGATGTTTTTAATGCCTCTTGGAAGAGTGGTGGAGGTCGCAGTGGTTTAAAAAGACAATATCAATGCCCCTTAGAAGAGTGGTGGAGGTTACATTGCAATAAAAAGACAATATCAATGCCCCTTGCAAGAGCTATAGAGTTCAGAGTGGATTAAATTGACTGTTTTAATGCCCTGAGGAATTGATGTGGAGGTCAAAGTAGATTAACAACATGGTTTTAATGGCCTATTGGAAGAGTGGTGGAGGTTACAGTGGAGTAAAAAGACAATATCAATGCCTCTTGTAAGAGCTGTGGAGTTCAGAGTGGTTTAAATTGACGGTTTTAATGCACCTTGGAAGAGGCGTGGAGGTCACAGTAGCTTAACAATACGGTTTAAATGCCCCTTGGAAGAGTGGTGGAGGTCGCAGTGGATTAAAAAGACAATATCAATGCACATTGGAAGAGTGGTTAAGGTCGCAGTGGAATGAAAAGACAAAATCAATGCCCCTTGGAAGAGCTGTGGAGTTCAGAGTGGTTTAACCAGATGGTTTTAATGCCCCTTGGAAGAGTGGTGGAGGTCACAGTTAATTAAAAAGACAATATCAATGCCGCTTGGAAGAGTGGTGTACGTCGCAGTGGAATAAAAAGAAAAAATCAAAGCCTCTTGGAAGAGTGGTGAAGGTTACAGTGGAATAAAAAGACAATATCAATGCCCCTCGGTAGAGTGGTGGAGGTCGCAGTGGAATAAAAAGACAATCAATGACCCGTGGAATTGACGTGGATGTCAAAGTAGGTTAACAAGACGGTTTTAATGCCCCTTTGAAGAGTGGTGGAGGTCGAAGTTGATTAAGAAGACAATATTAATGCCCCTTGGAAGAGTGGTGGAGGTAGCAGAGGAAAAAAAGACAATATCAATGCCCCTTGGAAGAGTAGTGGAGGTGGCAGTGGAATAAAAAGACAATATCAATGCCCCGTGAAAGAGACGTGGAGGTCACAGTAGCTTAACAATATGGTTTTAATGCCCTTTGGAAGAGAGGTGGAGGACGCATTGGATTAAAAAGACAATATCAATGACCTTTGGAAGAGTGGTGCAGGTTACAGTGGAATTTAATGACAATATCAATGCACCGTGGAAGAGCTGTGGAGGTCACTGTAGCTTAACAAGACAGTTTTAATGCCCCTTGGAAAAGTGGTGGAGGTCGCAGTGGATTAAGAAGACAATATCAATGCCCCTTGGAAGAGTGGTGGAGGTGGCAGTGGAATAAAAAGACAATATCAATGCCCCTTGGAAAAATGATGGAGGTCGCAGTGGAATAAAAAGACAATGTCAATGCCCCTTGGAAGAGTGGTGGAGGTTAGAGTGGAAAAAAAAAGACAATACCAGTGCCCCTTGGAAGAGCTGTGGAATTCAGAGTGGTTTAACCAGATGGTTTTATTGCCCCTTGGAAGAGACGTGGAGGTCACAGTAGATTAACAAGACAGTTTTAATGCACCTTGGAAAAGTGGTGGAGGTCACAGTGGATTAAAAAGACAATATCAATTCCCCGAGGAAGAGACGTAGAGGCCACCGTAGCTTAACAAGACAGTTTTAATGCCCCTTGGAAGAGTGGTGGAGGTCGCAGTGCATTAAAAAGACAATATCATTTCCCCTTGGAAGAATGGTGGAGGTTACAGTGGAATAAAAAGACAATATCAATGCCCCTTGGAAGAGCTGTGGAGTCCAGCGTGTTTAACCAGACGGTTTTAATGCCCCTTGGAAGAGACGAGGAGGTCACAGTAGCTTAACAAGACTGTTTAAATGCCCCTTGGAAGAGTGTTGGAGATCGTTGTGGATTTAAAAGACAATATCAATGCCCCTTAGAAGAGTGGTGGAGGTCGCAGTGGAATAAAAAGACAATATCAATGCCCCTTGGAAGATTGGTGGAGTTACAGTGGAATAAAAAGACAATATCAATGCCCCTTGGAAAAGTGGTGAGGTTACAGTGGAATAAAAAGACAATATCAATGCCCTGTGTAAGAAACTTGGAGGTCATAGAAGCTTAACAAGATGGTTTTAATGCCCCTTGGAAGAGTCGTGGACATCGCAGAGGAATTAAAAGACAATATCAATGCACTTGGAAGAGTGCAGAAGGTTACAATGGAAAAAAAGACATGGTCAATGCCCCTTGGAAGAGCTGTGGAGCTCAGAGCGGTTTAACCAGATGGTTTTAATGTCTCTTGGAAGAGACTTGGAGGTCGCAGTGGTTTAAAAAGACAATATCACTGCCCCTTAGTAGAGTGGTGGAGGTTACATTGGATTAAAAAGACAATATCAATGCCCCGTGGAATAGACATGGAGGTTATAGCAGCTTAACAAGACAGTTTTAATGCCCTTTGGAAGAGTGGTGGAGGTTAGAGTGGAATAAAAAGACAATACCAATGCCCCTTGGAAGAGCTGTGGAAATCAGAGTTGTATAACCAGACGGTTTTAACACTCCTTGGAAGAGACGTGGAGGTCACAGTAACTTAACAAGATGGTTTTAATGCCCCTTGGAAGAGTGGTGGAGGTCGCAGTGGATTAAAAAAACAATATCAATGCCCCTTGGAAGATTGGTGGAGGTTACAGTGGAATAAAAAGACAATATCAAAGCCCCGTGGAAGAGATGTGGAGGTCACTGTAGCTTAACAATATGGTTTTAATGCCCCATGGAAGATTGGTGGAGGTCGCAGTGGAATAAAAAGACAATAGCAATGACCCCGTGGAAGGGACGTGGAGGTCACAGTAGCTTAAGAAGACTGTTTTAATGCCCCTTGGAAGAGTGGTGGAGGTTGCAGGGGATTAAAAAGAAAATAACTATGCCCATTGGAAAAGTGGTGGAGGTTAGAGTGGAATAAAAAGACAATACCAGTGCTCCTTGGAAGAGCTGTGGAGTTCAGAGTGGTTTAAATTGACGGTTTTAATTCCCCTTGGAAGAGACGTGGAGGTCACAGTGGATTAAAAAGACAATATCAATGCCCCTTGGAAGAGCTGTGGAGGTCGCAGTGGATTAAAAAGACAGTATAAATGCCGCTTGGAAGAGTGGTGGAGGTCGCAGTGAAATAAAAAGACAATATCAATGCCCCGTGGAAGGGACGTGGAGGTCACAGTAGCTTCAAAAGACTGTTTTAATGCCCCTTGGAAGAGAGGTGGAGGTCACAGTTGATTAAAAAGACAATATCAATGGCCTTTGGAAGAGTGGTGAAGGTCGCAGTGGAATAAAAAGACAATATCAATGCCGCTTGGAAGAGTGGTGGATGTTACAGTCGAATAAAAAGACAATATCAATGCCTCTTGTAAGAGCTGTGGAGTTCAGAGTGTTTAACCAGATGGTTTTAGTGCCCCTTGGAAGAGACGAGGAGGTCACAGTAGCTTAACAAGACTGTTTTAATGTCCCTTGGAAGAGTGGTGGAGATCGCTGTGGATTGAAAAGACAATATCAATGCCCCTTGGAAGATTGGTGGAGGTTACAGTGGAATAAAAAGACAATGTCAATGCCCCTTGGAAGAGTGGTGGAGGTTGCAGTGGAATAAAAAGACAATTTCAATGCCCCTTGGAAGAGTGGTGGAGGTTACAGTTGAATAAAAAGACAATATCAATACCAATTGGAAGCGATGTGGAGTTCACTGTGGTTTAACCAGAAAGTTTTAATGCCACTTGGAAGAGACGTGGAGGTCACAGTGGCTTAATAAGATGGTTTTAATGCTCTTTGGAAGAGTGGTGGAGGTTGCAGTGGATTAAAAAGACTATATCAATGCCTCTTGGAAGAGTTGTGGAGGTCGCAGTGGAATAAAAAGACAATATCAATACCCTTGGATGAGTTGTGGAGGTTACAGTGGAATAAAAAGACAATATCAATGCCCCTTGGAAGAGCTGTGGAGTTCAGAGCGGTTTAACCAGACGATTTTAATGCCCCTTGGAAGAGACTTGGAGGTCATAGTAGCTTAACAAGACGATTTTAAGTCCCCTTGGAAGAGTGTCGGAGGCCGCAGTAGACTAAAAATACAGTATCAATGCCCCTTGGAAGAGTGGTGGAGGTCGCAGTGGAATAAAAAGACAATATCAATGCCTCTTGGAAGAGTGGTGGAGGTCGCAGTGGAATAAAAAGACATTATCAATGCCCCGTGGAAGAGATGTGGAGGTCACTCTAGCTTAACAAGACAGTTTTAATGCCCCTTGGAAGAATGGTGGAGGTCACAGTGGAATAAAAAGACAATGTCAGTGCCCCTTGGAAGAGTGGTGGAGGTTAGATTGGAATAAAAAGACAATACCAATGCTCCTTAGAAGAGCTGTGGAGTTCAGAGTGGTTTAACCAGACAGTTTTATTGCCACTTGAAGGAGACGTGGAGGTCACAGTAGCTTAACAAGACGGTTTTAATGCCCCTTGGAAAAGTGGGGAGGTCGCAGTGGATTAAAATGACAATATCAATGCCCCTTGGAAGAGTGGTGTAGGTCGAAGTGGAATATAAATACAATATCAATGCCCCGTGGAAGGGACGTGGAGGTCACAGTACCTAAAGAAGACGGTTTTAATGCCACTTGGAAGAGTGGTGGAGTTCGCAGTGGATTAAAAAGACAATATCAATGCTCATTGGAAAAGTGGTGGAGGTCGCAGTGGAGTAAAAAGTCAATATCAATGACCGCTTGGAAGAGTGGTGGAGGTTATAGTCTAATAAAAAGATAATATCAATGCCCCTTGGAAGAGCTGTGGAGAAAAGAGTGGTTTAACCAGACGGTTTTAATGCCCCTTGCAAGATACGTGTAGGTCACAGTAGTTTATCAAGTCTGTTTTTATGCCCCTTGGAAGAGTGGTGGAGGTCTGAGTGGATTAAAAAGACAACATCAATGCCCATTGGAAGAGTGGTGGAGGTTACAGTGGAATAAAAAGACAATATCAATGCGACGTGGAATAGACATGGAGGTTACAGTAGCTTAACAAGATGGTTTTAATGCCCCTTGGGAGAGTGGTGGAAGTCGCAGTGGAATAAAAAGACAATATCAATGCCCCTTGCAAGAGCTGTGGATTTCAGAGTGGTTTAAATTGATGATTTTAATGCTCCTTGGAAGAGAAGTGGAGGTCACAGTAGCTTAACAAGACGGTTTTAATGCCACATGGAAGAGCGGTGGAGGTCGCACTGGATTAAAAAGACAATATCAATGCCCCTTGGAAGAGTAGTGGAGGTTGCATTGGAATAAATAGACAATATCAATGCCCTGTGGAAGAGACGTGGATATCACAGTAGCTTAACAAGACTGTTTTAATGCCCCTTGGAAGAGAGGTGGAAGTCGCAGTGGAATAAAAAGACAATATCAATGCCCCTTGGAAGAGTGCTGGAGGTTACAGTGGAATAAAAAGACAATATCAATGCCCCTTGCTAGAGCTGCGGAGTTGAGAGTGGTTTAAATTGATGGTTTTAATGACCCTTGGAAGAGACTTGGAGTTCATAGTAGATTAACAAGACTGTTTTAATGCCCTTTGGAAGAGTGGTGGAGGTCAAAGTGGATTAAAAAGACAATGGCAATGCTCCTTGTAGGAGTGGTGGAAGTCTCAGTTGAATAAAAAGACAATATCAATGCCCCTTGGAAGAGTATTGGAGGTTACAGTGGAATAAAAAGACAATATCAATGCCCTGTGGAAGAGACATGGAGGTCACAGTAGCTTAACAAGATCTTTTTAATGTAGCATGGAAGAGTGGTGGAGGTCGCTGTGGAATAAAAAGGCAATATCAATGCCCCTTGGAAAAGTGGTGGAGGTTACAGTGGAATAAAAAGACAATATCAATGCCCATTGGAAGATCTGTTGAGTTCAGAGTGGTTTAACCATATGGTTTTAATGCCCCTTGGAAGAGACGTGGAGGTCACAGTAGCTTAAATAGACGATTTTAAAGTTACATGGAAGAGTGGTGGAGGTCGCAGTGGATTAGAAAGACAATATCAATGCCCCTTGGAAGAGTGGTGAAGGTCGCAGTGGAATAAAAAGACAATATCAATGCCCCTTGGAAGGGTGGTGCAGGTTACAGTGGAATAAAAAGACAATATCAATGCCCCTTGCAAGAGCTGCGGAGTTGAGAGTGGTTTAAATTGACGGTTTTAATGCCCCTTGGAAGAGACGTGGAGTTCACAGTAGATAAACAAGACTGTTTTAATGCCCCTTGGAAGAGTGGTGGAGGTCGAAGTGGATTAAAAAGACAATGTCAATGCTCCTTGTAGGAGTGGTGGAAGTCTCAGTTGAATAAAAAGACAATATCAATGCCCCTTGGAAGAGTATTGGAGGTTACAGTGGAATAAAAAGACAATATCAATGCCCTGTGGAAGAGACATGAAGGTCACAGTAGCTAAAGAAGACGGTTTTAATGCCACTTGGAAGAGTGGTGGAGTTCGCAGTGGATTAAAAAGACAATATCAATGCCCATTGGAAAAGTGGTGGAGGTCGCAGTGGAGTAAAAAGTCAATATCAATGACCGCTTGGAAGAGTGGTGGAGGTTATAGTCGAATAAAAAGATAATATCAATGCCCCTTGGAAGAGCTGTGGAGTAAAGAGTGGTTTAACCAGACGATTTTAATGCCCCTTGCAAGATACGTGTAGGTCACAGTAGTTTATCAAGTCTGTTTTAATGCCCCTTGGAAGAGTGGTGGAGGTCTGAGTGGATTAAAAAGACAACATCAATGCCCATTGGAAGAGTGGTGGAGGTTACAGTGGAATAAAAAGACAATATCAATGCGACGTGGAATAGACATGGAGGTTACAGTAGCTTAACAAGATGGTTTTAATGCCCCTTGGGAGAGTGGTCGAAGTCGCAGTGGAATAAAAAGACAATATCAATGCCCCTTGCAAGAGCTGTGGATTTCAGAGTGGTTTAAATTGATGATTTTAATGCTCCTTGAAAGAGAAGTGGAGGTCACAGTAGCTTAACAAGACGATTTTAATGCCACATGGAAGAGTGGTGCAGGTCGCACTGGATTAAAAAAACAATATCAATTCCCCTTGGAAGAGTATTGGAGGTTGCAGTGGAATAAAAAGACAATATCAATGCCCTGTGGAAGAGACGTGGATATCACAGTAGCTTAACAAGATGGTTTTAATGCCCCTTGGAAGAAACGTGGAGGTCACAGTAGCTTAAATAGACGATTTTAAAGTTACATGGAAGAGTGGTGGAGGTCGCAGTGGATTAGAAAGACAATATCAATGCCCCTTGGAAGAGTGGTGAAGGTAGCAGTGGAATAAAAAGACAATATCAATGCCCCTTGGAAGGGTGGTGCAATTTACAGTGGAATAAAAAGATAATATCAATGCCCCTTGCAAGAGCTGCGGAGTTGAGAGTGTTTTAAATTGACGGTTTTAATGCCCCTTGGAAGAGACTTGGAGTTCACAGTAGATAAACAAGACTGTTTTAATGCCCCTTAGAAGAGTGGTGGAGGTCGAAGTGGATTAAAAAGACAATGTCAATGCTCCTTGTAGGAGTGGTGGAAGTCTCAGTTGAATAAAAAGACAATATCAATGCCCCTTGGAAGAGTATTGGAGGTTACAGTGGAATAAAAAGACAATATCAATGCCCTGTGGAAGAGACATGAAGGTCACAATAACTGAACAAGATCTTTTTAATGTACCATGGAAGAGTGGTGGAGGTCGCAGTTGAACAAAAAGACAATATCAATGCCCCTTGGAAGAGTGGTGGAGGTTACAGTGGAATAAAAAGACCATATCAATGCCCATTGGAAGATCTGTTGAGTTCAGAGTGGTTTAACCATATGGTTTTAATGCCCCTTGGAAGAGACGTGGAGGTCACAGTAGCTTAAATAGACGGTTTTAAAGTTACATGGAAGAGTGGTGGAGGTCGCAGAGGATTAAAAAGACAATATCAATGCCCCTTGGAAGAGTGGTGAAGGTCGCAGTGGAATAAATAGACAATATCAATGCCCCTTGGAAGATTGGTGGAGGTTACAGTGGAATATAAAGACAATATCAATGCTCCTTGCAAGAGCTGCGGAGTTGAGAGTGGTTTAAATTGACGGTTTTAATGCCCCTTGGAAGAGACGTGGAGTTCACAGTAGATTAACAAGACTGTTTTAATGCCCCTTGGAAGAGTGGTGGAGGTCGAAGTGGATTAAAAAGACAATGTCAATGCTCCTTGAAGGAGTGGTGGAAGGCTCAGTTGAATGAAAAGACCATATCAATGCCCCTTGGAAGAGTGTTGGAGGTTACAGTGGAATAAAAAGACAATATCAATGCCCCTTGTAAGATCTGTGGAGTTCAGAGTGGTTTAAGCATAAGATTTTAATGCCACAAGGAAGAGTGGTGGAGGTCGCAGTGGATTAAAAAGACAATATCAATGCCCCTTGGAAGAGTGGTGGAGGTCGCAATGGAATAAAAAGACAATATCAATGCCCCTTGGTAGAGTGGTGAAGGTTACTGTGGAATAAAAAGACAATATCAAAGCCCCGTGGAAGAGACGTGGAGGTCACAGTAGCTTATCAAGATGGTTTTAATGCCCCTTGGAATAGTGGTGGAGGTCGCAGTGGATTAAAAAGGCAATATCAATGCCCATTGGAAGAGTGGTGGAGGTCGTAGTGGAATAAAAATACAATATCAATGCCCCTTGGTAGAGTGGTGGACGTTACACTGGAATAAAAAGACAATATCAATGCCCAGTGGAAGAGATGTGGAGGTCACTGTAGCTTAAAAAGACAGTTTTAATGCCCCTTGGCAGAATGGTGGAGGTCGCAGTGGAATAAAAAGACAATGTCATTGCCCCTTGGAGGAGTGATGGATGTTAGAGTGGAATAAAAAGACAATACCAATGCCCCTTGGAAGAGCTGTGGAGTTCAGAGAGTTTTTAACAGACGGTTTTAGTGCCCCTTGGAAGAGACGTGGAGGTCACAGTAGCTTAACAAGACGGTTTTAATGCCCCTTGGAAGAGTGGTGGAGGTTAAAGTTGATTAAAAAGACTATATCATTGCCCCTTGGAAGAGTGGTGGAGGTCACTGGAATAAATAGACAATATCAATGCCCCGTGGAAGAGAGTGGAGGTCACAGTAGCTTAACAAGACGGTTTTAATGCACCTTGGAAGAGTGGTGAAGGTCAAAGTTGATTAAAAAGACTATATCAATGCCCCTTGGAAGAGTGGTGGAGGTCACTGGAATAAATAGACAATATCAATGCCCCGTGGAAGAGAGTGGAGGTCACAGTAGCTTAACAAGACTGTTTTAATGCCCCTTGGAAGAGTGGTGGAGGTGGCAGTGGATTAAAAAGAGAATATCAATGCCCCTTGGAAGAGTGTTGGAGGTCGCAGTGGAATAAAAAGACAATATCAGTGCCCCTTGGTAGAGTGGTGGACATTACAGTGGAATAAATTGTCAATATCAATGCCCCTTGGAAGAGTGGTGGAGGTTACATTGGAATAAAAAGACAATATCACTGCCCCTTTGATGAGAGGTGGAGGTTACAGTGGTATAAAAAGACATTATCAATGCCCCTTGGAAGAGCTGTGATCTTTAGAGTGGTTTAACCAGACGGTTTTAATGCCCCTTGGAAGAGACGTGGAGGTCGCAGTGGATTAAAAAGACAATATCAATGCCACTTGGAAGAGTGGTGGAGGTTACATTGGAATAAAAAGACAATATCAATGCCCCTTGGATGAGTGGTGGAGGTTTCAGTTGAATAAAAAGACAATATCAATGGCCCGTGGAAGAGACATTGAGGTCACAGTAGTTTAGCAAGACGGTTTTAATGCCCATTGGAAGAGTGGTGGAGGTCACAGTGGATTAAAAAGACAATATCAATGCCTCTTGGAAGAGTGGTGTAGGTCGTAGTGGAATAAAAAGACAATATCAATGCCCCTTGGACGAGTGGTGGATGTTACAGTGGAATTAAAAGACAATATCAATGCCCCTTGGAAGAGTGGTGGAGGTTACAGTGGAATAAATAGACAATATCAATGCCCAGTGGAAGAGCCGTTAAGGTCGCAGTGAATTAAAAAGACAATATCAATGCCCATTGGTAGAGTGGTTAAGGTCGCAGTGGAATAAAAAGACAAAATCAATGCCCCTTGGAAGAGCTGTGGAGTACAGAGTGGTTTAACCAGACGGTTTTAATGCCCCTTGGAAGAGAGGTGAAGGTCACAGTAGCTTAACAAGACTGTTTTAATGCCACTTGGAAGAGTGGTGGAGGTTACATTGGAATAAAAAGACAATATCAATGCCCCTTGGATAAGTGGTGGAGGTTTCAGTTGAATAAAAAGACAATATCAATGGCCCGTGGAAGAGACATTGAGGTCACAGTAGTTTAGCAAGACGGTTTTAATGCCCATTGGAAGAGTGGTGGAGGTCGCAGTGGATTAAAAAGACAAAATCAATGCCCTTTGGAAGAGTGGTGGAGGTAACAGTGGAATAAAAAGACAATATCAATGCCCCGTGGAAGAGCTGTGGAGTTCAGAGAAGTTAAACTAGACGGTTTTAAAGCCCCTTGGAAGGGACGTGGAGGTCACAGTAGCTTAACAAAACGGTTTTAATGCCCCTTGGAAAAGTGGTGGAGGTCGCAGTGGATTAAAAAGACAATATCAATGCCTCTTGGAAGAGTGTTGGAGGTCGCAGCGGAAAAAAAAGACAATATCAATGCCCCTTGGAAGAGTGGTGGAGGCCGCAGTAGAATTAAAAAACAATCTCAATGCCCCTTTGAAGAGTGGTGGAAGTCGCAGTGGAATAAAAAGACAAAATCAATGCCCCTTGGAAGAGTGGTGGAGTTTACAGTGGAATAAAAAGACAATATCAATGCCCCTCGGAAGAGCAGTGGAGTTCAGAGTGGTTAACCAGACAGTTTTAATGCCCCTTGGAAGAGTGGTGGAGGTCGCAGTGGATTAAAAAGACAATATCAATGACCCTTAGAAGAGAGGTTGAAGTGGCAGTGGAACAAAAAGACAATATCAATGCCCCTTGGAAAAGTGGTGGAGGTTAAAGTGGAATAAATAACAATATCAATGCCCCTTCCAAGAGCTGCGGAGTTGAGAGTGGTTTAAATTGACGGCTTTAATGCCCCTTTGAAGAGACGTGGAGTTTACAGCAGATTAACAAGCCTGTTTTAATGCCCCTTGGAAGAGTGGTGGAGGTCGAAGTGGATTAAAAAGACAATATCAATGCCCCTTGGAAGAGTGTTGGAGGTTACAGTGGAATAAAAAGACAATATCAATGAACCTTTTAAGAACTGTGGAGTTCACAGTGGTTAAACAATACGGTTTTAATGCACCTTGGAAGAGACGTGTAGGTCACTGTAGCTTAAAATGACGGTTTTATGCCACAAGGAAGAGTGGTTGCGGTCGCACTGTATTAAAAAGACAATATCAATGCCCCTTGGAAGAGTGGTGGAGGTTACAGTGGAATAAAAAGACAATATCAATGCCCAGTGGAAGAGATGTGGAGGTCACTGTAGCTTAACAAGACAGTTTTAATGCCCCTTGGAAGAGTGGTGGAGGTCGCAGTGGAATAAAATACAATGTCAATGCCCTTTGGAAGAGTGGTGGAGGTTAGAGTGGAAGAAAAAGACAATACCAATGCCCCTTGGAAGAGCTGTGGAGTTCAGAGTGGTTTATCCAGACGGTTTTACTGCCCCTTGGAAGAGACGTGGAGGTCACAGTAGCTTAACAAGACAGTTTTAATGCCCCTTGGAAGAGTGGTGGAGGTCGCAGTGGATTAAAAAGACAATATCAATGCCCATTGGAAGAGTGTTGGAGGTTACAGTGGAATAGAATGACAACATCAGTGCCCCTTGGAAGAGTGGTGGACATTACAGTGGAATAAAAAGACAATATCAATGCCCCTTGGAAGAGTTGTGGAGGTTACAGTGGAATAAAAAGACAATATCAATGCCCAGTGGAAGAGATGTGGAGGTCACTGTAGCTTAACAAGACAGTTTTAATGCCCCTTGGAAGAGTGGTGGAGGTCGCAGTGGAATAAAAAAAACAATGTCAATGCCCTTTGGAAGAGTGGTGGAGGTCACAGTGGGTTAAAAAGACAATATAAATGCCCCTTGGAAGAGTGGTGTAGGTCATAGTGGAACAAAAAGACAATATCAATGCCCCTTGGATGAGTGGTGGATGTTACAGTGGAATTAAAAGACAATATCAATGCCCCTTGGAAGAGTGGTGGAGGTTACAGTGGAATAAAAAGACAATATCAATGCCCAGTGGAAGAGTGGTTAAGGTCACAGTGAATTAAAAAGACAATATCAATGCCCATTGGAAGAGTGGTTAAGGTCGCAGTGGAATAAAAAGATAAAATCAATGCCCCTTGGAAGAGCTGTGGAGTACAGAGTGGTTTAACCAGACGGTTTTAATGCCCCTTGGAAGAGAGGTGAAGGTCACAGTAACTTAACAAGACTGTTTTAATGACCTTGAAAGAGTGGTGGAGGTCGCAGTGGATTAAAAAGACAAAATCAATGCCCTTTGGAAGAGTGGTGGAGGTCGCAGTGGAATAAAAAGACAATATCAATGCCCCTTGGAAGAGTGGTGGAGGTTGCATTGGAATAAAAAGACAATATCAATGTAGCTTAACAAGATGGTCTTAATGCCGCTTGGAAGAGTGGTGGAGGTCGCAATGGAATAAAAAGACAATGTCAATGCCCCTTGGAAGAGTGGTGGAAGTTAGAGTGGAAAAAAAAGACAATACCAATGCTCCTTGGAAGAGCTGTAGAGTTTAGAGTAGTTTAAATTGACGGTTTTAATGCCCCTTGGAAGAGACGTGGAGGTAACAATGGATTAAAAAGACAATATCAATGCCCCTTGGAAGAGTAGTGGAGGTCGCAGTGGAATAAAAGACAATATCAATGCCCCGTGGAAGGGACGTGGAGGTCACAGTAGCTTAACAAGACGGTTTTATTGCCCCTTGGAAGAGAGGTGGAGGTCGCAGTTGATTAAAAAGACAATATCAATGCCACTTTAAAGAGTGGTGGAGGTCGCAGTGGAATAAAAAGACAATATCAATGCCCCTTGGAAGAGCTTAGGAGTTCAGAGTGGTTCAACTTGATGGTTTTAATGCCCCTTGGAAGAGACGTGGAGGTCACAGTAGCTTAACTAGACGGTTTTAATGCCCCTTGGAAGAGTGGTGGAGGTCGCAGTGGATTAAAAAGACAATATCAATACCCCTTGGTAGAGTGGTGGAGGTCGCAGTGGAATAAAAAGACAATATCAATGCCCCATGGAATTGACGTGGTGTTCAAAGTAGCTTAACATCAAGGTTTTAATGCCCCTTGGAAGAGTGGTGGAGGTCGCAGTTGATTAAAAAGACAATATAAATGCCCCTTGGAAGAGTGGTGGAGGTCACAGTGGAATAAAAAGACAATATCAATGCCCCTTGGAAGGGTAGTGGAGGTCGCAGTGGAATAAAAAGATAATATCACTGCCCCTTGGAAGAGTGGTGGCGGTGACAGTGGAATAAAAAGACAATATCAATGCCTCTTGGAAGAGCTGTGGAGTTCAGAGAAGTTAAACCAGACGGTTTTAAAGCCCCTTGGAAGGGACGTGGAGGTCACAGTAGCTTAACAAAACGGTTTTAATGCCCCTTGAAAAAGTGGTGGAGGTCGCAGTGGATTAAAAAGACAATATCAATGCCTCTTGGAAGAGTGTTGGAGGTCGCAGTGGAAAAAAAAAACAATATCAATGCCGCTTGGAAGAGTGGTGGAGGTTACATTGGAATAAAAAGACAATATCAATGCCCCTTTGATGAGAGGTGGAGGTTACAGTGGTATAAAAAGACATTATCAATGCCCCTTGGAAGAGCTGTGATCTTTAGAGTGGTTTAACCAGACGGTTTTAATGCCCCTTGGAAGAGACGTGGAGGTCGCAGTGGATTAAAAAGACAATATCAATGCCACTTGGAAGAGTGGTGGAGGTTACATTGGAATAAAAAGACAATATCAATGCCCCTTGGATGAGTGGTGGAGGTTTCAGTTGAATAAAAAGACAATATCAATGGCCCGTGGAAGAGACATTGAGGTCACAGTAGTTTAGCAAGACGGTTTTAATGCCCATTGGAAGAGTGGTGGAGGTCACAGTGGATTAAAAAGACAATATCAATGCCCCTTGGAAGAGTGGTGTAGGTCGTAGTGGAATAAAAAGACAATATCAATGCCCCTTGGACGAGTGGTGGATGTTACAGTGGAATTAAAAGACAATATCAATGCCCCTTGGAAGAGTGGTGGAGGTTACAGTGGAATAAAAAGACAATATCAATGCCCAGTGGAAGAGTCGTTAAGTTCGCAGTGAATTAAAAAGACAATATCAATGCCCATTGGTAGAGTGGTTAAGGTCGCAGTGGAATAAAAAGACAAAATCAATGCCCCTTGGAAGAGCTGTGGAGTACAGAGTGGTTTAACCAGACGGTTTTAATGCCCCTTGGAAGAGAGGTGAAGGTCACAGTAGCTTAACAAGACTGTTTTAATGCCACTTGGAAGAGTGGTGGAGTTTACATTGGAATAAAAAGACAATATCAATGCCCCTTGGATAAGTGGTGGAGGTTTCAGTTGAATAAAAAGACAATATCAATGGCCCGTGGAAGAGACATTGAGGTCACAGTAGTTTAGCAAGACGGTTTTAATGCCCATTGGAAGAGTGGTGGAGGTCGCACTGGATTAAAAAGACAAAATCAATGCCCTTTGGAAGAGTGGTGGAGGTAACAGTGGAATAAAAAGACAATATCAATACCCCTTGGAAGAGTGGTGGAGGTTACATTGGAATAAAAAGACAATATCAATGCCCCGTGGAAGAGCTGTGGAGTTCAGAGAAGTTAAACCAGACGGTTTTAAAGCCCCTTGGAAGGGACGTGGAGGTCACAGTAGCTTAACAAAACGGTTTTAATGCCCCTTGGAAAAGTGGTGGAGGTCGCAGTGGATTAAAAAGACAATATCAATGCCTCTTGGAAGAGTGTTGGAGGTCGCAGCGGAAAAAAAAGACAATATCAATGCCCCTTGGAAGAGTGGTGGAGGCCGCAGTAGAATTAAAAAACAATCTCAATGCCCCTTTGAAGAGTGGTGGAAGTCGCAGTGGAATAAAAAGACAAAATCAATGCCCCTTGGAAGAGTGGTGGAGTTTACAGTGGAATAAAAAGACAATATCAATGCCCCTCGGAAGAGCTGTGGAGTTCAGAGTGGTTAACCAGACAGTTTTTATGCCCCTTGGAAGAGTGGTGGAGGTCGCAGTGGATTAAAAAGACAATATCAATGACCCTTAGAAGAGAGGTTGAAGTCGCAGTGGAACAAAAAGACAATATCAATGCCCCTTGGAAAAGTGGTGGAGGTTAAAGTGGAATAAAAAACAATATCAATGCCCCTTCCAAGAGCTGCGGAGTTGAGAGTGGTTTAAATTGACGGCTTTAATGCCCCTTTGAAGAGACGTGGAGTTTACAGCAGATTAACAAGACTGTTTTAATGCCCCTTGGAAGAGTGGTGGAGGTCGAAGTGGATTAAAAAGACAATATCAATGCCCCTTGGAAGAGTGTTGGAGGTTACAGTGGAATAAAAAGACAATATCAATGAACCTTTTAAGAACTGTGGAGTTCACAGTGGTTTAACAATACGGTTTTAATGCACCTTGGAAGAGACGTGTAGGTCACTGTAGCTTAAAATGACGGTTTTATGCCACAAGGAAGAGTGGTTGCGGTCGCACTGTATTAAAAAGACAATATCAATGCCCCTTGGAAGAGTGGTGGAGGTTACAGTGGAATAAAAAGACAATATCAATGCCCAGTGGAAGAGATGTGGAGGTCACTGTAGCTTAACAAGACAGTTTTAATGCCCCTTGGAAGAGTGGTGGAGGTCGCAGTGGAATAAAATACAATGTCAATGCCCTTTGGAAGAGTGGTGGAGGTTAGAGTGGAAGAAAAATACAATACCAATGCCCCTTGGAAGAGCTGTGGAGTTCAGAGTGGTTTATCCAGACGGTTTTACTGCCCCTTGGAAGAGACGTGGAGGTCACAGTAGCTTAACAAGACAGTTTTAATGCCCCTTGGAAGAGTGGTGGAGGTCGCAGTGGATTAAAAAGACAATATCAATGCCCATTGGAAGAGTGTTGGAGGTTACAGTGGAATAGAATGACAACATCAGTGTCCCTTGGAAGAGTGGTGGACATTACAGTGGAATAAAAAGACAATATCAATGCCCCTTGGAAGAGTTGTGGAGGTTACAGTGGAATAAAAAGACAATATCAATGCCCAGTGGAAGAGATGTGGAGGTCACTGTAGCTTAACAAGACAGTTTTAATGCCCCTTGGAAGAGTGGTGGAGGTCGCAGTGGAATAAAAAAAACAATGTCAATGCCCTTTGGAAGAGTGGTGGAGGTCACAGTGGGTTAAAAAGACAATATAAATGCCCCTTGGAAGAGTGGTGTAGGTCATAGTGGAACAAAAAGACAATATCAATGCCCCTTGGACGAGTGGTGGATGTTACAGTGGAATTAAAAGACAATATCAATGCCCCTTGGAAGAGTGGTGGAGGTTACAGTGGAATAAAAAGACAATATCAATGCCCAGTGGAAGAGTGGTTAAGGTCACAGTGAATTAAAAAGACAATATCAATGCCCATTGGAAGAGTGGTTAAGGTCGCAGTGGAATAAAAAGATAAAATCAATGCCCCTTGGAAGAGCTGTGGAGTACAGAGTGGTTTAACCAGACGGTTTTAATGCCCCTTGGAAGAGAGGTGAAGGTCACAGTAGCTTAACAAGACTGTTTTAATGACCTTGAAAGAGTGGTGGAGGTCGCAGTGGATTAAAAAGACAAAATCAATGCCCTTTGGAAGAGTGGTGGAGGTCGCAGTGGAATAAAAAGACAATATCAATGCCCCTTGGAAGAGTGGTGGAGGTTGCATTGGAATAAAAAGACAATATCAATGTAGCTTAACAAGATGGTCTTAATGCCGCTTGGAAGAGTGGTGGAGGTCGCAATGGAATAAAAAGACAATGTCAATGCCCCTTGGAAGAGTGGTGGAAGTTAGAGTGGAAAAAAAAGACAATACCAATGCTCCTTGGAAGAGCTGTAGAGTTTAGAGTAGTTTAAATTGACGGTTTTAATGCCCCTTGGAAGAGACGTGGAGGTAACAATGGATTAAAAAGACAATATCAATGCCCCTTGGAAGAGTAGTGGAGGTCGCAGTGGAATAAAAGACAATATCAATGCCCCGTGGAAGGGACGTGGAGGTCACAGTAGCTTAACAAGACGGTTTTATTGCCCCTTGGAAGAGAGGTGGAGGTCGCAGTTGATTAAAAAGACAATATCAATGCCACTTTAAAGAGTGGTGGAGGTCGCAGTGGAATAAAAAGACAATATCAATGCCCCTTGGAAGAGCTTTGGAGTTCAGAGTGGTTTAACTTGATGGTTTTAATGCCCCTTGGAAGAGACGTGGAGGTCACAGTAGCTTAACTAGACGGTTTTAATGCCCCTTGGAAGAGTGGTGGAGGTCGCAGTGGATTAAAAAGACAATATCAATACCCCTTGGTAGAGTGGTGGAGGTCGCAGTGGAATAAAAAGACAATATCAATGCCCCATGGAATTGACGTGGTGTTCAAAGTAGCTTAACATCAAGGTTTTAATGCCCCTTGGAAGAGTGGTGGAGGTCGCAGTTGATTAAAAAGACAATATAAATGCCCCTTGGAAGAGTGGTGGAGGTCACAGTGGAATAAAAAGACAATATCAATGCCCCTTGGAAGGGTAGTGGAGGTCGCAGTGGAATAAAAAGATAATATCACTGCCCCTTGGAAGAGTGGTGGCGGTGACAGTGGAATAAAAAGACAATATCAATGCCTCTTGGAAGAGCTGTGGAGTTCAGAGAAGTTAAACCAGACGGTTTTAAAGCCCCTTGGAAGGGACGTGGAGGTCACAGTAGCTTAACAAAACGGTTTTAATGCCCCTTGAAAAAGTGGTGGAGGTCGCAGTGGATTAAAAAGACAATATCAATGCCTCTTGGAAGAGTGTTGGAGGTCGCAGTGGAAAAAAAAGACAATATCAATGCCCCTTGGAAGAGTGGTGGAGGCCGCAGTAGAATTAAAAAACAATCTCAATGCCCCTTTGAAGAGTGGTGGAAGTCGCAGTGGAATAAAAAGACAAAATCAATGCCCCTTGGAAGAGTGGTGGAGTTTACAGTGGAATAAAAAGACAATATCAATGCCCCTCGGAAGAGCTGTGGAGTTCAGAGTGGTTAACCAGACAGTTTTAATGCCCCTTGGAAGAGTCGTGGAGGTCGCAGTGGATTAAAAAGACAATATCAATGACCCTTAGAAGAGAGGTTGAAGTCGCAGTGGAACAAAAAGACAATATCAATGCCCCTTGGAAGAGTGGTGGAGGTTAAAGTGGAATAAAAAACAATATCAATGCCCCTTCCAAGAGCTGCGGAGTTGAGAGTGGTTTAAATTGACGGCTTTAATGCCCCTTTGAAGAGACGTGGAGTTTACAGCAGATTAACAAGACTGTTTTAATGCCCCTTGGAAGAGTGGTGGAGGTCGAAGTGGATTAAAAAGACAATATCAATGCCCCTTGGAAGAGTGTTGGAGGTTACAGTGGAATAAAAAGACAATATCAATGAACCTTTTAAGAACTGTGGAGTTCACAGTGGTTTAACAATACGGTTTTAATGCACCTTGGAAGAGACGTGTAGGTCACTGTAGCTTAAAATGACGGTTTTATGCGACAAGGAAGAGTGGTTGCGGTCGCACTGTATTAAAAAGACAATATCAATGCCCCTTGGAAGAGTGGTGGAGGTTACAGTGGAATAAAAAGACAATATCAATGCCCAGTGGAAGAGATGTGGAGGTCACTGTAGCTTAACAAGACAGTTTTAATGCCCCTTGGAAGAGTGGTGGAGGTCGCAGTGGAATAAAATACAATGTCAATGCCCTTTGGAAGAGTGGTGGAGGTTAGAGTGGAAGAAAAAGACAATACCAATGCCCCTTGGAAGAGCTGTGGAGTTCAGAGTGGTTTATCCAGACGGTTTTACTGCCCCTTGGAAGAGACGTGGAGGTCACAGTAGCTTAACAAGACAGTTTTAATGCCCCTTGGAAGAGTGGTGGAGGTCGCAGTGGATTAAAAAGACAATATCAATGCCCATTGGAAGAGTGTTGGAGGTTACAGTGGAATAGAATGACAACATCAGTGCCCCTTGGAAGAGTGGTGGACATTACAGTGGAATAAAAAGACAATATCAATGCCCCTTGGAAGAGTTGTGGAGGTTACAGTGGAATAAAAAGACAATATCAATGCCCAGTGGAAGAGATGTGGAGGTCACTGTAGCTTAACAAGACAGTTTTAATGCCCCTTGGAAGAGTGGTGGAGGTCGCAGTGGAATAAAAAAAACAATGTCAATGCCCTTTGGAAGAGTGGTGGAGGTCACAGTGGGTTAAAAAGACAATATAAATGCCCCTTGGAAGAGTGGTGTAGGTCATAGTGGAACAAAAAGACAATATCAATGCCCCTTGGACGAGTGGTGGATGTTACAGTGGAATTAAAAGACAATATCAATGCCCCTTGGAAGAGTGGTGGAGGTTACAGTGGAATAAAAAGACAATATTAATGCCCAGTGGAAGAGTGGTTAAGGTCACAGTGAATTAAAAAGACAATATCAATGCCCATTGGAAGAGTGGTTAAGGTCGCAGTGGAATAAAAAGATAAAATCAATGCCCCTTGGAAGAGCTGTGGAGTACAGAGTGGTTTAACCAGACGGTTTTAATGCCCCTTGGAAGAGAGGTGAAGGTCAGAGTAGCTTAACAAGACTGTTTTAATGACCTTGAAAGAGTGGTGGAGGTCGCAGTGGATTAAAAAGACAAAATCAATGCCCTTTGGAAGAGTGGTGGAGGTCGCAGTGGAATAAAAAGACAATATCAATGCCCCTTGGAAGAGTGGTGGAGGTTGCATTGGAATAAAAAGACAATATCAATGTAGCTTAACAAGATGGTCTTAATGCCGCTTGGAAGAGTGGTGGAGGTCGCAATGGAATAAAAAGACAATGTCAATGCCCCTTGAAAGAGTGGTGGAAGTTAGAGTGGAAAAAAAAGACAATACCAATGCTCCTTGGAAGAGCTGTAGAGTTTAGAGTAGTTTAAATTGACGGTTTTAATGCCCCTTGGAAGAGACGTGGAGGTAACAATGGATTAAAAAGACAATATCAATGCCCCTTGGAAGAGTAGTGGAGGTCGCAGTGGAATAAAAGACAATATCAATGCCCCGTGGAAGGGACGTGGAGGTCACAGTAGCTTAACAAGACGGTTTTATTGCCCCTTGGAAGAGAGGTGGAGGTCGCAGTTGATTAAAAAGACAATATCAATGCCACTTTAAAGAGTGGTGGAGGTCGCAGTGGAATAAAAAGACAATATCAATGCCCCTTCGAAGAGCTTTGGAGTTCAGAGTGGTTTAACTTGATGGTTTTAATGCCCCTTGGAAGAGACGTGGAGGTCACAGTAGCTTAACTAGACGGTTTTAATGCCCCTTGGAAGAGTGGTGGAGGTCGCAGTGGATTAAAAAGACAATATCAATACCCCTTGGTAGAGTGGTGGAGGTCGCAGTGGAATAAAAAGACAATATCAATGCCCCATGGAATTGACGTGGTGTTCAAAGTAGCTTAACATCAAGGTTTTAATGCCCCTTGGAAGAGTGGTGGAGGTCGCAGTTGATTAAAAAGACAATATAAATGCCCCTTGGAAGAGTGGTGGAGGTCACAGTGGAATAAAAAGACAATATCAATGCCCCTTGGAAGGGTAGTGGAGGTCGCAGTGGAATAAAAAGATAATATCACTGCCCCTTGGAAGAGTGGTGGCGGTGACAGTGGAATAAAAAGACAATATCAATGCCTCTTGGAAGAGCTGTGGAGTTCAGAGAAGTTAAACCAGACGGTTTTAAAGCCCCTTGGAAGGGACGTGGAGGTCACAGTAGCTTAACAAAACGGTTTTAATGCCCCTTGGAAAAGTGGTGGAGGTCGCAGTGGATTAAAAAGACAATATCAATGCCTCTTGGAAGAGTGTTGGAGGTCGCAGTGGAAAAAAAAGACAATATCAATGCCCCTTGGAAGAGTGGTGGAGGTCGCAGTAGAATTAAAAAACAATCTCAATGCCCCTTTGAAGAGTGGTGGAAGTCGCAGTGGAATAAAAAGACAAAATCAATGCCCCTTGATAGAGTGGTGGAGGTTACAGTGGAATAAAAAGACAATATCAATGCCCTTCGGAAGAGCTGTGGAGTTCAGAGTGGTTTAACCAGACAGTTTTAATGCCCCTTGGAAGAGTGGTGGAGGTCGCAGTGGATTAAAAAGACAATATCAATGCCCCTTAGAAGAGAGGTTGAAGTCGCAGTGGAATAAAAAGACAATATCAATGCCCCTTGGAAGAGTGGTGGAGGTTAAAGTGGAATAAAAAGACAATATCAATGCCCCTTCCAAGAGCTGCGGAGTTGAGAGTGGTTTAAATTGACGGCTTTAATGCCCCTTTGAAGAGACGTGGAGTTTACAGTAGATTAACAAGACTGTTTTAATGCCCCTTGGAAGAGTGGTGGAGGTCGAAGTGGATTAAAAAGACAATGTCAATGCTCCTTGAAGGAGTGGTGGAAGTCTCAGTTGAATAAAAAGACAATATCAATGCCCCTTGGAAGAGTGTTGGAGGTTACAGTGGAATAAAAAGACAATATCAATGAACCTTGGAAGAACTGTGGAGGTCACAGTGGTTTAACAATACGGTTTTAATGCACATTGGAAGAGACGTGGAGGTCACTGTAGCTTAAAATGACGGTTTTATGCCACAAGGAAGAGTGGTTGCGGTCGCACTGTATTGAAAAGACAATATCAATGCCCCTTGGAAGAGTGGTGGAGGTTACAGTGGAATAAAAAGACAATATCAATGCCCAGTGGAAGAGATGTGGAGGACATTGTAGCTTAACAAGAGAGTTTTAATGCCCCTTGGAAGAGTGGTGGAGGTCGCAGTGGAATAAAAAAACAATGTCAATGCCCTTTGGAAGAGTGGTGGAGGTTAGAGTGGAAGAAAAAGACAATACCAATGCCCCTTGGAAGAGCTGTGGAGTTCAGAGTGGTTTATCCAGACGGTTTTACTGCCCCTTGGAAGAGACGTGGAGGTCACAGTAGCTTAACAAGACAGTTTTAATGCCCCTTGGAAGAGTGGTGGAGGTTGCAGTGGATTAAAAAGACAATATCAATGCCCATTGGAAGAGTGTTGGAGGTTACAGTGGAATAAAAAGACAATATCAGTGCCCCTTGGAAGAGTGGTGGACATTGCAGTGGAATAAAAAGACAATATCAATGCCCAGTGGAAGAGATGTGGAGGTCACTGTAGCTTAACAAGACAGTTTTAATGCCCCTTGGAAGAGTGGTGGAGGTCGCAGTGGAATAAAAAAACAATGTCAATGCCCTTTGGAAGAGTGGTGGAGGTCGCAGTGGAATAAAAAGACAATATCAGTGCCCCCTGGAAGAGTGGTGGACATTACAGTGGAATAAAAAGACAATATCAATGCCCCTTGGAAGAGTGGTGGAGGTTACATTGGAATAAAAAGACAGTATCAATGCCCCTTGGATGAGTGGTGGAGGTTTCCGTGGATTAAAAAGACAATATCAATGGCCCGTGGAAGAGACGTCGAGGTCACAGTAGTTTAGAAAGACGCTTTCAATGCCCCTTGGAAGATTGCTGGAGGTCACAGTGGATTAAAAAGACAATATCAATGCCCCTTGCAAGAGTGGTGTAAGTTGCAGTGGAAAAAAAAGACAATATCAATGCCCCTTGGAAGAGCTGTGGATTTCAGAGTGGTTAATCCAGACGGTTTTAATTCCCCTTGGAAGAGACGTGGAGGTCACTGTAGCTTAACAAGACAGTTTTAATGCCCCTTGGAAGAGTGGTGGAGGTCGCAGTGGAATAAAAAGACAATATCAATGCCCCTTGGAAGAGTGGTGGAGGTTACATTGGAATAAAAAGACAGTATCAATGCCCCTTGGATGAGTGGTGGAGGTTTCAGTGGATTAAAAAGACAATATCAATGCCCCTTGGACGAGCGGTGGATGTTACAGTGGAATTAAAAGGCAATACCATTGCCCAGTGGAATAGATGTGGAGGTCATAGTAGCTTAACAAGATGGTTTTAATGCCCCTTGGAGGACTGGTGAAGGTCGCAGCGGAATAAAAAGACAATATCAATGCCCCTTGGAATACTGGTGGAGGTTACAGTGGAATAAAAAGACAATATCAATGCCCCTTGGAAGAGTGGTGGAGGTCGCAGTGGAATAAAAAGACAATGTCAATGCCCCTTGGAAGAGTGGTGGAGGTTAGAGTGGAATAAAAAGACAATACAAATGCCCCTTGGAAGAGCTGTGGAGTTCAGAGTGGTTTAACCAGATGGTTTTAATGCCCCTTGGAAGAGACTTCGACGTCACAGTATCTTAACAAGACCGTTTTAAAGCCCCTTGGAAGAGTGGTGGAGGTCGCAGTGGATTAAAAAGACAATATCAATGCCCCTTTGAAGAGTGGTGGAGGTCGCAGTGGAATAAAAAGACAAAATCAATGCCCCTTGGAAGAGTGGTGGAGGTTACAGTGGAATAAAAAGACAATATCAATGCCCCTCGGAAGAGCTGTGGAGTTCAGCGTGGTTTAACCAGACGGTTTTAATGCCCCTTGGAAGAGTGAAGGAGGTCGCAGTGGATTAAAAAGACAATATCAATGCCCCTTAGAAGAGAGGTTGATGTCGCAGTGGAATAAAATGACAATATCAATGCCCCTTGGAAGAGTGGTGGAGGTTAAAGTGGAATAAAAAAACAATATCAATGCCCCTTGCAAGAGCTGCGGAGTTGAGAGTGGTTTAAATTGACGGCCTTAATGCCCCTTTGAAGAGAAGTGGAGTTTACAGTAGATTAACAAGACTGTTTTAATGCCCCTTGGAAGAGTGGTGGAGGTCGAAGTGGATTAAAAAGACAATGTCAATGCTCCTTGAAGGAGTGGTGGAAGTCTCAGTTGAATAAAAAGACAATATCAGTGCCCCTTGGAAGAGTGTTGGAGGTTACAGTGGAATAAAAAGACAATATCATTGAACCTTGGAAGAACTGTGGAGTTCACAGTGGTTTAACAATACGGTTTTAATGCACCTTGGAAGAGACGTGGAGGTCACAGTAGCTTAAAATTACGGTTTTATGCCACAAGGAAGAGTGGTTGCGGTCGCACTGGATTAAAAAGACAATATCAATGCCCCTTGGAAGAGTGGTGGAGGTCACAGTGGAATAAAAAGACAATATCAATGCCCCTTGGAAGAGTGGTGGAGGTTACAGTGGAATAAAAAGACAATATCAATGCCCAGTGGAAGAGATGTGGAGGTCAGTGTAGCTTAACAAGACAGTTTTAATGCCCCTTGGAAGAGTGGTGGAGGTCGCAGTGGAATAAAAAAACAATGTCAATGCCCTTTGGAAGAGTGGTGGAGGTTAGAGTGGAAGAAAAAGACAATACCAATGCCCCTTGGAAGAGCTGTGGAGTTCAGAGTGGTTTATCCAGACGGATTTAACGCCCCTTGGAAAAGACGTGGAGGTCACAATAGCTTAACAAGACTGTTTTAATGCCAATTGGAAGAGTGGTGGAGGTCGCAGTGGATTAAAAAGACAATATCAATGCCCATTGGAAGAGTGTTGGAGGTCGCAGTGGAATAAAAAGACAATATCAGTGCCCCTTGGAAGAGTGGTGGACATTACAGTGGAATAAAAAGACAATATCAATGCCCCTTGGAAGAGTGGTGGAGGTTACCTTGGAATAAAAAGACAATATCAATGCCCCTTGAATGAGTGGTGGAGGTTTCAGTGGATTAAAAAGACAATATCAATGGCCCGTGGAAGAGACGTTGAGGTCACAGCAGCTTAGCAAGACGTTTTTAATGCCCCTTGGAAGAGTGCTGGAGGTCACCGTGGATTAAAAAGACAATATCAATGCCTCTTGGAAGAGTGGTGTAAGTTGCAGTGGAATAAAAAGACAATATCAATGCACCTTGGACGAGTGGTGGATGTTACAGTGGAATTAAAAGACAATAAAAATGCCCTGTGGAATAGACGTGGAGGTCACAGGAGCTTAACAAGATGGTTTAATGCCCCTTGGAGGACTGGTGAAGCTCGCAGTGAATTAAAAAGACAATATCAATGCCCCTTGGAAGAGTGGTGGAGTTTACAGTGGAATAAAAAGACAATAATAATGCCCCTTAGAAGAGCTGTGGAGTTCAGAGTGGAATAACCAGACGGTTTTAACGCCCCTTGGAAGAGACGTGGTGGTCACAGTAACTTATCAAGACGGTTTAATTGCCCCCTGGTAGAGTGGTGGAGGTCGCAGTGGAGTAAAAAAACAATATCAATGCCCCTTGGAAGATTGGTGGAGGTTACAGTGGAATAAAAAGACATTATCAATGCCCCTTCGAAGACACGTGGTGGTCACAGTAACCTATCAAGACGGTTTTAATGCCCCTTGGAGAGTGATGGAGGTCGCAGTGGAATAAAAAGACAATGTCAATGCCCCATGGAAGAGTGGTGGAGGTTAGAGTGGAATAAAAAGACAATACAAATGCCCCTTGGAAGAGCTGTGGAGTTCAGAGTGGTTTAACCAGATGTTTTTAATGCCCCTTTGAAGAGACTTCGACGTCACAGTAGCTTAACAAGACCGTTTTAAAGCCCCTTGGAAGAGTGGTGGAGGTCGCAGTGGATTAAAAAGACATTATCAATGCCCCTTTGAAGAGTGGTGGAGGTCACAGTGGAATAAAAAGACAAAATCAATGCCCCTTGGAAGAGTGGTGGAGGTTACAGTGGAATAAAAAGACAATATCAATACCCCTCGGAAGAGCTGTGGAGTTTAGAGTGGTTTAACCAGACGGTTTTAATGCCCCTTGGAAGAGACGTGGAGGCCACAGAAGCTGAACAAGACTGTTTTAATGCCCCTTGGAAGAGTGGTGGAGGTCGCAGTGGATTAAAAAGACAATATCAATGCCCCTTAGAAGAGAGGTTGAAGTCGCAGTCGAATAAAAACACAATATCATTGCCCCTTGGAAGAGTGTTGGAGGTTAAAGTGGAATAAAAAGACAATATCAATGCCCCTTGCAAGAGCTGCGGAGTTGAGAGTGGTTTAAATTGACCGCTTTAATGCCCCTTTGAAGAGACGTGGAGTTAACAGTAGATTAACAAGACTGTTTTAATGCCCCTTGGAAGAGTGGTGGAGGTCGAAGTGGATTAAAAAGACAATGTCAATGCTTCTTGAAGGAGTGGTGGAAGTCTCAGTTGAATAAAAAGACAATATCAATGCCCCTTGGAAGAGTGATGGAGGTTTCAGTAGAATAAAAATGCAAAATCAATGCTCCTTTAAAGATCTTTGGAGTTCATAGTGGTTTAACAATACGGTTTTAATGCCCCTTGGAAGAGACGTGGAGGTCACAGTAGCTTAAAATGACGGTTTTATGCCACAAGGAAGAGTGTTGGCTGTCGCACTGTATTAAAAAGACAATATTAATGCCCCGTGGAAGAGTGGTGGAGGTCACCGTGGAATAAAAAGACAATATCAAAGCCCAGTGGAAGAGATGTGGAGGTCACTGTAGCTTAACAAGATGGTTTTAATGCCCCTTGGAGGACTGGTGAAGGTCGCAGCGGAATAAAAAGACAATATCAATGCCCCTTGGAAGAGTGGTGGAGGTCGCAGTGGAATAAAAAGACAATGTCAATGCCCCTTGGAAGAGTGGTGGAGGTTAGAGTGGAATAAAAAGACAATGCAAATGCCCCTTGGAAGAGCTGTGGAGTTCAGAGTGGTTTAACCAGATGGTTTTAATGCCCCTTGGAAGAGACTTCGACGTCACAGTATCTTAACAAGACCGTTTTAAAGCTCCTTGGAAGAGTGGTGGATGTCGCAGTGGATTAAAAAGACAATATCAATGCCCCTTTGAAGAGTGGTGGAGGTCGTAGTGGAATAAAAAGACAAAATCAATGCCCCTTGGAAGAGTGGTGGAGGTTACAGTGGAATAAAAAGACAATATCAATGCCCCTCGGTAGAGCTGTGGAGTTCAGCGTGGTTTAACCAGACGGTTTTAATGCCCCTTGGAAGAGTGATGGAGGTCGCAGTGGATTAAAAAGACAATATCAATACCCCTTGCAAGAGCTGCGGAGTTGAGAGTGGTTTAAATTGACCGCTTTAATGCCCCTTTGAAGAGACGTGGAGTTAACAGTAGATTAACAAGACTGTTTTAATGCCCCTTGGAAGAGTGGTGGAGGTCGAAGTGGATTAAAAAGACAATGTCAATGCTTCTTGAAGGAGTGGTGGAAGTCTCAGTTGAATAAAAAGACAATATCAATGCCCCTTGGAAGAGTGTTGGAGGTTTCAGTGCAATAAAAAGACAATATCAATGCCCCTTTGAAGATCTTTGGAGTTCAGAGTGGTTTAACAATACGGTTTTAATGCCCCTTGGAAGAGACGTGGAGGTCACAGTAGCTTATCAAGACTGTTTTAATGCCCCTTGGAAGAGTGGTGGAGGTCGCACTGGAGTAAAAAGACAATATCAGTGCCCCTTAGAAGAGTGGTGGAGGTCGCAGTGGAATAAAAAGACAATATCAATTCCCCTTGGAAGAGATGTGGAGGTCGCAGTGGAATAAAAAGACAATATCAATGCCCAGTGGAAGAGATGTGGAGTTCACTGTAGCTTAACAAAACAGTTTTAATGCCCCTTGGAAGAGTGGTGGAGGTCGCAGTGGAATAAAAAAACAATGTCAATGCCCTTTGGAAGTGTGGTGGAAGTTAGATTGGAAGAAAAAGACAATACCAATGCCCCTTGGAAGAGCTGTGGAGTTAAGAGTGGTTTAACCAGACGGTTTTATTGCCCCTTGGAAGAGACGCGGAGGTCACAGTAGCTTAACAAGACGGTTTTAATGCCCCTTGGAAAAGTGGTGGAGGTTGCATTGGATGAAAAAGACAATATCAATGCCCCTTGGAAGATTTGTGGAGGTCGCAGTGGAATTAAAAAACAATATCAATGCCCCGTGGAAGGGACGTAGAGTTCACAGTAGCTAAACAAGACAGTTTTAATGCCACTCGGAAGAGTGGTGGAGGTCGCAGTGGATTAAAAAGACAATATCAATGCCCCTTGGAAGAGTGGTGGAGGTCGCAGTGGAATAAAAAGTCAATATCAATGCCCCTTGAAGAGTGGTGGAGGTTACTGTCGAATAAAAAGACATTATCAATGCTCCTTGGAAGAACTGTGGAGTACAGAATGGTTTAACCATATGGTTTTATTGCCCCATAGAAGAGACGTAGAGGTCACAGTAGCTTATCAAGACTGTTTTAATGACCCTTGGAAGAGTGGTGGAGGTCGCAGTGGTTTAAAAAGACAATATCACTGCCCCTTAGAAGAGTGGTGGAGGTTACATTGGAATAAAAAGACAATATCAATGCCACGTGAAATAGACATGGAGGTTACAGCAGCTTAACAAGACAGTTTTAATGCCCCTTGGGAGAGTGGTGGAAGACGCAGTGGAATAAAAAGACAATATCAATGCCCTGTGGAAGAGTGCTGGAGATTACAATGGAATAAATAGACAATATCAATGCCTCTTGCAAGAGCTGTGGAGTTCAGAGTGGTTGAAATTGACAGATTCAATGCCCCTTGGAAGAGAAGTGGAGGTCACAGTAGCTTAAAATGACGGTTTTATTCCACAAGGAAGAGTGGTGGCGGTTGCACTGGATTAAAAAGAAAATATTAATGCCCCTTGGAAGAGTGGTGGAGGTCACAGTGGAATAAAAAGACAATATCAATGCCCAGTGGAAGAGATGTGGAGGTCACTGTAGCTTAACAAAACAGTTTTAATGCCCCTTGGAAGAGTGGTGGAGGTCGCAGTGGAATAAAAAAACAATGTCAATGCCCCTTGGAAGAGCTGTGGAGTTAAGAGTGGTATAACCAGACTGTTTTATTGCCCCTTGGAAGAGACGTGGAGGTCACACTAGCTTAACAAGACGGTTTTAATGCCCCTTGGAAAAGTGGTGGAGGTCGCATTGGATTAAAAAGACAATATCAATGCCCCTTGGAAGAGTTGTAGAGGTCGCAGTGGAATTAAAAAACAATATCAATGCCCAGTGGAAGGGACGTGGAGGTCAGAGTATCTAAACAAGACGGTTTTAATGCCACTTGGAAGAGTGGTGGAGGTCGCAGTGGATTAAAAAGATAATATCAATGCCCCTTGGAAGAGTGTTGGAGGTCGCAGTGGAATAAAAAGTCAATATCAATGCCCCTTGGAAGAGTGGTGGAGGTTACAGTCGAATAAAAAGACTATATCAATGCTCCTTGGAAGAACTGTGGAGTACAGAATGGTTTAACCAGACGGTTTTATTGCCCCTTAGAAGAGACGTAGAGGTCACAGTAGCTTATCAAGACTGTTTAATGCCTCTTGGAAGAGTGGTGGATGTCGCAGTGGTTTAAAAAGACAATATCACTGCCCCTTAGAAGAGTGGTGGAGGTTTCATTTGAATAAAAAGACAATATCAATGCCCCGTGAAATAGACATGGAGGTTACAGCAGCTTAACAAGACAGTTTTAATGCCCCTTGGGAGAGTGGTGGAAGACGCAGTGGAATAAAAAGACAATATCAATGCCCTGTGGAAGAGTGCTGGAGATTACAATGGAATAAAAAGACAATATCAATGCCTCTTGAAGAGCTGTGGAGTTCAGTGTGTTTGAAATTGATGGTTTCAATGCCCCTTGGAAGAGAAGTGGAGGTCACAGTAGCTTAACAAGACAGTTTTAATGCACATTGGAAGAATGGTGGAGGTCGCAGTGGAATAAAAAGACAATGTCAATGCCCCTTGGAAGAGTGGTGGAGGTTAGAGTGGAATTTAAAGACAATATCAATGCCCAGTGGAAGAGATGTGGAGGTCACTGTAGCTTAGCAAGACAGTTTTAATGCCCCTTGGAAGAGTGGCGGAGGTCGCAGTGGAATAAAAAGACAATGTCAATGCCCCTTGGAAGAGAGGTGGAGGTTAGAGTGGAATAAAAAGACAATACCAATGCCCCTTGGAAGTGTTGTGGAGTTCAGAGTGGTTTAATCAGACGGTTTTAATGCCCATTGGAAGTGACGTGGAAGTCACAGTAGCTTAAAAAGACGTTTTTAATGCCACTTGGAAAAGTGGTGGAGGTCGCAGTGGATTAAAAAGACTATATCAATGCCCTTTGGAGGAGTCGTGGAGGTTGCAGTGGAATAAAAAGACAATATCAATGCCCCGTGAAATAGACATGGAGGTTACAGCAGCTTAACAAGACAATTTTAATGCCCCTTGGGAGAGTGGTGGAAGACGCAGTGGAATAAAAAGACAATATCAATGCCCTGTGGAAGAGTGCTGGAGATTACAATGGAATAAAAAGGCAATATCAATGCCTCTTGCAAGAGCTGTGGAGTTCAGTGTGGTTGAAATTGACAGTTTCAATGCCCCTTGGAAGTGACGTGGAGGTCACAGTAGTTAACAAGACTGTTTTAATGGCCTTGGAAGAGTGGTGGAGGTCGCATTGGATTAAAAAGAGAATATCAATGCACCTTGGAAGAGTTGTGGAGGTCGCAGTGGAATTAAAAAACAATATCAATGCCCCGTGGAAGGGACGTGGAGGTGACAGTAGCTTAAAAAGACGTTTTTAATGCCCCTTGGAAAAGTGGTGGAGGTCGCAGTGGATTAAAAAGACAATATCAATGCCCTTTGGAAGAATGATGGAGGTCGCAGTGGAATAAAAAGACAATGTCAATGCCCCTTGGAAGAGTGGTGGAGGTTAGAGTGGAATAAAAAGACAATACAAATGCCCCTTGGAAGAGCTGTGGAGTTCAGAGTGGTTTAACCAGATGGTTTTATTGCCCCTTGGAAGAGATGTGGAGGTCAAAGTAGATTAACAAGTCGGTTTTAATGCCCCTTGGAAAAGTGGTGGAGGTCACAGTGGATTAAAAAGACAATATCAATGGCCCGTGGAAGACACGTGGAGGTCACAGTAGCTTAACAAGATGGTTTTAATGCCCCTTGGAAGAGTGGTGGAGGTCGCAGTGGAAAAATAAGACAATATCAATGCCCCTTGGAAGAGCTGTGGAGTTCAGAGTGGTTTAACCAGACGGTTTTAATGCCCCTTTGAAGAGACTTGGAGGTCACAGTAGTTAACAAGACTGCTTTAATGGCCTTGGAAGAGTGGTGGAGGTCGCATTGGATTAAAAAGAGAATATCAATGCCCCTTGGAAGAGTTGTGGAGGTCGCAGTGGAATTAAAAAACAATATCAATGCCCCGTGGAAGGGACGTGGAGGTGACAGTAGCTAAACAAGACGGTTTTAATGCCACTTGGAAGAGTGGTGGAGGTCGCAGTGGATTAAAAAGACAATATCAATGTCCCTTGGAAGAGTGGTGGAGGTTAGAGTGGAATAAAAAGACAATACCAATGCCCCTTGGAAGAGCTGTGGAGTTCAGAGTGGTTTAATCAGACGGTTTTAATGCCCATTGGAAATGAAGTGGAAGTCACAGTAGCTTAAAAAGACGTTTTTAATGCCACTTGGAAAAGTGGTGGAGGTCGCAATGGATTAAAAAGACTATATCAATGCCCTTTGGAGGAGTGGTGGAGGTTGCAGTGGAATAAAAAGACAATATCAATGCCCCGTGAAATAGACATGGAGGTTACAGCAGCTTAACAAGACAGTTTTAATGCCCCTTGGGAGAGTGGTGGAAGACGCAGTGGAATAAAAAGACAATATCAATGCCCTGTGGAAGAGTGCTGGAGATTACAATGGAATAAAAAGGCAATATCAATGCCTCTTGCAAGAGCTGTGGAGTTCAGTGTGGTTGAAATTGATGGTTTTAATTCCCCTTGGAAGTGACGTGGAGGTCACAGTAGCTTAAAAAGACGTTTTTAATGCCCTTTGGAAAAGTGGTGGAGGTCGCAGTGGATTAAAAAGACAATATCAATGCCCTTTGGAAGAGTGGTGGAGGTTGCAGTGGAATAAAAAGACAATATCAATGCCCTTTGAAAGAATGATGGAGGTCGCAGTGGAATAAAAAGACAATGTCAATGCCCCTTGGAAGAGTGGTGGAGGTTAGAGTGGAATAAAAAGACAATACAAATGCCACTTGGAAGAGCTGTGGAGTTCAGAGTGGTTTAACCAGATGGTTTTATTGCCCCTTGGAAGAGATGTGGAGGTCAAAGTAGATAAACAAGTCGGTTTTAATGCCCCTTGGAAAAGTGGTGGAGGTCACAGTGGATTAAAAATACAATATCAATGCCCTGTGGAAGACACGTGGAGGTCACAGTAGCTTAACAAGATGGTTTTAATACCCCTTGGAAGAGTGGTGGAGGTCGCAGTGGAAAAATAAGACAATATCAATGCCCCTTGGAAGAGCTGTGGAGTTCAGAGTGGTTTAACCGGACGGTTTTAATGCCCCTTTGAAGAGACTTGGAGGTCACAGTAGTTAACAAGACTGTTTCAATGGCCTTGGAAGAGTGGTGGAGGTCGCATTGGATTAAAAAGACAATATCAATGCCCCTTGGAAGAGTTGTGGAGGTCGCAGTGGAATTAAAAAACAATATCAATGCCCCGTGGAAGGGACGTGGAGGTCACAGTAGCTAAACAAGACGGTTTTAATGCCACTTGGAAGAGTGGTGGAGGTCGCAGTGGATTAAAAAGACAATATCAATGCCCCTTGGAAGAGTGTTGGAGGTCGCAGTGGAATAAAAAGTCAATATCAATGCCCCTTGGAAGAGTGGTGGAGGTTACAGTCGAATAAAAAGACTGTATCAATGCTCCTTGGAAGAACTGTGGAGTACAGAATGGTTTAACCAGACGGTTTTATTGCCCCTTAGAAGAGACGTACAGGTCACAGTAGCTTATCAAGACTGTTTTAATGTCCCTTGGAAGAGTGGTGGAGGCCGCAGTGGTTTAAAAAGACAATATCACGGCCCCTTAGAAGAGTGGTGGAGGTTACATTTGAATAAAAAGACAATATCAATGCCCCGTGAAATAGACATGGAGGTTACCGCAGCTTAACAAGACAGTTTTAATGCCCCTTGGGAGAGTGGTGGAAGACGCAGTGGAATAAAAAGACAATATCAATGCCCCTTGGAAGAGTGGTGGAGGTTACAGTTGAATAAAAAGACAATATCAATGCCTCTTGGAAGAGCTGTAGAGTTCAGAGTGGTTTAACCATGCAGTTTAAATGCCCCTTGGAAGAGACGTGAAGGTCACAGAAGCTCATGAAGACTGTTTTAAAGCACCTTGGAGGAGTGGCAGAGGTCGCAGTGGATTAAAAAGACAATATCAATGCCCCTTGGAAGAGTGGTGGAGGTTACAGTGGAATAAAAAGACAATATCAATGCCCCTTCGAAGACACGTGGAGGTCACAGTAGCTTAACAAGACGGTTTTAATGCCCCCTGGAGAGGTATGGAGTGCGCATTGGACTAAAAAGACAACATCAATGCCCCTTGGAAGAGTGGTGGAAGTCGCAGTGGAATAAAAAGACAATGTCAAAGCCCCATGGAAGAGTGGTGGAGGTTAGAGTGGAATAAAAAGACATTACCAATGCTCCTTGGAAGAGCTGTAGAGTTCAGAGTGGTTTAAATTAACGGTTTTAATTCCCCTTGGAAGAGACGTGGAGGTCACAGTGGAATAAAAAGACAATATCAATGCCTTGTGGAAGAGTGGTTGAAGTCTCAGTGGAATAAAAAGACAATATCAATGCCCCTTGTAAGAGTGGTGGAGGTTACAGTGGAATAAAAAGAAAATATCAATGCCCCTTACAAGAGTGGTGGAGGGTTCAGTGGAAAAAAAAGACAATATCAATGTTCCTTGGAAGAGGGGTGAATGTCGCAGTGGAATAAAAAGACAATATCTGTAGCGCTGGCGTCCCTGCCCTCTGCTAGGCAGGGACGCTGCTCCCCTCACCGCTCTGCTCCGTGCCCGGCGTCCTCTCCCCGCTCTGCTGTCAGCGCGCGCTCCTTCCCGGCCCCTGTGCTTAGGGCGCGCGCGCGCGCGCTCCCCTCCTCTTAAAGGGGCCGCGCGCGCCGTCCTAAGGAGTCCCCGGCCAATGGCCGGAGGACTTCATCATATATAAGGCACCTCCTCCAAAATGGAGGTGCCCGAGCAATGTTGTTTGCACCTGTGTCTCACCTGTGCTTCAGCCCTCAGGTCCCGTTGCCAGTTACCTGCCAGTTACCTGCCAGTTACCTGCCAGTTTCCTGCTAGTTACCTGCCTGATTCCTGCCTGAATACTTGTTACCTGCCTGCCTGCCTGAGGTCCGACGGTCTGCCTTACAACTCCGGTCAGTCTGTCTAAGGACCAACTTGTCCGCTCACCTGGGAGCGCACATCAGCTACCTGCCTGCTTGCCTGAGGTCCGACGGTCTGCCTTACAACTCCGGTCAGTCTGTCTATGGACCAGCTTGCCCGCTCACCTGGGAGCGCTTCTCCGCTACCTGCCTGCTTGCCAGCCCGGAGGCTCCGTTGTCACGTGCTGTGACCACCAGCTATCTCTGAGACTCTTGCCCGCTCACCTGGGAGCGCATCTCCGTTACCTGCCTGCTTGCCAGCCCGGAGGTCCCGTTGTCACGTGCGGTGACCACCAGCTATTCCAGAGACTCTTGCCCGCTCACCTGGGAGCGCTTCTCCGTTACCTACCTGCCTGCCAGCCCGGAGGTTCCGCCGTCACGTGCCGTGACCACCTGCTATTCCAGAGACTCTCGCTTGCTCACCTGGGAGCACACATCTACCATCTGCCTGCTAGCCTACCCGGAGGCTCTGCCATCACAGGTCGTACCTACCCCTTACCCAGAGACTGCCCTGATCACTTGCCGTAACTTCCTGTCCGTTCACCCAGAGACTGCCACCCGCTCCCTTACAAGGGCCGCCCCCTTGTATAGTAGCTCAGAGGTTCCGCCTCCCGGACCCGTTACAGTTTGCTCGGGCCATGGAACCCGGTGGCACCCAAGCTCCCTCGCTCTCGGACCTCTGTCTTGAACTGTCCCGTCAGAGGTCCCAACAGGAGGCCATCCTGGGTCACCTGCGGAATGTTAATACTCGCCTGAACACTCTGTCTGATCCACCAACAACCTCCGCCAGTGCCATATCTTGCAATCCGGCAGCTCCGCTGCCCACTAATACTATGGTATCCTACCCCGGACCCCGGCTCTCTGCACCTCCTCGCTTCGGAGGCGACCCCGTCCAGGCTCGGGGCTTCATAAATCAGTGCACCCTGCACTTTGAACTTTTGTCCCATCAGTTTAATTCCGACCGGGCCAAAATTGCCTTTATCATGTCCCATCTCACCGGGGAGGCCCTGGCCTGGCTAAATCCTCTATGGGAGAGAGGAGACCCCCTGGTGTCCAACTTGCCTGCTTTTCTCTCGGCTTTCCGGAAAGTCTTCGACGAACCCGGACGGAAGACCTCATCCGCATCCTCTCTGCTACGCCTCCGTCAGGAGGGTCTCACCGTGGGCCAATATGCCATACGGTTCCGCACCCTTGCCTCGGAGCTGGCCTGGGATAACGACGCTCTGGTATCCGTCTTCTGGGAGGGTCTGTCCGGTCGTATTAAAGATGAACTTGCTGGTCGGGACATTCCTACCTCTCTCGATGATCTAATAACCCTTGCCACCCGGATTGACCTACGGTTCCAGGAGCGTGCCAAAGAGGTCACCCGTGAGAGAAGGATTCCACGTTTAGCTCCTACTTTCCAGAAACCCGTCATTCCCTCCATCTCTCCCCAGGTACACTCTCCTGAGCCTATGCAGGTCGACCAGACCAAGATGGTCAAAACCCGTCAGGACTCACGCCGTGCCGAGGGGAGCTGCTTCTACTGTGGCAGTAAGGAGCACCGGATCCGTGCCTGCCCGGAGAGGTCGGGAAACGCCTGTGTCTAGGTTCGCTCAGAGAGGTCCACCTAGACAAGAATAAATCCTCTCCATCCCTGCTGTTGTCAGTTTCGATCATCTACGGGGAGAACCGTTATTTCGAACTAGCCCAACTTGACTCTGGAGCAGCCGGGAACCTTATTTCACAGTCCCTGGTTGAGAAATACCGCATCCCCACCAAACCTCTGGCTGTACCCTTGTCTGTCGCTGCCGTGGATGGGGGCCTCTTACCTCGCCCCATTCAACTCATCACCGAATCCATTACCCTGCAGGTGGGAATGCTGCATTCTGAAAGTATCTCCTTTCATGTTCTGCCTGGACTCTCTCACGCCCTCTTGCTAGGTCTGCCCTGGCTCCAGAGACATGCACCCGTGCTAGACTGGCAAACCGGAGAGGTCCTTCGCTGGGGACAAGACTGTCATAAAACCTGCCTGGTTCCCGTCCATCCCGTCCGTCCCTCTCCTACCCCAGCTAATCTACCTGGACTTCCGATTCCTTATTGGTCTTATGCAGATGTCTTTAATAAAAAGGAGGCAGAGACATTACCACCACATAGACCATACGACTGTCCCATCGATCTGCTACCCGGTACTACTCCTCCCCGTGGGCGTATCTATCCTTTATCCGCTGCTGAGACCCGGTCAATGTCCGAATATATTGAGGAGAATCTGGCCAGAGGATTCATCCGGAAATCTACCTCCCCGGCGGGAGCAGGCTTCTTTTTCGTCAAAAAGAAGGACGGCTCTCTCCGTCCCTGTATAGACTATAGAGGCCTAAACCTGATCACGGTGAAGAATAAGTACCCCCTTCCGCTCATTCCAGAATTATTTGATCGCCTGAGGGGGGCTAGGATCTTCACCAAACTGGACCTTCGTGGGGCGTACAACCTGGTTCGTATTCGTCAGGGGGATGAATGGAAGACGGCATTCAACACCCGGGACGGCCACTATGAATACCTGGTAATGCCCTTTGGTCTCTGTAACGCTCCTGCCGTCTTTCAAGAGTTGGTCAATGACATCTTCCGGGACCTTCTCTACTCCTGCGTAGTGGTGTACCTGGACGACATCTTGGTCTTCTCTCCGGATCTCCAGACTCACCGGAGGGACGTTCGTCAGGTCCTGCTCAGGCTAAGGCAGAACCATCTCTACGCTAAATTTGAGAAGTGCCTCTTTGAGCAGACCTCGCTTCCGTTTCTGGGCTACATTATCTCTCAGACCGGCCTACAAATGGATCCTGAGAAACTGTCTGCCATCGAGAAATGGCCCCGACCGGAGGGGTTGAAGGCCATTCAGCGATTCCTGGGCTTCGCCAACTACTACCGCCTCTTCATACCACACTTCTCTTCCCGGACGGCCCCAATTTCTGCGCTCACCCGTAAAGGTACTAATCCCAAAGAGTGGCCACCCGAAGCAGAGGAGGCCTTTCTTTCCCTTAAACAGGCCTTCTCTTCCGCCCCGGTGCTGCATCGCCCAGATGGCAACAAACAGTTCTTCCTGGAAGTTGACGCCTCCTCCTCTGGAGCCGGAGCGCTACTTACTCAAAAATCATCTTCCGGGAGGATGGTAACTTGTGGCTTCTTCTCTAAACTCTTCTCCTCCTCTGAGCGCAACTATTCCATAGGAGACCGAGAGTTATTGGCCATCAAACTGGCATTGGAGGAGTGGCGTTACCTGCTCGAGGGGGCTCTTCACCCGGTAATAATTTACACTGACCACAAGAACTTGGCTTACCTCCAGCATGCCCAGAGACTTAACCCGCGCCAAGCCCGGTGGTCCTTGTTTTTTGCTCGTTTTGATTTTGTCCTTCATTTTCGCCCGGCTGACAAAAACGTCAAGGCGGACGCCTTGTCTCGGTCCTTTCTGGTGTCTGATCTCGAGGAGGATCCGAAACATATCATCGATCCCGCCAGAGTAATGCAGGTGGCTCCTGTGAGTCTAAATCGTCTTCCTCCTGGTAAGACGTTCGTACCAGTACCTGATCGGGAGAAGATCCTACACTGGGGTCATTCGTCTAAACTAGCTGGCCACGCCGGTCAGAAGAAGACCCTCCAGCTTATTACCCGGCACTACTGGTGGCCTAACCTGCACAAGGATGTAATAGACTTTGTTTCTGCCTGTGTGTCCTGCGCCCGCAACAAAGTTCCGAGACACCTGCCGGCCGGCCGCCTCCTACCTCTGCCAGTACCTGCTGCCCCCTGGCAGCATATAGCGATGGACTTCATTACTGATCTACCCGTCTCTGCCGGTTGTACGGTCATTTGGGTGGTCGCTGACCGCTTCTCCAAGATGGCTCACTTCATTCCACTGCCAGGTCTTCCGTCTGCACCCGAGCTGGCTAAAGACTTTATCCGCCACATCTTCCGTCTTCATGGCCTGCCCCGTCACATCGTGTCGGATCGTGGGGTACAGTTCACTTCCCGTTTCTGGAGAGCCACTTGTAAATTGCTGGACGTCACCCTGGACTTCTCCTCCGCTTACCACCCACAGTCTAATGGTCAAGTGGAGCGGATCAATCAGAACCTGACCGGCACTTCGTTAATGCCCACCATTCTGACTGGGTGGATCTCCTGCCATGGGCCGAATTCTCGTACAACAATCAAGAGAGCGAGTCTTCCTCCAAATCCCCGTTTTTTGTAGTCTACGGTCAGCATCCTCGGATCCCGTTTCCCGTCTCCACCTCGGCGGACAATCCGGCTGCGGAATCTCTTGTTAACAAATTTTCCTCCATATGGGAGAGTACCCGGTCCGCACTCCTTCTGTCATCCGAGCGTATGAAAAGACACGCTGACAAAAAACGTCTGGACCCTCCTCAATTCCGCCCTGGGGATAAAGTCTGGCTCTCGTCCAAATATGTCCGGCTCAAGATCCCTTCCTATAAGTTAGGGCCTCGGTTCATCGGCCCACTGGAGGTCATCAGTCAGATCAACCCGGTGGCCTATAAATTGAAACTCCCGGCCAACTTACGGATCCCTAACTCCTTCCATGTGTCTCTCCTCAAACCTGTGGTGCTTAACTCTTTTTCCAAGTCTACAGGTACGCCTCCTGCTCCGGTTTCTGCTGAGGACGAGTTTGAGGTAGAGAACATTCTTGCCACCAAAAGGGTAAGACCTTTTTTCTGGTAGATTGGAAGGGGTTTGGTCCTGAGGAGAGAACGTGGGAGCCCCGGGAGAACATCCATGCCCCTCTCATCCTAGCTAAATTTCTGTCTGGCCTAAAAAAGGGGGGGCCTAAAGGGGGGGGTACTGTAGCGCTGGCGTCCCTGCCCTCTGCTAGGCAGGGACGCTGCTCCCCTCACCGCTCTGCTCCGTGCCCGGCGTCCTCTCCCCGCTCTGCTGTCAGCGCGCGCTCCTTCCCGGCGTCCTCCTCCCGCTCTGCTCTCAGCGCGCGCTCCTTCCCGGCCCCTGTGCTTAGGGTGCGCGCGCGCGCGCTCCCCTCCTCTTAAAGGGGCCGCGCGCGCCGTCCTAAGGAGTCCCCGGCCAATGGCCGGAGGACTTCATCATATATAAGGCACCTCCTCCAAAATGGAGGTGCCCGAGCAATGTTGTTTGCACCTGTGTCTCACCTGTGCTTCAGCCCTCAGGTCCCGTTGCCAGTTACCTGCCAGTTACCTGCCAGTTACCTGCCAGTTTCCTGCTAGTTACCTGCCTGATTCCTGCCTGAATACTTGTTACCTGCCTGCCTGCCTGAGGTCCGACGGTCTGCCTTACAACTCCGGTCAGTCTGTCTAAGGACCAACTTGTCCGCTCACCTGGGAGCGCACATCAGCTACCTGCCTGCTTGCCTGAGGTCCGACGGTCTGCCTTACAACTCCGGTCAGTCTGTCTATGGACCAGCTTGCCCGCTCACCTGGGAGCGCTTCTCCGCTACCTGCCTGCTTGCCAGCCCGGAGGCTCCGTTGTCACGTGCTGTGACCACCAGCTATCTCTGAGACTCTTGCCCGCTCACCTGGGAGCGCATCTCCGTTACCTGCCTGCTTGCCAGCCCGGAGGTCCCGTTGTCACGTGCGGTGACCACCAGCTATTCCAGAGACTCTTGCCCGCTCACCTGGGAGCGCTTCTCCGTTACCTACCTGCCTGCCAGCCCGGAGGTTCCGCCGTCACGTGCCGTGACCACCTGCTATTCCAGAGACTCTCGCTTGCTCACCTGGGAGCACACATCTACCATCTGCCTGCTAGCCTACCCGGAGGCTCTGCCATCACAGGTCGTACCTACCCCTTACCCAGAGACTGCCCTGATCACTTGCCGTAACTCCCTGTCCGTTCACCCAGAGACTGCCACCCGCTCCCTTACAAGGGCCGCCCCCTTGTATAGTAGCTCAGAGGTTCCGCCTCCCGGACCCGTTACAATATCAATGTCACTTGGAAGAGTGGTGGAGGTCGCAGTGGATTAAAAAGGCAATATCAATGCCCCTTGGAAGAGTGGTGGAGGTCGCAGTGGAATAAAAAGACAATATCAATGCCCCATGGAAGGTACGTGGAGGTCACAGTAGCTTAACAAGATGGTTTTAATGCACCTTGGAAGAGTGGTGGAGGTCGCAGTGGATTAAAAAGACTATCAAATCCCCTTGGAAGAGTGGTGGAGTACGCAGTGGAAAAAAAAGACAATATCAATGCCCCTTGGAAGAGTGGTGGAGGTCGCAGTGGATTAAAAAGACAATATCAATGAACCTTGGAAGAGTGGTGGAGGTCGCAGTGGAATAAAAAGACAATATCAATGCCTCTTGGAAGAGCTTTGGAGCTCAGAGTGGTTTAACCAGACGGTTTTATTGCCCCTTGGAAGAGACGTGGAGGTCACAGTAGCTTATCAAAACTGTTTTAATGCCCCTTGGAAGAGTGTTGGAGGTAGCAGTGGATTAAAAATACAATATCAATGCCCCTTAGAAGAGTGGTGGAGGTCGCAGTGGAATAAAAAGACATTATAAATTCCACTTGGAAGAGATGTGGAGGTCGCAGTGGAATAAAAAGACAATATCAATGCCTCGTGGAAGAGACTTGGAGGTCACAGTATATTAACAAGATGGTTTTAATGCCCCTTGGAAGAGAGGTGGAGGTCGCAGTGGAATAAAAAGACAATATCAATGCCCCTTGAAAGAGATGTGGAGGTAGCAGTGGAATAAAAAGACAATATCAATGCCTCGTGGAAGAGACTTGAAGGTCACAGTATATTAACAAGTTGGCTTTAATGCCCCTTGGAAGAGAGGTGGAGGTCGCAGTGGAATAAAAAGACAATATCAATGCCCCTTGAAAGAGTGGTGGAGGTTACAGTGGAATAAAAAGACAATATCAAGGACCCTTGGAAGAGTGGTGGAGGTCGTAGTGGAATAAAAAGACAATATTAATGCCCCTTGGAAGAGTGGTGGAGGTCGCAGAAAAATAAAAAGACAATATCAATGCCCCTTGGAAGAGCTGTGAAGTTCACAGTGGTTTAACCAAAAGGTTTTAAGTCACTGTGGAATAGACGTGGAGTTCACAGTAGCTAAACAAGACGGTTTTAATGCTTCTTGGAAGAGAGATGGAGGTCGCAGTGGATTAAAAAGACAAAATCAATGCCCCTTGGAAGAGTGGTGGAGGTTAAAGTGGAATAAAAAGACAATATCAATGCCCCGTGGAAGAGTGGTGGAGTTCAGAGTGGTTTAAATTTACGGTTTTAATGCCCCTTGGAAGAGACGTGGAGGTCACAGTAGCTTAACAAGAAGGTTTTAATGCCCCTTGGAAGAGTGGTGGAGGTCGCAGTCGATTAAAGAGACATTATCGATGCCCCTTGGAAGAGTGGTGGAGGTCGCAGTGGAATGAAAAGAAAATATCAATGCCCCTTAGAAGATTTGTGGAGGTTACAGTGGAAAAAAAAGACAATATCAATATTCCTTGGAAGAGGGGTGAAGGTCGCAGTGGAAAAAAAGACAATATCAATGTCCCTTGGAAGATTAGAGGAGGTCGCAGTGGATTAAAAAGACAATATCAATGCCCCTTGGAAGAGTGGTGGAGGTCGCAGTGGAATAAAAAGACAATATCAATGCCCCGTGGAAGGGACGTGGAGGTCACACTAGCTTAACACGACGGTTTTAATGCCCCTTGGAAGAGTGGTGGAGGTCGCAGTGGATTAAAAAGACTATCAAATCCCCTTGGAAGAGTGGTGGAGGTCGCAGAGGAAAAAAAAGACAATATCAATGCCCCTTGGAAGAGTGCTGGAGGTTACAGTTGAATAAAAAGACAATATCAATGCCTCTTGGAAGAGCTGTGGAGTTCAGAGTGGTTTAACCATGCGGTGTCAATGCCCCTTGGAAGAGACGTGGAGGTCATAGAAGCTTATCAAGACTGTTTTAAAGCCACTTGGAGGAGTGGCAGAGGTCGCAGTGGATTAAAAAGACAATATCAATGCCCCTTGGAAGAGTGGTGGAGGTTACAGTGGAATAAAATGACAATATCAATGCCCCTTGGAAGAGTGGTGGAGGATACAGTGGAATAAAAAGACAATATCAATGTCCCTTGGAAGAATGGTGGAGGTCGCAGTTGAATAAAAAGACAATATCAATGCCCCTTGGAAGAGTGGTGGAGTTTCCAATAAATTAGAAAGACAATATCAATGCCCCTTGGAAGAGACGTGGAGGTCACAGTGAAATAAAAAGACAATATTAATGCCCATTGGAAGAGTGGTGGAGGTCGAAGTAAAATAAAAAGACAATATCAATGCCCCTTGGAAGAGTGATGGAGGTTAGAGTGGAATAAAAAACAATATCAATGCCCCTTGGAAGAGCTGTGGAGTTCACAGTGGTTTAACCAGAAAGTTTTAATGCACCGTGGAAAAGACGTGGAGGTCACAGTAGCTTAACAAGATGGTTTCAATGCTTCTTGGAAGAGTGATGGAGGTCGCAGTGGATTAAAAAGACAATATCAATGCCCCTTGGAAGAGTGGTGGAGGTTACAGTGGAATAAAAAGACAATATCAATGCCCTGTGTAAGAATCTTGGAGGTCACAGTAGCTTAACAATACGGTATTAATGCCCCTTGGAAGTGTGATGGAGGGCGCAGTAAAATAAAAAGACAATATCAATGCACTTGGAAGAGTGCAGAAGGTTACAATGGAATAAAAAGACATTGTCAATGCCCCTTGGAAGAGCTGTGGAGCTCAGAACGGTTTAACCAGATGGTTTTAATGCCCCTTGGAAGAGACTTGGAGGTCACAGTAGCTTAACAAGACGGTTTTAATGCCCCTTGGAAGAGTGGTGGAGGTCACAGTGGAATAAAAATACAATATCAATGCCCCTTGAAAGAGTGGTGGAAGTTACAGTGAAGTAAAAAGACAATATCAATGCCCCTTGGAAGAGCTGTGGAGTACAGAGTGGATTAAGCAAACGGTTTTGTGCCCCTTGGAAGAGTTGTGGAGGTCACTGTAGTTTAACAAGATGGTCTTAATGCCGCTTGGAAGAGTGGTGGAGGCCGCAGTGGAATAAAAAGACAGTGTCAATGCCCCTTGGAAGAGTGGTGGAGGTTAGAGGTAAGACAATACCAATGCTCCTTGGAAGAGCTGTAGAGATCAGAGTGGTTTAATTTACCGTTTTAATGCCCCTTGGAAGAGACGTGGAGGTCACAGTGGATTAAAAAGACAATATCAATGCCCCTTGGAAGAGTGGTGGAGGTCGCAGTGGAATAAAAAGACAATATCAATGCCCCGTGGAAAGGATGTGGAGGTCACAGTAGCTTAACAAGACGGTTTTAATGCCCCTTGGAAGAGAGGTAGAGGTCGCAGTTGTTTAAAAAGACAATATCAATGCCACTAGGAAGAGAGGTGGAGGAAGCAGTGGACTAAAAAGGCCATATCAATGCCCATTGGAAGAGTGGTGGAGGTTACAGTTGAATAAAAAGACAATTTCAATGCTCCTTGGAAGAACTGTGTAGTACAGAATGGGTTAACCAGACGTTTTTATTGCCCCTTGTAAGAGACGTAGAGGTCACAGTAGCTTATCAAGACTGTTTTAATGCCCCTTGGAAGAGTGGTGAAGGTCGTAGTGGTTTAAAAAGACAATATCACTGCCCGTCAGAAGAGTGGTGACGGTTACATTGGAATAAAAAGACAATATCAATGCCCCGTGGAATAGACATGTAGGTTACAGCAGATTAACAAGACGGTTTTAATGACCCCTTGGGAAAGTGGTGGAAGTCGCAGTGGAATGACAAGACAATATCAATGTCCCTTGGAAGAGTGCTGGAGATTACAATGGAATAAAAAGACAATATCAAAGCCTCTTGCAAGAGCTGTGGAGTTCAGAGTGGTTTAAATTGTCAGCTTTAATGCCCCTTGGAAGAGAAGTGGAGGTCACAGTAGCTTAATAAGACGGTTTTAATGCCACATGGAAAAGTGGTGGAGGTCGCAGTGGATTAAAAAGACAATACCAATGCCCCGAGGATGAGTGGTGGAGCTCGCAGTGGAATAAAAAGACAATATCAATGCCCCTTGGAAGAGTGGTGGAGGTTACAGTGGAAAAAAAAGACAATATCAATGCCCCGTGGAAGAGATGTGGAGGTCACTGTAGCTTAACAATATGGTTTTAATGCCCCGTGGAAGAGTGGTGGAGGTCGCAGTGGAATAAAAAGACAATGTCAATGTCCCTTGGAAAAGTGGTGGAGGTTAGAGTGGAATAAAAAGACAATACAAATGCCCCTTGGAAGAGCTGTGGAGTTCAGAGTGGTTTAACCTGATGGTTTTGATGCCCCTTGGAAGAGAAGTCGACGTCACAGTAGCATAACAAGACTGTTTTAATGCCCCTTGGAACAGTGGTGGAGTTCGCAGTGGAATAAAAAGGCAATAATAATGCCCCTTGGAAGAGCTGTGGAGTTCAGAGTGGTATAACCAGACGGTTTTAACGCTCCTTGGAAGAGACTTGGAGGTCACAGCACCTTAACAAGACGGTTTTAATGCCCCTTGGAAGACTTGTGGAGTTCGCAGTGGATTAAAAAGACAATATCAATGCCCCTTGGAAGAGTGGTTGAGGTCGCAGTGGAATAAAAAGACAATATCAATGCCCCGTGGAAGGGAAGTGGAGGTCACAGTAGCTTAAAAAGACGGTTTTAATGCCCCTTGGAAGGGTGGTGGAGGTTGCATTGGATTAAAAAGACAATATCAAAGCCCATTGGAAGAGTGGTAGAGGTCGCAGTGGAATAAAAAGACAAAATCAATGACCCCTTGGAAGAGTGGTGGAGGTTACAGTGGAATAAAAAGACAATATCAATGCCCGAAGGAAGAGTTGTGGAGGTCACTGTAGCTTAACAAGATGGTCTTAATGCCCCTTGGAGGAGTGGTGGAGGTCGCAGTGGAATAAATAGACAATGTCAATGATCCTTGGAAGAGTGGTGGAGGTTAGAGTGGAATAAAAAGACAATACCAGTGCTCTTTGTAAGAGCTGTGGAGTTCAGAGTGGTTTAAATTGACGGTTTTAATGCCCCTTGGAAGAGTGGTGGAGGTCGCAGTGGAAAACAGAGACAATATCAATGCCCCTTGGAAGAGTGGTGGAGGTTACTGTCGAATAAAAAGACAATATCATTGCCTCTTGGAAGAGCTGTGGAGTACAGAGTGGTTTAACCAGATGGTTTAATGCCCCTTGGAAGAAATGTGGAGGTCACAGTAGCTTATCAAGACTGTTTTAATGCCCCTTGGAAGAGTGGTGGAGGTCGGAGTGGATTAAAAAGACAATATCAATGCCCCTTAGAAGAGTGGTAGAGGTCGCAGTGGAATAAAAAGACAATATCAATTCCCCTTGGAAGAGATGTGGAGGTCGCAGTGGAATAAAAAGACAATATCAATGCCACGTGGAATAGACTTGGAGGTCACAGTAGCTTAACAAGATGGTTTCAATGCCCCTTGGAAGAGAGGTGGAGGTCGCAGTGGAATAAAAAGACAATATCAATGCCCCTTGGAAGAGTGATGGAAGTTACAGTGGAATAAAAAGACAATATCAATGACCCTTGGAAGAGTGGTGGAGGTCGCACTGGAATAAAAAGACAATATTAATGCCCCTTGGAAGAGTGGTGGAGGTCGCAGTAAAATAAAAAGACAATATCAATGCCCCTTGGAAGAGTGGTGGAGTTTACAGTGGTTTAACAATAAGGTTTTAAGGCACCGTGGAATAGACGTGGAGGTCACAGTAACTAAACAAGACGGTTTTAATGCTTCTTGGAAGAGTGATGGAGGTCATAGTGGATTAAAAAGACAAAACCAATGCCCCTTGGAAGAGTGGTGGAGGTCGCAGTGGAAAAAAAGACAATATCAATGCCCCGTGGAAGGGAAGTGGAGGTCACAGTAGCTTAAAAAGACGGTCTTAATGCCCCTTGGAAGAGTGGTGGAGGTTGCAGGGGATTAAAAAGACAATATCAATGCCCATTGGAAGAGTGGTAGAGGTCGCAGTGGAATAAAAAGACAAAATCAATGACCCCTTGGAAGAGTGGTGGAGGTTACAGTGGAATAAAAAGACAATATCAATGCCCCAAGGAAGAGTTGTGGAGGTCACTGTAGCTTAACAAGATGGTCTTAATGCCCCTTGGAAGAGTGGTGGAGGTCGCAGTGGAATAAATAGACAATGTCAATGCTCCTTGGAAGAGTGGTGGAGGTTAGAGTGGAATAAAAAGACAATACCAGTGCTCCTTGTAAGAGCTGTGGAGTTCAGAGTGGTTTAAATTGACGGTTTTAATGCCCCTTGGAAGAGTGGTGGAGGTGGCAGTGGAAAACAGAGACAATAACAATGCGCCTTGGAATAGTGGTGGAGGTTACTGTCGAATAAAAAGACAATATCATTGCCTCTTGGAAGAGCTGTGGAGTACAGAGTGGTTTAACCAGATGGTTTAATGCCCCTTGGAAGAAATGTGGAGGTCACAGTAGCTTATCAAGACTGTTTTAATGCCCCTTGGAAGAGTGGAGGAGGTCGGAGTGGATTAAAATGACAATATCAATGCCCATTAGAAGAGTGGTAGAGGTCGCAGTGGAATAAAAAGACAATATTAATTCCCCTTGGAAGAGATGTGGAGGTCGCAGTGGAATAAAAAGACAATATCAATGTCACGTGGAAGAGACTTGGAAGTCACAATAGCTTAACAAGATGGTTTTAATGCCCCTTGGAAGAGAGGTGGAGGTCGCAGTGGAATAAAAAGACAATATCAATGCCCCTTGGAAGATTGGTGGAGGTCGCAGTGGATTAAAAAGACAATATCAATGCCCCTTGGAAGAGTGGTGAAGGTCGCAGTGGAATAAAAAGACAATATCAATGCCCAGTGGAAGGGACGTGGAGGTCACAGTAGCTTCACAAGATGGTTTTAATGCCCCTTGGAAGAGAGTTGGAGGTCGCAGTTGATTAAAAAGACAATATCAATGCCCCTTAGAAGAGAGGTGGAGGTCGCAGTGGAATAAAAAGACAATATCAATGCCGCTTGGAAGAGTGGTGGATGTTGCATTTGAATAAAAAGACAATATCATTGCCTCTTGTAAGACCTGTGGAGTTCAGAGTGTTTAACCAGACAGTTTTAATGCCCCTTGGAAGAGACAAGGAGGTCACAGTAGCGTAACAAGACTGTTTTAATGCCCCTTGGAAGAGTGGTGGAGATCATTGTGGATTTAAAAGACAATATCAATGCCCCTTAGAAGAGTGGTGGAGGTCGCAGTGGATTAAAAAGACAATATCAATGCCCCTTGGAAGATTGGTGGAGGTTACAGTGGAATAAACAGACAATATCAATGCCCCTTTGAAAAGTGGTGGAGGTTACAGTGGAATAAAAAGACAATAACAATGCCCTGTGTAAGAAACTTGGAGGTCACAGTAGCTTAACAAGACGGTTTTAATGCCCCTTGGAAGAGTCGTGGATGTCGCAGAGGAATAAAAGGACAATATCAATGCACTTGGAAGAGTGCAGAAGATTACAATGGAATAAAAAGACATTGTCAATGCCCCTTGGAAGAGCTGTGTAGCTCAGAGCGGTTTAACCAGACGGTTTTAATGCCCCTTGGAAGAGACTTGGAGGTCGCAGTAGCTTAACAAGACAGTATTAATGTCCCTTGGAAGAGTGGTGGAGGTCGCAATGGAATCAAAAGACAATATCAATGCCCAGTGGAAGGGACGTGGAGGTCACAGTAGCATAACAAGACGGTTTTAATGCCCATTGGAAGAGTGGTGGAGTTCGCAGTGGATAATAAAGACAATATCAAAGCCCCTTGGAAGAGTGGTGGAGGTTGCAGTGGAATAAAAAGACAATATCAATTCCCCTTGGAAGAGATGTGGAGGTCGCAGTGGAATAAAAAGACAATATCAATGCCTCGTGGAAGAGACTTGGAGTTCACAGTAGCTTAACAAGGTGGTTTTAATGCCCCTTGGAAGAGAGGTGGGGATCGCAGTGGAATAAAAAGACAATATCAATGCCTCTTGGAAGAGCTGTGGAGTACAGAGTGGTTTAACCAGACGGTTTAATGCCCCTTGGAAGAGACGTGGAGGTCACAGTAGCTTATCAAGACTGTTTTAATGCCCCTTGGAAAAGTGGTGGAGGTCGCAGTGGATTAAAAAGACAATATCAATGCCCCTTAGAAGAGTGGTGGAGGTCGCAGTGGAATAAAAAGACAATATAAATGCCTCGTGGAAGAGACTTGGAGTTCACAGTAGCTTAACAAGATGGTTTTAATGCCCCTTGGAAGAGAGGTGGAGGTTGCAGTGGAATAAAAAGACAATATCAATGACCCTTTGAAGAGTGGTGGAGGTTACAGTGGAATAAAAAGACAATATCAATGACCCTAGGAAGAGTGGTGGAGGTCGCAGTGGAAGAAAAAGACAATATTAATGTCCCTTGGAAGAGTGGTGGAGGTCGCAGTAAAATAAAAAGACAATATCAATGCCCCTTGGAAGAGTGGTGGAGGTTACTGTGGAATAAAACGACAATATCAATGCCCCTTGGAAGAGCTGTGGAGTTCACAGTGGTTTAACCAGAAGGTTTTAAGGCACCATGGAATAGACGTGGAGGTAACAGTAGCTAAACAAGACGGTTTTAATGCTTCTTGGAAGAGTGATGGAGGTCACAGTGGATTAAAAAGACAAAATCAATGCCCCTTGGAAGAATGGTGGAGGTTACTGTGGAATAAAAAGACAATATCAATACCTCTTGCAAGAGCTGTGGAGTTCAGAGTGGTTTAAATTGACGGTTTTAATGCCCCTTGGTAGAGTGGTGGAGGACGCAGTGGTATAAGAAGAAAATATCAATGCCCCTTAGAAGAGTGGTGGAGGTTACAGTGGAATAAAAAGACAATATCAATGTTCCTTGGAAGAGGGGTGAAGGTCGCAGTGGAATAAAAAGACAATATCAATGTCCCTTGGAAGAGTGGTGGAGGTCGCAGTGGATTAAAAAGACAAAATCAATGCCCCTTGGAAGAGTGGTGGAGGTCGCAGTGGAATAAAAAGACAATATCAAGGCCCCGTGGAAGGTACGTGGGGTCACAGTAGCTTAACAAGACGGTTTTAATGCCCCTTGGAAGAGTTGTGGAGGTCGCACTGGATTAAAAAGACTATCAAATCCCCTTGGAAGAGCTGTGGATGTCGCAGTGGAAAAAAAAGACAATATCAATGCCCCTTGGAAGAGTGGTGGAGGTTACAGTTGAATAAAAAGACAATATCAATGCCACTTGGAAAAGCTGTGGAGTTCAGAGTTGTTAAACCATGCGGTTTTAATGCCCCTTGGAAGAGACGTCGAGGTCACAGAAGCTTATCAAGACTCTTTTAAAGCCCCTTGGAGGAGTGGTAGAGGTCGAGTGGATTAAAAAGACAATATCAATGCCCCTTGGAAGAGTGGTGGAGGTTACAGTGGAATAAAAAGACAATATCAATGCACCTTGGAAGAGTGGTGGTGGTTACAGTGGAATAAAAAGACAATATCAATGTCCCTTGGAAGAATGGTGGAGGTTACAGTGGAATAAAAAGACAATATCATTGCCCCTTGGAAGAGTGGTGGAGGTTCCAGTTAAATTAAAAGACAATATCAATGCCCCTTGGAAGAGACGTGGAGGTCACAGTGGAATAAAAAGACAATATTAATGCCCCTTGGAAGAGTGGTGGAGGACGCAGTAAAATAAAAAGATAATATCAATGCCCCTTGGAAGAGTGGTGGAGGTTAGAGTGGAATAAAAAGACTATATCAATGCCCCTTGGAATAGCTGTGGAGTTCACAGTGGTTTAACCAGAAAGTTTTAATGCACCGTGGAATAGACGTGGAGGTCACAGTAGCTTAACAAGACGGTTTCAATGCTTCTTGGAAGAGTGACGGAGGTTGCAGTGGATTAAAAAGACAATATCAATGCCCTTTGGAAGAGTGGTGGAGGTCGCAGTGGAATAAAAATACAATATCAATGCCCCTTGGAAGAGTGTTGGAGGTTACAGTGGAATTTAAAGACAATATCAAAGCCCCGTGGAAGAGATGTGGAGGTCACTGTAGCTTAAGAATACAGTTTTAATGCCCCTTGGAAGAATGGTGGAGGTCACAGTGGAATAAAAAGACAATGTCAATGCCCCTTGGAAGAGTGATGGAGGTTAGAGTGGAATAAAAAGACAATACCAAAGCCCCTTGGAAGAGCTGTGGAGTTCAGAGTGGTTTAACAAGACGATTTTAATGCCCATTGGAAGTGACGTGGAGGACACAGTAGCTTAAAAAGACGTTTTTAATGCCCCTTGGAAAAGTGGTGGAGGTCGCAGAGGAATAAAAAGACAATATCAATGCCCCTTGGAAGAGTGGTGGATGTGGCAGTGGTATAAAAAGACAATATCAATGCCCCTTGGAAGAATGATGGAGGTCGCAGTGGAATAAAAAGACAATGTCAATGCCCCTTGGAAGAGTGGTGGAGGTTAGAGTGGAATAAAAAGACAATACTAATGCCCCGTGGAAGAGCTGTGGAGTTCAGAGTGGTTTAACCAGATGGTTTTATTGCCCCTTGGAAGAGACGAGGAGGACACAGCAGATTAAAAAGATGGTTTTAATGCCCCTTGGAAATCTGGTGGAGGTCACAGTGGATTAAAAAGACAATATCAGTGCCCCGTGGAAGACACGTGGAGGTCACAGTAGCTTAACAAGACAGTTTTAATGCCCCTTGGAAGAGTGGTGGAGGTCGCAGTGGATTAAAAAGACAATATCAATGCCCCTTAGAAGAGAGGTGGAAGTCGCAGTGGAATAAAAAGACAATATCAATGCCCAGTGCAACAGACATGGACGTTACAGTAGCTATTCAAGGTGTTTTAATGCACCTTGGGAGAGTGGTGGAAGTCATAGTGGAATAAAAAGACAATATCAATGCCCCTTGAAAGAGTGCTGTAGGTTACAGTGGAATAAAAAGACAATATCAATGCCTCTTGCAAGAGCTGTGGAGTTCAGAGTGGTTTAAATTGACGGTTTTAATGCACCTTGGAAGAGACGTGGAGGTCACAGTAGCTTAACAATACGGTTTTAATGCCCCTTGGTAGAGTGGTGGAGGTCGCAGTGGATTAAAAAGACAATATCAATGCCACTTGGAAGAGTGGTGAAGGTCCCAGTGGAATAAAAAGACAATATCAATGCCCCTTGGAAGAGTGGTGGAGGTTACAGTGGAATAAAAAGACAATATCAATGCCCCGTGAAAGAGACGTGGAGGTCACAGTAGCTTAACAGGACGGTTTTAATGCCCCTTGGAAGAGTGCTGGAGGTTACATTGGAATAAAAAGACAATATCAATGCCCCTTGCAAGATCAGTGGAGTTCAGAGTGGTTTAAATTGACGGTTTTAATGCCCCGTGGAATTGACGTGGAGGTCAAAGTAGCTTAACAACACGATTTTAATGCCCCTTGGACGAGTGGTGGATGTTACAGTGGAATTAATAGACAATACCAATGCCCCCGTGGAAGAGACGTGGGGGTCACAGGAGCTTAACAAGATGGTTTTACTGCCCCTTGGAGGACTGGTGAAGGTCGCAGTGGAATAAAAAGACAATATCAATGCCCTTTGGAAGAGTGGTGGAGGTTACAGTGGAATAAAAAGACAATAATAATGCCCCTTAGAAGAGCTGTGGATTTCCAGACGGTATTAATGCCCCTTGGAAGAGACGTGGAGGTCACAGTAGCTTATCAAACCTGTTTTAATGCCCCTTGGTAGAGTGAGGTCGCAGTGGAATAAAAAGACAATATCAATTCCACTTGGAAGAGATGTGGAGGTCGCAGTGGAATAATAAGACAATATCAATGCCTCGTGGAAGAGACTTGGAGGTCACAGTAGCTTAACAAGATGGTTTTAATGCCCCTTGGAAGAGAGGTGGAGGTCACAGTGGAATAAAAAGACAAAATCAATGCCCCTTGGAAGAGTGGTTGAAGTCGCAGTGGAATAAAAAGCCAATATTAATGACCTTTGGAAGAGTGGTGCAGGTCGCAGTAAAATAAAAAGACAATATTAATGCCCCTTGGAAGAGTGGTGGACGTTACAGTGAAATAAAACCACAATATCAAAGCCCCTTGGAAGAGCTGTGGAGGTCACAGTGGTTTAACCAGAAGGTTTTTAGGCACCGTGGAATAGACGTGGAGGTCACAGTAGCTAAACAAGATGGTTTTAATGCTTCTTGGAAGAGAGATGGAGGTCGCAGTGGATTAAAAACACAAAATCAATGCCCCTTGGAAGAGTGATGGAGGTTACAGTGGAATAAAAAGACAATATCAATGCCTCTTGCAAGAGCTGTGGAGTTCAGAGTGGTTTAAATTGACGGGTTTAATGCCCCTTGGAAGAGATGTGGAGGTCACAGTAGCTTAACAAGACGGTTTCAATGCCCCTTGGAAGAGTGGTAGAGGTCGCAGTGGATTAAAAAGACATTATCGATCCCCTTGGAAGAGTGGTGGAGGTCGCAGTGGAATAAAAAGAAAATATCAATGCCCCTTAGAAGAGTGGTGGAGGTTACAGTGGAAAAAAAAGACAATATCAATGTTCCTTGGAAGAGGGGTGAAGGTCGCAGTGGAATAAAAAGACAATATCAATGTCCCTTGGAAGAGTGGTGGAGGTCGCAGTGGATTAAAAAGACAATATCAATGCCCCTTGGAAGAGTGGTGGAGGTCGCAGTGGAATAAAAAGCAATATCAATGCCCCTTGGAAAAGTTGTGGAGGTCGCAGTGGATTAAAAAGACTATCAAGTCCCCTTGGAAGAGTGTTGGAGGTCGCAGTGGAAAAAAAAAGACAAAATCAATGACCCCTTGGAAGAGTGGTGGAGGTTACAGTGGAATAAAAAGACAATATCAATGCCCCAAGGAAGAGTTGTGGAGGTCACTGTAGCTTAACAAGACTGTTTTAAAGCCCCTTGTTGGAGTGGTAGAGGTCGCTGTGGAATAAAAAGACAATATCAATGTCCCTTGGAAGAATGGTGGAGGTTACAGTGGAATAAAAAGACAATATCAATGCCCCTTGTAAGAGTGGAGAAGGTTCCAATTAAATAAAAAGACAATATCAATGCCCCTTGGAAGAGACGTGGAGGTCACAGTGGAATAAAAAGACAATATTAATGCCCCTTGGAAGAGTGGTGGAGGACGCAGTAAAATAAAAAGACAATATTAATGCCCCTTGGAAGAGTGGTGGAGGTTAGAGGGGAATAAAAAGACAATATCAATGCCCCTTGGAAGAGCTGTGGAGTTCACAGTGGTTTAACCAGAAAGTTTTAATGCACCGTGGAAGAGACGTGGAGGTCACAGTAGCTTAACAAGACGGTTTCCATGTTTCTTGGAAGAGTGATGGAGATTGCAGTGGATTAAAAAGACAATATCAATGCCCCTTGGAAGAGTGGTGGAGGTTACAGTGGAATAAAAAGACAATATTAATGCCCTGTGTAAGAAACTTGGAGGTCACAGAAGCTTAACAAGACGGTTTTAATGCCCCTTAGAAGAGTGATGGAGGTCGCAGTGGATTAAAAAGACAATATCAATACCCTTTGGAAGAGTGGTGGAGGTCGCAGTGGAATAAAAATGCAATATCAATGCCCCTTGGTCGAGTGGTGGAGATTACAGTGGAATTTAAGGACAATATCAAAGCCCCGTGGAAGAGATGTGGAGGTCACTGTAGCTTAACAATACAGTTTTAATGCCCCTTGGAAGATTGGTGGAGGTCGCTGTGGAGTAAAAAGACAATGTCAATGCCCCTTGGAAGAGTGGTGGAGGTTAGAGTGGAATAAAAAGACAATACCAATGCCCCTTGGAAGAGCTGTGGAGTTCAGAGTGGTTTAACCAGACGGTTTTAATGGCCATTGGAAGTGACGTGGAGAACACAGTAGCTTAAAAAGACAATTTTAATGCCCCTTGGAAAAGTGGTGGAGGTCGCATTGGAATAAAAAGACAATATCAATGCCCCTTGGAAGAGTGGTGGAGGTGGCAGTGGAATAAAAAGACAATATCAATGCCCCTTGGAAGTATGATGGAGGTCGCAGTGGAATAAAAAGACAATGTCAATGCCCCTTGGAAGAGTGGTGGAGGTTAAAGTGGAATAAAAAGACAATTCCATTGCCCCTTGGAACAGCTGTGCAGTTCAGAGTGGTTTAACCAGATGGTTTTATTGCCCCTTGGAAGAGACGTGGAGGTCACAGTAGATTAAAAAGATAGTTTTAATGCCCCTTGGAAAAGTGGTGGAGGTCACAGTGGATTAAAAAGACAATATCAATGCCCCGTGGAAAACACGTGGAGGTCACAGTAGCTGAACAAGACAGTTTTAATGCCCCTTGGAAAAGTGGTGCAGATCACAGTGGAATAAAAAGACAATATCAATGCCCCTTGAAAAAGTGGTTGAGGTTACAGTGAAATAAAAAGACAATATCAATGCCTCTTGAAAGAGCTGTGGAGTTCAGAGTGGTTTAACCATGCTTTTTTATGCCCCTTGGAAGAGACGTGGAGGTCACAGAAGCTTATCAAGACTGTTTTAAAGCCCCTTGGAGGAGTGGTAGAGGTCGCTGTGGATTAAAAAGACAATAACAATGCCTCTTGGAAGAGTGGTGGAGGTTACAGTGGACTAAAAAGACAATGTCAATGCTCCTTGGAAGAGTGGTGGCGGTTACAGTGGAATAAATAGACAATATCAATGTCCCTTGGAAGAATGGTGGAGGTTACAGTGGAAGAAAAAGACAATATTAATGCCCCTTGGAAGAGTGGTGAAGGTTCCAATTAAATAAAAAAGACAATATCAAAGCCCCTTGGAAGAGACAGGGAGGTCACAGTGGAATAAAAAGACAATATTAATGCCCCTTGGAAGAGTGGTGGAGGACGCAGTAAAATAAAAAGACAATATCAATGCCCCTTGGAAGAGTGGTGGAGGTTAGAGGGGAATAAAAAGACAATATCAATGCCCCTTGGAATAGCTGTGGAGTTCACAGTGGTTTAACCAGAAAGTTTTAATGCACCGTGGAATAGACGTGGAGGTCACAGTAGCTTAACAAGACGGTTTCAATGCTTCTTGGAAGAGTGATGGAGGTTGCAGTGGATTAAAAAGACAATATCAATGCCCCTTGGAAGAGTGGTGGAGGTTACAGTGGAATAAAAAGACAATATCAATGACCTGTGTAAGAAACTTGAAGGTCACAGTAGCTTAACAAGACGGTTTTAATGCCCCTTAGAAGAGTGATGGAGGTCGCAGTGGATTAAAAAGACAATTTCAATGCCCTTTGGAAGAGTGGTGGAGGTCGCAGTGGAATAAAAATACAATATCAATGCCCCTTGGTAGAGTGGTGGAGGTTACAGAGGCATTTAAGGACAATATCAAAGCCCCATGGAAGAGATGTGAAGGTCACTGTAGCTTAACAAGACAGTTTTAATGCCCCTTGGAAGAATGGTGGAGGTCGCAGTGGAATAAAAAGACAATGTCAATGCCCCTTGAAAGAGTGGTGGAGGTTAGAGTGGAAAAAAAGACAATACCAATGCCACTTGGAAGAGCTGTGGAGTTCAGAGTGTTGTAACCAGACGGTTTTAATGGCCATTGGAAGTGACGTGGAGGACACAGTAGCTTAAAAAAACAATTTTAATGCCCCTTGGAAAAGTGGTGGAGGTCGCAGTGGAATAAAAAGACAATATCAATGCCCCTTGGAAGAGTGGTGGAGGTGGCAGTGGAATAAAAAGACAATATCAATGCCCCTTGGAAGAATGATGGAGGTCGCAGTGGAATAAAAAGACAATGTCAATGCCCTTTGGAAGAGTGGTGGAGGTTAGAGTGGAATAAAAACACAATACCAATGCCCCTTGGAAGAGCTGTGCAGTTCAGAGTGGTTTAACCAGATGGTTTTATTGCCCCTTGGAAGAGACGTGGATGTCACAGTAGATAAAAAAGACAATATCAATGCCCTGTGGAAGACACGTGGAGGTCACAGCAGCTTAACAAGACAGTTTTAATGCCCCTTGGAAGAGTGGTGGAGGTCACAGTGGACTAAAAAGACAATATCAATGCCCCGTGGAAGACACAGGGAGTTCACAGCAGCTTAACAAGACAGTTTTAATGCCCCTTGGAAGAGTAGTGGAGATCGCAGTGGAATAAAAAGACAATATAAATGACCCTTGGAAGACTGGTGGAGGTCTCAGTGGAATAAAAAGACAATATTAATGCCCCTTGGAAGAGTGGTGGAGGTCGCAGTAAAATAAAAAGACAATATCAATGCCCCTTGGAAGAGTGCTGGAGGTTACAGTGGAATAAAATGACAATATCAATGCCCTTTGGAAGAGCAGAGGAGTTCACATTGGTTTAACCAGATTGTTTTAAGGCACCGTGGAATAGACGTGGAGGTCACAGTAGCTAAACAAGATGGTTTTAATGCTTCTTGGAAGAGAGATGGAGGTCGCAGTGGATTAAAAAGACAAAATCAATGCCCCTTGGAAGAGTGGTGGAGGTTACAGTGGAATAAAAAGACAATATCAATGCCTCTTGCAAGAGCTGTGGAGTTCAGAGTGGTTTAATTTGACTGTTTTAATGCCCCTTGGAAGAGACGTGGAGGTCACAGTAGCTTAACAAGACGGTTTTAATGCCCCTTGGAAGAGTGGTGGAGGTCGCAGTGGATTAAAAAGACAATATCAATGTCCCTTAGAAGAGAGGTGGAAGTCGCAGTGGAATAAAAAGAAAATATTTATATCCCTTGGAAGAGTGGTGGAGGATACAGTGGAATAAAAAGACAATATCAATGCCCGGTGGAACAGACATGGACGTTACAGTAGCTAAGCAAGATGTTTTTAATGCACATTGGGAGAGTGGTGGAAGTCGTAGTGGAATAAAAAGACAATATCAATGCCCCTTCAAAGAGTGCTGTAGGTTACAGTGGAATAAAAATACAATATCAATGCCTCTTGCAAGAGCTGTGGAGTTCAGAGTGGTTTAAATTGACGGTTTTAATGCACCTTGGAAGAGACGTGGAGGTCACAGTAGCTTAACAATACGGTTTTAATGCCCCTTGGAAGGGTGGTGGAGGTCACAGTGGACTAAAAAGACAATATCAATGCCCCGTGGAAGACACGGGGAGGTCACAGCAGCTTAACAAGACAGTTTTAGTGCCCCTTGGAAGAGTAATGGAGATCGCAGTGGAATAAAAAGACAATATCAATGCCACTTGAAAAAGTGGTTGAGATTACAGTGAAATAAAATGACAATATCAATGCCTCTTGAAAGAGCTATGGAGTTCAGAGTGGTTTAACCAGACGGTTTTAATGCCCCTTGGAAGAGATGTGGAGGTCACAGTAGCTTAACAAGACTGTTTTAATGCATCTTGGAAGAGTGGTGGAGGTCGCAGTGGATTAAAAAGACAATATCAATGCCCCTTAGAAGAGAGGTGGAAGTTGCAGTGGAATAAAAAGACAATATCAATACCCCTTGGAAGAGTGGTGGAGGATACAGTGGAATAAAAGGACAATATCAATGCCCAGTGGAACAGACATGGACGTTACAGTAGCTAAACAAGATGTTTTTAATGCACCTTGGCAGAGTGGTGGAAGTCATAGTGGAATAAAAAGACAATATCAATACCCCTTGAAAGAGTGCTGTAGGTTACAGTGGAATAAAAAGACAACATCAATGCCTCTTGCCAGAGCTGTGGAGTTCAGAGTGGTTTAAATTGACGGTTTTAATGCACCTTGGAAGAGACGTGGGGGTCACAGTAGCTTAACAATACAGTTTTAATGCCCCTTGGTAGAGTGGTGGAGATCGCAGTGGATTATAAAGACAATATCAATGCCACTTGGAAGAGTGGTGAAGGTCCCAGTGGAATAAAAAGACAATATCAATGACCCTTGGAAGAGTGGTGGAAGTTACAGTGGAATAAAAAGACAATATCAATGCCCTGTGAAAGAGACGTGGAGGTCACAGTAGCTTAACAAGACGGTTTTAATGCCCCTTGGAAAAGAGGTTGAAGTTGCAGTGGAATAAAAAGACAATATCAATGCCCCTTGGAAGAGTGCTGAAGGTTACATTGGAATAAAAAGACAATATCAATGCCCCGTGTAAGAGCTGTGGAGTTCAGAGTGGTTTAAATTGACGGTTTTAATGCCCCGTGGAATTGACGTGGAGGTCAAAGTAGCTTAACAACATGGTTTTAATGCCCCTTGGACGAGTGGTGGATGTTACAGTGGAATTAAAAGACAATACCAATGCCCCGTGGAAGAGACGTGGAGGTCACAGTAGCTTAACAAGTTGGTTTTAATGCCCGTTGGAGGACTGGTGAAGGTCGCAGTGGAATAAAAAGACAATATCAATGCGCTTTGGAAGAGTGGTGGAGGTTACAGTGGAATAAAAAGACAATAATAATGTCCCTTAGAAGAGCTGTGGATTTCAGAGTGGAATAACCAGACAGTTTTAAGGCCCCTTCGAAGAGACGTTGTGGTCACAGTAACTTATCACGACGGTTTTATTGCCCCCTGGTAGAGTGGTGGAGGTCGCAGTGGATTAAACAGACAATATTATTGCCCCTTGGAACAGTGGTGGAGGTCGCAGTGGAGTAAAAAAACAATATCAATGCCCCTTGGAAGATTGGTGGAGGTTACAGTTGAATAAAAAGACAATATGAATGCCCCTTCGTAGAAACGTGGAGGTCACAGTAGCTTAACAAGGCGGTTTTAATGCCCCTTGTAGAGGGGTGGAGTTCGCAGTGGACTAAAAAGACAATATCAATGCCCCTTGGAAGAGTGGTGGAGGTCGCAGTGGATTAAAAAGACAATGTCAATTCCCCTTGGAAGAGTGCTGGAGGTTAGAATATAATGAAAAGACAATACAAATGTCCCTTGGAAGAGCTGTGGAGTTCAGAGTGGTTTAACCAGATGGTTTTAATGCCCCTTGGAAGAGACTTCGACGTCACAGTAGCTTAACAAGACCAGTTTAACGCCGCTTGGAAGAGTGGTGGAGGTCGCAGTGGATAAAAAAGACAATATCAATGCCCCTTGAAAGAGTGGTGGCGGTCGCAGTAAAATAAAAAGACAATATCAATGCCCCTTGGGAGAGTGGTGGAGGTTATTGTGGAATAAAAAGAAAATATAAATGACCCTTGGAAGACTGGTGGAGGTCTCAGTGGAATAAAAAGACAATATTAATGCCCCTTGGAAGAGTGGTGGAGGTCGCAGTAAAATAAAAAGACAATATCAATGCCCCTTGGAAGAGTGCTGGAGGTTACAGTGGAATAAAATGACAATATCAATGCCCTTTGGAAGAGCTGAGGAGTTCACATTGGTTTAACCAGATTGTTTTAAGGCACCGTGGAATAGACGTGGAGGTCACAGTAGCTAAACAAGACGGTTTTAATGCTTCTTGGAAGAGAGATGGAGGTCGCAGTGGATTAAAAAGACAAAATCAATGCCCCTTGGAAGAGTGGTGGAGGTTACAGTGGAATAAAAAGACAATATCAATGCCTCTTGCAAGAGCTGTGGAGTTCAGAGTGGTTTAATTTGACTGTTTTAATGCCCCTTGGAAGAGACGTGGAGGTCACAGTAGCTTAACAAGACGGTTTTAATGCCTCTTAGAACAGTGGTGGAGGTTACAGTGGAAAAAAAGACAATATGAATGCCCTTTGGAAGAGTTTCGGAGGTCGCAGTGGAATAAAAAGACAATATCAATGCCCCTTGGAAGAATGGTGGAGGTTACAGTGGACTAAAAAGACAATAGCAATGCCCCTTGGAAGAGTGGTGGAGGTTCCAATTAAATAAAAAGACAATATCAATGCCCCTTTGAAGAGACGTGCAGGTCACAGTGGAATAAAAAGACAATATTAATGCCCCTTGGAAGAGTGGTGGAGGTCGCAGTAAAATAAAAAGACAATATCAATGCCCCTTGGAAGAGTGGTGGAGGTCGCAGTGGAATAACCTTACTGGTACATGCTCTGCATAACTTCTCTGCTTGCTGTGTCTGCTGTAATCTTATGCTCTGCTTTGCTGATTCACTTCACTGTTACATGCTCTGCATAACTTCTCTGCTTGCTGTGTCTGCTGTAATCTAATGCTCTGCTTTGCTGGTTCACCTCACTGGTACATGCTCTGCATAACTTATCTGCTTGCTGTGTCTGCTGTAATCTAATGCTCTGGTTTGCTGATTCACCTCAATGGTACATGCTCTGCATAACTTCTCTGCTTTATCTGTCCCACTCCATTCAATACCCACATATGTCTGTCCCTTCCCCACTATAGATCTTATCTGATTTTTAGAGGTGCTAAACTGCAGTGACTAGAGTCCTAGCTCTGTGTTTGATCACCCAGCCATCTCCTGGTGAGACTACCAGCTGCTAATTTAGCCATATTCAGCTCCCACAATGCCCTTCACCTGATAGTTTAATGTGCCCTATATATTTAGAAGCTCTGTAAGGGGTGCACGTGTCTTCTTGTGCAAAGTGGCTTTGGAGAAAAGTGGCAGTTATTTCAGAGGCAGTTAGTCAGGGCAGGAGTCAGGTAACCAACACTTTGACCACTTACTCTCTTTTAACTATGTTTCTGTTAGCTCTCACTTTTTCCTCTATAGTCCTCCACTTTCTAGTAACCCCTCAAATCCCTACACCTAGTAAGAATCTATTCATCTCTCCCTCCATCCTCCCCATTCATCTCACCTCCTCCTCCAAATTATTCCTAATAATTCAATCCTGGATCTCCAAACACAGACAGCCACCTCATGCTCTCTCTTGCTCCCACCTGCTAACACTTTCTCTGCTCCTCCTCACTGCTTGAGATATCTCTCCAAATCCTGGTCCTCCTCGCCATATCCCCACAGTTACTTCTTCCTCCTATCCACGACCTTCCACAAACTGTCGCAACCCTTCTAACGTCATACCCATCCAACCAATCCCCACTCCCTTAGTTGCTCTAACAGGAGCTCTATGGAACGCTCGCTCTGTCTGCAACAAACTTTCCTTCATCCACGATCTTTTCATTACAAACAAACTTTCCTTCCTCGCCATCACTGAAACCTGGCTCACCCCCTCTGACACAGCCTCCCCAGCTGCACTTTCATATGGCGGATTCCACCTTTCCCACACCCCCCGCCCCAATTGCAAACATGGAGGAGGCGTAGGTTTTCTCCTATCAGAACATTGCGCTTTCACCCAAATCCCACTGCCACCCTCCGTTACACTCCCCTCTTTTGAGGTGCACTGTGTGCGCATCTATTCCCCCTCCAACTTCCAACTGGCCGTCGTTTACCGACCCCCAGGGCAAGCCACCACCTTCTTAGACCACTTCACCACCTGGCTGCTTCACTTCCTCTCCACTGACATCCCCACTATCATAATGGGTGACTTCAACATCCCCATTAACACTTCCCACTCGTCTGTCTCTAAGTTCCTATCCCTCACTTCCTCCTTCGGACTCACTCAATGGTCTTCCACATCCACCCACAAAGATGGCCACACATTGGACCTCATCTTCACCCACCTCTGTTCCCTATCTAACCTCTCTAACTCACCTCTCCCTCTCTCTGATCACAGCCTACTTACATTCTCTTCTCTCTCCTCCCCGGGGCAACAATCCCCACTCCACAAACGTGCATACCCTCGCAGAAATCTCAAACACCTTGTCTTACACTCACTCTCTGAATCCCTCCTCTCTCTTACAGACATAAATTCCTTACACGATGCAGACGTTGCTGCTGCTTCATATAACACCACAATAGCTGGAGCTCTAGACTCGATCGCCCCTCTCACACACACCACATCTCGCACATTCAACAGTCAACCCTGGCACACTAAACTTACTAAAGAACTGCGCCGGGCCTCCAGGGTTGCGGAGCGGAGATGGAAAAGGTCTCACTCCATCGAGCACTTCATCGCATTCAAGCAATCCCTCACTAATTTCAAGTCCGCACTCACTACAGCAAAATAAACCTACTTCTCATCTCTCATATCCTCCCTATCTCACAATCCTAAACAGCTATTTAACACTTTCAACTCTCTCCTTCGTCCCCCAGCACCTCCTCCCTCTTCTCTCATCTCAGCCGACGACTTTGCCTCATTCTTCAAACAGAAGATTGACTCCATTAGACAAAACTTTTGCCTAACGTCCACACAACCCCTCCTCATATATATTCAACCCTCCTCCTCCAAACCCCACTTCTCCACCATTACAGAAGGTCAAGTCTCCTCTTTACTCTCCAAATCACACCTCACCACCTGCGAACTTGAACCAATCCATCCCACCTCATCATTAACCTTACCACAGTCTTCATCCCAACCCTAACCCACCTCTTCAATCTGTCACTAACAACCGGTGTCTTCCCCTCATGTTTCAAACATGCCGCAATCACATCCATCCTCATAAAGCCCTCCCTTGACCCTTCCTCTCTGACTAGCTACCGCCCCATATCACTCCTCCCCTTTGCCTCAAAACTACTAGAACAACATGTCCACCTTGAACTGTCCTCCCACCTCTCCTCCTGCTCCCTCTTCGACCGCCAGCAATCTGGCTTCCGACCACATCACTCGACTGAAACTGCCTGACCAAAGTCACCAATGACCTACTAAATGCCAAATCCAAGCGACACTACTCCATCCTCCTCCTTCTGGACCGGTCATCTGCCTTTGACACAGTGGACCATTCCCTCTAACTCCAGATTCTCTCATCTCTTGGCATCACGGACTTGGCTCTATCTTGGATCTTCTCATACTTAACAGACAGGACATTCAGCGTCTCCCACTCACGCACCACCTCCTCATCTCGCCCCCTATCTGTCGTTGTCCCCCAAGGTTCAGTTCTAGGATCTCTGCTCTTCTCCATCTACACCTTTGGCCTGGGACAGCTCATAAAGTCTCACTGTTTTCAGTATCACCTCTATGCTGACGACACACAGATCTACCTCTCTGGACCCGATATCTCCTCCCTACTAACCAAAATCCCACAATGTCTGTCCGCCATGTCATCCTTCTTCTCTGACAGATTTCTAAAACTCAACATGGATAAAACAGAGTTCATCATCTTTCCACCCTCTCATTCACATCTCCCATCTGACCTAGCCATCAACGTCAATGGCTGTTCACTCTCCCCAGTCCCACAAGCTCGCTGCCTTGGAGTAACCCTGGACTCTGATCTCTCCTTCAAGCCACATATCCAAGCCCTTTCCACTTCCTGCCGACTCCAACTCAAAAACTTCTCCTGGATCCTTGCATTCCTCAGCAAAGACTCTGCAAAAACACTAGTGCATGCCCTCATCATATCCCGCCTCGACTACTGCAACCTCCTGCTCCGTGGCCTCCCTTACAACACTCTTACGCCTCTCCAATCTATCCTAAACTCTGCTGCTCGACTAATTCACCTGTACCCCCGCTATTCCCCGGCCTCTCCTCTCTGTCAATCTCTTGACTGGCTCCCCATTGCCCAGAGAATCCAGTTCAAAACTCTAACCATGGCATACAAAGCCATCCACAACCTGTCTCCCCCATACATCTGTGACCTAGTCTCCTGGTACTTACCTGCACGCAACCTCCGATCCTCACAAGATCTCCTTCTCTACTCCCCTCTTATCTCCTCCTCCCACAATCGTATACAAGATTTCTCCCGTGCATCCCCCCTACTCTGGAACTCTCTACCCCAACTCATCAGACTCTCGCCGACCGTGGAAACCTACAAAAGAAACCTGAAGACTCACCTCTTCCGACAAGCCTACAAACTGCAGTAACCACCGCTGCACGACCAGCTCTACCCTCACCTAATGTATCCTCACTAATGTTGAGCGAACATGCTCGACACTGCTCGGTACTCGCCCGAGCATCACGCTACTCGGGATGTTCGGGAAGCACCGAGCATTTCCGGGTTACTCGGGCTGGAGCTCGGGTCTCCACCCTGCATGTTTGGCGCTCTTTACAGAGCCAATGAACATGCAGGGATTGCCAGCCAGTCACTGTAATGCTGCAGCCATGTTGGTTGTGAGCATTACAGTGATTGGCTGGCCGCACAGCGTCACCTCGAGTATTTAAAATGGGGCGCCGCCATCTTGGACTCAGTCACTCCGGATTAGACAGTGTAGGGACAGCGCTGCTGATTTAGGGAGAGATGTAAACTGCGAAATAGTTAGTGTAGGGTCTGTAAAGGCTGCCAGAACAAACAAACAGTCCTTTTCAGGACTAATATCCATCCCAGATACCAGGCAGGCAGGCTGTATAGGAGACACAGTGGTTACACCAGCAAACGCTGCATTACAGTCCTGGGTGCTCCTGTTGCTGAAATTGCTGGACTTAGCACCAGGCGTCGGGGGCCAGGAAAAATGCTTTTTTTTTCATCTAAATCCTCCTTTTTTTTTCCTCCTTCACACTGTACAAATACCCGTCTTATTAACCTTTTGGTGTGTACCCCCCCCCCCCCCCCAAAAAGCGTGTCTCTGATTTTTCAGACACAAATATAACTGTTGAAAATAGTCTGGTGTAGGCTAGAGAAACAGAAATGTTGTTTTGCACTTCCACGGTTCAAACCTCTGTATTATCCATTTTGGGCCATTTGTATCTAAAAAAAAACAGTTTGAGTGTGTCGCTCACTGTTCAGCCGCAAATATCTCTATTTAAAAAAGCGTGGTATACCCCAGTAAACAATAACTGTGGTTTTGCCATCCCACGGTAAAAAATCTCTATTATTCAGGTTTTGGTAGTTTTTTCCGTAAAGAAAAACAGTAGTGTCTCCTGACTGTTGCGACACAAAAATATATCTGTTGAAAATAGTCTTGTGTAGGCCCGACATCCCAGTGTGGTTTCGCAGTTCCACGGGTCAAATCGCTGTACTCTCCAGTTTTGGGCCTTTGGTATCTAAAAAAAAAGCAGTTTGAGTGTGTCGCTCACTGTTCAGCCGCAAATATCTCTATTTAAAAAAGTGTGGTATACCCCAGTAAACAATAACTGTGGTTTTGCCATCCCACGGTAAAAAATCTCTATTATTCAGCTTTTGGTAGTTTTTTCTGTAAAGAAAAACAGTAGTGTCTCCTGACTGTTGTGACACAAAAATATATCTGTTGAAAATAGTCTTGTGTAGGCCCGACATTCCAGTGTGGTTTCGCAGTTCCACAGTCAAATCGCTGTACTATCCAGTTTTGGGCCTTTGGTATCTAAAAAAAAAGCAGTTTGAGTGTGTCGCTCACTGTTCAGCTGCAAATATCTCTATTTAAAAAAGTGTGGTATACCCAAATAACTGTGGTTTTTCCATCCCACGGTAAAAAATCTCTATTATTCAGCTTTTGGTAGTTTTTTCCGTAAAGAAAAACAGTAGTGTCTCCTGAGTGTTGTGACACAAAAATATATCTGTTGAAAATAGTCTTGTGTAGGCCCGACATCCCAGTGTGGTTTCGCAGTTCCACGGTCAAATCGCTGTACTATCCAGTTTTGGGCCTTTGGTATCTAAAAAAAAAGAAGTTTGAGTGTGTCGCTCACTGTTCAGCCGCAAATATCTCTATTTAAAAGAGTGTGGTATACCCCAGTAAACAATAACTGTGGTTTTGCCATCCCACGGTAAAAAATCTCTATTATTCAGCTTTTGGTAGTTTTTTCCATAAAGAAAAACAGTAGTGTCTCCTGACTGTTGTGACACAAAAATATATCTGTTGAAAATAATCTTGTGTAGGCCCGACATCCCAGTGTGGTTTCGCAGTTTCACAGGTCAAATCGCTGTACTATCCAGTTTTGGGCCTTTGGTATCTAAAAAAAAAGCAGTTTGAGTGTGTCGCTCACTGTTCAGCCGCAAATATCTCTATTTAAAAAAGTGTGGTATACCCAAATAACTGTGGTTTTGCCATCCCACGGTAAAAAATCTCTATTATTCAGCTTTTGGTAGTTTTTTCCGTAAAGAAAAACAGTAGTGTCTCCTGACTGTTGTGACACAAAAATATATCTGTTGAAAATAGTCTTGTGTAGGCCCGACATCCCAGTGTGGTTTCGCAGTTCCACGGTCAAATCGCTGTACTATCCAGTTTTGGGCCTTTGGTATCTAAAAAAAAAGCAGTTTGAGTGTGTCGCTCACTGTTCAGCAGCAAATATCTCTATTTAAAAAAGTGTGGTATACCCCAGTAAACAATAACTGTGGTTTTTCCATCCCACGGTAAAAAATCTCTATTATTCAGCTTTTGGTAGTTTTTTCCGTAAAGAAAAACAGTAGTGTCTCCTGACTGTTGTGACACAAAAATATATCTGTTGAAAATAATCTTGTGTAGGCCCGACATCCCAGTGTGGTTTCGCAGTTCCACAGGTCAAATCGCTGTACTATCCAGTTTTGGGCCTTTGGTATCTAAAAAAAAAGAAGTTTGAGTGTGTCGCTCACTGTTCAGCCGCAAATATCTCTATTTAAAAAAGTGTGGTATACCACAGTAAACAATAACTGTGGTTTTGCCATCCCACGGTAAAAAATCTCTATTATTCAGCTTTTGGTAGTTTTTTCCGTAAAGAAAAACAGTAATGTCTCCTGACTGTTGTGACACAAAAATATATCTGTTGAAAATAGTCTTGTGTAGGCCCGACATCCCAGTGTGGTTTCGCAGTTCCACGGGTCAAATCGCTGTACTATCCAGTTTTGGGCCTTTGGTATCTAAAAAAAAGCAGTTTGAGTGTGTCGCTCACTGTTCAGCCGCAAATATCTCTATTTAAAAAAGTGTGGTATACCCCAGTAAACAATAACTGTGGTTTTCCTCTTCCACGGTTCTAATCTACTCTTTATTACCCTCTTTCCATTGATAGTGCAAGTGTAAGCTATTTTACTTCATTTACAATGGGCAAGGCGCGTGGCAAGGGACGTGGAAGTGGACGTTCTGGTGATGGTTCGTGCAGAGGACGGGGCCGTGGCCAAGGTGAAAATGTGCCACAACCAACAGCCACATCTTCTCGCTCCCACTTCTTGACCGAATTACTAGGGAAGCACAGAACAACACCAGTATTGAGAACTGATCAGTTTGAACAGGTTATTAATTGGATAGCAGTTAATATTTTCAGTTACCTGGGCACCACCACCTCCGGTCTATCTTCCACACGGTCAACTCTTAGTAGCCGTGAGTCTCGACCGCATACTCCTCCTCACCCTGATGCTCCTTACTCCCACCATGCCGAGTGTCGTCAGACAGCAAGTGATCCCACACTTGGACACTCTGAAGAGCTGTTCACTGGTCCATTTCCATATTTGGGCCCCTCGCCTGATACGCTTGAAGTGGTGGAAGAGGAGATCCCATGTTGCGATGCCCAAATATTTGAACAGCCACTGCCACAGGAAGTCGACGTTGGCAATCTGTCACAAGAGGTGGACGATGACGAGACACAATTGCCAGGAAGTGAGGAGGAGGATCGTGGTGCGCAAGTGGAAGAGGAGGAGGTGGTGGATGATCTAGTAACTGACCCAACGTGGAAGGAGGGCATGCAGAGTGAGGCCAGCAGCACACAGGGGGAGGGAGGCAGAGTACCCCAACAGGCAGGAAGAAGCAGTGTGGTGGCCGCAGACAGAAGGCAGGCAACCTTCCCCGTAACACCAACACGAGGGACGTTGCCAGTACAAGCGGTAGGTCTTCCAGAGTCTGGAATTTTTTTAAAGACTCTGCTGATAACCCCAAAAAGGCCATATGTTCCACCTGCCATGCCAGCATCAGCAGAGGTGACAAAACTACCAGCCTGACCACCACCAGCATGATCAGGCACATAGCAGCAAAGCACCCGACTTTGTGGGGCGAAACCCAGGGTCCACAACCAGTGTCAGCGGGTGTCACCACTGCTTCTTCCACTGTTGTGCGTGCAATAGGACCCCCTGTTGTGTGTGCAAGGCAATCCCCTGTCCATACTGCATGTAAAGATGCCCCCTCCTCTCAGTCTTCACTTGTTATGGCAGTTTCTCAAGAAACAGCATCAACGTCCACGTCCACGTCCCACCGCAGCGTTCAATTGTCCATATCCCAGACCTTTGAACGAAAGCGGAAATTCGCAGCTAACGCCCCACAGGCCACATTCCTAAATTCGCACATTTCACGACTGCTTGCATTGGAAATACTGCCTTTTAGGCTGGTGGAGACGGAATCCTTCCGCAATCTTATGGCGGTGGCTGTCCCTCGGTACTCGGTCCCCAGCCGACACTATTTTGCCCGGTGTGCCATCCCCGCACTACACAAGCACGTGTCCCAAAGCATCTGCCGTGCCCTCAACAACGCAGTTACTGGGAGAGTCCACCTGACAACGGACACGTGGACAAGTGCTTGTGGCCAGGGATGGTACATCTCTCTGACTGCACACAGGGTAAACATAGTGGAAGCCGGGACCCAGTCGGACCTTGGGATGGAACACATCCTCCCCACACCGAGGATTGCGGGCCCTATGTCAGTCAGAGTTACCCCCACAGTGTACAGCTCCTGCGCATCCTCCTCCTCCTCCTCATGTTCAGCCTCCATCTCAGATATCACCACATCAGTTACAAGCTGGAAGCATTGCAGTACTGCCTCCGCCAAGCGGCAACAGGCTGTGCTGAAACTCATAAGCTTAGGTGATAAACCTCACACTGCTTGTGAGTTGTGGACAGCTGTGAAAGAGCAGGCAGATCTGTGGCTGAGACCGCTGAACCTACATCCCGGCATGGTCGTGTGTGACAATGGCCGTAACCTGGTGGCGGCTCTGAGGCGAGGTGAGATCACACACGTACCATGCCTGGCTCATGTGCCTAACCTCGTGGTTCAGCGGTTTCTTAAATCGTACCCCGAGTTGCCAGATCTGCTCGTGAAAGTACGCCGCCTGTCAGCTCATTTTCGCAAGTCGGCTACAGCTTCCGCCACCCTTGCTGTGTTGCAGCAGCGTTTGCAGCTTCTGGCACACCGACTGGTGTGTGATGTCCCCACACGTTGGAACTCTACCCTCCACATGTTGCAAAGGATTTGTGAGCAGAAGAGAGCAGTTGTGGAGTACCAGCTGCAACAAGGCCGTCGATATTCAGGTCAGACTCCACACATAAGACCTCAGGAGTGGACCTGGATGTCTGACACATGTACCATCCTGACAAACTTTGAGGAGGCCACCAAGATGGTGAGTGGCGATGACGCCATCATTAGTGTCAGCATCCCACTTGTCTGTCTTTTGCAACGCTCTCTGCAGAGAATTAAAGAGGAGGCATTGCAGCCAGAGTATGATGAGATGGATCAAGAAGCCATAGCGGGCGATTACACACAGCCCAGCCTCATCTCATCCCAACGTGCATTGGGGGACAATGAGGGAGAGGAGGAGGAGGAGGAAGAACAGGAGCTGCTATCATGCGTTGTAAACGGTAGTACCTGTACAAGTGTCATACCGTCGGTTCAGCGTGGGTGGCCTGAGGACAGGGGTGAGGAGGAAGAGGAGGAGGAGGAGGAGAGCATGGTCAGTCGTCATCTTGGTGAGGACACGGAAATCTTGCCCGTTACCAGTCTGGCACGCATGGCTGACTTTATGTTACGCTGCCTTAACCGTGACACTCGCGTTGTCAAAATGTTGGTTGACAGTCATTACTGGTTGGTGACACTTGTAGACCCCCGCTACAAGGAGAACTTTCACTCTCTTATTCCTGAGGTGGAGAGGTCTACAAAAATGGGGCAATACCAGAAGGCCCTTGCTGCAGAACTCTTAAAAAAAATTCCCATCTGAACACGCTAGCGGCAGAGGTCACAGTTCGTTGCCCAACCAAGGCGTACAGGCGAGAGAGAAGCAACTCCAATCCAGCAGAGGCAGGGGAACACTGTCAACGTTCTGGGACAGTTTTCTGACACCCGCTCAGCTTACAGGCCCTGAGGCGCGGGGTACTCTCACAAGGAGTGGAAAGTTTCAAAAGATGGTGAGGGAGTACCTTGCCGATCGTACCAGCGTCCTCCGTGATTCCTCTGTGCCTTTTAATTATTGGGTATCCAAGCTGGACACTTGGAATGAACAGGCTCTGTACGCCTTGGAGGTCCTGGCCTGCCCTGCCGCTAGCGTGTTATCGGAGCGTGTTTTTAGTGCCGCTGGGGGAATTATAACTGATAAGCGCACTCGCCTGTCAACTGACAATGCTGACAGGCTGACCCTTATCAAAATGAACAAGGGCTGGATTGGGCCAGACTTCTCATCACCACCAAATGACAGCAGAGTAACATAAAGTCAAATCCACTGTGTTACGTCGGGAGGTGTATTCACATGCACCGCTTCACACCCACACATGGGTATACGCTTCCTCGTTTCGGCTGTTTAATCTTCTTCTCCTTATCCTCAGCCTCCACCACCACTATACCACCAGGGTGCCAGCATTGCAAGTTCCTCCGTCCTTATTTTTGGCAGCTTTTGCATGCAAGGCATAAGCAAATACTATGGGACACCCACTCCCCAATAATGGGACCTATATTTGTAATATGCTGTACTGCATGGCTCTTGTAAGGGGCATTGCAAGTTGCTCCATCCTAATTTTTTGCAGCTTTTGCTGGGAAAGCATAAGCAAATACTATGGGACACCCACTCCCCAATAATGGGACTTATATTTGTAATATGCTGTACTGCATGGCTCTTGTAAGGGGCATTGCAAGTTGCTCCGTCCTAATTTTTGGCAGCTTTTGCTGGGAAAGCATAAGCAAATACTATGGGACACCCACTCCCCAATAATGGGACTTATGTTTGTAATATGCTGTACTGCATGGCTCTTGTAAGGGGCATTGCAAGTTGCTCCATCCTAATTTTTGGCAGCTTTTGCTTGGAAAGCATAAGCAAATACTATGGGACACCCACTCCCCAATAATGGGACATATGTTTGTAATATGCTGTACTGCATGGCTCTTGTAAGGGGCATTGCAAGTTGCTCCGTCCTAATTTTTGGCAGCTTTTGCTGGGAAATCATAAGCAAATACTATGGGACACCCACTACCCAATAATGGGACTTATGTTTGTAAAATGCTGTACTGCATGGCTCTTGTAAGGGGCATTGCAAGTTGCTCCGTACTAATTTTTGGCAGCTTTTGTTGGGAAAGCATAAGCAAATACTATGGGACACCCACTCCCCAATAATGGGACTTATGTTTGTAATATGCTGTACTGCATGGCTCTTGTAAGGGGCATTGCAAGTTGCTCCGTCCTAAATTTTGGCAGCTTTTGCTGGGAAAGCATAAGCAAATACTATGGGACACCCACTCCCCAATAATGGGACTTATGTTTGTAATATGCTGTACTGCATGGCTCTTGTAAGGGGCATTGCAAGTTGCTCCATCCTAATTTTTGGCAGCTTTTGCTGGGAAAGCATAAGCAACTACTATGGGACACCCACTCCCCAATAATGGGACTTATGTTTGTAATATGCTGTACTGCATGGCTCTTGAAAGGGGCATTGCAAGTTGCTCCGTCCTAATTTTTGGCAGCTTTTGCTGGGAAAGCATAAGCAAATACTATGGGACACCCACTCCCCAATAATGGGACTTATGTTTGTAATATGCTGTACTGCATGGCTCTTGTAAGGGGCATTGCAAGTTGCTCCGTCCTAATTTTTGGCAGCTTTTGCTGGGAAAGCATAAGCAAATACTATGGAACACCCACTCCGCAATAATGGGACTTATGTTTGTAATATGCTGTACTGCATGGCTCTTGTAAGGGGCATTGCAAGTTGCTCGGTCATAATTTTTGGCAGCTTTTGCTGGGAAAGCATAAGCAAATACTATGGAACACCCACTCCCCAATAATGGGACTTATGTTTGTAATATGCTATACTGCATGGCTCTTGTAAGGGGCATTGCAAGTTGCTCCGTCCTAATTTTTTGCAGCTTTTGCTGGGAAAGCATAAGCAAATACTATGGGACACCCACTCCCCAATAATGGGACCTATGTCTGTAATATGCTGTACTGCATGGCTCTTGTAAGGGGCATTGCAAGTTGCTCCATCCTAATTTTTGGCAGCTTTTGCTGGGAAAGCATAAGCAAATACTATGGGACACCCACTCCCCAATAATGGGACTTATGTTTGTAATATGCTGTACTGCATGGCTCTTGTAAGGGGCATTGCAAGTTGCTCCGTCCTAATTTCTGGCAGCTTTTGCTGGGAAAGCATAAGCAAATACTATGGGACACCCACTCCCCAATAATGGGACTTATGTTTGTAATATGCTGTACTGCATGGCTCTTGTAAAAGGCATTGCAAGTTGCTCCGTCCTAATTTTTGGCAGCTTTTGCTGGGAAAGCATAAGCAAATACTATGGGACACCCACTCCCCAATAATGGGACTTATGTTTGTAATATGCTGTACTGCATGGCTCTTGTAAGGGGCATTGCAAGTTGCTCCATCCTAATTTTTGGCAGCTTTTGCTTGGAAAGCATAAGCAAATACTATGGGACACCCACTCCCCAATAATGGGACATATGTTTGTAATATGCTGTACTGCATGGCTCTTGTAAGGGGCATTGCAAGTTGCTCCGTCCTAATTTTTGGCAGCTTTTGCTGGGAAATCATAAGCAAATACTATGGGACACCCACTCCCCAATAATGGGACTTATGTTTGTAATATGCTGTACTGCATGGCTCTTGTAAGGGGCATTGCAAGTTGCTCCGTCCTAATTTTTGGCAGCTTTTGTTGGGAAAGCATAAGCAAATACTATGGGACACCCACTCCCCAATAATGGGACTTATGTTTGTAATATGCTGTACTGCATGGCTCTTGTAAGGGGCATTGCAAGTTGCTCCGTCCTAATTTTTGGCAGCTTTTGCTGGGAAATCATAAGCAAATACTATGGGACACCCACTCCCCAATAATGGGACTTATGTTTGTAATATGCTGTACTGCATGGCTCTTGTAAAGGGCATTGCAAGTTGCTCCGTCCTAATTTTTGGCAGCTTTTGTTGGGAAAGCATAAGCAAATACTATGGGACACCCACTCCCCAATAATGGGACTTATGTTTGTAATATGCTGTACTGCATGGCTCTTGTAAGGGGCATTGCAAGTTGCTCCGTCCTAAATTTTGGCAGCTTTTGCTGGGAAAGCATAAGCAAATACTATGGGACACCCACTCCCCAATAATGGGACTTATGTTTGTAATATGCTGTACTGCATGGCTCTTGTAAGGGGCATTGCAAGTTGCTCCATCCTAATTTTTGGCAGCTTTTGCTGGGAAAGCATAAGCAACTACTATGGGACACCCACTCCCCAATAATGGGACTTATGTTTGTAATATGCTGTACTGCATGGCTCTTGAAAGGGGCATTGCAAGTTGCTCCGTCCTAATTTTTGGCAGCTTTTGCTGGGAAAGCATAAGCAAATACTATGGGACACCCACTCCCCAATAATGGGACTTATGTTTGTAATATGCTGTACTGCATGGCTCTTGTAAGGGGCATTGCAAGTTGCTCCGTCCTAATTTTTGGCAGTTTTTGCTGGGAAAGCATAAGCAAATACTATGGGACACCCACTCCGCAATAATGGGACTTATGTTTGTAATATGCTGTACTGCATGGCTCTTGTAAGGGGCATTGCAAGTTTCTCGGTCCTAATTTTTGGCAGCTTTTGCTGGGAAAGCATAAGCAAATACTATGGGACACCCACTCCCCAATAATGGGACTTATGTTTGTAATATGCTGTACTGCATGGCTCTTGTAAGGGGCATTGCAAGTTGCTCCGTCCTAATTTTTGGCAGCTTTTGCTGGGAAAGCATAAGCAAATACTATGGGACACCCACTCCCCAATAATGGGACATATGTCTGTAATATGCTGTACTGCATGGCTCTTGTAAGGGGCATTGCAAGTTGCTCCATCCTAATTTTTGGCAGCTTTTGCTGGGAAAGCATAAGCAAATACTATGGGACAACCACTCCCCAATAATGGGACTTATGTTTGTAATATGCTGTACTGCATGGCTCTTGTAAGGGGCATTGCAAGTTGCTCCGTCCTAATTTCTGGCAGCTTTTGCTGAGAAAGCATAAGCAAATACTATGGGACACCCACTCCCCAATAATGGGACTTATGTTTGTAATATGCTGTACTGCATGGCTCTTGTAAAAGGCATTGCAAGTTGCTCCGTCCCAATTTTTGGCAGCTTTTGCTGGGAAAGCATAAGCAAATACTATGGGACACCCACTCCCCAATAATGGGACTTATGTTTGTAATATGCTGTACTGCATGGCTCTTGTAAGGGGCATTGCAAGTTGCTCCATCCTAATTTTTGGCAGCTTTTGCTTGGAAAGCATAAGCAAATACTCTGGGACACCCACTCCCCAATAATGGGACATATGTTTGTAATATGCTGTACTGCATGGCTCTTGTAAGGGGCATTGCAAGTTGCTCCGTCCTAATTTTTGGCAGCTTTTGCTGGGAAATCATAAGCAAATACTATGGGACACCCACTCCCCAATAATGGGACTTATGTTTGTAATATGCTGTACTGCATGGCTCTTGTAAGGGGCATTGCAAGTTGCTCTGTCCTAATTTTTGGCAGCTTTTGTTGGGAAAGCATAAGCAAATACTATGGGACACCCACTCCCCAATAATGGGACATATGTTTGTAATATGCTGTACTGCATGGCTCTTGTAAGGGGCATTGCAAGTTGCTCCGTCCTAAATTTTGGCAGCTTTTGCTGGGAAAGCATAAGCAAATACTGTGGGACACCCACTCCCCAATAATGGGACTTATGTTTGTAATATGCTGTACTGCATGGCTCTTGTAAGGGGCATTGCAAGTTGCTCCGTCCTAATTTTTGGCAGCTTTTGCTGGGAAAGCATAAGCAAATACTATGGGACACCCACTCCCCAATAATGGGACTTATGTTTGTAATATGCTGTACTGCATGGCTCTTGTAAGGGGCATTGCAAGTTGCTCCGTCCTAATTTTTGGCAGTTTTTGCTGGGAAAGCATAAGCAAATACTATGGGACACCCACTCCGCAATAATGGGACTTATGTTTGTAATATGCTGTACTGCATGGCTCTTGTAAGGGGCATTGCAAGTTTCTCGGTCCTAATTTTTGGCAGCTTTTGCTGGGAAAGCATAAGCAAATACTATGGGACACCCACTCCCCAATAATGGGACTTATGTTTGTAATATGCTGTACTGCATGGCTCTTGTAAGGGGCATTGCAAGTTGCTCCGTCCTAATTTTTGGCAGCTTTTGCTGGGAAAGCATAAGCAAATACTATGGGACACCCACTCCCCAATAATGGGACCTATGTCTGTAATATGCTGTACTGCATGGCTCTTGTAAGGGGCATTGCAAGTTGCTCCATCCTAATTTTTGGCAGCTTTTGCTGGGAAAGCATAAGCAAATACTATGGGACAACCACTCCCCAATAATGGGACTTATGTTTGTAATATGCTGTACTGCATGGCTCTTGTAAGGGGCATTGCAAGTTGCTCCGTCCTAATTTCTGGCAGCTTTTGCTGAGAAAGCATAAGCAAATACTATGGGACACCCACTTCCCAATAATGGGACTTATGTTTGTAATATGCTGTACTGCATGGCTCTTGTAAAAGGCATTGCAAGTTGCTCCGTCCCAATTTTTGGCAGCTTTTGCTGGGAAAGCATAAGCAAATACTATGGGACACCCACTCCCCAATAATGGGACTTATGTTTGTAATATGCTGTACTGCATGGCTCTTGTAAGGGGCATTGCAAGTTGCTCCATCCTAATTTTTGGCAGCTTTTGCTTGGAAAGCATAAGCAAATACTCTGGGACACCCACTCCCCAATAATGGGACATATGTTTGTAATATGCTGTACTGCATGGCTCTTGTAAGGGGCATTGCAAGTTGCTCCGTCCTAATTTTTGGCAGCTTTTGCTGGGAAATCATAAGCAAATACTATGGGACACCCACTCCCCAATAATGGGACTTATGTTTGTAATATGCTGTACTGCATGGCTCTTGTAAGGGGCATTGCAAGTTGCTCTGTCCTAATTTTTGGCAGCTTTTGTTGGGAAAGCATAAGCAAATACTATGGGACACCCACTCCCCAATAATGGGACATATGTTTGTAATATGCTGTACTGCATGGCTCTTGTAAGGGGCATTGCAAGTTGCTCCGTCCTAAATTTTGGCAGCTTTTGCTGGGAAAGCATAAGCAAATACTATGGGACACCCACTACCCAATAATGGGACTTATGCTTGTAATATGCTGTACTGCATGGCTCTTGTAAGGGGCATTGCAAGTTGCTCCATCCTAATTTTTGGCAGCTTTTGCTGGGAAAGCATAAGCAACTACTATGGGACACCCACTCCCCAATAATGGGACTTATGTTTGTAATATGCTGTACTGCATGGCTCTTGAAATGGGCATTGCAAGTTGCTCCGTCCTAATTTTTGGCAGCTTTTGCTGGGAAAGCAAAAGCAAATACTATGGGACACCCACTCCCCAATAATGGGACTTATGTTTGTAATATGCTGTACTGCATGGCTCTTGTAAGGGGCATTGCAAGTTGCTCCGTCCTAATTTTTGGCAGCTTTTGCTGGGAAAGCATAAGCAAATACCATGGGACACCCAATCCGAAATAATGGGACTTATGTTTGTAATATGCTGTACTGCATGGCTCTTGTAAGGGGCATTGCAAATTGCTCCATCCTAATTTTTGGCAGCTTTTGCTGGGAAAGCATAAGCAAATACTATGGGACACCCACTCCCCAATAATGGGACTTATGTTTGTAATATGCTGTACTGCATGGCTCTTGTAAGGGGCATTGCAAGTTGCTCCGTCCTAATTTTTGGCAGCTTTTGCTGGGAAAGCATAAGCAAATACTATGGGACACCCACTCCCCAATAATGGGACTTATGTTTGTAATATGCTGTACTGCATGGCTCTTGTAAGGGGCATTGCAAGTTGCTCCGTCCTAATTTTTGGCAACTTTTGCTGGGAAAGCATAAGCAAATACTATGGGACACCCACTCCGCAATAATGGGACTTATGTTTGTAATATGCTGTACTGCATGGCTCTTGTAAGGGGCATTGCAAGTTGCTCGGTCCTAATTTTTGGCAGCTTTTGCTGGGAAAGCATAAGCAAATACTATGGGACACCCACTCCCCAATAATGGGACTTATGTTTGTAATATGCTGTACTGCATGGCTCTTGTAAGGGGCATTGCAAGTTGCTCCGTCCTAATTTTTGGCAGCTTTTGCTGGGAAAGCATAAGCAAATACTATGGGACACCCACTCCCCAATAATGGGACTTATGTCTGTAATATTCTGTACTGCATGGCTCTTGTAAGGGGCATTGCAAGTTGCTCCATCCTAATTTTTGGCAGCTTTTGCTGGGAAAGCATAAGCAAATACTATGGGACACCCACTCCCCAATAATGGGACTTATGTTTGTAATATGCTGTACTGCATGGCTCTTGTAAGGGGCATTGCAAGTTGCTCCATCCTAATTTTTGGCAGCTTTTGCTTGGAAAGCATAAGCAAATACTATGGGACACCCACTCCCCAATAATGGGACATATGTTTGTAATATGCTGTACTGCATGGCTCTTGTAAGGGGCATTGCAAGTTGCTCCGTCCTAATTTTTGGCAGCTTTTGCTGGGAAATCATAAGCAAATACTATGGGACACCCACTCTCCAATAATGGGACTTATGTTTGTAATATGCTGTACTGCATGGCTCTTGTAAGGGGCATTGCAAGTTGCTCCGTCCTAATTTTTGGCAGCTTTTGTTGGGAAAGCATAAGCAAATACTATGGGACACCCACTCCCCAATAATGGGACTTATGTTTGTAATATGCTGTACTGCATGGCTCTTGTAAGGGGCATTGCAAGTTGCTCCGTCCTAAATTTTGGCAGCTTTTGCTGGGAAAGCATAAGCAAATACTATGGGACACCCACTCCCCAATAATGGGACTTATGTTTGTAATATGCTGTACTGCATGGCTCTTGTAAGGGGCATTGCAAGTTGCTCCATCCTAATTTTTGGCAGCTTTTGCTGGGAAAGCATAAGCAACTACTATGGGACACCCACTCCCCAATAATGGGACTTATGTTTGTAATATGCTGTACTGCATGGCTCTTGAAAGGGGCATTGCAAGTTGCTCCGTCCTAATTTTTGGCAGCTTTTGCTGGGAAAGCATAAGCAAATACTATGGGACACCCACTCCCCAATAATGGGACTTATGTTTGTTATATGCTGTACTGCATGGCTCTTGTAAGGGGCATTGCAAGTTGCTCCGTCCTAATTTTTGGCAGCTTTTGCTGGGAAAGCATAAGCAAATACTATGGGACACCCAATCCGCAATAATGGGACTTATGTTTGTAATATGCTGTACTGCATGGCTCTTGTAAGGGGCATTGCAAGTTGCTCCGTCCTAATTTTTGGCAGCTTTTGCTGGGAAAGCATAAGCAAATACTATGGGACACCCACTCCGCAATAATGGGACTTATGTTTGTAATATGCTGTACTGCATGGCTCTTGTAAGGGGCATTGCAAGTTGCTCCGTCCTAATTTTTGGCAGCTTTTGCTGGGAAAGCATAAGCAAATACTATGGGACACCCACTCCCCAATAATGGGACTTATGTTTGTAATATGCTGTACTGCATGGCTCTTGTAAGGGGCATTGCAAGTTGCTCCGTCCTAATTTCTGGCAGCTTTTGCAGGGAAAGCATAAGCAAATACTATGGGACACCCACTCCCCAATAATAGGACTTATGTTTGTAATATGCTGTACTGCATGGCTCTTGTAAAAGGCATTGCAAGTTGCTCCGTCCTAATTTTTGGCAGCTTTTGCTGGGAAAGCATAAGCAAATACTATGGGACACCCACTCCCCAATAATGGGACTTATGTTTGTAATATGCTGTACTGCATGGCTCTTGTAAGGGGCATTGCAAGTTGCTCCATCCTAATTTTTGGCAGCTTTTGCTTGGAAAGCATAAGCAAATACTATGGGACACCCACTCCCCAATAATGGGACTTATGTTTGTAATATGCTGTACTGCATGGCTCTTGTAAGGGGCATTGCAAGTTGCTCCGTCCTAATTTTTGGCAGCTTTTGCTGGGAAATCATAAGCAAATACTATGGGACACCCACTCCCCAATAATGGGACTTATGTTTGTAATATGCTGTACTGCATGGCTCTTGTAAGGGGCATTGCAAGCTGCTCCGTCCTAATTTTTGGCAGCTTTTGCTGGGAAATCATAAGCAAATACTATGGGACACCCACTCCCCAATAATGGGACTTATGATTGTAATATGCTGTACTGCATGGCTCTTGTAAGGGGCATTGCAAGTTGCTCCGTCCTAATTTTTGGCATATTTTGCTGGGAAAGCATAAGAAAATACTATGGGACACCCACTCCCCAATATTGGGACTTATGTTTGTAATATGCTCTACTGCATGGCTCTTGTAAGGGGCATTGCAAGTTGCTCCGTCCTAATTTTTGGCAGCTTTTGTTGGGAAAGCATAAGCAAATACTATGGGACACCCACTCCCCAATAATGGGACTTATGTTTGTAATATGCTGTACTGCATGGCTCTTGTAAGGGGCATTGCAAGTTGCTCCGTCCTAATTTTTGGCAGATTTTGCTGGGAAAGCATAAGCAAATACTATGGGACACCCACTCCCCAATAATGGGACTTATGTTTGTAATATGCTGTACTGCATGGCTCTTGTAAGGGGCATTGCAAGTTGCTCCGTCCTAATTTTTGGCAGCTTTTGTTGGGAAAGCATAAGCAAATACTATGGGACACCCACTCCCCAATAATGGGACTTATGTTTGTAATATGCTGTACTGCATGGCTCTTGTAAGGGGCATTGCAAGTTGCTCCGTCCTAAATTTTGGCAGCTTTTGCTGGGAAAGCATAAGCAAATACTATGGGACACCCACTCCCCAATAATGGGACTTATGTTTGTAATATGCTGTACTGCATGGCTCTTGTAAGGGGCATTGCAAGTTGCTCCATCCTAATTTTTGGCAGCTTTTGCTGGGAAAGCATAAGCAACTACTATGGGACACCCACTCCCCAATAATGGGACTCATGTTTGTAATATGCTGTACTGCATGGCTCTTGAAAGGGGCATTGCAAGTTGCTCCGTCCTAATTTTTGGCAGCTTTTGCTGGGAAAGCATAAGCAAATACTATGGGACACCCACTCCCCAATAATGGGACTTATGTTTGTAATATGCTGTACTGCATGGCTCTTGTAAGGGGCATTGCAAGTTGCTCCGTCCTAATTTTTGGCAGTTTTTGCTGGGAAAGCATAAGAAAATACTATGGGACACCCACTCCGCAATAATGGGACTTATGTTTGTAATATGCTGTACTGCATGGCTCTTGTAAGGGGCATTGCAAGTTGCTCGGTCCTAATTTTTGGCAGCTTTTGCTGGGAAAGCATAAGCAAATACTATGGGACACCCACTCCCCAATAATGGGACTTATGTTTGTAATATGCTGTACTGCATGGCTCTTGTAAGGGGCATTGCAAGTTGCTCCGTCCTAATTTTTGGCAGCTTATGCTGGGAAAGCATAAGCAAATACTATGGGACACCCACTCCCCAATAATGGGACCTATGTCTGTAATATGCTGTACTGCATGGCTCTTGTAAGGGGCATTGCAAGTTGCTCCATCCTAATTTTTGGCAGCTTTTGCTGGGAAAGCATAAGCAAATACTATGGGACACCCACTCCCCAATAATGGGACTTATGTTTGTAATATGCTGTACTGCATGGCTCTTGTAAGGGGCATTGCAAGTTGCTCCATCCTAATTTCTGGCAGCTTTTGCTGGGAAAGCATAAGCAAATACTATGGGACACCCACTCCCCAATAATGGGACTTATGTTTGTAATATGCTGTACTGCATGGCTCTTGTAAAAGGCATTGCAAGTTGCTCCGTCCTAATTTTTGGCAGCTTTTGCTGGGAAAGCATAAGCAAATACTATGGGACACCCACTCCCCAATAATGGGAGTTATGTTTGTAATATGCTGTACTGCATAGCTCTTGTAAGGGGCATTGCAAGTTGCTCCATCCTAATTTTTGGCAGCTTTTGCTTGGAAAGCATAAGCAAATACTATGGGACACCCACTCCCCAATAATGGGACTTATGTTTGTAATATGCTGTACTGCATGGCTCTTGAAAGGGGCATTGCAAGTTGCTCCATCCTAATTTTTGGCAGCTTTTGCTGGGAAAGCATAATCAAATACTATGGGACACCCACTCCCCAATAATGGGACTTATGTTTGTAATATGCTGTACTGCATGGCTCTTGTAAGGGGCATTGCAAGTTGCTCCGTCCTAATTTTTGGCAGCTTTTGCTGGGAAAGCATAAGCAAATACTATGGGACACCCAATCCGCAATAATGGGACTTATGTTTGTAATATGCTGTACTGCATGGCTCTTGTAAGGGGCATTGCAAGTTGCTCCATCCTAATTTTTGGCAGCTTTTGCTGGGAAAGCATAAGCAAATACTATGGGACACCCACTCCCCAATAATGGGACTTATGTTTGTAATATGCTGTACTGCATGGCTCTTGTAAGGGGCATTGCAAGTTGCTCCGTCCTAATTTTTGGCAGCTTTTGTTGGGAAAGCATAAGCAAATACTATGGGACACCCACTCCCCAATAATGGGACTTATGTTTGTAATATGCTGTACTGCATGGCTCTTGTAAGGGGCATTGCAAGTTGCTCCGTCCTAATTTTTGGCAGCTTTTGCTGGGAAAGCATAAGCAAATACTATGGGACACCCACTCCGCAATAATGGGACTTATGTTTGTAATATGCTGTACTGCATGGCTCTTGAAAGGGGCATTGCAAGTTGCTCCGTCCTAATTTTTGGCAGCTTTTGCTGGGAAAGCATAAGCAAATACTATGGGACACCCACTCCCCAATAATGGGACTTATGTTTGTAATATGCTGTACTGCATGGCTCTTGTAAGGGGCATTGCAAGTTGCTCCGTCCTAATTTTTGGCAGCTTTTGCTGGGAAAGCATAAGCAAATACTATGGGACACCCAATCCGCAATAATGGGACTTATGTTTGTAATATGCTGTACTGCATGGCTCTTGTAAGGGGCATTGCAAGTTGCTCCATCCTAATTTTTGGCAGCTTTTGCTGGGAAAGCATAAGCAAATACTATGGGACACCCACTCCCCAATAATGGGACTTATGTTTGTAATATGCTGTACTGCATGGCTCTTGTAAGGGGCATTGCAAGTTGCTCCGTCCTAATTTTTGGCAGCTTTTGTTGGGAAAGCATAAGCAAATACTATGGGACACCCACTCCCCAATAATGGGACTTATGTTTGTAATATGCTGTACTGCATGGCTCTTGTAAGGGGCATTGCAAGTTGCTCCGTCCTAATTTTTGGCAGCTTTTGCTGGGAAAGCATAAGCAAATACTATGGGACACCCACTCCGCAATAATGGGACTTATGTTTGTAATATGCTGTACTGCATGGCTCTTGTAAGGGGCATTACAAGTTGCTCGGTCCTAATTTTTGGCAGCTTTTGCTGGGAAAGCATAAGCAAATACTATGGGACACCCACTCCCCAATAATGGGACTCATGTTTGTAATATGCTGTACTGCATGGCTCTTGTAAGGGGCATTGCAAGTTGCTCCGTCCTAATTTTTGGCAGCTTTTGCTGGGAAAGCATAAGCAAATACTATGGGACACCCACTCCCCAATAATGGGACTTATGTTTGTAATATGCTGTACTGCATGGCTCTTGTAAGGGGCATTGCAAGTTGCTCCGTCCTAATTTCTGGCAGCTTTTGCTGGGAAAGCATAAGCAAATACTATGGGACACCCACGCCCCAATAATGGGACTTATGTTTGTAATATGCTGTACTGCATGGCTCTTGTAAAAGGCATTGCAAGTTGCTCCGTCCTAATTTTTGGCAGCTTTTGCTGGGAAAGCATAAGCAAATACTATGGGACACCCACTCCCCAATAATGGGACTTATGTTTGTAATATGCTGTACTGCATGGCTCTTGTAAGGGGCATTGCAAGTTGCTCCATCCTAATTTTTGGCAGCTTTTGCTTGGAAAGCATAAGCAAATACTATGGGACACCCACTCCCCAATAATGGGACATATGTTTGTAATATGCTGTACTGAAAGGCTCTTGTAAGGGGCATTGCAAGTTGCTCCGTCCTAATTTTTGGCAGCTTTTGCTGGGAAAGCATAAGCAAATACTATGGGACACCCACTCCCCAATAATGGGACTTATGTTTGTAATATGCTGTACTGCATGGCTCTTGTAAGGGGCATTGCAAGTTGCTCCGTCCTAATTTTTGGCAGCTTTTGTTGGGAAAGCATAAGCAAATACTATGGGACACCCACTCCCCAATAATGGGACTTATGTTTGTAATATGCTGTACTGCATGGCTCTTGTAAGGGGCATTGCAAGTTGCTCCGTCCTAAATTTTGGCAGCTTTTGCTGGGAAAGCATAAGCAAATACTATGGGACACCCACTCCCCAATAATGGGACTTATGTTTGTAATATGCTGTACTGCATGGCTCTTGTAAGGGGCATTGCAAGTTGCTCCATCCTAATTTTTGGCAGCTTTTGCTGGGAAAGCATAAGCAACTACTATGGGACACCCACTCCCCAATAATGGGACTTATGTTTGTAATATGCTGTACTGCATGGCTCTTGAAAGGGGCATTGCAAGTTGCTCCGTCCTAATTTTTGGCAGCTTTTGCTGGGAAAGCATAAGCAAATACTATGGGACACCCACTCCCCAATAATGGGACTTATGTTTGTAATATGCTGTACTGCATGGCTCTTGTAAGGGGCATTGCAAGTTGCTCCGTCCTAATTTTTGGCAGCTTTTGCTGGGAAATCATAAGCAAATACTATGGGACACCCAATCCGCAATAATGGGACTTATGTTTGTAATATGCTGTACTGCATGGCTCTTGTAAGGGGCATTGCAAGTTGCTCCGTCCTAATTTTTGGCAGCTTTTGCTGGGAAAGCATAAGCAAATACTATGGGACACCCACTCCGCAATAATGGGACTTATGTTTGTAATATGCTGTACTGCATGGCTCTTGTAAGGGGCATTGCAAGTTGCTCCGTCCTAATTTTTGGCAGCTTTTGCTGGGAAAGCATAAGCAAATACTATGGGACACCCACTCCCCAATAATGGGACTTATGTTTGTAATATGCTGTACTGCATGGCTCTTGTAAGGGGCATTGCAAGTTGCTCCATCCTAATTTTTGGCAGCTTTTGCTTGGAAAGCATAAGCAAATACTATGGGACACCCACTCCCCAATAATGGGACATATGTTTGTAATATGCTGTACTGCATGGCTCTTGTAAGGGGCATTGCAAGTTGCTCCATCCTAATTTTTGGCAGCTTTTGCTGGGAAAGCATAAGCAACTACTATGGGACACCCACTCCCCAATAATGGGACTTATGTTTGTAATATGCTGTACTGCATGGCTCTTGTAAGGGGCATTGCAAGTTGCTCCGTCCTAATTTTTGGCAGCTTTTGCTGGGAAAGCATAAGCAAATACTATGGGACACCCAATCCGCAATAATGGGACTTATGTTTGTAATATGCTGTACTGCATGGCTCTTGTAAGGGGCATTGCAAGTTGCTCCATCCTAATTTTTGGCAGCTTTTGCTGGGAAAGCATAAGCAAATACTATGGGACACCCACTCCCCAATAATGGGACTTATGTTTGTAATATGCTGTACTGCATGGCTCTTGTAAGGGGCATTGCAAGTTGCTCCGTCCTAATTTTTGGCAGCGTTTGCTGGGAAAGCAAAAGCAAATACTATGGGACACCCACTCCCCAATAATGGGACTTATGTTTGTAATATGCTGTACTGCATGGCTCTTGTAAGGGGCATTGCAAGTTGCTCCGTCCTAATTTTTGGCAGCTTTTGCTGGGAAAGCATAAGCAAATACTATGGGACACCCACTCCGCAATAATGGGACTTATGTTTGTAATATGCTGTACTGCATGGCTTTTGTAAGGGGCATTGCAAGTTGCTCGGTCCTAATTTTTGGCAGCTTTTGCTGGGAAAGCATAAGCAAATACTATGGGACACCCACTCCCCAATAATGGGACTTATGTTTGTAATTTGCTGTACTGCATGGCTCTTGTAAGGGGCATTGCAAGTTGCTCCGTCCTAATTTTTGGCAGCTTTTGCTGGGAAAGCATAAGCAAATACTATGGGACACCCACTCCCCAATAATGGGACTTATGTCTGTAATATGCTGTACTGCATGGCTCTTGTAAGGGGCATTGCAAGTTGCTCCGTCCTAATTTTTGGCAGCTTTTGTTGGGAAAGCATAAGCAAATACTATGGGACACCCACTCCCCAATAATGGGACTTATGTTTGTAATATGCTGTACTGCATGGCTCTTGTAAGGGGCATTGCAAGTTGCTCCGTCCTAAATTTTGGCAGCTTTTGCTGGGAAAGCATAAGCAAATACTATGGGACACCCACTCCCCAATAATGGGACTTATGTTTGTAATATGCTGTACTGCATGGCTCTTGTAAGGGGCATTGCAAGTTGCTCCATCCTAATTTTTGGCAGCTTTTGCTGGGAAAGCATAAGCAACTACTATGGGACACCCACTCCCCAATAATGGGACTTATGTTTGTAATATGCTGTACTGCATGGCTCTTGAAAGGGGCATTGCAAGTTGCTCCGTCCTAATTTTTGGCAGCTTTTGCTGGGAAAGCATAAGCAACTACTATGGGACACCCACTCCCCAATAATGGGACTTATGTTTGTAATATGCTGTACTGCATGGCTCTTGTAAGGGGCATTGCAAGTTGCTCCGTCCTAATTTTTGGCAGCTTTTGCTGGGAAAGCATAAGCAAATACTATGGGACACCCAATCCGCAATAATGGGACTTATGTTAGTAATATGCTGTACTGCATGGCTCTTGTAAGGGGCATTGCAAGTTGCTCCGTCCTAATTTTTGGCAGCTTTTGCTGGGAAAGCATAAGCAAATACTATGGGACACCCACTCCGCAATAATGGGACTTATGTTTGTAATATGCTGTACTGCATGGCTCTTGTAAGGGGCATTGCAAGTTGCTCCGTCCTAATTTTTGGCAGCTTTTGCTGGGAAAGCATAAGCAAATACTATGGGACACCCACTCCGCAATAATGGGACTTATGTTTGTAATATGCTGTACTGCATGGCTCTTGTAAGGGGCATTGCAAGTTGCTCCGTCCTAATTTTTGGCAGCTTTTGCTGGGAAAGCATAAGCAAATACTATGGGACACCCACTCCCCAATAATGGGACTTATGTTTGTAATATGCTGTACTGCATGGCTCTTGTAAGGGGCATTGCAAGTTGCTCCGTCCTAATTTCTGGCAGCTTTTGCAGGGAAAGCATAAGCAAATACTATGGGACAACCACTCCACAATAATGGGACTTATGTTTGTAATATGCTGTACTGCATGGCTCTTGTAAGGGGCATTGCAAGTTGCTCCGTCCTAATTTTTGGCAGCTTTTGCTGGGAAATCATAAGCAAATACTATGGGACACCCACTCCCCAATAATGGGACTTATGTTTGTAATATGCTGTACTGCATGGCTCTTGTAAGGGGCATTGCAAGTTGCTCCATCCTAATTTTTGGCAGCTTTTGCTGGGAAAGCATAAGCAACTACTATGGGACACCAACTCCCCAATAATGGGACTTATGTTTGTAATATGCTGTACTGCATGGCTCTTGTATGGGGCATTGCAAGTTGCTCCGTCCTAATTTTTGGCAGCTTTTGCTGGGAAAGCATAAGCAAATACTATGGGACACCCAATCCGCAATAATGGGACTTATGTTTGTAATATGCTGTACTGCATGGCTCTTGTAAGGGGCATTGCAAGTTGCTCCATCCTAATTTTTGGCAGCTTTTGCTGGGAAAGCATAAGCAAATACTATGGGACACCCACTCCCCAATAATGGGACTTATGTTTGTAATATGCTGTACTGCATGGCTCTTGTAAGGGGCATTGCAAGTTGCTCCGTCCTAATTTTTGGCAGCTTTTGCTGGGAAAGCATAAGCAAATACTATGGGACACCCACTCCCCAATAATGGGACTTATGTTTGTAATATGCTGTACTGCATGGCTCTTGTAAGGGGCATTGCAAGTTGCTCCGTCCTAATTTTTGGCAGCTTTTGCTGGGAAAGCATAAGCAAATACTATGGGACACCCACTCCCCAATAATGGGACTTATGTCTGTAATATGCTGTACTGCATGGCTCTTGTAAGGGGCATTGCAAGTTGCTCCGTCCTAATTTTTGGCAGCTTTTGTTGGGAAAGCATAAGCAAATACTATGGGACACCCACTCCCCAATAATGGGACTTATGTTTGTAATATGCTGTACTGCATAGCTCTTGTAAGGGGCATTGCAAGTTGCTCCGTCCTAAATTTTGGCAGCTTTTGCTGGGAAAGCATAAGCAAATACTATGGGACACCCACTCCCCAATAAAGGGACTTATGTTTGTAATATGCTGTACTGCATGGCTCTTGTAAGGGGCATTGCAAGTTGCTCCATCCTAATTTTTGGCAGCTTTTGCTGGGAAAGCATAAGCAACTACTATGGGACACCCACTCCCCAATAATGGGACTTATGTTTGTAATATGCTGTACTGCATGGCTCTTGAAAGGGGCATTGCAAGTTGCTCCGTCCTAATTTTTGGCAGCTTTTGCTGGGAAAGCATAAGCAAATACTATGGGACACCCACTCCCCAATAATGGGACTTATGTTTGTAATATGCTGTACTGCATGGCTCTTGTAAGGGGCATTGTAAGTTGCTCCGTCCTAATTTTTGGCAGCTTTTGCTGGGAAAGCATAAGCAAATACTATGGGACACCCAATCCGCAATAATGGGACTTATGTTTGTAATATGCTGTACTGCATGGCTCTTGTAAGGGGCATTGCAAGTTGCTCCGTCCTAATTTTTGGCAGCTTTTGCTGGGAAAGCATAAGCAAATACTATGGGACACCCACTCCGCAATAATGGGACTTATGTTTGTAATATGCTGTACTGCATGGCTCTTGTAAGGGGCATTGCAAGTTGCTCCGTCCTAATTTTTGGCAGCTTTTGCTGGGAAAGCATAAGCAAATACTATGGGACACCCACTCCGCAATAATGGGACTTATGTTTGTAATATGCTGTACTGCATGGCTCTTGTAAGGGGCATTGCAAGTTGCTCCGTCCTAATTTCTGGCAGCTTTTGCTGGGAAAGCATAAGCAAATACTATGGGACACCCACTCCCCAATAATGGGACTTATGTTTGTAATATGCTGTACTGCATGGCTCTTGTAAGGGGCATTGCAAGTTGCTCCGTCCTAATTTCTGGCAGCTTTTGCAGGGAAAGCATAAGCAAATACTATGGGACAACCACTCCACAATAATGGGACTTATGTTTGTAATATGCTGTACTGCATGGCTCTTGTAAAAGGCATTGCAAGTTGCTCCGTCCTAATTTTTGGCAGCTTTTGCTGGGAAAGCATAAGCAAATACTATGGGACACCCACTCCCCAATAATGGGACTTATGTTTGTAATATGCTGTACTGCATGGCTCTTGTAAGGGGCATTGCAAGTTGCTCTGTCCAAATTTTTGGCAGCTTTTGCTGGGAAATCATAAGCAAATACTATGGGACACCCACTCCCCAATAATGGGACTTATGTTTGTAATATGCTGTACTGCATGGCTCTTGTAAGGGGCATTGCAAGTTGCTCCGTCCTAATTTTTGGCAGCTTTTGTTGGGAAAGCATAAGCAAATACTATGGGACACCCACTCCCCAATAATGGGACTTATGTTTGTAATATGCTGTACTGCATGGCTCTTGTAAGGGGCATTGCAAGTTGCTCCATCCTAATTTTTGGCAGCTTTTGCTGGGAAAGCATAAGCAACTACTATGGGACACCCACTCCCCAATAATGGGACTTATGTTTGTAATATGCTTTACTGCATGGCTCTTGTAAGGGGCATTGCAAGTTGCTCCGTCCTAATTTTTGGCAGCTTTTGCTGGGAAAGCATAAGCAAATACTATGGGACACCCAATCCGCAATAATGGGACTTATGTTTGTAATATGCTGTACTGCATGGCTCTTGTAAGGGGCATTGCAAGTTGCTCCATCCTAATTTTTGGCAGCTTTTGCTGGGAAAGCATAAGCAAATACTATGGGACACCCACTCCCCAATAATGGGACTTATGTTTGTAATATGCTGTACTGCATGGCTCTTGTAAGGGGCATTGCAAGTTGCTCCGTCCTAATTTTTGGCAGCGTTTGCTGGGAAAGCAAAAGCAAATACTATGGGACACCCACTCCCCAATAATGGGACTTATGTTTGTAATATGCTGTACTGCATGGCTCTTGTAAGGGGCATTGCAAGTTGCTCCGTCCTAATTTTTGGCAGCTTTTGCTGGGAAAGCATAAGCAAATACTATGGGACACCCACTCCGCAATAATGGGACTTATGTTTGTAATATGCTGTACTGCATGGCTTTTGTAAGGGGCATTGCAAGTTGCTCGGTCCTAATTTTTGGCAGCTTTTGCTGGGAAAGCATAAGCAAATACTATGGGACACCCACTCCCCAATAATGGGACTTATGTTTGTAATTTGCTGTACTGCATGGCTCTTGTAAGGGGCATTGCAAGTTGCTCCGTCCTAATTTTTGGCAGCTTTTGCTGGGAAAGCATAAGCAAATACTATGGGACACCCACTCCCCAATAATGGGACTTATGTCTGTAATATGCTGTACTGCATGGCTCTTGTAAGGGGCATTGCAAGTTGCTCCGTCCTAATTTTTGGCAGCTTTTGTTGGGAAAGCATAAGCAAATACTATGGGACACCCACTCCCCAATAATGGGACTTATGTTTGTAATATGCTGTACTGCATGGCTCTTGTAAGGGGCATTGCAAGTTGCTCCGTCCTAAATTTTGGCAGCTTTTGCTGGGAAAGCATAAGCAAATACTATGGGACACCCACTCCCCAATAATGGGACTTATGTTTGTAATATGCTGTACTGCATGGCTCTTGTAAGGGGCATTGCAAGTTGCTCCATCCTAATTTTTGGCAGCTTTTGCTGGGAAAGCATAAGCAACTACTATGGGACACCCACTCCCCAATAATGGGACTTATGTTTGTAATATGCTGTACTGCATGGCTCTTGAAAGGGGCATTGCAAGTTGCTCCGTCCTAATTTTTGGCAGCTTTTGCTGGGAAAGCATAAGCAACTACTATGGGACACCCACTCCCCAATAATGGGACTTATGTTTGTAATATGCTGTACTGCATGGCTCTTGTAAGGGGCATTGCAAGTTGCTCCGTCCTAATTTTTGGCAGCTTTTGCTGGGAAAGCATAAGCAAATACTATGGGACACCCAATCCGCAATAATGGGACTTATGTTAGTAATATGCTGTACTGCATGGCTCTTGTAAGGGGCATTGCAAGTTGCTCCGTCCTAATTTTTGGCAGCTTTTGCTGGGAAAGCATAAGCAAATACTATGGGACACCCACTCCGCAATAATGGGACTTATGTTTGTAATATGCTGTACTGCATGGCTCTTGTAAGGGGCATTGCAAGTTGCTCCGTCCTAATTTTTGGCAGCTTTTGCTGGGAAAGCATAAGCAAATACTATGGGAAACCCACTCCGCAATAATGGGACTTATGTTTGTAATATGCTGTACTGCATGGCTCTTGTAAGGGGCATTGCAAGTTGCTCCGTCCTAATTTTTGGCAGCTTTTGCTGGGAAAGCATAAGCAAATACTATGGGACACCCACTCCCCAATAATGGGACTTATGTTTGTAATATGCTGTACTGCATGGCTCTTGTAAGGGGCATTGCAAGTTGCTCCGTCCTAATTTCTGGCAGCTTTTGCAGGGAAAGCATAAGCAAATACTATGGGACAACCACTCCACAATAATGGGACTTATGTTTGTAATATGCTGTACTGCATGGCTCTTGTAAGGGGCATTGCAAGTTGCTCCGTCCTAATTTTTGGCAGCTTTTGCTGGGAAATCATAAGCAAATACTATGGGACACCCACTCCCCAATAATGGGACTTATGTTTGTAATATGCTGTACTGCATGGCTCTTGTAAGGGGCATTGCAAGTTGCTCCGTCCTAATTTTTGGCAGCTTTTGTTGGGAAAGCATAAGCAAATACTATGGGACACCCACTCCCCAATAATGGGACTTATGTTTGTAATATGCTGTACTGCATGGCTCTTGTAAGGGGCATTGCAAGTTGCTCCATCCTAATTTTTGGCAGCTTTTGCTGGGAAAGCATAAGCAACTACTATGGGACACCAACTCCCCAATAATGGGACTTATGTTTGTAATATGCTGTACTGCATGGCTCTTGTAAGGGGCATTGCAAGTTGCTCCGTCCTAATTTTTGGCAGCTTTTGCTGGGAAAGCATAAGCAAATACTATGGGACACCCAATCCGCAATAATGGGACTTATGTTTGTAATATGCTGTACTGCATGGCTCTTGTAAGGGGCATTGCAAGTTGCTCCATCCTAATTTTTGGCAGCTTTTGCTGGGAAAGCATAAGCAAATACTATGGGACACCCACTCCCCAATAATGGGACTTATGTTTGTAATATGCTGTACTGCATGGCTCTTGTAAGGGGCATTGCAAGTTGCTCCGTCCTAATTTTTGGCAGCTTTTGCTGGGAAAGCATAAGCAAATACTATGGGACACCCACTCCCCAATAATGGGACTTATGTTTGTAATATGCTGTACTGCATGGCTCTTGTAAGGGGCATTGCAAGTTGCTCCGTCCTAATTTTTGGCAGCTTTTGCTGGGAAAGCATAAGCAAATACTATGGGACACCCACTCCCCAATAATGGGACTTATGTCTGTAATATGCTGTACTGCATGGCTCTTGTAAGGGGCATTGCAAGTTGCTCCGTCCTAATTTTTGGCAGCTTTTGTTGGGAAAGCATAAGCAAATACTATGGGACACCCACTCCCCAATAATGGGACTTATGTTTGTAATATGCTGTACTGCATAGCTCTTGTAAGGGGCATTGCAAGTTGCTCCGTCCTAAATTTTGGCAGCTTTTGCTGGGAAAGCATAAGCAAATACTATGGGACACCCACTCCCCAATAAAGGGACTTATGTTTGTAATATGCTGTACTGCATGGCTCTTGTAAGGGGCATTGCAAGTTGCTCCATCCTAATTTTTGGCAGCTTTTGCTGGGAAAGCATAAGCAACTACTATGGGACACCCACTCCCCAATAATGGGACTTATGTTTGTAATATGCTGTACTGCATGGCTCTTGAAAGGGGCATTGCAAGTTGCTCCGTCCTAATTTTTGGCAGCTTTTGCTGGGAAAGCATAAGCAAATACTATGGGACACCCACTCCCCAATAATGGGACTTATGTTTGTAATATGCTGTACTGCATGGCTCTTGTAAGGGGCATTGTAAGTTGCTCCGTCCTAATTTTTGGCAGCTTTTGCTGGGAAAGCATAAGCAAATACTATGGGACACCCAATCCGCAATAATGGGACTTATGTTTGTAATATGCTGTACTGCATGGCTCTTGTAAGGGGCATTGCAAGTTGCTCCGTCCTAATTTTTGGCAGCTTTTGCTGGGAAAGCATAAGCAAATACTATGGGACACCCACTCCGCAATAATGGGACTTATGTTTGTAATATGCTGTACTGCATGGCTCTTGTAAGGGGCATTGCAAGTTGCTCCGTCCTAATTTTTGGCAGCTTTTGCTGGGAAAGCATAAGCAAATACTATGGGACACCCACTCCGCAATAATGGGACTTATGTTTGTAATATGCTGTACTGCATGGCTCTTGTAAGGGGCATTGCAAGTTGCTCCGTCCTAATTTCTGGCAGCTTTTGCTGGGAAAGCATAAGCAAATACTATGGGACACCCACTCCCCAATAATGGGACTTATGTTTGTAATATGCTGTACTGCATGGCTCTTGTAAGGGGCATTGCAAGTTGCTCCGTCCTAATTTCTGGCAGCTTTTGCAGGGAAAGCATAAGCAAATACTATGGGACAACCACTCCACAATAATGGGACTTATGTTTGTAATATGCTGTACTGCATGGCTCTTGTAAAAGGCATTGCAAGTTGCTCCGTCCTAATTTTTGGCAGCTTTTGCTGGGAAAGCATAAGCAAATACTATGGGACACCCACTCCCCAATAATGGGACTTATGTTTGTAATATGCTGTACTGCATGGCTCTTGTAAGGGGCATTGCAAGTTGCTCTGTCCAAATTTTTGGCAGCTTTTGCTGGGAAATCATAAGCAAATACTATGGGACACCCACTCCCCAATAATGGGACTTATGTTTGTAATATGCTGTACTGCATGGCTCTTGTAAGGGGCATTGCAAGTTGCTCCGTCCTAATTTTTGGCAGCTTTTGTTGGGAAAGCATAAGCAAATACTATGGGACACCCACTCCCCAATAATGGGACTTATGTTTGTAATATGCTGTACTGCATGGCTCTTGTAAGGGGCATTGCAAGTTGCTCCATCCTAATTTTTGGCAGCTTTTGCTGGGAAAGCATAAGCAACTACTATGGGACACCCACTCCCCAATAATGGGACTTATGTTTGTAATATGCTTTACTGCATGGCTCTTGTAAGGGGCATTGCAAGTTGCTCCGTCCTAATTTTTGGCAGCTTTTGCTGGGAAAGCATAAGCAAATACTATGGGACACCCAATCCGCAATAATGGGACTTATGTTTGTAATATGCTGTACTGCATGGCTCTTGTAAGGGGCATTGCAAGTTGCTCCATCCTAATTTTTGGCAGCTTTTGCTGGGAAAGCATAAGCAAATACTATGGGACACCCACTCCCCAATAATGGGACTTATGTTTGTAATATGCTGTACTGCATGGCTCTTGTAAGGGGCATTGCAAGTTGCTCCGTCCTAATTTTTGGCAGCTTTTGCTGGGAAAGCATAAGCAAATACTATGGGACACCCACTCCCCAATAATGGGACTTATGTTTGTAATATGCTGTACTGCATGGCTATTGTAAGGGGCATTGCAAGTTGCTCCGTCCTAATTTTTGGCAGCTTTTGCTGGGAAAGCATAAGCAAATACTATGGGACACCCACTCCGCAATAATGGGACTTATGTTTGTAATATGCTGTACTGCATGGCTCTTGAAAGGGGCATTGCAAGTTGCTCGGTCCTAATTTTTGGCAGCTTTTGCTGGGAAAGCATAAGCAAATACTATGGGACACCCACTCCCCAATAATGGGACTTATGTTTGTAATATGCTGTACTGCATGGCTCTTGTAAGGGGCATTGCAAGTTGCTCCGTCCTAATTTTTGGCAGCTTTTGCTGGGAAAGCATAAGCAAATACTATGGGACACCCACTCCCCAATAATGGGACTTATGTCTGTAATATGCTGTACTGCATGGCTCTTGTAAGGGGCATTGCAAGTTGCTCCGTCCTAATTTTTGGCAGCTTTTGCTGGGAAAGCATAAGCAAATACTATGGGACACCCACTCCCCAATAATGGGACTTATGTTTGTAATATGCTGTACTGCATGGCTCTTGTAAGGGGCATTGCAAATTGCTCCGTCCTAATTTCTGGCAGCTTTTGCTGGGAAAGCATAAGCAAATACTATGGGACACCCACTCCCCAATAATGGGACTTATGTTTGTAATATGCTGTACTGCATGGCTCTTGTAAGGGGCATTGCAAGTTGCTCCGTCCTAATTTTTGGCAGCTTTTGCTGGGAATGCATAAGCAAATACTATGGGACACCCACTCCCCAATAATGGGACTTATGATTGTAATATGCTGTACTGCATGGCTCTTGTAAGGGGCATTGCAAGTTGCTCTGTCCTAATTTTTGGCAGCTTTTGATTGGAAAGCATAAGCAAATACTATGGGACACCCACTCCCCAATAATGGGACTTACGTTTGTAAAATGCTGCACTGCATGGCTCTTGTAAGGGACATTGCAAGTTGCTCCGTCCTAATTTTTGGCAGCTTTTGTTGGGAAAGCATAAGCAAATACTATGGGACACCCACTCCCCAATAATGGGACTTATGTTTGTAATATGCTGTACTGCATGGCTCTTGTAAGGGGCATTGCAAGTTGCTCCATCCTAATTTTTGGCAGCTTTTGCTGGGAAAGCATAAGCAACTACTATGGGACACCCACTCCCCAATAATGGGACTTATGTTTGTAATATGCTTTACTGCATGGCTCTTGTAAGGGGCATTGCAAGTTGCTCCGTCCTAATTTTTGGCAGCTTTTGCTGGGAAAGCATAAGCAAATACTATGGGACACCCAATCCGCAATAATGGGACTTATGTTTGTAATATGCTGTACTGCATGGCTCTTGTAAGGGGCATTGCAAGTTGCTCCATCCTAATTTTTGGCAGCTTTTGCTGGGAAAGCATAAGCAAATACTATGGGACACCCACTCCCCAATAATGGGACTTATGTTTGTAATATGCTGTACTGCATGGCTCTTGTAAGGGGCATTGCAAGTTGCTCCGTCCTAATTTTTGGCAGCGTTTGCTGGGAAAGCAAAAGCAAATACTATGGGACACCCACTCCCCAATAATGGGACTTATGTTTGTAATATGCTGTACTGCATGGCTCTTGTAAGGGGCATTGCAAGTTGCTCCGTCCTAATTTTTGGCAGCTTTTGCTGGGAAAGCATAAGCAAATACTATGGGACACCCACTCCGCAATAATGGGACTTATGTTTGTAATATGCTGTACTGCATGGCTTTTGTAAGGGGCATTGCAAGTTGCTCGGTCCTAATTTTTGGCAGCTTTTGCTGGGAAAGCATAAGCAAATACTATGGGACACCCACTCCCCAATAATGGGACTTATGTTTGTAATTTGCTGTACTGCATGGCTCTTGTAAGGGGCATTGCAAGTTGCTCCGTCCTAATTTTTGGCAGCTTTTGCTGGGAAAGCATAAGCAAATACTATGGGACACCCACTCCCCAATAATGGGACTTATGTCTGTAATATGCTGTACTGCATGGCTCTTGTAAGGGGCATTGCAAGTTGCTCCGTCCTAATTTTTGGCAGCTTTTGTTGGGAAAGCATAAGCAAATACTATGGGACACCCACTCCCCAATAATGGGACTTATGTTTGTAATATGCTGTACTGCATGGCTCTTGTAAGGGGCATTGCAAGTTGCTCCGTCCTAAATTTTGGCAGCTTTTGCTGGGAAAGCATAAGCAAATACTATGGGACACCCACTCCCCAATAATGGGACTTATGTTTGTAATATGCTGTACTGCATGGCTCTTGTAAGGGGCATTGCAAGTTGCTCCATCCTAATTTTTGGCAGCTTTTGCTGGGAAAGCATAAGCAACTACTATGGGACACCCACTCCCCAATAATGGGACTTATGTTTGTAATATGCTGTACTGCATGGCTCTTGAAAGGGGCATTGCAAGTTGCTCCGTCCTAATTTTTGGCAGCTTTTGCTGGGAAAGCATAAGCAACTACTATGGGACACCCACTCCCCAATAATGGGACTTATGTTTGTAATATGCTGTACTGCATGGCTCTTGTAAGGGGCATTGCAAGTTGCTCCGTCCTAATTTTTGGCAGCTTTTGCTGGGAAAGCATAAGCAAATACTATGGGACACCCAATCCGCAATAATGGGACTTATGTTAGTAATATGCTGTACTGCATGGCTCTTGTAAGGGGCATTGCAAGTTGCTCCGTCCTAATTTTTGGCAGCTTTTGCTGGGAAAGCATAAGCAAATACTATGGGACACCCACTCCGCAATAATGGGACTTATGTTTGTAATATGCTGTACTGCATGGCTCTTGTAAGGGGCATTGCAAGTTGCTCCGTCCTAATTTTTGGCAGCTTTTGCTGGGAAAGCATAAGCAAATACTATGGGACACCCACTCCGCAATAATGGGACTTATGTTTGTAATATGCTGTACTGCATGGCTCTTGTAAGGGGCATTGCAAGTTGCTCCGTCCTAATTTTTGGCAGCTTTTGCTGGGAAAGCATAAGCAAATACTATGGGACACCCACTCCCCAATAATGGGACTTATGTTTGTAATATGCTGTACTGCATGGCTCTTGTAAGGGGCATTGCAAGTTGCTCCGTCCTAATTTCTGGCAGCTTTTGCAGGGAAAGCATAAGCAAATACTATGGGACAACCACTCCACAATAATGGGACTTATGTTTGTAATATGCTGTACTGCATGGCTCTTGTAAGGGGCATTGCAAGTTGCTCCGTCCTAATTTTTGGCAGCTTTTGCTGGGAAATCATAAGCAAATACTATGGGACACCCACTCCCCAATAATGGGACTTATGTTTGTAATATGCTGTACTGCATGGCTCTTGTAAGGGGCATTGCAAGTTGCTCCGTCCTAATTTTTGGCAGCTTTTGTTGGGAAAGCATAAGCAAATACTATGGGACACCCACTCCCCAATAATGGGACTTATGTTTGTAATATGCTGTACTGCATGGCTCTTGTAAGGGGCATTGCAAGTTGCTCCATCCTAATTTTTGGCAGCTTTTGCTGGGAAAGCATAAGCAACTACTATGGGACACCAACTCCCCAATAATGGGACTTATGTTTGTAATATGCTGTACTGCATGGCTCTTGTAAGGGGCATTGCAAGTTGCTCCGTCCTAATTTTTGGCAGCTTTTGCTGGGAAAGCATAAGCAAATACTATGGGACACCCAATCCGCAATAATGGGACTTATGTTTGTAATATGCTGTACTGCATGGCTCTTGTAAGGGGCATTGCAAGTTGCTCCATCCTAATTTTTGGCAGCTTTTGCTGGGAAAGCATAAGCAAATACTATGGGACACCCACTCCCCAATAATGGGACTTATGTTTGTAATATGCTGTACTGCATGGCTCTTGTAAGGGGCATTGCAAGTTGCTCCATCCTAATTTTTGGCAGCTTTTGCTGGGAAAGCATAAGCAAATACTATGGGACACCCACTCCCCAATAATGGGACTTATGTTTGTAATATGCTGTACTGCATGGCTCTTGTAAGGGGCATTGCAAGTTGCTCCGTCCTAATTTTTGGCAGCTTTTGCTGGGAAAGCATAAGCAAATACTATGGGACACCCACTCCCCAATAATGGGACTTATGTCTGTAATATGCTGTACTGCATGGCTCTTGTAAGGGGCATTGCAAGTTGCTCCGTCCTAATTTTTGGCAGCTTTTGTTGGGAAAGCATAAGCAAATACTATGGGACACCCACTCCCCAATAATGGGACTTATGTTTGTAATATGCTGTACTGCATAGCTCTTGTAAGGGGCATTGCAAGTTGCTCCGTCCTAAATTTTGGCAGCTTTTGCTGGGAAAGCATAAGCAAATACTATGGGACACCCACTCCCCAATAATGGGACTTATGTTTGTAATATGCTGTACTGCATGGCTCTTGTAAGGGGCATTGCAAGTTGCTCCATCCTAATTTTTGGCAGCTTTTGCTGGGAAAGCATAAGCAACTACTATGGGACACCCACTCCCCAATAATGGGACTTATGTTTGTAATATGCTGTACTGCATGGCTCTTGAAAGGGGCATTGCAAGTTGCTCCGTCCTAATTTTTGGCAGCTTTTGCTGGGAAAGCATAAGCAAATACTATGGGACACCCACTCCCCAATAATGGGACTTATGTTTGTAATATGCTGTACTGCATGGCTCTTGTAAGGGGCATTGTAAGTTGCTCCGTCCTAATTTTTGGCAGCTTTTGCTGGGAAAGCATAAGCAAATACTATGGGACACCCAATCCGCAATAATGGGACTTATGTTTGTAATATGCTGTACTGCATGGCTCTTGTAAGGGGCATTGCAAGTTGCTCCGTCCTAATTTTTGGCAGCTTTTGCTGGGAAAGCATAAGCAAATACTATGGGACACCCACTCCGCAATAATGGGACTTATGTTTGTAATATGCTGTACTGCATGGCTCTTGTAAGGGGCATTGCAAGTTGCTCCGTCCTAATTTTTGGCAGCTTTTGCTGGGAAAGCATAAGCAAATACTATGGGACACCCACTCCGCAATAATGGGACTTATGTTTGTAATATGCTGTACTGCATGGCTCTTGTAAGGGGCATTGCAAGTTGCTCCATCCTAATTTCTGGCAGCTTTTGCTGGGAAAGCATAAGCAAATACTATGGGACACCCACTCCCCAATAATGGGACTTATGTTTGTAATATGCTGTACTGCATGGCTCTTGTAAGGGGCATTGCAAGTTGCTCCGTCCTAATTTCTGGCAGCTTTTGCAGGGAAAGCATAAGCAAATACTATGGGACAACCACTCCACAATAATGGGACTTATGTTTGTAATATGCTGTACTGCATGGCTCTTGTAAAAGGCATTGCAAGTTGCTCCGTCCTAATTTTTGGCAGCTTTTGCTGGGAAAGCATAAGCAAATACTATGGGACACCCACTCCCCAATAATGGGACTTATGTTTGTAATATGCTGTACTGCATGGCTCTTGTAAGGGGCATTGCAAGTTGCTCTGTCCAAATTTTTGGCAGCTTTTGCTGGGAAATCATAAGCAAATACTATGGGACACCCACTCCCCAATAATGGGACTTATGTTTGTAATATGCTGTACTGCATGGCTCTTGTAAGGGGCATTGCAAGTTGCTCCGTCCTAATTTTTGGCAGCTTTTGTTGGGAAAGCATAAGCAAATACTATGGGACACCCACTCCCCAATAATGGGACTTATGTTTGTAATATGCTGTACTGCATGGCTCTTGTAAGGGGCATTGCAAGTTGCTCCATCCTAATTTTTGGCAGCTTTTGCTGGGAAAGCATAAGCAACTACTATGGGACACCCACTCCCCAATAATGGGACTTATGTTTGTAATATGCTTTACTGCATGGCTCTTGTAAGGGGCATTGCAAGTTGCTCCGTCCTAATTTTTGGCAGCTTTTGCTGGGAAAGCATAAGCAAATACTATGGGACACCCAATCCGCAATAATGGGACTTATGTTTGTAATATGCTGTACTGCATGGCTCTTGTAAGGGGCATTGCAAGTTGCTCCATCCTAATTTTTGGCAGCTTTTGCTGGGAAAGCATAAGCAAATACTATGGGACACCCACTCCCCAATAATGGGACTTATGTTTGTAATATGCTGTACTGCATGGCTCTTGTAAGGGGCATTGCAAGTTGCTCCGTCCTAATATTTGGCAGCTTTTGCTGGGAAAGCATAAGCAAATACTATGGGACACCCACTCCCCAATAATGGGACTTATGTTTGTAATATGCTGTACTGCATGGCTATTGTAAGGGGCATTGCAAGTTGCTCCGTCCTAATTTTTGGCAGCTTTTGCTGGGAAAGCATAAGCAAATACTATGGGACACCCACTCCGCAATAATGGGACTTATGTTTGTAATATGCTGTACTGCATGGCTCTTGTAAGGGGCATTGCAAGTTGCTCGGTCCTAATTTTTGGCAGCTTTTGCTGGGAAAGCATAAGCAAATACTATGGGACACCCACTCCCCAATAATGGGACTTATGTTTGTAATATGCTGTACTGCATGGCTCTTGTAAGGGGCATTGCAAGTTGCTCCGTCCTAATTTTTGGCAGCTTTTGCTGGGAAAGCATAAGCAAATACTATGGGACACCCACTCCCCAATAATGGGACTTATGTCTGTAATATGCTGTACTGCATGGCTCTTGTAAGGGGCATTGCAAGTTGCTCCGTCCTAATTTTTGGCAGCTTTTGCTGGGAAAGCATAAGCAAATACTATGGGACACCCACTCCCCAATAATGGGACTTATGTTTGTAATATGCTGTACTGCATGGCTCTTGTAAGGGGCATTGCAAATTGCTCCGTCCTAATTTCTGGCAGCTTTTGCTGGGAAAGCATAAGCAAATACTATGGGACACCCACTCCCCAATAATGGGACTTATGTTTGTAATATGCTGTACTGCATGGCTCTTGTAAGGGGCATTGCAAGTTGCTCCGTCCTAATTTTTGGCAGCTTTTGCTGGGAATGCATAAGCAAATACTATGGGACACCCACTCCCCAATAATGGGACTTATGATTGTAATATGCTGTACTGCATGGCTCTTGTAAGGGGCATTGCAAGTTGCTCTGTCCTAATTTTTGGCAGCTTTTGATTGGAAAGCATAAGCAAATACTATGGGACACCCACTCCCCAATAATGGGACTTACGTTTGTAATATGCTGCACTGCATGGCTCTTGTAAGGGACATTGCAAGTTGCTCCGTCCTAATTTTTGGCAGCTTTTGCTTGGAAAGCATAAGCAAATACTATAGGACACCCACTCCCCAATAATGGGACTTATGTTTGTAATATGCTGTACTGCATGGCTCTTGTAAGGGGCATTGCAAGTTGGTACGTCCTAATTTTTGGCAGCTTTTGCTGGGAAAGCATAAGCAAATACTATGGGACACCCACTCCCCAATAATGGGACTTATGTTTGTAATATGCTGTACTGCATGGCCCTTGTAAGGGGCATTGCTAGTTGCTACGTCCTAATTTTTGGCAGCTTTTGCTGGGAAAGCATAAGCAAATACTATGGGACACCCACTCCCCAATAATGGGACTTATGTTTGTAATATGCTGTACTGCATGGCTCTTGTAAGGGGCATTGCAAGTTGCTCTGTCCTAATATTTGGCAGCTTTTACTGGGAAAGCATAAGCAAATACTATGGGACACCCACTCCCCAATAATGGGACTTATGTTTGTAATATGCTGTACTGCATGGCTCTTGTAAGGGGCATTGCAAGTTGCTCCGTCCTAATTTTTGGCAGCTTTTGCTTGGAAAGCATAAGCAAATACTATGGGACACCCACTCCCCAATAATGGGACTTATGTTTGTACTATGCTGTACTGCATAGCTCTTGTAAGGGGCATTGCAAGTTGCTCCGTCCTAATTTTTGGCAGCTTTTGCTTGGAAAGCATAAGCAAATACTATGGGACACCCACTCTCCAATAATGGGACTTATGTTTGTAATATGCTGTACTGCATGGCTCTTGTAAGGGGCATTGCAAGTTGCTCGGTCCTAATTTTTGGCAACTTTTGCTGGGAAAGCATAAGCAAATACTATGGGACACCCACTCCCCAATAATGGGAGTTATGTTTGTAATATGCTGTACTGCATGGCTCTTGTAAGGGGCATTGCAAGTTGTTCCGTCCTAATTTTTGGCAGCTTTTTCTGGGAAAGCATAAGCAAATACTATGGGACACCCACTCCCCAATAATGGGACTTATGTTTGTAATATGCTGTACTGCATGGCTCTTGTAAGGGGCATTGCAAGTTGCTCCGTCCTAATTTTTTGCAGCTTTTGCTGGGAAAGCATAAGCAAATACTATGGGACACCCACTCCGCAATAATGGGACTTATGTTTGTAATATGCTGTACTGCATGGCTCTTGTAAGGGGCATTGCAAGTTGCTCGGTCCTTATTTTTGGCAGCTTTTGCTGGGAAAGCATAAGCAAATACTATGGGACACCCACTCCCCAATAATGGGACTTATGTTTGTAATATGCTGTACTGCATGGCTCTTGTAAGGGGCATTGCAAGTTGCTCCGTCCTAATTTTTGGCAGCTTTTGCTGGGAAAGCATAATCAAATACTATGGGACACCCACTCCCCAATAATGGGACTTATGTCTGTAATATGCTGTACTGCATGGCTCTTGTAAGGGGCATTGCAAGTTGCTCCGTCCTAATTTTTGGCAGCTTTTGCTGGGAAAGCATAAGCAAATACTATGGGACACCCACTCCCCAATAATGGGACTTATATTTGTAATATGCTGTACTGCATGGCTCTTGTAAGGGGCATTGCAAGTTGCTCCGTCCTAATTTTTGGCAGCTTTTGCTTGGAAAGCATAAGCAAATACTATGGGACACCCACTCCCCAATAATGGGACTTATGTTTGTACTATGCTGTACTGCATAGCTCTTGTAAGGGGCATTGCAAGTTGCTCCGTCCTAATTTTTGGCAGCTTTTGCTTGGAAAGCATAAGCAAATACTATGGGACACCCACTCTCCAATAATGGGACTTATGTTTGTAATATGCTGTACTGCATGGCTCTTGTAAGGGGCATTGCAAGTTGCTCCGTCCTAATTTTTGGCAACTTTTGCTGGGAAAGCATAAGCAAATACTATGGGACACCCACTCCCCAATAATGGGAGTTATGTTTGTAATATGCTGTACTGCATGGCTCTTGTAAGGGGCATTGCAAGTTGCTCTGTCCTAATTTTTGGCAGCTTTTGCTTGGAAAGCATAAGCAAATACTATGGGACACCAACTTCCCAATAATGGGACTTATGTTTGTAATATGCTGTACTGCATGGCTCTTGTAAGGGGCATTGCAAGTTGCTCCATCCTAATTTTTGTCAGCTTTTACTGGGAAAGCATAAGCAAATACTATGGGACACCTACTCCCCAATAATGGGACTTATGTTTGTAATATGCTGTACTGCATGGCTCTTGTAAGGGGCATTGCAAGTTGCTCCGTCCTAATTTTTGGCAGCTTTTTCTGGGAAAGCATAAGCAAAAACTATGGGACACCCACTCCCCAATAATGGGACTTATGTTTGTAATATGCTGTACTGCATGGCTCTTGTAAGGGGCATTGCAAGTTGCTCCGTCCTATTTTTTGGCAGCTTTTGCTGGGAAAGCTTAAGCAAATACTATGGGACACCCACTCCCCAATAATGGGACTTATGTTTGTATTATGCTGTACTGCGTGGCTCTTGTAAGGGGCATTGCAAGTTCCTCCGTCCTAATTTCTGGCAGCTTTTGCTGGGAAAGCATAAGCAAATACTATGGGACACCCACTCCCCAATAATGGGACTTATGTTTGTAATATGCTGTACTGCATGGCTCTTGTAAAAGGCATTGCAAGTTGCTCCGTCCTAATTTTTGGCAGCTTTTGCTGGGAAAGCATAAGCAAATACTATGGGACACCCACTCCCCAATAATGGGACTTATGTTTGTAATATGCTGTACTGCATGGCTCTTGTAAGGGGCATTGCAAGTTGCTCCATCCTAATTTTTGGCAGCTTTTGCTGGGAAAGCATAAGCAACTACTATGGGACACCCACTCCCCAATAATGGGACTTATGTTTGTAATATGCTGTACTGCATGGCTCTTGAAAGGGGCATTGCAAGTTGGTCCGTCCTAATTTTTGGCAGCTTTTGCTGGGAAAGCATAAGCAAATACTATGGGACACCCACTCCCCAATAATGGGACTTATGTTTGTAATATGCTGTACTGCATGGTTCTTGTAAGGGGCATTGCAAGTTGCTCCGTCCTAATTTTTGGCAGCTTTTGCTGGGAAAGCATAAGCAAATACTATGGGACACCCAATCCGCAATAATGGGACTTATGTTTGTAATATGCTGTACTGCATGGCTCTTGTAAGGGGCTTTGCAAGTTGCTCCATCCTAATTTTTTCAGCTTTTGCTGGGAAAGCATAAGCAACTACTATGGGACACCCACTCCCCAATAATGGGACTTATGTTTGTAATATGCTGTACTGCATGGCTCTTGAAAGGGGCATTGCAAGTTGCTCCGTCCTAATTGTTTGCAGCTTTTGCTGGGAAAGCATAAGCAAATACTATGGGACACCCAATCCGCAATAATGGGACTTATGTTTGTAATATGCTGTACTGCATGGCTCTTGTAAGGGGCATTGCAAGTTGCTCCATCCTAATTTTTGGCAGCTTTTGCTGGGAAAGCATAAGCAACTACTATGGGACACCCACTCCCCAATAATGGGACTTATGTTTGTAATATGCTGTACTGCATGGCTCTTGAAAGGGGCATTGCAAGTTGCTCCGTCCTAATTTTTGGCAGCTTTTGCTGGGAAAGCATAAGCAAATACTATGGGACACCCACTCCCCAATAATGGGACTTATGTTTGTAATATGCTGTACTGCATGGCTCTTGTAAGGGGCATTGCAAGTTGCTCCGTCCTAATTTTTGGCAGCTTTTGCTGGGAAAGCATAAGCAAATACTATGGGACACCCAATCCGCAATAATGGGACTTATGTTTGTAATATGCTGTACTGCATGGCTCTTGTAAGGGGCATTGCAAGTTGCTCCATCCTAATTTTTGGCAGCTTTTGCTGGGAAAACATAAGCAACTACTATGGGACACCCACTCCCCAATAATGGGACTTATGTTTGTAATATGCTGTACTGCATGGCTATTGAAAGGGGCATTGCAAGTTGCTCCGTCCAAATTTTTGGCAGCTTTTGCTGGGAAAGCATAAGCAAATACTATGGGACACCCAATCCGCAATAATGGGACTTATGTTTGTAATATGCTGTACTGCATGGCTCTTGTAAGGGGCATTGCAAGTTGCTCCATCCTAATTATTTGGCAGCTTTTGCTGGGAAAGCATAAGCAACTACTATGGGACACCCACTCCCCAATAATGGGACTTATGTTTGTAATATGCTGTACTGCATGGCTCTTGAAAGGGGCATTGCAAGTTGCTCCGTCCTAATTTTTGGCAGCTTTTGCTGGGAAAGCATAAGCAAATACTATGGGACACCCACTCCCCAATAATGGGACTTATGTTTGTAATATGCTGTACTGCATGGCTCTTGTAAGGGGCATTGCAAGTTGCTCCGTCCTAATTTTTGGCAGCTTTTGCTGGGAAAGCATAAGCAAATACTATGGGACACCCAATCCGCAATAATGGGACTTATGTTTGTAATATGCTGTACTGCATGGCTCTTGTAAGGGGCATTGCAAGTTGCTCCATCCTAATTTTTGGCAGCTTTTGCTGGGAAAGCATAAGCAAATACTATGGGACACCCACTCCCCAATAATGGGACTTATGTTTGTAATATGCTGTACTGCATGGCTCTTGTAAGGGGCATTGCAAGTTGCTCCGTCCTAATTTTTGGCAGTTTTTGCTTGGAAAGCATAAGCAAATACTATGGGACACCCACTCCCCAATAATGGGACTTATGTTTGTACTATGCTGTACTGCATAGCTCTTGTAAAGGGCATTGCAAGTTGCTTCGTCCTAATTTTTGGCAGCTTTTGCTTGGAAAGCATAAGCAAATACTATGGGACACCCACTCTCCAATAATGGGACTTATGTTTGTAATATGCTGTACTGCATGGCTCTTGTAAGGGGCATTGCAAGTTGCTCGGTCCTAATTTTTGGCAACTTTTGCTGGAAAAGCATAAGCAAATACTATGGGACACCCACTCCCCAATAATGGGATTTATGTCTGTAATATGCTGTACTGCATGGCTCTTGTAAGGGGCATTGCAAGTTGCTCCGTCCTAATTTTTGGCAGCTTTTTCTGGGAAAGCATAAGCAAAAACTATGGGACACCCACTCCCCAATAATGGGACTTATGTTTGTAATATGCTGTACTGCATGGCTCTTGTAAGGGGCATTGCAAGTTGCTCCGTCCTATTTTTTGGCAGCTTTTGCTGGGAAAGCATAAGCAAATACTATGGGACACCCACTCCCCAATAATGGGACTTATGTTTGTATTATGCTGTACTGCGTGGCTCTTGTAAGGGGCATTGCAAGTTGCTCCGTCCTAATTTCTGGCAACTTTTGCTGGGAAAGCATAAGCAAATACTATGGGACACCCACTCCCCAATAATGGGACTTATGTTTGTAATATGCTGTACTGCATGGCTCTTGTAAAAGGCATTGCAAGTTGCTCCGTCCTAATTTTTGGCAGCTTTTGCTGGGAAAGCATAAGCAAATACTATGGGACACCCACTCCCCAATAATGGGACTTATGTTTGTAATATGCTGTACTGCATGGCTCTTGTAAGGGGCATTGCAAGTTGCTCCATCCTAATTTTTGGCAGCTTTTGCTGGGAAAGCATAAGCAACTACTATGGGACACCCACTCCCCAATAATGGGACTTATGTTTGTAATATGCTGTACTGCATGGCTCTTGAAAGGGGCATTGCAAGTTGCTCCATCCTAATTTTTGGCAGCTTTTGCTGGGAAAGCATAAGCAAATACTATGGGACACCCACTCCCCAATAATGGGACTTATGTTTGTAATATGCTGTACTGCATGGCTCTTGTAAGGGGCATTGCAAGTTGCTCCGTCCTAATTTTTGGCAGCTTTTGCTGGGAAAGCATAAGCAAATACTATGGGACACCCAATCCGCAATAATGGGACTTATGTTTGTAATATGCTGTACTGCATGGCTCTTGTAAGGGGCATTGCAAGTTGCTCCATCCTAATTTTTGGCAGCTTTTGCTGGGAAAGCATAAGCAAATACTATGGGACACCCACTCCCCAATAATGGGACTTATGTTTGTAATATGCTGTACTGCATGGCTCTTGTAAGGGGCATTGCAAGTTGCTCCGTCCTAATTTTTGGCAGCTTTTGCTGGGAAAGCATAAGCAAATACTATGGGACACCCACTCCCCAATAATGGGACTTATGTTTGCAATATGCTGTACTGCATGGCTCTTGTAAGGGGCATTGCAAGTTGCTCCATCCTAATTTTTGGCAGCTTTTGCTTGGAAAGCATAAGCAAATACTATGGGACACCCACTCCCCAATAATGGGACTTATGTTTGTACTATGCTGTACTGCATAGCTCTTGTAAGGGGCATTGCAAGTTGCTCCGTCCTAATTTTTGGCAGCTTTTGCTTGGAAAGCATAAGCAAATACTATGGGACACCCACTCTCCAATAATGGGACTTATGTTTGTAATATGCTGTACTGCATGGCTCTTGTAAGGGGCATTGCAAGTTGCTCGGTCCTAATTTTTGGCAACTTTTGCTGGGAAAGCATAAGTAAATACTATGGGACACCCACTCCCCAATAATGGGAGTTATGTTTGTAATATGCTGTACTGCATGGCTCTTGTAAGGGGCATTGCAAGTTGCTCTGTCCTAATTTTTGGCAGCTTTTGCTTGGAAAGCATAAGCAAATACTATGGGACACCAACTTCCCAATAATGGGACTTATGTTTGTAATATGCTGTACTGCATGGCTCTTGTAAGGGGCATTGCAAGTTGCTCCGTCCTATTTTTTGGCAGCTTTTGCTGGGAAAGCATAAGCAAATACTATGGGACACCCACTCCCCAATAATGGGACTTATGTTTGTATTATGCTGTACTGCGTGGCTCTTGTAAGGGGCATTGCAAGTTGCTCCGTCCTAATTTCTGGCAGCTTTTGCTGGGAAAACATAAGCAAATACTATGGGACACCCACTCCCCAATAATGGGACTTATGTTTGTAATATGCTGTATTGCATGGCTCTTGTAAAAGGCATTGCAAGTTGCTCCGTCCTAATTTTTGGCAGCTTTTGCTGGGAAAGCATAAGCAAATACTATGGGACACCCACTCCCCAATAATGGGACTTATGTTTGTAATATGCTGTACTGCATGGCTCTTGTAAGGGGCATTGCAAGTTGCTCCATCCTAATTTTTGGCAGCTTTTGCTGGGAAAGCATAAGCAACTACTATGGGACACCCACTCCCCAATAATGGGACTTATGTTTGTAATATGCTGTACTGCATGGCTCTTGAAAGGGGCATTGCAAGTTGCTCCGTCCTAATTTTTGGCAGCTTTTGCTGGGAAAGCATAAGCAAATACTATGGGACACCCACTCCCCAATAATGGGACTTATGTTTGTAATATGCTGTACTGCATGGCTCTTGTAAGGGGCATTGTAAGTTGCTCCGTCCTAATTTTTGGCAGCTTTTGCTGGGAAAGCATAAGCAAATACTATGGGACACCCAATCCGCAATAATGGGACTTATGTTTGTAATATGCTGTACTGCATGGCTCTTGTAAGGGGCATTGCAAGTTGCTCCGTCCTAATTTTTGGCAGCTTTTGCTGGGAAAGCATAAGCAAATACTATGGGACACCCACTCCCCAATAATGGGACTTATGATTGTAATATGCTGTACTGCATGGCTCTTGTAAGGGGCATTGCAAGTTGCTCCATCCTAATTTTTGGCAGCTTTTGCTGGGAAAGCATAAGCAAATACTATGGGACACCCACTCCCCAATAATGGGACTTATGATTGTAATATGCTGCACTGCATGGCTCTTGTAAGGGACATTGCAAGTTGCTCCATCCTAATTTTTGGCAGCTTTTGCTGGGAAAGCATAAGCAACTACTATGGGACACCCACTCCCCAATAATGGGACTTATGTTTGTAATATGCTGTACTGCATGGCTCTTGAAAGGGGCATTGCAAGTTGCTCCGTCCTAATTTTTGGCAGCTTTTGCTGGGAAAGCATAAGTAAATACTATGGGACACCCAATCCGCAATAATGGGACTTATGTTTGTAATATGCTCTACTGCATGGCTCTTGTAAGGGGCATTGCAAGTTGCTCCATCCTAATTTTTGGCAGCTTTTGCTGGGAAAGCATAAGCAACTCCTATGGGACACCCACTCCCCAATAATGGGACTTATGTTTGTAATATGCTGTACTGCATGGCTCTTGAAAGGGGCATTGCAAGTTGCTCCGTCCTAATTTTTGGCAGCTTTTGCTGGGAAAGCATAAGCAAATACTATGGGACACCCACTCCCCAATAATGGGACTTATGTTTGTAATATGCTGTACTGCATGGCTCTTGTAAGGGGCATTGCAAGTTGCTCCGTCCTAATTTTTGGCAGCTTTTGCTGGGAAAGCATAAGCAAATACTATGGGACACCCAATCCGCAATAATGGGACTTATGTTTGTAATATGCTGTACTGCATGGCTCTTGTAAGGGGCATTGCAAGTTGCTCCATCCTAATTTTTGGCAGCTTTTGCTGGGAAAGCATAAGCAAATACTATGGGACACCCACTCCCCAATAATGGGACTTATGTTTGTAATATGCTGTACTGCATGGCTCTTGTAAGGGGCATTGCAAGTTGCTCCGTCCTAATTTTTGGCAGCTTTTGCTGGGAAAGCATAAGCAAATACTATGGGACACCCACTCCCCAATAATGGGACTTATGTTTGTAATATGCTGTACTGCATGGCTCTTGTAAGGGGCATTGCAAGTTGCTCCGTCCTAATTTTTGGCAGCTTTTGCTGGGAAAGCATAAGCAAATACTATGGGACACCCACTCCGCAATAATGGGACTTATGTTTGTAATATGCTGTACTGCATGTCTCTTGTAAGGGGCATTGCAAGTTGCTCGGTCCTAATTTTTGGCAGCTTTTGCTGGAAAAGCATAAGCAAATACTATGGGACACCCACTCCCCAATAATGGGACTTATGTTTGTAATATGCTTTACTGCATTGCTCTTGTAAGGGGCATTGCTAGTTGCTACGTCCTAATTTTTGGCAGCTTTTGCTGGGAAAGCATAAGCAAATACTATGGGACACCCACTCCCCAATAATGGGACTTATGTTTGTAATATGCTGTACTGCATGGCTCTTGTAAGGGGCATTGCAAGTTGCTCTGTCCTAATATTTGGCAGCTTTTACTGGGAAAGCATAAGCAAATACTATGGGACACCCACTCCCCAATAATGGGACTTATGTTTGTAATATGCTGTACTGCATGGCTCTTGTAAGGGGCATTGCAAGTTGCTCCGTCCTAATTTTTGGCAGCTTTTGCTTGGAAAGCATAAGCAAATACTATGGGACACCCACTCCCCAATAATGGGACTTATGTTTGTACTATGCTGTACTGCATAGCTCTTGTAAGGGGCATTGCAAGTTGCTCCGTCCTAATTTTTGGCAGCTTTTGCTTGGAAAGCATAAGCAAATACTATGGGACACCCACTCTCCAATAATGGGACTTATGTTTGTAATATGCTGTACTGCATGGCTCTTGTAAGGGGCATTGCAAGTTGCTCGGTCCTAATTTTTGGCAGCTTTTGCTTGGAAAGCATAAGCAAATACTATGGGACACCAACTCCCCAATAATGGGACTTATGTTTGTAATATGCTGTACTGCATGGCTCTTGTAAGGGGCATTGCAAGTTGCTCCATCCTAATTTTTGTCAGCTTTTACTGGGAAAGCATAAGCAAATACTATGGGACACCTACTCCCCAATAATGGGACTTATGTTTGTAATATGCTGTACTGCATGGCTCTTGTAAGGGGCATTGCAAGTTGCTCCGTCCTATTTTTTGGCAGCTTTTGCTGGGAAAGCATAAGCAAATACTATGGGACACCCACTCCCCAATAATGGGACTTATGTTTGTATTATGCTGTACTGCGTGGCTCTTGTAAGGGGCATTGCAAGTTGCTCCGTCCTAATTTTTGGCAGCTTTTGCTGGGAAAGCATAAGCAAATACTATGGGACACCCACTCCCCAATAATGGGAGTTATGTTTGTAATATGCTGTACTGCATGGCTCTTGTAAGGGGCATTGCAAGTTGCTCCGTCCTAATTTTTGGCAGCTTTTGCTTGGAAAGCATAAGCAAATACCATGGGACACCCACTCCCCAATAATGGGACTTATGTTTGTAATATGCTGTACTGCATGGCTCTTGTAAGGGGCATTGCAAGTTGCTCCGTCCTAATTTTTGGCAGCTTTTGCTTGGAAAGCATAAGCAAATAGTATGGGACACCCACTCCGCAATAATGGGACTTATGTTTGTAATATGCTGTACTGCATGGCTCTTGTAAGGGGCATTGCAAGTTGCTCCGTCCTAATTTTTGGCAGCTTCTGCTGGGAAAGCATAAGCAAATACTATGGGACACCCACTCCCCAATAATGGGACTTATGTTTGTAATATGCTGTACTGCATGGCTTTTGTAAGGGGCATTGCATGTGACGCGCCCCCTGGGCCGTGTGTACACGTGTGTGGGACCGAGTATGGACACCCGGCCACCCTCTGGAGGCTGGGGAGCAAGCGGGGACACCCGGCCACCAGGCGGCTGTGGACTGAGTATGGATACCAGGCCGCCAACACAGCCATGACGTGGTGGCCAGATTCCACCTCCACATGCCTAAAAGGCCCAATTTCAAGTTCAAGCAAGCAAGCAGTATGGTATTGCAGCCTGGGGGTGGGTGGGTGGCAGGCTGCATACTTGAGCTTGTATTGCAAGGAATGGGGGAGGCACAATTGAACACTGCCCTGGGACTAGAACTTGCATGGGGATAGTTGCAAGTCTACATCTTCTGATGCGGTAAGGATCACTTATGATGGGCACACTTTTAGACAGTGACCTGGGAGTCAGAGATGCTTCCAGGGGTCTTCCCCATGCTGTTCCCTTGTCTTTTCAGCACTTTATGCATGTGTCACACAGCACATGGCCAGATAAGGTTGTAAAATGTTAAAATGACATTTCACGGTGAATGCATTTGTCATAGATGAAAGTAATACAAAAGTGCAAAAACGCATAAAAAATGCTACTTGTGAACATAGCCGAAGGTGTGGAGGAGTATTTTTGTTTTTGGTCATTTATTTTAACTTATACACAAGTCTTTACCCTGGAAATGATGTTCCTTAACATATTTCACAGGAAAAAAGTTTCACTTTCGTTTTTGAACGTTTTATTGTCAGCCCGTAAAAGTGGCTTAATACCTCTGACCACGTTGTTGACAGCAGTGACCTGGGGGGTCAGAAATGCTTCCTGGGGCGATCCCCATGCTGTCCCCATGTCATTTGAGCACTGTCACTATCGTTTTGGGCACTTGTTAGGTTTTTAAAAGACTGCCGGGGGTGACACCGCAAAAATGCTCGAGTCTCCCATAGACTAACATTGGGCTCGTTGCTCGGGTCGAGCACCCGAGTATCACAGCGAGCTCGGTCCGAGCTTCGAGCACCCGAGCATTTTAGTGCTCGCTCAACACTAATCCTCACACATCCCTTCTAGAATGTGAGCCCTCGCGGGCAGGGTCCTCGCTCCTACTGTACCAGTCGCTGACTCGTTTTGTTAAGATTATGTAAATGCTTTTGTTATGTATATCCCTATCACATGTAAAGCGCCATGGAACAAATGGCCCTATAATAATAAATAATAATAATAATAATAATAAAAAGACAATATCAATTCCCATAGGAAAAGTGATGGAGGTTACAGTGGATTAAAAAGACAATATCAATGCCCCTTAGAAGAGAGGTGGAAGTCGCAGTGGAATAAAAAGACAATATCAATGCCCCTTTGATGAGCTGTGGTGTACAGAGTGGTTTAACCAAATGGTTTAATGCCCCTTGGAAGAGACATGGAGGTCACAGTAGCTTATCAAGACTGTTTTAATGCCCCTTGGAAGAGTGGTGGAGGTCGAAGTGGATTAAAAAGACAATATCAATGCACCTTTGAAGAGTGGTGGAGGTCACAGTGGAATAAAAAGACAATATCAATTCCCCTTGGAAGAGATGTGGAGGTCGCAGTGGAATAAAAAGACAATATCAATGGCTCTTGCAAGAGCTGTGGAGTTCAGAGTGGTTTAAATTGACGGCTTTTATGCCCCTTGGAAGAGAAGTGGAGGTCACAGTAGCTTAATAAGACGGTTTTAATGCCACATGGAAAAGTGGTGGAGGTCGCAGTGGATTAAAAAGACAATATCAATGCCCATTAAAAGAGTGGTGGAGATCGCAGTGGAATAAAAAGACAATATCAAAGCCCTTTGGAAGAGTGGTGGAGGTTACAGTGGAAAAAAAAGAAAATATCAAAGCCCAGTGGAAGAGATGTGGAGGTCACAGTAGCTTAACAAGACGGTTTTAATGCCCCTTGGAAGAGTGGAAAGGTAACAGTTGATTAAAAAGACAATATCAATGCCCCTTGGAAGAGTGGTGGAGGCTGCAGTGGAATAAAAAGGCAATATCTATGCCCAGTGAAATTGACGTGGAGGTCAAAGTAGCTTAACAACAAGGTTTTAATGGCCCTTGGAAGAGTGGTGGAGGTCGCAGTGGATTAAAAAGACAATATCAATGCCCCTTAGAAGAGTGGTGAAGATCGCAGTGGAATAAAAAGACAATATCAAAGCCCTTTGGAAGAGTGGTGGAGGTTACAGTGGAAAAAAAAGAAAATATCAATGCCCAGTGGAAGAGACGTGGAGGTCACAGTAGCTTAACAAGACGGTTTTAATGCCCCTTGGAAGAGTGGAAAGGTAACAGTTGATTAAAAAGACAATATCAGTGCCCCTTGGAAGAGTGGTGGAGGTTGCAGTGGAATAAAAAGGCAATATCTATGCCCTGTGAAATTGACGTGGAGGTCAAAGTAGCTTAACAACAACGTTTTAATGGCCCTTGGAAGAGTGGTGGAGGTCGCAGTTGATTAAAAAGACAATATCAATGCCCCTCAGAAGAGTGGTGGAGGTCGCAGTGGAATAAAAAGACAATATCAATGCCCCTTGGAAGAGTGGTGGAGGTAACAGTGGATTGAAAAGACAATATCAATGCCCCTTGGAAGAGCAGTGGAGTTTAGAGTAGTTAAACTAGACGGTTTTAATGCCCTTTGGAAGTGACGTGGAGGACACAGTAGCTTAAAAAGACGTTTTTAATGCCCCTTGGAAAAGTGGTGGAGGTCGCAGTGGATTAAACAGACAATATCAATGCCCCTTGGAAGAGTGGTGGAGGTGGAAGGGAAATAAAAAGACAATATCAATGCCCCTTGGAAGAGAGGTGAAAGTCGCAGTGGAATAAAAAGACAATATCAATGCCCCTTGGAAGAGTGCTGGAGGTTACAGTGGCATAAAAAACAATATCAAAGCCGCTTGCAAGAGCTGTGGAGTTGAGAGTGTTTTAAATTGACGGTTTTAATGCCCCGTGGAATTGACGTGGAGGTCAAAGTAGCTTAACAACACGGTTTCAATGGCCCTTGGACAAGTGGTGGAGGTCGCAGTTGATTAAAAAGACAATATAAATGCCCATTAGAAGAGTGGTGGAGGTCGCAGTGGAATAAAATGACAATATCAATGCCCCTTGGAAGAGTATTGGAGGTCGCAGTGGAATAAAAAAACAATATCAATGCCCCTTAGAAGAGCAGTGGAGTTAAGAGTAGTTAAACCAGACGGTTTTAATGCCAATTGGAAGTGACGTGGAGATCACAGTAGCTTAAAAAGACGTTTTTAATGCCCCTTGGAAAAGTGTTGGAGGTCGCAGTGGATTAAAAAGACAATATCAATGCCCCTTGGAAGAGTGGTGCAGGTGGCAGTGGAATAAAAAGACAATATCAATGCCCCTTGGAAGAGTGGTGGAGTTTACAGTGGAATAAAAAGACAATATCAATGCCCCGTGAAAGAGACGTGGATGTCACAGTAGCTTAACAAGGCGGTTTTAATGTCCCTTGGAAGAGGGGTGAAAATCGCAGTGGAATAAAAAGACAATATCAATGACCCTTGGAAGAGTGCTGGAGGTTACAGTGGAATAAAAAACAATATCAAAGCCCCTTGCAAGAGCTGTGGAGTTGAGAGTGGTTTAAATTGACGGTTTTAATGCCCCTTGGAAGAGACTTGGAGGTCTCAGTAGATTAACAAGACTGTTTTAATGCCCCTTGGAAGAGTGGTGGACATCGAAGTGGATTAAAAAGACAATGTCAATTTTCCTTGAAGGAGTGGTTGAAGTCTCAGTGGAATAAAAAGACAATATCAATGCACCTTGGAAGAGTGTTGGAGGTTCCAATGGAATAAAAAGACAATATCAATGCCCTGTGGAAGAGACATGGAGGTCACAATAGCTTAACAAGACGGTTTTAATGCCCCTTGGAAGAGTGGTGGAGGTCGCAGTGGAATAAAAAGACAATATCAATTCCCCTTGGAAGAGTGGTGGAGGATACAGTGGAATAAAAAGACAATATCAATGCCCCTTGGAAGATCTGTGGAGTTCAGATTGGTTTAACCATACGGTTTTAATACCTCTTGGGAGAGACCTGGAGGTCACAGTAGCTTAACAAGACTGTTTTAATGAGACATGGAAGAGTGGTGGAGGTTGCAGTGGATTAAAAAGACAATATCAATGCCCCGAGGAAGAGTGGTTGAGGCCGCAGTGGAATAAAAAGACAATATCAATGCCCCGTGGAAGAGATGTGGAGGTCACAGTAGCTTAACAAGATGGTTTTAATGCCCTTTGGAAGAGTGGTGGAGGTCGCAGTGGATTAAAAAGACAATATCAATGCCCTTTGGAAGAGTGGTGGAGGTAGCAGTGGAATAAAAATACAATATCAATGCCCCTTGGTATAGTGGTGGATGTTACAGTGGAATTTAAAGACAATATCAATGCCCCGTGGAAGAGATGTGGAGGTCACTGTAGCTTAACAAGACAGTTTTAATGCCGCTTGGAAGAATGGTGGAGGTCGCAGTGGAATAAAAAGACAATGTAAATGCCCCTTGCAAGAGTGGTGGAGTTTAGAGTGGAATAAAAAGACAATACCAATGCCCCTTGGAAGAGCTGTGGAGTTCAGAGTGGTTTAACCAGACGGTTTTAATGCCCATTGGAAGTGACGTGGAGGTCACAGTAGCTTAAAAGATGTTTTTAATGCCCCTTGGAAAAGTGGTGGAAGTCACAGTGGATTAAAAAGACAATATCAATGCCCCTTGGAAGAGTGGTGGAGATGGCAGTGGAATAAAAAGACAATATCAATGCCCCTTGGAAGAATGATGGAGGTCGCAGTGGAATAAAATGACAATGTCAATGACCCTTGGAAGAGTGGTGGAGCTTAGAGTGGAATAAAAAGACAATACCAATGCCCCTTGGAAGAGCTGTGGAGTTCAGAGTGGATTAAACAGATGGTTTTATTGCCCATTGGAAGAGACGTGGAGGTCACAGTAGATTAACAAGATGGTTTTAATGCCCCTTGGAAAAGTGGTGGAGGTCACAGTTGAATAAAAAGACAATATCAATGCCAAGTAGAAGACACGTGGAGGTCACAGTAGCTTAACAAGACAGTCTTAATGCACCTTGGAAGAGTGGTGGACGTCGCAGTGGAATAAAAAGACAATATCAATGCTCCTTGAAAGAGTGGTGAAGGTTACAGTGAAATAAAAAGACAATATCAATACCTCTTGAAAGAGCTATGGAGTTCAGAGTGGTTTAACCAGATGGTCCTAATGCCCCTTGGAAGAGTTGTGGAGGTCGCAGTACATTAAAAAGTCAATATCAATACGCCTTGAAAGAATGGTGGAGGTTACAGTGGAATAAAAAGACAATATCAATGACCCTTGGAAGAGCTGTGGAGTTCAGAGTGGTTTAACCAGACGGTTTTAATGCCCCTTGGAAGAGATGTGGAGGTCACAGTAGCTTAACAAGACTGTTTTAATGCCTCTTGGTAGAGTGGTGGAGGTCGCAGTGGATTAAATAGACAATATCAATGCCCCTTAGAAGAGAGGTGGAAGTCTCAGTGGAATAAAAAGACAATATCAATATCCCTTGGAAGAGTGGTGAAGGATACAGTGGAATAAAAAGACAATATCAATGTCCCGTGGAATAGACATGGATGTTACAGTAGCTAAACAAACTGTTTTTAATGCACCTTGGGAGAGTGGTGGAAGTTGTAGTGGAATAAAAAGACAATATCAATGCACCTTGAAAGATTGCTGTAGGTTACAGTGGAGTAAAAAGACAATATCAATGCCTCTTGCAAGAGCTGTGGAGTTCAGAGTGGTTATATTGACGGTTTTAATGCACCTTGGAAGGGACGTGGAGGTCACAATAGCTTAACAAGACGGTTTTAATGCCCCTTGGAAGAGAGGTGGAAGTTGCAGTGGAATAAAAAGACAATATAAATGGCCCTTGGAAGAGTGCTTGAGGTTACATTGGAATAAAAAGACAATATCAATGCCCCTTGCAAGAGCTGTGGAGTTCAGAGTGGTTTAAATTGACGGATTTAATGCCCATTGGAACTGACGTGGAGGTGACAGTAGCTTAACAAGACGGTTTTAATGCCCCTTGGAAGAGTGGTGGAGGTCGCAGTGGATTAAAAAGACATTATGAATGCCCCTTGGAAGAGTGGTGGAGGCCGCAGTAGCATAAAAAGACAATATCAATGCACCTTGGAAGAGTGGTGGAGGTTACAGTTGAATAAAAAGACAATATCAATGACCCTTGGAAGAGTGATGGAGGTTACCGTGGTATAAAAAGACAATATCAATGCCCCTTGGAATAGTGGTGGAGGTTACAGTTAAATAAAAAGACAATATCAATGCCACGTGGAAGAGATGTGGAGGTCACAATAGCTTAGCAAGACGGTTTTAATGCCCCTTGGAAGAGTGGTGGAGGTTGGAGTGGATTAAAAAGACAATATCAATGAGCCTTGGAAGAGTGGTGGAGGTCGCAGTGGAATAAAAAGACATTATCAATGCCCCTTGGAAGAGTGGTGGAGGGTAGAGTGAAATAAAAAGACAATTTCAATGCCCTGTGGAAGAGACGTGGAGGTCACACTAGCTTAACAAGACGGTTTTAATGCCTCTTGGAGGACTGGTGGAGGTCGCAGTGGAATAAAAAGACAATATCAAAGTCCCCTGGAAAAGTGGTGGAGGTTACAGAGGAATAAAAAGACAATAATAATGCCCCTTGGAAGAGCTGTGGAGTTCAGAGTGGTATAACCAGACTGTTTTAACGCTCCTTGGAAGAGACATGGAGGTAACAGTAACTTAACAAGACGGTTTTAATGCCCCTTGGAAGAGTGGTGGAGGTCGCAGTGGAATAAAAAAACAATATCAATGCACTTGGAAGAGTGCAGAAGGATACAAAGAAATAAAAAGACATTGTCAATGCCCCTTGGAAGAGCTGTGGAGCTCAGAGCGGTTTAACCAGCCGTTTTTTTTGCCCCTTGGAAGAGGCTTGGAGGTCACAGTAGCTTAACAAGACGGTTTTAATGCCCCTTGGAAGAGTGGTGGAGGTCGCAATGGAATAAAAAGACAATAACAATGCCCCGTGGAAGGGACGTGGAGGTCACAGTATCATAACAAGACGGTTTTAATGCCCCTTGGAAGAGTGGTGTAGGTTGCAGTGGATAAAAAAGACAATATCAAAGCTCCTTGGAAGAGTGGTGGAGGTCGCAGTGGAAAACAGAACCAATATCAATGCCCGTTGGAAGAGTGGTGGAGGTTACAGTCGAATAAAAAGACAATATCAATGCCTCTTGGAAGAGCTGTGGAGTACAGAGTGGTTTAACCAGACGGTTTAATGCCCCTTGGAAGAGACGTGGAGGTCACAGTAGCTTATCCAGACTGTTTCAATGCCCCTTGGAAGAGTGGTGGAGGTCGCAGTGGATTAAAAAGACAATATCAATGCCCCTTAGAAGAGTGGTGGAGGTCGCAGTGGAATAAAAAGACAATATCAATTCCCCATGGAAAAGATGTGGAGGTCGCAGTGGAATAAAAAGACAATATCAATGCCTCGTGGAAGAGACTTGGAGGTCACAGTAGCTTAACAAGATGGTTTTAATGCCCCTTGGAAGAGAGGTGGAGGTTGCAGTGGAATAAAAAGACAATATCAATGCCCCTTGGAAGAGTGGTGGAGGTTACAGTGGAATAAAAAGACAATATCAATGACCATTGGAAGAGTGGAGGAGGTTTCAGTGGAATAAAAAGAAAATATTAATGCCTCATGGAAGAGTGTTGGAGGTCGCAGTAAAATAAAAAGACAATATCAATGCCCCTTGGAAGAGTGGTGGAAGTTACAGTGGAATAAAAAGACTATATCAATGCCCCTTGGAATAGCTGTGGAGTTCACAGTGGTTTAACCAGAAGGTTTTAAGGCACCGTGGAATAGACGTGGAGGTCACATTAGCTAAACAAGACGGTTTTAATGCTTCTTGGAAGAGTGATGGAGGTCGCAGTGGATTAAAAAGACAAAATCAATGCCCCTTGCAAGAGTGGTGGAGGTTACAGTGGAATAAAAAGACAATATCAATGCCTTTTGCAAGAGCTGAGGAGTTCAGAGTGGTTTAAATTGACGGTTTTAATGCCCCTTGGAAAAGAAGTGGAGGTTACAGTTGAATAAAAAGACAATATCAATGACCCTTGGAAGAGTGATGGAGGTTACCGTGGTATAAAAAGACAATATCAATGCCCCTTGGAATAGTGGTGGAGGTTACAGTTAAATAAAAAGACAATATCAATGCCACGTGGAAGAGATGTGGAGGTCACAATAGCTTAGCAAGACGGTTTTAGTGCCCCTTGGAAGAGTGGTGGAGGTCGGAGTGGATTAAAAAGACAATATCAATGAGCCTTGGAAGAGTGGTGGAGGTCGCAGTGGAATAAAAAGACATTATCAATGCCCCTTGGAAGAGTGGTGGAGGTTAGAGTGGAATAAAAAGACAATTTCAATGCCCTGTGGAAGAGACGTGGAGGTCACACTAGCTTAACAAGACGGTTTTAATGCCTCTTGGAGGACTGGTGGAGGTCGCAGTGGAATAAAAAGACAATATCAAAGTCCCCTGGAAGAGTGGTGGAGGTTACAGAGGAATAAAAAGACAATAATAATGCCGCTTGGAAGAGCTATGGAGTTCAGAGTGGTATAACCAGACTGTTTTAACGCTCCTTGGAAGAGACATGGAGGTAACAGTAACTTAACAAGACGGTTTTAATGCCCCTTGGAGGAGTGGTGGAGGTCGCAGTGGAATAAAAAAACAATATCAATGCCCCTTGGAAGATTGGTGGAGGTTACAGTGAAATAAAAAGACAATATCAATGCCCCGTGGAATAGATGTGGAGGTCACTGTAGCTTAACAATATGGTGTTAATGCCCCTTGGAAGAGTGGTGGAGGTCGCAGTGGAATAAAAAGACAATGTCAATGCCCCTTGGAAGAGTGGTGGAGGTTAGAGTGGAATAAAAAGACAATACAAATGCCCCTTGGAAGAGCTGTGAAGTTCAGAGTGGTTTAACCAGATGGTTTTAATGCCCCTTGGAAGAAAAATCGACGTCACAGTAGCATAACAAGACGGTTTTAATTCCCCTTGGAAGAGTGGTGGAGTTCGTAGTGGAATAAAAAGACAATATCAATGCCCCTTGGAAGAGTGGTGGAGGTTACAGTTGAATAAAAAGACAATATCAATGCCCCTTGGAAGAGTGATGGAGGTTACAGTGGAATAAAAAGACAATATCAATGCACCTTTGAACAGTGGTGGAGGTTACAGTTAAATAAAAAGACAATATCAATGCCCCGTGGAAGGGACGTGGAGGTCACAGTAGCTTAACAATACGATTTTAATGCCCCTTGGAAGAGTGGTGGAGGTCGCAGTCGATTAAAAAGACAATATCAATGCCACTTGGAAGAGTGGTGAAGGTCCCAGTGGAATAAAAAGACAATATCAATGCCCCTTGGAAGAGTGGTGGAGGTTACAGTGGAATAAAAAGACCATATCAATGCCCAGTGAAAGAGACGTGGAGGTCACAGTAGCTTAACAAGACGGTTTTAATGCCCCTTGGAAGAGAGGTGGAAGTTGCAGTGGAATAAAAAGACAATATCAATGCCCCTTGGAAGAGTGCTGGAGGTTACATTGGAATAAAAAGACAATATCAATGCCTCTTGCAAAAGCTGTGGAGTTCAGAGTGGTTTAAATTGACTGTTTTAATGCCCCGTGGAATTGACGTGGAGGTCAAAGTAGCTTAACAACACGGTTTTAATGGCCCTTGGAAGAGTGGTAGAGGTCGCATTTGATTAAAAAGACAGTATAAATGCCCCTTAGAAGAGTGGTGGAGGTTGCAGTGGAATAAAAAGAAAATATCAATGCCCCTTGGAAGAGTAGTGGTGGTCGCAGTGGAACAAAAAAACAATATCAATGCCCCTTGGAAGAGTGGTGGAGGAAACAGTGGATTAAAAAGACAATATCAATGCCCCTTGGAAGAGCAGTGGAGTTTAGGGTAGATAAACCAGACGGTTTTAATGCCCATTGGATGTGACGTGGAGGTCACAGTAGCTTAAAAAGACAATGTCAATGCCCCTTGGAAGAGTGGTGGAGGTTAGGGTGGAATGAAAAGACAATACAAATGCCCCTTGGAAGAGCTGTGGAGTTCAGTGTGGTTTAACAAGATGGTTTTAACGCCCCTTGGAAGAGAAGTCGACGTCACAGTAGCATAACAAGACGGTTTTAATGCCCCTTGGAAGAGTGGTGGAGTTCGCAGTGGATTAAAAAGACAATATCAATGTCCCTTGGAAGAGTGGTGGAGGTCGCAGAGGAATAAAAAGACAATAGCAATGCCCGTGGAAGGGACGTGGAGCTCACAGTAGCTTAACAAGACGGTTTTAATGTCCCTTGGAAGAGAGGTGGAGGTTGCAGGGGATTAAAAAGGCAATAACAATGCCCATTGGAAGAGTGGTGGAGGTCGCAGTTGAATAAAAAGACAAAATCAATGCCCCTTGGAATAGTGGTGGAGGTTACAGTGGAAGAAAAAGAAAATTTCAATGCCCCTTCGAAGAGCTGTGGAGTTCACAGTGGTTTAACCAGATGGTTTTAATGCCCCTTGGAAGAGACATGGAGGTCATAGTAGCTTAACAAGACTGTTTTAATGCCCCTTGGAAGAGTGGTGGAGGTCGCAGTGGAATAAAAAGACAATATCAATGCACCGTGGAATTGACGTGGATGTCAAAGTAGGTTAACAAGACGGTTTTCATGCCCCTTTGAAGAGTGCTGGAGGTCGCAGTTGATTAAGAAGACAATATAAATGCCCCTTGTAAGATTGGTGGAGGTCGCAGTGGAAAAAAAGACAATATCAATGCCCCTTGGAAGAGTAGCGGAGGTCGCAGTGGAATAAAAAGACAATATCAATGCTCCGTGGAAGAAAAGTGGAGGTCACAGTAGCTTAACAAGATGGTTTTAATGCCCTTTGGAAGAGTGGTGGAGGTTGCAGTGGATTAAAAAGACAATATCAGTGCCCTTTGGAAGAGTGGTGGAGGTTGCAGTGGAATAAAAATACAATATCAATGCCCCTTGGTTGAGTGGTGGAGGTTACAGTGGAAATTAAAGACAATATCAATGCCCCGTGGAAGAGATGTGGAGGTCACTGTAGCTTAACAAGACAGTTTTAATGCCCCTTGGAAGAATGGTGGAGATCGCAGTGGAATAAAAAGACAATATCAATTCCCCTTGGAAGAGATGTGGAGGTCGCAGTGGAATAAAAAGACAATATCAATGCCTCGTGGAAGAGACTTGGAGGTCACAGTAGCTTAACAAGATGGTTTTAATGCCCCTTGGAAGAGAGGTGGAGGTCGCAGTGGAATAAAAAGGCAATATCAATGCCCCTTGGAAGAGTGGTGGAGGTTACAGTGGAATAAAAAGACAATATCAATGACCCTTGGAAGAGTGGTGGAGGTCGCAGTGGAATAAAAAGACAATATTAATGCCCCTTGGAAAAGTGGTGGAGGTCGCAGTAAAATAAAAAGACAATATCAATGCCCCTTGGAAGAGTGGTGAAGGTCCCAGTGTAATAAAAAGACAATATCAATGCCCCTTGGAAGAGCTGTGGAGTTCACAGTGGTTTAACAAGAAGGTTTTAAGGCACTGTGGAATAGACGTGGAGGTCAAAGTAGCTAAACAAAACGGTTTTAATGCTTCTTGGAAGAGTGATGGAGGTCGCAGTGGATTAAAAAGACAAAATCAATGCCCCTTGGAAGAGTGGTGGAAGTTACAGTGGAATAAAAAGACAATATCAATGCCTCTTGCAAGAGCTGTGGAGTTCAGAGTGGTTTAAATTGACGGTTTTAATGCCCCTTGGAAGAGACGTGGAGGTCACAGTAGCTTAACAAGACGGTTTTAATGCCCCTTGGAGGAGTGGTGGAGGTTACAGTCGAATAAAAAGACAATATCAATGTTTCTTGGAATAGCTGTGGAGTTCAGAGTGATTTAACCACACGGTTTTAATGCCCCTTGGAAGAGACGTGGAGGTCACAGTAGCTTTTCAAAACTGTTTTAATGCCCCTTGGAAGAGTGGTGGAGGTTGCAGGGGATTAAAAAGACAATATCAATGCCCCTTAGAAGAGTGGTGGAGGTCGCAGTGGAATAAAAAGACAATATCAATTCCACTTGGAAGAGATGTGGAGGTCGCAGTGGAATAAAAAGACCATATCAGAGCCTCGTGGAAGAGACTTGGAGGTCACAGTAGCTTAACAAGACTGTTTTAATGCCTCGTGGAAGAGTAGTGGAGGTCGCAGTGGATTAAGAAGACAATATCAATGCCCCTTAGAAGAGAGGTGGAAGTCGCAGTGGAATAAAAAGACAATATCAATACCCCTTTGAAGAGTCGTGGAGGATACAGTGGAATAAAAAGACAATATCAATGCACCGTGGAAGAGACATAGACGTTACAGTAGCTAAACAAGATGTTTTTAATGCACTTTGGGAGAGTGGTGGAAGTCGTAGTTGAATAAAAAGACAATATCAATGCCCCTTGAAAGAGTGCTGTAGGTTACAGTGGAATAAAAAGACAATATCAATGCCTCTTGCAAGAGCTGTGGAGTTCAGATTGGTTTAAATTGATGGTTTTAATGCACCTTGGAAGAGACGTGGAGGTCACAGTAGCTTAACAATACAATTTTAATGCCCCTTGGAAGAGTGGTGGAGGTCGCAGTGGATTAAAAAGACAATATCAATGCCACTTGGAAGAGTGGTGAAATTCCCAGTGGAATAAAAAGACAATATCAATGCCCCTTGGAAGAGTGGTGGAGGTTACAGTGGAATAAAAAGACCATATCAATGCCCAGGGAAAGAGACGAGGAGGTCACAGTAGCTTAACAAGACGGTTTTAATGCCCCTTGGAAGAGAGGTGGAAGTTGCAGTGGAATAAAAAGACAATATCAATGCCCCTTGGAAGAGTGCTGGAGGTTACATTGGAATAAAAAGACAATATCAATGCCTCTTGCAAAAGCTGTGGAGTTCAGAGTGGTTTAAATTGACTGTTTTAATGCCCCGTGGAATTGACGTGGAGGTCAAAGTAGCTTAACAACACGGTTTTAATGGCCCTTGGAAGAGTAGTAGAGGTCGCATTTGTTTAAAAAGACAGTATAAATGCCCCTTAGAAGAGTGGTGAAGGTTGCAGTGGAATAAAAAGAAAATATCAATGCCCCTTGGAAGAGTAGTGGTGGTCGCAGTGGAACAAAAAAACAATATCAATGCCCCTTGGAAGAGTGGTGGAGGAAACAGTGGATTAAAAAGACAATATCAATGCCCCTTGGAAGAGCAGTGGAGTTTAGGGTAGTTAAACCAGACGGTTTTAATGCCCATTGGAAGTGACGTGGAGGTCACAGTAGCTTAAAAAGACAATGTCAATGCCCCTTGGAAGAGTGGTGGAGGTTAGGGTGGAATAAAAAGACAATACAAATGCCCCTTGGAAGAGCTGTGGAGTTCAGTGTGGTTTAACAAGATGGTTTTAACGCCCCTTGGAAGAGAAGTCGACGTCACAGTAGCATAACAAGACGGTTTTAATGCCCCTTGGAAGAGTGGTGGAGTTCGCAGTGGATTAAAAAGACAATATCAATGTCCCTTGGAAGAGTGGTGGAGGTCGCAGAGGAATAAAAAGACAATATCAATGCCCGTGGAAGGGACGTGGAGCTCACAGTAGCTTAACAAGACGGTTTTAATGCCCCTTGGAAGAGAGTTGGAGGTTGCAGGGGATTAAAAAGGCAATAACAATGCCCATTGGAAGAGTGGTGGAGGTCGCAGTTGAATAAAAAGACAAAATCAATGCCCCTTGGAATAGTGGTGGAGGTTACAGTGGAAGAAAAAGAAAATTTCAATGCCCCTTCGAAGAGCTGTGGAGTTCACAGTGGTTTAACCAGATGGTTTTAATGCCCCTTGGAAGAGACATGGAGGTCACAGTAGCTTAACAAGACTGTTTTAATGCCCCTTGGAAGAGTGGTGGAGGTCGCAGTGGATTAAAAAGACTATATCAATGCCCCTTTGAAGACAGGTGGAAGTCGCAGTGGAAAAAAAGACAATGTCAATGAAACTTGGAAGAGTGGTGGAGGTTACAGTGGAATAAAAAAACAATATAAATGCCCTGTGGAATAGACATGGACTTGACAGTAGCTTAACAAGACGGCTTCAATGCCCCTTGGAAGATTGCTGGAGGTTACATTGGAATAAAAAGACAATATCAATGCCCCTTGCAAGAGCTGTGGAGCTCAGAGTGGTTTATATTGACGGTTTTAATGCGCCGTGGAATTGACGCGGAGGTCAAAGCAGCTTAACAACACGGTTTTAATGGCCCTTGAAAGAGTGGTGGAGGTCGCAGTTGATTAAAAAGACAATATAAATGCCCGTTAGAAGAGTGGTGGAGGTCGCAGTGGAATAAAAAGACAATATCAATGCCCCTTGGAAGAGTAGTTTAGGTCGCAGTGGAATAGAAAGACAATATCAATGCCTCGTGGAAGAGACTTGGAGGTCACAGTAGCTTAACAAGATGGTTTTAATGCCCCTTGGAAGAGAGGTGGAGGTTGCAGTGGAATAAAAAGACAATATCAATGCCCCTTGGAAAAGTGGTGGAGGTTACAGTGGAATAAAAAGACAATATCAATGACCATTGGAAGAGTGGAGGAGGTTTCAGTGGAATAAAAAGAAAATATTAATGCCTCATGGAAGAGTGTTGGAGGTCGCAGTAAAATAAAAAGACAATATCAATGCCCCTTGGAAGAGTGGTGGAAGTTACAGTGGAATAAAAAGACTATATCAAAGCCCCTTGGAATAGCTGTGGAGTTCACAGTGGTTTAACCAGAAGGTTTTAAGGCACCGTGGAATAGACGTGGAGGTCACATTAGCTAAACAAGACGGTTTTAATGCTTCTTGGAAGAGTGATGGAGGTCGCAGTGGATTAAAAAGACAAAATCAATGCCCCTTGCAAGAGTGGTGGAGGTTACAGTGGAATAAAAAGACAATATCAATGCCTTTTGCAAGAGCTGAGGAGTTCAGAGTGGTTTAAATTGACGGTTTTAATGCCCCTTGGAAAAGAAGTGGAGGTTACAGTTGAATAAAAAGACAATATCAATGACCCTTGGAAGAGTGATGGAGGTTACCGTGGTATAAAAAGACAATATCAATGCCCCTTGGAATAGTGGTGGAGGTTACAGTTAAATAAAAAGACAACATCAATGCCACGTGGAAGAGATGTGGAGGTCACAATAGCTTAGCAAGACGGTTCTAATGCCCCTTGGAAGAGTGGTGGAGGTCGGAGTGGATTAAAAAGACAATATCAATGAGCCTTGGAAGAGTGGTGGAGGATACAGTGGAATAAAAAGACAATATCAATGCCCCTTGGAAGATCTGTGGAGTTCAGATTGGTTTAACCATACTGTTTTAATGCCCCTTGGAAGAGACGTGGAGGTCACAGTAGCTTAACAAGATGGTTTTAATGCTACATGGAAGAGTGGTGGAGGTTGCAGTGGATTAAAAAGACAATATCAATGCCCCTTGGAAGAGTGGTGGAAGTTGCAGTGGAATAAAAAGACAATATCAATGCCCCGTGGAAGAGACGTGGAGGTCACAGTAGCTTAACAAGATGGTTTTAATGCCCTTTGAATGAATGGTGGAGGTCGCAGTGGATTAAAAAGACAATATCAATGCCCTTTGGAAGAGTGGTGGAGGTCGCAGTGGAATAAAAATACAATATCAATGCCCCTTGGTAGAGTGGTGGAGGTTACAGTGGAATTTAAATACAATATCAATGCCCCATGGAAGAGATGTGGAAGTCACTGTAGCTTAAAAAGACAGTTTTAATGCCCCTTGGAAGAATGGTGGAGGTCGCAGTGGAATAAAAAGACAATGTCAATGCCCCTTGGAAGAGTGGTGGAGGTTAGAGTGGAATAAAAAGACAATACCAATGCCCCTTGGAAGAGCTGTGGAGTTCAGAGTGGTTTAACCAGACGGTTTTAATGCCCATTGGAAGTGACGTGGAGGTCACAGTAGCTTAAAAAGACGTTTTTAATGCCCCCTGGAAAAGTGGTGGAGGTCGCAGTGGATTAAAAAGACAATATCAATGCCCCTTGGAAGAGTGGTGGAGGTGGCAGTGGAATGAAAACACAATATCAATGCCCCTTGGAAGAATGATGGAGGTCGCAGTGGATTAAAAAGACAATATCAATGTCCCTTGGAAGACTGGTGGAGTTGGCAGTGGAATAAAAAGACAGTATCAATGCCCCTTGGTAGAATGATGGAGGTCGCAGAGGAATAAAATGACAATGTCAATGCCCCTTGGAAGAGTGGTGGAGGTTAGAGTGGAATAAAAAGACAATACCAATGCCCCTTGGAAGAGCTGTGGAGTTCAGAGTGGTTTAACCAGATGGTTTTATTGCCCCTTGGAAGAGACGTGGAGGTCACAGTAGATTAACAAGACGGTTTTAATGCCCCTTGGAAAAGTGGTGGAGGTCACAGAGGATTAAAAAGACAATATCAATGCCCCGTGGAAGACACGTGGAGGTCACAGTAGCTTAACAAGACAGATTTAATGCCCCTTGGAAGAGTGTTGGAGGTCGCAGTGGAATAAAAAGACAATATCAATGCCCCTTGAAAGAGTGGTGGAGGTTACAGTGAAATAAAAAGACAATATCAATGCCTCTTGAAAGAGCTATGGAGTTCAGAGTTGTTTAACCAGATGGTTTTAATGCCCCTTGGAAGAGTGGTAAATGTCGCAGTGCATTAAAAAGACAATATCAATACCCCTTGGAAGAATGGTGGAGGTTACAGTGGAATAAAAAGACAATATCAATGCCACTTGGAAGAGCTGTGGAGTTCAGAGTGGTTTAAATTGACGGTTTTAATGCAACTTGGAAGAGACGTGGAGGTCACAGTAGTTTAACGATACGGTTTTAATGCCCCTTGGAAGAGTGGTGGAGGTCACAGTGGATTAAGAAGACAATAACAATGCCACTTGGAAGAGTGATGAAGGTCCCAGTGGAATAAAAAGACATTATTAATGCCCCTTGGAAGAGTGGTGGAGGTTACAGTGGAATAAAAAGACAATATCAAAGCCCAGTGAAAGAGACGTGGAGGTCACAGTAGCTTAACAAGACGGTTTTAATGCCCCTTGGAAGAGAGGTGGAAGTTGCAGTGGAATAAAAAGACAATATCAATGCCCCTTGGAATAGTGCTGGAGGATACATTGGAAAAAAAAGACAATATCAATGCCCCTTGCAAGAGCTGTGGAGCTCAGAGTGGTTTACATTGATGGTTTTAATACCCCTTGGAAGGGACGTGGTGTTGACAGTAGCTTAACAAGATGGTTTTAATGCCCCTTGGAAAAGTGGTGGAGGTCGCAGTTGATTAAAAAGACAATATGAATGCCCCTTGGAAGAGTGGTGGAGGTTGCAGTGGAATAAAAAGACAATATCAATGCCGCTTGGAAGAGTGGTGAAGGTTACAGTTGAATAAAAAGACAATATCAATGCCCCTTGGAAGAGTGATGGAGGTTACAGTGGAATAAAAAGACAATATCAATGCCCCTTGGAACAGTTGTGGAGGTTACAGATAAAATAAAGACAATATCAATGCCCCGTGGAAGAGATGTGGAGGTCACAATAGCTTAACAAGAAGGTTTTAATGCCCCTTGGAAGAGTGGTGGAGGTCGCAGTGGATTAAAAAGACAATATCAATGACCCTTGGAAGAGTGGTGGAGGTCGCAGTGGAATAAAAAGACATTATAAATGCCACTTGGAAGAGTGGTGGAGGTCGCAGTGGAATAAAAAGACAATATCAATGCCCCTTGGACGAGTGGTGGAGGTTACAGTGGAATAAAAAGACAATTTCAATGCACCGCGGAAGAGACGCGGAGGTCACAGTAGCTTATCAAGACGGTTTTAATGCCTCTTGGAGGACTGGTGGAGGTCTCAGTGGAATAAAATGACAATATCAATGCCCCTTGGAAGAGTGGTGGAGGTTACATTGGATTAAAAAGACAATAATAATTCCTCTTGGAAGAGCTGTGGAGTTCAGAGTGGTTTAACCAGATGGTTTTAATGCCCATTGGAAGAGATGTGGAGGTCATAGTAGCTTAACAAGACTGTTTTATTGCCTCTTGGAAGAGTGGTGGAGGTCGCAGTGGATTAAAAAGACAATATCAATGCCCCTTAGAAGAGAGGTGGAAGTCACAATGGAATAAAAAGACAATATCAATGCCCCGTGGAATAGACATGGACGTTACAGTAGCTAAACAAGATGTTTTTAATGCACCTTGGGAGAGTGGTGGAAGTCGTAGTGGAATAAAAAGACAATATTATTGCCCCGTGAAAGAGTGCTGTAGGTTACAGTAGAGTAAAAAGACAATATCAATGCCTCTTGCAAGAGCTGTGGAGTTCAGAGTGGTTTAAATTGACGGTTTTAATGCCCCTTGGAAGGTACGTGGAGGTGACAGTAGCTTAACAAGACGGTTTTAATGCCGCTTGGAAAAGTAGTGGAGGTCGCAGTGGATTAAAAAGACAATATGAATGCCCTTTGGAAGAGTGGTGGAGGTTACAGTGGAATAAAAAGACAATATCAATGCCCCTTGTAAGAGTGGTGAAGGTTACAGTTGAATAAAAAGACAATATCAATGCTGCTTGGAAGTGTGATGGAGGTTAGAGTGGAATAAAAAGACAATATCAATGCCCCTTGGAACAGTGGTGGAGGTTACAGTTAAAAGAAAGACAATATCAATGCCCCGTGGAAGAGATGTGGAGGTCACAATAGCTTAACAAGAAGGTTTTAATGCCCCTTGGAAGAGTGGTGGAGGTCGCAGTGGATTAAAAAGACAATATCAATGAGCCTTGGAAGAGTGGTGGAGGTCGCAGTGGAATAAAAAGACATTATAAATGCCACTTGGAAGAGTGGTGGAGGTCGCAGTGGAATAAAAAGACAATATCAATGCCCCTTGGACGAGTGGTGGAGGTTACAGTGGAATAAAAAGACTGTTTTAATGCCCCGTTGAAGAGACGTGGAGGTCACAGTAGGTTAACAAGACGGTTTTAATGCCTCTTGGAGGACTGGTGGAGGTCGCAGTGGAATAAAATGACAATATCAATGCCCCTTTGAAGAGTGGTGGAGGTTACAGTGGAATAAAAAGACAATAATAATGCCCCTTGGAAGAGCTGAGGAGTTCAGAGAGGTATAACCATACGGTTTTAACGCTCCTTGGAAGAAACGTGGAGGTCACAGTAACTTAACAAGATGGTTTTAATGCCCCTTGGAAGAGTAGTGGAGGTCGCAGTGGAATAAAAAAACAATATCAATGCCCCTTGGAAGATTGGTGGAGGTTACAGTGGAATAAAAAGACAATATCAATGCCCCGTGGAAGAGATGTGGAGGTCACTGTACCTTAACAATATGGTTTTAATGCCCCTTGGAAGAGTGGTGGAGGTTGCAGGCGATTAAAAAGACAATAACAATGCCCCTGGGAAAAGTGGTGGAGGTCGCAGTGGATTAAAAAGACAATATGAATGCCCCTTGGAAGAGTGGTGGAGGTTACAGTGGAATAAAAAGACAATATCAATGCCCCTTGGAAGAGTGGTGAAGGTTACAGTTGAATAAAAAGACAATATCAATGCCCCTTGGAACAGTGGTGGAGGTTACAGTTAAAAGAAAGACAATATCAATGCCCCGTGGAAGAGATGTGGAGGTCTCAATGTCTTAACAAGACTGTTTTAATGCCCCTTGGAAGAGTTGTGGAGGTCGCAGTGGATTAAGAAGACAATATCAATGAGCCTTGGAAGAGTGGTGGAGGTCGCAGTGGAATAAAAAGACATTATAAATGCGCCTTGGAAGAGTGGTGGAGGTCGCAGTGGAATAAAAAGACAATATCAATGCCCCTTAGACGAGTGGTGGAGCTTACATTGGAATAAAAAGACAGTTTCAATGCCCTGTTGAAGAGACGTGGAGGTCACAGTAGCTTAACAAGACGGTTTTAATGCCTCTTGGAGGACTGGTGGAGGTCGCAGTGGAATAAAATGACAATATCAATGCCCCTTGGAAGAGTGGTGGAGGTTACAGTGGAATAAAAAGACAATAATCATGCCCCTTGGAAGAGCTGTGGAGTTCAGAGTGGTATAAACATACAATTTTTAACGCTCCTTGGAAGAGACCTGGAGGTCACTGTAACCTAACAAGACGGTTTTAATGCCCCTTGGAAGAGTGTTGGAGATCGTTGTGGATTAAAAAGACAATATCAATGTCCCTTGGAAGATTGGTGGAGGTTACAGTGGAATAAAAAGACAATATCAATGCCCCGTGGAAGAGATGTGGAGGTCACTGTACCTTAACAATATGGTTTTAATGCCCCTTGGAAGAGTGGTGGAGGTTGCAGGCGATTAAAAAGACAATAACAATGCCCCTGGGAAAAGTGGTGGAGGTCGCAGTGGATTAAAAAGACAATATGAATGCCCCTTGGAAGAGTGGTGGAGGTTACAGTGGAATAAAAAGACAATATCAATGCCCCTTGGAAGAGTGGTGAAGGTTACAGTTGAATAAAAAGACAATATCAATGCCCCTTGGAACAGTGGTGGAGGTTACAGTTAAAAGAAAGACAATATCAATGCCCCGTGGAAGAGATGTGGAGGTCACAATAGCTTAACAAGACTGTTTTAATGCCCCTTGGAAGAGTTGTGGAGGTCGCAGTGGATTAAGAAGACAATATCAATGAGCCTTGGAAGAGTGGTGGAGGTCGCAGTGGAATAAAAAGACATTATAAATGCGCCTTGGAAGAGTGGTGGAGGTCGCAGTGGAATAAAAAGACAATATCAATGCCCCTTAGACGAGTGGTGGAGCTTACAGTGGAATAAAAAGACAGTTTCAATGCCCTGTTGAAGAGACGTGGAGGTCACAGTAGCTTAACAAGACGGTTTTAATGCCTCTTGGAGGACTGGTGGAGGTCGCAGTGGAATAAAATGACAATATCAATGCCCCTTGGAAGAGTGGTGGAGGTTACAGTGGAATAAAAAGACAATAATCATGCCCCTTGGAAGAGCTGTGGAGTTCAGAGTGGTATAAACATACAATTTTTAACGCTCCTTGGAAGAGACCTGGAGGTCACAGTAACCTAACAAGACGGTTTTAATGCCCCTTGGAAGAGTGTTGGAGATCGTTGTGGATTAAAAAGACAATATCAATGTCCCTTGGAAGATTGGTGGAGGTTACAGTGGAATAAAAAGACAATATCAATGCCCCGTGGAAGAGATGTGGAGGTCACTGTAGCTTAACAATATGGTTTTAATGCCCCTTGGAAGAGTAGTGGAGGTCGCAGTGGAATAAAAAGACAATGTCAATGCCCCTTGGAAGAGTGGAGGAGGTTAGACTGGAATAAAAAGACAATACAAATGCCCCTTGGAAGAGCTGTGGAGTTCAGAGTGGTTTAACCATACGGTTTTAATGACCCTTGGAAGAGACGTGGAGGTCACAGTAGCTTAACAAGATGGCATTAATGCCACATGGAAGAGTGGTGGAGGTTGCAGTGGATTAAAAAGACAATATCAATGCCCCTTGGAAGAGTGGTGGAGGTCGCAGTGGAATAAAAAGACAATATCAATGCCCCGTGGAAGAGACGTGGAGGTCACAGTAGCTTAAGAAGATGGTTTTAATGCCCTTTGGAAGAATGGTGGAGGTCGCAGTGGATTAAAAAGACAATATCAATGCCCTTTGGAAGAGTGGTGTAGGTCGCAGTGGAATAAAAATACAATATCAATTCCCCGTGGAAGAGATGTGGAGGTCACTGTAGCTTAACAAGACAGTTTTAATGCCCCTTGGAAGAATGGTGGAGGTCGCAGTGTAATAAAAAGACAATGTCAATTCCCCTTGGAAGAGTGGTGGAGGTTAGAGTGGAATAAAAATACAATACCAATGCCCCTTGGAAGAGCTGTGGAGTTCAGAGTGGTTTAACCAGACGGTTTTAATGCCCATTGGAAGTAACGTGGAGGTCACAGTAGCTTAAAAAGACATTTTTAATGCCCCTTGGAAAAGTGGTGGATGTCGCAGTGGATTAAAAAGACAATATCAATGTCCCTTGGAAGAGTGGTGGAGGTGGCAGTGAAATAAAAAGACAATATCAATGCCCCTTGGTAGAATGATGGAGGTCGCAGAGGAATAAAATGACAATGTAAATGCCCCTTGGAAGAGTGGTGGAGGTTAGAGTGGAATAAAAAGACAATACCAATGACCCTTGGAAGAGCTGTGGAGTTCAGAGTGGTTTAACCAGATGGTTTTATTGCCCCTTGGGAAAGACGTGGAGATCATAGTAGATTAACAAGACGGTTTTAATGCCCCTTGGAAAAGTGGTGGAGGTCACAGAGGATTAAAAAGACAATATCAATGCCCCGTGGAAGACACGTGGAGGTCACAGTAGCTTAACAGACAGTTTTAATGCCCCTTGGAAGAGTGGTGGATGTCGCAGTGCATTAAAAAGACAATATCAATACCCCTTGGAAGAATGGTGGAGGTTACAGTGGAATAAAAAGACAATATCAATGCCACTTGGAAGAGCTGTGGAGTTCAGAGTGGTTTAAATTGACGGTTTTAATGCACCTTGGAAGAGACGTGGAGGTCACAGTAGTTTAACAATACGGTTTTAATGCCCCGTGGAAGAGTGGTGGAGGTCGCAGTGGATTGAAAAGACAATAACAATGCCACTTGTAATAGTGGTGAAGGTCCCAGTGGAATAAAAAGACAATATCAATGCCCCTTGGAAGAGTGGTGGAGGTTACAGTGGAATAAAAAGACAATATCAATGCCCCGTGAAAGGGACGTGGAGGTCACAGTAGCTTAACAAGACGGTTTTAATGCCCCTTGGAAGAGAGGTGGAAGCTGCAGTGGAATAAAAAGACAATATCAATGCCCCTTGGAATAGTTCTGGAGGTTACATTGGAAAAAAAAGACAATATCAATGTCCCTTGCAAGAGCTGTGGAGCTCAGAGTGGTTTAAATTGACGGTTTTAATGCCCCTTGGAAGGGAGGTGGAGGTGACAATAGCTTAACAAGACGGTTTTAATGCCCCTTGGAAAAGTGGTAGAGTTCGCAGTTGATTAAAAAGACAATATGAATGCCCCTTGGAAGAGTGGTGGAGGTTACAGTGGAATAAAAAGACAATATCAATGCCCCTTGGAAGAGTGGTGAAGGTTACAGTTGAATACAAAGACAATATCAATGCCCCTTGGAAGAGTGATGGAGGTTACAGTGGAATAAAAAGACAATATCAATGCCCCTTGGAACAGTTGTGGAGGTTACAGTTAAAATAAAGACAATATCAATGCCCCGTGGAAGAGATGTGGAGGTCACAATAGATTAACAAGATGGTTTTAATGCCCCTTGGAAGAGTGGTGGAGGTCGCAGTGGATTAAAAAGACAATATCAAAGAGCCTTGGAAGTGTGGTGTAGGTCGCAGTGGAATAAAATGACATTATAAATGCCCCTTGGAAGAGTGGTGGAGGTTGCAGTGGAATAAAAAGACAAAATCAATGGCCCTTGGACGAGTGTTGGAGGTTACAGTGGAATAAAAAGACAATTTCAATGCCCCGTGGAACTCTCGTGGAGGTCACAGTAGCTTATCAAGACGGTTTTAATGCCTCTTGGAGGACTGGTGGAGGTCTCAGTGGAATAAAATGACAATATCAATGCCCCTTGGAAGAGTGGTGGAGGTTACAGTGGAATAAAAAGACAATAATAATGCCCCTTGGAAGAGCTGTGGAGTTCAGAGTGGTATAACCAGACGATTTTAACGATCCTTGGAAGAGACGTGGAGGTCACAGTAACTTAACAAGATGGTTTTAATACCCCTTGGAAGAGTGGTGGAGGTCGAAGTGGATTAAAAAGACAATGTCAATGCTCCTTGAAGGAGTGGTTGTAGTCTCAGTGGAATAAAAAGACAATATCAATGCACCTTGGAAGAGTGTTGGAAGTTCCAGTGGAATAAAAAGACAAAATGAATGCCCTGTGGAAGAGACATGGAGGTCACAGTAGCTTAACAAGACTGTTTTAATGCACCTTTGAAGAGTGGTGGAGGTCGCAGAGGAATAAAAAGACAATATCAATGCCCCTTGGAAGAGTGGTGGAGGTTACAGTGGAATATAAAGACAATATCAATGCCCCTTGGAAGTTCTGTGGAGTTCAGATTGGTTTAACCATACGGTTTTAATGCCCATTGGAAGAGACATGGAGGTCACAGTAGCTTAACAAGATGGTTTTAATGCCACATGGAAGAGTGGTGGAGGTTGCAGTGGATTAAAAAGACAATATCAATAGCCCGAGGAAGAGTGGTGGAGGTCGCAGTGGAATAAAAAGACAATATCAATGCCCCGTGGAAGAGACGTGGAGGTCACAGTAGCTTAAGAAGATGTTTTTAATGCCCTTTGAAAGAGTGGTGGAGGTCGCAGTGGATTAAAAAGACAATATCAATGCCCATTGGAAAGTGGTGGAGGTCGCAGTGGAATAAAAATACATTATCAATGCCCCTTGGTAGAGTGGTGGAGGTTACAATGGAATTTAAATACAATATCAATGCCCCGTGGAAGAGATGTGGAGGTCACTGTAGCTTAACAAGACAGTTTTAATGCCCCTTGGAAGAATGGTGGAGGTCGTAGTGGAATAAAAAGACAATGTCAATGTCCCTTGGAAGAGTGGTGGAGGTTAGAGTGGAATAAAAAGACAATACCAATGCCCATTGGAAGAGCTGTGGAGTTCAGAGTGGTTTAAACAGACGCTTTTAATGCCCATTGGAAGTGACGTGGAGGTCACAGTAGCTTAAAAAGACATTTTTAATGCCCCTTGGAAAAGTGGTGGAGGTCGCAGTGGATTAAAAAGACAATATCAATGACCCTTGGAAGAGGGGTGGAGGTCGCAGTGGATTAAAAAGACAATATCAATGACCCTTGGAAGAGGGGTGGAGGTGGCAGTGGAATAAAAAGACAATATCAATGCCCCTTGGAAGAATGATGGAGGTCGCAGTGGAATAAAAAGACAACATCAATGCCCCTTGGTAGAGTGGTGGAGGTTACAGTGGAATTTAAATACAATATCAATGCCCCGTGGAAGAGATGTGGAGGTCACTGTAGCTTAAAAAGACTGTTTTAATGCCCCTTGGAAGAATGGTGGAGGTCGCAGTGGAATAAAAAGACAATGCCAATGCCCCTTGGAAGAGTGGTGGAGGATAGAGTGGAATAAAAAAACAATACCAATGCCCCTTGGAAGAGCTGTGGAGCTCAGAGTGCTTTAACCAGACTGTTTTAATGCCCATTGGAAGTGACGTGGAGGTCACAGTAGCTTAAAAAGACGTTTTCAATGCCCCTTGGAAAAGTGGTGGATGTCGCAGTGGATTAAAAAGACAATATCAATGCCCCTTGGAAGAGTGGTGGAGGTGGCAGTGGAATAAAAAGACTATATCAATGCCCCTTGGAAGAATGATGGAGGTCGCAGTGGAATAAAAAGACAATGTCAATGCCCCTTGGAAGATGGGTGGAGGTTAGAGTGGAATAAAAAGACAATACCAATGCCCCTTGAAAGAGCTGTGGAGTTCAGAGTGGTTTAACCAGATGGTTTTATTGCCCCTTGGAAGAGACGTGGAGGTCACAGTAGATTAACAAGACGGTTTTAATGCCCCTTGGAAAAGTGGTGGAGATCACAGAGGATTAAAAAGACAATATCAATGCCCAGTGGAAGACACGTGGAGGTCACAGTAGCTTAACAAGACAGTTTTAATTCCCCTTGGAAGAGTGGTGGAGGTCGCAGTGGAATAAAAAGACAATATCAATGCCACTTGTAAGAGTGGTGAAGGTCCCAGTGGAATAAAAAGACAATATCAATGCCCCTTGGAAGAGTGGTGGAGGTTACAGTGGAATAAAAAGACAATATCAATGCCCCGTGAAAGGGACGTGGAGGTCACAGTAGCTTAACAAGACGGTTTTAATGCCCCTTGGAAGAGAGGTGGAAGCTGCAGTGGAATAAAAAGACAATATCAATGCCCCTTGGAATAGTTCTGGAGGTTACATTGGAAAAAAAAGACAATATCAATGTCCCTTGCAAGAGCTGTGGAGCTCAGAGTGGTTTAAATTGACGGTTTTAATGCCCCTTGGAAGGGAGGTGGAGGTGACAATAGCTTAACAAGACGGTTTTAATGCCCCTTGGAAAAGTGGTAGAGTTCGCAGTTGATTAAAAAGACAATATGAATGCCCCTTGGAAGAGTGGTGGAGGTTACAGTGGAATAAAAAGACAATATCAATGCCCCTTGGAAGAGTGGTGAAGGTTACAGTTGAATAAAAAGACAATATCAATGCCCCTTGGAAGAGTGATGGAGGTTACAGTGGAATAAAAAGACAATATCAATGCCCCTTGGAACAGTTGTGGAGGTTACAGTTAAAATAAAGACAATATCAATGCCCCGTGGAAGAGATGTGGAGGTCACAATAGATTAACAAGATGGTTTTAATGCCCCTTGGAAGAGTGGTGGAGGTCGCAGTGGATTAAAAAGACAATATCAAAGAGCCTTGGAAGTGTGGTGGAGGTCGCAGTGGAATAAAATGACATTATAAATGCCCCTTGGAAGAGTGGTGGAGGTTGCAGTGGAATAAAAAGACAAAATCAATGGCCCTTGGACGAGTGTTGGAGGTTACAGTGGAATAAAAAGACAATTTCAATGCCCCGTGGAACTCTCGTGGAGGTCACAGTAGCTTATCAAGACGGTTTTAATGCCTCTTGGAGGACTGGTAGAGGTCTCAGTGGAATAAAATGACAATATCAATGCCCCTTGGAAGAGTGGTGGAGGTTACAGTGGAATAAAAAGACAATAATAATGCCCCTTGGAAGAGCTGTGGAGTTCAGAGTGGTATAACCAGACGGTTTTAACGATCCTTGGAAGAGACGTGGAGGTCACAGTAACTTAACAAGATGGTTTTAATACCCCTTGGAAGAGTGGTGGAGGTCGAAGTGGATTAAAAAGACAATGTCAATGCTCCTTGAAGGAGTGGTTGTAGTCTCAGTGGAATAAAAAGACAATATCAATGCACCTTGGAAGAGTGTTGGAAGTTCCAGTGGAATAAAAAGACAAAATCAATGCCCTGTGGAAGAGACATGGAGGTCACAGTAGCTTAACAAGACTGTTTTAATGCACCTTTGAAGAGTGGTGGAGGTCGCAGAGGAATAAAAAGACAATATCAATGCCCCTTGGAAGAGTGGTGGAGGTTACAGTGGAATAAAAAGACAATATCAATGCCCCTTGGAAGTTCTGTGGAGTTCAGATTGGTTTAACCATACGGTTTTAATGCCCATTGGAAGAGACATGGAGGTCACAGTAGCTTAACAAGATGGTTTTAATGCCACATGGAAGAGTGGTGGAGGTTGCAGTGGATTAAAAAGACAATATCAATAGCCCGAGGAAGAGTGGTGGAGGTCGCAGTGGAATAAAAAGACAATATCAATGCCCCGTGGAAGAGACGTGGAGGTCACAGTAGCTTAAGAAGATGTTTTTAATGCCCTTTGAAAGAGTGGTGGAGGTCGCAGTGGATTAAAAAGACAATATCAATGCCCATTGGAAAGTGGTGGAGGTCGCAGTGGAATAAAAATACATTATCAATGCCCCTTGGTAGAGTGGTGGAGGTTACAATGGAATTTAAATACAATATCAATGCCCCGTGGAAGAGATGTGGAGGTCACTGTAGCTTAACAAGACAGTTTTAATGCCCCTTGGAAGAATGGTGGAGGTCGTAGTGGAATAAAAAGACAATGTCAATGTCCCTTGGAAGAGTGGTGGAGGTTAGAGTGGAATAAAAAGACAATACCAATGCCCATTGGAAGAGCTGTGGAGTTCAGAGTGGTTTAAACAGACGCTTTTAATGCCCATTGGAAGTGACGTGGAGGTCACAGTAGCTTAAAAAGACATTTTTAATGCCCCTTGGAAAAGTGGTGGAGGTCGCAGTGGATTAAAAAGACAATATCAATGACCCTTGGAAGAGGGGTGGAGGTCGCAGTGGATTAAAAAGACAATATCAATGACCCTTGGAAGAGGGGTGGAGGTGGCAGTGGAATAAAAAGACAATATCAATGCCCCTTGGAAGAATGATGGAGGTCGCAGTGGAATAAAAAGACAACATCAATGCCCCTTGGTAGAGTGGTGGAGGTTACAGTGGAATTTAAATACAATATCAATGCCCCGTGGAAGAGATGTGGAGGTCACTGTAGCTTAAAAAGACTGTTTTAATGCCCCTTGGAAGAATGGTGGAGGTCGCAGTGGAATAAAAAGACAATGCCAATGCCTCTTGGAAGAGTGGTGGAGGATAGAGTGGAATAAAAAAACAATACCAATGCCCCTTGGAAGAGCTGTGGAGCTCAGAGTGCTTTAACCAGACTGTTTTAATGCCCATTGGAAGTGACGTGGAGGTCACAGTAGCTTAAAAAGACGTTTTCAATGCCCCTTGGAAAAGTGGTGGATGTCGCAGTGGATTAAAAAGACAATATCAATGCCCCTTGGAAGAGTGGTGGAGGTGGCAGTGGAATAAAAAGACAATATCAATGCCCCTTGGAAGAATGATGGAGGTCGCAGTGGAATAAAAAGACAATGTCAATGCCCCTTGGAAGATGGGTGGAGGTTAGAGTGGAATAAAAAGACAATACCAATGCCCCTTGAAAGAGCTGTGGAGTTCAGAGTGGTTTAACCAGATGGTTTTATTGCCCCTTGGAAGAGACGTGGAGGTCACAGTAGATTAACAAGACGGTTTTAATGCCCCTTGGAAAAGTGGTGGAGATCACAGAGGATTAAAAAGACAATATCAATGCCCAGTGGAAGACACGTGGAGGTCACAGTAGCTTAACAAGACAGTTTTAATTCCCCTTGGAAGAGTGGTGGAGGTCGCAGTGGAATAAAAAGACAATATCAATGCCCCTTGAAAGAGCTATGGAGTTCAGAATGGTTTAACCAGATAGTTTTAATGAAACTTGGAAGAGACGTGGAGGTCACAGTAGCTTAACAAGACTGTTTTATTACCTCTTGGAAGAGTGGTGGAGGTCGCAGTGGATTAAAAAGACAATATCAATGCCCCTTAGAAGAGAGGTGGAAGTCGCAGTGGAATAAAAAGACAGTATCAATGCCCCGTGGAATAGACATGGACGTTACAGTAGCTAAACAAGATGTTTTTAATGCACCTTGGGAGAGTGGTGGAAGTCATAGTGGAATAAAAAGACAATATTATTGCCCTTTGAAAGAGTTCTGTAGGTTACAGTGGAGTAAAAAGACAATATCAATGCCTCTTGCAAGAGCTGTGGAGTTCAGAGTGGTTTAAATTGACGGATTTAATGCACCTTGGAAGAGACGTGGAGGTCACAGTAGTTTAACAATACGGTTTTAATGCCCCTTGGAAGAGTGGTGGAGGTCGCAGTGGATTAAAAAGACAATAACAATGCCACTTGGAAGAGTGGTGAAGGTCCCAGTGGAATAAAAAGACAATATCAATGCCCCTTGGAAGAGTGGTGGAGGTTACAGTGGAATAAAAAGACAATATCAATGCCCCGTGAAAGAGACGTGGAGGTCACAGTAGCTTAACAAGACGGTTTTAATGCCCCTTGGAAGAGAGGTGGAAGTTGCAGTGGATTAAAAAGGCAATATCAATGCCCCTTGGAAGAGTGCTGGAGGTTACATTGGAAAAAAAAGACATTATCAATGCCCCTTGCAAGAGCTGTGGAGTTCAGAGAGGTTTAAATTGATGGTTTTAATGCCCCTTGGAAGGTACGTGGAGGTGACAGTAGCTTAAAAAGACGGTTTTAAAGCCCCTTGGAAAAGTATTGGAGGTCGCAGTGGATTAAAAAGACTATATGAATGCCCCTCGGAAGAGTGGTGGAGGTTACAGTGGAATAAAAAGACAATATCAATGCCCCTTGGAAGAGTGGTGAAGGTTACAGTTGAATAAAAAGACAATATCAATGCTGCTTGGAAGTGTGATGGAGGTTACAGTGGAATAAAAATACATTATCAATGCCCCTTGGAACAGTGGTGGAGGTTACAGTTAAAAGAAAGACAATATCAATGCCCCGTGGAAGAGATGTGGAGGTCAAAATAGCTTAACAAGACGGTTTTAATGCCCCTTGGAAGAGTGGTGGAGGTCGCAGTGGATTAAAAATACAATATCAATGAGCCTTGGAAGAGTGGTGGAGGTCGCAGTGGAATAAAAAGACAATGTCAATGCCCCTTGGAAGAGTGGTGGAGGTTAGAGTGGAATAAAAAGACAATACTAATGCCCCTTGGAAGAGCTGTGGAGGTCAGAGTGGTTTAACCAGATGGTTTTAATGCCCCTTGGAAGAGAAGTCGACGTCACAGTAGCATAACAAGACGGTTTTAATGACCCTTGGAAGAGTGGTGGAGTTCGCAGTGGATTAAAAAGACAATATCAATGCCCCTTGGTAGAGTGGTGGAGGTGGCAGTGGAATAAAAAGACAATATCAATGCCCCGTGGAAGGGACGTGGAGGTCACAGTAGCTTAACAAGACGGTTTTAATGCCCCTTGGAAGAGTGGTGGAGGTTACATTGGAAAAAAAAGACATTATAAATGCCCCTTGCAAGAGCTGTGTAGTTCAGAGTGGTTAAAATGGACGGTTTTCATGCCCCTTGGAAGGTACGTGGAGGTGACAGTAGCTTAACAAGACGTGTTTCATGCCCCTTGGAAAAGTAGTGGAGGTCGCAGTGGATTAAAAAGACAATATGAATGCCCCTTGGAAGAGTGGTGGAGGTTACAGTGGAATAAAAAGACAATATCAATGCCCTTTGGAAGAGTGGTGAAGGCTACAGTTGAATAAAAAGACAATATCAATGCCGCTTGGAAGAGTGAAGGAGGTTACAGTGGAATAAAAAGACAATATCAATGCCCCTTGGAACAGTGGTGGAGGTTACAGTTAAAAGAAAGACAATATCAATGCCCCGTGGAACAGATGTGGAGGTCACAAGAGCTTAACAAGACGGTTTTAATGCCCCTTAGTAGAGTGGTGGAGGTCGCAGTGGATTAAAAAGACAATATCAATGAGCCTTGGAAGAGTGGTGGAGGTCGCAGTGGAATAAAAAGACATTATAAATGCGCCTTGGAAGAGTGGTGGAGGTCGCAGTGGAATAAAAAGACAATATCAATGCCCCTTAGACGAGTGGTGGAGCTTACAGCGGAATAAAAAGACAGTTTCAATGCCCTGCTGAAGAGACGTGGAGGTCACAGTAGCTTAACAAGATGGTTTTAATGCCTCTTGGAGGACTGGTGGAGATCACAGTGGAATAAAATGACAATATCAATGCCCCTTGGAAGAGTGGTGGAGGTTACAGAGGAATAAAAAGACAATAATAATGCCCCTTGGAAGATCTGTGGAGTTCAGAGTGGTATAACCATACGGTTTTAACGCTCCTTGGAAGAGACCTGGAGGTCACAGTAACTTAACAAGACGGTTTTAATGTCCCTTGGAAGAGTGGTGGAGCTCGCAGTGGAATAAAAAAACAATATCAATGCCCCTTGGAAGAGTGGTGGAGGTTACAGTGGAATAAAAAGACAATATCAATGCCCCGTGGAAGAGATGTGGAGGTCACTGTATCTTAACAATATGGTTTTAATGCCCCTTGGAAGAGTGGTGGAGGTCGCAGTGGAATAAAAAGACAATGTCAATGCCCCTTGGAAGAGTGGTGGAGGTTAGACTGGAATAAAAAGACAATACAAATGCCCCTTGGAAGAGCTGTGGAGTTCAGAGTGGTTTAACCAGATGGTTTTAATGCCCCTTGGAAGAGAAGTCGACGTCACAGTAGCATAACAAGTCGGTTTTAATGACCCTTGGAAGAGTGGTGGAGTTCGCAGTGGATTAAAAAGACAATATAAATGCCACTTGGAAGAGTGGTGGATGTTACAGTCGAATAAAAAGACAATATCAATGCCTCTTGTAAGAGCTGTGGAGTTCAGAGTGTTTAACCAGACGTTTTTAATGCCACTTGGAAGAAACGAGGAGGTCACAGTAGCTTAAGAAGACTGTTTTAATTGCCCTTGGAAGAGAGGTGGAGATCGTTGTGGATTTAAAAGACAATATTACTGCCCCTTAGAAGAGTGGTGGAGGTCGCAATGGAAAAAAAAGTCTATATCAATGCCCCTTGGAAGATTGGTGGAGGTTACAGTGGAATAAAAAGACAATATCAATGGCCCTTGAAAGAGTGGTGGAGGTTACAGTGGAATAAAAAGATAATATCAATGCCCTGTGTAAGAAACTTGGAGGTCACAGTAGCTTAACAAGAAGGTTTTAATGCCCCTTGGAAGAGTCGTGGACGTCGCAGAGGAATAAAAAGACAATATCAAGGCACTTGGAAGAGTGCAGAAGGTTACAATGGAATAAAAATACATTGTCAATGCCCCTTGGAAAAACTGTGGAGCTCAGAGCGGTTTAACCAGACGGTTTTAATGCCCCTTGGAAGAGACTTGGAGTTCACAGTAGCTTAACAAGACGGTTTTAATACCCAATGGAAGAGTGGTGGAGGTCGTAGTGGATATAAAAGACAATATCAAAGCCCCTTGGAAGAGTGGTGGAGGTCGCAGTGGAAAACAGAGACAATATCAATGCCCCTTGGAAGAGTGGTGGAGGTTACAGTCGAATAAAAAGACAATATCAATGCCTCTTGGAAGAGCTGTGGAGTACAGAGTGGTTTAACCAGACGGTTTAATGCCCCTTGGAAGAGACGTGGAGGTCACAGTAGCTTATCAAGACTGTTTTAATGCCCCTTGGAAGAGTGGTGGAGGTCGCAATGGATTAAAAAGACAATATCAATGCCCCTTAGAAGAGAGGTGGAGGTCGCAGTGGAATAAATAGACAATATCAATTCCCCTTGGAAGAGATGTGGAGGTCGCAGTGGAATAAAAAGACAATATCAATGCCTCGTGTAAGAGACTTGGAGGTCACAGTAGCTTAACAAGATGGTTTTAATGCCCCTTGGAAGAGAGGTGGAGGTCGCAGTGGAATAAAAAGACAATATCAATGCCCCTTGGAAGAGTGGTGGAGGTCACAGTGGAATAAAATGACAATATCAATGACCCTTGGAAGAGTGGTGGAGGTCGCAGTGGAATAAAAAGACAATATTAATGCCCCTTGGAAGAGTGGTGGAGGTCGCAGTAAAATAAAAAGACAATATCAATGCCCCCTGGAAGAGTGGTGGAGGTTACAGTGGAATAAAATGACAATATCAATGCACCTTGGAAGAGCTGTGGAGTTCACAGTGGTTTAACCAGAAGGTTTTAAGGCACCGTGGAATAGACGTGGTGGTCACAGTATCTAAACAAGACGGTTTTAATGCTTCTTGGAAGAGTGATGGAGGTCGCAGTGGATTAAAAAGACAAAATCAACGCCCCTTGGAATAGTGGTGGAGGATACAGTGGAATAAAAAGACCATATCAATGCCTCTTGCAAGAGCTGTGGAGTTCAGAGTGGTTTAAATTGACGGTTTTAATGCACCTTGGAAGAGAAGTGGAGGTCACAGTAGCTTAACAAGACGGTTTTAATGCCCCTTGGAAGAGTAGTGGAGGTTACAGTCAAATAAAAAGACAATATCAATGCCTCTTGGAAGAGCTGTGGAGTTCAGAGTGGTTTAACCAGACGGTTTTAATGCCCCTTGGAAGAGACGTGGAGGTCACAGTAGCTTATCAAAACTGTTTTAATGTCCCTTGGAAAAGTGTTTGAGGTTACAGTGGAATAAAAAGACAATATCAATGCCCTGTGGAAGAGACATGGAGGTCACAGTAGCTTAACAAGATGGTTTTAATGTCCCATGGAACAGTGGTGGAGGTCGCAGTAGAATAAAAAGACAATATCAATGTCCCTTGGAAGAGTGGTGGAGGTTACAGTGGAATAAGAGACAATATCAATGCCCCGTGAAAGAGACGTGGATGTCACAGTAGCTTAACAAGATGGTTTTAATGTCCCTTGGAAGAGAGGTGAAAGTCGCAGTGGAATAAAAAGACAATATCAATGCCCCTTGGAAGAGTGCTGGAGGTTACAGTGGAATAAAAAACAATATCAAAGCCCCTTGCAAGAGCTGTGGAGCTGAGAGTAGTTTAAATTGACGGTTTTAATGCCCCTTGGAAGAGAAGTGGAGGTTACAGTAGATTAACAAGACTTTTTTAATGCCCCTTGGAAAAGTGGTGGAGGTCGAAGTGGATTAAAAAGACAATATCAATGCCCCTTGGAAGAGTGGTGGAGGTCGCAGTGGAATAAAAAGACAATATCAATGCCCCTTGTAAGAGTGGTGGAGGTTACAGTGGAATAAAAAGACAATATCAATGCCCCTTGCAAGAGCTACGGAGTTGAGAGTCGTTTACATTGATGGTTTAAATGCCTCTTTGAAGAGACGTGGAGTTCACAGTAGATTAACAAGAATGTTTTAATGCCCCTTGGAAAAGTGGTGGAGGTCGAAGTGGATTAAAAAGACAATGTCAATGCTCCTTGAAGGAGTGGTGGAAGTCTCAGTTGAATAAAAAGACAATATCAATGCCCCATGGAAGAGTGTTGTAGATTACAGTGGAATAAAAAGACAATATCAATGCCCCTTGGAAGAACTTTGAAGTTCAGAGTGGTTTAACCATACGGTTTTATTGCCCCTTGGAAGAGACGTGGAGGTCACAGTAGCTTAAAAAGACTGTTTTAATGCCACAAGGAAGAATGGTGGCGGTCACAGTGGATTAAAAAGACAATATCAATGCCCCTTGGAAGAGTGGTGGAGGTAGCAGTGGAATAAAAAGACAATATCAATGCCCCTTTGAAGAGTGGTGGAGGTTACAGTGGAATAAAAAGACAAGAACAATGCCCAGTGGAAGAGACATCGAGGTCATAATAGTTTAACAAGATGGTTTTAATGCCCCTTGGAATAGTGGTGGAGGTCGCAGTGGATTAAAAAGACAATATCAATGCCCTTGGAAGAGTGGTGGAGGTCGCAGTGGAATAAAAATACAATATCAATGCCCCTTGGTAGAGTGGTGGAGGTTACACTGGAATAAAAAGACAATATCAATGCCCAGTGGAAGAGATGTAGAGGTCACTGTAGCTTAACAAGACAGTTTTAAAGCACCTTGGAAAAATGGTGGAGGTTGCAGTGGAATAAAAAGACAATATCAATGCCTCATGCAAGAGCTGTGGAGTTCAGAGTGGTTTAAATTGATGGTTTTAATGCCCCTTGGAAGAGACGTGGAGGTCACAGTAGCTTAACAAGACGGTTTTAATGCCCCTTGGAAAAGTGGTGGAGGTCGCAGTGGAATAAAAAGACAATATCAATGACCCCTTGGAAGAGTAGTGGAGGTCGCAGTGGAATAAAAAGATAATATCAATTTCGCTTGGAAGAGTGGTGGAGGTTACAGTGGAATAAAAATACAATATCAATGCCCCTTGGAAGAGCTGCGGAGTTCAGAGAAGTTAAACCAGACGGTTTTAATGCCCCTTGGAAGTGACGTGGAGGTCACAGTAGCTTAACAAAATGATTTTAATGCCTCTTGGAAAAGTGGTGGAGGTCGCAGTGGATTAAAAAGACAATATCAATGCCCCTTGGAAGAGTGGTGCATGTCGCAGTGGAATAAAAAGACAATATCAATGCCCCTTCTAAGAGTGGTGAAGGTTACAGTGGAATAAAAAGACACTATCATTGCCCCGTGAAAGAGACTTGGATGTCACAGTAGCTTAAGCAGACGGTTTTAATGCTCCTTGGAAGAGAGGTGGAAGTCGCAGTGGAATAAAACGACAATATCAATGCCCCTTGTAAGAGTGCTGGAGCTTAGAGTGGAATAAAAAGATAATATCAATGCCCTTTGCAAGAGCTGCGGAGTTGAGAGTGGTTTAAATTGGCGGTTTTAATGCCCCTTGGAAGAGACATGGAATGCACAGTAGATTTACAAGACTGTTTTAATGCCCCTTGGAAGAGTGGTGGAGGTCAAAGTGGATTAAAAAGACAATGTCAATGCTCCTTGAAGGAGTGGTGGAAGTCTCAGTTGAATAAAAAGACAATATCAATGCCCCTTGGAAGAGTGTTGGAGGTTACAGTGGAATAAAAAGACAATATCAATGCCCTGTGGAAGAGACATGGAGGTCACAGTAGCTTAACAAGATGGTTTTAATGTCCCATGGAAGAGTGGTGGAGGTCGCAGTGGAATAAAAAGACAATATCAATGCCCCTTGGAAGAGAGGTGGAGGTTACAGTGGAATAAAAGACGATATCTATGCCCTGTGAAAGAGACGTGGATGTCACAGTAGCTTAACAAGATGGTTTTAATGTCCCTTGGAAGAGAGGTGAAAGTCGCAATGGAATAAAAAGACAATATCAATGCCCCTTGGAAGCGTGCTGGAGGTTACAGTGGAATAAAAAACAGTATCAAAGCCCCTTGCAAGAGCTGTGGAGCTGAGAGTGGTTTAAATTGACGGTTTTAATGCCCCTTGGAAGAGACATGGAGGTTACAGTAGATTGACAAGACTTTTTTAATGCCTCTTGGAAAAGTGGTGGAGGTCGAAGTGGATTAAAAAGACAATATCAATGCCCCTTGGAAGAGTAGTGTTGGTCGCAGTGGAATAAAAAGACAATATCAATGCCCCTTGTAAGAGTGGTGGAGGTTACAGTGGAATAAAAAGACAATATCAATGCCCCTTGCAAGAGCTGCGGAGTTGAGAGTGGTTTAAATTGACGGTTTTAATGCCCCTTTGAAGAGACGTGGAGTTCACAGTAGATTAACAAGACTGTTTTAATGCCCCTTGGAAGAGTGGTGGAGGTCGAAGTGGATTAGAAAGACAATGTCAATGCTCCTTGAAGGAGTGGTGGAAGTCTCAGTTGAATAAAAAGACAATATCAATTCCCCATGGAAGATCTTTGGAGTTCAGAGTGGTTTAACGATACGGTGTTAATGCCCGTTGAAAGAGATGTGGAGGTCACAGTAGCTTAGAAAGACGGTTTTAATGCCACAAGGAAGAGTGGTGGCGGTCGCAGTGGATTAAAAATACAATATCAATGCCCCTTGGAAGAGTGGTGGATGTAGCAGTGGAATAAAAAGACAATATCAATGCCCCTTGGAAGAGTGGTGGAAGTTGCAGTGGAATAAAAAGACAATATCAATGCCCAGTGGAAGAGAAGTCGAGGTCACAATAGCTTAACAAGATGGTTTTAATGCCCCTTGGAATAGTGGTGGAGGTTGCAGTGGATTAAAAAGACAATATCAATGCCCCTTGGAAGAGTGGTGGAGGTCGCAGGGGAATAAAAATACAATATCAATGCCCCTTGGTAGAATGGTGGAGGTTACACTTGAATAAAAAGACAATACCAATGCCCAGTAGAAGAGATGTGGAGGTCACCGTAGCTTAACAAGCTTGACAGTTTTAATGCCCCTTGGAAGAATGGAGGAGGTCACAGTGGAATAAAAGAACAATGTCAATGCCCCTTGGAAGAGTGGTGAGGGTTAGAGTGGAATAAAAAGACAATACCAATGCCCCTTGGAAGAGCTGTTGAGTTCAGAGTGGTTTAACCAGACGGTTTTATTGTCTCTTGGAAGAGACGTGGAGGTCACAGTAGCTTAACAAGATCGTTTTAATGCCCCTTGGAAAATTGGTGGAGGTCGCAGTGGATTAAAAAGACAATATCAATGCCCCTTGGAAGAGTTGTGGAGGTCGCAGTGGAATTAAAATACAATATTAATGCCCCATGGAAGGGAAGTGGAGGTCACAGTAGCTAACAAGAGGGTTTTAATGCCACTTGGAAGTGTGGTGGAGGTCGCAGTGGATTAGAAAGACAATATAAATGCCCCTTGGAAGAGTGGTGTAGGTCGCAGTGGAATAAAAAGTCAATATCTATGCCCCTTGGAAGAGTGGTTGAGGTTACAGTCAAATAAAAAGACAATATCAATGCTCCTTGGAAGAATTGTGGAGTACAGAATGGTTTAACCAGATGGTTTTATTGCCCCTTGGAAGAGACGTAGAGGTCACAGTAGCTTATCAAGACTGTTTTAATGCCCCTTAGAAGAGTGGTGAAGGTCGCAGTGGTTTAAAAAGACAATATCACTGCCCATTAGTAGAGTGGTGGAGGTTACATTGGAATAAAAAGACAATATCAATGCCCCGTGGAATAGACATGGAGGTTACAGCAGCTTAACAAGACAGTATTAATGCCCCTTGGGAGAGTGGTAGATGACGCAGTGGAATAAAAAGACAATATCAATGCCCCTTGGAAGAGTGGTGGAGGTCGCAGTGGAATAAAAAGACAATATCAATGCCCCGTGGAAGAGACGTGGAGGTCACAGTAGCTTAACAAGACTGTTTTAATGCCCCTTGGAAGAGTGGTGGAGGTCACAGTGGATTTAAAAGAGAATATCAATGCCCATTGGAAGAGTGTTGGAGGTCGCAGTGGAATAAAAAGACAAAATCAGTGACCCTTGGAAGTGGGGTGGACATTACCGTGGAATAAAAAGACAATATCAATGCCCCTTGGAAGAGTGGAGGAGTTTAAATTGGAATAAAAAGACAATATCAATTCCCCTTGGATGAGTGGTGGAGGTTTCAGTGGAATAGAAAGACAATTTCAATGGCCCGTGGAAGAGACGTTGAGGTCACAGTAGTTTAGCAAGACGGTTTTAATGCCCCTTGGAAGAGTGGTGGAGGTCACAGTGGATTAAAAAGACAATATCAATGCCCCTTGGAAGAGTGGTGTAGGTCGCAGTGGAATAAAAAGACAATATCAATGCCCCTTGGAAGAGTGGTGGAGGTTGCAGTGGAGTAAAAAAACAATATAAATGCTCCTTGGAAGATTGGTGGAGGTTACAGTTGAATAAAAAGACAATATCAATGCCCCTTCGAAGACACGTGGAGGTCACAGTAGCTTAACAAGATGGTTTTAATGCCCCTTGGATTGGGGTGGAGTTCGCAGTGGACTAAAAAACAATATCAATGCCCCTTGGAAGAGTGGTGGAGGTCGCAGTAGAATAAAAAGACAATGTGAATGCCCCTTGGAAGAGTGGTGGAGGTTAGAGTGGAATAAAAAGACAATACAAATGCCCCTTGGAAGATCTGTGGAGTTCAGAGTGGTTTAACCAGATGGTTTTAATGCCCCTTGGAAGAGACTTCGACGTCACAGTAGCTAAACAAGACCATTTTAATGCCCCTTGGAAGAGTGGTGGAGGTCGAAGTGGATTAAAAAGACAATATCAATGCCCCTTGGAAGAGTGGTGGAGGTTACAGTGGAATAAGAAGACAATAACTATGCCCTTCGGAAGAGCTGTGGAGTTCAGATTGGTTTAACCAGACGCTTTTAATGCCCCTTGGAAGAGACATGGAGGTCACAGTAGCTTAACAAGACATTTTTAATGCCCCTTGGAAGAGTGGTGGAGGTCGCAGTGGTTTAAAAAGACAATATCAATGCCCATTGGAAGAGTGGTTAAGTTCGCTGTGGAATAAAAAGACAAAATCAATGCCCCTTGGAAGAGTTTTGGAGGTTACAGAGGAAAAATAAGACAATATCAATGCCCCTTGGAAGAGCTGTGGCGTTCAGAGTGTTTTAACCAGACGGTTTTAATGCCCCTTGGAAGAGACGTGGAGGTCACAGTAGCTTAACACGACTGTTTTAATGCTCTTGGAAGAGTAGTCGAGGTCGCAGTGGATTTAAAAGACAATATAAATGCCCGTTAGAAGAGAGGCAGAAGTCGCAGTGGAATAAAAAGACAAGATCAATGCCCCTTGGAAGAGTGGTGGAGGTTACAGTGGAATAAAAAGACAATATCAATGCCCGGTGGAATAGACATGGACGTGACAGTAGCTTAACAAGACGGTTTTAATGCCCCTTGGAAGAGTGATGGAGGTCGCAGTTGATTAAAAAGACAATATCAATGCCCTTTGGAAGAGTGGTGGAGGTCGCAGTGGAATAAAAAGACAATATCAATGCCCCTTGGAAGAGTGGTGGAGGTTACAGTGGAGTAAAAGACAATATCAATGACCCGTGGAAGAGTTGTGGAGGTCACTGTAACTTAACAAGATGGTCTTAATGCCGCTTGGAAGAGTAGTGGTGGTCGCAGTGGAATAAAAAGACAATGTCAGTGCCCCTTGGAAGAGTGGTGGAGGTTAGAGTGGAATAAAAAGACAATACAAATGCCCCTTGGAAGAGCTGTGGAGTTCAAAATGGTTTAACCAGATGGTTTTAATGCCCCTTGGAAGAGACTTCGATGTCACAGTAGCTTAACAAGACTGGTTTAATGCCCCTTGGAAGAGTGGTGGAGGTCGCAGTGGATTAAAAAGACAATATCAATGCCCCTTGGAAGAGTGGTGGAGGTCGCAGTGGAATAAAAAGACAAAATCAATGCCCCCTGGAAGAGTGGTGGAGGTTACAGTAGAATAAAAGACAATATCAATGCACCGTGGAAGAGTTGTGGAGGTCACTGTAGCTTAACAAGATGGTCTTAATGCCGCTTGGAAGAGTGTTGTAGGTCGCAGTGGAATAAAAAGACAAAATCAATGCCCCTTGGAAGAGAGGTGGAGGTCACAGTAGCTTAACAAGATGGTTTTTATGCCCCTTGGAAGGAAGGTGGAGGTTGCAGTTGATTAAAAAGACAATATCAATGCCACTTGGAAGAGTGGTAGTGGTCGCTGTGGAATGAAAAGTCAATAACAATGCCCCTTGGAAGAGTGGTGGAGGTTACAGTCAAGTAAAAAGACAATATCAATGCTCCTTGGAGGAACTGTGGAGTACAGAATGGTTTAACCAGACGGTTTTATTGCCCCTTGTAAGAGACATAGAGGTCACAGTAGCTTATCAAGTCTGTTCTAATGCCCCTTGGAAGAGAGGTGACGGTTACATTGGAATAAAAAGATAATATCAATGCCCCGTGGAATAGACATTGAGGTTACAGCAGCTTAACAAGACGGTTTTAATGCCCCTTGGGAGAGAGGTGGAGGTCGCAGTGGAATGAAAAGACAATATCAATGCCCCTTCGAGGAGTGCTGGAGATTACAATGGAATAAAAAGACAATATTAATGCCTCTTGCAAGAGCTGTGGAGTTCAGAGTGGTTTAAATTGATGGCTTTAATGCCCCTTGGAAGAGAACTGGAGGTCACAGTAGCTTAATAAGACAGTTTTAATGCCACATGGAAAAGTGGTGGAGGTCGCAGTGGATTAAAAAGACAATATCAATGCCTCGAGGAAGAGTGGTGGAGGTCGCAGTGGAATAAAAATACAATATCAATGTCCCTTGGAAGAGTGGTGGAGGTTACAGTGGAAAAAAAAGACAATATTAATGCCCCGTGGAAGAGACGTGGGGGTCACAGTAGCTTAACAAGACGGTTTTAATGCCCCTTGGAAGATTGGTGAAGGTCACAGTTGATTAACAAGACTGTTTTAATGCCCCTTGGAAGAGTGGTAGAGGTCGCAGTGGATTTAAAAGACAATATCAATGCCCCTTAGAAGAGAGGTGGAACTCGCAGTGGAATAAAAAGACAATATCAATACCCCTTGGAAGAGTGGTGGAGGATACAGTGGAATAAAAAGACAATATCAATGCCCTGTGGAATAGACATGGACGTTACAGTAGCTAAACAAGATGTTTTTAATGCACCTTGGGAGAGTGGTGGAAGTCGTAGTGGAATAAAAAGACAATATCAATGCCCCTTGAAAGAGTGCTGTAGGTTACATTGGAATAAAAAGACAATATCAATGCCTCTTGCAAGAGCTGTGAAGTTCAGAGTGGTTTAAATTGATGTTTTTAATGCACCTTGGAAGAGACGTGGAGGTCACAGTAGCTTAACAATACGGTTTTAATGCTCCTTGGAAAAGAGGTGGAGGTCACAGTGGATTAAAAAGACAATATCAATGCCACTTGGAAGAGTGGTGAAGGTCCCAATGGAATAAAAAGACAATATCAATGCCCCTTGGAAGAGTGGTGGAGGTTACAGTGGAATAAAAAGACAATATCAATGCCCCTTGGAAGAGTGGTGGAGATAACAGTGGATTAAAAAGACAATCTCAATGCCCCTTGGAAGAGCAGTGGAGTTCAGAGTAGTTAAACCAGACAGTTTTAATGCCCAATGGAAGTGACATGGAGGTCACAGTAGCTTAAAAAGACATTTTTAATGCCTCTTGGAAAAGTGGTGGAGTTCGCAGTGGATTAAAAAGACAATATCAATGCCCCTTGGAAGAGTGGTGGAGGTGGCAGTGGAATAAAAAGACAATATCAATGCCCCTTCTTAGAGTGGTGGAGATTACAGTGGAATAAAAAGACAATATCAATGCCCCGTGAAAGAGACGTGGATGTCACAGAAGCTTAACAAGACGGTTTTAATGTCCCTTTGAAGAGAGGTGAAAGTCTCAGTGGAATAAAAAGACAATATCAATGCCCCTTGGAAAAGTGCTGTAGGTTACAGTGGAATAAAAAACAATATCAAAACCCTTGCAAGAGCTGTGGAGCTGAGAGTGGTTTAAATTGACGGTTTTAATGCCCCTTGGAAGAGACTTGGAGGTCACAGTAGATTAACAAGAATTTTTTAATGCCCCTTGGAAGAGTGGTGAAGGTCGAAGTGGAATAAAAAGACAATATCAGTACCCTGTGGAAGAGACATGGAGGTCACAGTAGCTTAACAAGATGGTTTTAATACCCCTTGGAAGAGTGGTGGAGGTCGCAGTGAATTAAAAAGTCAATATCAATGCCCCTTGGAAGAGTGGTGGAGAATACGGTGGAATAAAAAGACAATATCAATGCCCCTTGGAAGATCTGTGGAGTTCAGATTGGTTTAACCATACGGTTTTAATGCCCCTTGAAAGAGACGTGGAGGTCGCAGTAGCTTAACAAGATGGTTTTAATGCCACATGGAAGAGTGGTGGAGCTTGCAGTGGATTAAAAAGACAATATCAATGCCCCGAGGAAGAGTGGTGGAGGTCGCAGTGGCATAAAAAGACAAAATCAATGCCCCTTGGAAGAGTGGTGGAGGTTACAGTGGAATAAAAAGACAATATCAATGCCCCTTGGAAGAGCTGTGGAGTTCAGAGTGGTTTAACCAGACGGTTTTAATGCCCCTCGGAAGAGACGTGGAGGTAACAGTAGCTTAACAAGATGGTTTTAATGCCCTTTGGAAGAGTGGTGGAGGTCGTAGTGTAATAAAAAGACAATGTCAATGCCCCTTGGAAGAGTGGTGGAGGTTAGAGTGGAATAAAAAGACAATACCAATGCCCCTTGGAAGAGCTGTGGAGTTCAGAGTGGTTTAATAAAACGGTTTTAAGGGCCATTGGAAGTGACGAGGAGGTCACAGTAGCTTAAAAAGACGTTTTTAATGCCCCTTGGAAAAGTGGTGAAGGTCGCAGTGGATTAAAAAGACAATATCAATGCCCCTTGGAAGAGTGGTGGAGGTGGCAGTGGAATAAAAAGACAATATCAATGCCCCTTGGAAGAATGATGGAGGTCGCAGTGGAATAAAAAGACAATGTCAATGCCCCTTGGAAGAGCTGTGGAGTTCAGAGTGGTTTAACCAGACGGTTTTAATGCCCCTCGCAAGAGACGTGGAGGTAACAGTAGCTTAACAAGATGGTTTTAATGCCCTTTGGAAGAGTGGTGGAGGTCGTAGTGGATTAAAAAGACAATATCAATGCCGTTTGGAAGAGTGGTGGAGGTCACACTGGAATAAAAATACAATATCAATGCCCCTTTGTAGAGTGGTGGAGGTTACAGTGGAATTTAAAGACAATATCAATGCCCCGTGGAAGAGATGTGGAGGTCACTGTAGCTTAACAGGACAGTTTTAATGCCCCTTGGAAGAATGGTGGAGGTCGCAGTGGAATAAAAAGACAATGTCAATGCCCCTTGGAAGAGTGGTGGAGGTTAGAGTGGAATAAAAAGACAATACCAATGCCCCTTGGAAGAGCTGTGGAGTTCAGAGTGGTTTAATAAAATGGTTTTAATGGCCATTGGAAGTGACGTGGAGTTCACAGTAGCTTAAAAAGACGTTTTTAATGCCCCTTGGAAAAGTGATGGAGGTCGCAGTGGATTAAAAAGACAATATCAATGCCCCTTGGAAGAGTGGTGGAGGTGGCAGTGGAATAAAAAGACAATATCAATGCCCCTTGGAAGAATGATGTAGGTCGCAGTGGAATAAAAAGACAATGTCAATGCCCCTTGGAAGAGTGGTGGAGGGTGGAGTGGAATGAAAAGACAATACCAATGCCCCTTGGAAGACATGTGGAGGACACAGTAAATTAACAAGACAGTTTTAATGCCCCTTGGAAGAGTGGTGGAGGTCGCAGTGGAAAAAAAAGACAATATCAATGCCCCTTGGAAGAGCTGTGGAGTTCAGAGTAGTTTAACCAGACAGTTTTTTTGCCCCTTGGAAGAGACGTGGAGGTCACAGTAGATTAACAATATGGTTTTAATGCCCCTTGGAAAAGTGGTGGAGGTCACAGTGGATTAAAAAGACAATATCAATGCCCCGTGGAAGACATGTGGAGGACACAGTAGATTAACAAGACAGTTTTAATGCCCCTTGGAAGAGTGGTGGAGGTCGCAGTGGAATAAAAAGACAATATCAATGCCACTTGGAAGAGCTGTGGAGTTCAGAGTGGTTTAACCGGACAGTTTTATTGCCCCTTGGAAGAGACGTGGAGGTCACAGTAGCTTAACAAGACTGTTTTAATGCCTCTTGGAAGAGTGGTGGAGTTCGCAGTGGATTAAAAAGACAATATCAATGCCCCTTATAAGAGAGGTGGAAGTCGCAGTGGAATAAAAAGACAATATCAATACCCCTTGGAAGAGTGGTGGAGGATACAGTGGAATAAAAAGACAGTATCAATGCCCCGTGGAATAGACATTGCCATTATAGTAGCTAAACAAGATGTTTTTAATGCACCTTGGGAGAGTGGTGGAAGTCGTAGTTGAATAAAAAGACAATATCAATGCCCCTTGAAAGAGTGTTGTAGGTTACAGTGGAGTAAAATGACAATATCAGTGCCTCTTGCAAGAGCTGTGGAGTTCAGAGTGGTTTAAATTGATGGTTTTAATGCACCTTGGAAGAGACGTGGAGGTCACAGTTGCTTAACAATACGGTTTTAATACCCCTTGGAAGAGTGGTGGAGGTCGCAGTGGATTAAAAAGACAATATCAATGCCACTTTGAAGAGTGGTGAAGGTCCCAGTGGAATAAAAAAACAACATCTTTGCCCCTTGGAAGAGTGGTGGAGGTTACAGTGGAAAAAAAATACAATCTTAATGCCCCTTGGAAGAGTGCTGGAGGTTACATTGGAATAAAAAGACAATATCAATACCCCTTACAAGAGCTGTGGAGTTCAGAGTGGTTTAAATTGACGGTTTTAATGCCCCTTGGAAGGGACGTGGAGGTGACAGTAGCTTAATAAGATGGTCTTAATGCCCCTTGAAGAGTGGTGGAGGTCGCAGTGGATTAAAAAGACATTATGAATGCCACTTGGAAGAGTGCTGGAGGTTACATTGGAATAAAAAGACAATATCAATGTCCCTTGCAAGAGCTGTGGAGTTCAGAGTGTTTTAAATTGACGGTTTTAATGCCCCTTGGAAGGGACGTGGATGTGACAGTAGCTTAACAAGACGGTTTTAATGCCCCTTGGAAGAGTGGTGGAGGTCGCAGTGCATTAAAAAGACAATATCAATACCCCTTGGAAGAATGGTGGAGGTTTCAGTGTAATAAAAAGACAATATCAATGCCACTTGGAAGAGCTGTCGAGTTCAGAGTGGTTTAACCAAACGGTTTTAATGCCGCTTGGCAGAGATGTGGAGGTCACAGTTGCTTTACAAGACTGTGTTAATGCCACTTGGATTAAAAAGACAATATCAATGCCCCTTAGAAAAGAGGTGGAAGTCGCGGTGGAATAAAAAGACAATATCAATGCCCCTTGAAAGAGTGGTGGAGGATACAGTGGAATAAAAAGACAGAAACAATGCCCCGTGGAATAGACATGGACGGTACAGTAGCTAAACAAGATGTTTTTAATGCACCTTGGGATAACGGTGGAAGTCGTAGTGGAATTAAAAGACAATATCAATGCCCCTTGAAAGAGTGTTGTAGGTTACAGTGGAGTAAAAAGACAATATCAATGCCCCTTGCAAGAGCTGTGGAGTTCAGAGTTGTTTAAATTGACAGTTTTAATGCCCCCTAGAAGGGACGTGGAGGTGACAGTAGCTTAACAAGATGGTTTTAATGCCCCTTGGAAGAGTGGTGGAGGTCGCAGTGGATTAAATAGACAATATTAATGCCTCTTTGAAGAGTGCTGGAAGTTACATTGGAATAAAAAGACAATATCAATGCCTCTTGCAAGAGCTGTGAAGTTCAGAGTGGTTTAAATTGATGGTTTTAATGCACCTTGGAAGAGACGTGGAGGTCACAGAAGTTTAACAATACGGTTTTAATGCCCCTTGGAAGAGTGGTGGAGGTCGCAGTGGATTAAAAAGACAATATCAATGCCACTTGGAAGAGTGGTGAAGGTTCCAGTGGAATAACAAGACAATATCAATGCCCCTTGGAAGAGTGGTGGAGGTTACAGTGGAATAAAAAGACAATATCAATGCCCCATGAAAGAAACGTGGAGGTCACAGCAGCTTAACAAGACGGTTTTAATGCCCCTTGGAAGAGAGGTGGAAGTTGCAGTGGAATAAAAAGACAATATCAATGCCCCTTGGAAGAGTGCTGGAGGTTACATTGGAATAAAAAGACAATATCAATGCCCCTTGCAAGAGCTGTGGAGTTCAGAGTGGTTTAAATTGACGGTTTTAATGCCCTGTGGAATTGACGTGAAGGTCAAGGTAGCTTAGCAACACGGTTTTAATGGCCCTTGGAAGAGTGGTGGAGGTCGCAGTTGATTAAAAAGACAATATAAATTCCCCTTAGAAGAGTGGTAGAGGTCGCAGTGGAATTAAAAGACAATATCAATGACCCTTGGAAGAGTAGTGGAGGTCGCAGTGGAAGAAAAAAACAATATCAATGCCCCTTGGAAGAGTGGTGGAGATAACAGTGGATTAAAAAGACAATCTCAATGCCCCTTGGAAGAGCAGTGGAGTTCAGAGTAGTTAAACCAGACAGTTTTAATGCCCATTGGAAGTGACGTGGAGGTCACAGTAGCTTAAAAAGACATTTTTAATGCCCCTTGGAAAAGTGGTGGAGTTCGCAGTGGATTAAAAAGACAATATCAATGCCCCTTGGAAGAGTGGTGGAGGTGGCAGTGGAATAAAAAGACAATATCAATGCCCCTTGGAAGAGTGGTGGAGATTACAGTGGAATAAAAAGACAATATCAATGCCCCGTGAAAGAGACGTGGATGTCACAGAAGATTAACAAGACGGTTTTAATGTCCCTTTGAAGAGAGGTGAAAGTCGCAGTGGAATAAAAAGACAATATCAATGCCCCTTGGAAAAGTGCTGGAGGTTACAGTGGAATAAAAAACAATATCAAAACGCTTGCAAGAGCTGTGGAGCTGAGAGTGGTTTAAATTGACGGTTTTAATGCCCCTTGGAAGAGACGTGGAGGTCACAGTAGATTAACAAGAATTTTTTAATGCCCCTTGGAAGAGTGGTGGAGGTCGAAGTGGATTAAAAAGACAATGTCAATACTCCTTGAAGGAGTGGAAGAAGTCTCAGTGGAATAAAAAGACATTATCAATGCACCTTGGAAGAGTATTGGAGGTTCCAGTGGAATAAAAAGACAATATCAATGCCCTGTGGAAGAGACATGGAGGTCACAGTAGCTTAGCCAGATGGTTTTAATACCCCTTGGAATAGTGGTGGAGCTTGCAGTGGATTAAAAAGACAATATCAATGCCCCGAAGAAGAGTGGTGGAGGTCGCAGCGGCATAAAAAGACAAAATCAATGCCCCTTGGAAGAGTAGTGGAGGTTACAGTGGAATAAAAAGACATTATCAATGCCCCTTGGAAGAGCTGTGGAGTTCAGAGTGGTTTAACCAGACGGTTTTAATGCCCCTCGGAAGAGACGTGGAGGTAACAGTAGCTTAACAAGATGGTTTAAATGCCCTTTGGAAGAGTGGTGGAGGTCGTAGTGGATTAAAAAGACAATATCAATGCCCTTTTTAAGAGTGGTGGAGGTCGCACTGGAATAAAAATACAATATCAATGCCCCTTTGTAGAGTGGTGGAGGTGACAGTGGAATTTAAAGACAATATCAATGCCCCGTGGAAGAGATGTGGAGGTCACTGTAGCTTAACATTACAGTTTTAATGCCCCTTGGAAGAATGGTGGAGGTCGCAGTGGAATAAAAAGACAATATCAATACCCCTTGGAAGAGTGGTGGAGGATACAGTGGAATAAAAAGACAGTATCAATGCCCCGTGGAATAGACATGGACATTATAGCAGCTAAACAAGATGTTGTTAATGCACCTTGGGAGAGTGGTGGAAGTCGTAGTTGAATAAAAAGACAATATCAATGCCCCTTGAAAGAGTGTTGTAGGTTACAGTGGAGTAAAATGACAATATCAATGCCTCTTGCAAGAGCTGTGGAGTTCAGAGTGGTGTAAATTGATGGTTTTAATGCACCTTGGAAGAGACGTGGAGGTCACAGTAGCTTAACAATACAGTTTTAATACCCCTTGGAAGAGTGGTGGAGGTTGCAGTGGATTAAAAAGACAATATCATTGCCACTTGGAAGAGTGGTGAAGGTCCCAGTGGAATACAAAGACAATATCATTGCCCCTTGGAAGAGTGGTGGAGGTTACAGTGGAAAAAAAAGACAATCTCAATGCCCCTTGGAAGAGTGCTGGAGGTTACATTGGAATAAAAAGACAATATCAATACCCCTTGCAAGAGCTGTGGAGTTCAGAGAGGTTTAAATTGAGGGTTTTAATGAACCTTGGAAGGGACGTGGAGGTGACAGTAGCTTAACAAGACGGTTTTAATGCCCCTTGGAAGAGTGGTGGAGGTCGCAGTGCATTAAAAAGACAATATCAATACCCCTTGGAAGAATCGTGGAGGTTACAGTGGAATAAAAAGACAATATCAATGCCCCTTGGAAGAGCTGTGGAGTTCAGAGTGGTTTAACCAGACGGTTTTAATGCCCCTTGGAAGAGATGTGGAGGTCACAGTTGCTTAACAAGACAGTTTTAATGCCTCTTGGAAGAGTGGTGGAGGTCGCAGTGGATTAAAAAGACAATATCAATGCCCCTTAGAAAAGAGGTGGAAGTCGCAGTGGAATAAAAAGATAATATCAATACCCCTTGGAAGAGTGGTGGAGGATACAGTGGAATAAAAAGACAGTAACAATGCCCCGTGGAATAGACATGGACGGTACAGTAGCTAAACAAGATGTTTTTAATGCACCTTGGGATACCGGTGGAAGTCGTAGTAGAATTAAAAGACAATATCAATGCCCCTTGAAAGAGTGTTGTAGGTTACAGTAGAGTAAAATGACAATATCATTGCCTCTTGCAAGAGCTGTGGAGTTCAGAGTGGTTTAAATTGACAGTTTTAATGCACCTTGGAAGAGATGTGGAGGTCACAGTAGCTTAACAATACGATTTTAATGCCCTTTGGAGAGTGGTGGAGGTCGCAGTGGATTAAAAAGACAATATCAGTGCCACTTGGAAGAGTGGTGAAGGTCCCAGTGGAATAAAAAGACAATATCAATGCCCCTTGGAAGAGTGGTGGAGGTTACAGTGGAATAAAAAGACATTATCAATGCCCCTTGGAAGAGTGCTGGAGGTTACATTGGAATAAAAAGACAATATCAATGCCCCTTGCAAGAGCTGTGGACTTCAGAGTTGTTTAAATTGACAGTTTTAATGCCCCCTAGAAGGGACGTGGAGGTGACAGTAGCTTAACAAGACGGTTTTAATGCCCCTTGGAAGAGTGGTGGAGGTCGCAGTGGATTAAATAGACAATATTAATGCCGCTTTGAAGAGTGCTGGAGGTTACATTGGAATAAAAAGACAATATCAATGCCCCTTGCAAGAGCTGTGGAGTTCAGAGCGGTTTAAATTGACGGTTTTAATGCACCTTGGAAGTGACGTGGAGGTGACAGTAGCTTAACAAGACGGTTTTAATGGCCCTTGGAAGAGAGGTGGAGGTTGCAGTGGATTAAAAAGACAATATGAATGCCCCTTGTAAGAGCGGTGGAGGTCGCAGTGGAATAAAAAGACAATATCAATGCCCCTTGGAAGAGTGGTGGAGGTTACAGCTGAATAAAAAGACAATATCAATGCCCCTTGGAAGAGTAATGGAGGTTACAGTGGAATAAAAAGACAATATCAATGTACCTTTGAACAGTGGTGGAGGTTACAGTTAAATAAAAAGACAATATCAATGCCCCGTGGAAGAGATGTGGAGGTCACAATAGCTTAACAAGACGGTTTTAATGCACCTTGGGAGAGTGGTGCAGGTCGCAGAGGAATAAAAAGACATTTTCAATGCCCCCTTGGAAGAGTGGTGGAGGTTACAGTGGAATAAAAAGACAATTTCAATGCCCCGTGGAAGAGACGTGGAGGTCACAGTAGCTTAACAAGACTGTTTTAATGCCTCTTGGAGGACTGATGGAGGTCGCAGTGGAATAAAAAGACAATATCAATGCCCCTTGGACGAGTGGTGGAGGTTACAGTGGAATAAAAATACAATTTCAATGCCCCGTGGAAGAGACGTGGAGGTCACAGTAACTTAACAAGACGATTTTAATGCCACTTGGAAGAGTGGTGGAGGTCGCAGTGGAATACAAAAACAATATCAATGCGCCTTGGAAGATTGGTGGAGGTCGCAGTGGAATAAAAAGACAATATCAATGCCCCGTGGAAGAGATGTGGAGGTCACTGTAGCTTAACAATATGGTTTTAATGCCCCTTGGAAGAGTGGTGGAGGTCGCAGTGGAATAAAAAGACAATGTCAATGCCCCTTGGAAGAGCTGTGGAGTATAGAGTGGAATAAAAAGACAATATAAATGCCCCTTGGAAGAGCTGTGGAGTTTAGAGTGGTTTATCCAGATGGTTTTAATGCCCCTTGGAAGAGAAGTCGACGTCAAAGTACCATAACAAGACGGTTTTAATGCCCCTTGGAAGAGTGGTGGAGTTCGCAGTGGATTAAAAAGACAATATCAATGCCCCTTGGAAGAGTGGTGGAGGTCGCAGTCGAATAAAAAGACAATATCAATGCCCCGTGGAAGGGACGTGGCGGTCACAGTAGCTTAACAAGACACTTTTATTGCCCCTTGGAAGAGTGGTGGAGGTTGCAGTGGAATAAAAAGACAAAATCAATGCCCCTTGGAAGAGTGGTGGAGGTTACAGTGGAATAAAAAGACAATATCAATGACCCTTGGAAGAGCTGTGGAGTTCAGAGTGGTTTAACCACACGGTTTTAATGCCCCTTGGAAGGGACATGGAGGGCAGAGTAGCTTAACAAGTTGGTTTTAATGCCCCTTGGAAGAGAGGTGGAGGTCGCAGTGGAATAAAAAGACAATATCAGTGCCCCTTGGAAGAGTGGTGGAGGTTACAGTGGAATAAAAAGACAATATCAATGCCCCTTGGAAGAGTGGTGGAGGTCGCAGTGGATTAAAAAGACAATATCAATGCCCCTTGGAAGAGTGGTAGAGGTCGCAGTGGAATAAAAAGACAATATCAACGCCCTGTGGAAGAGACGTGGAGGTCACAGTAGCTTCACAAGACGGTTTTAATGCTCCTTGAAAGAGAGGTGGAGGTCGCAGTTGATTAAAAAGACAATATCAATGTCCCTTGGAAGAGTGGTGGAGTTCGCAGTGGATTAAAAAGACACTATCAATGCCCCTTGGAAGAGTGGTGGAGATCGCAGTGGATAAAAAGACAATATCAACGCCCCGTGGAAGAGACGTGGAGATCAGAGTTTCAGAAGACGTTTTTAATGCTTCTTGGAAGAGAGGTGGAGGTCGCAGTTGATTAAAAAGACAATATCAATGCCCCTTGGATGAGTCGTGGACGTCGCAGAGGAATAAAAAGACAATATCAATGCACTTGGAAGAGTGCAGGAGGTTACAATGGAATAAAAAGACATTGTCACTGCCCCTTGGAAGAGCTGTGGAACTCAGAGCGGTTTAACCAGACGGTTTTAATGCCCCTTGGAAGAGACTTGGAGGTCACAGTAGCTTAACAAGACGGTTTTAATGCCCCTTGGAAGAGTGGTGGTGGTCGCAATGGAGTAAAAAGACAATATCAATGCCCTGTGGAAGAGTGGTGGAGGTCGCAGTGGAAAACAGAGACAATATCAATGCCCCTTGGAAGAGTGGTGGAGGTTACAGTCGATTAAATAGACAATATCAATGCCTCTTGGAAGAGCTGTGGAGTACAGAGTGGTTTAACCAGATGGTTTAATGCCCCTTGGAAGAGACGTGGAGGTCACAGTAGCTTAACAAGACTGTTTTAATACCCCTTGGAAGAGTGGTGGAGGTCGCAGTGGATTAAAAAGACAATATCAATTCCCCTTAGAAGAGTGGTGGAGGTCGCAGTGGAATAAAAAGACAATATCAATTCCCCTTGGAAGAGATGTGGTGGTCGCAGTGCAATAAAAAGACAATATCAATGCCTCGTGGAAGAGACTTGGAGGTCAGAGTAGCTTAACAAGTTGGTTTCAATGCCCCTTGAAAGAGAGGTGGAGGTCGCAGTGGAATAAAAAGACAATATCAGTGCCCCTTGGAAGAGTGGTGGAGGTTACAGTGGATTAAAAAGACAATATCAATGACCTTTGGAAGAGTGGTGGAGGTCGCATTGGAATAAAAAGACAATATCAACGCCCCGTGGAAGAGACGTGGAGGTCACAGTAGCTTAACAAGACGGTTTTAATGCTCCTTGAAAGAGAGGTGGAGTTCGCAGTTGATAAAAAAGACAATATCAATGTCCCTTGGAAGAGTGGTGGAGTTCGCAGTGGATGAAAAAGACACTATCAATGCCCCTTGGAAGAGTGGTGGAGATCGCAGTGGATAAAAAGACAATATCAACGCCCCGTGGAAGAGACGTGGAGATCAGAGCTTCACAAGACGGTTTTAATGCTTCTTGGAAGAGAGGTGGAGGTCGCAGTTGATTAAAAAGACAATATCAATGCCCCTTGCATGAGTCGTGGACGTCACAGAGGAATAAAAAGACAATATCAATGCACTTGGAAGAGTGCAGGAGGTTACAATGGAATAAAAAGACATTGTCAATGCCACTTGGAAGAGCTGTGGAACTCAGAGCGGTTTAACCAGACGGTTTTAATGCCCCTTGGAAGAGACTTGGAGGTCACAGTAGCTTAACAAGACGGTTTTAATGCCCCTTGGAAGAGTGGTGGTGGTCGCAATGGAGTAAAAAGACAATATCAATGCCCTGTGGAAGAGTGGTGGAGGTTACAGTCGATTAAATAGACAATATCAATGCCCCTTGGAAGAGCTGTGGAGTACAGAGTGGTTTAACCAGACGGTTTAATGCCCCTTGGAAGAGACGTGGAGGTCACAGTAGCTTATCAAGACTGTTTTAATAACCCTTGGAAGAGTGGTGGAGGTCGCAGTGGATTAAAAAGACAATATCAATTCCCCATAGAAGAGTGGTGGAGGTCGCAGTGGAATGAAAAGACAATATCAATTCCCCTTGGAAGAGATGTGGTGGTCGTAGTGCAATAAAAAGACAATATCAATGCCTCATGGAAGAGACTTGGAGGTCAGAGTAGCTTAACAAGTTGGTTTTAATGCCCCTTGAAAGAGAGGTGGAGGTCGCAGTGGAATAAAAAGACAATATCAGTGCCCCTTGGAAGAGTGATGGAGGTTACAGTGGAATAAAAAGACAATATCAATGACTCTTGGAAGAGTGGTGGAGGTCGCAGTGGAATAAAAAGACAATATTAATGCCCCTTGGAAGAGTGGTGGAGGTTAAAGTCGAATAAAAAGACAATATCAATGCCTCTTGGAAGAGCTGTGGAGTTCAGAGTGGTTTAACCAGATGGTTATAATGCCCCTTGGAAGAGATGTGGAGGTCACAGTAGCTTATCAAAACTGTTTTAATGCCCCTTGGAAGAGTGGTGGAGGTCGCAGTAAAATAAAAAGTCAATACCAATGCCCCTTGGAAGAGTGGTGGAGGTTACAGTGGAAAAAAAAGACAATATCAATGCCCCTTGGAAGAACTGTGGAGTTCACAGTGGTTTAACCAGAAGGTTTTAAGGCACCGCGGAATAGACCTGGAGGTCACAGTAGCTTAACAAGACGGTCTTAATGCTTCTTGGAAGAGAGATGGAGGTCACAGTGGAACAAAAAGACAATATCAATGCCTCTTGCATGAGCTGTGGAGTTCAGAGTGGTTTAGATTGACGGTTTTAATGCCCCTTGGAAGAGACGTGGAGGTCACAGTAGCTTAACAAGACGGTTTTAATGCCCCTTGGAAGAATGGTGGAGGTCGCAGTGGATTAAAAAGACATTATCGATGCCCCTTGGAAGAGTGGTGGAGGTCGCAGTGGAATAAAAAGAAAATATCAGTGCCCCTTAGATGAGTGGTGGAGGTTACAGTGGAAAAAAAAGACAATATCAATGTTCCTTAGAAGAGGATTGAAGGTCGCAGTGGAATAAAAGGACAATATTAATGTCCCTTGGAAGAGTGGTGGAGGTCACAGTGGATTAAAAAGACAATATCAAGGCCCCTTGGAAGAGTGGTGGAGGTTACAGAGGAATAAGAAGTCAATATCAATGCCCTGTGTAAGAAACTTGGAGGTCACCGTAGCTTAACATGACGGTTTTAATGCCCCTTGGAAGAGTCGTGGACGTTGCAGAGGAATAAAAAGACAATATCAATGCACTTGGAATAGTGCAGAAGGTTACAATGGAATAAAAAGACAATATCTATGCCCTGTGGAAGGGACGTGGAGGTCACAGTAGCATAACAAGACGGTTTTAATGCCCATTGGAAGAGTGGTGGAGGTCGCAGTGGATAAAAAAGACAATATCAAACCCCTTGGAAGAGTGGTGGAGGTCGCAGTGGAAAACAGAGACAATATCAATGCCCCTTGGAAGAGTGGTGGAGGTTACAGTGGAATAAGAAGACAATATCAATGCCCCATGGAAGAGTTGTGGAGGTCACTGTAGCTTAACAAGATGGTCTTAATGCCCCTTGGAAGAGTGGTGGAGGTCGCAGTGGAATAAATAGACAGTGTCAATGCCCCTTGGAAGAGTGGTGGAGGTTAGAGTGGAATAAAAAGACAATACCAGTGCTCCTTGGAATAGCTGTGAAGTTCAGAGTGGTTTAAATTGACGGTTTTAATGCCCCTTGGAAGAGACGTGGAGGTCACAGTGGATTAAAAAGACAATATCAATGCCCCTTGGAAGAGTGGTGGAGGTCGCAGTGGATTAAAAAGACAATATCAATGCCCCTTGGAAGAGAGGTGGAGGTCGCAGTGGAATAAAAAGACAATATCAGTGCCCCTTGGAAGAGTGGTGGAGGTTACAGTGGAATGAAACGACAATACCAATGACTCTTGGAAGAGTGGTGGAGGTCGCAGTGGAATAAAAAGACAATATTAATGCCCCTTGGAAGAGTGGTGGAGGTTAAAGATGAATAAAAAGACAATATCAATGACTCTTGGAAGAGCTGTGGAGTTCAGAGTGGTTTAACCAGACGGTTTTAATGCCCCTTGGAAGAGACGTGGAGGTCACAGTAGCTTATCAAAACTGTTTTAATGCCCCTTGGAAGAGTGGTGGAGGTCACAGTAAAATAAAAAGACAATACCAATGCCCCTTGGAAGAGTGGTGGAGGTTAGAGTGGAATAAAAAGACAATACCAATGCCCCTTGGAAGAGCTGTGGAGTTCAGAGTGGTTTAATAAAATGGTTTTAATGGCCATTGGAAGTGACGTGGAGTTCACAGTAGCTTAAAAAGACGTTTTTAATGCCCATTGGAAAAGTGATGGAGGTCGCAGTGGATTAAAAAGACAATATCAATGCCCCTTGGAAGAGTGGTGGAGGTGGCAGTGGAATAAAAAGACAATATCAATGCCCCTTGGAAGAATGATGTAGGTCGCAGTGGAATAAAAAGACAATGTCAATGCCCCTTGGAAGAGTGGTGGAGGGTGGAGTGGAATGAAAAGACAATACCAATGCCCCTTGGAAGACATGTGGAGGACACAGTAAATTAACAAGACAGTTTTAATGCCCCTTGGAAGAGTGGTGGAGGTCGCAGTGGAAAAAAAAGACAATATCAATGCCCCTTGGAAGAGCTGTGTAGTTCAGAGTAGTTTAACCAGACAGTTTTTTTGCCCCTTGGAAGAGACGTGGAGGTCACAGTAGATTAACAAGATGGTTTTAATGCCCCTTGGAAAAGTGGTGGAGGTCACAGTGGATTAAAAAGACAATATCAATGCCCCGTGGAAGACATGTGGAGGACAGAGTAGATTAACAAGACAGTTTTAATGCCCCTTGGAAGAGTGGTGGAGGTCGCAGTGGAATAAAAAGACAATATCAATGCCACTTGGAAGAGCTGTGGAGTTCAGAGTGGTTTAACCGGACAGTTTTAATGCCCCTTGGAAGAGACGTGGAGGTCACAGTAGCTTAACAAGACGGTTTTAATGCTCCTTGAAAGAGAGGTGGAGTTCGCAGTTGATAAAAAAGACAATATCAATGTCCCTTGGAAGAGTGGTGGAGTTCGCAGTGGATTAAAAAGACACTATCAATGCCCCTTGGAAGAGTGGTGGAGATCGCAGTGGATAAAAAGACAATATCAACGCCCCGTGGAAGAGACGTGGAGATCAGAGCTTCACAAGACGGTTTTAATGCTTCTTGGAAGAGAGGTGGAGGTCGCAGTTGATTAAAAAGACAATATCAATGCCCCTTGCATGAGTCGTGGACGTCACAGAGGAATAAAAAGACAATATCAATGCACTTGGAAGAGTGCAGGAGGTTACAATGGAATAAAAAGACATTGTCAATGCCACTTGGAAGAGCTGTGGAACTCAGAGCGGTTTAACCAGACAGTTTTAATGCCCCTTGGAAGAGACTTGGAGGTCACAGTAGCTTAACAAGACGGTTTTAATGCCCCTTGGAAGAGTGGTGGTGGTCGCAATGGAGTAAAAAGACAATATCAATGCCCTGTGGAAGAGTGGTGGAGGTTACAGTCGATTAAATAGACAATATCAATGCCCCTTGGAAGAGCTGTGGAGTACAGAGTGGTTTAACCAGACGGTTTAATGCCCCTTGGAAGAGACGTGGAGGTCACAGTAGCTTATCAAGACTGTTTTAATAACCCTTGGAAGAGTGGTGGAGGTCGCAGTGGATTAAAAAGACAATATCAATTCCCCATAGAAGAGTGGTGGAGGTCGCAGTGGAATGAAAAGACAATATCAATTCCCCTTGGAAGAGATGTGGTGGTCGTAGTGCAATAAAAAGACAATATCAATGCCTCATGGAAGAGACTTGGAGGTCAGAGTAGCTTAACAAGTTGGTTTTAATGCCCCTTGAAAGAGAGGTGGAGGTCGCAGTGGAATAAAAAGACAATATCAGTGCCCCTTGGAAGAGTGATGGAGGTTACAGTGGAATAAAAAGACAATATCAATGACTCTTGGAAGAGTGGTGGAGGTCGCAGTGGAATAAAAAGACAATATTAATGCCCCTTGGAAGAGTGGTGGAGGTTAAAGTCGAATAAAAAGACAATATCAATGCCTCTTGGAAGAGCTGTGGAGTTCAGAGTGGTTTAACCAGATGGTTATAATGCCCCTTGGAAGAGATGTGGAGGTCACAGTAGCTTATCAAAACTGTTTTAATGCCCCTTGGAAGAGTGGTGGAGGTCGCAGTAAAATAAAAAGACAATACCAATGCCCCTTGGAAGAGTGGTGGAGGTTACAGTGGAAAAAAAAGACAATATCAATGCCCCTTGGAAGAACTGTGGAGTTCACATTGGTTTAACCAGAAGGTTTTAAGGCACCGCGGAATAGACCTGGAGGTCACAGTAGCTTAACAAGACGGTCTTAATGCTTCTTGGAAGAGAGATGGAGGTCACAGTGGAACAAAAAGACAATATCAATGCCTCTTGCATGAGCTGTGGAGTTCAGAGTGGTTTAGATTGACGGTTTTAATGCCCCTTGGAAGAGACGTGGAGGTCACAGTAGCTTAACAAGACGGTTTTAATGCCCCTTGGAAGAATGGTGGAGGTCGCAGTGGATTAAAAAGACATTATCGATGCCCCTTGGAAGAGTGGTGGAGGTCGCAGTGGAATAAAAAGAAAATATCAGTGCCCCTTAGATGAGTGGTGGAGGTTACAGTGGAAAAAAAAGACAATATCAATGTTCCTTAGAAGAGGATTGAAGGTCGCAGTGGAATAAAAGGACAATATTAATGTCCCTTGGAAGAGTGGTGGAGGTCACAGTGGATTAAAAAGACAATATCAAGGCCCCTTGGAAGAGTGGTGGAGGTTACAGAGGAATAAGAAGTCAATATCAATGCCCTGAGTAAGAAACTTGGAGGTCACCGTAGCTTAACATGACGGTTTTAATGCCCCTTGGAAGAGTCGTGGACGTTGCAGAGGAATAAAAAGACAATATCAATGCACTTGGAATAGTGCAGAAGGTTACAATGGAATAAAAAGACAATATCTATGCCCTGTGGAAGGGACGTGGAGGTCACAGTAGCATAACAAGACGGTTTTAATGCCCATTGGAAGAGTGGTGGAGGTCGCAGTGGATAAAAAAGACAATATCAAACCCCTTGGAAGAGTGGTGGAGGTCGCAGTGGAAAACAGAGACAATATCAATGCCCCTTGGAAGAGTGGTGGAGGTTACAGTGGAATAAGAAGACAATATCAATGCCCCATGGAAGAGTTGTGGAGGTCACTGTAGCTTAACAAGATGGTCTTAATGCCCCTTGGAAGAGTGGTGGAGGTCGCAGTGGAATAAATAGACAGTGTCAATGCCCCTTGGAAGAGTGGTGGAGGTTAGAGTGGAATAAAAAGACAATACCAGTGCTCCTTGGAATAGCTGTGAAGTTCAGAGTGGTTTAAATTGACGGTTTTAATGCCCCTTGGAAGAGACGTGGAGGTCACAGTGGATTAAAAAGACAATATCAAAGCCCCTTGGAAGAGTGGTGGAGGTCGCAGTGGATTAAAAAGACAATATCAATGCCTCTTGGAAGAGAGGTGGAGGTCGCAGTGGAATAAAAAGACAATATCAGTTCCCCTTGGAAGAGTGGTGGAGGTTACAGTGGAATGAAAAGACAATACCAATGACTCTTGGAAGAGTGGTGGAGGTCGCAGTGGAATAAAAAGACAATATTAATGCCCCTTGGAAGAGTGGTGGAGGTTAAAGATGAATAAAAAGACAATATCAATGACTCTTGGAAGAGCTGTGGAGTTCAGAGTGGTTTAACCAGACGGTTTTAATGCCACTTGGAAGAGACGTGGAGGTCACAGTAGCTTATCAAAACTGTTTTAATGCCCCTTGGAAGAGTGGTGGAGGTCACAGTAAAATAAAAAGACAATACCAATGCCCCTTGGGAGAGTGGTGGAGGTTAGAGTGGAATAAAAAGACAATACCAATGCCCCTTGGAAGAGCTGTGGAGTTCAGAGTGGTTTAATAAAATGGTTTTAATGGCCATTGGAAGTGACGTGGAGTTCACAGCAGCTTAAAAAGACGTTTTTAATGCCCATTGGAAAAGTGATGGAGGTCGCAGTGGATTAAAAAGACAATATCAATGCCCCTTGGAAGAGTGGTGGAGGTGGCAGTGGAATAAAAAGACAATATCAATGCCCCTTGGAAGAATGATGTAGGTCGCAGTGGAATAAAAAGACAATGTCAATGCCCCTTGGAAGAGTGGTGGAGGGTGGAGTGGAATGAAAAGACAATACCAATGCCCCTTGGAAGACATGTGGAGGACACAGTAAATTAACAAGACAGTTTTAATGCCCCTTGGAAGAGTGGTGGAGGTCGCAGTGGAAAAAAAAGACAATATCAATGCCCCTTGGAAGAGCTGTGTAGTTCAGAGTAGTTTAACCAGACAGTTTTTTTGCCCCTTGGAAGAGACGTGGAGGTCACAGTAGATTAACAAGATGGTTTTAATGCCCCTTGGAAAAGTGGTGGAGGTCACAGTGGATTAAAAAGACAATATCAATGCCCCGTGGAAGACATGTGGAGGACAGAGTAGATTAACAAGACAGTTTTAATGCCCCTTGGAAGAGTGGTGGAGGTCGCAGTGGAATAAAAAGACAATATCAATGCCACTTGGAAGAGCTGTGGAGTTCAGAGTGGTTTAACCGGACAGTTTTAATGCCCCTTGGAAGAGACGTGGAGGTCACAGTAGCTTAACAAGACTGTTTTAATGCCTCTTGGAAGAGTGGTGGAGTTCGCAGTGGATTAAAAAGACAATATCAATGCACCTTATAAGAGAGGTGGAAGTCGCAGTGGAATAAAAAGACAATATCAATACCCCTTGGAAGAGTGGTGGAGGATACAGTGGAATAAAAAGACAGTATCAATGCCCCGTGGAATAGACATTGCCATTATAGTAGCTAAACAAGATGTTTTTAATGCACCTTGGGAGAGTGGTGGAAGTAGTAGTTGAATAAAAAGACAATATCAATGCCCCTTGAAAGAGTGTTGTAGGTTACAGTGGAGTAAAATGACAATATCAGTGCCTCTTGCAAGAGCTGTGGAGTTCAGAGTGGTTTAAATTGATGGTTTTAATGCACCTTGGAAGAGACGTGGAGGTCACAGTAGCTTAACAATACGGTTTTAATACCCCTTGGCAGAGTGGTGGAGGTCGCAGTTGATTAAAAAGACAATATCAATGCCACTTTGAAGAGTGGTGAAGGTCCCAGTGGAATAAAAAAACAATATCTTTGCCCCTTGGAAGAGTGGTGGAGGTTACAGTGGAAAAAAAATACAATCTCAATGCCCCTTGGAAGAGTGCTGGAGGTTACATTGGAATAAAAAGACAATATCAATACCCCTTGCAAGAGCTGTGGAGTTCAGAGTGGTTTAAATTGACGGTTTTAATGCCCCTTGGAAGGGACGTGGAGGTGACAGTAGCTTAATAAGATGGCTTTAATGCCCCTTGAAGAGTGGTGGAGGTCGCAGTGGATTAAAAAGACATTATGAATGCCACTTGGAAGAGTGCTGGAGGTTACATTGGAATAAAAAGACAATATCAATGTCCCTTGCAAGAGCTGTGGAGTTCAGAGTGTTTTAAATTGACGGTTTTAATGCACCTTGGAAGAGACGTGGAGGTCACAGAAGCTTAACAATACGGTTTTAATGCCCCTTGGAAGAGTGGTGGAGGTCGCAGTGGATTAAAAAGACAATATCAATGCCACTTGGAAGAGTGGTGAAGGTTCCAGTGGAATAACAAGACAATATCAATGCCCCTTGGAAGAGTGGTGGAGGTTACAGTGGAATAAAAAGACAATATCAATGCCCCATGAAAGAAACGTGGAGGTCACAGCAGCTTAACAAGACGGTTTTAATGCCCCTTGGAAGAGAGGTGGAAGTTGCAGTGGAATAAAAAGACAATATTAATGCCCCTTGGAAGAGTGCTGGAGGTTACATTGGAATAAAAAGACAATATCAATGCCCCTTGCAAGAGCTGTGGAGTTCAGAGTGGTTTAAATTGACGGTTTTAATGCCCTGTGGAATTGACGTGAAGGTCAAGGTAGCTTAGCAACACGGTTTTAATCGCCCTTGGAAGAGTGGTGGAGGTCGCAGTTGATTAAAAAGACAATATAAATTCCCCTTAGAAGAGTGGTAGAGGTCGCAGTGGAATTAAAAGACAATATCAATGACCCTTGGAAGAGTAGTGGAGGTCGCAGTGGAAGAAAAAAACAATATCAATGCCCCTTGGAAGAGTGGTGGAGATAACAGTGGATTAAAAAGACAATCTCAATGCCCCTTGGAAGAGCAGTGGAGTTCAGAGTAATTAAACCAGACAGTTTTAATGCCCATTGGAAGTGACGTGGAGGTCACAGTAGCTTAAAAAGACATTTTTAATGCCCCTTGGAAAACTGGTGGAGTTCGCAGTGGATTAAAAAGACAATATCAATGCCCCTTGGAAGAGTGGTGGAGGTGGCAGTGGAATAAAAAGACAATATCAATGCCCCTTGGAAGAGTGGTGGAGATTACAGTGGAATAAAAAGACAATATCAATGCCCCGTGAAAGAGACGTGGATGTCACAGAAGCTTAACAAGACGGTTTTAATGTCCCTTTGAAGAGAGGTGAAAGTCGCAGTGGAATAAAAAGACAATATCAATGCCCCTTGGAAAAGTGCTGGAGGTTACAGTGGAATAAAAAACAATATCAAAACGCTTGCAAGAGCTGTGGAGCTGAGAGTGGTTTAAATTGACGGTTTTAATGCCCCTTGGAAGAGACGTGGAGGTCACAGTAGATTAACAAGAATTTTTTAATGCCCCTTGGAAGAGTGGTGGAGGTCGAAGTGGATTAAAAAGACAATGTCAATACTCCTTGAAGGAGTGGAAGAAGTCTCAGTGGAATAAAAAGACATTATCAATGCACCTTGGAAGAGTGTTGGAGGTTCCAGTGGAATAAAAAGACAATATCAATGCCCTGTGGAAGAGACATGGAGGTCACAGTAGCTTAGCCAGATGGTTTTAATACCCCTTGGAATAGTGGTGGAGCTTGCAGTGGATTAAAAAGACAATATCAATGCCCCGAAGTAGAGTGGTGGAGGTCGCAGCGGCATAAAAAGACAAAATCAATGCCCCTTGGAAGAGTGGTGGAGGTTACAGTGGAAAAAAAAGACATTATCAATGCCCCTTGGAAGAGCTGTGGAGTTCAGAGTGGTTTAACCAGACGGTTTTAATGCCCCTCGGAAGAGACGTGGAGGTAACAGTAGCTTAACAAGATGGTTTAAATGCCCTTTGGAAGAGTGGTGGAGGTCGTAGTGGATTAAAAAGACAATATCAATGCCCTTTTTAAGAGTGGTGGAGGTCGCACTGGAATAAAAATACAATATCAATGCCCCTTTGTAGAGTGGTGGAGGTGACAGTGGAATTTAAAGACAATATCAATGCCCCGTGGAAGAGATGTGGAGGTCACTGTAGCTTAACATTACAGTTTTAATGCCCCTTGGAAGAATGGTGGAGGTCGCAGTGGAATAAAAAGACAATATTAATACCCCTTGGAAGAGTGGTGAAGGATACAGTGGAATAAAAAGACAGTATCAATGCCCCGTGGAATAGACATGGACATTATAGCAGCTAAACAAGATGTTGTTAATGCACCTTGGGAGAGTGGTGGAAGTCGTAGTTGAATAAAAAGACAATATCAATGCCCCTTGAAAGAGTGTTGTAGGTTACAGTGGAGTAAAATGACAATATCAATGCCTCTTGCAAGAGCTGTGGAGTTCAGAGTGGTGTAAATTGATGGTTTTAATGCACCTTGGAAGAGATGTGGAGGTCACAGTAGCTTAACAATACAGTTTTAATACCCCTTGGAAGAGTGGTGGAGGTTGCAGTGGATTAAAAAGACAATATCATTGCCACTTGGAAGAGTGGTGGAGGTTACAGTGGAAAAAAAAGACAATCTCAATGCCCCTTGGAAGAGTGCTGGAGGTTACATTGGAATAAAAAGACAATATCAATACCCCTTGCAAGAGCTGTGGAGTTCAGAGAGGTTTAAATTGAGGGTTTTAATGCCCCTTGGAAGGGACGTGGAGGTGACAGTAGCTTAACAAGACGGTTTTAATGCCCCTTGGAAGACTGGTGGAGGTCTCAGTGCATTAAAAAGACAATATCAATACCCCTTGGAAGAATGGTGGAGGTTACAGTGGAATAAAAAGACAATATCAATGCCCCTTGGAAGAGCTGTGGAGTTCAGAGTGGTTTAACCAGACGGTTTTAATGCCCCTTGGAAGAGATGTGGAGGTCACAGTTGCTTAACAAGACAGTTTTAATGCCTCTTGGAAGAGTGGTGGAGGTCGCAGTGGTTTAAAAAGACAATATCAATGCCCTTAGAAAAGAGGTGGAAGTCGCAGTGGAATAAAAAGATAATATCAATACCCCTTGGAAGAGTGGTGGAGGATACAGTGGAATAAAAAGACAGTAACAATGCCCCGTGGAATAGACATGGACGGTACAGTAGCTAAACAAGATGTTTTTAATGCACCTTGGGATACCGGTGGAAGTCGTAGTAGAATTAAAAGACAATATCAATGCCCCTTGAAAGAGTGTTGTAGGTTACAGTAGAGTAAAATGACAATATCATTGCCTCTTGCAAGAGCTGTGGAGTTCAGAGTGGTTTAAATTGACAGTTTTAATGCACCTTGGAAGAGATGTGGAGGTCACAGTAGCTTAACAATACGGTTTTAATGCCCCTTGGAGAGTGGTGGAGGTCGCAGTGGATTAAAAAGACAATATCAGTGCCACTTGGAAGAGTGGTGAAGGTCCCAGTGGAATAAAAAGACAATATCAATGCCCCTTGGAAGAGTGGTGGAGGTTACAGTGGAATAAAAAGACAATATCAATGCCCCTTGGAAGAGTGCTGGAGGTTACATTAGAATAAAAAGACAATATCAATGCCCCTTGCAAGAGCTGTGGACTTCAGAGTTGTTTAAATTGACAGTTTTAATGCCCCCTAGAAGGGACGTGGAGGTGACAGTAGCTTAACAAGATGGTTTTAATGCCCCTTGGAAGAGTGGTCTAGGTCGCAGTGGATTAAATAGACAATATTAATGCCGCTTTGAAGAGTGCTGGAGGTTACATTGGAATAAAAAGACAATATCAATGCCCCTTGCAAGAGCTGTGGAGTTCAGAGCGGTTTAAATTGACGGTTTTAATGCACCTTGGAAGTGACGTGGAGGTGACAGTAGCTTAACAAGACGGTTTTAATGGCCCTTGGAAGAGAGGTGGAGGTTGCAGTGGATTAAAAAGACAATATGAATGCCCCTTGTAAGAGCGGTGGAGGTCGCAGTGGAATAAAAAGACAATATCAATGCCCCTTGGAAGAGTGGTGGAGGTTACAGCTGAATAAAAAGACAATATCAATGCCCCTTGGAAGAGTAATGGAGGTTACAGTGGAATAAAAAGACAATATCAATGTACCTTTGAACAGTGGTGGAGGTTACAGTTAAATAAAAAGACAATATCAATGCCCCGTGGAAGAGATGTGGAGGTCACAATAGCTTAACAAGACGGTTTTAATGCACCTTGGGAGAGTGGTGCAGGTCGCAGAGGAATAAAAAGACATTTTCAATGCCCCGTGGAAGAGACGTGGAGGTCACAGTAGCTTAACAAGACTGTTTTAATGCCTCTTGGAGGACTGATGGAGGTCGCAGTGGAATAAAAAGACAATATCAATGCCCCTTGGACGAGTGGTGGAGGTTACAGTGGAATAAAAATACAATTTCAATGCCCCGTGGAAGAGACGTGGAGGTCACAGTAACTTAACAAGACGATTTTAATGCCCCTTGGAAGAGTGGTGGAGGTCGCAGTGGAATACAAAAACAATATCAATGCACCTTGGAAGATTGGTGGAGGTCGCAGTGGAATAAAAAGACAATATCAATGCCCCTTGGAAGAGTGGTGGAGGTCGCATTCGAATAAAAAGACAATATCAATGCCCCGTGGAAGGGATGTGGCGGTCACAGTAGCTTAACAAGACACTTTTATTGCCCCTTGGAAGAGTGGTGGAGGTTGCAGTGGAATAAAAAGACAAAATCAATGCCCCTTGGAAGAGTGGTGGAGGTTACAGTGGAATAAAAAGACAATATCAATGACCCTTGGAAGAGCTGTGGAGTTCAGAGTGGTTTAACCACACGGGTTTAATGCCCCTTGGAAGGGACATGGAGGGCAGAGTAGCTTAACAAGTTGGTTTTAATGCCCCTTGGAAGAGAGGTGGAGGTCGCAGTGGAATAAAAAGACAATATCAGTGACCCTTGGAAGAGTGGTGGAGGTTACAGTGGAATAAAAAGACAATATCAATGCCCCTTGGAAGAGTGGTGGAGGTCGCAGTGGATTAAAAAGACAATATCAATGCCCCTTGGAAGAGTGGTAGAGGTCGCAGTTGAATAAAAAGACAATATCAACGCCCCGTGGAAGAGACGTGGAGGTCACAGTAGCTTCACAAGACGGTTTTAATGCTCCTTGAAAGAGAGGTGGAGGTCGCAGTTGATTAAAAAGACAAGATCAATGTCCCTTGGAAGAGTGGTGGAGTTCGCAGTGGATTAAAAAGACACTATCAATGCCCCTTGGAAGAGTGGTGGAGATCGCAGTGGATAAAATAACAATATCAACGCCCCGTGGAAGAGACGTGGAGATCAGAGTTTCACAAGACGGTTTTAATGCTTCTTGGAAGAGAGGTGGAGGTCGCAGTTGATTAAAAAGACAATATCAGTGCCCCTTGGATGAGTCGTGGACGTCGCAGAGGAATAAAAAGACAATATCAATGCACTTGCAAGAGTGCAGGAGGTTACAATGGAATAAAAAGACATTGTCACTGCCCCTTGGAAGAGCTGTGGAACTCAGAGCGGTTTAACCAGACGGTTTTAATGCCCCTTGGAAGAGACTTGGAGGTCACAGTAGCTTATCAAGACTGTTTTAATACCCCTTGGAAGAGTGGTGGAGGTCGCAGTGGATTAAAAAGACAATATCAATTCCCCTTAGAAGAGTGGTGGAGGTCGCAGTATAATAAAAAGACAATATCAATTCCCCTTGGAAGAGATGTGGTGGTCGCAGTGCAATAAAAAGACAATATCAATGCCTCGTGGAAGAGACTTGGAGGTCAGAGTAGCTTAACAAGTTGGTTTTAATGCCCCTTGAAAGAGAGGTGGAGGTCGCAGTGGAATAAAAAGACAATATCAGTGCCCCTTGGAAGAGTGGTGGAGGTTACAGTGGATTAAAAAGACAATATCAATGCCCCTTGGAAGAGTGGTGGAGGTCGCAGTGGAATAAAAAGACAATATCAACGCCCCGTGGAAGAGACGTGGAGGTCACAGAAGCTTAACAAGACGGTTTTATTGCTCCTTGAAAGAGAGGTGGAGGTCGCAGTTGATTAAAAAGACAATATCAATGTCCCTTGGAAGAGTGGTGGAGTTCGCAGTGGATTAAAAAGACACTATCAATGCCCCTTGGAAGAGTGGTGGAGATCGCAGTGGATAAAAAGACAATATCAACGCCCCGTGGAAGAGACGTGGAGATCAGAGCTTCACAAGACGGTTTTAATGCTTCTTGGAAGAGGGGTGGAGGTCGCAGTTGATTAAAAAGACAATATCTATGCGCCTTGGATGAGTCGTGGACGTCGCAGATGAATAAAAAGACAATATCAATGCACTTGGAAGAGTGCAGGAGGTTACAATGGAATAAAAAGACATTGTCAATGCCCCTTGGTAGAGCTGTGGAACTCAGAGCGGTTTAACCAGACGGTTTAAATGCCCCTTGGAAGAGACTTGGAGGTCACAGTAGCTTAACAAGACGGTTTTAATGCCCCTTGGAAGAGTGGTGGTGGTCGCAATGGAGTAAAAAGACAATATCAATGCCCTGTGGAAGAGTGGTGGAGGTCGCAGTGGAAAACAGAGACAATATCAATGCCCCTTGGAAGAGTGGTGGAGGTTACAGTCGATTAAATAGACAATATCAATGCCTCTTGGAAGAGCTGTGGAGTACAGAGTGGTTTAACCAGACGGTTTAATGCCCCTTGGAAGAGACGTGGAGGTCACAGTAGCTTATCAAGACTGTTTTAATAACCCTTGGAAGAGTGGTGGAGGTCGCAGTGGATTAAAAAGACAATAACAATTCCCCTTAGAAGAGTGGTGGAGGTCGCAGTGGAATGAAAAGACAATATCAATTCCCCGTGGAAGAGATGTGGTGGTCGTAGTGCAATAAAAAGACAATATCAATGCCTCGTGGAAGAGACTTGGAGGTCAGAGTAGCTTAACAAGTTGGTTTTAATGCCCCTTGAAAGAGAGGTGGAGGTCGCAGTGGAATAAAAAGACAATATCAGTGCCCCTTGGAAGAGTGGTGGAGGTTACAGTGGAATAAAAAGACAATATCAATGACTCTTGGAAGAGTGGTGGAGGTCGCAGTGGAATAAAAAGACAATATTAATGCCCCTTGGAAGAGTGGTGGAGGTTAAAGTCGAATAAAAAGACAATATCAATGCCTCTTGGAAGAACTGTGGAGTTCACAGTGGTTTAACCAGAAGGTTTTAAGGCACCGCGGAATAGACCTGGAGGTCACAGTAGCTTAACAAGACGGTCTTAATGCTTCTTGGAAGAGAGATGGAGGTCGCAGTGGATTAAAAAGACAAAATCAATGCCCCTTGGAAGAGTGGTCGAGGTTACAGTGGAACAAAAAGACAATATCAATGCCTCTTGCATGAGCTGTGGAGTTCAGAGTGGTTTAGATTGACGGTTTTAATGCCCCTTGGAAGAGACGTGGAGGTCACAGTAGCTTAAGAAGACGGTTTTAATGCCCCTTGGAAGAATGGTGGAGGTCGCAGTGGATTAAAAAGACATTATCGATGCCCCTTGGAAGAGTGGTGGAAGTCGCAGTGGAATAAAAAGAAAATATCAGTGCCCCTTAGATGAGTGGTGGAGGTTACAGTGGAAAAAAAAGACAATATCAATGTTCCTTAGAAGAGGATTGAAGGTCGCAGTGGAATAAAAGGACAATATCAATGTCACTTGGAAGAGTGGTGGAGGTCACAGTGGATTAAAAAGACAATATCAAGGCCCCTTGGAAGAGTGGTGGAGGTTACAGAGGAATAAGAAGTCAATATCAATGCCCTGTGTAAGAAACTTGGAGGTCACCGTAGCTTAACATGACGGTTTTAATGCCCCTTGGAAGAGTCGTGGACGTCGCAGAGGAATAAAAAGACAATATCAATGCACTTGGAATAGTGCAGAAGGTTACAATGGAATAAAAAGACAATATCTATGCCCTGTGGAAGGGACGTGGAGGTCACAGTAGCATAACAAGACGGTTTTAATGCCCATTGGAAGAGTGGTGGAGGTCGCAGTGGATTAAAAAGACAATATCAAACCCCTTGGAAGAGTGGTGGAGGTCGCAGTGGAAAACAGAGACAATATCAATGCCCCTTGGAAGAGTGGTGGAGGTTACAGTGGAATAAGAAGACAATATCAATGCCCCATGGAAGAGTTGTGGAGGTCACTGTAGCTTAACAAGATGGTCTTAATGCCCCTTGGAAGAGTGGTGGAGGTCGCAGTGGAATAAATAGACAGTGTCAATGCCCCTTGGAAGAGTGGTGGAGGTTAGAGTGGAATAAAAAGACAATACCAGTGCTCCTTGGAATAGCTGTGAAGTTCAGAGTGGTTTAAATTGACGGTTTTAATGCCCCTTGGAAGAGACGTGGAGGTCACAGTGGATTAAAAAGACAATATCAATGCCCCTTGGAAGAGTGGTGGAGGTCGCAGTGGATTAAAAAGACAATATCAATGCCCCTTGGAAGAGAGGTGGAGGTCGCAGTGGAATAAAAAGACAATATCAGTGCCCCTTGGAAGAGTGGTGGAGGTTACAGTGGAATAAAAAGACAATACCAATGACTCTTGGAAGAGTGGTGGAGGTCGCAGTGGAATAAAAAGACAATATTAATGCCCCTTGGAAGAGTGGTGGAGGTTAAAGACGAATAAAAAGACAATATCAATGACTCTTGGAAGAGCTGTGGAGTTCAGAGTGGTTTAACCAGACGGTTTTAATGCCCCTTGGAAGAGACGTGGAGGTCACAGTAGCTTATCAAAACTGTTTTAATGCCCCTTGGAAGAGTGGTGGAGGTCGCAGTAAAATAAAAAGACAATACCAATGCCCCTTGGAAGAGTGGTGGAGGTTACAGTGGAATAAAAAGACAATATCAATGGCCCTTGGAAGAGCTGTGGAGTTTACAGTGGTTTAACCAGAAGGTTTTAAGGCACCGTGGAATAGACCTGGAGGTCACAGTAGCTTAACAAGACGGTCTTAATGCTTCTTGGAAGAGAGATGGAGGTCGCAGTGGATTAAAAAGACAAAATCAATGGCCCTTGGAAGAGTAGTCGAGGTTACAGTGGAATAAAAAGACAATATCAATGCCTCTTGCAAGAGCTGTGGAGTTCAGAGTGGTTTAGATTGACGGTTTTAATGCACCTTGGAAGAGACGTGGAGGTCACATTAGCTTAACAAGACGGTTTTAATGCCCCTTGGAAGAATGGTGGAGATCGCAGTGGATTAAAAAGACATTATCGATGCCCCTTGGAAGAGTGGTGGAAGTCGCAGTGGAATAAAAAGAAAATATCAATTCCCCTTAGATGAGTGGTGGAGGTTACAGTGGAAAAAAAGACAATATCAATGTTCCTTAGAAGAGGAGTGAAGGTCGCAGTGGAATAAAAAGACAATATCAATGTCCCTTGGAAGAGTGGTGGAGGTCGCAGTGGATTAAAAAGACAATATCAATGCCCCTTGGAAGAGTGGTGGAGGTTACAGTGGAATAAGAAGTCAATATCAATGCCCTGTGTAAGAAACTTGGAGGTCACAGTAGCTTAACATGACGGTTTTAATGCCCCTTGGAAGAGTCGTGGACGTCGCAGAGGAATAAAAAGACAATATCAATGCACTTGGAATAGTGCAGAAGGTTACAATGGAATAAAAAGACATTATCAATGCCCTGTGGAAGGGACGTGGAGGTCACAGTAGCATAACAAGACTGTTTTAATGCCCATTGGAAGAGTGGTGGAGGTCGCAGTGGATAAAAAAGACAATATCAAAGCCCCTTGGAAGAGTGGTGGAGGTCGCAGTGGAAAACAGAGACAACATCAATGCCCCTTGGAAGAGTGGTGGAGGTTACAGTGGAATAAAAAGACAATATCAATGCCCAATGGAAGAGTTGTGGAGGTCACTGTAGCTTAACAAGATGGTCTTATTGCCCCTTGGAAGAGTGGTGGAGGTCGCAATGGAATAAATAGACAGTGTCAATGCCCCTTGGAAGAGTGGTGGAGGTTAGAGTGGAATAAAAAGACAATACCAGTGCTCCTTGGAAGAGCTGTGGAGTTCAGAGTGGTTTAAATTGACGGTTTTAATGCCCCTTGGAAGAGACGATCAGGTCACAGTGGATTAAAAAGACAATATCAATGCCCCTTGGAAGAGTGGTGGAGGTCGCAGTGGATTAAAAAGACAATATCAATGCCCCTTGGAAGAGTGGTGGAGATCGCAGTGGAATAAAAAGACAATATCAATGCCCCGTGGAAGGCACGTGGAGGTCACAGTAGCTTCACAAGATGGTTTTAATGCCCCTTGGAAGAGAGGTGGAGGTCGCAGTTGATTAAAAAGACAATATCAATGCCCCTTGGAAGAGTGGTGGAGGTCGCAGTGGAATAAAAAGACAATATCAATGCCGCTTGGAAGAGTGGTGGATGTTACAGTCGAATAAAAAGACAATATCAATGACTCTTGTAAGAGCTGTGGAGATCAGAGTGTTTAACCAGACGGTTTTAATGCCCCTTGGAAGAGACGAGGAGGTCACAGTAGCTTAACAAGACTGTTTTAATGCCCCTTGGAAGAGTGGTGGAGATCGTTGTGGATTTAAAAGACAATATCAATGCCCCTTAGAAGTGTTTTGGAGGTCGCAGTGGAATAAAAAGACAATATCAATTCCCCTTAGAAGATTGGTGGAGGTTACAGTGGAATAAAAAGACAATATCAATGCCCCTTGGAAGAGAGGTGGAGGTTACATTGGAATAAAAAAACAATATCAATACCCTGTGTAAGAAACTTGGAGGTCACAGTAGCTTAACAAGACGGTTTTAATGCCCCTTGGAAGAGTCGTGGACGTCGCAGAGGAATAAAAAGACAATATCAATGCACTTGGAAGAGTGCAGAAGGTTACAATGGAATAAAAAGACATTGTTAATGACCCTAGGAAGAGCTGTGGAGCTCAGAGCAGTTTAACCAGACGGTTTTAATGCCCCTTGGAAGAGACTTGGAGGTCACAAAGCTTAACAAGACGGTTTTAATGCCCCTTGGAACAGTGGTGGAGGTTGCAATGGAATAAAAAGACAATATCAATGCCCCGTGGAAGGGACGTGGAGGTCACAGTAGCATAACAAGAAAGTTTTAATGCCCATTGAAGAGTGGTGGAGGTCGCAGTGGATAAAAAAGACAATATCAAAGCCCCTTGGAAGAGTGGTGGAGGTCTCAGTTTAAAACAGAGACAATATCAATGCCCCTTGGAAGAGTGGTGGAGGTTACAGTCGAAAAAAAAGACAATATCAATGCCTCTTGGAAGAGCTGTGGAGTACAGAGTGGTTTAACCAGACGGTTTAATGCCCCTTGGAAGAGACGTGGAGGTCACAGTAGCTTATCAAGACTGTTTTAATGCCCCTTGGAAAAGAGGTGGAGGTCGCAGTGGAATAAAAAGACAATATCAATGCCCCTTGGAAGAGTGGTCATTGTTACAGTGGAATAAAAAGACAATATCAATGACCGTTGGAAGAGTGGTGGAGGTCACAGTGGAATAAAAAGATAATATTAATGCCCCTTGGAAGAGCTGTTGAGTTCAGAGCGGTATAACCAGACGGTTTTAACGCTCCTTGGAAGTGACGTGGAGGTCACAGTAACTTAACAAGACGGTTATAATGCCCTTGGAAGAGTGGTGGATGTCGCAGTGGAATAAAAAAACAATATCAATGCCCCTTGGAAGATTGGTGGAGGTTGCAGTGGATTAAAAAGACAATATCAATGCCCATTGGAAGAGTGATGGTGGTTACGGTGGAATAAAAAGACAATACCAGTGCTCCTTGGAAGAGCTGTGGAGTTCAGAGTGAATTAAATTGACGATTTTAAAGCCCCTTGGAAGAGTGGTGGAGGTCGCAGTGGATTCAAAATACAATATCAATGCCACTTGGAAGAGTGGTGGAGTTCGCAGTGGAATAAAAAGACAATATCAATGCCCCGTGGAAGGGACGTGGAGGTCACAGTAGCTTCACAAGACGGTTTTAATGCCCCTTGGAAGAGAGGTGGAGGTCGCAGTTGATTAAAAGACAATATCAATGCCCCTTGGAAGAGTGGTGGAGGTCGCAGTGGAGTAAAAAGACAATATCAATGCTGCCTGGAAGAGTAGTGGACGTTGCAGTCGAAGAAAAAGACAATATCAATGCCTCTTGTAAGAGCTGTGGAGTTCAGAGTGTTTAACCAGACGGTTTTAATGCCCTTTGGAAGAGACGAGGAGGTCACAGTAGCTTAACAAGACTGTTTTATTGCCCCTTGGAAGAGTGGTGGAGATCGTTGTGGATTTAAAAGACAATATCAATGACCCCTTAGAAGAGTGGTGGCGGTTGCAGTGGAATAAAAAGACAATATCAATGCCCCTTGGAAGATTGGTGGAGGTTACAGTGGAATAAAAAGACAATATCAATGCCCCTTGGAAGAGTGGTGGAGTTTACAGTGGAATAAAAAGACAATATCAATGCCCTGTGTAAGAAACTTGGAGGTCAGAGTAGCTTAACAAGACTGTTTTAATGCCCCTTGGAAGAGTCGTGGACGTTGCAGAGGAATAAAAAGACAATATCAATAGTGTTGAGCCACCCCCGTAGTGTTCGAGTTCGGTTCGGTTCGTCGAACACCCGTGTGTTCGCCGAACTGTTCGTCGAACTGTTCGTCGAACACCTTCGAACACCGTTAAAACCAATGGCAGGCAAACAAAAACACATAGAAACACATAGAAAACACCTTCAAAGGTGTCCAAAAGCTGACAAACTGCTCAGAAGACACAACTAACACATGGAAAAGTGACAAGTACATATAGTCATGCGAAAAGAAAAGAGGTGGAGGAGTAAAAGGAGGGGGAGACACAGATATAGGCATGTCATGCCCTTCTAAAATCCAAAAAGTGAGAAGCCGACACGTTCAGTCCGCTCCTGCCCGTGCCACCTCCGTGTCGCCGGGTTTGTGCCAGAGCCGCGGTGAACCCTGACGGCCAGCCCCCCTCTCCCAATACTGGTGCCTGTCCGCTGGTGGGTCGAGCGAGCCCCCCTGTGGTGGAGGCAGCTCTAAGCTTTTTAATTTAAATTGTCTCTCTAATTTGAATAAATACACTTTAAATCCATTTACAAGGATCTATTGGAGGGCAAGTCTCATGCCAGCAGCCGCGTAATTCCAGCTCCAGTAGCGTCCACTAAAGCTGCTGCAGTTAAAAAGCTTTTATAAGGATCGAGCTCGGCTGTCCACCGCAAGGCATCCTACTGCCAGTCCGAGCCCCTATGCCTTGGGGTGCCTCCTGATGCTCTTCACTGAGTATCCCGTGGTCCCGAAGCATTTCCTTTGAAAAAATGAAGTGTCCAAACTACAGGTGGTGTAGCTTGCTTAACAGCCGGGATAATCCGCTGACTAGCAGACCCTGCTACTACGCACAAAGTATTTCCTGGGCTAGATGCAGTTAAAAATTTGTAATTAGATACTCTCGTTGGATGCTGAGAAAGCATTCCATAGAGTCTCCTGGCACGCCATATATGATTCTCTTAAAAAGCTTGGGGTAGGGGTCTAGGGGACCCTTTTATAGCCAAAATCACGGCCCTGTATCGCAATACGTCACCTAGGCTGAAGATAAATGGAACTGTAGCACCCTGAGGGCTCGGTTGCTACAGAGGTATTGCATCTCACCCAGAGGTGTGATATCTCACTCTCAGGTAAAGATGTAGTTTGGATCAGGACCCGACACCTGCATGCATTACACCACATTGCCGTGGGGCAGGGCGACCAATATGCCCCTGAGATGGGCACGACAGTCCCTGTCCCTGGCTGGAGTGGGGGGAGGGAACACTGAGGAAGGGGAACCCTGTAGTGCAGGAGCAGGGAGGAAGCAGTTCCTGGGTGCATTGAGAAGGGAGTATAAAAGGTGGGCACCATCTTAGTTCAGTGCAGAGAAGTCTGAGCAGAAGTGGCAGGGAGCAGGGGCTCTGCATGAGCTCTGCTCCGGAGGCGGGCCTAGTAACAGAGGCCCAGGCCTGGAAGAGGGAGAAGGAAGGAAGAGGAGCGGAGAAGGCTCCAGGAAAGAGGAACGAAGGGATCTCAGGGGTGCGGACGGGCGAGTCGCTACCGCACGCCCGAATCCACCTGCGTGGAGGGGTCAGGCCAAAGGGGGAGACCGGTCCCCGAAACTAGTGGAGGCAGGAAACGACCCTCAGCTAGAAACAGGAGGCTGTGACATTTTATGTGGCGCAGCCCCTCGCTCCACCCGCTAGGAAGGCACCACATAGGGTCAGGGAAACTGGCGCCAAGTTTACCAAAAGGAGGCCCGAGGCAGCCGGACAGAAGAGTTGGTAAGAAAGGCCAGACAAAGGACACACAAAGGGGGTCCTGTGAAGCACTCCAAAGTTATCTGGGAGTTGTCTGAGCCCCTCACCTGGTGAGCACAGTACGACGTGGGCAGCCGTTACCTGCAGACGTGGTCTGGATAATAAGAACTGTGAGTAAAGGCCCTGGACTGCATCACTGACTCCGTGTCATTACTGCTGCTGCCCTGCACCATCACCCCCATCCTCCGCATACACTGCCCTGAAGCTATACTCCTCCCGTGGGGAGTTATGCTACGCTCTGCTGCACCCACAACACCAGCCTCAGCGGTCTGCCCTGGAGCGGCGGTTCACTCTGACCGCAATCCACGGGTGGTGTAGTCGGACATTTAAACATCAAAACCACATAAATAGTTCCGCCACTGGTTTGACCGCCCTGAGCCACGGAACCGGGTTGCCGCCACGGAGACTACAACCACCAGCATCCACCAAAAAGGGTCCGGCTCCGGGTGTCCCAAGGCCCAGGGGGCGCGTCAGAACATTTTCATCACCTTTCACAATCACCAACGGGACAAGGCAGGGATGTTCTCTGTCCCCTCTCTTATACATCCTAGTGACGGAGCACCTGCTCTCATCAATTCGCCATAACCCCAATATTAGGTGGATTGAGGTGGGAGGCACCGAGTACAAGTGCTCTCTATTTGCTGATGATGTCCTAGTATATATCACTCAATCACATATATCCATCCATGCTGTTATGGCTGAAATAGATCACTTTGTTACATGGTCAAATTTTAAAATCAATGCAGCGAAGTCTGAGGCCCTCGATGTCTCCCTCCCCAAATCCATATAGGATTCCATCCAGTCCAACTTTCCCTTTGCCTGGCCCTCACAGGGTATCAAATACTTAGGAATTCCTATTCATAGAGACCTCTCCCATCTATGTTATCTTAATTTTGGGCCCTTTATTGAACAACTCCATACAGACCACGGTTGGCAAGTTAGAACTGTAAGATTCACTACGTGAACCACTGGTGTTTTGTGGAAAAGCACATGTACACTGTGTTCCAAATTATTATGCAAAAAGTGTTTAGGAGTGATAAGGGAAGAATTTGTTTGTTTGTCAGTTAAGCTCATTGATGGTGATGTGTGTCAGGGCTCTTTATATCACTGTAAGCAATTGCAGACACCTGTGCTAATTAGTTTGGCAGGTGTGTCCAATGAAAGGCAAGACTACTTAAGAAGGCTGTCTCACATTATTAAGCAGCCTACATTTTCTGCCAAAATGGGAAAGAAAAAGGATGTGTCGGCTGCTGAGAAGCAACAAATTGTGGAGTGTTTAGGTCAAGGCATGACTACAATCAACATTGTGCGATGATCAGGATGAAGTGTCTTGGCAATCAAGAAGTATGTAGCTGATTCACAGTACACACGTGTGCGTGCTGATAAGGGCAAATTGAGGACTCTTTCCTACAGGCAATTACGTCAGGTTGAAAGAGCAGCGGCAAAAAAGCCTTGTCATAGCAGCAGACAAGTTTTTGAAGCTGCTTGTGCCTCCAACATCCCCCGAAGAACAAGATGCAGGGTCCTTCAGAGGTTTGCAGCTGTGCATACGCCATCCTGTCGACCTCCTCTATCCACTTCACACAAGCAGAAACGGCTCCAGTGGGCCAAACATTACATGAAGACTGATTTCAAAACTGTTTTGTTCACGGATGAGTGCCGTGCAGCGCTCGATGGTCCAGATGGATGGAGTGGAGGATGGCTGGTTGATGGACACCCCACGCAAACACGGCTACAGCGCCAACAAGGTGGAGGTGGAGTAATGTTTTGGGCTGGAATCATGGGGAGAGAGATTGTCGGCCCCTTTAGGATCCCTGAAGGCGCTAAAGATGAACTCCATAATGTATGTGGATTTTCTCAAACAGCACTTCCTGCCATGGTTCAAGAAGAAGAACCGTGTATTTCACAGCAAGATCATTTTTCTGCATGATAATGCACCATCTCATGCTGCACATAAAACATCTGCATCTCTGGCTGATATGGGCATAAAAGGGGACAAACTTATGGTGTGACCCCCATGCTCCCCTGACCTCTACCCCATTCAGAACCTTTGGAGCATCATTAAAAGGAGTGTCTATGATGGCGGGAGGCAGTTCACATCTAAGCAACAGCTCTGGGAGGGTATTCTGTCCTCATGCAAAACAATTGAAGCAGAAACCATCCAAAACCTGACAAATTCAATGGACGAGAGAGTTCAGAGTCCTTTCGAACAAGGGGTCCTATGTGAAAATGTAACATCACCTAGAATAAAGTTTTGAGTTGAAAACTGTTTGATTTCAGTTTCTAACAACCTGCTAATGCTTATAATTTCAAAAATGACCATTTTTTTGGTCTTTATTAAAATGAAAAGGTTGATCGAAAAGTTTGGGGGATCTAAGAGTGTGGCAACCCAGTAGTCATGATTACTTCGAATTCTGACAATATGAGGGTCATGCTGCAGGTAGTGCAGCAAGAAGGCACTTATGTGTCTTGCGCATCTCGGAGCCCCAAAATTATTTTCCGGGCTAGATGCAGCTAAAAATTATTATTAATTTTAAATCTGGTGAAGCTTTAGTATAGATGGCCTAATAGGATCAGTGCTGCACACTGCTACAAAGCCCAAATTATTTTCCAGTCAAGATACAGATAAACATGATTAGTAATTTTAAATCTGGTGGAGCTTATTATAGATGGCCTAATAGAATCAGTGCTGCACACTGCTACAAAGCCCAAATTATTTTCCAGCCAAGATACAGATAAACATGATTAGTAATTTGAAAGCTTAAAACGGTTGGTAGGGTGATTTTAACCAATCATCAAGCTTTTACTCTCCCCAGGATGACACAGGGGTAGAAAAGTCGTTTCGGATCCATGATTTGTTCATCTTTATGAACGTGAGTGTCTTGGCAATCAAGAAGTATGTAGCTGATTCACAGTACACACGTGTGCGTGCTGATAAGGGCAAATTGAGGACTCTTTCCTACAGGCAATTACGTCAGGTTGAAAGAGCAGCGGCAAAAAAGCCTTGTCATAGCAGCAGACAAGTTTTTGAAGCTGCTTGTGCCTCCAACATCCCCCGAAGAACAAGATGCAGGGTCCTTCAGAGGTTTGCAGCTGTGCATACGCCATCCTGTCGACCTCCTCTATCCACTTCACACAAGCAGAAACGGCTCCAGTGGGCCAAACATTACATGAAGACTGATTTCAAAACTGTTTTGTTCACGGATGAGTGCCGTGCAGCGCTCGATGGTCCAGATGGATGGAGTGGAGGATGGCTGGTTGATGGACACCCCACGCAAACACGGCTACAGCGCCAACAAGGTGGAGGTGGAGTAATGTTTTGGGCTGGAATCATGGGGAGAGAGATTGTCGGCCCCTTTAGGATCCCTGAAGGCGCTAAAGATGAACTCCATAATGTATGTGGATTTTCTCAAACAGCACTTCCTGCCATGGTTCAAGAAGAAGAACCGTGTATTTCACAGCAAGATCATTTTTCTGCATGATAATGCACCATCTCATGCTGCACATAAAACATCTGCATCTCTGGCTGATATGGGCATAAAAGGGGACAAACTTATGGTGTGACCCCCATGCTCCCCTGACCTCTACCCCATTCAGAACCTTTGGAGCATCATTAAAAGGAGTGTCTATGATGGCGGGAGGCAGTTCACATCTAAGCAACAGCTCTGGGAGGGTATTCTGTCCTCATGCAAAACAATTGAAGCAGAAACCATCCAAAACCTGACAAATTCAATGGACGAGAGAGTTCAGAGTCCTTTCGAACAAGGGGTCCTATGTGAAAATGTAACATCACCTAGAATAAAGTTTTGAGTTGAAAACTGTTTGATTTCAGTTTCTAACAACCTGCTAATGCTTATAATTTCAAAAATGACCATTTTTTTGGTCTTTATTAAAATGAAAAGGTTGATCGAAAAGTTTGGGGGATCTAAGAGTGTGGCAACCCAGTAGTCATGATTACTTCGAATTCTGACAATATGAGGGTCATGCTGCAGGTAGTGCAGCAAGAAGGCACTTATGTGTCTTGCGCATCTCGGAGCCCCAAAATTATTTTCCGGGCTAGATGCAGCTAAAAATTATTATTAATTTTAAATCTGGTGAAGCTTTAGTATAGATGGCCTAATAGGATCAGTGCTGCACACTGCTACAAAGCCCAAATTATTTTCCAGTCAAGATACAGATAAACATGATTAGTAATTTTAAATCTGGTGGAGCTTATTATAGATGGCCTAATAGAATCAGTGCTGCACACTGCTACAAAGCCCAAATTATTTTCCAGCCAAGATACAGATAAACATGATTAGTAATTTGAAAGCTTAAAACGGTTGGTAGGGTGATTTTAACCAATCATCAAGCTTTTACTCTCCCCAGGATGACACAGGGGTAGAAAAGTCGTTTCGGATCCATGATTTGTTCATCTTTATGAACGTGAGTCTGTCTACATTATCAGTGGAGAGCCGCGTGCGCTTATCTGTCAGCACACCACCAGCAGCGCTGAACACACGTTCAGACAGAACGCTGGCTGCGGGGCATGACAAGATCTCCAAGGCGTAAGTGGCTAGCTCCGGCCATTTATCCAGATTGGAAGCCAAAAAAGAGCAAGGGTCCAGTGACACAGTCGTGGCTTCAATGTTTACTTGGAGATATTCCTGTACCATCGTCTCTAGGCGTTGACTATGTGTCAGACTTCTTGTCTCCTGTGGCCTTGCAAAGGATGGGCTAAAAAAGTGGTGAAATGATTCCGCAAAATTGATGTTACCAGCAGATACTGTGGTTCTGTTACGGTTTGAGTGCTGAACACTTGACGGTCCCACGGTTGGCAAGTTGGAACTGTGAGATTCACTACGTGCACCACTGGTATTTTGGGAAAAGCACATGTAAGATTCTGCAACAGTCTCTGCTGATACTCCTGCATGCGTGCATCCCTTTCTATGGCAGGAATAATTTCTGCAAATTTACTTTTGTACCGGGGATCTAACAGTGTGGCAACCCAGTAGTCAGGATTATTTCTAATTCTCACAATTCGAGGGTCATGTTGCAGGTAGTGCAGCAAGAAGGCACTCATGTGTGTTGCGCATCCAGGAGCACCAAGTCCCTGTTGTGTTGGTGGCGAGGTAACAATCATGCTTCCTTCCTCTGTCCTCTCCCCCCAACCTCGCTCAACAGAAATGTGATCAAGGTCTCCATCATCTGATGAGTCTTCCATCAGTTCGTCCCCCACTTCTTCCTGGGCTCCTGCACCTTCCTCACTAGTTTGGCTGCTACCATGTGCCCTGGTAAAACCATCTCCCCCACCCTCACATGCCTGCCGCCTTGGTGCTGCCGACCGTCTGGACCTTGCAGATGTTAGCCCTTCCGCATACAACTCCTCCTCCTCTACTTCCTCCACCTCCTCTTGTGCCACCACCTGACTCCGAATTCTGTTTAACATGTGCTCCAGCATGTAAATCACCGGAATAGTCATGCTGATAATGGCATCGTCAGCACTAAACATCTTGTCGCCATTTCAAAACTGTGCAGAAGGGTGCATAGGTCCCTGATCTGAGACCACTCGTCCAGCGTGATTTGCCCCACCTCTGGATCTCGTTGGCCCAGGCTATACGTCAGAACGTATTGCACCAGGGCTTGTCGGTGCTGCCACAGTCGCTGCAACATGTGCAGAGTTGAATTCCACCGGGTAGGCACATCGCATTTTAGCCGGTGAAGTGGCAGGCCCAACGACTTCTGTAGAGATGTAAGTCGCTGAGCTGCGGGATGCGAACGGCGAAAGTGAGCACACAGCGACCGTGCCCTCTGCAGAAGGCCATCTAGTCTGGGATAGTGGGCTAAAAATTGCTGGACAACCAGGTTCAACACGTGAGCCATACAAGGCACGTGTGTGACATTGCCCCGGCGAAGGGCCGCACCCAGGTTTGCAGCATTGTCGCACACGGCCTTCCCTGGTTTCAGGTCCAGTGGGGACAACCATTCATGAAATTGGTTCTCCAGAGCTGACCACAACTCCTCAGCTGTGTGACTCACATTTCCCAGACATTTCAATGTAAAAACCGCCTGATGACGTTGAGCCCTACTGCCAGCATAGTAAGGAGGTGTGCAGGATCCCTTCTGCGCAGTTAGAAAGCTTGTGGCATGACCAGACAGGCTTTGGGTGCAGGTGGAAGACCGAGAGGAGGTTGAGGAGGCAGAAGCAGTGGAGGAACTTTGACATAAAGAGGATTGACGCACAACTCGTGGGGACGGCAAGACTTGGACAGCAGCCCCTTGTCCTGCTGTCACCATAGTTACCCAGTGCCCAGTCAGCGACATGTAACGCCCCTGTCCATGCCTACTCGTCCAAGTGTCTGTGGTGAAATGCACCCTGTCACACACAGAGTTTCTCAAAGAAGCGGTGATGTTGTGTGCGACATGCTGGTGGAGCGCAGGCACACCTTTCTTTGAGAAGTAGTGCCGACTGGGCATCTGGTACTGGGGCACTGCGACGGACATAAGGTCTCGAAAATCCTCTGTCTCCACCAGGCGGAAAGGCAGCATTTCTGTAGCCAAGAACTTGCAGATGGTGAAATTCAACCTCTTAGCTTTCTCATGGCTAGGAGGAAATGGTCTTTTACTTGTCCACATCTGAGGGACCGAGGGCTGGCTATTGTGCTTAGACGGGGTTGATAAGGGTGTCCCCGGCAAACTGCCGGTCTGTGAGGAAGATGCAGGCGGACATGTTAGGTTGCCTTGATCCAAAGGTGGTGCTATCGATGTCGGACAGCGCTCAACAACAGCTGGTGTTACCACCTCCAAAGAAAATGATGACCTGCCAATCACGCTGGCTGTTGCGGGTAAAGAGGTGGCAGGTCTGCGCCCCAAAACAGGTGTGACTGCTGTCCCCCCAGTCACAGAGGATGAAGAGGCCGCGGATGCACAAGATATGGCAGACGGTGGTTGGCCCGGCCGGCTAGGCCGCATTGTAGCACACTGAGCTTCCCACTGCAACTTATGCTTCATGTCCATGTGCCGGTTCATGCATGAAGTACTCAAACTATGTATTTTTTGGCTTCTACTTAGCTTTTGCTGACAAATGTTACAGATAACACGAGTTGGGTCATCTTTATCGATCTGAAAAAATGCCCAGGCTATGCAAGGCTTAGCACCCATGCGACCTGAAGAGCCACCACGACTTGTGGTGAGAGGCAGAGTTGTGTTTGAGGATGCAGTTGTTGACGTGCTTCCAGTACTACGTCTCTGTCCAGGAAGGCGCAACCTGACCTCGTCATCACTAGCATCTTCCTCCACCTCCTCTGCTGACCTCATCTCTTGGCTGACTGTGGGTTGACAGTAAGTGGGATCTCCAACCTCATCATCATCACCCTGTGCGTTATCACACCCGTCGTCCTCAGAGCCAACCTGTTCCTGCCCTGACAAAAAACTAAAGTTGTCGCTCCAATCAGGTATTTGAGTCTTATCATCGTCTTCCTCATTGTCTCCACCAACAGGAGTTACAGTTTGGGAATGAGGGTCTACATTATGGTCAGAACCTTCTGCGTCTGGTCCTGGATCCGACTCATAAAGATTCTGGGCATCAGTGCAGATCATTTCCTCGTCTGGATTCACAGAAGTGCTGGAGTCGACCTCTGATTCCCAGGCTATAGTATGAGTAAACAGCTCTGCAGACTCAACCATCTGTTCTACCTCATACTCAGACGGGCAGCTGGAGATTTGGGAGCTGTGAGGAAGCAAGTGTGATTGGGGTGACACCTTTGAGGACTGGAGTATTTGTGATGTTGAAGTTGATGTGGAGGAGAGCCCACTTAAAGGAGCACTTGATATCCGTTGAAGCACCTGCTGCTTTTGTGCCTCATCTGGAATTTGTAGCGATTGGCGTGGCCGTAAGAAAGGGATCTTATCACATTGTCCGCTAAAAGAAGTAGACATTTTCGTTTGGCTGGAAGATGGTCTTTCTTCTGCAGATGTTACTGTTGCTTTAACACCTACCCCACGGACACAACCTTTTTTCCCCTTCCCAACACGCCTATTCCCCTTTCCACCAGCAGCAGGCCTTTTTCCACTCATTTTAGTGGTTAACTAATTAACAACTCTGGAGTTGTTTGCACAAAAAAACAATGGATGGGAACCGAGCAGAGCTGAGTGGCCAAACTGTGGTATTAGGCCAAAACTATTGGCTGGGTTAGATGCAGAAAAAAATTATATTCAATTTGCAACCTGATGGAGGTCAGTATAGATGGACTAATAGAGAAAGTCCCACACACTGCTAGAAGGCCAAATATTTTTTCAGAGCTAGATGCAGATAGAAATTATTTTTAATTTGCAACCTGATGGAGGTCAGTATAGATGGACTAATAGAGAAAGTCCCACACACTGCTAGAAGGCCAAATATTTTTTCAGAGCTAGATGCAGATAAAAATTATTTTTAATTTGCAACCTGATGGAGGTCAGTATAGATGGACTAATAGAGAAAGTCCCACACACTGCTAGAAGGCCAAATATTTTTTCAGAGGTAGATGCAGAAAAAAATATATTCAGTTTGCAACCTGATGGAGGTCTGTATAGATGGATTAATAGAACAAGTCCCACACACAGCTAGAAGCCCAATATTTTTTCAGAGGTAGATGCAGAAAAAAATATATTCAGTTTGCAACCTGATGGAGGTCAGTATAGATGGACTAATACAACAAGTCCCACACACAGCTAGAAGCCCAATATTTTTTCAGAGGTAGATGCAGAAAAAAATATATTCAGTTTGCAACCTGATGGAGGTCTGTATAGATGGATTAATAGAACAAGTCCCACACACAGCTAGAAGCCCAATATTTTTTCAGAGGTAGATGCAGAAAAAAATATATTCAGTTTGCAACCTGATGGAGGTCAGTATAGATGGACTAATACAACAAGTCCCACACACAGCTAGAAGCCCAATATTAATTCAGAGGTAGATGCAGAAAAAAATATATTCAGTTTGCAACCTGATGGAGGTCTGTATAGATGGATTAATAGAACAAGTCCCACACACAGCTAGAAGCCCAATATTTTTTCAGAGGTAGATGCAGAAAAAAATATATTCAGTTTGCAACCTGATGGAGGTCAGTATAGATGGACTAATACAACAAGTCCCACACACAGCTAGAAGCCCAATATTTTTTCAGAGGTAGATGCAGAAAAAAATATATTCAGTTTGCAACCTGATGGAGGTCTGTATAGATGGACTAATACAACAAGTCCCACACACAGCTAGAAGCCCAATATTTTTTCAGAGGTAGATGCAGAAAAAAATATATTCAGTTTGCAACCTGATGGAGGTCAGTATAGATGGACTAATACAACAAGTCCCACACACAGCTAGAAGCCCAATATTTTTTCAGAGGTAGATGCAGAAAAAAATATATTCAGTTTGCAACCTGATGGAGGTCTGTATAGATGGATTAATAGAACAAGTCCCACACACAGCTAGAAGCCCAATATTTTTTCAGAGGTAGATGAAGAAAAAAATATATGCAGTTTGCAACCTGATGGAGGTCAGTATAGATGGACTAATACAACAAGGCCCACACACAGCTAGAAGCCCAATATTTTTTCAGAGATAGATGCAGAAAAAAATATATTCAGTTTGCAACCTGATGGAGGTCTGTATAGATGGACTAATACAACAAGTCCCACACACAGCTAGAAGCCCAATATTTTTTCAGAGCCTGATGCAGAAAAAAATTATATTCAATTTGCAACCTGATGGAGGTCAGTATAGATGGACTAATAGAATGATGCTATGCCCAAAAGATTTTACTTCACTAGGTGCAGTAAAAAAATTGGTATTCTATACACAGGTGGTATATCTTGCAACACAGATAGGCTACTCCACTGACTAACACACTCTACAATAGGCCAAAAAGGATTAGCTTTGCTAGATTCAGCCAAATGCTGTGAAAAAAACTTGCACAGCACTGGCACAGACCTGCCTGGCAAAAACTGATAGGAACTGATGTAACCTAGTCCTGAAAAGGACTCCAATTACAATTAGTCTTTACTCCCACAATCTATCTATTTAAGAGCACAGACCTGCCTGATAAAAGTTGTAGGAAATGCTGTAACCTAGTCCTTAAAAGGACTGCAATCACAACTATTCCCTACTCCCAAGCTATCTGTAGATGTGTGCGAAAATTGGCTTGAAATTAACAAGGTATAGCGCACACAGCAACAGCGGTGCCGTCTAACACGCAGCTGCAGCAGTGAGAAAATGGTGGCGACGGGGAAAATGGCTTGGTCTTATAGGGCAAGGACATGTGACATACACTGCCAATGACACATGCCCTTGCTTGTGTGAAAAAAAGCACTTCGCTCCGTGTGTGCGCTGCTGATAGGCTGACAGATTGCACCTCCCCACTGTAAATGCGGGAAAGAGAAAAAAAAAATGGAGATCTTCATTGTTCCTGCAGAGATCCATCCCCTGCCCCTCCCCCCACCCCGCTGTACACTCAAACTGCGTATTAACATTAATTTTCATCATTACTGAGAAAAAATCCAGTTATGATTTTGGTGCATGAACAGTTATCGAACATAACCTCGAACAGCCGAATTTTTCTCAAATTGTTCGTGTTCGCCGAACGGCTCGAACACCGCCCAAAACAGCTCGAATTTGAGATTGGCGAACAGTTCGAGTAGAACAACGCTCATCTCTAAATATCAATGCACTTGGAAGAGTGCTGAAGGTTACAATGGAATAAAAAGACATTGTCAATGCCCCTTGGAAGAGATGTGGAGTTCAGAGTGGTTTAACCAGATGCTTTTATTGACCCTTGGAAGAGACGTTGATGTCACAGTAGATTAACAAGACGGTTTTAATGCCCCTTGGAAGAGTGGTGGAGGTCGCAGTGCATTAAAAAGACAATATCAATACCCATTGGAAGAATGGTGGAGGTTACAGTGGAATAAAAAGACAATATCAATGCCCCTTGGAAGAACTGTGGAGTTCAGAGTGGTTTAACCAGACGGTTTTAATGCCCCTTGGAAGAGATGTGGAGGTCACAGTAGCTTAACAAGACTGTTTTAAGGCCTCTTGGAAGAGTGGTGGAGGTCGCAGTGGATTAAAAAGACAATATCAATGCCCCAAAGAAGAGAGGTGGAAATCCCAGTTGAATAAAAAGACAATATCAATACCCATAGGAAGAGTGGTGGAGGATACAGTGGAATAAAAACACAATATCAATGCCCAGAGGAATAGACATGGACGTTACAGTAGCTAAATAAGATGTTTTTAATGCACCTTGGAAGAGTGGTGGAAGTCGTAGTGGAATAAAAAGACAATATCAATGCCCCTTGAAAGAGTGCTGTAGGTTACAGTGGAGTAAAAAGACAATATCAATGCCTCTTGCAAGAGCTGTGGGGCTCAGAGTGGTTTAAATTGACGATTTTAATGCACCTTGGAAGAGACGAGGAGGTCACAGTAGCTTAACAATACGGTTTTAATGCCACTTGGAAGAGTGGTGGAGGTCGCAGTGGATTAAAAAGACAATATGAATGCCCCTTGGAAGAGTGGTGGAGGTCGCAGTGGAATAAAAAGACAATATCAATGCCCCCTGGAAGAGTGGTGGAGGTTACAGTTGAATAAAAAGACAATGTCATTGCCCCTTGGAACAGTGGTGGAGGTTACAGTTAAATAAAAAGACAATATCAATGCCCCGTGGAAGAGATGTGGAGGTCACAATAGCTTAACAAGACGCTTTTAATGGCCCTTGGAAGAGTGGTGGAGGTCGCAGTGGATTAAAAAGACAATATCAATGAGCCTTGTAAGAGTGGTGGAGGTCGCAGAGGAATAAAAAGACATTATCAATTCCTCTTGCAAGAGTGGTGGAGGGCGCAGTGGAATAAAAAGACAATATAAATGCCACTTGGACGAGTGGTGGAGGTTACAGTGGAATTAAAAGACAATTTCAATGCCCCGTGGAAGAGACGTGGAGGTCACAGTAGCTTAGCATGACGGTTTTAAGGCTTCTTGGAAGAGTGGTGGAGGTCGCAGTGGATTAAAAAGACAATATCAATGCCCCTTAGAAGAGAGGTGGAAGTTGCAATGGAATTAAAAGACAATATCCTTGCCCCTTGGAAGAGTGGTGGAGGATACAGTTTAATAAAAAGACAATATCAATGCCCCGTGGAATAGACATGGACGTTACAGTAGCTAAACAAGATGTTTTTAATGCACCTTGGGAGAGTGGTGGAAGTCGTAGTGGAATAAAAAGACAATATCAATGCCCCTTGAAAGATTGCTGTAGGTTACAGTGGAGTAAAAAGACAATATCAATGCCTCTTGCAAGAGCTGTGTAGTTCAGAGTGGATTAAATTGACGGTTTTAATGCACCTTGGAAGAGACGTGGAGGTCACAGTAGCTTAATAATACGGTTTTAATGCCCCTTGGAAGAGTGGTGGAGGTCGCAGTGGATTAAAAAGACAATATCAATGCCACTTGGAAGAGTGGTGAAGGTCCCAGTGGAATAAAAAGACAATATCAATGCCCCTTGGAAGAGTGGTGGAGGTTACGATGGAATAAAAAGACAATATCAATGCCCCGTGAAAGAGACGTGGAGGTCAAAGTAGCTTAACAAGACGGTTTTAATGCCCCTTGGAAGAGAGGTGGAAGTTGCAGTGGAATAAAAAGACAATATCAATGCCCCTTGGAAGAGTGCTGGAGGTTACATTGGAATAAAAAGACAATATCAATGCCCCTTGCAAGAGCTGTGGAGTTCAGAGTGGTTTAAATTGACGGTTTTAATGCCCCTTAGAAAGGACGTGGAGGTGACAGTAGCTTAACAAGATGGTTTTAATGCCGCTTGGAAGAGTGGTGGAGGTCGCAGTGGATTAAAAAGACAATATGAATGCCCCTTGGAAGAGTGGTGGAGGTCGCAGTGGAATAAAAAGACAATATCAATGCCCCTTGGAAGAGTGGTGGAGGTTACAGTTGAATAAAAAGACAATATTAATGCCCCTTGGAAGAGTGATGGAGGTTACAGTGGAATAAAAAGACAATGTCAATGCCCATTGGAACAGTGGTGGAGGTTACAGTTAAATAAAAAGACAATATCAATGCCCCGTGGAAGAGATGTGGATGTAACAATAGCTTAACAAGACAGTTTTAATGCCCCTTGGAAGAGTGGTGGAGGTCGCAGTGGATTAAAAAGACAATATCAACGAGCCTTGGAAGAGTGATGGAGGTCGCAGTGGAATAAAAAGACATTATCATTGCCCCTTGGAAGAGTGGTGGAGGTCGCAGTGGAATAAAAAGACAGTATAAATGCCCCTAGGATGAGGGGTGGAGGTTACAGTGGAATAAAAAGACAATTTCAATGCCCCGTGGAAGAGACGTGGAGGTCACAGTAGCTTAACAAGACGGTTTTAATGCATCTTGGAGGACTGGTGGAGGTCGCAGTGGAAAGAAAAGACAATATCAATGCCCCTTGGAAGAGTGGTGGAGGTTTCAGTGGAATAAAAAGACAATAATAATGCCCCTTGGAAGAGCTGTGGAGTTCAGAGTGGTATAACCAGACGGTTTTAACGCTCCTTGGAAGAGACATGGAGGTCACAGTAACTTAACAAGACGGTTTTAATGCCCCTTGGAAGAGACGTGAAGGTCACAGAAGCTTATCAAAACTGTTTTAAAGACCCTTGGAGGAGTGGTAGCGGTCGCAGTGGATTAAAAAGACAATATCAATGCCCCTTGGAAGAGCTGTGGAGTTCACAATGGTTTAACCAGAAGGTTTTAAGGCACCGTGGAATAGACGTGGAGGTCACAGTAGCTAAACAAGATGTTTTTAATGCTTCTTGGAGGAGAGTTGGAGGTCGCAGTGGATTAAAAAGACAAAATCAATGCCCCTTGGAAGAGTGGTGGAGGTTACAGTGGAATAAAAAGACAATATCAATGCCTCTTGCAAGAGCTGTGGAGTTCAGAGTGGTTTAAATTGACGGTTTTAATGCCCCTTGGAAGAGTGGTGGAGGTCGCAGTGGATTAAAAAGACTATCAAATCCCCTTGGAAGAGTGGTGGAGGTCGCAGTGGAAAAAAAAGACAATATCAATGCCCCTTGGACGAGTGGTGGAGGTTACCGTTGAATAAAAAGACAATATCAATGCCTCTTGGAAGAGCTGTGGAGTTCAGAGTGGTTTAACCTTGCGGTTTTAATGCCCCTTGGAAGAGACGTGGAGGTCACAGAAGCTTATTACGACTGTTTTAAAGCACCTTGGAGGAGTGGTAGAGGTCGCAGTGGATTAAAAAGACAATATCAATGCCCCTTGGAAGAGTGGTGGAGGTTACAGTGGAATAAAAAGACAATATCAATGCCTCTTGGAAGAGTGGTGGAGGTTACAGTGGAATAAAAAGACAATATCAATTTCCCTTGGAAGAATGGTGGAGGTTACAGTGGAATAAAAAGACAATAACAATGACCCTTGGAAGAGTGGTGGAGGTTCCAATTAAATAAAAAGACAATATCAAAGCCCCTCGGAAGAGACGTGGAGATCACAGTGGAATAAAAAGACAATATTAATGCCCCTTGGAAGAGTGGTGGAGGTCGCAGTAAAATAAAAAGACAATATCAATGCCCCTTGGAATAGTGGTGAAGGTTAGAGTGGAATAAAAAGACAATATCAATGCCCCTTGGAAGAGCTGTGGAGTTCACAGTGGTTTAACCAGAAAGTTTTAATGCACCGTGGAATAGAGGTGGAGGTCACAGTAGCTTAACAAGACGGTTTCAATGCTTCTTGGAAGAGTGATGGAGGTCGCAGTGGATTAAAAAGACAATATCAATGCCCTGTGTAAGAAACTTGGAGGTCACAGTAGCTTAACAAGGCGGTTTTAATGCCCCTTGGAAGAGTCGTGGACGTCGCAGAGGAATAAAAAGACAATATCAATGCACTTGGAAGAGTGCAGAAGGTTACAGTGGAATAAAAATACAATGTAAATGCCCCTTGGAAGAGCTGTGGAGCTCAGAGCGGTTTAACCAGACGGTTTTAATGCCCCTTGGAAGAGACTTGTACGTCACAGTAGCTTAACAAGATGGTTTTAATGCCCCTTGGAAGAGTGGTGGAGGTCACAGTGGAATAAAAATACAATATCAATGCCCCTTGAAAGAGTGGTGGAAGTTACAGTGAAATAAAAAGACAATATCAATGCCCCTTGGAAGAGCTGTGGAGTACAGAGTGGTTTAACCAAATGGTTTTAGTGCCCCTTGGAAGAGACGTGGAGGTCACAGTAGGTTAACAAGACGGTTTTAATGCCCCTTGGAAGAGTGGTGGAGGTCGCAGTGGATTAAAAAGACAATATCAATGAACCTTGGAAGAGTGGTGGAGGTCGCAGTAGAATAAAAAGACAATATCAATGCCCCTTGGAAGAGTGATGGAGGTTACAGTGGAATAAAAAGACAATATCAATGCCTCTTGGAAGAGTGGTGGAGGTTACAGTGGAATAAAAAGACAATATCAATGCCCCGTGGAAGAGACGTGGACATCACAGTAGCTTAACAAGACGATTTTAATGCCCTTGACAGAGTGGTGGAGGTCACAGTGGAATAAAAAGACAATAACAATGCCCTGTGGTAGAGACGTGGAGGTCACAGTTGCTTAGCAAGACGGTTTTAATGCCCTTTGGAAGAGTGGCGGAGGTCGCAGTGGAATAAAAAGACAATATCAATGCCCCTTGGAAGAGTGGTGGAGGTCGCAGTGGAATAACCTCACTGGTACATGCTCTGCATAACTTCTCTGCTTGCTGTGTCTGCTGTAATCTAATGCTCTGCTTTGCTGATTCACCTCACTGGTACATGCTCTGCATAACTTCTCTGCATGCTGTGTCTGCTGTAATCTAATGCTCTGCTTTGCTGATTCACCTCACTGGTACATGCTCTGCATAACTTCTCTGGTTTATCTGTCCCACTCCATTCAATACCCACATATGTCTGTCCCTTCCCCACTATAGATCTTATCTGATTTTTAGAGGTGCTATACTGCAGAGACTAGAGTCCTAGCTCTGTGTTTGATCACCCAGCCATCTCCTGGTGAGACCACCAGCTGCTAATTTAGCCATATGCAGCTCCCACAATGCCCTTCACCTGATAGTTTAATGTGCCCTATTTATTTAGAAGCTCTGTAAGGGGTGCACTTGTGCTGGGGTGTGCACGCGTCTTCTTGTGCAAAGTGGCTTCGGAGATTAGTGGCAGTTATTTCAGAGGCAGTTAGTCAGGGCAGGAGTCAGGTAACCAACACTTTGACCACTTACTCTCTTTTAACTATGTTTCTGTTAGCTCTCACTTTTTCCTCTATAGTCCTCCACTTTCTAGTAACCCCTCAAATCCCTACACCTAGTAAGAAACTCTTCATCTCTCCCTCCATCCTCCCCATTCATCTCACCTCCTCCTCCAAATTATTCCTAAACACTCAATCCTGGATCTCGAAACACAGACAGCCACCTCATGCTCTCTCTTGCTCCCATCTGCTAACACTTTCTCTGCTCCTCCTCACTGCTGGAGATATCTCTCCAAATCCTGGTCCTCCTCGCCATAACCCCACAGTTACTTCTTCCTCCTATCCACGCCCTTCCGCAAACTGTCGCAACCCTTCTAACCTCATATCCATCCAACCAATCCCCACTCCCTTAGTTGATCTAACAGGAGCTCTATGGAACGCTCGCTCTGTCTGCAACAAACTTTCCTTCATCAACGATCTTTTCATTACAAACAAACTTTCCTTCCTCACCATCACTGAAACCTGGCTCACCCCCTCTGACACAGCCTCTCCAGCTGCACTTTCATATGGCGGATTCCACCTTTCCCACACCCCTCGCCCCAACAGCAAACATGGCGGAGGCGTAGGTTTTCTCCTATCAGAACACTGCGCTTTCACCCAAATCCCACTGCCACCCTCCGTTACACTCCCCTCTTTTTAGGTGCACTGTGTGTGCATCTATTCCCCCTCCAACCTCCAACTGGCTGTCTTTTACCGACCCCCAGGGCAAGCCACCACCTTCTTAGACCACTTCACCACCTGGCTGCTTCACTTCCACTCCACTGACATCACCACTATCATAATGGGTGACTTCAACATCCCCATTAACACATCCCACTCGTCTGTCTCTAAGTTCCTATCTCTCACTTCCTCCTTCGGACTCACTCAATGGTCTTCCACACCCACCCACAAAGATGGCCACACACTGGACCTCATCTTCACCCGCCTCTGTTCCCTATCTAACCTCTCTAACTCACCTCTCCCTCTCTCTGATCACAGCCTACTTACATTCTCTTCTCTCTTCTCCCCGGGGCAACAATCCCCACTCCACAAACTTGCATACACTTGCTGAAATCTCAAACACCTTGACTTACACTCACTCTCTGAATCCCTCCTCCCTCTTAAATTCCTTACACGATGCAGACGTTGCTGCTGCTCCATATAACACCACAATAGCTGCAGCTGTAGACTCGATCGCCCCCCTCACACACACCACATCTCGCACACGCAACAGGCAACCCTGGCACACTAAACTTACTAAATAACTGCGCCGGGCCTCCAGGGTTGCGGAGCGGAGATGGAAAAGGTCTCACTCCATCGAGCACTTCATCGCATTCAAGCAATCCCTCACTAATTTCAAGTCCGCACTCACTACAGCAAAACAAATCTACTTCTCATCTCTCATATCCTCCCTATCTCACAACCCTAAACAGCTATTTAACACTTTCAACTCTCTCCTTCGTCCCCCAGCTCCTCCTCCCTTTTCTCTCATCTCAACCGACGACTTTGCCTCATTCTTCAAACAGAAGATTGACACCATCAGACAAAACTTTTGCCTTAAGTCCACACAACCCCTCCTCATATCTATTAAACCCTCCTCCTCCAAACCCCACTTCTCCACCATTACAGAAGGTCAAGTCTCCTCTTTACTCTCCAAATCACACCTCACCACCTGCGAACTTGACCCAATCCCATCCCACCTCATCAGTAACCTTACCACAGTCTTCATCCCAACCCTAACCCACCTCTTCAATCTGAATCTGTCACTAACAACCGGTGTCTTACCCTCATGTTTCAAACATGCAGCAATCACACCCATCCTCAAAAAGCCCTCCCTTGACCCTTACTCTCTGACTAGCTACCACCCCATATCACTCCTCCCCTTTGCCTCAAAACTACTAGAACAACATGTCCACCTTGAACTGTCCTCCCACCTCTCCTCCTGCTCCCTCTTCGACTGCCTGCAATCTGGCTTCCGACCGCATCACTCGACTGAAACTGCCCTGACCAAACTCACCAACAACCTACTAAATGCCAAATCCAAGCGGCACTACTCCATCCTTCTCCTTCTGGACCGGTCATCTGCCTTTGACACAGTGGACCATTCCCTCTTACTCCAGATTCTCTCATCTCTTGGCATCACGGACTTGGCTCTATCTTGAATCTCCTCATATTTAACAGACAGGACATTCAGCGTCTCGCACTCATGCACCACCTCCTCATCTCGCCCCCTATCTGTCGGTGTCCCCCAAGGTTTAGTTCTAGGACCTCTGCTCTTCTCCATCTACACCTTTGGCCTGGGACAGCTCATAGAGTCTCACGGTTTTCAGTATCACCTCTATGCTAACGACACACAGATCTACCTCTCTGGACCCGATATCTCCTCCCTACTAACCAAAATCCCATAATGTCTGTCTGCCATGTCATCCTTCTTCTCTGACAGATTTCTAAAAATCAACATGGATAAAACAGAGTTCATCATCTTTTTACCCTCTCATTCACATCCCCCATCTGACCTAGCCATCAACGTCAATGGCTGTTCATTCTCCCCAGTCCCACAAGCTCGCTGCCTTGGAGTAACCCTGGACTCTGATTTCTCCTTCAAGCCACATATCCAAGCCCTTTCCACTTCCTGCCGACTCCAACTCAAAAACATCTCCCGGACCCGTGCATTCCTCAGCAAAGACTCTGCAAAAACACTAGTGCATGCCCTCATCATATCCAGCCTCGACTACTGAAACCTCCTGCTCCGTGGCCTCCCTTACAACACTGTTGCGCCTCTCCAATCTATCCTCTCTGTCAATCTCTTCACTGGCTCCCCATTGTCCAGAGAATCCAGTTCAAAACTCTAACCATGGCATACAAAGCCATCCACAACCTGTCTCGCCCATACATCTGTGAACTAGTCTCCCGGTACTTACCTGCACGCAACCTCCGATCCTCACAAGATCTCCTTCTCTACTCCCCTCTTATATCCTCCTCCCACAATTGTATACAAGATTTCTCCCTACATCCCCCCTACTCTGGAACGCTCTACCCCAACACAACAGACCCTCGCTGACAGTGGAAACCTTCAAAAGAAACCTGAAGACCCACCTCTTCCGACAAGCCTACAGCCTGCAGTAACCACCGTTGCACGACCAGTTCTACCCTCACCTAATGTATCCTCACCCATCCCTTCTAGAATGTGAGCCCTCACGGGCAGGGTCCTCGCTCCTCCTGTACAAGTCGCTGACTCGTTTTGTTAAGATTATGTAAATGCTTTTGTTATGTATATCCCTATCACATGTAAAGCGCCATGGAATAAATGGCGCTATAATAATTAATAATAATAATAATAATAATTATAAAAAGACAATATCAATTCCCATAGGAAAAGTGGTGGAGGTTACAGTGGATTAAAAAGACAATATCAATGCCCCTTAGAAGAGAGGTGGAAGTCGCAGTGGAATAAAAAGACAATGTCAATGCACCTTGGAAGAGTGGTGGAGGTGGCAGTAGAATAAAAAGACAATATCAATGCCCCTTGGAAGAATGATGGAGGTCGCAGTGGAATAAAATGACAAAATCAATGCCACGTGGAATAGACATGGAGGTTACAGCAGCTTAACAAGACAGTTTTAATGCCCCTTCGAAGAGTGGTGGAGGTTAGATTCAAATAAATAGACAATACCAATGCCCCTTGAAAGAGCTGTGGAGTTCAGAGTGGTTTAACCAGACGGTTTTAATGCCCATTGGAAGTGACGTGGAGGTCACAGTAGCTTAAAAAGACGTTTTTAATGCCCCTTGGAAAAGTGGTGGAGGTCTCAGTGTATTGAAAAGACAATATCAATGCCCCTTGGAAGAGTGGTAGAGGTGGCAGTGGAACAAAAAGACTATATCAATGCCCCTTGGAAGAATGATGGAGTTCGCAGAGGAATAAAAAGACAATGTCAATGCCCCTTGGAAGAGTGATGGAGGTTAGAGTGGAATAAATAGACAATACCAATGCCCCTTGGAAGAGCTGTGGAGTTCAGAGTAGTTTAATCAGATGGTTTTATTCCCCCTTGGTAGAGACGTGGAGGTCACAGTAGATAAATAAGACGGTTTTAATGCCCCTTGGAAAAGTGGTGGAGGTCACAGTGGATTAAAAAGACAATATCAATGCCCAGTGGAACACACGTGGAGGTCACAGTAGCTTAACAAGACAGTATTAATGCCCCTTGGAAGAGTGGTGGAGATCGCAGTGGAATAAAAAGAAAACATCAATGTCCCTTGAAAGAGTGGTGGAGGTTACGGTGAAATAAAAAGACAATATCAATGCCTCTTGAAAGAGCTATGGAGTTCAGAGTGGTTTAACCAGATGGTTTTAATGCCCCTTGGAAGAGTGGTGGCGGGCGCAGTGCATTAAAAAGACAATATCAATACCCCTTGGAAGAATGGTAGAGGTTACAGTGGAATAAAAAGACAATATCAATGCCCCTTGAAAGAGCTGTGGAGTTCAGAGTGGTTTAACCAGACGGTTTTAATGCCCCTTGGAAGAGATGTGGAGGTCACAGTAGCTTAACAAGACTGTTTTAATGCCTCTTTGAAGAGTTTTGGAGGTCGCAGTGGATTAAAAAGACAATATCAATGCCCCTTAGAAGAGAGGTGGAAGTCGCAGTGGAATAAAAAGACAATATCAATGCCACTTGGAAGAGTGGTGGAGGATACAGTGGACTAAAAAGACAATATCAATGCCCCGTGGAATAGATATAGACGTTACAGTAGCTAAACAAGATGTTTTTAATGCACCTTGGAAGAGTGGTGGAGGTTGTAGTGGAATAAAAAGACAATATCAATGCCCCTTGAAAGAGTGGTAGAGGTCGCAGTGGAATAAAAAGACAAAATCAATGACCCTTGGAAGAGTGGTGGAGGTTACAGTGGAATAAAAAGACAATATCAATGCTTCATGGAAGAGTTGTGGAGGTCACAGTAGCTTAAAAAGATGGTTTTAATGCCCCTTAAAAGAGTGGTGGAGGTCGAAGTGGAATAAAAAGACAATGTCAATGCCCCTTGGAAGAGTGGTGGAGGTTAGAGTGGAATGAAAAGACAATACAAATGTCCCGTGGAAGAGCTGTGGAATTCAGAGTGGTTTAACCAGATGGTTTTAATGCCCCTTGGAAGAGAAGTCGACGTCACAGTAGCATAACAAGTCAGTCATAATGGCCCTTGGAAGAGTGGTGGAGTTCGCAGTGAATTAAAAAGACAATATCAATGCCCCTTGGAAGAGTGGTGGAGGTCGCAGTGGAATAAAAAGACAATATCAATGCCCCGTGGAAGGGACGTGGAGGTCACAGTAGCTTAACAAGACGGTTTTAATGCCCCTTGGAAAAGTGGTGGAGGCTGCAGGGGATTAAAAAGACAATAACAATGCCCATTGGAAGAGTGGTGGAGGTCGCAGTGGAATAAAAAGACAAAATCAATGCCCCTTGGAAGAGTGGTGGAGTTTACAATGGAACAAAAGGACAATATCAATGCCCCTTGGAAGAGCTGTGGAGTTCAGAGTGGTTTAACCAGACTGTTTTAATGCCACTTGGAAGAGACGTGGAGGTCACAGTAGCGTAACATGACTGTTTTAATGCCCCTTGGAAGAGTGGTGGAGGTCGCAGTAGATTAAAAAGACAATATCAATGCCCCTTAGAAGAGAGGTGGAAGTCGCAGTGGAATAAAAAGACCATGTCAATGCCACTTGGAAGAGTGGTGGAGGTTACAGTGGAATAAAAAGACAATATCAATGCCCCGTGGAATAGACATGGACGTGACAGTAGCTTAACAAGACTGCTTTAATGTCCCTTGGAAGAGTGTTGGAGGTAGCAGTGGATTAAAAAGACAATATCAATGCCCATTGGAAGAGTGGTAGAGGTCGCAGTGGAATAAAAAGACAAAATCAATGCCCCTTGGAAGAGTGGTGGAGGTTACAGTGGAATAAAAAGACAATATCAATGACCCTTGGAAGAGTGGTGGAGGTCGCAGTGGATTAAAAAGACAATATCAATGCCCCTTAGAAGAGTGGTGGAGATTGCAGTGGAATAAAATGACAATATCAATTCCACTTGGAAGAGATGTGGAGGTCGCAGTGGAATAAAAAGAAAATTTCAATGCCCCTTAGAAGAGTGGTGGAGGTTACAGTGGCAAAAAAAGACAACATCAATGTCCATTGGAAGAGTGGTGGAGTTCACAGTGGAATAAAAAGACAATATCAATGCCTGTGGTAGGGACGTGGAGTTCAGAGTGTTTAACCAGACGGTTTTAATGCCCCTTGGAAGAGACAAGGAGATCACAGTAGCTTAACAAGACTGTTTTAATGCCCCTTGGAAGAGTGGTGGAGATCGTTGTGGATTTCAAAGACATTATCAATGCCCCTTAGAAGAGTGGTGGAGGTCGCAATGGAATAAAAAGACAACAACAGTGCCACTTGGAAGAGTGGTGGAGGTTACAGTGGAATAAAAAGACAATATCAATGCCCTGTGTAAGAAACTTGGAGGTCACAGTAGCTTAGCAAGACAGTTTTAATGCCCCTTGGAAGAGTCGTGGACGTCGCAGAGGAATAAAAAGACAATATCAATGCACTTGGAAGAGTGATGGAGGTTACAGTGGAATAAAAAGACAATATCAATGCCCCTTGGAACAGTGGTGGAGGTTACAGTGGAATAAAAAGACAATAATAATGCCCCTTGGAAGAGCTGTGGAGTTCAGAGTGGTATAACCAGATGGTTTTAACTCTCTTTGGAAGAGACGTGGAGGTCACAGTAACTTAACAAGACGGTTTTAATGCCCCTTGGAAGAGTGGTGGAGGTCGCAGTGGAATAAAAAAACAATATCAATGCCCCTTGGAAGATTGGTGGAGGTTACAGTGGAATAAAAAGACAATATCAATGCCCCGTGGAAGAGATGTGGAGGTCTCTGTAGCTTAACAATATTTTTTTAATGACCCCTTGGAAGAGTGGTGGAGGTCGCAGTAGTATAAAAAGACAATATCAATGCCCCTTGGAAGAGTGGTGGAGGTTAGAGTGGAATAAAAAGACAATACAAATGCCCCTTGGAAGAGCTGTGGAGTTCAGAGTGGTTTAACCAGATGGTTTTAATGCCCCTTGGAAGAGTTGTGGAGGTTGCAGGGGATTAAAAAGACAATAACAATGCCCCTTGGAAGAGTGGTGGAGGTCGCAGTGGAATAAAAAGACAAAATCAATTCCCCTTGGAAGAGTGGTGGAGGTTACAGTGGAATAAAAAGACAATATCAATGCCCCTTGGAAGAGCTGTGCAGTTCAGATTGGTTTAACCAGACGGTTTTAATGCCCCTTGGAAGAGACGTGGAGGTCACAGTAGCTTAACAAGACTGTTTTAATGCCCCTTGGAAGAGTGGTGGAGGTCGCAGTGTATTAAAAGACTAAACCAATGCCCCTTAGAAGAGAGGTGGAAGTCGCAGTGGAATAAAAAGACCATGTCAATGCCACTTGGAAGAGTGGTGGAGGTTACAGAGGAATAAAAAGACAATAATGCCCCGTGGAATAGACAAGGACGTGACAGTAGCTTAGCAAGATGACTTTAATGCCCCTTGGAAGGGTGGTGGAGGTTGTAGTGGATTTAAAAGACAATATCAATGCCCATTGGAAGAGTGGTAGAGGTCGCATTGGAATAAAAAGACAAAATCAATGCCCCTTGGAAGAGTGGTGGAGGTTACAGTGGAATAAAAAGACAATATCAATGCCCCATGGAAGAGTTGTGGAGGTTACAGTAGCTTAACAAGATGGTCTTCATGCCCCTTGGAAGAGTGGTGGAGGTCGCAGTGGAATAAATAGACAATGTCAATGCCCCTTGGAAGAGTGGTGGAGGTTAGAGTGGAATAAAAAGACAATACCAGTGCTCCTTGGAAGAGCTGTGGAGTTCAGAGTGGTTTAAATTGATGGTTTTAATGCCCTTTGAAAGAGACGTGGAGGTCACAGTGGATTAAAAAGACAATATCAATGCCCCTTGGAAGAGTGGTGGAGGTCGCATTGGATTAAAAAGACAATATCAATGCCCCTTGGAAGAGTGGTGGAGTTCGCAGTGGAATAAAAAGACAATATCAATGCCCAGAGGAAGGGATGTGGAGTTCAGAACGTTTAACCAGATGGTTTTAATGCCCCTTGGAAGAGACGAGGAGGTCACAGTAGCTTACCAAGACTGTTTTAAAACCCCTTGGAAGAGTGGTGGAGATCGTTGTGGATTTAAAAGACAATATCAATGCCCCTTAGAAGAGTGGTTGAGGTCGCAGTGGAATAAAAAGACAATGTCAATGCCCCTTGGAAGATTGGTGGAGGTTACAGTGGAATAAAAAGACAATATAAAAGCCCCTTGGAAGAGTGGTGGAGGTTACAGTGGAATAAAAAGACAATATCAATGCCCTGTGTAAGAAACTTGGAGGTCACAGTAGATAAGCAATACGGTTTTAATGCCCCTTGGGAGAGTAGTGGACGTCGCAGAGGAATAAAAAGACAATATCAATGCACTTGGAAGAGTGTAGAAGGTTACAATGGAAGAAAAATACATTGTCAATGCCCCTTGGAAGAGCTGTGGAGCTCAGAGCGGTTTAACCAGACGGTTTTAATGCCCCTTGGAAAAGAATTGGAGGTCACAGTAGCATAACAAGACGGTTTTAATGCCCCTTGGACGAGTGGTGGAGGTCGCAATGGAATAAAAAGACAATATCAATGCCCCGTGGAAGGGACGAGGAGGTCACAGTAGCATAACAAGATGGTATTAATGCCCATTGGTAAAGTGGCGGAGGTCGCAGTGGATAAAAAACACAGTATCAAAGCCCCTTGGAAGAGTGGGCGAGGTCGCAGTGGAAAACAGACAATCTCAATGCCCCTTGGAAGAGTGGTGGAGGTTACAGTCGAATAAAAAGACAACATCAATGCCTCTTGGAAGAGCTGTGGAGTACAGACTTGTTTAACCAGACTGTTTAATGCCCCTTGGAAGAGACATGGAGGTCACAGTAGCTTATCAAGACTGTTTTAATGCCCCTTGGAAGAGTGGTGGAGGTCGCAGTGGATTAAAAAGACAATATCAATGCAACTTAGACAAGTGATGGAGATCGCAGTGGAATAAAAAGACAATATCAATGCCTCGTGGAAGAGACTTGGACGTCACAGTAGCTTAACAAGATGGTTTTAATGCCCATTGGAAGAGAGGTGGAGGTCGCAGTGGATTAAAAAGACAATATCAATGCCCCTTGGAATAGTGGTGGAGGTTACAGTGGAATAAAAAGACAATATCAATGACCCTTGGAAGAGTGGTGGAGGTCGCAGTGGAATAAAAAGACAATATTAATGCCCATTGGAAGAGTGGTGGAGGTCGCAGTAAAATAAAAAGACAATATCAATGCCCCTGGGAAGAGTGGTGGAGGTTACAGTGGATTAAAAAGACAATATCAATGCCCCTTGGAAGAGCTGTGGAGTTCACAGTGGTTTAACCAGAAGGTTTTAAGGCACCGTGGAATAGAAGTCGAGGTAACAGTAGCTAAACAAGACGTTTTTAATGCTTCTTGGAAGAGTTATGGAGGTCGCAGTGGATTAAAAAGACAAAATCAATGCCCCTTGGAAGAGTGGTGGAGGTTACAGTGGAATAAAAAGACAATATTAATGCCTCTTGCAAGAGCTGTGGAGTTCAGAGAGGTTTAAATTTACGTTTTTCATGCCCCTTGGAAGAGACGTGGAAGTCACAGTAGCTTAACAAGAAGGTTTTAATGCCCCTTGGAAGAGTGGTGGAGGTGATAGTCGAATAAAAAGACAATATCAATGCCTCTTGGAAGAGCTGTGGAGTTCAGAGTGGTTTAACCAGACGGTTTTAATGCCCCTTGGAAAAGACGTGGAGGTCACAGTAGCTTAACAAAACTGTTTTAATGCCCCTTGGAAGAGTGGTGGAGGTCGCAGTGGATTAAAAAGACAATATCAATGCCCCTTAGAAGAATGGTGGAGGTCGCAGAGGAATGAAAAGACAATATCAATTCCCCTTGGAAGAGATATGGAGGTCGCAGTGGAGTAAAAAGACAATATCAATGCCCCTTGGAAGAGTGGTGGAGGTTACAGTGGAATAAAAAGACAATATCAATGACCCTTGGAAGAGTGGTGGAGGTCGCAGTGGAATAAAAAGACAATATTAATGCCCCTTGGAAGAGTGGTGGAGGTCGCAGAAAAAAAAAAGACAATTTCAATGCCCCTTGGAAGAGTGGTGGAGGATACAGTGGAATAAAAAGACAATATCAATGCCCCTTGGAAGAGCTCTGGAGTTCACAGTGGTTTAACCAGAAGGTTTTAAGGCACCGTGGAATAGACGTGGAGGTCACAGTAGCTAAACAAGACGGTTTTAATGCTTCTTGGAAGAGAGATGGAGGTCGCAGTGGATTAAAAAGACAAAATCAATGCCCCTTGCAAGAGTGGTGGAGGTTACAGTGGAATAAAAAGACAATATCAAAGCCTCTTGCAAGAGCTGTGGAGTTCAGAGTGGTTTAAATTGAAGGTTTTAATGCCTCTTGGAAGAGACGTGGAGGTCACAGTAGCTTAAGAATACGGTTTTAATGCCCCTTGGAAGAGTGGTGGAGGTCGCAGTGGGTTAAAAAGACATTATCGATGCCCCTTGGAAGAGTTGTGGAGGTCGCAGTGGAATAAAACGAAAATATCAATGCCCCTTAGAAGAGTGGTGGAGGTTACATTGGAAAAAAAGACAATATCAATGTTCCTTGGAAGAGGGGTGAATGTCGCAGTGGAATAAAAAGACAATATCAATGTCTGTTGGAAGAGTGATGGAGGTCGCAGTGGATTAAAAAGACAATATCAATGCCCCTTGGAAGAGTGTTGGAGGTCGCAGTGGAATAAAAGACAATATCAATGCCCCGTGGAAAGGACGTGGGGGTCACTGTAGCTTAACAAGACGGTTTTAATGCCCCTTGGAAGAGTGGTGGAGGTCGCAGTGGAATAAAAAGACAATATCAATGCCCTGTGGAAGGGAGGTGGAGGTCACAGTAGCTTAACAAGACTGTTTTAATGCCCCTTGGAATAGTGGTGGAGGTTGCAGGGGATTAAAAAGACAATAACAATGCCCATTGGAAGATTGGTGAAGGTCGCAGTGGAATGAAAAGACAAAATCAATTCCCGTTGGAAGAGTGGTGGAGGTCGCAGTGGATTAAAAAGACAATATCAATGCCCCTTAGAAGAGAGGTGGAAGTCGCAGTGGAATAAAAAGACAATGTCAATGCCACTTGGAAGAGTGGTGGAGGTTACAGTGGAATAAAAAGACAATATCAATGCCCCGTGGAATAGACATGGACGTGACAGCAGCTTAGCAAGACGGCTTTAATGCCCCTTGGAAGAGTGTTGGAGGTTGCAGTGGATTAAAAAGACAATATCAATGCCCAGTGGAAGAGTGGTAGAGGTCGCAGTGGAATAAAAAGACAAAATCAATGCCCCTTGAAAGAGTGGTGGAGGTTACAGTGGAATAAAAAGACAATATCAATGCCTCTTGCAAGAGCTGTGGAGTTCAGATTGGTTTAAATTCATGGTTTTAATGCCCCTTGGAAGAGACGTGGAGGTCACAGTAGCTTAACAAATCTGTTTTAATGCCCTTTGGAAGAGTGGTGGAGGTCGTAGTGGATTAAAAAGACAATATCAATGCCCCTTAGAAGAGTTGTGGAGGTCGCAGTGGAATGAAAAGACAATATCAATTCCCCTTGGAAGAGATGTTGAGGTTGCAGTGGAATAAAAAGACAATATCAATGCCTCGTGGAAGAGACTTCGAGGTCACAGTAGCTTAACAAGACGGTTTAAATGCCCCTTGGAAGAGTGGTGGAGGTGACAGTCGAATAAAAAGACAATATCAAAGCCTCTTTTAAGAGCTGTGGAGTTCAGAGTGGTTTAACCAGACGGTTTTAATGCCCCTTGGAAAAAACGTGGAGATCACAGTAGCTTAACAAATTTGTTTTAATGCCGCTTGGAAGAGTGATGGAGGTCGCAGTGGATTAAAAAGACAATATCAATGCCCCTTAGAAGAGTTATGGAGGTCGCAGTGGAATGAAAAGACAGTATCAATTCCCCTTGGAAGAGATGTGGAGGTTGCAGTGGAATAAAAAGACAATATCAATGCCTCGTGGAAGAGACTTGGAGGTCACAGTAGCTTAACAAGATGGTTTTAATGCCCCTTGGAAGAGAGGTGGAGGTCACAGTGGAATAAAAAGACAATATCAATGCCCCTTGGAAGAGTGGTGGAGGTTACAGTGGAATAAAAAGACAATATCAATGACCCTTGGAAGAGTGGTGGAGGTCGCAGTGGAATAAAAAGACAATATTAATACCCCTTGGAAGAGTGGTGGAGGTCGCAGTAAAAAAAAAAGACAATATCAATGCCCCTTGGAAGAGTGATGGAGGTTACAGTGGAATAAAAAGACAATATCAATGCCCCTTGGAAGAGCTCTAGAGTTCACAGTGGTTTAACCAGAAGGTTTTAAGGCACCGTGGAATAGACGTGGAGGTCACAGTAGCTAAACAAGACGGTTTTAATGCCCCTTGGAAGAGTGGTGGAGGTCGCAGTAAAAAAAAAAGACAATATCAATGCCCATTGGAAGAGTGGTGGAGGTTACAGTGGAATAAAAAGACAATATCAATGCCTCTTGCAAGAGCTGTGGAGTTCAGAGTGGTTTAAATTGAAGGTTATAATGCCCCTTGGAAGCGACGTTGAGGTCGCAGTAGCTTAAGAAGACGGTTTTAATGCCCCTTGGAAGAGTCGTGGAGGTCGCAGTGGGTTAAAAAGACATTATCGATGCCCCTTGGAAGAGTTGTGGAGGTCGCAGTGGAATAAAAAGAAAATATCAATGCCCCTTAGAAGAGTGGTGGAGGTTACAATGAAAAAAAAGACAATATCAATGTTCCTTGGAAGAGGGGTGAAGGTCGCAGTGGAAAAAAAAGACAATATCAATGTCTGTTGGAAGAGTGGTGGAGGTCGCAGTGGATTAAAACGACAATATCAATGCCCCTTGGAAGAGCAGTGGAGGTTACAGTGGAATAAAAAGACAATATCAATGCCCCTTGGAAGAGTGGTGGAGGTTACAGTGGAATAAAAAGACAATATCAATGCCCTGTGTAAGAATCTTGGACGTCAGAGTAGCTTAATAAGACTTTTTTAATGCCCCATGGAAGAGTCGTGGACGTTGCAGAGGAATAAAAATACATTATCAATACACTTGGAAGAGTGCAGAAGATTACAATGGAATAAAAAGACATTGTCAATGCCCCTTGGAAGAGCTGTGGTGCTCAGAGCGGTTTAACCAGACGGTTTTAATGCCCCTTGGAAGAGATTTGGAGGTCACAGTAGCTTAACAAGACCGTTTTAATGCCCCTTGGAAGACTGGTGAAGGTCACAGTGGAATAAAAATACAATATCAATGCCCCTTGAAAGAGTGGTGGAAGTAACAGTGAAATAAAAAGACAATCTCAATGCCCCTTGGAAGAGCTGTGGAGTACAGAGTGGTTTAACCAAATGGTTTTAGTGCCCCTTGGAAGAGATGTGGAGGTCAAAGTAGCTTAACAAGACGGTTTTAATACCCCTTGGAAGAGTGGTGGAGGTCGCAGTGGATTAAAAGACAATATCAATGAACTTTGGAAGAGTGGTGGAGGTCGCAGTGGAATAAAAAGTCAATATCAATGTCCCTTGGAAGAGTGGTGGAGGTTACAGTGGAATAAAAAGACAATATCAATGCCTCTTGGAAGAGTGGTGGAGGTTACAGTGGAAGAAAAAGACAATATCAATGCCCCGTGGAAGAGACGTGGACATCACAGTAGCTTAACAAGACGGTATTAATGCCCCTTGGCAGAGTGCTGGAGGTCGCAGTGGAATAAAAAGACAATAACAATGCCCTGTGGAAGAGACGTGGAGGTCACAGTAGCTTAACAAGATGGTTTTAATGCCCCTTAGAACAGTGGTGGAGGTTACAGTGGAATAAAAGACAATATCAATGCCCTTTGGAAGAGTGGCAGAGGTCGCAGTGGATTAAAAAGACAATATCAATGCCCCTTGGAAGAGTGGTGGAGGTCGCAGTGGAATAACCTCACTGGTACATGCTCTGCATAACTTCTCTTCTTGCTGTGTCTGCTGTAATCTAATGCTCTGCTTTGCTGATTCACCTCACTGGTACATGCTCTGCATAACTTCTCTGCTTGCTGTGTCTGCTGTAATCTAATGCTCTGCTTTGCTGATTCACCTCACTGGTACATGATCTGCATAACTTCTCTGCTTTATCTGTCCCACTCCATTCAATACCCACATATGTCTGTCCCTTCCCCACTATAGATCTTATCTGATTTTTAGAGGGGCTAAACTGCAGAGACTAGAGTCCTAGCTCTGTGTTTGATCACCCAGCCATCTCCTGGTGAGACGACCAGCTGCTAATTTAGCCATATGCAGCTCCCACAATGCCCTTCACCTGATAGTTTAATGTGCCCTATATATTTAGAAGCTCTGTAAGGGGTGCACTTGTGCTGGGGTGTGCACGCGTCTTCTTGTGCAAAGTGGCTTCGGAGATAAGTGGCAGTTATTTCAGAGGCAGTTAGTCAGGGCAGGAGTCAGGTAACCAACACTTTGACCACTTACTCTCTTTTAACTATGTTTCTGTTAGCTCTCACTTTTTCCTCTATAGTCCTCCACTTTCTAGTAACCCCTCAAATCCCTACACCTAGTAAGAAACTCTTCATCTCTCCCTCCATCCTCCCCATTCATGTCACCTCCTCCTCCAAATTATTCCTAAACATTCAATCCTGGATCTCCAAACACAGACAGCCACCTCATGCTCTCTCTTGCTCCCACCTGCTAACACTTTCTCAGCTCCTCCTCACTGATGGAGATATCTCTCCAAATCCTGGTCCTCCTCGCCATATCCCCACAGTTACGTCTTCCTCCTATCCACGACCTTCCACAAACTGTCGCAACCCTTCTAACCTCATAACCATCCAACCAATCCCCACTCCCTTAGTTGCTCTAACAGGAGCTCTATGGAACGCTCGCTCTGTCTGCAACAAACTTTCCTTCATCCACGATCTTTTCATTACAAACAAACTTTCCTTCCTCGCCATCACTGAAACCTGGCTCACCCCCTCTGACATAGCCTCCCCAGCTGCACTTTCATATGGCAGATTCCACCTTTCCCACACCCCCCGTCCCAACGGCAAACATGGCAGAGGCGTAGGTTTTCTCCTATCAGAACACTGCGCTTTCACCCAAATCCCACTGCCACCCTCCGTTACACTCCCCTCTTTTGAGGTGCACTGTGTGCGCATCTATTCCCCCTCCAACCTCCAACTGGCTGTCATTTACCGACCCCCTGGGCAAGCCACCACCTTCTTAGACCACTTCACCACCTGGCTGCTTCACTTCCTCTCCACTGACATCCCCACTATCATAATGGGTGACTTCAACATCCCAATTAACACTTCCCACTCATCTGTCTCTAAGTTCCTATCTCTCATTTCCTCCTTTGGACTCACTCAAAGGTCTTCCACACCCACCCACAAAGATGGCCACACACTGGACCTCATCTTCACCCGCCTCTGTTCCCTATCTAACCTCTCTAACGCACCTCTTCCTCTCTCTGATCATAGCCTACTTACATTCTCTTCTCTCTCCTCCCCGGGGCAACAATCCCCACTCCACAAACTAGTATACCCTCGCAGAAATCTCAAACACCTTGACTTACACTCACTCTCTGAATCCCTCCTCCCTCTTACAGACATAAATTCCTTACACGATGCAGACGTTGCTGCTGCTTCATATAACACCACAATAGCTGCAGCTCTAGACTCGATCGCCCCTCTCACACACACCACATCTCGCACATAAAACAGGCAACCCTGGCACACTAAACTTACTAAAGAACTGCGCCGGGCCTCCAGAGTTGCGTAGCGGAGATGGAAAAGGTCTCACTCCATCGAGCACTTCATCGCATTCAAGCAATCCCTCACTAATTTCAAGTCCGCACTCACTACAGCAAAACAAACCTACTTCTCATCTCTCATATCCTCCCTATCTCACAACCCTAAACAGCTATTTAACACTTTCAACTCTCTGCTTCGTCCCCCAGCACCTCCTCCCTCTTCTCTCATCTCAGCCGACGACTCTGCCTCATTCTTCAAACAGAAGATTGACACCATCAGACAAAACTTTTGCCTAAAGTCCACACAACCCCTCCTCATATCTATTCAACCCTCCTCCTCCAAACCCCACTTCTCCACCATTACAGAAGATCAAGTCTCCTCTTTACTCTACAAATCACACCTGACCACCTGCGAACTTGACCCAATCCCATCCCACCTCATTACTAACCTTACCACAGTCTTCATCCCAACCCTAACCCACCTCTTCAATCTGTCACTAACAACCGGTGTCTTCCCCTCATGTTTCAAACATGCCGCAGTCACACCCATCCTCAAAAAGCCCTCCCTTGACGCTTCCTCTCTGACTAACCACCGCCCCATATCACTCCTCGCCTTTGCCTCAAAACTACTAGAACAACATGTCCACCTTGAACTGTCCTCCCACCTCTCCTCCTGCTCCCTCTTCGACCGCCTGCAATCTGGCTTCCGACCGCATCACTCGACTGAAACTGCCCTGACCAAAGTCACCAACGACCTACTAAATGCCAAATCCAAGCGACACTACTCCATCCTCCTCCTTCTGGACCTGTCATCTGCCTTTGACACAGTGGACCATTCCCTCTTACTCCAGATTCTCTCATCTCTTGGCATCACGGACTTGGCTCTATTTTTAATCTCCTCATACTTAACAGACAGGACTTTCAGTGTCTCCCACTCACGCACCACCTCCTCATCTCGCCCCCTATCTGTCGGTGTCCCCCAAGGCTCAGTTCTAGGACCTCTGCTCTTCTCCATCTACACCTTTGGCCTGGGACAGCTCATAGAGTCTCACTGTTTTCAGTATTACCTCTATGCTGATGACACACAGATCTACCTCTCTGGACCCGATATCTCCTCCCTACTAACCAAAATCCCACAATGTCTGTCCGCCATGTCATCCTTCTTCTCTGACAGATTTCTAAAACTCAACATGGATAAAACAGAGTTCATCATCTTTCCACCCTCTCTTACACATCCCCCATCTGACCTAGCCATCAACGTCACTGGCTGTTCACTCTCCCCAGTCCCACAAGCACGCTGCCTTGGAGTAACCCTGGAGTCTGATCTCTCCTTCAAGCCACATATCCAAGCCCTTTCCACTTCCTGCCGACTCGAACTCAAAAATATCTTCCGAATCCGTGCATTCCTCAGCAAAGACTCTGCAAAAACACTAGTGCATGCCCTCATCATATCCCGCCTCGACTACTGCAACCTCCTGCTCCGTGGCCTCCCTTACAACACTCTTGCGCCTCTCCAATCTATCCTAAACTCTGCTGCTCGACTAATTCACCTGTGCCCCCGCTATTCCCCGGCCTCTCCTTTCTGTCAATCTCTTCACTGGCTCCCCATTGCCCAGAGAATCCAGTTCAAAACTCTAATCATGGCATACAAAGCCATCCACAAGCTGTCTCCCCCATACATCTGTGACCTAGTCTCCCGGTACTTACCTGCACGCAACCTCTGATCCTCAAAAGATCTCCTTCTCTACTCCCCTCTTATCTCCTCCTCCCACAATCGTATACAAGATTTCTCCCGTGCATCCCCCCTACTCTGGAACTCTCTAACCCAACATATCAGACTCTCTCCGACCGTGGAAACCTTCAAAAGAAATCTGAAGACCCACCTATTCCGACAAGCCTACAACCTGCAGCAACCACCGCTGCACGACCAGCTCTACCCTCACCTAATGTATACTCACCCATCCCTTCTAGAATGTGAGCCCTCGCGGGCAGGGACCTCGCTCCTCCTGTACCAGTCGCTGACTCGTTTTGTTAAGATTATGTAAATGCTTTTGTTATGTATATCCCTATCACATGTAAAGCGCCATGGAATAAATGGCGCTATAATAATAATAAATAATAATAATAATAATAAAAAAAAGAAAATATCAATTCTGATAGGAAAAGTGGTGGAGGTTACAGTGGATTAAAAAGACAATATCAATGCCCTTTAGAAGAGAGGTGGAAGTCGCAGTGGAATAAAAAGACAATGTCAATGCCACTTGGAAGAGTGGTGGAGGTGGCAGTGGAATAAAAAGACAATATCAATGCCCCTTGAAAAAATGATGGAGGTTGCAGTGGAATAAAAAGACAATCTCAATGCCCCTTGGAAGTGTGGTGGAGGTTAGAGTGGAGTAAAAATACAATATCAATGCCTCTTGCAAGAGCTGTGGAGTTCAGAGTGGTTTAAATTCACTGTTTTAATGCACCTGTGAAGAGACGTGGAGGTCACAGTAGCTTAACAATACGGTTTTAATGCCCTTTGGAAGAGTGGTGGAGGTCGCAGTGGATTAAAAAGACAATATCAATGCCACTTGGAAGAGTGGTGAATGTCCCAGGGGAATAAAAAGACAATATCATTGCCCCTTGGAAGAGTGGTGGAGGTTACAGTGGAATAAAAAGACAATATAAATGCCCCGTGAAAGAGACGTGGAGGTCACAGAAGCTTAACAAGACGGTTTTAATGCCCCTTGGAAGAGAGTTGGAAGTTGCAGTGGAATAATAAGACAATATCAATGCCCCTTGGAAGAGTGCTGGAGATTACAGTGGAATAAAAAGACAATATCAATGACCCATGGAAGAGTGGTGGAGGTCGAGGTGGAATAAAAAGACAATATTAATGCCCATTGGAAGAGTGGTGGAGGTCGCAGTAAAATAAAAAGACAATATCAATGCCCCTGGGAAGAGTGGTGGAGGTTACAGTGGAATAAAAAGACAATATCAATACCCCTTGGAAGAGCTGTGGAGTTCACAGTGGTTTAACCAGAAGGTTTTAAGGCACCCTGAAATAGACGTGGAGGTCACAGTAGCTAAACAAGACGTTTTCAATGCTTCTTGGAAGAGTGATGGAGGTCGCAGTGGATTAAAAAGATAAAATCAATGCCCCTTGGAAGAGTGGTGGAGGTTACAGTGGAATAAAAAGACAATATCAATGCCTCTTGCAAGAGCTGTGGAGTTCAGAGTGGTTTAAATTTACGGTTTTAATGCCCCTTGGAAGAGACGTGAAGATCACAGTAGCTTAACAAGACGGTTTTAATGCCCCTTGGAAGAGTGGTGGAGGTGACAGACGAATAAAAAGACAATATCAATGCCTCTTGGAAGAGCTGTGGAGTTCAGAGTGGTTTAACCAGACGGTTTTAATGCCCCTTGGAAGAGACGTGGAGGCCACAGTAGCTTAACAAAACTGTTTTAATGCCCCTTGGAAGAGTGGTGGAGGTCGCAGTGGATTAAAAAGACAATATCAATGCCCGTTAGAAGAGTGGTGGAGGTCGCAGTGGAATAAAAAGACAATATCAATTCCCCTTGAAAGAGATGTGGAGGTCGCAGTGGAATAAAAAGACAATATCAATGCCTCGTGGAAGAGACTTGGAGGTCACAGTATCTTAACAAGATGGTTTTAATGCCCCTTGGAAGAGAGGTGGAGGTCGCAGTGGAATAAAAAGACAATATCAATGACCCTTAGAAGAGTGGTGGAGGTTACAGTGGAATAAAAAGACAATATCAATGCCCCTTGGAAGAGCTCTGGAGTTCACAGTGGTTTAACCAGAAGGTTTTAAGGCACCGTGGAATAGACGTGGAGGTCACAGTAGCTAAACAAGACGGTTTTAATGCTTCTTGGAAGAGAGATGAAGGTTGCAGTGGATTAAAAAGACAAAATCAATGGCCCTTGGAAGAGTGGTGGAGGTTACAGTGGAATAAAAAGACAATATCAATGCCTCTTGCAAGAGCTGTGGAGTTCAGAGTGGTTAAAATTGAAGGTTATAATGCCCCTTGGAAGCGACGTTGAGGTCGCAGTAGCTTAAGAAGACGGTTTTAATGCCCCTTGGAAGAGTGGTGGAGGTCGCAGTGGGTTAAAAAGACATTATCGATGCCCCTTGGAAGAGTTGTGGAGGTCGCAGTGGAATAAAAAGTAAATATCAATGCCCCTTGGAAGAGTGGTGGAGGTCGCAGTGGAATAAAAAGACAATATCAATTCCCCTTGTAAGAGTAGTGGAGGTCGCAGTGGAATAAAAAAACAATACCAATGCCCCTTGGAAGAGTGGTGGAGGTAACAGTGGATTAAAAAGACAATATCAATGCCCCTTGGAAGAGCAGTGGAGTTCAGAGTAGTTAAACCAGACGGTTTTAATGCCCATTGGAAGTGACGTGGAGGTCACAGTAGCTTAAAAAGACGTTTTTAATGCCCATTGGAAAAGTGGTGGAGGTTGCAGTGGATTAAAAAGACAATATCAATGCCCCTTGGAAGAGTGGTGGAGGTGGCAGTGGAATAAAAAGACAATATCAATGCCCCTTTGAAGAGTGGTGGAGTTTACAGTGGAATAAAAAAAAATATCAATGCCCCGGGAAAGATATGTGGATGTCACAGTAGCTTAACAAGACAGTTTTAATGTCCCTTGGAAGAGAGGTGAAAGTCGCAGTGTAATAACAAGACAATATCAGTGCCCCTTGGAAGAGTGCTGGAGGTTACAGTGGAATAAAAAACAATATCAAAGCACTTTGCAAGAGCTGTGGAGTTGAGAGTGGTTTAAATTGACGGTTTTAATGCCCCTTGGAAGAGACGTGGAGGTCACAGTATATTAACAAGACTGTTTTAATGCCCCTTTGAAGAGTGGTGGAGGTCGAAGTGAATTAAAAAGACAATGTCAATGCTCCTTGAAGGAGTAGTTGAAGTCTCAGTGGAATAAAAAGACAATATCAATGCACCTTGGAAGAGTGTTGGAGGTTCCAGTGGAATAAAAAGACAATATCAATGCCCTGTGGAAGAGACATGGAGGTCACAGTAGCTTAACAAGACGGTTTTAATGCCCCTTGGAAGAGTGGTGGAGGTCGCAGTGGAATAAAAAGACAACATCAATGCCCTTGGAAGAGGGGTGGAGGATACAGTGGAATAAAAAGACATTATCAATGCACCTTGGAAGATCTGTGGAGTTCAGATTGGTTTAACCATATGGTTTTAATGCCTCTTGGAAGAGACGTGGAGGTCACAGTAGCTTGACAAGATGGTTTTAATGCCCTTTGGAAGAGTGGTGGAGGTCGCAGTGGATTAAAAAGACAATATCAATGCCCTTTGGAAGAGTGGTGGAGGTCGCAGTGGAATAAAAATACAATATCAATGCCCCTTGGTAGAGTGGTGGAGATTACAGTGGAATTTAAAGACAATATCAATGCCCCGTGGAAGAGATGTGGAGGTCACTGTAGCTTAACAAGACAGTTTTAATGCCCCTTGGAAGAATGGTGGAGGTCGCAGTGGAATAAAAAAACAATGTCAATGCCCCTTGTAAGAGTGGTGGAGGTCAGAGTGGAATAAAAAGACAATACCAATGCCCCTTGGAAGAGCTGTGGAGTTCAAAGTGGTTTAACCAGAGCGTTTTAATGCCCATTGAAAGTGACGTGGAGGTCTCAGTAGCTTAAAAAGACGTTTTTAATGACCCTTGGAAAAGTGGTGGAGGTCGCAATGGATTAAAAAGACAATATCAATGCCCCTTGGAAGAGTGGTGGAGGTGGCAGTGGAATAAAAAGACAGTATCAATGCCCGTTGGAAGAATGATGTAGGTCGCAGTGGAATAAAAAGACAATGTCAATGCCCCTTGGAAGAGAGGTGGAGGTTAGAGTGGAATGAAAAGACAATACCAATGCCCCTTAGAAGAGCTGTGGAGTTCAGAGTGGTTTAACCAGATGGTTTTATTGCCCTTTGGAAGAGACGTGGAGGTCACAGTAGATTAACAAGACGGTTTTAATGCCCCTTGGAAAAGTGGTGGAGGTTACAGTGGATTAAAAATACAATATCAATGCCTCGTGGAAGACACGTGGAGGTCACAGTAGCTTATCAAGACAGTTTTAATGCCCCTTGGAAGAGTGGTGGAAGTCGCAGTGGAATAAAAAGACAATATCAATGCCCTTTGAAAGAGTGGAGGAGGTTACAGTGAAATAAAAAGACAATATCAATGCCTCTTGAAAGAGCTATGGAGTTCAGAGTCTTTTAACCAGATGGTTTTAATGCCCCTTGGAAGAGTGGTGGAGGTCGCAGTGCATTAAAAAGACAATATCAATACCCCTTGGAAGAATGGTGGAGGTTACAGTGGAATAAAAAGACAATATCTATGCCCCTTGGAAGAGCTGTGGAGTTCAGAGTGGTTTAACCAGACGGTTTTAATTCCCCTTGGAAGAGATGTGGAGGTCACAGTAGCTTAACAAGACTATTTTAATGCCTCTTGGAAGAGTGGTGGAGGTCGCAGTGGAATAAAAAGACAATATCAATGCCCCTTAGAAGAGAGGTGGTAGTCGCAGTGGAATAAAAAGACAATATCAATACCCCTTGGAAGACTGGTGGAGGATACAGTGGAATAAAAAGACAATATCAATGCCCCGTGGAATAGACATGGATGTTACAGTAGCTAAACAAGATGTTTTTAATGCACCTTGGGAGAGTGGTGGAAGTCGTAGTGGAATAATAAGACAATATCAATGCCACTTGAAAGAGTGCTGTAGGTTACAGTGGAGTAAAAAGACAATATCAATGCCTCTTGCAAGAGCTGTGGAGTTCAGAGTGGTTTAAATTGGCGGTTTTACTGCACCTTGGAAGAGAAGTGGATGTCACAGTAGCTTAACAATACGGTTTTAATGCCCCTTGGAAGAGTTGTGGAGGTCGCAGTGGATTGAAAAGACAATATCAATGCCACTTGGAAGAGTGGTGAAGGTCCCAGTGGAATAAAAAGACAATAACAATGCCCCTTGGAAGAGTGGTGGAGGTTACAGTGGAATAAAAAGACAATATCAATGCCCCGTGAAAGATACGAGGAGGTCACAGTAGCTTAGCAAGACGGGTTTAATGCCCCATGGAAGAGAGGTGGAAGTTGCAGTGGAATAAAAAGACAATATCAATGCCCCTTGGTAGAGTGCTGGAGGTTACATTGGAATAAAAAGACAATATCAATGCCCCTTGCAAGAGCTGTGGAGTTCAGAGTGGTTTATATTGGCAGTGTTAATGCCCCTTGGATGGGACGTGGAGGTGACAGTAGCTTAACAAGATGGTTTTAATGCCCCTTGGAAGACTGGTGGAGGTTGCAGTGGATTAAAAAGACAATATCAAAGCCCCTTGGAAGAGTGGTGGAGGTTACAGTTGAATAAAAAGACAATATTAATGCCCCTTGGAAGAGTGATGTAGGTTACAGTGGAAAAAAAAGACAATATCCATGCCCCTTGGAACAGTGGTGGAGGTTACAGTTAAATAAAAAGACAATATCAATGCCCAGTGGAAGAGATGTGGAGGTCACAATAGCTTAACAAGACGGTTTTAATGCCCCTTGGAAGAGAGGTGGAGGTCGCAGTGGATTAAAAAGACAATATCAATGCACCTTGGAAGAGTGGTGGAGGACGCAGTGGAATAAAAAGACAATATCAATGCCCCTTGGACGAGTGGTGGAGGTTACAGTGGAATGAAAAGACAATTTCAATGCCCCGTGGAAGAGACGTGGAGGTCACAGTAGCTTAACAAGACGGTTTTAATGCCTCCTGGAGGACTGGTGGAGGACGCAGTGGAATAAAAAGACAATATCAATACCCCTTGGAAGAGTGGTGGAGGTTACAGTGGAATAAAAAGACAATAATAATGCCCCTTGGAAGAGCTGTGGAGTTCAGAGTGGTATAACCAGTCGGTTTTAACGCTCCTTGGAAGAGATGTGGAGGTCACAGTAACTTAACAAGATGGTTTTAATGCCCCTTGGAAGAGTGGTGGAGGTCGCAGTGGAATAAAAAAACAATGTCAATGCCCCTTGTAAGAGTGGTGGAGGTCAGAGTGGATGAAAAAGACAATACCAATGCCCCTTGGAAGAGCTGTGGAGTTCAGAGTGGTTTAACCAGAGAGTTTTAATGCCCATTGAAAGTGACGTGGAGGTCTCAGTAGCTTAAAAAGACGTTTTTAATGACCCTTGGAAAAGTGGTGGAGGTCGCAATGGATTAAAAAGACAATATCAATGCCCCTTGGAAGAGTGGTGGAGGAGGCAGTGGAATAAAAAGATAGTATCAATGCCCCTTGGAAGAATGATGTAGGTCGCAGTGGAATAAAAAGACAATGTCAATGCCCCTTGGAAGAGAGGTGGAGGTTAGAGTGGAATGAAAAGACAATACCAATGCCCCTTAGAAGAGCTGTGGAGTTCAGAGTGGTTTAAACAGATGGTTTTATTGCCCTTTGGAAGAGACGTGGAGGTCACAGTAGATTAACAAGGCGGTTTTAATGCCCCTTGGAAAAGTGGTGGAGGTTACAGTGGATTAAAAATACAATATCAATGCCTCGTGGAAGACACGTGGAGGTCACAGTAGCTTATCAAGACAGTTTTAATGCCCCTTGGAAGAGTGGTGGAAGTCGCAGTGGAATAAAAAGACAATATCAATGCCCTTTGAAAGAGTGGTGGAGGTTACAGTGAAATAAAAAGACAATATCAATGCCTCTTGAAAGAGCTATGGAGTTCAGAGTCCTTTAACCAGATGGTTTTAATGCCCCTTGGAAGAGTGGTGGAGGTCGCAGTGCATTAAAAAGACAATATCAATACCCCTTGGAAGAATGTTGGAGGTTACAGTGGAATAAAAAGACAATATCTATGCCCCTTGGAAGAGCTGTGGAGTTCAGAGTGGTTTAACCAGACGGTTTTAATGCCCCTTGGAAGAGATGTGGAGGTCACAGTAGCTTAACAAGACTTTTTTAATGCCTCTTGGAAGAGTGGTGGAGGTCGCAGTGGAATAAAAAGACAATATCAATGCCCCTTAGAAGAGAGGTGGTAGTCACAGTGGAATAAAAAGACAATATCAATACCCCTTGGAAGAGTGGTGTAGGATACAGTGGAATAAAAAGACAATATCAATGCCCCGTGGAATAGACATGGATGTTACAGTAGCTAAACAAGATGTTTTTAATGCACCTTGGGAGAGTGGTGGAAGTCGTAGTGGAATAAAAAAACAATATCAATGCCCATTGGAATATTGGTGGAGGTTACAGTTGAATAAAAAGACAATATCAATGCCCCGTGGAAGAGTTGTGGAGGTCACTGTAGCTTAACAATATGGTTTTAATGCTCCTTGGAAGAGTGGTGGAGGTCGCAGTGGAATAAAAAGACAATGTCAGTGCCCCTTGGAAGAGTGGTGGAGGTTAGAGTGGAATAAAAAGACAATACCAATGCCCCTTGGAAGAGCTGTGGAGTTCAGAGTGGTTTTGCCAGGTGGTTTTATTGCCCCTTGGAAGAGACGTGGATGTCACAGAAGATTAACAAGACGGTTTTAATGCCCCTTGGAAAAGTGGTGGAGGTCACAGTGGATTAAAAAGACAATATCAATGCCCCTTGGAAGACACGTGGAGGTCACAGTAGCTTAACAAGACAGTTTTAATGCCCCTTGAAGAGTGTTGGAGGTCGCAGTGGAATAAAAAGACAATATCAATGCCCCTTGAAAGAGTGGTGGAGGTCGCAGTGAAATAAAAAGACAATATCAATGCCTTTTGAAAGAGCTATGGAGTTCAGAGTGGTTTAACCAGATGATTTTAATGGCCCTTGGAAGAGTGGTGGAGGTAGCAGTGCATTAAAAAGACAATATCAAAACCCCTTGGAAGAATGGTGGAGGTTACAGTGGAATCATAAGACAATATCAATGCCCCTTGGAAGAGCTGTGGAGTTCAGAGTGGTTTAACCAGACGGTTTTAATTCCCCTTGGAGGAGACGTGGAGGTCACAGTAGCTTAACAAAACTGTTTTAATGCCCCTTGGAAGAGTGATAGAGTTCGCAGTGGATTAAAAAGACAATATCAATGCCCCTTAAAAGAAAGGTGGAAGTCGCAGTGGAATAAAAAGACAATGTCAATGCCACTTGGAAGAGTGGTGGAGGTTAGAGTGGAATAAAAAGACAATATCAATGCCCCGTGGAATAGACATGGATATGACAGTAGCTTAACAAGACGACTTTAATGCACCTTTGAAGAGTGGTGGAGGTTGCAGTGGATTAATAAGACAATATCAATGCCCATTGGAAGAGTGGTAGAGGTCGCAGAGGAATAAAAAGACAAAATCAATGCCCCTTGGAAGAGTGGTGGAGGTTACAGTGGAATAAAAAAACAATATCAATGCCCCATGGAAGAGTTGTGGAGGTCAATGTAGCTTAACAAGATGGTCTTAATGCCCCTTGGAAGAGTGGTGGAGGACGCAGTGGAATAAAAAGACAATATCAATGCCCCTTGGACGAGTGGTGGAGGTTACAGTGGAATAAAAAGACAATAATAATGCCCCTTGGAAGAGCTGTGGAGTTCAGAGTGGTATAACCAGACGGTTTTAACGCTCCTTGGAAGAGACATGGAGGTCACAGTAACTTAACAAGACGGTTTTAATGCCCCTTGGGAGAGTGGTGGAGTTCGCAGTGGAATAAAAAACAATATCAATGCCCCTTGGAAGATTGGTTACAGTGGAACAAAAAGACAATATCAGTGACCCATGGAAGAGTTGTGGAGGTCACTGTAGCTTAACAATATGGTTTTAATGCCCCTTGGAACAGTGGTGGAGGTCGCAGTGGAATAAAAAGGCAATGTCAATACACCTTGGAAGAGTGGTGGAGGTTAGAGTGGAATAAAAAGTTAATACAAATGCCCCTTGGAAGAGCTGTGGAGTTCAGAGTGGTTTAACCAGATGGTTTTAATGCCCCTTGGAAGAGATGTGGAGGTCGCAGTGGAGTAAAAAGACAATATCAATGGCCTGTGGAAGGGACGTGGAGGTCACAGTAGCTTAACAAGACGGTTTTAATTCACCTTGGAAGAGTGGTGGAGGTTGCGGGGGATTAAAAAGACAATAACAATGCCCATTGGAAGAGTAGTGGTGGTCGCAGTGGAATAAAAAGACAAAATCAATGCCCCTTGGAAGAGTGGTGGAGGTTACAGTGGAATAAAAAGACAATATCAATGCCCCTTGGAAGAGCTGTGGAGTTCAGAGTGGTTTAAACAGACGGTTTTAATGCCCCTTGGAAGAGACGTGGAGGTCGCAGTAGCTTAACAAGACTGTTTTAACGCCCCTTGGTAGAGTGGTGGAGGTCGCAGTGGATTAAAAAGACAATATCAATGCCCCTTGGAAGATTGGTGGAGGTTACAGTGGAATAAAAAGACAATATCAATGCCCCGTGGAAGAGATGTGGAGGTCACTATAGCTTAACAATATGGTTTTAATGCCCCTTGGAAGAATGGTGGAGGTTGCTGTGGAATAAAAAAACAATGTCAATGCCCTTGAAAGAGTGGAGGAGGTCAGAGTGGAATAAAAAGCCAATACCAATGCCCCTTGGAAGAGCTGTGGAGTTCAGAGTGGTTTAACCAGACGGTTTTAATGCCCATTGAAAGTGACGTGGAGGTCACAGTAGCTTAAAAAGACGTTTTTAATGACCCTTGGAAAAGTGGTGGAGGTCGCAATGGATTAAAAAGACAATATCAATGCCCCTTGGATGAGTGGTGGAGGTGGCAGTGGAATAAAAAGACAATATCAATGCCCCTTGGAAGAATGATGGAGGTCGCAGTGGAATAAAAAGACAATGTCAATGCCCCTTGGAAGAGAGGTGGAGGTTAGAGTGGAATGAAAAGACAATACCAATGCCCCTTTGAAGAGCTGTGGAGTTCAGAGTGGTTTAACCAGATGGTTTTTTTACCCTTTGGAAGAGACGTGGAGGTCACAGTAGATTAACAAGACCGTTTTAATGCCCCTTGGAAAAGTGGTGGAGGTTACAGTGGATTAAAAATACAATATCATTGCATCGTGGAAGACACGCGGAGGTCACAGTAGCTTATCAAGACAGTTTTAATGCCCCTTGGAAGAGTGGTGGAAGTCGCAGTGGAATAAAAAGACAATATCAATGCCCTTTGAAAGAGTGGTGGAGGTTACAGTGAAATAAAAAGACAATATCAATGCCTCTTGAAAGAGCTATGGAGTTCAGAGTGTTTTAACAAGATGGTTTTAATGCCCCTTGGAAGAGTGATGGAGGTCGCAGTACATTAAAAAGACAATATCAATACCCCTTGGAAGATTGGTGGAGGTTACAGTGGAATAAAAAGACAATATCAATGCCCCGTGGAAGAGATGTGGAGGTCACTATAGCTTAACAATATGGTTTTAATGCCCCTTGGAAGAATGGTGGAGGTCGCTGTGGAATAAAAAAAACAATGTCAATGCCCTTGAAAGAGTGGAGGAGGTCAGAGTGGAATAAAAAGCCAATACCAATGCCCCTTGGAAGAGCTGTGGAGTTCAGAGTGGTTTAACCAGACGGTTTTAATGCCCATTGAAAGTGACGTGGAGGTCACAGTAGCTTAAAAAGACGTTTTTAATGACCCTTGGAAAAGTGGTGGAGGTCGCAATGGATTAAAAAGACAATATCAATGCCCCTTGGAAGAGTGGTGGAGGTGGCAGTGGAATAAAAAGACAATATCAATGCCCCTTGGAAGAATGATGGAGGTCGCAGTGGAAAAAAAAGACAATGTCAATGCCCCTTGGAAGAGAGGTGGAGGTTAGAGTGGAATGAAAAGACAATACCAATGCCCCTTTGAAGAGCTGTGGAGTTCAGAGTGGTTTAACCAGATGGTTTTATTACCCTTTGGAAGAGACGTGGAGGTCACAGTAGATTAACAAGACCGTTTTAATGCCCCTTGGAAAAGTGGTGGAGGTTACAGTGGATTAAAAATACAATATCATTTCCTCGTGGAAGACACGCGGAGGTCACAGTAGCTTATCAAGACAGTTTTAATGCCCCTTGGAAGAGTGGTGGAAGTCGCAGTGGAATAAAAAGACAATATCAATGCCCTTTGAAAGAGTGGTGGAGGTTACAGTGAAATAAAAAGACAATATCAATGCCTCTTGAAAGAGCTATGGAGTTCAGAGTGTTTTAACAAGATGGTTTTAATGCCCCTTGGAAGAGTGATGGATGTCGCAGTACATTAAAAAGACAATATCAATACCCCTTGGAAGAATGATGGAGGTTACAGTGGAATAAAGAGACAATATCTATGCCCCTTGGAAGAGCTGTGGAGATCAGAGTGGTTTAATCAGACGGTTTTAATGCCCCTTGGAAGAGATGTGGAGGTCACAGTAGCTTAACAAGACTGTTTTAATGCCTCTTGGAAGAGTGGTGGAGGTCGTAGTGGAATAAAAAGACAATATCAATGCCCCTTAGAAGAGAGGTGGTAGTCGCAGTGGAATAAAAAGACAATATCAATACCCCTTGGAACAGTGGTGGAGGATACAGTGGAATAAAAAGACAATATCAATGCCCCGTGGAATAGACATAGATGTTACAGTAGCTAAACAAGATGTTTTTAATGCACCTTGGGAGAGTGGTGGAAGTCGTAGTGGAATAATAAGACAATATCAATGCCACTTGAAATAGTGCTGTAGGTTACAGTGGAGTAAAAAGACAATATCAATGCCTCTTGCAAGAGCTGTGGAGTTCAGAGTGGTTTAAATTGGCGGTTTTAATGCACCTTGGAAGAGAAGTGGAGATCACAGTAGCTTAACAATACGGTTTTAATGCCCCTTGGAAGAGTTGTGGAGCTCGCAGTGGATTAAAAAGACAATATCAATGCCACTTGGAAGAGTGGTGAAGGTCCCAGTGGAATAAAAAGGCTATATCAATGCCCCTTGGAAGAGTGGTGGAGGTTACAGTGGAATAAAAAGACAATATCAATGCCCCGTGAAAGATACGAGGAGGTCACAGTAGCTTAACAAGACGGTTTTAATGCCCCTTGGAAGAGAGGTGGAAGTTGCAGTGGAATAAAAAGACAATATCATTGCCCCTTGGTAGAGTGCTGGAGGTTACATTGGAATAAAAAGACAATATCAATGCCCCTTGCAAGAGCTGTGGAGTTCAGAGTGGTTTATATTGACGGTGTTAATGCCCCTTGGATGGGACGTCGAGGTGACAGTAGCTTAACAAGATGGTTTTAATGCCCCTTGGAAGAGTGGTGGAGGTCGCAGTGGATTAAAAAGACAATTTCAAAGCCCCTTGGAAGAGTGGTGGAGGTTACAGTTGAATAAAAAGACAATAGCAATGCCCCTTGGAAGAGTGATGTAGGTTACAGTGGAAAAAAAAGACAATATCAATGTCCCTTGGAACAGTGGTGGAGGTTACAGTTAAATAAAAAGACAATATCAATGCCCAGTGGAAGAGATGTGCAGGTCACAATAACCTTTCAAGACGGTTTTAATGCCCCTTGGAAGAGAGGTGGAGGTCGCAGTGGATTAAAAAGACAATATCAATGCCCCTTGGAAGAGTGGTGGAGGTCGCAGTGGAATAAAAAGACAATATCAATGCCCCTTGGACGAGTGGTTGAGGTTACAGTGGAATGAAAAGACAATTTCAATGCCCCGTGGAAGAGACGTGGAGGTCACAGTAGCTTAACAAGATGGTTTTAATGCCTCCTGGAGGACTGGAGGAGGTCGCAGTGGAATAAAAAGACAATGTCAGTGCCCCTTGGAAGAGTGGTGGAGGTTAGAGTGGAATAAAAAGACAATAACAATGCCCCTTGGAAGAGCTGCGGAGTTCAGAGTGGTATAACCAGACGGTTTTAACGCTCCTTGGAAGAGACGTGGAGGTCACAGTAACTTATTAAGACGGTATTAATGCCCCTTGGAAGAGTGGCGGAGGTCGCAGTGGAATAAAAAAACAATATCAATGCCCATTGGAATATTGGTGGAGGTTACAGTTGAATAAAAAGACAATATCAATGCCCCGTGGAAGAGTTGTGGAGGTCACTGTAGCTTAACAATATGGTTTTAATGCCCCTTGGAAGAGTGGTGGAGGTCGCAGTGGAATAAAAAGACAATGTCAGTGCCCCTTGGAAGAGTGGTGGAGGTTAGAGTGGAATAAAAAGACAATACCAATGCCCCTTGGAAGAGCTGTGGAGTTCAGAGTGGTTTTGCCAGATGGTTTTATTGCCCCTTGGAAAAGTGGTGGAGGTCATAGTGGATTAAAAAGACAATATCAATGCCCCGTGGAAGACACGTGGAGGTCACAGTAGCTTAACAAGACAGTTTTAATGCCCCTTGGAAGAGTGGTGGAGGTTGCAGTGGAATAAAAAGACAATATCAATGCCCCTTGAAAGAGTGGTGGAGGTCGCAGTGAAATAAAAAGACAATATCAATGCCTGTTGAAAGAGCTATGGAGTTCAGGATGGTTTAACCAGATGGTTTTAATGGCCCTTGGAAGAGTGGTGGAGGTAGCAGTGCATTAAAAAGACAATATCAATACCCCTTGGAAGAATGATGGAGGTTACAGTGGAATAAAAAGACAATATCAATGCCCCTTGGAAGAGCTGTGGAGTTCAGAGTGGTTTAACCAGACGGTTTTAATTCGCCTTGTTAGAGACGTGGAGGTCACAGTAGCTTAACAAAACTGTTTTAATGCCCCTTGGAAGAGTGATAGAGGTCGCAGTGGATTAAAAAGACAATATCGATGCCCCTTAAAAGAGAGGTGGAAGTCGCAGTGGAATAAAAAGACAATGTCAATGCCACTTGGAAGAGTGGTGGAGGTTACAGTGGAATAAAAAGACAATATCAATGCCCCGTGGAATAGACATGGATGTGACAGTAGCTTAACAAGACGGCTTTAATGCACCTTTGAAGAGTGGTGGAGGATGCAGTGGAGTAAGAAGACAATATCAATGCCCATTGGAAGAGTGGTAGAGGTCGCAGAGGAATAAAAAGACAAAATTAATGCCCCTTGGAAGAGTGGTGGAGGTTACAGTGGAATAAAAAAACAATATCAATGCCCCATGGAAGAATTGTGGAGGTCACTGTAGCTTAAAAAGATGGTCTTAATGCCCCTTGGAAGAGTGGTGGAGGTCGCAGTGGAATAAAAAGACAATATCAATGCCCCTTGGACGAGTGGTGGAGTTTACAGTGGAATAAAAAGACAATTTCAATGCCCCGTGGAAGAGACGTGGAGGTCACAGTAGCTTAACAAGACGGTTTTAATGCCTCTTGGAGGACTGGTGGAAGTAGTAGAGGAATAAAAATACAATATCAATGCCCCTTGGAAGAATGGTGGAGGTTACAGTGGAATAAAAAGACAATAATAATGCCCCTTGGAATAGCTGTGGAGTTCAGAGTGGTATAACCAGACGGTTTTAACGCTCCTTGTAAGGGACGTGGAGATCACAGTAACTTAACAAGACGATTTTAATGCCCCTTGGAAGAGTGGTGGAGGTCGCAGTGGAATTAAAAAACAATATCAATGCCCCTTGGAAGGGACGTGGAGGTCACATTAGCTTAACAAGACGGTTTTAATTCACCTTGGAAGAGTGGTGGAGGTTGCAGGGGATTAAAAAGACAATAGCAATGCCCATTGGAAGAGTGGTGGTGGTCGCAGTGAAATAAAAAGACAAAATCAATGCCCCTTGGAAGAGTGGTGGAGGTTACAGTGGAATAAAAAGACAATATCAATGCCCCTTGGAAGAGCTGTGGAGTTCAGTGTGGTTTAAACAGACGGTTTTAATGACCCTTGGAAGAGACGTGGAGGTCGCAGTAGCTTAACAACACTGTTTTAACCCCCTTGGTAGAGTGGTGGAGGTCGCAGTGGATTAAAAAGATAATATCAATGCCCCTTAGAAGAGAGGTGGAAGTCACAGTGGAATAAAAAGACAATGTCAATGCCACTTGGAAGAGTGGTGGAGGTTACAGTGGATTAAAAAGACAATATCAATGCCCCGTGGAATAGACATGGACGTGACAATAGCTAAACAAGACGGCTTTAATGCCCCTTGGAAGAGTGGTGGAGGTAGCAGTAGATTAAAAAGACAATATCAATGCCCATTGGAGGAGTGGTAGAGGTCGCAGTGGAATAAAAAGACAATATCAATGCCCCTTGGAAGAGTGGTGGAGGTCGCAGTGGAATAAAAAGACAATATCAATGCCCCGTGGAAGGGAGTTGGAGGTCACATTAGCTTCACAAGACGGTTTTAATGCCCCTTGGAAGAGAGGTGGAGGTCGCAGTTGATTAAAAATACAATATCAATGCCCCTTGGAAGAGTGGTGGAGGTCGCAGTGGAATAAAAAGACAATATCAATGCCGCTTGGAAGAGTGGTGGATGTTATAGTCGAATAAAATGACAATATCAATGACTCTTGTAAGAGCTGTGGAGTTCAGAGTGTTTAAACAGACGGTTTTAATGCCCCTTGGAAGAGACGAGGAGGTCACAGTAGCTTAACAAGACTGTTTTCATGCCCCTTGGAAGAGTGGTGGAGATAGTTGTGGATTTAAAAGACAATATCAATGCCCCTTAGGAGAGTGGTGGAGGTCGCAGTGGAATAATAAGACAATATCAATGCCCCTTGGAAGATAGGTGGAGGTCACAGTGGAATAAAAAGACAATATCAATGCCCCTTGGAAGAGTGGTGGAGGTTACAGTGCAATAAAAAGACAATATCAATGCCCTGTTTAAGAAACTTGGAGGTCACAGTAGCTTAACAAGACGGATTTAATGCCCCTTGGAAGAGTCGTGGACGTCGCAGAGGAATAAAAAGACAATGTCAATGCCACTTGGCACAGTGGTGGAGGTTACAGTGGAATAAAAAGACAATATCAATGCCCCGTGGAATAGACATGGAAGTGACAGTAGCTTAACAAGACGGCTTTAATGCACCTTTGAAGAGTGGTGAAGGTTGCAGTGGATTAATAAGACAATATCAATGCCCATTGGAAGAGTGGTAGAGGTCGCAGTGGAATAAAAAGACAAAATCAATGCCCCTTGGAAGAGTGGTGGAGGTTACAGTGGAATAAAAAAACAATATCAGTGCCCCATGGAAGGGTTGTGGAGGTCACTGTAGCTTAACAAGATGGTCTTAATGCCCCTTGGAAGAGTGGTGGAGGTCGCAGTGGAATAAAAAGACAATATCAATGCCCCTTGGACGAGTGGTGGAGGTTACAGTGGAATAAAAAGACAATTTCAATGCACCGTGGAAGAGACGTGGAGATCACAGTAGCTTAACAAGACGGTTTTAATGCCTCTTGGAGGACTGGTGGAGGTAGCAGTGGAATAAAAAGACAATATCAATGCTCCTTGGAAGAATGGTGGAGGATACAGTGGAATAAAAAGACAATAATAATGCCCCTTGGAAGAGCTGTGGAGTTCAGAGTGGTGTAACCAGACTGTTTTAACGCTCCTGGGAAGAGACGTGGAGGTCACAGTAACTTAACAAGACGAGTTTAATGCACCTTGGAAGAGTAATGGAGGTCGCAGCGGAATTAAAAAACAATATCAATGCCCCTTGGAAGATTGGTGGAGGTTACAGTGGAATGAAAAGACAATATCAATGCCCCGTGGAAGAGATGTGGAGGTCACTATGGCTTAACAATATGGTTTTAATGCCCCTTGGAAGAGTGGTGGAGGTCGCAGTGGAATAAAAAGATAATATCAATGCCCCGTGGTAGGGACGTGGAGGTCACAGTAGCTTAACAAGACGGTTTTAATTTCCCTTGGAAGAGTGGTGGAGGTTGCAAGGGATTAAAAAGACAATAACAATGCCCATTGGAAGAGTTGTGGAGGTCGCAGTGGAATAAAAAGACAAAATCAATGCCCCATGGAAGAGTGGTGGAGGTTACAGTGGAATAAAAAGACAATATCTTTGCCCCTTGGAAGAGCTGTGGAGTTCAGAGTGGTTTAAACAGACGGTTTTAATGCCCTTTGGAAGAGACGTGGAGGTCGTAGTAGCTTAACAAGACTGTTTTAACGCCCCTTGGTAGAGTGTTGGAGGTCGCAGTGGAATAAAAAGACAATATCAATGCCCCTTAGAAGAGAGGTGGAAGTCACAGTGGAATAAAAAGACAATGTCAATGCCACTTGGAAGAGTGGTGGAAGTTACAGTGGAATAAAAAGACAATATCAATGCCCCGTGGAATAGACATGGACGTGACAGTAGCTAAACAAGACGGCTTTAATGCCCCGTGGAAGAGTGGTGGAGGTAGCAGTGGATTAAAAACACAATATCAATGCCCATTGGAGGAGTGGTAGAGGTCGAAGTGGAATAAAAAGACAAAATCAATGCCCCTTGGAAGAGTAGTGGAGTTTAGAGTGGAATAAAAAGACAATATCAATGCCCCATGGAAGAGTTGTGGAGGTCACTGTAGCTTAACAAGATGATGTTTATGCCACTTTGAAGAGTGGTGGAGGTCACAGTAGAATAAATAGACAATGTCAATGCCCATTGGAAAAGTGGTGGAGGTTAGAGTTGATTAAAAAGACAATACCAGTGCTCCTTGGAAGAGCTGTGGAGTTCTGAGTGGTTTAAATTGACGGTTTTAATGCCCCTTGGAAGAGACGTGGAGGTCACCATGGATTAAAAAGACAATATCAATGCCCCTTGGAAGAGTGGTGGAGGTCGCAGTGGATTAAAAAGACAATATCAATGCCCCTTGGAAGAATGGTGGAGGTCGCAGTGGAATAAAAAGACAATATCAATGCCCCGTGGAAGGGACGTGGAGGTCACAGTAGCTTCACAAGACGGTTTTAATGCCCCTTGGAAGAGAGGTGGAGGTCGCAGTTGATTAAAAAGACAATATCAATGCCCCTTGGAAGAGTGGTGGAGGTCGCAGTGGAATAAAAAGACAATATCAATGCCGCTTGGAAGAGTGGTGGATGTTACAGTCGAATAAAACGACAATATCAATGCCTCCTGTAAGAGCTGTGGAGTTCAGAGTGTTTAACCAGACAGTTTTAATGCCACTTGGAAGAGACGAGGAGGTCACAGTAGCTTAGCAAGACTGTTTTAATGCCCCTTGGAAGAGTGGTGGAGATCGTTGTGGATTTAAAAGACAATATCAATGCCCCTTAGGAGAGTGGTGGAGGTCGCAGTGGAATAAAAAGACAATATCAATGCCCCTTGGAAGATAGGTGGAGGTCACAGTGGAATAAAAAGACAATATCAATGCCCCTTGGAAGAGTGGTGTAGGTTACAGTGCAATAAAAAGACAATATCAATGCCCTGTGTAAGAAACTTGGAGGTCACAGTAGCTTAACAAGACGGTTTTAATGCCCCTTGGAAGAGTCGTGGACGTTGCAGAGGAATAAAAAGACAATGTCAATGCCACTTGGAAGAGTGGTGGAGGTTACAGTGGAATAAAAAGACAATATCAATGCCCCGTGGAATAGACATGGATGTGACAGTAGCTTAACAAGACGTCTTTAATGCACCTTTGAAGAGTGGTGGAGGTTGCAGTGGATTAATAAGACAATATCAATGCCCATTGGAAGAGTGGTAGAGGTCTCAGTGGAATAAAAAGACAAAATCAATGCCCCTTGGAAGAGTGGTAGAGTTTACAGTGGAATAAAAAAACAATATCAATGCCCCATGGAAGAGTTGTGGAGGTCACTGTAGCTTAATAAGATCGTCTTAATGCCCCTTGGAACAGTGGTGGAGGTCGCAGAGGAATAAAAAGACAATATAAATGCCCCTTGGACGAGTGGTGGAGGTTACAGTGGAATAACAAGACAATTTCAATGCCCCGTGGAAGAGCCGTGGAGGTCACAGTAGCTTAACAAGACGGTTTTAATGCCTCTTGGAGGACTGGTTGAGGTAGCAGTGGAATAAAAAGACAATATCAATGCCCCTTGGAAGAATGGTGGAGGTTACAGTGGAATAAAAAGACAATAATAATGCCCCTTGGAAGAGCTGTGGAGTTCAGAGTGGTATAACCAGACTGTTTTAACGCTCCTTTGAAGAGACATGGAGGTCACAGTAACTTAACAAGACGATTTTAATGCCCCTTGGAAGAGTAATGGAGGTCGCAGTGGAATTAAAAAACAATATCAATGCCCCTTGGAATATTGGTGGAGGTTACAGTGGAATGAAAAGACAATATCAATGCCCTGTGGAAGAGACGTGGAGTTCACTAGAGCTTAACAATATGGTTTTAATGCCCCTTGGAAGAGTGGTCGAGGTCGCAGTGAAATAAAAAGACAATATCAATGCCCCGTGGAAGGGAGGTGGAGGTCACAGTAGCTTAACAAGACGGTTTTAATTCCCCTTGGAAGAGTGGTGGAGGTTGCAGTGGATTAAAAAGACAATAACAATGCCCATTGGAAGAGTTGTGGAGGTCGCAGTGGAATAAAAAGACAAAATCAATGCCCCATGGAAGAGTGGCGGAGGTTACAGTGGAATAAAAAGACAATATCAATGCCCCTTGGAAGAGCTGTGGAGTTCAGAGTGCTTTAAACAGACGGTTTAATGCCCCTTTGAAGAGATGTGGAGGTCGCAGTAGCTTAACAAGACTGTTTTAACGCCCCTTGGTAGAGTGGTGGAGGACGCAGTGGTTTAAAAAAACAATTTCAATGCCCCTTAGAAGAGAGGTGGAAGTCACAGTGGAATAAAAAGACAATGTCAATGCCACTTGGAAGAGTGGTGGAGGTTACAGTGGAATAAAAAGACAATATCAATGCCCTGTGGAATAGACATGGACGTGACAGTAGCTAAACAAGACAGCTTTAATGCCCCTTGGAAGAGTGGTGGAGGTAGCAGTGGATTAAAAAGACAATATCAATGCCCATTGGAAGAGTGGTAGAGGTCGCAGTGGAATAAAAAGACAAAATCAATACCCCTTGGAAGAGTGGTGGAGGCTAGAGTGGAATAAAAAGACAATATCAATACCCGATGGAAGAGTTGTGGAGGTCACTGTAGCTTAACAAGATGGTCTTTATGCCCCTTGGAAGAGTGGTGGAGGTCGCAGTGGAATAAATAGACAATGTCAATGCCCCTTGGAAAAGTGGTGGAGGTTAGAGTGGAATAAAAAGACAATACCAGTGCTCCTTGGAAGAGCTGTGGAGTTCAGAGTGGTTTAAACTGACTGTTTTAATGCCCCTTGGAAGAGACGTGGAGGTCACCGTTGATTAAAAAGACAATATCAATGCCCCTTGGAAGAGTGGTGGAGGTCGCAGTGGATTAAAAAGACAATATCAATGCCCCTTGGAAGAGTGGTGGAGGTCGCAGTGGAATAAAAATACAATATCAATGCCGCTTGGAACAGTGGTGGTTGTTACAGTCGAATAAAACGACAATATCAATGCCTCTTGTAAGAGCTGTGGAGTTCAGAGTGTTTAACCAGACGGTTTTAATGCCCCTTGGAAGAGACGAGGAGGTCACAGTAGCTTAACAAGACTGTTTTATTGCCCCTTGGAAGAGTGGTTGAGATCGTTGTGGATTTAAAAGACAATATCTATGCTCCTTAGGAGAGTGGTGGAGGTCGCAGTGGAATAAAAAGACAATATCAATACCCCTTGGAAGCTAGGTGGAGGTCACAGTGAAATAAAAAGACAATTTCAATGCCATCTGGAAGAGTGGTGGAGGTTACAGTGCAATAAAAAGACAATATCAATGCCCTGTGTAAGAAACTTGGAGGTCACAGTAGCTTAACAAGATGGTTTTAATGCCACTTGGAAGAGTCGTGGACGTCGCAGAGGAATAAAAAGACAATATCAATGCACTTGGAAGAGTGCAGAAGGTTACAATGGAATAAAAAGACATTGTCAATGCCCCTTGGAAGAGCTGTGGAGCTCAGAGCGGTTTAACCAGACGGTTTTAATGCCCCTTGGAAGAGACTTGGAGGTCACAGTAGCTTAACAAGACGGTTTTAATGCCCCTTGGAAGAGTGGTGGAGGTCGCAATGGAATAAAAAGACAATATCAATGCCCCGTGGAAGGGATGTGGAGCTCACAGTAGCATAACAAGATGGTTTTAATGCCCATTGGAACAGTGGTGGAGGTCGCAATAGACAAAAAGACAATATCAAAGCCCCTTGGAAGAGTGGTGGAGGTCGCAGTGTAAAACAGAGACAATATCAATGCCCCTTGGAACAGTGGTGGAGGTTACAGTCGAATAAAAAGACAATATCAATGCCTCTTGGAAGAGCTGTGGAGTGCAGAGTGGTTTAACCAGACGGTATAATGCCCCTTGGAAGAGACGTGGAGGTCACAGTATCTTAACAAGACTCTTTTAATGCCCCTTGAAAGAGTGGTGGAGGTCGCAGTGGAATAAAAAGACAATATCATTGCCCCTTGGAAGAGTGGTGTAGGTTACAGTGGAATAAAAAGACAATATCAATGACCCTTGGAAGAGTGGTGGAGGTCGCAGTGGAATAAAAAGACAATATTAATGATCCTTGGAAGAGTAGTGGAGGTCGCAGTAAAATAAAAAGACAATATCAATGCCCCTTGGAAGAGTGGTGGAGGTTACAGTGGAATAAAAATACAATATCAAAGCCCCTTGGAAGAGTGGTGGATGTCGCAGTGGAAAACAGAGACAATATCAATGCCCCTTGGAAGAGTGGTGGAGGTTACAGTCGAATAAAAAGACAATATCAATGCCTCTTGGAAGAGCTGTGGAGTACAGAGTGGTTTAACCAGATGATTTAATGCCCCTTGGAAGAGACGTGGAGGTCACAATAGCTTATCAAGACTGTTTTAATGCCCCTTTGAAGAGTGGTGGAGGTCGCAGTGGATTAAAAAGACAATATCAATGCCACTTGGAAGAGTGGTAAAGGACCCAGTGGAATAAAAAGACAATATCAATGCCACTTGGAAGAGTGGTGGAGGTTACAGTGGAATAAAAAGACAATATCAATGCCCCTTGGAAGAGTGCTGGAGGTTACATTGGAATAAAAAGACAATATCAATGCCACTTGAAAGAGCTGTGGAGTTCAGAGTGGTTTAAATTGACGGTTTTAATGCCCCTTGGAAGGGACGTGGAGGTGACAGTAGCTTAACAAGACGGTTTTAATGCCCCTTGGAAGAGTGGTGGAGGTCGCAGTGGATTAAAAAGTCAATATGAATGCCCCTTGGAAGAGTGGTGGAGTTCGCAGTGGAATAAAAAGACAATATCAATGCCCCTTGGAAGAGTGGTGGAGGTTACATTTGAATAAAAAACAATATCAATGCCCCATGGAAGAGTGATGGAGGTTACAGTGGAATTTAAAGACAATATCAATGCCCCTTGGAAGAGTGGTGGAGGTTACAGTTAAATAAAAAGACAATATCAATGCACCGTGGAAGAGATGTGTAGGTCACAATAGCTTAATAAGACGGTTTTAATGCCCCTTGGAAGAGCGGTGGAGTTCTCAGTGGATTACAAAGACAATATCAATGCCCCTTGGAAGAGTGGTGGAGGTCGCAGTGGAATAAAAAGACAATATCAATGCCCCGTGGAAGGGGCGTGGAGGTCACAGTAGCTTAACAACACGGTTTTAATGCCCCTTGGAACAGTGGTGGAGGTTGCAGGGGATTAAAAAGACAATAACAGTGCCCCTTGGAAGAGTGGTGGAGGTCGCAGTGGAATAAAAAGACAATATCAATGCCCCCTTTGGAAGGGACGTGGAGGTCACAGGAACTTAACAAGATGGTTTTAATGCCCCTTGGAAGAGTGATGGAGGTTGCAGTGGAATGAAAAAACAATATCAATGCCCCTTGGAAGATTGGTGGAGGTTACAGTGGAATAAAAATACAATACCAATACCCCGTGGAAGAGATGTGGAGTTCAGAGAGGTTTAACCAGAAGATTTTAATGCCCCGCGGAAGAGAAGTCGACGTCACAGTAGCATAACAAGACGGTTTTAATGCCTCTTGGAAGAGTGGTGGTGTTCGCAGTGGATTAAAAAGACAATATCAATGCCCCTTGGAAGAGTGGTGGACGTCACAGTGGAATTTAAAGACAATATCAATGCCCCGTGGAAGGGACGTGGAGGTCACAGTAGGTTAACAAGACGCTTTTAATTCCCCTTGGAAAAGTGGTGGAGTTTGCAGGGGATTAAAAAGACAATAACAATGCCCATTGGAAGAGTTGTGGAAGTCGCGGTGGAATAAAAAGACAAACTCAATGCACTTGGAAGAGTGCAGAAGGTTACAATGGAATAAAAAGACATTGTCAATGCCCCTTGGAAGAGCTGTGGAGCTCAGAGCGGTTTAACCAGACAGTTTTAATGCCCCTTGGAAGAGACTTGGAGGTCACAGTAGCTTAACAAGACGGTTTTAATGCCCCTTGGAAGAGCGGTGGAGGTCGCAATGGAAGAAAAAGACAATATCAATGCCCCGTGGAAGGGACGTGGAGCTCACAGTAGCATAACTAGACAGTTTAAATGCCCATTGGAAGAGTGGTGGAGGTCGCAATGGATAAAAAGACAATATCAAAGACCCTTGGAAGAGTTGTGGAGGTCGCAGTGGAAAACAGAGACAATATCAATGCCCCTTGGAAGAGTGGTGGAGGTTAAAGTCGAATAAAAAGACAACATCAATTCCTCTTGGATGAGCTGTGGAGTACAGAGTGGTTTAACCAGACGGTTTAATGCCCCTTGGAAGAGACGTGGAGGTCACAGAAGCTTAACAAGACTCTTTTAATGCCCCTTGGAAGAGTGGTGGAGGTCGCAGTGGAATAAAAAGACAATATCAATTCCCCTTGGAAGAGAGGTGGAGGTCGCAGTGGAATAAAAAGACAATATCAATGCACCTTGGATGAATGGTGGAGGTTACAGTGGAATAAAAAGACAATATCAATGACCCTTGGAAGAGTGGTGGAGGTCGCAGTAAAATAAAAAGACAATATCAATGCCCCTTGGAAGAGTGGTGGAGGTTACAGTGGAATAAAAAGACAATATCAATGCCCCTAGGAAGAGCTGTGGAGTTCACAGTGGTTTAACCAGAAGGTTTTAAAGCACAGTGGAAAAGACGTGCAGGTCACAGTAGCTAAACAACACGGTTTTAATGCTTCTTGGAAGAGTGATGGATGTCGCAGTGGATTAAAAAGACAAATTCAAAGCCCCTTGGAAGAGTGGTGGAGGTTACAGTGGAATAAAAAGACAATATCAATGCCTCTTGCAAGAGCTGAGGAGTTCAAAGTGGTTTAAATTGATGGTTTTAATGCACCTTGGAATTGACGTAGAGGTCACAGCAGCTTAACAATACGGTTATAATGCCCCTTGGAATAGTGGTGGAGGTCGCAGTGGATTAAAAAGACAATATCAATGCCACTTGGAAGAGTGGTGAAGGTCCCAGTGGAATAAAAAGACAATATCAATGCCACTTGGAAGAGTGGTGTAGGTTACAGTGGAATAAAAAGACAATATCAATGCCCCGTGAAAGAGACGTGGAGGTCACAGTAGCTTAACAAGACGGTTTTAATGCCCCTTGGAAGAGAGGTGGAAGTTGCAGTGGAATAAAAAGACAATATCAATGCCCCTTGGAAGAGTGCTGGAGGTTACATTGGAATAAAAAGACAATATCAATGCCCCTTGCAAGAGCTGTGGAGTTCAGAGTGGTTTAAATCGACGGTTTTAATGCCCCTTGGAAGGGACGTGGAGGTGACAGTAGCTTAACAAGAAGTTTTTTTTGCCCCTTGGAAGAGTGGTGGAGGTCGCAGTGAATTAAAAAGACAATATGAATGCCCCTTGGAAGAGTGGTGGAGGTCGCAGTGGAATAAAAAGACAATATCAATGCAACTTGGATGAGTGGTGGAGGTTACAGTTGAATAAAAAAACAATATCAATGCCCCTTGGAAGAGTGATGGAGGTTACAGTGGAATTTAGAGACAATATCAATGCCCCTTGGATCAGTGGTGGAGGTTACAGTTAAATAAAAAGACAATATAAATGCCCCGTGGAAGAGATCTGTAGGTCACAATAGCTTAATAAGACAGTTTTAATGCCCCTTGGAAGAGCGGTGGAGTTCGCAGTGGATTACAAAGACAATAACAATGCCCATTGGAAGAGTGGTGGAGGTCGCAGTGGAATAAAAAGACAAAATCAATGCCCCTTGGAAGAGTGGTGGAGGTTACAGTGGAATAAAAAGACAATATCAATGCCCCTTGGAAGAGCTTTGGAGTTCAGAGTGGTTTAAACAGACAGTTTTAATGACCCTTGGAAGAGACGTGGAGGTCACAGTAGCTTAACAAGACAGATTTAATGCCCCTTGGAAGAGTGATGGAGGTCGCAATGGAATAAAAAGACAATATCAATGCCCCGTGGAAGGGAAGTGGGGGTCACAGTAGCATAACAAGACGGTTTTAATGTCCATTGGAAGAGTGGTGGAGGTCGCTGTGGATAAAAAGACAATATCAAAGCCCCTTGGAAGAGTGGTGGAGGATGCAGTGGAATAAAAAGACAATATTAATGACCCTTAGAAGAGTGGTGGAGGTCGCAGTGGAATAAAAAGACAATATCAATTCCCCTTGGAAGAGATGTGGAGGTCGCAGTGGAATAAAAAGACAATATCAATGCCTCGTGGAAGAGCTGTGGAGTTCAGAGTGGTTTAACCAGACGGTTTAATGCAACTTGGAAGAGACGTGGAGGTCGCAGTGGAAAAAAAAGACAATATCAATGCACCTTGGAAGAGTGGTGGAGGTTTCAGTGGAATAAAAAGACAATATTAATGACTCTTAGAAGAGTGGTGGAGGTCGCAGTGGAATAAAAAGACAATATCAATTCCCCTTGGAAGAGATGTGGAGGTCGCAGTGGAATAAAAAGACAATATCAATGCCTCGTGGAAGAGACTTGGAGGTCACAGTAGCTTATCAAGACTGTTTTAATGCCCCTTGGAAGAGTGGTGGAAGTCGCAGTGGATCAAAAAGACATTATCAATGCCCCTTAGAAGAGTGGTGGAGGTCGCAGTGGAATAAAAAGACAATATCAATTCCCCTTGGAAGAGATGTGGAGGTCGCAGTGGAATAAAAAGACAATATCAATGCCTCGTGGAAGAGACTTGGAGGTCACAGGAGCTTAACAAGATGGTTTTAATGCCCTTTGGAAGAGAGGTGGAGGTCGCAGTGGAAAAAAAAGACAATATCAATGCACCTTGGAAGAGTGATGGAGGTTTCAGTGGAATAAAAAGACAATATTAATGACCCTTGGAAGAGTGGTGGAGGTCGCAGTGGAATGAAAAGACAATATAAATTCCCCTTGGAAGAGATGTGGAGGTCGCAGTGGAATAAAAAGACAATATCAATGCCTCGTGGAAGAGACTTGGAGGTCACAGGAGCTTAACAAGATGGTTTTAATGCCCCTTCGAAGAGAGGTGGAGGTCGCAGCGGAATAAAAAGACAATATCAATGCCCCTTGGAAGAGTGGTGGAGGTTACAGTGGAATAAAAAGACATTATCAATGACCCTTGGAAGAGTGGTGGAGGTCGCAGTGGAATAAAAAGACAATATTAATGATCCTTGGAAGAGAGGTGGAGGTCGCAGTGGATTAAAAAGACAATATCAATGCCTCGTGGAAGAGACTTGGAGTCACAGGAGCTTAACAAGATGGTTTTAATGCCCCTTGGAAGAGATGTGGAGGTCGCAGTGGAATAAAAAGACAATATCAATGCCCCTTGGAAGAGTGCTGGAGGTTACATTGGAATAAAAAGACAATATCAATGCCCCTTGCAAGAGCTGTGGAGTTCAGAGTGGTTTAAATTGACGGTTTTAATGCCACTTGGAAGGGACGTGGAGGTGACAGTAGCTTAACAAGATGGTTTTAATGCCCCTTGGAAGAGTGGTGGAGGTCGCAGTGGATTAAAAAGACAATTTGAATGCCCCTTGGAAGAGTGGTGGAGGTTGCAGTGGATTAAAAAGACAATATCAATGAGCCTTGGTAGAGTGGTGGAGGTCGCAGTGGAATAAAAAGACATTATCAATGCCCCTTGGAAGAGTGGTGGAGGTCGCAGTGGAATAAAAAGACAATATCAATGCCCCTTGGACGAGTGGTGGAGGTTACAGTGGAATAAAAAGACAATTTCAATGCCCCGTGGAAGAGACGTGGAGGTCACAGTAGATTAACAAGACGGTTTTAATGCCAATTGGAGGACTGGTGGAGGTCGCAGTGGAATAAAAAGACTACATCAATGCCCCTTTTAAGAGTGGTGGAGGTTACAGTGCAATAAAAAGACAATAATAATGCCCCTTGGAAGAGCTGTGGAGTTCACAGTAACTTAACAAGACGGTTTTAATGCCCCTTGGAAGGGTGGTGGAGGTCGCTATGGAATAAAAAAACAATATCAATGCCCCTTGGAAGATTAGTGGAGTTTCCAGTGGAATAAAAAGACAATATCAATGCACTGTGGAAGAGATGTGGAGGTCACTGTAGCTTAACAAAATGGTTTTAATTCCCCTTGGAAGAGTTGTGGAGGTCGCAGTGGAATAAAAAGACAATGTCAATGCCCCTTGGAAGAGTGGTGGAGGTTAGAGTTGAATAAAAAGACAATACAAATTCCACTTGGAAGAGCTGTGGAGTTCAGAGTGGCATAACCAGATGGTTTTAATTCCCCTTGGAAGAGAAGTCGACGTCACAGTAGCATAACAAGACGGTTTTAATGCCCCTTGGAAGAGTGGCGGAGTTCGCAGTGGATTACAAAGACAAAATTAATGCCCCTTCGAAGAGTGGTGGAGGTCGCAGTGGAGTAAAAAGACAATGGAATAGACGTGGAGGTCACAGTAGCTAAACAAGATTGTTTTAATGCTTCTTGGAAGTGAGATGGAGGTCACAGTGGATTAAAAAGACAAAATCAATGCCCCTTGGAAGAGTGGTGGAGGTTACAGTGGAATAAAAAGACAATATCAATGCCTCTTGCAAGAGCTGTGGAGTTCAGAGTGGTTTAAATTTACGGTTTTAATGCCCCTTGGAATAGACGTGGAGGTCACACTAGCTTAACAAGACGGTTTTAATGCCCCTTGGAAGAGTGGTGGAGGTAGCAGTGGATTAAAAAGACATTATCGATGCTCCTTGGAAGAGTGTTGGAGGTCGCAGTGGAATAAAAAGAAAATATCTATGCCCCTTAGAAGAGTGGTGGAGGTTACAGTGGAAAAAAAAGACAATATCAATGTTCCTTGGAAGAGGGGAGAAGGTCGCAGTGGAATAAAAAGACAATATCGATGCCCCGTGGAAGAGTGGTGGAGGTCACAGTGGAATAAAAAGACAATATCCATGCCCCGTGGAAGGGATGTGGAGGTCACAGTAGCTTAACAAGACGGTTTTAATGCCCCATGGAAGAGTGGTGGAGGAAGCAGTGGATTAAAAAGACTATCAAATCCCCTTGGAAGAGTGGTGGAGGTTACAGTTGAATAAAAAGACAATATCAATGCCTCTTGAAAGAGCTGTGGAGTTCACAGTGGTTTAACCAGAAAGTTTTAATGCACCGTGGAATAGATGTGGAGGTCACCGTAGCTTAACATGGCGGTTTCAATGCTTCTTGGAAGAGTGATGGAGGTCGCAGTGGAATAAAAAGACAATATCAATGCCCTGTGTAAGAAACTTGGAGGTCACAGTAGCTTAACAAGACAGTTTTAATGCCCCTTGGAAGAGTCATGGACGTCGCAGAGAAATAAGGAGACAATATCAATGCACTTGGAAGAGTGCAGAAGGTTGCAATGGAATAAAAAGATATTGTCAATGCCTCTTTGAAGAGCTGTGGAGCTCAGAGTGGTTTAACCAGACGGTTTTAATGCCCCTTGGAAGAGATGTTGAGGTCACAGTAGCTTAACAAGACTGTTTTAATGCCTCTTGGAAGAGTGGTGGAGGTCGCGGTGGATTAAAAAGACAATACCAATGCCCCTTAGAAGAGAGGTGGAATTCGCAGTGGAATAAAAAGGCAATATCAATACCCCTTGGAAGAGTGGTGGAGGATACAGTGGAATAAAAAGACAATTTCAATACCCAGTGGAATAGACATGAACGTTATAGTAGCTAAACAAGTTGTTTTTAATGCAACTTGGGAGAGTGGTGGAAGTCGTAGTGGAATAAAAAAACAATATAAATGCCCCTTGAAAGTGTGCTGTAGGTTACAGTGGAGTAAAAAGACAATATCAATGCCTCTTGCAAGAGCTGTGGAGGTCGCAGGGGATTAAAAAGACAATATCAATGCCCCTTGGAAGAGTGGTGGAGGTTAAAGTGGAATAAAAAGATAATATCAATGCCCTGTGAAAGAGACGTGGAGGTCACAGTAGCTTAATAAGACTGTTTTAATGCCCCTTGGAAGAGAGGTGGAAGTTGCAGTGGAATAAAAAGACAATGTCAATGCCCCTTGGAAGAGTGGTGGAGGTTAGACTGGAATAAAAAGACAATACAAATGATCCTTGGAAGAGCTGTGGAGCTCAGAGTGGTTTAACCAGATGGTTTTAATGCCCCTTGGAAGAGAAGTCGACGTCACAGTAGCATAACAAGACGGTTTTAATGCCCCTTGGAAGAGTGGTGGAGTTTGCAGTGGATTAAAAAGACAATATCAATGCCCCTTGGAAGAGTGGTGGAGGTCGCAGTGGAATAAAAGGACAAAATCAATGCCCCTTGGAAGAGTGGTGGAGGTTACAGTGGAATAAAAAGACATTATCAATGGCTCATGGAAGAGCTGTGGAGTTCAGAGTGGTTTAACCAGATTGTTTTAATGCCCCTTGGAAGAGACGTGAAGGTCACAGTAGCTTAACAAGACTGTTTTAATGCACCTTGGAAGAGAGGTGGAGGTAGCAGTGGATTAAAAAGACAATATCAATGCCCCTTAGAAGAGAGGTGGAAGTCGCAGTGGAATAAAAAGACAATGTTAATGCCACTTGGAAGAGTGGTGGAAGTTACAGTGGAATAAAAAGACAATATCAATGCCCCGTGGAAAAGACATGGACGTGACAGTAGCTTAACAAGTTGGATTTAATGCCTCTTGGAAGAGTGGTGGAGGTTGCAGTGGATTAAAAAGACAATATCAATGCCCATTGGAAGAGTGGTAGAGGTCGCAGTGGAATAAAAAGACAAAATCAATGCCCCTTGGAAGAGTGGTGGAGGTTACAGTGGAAAAAAAAGACAATGTCAATGCCCCATGGAAGAGTTGTGGAGGTCACTGTTGCTTAACAAGATGGTCTTAATGCCCTTTGGAAGATTGGTGGAGGTCGCAGTGGAATAAATAGACAATGTCAATGCCCGTTGGAAGAGTGGTGGATGTTAGAGTGGAATAAAAAGACAATACCAGTGCTCCTTGGAAGAGCTGTGGAGTTTAGAGTGGTTTAAATTGACGTTTTTAATGCCACTTGGAAGAGACAAGGAGGTCACAGTGGATTAAAAAGACAATATCAATGCCCCGTGGAATAGACATGGACGTGACAGTAGCGTAACAGGACGGCTTTAATGCCCCTTGGAAGAGTGGTGGGGGTTGCTGTGGATTAAAAAGACAATATCAATGCCCATTGGAAGAGTGGTAGACGTCGCAGTGGAATAAAAAGAAAATATCAATGCCCATTGGAAGAGTGGTAGAGGTCGCAGTGGAATAAAAAGACAAAACCAATGCCCCTTGGAAGAGTGGTGGAGGTTACAGTGGAATAACAAGACAATATCAATGCCCCATGGAAGAGTTGTGGAGGTCACTGTTGCTTAACAAGATGGTCTTATTGCCCCTTGGGAGAGTGGTGGAAGTCGTGGTGGAATAAAAAGACAATATCAATGCCCCTTGAAAGAGTGCTGTGGGTTACAGTGGAGAAAAAAGACAATATCAATGCCTCTTGCAAGAGCTGTGGAGTTCAGAGTGGTTTAAATTGACGGTTTTAATGCACCTTGGAAGAGACGTGGAGATCACAGTAGCTTAACAATACCACTTGGAAGAGTGGTGAAGCTCCCAGCGTAATAAAAAGACAATATCAATGCCCCTTGGAAGAGTGGTGGAGGTTACAGTGGAATAAAAAGACAATATCAATGCCCCTTGAAAGAGACGTGAAGGTCACAGTAGCTTAACGAGATGGTTTTAATGCCCCTTGAAAGAGAGGTGGAATGCGCAGTGGATTAAAAAAACAATATCAATGCCCCTTAGAAGAGAGGTGGAAGTCGCAGTGGAATAAAAAGACAATGTCAATGCCACTTGGAAGAGTGGTGGAGGTTACAGTGGAATAAAAAGACAACATCAATGCTACTTGGAATAGACATGGACGTGACAGTAGCTTAACAAGACTTCTGTAATGCCCCTTGGAAGAGTTGTGGAGGTTGCAGTGGATTAAAAAGACAATATCAATGTCCATTGTAAGAGTGGTAGAGGTCGCAGTGGAATAAAAAGTAAAAAATCAATGCCCCTTGGAAGAGTGGTGGAGGTTACAGTGGAATAAAAAGACAATATCAATGCCCCATGGAAGAGTTGAGGAGGTCACTGTAGCTTAATAAGATGGTCTTAATGCCCCTTGGAAGAGTGGTGGAGTTCGCAGTGGAATAAATAGACAATGTCAATGCCCCTTGGAAAAGTGGTGGAGGTTAGAGTGGAATAAAAAGACAATACCAGTGCTCCTAGGAAGAGCTATGGAGTTCAGAGTGGTTTAAATTGACGGTTTTAATGCCCCTTGGAAGAGACATGGAGGTCACAGTGGATTAAAAAGACAATATCAATGCCCCTTAGAAGAGTGGTGGAGGTCGCAGTGGATTAAAAAGACAATTTCAATGCCCCTTGAAGACTGGTGGAGGTCGCAGTGGAGTAAAAAGACAATATCAATGCCCAGTGAAATGGACGTGGAGGTCAAAGTAGCTTCACAAGACGTTTTTAATGCCCCTTGGAAGAGAGGTGGAGGTCGCAGTTGATTAAAAAGACAATATCAATGCCTATTGGAACAGTGGTGGAGGTCGCAGTGGAAGAGAAAGACAATATCAATGACGCTTGGAAGAGTGGTGGATGTTACAGTCGAATAAAAAGACAATATCAATGCCTCTTGTAAGAGCTGTGGAGTTCAGAGTGTTTAACCAGACGAGGAGGTCACAGTAGCTTAACAAGACTGTTTTAGTGCCCCTTGGAAGAGTGGTGGAGATCGTTGTGGATTTAAAAGACAATATCAATGCCCCTTAGAAGAAGGGTGGAGGTCGCAGCGGAATAAAAAGACAATATCAATGCCCCTTGGAAGATTGGTGGAGGTTACAGTGGAAAAAAAAGACAATATCAATAACCCTTGGAAGAGTGGTGGAGGTTACAGTGGAAAAAAAAGACAATATCAATGCCCCGTGGAAGAGACATGGAGGTCACAGTAGCTTAACAAGACGGTTTTAATGACCCCTTGGAAGAGTCGTGGACGTCGCAGAGGAATAAAAAGACAATATCAATGCACTTGGAAGAGTGCAGAAGGTTACAATGGAATAAAAAGACATGGTCAATGCCCCTTGGAGGAGGTGTGGAGCTCAGAGCGGTTTAACCAGACCGTTTTAATACCCCTTCGAAGAGACTTGGAGGTCACAGTAGCTTAACAAGACGGTTTTAATGCCCCTTGGAAGAGTGGTGGAGGTCACAGTGGAAAAAAAATACAATATCAATGCCCCTTAAAAGAGTGGTGGAAGTTACAGTGAAATAAAAATACAATATCAATGCCCCTTGGAAGAGCTGTGGAGTACAGAGTGGTTTAACCAAACGGTTCTAGTGCCCCTTGGAAGAGACCTGGAGGTCACAGGAGCTTAACAAGACGGTTTTAATGCCCCTTGGAAGAGTGGTGGAGGTCGCAGTGGATTAAAAAGACAATATCAATGAACCTTGGAAGAGTGGTGGAGGTTACAGTGGAATAAAAAGACAATATCAATGCCTCTTGGCAGAGTGGTGGAGTTCGCAGTGGAATAAAAAGACAATAACAATGCCCTGTGGAAGAGAACTGGAGGTCACAGTAGCTAAACAAGACGGTTTTAATGCTTCTTGAAAGAGAGATGGAGGTCGCAGTGGATTAAAAAGACAAAATCAATGCCCCTTGGAAGAGTGGTGGAGGTTACAGTGGAATAAAAAGACAATATCAATGCCTCTTGCAAGAACTCTGGAGTCCAGAGTGGTTTAAATTGATGGTTTTAATGCCCTTGTAAGAGACGTGGAGGTCACAGTAGCTTAACAAGACGCTTTTAATGCCCCTTGGAAGAGTGGTGGAGGTCGCAGTGGAATAAAAAGAAAATATCAATGCCCTTTAGAAGAGTGGTGGAGGTTACAGTGGAAAAAGAAGACAATATCAATCTTCATTGGAAGAGGGGTGAAGGTCGCAGTGGAATAAAAAGACAATATCAATGTCCCTTGGAAGAGTGGTGTAGGTCGCAGTGGATTAAAAAGACAATATCAATGCCCCTTGGAAGAGTGGTGAAGGTCGCAGTGAAATAAAAAGACAATATCAATGCCCCGTGGAAGAGACGTGGAGGTCACAGTAGCTTAACAAGATGGTTTTAATGTCCCTTGGAAGAGAGGTGGAGGTCACAGTGGATTAAAAAGACTATCAAATCCCCTTGGAAGAGTGGTGGAGGTCGTAGTGAAAAAAAAAGACAATATCAATGTCCCTTGGAAGAGTGGTGGAGGTTACAGTTGAATAAAAAGACAATATCAATGCCTCTTGGTAGAGCTGTGGAGTTCAGAGTGATTTAACAATGCGGCTTTAATGCCCCTTTGAAGAGACGTGGAGGTCACAGAAGCTTATCAAGACGGTTTTAAAGCCCCTTGGAAGAGTGGTGGAGGTCGCAGTGGATTAAAAAGACATTATCAATGTACCTTGGAAGAGTGGTGGAGGTCGCAGTGGAATAAAAAGACAATATCAATGCCCCTTGGAAGAGTGGTGGAGGTTACAGTGGACTGAAAAGATAATATCAATGCCTCTTGAAAGAGTGGTGGAGGTTACAGTGGTATAAAAAGACAACAACAATGCCCTGTGGAAGAGACGTGTAGGTCGCAGTGGAATAAAAAGACAATATCAATGCCTCGGGTTAGAAACTTGGAGGTCACAGTAGCTTAACAAGATGGTTTTAATGCCCCTTGGAAGAGAGGTGGAGGTCGCAGTGGAATAAAAAGACAATATCAATGCCCCTTGGAAGAGTGGTGGAGGTTACAGTGGAATAAAAAGACAATATCAATGACCCTTGGAAGAGTGGTGGAGGTCGCCATGGAATAAAAATACAATATTAATGCCCCTTGGAGGAGTTCACCGTGGTTTAACCAGAAGGTTTTAAGGCACCGTGGAATAGACGTGGAGGTCACAGTACCTAAACAAGACGGTTTTAATGCTTCTTGGAAGAGAGATGGAGGTCGCAGTGGATTAAAAAGACAAAATCAATGCCCCTTGGAAGTGTGGTGGAGGTTACAGTGGAATAAAAAGACAATATCAATGCCTCTTGCAAGAGCTGTGGAGTTCAGCGTGGTTTAAATTGACGGTGTTAATGCCATTTGGAAGAGACGTGGAGGTCACAGTAGCTTAACAAGACAGTTTTAATGCCCCTTGGTAGAGTGGTGGGGGTCGCAGTGGATTAAAAAGACATTATCGATGCCCCTTGGAAGAGTGGTGGAGGTCGCAATGGAATAAAAAGACAAAATCAATGCCCCTTGGAAGAGTGGTGGATGTTACAGTGAAATAAAAAGACAATATCAATGCCCCTCGGAAGAGCTGTGGAGTTCAGAGTGGTTTAACCAGACGTTTTGAATGCCCCTTGGAAGAGACATGGAGGTCACAGTAGCTTAACAAGACTGTTTTAATACCCCTTGGAAGAGTGGTGGAGGTCGCAGTGGATTAAAAAAACAATATCAATGCCCCTTAGAAGAGAGATTGAAGTAGCAGTGGAATAAAAAGACAATATCAATGCCCCTTGGATGAGTGGTGGGGGTTACAGTGGAATAAAAAGATAATATCAATGCCCCGTCGAATAGACATGGACGTGACAGTAGCTTAACAAGACGGTTTTAATGCCCCTTGGAAGAGTGGTGGAGGTCGCAGTGGATTAAAAAGGCAATATCAATACCCATTGGAAGAGTGGTTAAGGTCGCAGTGGAATAAAAAGACAAAATCAATGCCCCTTGGAAGAGTTTTGGAGGTTAAAGTGGAAAAAAAAGACAATATCAATGCCCCTTGGAAGAGCTGAGGAGTTCAGAGTGGTTTAACCAGACAGTTTTAATGCTCCTTGGAAGAGACGAGGAGGTCACAGTAGCTTAACAAGACTGTTTTAATGCCATTGAAACAGTGGTGGAGGTCGCAGTGGATTAAAAAGACAATATCAATGCCCTTTGTAAGAGTGGTGGAGGTCGCAGGGAAATTTAAAGACAATATCAATGCCGCTTGGAAGAGTGGTGGAGGTTACAGTGGAATAAAAGACAATATCAATGCCCTGTGAAAGAGTTGTGGAGGTCACTGTAGCTTAACAAGATGGTCTTAATGCCGTTTGCAAGAGTGGTGGAGGTCGCAGTGGAATAAAAAGACAATGTCAATGCCCCTTGGAAGAGTGGTGGAGGTTAGAGTGGAATAAAAAGACAATATCAATGCCCCTCGGAAGAGCTGTGGAGTTCAGAGTGGTTTAACCAGACGGTTTTAATGCCCCTTGGAAGAGACGTGGAGGTCACAGTAGCTTAACAAGACTGTTTTAATGACCCTTGGAAGAGTGGTGGAGGTCGCAGTGGATTGAAAAAACAATATCAATGCCCCTTAGAAGAGTGGTTAAGGTTGCAGTGAAATAAAAAGACAAAATCAATGCCCCTTGGAAGAGTTTTGGAGGTTACAGTGGAAAAAAAAGACAATATCAATGCCCCTTGGAGGACTGGTTAAGGTCGCAGTGGAATAAAAAGACATTATCAATGCCCCTTGGAAGAGTGGTGGAGGTTACAGTGGAATAAAAAGACAATAATAATGCCCCTTAGAAGAGCTGGGGAGTTCAGAGTGGAATAACCAGATGGTTTTAACGCCCCTTGGAAGAGACGTGGTGGTCACAGTAACTTATCAAGACGGTTTTATTGCCCCCTGGTAGAGTGGTGGAGGTCGCAGTGGATTAAAAAGGCAATATCAATGCCCATTGGAAGAGTGGTTAAGGTCGCAGTGGAATAAAAAGACAAAATCAATGCCCCTTGGAAGAGTTTTGGAGGTTAAAGTGGAAAAAAAAGACAATATCAATGCCCCTTGGAAGAGCTGAGGAGTTCAGAGTGGTTTAACCAGACAGTTTTAATGCTCCTTGGAAGAGACGAGGAGGTCACAGTAGCTTAACAAGACTGTTTTAATGCCATTGAAAGAGTGGTGGAGGTCGCAGTGGATTAAAAAGACAATATCAATGCCCCTTGGAAGAGTGGTGGAGGTTAGAGTGGAATAAAAAGACAATATCAATTCCCCGTGGAATAGACATGGACGTGACAGTAGCTTAACAAGACGGCTTTAATGCCCCTTGGAAGAGTGGTGGAGGTCGCAGTGGATTAAAAAGACAATATCAATGCCCATTGGAAGAGTGGTTAAGGTCGCAGTGAAATAAAAAGACAAAATCAATGCCCCTTGGAAGAGTTTCGGAGGTTACAGTGGAAAAAAAAGACAATATCAATGCCCCTTGGAAGACTGGTTAAGGTCGCAGTGGAATAAAAAGACATTATCAATGCCCCTTGGAAGAGTGGTGGAGGTTACAGTGGAATAAAAAGACAATAATAATGCCCCTTAGAAGAGCTGTGGAGTTCAGAGTGGTTTAACCAGACGGTTTTAATGCCCCTTGGAAGAGACGTGGAGGTCACAGTAGCTTACCAAGACTGTTTTAATGCCCCTTGGAAGAGTGGTGGAGGTCGCAGTGGATTGAATAAACAATATCAATGCCCCTTAGAAGAGAGGTTGAAGTCGCAGTGGAATAAAAAGACAATATCAATGCCACTTGGAAGAGAGGTGGAGGTTACAGTGGAATAAAAAGACAATATCAATTCCCCGTGGAATAGACATGGACGTGACAATAGCTTAACAAGACGGCTTTAATGCCCCTTGGAAGAGTGGTGGAGGTCGCAGTGGATTAAAAAGACAATATCAATGCCCATTGGAAGAGTGGTTAAGGTCGCAGTGAAATAAAAAGACAAAATCAATGCCCCTTGGAAGAGTTTCGGAGGTTACAGTGGAAAAAAAAGACAATATCAATGCCCCTTGGAGGACTGGTTAAGGTCGCAGTGGAATAAAAAGACATTATCAATGCCCCTTGGAAGAGTGGTGGAGGTTACAGTGGAATAAAAAGACAATAATAATGCCCCTTAGAAGAGCTGTGGAGTTCAGAGTGGAATAACCAGATGGTTTTAACGCCCCTTGGAAGAGACGTGGTGGTCACCGTAACTTATCAAGATGGTTTTATTGCCCCCTGGTAGAGTGGTGGATGTCGCAGTGGATTAAAAAGACAATATTAATGCCCCTTGGAAGAGTCGTGGAGGTTCGCAGTGGAGTAAAAAAACAATATCAATGCCCCTTGGAAGATTGGTGGAGGTTACAGATGAATAAAAAGACAATATCAATGCACCTTCGAAGACACGTGGAGGTCACAGTAGCTTAACAAGACAGTTTTAATGCCCCTTGGAGAGGGGTGGAGTTCGCAGTGGACTAAAAATACAATATCAATGCCCCTTGGAAGAGTGGTGGAGGTCGCAGTGGAATAAAAATACAATATCAATGCCCCTTAGAAGAGTGGTGGAGGCTAGAGTGGAATAAAAAGACAATACAAATGCCCCTTAGAAGAGCTGTGGAGTTCAGAGTGGTTTAACCAGATGGTTTTAATGCCCCTTGGAAGAGACTTCGACGTCACAGTAGCTTAACAAGACAGTTTTAATGCCCCTTGGAAGAGTGGTGGAGGTCGCAGTGGATTAAAAAGACAATATCAATGTCCCTTGGAAGAGTGGTGGAGGTCGCAGTGGAATGAAAAGATAAAATCAATGCCCCTTGGAAGAGTGGTGGGGGTTACAGTGGAATAAAAAGACAATATCAATGCCCCTCAGAAGAGCTGTGGAGTTCAGAGTGGTTTAACCAGACGGTTTTAATGCCCCTTGGAAGAGACATGGAGGTCACAGTAGCTTAACAAGACTGTTTTAATGCCCTTGAAAGAGTGGTGGAGGTCGCAGTGGATTAAAAAGACAATATCAATGCCCTTTGTAAGAGTGGTGGAGGTCGCAGTGGAATTTAAAGACAATATCAATGCCCCTTGGAAGAGTGGTGGAGGTTACAGTGGAATAAAAGACAATATCAATGCCGCGTGGAAGAGTAGTGGAGGTCACTGTAGCTTATTAAGATGGTCTTAATGCCGTTTGGAAGAGTGGTGGAGATCGCAGTGGACTAAAAAGACAATGTCAATGACCTTTGGAAGAGTGGTGGAGGTTCGAGTGGAATAAAAAGACAATATCAATGCCCCTCGGAAGCACTGTGGAGTTCAGAGTGGTTTAACCAGACGTTTTTAATGCCCCTTGGAAGAGACGTGAAGGTCACAGTAGCTTAACAAGACTGTTTTAATGCCCCTTGGAAGAGTGGTGGAGGTCGCAGTGGATTGAAAAAACAATATCAATGCCCCTTAGAAGAGAGGTTGAAGTCGCAGTGGAATAAAAAGACAATATCAATGCAACTTGGAAGAGTGGTGGAGGTTACAGCGGAATAAAAAGACAATATCAATTCCCCGTGGAATAGACATGGACGTGACAGTAGCTTAACAAGACGGCTTTAATGCCCCTTGGAAGAGTGGTGGAGGTCGCAGTGGAATAAAAAGACAATATCAATGCCCCTTTGATGAGCTGTGGAATTCAGAGTTGTTTAACCACATAGTTTTAATGCCCCTTGGAAGAGACGTGGAGGTCATAGTAGCTTAATAAGATGTTTTTAATTCCTCTTGGAAGAGTGGTGGAGGTCGCAGTGGAATAAAAAGACAATATCAATGCCCCTTGAAAGAGTGGTCAAGGTTACAGTGAAATAAAAAGACAATATCAATGCCTCTTGAAAAAGCTATGGAGTTCAGAGTGGTTTAACCAGATGGTTTTAAAGCCACTTGGAAGAGATGTGGAGGTCACAGTAGCTTAACAAGACTGTTTTAATGCCTCTTGGAAGAGTGGTGGAGGTCGCAGTGGATTAAAAAGACAATTTCAATGCCCCTTAGAAGAGAGGTGGAAGTCGCAGTGGAATAAAAAGACAATATTAATACCCCTTGGAAGAGTGGTGGAGGATACAGTGGAATAAAAAGACAATATCAAGGCCCCGTGGAATAGACATGGACGTTACAGTAGCTAAACAAGATGTTTTTAATGCACCTTGGGAGAGTGGTGGAAGTCGTAGTGGAATAAAAAGACAATATCAATGCCCCTTGAAAGAGTGCTGTAGATTACAGTGAAATAAAAAGACAATATCAATGCCTCTTGCATGAGCTGTGGAGTTCAGAGTGGTTTAAATTGACGGTTTTAATGCACCATGGAAGAGACGTGGAGGTCACAGTAGCTTAACAACATGGTTTTAATGCCCCTTGGACGAGTGGTGGAGGTCACAGTGGATTAAAAAGACAATATCAATGCCACTTGGAAGAGTGGTGAAGGTTCCAGTGGAATAAAAGACAATATCAATGCCCCTTGGAAGAGTGGTGGAGGTTACAGTGGAATAAAAAGACAATATCAATGCCCCGTGAAAGAGACGTGGAGGTCACAGTAGCTTATCAAGACGGTTTTAATGCCCCTTGGAAGAGAGGTGGAAGTTGCAGTGGAATAAAAAGACAATATCAATGCTCCTTGGAAGAGTGGTGGAGGTTACATTGGAATAAAAAGACAATATCAATGCCCCTTGCAAGAGCTGTGGAGTTCAGAGTGGTTTAAATTGACGGTTTTAATGCCCCGTGGAATTGACGTGGAGGTCAAAGTAGCTTAACAATAAAATTTTAATGCCCTTTGGACGTGTGGTGAATGTTACAGTGGAAATAAAAGACAATCCCAATGCCCCGTGAAAAAGACGTGGAGGTCACAGTAGCTTAACAAGATGGTTTTTATGCCACTTGGAGGATTGGTTAAGGTCGCAGTGGAATAAAAAGACATTATCAATGCCCCTTGGAAGAGTGGTGGAGGTTACAGTGGAATAAAAAGATAATAATAATGCCCCTTAGAAGAGCTGTGGAGTTCAGAGTGGAATAACCAGATGGTTTTAACTCCCCTTGGAAGAAACGTGGTGGTCACAGTAACTTATCAAGACGCTTTTATTGCCCCCTGGTAGAGTGGTGGAGGTCGCAGTGGATTAAAAAGACAATATTAATGCCTCTTGGAAGAGTGGTGGAGGTTCGCAGTGGAGTAAAAAAACAATATCAATGCCCCTTGGAAGATTGGTGGAGGTTACAGATGAATAAAAAGACAATATCAATGCCCCTTCGAAGACACGTGGAGGGCACAGTAGCTTAACAAGACAGTTTTAATGCCCCTTGGAGAGGGGTGGAGTTCGCAGTGGACTAAAAATACAATATCAATGCCCCTTGGAAGAGTGGTGGAGGTCGCAGAGGAATAAAAATACAATGTCAATGCCCCTTAGAAGAGCAGTGGAGGTTAGAGTGGAATAAAAAGACAATACAAATGCCCCTTGGAAGAGCTGTGGAGTTCAGAGTGGTTTAACCAGATGGTTTAAATGCCCCTTGGAAGAGACTTCGACGTCACAGTAGCTTAACAAGACAGTTTTAATGCCCCTTGGAAGAGTGGTGGAGGTCGCAGTGGATTAAAAAGACAATATCAATGCCCCTTGGAAGAGTGGTGGAGGTCGCAGTGGAATAAAAAGACAAAATCAATGCCCCTTGGAAGACTGGTGGGGGTTACAGTGGAATAAAAAGACAATATCAATGCCCCTCGGAAGAGCTGTGGAGTTCAGAGTGGTTTAACCAGACGGTTTTAATGCCCCTTGGAAGAGACGTGGAGGTCACAGTAGCTTAACAAGACTGTTTTAATGCCACTTGGAAGAGTGGTGGAGGTCGCAGTGGATTGAAAAAACAATATCAATGCCCCTTAGAAGAGAGGTTGAAGTCGCAGTGGTATAAAAAGACAATATCAATGCCCCTTGGAAGAGTGGTGGAGGTTACAGAGGAATAAAAAGACAATATCAATTCCCCGTGGAATAGACATGGACGTGACAGTAGCTTAACAAGACGGCTTTAATGCCCCTTGGAAGAGTGGTGGAGGTCGCAGTGGAATAAAAAGACAATATCAATGCCCCTTTGATGAGCTGTGGAATTCAGAGTGGTTTAACCAGATAGTTTTAATGCCCCTTGGAAGAGACGTGGAGGTCATAGTAGCTTAATAAGATGTTTTTAATTCCTCTTGGAAGAGTGGTGGAGGTCGCAGAGGAATAAAAAGACAATATCATTGCCCCTTGAAAGAGTGGTGGAGGTTACAGTGAAATAAAAAGACAATATCAATGCCTCTTGAAAAAGCTATGGAGTTCAGAGTGGTTTAACCAGATGGTTTTAATGCCCCTTGGAAGAGTGGTGGAGGTCGCAGTGCATTAAAAAGACAATATCAATACCCCTTGGAAGAATGGTGGAGGTTACAGTGGAATAAAAAGACAATATCAATGCCCCTTGGAAGAGCTATGGAGTTCAGAGTGGTTTAACCAGACGGTTTTAATGCCCCTTGGAAGAGATGTGGAGGTCACAGTCGCTTAACAAGACTGTTTTAATGCCTCTTGGAAGAGTAGTGGAGGTCGCAGTGGATTAAAAAGACAATTTCAATGCCCCTTAGAAGAGAGGTGGAAGTCGCAGTGGAATAAAAAGACAATATTAATACCCCTTGGAAGAGTGGTGGAGGATACAGTGGAATAAAAAGACAATATCAATGCCCCGTGGAATAGACATGGACGTTACAGTAGCTAAACAAGATGTTTTTAATGCACCTTGGGAGAGTGGTGGAAGTCGTAGTGGAATAAAAAGACAATATCAATGCCCCTTGAAAGAGTGCTGTAGGTTACAGTGGAATAAAAAGACAATATAAATGCCTCTTGCATGAGCTGTGGAGTTCAGAGTGGTTTAAATTAACGGTTTTAATGCACCTTGGAAGAGACGTGGAGGTCACAGTAGCTTAACAACGGGGTTTTAATGCCCCTTGGACGAGTGGTGGAGGTCGCAGTGGATTAAAAAGACAATATCAATGTCACTTGGAAGAGTGGTGAAGGTTCCACTGGAATAAAAGGCAATATCAATACCCCTTGGAAGAGTGGTGGAGGTTACAGTGGAATAAAAAGACAATATCAATGCCCCATGAAAGAGACGTGGAGGTCACAGTAGCTTATCATGACGGTTTTAATGCCCCTTGGAAAAGAGGTGGAAGTTGCAGTGGAATAAAAAGACAATATCAATGCCCATTGGAAGAGTGGTGGAGGTTACATTGGAATAAAAAGACAATATCAATGCCCCTTGCAAGAGCTGTGGAGTTCAGAGTGGTTTAAATTGACGGTTTTAATGCCCCGTGGAATTGACGTGGAGGTCAAAGTAGCTTAACAATAAAGTTTTAATGCCCCTTGGACGTGTGGTGGATGTTACAGTGGAATTAAAAGACAATCCCAATGCCCCGTGGAAGAGACGTGGAGGTCACAGTAGCTTAACATGATGGTTTTAATGCCCCTTGGAGGACTGGTTAAGGTCACAGTGGAATAAAAAGACATTATCAATGCCCCTTGGAAGAGTGGTGGAGGTTACAGTGGAATAAAAAGACAATATCAATGCCCCTTAGAAAAGCTGTGGAGTTCAGAGTGGAATAACCAGACGGTTTTACCGCCCCTTGGAAGAGACGTGGTGGTCACAGTAACTTATCAAGACGGTTTTATTGCCCCCTGGTAGAGTGGTGGAGGTCGCAGTGGATTAAAAAGACAATATTAATGTACCTTGGAAGAGTGGTGGAGGTCGCAGTGGAGTAAAAAAACAATATCAATGCCCCTTGGAAGATTGGTGGAGGTTACAGATGAATAAAAAGACAATATCAATGCCCCTTCGAAGACACGTGGAGGTCAAAGTAGCTTAACAAGACAGTTTTAATGCCCCTTGGAGAGTGGTGGAGTTCGCAGTGGACTAAAAAGACAATATCAATGCCCCTTGGAAGAGTGGTGGAGGTCGCAGTGGAATAAAAAGACAATGTCAATGCCCCTTAAAAGAGTGGTGGAGGTTAGAGTGGAATAAAAAGACAATACAAATGCCCATTGGAAAAGCTGGGGAATTCAGAGTGGTTTAACCAGATGGTTTTAATGCCCCTTGGAAGAGACTTCGACGTCACAGTAGCTTAACAAGACAGTTTTAATGCCCCTTGGAAGAGTGGTGGAGGTCGCAGTGGATTAAAAAGACAATATCAATGCCCCTTGGAAGAGTGGTGGAGGTCGCAGTGGAATAAAAAGACAAAATCAATGCCCCTTGGAAGAGTGGTGGGGGTTACAGTGGAATAAAAAGACAATATCAATACCCTCGGAAGAGCTGTGGAGTTCAGAGTGGCTTAACCAGACGGTTTTAATGCCCCTTGGAAGAGACGTGGAAGTCACAGTAGTTTAACAAGACTGTTTTAATGCCCCTTGGAAGAGTGGTGAAGGTCGCAGATGATTAAAAAGACAATATCAATGCCCCTTAGTAGAGAGGTTGAAGTCACAGTGGAATAAAAAGACAATATCAATGCCCCTTGGAAGAGTGGTGGAGGTTACAATGGAATTAAAAGACAATATCAATGCCTTGTGGAATAGACATGGACGTGAAAGTAGCTTAACAAGACGGTTTTAATGCCCCTTGGAAAAGTGGTGGAGTTCGCAGTGGATTAAAAAGACAATATCAATGCCACTTGGAAGAGTTTTGGAGGTTACAGTGGAATAAAAAGACAATATCAATGTCCCTTGGAAGAGCTGTGGAGTTCAGAGTGGTTTAACCAGACGGTTTTAATGCCCCTTGGAAGAGACGTTGAGGTCACAGTAGCTTAACAAGACTGTTTTAATGCCCTTGGACGAGTGGAGGAGGTCGCAGTGGATTAAAATGACAATATCAATGCCCTTTGGAAGAGTGGTGGAGGTCGCAGTGGAATAAAAATACAATGTCAATGCCCCTTGGAAGAGTGGTGGAGGTTTGAGTGGAATAAAAAGACAATACAAATGCCCCTTGGAAGAGCTGTGGAGTTCAGAATGGTTTAACCAGATGGTTTTAATGCCCCTTGGAAGAGACTTCGACGTCACAGTAGCTTAACAAGACGGTTTTAATGCCCCTTGGAAAAGTGGTGGAGTTCGCAGTGGATTAAAAAGACAATATCAATGCCACTTGGAAGAGTTTTGGAGGTTACAGTGGAATAAAAAGACAATATCAATGTCCCTTGGAAGAGCTGTGGAGTTCAGAGTGGTTTAACCAGACGGTTTTAATGCCCCCTGGAAGAGACGTTGAGGTCACAGTAGCTTAACAAGACTGTTTTAATGCCCTTGGAAGAGTGGAGGAGGTCGCAGTGGATTAAAATGACAATATCAATGCCCTTTGGAAGAGTGGTGGAGGTCGCAGTGGAATAAAAATACAATGTCAATGCCCCTTGGGAGAGTGGTGGAGGTTTGAGTGGAATAAAAAGACATTACAAATGCCCCTTGGAAGAGCTGTGGAGTTCAGAATGGTTTAACCAGATGGTTTTAATGCCCCTTGGAAGAGACTTCGACGTCACAGTAGCTTAACAAGACGGTTTTAATGCCCCTTGGAAGAGTGGTGGAGGTCGCAGTGGATTAAAAAGACAATATCAATGCCCCTTGGAAGAGTGGTGGAGATCGCAGTGGAATAAAAAGACAAAATCAATGCCCCTTGGAAGAGTGGTGGATGTTACAGTGAAATAAAAAGACAATATCAATGCCCCTCAGAAGAGCTGTGGAGTTCAGAGTGGTTTAACCAAACGTTTTTAATGCCCCTTGGAAGAGACATGGAGGTCACAGTAGCTTAACAAGACTGTTTTAATGCCCCTTGGAAGAGTGGTGGAGGTCGCAGTGGATTAAAAAGACAATAACAATGCCCATTGGAAGAGTGGTTAAGGTCGCAGCGGAATAAAAAGACAAAATCAATGGTCCTTGGAAGAGTTTTGGAGGTTACAGTGGAAAAAAAAGACAATATCAATGCCCCTTGGAAGATCTGAGGAGTTCAGAGTGGTTTAACCAGACAGTTTTAATGCCCCTTGGAAGAGACGAGGAGGTCACAGTAGCTTAACAAGACTGTTTTAATGCTCTTGAATGAGTGGTGAAGGTCGCAGTTGATTAAAAAGACAATATTAATGCCCTTTGTAAAATTGGTGGAGGTCGCAGTGGAATTTAAAGACAATATCAATGCCCCTTGGAAGAGTGGTGGAGGTTACAGTGGAATAAAAGACAATATCAATGCCCCGTGGAAGAGTTGTGGAGGTCACTGTAGCTTAACAATATGGTCTTAATGCCGTTTGGAAGAGTGGTGGAGGTCGCAGTGGAATAAAAAGACAATGTCAATGCCCCTTGGAAGAGTGGTGGAGGTTAGAGTGGAATAAAAAGACAATATCAATGCCCCTCGGAAGAGCTGTGGAGTTCAGAGTGGTTTAACCAGACGGTTTTAATGCACCTTGGAAGAGATGTGGAGGTCACAGTAGCTTAACAAGACTGTTTTAATGCCCCTTGGAACAGTGGTGGAGGTCGCAGTGGATTGATAAAACAATATCAATGCCCCTTAGAAGAGAGGTTGAAGTCGCAGTGGAATAAAAAGACAATATCAATGCCCCTTGGAAGAGAGGTGGAGGTTACAGTGGAATAAAAAGACAATATCAATTCCACGTGGAATAGACATGGACGTGACAGTAGCTTAACAAGACGGCTTTTATGCCCCATGGAAGAGTGGTGGAGGTCGCAGTGGATTAAAAAGACAATATCAATGCCCATTGGAAGAGTGGTTAAGGTCGCAGTGAAATAAAAAGACAAAATCAATGACCCTTGGAAGAGTTTTGGAGGTTACAGTGGAAAAAAAAAGACAATATCAATGGCCCTTGGAAGAGCTGAGGAGTTCAGAGTGGTTTAACTAGACAGTTTTAATGCCCCTTGGAAGAGATGTGGAGGTCACAGTAGCTTAACAAGACTGTTTTAATGCCCTTGAAAGAGTGGTGGAGGTTGCAGTGGATTAAAAAGACAATATCAATGCACTTTGTAAGAGTGGTGGAGGTCGCAGTGAAATTTAAAGACAATATCAATGCCCCTCGGAAGAGTGGTGGGGGTTACAGTGGAATAAAAAGACAATATCAATGCCCCTTGGAAGAGTAGTGTAGGTCACAGTGGAATAAAAAGACAAAATCAATGCCCCTTGGAAGAGTGGTGGATGTTACAGTGGAATAAAAAGACAATATCAATGCCCCTCGGAAGAGCTGTGGAGTTCAGAGTGGTTTAACCGGACGGTTTTAATGCCCCTTGGAAGAGAGGTGGAAGTCGCAGTGGAATAAAAAAACAATAACAATACCCCTTGGAAGAGTGGTGGAGGATACAGTGGAATAAAAAGACAATATCAATGCCCCGTGTAATAGACATGGACGTTACAGTAGCTAAACAAGATGCTTTCAAAGCACCTTGAGAGAGTGGTGGAAGTCGTAGTGGAATAAAAATACTATTTCAATGCCCCTTGAAAGAGTGCTGTAGGTTACAGTGGAATAAAAAGACAATATCAATGCCTCTTGCAAGAGCTGTGGAGTTCAGAGTGGTTTAAATTGACGGTTTTAATGCACCTTGGAAGAGACGTGGAGCTCACAGTAGCTTAACAATACGGTTTTAATGCCCCTTGGAAGAGTGGTGGAGGTCGCAGTGGATTAAAAAGACAATATCAATGCCACCTGGAAGAGTGGTGAAGGTCCCAGTGGAATAAAAAGACAATATCAATGCCCCTTAGAAGAGTGGTGGAGGTTACAGTGGAATAAAAAGACAATATCAATGCCTCGTGAAAGAGACGTGGAGGTCACAGCAGCTTAACAAGACGGTTTTAATGTCCCTTGGAAGAGAGGTGGAAGTTGCAGTGGAATAAAAAGACAATATCAATGCCTCTTGGAAGAGTGCTGGAGGTTACATTGGAATAAAAAGACAATATCAATGCGCCTTACAAGAGCTATGGAGTTCAGAGTGGATTAAATTGACGGTATTAATGCCACGCGGATTTGACGTGGAGGTCAAAGTAGCTTAACAACACGGTTTTAATGGCCCTTGGAAGAATAGTGGAGGTCGCATTTGATTAAAAAGACAATATAAATGCCCCTTAGAAGAGTGGTGGAGGTCGCAGTGGAATAAAAAGACCATATCAATGCCCCTTGGAAGAGTAGTGGAGGTAAGAGCAGATTAAAAAGACAATATCAATGCCCCTTGGAAGAGCTGTGGAGTTCAGAGTAGTTAAACCAGACGGTTTTAATGCCCTTTGTAAGTGACGTGGAGGTCACAGTAGCTTAAAAAGACAATACCAATGCCCCTTGGAAGAGTGGTGGAGGTGGCAGTGGAATAAAAAGACAATATCAATGCCCCGTGAAAGGGACGTGGATGTCACAGTAGCTTAACAAGAGGGTTTTAATGTCCCTTGGAAGAGAGGTGAAAGTCGCAGTGGAATAAAAAGACAATATCAATGCCCCTTGTTAGAGTGCTGGAGGTTACAGTGGAATAAAAAACAATATCAAAGCCCCTTCCAAGAGCTGTGGAGTTGAGAGTGGTTTAAATTGATGGTTTTAATGCCCCTTGGTAAAGACGTGGAGGTAAGAGTGGATTAAAAAGACAATATCAATGCCCCTTGGAAGAGTGGTGGAGGTCGCAGTGGATTAAAAAGACATTATCGATGCCCCTTGGAAGAGTGATGAAGGTCACAGTGGAATAAAAAGAAAATATCAATGCCCCTTAGAAGAGTGGTGGAGGTTACAGTGGAAAAAAAAGACAATATCAATGTTCCTTGGAAGAGGGGTGAAGGTCGCAGTGGAATAAAAAGACAATATCAATGTCCCTTGGAAGAGTGGTGGAGGTCGCAGTGGATTAAAAATACACTATCAATGCCCCTTGGAAGAGTGGTGGAGGTCGCATTGGAATAAAAAGACAATATCAATGCCAGGTGGAATGGACGTGGAGGTCACAGTAGCTTAAAAAGACGGTTTTATTGGAAGAGTGGTGGAGGTCGCAGTGGAAAAAAAAGACAATATCAATGCCCCTTGGAAGAGTGGTGGAGGTTACAGTTGAATAAAAAGACAATATCAATGCCTCTTGGAAGATCTGTTGAGTTCAGAGTGGTTTAACCATTCAGTTTTAATGCCCCTTTGAAGAGACGTGGAGGTCACAGAATCTTATCAAGACTGTTTTAAAGCCCCTTGGAGGAGTGGTAGAGGTCGCAGTGGATTTAAAAGACAATATCAATGCCCCTTGGAAGAGTGGTGGAGGTTACAGTAGAATAAAAAGACAATATCAATGTCCCTTGGAAGAATGGTGGATGTTACAGTGGAATAAAAAGACAATATCAATGCCTCTTAGAAGAGTGGTGGAGGTTCCAATTAAATAAAAAGACAATTTCAATGCCTCTTGGAAGAGACGTGGAGGTCACAGTGGAATAAAAAGACAATATTAATGCCCCTTGGAAGAGTGATGGAGGTTAGAGTGGAATAAAAAGACAATATCAATGCCCCTTGCAAGAGCTGTGGAGTTCAGAGTGGTTTAAATTGACGGTTTTAATGCCCCTTGGAAGGGACGTGAAGGTGACAGTAGCTTAACAAGACGGTTTTAATGCCCCTTGGAAGAGTGGTGGAGATCGTTGTGGATTTAAAAGACAATATCAATGCCCCTTAAGAGAGTGGTGGAGGTCGCAGTGGAATGAAAAGACAATATCAATGCCCCTTGGAAGATTGGCGGAGGTTACAGTGGAATAAAAAGACAATATCAATGCCCCTTGGAAGAGTGGTGGAGGTTACAGTGGAATAAAAAGACAATATCAATGCCCTGTGTAAGAAACTTGGAGGTCACAGAAGCTTAACAAGACGGTTTTAAGGCCCCTTGGAAGAGTCGTGGATGTCGCAGAGGAATAAAAAGACAATATCAATGCACTTGGAAGAGTGCAGAAGGTTACAATGGAAAAAAAAGACATTGTCAATGCCCCTTGGAAGAGCTGTGGAGCTCAGAGCGGTTTAACCAGACATTTTTAATGCCCCTTGGAAGAGACTTGGAGGTCACAGTAGCTTAACAAGACGGTTTTAATGCCCCTTGGATGAGTGGTGGAGGTCGCAATTGAATAAAAAGGCAATATCAATGCCCCGTGGAAGGGACGTGGAGGTCACAGTAGCATAACAAGAGGGTTTTAATGCCCATTGGAAGAGTGGTGGAGGTCGCAGTGGATAAAAAGACAATATCAAAGCCCCTTAGAATAGTGGTGGAGGTTACAGTCGAATGAAAAGACAATATCGATGCCTCTTGGAAGAGCTGTGGAGTACAGAGTGGTTTAACCAGACCGTTTATTGCCCCTTGGAAGAGACGTGGAGGTCACAGTAGCTTATCTAGACTGTTGTAATGCCCCTTGGAAGAGTGGTGGAGGTCGCAGTTGTTTAAAAAGACAATATCAATGCCCATTGGAAGAGCTGTGGAGTTCACAGTGGTTTAACCAGAAGGTTTTTAGACACCGTGGAATAGACGTGGAGGTCACACTAGCTAAACAAGACGGTTTTAATACTTCTTGGAAGAGAGATGGAGGTCATAGTGGAATAAAAAACAATATTAATGCCCCTTGGAAGAGTGGTGGAGGTTACAGTGGAATAAAAAGACAATATCAATGCCCCTTGGAAGAGTGGTGGAGGTACCAATTAAATAAAAAGACAATATCATTGCCCCTTGGAAGAGACATGGAGGTCATAGTATAATAAAAAGAAAATATTAATGCCCCTTGGAAGAGTGGTGGAGGTTGCAGTAAAATAAAAAGACAATATCAATGCCCCTTGGAAGAGTGGTGGAGGTTACAGTAGAATAAAAAGACAATATCAATGCCCCTTGGAAGAGTGGTGGAGGTACCAATTAAATAAAAAGACAATATCATTGCCCCTTGGAAGAGACATGGAGGTCATAGTGGAATAAAAAAACAATATTAATGCCCCTTGGAAGAGTGGTGGAGGTCGCAGTAAAATAAAAAGACAATATCAAAGCCCCTTGGAAGAGTGGTGGAGGTTACAGTGGAATAAAAAGACAATATCAATGCCCTGTGTAAGAATCTTGGAGGTCACAGTAGCTTAACAAGACGGTTTTAATGCCCCTTGGAAGAGTCGTGGACGTCGCAGAGGAATAAAAAGACAATATCAATGCACTTGGAAGAGCGCAGAAGGTTACAATGGAATAAAAAGACATTGTCAATGCCCCTTGGAAGAGCTGTGGAGCTCAGAGCGGTTTAACCAGACGGTTTTAATGCCCCTTGGAAGAGACTTGGAGGTCACAGTAGCTTAACAAGATGGTTTAAATGCCCCTTGGAACATTGGTGGAGGTCGCAATGGAATAAAAAGACAATATCAATGCCCCTTGAAAGAGTGGTGGAGGTTACAGTGGAATAAAAAGACAATATCAATGCCTTTTGGATGAGTGGTGGAGGTTGCAGTGGAATAAAAAGACAATATCAATTCCCCGTGGAAGAGACGTGGACATCACAGAAGCTTAATAAGACGGTTTTAATGCCCCTTGTCAGAGTGTTGGAGGTCTCAGTGGAATAAAAAGACAATAACAATGCCCTGTGGAAGAGACGTGGAGGTCACAGTAGCTTAACAAGACGGTTTTAATGCCCCTTAGAACAGTGGTGGAGGTCGCCGTGGAATAGCCTCATTGGTACATGCTCTGCATAACTTCTCTGCTTGCTGTGTCTGCTGTAATCTAATGCTCTGCTTTGCTGATTCACCTCACTGGTACATGCTCAGCATAACTTCTCTGCTTGCTGTGTCTGCTGTAATCTAATCCTCTGCTTTGCTGATTCACCTCACTGGTACATGCTCTGCATAATTTCTCTGCTTGCTGTGTCTGCTGTAATCTAATGCTCTGCTTTGCTGATTCACCTCACTGGTTCATGCTCTGCATAACTTCTCTGCTTTATCTGTCCCACTCCATTCAATACCCACATATGTCTGTCCCTTCCCCACTATAGATCTTATCTGATTTTTAGAGGTGCTAAACTGCAGAGACTAGAGTCCTAGCTCTGTGTTTGATCACCCAGCCATCTCCTGGTGAGACGACCAGCTGCTAATTTAGCCATATGCAGCTCCCACAATGCCCTTCACCTGATAGTTTAATGTGCCCTATATATTTAGAAGCTCTGTAAGGGGTGCACGAGTCTTCTTGTGCAAAGTTGCTTCGGAGATAAGTGGCAGTTATTTCAGAGGCAGTTAGTCAGGGCAGGAGTCAGGTAACCAACACTTTGACCACTTACTCTCTTTTAACTATGTTTCTGTTAGCTCTCCCTTTTTCCTCTATAGTCCTCCACTTTCTATTAACCCCTCAAATCCCTACACCTAATAAGAAACTCTTCATCTCTCCCTCCATTCTCTCCATTCATCTCACCTCCTCCTCCAAATTATTCCTAAACATTCAATCCTGGATCTCCAAACACAGACAGCCACCTCATGCTCTCTCTTGCTCCCACCTGCTAACACTTTCTCTGCTCCTCCTCACTGCTGGAGATATCTCTCCAAATCCTGGTCCTCCTCGCCATATCCCCACAGTTACTTCTTCCTCCTATCCACGACCTTCCACAAACTGTCGCAACCCTTCTAAGCTCATACCCATCCAACCAATCCCCACTCCCTTAGTTGCTCTAACAGGTGCTCTATGGAACGCTCGCTCTGTCTGCAACAAACTTTCCTTCATCCACGATCTTTTCTTTACAAACAAACTTCATCCCCATCACTGAAACCTGGCTCACCCCCTCTGACACAGCCTCCCCAGCTGCACTTTCATATGGCGGATTCCACCTTTCCCACACCCCCCGCCCCAACGGCAAACATGGCGGAGGCGTAGGTTTCCTCCTATCAGAACACTGCGCTTTCACCCAAATCCCACTGCCACCCTCTGTTACACTCCCCTCTTTTGAGGTGCACTGTGTGCGCATCTATTCCCCCTCCAACCTCCAACTGACCGTCGTGTACCGACCCCCAGGGCAAGCCATCACCTTCTTAGACCACTTCACCACCTGGCTGCTTCACTTCCTCTCCACTGACATCCCCATTATCATAATGGGTGACTTCAACATCCCCTTTAACAGTTCCCACTCGTCTGTCTCTAAGTTCCTATCTCTCACTTCCTCCTTCGGACTCACTCAATGGTCTTCCACACCCACCCACAAAGATGGCCACACACTGGACCTCATCTTCACCCACCTCTGTTCCCTATCTAACCTCTCTATCTCACCTCTCCCTCTCTCTGATCACAGTCTACTTACATTCTCGTCTCTCTTCTCCCCGTGGCAACAATCCCCACTCCACAAACTTGCATACCCTCGCAGAAATCTCAAACACCTTGACTTACACTCACTCTCTGAATCCCTCCTCCCTCTTACAGACATAAATTCCTTACACGATGCAGACGTTGCTGCTGCTTCATATAACAGCACAATAGCTGCAGATCTAGACTTGATCGCCCCCCTCACACACACCACATCTCGCACATTCAACAGGCAACCCTGGCACACTAAACTTACTAAAGAACTGCGCCGGGCCTCCAGGGTTGCGGAGCGGAGATGAAAAGGTCTCACTCCATTGAGCACTTCATCGCATTCAAGCAATCCCTCACTAATTTCAAGTCCGCACTCACTACAGCAAAACAAACCTACTTCTCATCTCTCATATCCTCCCTATCTCACATCCCTAAACAGCTATTTAACACTTTCAACTCTCTCCTTCGTCCCCCAGCACCTCCTCCCTCTTCTCTCATCTCAGCCGACGACTTTGCCTCATTCTTCAAACAGAAGATTGACACCATCAGACAAAACTTTTGCTTAAAGTCCACACAACCCCTCCTCATATCTATTCAACCCTCCTCCTCCAAATCCCACTTCTCCACCATTACAGAAGGTGAAGTCTCCTCTTTACTCTCCAAGTCACACCTCACCACCTGCGAACTTGACCCAATCCCATCCCACCTCATCACTAACCTTACCATAGCCTTCATCCCAACCCTAACCCACCTCTTCAATCTGTCACTAACAACCGGTGTCTTCCCCTCATGTTTCAAACATGCCGCAATCACACCCATCCTCAAAAAGCACTCCCTTGACCTTTACTCTCTGACTAGCTACCGCCCCATATCACTCCTCCAGTTTGCCTAAAAACTACTAGAACAACATGTCCACCTTGAACTGTCCTCCCACCTCTCCTCCTGCTCCCTCTTCGACCGCCTGCAATCTGGCTTCCGACTGCATCACTCGACTGAAACTGCCCTCACCAAACTCACCAACGACCTACTAAATGCCAAATCCAAGTGATACTACTCCATCCATCTCCTTCTGGACCTGTTATCTGCCTTTGACACAGTGGACCATTCCCTCTGACTCCAGATTCTCTCATCCCTTGGCATCACGGACTTGGCTCTATTTTGGATCTTCTCATACTTAACAGACAGGACATTCAGCGTCTCCCACTCACGCACCACCTCCTCATCTCGCCCCCTATCTGTCGGTGTCCCCCAAGGTTCAGTTCTAGGACCTCTGCTCTTCTCCATCTACACTTTTGGCCTGGGAAAGCTCATAGAGTCTCACGGTTTTCAGTATCACCTCTATGCTGACGACACAAAGATCTACCTCTCTGGACCCGATATTTCCTCCCTACTAACCAAAATCCCACAATGTCTGGTCGCCATGTCATCCTTCTTCTCTGACTGATTTCTAAAACTCAACATGGATAAAACAGAGTTCATCATCTTTCCACCCTCTCATTCACATCCCCCATCTGACCTAGCCAACAACATCAATGGGTGTTCACGCTTCCCAGTCCCACAAGCTCGCTGCCTTGGAGTAACCCTGGACTCTGATCTCTCCTTCAAGCCACATATCCAAGCCCTTTCCACTTCCTGCCGACTCCAACTCAAAAACATCTCCCGGATCCGTGTATTCCTCAGCAAACACTCTGCAAAAACACTAGTGCATGCCCTCATCATATACCGCCTCGACTACTGCAACCTCCTGCTCCGTGGCCTCCCTTACAACACTCTTGCACCTCTCCAATCAATCCTAAACTCTGCTGCTCGACTAATTCACCTGTCCCCGCGCTATTCCCCGGCCTCTCCTCTCTGTCAATCTCTTCACTGGCTCCCCGTTGCCGAGAGAATCCAGTTCAAAACTCTAACCATGGCATACAAAGCCATCCACAACCTGTCTCCCCCATACATCTGTGACCTAGTCTCCCGGCACTTACCTGCACGCAACCTCCGATCCTCACAAGATCTCCTTCTCTACTCCCCTCTTATCTCCTCCTCCCACAATCGTATACAAGATTTCTCCCGTGCATCCCCCCTACTCTGGAACTCTCTACCCAACACATCAGACTCTCGCCGACCCTGGAAACCTTCAAAAGAAACCTGAAGACCTAACTCTTCCGACAAGCCTACAACCTGCTGTAACCACCACTGCACGACCAGCTCTACCCTCACCTAATGTATCCTCACCCATCCCTTCTAGAATGTGAGCCCTCGCGGGCAGGGTCCTCGCTCCTCCTGTACCAGTCGCTGACTCATTTTGTTAAGATTATGTAAAATGCTTTTGTTATTTATATCCCTATTACATGTAAAGCGCCATGGAATAAATGGCGCTATAATAATAAATAATAATAATAATAAAAAGACAATATCAATTCCCATAGGAAAAGTGGTGGAGGTTATAGTGGAATAAAAAGACAATATCAATGCCCCTTTGATGAGCTGTGGAATTCAGAGTGGTTTAACTAGACGGTTTTAATGCCCCTTGGAAGAGACGTGGAGGTCATAGTAGCTTAATAAGATGTTTTTAATGCCTCTTGGAAGAGTGGTGGAGGTCGCAGTGGTTTAAAAAGACAATATCACTGCCCCTTAGAAGAGTGGTGGAGGTTACATTGGAATAAAAAGTCAATATCAATGCCCCGTGGAATAGACATGGAGGTTACAGCAGCTTAACAAGACAGTTTTAATGCCCCTTGGAAGAGTGGTGGAGGTCGCAGTTGATTAAAAAGACAATATAAATGCCCCTTAGAAGAGTGGTGGAGATCGCAGTGGAATAAAAAGACAATATCAATGCCCCTTGGAAGAGTAGTGGAGGTCGCAGTGGAATAAAAAACAATATCAATGCCACTTGGAAGAGTGGTGGAGGTAACAGTGGATTAAAAAGACAATATCAATACCCCTTGGAATAGTGGTGGAGGTTACAGTGAAATAAAAAGACAATATCAATGCCTCTTAAAAGAGTTATGGAGTTCAGAGTGGTTTAACCAGATGTTTTTAATTCCCCTTGGAAGAGTGGTGGAGGTCGCAGTGCATTAAAAAGACAATATCAATACCCCTTGGAAGAATGGTGGAGGTTACAGTGGAATAAAAAGACAATATCAATGCCTCCTGGAAGAGCTGAGGAGTTCAGAGTGGTTTAACCAGACGGTTTTAATGCCCCTTGGAAGAGATGTGGAGGTCACAGTAGCTTAACAAGACTGTTTTATTGCCTCTTGGAAGAATGGTGGAGGTCGCAGTGGATTAAAAAGACAATAGCAATGCACCTTAGAAGAGAGGTTGAAGTCGCAGTGAAATAAAAAGACAATATCAATGCCCCTTGGAAGAGTGGTGGAGGTTACAGTAGAATAAAAAGAAAATATCAATGCCCCGTGGAATAGACATGGACGTGACAGTAGCTTAACAAGACGGTTTTAATGCCCCTTGGAAGAGTGGTGGAGGTCACAGTGGAAAAAAAGACAATATCATTGCCCCTTGGAAGAGCTTTGGAGTTCAGAGTGGTTTAACCAGACGGTTTTAATGCCCCTTGGAAGAGACGTGAAGGTCACAGTAGCTTAACAAGACTATTTTAATGCCCTTGGAAGAGTGGTGGAGGTCGCAGTGGATTAAAAATACAATATCAATAACTTTTAGAAGAGTGGTGGAGGTTACAGTGGAATAAAAGACAATATCAATGCCCCGTGGAAGAGTTGTGGAGGTCACTGTAGCTTAACAAGATGGTCTTAATGCCTCTTGGAAGAGTGGTGGAGGTCGCAGTGGAATAAAAAGACAATGTCAATGCCACTTGGAAGAGTGGTGGAGGTTAGAGTGGAATAAATAGACAATACCAATGCTCCTTGGAAGAGCTGTAGAGTTCAGAGTGGTTTAACCAGACGGTTTTAATACCACTTGGAAGAGACGTGAAGGTCACAGTAGCTTAACAAGACTATTTTAATGCCCTTGGAAGAGTGGTGGAGGTCGCAGTGGATTAAAAAGACAATATCAATAACCTTTAGAAGAGTGGTGGAGGTCACAGTGGATTAACAAGACAATATCAATGCCACGTGGAAGGGACGTGGAGGTCACAGTAGCTTAACAAGACAGTTTTAATGCACCTTGGAAGAGAGGTGGAGGTCGCCGTTGATTAAAAAGACAATATCAATGCCACTTGGAAGTGTCGTGGAGGTCGCAGTGGATTAAAAAGTCAATATCAATGCCCCTTGGAAGAGTGGTGGAGGATACAGTCGAATAAAAAGACAATATCAATGCTCCTTGGAAGAACTGTGGAGTACAGAATGGTTTAACCAGACGGTTTTATTGCCCCTTGTTTGAGACGTAGAGGTCACAGTAGCTTATCAAGACTGTTTTAATGCCTCTTGGAAGAGTGGTGAAGGTCGCAGTGGTTTAAAAAGACAATATCACTGCCCCTTAGAAGAGTGGTGACAGTTACACAGGAATAAAAAGACAATATCAATGCCCCGTGGAATAGTCATGGAGGTTACAGCAGCTTAACAAGACGGTCTTAATGCCCCTTTGGAAAGTGGTGGAAGTCGAAGTGGAATGAAAAGACAATATCGATGCCCCTTGGAAGAGTGCTGGAGATTACAATGGAATAAAAAGACAATATCAATGCCTCTTGCAAGAGCTGTAGAGTTCAGAGTGGTTTAAATAGACGGCTTTAATGCCCCTTGGAAGAGAAGTGGAGGTCACAGTAGCTTAATTAGACGGTTTTAAAACCACATGGAAAAGTGGTGGAGGTTGCAGTGGATTAAAAAGATAATATCAATGCCCCGAAGAAGAGTGGTGGATGTCGCAGTGGAATAAAAAGACAATATCAATGCCCCTTGGAAGAGTGGTGGAGGTTACAGTAGAAAAAAAAGACAATATCAATGCCCCGTGGAAGAGACATGGAGGTCACAGTAGCTTAACAACACGGTTTTAATGCCCCTTGGAAGAGTGGTGAAGGTCACAGTTGATTAAAAAGACAATATCAATGACCCCTTGGAAGAGAGGTGGAGGTTGCAGTGGAATAAAAAGGCAATATCAATGCCCCGTGGAAGAGACGTGGAGGTCACAGTAGCTTAACAACACGGTTTTAATGGCCCCTGGAAGAGTGGTGGAGGTCGCAGTGGAATAAAAAGAAAATATCAATGCCCCTTGGAAGAGTAGTGGAGGTCGCAGTGGAATAAAAAACAATATCAATGCCCCTTGGAAGAGTGGTGGAGGTAACAGTGGATTAAAAAGACAATATCAATGCCCATTGGAAGAGCAGTGGAGTTTAGAGTAGTTAAACCAGACGGTTTTAATGTCCATTGGAAGTGACGTGGAGGTCACAGTAGCTTAAAAAGATGTTTTTATTGCCCCTTGGAAAAGTGGTGGAGGTCGAAGTGGATTAAAAAGACAATATCAATGCCCCTTGGAAGAGTGGTGGAGTTGGCAGTGGAATAAAAAGACAACATCAATGCCCCTTGGAAAAGTGGTGGAGTTCAGAGTGGTTTAACCAGACGGTTTTAATGCCCCTTGGATGAGACGTGGAGGTCACAGTATCTTAACAAGACTGTTTTAATGCCCCTTGGAAGAGTGGTGGAGGTCGCAGTAGATTAAAAAGACAATATAAATGCCCCTTAGAAGAGAGGTGGAAGTCGCAGTGGAATAAAAAGACAATGTCAATGCCAGTAGGAAGAGTGGCGGAGGTTATAGTGGAAAAAAAGACAATATCAATGCCCCGTGGAATAGACATGGATGTGACAGTAGCTTATCAAGACGGCTTTAATGCCCCTTGGAAGAGTGGTGTAGGTTGCAGCGGATTAGAAAGACAATATCACTGCCCCTTGGAAGAGTGGTGGAGGTTACAGTGGAATAAAAAGACAATATCAATGCCCCATGGAAGAGTTGTGGAGGTCACTGTAGCTTAACAAGATGGTCTTAATGCCCCTTGGAAGAGTGGTGGAGGTAGCAGTGGAATAAATAGACAATGTCAATGCCCCTTGGAAGAGTGATGGAGGTTAGAGTGGAATAAAAAGACAATACCAGTGCTCCTTGGAAGAGCTGTGGAGTTCAGAGTGGTTTAAATTGACGGTTTTAATGCCCCTTGGAAGAGACGTGGAGGTCACAGTGGATTAAAAAGACAATATCAATGCCCCTTGGAAGAGTGGTGGAGGTCGCAGTGGATTAAAAAGACAATATCAATGCCCCTTGGAAGAGTGGTGGAGGTCGCAGTGGAATAAAAAGACAATATCAATGCCCCGTGAAAGGGACGTGGAGGTCACAGTAGCTTCACAAGACGGTTTTAATGCCCCTTGGAAGAGAGGTGGAGGTTGCAGTTGATTAAAAAGACAATATCAATGCACTTGGAAGAGTGCTGTAGGTTACAGTGGAGTAAAAAGACAATATCAATGCCTCTTGCAAGAGCTGTGAAGTTCAGAGTGGTTTAAATTGACGGTTTTAATGCACCTTGGAAGAGACGTGGAGTTCACAGTAGCTTAACAATACGGTGTTAATGCCTCTTGGAAGAGTGGTGGAGGTCGCAGTGGATTAAAAAGACAATATCAATGCCACTTGGAAGAGTGGTGAAGGTCCCAGTGGAATAAAAAGACAATATCAATGCCCCTTGGAAGAGTGGTGGAGGTTACAGCAGAATAAAAAGACAATATCAATGCCCCTTGGAAGAGTGGTGGAGGTTACAGTGGAATAAAAAGACAATATCAAAGCCCCTTGGAAGAGCTGTGGAGTTCACAGTGGTTTAACCAGAAGGTTTTAAGGCACTGTGGAATAGACGTGGAGGTCACAGTAGCTAAACAAGACGGTATTAATGCTTCTTGGAAGAGTGATGGAGGTAGCAGTGGATTAAAAAGTCAAAATCAATGCCCCGTGGAAGAGTGGTGGAGGCTACAGTGGAATAAAAAGACAATATCAATGCCTCTTGGAAGAGCTGTGGAGTTCAGAGTGGTTTAACCAGACGGTTTTAATGCCCCTTGGAAGAGACGTGGAGGTCACAGTAGCTTAACAAGACGATTTTAATGCACATTGGAAGAGTGGTGGAGGTTACAGTCGAATAAAAAGACAATATCAATGCCTCTTGGAAGAGCTGTGGAGTTCAGAGTTGTTTAATCAGACGGTTTTAATGCCCCTTGGAAGAGACGTGGAGGTCACAGTAGCTTAACAAGACGGTTTTAATGCACATTGGAAGAGTGGTGGAGGTTAAAGTCGAATAAAAAGACAATATCAATGCCTCTTGGAAGAGCTGTGGAGTTCAGAGTTGTTTAACCAGACGTTTTAATGCCCCTTGGAAGAGACGTGGAGGTCACAGTAGCTTATTAAAACTGTTTTAATGACCCTTGGAAGAGTGGTGGAGGTCGCAGTGGAATAAAAAGACAATATCAATTCCACTTGGAAGAGATGTGGAGGTCGCAGTGAAATAAAAAGACAATATCAATACTTCGTGGAAGAGACTTGGAGGTCACAGTAGCTTAACAAGATGGTTTTAATGTCCCTTGGAAGAGAGGTGGAGGTCGCAGTGGAATAAAAAGACAATATCAATGCCCATTGGAAGAGCGGTGGTGGTTACAGTGGAATAAAAAGACATTATCAATGACCCTTGGAAGAGTGGTGGAGGTCGCAGTGGAATAAAAAGACATTATTAATGCCCCTTGGTAGAGTGGTGGAGGTCGCAGTAAAATAAAAAGACAATATCAATGCCCCTTGGAAGAGTGGTGGAGGTTACAGTGGAATAAAAAGACAATATCAATGCCCCTTGGAAGAGCTGTGGAGTTCACAGTGGTTTAACCAGAAGGTTTTAAGGCACCGTGGAATAGATGGTTTTAATGCTTCTTGGAAGAGAGATGGAGGTCGCAGTGGAATAAAAAGACAAAATCAGTGCCCCTTGGAAGAGTGGTGGAGGTGACAGTGGAATAAAGAGACAATATCAATGCCTCTTGCAAGAGCTGTGGTGTCCAGAGTGATTTAAATTGACGATTTTAACGCCCCTTGGAAGAGACGTGGAGGTCACAGTAGCTTAACAAGACGGTTTTAATGCCCCTTGGAAGAGTGGTGGAGGTCGCAGTGGATTAAAAAGACATTATCGATGCCCCTTGGAAGAGTGCTGGAGGTCGCAGTGGAATAAAAAGAATATATCAATGCCCCTTAGAAGAGTGGTGGAGGTTACAGTGGAAAAAAAAGACAATATCAATGTTCCTTGGAAGAAGGGTGAAGGTTGCAGTGGAATAAAAAGACAATATCAATATCCTTTGGAAGAGTGGTGGAGGTCGCAGTGGATTAAAAAGACAATATCAATGCCCCTTGGAAGAGTGGTGGAGGACGCATTGGAATAAAAAGACAATATCAATGCCCCGTGGAAGGGACGTAGAGGTCACAGTAGCTTAACAAGACAGTTTTAATGCCCCTTGGAAGATTGGTGGAGGTCGCAGTGGATTAAAAAGACTACCAAATCCCCTTGGAAGAGTGGTGGAGGTCGCAGTGGAAAAAAAAGACAATATCAATGCCACTTGGAAGAGTGGTGGAGGTTACAGTTGAACAAAAAGACAATATCAATGCCTCTTGGAAGAGCTGTGGAGTTCAGAGTGGTTTAATCATGCGTATTTAATGCCCCTTGGAACAGACGTTGAGGTCACAGAAGCATATCAAGAATGTTTTAAAGCCCCTTGGAGGAGTGGTGTAGGTTACAGTGGAATAAAAAGACAATATCAATGTCCCTTGGAAGAATGGTGGAGATTACAGTGGAAGAAAAAGACAATATCAATGCCCCTTGGAAGAGTGGTGGAGGTTCCAATTAAATAAAAAGACAATATCAATGCCCCTTGGAAGAGACGTGGAGATCACAGTGGAATAAAAAGACAATATTAATGTCCCTTGGAAGAGTGGTGAAGGTCGCAGTGGAATAAAAAGACAATATCAATGCCCCGTGAAAGGGACGTGGAGGTCACAGTAGCTTCACAAGACGGTTTTAATGCCCCTTGGAAGAGAGGTGAAGGTTGCAGTTGATTAAAAAGACAATATCAATGCACTTGGAAGAGTGCAGAAGGTTACAATGGAATAAAAAGACATTGTCAATGCCCCTTGAAAGAGCTGTGGAGCTCAGAGCGGTTTAATCAGACGGTTTTAATGCCCCATGGAAGAGACTTGGAGGTCACAGTAGCTTAAGGAGATGGTTTTAATGCCCCTTGGAAGATTGGTGGAGGTCACAGTGGAATAAAAATACAATAACAATGCCCCTTGAAAGAGTGGTGGAAGTTACAGTGAAATAAAAAGACAATATCAATGCCCCTTGGAAGAGCTGTGGAGTACAGAGTTGTTTAACCAAACGGTTTTAGTGCCCCTTGGAAGAGACGTGGAGGTCACCGTAGCTTAACAAGATGGTTATAATGCCCTTTGGAAGAGTGGTGGAGGTCGCAGTGGATTAAAAGACAATAACATTGAACCTGGGAAGAGTGGTGGAGGTCGCAGTGGAATAAAAAGACAATATCAATGCCCCTTGGAAGAGTGGTGGAGGTTACAGTGGAATAAAAAGACAATATCAATGCCCCGTGGAAGAGACGTGGACATCACAGTAGCTTAACAAGACGGTTTTAATGCTCCTTGGCAGAGTGGTGGAGGTCGCAGTGGAATAAAAAGACAATAACAATGCCCCTTAGATGAGTGGTGGAGGTCGCAGTGGAAAAAAAAGATAATATCAATTCCCCTTGGAAGAGATGTGGAGGTCGCAGTGGAATAAAAAGACAATATCAATGCCTCGTGGAAGAGACTTGGAGGTCATAGTAGCTTAACAAGATGGTTTTAATGCCCCTTGGAAGAGAGGTGGAGGTCGCAGTAGAATAAAAAGACAATATCAATGCCCCTTGGAAGAGTGGTGGAGGTAACAGTGGAATAAAAAGACAATATCAATGACCCTTGGAATAGTGGTGGAGGTCGCAGTGGAATAAAAAGACAATATTAATGCCCCTTGGCAGAGTGGTGGAGGTCGCAGTAAAATAAAAAGACAATATCAATGCCCCTTGGAAGAGTGGTGGAGGTTACAGTGGAATAAAAAGACAATATCAATGCCCCTTGGAAGAGCTGTGGAGTTCACAGTGGTTTAACCAGAAGGTTTTAAGGCACTGTGGAATAGACGTGGAGGTCACAGTAGCTAAACAAGATGGTTTTAATGCTTCTTGGAAGAGTGATGGAGGTCGCAGTGGATTAAAAAGACAAAATCAATGCCCCTTGGAAGAGTGGTGGAGGTGACAGTGGAATAAAAAGACAATATCAATGCCTCTTGCAAGAGCTGTGGAGTTCAGAGTGGTTTAAATTGACGTTTTTAATGCCCCATGGAAGAGACGTGGAGGTCACAGGAGCTTAACAAGACGGTTTTAATGCCCCTTGGAAGAGTGGTGGAAGTCGCAGTGGAATGAAAAGACAATATCAATGCCCCTTGGAAGAGTGCAGGAGATTACAATGGAATAAAAGACAATATCAATGCCTCTTGCAAGAGCTGTGGAGTTCAAAGTGGTTTAAATTGACGTCTTTAATGCCCCTTGGAAGATAAGTGGAGGTCACAGTAGCTTAATAAGACGGTTTTAATGCCACATGGAAAAGTGATGGAGGTCGAAGTGGATTAAAAAGACAATATCAATGCCCCGAGGAAGAGTGGTGAAGGTTACTGTGGAAAATAAAGACAATATCAATGCCCAGTGGAAGAGACGTGGAGGTCACAGTAGCTTAATAAGACGGTTTTAATGCCACATGGAAAAGTGATGGAGGTCAAAGTGGATTAAAAAGACAATATCAATGCCCCGAGGAAGAGTGGTGAAGGTTACTGTGGAAAATAAAGACAATATCAATGCCCAGTGGAAGAGACGTGGAGGTCACAGTAGCTTAACAAGACGGTTTTAATGCCCCTTGGAAGAGTGGTGAAGGTCACAGTTGATTAAAAAGACAATATCAATGCCCCTTGGAAGAGTGGTGGAGGATACAGTGGAATAAAAAGGCAATATCAATGCCCCGTGGAATTCACGTGGAGGTCAAAGTAGCTTAACAACACGGTTTTAATGGCCCTTGGAAGAGTGGTGGAGGTCGCGGTTGATTAAAAAGACAATATCAATGCCCCTTAGAAGAGTGGTGGAGGTCGCAGTGGAATAAAAAGACAATATCAATGCCCCTTGGAAGAGTAGTGGAGGTTGCAGTGGAATATAAAAACAATATCAATGCCCCTTGGAAGAGTGGTGGAGGTAACAGTGGATTAAAAAGACAATGTCAATGCCCCTTGGAAGAGCAGTGGAGTTTATAGTAGTTAAACCAGACGGTTTTAATGCCCATTGGAAGTGACGTGGAGGTCACAGTAGCTTAAAAAGATGTTTTTAATGCCCCTTGGAAAAATGGTGGAGGTCGCAGTTGATTATAAAGACAATATCAATGCCCCTTGGAAGTGTGGTGGAGGTGGCAGTGGAATAAAAAGACAATATCAATGCCCCTTTTAAGAGTAGTGGAGTTTACAGTGGAATAAAAAGACAATATCAATGCCCCGTGAAAGAGACGTGGATGTCACAGTAGCTTAACAAGACGGTTTTAATGTCCCTTGGAAGAGAGGTGAAAGTCAGAAGTGGAATAAAAAGACAATATCAATGCCCCTTGGAAGAGTGCTGGAGGTCACAGTGGAATAAAAAACAATATCAAAGTCCCTTGCAAGAGCTGTGGAGTTGAGAGTGGTTTAAATTGACGGTTTTAATGTCCCTTGGAAGAGACGTGGAGGTCACAGTAGATTAACAAGATTGTTTTAATGCCCCTTGGAAGAGTGGTGGAGGTCGAAGTGGATTAAAAAGACAATGTCAATGCTCCTTGATGGAGTGGTTGAAGTCTCAGTGGAATAAAAAGACAATATTAATGCCTCTTGGTAGAGTGTTGGAGTTTCCAGTGGAATAAAAAGGCAATATCAATGCCCTGTGGAAGAGTGGTGGAGGTAACTGTAGCTTAACAAGACAGTTTTAATGCCCCTTGGAAGAACGGTGGAGGTCGCAGTGGAATAAAAAGACAATGTCAATGCCCCTTGGAAGAGTGGTGGAGGATACCGTGGAATAAAAAGACAATATCAGTGCCCCGTGGAATAGACATGGATGTTACAGTAGCTAAACAAGATGTTTTTAATGCACCTTGGGAGAGTGGTGGAAGTCGTAGTGGAATAAAAAGACAATATCAATGCCCCTTGAAAGAGTGCTGTAGGTTTCAGTGGAGTAAAAAGACAATATCAATGTCTCTTGCAAGAGCTGTGGAGTTCAGAGCGGTTTAAATTGACTATTTTACTACACCTTGGAAGAGACGTGGAGGTCACAGTAGCTTAACAATGCGGTTTTAATGCCCCTTGGAAGAGTGGTGGAGGTCGCAGTGTATTAAAAAGACAATATCAATGCCACTTGGAAGATTGGTGAAGGTCCCAGTGGAATAAAAAGACAATATCAATGCCCCTTGGAAGAGTGGTGGAGGTTACAGTGGAATAAAAAGACAATATCAATGCCCCGTGAAAGAGACGTGGAGGTCACAGTAGCTTAACAAGACGGTTTTAATGCCCTTTGGAAGAAAGGTGGAAGTTGCAGTGGAATAAAAAGACAATATCAATGCCCCTTGGAAGAGTGCAGGAGGTTACATTGGAATAAAAAGACAATAGCAATGCCCCTTTCAAGAGCTCTGGAGTTCAGAGTGGTTTAAATTGAGGGTTTTAATGCCCCTTGGAAAGGACGTGTGTAACATACCTGGCGGCGTCCTTGCATGGTGGTCCATCTCCCACTGTGCAAGAGCGCGCACTTGATCTTCAGTCCAGAATGTCTCTCTGGCTTCCCTCCTTGCTGTCTGTCTGTTTTGGCTGCATAGGGCGACGCCCGCTGAACTTCCTGTTTCTTGTACCTGCTGCGGACACGCCCCTGTTGCACCTTCAGCCTATTGCTGTCCATCTTTGGGTATTTATACCACCTTCTTCCTCAAGATGGCGCCTGAGCATTGTGTCCTGTCAGTTGGCTTTTTGTCTCTGACGTGCCAGGTCCTATCCTGTTTTCCTGCCTGTTCTCCAGTTCTGTTTCTGAACTGTGGTCTGTTCTTGTGAACACGCTTCTAGCCTGTTCTTTCGCCTTCTAGGGGCTGTATTCCTAGATCTGCCTGTCTGTGCCTTGCAGTATCTGTTCCCGTCTGAACAGAGTCCTGTTTGTGTCCCAGCCTTGCTGTATTTGTTCCCGTTCCTCTGTTTCCAGTTGTCTGTGCCTTGCGGTATCTGTTCCCATCTGAACAGAGTCCTGTTTGTGTCCCAGCCTTGCTGTATTTGTTCCCGTTCCTCTGTTCCCAGTTGTCTGTGCCTCGTTTCTACTTTAGCCTTTTCTCCCTTTTCCCTCTATGTCTGTTTTCTGCGCCTTTCTGCAGAGTCTGAACTTGCTCCTAAATTCCTTCTCGTCATCTCTGTACCTCTGTTGTGAATTTAGTGTACGCTCGCTACTTCTTTGCAAGTACTTTGTGTGCTTCTGGTTCTGCCTTTCCTTCTCTGTCTGTTCTTTGTGAACAGAGTCCTATCTCCTTGCCTTGTCTCGTTTGCCGCTCTGCGGTTCCCGCTCTGCTCCTGCCTTGTTTGCAGCTCTGCGGTTCCCGCTCTGCTCCTGCCTTGTTTGCCGCTCTGCGGTTCCCGCTCTGCTCCTGCCTTGTTTGCCGCTCTGCGGTTTCCGCTCTGCTCCTGCCTTGTTTACCGCTCTGCGGTTTCCTCTCTACTCTTGCTTAGCTTGCCGCTCTTGCGGTTTCTGCTCTGCTCTTGCCTTGCTTGCCGCTCCTGCGGTTTCCGCTCTGCTCCTGCCTTGTTTGCCGCTCTGCGGTTTCCGCTCTGCTCCTGCCTTGTTTACCGCTCTGCGGTTTCCGCTCTGCTCCTGCCTTGTTTACCGCTCTGCGGTTTCCGCTCTGCTCCTGCCTTGTTTGCCGCTCTGTGGTTTCCGCTCTGCTGCGGCCTTCTTAGCCGCTCTGCGGTTTCCGCTCTGCTCCTGCCTTGTTTACCGCTCTTGCGGTTTCCACTCTGCTCTTGCCTTGCTTGCCGCTCCTGCGGTTTCTGCTCTGCTTCTGCTCGCTGCTCCGGCAGCCCCGTCCGGCTCTGCATCTGCTCGCTGATCCGGCAGTCCTGTCCTGCTATGCTTGTGCTCGCTGCTCCGGCAGTCCCGTCCTGCTCTGCTCTTGCCCACCGCTTCGGGCGTTCCCTCTCTGCTGTGTTTGGCTACCGCATCTGCGGTTCTGTTTCTGTGTCCCAGTCTGTACTGGGCCTTGTCCTCTCTGAGCTCCAGCCCGTCCTTTCTGCCAGTACCTCCCTGCCTGCATACTCGCCTGTATCCACCCGTCTGCATACCTGCCATGTTCGCTTATATCCACCAGTCTGAGCCAGCCTAACCTGCCAGTTCCAGTAATCCCTGTGTGGGTCAACCCCCGTGTCCGGAGTTTGACCTGGAGTAGCACCTGGTCCCTCTGCCCGGTTTCTCCCTGGTGCACTGGCGTCGTATGCCGTCGTGCCACCTTGGTCGGATCGGCCAGATACTTAGTCACGCCCCTCCAGGCACTCTCCGGTTCATGGTCCAGTGGAAACACTTCTCCCGCACACGCCAGTCAGTCCGGGCGTGTGCATAACAGCGTGGAGGTGACAGTAGCTTAACAAGACGGTTTTAATGCCCCTTGGAAGAGTGGTGGAGGTCGCAGTGGATTAAAAAGACAATAGGAATGCCCCTTGGAAGAGTTGTGGAGGTTACAGTTGAATAAAAAGACAATATCAATGCCCCTTGCAAGAGTGATGGAGGTTACAGTGGAATAAAAAGACAATATCAATGCCCCTTGGAACAGTGGTGGAGGTTATTGTTAAATAAAAAGACAATATCAATGCCCCGTGGAAGAGATGTGGAGCTCACAATAGCTTAACAAGACAGTTTTAATGCTCCTTGGAAGAGTGGTGGAGGTCGCAGTAGTTAAAAAGACAATATCAATGAGCCTTGGAAGAGTGGTGGAGGTCGCAGTGGAATAAAAAGACATTATCAATGCCCCTTGGAAGAGTGGTGGAGGTCGCAGTGGAATAAAAAGACAATATCAATGCCCCTTGGATGAGTGGTGGAGGTTACAGTGGAATAAAAAGACAATTTCGATGCCCCGTGGAAGAGACGTGGAGGTCACAGTAGCTTAACAAGACGGTTTTAATGCCTCTTGGAGGACTGGTGGAGGTAGCAGTGGAATAAAAAGACAATATCAATGCCCCTTGGAAGAGTGATGGAGTTTACAGTGGAATAAAAAGCCAATAATAATGTCCCTGGGAAGAGATGTGGAGATCAAGTGGTATAACCAGACGGTTTTAACGCTCCTTGGTAGAGACGTGGAGGTCACAGTAACTAAACAAGACGGTTTTAATGCCCCTTGGAAGAGTGGTGGAGGTCGCAGTGGAATAAAAAAACAATATCAATGCCCCTTGGAAGATTGGTGGAGGTTACAGTGGAATAAAAAGACAATATCAATGCCCCGTGGAAGAGATGTGGAGGTCACTGTAGCTTAAAAATATGGTTTTAATTCCCCTTGGAAGAGTTGTGGAGGTCGCAGTGGAATAAAAAAACAATGTCAATGCCCCTTGGAAGAGTGGTGGAGGTTAGAGTGGAATAAAAAGACAATGCAAATGCCTCTTGGAAGAGCTGTGGAGTTCAGAGTGGTTTAACCAGATGGTTTTAATGCCCCTTGGAAGAGAAGTCGATGTCACAGTAGCATAACAAGATGGTTTTAATGCCCCTTGGAAGAGTGGTGGAATTCGCTGTGGATTAAAAAGACAATATCAATGCCACTTGGAAGAGTGGTGGAGGTCGCAGTTGAATAAATAGACAATATCAATGCCCCGTGGAAGGGACGTGGAGGTCTCAGTAGCTTAACAAGACGGTTTTAATGCCCCTTGGAAGAGTGGTGGAGGTTGCAGAGGAATAAAAGACAATAACAATGCCCATTGGCAGAGTGGTGGAGGTCGCAGTGGAATAAAAAGACAAAATCAATGCCCCTTGGAAGAGTGGTGGAGGTTACAGTAGAATAAAAAGACAATATCAATGCCCCTTGGAAGAGCTGTGGAGTTCAGAGTGGTTTAACCAAACGGTTTTAATGCCCCTTGGATGAGACGTGGAGGTCAGAGTAGCTTAACAAGACTGTTTTAATGCCCCTTGGAAGAGTGGTGGAGGTCGCAGTGGATTAAAAAGACAATATCAATGCCCCTTAGAAGAGAGGTGGAAGTCGCAGTGGAATAAAAAGACAATATCAATGCCACTTGCAAGAGTGGTGGAGGTTACAGTGGAATAAAAAGACAATATCAATGCCCCATGAAAGAGTTGTGGAGGTCACTGTAGCTTAACAAGATGGTCTTAATGCCACTTGGAAGAGTGGTGGAGGTTGCAGTGGAATAAATAGACAATGTCAATGCCCCTTGAAAGGGTGGTGGAGGTTAGAGTGGAATAAAAAGACAATACCAGTGCTCCTTGGAAGAGCTGTGGAGTTCAGAGTGGTTTAAATTGACGGTTTTAATGCCCCTTGGAAGGGACGTGGAGGTCACAGTGGATTAAAAAGACAATATCAATGCCCTTTGGAAGAGTGGTGGAGGTCGCAGTGGATTAAAAAGACAATATCAATGGCCCTTGGAAGAGTGGTGGAGGTCGCATTGGAATAAAAAGACAATATCAATGCCGTTTGGAAGATTGGTGGAGGTTACAGAGGAATAAAAAGACAATATCAATGCCCCTTGGAAGAGTGGTGGAGGTTACAGTGGAATAAAAAGGCAATATCAATGCCCTGTGTAAGAAACTTGGAGATCACAGTAGCTTAACTACACGGTTTTAATGCCCCTCAGAAGAGTCGTGGACGTCGCAGAGGAATAAAAAGACAATATCAATGCTCTTGGAGGAGTGCAGAAGGTTACAATGGAATAAAAAGACATTGTCAATGCCCCTTGGAAGAGCTGTGGAGCTCAGAGCGGTTTAACCAGACGGTTTTAATGCCCCTTGGAAGAGACTTGGAGGTCACAGTAGCATAACAAGAGCGTTTTAATGCCCCTTGGAAAAGAGGTGGAGGTCGCAATGGAATAAAAAGACAATATCAAAGCCCCTTGGAAGAGTGGTGGAGGTCGCAGTGGAAAACAGAGGCAATATAAATGCCCCTTGGAAGAGTGGTGGAGGTTACACTCGAATAAAAAGACAATATCAATGCCTCTTGGAAGAACTGTGGAGTACAGAGTGGTTTAACCAGACGGTTTAATGCCCCTTGGAAGAGACGTGGAGGTCACAGTAGCTTTAATGCACCTTGGAAGAGTGGTGGAGGTCGCAGTGGATTAAAAAGACAATATCAATGCCCCTTAGAAGAGTGGTGGAGGTCGCAGTGGAATAAAAAGACAATATCAATGCCTCGTGGCAGAGACATGGAGGTCACAGTAGCTTTACAAGATGTTTTTAATACCCCTTGGAAGAGAGGTGCAGGTCGCAGTGGATTAAAAAGACAATATCAATGACCCTTGTAAGAGTGGTGGAGTTCACAGTGGTTTAACTAGAAGGTTTTAAGTCACCGTGGAATAGATGTGGAGGTCACAGTGACTAAACAAGATGGTTTTAATACTTCTTGGAAGAGTGATGGAAGTCGCAGTGGATTAAAAAGACAAAATCAATGCCCCTTGAAAGAGTGGTGGAGGTTTCAGTGGAATAAAAAGACAATATCAATGCCTCTTGCAAGAGCAGTGGAGTTAAGAGTGGTTTAAATTGACGGTTTTAATGCCCCTTGGAAGAGACGTAGAGGTCACAGTAGCTTAACAAGTCGGTTTTAATGCCCCTTGGAAGAGTACTGGAGGTTACAGTCGAATAAAAAGACAATATCAATGCCTCTTGGAAGAGCTGTGGAGTTCAGAGTGGTTTAACAAGATGGTTTTAATGCCCCTTGGAATAGACGTGGAGGTCACAGTAGCTTATCAAAACTGTTTTAATGCCCCTTCGAAGAGTGGTGGAGGTCGCAGTGGATTAAAAAGACAATATCAATGCCCCTTAGAAGAGTGGTGGAGGTCGCAGTGGAATAAAAAGACAATATCAATTCCACTTGGAAAAGATGTAGAGGTCGAAGTGGAATAAAAAGACAATATCAATGCCTCGTGGAAGAGACTTGGAGGTCACAGTAGCTTAACATGATGGTTTTAATGCCCCTTAGAAGAGAGGTGGAGGTCGCAGTGGAATAAAAAGACAATATCAATGCCCCTTGGAAGAGTGGTGGTGGTTACAGTGGAATAAAAAGACAATATCAATGACCGTTGGAACAGTGGTGGAGGTCGCAGTGGAATAAAAAGACAATATTAATGCCCCTTGGAAGAGTGGTGGAGGTCGCAGTAAAATAAAAAGACAATATCAATGCCCCGTGGAAGAGTGGTGGAGGTTACAGTGGAATAAGAAGACAATATCAATGCCCCTTGGAAGAGCTGTGGAGTTCACAGTGGTTTAACCAGAAGGTTTTAAGGCACCGTGGAATAGACGTGGAGGTCACAGTAGCTAAAATAGATGGTTTTAATGCTTCTTGGAAGAGGGATGGAGGTCGCAGTGGATTAAAAAGACAAAATCAATGCCCCTTGGAAGAGTGGTGGAGATTACAGTGGAATAAAAAGACAAGATCAATGACTCTTGCAAGAGCTGTGGAGTTCAGAGTGGTTTAAATTAACGGTTTTAATGCCCCTTGGAAGAGTGGTGGAGGTCGCCGTGGATTAAAAAGACATTATCGATGCCCCTTGGAAGATTGTTGGAGGTCGCAGTGGAATAAAAAGACAATATCAATGTCCCTTGGAAGAGTGGTGGAGGTCACAGTAGCTTAACAAGACAGTTTTAAAGCCTCTTGGAAGAGTGTTGGAGGTCGCAGTGGATTAAAAAGACTATCAAATCCAATTGGAAGATTGGTGGAGGTCGCAGAGGAAAAAAAAGACAATATCAATGCCCCTTGGTAGAGTGGTGGAGGTTAGAGTTGAATAAAAAGACAATATCAATGCCTCTTGGAAGAGCTGTGGAGTTCAGAGTGGTTTAACCATGCGGTTTTAATGCCCCTTGGAAGAGACGTGGAGGTCACAGAAGCTTATCAAGACTGTTTTAAAGCCCCTTGGAGGAGTGGTAGAGGTCGCAGTGGATTAAAAAGATAATATCAATGCCCCTTAGAAGAGTGGCGGAGGATACAGCGGAATAAAAAGACAATAGCAATGCCCCTTGGAAGAGTGGTGGAGGTTACAGTGGAATAAAAAGACAATATCAATGCCCATTGGAAGAGTGGTGGAGGTTACAGTGGAATAAAAAGACAATATCAATGCCCCTTGGAAGAGTGGTGGAGGTTCCAATTAAATAAAAAGACAAAATCAATGCCCCTTGGAAGAGACGTGGAGGTCACAGTGGAATAAAAAGACAATATTAATGCCCCTTGGAAGAGTGGTGGAGGTCGCAGTAAAATAAAAAGACAATATCAATGCCCCTTGGAAGAGTGGTGGAGGTTAGAGTGGAATAAAAAGACAATATCATTGCCCCTTGGAAGAGCTGTGGAGTTCACAGTGGTTTAACCAGAAAGTTTTAATGCACCGTGGAATAGACGTGGAGGTCACAGTAGCTTAACAAGACGGTTTCAATGCTTCTTTGAAGAGTGATGGAGGTCACAGTGGATTAAAAAGACAATATCAATGCCCCTTGGAAGAGTGGTGGAGGTTACAGTGGAATAAAAAGACAACATCAATGCCCTGTGTGAGAAACTTAGAGGTCACAGTAGCTTAACAAGACGGTTTTAATACCCCTTGGAAGAGTCGTGGACGTCGCAGAGGAATAAAAAGACATTATCAATGCACTTGGAAGAGTGCAGAAGGTTACAATGGAATAAAAAGACATTGTCAATGCCCAAGTGGTTTAACCAAACGGTTTTAGTGCCCCTTGGAAGAGAAGTGGAGGTCACAGTAGCTTAACAAGACGGTTTTAATGCCCCTTGGAAGAGTGGAGGAGGTTGCAGTGGATTAAAAAGACAATATCAATGAACCTTGGAAGAGTGGTGGAGGTCGCAGTGGAATAAAAAGACATGATCAATGCCCCTTGGAAGAGTGGTGGAGGTTACAGTGGAATAAAAAGACAATATCAATGCCTCTTGGAAGAGTGGTGGAGGTTACAGTGGAATAAAAAGACAATATCAATGCCCCGTGGAAGAGACGTGGACATCACAGTAGCTTAACAAGACGGTTTTAATGCCCCTTGGCAGAGTGGTGGAGGTCGCAGTGGAATAAAAAGACAATAAGAATGCCCTGTGGAAGAGACGTGGAGGTTACAGTAGCTTATCAAGACGGTATTAATGCCCCTTAGAACAGTGGTGGAAGTTACAGTGGAATTAAAGACAATATCAATGCCCTTTGGAAGAGTGGCGGAGGTCGCAGTGGAATAAAAATACAATATCAATGCCCCTTGGAAGAGTGGTGGAGGTCGCAGTGGAATAACTCCACTGGTACATGCTCTACATATCTTCTCTGCTTGCTGTGTCTGCTGTAATCTAAAGCTCTGCTTTGCTGATTCACCTCACTGGTACATGCTCTGCATAACTTCCCTGCTTTATCTGTCCCACTCCATTCAATACCCACATATGTCTGTCCCTTCCCCACTATAGATCTTATCTGATTTTTAGAGGTGCTAAACTGCAGAGACTGCTAGAGTCCTAGCTCTGTGTTTGATCACCCAGCCATCTCCTTGTGAGACGACCCGCTTTTAATTTAGCCATATGCAGCTCCCACAATGCCCTTCACCTGATAGTTTAATGTGCCCTATATATTTAGAAGCTCTGTAAGGGGTGCACGCGTCTTCTTGTGCAAAGTGGCTTCGGAGATAAGTGGCATTTATTTCAGAGGCAGTTAGTCAGGGCAGGAGTCAGGTAACCAACACTTTGACCACTTACTCTCTTTTAACTATGTTTCTGTTAGCTCTCCCTTTTTCCTCTATAGTCCTCCACTTTCTAGTAACCCCTCAAATCCCTACACCTAGTAAGAAACTCTTCATCTCTCCCTCCATCTTCCCCATTCATCTCACCTCCTCCTCCAAATTATTCCTAAACATTCAATCCTGGATCTCCAAACACAGACAGCCACCTCATGCTCTCTCTTGCTCCCACCTGCTAGCACTTTCTCTGCTCCTCCTCACTGCTGGAGATATCTCTCCAAATCCTGGTCCTCCTCGCCATATCCCCACAGTTACTTCTTCCTCCTATCCACGACCTTCCACAAACTGTCGTAACCCTTCTAACCTCATACCCATCCAACCAATCCGCACTCCCTTAGTTGCTCTAACTGGAGCTCTATGGAACGCTCGCTCTGTCTGCAACAAACTTTCCTTCATCCACGATCTTTTCATTACAAACAAACTTTCCTTGCTCGCCATCACTGAAACCTGGCTCACCCCCTCTGACACAGCCTCCCAAGCTGCACTTCCATATGGCGGATTCCACCTTTCCCACACCCCCCGCCCCAACGGCAAACAATCCCACTGCCACCCTCCTTTACACTCCCCTCTTTTGAGGTGCACTGTGTGCGCATCTATTCCCCCTCCAACCTCCAACTGGCCGTCGTTTACCGACCCCCAGGGCAAGCCACCACCTTCTTATACCACTCTACCACCTGGCTGCTTCACTTCCTCTCCACTGACATCCCCACTATTATAATGGGTGACTTCAACAGCCCCATTAACACTTCCCACTCGTCTGTCTCTAAGTTCCTATCTCTCACTTCCTCCTTCGGACTCACTCAATGGTCTTCCACACCCACCCACAAAGATGGCCACACACTGGACCTCATCTTCACCCGCCTCTGTTCCCTATCTAACCTCTCTAACTCACCTCTCCCTCTCTCTGATCACAGCCTACTTACATTCTCTTCTCTCTCCTCCCCGGGGCAACAATCCCCACTCCACAAACTTGCATACCTTCGCAGAAATCTCAAACAGCTTGACTTACACTCACTCTCTGAATCCCTCCTCCCTCTTACAGACATAAATTCCTTACACGATGCAGACATTGCTGCTGATTCATATAACACCACAATAGCTGCAGCTCTAGACTCGATCGCCCCTCTCACACACACCACATCTCGCACATTCAACAGGCAACCCTGGCACACTAAACTTACTAAAGAATTGCGCCGGGCCTCCAGGGTTGCGGAGCGGAGATGGAAAAGGTCTCACTCCATCGAGCACTTCATCGCATTCAAGCAATCCCTCACTAATTTCAAGTCCGCACTCACTACAGCAAAACAAACCTACTTCTCATCTCTCATATCTCACAACCCTAAACAGATATTTAACACTTTCAACTCTCTCCTTCATCCCCCAGCACCTCCTCCCTCTTCTCTCATCTCAGCCAACGACTTTGCCTCATTCTTCAAACAGAAGATTAACACCATCAGACAAAACTTTTGCCTATAGTCCACACAACCCCTCCTCATATCTATTCAACCCTCCTCCTCCAAACCCCACTTCTCCACCATTACAGAAGGTCAAGTCTCCTCTTTACTCTCCAAATCACACCTCACCACCTGCGAACTTGACCCAATCCCATCCCACCTTATCACTAACCTTACCACAATCTTCATCCCAACCCTAACCCACCTCTTCAATCTGTCACTAACAACCGGTGTCTTCCCCTCATCTTTCAAACATGCCGCAATCACACCCATCCTCAAAAAACCCTCCCTTGACCCTTCCTCTCTGACTAGCTACCGCCCCATATCACACCTCCCCTTTGCCTCAAAACTACTAGAACGACATGTCCACCTTGAATTGTCCTCCCACCTCTCCTTCTGCTCCCTCTTCGACCGCCTGCAATCTGGCTTCCGACTGCATCACTCGACTGAAACTGCCCTGACCAAAGTCACCAACGACCTACTAAATGCCAAATCCAAGCGACACTACTCCATCCTCCTCCTTCTGGACCTGTCATCTGCCTTTGACACAGTGTACCATTCCCTCTTACTCCAGATTCTCTCATCTCTTGGCATCACGGACTTGGCTCTATCTTGGATCTCCTCATACTTAACAGACAGGACATTCAGCATCTCCCACTCACACACCACCTCCTCATCTCGCCCCCTATCTGTCGGTGTGCCCCAAGGTTCAGTTCTAGGACCTCTGCTCTTCTCCATCTACACCTTTGGCCTGGGACAGCTCATAGAGTCTCACGGTTTTCAGTATCACCTCTATGCTGACGACACACAGATCTACCTCTCTGGACCCGATATCTCCTCCCTACTAACCAAAATCCCACAATGTCTGTCCGCCATGTCATCCTTCTCCTTTGACAGATTTCTAAAACTCAACATGGATAAAACAGAGTTCATCATCTTTCCACCCTCTCATTCACATCCCCCATCTGACCTAGCCATCAGCATCAATGGCTGTTCACTCTCCCCAGTCCCACAAGCTTGCTGCCTTGGAGTAACCCTGGACTCTCATCTCTCCTTCAAGCCACATATCCAAGCCCTTTCCACTTCCTGCGGACTCCAACTCAAAAACATCTCCCGGATCCATGCATTCCTCAGCAAAGACTCTGCGAAAACACTAGTGCATGCCCTCATCATATCCCGCCTCGACTACTGCAACCTCCTGCTCCGTGGCCTCCCTTACAACACTCTTGCGCCTCTCCAATCTATCCTAAACTGTGCTGCTCGACTAATTCACCTGTCCCCCCACTATTCCCCGGCCTCTCCTCTCTGTCAATCTCTTCACTGGCTCCCCATTGCCCAGAGAATCCAGTTCAAAAGTCTAACCATGGCATACAAAGCCATCCACAACCTGTCTCCCCCATATATCTGTGACCTAGTCTCCCGGTACTTACCTGCACGCAACCTCCAATCCTCACAAGATCTCCTTCTCTACTCCCCTCTTATCTCCTCCTCCCAAAATCGTATACAAGATTTCTCCCATGCATCCCCCCTACTCTTGAACCCTCTACCCCAACACATCAGACTCTCGCCGACCGTGGAAACCTTCAAAAGAAACCTGAAGACCCACCTCTTCCGACAAGCCTACAACCTGCAGTAACCAACGCTGCACGACCAGCTCTACCCTCAACTAATGTATCCTCACCCATCCCTTCTAGAATGTGAGCCCTCGCGGGCAGGGTCCTCGCTCCTCCTGTACCAGTCGCTGACTCATTTTGTTAAGATTATGTAAATGCTTTTGTTATGTATATCCCTATCACATGTAAAGTGCCATGGAATAAATGGCGCTATAATAATAAATAATAATAATAATAATAATAAAAAGACAATATCAATGCCCCTTGGAAGAGTGCTGGAGATTACAATGGAATAAAAAGACAATATCAATGCCTCTTGCAAGAGCTGTGGAGTTCAGAGTGTTTTAAATTGACGGCTTTAATGCCCCTTGGAAGAGAAGTGGAGGTCACAGTAGCTTAATAAGACGGTTTTAATGCCACATGGAAAAGTGGTGGAGGTCGCAGTGGATTAAAAAGACAATATCAATGCCCCGAGGAAGAATGGTGGAGGTTGCAGTGGAATAAAAAGACAATATGAGTGCCCCTTGGAAGAGTGGTGGAGGTTACAGTGGAAAAAAAAGACAATATCAATGCCCCGTGGAAGAGACGTGTAGTTCACAGTAGCTTAACATGACGGTTTTAATGCCCCTTGGAAGAGTGGTGAAAGTCACAGTTGATTAAAAAGACAATATCAATGCCCCTTGGAAGAGTGGTGGAGGTCGCAGTGGAATAAAAAGGAAATATCTATGCCCCTTGGAAAAGTAGTGAACGTCGCAGTGGAATAAAAAAACAATATCAATGCCCCTTAGAAGAGTGGTGGAGGTAACAGTGGATTAAAAATACAATATCAATGCCCCTTGGAAGAGCAGTGGAAATAAGAGTAGTTAAACCAGACGATTTTAATGCCCATTGGAAGTGACGTGGAGGTCATAGTAGCTTAAAAAGACGTTTTTAATGCCCCTTGGAAAAGTGGTGGAGGTCGCAGTGGAATAAAAAGACAATATCAATGCCCCTTGGAAGAGTGGTGGAGGTGGCAGTGGAATAAAAAGACAATATCAATGCCCCTTGGAAGAGTGGTGGAGTTCAGAGTGGTTTAACCAGACGGTTTTAATGCCCCTTGGAAGAGACGTGGAGGTCACAGTAGCTTAACAAGACTGTTTTAATGCCCCTTGCTAGAGTGGTGGAGTTCGCAGTGGATTAAAAAGACAATATCAATGCCCCTTAGAAGAGAGGTAGAAGTCGCAATGGAATAAATAGACAATGTCAATGCCCCTTGGAAGAGTGATGGAAGTTACAGTGGAATAAAAAGACAATATCAATGCCCCGTGGAATAGACATGGACGTGACAGTAGCTTAACAAGACGGCTTAAATGCTCCTTGGAAGAGTGGTGAAGGTTGCAGTGGATTAAAAAGACAATATCAATGCCCATTGGAAGAGTGGTAGAGGTCGCAGTGGAATAGAAAGACAAAATCAATGCCACTTGGAAGAGTGGTGGAGGTTACAGTGGAATAAAAAGACAATATCAATGCCCCATGGAAAAGTTGTGGAGGTCACTCTAGCTTAACAAGATGGTCTTAATGCCCCTTGGAAGAGTGGTGGAGGTCATAGTGGATTAAATAGACAATGTCAATGCCCCTTGGAAGAGTGGTGGAGGTTAGAGTGGAATAAAAATACAATACCAGTGCTACTTCGAAGAGCTGTGCAGTTCAGAGTGGTTTAAATTGACGGTTTTTATGCCCCTTGGAAGAAACGTGGAGGTCACAGTGGATTAAAAAGACAATATCAATGCCCCTTGGAAGAGTGGTGGAGGTCGCAGTGGATTAAAAAGACAATATCAATGCCCCTTGGAAGAGTGGGGGAGTTCGCAGTGGAATAAAAAGACAATATCAATGCCCCGTGGAAGGGACGTGGAGGTCACAGTAGCTTCACAAGATGGTTTTAATGCCCCTTGGAAGAGAGGTGGAGGTCGCAGTTGATTAAAAAGACAATATCAATGCCCCTTGGAAGAGTGGTGGAGGTCGCAGTGGAATAAAAAGACAATATCAATGCCGCTTGGAAGAGTGGTGGATGTTACAGTCGTATAAAAAGTCAATATCAATGCCTCTTGTAAGAGCTGTGGAGTTCAGAGTGTTTAACCAGATGGTTTTAATGCCCCTTGAAAGAGACGAGGAGGTCACAGTAGCTTAACAAGACTGTTTTAATGCCCCGTGGAAGAGTGGTGGAGATCGTTGTGGATTTAAAAGACAATATCAATGCCCCTCAGAAGAGTGGTGGAGGTCGCAGTGGAATAAAAAGACAATATCAATGCTCCTTGGAAGATTTGTGGAGGTTACAGTGGAATAAAAAGACAATATCAATGCCCCTTGGAAGAGTGCTGGAGGTTACAGTGGAATAAAAAGATAATATCAATGCCCTGTGTAAGAATCTTGGAGGTCACAGTAGCTTAACAAGACGGTTTTAATGACCCTTGGAAGAGTCGTGGACGTCGCAGAGGAATAAAAAGACAATATCAATGCACTTGGAAGGGTGCAGAAGGTTACAATGGAATAAAAAGACATTGCCAATGCCCCTTGGAAGAGCTGTGGTGCTCAGATCGGTTTAACCAGACGGTTTTAATGCCTCTTGGAAGAGACTTGGAGGTCACAGTAGCTTAACAAGACGGTTTTAATGCCCCTTGGAAGAGTGGTGGAGATCGCAATGGAATAAAATGACAATATCAATGCCCCGTGGAAGGGACGTGGAGGTCACAGTAGCATAACAAGATGGTTTTAATGCCCATTGGAAGAGTGGTGGAGGTCGCAGTAAATAAAAAAGACAATATCAAAGCCCCTTGGAAGAGTGGTGGAGGTCGCAGTGGAAAACAGAGACAATATCAATGCCCCTTGGAAGAGTGGTGGAGGTTACAGTCGAAAAAAAAGACAATATCAGTGCCTCTTGGAAAAGCTGTGGAGTACAGAGTGGTTTTACCAGACGGTTTAATGCCCCTTGGAAGAGACGTGTGTAACATACCTGGCGGCGTCCTTGCATAGTGGTCCATCTCCCACTGTGCAAGAGCGCGCACTTGATCCCCAGTCCAGTCTGCTAGCCTGGCTTCCCTCCATGCTGTCTGCTTGCCTCTGTTTCTGCTGCTTAAGGGCGGCGCCCGACCACTTCCTGCTTCATGTAGCTGCTGCAGGCACACCCCTTGTGAGTCCTCAGGCTATTGCTGTCTGTCACCTGGTATTTAACCCAGCTCCTTCCTGGAATCCATGCCTGAGCACTGTTTTCTGTCAGTTGGCTTCCAGTCACTGATGTGCCAGGTCTTGTCTATGCTTCCTGCCTTGCAGTATCAGTTCCCGTGTCTGAACTGTGTCCTGTCTGAACTATCTTCTAGCCTGTTGTCTTCTGCCTATTCTGGAGGCTGTATTTCCAGGCCAGTGTGAACACGCTCCTAGCCTGTTCCTTCTACCTTCTAGGGGCCGCATACCTAGACCCATTCCTGTATCTTGCCTGTTGCTGTCTGAACACGCTCCTAGCCTTTTAGTTCCCCCTTCTAGGGGGCCACATACCTAGACCCGCTCCTGTATCTTGCTGCTGTGTCTTTTCTCATCTGAATACTTTCCTAGCCTGTTACCTGTTTTTCTCTATGTCCGTACCTTCCCTTTTCCTGCAGAATCTGATCCCGTATCTAACTCCTACTCGTTGTCCCTGTACTCCCTTTTGTGAGTTTAGAGTCCACTTGCTGCTTCATTGCAAGTATCTTGTGTGTACCTGTTTCTGCCTTTCCCTTCCAGTCTGTTCCGTGTGAACAGAGCCCTATCCCCTCTGCTCTGCCTTGCTCACCGCTCCGGCTGTTCTTGCCTGCTCTGCCTTGCTCGCTGCTCCGGCAGTCTCGCTTTGCTCTGACCCTTTGCTCGCTGCTCCGGCAGTCTCGCTCTGCTCTGACCCTTTGCTCGCTGCTCCGGCAGTCTCGCTCTCCTCTGACCCTTTACTCGCTGCTCCAGCAGTCTCGCTCTACTCTGACCCTTTGCTCGCTGCTCCGGCAGTCTCGCTCTGCTCTGACCCTTTGCTCGCTGCTTCGGCAGTCTCGTCCTGCTCCTCTCTCGCTGCTTCAGCAGTCTCGTCCTGCTCCTCTCTCGCTCACCGCTCCAGGCGGCCTTGTCCTGCTCTTCTCTCGCTCACCGCTCCAGGCGGTCTCGTCTTGTTCTGCTCTTGCTCGCCGCTCTGGACGGCCTCACTCTGCTGTTTGTCCACCGCATCTGAGGTTCTGTTCCTGAGTCCCAGTCTGTACTGGATCCTATCCACTCGGTGCTCCAACCTGTGGTACCTGCCAGTACCTCCCTGCCTGCATACCAGTCGTGCTTACCAGCATCCGCCAGTCTGCATACCAGCCGTGTCTGCCTATACCCAACAGTGTATGTGCCAGCCTAACCTGCATGTTCCTGTATTCCGCTGTGTGGGTCAACAGCCGTGTCCGGGGTCTGTCCTGGAGTAGCAAATGGTGCCTCTGCTCGGTTCCTGCTTGGTGCACTGGCGTCGTATGCCGTCGTGCGACCCTGGTCGGATCGGGTGGATACTTAGTTACGCCACTCCAGGCATTCACTCTCCAGCACGGTCCATTGGAGTCACTACATATACACGCACACGCCACTCAGCCCAGGCGTGTGCATTACAACGTGGAGGTCACAGTAGCTTATCAAGACTGTTTCAATGCCCCTTGGAAGAGTGGTGGAGGTCGCAGTGGATTAAAAAGACAATATCAATGCCCCTTAGATGAGTGGTGGAGGTCGCAGTGGAATAAAAAGACAATATCAATTCCCCTTGGAAGAGATGTGGAGGTCGCAGTGGAATAAAAAGACAATATCAATGCCTCGTGGAAGAGACTTGGAGGTCACAGTAGCTTAACAAGATGGTTTTAATGCCCCTTGGAAGAGAGGTGGAGGTCGCAGTGGAATAAAAAGACAATATCAATGCCCCTTGGAAGAGTGGTGGAGGTTACAGTGGAATAAAAAGACAATATCAATGACCCTTGGAAGAGTGGCCGAGGTCGTAGTGGAATAAAAATACAATATTAATGCCCCATGGAAGAATGGTGGAGGTCGCAGTAAAATAAAAAGACAATATCAATGCCCCTTGGAAGAGTGGTGGAGGTTACAGTGGAATAAAAAGACAATATCAATGCACCTTGGAAGTGCTGTGGAGTTCAAAGTGGTTTAACCAGAAGGTTTTAAGGCACCGTGGAATAGACGTGGAGGTCACAGTAGCTAAACAAGACAGTTTTAATGCTTCTTGGAAGAGAGATGGTGGTCGCAGTGGATTAAAAAGACAAAATCAATGCCCCTTGGAAGAGTGGTGGAGGTTACAGTGGAATAAAAAGACAATATCAATGCCTCTGGCAAGAGCTGTGGAGTTCAGAGTGGTTTAAATTAACTGTTTTAATGCCCCTTGAAAGAGACGTGGAGGTCACAGTAGCTTAACAAGACGGTTTTAATGCCCCTTGGAAGAGTGGTGGAGGTTACAGTCGAATAAAAATACAATATCAATGCCCCTTGGAAGAGTGGTGGAGTTCAGAGTGGTTTAACCAGAAGGTTTTAATGCCCCTTGGAAGAGACGTGGAGGTCACAGTAGCTTAACAAGACTGTGTTAATGCTCCTTGGAAGAGTGGTGGAGGTCGCAGTGGATTAAAAAGACAATATCAATGCCCCTTAGACGAGAGGTGGATGTCGCAGTGGAATAAAAAGACAATGTCAATGCCACTTGGAAGAGTGGTGAAGGTTACAGTGGAATAAAAAGACAATATCAATGCCCCGTGGAATAGACATGGACGTGACAGTAGCTTAACAAGACGGCTTTAATGCCCCTTGGAAGAGTGGTGGAGGTCGCAGTGGAATAAATAGACAATGTCAATGCCCCTTGGAAGAGTGGTGGAGGTTAGAGTGGAATAAAAAGACAATACCAGTGCTCCTTGGAAGAGCTGTGAAGTTCAGAGTTGTTTAAATTGACGGTTTCAATGCCCCTTGGAAGAGACATGGAGGTCACAGTGGATTAAAAAGACAATATCAATGCCCCTTGGAAGAGTTGTGGAGGTCGCGGTGGATTAAAAAGACAATATCAATGCCCTTTGGAAGAGTGGCGGAGGTCGCAGTGGAATAAAAAGACAATATCAATGCCCTTTGACAGTGGTGGAGGTCGCAGTGGAATAACCTCACTGGTACATGCTCTGCATAACTTCTCTGCTTGCTCTGTCTGCTGTAATCTAATGCTCTGCTTTGCTGATTCACCTCACTGGTACATGCTCTGCATAACTTCTCTGCTTGCTGTGTCTGCTGTAATCTAATGCTCTGCTTTGCTGATTCACCTCACTGGTACATGCTCTGCATAACTTCTCTGCTTGCTGTGTCTGCTGTAATCTAATGCTCTGCTTTGCTGATTCACCTCACTGGTACATGTTAGCTCTCACTTTTTCCTCTATCGTCCTCCACTTTCTAGTAACCACTCAAATCCCTACACCTAGTAAGAAACTCTTGATCTCTCCCTCCATCCTCCCCATTCATCTCACCTCTTCCTCCAAATTATTCCTAAACATTCAATCCTGGAACTCCAAACACAGACAGCCACCTCATGCTCTCTCTTGCTCCCACCTGCTAACACTTTCTCTGCTCCTCCTCACTGCTGGAGATATCTCTCCAAATCCTGGTCCTCCTCGCCATATCTTAACAGTTACTTCTTCCTCCTATCCACGACCTTCCACAAACTGTCGCAACACTTCTAACCTCATACCCATCCAACCAATCCCTACTCCCTTAGTTGCTCTAACAGGAGCTCTATGGAATGCTCGCTCTGTCTGCAACAAACTTTCCTTCATCCACGATCTTTTCATTACAAACAAACTTTCCTTCCTCGCCATCACTGAAACCTGGCTCACCTCCTCTGACACAGCCTCCCCAGCTGCACTTTCATATGGCGGATTCCACCTTTCCCACACCCCCTGCCCCAACGGCAAACATGGCGGAGGCGTAGGTTTTCTCCTATCAGAACACTGCGCTTTCACCCAAATCCCACTGCCACCCTCAATTACACTCCCTTCTTTTGAGGTGCACTGTGTGCGCATCTATTCCCCCTCCAATCTCCAACTGGCCATCGTTTACCGACCCCCAGTGGAATAAAAAGACAATATCAATGCCTCTGGCAAGAGCTGTGGAGTTCAGAGTGGTTTAAATTAACTGTTTTAATGCCCCTTGAAAGAGACGTGGAGGTCACAGTAGCTTAACAAGACGGTTTTAATGCCCCTTGGAAGAGTGGTGGAGGTTACAGTCGAATAAAAATACAATATCAATGCCCCTTGGAAGAGTGGTGGAGTTCAGAGTGGTTTAACCAGAAGATTTTAATGCCCCTTGGAAGAGACGTGGAGGTCACAGTAGCTTAACAAGACTGTGTTAATGCTCCTTGGAAGAGTGGTGGAGGTCGCAGTGGATTAAAAAGACAATATCAATGCCCCTTAGACGAGAGGTGGATGTCGCAGTGGAATAAAAAGACAATGTCAATGCCACTTGGAAGAGTGGTGAAGGTTACAGTGGAATAAAAAGACAATATCAATGCCCCGTGGAATAGACATGGACGTGACAGTAGCTTAACAAGACGGCTTTAATGCCCCTTGGAAGAGTGGTGGAGGTCGCAGTGGAATAAATAGACAATGTCAATGCCCCTTGGAAGAGTGGTGGAGGTTAGAGTGGAATAAAAAGACAATACCAGTGCTCCTTGGAAGAGCTGTGAAGTTCAGAGTTGTTTAAATTGACGGTTTCAATGCCCCTTGGAAGAGACATGGAGGTCACAGTGGATTAAAAAGACAATATCAATGCCCCTTGGAAGAGTTGTGGAGGTCGCGGTGGATTAAAAAGACAATATCAATGCCCTTTGGAAGAGTGGCGGAGGTCGCAGTGGAATAAAAAGACAATATCAATGCCCTTTGACAGTGGTGGAGGTCGCAGTGGAATAACCTCACTGGTACATGCTCTGCATAACTTCTCTGCTTGCTCTGTCTGCTGTAATCTAATGCTCTGCTTTGCTGATTCACCTCACTGGTACATGCTCTGCATAACTTCTCTGCTTGCTGTGTCTGCTGTAATCTAATGCTCTGCTTTGCTGATTCACCTCACTGGTACATGCTTTGCATAACTTCTCTGCTTGCTGTGTCTGCTGTAATCTAATGCTCTGCTTTGCTGATTCACCTCACTGGTACATGTTAGCTCTCACTTTTTCCTCTATCGTCCTCCACTTTCTAGTAACCACTCAAATCCCTACACCTAGTAAGAAACTCTTGATCTCTCCCTCCATCCTCCCCATTCATCTCACCTCTTCCTCCAAATTATTCCTAAACATTCAATCCTGGAACTCCAAACACAGACAGCCACCTCATGCTCTCTCTTGCTCCCACCTGCTAACACTTTCTCTGCTCCTCCTCACTGCTGGAGATATCTCTCCAAATCCTGGTCCTCCTCGCCATATCTTAACAGTTACTTCTTCCTCCTATCCACGACCTTCCACAAACTGTCGCAACACTTCTAACCTCATACCCATCCAACCAATCCCCACTCCCTTAGTTGCTCTAACAGGAGCTCTATGGAATGCTCGCTCTGTCTGCAACAAACTTTCCTTCATCCACGATCTTTTCATTACAAACAAACTTTCCTTCCTCGCCATCACTGAAACCTGGCTCACCTCCTCTGACACAGCCTCCCCAGCTGCACTTTCATATGGCGGATTCCACCTTTCCCACACCCCCTGCCCCAACGGCAAACATGGCGGAGGCGTAGGTTTTCTCCTATCAGAACACTGCGCTTTCACCCAAATCCCACTGCCACCCTCAATTACACTCCCTTCTTTTGAGGTGCACTGTGTGCGCATCTATTCCCCCTCCAATCTCCAACTGGCCATCGTTTACCGACCCCCAGGGCAAGCCTCCACCTTCATAGACCACTTCACCACCTGGCTGCTTCACTTCCTCTCCACTGACATCCCCACTATCATAATGGGTGAATTCAACATCCCCATTAACACTTCCCACTCGTCTGTCTCTAAGTTCCTATCTCTCACTTCCTCCTTCGGACTCACTCAATGGTCTTCCACACCCACCCACAAAGATAGCCATACACTGGACCTCATCTTCACTCGCCTCTGTTCCCTATCTAACCTCTCTAACTCACCTCTCCCTCTCTCTGATCACAGCCTACTTGCATTCTCTTCTCTCTCCTCCCTGGGGCAACAATTCCCACTCCACAAACTTGCATACCCTCGCAGAAATCTCAAACACCTTGACTTACACTCACTCTCTGAATCCCTCCTCCCTCTTACAGACATAAATTCCTTACACGATGCAGATGTTGCTGCTGCTTCATATAACACCACAATAGCTGCAGCTCTAGACTCGATCGCCCCTCTCACACACACCACATCTCGCACATTCAACAGGCAACCGTGGCACACTAAACTAACTAAAGAATTGCTCCGGGCCTCCAGGGTTGCGGAGCGGAGATGGAAAAGGTCTCACTCCATCGAGCACTTCATCGCATTCAAGCAATCCCTCACTAATTTCAAGTCCGCACTCACTACAGCAAAACAAACCTACTTCTCATCTCTCATATCCTCCCTATCTCACAACCCTAAACAGCTATTTAACACTTTCAACTCTCTCCTTCGTCCCCCAGCACCTCCTCCCTCTTCTCTCATCTCAGCCGACGACTTTGCCTCATTCTTCAAACAGAAGATTGACACCATCAGACAAAATTTTTGCCTAAAATCCACACAACCCCTCTTCATATCTATTCAACCCTCCTCCTCCAAACCCCACTTCTCCACCATTACAGAAGGTCAAGTCTCCTCTTTACTCTCCAAATCACACCTCACCACCTGCGAACTTGACCCAATCTCATCCCACCTCATCACTAACCTTACCACAGTCTTCATCCCAACCCTAACTCACCTCTTCAATCTGTCACTAACAACCGGTGTCTTCCCCTCATGTTTCAAACATGCTGCAATCACACCCATCCTCAAAAGCCCTCCCTTGACCCTTCCTCTCTGACTAGCTACCATCCCATATCACTCCTCCCCTTTGCCTCAAAACTACTAGATCAACATATCCACCTTGAACTGTTCTCCCAGCTCTCCTCCTGCTCCCTGTTCGACCGCCTGCAATCTGGATTCCGACTGCATCACTCGACTGAAACTGCCCTGACCAAAGTCACCAACGACCTACTAAATGCCAAATCCAAGCGACACTACTCCATCCTCCTCCTTCTGGACCTGTCATCTGCCTTTGACACAGTGGACCATTCCCTCTTACTCCAGATTCTCTCATCTCTTGGCATCACGGACTTGGCTCTATCTTGGATCTCCTCATACTTAACAGACAGGACATTCAGCGTCTCCAACTCACGCACGACCTCCTCATCTCGCCCCCTATCTGTCAGTGTCCCCCAAGGTTCAGTTCTAGGACCTCTGCTCTTCTCCATCCACACCTTTGGCCTGGGACAGCTCATAGAGCCTGACAGTTTTCAGTATCACCTCTATGCTGACGACACACAGATCAACCTCTCTGGACCCGATATCTCGTCCCTACTAACAAAAATGCCACAATGTCTGTCCGCCATGTCATCCTTCTTCTGTGACAGAATTCTAAAACTCAACATGGATAAAACAGAGTTCATCATCTTTCCACCCTCTCATTCACATCTCCCATCTGACCTAGCCATCAACGTCAATGGCTGTTCACTCTCCCCAGTCCCACAAGCTCGCTGCCTTGGAGTAACCCTGGACTCTGATCTCTCCTTCAAGCCACATATCCAAGCCCTTTCCACTTCCTGCCGACTCCAACTCAAAAACATCTCCCGGATCCGTGCATTCCTCAGCAAAGACTCTGCAAAAACACTAGTGTATGCCCTCATCATATCCCGCCTCGACTACTGCAACCTCCTGCTCCGTGGCCTCAATTACAACACTCTTGCACTTCTCCAATCTATCCTAAACTCTGCTGCTCGACTAATTCACCTGTCCCCCCGCTATTCCCCGGCCTCTCTTCTCTGTCAATCTCTTCACTGGCTCCCCATTGCCCAGAGAATCCAGTTCAAAACTCTAACCATGGCATACAAAGCCATCCACAACCTGTCTCCCCCATACATCTGTGACCTAGTCTCCCGGTACTTACCTGCAGGCAACCTCCGATCCTCACAAGATCTCCTTCTCTACTCCCCTCTTATCTCCTCCTCCCACAATCGTATACAAGATTTCTCCCGTGCATCCCCCCTACTCTGGAACTCTCTACCCCAACACATCAGACTCTCGCCGACCGTGGAAACCTTCAAAAGAAACCTGAAGACCCACCTCTTCCGACAAGCCTACAACCTGCAGTAAGCACCGCTGCACAACCAGCTCTACCCTCACCTAATGTATGCTCACCCATCTCTTCTAGAATGTGAGCCCTCGTGAGCAGGGTCCTCGCTCCTCCTGTACCAGTCGCTGACTCGTTTTGTTAAGATTATGTAAATGCTTTTGTTATGTATATCCCTATCACATGTAAAGCGCCATGGAATAAATGGCGCTATAATAATAAATAATAATAATAATAATAAAAAGACAATATCAATTCCCATAGGAAAAGTGGTAGAGGTTACAGTGGAATAAAAAGACAATATCAATGCCCCTTGGAAGAGGTGTGGAGCTCAGAATGGTTTAACCAGACAGTTTTATTGCCCCATGGAAGAAATGTGGAGGTCACAGTAGATTAAGAAGACGGTTTTAATGCCCCTTGGAAAAGTGGTGGAGGTCAGAGTGGATAAAAAAGACAATATCAATGCCCCATGGAAGACAAGTGGAGGTCACAGTAGCTTAACAAGACAGTTTTAATGCCCCTTGGAAGAGTGGTGGAGGTCGCAGTGGAATAAAAAGACAATGTCAATGCCCCTTGAAAGAGTGGTGGAGGTTACAGTGAAATAAAAAGACAATATCAATGCCTCTTGAAAGAGCTATGGAGTTCAGAGTGGTTTAACCAGATGGTTTTAATGCCCCTTGGAAGAGTGGTGGAGGTCGCAGTGCATTAAAAAGACAATATCAATACCCCTTCGAAGAATGGTGGAGGTTACAGTGGAATAAAAAGACAATATCAATGCCCCTTGGAAGAGCTGTGGAGTTCAGAGTGGTTTAACCAGACGGTTTTAATGCCCCTTGGAAGAGATGTGGAGGTCACAGTAGCTTAACAAGACTGTTTTAATGCCTCTTGGAAGAGTGGTGGAGGTCGCAGTGGATTAAAAAGACAATATCAATGCCCCTTAGAAGAGAGGTGGAAGTAGCAGTGGAATAAAAAGACAATATCAATACCACTTGGAAGAGTGGTGGAGGATACAGTTGAATAAAAAGACAATATCAATGCCACTTGGAAGAGTGGTGATGGTCCCAGTGGAATAAAAAGACAATATCAATGAGCCTTGGAAGAGTGGTGGAGGTTACAGTGGAATAAAAAGACAATATCAATGTCCCGTGAAAGAGACGTGGATTTCACAGTACCTTAACAAGACTGTTTTAATGCCCCATGGAGGACAGGTGGAAGTTGCAGTGGAATAAAAATACAATATCAAGGCCCCTTGGAAGAGTGCTGGAGGTTACATTGGAATAAAAAGACAATATCAATGCCCCTTGCAAGAGCTGTGGAGTTCAGAGTGGTTTAAATTGACTGTTTTAATTCCCCTTGGAAGGGATGTGGAGGTGAGAGTAGCTTAACAAGATGGTTTTAATGCCCCTTGGAAGAGTGGTGGAGGTCGCAGTGGATTAAAAAGACAATATGAATGCCCCTTGGAAGAGTGGTGGAGGTCGCAGTGGAATAAAAAGACAATATCAATGCCCCTTGGAAGAGTGGTGAAGGTTACAGTTGAATAAAAAGACAATATCAATGCCCCTTGGAAGAGTGATGGAGATAACAGTGGAATAAGAAGACAATATCAATGCCCCTTGGAACAGTGGGGGAAGTTACAGTTAAATGAAAAGACAATATCAATGCCCCGTGGAAGAGATGTGGAGGTCACAATAGCTTAACAAGATGGTTTTAATGCCCCTTGGAAGAGTGGTGGAGGTCGCAGTGGATAAAAAAGACAATATCAATGAGCCTTGGTAGAGTGGTGGAGGTCGCAGTAGAATAAAAAGACATTATCAATGCCCCTTGGAAGAGTGGTGGAGGTCGCAGTGGAATAAAAAGTCAATATCAAAGCCCCTTGGATGAGTGGTGGAGGTTACAGTGGAATAAAAAGACAATTTCAATGCCCCGTGGAAGAGACGTGGAGGTCACACTAGCTTAACAAGATGGTTTTAATGCCTCTTGGAGGACTGGTGGAGGTCGCAGTGAAATAAAAAGACAATATCAATGCCCCTTGTAAGAGTGGTGGAGGTTACAGTGGAATAAAAAGACAATAATAATGCCTCTTGGAAGAGCTGTGGAGTTCAGAGTGGTATAAACAGACGGTTTTAACGCCCCTTGGAAGAGATGTGGAGGTCACTGTAGCTTAACAATATGGTTTTTATGCCCCTTTGAAGAGTTTTGGATGTCGCAGTGGAATAAAAAGACAATGTCAATGCCCCTTGGAAGAGTGGTGGAGGTTAGAGTGGAATAAAAAGACAATACAATTGCACCTTGGAAGAAATGTGGAGGTCAGAGTGGTTTAACCAGATGGTTTTAATGCCCCTTGGAAGAGAAGTCGACGTCACAGTAGCATAACAAGACGGTTTTAAAGCCCCTTGGAAGAGTGGTGGAGTTCGCAGTGGATCAAAAAGACAATATCAATGCCCCTTGGAAGAGTGGTGGAGGTCGCAGTGGAATAAAAAGACAATATCAATGCCCCGTGGAAGGGACATGGAGGTCACAGTAGCTTAACAAGATGGTTTTAATGCCCCTTGGAAGAGTGGTGGAGGTTGCAGGGGATTAAAAAGACAATAACAATGCCCATTGGAAGAGTGGTGAAGGTCGCAGTGGAATAAAAAGACAAAATCAATGCCCCTTGGAAGAGTGGTGGAGGTTACAGTGGAATAAAAAGACAATATCAATGCCCCTTGGAAAAGCTGTGGAGTTCAGAGTGGTCTAACCAGACGGTTTTAATGCCGCTTGGAAGAGACGTGGATGTCACAGTAACTTAACAAGACGGTTTTAATGCCCCTTGGAAGAGTGGTGGAGGTCGCAGTGGAGAAAAAAACAGTATCAATGCCCCTTGGAAGAGTGGTGGAGGTTACAGTGGAATAAAAAGACAATATCAATGCCCCTTGGAAGAGCTGTGGAGTTCAGAGTGGTTTAACCAGACGGTTTTAATGCCCCTTGGAAGAGACGTGGAGGTCACAGTAGCTTAACCAGTTTGTTTTAATGCCATTTGGAAGAGTGGTGGAGGTCGCAGTGGATTAAAAAGACAATATCAATGCCCCTTAGAAGAGAGGTGGAAGTCGCAGTGTAATAAAAAGACAATGTCAATGCCACTTGGAAGAGTGGTGGAGGTTGCGGTGGATTATAAAGACAATATCAATGCCCATTGGAAGAGTGGTAGAGGTCGCAGTGGAATGAAAAGACAAAATCAATGAACCTTGGTAGAGTGGTGGAGGTTACAGTGGAATAAAAAGACAATATCAATACCCCATGGAAGAGTTGTGGAGGTCACTGTAGCTTAACAAGATGGTCTTAATGCCCCTTGAAAGAGTGGTGGAGGTCGCAGTGGAATAAATAGACAATGTCAATGCCCCTTGGAAGAGTGGTGGAGGTTAGAGTGGAATAAAAAGACAAAACCAGTGCTCCTTGGAAGAGCTGTGGAGTTCAGAGTGGTTTAAATTGACGGTTTTATTGCCCCTTGGAAGAGACGTGGAAGTCACAGTGGATTAAAAAGACAATTTCTATGCCCTTTGGAACAGTGGTGGAGGTAGCAGTGGATTAAAAAGACAATATCAATGCCCCTTGGAAGAGTGGTGGAGGTCGCAGTGGAATAAAAAGACAATATCAATGCCCCGTGGAAGGGACGTGGAGATCACAGTAGCTTCACAAGACAGTTTTAATGCCCCTTGGAAGAGTGGTGGAGGTCGCAGTTGATTAAAAAGACAATATCAATGCCCCTTGGAAGAGTGGTGGAGGTCGCAGTGGAATAAATAGACAATATCAATGCCTCTTGTAAGAGCTCTGGAGTTCAGAGTGTTTAACCAGACGGCTTTAATGCCCCTTGGAAGAGACGTGGAGGTCACAGTAACTTAACAAAATGGTTTTAATGCCCCTTGGAGGAGTGGTGGAGGTTACAGTGGAATAAAAAGATAATATCAATGCCCCGTGGAAGAGATGTGGTGTTCACTGTAGCTTAACAATATGGTTTTAATGCCCCTTGGAAGAGTTGTGGAGGTCGCAGTGGAATAAAAAGACAATGTCAATGCCCCTTGGAAGAGTGACGGAGGTTAGAGTGGAATAAAAAGACAATACAAATGCCCCTTAGAAGAGTTGTGGAGTTCAGAGTGGTTTAACCAGATGGTTTTAATGCCACTCGGAAGAGAAGTCGACATCACAGTTGCATAACAACACGGATTTAGTGCCCCTTGGAAAAGTGGTGGAGTTCGCAGTGGATTAAAAAGTCACTATCAATGCCCCTTGGAAGAGTGGTGGAGGTCGCAGTGGAACAAAAAGACAATATCAATGCCCCGTGGAAGGGACTTAAAGGTCACAGTAGATTAACAAGACGGTTTTAATGCACCTTGGAAGGGTGGTGGAGGTTTCAGGGGATTAAAAAGACTATAACAATGCCCAGTGGAAGAGTGGTGGAGGTCGCAGTGGAATAAAAAGACAAAATCAATGCCCCTTGGAAGAGTGGTGGAGGTAACAGTTGAATAAAAAGACAATATCAATGCCCCTTGGAAGAGTTTTGGAGTTCAGAGTGGTTTAATCAGACGGTTTTAATGCCCCTTGGAAGAGACGTGGAGGTCACAGTAGCTTAACCAGTTTGTTTTATTGCCCCTTGGAAGAGTGGTGGAGGTCGCAGTGGATTAAAAAGACAATATCAATGCCCCTTAGAAGAGAGGTGGAAGTCGCAGTGGAATAAAAAGACAATGTCAATGCCACTAGGAAGAGTGGTGGAGGTTGCAGTGGATTAAAAAGACAATATAAATGCCCATTGGAAGAGTGGTAGAGGTCGCAGTGGAATAAAAAGACAAAATCAATGCCCCTTCGTAGAGTGGTGGAGGTTACAGTGGAATAAAAAGACAATATCAATGCCCCATGGAAGAGTTGTGTAGGTCACTGTAGCTTAACAAGATGGTCTTAATGCCCCTTGAAAGAGTGGTGGAGGTCGCAGTGGAATAAATAGACAATGTCAATGCCCCTTGGAAGAGTGGTGGTGGTTAGAGTGGAATAAAGAGACAATACCAGTGCGTCTTGGAAGAGCTGTGGAGTTCAGAGTGGTTTAAATTGACGGTTTTATTGCCACTTGGAAGAGATGTGGAGGTCACATGGATTTAAAAGACAATTTCAATGCCCCTTGGAAGAGTGGTGGAGGTCGCAGTGGATTAAATAGACAATATCAATGCCCCTTGGAAGAGAGGTGGAGGTCGCAGTGGAATAAAAAGACAATATCAATGCCCCGTGGAAGGGACGTGGAGGTTACAGTAGCTTCACAAGACGGTTTTAATGCCCCTTGGAAGAGACGAGGAGGTCACAGTAGCTTAACAAGACTGTTTTCATGCCCCTTGGAAGAGTGGTGGAGATCGTTGTGGATTTAAAAGACAATATCTATGCCCCTTAGAAGAGTGGTGGAGGTCGCAGTGGAATAAAAAGACAATATCAGTGCCCCTTGGAAGATTGGTGGAGGTTACAGTGGAATAAAAAGACAATATCATTGCCCCTTGGAAGAGTGGTGGAGGTTACAGTGGAACAAAAAGACAATATCAATGCCCTGTGTAAGAAATTTGGATGTCACAGTCACTTAACAAGACGGTTTTAATGCCCCTTGGAAGAGTGGTGGAGGTCGCAGTGGATTAGAAATACAATTTGAATGCCCCTTAGAAGAGAGGTGGAAGTCGCAGTGGAATAAAAAGACAATGTCAATGCCACTTGGAAGAGTAGTGGAGGTTACAGTGGAATAAAAAGACAATATCAATGCACCGTGGAATAGACATGGATGTGACAGTAGCTTAGCAAGACGGCTTTATTGCCCCTTGGAAGAGTGGTGGAGGTTGCAGTGGATTAAAAAGACAATATCAATGCCCATTGGAAGAGTGGTAGAGGTCGCAGTGGAATAAAAAGACAAAATCAATGCCCCTTGGGAGAGTGGTGGAGGTTACAGTGGAATAAAAAGACAATATCAATGCCCCATGGAATAGTTGTGGAGGTTACTGTAGCTTGACAAGATGGTCTTAATGCCCCTTGGAAGAGTGGTGGAGGTCGCAGTGGAATAAATAGACAATGTCAATGCCCCTTGGAAGATTGGTGGAGGTTACAGTGGAATAAAAAGACAATATCAATGCCCCTTGGAAGAGTGGTGGAGGTTACAGTGGAATAAAAAGACAATATCAATGCCCCATGGAAGAGTTGTGGAGGTTACTGTAGCTTAACAAGATGGTCTTAATGCCCCTTGGAAGAGTGGTGGAGGTCGCAGTGGAATAAATAGACAATGTCAATGCCCCTTGGAAGAGTGGTGGAGGTTAGAGTGGAATAAAAAGACAATACCAGTGCTCCTTGGAAGAGCTGTGGAGTTCGGAGTGGTTTAAATTGACGGTTTTAATGCCCCTTGGTAGAGACGTGGAGGTGACAGTGGATTAAAAAGACAATATCAATGCTCCTTGGAAGAGTGGTGGAGGTCGCAGTGGATTAAAAAGACAATATCAATGCCCGTTGGAAGAGTGGTGGATGTTACAGTCGAATAAAAAGACAATATCAATGCCTCTTGTAAGAGATGTGGAGTTCAGAGTGTTTAACTAGATGGTTTTAATGCCCCTTGGAAGAGACGAGGAGGTCACAGTAGCTTAACAAGACTGTTTTAATGCCCCTTGGAAGAGTGGTGGAGATCGTTGTGGATTTAAAAGACAATATCAATGCCCCTTAGAAGAGTGGTGGAGGTCGCAGTGGATTAAAAAGACAATATCAATGCCCCTTAGAAGAGAGGTGGAAGTCGCAGTGGAATAAAAAGACAATGTCAATGCCACTTGGAAGAGTGGTGGAGCTTACAGTGGAATAAAAAGACAATATCAATGCACCGTGGAATAGACATGGATGTGACAGTAGCTTAACAAGACCGCTTTATTGCCCCTTGGAAGAGTGGTGGAGGTTGCAGTGGATTAAAAAGACAATATCAATGCCCGTTGGAAGAGTGGTACAGATCGCAGTGGAATAAAAAGACAATATCAATGCCCCTTGGAAGAGCTCTGGAGTTCACATTGGTTTAACCAGAAGTTTTTAAGGCACCGTGGAATAGACGTGGAGGTCACAGTAGCTAAACAAGACAGTTTTAATGCTTCTTGAAAGAGAGATGGAGGTCGCTGTGGATTAAAAAGACAAAATCAATGCCCCTTGGAAGAGTGGTGGAGGTTACAGTGGAATAAAAAGACAATATCAATGAATCTTGCAAGAGCTGTGGAGTTCACAGTGGTTTAAATTGACGGTTTTAATGCCCCTTGGAAGAGACATGGAGGTCACAGTAGCTTAAAAAGACGGTTATAATGCCCCTTGGAAGAGTGGTGGAGGTCTCAGTGGATTAAAAAGACATTATAAATGCCCCTTGGAAGAGTGGTGGAGGTCGCAGTGGAATAAAAAGAAAATATCATTGCCCCTTAGAAGAGTGGTGGAGGTTACAGTGGAAAAAAAAGACAATATCAATGTTCCTTGGAAGCAGGGTGAAGGTCGCAGTGGAATAAAAAGACAATATCAATGTCCCTTGGAAGAGTGGTGGAGGTCGCAGTGAATTAAAAAGACAATATCAATGCCCCTTGGAAGAGTGGTGGAGGTCGCAGTGGAATAAAAAGACAATATCAATGCCCCTTGGAAGGGACATGGAGGTCACAGTAGCTTAACAAGACGGTTTTGATGCCCCTTGGAAGAGTGGTGGAGGTCGCAGTGGAAAAAAAAGACAATATCAATGCCCCTTGGATGAGTGGTGGAGGTTACAGTTGAATAAAAAGACAATATCATTGCCTCTTGGAAGAGCTGTGGAGTTCAAAGTGGTTTAACCATGCGGTTTTAATGCCACTTGGAAGAGATGTGGAGGTCACAGTGTAATAAAAAAACAATATTAATACCCCTTGGAAGAGTGGTGGAGGTCGCAGTAAAATAAAAAGACAATATCAATGCCCCTTGGAAGAGTGGTGGAGGTTAGAGTGGAATAAAAAGACAATATCAATGCCCCTTGGAAGAGCTGTTGAGTTCACAGTGGTTTAACCAGAAAGTTTTAATGCACCGTGGAATAGACGTGGAGGTCACAGTAGCTTAACAAGACTGTTTCAATGCTTCTTGGAAGAGTGATGGAGGTCGCAGTGGATTAAAAAGACAATATCAATGCCCCTTGGAAGAGTGGTGGAGGTTACAGTGGAATATAAAGACAATATCAGTGACCTGTGTAAGAAACTTGGAGGTCACGGTAGCTTCAAAAGACGGTTTTAATGCACCTTGGAAGAGTCGTGGACGTTGCAGAGGAATAAAAAGACAATATCAATGCACTTGGAAGAGTGCAGAAGGTTACAATGGAATAAAAAGACATTGTCAATGCCCCTTGGAAGAGCTGTGGATCTCAGAGCGGCTTAACACGACAGTTTTAATGCCCCTTGGAAGAGACTTGGAGGTCACAGTAGCTTAACAAGACGGTTTTAATGCCCCTTGGAAGTGTGGTGGAGGTCACAGTGGAATAAAAATGCAATATCAATGCCCCTTGAAAGAGTGGTATAAGTTACAATGAAATAAAAAGACAATATCAATGCCCCTTGGAAGAGCTGTGGAGTACAGAGTGGTTTAACCAAACGGTTTTAGTGCCCCTTGTAAGAGATGTGGAGGTTTCAGTAGCTTAACAAAACGGTTTTAATGCCCCTTGGAAGAGTGGTGGAGGTCACAGTGGATTAAAAAGACAATATCAATGAACCTTGGAAGAGTGGTGGAGGTCGCAGTGGAATAAAAAGACAATATCAATGCCCCTTGGAAGAGTGGTGGAGGTTAGAGTGAAATAAAAATACAATATCAATGCCTCTTGGAAGAGTGGGGAAAGTTACAGTGGAACAAAAAGACATTATCAATGCCCCGTGGAAGAGGCGTGGACATCACAGCAGCTTAACAAGACGGTTTTAATGCCCCTTGGCAGAGTGGTGGATGTTGCAGTGGAATAAAAAGACAATAACAATGCCCTGTGGAAGAGACGTGGAGGTCACAGTAGCTTAACAAGACGGTTTTAATGCCCCTTGGAAGATTGGTGGAGGTCGCAGTGGATTAAATAGACATTATCGATGCCCCTTGAAAGAATGGTGGAGATCGCAGTGGAATAAAAAGACAATAACAATGCCCTGTGGAATTGACGTGGAGGTCACAGTAGGTTAACAAGACGGTTTTAATGCCCCTTAGAAGAGTGGTGGAGGTTACAGTGGAATAAAAGACAATATCAATGCCCTTTGGAAGAGTGGCGGAGGTCTCAGTGGAATAAAAAGACAATATCAATGCCCCTTGGAAAAGTGGTGGAGGTCGCAGTGGAATAACCTCAATGGTACATGCTCTGCATAACTTCTCTGCTTGCTGTGTCTGCTGTAATCTAATGCTCTGCTTTGCTGATTCACCTCACTGGTACATGCTCTGCATAAATTCTCTGCTTGCTGTGTCTGCTGTAATCTAATGCTCTGCTTTGCTGATTCACCTCACTGGTAGTGTTGAGCCACCCCCGTAGTGTTCGAGTTCGGTTCGGTTCGTCGAACACCCGTGTGTTCGCCGAACTGTTCGTCGAACTGTTCGTCGAACACCTTCGAACACCGTTAAAACCAATGGCAGGCAAACAAAAACACAAAGAAACACATAGAAAACACCTTCAAAGGTGTCCAAAAGCTGACAAACTGCTCAGAAGACACAACTAACACATGGAAAAGTGACAAGTACATATAGTCATGCGAAAAGAAAAGAGGTGGAGGAGTAAAAGGAGGGGGAGACACAGATATAGGCATGTCATGCCCTTCTAAAATCCAAAAAGTGAGAAGCCGACACGGCCAGTCCGCTCCTGCCCGTGCCACCTCCGTGTCGCCGGGTTTGTGCCAGAGCTGCGGTGAACCCTGACGGCCAGCCCCCCTCTCCCAATACTGGTGCCTGTCCGCTGGTGGGTCGAGAGAGCCCCCCTGTGCTGGAGGCAGCTCTAAGCTTTTTAATTTAAATTGTCCCTCTAATTTGAATGAATACACTTTAAATCCATTTACAAGGATCTATTGGAGGGCAAGTCTCATGCCAGCAGCCGCGTAATTCCAGCTCCAGTAGCGTCCACTAAAGCTGCTGCAGTTAAAAAGCTTTTATAAGGATCGAGCTCGGCTGTCCACCGCAAGGCATCCTAGTGCCAGTCCCAGCCCCTATGCCTTGGGGTGCCTCCTGATGCTCTTCACTGAGTATCCCGTGGTCCCGAAGCATTTCCTTTGAAAAAATTAAGTGTCCAAACTACAGGTGGTGTAGCTTGCTTAACAGCCGGGATAATCCGCTGACTAGCAGACACTGCTACTAGGCACAAAGTATTTCCTGGGCTAGATGCAGTTAAAAATTTGTAAGTAGATACTCTCGTTGGATGCTGAGAAAGCATTCCATAGAGTCTCCTGGCACGCCATATATGATTCTCTTAAAAATCTTGGGGTAGGGGTCTAGGGGACCCTTTTATAGCCAAAATCACGGCCCTGTATCACAATACGTCACCTAGGCTGAAGATAAATGGAACTGTAGCACCGAGGGCTCGGTTGCTACAGACGTATTGCACCTCACCCAGAGGTGTGATATCTCACTCTCAGATAAGGATGGAGTGTGGATCAGGACCCGACACCTGCATGCATTACACCACATTGCCGTGGGGCAGGGCGACCAATATGCCCCTGAGATGGGCACGACAGTCCCTGTCCCTGGCTGGAGTGGGGGGAGGGAACACTGAGGAAGGGGAACCCTGCAGTGCAGGAGCAGGGAGGAAGCAGTTCCTGGGTGCATTGAGAAGGGAGTATAAAAGGTGGGCACCATCTTAGTTCAGTGCAGAGAAGTCTGAGCAGAAGTGGCAGGGAGCAGGGGCTCTGCATGAGCTCTGCTCCGGAGGCGGGCCTAGTAACAGAGGCCCAGGCCTGCAAGAGGGAGAATGAAGGAAGAGGAGCGGAGAAGGCTCCAGGAACGAGGAATGAAGGGATCCCAGGGGTGCGGACGGGCGAGTCGCCACCGCACGCCCGAATCCACCTGCGTGGAGGGGTCAGGCCAAAGGGGGAGACCGGTCCCCGAACTAGTGGAGGCAGGAAACGACCCTCAGCTAGAAACCGGAGGCTCTGACATTTTATGTGGCGCAGCCCCTTGCTCCACCCGCTAGGAAGGCACCACATAGGGTCAGGGAAACTGGCGCCAAGTTTACCAAGAGGAGGCCCGAGGCAGCCGGACAGAAGTGTTGGTAAGAAAGGCCAGACAAAGGACACACAAAGGGGGTCCTGTGAAGCGCTCCAAAGTTATCTGGGAGTTGTCTGAGCCCCTCACCTGGTGAGCACAGTACGACGTGGGCAGCCGTTACCTGCAGACGTGGTCTGGATAATAAGAACTGTGAGTAAAGGCCCTGAACTGCATCACTGACTCCGTGTCGTTACTGCTGCTGCCCTGCACCATCACCCCCATCCTCCGCATACACTGCCCTGAGGCTATACTCCTCCCGTGGGGAGTTATGCTACGCTCTGCTGCACCCACAACACCAGCCTTAGCGGTCTGCCCTGTAGCGGCGGTTCACACTGACCGTAATCCACGGGTGGCGTAGTCGGACATTTAAACATCAAAACCACATAAATAGTTCCGCCACTGGTTTGACCGCCCTGAGCCACGGAACCGGATCGCCGCCACGAAGACTACAACCACCAGCATCCACCAAAAAGGGTCCGGCTCCGGGTGTCCCAAGGCCCAGGGGGTGCGTCAGAACATTTTCATCACCTTTCACAATCACCAATGGGACAAGGCAGGGATGTCCTCTGTCCCCTCTCTTATACATCCTAGTGACGGAGCACCTGCTCTCATCAATTCGCCATAACCCCAATATTAGGTGGATTGAGGTGGGAGGCACCGAGTACAAGTGCTCTCTATTTGCTGATGATGTCCTAGTATATATCACTCAATCACATATATCCATCCCTGCTGTTATGGCTGAAATAGATCACTTTGTTACATGGTAAAATTTTAAAATCAATGCAGCGAAGTCTGAGGCCCTCGATGTCTCCCTCCCTAAATCCATATAGGATTCCATCCAGTCCAACTTTCCCTTTGCCTGGCCCTCACAGGGTATCAAATACTTAGGAATTACTATTCATAGAGACCTCTCCCATCTATGTTATCTTAATTTTGGGCCCTTTATTGAACAATTCCATACAGACCACGGTTGGCAAGTTAGAACTGTAAGATTCACTACGTGAACCACTGGTGTTTTGTGGAAAAGCACATGTACACCGCGTTCCAAATTATTATGCAAAAAGTGTTTAGGAGTGATAAGGGAAGAATTTGTTTGTTTGTCAGTTAAACTCATTGATGGTGATGTGTGTCAGGGCTCTTTATATCACTGTAAGCAATTGCAGACACCTGTGCTAATTAGTTTGGCAGGTGTGTCCAATGAAAGGCAAGACTACTTAAGAAGGCTCTCTCACATTATTAAGCAGCCTACATTTTCTGCCAAAATGGGAAAGAAAAAGGATGTGTCGGCTGCTGAGAAGCAACAAATTGTGGAGTGTTTAGGTCAAGGCATGACTACAATCAACATTGTGCGATGATCAGGATGAAGTGTCTTGGCAATCAAGAAGTATGTAGCTGATTCACAGTACACACGTGTGCGTGCTGATAAGGGCAAATTGAGGACTCTTTCCTACAGGCAATTACGTCAGGTTGAAAGAGCAGCGGCAAAAAAGCCTTGTCATAGCAGCAGACAAGTTTTTGAAGCTGCTTGTGCCTCCAACGTCCCCCGAACAACAAGATGCAGGGTCCTTCAGAGGTTTGCAGCTGTGCATACGCCATCCTGTCGACCTCCTCTATCCACTTCACACAAGCAGAAACGGCTCCAGTGGGCCAAACATTACATGAAGACTGATTTCAAAACTGTTTTGTTCACGGATGAGTGCCGTGCAGCGCTCGATGGTCCAGATGAATGGAGTGGAGGATGGCTGGTTGATGGACACCCCACGCAAACACGGCTACAGCGCCAACAAGGAGGAGGTGGAGTAATGTTTTGGGCTGGAATCATGGGGAAAGAGATTGTCGGCCCCTTTAGGATCCCTGAAGGCGCTAAAGATGAACTCCATAATGTATGTGGATTTTCTCAAACAGCACTTCCTGCCATGGTTCAAGAAGAAGAACCGTGTATTTCACAGCAAGATCATTTTTCTGCATGATAATGCACCATCTCATGTTGCACATAAAACATCTGCATCTCTGGCTGATATGGGCATAAAAGGGGACAAACTTATGGTGTGACCCCCATGCTCCCCTGACCTCTACCCCATTCAGAACCTTTGGAGCATCATTAAAAGGAGTGTCTATGATGGCGGGAGGCAGTTCACATCTAAGCAACAGCTCTGGGAGGGTATTCTGTCCTCATGCAAAACAATTGAAGCAGAAACCATCCAAAACCTGACAAATTCAATGGACGAGAGAGTTCAGAAGCTCCTTTCGAACAAGGGGTCGTATGTGAAAATGTAACATCACCTAGAATAAAGTTTTGAGTTGAAAACTGTTTGATTTCAGTTTCTAACAACCTGCTAATGCTTATAATTTCAAAAATGACCATTTTTTTGGTCTTTATTAAAATGAAAAGGTTGATCGAAAAGTTTGGGGGATCTAAGAGTGTGGCAACCCAGTAGTCATGATTACTTCGAATTCTGACAATATGAGGGTCATGCTGCAGGTAGTGCAGCAAGAAGGCACTTATGTGTCTTGCGCATCTCGGAGCCCCAAAATTATTTTCCGGGCTAGATGCAGCTAAAAATTATTTTTAATTTTAAATCTGGTGAAGCTTATTATAGATGGCCTAATAGGATCAGTGCTGCACACTGCTACAAAGCCCAAATTATTTTCCAGTCAAGATACAGATAAACATGATTAGTAATTTGAAAGCTTAAAACGGTTGGTAGGGTGATTTTAACCAATCATCAAGCTTTTACTCTCCCCAGGATGACACAGGGGTAGAAAAGTCGTTTCGGATCCATGATTTGTTCATCTTTATGAACGTGAGTCTGTCTACATTATCAGTGGAGAGCCGCGTGCGCTTATCTGTCAGCACACCACCAGCAGCGCTGAACACACGTTCAGACAGAACGCTGGCTGCGGGGCATGACAAGATCTCCAAGGCGTAAGTGGCTAGCTCCGGCCATTTATCCAGATTGGAAGCCCAAAAAGAGCAAGGGTCCAGTGACACAGTCGTGGCTTCAATGTTTACTTGGAGATACTCCTGTACCATCGTCTCTAGGCGTTGACTATGTGTCAGACTTCTTGTCTCCTGTGGCCTTGCAAAGGATGGGCTAAAAAAGTGGTGAAATGATTCCGCAAAATTGATGTTACCAGCAGATACTGTGGTTCTGTTACGGTTTGAGTGCTGAACACTTGACGGTCCCACGGTTGGCAAGTTGGAACTGTGAGATTCACTACGTGCACCACTGGTATTTTGTGGAAAAGCACATGTAAGATTCTGCAACAGTCTCTGCTGATACTCCTGCATGCGTGCATCCCTTTCTATGGCAGGAATAATTTCTGCAAATTTACTTTTGTACCGGGGATCTAACAGTGTGGCAACCCAGTAGTCAGGATTATTTCTAATTCTCACAATTCGAGGGTCATGTTGCAGGTAGTGCAGCAAGAAGGCACTCATGTGTGTTGCGCATCCAGGAGCACCAAGTCCCTGTTGTGTTGGTGGCGAGGTAACAATCATGCTTCCTTCCTCTGTCCTCTCCCCCCAACCTCGCACAACAGAAATGTGATCAAGGTCTCCCTCATCTGATGAGTCTTCCATCAGTTCGTCCTCCACTTCTTCCTGGGCTCCTGCACCTTCCTCACTAGTTTGGCTGCTACCATGCGCCCTGGTAAAACCATCTCCCCCACCCTCACATGCCTGCCGCCTTGGTGCTGCCGACCGTCTGGACCTTGCAGATGTTAGCCCTTCCGCATACAACTCCTCCTCCTCTACTTCCTCCACCTCCTCTTGTGCCACCACCTGACTCCGAATTCTGTTTAACATGTGCTCCAGCATGTAAATCACCGGAATAGTCATGCTGATAATGGCATCGTCAGCACTAAACATCTTCGTCGCCATTTCAAAACTGTGCAGAAGGGTGCATAGGTCCCTGATCTGAGACCACTCCTCCAGCGTGATTTTCCCCACCTCTGAATCTCGTTGGCCCAGGCTATACGTCAGAACGTATTGCACCAGGGCTTGTCGGTGCTGCCACAGTCGCTGCAACATGTGCAGAGTTGAATTCCACCGGGTAGGCACATCGCATTTTAGCCGGTGAAGTGGCAGGCCCAACGACTTCTGTAGAGATGTAAGTCGCTGAGCTGCGGGATGCGAACGGCGGAAGTGAGCACACAGTGACCGTGCCCTCTGCAGAAGGCCATCTAGTCTGGGATAGTGGGCTAAAAATTGCTGGACAACCAGGTTCAACACGTGAGCCATACAAGGCATGTGTGTGACATTGCCCCGGCGAAGGGCCGCACCCAGGTTTGCAGCATTGTCGCACACGGCCTTCCCTGGTTTCAGGTCCAGTGGAGACAACCATTCATGAAATTGGTTCTCCAGAGCTGACCACAACTCCTCAGCTGTGTGACTCACATTTCCCAGACATTTCAATGTAAAAACCGCCTGATGACGTTGAGCCCTACTGCCAGCATAGTAAGGAGGTGTGCAGGATCCCTTCTGCGCAGTTAGAAAGCTTGTGGCATGACCAGACAGGCTTTGGGTGCAGGTGGAAGACCGAGAGGAGGTTGAGGAGGCAGAAGCAGTGGAGGAACTTTGACATAAAGAGGATTGACGCACAACTCGTGGGGACGGCAAGACTTGGACAGCAGCCCCTTGTCCTGCTGTCACCATAGTTACCCAGTGCCCAGTCAGCGACATGTAACGCCCCTGTCCATGCCTACTCGTCCAAGTGTCTGTGGTGAAATGCACCCTGTCACACACAGAGTTTCTCAAAGAAGCGGTGATGTTGTGTGCGACATGCTGGTGGAGCGCAGGCACACCTTTCTTTGAGAAGTAGTGCCGACTGGGCATCTGGTACTGGGGCACTGCGACGGACATAAGGTCTCGAAAATCCTCTGTGTCCACCAGGCGGAAAGGCAGCATTTCTGTAGCCAAGAGCTTGCAGATGGTGAAATTCAACCTCTTAGCTTTCTCATGGCTAGGAGGAAATGGTCTTTTACTTGTCCACATCTGAGGGACCGAGGGCTGGCTATTGTGCTTAGACGGGGTTGATAAGGGTGTCCCCGGCAAACTGCCGGTCTGTGAGGAAGATGCAGGCGGACATGTTAGGTTGCCTTGATCCAAAGGTGGTGCTATCGATGTCGGACAGCGCTCAAGACCAGCTGGTGTTACCACCTCCAAAGAAAATGATGACCTGCCAATCACGCTGGCTGTTGCGGGTAAAGAGGTGGCAGGTCTGCGCCCCAAAACAGGTGTGACTGCTGTCCCCCCAGTCACAGAGGATGAAGAGGCCGCGGATGCACAAGATATGGCAGACGGTGGTTGGCCCGGCCGGCTAGGCGGCATTGTAGCACACTGAGCTTCCCACTGCAACTTATGCTTCATGTCCATGTGCCGGTTCATGCATGAAGTACTCAAACTATGTATTTTTTGGCCTCTACTTAGCTTTTGCTGACAAATGTTACAGATAACACGAGTTGGGTCATCTTTATCGATCTGAAAAAATGCCCAGGCTATGCAAGGCTTAGCACCCATGCGACCTGAAGAGCCACCACGACTTGTGGTGAGAGGCAGAGTTGTGTTTGAGGATGCAGTTGTTGACGTGCTTCCAGTACTACGTCTCTGTCCAGGAAGGCGCAACCTGACCTCGTCGTCACTAGCATCTTCCTCCACCTCCTCTGCTGACCTCATCTCTTGGCTGACTGTGGGTTGACAGTAAGTGGGATCTCCGACCTCATCATCATCACCCTGTGCGTTATCACACCCGTCGTCCTCAGAGCCAACCTGTTCCTGCCCTGACAAAAAACTAAAGTTGTCGCTCCAATCAGGTATTTGAGTCTTATCATCGTCTTCCTCATTGTCTCCACCAACAGGAGTTACAGTTTGGGAATGAGGCTCTACATTATGGTCAGAACCTTCTGCGTCTGGTCCTGGATCCGACTCATAAAGATTCTGGGCATCAGTGCAGATCATTTCCTCGTCTGGATTCACAGAAGCGCTGGAGTCGACCTCTGATTCCCAGGCTATAGTATGAGTAAACAGCTCTGCAGACTCAACCATCTGTTCTACCTCATACTCAGATGGGCAGCTGGAGATTTGGGAGCTGTGAGGAAGCAAGTGCGATTTGGGTGACACCTTTGAGGACTGGAGTATTTGTGATGTTGAAGTTGATGTGGAGGAGAGCCCACTTAAAGGAGCACTTGATATCCGTTGAAGCACCTGCTGTTTTTGTGCCTCATCTGGAATTTGTAGCGATTGGCGTGGCCGTAAGAAAGGGATCTTATCACATTGTCCGCTAAAAGAAGTAGACATTTTAGTTTGGCTGGAAGATGGTCTTTCTTCTGCACCTACCCCACGGACACAACCTTTTTTCCCCTTCCCAACACGCCTATTCCCCTTTCCACCAGCAGCAGGCCTTTTTCCACTCATTTTGGTGGTTAACTAATTCACAACTCTGGAGTTGTTTGCACAAAAAAACAATGGATGGTAACCGAGCAGAGCTGAGTGGCCAAATTGTGGTATTAGGCCAAAACTATTGGCTGGGTTAGATGCAGAAAAAAATTATTTTTAATTTGCAACCTGATGGAGGTCAGTATAGATGGACTAATAGACCAAGTCCCACACACCGCTAGAAGCCCAAATATTTTTTCAGAGCTAGATGCAGAAATTTTTTTTATTCAATTTGCAACCTGATGGAGGTCAGTATAGATGGACTAATAGACCAAGTCCCACACACTGCTAGAAGCCCAAATATTTTTTCAGAGCTAGATGCAGAAAAAAATTATTTTTAATTTGCAACCTGATGGAGGTCAGTATACATGGACTAATAGACCAAGTCCCACACACCGCTAGAAGCCCAAATATTTTTTCAGAGCTAGATGCAGAAAAAAATTATATTCAATTTTCAACCTGCTGGAGGTCAGTATAGAAGGACTAATAGAACAAGTCCCACACACTGCTAGAAGCCCAAATATTTTTTCAGAGCTAAATGAAGAAAAAAATTATTTTTAATTTGCAACCTGATGGAGGTCAGTATAGATGGACTAATAGACCAAGTCCCACACACTGCTAGAAGCCCAAATATTTTTTCAGAGCTAGATGCAGAAAAAAAATATTTTTAATTTGCAACCTGATGGAGGTCAGTATAGATGGACTAATAGACCAAGTCCCACACACCGCTAGAAGCCCAAATATTTTTTCAGAGCTAGATGCAGAAATTTTTTTTATTCAATTTGCAACCTGATGGAGGTCAGTATAGATGGACTAATAGACCAAGTCCCACACACTGCTAGAAGCCCAAATATTTTTTCAGAGCTAGATGCAGAAAAAAATTATTTTTAATTTGCAACCTGATGGAGGTCAGTATAGATGGACTAATAGACCAAGTCCCACACACCGCTAGAAGCCCAAATATTTTTTCAGAGCTAGATGCAGAAAAAAATTATATTCAATTTGCAACCTGCTGGAGGTCAGTATAGAAGGACTAATAGAACAAGTCCCACACACTGCTAGAAGCCCAAATATTTTTTCAGAGCTAAATGAAGAAAAAAATTATTTTTAATTTGCAACCTGATGGAGGTCAGTATAGATGGACTAATAGACCAAGTCCCACACACTGCTAGAAGCCCAAATATTTTTTCAGAGCTAGATGAAGAAAAAATTTATTTTTAATTTGCAACCTGATGGAGGTCAGTATAGATGGACTAATAGACCAAGTCCCACACACTGCTAGAAGCCCAAATATTTTTTCAGAGCTAGATGCAGAAAAAAATTATTTTTAATTTGCAACCTGATGGAGGTCAGTATAGATGGACTAATAGACCAAGTCCCACACACCGCTAGAAGCCCAAATATTTTTTCAGAGCTAGATGCAGAAAAAAATTATATTCAATTTGCAACCTGCTGGAGGTCAGTATAGAAGGACTAATAGAACAAGTCCCACACACTGCTAGAAGCCCAAATATTTTTTCAGAGCTAAATGAAGAAAAAAATTATTTTTAATTTGCAACCTGATGGAGGTCAGTATAGATGGACTAATAGACCAAGTCCCACACACTGCTAGAAGCCCAAATATTTTTTCAGAGCTAGATGAAGAAAAAAATTATTTTTAATTTGCAACCTGATGGAGGTCAGTATAGATGGACTAATAGACCAAGTCCCACACACTGCTAGAAGCCCAAATATTTTTTCAGAGCTAGATGCAGAAAAAAATTATTTTTAATTTGCAACCTGATGGAGGTCAGTATAGATGGACTAATAGACCAAGTCCCACACACCGCTAGAAGCCCAAATATTTTTTCAGAGCTAGATGCAGAAAAAAATTATATTCAATTTGCAACCTGCTGGAGGTCAGTATAGAAGGACTAATAGAACAAGTCCCACACACTGCTAGAAGCCCAAATATTTTTTCAGAGCTAAATGAAGAAAAAAATTATTTTTAATTTGCAACCTGATGGAGGTCAGTATAGATGGACTAATAGACCAAGTCCCACACACTGCTAGAAGCCCAAATATTTTTTCAGAGCTAGATGCAGAAAAAAATTATTTTTAATTTGCAACCTGATGGAGGTCAGTATAGATGGACTAATAGACCAAGTCCCACACACCGCTAGAAGCCCAAATATTTTTTCAGAGCTAGATGCAGAAAATTTTTTTATTCAATTTGCAACCTGATGGAGGTCAGTATAGATGGACTAATAGACTAAGTCCCACACACTGCTAGAAGCCCAAATATTTTTTCAGAGCTAGATGCAGAAAAAAATTATTTTTAATTTGCAACCTGATGGAGGTCAGTATAGATGGACTAATAGACCAAGTCCCACACACCGCTAGAAGCCCAAATATTTTTTCAGAGCTAGATGCAGAAAAAAATTATATTCAATTTGCAACCTGCTGGAGGTCAGTATAGAAGGACTAATAGAACAAGTCCCACACACTGCTAGAAGCCCAAATATTTTTTCAGAGCTAAATGAAGAAAAAAATTATTTTTAATTTGCAACCTGATGGAGGTCAGTATAGATGGACTAATAGACCAAGTCCCACACACTGCTAGAAGCCCAAATATTTTTTCAGAGCTAGATGCAGAAAAATTTTTTATTCAATTTGCAACCTGATGGAGGTCAGTATAGATGGACTAATAGACCAAGTCCCACACACTGCTAGAAGCCCAAATATTTTTTCAGAGCTAGATGCAGAAAAAAATTATTTTTAATTTGCAACCTGATGGAGGTCAGTATAGATGGACTAATAGACCAAGTCCCACACACCGCTAGAAGCCCAAATATTTTTTCAGAGCTAGATGCAGAAATTTTTTTTATTCAATTTGCAACCTGATGGAGGTCAGTATAGATGGACTAATAGACCAAGTCCCACACACTGCTAGAAGCCCAAATATTTTTTCAGAGCTAGATGCAGAAAAAAATTATTTTTAATTTGCAACCTGATGGAGGTCAGTATAGATGGACTAATAGACCAAGTCCCACACACCGCTAGAAGCCCAAATATTTTTTCAGAGCTAGATGCAGAAAAAAATTATATTCAATTTGCAACCTGCTGGAGGTCAGTATAGAAGGACTAATAGAACAAGTCCCACACACTGATAGAAGCCCAAATATTTTTTCAGAGCTAAATGAAGAAAAAAATTATTTTTAATTTGCAACCTGATGGAGGTCAGTATAGATGGACTAATAGACCAAGTCCCACACACTGCTAGAAGCCCAAATATTTTTTCAGAGCTAGATGCAGAAAAAAATTATATTCAGTTTGCAACCTGATGGAGGTCAGTATAGATGGACTAATAGAATGATGCTATGCCCAAAAGATTTTACTTCACTAGGTGCAGTAAAAAAATTGGTATTCTATACACAGGTGGTATATCTTGCAACACAGATAGGCTACTCCACTGACTAACACACTCTGCAATAGGCCAAAAAGGATTAGCTTTGCTAGATTCAGCCAAATGCTGTGAAAAAATCTTGCACAGCACTGGCACAGACCTGCCTGGCAAAAACTGATAGGAACTCATGTAACCTAGTCCTGAAAAGGACTCCAATTACAATTAGTCTTTACTCCCACAATCTATCTATTTAAGAGCACAGACCTGCTTGATAAAAGTCGTAGGAAATGCTGTAACCTAGTCCTTAAAAGGACTGCAATCACAACTATTCCCTACTCCCAAGCTATCTGTATATTTGTGCGAAAATTGGCTTGAAATTAACAAGGTATAGCGCACACAGCAACAGCGGTGCCGTCTAACACGCAGCTGCAGCAGTGAGAAAATGGTGGCGACGGGGAAAATGGCTTGGTCTTATAGGGCAAGGACATGTGACATACACTGCCAATCACACATGCCCTTGCTTGTGTGAAAAAAGCACTTCGCTCCGTGTGTGCGCTGCTGATAGGCTGACAGATTGCACCTCCCCACTGCAAATGCGGGAAAGAGAAAAAAAAATGGAGATCTTCATTGTTCCTGCAGAGATCCATCCCCTGCCCCTCCCCCCGCCCCGCTGTACACTCAAACTGCGTATTAACATTAATTTTCATCATTACTGAGAAAAAATCCAGTTATGATTTTGGTGCACGAACAGTTATCGAACATAACCTCGAACAGCCGAATTTTTCTCAAATTGTTCGTGTTCGCCGACCGGCTCGAACACCGCCCAAAACAGCTCGAATTTGAGATTGGCGAACAGTTCGAGTAGAACAACGCTCATCTCTAGTCAGGGCAGGAACAGGTTGGCTCTGAGGACGACGGGTGTGATAACGCACAGGGTGATGATGATGAGGTTGGAGATCCCACTTACTGTCAACCCACAGTCAGCCAAGAGATGAGGTCATCAGAGGAGGTGGAGGAAGATGCTAGTGATGACGAGGTCAGGTTGCGCCTTCCTGGACAGAGACGTAGTACTGGAAGCACGTCAACAACTGCATCCTCAAACACAACTCTGCCTCTCACCACAAGTCGTGGTGGCTCTTCAGGTCGCATGGGTGCTAAGCTTTGCATAGCCTGGGCATTTTTTCAGATCGATAAAGATGACCCAACTCGTGTTATCTGTAACATTTGTCAGCAAAAGCTAAGTAGAGGCCAAAAAATACATAGTTTGAGTACTTCATGCATGAACCGGCACATGGACATGAAGCATAAGTTGCAGTGGGAAGCTCAGTGTGCTACAATGCGGCCTAGCCGGCCGGGCCAACCACCGTCTGCCATATCTTGTGCATCCGCGGCCTCTTCATCCTCTGTGACTGGGGGGACAGCAGTCACACCTGTTTTGGGGCGCAGACCTGCCACCTCTTTACCCGCAACAGCCTGCGTGATTGGCAGGTCATCATTTTCTTTGGAGGTGGTAACACCAGCTGGTGTTGAGCGCTGTCCGACATCGATAGCACCACCTTTGGATCAAGGCAACCTAACATGTCCGCCTGCATCTTCCTCACAGGCCGGCAGTTTGCCGGGGACACCCTTATCAACCCCGTCTAAGCACAATAGCCAGCCCTCGGTCCCTCAGATGTGGACAAGTAAAAGACCATTTCCTCCTAGCCATGAGAAAGCTAAGAGGTTGAATTTCACCATCTGCAAGCTCTTGGCTACAGAAATGCTGCCTTTCCGCCTGGTGGACACAGAGGATTTTCGAGACCTTATGTCCGTCGCAGTGCCCCAGTACCAGATGCCCAGTCGGCACTACTTCTCAAAGAAAGGTGTGCCTGCGCTCCACCAGCATGTCGCACACAACATCACCGCTTCTTTGAGAAACTCTGTGTGTGACAGGGTGCATTTCACCACAGACACTTGGACGAGTAGGCATGGACAGGGGCGTTACATGTCGCTGACTGGGCACTGGGTAACTATGGTGACAGCAGGACAAGGGGCTGCTGTCCAAGTCTTGCCGTCCCCACGAGTTGTGCGTCAATCCTCTTTATGTCAAAGTTCCTCCACTGCTTCTGCCTCCTCAACCTCCTCTCGGTCTTCTACCTGCACCCAAAGCCTGTCTGGTCATGCCACAAGCTTTCTAACTGCGCAGAAGGGATCCTGCACACCTCCTTACTATGCTGGCAGTTGGGCTCAAAGTCATCAGGCGGTTTTTACATTGAAATGTCTGGGAAATGTGAGTCACACAGCTGAGGAGTTGTGGTCAGCTCTGGAGAACCAATTTCATGAATGGTTGTCTCCACTGGACCTGAAACCAGGGAAGGCCGTGTGCGACAATGCTGCAAACCTGGGTGCGGCACTTCGCCGGGGCAATGTCACACACGTGCCTTGTATGGCTCACGTGTTGAACCTGGTTGTCCAGCAATTTTTAGCCCACTATCCCAGACTAGATGGCCTTCTGCAGAGGGCACGGTCGCTGTGTGCTCACTTCCGCCGTTCGCATCCCGCAGCTCAGCGACTTACATCTCTACAGAAGTCGTTGGGCCTGCCACTTCACCGGCTAAAATGCGATGTGCCTACCCAGTGGAATTCAACTCTGCACATGTTGCAGCGACTGTGGCAGCACCGACAAGCCCTGGTGCAATACGTTCTGACGTATAGCCTGGGCCAACGAGATTCAGAGGTGGGGAAAATCACGCTGGAGGAGTGGTCTCAGATCAGGGACCTATGCACCCTTCTGCACAGTTTTGAAATGGCGACGAAGATGTTTAGTGCTGACGATGCCATTATCAGCATGACTATTCCGGTGATTTACATGCTGGAGCACATGTTAAACAGAATTCGGAGTCAGGTGGTGGCACAAGAGGAGGTGGAGGAAGTAGAGGAGGAGGAGTTGTATGCTGAAGGGCTAACATCTGCAAGGTCCAGACGGTCGGCAGCACCAAGGCGGCAGGCATGTGAGGGTGGGGGAGATGGTTTTACCAGGGCGCATGGTAGCAGCCAAACTAGTGAGGAAGGTGCAGGAGCCCAGGAAGAAGTGGAGGACGAACTGATGGAAGACTCATCAGATGAGGGAGACCTTGATCACATTTCTGTTGTGCGAGGTTGGGGGGAGAGGACAGAGGAAGGAAGCATGATTGTTACCTCGCCACCAACACAACAGGGACTTGGTGCTCCTGGATGCGCAACACACATGAGTGCCTTCTTGCTGCACTACCTGCAACATGACCCTCGAATTGTGAGAATTAGAAATAATCCTGACTACTGGGTTGCCACACTGTTAGATCCCCGGTACAAAAGTAAATTTGCAGAAATTATTCCTGCCATAGAAAGGGATGCACGCATGCAGGAGTATCAGCAGAGACTGTTGCAGAATCTTACATGTGCTTTTCCACAAAATACCAGTGGTGCACGTAGTGAATCTCACAGTTCCAACTTGCCAACCGTGGGACCGTCAAGTGTTCAGCACTCAAACTGTAACAGAACCACAGTATCTGCTGGAAACATCAATTTTGCGGAATCATTTCACCACTTTTTTAGCCCATCCTTTGCAAGGCCACAGGAGACAAGAAGTCTGACACATAGTCAACTCCTAGAGACGATGGTACAGGAGTATCTCCAAGTAAACATTGAAGCCACGACTGTGTCACTGGACCCTTGCTCTTTTTGGGCTTCCAATCTGGATAAATGGCCGGAGCTAGCCACTTACGCCTTGGAGATCTTTTCATGCCCCGCAGCCAGCGTTCTGTCTGAACGTGTGTTCAGCGCTGCTGGTGGTGTGCTGACAGATAAGCGCACGCGGCTCTCCACTGATAATGTAGACAGACTCACGTTCATAAAGATGAACAAATCATGGATCCGAAACGACTTTTCTACCCCTGTGTCATCCTGGGGAGAGTAAAAGCTTGATGATTGGTTAAAATCACCCTACCAACCGTTTTAAGCTTTCAAATTACTAATCATGTTTATCTGTATCTTGACTGGAAAATAATTTGGGCTTTGTAGCAGTGTGCAGCACTGATCCTATTAGGCCATCTATACTAAAGCTTCACCAGATTTAAAATTACTAATCATGTTTATCTGTATCTTGACTGGAAAATAATTTGGGCTTTGTAGCAGTGTGCAGCACTGATCCTATTAGGCCATCTATACTAAAGCTTCACCAGATTTAAAATTAATAATAATTTTTAGCTGCATCTAGCCCGGAAAATAATTTTGGGGCTCCGAGATGCGCAAGACACATAAGTGCCTTCTTGCTGCACTACCTGCAGCATGACCCTCATATTGTCAGAATTCGAAGTAATCATGACTACTGGGTTGCCACACTCTTAGATCCCCCAAACTTTTCGATCAACCTTTTCATTTTAATAAAGACCAAAAAAATGGTCATTTTTGAAATTATAAGCATTAGCAGGTTGTTAGAAACTGAAATCAAACAGTTTTCAACTCAAAACTTTATTCTAGGTGATGTTACATTTTCACATAGGACCCCTTGTTCGAAAGGAGCTTCTGAACTCTCTCGTCCATTGAATTTGTCAGGTTTTGGATGGTTTCTGCTTCAATTGTTTTGCATGAGGACAGAATACCCTCCCAGAGCTGTTGCTTAGATGTGAACTGCCTCCCGCCATCATAGACACTCCTTTTAATGATGCTCCAAAGGTTCTGAATGGGGTAGAGGTCAGGGGAGCATGGGGGTCACACCATAAGTTTGTCCCCTTTTATGCCCATATCAGCCAGAGATGCAGATGTTTTATGTGCAGCATGAGATGGTGCATTATCATGCAGAAAAATGATCTTGCTGTGAAATACACGGTTCTTCTTCTTGAACCATGGCAGGAAGTGCTGTTTGAGAAAATCCACATACATTATGGAGTTCATCTTTAGCGCCTTCAGGGATCCTAAAGGGGCTGACAATCTCTCTCCCCATGATTCCAGCCCAAAACATTACTCCACCTCCTCCTTGTTGGCGCTGTAGCCGTGTTTGCGTGGGGTGTCCATCAACCAGCCATCCTCCACTCCATCCATCTGGACCATCGAGCGCTGCACGGCACTCATCCGTGAACAAAACAGTTTTGAAATCAGTCTTCATGTAATGTTTGGCCCACTGGAGCCGTTTCTGCTTGTGTGAAGTGGATAGAGGAGGTCGACAGGATGGCGTATGCACAGCTGCAAACCTCTGAAGGACCCTGCATCTTGTTGTTCGGGGGACGTTGGAGGCACAAGCAGCTTCAAAAACTTGTCTGCTGCTATGACAAGGCTTTTTTGCCGCTGCTCTTTCAACCTGACGTAATTGCCTGTAGGAAAGAGTCCTCAATTTGCCCTTATCAGCACGCACACGTGTGTACTGTGAATCAGCTACATACTTCTTGATTGCCAAGACACTTCATCCTGATCATCGCACAATGTTGATTGTAGTCATGCCTTGACCTAAACACTCCACAATTTGTTGCTTCTCAGCAGCCGACACATCCTTTTTCTTTCCCATTTTGGCAGAAAATGTAGGCTGCTTAATAATGTGAGAGAGCCTTCTTAAGTAGTCTTGCCTTTCATTGGACACACCTGCCAAACTAATTAGCACAGGTGTCTGCAATTGCTTACAGTGATATAAAGAGCCCTGACACACATCACCATCAATGAGTTTAACTGACAAACAAACAAATTCTTCCCTTATCACTCCTAAACACTTTTTGCATAATAATTTGGAACGCAGTGTACATGTGCTTTTCCACAAAACACCAGTGGTTCACGTAGTGAATCTTACAGTTCTAACTTGCCAACCGTGGTCTGTATGGAATTGTTCAATAAAGGGCCCAAAATTAAGATAACATAGATGGGAGAGGTCTCTATGAATAGTAATTCCTAAGTATTTGATACCCTGTGAGGGCCAGGCAAAGGGAAAGTTGGACTGCATGGAATCCTATATGGATTTGGGGAGGGAGACATCGAGGGCCTCAGACTTCGCTGCATTGATTTTAAAATTTTACCATGTAACAAAGTGATCTATTTCAGCCATAACAGCATGGATGGATATATGTGATTGAGTGATATATACAAGGACATCATCAGCAAATAGAGAGCACTTGTACTCGGTGCCTCCCACCTCAATCCACCTAATATTGGGGTTATGGCGAATTGATGAGAGCAGGTGCTCCGTCACTAGGATGTATAAGAGAGGGGACAGAGGACATCCCTGCCTTGTCCCATTGGTGATTGTGAAAGGTGATGAAAATGTTCTGACGCACCCCCTGGGCCTTGGGACACCCGGAGCCGGACCCTTTTTGGTGGATGCTGGTGGTTGTAGTCTTCGTGGCGGCGACCCGGTTCCGTGGCTCAGGGCGGTCAAACCAGTGGCGGAACTATTTATGTGGTTTTGATGTTTAAATGTCCGACTACGCCACCCGTGGATTGCGGTCAGAGTGAACCGCCGCTACAGGGCAGACCGCTGATGCTGGTGTTGTGGGTGCAGCAGAGCGTAGCATAACTCCCCACGGGAGGAGTATAGCCTCAGGGCAGTGTATGCGGAGGATGGGGGTGATGGTGCAGGGCAGCAGCAGTAACGACACGGAGTCAGTGATGCAGTCCAGGGCCTTTACTCACAGTTCTAATTATCCAGACCACTTCTGCAGGTAATGGCTGCCCACGTCGTACTGTGCTCACCAGGTGAGGGGCTCAGACAACTCCCAGATAACTTTGGAGCACTTCACAGGACCCCCTTTGTGTGTCCTTTGTCTGGACTTTCTTACCAACACTTCTGTCCGGCTGCCTCGGGCCTCCTCTTGGTAAACTTGGCGCCAGTTTCCCTGACCCTATGTGGTGCCTTCCTAGCGGGTGTAGCGAGGGGCTGCGCCACATAAAATGTCAGAGCCTCCGGTTTCTAGCTGAGGGTTGTTTCCTGCCTCCACTAGTTCGGGGACCGGTCTCCCCCTTTGGCCTGACCCCTCCACGCAGGTGGATTCGGACGTGCGGTGGCGACTCGCCCGTCCGCACCCCTGGGATCCCTTCATTCCTCGTTCCTGGAGCCTTCTCCGCTCCTCTTCCTTCCTTCTCCCTCTTCCAGGCCTGGGCCTCTGTTACTAGGCCCGCCTCCGGAGCAGAGCTCATGCAGAGCCCCTGCTCCCTGACACTTCTGCTCAGACTTCTCTGCACTGAACTAAGATGGTGCCCACCTTTTATACTCCCTTCTCAATGCACCCAGGAACTGCTTCCTCCCTGCTCCTGCACTACAGGGTTCCCCTTCCTCAGTGTTCCCTCCCCCCACTCCAGCCAGGGACAGGGACTGTCGTGCCCATCTCAGGGGCACATTGGTCGCCCTGCCCCACGGCAATGTGGTGTAATGCATGCAGGTGTCGGGTCCTGATCCACACTCCATCCTTACCTGAGAGTGAGATATCACACCTCTGGGTGAGGTGCAATACGTCTGTAGCAACCGAGCCCTCAGGGTGCTACAGTTCCATTTATCTTCAGCCTAGGTGACGTATTGTGATACAGGGCCGTGATTTTGGCTATAAAAGGGTCCCCTAGACCCCTACCCCAAGCTTTTTAAGAGAATCATATATGGCGTGCCAGGAGACTCTATGGAATGCTTTCTCAGCATCCAACGAGAGTATCTAATTACAAATTTTTAACTGCATCTAGCCCAGGAAATACTTTGTGCCTAGTAGCAGTGTCTGCTAGTCAGCGGATTATCCCGGCTGTTAAGCAAGCTACACCACCTGTAGTTTAGACACTTAATTTTTTCAAAGGAAATGCTTCGGGACCATGGGATACTTAGTGAAGAGCATCAGGAGGCACCCCAAGGCTTAGGGGCTGGGACTGGCAGTAGGATGCCTTGCTGTGGACAGCCGAGCTCGATCCTTATAAAAGCTTTTTAACTGCAGCAGCTTTAGTGGACGCTACTGGAGCTGGAATTACGCGGCTGCTGGCATGAGACTTGCCCTCCAATAGATCCTTGTAAATGGATTTAAAGTGTATTCATTCAAATTAGACAGACAATTTAAATTAAAAAGCTTAGAGCTGCCTCCACCACAGGGGGGCTCGCTCGACCCACCAGCGGAGAGGCACCAGTATTGGGAGAGGGGGGCTGGCCATCAGGGTTCACCGCGGCTCTGGCACAAACCCGGCGACACGGAGGTGGCACGGGCAGGAGCGGACTGGCCGTGTCGGCTTCTCACTTTTTGGATTTTAGAAGGGCATGACATGCCTATATCTGTGTCTCCCCCTCCTTTTACTCCTCCACCTCTTTTATTTTCGCATGACTATATGTACTTGTCACTTTTCCATGTGTTAGTTATGTCTTCTGAGCAGTTTGTCAGCTTTTGGACACCTTTGAAGGTGTTTTCTATGTGTTTCTATGTGTTTTTGTTTGCCTGCCATTGGTTTTAACGGTGTTCGAAGGTGTTTGACGAACAGTTCGACGAACAGTTCGGCGAACACACGGGTGTTCGACGAACCGAACCGAACTCGAACACTACGGGGGTGGCTCAACACTAGTCTTAATGCCCCTTGGAAGAGTGGTGGAGGTCGCAGTGGAAAAAATAGACAATGTCAATGCCCCTTGGAAGAGTGGTGGAGGTTAGAGTGGAATAAAAAGACAATACCAGTGCTCCTTGGAAGAGCTGTGGAGTACAGAGTGGTTTAAATTGACGGTTTTAATGCCCGTTGAAAGAGACGTGGAGGTCACAGTGGATTAAAAAGACAATATCAATGCCCATTGGAAGAGTGGTGGAGGTCGCAGTGGATTAAAAAGACAATATCAATGCCCCTTGGAAGAGTTGTGGAGGTTACAGTTGAATAAAAAGACAATATCAATGCCCCTTGAAAGAGTGATGGAGGTTACAGTGGAATAAAAAGACAATATCAATGCCCCTTGGAACAGTGGTGGAGGTTACAGTTAAATAAAAAGACAATATCAATGCCCCGTGGTAGAGATGTGGAAGTCACAATAGCTTAACTAGACGGTTTTAATGACCTTGGAAGAGTGGTGGAGGTCACAGTGGATTAAAAAGACAATATCAATGAGCCTTGGAAGAGTGGTGGAGGTCGCAGTGGAATAAAAAGACATTATCAATGACCCTTGGAAGAGTGGTGGAGGTCGCAGTGGAATAAAAAGACAATATCAATGCCCCTTGGACGAGTGGTGGAGGTTACAGTGGAATAAAAAGACAATGTAAATGCCCCGTGGAAGAGACGTGGAGGTCACAGTAGCTTAACAAGATGGTTTTTATGCCTCTTGGAGGACTGGTGGAGGTCGCAGTGGAATAAAAAGACAATATCAATGCCCCTTGGAAGAGTGGTGGAGGTTACAGTGGAAAAAAAAGACAATAATAATGCCCCTTGGAAGAGCTGTGGAGTTCAGAGTGGTTTAACCAGATGGTTTTAATGCCCCTTGGAAGAGAAGTCGACGTCACAGTAGCATAACAAGACGGTTTTAATGCCCCTTGGAAGAGTGGTGGAGTTCGCAGTGGATTAAAAAGACAATATGAATGCCCCTTGGAAGAGTGGTGGAGGTCGAAGTGGAATAAAAAGACAATATCAATGCCCCTTGGAAGAGTTGTGGAGGTTACAGTAGAATAAAAACACAATATCAATGCCCCTTGGAAGAGTGATGGAGGTTACAGTGGAATAAAAAGACAATATCAATGCCCCTTGGAACAGTGGTGGAGGTTACAGTTAAATAAAAAGACAATATCAATGCCCCGTGGTAGAGATGTGGAGGTCACAATAGCTTAACAAGACGGTTTTAATGCCCTTTGGAAGAGTGGTGGAGGTCGCAGTGGATTAAAAAGACAATATCAATGAGCCTTGGAAGAGTGGTGGAGGTCGCAGTGGAATAAAAAGACATTATCAATGCCCCTTGGAAGAGTCGTGGAGGTCGCAGTGGAATAAAAAGACAATATCAATGCCCCTTGGACGAGTGGTGGAGGTTACAGTGGAATAAAAAGACAATTTAAATGCCCAGTGGAAGAGACTTGGAGGTCACAGTAGCTTAACAAGATGGTTGTAATGCCTCTTGGAGGACTGGTGGAGGTCGCAGTGGAATAAAAAGACAATATCAATGCCCCTTGGAAGAGTGGTGGAGGTTACAGTGGAATAAAAAGACAATAATAATGCCCATTGGAAGAGCTGTGGAGTTCAGAGTGGTTTAACCAGATGGTTTTAATGCCCCTTGGAAGAGAAGTCGACGTCACAGTAACATAACAAGACGGTTTTAATGCCCCTTGGAAGAGTGGTGGAGTTCGCAGTGGATTAAAAAGACAATATCAATGCCCCTTGGAAGAGTTTTGGAGGTCGCAGTGGAATTACAAGACAATATCAATGCCCCGTCGAAGAGATGTTGAGGTCACTGTAGCTTAACAATATAGTTTTAATGCCCCTTGGAAGATTGGTGGAGGTAGCAGTGGAATAAAAAGACAATGTCAATGCACCTTGGAAGAGTGGTGGTGGTTAGAGTGGAATAAAAGACAATACAAATGCCCCTTGGAAGAGCTGTGGAGTTCAGAGTGGTTTAACCAGATGGTTTTAATGCCCCTTGGAAGAGAAGTCGACGTGACAGTAGCATAACAAGACAGTTTTAATGCCCCTTGGAAGAGTGGTGGAGGTCGCAGTGGAAAAAATAGACAATGTCAATGCCCCTTGGAAGAGTGGTGGAGGTTAGAGTGGAATAAAAAGACAATACCAGTGCTCCTTGGAAGAGCTGTGGAGTACAGAGTGGTTTAAATTGACGGTTTTAATGCCCCATGGAAGAGACGTGGAGGTCACAGTGGATTAAAAAGACAATATCAATGCCCATTGGAAGAGTGGTGGAGGTCGCAGTGGATTAAAAAGACAATACCAATGACCTTGGAAGAGTGGTGGAGGTTGCAGTGGAATAAAAAGACAATATCAATGCCCCGTGGAAGGGACGTGGATGTCACAGTAGCTTCACAAGACGGTATTAATGCCCCTTGGAAGAGTGTTGGAGGTCGCAGTTGATTAAAAAGACAATATCAATGCCCCTTGGAAGAGTGGTGAATGTTACAGTCGAATAAAAAGACAATATCAATGCCTCTTGTAAGAGGCGTGGAGTTCAGAGTGTTTAACCAGACGGTTTTAATGCCCCTTGGAAGAGACGAGGAGGTAGCAGTAGCTTAACAAGACTGTTTTAAAGCTCCTTGGAAGAGTGGTGGAGATCATTCTGGATTTAAAAGACAATATCAATACCCCTTAGAAGAGTGGTGGAGGTCGCAGTGGAATAAAAAGACAATATCAATGCCCCTTGGAAGATTGGTGGAGGTTACAGTGGAATAAAAAGACAATATCAATGCCCCTTGGAAGAGTGGTGGAGGTCGCAGTGGAATAAAAAGACAATATCAATGCCCCTTGGAAGAGTTGTGGAGGTTACAGTAGAATAAAAAGACAATATCAATGCCCCTTGGAACAGTGGTGGAGGTTACAGTTAAATAAAAAGACAATATCAATGCCCCGTGGTAGAGATGTGGAGGTCACAATAGCTTAACAAGACGGTTTTAATGCCCTTTGGAAGAGTGGTGGAGGTCGCAGTGGATTAAAAAGACAATATCAATGAGCCTTGGAAGAGTGGTGGAGGTCGCAGTGGAATAAAAAGACATTATCAATGCCCCTTGGAAGAGTCGTGGAGGTCGCAGTGGAATAAAAAGACAATATCAATGCCCCTTGGACGAGTGGTGGAGGTTACAGTGGAATAAAAAGACAATTTAAATGCCCAGTGGAAGAGACGTGGAGGTCACAGTAGCCTAACAAGATGGTTTTAATGCCTCTTGGAGGACTGGTGGAGGTCGCAGTGGAATAAAAAGACAATATCAATGCCTCTTGGAAGAGTGGTGGAGGCTACAGTGGAATAAAAAGACAAAAATAATGCCCATTGGAAGAGCTGTGGAGTTCAGAGTGGTTTAACCAGATGGTTTTAATGCCCCTTGGAAGAGAAGTCGACGTCACAGTAGCATAACAAGACGGTTTTAATGCCCCTTGGAAGAGAAGTCGACGTCACAGTAGCATAACAAGACGGTTTTAATGCCCCTTGGAAGAGTGGTGGAGTTCGCAGTGGATTAAAAAGACAATATCAATGCCCCTTGGAAGAGTTTTGGAGGTCGCAGTGGAATTAAAAGACAATATCAATGCCCCTTCGAAGAGATGTTAAGGTCACTGTAGCTTAACAATATGGTTTTAATGCCCCTTGGAAGAGGGGTGGAGGTCGCAGTGGAATAAAAAGACAATGTCAATGCACCTTGGAAGAGTGGTGGAGGTTAGAGTGGAATAAAAGACAATACAAATGCCCCTTGGAAGAGCTGTGGAGTTCAGAGTGGTTTAACCAGATGGTTTTAATGCCCCTTGGAAGAGAAGTCGACGTGACAGTAGCATAACAAGACAGTTTTAATGCCCCTTGGAAGAGTGGTGGAGGTCGCAGTGGAAAAAATAGACAATGTCAATGCCCCTTGGAAGAGTGGTGGAGGTTAGAGTGGAATAAAAAGACAATACCAGTGCTCCTTGGAAGAGCTGTGGAGTACAGAGTGGTTTAAATTGACGGTTTTAATGCCCCATGGAAGAGACGTGGAGGTCACAGTGGATTAAAAAGACAATATCAATGCCCATTGGAAGAGTGGTGGAGGTCGCAGTGGATTAAAAAGACAATACCAATGACCTTGGAAGAGTGGTGGAGGTTGCAGTGGAATAAAAAGACAATATCAATGCCCCGTGGAAGGGACGTGGATGTCACAGTAGCTTCACAAGACGGTATTAATGCCCCTTGGAAGAGTGTTGGAGGTCGCAGTTGATTAAAAAGACAATATCAATGCCCCTTGGAAGAGTGGTGAATGTTACAGTCGAATAAAAAGACAATATCAATGCCTCTTGTAAGAGGCGTGGAGTTCAGAGTGTTTAACCAGACGGTTTTAATGCCCCTTGGAAGAGACGAGGAGGTAGCAGTAGCTTAACAAGACTGTTTTAAAGCTCCTTGGAAGAGTGGTGGAGATCATTCTGGATTTAAAAGACAATATCAATACCCCTTAGAAGAGTGGTGGAGGTCGCAGTGGAATAAAAAGACAATATCAATGCCCCTTGGAAGATTGGTGGAGGTTACAGTGGAATAAAAAGACAATATCAATGCCCCTTGGAAGAGTGGTGGAGGTCGCAGTGGAATAAAAAGACAATATCAATGCCCCTTGGAAGAGTTGTGGAGGTTACAGTAGAATAAAAAGACAATATCAATGCCCCTTGGAACAGTGGTGGAGGTTACAGTTAAATAAAAAGACAATATCAATGCCCCGTGGTAGAGATGTGGAGGTCACAATAGCTTAACAAGACGGTTTTAATGCCCTTTGGAAGAGTGGTGGAGGTCGCAGTGGATTAAAAAGACAATATCAATGAGCCTTGGAAGAGTGGTGGAGGTCGCAGTGGAATAAAAAGACATTATCAATGCCCCTTGGAAGAGTCGTGGAGGTTGCAGTGGAATAAAAAGACAATATCAATGCCCCTTGGACGAGTGGTGGAGGTTACAGTGGAATAAAAAGACAATTTAAATGCCCAGTGGAAGAGACGTGGAGGTCACAGTAGCCTAACAAGATGGTTTTAATGCCTCTTGGAGGACTGGTGGAGGTCGCAGTGGAATAAAAAGACAATATCAATGCCTCTTGGAAGAGTGGTGGAGGCTACAGTGGAATAAAAAGACAAAAATAATGCCCATTGGAAGAGCTGTGGAGTTCAGAGTGGTTTAACCAGATGGTTTTAATGCCCCTTGGAAGAGAAGTCGACGTCACAGTAGCATAACAAGACGGTTTTAATGCCCCTTGGAAGAGAAGTCGACGTCACAGTAGCATAACAAGACGGTTTTAATGCCCCTTGGAAGAGTGGTGGAGTTCGCAGTGGATTAAAAAGACAATATCAATGCCCCTTGGAAGAGTTTTGGAGGTCGCAGTGGAATTAAAAGACAATATCAATGCCCCTTCGAAGAGATGTTAAGGTCACTGTAGCTTAACAATATGGTTTTAATGCCCCTTGGAAGAGGGGTGGAGGTCGCAGTGGAATAAAAAGACAATGTCAATGCACCTTGGAAGAGTGGTGGAGGTTAGAGTGGAATAAAAGACAATACAAATGCCCCTTGGAAGAGCTGTGGAGTTCAGAGTGGTTTAACCAGATGGTTTTAATGCCCCTTGGAAGAGAAGTCGACGTGACAGTAGCATAACAAGACAGTTTTAATGCCCCTTGGAAGAGTGGTGGAGGTTGCAGTGGAAAAAATAGACAATGTCAATGCCCCTTGGAAGAGTGGTGGAGGTTAGAGTGGAATAAAAAGACAATACCAGTGCTCCTTGGAAGAGCTGTGGAGTACAGAGTGGTTTAAATTGACGGTTTTAATGCCCCTTGGAAGAGACGTGGAGGTCACAGTGGATTAAAAAGACAATACCAATGACCCTTGGAAGAGTGGTGGAGGTCGCAGTGGATTAAAAAGACAATACCAATGACCCTTGGAAGAGTGGTGGAGGTTGCAGTGGAATAAAAAGACAATATCAATGCCCCGTGGAAGGGACGTGGATGTCACAGTAGCTTCACAAGACGGTTTTAATGCCCCTTGGAAGAGTGTTGGAGGTCGCAGTTGATTAAAAAGACAATATCAATGCCCCTTGGAAGAGTGGTGGATGTTACAGTCGAATATAAAGACAATATCAATGCCTCTTGTAAGAGGCGTGGAGTTCAGAGTGTTTAACCAGACGGTTTTAATGCCCCTTGGAAGAGACGAGGAGGTAGCAGTAGCTTAACAAGACTGTTTTAATGCTCCTTGGAAGAGTGGTGGAGATCATTGTGGATTTAAAAGACAATATCAATACCCCTTAGAAGAGTGGTGAAGGTCGCAGTGGAATAAAAAGACAATATCAATGCCCCTTGGAAGATTGGTGGAGGTTACAGTGGAATAAAAAGACAATACCAATGCCCCTTGGAAGAGTGGTGGAGGTTACAGTGGAATAAAAAGACAATATCAATGCACTGTGTAAGAAACTTGAATGTCACATTAGCTTAACAAGACGGTTTTAATGCCACTTGGAAGAGTCGTGGACGTATCAGAGGAATAAAAAGACAATATCAATGCACTTGGCAGAGTGCAGAAGGTTACAATGGAATAAAAAGACATTGTCAATGCCCCTTGGAAGAGCTGTAGACTCAGAGCGGTTTAACCACCCGGTTTTAATGCCCCTTGGAAGAGACTTGGAGGTCAAAGTAGCTTAACAAGACGGTTTTAATGCCCCTTGGAAGAGTGGTGGAGGTCGCAATGGAATAAAAAGACAATATCAATGCCCCGTGGAAGGAACGTTGAGGTCACAGTAGCATAACAAGACTATTTTAATGCCCATTGGAAGAGTGGTGGAGGTCGCAGTGGATTAAAAAGACAATATCAATGCCCCTTAGAAGAGTGGTGGAGGTTACAGTGGAATAAAAAACAATATCAAAGCCCCTTGCAAGAGCTGTGGAGTTGAGAGTGGTTTAAATTGACGGTTTCAATGCCCATTGAATGAGACGTGGAGGTCACAGTAGATTAACAAGACTGTTTCAATGCCCCTTGGAAGAATGGTGGAGGTTGCAGTGGATTAAAAAGACAATATCAATGCCCCTTAGAAGAGAGGTGGAAGTCACCGTGGAAAAAAAAGACAATATCAATACCCCTTGGAAGAGTGGTGGAGGATACAGTGGAATAAAAAGACAATATCAATGCCCGGTGGAATAGACATGGACGTTACAGTAGCTAAACAAGATGTTTTTAATGCACCTTGGGAGAGTGGTGGAAGTCGTAGTGGAATAAAAAGACAATAGCAATGCCCCTTGAAAGAGTGCTGTAGGTTACAGTGGAGTAAAAAGACAATATCAATGCCTCTTGCAAGACCTGTGGGGTTCAGAGTGGTTTAAATTGACGGTTTTAATGCACCTTGGAAGAGACGTGGAGGTCACAGTAAGTTAACAATACGGTTTTAATGCCGCTTGGAACAGTGGTGGAGGTCGCAGTGGATTAAAAAGACAATATCAATGCCCTTTGGAAGAGTGGTTAAGGTCGCAGTGGAATAAAAAGACAAAATCATTGCCCCTTGGAAGAGTGGTGGAGGTTATAGTGGAAAAGAACGACAATATCAATGCACCTTGGAAGAGCTGTGGAGTTCAGAGTGGTTTAACCAGACAGTTTTAAAGCCCCTTGGAAGAGTGGTGGAGGTCACAGTTAATAAAAAAGACAATATCAATGACCCTTGGAAGAGTGGTGTAGGTCACAGTGGAATAAAAAGACAAAATCAATGCCCCTATGAAGAGTGGTGTAGGTTACAGTGGAATAAAAAGACAATATCAATGCCCCTTGGTAGAGTGGTGGAGGTCGTAGTGGAATAAAAAGACAATATCAATGCACCGTGGAATTGAGGTGGATGTCAAAGTAGGTTAACAAGATGGGTTTCTTGCCCCTTTGAAGAGTGGTGGAGGTCGCAGTTGATTAAGAAGACAATATAAATGCCCCTTGTAAGATTGGTGGAGGTCGCAGTGGAAAAAAAGACAATATCAATGCCCCTTGGAAGAGTAGCGGAGGTCGCAGTGTAATAAAAAGACAAAATCAATGCCCCTTGAAGAGTGGTGTAGGTTACAGTGGAATAAAAAGACAATATCAATGCCCCTTGGTAGAGTGGTGGAGGTCGCAGTGGAATAAAAAGACAATATCAATGCACCGTGGAATTGACGTGGATGTCAAAGTAGGTTAACAAGACGGTTTTCATGCCCCTTTGAAGAGTGCTGGAGGTCGCAGTTGATTAAGAAGACAATATAAATGCCCCTTGTAAGATTGGTGGAGGTCGCAGTGGAAAAAAAGACAATATCAATGCCCCTTGGAAGAGTAGCAGAGGTCGCAGTGGAATAAAAAGACAATATCAATGCCCCGTGGAAGAGAAGTGGAGGTCACAGTAGCTTAACAAGATGGTTTTAATGCCCTTTGGAAGAGTGGTGGAGGTCGCAGTGGATTAAAAAGACAATATCAATGCCCTTTGGAAGAGTGGTGGAGGTCGCAGTGGAATAAAAATACAATATCAATGCCCCTTGGTTGAGTGGTGGAGGTTACAGTGGAATTTAAAGACAATATCAATGCCCCGTGGAAGAGATGTGGAGGTCACTGTAGCTTAACAAGACAGTTTTAATACCCCTTGGAAGAATGGTGGAGATCGCGGTGGAATAAAAAGACAATATCAATTTCCCTTGGAAGAGATGTGGAGGTCGCAGTGGAATAAAAAGACAATATCAATGCCTCGTGGAAGAGACTAGGAGGTCACAGTAGCATAACAAGATGGTTTTAATGCCCCTTGGAAGAGAGGTGGAGGTCGCAGTGGAATAAAAAGACAATATCAATGCCCCTTGGAAGAGGGGTGGAGGTTACAGTGGAATAAAAAGACAATATCAATGACCCTTGGAAGAGTGGTGGAGGTCGCAGTGGAATAAAAAGACAATATTAATGCCCCTTGGAAGAGTGGTGGAGGTCGCAGTAAAATAAAAAAACAATATCAATGCCCCTTGGAAGAGTGGTAGAGGTCGCAGTGGAATAAAAAGACAATATCAATGCACCGTGGAATTGACGTGGATGTCAAAGTAGGTTAACAAGACGGTTTTCATGCCCCTTTGAAGAGTGCTGGAGGTCGCAGTTGATTAAGAAGACAATATAAATGCCCCTTGTAAGATTGGTCGAGGTCGCAGTGGAAAAAAAGACAATATCAATGCCCCTTGAAAGAGTAGCAGAGGTCGCAGTGGAATAAAAAGACAATATCAATGCACAGTGGAAGAGAAGTGGAGGTCACAGTAGCTTAACAAGATGGTTTTAATGCCCTTTGGAAGAGTGGTGGAGGTCGCAGTGGATTAAAAAGACAATATCAATGCCCTTTGGAAGAGTGGTGGAGGTCGCAGTGGAATAAAAATACAATATCAATGCCCCTTGGTTGAGTGGTGGAGGTTACAGTGGAATTTAAAGACAATATCAATGCCCCGTGGAAGAGATGTGGAGGTCACTGTAGCTTAGCAAGACAGTTTTAATGCCCCTTGGAAGAATGGTGGAGATCGCAGTGGAAGAAAAAGACAATATCAATTCCCCTTGGAAGAGATGTGGAGGTCGCAGTGGAATAAAAAGACAATATCAATGCCTCGTGGAAGAGACTTGGAGGTCACAGTAGCTTAACAAGATGGTTTTAATGCACCTTGGAAGAGAGGTGGAGGTCGCAGTGGAATAAAAAGACAATATTAATGCCCCTTGGAAGAGTGGTGGAGGTCGCAGTAAAATAAAAAGACAATATCAATGCCCCTTGGAAGAGTGGTGGAGGTTACAGTGGAATAAAAAGACAATGTCAATGCCCCTTGGAAGAGCTGTGGAGTTCACAGTGGTTTAACAAGAAGGTTTTAAGGCACCGTGGAATAGACGTGGAGGTCACAGTAGCTAAACAAGACGGTTTTAATGCTTCTTGGAAGAGTGATGGAGGTCGCAGTGAATTAAAAAGACAAAATCAATGCCCCTTGGAAGAGTGGTGGAAGTTACAGTGGAATAAAAAGACAATATCAATGCCTTTTGCAAGAGCTGTGGAGTTCAGAGAGGCATAAATTGACGGTTTTAATGCCCCTTGGAAGAGACGTGGAGGTCACAGTAGCTTAACAAGACGGTTTTAATGCCCCTTGGAAGAGTGGTGGAGGTTACAGTCGAATAAAAAGACAATATCAATGTTTCTTGGAATAGCTGTGGAGTTCAGAGTCGTTTAACCACACGGTTTTAATGCCCCTTGGAAGAGACGTGGAGGTCACAGTAGCTTATCAAAACTGTTTTAATGCCCCTTGGAAGAGTGGTGGAGGTTGCAGGGGATTAAAAAGACAATAACAATGCCCCTTAGAAGAGTGGTGGAGGTCGCAGTGGAATAAAAAGACAATATCAGTGCCTCGTGGAAGAGACTTGGAGGTCACAGTAGCTTAACAAGACTGTTTTAATGCCTCGTGGAAGAGTGGTGGAGGTCGCAGTGGATTAAAAAGACAATATCAATGCACCTTAGAAGAGAGGTGGAAGTCGCAATGGAATAAAAAGACAATATCAATACCCCTTTGAAGAGTGGTGGAGGATACAGTGGTATAAAAAGACAATATCAATGCCCCGTGGAATAGACATGGACGTTACAGTAGCTAAACAAGATGTTTTTAATGCACTTTGGAAGAGTGGTGGAAGTCGCAGTGGAATAAAAAGACAATATCAATGCCCCTTGAAAGAGTGCTGTAGGTTACAGTGAATAAAAAGACAATATCAATGCCTCATGCAAGAGCTGTGGAGTCCAGAGTGGTTTAAATTGACGGTTTTAATGCACCTTGGAAGAGACGTGGAGGTCACAGTAGCTTAACAATACGGTTTTAATGCCCCTTGGAAGAGTGGTGGAGGTCACAGTGGATTAAAAAGACAATATCAATGCCCTTTGGAAGAGTGGTGGAGGTCGCAGTGGAATAAAAATACAATATCAATGCCCCTTGGTTGAGTGGTGGAGGTTACAGTGGAATTTAAAGACAATATCAATGCCTCGTGGAAGAGATGTGGAGGTCACTGTAGCTTAGCAAGACAGTTTTAATGCCCCTTGGAAGAATGGTGGAGATCGCAGTGGAAGAAAAAGACAATATCAATTCCCCTTGGAAGAGATGTGGAGGTCGCAGTGGAATAAAAAGACAATATCAATGCCCCGTGGAAGACACGTGGAGGTCACAGTAGCTTAACAAGACAGTTTTAATGCCCCTTGGAAGAGTGGTGGAGGTCGCAGTGGAATAAAAAGACAATATCAATGCCCCTTGAAAGAGTGGTGGAGGTTACAGTGAAATAAAAAGACAATATCAATGCCTCTTGAAAGAGCTATGGAGTTCAGAGTTGTTTAACCAGATGGTTTTAATGCCCCTTGGAAGAGTGGTGAATGTCGCAGTGCATTAAAAAGACAATATCAATACCCCTTGGAAGAATGGTGGAGGTTACAGTGGAATAAAAAGACAATATCAATGCCACTTGGAAGAGCTGTGGAGTTCAGAGTCGTTTAAATTGACGGTTTTAATGCACCTTGGAAGAGACGTGGAGGTCACAGTAGTTTAACAATACTGTTTTAATGCCCCTTGGAAGAGTGGTGGAGGTCGCAGTGGATTAAGAAGACAATAACAATGCCACTTGGAAGAGTGGTGAAGGTCCCAATGGAATAAAAAGACAATATTAATGCCCCTTGGAAGAGTGGTGGAGGTTACAGTGGAATAAAAAGACAATATCAATGCCCCGTGAAAGAGACGTGGAGGTCACAGTAGCTTAACAAGACGGTTTTAATGCCCCTTGGAAGTGAGGTGGAAGTTGCAGTGGAATAAAAAAACAATATCAATGCCCCTTGGAATAGTGCTGGAGGATACATTGGAAAAAAAAGACAATATCAATGCCCCTTGCAAGAGCTGTGGAGCTCAGAGTGGTTTAAATTGATGGTTTTAATACCCCTTGGAAGGGACGTGGTGGTGACAGTAGCTTAACAAAACGGTTTTAATGCCCCTTGGAAAAGTGGTGGAGGTCGCAGTTGATTAAAAAAACAATATGAATGCCCCTTGGAAGAGTGGTGGAGGTTGCAGTGGAATAAAAAGACAATATCAATGCCCCTTGGAAGAGTGGTGAAGGTTACAGTTGAATAAAAAGACAATATCAATGCCCCTTGGAAGAGCTGTGGAGTTCAGAGTGGTGCGACCAGACGGTTTTAACGATCCTTGGAAGAGATGTGGAGGTCACAGTAACTTAACAAGACTGTTTTAATGCCCCTTGGAAGAGTGGTGGAGGTCGAAGTGGATTAAAAAGACAATGTCAATGCTCCTTGAAGGAGTGGTTGCAGTCTCAGTGGAATAAAAAGACAATATCAATGCACCTTGGAAGAGTGTTGGAGGTTCCAGTGGAATAAAAAGACAATATCAATGCCCTGTGGAAGAGACATGGAGGTCACAGAAGCTTAACAAGACTGTTCTAATGCACCTTTGAAGAGTGGTGGAGGTCGCATTGGAATAAAAAGACAATATCAATGCCCCTTGGAAGAGTGGTGGAGGTTAGAGTGGAATAAAAAGACAATATCAATGCCCCTTGGAAGTTCTGTGGAGTTCAGATTGGTTTAACCATACGGTTTTAATGCCCGTTGGAAGCGACATGGAGGTCACAGTAGCTTAACAAGATGGTTTTAATGCCACATGGAAGAGTGGTGGAGGTTGCAGTGGATTAAAAAGACAATATCAATAGCCCGAGGAAGAGTGGTGGAGGTCGCAGTGGAATAAAAAGACAATATAAATGCCCCGTGGAAGAGACGTGGAGGTCACAGTAGCTTAAGAAGATGGTTTTAATGCCCTTTGGAAGAGTGGTGGATGTCGCAGTGGATTAAAAAGACAATATCAATGCCCATTGGAAAGTGGTGGAGGTCGCAGTGGAATAAAAATACAATATCAATGCCCCTTGGTAGAGTGGTGGAGGTTACAGTGGAATTTAAATACAATATCAATGCCCCGTGGAAGAGATGTGGAGGTCACTGTAGCTTAACTAGACAGTTTTAATGCCCCTTGGAAGAATGGTGGAGGTCGTAGTGGAATAAAAAGACAATGTCAATGCCCCTTGGAAGAGTGGTGGAGGTTAGAGTGGAATAAAAAGACAATACCAATGCCCCTTGGAAGAGCTGTGGAGTTCAGAGTGATTTAACCAGACGGTTTTAATGCCCATTGGAAGTGACGTGGAGGTCACAGTAGCTTAAAAAGACGTTTTTAATGCCCCCTGGAAAAGTGGTGGAGGTCGCAGTGGATTAAAAAGACAATATCAATGCCCCTTGGAAGAGTGGTGGAGGTGGCATTGGAATGAAAAGACAATATCAATGCCCCTTGGAAGAATGATGGAGGTCGCAGTGGAATAAAAAGACAATATCAATGCCCCTTGGTAGAGTGGTGAAGATTACAGTAGAATTGAAATACAATATCATTGCCCCGTGGAAGAGATGTAGAGGTCACTGTAGCTTAACAAGACAGTTTCAATGCCCCTTGGAAGAATGGTGGAGGTCGCAGTGGAATAAAAAGACAATGTCAATGCCCCTTGGAAGAGTGGTGGAGGTTAGAGTGGAATAAAAAGACAAAACCAATGCCCCTTGGAAGAGCTGTGGAGTTCAGAGTGGTTTAACCAGACGGTTTTAATGCCCATTGGAAGTGACGTGGAGGTCACATTAGCGTAAAAAGACATTTTTAATGCCCCTTGGAAAAGTGGTGGAGGTCGCAGTGGATTAAAAAGACAATATCAATGTCCCTTGGAAGAGTGGTGGAGGTGGCAGTGGAATAAAAAGACAATATCAATGACCCTTGGTAGAATGATGGTGGTCGCAGAGGAATAAAATGACAATGTCAATGCCCCTTGGAAGAGTGGTGGAGGTTAGAGTGGAATAAAAAGACAATACCAATGCCCCTTGGAAGAGCCGTGGAGTTCAGAGTGGTTTAACCAGATGGTTTTATTGCCCCTTGGAAGAGACGTGGAGGTCGCAGTAGATTAACAAGACGGTTTTAATGCCCCTTGCAAAAGTGGTGGAAGACACAGAGGATTAAAAAGACAATATCAATGCCCCGTGGAAGACACGTGGAGGTCACAGTAGCTTAACAAGACAGTTTTAATGCCCCTTGGAAGAGTGGTGGAGGTCGCAGTGGAATAAAAAGACAATATCAATGCCCCTTGAAAGAGTGGTGGAGGTTACAGTGAAATAAAAAGACAATATCAATGCCTCTTGAAAGAGCTATGGAGTTCAGAGTTGTTTAACCAGATGGTTTTAATGCCCCTTGGAAGAGTGGTGAATGTCGCAGTGCATTAAAAAGACAATATCAATACCCCTTGGAAGAATGGTGGAGGTTACAGTGGAATAAAAAGACAATATCAATGCCACTTGGAAGAGCTGTGGAGTTCAGAGTCGTTTAAATTGACGGTTTTAATGCACCTTGAAAGAGACGTGGAGGTCACAGTAGTTTAACAATACTGTTTTAATGCCCCTTGGAAGAGTGGTGGAGGTCGCAGTGGATTAAGAAGACAATAACAATGCCACTTGGAAGAGTGGTGAAGGTCCCAGTGGAATAAAAAGACAATATTAATGCCCCTTGGAAGAGTGGTGGAGGTTACAGTGGAATAAAAAGACAATATCAATGCCCCGTGAAAGAGACGTGGAGGTCACAGTAGCTTAACAAGACGGTTTTAATGCCCCTTGGAAGTGAGGTGGAAGTTGCAGTGGAATAGAAAAACAATATCAATGCCCCATGGAAGAGTGCTGGAGGATACATTGGAAAAAAAAGACAATATCAATGCCCCTTGCAAGAGCTGTGGAGCTCAGAGTGGTTTAAATTGATGGTTTTAATACCCCTTGGAAGGGACGTGGTGGTGACAGTAGCTTAACAAGACGGTTTTAATGCCCCTTGGAAAAGTGGTGGAGGTCGCAGTTGATTAAAAAAACAATATGAATGCCCCTTGGAAGAGTGGTGGAGGTTGCAGTTGAATAAAAAGACAATATCAATGCCCCTTGGAAGAGTGGTGAAGGTTACAGTTGAATAAAAAGACAATATCAATGCCCCTTGGAAGAGTGATGGAGGTTACAGTGGAATAAAAAGACAATATCAATGCCCCTTGGAACAGTTGTGGAGGTTACAGATAAAATAAAGACAATATCAATGCCCCGTGGAAGAGATGTGGAGGTCACAATAGCTTAACAAGAAGGTTTTAATGCCCCTTGGAAGAGTGGTGGAGGTCGCAGTGGATTAAAAAGACAATATCAATGAGCCTTGGAAGAGTGGTGGAGGTCGCAGTGGAATAAAAAGACATTATAAATGCCCCTTGGAAGAGTGGTAGAGGTCGCAGTGGAATAAAAAGACAATATCAATGCCCCTTGGACGAGTGATGGAGGTTACAGTGGAATAAAAAGACAATTTCAATGCCCCGTGGAAGAGACGTGGAGGTCACAGTAGCTTATCAAGACGGTTTTAATGCCTCTTGGAGGACTGGTGGAGGTCTCAGTGGAATAAAATGACAATATCAATGCCCCTTGGAAGAGTGGTGGAGGTTACAGTGGATTAAAAAGACAATAATAATGCCCCTTGGAAGAGCTGTGGAGTTCAGAGTGGTGCGACCAGACGGTTTTAACGATCCTTGGAAGAGATGTGGAGGTCACAGTAACTTAACAAGACTGTTTTAATGCCCCTTGGAAGAGTGGTGGAGGTCGAAGTGGATTAAAAAGACAATGTCAATGCTCCTTGAAGGAGTGGTTGTAGTCTCAGTGGAATAAAAAGACAATATCAATGCACCTTGGAAGAGTGTTGGAGGTTCCAGTGGAATAAAAAGACAATATCAATGCCCTGTGGAAGAGACATGGAGGTCACAGAAGCTTAACAAGACTGTTCTAATGCACCTTTGAAGAGTGGTTTAGGTCGCAGTGGAATAAAAAGACAATATCAATACCCCTTGGAAGAGTGGTGGAGGTTAGAGTGGAATAAAAAGACAATATCAATGCCCCTTGGAAGTTCTGTGGAGTTCAGATTGGTTTAACCGTACGGTTTTAATGCCCGTTGGAAGAGACATGGAGGTCACAGTAGCTTAACAAGATGGTTTTAATGCCACATGGAAGAGTGGTGGAGGTTGCAGTGGATTAAAAAGACAATATCAATAGCCCGAGGAAGAGTGGTGGAGGTCGCAGTGGAATAAAAAGACAATATCAATGCCCCGTGGAAGAAACGTGGAGGTCACAGTAGCTTAAGAAGATGGTTTTAATGCCCTTTGGAAGAGTGGTGGATGTCGCAGTGGATTAAAAAGACAATATCAATGCCCATTGGAAAGTGGTGGAGGTCGCAGTGGAATAAAAATACAATATCAATGCCCCTTGGTAGAGTGGTGGAGGTTACAGTGGAATTTAAATACATTATCAATGCCCCGTGGAAGAGATGTGGAGGTCACTGTAGCTTAACTAGACAGTTTTAATGCCCCTTGGAAGAATGGTGGAGGTCATAGTGGAATAAAAAGACAATGTCAATGCCCCTTGGAAGAGTGGTGGAGGTTAGAGTGGAATAAAAAGTCAATACCAATGCCCTTGGAAGAGCTGTGGAGTTCAGAGTGGTTTAAACAGACAGTTTTCATGCCCATTGGAAGTGACGTGGAGGTCACAGTAGCTTAAAAAGACGTTTTTAATGCCACTTGGAAAAGTGGTGGAGGTCACAGTGGATTAAAAAGACAATATCAATGACCCTTGGAAGAGGTGTGGAGGTGGCAGTGGAATAAAAAGACAATATCAATGCCCCTTGGAAGAATTATGGAGGTCGCAGTGGAACAAAAAGACAATATCAATGCCCCTTGGTAGAGTGGTGGAGGTTACAGTGGAATTTAAATACAATATCAATGCCCCGTGGAAGAGTTGTGGAGGTCACTGTAGCTTAACAAGACTATTTTAATGCCCCTTGTAAGAATGGTGGAGGTCACAGTGGAATAAAAAGACAATGTCAATGCCCCTTGTAAGAATGGTGGAGGTCACAGTGGAATAAAAAGACAATGTCAATGCCCCTTGGAAGAGTGGTGGAGGTTAGAGTGGAATAAAAACACAATACCAATGCCCCTTGGAAGAGCTGTGGAGTTCAGAGTGGTTTAACCAGACGGTTTTAATGCCCATTGGAAGTGACGTGGAGGTCACAGTAGCTTAAAAAGACGTTTTTAATGCCCCTTGGAAAAGTGGTGGAGGTTGCAGTGGATTAAAAAGACAATATCAATGCCCCTTGGAAGAGTGGTGGAGGTGGCAGTGGAATAAAAAGACAATATCAATGCCCCTTGGAAGAATTATGGAGGTCGCAGTGGAATAATAAGACAATGTCAATGCCCCTTGGAAGAGTGGTGGAGGTTAGAGTGGAATAAAAAGACAATACCAATGCCCCTTGAAAGAACTGTGGAGTTCAGAGTGGTTTAACCAGATGGTTTTATTGCCCCTTGGAAGAGACGTGGAGGTCACAGTAGATTAACAAGACGGTTTTAATGCCCCTTGGAAAAGTGGTGGAGGTCACAGAGGATTAAAAAGACAATATCAATGCCCCGTGGAAGACACATGGAGGTCATAGTAGCTTAACAAGACAGTTTTAATGGACCTTGGAAGAGTGGTGGAGGTCGCAGTGGAATAAAAAGACAATATCAATGCCCCTTGAAAGAGTGGTGGAGGTTACAGTGAAATAAAAAGACAATATCAATGCCTCTTGAAAGAGCTATGGAGTTCAGAGTGGTTTAACCAGATGGTTTTATTGCACCTTGGAAGAGACATGGAGGTCACAGTAGCTTAACAAGACTGTTTTATTGCCTCTTGGAAGAGTGGTGGAGGTCGCAGTGGATTAAAAAGACAATATCAATGCCCCTTAGAAGAGAGGTGGAAGTCGCAATGGAATAAAAAGACAATATCAATGCCCCGTGGAATAGACATGAACGTTACAGTAGCTAAACAAGATGTTTTTAATGCACCTTGGGAGAGTGGTGGAAGTCGTAGTGGAATAAAAAGACAATATTATTGCCCCTTGAAAGAGTGCTGTAGGTTACAGTGGAGTTAAAAGACAATATCAATGCCTCTTGCAAGAGCTGTGGAGTTCAGAGTGGTTTAAATTGACGGTTTTAATGCACCTTGGAAGAGACGTGGAGGTCACAATAGTTTAACAATACGGTTTTAATGCCCCTTGGAAGAGTGCTGGAGGTCGCAGTGGATTAAAAAGACAATATAAATGCCCGTTAGAAGAGTGGTGGAGGTCGCAGTGCAATAAAAAGACAATATCAATGCCCCTTGGAAGAGTAGTTTAGGTCGCAGTGGAATAAAAAAACAATATCAATGCCCCTTTTAAGAGTGGTGGAGGTAACAGTGGATTAAAAAGACAATATCAATGCCCCTTGGAAGAGCAGTGGAGTTCAGAGTAGTTAAACCAGACGGTTTTAATGCCCATTGGAAGTGACGTGGAGGTCACAGTAGCTTAAAAAGAAGTTTCTAATGGAGGTGGCAGTGGAATAAAAAGGCAATATCAATGCCGCGTGAAAGAGACGTGGATGTCACAGTAGCTTAAAAAGACGGTTTTAATGTCCCTTGGTAGAGAGGTGAAAGTCGCAGTGGAATAAAAAGACAATATCAATGCCCCTTGGAAGAGTTCTGGAGGTTACAGTGGAATAAAAAACAATATCAAAGCCCCTTGCAAGAGCTGTGGAGTTGAGAGTGGTTTAAATTGACGGTTTTAATTCCCCTTGGAAGAGACGTTGGGGTCACAGTAGATTAACAAGACTATTTTAATGCCCCTTGGAAGAGTGGTGGAGGTCAAAGCGGATTAAAAAGACAATATCAATGCTAATTGAAGGAGTGGTTGAAGTCTCAGTGGAATAAAAAGACAATATCAATGCACCTTGGAAGACTGTTGGAGGTTCCAGTGGAATAAAAAGACAATATCAATGCCCTGTGAAAGAGACATGGAGGTCAAAGTAGCTTAACAAGACGGTTTTAATGCACCTTTGAAGAGTGGTGGAGGTCGCAGTGGAATAAACAGACAATATCAATGCCCCTTGGAAGAGTGGTGGGGGATACAGTGGAATAAAAAGACAATATCAATGCCCCTTGGAAGATCTGTGGAGTTCAGATTGGCTTAACCATACGGTTTTAATGCCCCTTGGAAGAGACGTGGAGGTCACAGTAGCTTAACAAGATGGTTTTAATGCCACATGGAAGAGTGGTGGAGGTTCCAGTGGATTAAAAAGACAATATCAATGCCCCTTGGAAGAGTGGTGGAGGTTGCAGTGGATTAAAAAGACAATATCAATGCCCCGTGGAAGAGACGTGGAGGTCACAGTAGCTTAACAAGATGGTTTTAATGCACTTTGGAAGAATGGTGGAGGTCGCAGTGGATTAAAAAGACAATATCAATGTCCTTTGGAAGAGTGGTGGAGGTCGCAGTGGAATAAAAATACAATATCAATGCCCCATGGAAGAGATGTGGAGGTCACTGTAGCTTAACAAGACAGTTTTAATGCCCCTTGGAAGAATGGTGAAGGTCGCAGTGGAATAAAAAGACAATGTCAATGCCCCTTGGAAGAGTGGTGGAGGTTAGAGTGGAATAAAAAGACAATACCAATGCCCCTTGGAAGAGCTGTGGAGTTCAGAGTGGTTTAACCAGACGGTTTTAATGCCCATTGCAAGTGACGTGGAGGTCACAGTAGCTTAAAAAGACGTTTTTAATACCCCCTGGAAAAGTGGTGGAGGTCGCAGTGGATTAAAAAGACAATATCAATGCCCCTTGGAAGAGTGGTGGAGGTGGCAGTGGAATGAAAAGACAATATCAATGCCCCTTGGAAGAATGATGGAGGTCGCAGTGGAATAAAAAGACAATATCAATGCCCCTTGGTAGAGTGGTGAAGATTACAGTAGAATTGAAATACAATATCATTGCCCCGTGGAAGAGATGTAGAGGTCACTGTAGCTTAACAAGACAGTTTTAATGCCCCTTGGAAGAATGGTGGAGGTCGCAGTGGAATAAAAAGACAATGTCAATGCCCCTTGGAAGAGTGGTGGAGGTTAGAGTTGAATAAAAAGACAAAACCAATGCCCCTTGGAAGAGCTGTGGAGTTCAGAGTGGTTTAACCAGACGGTTTTAATGCCCATTGGAAGTGACGTGGAGGTCACAGTAGCTTAAAAAGACATTTTTAATGCCCCTTGGAAAAGTGGTGGAGGTCGCAGTGGATTAAAAAGACAATATCAATGTCCCTTGGAAGAGTGGTGGAGGTGGCAGTGGAATAAAAAGACAATATCAATGCCCCTTGGTAGAATGATGGAGGTCGCAGAGGAATAAAATGACAATGTCAATGCCCCTTGGAAGAGTGATGGAGGTTAGAGTGGAATAAAAAGACAATACCAATGCCCCTTGGAAGAACTGTGGAGTACAGAGTGGTTTAACCAGATGGTTTTATTGCCCCTTGGAAGAGACGTGGAGGTCACAGTTGATTAACAAGACGGTTTTAATGCCCCTTGGAAAAGTGGTGGAGGTCACAGATGATTAAAAAGACAATATCAATGCCCCGTGGAAGACACGTGTAGGTCACAGTAGCTTAACAAGACAGTTTTAATGCCCCTTGGAAGAGTGGTGGAGGTCGCAGTGGAATAAAAAGACAATATCAATGCCCCTTGAAAGAGTGGTGGAGGTTACAGTGAAATAAAAAGACAATATCAATGCCTCTTGAAAGAGCTATGGAGTTCAGAGTTGTTTAACCAGATGGTTTTAATGCCCCTTGGAAGAGTGGTGAATGTCGCAGTGCATTAAAAAGACAATATCAATACCCCTTGGAAGAATGGTGGAGGTTACAGTGGAATAAAAAGACAATATCAATGCCACTTGGAAGAGCTGTGGAGTTCAGAGTGGTTTAAATTGACGGTTTTAATGCACCTTGGAAGAGACGTGGAGGTCACACGAGTTTAACAATTCCTTTTTTAATGCCCCTTGGAAGAGTGGTGGCGGTCGCAGTGGATTAAGAAGACAATAACAATGCCACTTGGAAGAGTGGTGAAGGTCCCAGTGGAATAAAAAGACAATATTAATGCCCCTTGGAAGAGTGGTGGAGGTTACAGTGGAATAAAAAGACAATATCAATGCCCCGTGAAAGAGACGTGGAGGTCACAGTAGCTTAACAAGACGGTTTTAATGCCCCTTGGAAGAGAGGTGGAAGTTGCAGTGGAATAAAAAGACAATATCAATGCCCCTTGGAATAGTGCTGGAGGATACATTGGAAAAAAAGACAATATCAATGCCCCTTGCAAGAGCTGTGGAGCTCAGAGTGGTTTAAATTGATGGTTTTAATACCCCTTGGAAGGGACGTGGTGGTGACAGTAGCTTAACAAGACAGTTTTAATGCCCCTTGGAAAAGTGGTGGAGGTCGCAGTTGATTAAAAAGACAATATGAATCCTCCTTGGAAGAGTGGTGGAGGTTGCAGTGGAATAAAAAGACAATATCAATGCCCCTTGGAAGAGTGGTGAAGGATACAGTTGAATAAAAAGACAATATCAATGCCCCTTGGAAGAGTGATGGAGGTTACAGTTGAATAAAAAGACAATATCAATGCCCCTTGGAACAGTTGTGGAGGTTGCACATAAAATAAAGACAATATCAATGCCCCGTGGAAGAGATGTGGAGGTCACAATATCTTAACAAGAAGGTTTCAATGCCCCTTGGAAGAGTGGTGCAGGTCGCAGTGGATTAAAAAGACAATATCAATGAGCCTTGGAAGAGTGGTGGAGGTCACAGTGGAATAAAAAGACATTATCAATGCCCATTGGAAGAGTGGTGGAGGTCGCAGTGGAATAAAAAGACAATATCAATGCCCCTTGGACGAGTGGTTGAGGTTACAGTGGAATAAAAAGACAATTTCAATGCCCCGTGGAAGAGACGTGGAGGTCACAGTAGCTTATCAAGACAGTTTTAATGCCTCTTGGAGGACTGGTGGAGGTCTCAGTGGAATAAAATGACAATATCAATGCCCCTTGGAAGAGTGGTGGAGGTTAGAGTGGATTAAAAAGACAATAATAATGCCCCTTGGAAGAGCTGTGGAGTTCAGAGTGGTGCGACCAGACGGTTTTAACGATCCTTGGTAGAGATGTGGAGGTCACAGTAACTTAACAAGACGGTTTTAATGCCCCTTGGAAGAGTGGTGGAGGTCGAAGTGGATTAAAAAGACAATGTCAATGCTCCTTGAAGGAGTGGTTGTAGTCTCAGTGGAATAAAAAGACAATATCAATGCACCTTGGAAGAGTGTTGGAGGTTCCAGTGGAATAAAAAGACAATATCAATGCCCTGTGGAAGAGACATGGAGGTCACAGAAGCTTAACAATACTGTTCTAATGCACCTTTGAAGAGTGGTGGAGGTCGCAGTGGAATAAAAAGACAATATCAATGCCCCTTGGAAGAGTGGTGCAGGTTAGAGTGGAATAAAAAGACAATATCAATGCCCCTTGGAAGTTCTGTGGAGTTCAGATTGGTTTAACCATACGGTTTTAATGCCCGTTGGAAGAGACATGGAGGTCACAGTAGCTTAACAAGATGGTTTTAATGCCACATGGAAGAGTGGTGGAGGTTGCAGTGGATTAAAAAGACAATATCAATAGCCCGAGGAAGAGTGGTGGAGGTCGCAGTGGAATAAAAAGACAATAGCAATGCCCCGTGGAAGAGACGTGGAGGTCACAGTAGCTTAAGAAGATGGTTTTAATGCCCTTTGGAAGAGTGGTGGATGTCGCAGTGGATTAAAAAGACAATATCAATGCCCATTGGAAAGTGGTGGAGGTCGCAGTGGAATAAAAATACAATATCAATGCCCCTTGGTAGAGTGGTGGAGGTTACAGTGGAATTTAAATACAATATCAATGCCCCGTGGAAGAGATGTGGAGGTCACTGTAGCTTAACTAGACAGTTTTAATGCCCCTTGGAAGAATGGTGGAGGTCGTAGTGGAATAAAAAGACAATGTCAATGCCCCTTGGAAGAGTGGTGGCGGTAAGAGTGGAATAAAAAGACAATACCAATGCCCCTTGGAAGAGCTGTGGAGTTCAGAATGGTTTAAACAGACAGTTTTCATGCCCATTGGAAGTGACGTGGAGGTCACAGTAGCTTAAAAAGACGTTTTTAATGCCCCTTGGAAAAGTGGTGGAGGTCGCAGTGGATTAAAAAGACAATATCAATGACCCTTGGAAGAGGTGTGGAGGTGGCAGTGGAATAAAAAGACAATATCAATGCCCCTTGGAAGAATTATGGAGGTCGCAGTGGAACAAAAAGACAATATCAATGCCCCTTGGTAGAGTGGTGGAGGTTACAGTGGAATTTAAATACAATATCAATGCCCCGTGGAAGAGATGTGGAGGTCACTGTAGCTTAACAAGACTATTTTAATGCCCCTTGGAAGAATGGTGGAGGTCGCAGTGGAATAAAAAGACAATGTCAATGGCCCTTGGAAGAGTGGTGGAGGTTAGAGTGGAATAAAAAGACAATACCAATGCCCCTTGGAAGAGCTGTGGAGTTCAGAGTGGTTTAACCAGACGGTTTTAATGCCCATTGGAAGTGACGTGGAGATCACAGTAGCTTAAAAAGACGTTTTTAATGCCCCTTGGAAAAGTGGTGGAGGTTGCAGTGGATTAAAAAGACAATATCATTGCCCCTTGGAAGAGTGGTGGAGGTGGCAGTGGAATAAAAAGACAATATCAATGCCCCTTGGAAGAATGATGGAGGTCGCAGTGGAATAATGACAATGTCAATGCCCCTTGGAAGAGTGGTGGAGGCTAGAGTGGAATAAAAAGACAATACCAATGCCCCTTGAAAGAACTGTGGAGTTCAGAGTGGTTTAACCAGATGGTTTTATTGCCCCTTGGAAGAGACGTGGAGGTCACAGTAGATTAACAAGACGGTTTTAATGCCCCTTGGAAAAGTGGTGGAGGTCACAGAGGATTAAAAAGACAATATCAATGCCCCGTGGAAGACACATGGAGGTCACAGTAGCTTAACAAGACAGTTTTAATGCCCCTTGGAAGAGTGGTGGAGGTTACAGTGAAATAAAAAGACAATATCAATGCCTCTTGAAAGAGCTATGGAGTTCAGAGTGGTTTAACCAGATGGTTTTAATGCCCCTTGGAAGAGACGTGGAGGTCACAGTAGCTTAACAAGACTGTTTTATTGCCTCTTGGAAGAGTGGTGGAGGTCGCAGTGGATTAAAAAGACAATATCAATGCCCCTTAGAAGAGAGGTGGAAGTCGCAATGGAATAAAAAGACAATATCAATGCCCCGTGGAATAGACATGGATGTTACAGTAGCTAAACAAGATGTTTTTAATGCACCTTGGAAGGTACGTGGAGGTGACAGTAGCTTAACAAGACGGTTTTAATGCCCCTTGGAAAAGTAGTGGAGGTCGCAGTGGATTAAAAAGACAATATGAATGCCCCTTGGAAGAGTGGTGGAGGTTACAGTGGAATAAAAAGACAATATCAATGCCCCTTGGAAGAGTGGTGAAGGTTACAGTTGAATAAAAAGACAACATCAATGCTGCTTGGAAGTGTGATGGAGGTTAGAGTGGAATAAAAAGACAATATCAATGCCCCTTGGAACAGTGTTGGAGGTTACAGTTAAAAGAAAGACAATATCAATGCCCCGTGGAAGAGATGTGGAGGTCAAATGAGGTTAACAAGACGGTTTTAATGCACCTTGGAAGAGTGGTGGAGGTCGCAGTGAATTAAAAGGACAATATCAATGAGCCTTGGAAGAGTGGTGGAGGTCGCAGTGGAATAAAAAGACATTATAAATGCCCCTTGGAAGAGTGGTGGAGGTCGCAGTGGAATAAAAATTCAATATCAATGCCCCTTGGACGAGTGGTGGAGGTTACAGTGGAATAAAAAGACTGTTTTAATGCCCCGTTGAAGAGACGTGGAGGTCACAGTAGCTTAACAAGACGGTTTTAATGCCTCTTGGAGGACTGGTGGAGGTCGCAGTGGAATAAAAAGACAATACCAATACCCCTTGGAAGAGCTGTGGAGTTCAGAGTTGTTTAACCAGATGGTTTTATTGCCCCTTGGAAGAGAAGTGGAGATCATAGTAGATTAACAAGACGGTTTTAATGCCCCTTGGAAAAGTGGTGGAGGTCACAGAGGATTAAAAAGACAATATCAATGCCCCTTGGAAGACACGTGGAGGTCACAGTAGCTTAACAAGACAGTTTTAATGCCCCTTGGAAGCGTGGTGGAGGTCGCAGTGGAATAAAAAGACAATATCAATGCCCCTTGAAAGAGTGGTGGAGGTTACAGTGAAATAAAAAGACAATACAATGCCTCTTGAAAGAGCTATGGAGTTCAGAGTGGTTTAACCAGATGGTTTTAATGCCCCTTGGAAGAATGGTGAATGTCGCAGTGCATTAAAAAGACAATATCAATACCCCTTGGAAGAATGGTGGAGGTTACAGTGGAATAAAAAGACAATATCAATGCCACTTGGAAGAGCTGTGGAGTTCAGAGTGGTTTAAATTAACGGTTTTAATGCACCTTGGAAGAGACGTGAAGGTCACAGTAGTTTAACAATACGGTTTTAATGCCCCTTGGAAGAGTGGTGGAGGTCGCAGTGGATTAAAAAGACAATAACATTGCCACTTGGAAGAGTGGTGAAGGTCCCAGTGGAATAAAAAGACAATATCAATGCCCCTTGGAAGAGTGGTGGAGGTTACAGTGGAATAAAAAGACAATATCAATGCCCCGTGAAAGAGACGTGGAGGTCACAGTAGCTTAACAAGACGGTTTTAATGCCCCTTGGAAGAGAGGTGGAAGTTCCAGTGGAATAAAAAGACAATATCAATGCCCCTTGGAATAGTGCTGGAGGTTACATTGGAAAAAAAAGACAATATCAATGCCCCTTGCAAGAGCTGTGGAGCTCAGAGTGGTTTAAATTGACGGTTTTAATGCCCCTTGGAAGGGACGTGGAGGTGACAATAGCTTAACAAGACGGTTTTAATGCCCCTTGGAAAAGTGGTGGAGGTCGCAGTTGATTAAAAAGACAATATGAATGCCCCTTGGAAGAGTGGTGGAGGTTACAGTGGAATAAAAAGACAATAGCAATGCCCCCTGGAAGAGTGGTGAAGGTTACAGTTGAATAAAAAGACAATATCAATGCCCCTTGGAAGAGTGATGGAGGTTACAGTGGAAAAAAAAGACAATATCAATGCCCCTTGGAACAGTTGTGGAGGTTACAGTTAAAATAAAGACAATATCAATGCCCCGTGGAAGAGATGTGGAGGTCACAATAGATTAACAAGATGGTTTTAATACCCCTTGGAAGAGTGGTGGAGGTCGCAGTGGATTAAAAAGACAATATCAAAGAGCCTTGGAAGTGTGGTGGAGGGCGCAGTGGAATAAAATGACATTATAAATGGCCCTTGGAAGAGTGGTGGAGGTCACAGTGGAATAAAAAGACAATATCAATGCCCCTTTGACGAGTTTTGGAGGTTACAGTGGAATAAAAAGACAATTTCAATGCCCCGTGGAAGAGACGTGGAGTTCAGAGTGGTATAACCAGACGGTTTTAACGATCCTTGGAAGAGACGTGGAGGTCACAGTAGCTTATCAAGACGGTTTTAATGCCTCTTGGAGGACTGGTGGAGGTCTCAGTGGAAAAAAATGACAATATCAATGCCCCTTGGAAGAGTGGTGGAGGTTACAGTGGAATAAAAAGACAATAATAATGCCCCTTGGAAGAGCTGTGGAGTTCAGAGTGGTATAACCAGACTGTTTTAACGATCCTTGGAAGAGACGTGGAGGTCACAGTAACTTAACAAGACGGTTTTAATGCCCCTTGGAAGAGTGGTGGAGGTCGAAGTGGATTAAAAAGACAATGTCAATGCTCCTTGAAGGAGTGGTTGAAGTCTCAGTGGAATAAAAAGACAATATCAATGCACCTTGGAAGAGTGTTGGAGGTTCCAGTGGAATAAAAACACAATATCAATGCCCATTGGAAGTGACGTGGAGGTCACAGTAGCTTAAAAATACTTTTTTAATGCCCCTTAGAAAAGTGGTGGAGGTCGCAGAGGAATAAAAAGACAATATCAATGCCCCTTGGAAGAGTGGTGGAGGTTACAGTGGAATAAAAAGACAATATCAATGCCCCTTGGAAGTTCTGTGGAGTTCAGATTGGTTTAATCATACGGTTTTAATGCCCATTGGAAGAGACATGGAGGTCACAGTAGCATAACAAGATGGTTTTAATGCCACATGGAAGAGTGGTAGAGGTTGCAGTGGATTAAAAAGACAATATCAATAGCCCGAGGAAGAGTGGTGGAGTTCGCAGTGGAATAAAAAGACAATATCAATGCCCCGTGGAAGAGATGTGGAGGTCACAGTAGCTTAAGAAGATGTTTTTAATGCCCTTTGGAGAGTGGTGGAGGTCGCAGTGGATTAAAAAGACAATATCAATGCCCATTGGAAAGTGGTGGAGGTTAGAGTGGAATAAAAAAACAATACCAATGCCCCTTGGAAGAGCTGTCGAGTTCAGAGTGGTTTAAACAGACGCTTTTAATGCCCATTGGAAGTGACGTGGAGGTCACAGTAGCTTAAAAAGACGTTTTTAATGCCCCTTAGAAAAGTGGTGGAGGTCGCAGTGGATTAAAAAGAAAATATCAATGCCCCTTGGAAGAATGATGGAGGTCGCAGTGGAATAAAAAGACAACATCAATGCCCCTTGGTAGAGTGGTGGAGATTACAGTGGAATTTAAATACAATATCAATGCCCCGTGGAAGAGATGTGGAGGTCACTGTAGCTTAACAAGACTGTTTTAATGCCCCTTGGAAGAATGGTGGAGGTCGCAGTGGAATAAAAAGACAATGCCAATGCCCCTTGGAAGAGTGGTGGAGGTTAGAGTGGAATAAAAATACAATACCAATGCCCCTTGGAAGAGCTGTGAGTTCAGAGTGCTTTAACCAGATGGTTTTAATGCCCATTGGAAGTGACGTGGAGGTCACAGTAGCTTAAAAAGACGTTTTCAATGCCCCTTGGAAAAGTGGTGGAGGTCGCAGTGGAATAAAAAGACAATATCAATGCCCCTTGGAAGAGTGGTGGAGGTGGCAGTGGAATAAAAAGACAATATCAATGCCCCTTGGAAGAATGATGGAGGTCGCAGTGGAATAAAAAGACAATGTCAATGCCCCTTGGAAGAGTGGTGGAGGTTAGAGTGGAATAAAAAGACAATACCAATGCCCCTTGAAAGAGCTGTGGAGTTCAGAGTGGTTTAACCAGATGGTTTTATTGCCCCTTGGAAGAGACGTGGAGGTCACAGTAGATTAACAAGACGGTTTTAATGCCCCTTGGAAAAGTGGTGGAGGTCACAGAGGATTAAAAAGACATTATCAATGCCCCTTGGAAGACACGTGGAGGGCACAGTAGCTTAACAAGACAGTTTTAATTCCCTTGGAAGAGTGGTGGAGGTCGCAGTGGAATAAAAAGACAATATCAATGGCCCTTGAAAGAGCTATGGAGTTCAGAATGGTTTAACCAGATGGTTTTAATGAAACTTGGAAGAGACGTGGAGGTCACAGTAGCTTAACAAGACTGTTTTATTGCCTCTTGGAAGAGTGGTGGAGGTCGCAGTGGATTAAAAAGACAATATCAATGCAACTTAGAAGAGAGGTGAAAGTCGCAGTGGAACAAAAAGACAATATCAATGCCCCGTGGAATAGACATGGACGTTACAATAGCTAAACAAGATGTTTTTAATGCACCTTGGGAGAGTGCTGTAAGTCATAGTGGAATTTAAAGACAATATTATTGCCCCTTGAAAGAGTTCTGTAGGTTACAGTGGAGTAAAAAGACAATATCAATGCCTCTTGCAAGAGCTGTGGAGTTCAGAGTGGTTTAAATTGACGGATTTAATGCACCTTGGAAGAGAAGTGGAGGTCACAGTAGTTTAACAATACGGTTTTAATGCCCCTTGGAAGAGTGGTGGAGGTCGCAGTGGATTAAAAAGACAATAACAATGCCACTTGGAAGAGTGGTGAAGGTCCCATTGGAATAAAAAGACAATATCAATGCCCCTTGGAAGAGTGGTGGAGGTTACAGTGGAATAAAAAGACAATATCAATGCCCCGTGAAAGAGACGTGGAGGTCACAGTAGCTTAACAAGACGGTTTTAATGCCCCTTGGAAGAGAGGTGGAAGTTGCAGTGGATTAAAAAGGCAATATCAATGCCCCTTAGAAGAGTGCTTGAGGTTACATTGGAAAAAAAAGACATTATCAATGCCCCTTGCAAGAGCTGTGGAGTTCAGAGAGGTTTAAATTGATGGTTTTAATGCCCCTTGGAAGGTACGTGGAGGTGACAGTAGCTTAACAAGACGGTTTTAAAGCCCCTTGGAAAAGTAGTGGAGGTCGCAGTGGATTAAAAAGACTATATGAATGCCCCTTGGAAGAGTGGTGGAGGTTTCAGTGGAATAAAAAGACAATATCAATGCCCCTTGGAAGAGTGGTGAAGGTTACAGTTGAATAAAAAGACAATATCAATGCTGCTTGGAAGTGTGATGGAGGTTACAGTGGAATAAAAAGACAATATCAATGCCCTTTGGAACAGTGGTGGAGGTTACAGTTAAAAGAATGACAATATCAATGCCCCGTGGAAGAGATGTGGAGGTCAAAATAGCTTAACAAGACGGTTTTAATGCCCCTTGGAAGAGTGGTGGAGGTCGCAGTGGATTAAAAAGACATTATAAATGCCCCTGGGAAGAGTGGTGGAGGTCGGAGTGGAATAAAAAGACAATATCAATGCCCCTTGGACGAGTGGTGGAGGTTACAGTGGAATAAAAAGACAGTTTCAATGCCCCGTTGAAGAGACGTGGAGGTCACAGTAGCTTAACAAGACGTTTTTAATGCCTCTTGGAGGACTGGTGGAGGTCGCAGTGGAATAAAATGACATTATCAATGCCCCTTGGAAGAGTGGTGGAGGTTACAGTGGAATAAAAAGACAATAATAATGCCCCTTGGAAGAGCTGTGGAGCTCAGAGTGGTATAACCATACGGTTTTAACGCTCCTTGTAAGAGACGTGGAGGTCACAGTAACTTAACAAGACGGTTTTAATGCCCCTTGGAAGAGTGGTGGAGGTCGCAGTGGAATGAAAAAACAATATCAATGCCCCTTGGAAGATTGGTGGAGGTTACAGTGGAATAAAAAGACAATATCAATGCCCCGTGGAAGAGATGTGGAGGTCACTGTAGCTTAACAATATGGTTTTAATGCCCCTTCGAAGAATGGTGGAGGTCGCAGTGGAATAAAAAGACAATGTCAATGCCCCTTGGAAGAGTGGTGGAGGTTAGAGTGGAATAAAAAGACAATACTAATGCCACTTGGAAGAGCTGTGGAGTTCAGAGTGGTTTAACCAGATGGTTTTAATGCCCCTTGGAAGAGACGTGGAGGTCACAGTAGCATAACAAGACGGTTTTAATGACCCTTGGAAGAGTGGTGGAGTTCGCAGTGGATTAAAAAGACAATATCATTGCCCCTTGGTAGAGTGGTGGAGGTGGCAGTGGAATAAAAAGACAATATCAATGCCCCGTGGAAGGGACGTGGAGGTCACAGTAGCTTAACAAGATGGTTTTAATGCCCCTTGGAAGAGTGGTAGAGGTTGCAGGCGATTAAAAAGACAATAACAATGCCCATTGGAAGAGTGGTGAAGGTCGCAGTGGAATAAAAAGACAATATCAATGCCCCTTGGAAGAGTGCTGGAGGTTACATTGGAAAAAAAAGACATTATCAATGCCCCTTGCAAGAGCTGTGGAGTTCAGAGTGGTCTAAATTGACAGTTTTCATGCCCCTTGGAAGGTACGTGGAGGTGACAGTAGCTTAACAAGACGTTTTTCATGCCCCTTGGAAAAGTAGTGGAGGTCGCAGTGGATTAAGAAGACAATATGAATGCCCCTTGGAAGAGTGGTGGAGGTTACAGTGGAATAAAAAGACAATATCAATGCCCCTTGTAAGAGTGGTGAAGGTTACAGTTGAATAAAAAGACATTATAAATGCGCCTTGGAAGAGTGGTGGAGGTCGCAGTGGAATAAAAAGACAATATCAATGCCCCTTAGACGAGTGGTGGAGCTTACAGTGGAATAAAAAGACAGTTTCAATGCCCTGCTGAAGAGACGTGGAGGTCACAGTAGCTTAACAAGACGGTTTTAATGCCCCTTGGAAGAGTCGTGGACGTAGCAGAGGAATAAAAAGACAATATCAAGGCACTTGGAGGAGTGCAGAAGGTTACAATGGAATAAAAATACATTGTCAATGCCCCTTGGAAAAACTGTGGAGCTCAGAGCGGTTTAACCAGACGGTTTTAATGCCCCTTGGAAGAGACTTGGAGTTCACAGTAGCTTAACAAGACGGTTTTAATACCCAATGGAAGAGTGGTGGAGGTCGTAGTGGATATAAAAGACAATATCAAAGCCCCTTGGAAGAGTGGTGGAGGTCGCAGTGGAAAACAGAGACAATAATAATGCCCCTTGGAAGACTGGTGGAGGTTACAGTCGAATAAAAAGACAATATCAATGCCTCTTGGAAGAGCTGTGGAGTACAGAGTGGTTTAACCAGACGGTTTAATGCCCCTTGGAAGAGACGTGGAGGTCACAGTAGCTTATCAAGACTGTTTTAATGCCCCTTGGAAGAGTGGAGGAGGTCGCAGTGGATTAAAAAGACAATATCAATGCCCCTTAGAAGATAGGTGGAGGTCGCAGTGGAATAAATAGACAATATCAATTTCCCTTGGAAGAGATGTGGAGGTCGCAGTGGAATAAAAAGACAATATCAATGCCTCGTAGAAGAGACTTGGAGGTCACAGTAGCTTAACAAGATGGTTTTAATGCCCCTTGGAAGAGAGGTGGAGGTCGCAGTGGAATAAAAAGACAATATCAATGACCCTTGGAAGAGTGGTGGAGGTTACAGTGGAATAAAAAGACAATATCAATGCCTCTTGCAAGAGCTGTGGAGTTCAGAGTGGTTTAAATTGATGGTTTTAATGCCCCTTGGAAGAGACGTGGAGGTCACAGTAGCTTAACAAGACGGTTTTAATGCCCCTTGGAAAAGTGGTGGAGGTTGAAGTGGATTAAAAAGACAATATAAATGCCCCTTGGAAGAGTGGTGGAGGTCCCAGTGGAATAAAAAGACTATATCAATGCCCCTTTGAAGAGTAGTGGAGGTAGCAGTGGAATAAAAAGATAATATCAATTTCCCTTGGAAGAGTAGTCGAGGTTACAGTGGAATGAAAAGACAATATCAATGCCCCTTGGAAGAGCTATGGAGTTCAGAGGAGTTAAACCAGGCGGTTTTAATGCCCCTTGGAAGTGACGTGGAGGTCACAGTAGCTTAACAAAATGATTTTAATGCCCCTTGGAAAAGTGGTGGAGGTCGCAGTGGATTAAAAAGACAATATCAATGCCTCTTGGAAGAGTGGTGGAGGTCGCAGTGGAAAACAGAGACAATAATAATGCCCCTTGGAAGACTGGTGGAGGTTACAGTCGAATAAAAAGACAATATCAATGCCTCTTGGAAGAGCTGTGGAGTACAGAGTGGTTTAACCAGACGGTTTAATGCCCCTTGGAAGAGACGTGGAGGTCACAGTAGCTTATCAAGACTGTTTTAATGCCCCTTGGAAGAGTGGAGGAGGTCGCAGTGGATTAAAAAGACAATATCAATGCCCCTTAGAAGATAGGTGGAGGTCGCAGTGGAATAAATAGACAATATCAATTTCCCTTGGAAGAGATGTGGAGGTCGCAGTGGAATAAAAAGACAATATCAATGCCTCGTAGAAGAGACTTGGAGGTCACAGTAGCTTAACAAGATGGTTTTAATGCCCCTTGGAAGAGAGGTGGAGGTCGCAGTGGAATAAAAAGACAATATCAATGACCCTTGGAAGAGTGGTGGAGGTTACAGTGGAATAAAAAGACAATATCAATGCCTCTTGCAAGAGCTGTGGAGTTCAGAGTGGTTTAAATTGATGGTTTTAATGCCCCTTGGAAGAGACGTGGAGGTCACAGTAGCTTAACAAGACGGTTTTAATGCCCCTTGGAAAAGTGGTGGAGGTTGAAGTGGATTAAAAAGACAATATAAATGCCCCTTGGAAGAGTGGTGGAGGTCCCAGTGGAATAAAAAGACTATATCAATGCCCCTTTGAAGAGTAGTGGAGGTAGCAGTGGAATAAAAAGATAATATCAATTTCCCTTGGAAGAGTAGTCGAGGTTACAGTGGAATGAAAAGACAATATCAATGCCCCTTGGAAGAGCTATGGAGTTCAGAGGAGTTAAACCAGGCGGTTTTAATGCCCCTTGGAAGTGACGTGGAGGTCACAGTAGCTTAACAAAATGATTTTAATGCCCCTTGGAAAAGTGGTGGAGGTCGCAGTGGATTAAAAAGACAATATCAATGCCTCTTGGAAGAGTGGTGGAGGTCGCAGTGGAATAAAAAGACAATATCAATGCCCCTTGGAAGAGTGGTGGAGGTCGCAGTGGAATAAAAAGACAATATCAATGCCCCTTCTAAGAGTGGTGAAGGTTACAGTGGAATAAAAAGACAATATCAATACCCAGTGAAAGGGACGTGGATGTCACAGTAGTTTAAGAAGACGGTTTTAATGCCCCTTGGAAGAGAGGTGGAAGTCGCAGTGGAATAAAAAGACAATATCAATGCCCCTTGGAAGAGTGCTGGAGGTTACAGTGGAATAAAAAGATAATATCAATGCCCTTTGCAAGAGTTGTGGAGTTGAGAGTCGTATAAATTGATGGTTTTAATGCCCCTTGGAAGAGATGTGGAGTTCACAGTAGATTAACAAGACTGTTTTAATGCCACTTAGAAGAGTGGTGGAGGTCGAAGTGGATTAAAAAGACAATGTCAATGCTCCTTGAAGAAGTGGTGGAAGTCTCAGTTGAATAAAAAGACAATATCAATGTCCCTTGGAAGAGTGGTGGAGGTTACAGTGGAATAAGAGACAATATCAATGCCCCGTGAAAGAGACGTGAATGTCACAGTAGCTTAACAAGATGGTTTTAATGTCCCTTGGAAGAGAGGTGAAAGTCGCAGTGGAATAAAAAGACAATATCAATGCCCCTTGGAAGAGTGCTGGAGGTTACAGTGGAATAAAAAACAATATCAAAGCCCCTTGCAAGAGCTGTGGAGCTGAGAGTAGTTTAAATTGACGGTTTTAATGCCCCTTGGAAGAGAAATGGAGGTTACAGTAGATTAACAAGACTTTTTTAATGCCCCTTGGAAAAGTGGTGGAGGTCGAAGTGGATTAAAAAGACAATATCAATGCCCCTTGGAAGAGTGGTGGAGGTCGCAGTGGAATAAAAAGACAATATCAATGCCCCTTGTAAGAGTGGTGGAGCTTACAGTGGAATAAAAAGACAATATCAATGCCACTTGCAAGAGCTGCGGAGTTGAGAGTCGTTTACATTGATTGTTTAAATGCCTCTTTGAAGAGACGTGGAGTTCACAGTAGATTAACAAGACTGTTTTAATGCCCCTTGGAAAAGTGGTGGAGGTCGAAGTGGATTAAAAAGACAATGTCAATGCTCCTTGAAGGAGTGGTGGAAGTCTCAGTTGAATAAAAAGACAATATCAATGCCCCATGGAAGAGTGTTGGAGGTTACAGTGGAATAAAAAGACAATATCAATGCCCCTTGGAAGAACTTTGGAGTTCAGAGTGGTTTAACCATACGGTTTTAATGCCCCTTGGAAGAGACGTGGAGGTCACAGTAGCTTAAAAAGACTGTTTTAATGCCACAAGGAAGAATGGTGGCGGTCACAGTGGATTAAAAAGACAATATCAATGCCCCTTGGAAGAGTGGTGGAGGTAGCAGTGGAATAAAAAGACAATATCAATGCCCCTTAGAAGAGTGGTGGAGGTTACAGTGGAATAAAAAGACAATAACAATGCCCAGTGGAAGAGACGTCGAGGTCATAATAGTTTAACAAGATGGTTTTAATACCCCTTGGAATAGTGGTGGAGGTCGCAGTGGATTAAAAAGACAATATCAATGCCCTTGGAAGAGTGGTGGAGGTCGCAGTGGAATAAAAATACAATATCAATGCCCCTTGGTAGAGTGGTGGAGATTACACTGGAATAAAAAGACAATATCAATGACCAGTGGAAGAGATGTAGAGGTCACTGTAGCTTAACAAGACAGTTTTAATGCCACTTGGAAAAATGCTGCAGGTTGCAGCGTAATTAAAAAACAATGTCAATGCCCCTTGGAAGACTGGTGGGGGTTAGAGTGGAATAAAAAGACAATACCAATGCCCCTTGGAAGAGCTGTGGAGTTCAGAGTCGTTTAACCAGACTGTTTTGTTGCCCCTTGGAAGAGACGTGGAGGTCACAGTAGCTTAACAAGACGGTTTTAATGCCCCTTTGAAAAGTGGTGGAGGTCGCAGTGGATTAAAAAGACAATATCAATGCCCCTTGGAAGAGTTTTGGAGGTCGCAGTGGAATTAAAATACAATATCAATACCCCGTGGAAGGGACGTTGAGGTCACAGTAGCTAACAAGACGGTTTTAATGCCACTTGGAAGAGTGGTGGAGGTCACAGTGGATTAAAAAGACAATATCAATGCCCCTTAGAAGAGTGGTGTAGGTCGAAGTGGAATAAAAAGTCAATATCAATGCCCCTTGGAAGAGTGGTGGAGGTTACAGTCGAATAAAAAGACAATATCAATGCTCCTTGGAAGAACTTTGGAGTACAGAATGGTTTAACCAGACGGTTTTATTGCCCCTTGGAAGAGACATAGAGGTCACAGTAGCTTATCTAGACTGTTTTAATGCCCCTTGGAAGAGTTTTGGAGGTCGCAGTGGTTAAAAAGACAATATCACTGCCCCTTAGAAGAGTGCTGAAAATTACAATGGAATAAAAAGACAATATCAATTCCTCTTGCAGGAGCTCTGGAGTTCAGAGACGTTGAAATTTACGATTTTAATGTCCCTTGGAAGAGAAATGGAGGTCACAGTAGCTTAACAAGATGGTTTTAATGCCACATGAAAAAGTAGTGGAGGTCGCAGTGGATTAATAAGACAATATCAATGCCCCATGGAAGAGTGGTGGAGGTCGCAGTGGAATAAAAAGACAATATCAATGCCCCTTGGAAGAGTGGTGGAGGTTACAGTGGAAAAAAAAGACAATATCAATGCCCCGTGGAAGAGACGTGGAGGTCACAGTAACTTAACATGACGGTTTTAATGCCCCTTGGAAGAGTGGTGAAGGTCACAGTTGATTAAAAAGACAATAACAATGCCCCTTGGAAGAGTGGTGGTGGTCGCAGTGGAAGAAAAAGACAATATCAATGCCCCGTGGAAGAGAGTGGAGGTCACAGTAGCTTAACAAGACTGTTTTAATGCCCCTTGGAAGAGTGGTGGAGGACACAGTTGATTTAAAAAGAGAATATCAATGCCCATTTGAAGAGTGTTAGTGGTTGCAGTGGAATAAAAAGACAATATCAGTGCCCCTTGGAAGAGTGCTGGAGGTTACAGTGGAATAAAAAGACAATATCAATGACCCTTGGATGAGTGTTTGAGGTCGCAGTGGAATAAAAAGACAATATTAATGAATCTTGGAAGAGTGGTGGAGGTCGCAGTAAAATAAAAAGACAATATCAATGCCCCTTGGAAGAGTGGTGGAGGTTACAGTGGAATAAAAAGTCAATATCAAAGCCCCTTGGAAGAGCTGTGGAGTTCACAGTGGTATAACCCGAAGGATTTAAGGCACCGTGGAATAGACGTGGAGGTTACAATAGATAAACAAGACGGTTTTAATGCTTCTTGGAAGAGAGATGGAGGTCGCAGTGTATTAAAAAGACAAAATCAATGCCCCTTGGAAGAGTGGTGGAGGTTACAGTGGAATAAAAAGACAATATCAATGCCTCTTCCAAGAGCTGTGGAGTTCAGAGTGGTTTAAATTGATGGTTTTAATGCCCCTTGGAAGAGACGTGGAGGTCATAGTAGCTTAACAAGACGGTTTTAATGCCCCTTGGAAAAGTGGTGGAGTTTGCAGTGGAATAAAAAGAGAATATCAATGACCCCTTGAAAGAGTAGTGGAGGTCGCAGTGGAATAAAAAGATAATATCAATTTCTCTTGGAAGAGTGGTGGAGGTTACAGTGGAATAAAAATACAATATCAATGCCCCTTGGAAGAGCTGTGGAGTTCAGAGAAGTTAAACCAGACGGTTTTAATGCCCCTTGAAAGTGACGTGGAGGTCACAGTAGCTTAACAAAACGATTTTAATGCCCCTTCGAAAAGTGGTGGAGGTCGCAGTGGATTAAAAAGACAATATCAATGCCTCTTGGAAGAGTGGTGGAGTTCGCAGTGGAATATAAAGACAATATCAATGCCCCTTGGAAGAGTGGTGCATGTCGCAGTGGAAAAAAAAGACAATATCAATGCCCCTTCTAAGAGTGGTGAAGGTTACAGTGGAATAAAAAGACACTATCAATGCCCCGTGAAAGAGAGTTGGATGTCACAGTAGCTTAAGCATACGGTGTTAATGCTCCTTGGAAGAGAGGTGGAAGTCGCAGTGGAATAAAACGACAATATCAATGCCCCTTGTAAGAGTGCTGGAGGTTAGAGTGGAATAAAAAGATAATATCAATGCCCTTTGTAAGAGCTGCGGAGTTGAGAGTGGTTTAAATTGACGGTTTTAATGCCCCTTGGAAGAGACATGGAGTGCACAGTAGATTTACAAGACTGTTTTAATGCCCCTTGGAAGAGTGATGGAGGTCAAAGTGGATTAAAAAGACAATGTCAATGCTCCTTGAAAGATTGGTGGAAGTCTCAGTTGAATAAAAAGACAATATCAATGCCCCTTGGAAGAGTGTTGGAGGTTACAGTGGAATAAAAAGACAATATCAATGCCATGTGGAAGAGACATGGAGGTCACAGTAGCTTAACAAGATGGTTTTAATGTCCCATGGAAGAGTGGTGGAGGTCGCAGTGGAATACAAAGACAATATCAGTGCCCCTTGGAAGAGAGGTGGAGGTTACAGTGGAATAAAAGACGATATCAATGCCCTGTGAAAGAGACGTGGATGTCACAGTAGCTTAACAAGATGGTTTTAATGTCCCTTGGAAGAGAGGTGAAAGTTGCAATGGAATAAAAAGACAATATCAATGCCCCTTGGAAGCGTGCTGGAGGTTAAAGTGGAATAAAAAACAGTATCAAAGCCTCTTGCAAGAGCTGTGGAGCTGAGAGTGGTTTAAATTGACGGTTTTAATGCCCCTTGGAAGAGACATGGAGGTTACAGTAGATTGACAAGACTTTTTTAATGCCACTTGGAAAAGTGGTGGAGGTCGAAGTGGATTAAAAAGACAATATCAATGCCCCTTGGAAGAGTAGTGTAGGTCGCAGTGGAATAAAAAGACAATATCAATGCCCCTTGTAAGAGTGGTGGAGGTTACAGTGGAATAAAAAGACAATATCAATGCCCCTTGCAAGAGCTGCGGAGTTGAGAGTGGTTTAAATTGATGGTTTTAATGCCCCTTTGAAGAGACGTGGAGTTCACAGTAGATTAACAAGACTGTTTTAATTCCCCTTGGAAGAGTGGTGGAGGTCGAAGTGGATTAAAAAGACAATGTCAATGCTCCTTGAAGGAGTAGTGGAAGTCTCAGTTGAATAAAAAGACAATATCAATTCCCCATGGAAGAGTGTTGGAGGTTACAGTGGAATAAAAAGACAATATTAATGCCCCTTGGAAGATCTTTGGAGTTCAGAGTGGTTTAACGATACGGTGTTAATGCCCGTTGAAAGAGATGTGGAGGTAAAAGTAGCTTGGAAAGACGGTTTTAATGCCCCTTGGAAAAGTGGTGGAGGTCGCAGTGGATTAAAAAGACAATATCAATGCCCCTTGGAAGAGTTGTGGAGGTCGCAGTGGAATTAAAATACAATATTAATGCCCAGTGGAAGGGACGTGGAGGTCACAGTAGCTAACAAGAAGGTTTTAATGCCACTTGGAAGTGTGGTGGAGGTCGCAGTGGATTAGAAAGACAATATAAATGCCCCTTGGAAGAGTGGTGTAGGTCGCAGTGGAATAAAAAGTCAATATCAATGCCCCTTGGAAGAGTGTTTGAGGTTACAGTCGAATAAAAAGACAATATCAATGCTCCTTGGAAGAACTGTGGAGTAAAGAATGGTTTAACCAGATGGTTTTATTGCCCCCTGGAAGAGACGTAGAGGTCACAGTAGCTTATCAAGACTGTTTTAATGCCCCTTAGAAGAGTGGTGAAGGTCGCAGTTGTTTAAAAAGACAATATCACTGTCCCTTAGTAGAGTGGTGGAGGTTACATTGTAATAAAAAGACAATATCAATGCCCCGTTAAATAGACATGGAGGTTACAGCAGCTTAACAAGACAGTTTTAATGCCCCTTGGGAGAGTGGTGGATGACGCAGTGGAATAAAAAGACAATATCAATGCCCCTTGGAAGAGTGGTGGAGGTCGCAGTGGAATAAAAAGACAATATCAATGCCCCGTGAAAGAGATGTGGAGGTCACAGTAGCTTAACAAGACTGTTTTAATGCCCCTTGGAAGAGTGGTGGAGGTCACAGTGGATTTAAAAGAGAATATCAATGCCCATTGGAAGAGTGTTGGAGGTCGCAGTGGAATAAAAAGACAATATCAGTGACCCTTGGAAGTGGGGTGGACATTACCGTGGAATAAAAAGACACTATCAATGCCCCTTGGAAGAGTGGAGGAGGTTACATTGGAATAAAAAGACAATATCAATTCCCCTTGGAAGAGTTGTGGAGGTCGCAGTGGAATTAAAATACAATATTAATGCCCAGTGGAAGGGACGTGGAGGTCACAGTAGCTAACAAGAAGGTTTTAATGCCACTTGGAAGTGTGGTGGAGGTCGCAGTGGATTAGAAAGACAATATAAATGCCCCTTGGAAGAGTGGTGTAGGTCGCAGTGGAATAAAAAGTCAATATCAATGCCCCTTGGAAGAGTGTTTGAGGTTATAGTCGAATAAAAAGACAATATCAATGCTCCTTGGAAGAACTGTGGAGTAAAGAATGGTTTAACCAGATGGTTTTATTGCCCCCTGGAAGAGACGTAGAGGTCACAGTAGCTTATCAAGACTGTTTTAATGCCCCTTAGAAGAGTGGTGAAGGTCGCAGTTGTTTAAAAAGACAATATCACTGTCCCTTAGTAGAGTGGTGGAGGTTACATTGTAATAAAAAGACAATATCAATGCCCCGTTAAATAGACATGGAGGTTACAGCAGCTTAACAAGACAGTTTTAATGCCCCTTGGGAGAGTGGTGGATGACGCAGTGGAATAAAAAGACAATATCAATGCCCCTTGGAAGAGTGGTGGAGGTCGCAGTGGAATAAAAAGACAATATCAATGCCCCGTGAAAGAGATGTGGAGGTCACAGTAGCTTAACAAGACTGTTTTAATGCCCCTTGGAAGAGTGGTGGAGGTCACAGTGGATTTAAAAGAGAATATCAATGCCCATTGGAAGAGTGTTGGAGGTCGCAGTGGAATAAAAAGACAATATCAGTGACCCTTGGAAGTGGGGTGGACATTACCGTGGAATAAAAAGACACTATCAATGCCCCTTGGAAGAGTGGAGGAGGTTACATTGGAATAAAAAGACAATATCAATTCCCCTTGGATGAGTGGTGGAGGTTTCAGTGGAATAGAAAGACAATATCAATGGCCCGTGGAAGAGACGTTGAGGTCACAGTAGTTTAGCAAGACGGTTTTAATGCCCCTTGGAAGAGTGGTGGAGGTCACAGTGGATTAAAAAGACAATATCAATGCCCCTTGGAAGAGTGGTGTAGGTCGCAGTGGATAGGAAGACAATATCAATGCCCCTTGGAAGAGTGGTGGAGATCGCAGTGGATAAAAAGACAATATCAACGCCCCGTGGAAGAGACGTGGAGGTCACAGTAGCTTCACAAGACGGTTTTAATGCTTCTTGGAAGAGAGGTGGAGGTCGCAGTTGATTAAAAAGACAATATCAATGCCCCTTGGATGAGTCGTGGACGTCGCAGAGGAATAAAAAGACAATATCAATGCACTTGGAAGAGTGCAGGAGGTTACAATGGAATAAAAACAATCAGTGAATATGAATAGCGGTACCAGAGCGCCAATAACAGGGCAAAAATATTAAAACGACTGATTTATTAATACACACACACACACAACGCGTTTCGGTGGACACAGCCACCGAAACGCGTTGTGTGTGTGTGTGTATTAATAAATCAGTCGTTTTAATATTTTTGCCCTGTTATTGGCGCTCTGGTACCGCTATTTATATTCACTGATTGTCCTTTTCCCCCTGTTGGGGTGCGGTAGAGCTGCCTTTAACCTATTGTTTTTTCACCTGTGGGAGCAATTTAACTAGAATCACTACCCTGGTTTTCCAAGCTGCGCTGCCATAACCCCTCCGGAACGCTGCCGGGGGTGTTGGTGAAGCTGGGAGTCTATCTCGGCATTACATGCTACTAACCTGACCACGTGATATACCACCAAGAGATCAGGATCTGTGAACGCCGCTGGAAATAGATGACAGCCACCAACAGAGCGGAGCTTGTGGAGCTTTACACTGGGGTTGTGCAGAGGTGCACAACTTCATAAGGTTAGTAGCCATCCCCATACCCCTCTACAATTGCAATACTGAGTCACCCATTGCACCTTGTTCTCTCCTCTCTTTACACAATGGAATAAAAAGACATTGTCAATGCCCCCTGGAAGAGCTGTGGAACTCAGAGCGGTTTAACCAGACGGTTTTAATGCCCCTTGGAAGAGACTTGGAGGTCACAGTAGCTTAACAAGACGGTTTTAATGCCCTTTGGAAGGGTGGTGGTGGTCGCAATGGAATAAAAAGACAATATCAATGCCCTGTGGAAGAGTGGTGGAGGTCGCAATGGAAAACAGAGACAATATCAATGCCCCTTGGAAGAGTGGTGGAGGTTACAGTCGATTAAATAGACAATATCAATGCCTCTTGGAAGAGCTGTGGAGTACAGAGTGGTTTAACCAGACGGTTTAATGCCCCTTGGAAGAGACGTGGAGGTCACAGTAGCTTATCAAGACTGTTTTAATACCCCTTGGAAGAGTGGTGGAGGTCGCAGTGGATTAAAAAGACAATATCAATTCCCCTTAGAAGAGTGGTGGAGGTCGCAGTGGAATAAAAAGACAATATCAATTCCCCTTGGAAGAGATGTGGTGGTCGCAGTGCAATAAAAAGACAATATCAATGCCTCGTGGAAGAGACTTGGAGGTCAGAGTAGCTTAACAAGTTGGTTTTAATGCCCCTTGAAAGAGTGGTGGAGGTCGCAGTGGAATAAAAAGACAAAATCAGTGCCCCTCGGAAGAGTGGTGGAGGTTACAGTGGAATAAAAAGACAATATCAATGACTCTTGGAAGAGTGGTGGAGGTCGCAGTGGAATAAAAAGACAATATTAATGGCCCTTGGAAGAGTGGTGGAGGTTAAAGTCGAATAAAAAGACAATATCAATGCCTCTTGGAAGAGCTGTGGAGTTCAGAGTGGTTTAACCAGATGGTTATAATGCCCCTTGGAAGAGATGTGGAGGTCACAGTAGCTTATCAAAACTGTTTTAATGCCCCTTGGAAGAGTGGTGGAGGTCGCAGTAAAATAAAAAGACAATACCAATGCCCCTTGGAAGAGTGGTGGAGGTTACTGTGGAAAAAAAAGACAATATCAATGCCCCTTGGAAGAACTGTGGAGTTCACAGTGGTTTAACCAGAAGGTTTTAAGGCACCGCGGAATAGACCTGGAAGGTCACAGTAGCTTAACAAGACGCTCTTAATGCTTCTTGGAAGAGAGATGGAGTTTGCAGTGGATTAAAAAGACAAAATCAATGCCCCTTGGAAGAGTGGTCGAGATTACAGTGGAACATAAAGACAATATCAATGCCTCTTGCAAGAGCTGTGGAGTTCAGAGTGGTCTAGATTGACGGTTTTAATGCCCGTTGGAAGAGACGTGGAGATCACAGTAGCTTAACAAGACGGTTTTAATGCCCCTTGGAAGAATGGTGGAGGTCGCAGTGGATTAAAAAGACATTATCGATGCCCCTTGGAAGAGTGGTGGAGGTCGCAGTGGAATAAAAAGAAAATATCAGTGCCCCTTAGATGAGTGGAGGAGGTTACAGTGGAAAAAAAAGACAATATCAATGTTCCTTAGAAGAGGATTGAAGGTCGCAGTGGAATAAAAGGACAATATCAATGTCCCTTGGAAGAGTGGTGGAGGTCACAGTGGATTAAAAAGACAATATCAAGGCCCCTTGGAAGAGTGGTGGAGGTTACAGAGGAATAAGAAGTCAATATCAATGCCCTGTGTAAGAAACTTGGAGGTCACCGTAGCTTAACATGACAGTTTTAATGCCCCTTGGAAGAGTCGTGGACGTCGCAGAGGAATAAAAAGACAATATCAATGCACTTGGAATAGTGCTGAAGGTTATAATGGAATAAAAAGACAATATCAATGCCCCTTGGAAGAGTGGTGGAGGTCGCAGTGGAAAACAGAGACAATATCAATGCCCCTTGGAAGAGTGGTGGAGGTTACAGTGGAATAAGAAGACAATATCAATGCCCCATGGAAGAGTTGTGGAGGTCACTGTAGCTTAACAAGATGGTATTAATGCCCCTTGGAAGAGTGGTGGAGGTCGCAGTGGAATAAATAGACAGTGTCAATGCCCCTTGGAAGAGTGGTGGAGGTTAGAGTGGAATAAAAAGACAATACCAGTGCTCCTTGGAATAGCTGTGGAGTTCAGAGTGGTTTAAATTGACGGTTTTAATGCCCCTTGGAAGAGACGTGGAGGTCACAGTGGATTAAAAAGACAATATCAATGCCCCTTGGAAGAGTGGTGGAGGTCGCAGTGGATTAAAAAGACAATATCAATGCCCCTTGGAAGAGAGGTGGAGGTCGCAGTGGAATAAAAAGACAATATCATTGCCCCTTGGAAGAGTGGTGGAGGTTACAGTGGAATAAATAGACAATACCAATGACTCTTGAAAGAGTGGTGGAGGTCGCAGTGGAATAAAAAGACAATATTAATGCCCCTTGGAAGAGTGGTGGAGGTTAAAGACGAATAAAAAGACAATATCAATGCCTCTTGGAAGAGCTGTGGAGTTCAGAGTGGTTTAACCAGACAGTTTTAATGCCCCTTGGAAGAGACGTGGAGGTCACAGTAGCTTATCAAAACTGTTTTAATGCCCCTTGGAAGAGTGGTGGAGGTCGCAGTAAAATAAAAAGACAATACCAATGCCCCTTGGAAGAGTGGTGGAGGTTACAGTGGAATAAAAAGACAATATCAATGGCCCTTGGAAGAGCTGTGGAGTTCACAGTGGTTTAACCAGAAGGTTTTTAGGCACCGTGGAATAGACCTGGAGGTCACAGTAGCTTAACAAGACGGTCTTAATGCTTCTTGGAAGAGAAATGGAGGTCGCAGTGGATTAAAAAGACAAAATCAATGCCCCTTGGAAGAGTGGTCGAGGTTACAGTGGAATAAAAAGACAATATCAATGCCTCTTGCAAGAGCTGTGGAGTTCAGAGTGGTTTAGATTGACGGTTTTAATGCGCCTTGGAAGAGACGTGGAGGTCACAGTAGCTTAACAAGGCGGTTTTAATGCCCCTTGGAAGAATGGTGGAGGTCGCAGTGGATTAAAAAGACATTATCGATGCCCCTTGGAAGAGTGGTGGAGGTCGCAGTGGAATAAAAAGAAAATATCAATGCCCTTAGATGAGTGGTGGAGGTTACAGTGGAAAAAAAGACAATATCAATGTTCCTTAGAAGAGGAGTGAAGGTCGCAGTGGAATAAAAAGACAATATCAATGTCCCTTGGAAGAGTGGTGGAGGTCGCAGAGGATTAAAAAGACAATATCAATGCCCCTTGGAAGAGTGGTGGAGGTTACAGTGGAATAAGTAGTCAATATCAATGCCCTGTGTAAGAAACTTGGAGGTCACAGTAGCTTAACATGACGGTTTTAATGCCCCTTTGAAGAGTCGTGGACGTCGCAGAGGAATAAAAAGACAATATCAATGCACTTGGAATAGTGCAGAAGGTTACAATGGAATAAAAAGACATTATCAATGCCCTGTGGAAAGGACGTGGAGGTCACAGTAGCATAAATAGACGGTTTTAATGCCCAGTGGAAGAGTGGTGGAGGTCGCAGTGGATAAAAAAGACAATATCAAAGCCCCTTGGAGGAGTGGTGGAAGTCGCAGTGGAAAACAGAGACAATATCCATGCCCCTTGGAAGAGTGGTGGAGGTTAGAGTGGAATAAAAAGACAATACCAGTGCTCCTTGGAAGAGTTGTGGAGTTCAGAGTGGTTTAAATTGACGGTTTTAATGCCCCTTGGAAGAGACGTGGAGGTCACAGTGGATTAAAAAGACAATATCAATGCCCCTTGGAAGAGTGGTGGAGGTCGCAGTGGATTAAAAAGACAATATCAATGCCCCTTGGAAGAGTGGTGGAGGTCGCAGTGGAATAAAAAGACAATATCAATGCCCCGTGGAAGGGACGTGGTGGTCACAGTAGCTTCACAAGACGGTTTTAATGCCCCTTGGAAGAGAGGTGGAGGTCGCAGTTGATTAAAAAGACAATATCAATGCCCCTTGGAAGAGTGGTGGAGGTCGCAGTGGAATAAAAAGACAATATCAATGCCGCTTGGAAGAGTGGTGGATGTTACAGTCGAATAAAAAGACAATATCAATGACTCTTGTAAGAGCTGTCGAGTTCAGAGTGTTTAACCAGACGGTTTTAATGCCCCTTGTAAGAGACGAGGAGGTCACAGTAGCTTAACAAGCCTGTTTTAATGCCCCTTGGAAGAGTGGTGGAGATCGTTGTGGATTTAAAAGACAATATCAATGCCCCTTAGAAGAGTTTTGGAGGTCGCAGTGGAATAAAAAGACAATATCAATTCCCCTTAAAAGATTGGTGGAGGTTACAGTGGAATAAAAAGACAATATCAATGCCCCTTGGAAGAGAGGTGGAGGTTACAATGGAATAAAAAAACAATATCAATACCCTGTGTAAGAAACTTGGAGGTCACAGTAGCTTAACAAGACGGTTTTAATGCCCCTTGGAAGAGTCGTGGACGTCGCAGAGGAATAAAAAGACAATATCAATGCACTTGGAAGAGTGCAGAAGGTTACAATGGAATAAAAAGACATTGTTAATGACCCTAGGAAGAGCTGTGGAGCTCAGAGCAGTTTAACCAGACGGTTTTAATGCCCCTTGGAAGAGACTTGGAGGTCACAAAGCTTAACAAAACGGTTTTAATGCCGCTTGGAACAGTGGTGGAGGTTGCAATGGAATAAAAAGACAATATCAATGCCCCGTGGAAGGGACGTGGAGGTCACAGTAGCATACCAAGAAGGTTTTAAAGCCCATTGGAAGAGTGGTGGAGGTCGCAGTGGATAAAAAAGACAATATCAAAGCCCCTTGGAAGAGTGGTGGAGGACGCAGTTTAAAACAGAGACAATATCAATGCCCCTTGGAAGAGTGGTGGAGGTTACAGTCGAAAAAAAAGACAATATCAATGCCTCTTGGAAGAGCTGTGGAGTACAGAGTGGTTTAACCAGACGGTTTATTGCCCTTTGGAAGAGACGTGGAGGTCACAGTAGCTTATCAAGACTGTTTTAATGCCCCTTGGAAGAGAGGTGGAGGTCGCAGTGGAATAAAAAGACAATATCAATGCCGCTTGGAAGAGTGATCGTTGTTACAGTGGAATAAAAAGACAATATCAATGACCCTTGGAAGAGTGGTGGAGGTCACAGTGGAATAAAAAGATAATATTAATGCCCCTTGGAAGAGCTGTTGAGTTCAGAGAGGTATAACCAGACGGTTTTAACGCTCCTTAGAAGTGACGTGGAGGTCACAGTAACTTAACAAGACGGTTATAATGCCCCTTGGAAGAGTGGTGGAGGTCGCAGTGGAATAAGAAAACAATATCAATGCCCCTTGGAAGATTGGTGGAGGTTGCAGTGGATTAAAAAGACAATATCAATGCCCATTGGAAGAGTGGTGCAGGTTACGCTGGAATTAAAAGACAATATCAATGACCCATGGAAGAGTTGTGGAGGTCGCTGTAGCTTAAAAAGATGGTCTTAATGCCCCTTGGAAGAGTGGTGGAGGTCGCAGTGGAATAAATAGACAAAGTCAATGCCCCTTGGAAGAGTGGTGGAGGTTAGAGTGGAATAAAAAGACAATACCAGTGCTCCTTGGAAGAGCTGTGGAGTTCAGAGTGAATTAAATTGACGGTTTTAAAGCCCCTTGGAAGAGTGGTGGAGGTCGCAGTGGATTCAAAATACAAGATCAATGCCACTTGGAAGAGTGGCGGAGTTCGCAGTGGAATAAAAAGACAATATCAATGCCCCGTGGAAGGGACGTGGAGGTCACAGTAGCTTCACAAGACGGTTTTAATGCCCCTTGGAAGAGAGGTGGAGGTCGCAGTTGATTAAAAAGACAATATCAATGAACCTTGGAAGAGTGGTGGAGGTCGCAGTGGAGTAAAAAGACAATATCAATGCCGCCTGGAAGAGTAGTGGATGTTACAGTCGAAGAAAAAGACAATATCAATGCCTCTTGTAAGAGCTGTGGAGTTCAGAGTGTTTAACCAGATGGTTTTAATGCCCCTTGGAAGAGACGAGGAGGTCACAGTAGCTTAACAAGACTGTTTTATTGCCCCTTGGAAGAGTGGTGGAGATCGTTGTGGATTTAAAACACAATATCAATGACCCCTTAGAAGAGTGGTGGGGGTTGCAGTGGAATAAAAAGACAATATCAATGCCCCTTGGAAGATTGGTGGAGGTTACAGTGGAATAAAAAGACAATATCATTGCCCCTTGGAAGAGTGGTGGAGTTTACAGTGGAATAAAAAGACAATATCAATGCCCTGTGTAAGAAACTTGGAGGTCAGAGTAGCTTAACAAGACGGTTTTAATGCCCCTTGGAAGAGTCGTGGACGTTGCAGAGGAATAAAAAGACAATATCAATGCACTTGGAAGAGTGCTGAAGGTTACAATGGAATAAAAAGACATTGTCAATGCCCCTTGGAAGAGCTGTGGAGTTCAGATTGTTTTATCCAGATGGTTTTATTGACCCTTGGAAGAGACGTTGATGTCACAGTAGATTAACAAGACGGTTTTAATGCCCCTTGGAAAAGTGGTGAAGGTCACAGTGGATTAAAAAGAAAATATCAATGCCCAGTGGAAGACACGTGGAGGTCAAAATAGCTTAACAAGACAGTTTTAATGCCCCTTGGAAGAGTGGTGGAGGTCGCAGTGGAATAAAAAGACAATATCAATGCCCCTTGAAAGAGTGGTGGAGGTTACAGTGAAATAAAAAGACAATATCAATGCCTCTTGAAAGAGCTATGGAGTTCAGAGTGGTTTAACCAGATGGTTTAAACTCCCCTTGGAAGAGTGGTGGAGGTCACAGTGCATTAAAAAGACAATATCAATACCCATTGGAAGAATGGTGGAGGTAACAGTGGAATAAAAAGACAATATCAATGCACCTTGGAAGAGCTGTGGAGTTCAGAGTGGTTTAACCAGATGGTTTTAATGCCCCTTGGAAGAGATGTGGAGGTCACAGTAGCTTAACAAGACTGTTTTAAGGCCTCTTGGAAGAGTGGTGGAGGTCGCAGTGGATTAAAAAGACAATATCAATGCCCCAAAGAAGAGAGGTGGAAATCCCAGTTGAATAAAAAGACAATATCAATACCCCTAGGAAGAGTGGTGGAGGATACAGTGGAATAAAAAGACAATATCAATGCCCAGTGGAATAGACATGGACGTTACAGTAGCTAAACAAGATGTTTTTAATGCAACTTGGGAGATTGGTGGAAGTCGTAGTGGAATAAAAAGACAATATCAATGCCCCTTGAAAGAGTGCTGTAGGTTACAGTGGAGTAAAAAGACAAAATCAATGCCTCTTGCAAGAGCTGTGGGGCTCAGAGTGGTTTAAATTGACGATTTTAATGCACCTTGGAAGAGACGAGGAGGTCACAGTAGCTTAACAATACGGTTTTAATGCCACTTGGAAGAGTGGTGGAGGTCGCAGTGGATTAAAAAGACAATATGAATGCCCCTTGGAAGAGTGGTGGAGGTCGCAGTGGAATAAAAAGACAATATCAATGCCCCTTGGAAGAGTGGTGGAGGTTACAGTTGAATAAAAAGACAATGTCATTGCCCCTTGGAACAGTGGTGGAGGTTACAGTTAAATAAAAAGACAATATCAATGCCCCGTGGAAGAGATGTGGAGGTCACAATAGCTTAACAAGGCGCTTTTAATGGCCCTTGGAAGAGTGGTGGAGGTCGCAGTGGATTTAAAAGACAATATCAATGAGCCTTGTAAGAGTGGTGGAGGTCGCAGAGGAATAAAAAGACATTATCAATGCCTCTTGGAAGAGTGGTGGAGGGCGCAGTGGAATAAAAAGACAATATAAATGCCCCTTGGACGAGTGGTGGAGGTTACAGTGGAATAAAAAGACAATTTCAATACCCCGTGGAAGAGACGTGGAGGTCACGGTAGCTTACCATGACGGTTTTAAGGCTTCTTGGAAGAGTGGTGGAGGTCGCAGTGGATTAAAAAGACAATATCAATGCCCCTTAGAAGAGAGGTGGAAGTCGCAATGGAATAAAAAGACAATATCAATGCCCCTTGGAAGAGTGGTGGAGGATACAGTTTAATAAAAAGACAATATCAATGCCCCGTGGAATAGACATGGATGTTACAGTAGCAAAACAAGATGTTTTTAATGCACCTTGGGAGAATGGTGGAAGTCGTAGTGGAATAAAAAGACAATATCAATGCCCCTTGAAAGAGTGCTGTAGGTTACAGTGGAGTAAAAAGACAATATCAATGCCTCTTGCAAGAGCTGTGTAGTTCAGAGTGGATTAAATTTACGGATTTAATGCACCTTGGAAGAGACGTGGAGGTCACAGTAGCTTAATAATACGGTTTTAATGCCCCTTGGAAGAGTGGTGGATGTCGCAGTGGATTAAAAAGACAATATCAATGCCACTTGGAAGAGTGGTGAAGGTCCCAGTGGAATAAAAAGACAATATCAGTGCCCCTTGGAAGAGTGGTGGAGGTTACGATGGAATAAAAAGACAATATCAATGCCCCGTGAAAGAGACGTGGAGGTCACAGTAGCTTAACAAGACGGTTTTAATGCCCCTTGGAAGAGAGGTGGAAGTTGCAGTGGAATAAAAAGACAATATCAATGCCCCTTGGAAGAGTGCTGGAGGTTACATTGGAATAAAAAGACAATATCAATGCCCCTTGCAAGAGCTGTGGAGTTCAGAGTGGTTTAAATTGACGGTTTTAATGCCCCTTGGAAAGGACGTGGAGGTGACAGTAGCTTAACAAGACGGTTTTAATGCCGCTTGGAAGAGTGGTGGAGGTCGCAGTGGATTAAAAGGACAATATGAATGCCCCTTGGAAGAGTGGTGGAGGTCGCAGTGGAATAAAAAGACAATATCAATGCCCCTTGGAAGAGTGGTGGAGGTTACAGTTGAATAAAAAGACATTATCAATGCCCCTTGGAAGAGTGATGGAGGTTACAGTGGAATAAAAAGAAAATATCAATGCCCTTTAGAAGAGTGGTGAAGGTTACAGTGGAAAAAAAAGACAATATCAAAGTTCCTTGGAAGAGGGGTGAAGGTCGCAGTGGATTAAAAAGACAATATCAATGTCCCTTGGAAGAGTGGTGGAGGTCTCAGTGGATTAAAAAGACAATATCAATGCCCCTTGGAAGAGTGGTGGAGGTTGCAGTGGAATAAAAAGACAATATCAATGCCCGTGGAAGGGACGTGGAGGTCACAGTAGCTTAACAAGACGGTTCTAATGCCCCTTGGAAGAGTGGTGGAGGTCGCAGTGGATTAAAAAGACTATCAAATCCCCTTGGAAGAGTGGTGGAGGTCGCAGTGGAAAAAAAAGACAATATCAATGCCCCTTGGAAGAGTGGTGGAGGTTACAGTTGAATAAAAATACAATATCAATGCCTCTTGGAAGAGCTGTGGAGTTCAGGGTGGTTTAACCATGCGGTTTTAATGCCCCTTGGAAGAGACGTGGAGGTCACAGAAGCTTATTACGACTGTTTTAAAGCACCTTGGAGGAGTGGTAGAGGTCGCAGTGGATTAAAAAGACAATATCAATGCCCCTTGGAAGAGTGGTGGAGGTTACAGTGGAATAAAAAGACAATATCAATGCCTCGTGGTAGAGTGGTGGAGGTTACAGTGTAATAAAAAGACAATATCAATGTCCCTTGGAAGAGTGGTGGAGGTTACAGTGGAATAAAAAGACAATAACAAAGCCCCTTGGAAGAGTGGTGGAGGTTACAGTGGAATAAAAAGACAATATCAAAGCCCCTCGGAAGAGACGTGGAGGTCACAGTGGAATAAAAAGACAATATTAATGCCCCTTGGAAGAGTGGTGGAGGACGCAGTAAAATGAAAAGACAATATCAATGCCCCTTGGAATAGTGGTGAAGGTTAGAGTGGAATAAAAAGACAATATCAATGCCCCTTGCAAGAGCTGTGGAGTTCACAGTGGTTTAACCAGAAAGTTTTAATGCACCGTGGAATAGAGGTGGAGGTCACAGTAGCTTAATAAGACGGTTTCAATGCTTCTTGGAAGAGTGATGAAGGTCGCAGTGGATTAAAAAGACAATATCAATGCCCTGTGTAAGAAACTTGGAGGTCACAGTAGCTTAACCAGGCGGTTTTAATGCCCCTTGGAAGAGTCGTGGACGTCGCAGAGGAATAAAAAGACAATATCAATGCACTTGGAAGAGTGCAGAAGGTTACAGTGGAATAAAAATACAATGTAAATGCCCCTTGGAAGAGCTGTGGAGCTCAGAGCGGTTTAACCAGACGGTTTTAATGCCCCTTGGAAGAGACTTGTAAGTCACAGTAGTTTAACAAGATGGTTTTAATGCCCCTTGGAAGAGTGGTGGAGGTCACAGTGGAATAAAAATACAAAATCAATGCCCCTTGAAAGAGTGGTGGAAGTTGCAGTGAAATAAAAAGACAATATCAATGCCCCTTGGAAGAGCTGTGGAGTACAGAGTGGTTTAACCAAATGGTTTTAGTGCGCCTTGGAAGAGACGTGGATGTCACAGTAGGTTAACATGACGGTTTTAATGCCCCTTGGAAGAGTGGTGGAGGTCTCAGTGGATTAAAAAGACAATATCAATGAACCTTGGAAGAGTGGTGGAGGTCGCTGTGGAATAAAAAGACAATATCAATGCCCCTTGGAAGAGTGGTGGAGGTTACAGTGGATTAAAAAGACAATATCAGTGCCTCTTGGAAGAGTAGTGGAGGTTACAGAGGAATAAAAAGACAATATCAATGCCCCGTGGAAGAGACGTGGACATCACAGTAGCTTAACAAGACGGTTTTAATGCCCTTGACAGAGTGGTGGAGGTCGCAGTGGAATAAAAAGACAATAACAATGCCCTGTGGTAGAGACGTGGAGGTCACGGTTGCTTAACAAGACGGTTTTAATGCCCTTTGGAAGAGTGGCGGAGGTCGCAGTGGAATAAAAAGACAATATCAATGCCCCTTGGAAGAGTGGTGGAGGTCGCAGTGGAATAACCTCACTGGTACATGCTCTGCATAACTTCTCTGCTTGCTGTGTCTGCTGTAATCTAATGCTCTGCTTTGCTGATTCACCTCACTGGTGCATGCTCTGCATAACTTCTCTGCATGCTTTGTCTGCTGTAATCTAATGCTCTGCTTTGCTGATTCACCTCACTGGTACATGCTCTGCATAACTTCTCTGGTTTATCTGTCCCACTCCATTCAATACCCATATATGTCTGTCCCTTCCCCACTATAGATCTTATCTGATTTTTAGAGGTGCTATACTGCAGAGACTAGAGTCCTAGCTCTGTGTTTGATCACCCAGCCATCTCCTGGTGAGACCATCAGCTGCTAATTTAGCCATATGCAGCTCCCACAATGCCCTTCATCTGATAGTTTAATGTGCCCTATTTATTTAGCAGCTCTGTAAGGGGTGCACTTGTGCTGGGGTGTGCACGCGTCTTCTTGTGCAAAGTGGCTTCGGAGATTAGTGGCAGTTATTTCAGACGCAGTTAGTCAGGGCAGGAGTCAGGTAACCAACACTTTGACCACTTACTCTCTTTTAACTATGTTTCTGTTAGCTCTCACTTTTTCCTCTATAGTCCTCCACTTTCTAGTAACCCCTCAAATCCCTACACCTAGTAAGAAACTCTTCATCTCTCCCTCCATCCTCCCCATTCATCTCACCTCCTCCTCCAAATTAGTCCTAAACACTCAATCCTGGATCTCAAAACACAGACAGCCACCTCATGCTCTCTCTTGCTCCCACCTGCTAACACTTTCTCTGCTCCTCCTCACTGCTGGAGATATCTCTCCAAATCCTGGTCCTCCTCGCCATATCCGCACAGTTACTTCTTCCTCCTATCCACGACCTTCCACAAACTGTCGCAACCCTTCTAACCTCATATCCATCCAACCAATCCCCACTCCCTTAGTTGATCTAACAGGAGCTCTATGGAACGCTCGCTCTGTCTGCAACAAACTTTCCTTCATCAACGATCTTTTCATTACAAACAAACTTTCCTTCCTCACCATCACTGAAACCTGGCTCACCCCCTCTGACACAGCCTCCCCAGCTGCACTTTCATATGGCGGATTCCACCTTTCCCACACCCCCCGCCCCAACAGCAAACATGGCGGAGGCGTAGGTTTTCTCCTATCAGAACACTGCGTTTTCACCCAAATCCCACTGCCACCCTCCGTTACACTCCCTTCTTTTGAGGTGCACTGTGTGTGCATCTATTCCCCCTCCAACCTCCAACTGGCTGTCTTTTACCGACCCCCAGGGCAAGCCACCACCTTCTTAGACCACTTCACCACCTGGCTGCTTCACTTCCTCTCCACTGACATCACGACTATCATAATGGGAGACTTCAACATCCCCATTAACACTTCCCACTCGTCTGTCTCTAAGTTCCTATCTCTCACTTCCTCCTTCGTTCTCACTCAATGGTCTTCCACACCCACCCACAAAGATGGCCACACACTGGACCTCATCTTCACCCGCCTCTGTTCCCTATCTAACCTCTCTAACTCACCTCTCCCTCTCTCTGATCATAGCCTACTTACATTCTCTTCTCTCTCCTCCCCGGGGCTACAATCCCCACTCCACAAACTTGCATACCCTCGCAGAAATCTCAAACACCTTGACTTACACTCACTCTCTGAATCCCTCCTCCCTCTTAAATTCCTTACACGATGCAGACGTTGCTGCTGCTCCATATAACACCACAATAGCTGCAGCTGTAGACTCGATCGCCCCCCTCACACACACCACATCTCGTACACGCAACAGGCAACCCTGGCACACTAAACTTACTAAATAACTGCGCCGGGCCTCCAGGGTTGCGGAGCGGAGATGGAAAAGGTCTCACTCCATCGAGCACTTCATCGCATTCAAGCAATCCCTCACTAATTTCAAGTCCGCACTCACTACAGCAAAACAAACCTACTTCTCATCTCTCATATCCTCCCTATCTCACAACCCTAAACAGCTATTTAACACTTTCAACTCTCTCCTTCGTCCCCCAGCACCTCCTCCCTCTTCTCTCATCTCAACCAACGACTTTGCCTCATTCTTCAAACAGAAGATTGACACCATCAGACAAAACTTTTGCCTTAAGTCCACACAACCCCTCCTCATATCTATTCAACCCTCCTCCTCCAAACCCCACTTCTCCACCATTACAGAAGGTCAAGTCTCCTCTTTACTCTCCAAATCACACCTCACCACCTGCGAACTTGACCCAATCCCATCCCACCTCATCACTAACCTTATCACAGTCTTCATCCCAACCCTAACCCACCTCTTCAATCTGTCACTAACAACCGGTGTCTTACCCTCATGTTTCAATCATGCAGCAATCACACCCATCCTCAAAAAGCCCTCCCTTGACCCCTCCTCTCTGACTAGCTACCGCCCCATATCACTCCTCCCCTTTGCCTCAAAACTACTAGAACAACATGTCCACCTTGAACTGTCCTCCCACCTCTCCTCCTGCTCCCTCTTCGACTGCCTGCAATCTGGCTCCCGACCGCATCACTCGACTGAAACTGCCCTGACCAAACTCACCAACAACCTACTAAATGCCAAATCCAAGTGACACTACTCCATCCTCCTCCTTCTGGACCGGTCATCTGCCTTTGACACAGTGGACCATTCCCTCTTACTCCAGATTCTCTCATCTCTTGGCATCACGGACTTGGCTCTATCTTGAATCTCCTCATACTTAACAGACAGGACATTCAGCATCTCCCACTCACGCACCACCTCCTCATCTCGCCCCCTATCTGTCGGTGTACCCCAAGGTTCAGTTCTAGGACCTCTGCTCTTCTCCATCTACACCTTTGGCCTGGGACAGCTCATAGAGTCTCACGGTTTTCAGTATCACCTCTATGCTAACGACACACAGATCTACCTCTCTGGACCCGATATCTCCTCCCTACTAACCAAAATCCCATAATGTCTGTCTGCCATGTCATCCTTCTTCTCGACAGATTTCTAAAAATTAACATGGATAAAACAGAGTTCATCATCTTTTCACCCTCTCATTCACATCCCCCATCTGACCTAGCCATCAACGTCAATGGCTGTTCATTCTCCCCAGTCCCACAAGCTCGCTGCCTTGGAGTAACCCTGGACTCTGATTTCTCCTTCAAGCCACATATCCAAGCCCTTTCCACTTTCTGTCAACTCCAACTCAAAAACATCTCCCGGACCCGTGCATTCCTCAGCAAAGACTCTGCAAAAACACTAGTGCATGCCCTCATCATATCCCGCCTCGACTTCTGCAACCTCCTGCTCCGTGGCCTCCCTTACAACACTCTTGCGCCTCTCCAATCTATCCTCTCTGTCAATCTCTTCACTGGCTCCCCATTGTCCAGAGAATCCAGTTCAAAACTCTAACCATGGCATACAAAGCCATCCACAACCTGTCTCACCCATACATCTGTGACCTAGTCTCCCGGTACTTACCTGCACGCAACCACCGATCCTCACAAGATCTCCTTCTCTACTCCCCTCTTATATCCTCCTCCCACAATTGTATACAAGATTTCTTCCTGCATCTCCCCTACTCTGGAACGCTCTACCCCAACACAACAGACCCTCGCCGACCGTGGAAACCTTCAAAAGAAACCTGAAGACCCACCTCTTCCGACAAGCCTACAACCTGCAGTAACCACCGTTGCACGACCAGTTCTACCCTCACCTAATGTATCCTCACCCATCCCTTCTAGAATGTGAGCCCTCACGGGCAGGGTCCTCGCTCCTCCTGTACAAGTCGCTGACTCGTTTTGTTAAGATTATGTAAATGCTTTTGTTATGTATATCCCTATCACATGTAAAGCGCCATGGAATAAATGGCGCTATAATAATTAATAATAATAATAATAATAATAATAATTATAAAAAGACAATATCAATTCCCATAGGAAAAGTGGTGGAGGTTACAGTGGATTAAGAAGACAATATCAATGCCACTTAGAAGAGAGGTGGAAGTCGCAGTGGAATAAAAAGACAATGTCAATGCCACTTGGAAGAGTGGTGGAGGGGGCAGTGGAATAAAAAGACAATATCAATGCCCCTTGGAAGAATGATGGAGGTCACAGTGGAATAAAAAGACAATGTCAATGCCCCTTGGAAGAGTGGTGGAGGTGGCAGTAGAATAAAAAAGACAATATCAATGCCCCTTGGAAGAATGATGGAGGTCGCAGTGGAATAAAATGACAAAATCAATGCCACATGGAATAGACATGGAGGTTACAGCAGCTTAACGAGACAGTTTTAATGCCCCTTCGAAGAGTGGTGGAGGTTAGATTCAAATAAAAAGACAATACCAATGCCCCTTGAAAAAGCTGTGGAGTTCAGAGTGGTTTAACCAGACGGTTTTAATGCCCATTGGAAGTGACGTGGAGGTCACAGTAGCTTAAAAAGACGTTTTTAATGCCCCTTGGAAAATAGGTGGAGGTCGCAGTGGATTAAAAAGACAATATTAATGCCCCTTGGAAGAGTGGTGGAGGTTACAGTGGAATAAAAAACAATATCAAAGCCCCTTGCAAGAGATGTGCAGTTGAGAGTGGTTTAAATTGACGGTTTTAATGCTCCTTGGAAAAGACATGGATGTCACAGTAGATTAACAAGACTGTTTTAATGCCCCATGGAAGAGTAGTGGAGGTCGAAGTGGATTAAAAAGACAATGTCAATGCTCCTTGAAGGAGTGGTTGAAGTCTCAGTGGAATAGAAAGACAATATCAATGCACCTTGGAAGAGTGTTGCAGATTCCAGTGGAATAAAAAGACAATATCAATGCCCTATGGAAGAGACATGGAGGTCACAGTAGCTTAACAAGACGGTTTAAATACCCCTTGCGATAGTGGTGGAGATCGCAGTGGAATGAAAAGACAATATCAATGCCCCTTGGAAGAGTGGTGGAGGTTACAGTGGAATTTAAAGTCAATATCAATGCGCCGTGGAAGAGATGTGGAGGTCACTGTAGCTTAAAAAGACATTTTTAATGCCCCTTGGAATAGTGGTGGAGGTCGCAGTGGATTAAAAAGACAATATCAATGCCCCTTGGATGAGTGGTGGAGGTGGCAGTGGAATAAAAGACAATATCAATGCCCCTTGGAAGAATGATGGAGGTCGCAGTGGAATAAAAAGACGATGTCGATGCCCCTTGGAAGAGTGGTGGAGGTTGGAGGGGAATAAAAAGACAATACCAATGCCCCTTCGAAGAGCTGTGGAGTTCAGAGTGGTTTAACCAGATGGTTTTATTGCCCATTGGAAGAGACGTGGAGGTCACAGTAGATTAACAAGACGGTTTTAATGCCCCTTTGAAAAGTGGTGGAGGTCAGAGTGGATTAAAAGACAATATTAATGCCCCGTGGAAGACACGTGGAGGTCACAGTAGCTTAACAAGACAGTTTTAATGCCACTTGGAAGAGTGGTGGAGGTCGCAGTGGAATAAAAAGACAATATCAATGCCCCTTGAAAGAGTGGTGGAGGTTACAGTGAAATAAAAAGACAATATCAATGCCTCTTGAAAGAGCTATGGAGTTCAGAGTGATTTAACCAGATGGTTTTAATGCCCCTTGGAAGAGTGGTGGAGGTCGCAGTGCATTAAAAAGACAATATCAATACCCCTTGGAAGAATGGTTCAGGTTACAGCGGAATAAAAAGACAAAATCAATACCCCTTGGAAGAGCTGTGGAGTTCAGAGTGGTTTAACCAGACGGTTTTAATGCCCCTTGGAAGAGATATGGAGGTCACAGTAGCTTAACAAGACTGTTTTAATGCCTCTTGGAAGAGTGGTGGAGGTCGCAGTGGATTAAAAAGACAATATCAATGCACCTTAGAAGAGAGGTGGAAGTCGCAGTGGAATAAAAAGACAATATCAATACCCCCAAGAAGAGTGGTGGGGGATACAGTGGAATAAAAAGACAATATCAATGCCCCGTGGAATAGACATGGACCTTACAGTAGCTAAACAAGAAGTTTTTAATGCAACTTGGGAGAGTGGTGGAAGTCGTAATGGAATAAAAAGACAATATCAATACCCTTGAAATAGTGCGGTAGGTTACAGCGGAGTAAAAAGACAATATCAATGCCGCTTGGAAGAGTGGTGGAGGTTACAGTGGAATAAAAAGACAATATCAATGACACTTGGAAGAGTGGTGAAGGTCCCAGTGGAATAAAAAGACAATATCAATGCCCCTTGGAAGAGTGGTGGAGGTTGCAGTGGAATAAAAAGACAATATCAATGCCCCTTGGAAGAGTGATGAAGGTCCCAGTGGAATAAAAAGACAATATCAATGCCCCCTGAAAGAGAGGTGGAAGTTGCAGTGGAATAAATAGACAATATCAATGCCCCCTGGAAGAGTGCTGGGGGTTACATTGGAATAAAAAGACAACATCAATGCCCCTTGCAAGAGCTGTGGAGTTCAGAGTGGTTTAAATTGACGATTTTAATGCCCCTTGGAAGAGACGTGGAGGTGACAGTAGCTTAACAATACCGTTTTAATGCCCCTTGGAAGAGTGGTGGAGGTCGCAGTGGATTAAAAAGACAATATGAATGCCCCTTGGAAGAGTGGTGGAGGTCGCAGTGGAAAAAAAAGACAATATCAATGCCCCTTGGAACAGTGGTGGAGGTAACAGTTAAATAAAAAGACAATATCAATGCCCCGTGGAAGAGATGTGAAGGTCACAATAGCTTAACAAGACGGTTTTTTGCCCCTTGGAAGAGTGGTGGAGGTCGCAGTGGATTAAAAAGACAATATCAAAGAGCCTTGGAAGAGTGGTGGAGGTCGCAGTGGAATAAAAAGACATTATCAATGCCCCTTGGAAGAGTGGTGGAGGTCGCAGTGGAATAAAAGGACAATATCAATGCCCCTTGTATGAGTGGTGGAGGTTACAGTGGAATAAAATCACAATATCAATGCCGCTTGGAAGAGCTGTGGAGTTCACAGTGCTTTAACCAGAAGGTTTTAAGGCACCGTGGAATAGACGTGGATGTGACAGTAGCTAAACAAGATGGTTTTAATGCTTCTTGGAAGAGTGATGGAGGTCGCAGTGGATGAAAAAGACAAAATCAATGCCCCTTGGAAGAGTGGTGGAGGTTACAGTGGAATAAAAAGACAATATCAATGCCACTTGCAAGAGCTGTGGAGTTCAGAGTGGTTTAAATTGACAGTTTTAATGCCCCTTGGAAGAGACGTGGAGGTCACAGTAGCTTAACAAGATGGTTTTAATGCCCCTTGGAAGAGTGGTGGAGGTTACATTCGAATAAAAAGACAATATCAATGCCTCATGGAAGAGCTGTGGAGTACAGAGTGGTTTAACCATACGGTTTTAATGCCCCTTGGAAGAGACATGGAGGTCACAGTAGCTTATCAAAACTGTTTTAATGCCCCCTGGAAGAGTGTTGAAGGTCGCAGTGGATTAAAAAGACAATATCAATGCCCCTTAGTAGAGTGGTGGAGGTCACAGTGGAATAAAAAGACAATATCAATTCCACTTGGAAGAGATGTGGAGATCGCAGTGGAATAAAAAGACAATATCAATTCCTCGTGGAAGAGACTTGGAGGTCACAGTAGATTAAGAAGATGGTTTTAATGCCCCTTGGTAGAGAGGTGGAGGTCGCAGTGGAATAAAAAGACAATATCAATGCCTCTTGGAAGAGTGATGGAGGTTACAGTGGAATAAAAAGACAATAGCAATGACTATTGGAAGTGTGGTGGAGGTCGCAGTGGAATAAAAAGACAATATTAATGCCCCTTGCAAGAGTTGTGGAGGTCGCAGTAAAATAAAAAGACAATATCAATGCCCCTTGGAAGAGTGGTGCAGGTTACAGTGGAATAAAGAGACAATATCAATGCCCCTTGGAAGAGCTGTGGAGTTCACAGTGGTTTAACGAGAAGGTCTTAAGGCACCGTGGAATAGACGTGGAGGTCACAGTAGCTAAACAAGACGGTTTTAATGCTTCTTGGAAGAGAGATGGAGGTCGCAGTGGAATAAAAAGACAATATCAATGCCCATTGGAAGAGTGGTGGAGGTTACAGTGGAATAAAAAGACAATATCAATGACCCTTGGTAGAGTGGTGGAGGTTGCAGAGCAATAAAAAGACAATATTAATGCCCCTTGGAAGAGTGGTGGAGGTCCCAGAAAAATAAAAAGACAATATCAATGCCCCTTGGAAGAGTGCTGGAGGTTACAGTGGAATAAAAAGACAATATCAATGCCTCTTGCAAGAGCTGTGGAGTTCAGAGTGGTTTAAATTTACGGTTTTAATGCCCCTTGGAAAAGACGTGGAGGTCACAGTAGCTTAACAAGACGGTTTTAATGCCCCTTGGAAGAGTGGTGGAGGTCGCAGTGGATTAAAAAGACATTTTCGATGCCCCTTGAAAGAGTGGTGGAGGTTACAGTGGAATAAAAAGACAATATCAATGACCCTTGGAAGAGTATTGGATGTTACAGTGGAATAAAAAGACAATATCAATGCCCCTTGGAAGAGAGGTTGATGTCGCAATGGAATAAAAAGACAATATCAATGACCCTTGGAAGAGTGGTGGAGGTCGCAGTGGAATAAAAAGACAACATCAATGCCCCTTGGAAGAGTGGTGGAGGTTACAGTGGAATAAAAAGACAATATCAATGACGCTTGGAAGAGTGGTGGAGGTCGCAGTGGAATAAAAGACAATATTAATGCCCCTTGGAATAGTGGTGGAGGTCGCAGTAAAATAAAAAGACAATATCAATGCCCCTTGGAAGAGTGGTGGAGGTTACAGTGGAATAAAAAGACAATACCAATGCCCCTTGGAAGAGCTGTGGAGTTCACAGTGGTTTAACCAGAAGGTTTTAAGGCACCGTGAATAAGATGTGGAGCTCACAGTAGCTAAACATGATGGTTTTAATGCTTCTTGGAAGAGTGATGGAGGTCGCAGTGGATTAAAAAGACAAAATCAATGCCCCTTGGAAGAGTGGTGGAGGTTACAGTGGAATAAAAAGACAATATCAATGCCTTTTGAAAGAGCTGTGGAGTTCAGAGTGGTTTAAATTGACGGTTTTAATGCCCCTTGGAAGAGACGTGGCGGTCACAGTAGCTTAACAAGACGGTTTTAATGCCCCTTGGAAGAGTGGTGGAATTCGCAGTGGAATCAAAAGACATTATCAATGCCCCTTGGAAGAGTGCTGTAGATTACAAAGGAATAAAAAGACAATATCAATGCCTCTTGCAAGAGCTGTGGAGTTCAGAGTGGTTTAAATTGATGGCTTTAATACCCCATGGAAGAGAAATGGAGGCCACAGTAGCTTAATAAGATGGTTTTATTGCCACATGGAAAAGTGGTGGAGGTCGCAGTGGATTAAAAAGACAATATCAATGCCCCTTGGAAGAGTGGTGGAGGTGGCAGTGGAATAAAAAGACAATATCAATGCCCCTTGGAAGAGTGGTGGAGTTTACAGTGGAATAAAAAGACAATTTCAATGCCCCGTGAAAGAAACGTGGATGTCACAGTAGCTTAACAAGACAGTTTTAATGCCCCTTGGAAGAGTGCTGGAGGTTACAGTGGAATTAAAAACAATATCAAAGCCCCTTGCAAGAGCTGTGGAGTTGAGAGTGGTTTAAATTGACGGATTTAATGCCCCTTGGAAGAGACGTGGAGGTCACAGTAAATTAACAAGTCTGTTTTAATGCCCCTTGGAAGAGTGGTGGAGGTCGAAGTGGATTAAAAAGACAATGTCAATGCTCCTTGAAGGAGTGGTTGAAGTCTCCGTGGAATAAAAAGACAATATCAATGCCCCTTGGAACAGGGTTGGAGGTTCCAGTGGAATAAAAAGACAATATCAATGCCCTGTGGAAGAGACATGGAGGTCACAGTAGCTTAACAAGATGGTTTTAATGCCGCTTGGAAGAGTAGTGGAGGTCGTACTGGAAAAAAAAGGCAATATCAATGCCCCTTGGAAGAGTGGTGGAGGATACAGTGGATTAAAAAGACAATATCAATGCCCCTTGGAAGATCTGTGGAGTTCAGATTGGAAAACCATACGGTTTTAATGCCCCTTGGAAGAGACGTGGAGGTCACAGTAGCTTAACAAGACGGTTTTAATGCCACATGGCAGAGTGGTGGAGGATGCAGTGGAATAAAAAGACAATATCAATGCCCCGTGGAAGAGACGTGGAGGTCACAGTAGCTTAACAAGATGTTTTTAATGCCCTTTGGAAAAGTGGTGGAGGTCGCAGTGGATTAAAAAGACAATATCAATGCCCTTTGGAAGAGTGGTGGAGGTGGCAGTGGAATAAACATACAATATCAATGCCAATTGGTAGAGTGGTGGAGGGTACATTGTAATTTAGAGACAACATCAATTCCCCGTGGAAGAGATGTGGTGGTCACTGTAGCTTAACAAGACAGTTTTAATGCCCCTTGGAAGAATGGTGTAGGTCGCAGTGGAATAAAAAGACAATGTCAATGCCCCTTGGAAGAGTGGTGAAGGTTAGAGTGGAATAAAAAGACAATACCAATGCCCCTTGGAAGAGCTGTGGAGTTCAGAGTGGTTTAACCAGACGGTTTTAATGCCCACTGGAAGTGACGTGGAGGTCACAGTAGGTTAAAAAGATGTTTTTAATGACCTTTGGAAAAGTGGTGGAGGTCGCAGTGGATTAAAAAGACGATATCAATGCCCCTTGGAAGAGTGGTGGAGGTGGCAGTGGAATAAAAAGACAATATCAATGCCCCTTGGAAAAATGATGGATGTCGCAGTGGAATAAAAAGACAATGTCAATGCCCATTGGAAGAGTGGTGGAGCTTAGAGTGGAATAAAAAGACAACACCAATGCCCCTTGGAAGAGCTGTGGAGTTCAGAGTAGTTTAACCAGATGGTTTTATTGCCCCTTGGAAGAGACGTGGAGGTCAAAGTAGATTAACAAGACGGTTTTAATGCCCCTTGGAAAAGTGGTGGAAGTCACAGTGGATTAAAAAGACGATATCAATGCCCCGTGGAAGACACGTGGAGGTCACAGTAGCTTAACAAGACAGTTTTAATGCCCCTTGGAAGAGTGGTGGAGGTCGCAGTTGAATAAATAGACAATATCAATGCCCCTTGAAAGAGTGGTGGAGGTTACAGTGAAATAAAAAGACAATATCAATGCCTCTTGAAAGAGCTATGGAGTTCAGAGTGGTTTAACCAGACAGTTTTAATACCCTTTGGAAGAGTGGTGGAGGTCGCAGTGCATTAAAAAGACAATATCAATACCCCTTGGAAGAATGGTGGAGGTTGCAGTGATATAAAAAGACAATATCAATGGCCCTTGGAAGAGATGTGGAGTTCAGAGTGGTTTAAAGACGGTTTTAATGCCCCTTGGAAGAGATGTGGAGGTCACAGTAGGTTAAGAAGACTGTTTTAATGCTTCTTGGAAGAGTCGTGGAGGTCGCAGAGTATAAAAAAGACAATATCAATGCCCTTTAGAAGAGAGGTGGAAGTCGCAGTGGAATAAAAAGACAATATCAATACCCCTTGGAAGAGTGGTGGAGAATACAGGGGAATAAAAAGACAATATCAATGCCCCATGGAATAGACATGGACGTTACAGTAGCTAAACAAAATGTTTTTAATGCACCTTGGGAGAGTGGTGGAAGTCCTAGTGGAATAGAAGACAATATCAATGCCCCTTGAAAGAGAGCTGTAGGTTACAGTGGAGTAAAAAGACAATATCTATGCCACTTGTAAGATCTGTGGAGTTCAGCGTGATTTAAATTGACAGTTTTAATGCACCTTGGAAGAGACGTGGAGGTCACAGTAGCTTAACAATGCCGTTTTAATGCGCCTTGGAAGATTGGTGGAGGTCGCAGTGGAATAAAAAGACAACATCAATGCCCCTTGGAAGAGCCGTGGAGGTTCTAGTGGAATAAAAAGACAATATCAATGTCCCGTGAAAGAGACGTTGAGGTCACAGTAGCTTAACAAGACGGTTTTAATGCCCCTTGGAAGAGAGGTGGAAGTTGCAGTGGAATAAAAAGACAATATCAATGCCCCTTGGAAGAGTGCTGGAGGTTACATTGGAATAAAAAGACAATATCAATGCCCCTTGCAAGAGCTGTGGAGTTCAGAGTGGTTTAAATTGACGGTTTTAATGCCCCTTGAAAGAGTGGTGGAGGTCGCAGTGGAATAAAAAGACAATATCAATGCCCCTTGGAAGAGTGATGGAGGTTACAGTGGAATAAAAAGACAATATCAATGCCCCTTGGAACAGTGGTGGAGGTTACAGTGGAATAAAAAGACAATAATAATGCCCCTTGGAAGAGCTGTGGAGTTCAGAGTGGTATAACCAGACGGTTTTAACGCTCCTTGGCAGAGACGTGGTGGTCACAGTAACTTAACAAGACGGTTTTAATGCCGCTTGAAAGAGTGGTGGAGGTCGCAGTGGAATAAAAAACAATATCAATGCCCCTTGGAAGATTGGTGGAGGTTACAGTGGAATAAAAAGACAATATCAATGCCCCTTGGAAGAGCTGTGGAGTTCAGAGTGGTTTAACCAGACTGTTTTAATGCCCCTTGGAAGAGACGTGGAGGTCACAGTAGCTTAACATGACTGTTTTAATGCCCCTTGGAAGAGTAGTGGAGGTCGCAGTAGATTAAAAAGACAATATCAATGCCCCTTAGAAGAGAGGTGGAAGTCGCAGTGGAATAAAAAGACCATGTCAATGCCACTTGGAAGAGTGGTGGAGGTTACAGTGGAATAAAAAGACAATATCAATGCCCCGTGGAATAGACATGGACGTGACAGTAGCTTAACCTGACGGATTTAATGTCCCTTGGAAGAGTGGTTGAGGTAGCAGTGGATTAAAAAGACAATATCAATGCCCATTGGAAGAGTGGTAGAGGTCGCAGTGGAATAAAAAGACAAAATCAATGCCCCTTGGAAGAGTGGTGGAGGTTACAGTGGAATAAAAAGTCAATATCAATGCCCCATGGAAGAGTTGTGGAGGTTACTGCAGATTAACAAGATGGTCTTAATGCCCCTTGGAAGAGTGGTGGAGGTCGCAGTGGAATAAATAGACAATGTCAATGCCCCTTGGAAGAGTGGTGGAGGTTAGAGCGGAATAGAAAAACAATACCAGTGCTCCTTGGAAAAGCTGAGGAGTTCAGAGAGTTTTAAATTGACGGTGTTAATGGCCCTTGGAAGTGACGTGGAGGTCGCAGTGGATTAAAAAGACAATATCAATGCCCATTGGAAGAGTGGTGGAGGTCGCAGTGGATTAAAAAGACAATATCAATGCCCATTGGAAGCGTGGTGGAGTTCACAGTGCAATAAAAAGACAATATCAATGCCCGTGGTAGGGACGTGGAGTTCAGAGTGTTTAACCAGACAGTTTTACTGCCCCTTGGAAGAGACAAGGAGGTCACAGTAGCTTAACAAGACTGTTTTAATGCCCCTTGGAAGAGTGGTGGAGATCGTTGTGGATTTAAAAGACAATATCAATGCCCCTTGGAAGAGTGGTGGAGGTCGCAGTGGAATAAAAAGACAATATCAATGCCCCTTGGAAGATTGGTGGAGATTACAGTGGAATAAAAAGACAATAACAGTGCCTTTTGGAAGAGTGTTGGAGGTTACAGTGGAATAAAAAGACAATATCAATGCCCTGTGTAAGAAACTTGGAGGTCACAGTAGCTTAGCAAGACAGTTTTAATGCCCCTTGGAAGAGTCGTGGACGTCGCAGAGGAATAAAAAGACAATATCAATGCACTTGGAAGAGTGATGGAGGTTACAGTGGAATAAAAAGACAATATCAATGCCCCTTGGAACAGTGGTGGAGGTTACAGTGGAATAAAAAGATAATAATAATGCTCCTTGGAAGAGCTGTGGAGTTCAGAGTGGTATAACCAGATGGTTTTACCTCTCCTTGGAAGAGATGAGGAGGTCACAGTAACTTAACAAGACGGTTTTAATGCCCCTTGGAAGAGTGGTGGAGGTCGCAGTGGAATAAAAAAACAATATCAATGCCAATTGGAAGTTTGGTGGAGGTTACAGTGGAATAAAAAGACAATATCAATGCCCCGTGGAAGAGATGTGGAGATCTCTGTAGCTTAACAATATGGTTTTAATGCCCCTTGGAAGAGTGGTGGAGGTCGCAGTGGAATAAAAAGACAATGTCAATGCCCCTTGGAAGAGTGGTGGAGGTTAGAGTGGAATAAAAAGACCATACAAATGCCCCTTGGAAGAGCTGTGGAGTTCAGAGTGGTTTAACTAGATGGTTTTAATGCCCCTTGGAAGAGAAGTCGATGTCACAGTAGCATAACAAGACGGTTTTAAAGCCCCTTGGAAGAGTGGTGGAGTTCGCAGTGGATTAAAAAGACAATATCAATGCCCTTTGGAAGAGTGGTGGAGGTCGCAGTGGAATAAAAAGACAATATCAATGCCCAGTGGAAGGGAAGTGGAGGTCACAGCAGCTTAACAAGATGGTTTTAATGCCCCTTAGAAGAGTGGTGGAGGTCGAAGTGGAATAAAAAGACAATGTCAATGCCCCTTGGCAGAGTTGTGGAGGTAGCAGGGGATTAAAAAGACAATAACAATGCCCCTTGGAAGAGTGGTGGAGGTCGCAGTGGAATAAAAAGACCAAATCAATTCCCCTTGGAAGAGTGGTGGAGGTTACAGTGGTATAAAAAGACAATATCAATGCCCCTTGGAAGAGCTGTGGAGTTCAGAGTGGTTTAACCAGACGGTTTTAATGCCCCTTGGAAGAGACGTGGAGGTCACAGTTGCTTAACAAGACTGTTTTAATGCCCCTTGGAAGAGTGATGGAGGTTACAGTGGAATAAAAAGACAATATCAATGCCCCGTGGAATAGACATGGACGTGACAGTAGCTTAGCAAGACGGCTTTAATGCCCCTTGGAAGAGTGGTGGAGGTTGTAGTGGATTAAAAAGACAATATCAGTGCCCATTGCAAGAGTGGTAGAGGTCGCAGTGGAATAAAAAGACAATACAAATGCCCCTTGGAAGAGCTGTGGAGTTCAGAGTGGTTTAACTACATGGTTTTAATGCCCCTTGGAAGAGAAGTCGATGTCACAGTAGCATAACAAGACGGTTTTAAAGCCCCTTGGAAAAGTGGTGGAGTTCGCAGTGGATTAAAAAGACAATATTAATGCCCTTTGGAAGAGTGGTGGAGGTCGCAGTGGAATAAAAAGACAATATCAATGCCCAGTGGAAGGGAAGTGGAGGTCACAGCAGCTTAACAAGATGGTTTTAATGCCCCTTAGAAGAGTGGTGGAGGTTGAAGTGGAATAAAAAGACAATAACAATGCCCCTTGGAAGAGTGGTGGTGGTCGCAGTGGAAGAAAAAGACAATATCAATGCCCCGTGGAAGAGAGTGGAGGTCACAGTAGCTTAACAAGACTGTTTTAATGCCCCTTGGAAGAGTGGTGGAGGACACAGTTGATTTAAAAAGAGAATATCAATGCCCATTTGAAGAGTGTTAGTGGTTGCAGTGGAATAAAAAGACAATATCAGTGCCCCTTGGAAGAGTGCTGGAGGTTACAGTGGAATAAAAAGACAATATCAATGACCCTTGGATGAGTGTTTGAGGTCGCAGTGGAATAAAAAGACAATATTAATGAATCTTGGAAGAGTGGTGGAGGTCGCAGTAAAATAAAAAGACAATATCAATGCCCCTTGGAAGAGTGGTGGAGGTTACAGTGGAATAAAAAGTCAATATCAAAGCCCCTTGGAAGAGCTGTGGAGTTCACAGTGGTATAACCCGAAGGATTTAAGGCACCGTGGAATAGACGTGGAGGTTACAATAGATAAACAAGACGGTTTTAATGCTTCTTGGAAGAGAGATGGAGGTCGCAGTGTATTAAAAAGACAAAATCAATGCCCCTTGGAAGAGTGGTGGAGGTTACAGTGGAATAAAAAGACAATATCAATGCCTCTTCCAAGAGCTGTGGAGTTCAGAGTGGTTTAAATTGATGGTTTTAATGCCCCTTGGAAGAGACGTGGAGGTCATAGTAGCTTAACAAGACGGTTTTAATGCCCCTTGGAAAAGTGGTGGAGTTTGCAGTGGAATAAAAAGAGAATATCAATGACCCCTTGAAAGAGTAGTGGAGGTCGCAGTGGAATAAAAAGATAATATCAATTTCTCTTGGAAGAGTGGTGGAGGTTACAGTGGAATAAAAATACAATATCAATGCCCCTTGGAAGAGCTGTGGAGTTCAGAGAAGTTAAACCAGACGGTTTTAATGCCCCTTGAAAGTGACGTGGAGGTCACAGTAGCTTAACAAAACGATTTTAATGCCCCTTCGAAAAGTGGTGGAGGTCGCAGTGGATTAAAAAGACAATATCAATGCCTCTTGGAAGAGTGGTGGAGTTCGCAGTGGAATATAAAGACAATATCAATGCCCCTTGGAAGAGTGGTGCATGTCGCAGTGGAAAAAAAAGACAATATCAATGCCCCTTCTAAGAGTGGTGAAGGTTACAGTGGAATAAAAAGACACTATCAATGCCCCGTGAAAGAGAGTTGGATGTCACAGTAGCTTAAGCATACGGTGTTAATGCTCCTTGGAAGAGAGGTGGAAGTCGCAGTGGAATAAAACGACAATATCAATGCCCCTTGTAAGAGTGCTGGAGGTTAGAGTGGAATAAAAAGATAATATCAATGCCCTTTGTAAGAGCTGCGGAGTTGAGAGTGGTTTAAATTGACGGTTTTAATGCCCCTTGGAAGAGACATGGAGTGCACAGTAGATTTACAAGACTGTTTTAATGCCCCTTGGAAGAGTGATGGAGGTCAAAGTGGATTAAAAAGACAATGTCAATGCTCCTTGAAAGATTGGTGGAAGTCTCAGTTGAATAAAAAGACAATATCAATGCCCCTTGGAAGAGTGTTGGAGGTTACAGTGGAATAAAAAGACAATATCAATGCCATGTGGAAGAGACATGGAGGTCACAGTAGCTTAACAAGATGGTTTTAATGTCCCATGGAAGAGTGGTGGAGGTCGCAGTGGAATACAAAGACAATATCAGTGCCCCTTGGAAGAGAGGTGGAGGTTACAGTGGAATAAAAGACGATATCAATGCCCTGTGAAAGAGACGTGGATGTCACAGTAGCTTAACAAGATGGTTTTAATGTCCCTTGGAAGAGAGGTGAAAGTTGCAATGGAATAAAAAGACAATATCAATGCCCCTTGGAAGCGTGCTGGAGGTTAAAGTGGAATAAAAAACAGTATCAAAGCCTCTTGCAAGAGCTGTGGAGCTGAGAGTGGTTTAAATTGACGGTTTTAATGCCCCTTGGAAGAGACATGGAGGTTACAGTAGATTGACAAGACTTTTTTAATGCCACTTGGAAAAGTGGTGGAGGTCGAAGTGGATTAAAAAGACAATATCAATGCCCCTTGGAAGAGTAGTGTAGGTCGCAGTGGAATAAAAAGACAATATCAATGCCCCTTGTAAGAGTGGTGGAGGTTACAGTGGAATAAAAAGACAATATCAATGCCCCTTGCAAGAGCTGCGGAGTTGAGAGTGGTTTAAATTGATGGTTTTAATGCCCCTTTGAAGAGACGTGGAGTTCACAGTAGATTAACAAGACTGTTTTAATTCCCCTTGGAAGAGTGGTGGAGGTCGAAGTGGATTAAAAAGACAATGTCAATGCTCCTTGAAGGAGTAGTGGAAGTCTCAGTTGAATAAAAAGACAATATCAATTCCCCATGGAAGAGTGTTGGAGGTTACAGTGGAATAAAAAGACAATATTAATGCCCCTTGGAAGATCTTTGGAGTTCAGAGTGGTTTAACGATACGGTGTTAATGCCCGTTGAAAGAGATGTGGAGGTAAAAGTAGCTTGGAAAGACGGTTTTAATGCCCCTTGGAAAAGTGGTGGAGGTCGCAGTGGATTAAAAAGACAATATCAATGCCCCTTGGAAGAGTTGTGGAGGTCGCAGTGGAATTAAAATACAATATTAATGCCCAGTGGAAGGGACGTGGAGGTCACAGTAGCTAACAAGAAGGTTTTAATGCCACTTGGAAGTGTGGTGGAGGTCGCAGTGGATTAGAAAGACAATATAAATGCCCCTTGGAAGAGTGGTGTAGGTCGCAGTGGAATAAAAAGTCAATATCAATGCCCCTTGGAAGAGTGTTTGAGGTTACAGTCGAATAAAAAGACAATATCAATGCTCCTTGGAAGAACTGTGGAGTAAAGAATGGTTTAACCAGATGGTTTTATTGCCCCCTGGAAGAGACGTAGAGGTCACAGTAGCTTATCAAGACTGTTTTAATGCCCCTTAGAAGAGTGGTGAAGGTCGCAGTTGTTTAAAAAGACAATATCACTGTCCCTTAGTAGAGTGGTGGAGGTTACATTGTAATAAAAAGACAATATCAATGCCCCGTTAAATAGACATGGAGGTTACAGCAGCTTAACAAGACAGTTTTAATGCCCCTTGGGAGAGTGGTGGATGACGCAGTGGAATAAAAAGACAATATCAATGCCCCTTGGAAGAGTGGTGGAGGTCGCAGTGGAATAAAAAGACAATATCAATGCCCCGTGAAAGAGATGTGGAGGTCACAGTAGCTTAACAAGACTGTTTTAATGCCCCTTGGAAGAGTGGTGGAGGTCACAGTGGATTTAAAAGAGAATATCAATGCCCATTGGAAGAGTGTTGGAGGTCGCAGTGGAATAAAAAGACAATATCAGTGACCCTTGGAAGTGGGGTGGACATTACCGTGGAATAAAAAGACACTATCAATGCCCCTTGGAAGAGTGGAGGAGGTTACATTGGAATAAAAAGACAATATCAATTCCCCTTGGAAGAGTTGTGGAGGTCGCAGTGGAATTAAAATACAATATTAATGCCCAGTGGAAGGGACGTGGAGGTCACAGTAGCTAACAAGAAGGTTTTAATGCCACTTGGAAGTGTGGTGGAGGTCGCAGTGGATTAGAAAGACAATATAAATGCCCCTTGGAAGAGTGGTGTAGGTCGCAGTGGAATAAAAAGTCAATATCAATGCCCCTTGGAAGAGTGTTTGAGGTTATAGTCGAATAAAAAGACAATATCAATGCTCCTTGGAAGAACTGTGGAGTAAAGAATGGTTTAACCAGATGGTTTTATTGCCCCCTGGAAGAGACGTAGAGGTCACAGTAGCTTATCAAGACTGTTTTAATGCCCCTTAGAAGAGTGGTGAAGGTCGCAGTTGTTTAAAAAGACAATATCACTGTCCCTTAGTAGAGTGGTGGAGGTTACATTGTAATAAAAAGACAATATCAATGCCCCGTTAAATAGACATGGAGGTTACAGCAGCTTAACAAGACAGTTTTAATGCCCCTTGGGAGAGTGGTGGATGACGCAGTGGAATAAAAAGACAATATCAATGCCCCTTGGAAGAGTGGTGGAGGTCGCAGTGGAATAAAAAGACAATATCAATGCCCCGTGAAAGAGATGTGGAGGTCACAGTAGCTTAACAAGACTGTTTTAATGCCCCTTGGAAGAGTGGTGGAGGTCACAGTGGATTTAAAAGAGAATATCAATGCCCATTGGAAGAGTGTTGGAGGTCGCAGTGGAATAAAAAGACAATATCAGTGACCCTTGGAAGTGGGGTGGACATTACCGTGGAATAAAAAGACACTATCAATGCCCCTTGGAAGAGTGGAGGAGGTTACATTGGAATAAAAAGACAATATCAATTCCCCTTGGATGAGTGGTGGAGGTTTCAGTGGAATAGAAAGACAATATCAATGGCCCGTGGAAGAGACGTTGAGGTCACAGTAGTTTAGCAAGACGGTTTTAATGCCCCTTGGAAGAGTGGTGGAGGTCACAGTGGATTAAAAAGACAATATCAATGCCCCTTGGAAGAGTGGTGTAGGTCGCAGTGGATAGGAAGACAATATCAATGCCCCTTGGAAGAGTGGTGGAGATCGCAGTGGATAAAAAGACAATATCAACGCCCCGTGGAAGAGACGTGGAGGTCACAGTAGCTTCACAAGACGGTTTTAATGCTTCTTGGAAGAGAGGTGGAGGTCGCAGTTGATTAAAAAGACAATATCAATGCCCCTTGGATGAGTCGTGGACGTCGCAGAGGAATAAAAAGACAATATCAATGCACTTGGAAGAGTGCAGGAGGTTACAATGGAATAAAAACAATCAGTGAATATGAATAGCGGTACCAGAGCGCCAATAACAGGGCAAAAATATTAAAACGACTGATTTATTAATACACACACACACACAACGCGTTTCGGTGGACACAGCCACCGAAACGCGTTGTGTGTGTGTGTGTATTAATAAATCAGTCGTTTTAATATTTTTGCCCTGTTATTGGCGCTCTGGTACCGCTATTTATATTCACTGATTGTCCTTTTCCCCCTGTTGGGGTGCGGTAGAGCTGCCTTTAACCTATTGTTTTTTCACCTGTGGGAGCAATTTAACTAGAATCACTACCCTGGTTTTCCAAGCTGCGCTGCCATAACCCCTCCGGAACGCTGCCGGGGGTGTTGGTGAAGCTGGGAGTCTATCTCGGCATTACATGCTACTAACCTGACCACGTGATATACCACCAAGAGATCAGGATCTGTGAACGCCGCTGGAAATAGATGACAGCCACCAACAGAGCGGAGCTTGTGGAGCTTTACACTGGGGTTGTGCAGAGGTGCACAACTTCATAAGGTTAGTAGCCATCCCCATACCCCTCTACAATTGCAATACTGAGTCACCCATTGCACCTTGTTCTCTCCTCTCTTTACACAATGGAATAAAAAGACATTGTCAATGCCCCCTGGAAGAGCTGTGGAACTCAGAGCGGTTTAACCAGACGGTTTTAATGCCCCTTGGAAGAGACTTGGAGGTCACAGTAGCTTAACAAGACGGTTTTAATGCCCTTTGGAAGGGTGGTGGTGGTCGCAATGGAATAAAAAGACAATATCAATGCCCTGTGGAAGAGTGGTGGAGGTCGCAATGGAAAACAGAGACAATATCAATGCCCCTTGGAAGAGTGGTGGAGGTTACAGTCGATTAAATAGACAATATCAATGCCTCTTGGAAGAGCTGTGGAGTACAGAGTGGTTTAACCAGACGGTTTAATGCCCCTTGGAAGAGACGTGGAGGTCACAGTAGCTTATCAAGACTGTTTTAATACCCCTTGGAAGAGTGGTGGAGGTCGCAGTGGATTAAAAAGACAATATCAATTCCCCTTAGAAGAGTGGTGGAGGTCGCAGTGGAATAAAAAGACAATATCAATTCCCCTTGGAAGAGATGTGGTGGTCGCAGTGCAATAAAAAGACAATATCAATGCCTCGTGGAAGAGACTTGGAGGTCAGAGTAGCTTAACAAGTTGGTTTTAATGCCCCTTGAAAGAGTGGTGGAGGTCGCAGTGGAATAAAAAGACAAAATCAGTGCCCCTCGGAAGAGTGGTGGAGGTTACAGTGGAATAAAAAGACAATATCAATGACTCTTGGAAGAGTGGTGGAGGTCGCAGTGGAATAAAAAGACAATATTAATGGCCCTTGGAAGAGTGGTGGAGGTTAAAGTCGAATAAAAAGACAATATCAATGCCTCTTGGAAGAGCTGTGGAGTTCAGAGTGGTTTAACCAGATGGTTATAATGCCCCTTGGAAGAGATGTGGAGGTCACAGTAGCTTATCAAAACTGTTTTAATGCCCCTTGGAAGAGTGGTGGAGGTCGCAGTAAAATAAAAAGACAATACCAATGCCCCTTGGAAGAGTGGTGGAGGTTACTGTGGAAAAAAAAGACAATATCAATGCCCCTTGGAAGAACTGTGGAGTTCACAGTGGTTTAACCAGAAGGTTTTAAGGCACCGCGGAATAGACCTGGAAGGTCACAGTAGCTTAACAAGACGCTCTTAATGCTTCTTGGAAGAGAGATGGAGTTTGCAGTGGATTAAAAAGACAAAATCAATGCCCCTTGGAAGAGTGGTCGAGATTACAGTGGAACATAAAGACAATATCAATGCCTCTTGCAAGAGCTGTGGAGTTCAGAGTGGTCTAGATTGACGGTTTTAATGCCCGTTGGAAGAGACGTGGAGATCACAGTAGCTTAACAAGACGGTTTTAATGCCCCTTGGAAGAATGGTGGAGGTCGCAGTGGATTAAAAAGACATTATCGATGCCCCTTGGAAGAGTGGTGGAGGTCGCAGTGGAATAAAAAGAAAATATCAGTGCCCCTTAGATGAGTGGAGGAGGTTACAGTGGAAAAAAAAGACAATATCAATGTTCCTTAGAAGAGGATTGAAGGTCGCAGTGGAATAAAAGGACAATATCAATGTCCCTTGGAAGAGTGGTGGAGGTCACAGTGGATTAAAAAGACAATATCAAGGCCCCTTGGAAGAGTGGTGGAGGTTACAGAGGAATAAGAAGTCAATATCAATGCCCTGTGTAAGAAACTTGGAGGTCACCGTAGCTTAACATGACAGTTTTAATGCCCCTTGGAAGAGTCGTGGACGTCGCAGAGGAATAAAAAGACAATATCAATGCACTTGGAATAGTGCTGAAGGTTATAATGGAATAAAAAGACAATATCAATGCCCCTTGGAAGAGTGGTGGAGGTCGCAGTGGAAAACAGAGACAATATCAATGCCCCTTGGAAGAGTGGTGGAGGTTACAGTGGAATAAGAAGACAATATCAATGCCCCATGGAAGAGTTGTGGAGGTCACTGTAGCTTAACAAGATGGTATTAATGCCCCTTGGAAGAGTGGTGGAGGTCGCAGTGGAATAAATAGACAGTGTCAATGCCCCTTGGAAGAGTGGTGGAGGTTAGAGTGGAATAAAAAGACAATACCAGTGCTCCTTGGAATAGCTGTGGAGTTCAGAGTGGTTTAAATTGACGGTTTTAATGCCCCTTGGAAGAGACGTGGAGGTCACAGTGGATTAAAAAGACAATATCAATGCCCCTTGGAAGAGTGGTGGAGGTCGCAGTGGATTAAAAAGACAATATCAATGCCCCTTGGAAGAGAGGTGGAGGTCGCAGTGGAATAAAAAGACAATATCATTGCCCCTTGGAAGAGTGGTGGAGGTTACAGTGGAATAAATAGACAATACCAATGACTCTTGAAAGAGTGGTGGAGGTCGCAGTGGAATAAAAAGACAATATTAATGCCCCTTGGAAGAGTGGTGGAGGTTAAAGACGAATAAAAAGACAATATCAATGCCTCTTGGAAGAGCTGTGGAGTTCAGAGTGGTTTAACCAGACAGTTTTAATGCCCCTTGGAAGAGACGTGGAGGTCACAGTAGCTTATCAAAACTGTTTTAATGCCCCTTGGAAGAGTGGTGGAGGTCGCAGTAAAATAAAAAGACAATACCAATGCCCCTTGGAAGAGTGGTGGAGGTTACAGTGGAATAAAAAGACAATATCAATGGCCCTTGGAAGAGCTGTGGAGTTCACAGTGGTTTAACCAGAAGGTTTTTAGGCACCGTGGAATAGACCTGGAGGTCACAGTAGCTTAACAAGACGGTCTTAATGCTTCTTGGAAGAGAAATGGAGGTCGCAGTGGATTAAAAAGACAAAATCAATGCCCCTTGGAAGAGTGGTCGAGGTTACAGTGGAATAAAAAGACAATATCAATGCCTCTTGCAAGAGCTGTGGAGTTCAGAGTGGTTTAGATTGACGGTTTTAATGCGCCTTGGAAGAGACGTGGAGGTCACAGTAGCTTAACAAGGCGGTTTTAATGCCCCTTGGAAGAATGGTGGAGGTCGCAGTGGATTAAAAAGACATTATCGATGCCCCTTGGAAGAGTGGTGGAGGTCGCAGTGGAATAAAAAGAAAATATCAATGCCCTTAGATGAGTGGTGGAGGTTACAGTGGAAAAAAAGACAATATCAATGTTCCTTAGAAGAGGAGTGAAGGTCGCAGTGGAATAAAAAGACAATATCAATGTCCCTTGGAAGAGTGGTGGAGGTCGCAGAGGATTAAAAAGACAATATCAATGCCCCTTGGAAGAGTGGTGGAGGTTACAGTGGAATAAGTAGTCAATATCAATGCCCTGTGTAAGAAACTTGGAGGTCACAGTAGCTTAACATGACGGTTTTAATGCCCCTTTGAAGAGTCGTGGACGTCGCAGAGGAATAAAAAGACAATATCAATGCACTTGGAATAGTGCAGAAGGTTACAATGGAATAAAAAGACATTATCAATGCCCTGTGGAAAGGACGTGGAGGTCACAGTAGCATAAATAGACGGTTTTAATGCCCAGTGGAAGAGTGGTGGAGGTCGCAGTGGATAAAAAAGACAATATCAAAGCCCCTTGGAGGAGTGGTGGAAGTCGCAGTGGAAAACAGAGACAATATCCATGCCCCTTGGAAGAGTGGTGGAGGTTAGAGTGGAATAAAAAGACAATACCAGTGCTCCTTGGAAGAGTTGTGGAGTTCAGAGTGGTTTAAATTGACGGTTTTAATGCCCCTTGGAAGAGACGTGGAGGTCACAGTGGATTAAAAAGACAATATCAATGCCCCTTGGAAGAGTGGTGGAGGTCGCAGTGGATTAAAAAGACAATATCAATGCCCCTTGGAAGAGTGGTGGAGGTCGCAGTGGAATAAAAAGACAATATCAATGCCCCGTGGAAGGGACGTGGTGGTCACAGTAGCTTCACAAGACGGTTTTAATGCCCCTTGGAAGAGAGGTGGAGGTCGCAGTTGATTAAAAAGACAATATCAATGCCCCTTGGAAGAGTGGTGGAGGTCGCAGTGGAATAAAAAGACAATATCAATGCCGCTTGGAAGAGTGGTGGATGTTACAGTCGAATAAAAAGACAATATCAATGACTCTTGTAAGAGCTGTCGAGTTCAGAGTGTTTAACCAGACGGTTTTAATGCCCCTTGTAAGAGACGAGGAGGTCACAGTAGCTTAACAAGCCTGTTTTAATGCCCCTTGGAAGAGTGGTGGAGATCGTTGTGGATTTAAAAGACAATATCAATGCCCCTTAGAAGAGTTTTGGAGGTCGCAGTGGAATAAAAAGACAATATCAATTCCCCTTAAAAGATTGGTGGAGGTTACAGTGGAATAAAAAGACAATATCAATGCCCCTTGGAAGAGAGGTGGAGGTTACAATGGAATAAAAAAACAATATCAATACCCTGTGTAAGAAACTTGGAGGTCACAGTAGCTTAACAAGACGGTTTTAATGCCCCTTGGAAGAGTCGTGGACGTCGCAGAGGAATAAAAAGACAATATCAATGCACTTGGAAGAGTGCAGAAGGTTACAATGGAATAAAAAGACATTGTTAATGACCCTAGGAAGAGCTGTGGAGCTCAGAGCAGTTTAACCAGACGGTTTTAATGCCCCTTGGAAGAGACTTGGAGGTCACAAAGCTTAACAAAACGGTTTTAATGCCGCTTGGAACAGTGGTGGAGGTTGCAATGGAATAAAAAGACAATATCAATGCCCCGTGGAAGGGACGTGGAGGTCACAGTAGCATACCAAGAAGGTTTTAAAGCCCATTGGAAGAGTGGTGGAGGTCGCAGTGGATAAAAAAGACAATATCAAAGCCCCTTGGAAGAGTGGTGGAGGACGCAGTTTAAAACAGAGACAATATCAATGCCCCTTGGAAGAGTGGTGGAGGTTACAGTCGAAAAAAAAGACAATATCAATGCCTCTTGGAAGAGCTGTGGAGTACAGAGTGGTTTAACCAGACGGTTTATTGCCCTTTGGAAGAGACGTGGAGGTCACAGTAGCTTATCAAGACTGTTTTAATGCCCCTTGGAAGAGAGGTGGAGGTCGCAGTGGAATAAAAAGACAATATCAATGCCGCTTGGAAGAGTGATCGTTGTTACAGTGGAATAAAAAGACAATATCAATGACCCTTGGAAGAGTGGTGGAGGTCACAGTGGAATAAAAAGATAATATTAATGCCCCTTGGAAGAGCTGTTGAGTTCAGAGAGGTATAACCAGACGGTTTTAACGCTCCTTAGAAGTGACGTGGAGGTCACAGTAACTTAACAAGACGGTTATAATGCCCCTTGGAAGAGTGGTGGAGGTCGCAGTGGAATAAGAAAACAATATCAATGCCCCTTGGAAGATTGGTGGAGGTTGCAGTGGATTAAAAAGACAATATCAATGCCCATTGGAAGAGTGGTGCAGGTTACGCTGGAATTAAAAGACAATATCAATGACCCATGGAAGAGTTGTGGAGGTCGCTGTAGCTTAAAAAGATGGTCTTAATGCCCCTTGGAAGAGTGGTGGAGGTCGCAGTGGAATAAATAGACAAAGTCAATGCCCCTTGGAAGAGTGGTGGAGGTTAGAGTGGAATAAAAAGACAATACCAGTGCTCCTTGGAAGAGCTGTGGAGTTCAGAGTGAATTAAATTGACGGTTTTAAAGCCCCTTGGAAGAGTGGTGGAGGTCGCAGTGGATTCAAAATACAAGATCAATGCCACTTGGAAGAGTGGCGGAGTTCGCAGTGGAATAAAAAGACAATATCAATGCCCCGTGGAAGGGACGTGGAGGTCACAGTAGCTTCACAAGACGGTTTTAATGCCCCTTGGAAGAGAGGTGGAGGTCGCAGTTGATTAAAAAGACAATATCAATGAACCTTGGAAGAGTGGTGGAGGTCGCAGTGGAGTAAAAAGACAATATCAATGCCGCCTGGAAGAGTAGTGGATGTTACAGTCGAAGAAAAAGACAATATCAATGCCTCTTGTAAGAGCTGTGGAGTTCAGAGTGTTTAACCAGATGGTTTTAATGCCCCTTGGAAGAGACGAGGAGGTCACAGTAGCTTAACAAGACTGTTTTATTGCCCCTTGGAAGAGTGGTGGAGATCGTTGTGGATTTAAAACACAATATCAATGACCCCTTAGAAGAGTGGTGGGGGTTGCAGTGGAATAAAAAGACAATATCAATGCCCCTTGGAAGATTGGTGGAGGTTACAGTGGAATAAAAAGACAATATCATTGCCCCTTGGAAGAGTGGTGGAGTTTACAGTGGAATAAAAAGACAATATCAATGCCCTGTGTAAGAAACTTGGAGGTCAGAGTAGCTTAACAAGACGGTTTTAATGCCCCTTGGAAGAGTCGTGGACGTTGCAGAGGAATAAAAAGACAATATCAATGCACTTGGAAGAGTGCTGAAGGTTACAATGGAATAAAAAGACATTGTCAATGCCCCTTGGAAGAGCTGTGGAGTTCAGATTGTTTTATCCAGATGGTTTTATTGACCCTTGGAAGAGACGTTGATGTCACAGTAGATTAACAAGACGGTTTTAATGCCCCTTGGAAAAGTGGTGAAGGTCACAGTGGATTAAAAAGAAAATATCAATGCCCAGTGGAAGACACGTGGAGGTCAAAATAGCTTAACAAGACAGTTTTAATGCCCCTTGGAAGAGTGGTGGAGGTCGCAGTGGAATAAAAAGACAATATCAATGCCCCTTGAAAGAGTGGTGGAGGTTACAGTGAAATAAAAAGACAATATCAATGCCTCTTGAAAGAGCTATGGAGTTCAGAGTGGTTTAACCAGATGGTTTAAACTCCCCTTGGAAGAGTGGTGGAGGTCACAGTGCATTAAAAAGACAATATCAATACCCATTGGAAGAATGGTGGAGGTAACAGTGGAATAAAAAGACAATATCAATGCACCTTGGAAGAGCTGTGGAGTTCAGAGTGGTTTAACCAGATGGTTTTAATGCCCCTTGGAAGAGATGTGGAGGTCACAGTAGCTTAACAAGACTGTTTTAAGGCCTCTTGGAAGAGTGGTGGAGGTCGCAGTGGATTAAAAAGACAATATCAATGCCCCAAAGAAGAGAGGTGGAAATCCCAGTTGAATAAAAAGACAATATCAATACCCCTAGGAAGAGTGGTGGAGGATACAGTGGAATAAAAAGACAATATCAATGCCCAGTGGAATAGACATGGACGTTACAGTAGCTAAACAAGATGTTTTTAATGCAACTTGGGAGATTGGTGGAAGTCGTAGTGGAATAAAAAGACAATATCAATGCCCCTTGAAAGAGTGCTGTAGGTTACAGTGGAGTAAAAAGACAAAATCAATGCCTCTTGCAAGAGCTGTGGGGCTCAGAGTGGTTTAAATTGACGATTTTAATGCACCTTGGAAGAGACGAGGAGGTCACAGTAGCTTAACAATACGGTTTTAATGCCACTTGGAAGAGTGGTGGAGGTCGCAGTGGATTAAAAAGACAATATGAATGCCCCTTGGAAGAGTGGTGGAGGTCGCAGTGGAATAAAAAGACAATATCAATGCCCCTTGGAAGAGTGGTGGAGGTTACAGTTGAATAAAAAGACAATGTCATTGCCCCTTGGAACAGTGGTGGAGGTTACAGTTAAATAAAAAGACAATATCAATGCCCCGTGGAAGAGATGTGGAGGTCACAATAGCTTAACAAGGCGCTTTTAATGGCCCTTGGAAGAGTGGTGGAGGTCGCAGTGGATTTAAAAGACAATATCAATGAGCCTTGTAAGAGTGGTGGAGGTCGCAGAGGAATAAAAAGACATTATCAATGCCTCTTGGAAGAGTGGTGGAGGGCGCAGTGGAATAAAAAGACAATATAAATGCCCCTTGGACGAGTGGTGGAGGTTACAGTGGAATAAAAAGACAATTTCAATACCCCGTGGAAGAGACGTGGAGGTCACGGTAGCTTACCATGACGGTTTTAAGGCTTCTTGGAAGAGTGGTGGAGGTCGCAGTGGATTAAAAAGACAATATCAATGCCCCTTAGAAGAGAGGTGGAAGTCGCAATGGAATAAAAAGACAATATCAATGCCCCTTGGAAGAGTGGTGGAGGATACAGTTTAATAAAAAGACAATATCAATGCCCCGTGGAATAGACATGGATGTTACAGTAGCAAAACAAGATGTTTTTAATGCACCTTGGGAGAATGGTGGAAGTCGTAGTGGAATAAAAAGACAATATCAATGCCCCTTGAAAGAGTGCTGTAGGTTACAGTGGAGTAAAAAGACAATATCAATGCCTCTTGCAAGAGCTGTGTAGTTCAGAGTGGATTAAATTTACGGATTTAATGCACCTTGGAAGAGACGTGGAGGTCACAGTAGCTTAATAATACGGTTTTAATGCCCCTTGGAAGAGTGGTGGATGTCGCAGTGGATTAAAAAGACAATATCAATGCCACTTGGAAGAGTGGTGAAGGTCCCAGTGGAATAAAAAGACAATATCAGTGCCCCTTGGAAGAGTGGTGGAGGTTACGATGGAATAAAAAGACAATATCAATGCCCCGTGAAAGAGACGTGGAGGTCACAGTAGCTTAACAAGACGGTTTTAATGCCCCTTGGAAGAGAGGTGGAAGTTGCAGTGGAATAAAAAGACAATATCAATGCCCCTTGGAAGAGTGCTGGAGGTTACATTGGAATAAAAAGACAATATCAATGCCCCTTGCAAGAGCTGTGGAGTTCAGAGTGGTTTAAATTGACGGTTTTAATGCCCCTTGGAAAGGACGTGGAGGTGACAGTAGCTTAACAAGACGGTTTTAATGCCGCTTGGAAGAGTGGTGGAGGTCGCAGTGGATTAAAAGGACAATATGAATGCCCCTTGGAAGAGTGGTGGAGGTCGCAATGGAATAAAAAGACAATATCAATGCCCCTTGGAAGAGTGGTGGAGGTTACAGTTGAATAAAAAGACATTATCAATGCCCCTTGGAAGAGTGATGGAGGTTACAGTGGAATAAAAAGAAAATATCAATGCCCTTTAGAAGAGTGGTGAAGGTTACAGTGGAAAAAAAAGACAATATCAAAGTTCCTTGGAAGAGGGGTGAAGGTCGCAGTGGATTAAAAAGACAATATCAATGTCCCTTGGAAGAGTGGTGGAGGTCTCAGTGGATTAAAAAGACAATATCAATGCCCCTTGGAAGAGTGGTGGAGGTTGCAGTGGAATAAAAAGACAATATCAATGCCCGTGGAAGGGACGTGGAGGTCACAGTAGCTTAACAAGACGGTTCTAATGCCCCTTGGAAGAGTGGTGGAGGTCGCAGTGGATTAAAAAGACTATCAAATCCCCTTGGAAGAGTGGTGGAGGTCGCAGTGGAAAAAAAAGACAATATCAATGCCCCTTGGAAGAGTGGTGGAGGTTACAGTTGAATAAAAATACAATATCAATGCCTCTTGGAAGAGCTGTGGAGTTCAGGGTGGTTTAACCATGCGGTTTTAATGCCCCTTGGAAGAGACGTGGAGGTCACAGAAGCTTATTACGACTGTTTTAAAGCACCTTGGAGGAGTGGTAGAGGTCGCAGTGGATTAAAAAGACAATATCAATGCCCCTTGGAAGAGTGGTGGAGGTTACAGTGGAATAAAAAGACAATATCAATGCCTCGTGGTAGAGTGGTGGAGGTTACAGTGTAATAAAAAGACAATATCAATGTCCCTTGGAAGAGTGGTGGAGGTTACAGTGGAATAAAAAGACAATAACAAAGCCCCTTGGAAGAGTGGTGGAGGTTACAGTGGAATAAAAAGACAATATCAAAGCCCCTCGGAAGAGACGTGGAGGTCACAGTGGAATAAAAAGACAATATTAATGCCCCTTGGAAGAGTGGTGGAGGACGCAGTAAAATGAAAAGACAATATCAATGCCCCTTGGAATAGTGGTGAAGGTTAGAGTGGAATAAAAAGACAATATCAATGCCCCTTGCAAGAGCTGTGGAGTTCACAGTGGTTTAACCAGAAAGTTTTAATGCACCGTGGAATAGAGGTGGAGGTCACAGTAGCTTAATAAGACGGTTTCAATGCTTCTTGGAAGAGTGATGAAGGTCGCAGTGGATTAAAAAGACAATATCAATGCCCTGTGTAAGAAACTTGGAGGTCACAGTAGCTTAACCAGGCGGTTTTAATGCCCCTTGGAAGAGTCGTGGACGTCGCAGAGGAATAAAAAGACAATATCAATGCACTTGGAAGAGTGCAGAAGGTTACAGTGGAATAAAAATACAATGTAAATGCCCCTTGGAAGAGCTGTGGAGCTCAGAGCGGTTTAACCAGACGGTTTTAATGCCCCTTGGAAGAGACTTGTAAGTCACAGTAGTTTAACAAGATGGTTTTAATGCCCCTTGGAAGAGTGGTGGAGGTCACAGTGGAATAAAAATACAAAATCAATGCCCCTTGAAAGAGTGGTGGAAGTTGCAGTGAAATAAAAAGACAATATCAATGCCCCTTGGAAGAGCTGTGGAGTACAGAGTGGTTTAACCAAATGGTTTTAGTGCGCCTTGGAAGAGACGTGGATGTCACAGTAGGTTAACATGACGGTTTTAATGCCCCTTGGAAGAGTGGTGGAGGTCTCAGTGGATTAAAAAGACAATATCAATGAACCTTGGAAGAGTGGTGGAGGTCGCTGTGGAATAAAAAGACAATATCAATGCCCCTTGGAAGAGTGGTGGAGGTTACAGTGGATTAAAAAGACAATATCAGTGCCTCTTGGAAGAGTAGTGGAGGTTACAGAGGAATAAAAAGACAATATCAATGCCCCGTGGAAGAGACGTGGACATCACAGTAGCTTAACAAGACGGTTTTAATGCCCTTGACAGAGTGGTGGAGGTCGCAGTGGAATAAAAAGACAATAACAATGCCCTGTGGTAGAGACGTGGAGGTCACGGTTGCTTAACAAGACGGTTTTAATGCCCTTTGGAAGAGTGGCGGAGGTCGCAGTGGAATAAAAAGACAATATCAATGCCCCTTGGAAGAGTGGTGGAGGTCGCAGTGGAATAACCTCACTGGTACATGCTCTGCATAACTTCTCTGCTTGCTGTGTCTGCTGTAATCTAATGCTCTGCTTTGCTGATTCACCTCACTGGTGCATGCTCTGCATAACTTCTCTGCATGCTTTGTCTGCTGTAATCTAATGCTCTGCTTTGCTGATTCACCTCACTGGTACATGCTCTGCATAACTTCTCTGGTTTATCTGTCCCACTCCATTCAATACCCATATATGTCTGTCCCTTCCCCACTATAGATCTTATCTGATTTTTAGAGGTGCTATACTGCAGAGACTAGAGTCCTAGCTCTGTGTTTGATCACCCAGCCATCTCCTGGTGAGACCATCAGCTGCTAATTTAGCCATATGCAGCTCCCACAATGCCCTTCATCTGATAGTTTAATGTGCCCTATTTATTTAGCAGCTCTGTAAGGGGTGCACTTGTGCTGGGGTGTGCACGCGTCTTCTTGTGCAAAGTGGCTTCGGAGATTAGTGGCAGTTATTTCAGACGCAGTTAGTCAGGGCAGGAGTCAGGTAACCAACACTTTGACCACTTACTCTCTTTTAACTATGTTTCTGTTAGCTCTCACTTTTTCCTCTATAGTCCTCCACTTTCTAGTAACCCCTCAAATCCCTACACCTAGTAAGAAACTCTTCATCTCTCCCTCCATCCTCCCCATTCATCTCACCTCCTCCTCCAAATTAGTCCTAAACACTCAATCCTGGATCTCAAAACACAGACAGCCACCTCATGCTCTCTCTTGCTCCCACCTGCTAACACTTTCTCTGCTCCTCCTCACTGCTGGAGATATCTCTCCAAATCCTGGTCCTCCTCGCCATATCCGCACAGTTACTTCTTCCTCCTATCCACGACCTTCCACAAACTGTCGCAACCCTTCTAACCTCATATCCATCCAACCAATCCCCACTCCCTTAGTTGATCTAACAGGAGCTCTATGGAACGCTCGCTCTGTCTGCAACAAACTTTCCTTCATCAACGATCTTTTCATTACAAACAAACTTTCCTTCCTCACCATCACTGAAACCTGGCTCACCCCCTCTGACACAGCCTCCCCAGCTGCACTTTCATATGGCGGATTCCACCTTTCCCACACCCCCCGCCCCAACAGCAAACATGGCGGAGGCGTAGGTTTTCTCCTATCAGAACACTGCGTTTTCACCCAAATCCCACTGCCACCCTCCGTTACACTCCCTTCTTTTGAGGTGCACTGTGTGTGCATCTATTCCCCCTCCAACCTCCAACTGGCTGTCTTTTACCGACCCCCAGGGCAAGCCACCACCTTCTTAGACCACTTCACCACCTGGCTGCTTCACTTCCTCTCCACTGACATCACGACTATCATAATGGGAGACTTCAACATCCCCATTAACACTTCCCACTCGTCTGTCTCTAAGTTCCTATCTCTCACTTCCTCCTTCGTTCTCACTCAATGGTCTTCCACACCCACCCACAAAGATGGCCACACACTGGACCTCATCTTCACCCGCCTCTGTTCCCTATCTAACCTCTCTAACTCACCTCTCCCTCTCTCTGATCATAGCCTACTTACATTCTCTTCTCTCTCCTCCCCGGGGCTACAATCCCCACTCCACAAACTTGCATACCCTCGCAGAAATCTCAAACACCTTGACTTACACTCACTCTCTGAATCCCTCCTCCCTCTTAAATTCCTTACACGATGCAGACGTTGCTGCTGCTCCATATAACACCACAATAGCTGCAGCTGTAGACTCGATCGCCCCCCTCACACACACCACATCTCGTACACGCAACAGGCAACCCTGGCACACTAAACTTACTAAATAACTGCGCCGGGCCTCCAGGGTTGCGGAGCGGAGATGGAAAAGGTCTCACTCCATCGAGCACTTCATCGCATTCAAGCAATCCCTCACTAATTTCAAGTCCGCACTCACTACAGCAAAACAAACCTACTTCTCATCTCTCATATCCTCCCTATCTCACAACCCTAAACAGCTATTTAACACTTTCAACTCTCTCCTTCGTCCCCCAGCACCTCCTCCCTCTTCTCTCATCTCAACCAACGACTTTGCCTCATTCTTCAAACAGAAGATTGACACCATCAGACAAAACTTTTGCCTTAAGTCCACACAACCCCTCCTCATATCTATTCAACCCTCCTCCTCCAAACCCCACTTCTCCACCATTACAGAAGGTCAAGTCTCCTCTTTACTCTCCAAATCACACCTCACCACCTGCGAACTTGACCCAATCCCATCCCACCTCATCACTAACCTTATCACAGTCTTCATCCCAACCCTAACCCACCTCTTCAATCTGTCACTAACAACCGGTGTCTTACCCTCATGTTTCAATCATGCAGCAATCACACCCATCCTCAAAAAGCCCTCCCTTGACCCCTCCTCTCTGACTAGCTACCGCCCCATATCACTCCTCCCCTTTGCCTCAAAACTACTAGAACAACATGTCCACCTTGAACTGTCCTCCCACCTCTCCTCCTGCTCCCTCTTCGACTGCCTGCAATCTGGCTCCCGACCGCATCACTCGACTGAAACTGCCCTGACCAAACTCACCAACAACCTACTAAATGCCAAATCCAAGTGACACTACTCCATCCTCCTCCTTCTGGACCGGTCATCTGCCTTTGACACAGTGGACCATTCCCTCTTACTCCAGATTCTCTCATCTCTTGGCATCACGGACTTGGCTCTATCTTGAATCTCCTCATACTTAACAGACAGGACATTCAGCATCTCCCACTCACGCACCACCTCCTCATCTCGCCCCCTATCTGTCGGTGTACCCCAAGGTTCAGTTCTAGGACCTCTGCTCTTCTCCATCTACACCTTTGGCCTGGGACAGCTCATAGAGTCTCACGGTTTTCAGTATCACCTCTATGCTAACGACACACAGATCTACCTCTCTGGACCCGATATCTCCTCCCTACTAACCAAAATCCCATAATGTCTGTCTGCCATGTCATCCTTCTTCTCGACAGATTTCTAAAAATTAACATGGATAAAACAGAGTTCATCATCTTTTCACCCTCTCATTCACATCCCCCATCTGACCTAGCCATCAACGTCAATGGCTGTTCATTCTCCCCAGTCCCACAAGCTCGCTGCCTTGGAGTAACCCTGGACTCTGATTTCTCCTTCAAGCCACATATCCAAGCCCTTTCCACTTTCTGTCAACTCCAACTCAAAAACATCTCCCGGACCCGTGCATTCCTCAGCAAAGACTCTGCAAAAACACTAGTGCATGCCCTCATCATATCCCGCCTCGACTTCTGCAACCTCCTGCTCCGTGGCCTCCCTTACAACACTCTTGCGCCTCTCCAATCTATCCTCTCTGTCAATCTCTTCACTGGCTCCCCATTGTCCAGAGAATCCAGTTCAAAACTCTAACCATGGCATACAAAGCCATCCACAACCTGTCTCACCCATACATCTGTGACCTAGTCTCCCGGTACTTACCTGCACGCAACCACCGATCCTCACAAGATCTCCTTCTCTACTCCCCTCTTATATCCTCCTCCCACAATTGTATACAAGATTTCTTCCTGCATCTCCCCTACTCTGGAACGCTCTACCCCAACACAACAGACCCTCGCCGACCGTGGAAACCTTCAAAAGAAACCTGAAGACCCACCTCTTCCGACAAGCCTACAACCTGCAGTAACCACCGTTGCACGACCAGTTCTACCCTCACCTAATGTATCCTCACCCATCCCTTCTAGAATGTGAGCCCTCACGGGCAGGGTCCTCGCTCCTCCTGTACAAGTCGCTGACTCGTTTTGTTAAGATTATGTAAATGCTTTTGTTATGTATATCCCTATCACATGTAAAGCGCCATGGAATAAATGGCGCTATAATAATTAATAATAATAATAATAATAATAATAATTATAAAAAGACAATATCAATTCCCATAGGAAAAGTGGTGGAGGTTACAGTGGATTAAGAAGACAATATCAATGCCACTTAGAAGAGAGGTGGAAGTCGCAGTGGAATAAAAAGACAATGTCAATGCCACTTGGAAGAGTGGTGGAGGGGGCAGTGGAATAAAAAGACAATATCAATGCCCCTTGGAAGAATGATGGAGGTCACAGTGGAATAAAAAGACAATGTCAATGCCCCTTGGAAGAGTGGTGGAGGTGGCAGTAGAATAAAAAAGACAATATCAATGCCCCTTGGAAGAATGATGGAGGTCGCAGTGGAATAAAATGACAAAATCAATGCCACATGGAATAGACATGGAGGTTACAGCAGCTTAACGAGACAGTTTTAATGCCCCTTCGAAGAGTGGTGGAGGTTAGATTCAAATAAAAAGACAATACCAATGCCCCTTGAAAAAGCTGTGGAGTTCAGAGTGGTTTAACCAGACGGTTTTAATGCCCATTGGAAGTGACGTGGAGGTCACAGTAGCTTAAAAAGACGTTTTTAATGCCCCTTGGAAAATAGGTGGAGGTCGCAGTGGATTAAAAAGACAATATTAATGCCCCTTGGAAGAGTGGTGGAGGTTACAGTGGAATAAAAAACAATATCAAAGCCCCTTGCAAGAGATGTGCAGTTGAGAGTGGTTTAAATTGACGGTTTTAATGCTCCTTGGAAAAGACATGGATGTCACAGTAGATTAACAAGACTGTTTTAATGCCCCATGGAAGAGTAGTGGAGGTCGAAGTGGATTAAAAAGACAATGTCAATGCTCCTTGAAGGAGTGGTTGAAGTCTCAGTGGAATAGAAAGACAATATCAATGCACCTTGGAAGAGTGTTGCAGATTCCAGTGGAATAAAAAGACAATATCAATGCCCTATGGAAGAGACATGGAGGTCACAGTAGCTTAACAAGACGGTTTAAATACCCCTTGCGATAGTGGTGGAGATCGCAGTGGAATGAAAAGACAATATCAATGCCCCTTGGAAGAGTGGTGGAGGTTACAGTGGAATTTAAAGTCAATATCAATGCGCCGTGGAAGAGATGTGGAGGTCACTGTAGCTTAAAAAGACATTTTTAATGCCCCTTGGAATAGTGGTGGAGGTCGCAGTGGATTAAAAAGACAATATCAATGCCCCTTGGATGAGTGGTGGAGGTGGCAGTGGAATAAAAGACAATATCAATGCCCCTTGGAAGAATGATGGAGGTCGCAGTGGAATAAAAAGACGATGTCGATGCCCCTTGGAAGAGTGGTGGAGGTTGGAGGGGAATAAAAAGACAATACCAATGCCCCTTCGAAGAGCTGTGGAGTTCAGAGTGGTTTAACCAGATGGTTTTATTGCCCATTGGAAGAGACGTGGAGGTCACAGTAGATTAACAAGACGGTTTTAATGCCCCTTTGAAAAGTGGTGGAGGTCAGAGTGGATTAAAAGACAATATTAATGCCCCGTGGAAGACACGTGGAGGTCACAGTAGCTTAACAAGACAGTTTTAATGCCACTTGGAAGAGTGGTGGAGGTCGCAGTGGAATAAAAAGACAATATCAATGCCCCTTGAAAGAGTGGTGGAGGTTACAGTGAAATAAAAAGACAATATCAATGCCTCTTGAAAGAGCTATGGAGTTCAGAGTGATTTAACCAGATGGTTTTAATGCCCCTTGGAAGAGTGGTGGAGGTCGCAGTGCATTAAAAAGACAATATCAATACCCCTTGGAAGAATGGTTCAGGTTACAGCGGAATAAAAAGACAAAATCAATACCCCTTGGAAGAGCTGTGGAGTTCAGAGTGGTTTAACCAGACGGTTTTAATGCCCCTTGGAAGAGATATGGAGGTCACAGTAGCTTAACAAGACTGTTTTAATGCCTCTTGGAAGAGTGGTGGAGGTCGCAGTGGATTAAAAAGACAATATCAATGCACCTTAGAAGAGAGGTGGAAGTCGCAGTGGAATAAAAAGACAATATCAATACCCCCAAGAAGAGTGGTGGGGGATACAGTGGAATAAAAAGACAATATCAATGCCCCGTGGAATAGACATGGACCTTACAGTAGCTAAACAAGAAGTTTTTAATGCAACTTGGGAGAGTGGTGGAAGTCGTAATGGAATAAAAAGACAATATCAATACCCTTGAAATAGTGCGGTAGGTTACAGCGGAGTAAAAAGACAATATCAATGCCGCTTGGAAGAGTGGTGGAGGTTACAGTGGAATAAAAAGACAATATCAATGACACTTGGAAGAGTGGTGAAGGTCCCAGTGGAATAAAAAGACAATATCAATGCCCCTTGGAAGAGTGGTGGAGGTTGCAGTGGAATAAAAAGACAATATCAATGCCCCTTGGAAGAGTGATGAAGGTCCCAGTGGAATAAAAAGACAATATCAATGCCCCCTGAAAGAGAGGTGGAAGTTGCAGTGGAATAAATAGACAATATCAATGCCCCCTGGAAGAGTGCTGGGGGTTACATTGGAATAAAAAGACAACATCAATGCCCCTTGCAAGAGCTGTGGAGTTCAGAGTGGTTTAAATTGACGATTTTAATGCCCCTTGGAAGAGACGTGGAGGTGACAGTAGCTTAACAATACCGTTTTAATGCCCCTTGGAAGAGTGGTGGAGGTCGCAGTGGATTAAAAAGACAATATGAATGCCCCTTGGAAGAGTGGTGGAGGTCGCAGTGGAAAAAAAAGACAATATCAATGCCCCTTGGAACAGTGGTGGAGGTAACAGTTAAATAAAAAGACAATATCAATGCCCCGTGGAAGAGATGTGAAGGTCACAATAGCTTAACAAGACGGTTTTTTGCCCCTTGGAAGAGTGGTGGAGGTCGCAGTGGATTAAAAAGACAATATCAAAGAGCCTTGGAAGAGTGGTGGAGGTCGCAGTGGAATAAAAAGACATTATCAATGCCCCTTGGAAGAGTGGTGGAGGTCGCAGTGGAATAAAAGGACAATATCAATGCCCCTTGTATGAGTGGTGGAGGTTACAGTGGAATAAAATCACAATATCAATGCCGCTTGGAAGAGCTGTGGAGTTCACAGTGCTTTAACCAGAAGGTTTTAAGGCACCGTGGAATAGACGTGGATGTGACAGTAGCTAAACAAGATGGTTTTAATGCTTCTTGGAAGAGTGATGGAGGTCGCAGTGGATGAAAAAGACAAAATCAATGCCCCTTGGAAGAGTGGTGGAGGTTACAGTGGAATAAAAAGACAATATCAATGCCACTTGCAAGAGCTGTGGAGTTCAGAGTGGTTTAAATTGACAGTTTTAATGCCCCTTGGAAGAGACGTGGAGGTCACAGTAGCTTAACAAGATGGTTTTAATGCCCCTTGGAAGAGTGGTGGAGGTTACATTCGAATAAAAAGACAATATCAATGCCTCATGGAAGAGCTGTGGAGTACAGAGTGGTTTAACCATACGGTTTTAATGCCCCTTGGAAGAGACATGGAGGTCACAGTAGCTTATCAAAACTGTTTTAATGCCCCCTGGAAGAGTGTTGAAGGTCGCAGTGGATTAAAAAGACAATATCAATGCCCCTTAGTAGAGTGGTGGAGGTCACAGTGGAATAAAAAGACAATATCAATTCCACTTGGAAGAGATGTGGAGATCGCAGTGGAATAAAAAGACAATATCAATTCCTCGTGGAAGAGACTTGGAGGTCACAGTAGATTAAGAAGATGGTTTTAATGCCCCTTGGTAGAGAGGTGGAGGTCGCAGTGGAATAAAAAGACAATATCAATGCCTCTTGGAAGAGTGATGGAGGTTACAGTGGAATAAAAAGACAATAGCAATGACTATTGGAAGTGTGGTGGAGGTCGCAGTGGAATAAAAAGACAATATTAATGCCCCTTGCAAGAGTTGTGGAGGTCGCAGTAAAATAAAAAGACAATATCAATGCCCCTTGGAAGAGTGGTGCAGGTTACAGTGGAATAAAGAGACAATATCAATGCCCCTTGGAAGAGCTGTGGAGTTCACAGTGGTTTAACGAGAAGGTCTTAAGGCACCGTGGAATAGACGTGGAGGTCACAGTAGCTAAACAAGACGGTTTTAATGCTTCTTGGAAGAGAGATGGAGGTCGCAGTGGAATAAAAAGACAATATCAATGCCCATTGGAAGAGTGGTGGAGGTTACAGTGGAATAAAAAGACAATATCAATGACCCTTGGTAGAGTGGTGGAGGTTGCAGAGCAATAAAAAGACAATATTAATGCCCCTTGGAAGAGTGGTGGAGGTCCCAGAAAAATAAAAAGACAATATCAATGCCCCTTGGAAGAGTGCTGGAGGTTACAGTGGAATAAAAAGACAATATCAATGCCTCTTGCAAGAGCTGTGGAGTTCAGAGTGGTTTAAATTTACGGTTTTAATGCCCCTTGGAAAAGACGTGGAGGTCACAGTAGCTTAACAAGACGGTTTTAATGCCCCTTGGAAGAGTGGTGGAGGTCGCAGTGGATTAAAAAGACATTTTCGATGCCCCTTGAAAGAGTGGTGGAGGTTACAGTGGAATAAAAAGACAATATCAATGACCCTTGGAAGAGTATTGGATGTTACAGTGGAATAAAAAGACAATATCAATGCCCCTTGGAAGAGAGGTTGATGTCGCAATGGAATAAAAAGACAATATCAATGACCCTTGGAAGAGTGGTGGAGGTCGCAGTGGAATAAAAAGACAACATCAATGCCCCTTGGAAGAGTGGTGGAGGTTACAGTGGAATAAAAAGACAATATCAATGACGCTTGGAAGAGTGGTGGAGGTCGCAGTGGAATAAAAGACAATATTAATGCCCCTTGGAATAGTGGTGGAGGTCGCAGTAAAATAAAAAGACAATATCAATGCCCCTTGGAAGAGTGGTGGAGGTTACAGTGGAATAAAAAGACAATACCAATGCCCCTTGGAAGAGCTGTGGAGTTCACAGTGGTTTAACCAGAAGGTTTTAAGGCACCGTGAATAAGATGTGGAGCTCACAGTAGCTAAACATGATGGTTTTAATGCTTCTTGGAAGAGTGATGGAGGTCGCAGTGGATTAAAAAGACAAAATCAATGCCCCTTGGAAGAGTGGTGGAGGTTACAGTGGAATAAAAAGACAATATCAATGCCTTTTGAAAGAGCTGTGGAGTTCAGAGTGGTTTAAATTGACGGTTTTAATGCCCCTTGGAAGAGACGTGGCGGTCACAGTAGCTTAACAAGACGGTTTTAATGCCCCTTGGAAGAGTGGTGGAATTCGCAGTGGAATCAAAAGACATTATCAATGCCCCTTGGAAGAGTGCTGTAGATTACAAAGGAATAAAAAGACAATATCAATGCCTCTTGCAAGAGCTGTGGAGTTCAGAGTGGTTTAAATTGATGGCTTTAATACCCCATGGAAGAGAAATGGAGGCCACAGTAGCTTAATAAGATGGTTTTATTGCCACATGGAAAAGTGGTGGAGGTCGCAGTGGATTAAAAAGACAATATCAATGCCCCTTGGAAGAGTGGTGGAGGTGGCAGTGGAATAAAAAGACAATATCAATGCCCCTTGGAAGAGTGGTGGAGTTTACAGTGGAATAAAAAGACAATTTCAATGCCCCGTGAAAGAAACGTGGATGTCACAGTAGCTTAACAAGACAGTTTTAATGCCCCTTGGAAGAGTGCTGGAGGTTACAGTGGAATTAAAAACAATATCAAAGCCCCTTGCAAGAGCTGTGGAGTTGAGAGTGGTTTAAATTGACGGATTTAATGCCCCTTGGAAGAGACGTGGAGGTCACAGTAAATTAACAAGTCTGTTTTAATGCCCCTTGGAAGAGTGGTGGAGGTCGAAGTGGATTAAAAAGACAATGTCAATGCTCCTTGAAGGAGTGGTTGAAGTCTCCGTGGAATAAAAAGACAATATCAATGCCCCTTGGAACAGGGTTGGAGGTTCCAGTGGAATAAAAAGACAATATCAATGCCCTGTGGAAGAGACATGGAGGTCACAGTAGCTTAACAAGATGGTTTTAATGCCGCTTGGAAGAGTAGTGGAGGTCGTACTGGAAAAAAAAGGCAATATCAATGCCCCTTGGAAGAGTGGTGGAGGATACAGTGGATTAAAAAGACAATATCAATGCCCCTTGGAAGATCTGTGGAGTTCAGATTGGATAACCATACGGTTTTAATGCCCCTTGGAAGAGACGTGGAGGTCACAGTAGCTTAACAAGACGGTTTTAATGCCACATGGCAGAGTGGTGGAGGATGCAGTGGAATAAAAAGACAATATCAATGCCCCGTGGAAGAGACGTGGAGGTCACAGTAGCTTAACAAGATGTTTTTAATGCCCTTTGGAAAAGTGGTGGAGGTCGCAGTGGATTAAAAAGACAATATCAATGCCCTTTGGAAGAGTGGTGGAGGTGGCAGTGGAATAAACATACAATATCAATGCCAATTGGTAGAGTGGTGGAGGGTACATTGTAATTTAGAGACAACATCAATTCCCCGTGGAAGAGATGTGGTGGTCACTGTAGCTTAACAAGACAGTTTTAATGCCCCTTGGAAGAATGGTGTAGGTCGCAGTGGAATAAAAAGACAATGTCAATGCCCCTTGGAAGAGTGGTGAAGGTTAGAGTGGAATAAAAAGACAATACCAATGCCCCTTGGAAGAGCTGTGGAGTTCAGAGTGGTTTAACCAGACGGTTTTAATGCCCACTGGAAGTGACGTGGAGGTCACAGTAGGTTAAAAAGATGTTTTTAATGACCTTTGGAAAAGTGGTGGAGGTCGCAGTGGATTAAAAAGACGATATCAATGCCCCTTGGAAGAGTGGTGGAGGTGGCAGTGGAATAAAAAGACAATATCAATGCCCCTTGGAAAAATGATGGATGTCGCAGTGGAATAAAAAGACAATGTCAATGCCCATTGGAAGAGTGGTGGAGCTTAGAGTGGAATAAAAAGACAACACCAATGCCCCTTGGAAGAGCTGTGGAGTTCAGAGTAGTTTAACCAGATGGTTTTATTGCCCCTTGGAAGAGACGTGGAGGTCAAAGTAGATTAACAAGACGGTTTTAATGCCCCTTGGAAAAGTGGTGGAAGTCACAGTGGATTAAAAAGACGATATCAATGCACCGTGGAAGACACGTGGAGGTCACAGTAGCTTAACAAGACAGTTTTAATGCCCCTTGGAAGAGTGGTGGAGGTCGCAGTTGAATAAATAGACAATATCAATGCCCCTTGAAAGAGTGGTGGAGGTTACAGTGAAATAAAAAGACAATATCAATGCCTCTTGAAAGAGCTATGGAGTTCAGAGTGGTTTAACCAGACAGTTTTAATACCCTTTGGAAGAGTGGTGGAGGTCGCAGTGCATTAAAAAGACAATATCAATACCCCTTGGAAGAATGGTGGAGGTTGCAGTGATATAAAAAGACAATATCAATGGCCCTTGGAAGAGATGTGGAGTTCAGAGTGGTTTAAAGACGGTTTTAATGCCCCTTGGAAGAGATGTGGAGGTCACAGTAGGTTAAGAAGACTGTTTTAATGCTTCTTGGAAGAGTCGTGGAGGTCGCAGAGTATAAAAAAGACAATATCAATGCCCTTTAGAAGAGAGGTGGAAGTCGCAGTGGAATAAAAAGACAATATCAATACCCCTTGGAAGAGTGGTGGAGAATACAGGGGAATAAAAAGACAATATCAATGCCCCATGGAATAGACATGGACGTTACAGTAGCTAAACAAAATGTTTTTAATGCACCTTGGGAGAGTGGTGGAAGTCCTAGTGGAATAGAAGACAATATCAATGCCCCTTGAAAGAGAGCTGTAGGTTACAGTGGAGTAAAAAGACAATATCTATGCCACTTGTAAGATCTGTGGAGTTCAGCGTGATTTAAATTGACAGTTTTAATGCACCTTGGAAGAGACGTGGAGGTCACAGTAGCTTAACAATGCCGTTTTAATGCGCCTTGGAAGATTGGTGGAGGTCGCAGTGGAATAAAAAGACAACATCAATGCCCCTTGGAAGAGCCGTGGAGGTTCTAGTGGAATAAAAAGACAATATCAATGTCCCGTGAAAGAGACGTTGAGGTCACAGTAGCTTAACAAGACGGTTTTAATGCCCCTTGGAAGAGAGGTGGAAGTTGCAGTGGAATAAAAAGACAATATCAATGCCCCTTGGAAGAGTGCTGGAGGTTACATTGGAATAAAAAGACAATATCAATGCCCCTTGCAAGAGCTGTGGAGTTCAGAGTGGTTTAAATTGACGGTTTTAATGCCCCTTGAAAGAGTGGTGGAGGTCGCAGTGGAATAAAAAGACAATATCAATGCCCCTTGGAAGAGTGATGGAGGTTACAGTGGAATAAAAAGACAATATCAATGCCCCTTGGAACAGTGGTGGAGGTTACAGTGGAATAAAAAGACAATAATAATGCCCCTTGGAAGAGCTGTGGAGTTCAGAGTGGTATAACCAGACGGTTTTAACGCTCCTTGGCAGAGACGTGGTGGTCACAGTAACTTAACAAGACGGTTTTAATGCCGCTTGAAAGAGTGGTGGAGGTCGCAGTGGAATAAAAAACAATATCAATGCCCCTTGGAAGATTGGTGGAGGTTACAGTGGAATAAAAAGACAATATCAATGCCCCTTGGAAGAGCTGTGGAGTTCAGAGTGGTTTAACCAGACTGTTTTAATGCCCCTTGGAAGAGACGTGGAGGTCACAGTAGCTTAACATGACTGTTTTAATGCCCCTTGGAAGAGTAGTGGAGGTCGCAGTAGATTAAAAAGACAATATCAATGCCCCTTAGAAGAGAGGTGGAAGTCGCAGTGGAATAAAAAGACCATGTCAATGCCACTTGGAAGAGTGGTGGAGGTTACAGTGGAATAAAAAGACAATATCAATGCCCCGTGGAATAGACATGGACGTGACAGTAGCTTAACCTGACGGATTTAATGTCCCTTGGAAGAGTGGTTGAGGTAGCAGTGGATTAAAAAGACAATATCAATGCCCATTGGAAGAGTGGTAGAGGTCGCAGTGGAATAAAAAGACAAAATCAATGCCCCTTGGAAGAGTGGTGGAGGTTACAGTGGAATAAAAAGTCAATATCAATGCCCCATGGAAGAGTTGTGGAGGTTACTGCAGATTAACAAGATGGTCTTAATGCCCCTTGGAAGAGTGGTGGAGGTCGCAGTGGAATAAATAGACAATGTCAATGCCCCTTGGAAGAGTGGTGGAGGTTAGAGCGGAATAGAAAGACAATACCAGTGCTCCTTGGAAAAGCTGAGGAGTTCAGAGAGTTTTAAATTGACGGTGTTAATGGCCCTTGGAAGTGACGTGGAGGTCGCAGTGGATTAAAAAGACAATATCAATGCCCATTGGAAGAGTGGTGGAGGTCGCAGTGGATTAAAAAGACAATATCAATGCCCATTGGAAGCGTGGTGGAGTTCACAGTGCAATAAAAAGACAATATCAATGCCCGTGGTAGGGACGTGGAGTTCAGAGTGTTTAACCAGACAGTTTTACTGCCCCTTGGAAGAGACAAGGAGGTCACAGTAGCTTAACAAGACTGTTTTAATGCCCCTTGGAAGAGTGGTGGAGATCGTTGTGGATTTAAAAGACAATATCAATGCCCCTTGGAAGAGTGGTGGAGGTCGCAGTGGAATAAAAAGACAATATCAATGCCCCTTGGAAGATTGGTGGAGATTACAGTGGAATAAAAAGACAATAACAGTGCCTTTTGGAAGAGTGTTGGAGGTTACAGTGGAATAAAAAGACAATATCAATGCCCTGTGTAAGAAACTTGGAGGTCACAGTAGCTTAGCAAGACAGTTTTAATGCCCCTTGGAAGAGTCGTGGACGTCGCAGAGGAATAAAAAGACAATATCAATGCACTTGGAAGAGTGATGGAGGTTACAGTGGAATAAAAAGACAATATCAATGCCCCTTGGAACAGTGGTGGAGGTTACAGTGGAATAAAAAGATAATAATAATGCTCCTTGGAAGAGCTGTGGAGTTCAGAGTGGTATAACCAGATGGTTTTACCTCTCCTTGGAAGAGATGAGGAGGTCACAGTAACTTAACAAGACGGTTTTAATGCCCCTTGGAAGAGTGGTGGAGGTCGCAGTGGAATAAAAAAACAATATCAATGCCAATTGGAAGTTTGGTGGAGGTTACAGTGGAATAAAAAGACAATATCAATGCCCCGTGGAAGAGATGTGGAGATCTCTGTAGCTTAACAATATGGTTTTAATGCCCCTTGGAAGAGTGGTGGAGGTCGCAGTGGAATAAAAAGACAATGTCAATGCCCCTTGGAAGAGTGGTGGAGGTTAGAGTGGAATAAAAAGACCATACAAATGCCCCTTGGAAGAGCTGTGGAGTTCAGAGTGGTTTAACTAGATGGTTTTAATGCCCCTTGGAAGAGAAGTCGATGTCACAGTAGCATAACAAGACGGTTTTAAAGCCCCTTGGAAGAGTGGTGGAGTTCGCAGTGGATTAAAAAGACAATATCAATGCCCTTTGGAAGAGTGGTGGAGGTCGCAGTGGAATAAAAAGACAATATCAATGCCCAGTGGAAGGGAAGTGGAGGTCACAGCAGCTTAACAAGATGGTTTTAATGCCCCTTAGAAGAGTGGTGGAGGTCGAAGTGGAATAAAAAGACAATGTCAATGCCCCTTGGCAGAGTTGTGGAGGTAGCAGGGGATTAAAAAGACAATAACAATGCCCCTTGGAAGAGTGGTGGAGGTCGCAGTGGAATAAAAAGACCAAATCAATTCCCCTTGGAAGAGTGGTGGAGGTTACAGTGGTATAAAAAGACAATATCAATGCCCCTTGGAAGAGCTGTGGAGTTCAGAGTGGTTTAACCAGACGGTTTTAATGCCCCTTGGAAGAGACGTGGAGGTCACAGTTGCTTAACAAGACTGTTTTAATGCCCCTTGGAAGAGTGATGGAGGTTACAGTGGAATAAAAAGACAATATCAATGCCCCGTGGAATAGACATGGACGTGACAGTAGCTTAGCAAGACGGCTTTAATGCCCCTTGGAAGAGTGGTGGAGGTTGTAGTGGATTAAAAAGACAATATCAGTGCCCATTGCAAGAGTGGTAGAGGTCGCAGTGGAATAAAAAGACAATACAAATGCCCCTTGGAAGAGCTGTGGAGTTCAGAGTGGTTTAACTACATGGTTTTAATGCCCCTTGGAAGAGAAGTCGATGTCACAGTAGCATAACAAGACGGTTTTAAAGCCCCTTGGAAAAGTGGTGGAGTTCGCAGTGGATTAAAAAGACAATATTAATGCCCTTTGGAAGAGTGGTGGAGGTCGCAGTGGAATAAAAAGACAATATCAATGCCCAGTGGAAGGGAAGTGGAGGTCACAGCAGCTTAACAAGATGGTTTTAATGCCCCTTAGAAGAGTGGTGGAGGTTGAAGTGGAATAAAAAGACAATGTCAATGCCCCTTGGAAGAGTTGTGGAGGTAGCAGGGGATTAAAAAGACAATAACAATGCCCCTTGGAAGAGTGGTGGAGGTCGCAGTGGAATAAAAAGACAAACTCAATTCCCCTTGGAAGAGTGGTGGAGGTTACAGTGGAATAAAAAGACAATATCAATGCACCTTGGAAGAGCTGTGGAGTTCAGAGTGGTTTAACCAGACGGTTTTAATGCCCCTTGGAAGAGACGTGGAGGTCACAGTAGCTTAACGAGACTGTTTTAATGCCCCTTGGAAGAGTGGTGGAGGTCGCAGTGGATTAAAAAGACAATATCAATGCCCCTTAGAAGAGAGGTGGAAGTCGCAGTTGAATAAAAAGACAATGTAAATGCCACTTGGAAGAGTGGTGGAAGTTACAGTGGAATAAAAAGACAAGATCAATGCACCGTGGAATAGACATGGACGTGACAGCAGCTTAGCAAGACGGCTTTAATGCCCCTTGGAAGAGTGGTGGAGGTTGTAGTGGATTAAAAAGACAATATCAGTGCCCATTGCAAAAGTGGTAGAGGTCGCAGTGGAATAAAAAGACAAAATCAATGGCCCTTGGAAGAGTGGTGGAGGTTACAGTGGAATAAAAAGACAATAGCAATGCCCCATGGAAGAGTTGTGAAGGTCACAGTAGCTTAACAAGATGGTTTTAATGCCACTTACAAGAGTGGTGGAGGTCGAAGTGGAATAAAAAGACAATGTCAATGCCCCTTGGAAGAGTGGTGGAGGTTAGAGTGGAATAAAAAGACAATACAAATGCCCCTTGGAAGAGCTGTGGAGTTCAGAGTGGTTTAACCATATGGTTTTAATGCCCCTTGGAAGAGAAGTCGACGTCACAGTAGCATAACAAGTCAGTTTTAATGGCCCTTGGAAGAGTGGTGGAGTTCGCAGTGGATTAAAAAGACAATATCAATGCCCCTTGGAAGAGTGGTGGAGGTCGCAGTGGAATAAAAAGACAATATCAATGCCCCGTGGAAGGGACGTGGAGGTCACAGTAGCTTAACAAGACGGTTCTAATGCCCCTTGGAAAAGTGGTGGAGGCTGCAGGGGATTAAAAAGACAATAACAATGCCCATTGGAAGAGTGGTGGAGGTCGCAGTGGAATAAAAAGACAAAATCAATGCCCCTTGGAAGAGTGATGGAGGTTACAATGGAACAAAAGGACAATATCAATGCCCCTTGGAAGAGCTGTGGAGTTCAGAGTGGTTTAACCAGACTGTTTTAATGCCACTTGGAAGAGACGTGGAGGTCACAGTAGCGTAACATGACTGTTTTAATGCCCCTTGGAAGAGTGGTGGAGGTCGCAGTAGATTAAAAAGACAATATCAATGCCCCTTAGAAGAGAGGTGGAAGTCGCAGTGGAATAAAAAGACCATGTCAATGTCACTTGGAAGAGTGGTGGAGGTTATATTGGAATAAAAAGACAATATCAATGCCCCGTGGAATAGACATGGACGTAACAGTAGCTTAACAAGACGGCTTTAATGTCCCTTGGAAGAGTGTTGGCGGTAGCAGTGGAATAAAAAGACAAAATCAATGCCCCTTGGAAGAGTGGTGGAGGTTACAGTGGAATAAAAAGACAATATCAATGACCCTTGGAAGAGTGGTGGAGGTCGCAGTGGATTAAAAAGACAATATCAATGCCCTTTAGAAGAGTGGTGGAGGTTGCAGTGGAATAAAATGACAATATCAATTCCACTTGAAAGAGATGTGGAGGTCGCAGTGGAATAAAAAGAAAATTTCAATGCCCCTTAGAAGAGTGGTGGAGGTTACAGTGGATTAAAAAGACAATATCAATGCCCCTTAGAAGAGAGGTGGAAGTCGCAGTTGAATAAAAAGACAATGTAAATGCCACTTGGAAGAGTGGTGGAAGTTACAGTGGAATAAAAAGACAATATCAATGCACCGTGGAATAGACATGGACGTGACAGTAGCTTAGCAAGACGGCTTTAATGCCCCTTGGAAGAGTGGTGGAGGTTGTAGTGGATTAAAAAGACAATATCAGTGCCCATTGCAAAAGTGGTAGAGGTCGCAGTGGAATAAAAAGACAAAATCAATGGCCCTTGGAAGAGTGGTGGAGGTTACAGTCGAATAAAAAGACAATAGCAATGCCCCATGGAAGAGTTGTGAAGGTCACAGTAGCTTAACAAGATGGTTTTAATGCCACTTACAAGAGTGGTGGAGGTCGAAGTGGAATAAAAAGACAATGTCAATGCCCCTTGGAAGAGTGGTGGAGGTTAGAGTGGAATAAAAAGACAATACAAATGCCCCTTGGAAGAGCTGTGGAGTTCAGAGTGGTTTAACCATATGGTTTTAATGCCCCTTGGAAGAGAAGTCGACGTCACAGTAGCATAACAAGTCAGTTTTAATGGCCCTTGGAAGAGTGGTGGAGTTCGCAGTGGATTAAAAAGACAATATCAATGCCCCTTGGAAGAGTGGTGGAGGTCGCAGTGGAATAAAAAGACAATATCAATGCCCCGTGGAAGGGACGTGGAGGTCACAGTAGCTTAACAAGACGGTTCTAATGCCCCTTGGAAAAGTGGTGGAGGCTGCAGGGGATTAAAAAGACAATAACAATGCCCATTGGAAGAGTGGTGGAGGTCGCAGTGGAATAAAAAGACAAAATCAATGCCCCTTGGAAGAGTGATGGAGGTTACAATGGAACAAAAGGACAATATCAATGCCCCTTGGAAGAGCTGTGGAGTTCAGAGTGGTTTAACCAGACTGTTTTAATGCCACTTGGAAGAGACGTGGAGGTCACAGTAGCGTAACATGACTGTTTTAATGCCCCTTGGAAGAGTGGTGGAGGTCGCAGTAGATTAAAAAGACAATATCAATGCCCCTTAGAAGAGAGGTGGAAGTCGCAGTGGAATAAAAAGACCATGTCAATGTCACTTGGAAGAGTGGTGGAGGTTATATTGGAATAAAAAGACAATATCAATGCCCCGTGGAATAGACATGGACGTAACAGTAGCTTAACAAGACGGCTTTAATGTCCCTTGGAAGAGTGTTGGCGGTAGCAGTGGAATAAAAAGACAAAATCAATGCCCCTTGGAAGAGTGGTGGAGGTTACAGTGGAATAAAAAGACAATATCAATGACCCTTGGAAGAGTGGTGGAGGTCGCAGTGGATTAAAAAGACAATATCAATGCCCTTTAGAAGAGTGGTGGAGGTTGCAGTGGAATAAAATGACAATATCAATTCCACTTGAAAGAGATGTGGAGGTCGCAGTGGAATAAAAAGAAAATTTCAATGCCCCTTAGAAGAGTGGTGGAGGTTACAGTGGCAAAAAAAGACAACATCAATGTCCATTGGAAGAGTGGTGGAGTTCACAGTGGAATAAAAAGACAATATCAAAGCCCGTGGTAGAGACGTCGAGTTCAGAGTGTTTAACCAGACGGTTTTAATGCCCCTTGGAAGAGACAAGGAGGTCACAGTAGCTTAACAAGACTGTTTTAATGACCCTTGGAAGAGTGGTGGAGATTGTTGTGAATTTAAAAGACATTATCAATGCCCCTTAGAAGAGTGGTGGAAGTCGCAATGGAATAAAAAGACAATAACAGTGCCACTTGGAAGAGTGGTGGAGGTTACAGTGGAATAAAAAGACAATATCAATGCCCTGTGTAAGAAACTTGGAGGTCACAGTAGATTAGCAAGACAGTTTTAATGCCCCTTGGAAGAGTCATGGACGTCGCAGAGGAATAAAAAGACAATATCAATGCACTTGGAAGAGTGATGGAGGTTACAGTGGAATAAAAAGACAATATCAATGCCCCTTGGAACAGTGGTGGAGGTTACTGTGGAATAAAAAGACAATAATAATGCCACTTGGAAGAGCTGTGGAGTTCAGAGTGGTATAACCAGATGGTTTTAACTCTCCTTGGAAGATACGTGGAGGTCACAGTAACTTAACAAGACGGTTTTAATGCCCCTTGGAAGAGTGGTGGAGGTCTCAGTGGAATAAAAAAACAATATCAATGCCCCTTGGAAGATTGGTGGAGGTTACAGTGGAATAAAAAGACAATATCAATGCCCCATGGAAGAGATGTGGAGGTCTCTGTAGCTTAACAATATTTTTTTAATGACCCCTTGGAAGAGTGGTGGAGGTCGCAGTGGTATAAAAAGACAATACAAATGCCCCTTGGAAGAGCTGTGGAGTTCAGAGTGGTTTAACCAGATGGTTTTAATGCCCCTTGGAAGAGTTGTGGAGGTTGCAGGGGATTAAAAAGACAATAACAATGCCCCTTGGAAGAGTGGTGGAGGTCGCAGTGGAATAAAAAGACAAAATCAATTCCCCTTGGAAGAGTGGTGGAGGTTACAGTGGAATAAAAAGACAATATCAATGCCCCTTGGAAGAGCTGTGCAGTTCAGAGTGGTTTAACCAGACGGTTTTAATGCCCCTTGGAAGAGAAGTGAAGGTCACAGTAGCTTAACAAGACTGTTTTAATGCCCCTTGGAAGAGTGGTGGGGGTCGAATTGGATTAAAAAGACTATATCAATGCCCCTTAGAAGAGAGGTGGAAGTCGCAGTGGAATAAAAAGACCATGTCAATGCCACTTGGAACAGTGGTGGAGGTTACAGTGGAATAAAAAGACAATATCAATGCCCCGTGGAATAACAAGGACGTGACAGTAGCTTAGCAAAACGGCTTTAATGCCCCTTGGAAGAGTGTTGGAGGTTGTAGTGGATTAAAAAGACAATATCAATGCCCATTGGAAGAGTGGTAGAGGTCGCATTGGAATAAAAAGACAAAATCAATGCCCCTTGGAAGAGTGGTGGAGGTTACAGTGAAATAAAAAAACAATATCAATGCCCCATGGAAGAGTTGTGGAGGTTACAGTAGCTTAACGAGATGGTCTTCATGCCCCTTGGAAGAGTGGTGGAGGTCGCAGTGGAATAAATAGACAATGTCAATGCCCCTTGGTAGAGTGGTGGAGGTTAGAGTGGAATAAAAAGACAATACCAGTGCTCCTTGGAAGAGCTGTGGAGTTCAGAGTGGTTTAAATTGATGGTTTTAATGCCCTTTGAAAGAGACATGGAGGTCACAGTGGATTAAAAAGACAATATCAATGCCCCTTGGTAGAGTGGTGGAGTTCGCAGTGGAATAAAAAGACAATATCAATGCCCAGTGGAAGGGAAGTGGAGTTCAGAGTGTTTAACCAGATGGTTTTAATGCCCCTTGGAAGAGACGAGGAGGTCACAGTAGCTTAACAAGACTGTTTTAAAACCCCTTGGAAGAGTGGTGGAGATCGTTGTGGATTTAAAAGACAATGTCAATGACCCTTGGAAGATTGTTGGAGGTTACAGTGGAATAAAAAGACAATATAAATGCCCCTTGGAAGAGTTGTGGAGGTTACAGTGGAATAAAAAGACAATACCAATGCCCTGTGTAAGAAACTTGGAGGTCACATTAGATAAGCAATACGGGTTTAATGCCCCTTGGGAGAGTAGTGGACGTCGCAGAGGAATAAAAAGACAATATCAATGCACTTGGAAGAGTGCAGAAGGTTACAATGGAAGAAAAATACATTGTCAATGCCCCTTGGAAGAGCTGTGGAGCTCAGAGCGGTTTAACCAGACGGTTTTAATGCCCCTTGGAAAAGAATTGGAGGTCACAGTAGCATAACAAGACGATTTTAATGCCCCTTGGAAGAGTGGTGGAGGTCGCACTGGAATAAAAAGACAATATCAATACCCCGTGGAAGGGACGTGGAGGTCACAGTAGCATAACAAGATGGTATTAATGCCCATTGGTAAAGTGGCGGAGGTCGCAGTGGATAAAAACGACAGTATCAAAGCCCCTTGGAAGAGTGGTGGAGGTCGCAGTGGAAAACAGACAATCTCAATGCCTCTTGGAAAAGTGGTGGAGGTTACAGTCGAATAAAAAGCCAACATCAATGCCTCTTGGAAGAGCTGTGGAGTACAGACTCGTTTAACCAGACTGTTTAATGCCCCTTGGAATAGACGTGGAGGTCACAGTAGCTTATCAAGACTGTTTTAATGACCCTTGGAAGAGTGGTGGATGTCGCAGTGGATTAGAAAGACAATATCAATGCAACTTAGACAACTTAGATGGAGATCGCAGTGGTATAAAAAGACAATATCAATTCCCCTTGGAATAGATGTGGAGGTCGCAGTGGAATAAAAAGACAATATCAATGCCTCGTGGAAGAGACTTGGACGTCACAGTAGCTTAACAAGATGTTTTTAATGCCCATTGGAAGAGAGGTGGAGGTCGCAGTGGATTAAAAAGACAATATCAATGCCCCTTGGAATAGTGGTGGAGGTTACAGTGGAATAAAAAGACAATATCAATGACCCTTGGAAGAGTGGTGGAGGTCGCAGTGGAATAAAAAGACAATATTAATGCCCATTGGAAGAGTGGTGGAGGTCGCAGTAAAATAAAAAGACAATATCAATGCCCCTGGGAAGAGTGGTGGTTACAGTGGATTGAAAAGACAATATCAATGCCCCTTGGAAGAGCTGTGGAGTTCACAGTGGTTTAACCAGAAGGTTTTAAGGCACCGTGGAATAGAAGTCGAGGTCACAGTAACTAAACAAGATGTTTTCAATGCTTCTTGGAAGAGTGATGGAGGTCGCAGTGGATTAAAAATACAAAATCAATGCCCCTTGGAAGAGTGGTGGAGGTTACAGTGGAATAAAAAGACAATATTAATGCCTCTTGGAAGAGACGTGGAGGTCACAATAGCTTAACAAGACGGTTTTAATGCCCCTTGGAAGAGTGGTGGAGGTGACAGTCGAATAAAAAGACAATATCAATGCCTCTTGGAAGAGCTGTGGAGTTCAGAGTGGTTTAACCAGACGGTTTTAATGCCCCTTGGAAAAGACGTGGAGGTCACAGTAGCTTAACAAAACTGTTTTAATGCCCCTTGGAGGAGTGGTGGAGGTCGCAGTGGATTAAAAAGACAATATCAATGCCCCTTAGAAGAGTGGTGGAGGTCGCAGTGGAATGAAAAGACAATATCAATTCCCTTGGAAGAGATGTGGAGGTCGTAGTGGAATAAAAAGACAATATCAATGCACCTTGGAAGAGTGGTGGAGGTTACAGTGGAATAAAAAGACAATATCAATGACCCTTGGAAGAGTGGTGGAGGTCGCAGTGGAATAAAGAGACAATATTAATGCCCCTTGGAAGAGTGGTGGAGGTCGCAGAAAAAAAAAAGACAATGTCAATGCCCCTTGGAAGAGTGGTGGAGGTTACAGTGGAATAAAAAGACAATATCAATGCCCTGTGTAAGAAACTTGGAGGTCACATTAGATAAGCAATACGGGTTTAATGCCCCTTGGGAGAGTAGTGGACGTCGCAGAGGAATAAAAAGACAATATCAATGCACTTGGAAGAGTGCAGAAGGTTACAATGGAAGAAAAATACATTGTCAATGCCCCTTGGAAGAGCTGTGGAGCTCAGAGCGGTTTAACCAGACGGTTTTAATGCCCCTTGGAAAAGAATTGGAGGTCACAGTAGCATAACAAGACGATTTTAATGCCCCTTGGAAGAGTGGTGGAGGTCGCACTGGAATAAAAAGACAATATCAATACCCCGTGGAAGGGACGTGGAGGTCACAGTAGCATAACAAGATGGTATTAATGCCCATTGGTAAAGTGGCGGAGGTCGCAGTGGATAAAAACGACAGTATCAAAGCCCCTTGGAAGAGTGGTGGAGGTCGCAGTGGAAAACAGACAATCTCAATGCCTCTTGGAAAAGTGGTGGAGGTTACAGTCGAATAAAAAGCCAACATCAATGCCTCTTGGAAGAGCTGTGGAGTACAGACTCGTTTAACCAGACTGTTTAATGCCCCTTGGAATAGACGTGGAGGTCACAGTAGCTTATCAAGACTGTTTTAATGACCCTTGGAAGAGTGGTGGATGTCGCAGTGGATTAGAAAGACAATATCAATGCAACTTAGACAACTTAGATGGAGATCGCAGTGGTATAAAAAGACAATATCAATTCCCCTTGGAATAGATGTGGAGGTCGCAGTGGAATAAAAAGACAATATCAATGCCTCATGGAAGAGACTTGGACGTCACAGTAGCTTAACAAGATGTTTTTAATGCCCATTGGAAGAGAGGTGGAGGTCGCAGTGGATTAAAAAGACAATATCAATGCCCCTTGGAATAGTGGTGGAGGTTACAGTGGAATAAAAAGACAATATCAATGACCCTTGGAAGAGTGGTGGAGGTCGCAGTGGAATAAAAAGACAATATTAATGCCCATTGGAAGAGTGGTGGAGGTCGCAGTAAAATAAAAAGACAATATCAATGCCCCTGGGAAGAGTGGTGGTTACAGTGGATTGAAAAGACAATATCAATGCCCCTTGGAAGAGCTGTGGAGTTCACAGTGGTTTAACCAGAAGGTTTTAAGGCACCGTGGAATAGAAGTCGAGGTCACAGTAACTAAACAAGATGTTTTCAATGCTTCTTGGAAGAGTGATGGAGGTCGCAGTGGATTAAAAATACAAAATCAATGCCCCTTGGAAGAGTGGTGGAGGTTACAGTGGAATAAAAAGACAATATTAATGCCTCTTGGAAGAGACGTGGAGGTCACAATAGCTTAACAAGACGGTTTTAATGCCCCTTGGAAGAGTGGTGGAGGTGACAGTCGAATAAAAAGACAATATCAATGCCTCTTGGAAGAGCTGTGGAGTTCAGAGTGGTTTAACCAGACGGTTTTAATGCCCCTTGGAAAAGACGTGGAGGTCACAGTAGCTTAACAAAACTGTTTTAATGCCACTTGGAGGAGTGGTGGAGGTCGCAGTGGATTAAAAAGACAATATCAATGCCCCTTAGAAGAGTGGTGGAGGTCGCAGTGGAATGAAAAGACAATATCAATTCCCTTGGAAGAGATGTGGAGGTCGTAGTGGAATAAAAAGACAATATCAATGCACCTTGGAAGAGTGGTGGAGGTTACAGTGGAATAAAAAGACAATATCAATGACCCTTGGAAGAGTGGTGGAGGTCGCAGTGGAATAAAGAGACAATATTAATGCCCCTTGGAAGAGTGGTGGAGGTCGCAGAAAAAAAAAAGACAATGTCAATGCCCCTTGGAAGAGTGGTGGAGGTTACAGTGGAATAAAAAGACAATATCAATGCCCCTTGGAAGAACTCTGGAGTTCACAGTGGTTTAGCCAGAAGGATTTAAGGCACCGTGGAATAGACGTGGAGGTCACAGTAGCTAAACAAGACGGTTTTAATGCTTCTTGGAAGAGAGATGGAGGTCGCAGTGGATTAAAAAGACAAAATCAATGCCCCTTGGAAGAGTGGTGGAGGTCGCAGTGTAATAAAAAGAAAATATCAATGCCCCTTAAAAGAGTGGTGGAGGTTACAGTGGAAAAAAAGACAATATCAATGTTCCTTGGAAGAGGGGTGAATGTCGCAGTGGAATAAAAAGACAATATCAATGTCTGTTGGAAGAGTGGTGGAGGTCGCAGTGGATTAAAAAGACAATATCAATGCCCCTTGGAAGAGTGTTGGAGGTCGCAGTGGAATAAAAGAAAATATCAATGCCCCGTGGAAGGGACGTGGGGGTCACAGTAGCTTAACAAGATGGTTTTAATGCCCCTTGGAAGAGTGGTGGAGGTCGCAGTGGAATAAAAAGACAATATTAATGCCCCGTGGAAGGGAAGTGGAGGTCACAGTAGCTTAACAAGACTGTTTTAATGCCCCTTGGAACAGTGGTGGAGGTTGCAGGGGATTAAAAAGACAATAACAATGCCCATTGGAAGATTGGTGAAGGTCGCAGTGGAATAAAAAGACAAAATCAATTCCCCTTGGAAGAGTGGTGGAGGTTACAGTGGAATAAAAAGACAATATCAATGCCCCTTGGAAGAACTGTGGAGTTCAGAGTGGTTTAACCAGACCGTTTTAATGCCAATTGGAAGAGACGTGGAGGTCACAGTAGCTAAACAAGACTGTTTTATTGCCCCTTGGAAGAGTGGTGGAGGTCGCAGTGGATTAAAAAGACAATATCAATGCCCCTTAGAAGAGAGGTGGAAGTCGCAGTGGAATAAAAAGACAATGTCAATGCCCCTTGGAAGAGTGGTGGAGGTTACAGTGGAATAAAAAGACAATATCAATGCCCCTTGGAAGAACTCTGGAGTTCACAGTGGTTTAGCCAGAAGGTTTTAAGGCACCGTGGAATAGACGTGGAGGTCACAGTAGCTAAACAAGATGGTTTTAATGCTTCTTGGAAGAGAGATGGAGGTCGCAGTGGATTAAAAAGACAAAATCAATGCCCCTTGGAAGAGTGGTGGAGGTCGCAGTGGAATAAAAAGAAAATATCAATGCCCCTTAAAAGAGTGGTGGAGGTTACAGTGGAAAAAAAGACAATATCAATGTTCCTTGGAAGAGGGGTGAATGTCGCAGTGGAATAAAAAGACAATATCAATGTCTGTTGGAAGAGTGGTGGAGGTCGCAGTGGATTAAAAAGACAATATCAATGCCCCTTGGAAGAGTGTTGGAGGTCGCAGTGGATTAAAAAGACAATATCAATGCCCCTTAGAAGAGAGGTGGAAGTCGCAGTGGAATAAAAAGACAATGTCAATGCCCCTTGGAAGAGTGGTGGAGGTTACAGTGGAATAAAAAGACAATATCAATGCCCCTTGGAAGAACTCTGGAGTTCACAGTGGTTTAGCCAGAAGGTTTTAAGGCACCGTGGAATAGACGTGGAGGTCACAGTAGCTAAACAAGACGGTTTTAATGCTTCTTGGAAGAGAGATGGAGGTCGCAGTGGATTAAAAAGACAAAATCAATGCCCCTTGAAAGAGTGGTGGAGGTCGCAGTGGAATAAAAAGAAAATATCAATGCCCCTTAAAAGAGTGGTGGAGGTTACAGTGGAAAAAAAGACAATATCAATGTTCCTTGGAAGAGGGGTGAATGTCGCAGTGGAATAAAAAGACAATATCAATGTCTGTTGGAAGAGTGGTGGAGGTCGCAGTGGATTAAAAAGACAATATCAATGCCCCTTGGAAGAGTGTTGGAGGTCGCAGTGGAATAAAAGAAAATATCAATGCCCCGTGGAAGGGACGTGGGGGTCACAGTAGCTTAACAAGATGGTTTTAATGCCCCTTGGAAGAGTGGTGGAGGTCGCAGTGGAATAAAAAGACAATATTAATGCCCCGTGGAAGGGAAGTGGAGGTCACAGTAGCTTAACAAGACTGTTTTAATGCCCCTTGGAACAGTGGTGGAGGTTGCAGGGGATTAAAAAGACAATAACAATGCCCATTGGAAGATTGGTGAAGGTCGCAGTGGAATAAAAAGACAAAATCAATTCCCCTTGGAAGAGTGGTGGAGGTTACAGTGGAATAAAAAGACAATATCAATGCCCCTTGGAAGAACTGTGGAGTTCAGAGTGGTTTACCCAGACCGTTTTAATGCCAATTGGAAGAGACGTGGAGGTCACAGTAGCTAAACAAGACTGTTTTATTGCCCCTTGGAAGAGTGGTGGAGGTCGCAGTGGATTAAAAAGACAATATCAATGCCCCTTAGAAGAGAGGTGGAAGTCGCAGTGGAATAAAAAGACAATGTCAATGCCACTTGGAAGAGTGGTGGAGGTTACAGTGGAATAAAAAGACAATATCAATGCCCCGTGGAATAGACATGGACGTGACAGCAGCTTAGCAAGATGGCTTTAATGCCCCTTGGAAGAGTGTTGGAGGTTACAGTGGATTAAAAAGACAATATCAATGCCCAGTGGAAGAGTGGAAGAGGTCGCAGTGGAATAAAAAGACAAAATCAATGCCCCTTGAAAGAGAGGTGGAGGTTACAGTGGAATAAAAAGACAATATCAATGCCTCTTGCAAGAGCTGTGGAGTTCAGAGTGGTTTAAATTGACGGTTTTAATGCCCCTTGGAAGAGACGTGGAGGTCACAGTAGCTTAACAAATCTGTTTTAATGCCCCTTGGAAGAGTGGTGGAGGTCGCAGTGGATTAAAAAGACAATATCAATGCCCCTTAGAAGAGTTGTGGAGGTCGCAGTGGAATGAAAAGACAATATCAATTCCCCTTGGAAGAGATGTGAAGGTTGCAGTGGAATAAAAAGACAATATGAATGCCTCGTGGAAGAGACTTCGAGGTCACAGTAGCTTAACAAGACGGTTTAAATGCCCCTTGGAAGAGTGGTGGAGGTGACAGTCGAATAAAAAGACAATATCAATGCCTCTTTTAAGAGCTGTGGAGTTCAGAGTGGTTTAAGCAGACGGTTTTAATGCCCCTTGGAAAAGACGTGGAGGTCACAGTAGCTTAACAAATTTGTTTTAATGCCCCTTGGAAGAGTGGTGGAGGTCGCAGTGGATTAAAAAGACAATATCAATGCCCCTTAGAAGAGTTGTGGAGGTCGCAGTGGAATGAAAAGACAATATCAATTCCCCTTGGAAGAGATGTGGAGGTTGCAGTGGAATAAAAAGACAATATCAATGCCTCGTGCAAGAGACTTGGAGGTCACTGTAGCTTAACAAGATGGTTTTAATGCCCCTTGGAAGAGAGGTGGAGGTCGCAGTGGAATAAAAAGACAATATCAATGCCCCTTGGAAGAGTGGTGGAGGTTACAGTGGAATAAAAAGACAATATCAATGACCCTTGGAAAAGTGGTGGAGGTCGCAGTGGAATAAAAAGACAATATTAATGCCCCTTGGAAGAGTGGTGGAGATCGCAGTAAAAAAAAAGACAATATCAATGCCCCTTGGAAGAGTTGTGGAGGTTACAGTGGAATAAAAGGACAATATCAATGCCCCTTGAAAGAACTCTGGAGTTCACAGTGGTTTAACCAGAAGGTTTTAAGGCACCGTGGAATAGACGTGGAGGTCACAGTAGCTAAACAAGACGGTTTTAATGCCCCTTGGAAGAGTGGTGGAGGTCGCAGTAAAAAAAAAAGCAATACCAATGCCACTTGGAAGAGTGGTGGAGGTTACAGTGGAATAAAAAGACAATATCAATGCCTCTTGCAAGAGCTGTGGAGTTCAGAGTGGTTTAAATTGAAGGTTATAATGCCCCTTGGAAGTGACATTGAGGTCGCAGTAGCTTAAGAAGACGGGTTTAATGCCCCTTGGAAGAGTGGTGGAGGTCGCAGTGGGTTAAAAAGACATTATCGATGCCCCTTGGAAGAGTTGTGGAGGTCGCAGTGGAATAAAAAGAAAATATCAATGCCCCTTAGAAGAGTGGTGGAGGTTACAAAGGAAAAAAAGACAATATCAATGTTCCTTGGAAGAGGGGAGAAGGTCGCAGTGGAAAAAAAAGACAATATCAATGTCTCTTGGAAGAGTGGTGGAGGTCGCAGTGGATTAAAACGACAATATCAATGCCCCTTGGAAGAGCTGTGTAGGTTACAGTGGAATAAAAAGACAATATCAATGCCCCTTGGAAGAGTGGTGGAGGTTACAGTGTAATAAAAAGACAATATCAATGCCCTGTGTAAGAATCTTGGAGGTCAGAGTAGTTTAATAAGACTTTTTTAATGCCCCTTGGAAGAGTCGTGGACGTTGCAGAGGAATAAATATACATTATCAATACACTTGGAAGAGTGCAGAAGATTACAATGGAATAAAAAGACATTGTCAATGCCCCTTGGAAGAGCTGTGGTGCTCAGAGCGGTTTAACCAGATGGTTTTAATGCCCCTTGGAAGAGACTTGGAGGTCACAGTAGCTTAACAAGACCGTTTTAATGCCCCTTGGAAGAGTGGTGGAGGTCACAGTGGAATAAAAATACAATATCAATGTCCCTTGAAAGAGTGGTGGAAGTAACAGTGAAATAAAAAGACAATCTCAATGCCCCTTGGAAGAGCTGTGGAGTACAGAGTGGTTTAACCAAATGGTTTTAGTGCCCCTTGGAAGAGATGTGGAGGTCAAAGTAGCTTAACAAGACGGTTTTAATACCCCTTGGAAGAGTGGTGGAGGTCGCAGTGGATTAAAAGACAATATCAATGAACTTTGGAAGAGTGGTGGAGGTCGCAGTGGAATAAAAAGTCAATATCAATGTCCCTTGGAAGAGTGGTGGAGGTTACAGTGGAATAAAAATACAATATCAATGCCTCTTGGAAGAGTGGTGGAGGTTACAGTGGAATAAAAAGACAATATCAATGCCCCGTGGAAGAGACGTGGACATCACAGTAGCTTAACAAGATGGTATTAATGCCCCTTGGCAGAGTGGTGGAGGTCGCAGTGGAATAAAAAGACAATAACAATGCCCTGTGGAAGAGACGTGGAGGTCACAATAGCTTACCAAGATGATTTTAATGCCCCTTAGAACAGTGGTGGAGGTTACAGTGGAATAAAAGACAATATCAATGCCCTTTGGAAGAGTGGCGGAGGTCGCAGTGGAATAAAAAAGACAATATCAATGCCCCTTGGAAGAGTGGTGGAGGTCGCAGTGGAATAACCTCACTTGTACATGCTCTGCATAACTTCTCTGCTTGCTCTGTCTGCTGTAATCTAATGCTCTGCTTTGCTGATTCACCTCACTGGTCCATGCTCTGCATAACTTCTCTGCTTGCTGTGTCTGCTGTAATCTAATGCTCTGCTTTGCTGATTCACCTCACTGGTACATGCTCTGCATAACTTCTCTGCTTGCTGTGTCTGATGTAATCTAATGCTCTGCTTTGCTGATTCACCTCACTGGTACATGCTCTGCATAACTTCTCTGCTTTATCTGTCCCACTCCATTCAATACCCACATATGTCTGTCCCTTCCCCACTATAGATCTTATCTGATTTTTAGAGGTGCTAAACTGCAGAGACTAGAGTCCTAGCTCTTTGTTTGATCACCCAGCCATCTCCTGGTGAGACGACCAGCTGCTAATTTAGCCATATGCAGCTCCCACAATGCCCTTCACCTGATAGTTTAATGTGCCCTATATATTTAGAAGCTCTGTAAGGGGTGCACTTGTGCTGGGGTGTGCACGCGTCTTGTTGTGCAAAGTGGCTTCGGAGATAAGTGGCAGTTATTTCAGAGGCAGTTAGTCTGGGCAGGAGTCAGGTAACCAACACTTTGACCACTTACTCTCTTTTAACTATGTTTCTGTTAGCTCTCACTTTTTCCTCTATAGTCCTCCACTTTCTAGTAACCCCTCAAATCCCTACACCTAGTAAGAAACTCTTCATCTCTCCCTCCATCCTCCCCATTCATCTCACCTCCTCCTCCAAATTATTCCTAAACATTCAATCCTGGAACTCCAAACACAGACAGCCACCTCATGCTCTCTCTTGCTCCCACCTGCTAACACTTTCTCAGCTCCTCCTCACTGATGGAGATATCTCTCCAAATCCTGGTCCTCCTCGCCATATCCCCACAGTTACTTCTTCCTCCTATCCACGACCTTCCACAAACTGTCGCAACCCTTCTAACCTCATACCCATCCAACCAATCCCCACTCCCTTAGTTGCTCTAACAGGAGCTCTATGGAACGCTCGCTCTGTCTGCAACAAACTTTCCTTCATCCACGATCTTTTCATTACAAACAAACTTTCCTTCCTCGCCATCACTGAAACCTGGCTCACCCCCTCTGACACAGCCTCCCCAGCTGCTCTTTCATATGGCGGATTCCACCTTTCCCACCCCCCCCGCCCCAACGGCAAACATGGCAGAGGCGTAGGTTTTCTCCTATCAGAACACTGCGCTTTCACCCAAATCCCACTGCCACCCTCCGTTACACTCCCCTCTTTTGAGGTGCACTGTGTGCGCATCTATTCCCCCTCCAACCTCCAACTGGCCGTCATTTACCGACCCCCTGGGCAAGCCACCACCTTCTTAGACCACTTCACCACCTGGCTGCTTCACTTCCTCTCCACTGACATCCCCACTATCATAATGGGTGACTTCAACATCCCAATTAACACTTCCCACTCGTCTGTCTCTAATTTCCTATCTCTCACTTCCTCCTTCGGACTCACTCAAAGGTCTTACACACCCACCCACAAAGATGGCCACACACTGAACCTCATCTTCACCCGCCCTGTTCCCTATCTAACCTCTCTAACTCACCTCTTCCTCTCTCTGATCATAGCCTACTTACATTATCTTCTCTCTCCTCCCCGGGGCAACAATCCCCACTCCACAAACTAGCATACCCTCGCAGAAATCTCAAACACCTTGACTTACACTCACTCTCTGAATCCCTCCTCCCTCTTACAGACATAAATTCCTTACACGATGCAGACGTTGCTGCTGCTTCATATAACACCACAATAGCTGCAGCTCTAGACTCGATCGCCCCTCTCACACACACCACATCTCGCACATAAAACAGGCAACCCTGGCACACTAAACTTACTAAAGAACTGCGCCGGGCCTCCAGAGTTGCGTAGCGGAGATGGAAAAGGTCTCACTCCATCGAGCACTTCATCGCATTCAAGCAATCCCTCACTAATTTCAAGTCCGCACTCACTACAGCAAAACAAACCTACTTCTCATCTCTCATATCCTCCCTATCTCACAACCCTAAACAGCTATTTAACACTTTCAACTCTCTGCTTCGTCCCCCAGCACCTCCTCCCTCTTCTCTCATCTCAGCCAACGACTCTGCCTCATTCTTCAAACAGAAGATTGACACCATCAGACAAAACTTTTGCCTAAAGTCCACACAACCCCTCCTCATATCTATTCAACCCTCCTCCTCCAAACCCCACTTCTCCACCATTACAGAAGATCAAGTCTCCTCTTTACTCTACAAATCACACCTCACCACCTGCGAACTTGACCCAATCCCATCCCACCTCATTACTAACCTTACCACAGTCTTCATCCCAACCCTAACCCACCTCTTCAATCTGTCACTAACAACCGGTGTCTTCCCCTCATGTTTCAAACATGCCGCAATCACACCCATCCTCAAAAAGCCCTCCCTTGACGCTTCCTCTCTGACTAACTACCACCCCATATCACTCCTCGCCTTTGCCTCAAAACTACTAGAACAACATGTCCACCTTGAACTGTCCTCCCACCTCTCCTCCTGCTCCCTCTTCGACCGCCTGCAATCTGGCTTCCGACCGCATCACTAGACTGAAACTGCCCTGACCAAAGTCACCAACGACCTACTAAATGCCAAATCCAAGCGACACTACTCCATCCTCCTCCTTCTGGACCTGTCATCTGCCTTTGACACAGTGGACCATTCCCTCTTACTCCAGATTCTCTCATCTTTTGGCATCACGGACTTGGCTCTATCTTGAATCTCCTCATACTTAACAGACAGGACTTTCAGTGTCTCCCAGTCACGCACCACCTCCTCATCTCGCCCCCTATCTGTCGGTGTCCCCCAAGGCTCAGTTCTAGGACCTCTGCTCTTCTCCATCTACACCTTTGGCCTGGGACAGCTCATAGAGTCTCACTGTTTTCAGTATCACCTCTATGCTGACGACACACAGATCTACGTCTCTGGACCCGATATCTCCTCCCTACTAAACAAAATCCCACAATGTCTGTCCGCCATGTCATCCTTCTTCTCTGACAGATTTCTAAAACTCAACATGGATAAAACAGAGTTCATCATCTTTCCACCCTCTCTTACACATCCCCCATCTGACCTAGCCATCAACGTCACTGGCTGTTCACTCTCCAGAGTCCCACAAGCACGCTGCCTTGGAGTAACCCTGGAGTCTGATCTCTCCTTCAAGCCACATATCCAAGCCCTTTCCACTTCCTGCCGACTCGAACTCAAAAACATCTTCCGGATCCGTGCATTCCTCAGCAAAGACTCTGCAAAAACACTAGTGCATGCCCTCATCATATCCCGCCTCGACTACTGCAACCTCCTGCTCCGTGGCCTCCCTTACAACACTCTTGCGCCTCTCCAATCTATCCTAAACTCTGCTGCTCGACTAATTCACCTGTCCCCCCGCTATTCCCCGGCCTCTCCTTTCTGTCAATCTCTTCACTGGCTCCCCAATGCCCAGAGAATCCAGTTCAAAACTCTAACCATGGCATACAAAGCCATCCACAACCTGTCTCCCCCATACATTTGTGACCTAGTCTCCCGGTACTTACCTGCACGCAACCTCCGATCCTCAAAAGATCTCCTTCTCTACTCCCCTCTTATCTCCTCCTACCAGAATCGTATACAAGATTTCTCCCGTGCATCCCCCCTACTCTGGAACTCTCTACCGCAACATATCAGACTCTCGCCGACCGTGGAAACCTTCAAAAGAAATCTGAAGACCCACCTATTCCGACAAACCTACAACCTGCAGCAACCACCGCTGCACGACCAGCTCTACCATCAACTAATGTATCCTCACCCATCCCTTCTAGAATGTGAGCCCTCGCGGGCAGGGTCCTCGCTCCTCCTGTACAAGTCGCTGACTCGTTTTGTTAAGATTATGTAAATGCTTTTGTTATGTATATCCCTATCACATGTAAAGCGCCATGGAATAAATGGCGCTATAATAATAAATAATAATAATAATAATAATAATAAAAAAAAGAAAATATCAATTCCCATAGGAAAAGTGGTGGAGGTTACAGTGGATTAAAAAGACAATATCAATGCCCTTTAGAAGAGAGGTGGAAGTCGCAGTGGAATAAAAAGACAATGTCAATGCAACTTGGAAGAGTGGTGGAGGTGGCAGTGGAATAAAAAGACAATACCAATGCCCCTTGAAAAAATGATGGAGGTTGGAGTGGAATAAAAAGACAATGTCAATGCCCCTTGGAAGTGTGGTGGAGGTTAGAGTGGAGTAAAAATACAATATCAATGCCTCTTGCAAGAGCTGTGGAGTTCAGAGTGGTTTAAATTGACTGTTTTAATGCACCTGGGAAGAGACGTGGAGGTCACAGTAGCTTAACAATACTGTTTTAATGCCCCTTGGAAGAGTGGTGGAGGTCGCAGTGGATTAAAAAGACAATATCAATGCCACTTGGAAGAGTGGTGAATGTCACAGGGGAATAAAAAGACAATATCATTGCCCCTTGGAAGAGTGGTGGAGGTTACAGTGGAATAAAAAGACAATATAAATGCCCCGTGAAAGAGACGTGGAGGTCACAGAAGCTTAACAAGACGGTTTTAATGCCCCTTGGAAGAGAGTTGCAAGTTGCAGTGGAATAAAAAGACAATATCAATGCCCCTTGGAAGAGTGCTGGAGGTTACAGTGGAATAAAAAGACAATATCAATGACCCTTGGAAGAGTGTTGGAGGTCGCAGTGGAATAAAAAGACAATATTAATGCCCATTTCAAGAGTGGTGGAGGTCGCAGTAAAATAAAAAGACAATATCAATGCCCCTGGGAAGAGTGATGGAGGTTACAGTGGAATAAAAAGACAATATCAATACTCCTTGGAAGAGCTGTGGAGTTCACAGTGGTTTAACCAGAAGGTTTTAAGGCACCCTGAAATAGACGTGGAGGTCACAGTAGCTAAACATGACGTTTTCAATGCTTCTTGGAAGAGTGATGGAGGTCGCAGTGGATTAAAAAGACAAAATCAATGCCCCTTGGAAGAGTGGTGGAGGTTACAGTGGAATAAAAAGACAATATCAATGCCTCTTGCAAGAGCTGTGGAGTTCAGAGTGGTTTAAATTTACGGTTTTAATGCCCCTTGGAAGAGACGTGAAGGTCACAGTGGCTTAACAAGACGGTTTTAATGCCCCTTGGAAGAGTGGTGAAGGTGACAGACGAATAAAAAGACAATATCAATGCCTCTTGGAAGAGCTGTGGAGTTCAGAGTGGTTTAACCAGACGGTTTAATGCCCCTTGGAAGAGATGTGGAGGTCACAGTAGCTTAACAAGACTTTTTTAATGCCTCTTGGAAGAGTGGTGGAGGTCGCAGTGGAATAAAAAGACAATATCAATGCCACTTAGAAGAGAGGTGGTAGTCGCAGTGGAATAAAAAGACAATATCAATACCCCTTGGAAGAGTGGTAGAGGATACAGTGGAATAAAAAGACAATATCAATGCCCCGTGGAATAGACATGGATGTTACAGTAGCTAAACAAGATGTTTTTAATGCACCTTGGGAGAGTGGTGGAAGTCGTAGTGGAATAATAAGACAATATCAATGCCACTTGAAAGAGTCCTGTAGGTTACAGTGGAGTAAAAAACAATATCAATGCCTCTTGCAAGAGCTGTGGAGTTCAGAGTGGTTTAAATTGGCGGTTTTAATGCACCTTGGAAGAGAAGTGGAGGTCACAGTAGCTTAATAATACGGTTTTAATGCCCATTGGAAGAGTTGTGGAGGACTCAGTGAATTAAAAAGACAATATCATTGCCACTTGGAAGAGTGGTGAAGGTCCCAGTGGAATAAAAAGACAATATCAATGCCCCTTGGAAGAGTGGTGGAGGTTACAGTGGAATAAAAAGACAATATCAATGAACCGTGAAAGATACGAGGAGGTCACAGTAGCTTAACAAGACGGTTTTAATGCCCCTTGGAAGAGAGGTGGAAGTTGCAGTGGAATAAAAAGACAATATCAATGCCCCTTGGTAGAGTGCTGGAGGTTACATTGGAATAAAAAGACAATATCAATGCCCCTTGCAAGAGCTGTGGAGTTCAGAGTGGTTTATATTGGCGGTGTTAATGGCCCCTGGATGGGACGTGGAGGTGACAGTAGCTTAACAAGATGGTTTTAATGCCCCTTGGAAGAGTGGTGGAGGTCGCAGTGGATTAAAAAGATAATATCAAAGCCCCTTGGAAGAGTGGTGGAGGTTACAATTGAATAAAAAGACAATATCAATGCCCCTTGGAAGAGTGATGTAGGTTACAGTGGAAAAAAAAGACAATATCAATGCCCCTTGGAACAGTGGTGGAGGTTACAGTTAAATAAAAAGACAATATCAATGCCCAGTGGAAGAGATGTGGAGGTCACAATAGCTTAACAAGACGGTTTTAATGCCCCTTGGAAGAGAGGTGGAGGTCGCAGTGGATTAAAAAGACAATATCAATGCCCCTTGGAAGAGTGGTGGAGGTCGCAGTGGAATAAAAAGACAATATCAATGCCCCTTGGACGAGTGGTGGAGGTTACAGTGGAATGAAAAGACAATTTCAATGCCCAGTGGAAGAGACGTGGAGGTCACAGTAGCTTAACAAGACGGTTTTAATGCCTCCTGGAGGACTGGTGGAGGACGCAGTGGAATAAAAAGACAATATCAATACCCCTTGGAAGAGTGGTGGAGGTTACAGTGGAATAAAAAGACAATAATAATGCCCCTTGGAAGAGCTGCGAAGTTCAGAGTGGTATAACCAGACGTTATTAACGCTCCTTGGAAGAGACGTGGAGGGCACAGTAACTTAAGAAGACGGTTTTAATGCCCCTTGGAAGAGTGGTGGAGGTCGCAGTGGAATAAAAAAACAATATCAATGCCCATTGGAATATTGGTGTAGGTTACAGTTGAATAAAAAGACAATATCAATGCCCCGTGGAAGAGTTGTGGAGGTCACTGTAGCTTAACAATATGGTTTTAATGCCCCTTGGAAGAGTGGTGGAGGTCGCAGTGGAATAAAAAGACAATGTCAGTGCCCCTTGGAAGAGTGGTGGAGGTTAGAGTGGAATAAAAAGACAATACCAATGCCATTTGGAAGAGCTGTGGAGTTCAGAGTGGTTTTGCCAGATGGTTTTATTGCCCCTTGGAAGAGACGTGGAGGTCACAGTAGATTAACAAGACGGTTTTAATGCCCCTTGGAAAAGTGGTGGAAGTCACAGTGGATTAAAAAGACAATATCAATGCCCCGTGGAAGACACATGGAGGTCACAGTAGCTTAACAAGACAGTTTTAATGCCCCTTGGAAGAGTGGTGGAGGTCGCAGTGGAATAAAAAGACAATATCAATGCCCCTTGAAAGAGTGGTGGAGGTCGCAGTGAAATAAAAAGACAATATCAATGCCTTTTGAAAGAGCTATGGAGTTCAGAGTGGTTTAACCAGATGGTTTTAATGGCCCTTGGAAGAGTGGTGGAGGTAGCAGTGCATTAAAAAGACAATATCAATTCCCCTTGGAAGAGTGGTGGAGGTTACAGTGGAATAAAAAGACAATATCAATACCCCTTGGAAGAGTGGTGGAGGTTACAGTGGAATAAAAAGACAATAATAATGCCCCTTGGAAGAGCTGCGGAGTTCAGAGTGGTATAACCAGACGGTTTTAACGCTCCTTGGAAGAGACGTGGAGGTCACAGTAACTTAAGGAGACGGTTTCAATGCCCCTTGGAAGAGTGGTGGAGGTCGCAGTGGAATAAAAAAACAATATCAATGCCCATTGGAATATTGGTGGAGGTTACAGTTGAATAAAAAGACAATATCAATGCCCCGTGGAAGAGTTGTGGAGGTCACTGTAGCTTAACAATATGGTTTTAATGCCCCTTGGAAGAGTGGTGGAGGTCGCAGTGGAATAAAAAGACAATGTCAGTGCCCCTTGGAAGAGTGGTGGAGGTTAGAGTGGAATAAAAAGACAATACCAATGCCCCTTGGAAGAGCTGTGGAGTTCAGAGTGGTTTTGCCAGATGGTTTTATTGCCCCTTGGAAGAGACGTGGAGGTCACAGTAGATTAACAAGACGGTTTTAATGCCCCTTGGAAAAGTGGTGGAGGTCACAGTGGATTAAAAAGACAATATCAATGCCCCGTGGAAGACACGTGGAGGTCACAGTAGCTTAACAAGACAGTTTTAATGGCCCTTGGAAGAGTGGTGGAGGTAGCCGTGCATTAAAAAGACAATATCATTACCCCTTGGAAGAATGGTGGAGGTTACAGTGGAATAAAAAGACAATATCAATGCCCCTTGGAAGAGCTGTGGAGTTCAGAGTGGTTTAACCAGACAGTTTTAATTCCCCTTGGAAGAGACGTGGAGGTCACAGTAGCTTAACAAAACTGTTTTAATGCCCCTTGGAAGAGTGATAGAGGTCGCAGTGGATTAAAAAGACAATATCAATGCCCCTTAAAAGAAAGTTGGAAGTCGCAGTGGAATAAAAAGACAATGTCAATGCCACTTGGAAGAGTGGTGGAGGTTACAGTGGAATAAAAAGACAATATCAATGCCCCGTGGAATAGACATGGATGTGACAGTAGCTTAACAAGATGGCTTTAATGCACCTTTGAAGAGTGGTGGAGGTTGCAGTGTATTAATAAGACAATATCAATGCCCATTGGAAGAGTGGTAGAGGTCGCAGAGGAATAAAAAGACAAAATCAATGCCCCTTGGAAGAGTGGTGGAGGTTACAGTGGAATAAAAAAACAATATCAATGCGACATGGAAGAGTTGTGGAGGTCACTGTAGCTTAACAAGATGGTCTTAATGCCCCTTGGAAGAGTGGTGGAGGTCGCAGTGGAATAAAAAGACAATATCAATGCCCCTTGGACGAGTGGTGGAGTTTACAGTGGAATAAAAAGACAATTTCAATGCCCCGTGGAAGACACGTGGAGGTCACAGTAGCTTAACAAGATGGTTTTAATGCCTCTTGGAGGACTGGTGGAAGTAGCAGTGGAATAAAAATACAATATCAATGCCCCTTGGAAGAATGGTGGAGGTTACAGTGGAATAAAAAGACAATAATAATGCCCCTTGGAAGAGCTGTGGAGTTCAGAGTGGTACAACCAGACGGTTTTAACGCTCCTTGGAAGAGACGTGGAGATCACAGTAACTTAACAAGAAAATTTTAATGCCCCTTGGAAGAGTGGTGGAGTTCGCGGTAGAATTAAAAAACAATATCAATGCCCCTTGGAAGATTGGTGGAGGTTACAGTGGAATAAAAAGACAATATCAATGCCCCGTGGAAGAGATGTGGAGGTCACTATAGCTTAACAATATGGTTTTAAAGCCCCTTGGAAGAGTGGTGCAGGTCGCAGTGGAGTAAAAAGACAATATCAATGGCCTGTGGAAGGGACGTGGAGGTAACAGTAGCTTAACAAGATAGTTTTAATTCACCTTGGAAGAGTGGTGAAGGTTGCAGGGGATTAAAAAGACAATAACAATGCCCATTGGAAGAGTAGTGGTGGTCGCAGTGGAATAAAAAGACAAAATCAATGCCCCTTGGAAGAGTGGTGGAGGTTACAGTGTAATAAAAAGACAATATCAATGCCCCTTGGAAGAGCTGTGGAGTTCAGAGTGGTTTAAACAGACGGTTTTAATGCACCTTGGAAGAGACTTGGAGGTCGCAGTAGCTTAACAAGACTGTTTTAACGCCCCTTGGAAGAGTGGTGGAGGTCGCAGTGGATTAAAAAGACAATATCAATGTCCCTTGGAAGAGAGGTGGAGGTCGCAGTGGAATAAAAAGACAAAATCAATGCCCCTTGGAAGAGTGGTAGGGGTTACAGTGGAATAAAAAGACAATATCAATGCCCCTCAGAAGAGCTGTGGAGTTCAGAGTGGTTTAACCAGACGGTTTTAATGCCCCTTGGAAGAGACGTGAAGGTCACAGTAGCTTAAGAAGACTGTTTTAATGCCCTTGAAAGAGTGTTGGAGGTCGCAGTGGATTAAAAAGACAATATCAATGCCCTTTGTAAGAGTGGTGGAGGTCGCAGTGGAATTTAAAGACAATATCAATGCCCCTTGGAAGAGTGGTGGAGGTTACAGTCGAATAAAAGACAATATCAATGCCCCGTGGAAGAGTAGTGGAGGTCACTGTAGCTTATTAAGATGGTCTTAATGCCATTTGGAAGAGTGGTGGAGGTCGCAGTGGAATAAAAAGACAATGTCAATGACCTTTGGAAGAGTGGTGGAGGTTAGAGTGGAATAAAAAGACAATATCAATGCCCCTCGGAAGAGCTGTGGAGTTCAGAGTGGTTTAACCAGACATTTTTAATGCCCCTTGGAAGAGATGTGAAGGTCACAGTAGCTTAACAAGACTGTTTTAATGCCCCTTGGAAGAGTGCTGGAGGTCGCAGTGGATTGAAAAAACAATATCAATGCCCCTTAGAAGAGAGTTTGAAGTCGCAGTGGTATAAAAAGACAATATCAATGCAACTTGGAAGAGTGGTGGAGGTTACAGCGGAATAAAAAGACAATATCAATTCCCCGTGGAATAGACATGGACGTGACAGTAGCTTAACAAGACGGCTTTAATGCCCCGTGGAAGAGTGGTGGAGGTTGCAGTGGAATAAAAAGACAATATCAATGCCCCTTTGATGAGCTGTGGAATTCAGAGTGGTTTAACCAGATAGTTTTAATGCCCCTTGGAAGAGACGTGGAGGTCATATTAGCTTAATAAGATGTTTTTAATTCCTCTTTGAAGAGTGGTGGAGGTCGCAGTGGAATAAAAAGACAATATCAATGCCCCTTGAAAGAGTGGTGGAGGTTACAGTGAAATAAAAAGACAATATCAATGCCTCTTTAAAAAATCTATGGAGTTCAGAGTGGTTTAACCAGATGGTTTTAAAGCCCCTTGGAAGAGATGTGGAGGTCACAGTAGCTTAACAAGACTGTTTTAATGCCTCTTGGAAGAGTGGTGGAGGTCGCAGTGGATTAAAAAGACAATTTCAATGCCCGTTAGAAGAGAGGTGGAAGTCGCAGTGGAATAAAAAGACAATATTAATACCCTTTGGAAGAGTGGTGGAGGATACAGTGGAATAAAAAGACAATATCAATGCCCCGTGGAATAGACATGGACGTTACAGTAGCTAAACAAGATGTTTTTAATGCACCTTGGGAGAGTGGTGGAAGTCGTAGTGGAATAAAAAGACAATATCAATGCCCCTTGAAAGAGTGCAGTAGATTACAGTGAAATAAAAAGACAATATCAATGCCTCTTGCATGAGCTGTGGAGTTCAGAGTGGTTTAAATTGACGGTTTTAATCCACCTTGGAAGAGACGTGGAGGTCACAGTAGCTTAACAACATGGTTTTAATGCCCCTTGGACGAGTGGTGGAGGTCGCAGTGGATTAAAAAGACAATATCAATGCCACTCGGAAGAGTGGTGAAGGTTCCAGTGGAATAAAAGACAATATCAATGCCCCTTGGAAGAGTGGTGGAGGTTACAGTGGAATTAAAAGACAATATCAATGCCCCGTGAAAGAGACGTGGAGGTCACAGTAGCTTATCAAGACGGTTTTAATGCCTCTTGGAAGAGAGGTGGAAGTTGCAGTGGAATAAAAAGACAATAACAATGCCCCTTGGAAGAGTGGTGGAGGTTACATTGGAATTAAAAGACAATATCAATGCCCCTTGCAAGAGCTGTGGAGTTCAGAGTGCTTTAAATTGACGGTTTTAATGCCCCGTGGAATTGACGTGGAGGTCAAAGTAGCTTAACAATAAAGTTTTAATGCCCCTTGGACGTGAGGTGGATGTTACAGTGGAATTAAAAGACAATCCCAATGCCCCGTGGAAGAGATGTGGAGGTCACAGCAGCTTAACAAGATGGTTTTAATGCCCCTTGGAGGACTGGTTAAGGTCGCAGTGGAATAAAAAGACATTATCAATGCCCCTTGGAAGAGTGGTGGAGGTTACAGTGGACTAAAAAGACAATAATAATGCCCCTTAGAAGAGCTGTGGAGTTCAGAGTGGAACAACCAGATGGTTTTATCGCCCCTTGGAAGAGACGTGGTGGTCACAGTAACTTATCAAGACGGTTTTATTGCCCCCTGGTAGAGTGGTGGAGGTCGCAGTGGATTAAAAAGACAATATTAATGTCCCTTGGAAGAGTGGTGGAGGTCGCAGTGGAGTAAAAAAACAATATCAATGCCCCTTGGAACATTGGTGGAGGTTAAAGATGAATAAAAAGACAATATCAATGCCCCTTCGAAGACACGTGGAGGTCACAGTAGCTTAACAAGACAGTTTTAATGCGCCTTGGAGAGAGGTGGAGTTCGCAGTGGACTAAAAATACAATATCAATGCCCCTTGGAAGAGTGGTGGAGGTCGCAGTGGAATAAAAAGACAATGTGAATGCCCCTTAAAAGAGTGGTGGAGGTTAGAGTGGAATAAAAAGACAATACAAATGCCCCTTGGAAGAGCTGTGGAATTCAGAGTTGTTTAACCAGATGGTTTTAATGCCCCTTGGAAGAGACTTCGACGTCACAGTAGCTTAACAAGACAGTTTTAATGCCCCTTGGAAGAGTGGTGGAGGTCGCAGTGGATTAAAAAGACAAAATCAATGCCCCTTGGAAGAGTGGTGGGGGTTACAGTGGAATAAAAAGACAATATCAATACCCTCGGAAGAGCTGTGGAGTTCAGAGTGGTTTAACCAGACGGTTTTAATGCCCCTTGGAAGAGACGTGGAAGTCACAGTAGTTTAACAAGACTGTTTTAATGCCCCTTGGAAGAGTGGTGAAGGTCGCAGATGATTAAAAAGACAATATCAATGCCCCTTAGTAGAGAGGTTGAAGTCACAGTGGAATAAAAAGACAATATCAATGCCCCTTGGAAGAGTGGTGGAGGTTACAATGGAATTAAAAGACAATATCAATGCCCCGTGGAATAGACATGGACGTGAAAGTAGCTTAACAAGACGGTTTTAATGCCCCTTGGAAAAGTGGTGGAGTTCGCAGTGGATTAAAAAGACAATATCAATGCCCCTTGGAAGAGTTTTGGAGGTTACAGTGGAAAAAATAGACAATATCAATGTCCCTTGGAAGAGCTGTGGAGTTCAGAGTGGTTTAACCAGACGGTTTTAATGACCCTTGGAAGAGACGTTGAGGTCACAGTAGCTTAACAAGACTGTTTTAATGCCCTTGGAAGAGTGGAGGAGGTCGCAGTGGATTAAAAAGACAATATCAATGCCCTTTGGAAGAGTGGTGGAGGTCGCAGTGGAATAAAAAGACAATGTCAATGCCCCTTGGAAGAGTGGTGGAGGTTAGAGTGGAATAAAAAGACAATACAAATGCCCCTTGGAAGAGCTGTGGAGTTCAGAATGGTTTAACCAGATGGTTTTAATGCCCCTTGGAAGAGACTTCGACGTCACAGTAGCTTAACAAGACGGTTTTAATGCCCCTTGGAAGAGTGGTGGAGGTCGCAGTGGATTAAAAAGACAATACCAATGCCCCTTGGAAGAGTGGTGGAGATCGCAGTGGAATAAAAAGATAAAATCAATGGACCTTGGAAGAGTGGTGGATTTTACAGTGAAATAAAAACACAATATCAATGCCCCTCGGAAGAGCTGTGGAGTTCAGAGTGGTTTAACCAGACGATTTTAATGCCCCTTGAAAGAGACATGGAGGTCACAGTAGCTTAACAAGACTGTTTTAATGCCCCTTGGAAGAGTGGTGGAGGTCGCAGTGGATTAAAAAGACAATATCAATGCCCATTGGAAGAGTTTTGGAGGTTACAGTGGAAAAAATAGACAATATCAATGTCCCTTGGAAGAGCTGTGGAGTTCAGAGTGGTTTAACCAGACGGTTTTAATGACCCTTGGAAGAGACGTTGAGGTCACAGTAGCTTAACAAGACTGTTTTAATGCCCTTGGAAGAGTGGAGGAGGTCGCAGTGGATTAAAAAGACAATATCAATGCCCTTTGGAAGAGTGGTGGAGGTCGCAGTGGAATAAAAAGACAATGTCAATGCCCCTTGGAAGAGTGGTGGAGGTTAGAGTGGAATAAAAAGACAATACAAATGCCCCTTGGAAGAGCTGTGGAGTTCAGATTGGTTTAACCAGATGGTTTTAATGCCCCTTGGAAGAGACTTCGACGTCACAGTAGCTTAACAAGACGGTTTTAATGCCCCTTGGAAGAGTGGTGGAGGTCGCAGTGGATTAAAAAGACAATACCAATGCCCCTTGGAAGAGTGGTGGAGATCGCAGTGGAATAAAAAGATAAAATCAATGGACCTTGGAAGAGTGGTGGATTTTACAGTGAAATAAAAACACAATATCAATGCCCCTCGGAAGAGCTGTGGAGTTCAGAGTGGTTTAACCAGACGATTTTAATGCCCCTTGAAAGAGACATGGAGGTCACAGTAGCTTAACAAGACTGTTTTAATGCCCCTTGGAAGAGTGGTGGAGGTCGCAGTGGATTAAAAAGACAATATCAATGCCCATTGGAAGAGTGGTTAAGGTCGCAGTGGAATAAAAAGACAAAATCAATGGTCCTTGGCAGAGTTTTGGAGGTTACAGTGGAAAAAATAGACAATATCAATGTCCCTTGGAAGAGCTGTGGAGTTCAGAGTGGTTTAACCAGACGGTTTTAATGACCCTTGGAAGAGACGTTGAGGTCACAGTAGCTTAACAAGACTGTTTTAATGCCCTTGGAAGAGTGGAGGAGGTCGCAGTGGATTAAAAAGACAATATCAATGCCCTTTGGAAGAGTGGTGGAGGTCGCAGTGGAATAAAAAGACAATGTCAATGCCCCTTGGAAGAGTGGTGGAGGTTAGAGTGGAATAAAAAGACAATACAAATGCCCCTTGGAAGAGCTGTGGAGTTCAGATTGGTTTAACCAGATGGTTTTAATGCCCCTTGGAAGAGACTTCGACGTCACAGTAGCTTAACAAGACGGTTTTAATGCCCCTTGGAAGAGTGGTGGAGGTCGCAGTGGATTAAAAAGACAATACCAATGCCCCTTGGAAGAGTGGTGGAGATCGCAGTGGAATAAAAAGATAAAATCAATGGACCTTGGAAGAGTGGTGGATTTTACAGTGAAATAAAAACACAATATCAATGCCCCTCGGAAGAGCTGTGGAGTTCAGAGTGGTTTAACCAGACGATTTTAATGCCCCTTGAAAGAGACATGGAGGTCACAGTAGCTTAACAAGACTGTTTTAATGCCCCTTGGAAGAGTGGTGGAGGTCGCAGTGGATTAAAAAGACAATATCAATGCCCATTGGAAGAGTGGTTAAGGTCGCAGTGGAATAAAAAGACAAAATCAATGGTCCTTGGCAGAGTTTTGGAGGTTACAGTGGAAAAAAAAGACAATATCAATGCCCCTTGGAAGATCTGAGGAGTTCAGAGTGGTTTAACAAGACAGTTTTAATGCCCGTTGGAAGAGACGAGGAGGTCACAGTAGCTTAACAAGACTGTTTAAATGCTCTTGAAAGAGCGGTGAAGGTCGCAGTTGATTAAAAAGACAATATTAATGCCCTTTGTAAGAGTGGTGGAGGTCGCAGTGGAATTTAAAGACAATATCAATGCCCCTTTGAAGAGTGGTGGAGGTTACAGTGGAATAAAAGACAATATCAATGCCCCGTGGAAGAGATGTGGAGGTCACTGTAGCTTAACAAGATGGTCTTAATGCTGTTTGGAAGAGTGGTGGAGGTCGCAGTGGAATAAAAAGACAATGTCAATGCCCCTTGGCAGAGTGGTGGAGGTTAGAGTGGAATAAAAAGACAATATCAATGCCCCTCGGAAGAGCTGTGGAGTTCAGAGTGGTTTAACCAGACGGTTTTAATGCCCCTTGGAAGAGATGTGGAGGTCACAGTAGCTTAACAAGACTGTTTTAATGCCCATTGGAAGAGTGGTGGAGGTCGCAGTGGATTGAAAAAACAATATCAATGCCCCTTAGAAGAGAGGTTGAAGTCGCAGTGGAATAAAAAGACAATATCAATGCCCCTTGGAAGAGAGGTGGAGGTTACAGTGGAATAAAAAGACAATATCAATTCCCCGTGGAATAGACATTGACGTGACAGTAGCTTAACAAGACGGCTTTAATGCCCCTTGGAAGAGTGGTGGAGGTCGCAGTGGATTAAAAAGACAATATCAATGCACATTGGAAGAGTGGTTAAGGTCGCAGTGAAATAAAAAGACAAAATCAATGACCCTTGGAAGAGTTTTGGAGGTTACAGTGGAAAAAAAAAGACAATATCAATGCCCTTGGAAGAGCTGAAGAGTTCAGAGTGGTTTAACCAGACAGTTTTAATGCCGCTTGGAAGAGACGTGGAGGTCACAGTAGCTTAACAAGACTGTTTTAATGCCCTTGAAAGAGTGGTGGAGGTCGCAGTGGATTAAAAAGACAATATCAATGCACTTTGTAAGAGTGGTGGAGGTCGCAGTGGAATTTAAAGACAATATCAATGCCCCTTGGAAGAGTGGTGGAGGTTACAGTGGAATAAAAGACAATATCAATGCCCCGTGGAAGAGTTGTGGAGGTCATTGTAGCTTAACAAGATGGTCTTAATGCTGTTTGGAAGAGTGGTGGAGGTCGCAGTGGAATAAAAAGACAATGTCAATGCCCCTTGGAAGAGTGGTGGAGGTTAGAGTGGAATAAAAAGACAATACAAATGCCCCTTGGAAGAGCTGTGGAGTTCAGAATGGTTTAACCAGATGGTTTTAATGCCCCTTGGAAGAGACTTCGACGTCACAGTAGCTTAACAAGACGGTTTTAATGCCCCTTGGAAGAGTGGTGGAGGTCGCAGTGGATTAAAAAGACAATACCAATGCCCCTTGGAAGAGTGGTGGAGATCGCAGTGGAATAAAAAGATAAAATCAATGGACCTTGGAAGAGTGGTGGATTTTACAGTGAAATAAAAACACAATATCAATGCCCCTCGGAAGAGCTGTGGAGTTCAGAGTGGTTTAACCAGACGTTTTTATTGCCCCTTGAAAGAGACATGGAGGTCACAGTAGCTTAACAAGACTGTTTTAATGCCCCTTGGAAGAGTGGTGGAGGTCGCAGTGGTTTAAAAAGACAATATCAATGCCCATTGGAAGAGTGGTTAAGGTCGCAGTGGAATAAAAAGACAAAATCAATGGTCCTTGGCAGAGTTTTGGAGGTTACAGTGGAAAAAAAAGACAATATCAATGCCCCTTGGAAGATCTGAGGAGTTCAGAGTGGTTTAACAAGACAGTTTTAATGCCCGTTGGAAGAGACGAGGAGGTCACAGTAGCTTAACAAGACTGTTTAAATGCTCTTGAAAGAGTGGTGAAGGTCGCAGTTGATTAAAAAGACAATATTAATGCCCTTTGTAAGAGTGGTGGAGGTCGCAGTGGAATTTAAAGACAATATCAATGCCCCTTTGAAGAGTGGTGGAGGTTACAGTGGAATAAAAGACAATATCAATGCCCCGTGGAAGAGTTGTGGAGGTCATTGTAGCTTAACAAGATGGTCTTAATGCCGTTTGGAAGAGTGGTGGAGGTCGCAGTGGAATAAAAAGACAATGTCAATGCCCCTTGGAAGACTGGTGGAGGTTAGAGTGGAATAAAAAGACAATACAAATGCCCCTTGGAAGAGCTGTGGAGTTCAGAGTGGTTTAACCAGATGGTTTTAATGCCCCTTGGAAGAGACTTCGATGTCACAGTAGCTTACTGTCCCTTGGAAGAGTGGTGGAGGTCGCAGTGGATTAAAAAGACAATATCAATGCCCCTTGGAAGAGTAGTGTAGGTCACAGTGGAATAAAAAGACAAAATCAATGCCCCTTGGAAGAGTGGTGGATGTTACAGTGGAATAAAAAGACAATATCAATGCCCCTCGGAAGAGCTGTGGAGTTCAGAGTTGTTTAACCAGACGGTTTTAATGCCCCTTGGAAGAGATATGGAGTTCACAGTAGCTTAACAAGACTGTTTTAATGCCCTTGGAAGAGTCGTGGAGGTCGCAGTGAATTAAAAAGACAATATCAATGCCCCTTAGAAGAGAGGTTGAAGTCGCTGTCAAATAAAAAGACAATATCAATGCCCCTCGGAAGAGTGGTGGGGGTTACAGTGGAATAAAAAGACAATATCAATGCCCCTTGGAAGAGTGGTGTAGGTCACAGTGGAATAAAAAGACAAAATCAATGCCCCTTGGAAGAGTGGTGGATGTTACAGTGGAATAAAAAGACAATATCAATGCCCCTCGGAAGAGCTGTGGAGTTCAGAGTGGTTTAACCGGACGGTTTTAATGCCCCTTGGAAGAGACCTGGAGGTCACAGTAGCTTAACAAGACTGTTTTAATGCCCCTTGGAAGAGTCGTGGAGGTCACAGTGGATTAAAGAGACAATATCAATGCCCCTTGGTAGAGTGGTCGTGGTCGCAGTGGATTAAAAGGACAATATCAATGCCCCTTGGAAGAGTGGTGGAGGTTACAGTGGAATAAAAAGACAATATCAATGCCCCGTGAAAGAGACTTGGAGGTCACAGTAGCTTAACAAGACGGTTTTAATGCCCCTTGGAAGTGAGGTGGAAGTTGCAGTGGAATAAAAAGACAATATCAATGCCCCTTGGAAGAGTGGTGGAGGTTACATTTTACTAAAAAGACAATATCAATGCCCCTTGCAAGAGCTATGGAGTTCAGAGTGGTTTAAATTGACGGTTTTAATGCGCGTGAAATTGACGTGGAGGTCAAAGTAGCTTAGCAATACGATTTTAATGCCCCTTGGACGAGTGGTGGATGTTACAGTGGAATTAAAAGACAATCCCAATGCCCCGTGTAAGAGACGTGGAGGTCACAGTAGCTTAACAAGATGGTTTTAAAGCCCCTTGGAGGACTGGTGAAGGTCGCAGTGGAATAGAAAGACAATATCAATGCCCCTTGGAAGAGTGGTGGAGGTTACAGTGGAATAAAAAGACAATAATAATGACCTTTAGAAGAGTTGTGGAGTTAAGAGTGGAATAACCAGATGGTTTTAACGCCCCTTGGAAGAGACGTGGTGGTCACAGTAACTTATCAAGATGGTTTTATTGCCCCCTGGTAGAGTGGTGGAGGTCGCACTGGATTAAAAAGACAATATTAATGCCCCTTGGAAGAGTGGTGGAGGTCGTAATGGAGTAAAAAAACAATATCAATGCCCCTTGGAAGATTGGTGGAGGTTACAGATGAATAAAAAGACAATATCAATGCTCCTTCGAAGACACGTGGAGGTCACAGTAGCTTAACAAGACGGTTTTAATGCCCCTTGGAGAGGGGTGGAGTTCGCAGTGGACTAAAAATACAATATCAATGGCCCTTGGAAGAGTGGTGGAGGTAGCTGTGGAATAAAAAGACAATGTCAATGCCCCTTGGAAGACTGGTGGAGGTTAGAGTGGAATAAAAAGACAATACAAATGCCCCTTGGAAGAGCTGTGGAGTTCAGAGTGGTTTAACCAGATGGTTTTAATGCCCCTTGGAAGAGACTTCGACGTCACAGTAGCTTAACAAGCCAGTTTTAATGCCCCTTGGAAGAGTGGTGGAGGTCGCAGTGGATTAAAAAGACAATATCAATGTCCCTTGGAAGAGTGGTGGAGGTCGCAGTGGAATAAAAAGACAAAATCAATGCCTCTTGGAAGAGTGGTGGGGTTTACAGTGGAATAAAAAGACAATATCAATGCCCCTCGGAAGAGCTGTAGAGTTCAGAGTGGTTTAACCAGACGGTTTTAATGCCCCTTGGAAGAGACGTGGAGGTCACAGTAGCTTAACAAGACTGTTTTAATGCCCCTTGGAAGAGTGGTGAAGGTCGCAGATGATTAAAAAGACAATATCAATGCCCCTTAGTAGAGAGGTTGAAGTCGCAGTGGAATAAAAAGACAATATCAATGCCCCTTGGAAGAGTGGTGGAGGTTACAGTGGATTAAAAAGACAATATCAATGCCCCGTGGAATAGACATGGACGTGAAAGTAGCTTAATAAGACGGTTTTAATGTCCCTTGGAAGAGTGGTTAAGGTCGCAGTGGAATAAAAAGTCAAAATCAATGCCCCTTGGAAGAGTTTTGGAGGTTACAGTGGAAAAAAAAGACTATCAATGTCCCCTGGAAGAGCTGTGGAGTTCAGAGTGGTTTAACCAGACAGTTTTAATGCCCCTTGGAAGAGACGATGAGGTCACAGTAGCTTAACAAGACTGTTTTAATGCCCTTGGAAGAGTGGAAGAGGTCGCAGTGGATTAAAAAGACAATATCAATTCCCTTTTGGAAGAGTGGTGGAGGTCGCAGTGGAATAAAAAGACTATGTCAATGCCCCTTGGAAGAGTGGTGAAGGTTAGAGTGGAATAAAAAGACAATACAAATGCCCCTTGGTAGAGCTGTGGAGTTCAGAGTGGTTTAACCAGATGGTTTTAATGCCCCTTGGAAGAGACTTCGACGTCACAGTAGCTTAACAAGACGGTTTTAATGCCCCTTGGAAGAGTGTTGGAGGTCGCAGTGGATTAAAAAGACAATATCACTGCCCCTTAGAAGAGTGGTGACGGTCACATTAGAATAAAAAGACAATATCAATGCCCCATGGAATAGACATGGAGGTTACAGCAGCTTAACAAGATGAATTTAATGTCCCTTGGGAGAGAGGTGGAAGTCGCAGTGGAATGAAAAGACAATATCAATGCCCCTTGAAATAGTGCTGGAGATTACAATGGAATAAAAAAACAATATCAATGCCTCTTGCAAGAGCTGTGGAGTTTAGAGTGGTTTAAATTGACGGCTTTAATGCTCCTTGGAAGAGAAGTGGAGGTCACAGTAGCTTAATAAGATGGTTTTAATGCCACATGGAAAAGTGGTGGAGGTCACAGTAGCTTAATAAGACGGTTTTAATGCCACATGGAAAAGTGGTGGAGGTCGCAGTGGATTAAAAAGACAATATCAATGCCCCGAGGAAGAATGGTGGAGGTCACAGTGGAATAAAAAGACAATATCAATGCCCCTTAGAAGAGTGGTGGAGGTTACAGTGGAAAAAAAAGACAATATCAATGCCCCGTGGAAGAGACATGGAGGTCACAGTAGCTTAACAAGACGGTTTTAATGCCCCTTGGAAGAGTGGTGGAGGTCGCAGTGGATTAAAAAGACAATATCAATGCCCATTGGAAGAGTGGTTAAGGTTGCAGTGGAATAAAAAGACAAAATCAATGCCCCTTGGAAGAGTTTTAGAGGTTACAGTGGAAAAAAAAAGACAATATCAATGCACCTTGGAAGAGCTGAGGAGTTCAGAGTGGTTTAACCAGACAGTTTTAATGCCCCTTGGAAGAGATGTGGAGGTCACAGTAGCTTAACAACACTGTTTTAATGCCCTTGGAAGAGTGGTGGAGGTCGCAGTGGATTAAAAAGACAATATCAATGCCCTTTGTAAGAGTGGTGGAGGTCGCAGTGGAATTTAAAAACAATATCAATGCCCCTTGGAAGAGTGGTGGAGGTTACAGTGGAATAAAAGACAATATCAATGCCCCGTGGAAGAGTTGTGGAGGTCACTGCAGCTTAACAAGATGGTCTTAATGCCGCTTGGAAGAGTGGTGGAGGTCGCAGTGGAATAAAAAGACAAGACCAATGCTCCTTGGAAGAGCTGTAGAGTTCAGATTGGTTTAAATTGACGGTTTTAATGCCCGTTGGAAGAGACGTGGAGGTCACAGTGGATTAAAAAGACAATATCAATGCCCCTTGGTAAAGTGGTTGTGGTTGCAGTGGATTAAAAGGACAATATCAATGCCCAATGGAAGGGACTTGGAGGTCACAGTCGCTTAACAAGACGATTTTAATGCCCCTTGGAAGAGAGGTGGAGGTCGCAGTTGATTAAAAAGACAATATCAATGCCACTTGGAAGAGTGGTGTAGGTCGCAGTGGAATAAAAAGTCAATATCAATGCCCCTTGGAAGAGTGGTGGAGGTTACAGTCGAATAAAAAGACAATATCAATGCTCCTTGGAAGAACTGTGGAGTATAGAATGGTTTAACCCGACGGTTTTATTGCCCTTTGTAAGAGACGTAGAGGTCACAGTAGCTTATCAAGACTGATTTAATGCCCCTCGGAAGAGTGGTGAAGGTCGCAGTGGTTTAAAAAGACAATATCACTGCCCCTTAGAAGAGTGGTGACGGTCACATTAGAATAAAAAGACAATATCAATGCCCGGTGGAATAGACATGGAGGTTACAGCAGCTTAACAAGACGGTTTTCATGTACCTTGGGAGAGAGGTGGAAGTCGCAATGGAATGAAAAGACAATATCAATGCCCCTTGGAAGAGAGCTGGAGATTACAATGGAATAAAAAAACAATATCAATGCCTCTTGCAAGAGCTGTGGAGTTCAGAGTGGTTTAAATTGACGGCTTTAATGCCCCTTGTAAGAGAAGTGGAGGTAACAGTAGCTTAATAAGACGGTTTTAATGCCACATGGAAAAGTGGTCGAGGTCGCAGTGGATTAAAAAGACAATATCAATGCCCCGAGGAAGAATGGTGGAGTTCGCAGTGGAATAAAAAGACAATATCAATGCCCCTTAGAAGAGTGGTGGAGGATACAGTGGAAAAAAAGACAATATCAATGCCCCGTGGAAGAGACATGGAGGTCACAGTAGCTTGACAAGACGGTTTTAATGCCCCTCGGAAGAGAGGTGGAGTTCGCAGTTGATTAAAAAGACAATATCAATGCCACTTGGAAGAGTGGTGTAGGTCACAGTGGAATAAAAAGTCAATATCAATGCCCCTTGGAAGAGTGGTGGAGGTTACAGTCGAATAAAAAGACAATATCAATGCTCCTTTGAAGAACTGTGGAGTAAAGAATGGTTTAACCAGACGGTTTTATTGCCCCTTGTAAGAGACGTAGAGGTCACAGTAGCTTGTCAAGACTGATTTAATGCCCCGTTGAAGAGTTGTGAAGGTCGCAGTCGTTTGAAAAGACAATATCACTGCCCCTTAGAAGAGTGGAGACGGTCACATTGGAATAAAAAGACAATATCAATGCCCCTTGGAAGAGTGGTGGAGGTTACAGTGGAATAAAAAGACAATATCAATGCCCCGTGAAAGAGACGTGGAGGTCACAGTAGCTTAGCAAGACGGTTTTAATGCCCCTTGGAAGAAAGGTGGAAGATGCAGTGGAATAAAAAGACAATATCAATGCCCCTTGGAAGAGTGGTGGAGGTTACATTGGACTAAAAAGACAATATCAATGCCCCTTGCAAGAGCTGTGGAGTTCAGAGTGGTTTAAATTGACGGTTTTAATGCCCCGTGGAATTAACGTGAAGGTCAAAGTAGCTTAACAATACGGTTTTAATGCCCCTTGGACGAGTGGTGGATGTTACAGTGGAATTAAAAGACAATCCCAATGCCCCGTGGAAGAGATGTGGAGGTCACAGTAGCTTAGCAAGATGGTTTTAATGCCCCTTGGAGGACTGGTGAAGGTCACAGTGGATTAAAAAGACAATATCAATGCCCATTGGAAGAGTGGTTAAGGTCGCAGTGGAATAAAAAGACAAAATCAATGGTCCTTGGCAGAGTTTTGGAGGTTACAGTGGAAAAAAAAGACAATATCAATGCCCCTTGGAAGATCTGAGGAGTTCAGAGTGGTTTAACAAGACAGTTTTAATGCCCGTTGGAAGAGACGAGGAGGTCACAGTAGCTTAACAAGACTGTTTTAATGCTCTTGAAAGAGTGGTGAAGGTCGCAGTTGATTAAAAAGACAATATTAATGCCCTTTGTAAGAGTGGTGGAGGTCGCAGTGGAATTTAAAGACAATATCAATGCCCCTTTGAAGAGTGGTGGAGGTTACAGTGGAATAAAAGACAATATCAATGCCCCGTGGAAGAGTTGTGGAGGTCACTGTAGCTTAACAAGATGGTCTTAATGCTGTTTGGAAGAGTGGTGGAGGTCGCAGTGGAATATAAAGACAATGTCAATGCCCCTTGGAAGAGTGGTGGAGTTTAGAGTGGAATAAAAAGACAATATCAATGCCCCTCGGAAGAGCTGTGGAGTTCAGAGTGGTTTAACCAGACGGTTTTAATGCCCCTTGGAAGAGACGTGGCGGTCACAGTAGCTTAACAAGACTGTTTTAATGCCCCTTGGAAGAGTGGTGGAGGTCGCAGTGGATTGAAAAAACAATATCAATGCCCCTTAGAAGAGAGGTTGAAGTCGCAGTGGAATAAAAAGACAATATCAATGCCCCTTGGAAGAGAGGTGGAGGTTACAGTGGAATAAAAAGACAATATCAATTCCCCGTGGAATAGACATGGACGTGACAGTATCTTAACAAGACGGCTTTAATGCCCCTTGGAAGAGTGGTGGAGGTCGCAGTGGATTAAAAAGACAATATCAATGCACATTGGAAGAGTGGTTAAGGTCGCAGTGAAATAAAAAGACAAAATCAATGACCCTTGGAAGAGTTTTGGAGGTTACAGTGGAAAAAAAAAGACAATATCAATGCCCCTTGGAAGAGCTGAGGAGTTCAGAGTGGTTTAACCATACAGTTTTAATGCCGCTTGGAAGAGACGTGGAGGTCACAGTAGCTTAACAAGACTGTTTTAATGCCCTTGAAAGAGTGGTGGAGGTCGCAGTGGATTAAAAAGACAATATCAATGCACTTTGTAAGAGTGGTGGAGGTCGCAGTGGAATTTAAAGACAATATCAATGCCCCTTGGAAGAGTGGTGGAGGTTACAGTGGAATAAAAGACAATATCAATGCCCCGTGGAAGAGTTGTGGAGGTCATTGTAGCTTAACAAGATGGTCTTAATGCCGTTTGGAAGAGTGGTGGAGGTCGCAGTGGAATAAAAAGACAATGTCAATGCCCCTTGGAAGACTGGTGGAGGTTAGAGTGGAATAAAAAGACAATACAAATGCCCCTTGGAAGAGCTGTGGAGTTCAGAGTGGTTTAACCAGATGGTTTTAATGCCCCTTGGAAGAGACTTCGATGTCACAGTAGCTTACTGTCCCTTGGAAGAGTGGTGGAGGTCGCAGTGGATTAAAAAGACAATATCAATGCCCCTTGGAAGAGTGGTGTAGGTCACAGTGGAATAAAAAGACAAAATCAATGCCCCTTGGAAGAGTGGTGGATGTTACAGTGGAATAAAAAGACAATATCAATGCCCCTCGGAAGAGCTGTGGAGTTCAGAGTGGTTTAACCACACGGTTTTAATGCCCCTTGGAAGAGATATGGAGTTCACAGTAGCTTAACAAGACTGTTTTAATGCCCTTGGAAGAGTCGTGGAGGTCGCAGTGAATTAAAAAGACAATATCAATGCCCCTTAGAAGAGAGGTTGAAGTCGCTGTCAAATAAAAAGACAATATCAATGCCCCTCGGAAGAGTGGTGGGGGTTACAGTGGAATAAAAAGACAATATCAATGCCCCTTGGAAGAGTGGTGTAGGTCACAGTGGAATAAAAAGACAAAATCAATGCCCCTTGGAAGAGTGGTGGATGTTACAGTGGAATAAAAAGACAATATCAATGCCCCTCGGAAGAGCTGTGGAGTTCAGAGTGGTTTAACCGGACGGTTTTAATGCCCCTTGGAAGAGACCTGGAGGTCACAGTAGCTTAACAAGACTGTTTTAATGCCCCTTGGAAGAGTCGTGAAGGTCACAGTGGATTAAAGAGACAATATCAATGCCCCTTGGTAGAGTGGTCGTAGTCGCAGTGGATTAAAAGGACAATATCAATGCCCAATGGAAGGGACGTGGAGGTCACAGTAGCTTAACAAGACGGTTTTAATGCCCCTTGCAAGAGAGGTGGAGGTCGCAATTGATTAAAAAGACAATATCAATGCCACTTGGAAGAGTGGTGTAGGTCACAGTGGAATAAAAAGTCAATATCAATGCCCCTTGGAAGAGTGGTGGAGGTTACAGTCGAATAAAAAGACAATATCAATGCTCCTTGGAAGAACTGTGGAGTACAGAATGGTTTAACCAGACGGTTTTATTGCCCCTTGTAAGAGACGTAGAGGTCACAGTAGCTTATCAAGACTGTTTTAATGCCCCTTGGAAGAGTAGTGAAGGTCGCAGTGGTTTAAAAAGACAATATCACTGCCCCTTAGAAGAGTGGTGACGGTCACATTGGAATAAAAAGACAATATCAATGCCCGGTGGAATAGACATGGAGGTTACAGCAGCTTAACAAGACGGTTTTAATGTCCCTTCGGAGAGAGGTGAAAGTCGCAGTTGAATGAAAAGACAATATCAATGCCCCTTGGAAGAGAGCTGGAGATTACAATGGAATAAAAAAACAATATCATTGCCTCTTGCAAGAGCTGTGGAGTTCAGAGTGGTTTAAATTGACGGTTTTAATGCACCTTGGAAGAGACGTGGAGTTCACAGTAGCTTAACAATACGGTTTTAATGCCCCTTGGAAGAGTGGTGGAGGTCGCAGTGGATTAAAAAGACAATATCAATGCCACCTGGAAGAGTGGTGAAGGTCCCAGTGGAATAAAAAGACAATATCAATGCCCCTTGGAAGAGTGGTGGAGGTTACAGTGGAATAAAAAGACTATATCAATGCCTCGTGAAAGAGACGTGGAGGTCACAGCAGCTTAACAAGACGGTTTTAATGTCCCTTGGAAGAGAGGTGGAAGTTGCAGTGGAATAAAAAGACAATATCAATGTCTCTTGGAAGAGTGCTGGAGGTTACATTGGAATAAAAAGACAATATCAATGTGCCTTGCAAGAGCTATGGAGTTCAGAGTGGATTAAATTGACGGTATTAATGCCACGAGGAATTGACGTGGAGGTCAAAGTAGCTTAACAACATGGTTTTAATGGCCCTTGGAAGAATGGTGGAGGTCGCAGTTGATTAAAAAGACAATATAAATGCCCCTTAGAAGAGTGGTGGAGGTCGCAGTGGAATAAAAAGACCATATCAATGCCCCTTGGAAGAGTAGTGGAGGTAAGAGCAGATTAAAAAGACAATATCAATGCCCCTTGGAAGAGTTGTGGAGTTCAGAGTAGTTAAACCAGACGGTCTTAATGCCATTTGGAAGTGACGTGGAGGTCACAGTAGCTTAAAAAGACGTTTTTAATGCCCCTTGGAAAAGTGGTGGAGGTCGCAGTGGATTAAAAAGACAATACCAATGCCCCTTGGAAGAGTGGTGTAGGTGGCAGTGGAATAAAAAGACAATATCAATGCCCCGTGAAAGTGACGTGGATGTCACAGTAGCTTAACAAGAGGGTTTTAATGTCCCTTGGAAGAGAGGTGAAAGTCGCAGTGGAATAAAAAGACAGTATCAATGCCCCTTGTTAGAGAGCTGGAGGTTACAGTGGAATAAAAAACAATACCAAAGCCCCTTCCAAGAGCTGTGGAGTTGAGAGTGGTTTAAATTGACGGTTTTAATGCCCCTTGGTAGAGACGTGGAGGTAAGAGTGGATTAAAAGACAATATCAATGCCCCTTGGACGAGTGGTGTAGTACGCAGTGGATTAAAAAGACATTATCGATGCCCCTTAGAAGAGTGGTGAAGGTCGCAGTGGAATAAAAAGAAAATATCAATGCCCCTTAGAAGAGTGGTGGAGGTTACAGTGGAAAAAAAAGACAATATCAATCTTCCTTGGAAGAGGGTGAAGGTCGCAGTGGAAGAAAAAGACAATATCTATGTCCCTTGGAAGAGTGGTGGAGGTCACAGTGGATTAAAAAGACAATATCAATGCTCCTTGGAAGAGTGGTAAAGGTAGCAGTGGAATAAAAAGACAATATCAATGCCCGGTGGAATGGACGTGGAGGTCACAGTAGCTTAACAAGACGGTTTTAATGCCCCTTGGAAGAGTGGTGGAGGTCGCAGTGGATTAAAAAGACTATCAAATCACCTTGGAAGAGTGGTGGAGGTCGCAGTGGAAAAAAAAGACAATATCAATGCCCCTGGAAGAGTGGAAGAGGTTACAGTTGAATAAAAAGACAATATCAATGCCTCTTGGAAGAGCTGTGGAGTTCAGAGTGGTTTAACCATGCAGTTTTAATGCCCCTTGGAAGAGACGTGGAGGACACAGAATCTTATCAAGACTGTTTTAAAGCCCCTTGCAGGAGTGGTAGAGGTCGCAGTGGATTAAAAAGACAATATCAATGCCCCTTGGAAGAGTGGTGGAGGTTACAGTAGAATAAAAAGACAATATCAATGTCCCTTGGAAGAATGGTGGATGTTATAGTGGAATAAAAAGACAATATCAATGCCTCTTGGAAGAGTGCTGGAGGTTCCAATTAAATAAAAAGACAATTTCAATGCCCCTTGGAAGAGACGTGGAGGTCACAGTGGAATAAAAAGACAATATCAATGCCCCTTCAAGAGCTGTGGAGTTCAGAGTGGTTTAAATTGACGGTTTTAATGCCCCTTGGAAGGGACGTGAAGGTGACAGTAGCTTAACAAGACGGTTTTAATGCCCCTTGGAAGAGTGGTGGAGATCGTTGTGGATTTAAAAGACAATATCAATGCCCCTTAAGAGAGTGGTGGAGGTCGCAGTGGAATGAAAAGACAATATCAATGCCCCTTGGAAGATTGGCGGAGGTTACAGTGGAATTAAAAGACAATATCAATGCCCCTTGGAAGAGTGGTGGAGGTTACAGTGGAATAAAAAGACAATATCAATGCCCTGTGTAAGAAACTTGGAGGTCACAGTAGCTTAACAAGACGGTTTTAATGCCCCTTGGAAGAGTCGTGGACGTCGCAGAGGAATAAAAAGACAATATCAATGCACTTGGAAGAGTGCAGAAGGTTACAATGGAAAAAAAAGACATTGTCAATGCCCCTTGGAAGAGCTGTGGAGCTCAGAGTGGTTTAACCAGACATTTTTAATGCCCCTTGGAAGAGACTTGGAGGTCGCAATTGAATAAAAAGGCAATATCAATGCCCCGTGGAAGGGACGTGGAGGTCACAGAAGCATAACAAGAGGGTTTTAATGCCCATTGGAAGAGTGGTGGAGGTCGCAGTGGATAAAAAGACAATATCAAAGCCCATTGGAAGAGTGGTGGAGGTTACAGTCGAATAAAAAGACAATATCAATGCCTCTTGGAAGAGCTGTGGAGTACAGAGTGGTTTAACCAGACCGTTTATTGCCCCTTGGAAGAGACGTGGAGGTCACAGTAGCTTATCAAGAATGTTGTAATGCCCCTTGGAAGAGTGGTGGAGGTCGCAGTTGTTTAAAAAGACAATATCAATGCCCATTGGAAGAGCTGTGGAGTTCACAGTGGTTTAACCAGAAGGTTTTAAGACACCGTGGAATAGACGTGGAGGTCACAGTAGCTAAACAAGATGGTTTTAATACTTCTTGGAAGAGAGATGGAGGTCATAGTGGAATAAAAAGACAATATTAATGCCCCTTGGAAGAGTGGTGGAGGTTACAGTGGAATAAAAAGACAATATCAATGCCCCTTGGAAGAGTGGTGGAAGTTGCAGTAAAATAAAAAGACAATATCAATGCCCCTTGGAAGAGTGGTGGAGGTTACAGTGGAATAAAAAGACAATATCAATGCCCCTTGGAAGAGTGGTGGAGGTACCAATTAAATAAAAAGACAATATCATTGCCCCTTGGAAGAGAGATGGAGGTCATAGTGGAATAAAAAGACAATATTAATGCCCCTTGGAAGAGTGGTGGAGGTCACAGTAAAATTAAAAGACAATATCAATGCCCCTTGGAAGAGTGGTGGAGGTTAGAGTGGAATAAAAAGACAATATCAATGCCCCTTGGAAAAGGTGTGGAGTTCACAGTGGTTTAACCAGAAAGTTTTAATGCACCGTGTAATAGACGTGAAGGTCACAGCAGCTTAACAAGACGGTTTCAATGCTTCTTGGAAGAGTGATGGAGGTCGCAGTGGATTAAAAAGACAATATCAATGCCCCTTGGAAAAGTGGTGGAGGTGACAGTGGAATAAAAAGACAATATCAATGCCCTGTGTAAGAAACTTGGAGGTCACAGTAGCTTAACAAGACGGTTTTAATGTCCCTTGGAAGAGTCGTGGACGTCGCAGAGGAATAAAAAGACAATATCAATGCACTTGGAAGAGTGCAGAAGGTTACAATGGATTAAAAAGACATTGTAAATGCCCCTTGGAAGAGCTGTGGAGCTCAGAGCGGTTTAACCAGACGGTTTTAATGCCCCTTGGAAGAGACTTGGAGGTCACAGTAGCTTAACAAGACGGTTTAAATGCCCCTTGGAACAGTGGTGGAGGTCGCAATGGAATAAAAAGACAATATCAATGCCCCTTGAAAGAGTGATGGAGGTTACAGTGGAATAAAAAGATAATATCAATGCCTTTTGGATGAGTGGTGGAGGTTACAGTGGAATAAAAAGACAATATCAATCCCCCGTGGAAGAGACGTGGACATCACAGAAGCTTAACAAGACGGTTTTAATGCCCCTTGTCAGAGTGGTGGAGGTCTCAGTGGAATAAAAAGACAATAACAATGCCCTGTGGAAGAGACGTGGAGGTCACAGTAGCTTAACAAGACGGTTTTAATGCCCCTTAGAACAATAGTGGAGGTCGCAGTGTAATAACCTCATTGGTACATGCTCTGCATAACTTCTCTGCTTGCTGTGTCTGCTGTAATCTAATGCTCTGCTTTGCTGATTCACCTCACTGGTACATGCTCTGCATAACTTCTCTGCTTGCTGTGTCTGCTGTAATCTAATGCTCTGCTTTGCTGATTCACCTCACTGGTACATGCTCTGCATAACTTCTCTGCTTGCTGTGTCTGCTGTAATCTAATGCTCTGCTTTGCTGATTCACCTCACTGGTTCATGCTCTGCATAACTTCTCTGCTTTATCTGTCCCACTCCATTCAATACCCACATATGTCTGTCCCTTCCCCACTATAGATCTTATCTGATTTTTAGAGGTGCTAAACTGCAGAGACTAGAGTCCTAGCTCTGTGTTTGATCACCCAGCCATCTCCTGGTGAGACGACCAGCTGCTAATTTAGCCATATGCAGCTCCCACAATGCCCTTCACCTGATAGTTTAATGTGCCCTATATATTTAGAAGCTCTGTAAGGGGTGCACTTGTGCTGGGGTGTGCACGAGTCTTCTTGTGCAAAGTTGCTTCGGAGATAAGTGGCAGTTATTTCAGAGGCAGTTAGTCAGGGCAGGAGTCAGGTAACCAACACTTTGACCACTTACTCTCTTTTAACTATGTTTCTGTTAGCTCTCCCTTTTCCTCTATAGTACTCCACTTTCTATTAACCCCTCAAATCCCTACACCTAGTAAGAAACGCTTCATCTCTCCCTCCATCCTCCCCATTCATCTCACCTCCTCCTCCAAATTATTCCTAAACATTCAATCCTGGATCTCCAAACACAGACAGCCACCTCATGCTCTCTCTTGCTCCCACCTGCTAACACTTTCTCTGCTCCTCCTCACTGCTGGAGATATCTCTCCAAATCCTGTTCCTCCTCGCCATATCCCCACAGTTACTTCTTCCTCCTATCCACGACCTTCCACAAACTGTCGCAACCCTTCTAAGCTCATACCCATCCAACCAATCCCCACTCCCTTAGTTGCTCTAACAGGTGCTCTATGGAACGCTCGCTCTGTCTGCAACAAACTTTCCTTCATCCACGATCTTTTCATTACAAACAAACTTCATCGCCATCACTGAAACCTGGCTCATCCCCTCTGACACAGCCTCCCCAGCTGCACTTTCATATGGCGGATTCCACCTTTCCCACACCCCCCGCCCCAACGGCAAACATGGCGGAGGCGTAGGTTTTCTCCTATCAGAACACTGCGCTTTTACCCAAATCCCACTGCCACCCTCTGTTACACTCCCCTCTTTTGAGGTGCACTGTGTGCACATCTATTCCCCCTCCAACCTCCAACTGGCCGTCGTGTACCGACCCCCAGGGCAAGCAACCACCTTCTTAGACCACTTCACCACCTGGCTGCTTCACTTCCTCTCCACTGACATCCCCATTATCATAATGGGTGACTTCAACATCCCCATTAACACTTCCCACTCGTCTGTCTCTAAGTTCCTATCTCTCACTTCCTCCTTCGGACTCACTCAATGGTCTTCCACACCCACCCACAAAGATGGCCACACACTGGACCTCATCTTCACCCACCTCTGTTCCCTATCTAACCTCTCTATCTCACCTCTCCCTCTCTCTGATCACAGTCTACTTACATTCTCGTGTCTCTTCTCCCCGGGGCAACAATCCCCACTCCACAAACTTGCATACCCTCGCAGAAATCTCAAACACCTTGACTTACACTAACTCTCTGAATCCCTCCTCCCTCTTACAGACATAAATTCCTTACACGATGCAGACGTTGCTGCTGCTTCATATAACACCACAATAGCTGCAGCTCTAGACTTGATCGCCCCTCTCACACACACCACATCTCGCACATTCAACAGGCAACCCTGGCACACTAAACTTACTAAAGAACTGCGCCGGGCCTCCAGGGTTGCGGAGCGGAGATGAAAAGGTCTCACTCCATCGAGCACTTCATCGCATTCAAGCAATCCCTCACTAATTTCAAGTCCGCACTCACTACAGCAAAACAAACCTACTTCTCATCTCTCATATCCTCCCTATCTCACTTCCCTAAACAGCTATTTAACACTTACAACTCTCTCCTTCGTCCCCCAGCACCTCCTCCCTCTTCTCTCATCTCAGCCGAAGACTTTGCCTCATTCTTCAAACAGAAAATTGACACCATCAGACAAAACTTTTGCTTAAAGTCCACACAACCCCTCCTCATATCTATTCAACCCTCCTCCTCCAAATCCCACTTCTCCACCATTACAGAAGGTCAAGTCTCCTCTTTACTCTCCAAATCACACCTCACCACCTGCGAACTTGACCCAATCCCATCCCACCTCATCACTAACCTTACCATAGCCTTCATCCCAACCCTAACCCACCTCTTCAATCTGTCACTAACAACCGGTGTCTTCCCCTCATGTTTCAAACATGCCGCAATCACACCCATCCTCAAAAAGCACTCCCTTGACCCTTACTCTCTGACTAGCTACCGCCCCATATCACTCCTCCAGTTTGCCTCAAAACTACTAGAACAACATGTGCACCTTGAACTGTCCTCCCACCTCTCCTCCTGCTCCCTCTTCGACCGCCTGCAATCTGGCTTCCAACTGCATCACTCGACTGAAACTGCCCTGACCAAACTCACCAACGACCTATTAAATGCCAAATCCAATTGATACTACTCCATCCATCTCCTTCTGGACCTGTCATCTGCCTTTGACACAGTGGACCATTCCCTCTGACTCCAGATTCTCTCATCTCTTGGCATCACGGACTTGGCTCTATTTTGGATCTTCTCATACTTAACAGACAGGACATTCAACGTCTCCCACTCACGCACCACCTCCTCATCTCGCCCCCTATCTGTCGGTGTCCCCAAAGGTTCAGTTCTAGGACCTCTGCTCTTCTCCATCTACACCTTTTGCCTGGGAAAGCTCATAGAGTCTCACGGTTTTCAGTATCACCTCTATGCTGACGACACAAAGATCTACCTCTCTGGACCCGATATCTCCTCCCTACTAACCAAAATCCCACAATGTCTGGTCGCCATGTCATCCTTCTTCTCTGACTGATTTCTAAAACTCAACATGGATAAAACAGAGTTCATCATCTTTCCACCCTCTCATTCACATCCCCCATCTGACCTAGCCATCAACATCAATGGCTGTTCACGCTTCCCAGTCCCACAAGCTCGCAGCCTTGGAGTAACCCTGGACTCTGATCTCTCCTTCAAGCCACATATCCAAGCCCTTTCCACTTCCTGCCGACTCCAACTCAAAAACATCTCCCGGATCCGTGCATTCCTCAGCAAAGACTCTGCAAAAACACTAGTGCATGCCCTCATCATATACCGCCTCGACTACTGCAACCTCCTGCTCCATGGCCTCCCTTACAACACTCTTGCACCTCTCCAATCAATCCTAAACTCTGCTGCTCGACTAATTCACCTGTCCCTGCGCTATTCCCCGGCCTCTCTGTCAATCTCTTCACTGGCTCCCCGTTGCCCAGAGAATCCAGTTCAAAACTCTAACCATGGCATACAAAGCCATCCACAACCTGTCTCCCCCATACATCTGTGACCTAGTCTCTCGGTACTTACCTGCACGCAACCTCCGATCCTCACAAGATCTCCTTCTCTACTCCCCTCTTATCTCCTCCTCCCACAATCGTATACAAGATTTCTCCCGTGCATCCCCCCTACTCTGGAACTCTCTACCCCAACACATCAGACTCTCGCCGACCCTGGAAACCTTCAAAAGAAACCTGAAGACCCACCTCTTCCGACAAGCCTACAACCTGCTGTAACCACCGCTGCATGACCAGCTCTACCCTCACCTAATGTATCTTCACCCATCCCTTCTAGAATGTGAGCCCTCGCGGGCAGTGTCCTCGCTCCTCCTGTACCAGTCGCTGACTCGTTTTGTTAAGATTATGTAAATGCTTTTGTTATTTATATCCCTATTACATGTAAAGCGCCATGGAATAAATGGCGCTATAATAATAAATAATAGTAATAATAATAATAAAAAGACAATATCAATTCCCATAGGAAAAGTGGTGGAGGTTATAGTGGAATAAAAAGACAATATCAATGCCCCTTTGATGAGCTGTGGAATTCAGAGTGGTTTAACTAGACGGTGTTAATGCCCCTTGGAAGAGACGTGGAGGTCATAGTAGCTTAATAAGATGTTTTTAATGCCTCTTGGAAGAGTGGTGGAGGTCGCAGTTGTTTAAAAAGACAATATCACTGCCCCTTAGAAGAGTGGTGGAGGTTACATTGGAATAAAAAGACAATGTCAATGCCCCGTGGAATAGACATGGAGGTTACAGCAGCTTAACAAGACAGTTTTAATGCCCCTTGGAAGAGTGGTGGAGGTCGCAGTTGATTAAAAAGACAATATAAATGCCCCTTAGAAGAGTGGTGGAGATCGCAGTGGAATAAAAAGACAATATCAATGCTCCTTGGAAGAGTAGTGGAGGTCGTAGTGGAATAAAAAACAATATCAATGCCACTTGGAAGAGTGGTGGAGGTAAAAGTGGATTAAAAAGACAATATCAATACCCCTTGGAATAGTGGTGGAGGTTACAGTGAAATAAAAAGACAATATCAATGCCTCTTGTAAGAGTTATGGAGTTCAGAGTGGTTTAACCAGATGGTTTTAATTCCCCTTGGAAGAGTGGTGGAGGTCACAGTGCATTAAAAAGACAATATCAATACCCCTTGGAAGAATGGTGGAGGTTACAGTGGAATAAAAAGACAATATCAATGCCCCCTGGAAGAGCTGAGGAGTTCAGAGTGGTTTAACCAGACGGTTTTAATGCCCCTTGGAAGAGATGTGGAGGTCACAGTAGCTTAACAAGACTATTTTAATGCCCTTGGAAGAGTGGTGGAGGTCGCAGTGGATTAAAAAGACAATATCAATAACCTTTATAAGAGTGGTGGAGGTTACAGTGGAACAAAAGACAATATCAATGCCCCGTGGAAGAGTTGTGGAGGTCACTGTAGCTTAACAAGATGGTCTTAATGCCTCTTGGAAGAGTGGTGGAGGTCGCAGTGGAATGAAAAGACAAAGTCAATGCCCCTTGGAAGAGTGGTGGAGGTTAGAGTGGAATAAATAGACAATACCAATGCTCCTTGGAAGAGCTGTAGAGTTCAGAGTGGTTTAACCAGACAGTTTTAATACCCCTTGGAAGAGACGTGAAGATCACAGTAGCTTAACAAGACTATATTTATGCCCTTGGAAGAGTGGTGGAGGTCGCAGTGGATTAAAAAGACAATATCAATAACCTTTAGAAGAGTGGTGGAGGTCACAGTGGATTAACAAGACAATATCAATGCCACGTGGGAGGGACGTGGAGGTCACAGTAGCTTAACAAGACGGTTTTAATGCACCTTGGAAGAAAGGTGGAGGTCGCAGTTGATTAAAAAGACAATATCAATGCCACTTGGAAGTGTCGTGGAGGTCGCAGTGGATTAAAAAGTCAATATCAATGCCCCTTGGAAGAGTGGTGGAGGATACTTTCGAATAAAAAGACAATATCAATGCTCCTTGGAAGAACTGTGGAGTACAGAATGGTTTAACCAGATGGTTTTATTGCCCCTTGTTTGAGACGTAGAGGTCACAGTAGCTTATCAAGACTGTTTTAATGCCTCTTGGAAGAGTGGTGAAGGTCGCAGTGGTTTAAAAAGACAATATGACTGCCCCTTAGAAGAATGGTGACGGTTACACAGGAATAAAAAGACAATATCAATGCCCCGTGGAATAGTCATGGAGGTTACAGCAGCTTAACAAGACGGTCTTAATGCCCCTTTGGAGAGTGGTGGAAGTCGAAGTGGAATGAAAAGACAATATCGATGCCCCTTGGAAGAGTGCTGGAGATTACAGTGGAATAAAAAGACAATATCAATGCCTCTTGCAAGAGCTGTGGAGTTCAGAGTGGTTTAAATAGACGGCTTTAATGCCCCTTGGAAGAGAAGTGGAGGTCACAGTAGCTTAATAAGACGGTTTTAATGCCACATGGAAAAGTGGTGGAGGTCGCAGTGGATTAAAAAGACAATATCAATGCCCCGAAGAAGAGTGGTGGATGTTGCAGTGGAATAAAAAGACAATATCAATACCCCTTGGAATAGTGGTGGAGGTTACAGTGAAATAAAAAGACAATATCAATGCCTCTTGAAAGAGTTATGGAGTTCAGAGTGGTTTAACCAGATGGTTTTAATTCCCCTTGGAAGAGTGGTGGAGGTCACAGTGCATTAAAAAGACAATATCAATACCCCTTGGAAGAATGGTGGAGGTTACAGTGGAATAAAAAGACAATATCAATGCCCCCTGGAAGAGCTGAGGAGTTCAGAGTGGTTTAACCAGACGGTTTTAATGCCCCTTGGAAGAGATGTGGAGGTCACAGTAGCTTAACAAGACTATTTTAATGCCCTTGGAAGAGTGGTGGAGGTCGCAGTGGATTAAAAAGACAATATCAATAACCTTTATAAGAGTGGTGGAGGTTACAGTGGAACAAAAGACAATATCAATGCCCCGTGGAAGAGTTGTGGAGGTCACTGTAGCTTAACAAGATGGTCTTAATGCCTCTTGGAAGAGTGGTGGAGGTCGCAGTGGAATAAAAAGACAAAGTCAATGCCCCTTGGAAGAGTGGTGGAGGTTAGAGTGGAATAAATAGACAATACCAATGCTCCTTGGAAGAGCTGTAGAGTTCAGAGTGGTTTAACCAGACGGTTTTAATACCCCTTGGAAGAGACGTGAAGGTCACAGTAGCTTAACAAGACTATATTTATGCCCTTGGAAGAGTGGTGGAGGTCGCAGTGGATTAAAAAGACAATATCAATAACCTTTAGAAGAGTGGTGGAGGTCACAGTGGATTAACAAGACAATATCAATGCCACGTGGAAGGGACGTGGAGGTCACCGTAGCTTAACAAGGCGGTTTTAATGCACCTTGGAAGAAAGGTGGAGGTCGCAGTTGATTAAAAAGACAATATCAATGCCACTTGGAAGTGTCGTGGAGGTCGCAGTGGATTAAAAAGTCAATATCAATGCCCCTTGGAAGAGTGGTGGAGGATACTTTCGAATAAAAAGACAATATCAATGCTCCTTGGAAGAACTGTGGAGTACAGAATGGTTTAACCAGACGGTTTTATTGCCCCTTGTTTGAGACGTAGAGGTCACAGTAGCTTATCAAGACTGTTTTAATGCCTCTTGGAAGAGTGGTGAAGGTCGCAGTGGTTTAAAAAGACAATATGACTGCCCCTTAGAAGAATGGTGACGGTTACACAGGAATAAAAAGACAATATCAATGCCCCGTGGAATAGTCATGGAGCTTACAGCAGCTTAACAAGACGGTCTTAATGCCCCTTTGGAGAGTGGTGGAAGTCGAAGTGGAATGAAAAGACAATATCGATGCCCCTTGGAAGAGTGCTGGAGATTACAGTGGAATAAAAAGACAATATCAATGCCTCTTGCAAGAGCTGTGGAGTTCAGAGTGGTTTAAATAGACGGCTTTAATGCCCCTTGGAAGAGAAGTGGAGGTCACAGTAGCTTAATAAGACGGTTTTAATGCCACATGGAAAAGTGGTGGAGGTCGCAGTGGATTAAAAAGACAATATCAATGCCCCGAAGAAGAGTGGTGGATGTTGCAGTGGAATAAAAAGACAATATCAATACCCCTTGGAATAGTGGTGGAGGTTACAGTGAAATAAAAAGACAATATCAATGCCTCTTGAAAGAGTTATGGAGTTCAGAGTGGTTTAACCAGATGGTTTTAATTCCCCTTGGAAGAGTGGTGGAGGTCACAGTGCATTAAAAAGACAATATCAATACCCCTTGGAAGAATGGTGGAGGTTACAGTGGAATAAAAAGACAATATCAATGCCCCCTGGAAGAGCTGAGGAGTTCAGAGTGGTTTAACCAGACGGTTTTAATGCCCCTTGGAAGAGATGTGGAGGTCACAGTAGCTTAACAAGACTATTTTAATGCCCTTGGAAGAGTGGTGGAGGTCGCAGTGGATTAAAAAGACAATATCAATAACCTTTATAAGAGTGGTGGAGGTTACAGTGGAACAAAAGACAATATCAATGCCCCGTGGAAGAGTTGTGGAGGTCACTGTAGCTTAACAAGATGGTCTTAATGCCTCTTGGAAGAGTGGTGGAGGTCGCAGTGGAATAAAAAGACAAAGTCAATGCCCCTTGGAAGAGTGGTGGAGGTTAGAGTGGAATAAATAGACAATACCAATGCTCCTTGGAAGAGCTGTAGAGTTCAGAGTGGTTTAACCAGACGGTTTTAATACCCCTTGGAAGAGACATGAAGGTCACAGTAGCTTAACAAGACTATATTTATGCCCTTGGAAGAGTGGTGGAGGTCGCAGTGGATTAAAAAGACAATATCAATAACCTTTAAAAGAGTGGTGGAGGTCACAGTGGATTAACAAGACAATATCAATGCCACGTGGAAGGGACGTGGAGGTCACCGTAGCTTAACAAGACGGTTTTAATGCACCTTGGAAGAAAGGTGGAGGTCGCAGTTGATTAAAAAGACAATATCAATGCCACTTGGAAGTGTCGTGGAGGTCGCAGTGGATTAAAAAGTCAATATCAATGCCCCTTGGAAGAGTGGTGGAGGATACTTTCGAATAAAAAGACAATATCAATGCTCCTTGGAAGAACTGTGGAGTACAGAATGGTTTAACCAGATGGTTTTATTGCCCCTTGTTTGAGACGTAGAGGTCACAGTAGCTTATCAAGACTGTTTTAATGCCTCTTGGAAGAGTGGTGAAGGTCGCAGTGGTTTAAAAAGACAATATGACTGCCCCTTAGAAGAATGGTGACGGTTACACAGGAATAAAAAGACAATATCAATGCTCCGTGGAATAGTCATGGAGGTTACAGCAGCTTAACAAGACAGTCTTAATGCCCCTTTGGAGAGTGGTGGAAGTCGAAGTGGAATGAAAAGACAATATCGATGCCCCTTGGAAGAGTGCTGGAGATTACAGTGGAATAAAAAGACAATATCAATGCCTCTTGCAAGAGCTGTGGAGTTCAGAGTGGTTTAAATAGACGGCTTTAATGCCCCTTGGAAGAGAAGTGGAGGTCACAGTAGCTTAATAAGACGGTTTTAATGCCACATGGAAAAGTGGTGGAGGTCGCAGTGGATTAAAAAGACAATATCAATGCCCCGAAGAAGAGTGGTGGATGTCGCAGTGGAATAAAAAGACAATATCAATGCCCCTTGGAAGAGTGGTGGAGGTTACAGTAGAAAAAAAAGACAATATCAATGCCCCGTGGAAGAGACGTGGAGGTCACAGTAGCTTAACAAGACGGTTTTAATGCCCCTTGGAAGAGTTGTGAAGGTCACAGTTGATTAAAAAGACAATATCAATGCCCCTTGGAAGAGAGGTGGAGGTTGCAGTGGAATAAAAAGGCAATATCAATACCCCGTGGAAGAGACGTGGAGGTCACAGTAGCTTAACAACACAGTTTTAATGGCCCTTGGAAGAGTGGTGGAGGTCGCAGTGGAATAGAAAGAAAATATCAATGCCCCTTGGAAGAGTAGTGGAGGTCGCAGTGGAATAAAAAACAATATCAATGCCCCTTGGAAGAGTGGTGGAGGTAACAGTGCATTAAAAAGACAATATCAATGCCCATTGGAAGAGCAGTGGAGTTTAGAGTAGTTAAACCAGACGGTTTTAATGCCCATTGGAAGTGACGTGGAGGTCACAGTAGCTTAAAAAGATGTTTTTAATGCCCCTTTGAAAAGTGGTGGAGGTCGAAGTGGATTAAAAAGACAATATCAATGCCCCTTGGAAGAGTGGTGGAGTTAGCAGTGGAATAAAAAGACAACATCAATGCCCCTTGGAAAAGTGGTGGAGTTCAGAGTGGTTTAACCAGACGGTTTTAATGCCCCTTGGAAGAGACGTGGAGGTCACAGTATCTTAACAAGACTGTTTTAATGCCCCTTGGAAGAGTGGTGGAGGTCGCAGTAGATTAAAAAGACAATGTCAATGCCACTAGGAAGAGTGGCAGAGGTTATAGTGGAATAAAAAGACAATATCAATGCCCCGTGGAATAGACATGGACGTGACAGTAGCTTAACAAGACGGCTTTAATGCCCCTTGGAAGAGTGGTGTAGGTTGCAGCGGATTAGAAAGACAATATCACTGCCCCTTGGAAGAGTGGTGGAGGTTACAGTGGAATAAAAAGACAATATCAATGCCCCATGGAAGAGTTGTGGAGGTCACTGTAGCTTAACAAGATGGTCTTAATGCCCCTTGGAAGAGTGGTGGAGGTCACAGTGGAATAAATAGACAATGTCAATGCCCCTTGGAAAAGTGATGGAGGTTAGAGTGGAATAAAAAGACAAAACCAGTGCTCCTTGGAAGAGCTGTGGAGTTCAGAGTGGTTTAAATTGACGGTTTTAATGCCCCTTGGAAGAGTGGTGGAGGTCGCAGTGGAATAAAAAGACAATATCAATGCCCCGTGGAAGAGTGGTGGAGGTTCCAATTAAATAAAAAGACAATATCAATGCCCCTTGGAAGAGACGTGGAGGTCACAGTGGAATAAAAAGACAATATTAATGTCCCTTGGAAGAGTGGTGGAGGTCGCAGTGGAATAAAAAGACAATATCAATGCCCCTTGAAATCGACGTGGAGGTCACAGTAGCTTCACAAGACGGTTTTAATGCCCCTTGGAAGAGAGGTGGAGGTTGCAGTTGATTAAAAAGACAATATCAATGCACTTGGAAGAGTGCAGAAGGTTACAATGGAATAAAAAGACATTGTCAATGCCCCTTGAAAGAGCTGTGGAGCTCAGAGCGGTTTAATCAGATGGTTTTAATGCCCCATGGAAGAGACTTGGAGGTCACAGTAGCTTAAGAAGACGGTTTTAATGCACCTTAGAAGATTGGTGGAGGTCACAGTGGAATAAAAATACAATATCAATGCCCCTTGAAAGAGTGGTGGAAGTTACAGTGAAATAAAAAGACAATATCAATGCCCCTTGGAAGAGCTGTGGAGTACAGAGTTGTTTAACCAAACGGTTTCAGTGCCCCTTGGAAGAGACGTGGAGTTCACAGTAGCTTAACAAGACGGTTATAATGCCCCTTGGAAGAGTGGTGGAGGTCGCAGTGGATTAAAAGACAATAACATTGAACCTGGGAAGAGTGGTGGAGGTCGCAGTGGAATAAAAAGACAATATCAATGCCCCCTGTAAGAGTGGTGGAGGTTGCAGTGGAATAAAAAGACAATATCAATGCCTCTTGGAAGAGTGGTGGAGGTTACAATGGAATAAAAAGACAATATCAATGCCCCGTGGAAGAGACGTGGACATCACAGTAGCTTAACAAGACGGTATTAATGCTCCTTGGCAGAGTGGTGGAGGTCGCAGTGGAATAAAAAGACAATAACAATGCCCCTTAGATGAGTGGTAGAGGTCGCAGTGGAAAAAAAGACAGTATCAATTCCCCTTGGAAGAGATGTGGAGGTCGCAGTGAAATAAAAAGACAATATCAATGCCTCGTGGAAGAGACTTGGAGGTCACAGTAGCTTAACAAGATGGTTTTAATGCCCCTTGGAAGAGAGGTGGAGTTCGCAGTAGAATAAAAAGACAATATCAATGCCCCTTGGAAGAGTGGTGGAGGTCGCAGTGGAATAAAAAGACAATATCAATGCCCCGTAGAAGGGACGTGGAAGTCACAGTAGCTTCACAAGACGGTTTTAATGCCCCTTGGAATAGAGGTGGAGGTCGCAGTTGACTAAAAAGACAATATCAATGCCCCTTGGAAGAGTGGTGGAGGTCGCAGTGGAATAAAAAGACAATATCAATGCCGCTTGGAAGATTGGTGGAGGTTACAGTGGAATAAAAAGACAATATCAATGCCCCTTGGAAGAGTGGTGAAGGTTACAGTGGAATAAAAAGACAATATCAATGCCCTGTGTAAGAAACTTGGAGATCACAGTAGCTTAACTACACGGTTTTAATGCCCCTCGGAAGAGTCGTGGACGTCGCAGAGGAATAAAAAGACAATATCAATGCTCTTGGAGGAGTGCAGAAGGTTACAATGGAATAAAAAAACATTGTCAATGCCCCTTGGAAGAGCTGTGGAGGTCGCAGTGGATTAAAAAGACAATATCAATGCCCCTTGGAAGAGTGGTGGAGTTCGCAGTGGAATAAAAAGACAATATCAATGCCCCGTGGAAGGGACGTGGAGGTCACAGTAGCTTCACAAGATTGTTTTAATGCCCCTTGGAAGAGTGGTGGAGGTCGCAGTGGAATAAAAAGACAAAGTCAATGCCCCTTGGAAGAGTGGTGGAGGTTAGAGTGGAATAAATAGACAATACCAATGCTCCTTGGAAGAGCTGTAGAGTTCAGAGTGGTTTAACCAGACGGTTTTAATACCCCTTGGAAGAGACGTGAAGGTCACAGTAGCTTAACAAGACTATATTTATGCCCTTGGAAGAGTGGTGGAGGTCGCAGTGGATTAAAAAGACAATATCAATAACCTTTAGAAGAGTGGTGGAGGTCACAGTGGATTAACAAGACAATATCAATGCCACGTGGGAGGGACGTGGAGGTCACAGTAGCTTAACAAGACAGTTTTAATGCACCTTGGAAGAAAGGTGGAGGTCGCAGTTGATTAAAAAGACAATATCAATGCCACTTGGAAGTGTCGTGGAGGTCGCAATGGATTAAAAAGTCAATATCAATGCCCCTTGGAAGAGTGGTGGAGGATACTTTCGAATAAAAAGACAATATCAATGCTCCTTGGAAGAACTGTGGAGTACAGAATGGTTTAACCAGATGGTTTTATTGCCCCTTGTTTGAGACGTAGAGGTCACAGTAGCTTATCAAGACTGTTTTAATGCCTCTTGGAAGAGTGGTGAAGGTCGCAGTGGTTTAAAAAGACAATATGACTGCCCCTTAGAAGAATGGTGACGGTTACACAGGAATAAAAAGACAATATCAATGCCCCGTGGAATAGTCATGGAGGTTACAGCAGCTTAACAAGACGGTCTTAATGCCCGTTTGGAGAGTGGTGGAAGTCGAAGTGGAATGAAAAGACAATATCGATGCCCCTTGGAAGAGTGCTGGAGATTACAGTGGAATAAAAAGACAATATCAATGCCTCTTGCAAGAGCTGTGGAGTTCAGAGTGGTTTAAATAGACGGCTTTAATGCCCCTTGGAAGAGAAGTGGAGGTCACAGTAGCTTAATAAGACGGTTTTAATGCCACATGGAAAAGTGGTGGAGGTCGCAGTGGATTAAAAAGACAATATCAATGCCCCGAAGAAGAGTGGTGGATGTTGCAGTGGAATAAAAAGACAATATCAATACCCCTTGGAATAGTGGTGGAGGTTACAGTGAAATAAAAAGACAATATCAATGCCTCTTGAAAGAGTTATGGAGTTCAGAGTGGATTAACCAGATGGTTTTAATTCCCCTTGGAAGAGTGGTGGAGGTCACAGTGCATTAAAAAGACAATATCAATACCCCTTGGAAGAATGGTGGAGGTTACAGTGGAATAAAAAGACAATATCAATGCCCCCTGGAAGAGCTGAGGAGTTCAGAGTGGTTTAACCAGACGGTTTTAATGCCCCTTGGAAGAGATGTGGAGGTCACAGTAGCTTAACAAGACTATTTTAATGCCCTTGGAAGAGTGGTGGAGGTCGCAGTGGATTAAAAAGACAATATCAATAACCTTTATAAGAGTGGTGGAGGTTACAGTGGAACAAAAGACAATATCAATGCCCCGTGAAAGAGTTGTGGAGGTCACTGTAGCTTAACAAGATGGTCTTAATGCCTCTTGGAAGAGTGGTGGAGGTCGCAGTGGAATAAAAAGACAAAGTCAATGCCCCTTGGAAGAGTGGTGGAGGTTAGAGTGGAATAAATAGACAATACCAATGCTCCTTGGAAGAGCTGTAGAGTTCAGAGTGGTTTAACCAGACGGTTTTAATACCCCTTGGAAGAGACGTGAAGGTCACAGTAGCTTAACAAGACTATATTTATGCCCTTGGAAGAGTGGTGGAGGTCGCAGTGGATTAAAAAGACAATATCAATAACCTTTAGAAGAGTGGTGGAGGTCACAGTGGATTAACAAGACAATATCAATGCCACGTGGAAGGGACGTGGAGGTCACCGTAGCTTAACAAGACGGTTTTAATGCACCTTGGAAGAAAGGTGGAGGTCGCAGTTGATTAAAAAGACAATATCAATGCCACTTGGAAGTGTCGTGGAGGTCGCAGTGGATTAAAAAGTCAATATCAATGCCCCTTGGAAGAGTGGTGAAGGATACTTTCGAATAAAAAGACAATATCAATGCTCCTTGGAAGAACTGTGGAGTACAGAATGGTTTAACCAGACGGTTTTATTGCCCCTTGTTTGAGACGTAGAGGTCACAGTAGCTTATCAAGACTGTTTTAATGCCTCTTGGAAGAGTGGTGAAGGTCGCAGTGGTTTAAAAAGACAATATGACTGCCCCTTAGAAGAATGGTGACGGTTACACAGGAATAAAAAGACAATATCAATGCCCCGTGGAATAGTCATGGAGGTTACAGCAGCTTAACAAGACGGTCTTAATGCCCCTTTGGAGAGTGGTGGAAGTCGAAGTGGAATGAAAAGACAATATCGATGCCCCTTGGAAGAGTGCTGGAGATTACAGTGGAATAAAAAGACAATATCAATGCCTCTTGCAAGAGCTGTGGAGTTCAGAGTGGTTTAAATAGACGGCTTTAATGCCCCTTGGAAGAGAAGTGGAGGTCACAGTAGCTTAATAAGACGGTTTTAATGCCACATGGAAAAGTGGTGGAGGTCGCAGTGGATTAAAAAGACAATATCAATGCCCCGAAGAAGAGTGGTGGATGTCGCAGTGGAATAAAAAGACAATATCAATGCCCCTTGGAAGAGTGGTGGAGGTTACAGTAGAAAAAAAAGACAATATCAATGCCCCGTGGAAGAGACGTGGAGGTCACAGTAGCTTAACAAGACGGTTTTAATGCCCCTTGGAAGAGTTGTGAAGGTCACAGTTGATTAAAAAGACAATATCAATGCCCCTTGGAAGAGAGGTGGAGGTTGCAGTGGAATAAAAAGGCAATATCAATACCCCGTGAAAGAGACGTGGAGGTCACAGTAGCTTAACAACACGGTTTTAATGGCCCTTGGAAGAGTGGTGGAGGTCGCAGTGGAATAGAAAGAAAATATCAATGCCCCTTGGAAGAGTAGTGGAGGTCGCAGTGGAATAAAAAACAATATCAATGCCCCTTGGAAGAGTGGTGGAGGTAACAGTTCATTAAAAAGACAATATCAATGCCCATTGGAAGAGCAGTGGAGTTTAGAGTAGTTAAACCAGACGGTTTTAATGCCCATTGGAAGTGACGTGGAGGTCACAGTAGCTTAAAAAGATGTTTTTAATGCCCCTTGGAAAAGTGGTGGAGGTCGAAGTGGATTAAAAAGACAATATCAATGCCCCTTGGAAGAGTGGTGGAGTTAGCAGTGGAATAAAACGACAACATCAATGCCCCTTGGAAAAGTGGTGGAGTTCAGAGTGGTTTAACCAGACGGTTTTAATGCCCCTTGGAAGAGACGTGGAGGTCACAGTATCTTAACAAGACTGTTTTAATGCCCCTTGGAAGAGTGGTGGAGGTCGCAGTAGATTAAAAAGACAATATAAATGCCCCTTAGAAGAGAGGTGGAAGTCGCAGTGGAATAAAAAGACAATGTCAATGCCACTAGGAAGAGTGGCAGAGGTTATAGTGGAATAAAAAGACAATATCAATGCCCCGTGGAATAGACATGGACGTGACAGTAGCTTAACAAGACGGCTTTAATGCCCCTTGGAAGAGTGGTGTAGGTTGCAGCGGATTAGAAAGACAATATCACTGCCCCTTGGAAGAGTGGTGGAGGTTACAGTGGAATAAAAAGACAATATCAATGCCCCATGGAAGAGTTGTGGAGGTCACTGTAGCTTAAAAAGATGGTCTTAATGCCCCTTGGAAGAGTGGTGGAGGTCGCAGTGGAATAAATAGACAATGTCAATGCCCCTTGGAAAAGTGATGGAGGTTAGAGTGGAATAAAAAGACAATACCAGTGCTCCATGGAAGAGCTGTGGAGTTCAGAGTGGTTTAAATTGACAGTTTTAATGCCCCTTGGAAGAGTGGTGGAGGTCGCAGTGGAATAAAAAGACAATATCAATGCCCCGTGGAAGAGTGGTGGAGGTTCCAATTAAATAAAAAGACAATATCAATGCCCCTTGGAAGAGACGTGGAGGTCACAGTGGAATAAAAAGACAATATTAATGTCCCTTGGAAGAGTGGTGGAGGTCGCAGTGGAATAAAAAGACAATATCAATGCCCCTTGAAAGGGACGTGGAGGTCACAGTAGCTTCACAAGACGGTTTTAATGCCCCTTGGAAGAGAGGTGGAGGTTGCAGTTGATTAAAAAGACAATATCAATGCACTTGGAAGAGTGCAGAAGGTTACAATGGAATAAAAAGACATTGTCAATGCCCCTTGAAAGAGCTGTGGAGCTCAGAGCGGTTTAATCAGATGGTTTTAATGCCCCATGGAAGAGACTTGGAGGTCACAGTAGCTTAAGAAGACGGTTTTAATGCCCCTTGGAAGATTGGTGGAGGTCACAGTGCAATAAAAATACAATATCAATGCCCCTTGAAAGAGTGGTGGAAGTTACAGTGAAATAAAAAGACAATATCAATGCCCCTTGGAAGAGCTGTGGAGTACAGAGTTGTTTAACCAAACGGTTTCAGTGCCCCTTGGAAGAGACGTGGAGTTCACAGTAGCTTAACAAGACGGTTATAATGCCCCTTGGAAGAGTGGTGGAGGTCGCAGTGGATTAAAAGACAATAACATTGAACCTGGGAAGAGTGGTGGAGGTCGCAGTGGAATAAAAAGACAATATCAATGCCCCTTGGAAGAGTGGTGGAGGTTACAGTGGAATAAAAAGACAATATCAATGCCTCTTGGAAGAGTGGTGGAGGTTACAATGGAATAAAAAGACAATATCAATGCCCCGTGGAAGAGACGTGGACATCACAGTAGCTTAACAAGACGGTTTTAATGTTCCTTGGCAGAGTGGTGGAGGTCGCAGTGGAATAAAAAGACAATAACAATGCCCCTTAGATGAGTGGTAGAGGTCGCAGTGGAAAAAAAGACAGTATCAATTCCACTTGGAAGAGATGTGGAGGTCGCAGTGGAATAAAAAGACAATATCAATGCCTCGTGGAAGAGACTTGGAGGTCACAGTAGCTTAACAAGATGGTTTTAATGCCCCTTGGAAGAGAGGTGGAGTTCGCAGTAGAATAAAAAGACAATATCAATGCCCCTTGGAAGAGTGGTGGAGGTCGCAGTGGAATAAAAAGACAATATCAATGCCCCGTAGAAGGGACGTGGAAGTCACAGTAGCTTCACAAGACGGTTTTAATGCCCCTTGGAATAGAGGTGGAGGTCGCAGTTGACTAAAAAGACAATATCAATGCCCCTTGGAAGAGTGGTGGAGGTCGCAGTGGAATAAAAAGACAATATCAATGCCGCTTGGAAGATTGGTGGAGGTTACAGTGGAATAAAAAGACAATATCAATGCCCCTTGGAAGAGTGGTGAAGGTTACAGTGGAATAAAAAGACAATATCAATGCCCTGTGTAAGAAACTTGGAGATCACAGTAGCTTAACTACACGGTTTTAATGCCCCTCGGAAGAGTCGTGGACGTCGCAGAGGAATAAAAAGACAATATCAATGCTCTTGGAGGAGTGCAGAAGGTTACAATGGAATAAAAAGACATTGTCAATGCCCCTTGGAAGAGCTGTGGAGGTCGCAGTGGATTAAAAAGACAATATCAATGCCCCTTGGAAGAGTGGTGGAGTTCGCAGTGGAATAAAAAGACAATATCAATGCCCCGTGGAAGGGACGTGGAGGTCACAGTAGCTTCACAAGATTGTTTTAATGCCCCTTGGAAGAGAGGTGGAGGTCGCAGTGGATTAAAAAGACAATATCAATGCCCCTTAGAAGAGTGGTGGAGGTCGCAGTGGAATAAAAAGACAATATCAATTCCACTTTAAAAGATGTGGAGGTCGCAGTGGAATAAAAAGACAATATCAATGCCTCGTGGAATAGACTTGGATGTCACAGTAGCTTAACATGATGGTTTTAATGCCCCTTATAAGAGAGTTGCAGGTCGCAGTGGAATAAAAAGACAATATCAATGCCCCTTGGAAGAGTGGTGGCGGTTACAGTGGAATAAAAAGACAATATCAATGACCGTTGGAACAGTGGTGGAGGTCGCAGTGGAATAAAAAGACAATATTAATGCCCCTTGGAAGAGTGGTGGAGGTCGCAGTAAAATAAAAAGACAATATCAATGCCCCTTGGAAGAGTGGTGGAGGTTACAGTGGAATAAGAAGACAATATAAATGCCCCTTGGAAGAGCTGTGGAGTTCACAGTGGTTTAACCAGAAGGTTTTAAGGCACCGAGGAATAGACGTGGAGGTCACAGTAGCTAAACAAGATGGTTTTAATGCTTCTTGGAAGAGAGATGGAGGTCGCAGTGGATTAAAAAGACAAAATCAATGCCCTTGGAAGAGTGGTGGAGGTTACAGTGGAATAAAAAGACAATATCAATGACTCTTGCAAGAGCTGTGGAGTTCAGAGTGGTTTAAATTAACGGTTTTAATGTCCCTTGGAAGAGTGGTGGAGGTCGCCGTGGATTAAAAAGACATTATCGATGCCCCTTGGAAGAGTGGTGGAGGTCGCAGTGGAATAAAAAGACAATATCAATGTCCCTTGGAAGAGAGGTGGAGGTCACAGTAGCTTAACAAGACGGTTTTAATGCCTCTTGGAAGAGTGTTGGAGGTCGCAGTGGATTAAAAAGACTATCAAATCCAATTGGAAGATTGGTGGAGGTCGCAGTGGAAAAAAAAGACAATATCAATGCCCCTTGGTAGAGTGGTGGAGGTTAGAGTTGAATAAAAAGACAATATCAATGCCTCTTGGAAGAGCTGTGGAGTTCAGAGTGGTTTAACCATGTCGTTTTAATGCCCCTTGGAAGAGACGTGGAGGTCACAGAAGCTTATCAAGACTGTTTTAAAGCCCCTTGGAGGAGTGGTAGAGGTCGGAGTGGATTAAAAAGACAATATCAATGCCCCTTAGAAGAGTGGCGGAGGATACAGCGGAATAAAAAGACAATATCAATGCCCCTTGGAAGAGTGGTGGAGGTTACAGTGGAATAAAAAGACAATATCAATGTCCCTTGGAAGAATGGTGGAGGTTACAGTGGAATAAAAAGACAATATCAATGCCCCTTGGAAGAGTGGTTGAGGTTCCAATTAAATAAAAAGACAATATCAATGCCCCTTGGAAGAGATGTGGAGGTCACAGTGGAATAAAAAGACAATATTAATGCCCATTGGAAGAGTGGTGGAGGTCACAGTAAAATAAAAAGACAATATCAATGCCCCTTGGAAGAGTGGTGGAGGTTAGAGTGGAATAAAAAGACAATATCATTGCCCCTTGGAAGAGCTGTGTAGTTCACAGTGGTTTAACCAGAAAGTTTTAATGCACCGTGGAATAGACGTGGAGGTCACAGTAGCTTAACAAGACGGTTTCAATGCTTCTTGGAAGAGTGATGGAGGTCGCAGTGGATTAAAAAGACAATATCAATGCCCCTTGGAAGAGTGGTGGAGGTTACAGTGGAATAAAAAGACAACATCAATGCCCTGTGTGAGAAACTTAGAGGTCACAGTAGCTTAACAAGACGGTTTTAATGCCCCTTGGAAGAGTCGTGGACGTCGCAGAGGAATAAAAAGACATTATCAATGCACTTGGAAGAGTGCAGAAGGTTACAATGGAATAAAAAGACATTGTCAATGCCCAAGTGGTTTAACCAAATGGTTTTAGTGCCCCTTGGAAGAGACGTGGAGGTCACAGTAGCTTAACAAGACGGTTTTAATGCCCCTTGGAAGAGTGGAGGAGGTCGCAGTGGATTAAAAAGACAATATCAATGAACCTTGGAAGAGTGGTGGAGGTCGCAGTGGAATAAAAAGACATTATCAATGCCCCTTGGAAAAGTGGTGGAGGTTACAGTGGAATAAAAAGACAATATCAATGCCTCTTGGAAGAGTGGTGGAGGTTACAGTGGAATAAAAAGACAATATCAATGCCCCGTGGAAGAGACGTGGACATCACAGTAGCTTAACAAGACGGTTTTAATGCCCCTTGGCAGAGTGGTGGAGTTCGCAGTGGAATAAAAAGACAATAAAAATGCCCTGTGGAAGAGACGTGGAGGTTACAGTAGCTTATCAAGACGGTATTAATGCCCCTTAGAACAGTGGTGGAAGTTACAGTGGAATTAAAGACAATATCAATGCCCTTTGGAAGAGTGGCGGAGGTCGCAGTGGAATAAAAATACAATATCAATGCCCCTTGGAAGAGTGGTGGAGGTCGCAGTGGAATAACTCCACTGGTACATGCTCTGCATATCTTCTCTGCTTGCTGTCTCTGCTGTAAACTTATGCTCTGCTTTGATTATTTACCTTACTGGTACATGCTCTGCATAACTTCTCTGCTTGCTGTGTCTGCTGTAATCTAATGCTCTGCTTTGCTGATTCACCTCACTGGTACATGCTCTGCATAACTTCTCTGCTTTATCTGTCCCACTCCATTCAATACCCACATATGTCTGTCCCTTCCCCACTATAGATCTTATCTGATTTTTAGAGGTGCTAAACTGCAGAGACTGCTACAGTCCTAGCTCTGTGTTTGATCACCCAGCCATCTCCTTGTGAGACGACCCGCTTTTAATTTAGCCATATGCAGCTCCCACAATGCCCTTCACCTGATAGTTTAATGTGCCCTATATATTTAGAAGCTCTGTAAGGGGTGCACGCGTCTTCTTGTGCAAAGTGGCTTCGGAGATAAGTGGCAGTTATTTCAGAGGCATTTAGTCAGGGCAGGAGTCAGGTAACCAACACTTTGACCACTTACTCTCTTTTAACTATGTTTCTGTTAGCTCTCCCTTTTTCCTCTATAGTCCTCCACTTTCTAGTAACCCCTCAAATCCCTACACCTAGTAAGAAACTCTTCATCTCTCCCTCCATCCTCCTAATTCATCTCACCTCCTCCTCCAAATTATTCCTAAACATTCAATCCTGGATCTCCAAACATAGACAGCCACCTCATGCTCTCTCTTGCTCCCACCTACTAGCACTTTCTCTGCTCCTCCTCACTGCTGGAGATATCTCTCCAAATCCTGTTCCTCCTCGCCATATCCCCACAGTTACTTCTTCCTCCTATCCACGACCTTCCACAAACTGTCGTAACCCTTCTAACCTCATACCCATCCAACCAATCCCCACTCCCTTAGTTGCTCTAACAGGAGCTCTATGGAACGCTCGCTCTGTCTGCAACAAACTTTCCTTCATCCACGATCTTTTCATTACAAACAAACTTTCCTTGCTCGCCATCACTGAAACCTGGCTCACCCCCTCTGACACTGCCTCCCAAGCTGCACTTCCATATGGCGGATTCCACCTTTCCCACACCCCCCGCCCCAACGGCAAACAATCCCACTGCCACCCTCCGTTACACTTCCCTCTTTTGAGGTGCACTGTGTGCGCATCTATTCCCCCTCCAACCTCCAACTGGCCGTCGTTTACCGACCCCCAGGGCAAGCCACCACCTTCTTATACCACTCTACCACCTGGCTGCTTCACTTCCTCTCCACTGACATCCCCACTATTATAATGGGTGACTTCAACAGCCCCATTAACACTTCCCACTCGTCTGTCTCTAAGTTCCTATCTCTCACTTCCTCCTTCGGACTCACACAATGGTCTTCCACACCCACCCACAAAGATGGCCACACACTGGACCTTATCTTCGCCCGCCTCTGTTCCCTATCTAACCTCTCTAACTCACCTCTCCCTCTCTCTGATCACAGCCTACTTACATTCTCTTCTCTCTCCTCCCCGGGGCAACAATCCCCACTCCACAAACTTGCATACCCTCGCAGAAATCTCAAACACCTTGACTTACACTCACTCTCTGAATCCCTCCTCCCTCTTACAGACATAAATTCCTTACACGATGCAGACATTGCTGCTGCTTCATATAACACCACAATAGCTGCAGCTCTAAACTTGATCGCCCCTCTCACACACCACATCTCGCACATTCAACAGGCAACCCTGGCACACTAAACTTAATAAAGAACTGCGCCGGGCCTCCATGGTTGCGGAGCGGAGATGGAAAAGGTCTCACTCCATCGAGCACTTCATCGCATTCAAGCAATCCCTCACTAATTTCAAGTCCACACTCACTACAGCAAAACAAACCTACTTCTCATCTCTCATATCTCACAACCCTAAACAGCTATTTAACACTTTCAACTCTCTCCTTCATCCCCCAGCACCTCTTCCCTCTTCTCTCATCTCAGCCGACGACTTTGCCTCATTCTTCAAACAGAAGATTGACACCATCAGACAAAAACTTTTGCCTAAAGTCCACACAACCCCTCCTCATATCTATTCAACCCTCCTCCTCCAAACCCCACTTCTCCACCATTACAGAAGGTCAAGTCTCCTCTTTACTCTCCAAATCACACCTCACCACCTGCGAACTTGACCCAATCCCATCCCACCTTATCACTAACCTTACCACAATCTTCATCCCAACCCTAACCCACCTCTTCAATCTGTCACTAACAACCGGTGTCTTCCCCTCATGTTTCAAACATGCCGCAATCACACCCATCCTCAAAAAACCTTCCCTTGACCCTTCCTCTCTGACTAGCTACCGCCCCATATCACACCTCACCTTTGCCTCAAAACTACTAGAACGACATGTCCACCTTGAACTGTCCTCCCACCTCTCCTTCTGCTCCCTCTTCGACCGCCTGCAATCTGGCTTCCAACAGCATCACTCGACTGAAACTGCCCTGACCAAAGTCACCAACGACCTACTAAATGCCAAATCCAAGCGACACTACTCCATCCTCCTCCTTCTGGACCTGTCATCTGCCTTTGACACAGTGGACCATTCCCTCTTACTCCAGATTCTCTCATCTCTTGGCATCACGGACTTGGCTCTATCTTGGATCTCCTCATACTTAACAGACAGGACATTCAGCGTCTCCCACTCACGCACCACCTCCTCATCTCGCCCCCTATCTGTCGGTGTCCCCCAAGGTTCAGTTCTAGGACCTCTGCTCTTCTCCATCTACACCTTTGGCCTGGGACAGCTCATAGAGTCTCACGGTTTTCAGTATCACCTCTATGCTGACGACACACAGATCTACCTCTCTGGACCCGATATCTCCTCCCTACTAACCAAAATCCCACAATGTCTGTCCGCCATGTCATCCTTCTCCTTTGACAGATTTCTAAAACTCAACATGGATAAAACAGAGTTCATCATCTTTCCACCCTCTCATTCACATTCCCCATCTGACCTAGCCATCAACATCAATGGCTGTTCACTCTCCCCAGTCCCACAAGCTTGCTGCCTTGGATTAACCCTGGACTCTGATCTCTCCTTCAAGCCACATATCCAAGCCCTTTCCACTTCCTGCGGACTCCAACTCAAAAACATCTCCCGCATCCATGCATTCCTCAGCAAAGACTCTGCGAAAACACTAGTGCATGCCCTCATCATATCCCGCCTTGACTACTGCAACCTCCTGCTCCGTGGCCTCCCTTACAACACTCTTGCGCCTCTCCAATCTATCCTAAACACTGCTGCTCGACTAATTCACCTGTCCCCCCACTATTCCCCAGCCTCTCCTCTCTGTCAATCTCTTCACTGGCTCCCCATTGCCCAGAGAATCCAGTTCAAATGTCTAACCATGGCATACAAAGCCATCCACAACCTGTCTCCCCCATACATCTGTGACCTAGTCTCCCGGTACTTACCTGCACGCAACCTCCAATCCTCACAAGATCTCCTTCTCTACTCCCCTCCTATCTCCTCCTCCCACAATCGTATACAAGATTTCTCCCATGCATCCCCCCTACTCCTGAACCCTCTACCCAACACATCAGACTCTCGCTGACCGTGGAAACCTTCAAAAGAAACCTGAAGACCCACCTCTTCCGACAAGCCTACAACCTGCAGTAACCAACGCTGCACGACCAGCTCTACCCTCAACTAATGTATCCTCACCCATCCCTTCTAGAATGTGAGCCCTCGCGGGCAGGGTCCTCGCTCCTCCTGTACCAGTCGCTGACTCGTTTTGTTAAGATTATGTAAATGCTTTTATTATGTATATCCCTATCACATGTAAAGTGCCATGGAATAAATGGCGCTATAATAATAAATAATAATAATAATAATAACAATAATAAAAAGACAATATCAATGCCCCTTGGAAGAGTGCTGGAGATTACAATGGAATAAAAAGACAATATCAATGCCTCTTGCAAGAGCTGTGGAGTTCAGAGTGTTTTAAATTGACGGCTTTAATGCCCCTTGGAAGAGAAGTGGAGGTCACAGTAGCTTAATAAGACGGTTTTAATGCCACATGGAAAAGTGGTGGAGGTCGCAGTGGATTAAAAAGACAATATCAATGCCCCGAGGAAGAATGGTGGAGGTCGCAGTGGAATAAAAAGACAATATGAGTGCCCCTTGGAAGAGTGGTGGAGGTTACAGTGGAAAAAAAAGACAATATCAATGCCCCGTGGAAGAGACGTGTAGTTCACAGTAGCTTAACATGACGGTTTTAATGCCCCTTGGAAGAGTGGTGAAGGTCACAGTTGATTAAGAAGACAATATCAATGCCCCTTGGAAGAGTGGTTAAGGTCGCAGTGGAATAAAAAGGCAATATCAATGCCCCTTGGAAAAGTAGTGGACGTCGCAGTGGAATAAAAAAACAATATCAATGCCCCTTGGAAGAGTGGTGGAGGTAACAGTGGATTAAAAAGACAATATCAATGCCCCTTGGAAGAGCAATGGAAATAAGAGTAGTTAAACCAGACGATTTTAATGCCCATTGGAAGTGACGTGGAGGTCACAGTAGCTTAAAAAGACGTTTTTAATGCCCCTTGGAAAAGTGGTGGAGGTCGCAGTGGATTAAAAAGACAATATCAATGTCCCTTGGAAGAGTGGTGGAGGTGGCAGTGGAATAAAAAGACAATATCAATGCCCCTTGGAAGAGTGGTGGAGTTCAGAGTAGTTTAACCAGACAGTTTTAATGCCCCTTGGAAGAGACGTGGAGGTGACAGTAGCTTAACAAGACTGTTTTAATGCCCCTTGGTAGAGTGGTGGAGTTCGCAGTGGATTAAAAAGACAATATCAATGCCCCTTAGAAGAGAGGTAGAAGTCGCAGTGGAATAAAAAGACAATGTCAATGCCCCTTGGAAGAGTGGTGGAAGTTACAGTGTAATAAAAAGACAATATCAATGCCCCGTGGAATAGACATGGACGTGACAGTAGCTTAACAAGACGGCTTAAATGCTCTTTGGAAGAGTGGTGGAGGTTGCAGTGGATTAAAAAGACAATATCAATGCCCATTGGAAGAGTGGTAGAGGTCGCAGTGGAATAAAAAGACAAAATCAATGCCCCTTGGAAGAGTGGTGGAGGTTACAGTGGAATAAAAAGACAATATCAATGCCCCATGGAAAAGTTGTGGAGGTCACTGTAGCTTAACAAGGTGGTCTTAATGCCCCTTGGAAGAGTGGTGGAGGTCGTTGTGGATTAAATAGACAATGACAATGCCCCTTGGAAGAGTGTTGGAGGTTATAGTGGAATAAAAGACAATACCAGTGCTACTTGGAAGAGCTGTGCAGTTCAGAGTGGTTTAAATTGACGCTTTTTATGCCCCTTGGAAGACACGTGGAGGTCACAGTGGATTAAAAAGACAATATCAATGCCCCTTGGAAGAGTGGTGGAGGTCGCAGTGGATTAAAAAGACAATATCAATGCCCCTTGGAAGAGTGGTGGAGTTCGCAGTGGAATAAAAATACAATATCAATGTCCCGTGGAAGGGACATGGAGGTCACAGTAGCTTCACAAGATGGTTTTAATGCCCCTTGGAAGAGAGGTGGAGGTCGCAGTTGATTAAAAAGACAATATCAATGCCCCTTGGAAGAGTGGTGGAGGTCGCAGTGGAATAAAAAGACAATATCAATGCCGCTTGGAAGAGTGGTGGATGTTACAGTCGTATAAAAAGACAATATCAATGCCTCTTGTAAGAGCTGTGGAGTTCAGAGTGTTTAACCAGACGGTTTTAATGCCCCTTGAAAGAGACGAGGAGGTCACAGTAGCTTAACAAGACTGTTTTAATGCCCAGTGGAAGAGTGGTGGAGATCGTTGTGGACTAAAAAGACAATATCAATGCTCCTTGGAAGATTGGTGGAGGTTACAGTGGAATAAAAAGACAATATCAATGCCCCTTGGAAGAGTGGTGGAGGTTACAGTGGAATAAAAAGACAATATCAATGCCCTGTGTAAGAATCTTGGAGGTCACAGTAGCTTAACAAGACGGTTTTAATGACCCTTGGAAGAGTCGTGGACGTCGCAGAGGAATAAAAAGACAATATCAATGCACTTGGAAGGGTGCAGAAGGTTACAATGGAATAAAAAGACATTGCCAATGCCCCTTGGAAGAGCTGTGGAGCTCAGATCGGTTTAACCAGACGGTTTTAATGCCTCTTGGAAGAGACTTGGAGGTCACAGTAGCTTAACAAGATGGTTTTAATGCCCCTTGGAAGAGTGGTGGAGTTCGCAATGGAATAAAATGACAATATCAATGCCCCGTGGAAGGGACGTGGAGGTCACAGTAGCATAACAAGACGGTTTTAATGCCCATTGGAAGAGTGGTGGAGGTCGCAGTGGATAAAAAAGACAATATCAAAGCCCCTTGGAAGAGTGGTGGAGGTTGCAGTGGAAAACAGAGACAATATCAATGCCCCTTGGAAGAGTGGTGGAGGTTACAGTCGAAAAAAAAGACAATATCAGTGCCTCTTGGAAGAGCTGTGGAGTACAGAGTGGTTTTACCAGACGGTTTAATGCCCCTTGGAAGAGACGTGTGTAACATACCTGGCGGCGTCCTTGCATAGTGGTCCATCTCCCACTGTGCAAGAGCGCGCACTTGATCTCCAGTCCAGTCTGCTAGCCTGGCTTCCCTCCATGCTGTCTGCTTGCCTCTGTTTCTGCTGCTTAAGGGCGGCGCCCGACCACTTCCTGCTTCCTGTAGCTGCTGCAGGCACACCCCTTGTGAGTCCTCAGCCTATTGCTGTCTGTCACCTGGTATTTAACCCAGCTCCTCTCTGGAATCCATGCCTGAGCACTGTATTCTGTCAGTTGGCTTCCAGTCACTGATGTGCCAGGTCTTGTCTATGCTTCCTGCCTTGCAGTATCAGTTCCCGTGTCTGAACTGTGTCCTGTCTGAACTATCTTCTAGCCTGTTGTCTTCTGCCTATCCTGGAGGCTGTATTTCCAGGCCAGTGTGAACACGCTCCTAGCCTGTTCCTTCCGCCTTCTAGGGGCCGCATACCTAGACCCATTCCTGTATCTTGCCTGTTCCTGTCTGAACACGCTCCTAGCCTATTCGTTCCGCCTTCTAGGGGGCCGCATACTTAGACCCGCTCCTGTATCTTGCTGCTGTGTCTTTTCTCATCTGAATACTTTCCTAGCCTGTTACCTGTTTTTCTCTATGTCCGTACCTTCCCTTTTCCTGCAGAATCTGATCCCGTACCTAACTCCTTCTCGTTGTCCCTGTACTCCCTTTTGTGAGTTTAGAGTCCACTTGCTGCTTCATTGCAAGTATCTTGTGTGTACCTGGTTCTGCCTTTCCCTTCCAGTCTGTTCCGTGTGAACAGAGCCCTATCCCCTCTGCTCTGCCTTGCTCACCGCTCCGGCTGTTCTTGCCTGCTCTGCCTTGCTCGCTGCTCCGGCAGTCTCGCTTTGCTCTGACCCTTTGCTCGCTGCTCCGGCAGTCTCGCTCTGCTCTGACCCTTTGCTCGCTGCTCCGGCAGTCTCGCTCTGCTCTGACCTTTTGCTCGCTGCTCCGGCAGTCTCGCTCTGCTCTGACCCTTTGCTCACTGCTCCGGCAGTCTCGCTCTCCTCTGACCCTTTGCTCGCTGCTCCGGCAGTCTCGCTCTACTCTGACCCTTTGCTCGCTGCTCCGGCAGTCTCGCTCTGCTCTGACCCTTTGCTCGCTGCTCCCGCAGTCTCGCTCTGCTCTGACCCTTTGCTCGCTGCTTCGGCAGTCTCATCCTGCTCCTCTCTCGCTGCTTCAGCAGTCTCGTCCTGCTCCTCTCTCGCTCACCGCTCCAGGCGGCCTTGTCCTGCTCTTCTCTAGCTCACCGCTCCAGGCAGTCTCGTCTTGTTCTGCTCTTGCTCGCCGCTCTGGGCGGCCTCACTCTGCTGTTTGTCCACCGCATCTGCGGTCCTGTTCCTGAGTCCCAGTCTGTACTGGATCCTATCCACTCGGTGCTCCAACCTGTCGTACCTGCCAGTACCTCCCTGCCTGCATACCAGTCGTGCTTACCAGCATCCGCCAGTCTGCATACCAGCCGTGTCTGCCTATACCCAACAGTGTATGTGCCAGCCTAACCTGCATGTTCCTGTACTCCCCTGTGTGGGTCAACAGCCGTGTCCGGGGTCTGTCCTGGAGTAGCACCTGGTGCCTCTGCTCGGTTCCTGCTTGGTGCACTGGCGTCGTATGCCGTCGTGCGACCCTGGTCGGATCGGGTGGATACTTAGTTACGCCCCTCCAGGCATTCACTCTCCAGCACGGTCCAGTGGAATCACTACATATACACGCACACGCCACTCAGCCCAGGCGTGTGCATTACAACGTGGAGGTCACAGTAGCTTATCAAGACTGTTTTAATGCCCCTTGGATGAGTGGTGGAGGTCGCAGTGGATTAAAAAGACAATATCAATGCCCCTTAGATGAGTGGTGGAGGTCGCAGTGGAATAAAAAGACAATATCAATTCCCCTTGGAAGAGATGTGGAGGACGCAGTGGAATAAAAAGACAATATCAATGCCTCGTGGAAGAGACTTGGAGGTCACAGTAGCTTAACAAGATGGTTTTAATGCCCCTTGGAAGAGAGGTGGAGGTCGCAGTGGAATAAAAAGACAATATCAATGCCCCTTGGAAGAGTGGTGGAGGTTACAGTGGAATAAAAAGATAATATCAATGGCCCTTGGAAGAATGGTCGAGGTCGTAGTGGAATAAAAATACAATATTAATGCCCCATGGTAGAATGGTGGAGGTCGCAGTAAAATAAAAAGACAATATCAATGCCCCTTGGAAGAGTGGTGGAGGTTACAGTGGAATAAAAAGACAATATCAATGCACCTTGGCAGTGCTGTGGAGTTCACAGTGGTTTAACCAGAAGGTTTTAAGGCACCGTGGAATAGACGTGGAGGTCACAGTAGCTAAACAAGACAGTTTTAATGATTCTTGGAAGAGAGATGGAGGTCGCAGTGGATAAAAAAGACAAAATCAATGCCCCTTGGAAGAGTGGTGGAGGTTACAGTGGAAAAAAAAGACAATATCAATGCCTCTGGCAAGAGCTGTGGAGTTCAGAGTGGTTTAAATTGACGGTTTTAATGCCCCTTGAAAGAGACGTGGAGGTCACAGTAGCTTAACAAGACGGTTTTAATGCCCCTTGGAAGAGTGGTGGAGGTTACAGTCGAATAAAAAGACAATATAAATGCCCCTTGGAAGAGTGGTGGAGTTCAGAGTGGTTTAACCAGAAGGTTTTAATGCCCCTTGGAAGAGACGTGGAGGTCACAGTAGCTTAACAAGACTGTTTTAATTCTCCTTGGAAGAGTGGTGGAGGTCGCAGTGGATTAAAAAGACAATATCAATACCCCTTAGACGAGAGGTGGATGTCGCAGTGGAATAAAAAGACAATGTCAATGCCACTTGGAAGAGTGGTGGAGGTTACAGTGGAATAAAAAGACAATATCAATGCCCCGTGGAATAGACATGGACGTGACAGTAGCTTAACAAGACGGCTTTAATGCCTCTTGGAAGAGTGGTGGAGGTCGCAGTGGAATAAATAGACAATGTCAATGCCCCTTGGAAGAGTGGTGGAGGTTAGAGTGGAAAAAAAAGACAATACCAGTGCTCCTTGGAAGAGCTGTGGAGTTCAGAGTTGTTTAAATTCACGGTTTTAATGCCCCTTGTAAGAGACGTGGAGGTCACAGTGGATTAAAAAGACAATATCAATGCCCCTTGGAAGAGTTGTGGAGGTCGCAGTGGATTAAAAAGAAAATATCAATGCCCTTTGGAAGAGTGGCGGAGGTCGCAGTGGAATAAAAAGACAATATCAATGCCCCTTGGACAGTGGTGGAGGTCGCAGTGGAATAACCTCACTGGTACATAGTCTGCATAACTTCTCTGCTTGCTGTGTCTGCTGTAATCTAATGCTCTGCTTTGCTGATTCACCTCACTGGTACTTGCTCTGCATAACTTCTCTGCTTGCTGTGTCTGCTGTAATCTAATGCTCTGCTTTGCTGATTCACCTCACTGGTACATGCTCTGCATAACTTCTCTGCTTGCTGTGTCTGCTGTAATCGAATGCTCTGCTTTGCTGATTCACCTCACTGGTACATGTTAGCTCTCACTTTTTCCTCTATCGTCCTCCACTTTCTAGTAACCACTTAAATCCCTACACCTAGTAAGAAACTATTCATCTCTCCCTCCATCCTCCCCATTCATCTCACCTCCTCCTCCAAATTATTCCTAAACATTCAATCCTGGAACTCCAAACACAGACAGCCACCTCATGCTCTCTCTTGCTCCCACCTGCTAACACTTTCTCTGCTCCTCCTCACTGCTGGAGATATCTCTCCAAATCCTGGTCCTCCTCGCCATATCCTAACAGTTACTTCTTCCTCCTATCCACGACCTTCCACAAACTGTCGCAACCCTTCTAACCTCATACCCATCCAACCAATCCCCACTCCCTTAGTTGCTCTAACAGGAGCTCTATGGAACGCTCGCTCTGTCTGCAACAAACTTTCCTTCATCCACGATCTTTTCATTACAAACAAACTTTCCTTCCTCGCCATCACTGAAACCTGGCTCACCCCCTCTGACACAGCCTCCCCAGCTGCACTTTCATATGGCGGATTCCACCTTTCCCGCACCCCCCGCCCCAACGGCAAACATGGCGGAGGCGGAGATTTTCTCCTATCAGAACATTGCGCTTTCACCCAAATCCCACTGCCACCCTCCATTACACTCCCTTCTTTTGAGGTGCACTGTGTGCGCATCTATTCCCCCTCCAACCTCCAACTGGCCGTCGTTTACCGACCCCCAGGGCAAGCCTCCACCTTCGTAGACCACTTCACCACCTGGCTGCTTCACTTCCTCTCCACTGACATCCCCACTATCATAATGGGTGACTTCAACATCCCCATTAACACTTCCCACTCGTCTGTCTCTAAGTTCCTATCTCTCACTTCCTCCTTCGGACTCACTCAATGGTCTTCCACACCCACCCACAAAGATAGCCACACACTGGACCTCATCTTCACTCGCCTCTGTTCCCTATCTAACCTCTCCAACTCACCTCTCCCTCTCTCTGATCACAGCCTACTTGCATTCTCTTCTCTCTCCTCCCTGGGGCAACAATTCCCACTCCACAAATTTGCATACCCTCGCAGAAATCTCAAACACCTTGACTTACACTCACTCTCTGAATCCCTCCTCCCTCTTACAGACATAAATTCCTTACATGATGCAGATGTTGCTGCTGCTTCATACAACACCACAATAGCTGCAGCTCTAGACTCGATCGCCCCTCTCACACACACCACATCTCGAACATTCAACAGGCAACCTTGGCACACTAAACTTACTAAAGAATTGCGCCGGGCCCCCAGGGTTGCGGAGCGGAGATGGAAAAGGTCTCACTCCATCGAGCACTTCATCGCATTCAAGCAATCCCTCACTAATTTCAAGTCCGCACTCACTACAGCAAAACAAACCTACTTCTCATCTCTCATATACTCCCTATCTCACAACCCTAAACAGCTATTTAACACTTTCAACTCTCTCCTTCTTCCCCCAGCACCTCCTCCCTCTTCTCTCATCTCAGCCGACGACTTTACCTTATTCTTCAAACAGAAGATTGACACCATCAGACAAAACTTTTGCCTAAAGTCCACACAACCCCTCCTCATATCTATTCAACCCTCCTCCTCCAAACCCCACTTCTCCACCATTACAGAAGGTCAAGTCTTCTCTTTACTCTCCAAATCACACCTCACTACCTGCGAACTTGACCCAATCCCATCCCACCTCATCACTAACCTTACCACAGTCTTCATCCCAACCCTAACTCACCTCTTCAATCTGTCACTAACAACCGGTGTCTTCCCCTCATGTTTTAAACATGCTGCAATCGCACCCATCCTCAAAAGCCCTCCCTTGACCCTTCCTCTCTGACTAGCTACCATCCCATATCACTCCTCCCCTTTGCCTCAAAACTACTAGATCAACATGTCCACCTTGAACTGTCCTCCCAGCTCTCCTCCTGCTCCCTGTTCGACCGCCTGCAATCTGGATTCCGACCGCATCACTCGACTGAAACTGCCCTGACGAAAGTCACCAACGACCTACTAAATGCCAAATCCAAGCGACAGTACTCCATCCTCCTCCTTCTGGACCTGTCATCTGCCTTTGACACAGTGGACCATTCCCTCTTACTCCAGATTCTCTCATCTCTTGGCATCACGGACTTGGCTCTATCTTGGATCTCTTCATACTTAACAGACAGGACATTCAGCGTCTCCAACTCACGCACCACCTCCTCATCTCGCCCCCTATCTGTCGGTGTCCCCCAAGGTTCAGTTCTAGGACCTCTGCTCTTCTCCATCCACACCTTTGGCCTGGGACAGCTCATAGAGCCTCACAGTTTTCAGTATCACCTCTATGCTGACGACACACAGAGCTCCCTCTCTGGACCCGATATCTCGTCCCTACTAACAAAAATGCCACAATGTCTGTCCGCCATGTCATCCTTCTTCTGTGACAGAATTCTAAAACTCAACATGGATAAAACAGAGTTCATCATCTTTCCACCCTCTTATTCACATCTCCCATCTGACCTAGCCATCAACGTCAATGGCTGTTCACTCTCCCCAGTCCCACAAGCTCGCTGCCTTGGAGTAACCCTGGACTCTGATCTCTCCTTCAAGCCACATATCCAAGCCCTTTCCACTTCCTGCCGACTCCAACTCAAAAACATCTCCCGGATCCGTGTATTCCTCAGCAAAGACTCTGCAAAAACACTAGTGCATGCCCTCATCATATCCCGCCTCGACTACTGCAACCTCCTGCTCCGTGGCCTCAATTACAACACTCTTGCACTTCTCCAATCTATCCTAAACTCTGCTGCTCGACTAATTCACCTGTCCCCCCGCTATTCCCCGGCCTCTCTTCTCTGTCAATCTCTTCACTGGCTCCCCATTGCCCAGAGAATCCAGTTCAAAACTCTAACCATGGCATACAAAGCCATCCACAACCTGTCTCCCACATACATCTGTGACCTAGTCTCCCGGTACTTACCTGCAGGCAACCTCCGATCCTCACAAGATCTCCTTCTCTACTCCCCTCTTATCTCCTCCTCCCACCATCGTATACAAGATTTCTCCCGTGCATCCCCCCTACTCTGGAACTCTCTACCCCAACACATCAGACTCTCGCCGACCGTGGAAACCTTCGAAAGAAACCTGAAGACCCACCTCTTCCGTCAAGCCTACAACCTGCAGTAAGCACCGCTGCACAACCAGCTCTACCCTCACCTAATGTATCCTCACCCATCCCTTCTAGAATGTGAGCCCTCGCGAGCAGGGTCCTCGCTCCTCCTGTACCAGTTGCTGACTCGTTTTGTTAAGATTATGTAAATGCTTTAGTTATATATATCCCTATCACATGTAAAGCGCCATGGAATAAATGGCGCTATAAAAATAATAAATAATAATAATAATAATAAAAAGACAATATCAATTCCCATAGGAAAAGTGGTAGAGATTACAGTGGAATAAAAAGACAATATCAATGCCCCTTGGAAGAGGTGTGGAGCTCAGAATGGTTTAACCAGACGGTTTTATTGCCCCATGGAAGAAACGTGGAGGTCACAGTTGATTAATAAGATGGTTTTAATGCCCCTTGGAAAAGTGGTGAAGGTCAGAGTGGATAAAAAAGACAACATCAATGCCCCGTGGAAGACACGTGGAGGTCACAGTAGCTTAGCAAGACAGTTTTAATGCCCCTTGGAAAAGTGGTGGAGGTCGCAGTGGAATAAAAAGTCAATATCAATGCCCCTTGAAAGAGTGGTGCAGGTTACAGTGAAATAAAAAGACAATATCAATGCCTCTTGAAAGAGCTATGGAGTTCAGAGTCGTTTAACCAGATGGTTTAATTACCCCTTGGAAGAGTGGTGAAGGTCGCAGTGCATTAAAAAGACAATTTCAATACCCCTTGGAAGAATGGTGGAGGTTACAGTGGAATAAAAAGACAATATCAATGCCCCTTGGAAGATCTGTGGAGTTCAGATTGGTTTAACCATACGGTTTTAATGCCCCTTGGAAGAGACGTGGAGGTCACAGTAGCTTAACAAGACGGTTTTAATGCCACATGAAAGAGTGGTGGAGGTTGCAGTGGAATAAAAAGACAATATCAATGCCCCGTGGATGAGACGTTGAGGTCACAGTAGCTTAACAAGATGGTTTTAATTCCCTTTGGAAGAGTGGTGGAGGTCTCAGTGGATTAAAAAGACAATATCAATGCCCTTTGGAAGAGTGGTGGAGGTCACAGTGCAATAAAAATACAATATCAATGCACCTTGGTAGAGTGGTGGAGGTTACAGTGGAATTTAAAGAAAACATCAATGCCCCATGGAAGAGATGTGGAGGTCACTGTAGCTTAACAAGACAGTTTTAATGCCGCTTGTAAGAATGGTGGAGGTCGCAGTGGAATAAAAAGACAATGTCAATGCCCCTTGGAAGAGTGGTGGAGGTTAGAGTAGAATAAAAAGACAATACCAATACCCCTTGGAAGAGCTGTGGAGTGCAGAGTGGTTTAACCAGACGGTTTTAATGCCCATTGGAAGTGACGTGGAGGTCACAGTAGCTTAAAAAGACGTTTTTAATGCCCCTTGGAAAAGTGGTGGAGGTCGCAGAGGATTAAAAAGGCAATATCAATGCCCCTTGGAAGAGTGGTGGAGGTGGCAGTGGAATAAAAAGACAATATCAATGCCCCTTGGAAGAATGATGGAGGTCGCAGTGGAATAAAAAGACAATGTCAATGCCCCTTGGAAGAGTGGTGGAGGTTAAAGTGGAATAAAAAGACAATACCAATGCCCCTTGGAAGAGCTGTGGAGTTCAGAGTGGTTTAACCAGATGGTTTTATTGCCCCTTGGAAGAGACGTGGAGGTCACAGTAGATTAACAAGACGGTTATAATGCCCATTGGAAAAGTGGTGGAAGTCACAGTGGATTAAAAAGACAATATCAATGCCCCATGGAAGACAAGTGGAGGTCACAGTAGCTTAACAAGACAGTTTTAATGCCCCTTGGAAGAGTGGTGGAGGTCGCAGTGGAATAAAAAGACAATGTCAATGCCCCTTGAAAGAGTGGTGGAGGTTACAGTGAAATAAAAAGACAATATCAATGCCTCTTGAAAGGGCTATGGAGTTCAGAGTGGTTTAACCAGATGGTTTTAATGCCCCTTGGAAGAGTGGTGGAGGTCGCAGTGCATTAAAAAGACAATATCAATACCCCTTCGAAGAATGGTGGAGGTTACAGTGGAATAAAAAGACAATATCAATGCCTCTTTGAAGAGCTGTGGAGTTCAGAGTGGTTTAACCAGACGGTTTTAATGCCCCTTGGAAGAGATGTGGAGGTCACAGTAGCTTAACAAGACTGTTTTAATGCCTCTTGGAAGAGTGGTGGAGGTCGCAGTGGATTAAAAAGACAATATCAATGCCCCTTAGAAGAGAGGTGGAAGTAGCAGTGGAATAAAAAGACAATATCAATACCACTTGGAAGAGTGGTGGAGGATACAGTTGAATAAAAAGACAATATCAATGCCACTTGGAAGAGTGGTGATAGTCCCAGTGGAATAAAAAGACAATATCAATGAGCCTTGGAAGAGTGGTGGAGGTTACAGTGGAATAAAAAGACAATATCAATGCCCCGTGAAAGAGACGTGGATTTCACAGTACCTTAACACGACTGTTTTAATGACCCATGGAGGAGAGGTGGAAGTTGCAGTGGAATAAAAATACAATATCAATGCCCCTTGGAAGAGTTGTGGAGGTTACTGTAGCTTAACAAGATGGTCTTAATGCCCCTTGGAAGAGTGGTGGAGGTTAGAGTGGAATAAAAAGACAATACCAGTGCTCCTTGGAAGAGTTGTGGTGTTCAGAGTGGTTTAAATTGACGGTTTTAATGCCCCTTGGAAGAGACGTGGAGGTGACAGTGGATTAAAAAGACAATATCAATGCTCCTTGGAAGAGTGGTGGAGGTCGCAGTGGATTAAAAAGACAATATCAATGCCCCTTGGAAGAGTGGTGGAGGTCGCAGTGGAATAAAAAGACAATATCAATGCCGCTTGGAAGAGTGGTGGATGTTACAGTCGAATAAAAAGACAATATCAATGCCTCTTGTAAGAGCTGTGGAGTTCAGAGTGTTTAACTAGATGGTTTTAATGCCCCTTGGAAGAGACGAGGAGGTCACAGTAGCATAACAAGACTGTTTTAATGCCCCTTGGAAGAGTGGTGGAGATCGTTGTGGATTTAAAAGACAATATCAATGCCCCTTAGAAGAGTGGTGGAGGTCGCAGTGGAATAAAATGACAATATCAATGCCCCTTGGAAGATTGGTGGAAGTTACAGTGGAATAAAAAGACAATATCAATGCCTCTTGGAAGAGTGGTGGAGGTTACAGTGGAATAAAAAGACAATATCAATGCCCTGTGTAAGAAACTTCGATGTCACAGTCGCTTAACAAGACGGTTTTAATGCCCCTTGGAAGAGTGGTGGAGGACGCCGTGGATTAAAAAGACAATATCAATGCCCCTTAGAAGAGAGGTGGAAGTCGCAGTGGAATAAAAAGACAATGTCAATGCCACTTGGAAGAGTGGTGGAGCTTACAGTGGAATAAAAAGACAATATCAATGCACCGTGGAATAGACATGGATGTGACAGTAGCTTAACAAGACCGCTTTATTGCCCCTTGGAAGAGTGGTGGAGGTTGCAGTGGATTAAAAAGACAATATCAATGCCCGTTGGAAGAGTGGTAGAGGTCGCAGTGGAATAAAAAGACAATATCAATGCCCCTTGGAAGAGCTCTCGAGTTCACAGTGGTTTAACCAGAAGTTTTTAAGGCACCGTGGAATAGACGTGGAGGTCACAGTAGCTAAACAAGAGAGTTTTAATGCTTCTTGGAAGAGAGATGGAGGTCGCTGTGGATTAAAAAGACAAAATCAATGCCCCTTGGAAGAGTGGTGGAGGTTACATTGGAATAAAAAGACAATATCAATGCCTCTTGCAAGAGCTGTGGAGTTCACAGTGGTTTAAATTGACGGTTTTAATGACCCCTTGGAAGAGACATGGAGGTCACAGTAGCTTAAAAAGACGGTTATAATGCCCCTTGGAAGAGTGGTGGAGGTCGCAGTGGATTAAAAAGACATTATAAATGCCCCTTGGAAGAGTGGTGGAGGTCGCAGTGGAATAAAAAGAAAATATCATTGCCCCTTAGAAGAGTGGTGGAGGTTACAGTGGAAAAAAAAGACAATATCAATGTTCCTTGGAAGAAGGGTGAAGGTCGCAGTGGAATAAAAAGACAATATCAATGCCCCTTGGAAGGGACATGGAGGTCACAGTAGCTTAACAAGACGGTTTTGATGCCCCTTGGAAGAGTGGTGGAGGTCGCAGTGGATTAAAAAGACTATCAAATCCCCTTGGAAGAGTGGTGGAGGTCGCAGTGGAAAAAAAAGACAATATAAATGCCCCTTGGATGAGTGGTGGAGGTTACAGTTGAATAAAAAGACAATATCATTGCCTCTTGGAAGAGCTGTGGAGTTCAAAGTGGTTTAACCATGCGGTTTTAATGCCACTTGGAAGAGATGTGGAGGTCTCAGTGTAATAAAAAAACAATATTAATACCCCTTGGAAGAGTGGTGGAGGTCGCAGTAAAATAAAAAGACAAAATCAATGCCCCTTGGAAGAGTGGTGGAGGTTACAGTGGAATAAAAAGACAATATCAATGCCTCTTGCAAGAGTTGTGGATTTCACAGTGGTTTAAATTGACGGTTTTAATGCCCCTTGGAAGAGACATGGAGGTCACATTAGCTTAAAAATACGGTTATAATGCCCCTTGGAAGAGTGGTGGAGGTCGCAGTGGATTAAAAAGACATTATAAATGCCCCTTGGAAGAGTGGTGGAGGTCGCAGTGGAATAAAAAGAAAATATCATTGCCCCTTGGAAGAGTGGTAGAGGATACAGTGGAATAAAAAGACAATATCAATGCCCCGTGGAATAGCCATGGACGTTACAGTAGCTAAACAAGATGCTTTCAATGCACCTTGGAAGAGTGGTGTTGGTTAGAGTGGAATAAAAAGACAATATCAATGCCCCTTGGAAGAGCTGTGGAGTTCAGAGTGGTTTAACCAGATGGTTTTATTGCCCCTTGGAAGAGACGTGGAGGTCACAGTAGATTAACAAGACGGTTTTAATGCCCCTTGGAATAGTGGTGGAGGTCACAATGGATTAAAAAGACAATATCAATGCCCCGTGGAAGACACGTGGAGGTCACAGTAGCTTAACAAGACAGTTTTAATGCCCCTTGGAAGTGTGGTGGAGGTCGCAGTGGAATAAAAAAACAATATCAATGCCCCTTGAAAGAGTGTTGGAGGTTACAGTGAAATAAAAAGACAATATCAATGCCTCTTGAAAGAGCTATGGAGTTCAGAGTGCTTTAACCAGATGGTTTTAATGCCCCTTGGAAAAGTGGGGGAGGTCACATTGCATTAAAAAGACAATATCAATACCCCTTGGAAGAATTGTGGAGGTTACAGTGGAATAAATAGACAATATCAATGCCCCTTGGAAGAGCTGTGGAGTTCAGAGTGGTTTAACCAGACGGTTTTAATGCCCCTTGGAAGAGATGTGGAGGTCACAGTAGCTTAACAAGACTGTTTTAATGCCTCTTGGAAGAGTGGTGGAGGACGAAGTGGATTAATAAGACAATATCAATGCCCCTTAAAAGAGAGGTGGAAGTCGTAGTGGAATAAAAAGACAATATCAATACCACTTGGAAGAGTGGTGGAGGATACAGTGGAATATAAAGACAATATCAATGCCCCGTGCAATAGACATGGACGTTACAGTAGCTAAACAAGATGTTTTTAATGCACCTTGGGAGAGTGGTGGAAGTCGTAGTGGAATAAAAATACAATATCAATGCCCCTTGAAAGAGTACTGTAGGTTACAGTGGAGTAAAAAGACAATATCAATGCCTCTTGCAAGAGCTGTGGAGTTCAGAGTGGTTTAAATTGACGGTTTTAATGCACCTAGGAAGATACGTGGAGGTCACAGTGGAATAAAAAGTCAATAACAATGTCCCATGGAATAGTGGTGGAGGTTACAGTGGAATAAAAAGACAACATCAATGCCCCGTGAAAGAGACGTGGAAGTCACAGTAGCTTAACAAGACGGTTTTAATTCCCTTGGAAGAGAGGTGGAAGTTGCAGTGGAATAAAAATACAATATCAATGCCCCTTGGAAGAGTGCTGGAGGTTACATTGGAATAAAAAGACAATATCAATGCCCCTTCCAAGAGCTGTGGAGTTCAGAGTGGTTTAAATTGTCGGTTTTAATGACCCTTGGAAGGGACGTGGAGGTGACAGTAGCTTAACAAGACGGTTTTAATGCCCCTTGGAAGAGTGGTGGAGGTCGCAGTGGATTAAAAAGACAATATGAATGCCCCTTGGAAGAGTGGTGGAGGTCGCAGTGGAATAAAAAGACAATATCAATGTCCCTTGGAAGAGTGGTGGAGGTCGCAGTGAATTAAAAAGACAATATCAATGCCCCTTAGAAGAGTGGTGGAGGTCGCAGTGGAATAAAAAGACAATATCAATGCCTCTTGGAAGGGACATGGAGGTCACAGTAGCTTAACAAGACGGTTTTGATGCCCCTTGCAAGAGTGGTGGAGGTCGCAGTGGATTAAAAAGACTATCAAATCCCCTTGGAAGACTGGTGGAGGTCGCAGTGGAAAAAAAAGACAATATCAATGCCCCTTGGATGAGTGGTGGAGGTTACAGTTGAATAAAAAGACAATATCATTGCCTCTTGGAAGAGCTGTGGAGTTCAAAGTGGTTTAACCATGCGGTTTTAATGCCACTTGGAAGAGATGTGGAGGTCACAGTGTAATAAAAAAACAATATTAATACCCCTTGGAAGAGTGGTGGAGGTCGCAGTAAAATAAAAAGACAATATCAATGCCCCTGGGAAGAGTGGTGGAGGTTAGAGTGGAATAAAAAGACAATATCAATGCCCCTTGGAAGAGCTGTGGAGTTCACAGTGGTTTAACGAGAAAGTTTTAATGCACCGTGGAATAGACGTGGAGGTCACAGTAGCTAAACAAGACTGTTTCAATGCTTCTTGGAAGAGTGATGGAGGTCGCAGTGGATTAAAAAGACAATATCAATGCCCCTTGGAAGAGTGGTGGAGGTTACAGTGGAATAAAAAGACAATATCAATGACCTGTGTAAGAAACTTGGAGGTCACGGTAGCTTAAAAAGACGGTTTTAATGCACCTTGGAAGAGTCGTGGACGTTGCAGAGGAATAAAAGGACAATATCAATGCACTTGGAAGAGTGCAGAAGGTTACAATGAAATAAAAAGACATTGTCAATGCCCCTTGGAAGAGCTGTGGATCTCAGAGCGGCTTAACAAGACAGTTTTAATGCCCCTTGGAAGAGACTTGGAGGTCACAGTAGCTTAACAAGATGGTTTTAATGCACCTTGGAAGAGTGGTGGAGGTCACAGTGGAATAAAAATGCAATATCAATGCCCCTTGAAAGAGTGGTGGAAGTTACAGTGAAATAAAAAGACAATATCAATGCCCCTTGGAAGAGCTGTGGAGTACAGAGTGTTTTAACCAAACGGTTTTAGTGCCCCTTGGAAGAGATGTGGAGGTTTCCGTAGCTTAACAAGACGGTTTTAATGCCCCTTGGAAGAGTGGTGGAGGCCGCAGTGGATTAAAAAGACAATATCAATGAACCTTGGAAGAGTGGTGGAGGTCGAAGTGGAATAAAAAGACAATATCAATGCCCCTTGGAAGAGTGGTGGAGGTTAGAGTGAAATAAAAATACAATATCAATGCCCCTTGGAAGAGTGGTGGAGGTTAGAGTGAAATAAAAATACAATATCAATGCCTCTTGGAAGAGTGGTGGAGGTTACAGTGGAACAAAAAGACATTATCAATGCCCCGTGGAAGAGACGTGGACATCACAGCAGCTTAACAAGACGGTTTTAATGCCCCTTGGCAGAGTGGTGGATGTCGCAGTGGAATAAAAAGACAGTAACAATGCCCTGTGGAAGAGACGTGGAGGTCACAGTAGCTTAACAAGACGGTTTTAATGCCCCTTGGAAGATTGGTCGAGGTCGCAGTGGATTAAATAGACATTATCGATGCCCCTTGAAAGAGTGGTGGAGTTCGCAGTGGAATAAAAGACAATATCAATGCCCCTTGGAAAAGTGGTGGAGGTCGCAGTGGAATAACCTCACTGGTACATGCTCTGCATAACTTCTCTGCTTGCTGTGTCTGCTGTAATCTAATGCTCTGCTTTGCTGATTCACCTCACTGGTACATGCTCTGCATGACTTCTCTGCTTGCTGTGTCTGCTGTAATCTAATGCTCTGCTTTGCTGATTCACCTCACTGGTACATGCTCTGCATAAATTCTCTGCTTGCTGTGTCTGCTGTAATCTAATGCTCTGCTTTGCTGATTCACCTCACTGGTACATGCTCTGCATAACTTCTCTGCTTTATCTGTCCCACTCCATTCAATACCCACATATGTCTGTCCCTTCCCCACTATAGCTCTTATCTGATTTTTAGAGGTGCTAAACTGCAGAGACTAGAGTCCAAGCTCTGTGTTTGATCACCCAGGCATCTCCTGGTGAGACGACCAGCTGCTAATTTAGCCATATGCAGCTCCCACAATGCCCTTCACCTGATAGTTTAATGTGCCCTATATATTTAGAAGCTCTGTAAGGGGTGCACTTGTGCTGGGGTGTGCACGCGTCTTCTTGTGCAAAGTGGCTTCGGAGATAAGTGGCAGTTATTTCAGAGGCAGTTAGTCAGGGCAGGAGTCAGGAACCCAACACTTTGACCACTTACTCTCTTTTAACTATGTTTCTGTTAGCTCTCACTTTTTCCTCTATAGTCCTTCACTTTCTAGTAACCACTCAAATCCCTACACCTAGTAAGAAACTCTTCATCTCTCCCTCCATCCTCCCCATTCATCTCACCTCCTCCTCCTAATTATTCCTAAACATTCAATCCTGGATCTCCAAACACAGACAACCACATCATGCTCTCTCTTGCTCCCACCTGCTAACACTTTCTCTGCTCCTCCTCACTGCTGGAGATATCTCTCCAAATCCTGGTCCTCCTCGCCATATCCCCACAATTACTTCTTCCTCCTATCCACGACCTTCCACAAACTGTCGCAACCCTTCTAACCTCATACCCATCCAACCAATCCCCACTCCCTTAGTTGCTCTAACAGGAGCTCTATGGAACGCTCGCTCTGTCTATAACAAACTTTCATTCATCCACGATCTTTTCATTACAAACAAACTTTCCTTCCTCGCCATCACTGAAACCTGGCTCACCCCCTCTGACACAGCCTCCCCAGCTGCACTTTCATATGGCGGATTCCACCTTTCCCACACCCCCCACCCCAACGGCAAACATGGCGGAGGAGTAGGTTTTCTCCTATCAGAACACTGCACTTTCATCCAAATCCCACAGCCACCCTCCGTTACACTCCCCTCTTTTGAGGTGCACTGTGTGCGCATCTATTCCCCCTCCAACTGGCCGTCATTTACCGACCCCCAGGGCAAGCCACCACCTTCTTAGACCACTTCACCACCTGGCTGCTTCACTTCCTCTCCACTGACATCCCCACTATCATAATGGGTGACTTCAACATCCCCATTAACGCTTCCCACTCGTCTGTCTCTAAGTTCCTATCTCTCACTTCCTCCTTCGGACTCACTCAATGGTCTTCCACACCCACCCACAAAGATGGCCACACACTGGACCTCATCTTCACCCGCATCTGTTCCCTAGCTAACCTCTCTAACTCACCTCTCCCTCTCTCTGATCACAGCCTACTTACATTCTCTTCTCTCTCCTCCCCGGGGCAACAATCCCCACTCCACAAACTAGCATACCCTCGCAGAAATCTCAAACACCTTGACTTACACTCACTCTCTGAATCCCTCCTCCCTCTTAGAGACATAAATTCCTTGCACGATGCAGACGTTGCTGCTGCTTCATATAACACCACAATAGCTGCAGCTCTAGACTCGATCGCCCCTCTCACACACACCACATCTCGCACATTCAACAGGCAACCCTGGCACACTAAACTTACTAAAGAACTGCGCCGGGCCTCCAGGGTTACGGAGCGGAGATGGAAAAGGTCTCACTCCATCGAGCACTTCATCGCATTCAAGCAATCCCTCACTAATTTCAAGTCCGCACTCACTACAGCAAAACAAACCTACTTCTCATCTCTCATATCCTCCCTATCTCACAACCCTAAACAGCTATTTAACACTTTCAAGTCTCTCCTTCGTCCCCCAGCACCTCCTCCCTCTTCTCTCATCTCAGCCGATGACTTTGCCTCATTCTACAAACAGAAGATTGACACCATCAGACAAAACTTTAGCCTAAACTCCACACAACGCCTCATCATATCTATTCAACCCTCCTCCTCCAAACCCCACTTCTCCTCCATTACAGAAGGTCAAGTCTCCTCTTTACTCTCCAAATCACACCTCACCACCTGCGAACTTGACCCAATCCCATCCCACCTCATCACTAACCTTACCACAGTCTTCATCCCAACCCTAACCCACCTCTTCAATCTGTCACTAACAACCGGTGTCTTCCCCTCATGTTTCAAACATGCCGCAATCACACCCATCCTCAAAAAGCCCTCCCTTGACCCTTCCTCTCTGACCAGCTACCGCCCCATATCACTCCTCCCCTTTGCCTCAAAACTACTAGAACAACATGTCCACCTTGAAATGTCCTCCCACCTCTCCTCCTGCTCCCTCTTCGACCGCCTGCAATCTGGCTTCCGACCGCATAACTCGACTGAAACTGCCCTGACCAAAGTCACCAACGACTTACTAAATGCCAAATCCAAGCGACACTACTCCATCATCCTCCTTCTGGACCTGTCATCTGCCTTTGACACAGTGGACCATTCCCTCTTACTCCAGATTCTCTCATCTCTTGGCATCACGGACTTGGCTCTATCTTGGATCTCCTCATACTTAACAGACAGGACATTCAGCGTCTCCCACTCACGCACCACCTCCTCATCTCGCCCCCTATCTGTCGGTGTCCCCCAAGGTTCAGTTCTAGGACCTCTGCTCTTCTCCATCTACACCTTTGGCCTGGGACAGCTCATAGAGTCTCACGGTTTTCAGTATCACCTCTATGCTGACGACACACAGATCTACCTCTCTGGACCCGATATCTCCTCCCTACTAACCAAAATCCCAAAATATCTGTTCGCCATGTGATCCTTCTTCTCTGACAGATTTCTAAAACTCAACATGGATAAAACAGAGTTCATCATCTTTCCACCCTCTCATTCACATCTCCCATCTGACCTAGCCATCAACGTCAATGGCTGTTCACTCTCCCCAGTCCCACAAGCTCGATGCCTTGGAGTAACCCTGGACTCTGATCTCTCCTTCAAGCCACATATCCAAGCCCTTTCCACTTCCTGCTGACTCCAACTCAAAAACATCTCCCGGATCCGTGCATTCCTCAGCAAAGACTCTGCAAAAACACTAGTGCATGCCCTCATCATATCCCGCCTCGACTACTGCAACCTCCTGCTCCGTGGCCTCCCTTACAACACTCTTGCGCCTCTCCAATCTATCCTAAACTCTGCTGCTCGACTAATTCACCTGTGCCCCCGCTATTCCCCAGCCTCTCCTCTCTGTCAATCTCTTAACTGGCTCCCCATTGCCCAGAGAATCCAGTTCAAAACTCTAACCATGGCATACAAAGCCATCCACAACCTGTCTGCCCCATACATCTGTGACCTAGTCTCCCGGTACTTACCTGCACGCAACCTCCGATCCTCACAAGATCTCTTTCTCTACTCCCCATTTATCTGCTCCTCCCACAATCTGGAACTCTCTACCCCAACACATCAGAATCTCGCCGACCGTGGAAACCTTCAAAAGAAACCTGAAGACCCACCTCTTCCGACAAGCCTACAACCTGCAGTAACCACCGCTGCACGACCAGCTCTACCCTCACCTAATGTATCCTCACCCATCCCTTCTTGAATGTGAGCCCTCGCGAGCAGGGTCCTCGCTCCCCCTGTACCAGTCGCTGACTCGCTTTGTTAAGATTATGTAAATGCTTTTGTTATGTATATCCCTATCACATGTAAAGGGCCATGGAATAAATGGCGCTATAATAACAAATAATAATAATAATAATAATAATAATAAAAAGACAATATCAATTCCCATAGGAAAAGTGGTGAAGGTTACAGTGGAATAAAAAGACAATATCAATGCCCCTTTGATGAGCTGTGGAATTCAGAGTGGTTTAATCAGACGGTTTTAATGCCCCTTGGAAGAGATGTGGAGGTCATAGTAGCTTAATAAGATGTTTTTAATGCCTCTTGGAAGAGTGGTGGAGGTCGCAGTCGTTTAAAAAGACAATATCACTGCCCCTTAGAAGAGTGGTGGAGGTTACATTGGAATAAAAAGACAATATCAATGCCCCGTGGAAAGGACATGGAGGTTTCAGCAGCTTAACAAGACAGTTTTAATGCCCCTTGGAAGAGTGGTGTTGGTTAGAGTGGAATAAAAAGACAATATCAATGCCCCTTGGAAGAGCTGTGGAGTTCAGAGTGGTTTATCCAGATGGTTTTATTGCCCCTTGGAAGAGACGTGGAGGTCACAGTAGATTAACAAGACGTTTTTAATGCCCCTTGGAATAGTGGTGGAGGTCACAATGGATTAAAAAGACAATATCAATGCCCCGTGGAAGACACGTGGAGGTCACAGTAGCTTAACAAGACAGTTTTAATGCCCCTTGGAAGTGTGGTGGAGGTCGCAGTGGAATAAAAAGACAATATCAATGCCCCTTGAAAGAGTGTTGGAGGTTACAGTGAAATAAAAAGACAATATCAATGCCTCTTGAAAGAGCTATGGAGTTCAGAGTGCTTTAACCAGATGGTTTTAATGCCCCTTGGAAGAGTGGGGGAGGTCACATTGCATTAAAAAGACAATATCAATACCCCTTGGAAGAATTGTGGAGGTTACAGTGGAATAAAAAGACAATATCAATGCCCCTTGGAAGAGCTGTGGAGTTCAGAGTGGTTTAACCAGACGGTTTTAATGCCACTTGGAAGAGATGTGGAGGTCACAGTAGCTTAACAAGACTGTTTTAATGCCTCTTGGAAGAGTGGTGGAGGACGAAGTGGATTAATAAGACAATATCAATGCCCCTTCGAAGAGAGGTGGAAGTCGTAGTGGAATAAAAAGACAATATCAATACCACTTGGAAGAGTGGTGGAGGATACAGTGGAATATAAAGACAATATCAATGCCCCGTGCAATAGACATGGACGTTACAGTAGCTAAACAAGATGTTTTTAATGCACCTTGGGAGAGTGGTGGAAGTCGTAGTGGAATAAAAATACAATATCAATGCCCCTTGAAAGAGTACTGTAGGTTACAGTGGAGTAAAAAGACAATATCAATGCCTCTTGCAAGAGCTGTGGAGTTCAGAGTGGTTTAAATTGACGGTTTTAATGCACCTAGGAAGATACGTGGAGGTCACAGTGGAATAAAAAGTCAATATCAATGTCCCTTGGAATAGTGGTGGAGGTTACAGTGGAATAAAAAGACAATATCAATGCCCCGTGAAAGAGACGTGGAAGTCACAGTAGCTTAACAAGACGGTTTTAATTCCCTTGGAAGAGAGGTGGAAGTTGCAGTGGAATAAAAAGACAATATCAATGCCCCTTGGAAGAGTGCTGGAGGTTACATTGGAATAAAAAGACAATATCAATGCCCCTTCCAAGAGCTGTGGAGTTCAGAGTGGTTTAAATTGTCGGTTTTAATGACCCTTGGAAGGGACGTGGAGGTGACAGTAGCTTAACAAGACGGTTTTAATGCCCCTTGGAAGAGTGGTGGAGGTCGCAGTGGATTAAAAAGACAATATGAATGCCCCTTGGAAGAGTGGTGGAGGTCGCAGTGGAATAAAAAGACAATATCAATGTCCCTTGGAAGAGTGGTGGAGGTCGCAGTGAATTAAAAAGACAATATCAATGCCCCTTGGAAGAGTGGTGGAGGTCGCAGTGGAATAAAAAGACAATATCAATGCCTCTTGGAAGGGACATGGAGGTCACAGAAGCTTAACAAGACGGTTTTAATGCCCCTTGGAAGAGTGGTGGAGGTCGCAGTGGATTAAAAAGACTATCAAATCCCCTTGGAAGAGTGGTGGAGGTCACAGTGGAAAAAAAAGACAATATCAATGCCCCTTGGATGAGTGATGGAGGTTACAGTTGAATAAAAAGACAATATCATTGCCTCTTGGAAGAGCTGTGGAGTTCAAAGTGGTTTAACCATGCGGTTTTAATGCCACTTGGAAGAGATGTGGAGGTCACAGAGTAATAAAAAAACAATATTAATACCCCTTGGAAGAGTGGTGGAGGTCGCAGTAAAATAAAAAGACAATATCAATGCCCCTTGGAAGAGTGGTGGAGGTTAGAGTGGAATAAAAAGACAATATCAATGCCCCTTGGAAGAGCTGTGGAGTTCACAGTGGTTTAACCAGAAAGTTTTAATGCACCGTGGAATAGACGTGGAGGTCACAGTAGCTTAACAAGACTGTTTCAATGCTTCTTGGAAGAGTGATGGAGGTCGCAGTGGATTAAAAAGACAATATCAATGCCCCTTGGAAGAGTGGTGGAGGTTACAGTGGAATAAAAAGTCAATATCAATGACCTGTGTAAGAAACTTGGAGGTCACGGTAGCTTAAAAAGACGGTTTTAATGCACCTTGGAAGAGTCGTGGACGTTGCAGAGGAAAAAAAGGACAATATCAATGCACTTGGAAGAGTGCAGAAGGTTACAATGGAATAAAAAGACATTGTCAATGCCCCTTGGAAGAGCTGTGGATCTCAGAGCGGCTTAACAAGACAGTTTTAATGCCCCTTGGAAGAGACTTGGAGGTCACAGTAGCTTAACAATACGGTTTTAATGCCCCTTGGAAGAGTGGTGGAGGTCACAGTGGAATAAAAATGCAATATCAATGCCCCTTGAAAGAGTGGTGGAAGTTACAGTGAAATAAAAAGACAATATCAATGCCCCTTGGAAGAGCTGTGGAGTACAGAGTGTTTTAACCAAACGGTTTTAGTGCCCCTTGGAAGAGATGTGGAGGTTTCCGTAGCTTAACAAGACGGTTTTAATGCTCCTTGGAAGAGTGGTGGAGGCCGCAGTGGATTAAAAAGACAATATCAATGAACCTTGGAAGAGTGGTGGAGGTCGCAGTGGAATAAAAATACAATATCAATGCCCCTTGGAAGAGTGGTGGAGGTTAGAGTGAAATAAAAATACAATATCAATGCCTCTTGGAAGAGTGGTGGAGGTTACAGTGGAACAAAAAGACATTATCAATGCTCCGTGGAAGAGACGTGGACATCACAGCAGCTTAACAAGACGGTTTTAATGCCCCTTGGCAGAGTGGTGGATGTCGCAGTGGAATAAAAAGACAATAACAATGCCCTGTGGAAGAGATGTGGAGGTCACAGTAGCTTAACAAGACGGTTTTAATGCCCCTTGGAAGATTGGTGGAGGTCGCAGTGGATTAAATAGACATTATCGATGCCCCTTGAAAGAGTGGTGGAGATCGCAGTGGAATAAAAGACAATATCAATGCCCCTTGGAAAAGTGGTGGAGGTCTCAGTGGAATAACCTCACTGGTACATGCTCTGCATAACTTCTCTGCTTGCTGTGTCTGCTGTAATCTAATGCTCTGCTTTGCTGATTCACCTCACTGGTACATGCTCTGCATGACTTCTCTGCTTGCTGTGTCTGCTGTAATCTAATGCTCTGCTTTGCTGATTCACCTCACTGGTACATGCTCTGCATAAATTCTCTGCTTGCTGTGTCTGCTGTAATCTAATGCTCTGCTTTGCTGATTCACCTCACTGGTACATGCTCTGCATAACTTCTCTGCTTTATCTGTCCCACTCCATTCAATACCCACATATGTCTGTCCCTTCCCCACTATAGCTCTTATCTGATTTTTAGAGGTGCTAAACTGCAGAGACTAGAGTCCAAGCTCTGTGTTTGATCACCCAGGCATTTCCTGGTGAGACGACCAGCTGCTAATTTAGCCATATGCAGCTCCCACAATGCCCTTCACCTGATAGTTTAATGTGCCCTATATATTTAGAAGCTCTGTAAGGGGTGCACTTGTGCTGGGGTGTGCACGCGTCTTCTTGTGCAAAGTGGCTTCGGAGATAAGTGGCAGTTATTTCAGAGGCAGTTAGTCAGGGCAGGAGTCAGGAACCCAACACTTTGACCACTTACTCTCTTTTAACTATGTTTCTGTTAGCTCTCACTTTTTCCTCTATAGTCCTCCACTTTCTAGTAACCACTCAAATCCCTACACCTAGTAAGAAACTCTTCATCTCTCCCTCCATCCTCCCCATTCATCTCACCTCCTCCTCCAAATTATTCCTAAACATTCAATCCTGGATCTCCAAACACAGACAACCACATCATGCTCTCTCTTGCTCCCACCTGCTAACACTTTCTCTGCTCCTCCTCACTGCTGGAGATATCTCTCCAAATCCTGGTCCTCCTCGCCATATCCCCACAATTACTTCTTCCTCCTATCCACGACCTTCCACAAACTGTCGCAACCCTTCTAACCTCATACCCATCCAACCAATCCCCACTCCCTTAGTTGCTCTAACAGGAGCTCTATGGAACGCTCGCTCTGTCTATAACAAACTTTCATTCATCCACGATCTTTTCATTACAAACAAACTTTCCTTCCTCGCCATCACTGAAACCTGGCTCACCCCCTCTGGCACAACCTCCCCAGCTGCACTTTCATATGGCGGATTCCACCTTTCCCACACCCCCCACCCCAACGGCAAACATGGCGGAGGCGTAGGTTTTCTCCTATCAGAACACTGCACTTTCATCCAAATCCCACAGCCACCCTCCGTTACACTCGACTCTTTTGAGGTGCACTGTGTGCGCATCTATTCCCCCTCCAACTGGTCGTCGTTTACCGACCCCCAGGGCAAGCCACCACCTTCTTAGACCACTTCACCACCTGGCTGCTTCACTTCCTCTCCACTGACATCCCCACTATCATAATGGGTGACTTCAACATCTCCATTAACACTTCCCACTCGTCTGTCTCTAAGTTCCTATCTCTCACTTCCTCCTTCGGACTCACTCAATGGTCTTCCACACCCACCCACAAAGATGGCCACACACTGGACCTCATCTTCACCCGCATCTGTTCCCTGGCTAACCTCTCTAACTCACCTCTCCCTCTCTCTGATCAAACCCTACTTACATTCTCTTCTCTCTCCTCCCCGGGGCAACAATCCCCACTCCACAAACTAGCATACCCTCGCAGAAATCTCAAACACCTTGACTTACACTCACTCTCTGAATCCCTCCTCCCTCTTACAGACATAAAATCCTTACACGATGCAGACATTGCTGCTGCTTCTTATAACACCACAATAGCTGCAGCTCTAGACTCGATCGCCCCTCTCACACACACCACATCTCGCACATTCAACAGGCAACCCTGGCACACTAAACTTACTAAAGAACTGCGCCGGGCCTCCAGGGTTACGGAGCGGAGATGGAAAAGGTCTCACTCCATCGAGCACTTCATCGCATTCAAGCAATCCCTCACTAATTTCAAGTCCGCACTCACTACAGCAAAACAAACCTACTTCTCATCTCTCATATCCTCCCTATCTCACAACCCTAAACAGCTATTTAACACTTTCAAGTCTCTCCTTCGTCCCCCAGCACCTCCTCCCTCTTCTCTCATCTCAGCCGATGACTTTGCCTCATTCTTCAAACAGAAGATTGACACCATCAGACAAAACTTTTGCCTAAACTCCACACAACGCCTCCTCATATCTATTCAACCCTCCTCCTCCAAACCCCACTTCTCCTCCATTACAGAAGGTCAAGTGTCCTCTTTACTCTCCAAATCACACCTCACCACCTGCAAACTTGACCCAATCCCATCCCACCTCATCACTAACCTTACCACAGTCTTCATCCCAACCCTAACCCACCTCTTCAATCTGTCACTAACAACCGGTGTCTTGCCCTCATGTTTCAAACATGCCGCAATCACACCCATCCTCAAAAAGCCCTCCCTTGACCCTTCCTCTCTGACTAGCTACCGCCCCATATCACTCCTCCCCTTTGCCTCAAAACTACTAGAACAACATGTCCACCTTGAAATGTCCTCCCACCTCTCCTCCTGCTCCCTCTTCGACCGCCTGCAATCTGGCTTCCGACCGCATCACTCGACTGAAACTGCCCTGACCAAAGACACCAACGACTTACTAAATGCCAAATCCAAGCGACACTACTCCATCATCCTCCTTCTGGACCTGTCATCTGCCTTTGACACAGTGGACCATTCCCTCTTACTCCAGATTCTCTCATCTCTTGGCATCACGGACTTGGCTCTATCTTGGATCTCCTCATACTTAACAGACAGGACATTCAGCGTCTCCCACTCACGCACCACCTCCTCATCTCGCCCCCTATCTGTCGGTGTCCCCCAAGGTTCAGTTCTAGGACCTCTGCTCTTCTCCATCTACACCTTTGGCTTGGGACAGCTCATAGAGTCTCACGGTTTTCAGTATCACCTCTATGCTGACGACACACAGATCTACCTCTCTGGACCCGATATCTCCTCCCTACTAACCAAAATCCCAAAATATCTGTTCGCCATGTGATCCTTCTTCTCTGACAGATTTCTAAAACTCAACATGGATAAAACAGAGTTCATCATCTTTCCACCCTCTCATTCACATCCCCCATCTGACCTAGCCATCAACGTCAATGGCTGTTCACTCTCCCCAGTCCCACAAGCTCGATGCCTTGGAGTAACCCTGGACTCTGATCTCTCCTTCAAGCCACATATCCAAGCCCTTTCCACTTCCTGCTGACTCCAACTCAAAAACATCTCCCGGATCCGTGCATTCCTCAGCAAAGACTCTGCAAAAACACTAGTGCATGCCCTCATCATATCCCGCCTCGACTACTGCAACCTCCTGCTCCGTGGCCTCCCTTACAACACTCTTGCGCCTCTCCAATCTTTCCTAAACTCTGCTGCTCGACTAATTCACCTGTGCACCCGCTATTCCCCAGCCTCTCCTCTCTGTCAATCTCTTAACTGGCTCCCCATTGCCCAGAGAATCCAGTTCAAAAGTCTAACCATGGCATTCAAAGCCATCCACAACCTGTCTCCCCCATACATCTGTGACCTAGTCTCCCGGTACTTACCTGCACGCAACCTCCGATCCTCACAAGATCTCTTTCTCTACTCACCATTTATCTCCTCCTCCCACAATCTGGAACTCTCTACCCCAACACATCAGACTCTCGCCGACCGTGGAAACCTTCAAAAGAAACCTGAAGACCCACCTCTTCCGACAAGCCTACAACCTGCAGTAACCACCGCTGCACGACCAGCTCTACCCTCACCTAATGTATTCTCACCCATCCCTTCTTGAATGTGAGCCCTCGCGAGCAGGGTCCTCGCTCCCCCTGTACCAGTCGCTGACTCGCTTTGTTAAGATTATGTAAATGCTTTTGTTATGTATATCCCTATCACATGTAAAGCGCCATGGAATAAATGGCGCTATAATAACAAATAATAATAATAATAATAATAAAAAGACAATATCAATTCCCATAGGAAAAGTGGTGGAGGTTACAGTGGAATAAAAAGACAATATCAATGCCCCTTTGATGAGCTGTGGAATTCAGAGTGGTTTAATCAGACGGTTTTAATGCCCCTTGGAAGAGATGTGGAGGTCATAGTAGCTTAATAAGATGTTTTTAATGCCTCTTGGAAGAGTGGTGGAGGTCGCAGTGGTTTAAAAAGACAATATCACTGCCCCTTAGAAGAGTGGTGGAGGTTACATTGGAATAAAAAGACAATATCAATGCCCTGTGGAAAGGACATGGAGGTTTCAGCAGCTTAACAAGACAGTTTTAATGCCCCTTGGAAGAGTGGTGTTGGTTAGAGTGGAATAAAAAGACAATATCAATGCCCCTTGGATGAGCTGTGGAGTTCAGAGTGGTTTAACCAGATGGTTTTATTGCCCCTTGGAAGAGACGTGAAGGTCACAGTAGATTAACAAGACGGTTTTAATGCCCCTTGGAATAGTGGTGGAGGTCACAATGGATTAAAAAGACAATATCAATGCCCCGTGGAAGACACGTGGAGGTCACAGTAGCTTAACAAGACAGTTTTAATGCCCCTTGGAAGTGTGGTGGAGGTCGCAGTGGAATAAAAAGACAATATCAATGCCCCTTGAAAGAGTGTTGGAGGTTACAGTGAAATAAAAAGACAATATCAATGCCTCTTGAAAGAGCTATGGAGTTCAGAGTGCTTTAACGAGATGGTTTTAATGCCCCTTGGAAGAGTGGGGGAGGTCACATTGCATTAAAAAGACAATATCAATACCCCTTGGAAGAATTGTGGAGGTTACAGTGGAATAAAAAGACAATATCAATGCCCCTTGGAAGAGCTGTGGAGTTCAGAGTGGTTTAACCAGACGGTTTTAATGCCCCTTGGAAGAGATGTAGAGGTCACAGTAGCTTAACAAGACTGTTTTAATGCCTCTTGGAAGAGTGGTGGAGGACGAAGTGGATTAATAAGACAATATCAATGCCCCTTAGAAGAGAGGTGGAAGTCGTAGTGGAATAAAAAGACAATATCAATACCACTTGGAAGAGTGGTGGAGGATACAGTGGAATATAAAGACAATATCAATGCCCCGTGCAATAGACATGGACGTTACAGTAGCTACACAAGATGTTTTTAATGCACCTTGGGAGAGTGGTGGAAGTCGTAGTGGAATAAAAATACAATATCAATGCCCCTTGAAAGAGTACTGTAGGTTACAGTGGAGTAAAAAGACAATATCAATGCCTCTTGCAAGAGCTGTGGAGTTCAGAGTGGTTTAAATTGACGGTTTTAATGCACCTAGGAAGATACGTGGAGGTCACAGTCGAATAAAAAGTCAATATCAATGTCCCTTGGAATAGTGGTGGAGGTTACAGTGGAATAAAAAGACAATATCAATGCCCCGTGAAAGAGACGTGGAAGTCACAGTAGCTTAACAAGACGGTTTTAATTCCCTTGGAAGAGAGGTGGAAGTTGCAGTGGAATAAAAAGACAATATCAATGCCCCTTGGAAGAGTGCTGGAGGTTACATTGGAATAAAAAGACAATATCAATGCCCGTTCCAAGAGCTGTGGAGTTCAGAGTGGTTTAAATTGTCGGTTTTAATGACCCTTGGAAGGGACGTGGAGGTGACAGTAGCTTAACAAGACGGTTTTAATGCCCTTTGGAAGAGTGATGGAGGTCGCAATGGATTAAAAAGACAATATGAATGCCCCTTGGAAGAGTGGTGGAGGTCGCAGTGGAATAAAAAGACAATATCAATTCCCCTTGGAAGAGTGGTGGAGGTTACAGCTGAATAAAAAGACAATATCAATGCCTCTTGGAAGAGTGATGGAGGTTACAGTAGCTTAACAATATGGTTTTAATGCCCCTTGGAAGAGTGGTGGAGGTAGCAGTGGAATAAAAAGACAATGTCAATGCCCCTTTGAAGAGTGGTGGAGGTTAGAGTGGAATAAAAGACAATACAAATGCCTTTGGAAGAGCTGTGGAGTTCAGAGTGGTTTAAACAGATGGTTTTAATGCCCCTTGGAAGAGAAGTCGACGTGACAGAAGCATAACAAGACGGTTTTAAGGCCCCTTGGAAGAGTGGTGGAGTTCGCAGTGGATTAAAAAGACAATATCAATGCTACTTGGAAGAGTGCTGGATTTCGCAGTGGAATAAAAAGACAATATCAATGCCCCGTGGAAGGGACGTGGAGGTCAAAGTAGATTAACAAGACGGTTTTAATGCCCCTTGGAAGAGTGTTGGAGGTTGCAGGGGATTAAAAACACAAAAACAATGCCCATTGGAAGAGTGGTGGAGCTCGCAGTGGAATAAAAAGACAAAATTAATGCCCCTTGGAAGAGTGGTGGAGGTTACAGTGGAATAAAAAGACAATATCAATGACCCATGGAAGAGTTGTGTAGGTCACTGTTGCTTAAAAAGATGGTCTTAATGCCCCTTGGAAGAGTGGTGGAGGTCGCAGTGGAGTAAATAGACAATGTCAATGCCCCTTGGAAGACCTGTGGAGTTCAGAGTTGTTTAAATTGACGGTTTTAATGCCCCTGGGAAGAGACATGGAGGTCACAGTGAATTAAAAAGACAATATCAATGCCCCTTGGAATAGTGGTGGAGGTCGCATTGGATTAAAAATACTATATTAATGCCCCTTGGAAGAGTGGTGGAGGTTAGAGTGGAATAAAAAGACAATACCAATGCCCCTTGGAAGAGCTGTGGAGATCAGAGTGGTTTAACCAGATGGTTTTAATGCCCTTCGGAAGAGAGGTGGAGGTCGCAGTTGATTGAAAAGACAATATCAATGCCTCTTGGAAGAGTGGTGGAGGTCGCAGTGGAATAAAAAGACAATATCAATGCCGCTTGGAAGAGTGGTGGATGTTACAGTTGAATTAAAAGACAACATCAATGCCTCTTGGAAGAGTGGTGGAGGTCGCAGTGGAATAAAAAGACAATATCAATGCCGCTTGGAAGAGTGGTGGATGTTACAGTTGAATTAAAAGACAACATCAATGCCTCTTGGAAGAGCTGTGGAGTACAGAGTGGTTTAACCAGACGGTTTAATGCCCCTTGGAAGAGACATGGAGGTCACAGTATCTTATCAAGTCTGTTTTAATGCCCCTTGGAAGAGTGGTGGAGGTCTCAGTGGATTAAAAAGACAATATCAATGCCCCTTAGAAGAGTGGTGGAGGTCGAAGTGGAATAAAAAGACAATATCAATGCCTCGTGGAAGAAACTTGGAGGTCACATTAGCTTAACAAGATCGTTTTAATTCCCCTTGGAAGAGAGGTGGAGGTCGCAATGGAATGAAAAGACAAAATCAATGCCCCTTGGAAGAGTGGTGGAGGTTGCAGTGGAATAAAAAGACAATATCAATGACCCTTGGAAGAGTGGTGGATGTTACAGTGGAATAAAAAGACAATATCAATGACCCTTGGAAGAGTGGTGGAGGTCGCAGTGGATTAAAAAGACAATATCAATGCCCCTTAGAAGAGTGGTGGAGGTTGCAGTGTAATAAAATGACAATATCAATTCCACTTGGAAGAGATGTGGAGGTCGCAGTGGAATAAAAAGAAAATTTCAATGCCCCTTAGAAGAGTGGTGGAGATTACAGTGGCAAAAAAAGACAACATCAATTTTCCTTGGAAGAGGGGTGAAGGTCGCAGTGGAATAAAAAGACAATATCAATGTCCCTTGGAAGAGTGGTGGAGGACGCAGTGGACTAAAAAGACAATATCAATGCCCCTTGGAAGAGTGGTGGAGGTCGCAGTGGAAAAAATAGACAATATCAATGCCCCGTGGAAGGGACATGGAGGTGACAGTAGCTTAACAAGACTTTTTTAATGCCCCTTGGAAAAGTGGTGGAGGTCGCAGTGGAAAAAAAAGACAATATCAATGCCCATTGGAAGGGTGATGGAGGTTACAGTTGAATAAAAAGACAATATCAATGCCTCTTGGAAGAGCTGTGGAGTTCAGAGTGGTTTAACCATGCAGTTTTAATGCCCCTTGGAAGAGACGAGGAGGTCACAGTAGCTTAACAAGACTGTTCTAATGCCCCTTGGAAGAGTGGTGGAGATCGTTGTGGATTTAAAAGACAATATCAATGCCCCTTAGAAGAGTGGTGGAGGTCGCAGTGGAATAAAAAGACAATATCAATGCCCCGAGGAAGAGTGGTTGAGGTCGCAGTGGAATTAAAAGACAAGATCAATGCCCCGTGGAAGAGACGTGGAGGTCACAGTAGCTTAACAAGATGATTTTAAAGCCCTTTGGAAGCGTGGTGGAGTTCACAGTGGATTAAAAAGACAATATCAATGCCCTTTGGAAGAGTGGTGGAGGTCACAGTGGAATAACAATACAATATCAATGTCCCTTGGTAGAGTGGTGGAGGTTACAGTGGAATTTAAAGACAATATTAATGCACCGTGGAAGAGATGTGGAGGTCACTGTAGCTTAGCACAACAGTTTTAATGCCCCTTGGAAGAATGGTGGAGGTCGCAGTGGAATAAAAAGACAATGTCAATGCCCCTTGGAAGAGTTGTGGAGTTCAGAGTGGTTTAACCAGACGGTTTTAATGCCCATTGGAAGTGACGTGGAGGTCACAGTAGCTTCAAAAGACATTTTTAATGCCCCTTGGAAAAGTGGTGGAGGTCGCAGTTGATTAAAAAGACAATGTCAATCCCCCTTGGAAAAATGGTGGAGGTGGCAGTGGAATAAAAAGACAATATCAATGCCCCATGTAAGAATGATGGAGGTCACAGTGGAATAAAACGACAATGTCAATGCCCCTTGGAAGAGTGGTGGAGGTTAGAGTGGAAAAAAAAGACAATACCAATGCCCCTTGGAAGAGCTGTGGAGTTCACAGTGGTTTAACCAGATGGTTTTATTGCCCCTTGGACGAGACGTGGAGGTCTCAGTAGATAAACAAGACGGTTTTAATACCCCTTGGAAAAGTGGTGGAGGTCACAGTCGATTAAAAAGACAATATCAATGCCCCATGGAAGACACGTGGAGGTGACAGTTTTAATGCCCCTTGGAAGAGTGGTGGAGGTTGCAGTGGAATAAAAAGACAATATCAATGCACCTTGAAAGAGTGGTGGAGGTTACAGTGAAATAAAAGACAATATCAATGCCTCTTGAAAGAGCTATGGAGTTCAGAGTGGTTTAACGAGATGGTTTTAATGCCCCTTGGAAGAGTGGTGGAGGTCGCAGTGCATTAAAAAGACAATATCAATATCCCTTGGAAGAATGGTGGAGTTTACAGTGGAATAAAAAGACAATATCAATGCCCCTTGGAAGAGCTGTGGAGTTCAGAGTGGTTTAACCAGACGGTTTTAATGCCCCTTGGAAAAGATGTGGAGGTCAAAGTAGCTTAACAAGACTGTTTTCAGGCCTCTTGGAAGAGTGGTGGAGGTCGCAGTGGAATAAAAATATAATATCAATGCCCCTTAGAAGAGAGGTGGAAGTCGCATTGGAATAAAAAGACAATATCAATACCCCTTGGAAGAGTGGTGGAAGATACAGTGGAATAAAAAGATAATATCAATGCCCCGTGGAATAGACATGGACGTTACAGTAGCTAAACAAGATGTTTTTAATGCACCTTGGGAGAGTGGTGGAAGTCGTAGTGGAGTAAAAAGACAATATCAATGCCCCTTGAAAGAGTGCTGTAGGTTACAGTGGAACAAAAAGACAATATCAATGCCTCTTGCAAGAGCTGTGGGGTTCAGAGTGGTTTAAAATGACGGTTTTAATGCACCTTGGAAGAGACGTGGAGGTCACAGTAGCTTAACAAGATGGTTTTAATGCCCCTTGGAAGAGTGGTGGAGGTCGCAGTGGATTAAAAAGACAATATCAATGCCACTTGGAAGAGTGGTGAAGGTCCCAGTGGAATAAAAAGACAATATCAATGCCCCTTGGAAGAGTGGTGGAGGTTACAGGGGAATAAAAAGACAATATCAATGTCCCGTGAAAGAGACGTGGAGGTCACAGTAGCTTAACAAGACGGTTTTAATGCCACTTGGAAGAGAGGTGGAAGTTGCAGTGGAATAAAAAGACAATATCAATGCCTCTTGGAACAGTGCTGGAGGTTTCATTGGAATAAAAAGACAATATCAGTGCCCCTTGCAAGAGCTGTGGAGTTCAGAGTAGCTTAAATTGACGGTTTTAATGCCCCGTGGAATTGACGTGGAGGTCAAAGTAGCTTAACAACACGGTTTTAATGGCCCTTGGAAGAGTGGTGGAGGTCGCAGTGGATTAAAAAGACAATATCCATGCCCCTTGGAAATATGATGGAGGTCGCAGTGGAATAAAAAGACAATGTCAATGCCCCTAGGAAGAGTGGTGGAGGTTAGAGTGGAATAAAAAGACAATACCAGTGCTCCTTGGAAGAGCTGTGGAGTTCAGAGTGGTTTAAATTGATGGTTTTAATGCCCCTTGGAAGAGACGGGGAGGTCACAGTGGATTAAAAAGACAATATCAAAGCCCCTTGGAAGAGCAGTGTAGCTCAGAGCAGTTAAACCAGACGGTTTTAATGCCCATTGGAAGTGACGTGGAGGTCACAGTAGCTTAAAAAGACGTTTTTAATACCCTTTGGAAAAGTGGTGGAGGTTGCAGTGGATTAAAAAGACAATATCAATGCCCCTTGGAAGAATGATAGAGGTCACAGTGGAATAAAAAGACAATGTCAATGCCCCTTGGAAGAGTGGTGGAGGTTAGAGTGGAATAAAAATACAATACCAGTGCTCCTTGGAAGAGCTGTTGAGTTCAGAGTGGTTTAAATTGATGGTTTTAATGCCCCTTGGAAGAGACGTGGAGGTCACAGTGGATTAAAAAGACAATATCAATGTCCCTTGGAAGAGTAGTGGAAATCGCAGTGGAATAAAAAAACAATATCAATGCCCCTTGGAAGAGTGGTGGAGGTGACAGTGGATTAAAAAGACAATATCAATGCCCCTTGGAAGAGCAGTGGAGTTCAGAGTAGTTAAACCAGACGGTTTTAATGCCCATTGGAAGTGACGTGGAGGTCACAGTAGCTTAAAAATACGTTTTTAATTCCCCTTGGAAAAGTGGTGTAGGTCGCAGTGGATTAAAAAGACAATATCAATGACCCTTGGAAGACTGGTGGAGATGGCAGTGGAATATAAAGACAATATCAATGCCCCTTGGAAGAGTGGTGGAGTTTACAGTGGAATAAAAAGACAATATCAATGCCCCGTGAAAGAGACGTGGATGTCACAGTAGCTTAGCAAGACGGTTTTAATGTCCCTTGGAAGAGAGGTGGTACTTGCAGTGGAATAAAAAGACAATATCAATGCCCCTTGGAAGAGTGCTGGAGGTTACATTGGAATAAAAAGACAATATCAATGCCCCTTGCAAGAGCTGTGGAGTTCAAAGTGGTTTAAATTGACGGATTTAATGCCCCTTGGAAGGGACGTGGAGTTGACAGTAGCTTAACAAGACGGTTTTAATGCCCCTTGGAAGAGTGGTGGAGGTCGCAGTGGATTAAAAAGACAATATGAATTCCCATTGGGAGAGTGGTGGAGGTTGCAGTGGAATAAAAAGACAATATCAATGCCCCTTGGAAGAGTGGTGGAGGTTACAGTTGAATAAAAAGACAATATCAATGCCCCTTGGAAGAGTGATGGAGGTTACAGTGGAATAAAAAGACAATATCAATGCCCCTTGGAACAGTGGTGGAGGTTACAGTTAAATAAAATGACAATATCAATGCCCTGTGGAAGAGATGTGGAGGTCACAATAGCTTAACAAGACGGTTTTAATGCCCCTTGGAAGAGTGGTGGAGGTCGCAGTGGATTAAAAAGACAATATCAATGGGCCTTGGAAGAGTGGTGGAGGTCGCAGTGGAATAAAAAGACGTTATCAATGCCCCTTGAAAGAGTGATGGAGGTCGCAGTCGAATAAAAATACAATATCAATGCCCCTTGGACGAGTGGTGGAGGTTACAGTGGAATAAAAAGACAATATCAATGCCCCATGGAAGAGATATGGAGGTCACTGTAGCTTAACCATATGGTTTTAATGCCCCTTGGAAGAGTGGTGGAGGTCGCAGTTTAATAAAAAGACAATGTCAATGCCCCTTGGAAGAGTGGTGGAGGTTAGAGTGGAATAAAAAGACAATACAAATGCCCCTTGGAAGAGCTGTGGAGTTCAGAGTGGTTTAACCAGATGGTTTTAATGCCCCTTGGAAGAGAAGTCGACGTCACAGTAGCATAACAAGACGGTATTAATGCCCCTTGGAAGAGTGGTGGAGTTCACAGTGGATTAAAAAGACAATATCAATGTCCCTTGGAAGAATGGTGGAGGTCGCAGTGGAATAAAAAGACAATATCAATGCCCTGTGGAAGGGACATGGAGGTCACAGTAGCTTAACAAGACGGTTTTAATGCCCCTTGGAAGAGTGGTGGAGGTTGCAGTGGATAAAAAAGACAATATCAATGCCCCTTGGAAGAGTGGTGGAGGTCGCAGTGGAATAAAAAGACAATATCAATGCCCCGTGGAAGGGACGTGGAGGTCACAGTAGCTTAACAAGGCGGTTTTAATGCCACTTAGAAGAGTGGTGGAGGTTGCAGGGGATTAAAAAGACAATAACAATGCCCATTGGAAGAGTGGTGGAGGTCGCAGTGGAATAAAAAGACAAAATCAATACCCCTTGGAAGAGTGGTGGAGGTTACAGTGGAATAAAAAGACAATATCAATGCCCCGTGGAATAGACATGAACGTGACAGTAGCTTAACAAGACGGTTTTAATGCCCCTTGGAAGAGTAGTGAAGGTTGCAGTGGATTAAAAAGACAATATCAATGCCCCTTGGAAGATTGGTGGAGGTTACAGTGGAATAAAAAGACAATATCAATGCCCCTTGGAAGAGTGTTGGAGGTTACAGTGGAATAAAAAGACAATATCAATGCCCTGTGTAAGAAACTTGAAGGTCACAGTAGCTTAACAAGACGGTTTTAATGCCCCAAGGTAGAGTCGTGGACGTCGCAGAGGAATAAAAAGACAATATCAATGCACTTGGAAGAGTGCAGAAGGTTACAATGGAATAAAAAGATATTGTCAATGCCCCTTGGAAGAGCTGTGGAGCTCAGAGCGGTTTAACCACATGTTTTAATGCCCCTTGGAAGAGAGTTGGAGGTCAAAGTAGCTTAACAAGACGGTTTTAATGCCCCATGGAAGAGTGGTGGAGGTCGCAATGGAATAAAAAGTGTAATGCACACGCCCGGACTGACTGGCGTGTGTGTGTTTAGTGGTTCCACTGTGCCATGAACCGGAGAGTGTCTGGAGGGGTGTAACTAAGTATTTGCCCGATCCGACAAAGGTCGCACGATGGCATACGACGCCCGTGCAGGGAGGAACCGAGCAGAGGGACCAGGGTCTACTCCAGGTCAGACTCAGGACACAGGTGTTGACCCACACCGGGGAATACAGGAACAGGCAGACTAGAGCGCAGGCTGGGTAGGGTCCAGTACAGACTGGGAGACAGATTCGGAGCCGCAGATGCGGTAAACAAACAGAGTAAAGCGAAACCGCAGGTGCGGTAGTCAAGGCCGAGCAGAGCAGAACCGCAGGCGCGATAGAGAAGGCTGAGCAGAGCAAAACCGCAGACGCGGTTGACAAGGCTGAGCAGAGCGAAACCGCAGACGCGGTGGACAGGGCTGAGCAAAGCGAAACCGCAGACACGGTGGACAGGGCTGAGCAAAGCGAAACCGCAGACGCGGTGGACAGGGCTGAGCATGGCGAAACCGCAGACGCGGTGGACAGGGCTGAGCAAAGCGATAACACAGATGCGGTGGACAGGGCTGAGCAAAGCGAAACCGCAGACGCTTTGGACAGGGCTGAGCAAAGCGAAACCGCAGACGCGGTGGACAGGGCTGAGCAAAGCGAAACCGCAGACGCGGTGGACAAGGCTGAGCAAAGCGAAACCGCAGACGCGGTGGACAGGGCTGAGTAAAGCGAAACCGCAGACGCGGTGGACAGGGCTGAGCAAAGCGAAACCGCAGACGCGGTGGACAAGGCTGAGCAAAGCGAAACCGCAGACGCGGTGGACAGGGTTGAGCAAGCAAGAACCGCCGAAGCGGCAAGCAAGGCATAGCGGAGGGGACAGGGCTCAGTTCACATGGAACAGACAGGAAGGGAAAGGCAGAACCAGATACCCACAGGGTACTTGCAGTGAAGTAGCGAGTGGACCACAAACTCACAAACGGAAGTACAGTGACAACGAGCAGTAGTTAGGTACGAGTTCAGACTCTGCAGAAAAAGGGAAGGTACGGACATAGAGAAAAACAGGAAACAGGCTATGAGAGTATTCAGTCAAGAACAGACACAGCAGCAATATAGAGGAGCGGGTCTAGGTATGCGGCCCCTAGAAGGCGGAAAGAACAGGCTAGGAGCGTGTTCACACAGGCCTGGAAATGCAGCCTCCAGGATAGGCAGAAGACAACAGGCTAGAAGATAATACAGACTGGACACAGTTCAGACACGGGAACTGATACCAAATGCAGGAAACATAAACGGGACCTGGCATATCAGTGACCAGTAGCCAACTGACAGAACACAATGCTCAGGCATGGGTTAATTGGATCATCTGGTTTAAATACCAGGTGACAGACAGCAATAGGCTGAGGACGCACAAGGGGTGTGCCTGCAGCAGGTACAAAAAGCAGGAAGTGATCGGGCGCCGCCCTTAAGCAGCAGAAACAGAAGCAAACAGACAGCATGGAGGGAAGCCAGAGAGACATTCTGGATTGGAGATCAAGTGCGTGCTCTTGCACAGTGGGAGATGAACCACTATGCAAGGACGCCGCCAGGTATGTTACAGTACCCCCCCTTACGCCCCCTTTTCTTCAAGCCTGCCAGAATCTTCCGCAGGGAATTCGAGGGCCAATCCTTCACTTCAAGGAGATCATTTCCACTGTCCGCAGGAAAAACTGGTCTCATTTGGTTAGCTAGGATGCTACCTCCTATCCAGCCATCCTCAGCAACAGGCGAAACGGGTGGAGTACCAGGAACACCACACAAGGAAGTCTCTCTCCACATATTTTCAGGTGGCACCCCAAAGGGTACAGAAGACAACTGGAAGTCCTCTGCCGGGTTGGAGGGGGGCAGAGACTCGGGGGTAACCTCCGCTTCGGATTACACTTGTTCAGACTCACTGGATGAAGCAGGCGAGGTATCAGGTACCGAGTATAGGAGAGTCTCTGTCCATTCGCTATCAAGTAGCACCCTGAAGGGTTCAGGAGACACCTGGGGGTCCTCTGCCGGGTCAGAGGAGTGCAGAGACTCGGGGGTAACCTCTGCTTCAGAAAACACTAGGTCGGACTCACTGGACGAAGCAGGCGAGGAACGGGTGCCGAGCATAGGAAAGTCTCTGTCCATTCACCACCAGGTGGCACCCCAAAGGGTTCTGGAGACAAGTGGAGGTCCTCCGCATGGTCGGAGGGGTGTAGAGACTCGGAGTTAACTACCGCTTTGAGGTACCCATTGTCAGGCTCACAGGACGGAGCGGACGAAGTATCGGGTACCTGGTGTAGGGAAGTCTCTCTCCATTTGTCATCAGGTGGTATCCCGGAGGATTCTAGGTGGGCAGAAGTCTCTTCGGGCAGGAGAACAGGTGCGCTACCCACGCATATTACCTGTAGGGGCTGCTCCGGGATACAGGGAAAGGAAGCTTCAGCAGGGATTTCAAGGTTGGGATCAGGAGGTCTTTGGGAGGACAGACCCACGCATGACGGCTTGCCTCTACGCCTAGCACGCCTGGACTGCCTCTTGAGGTTGGGAGAAGTATTCCGAAGAGCGTAGTCATCCTGTGTGGATTCTGGATGGGCAGTAGTCTCTTCGGGCAGGAGGACTAGTGCGCTACCTACACACTTTACTCATCGGGGCTGCACCGGGATATTGGGAAGTGAAGCTTCCGCAGGAGCCTCCAGGTTAGGATCATCGAAGACCATTAGAAAGGCCACCAGGCAGGCCATTATGTCCAGGACGATAGAATCCTGTGCATCCCATAGGGGGGTGATCCATTTCAAGGCATCACCCGCTAGGTAAGACATCATGAATCCCACCTTAGCCCGATCGGTGGGAAAACAAAGAGGGTAGAACTTGAAGTGTAGCATGCATTGCTCCACAAATGCACGACTCTGTCTTGGATCTCCATAGTACCGTGGCGGATCCGCAGGAACGAGTGCAGAAAGATCCATCTGGATGGGTGCATAATTCGCCTGGAACTCAGCTAAAGAAAAAAATATATATATATATATAATTTTTTTAATTTATTTTTAATGCACGTATTCGCTGGAAAACGTCTCAAAGAGCGAAGGCTGTGGGACTCAACGGGAACCATGGCCTGAGCAAGCTGTAATGCACACGCCCGGACTGACTGGCGTGTGCGTGTTTAGTGGTTCCACTGTGCCATGAACCGGAGAGTGTCTGGATGGGCGTAACTAAGTATCTGCCCGATCCGACCAAGGTCGCACGACGGCATATGACGCCCGTGCACCAGGGAGGAACCGAGCAGAGGGACCAGGGTCTACTCCAGGTCAGACTCCGGACACGGCTGTTGACCCACACCGGGGAATACAGGAACAGGAAGACTAGAGCGCAGGCTGGATAAGGTCCAGTACAGACTGGGAGACAGATTCGGAGCCGCAGATGCGGTAAACAAACAAAGTAAAGCGAAACCGCAGTTGCGGTAGTCAAGTCCGAGCAGAGCAGAACCGCAGATGCAGTAGACAAGGCTGAGCAGAGCAAAAACGCAGACGCGGTAGACAAGGCTGAGCAGAGCGAAAAAGCAGACGTGGTTGACAAAGCTGAGCAAAGCGAAACCGCAGACGCGGTGGACAGGGCTGAGCAACGCGAAACCGCAGACGCGGTGGACAGGGCTGAGCGAAGCGAAACCGCAGACGCGGTGGACAGGGCGGTTCAAAGCGAAACCGCAGACGTGGTGGACAGGGCTGAGCAAAGCGAAACCGCAGACGCGGTGGACAGGGCTGAGCAAAGCGAAACCGCAGACGCGGTGGACAGGGCTGAGCAAAGCAAAACCGCAAACGCGGTGTACAGCGCTGAGCAAAGCGAAACCGCAGACGCGGTGGACAGGGCAGAGCAAAGCGAAACCGCAGACGCGGTTGGCAGGGCTGAGCAAAGCAAAACCACAGACGCGGTGGACAGGGCTGAGCAAAGCGAAACCGCAGACGCGGTGGACAGGGCTGAGCAAAGCGAAACCACAGACGCGGTGGACAGGTCTGAGCAAAGCGAAACCGCAGACGCGGTGGACAAGGCTGAGCAAAGCAAAACCGCAGACGCGGTGGACAGGGCTGAGTAAAGCGAAACCGCAGACACGGTGGACAGGGCTGAGCAAGCAAGAACCTCCGAAGCGGCAAGCAAGGCAGAGCAGAGGGGACAGGGCTCAGTTCACATGGAACAGACAGGAAGGGAAAGGCAGAACCAGATACCCACAGGGTACTTGCAGTGAAGTAGCGAGTGGACTACAAACTCTCAAACGGAAGTACAGTGACAACGAGCAGGAGTTAGGTACGAGTTCAGACTCTGCAGAAAAAGGGAAGGTACGGACATAGAGAAAAACAGGAAACAGGCTAGGAGAGTATTCAGACAAGAACAGACACAGCAGCAAGATACAGGAGCGGGTCTAGATATGCGGCCACTAAAAGGCAGAAAGAACAGGCTAGGAGCGTGTTCACACAGGTCTGGAAATACAGCCTCCAGGATAGGCATAAGACAACAGGCTAGAAGATAATACAGACAGGACACAGTTCAGACACGGGAACTGATACCGAAGGCAGGAATCATAAACGGGACCGGGCATATCAGTGACCAGAAGCCAACTGACAGAACACAATGCTCAGGCATGGGTTAATTGGATCATCTGGTTTAAATACCAGGTGACAGACAGCAATAGGCTGAGGACGCACAAGGGGTGTGCCTGCAGCAGGTACAAAAAGCAGGAAGTGATCGGGCGCCGCCCTTAAGCAGCAGAAACAGAAGCAAACAGACAGCATGGAGGGAAGCCAGAGAGACATTCTGGATTGGAGATCAAGTGCGTGCTCTTGCACAGAGGGAGATGAACCACTATGCAAGGACGCCGCCAGGTATGCTACAAAAAGACAATATCAATGCCCCGTGGAAGGAACGTGAAGGTCACAGTAGCATAACAAGACTATTTTAATGCCCATTGGAAGAGTGGTGGAGGTCGCAGTGGATAAAAAAGACAATATCAAAGACACTTGGAAGAGTGGTGGAGGTCGCAGTGGAAAACAAAAACAATATCAATGCCGCTTGGAAGAGTGGTGGAGGTTACAGTCGAATAAAAAGACAATATCAATGCCTCTTGGAAGAGCTGTGGAGTACAGAGTGGTTTAACCAGACGGTTTAATGCCCCTTGGAAGAGACGTGGAGGTCACAGTAGCTTATCAAGCCTGTTTTAATGGTCCTTGGAAGAGTGGTGGAGGTCGCAGTGGATTAAAAAGACAATATCAATGCCCCTTAGAAGAGTGGTGGAGGTTACAGTGGAATAAAGAACAATATCAAAGCCACTTGCAAGAGCTGTGGAGTTGAGAGTGGTTTAAATTGACGGTTTTAATGCCCCTTGGATGAGACGTGGAGGTCACAGTAGATTAACAAGACTGTTTTAATGCCCCTTGGAAGAGTGGTGGAGGTCGCAGTGATTTAAAAAGACAATATCAATGCCCAATGGAAGAATGGTTAAGGTCGCAGTGGAAAAAAAAGACAAAATCAATGCCCCTTGGAAAAGTGGTGGAGGTTACAGTGGAAAAGAGCGACAATATCAATGCCCCTTGGAAGAGCTGTGGAGTTCAGAGTGGTTTAACCAGACAGTTTTAATGCCCCTTGGAAGAGTGGTGGAGGTCACAGTTAATTAAAAAGACAATATCAAAGACACTTGGAAGAGTGGTGTAGGTCGCAGTGGAATAAAAAGACAATATCAATGCCCCGTGGAATTGACGTGGATGTCAAAGTAGATTAACAAGACGGTTTTCATGCCCCTTTGAAGAGTGGAGGAGGTCTCAGTTGATTAAGAAGACAATATAAATGCCCCTTGTAAAAGTCGTGGAAGTCGCAGTGGAAAAAAAGACAATATCAATGCCCCTTGGAAGAGTAGCGTAGGTCGCAGTGGATTAAAAAGACAATATCAATGCTCCGTGGAAGAGACGTGGAGGTCACAGTAGCTTAACAAGATGGTTTTAATGCCCTTTGGAAGAGCGGTGGAGGTTGCAGTGGATTAAAAAGACAATATCAATGCCCTTTGGAAGAGTGGTGGAGGTCGCAGTGGAAAAAAATACAATATCAATGCCCCTTGGTTGAGTGGTGGAGGTTACAGTGGAATTTAAAGACAATATCAATGCCCCGTGGAAGAGATGTGGAGGTCACTGTAGCTTAACAAGACAGTTTTAATGCCCCTTGGAAGAATGGTGGAGATCGCAGTGGAATAAAAAGACAATATCAATTCCCCTTGGAAGAGATGTGGAGGATACAGTGGAATAAAAAGACAATATCAATGCCCGGTGGAATAGACATGGACGTTACAGTAGCTAAACAAGATGTTTTTAATGCACCTTGGGAGAGTGGTGGAAGTCGTAGTGGAATAAAAAGGCAATATCAATGCCACTTGAAAGAGTGCTGTAGGTTACAGTGGAGTAAAAAGACAATATCAATGCCTCTTGCAAGACCTGTGGAGTTCAGAGTGGTTTAAATTGACGGTTTTAATGCACCTTGGAAGAGACGTGGAGGTCACAGTAGCTTAACAATAAGGTTTTAATGCCCCTTGGAAGAGTGGTGTAGGTCGCAGTGGAATAAAAAGACAATATCAATGCCCCGTGGAATTGACGTGGATGTCAAAGTAGGTTAACAAGACGGTTTTCATGCCTCTTTGAAGAGTGGTGGAGGTCGCAGTTGATTAAGAAGACAATATAAATGCCCCTTGTAAGAGTGGTGGTAGTCGCAGTGGAAAAAAAGACAATATCAATGCCCCTTGGAAGAGTAGCGGAGGTCGCAGTGGATTAAAAAGACAATATCAATGCTCCGTGGAAGAGACGTGGAGCTCACAGTAGCTTAACAAGATGGTTTTAATGCCCTTTGGAAGAGTGGTGGAGGTCGCAGTGGATTAAAAAGACAATATCAATGCCCTTTGGAACAGTGGTGGAGGTCGCAGTAGAATAAAAATACAATATCAATGCCCCTTGGACGAGTGGTGGAGGTTACAGTGGAATAAATAGACAATTTCAATGCAACGTGGAAGAGACGTGGAGGTCACAGTAGCTTAACAAGATGGTTTTAATGCCTCTTGGAAGACTGGTGGAGGTCGCAGTGGAATAAATAGACAATATCAAAGCCCCTTGGAAGAGTGGTGAAGGTTACAGTGGTATAAAAAGACAATAATAATGCCCCTTGGAAGAGCTGTGGAGTTCAGAGAGGTATAACGAGACGGTTTTAACGCTCCTTGGAAGAGACGTGGAGGTCACAGTAACTTAACAACACGGTTTTAATGCCCCTTGGAAGAGTGGTGGACGTAGCAGTGGAATAAAAAAACAATATCAATGCCCCTTGGAAGATTGGTGGAGGTAACAGTGGAATAAAATGACAATATTAATGCCCCGTGGAATAGATGTGGAGGTCACTGTAGCTTAACAATATGGTTTTAATGCACCTTAGAAGAGTGGTGGAGGAAGCAGTGATATAAAAAGACAACGTCAATGCCCTTTGGAAGAGTGGTGGAGGTTAGAGTGGAATAAAAAGACAATACAAATGCACCTTAGAAGAGCTGTAGAGTTCAGAGTGGTTTAACAAGATGGTTTTAATGCCCCTTGGAAGAGAAGTCGACGTCACAGTAGCATAACAAGACGGTTTTAATGCCCCTTGGAAGAGTGGTGGAGATCGCAGTGGATTAAAAAGACAATATCAATGTCCCTTGGAAGAGTAGTGGAGGTCGCAGTGGAATAAAAAGACAATATCAATGCCCCGTGGAAGGGACGTGGAGGTCACAGTAGCTTAACAAGATGGTTTTAATCCCCCTTGGAAGAGTGGTGGAGGTTGCAGGGGATTATAAAGACAATAACAATGCCCATTGGAAGAGTGGTGGAGGTCGCAGTGGAATAAAAAGACAAAATCAATGCCCCTTGGAAGAGTGGTGGAGGTTACAGTGGAATAAAAAGACAATATCAATGCCCCTTGGAAGAGCTGTGGAGTTCAGAGTGGTTTGACCAGACGGTTTTAATGCCCCTTGAAAGGGACGTGGAGGTCACAGTAGCTTAACAAGACTGTTTTAATGCCCCTTGGAAGAGTGGTGGAGGTCGCAGTGGATTTAAAAGACAATATCAATGCAGCTTGGAAGAGTGGTGGAGGTTACAGTGGAATAAAAATACAATATCAATGCCCCGTGGAATAGACATGGACATGACAGTAGCTTAACAAGATGGCTTTTATGCTCCTTGGAAGAGTGGTGGAGGTGGCAGTGGATTAAAAAGACAATATCAATGCCCATTGGAAGAGTGGTAGAGGTCGCAGAGGAATAAAAAGACAAAATCAATGCCCATTGGAAGAGTGGTGGAGGTTACAGTGGAGTAAAAAGACAATATCAATGCCCAATGGAAGAGTTGTGGAGGTCTCTGTGGCTTAACAAGAAGGTCTTAATGCCCCTTGGAAGAGTGGTGGAGGTCGCAGTGGAATTAATATACAATGTCAATGCCTCTTGGAAGAGTTGTAGAGGTTAGAGTGGAATAAAAAGACAATACCAGTGCAGCATGGAAGAGCTGTGTAGTACAGAGTGGTTTAAATTGACAGTTTTAATGCCCCTTGGAAGAGACATGGAGGTCACAGTAGATTAAAAAGACAATATCAATGCCTCTTTGAAGAGTGGTAGAGGTCGCAGTGGATTAAAAATACAATATCAATGCCACTTGGAAAAGTGGTGGAGGTCGCAGTGGAATAAAAAGGCAATATCAATGCCCCGTGGAAGGGACGTAGAGGTCGCAGTAGCTTCACAAGACGGTTTTAATGCCCCTTGGAAGAGAGGTGGAGGTCACAGTTGATTAAAAAGACAATATCAATGCCCCTTGGAAGAGTGGTGGAGGTCGCAGTGGAATAAAAAGACAATATCAATGCCACTTGGAAGAGTGGTGGAGGTCGCAGTGGAATAAAAAGACAATATCAATGCCCGTTGGAAGAGTGGTGGAGGTTACAGTGGAATAAAAAGACAATATCAATGACCCTTGGAAGAGTGGTGGATGTCGCAGTGGAATAAAAAGACAATATCAATGCCCCTTGGAAGAGTGGTGGAGGTTACAGTGGAATAAAAAGACAATATCAATGACCCTTGGAAGAGTGGTGGAGGTCGCAGTGGAATAAAAAGACAATATTAATGCCCCTTGGAAGAGTGGTGGAAGTTACAGTGGAATAAAAATACAATATCAATGACCCTTGGAAGAGTGGTGGAGGTCGCAGTGGAATAAAAAGACAATATCAATGCCCGTTGGAAGAGTGGTGGAGGTTACAGTGGAATAAAAAGACAATATCAATGACCCTTGGAAGAGTGGTGGAGGTCGCAGTGGAATAAAAAGACAATATCAATGCCCCTTGGAAGAGTGGTGGAGGTTACAGTGGAATAAAAAGTCAATATCAATGACCCTTGGAAGAGTGGTGGAGGTCGCAGTTGAATAAAAAGACAATATTAATGCCCCTTCGAAGAGTGGTGGAAGTTACAGTGGAATAAAAAGACAATATCAATGACCCTTGGAAGAGTGGTGGAGGTCGCAGTGTAATAAAAAGACAATATTAATGACCCTTGGAAGAGTGGTAGAGGTCGCAGTGGAATAAAAAGACAATATTAATGCACCTTGGAAGAGTGGTGGAGGTCGCAGAAAAATAAAAAGACAATATCAATGCCCCTTGGAAGAGTGGAGGAGGTTACAGTGGAATGAAAAGACAATATCAATGCCTCTTGCAAGAGCTGTGGAGTTCAGAGTGGTTTAAATTGACGGTTTTATTGCCCCTTGGAAGAGACGTGGAGGTCACAGTAGCTTAACAAGACGGTTTTACTGCCCCTTGGAAGAGTGGTGGAGGGTACAGTGGAATAAAAAGACAATATCAATGCCCCTTGGAAGAGCTGTGGAGTTCATACTTGTTTAACCAGTAGGTTTTAAGGCACCGTGGAATAGACGTGGAGGTCACAGTAGCTAAACAAGACAGTTTTAATTCTTCTTGGAAGAGAGATGGAGGTCGCAGTGGATTAAAAAGACAAAATCAATGGCCCTTGGAAGAGTGTTGGAGGTCTCAGTGGAATAAAAAGACAATATCAATGCCTCTTGCAAGAGCTGTGGAGTTCAGAGTTGTTTAAATTGACAGTTTTAATGCCCCTTGGAAGAGACGTGGATGTCACAGTATCTTAACAAGATGGTTTTAATGCCCCTTGGAAGAGTGGTGGAGGTCGCAGTGGATTAAAAAGACATTATCGATGCCCCTTGGAAGATTGGTGGAGGTCGCAGTGGAATAAAAAGAAAATATCAATGCTCCTTAAAAGAGTTGTGGAGGTTACAGTGGAAAAAAAAGACAATATCAATGTTCCTTTGTAGAGGGGTGAAGGTCGCAGTGGAATAAAAAGACAATATCAATGTCCCTTGGAAGAGTGGTGGAGGTCGCAGTGGATTAAAAAGACAATATCAATGCCCCTTGGAAGAGTGGTGGAGGTCGCAGTGGAATAAAAAGACAAAATCAATGCCCCGTGGAAGGGACGTGGAGGTCACAGTAGCTTAACAAGACAGTTTTAATGCCCCTTGGAAGAGTGGTGGAGGTCGCAGTGGATTAAAAAGACAATATCAATTCAACTTGGAAGAGTGGTGGAGGTCGCAGTGGAAAAAAAAGACAATATCAATGCCACTTGGTAGAGTGGTGCAGGTTACAGTTGAATAAGAAGACAATATCAATACCTCTTGGAAGAGCTGTGGAGTTCAGAGTGGTTTAACCATGCTTTTTTAATGCCCCTTGGAAGAGACGTGGAGGTCACAGAAGCTTATCAAGACTATTTTAAAGCCACTTGGAGCAGTAGTAGAGGTCGCAGTGGATTAAAAAGACAATATCAATTCCCCCTTGGAAGAGTGGTGGATGTTACAGTGGAATAAAAAGACAAAATCAATGCCCCTTGGAAGAGTGGTGGAGGTTACAGTGGAATAAAAAGACAATATCAATGTCCCTTGGAAGAATGGTGGAGGTTACAGTGGAATGAAAAGACAATATCAATGCCCCTTGGAAGAGTGGTGGAGGTTACAGTGGAATAAAAAGACAATATCAATGACCCTTGGAAGAGTGGTGGAGGTCGCAGTTGAATAAAAAGACAATATTAATGCCCCTTGGAAGAGTGGTGGAAGTTACAGTGGAATAAAAAGACAATATCAATGACCCTTGGAAGAGTGGTGGAGGTCGCAGTGTAATAAAAAGACAATATTAATGCCCCTTGGAAGAGAGGTGGAGGTCGCAGTTGATTAAAAAGACAATATCAATGCCCCTTGGAAGAGTGGTGGAGGTCGCAGTGGAATAAAAAGACAATATCAATGCCGCTTGGAAGAGTGGTGGATGTTACAGTCAAATGAAAAGACAATATCAGTGCCTATTGTAAGAGCTGTGGAGTTCAGAGTGTTTAACCAGACTGTTTTAATGCCCCTTGGAAGAGACGAGGAGGTCACAGTAGCTAAACAAGACTGTTTTAATGCCCCTTGGAAGAGTGGTGGAGATCGTTGTGGATTTAAAAGACAATGTCAATGCCCCTTAGAAGAGTGGTGGAGGTCGCCGTGGAATAAAAAGACAATATCAATGCACCTTGGAAGATTGGTGGAGGTTACAGAGGAATAAAAAGACAATATCAATGCCCTTTGGAAGAGTAGTGGAGGTTACAGTGGTATAAAAAGACAATATCAATGCCCTGTGTAAGAAACTTGGAGGTCACAGTAGCTTAACAAGACGGTTTTAATGCCCCTTGGAAGAGTCGTGGACGTCACAGAGGAATAAAAAGACAATATCAACGCGCATGGAAGAGTGCAAAAGGTTACAATGGAATAAAAAGACATTGTCAATGCACCTTGGAAGAGCTGTGGAGCTCAGAGCGGTTTAACCAGACGGTTTTAATGACCCTTGGAAGAGACGTGGAGGTCACAGTAGCATAACAAGACGTTTTAATGCCCATTGGAAGAGTGGTGGAGGTCGCAGTGGATAAAAAAGACAATATCAAATCCCCTTGGAAGAGTGGTGGAGGTAGCAGTGGAAAACAGAGACAATATCAATGCCCCTTGGAAGAGTGGTGGAGGTTACAGTCGAATAAAAAGACAATATCAATGCCTCTTGGAAGAGCTGTGGAGTACAGAGTGGTTTAACCAGATGGTTTAATGCCCCTTGGAAGAGACGTGGAGGTCACAGTAGCTTATCAAGACATTTTTAATGCCCCTTGGAAGAGTGGTGGAGGTCGCAGTGGATTAAAAAGACAATATCAATGCCCCTTAGATGAGTGGTAGAGGTCGCAGTGGAAAACAGAGACAATATCAATGCCCCTTGGAAGAGTGGTGGAGGTTACAGTCGAATAAAAAGACAATATCAATGCCTCTTGGAAGAGCTGTGGAGTACAGAGTGGTTTAACCAGACGGTTTAATGCCCCTTGGAAGAGACGTGGAGGTCACAGTAGCTTATCAAGACATTTTTAATGCCCCTTGGAGGTCGCAGTGGAATAAAAAGACAATATCAATGCCCCTTAGAAGAGTGGTGGAGCTCGCAGTGGAATAAAAAGACAATATCAATGCCTCGTGGAAGAGACTTGGGGGTCAGAGTAGCTTCTCAAGATGGTTTTAATGCCCCTTGGAAGAGAGGTGGAGGTTGCAGTGGAATAAAAAGACAATATCAATGCCCCTTGGAAGAGTGATGGAGGTTACAGTGGAATAAAAAGACAATATCAATGACACTTGGAAGAGTGGTGGAGGTCGCAGTGGATTAAAAAGACAATATCAATGCCCCTTAGATGAGTGGTAGAGGTCGCAGTGGAATAAAAAGACAATATTAATGCCCCTTGGAAGAGTGGTGGTGGTCGCAGAAAAATAAAAAGACAATATCAATGCCCCTTGGAAGAGTGATGGAGGTTACAGTGGAATAAAAAGACAATATCAATGACACTTGGAAGAGTGGTGGAGGTCGCAGTAAAATAAAAAGACAATATCAATGCCCCTTGGAAGAGTGGTGTAGGTTACAGTGAAATGAAAAGACAATATCAATGCCCCTTGGAAGAGCTGTGTAGTTCTCAGTGGTTTAACCAGAAGGTTTTAAGGCACCGTGGAATAGACGTGGAGGTCACAGTAGCTAAACAAGATGGTTTTAATGCTTCTTGGAAGAGTGATGGAGGTCGCAGTGGATTAAAAAGACAAAATCAATGCCCATTGGAAGAGTGGTGGAAGTTACAGTGGAATAAAAAGACAATATCAATGCCTCTTGCAAGAGCTGTGGAGGTCAGAGTGGTTTAAATTGACGGTTTTAATGCCCCTTGGAAGAGACGTGGAGGTCACAGTAGCTTATCAAAACTGTTTTAATGCCCCTTGGAAGAGTGGTGGAGGTCGCAGTGGATTAAAAAGACAATATCAATGCCACTTAGAAGAGTGGTGGAGGTCGCAGTGGAATAAAAAGACAATATCAATTCCACTTGGAAGAGATGTGGAGGTCGCAGAGGAATAAAAAGACAATATCAATGCCTCGTGGAAGAGACTTGGATGTCACAGTAGCTTAACAAGATGGTTTTAATGCCCCTTGGAAGAGAGGTGGAGGTTACAGTCGAATAAAAAGACAATATCAATGCCTCTTGGAAGAGCTGTGGAGTTCAGAGTGGTTTAACCAGACGGTTTTAATGCCCCTTGGAAGAGACGTGGAGGTCACAGTAGCTTATCAAAACTGTTTTAATGCCCCTTGGAAGAGTGGTGGAGGTCGCAGTGGATTAAAAAGACAATATCAATGCCACTTAGAAGAGTGGTGGAGGTCGCAGTGGAATAAAAAGACAATATCAATTCCACTTGGAAGAGATGTGGAGGTCGCAGAGGAATAAAAAGACAATATCAATGCCTCGTGGAAGAGACTTGGATGTTCCTTTGCAGAGGGGTGAAGGTCGCAGTGGAATAAAAAAACAATATCAATGTCCCTTGGAAGAGTGGTGGAGGTCGCAGTGGCTTAAAATGACAATATCAAAGCCCCTTGGACGAGTGGTGGAGGTCGCAGTGGAATAAAAAGACAATATCAATGCCCAGTGGATGGAACGTGGAGGTCACAGTAGCTTAACAAGACAGTTTTAATGCCCCTTGGAAGAGTGGTGGAGGTCGCAGTGGATTAAAAAGACTATCAAATCCCCTTGGAAGAGTGGTGGAGGTCGCAATGGTTTAACCATGCAGTTTTAATGCCACTTGGAATAGACGTGGAGGTCACAGAAGCTTATCAAGACTGTTTTAAAGCCACTTGGAGGAGATGTAGAGGTCGCTGTCGATTAAAAAGACAATATCAATGCCCTGCCCCTTGGAAGAGTGGTGGAGGTTACAGTGGAATAAAAAGACAACATCTATGCCCCTTGGAAGAGTGGTGGAGGTTACAGTGGAATAAAAAGACAATATCAATGTCCCTTGGAAGAATGGTGGAGGTTACAGTGGAATAAAAAGACAATATCAATGCCCCTTGGAAGAGTGGTGGAGGTTCCAATTAAATAAAAATACAATATCAATGCCCCTTGGAAGAGACGTGGAGGTCACAGTGGAATAAAAAGACAATATTAATGCCCCTTGGAAGAGTGGTGGAGGTCGCAGTAAAATAAAAAGACAATATCAATGCCCCTTGGAAGAGTGGTGGAGGTTACAGTGGAATAAAAAGACAATATCAATGCCCCTTGGAAGAGCTGAGGAGTTCACCGTGGTTTAACCAGAAAGTTTTAATACACCGTGGAATAGACGTGGAGGTCACAGTACCTTAACAAGACGGTTTCAATGCTGCTTGGAAGAGTGATGGAGGTCGCAGTTGATTAAAAAGACAATATCAATGCCCCTTGGAAGAGTGGTGGAGGTTACAGTGGAATAAAAATACAATATCAATGCCCCTTGAAAGAGTGGTGGAAGTTACAGTGAAATAAAAAGACAAGATGTATGCCCCTTGGAAGAGCTGTGGAGTACAGAGTGGTTTAACCAAACTGTTTTAGTGCCACTTGGAAGAGACTTGGAGGTCACAGTAGCTTAACAAGATGGTTTTAATGACCCTTGGAAGAGTGTTGGATGTCGCAGTGGATAAAAAAGACAATATCAATGAACCTTGGAAGAGTGGTGGAGGTCGCAGTGGAATAAAAACACAATATCAATGCTCCTTGGAAGAGTGGTGGAAGTTACAGTGGAATAAAAAGACAATATCAATGCCTCTTGGAAGAGTGGTGGAGGTTACAGTGGAATAAAAAGACAATATCAATGCCCCGTGGAAGAGACGTGGACATCACAGTAGCTTAACAAGACGGTTTTAATGCCCCTTGGCAGAGTGGTGGAGTTCGCAGTGGAATAAAAAGACAAAAACAATGCCCTGTGGTTGAGACGTGGAGGTCACAGTAGCTTAACAAGACAGTTTTAATGCCCCTTAGAACAGTGGTGGAGGTTACAGTGGAATAAAAGACATTATCAATGCCCTTTGGAAGAGTGGCGGAGGTCGCAGTGGAATAAAAAAAAATATCAATGCCCCTTGGAAGAGTTGTGGAGGTCACAGTGGAATAACCTCAATGGTACATGCTCTGCATAACTTCTCTGTTTGCTGTGTCGGCTGTAATCTAATGCTCTGCTTTGCTGATTCACCTCACTGGTACATGCGCAGCATAACTTCTCTGTTTGCTGTGTCTGCTGTAATCTAATGCTCTGTTTTGCTGATTAACCTCACTGGTACATGCTCTGCATAACTTCTCTGCTTTATCTGTCCCACTCCAGTCAATACCCACATATGTCTATCCCTTCCCCACTCTAGATCTTATCTGAATTTTAGAGGTGCTAAACTGCAGAGACTAGAGTCCTAGCTCTGTGTTTGATCACCCAGCCATCTCCTGGTGAGAAGACCAGCTGCTAATTTAGCCATATGCAGCTCCCACAATGGCCTTCACCTGATAGTTTAATGTGCCCTATATATTTAGAAGCTCTGTAAGGGGTGCACTTGTGATGGGGTGTGCACGCGTCTTCTTGTGCAAAGTGGCTTCGGAGATAAGTGGCAGTTATTTCAGAGGCAGTTAGTCAGGGCAGGAGTCAGGTAACCAACACTTTGACCATTTACTCTACTATAACTATGTCTCTATTAGCTCTCACTTTTTCCCCTATAGTCCTCCACTTTCTAGTAACCCCTCAAATCCCTACAACTAGAAAAAAACTCTTCATCTCTCCCTCCATCATCCCCATTCATCTCACCTCCTCCAAATTATTCCTAAACATTCAATCCTTGATCTCCAAACACAGACAGCCACCTCATGCTCTCTCTTGCTCCCACCTGCTAACATTTTCTCTGCTCCTCCTCAATGCTGGAGATATCTCTCCAAATCCTGGTCCTCCTCACCATATCCCCACAGTTACTTCTTCCTCCTATCCATGACCTTCCACAAACTGTCGCAACCCTTCTAACCTCATAACCATCCAACCAATCCCCACTCCCTTAGTCGCTCTAACAGGAGCTCTATGGAACGCTCGCTCTGTCTGCAACAAACTTTCCTTCATCCACGATCTTTACATTACTAACAAACTTTCCTTCCTCGCCATCACTGAAACCTGGCTCACCCCCTCTGACACAGCCTCCCCAGCTGCACTTTCATATGGCGGTTTCCACCTTTCCCACACCCCCCGCCCCAACGGCAAACATGGCGGTGGCATAGGTTTTCTGCTATCAGAACACTGCGCATTCACACAAATCCCAATGCCACCCTCCGTTACACTCCCCTCTTTTGAGGTGCACTGTGTGCATATCTATTCCCCCTCCAACCTCCAACTGGCCGTCGTTTACCGACCCCCAGGGCAAGCCACCACCTTCTTAGACCACTTCACCACCTGGCTGCTTCACTTCCTCTCCACTGACATCCCCACTATCATAATGGGTGACTTCAACATCCCCATTAACACTTCCCACTCGTCTGTCTCTAAGTTCCTATCTCTCACTTCCTCCTTCGGACTCACTCAATGGTCTTCCACACCCACCCACAAAGATGGCCACACACTGGACCTCATCTTCACCCGCCTCTGTTCCCTATCTAACCTCTCTAACTCACCTCTCCCTCTCTCTGATCACAGCCTACTTACATTCTCTTCTCTCTCCTCCCCGGGGCAACAATCCCCACTCCACAAACTTGCATACCCTCGCAGAAATCTCAAACACCTTGACTTACACTCACTCTCTGAATCTCTCCTCCCTCTTACAGACATAAATTCCTTACATGATGCCAACGTTGCTGGTGATTCGTATAACACCACAATAGCTGCAGCTCTAGACTCAATAGCCCCTCTCACACACACCACATATCGCACATTCAACAGGCAACCCTGGCACACTAAACTTACTAAAGAACTGCGCCGGGCCTCCAGGGTTGCAGAGTGGAGATGGAAAAGGTCTCACTCTATCGAGCACTTCATCGCATTCAAGCAATCCCTCACTAATTTCAAGTCCGCACTCACTACAGCAAAACAAACCTACTTCTCATCTCTCATATCTTCCCTATCTCACAACTCTAAACAGCTATTTAACACTTTCAACTCTCTCATTCGTCCCCCAGCACCTCCTCCCTCTTCTCTCATCTCAGCCGACGACTTTGCCTCATTCTTCAAACAGAAGATTGACACCATCAGACAAAACTTTTGCCTAAAGTCCACACAACCCCTCCTGATATCTATTCAACCCTCCTCCTCCAAACCCCACTTCTCCACCATTACAGAAGGTCAAGTCTCCGCTTTACCCTCCAAATCACACCTCACCACCTGCGAACTTGACCCAATCCCATCCCACCTCATCGCTAACCTTACCACAGTCTTCATCCCAACCCTAACCCACCTCTTCAATCTGTCACTAACAACCGGTGTCTTAGCCTCATGTTTCAAACATGCCGCAATCACACCCATCCTCAAAAAGCCCTCCCTTGACCCTTCCTCTCTGACTAGCTACCGCCCCATATCACTCCTCCCCTTTGCCTCAAAACTACTAGAACAACATGTCCACCTTGAACTGTCCTCCCACCTCTCCTCCTGCTCCCTCTTCGACCGCCTGCAATCTGGCTTCCGACCGCATCACTCGACTGAAACTGCCCTGACCAAAGTCACCAGCGACCTACTAAATACCAAATCCAAGCGAAACTACTCCATCCTCCTCCTTCTGGACCTGTCATCTGCCTTTGACACAGTGGACCATTCCCTCTTACTCCAGATTCACTCATCTCTTGGCATCACGGACTTGGCTCTATCTTGGATCTCCTCATACTTAACAGACAGGACAATCAGCGTCTCCCACTCATGAACCACCTCCTCATCTCGCCCCCTATCTGTCGGTGTCCCCCAAGGTTCAGTTCTAGGACCTCTGCTCTTCTCCATCTACACATTTGGCCTGGGACAGCTCATAGAGTCTCACGGTTTTCAGTATCACCTCTATGCTGATGACACACAGATCTACCTCTCTGGACCCGATATTTCCTCCCTACTAACCAAAATCCCACAATGTTTGTCCGCCATGTCATCCATCTTCTCTGACAGATTTCTAAAACTCAACATGAATAAAATAGAGTTCATCATCTTTCCACCCTCTCATTCACATCCCCCATCTGACCAAGCCATCAAAGTCAATGGCTGTTCACTCTCCCCAGTCCCACAAGCTCGCTGCCTTGTAGCAACCCTGGACTCTGATCTCTCCTTCAAGCCACATATCCAAGCCCTTTCCACTTCCTGCCGACTCCAACTCAAAAACATCTCCCGGATCCGTGCATTCCTCAGCAAAGACTCTGCAAAAACACTAGTGCATGCCCTCATCATATCCCACCTCGACTACTGCAACCTCCTGCTCCGTGGCCTCCCTTACAACACTCTTGCACCTCACCAATCTATCCTAAACTCTGCTGCTCGACTAATTCACCTGTCCCCCCACTATTCCCCGGCCTCTCCTCTCTGTCAATCTCTTCACTGGCTCCCCATTGTCCAGAGAATCCAGTTCAAAACTCTAACCATGGCATACAAAGCTATCCACAACCTGTCTCCCCCATACATCTGTGACCTAGTCTCCCGGTACTTACCTGCACGCAACCTCTGATCCTCACAAGATCTCCTTCTCTACTCCCCTCTTATCTCCTCCTCCCACAATCGTATACAAGATTTCTCCCGTGCATCCCCCCTACTCTGGAACTCTCTACCCCAACACATCAGACTCTCGCCGACCGTGGAAACCTTCAAAAGAAACCTGAAGACCCACCTCTTCCGACAAGCCTACAACCTGCAGTAACCACCGCAGCACGACCAGCTCTAACCTCACCAGTGTATCCTCACCCATTCCTTCTAGAATGTGAGCCCTCGCGAGCAGGGTCCTCGCTCCTCCTGTACCAGTCGCTGACTCGTTTTGTTAAGATTATGTAAATGCTTTTGTTATGTATATCCCTATCACATGTAAAGCTCCATGGAATAAATGGCGCTATAATAATAATTAATAATAATAATAATAATAATAATAATAATAATAAAAAGACAATATCAATTCCCACAGGAAAAGTGGTGGAGGTTACAGTGGAATAAAAAGACAAAATCAATGCCCCTTGGAAGAGTGGTTGAGGTTACAGGGGAATAAAAAGACAATATCAATGCCCCTTTGATGAGCTGTGGAATTCAGAGTGGTTTAACCAGACAGATTTATTGCCCCTTGGAAGAGACGTGGAGGTCGCAGAGGTTTAAAAAGACAATATCACTGCCCCTTAGAAGAGTGGTGGAGGTTACATTGGAATAAAAAGACAATATCAATGACTCGTGGAATAGGCATGGAGGTTACAGCAGCTTAACAAGACAGTTTTAATGCCCCTTGGAAGAGTGGTGGAGGTTAGAGTGGAATAAAAAGACAATACCAATGCCCCTTAGAAGCAGTGTGGAGTTCAGAGTGGTTTAACCAGACGGTTTTAATGCCCATTGGAAGTGACGGGGAGGTCACAGTAGCTTAAAAAGACGTTTTTAATGCCCCTTGGAAAAGTGGTGAAGGTTGCAGGGGATTAAAAAGACAATATCAATGCCCCTTGGAAGAGTGGTGGAGGTTCAGTGGAATAAAAAGAAAATATCAATGCCCCTTGGAAGAATGATGGAGTTCGCAGTGGAATAAAAAATGTCAATGCCCCTTGGAAGAGTGGTGGAGGTTAGAGAGGAACAAAAAGACAATACCTATGGACCTTGGAAGAGCTGTGGAGTTCAGAGTGGTTTAACCAGATGTTTTTATTGCCCCTTGGAAAAGTGGTGGAGGTCACAGTGGATTAAAAAGACAAAATCAATGCCCCGTGAAAGACACGTAGAGGTCACAGTAGCTTAACAAGATAGTTTTAATACACCTTGGAAGAGTGGTGGAGGTCGCAGTGGAATAAAAAGACAATATCAATGCCCCTTGAAAGAGTGGTAGAGGTTACAGTGAAATAAAAAGACAATATCAATGCCTCTTGAAAGAGCTGTGGAGTTCAGAGTGGATTAAATTGATGGTTTTAATGCACCTTGGAAGAGACGTGGAGGTCACAGTAGCTTCACAATACAGTTTTAATGCCCCTTGGAAGAGTGGTGGAGGTCGCAGTGGATTAAAAAGACAATATCAATGCCACTTGGAAGAGTGGTGAAGTTCCCAGTGGAATAAGAAGACAATATTAATGCCCATTGGAAGAGTGGTGGAGGTTACAGTGGAATAAAAAGACAATATCAAATACCCGTGAAAGAGACGTGGAGGTCACAGTAGCTTAACAAGACGGTTTTAATGCCCCTTGGAAGAGAGGTGGAAGTTGCAGTGGAATAAAAAGACAATATCAATGCCCCTTGGAAGAGTGCTGGAGGTTACATTGGAATAAAGAGACAATATCAATGCCCCTTGCAAGAGCTGTGGAGTTCAGAGTGGTTTAAATTGACTGTTTTAATGCCCCTTGGAAGGGACGTGGAGGTGACAGTAGCTTAACAAGACGGTTTTAATGCCCCTTGGAAGAGTGGTGGAGGTCGCAGTGGATTAAAAAGACAATATGAATGCCCCTTGGAAGAGTGGTGGAGGTCGCAGTGGAATAAAAAGACAATATCAATGCCCCTTGGAAGAGTGGTGGAGGTTACAGTTGAATGAAAAGACAATATCAATGCCCCTTGGAAGAGTGATGGAGGTTACAGTGGAATAAAAAGACAATATCAATGCCACTTGGAACAGTGGTGGAGGTTACAGTTAAATAAAAAGACAATATCAATGCCCCGTGGAAGAGATGTTGAGGTCACAATAGCTTAACAAGATGGTTTTAATGCCCCTTGGAAGACTGATGGAGGTCGCAGTGGATTAAAAAGACAATAATAATGCCCCTTGGAAGAGATGTGGAGTTCAGAGTGGTATAACCAAACGGTTTTAGCGCTCCTTGGAAGAGACGTGGAGGTCACAGTAACTTAACAAGACGGTTTTAATGTCACTTGGAAGAGTGGTGGAGGTCGCAGAGGAATAAAAAAACAATTTCAATGCCCCTTGGAAGAGTGGTGGAGGTTACAGTTGAATGAAAAGACAATATCAATGCCCCTTGGAAGAGTGATGGAGGTTACAGTGGAATAAAAAGACAATATCAATGCCACTTGGAACAGTGGTGGAGGTTACAGTTAAATAAAAAGACAATATCAATGCCCAGAGGAAGAGATGTGGAGGTCACTGTAGCTTAGCAATACGGTTTTAATGCCCCTTGGAAGAGTGGTGGAGGTCGCAGTGGAATAAAAAGACAATGTCAATGCCACTTGGAAGAGTGGTGGAGGTTACAGTGGAATAAAAAGACAATATCAATGCCCCGTGGAATAGACATGGACGTGACAGTAGCTTATCAAGACGGTTTTAATGTCATCTTGGAAGAGTGGTGGAGGTTACAGTGGAATAAAAAGACAATATAAATGCCCTTGGAAGAGTGGTGGAGGTTACAGTGGAATAAAAAGACAATATCAATGCCTCATGGAAGAGTTGTGGAGGTCACTGTAGCTTAACAAGATGGTCTTAATGCCCCTTGGAAGAGTGGTGGAAGTCGCAGTGGAATAAATAGACAATGTCAATGCCCCTGGAAGAGTGGTGGAGGCTAGAGTGGAATAAAAAGACAATACCAGTGCTCCTTGGAAGAGCTTTGGAGTTCAGAGTGGTTTAAATTGACGGTTTTAATGCCCCTTGGAAGAGACGTGGGGGTCACAGTGGATTAAAAAGACAATATCAATGCCCCTTGGAAGAGTGGTGGAGGTCGCAGTGGATTAAAAAGACAATATCAACGCCCATTGGAAGACTGGTTAAGGTCGCAGTGGAATAAAAAGACAAAATCAATGCCCATTGGAAGAGTTTTGGAGGTTACAGTAGAAAAAAAAGACAATATCAATGCCCCTTGGAAGAGCTGTGGAGTTCAGAGTGGTTTAACCAGACGGTTTTAATGCCCCTTGGAAGAGATGTGGAGGTCACAGTAGCTTAACAAGATTGTTTTAATGCCCTTGGAGGAGTGGTAGAGGTCACAGTGGATTAAAAAGACAATATCAATGCCCATTGGAAGAGTGGTGGAGGTTACAGTGGAATAAAAAGACAATATCAATGTCCCTTGGAAGAATGTTGGAGGTTACAGTGGAATAAAAAGACAATATAAATGCCCCTTGGAAGAGTGGTGGAGGTTACTGTGGAGTAAAAAGACAATATCAATGCCCCTTGGAAGAGACGTGGAGGACACAGTGGAATTAAAAGACAATATTAATGCCCCTTGGAAGAGTGGTGTAGGTTACTGTGGAGTAAAAAGACAATATCAATGCCTCTTGCAAGAGCTGTGGAGTTCAGATTGGTTTAATTTGACGGTTTTAATGCACCTTGGAAGAGACGTGGAGGTCACAGTAGCTTATCAATACGGTTTTAATGCCCCTTGGAAGAGTGTTGGAGGTCGCAGTGGATAAATAAGACAATATCAATGCCCATTGGAAGAGTTGTTAAGGTCGCAGTGGAATAAAAAGACAAAATCAATGCCCCTTGGAAGAGTGGTAGAGGTTACAGTGAAATAAAAAGACAATATCAATGCCTCTTGAAAGAGCTATGGAGTTCAGAGTGGTTTAACCAGATTGTTTTAATGCCCATTGAAAGAGTGGTGGAGGTCGCAGTGGAATAAAAAGACAATATCAATGCCCCTTGGAAAAGTGGTGGAGGATACAGTGGAATAAAAAGACAATATCAATGCCGCTTGGAAGAACTGTGGAGTTCAGATTGGTTTAACCATACGGTTTTAATGCCCCTTGGAAGAGACGTGGAGATCACCATAGCTTAACAAGACGGTTTTAATGCCACATGGAAGAGTGGTGGAGGTTGCAGTGGATTAAAAAGACAATATCAATGCACCGAGGAAGAGTGGTGGAGGTCGCAGTGGAATAAAAAGACAATATCAATGCCCCGTGGAAGAGTGGTGGAGGTCGCAGTGGAATAAAAATACAATATCAATGCCCCTTGGTAGAGTGGTGGAGGTTACAGTGGAATTTAAAGACAATATCAATGCCCCGTGGAAGAGCTGTGGAGTTCAGAGTGGTTTAACCAAACGGTTTTAATGCCCATTGGAAGTGACGGGGAGGTCACAGTAGCTTAAAAAGACGTTTTTAATGCCCCTTGGAAAAGTGGTGGAGGTCGCAGTGGATTAAAAAGACAATATCAATGCCCCTTGGAAGAGTGGTGGAGGTGGCAGCGGAATAAAAAGACAATATCAATGCCCCTTGGAAGAGTAGTGGAGGTTAGAGTGGAATAAAAGACAATACCAATGCCCCTTGGAAGAGCTGTGGAGTTCAGAGTGGTTTAACCAAACGGTTTTAATGCCCATTGGAAGTGACGGGGATGTCACAGTAGCTTAAAAAGACGTTTTTAATGCCCCTTGGAAAAGTGGTGGAGGTCGCAGTGGATTAAAAAGACAATATCAATGCCCCTTGGAAGAGTGGTGGAGGTGGCAGCGGAATAAAAAGACAATATCAATGCCCCTTGGAAGAATGATGGAGGTCGCAGTGAAATAAAAAGACAATGTCAGTGCCCCTTAGAAGAGCGGTGGAGGTTGGAGTGGAATAAAAAGACAATACCAATGCCAATTGGAAGAACTGTGGAGTTCAGAGTGGTTTAACCAGATGCTTTTAATGCCCCTTGGAAGAGACTTGAAGGTCACAGTAGATTAACAAGACTGTTTTAATGCCCCGTGGAAAAGTGGCTGAGGTCACAGTGGATTAAAAAGACAATATCAATGCCCCGTGGAAGAAACGTGGAGGTCACAGTAGCTTAACAAGACAGTTTTAATGCCCCTTGGAAGATTTGTGGAGGTCGCAGTGGAATAAAAAGACAATATCAATGCCCCTTGAAAGAGTGGTAGAGGTTACCGTGAAATAAAAAGACAATATCAATGCCTCTTGGAAGAGCTATGGAGTTCAGAGTGGTTTAACCAGATGGTTTAAATGCCCCTTGGAAAAGTGGAGAAGGTCGCAGTGCATTAAAAGGACAATATCAATACCCCTTGGAAGAATGGTGGAGGTTACAGTGGAATAAAAAGACAATATCAATGCCCCTTGGAAGAGCTGTGGAGTTCAGAGTGGTTTAACCATACGGTTTTAATGCCCCTTGGAAGAGATGTGAAGGTCACAGTAGCTTAACAAGACTGCTTTAATGCCTCTTGGAAGAGTGGTGGAGGTCGCAGTGGATTAAAAAGACAATATCAATGCCCCTTAGAAGAGAGGTGGAAGTCGCAGAGGAATAATAAGACAATATCAATACCCCGTGGAATACAAATCGATGTTACAGTAGCTAAACAAGATGTTTTTAATGCACCTTGGGAGAGTGGTGGAAGTCGTAGTGGAATAAAAAGACAATATCAATGCCCCTTGAAAGAGTGCCGTAGGTTACAGTGGAGTAAAAAGACAATATCAATGCCTCTTGCAAGAGCTGTGGAGTCCAGAGTGGTTTAAATTGATGGTTTTAATGCATCTTGGAAGAGACATGGAGGTCACAGTAGCTTAACAATACGGTTTTAATGCCCCATGGAAGAGTGGTGGAGGTCGCAGTGGATTAAAAAGACAATATCAATGCCACTTGGAAGAGTGGTGAAGGTCCCAGTGGAATAAAAAGACAATATTAATGCCCCTTGGAAGAGTGGTGGAGGTTAAAGTGGAATAAAAAGACAATATCAATGACCCCGTGAAAGAGAAGTGGAGGTCACAGTAGCTTAATAAGACGGTTTTAATGCCCCTTGGAAGAGGGGTGGAAATTGCAGTGTAATAAAAAGACAATTACAATGCCCCTTGGAAGAGTGATGGAGGTTACATTGGAATAAAAAGACAATATCAATGCCCCTTGCAAGAGCTGTGGAGTTCGGAGTGGTTTAAATTAACGGTTTTAATGCCCCTTGGAAGGGACGTGGAGGTGACAGTAGCTTAACAAGACGGTTTTAATGCCCCTTGGAAGAGTGGTGGATGTCGCAGTGGAATAAAAAGACAATATCAATGCCCCTTGGAAGAGTGGTGGAGGTTATAGTTGAATAAAAAGACAATATCAATGCCCCTTGGAAGAGTGAGGGAGGTTACAGTGGAATAAAAAGACAATATCAATGCCCCGTGGAACAGTGGTGGAGGTTACAGTTAAATAAAAATACAATATCAATGCCCCGTGGAAGAGATGTGCAGGTCAAAAGAGCTTAACAAGACGGTTTTAATGCCCCTTGGAAGAGCGGTGGAGGTCGCATTGGATTAAAAAGACAATATCAATGAACCTTGGAAGAGTGGTGGAGGTCTCAGTGGAATAAAAAGACATTATCAATGCCCCTTGGAAGAGTGGTTTAACTAAAAGGTTTTAATGAAACTTGGAAGAGATGTGGAGGACACAATAGCTTAACAAGACTGTTTTAATGCCTCTTGTAAGAGTGGTGGAGGTCGCAGTGGATTAAAAAGACTATCAATGCCCCTTATAAGAGAGGTTGAAGTCGCAGTGGAATAAAAAGACAATATCAATGCCCCTTGGAAGAGAGGTGGAGGTTACAGTGAAATAAAAAGACAATATCAATGCCCCGTGGAATAGACATGGACGTGACAGTAGCTTAACAAGACGGTTTTAATGCCCCTTGGAAGAGTGGTGGAGGTCGCAGTGGATTAAAAAGACAATATCAATGCGCATTGGAAGAGTTTTTAAGGTCGCAGTGGATTAAAAAGACAAAATCAATGCTCCTTGGAAGAGTTTTGGAGGTTACAGTCGAAAAAAAAGACAATATCAATGCCCCTTGGAAGAGCTGTGGAGTTCAGAGTGGTTTAACCAGACGGTTTTAATGCCCCTTGGAAGAGCGGTGGAGGTCGAAGTGAATTAAAAAGACAATATCAATGCCCCGTGGAAGCGATGTGCAGGTCAAAATAGCTTAACAAGACGGTTTTAATGCCCCTTTGAAGAGTGGTGGAGGTCGCATTGGATTAAAAAGACAATATCATTGAGCCTTGGAAGAGTGGTGGAGGTCGCAGAGGAATAAAAAGACATTATCAATGCCCCTTGGTAGAGTGGTGGAGGTCGCAGTGGAATAAAAAGACAATATCAATGCCCCTTGGACGAGTGGTCGAGGTTACAGTGGAATAAAAAGACAATTTCAATGCCCCGTGGAAGAGATGTGGAGGTCACAGTAGCTTAACAAGATGGTTTTAATGCCTCTTGGAGGACTGGTGGAGGTTACAGTGGAATAAAAAGACAATAATAATGCCCCTTGGAAGAGCTGTGGTGTTCAGAGTCGTATAACCAGATGGTTTTAACGCTCCTTGGAAGAGACGTGGAGGTCACAGTAACTTAACAAGCCGGTTTTAATGCCCCTTGGAAGAGTGGTGAAGGTCGCAGTGGAATAAAAAAACAACATCAATGCCCCTTGGAAGATTGGTGGAGGTTACAGTGGAATAAGAAGACAATATCAATGCCCCGTGGAAGAGATGTAGAGGTCACTGTAGCTTAACAATATGGTTTTAATGCACCTTTGAAGAGTGGTGGAGGTCGCTGTGGAATAAAAAGACATAGTCAATGCCTCTTGGAAGAGTGGTGGAGGTTAGAGTGGAATAAAAAGACAATACAAATGCCCCTTGGAAGAGCTGTGGAGTTCAGAGTGGTTTAACCAGATATTTTTAATGCCCCTTGGAAGAGAAGTTGACGTCACAGTAGCATAACAAGACAGTTTTAATGCCACTTGGAAGAGTGGTGGAGTTCGCAGTGGATTAAAATGACAATATCAATGCCCCTTGGAAGAGTGGTGGAGGTCGGAGTGGAATAAAAAGACACTATCAATGCCCAGTGGAAGGGACGTGGAGGTCACAGTAGCTTAACAAGTCGGTTTTAATGCCCCTTGTAATAGTGGTGGAGGTTGCAGGGGATTAAAAAGACAATAACAATGCCCATTGTAAGAGTGGTGGAGGTCGCAGTGGAATAAATAGACAAAATCAATGCCCCTTGGAAGAGTGGTGGAGGTTACAGTGGAATAAAAAGACAATATTAATGCCCCTTGGAAGAGCTGTGCAGTTCAGAGTGGTTTAACCAGACGATTTTAATGCCCCTTGGAAGAGACATGGAGGTCACAGTAGCTTAACAAGACTGTTTTAATGCCCCTTGGAAGAGTGGTGGAGGTTGCAGTGCATTAAAAAGACAATATCAATGCCCCTTAGAAGAGAGGTGGAAGTCGCAGTGGAATATAAACACAATGTCAATGCCACTTGGAAGAGTGGTGGAGGTTACAGTGGAATAAAAAGACAATACCAATGCCAAGTCGAATAGACATGGACGTGACAGTAGCTAAAGAAGACGGCTTTAATGCCCCTTGGAAGAGTGGTGGAGGTTGCAGTGGATTAAAAAGACAAAATCAATGACCATTGGAAGAGTGGTAGAGGTCGCAGTGGAATAAAAAGACAAAATCAATGCCCCTTGGATGAGTGGTGGAGGTCACTGTAGCTTAACAAGATGGTCTTAATGCCCCTTGGAAGAGTGGTGGAGGTCGCAGTGGAATAAATAGACAATGTCAATGCCCCTTGGAAGAGTGGTGGAGGTTAGAGTGGAATAAAAAGACAATACCAGTGCTTCTTGGAAGATCTGTGGAGATCAGAGTGGTTTAAATTTACAGTTTTAATGCCCCTTGGAAGAGACGTGAAGGTCACAGTGGATTAAAAAGACAATATCAATGCCCCATGGAAGAGTGGTGGAGGTCGCAGTGGATTAAAAAGACAATATCAATGCCCCTTGGAAGAGAGGTGGAGGTCGCAGTGGAATAAAAAGACAATATCAATGCCCCGTGGAAGGGACGTCGAGGTCACAGTAGCTTCACAAGAGAGTTTTAATGCCCCTTGGAAGAGCGGTGGAGGTCGCATTGGATTAAAAAGACAATATCAATGAACCTTGGAAGAGTGGTGGAGGTCGCAGTGGAATAAAAAGACATTATCAATGCCCCTTGGAAGAGTGGTTTAACTAAAAGGTTTTAATGAAACTTGGAAGAGATGTGGAGGACACAATAGCTTAACAAGACTGTTTTAATGCCTCTTGTAAGAGTGGTGGAGGTCGCAGTGGATTAAAAAGACTATCAATGCCCCTTATAAGAGAGGTTGAAGTCGCAGTGGAATAAAAAGACAATATCAATGCCCCTTGGAAGAGAGGTGGAGGTTACAGTGAAATAAAAAGACAATATCAATGCCCCGTGGAATAGACATGGACGTGACAGTAGCTTAACAAGACGGTTTTAATGCCCCTTGGAAGAGTGGTGGAGGTCGCAGTGGATTAAAAAGACAATATCAATGCGCATTGGAAGAGTTTTTAAGGTCGCAGTGGATTAAAAAGACAAAATCAATGCTCCTTGGAAGAGTTTTGGAGGTTACAGTCGAAAAAAAAGACAATATCAATGCCCCTTGGAAGAGCTGTGGAGTTCAGAGTGGTTTAACCAGACGGTTTTAATGCCCCTTGGAAGAGCGGTGGAGGTCGAAGTGAATTAAAAAGACAATATCAATGCCCCGTGGAAGCGATGTGCAGGTCAAAATAGCTTAACAAGACGGTTTTAATGCCCCTTTGAAGAGTGGTGGAGGTCGCATTGGATTAAAAAGACAATATCATTGAGCCTTGGAAGAGTGGTGGAGGTCGCAGAGGAATAAAAAGACATTATCAATGCCCCTTGGTAGGGTGGTGGAGGTCGCAGTGGAATAAAAAGACAATATCAATGCCCCTTGGACGAGTGGTCGAGGTTACAGTGGAATAAAAAGACAATTTCAATGCCCCGTGGAAGAGACGTGGAGGTCACAGTAGCTTAACAAGACGGTTTTAATGCCTCTTGGAGGACTGGTGGAGGTTACAGTGGAATAAAAAGACAATAATAATGCCCCTTGGAAGAGCTGTGGTGTTCAGAGTCGTATAACCAGATGGTTTTAACGCTCCTTGGAAGAGACGTGGAGGTCACAGTAACTTAACAAGCCGGTTTTAATGCCCCTTGGAAGAGTGGTGAAGGTCGCAGTGGAATAAAAAAACAACATCAATGCCCCTTGGAAGATTGGTGGAGGTTACAGTGGAATAAGAAGACAATATCAATGCCCCGTGGAAGAGATGTAGAGGTCACTGTAGCTTAACAATATGGTTTTAATGCACCTTTGAAGAGTGGTGGAGGTCGCTGTGGAATAAAAAGACATAGTCAATGCCTCTTGGAAGAGTGGTGGAGGTTAGAGTGGAATAAAAAGACAATACAAATGCCCCTTGGAAGATCTGTGGAGTTCAGAGTGGTTTAACCAGATATTTTTAATGCCCCTTGGAAGAGAAGTTGACGTCACAGTAGCATAACAAGACAGTTTTAATGCCACTTGGAAGAGTGGTGGAGTTCGCAGTGGATTAAAAAGACAATATCAATGCCCCTTGGAAGAGTGGTGGAGGTCGGAGTGGAATAAAAAGACACTATCAATGCCCAGTGGAAGGGACGTGGAGGTCACAGTAGCTTAACAAGTCGGTTTTAATGCCCCTTGTAATAGTGGTGGAGGTTGCAGGGGATTAAAAAGACAATAACAATGCCCATTGTAAGAGTGGTGGAGGTCGCAGTGGAATAAATAGACAAAATCAATGCCCCTTGGAAGAGTGGTGGAGGTTACAGTGGAATAAAAAGACAATATTAATGCCCCTTGGAAGAGCTGTGCAGTTCAGAGTGGTTTAACCAGACGATTTTAATGCCCCTTGGAAGAGACATGGAGGTCACAGTAGCTTAACAAGACTGTTTTAATGCCCCTTGGAAGAGTGGTGGAGGTTGCAGTGGATTAAAAAGACAATATCAATGCCCCTTAGAAGAGAGGTGGAAGTCGCAGTGGAATATAAACACAATGTCAATGCCACTTGGAAGAGTGGTGGAGGTTACAGTGGAATAAAAAGACAATACCAATGCCAAGTCGAATAGACATGGACGTGACAGTAGCTAAACAAGACGGCTTTAATGCCCCTTGGAAGAGTGGTGGAGGTTGCAGTGGATTAAAAAGACAAAATCAATGACCATTGGAAGAGTGGTAGAGGTCGCAGTGGAATAAAAAGACAAAATCAATGCCCCTTGGATGAGTGGTGGAGGTCACTGTAGCTTAACAAGATGGTCTTAATGCCCCTTGGAAGAGTGGTGGAGGTCGCAGTGGAATAAATAGACAATGTCAATGCCCCTTGGAAGAGTGGTGGAGGTTAGAGTGGAATAAAAAGACAATACCAGTGCTTCTTGGAAGATCTGTGGAGATCAGAGTGGTTTAAATTTACAGTTTTAATGCCCCTTGGAAGAGACGTGAAGGTCACAGTGGATTAAAAAGACAATATCAATGCCCCATGGAAGAGTGGTGGAGGTCGCAGTGGATTAAAAAGACAATATCAATGCCCCTTGGAAGAGAGGTGGAGGTCGCAGTGGAATAAAAAGACAATATCAATGCCCCGTGGAAGGGACGTCGAGGTCACAGTAGCTTCACAAGAGAGTTTTAATGCCCCTTGGAAGAGAGGTGGAGGTCGCAGTGAAGTAAAAAGACAATATCAATGCCGCTTGTAAGAGTGGTGGATGTTACAGTCGAATAAAAAGACAATATCAATGCCTCTTGTAAGAGCTGTGGAGTTCAGAGTGTTTAACCAAACGGTTTTAATGCCCCTTGGAAGAGACGAGGAGGTCACAGTAGCTTAACAAGACTGTTTTAATGCCCCTTGAAAGAGTGGTGGAGATCGTTGTGGATTTAAAAGACAATATCAATGCCCCTTAGAAGAGTGGTGGAGGTCGCAGAGGAATAAAAAGACAACATCAATGCCCATTGGAAGATCGGTGGTGGTTACAGTGGAATAAAAAGACAATATCAATGCCCTGTGTAAGAAACTTGGAGATCACAGTAGCTTAACAAGACAGTTTTAATGCCCCTTGGAAGAGTGGTGGAGGTCACAGTGGTATAAAAAGACAAAATTAATGCATCTTGGAAGAGTGGTGGAGGTCGCAGTAAAATAAAAAGACAATATCAATGCCACTTGGAAGAGTGGTGGAGGTTACAGTGGAATAAAAAGACAATATCAATGCCCCTTGGAAGAGCTGTGGAGTTCAGAGTAGTTTAACAAGACGATTTTAATGCCCCTTGGAAGAGACATGGAGGTCACAGTAGCTTAACAAGACTGTTTTAATGCCCCTTGGAAGAGTGGTGGAGGTCGCAGAGGATTAAAAAGACAATATCAATGCCCCTTAGAAGATAGGTGGAAGTCGCAGTGGAATATAAACACAATGTCAATGCCACTTGGAAGAGTGGTGGAGGTTACAGTGGAATAAAAAGACAATACCAATGCCCCGTCGAATAGACATGGACGTGACAGTAGCTAAACAAGACGGCTTTAATGCCCCTTGGAAGAGTGGTGGAGGTTGCAGTGGATTAAAAAGACAAAATCAATGCCCATTGGAAGAGTGGTAGAGGTCGCAGTGGAATAAAAAGACAAAATCAATGCCCCTTGGATGAGTGGTGGAGGTCACTGTAGCTTAACAAGATGGTCTTAATGCCCCTTGGAAGAGTGGTGGAGGTCGCAGTGAAATAAATAGACAAAGTCAATGCCCCTTGGAAGAGTGGTGGAGGTTAGAGTGGAATAAAAAGACAATACCAGTGCTTCTTGGAAGAGCTGTGGAGTACAGAGTGGTTTAAATTGACGGTTTTAATGCCCCTTGGAAGAGACGTGGAGGTCACAGTGGATTAAAAAGACAACATCAATGCCCCTTGGAAGAGTGGTGGAGGTCGCAGTGGATTAAAAAGACAATATCAATGCCCCTTGGAAGAGAGGTGGAGGTCGCAGTGGAATAAAAAGACAATATCAATGCCCCGTGCAAGGGATGTCGAGGTCACAGTAGCTTCACAAGAGAGTTTTAATGCCCCTTGGAAGAGAGATGGAGGTCGCAGTGGAGTAAAAGGACAATATCAATGCCGCTTGGAAGAGTGGTGGATGTTACAGTCGAATAAAAAGACAATATCAATGCCTCTTGTAAGAGCTGTGGAATTCAGAGTGTTTAACCAGATGGTTTTAATGCCCCTTGGAAGAGATGAGGAGGTCACAGTAGCTTAACAAGACTGTTTTAATGCCCCTTGGAAGAGTGTTGGAGATTGTTGTGGATTTAAAAGACAATATCAATGCCCCTTAAAAGAGTGGTGGAGGTCGCAGTGGAATAAAAAGACAATATCAATGCCCATTGGAAGATTGGTGGAGGTTAAAGTGGAATAAAAAGACAATATCAATGCCCTGTGTAAGAAACTTGGAGATCACAGTAGCTTAACAAGACAGTTTTAATGCCCCTTGGAAGAGTGGTGGAGGTCACAGTGGTATAAAAAGACAAAATTAATGCACCTTGGAAGAGTGGTGAAGGTCGCAGTAAAATAAAAAGACAATATCAATGCCCCTTGGAAGAGTGGTGGAGGTTACAGTGGAATAAAAAGACAAAATCAATGCCCCTTGGAAGAGCTGTGGAGTTCACAGTGGTTTAACCAGAAGGTTTTAAGGCACCGTGGAATAGACGTGGAGGTCACAGTAGCTAAAAAAGACGTTTTTAAAGCTTCTTGGAAGAGTGATGGAGGTCGCAGTGGATTAAAAAGACAAAATCAATGCCCCTTGGAATAGTGGTGGAGGTTACAGTGGAATAAAAAGACAATATAAATGCCCCTTGGAAGAGTGGTGGAGGTTCCAATTAAATGAAAAGACAATATCAATGCCCCTTGGAAGAGACGTGGAGGTCACAGTGGAATTAAAAGACAATGTTAATGCCCCTTGGAAGAGTGGTGGAGGTCGCAGTAAAATAAAAAGACAATATCAATGAATCTTGGAAGAGTGGTGGAGGTTAGAGTGGAATAAAAAGACAATATCAATGCATATTGGAAAAGCTGTGGAGTTCACAGTGGTTTAACCAGAAGGTTTTAAGGCACAGTGGAATAGACGTGGAGGTCACAGTAGCTAAACAAGACAGTTTTAATGCTTCTTGGAAAAGTGATGGAGGTCGCAGTGGATTAAAAACACAAAATTAATGCCCCTTCGAAGAGTGGTGGATGTTACAGTGGATTAAAAAGACAATATCAATGCCTCTTGCAAGAGCTGTGGAGTTCAGAGTGGTTTAAATTGATGGTTTTAATGCCCCTTGGAAGAGACGTGGAGGTCACAGTAACTTAACATGACGGTTTTAATGCCCCTTGGAAGAGTGGTGGAGGTTACAGTCGAATAAAAAGACAATATTAAGGCCTATTGGAAGAGCTGTGGAGTTCAGAGTGGTTTAACCAGACGGTTTTAATGCCCCTTGGAAGAGACATGGAGGTCACAGTAGCTTATCAAAACTGTTTTAAGTCCCTTCGTAGAGTGGTGGAGGTCGCAGTGGATTAAAAAGACAATATCAATGCCCCTTAGAAGAGAGGTAGAGGTCGCAGTGGAATAAAAAGACAATATCAATTAAACTTGGAAGAGATGTGAAGGTCGCAGTGGAATAAAAAGACACTATCAATGCCTCGTTTAAGAGACTTGTAGGTCACAGAAGCGTAACAAGATGCTTTTTAATGCCCCTTGGAAGAGAGGTGGAGGTCAAAGTGGAACAAAAAGAGAATATCAATGCCGCTTGGAAGAGTGGTGGAGGTTACAGTGGAATAAAAAGACAATATGAATGACCCTTGGAAGAGTGGTGGAGGTCGCAGTGGAATAAAAAGACAATATTAATGCCCTTTGGAAGAGTGGTGGAGGTCGCAGTAAAATAAAAAGACAATATCAATGCCACATGGAAGAGACGTGGAAATCACAGTAGCTTAACAAGACGGTTTTAATGCCCCTTGGCAGAGTGGTGGAGGTCGCAGTGGAATAAAAAGACAATAACAATGCCCTGTGGAAGAGACGTTAAGGTCACAGTAGCTTAACAAGACGGTTTTAATGCCCCTTAGAACAGTGGTGGAGGTCGCAGTGGAATAACCTCACTGGTACATGCTCTGCATAACTTCTCTGCTTGCTGTGTCTGCTGTAATCTAATGCTCTGCTTTGATGATTCACCTCACTGGTACATGCTCTGCATAACTTCTCTGCTTGCTGTGTCTGCTGTAATCTAATGCTCTGCTTTGCTGATTCACCTCACTGGTACATGCTCTGCATAACTTCTCTGCTTGCTGTGTCTGCTGTAATCGAATGCTCTGCTTTGCTGATTCACCTCACTGGTACATGCTCTGCATAACTTCTCTGCATTATCTGTCCCACTCCATTCAATACCCACATATGTCTGTCCCTTCCCTACTATAGATCTTATCTGATTTTTAGAGGTGCTAAACTGCAGAGACTAGAGTCCTAGCTCTGTGTTTGATCACCCAGCCATCTCCTGGTGAGACGACCAGCTGCTATTTTAGCCATATGCATCTCCCACAATGCCCTTCACCTTATAGTTTAATGTGCCCTATATATTTAGAAGCTCTGTAAGGGGTGCACTTGTGCTGGGGTGTGTACGCGTCTTCATGTGCAAATTGGCTTCGGAGATAAGTGGCAGTTATTTCAGAGGCAGTTAGTCAGAGCAGGAGTCAGGTAACCAACACTTTGACCACTTACTCTCTTTTAACTATGTTTCTCTTAGCTCTCACTTTTTCCTCTATAGTCCTCCACTTTCTAGTAACCCCTCAAATCCCTACACCTAGTAAGAAACTCTTCATCTCTCCCTCCATCCTCCCCATTCATCTCACTTCCTCCTCCAAATTATTCCTAAACATTCTATCCTGGATCTCCAAATACAGACAGCCACCTCATGCTCTCTCTTGCTCCCACCTGCTAACACTTTCTCTGCTCCTCCTCACTGCTGGAGATATCTCTCCAAATCCTGGTCCTCCTAGCCATATCCCCACAGTTACTTCTTCCTCCTATCCACGACCTTCCACAAACTGTCGCAACCCTTCTAACCTCATACCCATCCAAACAATCCCCACTCCCTTAGTTGCTCTAACAGGAGCTCTATGGAACGCTCGCTCTGTCTGCAACAAACTTTCCTTCATCCACGATCTTTTCATTACAAACAAACTTTCCTTCCTCGCCATCACTGAAACGTGGCTCACCCCCTCTGACACAGCCTCCCCAGCTGCACTTTCATATGGCGGATGCCACCTTTCCCACACCCCGCGCCCCAACGGCAAACATGGCTGAGGCGAAGGTTTTCTCTTATCAGAACACTGCGCTTTCACCCAAATCCCACTGCCACCCTCCGTTACACTCCCCTCTTTTGAGGTGCACTCTGTGCGCATCTATTCCCCCTCCAACCTCCAACTGGCCGTCGTTTACCGACCCCCAGGGCAAGCCACCACCTTCTTAGACCACTTCACCACCTGGCTGCTTCACTTCCTCTCCACTGACATCCCCACTATCATAATGGGCGACTTCAACATCCCCATTAACACTTCCCACTCATCTGTCTCTAAGTTCCTATCTCTCACTTCCTCCTTCGGACTCACTCAATGGTCTTCCACACCCACCCACAAAGATGGCCACACACTGGACCTCATCTTCACCCGCCTCTGTTCCCTATCTAACCTCTCTAACTCACCTCTCCTTCTCTCTGATCACAGCCTACTTACATTCTCTTCTCTCTCCTCCCCGGGGCAACAATCCCCACTCCACAAACTTGCATACCCTCGCAGAAATCTCAAACACCTGACACGATGCAGACGTTGCTGCTGCTTCATATAACACCAAAATAGCTGCAGCTCTAGACTCGATCGCCCCTCTCACACACACCACATCTCGCACATTCAACAGGCAACCCTGGCATACTAAACTTACTAAAGAACTGCGCCGGGCCTCCAGGGTTGAGGAGCGGAGATGGAAAAGGTCTCAATCCATGGAGCACTTCATCGCATTCAAGCAATCCCTCATTAATTTCAAGTCCGCACTCACTACAGCAAAACAAACCTACTTCTCATCTCTCATATCCTCCCTATCTCACAACCCTAAACAGCTATTTAACACTTTCAACTCTCTCCTTCGTCCCCCAGCACCTCCTCCCTCTTCTCTCATCTCAGCCGATGACTTTGCCTCATTCTTCAAACAGAAGATTGACACCATCAGACAAAACTATTGCCTAAAGTCCACACAACCCCTCCTCAAATCTATTCAACCCTCCTCCTCCAAACCCCACTTCTCCACCATTACAGAAGGTCAAGTCTCCTCTTTACTCTTCAAATCACACCTCACCACCTGCAAACTTGACCCAATCCCATCCCACCTCATCACTAACCTTACCACAGTCTTCATCCCAACCCTAACCCACCTCTTCAATCTGTCACTAACAACCGGTGTCTTCCCCTCATGTTTCACACATGCCACAATCACACCCATCCTCAAAAAGCCCTCCCTTGACCCTTCCTCTCTGACTAGCTACCATCCCATATCACTCCTCCCCTTTGCCTCAAAACTACTAGAACAACATGTTCACCTTGAACTGTCCTCCCACCTCTCCTCCTGCTCCCTCTTCGACCGCCTGCAATCTGGCTTCCGACCGCATCACTCGACTGAAGCTGCCCTGACCAAAGTCACCAACGACCTACTAAATGCCAAATCCAAGCGACATTACTCCATCCTCCTCCTTCTGGACCTGTCATCTGCCTTTGACACAGTGGACCATTCCCTCTTACTCCAGATTCTCTCATCTCTTGGCATCACGGACTTGGCTCTATCTGGGATCTCCTCATACTTAACAGACAGGACATTCAGCGTCTCCCACTCAAGCACCACCTCCTCATATCGCCCCCTATCTGTCGGTGTCCCCCAAGGTTCAGTTCTAGGACCTCTGCTCTTCTCCATCTACTCCTTTGGACTGGGTCAGCTCATAGAGTCTCACGGTTTTCAGTATCACTTCTATGCTGACGACACACAGATCTACCTCTCTGGACCCGATATCTCCTCCCTACTAACCAAAATCCCACAATGTCTGTCCGCCATGTCATCCTTCTTCTCTGACAGATTTCTAAAACTCAACATGGATAAAACAGAGTTCATCATCTTTCCACCCTCTCATTCACATCCCCCATCTGACCTAGCCATCAACGTCAATGGCTGTTCACTCTCCCCAGTCCCACAAGCTCGCTGCCTTGGAGTAACCCTGGACTCTGATCTCTCCTTAAAGCCACATATCCAAGACCTTTCCACTTCCTGCCGACTCCAACTCAAAAACATCTCCCGGATCCGTGCATTCCTCAGCAAAGACTCTGCTAAAACACTAGTGCCTGCCCTCGAAATATCCCGCCTCGACTACTGCAACCTCCTGCTCCGTGGCCTCCCTTACAACACTCTTGCGCCTCTCCAATCTATCCTAAACTCTGCTGCTCGACTAATTCACCTGTCCCCTCGCTATTCCCTGGCCTCTCCTCTCTGTCAATCTCTTCACTGGCTCCACATTGTCAGAGAATCCAGTTCAAAACTCTAACCATGGCATACAAAGCCATCCACAACCTGTCTCCCCCATACATCTGTGACCTAGTCTCCCGGTACTTACCTGCACGCAACCTCCGATCCTCACAAGATCTCCTTCTCTACTCCCCATTTATCTCCTCCTCCCACAATCGTATACAAGATTTCTCCCATGCATCCCCCCTACTCTGGAACTCTCTACCCCAACACATCAGACTCTCGCCGACCGTGGAAACTTTCAAAAGAAACCTGAAGACCCACCTCTTCCGACAAGCCTACAACCTGCAGTAACCACTGCTGCACGACCAGCTCTACCCTCACCTAATGTATCCTCACCCATCCCTTCTATAATGTGAGCCCTCGCGGGCAGGGTCCTCGCTCCTCCTGTACAAGTCGCTGACTCGTTTTGTTAAGATTATGTAAATGCTTTTGTTATGTATATCCCTATCACATGTAAAGCGCCATGGAATAAATGGCACTATAATAATAAATAATAATAATAAAAAGACAATATCAATTCCCATAGGAAAAGTGGTGGAGGTTACAGTGGAATAAAAATACAATATCAATGCCCCTTGGAAGAATGATGGAGGTCGCAGTGGAATAAAAAGGCAATGTCAATGCCCCTTGGAAGATTGGTGGTGGTTAGAGTGGAATAAAAAGACAATACCAATGCCCCTTGGAAGAGCTGTGGAGTTCAGAGTGGTTTAACCAGATGGTTTTATTGCCCCTTGGAAGAGACGGGGAGGTCACAGTAGATTAACAAGACGGTTTTAATGCCCCTTGTAAAAGTGGTGGAGGTCACAGTGGATTAAAAAGACAATATCAATGCCCCGTGGAAGACACGTGGAGGTCACAGTAGCTTAACAAGACAGTTTTATGCCCCTTGGAAGAGTGGTGGAGGTCGCAGTGGAATAAAATGACAATATCAATGCCCCTTGAAAGAGTGGTGGAGGTTACAGAGAAATAAAAAGACAATATCAATGCCACTTGAAAGAGCTACGGAGTTCAGAGTGGTTTAACCAGTAGGTTTTAATGCCCTTTGTAAGAGTGGTTGAGGTCGTAGTACATTAAAAAGACAATATCAATACCCCTTGGAAGAATGGTGGAGGTTAGAGTGGAATAAAAAGACAATATCAATGCCCCTTGGAAGAGCTGTGGAGTTCAGAGTGGTTTAACCAGACGGTTTTAATGCCCCTTGGAAGAGATGTGGAGGTCACAGCAGCTTGACAAGACTGTTTTAATGCCTCTTGGAAGAGTGGTGGAGGTCACAGTGGATTAAAAAGACAATATCAATGCCCCTTAGAAGAGAGGTGGAAGTCGCAGTGGAATAAAAAGACAATATCAATACCCCTTGGAAGAGTGGTGGAGGATACAGGGGAATAAAAAGACAATATCAATGCACAGTGGAATAGACATGGACGTTACAGTAGCTAAACAAGATGTTTTTAATGCTCCTTGGGAGAGTGGTGGAAGTCGTAGTGGAATAAAAAGACAATATCAATGCCACTTGGAAGAGTGCTGGAGGTTACATTGGCATGAAAAGACAATATCAATGCCTCTTGCAAGAGCTGTGGAGTTCAGAGTGGTTTAAATTGACGGTTTTAATGCCCCTTGGAAGAGTGGTGGAGGTCGCAGTGGATTAAAAAGACAGTATCAATGCCATTTGGAAGAATGATGAAGGTCCCAGTGGAATAAAAGGACAATATCAATGCCGCTTGGAAGAGTGGTGGAGGTTACAGTGGAATTAAAAGACAATATCAATGCCCTGTGAAAAAGACGTGGAGGTCACAGTAGCTTAACAAGATGGTTTTAATGCCCCTTGGAAGAGAGGTGGAAGTTGCAGTGGAATAAAAATACAATATCAACGCCCCTTGGAAGAGTGTTGGAGGTTACATTGGAATAAAAAGACAATATCAATGCCCATTGCAAGAGATGTGGAGTTCAGAGTCGTTTAAATTGATGGTTTTAATGCCCCGTGGAATTGACGTGGAGGTCAAAGTAGCTTAACAAGACGGTTTTAATGGCCCTTGGAAGAGTGGTGGAGGTCGCAGTTGATTAAAAAGACAATATAAATGCCCCTTAGAAGAGTGGTGGAGGTCGCAGTGGAATAAAAAGACAATATCAATGCCCCTTGGAAGAGTAGCTTAGATCGCAGTGGAATAAAAAAACAATATCAATGCCCCTTGGAAGACTGGTGGAGGTAACAGTGGATTAAAAAGCCAATATCAATGCCCCTTGGAAGAGTGGTGGAGGTGGCAGTGGAATAAAAAGACAATATCAATGCCCCTTGGAAGAGTGGTGGACTTTACAGTGAAATAAAAAACAATATCAAAGCCCCTTTCAAGAGCTGTGGAGTTGAGAGTGGTTTAAATTGACGGTTTTAATGCCCCTTGGAAGAGATGTGGAGGTCACAGAAGATTAACAAGACGGTTTTAATGCCCCTTGTAAGAGTGGTGGAGGTCGAAGTGGATTAAAAAGACAATGTCAATGCTCCTTGAAGGAGTGGTTGAAGTCTCAGTGGAATAAAAAGACAATATCAATGCACCTTGGAAGAGTGTTGGAGGTTCCAGCCGGAATAAAAAGACAATATCAATGCCCTGTGGAAGAGACATGGAGGTCACAGTAGCTTAACAAGACGGTTTTAATGCCCCTTGGAAAAGTGGAGGAGGTCACAGTGGATTAAAAAGACAATATCAATGCCCCGTGGAAGACACGTGGAGGTCACAGTAGCTTAACAAGACAGTTTTAATGCCCCTTTGAAGAGTGGTGGAGGTCGCAGTGGAATAAAAAGACAATATCAATGCCCCTTGAAAGAGTGGTGGAGGTTACAGTGAAATAAAAAGACAATATCAATGCCTCTTGAAAGAGTTATGGAGTTCAGAGTGGTTTAACCAGATGGTTTTAATGCCCCTTGAAAGAGTGGGGGAGGTCGCAGTGCATTAAAAAGACAATATTAATACCCCTTGGAAGAATGGTGGAGTTTACAGTGGAATAAAAAGACATTATCAAAACCCCTTGGAAGAGATGTGGAGTTCAGAGTGGTTTAACCAGACAGTTTTAATGCCCCTTGGAAGAGATGTGGAGGTCACAGTAGCTTAACAAGACTGTTTTAATGCCTCTTGGAAAAGTGGTGGAGGTCACAGTGGATTAAAAAGACAATATCAATGTCACTTGGAAGAGTGGTGAAGGTCCCAGTGGAATAAAAAGACAATATCAATGCCCCTTGGAAGAGTGGTGGAGGTAACAGTGGAATAAAAAGACAATATCAATGCCCCGTGAAAGAGACGTGGAGGTCACAGTAGCTTAACAAGATGATTTTAATGCCCCTTGGAAAGAGGTGGAAGTTGCAGTGGAATAAAAAGACAATATCAATGCCCCTTGGAAGAGTGCTGGAGGTAGCATTGGAATAAAAAGACAATATCAATACCCCTTCCAATCGCTGGGGAATTCAGAGTGGTTTAAATTGACTGTTTTAATGCCCCTTGGAAGGGACGTGGAGGTGACAGTAGCTTAGCAAGACGGTTTTAATGCCCCTTGGAAGAGTGGTGGAGGTCGCAGTGGATTAAAAAGACAATATCAATGAGCGTTGGAAGAGTGGTGGAGGTCGCAGTGGAATAAAAAGACATTATCAATGCCCCTTGGAAGAGTGGTGGAGGTTGCAGTGGAATAAAAAGACAATATCAGTTCCCCTGGGACGAGTGGTGGAGTTTACAGTGAAATAAAAAGACAATTTCAATGCCCCGTGGAAGAGACGTGGAGGTCACAGTAGCTTAACAAGACAGTTTTAATGCCTTTTGGAGAACTGGTGGAGGTCGCAGTGGAAGAAAATGACAATATCAATGCCCCTTGGAAGAGTGGTGGAGGTTACAGTGGAATAAAAAGACAATAATAATGCCCCTTGGAAGAGCTGTGGATTTCAGAGTGGTATAACCAGACGGTTTTAACGCTCCTTGGAAGAGACATGGAGGTCACAGTAACTTAACAAGACGGTTTTAATGCCCCTTGGGAAAGTGGTGGAGTTCGCAGTGGAATAAAAAACAATATCAATGCCCCTTGGAAGATTGTTTACAGTGGAACAAAAAGACAATATCAGTGACCCATGGAAGAGTTGTGGAGGTCACTGTAGCTTAACAATATGGTTTTAATGCCCTTTGGAACAGTGGTGGAGGTCGCAGTGGAATAAAAAGGCAATGTCAATACACCTTGGAAGAGTGGTGGAGGTTAGAGTGGAATAAAAAGTTAATACAAATGCCCATTGGAAGAGCTGTGGAGTTCAGAGTGGTTTAACCAGATGGTTTTAATGCCCCTTGGAAGAGAAGTCGACGTCACAGTAGCATAACAAGACGGTTTTAATGCCCCTTGGAAGAGTGGTGGAGTTCGCAGTGGATTAAAAAGACAATATCAATGCCCCTTGGAAGAGTGGTGGAGGTCGCAGTGGAATAAAAAGACAATATCAATGCCCCGTGGAAGGGACGTGGAGGTCACAGTAGCTTAACAAGACGGTTTTAATGCCCCTTGGAAGAGTGGTGGAGGTTGTAGGCGATTAAAAAGACAATAACAATGCCCATTGGAAGAGTGGTGGAGGTCACAGTGGAATAAAAAGACAAAATCAATGCCCCTTGGAAGAGTGGTGGAGGTTACAGTGGAATAAAAAGACAATATAAATGCCCCTTGGAGGAGCTGTGGAGTTCAGATTGGTTTAAACAGACAGTTTTAATGCTCCTTGGAAGAGACGTGGAGGTCACAGTAGCTTAACAAGACTGTTTTAATGCCCCTTGGAAGAGTGGTGGAGGTCACAGTGGATTAAAAAGACAATATCAATGCCCCTTAGAAGAGAGGTAGAAGTCGCAGTGGAATAAAAAGACAATGTCAATGCCACTTGGAAGAGTGGTGGAGGTTACAGTGGAATAAATAGACAATATCAATGCCCCATGGAATAGACATTGACGTGACAGTTGCTTAACAAGACGGCTTTAATGCCCCTTGGAAGAGTGGTGGAGGTTGCAGTGGATTAAAAAGACAAAATCAATGCCACTTGGAAGAGTAGAGGAGGTTACAGTGGAACAAAAAGACAATATCAATGCCCCATGGAAGAGTTGTGGTGGTCACTGTAGCTTAACAAGATGGTCTTAATGCCCCTTGGAAGAGTGGTGGAGGTCGCAATGGAATAAATAGACAATGTCAATGCCCCTTGGAAGAGTGGTGGAGGTTAGAGTGGAATAAAAAGACAATACCAGTGCTCCTTGGTAGTGCTGTGGAGTTCAGAGTTGTTTAAATTGACGGTTTTAATGCTCCCTTGGAAGAGACGTGGAGGTCACAGTGGATTAAAAAGACAATATAAAAGCCCCTTGGAAGAGTGGTGGAGGTCGCAGTGGATTAAAAAGACAATATCAATGCCCCTTGGAAGAGTGGTGGAGGTCGCAGTGGAATAAAAAGACAATATCAATGCCCCGTGGAAGAGACATGGAGGTCACAATAGCTACGCAAGACGGTTTTAATGCCCCGTGGAAGAGAGGTGGAGGAAGCAGTTGATTGAAAAGACAATATCAATGCCCCCTGGAAGAGTGGTGGAGGTCGCAGTGGAATAAAAAGACAACATCAATGCTGCTTGAAAGAGTGGTGGATGTTACAGTCGAATAAAAAGACAATATCAATGCCTCTGGTAAGAGCTGTGGAGCTCAGAGTGTTTAACCAGATGGTTTTAATGCCCCTTGGAAGAGATGAGGAGGTCACAGTAGCTTAAGAAAGCTGTTTTAATGCCCCTTGGAAGAGTTTTGGAGATCGTTGTGGATTTAAAAGACAATATTACTGCCCCTTAGAAGAGTGGTGGAGGTCGCAGTGGAATAAAAAGACAATATCAATGCCCCTTGGAAGATTGGTGGAGGTTACAGTGGTATAAAAAGACAATATCAATGCCCCTTGGAAGAGTGGTGGAGGTTACAGAATAATAAAAAGACAATATCAATGCCCTGTGTAAGAAACTTGGAGGTCACAGTAGCTCAACAAGACGGTTTTAATGCCCCTTGGAAGAGACGTGGAGGTCACAGTAGCTTAGCAAGACATTTTTAATGCCCCTTAGAACAGTGGTGGAGGTCGCAGTGGAATAACCTCACTGGTACATGCTCTGCATAACTTCTCTGCTTGCTGAGTCTGCTGTAATCTAATGCTCTGCTTTGCTGATTCACCTCACTGGTACATGCTCTGCATAACTTCTCTGCTTGCTGTGTCTGCTGTAATCTAATGCTCTGCTTTGCTGATTCACCTCACTGGTAAATGCTCTGCATTACTTCTCTGCTTGCTATGTCTGCTGTAATCTAATGCTCTGCTTTGCTGATTCACCTCACTGGTACATGCTCTGCATAACTTCTCTGCTTGCTGCGTCTGCTGTAATATAATGCTCTGCTTTGCTGATTCACCTCACTGGTACATGCTCTGCATAACTTCTCTGCTTTATCTGTCCCACTCCATTCAATACCCACATTATGTCTGTCCCTTCCCCACTATAGAGCTTATCTGATTTTTAGAGGTGCTAAACTGCAGAGACTAGAGTCCTAGCTCTGTGTTTGATCTCCCAGCCATCTCCTGGTGAGACGACCAGCTGCTAATTTATCCATATGCAGCTCCCACAATGCCTTTCACCTGATAGTTTAATGTGCCCTATATATTTAGAAGCTATGTAAGGGGTGCACTTATGCTGGGGTGTGCACGTGTCTTCTTGTGCAAAGTGGCTTCGGAGATAAGTGGCAGTTATTTCAGAGGCAGTTAGTCAGGGCAGGAGTCAGGTAACCAACACTTTGACCACTTTCTCTCTTTTAACTATGTTTCTGTTAGCAATCACTTTTTGCTCTATAGTCCTCCACTTTCTAGTGACCCCTCAAATCCCTACACCTAGTAAGAAACTCTTCATCTCTCCCTCCATCCTCCCCATTCATCTCACCTCCTCCTCCAAATTATTCCTAAACATTCAATCCTGGATCTCCAAACACAGACAGCCACCTCATGGTCTCTCTTGCTCCCACCTGCTAACACTTTCTCTGCTCCTCCTCACTGCTGGAGATATCTCTCCAAATCCTGGTCCTCCTCGCCATATCCACACAGTTACTTCTTCCTCCTATCCACGACCTTCCACAAACTGTCGCAACCCTTCTAACCTCATAACCATCCAACCAATCCCCACTCCCTTAGTTGCTCTAACAGGAGCTCTATGGAACGCTCGCTCTGTCTGCAACAAACTTTCCTTCATCTTTTCATTACAAACAAACTTTCCTTCCTCGCCATCACTGAAACCTGGCTCACCCCCTCTGACACAGCCTCCCCAGCTGCAATTTCATATGGCGTATTCCACCTTTCCCACACCCCCCGCCCCAACGGCAAACATGGCGGAGGCGTAGGTTTTCTCCTATCAGAACACTGCGCTTTCACCCAAATCCCACTGCCACCCTCCGTTACACTCCCCTCTTTTGAGGTGCACTGTGTGCGCATCTATTCCCCCTCCAACCTCCAACTGGCCGTAGTTTACCGACCCCCAGGGCAAGCCACCACCTTCTTAGACCACTTCACCACCTGGCTGCTTCACTTCCTCTCCACTGACTTCCCCACTATCATAATGGGTGACTTCAACATCCCCATTAACACTTCCCACTCGTCTGTCTCTAAGTTCCAATCTCTCACTTCCTCTTTCGGACTCACTCAATGGTCTTCCACACCCACCCACAAAGATGGCCACACACTGGACCTCATCTTCACCCGCCTCTGTTCCCTATTTAAACTCTATAACTCACCTCTCTCTCTCTCTGATCACAACCTACTTACATTCTCTTCTCTCTCCTCCCCGGGGCAACAATCCCCACTCCACAAACTTGCATACCCTCGCAGAAATCTCAAACACCTTGACTTACACTCACTCTCTGAATCCCTCCTCCCTCTTACAGACATAAATTCCTTACACGATGCAGACGTTGCTGCTGCTTCATATAACACCACAATAGCTGCAGCTCTTGACTCGATCGCCCCTCTCACACACACCACATCTCGCACATTCAACAGGCAACCCTGGCACACTAAACTTAATAAAGAACTGTGCCGGGCCTCCAGGGTTGCGGAGCGGTCATGGAAAAGGTCTCACTCCATCGAGCACTTCATCGCATTTAAGCAATCCCTCACTAATTTCAAGTCCGCACTCACTACAGCAAAACAAACCTACTTCTCATCTCTCATATCCTCCCTATCTCACAACCCTAAACAGCTATTTAACACTTTCAACTCTCTCCTTCGTCCCCCAGCACCTCCTCCCTCTTCTCACATCTCAGCTGACGACTTTGCCTCATTCTTCAAACAGAAGATTGACACCATCAGACAAAACTTTTGCCTAAAGTCCACACAACCCCTCCTCATATCTATTCAACCCTCCTCCTCCAAACACCCACTTCTCCACCATTACAGAAGGTCAAGTCTCCTCTTTACTCTCCAAATCACACCTCACCAGCTGCGAACTTGACCCAATCCCATCCCACCTCATCACTAACCTTACCACAGTCTTCAACCCAACCCTAACCCACCTCTTCAATCTGTCACTAACAACCGGTGTCTTCCCCTCATGTTTCAAACATGCCGCAATCACACCCATCCTCAAAAAACCCTCCCTTGACCCTTCCTCTCTGACTAGCTACCGCGCCATATCACTCCTCCCCTTTGCCTCAAAACTACTAGAACAACATGTCCACCTTGAACTGTCCTCCCACCTCTCCTCCTGCTCCCTCTTTGACCGCCTGCAATCTGGCTTCCGACCACATCACTCGACTGAAACTGCCCTGACCAAAGTCACCAACGACCTACTAAATGCCAAATCCAAGAGACACTACTCCATCCTCCTCCTTCTGGACCTGTCATCTGCCTTTGACACAGTGGACCATTCCCTCTTACTCCAGATTCTCTCATCTCTTGGCATCACGAACTTGGCTCTATCTTGAATCTCCTCATACTTAACAGACAGGACATTCAGCGTCTCCCACTCACGCACCACCTCCTCATCTCGCCCCCTATCTGTCGGTGTCCCCCAACGTTCAGTTCTAGGACCTCTGCTCTTCTCCATCTACACCTTTGGCCTGGGACAGCTCATAGAGTCTCACGGTTTTCAGTATCACTTCTATGCTGACGACACACAGATCTACCTCTCTGGACCCGATATCTCCTCCCTACTAACCAAAATCCCACAATGTCTGTCCGCCATTTCATCCTTCTTCTCTGACAGATTTCGAAAACTCAACATGGATAAAACAGAGTACATCATCTTTCCACCCTCTCATTCACATCCCCCATCTGACCTAGCCATCAACGTCAATGGCTGTTCACTCTCCCCAGTCCCACAAGCTCACTGCCTTGGAGTAACCCTGGACTCTGATGTCACCTTCAAGCCACATATCCAAGCCCTTTCCACTTCCTTCCTACTTCAACTCAAAAATATCTCCCGGATCCGTGCATTCCTCAGCAAAGACTCTGCAAAAACACTAGTGCATGCCCTCATCGTATCCCGCCTCGACTACTGCAACCTCCTGCTCCGTGGCCTCCCGTACAACACTCTTGCGCCTCTCCAATCTATCCTAAACTCTGCTGCTCGAATAATTCACCTGTCCCCCCGCTATTCCCTGGCCTCTCCTCTCTGTCAATCTCTTCACTGGCTCCCCATTGCCCAGAGAATCCAGATCAAAACTCTAACCATGGCATACAAAGCCATCCAAAACCTGTCTCCCCCATACATCTGTGACCTAGTCTCCCGGTACTTACCTGCACGCAACCTCAGATCCTCACAAGATCTCCTTCTCTACTCCCCTCTTATCTCCTCCTCCCACTATCGTATACAAGATTTCTCCTGTGCATCCCCCCTACTCTGGTACTCTCTACCCCAACACATCAGACTCTCGCTGACCGTGGAAACCTTCAAAAGAAACCTGAAGACCCACCTCTTCCGACAAGCCTAAAACCTGCAGTAACCACCGCTGCACGACCAGCTCTACCCTGACCTAATGTATACTCACCCATCCCTTATAGAATGTGAGCCCTCGCGGGCAGGGTCCTCGCTCATCCTGTTCCAGTCGCTGACTCGTTTTGTTAAGATTATGTAAATGCTTTTGTTATGTATATTCCTAACACATGTAAAGCGCCATGGAAAAAATGGCGCTATAATAATAATTAATAATAATAATAATAATAAAAAGACAATATCAATTCCCATAGGAAAAGTGGTGGAGGTTACAGTGGACTAAAAAGACAATATCAATGCCCCTTTGATGAGCTGTAGAATACAGAGTGGTTTAACCAGACGGTTTTAATGCCCCTTGGAAGAATGGTGGAGGTTGCAGTGGAATAAATAGACAATATCAATGCCCCGAGGAAGAGTGGTGGAGGTCGCAGTGGAATAAATAGACAATATCAATGCCCCGTGGAAGAGACGTGGAGGTCACAGTAGCTTAACAAGATGGTTTTAATGCCCTTTGAAAGAGTGGTGGAGGTCGCAGTGGATTAAAAAGACAATATCAATGCCATTTGGAAGAATGGTGGGGGTCGCAGTGGAATAAAAAGGCAATGTCAATACCCCTTGGAAGAGTGGTGGAGGTTAGAGTGGAATAAAAAGACAATACCAATGCCCCTTGGAAGAGCTGTGGTGTTCAGAGTGGTTTAAACAGACAGTTTTAATGCCCATTGGAAGTGACGTGGAGGTCACAGTAGCTTAAAAAGACGTTTTTAATGCCCCTTGGAAAAGTGGTGGAGGTCGCAGTGGATTAAAAAGACAATATCAATGGCCCTTGGAAGAGTTGTGGAGATGGGAGTGGAATAAAAAGACAATATCAATGCCCCTTGGAAGACTAATGGAGGTCGCAGTGGAATAAAAAGACAATGTCAATGCCCCTTGGAAGAGTGGTGGAGGTTAGAGTGGAATAAAGAGACAATACCAGTGCCCCTTGGAAGAGCTGTGGAGTTCAGTGTGGTTTAACCAGATGGTTTTATTGCCCCTTGGAAGAGACGAGGAGGTCACAATAGATTAACAAGTTGGTTTTAATGCCCCTTGTAAAAGTGGTGGAGGTCACAGTGGATTAAAAAGTCAATATCAATGCCCCGTGGAAGACACGTGGAGGTCACAGTAGCTTAACAAGACAGTTTTAATGCCCCTTGGAAGAGTGGTGGAGGTCGCAGTGGAATAAAAAGACATTATCAATGCCCATTAAAAGAGTGGTGGAGGTTACAGTGAAATAAAAAGACAATATCAATGCCTCTTGACAGAACTATGGAGTATAGAGTGGTTTAACTAGATGGTTTTAATGCCCCTTGGAAGAGTGGTGGAGGTCACAGTGCGTTAAAAAGACAATATCAATACCCCTTGGAAGAATGGTGGAGGTTACAGTGGAAGAAAAAGACAATATCAATGCCCCTTGGAAGAGCTGGGGAGTTCAAAGTGGTTTAACCAGACGGTTTTAATGCCCCTTGGAAGAGATGTGGAGGTCACAGTAGATTAACAAGACAGTTTTAATGCCCCTTGGAAGAGTGGTGGAGGTCGCAGTGGAATAAAAAGACATTATCAATGCCCATTGAAAGAGTGGTGGAGGTTACAGTGAAAAAAAAAGACAATATCAATGCCTCTTGAAAGAACTATGGAGTATAGAGTGGTTTAACCAGATGGTTTTAATGCCCCTTGGAAGAGTGGTGGAGGTCATAGAGCGTTAAAAAGACAATATCAATACCCCTTGGAAGAATGGTGGAGGTTACAGTGGAAGAAAAAGTAAATATCAATGCCCCTTGGAAGAGCTGTGGAGTTCAGAGTGGTTTAACCAGACGGTTTTAATGCATCTTGAAAGAGCTATGGAGTATAGAGTGGTTTAACCAGATGGTTTTAATGCCCCTTGGAAAAGTGGTGGAGGTCGCAGTGGATTTAAAAGACAATATCAATGCCACTTGGAAGAGTGGTGAAGGTCCCAGTGGAATAAAAAAACAATATCAATGCCCCTTGGAAGAGTGGTTGAGGTTACAGTGGAATAAAAAGACAATATCAATGCACCGTGAAAGAGACGTGGAGGTCACAGTAGCTTAACAAGACGGTTTTAATGCCCCTCGGAAGAGAGGTGTAAAATGCAGTGGAATTAAAAGACAATATGAATGCCCCTTGGAAGAGTGCTAGAGGTTACATTGGAATAAAAAGACAATATTAATGCCCCTTGCAAGAGATGTGGAGTTCAGAGTGGTTTAAATTGACGGTTTTAATGCCCCTTCGAAGGAACGTGGAGGTGACAGTAGCTTAACAAGACGGTTTTAATGCCCCTTGGAAAAGTGGTGGAGGTCGCAGTGGATTAAAATGACAATATGAATGCCCCTTGGAAGAGTGGTGGAGGTCGCAGTGGAATAAAAAGACAATATGAATGCCCCTTGGAAGAGTGATGGAGGTAACAGTGGAATAAAAAGACAATATCAATGCCACTTGGAACAGTGGTGGAGGTTACAGTTAAATAAAAAGACAATATCAATGCCCCGTGGAAGAGATGTGGAGGTCACAATAACTTAACAAGACTGTTTTAATGCCCATTGGAAGAGTGGTGGAGGTCGCAGTGGTTTAAAAAGACAATATCAATGAGCCTTGGAAGAGTGTTGGAGGTCGCAGTGGAATAAAAAGACATTATCAATGCCCCTTGTTAGAGTGGTGGAGGTTACAGTGGAATAAAAAGACAATTTCATTGCCACCGTGGAAGAGACGTGTAGGTCACAGTAGCTTAACAAGGCGGTTTTAATACCTCTTGGAGGACTGGTGGAGGTCGCAGTGGAATAAAAAGACAATATCAATGCCCCTTGGAAGAGTGGTGGAGGTTACAGTGGAATTAAAAAGACAATAATAATGCCCCTTGGAAGAGCTGTGGAGTTCAGAGTGGAATAAACAGATGGTTTTAACGCTCCTTGGAAGAGACGTGGAGGTCACAGTAACTTAACAAGACGGTTTTAATGCCCCTTGGAAGAGTGGTGGAGGTCGCAGTGTAATAAAGAAACAATATCAATGCCCCTTGGAAGAGTGGTGGAGGTTACAGTGGAATAAAAAGACAATATCAATGCCCCGTGGAAGAGATGTGGAGGTCACTGTAGCTTAACAATATGGTTTTAATGCCCAATGGAAGAGTGGTGGAGGTCGCAGTGGAATAAAAAGACAATGTCAATGCCCCTTGTAAGAGTGGTGGAGGTTAGAGTCGAATAAAAAGACAATACAAATGCCCTTTGGAAGAACTGTGGAGTTCAGAGTGGTTTAACCAGATGGTTTTAATGCCCCTTGGAAGAGAAGTCGACGTCACAGTAGCATAACAAGACAGTTTTAATGCCCCTTGAAAGAGAGGTGGAGTTCGCAGTGGATTAAAAAGACAATATCAGTGACCCTTGGAAGAGTGGTAGAGGTCACAGTGGAATAAAAAGACAATATCAATGCCCCGTGGAAGAAACGTGGAGGTCACAGTAGCTTAACAAGACGGTTTTAATGCCCCTTGGAAGAGTGGTGTAGGTTGCAGGGGATTAAAAATACAATAACAATGCCCATTGGAACAGTGGTGGAGGTGGCAGTGGAATAAAAAGACAAAATCAATGCCCCTTGGAAGAGTGGTGGAGGTTACAGTGGAATAAAAATACAATATTAATGCCCCTTGGAAGAGCTGTGGAGTTCAGAGTGGTTTAACCAGATGGTTTTATTGCCCCTTGGTAGAGACGTGGAGGTCACAGTAGCTTAACAAGACTGTTTTAATGCCCCTTGGAAGAGTGGTGCAGTGGATTAAAAAGACAATATCAATGCCCCTTAGAAGAGAGTTGGAAGTCGCAGTGGAATAAAAAGACAATGTCAATGCCAATTGGAAGAGTGGTGGAGGTTGCAGTGGAATAAAAAGACAATATCAATGCCCCGTGGAATAGACATGGACATGACAGTAGCTTAACAAGACGGCTTTAATGCTCCTTGGAAGAGTGGTGGAGGTTGCAGTGGATTAAAAAGACAATATCAATGCCCCATGGAAGAGTTGTGGAGGTCACTGTAGCTTAACAAGATCATCTTAATGCCCCTTGGAAGAGTGGTGGAGGTCGCAGTGGAATAAATAGACAATGTCAATGCCCCTTGGAAGAATGGTGGAGGTTAGAGTGGAATAAAAAGACAATACCAGTGCTAATTGGAAGAGCTGTGGAGTTCAGAGTGGTTTAAATTAACGGTCTTAATGCCCGTTGGAAGAGTCGTGGAGGTCACAGTGGATTAAAAAGAAAATATCAATGCCCCTTGGAAGAGTGGTGGAGGTCGCAGTGGATTAAAAATACAATATCAATGCCCTTTGGAATAGTGGTGGAGGTTGCAGTGGAATAAAAAGACAATATCAATGCCCCGTGGAAGGGAAGTGGAGGTCACAGTAGCTTCACAAGACGGTTTTAATGCCCCTTTGAAGAGAGGTGGAGGTCGCAGTTGATTAAAAAGACAATATCAATGCCCCTTGGAAGAGTGGTGGGGGTCGCAGTGGAATAAAAAGACAATATCAATGCCGCTTGGAAGAGTGGTGGATGTTACAGTCGATTAAAAAGACAATATCAATGCCTCTTGTCCGAGCTGTGGAGTTCAGAGTGTTTAACCAGACTGTTTTAATACCCATTGGAAGAGACGAGGAGGTCACAGTAGCTTAACAAGACTGTTTTAATGCTCCTTGAAAGAGTGGTGGAGATCGTTGTGGATTTAAAAGACAATATCAATGCCCCTTAGAAGAGTGGTGGAGGTTACAGCGGAATAAAAAGACAATATCAATGCCCCTAGGAAGAGTGGTGGAGGTTACAGTGGAATAAAAAGACAATATCAATGCCCTGTGTAAGAAACTTGGAGGTCACAGTAGCTTAACAAGACGGTTTTAATGCCCCTTGGAAGAGTCGTGGACGTCGCAGAGGACTAAAAAGACAATATCAATGCTCTTGGAAGAGTGAAGAAGGTTACAATAGAATAAAAAGACATTGTCAATGCCCCTTGGAAAAGTTGTGGAGCTCAGAATGGTATAACCAGACGGTTTTAATGCCCCTTGGAAGAGACTTGGAGGTCACAGTAGCTTAACAAGACGGTTTTAATGCCCCTTGGAAGAGTGGTGGAGGTCGCAATGGAATAAAAAGACAATATCAATGCCCCGTGGAAGGGATGTGGAGGTCACAGTAGCATAACAAGACAGTTTTAATGCCCATTGAAAGAGTGGTGGAGGTTGCAGTGGATAAAAAAGACAATATCAAAACCACTTGGAAGAGTGGTGGAGGTCGCAGTGGAAAACATAGACAATATCAATGCCCAATGGAAGAGTGGTGGAGGTTACATTAAAAAAAAAAGACAATATCAATGATTCTTGGAAGAGCTGTGGAGTACAGTGTGGTTTAACCAGACGGTTTAATGCCCCTTGGAAGAGACATGGAGGTCACAGTAGTTTTTCAAGACTGTTTTAATGCCCCATGGATGAGTGGTGGAGGTGGCAGTGGATTAAAAAGACAATATCAATGCCCCTTGGAAGAATGGTGGAGGTTACAGTGGAATAAAAACACAATATCAATGCCTCTTGAAAGCTATGGAGTTCAGAGTGGTTTAACCAGATGGTTTTAATGCCCCTTGGAAGAGTGGTGGAGGTCGCAGTGCATTAAAAAGACAATACCAATACCCCTTGGAAGAGTGGATGTCGCCGTAAAAAAAAAAGACAATATCAATGCCCCTAGGAAAAGTGGTGGAGTTCGCAGTGGAATAAAAAGACAATATCAATGCCCCGAAGAAGAGACATGGAGGTCACAGTAGCTTAACAAGACGGTTTTAATGACCTTTGGAAGAGTGGTGGAGGTCGCAGTGAATTAAAAAGACAATATCAATGCCCTTTGGAAGAGTGGTGGAGGTCGCAGTGGAATAAAAATACAATATAAATGCCCCTTGGTAGAGTGGCGGAGGTTACAGTGGAATTTAAAGACAATATCAATGCCCCTTGTGAAGAGATGTGGAGGTCACTGTAGCTTAACAAGACAGTTTTAATGCCCCTTGGAAGAATTGTGGAGGTTGCAGTGGAATAAAAAGACAATGTCAATGCCCCTTGGAAGAGTGGTGGAGGTTAGAGTGGAATAAAAAGACAATACCAATGCCCCTTGGAAGAGCTGTGGAGTTCAGAGTGGTTTAACCAGATGGTTTTATTGCCCCTTGGAAGAGACGTGGATATCACAGTAGATTAACAAGACGGTTTTAATGCCCCTTGGAAAAGTGGTGGAGGTCACAGTGGATTAAAAAGACAATATCAATGTCCCCGTGGAAGACACGTGGAGGTCACAGTAGCTTAACAAGACAGTTTTAATAACCCTTGGAAGAGTGTTGGTGGTCGCAGTGGAATAAAAAGACAATATCAATGCCCCTTGAAAGAGTGGTGGAGGTTACAGTGAAATAAAAAGACAATATCAATGCCTTTTGAAAGAGCTATGGAGTTCAGGGTGGTTTAACCAGATAGTTTTAATGCCTCTTGGAAGAGTGGTGGAGGTCGCAGTGCATTAAAAAGACAATATCAATACCCCTTGGAAGAATGGTGGGGGTTACAGTGGAATAAAAATACAATATCAATGGCCCTTGGAAGAGTGCTGGAGATTACAGAGGAATAAAAATCAATATCAAAGCCCCTTGCAAGAGGTGCTGAGTTGAGAGTGGTTTAAATTGACGGTTTTAATGCCCCTTGGAAGAGACGTGGAGGTAACAGTAGATTAACAAGACTGTTTTAATGCCCCTTGGAAGAGTGGTGGAGGTCGCAGTGGAATAAAAAAACAATATCAATGCCCCTTGGAAGATTGGTGGAGGTTACAGTGGAATAAAAAGACAATATCAATGCCCCGTGGAAGAGATGTGGAGGTCACTGTAGCTTAACAATATGGTTTTAATACCTCTTGGAAGAGACATGGAGGTCACAGTAGATTAACAAGATGGTTTTAATGCCCCTTGGAAAAGTGGTGGAGGTCACAGTGGATTAAAAAGACAATATCAATGCCCCCGTGGAAGACACGTGGAGGTCACAGTAGCTTAACAAGACAGTTTTAATGCCCCTTGGAAGAGTGGTGGAGTTCAGAGTGGTTTAACCAGATGGTTTTAATGCCCCTTGGAAGAGAAGACGACGTCACAGTAGCATAACAAGAAGGTTTAAATGCCACTTGGAAGGGTAGTGGAGTTCGCAGTGGATTAAAAATACACTATCAATGACCCTTGGAAGAGTGGTGGAGGTCGCCGTGGAATAAAAAGACAATATCAATGCCCCGTGGAAGGGACGTGGAGGTCACAGTAGCTTAACAAGACGGTTTTAATGCCGCTTGGAAGAGTGGTGGACGTTGCAGGGGATTAAAAAGACAATAGCAATGCCCATTGGAAGAGTTTTGGAGGTCGCAGTGGAATAAAAAGACAAAATCAATGCCCCTTGGAAGAGTGGTGGAGGTTACAGTGGAATAAAAAGACAATATCAATGCCCCTTGGAAGAGTTGTGGAGTTCAGAGTGGTTTAACCAGATGTTTTTAATGCCCCCTGGAAGAGACCTGTAGGTCACAGTAGCTTAACAAGGCTGTCTTAATGCCCCTTGGAAGAGTGGTGGAGGTAACAGTAGATTAACAAGACTGTTTTAATGCCCCTTGGAAGAGTGGTGGAGGTCGCAGTGGAATAAAAAAACAATATCAATGCCCCTTGGAAGATTGGTGGAGGTTACAGTGGAATAAAAAGACAATATCAATGCCCCGTGGAAGAGATGTGGAGGTCACTGTAGCTTAACAATATGGTTTTAATACCTCTTGGAAGAGACATGGAGGTCACAGTAGATTAACAAGATGGTTTTAATGCCCCTTGGAAAAGTGGTGGAGGTCACAGTGGATTAAAAAGACAATATCAATGCCCCGTGGAAGACACGTGGAGGTCACAGTAGCTTAACAAGACAGTTTTAATGCCCCTTGGAAGAGTGGTGGAGTTCAGAGTGGTTTAACCAGATGGTTTTAATGCCCCTTGGAAGAGAAGACGACGTTACAGTATCATAACAAGAAGGTTTAAATGCCACTTGGAAGGGTAGTGGAGTTCGCAGTGGATTAAAAAGACACTATCAATGACCCTTGGAAGAGTGGTGGAGGTCGCCGTGGAATAAAAAGACAATATCAATGCCCCGTGGAAGGGACGTGGAGGTCACAGTAGCTTAACAAGACGGTTTTAATGCCGCTTGGAAGAGTGGTGGACGTTGCCGGGGATTAAAAAGACAATAGCAATGCCCATTGGAAGAGTGGTGGAGGTCGCAGTGGAATAAAAAGACAAAATCAATGCCCCTTGGAAGAGTGGTGGAGGTTACAGTGGAATAAAAAGACATTATCAATGCCCCTTGGAAGAGTTGTGGAGTTCAGAGTGGTTTAACCAGATGTTTTTAATGCCCCCTGGAAGAGACCTGTAGGTCACAGTAGCTTAACAAGGCTGTCTTAATGCCCCTTGGAAGAGTGGTGGAGGTAACAGTAGATTAACAAGACTGTTTTAATGCCCCTTGGAAGAGTGGTGGAGGTCACAGTGGAATAAAAAAACAATATCAATGCCCCTTGGAAGATTGGTGGAGGTTACAGTGGAATAAAAAGACAATATCAATGCCCCGTGGAAGAGATGTGGAGGTCACTGTAGCTTAACAATATGGTTTTAATACCTCTTGGAAGAGACATGGAGGTCACAGTAGATTAACAAGATGGTTTTAATGCCCCTTGGAAAAGTGGTGGAGGTCACAGTGGATTAAAAAGACAATATCAATGCCCCCGTGGAAGACACGTGGAGGTCACAGTAGCTTAACAAGACAGTTTTAATGCCCCTTGGAAGAGTGGTGGAGTTCAGAGTGGTTTAACCAGATGGTTTTAATGCCCCTTGGAAGAGAAGACGACGTCACAGTAGCATAACAAGAAGGTTTAAATGCCACTTGGAAGGGTAGTGGAGTTCGCAGTGGATTAAAAAGACACTATCAATGACCCTTGGAAGAGTGGTGGAGGTCGCCGTGGAATAAAAAGACAATATCAATGCCCCGTGGAAGGGACGTGGAGGTCACAGTAGCTTAACAAGACGGTTTTAATGCCGCTTGGAAGAGTGGTGGACGTTGCAGGGGATTAAAAAGACAATAGCAATGCCCATTGGAAGAGTGGTGGAGGTCGCAGTGGAATAAAAAGACAAAATCAATGCCCCTTGGAAGAGTGGTGGAGGTTACAGTGGAATAAAAAGACAATATCAATGCCCCTTGGAAGAGTTGTGGAGTTCAGAGTGGTTTAACCAGATGTTTTTAATGCCCCCTGGAAGAGACCTGTAGGTCACAGTAGCTTAACAAGGCTGTCTTAATGCCCCTTGGAAGAGTGGTGGAGGTCGCAGTGGATTTCAAGGACAATATCAATGACCCTTAGAAGAGAGGTGGAAGTCACAGGGGAATAAAAAGACAATATCAATACCCCTTGGAAGAGTGGTGGAGGATACAGTGGAATAAAAAGACATTATCAATGCCCCGTGGAATAGACATGGACGTTACAGTAGCTAAACAAGATGTTTTTAATGCACCTTGGGAGAGTGGTGGAAGTCGTAGTGGCATAAAAAGAAAATATCAATTCCCCTTGAAAGAGTGCTGTACGTTACAGTGGAATAAAAAGACAATATCAATGCCTCTTGCAAGAGCTGTGGAGTTCAGAGTGGTTTAAATTGACGGTTTTAATGCACCTTGGAAGAGACGTGGAGGTCACAGTAGCTTAACAATATGGTCTTAATGCCCCTTGGAAGAGTGATGGAGGTCGCAGTGGATTAAAAAGACAATATCAATGCCACTTGGAAGAGTGGTAAAGGTCCCAGTGGAATAAAAAGACAATATCAATGCCCCTTGAAAGAGTGGTGGAGGTTACAGTGGAATAAAAAGACAATATCAATGCCCCGTGAAAGAGACGTGGAGGTCACAGTAGCTTAACAAGACGGTTTAATGCCCCTTGAAAGAGAGGTGGAAGTTGCAGTGGAATAAAAAGACAATATCAATACCCCTTGGAAGAATGGTGGAGGTTACAGTGGAATAAAAACACAATATCAATGCCTCTTGAAAGCTATGGAGTTCAGAGTGGTTTAACCAGATGGTTTTAATGCCCCTTGGAAGAGTGGTGGAGGTCGCAGTGCATTAAAAAGACAATACCAAAACCCCTTGGAAGAGTGGATGTCGCCGTAAAAAAAAAAGACAATATCAATGCCCCTAGGAAAAGTGGTGGAGATCGCAGTGGAATAAAAAGACAATATCAATGCCCCGAAGAAGAGACTTGGAGGTCACAGTAGCTTAACAAGACAGTTTTAATGACCTTTGGAAGAGTGGTGGAGGTCGCAGTGAATTAAAAAGACAATATCAATGCCCTTTGGAAGAGTGGTGGAGGTCGCAGTGGAATAAAAATACAATATAAATGCCCCTTGGTAGAGTGGCGGAGGTTACAGTGGAATTTAAAGACAATATCAATGCCCCTTGTGAAGAGATGTGGAGGTCACTGTAGCTTAACAAGACAGTTTTAATGCCCCTTGGAAGAATTGTGGAGGTCGCAGTGGAATAAAAAGACAATGTCAATGCCCCTTGGAAGAGTGGTGGAGGTTAGAGTGGAATAAAAAGACAATACCAATGCCCCTTGGAAGAGCTGTGGAGTTCAGAGTGGTTTAACCAGATGGTTTTATTGCCCCTTGGAAGAGACGTGGATATCACAGTAGATTAACAAGACGGTTTTAATGCCCCTTGGAAAAGTGGTGGAGGTCACAGTGGATTAAAAAGACAATATCAATGTCCTCGTGGAAGACACGTGGAGGTCACAGTAGCTTAACAAGACAGTTTTAATAACCCTTGGAAGAGTGTTGGTGGTCGCAGTGGAATAAAAAGACAATATCAATGCCCCTTGAAAGAGTGGTGGAGGTTACAGTGAAATAAAAAGACAATATCAATGCCTTTTGAAAGAGCTATGGAGTTCAGGGTGGTTTAACCAGATAGTTTTAATGCCTCTTGGAAGAGTGGTGGAGGTCGCAGTGCATTAAAAAGACAATATCAATACCCCTTGGAAGAATGGTGGGGGTTACAGTGGAATAAAAATACAATATCAATGCCCCTTGGAAGATTGCTGGAGATTACAGAGGAATAAAAATCAATATCAAAGCCCCTTGCAAGAGCTGCTGAGTTGAGAGTGGTTTAAATTGACGGTTTTAATGCCCCTTGGAAGAGACGTGGAGGTAACAGTAGATTAACAAGACTGTTTTAATGCCCCTTGGAAGAGTGGTGGAGGTCGCAGTGGAATAAAAAAACAATATCAATGCCCCTTGGAAGATTGGTGGAGGTTACAGTGGAATAAAAAGACAATATCAATGCCCCGTGGAAGAGATGTGGAGGTCACTGTAGCTTAACAATATGGTTTTAATACCTCTTGGAAGAGACATGGAGGTCACAGTAGATTAACAAGATGGTTTTAATGCCCCTTGGAAAAGTGGTGGAGGTCACAGTGGATTAAAAAGACAATATCAATGCCCCGTGGAAGACACGTGGAGGTCACAGTAGCTTAACAAGACAGTTTTAATGCCCCTTGGAAGAGTGGTGGAGTTCAGAGTGGTTTAACCAGATGGTTTTAATGCCCCTTGGAAGAGAAGACGACGTCACAGTAGCATAACAAGAAGGTTTTAATGCCTCTTGAAAGAGTGGTGGAGTTCGCAGTGGATTAAAAAGACACTATCAATGACCCTTGGAAGAGTGGTGGAGGTCGCCGTGGAATAAAAAGACAATATCAATGCCCCGTGGAAGGGACGTGGAGGTCACAGTAGCTTAACAAGACGGTTTTAATGCCGCTTGGAAGAGTGGTGGACGTTGCAGGGGATTAAAAAGACAATAGCAATGCCCATTGGAAGAGTGGTGGAGGTCGCAGTGGAATAAAAATACAAAATCAATGCCCCTTGGAAGAGTGGTGTAGGTTACAGTGGAATAAAAAGACAATATCAATGCCCTTTGGAAGAGCTGTGGAGTTCAGAGTGGTTTAACCAGACGTTTTTAATGCCCCTTGGAAGAGCCCTGTAGGTCACAGTAGCTTAACAAGGCTGTCTTAATGCCCCTTGGAAGAGTGGTGGAGGTCGCAGTGGATTTAAAGAACAATATCAATGACCCTTAGAAGAGAGGTGGAAGTCACAGGGGAATAAAAAGACAATATCAATACCCCTTGGAAGAGTGGTGGAGGATACAGTGGAATAAAAAGACAATATCAATGCCACGTGGAATAGACATGGACGTTACAGTAGCTAAACAAGATGTTTTTAATGCACCTTGGGAGAGTCGTGGAAGTCGTAGTGGAATAAAAAGAAAATATCAATTCCCCTTGAAAGAGTGCTGTAGGTTACAGTGGAATAAAAAGACAATATCAATGCCTCTTGCAAGAGCTGTGGAGTTCAGAGTGATTTAAATTGACGGTTTTAATGCACCTTGGAAGAGACGTGGAGGTCACAGTAGCATAACAATATGGTCTTAATGCCCCTTGGAAGAGTGGTGGAGGTCGCAGTGGATTAAAAAGACAATATCAATGCCACTTGGAAGAGTGGTAAAGGTCCCAGTGGAATAAAAAGACAATATCAACGCCCCTTGAAAGAGTGGTGGAGGTTACAGTGGAATAAAAAGACAATATCAATGCCCCGTGAAAGAGACGTGGAGGTCACAGTAGCTTAACAAGACGGTTTAATGCCCCTTGGAAGAGAGGTGGAAGTTGCAGTGAAATGAAAAGAAAATATCAATGCCTCTTGAAAGAGCTATGGAGTTCAGAGTGGTTTAACCAGATGGTTTTAGTGCCCCTTGGAAGAGTGGTGGAGGTCACAGTGCGTTAAGAAGACAATATCAATACCCCTTGGAAGAATGGTGGAGGTTACAGTGGAATAAAAAGACAATATCAATGCCCCTTGGAAGAGCTGTGGAGTTCAGAGTGGTTTAACCAGACGGTTTTAATGCCCCTTGGAAGAGATGTGGAGGTCACAGTAGCTTAACAAGACTGTTTTAATGCCTCTTGGAAGAGTGGTGGAGGTCGCAGTGGATTTAAAGGACAATATCAATGCCCCTTAGAAGAGAGGTGGAAGTCACAGGGGAATAAAAAGACAATATCAATACCCCTTGGAAGAGTGGTGGAGGATACAGTGGAATAAAAAGACAATATCAATGCCCCGTGGAATAGACATGGACGTTACAGTAGCTAAACAAGATGTTTTTAATGTACCTTGGGAGAGTGGTGGAAGTCGTAGTGGAATAAAAAGAAAATATCAATTCCCCTTGAAAGAGTGCTGTAGGTTACAGTGGAATAAAAAGACAATATCAATGCCTCTTGCAAGAGCTGTGGAGTTCAGAGTAGCTCTGTGTTTGATCACACAGCCATCTCCTGGTGAGACGACCAGCTGCTAATTTAGCCATATGCAGCTCCCACAATGCCCTTCACCTGATAGTTTAATGTACCCTATATATTTAGAAGCTCTGTAAGGGGTGCCCTTGTGCTGGGGTGTGCTCGTGTCTTCTTGTGCAAAGTGGCTTCGGAGATAAGTGGCAGTTATTTCAGAGGCAGTTAGTCAGGGCAGGAGTCAGGTAACCAACACTTTGACCACTTACTCTCTTTTAACTATGTTTCTCTTAGCTCTCACTTTTTCCTCTATAGTCCTCCACTTTCTAGTAACCCCTCAAATCCCTACACATAGTAAGAAACTCTTCATCTCTCCCTCCATCCTCCCCATTCATCTCACCTCCTCCTCCAAATTATTCCTAAACATTCAATCCTGGATCTCCAAACACAGACAGCCACCTCATGCTCTCTCTTGCTCCCACCTGCTAACACTTTCTCTGCTCCTCCTCACTGCTGGAGATATCTCTCCAAATCCTGGTCTTCCTCGCCATATCCTAACAGTTACTTCTTTCTCCTATCCACGACCTTCCACAAACTGTTGCAACCCTTCTAACCTCATACCCATCCAAACAATCCCCACTCCCTTAGTTGCTCTAACAGGTGCTCTATGGAATGCTCGCTCTGTCTGCAACAAACTTTCCTTCATCCACGATCTTTTCATTACAAATAAACTTTCCTTCCTCGTCATCACTGAAACCTGGCTCACCCCCTCTGACACAGCCTCCCCAGCTGCACTTTCATATGGCCAATTCCACCTATCCCACACCCCTCGCCCCAAAGGCAAACATGGCGGAGGCGTAGGTTTTCTCCTATCAGAACACTGCGCTTTCACCCAAGTCCCACTGCCACCCTCCGTTACACTTCCCTCTTTTGAGGTGCACTGTGTGCTCATCTATTCCCCCTCCAACTTCTAACTAGCCATCGTTTACCGACCCCCTGGGCAAGCCACCACCTTCTTAGACCACTTCACTACCTGGCTGCTTCACTTCCTCTCCAATGACATCCCCACTATCATAATGGGTGACTTCAACATCCCCATTAACACTTCCCACTCGTCTGTCTCTAAGTTCCAATCTCTCACTTCCTCCTTCGGACTCACTCAATGGTCTTCCACACCCACCCACAAAGATGGCCACACACTGGACCTCATCTTCACCCGCCTCTGTTCCCTATCTAACCTCTCTAACTCACCTCTCCCTCTCTCTTTTCACAGTCTACTTACATTCTCTTCTCTCTCCTCCCCGGGGCAACAATCCCCACTCCACAAACTTGCATACCCTCGCAGAAATCTCAAACACCTTGACTTACACTCTCTGTCTGAATCCCTCCTCCCTCTTACAGACATAAATTCCTTACACGATGCAGACGTTGCTGCGGCTTCATATAACACCACAATAGCTGCAGCTCTAGACTCGATCGCCCCTCTCACATACACCACATCTCGCACATTCAACAGGCAACCCTGGCACACTAAACTTACTAAAGAACTGCGCCGGGTCTCCAGGGTTACGGAGCGAAGATGGAAAAGGTCTCACTCCATCGAGCACTTCATCGCATTCAAGCAATCCCTCACTAATTTCAAGTCCGCACTCACTACAGCAAAACAAACTTACTTCTCATCTCTCATATCCTCCCTATCTCACAACCCTAAACAGCTATTTAACACTTTCAACTCTCTCCTTCGTCCCCCAGCGCCTCCTCCCTCTTCTCTCATCTCAGCCGACGACTTAGCCTCATTCTTCAAACAGAAGATTGACACCATCAGACAAAACTTTTGGCTAAAGTCCACACAACCCCTCCTCATATCTATTCAACCCTCCTCCTCCAAACCCCACTTCTCCACCATTACAGAAGGTCAAGTCTCCTCTTTACTCTCCAAATCACACCTCACCACCTGCGAACTTAACCAAATCCCATCCCACCTCATCACTAACCTTACCACAGTCTTCATCCCAACCCTAACCCACCTCTTCAATCTGTCACTAACAACCGGTGTCTTCCCCTAATGTTTCAAACATGCCGCAATCACACCCATCCTCAAAATGCCCTCCCTTGACCCTTCCACTCTGACTAGCTACCGCCCCATATCACTCCTCCCCTTTGCCTCAAAACTACTAGAACAACATGTCCACCTTGAACTGCCCTCCCACCTCTCCTCCTGCTTCCTCATTGACCGCCTGCAATCTGGCTTCCGACCGCATCACTTGACTGAAACTGCCCTAACCAAGGTCACCAACGACCTATTAAATGCCAAATACAAGCGACACTACTCCATCCTCCTCCTTCTGGACCTGTCATCTGCCTTTGACACAGTGGACCATTCCCTCTTACTCCAGATTCTCTCATCTCTTGGCATCACGGACTTGGCTCTATCTTGGATCTCCTCATACTTAACAGATAGGACATTCAGCGTCTCCCACTCACGCACCACCTCCTCATCTCGCCCCCTATCTGTCGGTGTCCCCCAACGTTCAGTTCTAGGACCTCTGCTCTTCTCCATCTACACCTTTGGCCTGGGACAGCTCATAGAGTCTCACGGTTTTCAGTATCACCTCTATGCTGACGACACACAGATCTACCTCTCTGGACCCGATATCTCCTAACTACTAACCAAAATCCCACAATGTCTGTCCGCCATGTCATCCTTCTTCTCTGACAGATTTCTAAAACTCAACATGGATAAAACAGAGTTCATCATCTTTCCACCCTCTCATTTGTATCCCCCATCTGACCTATCCATCATCGTCAATGGCTGTTCACTCTCCCCAGTCCCACAAGCTCGCTGCCTTGGAGTAACGCTGTCTCTGATCTCTCCTTCAAGCCACATATCCAAGCACTTTCCACTTCCTGCCGATTCCAACTCAAAAACATCTCCCGGATCCGTGCATTCCTCAGCAAAGACACTGCAAAAACACTAGTGCATGCCCTCATCATATCCCGCCTCAACTACTGCAACCTCCTGCTCCGTGGCCTCCCTTACAACACTCTTGCGCCTCTCCAATCTATCCTCAACTCTGCTGCTTGACTAATTCACCTGTCCCCTCGCTATTCCCCGGCGTCTCCTCTCTGTCAACCTCTTCACTGGCTTCCCATTGCCCAGAGAACACAGTTCAAAACTCTAACCAAGGCATACAAAGCCATCCACAACCTGTCTCCCCCATACATCTGTGACCTAGTCTCCCGGTACTTACCTGCACGCAACCTCCGATCCTCACAAGATCTCCTTCTCTACTCCTCTCTTATCTCCTCCTCCCAAAATCGTATACAAGATTTCTCCCGTGCATCTCCCCTACTCTGGAACTCTCTACCCCAACGCATCAGACTCTCGCCGACCGTGGAAACCTTCAAAAGAAACCTGAAGACCCACCTCTTCCGACAAGCCTACAACCTGCAGTAACCACCACTGCACGACCAGCTCTACCCTCAACTAATGTATCCTCACCCATCCCTTCTAGGATGTGAGCCCTCGCGGGCAGGGTCCTCGCTCCTCCTGTACCAGTCGCTGACTCATTTTGTTAAGATTATGTAAATGCTTTTGTTATGTATATCCCTATCACATGTAAAGCGCCATGGAATAAATGGCGCTATAATAATAAATAATAATAATAATAATAAAAAGACAATATCAATTCCAATAGGAAAAGTGGTGGAGGTTACAGTGGAATAAAAAGACAATATCAATGCCCATTTGATGAGCTGTGGAATTCAGAGTGGTTTAACCAGATGGTTTTAATGCCCCTTGGAGGAGACGTGGAGGTCATACTAGCTTAATAAGATGATTTTAATGCCTCTTGGAAGGGTGGTGGAGGTCGCAGTGGTTTAAAAAGACAATATCACTGCCCCTTAGAAGAGTGGTGGAGGTTACATTGGAATAAAAAGACAATATCAATGCCCAGTGGAATAGACATGGAGGTTACAGCAGCTTAACAAGACAGTTTTAATGCCCCTTGGAAGAGCTGTGGAGTTCAGAGTGGTTTAACCAGATGCTTTTAATGCCCATTGGAAGTGACGTGGAGGTCACAGTAGCTTAAAAAGACTTTTTTAATGCCCCTTGGAAAAGTGGTGGAGGACGCAGTGGATTAAAAAGACAATATCAATTCCCCTTGGAAGAGTGGTGGAGGTGGCAGTGGAATTAAAAGACAATATCAATGCCTTTTGAAAGAATGATGGAGGTTGCAGTGGAATAAAAAGACAATGTCAATGCCCATTGGAAGAGTGGTGAAGGTTAGAGTGGAATAAAAAGACAATACCAATGTCCCTTGGAAGAGCTGTGGAGTTCAGAGTGGTTTAACCAGATGGTTTTATTGCCCCTTGGAAGAGAAGTGGAGGTCACAGTAGATTAACAATATGGTTTTAATGCCACATGGAAGAGTGGTGGAGGTTGCAGTGGATTAAAAAAACAATATCAATGCCCCGAGGAAGAGTGGTGGAGGTTACAGTGGAATAAAAAGACAATATCAATGCCCCGTGGAAGAGATGTGGAAGTCACTGTAGCTTAACAAAATGGTTTTAATGCCCCTTGGAAGAGTGGTGGAGGTCGCAGTGGAATAAAAAGACAATGTCAATGCCCTGTGGAAGGGACGTGGCGGTCACAGTAGCCTAACAAGACAGTTTTAATGCCCCTTGGAAGAGTGGTGGAGGTTGCAGGGGATTAAAAAGACAATAACAGTGCCCATTGGAAGAGTGGTGGAGGTCGCAGTGGCATAAAAAGACAAAATTAATGCCCCTTGGAAGAGTGGTGGAGGTTACAGTGGAATAAAAAGACAATATCAATGCCCCTTGGAAGAGCTGTGGAGTTCAGAGTGGTTTAACCAGACGGTTTTAATGCCCCTTGGAAGAGACGTGGAGGTCACAGTAGCTTAACAAGACTGTTTTAATGCCTCTTGGAAGAGTGGTGGAGGTCGCAATGGATTAAAAAGACAATTTCAATGCCCCTAAGAAGAGAGGTGGAAGTCGAAGTGGAATAAAACGACATTGTCAATGCCACTTGGAAGAGTGGTGGAGGTTACAGTAGAAGAAAAAGTAAACATCAATGCCCCGTGGAATAGACATGTACGTGACAGTAGCTTAACATGATGGCTTTAATGTGCCTAGGATGAGTGGTGGAGGTTGCAGTGGATTAAAAAGACAATAAAAATCAATGCCCATTGGAAGAGTGGTAGAGGTCGCATTGGAATATAAAGACAAAATCAATGCCCCCTGGAAGAGTGTTGGAGGTTACAGTGGAATAAAAAGACAATATCAATGCCCCATGGAAGAGTTGTTTAGGTCACTGTAGCTTAACAAGATGGTCTTAATGCCCCTTGGAAGAGTGATGGAGGTCGCAGTGGAATAAATAGGCAATGTCAATGCCCCTTGGAAGAGAGGTGGAGGTTAGAGTGGAATAAAAAGACAATACCAGTGCTCCTTGGAAGAGCTGTGGAGTTCAGAGTTTTTTAAATTGACGGTTTGAATGCCCCTTGGAAGAGACGTGGAGTTCACAGTGGATTAAACACACAATATCAATGCCCCTTTGCAGAGTGGTGGAGGTCGCAGTGGAAAACAGAGACAATATCAATGCCCCTTGGAAGAGTGGTGGAGGTTACAGTTGAATAAAAAGACAATATCAATGCCTCTTGGAAGAGCTGTGGAGTACAGAGTGGTTTAACAAGACGGTTTAATGCCTCTTGGAAGAGACGTGGAGGTCTCAGTAGCTTATCAAGACTGTTTTAATGCCCATTGGAAGAGTGGTGGAGGTAACAGTAAAATAACAAGACAATATCAATGCCCCTTGGAAGAGTGGTGGAGGTTAAAGTGGAATAAAAAGACAATATCAATGACCCCTTGGAAGAGCTGTGGAGTTCACAGTGGATTAACCAGAAGAATTTAAGGCCCCGTGGAATAGACGTTGAGGTCACTGTAGCTAAAAAAGACGGTATTAATGCTTCTTGGAAGAGTGATGGAGGTCGCAGCGGATTAAAAAGACAAAATCAATGCCCCTTGGAAGAGTGGTGGAGGTTACAGTGGAATAAAAAGACAATATCAATGCCTCTTGGAAGAGCTGTGGAGTTCAGAGTGGTTTAACCAGACGGTTTTAATGCCCCTTGAAAGAGTGGTGGAGGTCGCGGTGGATTAAAAAGACAATATCAATGCCCCTTAGAAGAGTGGTGGAGGTCGCAGTGGAATAAAAAGACAATATCAATTCAACTTGGAAGAGATGTGGAGGTCGCAGTGGAATAAAAAGACAATATCAATGCCTCGTGGAAGAACCTTGGAGGTCACAGTAGCTTAACAAGATGGTTTTAATGCCCCTTGGAAGAGAGGTGGAGGTCGCAGTGGAATAAAAAGGCAATATTAATGCCCCTTGGAAGAGTGGTGGAGGTTACAGTGGTGTAAAAAGACAATATCAATGACCCTTGCAAGAGTGATGGAGGTCGCAGTGGAGTAAAAAGACAATATTAATGCCCCTTGGAAGAGTTGTGAAGGTCGCAGTAAAATAAAAAGACAATATCAATGCCCCTTGGAAGAGCTGTGGAGTTCACAGTGGTTTAACCAGAAGGTTTTAAGGCACCGTGGAATAGACGTGGAGGTCACAGTAGCTAAACAAGATGGTTTTAATGCTTCTTGGAAGAGAGATGGAGTTCGCAGTGGATTAAAAAGACAAAATCAATGCCCCTTGGAAGAGTGGTGTAGGTTACAGTGGAATAAAAAGACAATATCAATGCCTCTTGCAAGAGCTGTGGAGTACAGATTGGTTTAACCATGCGGTTTTAATGTCCCTTGGAAGAGAAGTGGAGGTCACAGAAGCTTTTCAAGACTGTTTTAAAGCCCTTTGGAGGAGTGGTAGAGGACGCAGTGGATTAAAAAGACAATATCAACTCCCCTTGAAAGAGTGGTGGAGGTTACAGTGGAATAATAAGACAATATCAATGCCCCTTGGAAGAGTGGTGGAGGTTACAGTGGAATAAAAAGACAATATCAATGTCCCTTGGAAGAATGGTGGAGGTTACAGTGGAATAAAAAGACAATATCAATGTTCCTTGGAAGAGGGGTGAAGGTCGCAGTGGAATAAAAAGACAATATCAATGTATCTTGGAAGAGTGGTGGAGGTCGCAGTGGATTAAAAAGACAATTTCAATGCCCCTTGGAAGAGTGGTGGGGGTAGCAGTGGATTAAAAAGACTATCAAATCCACTTGGAAGAGTGGTGGAGGTCACAGTGGAAAAAAAAGACAATATCAATGCCCCTTGGAAGAGCTGTGGAGTTCAGAGTGATTTAACCAAGTGGTTTTAATGCCCCTTGGAAGAGACATGGAGGTCACTGAAGCTTATCAAGACTGTTTTAAACCCCTTGGAGGAGTGGTAGAGGTCGCAGTGGATTAAAAAAACAATATCAATGCCCCTTGGAAGAGTGGTGGAGGTTATAGTGGAATAACAAGACAATATCAATGCCCCTTAGAAGAGTGGTGGAGGTTACAGTGGAATAAAAAGACAATATCAATGTCCCTTGGAAAAATGGTGGAGCTTAAAGTGGAATAAAAAGACAATATCAATGCCCTGTGTAAGAAACTTGGAGGTCACAGTAGCTTAAGAAGACGGTTTTAATGGCCCTTGGAAGAGTTGTGGACGTCGCAGAGGAATAAAAAGACAATATCAATGCACTTGGAAGAGTGCAGAAGTTTACAATGGAATAAAAAGACATTGTCAATGCCCCTTGGAAGAGCTGTGGAGCTCAGAGAGTTTTAACTAGACGGTTTTAATGTCCCTTGGAGGAGTGGTGGAGGTCACAGTGGAATAAAAATACAATATCAATGCCCCTTGAAAGAGTAGTGGAAGTTACAGTGAAATAATAAGACAATATCATTGCCCCTTGGAAGAGCTGTGGAGTACAGAGTGGTTTAACCAAACGGATTTAGTGCCCCTTGGAAGAGACGTGGAGGTCGCAGTGGAATAAAAGACGATATCAATGAACCTTGGAAGAGTGGTGGAGGTCGCAGTGGAATAAAAAGACAATATCAATGCCCCTTGGAAGAGTGGTGGAGGTTACAGTGGAATAAAAAGACAATATCAATGCCTCTTGGAAGAGTGGTGGAGGTCGCAGTGGAATAAAAAGACAATATGAATGCCCCGTGGAAGAGACATGGACATCACAGTAGCTTAACAAGACGGTTTTAATGCCCCTTGGCAGAGTGGTGGAGGTTACAGTGGAATAAAAAGACAATATCAATGCTCCTTGGAAGAGTGGTGGAGGTTACAGTGGAATAAAAAGACAATATCAATGCTCCTTGGAAGAGTGGTGGAGGTTACAGTGGAATAAAAAGACAATATCAATGCCCCTTGGAAGAGTGGTGGAGGTTACAGTGGAATAAAAAGACAATATCAATGCCTCTTGGAAGAGTGGTGGAGGTCGCAGTGGAATAAAAAGACAATATGAATGCCCCGTGGAAGAGACATCGACATCACAGTAGCTTAACAAGACAGTTTTAATGCCCATTGGCAGAGTGGTGGAGGTCGCAGTGGAATAAAAAGACAATAACAATGCCCTGTGGAAGAGACGTGGAGGTCACAGTAGCTTAACAAGACCGTTTTAATGCCCCTTAGGACAGTGGTGGAGGTTACAGTGGAATAAAAGACATTATCAATGACCTTTGGAAAAGTGGCGGAGGTCTCAGTGGAATAAAAAGACAATATGAATGCCTCTTGGAAGAGTGGTGGAGGTCGCAATGGAATAACCTCACTGGTACATGCTCTGCATAACTTCTCTGCTTGCTGTGTCTGCTGTAATCTAATGCTCTACTTTGTTGATTCACCTCACTTGTACATGCTCTGCATAACTTCTCTGCTTGCTGTGTCTGCTGTAATCTAATGCTCTGCTTTGTTGATTCACCTCACTGGTACATGCTCTGCATAACTTCTCTGCTTGCTGTGTCTGCTGTAATCTAATGCTCTGCTTTGCTGATTCACCTCACTGGTACAAGCTCTGCATAACTTCTCTGCTTTATCTGTCCCAGTCCATTCAATACCCACATATGTCTGTCCCTTCCCCACTATAGATCTTATCTGATTTTTAGAGGTGCTAAACTGCAGAGACTAGAGTCCTAGCTCTGTGTTTGATCACCCAGCCATCTCCTGGTGAGACGACCAGCTGCTAATTTAACCATATGCACCTCCCACAATGCCCTTCACCTGATAGTTTAATGTGCCCTATATATTTAGAAGCTCTATAAGGGGTGCCCTTGTGCTGGGGTGTGCTCGTGTCTTCTTGTGCAAAGTGGCTTCGGAGATAAGTGGCAGTTATTTCAGAGGCAGTTAGTCAGGGCAGGAGTCAGGTAACCAACACTTTGACCACTTACTCTCTTTTAACTATGTTTCTCTTAGCTCTCACTTTTTCCTCTATAGTCCTCCACTTTCTAGTAACTCCTCAAATCCCTACACCTAGTAAGAAACTCTTCATCTCTCCCTCCATCCTCCCCATTCATCTCACCTCCTCCTCCAAATTATTCCTAAACATTCAATCCTGGATCTCCAAACACAGACAGCCACCTCATGCTCTCTCTTGCTCCCACCTGCTAACACTTTCTCTGCTCCTCCTCACTGCTGGAGATATCTCTCCAAATCCTGGTCCTCCTCACCATATCCTCACAGTTACTTCTTCCTCCTATCCACGACCTTCCACAAACTGTCGCAACCCTTCTAACCTCATACCCATCTAACCAATCCCCACTCCCTTAGTTGCTCTAACAGGAGCTCTGTGGAACGCTCACTCTGTCTGCAACAAACTTTCCTTCAGCCACGATCTTTTCATTACAAACAAACTTTCCTTCCTCGCCATCACTGAAACCTGGCACACCCCCTCTGACACAACCTCCCCAGCTGCACTTTCAAATGGCGGATTCCACCTTTCCCACACCCCCCGCCCCAACGGCAAACATGGCGGAGACGTAGGTTTTCTCCTATCAGAACACTGCACTTTCACCCAAATCCCACTGCCACCCTCCGTTACACTCCCCTCTTTTGAGGTGCACTGTGCGCGCATCTATTCCCCCTCCAACCTCCAACTGGCCGTCGTTTACCGACCCCCAGGGCAAGCCACCACCTTCTTAGACCACTTCACCACCTGGCTGCTTCACTTCCTCTCCACTGACATCCCCACTATCATAATGGGTGGCTTCAACATCCCCATTAACACTTCCCACTCATCTGTCTCTAAGTTCCTATCTCTCACTTACTCCTTCGGACTCACTCAATGGTCTTCCACACCCACCCACAAAGATGGCCACACACTGGACCTCATCTTCACCCGCCTCTGTTCCCTATCTAACCTCTATAACTCACCTCTCCCTCTCTCTGATCACAGCCTACTTACATTCTCTTCTCTCTCCTCCCCGGGGCAACAATCCCCACTCCACAAACTTGCATACCCTCGCAGAAATCTCAAACACCTTGACTTACACTCACTCTCTGAATCCCTCCTCCCTCTTACAGACATAAATTCCTTACACGATGCAGACGTTGCTGCTGCTCCATATAACACCACAATAGCTGCAGCTCTAGACTCGATCGCCCCTCTCACACACACCACATCTCGCACATTCAACAGGCAACCCTGGCACACTAAACTTACTAAAGAATTGCGCCGGGCCTCCAGGGTTGCGGAGCGGAGATGGAAAAGGTCTCACTCCATGGAGCACTTCATCGCATTCAAGCAATCCCTCACTAATTTCAAGTCCGCACTCACTACAGCAAAACAAACCTACTTCTCATGTCTCATATCCTCCCTATCTCACAACCCTAAACAGCTATTTAACACTTTCAACTCTCTCCTTCGTCCCCCAGCACCTCCTCCCTCTTCTCTCATCTCAGCCGATGACTTTGCCTCATTCTTCAAACAGAAGATTGACACCATCAGACAAAACTTTTGCCTAAAGTCCACACAACCCCTCCTCATATCTATTCAACCCTCCTCCTCCAAACCCCACTTCTCCACCATTACAGAAGGTCAAGTCTCCTCTTTACTCTCCAAATCACACCTCACCGCCTGCGAACTTGACCCAATCCCATCCCACCTCATCACTAACCTTACCACAGTCTTCATCCCAACCCTAACTCACCTCTTCAATCTGTCACTAACAACCGGTGTCTTTCCCTCATGTTTCAAACATGCTGCAATCACACCCATCCTCAAAAGCCCTCCCTTGACCCTTACTCTCTGACTAGCTACCGCCCCATATCACTCCTTCCCTTTGCCTCAAAACTACTAGAACAACATGTCCAACTTGAACTGTCCTCCCACCTCTCCTCCTGCTCCCTCTTCGACTGGCTGCAATCTGGCTTCCGACCGCATCACTCGACTGAAACTGCCCTGACCAAAGTCACCAACGACCTACTAAAAGCCAAATCCAAGAGACACTACTCCATCCTCCTCCTTCTGGACCTGTCATCTGCCTTTGACACAGTGGACCATTCCCTCTTACTCCAGATTCTCTCATCTCTTGGCATCACGGACTTGGCTCAATCTTGGATTTCCTCATACTTAACAGACAGGACATTCAGCGTCTCCCACTCACGCACCACCTCCTCATCTCGCCCCCTATCTGTCGGTGTCCCCCAAGGTTCAGTTCTAGGACCTCTGCTCTTCTCCATCTACACCTTTGGCCTGGGACAGCTCATAGAGTCTCACAGTTTTCAGTATCACCTCTATGCTGACGACACACAGATCTACCTCTCTGGACCCGATATCTCCTCCCTACTAACCAAAATCCCACAATGTCTGTCCGCCATGATATCCTTCTTCTCTGACAGATTTCTAAAACTCAACATGGATAAAACAGAGTTCATCATCTTTCCACCCTCTCATTCACATCCCCCATCTGACCTAGCCATCAACGTCAATGGCTGTTCACTCTCCCCAGTCCCACAAGCTCGCTGCCTTGGAGTAACCCTGGACTCTGATCTCTCCTTCAAGCCACATATCCAAGCCCTTTCCACTTCCTGCCGACTCCAACTGAAAAACATCTCCCGGATCCGTGCATTCCTCAGCAAAGACTCTGCAAAAACACTAGTGCATGCCCTCATCATATCCCGCCTCGACTACTGCAACCTCCTGCTCCGTGGCCTCACTTACAACACTCTTGTGCCTCTCCAATCTATCCTAAACTCTGCTGCTCGATTAATTCACCTGTCCCCCCGCTATTCCCCGGCCTCTCTTCTCTGTCAGTCTCTTCACTGGCTCCCCATTGCCCAGAGAATCCAGTTTACAAAACTCTAACCATGGCATACAAAGCCATCCACAACCTGTCTCCCCCATACATCTGTGACCTAGTCTCCCGGTACTTACCTGCACGCAACCTCCGATCCTCACAAGATCTCATTCTCTACTCCCCCCTTATCTCCTCCTCCCACCATCGTATACAAGATTTCTCCCGTGCATCCCCCTACTCTGGAACTCTCTACCCCAACACATCAGTCTCTCGCCGACCGTGGAAACCTTCAAAAGAAACCTGAAGACCTACCTCTTCCGACAAGTCTACAACCTGCAGTAACCACCGCTGCACGACCAGCTCTACCCTCACCTAATGTATTCTCACCCATCCCTTCTAGAATGTGAGCCCTCGTGGGCAGGGTCCTCGCTCCTCCTGTACCAGTCGCTGACTCATTTTGTTAAGATTATGTAAATGCTTTTCTTATGTATATCCCTATCACATGTAAAGTGCCATGGAATAAATGGCGCTATAATAATAAATAATAATAATAATAATAAAAAGACAATATCAATTCCCATAGGAAAAGTGGTGGAGGTTACAGTGGAATAAAAAGACAATATCAATGCCCCTTGGAAGAGGTGTGGAGTTCAGAATGGTTTAACCAGATGGTTTTATTGACCCATGGAAGAGACGTGGAGGTCACAGTAGATTAACAAGACGGTTTTAATGCCCCTTGGAAAAGTGGTGGAGGTCAGAGTGGATTAAAAAGACAATAACAATGCACCGTAGAGGACAAGTGAAGGTCACAGTAGCTTAGCAAGACAGTTTAAATGCCCCTTGAAAGAGTGGTGGAGGTCGCAGTGGAATAAAAAGACAATATCAATGCCCCTTGAAAGAGTGGTGGAGGTTACAGTGAAATAAAAAGACAATATCAATGCCTCTTGAAAGAGCTATGGAGTTCAGAGTGGTTTAATCAGATGGTTTTAATGCCAATTGGAAGAGTGGTGGACGTCGCAGTGCATTAAAAAGACAATATCAATAACCCTTGGAAGAATGGTGGCGGTTAAAGTGGAATGAAAAGACAATATCAATGACCCTTGGAAGATCTGTGGAGTTCAGATTGGTTTAACCATACGGTTTTAATGCCCAGTGGAAGAGACGTGGAGGTCACAGTAGCTTAACAAGACGGTTTTAATGCCACATGGAAGAGTGGTGGAGGTTGCAGTGGAATAAAAAGACAATATCAATGCCCCGTGGATGAGACGAGGAGGTCACAGTAGCTTAACAAGATGGTTTTAATTCCCTTTGGAAGAATGGTGGAGGTCGCAGTGGATTAAAAAGACAATATCAATGCCCTTTGGAAGAATGGTGGAGGTCACAGTGGAATAAAAATACAATATCAATGCACCTTGGTAGAGTGGTGGAGGTTACAGTGGAATTTAAAGACAACATCAATGCCCCGTGGAAGAGATGTGGAGGTCAGTGTTGCTTAACAAGACAATTTTAATGCCCCTTGGAAGAATGGTGGAGGTCGCAGTGGAATAAAAAGACAATGTCAATGCCCCTTGGAAGAGTGGTGGAGGTTAGAGTGGAATAAAAAGACAATACCAATGCCCCTTGGAAGAGCTGCGGAGTTCAGAGTGGTTTAACCAGATGGTTTTAATGCCCATTGGAAGTGACGTGGAGGTCACAGTAGCTTAAAAAGTCGTTTTTAATGCCCCTTGGAAAAGTGGTGGAGGTCGCAGTGGATTAAAAAGACAATATCAATGCCCTTTTGAAGAGTGGTGGAGGTGGCAGTGGAATAAAAAGATAATATCAATGCCCCTTGGAAGAATGATGGAGTTCGCAGTGGAATAAAAAGACAATGTCAATGCCCCTTGGAAGAGTGGTGGAGGTTAGAGTGGAATAAAAAGACAATACCAATGCCCGTTGGAAGAGCTGTGGAGTTCAGAGTGGTTTAACCAGATGGTTTTATTGCCCCTTGGAAAAGACGTTGAGGTCACAGTAGATTAACAAGACGGTTTTAATGCCCCTTGGAAAAGTGGTGGAAGTCACAGTGGATTAAAAAGACAATATCAATGCCCCGTGGAAGACACGTGGAGGTCACAGTAGCTTAACAAGACAGTTTTAATGCCACTTGGAAGAGTGGTAGAGGTCTCAGTGGAATAAGAAGACAATATCAATGCCCCTTGAAAGAGTGGTGGAGGTTACAGTGAAATAAAAAGACAATATCATTGCCTCTTGAAAGAGCTATGGAGTTCAGAATGGTTTAACCAGATGGTTTTAATGCCCCTTGGAAGAGTGGTGGACGTCGCAGTGCATTAAAAAGACAATATCAATAACCCTTGGAAGAAAGGTGGAGGTTAGAGTGGAATAAAAAGACAATATCAATGCCCCTTGGAAGATCTGTGGAGTTCAGATTGGTTTAACCATACGGTTTTAATGCCCCTTGGAAGAGACGTGGAGGTCACAGTAGCTTAACAAGACGGTTTTAATGCCACATGGAAGAGTGGTGGAGGTTGCAGTGGAATAAAAAGACAATGTCAATGCCCCGTGGATGAGACGAGGAGGTCACAGTAGCTTAACAAGATGGTTTTATTTCCCTTTGGAAGAGTGATGGAGGTCGCAGTGGATTAAAAAGACAATATTAATGCGCTTTGGTAGAATGGTGGAGGTCGCAGTGGAATAAAAATACAATATCAATGCCCCTTGGTAGAGTGGTGGAGGTTACAGTGGAATTTAAAGACAACATCAATGCCCCGTGGAAGAGATGTGGAGGTCACTGTTGCGTAACAAGACAGTTTTAATGCCCCTTGGAAGAATGGTGGAGGTCGCAGTGGAATAAAAAGACAATGTGAATGCCCTTTGGAAGAGTGGTGGAGGTTAGAGTGGAATAAAAAGACAATACCAATGCCCCTTGGAAGAGCTGTGGAGTTCAGAGTGGATTAACCAGACGGTTTTAATGCCCATTGGAAGTGACGTGGAGGTCACAGTAGCTTAAAAAGACGTTTTTAATGCCCCTTGGAAAAGTGGTGGAGGTCGCAGTGGATTAAAAAGACAATATCAATGCCCTTTCGAAGAGTGGTGGAGGTGGCAGTGGAATAAAAAGACATTATCAATGCCCCTTGAAAGAATGATGGAGTTCGCAGTGGAATAAAAAGACAATGTCAATGACCCTTGGAAGAGTGGTGGAGGTTAGAGTGGAATAAAAGACAATACCAATGCCCCTTGGAAGAGCTGTGGAGTTCAGAGTGGTTTAACCAGATGGTTTAATTGCCCCTTGGAAGAGACGTGGAGGTCACAGTAGATTAACAAGACGGTTTTAATGCCCCTTGGAAAAGTGGTGGAAGTCACAGTGGATTAAAAAGACAATATCAATGCCCCGTGGAAAACACGTGGAGGTCACAGTAGCTTAACAAGAAAGTTTTAATGCCCCTTGGAAGAGTGGTGGAGGTCGCAGTCGAATAAGAAGACAATATAAATGCCCCTTGGAAGAGTGGTGGAGGTCGCAGTGCATTAAAAAGACAATATCAATACCCCTTGGAAGAATGGTGGAGGTTACAGTGGAAGAAAAAGACAATATCAATGCTCCTTGGAAGAGCTGTGGAGTTCAGAGTGGTTTAACCAGACTGTTTTAATACACCTTGGAAGAGATGTGGAGGTCACAGTAGCTTAACAAGACTGTTTTAATACCTCTTCGAAGAGTGGTGGAGGTCGCTGTGGATTAAAAAGACAATATCACTGCCCCTTAGAAGAGAGGTGGAAGTCGCAGTGGAATAAAAAGACAATATCAAAACCCCTTGGTAGAGTGGTGGAGGATACAGTGGAATAAAAAGACAATATCAATGCCCAGTGGAATAGACATGGAGGTTACAATAGCTAAACAAGATGTTTTTAATGCACCTTGGGAGAGTGGTGGAAGAAGTAGTGGAATAAAAAGACAATATCAATGCCTCTTGCAAGAGCTGTGGAGTTCAGAGTGGTTGAAATTGACTGTTTTAATGCACCTTGGAAGAGACGTGGAAGTCACAGTAGCTTAACAATACGGTTTTAATGCCCCTTGGAAGAGTGGTGGAGGTCACAGTGGATTAAAAAGACAATATCAATGCAACTTGGTAGAGTGGTGAAGGTCCCAGTGGAATAAAAAGACAATATCAATGCCCCTTGGAAGAGTGGTGGAGGTTACAGTGGAATAAAAATACAATATCAATACCCCGTGAAAGAGACGTGGAGGTCACAGTAGCTTAACAAGACGGTTTTAATGCCTCTTGGAGGAGAGGTTGAAGTTCCAGTGGAATAAAAAGACATTATCAATGCCCCTTGGAAGAGTGCTGGAGGTTACATTGGAATAAAAAGACTATATCAATGCCCATTGAAAGAGCTGTGGAGTTTAGAGGGGTTTAAATTGATGGTTTTAATTCCCCTTGGAAGGGACGTGGAGGTGACAGTAGCTTAAAAAGACGGTTTTAATGCCCCTTGGAAGAGTGGTGGAGGTCACAGTGGAATAAAAAGACAATATCAATGCCCCTTGGAAGAGTGGTGGAGGCTACAGTTGAGTAAAAAGACAATATCAATGCCCATTGGAAGAGTGATGGAGATAACAGTTCAATAAAAAGACAATATCAATGCCACTTGGAACAGTGGTGGAGGTTACAGTTAAATATAAAGACAATATCAATGCCCCGTGGAAGAGATGTGGAGGTCACAATAGCTTAACAAGACGGTTTTAATGCCCCTTGGAAGAGTGGTGGAGGTCGCAGTGGATTAAAAAGACAATATCAATGAGCCTTGGTAGAGTGTTGGTGGTCGCAGTGCAATAAAAAGACATTATCAATGCCCCTTGGAAGAGTGGTGGAGGTCGCAGTGGAATAAAAAGACAATATCAATGCCCCTTGGATGAGTGGTGGAGGTTACAGTGGAATAAAAAGACAATTTCAATGACCCCGTGGAAGAGACGTGGAGGTCACAGTAGCTTAACCAGACGGTTTTAATGCCTCTTGGAGGACTGGTGGAGGTCGCAGTGGATTAAAAAGACAATTTAAAAACCCCTTGTAAGAGTGGTGTAGGTTACAGTGGAATAAAAATACAATAATAATGCCCCTTGGAAGAGCTGTGGAGTTCAGAGTGGTATAACCAGACGGTTTTAACGTTCCTTGGAAGAGACATGGAGGTCACAGTAACTTAACAAGACGGTTTTAATGCCCCTTGTAAGATTGGTGGAGGTCGCAGTGGAATAAAAAAACAATATCAATGCCCCTTGGAAGATTGGTGGAGGTTACAGTGGATTAAAAAGACAATGTCAATGCCCTGTGGAAGAGATGTGGAGGTCACTGGAGCTTAACAATATGGTTTTAATGCCCCTTGGAAGAGTGGTGGAGGTCGCAGTGGAATAAAAAGACAATGTCATTGCCCCTTGGAAGAGTGGTGGAGGTTAGAGTGGAATAAAAAGACAATACAAATGCACCTTGGAAGAAATGTGGAGTTCAGAGTGGTTAGCCATATGATTTTAATGCCCCTTGGAAGAGAAGTCGACGTCAAAGTAGCATAACAAGACGGTTTTAATGCCCCTTGTAAGAGTGGTGGAGTTCGCAGTGGATTAAAAAGACAATATCAATGCCCCTTGGAAGAGTGTTGGAGGTCGCAGTGAAATAAATAGACAATATCAATGCCCCATGGAAGGGACATGGAGGTCACAGTAGCTTAACAAGACGGTTGTAATGCCCCTTGGAAGAGTGGTGGAGGTTGCAGGGGATTAAAAAGACAATAACAATGCCCATTGGAAGAGTGGTGAAGGTCGCAGTGGAATAAAAAGACAAAATCAAAGCCCCTTGGAAGAGTGGTGGAGGTTACAGTGGAATAAAAAGACAATATCAATGCCCGGTGGAAGAGATGTGGATTTCACTGTAGCTTAACAATATGGTTTTAACGCCCCTTAGAAGAGTTGTGGAGGTCGCAGTGGAATAAAAAGACAATGTCAATGCCCCTTGGAAGAGTGGTGGAGGTTAGAGTGGCATAAAAAGACAATACAAATGCCCCTTGGAAGAGCTGTGGAGTTCAGAGTGGTTTAACCAGATGGTTTTAATGCCCCTTGGAAGAGAAGTCGACGTCACAGTAGCATAACAAGATGGTGTTAATGCCCCTTGGAAGATTGGTGGAGTTCGCAGTGGATTAAAAAGACAATATCAATGCCCCTTGGACGAGTGGTGGAGGTTTCAGTGGAATAAAAAGAAAATTTCAATGCCCCGTGGAAGAGACGTGGAGGTCACAGTAGCTTAACAAGACAGTTTTAATGCCTCTTGGAGGACTGGTGGAGGTCGCATTGGAATAAAAAGACAATATCAATGCCCCTTGGAAGAGAGGTGGAGGTTACAGTGGAATAAAAAGACAATAATAATACCCCTTGGAAGAGCTGTGGAGTTCAGAGTGGTATAACCAGATGCTTTTAACGCTCCTTGAAAGAGACGTGGAGGTCACAGTAACTTAGCAACACGGTTTTAATGCCCTTTGGAAGAGTGGTGGAGGTCGCAGTGGAATAAAAAAACAAAATCAATGCCCCTTGAAAGATTGGTGGAGGTTACAGTGGAATAAAAAGACAATATCAATGCCACGTGGAAGAGATGTGGAGGTCACTGTAGCTTAACAATATGGTTTTAATGTCCACTTGGAAGAGTGGTGGAGGTCACAGTGGAGTAAAAAGACAATGTCAATGCCCCTTGGAAGAGTGGTGGAAGTTAGAGTGGAATAAAAAGACAATACAAATGCCCCTTGGAAGAGCTGTGGAGTTCAGAGTGGTTTAACCAGATGGTTTTAATGCCACTTGGAAGAGAAGTCAACGTCACAGTAGCATAACAAGACGGTTTTAATGCCCCTTGGTAGAGTGGTGGAGATCGCAGCAGTTTAAAAAGACAATATCCATTCCCCTTGGAAGAGTGGTGGAGGTCGCAGTGGAATAAAAAGACAATATCAATGCCCCGTGGAAGGGACGTGGAGGTCACAGTAGCTTAACAAGATGGTTTTAATGCCACTTGGAAGAGTGGTGGAGGTTGCAGGGGATTAAAAAGTCAATAACAATGCCCATTGGAAGAGTGGTGGAGGTCGCAGTGGAATAAAAAGACGAAATCAATGCCCCTTGGAAGAGTTGTGGAGGTTACAGTGGAATAAAAAGACAATATCAATGTCCCTTAGAAGAGCTGTGGAGTTCAGAGTGGTCTAACCAGATGGTTTTAATGCCCCTTGTCAGAGACGTGGAGGTCACTGTAGCTTAGCAAGACTGTTTTAATGCCCCTTGGAAGAGTGGTGGAGGTCGCAGTGGATTAAAAAGACAATATCAATGCCACTTGGAAGAGTGGTGAAGGTCCCAGTGGAATAAAAAGAAAATATCAATGCCCCTTGGAAGAGTGGTGGAGGTTACAGTGGAATAAAAAAACAATATTAATGCCCCGTGAAAGAGACATGGAGGTCACAGAAGCTTAACAAGATGGTTTTAATGCCCCTTGGAAGAGAGGTGGAAGTTGCAGTGGAATAAAAAGACAATATCAATGCCCCTTGGAAGAGTGCTGGAGGTTACATTGGAATAAAAAGACAATATCAATGCCTCTTGCAAGAGCTGTGAAGTTCAGAGTTGTTTAAATTGACGGCTTTAATGCCCCTTGGAAGGGACGTGGAGGTGCCAGTAGCTTAACAAGACGGTTTTAATGCCCCTTGAAAGGGTGGTGGATGTCGCAGTGGATTAAAAAGACAATATGAATGCCCCTAGGAAGAGTGGTGGAGGTTGCAGTGGAATAAAAAGACAATATCAATGCCCCTTTGAAGAGTGGTGGAGGTTACAGTTGAATAAAAAGACAATATCAATGCCCCTTGGAAGAGTGGTGGAGGTCGCTGTGAAATAAAAAGACAATATCAATGCCCCATGGACGAGTGGTGGAGGTTACAGTGGAATAAAAAGACAATATCAATGCCCCTTGGAAGAGCTGTGGAGTTCAGAGTGTTCTAACAAGACGGTTTTAATGCCCCTTGGAAGAGACGTGGAGGTCACAGTAGCTTAATAAGACTGTTTTATTGCCCCTTAGAAGAGTGGTGGAGGTCGCAGTGGATTAAAAAGACAATGTCAATGCCACTTGGAAGAGTGTTGGAGGTTAAAGTGGAATAAAAAGACAATATCAATGCCCCGTGGAATAGACATGGACGTGACAGTAGCTTAACAAGACGGCTTTATTGCCCCTTAGAAGAGTGGTGGAGATTGCAGTGGATTAAAAAGACAATATCAATGCCCATTGGAAGAGTGGTAGAGGTCGCAGTGGAATATAAAAGACAAAATCAGTGCCCCTTGGAAGAGTAGTGGAGGCTACAGTGGAATAAAAAGACAATATCAATGCCCTATGGAAGAGTTGTGTAGGACACTGTAGCTAAACAAGATGGTCTTAATGCCCCTTGGAAGAGTGGTGGAGGTCGCAGTGGATTAAATAGACAATGACAATGCCCCTTGGAAGAGTGATGGAGGTTAGAGTCGAATAAAAAGACAATACCAGTGCTCCTTGGAAGAGCTGTGGAGTTCAGAGTGGATAAATTGACTGTTTTAATGCCCCTTGGAAGAGACATGGAGGTCACAGTGGATTAAAAAGACAATATCAATGCCCCTTGAAAGAGTGGTGGAGGTCGCAGTGGATTAAAACGACAATATCAATGCCCCTTGGAAGAGTGGTTGACGTCGCAGTGGATTAAAAAGTCAATATCAATGCCCCTTGGAAGAGTGGTGGACGTCTCAGTAGATTAAAAAGACAATATCAATGCCCCGTGGAAGGTACGTGGAGGTCACAGTAGCTTCACAAGACGGTATTAATGCCCCTTGGAAGAGAGGTGGAGGTCGTAGTTGATTAAAAAGACAATATCAATGCCCCTTTGAAGAGTGGTGGAGGTCGCAGTGGAATAAAAAGACAATATCAATGCCGATTGGAAAAGTGGTGGATATTACAGTCGAATAAAAAGCCAATATCAATGCCTCTTGTAAGAGCTGTGGAGTTCACAGTGTTTAACCAGACTGTTTTAATGCCCCTTGGAAGAGTGGTGGAGATCGTTGTGGATTTAAAAGACAATATCAATGCCCCTTAGAAGAGTGGTGGAGGACGCAGTGGAATAAAAAGACAATATCAATGCCCCTTGGAAGATTGGTGGAGGTTACAGTGGAATAAAAAGACAATATCAATGCCCCTTGGAAGAGTGGTGGAGGTTACAGTGAAATAAAAAGACAATTTCAATGCCACTTTCAAGAGAGGTGGAAGTCTCAGTGGAATAAAAAGACAATGTCAATGCCACTTGGAAGAGTGGTGGAGGTTACAGTGGAATAAAAAGACAATATCAATGCCCCGTGGAATAAACATGGACGTTACAGTAGCTTAAAAAGACGGCTTTTTTGCCCCTTGGAAGAGTGTTGAAGGTTGCAGTGGATTAAAAAGACAATATCAATGCCCATTGGAAGAGTGGTAGAGGTCGCAGTGGAATAAAAAGACAAAATCAAAGCCCCTTGGAAGAGTGGTGGAGGTTACAGTGGAATAAAAAGACAATATCAATGCCCCATGGAAGAGTTGAGGAGGTTACTGCAGCTTAACAAGATGGTCTTAATGCCCCTTGGAAGAGTGATGGAGGTCTCAGTGGAATAAATAGACAATGTCAATGCCCCTTGGAAGAGTGGTGGAGGTCGCAGTGGATTAAAAAGACAATATCAATGCCCCTTGGAAAAGTGGTGGAGGTCACAGTGGAATAAAAAGACAATATCAATGCCCCGTGGAAGGGACGTGGAGGTCACAGTAGCTTCACAAGACAATATCAATGCCCCTTGGAAGAGTGGTGGAGGTCGCAGTGGAATAAAAAGACAAAATCAATGCCGCTTGGAAGAGTGGTGGAGGTTACAGTCGAATAAAAAGACAATATCAATGCCTCTTGTAAGAGCTGTGGAATTCAGAGTGTTTAACCAGACAGTTTTAATGCCCCTTGGAAGAGATGAGGAGGTCACAGTAGCTTAACAAGACTGTTTTAATGCCCCTTGGAAGATTGGTGGAGATCGTTGTGGATTTAAAAGACAATATCAATGCCCCTTAGAAGAATGGTGGAGGTCGCAGTGGAATAAAAAGACAATATCAATGCCCCTTGGAAGATTGGGGGAGGTTACAGTGGAATAAAAAGACAATATCAATTCCCCTTGGAAGAGCGGTGGAGGTTACAGTGCAATAAAAAGACAGTATCAATGCCCTGTGTAAGAAACTTGGAGGTCACAGTCGCTTAACAAGACGGTTTTAATGCCCCTTGGAAGAGCGGTGGACGTCGCAGAGGAATAAAAAGACACTATCAATGCACTTGGAAGAGTGAAGAAGGTTAAAATGGAATAAAAAGACATTGTCAATGCCCCTTGGTAGAGCTGTGGAGCTCAGAGCGGTTTAACCAGACGGTTTTAATGCCCCTTGGAAGAGTGGTGGAGGTCGCAATGGAATAAAAAGACAATATCAATGCCCGGGGAAGGGACGTGGAGGTCACAGTAGCATAACAAGACGGTTTTAATGCCCATTGGAAGAGTGGTGGAGGTCGAAGTGGATAAAAAAGACAATATCAATGCCCCTTTGAAGAGTGGTGGAGGTTACAGTCGAATAAAAAGACAATATCAATGCCTCTTGGAAGAGCTGTGGAGTACAGAGTGGTTTAACCAGACAGTTTAATGCCCCTTGGAAGAGATGTGGAGGTCACAGTAGCTTATCAAGACTGTTTTAATGCCCCTTGGAAGAGTGGTGGAGGTCGCAGTGGATTAAAAAGACAATATCAATGCCCCTTAGAAGAGTGGTGGAGGTCGCAGTGGAATAAAAAGACAATATCAATTCCCCTTGGAAGAGATGTGGAGGTCACAGTGGAATAAAAAGACAATATCAATGCCTCGTGGAAGAGACTTGGAGGTCACAGTAGCTTAACAAGATGGTTTTAATGCCCCTTGGAAGAGAAGGTGGAGGTCGCAGTGGAATAAAAAGACATTATCAATGCCCCTTGGAAGGGTGGTGGAGGTTACAATGGACTAAAAAGACAATATCAATGACCCTTGGAAGAGTGTGGAGGTCGCAGTGGAATAAAAAGACAATATTAATGCCCCTCGGAAGAGTGGTGGAGGTCGCAGTAAAATAAAAAGACAATATCAATGCCCCTTGGAAGAGTGGTGGAGGTCGCAGTAAAATAAAAAGACAATATCAATGCCCCTTGGAAGAGCTGTGGAGTTCACAGTGGTTTAACCAGAAGTTTTTTAGGCACCGTGGAATAGACATGGAGGTCATAGTAGATAAACAAGACAGTTTTAATGCTTCTTGGAAGAGAGATGGAGGTCGCAGTGGATTATAAACACAAAATCAATGCCCCTTGGAAGAGTGGTGGAGGTTACAGTGGAATAAAAATACAATATCAATGCCTCTTGCAAGAGCTGTGGAGTTCAGAGTGTTTTAAATTCACGGTTTTAATGCCCCTTGGGAGAGACATGGAGGTCACAGTAGCTTAAAAAGACGGTTTTAATGCCCCTTGGAAGAGTGGTGGAGGTCGCAGTGGATTAAAAAGACATTATCGATGCCCCTTGGAAGAGTGGTGGAGGTCGCAGTGGAATAAAAAGAAAATATCATTGCTCCTTAGAAGAGTGGTGGAGGTTACAGTGGAAGAAAAAGACAATATCAATGTTCCTTGGAAGAAGGGTGAAGGTCGCAGTGGAATAAAAAGACAATATCAATGTCCCTTGGAAGAGTGCAGAAGGTTACAATGGAATAAAAAGACATTGTGAATGCCCTTGGAAGAGCTGTGGAGCTCATAGTGGTTTAACCAGACGGTTTTAATGCCCCTTGGAAGAGACTTGGAGGTCACAGTAGCATAACAAGATGGTTTTAATGCCCATTGGAAGAGTGGTGGAGGTCGCAGTGGATAAAAAAGACAATATCAAAGCCCCTTGGAAGAGTGGTGGAGGTCGCAGTGGAAAACAGAGACAATATCAATTCCCCTTGGGAGAGTGGTGGAGGTTACAGTCGAATAAAAAGACAATACAATGCCTCTTGGAAGAGCTGCGGAGTACAGAGTGGTTTAACCAGACGGTTTAATGCCCCTTGGAAGAGATGTGGAGGTCACAGTAGCTTTTCAAGACTGTTTTAATGCCCCTTGGAAGAGTGGTGGAGGTCCAGTGGATTAAAAAGACAATATCAATGCCCCTTAGAAGAGTGGTGGAGGTCGCAGTGGAATAAAAAGACAATATCAATTCCCCTTGGAAGAGATGTGGATGTCACAGTGGAATAAAAAGACAATATCAATGCCTCGTGGAAGAGACTTGGAGGTCACAGTAGCTTAACAAGAAGGTTTTAAAGTCCCTTGGAAGAGAAGTGGAGGTCGCAGTGGAATAAAAAGACGTTATCAATGCCCCTTGGAAGCGTGGTGGAGGTTACAATGGAATAAAAAGACAATATCAATGACCCTTGGAAGAGTGGTGGAGTTCGCATTGGAATAAAAAGACAATATTAATGCCCCTTGGAAGAGTGGTGGAGGTCTCAGTAAAATAAAATGACAATATCAATGCCCCTTGGAAGAGCTGTGGAATTCTCAGTGGTTTAACCAGAAGTTTTTAAGGCACCGTGGAATAGACGTGGAGGTCACAGTAGCTAAACAAGACGGTTTTAATGCTTCTTGGAAGAGAGATGGAGGTCGCAGTGTATTAAAAAGACAAAATCAATGCCCCTTTGAAGAGTGGTGGTGGTTACAGTGGAATAAAAAGACAATATCAATGCCTCTTGCAACAGCTGTGGAGTTCAGAGTGGTTTAAATTGACGGTTTTAATGCCCCTTGGAAGAGACATGGTGGTCACAGTAGCTTAAAAAGACGGTTTTAATGCCCCTTGGAAGAGTTGTGGAGGTCGCAGTGGATTAAAAAGACATTATCGATGCCCCTTGATAGAGTGGTGGTGGTCGCAGTGGAATAAAAAGAAAATATCATTGCACCTTAGAAGAATGGTGGGGGCTACAGTGGAAAAAAAAGACAATATCAATGTTCCTAGGAAGAAGGGTGAAGGTCGCAGTGGAATAACAAGACAATATCAATGTCCCTTGGAAGAGTGGTGGAGGTCGCAGTGAATTAAAAAGACAATATCAATGCCCCTTGGAAGAGTGGTGGAGGTTACAGTGGAATAAAAAGACAATATCAATTCCCCTTGGAAGAGCGGTGGAGGTTACAGTGCAATAAAAAGACAGTATCAATGCCCTGTGTAAGAAACTTGGAGGTCACAGTCGCTTAACAAGACGGTTTTAATGCCCCTTGGAAGAGCGGTGGACGTCGCAGAGGAATAAAAAGACACTATCAATGCACTTGGAAGAGTGAAGAAGGTTAAAATGGAATAAAAAGACATTGTCAATGCCCCTTGGTAGAGCTGTGGAGCTCAGAGCGGTTTAACCAGACGGTTTTAATGCCCCTTGGAAGAGTGGTGGAGGTCGCAATGGAATAAAAAGACAATATCAATGCCCGGGGAAGGGACGTGGAGGTCACAGTAGCATAACAAGACGGTTTTAATGCCCATTGGAAGAGTGGTGGAGGTCGAAGTGGATAAAAAAGACAATATCAATGCCCCTTTGAAGAGTGGTGGAGGTTACAGTCGAATAAAAAGACAATATCAATGCCTCTTGGAAGAGCTGTGGAGTACAGAGTGGTTTAACCAGACAGTTTAATGCCCCTTGGAAGAGATGTGGAGGTCACAGTAGCTTATCAAGACTGTTTTAATGCCCCTTGGAAGAGTGGTGGAGGTCGCAGTGGATTAAAAAGACAATATCAATGCCCCTTAGAAGAGTGGTGGAGGTCGCAGTGGAATAAAAAGACAATATCAATTCCCCTTGGAAGAGATGTGGAGGTCACAGTGGAATAAAAAGACAATATCAATGCCTCGTGGAAGAGACTTGGAGGTCACAGTAGCTTAACAAGATGGTTTTAATGCCCCTTGGAAGAGAAGGTGGAGGTCGCAGTGGAATAAAAAGACATTATCAATGCCCCTTGGAAGGGTGGTGGAGGTTACAATGGACTAAAAAGACAATATCAATGACCCTTGGAAGAGTGTGGAGGTCGCAGTGGAATAAAAAGACAATATTAATGCCCCTCGGAAGAGTGGTGGAGGTCGCAGTAAAATAAAAAGACAATATCAATGCCCCTTGGAAGAGTGGTGGAGGTCGCAGTAAAATAAAAAGACAATATCAATGCCCCTTGGAAGAGCTGTGGAGTTCACAGTGGTTTAACCAGAAGTTTTTAAGGCACCGTGGAATAGACATGGAGGTCATAGTAGATAAACAAGACGGTTTTAATGCTTCTTGGAAGAGAGATGGAGGTCGCAGTGGATTATAAACACAAAATCAATGCACCTTGGAAGAGTGGTGGAGGTTACAGTGGAATAAAAATACAATATCAATGCCTCTTGCAAGAGCTGTGGAGTTCAGAGTGTTTTAAATTCACGGTTTTAATGCCCCTTGGGAGAGACATGGAGGTCACAGTAGCTTAAAAAGACGGTTTTAATGCCCCTTGGAAGAGTGGTGGAGGTCGCAGTGGATTAAAAAGACATTATCGATGCCCCTTGGAAGAGTGGTGGAGGTCGCAGTGAAATAAAAAGAAAATATCATTGCTCCTTAGAAGAGTGGTGGAGGTTACAGTGGAAGAAAAAGACAATATCAATGTTCCTTGGAAGAAGGGTGAAGGTCGCAGTGGAATAAAAAGACAATATCAATGTCCCTTGGAAGAGTGCAGAAGGTTACAATGGAATAAAAAGACATTGTGAATGCCCTTGGAAGAGCTGTGGAGCTCATAGTGGTTTAACCAGACGGTTTTAATGTCCCTTGGAAGAGACTTGGAGGTCACAGTAGCATAACAAGATGGTTTTAATGCCCATTGGAAGAGTGGTGGAGGTCGCAGTGGATAAAAAAGACAATATCAAAGCCCCTTGGAAGAGTGGTGGAGGTCGCAGTGGAAAACAGAGACAATATCAATTCCCCTTGGGAGAGTGGTGGAGGTTACAGTCGAATAAAAAGACAATACAATGCCTCTTGGAAGAGCTGCGGAGTACAGAGTGGTTTAACCAGACGGTTTAATGCCCCTTGGAAGAGATGTGGAGGTCACAGTAGCTTTTCAAGACTGTTTTAATGCCCCTTGGAAGAGTGGTGGAGGTCCAGTGGATTAAAAAGACAATATCAATGCCCCTTAGAAGAGTGGTGGAGGTCGCAGTGGAATAAAAAGACAATATCAATTCCCCTTGGAAGAGATGTGGATGTCACAGTGGAATAAAAAGACAATATCAATGCCTCGTGGAAGAGACTTGGAGGTCACAGTAGCTTAACAAGAAGGTTTTAAAGTCCCTTGGAAGAGAAGTGGAGGTCGCAGTGGAATAAAAAGACGTTATCAATGCCCCTTGGAAGCGTGGTGGAGGTTACAATGGAATAAAAAGACAATATCAATGACCCTTGGAAGAGTGGTGGAGTTCGCATTGGAATAAAAAGACAATATTAATGCCCCTTGGAAGAGTGGTGGAGGTCTCAGTAAAATAAAATGACAATATCAATGCCCCTTGGAAGAGCTGTGGAATTCTCAGTGGTTTAACCAGAAGTTTTTAAGGCACCGTGGAATAGACGTGGAGGTCACAGTAGCTAAACAAGACGGTTTTAATGCTTCTTGGAAGAGAGATGGAGGTCGCAGTGTATTAAAAAGACAAAATCAATGCCCCTTTGAAGAGTGGTGGTGGTTACAGTGGAATAAAAAGACAATATCAATGCCTCTTGCAACAGCTGTGGAGTTCAGAGTGGTTTAAATTGACGGTTTTAATGCCCCTTGGAAGAGACATGGTGGTCACAGTAGCTTAAAAAGACGGTTTTAATGCCCCTTGGAAGAGTTGTGGAGGTCGCAGTGGATTAAAAAGACATTATCGATGCCCCTTGATAGAGTGGTGGTGGTCGCAGTGGAATAAAAAGAAAATATCATTGCACCTTAGAAGAATGGTGGGGGCTACAGTGGAAAAAAAAGACAATATCAATGTTCCTAGGAAGAAGGGTGAAGGTCGCAGTGGAATAACAAGACAATATCAATGTCCCTTGGAAGAGTGGTGGAGGTCGCAGTGAATTAAAAAGACAATATCAATGCCCCTTGGAAGAGTGGTGGAGGTTACAGTGGAATAAAAAGACAATATCAATTCCCCTTGGAAGAGCGGTGGAGGTTACAGTGCAATAAAAAGACAGTATCAATGCCCTGTGTAAGAAACTTGGAGGTCACAGTCGCTTAACAAGACGGTTTTAATGCCCCTTGGAAGAGCGGTGGACGTCGCAGAGGAATAAAAAGACACTATCAATGCACTTGGAAGAGTGAAGAAGGTTAAAATGGAATAAAAAGACATTGTCAATGCCCCTTGGTAGAGCTGTGGAGCTCAGAGCGGTTTAACCAGACGGTTTTAATGCCCCTTGGAAGAGTGGTGGAGGTCGCAATGGAATAAAAAGACAATATCAATGCCCGGGGAAGGGACGTGGAGGTCACAGTAGCATAACAAGACGGTTTTAATGCCCATTGGAAGAGTGGTGGAGGTCGAAGTGGATAAAAAAGACAATATCAATGCCCCTTTGAAGAGTGGTGGAGGTTACAGTCGAATAAAAAGACAATATCAATGCCTCTTGGAAGAGCTGTGGAGTACAGAGTGGTTTAACCAGACAGTTTAATGCCCCTTGGAAGAGATGTGGAGGTCACAGTAGCTTATCAAGACTGTTTTAATGCCCCTTGGAAGAGTGGTGGAGGTCGCAGTGGATTAAAAAGACAATATCAATGCCCCTTAGAAGAGTGGTGGAGGTCGCAGTGGAATAAAAAGACAATATCAATTCCCCTTGGAAGAGATGTGGAGGTCACAGTGGAATAAAAAGACAATATCAATGCCTCGTGGAAGAGACTTGGAGGTCACAGTAGCTTAACAAGATGGTTTTAATGCCCCTTGGAAGAGAAGGTGGAGGTCGCAGTGGAATAAAAAGACATTATCAATGCCCCTTGGAAGGGTGGTGGAGGTTACAATGGACTAAAAAGACAATATCAATGACCCTTGGAAGAGTGTGGAGGTCGCAGTGGAATAAAAAGACAATATTAATGCCCCTCGGAAGAGTGGTGGAGGTCGCAGTAAAATAAAAAGACAATATCAATGCCCCTTGGAAGAGTGGTGGAGGTCGCAGTAAAATAAAAAGACAATATCAATGCCCCTTGGAAGAGCTGTGGAGTTCACAGTGGTTTAACCAGAAGTTTTTAAGGCACCGTGGAATAGACATGGAGGTCATAGTAGATAAACAAGACGGTTTTAATGCTTCTTGGAAGAGAGATGGAGGTCGCAGTGGATTATAAACACAAAATCAATGCACCTTGGAAGAGTGGTGGAGGTTACAGTGGAATAAAAATACAATATCAATGCCTCTTGCAAGAGCTGTGGAGTTCAGAGTGTTTTAAATTCACGGTTTTAATGCCCCTTGGGAGAGACATGGAGGTCACAGTAGCTTAAAAAGACGGTTTTAATGCCCCTTGGAAGAGTGGTGGAGGTCGCAGTGGATTAAAAAGACATTATCGATGCCCCTTGGAAGAGTGGTGGAGGTCGCAGTGAAATAAAAAGAAAATATCATTGCTCCTTAGAAGAGTGGTGGAGGTTACAGTGGAAGAAAAAGACAATATCAATGTTCCTTGGAAGAAGGGTGAAGGTCGCAGTGGAATAAAAAGACAATATCAATGTCCCTTGGAAGAGTGCAGAAGGTTACAATGGAATAAAAAGACATTGTGAATGCCCTTGGAAGAGCTGTGGAGCTCATAGTGGTTTAACCAGACGGTTTTAATGTCCCTTGGAAGAGACTTGGAGGTCACAGTAGCATAACAAGATGGTTTTAATGCCCATTGGAAGAGTGGTGGAGGTCGCAGTGGATAAAAAAGACAATATCAAAGCCCCTTGGAAGAGTGGTGGAGGTCGCAGTGGAAAACAGAGACAATATCAATTCCCCTTGGGAGAGTGGTGGAGGTTACAGTCGAATAAAAAGACAATATCAATGCCTCTTGGAAGAGCTGCGGAGTACAGAGTGGTTTAACCAGACGGTTTAATGCCCCTTGGAAGAGATGTGGAGGTCACAGTAGCTTTTCAAGACTGTTTTAATGCCCCTTGGAAGAGTGGTGGAGGTCCAGTGGATTAAAAAGACAATATCAATGCCCCTTAGAAGAGTGGTGGAGGTCGCAGTGGAATAAAAAGACAATATCAATTCCCCTTGGAAGAGATGTGGATGTCACAGTGGAATAAAAAGACAATATCAATGCCTCGTGGAAGAGACTTGGAGGTCACAGTAGCTTAACAAGAAGGTTTTAATGTCCCTTGGAAGAGAAGTGGAGGTCGCAGTGGAATAAAAAGACGTTATCAATGCCCCTTGGAAGCGTGGTGGAGGTTACAATGGAATAAAAAGACAATATCAATGACCCTTAGAAGAGTGGTGGAGTTCGCATTGGAATAAAAAGACAATATTAATGCCCCTTGGAAGAGTGGTGGAGGTCTCAGTAAAATAAAATGACAATATCAATGCCCCTTGGAAGAGCTGTGGAATTCTCAGTGGTTTAACCAGAAGTTTTTAAGGCACCGTGGAATAGACGTGGAGGTCACAGTAGCTAAACAAGACGGTTTTAATGCTTCTTGGAAGAGAGATGGAGGTCGCAGTGTATTAAAAAGACAAAATCAATGCCCCTTTGAAGAGTGGTGGTGGTTACAGTGGAATAAAAAGACAATATCAATGCCTCTTGCAACAGCTGTGGAGTTCAGAGTGGTTTAAATTGACGGTTTTAATGCCCCTTGGAAGAGACATGGTGGTCACAGTAGCTTAAAAAGACGGTTTTAATGCCCCTTGGAAGAGTTGTGGATGTCGCAGTGGATTAAAAAGACATTATCGATGCCCCTTGATAGAGTGGTGGTGGTCGCAGTGGAATAAAAAGAAAATATCATTGCACCTTAGAAGAATGGTGGGGGCTACAGTGGAAAAAAAAGACAATATCAATGTTCCTAGGAAGAAGGGTGAAGGTCGCAGTGGAATAAAAAGACAATATCAATGTCCCTTGGAAGAGTGGTGGAGGTCGCAGTGAATTAAAAAGACAATATCAATGCCCCTTGGAAGAGTGGTGGAGGTCGCAGTTAAATAAAAAGACAATATCAAAGCCTCTTGGAAGGGACGTGGAGGTCACAGTAGCTTAAAAAGACGTTTTTTTTGCCCCTTGGTAGAGTGGTGGAGGTCGCAGTGGATTAAAAAGACCATCAAATCCCCTTGGAAGAGAGGTGTAGGTCGCAGTAGAATAAAAAGACAATATCAATGCCCCTTGGATGAGTGGTGGAGTTCAGAGTGGTTTAACCATACTGTTTTAATGACCCTTGGAAGAGACGTGGAGGTCACAGTGTAATAAAAAAACAATATTACTGCCCCTTGGAAGAGTGGTGGAGGTCGCAGTAAAATAAAAAGACAATATCAACGCCCCTTGGAAGAGTGGTGGAGGTTAGAGAGGAATAAAAAGACAAAATCAATGCCCCTTGGAATAGATGTGGAGGTCACAGTAGGTTAGCAAGACGGTTTCAATGCTTCTTGGAAGAGTGATGGAGGTCGCAGTGGATTAAAAAGACAATATCAATGCCCCTTGGAAGAGTGGTGGAGGTTACAGCGGAATAAAAAGACAATATCAATGACCTGTGTAAGAAACTTGGAGGTCACAGTAGCTTAACAAGACGGTTTTAATGCCCCTTGGAAGAGTCGTGGACGTTGCAGAGGAATAAAAAGACAATATCAATGCAGTTGGAAGATTGCAGAAGGTTACAATGGAATAAAAACACATTGTCAATGCCCCTTGGAAGAGCTGTGGATCTCAGAGCGGTTTAACAAGACTGTTTTAATGCCCCTTGGAAGAGACTTGGAGGTCACAGTAGCTTAACAAGATGGTTTTAATGCCCCTTGGAAGAGTGGTGGAGGTCACAGTGGAATAAAAATACAATATCAATGCCCCTTGAAAGAGTGGTCGAAGTTACAGTGAAATAAAAAGACAATATCAATTCCCCTTGGAAGAGCAGTGGAGTACAGAGTGGTTTAACCAAACGGTTTTAGTGCCCCTTGGAAGAGACTTGGAGGTCACAGTAGCTTGACAAGACGGTTTTAATGCCCCTTTGAAGAGACGTGGAGGTCACAGTGTAATAAAAAAACAATATTAATGCCCCTTGGAAGAGTGGTGGAGGTCGCAGTAAAATAAAAAGACAATATCAACGCCCCTTGGAAGAGTGGTGGAGGTTAGAGTGGAATAAAAAGACAAAATCAATGCCCCTTGGAATAGATGTGAAGGTCACAGTAGCTTAACAAGATGGTTTCAATGCTTCTTGGAAGAGTGATGGAGGTCGCAGTGGATTAAAAAGACAATATCAATGCCCCTTAGAAGAGTGATGGAGGTTACAGTGGAATAAAAAGACAATATCAATGACCTGTGTAAGAAACTTGGAGGTCACAGTAGCTTAACAAGACGGTTTTAATGCCCCTTGGAAGAGTTGTGGACGTTGCAGAGGAATAAAAAGACAATATCAATGCACTTGGAAGAGTGCAGAAGATTACAATGGAATAAAAAGACATTGTCAATGCCCCTTGGAAGAGCTGTGGATCTCAGAGCGGTTTAACAAGACTGTTTTAATGCCCCTTGAAAGAGAGCTGGAGGTCACAGTAGCTTAACAAGACGGTTTTAATGCCCCTTGGAAGAGTGGTGGAGGTCACAGTGGAATAAAAATACAATATCACAATATCAATGCCCCTTGAAAGAGTGGTGGAAGTTACAGTGAAATAAAAAGACAATATCAATGCCCCTTGGAAGAGCTGTGGAGTGCAGAGTGGTTTAACCAAACGGTTTTAGTGCCCTTTGGAAGAGACGTGGAGGTCACAGTAGCTTAACAATACGGTTTTAATGCCCCTTGGAAGAGTGGTGGAGGTCGCAATGGATTAAAAAGACAATATCAATGAACCTTGGAAGAGTGGTGGAGGTCGCAGTGGAATAAAAAGACAATATCAATGCCCCTTGGAAGAGTGGTGGAGGTTAGAGTGGAACAAAAAGACAATAACAATGCCCTGTTGAAGAGACGTGGATGTCACAGTAGCTTAACAAGACGGTTTTAATGCCCCTTGGCAGAGTGGTGGAGGTAGCAGTGGAATAAAAAGACAATAACAATGCCCTGTGGAAGAGACGTGGAGGTCACAGTAGCATAACAAGACGGTTTTAATACCCCTTGGAAGAGTGGTGGAGGTCGCAGTGTATCAAATAGACATTATCGATGCCCCTTGAAAGAGTGGTGGAGGTCGCAGAGGAATAAAAATACAATATCAATGCCGCGTGGAAGAGACGTGGACATCACAGTAGCTTAACAAGACGGTTTTAATGCCCCTTGGCAGAGTGGTGGAGGTCGCAATGGAAATAAAAGACAATAACAATGCCCTGTGGAAGAGACGTGGAGTTCACAGTAGCTTAATAAGATGGTTTTAATGCCCCTTAGAACAGTGGTGGAGGATACAGTGGAATAAAAGACAATATCAATGCCCTTTGGTAGAGTGGCGGAGGTCGCAGTGGAATAAAAACACAATATCAATGGCCCTTGGAAGAGTGGTGGAGGTCGCAGTGGAATAACCTCACTGGTACATGCTCTGCATAACTTCTCTGCTTGCTGTGTCTGCTGTAATCTAATGCTCTGCTTTGCTGATTCACCTCACTGGTACATGCTCTGCATAACTTCTCTGCTTGCTGTGTCTGCTGTAATCTAATGCTCTGCTTTGCTGATTCACCTCACTGGTACATGCTCTGCATAACTTCTCTGCTTGCTCTGTCTGCTGTAATCTAATGCTCTGCTTTACTGATTCACCTCACTGGTACATGCTCTGCATAACTTCTCTGCTTGCTGTGTCTGCTGTAATCTAATGCTCTGCTTTGCTGATTCACCTCACTGGTACATACTCTGCATAACTTCTCTGTTTTATCTGTCCCACTCCATTCAATACCCACATATGTCTGTCCCTTCCCCACTATAGATCTTATCTGATTTTTAGAGGTGCTAAACTGCAGAGACTAGAGTCCTAGCTCTGTGTTTGATCACCAAGCCATCTCCTTCTGAGACGACCAGCTGCTAATTTAGCCATATGCAGCTCCCACAATGCCCTTCACCTGATAGTTAAATGTGCCCTATATATTTAGAAGCTCTGTAAGGGGTGCACCTGTGCTGGGGTGTGCACACGTCTTCCTGTGCAAAGTGGCATCGGAGATAAGTGGCAGTTATTTCAGAGGCAGTTAGTCAGAGCAGGAGTCAGGTAACCAACACTTTGACCACTTACTCTCTTTTAACTATGTTTCTGTTAGCTCTCACTTTTTCCTCTATAGTCCTCCACTTTCTCGTAACCCCTCAAATCCCTACACCTAGTAAGAAACTCTTCATCTCTCCCTCCATCCTCCCCATTCATCTCACCTCCTCCTCCAAATTATTCCTAAACATTCAATCCTGGATCTCCAAACACAGACAGCCACCTCATGCTCTCTCTTGCTCCCACCTGCTAACACTTTCTCTGCTCCTCCTCACTGCTGGAGATATCTCTCCAAATCCTGGTCCTCCTCGCCATATCCCCACAGTTACTTCTTCCTCCTATCCACGACCTTCCACAAACTGTCGCAACCCTTCTAACCTCATACCCATCCAACCAATCCCCACTCCCTTAGTTGCTCTAACAGCAGCTCTATGGAACGCTCGCTCTGTCTGCAACAAACTTTCCTTCATCCACGATCTTTTCATTACAAACAAACTTTCCTTCCTCGCCATCACTGAAACCTGGCTCACCCCCTCTGACACAGCCTCCCCAGCTGCACTTTCATATGGCGGATTCCACCTTTCCCACACACCCCGCCCCAACGGCAAACATGGCGGAGGCGTAGGTTTTCTCCTATCAGAACACTGCGCTTTCACCCAAATCCCACTGCCACCCTCCGTTACACTCCCCTCTTTTGAGGTGCACTGTGTGCGCATCTATTCCCCCTCCAACCTCCAACTGGCCGTCGTTTACCGACCCCCAGGGCAAGCCACCACCTTCTTAGACCACTTCACCACCTGGCTGCTTCACTTCCTCTCCACTGACATCCCCACTATCATAATGGGTGACTTCAACATCCCCATTAACACTTCCCACTCGTCTGTCTCTCAGTTCCTATCTCTCACTTCCTCCTTTGGACTCACTCAATGGTCTTCCACACCCACCCACAAAGATGGCCACACACTGGACCTCATCTTCACCCGCCTCTGTTCCCTATCTAACCTCTCTAACTCACCTCTCCCTCTCTCTGATCACAGCCTACTTACATTCTCTTCTCTCTCCTCCCCGGGGCAACAATCCCCACTCCACAAACTTGCATACCCTCGCAGAAATCTCAAACACCTTGACTTACACTCACTCTCTGAATCCCTCCTCCCTCTTACAGACATAAATTCCTTACATGATGCAGACGTTGCTGCTGCTTCATATAACACCACAATAGCTGCAGCTCTAGACTCGATCGCCCCTCTCACACACACCACATCTCGCACATTCAACAGGCAACCCTGGCACACTAAACTTACTAAAGAATTGCGCCGGGCCTCCAGGGTTGCGGAGCGGAGATGGAAAAGGTCTCACTCCATGGAGCACTTCATCGCATTCAAGCAATCCCTCACTAATTTCAAGTCCGCACTCACTACAGCAAAACAAACCTACTTCTCATCTCTCATATCCTCCCTATCTCACAACCTTAAACAGCTATTTAACACTTTCAACTCTCTCCTTCATCCCCCAGCACCTCTTATCTCTTCTCTCATCTCAGCCGACGACTTTGCCTCATTCTTCAAACAGAAGATTGACACCATCAGACAAAACTTTTGCCTAAAGTCCACACAACCCCTCCTCATATCTATTCAACCCTCCTCCTCGAAACCCGACTTCTCCACCATTACAGAAGGTCAAGTCTCCTCTTTACTCTCCAAATCACACCTCACCACCTGCGAACTTGACCCAATCCCATCCCACCTTATCACTAACCTTACCACAGTCTTCATCCCAACCCTAACCCACCTCTTCAATCTGTCACTAACAACCGGTGTCTTCCCCTCATGTTTCAAACATGCCGCAATCACACCCATCCTCAAAAGACCTCCCTTGACCCTTCCTCTCTGACTAGCTACCGCCCCATATCACTCCTCCCCTTTGCCTCAGAACTACTAGAACAACACGTCCACCTTGAACTGTCCTCCCACCTCTCCTCCTGCTCCCTCTTCGACCGCCTGCAATCTGGCTTCCGACCGCATCACTCGACTGAAACTGCCCTGACCAAAGTCACCAACGACCTACTAAATGCCAAATCCAAGCGACACTACTCCATCCTCCTCCTTCTGGACCTGTCATCTGCCTTTGACACAGTGGACCATTCCCTCTTACTCCAGATTCTCTCATCTCTTCGCATCACGGACTTGGCTCTATCTTGGATCTCCTCATACTTAACAGACAGGACATTCAGCGTCTCCCACTCACGCACCACCTCCTCATCTCGCCCCCTATCTGTCGGTGTCCCCCAAGGTTCAGTTCTAGGACCTCTGCTCTTCTCCATCTACACCTTTGGCCTGGGACAACTCATAGAGTCTCACGGTTTTCAGTATCACCTCTATGCTGACGACACACATATCTACCTCTCTGGACCCGATATCTCCTCCCTACTAACCAAAATCCCAAAATATCTGTCTGCCATGTCATCCTTCTTCTCTGACAGATTTCTAAAACTCAACATGGATAAATCAGAGTTCATCATCTTTCCACCCTCTCATCCACATCCCCCATCTGATATAGCCATCAACGTCAATGGCTGTTCACTCTCCCCAGTCCCACAAGCTCGCTACCTTGGAGTAACCCTGGACTCTGATCTCTCCTTCAAGCCACATATCCAAGCCCTTTCCACTTTCTGCCGACTCCAACTCAAAAACATCTCCCGGATCCGTGCATTCCTCAGCAAAGACTCTGCAAAAACACTAGTGCATGCCCTCATCATATCACGCCTCGACTACTGCAACCTACTGCTCCGTGGCCTCCATTACAACACTCTTGCGCCTCTCCAATCTATTCTAAACTCTGCTGCTCGACTAATTCACCTGTCCCCCCGCTATTCCCCGGCCCCTCCTCTCTGTCAATCTCTTCACTGGCTCCCCATTGCCCAGAGAATCCAGTTCAAAACTCTAACCATGGCATACAAAGCCATCCACAACCTGTCTCCCCCATACATCTGTGACCTAGTCTCCCGGTACTTACCTGCACGCAACCTCCGATCCTCACAAGATCTCCTTCTCTACTCCCCTCTTATCTCCTCCTCCCACAATCATATACAAGATTTCTTCCGTGCATCCCCCCTACTCTGGAACTCTCTACCCCAACACATCAGACTCTCGCCGACCGTGGAAACCTTCAAAAGAAACCTGAAGACCCACCTCTTCCGACAAGCCTACAACCTGCAGTAACCACCGCTGCACGACCCGCTCTTTCCTCACCTAATGTATCCTCACCCATCCCTTCTAGAATGTGAGCACTCGCGGGCAGGGTCCTCGCTCCCCCTGTACCAGTCGCTTACTCGTTTTGTTAAGATTATGTAAATGCTTTTGTTATGTATATCCCTATCACATGTAAAGCGCCATGGAATAAATGGAGCTATAATAATAATAAATAATAATAATAATAATAATAATAAAAAGACAATATCAATTCCCATAGGAAAAGTGGTGGAGGTTACAGTGGAATAAAAAGACAATACCAATGCCCCTTGGAAGAGCTGTGCAGTTCAGAGTGGTTTAACCAGACAGTTTTAATGCCCATTCGAATTGACGTGGAGGTCACAGTAGCTTAAAAAGACGTTTTTAATGCCCCTTGGAAAAGTGGTGGAGGTCGCAGAGGATTAAAAAGACAGTATCAATGCCCCTTGGAAGAGTGGTGGAGTAGGCAGTGGAATAAAAAGACAATATCAATGCCCCTTGGAAGAATGATGGAGGTCGCAGTGGAATAAAAAGACAATGTCAATGCCCCTTGGAATAGTGGTGGAGGTTAGAGTACAATAAAAAGACAATTCCAATGCCCCTTGGAAGAGCTGTGGAGTTTAGAGTGGTTTAACAAGATGGTTTTATTGCCCCTTGGAAGAGACGTGGAGGTCACAGTAGATTAACAAGACGGTTTTAATGCCCCTTGAAATAGTGGTGGAGGTCACAATGGATTAAAAAGACAATATCAATGCCTCGTGGAAGACATGTGGAGGTCACAGTAGCTTAAAAAGACAGCTTTAATGCCCCTTGGAAGAGTGGTGTAGGTTACAGTGGAGTAAAAAGACAATATCAATGCCTCTTGCAAGAGCTGTGGAGTTCAGAGTGGTTTAAATTGACGAATTTAATGCACCTTGGAAGAGACGTGGAGGTCACAGTAGCTTAACAGTACGGTTTTAATGCCCCTTGGAAGAGTGGTGGAGGTCGCAGTGGATTAAAAAGACAATAGCAATGCCACTTGGAAAAGTAGTGAAGGTCCCAGTGGAATAAAAAGACAATATTAATGCCCCTTGGAAGAGTGGTGGAGGTTACAGTGGAATAAAAAGACAATATCAATGCCCCGTGGAAGGGACTTGGAGGTCACAGTAGCTTAACAAGATGGTTTTAATGCCCCTTGGAAGAGTGGTGGAGGTTGCAGGGGATTAAAAAGACAAAAACAATGCACATTGGAAGAGTGGTCGAGCTCGCAGTGGAATAAAAAGACAATATCAATGCCCCTTGTAAGAGCTGTGGAGTTCAGAGTGGTTTAACCAGACGGTTTTAATGCCCCGTGGAAGAGACGTTGAGGTCACAGTAGCTTAAAAAGACTGTTTTAATGCCCCCTGGAAGAGTGGTGGAGGTCTCAGTGGATTAAAAAGACATTATCGATGCCCATTAGAAGAGAAGTAGACGTCGCAGTCAAATAAAAAGACAATGTCAATGCCACTTGGAAAAGTGGTGGAGCTTACAGTGTAAAAAAAAGAAAATATCAATGCCCCGTCGAATAGAAATGGGCGTGACAGTAGCTTAACAAGACGGGTTTATTGCCCCTTGGAAGAGTGGTGGAGGTTGCAGTGTATTAAAAAGACAATATCAATGCCCATTGGAAGAGTGGTAGAGGTCGCAGTGCAAAAAAAGACAAAATCAATGCCCCTTGGAAGAGTGGTGGAGATTACAGTGGAATAAAAAGACAATATCAATGCAACATGGAAGAGTTGTGGAGGTCACTGTAGCTTAAAAAGATGGTCTTAATGCCCCTTGGAAGAGTGGTGGAGGTCGCATTGGAATAAATAGACAATTTCAATGCCCCTTGGAAGAGTGGTGGAGGTTAGAGTGAAATAAAAAGACAATACCAGTGCTCCTTGGAAGAGCTGTGGAGTTCAGAGTTGTTAAAATTGACGGTTTTAATGCCCCTTGGAAGAGACGTGGAGGTCACAGTGGATTAAAAAGACAATATCAATGCCCCTTGGAATAGTGGTGGAGGTCGCAATGGATTAAAAAGACTATGTCAATGCCCATTGGAAGAGTGGTGGAGGTCGCATTGGAATAAAAAGACAATATCAATGCCTCGTGGAAGAAACTTGGAGGACACAGTTGCTTAGCAAGATGGTTTTAATGCCCCTTGGAGGAGAGGTGGAGGTCGCAGTGGAATAAAAAGACAATATCAATGCACCTTGGAAGAGTGGTGGAGGTTACAGTGTAATAAAAAGACAATATCAATGACCCTTGGAAGAGTGATGAAGGTCGCAGTGGAATAAAAAGACAATATTAATGCCCGTTGGAAGAGTGGTGGAGGTCGCAGTAAAATAAAAAGACAATATCAATGCCCCTTGGAAGAGTGGTGGAGGTTACAGTGTAAAAAAAAAGACAGTATCATTGCCCCTTGGAAGAGCTGTGGAGTTCACAGTGGTTTAACCAGAAGGTTTTAAGGCACCGTGGAATAGATGTGGAGGTCACAGTAGCTAAACAAGACAGTTTTTATGCTTCTTGGAAGAGTGATGGAGGATGCAGTGGATTAAAAAGACAAAATCAATGCCCCTAGGAAGAGTGGTGGAGGTTACAGTGGAATAAAATGACAATATCAATGACTCTTGCAAGAGCTGTGGAGTTCAGAGTGTTTTAAATTGATGGTTTTAATGACCCTTGAAAGAGACGTGGAGGTCATAGTAGCTTAACAAGATGGTTTTAATGCCCCTTGGAAGAGTGGTGGAGGTTACAGTCGAATAAAAAGACAATATCATTGCCTCTTGGAAGAGCTGTGGAGTTCAGAGTGGTTTAACCAGACGTTTTTAATGCCCCTTGGAAGAGACATGGAGGTAACAGTAGCTTATCAAAACTGTTTTAATGCCCCTTGGAAGAGTGGTGGAGGTCGCAGTGGATTAAAAAGACAATATCAATGCCCCTCAGAAGAGTGGTGGAGGTCGCAGGGATAAAATGACAATATCAATTCCACTTGGAAGAGATGTGGAGGTCGCAGTGGAATAAAAAGAAAATATCAATGCCCCTTAGAAGAGTGGTGGAGGTTACAGTGGCAATAAAAGTCAACATCAATGTTCCTTGGAAGAGGGGTGAAGGTCGCAGTGGAATAAAAAGACAATGTCAATGTCCCTTGGAAGAGTGGTGGAGGTCGCAGTGGACTTAAAAGACAATATCAATGCCCCTTGGAAGAGTGGTGGAGATCGCAGTGGAATAAAAAGACAATACTAATGCCCCGTGGAAGGGACGTGGAGGTCTCAGTAGCTTAAAAAGACGGTTTTAATGCCCCTTGGAAGAGTGGTGGAGGTCGCAGTGAATTAAAAGGACTATCAAATCCCCTTGGAAGAGGGGTGGAGGTCGCAGTGGAAAAAAAAGACAATATCAATGCCCATTGGAAGATTGGTGAAGGTTACAGTTGAATAAAAAGATAATATAAATGCCTCTTGGAAGAGCTGTGGAGTTCAGAGTGGTTTAACCATGCGGTTTTAATGCCCCTTGGAAGAGACGAGGAGGTCACAGTAGCTTAACAAGATTGTTCTAATGCCCCTTAGAAGAGTGGTGGAGATCGTTGTGGATTTAAAAGAAAATATCAATGCCCCTTGGAAGAGTGGTGGAGGTCGCAGTGGAATAAAAAGACAATATCAATGCCCCGAGGAAGAGTGTTGGAGGTCGCAGTGGAATTAAAAGACAATATCAATGCCCCGTGGAAGAGACATGGAGATCACAGTAGCTTAACAAGATGGTTTTAATGCCATTTGGAAGAGTGGTGGAGGTCACAGTGGATTAAAAAGACAACATCAATGCCCTTTGGAAGAGTGGTGGAGGTCGCAGTGGAATAAAAATACAATATCAATGCCCCTTGGTAAAGTGGTGGAGGTTACAGTGGAATTTAAAGACAATATTAATGCACCGTGGAAGAGATGTGGAGGTCACTGTAGCTTAACAAAACAGTTTTAATGATCCTTGGTAGAATGGTGGAGGTCGCAGTGGAATAAAAAGACAATGTCAATGCCCCTTGGAAGAGTGGTGGAGGTTAGAGTGGAATAAATAGACAATACCAATGACCCTTGGAAGAGCTGTGGAGTTCAGAGTGGTTTAACCAGATGCTTTTATTGCCCCTTGGACGAGACGTGGAGGTCACAGTAGATAAACAAGACGGTTTTAATGCCCCTTGGAAAAGTGGTGGAGGTCAAAGTGAAATAAAAAGGCAATATCAATGCCTCTTGAAAGAGCTATGGAGTTCAAAGTGGTTTAACCAGATGGTTTTAACGCCCCTTGGAAGAGTGGTGGAGGTCGCAGTGCACTAAAAAGACAATATCAATGCCCCTTGGAAGAATGGTGGAGGTTACAGTGGAATAAAAAGACAATATCAATGCCCCTTAGAAGAGCTGTGGAGTTCAGAGTGGTTTAACCAGACTATTTTAATGCCCCTTGGAAAAGATGTGGAGGTCACAATAGCTTAACAAGACTGTTTTAATGCCTCTTGGAAGAGTGGTGGAGGTCGCAGTGGATTAAAAAGACAATATCAATGCCCCTTAGAAGAGAGGTGGAAGTCGCAGTGGAATAAAAAGACAAAATCAATACCCCTTGGAAGAGTGGTGGAGGATACAGTGGAATGAAAAGACAATATCTTTGCCCCGTGGAATAGACATGGACGTTACAGTAGCTAAACAAGATGTTTTTAATGCACCTTGGGAGAGTGGTGGAAGTCGTAGTGGAATAAAAAGACAATATCAATGCCCCTTGAAAGAGTGCTGAAGGTTATAGTGGAATAAAAAGACAATATCAATAGCTCTTGCAAGAGCTGTGGACTTCAGAGTGGTTTAAATTGACGGTTTTAAAGCACCTTGGAAGAGACGTGGAGGTCACAGTAGCTTAACAAGATGGGTTTAATGCCCCTTGTGAGAGTGGTGGAGGTCGCAGATGATTAAAAAGACAATATCAATGCAACTTGGAAGAGTGGTGAATGTCCCAGTGGAATAAAAAGACAATATCAATGCCCCTTGGAAGAGTGGTGGAGGTTACAGTGGAATAAAAAGACAATATCAATGCCCCGTGAAAGAGAAATTGAGGTCACAGTAGCTTAACAAGACGGTTTTAATGCCACTTGGAAGAGAGGTGGAAGTTGCAGTGGAATAAAAAGACAATATTAATGCCTCTTGGAACAGTGCTGGACGTTACATTGGAATAAAAAGACAATATGGAGCTGTGGAGTTCAGAGTGGTTTAAATTGACGGATTTAATGCCCCGTGGAATTGACGTGGAGGTCCAAGTAGCTTAACAACACGGTTTTAATGGCCCTTGGAAGAGTGGTGGAGGTCGCAGTGGATTAAAAACACAATATCAATGCCCCTTGGAAGAATAATGGAGGTCGCAGTGGAATAAAAAGACAATGTCAATGCCCCTTGGAAGAGTGGTGGAGGTTAGAGTGGAATAAAAAGACAATACCAGTGCTACTTGGAAGAGCTGTGGAGTTCAGAGTGGCTTAAATTGATGGTTTTAATGCCCCTTGGAAGAGACGTGGAGGTCACAGTGGATTAAAAAGACTATATCAATGTCACTTGGAAGAATGATGAAGGTCGCAGTGGAATAAAAAGCCAATGTCAATGCCCCTTGGAAGAGTGGTGGAGGTTAGAGTGGAATAAAAAGACAATACCAGTGCTCATTGGAAGAGCTGTGGAGTTCAGAGTGGTTTAAATTGATGGTTTTAATGCCCCTCGGAAGAGACGTGGAGGTCACAGTGGATTAAAAAGACAATATCAATGCCCCTTGGAAGAGTGGTGGAGGTCGCAGTTGATTAAAAAGACAATATCAATGCCCCTTAGAAGAGTGGTGGAGGTCGCAGTGGAATAAAAAGACAATATCAATGCCCCTTGGAAGAGTAGTGGAGGTCGCAGTGGAATAAAAAAGCAATATCAATGCCCCTTGGAAGAGTGGTGGAGGTAACAGTGGATTAAGAAGACAATATCAATGCCCCCTGGAAGAGCAGTGGAGTTCAGAATAGTTAAACCAGACGGTTTTAATGCCCATTGGAAGTGACGTGGAGGTCACAGTAGCTTAACAAGACGGTTTTAATGTCCCTTGGAAGAGAGGTGGTAGTTGCAGTGGAATAAAAAGACAATATCAATGCCCCTTGTAAGAGTGCTGGAGGTTACATTGGAATAAAAAGACAATATCAATGCCCCTTGCAAGAGTTGTGGAGTTCAGAGTGGTTTAAATTGACGGATTTAATGCCCCCTGGAAGGGACGTGGAGGTGACAGTAGCTTAAGAAGACGTTTTAATGCCCCTTGGAAGAGTGGTGGAGGTCGCAGTAGATTAAAAAGACAATATGAATGCCCCTTGGAAGAGTGGTGGAGGTCGCAGTGGAATAAAAAGACAATATCAATGCCCCTTGGAAGTTTGGTGGAGGTCGCAGTGGAATAAAAAGACAATATCAATGCCCCTTGGAAGATTGGTGGAGGTTACAGTGGAATAAAAAGACAATATCAATGCCCCTTGGAAGAGTGGTGGAGGTTACAGTGGAATAAAAAGACAATATCAATGCCCTGTGTAAGAAACTTGGAGGTTACAGTAGCTTAACAAGACGGTTTTAATGCCCTTTGGAAGAGTCCTGGACGTCGCAGAGGAATAAAAAGACAATATCAATGCACTTCGAAGAGTGCAGAAGGTTACAATGGAATAAAAAGACATTGTCAATGCCCCTTGGAAGAGACGTGGAAGTCACAGTGGATTAAAAATACAATATCAATGCCCCTTGGAAGATTGGTGGAGGTCGCAGTGGAATAAAAAGAAAATATCAATGCCCCGTGGAAGGGACGTGGAGGTCACAGTAGCTTCACAAGACGGTTTTAATGCCCCTTGGAAGAGAGGTAGAGGTCGCAGTTGATTAAAAAGACAATATCAATGCCCCTTGGAAGAGTGGTGGAGGTCGCAGTGGAATAATAAGACAATATCAATGCTGCTTGGAAGAGTGGTGGATGTTACAGTCGAAATAAAAGACAATATCAATGCCTCCTGTAAGAGCTGTGGAGTTCAGAGCGTTTAACCAGAAGGTTTTAATGCCCCTTGGAACAGACGAGGAGGTCACAGTAGCTTAACAAGACATTTTAATGTCCCTTGGAACAGAGGTGAAAGTAGCAGTGGAATAAAAAGACAATATCAATGCCCCTTGGAAGAGTGCTGGAGGTTACAGTGGAAAAAAAAAACAATGTCAAAGCCCCTTGCAAGAGCTGTGGAGTTGAGAGTGGTTTAAATTGACGGTTGTAATGCCCCTTGGAAGAGACGTGGAGGTCACAGTAGATTAACAAGACTGTTTTAATGCCCATTGGAAGAGTGGTGGAGGTCGAAGTGGATTAAAAAGACAATGTCAATGCTCCTTGAAGGAGTGGTTGAAGTCTCAGTGGAATAAAAAGACAATATCAATGCCCCTTGGAAGAGTGTTGGAGGTTCCAGTGGAATAAAAAGACAATATCAATGCCCTGTGGAAGAGACATGGAGGTCACAGTAGCTTAACAAGACGGTTTTAATGCCCCTTGGAAGAGTGGTGGAGGTCGCAGTGGAATAAAAAGACAATATCAATGCCCCTTGGAAGATTGGTGGAGGTTATAGTGGAATAAAAAGACAATATCAATGCCCTGTGTAAGAAACTTGGAGGTCACAGTAGCTTAACAAGACGGTTTTAATGCCACTTGGAAGAGTCGTGGACGTCGCAGAGGAATAAAAAGACAATATCAATGCACTTGGAAGAGTGCAGAAGGTTACAATGGAATAAAAAGACATTGTCAATGCCCCTTGGAAGAGCTGTGGAGCTCAGAGCGGTTTAACCAGACGGTTTTAATGCCCCTTGGAAGAGTGGTGGAGGTCGCAATGGAATAAAAAGACAATATCAATGCCCCTTGGAAGAGTAGTGGAGGTCGCAATGGAATAAATAAACAACATCAATGCCCTTTGGAAGAGTGGTGGAGGTAATAGTGGACTAAAAAGACAATATCAATGCCACTTGGAAGAGCAGTGGAGTTAGAGTAGTTAAACCAGACGGTTTTAATGCCCATTGGAAGTGACTTGGAGGTCACAGTAGCTTAAAAATACGTTTCTAATGCCCCTTGGAAAAGTGGTGGAGGTCGCAGTGGATTAAAAAGACAATATCAATACACCTTAGAAGAGTGGTGGAGGAGGCAGTGGAATAAAAAGACAATATCAATGCCCCTTGGAAGAGTGGTGGAGTTTACAGTGGAATAAAAAGACAATATTAATGCCCCGTGCAAGAGCTGTGGAGTTGAGAGTGGTTTAAATTGACGGTTGTAATGCCCCTTGGAAGAAACATGGAGGTCACAGAAGATTAACAAGACTGTTTTAATGCCCATTCAAAGAGTGGTGGAGTTCGAAGTGGATTAAAAAGTCAATGTCAATGCTTCTTGAAGGAGTGGTTGAAGTCTCAGTGGAATAAAAAGACAATATCAATGCCCCTTGGAAGAGTGTTGGAGGTTCCAGTGGAATAAAAAGACAATATTAATGCCCTGTGGAAGAGACATGGAGGTCACAGTAGCTTTACAAGACGGTTTTAATGCCCCTTGGAAGAGTGGCGGAGGTCGCAGTGGAATAAAAAGAAAATATCAATGCCCCTTGGAAGAGTGGTGGAGGATACAGTGGAATAAAAAGACAATATCAATGCCCCTTGGAAGATCTGTGGAGTTCAGATTGGTTTAACCCTACAGTTTTAATGCCTCTTGGAAGAGAAGTGGAGGTCACAGTAGCTTAACAAGACGGTTTTAATGCCACATGGAAGAGTTGTGGAGGTAGCAGTGGAATAAAAAGACAATGTCAATGCCCCGTGGAAGAGACGTGGTGGTCACTGTAGCTTAACAAGATGGGTTTAATGCCCTTTGGAAGAGTGGTGGAGGTCGCAGTGGATTAAAAAGACAATATCAATGTCCTTTGGAAGAGTGGTGGAGGTCGCAGTGGAATAAAAATACAAAATCAATGCCCCTTGGTAGAGTGGTGGAGGTTACAGTGGAATTTAAAGACAATATCAATGCCCCGTGGAAGAGATGTGGAGGTCACTGTAGCTTAACAAGACAGTTTTAATGTCCCTTGGTAGAATGGTGGAGGTCGCAGTGGAATAAAAAGACCATGTCAATGCCCCTTGCAAGAGTGGTGGAGGTTAGAGTGGTTTAACCAGACAGTTTTAATGCCCATTGGAAGTGACTTGGACGTCACAGTAGCTTAAAAAGACGTTTTTAATGCCCCTTGGAAAAGTGGTGAAGGTCGCAGTGGATTCAAAAGACAATATCAATGCCCCTTGGAAGAGTGGTGGAGGTGGCAGTGGAATAAAAAGACAATATCAATAACCCTTGGAAGAATGATGGAGGTCGCAGTGGAATAAAAAGACAATGTCAATGCCCCTTGGAAGAGTGGTGGAGGTTAGAGTGGAATAAAAAAACAATACCAATGCCCCTTGGAAGAGCTGTGGTGTTCAGAGTGGTTTAACCAGATGGTTTTATTGTCCCTTGGAAGAGACGTGGAGGTCACAGTAGATTAACAAGACGGTTTTAATGCCCCTTGGAAAAGTGGTGAAGATGACAGTGGATTAAAAAGACAATATCAATGACCCGTGGAAGACACGTGGAGGTCACAGTAGGTTAACAAGACAGTTTTAAAGCCCCGTGGAAGAGTGGTGGAGGTCGCAGTGGATTATAAAGACAATATCAATGCCCCTTGAAAGAGTGGTGGAGGTTACAGTGAAATAAAAAGACAATATCAATGCCTCTTGAAAGAGCTATGGAGTTCAGAGTGGTTTAACCAAATGGTTTTAATGCCCCTGGGAAGAGTGGTGGAGGTCGCAGTGCATTAAAAAGACAATATCAATACCCCTTGGAAGAATGGTGGAGGTTACAGTGGAATAAAAAGACAATATCAATGCCCCTTGGAAGAGCTGTGGAGTTCAGAGTGGTTTAACCAGACGGTTTTAATGCCCCTTGGAAGAGATGTGGAGGTCACAGTAGCTTAACAAGACTGTTTTAATGCATCTTGGAAGAGTGGTGGAGGACGCAGTGGATTAAAAAGACAATATCAATGCCCGATAGAAAAGAGGTGGAAGTCGCAGTGGAATAAAAAGACAATATCAATTCCCCTTGGAAGAGTGGTTGAGGATACAGTGGAATCAAAAGACAATATCAATGCCTCTTGCAAGAGTGGAATAAAAAGAAAATACCAATGCCCCTTGGAAGAGCTGTGGAGTTCACAGTGGTTTAACCAGACAGTTTTAATGCCCATTGGAAGTGACGTGGAGGTGACAGTCGCTTAAAAAGACTTTTTTAATGCCCCTTGGAAAAGTGGTGGAGGTCGCAGTGGATTAAAAAGACTATATCAATGCCCATTGGAATATTGGTGGAGATCGCACTGGAATAAAAAGACAATGTCAATGTCCCTTGGAAGAGTGGTGGAGGTTAGAGTGGAATAAAAAGACAATACCAATGACCTTGGAAGAGATATGGAGATCACAGTAGCTTAACAAGACTGTTTTAATGCCTCTTGGAAGAGTGGTGGAGGTCGCAGTGGATTAAAAAGACAATATCAATGCCCCTTAGAATAGAGGTGGAACTCGCAGTGGAATAAAAAGACAATATCAATGCCCCGTGGAATAGACATAGACGTTACAGTAGCTAAACAAGATATTTTTAATGCACCTTGGGAGAGTTGTGGAAGTCGTAGTGGAATAAAAAGACAATATCAATGCCCCTTGAAAGAGTGCTGTAGGTTACAAAGGAATAAAAAGACAATATTGGTGGAGATCGCACTGGAATAAAAAGACAATGTCAATGTCCCTTGGAAGAGTGGTGGAGGTTAGAGTGGAATAAAAAGACAATACCAATGACCTTGGAAGAGATATGGAGATCACAGTAGCTTAACAAGACTGTTTTAATGCCTCTTGGAAGAGTGGTGGAGGTTGCAGTGGATTAAAAAGACAATATCAATGCCCCTTAGAATAGAGGTGGAACTCGCAGTGGAATAAAAAGACAATATCAATGCCCCGTGGAATAGACATAGACGTTACAGTAGCTAAACAAGATATTTTTATGCACCTTGGGAGAGTTGTGGAAGTCGTAGTGGAATAAAAAGACAATATCAATGCCCCTTGAAAGAGTGCTGTAGGTTACAAAGGAATAAAAAGACAATATCAATGCCTCTTGCAAGAGCTGTGGAGTTCAGAGTGGTTTAAATTGACGGTTTTAATGCACCTTGGAAGAGACGTGGAGGTCACAGTAGCTTAACAATACGGTTTTAATGCCTCTTGGAAGAGTGGTGGAGGTCACAGTGGATTAAAAAGACAATATCAATGCCACTTGGAAGAATGGTGAAGGTCCCAGTGGAATAAAAAGACAATATCAATGCCCCTTGGAAGAGTGGTGGAGGTTACAGTGGAATAAAAAGACAATATCATTGCCCAGTGAAAAAGACGTGGAGGTCACAGTAGCTTAACAAGACGGTTTTAATGCCCCTTGGAAGAGAGTTGGAAGTTGCAGTGGAATAAAAAGACAATATCAATGCCCCTTGGAAGATTGCTGGAGGTTACATTGGAATAAAAAGACAATATCAATGCCCCTTGCAAGAGCTGTGGAGTTCAGAGTGGTTTAAATTGACGGTTTTAATGCGCCGTGGAATTGATGTGGAGGTCAAAGCAGCTGAACATCACGGTTTTAATGGCCCTTGGAAGAGTGCTGGAGGTCGCAGTTGATTGAAAAGACAATATAAATGCCCCTTAGAAGAGTGGTGGAGGTCGCAGTGGAATAAAAAGACAATATCAATGTCCCTTGGAAGAGAAGTTTAGGTCGCAGTGGAATAAAAAAACAATATCAATGCCCGTTTTAAGAGTGGTGGAGGTAACAGTGGATTAAAAAGACAATATCAATGCCACTTGGAAGAGCAGTGGAGTTCAGAGTAGTTAAAGTAGACGGTTTTAATGCCCATTGGAAGTGACGTGGAGGTCACAGTAGCTTAAAAAGACGTTTTTAATGCCCCTTGGAAAAGTGGTGGAGGTCGCAGTGGAATAAAAAGACAAGATCAATGCCCCTTGGAAGAGTGGTGGAGGATACAGTGGAATAAAAAGACAATATCAATGCCCCTTGGAAGATCTGTGGAGTTCAGATTGGTTTAACCATACGGTTTTAATGCACCTTGGAAGAGACGTGGAGGTCACAGTAGCTTAACAAGATGGTTTTAAAGCCACATGGAAGAGTGTTGGAGGTTCCAGTGGAATAAAAAGACAATATCAATGCCCTGTGGAAGAGACATGGAGGTCACAGTAGCTTAACAAGATGGTTTTAATGCCAAATGGAAGAGTGTTGGAGGTTGCAGTGGATTAAAAAGACAATATCAATGCCCCAAGGAAGAGTGGTGGAGGTCGTAGTGGAATAAAAAGACAATATCAATGCCCCGTGGAAGAGACGTGGAGGTCACAGTAGCTTAACAAGATGGTTTTAATGCCCTTTGGAAGAATGGTGGAGGTCGCAGTGGATTAAAAAGACAATATCAATGCCCTTTGGAAGAGTGGTGGAGGTTACAGTGGAATTTAAATACAATATCAATGCCCCTTGGAAGAGATGTGGAGGTCACTGTAGCTTAACAAGACAGTTTTAATGCCCCTTGGAAGAATTGTGGAGGTCGCAGTGGAATAAAAAGACAATGTCAATGCCCCTTGGAAGAGTGGTGGAGGTTAGAGTGGAATTAAAAGACAATACCAATGCCCTTTGGAAGAGCTGCGGAGTTCAGAGTGGTTTAACCAGACGGTTTTAATGCACATTGGAAGTGACATGGAGGTCACAGTTGCTTAAAAAGACGTTTTTAATGCCCCCTGGAAAAGTGTTGGAGGTCGCAGTGGATTAAAAAGACAATATCAATGCACCTTGGAAGAGTGGTGGAGGTGGCAGTTGAATAAAAAGACAATATCAATGCCCCTTGGAAGAATGATGGAGGTCGCAGTGGAATAAAATGACAATATCAATGCCCCTTGGTAGAGTGGTGGAGATTACAGTAGAATTGAAATGCAATATCAAGGCCCAGTGGAAGAGATGTAGAGGTCACTGTAGCTTAACAAGACAGTTTTAATGCCCCTTGGAAGAATGGTGGAGGTCGCAGTGGAATAAAAAGACAATGTCAATGCCCCTTGGAAGAGTGGTGGAGGTTAGAGTGGAATAAAAAGACAAAACCAATGCCCCTTGGAAGAGCTGTGGAGTTCAGAGTGGTTTAACCAGACGTTTTTAATGCCCATTGGAAGTGATGTGGAGGTCACAGTAGCTTAAAAAGACGTTTTTCATGCCCCTTGGAAAAGTGGTGGAGGTCGCAGTGGATTAAAAAGACAATATCAATGTCCCTTGGAAGAGTGGTGGAGGTGGCAGTGGAATAAAAAGACAATATCAATGCCCCTTGGTAGAATGATGGAGGTCGCAGTTGAATAAAAAGACAATACCAATGCCCCTTGGAAGAGCTGTGGAGTTCAGAGTGGTTTAACCAGATGGTTTTATTGCCCCTTGGAAGAGACGTGGCGGTCACAGTAGATTAACAAGACGGTTTTAATGCCCTTTGGAAAAGTGGTGGAGGTCACAGAGGATTAAAAAGATAATATCAATGCCCCGAGGAAGACAAGTGGAGGTCACAGTAGCTTAACAATACAGTTTTAATGCCCCTTGGCAGAATGGTGGAGGTCGCAGTGGAATAAAAAGACAATATCAATGCACCTTGGAAGAGTGTTGGAGGTTCCAGTGGAATAAAAAGACAATATCAATGCCCTGTGGAAGAGACATAGAGGTCACAGTAGCTTAACAAGATGGTTTTTATGCACCTTTGAAGAGTGGTGGAGGTCGCAGTGGAATACAAAGACAATATCAATGCCCCTTGGAAGAGTGGTGGAGTATACAGTGGAATAAAAAGACAATATCAATGCCCCTTGGAAGATCTGTGGAGTTCAGATTGGTTTAACCATACGGTTTTAATGCACCTTGGAAGAGACGTGGAGGTCACAGTAGCTTAACAAGATGGTTTTAAAGCCACATGGAAGAGTGTTGGAGGTTCCAGTGGAATAAAAAGACAATATCAATGCCCTGTGGAAGAGATATGGAGGTCACAGTAGCTTAACAAGATGGTTTTAATGCCACATGGAAGAGTGTTGGAGGTTCCAGTGGAATAAAAAGACAATATCAATGCCCCGTGGAAGAGACGTGGAGGTCACAGTAGCTTAACAAGATGGTTTGAATGCCCTTTGGAAGAATGGTGGAGGTCGCAGTGGATTAAAAAGACAATATCAATGCCCTTTGGAAGAGTGGTGGAGGTTACAGTGGAATTTAAATACAATATCAATGCCCCTTGGAAGAGTGGTGGAGGTTAGAGTGGAATAAAAAGACAATACAAATGCCCTTTGGAAGAGCTGCGGAGTTCAGAGTGGTTTAACCAGACGGTTTTAATGCACATTGGAAGTGACGTGGAGGTCACAGTTGCTTAAAAAGACATTTTTAATGCCCCCTGGAAAAGTGTTGGAGGTCGCAGTGGATTAAAAAGACAATATCAATGCCCCTTGGAAGAGTGGTGGAGGTGGCAGTGGAATAAAAAGACAATATCAATACCCCTTGGAAGAATGATGGAGGTCGCAGTTGAATAAAATGACAATATCAATGCCCCTTGGTAGAGTGGTGGAGATTACAGTAGAGTTGAAATGCAATATCAATGCCCAGTGGAAGAGATGTAAAGGTCACTGTAGCTTAACAAGACAGTTTTAATGCCCCTTGGAAGAATGGTGGAGGTCGCAGTGGAATAAAAAGACAATGTCAATGCCCCTTGGAAGAGTGGTGGAGGTTAGAGAGGAATAAAAAGACAAAACCAATTCCCCTTGGAAGAGCTGTGGAGTTCAGAGTGGTTTAACCAGACGTTTTTAATGCCCATTGGAAGTGACGTGGAGGTCACAGTAGCTTAAAAAGACGTTTTTCATGCCCCTTGGAAAAGTGGTGGAGGTCGCAGTGGATTAAAAAGACAATATTAATGCCCCTTGGAAGAGGGGTGTAGGTGGCAGTGGAATAAAAAGACAATATCAATGCCCCTTGGAAGAATGATGGAGGTCGCAGTGGAATAAAAAGACAATATCAATGCCCCTTGGTAGAGTGGTGGAGGATACAGTGGAATTTAAATACAATGTCAATGCCCCTTGGAAGAGTGGTGGAGGTTAGAGTGGAATAAAAAGACAATTCCAATGACCTTGAAAGATCTGTGGAGTTCAGAGTGGTTTAACCAGATGGTTTTATTGCCCCTTGGAAGAGACGTGGCGGTCACAGTAGATTAACAAGACGGTTTTAATGCCCCTTGGAAAAGTGGTGGAAGTCACAGAGGATTAAAAAGATAATATCAATGCCCCGTGGAATACAAGTGGAGGTCACAGTAGCTTAACAAGACAGTTCTAATGCCCCTTGGAAGAATGGTGGAGGTCGCAGTGGAATAAAAAGACAATATCAATGCCCCTTGAAAGAGTGGTGGAGGTTACAGTGAAATAAAAAGACAATTTCAATGCCTCTTGAAAGAGCTATGGAGTTCAGAGTGGTTTAACCAGATGGTTTTAATGCCCCTTGGAAGAGACGTGGAGGTCACAGTAGCTTAACAAGACTGTTTTATTGCCTCTTGGAAGAGTGGTGGAGGTCGCAGTGGATTAAAAAGACAATATCTATGCCGCTTAGAAGAGAGGTGGAAGTCGCAGGGGAATAAAAAGACAATATCAATACCCCTTGGAAGAGTGGTGGAGGATACAGTGGAATAAAAAGACAATATCAATGCCCCGTTGAATAGACATGGACGTTACAGTAGCTAAACAAGATGTTTTAATGCACCTTGGGAGAGTGGTGGAAGTCGTAGTGGAATAAAAAAACAATATTAATGCCCCTTGAAAGAGTGCTGTAGGTTACAGTGGAGTAAAAAGACAATATCAATTCCTCTTGCAAGAGCTGTGGAGTTCAGAGTGGTTTAAATTGACGGTTTAAATGCACCTTGTAAGAGATGTGGAGGTCACAGTAGTTTAACAATATGGTTTTAATGCCCCTTGGAAGAGTGGTGGAGGTCGCAGTGGATTAAAAAGACAATAACAATGCCACTTGGAAGAGTGGTGAAGGTCCCAGTGGAATAAAAAGACAATATCAATGCCCCTTGGAAGAGTGGTGGAGGTTACAGTGGAATAAAAAGACAATATCAATGCCCCGTGAAAGAGACGTGGAGGTTACAGTAGTTTAACAAGTCTTTTTTAATGCCCCTTGGAAGAGAGGTGGAAGTTGCAGTGGAATAAAAAGACAATATCAATGCCCCATGGAAGAGTGGTGGAGGTTATAGTGGAGTAAAAAGACAATATCAATGACCCTTGGAAGAGTGGTGAAGGTCCCAGTGGAATAAAAAGACAATATCAATGCCCCTTGGAAGAGTGGTGGAGGTTACAGTGGAATAAAAAGACAATATTAATGCCTCGTGGAAGAGACTTGGAGGTCACAGTAGCTTAACAAGATGGTTTTAATGCCCCTTGGAAGAGAGGTGGAGGTCGCAGTGGAATAAAAAGACAATATCCATGCCCCATGGAAGAGTGGTGGAGGTTATAGTGGAGTAAAAAGACAATATCAATGACCCTTGGAAGAGTGGTGGAGGTCGCAGTGGAATAAAAAGACAATATTAATGCCCCTTGGAAGAGTGGAGGAGGTCGCAGTAAAATAAAAAGACAATATCAATGCCCCCTGGAAGAGTGGTGGAGGTTACAGTGGAATAAAATGACAATATCAATGCCCCTTGGAAGAGCTGTGGAGTTCACAGTGGTTTAACCAAAAGGTTTTAAGGCACCGTGGAATAGACGTGGAGGTCACTGTAGTTAAACAAGACGGTTTTAATGCTTCTTTGAAGTGTGATGGAGGTCGCAGTGGATTAAAAAGACAAAATCAATGCCCCCTGGAAGAGTGGTGGAGGTTACAGTGGAATAAATAGACCATATCAATGCCTCTTGCAAGACCTGTGGAGTTCAGAGTGGTTTAAATTGCCGGTTTTAATGCACCTTGGAAGAGAAGTGGAGGTCACAGTAGCTTAACAAGACAGTTTTAATGCCCCTTGGAAAAGTGGTGGAGGTTACAGTCAAATAAAAAGACAATATCAATGCCTCTTGGAAGAGCTGTGGAGTTCAGAGTGGTTTAACCAGACGGTATTAATGCCCCTTGGAAGAGACATGGAGGTCACAGTAGCTTATCAAAACTGTTTTAATGCCCCTTGGAAGAGTGATGGAGGTCGCAGTGGAATAAAAGAACAATATCAATTCCACTTGGAAGAGATGTGGAGGTGGCAGTGGAATAAAAAAACAATATCAATGCCTCGTGGAAGAGACTTGGAGGTCACAGTAGCTTAACAAGATGGTTTTAATGACCCTTGGAAGAGAGGTGGAGGTCGCAGTGGAATAAAAAGACAATATCAATGACCCTTGGAAGAGTGGTGGAGGTCGCAGTGGATTAAAAAGACAATATTAATGCCCCTTGGAAGAGTGGTGGAGGTCGCAGTAAAATAAAAAGACAATATCAATGCCCCTTTGAAGAGTGGTGGAGGTTACAGTGGAATAAAAAGACAATATCAATGCCCCTTGGAAGAGCTGTGGAATTGACAGTGGTTTTACCGAAGGTTTTAAGGCACCGTGGTACAGACGTGGAGGTCACAGTAGCTAAACAAGACGGTTTTAATGCTTCTAGGAAGAGATATTGGAGGTCGCAGTGGATTAAAAAGACAAAATCAATGCCCCTTGGAAGAGTGGTGGAGGTTACAGTGGAATAAAAAGACAATATCAATGCCTCTTGCAAGAGCTGTGGAGTTCAGAGTGGTTTAAATTGATGGTTTTAATGCCCCTTGGAAGAGACGTGGAGATGATAGTAGCTTAACAAGACGGTTTTAATGCCCACAGTGGAATAAAAAGACAATATCAATGCCCCTTGGAAGAGTAGTGGAGGTCGCAGTGGAATAAAAAGATAATATCAATTTCCCTTGGAAGAGTGGTGGAGGTTACAGTGGAATGAAAAGACAATATCAATGCCCCTTAGAAGAGCTGTGCAGTTCAGAGAAGTTAAACCAGACTGTTTTAATGCCCCTTGGAAGTGACGTGGAGGTCACAGTAGCTTAACAAAATGATTTTAATGCCCCTTGGAAAAGTGGTGGAGGTCGCAGTGGATTAAAAAGACAATATCAATGCCTCTTGGAAGAGTGGTGGAGGTTGCAGTGGAATAAAAAGACAATATCAATGCCCCTTCTAAAAGTGGTGAAGGTTACAATGGAATAAAAAGACAATATCAATGCCCCGAGAAAGAGACGTGGATGTCACAGTAGCTTAAGAAAACGGTTTTAATGCCCCTTGTAAGAGAGGTGGAAGTCGCAGTGTAATAAAAAGACAATATCAATGCCCCTTGGAAGAGTGCTGGAGGTTACAGTGGAATAAAAAGATAATATCAATGCCCTTTGCAAGATCTGCGGAGTTGAGAGTGATTTAAATTGACGGTTTTAATGCCCTTTGGAAGAGACGTGGAGTTCACAGTAGATTAACAAGACTGTTTTAATGCCCCTTGGAAGAGTGGTGGAGGTCGAAGCGGATTAAAAAGACAATGTTAATGCTCCTTGAAGGAGTGGTGGAAGTCTCAGTTGAATAAAAAGACAATATCAATGCCCCTTGGAAGAGGGTTGGAGGTCACAATGGAATAAAAAGACAATACCAATACCCTGTGGAAGAGACATGGAGGTCACAGTAGCTAAACAAGATGGTTTTAATGTCCCATGGAAGAGTGGTGGAGGTCGCAGTGGAATAAAAAGACAAAATCAATGCCCCTTGGAAGAGTGGTCGAGGTCGCAGTGGAATAAAAAGACAATATCAATGCCCCGTGGAAGAGAGTGGAGGTCACAGTAGCTGAACAAGACTGTTTTAATGCCCCTTGGAAGAGTGGTGGAAGTCACAGTGGATTAAAAAGAGAATATCAATGCACATTGGAAGAGTGTTGGAGGTCGCAGTGGAATAAAAATACAATATCAGTGCCCCTTGGAAGAGTGGTGGAGGTTACAGTGGTATAAAAACACAATATCAATGACCCTTGTAAGAGTGGTGGAGGTCGCAGTGGAATGAAAAGACAATATTAATGCCCCTTGGAAGAGTGGTGGAGGTCGCAGTAAAATAAAAAGACAATATCAATGCCGCTTGGAAGAGTGGTGGAGGTTACAGTGGAATAAAAAGACAATATCAATGCCTCTTGCAAGAGCTGTGGAGTTCAGAGTGGTTTAAATAGATGGTTTTAATGCCCCTTGGAAGAGACGTGGAGGTCACAGTAGCTTAACAAGACGGTTTTAATGCTCCTTGGAAAAGTGGTGGAGGTCGAAGTGGATTAAAAAGACAATATAAATGTCCCTTGGAAGAGTGGTGGAGGTCCCAGTGGAATAAAAAGACAATATCAATGCCCCTTGGAAGAGAAGCGGAGGTAGCAGTGGAATAAAAAGATAATATCAATTTCCCTTGGAAGAGTGGTGGAGGTTACAGTGGAATAAAAAGACAATATCAATGCCCCTTGGAAGAGTTGTGGAGTTAAGAGAAGTTAAACCAGACGGTTTTAATGCCCCTTGGAAGTGACGTGGATATCACAGTAGCTTAACAAAACGATTTTAATGCCCCTTGGAAAAGTGGTGGAGGTCGCAGTGGATTAAAAAGACAATATCAATGCCTCTTGGAAGAGTGGTGGAAGTTGTAGTGGAATAAAAAGACAATATCAATGCCCCTTGGAAGAGTGGTGGAGAACGCAGTGGAATAAAAAGACAATATCAATGCCCCGTGAAAGAGACGTGGATGTCACAGTAGCTTAACAAAACGATTTTAATGCCCCTTGGAAAAGTGGTGGAGGTCGCAGTGGATTAAAAAGACAATATCAATGCCTCTTGGAAGAGTGGTGGAAGTTGTAGTGGAATAAAAAGACAATTTTAATGCCCCTTGGAAGAGAGGTGGAAGTCACAGTGGAATAAAAAGACAATATCAATGCCCGTTGGAAGAGTGCTGGAGGTTACAGTGGAATAATAAGATAATATCAATGCCCTTTGCAAGAGCTGTGGAGTTGAGAGTGGTTTAAATTGACGGTTTTAATGCCCCTTGGAAGAGACGTGGAGTTCACAGTAGATTAACAAGACTGTTTTAATGCACCTTAGAAGAGTATTGGAGGTCGAAGTGGATTAAAAAGACAATGTTAATACTCCTTGAAGGAGTGGTGGAAGTCTCAGTTGAATAAAAAGACAATATCTATGTGCTTTGGAAAAGTGTTGGAGGTTACAGTGGAATAAAAAGACAATATCAATGCCCTATGGAAGAGAAATGGAGGTCACAGTAGCATAACAAGATGGTTTTAATGTCCCATGGAACAGTGGTGGAGGTCGCAGTGGAATAAAAAGACAATATCAATGCGCCTTGGAACAGTGGTGGAGGTTACAGTGGATTAAAAGACAATATCAATGCCCCGTGAAAGAGACGTGGATGTCACAGTAGCTTAAAAAGATGGTTTTAATGTCCCTTGGAAGAGAGGTGAAAGTCACAGTGGAATAAAAAGACAATATCAATGCCCCTTGGAAGAGTGCTGGAGTTTACAGTGGAATAAAACACAATATCATAGCCCCTTGCAAGAGCTGTGGAGCTGAGAGTGGTTTAAATTGACGGTTTTAATGCCCCTTGGAAGAGACGTGGAGGTTACTGTAGATTAACAAGACTTTTTTAATGCACCTTGGAAAAGTGGTGGAGGTCGAAGTGGATTAAAAAGACTACATCAATGCCCCTTGGAAGAGTGGTGGAGGTCGCAGTGGAATAAAAAGACAATATCAATGCCCCTTGTAAGAGTGGTGGAGGTTACAGTGGAATAAAAGACAATATCAATGCCCCTTGCAAGAGCTGCGGAGTTGAGAGTGGTTTAAATTGATGGTTTAAATGCTACTTTGAAGAGACGTGGAGTTCACAGTAGATTAACAAGACTGTTTTAATGCCCCTTGGAAAAGTGGTGGAGGTCGAAGTGTATTAAAAAGACAATGTCAATGCTCCTTGAAGGAGTGTTGGAAGTCTCAGTTGAATAAAAAGACAATATCAATGCCCCTTGGAAGATCTTTGGAGTTCAGAGTGGTTTAACCATACGGTTTTAATGCCCCTTGGAAGTGACGTGGAGGTCACAGTAGCTTAAAAAGACGTTTTTCATGCCCCTTGGAAAAGTGGTGGAGGTCGCAGTGGATTAAAAAGACAATATTAATGCCCCTTGGAAGAGGGGTGTAGGTGGCAGTGGAATAAAAAGACAATATCAATGCCCCTTGGAAGAATGATGGAGGTCGCAGTGGAATAAAAAGACAATATCAATGCCCCTTGGTAGAGTGGTGGAGGATACAGTGGAATTTAAATACAATGTCAATGCCCCTTGGAAGAGTGGTGGAGGTTAGAGTGGAATAAAAAGACAATTCCAATGACCTTGAAAGATCTGTGGAGTTCAGAGTGGTTTAACCAGATGGTTTTATTGCCCCTTGGAAGAGACGTGGCGGTCACAGTAGATTAACAAGACGGTTTTAATGCCCCTTGGAAAAGTGGTGGAGGTCACAGAGGATTAAAAAGATAATATCAATGCCCCGTGGAATACAAGTGGAGGTCACAGTAGCTTAACAAGACAGTTCTAATGCCCCTTGGAAGAATGGTGGAGGTCGCAGTGGAATAAAAAGACAATATCAATGCCCCTTGAAAGAGTGGTGGAGGTTACAGTGAAATAAAAAGACAATTTCAATGCCTCTTGAAAGAGCTATGGAGTTCAGAGTGGTTTAACCAGATGGTTTTAATGCCCCTTGGAAGAGACGTGGAGGTCACAGTAGCTTAACAAGACTGTTTTATTGCCTCTTGGAAGAGTGGTGGAGGTCGCAGTGGATTAAAAAGACAATATCTATGCCCCTTAGAAGAGAGGTGGAAGTCGCAGGGGAATAAAAAGACAATATCAATACCCCTTGGAAGAGTGGTGGAGGATACAGTGGAATAAAAAGACAATATCAATGCCCCGTTGAATAGACATGGACGTTACAGTAGCTAAACAAGATGTTTTAATGCACCTTGGGAGAGTGGTGGAAGTCGTAGTGGAATAAAAAAACAATATTAATGCCCGTTGAAAGAGTGCTGTAGGTTACAGTGGAGTAAAAAGACAATATCAATTCCTCTTGCAAGAGCTGTGGAGTTCAGAGTGGTTTAAATTGACGGTTTAAATGCACCTTGTAAGAGATGTGGAGGTCACAGTAGTTTAACAATACGGTTTTAATGCCCCTTGGAAGAGTGGTGGAGGTCGCAGTGGATTAAAAAGACAATAACAATGCCACTTGGAAGAGTGGTGAAGGTCCCAGTGGAATAAAAAGACAATATCAATGCCCCGTGGAAGAGAGTGGAGGTCACAGTAGCTGAACAAGACTGTTTCAATGCCCCTTGGAAGAGTGGTGGAAGTCACAGTGGATTAAAAAGAGAATATCAATGCACATTGGAAGAGTGTTGGAGGTCGCAGTGGAATAAAAATACAATATCAGTGCCCCTTGGAAGAGTGGTGGAGGTTACAGTGGTATAAAAAGACAATATCAATGACCCTTGTAAGAGTGGTGGAGGTCGCAGTGGAATGAAAAGACAATATTAATGCCCCTTGGAAGAGTGGTGGAGGTCGCAGTAAAATAAAAAGACAATATCAATGCCGCTTGGAAGAGTGGTGGAGGTTACAGTGGAATAAAAAGACAATATCAATGCCTCTTGCAAGAGCTGTGGAGTTCAGAGTGGTTTAAATAGATGGTTTTAATGCCCCTTGGAAGAGACGTGGAGGTCACAGTAGCTTAACAAGACGGTTTTAATGCTCCTTGGAAAAGTGGTGGAGGTCGAAGTGGATTAAAAAGACAATATAAATGCCCCTTGGAAGAGTGGTGGAGGTCCCAGTGGAATAAAAAGACAATATCAATGCCCCTTGGAAGAGAAGCGGAGGTAGCAGTGGAATAAAAAGATAATATCAATTTCCCTTGGAAGAGTGGTGGAGGTTACAGTGGAATAAAAAGACAATATCAATGCCCCTTGGAAGAGCTGTGGAGTTAAGAGAAGTTAAACCAGACGGTTTTAATGCCCCTTGGAAGTGACGTGGATATCACAGTAGCTTAACAAAACGATTTTAATGCCCCTTGGAAAAGTGGTGGAGGTCGCAGTGGATTAAAAAGACAATATCAATGCCTCTTGGAAGAGTGGTGGAAGTTGTAGTGGAATAAAAAGACAATATCAATGCCCCTTGGAAGAGTGGTGGAGAACGCAGTGGAATAAAAAGACAATATCAATGCCCCGTGAAAGAGACGTGGATGTCACAGTAGCTTAACAAAACGATTTTAATGCCCCTTGGAAAAGTGGTGGAGGTCGCAGTGGATTAAAAAGACAATATCAATGCCTCTTGGAAGAGTGGTGGAAGTTGTAGTGGAATAAAAAGACAATTTTAATGCCCCTTGGAAGAGAGGTGGAAGTCACAGTGGAATAAAAAGACAATATCAATGCCCGTTGGAAGAGTGCTGGAGGTTACAGTGGAATAAAAAGATAATATCAATGCCCTTTGCAAGAGCTGTGGAGTTGAGAGTGGTTTAAATTGACGGTTTTAATGCCCCTTGGAAGAGACGTGGAGTTCACAGTAGATTAACAAGACTGTTTTAATGCACCTTAGAAGAGTGTTGGAGGTCGAAGTGGATTAAAAAGACAATGTTAATACTCCTAGAAGGAGTGGTGGAAGTCTCAGTTGAATAAAAAGACAATATCTATGTGCTTTGGAAAAGTGTTGGAGGTTACAGTGGAATAAAAAGACAATATCAATGCCCTATGGAAGAGAAATGGAGGTCACAGTAGCATAACAAGATGGTTTTAATGTCCCATGGAACAGTGGTGGAGGTCGCAGTGGAATAAAAAGACAATATCAATGCGCCTTGGAACAGTGGTGGAGGTTACAGTGGATTAAAAGACAATATCAATGCCCCGTGAAAGAGACGTGGATGTCACAGTAGCTTAAAAAGATGGTTTTAATGTCCCTTGGAAGAGAGGTGAAAGTCACAGTGGAATAAAAAGACAATATCAATGCCCCTTGGAAGAGTGCTGGAGTTTACAGTGGAATAAAACACAATATCATAGCCCCTTGCAAGAGCTGTGGAGCTGAGAGTGGTTTAAATTGACGGTTTTAATGCCCCTTGGAAGAGACGTGGAGGTTACTGTAGATTAACAAGACTTTTTTAATGCACCTTGGAAAAGTGGTGGAGGTCGAAGTGGATTAAAAAGACTACATCAATGCCCCTTGGAAGAGTGGTGGAGGTCGCAGTGGAATAAAAAGACAATATCAATGCCCCTTGTAAGAGTGGTGGAGGTTACAGTGGAATAAAAGACAATATCAATGCCCCTTGCAAGAGCTGCGGAGTTGAGAGTGGTTTAAATTGATGGTTTAAATTCTACTTTGAAGAGACGTGGAGTTCACAGTAGATTAACAAGACTGTTTTAATGCCCCTTGGAAAAGTGGTGGAGGTCGAAGTGTATTAAAAAGACAATGTCAATGCTCCTTGAAGGAGTGTTGGAAGTCTCAGTTGAATAAAAAGACAATATCAATGCCCCTTGGAAGATCTTTGGAGTTCAGAATGGTTTAACCATACGGTTTTAATGCCCCTTGGAAGAGACGTGGAGGTCACAGTAGCTTAAAAAGACTGTTTTAATGCCACAAGGAAGAGTAGTGGCGGTCACAGTGGATTAAAAAGACAATATCAATGCCCTTTGGAACAGTGGTGGAGGTCGCAGTAAAATAAAAAGACCATATTAATGCCCCCTGGAAGAGTGGTGGAGGTTACAGTAGAATAAAATGACAATATCAATGCCCCTTGGAAGAGCTGTGGAGTTCACAGTGGTTTAACAAGAAGGTTTTAAGGCACCGTGGAATTGACGTGGAGGTCACAGTAGCTAAACAAGACGGTTTTAATGCTTCTTGGAAGAGTGATAGAGGTCGAATTGGATTAAAAAGACAAAATCAATGCCCCTTGGAATAATGGTGGAGGTTACAGTGGAATAAAAAGACCATATCAATGCCTCTTGCAAGACCTGTGTAGTTCACAGTGGTTTAAATTGACGGTTTTAATGCACCTTGGAAGAGAAGTGGAGGTCACAGTAGCTTGACAAGACGGTTTTAATGCCCCTTGGAAGAGGGGTGGAGGTTACAGTCAAACAAAAAGACAATATCAGTGCCTCTTGGAAGAGCTGTGGAGTTCAGAGTATTTTAACCAGACGGATTTAATGCCCCTTGGAAGAGACGTGGAGGTCACAGTAGCTTATCAAAACTGTTTTAATGCCCCTTGGAAGAGTGGTGGAGGTCGCAGGGGATCAAAAAGACAATATGAATGCCCCTTAGAAGAGTGGTGGAGGTCGCAGTGGAATAAAAGGACAATATCAATTCCACTTGGAAGAGATGTGGAGGTGGCAGTGGAATAAAAAGACAAAATAAATGCCTCGTGGAAGAGACTTGGAGGTCACAGTAGCTTAACAAGATGGTTTCAATGCCCCTTGGAAGAGAGGTGGAGGTCGCAGTGGAATAAAAAGACAATATCAATGACCCTTGGAAGAGTGGTGGAGGTCGCAGTGGAATAAAAAGACAATATTAATGCCCCTTGGAAGAGTGGTGGAGGTCGCAGTAAAATAAAAAGACAATATCAATGCCCCTTTGAAGAGTGGTGGAGGTTACAGTGGAATAAAAAGACAATATCCATGCCCCTTGGAAGAGCTGTGGAGTTGACAGTGGTTTTACCAGAAGGTTTTAAGGCAACGTGGAATAGACGTGGAGGTCACAGAAGCTAAAAAGACGGTTTTAATGCTTCTTGGAAGAGAGATGGAGGCAGCAGAGGATTAAAAAGACAAAATCAATGCCCCTTGGAAGAGTGGTGGAGGTTACAGTGGAATAAAAAGACAATATCAATGCCTCTTGCAAGAGCTGTGGAGTTCAGAGTGGTTTAAATTGATGGTTTTAATGCCCCTTGGAAGAGAAGTGGAGGTCATAGTAGCTTAACAAGACGGTTTTAATGCCCCTTGGAAAAGTGGTGGAGGTCAAAGTGGATTAAAAAGACAATATAAATGCCCCTCCGAAGAGTGGTGGAGGTCACAGTGGAATAAAAAGACAATATCAATGCCCCTTGGAAGAGTAGTGGAGGCCGCAGTTGAATAAAAAGATAATATCAATTTCCCTTGGAAGACTGGTGGAGGTTACAGTGGAATAAAAAGACAATATCAATGCCCCTTAGAAGAGCTGTGGAGTTCAGAGAAGTTAAACCAGACTGTTTTAATGCCCCTTGGAAGTGACGTGGAGGTCACAGTAGCTTAACAAAATGATTTTAATGCCCCTTGGAAAAGTGGTGGAGGTCGCAGTGGATTAAAAAGACGATAATAATGCCTCTTGGAAGAGTGGTGGAGGTCGCAGTGGAATAAAAAGACAATATCAATGCCCCTTGGAAGAGTGGTGGAGGTCACAGTGGAATAAAAAGACAATGTCAATGCCCCTTCTAATAGTGGTGAAGGTTACAATGGAATAAAAAGACAATATCAATGCCCCGAGAAAGAGACGTGGATGTCACAGTAGCTTAAGAAAACGGTTTTAATGCCCCTTGTAAGAGAGGTGGAAGTCGCAGTGTAAGAAAAAGACAATATCAATGCCCCTTGGAAGAGTGCTGGAGTTTACAGTGGAATAAAAAGACAATATCAATGCCCCGTGGAAGAGAGTGGAGGTCACAGTAGCTAAACAAGATGGTTTTAATGTCCCATGGAAGAGTGGTGGAGGTCGCAGTGGAATAAAAAGATAATATCAATGTCCTTTCAAGAGCTGCGGAGTTGAGAGTGATTTAAATTGACGGTTTTAATGCCCATTGGAAGAGACGTGGAGTTCACAGTAGATTAACAAGACTGTTTTAATGCCCCTTGGAAGAGTGGTGGAGGTCGAAGTGGATTAAAAAGACCATGTTAATGCTCCTTGAAGGAGTGGTGGAAATCTCAGTTGAATAAAAAGACAATATCAATGCCCCTTGGAAGAGTGGTGGAGGTCGCAGTGGAATAAAAAGACTATATCAATGCCCCGTGGAAGAGAGTGGAGGTCACAGTAGCTAAACAAGATGGTTTTAATGTCCCATGGAAGAGTGGTGGAGGTCGCAGTGGAATAAAAAGACAATATCAATGCCCCTTGGAAGAGTGGTGGAGGTCGCAGTGGAATAAAAAGACAATATCAATGCCCCGTGGAAGAGAGTGGAGGTCACAGTAGCTTAACAAGACTGTTTTAATGCCCCTTGGAAGAGTGGTGGAGGTCACAGTGGATTAAAAAGAGAATATCAATGCCCATTGGAAGAGTGTTGGAGGTCGCAGTGGAATAAAAAGACAATATCAGTGCCCCTTGGAAGAGTGGTGGAGGTTATAGTGGTATAAAAAGACAATATCAATGACCCTTGGAAGAGTGATGGAGGTCGCAGTGGAATAAAAAAACAATATTAATGACCCTTGGAAGAGTGGTGGAAGTCGCAGTAAAATAAAAAGACAATATCAATGCTCCTTGGAAGAGTGGTGGAGGTTGCAGTGGAATAAAAAGACAATATCAATGCCTCTTGCAAGAGCTGTGGAGTTCAGAGTGGTTTAAATTGATGGTTTTAATGCCCCTTGGAAGAGATGTGGAGGTCACAGTAGCTTAACAAGACGGTTTTAATGCCCCTTGGAAAAGTGGTGGAGGTCGAAGTGGATTAAAAAGACAATATAAATGCCCCTTGGAAGAGTGGTGGAGGTCCCAGTGGAATAAAAAGACAATATCAATGCCCCTTGGAAGAGTAGTGGAGGTAGCAGTGGAATAAAAAGATAATATCAATTTCACTTGGAAGAGTGGTGGAGGTTACAGTGGAATAAAAAGACAATATCAATGCCCCTTGGAAGAGCTGTGGAGTTCAGAGAATTTAAACCAGACGGTTTTAATGCCCCTTGGAAGTGATGTGGAGATCACAGTAGCTTAACAAAACGATTTTAATGCCCCTTGGAAAAGTGGTGGAGGTCGCAGTGGATTAAAAAGACAATATCAATGCCTCTTGGAAGAGTGGTGGAGGTCGCAGTGGAATAAAAAGACAATATCAATGCCCCTTGGAAGAGTGGTGGAGGTCGCAGTGGAATAAAAAGACAATATCAATGCCCCTTCTAACAGTGGTGAAGGTTACAGTGGAATAAAAAGACAATATCAATGCCCTGTGAAAGAGATGTGGATGTCACAGTACCTTAAGAAGACAGTTTTAATGCCCTATGGAAGAGAGGTGGAAGTCGCAGTGGAATAAAAAGACAATATCAATGCCCCTTGGAAGAGTGCTGGAGGTTACTGTGGAATAAAAAGATAATATCAATGCCCTTTGCAAGAGCTGTGGAGTTGAGAGAAGTTAAACCAGACGGTTTTAATGCCCCTTGGAAGTGATGTGGAGATCACAGTAGCTTAACAAAACGATTTTAATGCCCCTTGGAAAAGTGGTGGAGGTCGCAGTGGAATAAAAAGACAATATCAATGCCCCTTGGAACAGTGGTGGAGGTTACAGTGGATTAAATGACAATATCAATGCCCCGTGAAAGAGACGTGGATGTCACAGTAGCTTAACAAGATGGTTTTAAAGTCCCTTGGAAGAGAGGTGAAAGTCGCAGTGGAATAAAAAGACAATATCAATGCCCCGTGGAAGAGTGCTGGAGGTTACAGTGGAATAAAACACAATATCATAGCCCCTTGCAAGAGCTGTGGAGCTGAGAGTGGTTTAAATTGCCGGTTTTAATGCCCCTTGGAAGAGACGTGGAGGTTACAGTAGATTAACAAGACTTTTTTAATGCCCCTTGGAAAAGTGGTGGAGGTCGAAGTGGATTAAAAAGACAATATCAATGCCCCTTGGAAGAGTGGTGGAGGTCGCAGTGGAATAAAACGACAATATCAATGCCCCTTGTACGAGAGGTGGAGGTTACAGTGGAATAAAAAGACAATATCAATGCCCCTTGCAAGAGCTGTGGAGTTGAGAGTGGTTTAAATTGATGGTTTAAATGACCCTTTGAAGAGACTTGGAGTTCACAGTAGATTAACAAGACTGTTTTAATGCCCCTTGGAAGAGTGGTGGAGGTCGAAGTGGATTAAAAAGACAATGTCAATGCTCCTTGAAGGAGTGGTGGAAGTCTCAATTGAATAAAAAGACAATATCAATGCCCCTTGGAAGATCTTTGGAGTTCAGAGTGGTTTAACCATACGGTTTTAATGAACCTTGGAAGAGACCTGGAGGTCACACTAGCTTAAAAAGACTGTTTTAATGCCACAAGGAAGAGTGTTGGCGGTCACAGTGGATTAAAAAGACAATATCAATGCACGTTGGAAGAGTGATGGAGGTTACAGTTGAATAAAAAGACAATATCAATGCCCCGTGGAAGAGACGTCGAGGTCACAATAGCTTAACAAGATGGTTTTCATGCCCCTTGGAATAGTGGTGGAGGTCGCAGTGGATTAAAAAGACAATATCAATGCCCTTTGGAAGAGTGGTGGAGGTCGCAGTGGAATGAAAAAAAAATGTCGATGCCCCTTGGAAGAGTGGTGGAGGTTAGAGTGGAATAAAAAGACAATACCAATGCCCCTTGGAAGAGCTGTGGAGTTCAGAGTGGTTTAACCAGATGGTTTTGTTGCCCCTTGGAAGAGACGTGGAGGTCACAGTAGCTTAACAAGACGGTTTTAATGCCCCTTGGAAAAGTGGTGGAGGTCGCAGTGGATTAAAAACACAATATCAATGCTACTTGGAAGAGTTGTGGAGGTCGCAGTGGAATTAAAATACAATATCAATGGCCCGTGGAAGGGACGTGGAGGTCACAGTAGCTAACAAGATGGTTTTAATGCCACTTGGAAGAGTGGTGGATGTCGCAGTGGATTAAAAAGACAATACCAATGCCCCTTAGAAGAGTGGTGTAGGTCGCAGTGGAATAAAAAGTCAATATCAATGCCCCTTTGAAGAGGGGTGGAGGTTACAGTCGAATAAAAAGACAATATCAATGCTCCTTGGAAGAACTGTGGAGTACAGAATGGTTTAACCAGACGGTTTTACTACCCCATGGAAGAGACGTAGAGGTCACAGTAGCTTATCTAGACTGTTTCAATGCCCCTTGGAAGAGTGGTGGAGGTCGCAGTGGTTTAAAAAGACAACATCACTGCCCCTTAGAAGAGTGCTGAAAATTTCAATGGAATAAAAAGACAATATCAATGCCTCTTGCAAGAGCTTTGGAGTTCCGAGTGGTTGAAATTGACGGTTTTAATGCCCCTTGGAAGAGAAATGGAGGTCACAGTAGCTTAACAAGATGGTTTTAATGCCACATGAAAAAGTAGTGGAGGTCGCAGTGGATTAAAAAGACAATATCAATGCCCCTGGAAGAGTGGTGGAGGTCGCAGTGGAATAAAAAGACAATATCAATGCCCCTTGGAAGAGTGGTGGAGGTTACAGTGGAAAAAAAAGACAATATCAATGCACCGTGGAAGAGACGTGAAGGACACAGTAGCTTAACATGACGGTTTTAATGCCCCATAGAAGAGTGGTGAAGGTCACAGTTGATTAAAAAGACAATATCAATGCCCCTTGGAAGAGTGGTGGTGGTCGCAGTGGAATAAAAAGACAATATCAATGCTCCGTGGAAGAGAGTGGAGGTCACAGTAGCTTAACAAGACTGTTTTAATGCTCCTTGGAAGAGTGGTGGAGGTCACAGTGGATAAAAAAGAGAATATCAATGCCCATTGGAAGTATTGGTGGTTGCAGTGGAATAAAAAGACAATATCATTGCCCCTTGGAAGAGTGGTGGAGGTTACAGTGGAATAAAAAGACAATATCAATGACTCTTTGATGAGTGGTGGAGGTCGCAGTGGAATAAAAAGACAATATTAATGCCCCTTGGAAGAGTGGTGCAGGTTACAGTCGAATAAAAAGACAATATCAATGCTCCTTGGAAGAACTGTGGAGTACAGAATGGTTTAACCAGACGGTTTTATTGCCCCTTGGAAGAGACGTAGAGGTCACAGTAGCTTATCTAGACTGTTTTAATGCCCCTTGGAAGAGTGGTGGAGGTTACAGTGGCATAAAAAGACTATATCAATGCCCCTTGGAAGAGCTGTGGAGTTCACAGTGGTTTAACCAGAAGGTTTTTAGGCACCGTGGAATACACGTGGAGGTCACAGTAGCTAAACAAGACGGTTTTAATGCTTCTTGGAAGAGACATGGAGGTCGCAATGGATTAAAAAGACAAAATCAATGACCCTTGGAAGAGTGGTGGAGGTTACAGTGGAATAAAAAGACAATATCAAGGCCTCTTGCAAGAGCTGTGGAGTTCAGAGTGGTTTAAATTGATGGTTTTAATGCCCCTTGGAAGGGACGTGGAGGTGACAGTAGCTTAAAAAGACGGTTTTAATGCCCCTTGGAAGAGTGGTGGAGGTCGCAGTGGATTAAAAAGACAATATCAATGAACCTTGGAAGAGTGGTGGAGGTTACAGTGGAATAAAAGACAATATCAATGCCCCGTGAAAGAGACGTGGTTGTCACAGTAGCTTAACAAGATGGTTTTAATGTCCCTTGGAAGAGAGGTGAAAGTCGCAGTGGAATAAAAAGACAATATCAATGCCCCTTGGAAGAGTGCTGGAGGTTACAGTGGAATAAAAAACAGTATCAAAGCCCCTTGCAAGAGCTGTGGAGCTGAGAGTGGTTTAAATTGACGGTTTTAATGCCCCTTGGAAGAGACATGGAGGTTACAGTAGATTGACAAGACTTTTTTAATGCCCCTTGGAAAAGTGGTGGAGGTCTAAGTGGATTAAAAAGACAATATCAATGCCCCTTGGAAGAGTGGTGGAGGTCGCAGTGGAATAAAAAGACAATATCAATGCCCCTTGTAAGAGTAGTGGAGGTTACAGTGGAATAAAAAGACAAGATCAATGCCCCTTGCAAGAGCTGCGGAGTTGAGAGTGGTTTAAATTGACGGTTTTAATGAACCTTTGAAGAGACGTGGAGTTCACAGTAGATTAACAAGACTGTTTTAATGCCCCTTGGAAGAGTGGTGGAGGTCGAAGTGGATTAAAAAGACAATGTCAATGCTCCTTTAAGGAGTGGTGGAAGTCTCAGTTGAATAAAAATACAATATCAATTCCCCATGGAAGAGTGTTGGAGGTTACAGTGGAATAAAAAGACAATATTAATGCCCCTTGGAAGATCTTTGGAGTTCAGAGTGGTTTAACGATACGGTGTTAGTGCCCGTTGAAAGAGACGTGGAGGTCACAGTAGCTTAGAAAGACAGTTTTAATGCTACAAGGAAGAGTGGTGGCGGTCGCAGTGGATTAAAAAGACAATATCAATGCCCCTTGGAAGAGTGGTGGATGTAACAGTGGAATAAAAAGACAATATCAATTCCCCTTGGAAGAGTGGTGGAGGTTACAGTGGAATAAAAAGACAATATCAATGCCGCATGGAAGAGACGTCGAGGTCACAATAGCTTAACAAGATGGTTTTAATGCCCCTTGGAAAAGTGGTGGAGGTCGCAGTGGATTAAAAAGACATTATCAATGCCCCTTGGAAGAGTGGTGGAGGTCGCAGTGGAATAAAAATACAATATCAATGCCCCTTGGTAGAGTGATGGAGGTTACACTGGAATAAAAAGACAATATCAATGCCCAGTGGAAGAGATGTGGAGGTCACTGTAGCTTAACAAGACAGTTTTAATGCCACTTGTAAGAATGGTGGAGGTCGCAGTGGAATAAAAGAACAATGTCAATGCCCCTTGGAAGAGTGGTGAGGGTTAGAGTGGAATAAAAAGACAATACCAATGCCCCTTGGAAGAGCTGTGGAGTTCAGAGTGGTTTAACCAGACAGTTTTATTGTCCCTTGGAAGAGACGTGGAGGTCACAGTAGCTTAACAAGATGGTTTTAATACCCCTTGGAAAAGTGGTGGAGGTCGCAGTGGATTAAAAAGACGATATCAATGCCCCTTGGAAGAGTTGTGGAGGTCGCAGTGGAATTAAAATACAATATCAATGCCCCGTGGAAGGGACGTGAAGGTCACAGTAGCTAACAAGACGGTTTTAATGCCACTTGGAAGTGTGGTGGAGGTCGCAGTGGATTAAGAAGACAATATCAATGCCCCTTGGAAGAGTGGTAGAGGTCACAGTAGCTAACAAGACGGTTTTAATGCCACTTGGAAGAGTGGTGTAGGTCACAGTGGAATAAAAAGTAAATATCAATGCCCCTTGAAAGAGTGGTGGAGGTTACAGTCGAATAAAAAGACAATATCAATGCTCCTTGGAAGAACTGTGGAGTACAGAATGGTTTAACCAGATGGTTTTATTGCCTCTTGGAAGAGACGTAGAGGTCAGAGTAGCTTACCAAGACTGTTTTAATGCCCCTTAGAAGAGTGGTGGAGGTCGCAGTGTTTTAAAAAGACAATATCACTGCCCCTTAGTAGAGTGGTGGAGGTTACATTGGAATAAAACGACAATATCTATGCCCCGTGGAATAGACATGGAGGTTACAGCAGCTTAACAAGACAGTTTTAATGCCCCTTGGGAGAGTGGTGGATGAAGCAGTGGAATAAAAAGACAACATCAATGCCCCTTGGAAGAGTGATGGAGTTCGCAGTGGAATAATAAGACAATATCAATGCCCCGTGGAAGAGAGTGGAGGTCACAGTAGCTTAACAAGACTGTTTTTAATGCCCCTTGGAAGAGTGGTGGAGGTCGCAGTGGAATAAAAAAACAATATCAATGCCCATTGGAAGAGTGTTGGAGGTCGCAGTGGAATAAAAAGACAATATCAGTGACCCTTGGAAGTGGGGTGGACATTACAGTGGAATAAAAAGACAATATCAATGCCCCTTGGAAGAGTGGTGGAGGTTACATTGGAATAAAAAGACAATATCAATTCCCCTTGGATGAGTGGTGGAGGTTTCAGTGGAATAAAAAGACAATATCAATGGCCCGTGGTAGAGACGTTGAGGTCACAGTAGTTTAGCAAGACGGATTTAATGCCCCTTGGAAGAGTGGTGGAGGTCACAGTGGATTAAAAAGACAATATCAATGCCCCTTGGAAGAGTGGTGGAGGTCGCAGTGGAGTAAAAAAACAATATAAATGCCCCTTGGAAGATTGGTGGAGGTTACAGTTGAATAAAAAGACAATATCAATGCCCCTTCGAAGACACGTGGAGGTCACAGTAGCTTACAAGACGGTTTTAATGCCCCTTGGAGAGGGGTGGAGTACGCAGTGGACTAAAAAATAATTTCAATGCCCCTTGGAAGAGTGGTAGAGGTCGCAGTAGAATAAAAAGACAATGTGAATGCCCTTTGAAAGAGTGGTGGAGGTTAGAGTGAAATAAAAAGACAATACAAATGGCCCTTGGAAGAGCTGTGGAGTTGAGAGTGGTTTAACCAGATGGTTTTAATGCCCCTTGGAAGAGACTTCGACGTCACTGTAGCTTAACAAGACCATTTTAATGCCCCTTGGAAGAGTGGTGGAGGTCGAAGTGGATTAAAGAGACAATATCAATGCCCCTTGAAAGAGTGGTGGAGGTCACAGTGGAATAAAAAGACAAAATCAATGCCCCTTGGAAGAGTGGTGGAGGTTACAGTGGAATAAGAAGACAATAACAATGCCCCTCGTAAGAGATGTGGAGTTCAGATTGGTTTAACCAGATGGTTTTAGTGCCCCTTGGAAGAGACCTGGAAGTCACAGTAGCTTAACAAGACAGTTTTAATGCCCCCTGGAAGAGTAGTGGAGGTCGCAGTGGATTTAAAAAACAAAATCAATGCCCCTTGGAAGAGCTGTGGAGTTCAAAATGTTTTAACCAGATGGTTTTAATGCCCCTTGGAAGAGACTTCGATGTCACAGTAGTGGTGGAGGTTACAGTAGAATAAAAGACAATATCAATGCACCGTGGAAGAGTTGTGGAGGTCACTGTAGCTAACCAAGATGGTCTTAATGCATCTTGGAAGAGTGGTGGAGGTCGCAGTGGAATAAAAAGACAATGTCAATGCCCCTTGGAAGAGTGGTGGAGGTTAGAGTGGAATAAAAGGACAATACCAATGCTCCTTGGAAGAGCTGTAGAGTTCAGAGTGGTTTAAATTGAGGGTTTTAAGCCCCTTGGAAGAGAACTGGAGGTCACAGTTGTTTAAAAAGACAATATCAATGCCCCTTGGAAGAGAGGTGGAGGTCACAGTAGCTTAACAAGACGGTTTTTATGCCCCTTGTAAGAGAGGTGGAGGTCGCAGTTGATTAAAAAGACAATATGAATGCCACTTGGAAGAGTGGTGGAGGTCGCAGTGGAATAAAAAGTCAATGTCAATGCCCCTTGGAAGAGTGGTGAAGGTTAGAGTGGAATAAAAAGACAATACCAATGCCCCTTAGAAGAGCTGTGGAGTTCAGAGTGGTTTTACCAGACGGTTTTAATGCCCATTGGAAGTGACGTGGAGGTCACAGTAGCTTAAAAAGACGTTTTTAATGCCCCTAGGAAAAGTGGTGAGGGTCGCAGTGGATTAAAAAGACAATATCAATGCCCCTTGGAAGAGTGGTGGAGGTGGCAGTGGAATAAAAAGACAATATCAATGTCCCTTGGTAGAGTGGTGGAGGTCGCAGTGGAATAAAAAGACAATATCAATGCCCCTTGAAAGAGTGGTGGAGGTTACAGTGAAATAAAAAGACAATATCAATGCCTCTTGAAAGAGCTATGGAGTTCAGAGTGGTTTAACCAGATGGTTTTAATGCCCCTTGAAAGAGTGGTGGAGGTCGCAGTGCATTAAAAAGACAATATCAATGCCCCTTGCAAGAATGGTGGAGGTTACAGTGGAATAAAAAGACAATATCAATGCCCCTTGGAAGAGCTGTGGAGTTAAGAGTGGTTTAACCAGACGGTTTTAATGCCCCTTGGAAGAGATGTGGAGGTCACAGTAGCTTAACAAGACTGTTTTAATGCCTCTTGGAAGAGTGGTGGAGGTCGCAGAGGATTAAAAAGACAATATCAATGCCCCTTAGAAGAGAGGTGGAACTCGCAGTGGAATAAAAAGACAATATCAATAACCCTTGGAAGAGTGGTGGAGGATACAGTGGAATAAAAAGACAATATCAATGCCCCGTGGAATAGACATGGACGTTACAGTAGCTAAACAAGATGTTTTTTTTGCACCTTGGGATAGTGGTGGAAGTCGTAGTGGAATAAAAAGGCGATATCAATGCCTCTTGCAAGAGCTGTGAAGTTCAGAGTGGTTTAAATTGACGGTTTTAATGCACCTTGGAAGAGACGTGGAGGTCACAGTAGCTTAACAATACGGTTTTAATGCCCCTTGGAAGAGTGGTGGAGGTCGCAGTGGATTAAAAAGACAATATCAATGCCACTTGGAAGAGTGGTGAAGGTCCCAGTGGAATAAAAAGACAATATCAATGCCCCTTGGAAGAGAGGTGGAGGTTACAGTGGAATAAAAAGACAATATCAATGCCCCTTGAAAGAAACTTGGACGTCACAGTAGCTTAACAAGACGGTTTTAATGCCCCTTGGAAGAGAGGTGGAAGTTGCAGTGGAATAAAAAGTCAATATCAAGCTGTGGAGTTCAGAGTGGTTTAAATTGTCGGTTTTAATGCCCCGTGGAATTGACGTGGAGGACACAGTAGCTTAACAAGACAGTTTTAATGCCCCTTGGAAGAGTGGTAGATGTCGCAGAGGAATAAAAAGACAATATCATTGCCCCTTGAAAGAGTGGTGGAGGTGACAGTGAAATAAAAAGACAATATCAATGCCACTTGGAAGAGTGGTGAAGGTCCCAGTTCAATAAAAAGACAATATCAATGCCCCTTGGAAGAGAGGTGGATGTTACAGTGGAATAAAAAGACAATATCAATGCACCTTGAAAGAGAAGTGGACGTCAGAGTAGCTTAACAAGACGGTTTTAATGCCCCTTGGAAGAGAGGTGGAAGTTGCAGTGGAATAAAAAGTCAATATCAATGCCCCTTGGAAGAGTGCTGGAGGTTACATTGGAATAAAAAGACAATATCAATACCCCTTGCAAGAGCTGTGGAGTTCAGAGTGGTTTAAATTGACGGTTTTAATGCCCCGTGGAATTCACGTGGAGGTCAAAGTAGCTTAACAACACAGTTCTAATGGCCCTTGGAAGAGTGGTGGAGGTCACAGTTGATTAAAAAGACAATATAAATGCCCCTTAGAAGAGTGGTAGAGGTCGCAGTGGAATAAAAAGACATTATCAATGACCCTTGGAAGAGTAGTGGAGGTCGCAGTGGAAGAAAAAAACAATATCAATGCCCCTTGGAAGAGTGGTGGAGATATCAGTGGATTAAAAAGACAATATCAATGCCCCTTGGAAGAGCAGTGGAGTTCAGAGTAGTTAAACCAGACTGTTTTAATGCCCTTTGGAAGTGAGGTGGAGGTCACAGTAGCTTAGAAAGACATTTTTAATGCCCCTTGGAAAAGTGGTGGAGGTCGCAGTGGAATAAAAAGACAATATCAATGCCCCTTGGAATAGTGGTGGAGGTGGCAGTGGAATAAAAAGACAATATCAATGCCCCTTGGAAGAGTGGTGGAGATTACAGTGGAATAAAAAGACAATATCAATTCCCCGTGAAAGAGAAGTGGATGTCACAGAAGCTTAACAAGACGGTTTTAATGTCCCTTTGAAGAGAGGTGAAAGTCGCAGTTGAATAAAAAGACAATATCAATGCCCCTTGGAAAAGTGCTGGAGGTTACAGTGGAATAAAAAACAATATCAAAACCCTTGCTAGAGCTGTGGAGCTGAGAGTGGTTTAAATTGACGGTTTTAATGCCCCTTGGAAGAGACGTGGAGGTCACAGTAGATTAACAAGAATTTTTTAATGCCCCTTGGAAGAGTGGTGGAGGTCGAAGTGGATTAAAAAGACAATGTCAATACTCCTTGAAGGAGTGGTTGAAGTCTCAGTGGAATAAAAAGAAATTATCAATGCACCTTGGAAGAGTGTTGGAGGTTCCAGTGGAATAAAAAGACAATATCAATGCCCCTTGGAAGAGACGTGGAGGTCGCAGTAGCTTAACAAGACGGTTTTAATGCCACATGGAAGAGTGGTGGAGCTTGCAGTGGATTAAAAAGACAATATCAATGCCCCGAGGAAGAGTGGTGGAGGTCGCAGTGGCATAAAAAGACAAAATCAATGTCCCCTTGGAAGAGTGGTGGAGGTTACAGTGGAATAAAAAGACAATATCAATGCCCCTTGGAAGAGCTGTGGAGTTCAGAGTGGTTTAACCAGACGGTTTTAATGCCCCTCGGAAGAGACGTGGAGGTCACAGTAGCTTCACAAGATGGTTTCAATGCCCTTTGGAGGAGTGGTGGAGGTCGTAGTGGATTAAAAAGACAATATCAATGCCCTTTGGAAGAGTGGTGGAGGTCGCACTGCAATAAAAATACAATATCAAGGCCCCTTTGTAGAGTGGTGGAGGTTACAGTGGAATTTAAAGACAATATCAATGCCCCGTGGAAGAGATGTGAATGTCACTGTAGCTTAACAGGACAGGTTTAATGCCCCTTGGAAGAATCGTGGAGGTCGCAGTGGAATAAAAAGACAATGTCAATGCCCCTTGGAAGAGTGGTGGAGGTTAGAGTGGAATAAAAAGACAATACCAATGGCCCTTGGAAGAGCTGTGGAGTTCAGAGTGGTTTAACCAAACGGTTTTAATGGCCATTGGAAGTGACGTGTAGGTCACAGTAGCTTAAAAAGATGTTTTTAATGCCCCTTGGAAAAGAGGTGGAGGTCGCAGTGGATTAAAAAGACAATATCAATTCCCCTTGGAAGAGTGGTGGAGGTGGCAGTGGAATAAAAAGACAATATCAATGACCCTTGGAAGAATGATGGAGGTCGCAGTGGAATGAAAAGACAATGTCAATGCCCCTTGGAAGAGTGGTGGAGGGTAGAGTGGAATAAAAAGACAATACCAATGCCCCTTGGAAGAGCTGTGGAGTTCAGAGTGGTTTAACCAGATGGTTTTATTGCCCCTTGGAAGAGACGTGGAGGTCACAGTAGATTAACAAGATGGTTGTAATGCCCCTTGGAAAAGTGGTGGAGGTCACAGTGGATTAAAAAGACAATATCAATGCCCCGTGGAAGACACGTGGAGGACACAGTAGCTTAACAAGACAGTTTTAATGCCCCTTGGAAGAGTGGTGGAGGTCGCAGAGGAATAAAAAGACAATATCATTGCCCCTTGAAAGAGTGGTGGAGGTGACAGTGAAATAAAAAGACAGTATCAATGCCTCTCGAAAGAGCTATGGAGTTCAGAGTCGTTTAACAAGATGGTTTTAATGCCCCTTGGAAGAGTGGTGGAGGTCGCAGTGCATTAGAAAGACAATATCAATACCCCTTGGGAGAATGGTGGAGGTTACAATGGAATAAAAAGACAATATCAATGCCCCTTGGAAGATCTGTGGAGTTCAGAGTGGTTTAACCAGACAGTTTTAATGCCCCTTGGAAGAGATGTGGAGGTCCCAGTAGCTTAACAATACGGTTTTAATACACCTTGGAAGAATGGTGGAGGTCGCAGTGGATTAAAAAGACAATATCAATGCCACTTGGAAGAGTGGTGAAGGTCCCAGTGGAATAAAAAGACAATATCATTGCCCCTTGGAAGAGTGGTGGAGGTTACAGTGGAATAAAAAGACAATATCAATGCCCCTTGGAAGAGTGCTGGAGGTTACATTGGAATAAAAAGACAATTTCAATACCCCTTGCAAGAGCTGTGGAGTTAAGAGTGGTTTAAATTGACGGTTTTAATGCCCCTTGGAAGGGACGTGGAGGTGACAGTAGCTTAACAAGACGGTTTTAATGCCCCTTGGAAGAGTGGTGGAGGTCGCAGTGGATTAAAAAGACAATATGAATGCCACTTGGAAGAGTGCTGGAGGTTACATTGGAATAAAAAGACAATATCAATGCCCCTTGCAAGAGCTGTGGAGTTCAGAGTGTTTTAAATTGACGGTTTTAATGCCCCTTGGAAGGGACGTGGAGGTGACAGTAGCTTAACAATACGGTTTTAATGCCCCTTGGAAGAGTGGTGGAGGTCGCAGTGCATTAAAAAGACAATATCATTACCCCTTGGAAGAATGGTGGAGGTTACAGTGGAATAAAAAGACAATATCAATGCCCCTTGGAAGAGCTGTGGAGTTCAGAGTGGTTTAACCAGACGGTTTTAATGCCCCTTGGAAGAGATGTGGAGGTCACAGTAGCTTAACAAGACTGTTTTAATGCCTCTTGGAAGAGTGGTGGAGGTCGCAGTGGATTAAAAAGACAATATCAATGCCCCTTAGAAGAGCGGTGGAAGTCGCAGTGGAATAAAAAGACAATATCAATACCCCTTGGAAGAGTGGTGGAGGATACAGTGGAATAAAAAGCTAGCAACAATGCCCCGTTGAATAGACATGGACGGTACAGTAGCTAAACAAGATGTTTTTAATGCACCTTGGGATAGCGTTGGAAGTAGTAGTGGAATTAAAAGACAATATCAATGCCCCTTGAAAGAGTGTTGTAGGTTACAGTGGAGTAAAATGACAATATCAATGCCTCTTGCAAGAGCTGTGGAGTTTAGAGTGGATTAAATTGACAGTTTTAATGCACCTTGGAAGAGACGTGGAGGTCACAGTAGCTTAACAATACGGTTTTAATGCCCCTTGGAGAGTGGTGGAGGTTGAAGTGGATTAAAAAGACAATATCAGTGCCACTTAGAAGAGTAGTGAAGGTCCCAGTGGAATAAAAAGACAATATCAATGCCCGTTGGAAGAGTGGTGGAGGTTACAGTGGAATAAAAAGACAATATCAATGCCCCTTGGAAGAGTGCTGGAGGTTACATTGCAATAAAAAGACAATATCAATGCCCCTTGCAAGAGCTGTGGAGTTCAGAGTTGTTTAAATTGACAGTTTTAATGCCCCCTGGAAGGGACGTGGAGGTGACAGTAGCTTAACAAGACGGTTTTAATGCCCCTTGGAAGAGTGGTGAAGGTCGCAGTGGATAAAAAAGACAATATGAATGCCCCTTGGAAGAGTGGTGGAGGTCGCAGTGGAATAAAAAGACAATATCAATGCCCCTTGGAAGAGTGGTGGAGGTTACAGTTGAATAAAAAGACAATATCAATGCCCCTTGGAAGAGTAATGGAGGTTACAGTGGAATAAAAAGACAATATCAATGTCCCTTGGAAGAGTGGTGGAGGTTACAGTTAAGTAAAAAGACAATATCAATGCCCCGTGGAAGAGATGTGGAGGTCACAATAGCTTAATAAGACGGTTATAATGCCCCTTGGAAGAGTGGTGAAGGTCGCAGTGGATTAAAAAGACAATATCAATGAGCCTTGGAAGAGTGGTGGAGGTCGCAGTGGAATAAAAAGACATTATCAATGCCCCTTGGAAGAGTGGTGGAGGTCGCAGTGGAATAAAAAGACAATATCAATGCCCCTTGGACGAGTGGTGGAGGTTGCAGTGGAATAAAAAGACAATTTCAATGCCCCGTGGAAGAGACGTGGAGGTCACAGTAGCTTAACAAGACTGTTTTAATGCCTCTTGGATGACTGGTGGAGGTCGCAGTGGAATAAAAAGACAATGTCAATGCCCCTTGGAAGAGTGGTGGAGGTTACAGTGGAATAAAAAGACAATAATAATGCCCCTTGGAAGAGCTGTTGAGTTCAGAGTGGTATAACCAGACGGTTTTAACTCTCCTTGGAAGAGACATGGAGTTCACAGTAACTTAACAAGACGGTTTTAATGCCTCTTGGAAGAGTGGTGAAGGTCGCAGTGGATAAAAAAGACAATATGAATGCCCCTTGGAAGAGTGGTGGAGGTCGCAGTGGAATAAAAAGACAATATCAATGCCCCTTGGAAGAGTGGTGGAGGTTACAGTTGAATAAAAAGACAATATCAATGCCCCTTGGAAGAGTAATGGAGGTTACAGTGGAATAAAAAGACAATATCAATGTCCCTTGGAAGAGTGGTGGAGGTTACAGTTAAGTAAAAAGACAATATCAATGCCCCGTGGAAGAGATGTGGAGGTCACAATAGCTTAATAAGACGGTTATAATGCCCCTTGGAAGAGTGGTGAAGGTCGCAGTGGATTAAAAAGAAAATATCAATGAGCCTTGGAAGAGTGGTGGAGGTCGCAGTGGAATAAAAAGACATTATCAATGCCCCTTGGAAGAGTGGTGGAGGTCGCAGTGGAATAAAAAGACAATATCAATGCCCCTTGGACGAGTGGTGGAGGTTGCAGTGGAATAAAAAGACAATTTCAATGCCCCGTGGAAGAGACGTGGAGGTCACAGTAGCTTAACAAGACTGTTTTAATGCCTCTTGGATGACTGGTGGAGGTCGCAGTGGAATAAAAAGACAATGTCAATGCCCCTTGGAAGAGTGGTGGAGGTTACAGTGGAATAAAAAGACAATAATAATGCCCCTTGGAAGAGCTGTTGAGTTCAGAGTGGTATAACCAGACGGTTTTAACTCTCCTTGGAAGAGACATGGAGTTCACAGTAACTTAACAAGACGGTTTTAATGCCTCTTGGAAGAGTGGTGGAGGTCGCAGTGGAATACAAAAACAATATCAATTCCCCTTGGGAGCTGGTGGAGGTTACAGGGGAATAAAAAGACAATGTCAATGCCCCTTGGAAGAGTGGTGGAGGTTAGAGTGGAATAAAAAGACAATATAAATGCCCCTTGGAAGAGCTGTGGAGTTCAGAGTGGTTTAACCATATGGTTTTAAAGCCCCTTGGAAGAGAAGTCGACGTCACAGTAGCATAACAAGACGTTTTTAATGCCACTTGAAAGAGTGGTGGAGTTCACAGTGGATTAAAAAGACAATATCAATGCCCCTTGGAAGAGTGGTGGAGGTCGCAGTGGAATAAAAATACACTATCAATGCCCCGTGGAAGGGACGTGGAGGTCACAGAAGCTTAACAACACGGTTTTAATGCCCCTTGGAAGAGTGGTGGAGGTTGCAGTGGATTAAAAAGACAAAATCAATGCCCATTGGAAGAGAGGTGGAGGTCGAAGTGGAATAAAAAGACAAAATCAATGCCCCTTTGAAGAGTGGTGGAGGTTACAGTGGAATAAGAAGACTACATCAATGCCCTGTGTAAGAAACTTGGAGGTCACAGTAGCTTAACATGAAGGTTTTAATGCCCCTTGGAAGAGTCATGGACGTCGCAGAGGAATAAAAAGACAATATCAATGCACTTGGAATAGTGCAGAAGGTTACAATGGAATAAAAAGACATTGTCAATGCCCCTTGGAAGAGCTGTGAAGCTCAGAGCGGTTTAACCAGACGGGTTTAATGCCCCTTGGAAGAGACTTGGAGGTCACGATGGCTTAACAAGACGGATTTAATGCCCATTGGAAGAGTGGTGGAGGTCGCAGTGGATAAAAAAGACAATATCAAAGCCACCTGGAAGAGTGGTGGAGGTCGCAGTGGAAAACAGAGACAATATCAATGCCCCTTGGAAGAGTGGTGGAGGTTACAGTGGAATAAAAAGACAATATCAATGCCCCATGGAAGAGTTGTTGAGGTCACTGTAGCTTAACAAGATGGTCTTAATGCCCCTTGGAAGAGTGGTGGAGGTCGCAGTGGAATAAATAGACAATATCAATGCCCCTTGGAAAATTGGTGGAGGTTACAGTGGAATAAAAAGACAATATCGATGCCCTTTGGAAGAGTGGTGGAGGTTACAGTGGAATAAAAAACAATATCAATGCCCTGTGTAAGAAATTTGGAGGTCACAGTAGCTTAACAAGACGGTTTTAATGCCCCTTGGAAGAGTGGTGGAGGTTACAGTGGAATAAAAAGACAATATCAATGCCCCATAGAAGAGTGGTGGAGGTCGCAGTGGAATAAATAGACAATATCAATGCCCCTTGGAAGATTGGTGGAGGATACAGTGGAATAAAAAGACAATATCAATGCCCTTTGGAAGAGGGGTGGAGGTTACAGTGGAATAAAAAGACAATATCAATGCACTTGGAAGAGTGCAGAAGGTTACAATGGAATAAAAAGACATTGTTAATGACCCTAGGAAGAGCTGTGGAGCTCAGAGCAGTTTAACCGGACGGTTTTAATGCCCCTTGGAATAGACGTGGAGGTCACAGTAGTTAAACAAGACGGTTTTAATGCTTCTTGGAAGAGTGATGGAGGTCGCAGTGGATCAAAAAGACAAAATCAATGACCCCTTGGAAGAGCGGTGGAGGTTACAGTGGAATAAAAAGTCAATATCAAGGCCTCTTGCAAGAGCTGTGGAGTTCAGAGTGGTTTGAATTGACGGTTGTAATACCACTTGGAAGAGACGTGGAGGTCACAGTAGCTTAACAAGATGGTTTTAATGCCCCTTGGAAGAGTGGTGGAAGTTACAATCGAATAAAAAGACAATATCAATGCCCCTTGGAAGAGTGGTGGAGGTCGCAGTGGAATGAAAAGACAATATCAATGCCCCGTAGAAGGGACGTGGAGGACACAGTAGCTTAGCAAGATGGTTTTAATGCCACTTGGAAGAGTGGTGGAGGTCGCAGTGGATTAAAAAGACTATCAAATCCCCTTGGAAGAGTTGTGGAGGTCGCAGTGGAAAAAAAGACAATATCAATGCCGCTTGGAAGAGTGGTGGAGGTCAGAGTTGAATAAAAAGACAATATCAATGCCTCTTGGAAGAGCAGTGGAGTTCAGAGTGGTTTAACCATGCGGTTTTAATTCTACTTGTAAGAGACGTGGAGGTCACAGAAGCTTATCAAGACTGTTTTAAAGCCCCTTGGAGGAGTGGTAGAGGTCGCAGTGGATTAAAAAGACAATATCAATGCCCCTTGGAAGAGTGGTGGAGGTTACAGTGGAATAAAAAGACAATATCAATGCCCCTTGGAAGAGTGGTGGAGGTTACAGTGGAATAAAAAGACAATATCAATGTCCCTTGGAAGAATGGTGGAGGTTACAGTGGAATAAAAAGACAATATCAATGCCCTTTGGAAGAGTGCTGGAGGTTCTAATTAAATAAAAAGACAATATCAATGCCCCTTGGAAGAGACGTGGAGGTCACAGTGGAATAAAAAGACAATATTAATGCCCCTTGGAAGAGTGGTGGAGGTCGCAGTAAAATAAAAAGACAATATCAATGCCCCTTGGATGAGTGGAGGAGGTTACAGTGGAATAAAAAGACAATATCAATGTCCCTTGGAAGAGCTGTGGAGCTCACAGTGGTTTAACCAGAAAGTTTTAATGCACCGTGGAATAGACATGGAGGTCAATGTAGCATAACAAGACAGTTTCAATGCTTCTTGGAAGAGTGATGGAGGTCGCAGTGGATTAAAAAGACAATATTAATGCCCCTTGGAAGAGTGGTGGAGGTTACAGTGGAATAAAAAGACAATATCAATGCCCTGTATAAGAATCTTGGAGGTCAGAGTAGCTTAACAAGACAGTTTTAATGCTCCTTGGAAGAGTCGTGGACGTCGCAGAGGAATAAAAAGACAATATCAATGCACTTGGAAGAGTGCAGAAGGTTACAATGGAATAAAAAGACATTGTCAATGCCCCTTGGAAGAGCTGTGGAGCTCAGAGTGGTTTAACCAGACAGTTTTAATGCCCCTTGGAAGAGACTTGGAGGTCACAGTAGCTTAACAAGACGGTTTTAATGCCCCTTGGAAGAGTGGTGGAGGTCACAGTGGAATAAAAAGACAATATCAATGCCCTTTGGAAGAGTGGTGGAGGTTCCAATTAAATAAAAAGACAATATCAATGCCCCTTGGAAGAGACGTGGAGGTCACAGTGGAATAAAAAGACAATATTAATGCCCCTTGGAAGAGTGGTGGAGGTCGCAGTAAAATAAAAAGACAATATCAATGCCCCTTGGATGAGTGGTGGAGGTTACAGTGGAATAAAAAGACAATATCAATGTCCCTTGGAAGAGCTGTGGAGTTCACAGTGGTTTAACCAGAAAGTTTTAATGCACCGTGGAATAGACGTGGAGGTCACTGTAGCATAACAAGACAGTTTCAATGCTTCTTGGAAGAGTGATGGAGGTCGCAGTGGATTAAAAAGACAATATTAATGCCCCTTGGAAGAGTGGTGGAGGTTACAGTGGAATAAAAAGACAATATCAATGCCCTGTATAAGAAACTTGGAGGTCAGAGTAGCTTAGCAAGACAGTTTTAATGCTCCTTGGAAGAGTCGTGGACGTCGCAGAGGAATAAAAAGACAATATCAATGCACTTGGAAGAGTGCAGAAGGTTACAATGGAATAAAAGACATTGTCAATGCCCCTTGGAAGAGCTATGGAGCTCAGAGTGGTTTAACCAGACAATTTTAATGCCCCTTGGAAGAGACTTGGAGGTCACAGTAGCTTAACAAGACGGTTTTAATGCCCCTTGGAAGAGTGATGGAGGTCACAGTGGAATAAAAATACAATATCAATGCCAATTGAAAGAGTGGTGGAAGTTACAGTGAAATAAAAAGACAATATTAATGCCCCTTGGAAGAGCTGTGGAGTACAGAGTAGTTTAACCAAACGATTTTAGTGCTCCTTGGAAGAGACGTGGAGGTCACAGTAGCTTAACAAGATGGTTTTAATGCCCCTTAGAAGAGTGGTGGAGGTTGCAGAGGATTAAAAAGACAATATCAATGAACCTTGGAAGAGTGGTGGAGGTTGCAGTGGAATAAAAAGACAATATCAATGCACCTTGGAAGAGTGGTGGCGGTTACAGTGGAATAAAAAGACAATATCAATGCCTCTTGGAAGAGTGGTGGAGGTTACAGTGGAATAAAAAGACAATATCAATGCCCCGTGAATGAAAAGTGGACATCACAGTAGCTTAACAAGACGGTTTTAATGCCCCTTGGCAGAGTGGTGGAGGTCGCAGTGGAATAAAAATACAATAACAATGCCCTGTGGAAGAGACGTGGAGGTTACAGTAGCTTAACAAGATGGTTTAAATGCCCCTTAGAACAGTGGTGGAGGTTACAGTGGAATAAACTCACTGGTACATGCTCTGCATAACTTCTCTGCTTGCTGTGTCTGCTGTAATCTAATGCTCTGCTTTGCAGATTCACATCACTGGTACATGCTCTGCATAACTTCTCTGCTTGCTGTGTCTGCTGTAATCGAATGCTCTGCTTTGCTGATTCACCTCACTGGTACATGCTCTGCATAACTTCTCTGCTTGCTGTGTCTGCTGTAATATAATGCTCTGCTTTGCTGATTCACCTCACTGGTACATGCTCTTCATAACTTCTCTGCTTTATCTGTCCCACTCCATTCAATACCCACATATGTCTGTCCCTTCCCCACTATAGATCTTATCTGATTTTTAGAGGTGCTAAACTGCAGAGACTAGAGTCCTAGCTCTGTGTTTGATCACCCAGCCATCTCCTGGTGAGACGACCAGCTGCTAATTTAGCCATATACAGCTCCCACAATGCCCTTCACCTGATAGTTTAATGTGCCCTATATATTTAGAAGCTCTGTAAGGGGTGCACTTGTGCTTGGGTGTGCACGCGTCTTCTTGTGCAAAGTGGCTTCGGAAATAAGTGGCAGTTATTTCAGAGGTAGTTAGTCAGGGCAGGAGTCAGGTAACCAACACTTTGACCACTTACTCTCTTTTAACTATGTTTCTGTTAGGTCTCACTTTTTTCTCTATAGTCCTCTGACGCGCCCCTGGGCCTGTGTCGCGCTGCGTTGCGCACGCGGGAGCTTACCCGGAGCCGGATCTCTTGAGGGTTGTAGTCTCGTGGCGGCGACCCGGTCCGTGCCCAGGGAGTCAAACTGAGCGGCGATGTACTAGCAGTAGATGGTTGGTGACTACGCCACCCGTTGAATGCAGCTATGGAGCTGCCGATGCAGGGCAGACCGGTGAGGCCGGTGGAAGGATGGTGCAGCGTGGATGGTATAACCCCCAACGGGAGGGGTATGGCCTCAGGGCAGCCGACGTGGATGATGGGGGTAGCAGGAACCACTCAGAGACGGTGCGGTGTAGTTCAGGGTCTTTACTGGTGACAAAGATAGACCCTCCCGGAGTACTTGCTAGTGATAGGGGCCTGGTCAGTCCTTGAGCAGATGGGATCTCCCCTGGCCAGGCGGAGTTGTAGGCCTTCCCAACTAACTGTACTCTTCTGGCTACCTTGCTAGAGGCGGGAATAAGTAGCCCACGTCCCTGAGTGTACCGTGTGGTGCTCACCCGTATGGCCGGTGACTCGGGGCCTTCTAATGGCTTCCGCTCCACGATGGCGGTGCTGGTCCCACGCGTGTGACCGTGCCTTCGGGCTTCTGGGCCAGAGGACCTGAAATCCTCTGCCGGACGGTTTCTGCTGCTGGGTAGGAGTTAGTCCCCACAGCCTCGGACTCCGGGTCCGGTAAGAAATCTTCTCAGTCAGGGCGAGCTCTGCAGCTGCCAGCCCCTGACTCGTTGTAACACTGCTCCCCACAGAGCTCCTGATGTTTCTTGCTATGCTGCTTCTCTTCTCTACTCTTGTTCTGTCTTCTTTCTCACTCACCCTGCCTCAGCCCCGGGTTTATATAGGGGAAGTCCTTCCCCTCCCAAGACTGGGCAGGAGGTGTGGCATGCACAGGATCCCTGACCAAAGGACCTCCCACCTGCTCTCAGACGTAATATCTCTATCACTGTGGCAACCAGACCCCTGGGGTGTCACATTCCCCCCTAGTGAAATTTAGTACTCCGGGACTAAACATATTTTTTTTTTTTTTTTGAAAAACATAACAAGGTATAACAATAACAATACAATAAGAAAAACACATAAGATGGTTACGGCGTGTCCGCAACCGGGTGCAGTTTTGAAAAGCAAGGTGTCCATTTCACCAAAACAGGGAGACGTAACCAGGTAGGGGCCTGTCCTGCCCCGAGTCCTTAACAGTCTTTAGTCTATCCTGGGTTACGCTCCAACTATGTACAAGGATTCCCGGTAAATCCACCAAGGACTCCTAAAAAGAACTAGAAACACAAAATTATACACAAGCAACTATAAACAAGTAAACATTATAAGATAGCTTAAACATTTAGATCCTCCAACGTGCGGGTAGCTGGCCTCTAGTGGCCCTAGTGGACCTACGGAGCTGACTGTCTGGCCCTGAACTACAGGGTGTAGGAGCTGTCAAGGGTAAACCGGGCAGCTGTCTATGGGCCCTCTGGCTCACTAGGGGTATGGCAGGCTCACTATAAGCAGAGGGTTGATTTTCCGGGTCTGCTTGTGTAGAGTCTTCTGCCTCCTGGACCGGCTGTTCTTCCAGCTCTACCGGTTGCTCCGTAGGTTCTTGGGATGATGGTTGGAGGAAGGTGAGTACGGGTACCACAACTGCACCATTGACTTGAGTCCAAGACCGAGGGAAGTCCCCGAGCACGGTACTAACCATATCTTCCCTTTCCTCTACGGGTCGATGGTCTTCTTGTTCCTCTTCAGGGTTCCCCAGTTGTTCGGGACACTTCTTCAGGTGGTCCCGGGATACAATGGCTGTGGTTTCCCCTCCGTCTTTACTGATGGTACAGACCTTCGGGTTTTCGTGGCTGGAGGGCAGTACGGTGTACGGGTCCTTCTCCCACTGGTCGTCCAACTTGTGGAGCCGTCTCTTCCTCTTCAAGACCTGCTCTCCGGGTACCAGGGGAACAGCAGGAGCATACTGGTTGTAAGTTTTCTCTTGTCTTTCCCTAGCCTGACAGAGACTTCGCTCCACGCTCTCCTGTACTCTCCGGTACTGCTGCTGCCTCTCTGTGTCCCAGTCTGTTTCTGGTGAAGTGTCCTCGGGTGTCAGGACTCCCATTTCCAGGTCAACAGGTAACTTACCAGGTCTTGCCCTCATTAGGTAAGCCGGGGTACAGTTGGTGGAACCTACCGGGATGTGGTTGTATAGGTCCACCAGATCGGGCAACTTTTCAGGCCACAGACTGCGTTCTTCCAGGGGCAACGTTTTTAGAAGATCCATTACCACCTGGTTCATTTTTTCACAAAGTCCATTAGTCTGCGGATGGTAGGGTGTCGTCCTTATCTTCCGGCAGCCATACAGATTTCAGAATTCCTGGAAGACCTCCGCTTCAAAGGCAGGTCCCTGGTCCATCAGCACTTGGTCCGGGTACCCGTGTGGACGGCAAAAGTGCTGCTGGAAGGCTCTAGCTGCTGTTTGAGCCGTTAAGTCCTTGACGGGGACGACAACCAGAAACCGGGAGTAATGATCCACGATGGTTAACGCGTAGACGTAGCCACTTCTGCTTGGGGTCAGTTTTACATGATCCAAGGCTACCAGTTCCAACGGTTGCCGGGTGACGATGGACTGCAGGGGAGTCTTCAGGCTGGCGCGGTCCTTCCTTCTCAGGTTGCACGGGCCACAGTCTCTGCACCACTTCTCAATGGTTCCCCTCATGCCTACCCAGTGGAATCGCTCGCGCAGCAGGAACTCCAGCTTCTTCCACCCGAAGTGTCCAGCTCCGTCGTGGTATGCCTCCATCACCATGGCTGCGTCTCTTCGTGGCACCACTACTTGCCAGAGTAATTCATGCGTCCGGGAGTTAACCATTCTGCGGCACAACTTCCCTTTGTAAAGGAACAGTCGACTCTTCTCTGCCCATAGTTGTTTGGCTTCCTCCGGAGCGTCTGGTTCAAGGCGAGCCTCCGGCCGAGTCAGCATCTCCTTCACCAGTCGGACGGCAGGGTCGCTGTCTTGCGTTTCCGCCCAGTTGTAGTGAGGTAAGGGGTTCAACGTAGCAGCCTGCTTACTCCTTACCCGGTGGGAATACTGGATAGTCCCATGACGGTGGAACGCAGGGAGTTCAATCTCTTCCAGTCCCTCCGGATCTTCTCCTTCGTCCGGCAGGTTGGGCATCCTGGACAGGGCGTCCGCGTTAGTATTGGAGCGCCCTGCCCGGTATTTGATTATGAACTCGTAGTTGGACAGACGGGCCATCCACCTCTGCTCCAGGGCACCGAGTCTTGCCGTGTCCAGGTGTGTCAACGGGTTGTTATCCGTGTACACGGTGAACCGGGAAGAAGCAAGGTAATGCTTAAAGCGCTCAGTGACTGCCCATACCACGGCCAGGAACTCTAGCTTAAATGAGCTATAATTCTCGGGGTTCCTTTCGGTGGGTCGCAGTTTTTGGCTGGCGTAGGCGATTACTCGTTCTTTCCCCTGCTGGATCTGGGACAGTACGGCTCCTAGCCCGATGTTACTGGCGTCGGTGTAGAGGATGAAGGGCTGGCTATAATCCGGGTACGCCAAGATTTCATCCCCCGTGAGGGCCATCTTCAGCTGGCGGAAGGACTCTTCTTCTAGCTCTTCCCATTTGAAGGGCGGCTTCTGGTTCTTGGCCTTCCGGGACTGGCCTATCAGGAGGTCCTGCATAGGCGCTGCCTTTTTGGTGAAACCGGGAATAAACCTTCGGTAGTAGCCTACCAACCCGAGGAACTGCCGCACTTCTTTTACGCTGGAGGGGCTTGGCCATCCCTTAATTGCGGTGATCTTATCGGGGTCGGGAGCCACTCCGTCAGCGCTCACCACGTGTCCCAGGTACTGCACCTTTGGTTTCAGGAGGTGACACTTGGAGGGTTTCACCTTTAGGCCGTAACTCGCCAGAGCTTCGAACACCTCCGCCAGGTGTTTCAGGTGGTCCTCATAAGTTTTGGAGTATACGATGACATCGTCCAGGTACAACAGGACCGTCTCGAAGTTTCTGTGGCCCAGACAGCACTCCATTAATCGTTGGAAGGTTCCTGGGGCGTTGCAGAGTCCGAACGGCATGCAGGTGAACTCGCTAAGTCCCATCGGGGTGGTGAATGCGGTCTTCTCCCGGTCCGCCTCTGCTACAGGAACCTGCCAGTACCCGCTAGTGAGATCCAAGGTAGAGAAGAAGTTAGCAGACCTTAAAGCAGCCAATGACTCCTCTATCCTTGGTAAAGGGTACGCATCCTTGTGTGTGATACGGTTGATTTTCCGGTAATCTACACACATCCTCATGGTGTTGTCTTTCTTTTTGACTAAAACTGGCGGGGCTGCCCAGGGGCTACAGCTATCCCGGATTACCCCAGCCTCCTTCATGTCTCTAAGCATCCCCTTGGCGTGTTGGTAATGTGCAGGGGGTACGGGTCGATACCTCTCTTTTATGGGAGGATGATCTCCCGTGGGGATGCGGTGTTCTACCCCCTTGACTCGCCCGAAGTCTAACGGGTGTTTACTAAACACTCTCTCATACTCTTGAACCACCCGGTAGACTCCCTGTTTCTGGTGGGAGGGAGTGGAGTCAGTTCCCAAGTGTAGTTGCTGACACCAATCCTCCATTACTTTCTTAGAGCCGTTACCTTCCTCCGGGTGAGATGGAGGCAAGGGTTCCACAGACTGTATAGAGTTTTGGTTGATGGTATATAATTTTGCTAGCGTGGCATACCGGGGCAGGTACACTTCCCTCTCCCCGATATTGATTATGCGAACGGGCACCCTCCCATGGCGTACATTGACCACCCCCCGTGCTGTCAAAATGGTGGGCCTACTGTCTGAGTAAACTGGTTCTACCATTGCCTGGTAATCTCTACCTCTCAGACCAATAGCTGCCCGGCACCAAATCATCATTTCACTTTTTGGGGGCATGGCAATAGGGAAAGGGTCACACATTCTTACGCTACCAATCTCACCGCCGGAGAGTTCCACCTGTTGCCGTCGCATCAGTGCCTGGATCTCTTTCTGGAGCACTCGCTGCTCGCCGGAGCTGGCGTTCTTGGCAACCTGCTGTAGAAGGAAAATCACCTCTGCAAGACAATTTTCAATTACATTAGTTCCTAGAGTTATTTTTGGGTGGCTCTCATGTTTGTCAATGTCTACAATGATCAGTCCCTGTGCTGCCAGTTCGACTCTACCGATTTTGATGGTCACCTCTTTAAATCCGATCTGTGGCACGGGCTGGCCATTGCTGGCGATGATACTCAAGTCGTCGTCAGGGTAGCGGGTAATATCCGAGTCATTCCAGTACTGCTTAAAGAGCACGTACGGGATGGTGGTGACCTGTGACCCGGTGTCCAGTAGGGCACTCATGGGAATGCCATCCAGTACCACAGGCAAGACTGGACGTCCTCCCACATATCTGTCGCGCCAGTTCGATGGGCCTGGTGATCTTTTTCCTGGGGGTTGGCCCTCTACCCCAGGTTGTGCCCGTTTAAAGAACAGTACCTTTCCATATGTCCGGGTTGATTGCAGCGGCGGCAAATGGGTCGTCCGTCCTCGCTGTATCGGTCACTGGGTCTTCCTCTGGCCGGTGGGGTCCTCCTTGGTCGACGCCACGGGATGTCCTCCGGTCCGGATGCCAGCTGGATCTTCCCTGGGGTGGAAACCTGTAAAGACTGCACAGTTCGGGTTAGCGCAGCAACGCTCTTAGCTAGCTCTTGGACCTGATGGCGTAGGTCTGGAGCCGGGTCATTGTCCAAAGCCTGCGCATCAGCTCCCACAGGCCCTGCGGACAAGGGCGCCGCCTCCTGGTGGTAAGTGATAGCTGGGCGCCTGTGGGTCACAACGCCACCCGGTGCCGGTTCTCGGAGCACCCGGATGGCTCTGTCCTTGAACTGTGCAAAGTCCAGATGGGGATCCTGTAAGGCCATTGCCCGCAACTGGGTTCGGTGGGCATTGCAATATAAACCCTCTATAAATTGTTCAGTCAACAGCCTGTCCTCGTTTCCCACCCCATCAGGGTCGGTCTGCTTTATGGCCCTCAGGGCCTCTTGTAGGTTTAGTGCATAGTCCCTTATACTCTCATGCTGCTTGCACCCGTAGAATCTAAGCTTAATCTCGGCTGAGGTGCGGGTATCAAAGGTGTCCTTCAGCCGGGTTAGTATCCCTGCGACAGTCTTCCTCCCAGGTGGCCAGGATTTTACTTCCCTTTTGGCTGCCCCAGTTAGTTGGGCCACCAGGATGCTCACTTTTTGCTCTTCTGTGAGGGGGTACACCTGGAAGAGGCTATCCAGCTTTTCTCTAAAGTCATGCAGGGTATGTGACTCCCCTGAGTACTGGGGTAGCCAAGCTGCTCCCGGGATATAGGGCATGGTGAAGGGCATAACTGCAGCAGCGGTGGCGCTGGCGGGGGTTGAGGCAGTGAAGCTCTCCTCCGTATCCGACATCTTCCTCCCCCCTAGTGGACCGTGGCCTACCTTGCGATGATCCTGTTCCGTAGGCCGCGGCTCCGCAGTGGATCGTCAGTGTTGAGGACCTTCCGTCGCGCTCCGGTGACGTCGGCGTCTGCTGGGCTCCTTCCAGGACCTTACGCAACGTCCGGACGTGAGGCGGGGCTTCAGTTCTCGCGCGCTTTCGGAGTCCACGCCCCTCTTCTTCCCGCGCGGCGTCCTCAAGATGGCGTCCAATGGCGGGAAAACTCCACGGATGGCGGGAAGAAGGTCGAAGATGGCGCCGGATGGCGGGAAAACTTCGCGGATGGCGGGAAGAAGGTAGAAGATGGCGCCGGATGGCGGGAAACCTCCACGGATAGCGGGAATCTTCACCACTGGTAAGTTTGAACAGTCTTTGCTTTTCAGGCACGCAGTACCCGGTGGTTGCGGGCACGAAATCCTGCCGACTACGCCAAAGTTGACGCGCCCCTGGGCCTGTGTCGCGCTGCGTTGCGCACGCGGGAGCTTACCCGGAGCCGGATCTCTTGAGGGTTGTAGTCTCGTGGCGGCGACCCGGTCCGTGCCCAGGGAGTCAAACTGAGCGGCGATGTACTAGCAGTAGATGGTTGGTGACTACGCCACCCGTTGAATGCAGCTATGGAGCTGCCGCTGCAGGGCAGACCGCTGAGGCCGGTGGAAGGATGGTGCAGCGTGGATGGTATAACCCCCAACGGGAGGGGTATGGCCTCAGGGCAGCCGACGTGGATGATGGGGGTAGCAGGAACCACTCAGAGACGGTGCGGTGTAGTTCAGGGTCTTTACTGGTGACAAAGATAGACCCTCCCGGAGTACTTGCTAGTGATAGGGGCCTGGTCAGTCCTTGAGCAGATGGGATCTCCCCTGGCCAGGCGGAGTTGTAGGCTTTCCCAACTAACTGTACTCTTCTGGCTACCTTGCTAGAGGCGGGAATAAGTAGCCCACGTCCCTGAGTGTACCGTGTGGTGCTCACCCGTATGGCCGGTGACTCGGGGCCTTCTAATGGCTTCCGCTCCACGATGGCGGTGCTGGTCCCACGCGTGTGACCGTGCCTTCGGGCTTCTGGGCCAGAGGACCTGAAATCCTCTGCCGGACGGTTTCTGCTGCTGGGTAGGAGTTAGTCCCCACAGCCTCGGACTCCGGGTCCGGTAAGAAATCTTCTCAGTCAGGGCGAGCTCTGCAGCTGCCAGCCCCTGACTCGTTGTAACACTGCGCCCCACAGAGCTTCTGATGTGTCTTGCTATGCTGCTTCTCTTCTCTACTCTTGTTCTGTCTTCTTTCTCACTCACCCTGCCTCAGCCCCGGGTTTATATAGGGGAAGTCCTTCCCCTCCCAAGACTGGGCAGGAGGTGTGGCATGCACAGGATCCCTGACCAAAGGACCTCCCACCTGCTCTCAGATGTAATATCTCTATCACTGTGGCAACCAGACCCCTGGGGTGTCACACCTCCACTTTCTAGTAACCCCTTAAATCCCTACAACTAGTAAGAAACTCTTCATCTCTCACTCCATCCTCCCCATTCATCTCACCTCCTCCTCCAAATTATTCCTAAACATTCAATCCTGGATCTCCGAACACAGACAGCCACCTCATGCTCTCTCTTGCTCCCACCTGCTAACACTTTCTCTGCTCCTCCTCACTGCTGGAGATATCTCTCCAAATCCTGGTCCTCCTCGCCATATCCCCACAGCTACTTCTTCCTCCTATCCACGACCTTCCACAAACTGTCGCAACCCTTCTAACCTCATACCCATCCAACCAATCCCCACTCCCTTAGTTGCTCTAACAGGAGCTCTATGGAATGTTCGCTCTGTCTGCAACAAACTTTCCTTCATCCAAGATCTTTTCATTACAAACAAACTTTCCTTACTCGCCATCACTGAAACCTGGCTCACCCACTCTGACACAGCCTCCCCAGCTGCACTTTCATATGGCAGATTCCACCTTTCCCACACCCCCCGCCCCAACGGCAAACATGGCGGAGGCGTAGGTTTTCTCCTATCAGAACACTGCGCTTTCACTCAAATCCCACTGCCACCCTCCGTTACACTCCCCTCTTTGGAGGTGCACTGTGTGTGCATCTATTCCCCCTCCAGCCTCCAACTGGCCGTCGTTTACCGACCCCCAGGGCAAGCCACCACCTTTTTAAACCACTTCACCACCTGGCTGCTTCACTTCCTCGCCACTGACATCCCCACTATCATAATGGGTGACTTCAACATCCCCATTAACACTTCCCACTAGTCTGTCTCTAAGTTCCTATCTCTCACTTCCTCCTTCGGACTCACTCGATGGTCTTCCACACCCAACCACAAATATGGCCCCACACCGGACCTCATCTTCACCCGCCTCTGTTCCCTATCTAACCTCTCTAACTCACCTCTCCCTCTCTCTGATCACAGCCTACTTACATTCTCTTCTCTCTCCTCCCCGGGGCAACAATCCCCACTCCACAAACTTGCATACCCTCGCAGAAATCTCAAACACCTTGACTTACACTCACTCTCTGAATCCCTCCTCCCTCTTACAGACATAAATTCCTTACACGATGCAGACGTTGCTGCTGCTTCATATAACACCACAATTGCTGCAGCTCTAGACTCGATCTCCCCTCTCACACACACCACATCTCGCACATTCAACAGGCAACCCTGGCACACTAAACTTACTAAAGAACTGCGCCGGGCCTCCAGGGTTGCGGAGCGGAGATGGAAAAGGTCTCACTCCATCGACCACTTCATCGCATTCAAGCAATCCCTCACTAATTTAAAGTCCGCACTCACTACAGCAAAGCAAACCTACTTCTCATCTCTCATATCCTCCCTATCTCACAACCCTAAACAGCTATTTAACACTTTCAACTCTCTCCTTCATCCCCCAGCACCTCCTCCCTCTTCTTTCATCTCAGCCGATGACTTTGCCTCATTCTTCAAACAGAAGATTGACACCATCAGACAAAACTTTTGCCTAAAGTCCACACAACCCCTCCTCATATCTATTCAACCCTCCTCCTCCAAACCCCACTTCTCCACCATTACAGAAGGTCAAGTCTCCTCTTTACTCTCCAAATCACACCTCACCACCTGCGATCTTGACCCAATCCCATCCCACCTCATCACTAACCTTACCACAGTCTTCATCCCAACCCTAACCCACCTCTTCAATCTGTCACTAACAACCGGTGTCTTCCACTCATGTTTCAAACATGCCGCAATCACACCCATCCTCAAAAAGCCCTCCCTTGACCCTTCCTCTCTGACTAGTTACCACCCCATATCACTCCTCCCTTTTGCCTCAAAACTTCTAGAACAACATGTCCACCTTGAACTGTCCTCCCACCTCTCCTCCTGCTCCCTCTTCGAACGCCTGCAATCTGGCTTCCGACCGCATCACTCGACTGAAACTGCCCTGACCAAAGTCACCAACGACCTACTAAATGCCAAATCCAAGCGACACTACTCCATCCTCCTCCTTCTGGACCTGTCATCTGCCTTTGACACAGTGGACCATTCCCTCTTACTCCAGATTCTCTCATCTCTTGGCATCACAAACTTGGCTCTTTCTTGGATTTCCTCATACTTAACCGAGAGGACATTCAGCGTCTCCCACTCACGCACCACCTCCTCATCTCGCCCCCTATCTGTCGGTGTCCCCCAAGGTTCAGTTCTAGGACCTCTGCTCTTCTCCATCTACACCTTTGGCCTGGGACAGCTCATAGAGTCTCACGGTTTTCAGTATCACCTCTATGCTGACGACACACAGATCTACCTCTCTGGACCCGATATCTCCTCCCTATTAACCAAAATCCCACAATGTCTGTCCGTCATGTCATCCTTCTTCTCTGACAGATTTCTAAAACTCAACATGGATAAAACAGAGTTCATCATCTTTCCACCCTCTCATTCACATCCCCCATCTGACCTAGCCATCAGCGTCAATAGCTGTTCACTCTCCCCAGTCCCACAAGCTCGCTGCCTTGGAGTAACCCTGGACTCTGATCTCTCCTTCAAGCCACATATCCAAGCCCTTTCTACTTCCTGCCGACTCCAACTCAAAAACAACTCCCGGATCCGTGCATTCCTCAGCAAAGACTCTGCAAAAACACTAGTGCATGCCCTCATCATATCCCGCCTCGACTACTGCAACCTCCTGCTCCGTGGCCTCCCTTACAACACTCTTGCGCCTCTCCAATCTATCCTAAACTCTGCTGCTTGACTAATTCACCTGTCCCCCCGCTATTCCCCGGCCACTCCTCTCTGTCAATCTCTTCACTGGCTCCCCATTGCCCAGAGAATCCAGTTCAAAACTCTAACCATGGCATACGAAGCCATCCACAACCTGTCTCCCCCATACATCTGTGACCTAGTCTCCCGGTACTTACCTGCACGCAACCTCTAATACTCTCAAGATCTCCTTCTCTACTCCCCTCTTATCTCCTCCTCCCACAATCGTATACAAGATTTTTCCCATGCATGCCCCCTACTCTGGAACTCTCTACCCCAACACATCAGACTCTCGCCGACCGTGGAAACCTTCAAAAGAAACCTGAAGACCCACCTCTTCCGACAAGCCTACAACCTGCAGTAACCACCGCTGCACGACCAGCTCTATTCTCACTTAATGTATCCTCACCCATTCCTTCTAGAATGTGAGCCCTCGCGGGCAGGGTCCTCACTCCTCCTGTACCAGTCGCTAACTCGTTTTGTTAAGATTATGTAAATGCTTTTCTTATGTATATCCCTATCACGTGTAAAGCGCCATGGAATAAATGGCGCTATAATAATAAATAATCATAATAATAAAAAGACAATATCAATTCCCATAGGAAAAGTGGTGGAGGTTACAGTGGAATAAAAAGACAATATCAATGCCCCTTTGATGAGCTGTGGAATTCAGAGTGGTTTAGCCAGACCGTTTTAATGCCCCTTGGAAGAGACGTGGAGGTCATAGTAGCTTAATAAGATGTTTTTAATGCCTCTTGGAAGAGTGGTGGAGGTCGCAGTGATTTAAAAAGACAATATCACTGCCCCTTAGAAGAGTGGTGGAGGTTACATTGAAATAAAAAGACAATGTCAATGCCCCTTGGAAGAGTGGTGGAGGTTAGAGTGGAATAAAAAGACAATACCAATGCCTGTTGGAAGAGCTGTGGAGTTCAGAGTGGTATAACCAGATGGTTTTATTGCCCCTTGGAAGAGACGTGGAGGTCACAGTAGATTAACAAGACGGTTTTAATGACCCTTGGAAAAGTGGTGGAGGTCACAGTGGATTAAAAAATAATATCAATGCCCCGTTGAAGACAGGTGGAGGTCACAGTAGCTTCACAAGACAGTTTTAATGCCCCTTGGAAGAGAGGTGGAGGTCGCAGAGGAATAAAAAGACAATATCAATGCCCCTTGAAAGAGTGGTGGAGGTTACAGTGAAATAAAAAGACAATATTAATGCCTTTTGAAAGAGCTATGGAGTTCAGAGTGGTTTAACCAGATGGTTTTAATGCCCCTTGGAAGAGTGGTGGAGGTAGCAGTGCATTAAAAAGACAATATCAATACCCCTTGGAAGAATGGTGTAGGTTACAGTGGAATAAAAAGACAATATCAATGCCCCTTGGATGAGCTGTGGAGTTCAGAGTTTTTTAACCAGACAGTTTTAATGCCCCTTGGAAGAGATTTGGAGGTCACAGTAGCTTAAAAAGACTGTTTTAATGCCTCTTGGAAGAGTGGTGGAGGTTGCAGTGGATTAAAAAGACTATATCAATGCCCCTTAGAAGAGAAGTGGAAGTCGCAGTGGAATAAAAAGACAATATCATTACCCCTTGGAAGAGTGGTGGAGGATAGAGTGGAATAAAAAGACAATATCAATGCCCCGAGGAAGAGTGGTGGAGGTTACAGTGGAATAAAAAGACAATATCAATGCCCTGTGTAAGAAACTTGGAGGTCACAGTAGCTTAACAAGACGGTCTTAATGCCCCTTAGAAGAGTCGTGGACATCGCAGAGGAATAAAAACACAATATCAATGCACTTGGAAGAGTGCAGAAGGTTACAATGGAATAAAAAGACATTGTCAATGGCCCTTGGAAGAGCTGTGGAGCTCAGAGCGGTTTAACCAGACGGTTTTAATGCCCCTTGGAAGAGACTTGGAGGTCACAGTAGCTAAACAAGACGGTTTTAATGCCCCTTGCAAGAGTGGTGGAGGTCGCAATGGAATAAAAAGACAATATCAATGCCCCGTGAAAGGGACGTGGAAGTCATAGTGGAATAAAAAGACATTATCAATGCACTGTGTAAGAAACTTGGAGGTCACAGTAGCTTAACAAGACGGTTTTAATGCCCATTGGAAGAGTGGTAGAGGTCGCAGTGGAATAAAAAGACAATATAAATGCCCCTTGGAAGAGTTGTGGAGGTCGCAGTGGAATAAAAAGACAATATCAATACCCCTTGGAAGAGTGGTGGAGGTAACAGTGGATTAAAAAGACAATATCAATGCCACTTGGAAGAGCAGTGTAGTTCAGAGTAGTTAAACCACTCGGTTTTAATGCCCATTGGAAGTAAAGTGGAGGTCACAGTAGCTTAAAAAGACGTTTTTAATGCCCTTTGGAAAAGTGGTGGAGGTCGCAGTGGATTAAAAAGACAATATCAATGCCCCTTGAAAGAATGATGAATGTCGCAGTGGAATAAAAAGACAATGTCAATGCCCCTTGGAAGAGTGGTGGAGGTTAGAGTGGAATAAAAAGACAATTCCAGTGCTCCTTGGAAGAGCTGTGGAGTTCAGAGTGGTTTAAATTTATGGTTTTAATGCCCCTTGGAAGAGACGTGGAGGTCACAGTGGATTAAAAAGACAATATCAATGCCCCTTGGAAGAGTGGTGGAGGTCGCAGTTGATTAAAAAGACAATATCAATGCCCCTTAGAAGAGTGGTGGAGGTCGCAGTGGAATAAAAAGACAATATCAATGCCCCTTGGAAGAGTAGTGGAGGTCGCAGTGTAATAAAAAACAATATCAATGCCCCTTGGAAGAGTGGTGGAGGTAACAGTGGTTTAAAAAGACAATATCAATGCCCCTTGGAAGAGCAGTGGAGTTCAGAGTAGTTAAACCAGATGGTTTTAATGCCCATTGGAAGTGACGTGGAGGTCACAGTAGCTTAACAAGATGGATTTAATGTCCCTTGGAAGAGAGGTGGAAGTTGCAGTGGAATAAAAAGACAATATCAATGCCCCTTGCAAGAGCTGTGGAGTTCAGAGTGGTTTAAATTGACGGATTTAATGCCCCATGGAAGGGACGTGGAGGTGACAGTAGATTAACAAGACGGTTTTAATGCCCCTTGGAAGAGTGGTGGAGGTCGCAGTGGATTAAAAAGACAAAATGAATGCCCCTTGGAAGAGTGGTGGAGGTCGCAGTGGAATAAAAAGACAATATCAATGCCCCTGGGAAGAGTGGTGGAGGTTACAGTTGAATGAAAAGACAATATCAATGCCCCTTGGAAGAGTGATGGAGGTTACAGTGGAATAAAAAGACAATATCAATGCCCCTTGGAACAGTGGTGGAGGTTACAGTTAAATAAAAAGACAAAATCAATTCCCAGTGGAAGAGATGTGGAGGTCACAATAGCTTAACAAGATGGTTTTAATGCCCCTTGGAAGAGTGGTGGAGGACGCAGTGGATTAAAAAGACAATATCAATGGGCCTTGGAAGAGTTGTGGAGATTGCAGTGGAATAAAAAGACATTATCAATGCCAATTGGAAGAGTGATGGAGGTCGCAATGGAATAAAAAGACAATATCAATGCCCCTTGGAAGAGTTGTGGAGGTTACAGTGGAATAAAAAGACAATAATAATGCCCCTTGGAAGAGCTGTGGAGTTCAGAGTGTTAAAACCAGACGGTTTTAACTCTCCTTGGAAGAGACGTGGAGGTCACAGTAACTTAACAAGATGGTTTTAATGCCCCTTGGAAGAGTGGTGGAGTTCACAGTGGATTAAAAAGACAATATCAATGCCCCTTCGAAGAATATGGAGGTCGTAGTGGAATGAAAAGACAATATCAATGCCCCGTGGAAGGGACGTGGAGTTCACAGTAGCTTAACAAGACGGTTTTAATGCCCCTTGGAAGAGGGGTGGAGGTTGCAGTGGATTTAAAAGACGATATCAATGCCCCTTGGAAGAGTGGTGGAGGTCGCAGTGGAATAAAAAGACAATATCAATGCCCTGTGGAAGGGACGTGGAGGTCACAGTAGCTTAACAAGGCGGTTTTAGGGCCCCTTAGAAGAGTGGTGGAGGTTGCAAGGGATTAAAATGTCAATAACAATGCCCATTGGAAGAGTGGTGGAGGTCACAGTGGAATAAAACGACAAAATCAATGCCCCTTGGAAGAGTGGTGGATGTTACAGTGGAATAAAAAGACAATATCAATGCCCCTTGGAAGAGCTGTGGAGTTCAGAATGGTTTAACCAGACGCTTTTAATCCCCGTTGGAAGAGACGTGGAGGTCACAGTAGCTTAACAGACAGTTTTAATGCCCCTTGGAAGAGTGGTGGAGTTCACAGTGGATTAAAAAGACAATATCAATGCCCCTTAGAAGAGAGGTGGAAGTCTCAGTGGAATAAAAAGACAATGTCAATGCCACTTGGAAGAGTGGTGGAGATTACAGTGGAATAAAAAGACAATATCAATGCCGGTGGAATAGACATGGACGTGACAGTAGCTTAACAAGATGGCTTTAATGCCCCTTGGAAGAGTGGAGGAGGTTGCAGTGGATTAAACAGACAATATCAATGCACATTGGAAGAGTGGTAGAGGTCGCAGTGGAATGAAAAAACAAAATCAATGCCCCTTGGAAAAGTGGTGGAGGGTACAGAGGAATAAAAAGACAATATCAATGCCCCATAGAAGAGTTGTGGAGGTCACTGTAGCTTAATAAGATGGTCTTAATGCCCCTTGGAAGAGTGGTGGAGGTCGCAGTGGAATAAATAGACAATGTCAATGCCCCTTGGAAGAGTGGTGGAGGTTAGAGTGGAATAAAAAGACAATACCAGTGCTTCTTGGAAGAGCTGTGGAGTTCAGAGTAGTTTAAATTGATGGTTTTAATGCCCCTTGGAAGAGACGTGGAGGTCACAGTGGATTAAAAAGACAATATCAATGCCCCTTGGAAAAGTGGTGGAGGTCGCAGTGGATTAAAAAGACAATATCAATGACCCTTGGAAGAGTGGTGGAGGTCGCAGTGGAATAAAAAGACAATATCAATGCTCCGTGGAAGAGACGTGGATGTCACAGTAGCTTCACAAGACGGTTTTAATGCCCCTTGGAAGAGTGTTGGAGATCGCAGTTGATTAAAAAGACAATATCAATGCCCCTTGGAAGAGTGGTGGATGATACAGTCGAAAAAAAAGACAATATCAATGCCCTTTGCAAGAGCTGTGGAGTTCAGAGTGGTTTAAATTGACGGATTTAATGCCCCTTGGAAGGGACGTGGAGGTGACAGTAGCTTAACAAGACGGTTTTAATGCCCCTTTGAAGAGTGGTGTAGGTCGCAGTGGATTAAAAAGACAATATGAATGCCCCTTGGAAGAGTGGTGGAGGTTGCAGTGGAATAAAAAGACAATATCAATGCCCCTTGGAAGAGTGGTGGAGGTTACAGTTGAATAAAAAGACAATATCAATGACCCTTGGAAGAGTGATGGAGGTTACAGTGGAATAAAAAGACAATATCAATGCCCCGTGGAAGAGATGTGGAGGTCACAATAGCTTAACAAGACGGTTTTAATGCCCCTTGGAAGAGTGGTGGAGGTCGGAGTGGAATAAAAAGACATTATCAATGCCCCTTGGAAGAGTGGTGGAGGTCGCAGTGGAATAAAAAGACAATATCAATGCCCCTTGAACGAGTGGTGGAGGTTACAGAGGAATAAAAAGACAACTTCAATGCCCTGTGGAAGAGACGTGGAGGTCACAGTAGCTTAACAAGACGGTTTTAATGCCTCTTGGAGGACTGGTGGAGGTTACAGTGGAATAAAAAGACAATATCAATGCCCCCTGGAAGAGTGGTGGAGGTTACAGAGGAATAAGAATACAATAATAATGCCCCTTGGAAGAGCTGTGGAGTTCAGAGTGGTATAACCAGACGATTTTAACGCTCCTTGGAAGAGACATGGAGGTAACAGTAACTTAAAAAGACGGTTTTAATGCCCCTTGGAAGAGTGGTGAAGGTCGCAGTGGAATGAAAAAACAACATCAATGCCCCTTGGAAGATTGGTGGAGGTTACAATGAAATAAAAAGACAATATCAGTGCCTCGTGGAAGAGATGTGGAGGTCACTGTAGCTTAACAATATGGTTTTAATGCCCCTTGGAAGAGTGGTGGAGGTCGCAGTGGAATAAAAAGACAATGTCAATGCCCCTTGGAAGAGTGGTGGAGGTTAGAGTGGAATAAAAAGACAATACAAATGCCCCTTGGAAGAGCTGTGGAGTTCAGAGTGGTTTAACCAGATGGTTTTAATGCCCCTTGGAAGAGAAGTCGACGTCACAGTAGCATAACAAGACGGTTTAAATGCCCCTTGGAAGAGTGGTGGAGTTCGTAGTGGAATAAAAAGACAATATCAATGCCCCTTAGAAGAGTGGTGGAGGTCGCAGTGGAATAAAAAGACAATGTCAATGCCCCTTGGAAGAGTGGTGGAGGTTAGAGTGGTATAAAAAGACAATACAAATGCCCCTTGGAAGAGCTGTGGAGTTCAGAGTGGTTTAACCAGATGGTTTTAATGCCCCTTGGAAGAGAAGTCGACGTCACAGTAGCATAACAAGACGGTTTAAATGCCCCTTGGAAGAGTGGTGGAGTTCGTAGTGGAATAAAAAGACAATATCAATGCCCCTTGGAAGAGTGGTGGAGGTCGCAGTGGAATAAAAAGACAATATCAATGCCCCGTGGAAGGGACGTGGAGGTCACAGTAGCTTAACAAGACGGTTTAAATGCACCTCGGAAGAGTGGCGGAGGTTGCAGGGGATTAAACAGACAATAACAATGCCCATTGGAAGAGTGGTGGAGGTCGCAGTGGAATAAAAAGATAAAATCAATGCCCCTTGGAAGAGTGGTGGAGGTTACAGTGGAATAAAAAGACAATATCAATGCCCCTTGGAACAGCTGTGGAGTTCAGAGTGGTTTAACCAGATGATTTTAATGCCCCTTGGAAGAGACGTGGAGGTCACAGTAGCTTAACAAGACTGTTTTAATGCCCCTTGGAAGAGTGGTGTAGGTAGCAGTGAATTAAAAAGACATTATCAATGCCCCTTAGAAGAGAGATGGAAGTCGCAGTGGAATAAAAAGAAAATGTCAATGCCCCTTGGAAGAGTGGTGGAGGTTACAGTGGAATAAAAACATTACCAGTGCTCCTTGGAAGAGCTGTGGAGTTCAGAGTGGTTTAAATTGACGGTTTTAATGCCCCTTTGAAGAGACGTGGGGCTCACAGAGGATTAAAAAGACAATATCAATGCCCCTTGGAAGACTGGTGGAGGTCGAAGTGGAATAAAAAGACAATATCAATGCCCACTGGAAGGGACGTGGAGGTCACAGTAGCTTCACAAGACGGTTTTAATGACCCCTTGGAAGAGAGGTGGAGGTCGCAGTTGATTAAAAAGACAATATCAATGCCCCTTGCAAGAGTGGTGGAGGTCGCAGTGGCATAAACAAACAATATCAATGTCGCTTGGAAGAGTGGTGGATGTTACAGTCGAATAAAAAGACAATATCAATGCCTCTTGTAAGAGCTGTGGAGTTCAGAGTGTTTAACCAGACGGTTTTAATGCCCCTAGGAAGAGACGAGGAGGTCACAGTAGCTTAACAAGACTGTTTTAATGCCCCTTGCAAGAGTGGTGGAGATCGTTGTGGATTTAAAAGACAATATCAATGCCCATTAGAAAAGTGGTGGAGGTCGCAGTGGAATAAAAAGACAATATCAATGCCCCTTGGAAGATTGGTGGAGGTTACAGTGTAATAAAAAGACAATATCAATGCCCCTTGGAAGAGTGGTGGAGGTTACAGTGGAATAAAAAGACAATATCAATGCCTTGTGTAAGAAACTTGGAGGTCACAGTAGCTTAACAAGACGGTTTTAATGCCCCTTGGAAGAGTGGTGGACGTCACAGAGGAATAAAAAGACAATATCAATGCACTTGGAAGAGTGCAGAAGGATAAAAAGGAATAAAAAGACATTGTAAATGCCCCTTGGAAGAGCTGTGGAGCTCAGAGCGGTTTAACCAGACATTTTTTTTGCCCCTTGGAAGAGGCTTTGAGGTCACAGTAGCTTAACAAGATGGTTTTAATGCCCCTTGGAAGAGTGATGGAGGTCGCAATGGAATAAAAAGACAAAAACAATGCCCCGTGGAAAGGACGTGGAGGTCACAGTAGCATAACAAGACGGTTTTAATGCCCCTTGGAAGATTGGTGTAGGTCGCAGTGGATAAAAAAGACAATATCAAAGCCCCTTGGAAGAGTGGTGGAGGTCGCAGTGGAAAACACAGACAATATCAATGCCCCTTGGAAGAGTTGTGGAGGTTACAGTCGAATAAAAAGACAATATCAATGCCTCTTGGAAGAGCTGTGGAGTACAGAGTGGCTGAACCAGACGGTTTAATGCCCCTTGGAAGAGACGTGGAGGTCACAGTAGCTTATCAAGACTGTTTTAATGCCCCTTGGAAGAGTGGTGGAGGTCGCAGTGGATTAAAAAGACAATATCAATGCCCCTTAGAAGAGTGGTCGAGGTCACAGTGGAATAAAAAGACAATATCAATTCCCCTTGGAAAAGATGTGGAGGTCGCAGTGGAATAAATAGACAATATCAATGCCTCGTGGAAGAGACTTGGAGGTCACAGTAGCTTAACAAGATGGTTTTAATGCCCCTTAGAAGAGAGGTGGAGGTTGCAGTGGAATAAAAAGACAATATCAATGCCCCTTGGAAGAGTGGTGGATGTTACAGTGGAATAAAAAGACAATATCAATGATCCTTGGAAGAGTGGTGGAGGTCGCAGTGGAATAAAAAGACAATATTAATGCCCCTTGGAAGAGTGTTGGAGGTCGCAGAAAAATAAAAAGACAATATCAATGCCCCTTGGAAGAGTGGTGGAGGTTACAGTGGCATAAAAAGACTATATCAGTGCCCCTTGGAAGAGCTGTGGAGTTCACACTGGTTTAACGAGAAGGTTTTAAGGCACCGTGGAATAGACGTGGAGGTCACAGTAGCTAAACAAGACGGTTTTAATGCTTCTTGGAAGACTGATGGAGGTCGCAGTGGTTTAAAAAGACAAAATCAATGTCCCTTGGAAGAGTATTGGAGGTTACAGTGGAATAAAAAGACAATGTCAATGCCTCTTGCAAGAGCTGTGGAGTTCAGAGTGGTTTAAATTGACGATTTTAACGCCCCTTGGAAAAGACGTGGAGGTCACAGTAGCTTAACAAGACGGTTTTAATGCCCCTTGGAAAAGTGGTGGAGGTTACAGTCGAATAAAAATACAATATCAATGCCTCTTGGAAGAGCTGTGGAGTTCAGAGTGGTTTAACGAGACGGTTTTAATGCCCCTTGGAAGAGACGTGGAGGTCACAGTAGCTTAGCAAAACTGTTTTAATGCCCCTTGGAAGAGTGGTGGAGGTCGCAGTGGATTAAAAAGACAATATCAATGCCCCTTAGAAGAGTGGTGGAGGTCGCAGTGGAATAAAAAGACAATATCAATTCCACTTGGAAGAGATGTGGAGGTCACAGTGGAACAAAAAGACAATATCAGTGCCCCGTGGAAGAGACTTGGAGGTCACAGTAGCTTAACAAGATTGTTTTAATGCCCCTTGGAAGAAAGGTGGAGGTCGCAGTGGAATAAAAAGACAATATCAATGCCCCTTGGAAGAGTGGTGGAGGTTACAGTGGAATGAAAAGACAATATCAATGACCCTTGGAAGAGTGGTGGAGGTCGCAGTGGAATAAAAAGACAATATTAATGCTCCTTGGAAGAGTGGTGGAGGTCGCAGTAAAATAAAAAGACAATATCAATACCCCTTGGAAGAGTGGTGGAGGTTACAGTGGAATAAAAAGACAATGTCATTGCCCCTTGGAAGAGCTGTGGAGTTTACAGTGGTTTAACCAGAAGGTTTTAAGGCACCGTGGAATAGACGTGGAGGTCACAGTAGCTAAACAACACGGTTTTAATGCTTCTTGGAAGAGAGATGGAGGTCGCAGTGGATTAAAAAGACAAAATCATTGCCCCTTGGAAGAGTGGTGGAGGATACAGTGGAATAAAAAGACAATATCAATGCCTCTTGCAAGAGCTGTGGAGTTCAGAGTGGTTTAAATTGACGGTTTTAATGCCCCTTGGAAGAGACATGGAGGTCAAAGTAGCTTAACAAGATGGTTTTAATGCCCCTTGGAAGAGTGGTGGAGGTCGCAGTGGATTAAAAAGACATTATCGATGCACCTTGGAAGAGTGGTGGAGGTCGCAGTGAAATAAAAAGAAAATATCAATGTCCCTTAAAAGAGTGTTGGAGGTTAGAGTGGAATAAAAAGACAATACCAATGCCCCTTGGAAGGGCTGTGGAGTTCAGAGTGGTTTAAGGAGATGGTTTTATTGCCCCTTGGAAGAGACGTGGAGGTCATAGTATATTAACAAGACGGTTTTAATGCCCCTTGGAAAAGTGGTGGAGGTCACAGTGGATTAAAAAGACAATATCAATGCCCCGTGGAAGACACGTGGAGGTCTCAGTAGCTTAAAAGGACAGTTTTAATGTCCCGAGGAAGAGTGGTAGAGGTCACAGTGGAATAAAAAGACAATATCAATGCCCCTTGAAAGAGTGATGGAGGTTACTGTGAAATAAAAAGACAATATCAATGCCTCTTGAAAGAGCTATGGAGTTCAGAGTGGTTTAACCAGATGGTTTTAATGCCCCTTGGAAGAGTGGTGGATGTCGCAGTGCATTAAAAAGACAATATCAATACCCCTTGGAACAATGGTGGAGGTTACTGTGGAATAAAAAGACAATATCAATGCCCCTTGGAAGAGCTGTGGAGTTCAGAGTGGTTTAACCAGACGGTTTTAATGCCCCTTGGAAGAGATGTGGAGGTCACAGTAGCTTAACAAGACTGTTTTAATGCCTCTTGGAAGAGTGGTGGAGGTCGCAGTGGTTTAAGAAGACAATATCAATGCCCCTTAGAAGAGAGGTGGAAGTCGCAGTGGAATAAAAAGACAATATCAATACCCCTTGGAAGAGTGGTGGAGGATACAATGGAATAAAAAGACAATATCAATGCCCCGTGGAATAGACATGGACGTTACAGTAGCTAAACAAGATGTTTTTAATGCACCTTGGCAGAGTGGTGGAAGTCGTAGTGGAATAAAAAGACAATATCAATGCCTCTTGCAAGAGCTCTGGAGTTCAGAGTGGTTTAAATTGACGGTTTTAATGCACCTTGGAAGAACCGTGGAGGACACAGTAGCTTAGCAATACGGTTTTAATGTCCCTTGGAAGTGTGGTGGAGGTCGCAGTGGATTAAAAAGACAATATCAATGCCACTTGGAAGAGTGGTGAAGGTCCCAGGTGAATAAAAAGACAATATCAATGCCGCGTGAAAGAGTGCTGGAGGTTACATTGGACTAAAAAGACAATATCCATGCCCCTTGCAAGATCTGTGGACTTCAGAGTGGTTTAAATTGACTATTTTAATGCCCCATGGAATTGACGTGGAGGTCAAACTAGCTTAACAACACGGTTTTAATGGCCCTTGGAAGAGTGGTGGAGGTCGCAGTTAATTAAAAAGACAATATAAATGCCCCTTAGAAGAGTGGTGGAGGTCGCAGTGGAATAAAAAGACAATATCAATGCCCCTTGGAAGAGTAGTGGAGGTCGCAGTGGAATAAAAAAACAATATCAATGCCCCTTGGAAGAGTAGTGGAGATCGCAGTGGAATAAAAAAACAATATCAATGCCCGTTGGAATAGTGGTGGAAGTAACAGTGGATTTAAAAGACAATATCAATGCCCCTTGGAAGAGCAGTGGAGTTCAGAGTAGTTAAACCAGAAGGTTTTAATGCCCATTGGAAGTGAGGTGGAGGTCACAGAAGCTTAAAAAGACGGTTTTAAAAGTGGTGGAGGATACAGTGGAATAAAAAGACAATATCAATGCCCCGTGGAATAGACATGGACGTTACAGTAGCTAAACAAGATGTTTTTAATGCACCTTGGCAGAGTGGTGGAAGTCGTAGTGGAATAAAAAGACAATATCAATGCCTCTTGCAAGAGCTCTGGAGTTCAGAGAGGTTTAAATTGACGGTTTTAATGCACCTTGGAAGAACCGTGGACGACACAGTAGCTTAGCAATACGGTTTTAATGTCCCTTGGAAGTGTGGTGGAGGTCGCAGTGGATTAAAAAGACAATATCAATGCCACTTGGAAGAGTGGTGAAGGTCCCAGTGGAATAAAAACACAATATCAATGCCCCTTGGAAGAGTGCTGGAGGTTTCAGTGGAATAAAAAACAATATCAAAGCCCCTTGCAAGTACTGTGGAGTTGAGAGTGGTTTAAATTGAAGGTTTTAATGCCCCTTGGAAGAGACGTGGAGGTCACAGCAGATTAACAAGACTGTTTTAATGCCCCTTGGAAGAGTGGTGGAGGTCGAAGTTGATTAAAAAGACAATGTCAATGCTCCTTTAAGGAGTGGTTGAAGTCTCAGTGGAATAAAAAGACAATTTCAATGCACCTTGGAAGAGTGTTGGAGGTTCCAGTGGAATAAAAAGACAATATCAATGCCCTGTGGAAGAGACATGGAGGTCACAGTAGCTTAACAAGACAGTTTTAATGCCCCTTGTAAGAGTGGTGGAGGTCGCAGTGGAATAAAAAGACAATATCAATGCCCCTTGGAAGAGTGGTGGAGGATACAGTGGAATAAAAAGACAATATCAATGCCCCTTGGAAGATCTGTGGAGTTCAGATTGGTTTAACCATACGGTTTTAATGCCCCTTGGAAGAGACGTGGAGGTCACAGTAGCTTAACAAGACGTTTTTAATGCCACATGGAAGAGTGTTGGAGGTTGCAGTGGATTAAAAAGACAATATCAATGCCCCGAGGAAGAGTGGTCGAGGTCGCAGTGGAATAAAAAGACAAAATCAATGGCCCATGGAAAAGATGTGGAGGTCACAGTAGCTTAACAAGATAGTTTTAATGCCCTTTATAAGAGTGGTGGAGGTCGCAGTGAATTAAGACAATATCAATGCCCTTTGGAAGAGTGGTGGAGGTCACAGTGGAATAAAAATACAATATCAATGCCTCTTGGTAGAGTGGTGGAGGTTACAGTGGAATTTAAAGGCAATATCAATGCCCCTTGGAAGAGATGTGGAGATCACTGTAGCTTAACAAGACAGTTTAAATGCCCCTTGGAAGAATGGTGGAGGTCGCAGTGGAATAAAAAGACAATACCAATGCCCCTTGAAAGAGCTGTGGAGTTCAGAGTGGTTTAACCAGATGGTTTTAATGTCCATTGGAAGTGACGTGGATGTCGCAGTAGCTTAAAAAGACGTTTTTAATGTCCCTTGGAAAAGTGGTGGAGGTCGCAGTGGATTAATAAAACAATATCAATGCACCTTGGAAGAGTGGTGGAGGTGGCAGTGGAATAAAAAGACAATATCAATGCCCCTTGGAAGAATGATGGAGGTCGCAGTGGAATAAAAAGACAATGTCAATGCCCCTTGGAAGAGTGCTGGAGGTTAGATTGGAATAAAAAGACAATACCAATGCCCCTAGGAAGAGCTGTGGAGTTCAGAGAGGTTTAACCAGATAGTTGTATTGCCCCTTGTAAGAGACGTTGAGGTCACAGTAGAATAAGAAGATGGTTTTAATGCCCCTTGGAAAAGTGGTGGAGGTCACAGTGGATTAAAAAGACAATATCAATGCCCCATGGAAGACATTTGGAGGTCACAGTAGCTTAACAAGACAGTTTTAATGCCCCTTGGAAGAGTGGTGGAGGTCGCAGTGGAATAAAAAGACAATATCAATGCCCATTGAAAGAGTGGTTGAGGTTACAGTGAAATAAAAAGACATTATCAATGCCTCTTGAAAGAGCTATGGAGTTCAGAGTGGTTTAACCAGATGGTTTTAATGCCCCTATAAAGAGTGGTGGAGGTAGCAGTGCATTAAAAAGACAATATCAATACCCCTTGGAAGAATGGTGGAGGTTACAGTGGAATAAAAAGGCAATATCAATGCCCCTTGGAAGAGCTGTGGAGTTCAGAGTCGTTTAACCAGACGGTTTTAATGCCCCTTGGAAGAGATGTGGAGGTCACAGTAGCTTAACAAGACTGTTTTAATGCCTATTGGAAGAGTGGTGGAGGTTGCAGTGGATTAAAAAGACAATATCAATGCCCCTTAGAAGTGAGGTGGAAGTCGCAGTGGATTAAAAAGACAATATAAATACCCCTTGGAATAGTGGTGGAGGATACAGTGGAATAAAAAGACAATATCAATGTCCCGTGGAATAGACATGGACGTTACAGTAGCTAAACAAGATGTTTTTAATGCACCTTGGGAGAGTGGTGGAAGTCGTAGTGGAATAAAAAGACAATATCAATGCCCCTTGAAAGAGTGCTGTAGGTTACAGTGGAGTAAAAAGACAATATCAATGCCTCTTGCAAGAGCTGTGGAGTTCAGAGTTGTTTAAATTGACGGTTTTAATGCACCTTGGAAGAGACGTGGAGGTCACAGTAGCTAACAATACGGTTTTAATGCCCCATGGTAGAGTGGTGGAGGTCGCAGTGGATTAAAAAGACAATATCAATGCCACTTGGAAGAGTGGTGAAGGTCCAAGTGGAATAAAAAGACAATATAAATACCCCTTGGAAGAGTGGTGGAGCTAAAAGTGGAATAAAAAGACAATATCAATGCCCCGTGAAAGAGACGTGTAGGTCACAGTAGCTTAACAAGACGGTTTTAATGCCCCTTGGAAGAGAGGTGGAATTTGCAGTGGAATAAAAAGACAATATCAATGCCCCTTGGAAGAGTGCTGGAGGTTACATTGGAATAAAAAGACAATATCAATGCCCTTTGCAAGAGCTGTGGAGTTCAGAGTGTTTTAAATTGACGGTTTTAATGCCCCTTGGAAGGGACGTGGAGGTGACAGAAGCTTAACAAGACGGTTTTAATGCCCCTTGGAAGAGTGGTGGAGGTCGCAGTGGATTAAAAAGACAATATGAATGAACCTTGGAAGATTGGTGGAGGTCGCAGTGGAATAAAAAGACAATATCAATGCCCCTTGGAAGAGTTGTGGAGGTTACAGTGGAATAAAAAGACAATATCAATGCACCTTGGAAGAGTGATGGAGGTTACAGTGGAATAAAAAGACAATATCAATGCCCCTTGGAACAGTGGTGGAGGTTACAGTTAAATAAAAAGACAATATCAATACCCCGTGGAAGAGATGCGGAGGTCACAATAGCTTAACAAGACGGTTTTAATGCCCCTTGGAAGAGTGGTGGAGGTCACAGTGGATTAAAAAGACAATATCAATGAGCCTTGGAAGAGTGGTGGAGATCGCAGTGAAATAAAAAGACATTATCAATGCCCCTTGGAGTAGTGGTGGAGGTCGCAGTGGAATAAAAAGACAATATCAATGCCCCTTGGAATAGTGGTGGAGGTCGCAGTGGAATAAAAAGACAATATCAATGCCCCTTGGACGAGTGATGGAGGTTTCAGTGGAATAAAAAGACAATTACAATGCCCCGTGGAAGAGACGTGGAGGTCACAGTAGCTTAAAAAGACGGTTTTAATGCCTCTTGGCGGACTGGTGGAGGTCACAGTGGAATAAAAAGACAATATCAATGCCCATTGGAAGAGTGGTGGAGGTTACAGTAGAATAAAAAGACAATATCAATGCCCCTTGGAACAGTGGTGGAGTTTACAGTTAAATAAAAAGGCAATATCAATGCCCCGTGGAAGAGATGTGGAGGTCACAATAGCTTAACAAGACGGTTTTAATGGCCCTTGGTAGAGTGGTGGAGGTCGCAGTGGATTAAAAAGACAATATCAATGAGCCTTGAAAGAATGGTGGTCGCAGTGGAATAAAAAGACAATATCAATGCCTCTTGGAAGAGTGGTGGAGGTCGCATTGGAATAAAAAGACAATATCAATGCCCCTTGGACGAGTGGTGGAGGTTACAGTGGAATAAAAAGACAATTTCAATGCCCCGAGGAAGAGACGTGGAGGTCACAGTAGCTTAACAAGATGGTTTTAATGCCTCTTGGAGGACTGGTGGAGGTCGCAGTGGAATAAAAAGACAATATCAATGCCCCTTGGAAGAGTGGTGGAGGTTACAGTGGAATAAAAAGACAATAATAATGTCCCTTGGAAGAGCTGTGGAGTTCAGAGTGGTTTAACCAGACAGTTTTAACGGTCCTTGGAAGAGACGTGGAGGTCACAGTAACTTAACAAGACGGTTTTAATGCCCCTTGGAAGAGTGGTGGGGGTCACAGTGGAATAAAAAAACAGTATCAATGCCCTTTGGAAGATTGGTGGAGGTTACAGTGGAATAAAAAGACAATATCAATGCCGCGTGGAAGAGATGTGGAGGTCACTGTATCTTAATAATATGGTTTTAATGCCCCTTGGAAGAGTGGTGGAGGTCGCAGTGGAATAAAAAGACAATGTCAATTCCACTTGGAAGAGTGGTGGAGGTTACAGTGGAATAAAAACACAATATCAATGCCCCGTGGAAGAGATGCGGAGGTCACAATAGCTTAACAAGACGGTTTTAATGCCCCTTGGAAGAGTGGTGGAGGTCGCAGTGGATTAAAAAGACAATATCAATGAGCCTTGGAAGAGTGGTGGAGATCGCAGTGAAATAAAAAGACATTATCAATGCCCCTTGGAGGAGTGGTGGAGGTCGCAGTGGAATAAAAAGACAATATCAATGCCCCTTGGAATAGTGGTGGAGGTCGCAGTGGAATAAAAAGACAATATCAATGCCCCTTGGACGAGTGGTGGAGGTTTCAGTGGAATAAAAAGACAATTACAATGCCCCGTGGAAGAGACGTGGAGGTCACAGTAGCTTAAAAAGACGGTTTTAATGCCTCTTGGCGGACTGGTGGAGGTCACAGTGGAATAAAAAGACAATATCAATGCCCATTGGAAGAGTGGTGGAGGTTACAGTAGAATAAAAAGACAATATCAATGCCCCTTGGAACAGTGGTGGAGTTTACAGTTAAATAAAAAGGCAATATCAATGCCCCGTGGAAGAGATGTGGAGGTCACAATAGCTTAACAAGACGGTTTTAATGGCCCTTGGTAGAGTGGTGGAGGTCGCAGTGGATTAAAAAGACAATATCAATGAGCCTTGAAAGAATGGTGGTCGCAGTGGAATAAAAAGACAATATCAATTCCTCTTGGAAGAGTGGTGGAGGTCGCATTGGAATAAAAAGACAATATCAATGCCCCTTGGACGAGTGGTGGAGGTTACAGTGGAATAAAAAGACAATTTCAATGCCCCGAGGAAGAGACGTGGAGGTCACAGTAGCTTAACAAGATGGTTTTAATGCCTCTTGGAGGACTGGTGGAGGTCGCAGTGGAATAAAAAGACAATATCAATGCCCCTTGGAAGAGTGGTGGAGGTTACAGTGGAATAAAAAGACAATAATAATGCCCCTTGGAAGAGCTGTGGAGTTCAGAGTGGTTTAACCAGACAGTTTTAACGGTCCTTGGAAGAGACGTGGAGGTCACAGTAACTTAACAAGACGGTTTTAATGCCCCTTGGAAGAGTGGTGGGGGTCACAGTGGAATTAAAAAACAGTATCAATGCCCTTTGGAAGATTGGTGGAGGTTACAGTGGAATAAAAAGACAATATCAATGCCGCGTGGAAGAGATGTGGAGGTCATTGTATCTTAATAATATGGTTTTAATGCCCCTTGGAAGAGTGGTGGAGGTCGCAGTGGAATAAAAAGACAATGTCAATTCCACTTGGAAGAGTGGTGGAGGTTACAGTGGAATAAAAACACAATATCAATGTCCCGTGGAATATACATGGACGTGACAGTAGCTTAACAAGACGGCTTTAATGCCCCTTGGAAGAGTGGTGGAGGTTGCAGTGGATTAAAAAGACAATATCAATGCCCATTGGAAGAGTGGTAGAGGTCTCAGTGGAATAAAAAGACAAGATCAATGCCCCTTGGAAGAGTGGTGGAGGTTACAGTGGAATAAAAAGACAATATCAATGCCCCATTGAAGAGTTGTGGAGGTCACTGTAGCTTAACAAGATTTTCTTAATGCCCCTTGGAAGAGTGGTGGAGGTCGCAGTGGAATAAATAGACAATGTCAATGCCCCTTGGAAGAGTGGCGGAGGTTAGAGTGGAATAAAAAGACAATACCAGTGCTCCTTGGAAGAGCTGTGGAGTTCAGAGTGGTTTAAATTTACGGTTTTAATGCCCATTGAAAGAGACGTGGAGGTCACAGTGGATTAAAAAGACAATATCAATGCCCCGTGGAAGAGTGGTGGATGTCGCAGTGGATTAAAAAGACAATATCAATGCCCCTTGGAAGAGTGGTGGAGGTCGCAGTGGAATAAAAAGGCAATATCAATGCCCCGTGGAAGGGACATGGAGGTCACAGTAGCTTCACAAGACGGTTTTAATGCCCCTTGGAAGAGAGGTGGAGGTCTCAGTTGATTAAAAAGACAATATCAATGCCCCTTGGAAGAGTGGTGGAGGTCGCACTGGAATAAAAAAACAATATCAATGCCGCTTGGAAGAGTGGTGGATGTTACTGTCGAATAAAAAGACAATATCAATGCCTCTTCTATGAGCTGTGGAGTTCAGAGTGTTTAACCAGACTTCCCCTTGGAAGAGACGATGAGGTCACAGTAGCTTAACGAGACTGTTTTAATGCCCCTTGGAAGAGTGGTGGAGGTCGCAGTGGAATAAAAAGACAATATCAATGCCCCTTGGAAGATTGGTGGAGGTTACAGTGGAATAAAGAGACAATATAAATGCCCCTTGGAAGAGTAGTGGAGGTTGCAGTGGAATGAAAAGACAATATCAATGCCCTGTGTAAGAAATTTGGAGGTCACAGTAGCTTAACAAGACGGTTTTAATGCCCCTTGCAAGAGTCGTGGACGTCGCAGAAGAATAAAAAGACAATATCAATGCACTTGGAAGAGTGGAAAAGGTTACAATGGAAAAAAAGACATCGTCAATGCCCCTTGGAAGAGCTGTGGAGCTCAGAGCGGTTTAACCAGACGGTTTTAATGACCCTTGGAAGAGACTTGGAGGTCACAGTAGCTTAACAAGACGGTTTTAATGCCCCTTGGAAGAGTGGTGGAGGTGGCAATGGAATAAAAAGACAGTATCAATGCCCCGAGGAAGGGACGTGGAGGTCACAGTAGCATAACACGACGGTTTTAATGCCCATTGGAAGAGTGGTGGAGGTCGCAGTGGATAAAAAAGACAATATCAAAGCTCCTTGGAAAAGTGGTGGAGGTCGCAGTGGAAAGCAGAGACAATGTGAATGCCCCTTGGAAGACTGGTGGAGGTTACAGTCGAATAAAAAGACAATATCATTGCCTCTTGGATGAGCTGTGGAGTACAGAGTGGTTTAACCAGACGGTTTAATGTCCCTTGGAAGAGACGTGGAGGTCACAGTAGCTTATCAAACCTGTTTTAATGCCCCTTGGAAAAGTGGTGGAGGTCACAGTGGATTAAAAACACAATATCAATGCCCCTTAGAAGAGTGGTGGAGGTCGCAGTGGAATAAAAAGACGATATCAATTCCCCTTGGAAGAGTGGTGGAGGTCGCAGTGGAATAAAAAGACAATATCAATGCCCCGTGGAAGGGACGTGGAGGTCACAGTAGCTTCACAAGACGGTTTTAATGCCCCTTGGAAGAGAGGTGGAGGTCGCAGTTGATTAAAAAGACAATATCAATGCCCCGTGGAAGAGTGGTGTAGGTCGCAGTGGAATAAAAAGACAATATCAATGCCGCTTGGAAGAGTGGTGGATGTTACAGTCGAATAAAAAGACAATATCAATGCCTCTTGTATGAGCTCTGGAGTTCAGAGTGTTTAACCAGACGGTTTTAATGCCCCTTGGAAGAAACGAGGAGGACACAGTAGCTTAACAAGACTGTTTTAATGCCCCTTGGAAGACTGGTGGAGGTCGAAGTGGAATAAAAAGACAATATCAATGCCCCTTGGAAGATTGGTGGATGTGACAGTGGAATAAAAAGACAATATCAATGAGCCTTGGTAGAGTGGTGGAGGTTACAGTGGAATAAAAAGACAATATCAATGCCCTGTGTAAGAAACTTGGAGGTCACAGTAGCTTAACAAGACGGTTTTAATGCCCCTTGGAAGAGTGGTGGAGGTTGCAGTGGATTAAAAAGACATTATCGATGCCCCTTGGAATAGTGGTGGAGGTCGCAGTGGAATAAATTGAAAATATCAATGCCCCTTAGAAGAGTGGTGGAGGATACAGTGGAAAAAAAGACAATATCAATGTTCCTTGCAGAGGGGTGAAGATCGCAGTGGAATAAAAAGACAATATCAATATCCCTTGGAAGAGTGGTGGAGGTCGCAGTGGAATAAAATGACAATTTCAATGCCCTTTGGAAGAGTGGTGGAGGTTACAGTTGAATAAAAAGACAATATCAATGCCTCTTGGAAGAGCTGTGGAGTTCAGAGTTGTTTAACCATGCAGTTTTAATGCCCCTTGGAAGAGACATGGAGGTCACAGAAGCTTATCAAGACTGTTTTAAAGCCCCTTGGAGGAGAGGTAGAGGTCTCAGTGGATTAAAAAGACAATATTAATGCCCCTTGGAAGAGTGGTGGAGGTTACAGTTGAATAAAAAGACCATATCAATGCCCCTTGGAAGAGTGGTGGAGGTAAAAGTGGAATAAAAAGACAATATCAATGTCCCTTGGAAGAATGGTGGAGGTTACAGTGGAATAAAAAAGACAATATCAATGCCCCTTGGAAGAGTGGTGGAGGTTCCAAATAAATAAAAAGACAATATCAATGCCCCTTGGAAGAGACGTGGAGGTCCCAGTGGAATAAAAAGACAATATTAATGACCCTTGGAAGAGTGGTGGAGGTCGCAGTAAAATAAAAAGAATATATCAATGCCCCTTGGATGAGTGGTGGAGGTTAAAGTGGAATAAAAAGACAATATCAATGCCTCTTGGAAGAGTGGTGGAGGTTACAGTGGAATAAAAAGACAATATCAATGCCCCTTGGAAGAGACGTGGACATCACAGTAGCTTAACTAGACGATTTTAATGCCCCTTGGCAGAGTGGTGGAGGTCGCAGTGGAATAAAAAGACAATAGCAATGCCCTGTGGAAGAGAAGTGGATGTCACACTAGCTTAACAAGACGGTTTTAATGCCCCTTAGAACAGTGGTGGAGGTTACAGTGGAATAAAAGACAATATCAATGCCTTTTGGAAGAGTCGCGGAGGTCGCAGTGGAATAAAAAGACAATATCAATGCCCCTTGGAAGATTGGTGGAGGTCGCAGTGGAATAACCTCACTGGTACATGCTCTGAATAACTTCTCTGCTTGCTGTGTCTGCTGTAATCTAATGCTGTGCTTTGCTGATTCACCTCTCTGTTACATGCTCTGCATAACTTCTCTGCTTGCTGAGTCTGCTGTAATTTAATGCTCTGCTTTGCTGATTCACCTCAATGGTACATGCTCTGCTTAACTTCTCTGCTTTATCTGTCCCACTCCATTCAATACCCACATATCTCTGTCCCTTCCCCACTATAGATCTTACCTGATTTTTAGAGGTGCTAAACTGCAGAGACTAGAGTCCTAGCTCTGTGTTTGATCACCCAGCCATCTCCTGGTGAGACGACCAGCTGCTAATTTAGCCATATGCAGCTCCCACAATGCCCTTCACCTGATAGTTTAATGTGCCCTATATATTTAGAAGCTCTGTAAGGGGTGCACGCGTCTTCTTGTGCAAAGTGGCTTTGGAGATAAGTGGCAGTTATTTCAGAGGCAGTTAGTCAGGGCAGGAGTCAGGTACCCAACACTTTGACCACTTACTCTCTTTTAACTATGTTTCTGTTAGCTCTCACTTTTTCCTCTATAGTCCTCCACTTTGTAGTAACCCCTCAAATCCCTACACCTAGTAAGAAACTCTTCATCTCTCCCTCCATCCTTCCCATTCATCTCACCTCCTCCTCCAAATTATTCCTAAACATTCAATCCTGGATCTCCAAACACAGACAGCCACCTCATGCTCTCTCTTGCTCCCACCTGCTAACACTTTCTCTGCTCCTCCTCACTGCTGGAGATATCTCTCCAAATCCTGGTCCTCCTCGCCATATCCCCACAGTTACTTCTTCCTCCTATCCACGACCTTCTACAAACTGTCGCAACCCTACTAAACTCATACCCATCCAACCAATACCCACTCTCTTAGTTGCTCTAACAGGAGCTCTATGGAACGCTCTCTCTGTCTGCAACAACTTTCCTTCGATCCTACGATCTTTTCATTACAAACAAACTTTCGTTCCTTGCCATCACTGAAACCTGGCTCACCCCCTCTGACACAGCCTCCCCAGCTGCACTTTCATATGGCGGATTCCACCTTTCCCACACACACCGCCCCAATGGCAAACATGGCAGAGGCGTAGGTTTTCTCCTATCAGAACACAGCGCTTTCACCGAAATCCCACTGCCACCCTCCGTTACACTCCCCTCTTTTGAGGTGCACTGTGTGCACATCTATTCACCCTCCAACCTCCAACTGGCCGTCGTTTACCGACCCCCAGGGCAAACCACCACCTTCTTAGACCACTTCACCACCTGGCTGCTTCACTTCCTCTCCACTGACATCCCCACTATCATAATGGGTGACTTCAACATCCCCATTAACACTTCCCACTCGTCTGTCTCTAAGTTCCTATCTCTCACTTCCTCCTTCGGACTCACTCAATGGTCTTCCACACCCACCCACAAAGATGGCCACACACTGGACCTCATCTTCACCCGCCTCTGTTCCCTATATAACCTCTCTAACTCACCTCTCCCTCTCTCTGATCACAGCCTACTTACATTCTCTTCTCTTTCCTCCCCGGGCAGCAATCCCCACTCCACAAACTTGCATACCCTCGCAGAAATCTCAAACACCTTGACTTACACTCACTCTCTGAATCCCTCCTCCCTCTTACAGACATAAATTCCTTACACGATGCAGATGTTGCTGCTGCTTCATATAACACCACAATAGCTGCAGCTCTAGACTCGATCGCCCCTCTCACACACACCACATCTCGCACATTCAACAGGCAACCCTGGCACACTAAACTTACTAAAGAACTGCACCGGGCCTCCAGGGTTGCGGAGCGGAGATGGAAAAGGTCTCACTCCATCGAGCACTTCATCGCATTCAAGCAATCCCTCACTAATTTCAAGTCCGCACTCACTACAGCAAAACAAACCTACTTCTGATCTCTCATATCCTCCCTATCTCACAACCCTAAACAGCTATTTAACACTTTCAACTCTCTCCTTTGTCCCCCAGCACCTCCTCCCTCTTCTCTCATCTCAGCCGACGACTTTGCCTCATTCTTCAAACAGAAGATTGACACCATCAGACAAAACTTTTGCCTAAAGTCCACACAACCCCTCCTCATATCTATTCAACCCTCCTCCTCCAAACCCCACTTCTCCACCATTACAGAAGGTCAAGTCTCCTCTTTCCTCTCCAAATCACACCTCACCACCGGCGAACTTGACCCAATCCCATCCCACCTCATCACTAACCTTACCACAGTCTTCATCCCAACCCTAACCCACCTCTTCAATCTGTCACTAACAACTGGTGTCCTCCCCTCATGTTTCAAACATGCAGCAATCACACCCATCCTCAAAAAGCCCTCCCTTGACCCTTCCTCTCTGACTAGCTACCGCCCCATATCACTCCTCTCCTTTGCCTCAAAACTACTAGAACAACATGTCCACCTTGAACTGTCCTCCCACCTCTCCTCCTGCTCCCTCTTCGACCGCCTGCAATCTGGCTTCCGACCGCATCACTCGACTGAAACTGCCCTGACCAAAGTCACCAACGACCTACTAAATGCCAAATCCAAGCGACCCTACTCCATCCTCCTCAATCTGGACCTGTCATCTGCCTTTGACACAGTGGACCATTCCCTCTTACTCCAGATTCTCTCATCTCTTGGCATCACGGACTTGGCTCTATCTTGGATCTCATCATACTTAACAGACAGGACATTCAGTGTCTCCCACTCACGCACCACCTCCTCATCTCGCCCCCTATCTGTCGGTGTCCCCCAAGGTTCAGTTCTAGGACCTCTGCTCTTCTCCATCTACAACTTTGGCCTGGGACTGCTCATAGAGTCTCACGGTTTTCAGTATCACCTCTATGCTGACGACACACAGATCTACCTCTCTGGACCCGATATCTCCTCCCTACTAACCAAAATCCCACAATGTCTGTCGGCCATGTCATCTTTCTTCTCTGACAGATTTCTAAAACTCAACATGGATAAAACAGAGTTCATCATCTTTCCACCCTCTCATTCACATCCCCATCTGACCTAGCCATCAACGTCAATGGCTGTTCACTCTCCCCAGTCCCAAAAGATCGCTGCCTTGGAGTAACCCTGGACTCTGATCTCTCCTTCAAGCCACATATCCAAACCTTTTCCACTTCCTGCCGACTCCAACTCCAAAACATCTCCCGGATCCGTGCATTCCTCAGCAAAGACTTTGCAAAAACACTAGTGCATGCCCTCATCATATCCCGCCTCGACTACTGCAGCCTCCTGCTCCGTGGCCTCCCTTACAACACTCTTGCGCTTCTCCAATCTATCCTAAACTCTGCTGCTCGACTAATTCACCTGTCCCCCCGCTATTCCACGGCCTCTCCTCTCTGTCAATCTCTTCACTGGATCCCCATTGCCCAGAGAATTCAGTTCAAAACTCTAACCATGGCATACAAAGCCATCCACCAACTGTCTCCCCCATACATCTGTGACCTAGTCTACTGGTACTTACCTGCACGCAACCTCCGATCCTCACAAGATCTCCTTCTCTATTCCCCTCTTATCTCCTCCTCCCACAATCGTATACAAGATTTCTCCCGTGCATCCCCCCTACTCTGGAACTCTCTACCCCAACACATCAGACTCTCGCCGACCGTGGAAACCTTCAAAAGAAACCTGAAGACCCACCTCTTCCGACAAGTCTACAACCTGCAGTAACCACCGCTGCACGACCAGCTCTACCCTCACCTAATGTATCCTCACCCATCCCTTCTAGAATGTGAGCCCTCGCGGGCAGGGTCCTCTCTCCTCCTGTACCAGTCACTGACTCATTTTCTTAAGATTATGTAAATGCTTTTGTTATGTATATCCCTATCACATGTAAAGCGCCATGGAATAAATGGCGCTATAATAATAAATAATTATAATAATAATAATAACAAAAAGACAATATCAATTCCCCTAAGAAAAGTGGTGGAGGTTACAGGGAATAAAAAGACAATATCAATGCCCCTTTGATGAGCTGTGGAATTCAGAGTGATTTAACCAGACGGTTTTAATGCCTCTTGGAAGAGACATGGAGGTCATAGTAACCTAATAAGATGTTTTTAATGCCTCTTGGAAGAGTGGTGGAGGTCGCAGCGGAATAAAAAGACAATATCAATGCCCCTTGAAAGAGTGGTGGAGGTTACAGCGAAATAAAAAGACAATATCAATGCCTCTTTAAAGAGCTATGGAGTTCAGAGTGGTTTAACAAGATGGTTTTAATACCCCTTGGAAGAGTGGTCGAGGTCGCAGTGCATTAAAAGACAATATCAATAACCCTTGGAAGAATGGTGGAGGTTACAGTGGAATAAAAAGACAATATCAACGCCCAGTGGAATTGACGTGGATGTCAAAGTAGGTTAACAAGACGGTTTTAATGCCCCTTTGAAGAGTTGTGGAGGTCGCAGTTGAATAAGAAGACAATATAAATTCCCCTTGGAAGAGTGGTGGAGGTCGTAGTGGAAAAAAAGACAATATCAATGCCCCTTGGAAGAGTAGTGGAGGTCGCAGTGGAATAAAAAGACAATATCAATTCCCCGTAGTAGAGACGTGGAGGTCATACTAGCTTAATAAGATGTTTTTAATGCCTCTTGGAAGAGTGGTGGAGGTCGCAGTGGTTTAAAAAGACAATATCACTGCCCCTCAGAAGAGTGGTGGAGGTAACATTGGAATAAAAAGACAATAGCAATGCCCCGTGGAATAGTCATGGAGGTTACAGCAGCTGAACAAGACAGTTTTAATGCCCCTTGGCAGAGTGGTGGAGGTTAGACAGGAATAAAAAGACAATACCAATGCCCTTTGGAAGAGCTGTGGAGTTCAGAGTGGTTTAACCAGACGGTTTTAATGCCCATTGGAAGTGAAGTGGAGGTCACAGTAGCTTAAAAATATGTTTTTAATGACCCTTGGAAAAGTGGCGGAGGTCGCAGTGGATTAAAAAGACAATATCAATGCCCCTTGGAAGAGTGGTGGAGGTGGCAGTGGAATAAAAAGACAATATCAATGACCCTTGGAAGAATGATGGAGGTTGGAGTGAAATAAAAAGACAATTTCAATGCCCCTTGGAAGAGTGGTGGAGGTTAGAGTGGAATAAAAAGACAATGCCAATGCCCCTTGGACGAGCTGTGGAGTTCAGAGTAGTTTAACCAGATGGTTTTATTGCCCCTTGGAAGAGACGAAAAGGTCACTGTAGATTAACAAGACAACTTTAATGCCCCTTGGAAAAGTGGTGGAGGTCAGAGTGGATTAAAAAGACAATATCAATGCCCCGTGGAAGACACGTGAGGTCACAATAGCTTAACAAGACAGTTTTAATGCCCCTTGGCAGAGTGGCGGAGGTCGTAGTGCATTAAAAAGACAATATCAATACCCCTTGGAAGAATGGTGGAGGTTACAGTGGAATACAAAGACAATATCAATGCCCCTTGGAAGAGCTGTGGAGTTCAGACTGGTTGAACCAGACGGTTTTAATGAACCTTGGAAGAGATGTGGAGGTCACAGTAGCTTAACAAGACTGTTTTAATGCCTCTTGGAAGAGTGGTGGAGGTCGCAGTGGATTAAAAAGACAATATCAATGCCCCTTAGAAGAGAGGTGGAAGTCCCAGTGTAATAAAAAGACAATATCAATACCCCTTGGAAGAGTGGTGGAGGATACAGTGGAATAAAAAGACAATATCAATGCCCCGTGGAATAGACATGGATGTTACAGTAGTTAAACAAGATGTTTTTAATGCACCTTGGGAGAGTGGTGGAAGTCGTAGTGGAATAAAAAGACAATATCAATGCCTCTTGAAAGAGTGCTGTAGGTTACAGTGGAGTAAAAAGACAATATCAATGACTCTTGCAAGAGCTGTGGAGTTCAGAGTGGTTTAAATTGACAGTTTTAATGCACCTTGGAAGAGACGTGGAGGTCACAGTAGCTTAACAATAAAGTTTTAATGCCCCTTGGAAGAGTGGTGGAGGTCACAGTGCATTAAAAAAACAATATCAATGCCACTTGGAAGCGTGGTGAAGGTCCCAATGGAATAAAAATACAATATCAATGCCCCTTGGAAGAGTGGTGGAGGTTACAGTTGAATAAAAAGACAATATCAATGCCCCGTGAAAAAGACAGTTTTAATGCCCCTTGGAAGAGAGGTGGAAGTTGCACTGGAATAAAAAGACAATATCAATGCCCCTGGAAGAGTGCTGGAGGTTACATTGGAATAAAAAGACAATATCAATGCCCCTTGCAAGAGCTGTGGAGTTCAGAGTGTTTTAAATTGACGGTTTTAATGCCCATTGGAAAGGACGTGGAGGTGACAGTAGCTTAACAAGATGGTTTTAATGCCCCTTGGAAGAGTGATGGAGGTCGCCTTGGATTAAAAAGACAATACGAATGCCCCTTGGAAGAGTGGTGGAGGTCGCAGTGGAATAAAAAGACAATATGAATGCCCCTTGGAAGAGTGGTGGAGGTCGCAGTGGAATAAAAATACAATATCAATGCCCCTTGGAAGAGTGGTGGAGGTTACAGTTGAATAAAAAGACAATATCAATGCCTCTTGGAAGAGTGATGGAGGTTACAGTGGAATAAAAAGACAATATCAATGCTCCTTGCAATAGCTGTGGAGTTCAGAGTGGTTTAAATTGACGGTTTTAATGCCCCTGGGAATGGATGTGGAGATGACAGTAGCTTAACAAGATGGTTTTAATGCCACTTGGAAGAGTGGTGGAGGTCGCAGTGGAATAAAAAGATAATATCAATGCCCCTTGGAAGAGTGGTGGAGGTTACAGTTGAATAAAAAGACAATGTCAATGCCCCTTGGAAGGGTGATGGAGGTTACAGTGGAATAAAAAGACAATATCAATGCCCCTTGGAACAGTGGTGAAGGTTACAGTTAAATAAAAAGACAATACCAATGCACCGTGGAAGAGATGTGGATGTCACAATAGCTTAACAAGACTGTTTTAATGCCCCTTGGAAGAGTGGTGGAGGTCGCAGTTGATTAAAAAAACAATATCAATGAGCCTTGGAAGAGTGGTGGAGGTTGCAGTGGAATAAAAAGACATTATAAATGCCCATTGGAAGAGTGGTCGAGGTCGCAGTGGAATAAAAAGACAATATCAATGCCCCTTGGACAAGTGGTGGAGGTTACAGTGGAATAAAAAGACAATTTCAATGCCCCGTGGAAGAGACGTGGAGGTCACATTAGCGTAACAAGACGGTTTTAATGCCTCTTGGAGGACTGGTGGTGGTTGCAGAGGAATAAAAAGTCAATATCAATGCCCCTTGGAAGAGTGGTGGAGGTTACTGTGGAATAAAAAGACAATAATAATGCCCCTTGGAAGAGCTGTGGAGTTCAGAGTGGTATAACCAGACGGTTTTAACGCTCTTTGGAAGAGACGTGGAGGTCACAGTAACTTAACAAGACTGTTTTAATGCCCCTTGGAAGAGTGGTGGAGGTCGCAGTGGAATATAAAAACAATATCAATGACCCTTGGAAGAGTGGTGGAGTTCGCAGTGGAATAAAAAGACAATATCAATGACCCTTGGAAGAGTGGTGGAGGTCGTAGTGGAATAAAAAGACAATATCAATGCCCCGTGGAAGGGACGTGGAGGTCACAGTAGCTTAACAAGATGGTTTTACTGCCCCTTGGAAGAGAGATGAAGGTCGCAGGTGATTAAAAAGACAATATCGATGCCCCTTGGAAGAGTGGTGGAGGTCGCAGTGGAATAAAAAGACAATATCAATGCCGCTTGGAAGTGTGGTGGATGTTAAAGTCGAATAAAAAGACAATATCAATGCCTCTTGTAAGAGCTGTGGAGTTCAGAGTGTTTAACCAGACGGTTATAATGCCCCTTGATAGAGACGAGGAGGTCACAGTAGCTTAACAAGACTGTTTTAATGCCCCTTGGAAGAGTGGTGAAGATCGTTGGGGATTTAAAAGACAACATCAATGCCCCTTAGAAGAGTGGCGGAGGTCGCAGTGGAATAAAAAGACAATATCAATGCCCCTTGGAAGTTTGGTGGAGGTAACAGTGGAATAAAAAGACAATATCAATGCCCCTTGGAGAAGTGGTGGAGTTTACATTGGAATAAAAAGACAATATCAATGCCCTGTGTAAGAAACTTGGAGGTCACAGTAGCTTAAAAAGACTGTTTTAATGACCCCTTGGAAGAGTCGTGGACGTCGCAGAGGAATAAAAAGACAATATCAATGCACTTGGAAGAGTGCAGAAGGTTACAATGGAATAAAAAGACATTGTCAATGCCCTTGGAAGAGCTGTGGAGCTCAGAGCGGTTTAACCAGATGGTTTTAATGCCCCTTGGAAGAGACTTGGAGGTCACAGTGGCTTAACAAGACGGTTTTAATGCCCCTTGGATGAGTGGTGGAGGACGCACTGGAATAAAAAGACAATATCAATGCCCCGTGGAAGCGACGTAGAGGTCACAGTAGCATAACAAGACGGTTTTAATGCCCATTGGAAGAGTTATGGAGGTCGCAGTGGATAAAAAAGGCAATATCAAAGCCCCTTGGAAGAGTGCTGGAGGTCGCAGTGGAAAACAGAGACAATATCAATGCCTCTTGGAAGAGCTGTGGAGTACAGAGTGGTTAAACCAGACAGATTAATGCCCTGTGGAAGAGACGTGGAGGGCACAGTAGCTTATCAAGACTGTTTTAATGCCCCTTGGAACAGTGGTGGAGGTCGCAGTGGATTAAAAAGACAATATCAATGCCCCTTAGAAGAGTGGTGGAGGTTGCACTGGAATAAAAAGACAATACCAATTCCATTTGGAAGAGATGTGGAGGTCGCAGTGGAATAAAAAGACAATATTATTGCCTCGTGGAAGAGACTTGGAGGTCACAGTAGCTTAACAAGATGGTTTTAATGCCCCTTGGAAGAGAGGTGGAGGTCGCAGTGGAATAAAAAGACAATATCAATGCCCCTTGGAAGAGTGGTGGAGGTTACAGTGGAATAAAAAGACAATATCAATGACCCTTTGAAGAGTGGTGGAGGTAGCAGTGGAATAAAAAGACAATATTAATGCCCCTTGGAAGAGTGGTGGAGGTCGCAGTAAAATAAAAAGACAATATCAATGCCCCTTGGAAGAGTGGTGGATGTTACAGTGAAATAAAAAGACAATATCACTGCCCCTTGGAAGAGCTGTGGAGTTCACAGTGGTTTAACCAGAAGATTTTAAGGCCCCGTGGAATAAACGTGGAGGTCACAGTAGCTAAACAAGATGGTTTTAATGCTTCTTGGAAGAGTGCTGGAGGTCGCAGTGGATTAAAAAGACAAAATCAATGCCCCTTGGAAGAGTGGTGGAGGTTGCACTGGAATAAAAAGACAATACCAATTCCCCTTGGAAGAGATGTGGAGGTCGCAGTGGAATAAAAAGACAATATCAATGCCTCTTGCAAGAGCTGTGGAGTTCAGAGTGGTTTAAATTGACGGTTTTAATGCCCCTTGGAAGAGATGTGGAGGTCACAGTAGCTTAACAAGACGGTTTTAATGCCCCTTGGAAGAGTGGTGGAGGTAGCAGTCGAATGAAAAGACAATGTCAATGCCTCTTGGAAGAGCTGTGGAGTTAAGAGTTGTTTAACCAGACGGTTTTAATACCCCTTGGAAGAGACGTGGAGGTCACAGTAGCTTATCAAAACTGTTTTAATGACCCTTGGAAGAGTGGTGGAGGTCGCAGTGGATTAAAAAGACAATATCAATGCCCCTTAGAAGAGTGGTGGAGGTCGCAGTGGAATAAAAAGACAATATCAGAGCCTCGTGGAAGAGAGTTGGAGGTCACAGTAGCTTAACAAGATGGTTTTAATGCCCCTTGGAAGAGAGGTGGAGGTCGCAGTGGAATAAAAAAACAATATCAATGCCCCTTGGAAGAATGGTGGAGGTTACAGTGGAATAAAAAGACAATATTAATGCACTCTGGAAGAGTGGTGGAGGTCGCAGTAAAATAAAAAGACAATATCAATGCCCCTTGGAAGATTGGTGGAGGTTACAAGGGAATAAAAAGACAATATCAATGCCCCTTGGAAGAGTTGTGGAGTTCACAGTGGTTTAACTAGAAGGTTTTAAGGCACCGTGGAATAGACATGGAGGTCACAGTAGCTAAACAAAACGGTTTTAATGCTTCTTGGAAGAGAGATGGAGGTCGCAGTGGATTAAAAAGACCAAATCTATGCCCCTTGGAGGAGTGGTGGAGGTTACAGTGGAATAAAAAGACAATATCAATGCCTCTTGCAAGAGCTGTGAAGTTCAGAGTGGTTGAAATTGACGGTTTTAATGCCCCTTGAAAGAGATGTGGAGGTCACAGTAGCTTAACAAAATGGTTTTAATGCCACTTGGAAGAGTGGTGGAGGTCGCAGTGGATTAAAAATACATTATCAATGCCCCTTGAAAGAGTTGTGGATGTCGCAGTGGAATAAAAAGAAAATATCAATGCCCCTTAGAAGAGAGGTGGAGGTTACAGTGGAAAAAAAAGACAATATCAATGTTCCTTGGAAGAGGGGTGAAGGTCGCAGTGGAATCAAAAGACAATATCAATGCCCTTTGGAAGAGTGGTGGAGGCCGCAGTGGAATAAAAAGACAATATCAATGCCCCTTGGAAGAGTAGTGGAGGTTACAGTTGAATAAAAAGACAATATCAATGCCTCTTGGAAGAGCTGTGGAGTTCAGAGTGGTTTAACCATGCTGTTTTAATGCCCATTGGAATAGACGTGGAGGTCACAGAAGCTTATCAAGACTGTTCTAAAGCCTCTTAGAGGAGTGTTAGAGGTTGCAGTGGATTAAAAAGACAATTTCAATGCTCCTTGGAAGAGTGTAGGAGGTTACAGTGGAATAAAAAGACAACATCAATGCCGCTTGGAAGAGTGGTGGAGGTTACAGTGGAATAAAAAGACAATATCAATGCCCCTTGGAAGAGCGGTGGAGGTTCCAATTAAATAAAAAGACAATATCAATGCCCCTTGGAAGAGTGTTGGGGGTTAGAGTGGAACAAAAAGACAATATCAATGCCCCTTGGAAGAGCTGTGGAGTTCACAGTGATTTAACCAGAAAGTTTTAATGCACCTTGCAATAGATGTGGAGGTCACAGTAGCTTAACAAGATGGTTTCAATGCTTCTTGGAAGAGTGATGGAGGTCGCAGTGGATTAAAAAGACAATATCAATGCCCCTTGGAAGAGTGGTGGGGGTTACAGTGGAATAAAAAGACAATATCAATGCCCTGTGTAAGAAACTTGGAGGTCACAGTAGCTTAACAAGACGGTTTTAATGCCCCTTGGAAGAGTGGTGGACGTGGCAGATGAATAAAAAGACAGTATCAATGCACTTGGAAGAGTGCAGAAGTTTACTATGGAATAAAAAGACATTGTCAATGCCCTTTGGAACAGCTGTGGAGCTCAGAGCGGTTTAACCAGACAATCTTAATGCCCCTTGGAAGAGACTTGGAGGTCACAGTAGCTTAACAAGATGGTTCTATTGCCCCTAGGAAGAGAGGTGGAAGTCACAGTGGATTAAAAATACAATATCAATGGCCCTTGAAAGAGTGGTGGAAGTTACAGTGAAATAAAAAGACAATATCAATGACCATTGGAAGAGCTGTGGAGTACAGAGTGGTTTAACCAAACGGTTTTAGTGCAACTTGGAAGAGACGTGGAGGTCACAGTAGCTTAACAAGATGGTTTTAATGCCCCTTGGAAGAGTGGTGGAGGTCGCAGTGGATTAAAAAGACAATATCAATGCCCCTTGGAAGAGTGGTGGAGGTTACAGTGGAATAAAAAGACAATATCAATGCCTCTTGGAAGAGTGGTGGAGGTTACAGTGGAATAAAAATACAATATCAATGCCCCGTGGAAGAGACGTGGAGGTCACAGTAGCTTAACAAGACGGTTTTAATTCCTCTTGGAGGACTGGTGGAGGTCGCAGTGGAATAAAAAGACAATATCAATGCCCCTTGGAAGAGTGGTGGAGGTAAAAGTGGAATAAAAAGACAATAATAATGCCCCTTGGAAGAGCTGTGGAGTTCAGAGTGGTATAACCAGACGGTTTTAACGCTCCTTGGAAGAGACGTGGAGGTCACAGTAACTTAACAAGACGGTTTTAATGCCCCTTGGAAGAGTGGTGGAGGTTGCAGTGGAATAAAAAAACAATATCAATGCCCCTTGGAAGATTGGTGGAGGTTACAGTGTAATAAAAAGACAAAATCAATGCCCCGTGGAAGAGATGTGAAGGTCACTGTAGCTTAACAATATGGTTTTAATGCCCCTTGGAAGAGTGGTGGAGATCGCAGTGGATTAAAAATACAATATCAATGCCCCTTAGAAGAGAGGTGGATGTCGCAGTGGAATAAAAAGACAATGTCAATGCCACTTGGAAGAGTGGTGGAGGTTACAGAGGAATAAAAAGACAATATCAATGCCCCGTGGAATAGACATGGACGTGACAGTAGCTTAACAAGACGGCTTTAATGCCCTTTGGAAGAGTGGTGGAGGTTACAGTGAATTAAATATACAATATCAATGCCCATTGGAAGAGTGGTAGAGGTCGCAGTGGAATAAAAAGACAAAATCAATGCCCCTTGGAAGAGTGGTGGAGGTTACAGTGGAATAAAAAGACAATATCAACACCCTGTGTAAGAAACTTGGAGGTCAAAGTAGCTTAACAAGACGGTTTTAATGTCCCTTGGAAGAGTCGTGGACGTCGCAGAGGAATAAAAAGACAATATCAATACTCCTTGGAAGAATGGTGGAGGTTACAGTGGCATAAAAAGACAATATCAATGCCCCTTGGCAGAGCTGTGGAGTTCAGAGTGGTTTAACGAGACGGTTTTAATGCCCCTTGGAAGAGATGAGGAGGTCACATTAACTTAACAAGACGGTTTTAATGACCCTTGGAAGAGAGGTGGAAGTTGCAGTGGAATAAAAAGACAATATCAATGCCCCTTGGAAGAGTGCTGGAGGTTATATTGGAATAAAAAGACAATATCAATGCCCCTTGCAAGAGCTGTGAAGTTCAGAGTGGTTTAAATTGACGGTTTTAATGCCCCTTGGAAGGGAAGTGGAGGTGACAGTAGCTTAAAAAGACGGTTTTAATGCCCCTTTGAAGAGTGGTGGAGGTCGCAGTGGATTAAAAAGACAATATGCATGCCCCTTGGAAGAGTGGTGGAGGTCGCAGTGGAATAAAAAGACAATATCAATGCCCCTTGGAAGAATGGTGGAGGTTACAGTTGAATAAAAAGACAATATCAATGCCCCTTGGAAGAGTGATGGAGGTTACAGTGAAATAAAAAGACAATATCAAAGCCCCTTCGAACAGTGGTGGAGGTTACAGTTAAATAGAAAGACAATATCAATGCCCCGTGGAAGTGATGTGGAGGTCACAATAGCTTAACAAGACGGTTTTAATGCCCCTTGGAAGAGTGGTGGAGGTCGCAGAGGATTAAAAAGACAAAATCAATGCCCCTTGGAAGAGTGGTGGAGGTTTCAGTGGAATAAAAAGAAAATATCAATGCCTCTGGCAAGAGCTGTGGAGTTCAGAGTGGTTTAAATTGACGGTTTTAATGCCCCTTGGAAGAGACGTGGAGGACACAGTAGCTTAACAAGACGGTTTTAATGCCCCTTGGAAGAGGGGTGGGGTTTACAGTCGAATAAAAAGACAATATCAATGCCTCTTGGAAGAGCTGTGGAGTTCAGAGTGGTTTAACCAGACAGTTTGAATGCCCCTTGGAAGAGAAGTGGAGGTCACAGTAGCTTATCAAAACTGTTTTATTGCCCCTTGGAAGAGTGGTGGAGGTCACAGTGGATTAAAAAGACAATATCAATGTCCCTTAGAAGAGTGGTGGAGGTCGCAGTGGAATAAAAAGACAAAATCAATTCCACTTGGAAGAGATATGGAGGTCGCAGTGGAATAAAAAGACAATATCAATGCCTCGTGGAAGAGACTTGGAGGTCACAGTAGCTTAACAAGATGGTTTTAATGCCACTTGGAAGAAAGGTGGAGGTCACAGTGGAATAAAAATACAATATCAATGCCCCTTGGAAGAGTGGTGGAGGTTACAGTGGAATAAAAAGACAATATCAATGACTCTTGGAAGAGTTGTGGAGGTCGCAGTGGAATAAAAAGACAATATTAATGCCCCTTGGAAAAATGGTGGAGGTCGCAGTAAAATAAAAAGACAATATCAATGCCCCTTGGAAGACTGGTGGAGGTTACAGTGGAATAAAAAGACAATATCAATGCCCCTTGGAAGAGCTGTGGCGTTCACAGTGGTTTAACCAGAAGGTTTTAAGGCACAGTGGAATAGACTTGGAGGTCACAGTAGCTAAACAAGACGGTTTTAATGCTTCTTCGAAGAGAGATGGAGGTCGCAGTGGATTAAAAAGACAAAATCAATGCCCCTTAGAAGAGTGGTGGAGGTTACAGTGGAATAAAAAGACAATCTCAATGCCTCTTGCAAGAGCTGTGGATATCAGAGTGGTTTAAATTGACGGTTTTAATGCCCCTTGGAAGAGACGTGGAGGTCACAGTAGGTTAACAAGACGGTTATAATGCCCCTTGGAAGAGTGGTGGAGGTCGCAGTGGATTAAAAAGACATTATCGATGCCCCTTGGAAGAGTGGTGGAGGTCGCAGTGGATTAAAAAAAACATTATCGATGCACCTTGGAAGAGTGGTGGAGGTCGCAGTGGAATAAAAAGAAAATATCAATGTTCCTTGGAAGAAGAGTGAAGGTCGCAGTGGAATAAAAAGACAATATCAATGTCCCTTGGAAGAGTGGTGGAGGTCGCAGTGGATTAAAAAGACAATACCAATGCCCCTTGGAAGAGTGGTGGAGGTCGCAGTGGAATAAAAAGACAATATCAATGACCCGTGGAAGGGACGTGGAGGTCAAAGTAGCTTCACAAGACGGTTTTAATGCCCCTTGGAAGAGAGGAGGAGGTCGCAGTTGATTAAAAAGACAATATCAATGCCCCTTGGAAGAGTGGTGGAGGTCGCAGTGGAATAAAAAGACAGTATCAATGCCTCTTGTAAGAGCTGTGGAGTTCAGGGTGTTTAAACAGACGGTTTTAATGCCCTTTGGAAGAAATCAGGAGGTCACAATAGCTTAACAAGACTGTTTTAATGGCCCTTGGAAGAGTGGTGGAGATCGTTGTGGATTTAAAAGACAATATCAATGCCCTTTAGAAGAGTGGTGGAGGTCGCAGTGGATTAAAAAGACAATATCAATGCCCCTTGGAAGATTGGTGGAGGTAACAGTGGAATAAAAAGACAATATCTATGCCCCTTGGAAGAGTGGTGGAGGTTACAGTGGAATAAAAAGACAATATCAACGCCCTGTGTAAGAAACTTAGAGGGCACAGTAGATTAACAAGACGGTTTTAATGCCCCTTGGAAGAGTCGTGGACATCGCAGAAGAATAAAAAGACAATATCAATGCACTTGGAAGAGTGGTGGAGGATACAAACGAATAAAAAGACAATATCAATGCCTCTTGGAAGAGCTGTGGAGTACAGAGTGGTTTAACAAGACGGTTTAATGCCCCTTGGAAGAGACGTGGTGGTCACAGTAGCTTATCAATACTGTTTTAATGCCCCTTTGAAGAGTGGTGGAAGTCGGAGTGGATTAAAAAGACAATATGCATGCCCCTTGGAAGAGTGGTGGAGGTCGCAGTGGAATAAAAAGACAATATCAATGCCCCTTGGAAGAATGGTGGAGGTTACAGTTGAATAAAAAGACAATATCAATGCCCCTTGGAAGAGTGATGGAGGTTACAGTGAAATAAAAAGACAATATCAAAGCCCCTTGGAACAGTGGTGGAGGTTACAGTTAAATAGAAAGACAATATCAATGCCCCGTGGAAGAGATGTGGAGGTCACAATAGCTTAACAAGACGGTTTTAATGCCCCTTGGAAGAGTGGTGGAGGTCGCAGAGGATTAAAAAGACAAAATCAATGCCCCTTGGAAGAGTGGTGGAGATTACAGTGGAATAAAAAGACAATATCAAAGCCTCTGGCAAGAGCTGTGGAGTTCAGAGTGGTTTAAATTGACGGTTTTAATGCCCCTTGGAAGAGACGTGGAGGACACAGTAGCTTAACAAGATGGTTTTAATGCCCCTTGGAAGAGGGGTGGAGGTTACAGTCGAATAAAAAGACAATATCAATGACTCTTGGAAGAACTGTGGAGTTCAGAGTGGTTTAACCTGACGGTTTGAATGCCCCTTGGAAGAGAAGTGGAGGTCACAGTAGCTTATTAAAACTGTTTTATTGCCCCTTGGAACAGTGGTGGAGGTCACAGTGGATTAAAAAGACAATATCAATGCCCCTTATAAGAGTGGTGGAGGTCGCAGTGAAATAAAAAGACAATACCAATTCCACTTGGAAGAGATATGGAGGTCGCAGTGGAATAAAAAGACAATATCAATGCCTCGTGGAAGAGACTTGGAGGTCACAGTAGCTTAACAAGATGGTTTTAATGCCACTTGGAAGAGAGGTGGAGGTCACAGTGGAATAAAAAGACAATATCAATGCCCCTTGGAAGAGTGGTGGAGGTTACAGTGGAATAAAAAGACAATATCAATGACTCTTGGAAGAGTTGTGGAGGTCGCAGTGGAATAAAAAGACAATATTAATGCCCCTTGGAAAAATGGTGGAGGTCGCAGTAAAATAAAAAGACAATATCAATGCCCCTTGGAAGACTGGTGGAGGTTACAGTGGAATAAAAAGACAATATCAATGCCCCTTGGAAGAGCTGTGGAGTTCACAGTGGTTTAACCAGAAGGTTTTCAGGCACAGTGGAATAGACGTGGAGGTCACAGTAGCTAAACAAAACGGTTTTAATGCTTCTTCGAAGAGAGATGGAGGTCGCAGTGGATTAAAAAGACAAAATCAATGCCCCTTAGAAGAGTGGAGGAGGTTACAGTGGAATAAAAAGACAATCTCAATGCCTCTTGCAAGAGCTGTGGATATCAGAATGGTTTAAATTGACGGTTTTAATGCCCCTTGGAAGAGACGTGGAGGTCACAGTAGGTTAACAAGACGGTTATAATGCCCCTTGGAAGAGTGGTGGAGGTCGCAGTGGATTAAAAAGACATTATCGATGCCCCTTGGAAGAGTGGTGGAGGTCGCAGAGGATTAAAAAGACAAAATCAATGCCCCTTGGAAGAGTGGTGGAGCTTACAGTGGAATAAAAAGAAAATATCAATGCCTCTGGCAAGAGCTGTGGAGTTCAGAGTGGTTTAAATTGACGGTTTTAATGCCCCTTGGAAGAGACGTGGAGGACACAGTAGCTTAACAAGACGGTTTTAATGCCCCTTGGAAGAGGGGTGGGGTTTACAGTCGAATAAAAAGACAATATCAATGCCTCTTGGAAGAGCTGTGGAGTTCAGAGTGGTTTAACCAGACAGTTTGAATGCCCCTTGGAAGAGAAGTGGAGGTCACAGTAGCTTATCAAAACTGTTTTATTGCCCCTTGGAAGAGTGGTGGAGGTCACAGTGGATTAAAAAGACAATATCAATGTCCCTTAGAAGAGTGGTGGAGGTCGCAGTGGAATAAAAAGACAAAATCAATTCCACTTGGAAGAGATATGGAGGTCGCAGTGGAATAAAAAGACAATATCAATGCCTCGTGGAAGAGACTTCGAGGTCACAGTAGCTTAACAAGATGGTTTTAATGCCACTTGGAAGAAAGGTGGAGGTCACAGTGGAATAAAAATACAATATCAATGCCCCTTGGAAGAGTGGTGGAGGTTACAGTGGAATAAAAAGACAATATCAATGACTCTTGGAAGAGTTGTGGAGGTCGCAGTGGAATAAAAAGACAATATTAATGCCCCTTGGAAAAATGGTGGAGGTCGCAGTAAAATAAAAAGACAATATCAATGCCCCTTGGAAGACTGGTGGAGGTTACAGTGGAATAAAAAGACAATATCAATGCCCCATGGAAGAGCTGTGGCGTTCACAGTGGTTTAACCAGAAGGTTTTAAGGCACAGTGGAATAGACTTGGAGGTCACAGTAGCTAAACAAGACGGTTTTAATGCTTCTTCGAAGAGAGATGGAGGTCGCAGTGGATTAAAAAGACAAAATCAATGCCCCTTAGAAGAGTGGTGGAGGTTACAGTGGAATAAAAAGACAATCTCAATGCCTCTTGCAAGAGCTGTGGATATCAGAGTGGTTTAAATTGACGGTTTTAATGTCCCTTGGAAGAGACGTGGAGGTCACAGTAGGTTAACAAGACGGTTATAATGCCCCTTGGAAGAGTGGTGGAGGTCGCAGAGGATTAAAAAGACATTATCGATGCCCCTTGGAAGAGTGGTGGAGGTCGCAGTGGATTAAAAAAAACATTATCGATGCACCTTGGAAGAGTGGTGGAGGTCGCAGTGGAATAAAAAGAAAATATCAATGTTCCTTGGAAGAAGAGTGAAGGTCGCAGTGGAATAAAAAGACAATACCAATGCCCCTTGGAAGAGTGGTGGAGGTCGCAGTGGAATAAAAAGACAATATCAATGACCCGTGGAAGGGACGTGGAGGTCAAAGTAGCTTCACAAGACGGTTTTAATGCCCCTTGGAAGAGAGGAGGAGGTCGCAGTTGATTAAAAAGACAATATCAATGCCCCTTGGAAGAGTGGTGGAGGTCGCAGTGGAATAAAAAGACAGTATCAATGCCTCTTGTAAGAGCTGTGGAGTTCAGGGTGTTTAAACAGACGGTTTTAATGCCCTTTGGAAGAAATCAGGAGGTCACAATAGCTTAACAAGACTGTTTTAATGGCCCTTGGAAGAGTGGTGGAGATCGTTGTGGATTTAAAAGACAATATCAATGCCCTTTAGAAGAGTGGTGGAGGTCGCAGTGGAATAAAAAGACAATATCAATGCCCCTTGGAAGATTGGTGGAGGTAACAGTGGAATAAAAAGACAATATCTATGCCCCTTGGAAGAGTGGTGGAGGTTACAGTGGAATAAAAAGACAATATCAACGCCCTGTGTAAGAAACTTAGAGGGCACAGTAGATTAACAAGACGGTTTTAATGCCCCTTGGAAGAGTCGTGGACATCGCAGAAGAATAAAAAGACAATATCAATGCACTTGGAAGAGTGGTGGAGGATACAAACGAATAAAAAGACAATATCAATGCCTCTTGGAAGAGCTGTGGAGTACAGAGTGGTTTAACAAGACGGTTTAATGCCCCTTGGAAGAGACGTGGTGGTCACAGTAGCTTATCAATACTGTTTTAATGCCCCTTTGAAGAGTGGTGGAAGTCGGAGTGGATTAAAAAGACAATATGCATGCCCCTTGGAAGAGTGGTGGAGGTCGCAGTGGAATAAAAAGACAATATCAATGCCCCTTGGAAGAATGGTGGAGGTTACAGTTGAATAAAAAGACAATATCAATGCCCCTTGGAAGAGTGATGGAGGTTACAGTGAAATAAAAAGACAATATCAAAGCCCCTTGGAACAGTGGTGGAGGTTACAGTTAAATAGAAAGACAATATCAATGCCCCGTGGAAGAGATGTGGAGGTCACAATAGCTTAACAAGACGGTTTTAATGCCCCTTGCAGGAGTGGTGGAGGTCGCAGAGGATTAAAAAGACAAAATCAATGCCCCTTGGAAGAGTGGTGGAGATTACAGTGGAATAAAAAGACAATATCAATGCCTCTGGCAAGAGCTGTGGAGTTCAGAGTGGTTTAAATTGACGGTTTTAATGCCCCTTGGAAGAGACGTGGAGGACACAGTAGCTTAACAAGACGGTTTTAATGCCCCTTGGAAGAGGGGTGGAGGTTACAGTCGAATAAAAAGACAATATCAATGACTCTTGGAAGAACTGTGGAGTTCAGAGTGGTTTAACCTGACGGTTTGAATGCCCCTTGGAAGAGAAGTGGAGGTCACAGTAGCTTATTAAAACTGTTTTATTGCCCCTTGGAACAGTGGTGGAGGTCACAGTGGATTAAAAAGACAATATCAATGCCCCTTATAAGAGTGGTGGAGGTCGCAGTGAAATAAAAAGACAATACCAATTCCACTTGGAAGAGATATGGAGGTCGCAGTGGAATAAAAAGACAATATCAATGCCTCGTGGAAGAGACTTGGAGGTCACAGTAGCTTAACAAGATGGTTTTAATGCCACTTGGAAGAGAGGTGGAGGTCACAGTGGAATAAAAAGACAATATCAATGCCCCTTGGAAGAGTGGTGGAGGTTACAGTGGAATAAAAAGACAATATCAATGACTCTTGGAAGAGTTGTGGAGGTTGCAGTGGAATAAAAAGACAATATTAATGCCCCTTGGAAAAATGGTGGAGGTCGCAGTAAAATAAAAAGACAATATCAATGCCCCTTGGAACACTGGTGGAGGTTACAGTGGAATAAAAAGACAATATCAATGCCCCTTGGAAGAGCTGTGGAGTTCACAGTGGTTTAACCAGAAGGTTTTCAGGCACAGTGGAATAGACGTGGAGGTCACAGTAGCTAAACAAAACGGTTTTAATGCTTCTTCGAAGAGTGATGGAGGTCGCAGTGGATTAAAAAGACAAAATCAATGCCCCTTAGAAGAGTGGAGGAGGTTACAGTGGAATAAAAAGACAATCTCAATGCCTCTTGCAAGAGCTGTTGATATCAGAATGGTTTAAATTGACGGTTTTAATGCCCCTTGGAAGAGACGTGGAGGTCACAGTAGGTTAACAAGACGGTTATAATGCCCCTTGGAAGAGTGGTGGAGGTCGCAGTGGATTAAAAAGACATTATCGATGCCCCTTGGAAGAGTGGTGGAAGTCGCAGTGGATTAAAAAGACAATATGCATGCCCCTTGGAAGAGTGGTGGAGGTCGCAGTGGAATAAAAAGACAATATCAATGCCCCTTGGAAGAATGGTGGAGGTTACAGTTGAATAAAAAGACAATATCAATGCCCCTTGGAAGAGTGATGGAGGTTACAGTGAAATAAAAAGACAATATCAAAGCCCCTTGGAACAGTGGTGGAGGTTACAGTTAAATAGAAAGACAATATCAATGCCCCGTGGAAGAGATGTGGAGGTCACAATAGCTTAACAAGACGGTTTTAATGCCCCTTGGAAGAGTGGTGGAGGTCGCAGAGGATTAAAAAGACAAAATCAATGCCCCTTGGAAGAGTGGTGGAGGTTACAGTGGAATAAAAAGACAATATCAATGCCTCTGGCAAGAGCTGTGGAGTTCAGAGTGGTTTAAATTGACGGTTTTAATGCCCCTTGGAAGAGACGTGGAGGACACAGTAGCTTAACAAGACGATTTTAATGCCCCTTGGAAGAGGGGTGGAGGTTACAGTCGAATAAAAAGACAATATCAATGACTTTTGGAAGAACTGTGGAGTTCAGAGTGGTTTAACCAGACGGTTTGAATGCCCCTTGGAAGAGAAGTGGAGGTCACAGTAGCTTATCAAAACTGTTTTATTGCCCCTTGGAACAGTGGTGGAGGTCACAGTGGATTAAAAAGACAATATCAATGCCCCTTAGAAGAGTGGTGGAGGTCGCAGTGAAATAAAAAGACAATACCAATTCCACTTGGAAGAGATATGGAGGTCGCAGTGGAATAAAAAGACAATATCAATGCCTCGTGGAAGAGACTTGGAGGTCACAGTAGCTTAACAAGATGGTGTTAATGCCACTTGGAAGAGAGGTGGAGGTCACAGTGGAATAAAAAGACAATATCAATGCCCCTTGGAAGAGTGGTGGAGGTTACAGTGGAATAAAAAGACAATATCAATGACTCTTGGAAGAGTTTTGGAGGTCGCAGTGGAATAAAAATACAATATTAATGCCCCTTGGAAAAATGGTGGAGGTCGCAGTAAAATAAAAAGACAATATCAATGCCCCTTGGAAGACTGGTGGAGGTTACAGTGGAATAAAAAGACAATATCAATGCCCCTTGGAAGAGCTGTGGAGTTCACAGTGGTTTAACCAGAAGGTTTTAAGGCACAGTGGAATAGACGTGGAGGTCACAGTAGCTAAACAAAACGGTTTTAATGCTTCTTCGAAGAGAGATGGAGGTCGCAGTGGATTAAAAAGACAAAATCAATGCCCCTTAGAAGAGTGGTGGAGGTTACAGTGGAATAAAAAGACAATCTCAATGCCTCTTGCAAGAGCTGTGGATATCAGAATGGTTTAAATTGACGGTTTTAATGCCCCTTGGAAGAGACGTGGAGGTCACAGTAGGTTAACAAGACGGTTATAATGCCCCTTGGAAGAGTGGTGGAGGTCGCAGTGGATTAAAAAGACATTATCGATGCCCCTTGGAAGAGTGGTGGAGGTCGCAGTGGATTAAAAAAAACATTATCGATGCCCCTTTGAAGAGTGGTGGAGGTCGCAGTGGAATAAAAAGAAAATATCAATGTTCCTTGGAAGAAGAGTGAAGGTCGCAGTGGAATAAAAAGACAATATCAATGTCCCTTGGAAGAGTGGTGGAGGTCGCAGTGGATTAAAAAGACAATACCAATGCCCCTTGGAAGAGTGGTGGAGGTCGCAGTGGAATAAAAAGACAATATCAATGCCCCGTGGAAGGGACATGGAGGTCAAAGTAGCTTCACAAGACGGTTTTAATGCCCCTTGGAAGAGAGGAGGAGGTCGCAGTTGATTAAAAAGACAATATCAATGCCCCTTGGAAGAGTGGTGGAGGTCGCAGTGGAATAAAAAGACAGTATCAATGCCGCTTGGAAGAGTGGTGGATGTTACAGTCGAATAAAAAGACAATATCAATGCCTCTTGTAAGAGCTGTGGAGTACAGGGTGTTTAAACAGACGGTTTTAATGCCATTTGGAAGAAATGAGGAGGTCACAATAGCTTAACAAGACTGTTTTAATGGCCCTTGGAAGAGTGGTGGAGATCGTTGTGGATTTAAAAGACAATATCAATGCCCTTTAGAAGAGTGGTGGAGGTCGCAGTGGAATAAAAAGACAATATCAATGCCCCTTGGAAGATTGGTGGAGGTAACAGTGGAATAAAAAGACAATATCAATGCCCCTTGGAAGAGTGGTGGAGGTTACAGTGGAATAAAAAGACAATATCAACGCCCTGTGTAAGAAACTTAGAGGGCACAGTAGATTAACAAGACGGTTTTAATGCCCCTTGGAAGAGTCGTGGACATCGCAGAAGAATAAAAAGACAATATCAATGCACTTGGAAGAGTGGTGGAGGATACAGTCGAATAAAAAGACAATATCAATGCCTCTTGGAAGAGCTGTGGAGTACAGAGTGGTTTAACAAGATGGTTTAATGCCCCTTGGAAGAGACGTGGTGGTCACAGTAGCTTATCAATACTGTTTTAATGCCCCTTTGAAGAGTGGTGGAGGTCGCAGTGGATTAAAAAGACAATATGCATGCCCCTTGGAAGAGTGGTGGAGGTCGCAGTGGAATAAAAAGACAAAATCAATGCCCCTTAGAAGAGTGGTGGTGGTTACAGTGGAATAAAAAGACAATCTCAATGCCTCTTGCAAGAGCTGTGGATATCAGAATGGTTTAAATTGACGGTTTTAATGCCCCTTGGAAGAGACGTGGAGGTCACAGTAGGTTAACAAGACGGTTATAATGCCCCTTGGAAGAGTGGTGGAGGTCGCAGTGGATTAAAAAGACATTATCGATGCCCCTTGGAAGAGTGGTGGAGGTCGCAGTGGATTAAAAAAACCATTATCGATGCCCCTTGGAAGAGTGGTGGAGGTCGCAGTGGAATAAAAAGAAAATATCAATGTTCCTTGGAAGAAGAGTGAAGGTCGCAGTGGAATAAAAAGACAATATCAATGTCCCTTGGAAGAGTGGTGGAGGTCGCAGTGGATTAAAAAGACAATATCAATGCCCCTTAGAAGAGTGGTGGAGGTCGCAGTGAAATAAAAAGACAATACCAATTCCACTTGGAAGAGATATGGAGGTCGCAGTGGAATAAAAAGACAATATCAATGCCTCGTGGAAGAGACTTGGAGGTCACAGTAGCTTAACAAGATGGTGTTAATGCCACTTGGAAGAGAGGTGGAGGTCACAGTGGAATAAAAAGACAATATCAATGCCCCTTGGAAGAGTGGTGGAGGTTACAGTGGAATAAAAAGACAATATCAATGACTCTTGGAAGAGTTTTGGAGGTCGCAGTGGAATAAAAATACAATATTAATGCCCCTTGGAAAAATGGTGGAGGTCGCAGTAAAATAAAAAGACAATATCAATGCCCCTTGGAAGACTGGTGGAGGTTACAGTGGAATAAAAAGACAATATCAATGCCCCTTGGAAGAGCTGTGGAGTTCACAGTGGTTTAACCAGAAGGTTTTAAGGCACAGTGGAATAGACGTGGAGGTCACAGTAGCTAAACAAAACGGTTTTAATGCTTCTTCGAAGAGAGATGGAGGTCGCAGTGGATTAAAAAGACAAAATCAATGCCCCTTAGAAGAGTGGTGGAGGTTACAGTGGAATAAAAAGACAATCTCAATGCCTCTTGCAAGAGCTGTGGATATCAGAATGGTTTAAATTGACGGTTTTAATGCCCCTTGGAAGAGACGTGGAGGTCACAGTAGGTTAACAAGACGGTTATAATGCCCCTTGGAAGAGTGGTGGAGGTCGCAGTGGATTAAAAAGACATTATCGATGCCCCTTGGAAGAGTGGTGGAGGTCGCAGTGGATTAAAAAAAACATTATCGATGCCCCTTTGAAGAGTGGTGGAGGTCGCAGTGGAATAAAAAGAAAATATCAATGTTCCTTGGAAGAAGAGTGAAGGTCGCAGTGGAATAAAAAGACAATATCAATGTCCCTTGGAAGAGTGGTGGAGGTCGCAGTGGATTAAAAAGACAATACCAATGCCCCTTGGAAGAGTGGTGGAGGTCGCAGTGGAATAAAAAGACAATATCAATGCCCCGTGGAAGGGACATGGAGGTCAAAGTAGCTTCACAAGACGGTTTTAATGCCCCTTGGAAGAGAGGAGGAGGTCGCAGTTGATTAAAAAGACAATATCAATGCCCCTTGGAAGAGTGGTGGAGGTCGCAGTGGAATAAAAAGACAGTATCAATGCCGCTTGGAAGAGTGGTGGATGTTACAGTCGAATAAAAAGACAATATCAATGCCTCTTGTAAGAGCTGTGGAGTACAGGGTGTTTAAACAGACGGTTTTAATGCCCTTTGGAAGAAATGAGGAGGTCACAATAGCTTAACAAGACTGTTTTAATGGCCCTTGGAAGAGTGGTGGAGATCGTTGTGGATTTAAAAGACAATATCAATGCCCTTTAGAAGAGTGGTGGAGGTCGCAGTGGAATAAAAAGACAATATCAATGCCCCTTGGAAGATTGGTGGAGGTAACAGTGGAATAAAAAGACAATATCAATGCCCCTTGGAAGAGTGGTGGAGGTTACAGTGGAATAAAAAGACAATATCAACGCCCTGTGTAAGAAACTTAGAGGGCACAGTAGATTAACAAGACGGTTTTAATGCCCCTTGGAAGAGTCGTGGACATCGCAGAAGAATAAAAAGACAATATCAATGCACTTGGAAGAGTGGTGGAGGATACAATCGAATAAAAAGACAATATCAATGCCTCTTGTAAGAGCTGTGGAGTTCAGCGTGTTTAAACAGACGGTTTTAATGCCCTTTGGAAGAAATGAGGAGGTCACAAAAGCTTAACGAGACTGGTTTAATGGCCCTTGGAAGAGTGGTGGAGATCGTTGTGGATTTAAAAGACAATATCAATGCCCTTTAGAAGAGTGGTGGAGGTCGCAGTGGAATAAAAAGACAATATCAATGCCCCTTGGAAGATTGGTGGAGGTAACAGTGGAATAAAAAGACAATATCAATGCCCCTTGGAAGAGTGGTGGAGGTTACAGTGGAATAAAAAGACAATATCAACGCCCTGTGTAAGAAACTTAGAGGGCACAGTAGATTAACAAGACGGTTTTAATGCCCCTTGGGAGAGTCGTGGACATCGCAGACGAATAAAAAGACAATATCAATACACTTGGAAGAGTGGTGGAGGATACAATCGAATAAAAAGACAATATCAATGCCTCTTGGAAGAGCTGTGGAGTACAGAGTGGTTTAACAAGACGGTTTAATGCCCCTTGGAAGAGACGTGGTGGTCTCAGTAGCTTATCAATACTGTTTTAATGCCCCTTTGAAGAGTGGTGGAGGTCGCAGTGGATTAAAAAGACAATATGCATGCCCCTTGGAAGAGTGGTGGAGGTCGCAGTGGAATAAAAAGACAATATCAATGCCCCTTGGAAGAATGGTGAAGGTTACAGTTGAATAAAAAGACAATATCAATGCCCCTTGGAAGAGTGATGGAGGTTACAGTGAAATAAAAAGACAATATCAAAGCCCCTTGGAACAGTGGTGGAGGTTACAGTTAAATAGAAAGACAATATCAATGCCCCGTGGAAGAGATGTGGAGGTCACAATAGCTTAACAAGACGGTTTTAATGCCCCTTGGAAGAGTGGTGGAGGTCGCAGAGGATTAAAAAGACAAAATCAATGCCCCTTGGAAGAGTGGTGGAGGTTACAGTGGAATAAAAAGACAATATCAATGCCTCTGGCAAGAGCTGTGGAGTTCAGAGTGGTTTAAATTGACGGTTTTAATGCCCCTTGGAAGAGACGTGGAGGACACAGTAGCTTAACAAGACGGTTTTAATGCCCCTTGGAAGAGGGGTGGAGGTTACAGTCGAATAAAAAGACAATATCAATGCCTCTTGGAAGAGCTGTGGAGTTCAGAGTAGTTTAACCAGACGGTTTGAATGCCCCTTGGAAGAGAAGTGGAGGTCACAGTAGCTTATCAAAACTGTTTTATTGCCCCTTGGAAGAGTGGTGGAGGTCACAGTGGATTAAAAAGACAATATCAATGCCCCTTAGAAGAGTGGTGGAGGTCGCAGTGGAATAAAAAGACAATATCAATTCCACTTGGAAGAGATATGGAGGTCGCACTGGAATAAAAAGACAATATCAATGCCTCGTGGAAGAGATTTGGAGGTCACAGTAGCTTAACAATATGGTTTTAATGCCACTTGGAAGAGAGGTGGAGGTCACAGTGGAATAAAAAGACAATATCAATGCCCCTTGGAAGAGTGGTGGAGGTTACAGTGGAATAAAAAGACAATATCAATGACTCTTGGAAGAGTTGTGGAGGTCGCAGTGGAATAAAAAGACAATATTAATGCCCCTTGGAAAAATGGTGGAGGTCGCAGTAAAATAAAAAGACAATATCAATGCCCCTTGGATGAGTGGTGGAGGTTACAGTGGAATAAAAAGACAATATCAATGCCCCTTGGAAGAGCTGTGGAGTTCACAGTAGTTTAACCAGAAGGTTTTAAGGCACCGTTGAATAGACGTGGAGGTCACAGTAGCTAAACAAGATGGTTATAATGCTTCTTCAAAGAGAGATGGAGGTCGCAGTGGATTAAAAAGACAAAATCAATGCCCCTTGGAAGAGTGGTGGAGGTTACAGTGGAATAAAAAGACAATCTCAATGCCTCTTGCAAGAGCTGTGGAGTTCAGAGTGGTTTAAATTGACGGTTTTAATGTCCCTTGGAAGAGACGTGGAGGTCACAGTAGCTTAACAAGACGGTTTTAATGCCCCTTGGAAGAGTGGTGGAGGTCGCAGTAGATTAAAAAGACATTATCGATGCCCCTTGGAAGAGTGGTGGAGGTCGCAGTGGAATAAAAAGAAAATATCAATGCCCCTTAGAAAAGTGGTGGATGTTACAGTGGAAAAAAAAGACAATATCAATGTTCCTTGGAAGAAGAGTGAAGGTCGCAGTGGAATAAAAAGACAATATCAATGTCCCTTGGAAGAGTGGTGGAGGTCGCAGTGGTTTAAAAATACAATATCAATGCCCCTTGGAAGAGTGGTGGAGGTCGCAGTGGAATAAAAAGACAATATCAATGCACCGTGGAAGGGACGTGGAGGTCACAGTAGCTTAAAAAGACGGTTTTAATGCCCCATGGAAGAGTGGTGGAGGTCGCAGTGAATTAAAAAGACTATCAAATCCCCTTGGAAGAGTGGTGGAGGTCGCAGTGGAAAAAAAAGACAATATCAATACCCCTTGGAAGAGTGGTAGAGGCTGCAGTTGAATAAAAAGACAATATCAATGCATCTTGGAAGAGCTGTGGAGTTCAGAGTGGTTTAACCAGGGGGTTTTAATGCCCCTTGGAAGAGACGTGGAGGTCACAGAAGCTTATCAAGACTGTTTTAAAGCCCCTTGGAGGAGTGGTAGAGGTCGCAGTGGATTAATAAGACAATATCAATGCCCCTTGGAAGAGTGGTGGAGGTTACAGTGAAATAAAAAGACAATATGAATGCCCCTTGGAAGAGTGGTGGAGGTTACAGTGGAATAAGAAGACAATATCAATGACCCTTGGAAGAGTGGTGGAGGTCGCAGTGGAATAAAAAGACAATATTAATGCCCCTTGGAAAAGTGGTGGAGGTCGCAGTAAAATAGAAAGACAATATCAATGCCCCTTGGATGAGTGGTGGAGGTTACAGTGGAATAAAAAAACAATATCAATGCCCCTTGGAAGAGCTGTGGAGTTCACAGTAGTTTAACTAGAAGGTTTTAAGGCACCGTGGAATAGATGTGGAGGTCACAGTAGCTAAACAAGATGGTATTAATGCTTCTTCGAAGAGAGATAGAGGTCGCAGTGGATTAAAAAGACAAAATCAATGCCCCTTGGAAGAGTGGTGGAGGTTACAGTGGAATAAAAAGACAATCTCAATGCCTCTTGCAAGAGCTGTGGAGTTCAGAGTGGTTTAAATTAACAGTTTTAATGTCCCTTAGAAGAGACGTGGAGGTCACAGTAGCTTAACAAGACGGTTTTAATGCCCCTTGGAAGAGTTGTGGAGGTCGCAGTGGATTAAAAAGACATTATCGATGCCCCTTGGAAGAGTGGTGAAGGTCGCAGTGGAATAAAAAGAAAATATCAATGCCCCTTAGAAGAGTGGTGGAGGTTACAGTGAAAAAAAAAGACAATATCAATGTTCCTTGGAAGAAGAGTGAAGGTCGCAGTGGAATATAAAGACTATCAATGTCCCTTGGAAGAGTGGTGGAGGTCGCAGTGGAATAAAAAGACAATATTAACGCCCCTTGGAAAAGTGGTGGAGGTCGCAGTAAAATAAAAAAACAATATCAATGCCCCTTGGATGAGTGGTGGAGGTTACAGTGGAATAAAAAGACAATATCAATGCCCCTTGGATGAGTGGTGGAGGTTACAGTGGAATAAAAAAACAATATCAATGCCCCTTGGAAGAGCTGTGGAGTTCACAGTAGTTTAACTAGAAGGTTTTAAGGCACCGTGGAATAGATGTGGAGGTCACAGTAGCTAAACAAGATGGTATTAATGCTTCTTCGAAGAGAGATAGTGGTCGCAGTGGATTAAAAAGACAAAATCAATGCCCCTTGGAAGAGTGGTGGAGGTTACAGTGGAATAAAAAGACAATCTCAATGCCTCTTGCAAGAGCTGTGGAGTTCAGAGTGGTTTAAATTAACAGTTTTAATGTCCCTTAGAAGAGACGTGGAGGTCACAGTAGCTTAACAAGACGGTTTTAATGCCCCTTGGAAGAGTTGTGGAGGTCGCAGTGGATTAAAAAGACATTATCGATGCCCCTTGGAAGAGTGGTGAAGGTCGCAGTGGAATAAAAAGAAAATATCAATGCCCCTTAGAAGAGTGGTGGAGGTTACAGTGAAAAAAAAAGACAATATCAATGTTCCTTGGAAGAAGAGTGAAGGTCGCAGTGGAATATAAAGACAATATCAATGTCCCTTGGAAGAGTGGTGGAGGTCGCAGTGGAATAAAAAGACAATATTAACGCCCCTTGGAAAAGTGGTGGAGGTCGCAGTAAAATAAAAAAACAATATCAATGCCCCTTGGATGAGTGGTGGAGGTTACAGTGGAATAAAAAGACAATATCAATGCCCCTTGGAAGAGCTGTGGAGTTCACAGTAGTTTAACCAGAAGGTTTTAAGGCACCGTGGAATAGACGTGGAGGTCACAGTAGCTAAACAAGATGGTTTTAATGCTTCTTCGAAGAGAGATGGAGGTCGCAGTGGATTAAAAAGACAAAATCAATGCCCCTTGGAAGAGTGGTGTAGGTTACAGTGGAATAAAAAGACAATCTCATTGCCTCTTGCAAGAGCTGTGGAGTTCAGAGTGGTTTAAATTGACGGTTTTAATGTCCCTTGGAAGAGACGTGGAGGTCACAGTAGCTTAACAAGACGGTTTTAATGCCCCTTGGAAGAGTGGTGGAGGTCGCAGTGGATTAAAAAGACATTATCGATGCCCCTTGGAAGAGTGGTGGAGGTCGCAGTGGAATAAAAAGAAAATATCAATGCCCCTTAGAAGAGTGGTGGAGGTTACAGTGGGAATAAAACACAATATCAATGTTCCTTGGAAGAAGAGTGAAGGTCGCAGTGGAATAAAAAGACATTATCAATGTCCCTTGGAAGAGTGGTGGAGGTCGCAGTGGATTAAAAAGACAATATCAATGCCCCTTGGAAGAGTGGTGGAGGTCGCAGTGGAATAAAAAGACAATATCAATGCCCCGTGGAAGGGACGTGGAGGTCACAGTAGCTTAACAAGACGGTTTTAATGCCCCTTGGAAGAGTGGTGGAGATCGCAGTGAATTAAAAAGACTATCAAATCCCCTTGGAAGAGTGGTGGAGGTCGCAGTGGAAAAAAAAAGACAATATCAATACCCCTTGGAAGAGTGGTAGAGGCTGCAGTTGAATAAAAAGACAATATCAATGCATCTTGGAAGAGCTGTGGAGTTCAGAGTGGTTTAACCATGGGGTTTTAATGCCCCTTGGAAGAGAAGTGGAGGTCACAGAAGCTTATCAAGACTGTTTTAAAGCCCCTTGGAGGAGTGGTAGAGGTCGCAGTGGATTAAAAAGACAATATCAATGCCCCTTGGAAGAGTGGTGGAGGTTACAGTGAAATAAAAAGACAATATGCATGCCCCTTTGAAGAGTGGTGGAGGTTACAGTGGAATAAAAAGACAATATCAATGCCCCTTGGAAGAGTGGTGGAGGTTCCAATTAAATAAAAAGACAATATCAATGCCCCTTATAAGAGACGTGGAGGTCACAGTGGAATAAAAAGATAATATTAATGCCCCTTGGAAGAGTGGAGGAGGTCGCAGTAAAATAAAAAGACAATATCAATGCCCCTTGGAAGAGTGGTGGAGGTTAGAGTGGAATAAAAAGACAATATCAATGCCCCTTGGAAGAGCTGTGGAGTACACAGTGGTTTAACCACTTCGCACCAGAGCCTGTTTTTGCCTTCGTGACCGGGCCAATTTTTTCAATTCTGACCACTGTCACTTTATGAAGTAATTACTCTGGAACGCTTCAACGGATCCCCCTGATTCTGAGATTTTTTTTTCGTGACATATTGTGCTTAATGATAGTCGTAAAATGTATTCGATATCACTTGCGTTTATTTGTGAAAAAATTGGAAATTTGGTGAAAATTTTGAAAATTTTGCAATTTTCAAACTTTGAATTTTCATGCCCTTAAATCAGAGAGATATGTCACACAATATAGTTAATAAATAACATTTCCCACATGTCTACTTTACATCAGCACAATTTTGGAACCAACATTTTTTTTGTTAGGGAGCTATAAGGGTTAAAAATTGACCAGCGATTTCTCATTTTTCCAACAAAATTTACAAAAACATTTTTTTAGGGACCACATCATATTTGAAGTCACTTTGAGGGGTCTTTATGACAGAAAATACCCAAAAGTGACACCATTCTAAAAACTGCACCCCTCAAGGTGATCAAAACCACATTCAAGAACTTTATTAACCCTTCAGGTGCTTCACAGGAATTTTTGGAATGTGGAAGAAAAAAATTAACATTTAACTTTTTTCACAAAAATGTTATTTTAGACCCAATTTTTTTTATTTTCACAGGGGTAACAGGAAAAAATGGACCCCAAAATTTTTTGTGAAATTTCTCTTGAGCGCGCTGATACCCCATATGTCAGGGAAAACCACTGTTTGGGCGCACTGCAGGGTTCGGAAGGGAAGGAGCGCCATTAGACTTTTTGAATGTAATATTTGTCTGAATAATTAACAGATGCCATGTTGCGTTTGGAGAGCTCCTGATGTTCCTAAACAGTGGAAACCCCCCATAAGTGACACCATTTTGGAAACTAGGCCCCTTAGGGAACTTATCTAGATGTGTGATGAGCACCTTGAACCCCAAGGTGCTTCACAGAAGTTTATAATATTGAGCTGTAAAAATAACATTTTCACATTTTTCCCACAAAAACGTTTTTCATCCCTTAATTTTGCATTATCATAAGGGTAATAGGAAAAATTGCACCATGAAATTTGTTGTGCAATTTCTCCTGAACACGCTGATACCCCATATGTGGAGGCAAACCACTGTTTGGGCGCACGGCAGGGTTTGGAAGGGAAGGAGCGCCATTTGACTTTTTGAATGTAAAATTTGTTTGAATAATTAGCGGATGCCATGTTGCATTTGGGAAGCCCCTGATTTGCCTAAACAGTGGAAATCCCCCACAAGTGACACCATTTTGGAAACTAGACCCCTTAGGGAACTTATCTAGATGTGTGGTGAGCACCTTGCACCCTCAGCCGCTTCACAGAAGTTTATAATATTGAGCCGTAAAAATAAAATTTTCACATTTTTCCCACAAAAAATGTTTTTCATTCCCTAATTTTGCATTATCATAAGGGTAACAGGATAAATTGCACCATGAAGTTTGTTGTGCAATTTCTCCTGAGTAAGCCGATACCCCATATGTGGGGGAAAACCACTGCTTTGGTGTACGGCAGGGTTCGGAAGAGAAAGCAGCGCTATGTTGGCTGGGATAGGTTGCAGACACCATGTCACATTTGAAGAGTCGCTGACATGCCGAAACAGCAGAAACCCCCACAAGTGACCCCATTTTGTAAACTACACCTCTCAAGGAATTCATCTAGGGAAGTAGTGAGTATTTTTTAATTTTTACATTTATACCATTGGGCAGTGAAAAAAGCATAATTATATTTTTACCACAAAAAAATGTTTTACCCTCAGATTTTACATTTTCACACAGGGCTATGGGTAAAAATGGTGCCGAAATGTGTCACACAATTTCTTCTAAAAATGGCAATACCCCATATGTGGCTGTATGGTACCGCTCAGCCATACGGCGAGATCTGGGGGGACGGAGCGCTATTTGACAATTGGAGAACAAATTATTGTAGAATAGGCATTTGGATTTGGGAGCACAAAATGTTCTGAATTTCTTTTGGGGGGCAAGGGCCATTTCGCTTTTCCAGAGCCTTTCTTCTACCAGTAACTTGGAAGTCCCTTATATTTTTAACAGATGACGGACCTGAGTGGGGACTAGCTTTTTTTGAGGACTGAGTTGAAGCTTTTATTGGGAACATTTTACGTAACATTTATCCGGCGCTCTAGGCTGAGCACTTACATCGGGGTTTCCATCTGAATTTCCAAGTGATGTAATTCAGATGAAACCCCTGCGGGATCCATTCACTGTAATGAGGCAGCAGAGTTACTCTGGACTCCGTCTGGCCTCTGTTTAGCGGTGTCCTTTTTTTCAGAAGTGCACAAAACTGTGGCCAACCGCACTTTTATGCACGCCTAAAACAAATGACATCGTGGGATCCCAGGCCAGACGGCATCCACAGTGCCTATATCTGCCTCATTACAGGGAATGTTCCATCATGGGTTCCGTCTGAATCACATATTTCAGAGATTTACACGGAAACTCTGGGGTAAGTGCTCAGTGCAGAGCGCAGGATAAATATGAGCAGAGCCTTACTGCGATCTTTGGGAGACATAATAAACTAATCAGTAGCAGGTGAAGAATTGGTTTTATTTATTTTTTACGCCGTTCCTAGTGTGATGTAACTGATTAGATTACTTTATTCTTCAGTTCGGTGCGATTACAGAGATACCAGATTTCTATCGGGTTTTTATGACTGACAGCTGTCACACTCTAAAAGACGCTTTTTTTTTAAAAATCTAGTTTTTGCATCGCCATATTTTGAAAGCTATAATTTTTCCAGATTTTGGCCGACAGAGTCATGTGATGGCTTGTTTTTTGCGGGACGAGATGACATTTTTATTAGTACCATTTTTGGGTACGTGACATTTTTTGGTCGCTTTCTATTCTGTCTTTTGGGAGGTAAAATTAACAAAAACCAACAATTCAGGAATTGTTTTTTGAGGGTTTTTTTTATGCCGCTCTGCGTGTGGTAAAAGTGATTTCTTTGTTTAAGAAAAAATTGGATGCTATTCTTGAAAGAGCGTTTGGTGGAGGGGTCATAGACAAGAGTGAAAGGGACTTTTTGACTACCCCCAAACCAGTCACACCGACATTCTATCTTCTTCCGAAGGTGCATAAATCACTCACTGCACCTCCGGGTAGACCAATAGTGACTGGTATTGGGGGACTCAATGAAAGACCCTGCGAGTACTTGGATTTCTGTCTCCAACCCCATGCCCTCAAATTACAATCGTATGTGCGGGATACGATGCATTTGTTAAACCAATTGGAGGGACTCCATGTCCCACAGGACACCTTTTTGGTGTCCCTGGATGTGGAGTCCCTCTATACCAGTATCCCACACACCCTAGGTTTGGATGCGGTTGCATCATTCCTATAGAAGTCTGAAGCCAGTGATCCTTCACATAACTCATTTTTGCTGGAATTGTTATCTTTTGTCTTGAGACATAATTACTTCATCTTCGATTGTGCCTACCACAGGCAGGTGTCCGGGACCGCCATGGGTGCTCGTTGTGCCCCCTCTTACGCTAACCTTTTTTGGGTTGGTGGGAGGTGATGCACCTGTACCCATTGTCGGCTTTCCGGACGCATGCCGTCCGGTGGTTCAGGTACATCCATGATGTTCTTATGCTTTGGACAGGCACTAAAGAACAATGTCTTGAGTTCATAACTCAGCTCAATACCAATGAACTCAATATACATCTTACCCACAAAATTGCAGCAGTAAATATTGATTTTCTTGATGTGAAACTCACATTGGAAGATGGACATTTTTGGACTAATCTGTTCCATAAGGACACATCAACAAACAGCATTTTACATTACAGCAGTTTCCACCCACCACATCTCAAACATGGTATTCCATATAGCCAATATATTAGGACCAAACGAAATTGCAGTAACACTGATGATTTTATGTTACAGGCTAATGATTTAACCTATCGTCTAAAAGCAAGAGGGTATCCAAAAAAACCTCTTAATACCGCATGGAACAAGACCAAAAATTTGGAAAGGTCTAATTTGTTGCAACCTAGACCAAAAAAAGAGGACTCTGCTTCTCGTCTAATAACTGACTATAACAATCAGTGGAGGGATCTTCAATGTATATTACAGAAGAATTGGTCTCTTCTATTGTCTGAACCCAAACTCCAACATCTTGTATCTACTAAACCATCACTAACCGCAAGGAGAGCCAGAAGCCTCAAGGACAAGCTGGTCAGGAGTCATTTTGTTCGATCAACATTGAAACTAAATAGAGGGATAGTCCCCAAGGGGTCCCATGCCTGCGGAGGCTGCAATGTATGTCCATATATGCCTTCCACCTCTATATTTGTTAACCCGATGGACAAACGTGAATTTCAACTGAAAAATTTCATCAATTGTCGGACTAAAAATGTTATTTATGCCCTAGTCTGTCCGTGTTCTCTAGTGTATATAGGTCAAACTTCACAAGAATTACGCAAACGGATACAACAACATTTGTCCAATATCGCCTTGGCAGAAATCCATCTCAAAGCACAAAAACAAATCTCTACCGTAGCTATGCACTATCTACAATTTCATCGATGTAAGATTATTGGAACAAAGATTTACGGTTTGGATCGACTCTCACCAAATATTCGAGGGGGCGATGCTGCACCAGCATTGCTACGCTTAGAGTCTAGATGGATATATATGATGGACTGTGTGTCTCCAAAGGGTATAAATGAAGAGTTACTGTTTATGGGTTTTTATAAACGTTAGCATCTTGGGGTTCAATCAGTACTGATTACGTTTTTGGTGTGCATATCTTTTTTGAAATCCGATCCAAATATTTATCAATATCTCAATTTATTGAATATGATTTGATACACATGTTTATGTATATGGCAGATCTGGAGGCGGTCATGTGACCTCCAGCTGCCATAGCAACATCAGGTCCTGGAAGGTATAAGGGGGCCGTCGGAGAGGTAAGTGGACGACCCCCTCTCCTCCTGCTGTCTTCTATATGACGCGATCACTATAGATCGCGGCATATAGAAGACAGCAAAGGGTTAACATCACTGGGACCTGATCCAATCAGGTCCCGATGATGTTCCCTGTCAGAGCTATCGCTCTGCACCGCTCCCGCAGCGCTTGCAAGACCCTGGGGGTTCTGAGCGCTGCGGGACCACCCACCGTTTATAAACGTTCGCGTTGCAAAGAGCCCAGGCAGCGCGGACGTTTATCTACAGTGGGCGGTCGGGAAGCGGTTAACCAGAAAGTTTTAATGCACCGTGGAATAGACGTAAAGGTCACAGTAGCTTAACAAGACAGTTTCAATGGTTCTTGGAAGAGTATTGGAGGTCGCAGTGGATTAAAAAGACAATATCAATGCCCCTTGGAAGAGTGGTGGAGGTTACAGTGGAATAAAAAGACAATATCAACGCCCTGTGTAAGAAACTTGGAGGTCACAGTAGCTTAACAAGATGGTTTTAATGCCCCTTGGAAGAGTCATGGACGTCGCAGAGGAATAAAAAGACAATATCAATGCACGTGGAAGAGTGCAGAAGGTTACAATGGAATAAAAAGACATTGTTAATGCCCCTTGGAAGAGCTGTGGAGCTCAGAGCGGTTTAACCAGATGGTTTTAATGCCCCTTGGAAGAGACGTGGAGGTCACAGTAGCTTAACAAGATGGTTTTAATGCCCCCTGGAAGAGTGGTGGAGGTCACAGTGGAATAAAAATACAATATCAATGCCCCTTGAAAGAGTGGTGGAAGTTGCAGTGAAATAAAAAGACAATATCAATGCCCTTTGGAAGAGCTGTGGAGTACAGAGTGGTTTAACCAAACGGTTTTAGTGCCCCTTGGAAGAGACGTGGAGGTCACAGTAGCTTAACAAGACGGTTTTAATGCCCCATGGAAGAGTGTGGAGGTCGCAGTGGATTAAAAAGACAATATCAATGAACCTTGGAAGAGTGGTGGAGGTCGCAGTGGAATAAAAAGACAATATCAATGCCCCTTGGAAGAGTGGTGGAGGTAACAGTGGACATCACAGTAGCTTAACAAGACGCTTTTAATGCCCCTTGGCAAAGTGGTGGAGGTCGCAGTGGAATAAAAAGACAATAACAATGCCCTGTGGAAGAGAAGTGGAGGTCACAGTAGCTTAACAAGACGCTTTTAATGCCCCTTGCAGAGTGGTGGAGGTCGCAGTGGAAAAAAAAGACAATAACAATGCCCTGTGGAAGAGAAGTGGAGGTCACAGTGGAATAAAAAGACAATATCAATGCCCCTCGGAAGAGTGGTGGAGGTCTCAGTGGAATAACCTCACTGGTACATGCTCTGCATAACTTCTCTGCTTGCTTTGTCTGCTGTAATCTAATGCTCTGCTTTGCTGATTCACCTCACTGGTACATGCTCTGCATAACTTCTCTGCTTGCTGGGTCTGCTGTAATCTAATGCTCTGCTTTGCTGATTCACCTCACTGGTACATGCTCTGCATAACTTCTCTGCTTTATCTGTCCCACTCCATTCAATACCCACATATGTCTGTCCCTTCCCCACTATAGATCATATCTGATATTTAGAGGTGCTAAACTGCAGGGACTAGAGTCCTAGCTCTGTGTTTGATCACCCAGCCATCTCCTGGTGAGACGACCAGCTGCTAATTTAGCCATATGTAGCTCCCACAATGCCCTTCACCTGATAGTTTAATGTGCCCTATATATTTAGAAGCTCTGTAAGGGGTGCACGCGTCTTCGTGTGCAAAGTGACTTCGGAGATAAGTGGCAGTTATTTCAAAGGCAGTTAGTCAGGGCAGGAGTTAGGTAACCAACACTTTGACCACTTACTCTCTTTTAACTATGTTTCTGTTAGCTCTCACTTTTTCCTCTATAGTCCTCCACTTTCTAGTAACCCCTCAAATCCCTACACCTAGTAAGAAACTCTTCACCTCTCCCTCCATCCTCCCCATTCATCTCACCTCCTCCTCCAAATTATTCCTAAACATTCAATCCTGGATCTCCAAACACAGACAGCCACCTCATGCTCTCTCTTGCTCCTACCTGCTAACACTTTCTCTGCTCCTCACTGCTGGAGATATCTCTCCAAATCCTGGTCCTCCTCACCATATCCCCACAGTTACTTCTTCCTCCTATCCACGACCTTCCACAAACTGTCGCAACCCTTCTAAGCTCATACCCATCCAACCAATCCCCACTCCCTTAGTTGCTCTAACAGGAGCTCTATGGAACGCTCGCTCTGTCTGCAACAAACTTTCCTTCATCCACGATATTTTCATTACAAACAAATTTTCCTTCCTCGCCATCACTGAAACCTGGCTCACCCCCTCTGACAACATCCCCATTAACACTTCCCACTCGTCTGTCTCTAAGTTCCTATCTCTCACTTCCTCCTTCGGACTCACTCAATGGTCTTTGACACCCACCCACAAAGATGGCCACATACTGGACCTCATCTTCACCCGCCTCTGTTCCCTATCTAACCTCTCTAACTCACCTCTCCCTCTCTCTGATCACAGCCTACTTACATTCTCTTCTCTCTCCTCCCCGGGGCAACAATCCCCACTCCACAAACTTGCATACCCTCGCAGAAATCTCAAACACCTTGACTTACACTCAAGGTCAAGTCTCCTCTTTCCTCTCCAAATCATACCTCACCACCTGCAAACTTGACCCAATCCCATCCCAACTCATCACTAACCTTACCACAGTCTTCATCCCAACCCTAACCCACCTCTTCAAACTGTCACTAACAACCGGTGTCTTCCCCTCATGTTTCAAACATGCCGCAATCACACCCATCCTCAAAAAGCCCTCCCTTGAACCTTCCTCTCTGACTAGCTACCGCCCCATATCACTCCTCCCCTTTGTCCCAAAACTACTAGAACAACATGCCCACCTTGAACTGACCAAAGTCACCAACGACCTACTACATGCCAAATCCAAGCGACATTACTCCATCCTCCTCCTTCTGGACCTGTCATCTGCCTTTGACACAGTGGACCATTCCCTCTTACTCCAGATTCTCTCATCTCTTGGCATCACGGACTTGGCTCTATCTTGGATCTCCTCATACTTAACAGACAGGACATTCAGCGTCTCCCACTTACGCACCACCTCCTTATCTCGCCCCCTATCTGTCGGTGTCCCCCAAGGTTCAGTTCTAGGACCTCTGCTCTTCTCCATCTACACCTTTGGCCTGGGACAGCTCATAGAGTCTCACGGTTTTCAGTATCACCCCTATGCTGATGACACACAGATCTACCTCTCTGGACCCAATATCTCCTCCCTACTAACCAAAATCCCACAATGTCTGTCCGCCATGTCATCCTTCTAACAGATTTCTAAAACTCAACATGGATAAAACAGAGTTCATCATCTTTCCACCCTCTCATTAACATCCCCAATCTGACCTAGCCATCAACGTCAATGGCTGTTCACTCTCCCCAGTCCCACAAGCTCGCTGCCTTGGAGTAACCCTGGACTCTGATCTCTCCTTCAAGCCACATATCCAAGCCCTTTCCACTTCCTGCCGACTCCAACTCTAAAACATCTCCCGGATCTGTGCATTCCTCAGCAAAGACTCTGCAAAAACACTAGTGCTTGCCCTCATCATATCCCGCCTCGACTACTGCAACCTCCTGATCCGTGGCCTCCTTTACAACACTCTTGTGCCTCTCCAATCTATCCTAAACTCTGCTGCTCGACTAATTCACCTGTCCCCCCGCTATTCCCCGGCCTCTCCTCTCTGTCAATCTCTTCACTGGCTCCCCATTGCCCAGAGAATCCAGTTCAAAACTCTAACCATGGCATACAAAGCCATCCACAACCTGTCTCCCCAATACATCTGTGACCAAGTCTCCCGATACTTACCTGCACGCAACCTCCGATCCTCACAAGATCTCCTTCTCTACTCCCCTCTTATCTCCTCCTCCCACAATCGTATAAATGATTTCTCCCATGCATCCCCCCTACTCTGGCACTCTCTACCCCAACACATCAGACTCTCGCCGACCGTGGAAACCTTCAAAAGAAACCTGAAGACCCACCTCTTCCGAAAAGCCAACAACCTGCAGTAACCACCACTGCACGACCAGCTGTACCCTCACCTAATGTATCCTCACCCATCCCTTCTAGAATGTGAGCCCTCACGGGCAGGGTTCTCGCTCCTCCTGTAAGAGTCGCTGACTCGTTTTGTTAAGATTATGTAAATGCTTTTGTTATGTATATCCCTATCACATGTAAAGCGCCATGGAATAAATGGCGCTATAATAATAAATAATAATAATAATAATAGCGGAATAAAAAGACAATATCAATGCCCCTTTGATGAGCAGTGGAATTCAGAGTGGTTTCACCAGACGGTTTTAATGCCCCTTGGAAGAGACGTGGAGGTCATAGTAGCTTAATAAGATGTTTTTAATGCCTCTTGGAAGAGTGGTGGAGGTAGCAGTGGAATAAAAAGACAATATCAATGCCCCTTGAAAGAGTGGTGGAGGTTACAGTGAAATAAAAAGACAATATCAATGCCTCTTGAAAGAGCTATGGAGTTCAGAGTGTTTTAACCAGATGGTTTTAATGCCCCTTGGAAGAGTGGTGGAGGTCGCAGTGCATTAAAAAGACATTATCAATACCCCTTGGAAGAATGGTGGAGGTTACAATGGAATAAAATGACAATATCAATGCCCCGTGGAATTGACGTGGATGTCAAAGTAGTTTAATAAGACGGTTTTAATGCCTCTTTGAAGAGTTGTGGAGGTCGTAGTTGATTAAGAAGACAATATAAATGCCCCTTGGAAGAGTGGTGGAGGTCGCAGTGGAATAAAAATACAATATCAATTCCCCGTGAAAGAGACTTGGAGGTCACAGTATCTTAACAAGATGGTTTTAATGCCCATTGGAAGAGTGGTGGAGGTCGCAGTGGATTAAAAATACAATATCAATGCCCATTGGTAGAGTGGTGGAGGTTAAAGTGGAATTTAAAGACAATATCAATGCCCCTTGGAAGAATGGTGGAGGTCGCAGTGGAATAAAAAGAAAATGTCAATGCCCCTTGGAAGAGCGGTGGAGGTTAAAGTGGAATAAAAAGACAATACCAATGCCCCTTGGAAGAGCTGTGGAGTTCAAAGTGGTTTAACCAGACGGTTTAATGCCCATTGGAAGTGACGTGGAGGTCACAGTAGCTTAAAAATACGTTTTTAATGCCCCTTGGAAAAGTGGTGGGGGTCGCAGTGGATTAAGAAGACAATATCAATGCCCCTTGGAAGAGTGGTGGAGGAGGCAGTGGAATAAAAAGACAATATCAATGCCCCTTGGAAGAATGATGGAGGTCGCAGTGGAATAAAAAGACAATGTCAATGCCCCTTGAAAGAGTGGTGGAGGTTAGAGTGGAATAAAAAGACAATACCAATGCCCCTTCGAAGAGCTGTGGAGTTCAAAGTGGTTTAACCAGACGGTTTTAATGCCCCTTAGAAAAGTGGTGGAGGTCACAGTGGATTAAAAAGATAATATCAATGCCCGTGGAAGACACGTGGAGGTCACAGTAGCTTAACAAGACAGTTTTATTGCCCCTTGGAAGAGTGGTGGAGGTCGCAGTGGAATAAAAAGACAATATCAATGCCCCTTGAAAGATTGGTGGAGGTTACAATGAAATAAAAAGACAATATCAATGCCTCTTGAAAGAGCTATGGAGTTCAGAGTGGTTTAACCAGATGGTTTAAATGCCCCTTGGAAGAGTGGTGGAGGTCGCAGTGCATTAAAAAGACAATATCAATACCCCTTGGAAGAATGGTGGAGGTTACAGTTGAATAAAAAGACAATATCAATGCCCCTTGGAAGAGCTGTGGAGTTCAGAGTAGTTTAACCAGACGGTTTTAATGCCCCTTGGAAGAGATGTGGAGGTCACAGTAGCTTAACAAGACTGTTTTAATGCCTCTTGGAAGAGTGGTGGAGGTCGCAGTGGATTAAAAGGACAATATCAATGCCCTTTAGAAGAGAGGTGGAAGTCGCAGTGGAATAAAAAGACAATATCAAAACCCCTTGGAAGAGTGGTGGAGGATACAGTGGAATAAAAAGAAAATATCAATGCCCCGTGGAATAGACATGGACGTTACAGTAGTTAAACAAGATGTCTTTAATGCACCTTGGGAGAGTGTTGGAAGTCGTAGTGGAATAAAAAGAACATACAATGCCCCTTGAAAGAGTGCTGTAGGTTACAGTGGAGTAAAAAGGCAATATCAGTGCCTCTTGCAAGAGCTGTGGAGTTCAGAGTGGTGTAAATTGAGGGTATTAATGCACCTTGGAAGAGACGTGGAGGTCACAATACGGTTTTAATGCCCCTTGAAAGAGAGGTGGAAGTTGCAGTGGAATAAAAAGACAATATCAATGCCCCTTGGAAGAGTGCTGGAGGTTACATTTGAAAAAAAGACAATATCAATGCCGCTTGCAAGAGCTGTGGAGTATAGAGTGGTATAAATTGACGGTTTTTATGCCCCTTGGAAGGGACGTGGAGGTGACAGTAGCTTAACAAGACGGTTTTAATGCCCCTTGGAAGAGTGGTGGAGGTCGCAGTGGATTAAAAAGACAATATGAATGCCCCTTGGAAGAGTGGTGGAGGTCGCAGTGGAATAAAACTACAATATCAATGCCCCTTGGAAGAGTGATGGAGGTTACAGTGGAATAAAAAGACAATATCAATGCCCCTTGGAACAGTGGTGGAGGCTACAGTTAAATAAAAAGACAATATCAATGCCTCGTGGAAGAGATGTGGAGGTCACAATAGCTTAACAAGACGGTTTTAATGCCCCTTGGAAGAGTGGTGGAGGTCGCAGTGGAATAAAAAGACAATATCAATGCCCCTTGAAAGAGTGGTGGAGGTTACAGTGAAATAAAAAGACAATATCGATGTCTCTTGAAAGAGCTATGGAATTCAGAGTGGTTTAACTCAATGACGGTTTTAATGTCCCTTGGCAGAGTGGTGGAGGTCGCAGTGGAATAAAAAGACAATAACAATGCCCTGTGGAAAAGACGTGGAGGTCACACTAGCTTAACAAGACGGTTTTAATGACCCTTAGAACAGTGGTGGAGGTTACAGTGGAATAAAAGACAATATCAATGCCCTTTGGAAGAGTGGCGGAGGTCGCAGTGGAATAAAAAGACAATATCAATGCCCCTTGGAAGAGTGGTGGAGGTCGCAGTGGAATAACCTCACTGGTACATGCTCTGCATAACTTCTCTGCTTGCTGTGTCTGCTGTAATCTAATGCTCTGCTTTGCTGATTCACCTCACTGGTACATGCTCTGCATACCTTCTCTGCTTTATCTGTCCCACTCCATTCAATACCCACATATGTCTGTCCCTTCCCCACTATAGATCTTATCTGATTTTTAGAGGTGCTAAACTGCAGAGACTAGAGTCCTAGCTCTGTGTTTGATCACCCAGCCATCTCCTGGTGAGACGACCAGCTGCTAATTTAGCCATATGCAGCTCCCACAATGCCCTTCACCTCATAGTTTAATGTGTCCTATATATTTAGAAGCTCTGTAAGGGTTGCACGCGTCTTCTTGTGCAAAGTGGCTTCGGAGATAAGTGTCAGTTATTTCAGAGGCAGTTAGTCAGGGCAGGAGTCAGGTAACCAACACTTTGACCACTTACTCTCTTTTAACTATGTTTCTGTTAGCTCTCACTTTTTCCTCTATAGTCCTCCACTTTCTAGTAACCCCTCAAATCCCTACACCTAGTAAGAAACTCTTCATCTCTCCCTCCATCCTCCCCATTCATCTCACCTCCTCCTCCAAATTATTCCTAAACATTCAATCCTGGATCTCCAAACACAGAAAGCCACCTCATGCTCTCTCTTGCTCCCACATGCTAACACTTTCTCTGCTCCTCATCACTGCTGGAGATATCTCTCCAAATCCTGGTCCTCCTCGCCATATCCCCACAGTTACTTCTTCTTCCTATCCACGACCTTCCACAAACTGTCACAACCCTTCTAAGCTCATACCCATCCAACCAATCCCCACTCCCTAAGTTGCTCTAACAGGAGCTCTATGGAACACTCGCTCTGTCTGCAACAAACTTTCCTTCATCCACGATCTTTTCATTACAAACAAACTTTCCTTCCTCGCCATCACTGAAACCTGGCTCGCCCCCTCTGACACAGCCTCCCCAGCTGCACTTTCATATGGCGGATTCCACCTTTCCCACACCTCCCGCCCCAACGGCAAACATGGCGGAGGCGTAGGTTTTCTCCTATCAGAACACTGCGCTTTCACACAAATCCCACTGCCACCCTCCATTACACTCCCCTCTTTTGAGGTGCACTGTGTGTGCATCTATTCCCCCTCCAACCTCCAACTGGCCGTCGTTTACCGACCCCCAGGGCAAGCCACCACCTTCTTAGACCACTTCACCACCTGGCTGCTTCACTTTCTCTCCACTGACATCCCCACTATCATAATGGGTGACTTCAACATCCCCATTAACACTTCCCACTCGTCTGTCTCTAAGTTCCTATCTCTCACTTCCTCCTTCGGACTCACTCAATGGTCTTCGACACCTACCCACAAAGATGGCCACACACTGGACCTCATCTTCACCCGCCTCTGTTCCCTATCTAACCTCTCTAACTCACCTCTCCCTCTCTCTGATCACAGCCTACTTACATTCTCTTCTCTCTCCTCCCCGGGGAAACAATCCCCACTCCACAAACTTGCATACCCTCGCAGAAATCTCAAACACCTTGACTTACACTCACTCTCTGAATCCCTCCTCCCTCTTACAGACATAAATTCCTTACATGACGCAGACGTTGCTGCCTCTTCATATAACACCACAATAGCTGCAGCTCTTGACTCGATCGCTCCTCTCACACACACCACATCTCGCACATTCAACAGGCAACCCTGGCACACTAAACTTACTTTAGAACTGCGCTGGGCCTCCAGGGTTGCTTAGCGGAGATGGAAAAGGTCTCACTCCATCGAACACTTCATCACATTCAAGCAATCCCTCACTAATTTCAAGTCCGCACTCACTACTGCAAAACAAACCTACTTCTCATCTCTCATATCCTCCCTATCTCACAACCCTAAACAGCTATTTAACACTTTTAACTCTCTCCTTCGTCCCCCAGCACCTCCTTCCTCTTCTCTCATTTCGACTTTGCCTCATTCTTCTAACAGAAGATTGACACCATCAGACAAAACTTTTGCCTAAAGTCCACACAGCCCCTCCTCATATCTATTCAACCCTCCTCCTCCAAACCCCACTTCTCCACCATTACAGAAGGTCAAGTCTCCTCTTTACTCTACAAATCACACCTCACCACCTGCGAACTTGACCCAATCCCATCCCACCTCATCACTAACCTTACCACAGTCTTCATCCCAACCCTAACCCACCTCTTCAATCTGTCACTAACAACCGGTGTCTTCCCCTCATGTTTCAAACATGCCGCAATCACATCCATCCTCAAAAAGCCCTCCCTTGACCCTTCCTCTCTGACTAGCTACCGCACCATATCACTCCTCCCCTTTGCCTCAAAACTACTAGAACAACATGTCCACCTTGAACTGTCCTCCCACCTCTCCTCATGCTCCCTCTTCGACCGCCTGCAATCTGGCTTCCGACCGCATCACTCGACTGAAACTGCCCTGACCAAAGTCACCAACGACCTACTAAATGCCAAATCCAAGCGACACTACTCCATCCTCCTCCTTCTGGACCTGTCATCTGCCTTTGACACAGTGGACCATTCCCTCTTACTCCAGATTCTCTCATCTCTTGGCATCACGGACTTGGCTCTATCTTGGATCTCCTCATACTTAACAGACAGGACATTCAGAGTCTCCCACTCACGCACCACCTCCTCATCTCGCCCCCTATCTGTCGGTGTCCCCCAAGGTTCAGTTCTAGGACCTCTGCTCTTCTCCATCTACACCTTTGGCCTGGGACAGCTCATAGAGTCTCACGGTTTTCAGTATCACCTCTATGCTGATGACACACAGATCTACCTCTCTGGACCCGATATCTCCTCCCTACTAACCAAAATCCCACAATGTCTGTCCGCCATGTCATCCTTCTTCTCTGACAGATTTATAAATCTCAACATGGATAAAACAGAGTTCATCATCTTTCCACCCTCTCATTCACATCCCCAATCTGACCTAGCCATCAACGTCAATGGCTGTTCACTCTCCCCAGTCCCACAAGCTCGCTGCCTTGGAGTAACCCTGGACTCTGATCTCTCCCTCAAGCCACATATCCAAGCCCTTTCCACTTCCTGCCGACTCCAACTTCAAAATATCTCCCGGATCCGTGCATTCCTCAGCAAAGACTCTGCAAAGACACTAGTGCATGCCCTCATCATATTCTGCCTCGACTACTGAAACCTCCTGCTCCGTGGCCTCCGTTACAACACTCTTGTGCCTCTCCAATCTATCCTAAACTCTGCTGCTCGACTAATTCACCTGTCCCCCCGCTATTCCCCGGCCTCTCCTCTCTGTCAATCTCTTCACTGGCTCCCCATTGCCCAGAGAATCCAGTTCAAAACTCTAACCATGGCATACAAAGCCATCCACAACCTGTCTCCCCCATACATCTGTGACATAGTCTCCCGGTACTTACCTGCACGCAACCTCCGATCCTCACAAGATCTCCTTCTCTACTCCCCTTTTATCTCCTCCTCCCACAATCGTATACAAGATTTCTCCCGAGCATCCCCCCTACACTGGTACTCTCTACCCCAACACATCAGACTCTTGCCGACTGTGGAAACCTTCAAAAGAAACCTGAAGACCCACCTCTTCCGACAAGCCTACAACTTGCAGTAATCACCGCTGCACGACCAGCTCTACCCCCACCTAATGTATCCTCAACCATCCCTTCTAGAATGTGAGCCCTCGCGGGCAGGGTCCTCGCTCCTCCTGTACCAGTCGCTGACTCGTTTTGTTAAGATTATGTAAATGCTTTTGTTATGTATATCCCTATCACATGTAAAGCGCCATGGAATAAATGGCGCTATAATAATAAATAATAATAATAATAAAAAGACAATATCAATTCCCATAGGAAAAGTAGTGGAGGTTACAGTGGATTAAAAAGACAATATCAATGCCCCTTAGAAGAGAGGTGGAGGTCGCAGTGGAATAAAAAGACAATGTCAATGCCACTTGGAAGAGTGGTTGAAGTGGCAGTGGAATAAAAAGACAATATCAATGCCCCTTGGAAGAATCATGGAGGTCGGAGTGGAAGAAAAAGACAATATCAATACCCCTTGGAAGAATGGTGGAGGTTACAGTGTAATAAAAAGACAATATCAATGCCCCTTGGAAGAGCTGTGGAGTTCAGAGTGGTTTAACCAGACGATTTTAATGCCCCTTGGAAGAGATGTGGAGGTCAGAGTAGCTTAAAAAGACTGTTTTAATGCCCCTTGGAAGAGTGGTGGAGGTCGCAGTGGATTAAAAAGACAATATCAATGCCCCTTGGAAGAGTGGTGGAGTTTAGAGTGGAATAAAAAGACAATATCAATGCCCCGTGAAAGAGACGTGGATGTCACAGTAACTTAATAAGACGGTTTTAATGTCCCTTGGAAGAGAGGTGAAAGTCGCAGTGGAATAAAAAGACAATATCAATGCCCCTTGGAAGAGTCCTGGAGGTTACAGTGGAATAAAAAACAATATCAAAGCCCCTTGCAAGAGCTGTGGAGTTGAGAGTGGTTTAAATTGACGGTTTTAATGCCCCTTGGAAGAGACGTGGAGGTCACTAGTGTTGAGCCACCCCCGTAGTGTTCGAGTTCGGTTCGGTTCGTCGAACACCCGTCGAACTGTTCGTCGAACACCTTCGAACACCGTTAAAACCAATGGCAGGCAAACAAAAGCACATAGAAACACATAGAAAACACCTTCAAAGGTGTCCAAAAGCTGACAAACTGCTCAGAAGACACAACTAACACATGGAAAAGTGACAAGTACATATAGTCATGCGAAAAGAAAAGAGGTGGAGGAGTAAAAGGAGGGGGAGACACAGATATAGGCATGTCATGCCCTTCTAAAATCCAAAAAGTGAGAAGCCGACACGTTCAGTCCGATCCTGCCCGTGCCACCTCCGCGTCGCCGGGTTTGTGCCAGAGCCGCGGTGAACCCTGACGGCCAGCCCCCCTCTCCCAATACTGGTGCCTGTCCGCTGGTGGGTCGAGCGAGCCCCCCTGTGGTGGAGGCAGCTCTAAGCTTTTTAATTTAAATTGTCTCTCTAATTTGAAAGAATACACTTTAAATCCATTTACAAGGATCTATTGGAGGGCAAGTCTCATGCCAGCAGCCGCGTAATTCCAGCTCCAGTAGCGTCCACTAAAGCTGCTGCAGTTAAAAAGCTTTTATAAGGATCGAGCTCGGCTGTCCACCGCAAGGCATCCTACTGCCAGTCCCAGCCCCTATGCCTTGGGGTGCCTCCTGCTGCTCTTCACTGAGTATCCCGTGGTCCCGAAGCATTTCCTTTGAAAAAATTAAGTGTCCAAACTACAGGTGGTGTAGCTTGCTTAACAGCCGGGATAATCCGCTGACTAGCAGACACTGCTACTAGGCACAAAGTATTTCCTGGGCTAGATGCAGTTAAAAATTTGTAATTAGATACTCTCGTTGGATGCTGAGAAAGCATTCCATAGAGTCTCCTGGCACGCCATATATGATTCTCTTAAAAAGCTTGGGGTAGGGGTCTAGGGGACCCTTTTATAGCCAAAATCACGGCCCTGTATCGCAATACGTCACCTAGGCTGAAGATAAATGGAACTGTAGCACCCTGAGGGCTCGGTTGCTACAGAGGTATTGCACCTCACCCAGAGGTGTGATATCTCACTCTCAGGTAAGGATGTAGTGTGGATCAGGACACCTGCATGCATTACACCACATTGCCGTGGGGCAGGGCGACCAATATGCCCCTGAGATGGGCACGACAGTCCCTGTCCCTGGCTGGAGTGGGGGGAGGGAACACTGAGGAAGGGGAACCCTGTAGTGCAGGAGCAGGGAGGAAGCAGTTCCTGGGTGCATTGAGAAGGGAGTATAAAAGGTGGGCACCATCTTAGTTCAGTGCAGAGAAGTCTGAGCAGAAGTGGCAGGGAGCAGGGGCTCTGCATGAGCTCTGCTCCGGAGGCGGGCCTAGTAACAGAGGCCCAGGCCTGGAAGAGGGAGAAGGAAGGAAGAGGAGCGGAGAAGGCTCCAGGAACGAGGAACGAAGGGATCCCAGGGGTGCGGACGGGCGAGTCGCCACCGCACGCCCGAATCCACCTGCGTGGAGGGGTCAGGCCAAAGGGGGAGACCGGTCCCCGAAACTAGTGGAGGCAGGAAACGACCCTCAGCTTGAAACAGGAGGCTGTGACATTTTATGTGGCGCAGCCCCTCGCTACACCCGCTAGGAAGGCACCACATAGGGTCAGGGAAACTGGCGCCAAGTTTACCAAGAGGAGGCCCGAGGCAGCCGGACAGAAGTGTTGGTAAGAAAGGCCAGACAAAGGACACACAAAGGGGGTCCTGTGAAGCGCTCCAAAGTTATCTGGGAGTTGTCTGAGCCCCTCACCTGGTGAGCACAGTACGACGTGGGCAGCCGTTACCTGCAGACGTGGTCTGGATAATAAGAACTGTGAGTAAAGGCCCTGGACTGCATCACTGACTCCGTGTCGTTACTGCTGCTGCCCTGCACCATCACCCCCATCCTCCGCATACACTGCCCTGAGGCTATACTCCTCCCGTGGGGAGTTATGCTACGCTCTGCTGCACCCACAACACCAGCCTCAGCGGTCTGCCCTGGAGCGGCGGTAGACTCTGACCGCAATCCACGGGTGGCGTAGTTGGACATTTAAACATCAAAACCACATAAATAGTTCCGCCACTGGTTTGACCGCCCTGAGCCACGGAACCGGGTCGCCGCCACGGAGACTACAACCACCAGCATCCACCAAAAAGGGTCCGGCTCCGGGTGTCCCAAGGCCCAGGGGGCACGTCAGAACATTTTCATCACCTTTCACAATCACCAATGGGACAAGGCAGGGATGTTCTCTGTCCCCTCTCTTATACATCCTAGTGACGGAGCACCTGCTCTCATCAATTCGCCATAACCCCAATATTAGGTGGATTGAGGTGGGAGGCACCGAGTACAAGTGCTCTCTATTTGCTGATGATGTCCTAGTATATATCACTCAATCACATAAATCCATCCATGCTGTTATGGCTGAAATAGATCACTTTGTTACATGGTCAAATTTTAAAATCAATGCAGCGAAGTCTGAGGCCCTCGATGTCTCCCTCCCCAAATCCATATAGGATTCCATCCAGTCCAACTTTCCCTTTGCCTGGCCCTCACAGGGTATCAAATACTTAGGAATTCCTATTCATAGAGACCTCTCCCATCTATGTTATCTTAATTTTGGGCCCTTTATTGAACAACTCCATACAGACCACAGTTGGCAAGTTAGAACTGTAAGATTCACTACGTGAACCACTGGTGTTTTGTGGAAAAGCACATGTACACTGTGTTCCAAATTATTATGCAAAAAGTGTTTAGGAGTGATAAGGGAAGAATTTGTTTGTTTGTCAGTTAAACTCATTGATGGTGATGTGTGTCAGGGCTCTTTATATCACTGTAAGCAATTGCAGACACCTGTGCTAATTAGTTTGGCAGGTGTGTCCAATGAAAGGCAAGACTACTTAAGAAGGCTGTCTCACATTATTAAGCAGCCTACATTTTCTGCCAAAATGGGAAAGAAAAAGGATGTGTCGGCTGCTGAGAAGCAACAAATTGTGGAGTGTTTAGGTCAAGGCATGACTACAATCAACATTGTGCGATGATCAGGATGAAGTGTCTTGGCAATCAAGAAGTATGTAGCTGATTCACAGTACACAAGTGTGCGTGCTGATAAGGGCAAATTGAGGACTCTTTCCTACAGGCAATTACGTCAGGTTGAAAGAGCAGCGGCAAAAAAGCCTTGTCATAGCAGCAGACAAGTTTTTGAAGCTGCTGGTGCCTCCAACGTCCCCCGAACAACAAGATGCAGGGTCCTTCAGAGGTTTGCAGCTGTGCATACGCCATCCTGTCGACCTCCTCTATCCACTTCACACAAGCAGAAACGGCTCCAGTGGGCCAAACATTACATGAAGACTGATTTCAAAACTGTTTTGTTCATGGATGAGTGCCGTGCAGCGCTCGATGGTCCAGATGGATGGAGTGGAGGATGGCTGGTTGATGGACACCCCACGCAAACACGGCTACAGCGCCAACAAGGAGGAGGTGGAGTAATGTTTTGGGCTGGAATCATGGGGAGAGAGATTGTCGGCCCCTTTAGGATCCCTGAAGGCGTTAAAGATGAACTCCATAATGTATGTGGATTTTCTCAAACAGCAATTCCTGCCATGGTTCAAGAAGAAGAACCGTGTATTTCACAGCAAGATCATTTTTTTGCATGATAATGCACCATCTCATGCTGCACATAAAACATCTGCATCTCTGGCTGACATGGGCATAAAAGGGGACAAACTTATGGTGTGACCCCCATGCTCTCCTGACCTCTACCCCATTCAGAACCTTTGGAGCATCATTAAAAGGAGTGTCTATGATGGCGGGAGGCAGTTCACATCTAAGCAACAGCTCTGGGAGGGTATTCTGTCCTCATGCAAAACAATTGAAGCAGAAACCATCCAAAACCTGCCAAATTCAATGGACGAGAGAGTTCAGAAGCTCCTTTCGAACAAGGGGTCCTATGTGAAAATGTAACATCACCTAGAATAAAGTTTTGAGTTGAAAACTGTTTGATTTCAGTTTCTAACAACCTGCTAATGCTTATAATTTCAAAAATGACCATTTTTTTGGTCTTTATTAAAATGAAAAGGTTGATCGAAAAGTTTGGGGGATCTAAGAGTGTGGCAACCCAGTAGTCATGATTACTTCGAATTCTGACAATATGAGGGTCATGCTGCAGGTAGTGTAGCAAGAAGGCACTTATGTGTCTTGCGCATCTTGGAGCCCCAAAATTATTTTCCGGGCTAGATGCAGCTAAAAATTATTATTAATTTTAAATCTGGTGAAGCTTTAGTATAGATGGCCTAATAGGATCAGTGCTGCACACTGCTACAAAGCCCAAATTATTTTCTAGTCAAGATACAGATAAACATGATTAGTAATTTTAAATCTGGTGGAGCTTATTATAGATGGCCTAATAGAATCAGTGCTGCACACTGCTACAAAGCCCAAATTATTTTCCAGCCAAGATACAGATAAACATGATTAGTAATTTGAAAGCTTAAAACGGTTGGTAGGGTGATTTTAACCAATCATCAAGCTTTTACTCTCCCCAGGATGACACAGGGGTAGAAAAGTCGTTTCGGATCCATGATTTGTTCATCTTTATGAACGTGAGTCTGTCTACATTATCAGTGGAGAGCCGCGTGCGCTTATCTGTCAGCACACCACCAGCAGCGCTGAACACACGTTCAGGCAGAACGCTGGCTGCGGGGCATGACAAGATCTCCAAGGCGTAAGTGGCTAGCTCCGGCCATTTATCCAGATTGGAAGCCCAAAAAGAGCAAGGGTCCAGTGACACAGTCATGGCTTCAATGTTTACTTGGAGATACTCCTGTACCATCGTCTCTAGGCGTTGACTATGTGTCAGACTTCTTGTCTCCTGTGGCCTTGCAAAGGATGGGCTAAAAAAGTGGTGAAATGATTCCGCAAAATTGATGTTACCAGCAGATACTGTGGTTCTGTTACTGTTTGAGTGCTGAACACTTGACGGTCCCACGGTTGGCAAGTTGGAACTGTGAGATTCACTACGTGCACCACTGGTATTTTGTGGAAAAGCACATGTAAGATTCTGCAACAGTCTCTGCTGATACTCCTGCATGCGTGCATCCCTTTCTATGGCAGGAATAATTTCTGCAAATTTACTTTTGTACCGGGGATCTAACAGTGTGGCAACCCAGTAGTCAGGATTATTTCTAATTCTCACAATTCGAGGGTCATGTTGCAGGTAGTGCAGCAAGAAGGCACTCATGTGTCTTGCGCATCCAGGAGCACCAAGTCCCTGTTGTGCTGGTGGCGAGGTAACAATCATGCTTCCTTCCTCTGTCCTCTCCCCCCAACCTCGCACAACAGAAATGTGATCAAGGTCTCCCTCATCTGATGAGTCTTCCATCAGTTCGTCCTCCACTTCTTCCTGGGCTCCTGCACCTTCCTCACTAGTTTGGCTGCTACCATGCGCCCTGGTAAAACCATCTCCCCCACCCTCACATGCCTGCCGCCTTGGTGCTGCCGATCTTCTGGACCTTGCAGATGTTAGCCCTTCCGCATACAACTCCTCCTCCTCTACTTCCTCCACCTCCTCTTGTGCCACCACCTGACTCCGAATTCTGTTTAACATGTGCTCCAGCATGTAAATCACCGGAATAGTCATGCTGATAATGGCATCGTCAGCACTAAACATCTTCGTCGCCATTTCAAAACTGTGCAGAACGGTGCATAGGTCCCTGATCTGAGACCACTCCTCCAGCGTGATTTGCCCCACCTCTGGATCTCGTTGGCCCAGGCTATACGTCAGAACGTATTGCACCAGGGCTTGTCGGTGCTGCCACAGTCGCTGCAACATGTGCATAGTTGAATTCCACCGGGTAGGCACATCGCATTTTAGCCGGTGAAGTGGCAGGCCCAACGACTTCTGTAGAGATGTAGGTCGCTGAGCTGCGGGATGCGAACGGCGGAAGTGAGCACACAGCGACCGTGCCCTCTGCAGAAGGCCATCTAGTCTGGGATAGTGGGCTAAAAATTGCTGGACAACCAGGTTCAACACGTGAGCCATACAAGGCACGTGTGTGACATTGCCCCGGCGAAGGGCCGCACCCAGGTTTGCAGCATTGTCGCACACGGCCTTCCCTGGTTTCAGGTCCAGTGGAGACAACCATTCATGAAATTGGTTTCCAGAGCTGACCACAACTCCTCAGCTGTGTGACTCACATTTCCCAGACATTTCAATGTAAAAACCGCCTGATGACGTTGAGCCCTACTGCCAGCATGGTAAGGAGGTGTGCAGGATCCCTTCTGCGCAGTTACAAAGCTTGTGGCATGACCAGACAGGCTTTGGGTGCAGGTGGAAGACCGAGAGGAGGTTGAGGAGGCAGAAGCAGTGGAGGAACTTTGACATAAAGAGGATTGACGCACAACTCGTGGGGACGGCAAGACTTGGACAGCAGCCCCTTGTCCTGCTGTCACCATAGTTACCCAGTGCCCAGTCAGCGACATGTAACGCCCCTGTCCATGCCTACTCTTCCAAGTGTCTGTGGTGAAATGCACCCTGTCACACACAGAGTTTCTCAAAGAAGCGGTGATGTTGTGTGCGACATGCTGGTGGAGCGCAGGCACACCTTTCTTTGAGAAGTAGTGCCGACTGGGCATCTGGTACTGGGGCACTGCGACGGACATAAGGTCTCGAAAATCCTCTGTGTCAACCAGGCGGAAAGGCAGCATTTCTGTAGCCAAGAGCTTGCAGACGGTGAAATTCAACCTCTTAGCTTTCTCATGGCTAGGAGGAAATGGTCTTTTACTTGTCCACATCTGAGGGACCGAGGGCTGGCTATTGTGCTTAGACGGGGTTGATAAGGGTGTCCCCGGCAAACTGCCGGTCTGTGAGGAAGATGCAGGCGGACATGTTAGGTTGCCTTGATCCAAAGGTGGTGCTATCGATGTCGGACAGCGCTCAACACCAGCTGGTGTTACCACCTCCAAAGAAAATGATGACCTGCCAATCACGCTGGCTGTTGCGGGTAAAGAGGTGGCAGGTCTGCGCCCCAAAACAGGTGTGACTGCTGTCCCCCCAGTCACAGAGGATGAAGAGGCCGCGGATGCACAAGATATGGCAGACGGTGGTTGGCCCGGCCGGCTAGGCCGCATTGTAGCACACTGAGCTTCCCACTGCAACTTATGCTTCATGTCCATGTGCCGGTTCATGCATGAAGTACTCAAACTATGTATTTTTTGGCCTCTACTTAGCTTTTGCTGACAAATGTTACAGATAACACGAGTTGGGTCATCTTTATTGATCTGAAAAAATGCCCAGGCTATGCAAGGCTTAGCACCCATGCGACCTGAAGAGCCACCACGACTTGTGGTGAGAGGCAGAGTTGTGTTTGAGGATGCAGTTGTTGACGTGCTTCCAGTACTACGTCTCTGTCCAGGAAGGCGCAACCTGACCTCGTCGTCACTAGCATCTTCCTCCACCTCCTCTGCTGACCTCATCTCTTGGCTGACTGTGGGTTGACAGTAAGTGGGATCTCCAACCTCATCATCATCACCCTGCGCGTTATCACACCCGTCGTCCTCAGAGCCAACCTGTTCCTGCCCTGACAAAAAACTAAAGTTGTCGCTCCAATCAGGTATTTGAGTCTTATCATCGTCTTCCTCATTGTCTCCACCAACAGGAGTTACAGTTTGGGAATGAGGGTCTACATTATGGTCAGAACCTTCTGCGTCTGGTCCTGGATCCGACTCATAAAGATTCTGGGCATCAGTGCAGATCATTTCCTCGTCTGGATTCACAGAAGCGCTGGAGTCGACCTCTGATTCCCAGGCTATAGTATGAGTAAACAGCTCTGCAGACTCAACCATCTGTTCTACCTCATACTCAGACGGGCAGCTGGAGATTTGGGAGCTGTGAGGAAGCAAGTGCGATTGGGGTAACACCTTTGAGGACTGGAGTATTTGTGATGTTGAAGTTGATGTGGAGGAGAGCCCACTTAAAGGAGCACTTGATATCCGTTGAAGCACCTGCTGTTTTTGTGCCTCATCTGGAATTTGTAGCGATTGGCGTGGCCGTAAGAAAGGGATCTTATCACATTGTCCGCTAAAAGAAGTAGACATTTTAGTTTGGCTGGAAGATGGTCTTTCTTCTGCAGATGTTACTGTTGCTTTAACACCTACCCCACGGACACAACCTTTTTTCCCCTTCCCAACATGCCTATTCCCCTTTCCACCAGCAGCAGGCCTTTTTCCACTCATTTTGGTGGTTAACTAATTCACAACTCTGGAGTTGTTTGCACAAAAAAACAATGGATGGGAACCGAGCAGAGCTGAGTGGCCAAACTGTGGAATTAGGCCAAAACTATTGGCTGGGTTAGATGCAGAAAAAAATTATATTCAATTTGCAACCTGATGGAGGTCAGTATAGATGGACTAATAGAACAAGTCCCACACACAGCTAGAAGCCCAAATATTTTTTCAGAGGTAGATGCAGAAAAATTTTTTATTCAGTTTGCAACCTGATGGAGGTCTGTATAGATGGATTAATATAACAAGTCCCACACACAGCTACAAGCCCAATATTTTTTCAGAGGTAGATGCAGAAAAAAAATATATTCAGTTTGCAACCTGATGGAGGTCAGTATAGATGGACTAATAGAGAAAGACCCACACACTGCTAGAAGGCCAAATATTTTTTCAGAGCTAGATGCAGACAAAAAATTATTTTGAATTTGCAACCTGATGGAGGTCAGTATAGGTGGACTAATAGAACAAGTCCCACACACTGCTAGAAGGCCAAATATTTTTTCAGAGCTAGATGCAGAAAAAAATTATATTCAGTTTGCAACCTGATGGAGGTCTGTATAGGTGGATTAATAGAACAAGTCCCACACACAGCTAGAAGCCCAAATATTTTTTCAGAGGTAGATGCAGATAAAAATTATTTTTAATTTGCAACCTGATGGAGGTCAGTGTAGATGGACTAATAGAGAAAGTCCCACACACTGCTAGAAGGCCAAATATTTTTTCAGAGCTAGATGCAGATAAAAATTATTTTTAATTTGCAACCTGATGGAGGTCAGTATAGATGGACTAATAGAACAAGTCCCACACACAGCTAGAAGCCCAAATATTTTTTCAGAGGTACTGTAGATGCAGATAAAAATTATTTTTAATTTGCAACCTGATGGAGGTCAGTATAGATGGACTAATAGAGAAAGTCCCACACACTGCTAGAAGGCCAAATATTTTTTCAGAGCTAGATGCAGATAAAAATTATTTTTAATTTGCAACATGATGGAGGTCAGTATAGATGGACTAATAGAGAAAGTCCCACACACTGCTAGAAAGCCAAATATTTTTTCAGTGCTAGATGCAGATAAAAATTATATTCAATTTGCAACCTGATTGAGGTCAGTATAGATGGACTAATAGAACAAGTCCCACACACAGCTAGAAGCCCAAATATTTTTTCAGAGGTACTGTAGATGCAGATAAAAATTATTTTTAATTTGCAACCTGATGGAGGTCAGTATAGATGGACTAATACAACAAGTCCCACACACAGCTAGAAGCCCAATATTTTTTCAGAGGTAGATGCAGAAAATTTTTTTATTCAGTTTGCAACCTGATGGAGGTCTGTATAGATGGATTAATATAACAAGTCCCACACACAGCTACAAGCCCAATATTTTTTCAGAGGTAGATGCAGAAAAAAAATATATTCAGTTTGCAACCTGATGGAGGCCAGTATAGATGGACTAATAGAGAAAGTCCCACACACTGCTAGAAGGCCAAATATTTTTTCAGAGCTAGATGCAGACAAAAAATTATTTTGAATTTGCAACCTGATGTAGGTCAGTATAGGTGGACTAATAGAACAAGTCCCACACACTGCTAGAAGGCCAAATATTTTTTCAGAGCTAGATGCAGAAAAAAATTATATTCAGTTTGCAACCTGATGGAGGTCTGTATAGGTGGATTAATAGAACAAGTCCCACACACAGCTAGAAGCCCAAATATTTTTTCAGAGGTAGATGCAGATAAAAATTATTTTTAATTTGCAACCTGATGGAGGTCAGTATAGATGGACTAATAGAGAAAGTCCCACACACTGCTAGAAGGCCAAATATTTTTTCAGAGCTAGATGCAGATAAAAATTATTTTTAATTTGCAACCTGATGGAGGTCAGTATAGATGGACTAATAGAACAAGTCCCACACACTGCTAGAAGCCCAAATATTTTTTCAGAGGCACTGTAGATGCAGATAAAAATTATTTTTAATTTGCAACCTGATGGAGGTCAGTATAGATGGACTAATAGAGAAAGTCCCACACACTGCTAGAAGGCCAAATATTTTTTCAGAGCTAGATGCAGATAAAAATTATTTTTAATTTGCAACCTGATGGAGGTCAGTATAGATGGACTAATAGAGAAAGTCCCACACACTGCTAGAAAGCCAAATATTTTTTCAGTGCTAGATGCAGATAAAAATTATATTCAATTTGCAACCTGATTAAGGTCAGTATAGATGGACTAATAGAACAAGTCCCACACACAGCTAGAAGCCCAAATATTTTTTCAGAGGTACTGTAGATGCAGATAAAAATTATTTTTAATTTGCAACCTGATGGAGGTCAGTATAGATGGACTAATACAACAAGTCCCACACACAGCTAGAAGCCCAATATTTTTTCAGAGGTAGATGCAGAAAAAAATATATTCAGTTTGCAACCTGATGTAGGTCACTATAGTTGGAGTAATAGAACAAGTCCCACACACAGCTAGAAGCCCAAATATTTTTTCAGAGGTAGATGCAGATAAAAATTATTTTTAATTTGCAACCTGATGGAGGTCAGTATAGATGGACTAATAGAGAAAGTCCCACACACTGCTAGAAGGCCAAATATTTTTTCAGAGCTAGATGCAGATAAAAATTATTTTCAATTTGCAACCTGATGGAGGTCAGTATAGATGGACTAATAGAGAAAGTCCCACACACTGCTAGAAGGCCAAATATTTTTTCAGAGCTAGATGCAGATAAAAATTATATTCAATTTGCAACCTGATGGAGGTCAGTATAGATGGACTAATTGAGAAAGTCCCACACACTGCTAGAAGGCCACATATTTTTTCAGAGCTAGATGCAGAAAAAAATTATATTCAGTTTGCAACCTGATGGAGGTCAGTATAGATGGACTAATAGAGAAAGTCCCACACACTGCTAGAAGGCCACATATTTTTTCAGAGGTAGATGCAGAAAAAAATATATTCAGTTTGCAACCTGATGGAGGTCTGTATAGATGGATTAATAGAACAAGTCCCACATACAGCTAGAAGCCCAATATTTTTTCAGAGGTAGATGCAGAAAAAAATATATTCAGTTTGCAACCTGATGGAGGTCAGTATAGATGGACTAATACAACAAGTACCACACACAGCTAGAAGCCCAATATTTTTTCAGAGCTAGATGCAGAAAAAAATATATTCAGTTTGCAACCTGATGTAGGTCAGTATAGTTGGAGTAATAGAACAAGTCCCACACACAGCTAGAAGCCCAAATATTTTTTCAGAGGTAGATGCAGATAAAAATTATTTTTAATTTGCAACCTGATGGAGGTCAGTATAGATGGACTAATAGAGAAAGTCCCACACACTGCTAGAAGGCCAAATATTTTTTCAGAGCTAGATGCAGATAAAAATTATTTTCAATTTGCAACCTGATGGAGGTCAGTATAGATGGACTAATAGAGAAAGTCCCACACACTGCTAGAAGGCCAAATATTTTTTCAGAGCTAGATGCAGATAAAAATTATATTCAATTTGCAACCTGATGGAGGTCAGTATAGATGGACTAATAGAGAAAGTCCCACACACTGCTAGAAGGCCACATATTTTTTCAGAGCTAGATGCAGATAAAAATTATTTTCAATTTGCAACCTGATGGAGGTCAGTATAGATGGACTAATAGAGAAAGTCCCACACACTGCTAGAAGGCCAAATATTTTTTCAGAGCTAGATGCAGAAAAAAATAATATTCAGTTTGCAACCTGATGGAGGTCAGTATAGATGGACTAATAGAGAAAGTCCCACACACTGCTAGAAGGCCACATATTTTTTCAGAGGTAGATGCAGAAAAAAATATATTCAGTTTGCAACCTGATGGAGGTCTGTATAGATGGATTAATAGAACAAGTCCCACATACAGCTAGAAGCCCAATATTTTTTCAGAGGTAGATGCAGAAAAAAATATATTCAGTTTGCAACCTGATGGAGGTCTGTATAGATGGATTAATAGAACAAGTCCCACATACAGCTAGAAGCCCAATATTTTTTCAGAGGTAGATGCAGAAAAAAATATATTCAGTTTGCAACCTGATGGAGGTCAGTATAGATGGACTAATACAACAAGTCCCACACACAGCTAGAAGCCCAATATTTTTTCAGAGCTAGATGCAGAAAAAAATATATTCAGTTTGCAACCTGATGTAGGTCAGTATAGTTGGAGTAATAGAACAAGTCCCACACACAGCTAGAAGCCCAAATATTTTTTCAGAGGTAGATGCAGATAAAAATTATTTTTAATTTGCAACCTGATGGAGGTCAGTATAGATGGACTAATAGAGAAAGTCCCACACACTGCTAGAAGGCCAAATATTTTTTCAGAGCTAGATGCAGATAAAAATTATTTTCAATTTGCAACCTGATGGAGGTCAGTATAGATGGACTAATAGAGAAAGTCCCACACACTGCTAGAAGGCCAAATATTTTTTCAGAGCTAGATGCAGATAAAAATTATATTCAATTTGCAACCTGATGGAGGTCAGTATAGATGGACTAATAGAGAAAGTCCCACACACTGCTAGAAGGCCACATATTTTTTCAGAGCTAGATGCAGATAAAAATTATTTTCAATTTGCAACCTGATGGAGGTCAGTATAGATGGACTAATAGAGAAAGTCCCACACACTGCTAGAAGGCCAAATATTTTTTCAGAGCTAGATGCAGAAAAAAATAATATTCAGTTTGCAACCTGATGGAGGTCAGTATAGATGGACTAATAGAGAAAGTCCCACACACTGCTAGAAGGCCACATATTTTTTCAGAGGTAGATGCAGAAAAAAATATATTCAGTTTGCAACCTGATGGAGGTCTGTATAGATGGATTAATAGAACAAGTCCCACATACAGCTAGAAGCCCAATATTTTTTCAGAGGTAGATGCAGAAAAAAATATATTCAGTTTGCAACCTGATGGAGGTCAGTATAGATGGACTAATACAACAAGTCCCACACACAGCTAGAAGCCCAATATTTTTTCAGAGGTAGATGCAGAAAAAAATATATTCAGTTTGCAACCTGATGGAGGTCAGTATAGATGGACTAATAGAGAAAGTCCCACACACAGCTAGAAGCCCAATATTTTTTCAGAGCTAGATGCAGAAAAAAATTATATTCAATTTGCAACCTGATGGAGGTCAGTATAGATGGACTAATAGAATGATGCTATGCCCAAAAGATTTTACTTCACTAAGTGCAGTAAAAAAATTGGTATTCTATACACAGGTGGTATATCTTGCAACACAGATAGGCTACTCCACTGACTAACACACTCTGCAATAGGCCAAAAAGGATTAGCTTTGCTAGATTCAGCCAAATGCTGTGAAAAAAACTTGCACAGCACTGGCACAGACCTGCCTGGCAAAAACTGATAGGAACTGATGTAACCTAGTCCTGAAAAGGACTCCAATTATAATTAGTCTTTACTCCCACAATCTATCTATTTAAGAGCACAGACCTGCCTGATAAAAGTCGTAGGAAATGCTGTAACCTAGTCTTTAAAAGGACTGCAATCACAACTATTCCCTACTCCCAAGCTATCTGTAGATTTGTGCGAAAATTGGCTTGAAATGAACAAGGTATAGCGCACACAGCAACAGCGGTGCCGTCTAACACGCAGCTGCAGCAGTGAGAAAATGGTGGCGACGGGGAAAATGGCTTGGTCTTATAGGGCAAGGACATGTGACATACACTGCCAATGACACATGCCCTTGCTTGTGTGAAAAAAAGCACTTCGCTCCGTGTGTGCGCTGCTGATAGGCTGACAGATTGCACCTCCCCACTGTAAATGCGGGAAAGAGAAAAAAAAATGGAGATCTTCATTGTTCCTGCAGAGATCCATCCCCTGCCCCTCCCCCCACCCCGCTGTACACTCAAACTGCGTATTAACATTAATTTTCATCATTACTGAGAAAAAATCCAGTTATGATTTTGGTGCAAGAACAGTTATCGAACATAACCTCGAACAGCCGAATTTTTCTCAAATTGTTCGTGTTCGCCGAACGGCTCGAACACCGCCCAAAAGAGCTCGAATTTGAGATTGGCGAACAGTTCGAGTAGAACAACGCTCATCTCTAGAGGTCACAGTAGATTAACAAGACTGTTTTAATGCCCCTTGGAAGAATGGTGGAGGTCGAAGTGGATTAAAAAGAGAATGTCAATGCTCCTTGAAGGAGTGGTTGAATTCTCAGTGGAATAAAAAGACAATATCAATGCACCTTGGAAGAGAGTTGGAGGTTCCAGTGGAATAAAAAGACAATATCAAAGCCCTGTGGAAGAGACATGGAGGTCACAGTAGCTTAACAAGATGGTTTTAATGCCCCTTGGAAAAGTGGTGGAGGTCGCAGAGGAATAAAAAGACAATATCAATGCCCTTTGGAAGAGTGGTGGAGGATACAATGGAATAAAAAGACAATATCAATGCCCCTTGGAAGATCTGTGGAGTTCAGATTGGTTTAACCATACGGTTTTAATGCCCCTTGGAAGAGACGTGCAGGTCACAGTAGCTTAACAAGATGGATTTAATGCCACATGGAAGAGTGGTGGAGGTTGCAATGGATTAAAAAGACAATATGAATGTCCCGAGGAAGAGTGGAGGAGGTCGCAGTGGAATAAAAAGACAATATCAATGCCCCGTGGAAGAGACTTGGAGGTCACAGTAGCTTAAGAAGATGGTTTTAATGCCCTTTGGAAGAGAGGTGGAGGTCGCAGTGGATTAAAAAGACAATATCAATGCACTTTGGAAGAGTGGTGGAGGTCGCAGTGGAATAAAAATACAATATCAATGCCCCTTGGTAGAGTGCTGGAGGTTACAGTGGAATTTAAAGACAATATCAATGCCCGTGGAAGACATGTGGAGGTCACTGTAGCGTACCAAGACAGTTTTAATGCCCCTTGGAAGAATGGTGGAGGTCTCTGTGGAATAAAAAGACGATATCAATGCCCCTTGGAAGAGTAGTGGACTTTGCAGAGGAATAAAAAGACAATATCAATGCACTTGGAAGAGTGCAGAAGCTTACAATGGAATAAAAAGACATTGTCAATGCTCCTTGGAAGAGCAGTGGAGCTCAGAGCGGTTTAACCAGACGTTTTTAATGCCCCTTGGAAGAGACTTGGAGGTCACAGTAGCTTAACAAGACGGTTTTAATGCCCCTTGGAAGAGTGGTGGAGGTCGCAATGGAATAAAAAGGCAATATCAATGCCCCGTGGAAGGGACGAGGAAGTCACAGTAGCATAACAAGACGGTTTTAATGCCCATTGGAAGAGTGTTGGAGGTCGCAGTGGATAAAAAAGACAATATCAAAGCCCCTTGAAAGAGTGGTGGAGGTCGCAGTGGAAAACAGAGACAATACCAATGCCCCTTGGAAGAGTGGTGGAGGTTACAGTCGAATAAAAAGACAATATCAATGCCTCTTGGAAGAGCTGTGGAGTACAGAGTGGATTAACCAGACGGTTTAATGCCCCTTGGAAGAGACGTTGAGGTCACAGTAGCTTATCAAGACGGTTTCAATGCTTCTTGCAAGAGTGATGGAGGTCGCAGTAGTTAAAAAGACAATATCAATGCCCTTTGGAAGAGTGGTGGAGGTTACAGTGGAATAAAAAGACAATATCAATGCCCTGTGTAAGAAACTTGGAGGTCACAGTAGCTTAACAAGACGGTTTTAATGCCCCTTGGAAGAGTCGTGGACGTCGCAGAGGAATAAAAAGACAATATCAATGCACTTGGAAGAGTGCAGAAGGTTACAATGGAATAAAAAGACATTGTCAATGCCCCTTGGAAGAGCTGTGGTGCTCAGAGCGGTTTAACCAGACGGTTTTAATGCCCCTTCGAAAAGACTTGGAGGTCACAGTAGCTTAACAAGACGGCTTAAATGCCCCTTGGTAGAGTGGTGGAGATCACAGTGGAATAAAAATACAATATCAATACCCCTTGAAAGAGTGGTGGAATTCCAGTGAAATAAAAAGACCATATCAATGCCCCTTGGAAGAGCTGTGGAGTACAGAGTGGTTTAACCAAACGGTTTTAGTGCCCCTTGTAAGAGACATGGAGTTCACAGTAGCTTAACAAGACGGTTTTAATGCCCCTTGGAAGAGTGGTGGAGGTCGCAGTGGATTAAAAAGACAATATCAATGAGCCTTGGAAGAGTGGTGGAGGTCGCAGTGGAATAAAAAGACAATATCAATGCCCCTTGGAAGAGTGGTGGAGGTTACAGTGGAATAAAAAGACAATATCAATGCCCCGTGGAAGAGACGTGGACATCACAGTAGCTTAACAAGACTGTTTTAATGCCCCTTGGCAGAGTGGTGGAGGTCGCAGTGGAATAAAAGACAATATCAATGCCCTTTGGAAGAGTGGCGGAGGTCACAGTGGAATAAAAAGACAATATCAATGCCCCTTGGAAGAGTGGTGGAGGTCGCAGTGGAATATCCTCACTGGTACATGCTCTGCATAACTTCTCTGCTTGCTGTATCTGCTGTAATCTAATGCTCTGCTTTGCTGATTCACCTCACTGGTACATGCTTTGCATAACTTCTCTGCTTTATCTGTCCCACTCCATTCAATACCCACATATGTCTGTCCCTTCCCCACCATAGATCTTATCTGATTTTTAGAGGTGCTAACCTGCAGAGACTAGAGTCCTAGCTCTGTGTTTGATCACCCAGCCATCTCCTGGTGAGACGACCAGCTGCTAATTTAGCCATATGCAGCTCCCACAATGCCCTTCACCTGATAGTTTAATGTGCCCTATATATTTAGAAGCTCTGTAAGGGGTGCACTTGTGCTGGGGTGTGCACTCGTCTTCTTTTGCAAAGTGGCTTCGGAGATAAGAGGTGTTATGCACACGCCCGGGCTAAGCGGCGTGTGCGTGTGATTGGTAGTGATTCCACTGGACCGTGCCGGAGAGTGAATGCCTGGAGGGGCGTGACTAGGTATTCACCCGATCCGACCAGGGTCGCACGACGGCATACGACGCCAGTGCACCAAGGAGGAACCGAGCAGAGGGACCAGGTGCTACTCCAGGACAGACCCCGGACACGGCTGTTGACCCACACAGGGGAATACAGGAACAGGCTGGTAGGCTGGCACACAGACTGGTGGGTATAGGCAGGCACGACTGGTATGCAGGCAGGCGGGTATGCAGGCAGGGGGGTAAAGACAAGCACAGCTAGAGTGCAGACAGGGAGGCACTAGCAGGTAGGAACACAGGCGGGATAGGACCCAGTACACACCGGGACACAGGAACAATACAGGCAGAGGGTTACAGGCAAGCACAGCTAGAGTGCAGACAAGGCTGAGCAGGGAGGACAGGGCTCTGTTCACACGGAACAGACAGGAAGGGAAAGACAGAGCCAGATACTCACACAGTACTTGCAGAGACAACAAGCAGGAGTTAGGTACGAGTTCAGACTCTGCAGAAAAAGGAAGGGAACGGACATAGAGGCAAAACAGGTAAAGGACAGGAGAGAGTTCAGACTGGAACTGAGTGTACGGAGGAGACCGACACTGCAGAGGGATACAGGAGCGGGTCTGGGAATACGGCCCCCAGAGAGGCGGAACGAACAGGCAAGGAGCGTGTTCAGACAGGACAGACCAGACACAGGAGCGGGTCTAGGAAATCGGCCACTAGAAGGCGAGAGGAACAGGCTAGGAGCGAGTACAGACAGGTCAGACAAGATACAGGAACGGGTCTAGGTAATCGGCCCCTAGAAGGCAGGAGGAACAGGCTAGGAGCGAGTACAGACAGGTCAGACAAGATACAGGAACGGGTCTAGGTAATCGGCCCCTAGAAGGCAGGAGGAACAGGCTAGGAGCGAGTACAGACAGGTCAGACCAGACACAGAAAGGAGTCAGTTCAGACACGGGAGCTGATACCGCAAAGCAGGAGACATACAGGACTCAGTTCAGACACGGGAGCTGATACCGCAAAGCAGGAGACATACAGGACTCAGTTCAGACACGGGAGCTGATACCGCAAAGCAGGAGACATACAGGACACAGTTCAGACACGGGAACTGATACAAAAAGCAGGAGACAAGAGACGGGACCTGGCACCTTCAGAGTGCAAGCACACACTGAAGGAAACACTATGCTCAGGCAGGGATAGAAGGGAGCTGCTGAGCTATATACCAAGTGACAGACAGCAATAGGCTGAGGACGCACAAGGGGTGTGACCCACAGCAGGTGCAAAAGGCAGGAAGTGATCGGGCGCCGCCCTTAAGCAGCAGAAACAGACACAAACAGACAGCATGGAGGGAAGCCAGAGAGACATTCTGGACAGGAGATCAAGTGCGCCCTCTTGCACAGTGGGAGATGGACCACCATGCAAGGACGCCGCCAGGTATGTTACAGTACCTCCCCCCTTACGCCCCCTCTTCTTCAGGCCTGCCAGAATCTTCCGCAGGGAATTCGAGGACCAGTCGTTCACTGGGTTGGAGGGGGACAGAGACTTAAGGGTAATCTCTGCTTCGAGGTACATCTTGTCAAGCTCACAGGAAGAAATAGACGGGTTATCAGGTACATAATGAGGAAAAGTCACTGTCTCTTTGTTATCTGGTGGTATCCCGGAGGATTCAGGAAACAACTGGAGGTCCTCCGCCGGGTCAGAAGAGTGCAGAGGCTCAGAGAAAACAACTGCTTCAGAGTACACTAGGTCGGACTCACTGGAGGAAGCAGGCGAGGTATCGGGTACCGAGTATAGAAAAGTCTCTGTCCATTCACCACCAGGTGGCACCCCGAAGGGTTCTGGAGACAGCTGGCGGTCCTCCGCCTGGTCAGAGGGGTGTAGAGACTCACGGGTAACCTCTGCTTCAGAGTACACTAGGTCGGACTCACTGGACGAAGCAAGCGAGGTATCAGATCCAGGATATAGGAAAGTCTCTGTCCATTCACCACCAGGTGGCACCCCGAAGGATTCTGAACACAACTGGAGGTCCTCCGCCTGGTCGGAGGGGTGTAGAGACTCAGGAGTAACCTCTGCTTCGGAGTACACTAGGTTGGACTCACTGGACGAAGCGAGCGAGGTATCAGGTACAGAGTATAGGAGAGTCTCTGTCCTTTCGCTACCAGGTAGCACCCCGAAGGGTTCAGGAGACAACTGGAGATCCTCCGCCTGGTCGGAGGGGTGTAGAGACTCGGAGGTAACTACCACTTTGGGGTACCCATTGTCAGGCTCACAGGACGAAGCGGACAAAGTATTGAGTACCGGGTGTAGAGAAGTCTCTCTCCATTTGTCATCGAGTGGTATCCCGGAGGGTTCAGGAGGCAACAGGGGATCCTCCGCCAGGTAGTAGAGGTGCACAGACTCTGAGGTAACCACAGCTTTGGAGCATCCTTGGACATGCACACCGGTTAAAGAGAAAGAAGCATCTGATACCGGGTGCAGGAAGTTCTCCTGTGTGGAGTCTGGATGGGCAGAAGTCTCTTCGGCCAGGAGAACTGGTGCACTACCCACGCACATTACCCATTGGGGTTTCTCCGGGATACAGGGAGATGAAGCTTCAGTAGGGACTTCAAGGTTGGGGTCAGGAGGTCTCAGGGAGGACAGACCCTGGCGTGACGGCTTGCCTCTAAGTCTAGCACGTCTGGACTGCCTCTTGAGGTTGAGAGAAGTATTCCGGAAAGCGTAGTCACCCTGTGAGGATTCTGGGTGGGCAGTAGTCTCATTGGGCTGGAGGACTATTGCGCTACCCACACACATTACCCATCGGGGCTGCTCCGGGATATTGGGAGGTGAAGCTTCAGCAGGAGCCTCCGGGTTAGGATCATCGAAGACCATTAGAAAGGCCACCAGGAAGGCCATTAGGTCCAGGAGGATCGGATCCTGTGTTTCATATAGGGGGTTGATCCATTCCAAGGCATCACCCGCCAGGTAAGACATAATAAAGGCCACTTTAGCCCAATCGGAAGGAAAATAGAGAGGGTAGGCCTTAAAGTGTAGCATGCATTGCTCCACAAATGCACGACACTGTCTTGGATCCCCATAGTAACGTGGCGGATCCGCGGGAACGAGAGCTGATAGATCCATCTGGACGGTGCTTAATTCGCCTGGAACTCAGCTAAGGGGAAAAAAATTATTTATTTATTTTAATGCATGTATTCGCTGGAAAAACTTCTCAAAGAGCGAAGGCCGTGGGGCTCAACGGGAACCATGGCCTGAGCATGCTGTTATGCACACGCCCGGGCTAAGCGGCGTGTGCGTGTGATTGGTAGTGATTCCACTGGACCGTGCCGGAGAGTGAATGCCTGGAGGGGCGTGACTAGGTATTCACCCGATCCGACCAGGGTCGCACGATGGCATACGACGCCAGTGCACCAAGGAGGAACCGAGCAGAGGGACCAGGTGCTACTCCAGGACAGACCCCGGACACGGCTGTTGACCCACACAGGGGAATACAGGAACAGGCTGGTAGGCTGGCACACAGACTGGTGGGTATAGGCAGGCACGACTGGTATGCAGGCAGGCGGGTATGCAGGCAGGGGGGTAAAGACAAGCACAGCTAGAGTGCAGACAGGGAGGCACTAGCAGGTAGGAACACAGGCGGGATAGGACCCAGTACACACCGGGACACAGGAACAATACAGGCAGAGGGTTACAGGCAAGCACAGCTAGAGTGCAGACAAGGCTGAGCAGGGAGGACAGGGCTCTGTTCACACGGAACAGACAGGAAGGGAAAGACAGAGCCAGATACTCACACAGTACTTGCAGAGACAACAAGCAGGAGTTAGGTACGAGTTCAGACTCTGCAGAAAAAGGAAGGGAACGGACATAGAGGCAAAACAGGTAAAGGACAGGAGAGAGTTCAGACTGGAACTGAGTGTACGGAGGAGACCGACACTGCAGAGGGATACAGGAGCGGGTCTGGGAATACGGCCCCCAGAGAGGCGGAACGAACAGGCAAGGAGCGTGTTCAGACAGGACAGACCAGACACAGGAGCGGGTCTAGGAAATCGGCCACTAGAAGGCGAGAGGAACAGGCTAGGAGCGAGTACAGACAGGTCAGACAAGATACAGGAACGGATCTAGGTAATCGGCCCCTAGAAGGCAGGAGGAACAGGCTAGGAGCGAGTACAGACAGGTCAGACAAGATACAGGAACGGGTCTAGGTAATCGGCCCCTAGAAGGCAGGAGGAACAGGCTAGGAGCGAGTACAGACAGGTCAGACCAGACACAGAAAGGAGTCAGTTCAGACACGGGAGCTGATACCGCAAAGCAGGAGACATACAGGACTCAGTTCAGACACGGGAGCTGATACCGCAAAGCAGGAGACATACAGGACTCAGTTCAGACACGGGAGCTGATACCGCAAAGCAGGAGACATACAGGACACAGTTCAGACACGGGAACTGATACAAAAAGCAGGAGACAAGAGACGGGACCTGGCACCTTCAGAGTGCAAGCACACACTGAAGGAAACACTATGCTCAGGCAGGGATAGAAGGGAGCTGCTGAGCTATATACCAAGTGACAGACAGCAATAGGCTGAGGACGCACAAGGGGTGTGACCCACAGCAGGTACAAAAGGCAGGAAGTGATCGGGCGCCGCCCTTAAGCAGCAGAAACAGACACAAACAGACAGCATGGAGGGAAGCCAGAGAGACATTCTGGACAGGAGATCAAGTGCGCCCTCTTGCACAGTGGGAGATGGACCACCATGCAAGGACGCCGCCAGGTATGTTACAAGAGGCAGTTATTTCAGAGGCAGTTAGTCAGGGCAGTAGTCAGGTAACCAACATTTTGACCACTTACTCTCTTTTAACTATGCTTATGCTAGCTCTCACTTTTTCCTCCATAGTCCTCCACTTCCTAGTAACCCCTCAAATCCCTACACCTAGTAAGAAACTCTTCATCTCTCCCTCCATCCTCCCCATTCATCTCACCTCCTCCTCCAAATTATTCCTAAACATTCAATCCTGGATCTCCAAACACAGACAGCCACCTCATGCTCTCTCTTGCTCCCACCTGCTAAAACTTTCTCTGCTCCTCCTCACTGCTGGAGATATCTCTCCAAATCCTGGTCCTCCTCGCCATATCCCCACAGTTACTTCTTCCTCCTATCCACGACCTTCCACAAACTGTCGCAACCCTTCTAAGCTCATACCCATCCAACCAATCCCCAATCCCTTAGTTGCTCTAACAGGAGCTCTATGGAACGCTCGCTCTGTCTGGAACAAACTTTCCTTCATCCACAATCTTTTCATTACAAACAAACTTTCCTTCCTCGCCATCACTGAAACCTGGCTCACCCCCTCTGACACAGCCTCCCCAGCTGCACTTTCATATGGCGGATTCCACCTTACCCACACCCCCCGCCCCAACGGCAAACATGGCGGAGGCGTAGGCTTTCTCCTATCAGAACACAGCGCTTTCACCCAAATCCCACTGCCACCCTCCTTTACACTCCCCTCTTTTGAGGTGCACTGTGTGCGCATCTATTCCCCCTCCAACCTCCAACTGGCCGTCGTTTACCGACCCCCAGGGCAAGCCACCACCTTCTTAGACCACTTCACCACCTGGCTGCTTCACTTCCTCTCCACTGACATCCCCACTATCATAATGGGTGACTTCAACATCCCCATTAACACTTCCCACTCGTCTGTCTCTAAGTTCCTATCTCTCACTTCCTCCTTCGGACTCACTCAATGGTCTTCCACACCCACCCACAAAGATGGCCACACACCGGAACTCATCTTCACCCGCCTCTGTTCCCTATCTAACCTCTCTAACTCACCTCTCCCTCTCTCTGATCACAGCCTACTTACATTCTCTTCTCTCTCCTCCCCGGGGCAACAATCCCCACTCCACAAACTTGCATACCCTCACAGAAATCTCAAACACCTTGACTTACACTCACTCTCTGAATCCCTCCTCCCTCTTACAGGCATAAATTCCTTACACGATGCAGACGTTGCTGCTGCTTCATATAACACCACATTAGCTGCAGCTCTAGACTCGATCGCCCCTCTCACACACACCACATCTCGCACATTCAACAGGCAACCCTGGCACACTAAACTTACTAAAGAACTGCGCCGGGCCTCCAGAGTTGCGGAGCAGAGATGGAAAAGGTCTCACTCCATCGAGCACTTCATCGCATTGAAGCAATCCCTCACTAATTTCAAGTCCGCACTCACTACTGCAAAACAAACCTACTTCTCATCTCTCATATCCTCCATATCTCACAACCCTAAACAGCTATTTAACACTTTCAACTCTCTCCTTCGTCCCCCAGAACCTCCTCCCTCTTCTCTCATCTCAGCGGACCATTTTCCCTCATTCTTCAAACAGAAGATTGACACATCAGACAAAAGTTTTGCCTAAAGTCCACACAACCCCTCCTCATATCTATTCAACCCTCCTCCTCCAAACCCCACTTCTCCACCATTACAGAAGGTCAAGTCTCCTCTTTACTCTCCAAATCACACCTCACCACCTGCGAACTTGACGCAATCCCATCCCACCTCATCACTAACCTTACCACAGTCTTCATCCCAACCCTAACCCACCTCTTCAATCTGTCACTAACAACCGGTGTCTTCCCCTCATGTTTCAAACATGCCGCAATCACACCCATCCTCAAAAAGCCCTCCCTTGACCCTTCCTCTCTGACTAGCTACCGCCCCATATCACTCCTCCCCTTTGCCTCAAAATTACTAGAACAACATGTCCACCTTGAACTGTCCTCCCACCTCTCCTCCTGCTCCCTCTTCGACTGCCTGCAATCTGGCTTCCGAACGCATAACTCAACTGAAACTGCACTGACCAAAGTCACCAACGACCTACTAAATGCCAAATCCAAGCGACACTACTCCATCCTCCTCCTTCTGGACCTGTCATCTGCCTTTGACTCAGTGAACCATTCCCTCTGACTCCAGATTCTCTCATCTCTTGGCATCACGGACTTGGCTCTATCTTGGATCTCCTCATACTTAACAGACAGGACATTCAGCGTCTCCCACTCACGCACCACCTCCTCATCTCGCCCCCTATCTGTCAGTATACCCCAAGGTTCAGTTCTAGGACCTCTGCTCTTCTCCATCTACACCTTTGGCCTGGGACAGCTCATAGAGTCACACGGTTTTCAGTATCACCTCTATGCTGACGACACACAGATCTACCTCTCTGGACCCGATATCTCCTCCCTACTAACCAAAATCCCACAATGTCTGTCCGCCATGTCATCCTTCTTCTCTGACAGATTTCTAAAGCTCAACATGGATAAAACAGAGTTCATCATCTTTCCACCCTCTCATTCACATCCCCAATCTGACCTAGCCATCAACGTCAATGGCTGTTCACTCTCACCAGTTCCACAAGCTCGCTGCCTTGGAGTAACCCTGGACTCTGATCTCTCCTTCAAGCCACATATCCAAGCCCTTTCCACTTCCTGCCGACTCCAACTCAAAAACATCTCCCGGATCCGTGCATTCCTCAGCAAAGACTCTGCAAAAACACTAGTGCATGCCCTCATCATATCCCGCCTCGAATACTGCAACCTCTTGCTCCGTGGCCTCCCTTACAACACTCTTGCGCCTCTCCAATCTATCCTAAACTCTGTTGCTCGACTAATTCACCTGTCCCCCCGCTATTCCGCGGCCTCTCCTCTCGTTAATCTCTTCACTGGCTCCCCATTGCCCAGAGAATCCAGTTCAAAACTCTATCCATGGCATACAAAGCCATCCACATCCTGTCTCCCCCATACATCTGTGACCTAGTCTCCCGGTACTTACCTGCACGCAACCTCCGATCCTCACAAGATCTCCTTTTCTACTCCCCTCTTATCTCCTCCTCCCACGATCGTATACAAGATTTCTCCCGTGCATCCCCACTACTCTGGAACTCTCTACCCCAACACATCAGACTCTCGCCGACCATGGAAACCTTCAAAAGAAACCTGAAGACCCACCTCTTCCGACAAGCCTACAACCTGCAGTAACCACCACTGCACGATCAGCTCTACCCTCACCTAATGTATCCTCACCCATCCCTTCTAGAATGTGAGCACTCTTGACCAGGGTCCTCGCTCCTCCTGTACCAGTCGCTGACTCGTTTTGTTAAGATTATGTAAATGCTTTTGTTATGTAAATCCCTATCACATGTAAAGCGAGATGGAATAAATGGCGCTATAATAATAAATAATAACAATAATAATAATAATAATAAAAAGACAATATCAATTCACATAGGAAAAGTGGTGGAGGTTACAGTGGAATTAAAAGACAATATCAATGCCCCTTTGATGAGCTGTGGAATTTAGAGTGGTTTAACCAGATGGTTTTAATGATCCTTGGAAGAGACTTGGAGGTCATAGTAGCTTAATAAGATGCTTTTAATGCCTCTTGGAAGAGTGGTGGAGGTCGCAGTGGAAAAAAAAGACAATATCAATGCCCCCTGAAAGAGTGGTGGAGGTTAGAGTGAAATAAAAAGACAATATCAATGCCTCTTGAAAAAGCTATGGAGTTCAGAGAGGTTTAACCTGATGGTTTTAATGCCCCTTGGAGGAGTGGTGGAGGTCGCAGTGCATTAAAAAGACAATATCAATACCCCTTGGAAGGATGGTGGAGGTCACAGTGGAATAAAAAGACAAAATCAATGCCCCTTGGAAGAGCTGTGGAGTTCAGATTGGTTTAGCCAGATGGTTTTAATGCCTCTTGGAAGAGATGTGGAGGTCACAGTAGCTTAACAAGACTGTTTTAATGCCTCTTGGAAGAGTGGTGGAGGTCGCAGTGGATTAAAAAGACAATATCAATGCCCCTTAGAAGAGAGGTGGAAGTCACAGTGGAATAAAAAGAAATTTTCAATACCCCTTGGAAGAGTGGTGGAGGATACAGTGGAATAAAAAGACAATATCAATGCCCCGTGGAATAGACATGGACGTTACAGTAGCTAAACAAGATGTTTTTAATGCACCTTGGGAGAGTTGTGGAAGTCGTAGTGGAATAAAAAGACAATATCAATGTCCCTTGAAAGAGTGCTGTAGGTTACAGTGGAATAAAAAGACAATATCAATGCCTCTTGCAAGAGCTGTAAAGTTCAAAGTGGTTTAAATTGACGGTTTTAATGCGCCTTGGAAGAGACGTGGAGGTCACAGTAGCTTAAAAATACGGTTTTAATGCCCCTTGGAAGAGTGGTGGAGGTCGCAGTGGATTAAACAGACAATATCAATGCCCCTTGGAAGAGTGGTGGAGGTTACAGTGGAATAAAAAGACAATATCAATGCCCCGTGAAAGAGACGTGGAGGTCACAGTAGCTTAACAAGACAGTTTAAATGCCCCTTTGAAGAGAGGTGGAAGTTGCAGTGGAATAAAAAGACAATATCAATGCCCCTTGGAAGAGTGCTGGAGGTTACATTAGAATAAAAAGACAATATCAATGCCCCTTGAAAGAGCTGTGTAGTTAAGAGTGGTTTAAATTGACGGTTTTAATGCCCCGTGGAAGAGATGTGGATGTCACAGTAGCTTAACAAGACGGTTTTAATGCCACATGGATGAGTGGTGAAGGTTGCAGTGGATTAAAAAGACAATATCAATGGTCGAGGAAGAGTGGTGGAGGTCGCAGTGGAATAAAAGACAATATCAATGCCCCGTGGAAGAGACGTGGAGGTCACAGTAGCTTAACAAGATGGATTTAATGCCCTTTGGAAGAGTGGTGGAGGTCGGAGTGGAATAAAAATACAATATCAATGCCCCTTGGTAGAGTGATGGAGGTTACAGTGGAATTTAAAGACAATATCAATGCCCCGTGGAAGAGATGTGGAGGTCACTGTAGCTTAACAAGACAGTTTTAATGCCCCTTGGAAGAATGGTTGAGATCGCAGTGGAATAAAAAGACAACGTCAATGCCCCTTGGAAGAGTGGTAGAGGATACAGTGGAATAAAAAGACAATACCAATGCCCCTTGGAAGAGTGGTGGAGGTGGCAATGGAATAAAAAGACAATATCAATGCCAATTGGAAGAATGATGGAGGTAGAAGTGGAACAAAAAGACAATGTCAATGCCCCTTGGAAGAGTGGTGGAGGTTAGAGTGGAATAAAAGACAATACCAATGGCCCTTGGAAGAGCTGTGGAGTTCAGAGTGGTTTAACCAGATGGTTTTATTGCCCCTTGGAAGAGACATGGAGGTCACAGTAGATTAACAAGACGGTTTTAATGCCCCTTGGAAAAGTGGTGGAGGTCACAGTGGATTAAAAAGACAATATCAATGCCAGGTGGAAGACACGTGGAGGTCACAATAGCTTAACAAGACAGTTTTAGTGCCCCTTGGAAGAGTGGTGGAGGTCGCAGTGGAATAAAAAGACAATATCAATGCCCCTTGAAAGAGTGGTGGAGTTTACAGTGAAATAAAAAGACAATATCAATGCCTCTTGAAAGAGCTATGGAGTTCAGAGTGGTTTAACAAGATGGTTTTAATGCCCCTTGGAAGAGTGCTGGAGGTCGCAGTGCATTAAAAAGACAATATCAATACCCCTTGGAAGAATGGTGGAGGTTACAGTGGAATAAAAAGACAATATCATAGCCCCTTGGAAGAGCTGTGGAGTTCAGAATGGTTTAACCAGACGGTTTTAATGCCCCTTGGAAGAGGTGTGGAGGTCACAGTAGCTTAACAAGACTGTTTTAATGCCTCTTGGAAGAGTGGTGGAGGTCGCAGTGGATTAAAAAGACAATATCAATGCCCTTAGAAGAGAGGTAGAATTCGCAGTGGAATAAAAAGACAATATCAATGCCCCTTGGAAGAGTGGTGGAGGTTACAGTTGAATAAAAAGACAATATCAATGCCCCTTGGAAGAGAGATGGAGATTACAGTGGAATAAAAAGACAATATCAATGCCCCTTGGAACAGTGGTGGAGGTTACAGTTAAATAAAAAGACAATATCAATTCCCAGTGCAAGAGATGTGGAGGTCACAATAGCTTAACAAGACGGTTTTAATGCCCCTTGGAAGAGTGGTGGAGGTCGCAGTGGATTAAAAAGACAATATCAATGAGCCTTGGAAGAGAGGTGGAGTTCGCAGTGGAATAAAAAGACACTATCAATGCCCCTTGGAAGAGTGATGGAGGTCGCAGTGGAATAAAAAGACAATATCAATGCCCCTTGGATGAGTGGTGGAGGTTACAGTGGAATAAAAAGACAATGTCAATGCCCCTTGGAAGAGTGGTGGATGTTAGAATGGAATAAAAAGACAATACCAATGCCCCTTGGAAGAGCTGTGGAGTTCAGAGTGGTTTAACCAGATGGTTTTATTGCCCCTTGGAAGAGACGTGAAGGTCACAGTAGATTAACAAGACGATTTTAATGCCCCTTGGAAAAGTGGTGGAGGTCACAGTGGATTAAAGAGACAATATCAATGCCCCGTGGAAGACACGTGGAGGTCACAGTAGCTTAACAAGACAGTTTTAGTGCCCGTTGGAAGAGTGGTGGAGGTCGCAGTGGAATAAAAAGACAATATCAATGCCACTTGAAAGAGTGGTGGAGTTTACAGTGAAATAAAAAGACAATATCAATGCCTCTTGAAAGAGCAATGGAGTTCAGAGTGGTTTAACCACATGGTTTTAATGCCCCTTGGAAGAGTGCTGGAGGTCGCCGTGCATTAAAAAGACAATATCAATACCCCTTGGAAGAATGGTGGAGGTTACACTGGAATAAAAAGACAATATCAATGCCCCTTGGAAGAACTGTGGAGTTCAGAATGGTTTAACCAGACGGCTTTAATGCCCCTTGGAAGAGATGTGGAGGTCAGAGTAGCTTAACAAGACTGTTTTAATGCCTCTTGTAAGAGTGGTGGAGGTCGCAGTGGAATAAAAAGACAATGTCAATGCCCCTTGTAAGAGTGGTGGAGGTTAGAGTGGAATAAAAAGACAATACAAATTCCCCTTGGAAGAGCTGTGGAGTAAATATTGGTTTAACCAGATGGTTTTAATGCCCCTTGGAAGAGAAGTCAACGTCACAGTAGCATAACAAGACGGTTTTAATGCCCCTTGGAAGAGTGGTGGAAGTTGAAGTGGAATAAAAAGACAATATCAATGCCCCTGGAAGAGTGCTGGAGGTTACATTGGAATAAAAAGACCATATCAATGCCCCTTGCAAGAGCTGTGAAGTTCAGAGTGGTTTAAATTGACGGTTTTAATGCCCCTTGGAAGTGACGTGGAGGTGACAGTAGCTTAACAAGACGGTTTTATTGCCCCTTGGAAGAGTGGTGGAGGTCGCAGTGGATTAAAAAGACAATATGAATGCCCCTTGGAAGAGTGGTGGAGGTCGCAGTGGAAAAAAAAGACAATATCAATGCCCCTTGGAAGAGTGGTGGAGGTTACAGTTGAATAAAAAGACAAAATCATTGCCCCTTGGAATAGTGATGGAGGTTACAGTGGAATAAAAAGACAATATCAATGCCCCTTGGAACAGTGGTGGAGGTTACAGTTAAAAAAAAGACAATACAAAATCCCCTTGGAAGAGCTGTGGAGTTCAGAGTGGTTTAACCAGACGGTTTTAATACCCCTTGGAAGAGACGTGGAGGTCACAGTAGCTTAACAAGACTGATTTAATGCCCCTTGGAAGAGTGGTGGAGGTCGCAGTGGATTAAAAAGACAATATCAATGCCCCTTAGTAGAGAGGTGGAAGTAGCAGTGGAATAAAAAGACAATGTCAATGCCACTTTTAAGAGAGGTGGAGGTTACAGTGGAATAAAAAGACAATATCAATGCCCATTGGAAGAGTGGTAGAGGTCGCAGTGGAATAAAAGGACAAAATCAATGCCCCTTGGAAGAGTGGTGGAGGTTAGAGTGGAATAAAAAAACAATACCAGTGCTCCTTGGAAGAGCTGTGGAGTTCAGAGTGGTTTAAATTGACCGTTTAAATGCCCCTTGCAATAGACGTGGAGGTCACAGTGGATTAAAAAGACAATATCAATGCCCCTTGGAAGAGTGGTGGAGGTCGCAGTGGAATAAAAAGACAATATCAATGCCGCTTGGAAGAGTGGTGGATGTTACAGTCGAATAAAAAGACAATATCAATGCCTCTTGAAAGAGCTGTGGAGATCAGAGTGTTTAACCAGACGGTTTTAATGCCCCTTGGAAGATACGAGGAGGTCACAGTAGCTTAAGAATACTATTTTAATGCTCCTTGGAAAAGTGGTGGAGATCGTTCTGGATTTAAAAGACAATATCAATGGCCCTTAGAAGAGTGGTGGAGGTCGCAGTGGAATAAAAAAACAATACCAATGCCCCTTGGAAGAGTGGTGGAGGTTACATTGGAATAAAAAGACAATATCAATGCCCCTTGGAAGAGCTGTGGAGTTCACAGTGGTTTAACCAGAAGGTTTTAAGGCACTGGGGAATAGACGTGGAGGTCACAGTAGCTAAACAAGACGGATTTAATGCTTCTTGGAAGAGTGATGGAGGTCGGAGTGGATTAAAAAGACAAAATCAATGCCCGTTGGAAGAGTGGTGGAGGTTACAGTGGAATAAAAAGACAATATCAATGTCTCTTGCAAGAACTGTGGAGTTCAGAGTGGTTAACCAGAAGGTTTTAATGCCCCGTGGAAGAGACGTGGAGGTCATAGTAGCTTAACAAGACGGTTTTAATGCCCCTTGGAAGAGTGGTTGAGATTACAGTCGATTAAAAAGACAATATCAATGCCTCTTGGTAGAGCTGTGGAGTTCAGAGTGGTTTAACCAGAAGGTTTTAATGCCCCGTGGAAGAGACGTGGAGGTCACAGTAGCTTATTAAAACTGTTTTAATGCCCCTTGGAAGAGCGGTGGAGGTCACAGTGGATTAAAAAGACAATATCAAATAAATTTGGAAGAGATGTGGAGGTCGCAGTGGATTAAAAAGACAATATCAATGCCCCTTACAAGAGTGGTGGAGGTCGCAGTGGAATAAAAAGACAATATCAATTAAATTTGGAAGAGATGTGGAGGTCGCAGTGGAATAAAAAGTCAATATTAATGCCCCTTGGAAGAGTGGTGGAGGTCGCAGTAAAATAAAAAGACAATATCAATGCCCCTTGGAGGAGTGGTGGCGGTTATAGTGGATTAAAAAGACAATATCATTGCCCCTTGGAAGAGCTGTGGTGTTCACAGTGGTTTAACCAGAAGGTTTTAAGGCACCGTGGAATAGACGTGGAGGTCACAGTAGCTAATCAAAACGGTTTTAAAGCTTCTGGGAAGAGAGATGGAGGTCGCAGTGGATTAAAAAGACAAAATCAATGTCCCTTGGAAGAGTGGTGGAGGTTACATTGGAATAAAAAGACATTATCAATGCCTCTTGCAAGAGCTGTGGAGTACAGAGTGGTTTAACCAAACGGTTTAAGTGCCCCTTGGAAGAGACGTGGAGTACACAGTAGATGAACAAGACGGTTTTAATGCCCCTTGGAAGAGTGGTGGAGGTCGCAGTGGAATAAAAAGACAATATCAATGCCCTGTGGAAGAGACGTGGACCTCACAGTAGCTTAACAAGACGGTTTTAATGCCCCTTGGTAGAGTGGTGGAGGTCGCAGTGGAAAAAAGAGACAATAACATTGCCCTGTGGAAGAGACGTGGAGGTCACAGTAGCTTAACAAGACGGTTTTAATGCCCCTTAGAACAGTGGTGGAGGACACAGTGTAATAAAAGACAATATCCATGCCCTTTGGTAGAATGGCGGAGGTGGCAGTGGAATCAAAAGACAATATCAATGCCCCTTGGAAGAGTGGTGGAGGTCGCAGTGGAATAACCTCACTGGTACATGCTCTGCATAACTTCTCTGCTTGCTGTGTCTGCTGTAATCTAATGCTCTGCTTTGCTGATTCGCCTCACTGGTACATGCTCTGCATAACTTCTCTGCTTGCTGTGTCTGCTGTAATCTAATGCTCTGCTTTGCTGATTCACCTCACTGGTACATGCTCTGCATAGCTTCTCTGCTTGCTGTGTATGCTGTAATCTTATGCTCTGCTTTGCTGATTCACCTCACTGGTACATGCTCTGCATAACTTCTTTGCTTTATCTGTCCCACACCATTCAATACCCACATATGTCTGTCCCTTCCCCACTATAGATCTTATCTGATTTTTAGAGGTGCTAAACTGCAGAGACTAGAGTCCTAGCTCTGTGTTTGATCACCCAGCCATCTCCTGGTGAGACGACCAGCTGCTAATTTAGCCATATGCAGCTCCCACAATGCCCTTCACCTGATAGTTTAATGTGCCCTATATATTTAGAAGCTCTGTAAGGGGAGCACTTGTGCTGGGGTGTGCACGCGTCTTCTTGTGCAAAGTGGCTTCGGAGATAAGTGGAAGTTATTTCAGAGGCAGTTAGTCAGGGCAGGAGTCAGGTAACCAACACTTTTACCACTTACTCTCTTTTAACTATGTTTCTGTTAGCTCTCACTTTTTCCTCTATAGTCCTCCACTTTCTAGTAACCCCTCAAATCCCTACACCTAGTAAGAAACTCTTCATCTCTCCCTCCATCCTCCCCATTCATCTCACCTCCTCCTCCAAATTATTCCTAAACATTCAATCCTGGATCTCCAAACACAGACAGCCACCACATGCTCTCTCTTGCTCCCACCTGCTAACACTTTCTCTGCTCCTCCTCACTGCTGGAGATTTCTTTCCAAATCCTGGTCCTCCTCGCCATATCCCCACAGTTACTTCTTCCTCCTATCCACGACATTCCACAAACTGTCGCAACCCTTCTAACCTCATACCCATCCAACCAATCCCCACTCCCTTAGTTGCTCTAACAGGAGCTCTATGGAACGCTCGCTCTGTCTGCAACAAACTTTCCTTCATCCACGATCTTTTCATTACAAACAAACTTTCCTTCCTCACCATCACTGAAACCTGGCTCAACCCCTCTGACACAGCCTCCCCAGCTGCACTTTCATATGGCGGATTCCACCTTTCCCACACCCCCCGCCCCAACGGCAAACATCGCGGAGGCTTAGGTTTTCTCCTATCAGATCACAGCGCTTTCACCCAAATCCCACTGCCACCCTCCGTTACACTCCCCTCTTTTGAGGTGCACTGTGTGCGCATCTATTCCCCCTCCAACCTCCAACTGGCCGTCGTTTACCGACCCCCAGGGCAAGCCACCACCTTCTTAGACCACTTCACCACCTGGCTGCTTCACTTTCTCTCCACTGACATCCCCACTATCATAATGGGTGACTTCATCATCCCCATTAACACTTCCCACTCGTCTGTCTCTAAGTTCCTATCTCTCACTTCCTCCTTCGGACTCACTCAATGGTCTTCCACACCCACCCACAAAGATGGCCACACACTGGACTTCATCTTCACCCGCCTCTGTTCCCTATCTAACCTCTCTAACTCACCTCTCCCTCTCTCTGATCACAGCCTACTTATATTCTCGTCTCTATCCTCCCCGGGACAACAATCCCCACTCCACAAACTTGCATACCCTCGCAGAAATCTCAAACACCTTGACTTACACTCACTCTCTGAATCCCTCCTCCCTCTTACAGACATAAATTCCTTACACGATGCAGACGTTGCTGCTGCTTCATATAACACCACAATAGCTGCAGCTCTAGACTCAATCGCCCCTCTCACATACACCACATCTCGCACATTCAACAGGCAACCCTGGCACACTAAACTTACTAAAGAACTGCGCCGGGCCTCCAGGGTCGCGGAGCAGATATGGAAAAGGTCTCACTCCATCGAGCACTTCATCGCATTCAAGCAATCCCTCACTAATTTAAAGTCCGCACTCACTACAGCAAAACAAACCTACTTCTCATCTCTCATATCCTCCCTATCTCACAACCTTAAACAGCTATTTAACACTTTTAACTCTCTCCTTCGTCCCCCAGCACCTCCTCCCTCTTCTCTCATCTCAGCCGACGACTTTGCCTCATTCTTCAAACAGAAGATTGACACCATCAGACAAAACTTTTGCCTAAAGTCCACACAACCCCTCCTCATATCTATTCAACCCTCCTCCTCCAAACCCCACTTCTCCACCATTACAGAAGGTCAAGTCTCCTCTTTACTCTCCAAATCACACCTCACCACCTGCGAACTTGATCCAATCCCATCCCACCTCATCACTAACCTTACCACAGTCTTCATCCCAACCCTAACCCACCTCTTCAATCTGTCACTAACAACCGGTGTCTTCCCCTCATGTTTCAAACATGCCGCAATCACACCCATCTTCAAAAAACCCTCCCTTGACCCTTCCTCTCTGACTAGCTATCGCCCCATATCACTCCTCCCCTTTGCCTCAAAACTACTAGAACAACATGTCCACCTTGAACTGTCCTCCCACCTCTCCTCCTGCTCCCTCTTCAACCGCCTGCAATCTGGCTTCCGACCGCATCACTCGACTGAAACTGCCCTGACCAAAGTCACCAACGACCTACTAAATGCCAAATCCAAGCGACACTACTCCATCCTCCTCTTTCTGGACCTGTCATCTGCCTTTGACACAGTGGACCATTCCCTCTTGCTCCAGATTCTCTCATCTCTTGGCATCACGGACTTGGCTTTATCTTGGATCTCCTCATACTTAACAGACAGGACATTCAGCGTCTCCCACTCACGCACCATCTCCTCATCTTGCCCCCTATCTGTCGGTGTCCCCCAAGGTTCAGTTCTAGGACCTCTGCTCTTCTCCATCTACACCTTTGGCCTTGGACAGCTCATAGAGTCTCATGGTTTTCAGTATCATTTCTATGCTGACGACACACAGATCTAGCTCTTTGGAACCGATATCTCCTCCCTACTAACCAAAATCCCGCAATGTCTGTCCGCCATGTCATCCTTCTTCTCTGACAGATTTCTAAAACTCAACATGGATAAAACAGAGTTCATCATCTTTCCACCCTCTCATTCACATCCCCCATCTGACCTAGCAATCAATGTCAATGGCTGTTCACTCTCCCCAGTCCCACAAGCTCGCTGCCTTGGGGCAACACTGGACTCTGATCTCTCCTTCAAGCCACATATGCAAGCCCTTTCCACTTCCTGTCGACTCCAACTCAAAAACATCTCCCGGATCCGTGCATTCCTCAGCAAAGACTCTGCAAAAACACTAGTGCTTGCCCTCATCATATGCCGCCTCGACTACTGAAACCTCCTGCTCCGTGGCCTCCCTAACAACACTCTTGCGCCTCTCCAATATATCCTAAACTCTGCTGCTCGACTAATTCACCTGTCCCCCCGCTATTCCCCGGCCTCTCCTCTCTGTCAATCTCTTCACTGGCTCCCCAATGCCCAGAGAATCCAGTTCAAAACTCTAACCATGGCATACAAAGCCATCCACAACCTGTCTCCCCCATACATCTGTGACCTAGTCTCCCGGTACTTACCTGCACGCAACCTCCGATCCTCACAAGATCTCCTTCTCTACTCCCCTCTTATCTCCTCCTCCCACAATCGTATACAAGATTTCTCCTGTGCATCGCCCCTACTCTGGAACTCTCTACCCCAACACATCAGACTCTCGCCGACCGTGGAAACCTTCGAAAGAAACCTGAAGACCCACCTCTTCCGACAAGCCTACAACCTGCAGTAACCACCGCTGCACGACCAGCTCTACCCCCACCTAATGTATCCTCAACCATCCCTTCTAGAATGTGAGCCCTCGCGGGCAGGGTCCTTGCTCCTCCTGTACCAGTCGCTGACTCGTTTTGTTAAGATTATGTAAATGCTTTTGTTATGTATATCCCTATCACATGTAAAGCACCATGGAATAAATGGCGCTATAATAATAAATAATAATAATAATAATAATAATAAAAAGACAATATCAATGCCCCTTTGAAGAGTGATGGAGGTTACAGTGGAATAAAAAGACAATATCAATGCCCCTTGGAACAGTGGGTGAGGTTACAGTTAAATAAAAAGACAATATCAATGCCCCGTGGAAGAGATGTGGAGGTCCAAAAAGCTTAATAAGACAGTTTTAATGACCCTTGGAAGAGTTGTGGAGGTCGCAGTGGATTAAAAAGACAATATCAATGAGCCTTGGAAGAGTGGTGGAGGTCGCAGTGGAATAAAAAGACAATATCAATGCCCCCTGGACGAGTGGTGGAGGTTACAGTGGAATAAAAAGACAATTTCAATGCCCCGTGGAAGAGACGTGGAGGTCACAGTAGCTTACCAAGACGTTTTTAATGCCTCTTGGAGGACTAGTGGAGGTCGCAGTGGAATAAAAAGACAATATCAATGCCCCTTGGAAGAGTGGTGGATGTTACAGTGGAACAAAAAGACAATAATAATGCCCCTTGGAAGAGCTGTGGAGTTCAGAGTGGTTTAACCATGCGGTTTTAATGCCCCTAGGAAGAGACGTGGAGGTCACAGAAGCTTATCAAGACTGTTTTAAAGCCCCTTGGAGGAGTGGTAGAGGTTGCAGTGGATTAAAAAGACAATATCAATGCCCCTTGGAAGAGTGGTGGAGGTTACAGTGGAATAAAAAGACAATATCAATGCCCCTTGGAAGAGTGGTGGAAGTTACAGTGGAATTAAAAGACAATATCAATGTCCCTTGGAAGAATGGTGGAGGTTACAGTGGAATAAAAAGACAATATCAATGCCCCTTGGAAGAGTGGTGGAGGTTCCAATTAAATAAAAAGATAATATCAATGCCCCTTGGAAGAGCTGTGGAGTTCAGAATGGTTTAACCAGACGGCTTTAATGCCCCTTGGAAGAGATGTGGAGGTCAGAGTAGCTTAACAAGACTGTTTTAATGCCTCTTGTAAGAGTGGTGGAGGTCGCAGTGGAATAAAAAGACAATGTCAATGCCCCTTGTAAGAGTGGTGGAGGTTAGAGTGGAATAAAAAGACAATACAAATTCCCCTTGGAAGAGCTGTGGAGTAAAGATTGGTTTAACCAGATGGTTTTAATGCCCCTTGGAAGAGAAGTCAACGTCACAGTAGCATAACAAGACGGTTTTAATGCCCCTTGGAAGAGTGGTGGAAGTTGAAGTGGAATAAAAAGACAATATCAATGCCCCTGGAAGAGTGCTGGAGGTTACATTGGAATAAAAAGACAATATCAATGCCCCTTGCAAGAGCTGTGAAGTTCAGAGTGGTTTAAATTGACGATTTTAATGCCCCTTGGAAGTGACGTGGAGGTGACAGTAGCTTAACAAGACGGTTTTATTGCCCCTTGGAAGAGTGGTGGAGGTCGCAGTGGATTAAAAAGACAATATGAATGCCCCTTGGAAGAGTGGTGGAGGTCGCAGTGGAAAAAAAAGACAATATCAATGCCCCTTGGAAGAGTGGTGGAGGTTACAGTTGAATAAAAAGACAAAATCATTGCCCCTTGGAATAGTGATGGAGGTTACAGTGGAATAAAAAGACAATATCAATGCCCCTTGGAACAGTGGTGGAGGTTACAGTTAAAAAAAAGACAATACAAAATCCCCTTGGAAGAGCTGTGGAGTTCAGAGTGGTTTAACCAGACGGTTTTAATACCCCTTGGAAGAGACGTGGAGGTCACAGTAGCTTAACAAGACTGATTTAATGCCCCTTGGAAGAGTGGTGGAGGTCGCAGTGGATTAAAAAGACAATATCAATGCCCCTTAGTAGAGAGGTGGAAGTAGCAGTGGAATAAAAAGACAATGTCAATGCCACTTTTAAGAGAGGTGGAGGTTACAGTGGAATAAAAAGACAATATCAATGCCCATTGGAAGAGTGGTAGAGGTCGCAGTGGAATAAAAGGACAAAATCAATGCCCCTTGGAAGAGTGGTGGAGGTTAGAGTGGAATAAAAAAACAATACCAGTGCTCCTTGGAAGAGCTGTGGAGTTCAGAGTGGTTTAAATTGACCGTTTAAATGCCCCTTGCAATAGACATGGAGGTCACAGTGGATTAAAAAGACAATATCAATGCCCCTTGGAAGAGTGGTGGAGGTCGCAGTGGAATAAAAAGACAATATCAATGCCGCTTGGAAGAGTGGTGGATGTTACAGTCGAATAAAAAGACAATATCAATGCCTCTTGAAAGAGCTGTGGAGATCAGAGTGTATAACCAGACAGTTTTAATGCCCCTTGGAAGATACGAGGAGGTCACAGTAGCTTAAGAATACTATTTTAATGCTCCTTGGAAAAGTGGTGGAGATCGTTCTGGATTTAAAAGACAATATCAATGGCCCTTAGAAGAGTGGTGGAGGTCGCAGTGGAATAAAAAAACAATATCAATGCCCCTTGGAAGAGTGGTGGAGGTTACATTGGAATAAAAAGACAATATCAATGCCCCTTGGAAGAGCTGTGGAGTTCACAGTGGTTTAACCAGAAGGTTTTAAGGCACTGGGGAATAGACGTGGAGGTCACAGTAGCTAAACAAGACGGATTTAATGCTTCTTGGAAGAGTGATGGAGGTCGGAGTGGATTAAAAAGACAAAATCAATGCCCGTTGGAAGAGTGGTGGAGGTTACAGTGGAATAAAAAGACAATATCAATGTCTCTTTCAAGAACTGTGGAGTTCAGAGTGGTTAACCAGAAGGTTTTAATGCCCCGTGGAAGAGACGTGGAGGTCATAGTAGCTTAACAAGACGGTTTTAATGCCCCTTGGAAGAGTGTTTGAGATTACAGTCGATTAAAAAGACAATATCAATGCCTCTTGGTAGAGCTGTGGAGTTCAGAGTGGTTTAACCAGAAGGTTTTAATGCCCCGTGGAAGAGACGTGGAGGTCACAGTAGCTTATTAAAACTGTTTTAATGCCCTTTGGAAGAGCGGTGGATGTCACAGTGGATTAAAAAGACAATATCAATTAAATTTGGAAGAGATGTGGAGGTCGCAGTGGATTAAAAAGACAATATCAATGCCCCTTACAAGAGCGGTGGAGGTCGCAGTGGAATAAAAAGACAATATCAATTAAATTTGGAAGAGATGTGGAGGTCGCAGTGGAATAAAAAGTCAATATTAATGCCCCTTGGAAGAGTGGTGGAGGTCGCAGTAAAATAAAAAGACAATATCAATGCCCCTTGGAGGAGTGGTGGCGGTTATAGTGGATTAAAAAGACAATATCATTGCCCCTTGGAAGAGCTGTGGTGTTCACAGTGGTTTAACCAGAAGGTTTTAAGGCACCGTGGAATAGACGTGGAGGTCACAGTAGCTAATCAAAACGGTTTTAAAGCTTCTGGGAGGAGAGATGGAGGTCGCAGTGGATTAAAAAGACAAAATCAATGTCCCTTGGAAGAGTGGTGGAGGTTACATTGGAATAAAAAGACAATATCAATGCCTCTTGCAAGAGCTGTGGAGTACAGAGTGGTTTAACCAAACGGTTTAAGTGCCCCTTGGAAGAGACGTGGAGTACACAGTAGATGAACAAGACGGTTTTAATGCCCCTTGGAAGAGTGGTGGAGGTCGCAGTGGAATAAAAAGACAATATCAATGCCCTGTGGAAGAGACGTGGACCTCACAGTAGCTTAACAAGACGGTTTTAATGCCCCTTGGTAGAGTGGTGGAGGTCGCAGTGGAAAAAAGAGACAATAACATTGCCCTGTGGAAGAGACGTGGAGGTCACAGTAGCTTAACAAGACGGTTTTAACGCCCCTTAGAACAGTGGTGGAGGACACAGTGTAATAAAAGACAATATCCATGCCCTTTGGTAGAATGGCGGAGGTGGCAGTGGAATCAAAAGACAATATCAATGCCCCTTGGAAGAGTGGTGGAGGTCGCAGTGGAATAACCTCACTGGTACATGCTCTGCATAACTTCTCTGCTTGCTGTGTCTGCTGTAATCTAATGCTCTGCTTTGCTGATTCGCCTCACTGGTACATGCTCTGCATAACTTCTCTGCTTGCTGTGTCTGCTGTAATCTAATGCTCTGCTTTGCTGATTCACCTCACTGGTACATGCTCTGCATAGCTTCTCTGCTTGCTGTGTATGCTGTAATCTTATGCTCTGCTTTGCTGATTCACCTCACTGGTACATGCTCTGCATAACTTCTTTGCTTTATCTGTCCCACTCCATTCAATACCCACATATGTCTGTCCCTTCCCCACTATAGATCTTATCTGATTTTTAGAGGTGCTAAACTGCAGAGACTAGAGTCCTAGCTCTGTGTTTGATCACCCAGCCATCTCCTGGTGAGACGACCAGCTGCTAATTTAGCCATATGCAGCTCCCACAATGCCCTTCACCTGATAGTTTAATGTGCCCTATATATTTAGAAGCTCTGTAAGGGGAGCACTTGTGCTGGGGTGTGCACGCGTCTTCTTGTGCAAAGTGGCTTCGGAGATAAGTGGAAGTTATTTCAGAGGCAGTTAGTCAGGGCAGGAGTCAGGTAACCAACACTTTTACCACTTACTCTCTTTTAACTATGTTTCTGTTAGCTCTCACTTTTTCCTCTATAGTCCTCCACTTTCTAGTAACCCCTCAAATCCCTACACCTAGTAAGAAACTCTTCATCTCTCCCTCCATCCTCCCCATTCATCTCACCTCCTCCTCCAAATTATTCCTAAACATTCAATCCTGGATCTCCAAACACAGACAGCCACCACATGCTCTCTCTTGCTCCCACCTGCTAACACTTTCTCTGCTCCTCCTCACTGCTGGAGATTTCTTTCCAAATCCTGGTCCTCCTCGCCATATCCCCACAGTTACTTCTTCCTCCTATCCACGACATTCCACAAACTGTCGCAACCCTTCTAACCTCATACCCATCCAACCAATCCCCACTCCCTTAGTTGCTCTAACAGGAGCTCTATGGAACGCTCGCTCTGTCTGCAACAAACTTTCCTTCATCCACGATCTTTTCATTACAAACAAACTTTCCTTCCTCACCATCACTGAAACCTGGCTCAACCCCTCTGACACAGCCTCCCCAGCTGCACTTTCATATGGCGGATTCCACCTTTCCCACACCCCCCGCCCCAACGGCAAACATCGCGGAGGCGTAGGTTTTCTCCTATCAGATCACAGCGCTTTCACCCAAATCCCACTGCCACCCTCCGTTACACTCCCCTCTTTTGAGGTGCACTGTGTGCGCATCTATTCCCCCTCCAACCTCCAACTGGCCGTCGTTTACCGACCCCCAGGGCAAGCCACCACCTTCTTAGACCACTTCACCACCTGGCTGCTTCACTTTCTCTCCACTGACATCCCCACTATCATAATGGGTGACTTCATCATCCCCATTAACACTTCCCACTCGTCTGTCTCTAAGTTCTTATCTCTCACTTCCTCCTTCGGACTCACTCAATGGTCTTCCACACCCACCCACAAAGATGGCCACACACTGGACTTCATCTTCACCCGCCTCTGTTCCCTATCTAACCTCTCTAACTCACCTCTCCCTCTCTCTGATCACAGCCTACTTATATTCTCGTCTCTCTCCTCCCCGGGACAACAATCCCCACTCCACAAACTTGCATACCCTCGCAGAAATCTCAAACACCTTGACTTACACTCACTCTCTGAATCCCTCCTCCCTCTTACAGACATAAATTCCTTACACGATGCAGACGTTGCTGCTGCTTCATATAACACCACAATAGCTGCAGCTCTAGACTCAATCGCCCCTCTCACATACACCACATCTCGCACATTCAACAGGCAACCCTGGCACACTAAACTTACTAAAGAACTGCGCCGGGCCTCCAGGGTCGCGGAGCAGATATGGAAAAGGTCTCACTCCATCGAGCACTTCATCGCATTCAAGCAATCCCTCACTAATTTAAAGTCCGCACTCACTACAGCAAAACAAACCTACTTCTCATCTCTCATATCCTCCCTATCTCACAACCCTAAACAGCTATTTAACACTTTCAACTCTCTCCTTCGTCCCCCAGCACCTCCTCCCTCTTCTCTCATCTCAGCCGACGACTTTGCCTCATTCTTCAAACAGAAGATTGACACCATCAGACAAAACTTTTGCCTAAAGTCCACACAACCCCTCCTCATATCTATTCAACCCTCCTCCTCCAAACCCCACTTCTCCACCATTACAGAAGGTCAAGTCTCCTCTTTACTCTCCAAATCACACCTCACCACCTGCGAACTTGACCCAATCCCATCCCACCTCATCACTAACCTTACCACAGTCTTCATCCCAACCCTAACCCACCTCTTCAATCTGTCACTAACAACCGGTGTCTTCCCCTCATGTTTCAAACATGCCGCAATCACACCCATCTTCAAGAAACCCTCCCTTGACCCTTCCTCTCTGACTAGCTATCGCCCCATATCACTCCTCCCCTTTGCCTCAAAACTACTAGAACAACATGTCCACCTTGAACTGTCCTCCCACCTCTCCTCCTGCTCCCTCTTCAACCGCCTGCAATCTGGCTTCCGACCGCATCACTCGACTGAAACTGCCCTGACAAAAGTCACCAACGACCTACTAAATGCCAAATCCAAGCGACACTACTCCATCCTCCTCTTTCTGGACCTGTCATCTGCCTTTGACACAGTGGACCATTCCCTCTTGCTCCAGATTCTCTCATCTCTTGGCATCACGGACTTGGCTTTATCTTGGATCTCCTCATACTTAACAGACAGGACATTCAGCGTCTCCCACTCACGCACCATCTCCTCATCTTGCCCCCTATCTGTCGGTGTCCCCCAAGGTTCAGTTCTAGGACCTCTGCTCTTCTCCATCTACACCTTTGGCCTTGGACAGCTCATAGAGTCTCATGGTTTTCAGTATCATTTCTATGCTGACGACACACAGATCTACCTCTTTGGAACCGATATCTCCTCCCTACTAACCAAAATCCCGCAATGTCTGTCCGCCATGTCATCCTTCTTCTCTGACAGATTTCTAAAACTCAACATGGATAAAACAGAGTTCATCATCTTTCCACCCTCTCATTCACATCCCCCATCTGACCTAGCAATCAATGTCAATGGCTGTTCACTCTCCCCAGTCCCACAAGCTCGCTGCCTTGGGGCAACACTGGACTCTGATCTCTCCTTCAAGCCACATATCCAAGCCCTTTCCACTTCCTGTCGACTCCAACTCAAAAACATCTCCCGGATCCGTGCATTCCTCAGCAAAGACTCTGCAAAAACACTAGTGCATGCCCTCATCATATCCCGCCTCGACTACTGAAACCTCCTGCTCCGTGGCCTCCCTAACAACACTCTTGCGCCTCTCCAATATATCCTAAACTCTGCTGCTCGACTAATTCACCTGTCCCCCCGCTATTCCCCGGCCTCTCCTCTCTGTCAATCTCTTCACTGGCTCCCCAATGCCCAGAGAATCCAGTTCAAAACTCTAACCATGGCATACAAAGCCATCCACAACCTGTCTCCCCCATACATCTGTGACCTAGTCTCCCGGTACTTACCTGCACGCAACCTCCGATCCTCACAAGATCTCCTTCTCTACTACCCTCTTATCTCCTCCTCCCACAATCGTATACAAGATTTCTCCTGTGCATCGCCCCTACTCTGGAACTCTCTACCCCAAACCATCAGACTCTCGCCGACCGTGGAAACCTTCGAAAGAAACCTGAAGACCCACCTCTTCCGACAAGCCTACAACCTGCAGTAACCACCGCTGCACGACCAGCTCTACCCCCACCTAATGTATCCTCAACCATACCTTCTAGAATGTGAGCCCTCGCGGGCAGGGTCCTTGCTCCTCCTGTACCAGTCGCTGACTCGTTTTGTTAAGATTATGTAAATGCTTTTGTTATGTATATCCCTATCACATGTAAAGCACCATGGAATAAATGGCGCTATAATAATAAATAATAATAATAATAATAATAAAAAGACAATATCAATGCCCCTTTGAAGAGTGATGGAGGTTACAGTGGAATAAAAAGACAATATCAATGCCCCTTGGAACAGTGGGTGAGGTTACAGTTAAATAAAAAGACAATATCAATGCCCCGTGGAAGAGATGTGGAGGTCCAAAAAGCTTAATAAGACAGTTTTAATGACCCTTGGAAGAGTTGTGGAGGTCGCAGTGGATTAAAAAGACAATATCAATGAGCCTTGGAAGAGTGGTGGAGGTCGCAGTGGAATAAAAAGACAATATCAATGCCCCCTGGACGAGTGGTGGAGGTTACAGTGGAATAAAAAGACAATTTCAATGCCCCGTGGAAGAGACGTGGAGGTCACAGTAGCTTACCAAGACGTTTTTAATGCCTCTTGGAGGACTAGTGGAGGTCGCAGTGGAATAAAAAGACAATATCAATGCCCCCTGGAAGAGTGGTGGATGTTACAGTGGAATAAAAAGACAATAATAATGCCCCTTGGAAGAGCTGTGGAGTTCAGAGTGGTTTAACCATGCGGTTTTAATGCCCCTAGGAAGAGACGTGGAGGTCACAGAAGCTTATCAAGACTGTTTTAAAGCCCCTTGGAGGAGTGGTAGAGGTTGCAGTGGATTAAAAAGACAATATCAATGCCCCTTGGAAGAGTGGTGGAGGTTACAGTGGAATAAAAAGACAATATCAATGCCCCTTGGAAGAGTGGTGGAAGTTACAGTGGAATTATAAGACAATATCAATGTCCCTTGGAAGAATGGTGGAGGTTACAGTGGAATAAAAAGACAATATCAATGCCCCTTGGAAGAGTGGTGGAGGTTCCAATTAAATAAAAAGATAATATCAATGCCCCTTGGAAGAGACGTGGAGGTCACAGTGGAATAAAAAGACAATATTAATGCCCCTTGGAAGAGTGGTGGAGGTCGCAGTAAAATAAAAAGACAATATCAATGTCCCCTTGGAAGAGTGGTGGAGGTTAGAGTGGAATAAAAAGACAATATCAATGCCCCTTGGAAGAGCTTTGGAGTTCACAGTGATATAACCAGAAAGTTTTAATGCACCGTGGAATAGACATGGAGGTCACAGTAGCTTAACAAGATGGTTTCAATGCTTCTTGGATGAGTGATGGAGGTCGCAGTGGATTAAAAAGACAATATCAATGCCCCTTGGAAGAGTGGTGGAGGTCGCAGTGGAATAAAAAGACAATATCAATGACCTGTGTAAGAAACTTGGAGGTCACAGTAGCTAAACAAGACGGTTTTAATGCCCGTTGGAAGAGTCGTGGACGTCGCAGAGGAATAAAAATACAATATCAATGCCCCTTGGAAGAGCTGTGGAGCTCAGAGCGGTTTAACCAGACGGTTTTAATGCCCCTTGGAATAGATTTGAGTTCACAGTAACTTAACAAGACGGTTTTAATGCCCCTTGGAAGAGTGGTAGAGGTCACAGTGGAATAGAAATACAATATCAATGCCCCTTGAAAGAGTGGTGGATGTTACAGTGAAATAAAAAGACAATATCAATGCCCCTTGGAAGAGCTGTGGAGTACAGAGTGGTTTAACCAAACGGTTTTAGTGCCCCTTGGAAGAGATGTGGAGTACACAGTAGCTTATCAAGATGGTTTTAATGCCCCTTGGAAGAGTGGTGGAGGTCGCAGTGGAATAAAACGACAATATCAATGCCCTGTGGAAGAGACGTGGACCTCACTGTAGCTTAACAAGATGGTTTTAATGCCCCTTGGTAGAGTGGTGGAGGTCGCAGTGGAATAAAGAGACAATAACATTGCCCTTTGGAAGAGACGTGGAGGTCACAGTAGCTTAACAAGATGGTTTTAATGCCCCTTAGAACAGTGGTGGAGGATACAGTGGAATAAAAGACAATATCCATGCCCTTTGGTAGAATGGCGGAGGTCGCAGTGGAATCAAAAGACAATATCAATGCCCATTGGAAGAGTGGTGGAGGTCGCAGTGGAATAACCTCACTGGTACATGCTCTGCATAACTTCTCTGCTTGCTGTGTCTGCCGTAATCTAATGCTCTGCTTTGCTGATTCACCTCACTGGTACATGCTCTGCATAGCTTCTCTGCTTGCTGTGTATGCTGTAATCTTATGCTCTGCTTTGCTGATTCACCTCACTGGTACCTGCTCTGCATAACTTCTCTGCTTTATCTGTCCCACTCTATTCAATACCCACATATGTCTGTCCCTTCCCCACTATAGATCTTATCTGATTTTTAGAGGTGCTAAACTGCAGAGACTAGAGTCCTAGCTCTGTGTTTGATCACCCAGCCATCTCCTGGTGAGACGACCAGCTGCTGATTTAGCCATATGCAGCTCCCACAATGCCCTCCACCTGATAGTTTAATGTACCCTATATATTTAGAAGCTCTGTAAGGGGTGCACTTGTGCTGGGGTGTGCACGCGTCTTCTTGTGCAAAGTGGCTTCGGAGATAAGTGGCAGTTATTTCAGAGGCAGTTAGTCAGGGCAGGAGTCAGGTAACCAACACTTTTAAAACTTACTCTCTTTTAACTATGTTTCTGTTAGCTCTCACTTTTTCCTCTATAGTCCTCCACTTTCTAGTAACCCTTCAAATCCCTACACCTAGTAAGAAACTCTTCATCTCTCCCTCCATCCTCCCCATTCATCTCACCTCCTCCTCCAAATTATTCCTAAACATTCAATTCTGGATCTCCAAACACAGACAGCCACCACATGCTCTCTCTTGCTCCCACCTGCTAACACTTTCTCTGCTCCTCCTCACTGCTGGAGATTTCTTTCCAAATCCTGGTCCTCCTCGCCATATCCCCACAGTTACTTCTTCCTCCTATCCACGACGTTCCACAAACTGTCCCAACCCTTCTAACCTCATACCCATCCAACCAATCCCCACTCCCTTAGTTGCTCTAACAGGAGCTCTATGGAACGCTCGCTCTGTCTGCAACAAACTTTCCTTCATCCACGATCTTTTCATTACAAACAAACTTTCCTTCCTCGCCATCACTGAAACCTGGCTCAACCCCTCTGACACAGCCTCCCCAGCTGCACTTTCATATGGCGGATTCCACCTTTCCCACACCCCCCGCCCCAACGGCAAACATGGCGGAGGCGTAGGTTTTCTCCTATCAGAACACAGCGCTTTCACCCAAATCCCACTGCCACCCTCCGTTACACTCCCCTCTTTTGAGGTGCACTGTGTGCGCATCTATTCCCCCTCCAACCTCCAACTGGCCGTCGTTTACCAACCCCGAGGGCAAGCCACCACCTTCTTAGACAACTTCACCACCTGGCCGCTTCACTTCCTCTCCACTGACATCCCCATTATCATAATGGGTGACTTCATCATCCCCATTAACACTTCCCACTCGTCTGTCTCTAAGTTACTATCTCTCACTTCCTCCTTCGGACTCACTCAATGGTCTTCCACACCCACCCACAAAGATGGCCACACACTGGACCTCATCTTCACCCGCCTCTGTTCCCTATCTAACCTCTCTAACTCACCTCTCCCTCTCTCTGATCACAGCCTACTTATATTCTCGTCTCTCTCCTCCCCGGGACAACAATCCCCACTCCACAAACTTGCATACCCTCGCAGAAATCTCAAACACCTTGACTTACACTCACTCTCTGAATCCCTCCTCCCTCTTACAGACATAAATTCCTTACACGATGCAGACGTTGCTGCTGCTTCATAGAACACCACAATAGCTGCAGCTCTAGACTCAATCGCCCCTCTCACACACACCACATCTCGCACATTCAACAGGCAACCCTGGCACACTAAACTTACTAAAGAACTGCGCCGGGCCTCCAGGGTTGCGGAGCGGATATGGAAAAGGTATCACTCCATCGAGCACTTCATCACATTCAAGCAATCTCTCACTAATTTAAAGTCCGCACTCACTACAGCAAAACAAACCTACATCTCATCTCTCATATCCTCCCTATCTCACAACCCTAAACAGCTATTTAACACTTTCAACTCTCTCCTTCGTCCACCAGCACCTCCTCCCTCTTCTCTCATCTCAGCCGACGACTTTGCCTAATTCTTCAAACAGAAGATTGACACCATCAGACAAAACTTTTGCCTAAAGTCCACACAACCCCTCCTCATATCTATTCAACCCTCCTCTTCCAAACCCCACTTCTCCACCATTACAGAAGGTCAAGTCTCCTCTTTACTCTCCAAATCACACCTCACCACCTGCGAACTTGACCCAATCCCATCCCACCTCATCACTAACCTTACCACAGTCTTCATCCCAACCCTAACCCACCTCTTCAATCTGTCACTAACAACCGGTGTCTTCCCCTCATGTTTCAAACATGCCGCAATCACACCCATCTTCAAAAAGCCCTCCCTTGACCCTTCCTCTCTGACTAGCTACCGCCCCATATCACTCCTCCCCTTTGCCTCAAAACTACTAGAACAACATGTCCACCTTGAACTGTCCTCCCACCTCTCCTCCTGCTCCCTCTTCCACCGCCTGCAATCTGGCTTCCGACCGCATCACTCGACTGAAACTGCCCTGACCAAAGTCACCAACGACCTACTAAATGCCAAATCCAAGCGACACTACTCCATCCTCCTCCTTCTGGACCTGTCATCTGCCTTTGACATAGTGGACCATTCCCTCTTACTCCAGATTCTCTCATCTCTTGGCATCACGGACTTGGCTTTATCTTGGATCTCCTGATACTTAACAGACAGGACATTCAGCGTCTCTCACTCACGCACCACCTCCTCATCTTGCCCACTATCTGTCGGTGTCCCCCAAGGTTCAGTTCCAGGACCTCTGCTCTTCTCCATCTACACCTTTGGCCTTGGACAGCTCATAGAGTCTCACGGTTTTCAGTATCACTTCTATGCTGACGAAACACAGATCTACCTCTCTGGACCCGATATCTCCTCCCTACTAACCAAAATCCCGCAATGTCTGTCCGCCATGTCATCCTTCTTCTCTGACAGATTTCTAAAACTCAACATGGATAAAACAGAGTTCATCATCTTTCCACACTCTCATTCACATCCTCCATCTGACCTAGCAATCAATGTCAATGGCTGTTCACTCTGCCCAGTCCCACAAGCTCGCTGCCTTGGAGTAACCCTGGACTCTGATCTCTCCTTCAAGCCACATATCCAAGCCCTTTCCACTTCCTGCCGACTCCAACTCAAAAACATCTCCCGGATCCATGCATTCCTCAGCAAAGACTCTGCAAAAACACTAGTGCATGCCCTCATCATATCCCGCCTCGACTACTGAAACCTCCTGCTCCGTGGCCTCCCTTACAACACTCTTGTGCCTCTCCAATCTATCCTAAACTCTGCTGCTCGACTAATTCACCTGTCCACCCGCTATTCCCCGGCCTCTCCTCTCTGTCAATCTCTTCACTGGTTCCCCCATGCCCAGAGAATCCAGTTCAAAACTCTAACCATGGCATACAAAGCCATCCACAACCTGTCTCCCCCATACATCTGTGACCTAGTCTCCCGGTACTTACCTGCACGCAACCTCTGATACTCACAAGATCTCCTTCTCTACTCCCCTCTTATATCCTCCTCCCACAATCGTATACAAGATTTCTCCTGTGCATCGCCCCTACTCTGGAGCTCTCTACCCCAACACATCGGACTCTCGCCGACCGTGGAAACCTTCGAAAGAAACCTGAAGACCCACCTCTTCCGACAAGCCTACAACCTGCAGTAACCACCGCTGCACGACCAGCTCTACCCCCACCTAATGTATCCTCAACCATCCCTTCTAGAATGTGAGCCCTCGCGGGCAGGGTCCTTGCTCCTCCTGTACCAGTCGCTGACTCGTTTTGTTAAGATTATGTAAATGCTTTTGTTATGTATATCCCTATCACATGTAAAGCACCATGGAATAAATGGCGCTATAATAATAAATAATAATAATAATAATAATAAAAAGACAATATCAATGCCCCTTTGAAGAGTGATGGAGGTTACAGTGGAATAAAAAGACAATATCAATGCCCCTTGGAACAGTGGGTGAGGTTACAGTTAAATAAAAAGACAATATCAATGCCCCGTGGAAGAGATGTGGAGGTCCCAAAAGCTTAATAAGACAGTTTTAATGACCCTTGGAAGAGTTGTGGAGGTCGCAGTGGATTAAAAAGACAATATCAATGAGCCTTGGAAGAGTGGTGGAGGTCGCAGTGGAATAAAAAGACAATATCAATGCCCCCTGGACGAGTGGTGGAGGTTACAGTGGAATAAAAAGACAATTTCAATGCCCCGTGGAAGAGACGTGGAGGTCACAGTAGCTTACCAAGACGTTTTTAATGCCTCTTGGAGGACTGGTGGAGGTCGCAGTGGAATAAAAAGACAATATCAATGCCCCTTGGAAGAGTGGTGGATGTTACAGTGGAATAAAAAGACAATAATAATGCGCCTTGGAAAAGCTGTGGAGTTCAGAGTGGTATAACTAGACGGTTTTAACGCTCCTTTGAAGAGACGTGGAGGTCACAGTAACTTAACAAGACGGTTTTAATGCCCCTTGGAAGAGTGGTGGAGGTCGCAGTGGAATAAAAAGACAATATCAATGCCCCTTGGAAGATTGGTGGAGGTTACAGTGGAATAACAAGACAATATTAATGCCCCTTGGAAGAGTGGTGGAGGTCGCAGTGGGTTAAAAAGACAATATCAATGAGCCTTGGAAGAGTGGTGGAGGTCGCAGTGGAATAAAAAGGCAATATCAATGCCCCTTGGAAGAGCGGTGGAGATTACAGTGGAATAAAAAGACAACATCAATGCCCCGTGGAAGAGATGTGGAGGTCACTGTAGCTTAACAATATGGTTTTAATGCCCCTTGGAAAAGTGGTGGAGGTCACAGTGGAATAAAAAGACAATGTCAATGCCCCTTGGAAGAGTGGTGGAGGTCACAGTGGAATAAAAAGACAATATTAATGCCCCTTGGAAGAGTGGTGGAGGTCAAAGTAAAATAAAAAGACAATATCAATGCCCCTTGGAACAGTGGTGAAGGTTAGATTGGAATAAAAAGACAATATCAATGCTCCTCGGAAGATCTGTGGAGTTCACAGTGGTTTAACCAGAAAGTTTTAATGCACCGTGGAATAGACTTGGAGGTCACAGTAGCTTAAGAAGACGGTTTCAATGCTTCTTGGAAGAGTGATGGAGGTTGCAGTGGATTAAAAAGACAATATCAATGCCCCTTGGAAGATTGGTGGAGGTTACAGTAGAATAAAAAGACAATATCAATGCCCTGTGTAAGAAACTTGGAGGTCACAGTAGCTTAACAAGACAGTTTTAATGCCCCTTGGAAGAGTCTTGGACGTCGCAGAGGAATAAAAAGACAATATCAATGCACTTGGAAGAGTGCAGAAGGTTACAAAGGAATAAAAAGACATTGTCAATGCCCCTTGGAAGAGCTGTGGAGCTCAGAGCGGTTTAACCAGACGGTTTAGATGCCCCTTGGAAGAGACTTGGAGGTCACAGTAGCTTAACAAGATAGTTTAAATGCCCCTTGGAAGAGTGGTGGAGGTTGCAGTGGATTAAAAAGACAATATCAATGCCACTTGGAAGAGTGGTGGAGGTTACAGTGGAATAAAAAGACAATATCAATGCCCCGTGAAAGAGACGTGGAGGTCACAGTAGCTTAGCAAGATGGTTTTAATGCCCCTTGGAAGAGATGTGGAAGTTGCAGTGGAATAAAAAGACAATATCAATGCCCCTTGGAAGAGTGCTGTAGGTTACATTGGAATAAAAAGACAAAATCAATGCCCCTTGCAAGAGCTGTGGAGTTTAGAGTGGTTTAAATAGATGGTTTTAATGCCCCGTGGAATTGACGTGGAGGTCAAAGTAGCTTAACAACACTGTTTTAATGGCCCTTGGAAGAGTGGTGAAGGTCACAGTTGACTAAAAAGACAATATAAATGCCCCTTAGAAGAGTGGTGGAGGTTGCAGTGGATTAAAAAGACAATATCAATGCCCCTTGGTAGAGTAGTGGAGGTCGCAGTGGAATAAAAAAACAATATCAATGCCCCTTGGAAGCGTGGTGGAGGTAACAGTGGATTAAAAAGTCAATATCAATGCCCCTTGGAAGAGCAGTGGAGTTCAGAGAAGTTAAACCAGATGGTTTTAATGCCCATTGGAAGTGACGTGGAGGTCACAGTAGCTTAAAAATACGTTTTTAATGCCCCTTGGAAGAGTGGTGGAGGTTCCAGTGGAATAAAAAGACAATATCAATGCCCTGTGGAAGAGACATGGATGTCACAGTAGCTTAACAAGACGGTTTTAATGCCCCTTGGAAGAGTGGTTGAGGTCGCAGTGGAATAAAAAGACAATATCAATGCCACTTGGAAGAGTGGTGTAGGATACAGTGGAATAAATAGACAATATCAATGCCCCATGGAAGATACGTGGAGGTCACAGTAGCTTAACAAGACGGTTTTAATGCCACTTGGAAGAATGGTTGGGGTCGCATTGGTATAAAAAGACAATATCAATGCCCCATGTAAGAGACATGGAGGTCACAGTTGCTTAACAAGATGGTTTTAATGCCCCTTGGATGAGTGGTGGATGTCGCTGTGGAATATATTGACAATATCAATGCCCCGGGGAAGAGACGTGGAGGTCACAGTAGCTTAACAAGGCGGTTTTAATGCCACTTGGAAGAAAGGTTGGGGTCGCATTGGAATAAAAAGACTATATCAATGCCCCGTGGAAGAGACATGGATGTCACAGAAGCTTAACAAGATGGTTTTAATGCCCCTTGGAAGAGTAGTGGATGTTGATGTGGAATAAAAAGACAATATCAATGCCACGTGGAAGAGACGTGGAGGTCACAGAAGCTTAACAAGACGGTTTTAATGCCCATTGGAAGAGCTGAGGAGTTCAGAGTGGTTTAACAAGATGGTTTTAATACCCCTTGGAAGTGTGTTGGAGGTCGCAGTTGAATAAAAAGACAATATCAATGCCCCGTTGAAGAGACGTGGAGGTCAGTGTAGCTTAACAAGACGGTTTTAATGCCCATTGGAAGAGTGGCGGAGGACGCAGTGGAAAAAATAGACAATATCACTGACCCGTGGAAGAGACGTGGAGGTCACAGTAGCTTAACAAGACGGTTTTAATTCCCCATGGAAGAGTGTTGGAGGTTGCAGTGGAATAAAAAGAAAATATCACTGCCCCGTGGAAGAGACGTGGAGGTCACAGTAGATTAACAAGACGGTTTTAATGCCCCTTGGAAGAGTGGTGGAGATATTAGTGGAATAAAAAGACAATATCATTGCCCCGTGGAAAAGACGTGGAGGTCACTGTAGCTTAACACGACGGTTTTAATGCCCCGTGGAAGAGACGTGGAGGTCAGAGTAGCTTAATAAGACGGTTTAATGCTACTTGGAAGAGTGGTGGAGGTTACATTGGAATAAAAAAAAATATCAATGCCCCTTGGAAGAGTGGTGGTGGTCTCAGTGGATTAAAAAGAAAATATCAATGCCCCGTGGAAGAGACGTTGAGGTCACAGTAGTTTTAACAAGATGGTTTTAATGCCCCTTGGAAGAGTGGTGGAGGTCACAGTGGATTAAAAAGACAATGTCAATGCCCCTTGGATGAGTTGTGGATGTCGCAGTGAAATAAAAAGACAATATTAATACCCCGTGGAAGAGAAGTGGAGGTCACAGTAGCTTATCAAGATGGTTTTAATGCCCCTTGGAAGAGTAGTGGAGGTCGCAGTGGAATAAAAAGACAATATTAATGCCCCGTGGAAGAGTTGTGGAGGTCACAGTAGCTTAACAAGATGGCTTTAATGCCCCTTGGAAGAGCTGTGGAGTTCAGAGTGGTTTAACAAGACGGTTTTAATGCCCCTTTGAATAGACGTGGAGGTCACAGTAGCTTAACAAGATGATTTCAATGCCTCTTGGAAGAGTGATGGAGATTACAGTGGAATTAAGAGACAATATCAATGCCCCGTGAAAGAGACGTGGAGTTCACAGTAGCTTAACAAGACGGTTTTAATGCCCCTTGGTAGAGTGGTGGAGGTTGCGCTGGAATAAAAAGACAATATCAATGCCCCTTGGAAGAGTGGTGGAGTTCGCAGTGGAATATAAAGACAATATCAATGCCCCGTGGAAGAGACGCGGAGGTCACAGTAGCTTAACAAGACGTTTTAATGCCACTTGGAAAAATGGTGGAGGATACAGTGGAATAAAAAGACAATATCAATGCCCCCGTGGAAGAGACGTGGAGTTCACAGTAGCTTAACAAGACAGTTTTAATGCTCTTGGAAGAGTGGTGGAGGTCGCAGTGGAATAAAAAGACAATATCAATGACCCTTGGAAGAGTGATGGAGGTCGCAGTGGAATAACAAGACAATATCAATGACCCGTTTAAGAGACATGGAGGTCACAGTATCTTCACATTTCGGTTTTAGTGCCCCGTGGAAGTGTGGTGGAGGTGGCAGTGGTATAAAATGACAATATCAATGCCCCGTGGAAGAGACGTGGAGGTCACAGTAGCTTAACAAGATGTTTTTTTTGCCCCTTGGAATAGTGGTGGTAGGGGCAGTGGAATAAAAAAACAATATCAATGCCCTGTGGAAGAGATGTGGAGGTCACAGCAGCTTAACAAGACTGTTTTAATGCCCGTTGGATGAGACGTGGAGGTCACATTAGCTTACATGACGTATTTAATGCCCCTTGGAAAAGTGGTGGATGTTACAATGGAATAAAAAGACTATATGAATGCCCCGTGGATGAGACGTGGAGGTCACAGTGTCTTATCGATATGGTTTTAATTCCCCTTCGAAGAGGGGTGGAGGACGCAGTGGAATAAAAAGACAATATCAATGCCCCGTGGAAGAGTTATGGAGGTCACAGTAGCTTAACAAGACGGTTTTAATGCCCCTTGGAAGAGCTGTGGAGTTCAGAGTGGTTTAACAAGATGGTTTTTATGCCCCTTGGAAGAGACGTGGAGGTCACAGTAGCTTAACAAGATGGTTTTAATGCCCCTTGGAAGAGTGGTGGAGCTTACAGTGGAAAAAAAAGACAATATCCATGCTCCGAGGAAGAGATGTGGAGGTAAGTGTAGCTTAACAAGACGTTTAAACGCCCCTTGGAAAAGCTGTGGAGTTTAGAGTTGTTTAACAAGACGGTTTTAATGCCCCTTTTAAGAGATGTGGAAGTCACAGTAGATTAACAAGATGGTTTTAATGCCCCTGGAAGAGACGTGGAGGTCACAGTAGCTTAACTATATGGTTTTAATGACTCTTAGAAGAGTGGTGGAGGTAACATTTGAACAAAAAGAGAATATCAATGCCCAATGGAAGAGACGTGGAGGTTACAGTAGCTTAACAAGATGGTTTTAATGCCCTTGGCAGAGTAGTGGAAGTCGCAGTGGAATAAAAAGACAATATCAATGCCCCTTGGAATAGTGGTGGAGGTTGCAGTGGAGTAAAAAGACAATATCAATTCCCCTTGGAAGGGTAGTGGAGGTCGTAGTGGAATAAAAAGACGATATCAATGCCCCATGGAAGAGACGTGGAGGTCACAGTAGTTTTATCAAGACAGTTTTAATGCCCCTTAGAAGAGTGATGGAGGTCGCAGTAGAATAAAAAGACAATATCAATGCTCCTTTGAATAGTGGTGGAGGTTGCAGTGGAAAAAAAAGACAATATCAATGCCCCGAGTAAGATACGTGGAGGTCACTGAAGCTTTATAAGACGGTTTTAATGCCCTTTGGAATAGCTGTGGTGTACAGAGTGGTTTAACAAGACGGTTTTAATGCCCCTCGAAGAGTGGTGGAGGTCGGAGTGGAAATAAAAGACAATATCAATGCTCCGTGGAAGAGACGTGTAGGTCACAGGAGCTTAACAAGACAGTTTTAATGCAACTTGAAGAGTGGTGGAGGTCTGTTGAATAAAAATACAATACCACTGCCCCGTGGAAGAGACGGGGAGGTCACCATAGCTTACCAAGACGCTTGTAATGCCCCTTGGAAGAGCTGTGGATTTCAAAGTAGTTTAACAAGATGGTTTTAATGCCCCTTGGAAGAGACATGTAGGTCACAGTAGCTTAACAAGACGGTATTAATGCCAATTGGAAGAGTGGTGGAGGTTACAGTGGAATAAAAGTACAATATCAATGCCCCGTGGAAGAGACGTGGAGATCACAGTAGCTTAACAATGTGGTTTTAATGCCCCTTGGAAGATTGGTGAAGGTCGCAATGGAATAAAAAGACAATATCAATGACCCTTGGAAGAGTGATGGAGGTCGCAGTGGAATAACAAGACAATATCAATGCCCCGTTTAAGAGACGTGGAGGTCACAGTATCTTCACATTTCGGTTTTAGTGCCCCGTGGAAGTGTGGTGGAGGTCGCAGTGGAATAAAATGACAATATCAATGCCCCGTGGAAGAGACGTGGAGGTCACAGTAGGTTAACAAGACGGTTTTTTTACCCCTTGGAAGAGTGGTGGTAGGGGCAGTGGAATAAAAAAACAATATCAATGCCCCATGTAAGAGATATGGAGGTCACAGTAGCTTAACAAGACTGTTTAAGTGCCCCTTGGAAGAGTGGTGGAGGTGGCAGTGGAGTAAAAAGACAATATCAATGCCCTGTGGAAGAGATGTGGAGGTCACAGCAGCTTAACAAGACTGTTTTAATGCCCTTTGGATGAGACGTGGAGGTCACATTAGCTTACATGATGTATTTAATGCCCCTTGGAAAAGTGGTGGATGTTACAGTGGAATAAAAAGACTATATGAATGCCCCGTGGATGAGACGTGGAGGTCACAGTGTCTTATCAAGACAGTTTTAATGCCCCTTGGAAGAGTGATGGAGGTCGCTGTAGAATAAAAAGACAATATCAATGCCCCTTTGAATAGTGGTGGAGGTTGCAGTGGAAAAAAAAGACAATATCAATGCCCCGAGTAAGAGACGTGGAGGTCACAGAAGCTTTATAAGACGGTTTTAATGCCCCTTGGAATAGCTGTGGTGTACAGAGTGGTTTAACGAGACGGTTTTAATGCCCCTCGAAGAGTGGTGGAGGTCGGAGTGGAAATAAAAGACAATATCAATGGTCCGTGTAAGAGACGTGGAGGTCACAGTAGCTTAACAAGACAGTTTTAATGCAACTTGAAGAGTGGTGGAGGTCTGTTGAATAAAAATACAATACCAATGCCCCGTGGAAGAGACGGGGAGTTCACCATAGCTTTCCAATACGCTTTAATGCCCGTTGGAAGAGCTGTGGATTTCAAAGTAGTTTAACAAGATGGTTTTAATGCCCCATGGAAGAGATATGTAGGTCACAGTAGCTTAACAAGTGAAAAGAAAAGAAAGGGCGCATGTGTAGACTCACAGGGCTATTTATATAATTTAAAAAGTGCCACTGCACTCACCTGTAATGGTTGTGTACGTCTACACAACCAAGATTAAGCGTGTGATTAATGAGGCTCCGGGTCACCTCTATTTGTAGTACCACCCTGTCGGTGTTTGCCTCGCAACTCCGTGCTCCTCAAGTGGTCACACGATCCTGCTGGACCAGATACCACATCACCGCAGGTCCTCAGTAGTTTAACCCGGTGGCTGGATAACCGCAGGTCCTCAAACATCCAAATATGCCCGGCTGCTCCTGCCGCTTTAGCTCCGTATGGAGATATTTAACAAGTATACAATGGTGCAGCGGTCTCAGGGAGTGCCAAATTAATACTGGACAATTTAATAGATGGCAACCAACTTTTATTCTTCCTCCAATACCACTGCCACAACGTGTTTCAACGGTCTAAGCCATCTCCACCTGATGAAGATGGCTTAGACCGTTGAAACGCGTTGTGGCAGTGGCATTGGAGGAAGAATAAAAGTCGGTTGCCATCTCTTAAATTGTCCAGTATTCCTTTGGCGCTCCCTGAGACCGCTGCACCATTGTTTACAGTAGCTTAACAAGACGGTATTAATGCCAATTGGAAGAGTGGTGGAGGTCGCAATGGAATATAAGGACAATATTAATGCCCATTGGAAGAGACGTGGAGGTCACAGTAGCTTAACAATCCGGTTTTAATGCCCCTTGGAAGAGTGGTGGAGGTTACAGTGGAATAAAAAGACAATATCTATGGCCCTTGGAAGAGACGTGGAGATCGTAGCTTAAAAAGACGGTTTTAATGCCCCTTGGAAGAATAATGGAGGTCGCAGAGGAATAAAAAGACAATATCAATACCCCTTGGGAGAGTGGTGGAGGTCGCAATGGAATAAAAAGACAATATCAATGCCCCGTGGAAGAGACGTGGAGGTAACAGTAGCTTAACAAGACAGTTTTAATGCCCCTTGGAAGAGTGGTGGAGGTTACAGTGAAATAAAAAAACAATAACAATGCCCCGAGGAAGAGACGTGGAGGTCACAGTAGTCTAACAAGGTGGTTTTAATGCCTCTTCGAAGAGTGGTGGATGTCGCTGTGGAATAAATAGACAATATCAATGCCCCGTGGAAGATACGTGGAGGTCACAGTAGCTTAACAAGACGGTTTTAATGCCACTTGGAAGAATGGTTGGGGTCGCATTGGAATAAAAAGACAATATCAATGCCCCATGAAAGAGACGTGGTGGTCACAGTTGCTTAACAAGACAGTTTTAATGCCCCTTGGAGTAGTGGTGGATGTCGCTGTGGAATATATTGACAATATCAATGCCCCGGGGAAGAGACGTGTAGGTCACAGTAGCTTGACAAGTCAGTTTTAATGCCACTTGCAAGAATGGTTGGTTTCGCATTGGAATAAAATGACAATATCAATGCCCTGTGGAAGAGACATGGATGTCACAGAAGCTTAACAAGATGGTTTTAATGCCCCTTGGAAGAGTGGTGGATGTCGCTGTGGAATAAAAAGACAATATCAATGCCACGTGGAAGAGACGTGGAGGTCACTGCAGCTTAACAAGACGGTTTTAAAGCCCCTTGGAAGAGCTGAGGAGCTCAGAGTGGTTTAACAAGATGGTTTTAATGCCTCTTGGAAGTGTGTTGGAGGTCGCAGTGGAATAAAAAGACAATATCAATGCCCCGTTGAAGAGACGTGGAGGTAAGTGTAGCTTAACAAGACGTTTTTAATGCCCCTTGGAAGAGTGGTGGAGGTCGCAGTGGAATAAATAGACAATATCACTGCCCCGTGGAAGAGTCATGGAGGTCAGTGTAGCTTAACAAGACGGTTTTAATTCCCCATGGAAGAGTGTTGGAGGTCGCAGTGGAATAAAAAGAAAATATCACTGCCCCTTGGAAGAGACGTGGAGGTCACAGTAGATTAACAAGACGGTTTTAATGCCCCTTGGAAGAGTGGTGAAGGTCTTATTGGAATAAAAAGACAATATCATTGCCCCGTGGAAAAGACGTGGAGGTCACTGTAGCTTAACAAGACGGTTTTAATGCCCCGTGGAAGAGACGTGGAGGTCAGAGTAGCTTAACAAGACGGTTTAATGCCCCTTGGAAGAGTGGTGGAGGTTACAGTGGAATAAAAAAAAAATATCAATGCCCCTTGGAAGAGTGGTGGTGTTCTCATTGGATTAAAAAGACAATATCAATGCCCCTTGGATGAGTTGTGGAGGTCGCAGTGAAATAAAAAGACAATATCAATACCCCGTGGAAGAGAAGTGGAGTTCACAGTAGCTTATCAAGATGGTTTTAATGCCCCTTGGAAGAGTAATGGAGGTAGCACTGGAATAAAAAGACAATATCAATGCCCCGTGGAAGAGAAGTTGAGGTCACAGTAGCTTTATAAGAAGAGCTGTGGAGTTCAGAGTGGATAAACAAGATGGTTTTAATGCCCCTTTGAATAGACATGGAGGTCACAGTAGCTTAACAAGATGATTTCAATGCCTCTTGGAAGAGTGATGGAGATTACAGTGGAATTAAGAGACAATATCAATGCACCGTGAAAGAGACGTGGCGTTCACAGAAGCTTAACAAGACGGTTTTAATGCCCCTTGGTAGGGTGGTGGAGGTTGTGGTGGAATAAAAAGACAATATCAATGCCCCTTGGAAAAGTGGTGGATGTCGCAGTGGAATATAAAGACAATATCAATGCCCCGTGGAAGAGATGTGGAGGTCACAGTAGCTTAACAAGACGTTTTAATGCCACTTGGAAAAGTGGTGGAGGATACAGTGGAATAAAAAGACAATATCAATGCCCCGTGCAAGAGACGTGAAGATCACAGTAGCTTAACAAGACATTTTAATGCCACTTGGAAAAGTGGTGGAGGATACAGTGGATTAAAAAGACAATATCAATGCCCCCGTGGAAGAGACTTGGAGGTCACAGTAGCTTAACAAGACAGTTTTATTGCCTCTTGGTAGAGTGGTGGAGTTCTGTGTGAAATAAAAAGACAATATGAATGCCCCGTGGAATAGACGGGGAGGTCACAGTAGTTTTATCAAGACAGTTTTAATGCCCCTTGGAAGAGTTGTGGAGGTCACAGTAGCTTAACAAGATGGTTTTTATGCCCCTTGGAAGAGCTGTGGAGTTCAGAGTGGTTTAACAAGATGGTTTTTATGCCCCTTGGAAGAGACGTGAAGGTCACAGTAGCTTAACAAGACGGTTTTAATGCCCCTTGGAAGATTGGTGGAGGTTAGAGTGGAATAAAAAGACAATATCCATGCTCTGTGGAAGAGATGTGAAGGTTAGTGTAGCTTAACAATACGTTTTAATGCACCTTGGAAGAGCTGTGGAGTTCAGAGTTGTTTAACAAGACGGTATTAATGCCCCTTTTAAGAAATGTGGAATTCACAGTAGATTAACAAGACGGTTTTAATGCCCCTTGGAAGAGACGTGGAGGTCACAGTAGCTTAACTAGATGGTTTTAATGCCCATTGGAAGAGTGGTGGAGGTAACAGTTGAACAAAAAGAGAATATCAATGCCCCATAGAAGAGACGTGGAGGTTACAGTAGCTTAACAAGATGGTTTTAATGCCCCGTGGCAGAGTAGTGGAAGTCGCAGTGGAATAAAAAGACAATATCAATGCCCCATGGAAGAGACATGGAGGTCACAGTAGTTTTATCAAGACAGTTTTAATGCCCCTTGGAAGAGTGGTGGAGGTCGCAGTGGAATAAAAAGACAATATCAATGCCCCTTGGAATAGTGGTGGAGGTTGCAGTGGAAATAAAAGACAATATCAATGCCCGGTGGAAGAGACGTGGAGGTCACAGTAGCTTAACAAGACGGTTTTAATGCCCCTTGGAAGAGCTGTGGAGTTCAGAGTGGTTTAATAAGATGATTTTAATGCCCCTTGGATGAGACGTAGAGGTCACAGTAGCTTAACAAGACGGATTCAATGCCCCTTCGAAAAGTGGTGGAAGTTACAGTCGAATAAAAAGACAATATGAATGCCCTGTGTAAGAGACGTGGAGGTCACAGTAGCTTAACAAGACGGTTTTAATGCCCCTTCGAAGAATGGTGGAGGTCGCAGAGTAATAATAAGACAATAAGAATGCAAAGTGCAAAAGACGTGATGGTCACAGTAGCTTAACAAGACAGTTTTATTGGCCCTTGGAAGAGTGGTGTAGGCCGCAGTGGAATAAAAAGACAATATCAATGCCCCATGGAAGAGATGTGGAGGTCACAGTAGCTTAACAAGATGGTTTTAATGCCCCTTGGAAGAGTGGTGGAGGTTACAGTGGAATAAAAAGACAATATCAATGCCCCGTGGAAGAGACGTGGAGGTCACAGTATCTTAACAAGATGTTTTAATGCCCCTTGGAACAGTGGTGGAGGTTACTGTGGAATAAATAGAAAATATCATTGCCCCGTGGAAGAGATGTGGAAATCAGAGTAGATTTACAAGACGGTTTTTATTCCCCTTGGAAGAGTGGTGGAGGTCGCAGTGAAATAAAAATCAATATCAATGCCCCTTGGTAGAGTGGTGGACGTCGCAGTGGAATAAAAATACCATATCACTGCCCCGTGGAAGAGACGTGGAGGACACAGTAGCTTAACAAGACGGTTTTATTGCCCCTTGGAAGGGTGTTGGAGGTTGCAGTGGAATTAAAAGACAATCTACATGCCCCTTGGAAGAGATGTGGAGGTCACAGTAGCTTAACAAGATTGTTTTAATGCCCCTTGGAAGAGTGGTGGAGGTTACAGTGGAATAAAAAGACAAAATCAATGCCCCATGTAAGAGACTTGGAGGTCACAATAGCTTAACAAGACAGTTTTAATGCCCCTTGGAAGAGTGCTGGAGGTCGCAGTGGAATAAAAAGACAATATCATGCCCCTTGAAAGAGTGGTGGAGGTTGCAGTGGAATAAAAAGACAATATCAATGACCATTGGAAGAGAAGTGGAGCTTAAAAAGACGGTTTTAATGATGATTAGAAAAGTGCTGGAGTTCAGAGTGGTTTAACAAGACTGTTTTAATGCCCCATGGAAGTAACGTGGAGGTCACAGTAGCTTAACAAGACAGTTTTAATGCACTTGCAAGAGTGGTGGAGGTGGCAGTGGATTAAAAAGACAGTATCAATGCCCCAAGGAAGGGACGTGGAGGTCACAGAAGCTTAACAAGATGGTTTTAATTCCCCTTGGAAGAGTGGTGGAGGTCGCAGTGGAATAAAAAGTCAATTTCAATGGACCGTGGAAGAGACGTGGAGGTCACAGTAGCTTAACAAGACGGATTTAGTACCCCTTGGAAAAGTGGTGGAGGTTACAGTGGAATAAAAGGACTATATGAATGCCCTGTGGAAGAGATGTGGAGGTCACAGTAGCTTAACAAGATGGTTTTAATGCCCCTTCGAAGAGTGGTGGAGGTCGCAGTGTAATAAAAAGACAATATCAATGCACTGTGCAAGAGACGTGATGGTCACAGTAGCTTATCAAGACAGTTTTATGGCCCTTCGGAATAGTGGTGGAGGTCGCAGTGGAATAAAAAGACAATATCAATGCCCCATGGAAGAGATGTGGAGGTCACTGTAGCTTAACAAGACTGTTTTAATGACCCTTGGAATGGTGGTGAAGGTCGCAGTAGAATAAAAAAACAATATCAATGTCCGTTGGAAGAGATGTGGAGGTCACAGTAGCTTAACAAGATGGTTTTAATGCCCCTTGTAAGAGACGTGGAGGTCACAGTAGCTTCATTAGACTTTTTTAATGACACTAGGAAGAGTGGTGGAGGTCGTAGTGGAATAAAAAGGCAATATCAATGCCCCGTGGAAGAGACGTGGAGGTCACAGAAGCTTAACAAGACAGTTTTAATGCCCCTCGGAAGAGTGGTGGAGGTCGCAGTGGAATAAAAAGACAATATCAATGCCCCGAGGAAGAGACGTGGAGGTCACAGTAGCTTAACAAGATGGTTTTAATGCCCCTTGGAAGAGTGGTGGAGGTCGCAGTGGAATAAAAAGACAATATCAATGACGAATGGAAGAGAAGTGGAGGTCACAGGAGCTTAACAAGACGGTTTTAACGCCTCTTGTAAGAGTGGTGGAGGTTGAAGTGGAATAAAAAGACAATATCAATGTCCCGAGGAAGAGACGTTGGGGTCACATTACCTTAAAAAGATGGTTTTAATTCCCCTTGGAAGAGTGGTGGAGATCGCAGTGGAATAAAAAGACAATATAAATGGACCAAGAAGAGACCTGGAGGTCATAGTAGTTAAGCAAGATGGTTTTAATGCACCTTGAAAGAGTGGTCTAGGTCGCAGTGGAATAAAAACACTATATCAATGCCCCGTGGAAGAGATGTGGAGGTCACAGTAGCTTAACAAGACGGTTTTAATGCCCTTTGGAAGAGCTGTGGAGTTCAGAGTGGTCTAACAAGACCGTTTCAATGCCACTTGGATGAGACGTGGAGGTCACAGTAGCTTAACAAGACGGATTTAATGCCCTTTGGAAAAGTGGTGAAGGTTACAGTGGAATAAAAGACTATATGAATGCCCCGTGCAAGAGATGTGGACGTCACAGTAGCTTAACAAGAAGGTTTTATTGCCAATTGGAAGAGTGGTGGAGGTCGCAGTGGAATAAAAAGACAATATCAATGCCCCGTGCAAGAGACGTGGAGGTCACAGTAGCTTAACAAGACGGTTTTAATGACCCTTCGAAGAGTGTTGGAGGTTGCAGTGGAATAAAAAGACAATATCAATGCCCCGTGGAAGAGACGTGGAGGTCACAGTGGCTTAACAAGACGCTTTAATGCCCCTTGGACGAGTGGTGGAGGCTACAGTGGAATAAAAAGAAAATATCAATGCACAGTGGAAGAGACGTGGAGATCACTGTAGAATAACAAGATGGTTTTTATGCCCCTTGGAAGAGTGGTGGAGGTCTCAGTGGAATAAAAAGAAAATATCAATGCACCGTGGAAGAGACGTAGAGGTCACAGTAGCTTAACGAAGATGGTTTTAATGCCCCTTTTAATGCCCCTTTGAAGAAACGTGGAGGTCACAGTAGCTTAACAAAACGTTTTTTTTGTCCCTTGGAAAAGTCATGGAGGTCGCAGGGAATAAAAAGGCAATATCAATGCCCCGTGGAAGAGATGTGGAGGTCACAGTAGCTTAACAAGAAGGTTTTATTGCCCCTTGGACGAATGGTGGAGTACAGAGTGGTTTAACGAGATGGTTTTAATGCCCCTTGGAAGAGTGGTGGAGGTTACAATGGATTAAAAAGACAATATCAATGCCCCATGGAAGAGACGTGGAGGTCACTGTATCTTAACAAGACTGATTTAATGCCCCTTGGTAGGGTGGTGAAGGTCGCAGTAGAATAAAAAAATATATCAATGCCCCGTGGAAGAGATGTGGAGGTCACAGTAGCTTAACAATACGGTTTTAATTCCCCTTGGAAGAGCTTTGGAGTTCAGAGTGGTTTAACAAAACGGTTTTAATGCCCCTTGGAAAAGACATAGAGGTCACAGTAGCTTAACAAAATGGTTTTAATGCCCCTTGGAAGAGTGGTGGAGGTTACAGTGGAATAAAAAGAAAATATCAATGTCCCGTGGAAGAGACGTGGAGATCACAGTATATTAACAAGACAGTTTTATTTCCCCTTGGAAGAGATGTGGAGGTCACAGTGGAATAAAAAGACAATATCAATGCCCCTTGGAAGAGTGGTGGAGGTCGCAGTGTATTAAAAAGACAAAATCAATGCCCTGTGGAAGAGACGTGGAGATCACAGAAGTCTTAACAAGACGGTTTTAATGCCCCATGGAAGAGACGTGGAGGTCAAAGTAGCTTAACAGGACTGTTTTAATGCCCCATGGAAAAGTGGTGGAGGTTACAGTAGCTTAAGAAGATGGATTTAATGTCCCTTGGAAGAGCTGTCGAGTTCAGAGTGATATAACAAAACGGTTTTAATACCCCTTGGAAGAGACGTGGAGGTCACAGTAGCTTAACAAGATGGTTTTAATGCCCCTTGGAAGAGACGTGTAGGTCACAGTAGCTTAATTAGATGGTTTTAATGCCCCTTGGAATAGTGGTGGAGGTCGCAGTGGAATAAAAAGGCAATATCAATGCCCCAAGTCAGAGTGTTGTAGTTCGCAGTGGAATAAAAAGACAATATCAATGCCCCGTGGAAGAGACGTGAAGGTCACAGAAGCTTAACAAGACAGTTTTAATGTCCCTTGGAAGAGTGGTGGAGGTCGTAGAGGAATAAAAAGACAATATCAATGACCAATGGAGGATACGTTAAGGTCACAGGATCTTAACAAGACGGTTTTATTGCCCCTAGGAAGAGTGATGGAGGTCGCAGTGGAATAAAAAGGCAATATCAAGGCCCCGAGAAAGAGACATGGAGGTCACAGTAGCTTTATAAGACGGTTATAATGCCCCTTGGAAGAGCTGTGGAGTTCAGAGTGGTTTAACAAGATGGTTTAAATGCCCCTTGGAAGAGACGTGGAGGTCACAGTAGATTAACAAGACGGTTTTAATGCCCCTTCGAAAAGTGGTGGAATTTACAGTGGAATAAAAAGACAATATTAATGCCCGGTGGAAGAGACGTGGAGGTCACAGTAGCTTAACAAGATGGTTTTTATGCCCCTTGGAAGAGTGGTAGAGGTCGGAGTGGAATAAAAAGACAATATCAATGCCCCTTGGAAGAGTGGGGGAGGTCGCAGTGGATTAAAAAGACAATATCATTGCACCGTGGAACAGATGTGGAGGTCACAGTAGTCTTAACAAGATGGTTTTAATGACCCTTGGTAGAGTGGTGGAGTTCTCATTTTAATAAAAAGACAATTTCAATGCCCGTTTGAAGAGTGGCGGAGGTCGCAGTGAAAGAAAAACACAATATCAATACCCCGTGGAAGAGATGTGTAGGTCACAGTAGCTTAACAAGACGGTTTTAATGTCTCTTGAAAGAGTGGTGGAGGTCGCAGTAGAATTAAAAGAAAATATCAATGCCCCGTGGAAGAGATGTGTACGTCACAGTAGCTTTATAAGACGGTTTTATTGCCTCTTGCAAGAGCTGTAGATTTCAGAGTGGTTTAACAAGACGGTTTTAATGCCCCTTGGAAGAGTGGTGGAGGTTACAGTGGAATTAAAAGACAATATCAATGCCCCGTGGAAGAGATGTTGAAGTCACAGTAGCTTAACAATACAGTTTTAATGCCCCTTGAAAGAGGGGTGGAGATAGCAGTGGAAAAAAAAGACAATATCACTGCCAATTGGAAGAGTGGTGGAGGTCGCAGTGGAGTAAAAAGACAATATCAATGACCAATGGAAGTGACATGGAGGTCACATGAGCTTAAAGATATGGTTTTAATGCCCCTTGGAAGAGTGATGGAGTTCAGTTTGGTTTAACAACACTGTTTTAATGCCCCTTGGAAGAGACGTGGAGGTCATTGTAGCTTAACAAGACTGTTTTAATGTCCCTTGGAAGAGTGGTGGAGGTCGCATTGAAATAAAAAAAAACTATCAATGCCCCGTGGAAGAGACGTGGAGGTCACAGTAGCTTAACAAGACGGGTTTCAAGCCCCTTGGAAGAGTGGTGGAGGTCGCAGTGGAATAAAAAGACATTATCAATGCCCCGAGGTAGAGTCTTGGAGGTTACAGTAGCTTAACAAGATGATTTTAATTCCCCTTGTAAGAGTGGTGGAGGTCGCAGTGGAATAAAAAGACAATATCAATGGACCGTGGAAGAGACGTGGAGGTCATTGTAGCTTAACAGGACGGTTTTAATGCCCCTTGGAAAAGCTGTGGAGTTCAGAGTGGTTTAAAAATATGGTTTTAATGCCCCTTGGAAGAGACGTGGAGGTCACAGTAGCTTAACAAGATGGCTTTATTTCTCCTTGGAAGAGACGTGAAGGTCACAGGAGCTTACGTAGATGGATTTAATGCCACTTGGGAAAGTGGTGGAGGTAACAGTGGAATAAAAAGAAAATATCAATGCCCCGTGGAAGAGACGTGGAGATCACCGTAGATTAACAAGACACTTTTATTTCCCCTTGGAAGAGTTGTGGAGGTTGCAGTGGAATAAAAAGACAATTTCAAAGCCCCTTGGAATAGTGGTGGAGGTCACAGTGGATTAAAAAGACTATATGAATGCCCCGTGGAAGAGACGTGGAGTTCACAGTAGCTTAACTAGACGGTTTTCATGCCCATTCGTAGAGTGGTGGAGGTCGCAGTGGAATAAAAAGACAATATCAATGCACCGTGGAAGAGACGTGGAGGTCACAGTAGCTTAACAAGACGGTTTTATTGCCACTTGGAAGAGTGGTGGTGAACAGAGTGGTTTAACAAGAGGGTTTTAATGCCCCTTGGAAGAGTTGTGGAGGTTACAGTGGAATAAAAAGAAAATATCAATGCCCCGTGGAAGAGACGTGGAAATCACTGTAGATTAACAAGATGGTTTTTATGCCCCTTGGAAGAGTGGTGGAGGTTGCAGTGGAATAAAAAGACAATATCAATGCCCCGTGGAAGAGATGTGGAGGTTACAGTAGATTTATAGGACGGTTTTAATGCCCATTGGAAGAGCTGTGGAGTTCAGAGTGGTTTAACAAGATGGTTTTAATGCCCCTTTGAAGAGACGTGGATGTCATAGTAGATTATCAAGATGGTTTTAATGCCCCTTAGAAAAGTTGTGGAGTTTACAGTGGAATAAAAAGACAATATCAATGCCCGGTGGAAGAGACATGGAGGTCACAGTAGCTTAACAAGAAGGTTTTAATGCCCCATGGAAGAGTGGTGGAGGTCGCAGTGGTATAAAAAGACAATATCAATGCCCCGTGGAAGAGATGTGGAAGTCACAGTAGCTTAACAAGAAGGTTTTAATACCCCTTGGACGAACGGTGGAGTACAGAGTGGTTTAACGAGATGGTTTTTATGCCCCTTGAAAGAGACGTTGAGGTCACAGTAGCTTAACAAGATGGTTTTAATGCCCCTTGGAAGAGTGGTGGAGGTAATAGTGAAATAAAAAGACAATATCAATGCCCCGTGGAAGAGACGTGGAGGTCACAGCAGCTTAACAAGACGGTTTAATGCCCGTTGGAAGAGTGGTGGAGGTTACAGTGGAATAAAAAGAAAATATAAATGCCCCGTGGAAGAGACGTTGAGATCACAGTAGATTAACAAAACGGTTTTTATGCCCCTTGGAAGAGTGGTGGAGGTCGCAGTGGAATAAAAAAACAATATCAATACCCCGTGGAAGAGAAGTGGAGGTCACAGTAGCTTAACAAAATGGTTTTAATGCCCCATGGAAGAGTGGTGGAGGTCGCAGTACAATTTAAAGACAATATCACTGCCCAGTGGAAGAGACGTGGAGGTTACAGTAGCTTAACAGGACGGTTTTTTTGCCCCTTGAAAAAGTCTTGGAGGTCGCTGTAGAATAAAAAGCCAATACCAATGCCCCTTGGAAGAGACGTGGAGGTCACAATAGATTAACAAGAAAGTTTTAATGCCCCTTGGAAGAGTGGGGGAGGTCGCAGTGGAATAAAAAGACAATATCAATGCCCCTTGGAAGAGTGGTAAAGGTGACAGTGGAATAAAAAGACAATATCAATGCCCCGTGAAAGAGACGTGAAGGTCACAGTAGCTTAAAAAGACGGTTTATTAACCCTTGGAAAAGTGGTGGAGGTCGCTGCAGAATAAAAAGACAATATCAATGCCCCTTGGAAGAGTGGGGGAGGTCGCAGTGGATAAAAAAGACAATATCAATGCCCCATGGAACAGACGTGGAGGTCACAGTAGTCTTAACAAGACAGTTTTAATGACGCTTGGTAGAGTGGTGGAGGTCTCATTTTAATAAAAAGATAATTTCAATGCCCCTTGGAAAAGTGGTGGAGGTGGCAGTGAAATAAAAACACAATATCAATACCCCGTGGAAGAGATGTGGAGGTCACAGTAGCTTAACAAGACGGTTTTAATGCCCCTTTAAAGAGTGGTGGAGGTCGCAGTGGAATAAAAAGGCAATGTCAATGCCCCGTGGTAGAGACGTGGAGGTCACAGTAGGTTTATAAGACGGTTTTAATGCCCCTTGCAAGAGCTGTAGAGTTCAGAGTGGTTTAACAAGACGGTTTTAATGCCCCTTGGAAGAGATGTGGAGGTCACAGTAGATTAACAAGACGGTTTTAATGCCACTTGGAAGAGTGGTGGAGGTTACAGTGGAATAAAAAGACAATATCAATGACCCGTGGAAGAGACTTTGAAGGCACAGTAGCTTAACAAGACAGTTTTAATGCCCATTGGAAGAGTGGTGGATATAGCAGTGGACTAAAAAGACAATATCATTGCCCCTTGGAAGAGGGGTGGAGGTTGCAGTGGAAAAAAAAGACAATATCAATGTCCCGTGGAAGAGACGAGCAGGTCACAGTAGCTTAAAAACATGGTTTTAATGCCCCTTGGAAGAGTGGTGGAGGTCGCAGTACAATAAAAATTCAATATCAATGCCCATTGAAAGAGTGGTGAAGGTCGCAGTGGAATAAAAAGACTATATTAATGCCCCGTGGAAGAGTCGTGGAGGTCATAGTAGCTTAAAAAGACGGCTTAATGCCTCTTCGAAGAGTGGTGGAGGTTGCAGTGGAAAAAAAAGAAAATATCAATGCCCCGTGGAAGAGATGTGGAGATCACAGTAGATTAACAAGATGGTTTTTATGCCGCTTGGAAGAGTGGTGGAGGTCGCAGTGGAATAAAAAGACAATATCAATGCCCCTTGGAAAAGTGGTGGAGGTTGCAGTGAAATAAAGACACAATATCACCACCACGTGGAAGAGACGTGGAGGTCACAGTATCTTAACAAGACGGTTTTAATGCTCCTTGGAAGAGTGCTGGAGGTCGCAGTGGAATAAAAAGGTAATATAAAAGCCCCGTGGAAGAGACGTGGAGGTCACAGTAGCTTTATAAGACGGTTTTTATGCCCCATGGAAGAGCTGTGAAGTTCTGAGTGGTTTAACAAGATGGTTTTAATGCCCCTTAGAAGAGTTGTGGAGGTTACAGAAGCTTAACAAGATGTTTTTATTGCCCCTTGGAAGACTCTGGAAGGTCACAGTGGAATAATGAGACAATATCAATGCCCCTTGGAAGAGACGTGGAGGTCACAGTAGCTTAACAAGATGGTTTTAATGCCCCATGGAAGAGTGGTGGAGGTCACAGTAGAATTTAATGACAATATCTCTGCCCCGTGGAAGAGACGTGGAGGTTATAGTTGCTTAAAAGGACGGTTTTATTGCCCCTTGGAAAAGTCTTAGAGGTCGCAGTACAATAAAAAGACAATATCAATGCCCCGTGGAAGAGACGTGGAGGTAACAGTAGCTTAACAAGAAGGTTTTATTGCCCCTTGGAAGAGTGGTGGAGGTCGCAGTGGAATAAAAAGACAGTATCAGTGCCCCGTGAAAGAGACGTGAAGGTCACAGTAGCTTAAAAAGACGGTTTATTAACCCTTGGAAGAGTGGTGGAGGTCGCTGTGGAATAAAAAGACAATATCAATGCCCCGTGTAGCAGACGTGGAGGTCACAGTAGTCTTAACAAGACGGTTTTAATGACCCTTGGTAGAGTGGTGGAGGTCTCATTTTAATAAAAAGATAACTTCAATGCTCCTTGGAAGAGTGTTGGAGGTCGCAGTGAAATAAAAACACAATATCAATACCCCGTGGAAGAGATTTGGAGGTCACAGTAGCTTAACAAGACGGTTTTAATGCAGCTTGAAAGAGCTGTAGAGTTCAGAGTAGTTTTTACAAGACGGTTTTAATGCCCCTTGGAAGAGATGTGGAGGTCACAGTAGATTAACAAGACGGTTTTAATGCCCCTTGGAAGAGTGGTGGAGGTTACAATGGAAAAAAAAGTCAATATCAATGCCCCGTGGAAGAGACGTGGAGGTCACAGTAGCTTTATAAAACAGTTTTAATGCCCGTTGCAAGAGCTGTAGAGTTCAGAGTATTTTTTACATGACGATTTTAATGCACCTTGGAAGAGATGTTGAAGTCACAGTAGCTTAACAAGACAGTTTTAATGCCCGTTGGAAGAGTGGTGGAGAAGGCAGTGGAGTAAAAACACAATATTATTGCCCCTTGGAAGAGTGGTGGAGGTCGCAGTGGAATAAAAAGACAATATCAATGCCCCGTGGAAGAGACGAGGAGGTCACAGTTGCTTAAAAATATGGCTTTAATGCCCCTTGGAAGAGTGGTGGAGGTCGCAGTACAATAAAAATTCAATATCAATGCCCATTGAAACAGTGGAGAAGGTCGCAGTGGAATAAAAAGATAATATCAATGCCCCGTGGAAGAGTCGTGGAGGTCATAGTGGCTCAAAAAGACGGTTTAATGCCACTTCGAAGAGTGGTGGAGGTTTTAGTGGAAAAAAAAGAAAATATCAATGCCCCGTGGAAGAGATGTGGAGATCACAGTAGATTAAGAAGATGTGTTTTATGCCCCTTGGAAGAGTGGTGGAGGTCGCAGTGGAATAAAAAGACAATATCAATGCCCCTTGGAAAAGTGGTGGAGGTTGTAGTGAAATAAACACACAATATCAACACCACGTGGAAGAGACGTGGAGGTCACAGTAGCTTAACAAGACGGTTTTAATGCTCATTAGAAGAGTGCTGGAGGTCGCAGTGGAATAAAAAGGCAATATCAATGCCCCATGGAAGAGACGTGGAGGTCACAGTAGCTTTATAAGACGGTTTTAATGCCCCATGGAAGAGCTGTGAAGTTCTGAGTGCTTTAACAAGATGGTTTTAATGCCCCTTAGAAGAGATGTGGAGTTTGCAGTAGCTTAAAAAGATGGTTTTATTGTCCATTGGAAGACTCGGGAAGGTCACAGTGGAATAATGAGACAATATCAATGCCCCTTGGAAGAGACGTGGAGGTCACAGTAGATTAACAAGAAAGTTTTAATGCCCCTTGGAAGAGTGGTGGAGGTCGCAGTGGAATGAAAAGACAATATCAATGCCCCTTGGAAGAGTGGGGGAGGTCGCAGTGGATGAAAAAGACAATATCAATGCCCCGTAGAACAGACGTGGAGGTCACAGTAGTCTTAACAAGACGGTTTTATTGACGCTTGGTAGAGTGGTGGTCTCATTTTAATAAATTGATCATTTCAATGCCCCTTGGAAGAGTGGTGGAGGTCGCAGTGAAATAAAAACACAATATCAATACCCCGTGGAAGAGATGTGGAGGTCACAGTAGCTTAACAAGGCGGTTTTAATGCCCCTTGAAAGAGTGGTGGAGGTCGCAGTGGAATAAAAAGGCAATTTCAATGCCCCGTGGAAGAGACGTGGAGGTCACAGTAGCTTTATGAGATGGTTTTAATGCCTCTTGCAAGAGCTGTAGAGTTCAGAGTGGTTTAGCAAGACAGTTTTAATGCCCCTTGGAAGAGATGTGGAGGTCACAGTAGATTAAAAAGACAGTTTTAATGCCCATTGGAAGAGTGGTGGATATAGCAGTGGAGTAAAAAGACAATATCATTGCCCCTTGGAAGAGTGGTGGAGGTCGCAGTTGAAAAAAAAGACAATATCAATGTCCCGTGGAAGAGACGAGGAGGTCACAGTAGCTTAAAAATATGGTTTTAATGCCCCTTGGAAGAGTGGTGGAGGTCGCAGCACAATAAAAATTCAGTATCAATGCCTATTGAAAGAGTGGTGAAGGTCGCAGTGCAATAAAAAGACTATATCATTGCCCCGTGGAAGAGTCGTGGAGGTCATAGTAGCTTAAAAAGACAGTTTAATGCCTCTTCGAAGAGTGGTGGAGGTTGCAGTGAAAAAAAAAGAAAATATCAATGCCCCGTGGAAGAGATGTGGAGATCACAGTAGATTAACAAGATGGTTTTTATGCCCCTTGGAAGAGTGGTGGAGGTCGCAGTGGAATAAAAAGACAATATAATTTCCCCTTGGAAGAGTGGTGGAGGTCGCAGTGGAATAAAAAGACAATATCAATGCCCCGTGGAAGAGACGAGGAGGTCACAGTAGCTTAAAAATATGGTTTTATTGCCCCTTGGAAGAGTGGTGGAGGTCGCAGTACAATAAAAATTCAATATCAATGCCCATTGAAATAGTGGAGAAGGTCGCAGTGGAATAAAAAGACAATATCAATGCCCCGTGGAAGAGTCGTGGAGGTCATATTAGCTTAAAAAGACGGTTTAATGCCACTTTGAAGAGTGTTGGAGGTTGCAGTGGAAAAAAAAGAAAATATCAATGCCCCGTGGAAGAGATGTGGAGATCACAGTAGATTAACAAGATGGTTTTTATGCCCCTTGCAAGAGTGGTGGAGGTCGCAGTGGAATAAAAAGACATTATCAATGCCCCTTGGAAAAGTGGTGGAGGTTGCAGTGAAATAAAGACACAATATCAATACCACGTGGAAGAGACGTGGAGGTCACAGTAGCTTAACAAGAAGGTTTTAATGCTCCTTGGAAGAGTGCTAGGGGTCGCAGTGAAATAAAAAGGCAATATCAATGTTCCTTGGAAGAGACGTGGAGGTCACAGTAGCTTCATAAGACGGTTTTAATGTCCCAAGGAAGAGCTGTGAAGTTCTGAGTGGTTTAACAAGATGGTTTTAATGCCCCTTTGAAGAGACGTGGATGTCACAGCAGATTATCAAGACGGTTTTAATGCCCCTTAGAAAAGTTGTGGAGTTTACAGTGGAATAAAATGACAATATCAATGCCCGGTGGAAGAGACGTGGAGGTCACAGTAGCTTAACAAGAAGGTTTTAATGCCCCATGGAAGAGTGGTGGAGGTCGCAGTGGTATAAAAAGACAATATCAATGCCCCGTGGAAGAGATGTGGAAGTCACAGTAGCTTAACAAGAAGGTTTTAATACCCCTTGGACGAAGGGTGGAGTACAGAGTGGTTTAACGAGATGGTTTTTATGCCCCTTGAAAGAGACGTTGAGGTCACAGTAGCTTAACAAGATGGTTTTAATGCCCCTTGGAAGAGTGGTGGAGGTAATAGTGGAATAAAAAGACAATATCAATGCCCCGTGGAAGAGACGTGGAGGTCACAGCAGCTTAACAAGAGGGTTTAATGCCCGTTGGAAGAGTGGTGGAGGTTACAGTGGAATAAAAAGAAAATATAAATGCCCCGTGGAAGAGACGTTGAGATCACAGTAGATTAACAAAACGGTTTTTATGCCCCTTGGAAGAGTGGTGGAGGTCGCAGTGGAATAAAAAAACAATATCAGTACCCCGTGGAAGAGAAGTGGAGGTCACAGTAGCTTAACAAGATGGTTTTAATGCCCCATGAAAGAGTGGTGGAGGTCGCAGTAGAATTTTAAGACAATATCACTGCCCTGTGGAAGAGACGTGGAGGTTACAGTAGCTTAACAGGACGTTTTTTTTGCCCCTTGAAAAAGTCTTTGAGGTCGCTGTAGAATAAAAAGCCAATATCAATGCCCTTGGAAGAGACGTGGAGGTCACAGTAGATTAACAAGAAAGTTTTAATGCCCCTTGGAAGAGTGGTGGAGGTCGCAGTGGAATTAAAAGACAATATCAATGCCCCTTGGAAGAGTGGTGGAGGTGACAGTGGAATAAAAAGACAATATCAATGCCCCGTGAAAGAGACGTGAAGGTCACAGTAGCTTAAAAAGACGGTTTATTAACCCTTGGAAAAGTGGTGGAGGTCGCTGCAGAATAAAAAGACAACATCAATGCCCCTTGGAAGAGTGGGGGAGGTCGCAGTGGATAAAAAAGACAATATCAATGCCCCATGGAACAGACGTGGAGGTCACAGTAGTCTTAACAAGACGGTTTTAATGACGCTTCGTAGAGTGGTGGAGGTCTTATTTTAATAAAAAGATAATTTCAATGCCCCTTGGAAAAGTGGTGGAGGTCGCAGTGAAATAAAAACACAATATCAATACCCCGTGGAAGAGATGTGGAGGTCACAGTAGCTTAACAAGACGGTTTTAATGCCCCTTTAAAGAGTGGTGGAGGTCGCAGTGGAATAAAAAGGCAATGTCAATGCCCCGTGGTAGAGACGTGGAGGTCACAGTAGCTTTATAAGACTGTTTTAATGCCCCTTGCAAGAGCTGAAGAGTTCAGAGTGGTTTAACAAGACGGTTTTAATGCCCCTTGGAAGAGATGTGGAGGTCACAGTAGAATAACAAGACGGTTTTAATGCCACTTGGAAGAATGGTGGAGGTTACAGTGGAATAAAAAGACAATATCAATGACCCGTGGAAGAGACTTTGAAGGCACAGTAGCTTAACAAGACAGTTTTAATGCCCATTGGAAGAGTGGTGGATATAGCAGTGGAGTAAAAAGACAATATCATTGCCCCTTGGAAGAGTGGTGGAGGTCGCAGTGGAAAAAAAAGACAATATCAATGTCCCGTGGAAGAGGCGAGGAGGTCACAGTAGCTTAAAAATATGGTTTTAATGCCCCTTGGAAGAGTGGTGGAGGTCGCAGTACAATAAAAATTCAATATCAATGCCCATTGAAAGAGTGGTGAAGGTCGCAGTGGAATAAAAAGACTATATCAATGCCCCGTGGAAGAGTCGTGGAGGTTATAGTAGCTTAAAAAGACGGTTTAATGCCTCTTCGAAGAGTGGTGGAGGTTGCAGTGGTAAAAAAAGAAAATATCAATGCCCCGTGGAAGAGATGTGGAGATCACAGTAGATTAACAAGATGGTTTCTATGCCGCTTGGAAGAGTGGTGGAGGTCGCAGTGGAATAAAAAGACAATATCAATGCCTCTTGGAAAAGTGGTGGAGGTTGCAGTGAAATAAAGACACAATATCAACAACACGTGGAAGAGACGTGGAGGTCACAGTAGCTTAACAAGACGGTTTTAATGCTCCTTGGAAAAGTGCTGGAGGTCGCAGTGGAATAAAAAGGCAATATAAATGCCCTGTGGAAGAGACGTGGAGGTCACAGTAGCTTTATAAGACGGTTTTTATGCCCCATGGAAGAGCTGTGAAGTTCTGAGTGGTTTAACAAGATGGTTTTAATGCCCCTTAGAAGAGATGTGGAGGTTACAGAAGCTTAACAAGATGATTTTATTGCCCCTTGGAAGAGTGGCGGAGGTCACAGTAGAATTTAATGACAATATCACTGCCCCGTGGAAGAGACGTGGAGGTTATAGTTGCTTAAAAGGACGCTTTTATTGCCCCTTGGAAAAGTCTTAGAGGTCGCAGTAGAATAAAAAGACAATATCAATGCCCCGTGGAAGAGACGTGGAGGTAACAGTAGCTTAACAGGAAGGTTTTATTGCCCCTTGGAAGAGTGGTGGAGGTCGCAGTGGAATAAAAAGACAATATCAATGCCCCGTGTAACAGACGTGGAGGTCACAGTAGTCTTAACAAGACGGTTTTAATGACCCTTGGTAGAGTGGTGGAGGTCTCATTTTAATAAAAAGATAACTTCAATGCTCCTTGGAAGAGTGTTGGAGGTCGCAGTGAAATAAAAACACAATATCAATACCCCGTGGAAGAGATTTGGAGGTCACAGTAGCTTAACAAGACGGTTTTAATGCAGCTTGAAAGAGCTGTAGAGTTCAGAGTAGTTTTTACAAGACGGTTTTAATGCCCCTTGGAAGAGATGTGGAGGTCACAGTAGATTAACAAGAAGGATTTAATGCCCCTTGGAAGAGTGGTGGAGGTTACAGTGGAATAAAAAGACAATATCAATGCAGCGTGGAAGAGTCGTGGAGGTCATATTAGCTTAAAAAGACGGTTTAATGCCACTTCGAAGAGTGTTGGAGGTTGCAGTGGAAAAAAAAGAAAATATCAATGCCCCGTGGAAGAGATGTGGAGATCACAGTAGATTAACAAGATGTTTTTTATGCCCCTTGGAAGAGTGGTGAAGGTCGCAGTGGAATAAAAAGACAATATCAATGCCCCTTGGAAAAGTGGTGGAGGTTGTAGTGAAATAAACACACAATATCAATACCATGTGGAAGAGACGTGGAGGTCACAGTAGCTTAACAAGATGGTTTTAATGCTCATTGGAAGAGTGCTGGAGGTCGCAGTGGAATAAAAAGGCAATATCAATGTTCCTTGGAAGAGACGTGGAGGTCACAGTAGCTTTATAAGACGGTTTTAATGCCCCATGGAAGAGCTGTGAAGTTCTGAGTGCTTTAACAAGATGGTTTTAATGCCCCTTAGAAGAGATGTGGAGTTTACAGTAGCTTAACAAGATGGTTTTATTGCCCATTGGAAGACTCGGGAAGGTCACAGTGGAATAATGAGACAATATCAATGCCCCTTGGAAGAGACGTGGAGGTCACAGTAGATTAACAAGAAAGTTTTAATGCCCCTTGGAAGAGTGGTGGAGGTCGCAGTGGAATTAAAAGACAATATCAATGCCCCTTGGAAGAGTGGGGGAGGTCGCAGTGGATGAAAAAGACAATATCAATGCCCCATAGAACAGACGTGGAGGTCAAAGTAGTCTTAACAAGACGGTTTTATTGACGCTTGGTAGAGTGATGGTCTCATTTTAATAAATTGATCATTTCAATGCCCCTTGGAAGAGTGGTGGAGGTCGCAGTGAAATAAAAACACAATATCAATACCCCGTGGAAGAGATGTGGAGGTCACAGTAGCTTAACAAGACGGTTTTAATGCCCCTTGAAAGAGTGGTGGAGGTCGCAGTGAAATAAAAAGGCAATGTCAATGCCCGGGGATGAGACGTGGAGGTCACAGTAGCTTTATGAGATGGTTTTAATGCCCCTTGCAAGAGCTGTAGAGTTCAGAGTGGTTTAACAAGACTGTTTTAATGCCCCTTGGAAGAGATGTGGAGGTCACAGTAGATTAAAAAGACGGTTTTAATGCCACTTGTAAGAGTGGAGGAGGTTTCAGTGCAATAAAAAGACAATATCAATGACCCGTGGAAGAGACGTTGAAGGCACAATAGCTTAACAAGACAGTTTTAATGCCCATTGGAAGAGTGGTGGATATAGCAGTGGAGTAAAAAGACAATATCATTGCCCCTTGGAAGAGTGGTGGAGGTCGCAGTTGAAAAAAAAGACAATATCAATGTCCCGTGGAAGAGACGAGGAGGTCACAATAGCTTAAAAATATGGTTTTAATGCCCCTTGGAAGAGTGGTGGAGGTCGCAGTACAATAAAAATTCAGTATCAATGCCTACTGAAAGAGTGGTGAAGGTCGCAGTGCAATAAAAAGACTATATCATTGCCCCGTGGAAGAGTCGTGGAGGTCATAGTAGCTTAAAAAGACAGTTTAATGCCTCTTCGAAGAGTGGTGGAGGTTGCAGTGAAGAAAAAAGAAAATATCAATGCCCCGTGGAAGAGATGTGGAGATCACAGTAGATTAACAAGATGGTTTTTATGCCCCTTGGAAGAGTGGTGGAGGTCGCAGTGGAATAAAAAGACAATATCATTGCCCCTTGGAAGAGTGATGGAGGTCGCAGTGGAATAAAAGGACAATAACAATGCCCCGTGGAAGAGACGAGGAGGTCATAGTAGCTTAAAAAGACGGTTTAATGCCACTTCGAAGAGTGGTGGAGGTTGCAGTGGAAAAAAAAGAAAATATCAATGCCCCGTGGAAGAGATGTGGAGATCACAGTAGATTAACAAGATGGTTTTTATGCCCCTTGGAAGAGTGGTGGAGGTCGCAGTGGAATAAAAAGACAATATTAATGCCCCTTGGAAAAGTGGTGGAGGTTGCAGTGAAATAAAGACACAATATCAATTCCACGTGGAAGAGACGTGGAGGTCACAGTAGCTTAACAAGACGGTTTTAATGCTCATTGGAAGAGTGCTGGAGGTCGCAGTGGAATAAAAAGGAAATATCAATGTTCCTTGGAAGAGACGTGGAGGTCACAGTAGCTTTATAAGATGGTTTTAATGCCCCAAGGAAGAGCTGTGAAGTTCTGAGTGGTTTAACAAGATGGTTTTAATGCCCCTTAGAAGAGATGTGGAGGTTAAAGTAGCTTAACAAGATGGTTTTATTGCCCCTTGGAAGACTCTGAAAGTTCACAGTGGAATAATGAGACAATATCAATGCCCCGTGGAAGAGACGTGAAGGTCACAGTAGCTTAACAAGAAGGTTTTATTGCCCCTTGGAAGAGTGGTGGAGGTCGCAGTGGAATAAAAAGACAATATCGATGCCCCGTGGAATAGACGTGGACGTCAGTGTAGCTTAACAAGACGGTTTTAATGCCCCTTGGAAGAGACGTGGAGGTCACAGTAGCTTAACAAGATAGCTTTAATGCCCCTTGGAAGAGTGGTGGAGGTCGCAGTGGAATAAAAAGACAATATCAATGCCCCGTGGAAGAGACGTGAAGGTCACAGTAGCTTAAAAAGACAGATTATTAACTCTTGGAAGAGTGGTGGAGGTCGCTGCAGAATAAAAAGACAATATCAGTGACCAATGTTAGAGACGTGGAGGTCACAGGAGCTTAAAAAGATGGTTTTGATGTCCCTTGGAAGAGTGGTGGAGGTCGCAGTGGAATAAAAACACTATATCAATGCCCCGTGGAAGAGACGTGGAGGTCACAGTAGCTTAGCAAGACGGTTTTAATGCCCCTTGGAAGAGCTGTGGAGTTCAGAGTGGTTTAACAAGACGGTTTTAATGTCTGTTGGATGAGACGTGGAGGTCAAAGTAGCTTAACAAGATGGATTTAATGCCCCTTGGAAAAGTGGTGGAGGTTACAGTGGAATAAACAGACTATTTGAATGCCACATGGAAGAGACGTGGATGTCACAGTAGCTTAACAAAACGGTTTTAATGTCCCTTGGAAGAGCTGTGGAGTTCAGAGTGGTTTAACAAGGAGGTTTTAATGCCTCTTGGATGAAACATGGAGGTCACAGTAGCTTAGCAAGATGGATTTAATGCCCCTTGGAAAAGTGGTGGAGGTTACAGTGGAATAAACAGACTATATGAATGCCCCGTGGAAGAGACGTGGAGGTCACAGTAGCTTAACAAGACGGCTTTAATGCCCCTACGAAGAGTGGTGGAAGTCGCAGAGGAATAAAAAGACAATATTAATGCACTGTGGAAGAGACGTGAAGGTAACAGTGGCTTAACAATACCGTTTTAATGCCCCTTGGTAGAGTGGTGTGGGTCGCAGTGGAATAAAAAGACAATATCAATGCCCCATGAAAGAGATGTGGAGGTCACAGTAGATTAACAAGATGGTTTTATTGCCCGTTGGAAGAGTGGTGGAGTACAGAGTGGTTTAACGAGGTGGCATTTATGCCCCATGAAAGAGATGTTGAGGTCACAGTAGCTTAACAAGACGGTTTTATTATCCCTTGGAAAAGTGGTGGAGGTCGCAGTGGAATAAAAAGACAATATCAATGCCCCGTGGAAGAGACGTGGAGGTGAGAGTAACTTAACAAGACGGTTTTAATGCCTCTTGGTAGGGTGGTGAAGGTCGCAGTGGAATAAAAAGACAATGCCCAGTGGCAAGATGGTTTTAATGCCCTTTGTAAGAGCTTTGGAGTTCAGAGTGGTTTAACAAGACGGTTGTTATAACCTTTGGAAGAGACATGGAGGTGACAGTAGCTAAACAAGATGGTTTTAATGCCCCTTGGGAGAGTGGAGTAGTTTACAGTGGAATTAAAAGAAAATATCAATGCACCGTAGATTAACAAGATGGTTTTTATACCCCTTGGAAGAGTGGTGGAGGTCGTAGTGGAATAAAGAGAAAATATCAATGCCCCTTGGAAGAGTGGTGGAGGTCGGAGTGGATTAAAAAGACAATATCAATGCCCCGTGGAAGAGACTTGGAGGTCACAGTAGTCTTAACAAGATGGTTTTAATACGCCATGGAAGAGACGTGGAGGTCACAGTAGCTTATCAAGATGGTTTTAATGCCTCTTCGAAATGTGGTGGAGATCACAGTGGAATAAAAAGACAATATCAATGCACCGTGGAAGAAAAGTGGAGTTCACAGTAGCTTAACAAGATGGTTTTATTGTCCTAGGAAGAGTGGTGGAGGTCGCAGTTTAATAAAAAGACAATATCAATGCCCCGTGGAAGAGACGTCAAGGTCACAGTAGTCTAACCAAGACGCTTTTAATGACCAATGGAAGAGTGGTGGAGGTCACAGTGGAATAAAAAGACAATTTCAATACCCTTTGGATCAGACGTGGAGGTCACAGTAGCTTAACAAGATGGTTTAATGCCCCTTGGAAGAGTGGTGGAGGTCGCAGTGGAATAAAAAGACAATATCAATTGTAACGGGTCTGGGAGGTGGAACCTCTGAGCTACTATACAAAGGGGCAAGTCTTGTAAGGAAGCGGGTGGCTCCCAGGGAAAGTGGGCAGGCAGTCACGTCAAGTCACAGGGACAGTCTCTGGGTAGAAGGGCAGGAGGTCACGGAGAGTGACGAGAACAGTCTCTTGACAGGCGGGTGGTCACGGCAAGTGACAGCAGGATAAGAGTCTCTAGGCAGGCGGGTGGTCACGGCAAGTGACAGCAGGATAAGAGTCTCTAGGCAGGCAGGGGGTCACGGCAAGTGACGGCAGAGCCTCCAGGAAGGCTAGCAGGCAGGTAGCAGGTGAGCGCTCCCAAGTGAGCGGACAAGAGTCTCTGGACAGGCAGGTGGTCAGAGCAAGTGACGGCAAAGCCTCCAGGTAGGCTAGCAGGCAGGTAGCAGGTGAGCGCTCCCAGGTGAGCGGGCAAGAGTCTCTGGATAGGCAGGTGGTCACATCAAGTGACGGCTAAGCCTCCAGGTAGGCTAGCATGCGGGTAGCAGGTGAGCGCTTCCAGGTAAGCGGGTAAGAGTCTCACGGCTGGCTGGCAGGTGGTCACGGCAAGTGACGGCATAGCCTCCAGGTAGGCTAGCAGGCAGGCAGCAGGTGAGCGCTCCCAGGTGAGCGGGTAAGAGTCTCACGGCTGGCTGGCAGGTGGTCACGGCAAGTGACGGCAGAGCCTCCAGGTAGGCTAGCAGGCAGGTAGCAGGAGAGCGCTCCCAGGTGAGCAGGCAGACTGATCCATAGACAGACTGGCAGGTGCTGATAGGCAGACTGTCAGACCACAGGAATGCAAGCAGATAGACAGGTATCAGGCAGGTATCAAGCAGGAATCTGGCAGGTAACTGGCAGGTATCTGGTAACGGGACCTGAGGGCTGAAGCAGAGTTGACAAGCTTTGCAACAACACTGCTCGGGCACCTCCATTTTGGAGGAGGCGCCTTATATATGGTGAGGTCCTCCGGCCGTTGGCCGGGGACTCCTTAGGACGGCGCGCGCGGCCCCTTTAAGAGGAGGGGAGCGCGCGCGCTCCCTAAGCGCAGTAGCCGGGAAGCAGCGGGCGCTGCCAGCAGAGCGGGAGGAAGACGCTGGGCACAGAGCGGAGAGGTGAGGGGAACGGCGTCCCTGCCTAGCAGGAGGCAGGGACGCCGACGCTACATCAATGCCCCGTGGAGGAGACATGGAGGTCACAGTAGCTTAACAAGACGAACTTTATGCCCCTTGGAAAAGTGATGGAGGTCGCAGTGGAATAAAAAGACAACATCAATGCATCGTGGAAGAGATGTGGAGGTCACAGTAGGTTAACAAGATGGTTTTAATACCCGTTGGAAGAGCTATGGAGTTCAGAATGGTTTAACAAGACGGCTTTAGTACCCATTGCAAGAGACGTGGAGGTCACAGTAGCATAGCAAGATGGTTTTAATACCCATTGGTAGAGTGGTGGAAGTTACAGTAGAATAAATAGACAATATCAATGCCCCTTGGAAGAGTGCTGGAGATCGCAGTGGAATAAAAAGTCAATATCAATGCCCCGTGGAGGAGACGTGAAGGTAACTGTAGTTAACAAGACAGTTTTATTGCCCCTTGGAAGAGTGGTGGAGGTCGCAGTGGAATAAAAAGACAATATCAATGCCCCGTAGAAAAGACGTGGTAGTCACAGTAGCTTAACAAGATGGTTTTAATGCCACTTGGAAAAGCTGTGGAGTTCAGAGAGGTTTTGCAAGACGCTTTTAATGCCAGTTGGAAGAGACGTGGACAACACTGTAGCTTTACCAGACGGTATTATTATTGCCCCTTGGAAAAGTGGTGGAGGTTACAGTGGAATAAAAAGACAATATAAATACCCCGTGGAAGAGATGTGGAGGTCACAGTAGCTCAACAATAAGGTTTTAATGCCCCTTGGAAAAGTGGTGGAGGTCGCAGTGGAATAAAAGGACAATTTCAATTCCCCTTGGAACAGTGGTGGAGGTCGCAGTGGAATAAAAAGACAATTTCAATACCCCGTGGAACAGACGTTGAGGTCACAGTAGTTTAACAAGACGGTTTTAAAGCCCCTTGGAAGAGTGATGGAGGTTGCAGTGGACTAAAAAGACAATATCAATGCCCCGTGGAAGAGACGTGGAGGTCACAGTAGATTAACAAGACGATTTTAATGACCCTTGTAAGAGTGGTGATGGTCCCAGTGGAATAAAAAGACAATATCAATGCCCCATGGAAGAGACGTGGAGGTCACAGTAGCTTAACAAGACGGTTTTAATGCCCCTTGGAAGAGCTGGGGAGTTCAGAGGGGTTTAACAAAACGGTTTTAATGCCCCTTGGAATAGACCTGGAGGTCACAGTAGCATAACAAGATGGTTTTAATACCCATTGGAAGAGTGGTGGAAGTTACAATGGAATAAAAAGACAATATCAATATCCTGTGGCAGTTACTGTTAGATGTCAGTCTGGTGCTGGGTTCAGAATGGGTCCAGGACCTTCTTTGGTCTCCCATTTCAGTCCAGCTGGGGCTGATGCTGCTCAGCATCACCATCAGCCCCAACGCCTAGCTGGCCCGCGAGCACTGTTTGTGTTCCAGGTAGTTGTGCCTTGCAATGTTAACCCTGGGTTGCAGAGGGAGACAGGGCTTGTGGAATCTAAGTCCAGGATTTGCCGCACTGAGCATGTCCGTGATCTGGCGGATCATGATTGGTGGGTTGGCACCCACCTGACCCGGTGACCTGGCACCGCCTGATTGGTCACGTGTGTCGTCACCAATGGTGTGACAGTGGGGCAGGGCTTAATCTTTAAAAGGCCCGCCCACAAACATGGCGGCGCGCTCAGATCATTTGAGCTAGCTGTGTGTGGTGTGCACGCTGACTCCGGGCTCAAAGAGCCATAGTTTCCGCTAGGCAGGTTTAGCTCCATAGAGGCAGGTTAGCTTCAAAGAGGCAGGTAGCTTCGCTTCGCTGACTGGCTCTAACCAGGGGGTTCGCCCTTACACCCCGAGCCGCCTGTGAATTAAATAGAGCGGGTCTGCTCAGTCCGGTGGCATGCCGGCTGAGTGCTCGAGTACCCGGCGGGAATCACCCGCACGCTAGCGCCGTATCCTATAGCATAGCACCTGTACCGAAGACAGGGCTACTGCTCATAGTCCGGTCACACGTCTCCCTGCGGTTCTTGGAGATTGTGTGAACCGCTTTAGCGCCAATCCCCATAGCGTAGCGCCTGTATCAAAGACAGGGCTACTGCTGTTCCCACAGACGCACGTCTCCCTGCGGTTCTTGGAGATTGTGCGTACCGTCTTACCTTTCCGTGTGCGTTAACACGAAGAGCTAAGATATTTGTTAGGTGCGTTGCCGGTCACTCTCTCCTCCGTGCATTAAACGGAGATAGAGCATACCGCTATACCCTGTCCGGTGTGTAGTTAACACGGAGGGGTTACCTTTAAGTTGGTTACTTTACTTTCCACCCGGAAAGTGTTCGGCAGCAGTCCTCTTGGCTGCATCGCGGACCCCGGAATCGGTTGCGTTCCATTTAATAAAGTTGTCTGCAACCGCCCTCCTAACAGGTTACAGTAGCTTAACAAGACGGTTTTAATGCCCCTTGGAAGAATGGTGAAGGTCGCAGTGGAATAAAAATACAATATCAATGCCCCATGGAAGAGTGGTGGAGGTCGCAGTGGAATGAAAATACAATATCATTACCCCGTGGAAAAGACGTGGAGGTCACAGTAGCTTTTCAATACCCTTTTAATGCCCCTTGGAAGAGTGGTGGCGGTTGCAGTGGAATAAAAAGACAATATAAATGCCCCGTGTTAGAGACGCAGAGGTCACAGTAGCTTTACAATTTTAAGGCCCCTTGGAAGATCTGTGGAGTTCAGAGCTGTTTAACAAGACGGTTTTAAAGCCCCTTGGTAGAGAGATGGAGGTCACAATTGCTTAACAAGACGGGTTTAATGCCCCTTGGAAGAGTGGTGGAGGTCACAGTGGATTAAAAAGACAATATCAATGCCCCGTGAAGGAGACATGGAGGTCACAGTAGCTCAACTAGACAGTTTTAATGCCCCTTGGAAGAGTGGTGGAGGTCACAGTGGAATAAAAAGACAATACCAATGCCCCTTGGAAAAGACGTGGAGGTCACAGTAGCTTAACAAGACGGTTTTAATGCCCATTGGAAGACCTGTGGAGTTAAGAGTGGTTTAACAAGACGGTTTTAATGCCCCTTGGAAGAGACGTGGAAATCACAGTTGCTAAACAAAACGGTTTTAATGCCCCTTGGAGTAGTGGTGGAGGTCGCAGTGGAATAAAAAGACAAAATCAATGCCCCTTGGAAGAGTGGTGGAGGTTGCAGTGGAATAAATATCAATGCACCGTGGAATAGACATGGAGGTCACAGTAGCTTAACAAGATGGTTTTAATGCACCTTGGAAAAGTGGTGTAGGTTGAAGTGGAATAAAAAGACAATATCATTGCCCCATGGAAGAGACGTGTAGGTGACAGTAGCTTAACAAACGGTTTTAATGACACTTGGAAGAGTGGTGGAGGTCGCAGTGGAATAAAAAGACAATATCAATGCCCCTTGGAAGAGTGGTGGAGGTCGCAGTGGAATAAAAAGACATTATCACTACCCCGTGGAAGAGACGAGAAGGTCAGAGTAGCTTAACAAGACAATTTTAATGCCTCTTCTAAGAGTTGTGGAGGTCGCAGTGGTATAAAAAGACAATATCAATGCCCCTTGGAAGAGTGGTGGAGGTCGCAGAGGAATAAAAAGACAATATCAATGCCCCGTGGAAGAGACGTGGAGGTCACAGTAGCTTAACAAGACGGTTTTAATGCCCCTTGGAAGAGTGGTGGAGGTTACAGTGGAATAGAAAGACAATATCAATGCCCCGTGGAAGAGACGTGGAGATCATAGTAGCTTAACAAGACGGTTTTAATGTCCCTTGGAAGAGTGGTGGCAGTCGCAGTGGAATATAAAGACAATATAAATGCCCCGTGTAAGAGACGCGGAGGTCACAGTAGCTTTACAAGACAATTTTAATGCCAATTGGAAGATCTATGGAGGTCAGAGCGGTTTATCTTGACGGTTTTAATGCCCCTTGATATACAGGTGGAGGTCACAGTAGCTTAACAAGACGGGTTTAATGCCCTTAGAAGAGTGGTGGAGGTTACAGTGGAATAAAAAGACAATATCAATGCCCCGTGAAGGAGACGTGGAAATCACAGTAGCTTAATTAGAACGTTTTAATGCCCCTTGGAAGAGTGGTGGAGGTCGTAGTGGAATAAAAAGACAATATCAATGCCCTGTGGAAGAGACTTGGAGGTCACAGTAGCTTAACAAGATGGTTTTATTGCCCCTTCTAAGAGTTGTGGAGGTTGCAGTGGTATAAAAAGACAATATCAATGCCCCTTGGAAGAGTGGTGGAGGTCGCAGTGGAATAAAATGACAATATCAATGCCCCTTGGAAGAGTGGTGGAGGTTACAGTGGAATAAAAAGTCAATATCAATGCCCCATGGAAGAGGCGTGGAGATGACAGTAGCTTAACAAGACGGTTTTAATGATGCTTGGAAGTGTAGTGGAGTTCGCAGTGGAATAAAAAGACAATATCAATGCCTTTTCTAAGAGTGGTGTAGGTCGCAGTGGATTAAAAAGACAATATCAATGCCCCGTGGAGGTCACAGTAGCTTAACATGACGGTTTCAATGCCCCTTGGAGAAGATGTGGAGATCCCAGTAGCTAAACAAAACGGTTTTAATGCCCCTTGGAAGAGTGGTGGAGGTCGCAGTGTAATAAAAAGACATTATGAATAGTGTTGAGCCACCCCCGTAGTGTTCGAGTTCGGTTCGGTTCGTCGAACACCCGTGTGTTCGCCGAACTGTTCGTCGAACTGTTCGTCGAACACCTTCGAACACCGTTAAAATCAATGGCAGGCAAACAAAAACACATAGAAACACATAGAAAACACCTTCAAAGGTGTCCAAAAGCTGACAAACTGCTCAGAAGACATAACTAACACATGGAAAAGTGACAAGTACATATAGTCATGCGAAAATAAAAGAGGTGGAGGAGTAAAAGGAGGGGGAGACACAGATATAGGCATGTCATGCCCTTCTAAAATCCAAAAAGTGAGAAGCCGACACGGCCAGTCCGCTCCTGCCCGTGCCACCTCCGTGTCGCCGGGTTTGTGCCAGAGCCGCGGTGAACCCTGATGGCCAGCCCCCCTCTCCCAATACTGGTGCCTGTCCGCTGGTGGGTCGAGCGAGCCCCCCTGTGGTGGAGGCAGCTCTAAGCTTTTTAATTTAAATTGTCTCTCTAATTTTGAATGAATACACTTTAAATCCATTTACAAGGATCTATTGGAGGGCAAGTCTCATGCCAGCAGCCGCGTAATTCCAGCTCCAGTAGCGTCCACTAAAGCTGCTGCAGTTAAAAAGCTTTTATAAGGATCGAGCTCGGCTGTCCACCGCAAGGCATCCTACTGCCAGTCCCAGCCCCTATGCCTTGGGGTGCCTCCTGATGCTCTTCACTGAGTATCCCGTGGTCCCGAAGCATTTCCTTTGAAAAAATGAAGTGTCCAAACTACAGGTGGTGTAGCTTGCTTAACAGCCGGGATAATCCGCTGACTAGCAGACCCTGCTACTAGGCACAAAGTATTTCCTGGGCTAGATGCAGTTAAAAATTTGTAATTAGATACTCTCGTTGGATGCTGAGAAAGCATTCCATAGAGTCTCCTGGCACGCCATATATGATTCTCTTAAAAAGCTTGGGGTAGGGGTCTAGGGGACCATTTTATAGCCAAAATCACGGCCCTGTATCGCAATACGTCACCTAGGCTGAAGATAAATGGAACTGTAGCACCCTGAGGGCTCGGTTGCTACAGAGGTATTGCACCTCACCCAGAGGTGTGATATCTCACTCTCAGGTAAGGATGCAGTGTGGATCAGGACCCGACACCTGCATGCATTACACCACATTGCCGTGGGGCAGGGCGACCAATATGCCCCTGAGATGGGCACGACAGTCCCTGTCCCTGGCTGGAGTGGGGGGAGGGAACACTGAGGAAGGGGAACCCTGTAGTGCAGGAGCAGGGAGGAAGCAGTTCCTGGGTGCATTGAGAAGGGAGTATAAAAGGTGGGCACCATCTTAGTTCAGTGCAGAGAAGTCTGAGCAGAAGTGGCAGGGAGCAGGGGCTCTGCATGAGCTCTGCTCCGGAGGCAGGCCTAGTAACAGAGGCCCAGGCCTGGAAGAGGGAGAAGGAAGGAAGAGGAGCGGAGAAGGCTCCAGGAATGAGGAACGAAGGGATCTCAGGGGTGCGGACGGGCGAGTCGCCACCGCACGCCAGAATCCACCTGCGTGGAGGGGTCAGGCCAAAGGGGGAGACCGGTCCCCGAAACTAGTGGAGGCAGGAAACGACCCTCAGCTAGAAACAGGAGGCTGTGACATTTTATGTGGCGCAGCCCCTCGCTACACCCGCTAGGAAGGCACCACATAGGGTCAGGGAAACTGGCGCCAAGTTTACCAAGAGGAGGCCCGAGGCAGCCGGACAGAAGGGTTGGTAAGAAAGGCCAGACAAAGGACACACAAAGGGGGTCCTGTGAAGCGCTCCAAAGTTATCTGGGAGTTGTCTGAGCCCCTCACCTGGTGAGCACAGTACGACGTGGGCAGCCGTTACCTGCAGACGTGATCTGGATAATAAGAACTGTGATTAAAGGCCCTGGACTGCATCACTGACTCCGTGTCATTACTGCTGCTGCCCTGCACCATCACCCCCATCCTCCGCATACACTGCCCTGAGGCTATACTCCTCCCGTGGGGAGTTATGCTACGCTCTGCTGCACCCACAACACCAGCCTCAGCGGTCTGCCCTGGAGCGGCGGTTCACTCTGACCGCAATCCACGGGTGGCGTAGTCGGACATTTAAACATCAAAACCACATAAATAGTTCCGCCACTGGTTTGACCGCCCTGAGCCACGGAACCGGGTTGCCGCCACGGAGACTACAACCACCAGCATCCACCAAAAAGGGTCCGGCTCCGGGTGTCCCAAGGCCCAGGGGGCGCGTCAGAACATTTTCATCACCTTTCACAATCACCAATGGGACAAGGCAGGGATGTTCTCTGTCCCCTCTCTTATACATCCTAGTGACGGAGCACCTGCTCTCATCAATTCGCCATAACCCCAATATTAGGTGGATTGAGGTGGGAGGCACCGAGTACAAGTGCTCTCTATTTGCTGATGATGTCCTAGTATATATCACTCAATCACATATATCCATCCATGCTGTTATGGCTGAAATAGATCACTTTGTTACATGGTCAAATTTTAAAATCAATGCAGCGAAGTCTGAGGCCCTCGATGTCTCCCTCCCCAAATCCATATAGGATTCCATCCAGTCCAACTTTCCCTTTGCCTGGCCCTCACAGGGTATCAAATACTTAGGAATTCCTATTCATAGAGACCTCTCCCATCTATGTTATCTTAATTTTGGGCCCTTTATTGAACAACTCCATACAGACCACGGTTGGCAAGTTAGAACTGTAAGATTCACTACGTGAACCACTGGTGTTTTGTGGAAAAGCACATGTACACTGTGTTCCAAATTATTATGCAAAAAGTGTTTAGGAGTGATAAGGGAAGAATTTGTTTGTTTGTCAGTTAAACTCATTGATGGTGATGTGTGTCAGGGCTCTTTATATCACTGTAAGCAATTGCAGACACCAGTGCTAATTAGTTTGGCAGGTGTGTCCAATGAAAGGCAAGACTACTTAAGAAGGCTCTCACATTATTCAGCAGCCTACATTTTCTGCCAAAATGGGAAAGAAAAAGGATGTGTCAGCTGCTGAGAAGCAACAAATTGTGGAGTGTTTAGGTCAAGGCATGACTACAATCAACATTGTGCGATGATCAGGATGAAGTGTCTTGGCAATCAAGAAGTATGTAGCTGATTCACAGTACACACGTGTGCGTGCTGATAAGGGCAAATTGAGGACTCTTTCCTACAGGCAATTACGTCAGGTTGAAAGAGCAGCGGCAAAAAAGCCTTGTCATAGCAGCAGACAAGTTTTTGAAGCTGCTTGTGCCTCCAACGTCCCCCGAACAACAAGATGCAGGGTCCTTCAGAGGTTTGCAGCTGTGCATACGCCATCCTGTCGACCTCCTCTATCCACTTCACACAAGCAGAAACGGCTCCAGTGGGCCAAACATTACATGAAGACTGATTTCAAAACTGTTTTGTTCACGGATGAGTGCCGTGCAGCGCTCGATGGTCCAGATGGATGGAGTGGAGGATGGCTGGTTGATGGACACCCCACGCAAACACGGCTACAGCGCCAACAAGGAGGAGGTGGAGTAATGTTTTGGGCTGGAATCATGGGGAGAGAGATTGTCGGCCCCTTTAGGATCCCTGAAGGCGCTAAAGATGAACTCCATAATGTATGTGGATTTTCTCAAACAGCACTTCCTGCCATGATTCAAGAAGAAGAACCGTGTATTTCACAGCAAGATCATTTTTCTGCATGATAATGCACCATCTCATGCTGCACATAAAACATCTGCATCTCTGGCTGATATGGGCATAAAAGGGGACAAACTTATGGTGTGACCCCCATGCTCCCCTGACCTCTACCCCATTCAGAACCTTTGGAGCATCATTAAAAGGAGTGTCTATGATGGCGGGAGGCAGTTCACATCTAAGCAACAGCTCTGGGAGGGTATTCTGTCCTCATGCAAAACAATTGAAGCAGAAACCATCCAAAACCTGACAAATTCAATGGACGAGAGAGTTCAGAAGCTCCTTTCGAACAAGGGGTCCTATGTGAAAATGTAACATCACCTAGAATAAAGTTTTGAGTTGAAAACTGTTTGATTTCAGTTTCTAACAACCTGCTAATGCTTATAATTTCAAAAATGAACATTTTTTTGGTCTTTATTAAAATGAAAAGGTTGATCGAAAAGTTTGGGGGATCTAAGAGTGTGGCAACCCAGTAGTCATGATTACTTCGAATTCTGACAATATGAGGGTCATGCTGCAGGTAGTGCAGCAAGAAGGCACTTATGTGTCTTGCGCATCTCGGAGCCCCAAAATTATTTTCCGGGCTAGATGCAGCTAAAAATTATTTTTAATTTTAAATCTGGTGGAGCTTATTATAGATGGCCTAATAGGATCAGTGCTGCACACTGCTACAAAGCCCAAATTATTTTCCAGTCAAGATACAGATAAACATGATTAGTAATTTGAAAGCTTAAAACGGTTGGTAGGGTGATTTTAACCAATCATCAAGCTTTTACTCTCCCCAGGATGACACAGGGGTAGAAAAGTCGTTTCGGATCCATGATTTGTTCATCTTTATGAACGTGAGTCTGTCTACATTATCAGTGGAGAGCCGCGTGCGCTTATCTGTCAGCACACCACCAGCAGCGCTGAACACACGTTCAGACAGAACGCTGGCTGCGGGGCATGACAAGATCTCCAAGGCGTAAGTGGCTAGCTCCGGCCATTTATCCAGATTGGAAGCCCAAAAAGAGCAAGGGTCCAGTGACACAGTCGTGGCTTCAATGTTTACTTGGAGATACTCCTGTACCATCGTCTCTAGGCGTTGACTATGTGTCAGACTTCTTGTCTCCTGTGGCCTTGCAAAGGATGGGCTAAAAAAGTGGTGAAATGATTCCGCAAAATTGATGTTACCAGCAGATACTGTGGTTCTGTTACGGTTTGAGTGCTGAACACTTGACGGTCCCACGGTTGGCAAGTTGGAACTGTGAGATTCACTACGTGCACCACTGGTATTTTGTGGAAAAGCACATGTAAGATTCTGCAACAGTCTCTGCTGATACTCCTGCATGCGTGCATCCCTTTCTATGGCAGGAATAATTTCTGCAAATTTACTTTTGTACCGGGGATCTAACAGTGTGGCAACCCAGTAGTCAGGATTATTTCTAATTCTCACAATTCGAGGGTCATGTTGCAGGTAGTGCAGCAAGAAGGCACTCATGTGTGTTGCACATCCAGGAGCACCAAGTCCCTGTTGTGTTGGTGGCGAGGTAACAATCATGCTTCCTTCCTCTGTCCTCTCCCCCCAACCTCGCACAACAGAAATGTGATCAAGGTCTCCCTCATCTGATGAGTCTTCCATCAGTTCGTCCTCCACTTCTTCCTGGGCTCCTGCACCTTCCTCACTAGTTTGGCTGCTACCATGCGCCCTGGTAAAATCATCTCCCCCACCCTCACATGCCTGCCGCCTTGGTGCTGCCGACCGTCTGGACCTTGCAGATGTTAGCCCTTCCGCATACAACTCCTCCTCCTCTACTTCCTCCACCTCCTCTTGTGCCACCACCTGACTCCGAATTCTGTTTAACATGTGCTCCAGCATGTAAATCACCGGAATAGTCATGCTGATAATGGCATCGTCAGCACTAAACATCTTCGTCGCCATTTCAAAACTGTGCAGAAGGGTGCATAGGTCCCTGATCTGAGACCACTCCTCCAGCGTGATTTGCCCCACCTCTGAATCTCGTTGGCCCAGGCTATACGTCAGAACGTATTGCACCAGGGCTTGTCGGTGCTGCCACAGTCGCTGCAACATGTGCAGAGTTGAATTCCACCGGGTAGGCACATCGCATTTTAGCCGGTGAAGTGGCAGGCCCAACGACTTCTCTAGAGATGTAAGTCGCTGAGCTGCGGGATGCGAACGGCGGAAGTGAGCACACAGCGACCGTGCCCTCTGCAGAAGGCCATCTAGTCTGGGATAGTGGGCTAAAAATTGCTGGACAACCAGGTTCAACACGTGAGCCATACAAGGCACGTGTGTGACATTGCCCCGGCGAAGGGCCGCACCCAGGTTTGCAGCATTGTCGCACACGGCCTTCCCTGGTTTCAGGTCCAGTGGAGACAACCATTCATGAAATTGGTTCTCCAGAGCTGACCACAACTCCTCAGCTGTGTGACTCACATTTCCCAGACATTTCAATGTAAAAACCGCCTGATGACGTTGAGCCCTACTGCCAGCATAGTAAGGAGGTGTGCAGGATCCCTTCTGCGCAGTTAGAAAGCTTGTGGCATGACCAGACAGGCTTTGGGTGCAGGTGGAAGACCGAGAGGAGATTGAGGAGGCAGAAGCAGTGGAGGAACTTTGACATAAAGAGGATTGACGCACAACTCGTGGGGACGGCAAGACTTGGACAGCAGCCCCTTGTGCTGCTGTCACCATAGTTACCCAGTGCCCAGTCAGCGACATGTAACGCCCCTGTCCATGCCTACTCGTCCAAGTGTCTGTGGTGAAATGCACCCTGTCACACACAGAGTTTCTCAAAGAAGCGGTGATGTTGTGTGCGACATGCTGGTGGAGCGCAGGCACACCTTTCTTTGAGAAGTAGTGCCGACTGGGCATCTGGTACTGGGGCACTGCGACGGACATAAGGTCTCGAAAATCCTCTGTGTCCACCAGGCGGAAAGGCAGCATTTCTGTAGCCAAGAGCTTGCAGATGGTGAAATTCAACCTCTTAGCTTTCTCATGGCTAGGAGGAAATGGTCTTTTACTTGTCCACATCTGAGGGACCGAGGGCTGTCTCTTGTGCTTAGACGGGGTTGATAAGGGTGTCCCCGGCAAACTGCCGGTCTGTGAGGAAGATGCAGGCGGACATGTTAGGTTGCCTTGATCCAAAGGTGGTGCTATCGATGTCGGACAGCGCTCAACACCAGCTGGTGTTCCCACCTCCAAAGAAAATGATGACCTGCCAATCACGCTGGCTGTTGCGGGTAAAGAGGTGGCAGGTCTGCGCCCCAAAACAGGTGTGACTGCTGTCCCCCAAGTCACAGAGGATGAAGAGGCCGCGGATGCACAAGATATGGCAGACGGTGGTTGGCCCGGCCGGCTAGGCCGCATTGTAGCACACTGAGCTTCCCACTGCAACTTATGCTTCATGTCCATGTGCCGGTTCATGCATGAAGTACTCAAACTATGTATTTTTTGGCCTCTACTTAGCTTTTGCTGACAAATGTTACAGATAACACGAGTTGGGTCATCTTTATCGATCTGAAAAAATGCCCAGGCTATGCAAGGCTTAGCACCCATGCGACCTGAAGAGCCACCACGACTTGTGGTGAGAGGCAGAGTTGTGTTTGAGGATGCAGTTGTTGACGTGCTTCCAGTACTACGTCTCTGTCCAGGAAGGCGCAACCTGACCTCGTCGTCACTAGCATCTTCCTCCACCTCCTCTGCTGACCTCATCTCTTGGCTGACTGTGGGTTGACAGTAAGTGGGATCTCCGACCTCATCATCATCACCCTGTGCGTTATCACACCCGTCGTCCTCAGAGCCAACCTGTTCCTGCCCTGACAAAAAACTAAAGTTGTCGCTCCAATCAGGTATTTGAGTCTTATCATCGTCTTCCTCATTGTCTCCACCAACAGGAGTTACAGTTTGGGAATGAGGGTCTACATTATGGTCAGAACCTTCTGCGTCTGGTCCTGGATCCGACTCATAAAGATTCTGGGCATCAGTGCAGATCATTTCCTCGTCTGGATTCACAGAAGCGCTGGAGTCGACCTCTGATTCCCAGGCTATAGTATGAGTAAACGGCTCTGCAGACTCAACCATCTGTTCTACCTCATACTCAGACGGGCAGCTGGAGATTTGGGAGCTGTGAGGAAGCAAGTGCGATTTGGGTGACACCTTTGAGGACTGGAGTATTTGTGATGTTGAAGTTGATGTGGAGGAGAGCCCACTTAAAGGAGCACTTGATATCCGTTGAAGCACCTGCTGTTTTTGTGCCTCATCTGGAATTTGTAGCGATTGACGTGGCCGTAAGAAAGGGATCTTATCACATTGTCCGCTAAAAGAAGTAGACATTTTAGTTTGGCTGGAAGATGGTCTTTCTTCTGCACCTACCCCACGGACACAACCTTTTTTCCCTTCCCAACACGCCTATTCCCCTTTCCACCAGCAGCAGGCCTTTTTCCACTCATTTTGGTGGTTAACTAATTCACAACTCTGGAGTTGTTTGCACAAAAAAACAATGGATGGTAACCGAGCAGAGCTGAGTGGCCAAACTGTGGTATTAGGCCAAAACTATTGGCTGGGTTAGATGCAGAAAAAAATTATTTTTAATTTGCAACCTGATGGAGGTCAGTATAGATGGACTAATAGACCAAGTCCCACACACCGCTAGAAGCCCAAATATTTTTTCAGAGCTAGATGCAGAAAATTTTTTGATTCAATTTGCAACCTGATGGAGGTCAGTATAGATGGACTAATAGACCAAGTCCCACACACTGCTAGAAGCCCAAATATTTTTTCAGAGCTAGATGCAGAAAAAAATTATTTTTAATTTGCAACCTGATGGAGGTCAGTATAGATGGACTAATAGACCAAGTCCCACACACCGCTAGAAGCCCAAATATTTTTTCAGAGCTAGATGCAGAAAATTTTTTGATTCAATTTGCAACCTGATGGAGGTCAGTATAGATGGACTAATAGACCAAGTCCCACACACTGCTAGAAGCCCAAATATTTTTTCAGAGCTAGATGCAGAAAAAAATTATTTTTAATTTGCAACCTGATGGAGGTCAGTATAGATGGACTAATAGACCAAGTCCCACACACCGCTAGAAGCCCAAATATTTTTTCAGAGCTAGATGCAGAAAATTTTTTGATTCAATTTGCAACCTGATGGAGGTCAGTATAGATGGACTAATAGACCAAGTCCCACACACTGCTAGAAGCCCAAATATTTTTTCAGAGCTAGATGCAGAAAAAAATTATTTTTAATTTGCAACCTGATGGAGGTCAGTATAGATGGACTAATAGACCAAGTCCCACACACCGCTAGAAGCCCAAATATTTTTTCAGAGCTAGATGCAGAAAAAAATTATATTCAATTTGCAACCTGCTGGAGGTCAGTATAGAAGGACTAATAGAACAAGTCCCACACACTGCTAGAAGCCCAAATATTTTTTCAGAGCTAAATGAAGAAAAAAATTATTTTTAATTTGCAACCTGATGGAGGTCAGTATAGATGGACTAATAGACCAAGTCCCACACACTGCTAGAAGCCCAAATATTTTTTCAGAGCTAGATGCAGAAAAAAATTATTTTTAATTTGCAACCTGATGGAGGTCAGTATAGATGGACTAATAGACCAAGTCCCACACACCGCTAGAAGCCCAAATATTTTTTCAGAGCTAGATGCAGAAAAAAATTATTTTTAATTTGCAACCTGATGGAGGTCAGTATAGATGGACTAATAGACCAAGTCCCACACACCGCTAGAAGCCCAAATATTTTTTCAGAGCTAGATGCAGAAAATTTTTTGATTCAATTTGCAACCTGATGGAGGTCAGTATAGATGGACTAATAGACCAAGTCCCACACACTGCTAGAAGCCCAAATATTTTTTCAGAGCTAGATGCAGAAAAAAATTATTTTTAATTTGCAACCTGATGGAGGTCAGTATAGATGGACTAATAGACCAAGTCCCACACACCGCTAGAAGCCCAAATATTTTTTCAGAGCTAGATGCAGAAAAAAATTATATTCAGTTTGCAACCTGATGGAGGTCAGTATAGATGGACTAATAGAATGATGCTATGCCCAAAAGATTTTACTTCACTAGGTGCAGTAAAAAAATTGGTATTCTATACACAGGTGGTATATCTTGCAACACAGATAGGCTACTCCACTGACTAACACACTCTGCAATAGGCCAAAAAGGATTAGCTTTGCTAGATTCAGCCAAATGCTGTGAAAAAAACTTGCACAGCACTGGCACAGACCTGCCTGGCAAAAACTGATAGGAACTCATGTAACCTAGTCCTGAAAAGGACTCCAATTACAATTAGTCTTTACTCCCACAACCTATCTATTTAAGAGCACAGACCTCCCTGATAAAAGTCGTAGGAAATGCTGTAACCTAGTCCTTAAAAGGACTGCAATCACAACTATTCCCTACTCCCAAGCTATCTGTATATTTGTGCAAAAATTGGCTTGAAATTAACAAGGTATAGCGCACACAGCAACAGCGGTGCCGTCTAACACGCAGCTGCAGCAGTGAGAAAATGGTGGCGACGGGGAAAATGGCTTGGTCTTATAGGGCAAGGACATGTGACATACACTGCCAATGACACATGCCTTTCTTGTGTGAAAAAAAGCACTTCGCTCCGTGTGTGCGCTGCTGATAGGCTGACAGATTGCACCTCCCCACTGCAAATGCGGGAAAGAGAAAAAAAAATGGAGATCTTCATTGTTCCTGCAGAGATCCATCCCCTGCCCCTCCCCCCACCCCGCTGTACACTCAAACTGCGTATTAACATTAATTTTCATCATTACTGAGAAAAAATCCAGTTATGATTTAGGTGCACGAACAGTTATCGAACATAACCTCGAACAGCCGAATTTTTATCAAATTGTTCGTGTTCGCCGAACGGCTCGAACACCGCCCAAAACAGCTCGAATTTGAGATTGGCGAACAGTTCGAGTAGAACAACGCTCATCTCTAATTATGAATGCCCCTTGGAAGAGAGATGGAGGTTGCAGTGGAATAAAAAGACAATATCAATGCCCCTTGGAAGAGTGGTGGAGGTCGCAGTGGAATAAAAAGACAATATCAATGCGCCGTGGAAAAGACGTGGAAGTCTCAGTAGCTTAACAAGACGGCTTTAACGCCCCTTGGAAAAGTGGTGTAGGTCACAGTGGAATAAAAAGATAAAATCAATGCCACGTGGAAGAGACGTGGAGATCATAGTAGCTTAACAAAACGGTTTTAATGCCCATTGGAAGAGCTGTGGAGTTCAGAGTGGTTTAACAAGATGGTTTTAATGACCCTTGGAGAAGACGTGGAGATAACAGTAGCTAAACAAGACGGTTTTAATGCCCCTTGGAAGAGTGGTGTACGTTGCAGTGGAATAAAAAGACAATATTAATGCCCCTTCGATGAGTGGTGGAGGTTACAGTGGAATAAAAAGACAATATCAATGCCCCGTAGAAGAGACGTGGAGATCAAAGTAGCTTAACAAAACGGATTTAATGCTCCTTGGAAGAGTGGTGGAGTTCGCAGTGCAATAAAAAGACAATATCAATGAATTTTGGAAGAGTGGTGAAGGTTGCAGTCGAATAAACAGACAATATCAATGCCCCGTGGAGGTCAGAGTAGCTGAACAAGATTGTTTTGACGCCTCTTGGAAGAGTGGTGGAGGTCGCAGTGGAGTAAAAAGACAATAGCAATACCCCGTGGAAGAGACGTTGAGGTCATAGTAGCTTAACAAGACGGTTTTAATGACCCTTGGAAGAGCTGTGGAGTTCACAGTGGTTTTACAAGACCGTTTTTATGCCTCTTGGGGAACACGTGGAGATCCCAGTAGATAAACAAAACGGTTTTAATGACCCTTGGAAAAGTGGTGGAGGTAGCAGTGGAATAAAAAGACAATATCAATGCCCCCTTGAAGAGTGGTGGAGGTCGCATTGGGATAAAAAGACTATATCAATGCACAGTGGAAGAGACATGGAGGTCACACTAGTTTAATAAGATGGTTTTAATGCCCCTTGGAGGAGCTGTGGAGTTCAGAGTGGGTTAACAAGACGTTTGTAATGCCCCTTGGAAGAGACGTGGAGGTCACAGAAGCTTAACAAGACGGTTTTAATGCCTCTTGGAAAAGTGGTGGAGGTCGCAGTGGAATAAAAATACAATATCAATGCCCCTTGGAAGAGTGGTGGAGGTTACAGTGGAATAAAAAGTCAATATCAATGCCCCGTGGAAGAGGCGTGGAGATCACAGTAGCTTAACAAGACGGTTTTAATGATGCTTGGAAGAGTGGTGGAGTTCGCAGTGGAATAAAAAGACAATATCAATGCCTTTTCTAAGAGTGGTGTAGGTCGCAGTGGATTAAAAAGACAAAATCAATGCCCCGTGGAGGTCACAGTAGCTTAACATGACGGTTTCAATGCACCTTGGAGAAGATGTGGAGATCCCAGTAGCTAAACAAAACAGTTTTAATGCCCCTTGGAAGAGTGGTGGAGGTCGCAGTGTAATAAAAAGACATTATGAATACCCCTTGGAAGAGAGATGGAGGTTGCAGTGGAATAAAAAGACAATATCAATGCCCCTTGGAAGAGTGGTGGAGGTCGCAGTGGAATAAAAAGACAATATCAATGGGCCATGGAAAAGACTTGGAAGTCTCAGTAGCTTAACAAGACTGCTTTAACGCCCCTTGGAAAAGTGGTGTAGGTCACAGTGGAATAAAAAGATAATATCAATGCCACGTGGAAGAGACGTGGAGGTCACAGTAGCTTAAATAGATGGTTTTAATGCCCATTAGAAGAGCTGTGGAGTTCAGACTGGTTTAAAAAGACAGTTTTAATGCCCCTTGGAAGAGACGTGGAGGTCACAGTAGCTTAACAAAGCTGTTTTAATGCCCCTTGGAAGAGTGGTGGAGGTTACAGTGGAATAAAAAGACAATATCAATGCCCCGTGGAAGAGATGTGGAGGTCACAGTAGCTTAACAAGACGGTTTTAATGCCCCTTGTAAGTATGATCGTGGTCGCAGTGGTATAAAAATACAATGTCAATGCCCCTTGGAAGAGTGGTGGAGTTCGCAGTGGAATAAAAAGACAATATTAATTCCCCGTGGAAGAGACGTGGAGGTCAAAGTAGCATAACAAGAAGGTTTTAATGCCCCTTGGAAGAGTGGTGGAGGTCGCAGTGGAAGAAAAACGCAATATCAATGCCCCGTGGAAGAGATGTGGAGGTCACAGTAGCTTAACAAGACGGTTTTATTGCCCCTTGGAAGAATGGTGGAGTTCACAGTGGAATAAAAAACAATATCAATGGCCCGAGGAACAGACGTGGAGGTCACAGTAGGTTAACAAGATGATTTTAATGCCCCTTGGAAGAGTGGTGGAGGTTACAGTGGAATAAAAAGACAATATCAAGGTCACGTGGAAAAGACGTGGAGATCACAGTAGCTTAACAAGATGGTTTTAATGCCCCTTGGAAGAGTGGTGAAATAAAAAGACAACATCAGTGCCCCGTGGAAGAGATGTGGAGGTCACAGTAGCTTAACAAGATGGTTTTAATGCCCCTTGTAAGTATGATCGTGGTCGCAGTGGTATAAAAAGACAATGTTAATGCCCCTTGGAAGAGTAGTGCAGGTCGCAGTGGAATAAAAAGACAATATCTATGCCCCGTGCAAGAGACGTGGAGGTCACAGTAGCTTATCAAGAAGGTTTTAATGCCCCTTGGAAGAGTGGTGGAGGTCGCAGTGGAAGAAAAAGACAATATCAATGCCCCGTGGAAGAGATGTAGAGGTCACAGTAGCTTAACAAGACGGTTTTATTGCCCCTTGGAAGAATGGTGGAGTTCGCAGTGGAATAAACAAACAATATCAATTGCCCATGGAACAGACGTGGAGGTCACAGTATCTTAACAAGATGGTTTTAATGCCCCTTGGAAGAGCTGTGGAGTTCAGAGTGGTTTAACAAGACAGTGTTAATGCCCCTTGGAGAAGACGTGGTGTTCCCAGTAGCTAAACAAGATGGTTTTAATTTCCCTTGGAAGAGTGGTGGAGGTCACAATGGAATAAAAAGACAATATCAATGCCCCTTGCAAGAGTGGTGGAGGTTACAGTGGAATAAAAATACAATATCAATGCCCCATGGAAGAGACGTGGAGATCAAAGTAGATTAATAATACGGTTTTAATGCTCCTTGGAAGAGTGGTGGAGTTCGCAGAGGAATAAAAAGACAATATCAATGCCTTTTGGAAGAGTAGTGGAGGTCGCAGTGGAATAAAAAGACAATATCAATGCCCCTTGTAGGCCACAGTAGCTTAACAAGACGGTTTTAATGCCCCTGGGTAGAGTGGTGGAGGTCTCAGTGGAATAAAAAGACAATAAAATTGCCCCTTGGAAGAGACGTGGAGGTCACAGTAGCTTAACAAGATGGTTTTAATGACCATTGGAAGACCTGTGGAGTTAAGAGTGGTTTAACAAGACGGTTTTAATTCCCCTTGTAAGAGACGTGGAAATCACAGTAGCTAAACAAGACGGTTTTAATGCTCCTTGGAGTAGTGGTGGAGGTCGCAGTGGAATAAAAAGACAAAATCAATGTCCCTTGGAAGAGTGTTGGAGGTTGCAGTGGAATAAAAAGACAATATGAATGCCCCTTGGAAGAGTGATGGAGGTTGCAGTGGAATAAAAAGACAATATCATTGCCCCGTGGAAGAGACGTGGAGGTGACAGTAGCTTAACAAGACGGTTTTAATGACCCTTGGAAGATTGGTGGAGGTCGCAGTAATATAAAAAGACAATATCAATGCCCCTTGGAAGAGTGGTGGAGGTCGCAGTGGAATAAAAAGACAATATCATTACCCCGTGGAAGAGACGAGGAAGTCAGAGAAGCTTAACAAGCCACTTTTAATGTCCCTTGGAAGAGTAGTGGCGGTCGCAGTGGAATAAAAAGACAATATAAATGCCCTGTGAAAGAGACGCGGAGGTCACAGTAGCTTTACAAGACGATATTAATGCCACTTGGAAGATCTGTGGAGGTCAGAGCGGTTTAACTAGACGTTTTTAATGCCCCTTGATATAGAGGTGGAGGTCACAGTAGTTTAACAAGATGGTTTTAATGCCCCTTGGAAGAGCTGTGGAGTTCAGAGTGGTTTAACAAGACGGTTGTAATGCCCCTTGGAAGAGACGTAGAGGTCACAGAAGCTTAACAAGACGGTTTTAATGTCCCTTGGAAAAGTGGTGGAGGTCGCAGTGGAATAAAAAGGCAATATCAATGCCCCTTGGAAGAGTGGTGGAGGTCGCAGTGGAATAAAAAGACAATATCAATGCCCCGTGGAAGAGACGTGGAGGTCACAGTAGCTTAACAAGACGGATTTAATGCCCCTTGGAAGAGTGGTGGAGGTTACAGTGGAATAGAAAGACAATATCAATGCCCCGTGGAAGAGACGTGGAAATCATAGTAGCTTAACAAGACGGTTTTAATGCCCCTTGGAAGAGCTGTGGAGTTCAGAGTGGTTTAACAAGACAGTTTTAATGACCCTTGGAGTAGACGTGGAGATACCAGAAGCTAAACAAGACGGTTTTAATGCCCCTTGGTAGAGACATGGAGGTCACAGTAACATACATAGTTTTTAAGGTTGAAGGAAGACTAAGTACATCTAGTTCAACCCAGTAGTTTAACAAGATGGTTTTAATGCCCCTTGGAAGAGCTGTGGAGTTCAGAGTGGTTTAACAAGACGGTTTTAATGCCCCTTGGAAAAGTGGTGGAGGTCGCAGTGGAATAAAAAGACAATATCAATGCCCCTTGGAAGAGTGGTGGAGGTTACATTGGAATAAAAAGACAATATCAATGCCCTGTGGTAGAGGCGTGGAGATCACAGTAGCTTAACAAGATGGTTTTAATGCTCCTTGGAAGTGTGGTGGTGTTCACAGTAGAATAAAAAGACAATATCAATGCCTTTTGTAAGAGTGATGGAAGTCGCAGTGGATTAAAAAGACAATATCAATGCCCCGTGGAGGTCACAGCAGCTTAACATGACGATTTCAATGCCCCTTGGAGAAGACGTGGAGATCCCAGGAGCTAAACAAAATGGTTTTAATGCCCCTTGGAAGAGTGGTGGAGGTTGCAGTGGAATAAAAAGACAATATGAATGCCCCTTGAAAGAGTGATGGAGGTTGCAGTGGAATAAAAAGACAATATCTATGCCCATTGGAAGAGTGGTGGAGGTCGCAGTGGAATAAAAAGACAATACCAATGCCCCGTGGAAAAGATGTGGAGGTCACAGTAGCTTAACAAGACGGTTTTAACGCCCCTTGGAAAAGGGGTGTAGGTCACAGTGGAAAAAAAAGACAGTATCAATGCCCCGTGGAAGAGACGTGGAGGTCACAGTAGCTTAACAAGAAGGTTTTAATGCCCCTTGGAAGAGTGGTGGAGGTCGCAGTGGAAGAAAAAGTCAATATCAATGCCCCGTGGAAGAGATGTGGAGGTCACAGTAGCTTAACAAGACGGTTTTAATGCCTCTTGGAAGAATGGCGGAGGTCGCAGTGGAATAAAAAAACAATATCAATTGCCCGTGGAACAGACGTGGAGGTCAAAGTATTTTAACAAGATGGTTTTAATGCTCCTTGGAAGAGTGGTGGAGGTTACAGTGGAATAAAAAGACAATATCAATGTAACGTGGAAGAGACGTGGAGATCACAGTAGCTTAACAAGATGGTTTTAATGCTCCTTGGAAGAGCTGTGGAGTTCAGAGTGGTTTAACAAGACAGTTTTAATGCCCCTTGGAGAAGATGTGGTGTTTCCAGTAGCCAAACAAGATGGTTTTAATTTCCCTTGGAAGAGTGGTGGAGTTCGCAGTGGAATTAAAAGACAATATCAATGCCCCTTGGAAGAGTGGTGGAGGTTACAGTGGAATAAAATTACAATATCAATGCCCCGTGGAAGAGACGTGGAGATTAAAGTAGCTTAACAATACGGTTTTAATGCTCCTTGGAAGAGTGGTGGAGTTCGCAGAGGAATAAAAAGACAATATCAATGCCTTTTGGAAGAGTGGTGGAGGTCGCAGTGGAATAAAAAGACAATATCAATGCCCCGTGTAGGTCACATTAGTTTAACAAGACGGTTTTAACGCCACTTGTCAGAGTGGTGGAGGTCGCAGTGAATAAAAAGACAATAGCAATGCCCCATGGAAGAGACGTTGAGGTCACAGTAGCTTAAGAAGACGGATTTAATGCCCCTTGGAAGAGCTATGGAGTTCAGAGTGGTTTAACAAGACGGTTTTAATGCCACTTTGAGAAGACGTGGAGATCCCAGTAGCTAAACAAAACGGTTTAAATGCCCCTTGGAAGAGTGGTGGAGGTCACAGTGGAATAAAAATATAATATCAATGCCCTTTGGAAGGGTCTTGGAGGTCGCAGTGGAATAAAAAGACGATATCAATGCCCCGTGGAAGAGACGTGGAGATCCCAGTAGCTAAACAAAACGTTTTTAACGCCCCTTGGAAGAGTGGAGGAGTTAGCAGAGGAATAAAAAGACAATATCAATGCCCCTTGGAAGGGTCTTGAAGGTCGCAGTGGAATAAAAAGACGATATCAATGCCCCTTGGAAGAGACGTGGAGGTCACAGTAGCTTAACAAGAAGGTTTTAATGCCCCTTGGAAGAGTGGTGGAGGTCGCAGTGGAATAAAAAGACAATATCAATGCCCCGTGGAAGAGATGTGGAGGTCACAGTAGCTTAACAAGATGGTTTTATTGCCCCTTGGAAGAGTGGTGGAGGTCGCAGTGGAATAAAAAGACAATATCAATGCCACGTGCAAGAGACGTAGATATCACAGTACTTAACAAGACGGTTTTAATGCCCCTTGGAAGAGCTGTGGAGTTCAGAGTGGTTTAGCAAGACAGTTTTAATGCCCCTTGGAGAAGACGTGGAGATCCCATTAGCTAAACAAGACGGTTTTAATGCCCATTGGAAGAGTGGTGGAGGACGCTGTGGAATAAAAAGACAATATCAATGCCCCCTGGAAGAGTGGTGGAGGTTACAGTGGAATAAAAAGACAATATCAATGCCTTTTGGAAGAGTGGTGCAGGTCGCAGTGGAATAAAAAGACAATATCAATTCCCCTTGTAGGTCACAGTAGCTTAACACGACGGTTTTAACGCCCCTTGGAAGAGTGGTGGAGGTCGCAGTGGAATAAAAAGACAATAGTAATGCCCCGGGGAAGAGACCTTGAGGTCACAGTAGCTTAACAAGACGGTTTAATGCCCCTCGGAAGAGCTGTGGAGTTCAGAGTGGTTTAACAAGACGGTTTTAATGCCCCTTGGAGAAGACGTGGAGATCCCAGTGTAGCGCTGGCGTCCCTGCCCTCTGCTAGGCAGGGACGCTGCTCCCCTCACCGCTCTGCTCCGTGCCCGGCGTCCTCTCCCCGCTCTGCTGTCAGCGCGCGCTCCTTCCCGGCGTCCTCCTCCCGCTCTGCTCTCAGCGCGCGCTCCTTCCCGGCCCCTGTGCTTAGGGCGCGCGCGCGCGAGCTCCCCTCCTCTTAAAGGGGCCGCGCGCGCCGTCCTAAGGAGTCCCCGGCCAATGGCCGGAGGACTTCATCATATATAAGGCACCTCCTCCAAAATGGAGGTGCCCGAGCAATGTTGTTTGCACCTGTGTCTCACCTGTGCTTCAGCCCTCAGGTCCCGTTGCCAGTTACCTGCCAGTTACCTGCCAGTTTCCTGCCAGTTACCTGCCTGATTCCTGCCTGAATACTTGTTACCTGTCTGCCAGTCTGAGGTCCGACGGTCTGCCTTACTACTCCTGTCAGTCTGTCTAAAGGACCAGCCTGCCCGCTCACCTGGGAGCGCACATCAGCTACCTGCCTACTTTCCTGAGGTCCGACGGTCTGCCTTACAACTCCGGTCAGTCTGTCTATGGACCAGCTTGCCCGCTCACCTGGGAGCGCTTCTCCGTTACCTGCCTGCTTGCCAGCCCGGAGGCTCCGTTGTCACGTGCTGTGACCATCAGCTACTTCAGAGACTCTTGCCCGCTCACCTGGGAGCGCTTCTCCGTTACCTGCCTGCTTGCCAGCCCGGAGGCTCCGTTGTCACGTGCTGTGACCATCAGCTACTTCAGAGACTCTTGCCCGCTCACCTGGGAGCGCTTCTCCGTTACCTGCCTGCTTGCCAGCCCGGAGGTTCCGCCGTCACGTGCCGTGACCACCTGTTATTCCAGAGACTCTCGCTTGCTCACCTGGGAGCACACATCTACCATCTGCCTGCTAGCCTACCCGGAGGCTCTGCCATCACAGGTCGTACCTACCCTTTACCCAGAGACTGCCCTGATCACTTGCCGTATCTCCCTGTCCGTTCATCCAGAGACTGCCACCCGCTCCCTTACAAGGGCCGCCCCCTTGTATAGTAGCTCAGAGGTTCCGCCTCCCAGACCCGTTACACCCAGTAGCTAAACAAAATGATTTTAATGCCCCTTGGAAGAGTGGTGGAGGTCGCAGTGGAATAAAAAGACAATAGCAATGCCCCGTGGAAGATACGTGGAGGTCTCAGTAGCTTAACAAAACGGTTTTAACTCCCCTTGGAAGCGTGGTGGAGGTCTCAGTGAAATAAAAAGACAATATCAATGCCCCGTGGAAGAGACATGGAGGTCACAGTAGTTTAACAAGACCGTTTTAATGCCCCTTGGAAAAGCTGTGGAGTTCAGAGTGGTTTAAGAAGACTGTTTTAATGCCCCTTGGAAGAGACGTGGAGGTCACAGTAGTTTAACAAGATGGTTATAATGCCTCTTGGAAAAGTGGTGGATGTTACAGTGGAATAAAAAGACAATATCAATGCCCAATGTAAGAGACATGGAGGTCACAGTAGCTTAACAAGATGGTTTTAATGCCCCTTGGAAGAGTGGTGGAGTACGCAGTGGAATAAAAAGACAATATCAATGCCTTTTGGTAGAGTGGTGGAGGTCGCAGTGGAATAAAAAGACAATATCAATGCCCCGTGGAGGTCACAGTAGCTTAACAAGACTGTTTTAACTCCCCTTGGAAGAGTGGTGGAGGTCGCAGTGGAATAAAAAGACAATAGCAATGCCCCGTGGAAGAGATGTTGAGGTCAAAGTAGCTTAACAAGACAGTTTTAATGCCCCTTGGAAGAGCTGTGGAGTTCAGAGTGGTTAAACAAGACGTAGCTTAACAAGACAGTTTTAATGCCCCTTGGAAGAGCTGTGGAGTTCAGAATGGTTAAACAAGACGGTTTTAATGCCCCTTGTAGAAGACGTGCAGATCCCAGTAGCTAAGCAAAATGGTTTTAATGCCCCTTGGAAGAGTGGTGGAGGTCGCAGTGGAATAAAAAGACAATATCAATGCCCCTTGGAAGAGTGGTGGAGGTCGCAGTGGAATAAAAAGACAATATCAATGCCCCGTGGAAGATACGTGGAGGTCACAGTAGCTTAACAAGACGGTTTTAATGCCCATTGGAAGAGCTGTGGAGTTCAGAGTGGTTTAACAAGATAGTTTTAATGTCCCTTTTAAGAGACGTGGAAGTCACAGTAGCTTAACAAGACGGTTTTAATGCCCTTTGGAAAAGTGGTGGAGGTTACAGTGGAATAAAAAGACAATATCAATGCACCATGGAAGAGACGTGGAGGTCACAGTAGCTTAACAAAACGGTTTTAACGCCCCTTGGAAGAGTGGTGAAGGTCGCAGTGGAATAAAAAAACAATATCAATGCCCCGTGGAAGATACGTGGATGTCACAGTAGTTTAGCAAGGCGGTTTTAATGCCCCTTGGGAGAGCTGTTGAGTTCAGAGTGGTTTAACAAGACAGTTTTAATGCCCCTTGGAAGAGACGTGGAGGTCACAGTAACTTAACAAGACGGTTTTAATGCCCTTTGCAAATGTGGTGGAGGTTACAGTGGAGTAAGAAGACAATATTAATGCCCCATGGAAGAGATGTGGAGGTCACAGTAGCTTAACAAGATGGTTTTAATGCCCCTTGGAAGAGTGGTGGAGCTAACAAGAGCCCTACAGTACAGCATCTTAAAAATATTATTTCCATTATTGGGGAATGGGTCTCCCACAGTCTTTGCTTATGCCTTAAAAGCAAAAGCTGACAAAAATAAGGATGGAAGAACTTTCAATAATGGCAACACAGACCATGGTCACCCTGGTGGTATAGTGGTATAGGCTGAGGATAAGGAGAAGAACATAAAACTGCCGAAATGAAGAAGCGTATACCCATGTGTGGGTGTGAAGCGGTGCATGTGAATACACCTCCCGAAATAACACAGTAGATTTGACTTTGTTACTCTGCTGTCATTTGGTGGTGATGAGAAGTCTGGCCTAATCCAGCCCTTGTTCATTTTTATAAGGGTCAGCTTGTCAGCATTGTCAGTTGACAAGCGAGTGCGCTTATCAGTTATAATTTCCCCAGCAGCACTAAAAACATGCTCTGATAACATGCTAGCGGCAGGGCAGGCCATGACCTCCAAGGCGTACAGAGCGAGTACACTCCAAGTGTCCAGCTTTGATACCCAATAATTAAAAGGCACAGAGGAATCACGGAGGACGCTGGACGGTCGGCAAGGTACTCCCTCACCATCTTTTGAAACTTTCCACTCCTTGTGAGAGTACCCCGCGCCTCAGGGTCTGTCCGAAGGGAGGATCTGAGAAAACTGTCCCAGAACGTTGACAGTGTTCCCCTGCCTCTGCTGGATTGGAGTTTCATCTCTCTCGCACGTACGCCTTGGTTGGGCAACGAACTGTGACCTCTGCTGCTAGCGTGTTCAGATGGGAATTTTTTTTAACAGTTCTGCAGCAAGGGCCTTCTGGTACTGCCCCATTTTTGTAGGCCTCTCCACCTCAGGAATAAGAGAGTGAAAGTTCTCCTTGTAGCGGGGGTCTAAAAGTGTCACCAACCAGTAATGACTGTCACCCAACATTTTGACAACGCAAGGGTCACAGTTAAGGCAGCGTAACATAAAGTCAGCCATGCGTGCTAGACTGGTAATGGGCAAGACTTACGTGTCCTCACCAAGATGACGACTGACCATGCTCTCCTCCTCCCCCTCCTCCTCCTCCTCCCTGTCCTCAGGCCACCCACGCTGAGCCGACGGTATGACAGTTGTACAGATACTACCGTCTACAGCGCATAATACAAGCTCCTGTTCTTCCTCCTCCTCATGCTCCTCTTCTCCCTCATTGTCCCCCAATGCACATTGGGATGAGATGAGGCTGGGCTGTGTGTAAGCGACCGCTACGGCTTCTTGATCCATCTCATCATACTCTGGCTTCAATGCCTCCTCTTTAATTCTCTGCAGAGAGCATTGCAAAAGACAGACAAGTGAAATGCTGACACTAATGATGGCATCATTGCCACTCACCATCTTGGTGGACTCCTCAAAGTTTGTCAAGATGGTACATATGTCAGACATCCAGGCCCACTCCTGAGTCTTATGTGTGGAGTCTGACCTGATTATCGACGGCCTTGTTGCAGCTGGTACTCCACAACTGCTCACAAATTCTTTGCAACATGTGGAGGAGAGAATTCCAATGTGTGGGGACAACATACACCAGTCGGTGTGACGGAAGCTGCAAACACTGCTGCAACACAGCAAGGGCGGGGGAGACTGTAGCTAACTTGCGAAAATGAGCTGACAGGTGGCTTACTTTGACCAGCAGATCTGGCAACTCGGGGTATGATTTAAGAAACCGCTGAACCACGAGGTTAAGCACATGAGCCAGGCATGGTACTTGTGTGATCTTGCCTCGCCTCAGAGCCGCCACCAGGTTATGGCCATTGTCACACACGACCATGCCTGGATGTAGGTTCAGCAGTCTCAGCCACAGATCTGCTTGCTCGTTCACAGATGTCCACAACTCACAAGCAGTGTGAGGTTTCTCACTTAAGCTTATGAGTAGTGTTGAGCCACCCCCTTAGTGTTCGGGTTCGGTTCGGTTCGTCGAACACCGGGATGTTCGAGGAACTGTTCGTCGAACTGTTCGTCGAACACCTTAGAACACCGTCGAACACCGTTAAAACCAATGGCAGGCAAACAAAAACACATAGGAACACATAGAAAACACCTTCAAAGGTGTCCAAAAGCTCACAAACTGCTCAGAAGACACTTTCTTTAAAAAAGCCGGCCGGCAATTCAGCAGCGACATACACCGGTACCCGACAATTTAGAATAGAAGGAATAGAGAATCACACATAGATTAGATAGATAGAAACATGTCAGCCACATATATATGAAGTACAGTGACAGTGTTGCTTACTGTAATTGTCATTTAGTGTAAAGGATTTATCAAAAAAAATAATAGTATTTTCATGCACCGTCTCTTTAAAAAAGCCGGCCGGCAATTCAGCATCTGTACCCGACAATTTATAGCAGACAGAATAGAGCTTCACACATAGATTAGATAGATAGAAACATGTCAGTCACATATATAATAAGTACAGTGATAGTGTTGGTTACTGTACTTGTCATTTAGTATTAAAATAAAGGATTTATTATTAAAAAAAATTGGCGTGGGGTTCCCCATAATTTTAGTCTCTAGCGGAGGTTAAGCAGACAGCTGGGGCAGATGTTTGAAGCCTAGGAAGGGGGTAATACCCACGGAGCTTCCCAGGCTACTAATATCAGCCCCCAGCTGAATACCTAGCCTTTACTGGCTATTAAAATGGAGGACCCCCCCCAAAAAAATGACGTGGGGTCCCCCCTAATTTAATAGCTAGCAAAGGCTAGGCAGACAGCTGGGGGCTGATATTAATAGCTCAGGAAGGGTGCCATGAATATTGGCCCCCTCCCAGGCTAGAAACACCAGCCGTCAGCCGCCCCAGAAATGGCGCATCCATAGGATGCGCCAATTCTGGCACTTAGCCTCGCTCTTCCACGCTGCCCTGGTGCGGTGGCAGGGGGTAATAGGGTTGGGGTTGATGTCAGCTTATAATGCCAGCTGACATCAAGCCCAGGTTAGTAATGGAGAGGCGTCTATAAGACACCCCCATTACTAACCCCATAGTCAAAGTTAAAAAAAAAACACAAACACCCAGAATAAAGTCCTTTAATTGAAATAAAGACACAATTCTTTATTGTTCTAAATTAAACCATACTTACCATCACGCCCATTCCAGCTGAAGCCAACGATCTCCTGCAATAAAAGAAAAATAATAAAGCAACATCATCCTTACCTTTCCATGGCTCCCAGGACAGCTTCAGCTCTGCTACATCGAGATGACAGGCTGGACCTGCAGGACGCTGCCATCCAGCCTGTCATCCCGCAGACACTGAGAAGCGCAGGCATGCTTGCGCTCCTCAGTGTCTGACTGTGACGGCATCCAGATGAGCCGACAATGAACTCGGCTCACCTCATGTACGTCACTGACAGCGTGGGAAAATTCTCCTGCACTCAGCGCTTCAGCGTGAGAATTTTCCCACGCTGTCAGTGACGTACATGAGGTGCGCCGAGTTCATTGGACATGACCTCGGCTCATCTGGATGCCGTCACAGCCAGACACTGAGTAGCGCAAGCAAGCCTGCGCTTCTCAGTGTCTGCGGGATGACAGGCTGGATGGCAGCGTTCTGCTGCGGTCCAGCCTGTCATCTCGATGTAGCAGAGCTGAAGCTGTCGTGGGAGCCATGGAAAGGTAAGGATGATGTTGCTTTATTATTTTACTTTTATTGCAGGAGATCATTGGCTTCAGCTGGAATGGGCGTGATGGTAAGTATGGTTTAATTTAGAACAATAAAGAATTGTGTGTTTATTTCAATTAAAGGACTTTTTTCTGGGTGTTGTGTTTTTTTTAAATACTTTACTAGAAATTCATGGTGGTCATGTCTAATATTGGCGTGACCCCATGAATTTCGGGCTTAGGGCCAGCTGATAATGCCAAGCTGGCCTTAACCCCTTTATTACCCAGTGAGCCACCGCACCAGGGCCCTGGATGAGTTGGGTACAGCGCCAGAAGATGGCGCTTCTATGAACGCGCCATTTTCCGGGGCGGCTGCGGACTGCAATTTGCAGCGGGTGGGGCCCAGAAAGCTTGGGCCTCCCTGCGCTGCAGATTCCAGCCCCCAGCTGCCTAGTTGTACCTGGCTGGACACAAAAATAGGGCGAAGCTCCACGTATTTTTTTTTTTAATTCATGAAATTCATGGAATAATTAAGAAAAAAAGGGCTTCCCTATATTGTTGTGTCCGGCTAGGTACAAATAGGCAGCTGGTGGTTGGGAGCAGCCCGTCCCTGCCTGCTGTACCTGGCTGGACACAAATATAAGGCGAAGCCCCACATCAATTTTTTTTTCATTATTTCATGAATTTCCTGAAATAATTTAAAAAAAATTGACGTGGGGCTTCGCCCTATATTTGTGTCCAGTCAGGTACAGCAGGCAGGAACGGGCTGCCCCCAACCACCAGCTGCCTATTTGTACCTGGCCAGACACAACAATATAGGGAAGCCCTTTTTTAAAAAAATTATTTCATGAAATAATTTAAAAAAAATTGACGTGGGGCTTCGCACTATATTTGTGTCCAGCCAGGTACAGCAGGCAGGGACGGGCTGCCCCCAACCACCAGCTGCCTATTTGTACCTGATTGGACACAACAATATAGGGAAGCCCTTTTTTTCTTAATTATTCCATGAATTTCATGAAATAATTAAAAAAAAAAATGCGTGGGGCTTCGCCCTATTTTTGTGCCCAGCCAGGTACAACTAGGCAGCTGGGAGCTGGAATCCGCAGCGCAGGGAGGCCCAAGCTTTCTGGGCCCCACCCGCTGCAAATTGCAGTCCGCAGCCGCCCCAGAAAATGGCGCTTTCATAGAAGCGCCATCTTCTGGCGCTGTACCCAACTTATCCAGGGCCCTGGTGCGGTGGCTCACTGGGTAATAAAGGGGTTAAGGCCAGCTTGGCATTATCAGCTGGCCCTAAGCCCGAAATTCATGGGGTCACGCCAATATTAGACATGACCACCATGAATTTCTGGTAAAGTATTTAAAAAAACACAACACCCAGATTAAAGTCCTTTAATTGAAATAAAGACACAATTCTTTATTGTTCTAAATTAAACCATACTTACCATCACGCCCATTCCAGCTGAAGCCAACGATCTCCTGCAATAAAAGAAAAATAATAAAGCAACATCATCCTTACCTTTCCATGGTTCCCACGACAGCTTCAGCTCTGCTACATCGAGATGACAGGCTGGACCGCAGCAGAAAGCTGCCATCCAGCCTGTCATCCCGCAGACACTGAGAAGAGTACGCATGCTTGCGCTCCTCAGTGTCTCGCTGTGACGGCATAAAGATGAGACAAGTTCATGTCCAATGAACTCGGCGCACCTCATGCACGTCACTGACAGCGTGGGAGAATTCTCCTGCACTCAGCGCTACAGCGTGAGAATTCTCCCACGCTGTCAGTGACGTGCATGAGGTGAGCTCATTCATGTCCAATGAACTCAGCTGACCTCATGTACGTCACTGACAGCGTGGGAGAATTCTCACGCTGAAGTGCTGAGTGCAGGAGAATTTTCCCACGCTGTCAGTGACTTGCATGAGGGGCGCCGAGTTCATTGGACATGACCTCGGCTCATCTGGATGCCGTCACAGAAAGACACTGCAGAGCGCAAGCATGCCTGCGCTTCTCAGTGTCTGCGGGATGACAGGCTTGACGGCAGCTTTCTGCTGCGGTCCAGCCTGTTATCTCGATGTAGCAGAGCTGAAGCTGTCGTGGGAACCATGGAAAGGTAAGGATTATGTTGCTTTATTATTTTTCTTTTATTGCAGGAGATCGTTGGCTTCAGCTGGAATGGGCGTGATGGTAAGTATGGTTTAATTTAGAACAATAAAGGAATGTGTCTTTATTTCAATTAAAGGACTTTATTCTGGGTGTTTGTGGGTTTTTTTTAACTTTCACTATGGGGTTAGTAATGGGGGTGTCTTATAGACGCCTCTCCATTACTAACCTGGGCTTTATGTCAGCTGGCATTATAAGCTGACATCAACCCCAACCCTATTACCCCACTGCCACCGCTACAGGGCAGTGGGAAGAGCGAGGCTAAGTGCCAGAATTGGCGCATCCTAAGGATGCGCCATTTCTGGGGCGGCTGACGGCTGGTGTTTCTAGCCTGGGAGGGGGCCAATATTCATGGAACCCTTCCTGGGCTATTAATATCAGCCCCCAGCTGTCTGCCTAGCCTTTGCTAGCTATTAAAATAGGGGGGACCCCACGTCATTTTTTTGGGGGGTCCCCATTTTAATAGCTAGTAAAGGCTAGGTATTCCGCTGGGGGCTGATATTAGTAGCCTGGGAAGCTCCGTGGGTATTACCCCCTTCCCAGGCTTCAAACATCTGCCCCAGCCGTCTGCTTAACCTCCGCTAGAGCCTATAATTATGGGGATCCCCACGCCAATTTTTTTTTAAATAAATCCTTTATTTTAACACTAAATGACAAGCACAGTAATCAACACTGTCACTGTACGTCATATATATGTGACTGACATGTTTCTATCTATCTAATCTATGTGTGATTCTCTATTCCTTCTATTCTAAATTGTCGGGTACAGATGCTGAATTGCCGGCAGGCTTTTTTAAAGAGACAGTGCATGAAAACACTATTATTTTTTTTAATAAATCCTTTACACTAAATGACAAGTACAGTAATCAACACTGTCACTGTACTTCATATATATGTGACTGACATGTTTCTATCTATCTAATCTATGTGTGAAGCTCTATTCTGTCTGTTATAAATTGTCGGGTACAGATGCTGAATTGCCGGCCGGCTTTTTTAAAGAGACAGTGCATGAAAACACTATTATTTTTTTTAATAAATCCTTTACACTAAATGACAAGTACAGTAAGCAACACTGTCACTGTGCTTCTTATATGTGTGACTGATATGTTTCTATCTATCTAATCTATGTGTGAAGCTCTATTCTTTCGGTTCTAAATTGTCGGGTACCGGTGTATGCCGCTGATGAATTACCGGCTTTTCATGTTTCACTGTGAGCACTGTTCCCATCGATTTGGGCAATCACTGTAATGCCACAACCACCATGGCTGTGGCATTACAGTGAGTGGCAGACAATCCCTGCATGATTGGTGCTCTAAATAGCGCCAGACATGCAGGACACGCTTTTGGTGCACGAACAGTTATCGAACATAACCTCGAACAGCCGAATTTTTTGCAAATCGTTCGGGTTCGTCGAACAACTCGAACACCGCCCAAAACAGCTCGAATTTGAGATTGGCGAACAGTTCTAGTCGAACACCGCTCATCTCTACTTATGAGTAGTGTTGAGTCACACTACTCAACACTACTACACCGGGATGTTCGAGGAACTGTTCGTCGAACTGTTCGTCGAACACCTTAGAACACCGTCGAACACCGTTAAAACCAATGGCAGGCAAACAAAAACACATAGGAACACATAGAAAACACCTTCAAAGGTGTCCAAAAGCTCACAAACTGCTCAGAAGACGCTTTCTTTAAAAAAGCCGGCCGGCAATTCAGCAGCGGCATACACCGGTACCCGACAATTTAGACATGAAGGAATAGAGCATCACACATAGATTAGATAGATAGAAACATGTCAGTCACATATATATGAAGTACTGTGACAGTGTTGCTTACTGTACTTGTCATTTACTGCAAAGGATTTATTTAAAAAAATAATAGTGTTTTCATGCACCGTCTCTTTAAAAAAGCCGGCCGGCAATTCAGCATCTGTACCCGACAATTTAGAATAGAAGGAATAGAGAATCACACATAGATTAGATAGATAGAAACATGTCAGCCACATATATACGAAGTACAGTGACAGTGTTGCTTACTGTACTTGTCATTTAGCGTAAAGGATTTATTAAAAAATATAATAGTGTTTTCGTGCACCGTCTCTTTAAAAAAGCCGGCCGGCAATTCAGCAGTGGTACCCGACAATTTATAACAGACAGAATAGAGCTTCACACATAGATTAAATAGATAGAAACATGTCAGTCACATATATATGAAGCACAGTGACAGTGTTGCTTACTGTACTTGTCATTTACTGCAAAGGATTTATTTAAAAAAATAATAGTGTTTTCATGCACCGTCTCTTTAAAAAAGCCGGCCGGCAATTCAGCATCTGTACCCGACAATTTATAACAGACATAATAGAGCTTCACACATAGATTAGATAGATAGAAACATGTCAGTCACATATATAATAAGTACAGTGACAGTGTTGGTTACTGTACTTGTCATTTAGTATTAAAATAAAGGATTTATTATTAAAAAAAATTGGCGTGGGGTTCCCCGTAATTTTAGTCTCTAGCGGAGGTTAAGCAGACAGCTGGGGCAGATGTTTGAAGCCTGGGAAGGGGGTAATACCCACGGAGCTTCCCAGGCTACTAATATCAGCCCCCAGCTGAATACCTAGCCTTTACTAGCTATTAAAATGGAGGAGCCCCCCCAAAAAAAAATGACGTGGGTCCCCCCTAATTTAATAGCTAGCAAAGGCTAGGCAGACAGCTGGGGGCTGATATTAATAGCCCAGGAAGGGAGCCATGAATATTGGCCCCCTCCCAGGCTAGAAACACCAGCCGTCAGCCGCCCCAGAAATGGCGCATCCATAGGATGCGCCAATTCTGGCACTTAGCCTCGCTCTTCCACGCTGCCCTGGTGCGGTGGCAGGGGGTAATAGGGTTGGGGTTGATGTCAGCTTATAATGTAGACTGTGAGCCCTCGCGGGCAGGGTCCTCGCTCCTCCTGTACCAGTCACTGACTCGTTTTGTTAAGATTATGTAAATGCTTTTGTTATGTATATCCCTATCACATGTAAAGCGCCATGGAATAAATGGCGCTATAATAATAAATAATAATAATAATAATAATGCCAGCTGACATCAAGCCCAGGTTAGTAATGGAGAGGCGTCTATAAGACACCCCCATTACTAACCCCATAGTCAAAGTTAAAAAAAAAAACACAAACACCCAGAATAAAGTCCTTTAATTGAAATAAAGACACAATTCTTTATTGTTCTAAATTAAACCATACTTACCATCACGCCCATTCCAGCTGAAGCCAACGATCTCCTGCAATAAAAGAAAAATAATAAAGCAACCTCATCCTTACCTTTCCATGGTTCCCAGGACAGCTTCAGCTCTGCTACATCGAGATGACAGGCTGGACCGCAGCAGAACGCTGCCATCCAGCCTGCCATCCCGCAGACACTGAGAAGCGCAGGCATACTTTACTAGAAATTCATGGTGGTCATGTCTAATATTGGCGTGACCCCATGAATTTCGGGCTTAGGGCCAGCTGATAATGCCAAGCTGGCCTTAACCCCTTTATTACCCAGTGAGCCACCGCACCAGGGCCCTGGATGAGTTGGGTACAGCGCCAGAAGATGGAGCTTCTATGAACGCGCCATTTTCCGGGGCGGCTGCGGACTGCAATTTGCAGCGGGTGGGGCCCAGAAAGCTTGGGCCTCCCTGCGCTGCAGATTCCAGCCCCCAGCTGCCTAGTTGTACCTGGCTGGACACAAAAATAGGGCGAAGCTCCACGTATTTTTTTTTTAAATTCATGAAATTCATGGAATAATTAAGAAAAAAAGGGCTTCCCTATATTGTTGTGTCTGGCCAGGTACAAATAGGCAGCTGGTGGTTGGGAGCAGCCAGTTCCTGCCTGCTGTACCTGACTGGACACAAATATAGTGCGAAGCCCCACATCAATTTTTTTAAAATTATTTCATGAATTTCCTGAAATAATTAAAAAAAAACTGACGTGGGGCTTCGCCCTATATTTGTGTCCAGTCAGGTACAGCAGGCAGGAACGGGCTGCCCCCAACCACCAGCTGCCTATTTGTACCTGGCCAGACACAACAATATAGGGAAGCCCTTTTTTAAAAAAATTATTTCATGAAATAATTAAAAAAAAATTGACGTGGGGCTTCGCACTATATTTGTGTCCAGCCAGGTACAGCAGGCAGGGACGGGCTGCCCCCAACCACCAGCTGCCTATTTGTACCTGGTTGGACACAACAATATAGGGAAGCCCTTTTTTTCTTAATTATTCCATGAATTTCATGAAATAATTTAAAAAAAAAATGCGTGGGGCTTCGCCCTATTTTTGTGCCCAGCCAGGTACAACTAGGCAGCTGGGAGCTGGAATCCGCAGCGCAGGGAGGCCCAAGCTTTCTGGGCCCCACCCGCTGCAAATTGCAGTCCGCAGCCGCCCCAGAAAATGGCGCGTTCATAGAAGCGCCATCTTCTGGCGCTGTACCCAACTCATCCAGGGCCCTGGTGCGGTGGCTCACTGGGTAATAAAGGGGTTAAGGCCAGCTTGGCATTATCAGCTGGCCCTAAGCCCGAAATTCATGGGGTCACGCCAATATTAGACATGACCACCATGAATTTCTAGTAAAGTATTTAAAAAAACACAACACCCAGAATAAAGTCCTTTAATTGAAATAAACACACAATTCTTTATTGTTCTAAATTAAACCATACTTACCATCACGCCCATTCCAGCTGAAGCCAATGTCTTCTGCAATAAAAGTAAAATAATTAAGCAACCTCATCCTTACCTTTCCATGGTTCCCACGACAGCTTCAGCTCTGCTACATCGAGATGACAGGCTGGACCGCAGCAGAAAGCTGCCATCCAGCCTGTCATCCCACGGACACTGAGAAGCGCAGGCATGCTTGCGCTCCTCAGTGTCTGGCTGTGACGGCATAAAGATGAGACGAGTTCATGTCCAATGAACTCGGCGCACCTCATGCACGTCACTGACAGCGTGGGAGAATTCTCACGCTGTAGCGCTGAGTGCAGGAGAATTTTCCCACGCTGTCAGTGACGTGCATGAGGTGAGCTCATTCATGTCCAATGATCTCAGCTCACCTCATGCACGTCACTGACACTGACAAATTCTCCTGCACTCAGCGCTACAGCGTGAGATTTCTCCCACGCTGTCAGTGACGTGCATGAGGTGCGCCGAGTTCATTGGACATGAACTCGTCTCATCTTTATGCCGTCACAGCCAGACACTGAGGAGCGCAAGCATGCCTGCGCTTCTCAGTGTCTGCGGGATGACAGGCTGGATGGCAGCGTTCTGCTGCGGTCCAGCCTGTTATCTCGATGTAGCAGAGCTGAAGCTGTCGTGGGAACCATGGAAAGGTAAGGATGAGGTTGCTTTATTATTTTTCTTTTATTGCAGGAGATCGTTGGCTTCAGCTGGAATGGGCGTGATGGTAAGTATGGTTTAATTTAGAACAATAAAGGAATGTGTCTTTATTTCAATTAAAGGACTTTATTCTGGGTGTTTGTGTTTTCTTTTAACTTTGACTATGGGGTTAGTAATGGGGGTGTCTTATAGACGCCTCTCCATTACTAACCTGGGCTTGATGTCAGCTGGCATTATAAGCTGACATCAACCCCAGCCCTATTACCCCACTGCCACCGCTACAGGGCAGTGGGAAGAGCGAGGCTAAGTGCCAGAATTGGCGCATCCTAAGGATGCGCCATTTCTGGGGCGGCTGACGGCTGGTGTTTCTAGCCTGGGAGGGGGCCAATATTCATGGAACCCTTCCTGGGCTATTAATATCAGCCCCCAGCTGTCTGCCTAGCCTTTGCTAGCTATTAAAATAGGGTGGACCCCACGTCATTTTTTTGGGGGGTCCCTCATTTTAATAGCTAGTAAAGGCTAGGTATTCCGCTGGGGGCTGATATTAGTAGCCTGGGAAGCTCCGTGGGTATTACCCCCTTCCCAGGCTTCAAACATCTGCCCCAGCCGTCTGCTTAACCTCCGCTAGAGACTAAAATTACAGGGAACCCCACACCAATTTTTTTTAAATAAATCCTTTATTTTAACACTAAATGACAAGTACAGTAATCAACACTGTCACTGTACTTCATATATATGTGACTGACATGTTTCTATCTATCTAATCTATGTGTGATTCTCTATTCCTTCTATTCTAAATTGTCGGGTACCGATGCTGAATTGCCGGCCGGCTTTTTTAAAGAGACAGTGCATGAAAACACTATTATTTTTTTTAATAAATCCTTTACACTAAATGACAAGTACAGTAATCAACACTGTCACTGTACTTCATATATATGTGACTGACATGTTTCTATCTATCTAATCTATGTGTGAAGCTCTATTCTGTCTGTTATAAATTGTCAGGTACCGCTGCTGAATTGCCGGCCGGCTTTTTTAAAGAGACGGTGCATGAAAACACTATTATTTTTTTTGATAAATCCTTTACACTAAATGACAAGTACAGTAAGCAACACTGTCACTGTGCTTCTTATATGTGTGACTGACATGTTTCTATCTATCTAATCTATGTGTGAAGCTCTATTCTGTCTGTTATAAATTGTCGGGTACCGCTGCTGAATTGCCGGCTGGCTTTTTTAAAGAGACGGTGCATGAAAACACTATTATTTTTTTTGATAAATCCTTTACACTAAATGACAAGTACAGTAATCAACACTGTCACTGTACTTCATATATATGTGACTGACATGTTTCTATCTATCTAATCTATGTGTGAAGCTCTATTCTTTCGGTTCTAAATTGTCGGGTATCGGTGTATGCCGCTGATGAATTGCCGGCTTTTCATGTTTCACTGTTGGCACTGTTCCCATCGATTTGGGCAATCACTGTAATGCCACAACCACCATGGCTGTGGCATTACAGTGAGTGGCAGACAATCCCTGCATGATTGGTGCTCTAAAGAGCGCCAGACATGCAGGACACGCTTTTGGTGCACGAACAGTTATCGAACATAACCTCGAACAGCCGAATTTTTTGCAAATCGTTCGGGTTCGTCGAACAACTCGAACACCGCCCAAAACAGCTCGAATTTGAGATTGGCGAACAGTTCTAGTCGAACAACGCTCATCTCTACTTATGAGTTACAGCACACCCTGTTGCCGCTTGGCGGAGGCAGTACTGCAGTGATTCCAGCTTGTAACTGATGTGGTGATATCTGAGAAGGAGGCTGAACATGAGGAGGAGGAGGGAGATGATGCGCAAAAGCTGTACACTGTGGGGGCAACTCTGACTGACATTGGGCCAGCAATCCTCGGTGTGGGGCGGATGTGTTCCGTCCCAAGGTCCGACTGGGTCCCAGTTTCCACTATGTTTACCCAGTGTGCCGTCAGGGAGATGTACCGTCCCAGGCCACAAGCACTTGTCCACGTGTCCGTTGTCAGGTGGACTCTCCCAGTAACTGCATTGTTGAGGGCACGGCAGATGTTTTGGGACACGTGCTTGTGTAGTGCGGGGATGGCACACCGGGCAAAATAGTGTCGGCTGGGGACCGAGTACCGAGGGCCGGCCACCGCTATAAGGTTGCGGAAGGATTCCGTCTCCACCAGCCTAAAAGGCAGCATTTCCAACGGAAGCAGTCGTGAAATGTGCGAATTTAGGACTGTGGCCTGTGGGGCGTTAGCTGCGAATTTCCGCTTTCGTTCAAAGGTCTGGGATATGGACAATTGAATGCTGCGGTGGGACGTGGACGTGGACGTTGATGCTGTTTCTTTAGAAACTGCCATAACAAGTGAAGACTGAGAGGAGGGGGCATCTTTGCATGCAGTATGGACAGGGGATTGCCTTGCACACACAACAGGGGGTTCTATTGCATGCACAACACCTGTAGAAGCAGTGGTGACACCTGCTGACACTGGTCTTGGAACCTGGGGTTCACCCCACAAAGTCGGGTGCTTTGCTGCCATGTGCCTGATCATGCTGGTGGTGGTCAGGCTGGTAGTTTTGTCACCCCTGCTGATTCTGGCATGGCAGGTGGTACAAATGGCCTCTTGGGGGTTATCAGCAGAGTCTTTAAAAAACTTCCAGACTCCGGAAGACCTACAGGTTGTACTTGCAACGTCCCTCGTGTTGGTGTTACGGGGAACTGTTGCCTGCCTTCTGTGTGCGTTCATCACACTGTTGGGGTACTCTGCCTCCCTCACCCTGTGTGCCGCTGGCCTCGCTCTGCATGTCCTCCTGCCACGTTGGGTCAGTTACTAGATCATCCACCACCTCCTCCTCTTCCACTTGCACACCATGATCCTCCTCCTCACTTCCTGGCAATGGTGTCTCACCATTATCCACCTCTTGTGACAAATTGCCAGCGTCGACTTCCTGTGGCTGTGGCAGTTCAAATATTTGGGCATCGCTACATGGGATCTCCTCTTCCACCACTTCAAGCGGAGCAGGCGAGGGGCACAAATCTGGAAATGGACCAGTGAACAGCTCTTCAGAGTGTCCAAGTGTGGGATCAGTTGCTGTCTGACGACACTCGGCATGGTGGGAGGAAGGAGCATCAGGGTGAGGAGGAGTATGCGGTGGAAACTCAAGGCTACTAAGATTTGACCGTGTGGAAGACAGACCGGAGGTGGTGGTGCCCAGATAACTGGAAGTATTATCTGCTATCCAATTAATAACCTGTTCACACTGATCAGTTCACAATACTGGTGTTGTTCTGTGCTTCCCTGGTAAATCGGTCAAGAAGTGGGAGTGAGAAGATGTGGCTGTTGGTTGTGGCACATTTTCACCTTGGCCACGGCCCCATCCTCTGCACTCACAATCACCAGAACGTCCGGTTCCACGTCCCTTACCATGCGCCTTGCCCATTGTAAAGGAAATAAAATATCTTACACTCGCAATATCAATGGAAAAAGGGTAATAAAAAGTAGATTAGATCCGTGGAAGAGGAAAACCACAGTTCTATTTCTCTGGCCTACACCCGACTAATTTAAACAATCTAAACAATCAGGGAGAAACTATTACTGTTTTTCTTTATAAAAAAAAATACCAAAAGCTGAATAATACAGATTTTTTACCGTGGAATGGCAAAACCACAGTTATTGTTTACTGGGGTATACCAGACAATTTTAAATAGATGTATTTGCGGCTGAACAGTGAGAGCGACACACTCAAACTGTTTTTTTTAAGGCAAAAATGGCCCAAAGGTGGATAATACAGAGGATTGAACTGTGGAACTGCCAAACCACACTTCTATTTATCTGGCCTTCACCAGACTAATTTAAACAGATATATTTGTGTCTGAACAATCAGGAGCCACTATTACTGTTTTTCTTTACGGAAAAAATACCAAAAGCTGGATAATAGAGATTTTTTACTGTGGGAGGCAAAAACACAGTTATAATTTACTGGTGTATACCAGACTCTTTTAAACAGATATATTGGTGTCTGAACAATCAGGAGACACTATTACTGTTTTTCTTTACGGAAAAAATACCAAAAGCTGGATAATATAGATTTTTTAATGTGGAACGGCAAAACCACAGTTATAATTTACTGGTGTATACCAGACTCTTTTAAACAGATATATTGGTGTCTGAACAATCAGCAGACAATATTACTGTTTTTCTTTATGGAAAAAATACTAAAAGCTGGATAATAGAGATTTTTTAATGTGGAACGGCAAAACTACAGTTTTAATTTACTAGTGTATACCATACTCTTTCAAACAGATATATTGGTGTCTGAACAATCAGGAGACACTATTACTGTTTTTCTTTACGGCAAAAAATGCCAAAAGCAGGATAATACAGAGATTTGACTGGTGGAACTGCAAAACCACACTTCTATATCTCTGGCCTGCACCAGACTATTTTCAACAGATATATTTGTGTCTGAACAATCAGGAGACACTATTACGGCTTTTCTGTACAGCAAAAAATGGCAAAAGCAGCACAATACAGAGATTTGACCCGTGGAACTGCAAAACCACACTTCTATTTCTTGGGCCTACACCAGACTATTTTCAATACATATATTTGTGCCTGAACAATAAGGGAGACACTATTACTGATTTTCTTTATGGCAAAAAATGGCAAAAGCAAGATAATACTGAGATTTGACCCGTGGAACTGCAAAACCACACTTCTATTTCTCGGGCCTACACCAGACTATTTTCAACAGATATCTTGGTGTCTGAACAAACAGGAGACACTATTACTGTTTTTCTTTATGGAAAAAATATCAAAAGCTGGATAATAGAGAGTTTTACCGTGGGAAGGCAAAACCACAGTTATAATGTACTGGTGTATACCAGACTCTTTTAAACAGATATATTAGTGTCTGAACAATCAGCAGACACTATTACTGTTTTTCTTTACGGCAAAAAATACCAAAAGCAGGATAATACAGAGATTTGACTCGTGGAACTGCAAAACCACACTTCTATATCTCGGGCCTACGCCAGACTATTTTCAACAGATATATTTGTGTCTGAACAATCAGGAGACACTATTATGGTTTTTCTTTACGGCAAAAAATGGCAAAAGCAGAACAATACAGAAATTTGAGCCGTGGAACTACAAAACCACACTTCTATTTCTTGGACCTACACCAGACTATTTTCAACAGATATATTTGTGTCTGAACAATCAGGGAGACACTATTACAGTTTTCTTTACGGCAAAAAATGACAAAAGCAGGATAATAGAGATTTTTTACCGTGGCATGGCAAAACCACAATTTTAATTTACTGGTGTATACCAGACTCTTTTAAACAGATATTTTGGTGTCTGAACAATCCGGAGACACTATTACTGTTTTTCTTTATGGAAAAAATATCAAAAGCTGGACAATAGAGAGTTTTACCGTGGGAAGGCAAAACCACAGTTATAATGTACTGGTGTATACCAGACTCTTTTAAACAGATATATTAGTGTCTGAACAATCAGCAGACACTATTACTGTTTTACTTTACGGCAAAAAATACCAAAAGCAGGGTAATACAGAGATTTGACTCGTGGAACTGCAAAATCACACTTCTATATCTCGGGCCTACACCAGACTAATTTCAACAGATATATTTGTGTCTGAACAATCAGGAGACACTATTACTGTTTTCATTTACGGCAAAAAATGGCAAAAGCAGGACAATACAGAGATTTGACCCGTGGAACTGCAACTGCAAAACAACACTTCTATTTCTCTGGCCTACACCAGACTATTTTCAACAGATATATTTGTGTCTGAACAATCAGGGAGACACGATTACAGTTTTTTTTTACGGCAAAAAATGACAAAAGCAGGATAATAGAGATTTTTTACCGTGGAAGGCAGAACCACAGTTATAATGTACTGGTGTATACCAGACTCTTTTAAACAGATATATTGGTGTCTGAACAATCAGGAGACACTATTACTGTTTTTCTTTACGGCAAAAAATGCCAAAAGCAGGATAATACAGAGATTTGACCCGTGGAACTGCAAAACCACACTTCTATTTCTCGGGCCTACAACAGACTATGTTCAACAGATTTATTTCTGTCTGAACAATCAGGAGAAACTATTACTGTTTTTCTTTATGGCAAAAAATGGCAAAAGCAGGATAATACAGAGATTTGACCCGTGGTACTGCAGAACCACACTTCTATTTCTTGGGCCTACACCAGACTATTTTCAACAGATATATTTGTGTCTGAACAATAAGGGAGACACTATTACAGTTTTTTTTTACGGCAAAAAATGACAAAAGCAGGATAATAGAGATTTTTTACTGTGGAACTGCAAAACCACAGTTCTATTTTTCGGGCCTGCACCAGACTATTTTCGACAGATATATTGGTGTCTGAACAATCAGGAGACACTATTACTGTTTTTCTTTATGGAAAAAATATCAAAAGCTGGATAATAGAGAGTTTTACCGTGGGAAGGCAAAACAACAGTTATAATGTACTGGTGTATACCAGACTCTTTTAAACAGATATATTAGTGTCTGAACAATCAGCAGACACTATTACTGATTTTCTTTATGGCAAAAAATACCAAAAGCAGGATAATACAGAGATTTGACTCATGGAACTGCAAAACCACACTTCTATATCTCGGGCCTACAAAAGACTATTTTCAACAGATATATTTGTGTCTGAACAATCAGGAGACACTATTACTGTTTTTCTTTATGGCAAAAAATGGCAAAAGCAGGATAATACAGAGATTTGACCCGTGGTACTGCAGAACAACACTTCTATTTCTCGGGCATACAATAGGCAATTTTGAACAGATATATTTGTGTCTGAACAATCAGGGACACACTATTACAGTTTTATTTTTACGGCAAAAAATGACAAAAGCAGGATAATAGAGATTTTTTACAGTGGAATGGCAAAACCACAGTTAAAATTTACTGGTGTATACCAGACTCTTTTAAACAGATATATTGGTGTCTGAACAATCAGGAGACACTATTACTGTTTTTCTTTACGGAAAAAATACCAAAAGCTAGATAATAGAGATTTTTTACTGTGGATGGCAAAACCACATTTATAATTTACTGCTGTATACCAGACTCTTTTAAACAGATATATTGGTGTCTGAACAATCAGGTGACACTATTACTGTATTTCTTTATGTCAAAAAATGCCAAAAGCAGAATAATACAGAGATTTGACCCATGGAACTGCAAAACCACAGTTCTATTTCTCGGGCCTGCACCAGACTTTTTTCAACAGATATATTTGTGTCTGAACAATCAGGGAGACACTATTACTGATTTTCTTTAAGGCAAAAAATGGCAAAAGCAGGATAATACTGAGATTTGACCCGTGGAACTGCAAAACCACACTTCTATTTCTCGGGCCTACACCAGATTATTTTAAAGAGATATATTGGTGTCTGAAAAATCAGGAGACACCATTACTGTTTTTCTTTATGGAAAAAATATCAAAAGCTGGATAATAGAGAGTTTTACCGTGGGAAGGCAAAACCACAGTTATAATGTACTGGTGTATACCAGACTCTTTTAAACAGATATATTAGTGTCTGAACAATCAGTAGACACTATTACTGTTTTTCTTTACGGCAAAAAATACCAAAAGCAGGATAATACAGAGATTTGACCCGTGGAACTGCAAAACCACACTTCTATTTCTCGGGCCTACACCAGACTATTTTCAACAGATATATTTGTAAATGAACAATCAGGAGACATTACTACTGTTTTTCTCTACAGGAAAATATGGCAAAATTAGGATAATACAGAGATTTTTTACTGTGGACAGCAAAAACCACAGTTATAATTTACTGGTGTATACCAGACCTTTTTAAATGTATATATTTGCGGCTGAACAGTGAGCAACACACTCACACTGTTTTTTAGGTACAAATGGCCCAAAAGTGGATAATACAGAGGTTTGAAACGTGGAATTGCAAAATCGTACTTCTGTTTCTCTGGCCTACACAAGACTCATTTAAACAGATATATTTGTGTCTGAACAATCAGGGAGAGACTATTACTGTTTTTCTCTACGGAAAAAATACCAAAAGCTGGATAATAGAGATTTTTTACCGTGGGACAGCAAAACCACAGTTATAATTTACTGGTGTATACCAGACTCTTTTAAACAGATATATTGTATGAACAATCAGGAGACACTATTACTGTTTTTCTTTACTGCAAAAAATACCAAAAGCAGGATAATACAGAAATTTGACCAGTGGAACTGCAAAACCACAGTTCTATTTCTCGATCATACACCAGACTATTTCAACAGATATATTTGTGTCTCAACAATCAGGGACACACTATTACAGTTTTTTTTTACGGCAAAAAATGACAAAACCAGGATAATAGAGATTTTTTACAGTGGAACGGCAAAACCACAGCTATAAATTACTAGTGTATACCAGACTCTTTTAAACAGATATATTGGTGTCTGAACAATCAGGAGACACTATTACTGTTTTTCTTTACGGAAAAAATACCAAAAGCTGGATAATAGAGATTTTTTACTGTGGGATGGCAAAACCACAGTTATAATTTACTGGTGTATACCAGACTCTTTCAACCAGATATATTGGTGTCTGAACAATGAGGAGACACTTTTACTGTTTTTCTTTACGGCTAAAAATGGCAAAAGCAAGATAATACAGAGATTTTTTACGGTGGAACAACAAAACCACAATTATAATTTACTGGTGTACCAGACTTTTTTAAACATATATATTTGCCGCTGAACAGTGAGCAACACACTCAAACTGGGTTTTTTTAGGTACAAATGGCCCAAAAGTGGATAATACAGAGGTTTGAACCGTGGAACTGCAAAACCACACTTCTGTTTCTCTGGCCTACACCAGACTATTTTAAACAGATATATTTGTGTCTGAACAATCAGGAGACACTATTCCAGTTCTTTTTTTACGGCAAAAAATGCCAAAAGCAGAATAATAGAGATTTTTTACCGTGGAACAGCACAACCACAGTTATAATTTACTGGTGTATACCAGACTTTTTTCAATATATATATTTGCGGCTGAACAGTGAGCGACACACTCAAACTGTTTTTTTTTTTAGGTATAAATTGCCCAAAAGTGGATAATACAGAGGTTTGGCCCGTGGAACTGTAAAACCACACTTCTCTTTCTCTGTCCTACACAAGACTATTTTAAACAGATATATGTGTGTCTGAACAATCAGGAGACACTATTACTGCTTTTCTTTACGACAAAAAATGGCAAAAGCAGGATAACAGAGGTTTGAATAGTGGAACTGCAAAACCACACTTCTGTTTCTCTGGCCTACACCAGACTATTTTAAACAGAAATATTTGTGTCTGAACAATCAGGTAGACACTATTACTGTTTTTCTTTACGGAAAAAATACCAAAAGCTGGATAGTAAAGAATTTTTACCTTGGGATGGGAAAACCACAGTTATAAATTACTAGTGTATACCAGACTCTTTTAAACAGATATATTGGTGTCTGAACAATCAGGAGACACTATTACTGTTTTTCTTTACGCAAAAAATACCAAAAGCTGGATAATAGAGATTTTTTACTGTGGGATGGCAAAACCACAGTTATAATTTACTGGTGTATACCAGACTCTTTCAACCAGATATATTGGTGTCTGAACAATGAGGAGACACTTTTACTGTTTTTCTTTACGGCTAAAAATGGCAAAAGCAAGATAATACAGAGATTTTTTACGGTGGAACAACAAAACCACAGTTATAATTTATTGGTGTATACCAGACTTTTTTAAACATATATATTTGTGGCTGAACAGTGAGCAACACACTCAAACTGTTTTTTTTTTAGGTACAAATGGCCCAAAAGTGGATAATACAGAGGTTTGAACCGTGGAACTGCAAAACCACACTTCTGTTTCTCTGGCCTACACCAGACTATTTTAAACAGATATATTTGTGTCTGAACAATCACGAGGCACTATTACTGCTTTTCTTTATGACAAAAAATGGCAAAAGCAGGATAACAGAGGTTTGAACAGTGGAACTCCAAAACAACACTTCTCTTTCTCTGGCCTACACCAGACTATTTTAAACAGAAATATTTGTGTCTGAACAATCAGGGAGACACTATTACTGTTTTTCTTTACAGAAAAAATGCCAAAAGCTGGATAGTAAAGATTTTTTACCATGGGACGGCAAAACCACAGTCATAATTTACTGGTGCATATCAGATTCTTTTAAACAGATATATTGGTGTCTGAACAATCAGGAGACACTATTACTGTTTTTCTTTATGGCTACGAATGGCAAAAGCAGGATAATACAGAGATTTGACCCGTGGAACAGCAAAACCACAGTTCTATTTCTCGGGCCTACACCAGACTATTTTCAACAGATATATTTGTGTCTGAACAATCAGGAGACATTATTACTGTTTTTCTTTACGGAAAAATATGGCAAAAGCAGGATAATACTAAGATTTTTTACTGTGGAACTGCAAAACCACAGTTATAATTTACTGGTGTATACCAGACTTTTTTTAAGATATATATTTGCGGCTGAACAGTGAGCGACACACTCAAACTGTTTTTTTTTTAGGTATAAATGGCCCAAAAGTGGATAATACAGAGGTTTGAACCATGGAACTGCAAAACCACACTTCTGTTTCTCTGGCCTACACCAGACTATTTTAAACAGATATATTTGTGTCTGAACAATCAGGAGACACTATTCCAGTTCTTTTTTTACGGCAAAAAATGCCAAAAGCAGGATAATAGAGATTTTTTACCGTGGAACAGCACAACCATAGTTATAATTTACTGGTGTATACCAGACTTTTTTCAATATATATATTTGCGGCTGAACAGTGAGCGACACACTCAAACTGTTTTTTTTTTAGGTATAAATTGCCCAAAAGTGGAAAATACAGAGGTTTGGCCCGTGGAACTGTAAAACCACACTTCTCTTTCTCTGTCCTACACAAGACTAATTTAAACAGATATATGTGTGTCTGAACAATCAGGAGACACTATTACTGCTTTTCTTTACGACAAAAAATGGCAAAAGCAGGATAACAGAGGTTTGAATAGTGGAACTGCAAAACCACACTTCTGTTTCTCTGGCCTACACCAGACTATTTTAAACAGAAATATTTGTGTCTGAACAATCAGGGAGACACTATTACTGTTTTTCTTTAAGGAAAAAATACCAAAAGCTGGATAGTAAAGATTTTTTACCTTGGGATGGCAAAACCACAGTTATAATTTACTGGTGTATATCAGACTATTTTAAACAGATATATTGGTGTCTGAACAATCAGGAGATACTATTACTTTTTTTCTTTACGGAGAAAATACCAAAAGCTGGATAGTAAAGATTTTTTACATTGGGATGGCAAAACCACAGTTACAATTTACTGGTGTATACCAGACTCTTTTAAACAGATATATTGGTGTCTGAACAATCAGGAGACACTATTACTGTTTTTCTTTATGGCTACAAACAGCAAAAGCAGGATAATACAGAGATTTTTTACAGTGGAACAGCACAACCACAGTTATAATTTACTGGTGTATACCAGACTTTTTTCAATATATATATTTGCGGATGAACAGTGAGCGAGACACTCAAACTTTTTTTTTTTAGGTATAAATGGCTCAAAAGTGGATAATACAGAGGTTTGAACCGTGGAACTGCAAAACCACACATCTCTTACTCTGTCCTACACAAGACTATTTTAAACAGATATATGTGTGTCTGAATAATCAGGAGACACTATTACTGTTTTTCTTTATGACAAAAAATGGCAAAAGCAGGATAAAAGAGGTTTGAACAGTGGAACTGCAAAACCCCACTTCTGTTTCTCTGGCCTACACCAGACTACTTTAAAAAGAAATATTTGTGTCTGAACAATCAGGGAGACACTATTACTGTTTTTTGTATGGAAAAAATACCAAAAGCTGGATAGTAAAGATTTTTTACCGTGGATCTGCAAAACCACACTTCTCTTTCTCTATCCTACACAAGACTATTTTAAACAGATATATTTGTGTCTGAACAATCAGGAGACACTATTACTGTTTTTCTTTATGGCAAAATATGGCAAAAGCAGAATAAAACAGAGATTTGACCCGTGGAACTGCTAAACCACACTTCTATTTCTCTGGCCTACACCAGACTATTTTAAACAGATATATTTGTGTCTGAACAATCAGTGAGACACTACTACTGTTTTTCTTTACGGAAAAAATACCAAAAGCTGGATAGTAAAGATTTTTTACCGTGGGACGGCAAAACCACAGTTATAATTTACTGGTGTATATCAGACTCTTTTAAACAGATGTATTAGTGTCTGAACAATCAGGAGATACTATTAGTTTTTTTCCTTTACGGAAAAAATAACAAAAGCTGGATAATAGAGATTTTTTACCGTGGAACGGCAAAACCACAGTTATAATTTACTGGTGTATACCAGACTCTTTAAACAGATATATTGGTGTCTGAACAATCAGGAGACACTATTAGAGTTTTTCTTTATGACAAAAAATGGCAAAAGCAGGATAACAGAGGTTTGAACAGTGGAACTGCAAAACCACACTTCTGTTTCTCTGGTCTACACCAGACTATTTTAAACAGAAATATTTGTGTCTGAACAATCAGGGAGACACTATTACTGTTTTTCTTTACGGAAAAAATACCAAAAGCTGGATAGTAAAGATTTTTTACCGTGGAACTGCAAAACCCCACTTCTCTTTCTCTGTCCTATACAAGACTATTTTAAAAAGATATATTTGTGTCTGAACAATCAGGAGACACTATTACTGTTTTTCTTTATGGCAAAATATGGCAAAAGCAGGATAATTCAGAGATTTGACCCGTGGAACTGCTAAACCACACTTCTATTTCTCTGGCCTACACCAGACTATTTTAAACAGATATATTTGTGTCTGAACAATCAGGAGACCCTATTACTGTTTTTCTTTACGGAAAAAATACCAAAAGCTGGATAATAAAGATTTTTTACCGTGGGACGGCAAAACCACAGTTAAAATTTACTGGTGTATACCAGAATCTTTTAAACAGATATATTGGTGTCTGAACAATCAGGAGACACTATTAATGTTTTTCTTTATGGAAAAAATACCAAAAGCTGGATAATAGAGATTTTTACCATGAAACAGCAAAGCCACAGTTATAATTTACTGGTGTATACCAGACTCTTTTAAACAGATATATTGGTGTCTGAACAAGCAGGAGACACTATTACTGTTTTTCTTTACGGCTAAAAATGGTAAAAGCAAGATAATACAGAGATTTTTTACGGTGGAACAACAAAACCACAGTTATAATTTACTGGTGTATACCAGACTTTTTTAAACATATATATTTGCGGCTGAACAGTGAGCAACACACTCAAACTGTTTTTTTTTAGGTACAAATGGCCCAAAAGTGGATAATACAGAGGTTTGAACCGTGGAACTGCAAAACCACACTTCTGTTTCTCTGGCCTACACCAGACTATTTTAAACAGATATATTTGTGTCTGAACAATCAGGAGGCACTATTACTGCTTTTCCTTATGACAAAAAATGGCAAAAGCAGGATAACAGAGGTTTGAACAGTGGAACTCCAAAACAACACTTCTCTTTCTCTGGCCTACACCAGACTATTTTAAACAGAAATATTTGTGTCTGAACAATCAGGGAGACACTATTACTGTTTTTCTTTACGGCAAAAGATGGCAAAAGCAGGATAATAGTAAGATTTTTTACTGTGGAACAGCAAAACCACAGTTATAATTTCCTGGTGTATATCAGACTCTTTTAAACAGATATATTGGTGTCTGAACAATCAGGAGATACTATTACTTTTTTTCTTTATGGAAAAAATAACAAAAGCTGGATAATAGAGATCTTTTACCGTGGAACGGCAAAACCACAGTTATAATTTACTGGTGTATACCAGACTTTTTTAAATATATATATTTGCGGCTGAACAGTGAGGGACACACTCAAACTGGTTTTTTTTAGGTAGAAATGGCCCAAAAGTGGACAATACAGAGGTTTGGACCATGGAAATATAAAACCACACTTCTGTATCTCTGGCCTACACCAGACTATTTTAAACAGATATATTTGTGTCTGAACAATCGGGAGACACTATTACTGTTTTTCTTTATGGCAAAATATGGCAAAAGCAGGATAATACAGAGATTTGACCCGTGGAATTGCGAAACCACACTTCTATTTCTCGGGCCTACATCAGACTATTTTAAACAGATATATTTGTGTCTGAACAATCAGGAGACACTATTATTGTTTTTCTTTACGGAAAAAATACCAAAAGCTGGATAATAAAGATTTTTTACCGTGGGACGGCAAAACCACAGTTATCATTTACTGGTGTATATCAGATTCTTTTAAACAGATATATTGGTGTCTGAACAATCAGGAGACACTATTACTGTTTTTCTTTACGGCTAAAAATGGCAAAAGCAGGATAATACAGAGATTTTTTACTCTGGAACAGCAAAACCACCGTTAAAATTTACTAGTGTATACCAGACTTTTTTAAATATATATATTTGCGGCTGAACAGTGAGCAAGACACTCAAACTGCTTTTTTTTAAGGTAAAAATGGCCCAAAAGTGGATAATACAGAGGTTTGAACCGTAGAACTGCAAAACCACACTTCTATTTCTCTGGCCTACACCAGACTATTTTAAACAGATATATTTTTGTCTCAACAATCAGGGAGACACTATTACAGTTTTTTTTTACGGCAAAAAATGCCAAAAGCAGGATAATAGAGATTTTTTACCGTGGAACAGCACAACCACAGTAATAATTTACTGGTGTATAACAAACTTTTTTCAATATATATATTTGCGGCTTAACAGTGAGCGACACACTCAAACTGGTTTTTTTTTTAGGTACAAATATCCCAAAAGAGGATAATACAGAGGTTTGAACCGTGGAACTGCAAAACCACACTTCTGTTTCTCGGTCCTACACCAGACTGTTTTAAACAGATATATTTGTGTCTGAACAATCAGGGAGACACTATTGCTGTTTTTCTTTAAGGAAAAAATACCAAAAGCTGGATAATAGAGATTTTTAAACGTGGAATGGCAAAACCACAGTTATCATTTACTGTTGTATACCAGACTATTTTAAACAGATATATTTGTGTCTGAACAATCAGGAGACACTATTACTGTTTTTCTTTACGGCAAAAAATGCCAAAAGCAGGATAATAGTAAGATTTTTTACTGTGGAATGGCAAAACCACAGTTATAATTTCCTGGTGTATATCAGACTCTTTTAAACAGATATATTGGTGTCTGAACAATCAGGGGATACTATTACTTTTTTTCTTTATGGAAAAAATAACAAAAGCTGGATAATAGAGATATTTTACCGTGGAACGGTAAAACCACAGTTATAATTTACTGGTGTATACCAGACTTTTTTAAATATATATATTTGCGGCTGAACAGTGAGGGACACACTCAAACTGTTTTTTTTTAGGTAGAAATGGCCCAAAAGTGGATAATACAGAGGTTTGGACCATGGAACTGCAAAACCACACTTCGGTATCTCTGGCCTACACCAGACTATTTTAAACAGATATATTTGTGTCTGAACAATCAGGAGACACTATTACTGTTTTTCTTTATGGCAAAATATGGCAAAAGCAGGATAATACATAGATTTGACCCGTGGAACTGCGAAACCACACTTCTATTTCTCGGGCCTACACCAGACTATTTTAAACAGATATATTGGTGTCTGAACAATCAGGAGAAACTATTACTGTTTTTCTTTACGGAAAAAATACCAAAAGCTGGATAATAAAGATTTTTTACCGTGGGACGGCAAAACCACAGTTATAATTTACTGGTGTATATCAGATTCTTTTAAACAGATATATTGGTGTCTGAACAATCAGGAGACACTATTACTGTTTTTCTTTACGGAAAAAATACCAAAAGCTGGATAATACAGAGATTTTTACGGTGGAACAGCAGAACCACCGTTATAATTTACTGGTGCATACCAGACTTTTTTAAACATATACAGTACAGACCAAAAGTTTGGACACACCTTCTCATTTAAAGATTTTTCTGTATTTTCATGTCTATGAAAATTGTACATTCACACTGAAGGCATCAAAACTATGAATTAGCACATGTGGAATTATATACTTAACAAAAAATTGTGAAACAATTGAAAATATGTCTTATATTCTAGGTTCTTCAAAGTAGCCACCTTTTGCTTTGATGACTGCTTTGCACACTCTTGGCATTCTCTTGATGAGCTTCAAGAGGTAGTCACTGGAAATGGTCTTCCAACAATCTTGAAGGAGTTCCCAGAGATGCTTAGCACTTGTTGGCCCTTTTACCTTCATTCTGCGGTCCAGCTCACCCCAAACCATCTCGATTGGGTTCAGGTCTGGTGACTGTGGAGGCCAGGTCATGTGGCGTAGCACCCCATCACTCTCCTTCTTGGTCAAATAGCTCTTACACAGCTTGGAGGTGTGTTTGGGGTCATTGTCCTGATGAAAAATAAATGATGATCCAACTAAACGCAAACCGGATGGAATAGCATACCGCTGCAAGATGCTGTGGTAGCCATGCTGGTTCAGTATGACTTCAATTTTGAATAAATCCCCAACAGTGTCACCAGCAAAGCACCCCCACACCATCACACCATCACACCATCACACCTCCTCCTCCATGCTTTACGGTGGGAACCAGGCATGTAGAGTCCATCCGTTCACCTTTTCTGCATCGCACAAAGACACGGTGGTTGGAACCAAAGATCTCAAATTTGGACTCATCAGACCAAAGCACAGATTTCCACTGGTCTAATGTCCATTCCTTGTGTTCTTTAGCCCAAACAAATCTCTTCTGCTTGTTGAGTGTCCTTAGCAGTGGTTTCCTAGCAGCTATTTTACCATGAAGGCCTGCTGCACAAAGTCTCCTCTTAACAGTTGTTGTAGAGATGTGTCTGCTGCTAGAACTCTGTGTGGCATTGACCTGGTCTCTAATCTGAGCTGCTGTTAACCTGCCATTTCTGAGGCTGGTGACTCGGATAAACTTATACTCAGAAGCAGAGGTGACTCTTGGTCTTCCTTTCCTGGGGCGGTCGCCATGTGAGCCAGTTTCTTTGTAGCGCTTGATGGTTTTTGCAACTGCACTTGGGGACACTTTCAAAGTTTTCCCAATTTTTCGGACTGACTGACTTAATTTCTTAAAGTAATGATGGCCACTCGTTTTTCTTTACTTAGCTGCTTTTTTCTTGCCATAATACAAATACTAACAGTCTATTCAGTAGGACTATCAGCTGTGTGTCCACCTGACGTCTACACAACACAACTGATGGTCCCAACCCCATTTATAAGGCAAGAAATCCCACTTATTAAACCTGACAGGGCACACCTGTGAAGTGAAGACCATTTCCGGTGACTAACTCTTGAAGCTCATCAAGAGAATGCCAAGAGTGTGCAAAGCAGTCATCAAAGCAAAAGGTGGCTACTTTGAAGAACCTAGAATATAAGACATATTTTCAATTGTTTCACACTTTTTTGTTAAGTATATAATTCCACATGTGTTAACTCATAGTTTTGATGCCTTCAGTGTGAATGTACAATTTTCATAGTCATGAAAATACAGAAAAATCTTTAAATGAGAAGGTGTGTCCAAACTTTTGTTCTGTACTGTATATTTGTAGCTGAACATTGAGCGACACACTCAAACTGTTTTTTTTTTAGGTGCAAATGGCCCAAAAGTGGATAATACAGAGGTTTTAATTTTGGAACTGCAAAACCACACTTCTGTTTCTCTGGCCTACACCAGACTAATTTAAACAGATATATTTGTGTCTGAACAATCAGGGAGACACTATTACAGTTTTTTTTTTACCCCCAAAAAATGCCAAAAGCAGGATGATAGAGATTTTTTACCGTGGAACAGCACAACCACAGTTATCATTTACTGGTGTATACCAGACTCTTTTAAACAGATATATTGGTGTCTGAACAATCAGGAGACTCTATTACTGATTTTCTTTACAGCAAAAAATGCCAAAAGCAGGATAATAAAGAGATTTGACCCGTGGAACGGCAAAACCACAGTTCTATTTCTCGGGCCTACACCAGACTATTTTCAACACATATATTTGTGTCTGAAAAATCAGGAGACACTATTACTGTTTTTCTTTATGGCAAAATACGGCAAAAGCAGGATAATAGAGATTTTTTACTGTGGAATAGCAAAACCACAGTTATAATTTACTGGTGTATACCAAACTTTTTTAAAAAAAAAAGGCTGCACAGTGAGCAACACACTCAAACTGTTTTTTTTTAGGTTCAAATGGCCCAAAAGTGGATAATACAGAGGTTTGAACCGAAGAACTGCAAAACCACACTTCTCTTACTCTGTCCTACACAAGACTATTTAAAACAGATATATTTGTGTCTGAACAATTAGGGAGACACTATTACTGTTTTTTTTTACGGCAAAAAATGCCAAAAGCACAATCATAGAGATTTTTTAGCATGGAATAGCACAACCACAGTTATAAATTACTGGTGTATACCAGACCTTTTTCAATATATATATTTGCGGCTTAACAATGAGCGACATACTCAAACTGTTTTTTTTTAGGTACAAATGGCCCAAAAGTGGATAATACACAGGTTTGAACCGTGGAACTGCAAAATCACACTTCTATTTCTCGGGCCTACACCAGACTATTTTAAACAGATATATTTGTGTCTGAACAATCAGGGAGACACTATTACTGTTTTTCTTTAAGGAAAAAATACCAAAAGCTGAATAATAGAGATTTTTTAACGTGGAATGGCAAAACCACAGTTATAATTTACTTTTGTATATCAGACTCTTTTAAACAGATATATTGGTGTCTGAACAATGAGGAGATACTATTACTTTTTTTCTTTATGGAAAAAATACCAAAAGCTGGATAATAGAGATTTTTTAACGTGGAACGTGAAAACCACAGTTATAATTTACTGGTGTATACCAGACTCTTTTAAACAGATATATTGGTGTCTGAACAATCAGGAGACACTATTACTGTTTTTCTTTACGGCTACAAATGGCAAAAGCAGGATAATACAGAGATTTTTTTACCATGGAACAGCACAACCAAAGTTATAATTTACTGGCGTATACCAGACTTTTTTCAATATATATATTTGCGGCTGAACAGTGAGCGACACACTCAAACTGTTTTTTTTAGGTAAAAATGGCCCAAAAGTGGATAATATAGAGGTTTGAACCATGGAACTGCAAAACCACACTTTTGTTTCTCTGTCCTACACCAGACTATTTTAAACAGATATATTTGTGTCTGAACTGTCACAGACACACTTTTTTTTTTTTATTTTGAAGGAGGGGAACACTAAAAGGTTAATAAGACGGGTATTTGTACGGTGTGAAGGAGGGAAAAAAAAAAGAGGATTAGATGAGAAAAAAAGGATTTTTCCTGGCCCCTAGGAACTGGAGCTGAGTCCAGAAATTTCAGCAACAGGAGCACACAGGACTGTAATGCAATGTTTTCTGCTTTAACCTTTGCATCTCCTATACAGCCTGCCTGCCTGCCTGCCTGACATTTGGGATGGATATTAGTCCTGAGAAGGACTGTTTGTTTGATTTGGCAGCCTTTACAGACCCTAAACTAACTATTTCGCAGTATAAATCTCTCCCTAGCTCAGCAGTGCTTTCCCTACACTGGCTAATCCAGAGCGACTGTGTCCAAGATGGCGGAGCCCGGTTTTAAATACTCGAGGTGACGCTGTGCAGCCAGCCAATCAATGTAATGCCCGCAACCAACATGGCTGCGGCATTACAGTGACTGGCTGGCAATCCCTGCATGATCATTGGCTCTGTAAAGGTGCCAAACATGCAGGGCGGAGACCCGAGCTCCCGCCCGAGTAACCTGGAAATGCTCGGTGCTCGCCGAACATCCCGAGGGGTGTGATGCTCGGGCGAGTACCGAGCAGCATATTCGCTCAACACTACTACTGTGACCTCCACGTCTCTTCCACGGGGCATTTATATTGTCTTTTTATTCCAGTGCGACCTCCACCACTCTTCCAAGGGGCAAGAAAACCGTCTTGTTAAGCTACTGTGACCTACACGTCTCTTCCACGCAGCATTGATACTGTCTTTTTATTCCACTGCGACCTCCTCCACTCTTGCAAGGGGCATTGATATTGTCTTTTTATTCCACTGGAACCTCCACCACTCTTCCAAGGGGCATTAAAACCATCTTGTTAAGCTACTGTGGACTCCACGTCTCTTCCACGGGGCATTGATATTGTCTTTTTATACCACTGTAACCTCCACCACTTTTCCAAGGGGCATTAAAACCATTTTGTTAAGCTACTGTGACCTCACTTCTCTTCTAAGGGGCATTAAAACCATCTTGTTAAGCGATTCTGAAATCCACAGCTCTTCCAGATTGCATTGAAACCGTCTTCTCAAGCTACTGTGACCTCCACGTCTCTTCCACGGGGCATTGATATTGTCCATTTTATCCACTGCAACTTCAACCACTCTTCCAAGGGGCAATAAAACCATCTTGTTAAGCTACTGTGACCTCCACATCTCTTCCACGGAGCATTGATATTGTATTTTAATTCCACTGCGACCTCCTCCACTCTTCCAGGGGGCATTAATATTGTCTTTTGATTCCACTGCGATCTCCACCACTCTTCCAAGGGGCATTAAAACCATCTTGTTAAACCACTTTGAACTACACAGCTCTTCCAAGGGGCATTAAAAGCGTCTTGTTAAGCTACTGTGACCTCCACGTCTCTTCCACGGGGCATTGATATTGTCTTTTTATTCCACTGCAACCTCCATCACTCTTTCAAGGGGCATTAAAACTGTCTTGATAAGCTACTGTAACCTCCACGTCTCTTCCACGGGACATTGATATTGTCTTTTTATTCCATTGCGACCTTCACCACTTTTCCAAGGGACATTGATATTATCTTTTTATTCCACTGCGACCTCCACCACTCTTCCAAAGGGCACTGATATTGTCTTTTTATTCCACTGCAACCTCCACCATTCTTTCAAGGGGCACTAAAACCATATTATTAAGCTACTGTGACCTCGACGTCTCTTCCACAGGGCATTGATATTGTCTTTTTATTTCACTGTAACCACCACATCTCTTCCACTGGGCATTAAAACCGTCTTGTTAAGCTAATTTGACCTACACGTCTCTTCCAAGGGGCATTAAAACCATCTTGTTAAACCACTCTGAACTCCACAGCTCTCCCACAGGGCAATAAAACCGTCTTGTTAAGCTACTGTGATCTCCACATCTTTTCCATGGGGCATTGATATTGTCTTTTTATTCTACTGTAACCTCCACCGCTCTTCCAAGGGGCATTAAAAGCCACTTGTTAAGCTACTTTGACCTCCATATCTCTTCCAAGGGGCATTAAAACCATCTTGTTAAAACACTCTGAACTCCACAGCTCTTCCAAGGGGCATTAAAACCGCCTTGTTAAGCTACTGTTATCTCCACGTCTCTTCCACGGGGTATTGATATTGTTTTTTATTCCACTGCAACCTCCACCACTCTTCCAAGGGGCATTGATATTGTCTTTTTTTTTCCACTGCGACCTCAACCACTCTTCCAAGGGGCATTGATATTGTCTTTTTATTCCACTGCGACCTCCACCACTCTTCCAATGGGCATTAAAACAATCTTGTTTAGCTACTGTGACCTCCACGTCTCTTCCACAGGGCATTGATATTGTCTTTTTATTCCACTCTAACCTCCAACACTGTTCCAAGGTGCATTAAAACCATCTTCTTAAACAACTCTGAACTCCACTGCTCTTCCAAGGGCATTGAAACCGTCTTGTTAACCTATTGGGACCTCCTCGTCTTTTCTACTGGGCATTGATATTGTCTTATTATTCCACTGCGACCTCCACCACTATTCCAAGGGGCATTAAAGCCTTCTTGCTAAGCTACTGTGACCTCCATGTCTCTTCCAAGGGGCATTGATATTTTCTTTTTATTCCACTGCGACCTCCAACACTCTTACAAGGGGCATTAATATTGTCTTTTTATTCCACTGCGACCTCCACCACTCTTCCAAGGGGCATCAAAACCGTCTGGTTTAGCTACTGTGTCCTCCATGTCTCTTTCACGGGGCATTGATATTGTCTGTTTGTTCAACTGTAACCTACACCACTCTTCCAAGGGGCATTAAAACCATCTTGTAAAGCTACTGTGACCTCCTCGTCTCTTCCAAGAGGCATTAAAACTGTCTTGTTAAACCACTCTGAACTCCACAGCTCTTCAAAGGGGCATTAAATCCATCTTGTTAAGCTACTGTGACCTCCACGTCTCTTTCGCGGGGCATTGAAATTGTCTTTTTGTTTCACTGCAACCTCCACTATTCTTACAAGGGGCATTAAAACTGTCTTCTTAAGCTTCTGGGACCTGCACGTCTCTTCAGCGGGGCATTGATATTGTCTTTATATTTCACTGCGACCTCCACCTCTCTTCCAAGGACATTGATATTGTCTATTTATTCCACTGCGGCCTCCACCACTCTTTCAAGGGGCATTAAAACCATCTTGTAAAGCTACAGTGACCTCCACGTCTCTTCCACGGGGCATTGATATTGTCTCTTTAATCCTCTGTAGACTCCACCACTATTCCAAGGGGCATTAAAACCATTTGGATAAGCTACAGTGACCTCCATGTTTCTTCTAAGGGGCATTAAAACCGTCTTGTTAAGCTACTGTGACCTCCATGTCTCTTCCACGGGGCATTGATATAGTTTTTTTATTCCACTGCGACTTCCACCACTCTTCCAAGGGGCATTAAACCATATTGTTAAGTAACTGTGGCCTCCTCGTCTCTTCCACGGGGCATTGATATTGTTCTTTTATTCCACTTCGACCTCCACCACTCTTGCAAGGGGCAATAAAGCCGTCTTTTTAAGCTACTGTGACCTTCACGTCTCTTCCACGGGTCATTGATATTGTCCTGTTATTCCACGGGAAACTCCACCACTCTTTCAAAGGGCATTAAAACTGTCTTGTTAAGCTACTGTGAGCTCCACGTCTCTTCCAAGGGGCATTAAAACCATCTTGTTAAGCTACTGTGATCTCCAAGTCTCTTCCACGGGGCATTGATATTGTCTTTTTGTTCCACTGCGACCTGCACTACTCTTCCAAAGTGCAATAAAACGTCTTGTTAGGCTACTGTGACCTCCACGTCTCTTCGATGGGGAAATTGATATTGTCTTTTTATTCCACTACGACCTCTACCACTCTACCACGGGGCATTAAAACAGTCTTGTTAAGCAACTGTGACCTCCACATCTCTTCAAGGGGCATTGTTATTGTCCTTTTATTCCACTGCGACCTCCACCACTATGCCAAGGGGCATATATATTGTTTTTTTATTCCACTGCGACCTCCACCACTCTTCCAAGTGGCAATAAGACCGTCTTGTTAAGCTACTGTGACGTCCTCATCTCTTTCACGGGCCATTGATATTGTCTTTTTATTCCACTGCGACCTCCACCACTATTCCAAGGGGTATTAAAACCGTGTTGTTAAGCTACTGTGACCTCCAAGTCTCTTCCAGGGGCATTGTTATTGTATTTTTATTCCACTGCGACCTCCCCCACTATGCCAAGCGGCACAGATATTGTTTTTTGATTCCACTGCGACCTCCACCACTCTTCCAAGTGGCATTACGACCGTCTTGTTAAGCTGCTGTGACCTCCACATCTCTTTCACGGGCCATTGATATTGTTTTTTTATTCCACTGCGACCTCCACCACTAATCCAAGGGGCATAAAAACTGTCTTGTTAACCTACTGTGACCTCCACGTCTTATCAACAGGGCATTGATGTTGTCTTTTTATTGCACTGCGACTTCCACCACTCTTCCAAGGGGCATTGATATTGTAATTTTATTCCACTGCAACCTCCACCACTCTTCCAAGGGGCATTGATATTGTCTTTTTATTCCATTGCAACCTGAACCACTCCTCCAAGGGGCACTAAAACCATCTTGTTAAGCTACTGTGACCTCCACGTCACTTCCACGGGGCATTAATATTGTCTTTTTATTCCACTGTAACCTCCACCACTCTTCGAAGGAGCATTAAAACCGTCTAACTAAGCTACCGTCACCTCCACGTCTCTTCTAAGGATCATTAAAACCATCTTGTTAAACCACTCTGAACTCCACAGCTCTTCCAATATGGCATTGATATTGTCTTTTTATTCCACAGCGACCTCCACCATTCTTCCAAGGGGCATTAAAACTATATTGTTAAGCTACTGTGACCTCCATGTCTCTTCCACGGGGCATTGATAGTCTTTTTATTCCACTGCGACCTCCACCACTCTTCCAAGGGGCATTAAAACTATATTGTTAAGCTACTGTGACCTCCACATCTATTCCACAGGTCATTGATATTGTCTTTTTATTCCTCTGTTACCTCCAACAGTCTTCCAAGTGGCATTAAAACCATATTGTTAAGCTACTGTGACCTCCACGTCTCTTCCAAGGGGCATTAAAACTGTCTTGTTAAGCTACTGTGACCTCCAATTGTCTTCCACGGGGCATTGATATGGTTCTTTTATTCCACTGCGACTTCCACCACTCTTCCAAGGGACATTAAACCGTTTTGTTAAGCTACTATGGCCTCCAGGTCTCTTCCACAGGGCATTGATATTGTCTTTTTATTCCACAGCGACCTTCACCTCTCTTCCAGGGGCAATAAAAACGTCTTGTTAAGCTAATGTGACCTCCAAGTGTCTTCCACAGGGCAATGATATTGTTTATTTATTCCACTGCGACCTTCACCACTCTTCCAAGGGGCATTGATATTGTCTTTTTATTCCACTGCGACCTCCAGCACTCTTCCAAATAGCATTAAAACCCTCTTGTTAAGCTACTGTAATTTCCATTTCTGTTCCACGGGGCATTGATATTGTCTTTTTATTCCACTGCGACCTCCATCACTCTTCCAAGGGGCATTAAAACTGTCTTGATAAGCTAATGTGACCTCCACGTCTCTTCCATGGGACATTGATATTGTCTTTTTATTCCACTGCGACCTCCACCACTTTTCCAAGGGACATTGATATTATCTTTTTATTCCACTGCGACCTCCACCACTCTTCCAAAGGGCACTGATATTGTCTTTTTATTCCACTGCAACCTCCACCATTCATTCAAGGGGCAGTAAAACCATATTATTAAGCTACTGAGACCTCGACGTCTCTTCCACAGGGCATTGATATTGTCTTTATATTCCACTGTAACCACCACCTCTCTTCCACTGGGCATTAAAACAGTCTTGTTAAGCTAATGTGACCTACACGTCTCTTCCAAGGGGCATTAAAACCATCTTGTTAAACCACTCTGAACTCCACAGCTCTCCCATGGGGCAATAAAACCGTCTTGTTAAACTACTGTTACCTCCACGTCTCTACCACGGGGCATTGATATTGTCTTTTTTTTCCACTGCGACCTCCATCACTCTTCCAAGGGCCATTAAAAACGTCTTGGTAAGCTACTGTGACCTCCAAATCTCTTCCACGGAGCATTGATATTGTCTTTTTATTCCACTGCGACCTCCACCACTCTTTCATGGGGCATTGATATTGTCTTTTTATTCCTCTGCGACCTCCACCACTCTTCCAAGGGGCATTAAAAATATGTTGTTAAGCTACTGTGATCTCCACATCTTTTCCATGGGGCATTGATATTGTCTTTTTATTCCACTGTAACCTCCACCACTCTTCCAAGGGGCATTAAAACCATCTTGTTAAGCTACTTTGACCTCCATGTCTCTTCCAAGGGTCATTAAAACCATCTTGTTAAAACACTCTGAACTCCACAGCTCTTACAAGGGGCAATAAAACCCTCTTGTTAAGCTACAGTGATCTCCACGTCTCTTCCACGGGGTATTGATATTGTTTTTTAACCCACTGCAACCTCCACCACTCTTCCAAGGGGCATTGATATTGTCTTTTTTTTTCCACTGCGACCTCAACCACTCTTCCATGGGGCATTGATATTGTCTTTTTATTCCACTGCGACCTCCACCACTGTTCCAAGGGGCATTAAAACCATTTTCTTAAACAACTCTAAACTGGACAGCTCTTCCAAGGGTATTGAAACCTTCTTGTTAACCTACTGGGACCTCCTAGTCTCTTCTACTGGGCATTGATATTGTCTTATTATTCCACTGCGACCTCCACCACTATTCCAAGGGGCATTAAAGCCTTCTTGCTAAGCTACTGTGACCTCCACGTCTCTTCCAAGCGGCATTGATATTTTCTTTTTATTCCACTGCGACCTCCACCACTCTTCCAAGGGGCATTGATATTGTCTTTTTATTCCACTGCGACCTCCACCACTCTTCCAAGGGGCATCAAAACAGTCTGGTTTAGCTCCTGTGTCCTCCATGTCTCTTTCACGGGGCATTGATATAGTCTGTTTATTCCACTGTAACCTACACCTCTCTTCCAAGGGGCATTAAAACCATCTTGTTAAGTACTGTGACCTCCACTTCTCTTCCAAGGGGCATTAAAACTGTCTTGTTAAACCACTCTGAATTCCACAGCTCTTCCAAGGGGCATTAAAACCATCTTGCAAAGCTACTGTGACCTCCACGTCTCTTCCTAGAGGCATGAAAACCGTCTTGTTAAACCACTCTGAACTCCACAGCTCTTCCAAGGGGCATTAAACCGTCTTGTTAAGCTTCTGTGACCTCTAAGTCTCTAAAACGGGTCACTGATATTGTCTTTTTATTCCACTGCGACCTCCACCACTCTTCCAAGGGGCATTAAATCCATCTTGCTAAGCTACTGTGACCTCAATGTCTCTTTCGCAGGGCATTGGTATTATCTTTTTGTGTCACTGCAACCTCCACTACTCTTACAAGGGGCATTAAAACTGTCTTGTTAAGCTTCTGGGACCTGCACGTCTCTTCTTTGGGGCATTGATATTGTCTTTTTATTCCACTGCGACCTCCACCTCTCTTCCAAGGGCATTGATATTGTCTTTTTATTCCACTGCAACCTCCACCACTCTTTCAAGGGGCATTAAAACCGTTTGGATAAGCTACAGTGACCTCCATGTTTCTTCTAAGGGGCATTAAAACCGTCTTGTTAAGCTACTGTGACCTCCATGTCTCTTCTTCCACGGGGCATTGATATAGTTTTTTTTTTCCACTGTGACTTCCACCACTCTTCCAATGGGCATTAAACCATCTTGTTAAGTTACTGTGGCCTCCTCGTCTCTTCCATGGGGCATTGATATTGTTCTTTTATTCCACTGCGACCTCCACCACTCTTCCACGGGGCAATAAAGCCGTCTTTTAAAGCCACCTTCACATTTCTTCCACGGGTTATTGATATTCTCCTGTTATTCCAAGGGAAACTCCACCCCTTTTACAAAGGGCATTAAAACTGTCCTGTTAAGCTACTGTGACCTCCACGTCTCTTCCAAGGGTCATGAAAACCGTCTCGTTAAACCACTCTGAACTCCACAGCTTTTCCAAGGGGCATTAAAACCATCTTGTTAAGCTACTGTGATCTCCAAGTCTCTTCCACGGAGCATTAATATTGTCTTTTTATTCCACTGCGAGCTGCACTACTCTTCCAAAGTGCAATAAAACATCTTGTTAGGCTACTGTGACCTCCACGTCTCTTCGACAGGGGAAATTTATATTGTCTTTTTATTCCACTACGACCTCCACCACTCTACCAAGGGGCATTAAAACCGTCTTGTTAAGCTACTGTGACCTCCACGTCTCTTCAAGGGGCATTGTTATTGTCCTTTTATTCCACTGCGAGTTCCACCACTATGCCAAGGGGCATATATATTGTTTTTTTATTCCACTGCGACCTCCACCACTCTTCCAAGTGTCATTAAGACCGTCTTGTTAAGCTACTGTGACCTCCACATCTCTTTCATGGGCCATTGATATTGTCTTTTTATTCCACTGCGACCTCCACCACTATTCCAAGGGGCATTAAAACCATCTTGTTAAGCTACTGTGACCTCCAAGTCTCTTCCAGGGGCATTGTTATTGTCTTTTTATTCCACTGCGACCTCCACCACTATGCCAAGGGGCAAAGATATTGTTTTTTGATTCCACTGCGACCTCCACCACTCTTCCAAGGGGCATTAAGACCGTCTTATTAAGCTACTGTGACCTCCACATCTCTTTCACGGGCCATTGATATTGTTTTTTTATTCCACTGCGACCTCCACCACTATTCCAAGGGGCATAAAAACTGTCTTGTTAAGCTACTCTGACCTCCACGTCTTATCCACAGGACATTGATATTGTCTTTTTATTGCACTGTGACCTACACCACTCTTCCAAGGGGCATTGATATTGTAATTTTATTCCACTGCGACCTCCACCACTCTTCCAAGGGGCATTGATATTGTCTTTTTATTCCACTGTGACCTGAACCACTCTTCCAAGGGGCACTAAAACCATCTTGTTAAGCTACTGTGATCTCCACGTCACTTCCACGGGGCATTAATATTGTCTTTTTATTCCACTCTAACCTCCACCACTCTTCGAAGGAGCATTAAAACCGTCTTATTAAGCTACCGTGACCTCCACATCTCTTCCAAGGGTCATTAAAACCATCTTGTTAAACCACTCTGAACTCCACAGCTCTTCCAATGGGCATTGATATTGTCTTTTTATTCCACTGTGACCTCCACCAGTCTTCCAAGTGGCATTAAAACCATATTGTTAAGCTACTGTGACCTCCACGTCACTTCCAAGGGGCATTAAAACTGTCTTGCTAAGCTACTGTGACCAATTGTCTTCCACGGCGCATTGATATGGCTTTTTTATTCCACTGTGACTTCCACCACTCTTCCAAGGGACATTAAACCATCTTGTTAACCTACTGTGGCCTCCAGGTCTCTTCCACAGGGCATTGATATTGTCTTTTTATTCCACAGCGACCTCCACCTCTCTTCCAGGGGCAATAAAAATGTCTTGTTAAGCTACTTTGACCTCCAAGTGTCTTCGAAGGGGCATTCATATTGTCGTTTTATTCCACTGCGACCTCCATCACTCTTCCAAGGCGCATTGATATTGTCTTTTTATTCCACTGTCATCTCCACCACTCTTCCAAGGGGCATTGATATTGTCTTTTTATTCCACTGCGACCTCCAGCACTCTTCCAAGGGGCATTAAAACCGTCTTGTTAAGATACTGTGATTTCCATTTCTGTTCCACGGAGCATTGATATTGTCTTTTTATTCCACCGCGACCTCCACCACACTTGCAAGGGACATTGACATTGTCTTTTTATTCCACTGCGACCTCCACCAATCTTCCAAGGGGCATTAAAACCATCTTCTTAAGCTACTGTGACCTCCACGTTTCTTCCTCGGGACATTGATATTGTCTTTTTATACCGCTGTAACCTCCAGCACTCTTCCAAGGGGCACTAAAACCGTCTTGTTAAGCTACTGTGACCTCCACGTCTCTTCAACGGGGCATTGATATTGTCTTTTTATTCCACTGTAACCTACACCACTCTTCCACGGGGCATTAAAACCGTCTTGTTAAGCTGCTGTGACCTCCACGTTTCTTCCAAGGAGCATTAAAGCCATCTTGTTAAAACACTCTGATCTCCACAGCTCTTCCAAGGGGCATTAAAGCCGTCTTTTTATGCTACTGTTACCTCCAAGTCTCTTTCACGGGGCATTGATATTGTCTTTTTATTCTACTGCGACCTCCACTACTCTTCCAAGGGCATTGATACTGTCTTTTTAATCCACTGTGACCTGCACCACTCTTCCAAGGGGCAGTAAACTGTCTAGTTGAGCTACTATGACCTCCACGTCTCTTCCAAGGGGCATTAAAACCGTCTTGTTAAACCACTCTGAACTCCACAGCTCTTCCAATAGGCATTAAAACCATCTTGTTAAGCTGCTGTTACCTCCAAGTCTCTTCCACGGAGCATTGATATTGTCTTTTTATTCTACTGCGACCTCCACCACTCTTCCAAGGGGCAGTAAACTGTCTAGTTGAGCTACTATGACCTCCACATCTCTTCCAAGGGGCATTAAAACCGTCTTGTTAAACCACTATGAACTCCAAAGCTCTTCCAAGGAGCATTAAAACTGTCTTGTAAAGCTACAGTGACCTCCACCTCTCTTCCACGGGGCATTGATATTGTATTTTTATTCCACTGTAACCTCCACCACTCTTCCAAGGGCCATTAAAAACGTCTTGTTAAGATGCTGTGACCTCCATGTCTCATCCAAGGGGAATTAAAACCGTCTTGTTAAACCACTCTGCACTAAACAGCTCTATCAAAGCGCATTAAAACAGTCTAGTTAAGCTACTGTGATCTCCACATCTCTTCCACGGGGCATTGATATTGCCTTTTTATTCCACTGTGACCTCCAACACTCTTCCAAGGAACATTAAAACTATCTTGCAAAGCTACTTTGACCTCCACTTCTTTTCCACGGGGCATTGATATTGTCTTTTTATTCCATTGCTACCAACACCACTCTTCCAAGGGGCATTTATATTGTCTTTTTATTCCACTGAGACCTCCACCACTCTTCCTAGGGGCATTAAAACCATGTTGTGAAGTTGATTTGACCTCCACGTCTCTTCCACGGGGCATTGATATTAGCTTTTTATCCCACTGTAACCTCCACCACTTTTCCAAGGGGCATTAAAACTGTCTTGTTAAGCTATTGTGACCTCCACATCTCTTCCAAGGGGCATTAAAACGGTCTTGTTAAACCACTCTGAAATCCATAGCTCTTCCAAAGGGCATTAAAACCGTCTTCTTAAGCTTCTGTGACCTCCACTTCGTTTCCACGTGGCATTGAAATTGTCTTTTTATTCCACTGCGACCTCCACCACTCTTCCAAGGGGCATTAAAAACGTCTTGTTAAGCTACTGTGACTTCCACATCTCTTCCACGGGGCATTGATATTGTCTTTTTATTCCACTGTGACCTCCACCACTCTTCTAAGGGGCATTATAACCATCTTGTCAAGCTACTCTGACCTTCACGTCTTTTCCAAGTGACAATTAAACCGTAATGTTAAACCACTGTGAACTGCAAAGCTCTTCCAAGGGGCATTAAAACCGTCTTGTTAAGCTACTTTGTCCTCTATATCTCATCGAAAGGACATTAAAACCGTCTTGTTAAACCACTCTGAACTCCACAGCTCTTCCAAGGGGCATTAAAACCGTCTTTTTAAGCTACTGTTACCTCCAAGTCTCTTTCACGGGGCATTGATATTATCTTTTTATTCTACTGTGACCTCCACCACTCTTCCAAGGGCATTAATACTGTCTTTTTAATCCACTGTGACCTGCACCACTATTCCAAGGGGCAGTAAACTGTCTAGTTGAGCTACTATGACCTCCACGTCTCTTCCAAGGAGCATTAAAACCGTCTTGTTAAACCACTATGAACTCCAAAGTTCTTCCAAGGAGCATTAAAACTGTCTTGTAAAGCTACAGTGACCTCCACCTCTCTTCCAAGGGGCATTGATATTGTATTTTTATTCCACTGCAACCTCCACCACTCTTCCAAGGGCCATTAAAAACGTCTTGTTAAGCTGCAGTGAACTCCATGTCTCATCCAAGGGGAATTAAAACCGTCTTGTTAAACCACTCTGCACTCCACAGCTCTAACAAGGGGCATTAAAACAGTCTAGTTAAGCTACTGTGACCTCCACTTCTCTTTCAAGGGGCATTGATATTGTCTTTTTATTCCACTGCGACCTTCACCACTCTTCCAAAGGGCATTAAAACCGTCTTTTTAAGCTACTGTGAACTCCACGTCTCTTCCATGGGGCATTGATATTTTCTTCTTATTCCACTGTAACCTTCACCACTCTTCCAAGGGGCATTAAAAACGTCTTGTTAAGCTACTGTGACCTACACTTCTCTTCCAAGGGGCATTAAAACCATCTTGATAAACTACTCTGAACTCCATAGCTCTTCCAAGGGGCATTAAAACCATCTTGTTAAGCTACTGTGACCTCCACGTCTCTTCCACTGGTCATTGATATTGTCTTTTTATTCCACTGCGAACTCCACCACTCTTCCAAGGGGCATTAAAACCGTCTTGTTAAGCTACTGTGACCTCCACGTATTTTCCATGGGGGATTGATAATGTCTTATTCCACTGCGACCTCCACCACTCTTCCAAGGGGCAATAAAACAAACTTGTTAAGCTACTGTGACCTCCACGTCTCTTCCACCTGCTATTGATATTGTCTGTTTTTTCCAAAGCGACCTCCACCACTCTCCCAAGGGTCACTAAAACCGTTTTGTTAAGCTACTGTGACCCCCACGTCTATTCCACCGGGCATTGAAATTGCCTTTTTATTCCACTGCGACCTCCACCAGTCTATCAAGGGGCATTGATATTGTCTTTTTATTCCACTGCGACCTCCACCACTCTTCGAAGGGGCATTAAAACCGTCTTGTTAAGCTACTGTAATCTCCAAGCCTCTTATATGGGGCATTGATATTGTATTTTTATTCCACTGTAACCTCCACCAATCTTCCAAGGGGCATTAAAACCGTTTTTTTAAGCCACTGTGACCTTAACGCCTCTTCCAAGGGGCATTAATCCCGTCTTGTTAAACCACTCTGAACTCCACAGCTCTTCCAAGGGGCATTAAAACCGTCTTCTTAAGCAACTGTGACCTCCACGTCTATTCCACGGGGAATTGATATCGTCTTTTTATTTCATTGTGATCTCCACCACTCTCCCAAGGGGCATTAAAACCGTCTAGTAAAGCTGCTGTGACCTCCACGTCTCTTCCACGGGGCATTGATATTGTCTTTTTATTCCACTGCGACCTCCACCACTCTTCCAAGGGACATTGATGTAGTCTATTTATTCCACTGTAACCTCCACCACTCTTCTAAGGGGCATGAAAACCGTCTTGTTAAGCAACTGCGACCTCCACCACTCTTCTAAGGGGCATTGATATTTTCTTTTTATTCCACTGTAACCTACACCACTCTTCTAAGGGGCATGAAAACCGGCTTCATAAGCTACTGTGACCTCCACATCTCTTTCACGAGGCATTAAAACCATCTTGTTAAACCACTCTGAACTCCACAGCTCTTCCAAGGGGCATTAAAACCGTCTTGTTAACCTACTGTGACCTCCACCTCTCTTTCAAGGGGCATTAAAACCGTCTTGTTAAGCAACTGCGACCTCCACCACTCTACCACGGGGCATTGATATTGTTTTTTTATTCCACTGCGACCTCCAGCACTCTTCCAAGGGGCATTAAAACCATCTTATTAAGCTACTGTGACCTCCACGTATATTCCACGGAGCATTGATATTGTCTATTTTTTCCACTGCGACCTCCACCACTCTTCCAAGGGGCACTAAAACCGTCTTGTTAAGCTACTGTGATCCCCACGTCACTTCCACAGGGCATTGATATTGTCTTTTTATTCCACTGTAACCTCCACCACTCTTCCAAAGGGGATTAAAACTGTCTTTTTGAGCTACTGTGACCACCACGTCTCTTCCACGGGACATTGATGTTGCCTTTTTATTCCACTGCGACCTCCACCAGTCTTCCAAGGGGCATTGATATTGTCTTTTTATTCCACTGCGACCTCCACCACTCTTCCAAGGGGCATTAAAACCGTCTTGTTTAGCTACTGTGACCTCCACGTCTCTTCCACGGGGCACTGATATTGTCTTTTTATTCCACTGTAATCTCCACCACTCTTCCAAGGGTCATTAAAACCGTCTTGTAAAGCTACTGTGACCTTCACGTCTTCTCCCCGGGGCATTGATATTGTCTTTTTATTCCACTGCGTCCTCCACCACTCTTCCATGGGGCATTGATATTGTCTTTATATTCCACTGCGACCTCCACCACTCTTCCACGGGGCATTGGTATTGTCTTTTTATTCCACAGCTACCTCCAACACTCTTCCAAGGGGCATTAAAACCGACTTGTTAAGCTACTTTGACCTCCACGTATCTTCAACGGGGAAATTATATCATCTCTTTATTCCACTGCGACCTCCACCACTCTTCCAATGTTCATTGATATTGTCTTTTTATTCCACTCCGACCTTCACCACTCTTTCAATGGGCATTAAAACCGTCTTGTTAAGCTACTGTGACCTCCACTTGTCTCCCACGGGGCATTGATACGGTCCTTTTCTTCCACTGCAACCTTCATCACTCTTCCAAGGGGCATTAATATTGTCTTTTTATTCCACTGCGACCTCCACCACTCTTCCAAGGGGCACTAAAACCGTCTTGTTAAGCTACTGTGATCCCCACATCACTTGCAAAGGGTATTGATATTGTCTTTTTATTCCACTGTAACCTCCACCACTCTTCGAAAGGGGATTAAAACTGTCTTGTAGAGCTACTGTGACCAACACGTCTCTTCCACGGGACATTGATGTAGCCTTCTTTTTCCACTGCGACCTCCACCAGTCTTCCAAGGGGCATTGATATTGTCTTTTTATTCCACTGCGACCTCCACCACTCTTCCAAGGGGCATTAAAACCGTCTTGTTTAGCTACTGTGACCTCCACGTCTCTTCCACGGGGCATTGGTATTTTCTTTTTATTCCACTGTAACCTACACCACTCTTCTAAGGGGCATGAAAACCGGCTTCATAAGCTACTGTGACCTCCACATCTCTTCCACGAGGCATTAAAACCATCTTGTTAAACCACTCTGAACTCCACAGCTCTTCCAAGGGGCATTAAAACCGTCTTGTTAACCTACTGTGACCTCCACCTCTCTTTCAAGGGGCATTAAAACCGTCTTGTTAAGCAACTGTGACCTCCACCACTCTACCACGGGGCATTGATATTGTTTTTTTATTCCACTGCGACCTCCAGCACTCTTTCAAGGGGCATTAAAACCATCTTGTTAAGCTACTGTGACCTCCACGTATATTCCACGGAGCATTGATATTGTCTATTTTTTCCACTGCGACCTCCACCACTCTTCCAAGGGGCACTAAAACCATCTTGTTAAGCTACTGTGATCCCCACGTCACTTCCACAGGGCATTGATATTGTCTTTTTATTCCACTGTAACCTCCACCACTCTTCTAAAGGGGATTAAAACTGTCTTTTTGAGCTACTGTGACCACCATGTCTCTTCCACGGGACATTGATGTTGCCTTTTTATTCCACTGCGACCTCCACCAGTCTTCCAAGGGGCATTGATATTGTCTTTTTATTCCACTGCGACCTCCACCACTCTTCCAAGGGGCATTAAAACCGTCTTGTTTAGCTACTGTGACCTCCACGTCTCTTCCACGGGGCACTGATATTGTCTTTTTATTCCACTGTAACCTCCACCAATCTTCCAAGGGTCATTAAAGCCGTTTTGTTAAGCCAATGTGACCTTCACGCCTCTTCCAAGGGGCATTAATCCCGTCTTGTTAAACCACTCTGAACTCCACAGCTTTTCCAAGGGGCATTAAAACCGTCTTGTGCAGCTACTATGACCTCCATTCCTTTTCCACGGGGCATTTTTATTGTCTTTTTATTCCACTGCGACCTCCACCAGTCTTCCAAGTGGCATTGATATTGTCTTTTTATTCCACTGCGACCTCCACCACTCTTCCAAGGGGCATTAAAACTGTCTTTTTAAGCTAATTTGACCTCCACGTCTCTTCCACGTGCATTTGAACAGTCTTGTTAAACCACTCTGTACTCCACAGCTCTTCCAAAGGGCATTAAAACAGTCTTGTTAAGCTACTGTGACCCCCACGTCTCTTCCAAGGGGCAATAAAACCATTTTATTAAACCACTCTTCATTCCACAGCTCTTCCAAGGGGCATTAAAACCGTCTTGTTAAGCTCCTGAGACCTCCACATCTCTTCCACGGGGCATTGATAATGTCTTATTATGCCACTGCGACCTCAACCACTCTTACAAGGGGAAATAAGAGTCTTGTTAAGCTATTGTGACCACCACGTCTCTTCCACGGGTCATTGATATTGTCTTTTTATTCCACTGCGAACTCCACTATTCTTCCAAGGGGCATTGATATTGTCATTTTATTCCTCTGCGACCTCCACCACTCTTCCAAGGGGCATTAAAAACGTCTTGTTTAGCTAATGTGAATTCCAAGTCTCTACCACGGGGCATTGATATTTTCTTTTTATTCCACTGTAACCTCCACCACTTTTTCAAGGTTCATTAAAACTGTCTTGTTAAGCTACTGTGACCTCCACTTCTCATCCAGGGGGCATTAAGACCGTCTTGTTAAACCACTTTGCACTCCACACCTCTTCCAAGGGGCATTGAAGCAGTCTTGTTAAGCTACTGTGACCTTCACATATCATCCAAGGGCCATCAAAACAGACTTGTTAGACTACTCTGAACTCCACACCTCTTCCAAGGGGCATTAAATCCCTCTTGTTAAGCTTCTGTGAACTCCACGTTTCTTCCAAGGGGCATTAATATTGTCTTTTTATTGCACTGCGACCTCCACCACTCTTCCAAGGGGCATTAAAACCATCTTATTAAGCTACTGTGACCTCCACGTCTCTATCACGGGGCATTGATATTGTCTTTTTATTCCCTTGTAACCTCCACCACTCAACCAAGGGGCATTAAAACCGTCTTGTTAAGCTACTGTGACCTCGACGTCTCTCCCAAGGGGCATTGATAATGTCTTTTTATTCCACTGCGACCTCCACCACTCATCCATGGGGCATTAGAAGTGTCTTGTTAAGCTACTGTGACCTCCACGTCTCTTCCACGGGGCATTGATATTGTCTTTTTTATATCACAGCAACCTCCACCACTCTTCCAAGGGTCATTAAAACCGTCTTGTAAAGCTACTGTGACCTTCACATCTTCTCCCCGGGGCATTGATATTGTCTTTTTATTCCACTGCGTCCTCCACCACTCTTCCATGGGGCATTGATATTGTCTTTATATTCCACTGCGACCTCCACCACTCTTCCACGGGGCATTGGTATTGTCTTTTTATTCCACAGCTACCTCCAACACTCTTCCAAGGGGCATTAAAACCGACTTGTTAAGCTACTTTGACCTCCACGTATCTTCAACGGGGAAATTATATCATCTCTTTATTCCACTGCGACCTCCACCACTCTTCCAATGTTCATTGATATTGTCTTTTTATTCCACTCCGACCTCCACCACTCTTTCAATGGGCATTAAAACCGTCTTGTTAAGCTACTGTGACCTCCACTTCTCTCCCACGGGGCATTGATACGGTCCTTTTCTTCCACTGCGACCTTCATCACTCTTCGAAGGGGCATTAATATTGTCTTTTTATTCCACTGCGACCTCCACCACTCTTCCAAGGGGCACTAAAACCGTCTTGTTAAGCTACTGTGATCCCCACATCACTTGCAAAGGGTATTGATATTGTCTTTTTATTCCACTGTAACCTCCACCACTCTTCCAAAGGGGATTAAAACTGTCTTGTTGAGCTACTGTGACCAACACGTCTCTTCCACGGGACATTGATGTTGCCTTTTTTTTCCACTGCGACCTCCACCAGTCTTCCAAGGGGCATTGATATTGTATTTTTATTCCACTGCGACCTCCACCACTCTTCCAAGGGGCATTAAAACCGTCTTGTTTAGCTACTGTGACCTCCACGTCTCTTCCACGGGGCACTGATATTGTCTTTTTATTCCACTGTAACCTCCACCAATCTTCCAAGGGTCATTAAACCGTTTTGTTAAGCCACTGTGACCTTCACGCCTCTTCCAAGGGGCATTATTCCCGTCTTGTTAAACGACTCTGAACTCCACAGCTTTTCCAAGGGGCATTAAAACCGTCTTGTGCAGCTACTATGACCTCCATTCCTTTTCCACGGGGCATTTTTATTGTCTTTTTATTCCACTGCGACCTCCACCAGTCTTCCAAGGGGCATTGATATTGTCTTTTTATTCCACTGCGACCTCCACCACTCTTCCAAGGGGCATTAAAACTGTCTTGTTAAGCTAATTTGACCTCCACGTCTCTTCCACGTGCATTTGAACCGTCTTGTTAAACCACTCTGTACTCCACAGCTCTTCCAAAGGGCATTAAAACAGTCTTGTTAAACTACTGTGACCCCCACGTCTCTTCCAAGGGGCAATAAAACCGCTTTATTAAACCACTCTTCACTCCACAGCTCTTCCAAGGGGCATTAAAACCGTCTTGTTAAGCTCCTGAGACCTCCACATCTCTTCCACGGGGCATTGATAATGTCTTATTATGCCACTGCGACCTCCACCACTCTTCCAAGGGGAAATAAAAGAGTCTTGTTAAGCTACTGTGACCACCACGTCTCTTCCACGGGTCATTGATATTGTCTTTTTATTCCACTGCGAACTCCACTATTCTTCCAAGGGGCATTGATATTGTTTTTTTATTCCTCTGCGACCTCCACCACTCTTCCAAGGGGCATTAAAAACGTCTTGTTAAGCTAATGTGAATTCCAAGTCTCTACCATGGGGCATTGATATTGTCTTTTTATTCCACTGTAACCTCCACCACTTTTTCAAGGTTCATTAAAACCGTCTTGTTAAGCTACTGTGACCTCCACTTCTCATCCAGGGGGCATTAAAACCGTCTTGTTAAACCACTTTTCACTCCACACCTCTTCCAAGGGGCATTGAAGCAGTCTTGTTAAGCTACAGTGACCTTCACATCTCATTCAAGGGCCATCAAAACAGACTTGTTAGACTATTCTGAACTCCACACCTCTTCCAAGGGGCATTAAATCCCTCTTGTTAAGCTTCTGTGAACTCCACGTTTCTTCCAAGGGGCATTGATACTGTCCTTTTATTCCACTGCGACCTCTATCACTCTTCCAAGGAGCATTAATATTGTCTTTTTATTGCACTGCGACCTCCACCACTCAACCAAGGGGCATTAAAACCGTCTTGTTAAGCTACTGTGACCTCGACGTCTCTTCCAAGGGGCATTAAAACCATCTTATTAAACCACTCTGAACTCCATCACTCTTCCAAGGTTCATTAAAACCATTCTGTAAAGCTACTATGACCTCCATGTCTCTTCCAGGGGGCATTGATATTGCTTTTTTATTCCACTGCGACCTCCATCACTCTTCCAAGGGGCATTGATATTGTATTGTTATTGCACTGCGACCTCCACCACTTTTCCAAGGAGCATTAAAACCATCTTATTAAGCTACTGTTACCTCCAAGTCTCTTCCAAGGGACATTGATATTGTCTTTTTATTCCACTGCGACCTCCAACACTCTTCCAAGGGGCACTGATATTGCCTTTTTATTCCACTGCGTCCTCTACCACGCTTCCAAGAGGCATTAAAACCGGCTTGTTAAGCTACTTTGACCTCCATGTCTCTTCCACGGTGCATTGATATTGTCTTTTTATTCCACTGTAACATCCACCACTCTTCCAAGGGGCATTAAAACCGTCTTGTTAAGCTATTGTGAACTCATCTCTTCCAAGGGGCATTAAAACCATCTTGTTAAACCACTCTGAACTCCACAGCTCTTCCAAGGGGCATTAAAACCATCTTGTGCAGCTACTATGACCTCCACGCCTTTTCCACGGGGCATTTATATTGTCTTTTTATTCCACTGATACCTCCACCACTCTTTCAAGGGGCATTGATATTGTCTTCTTATTCCACTGCGACGTCCACCACTCTTCCAAGGGGCAGTAAAACCGTCTTGTTGAGCTACAGTGACAACCACGTCTCTACGACGGGGCATTGATATTGTCTTTTAATTCCACTGTGACCTCCACCACTCTTCCAAGGGGAATTAAAACCATCTTGTTAAGCAGCTGTGACCTACAAGTTTCTTCCAAGAGGCAATGATATTTTCTTTTTATTCCACTGCGACCTCCAGCACTCTTCTAAGGGGCAATAAAACCTTCTTGTTAAGCTACGGTGACCTACACTTCTCTTCCAAGGCACATTAAAACCATCTTGATAATGCACTCTGAACTCCACAGATCTTCCAAGGGGCATTAAAACCATCAATTTAAGATACTGTGACCTCCACATCTCTTCCACGGGGCATTGATATTGTCTTTTTATTCCACTGTGACCTCCAACACTCTTCCATGGGGCATTAAAATCGTCTTTTTAAGATACTGTGACCTCCACGTCTCTTCCACGGGGCATTGATATTGTTTTTTTATTCCACTGCGACCTCCACCACTCTTCCAAGTCGCATTAAAACCATCTTGTTAAGCTACTGTCACCTACAAATCTCTTCCAAGGACATTAAAACCATCTTATTAAACCACTCTGAAATCCACAGCTCTTCCAAGGGGCATTAAAAGCATCTTGTTAATCTACTGTGACCTCCACTTCTCTCCCACAGGGCATTGATACTGTCCTTTTCTTCCACTGCGACCTTCATCACTCTTCCAAGGGGCATTAATATTGTCTTTTTATTCCACTGCGACCTCCACCATTCTTCCAAGGGGCATTAAAGCCATCTTCTTAAGCTACTGTGACCACCATGTCTCTTCCACGGGGCATTGATATTGTCTTTTTATTCCACTGTAACCTCCACCACTCTTCCAAGGTACATTAAAACCGTCTTGTAAGCTACTGTGACCTCGACGTCTCTTCAAAGGGGCATTGATATTGTATTTTTATTCCACATAACCTCCACCACTCATCCAAGGGTCATTAAAACCGTCTTGTTAAGCTACTGTGACCTCCACGTCTCTTCCAAGGTGCATGAATACCATCTTGTTAAAGCACTCTGAACTCCACAGCTATTTCAAAGGGCATTAAAACCGTCTATTTAAACTACAGTGACCTCCACGTCTCTTCCATGGGGCATTGATACTTTCCTTTTATTCCACACCTACCTCCAACACTCTTCCAAGGGGCATTAAAACCGACTTGTTAAGCTATTGTGACCTCCACGTCTCTTCCACGGGGTATTGATATTGTCAGTTTATGCCACTGCGACCTCCACCACTCTTCCAAGGGGCATTAAAACCATCTTGTTAAGCTACTGTGACCTCCACGTCTCTTCAACGTGGAATTGATATCATCTTTTTATTCCACTGCGACCTCCACCACTCTTCCAATGTTCATTGATATTGTCTTTTTATTCCACTCTGACCTCCACCACTCATCCAACGGGCATTAAAACCGTCTTGTTAAGCTACTGTGACCTCCACGTATCTTCCAACGGGCATTAAAACCGTCTTGCTAAGCTACTGTGATCTCCACGTCTCTCCCACGGGGCATTGATACTGTCCTTTTCTTCCACTGCGACCTTCATCACTCTTCCAAGGGGCACCAATATTGTCTTTTTATTCCACTGCGACCTCCACCACTCTTCCTAGGGGCATTAAAGCCATCTTGTTAAGCTACTGTGACGTCCATGTCTCTTCCACGGGGCATTGATATTGTCTTTTTATTCCACTGTAACCTCCACCACTCTTCCAAGGGACATTAAAACCGTCTTGTAAGCTACTGTGACCTCGACGTCTCTTCAAAGGGGCATTGATATTGTATTTTTATTCCACAAAACCTCCACCACTCATCCAAGGGGCATTAAAATCATCTTTTTAAGCTACTGTGACCTCCACGTCTCTTCCAAGGTGCATAAAAACCATCTTGTTAAACCACTCTGAACTCCACAGCTATTCCAAAGGGCATTAAAACCGTCTATTTAAGTTACTGTGACCTCCACATCTCTTCCACGGGGCTTTGATAGTCTTTTTATTCCACAGCGACCTCCACCACTCTTCCAAGGGGCATTAAAACCATCTTGTTAAGCTGCTGTGACCTTCACGTCTCTTCCACGGGGCATTGATATTGTGATATTGTCTTTTTATTCCACTGTAACCTCCACCACTCATCCAAGGGGCAATAAAACCGTCTTCTTCAGCTACTGTGAGCTCGACGTCTCTTCCAAGGGGCATAAAAACTGTCTTTTTAAACCACTCTGAACTCCACCACTCTTCCAAGGTGCATTAAAACCATCTTGTTTACCTACTATGACCTCCATGTCTCTTCCACGGGGCATTAATATTGAGTTTTTATTCCACTGTATCCACCACCCCTCTTCCAAGGGGCATTGATATCATCTTTTTATTCCACTGCGACCTCCACCACTCCTCCAAGGGGTCATTGATATTGTCTTTTTATGCCACTGTGACCTCCACCACTCTTCCAATGGGCATTGATATTGTCTTTTTATTCCACTGCGACCTCCACCACTCTGCCTAGGGGCATTAAAACCATCTTGTTAAGCTACTATGACCTCCACGTCTCTTCCTCGGGACATTGATATTGTCTATTTATTCCACTGCGACCTCCACAACTCTTCCAAGCAGTGTTGATATTGTCTTTTTATTCCAATGCGACCTCCACCACTCTTCCAAGAGGCATTAAAACCATCTTGTTAAGCTACTGTGACCTCCACGTCTCTTCCAAGGGGCATTAAAACCATCTTGTTATACCAATAGGAACTCCACAGCTCTTCCAAGCCGCAATAAAACCAATTATTTAAGCTGCTGTGACCTCCCCGTCTCTTCCACGGAGCTTCAATATTGTCTTTTCATTCCACAGCGACCACCACCGCTATTCTAAGGGGCATTAAAACCGTCTTGTTAAGCTACTGTGACCTCCACGAGTCTTCCACAGGGCATTGATATTGTCTTTTTATTGCACTGTAACCACCACCCCTCTTCCACGGGGCATTGATATTGTCTTTTTATTCCACTGCGACCTCCACCACTCATCCAAGGGGCATTAAAACCGTATTGTTAAGCTGCTGAGAACTCCACGTCTCTTCCAAGGGGCATTAAAACCATCTTGTTTAACCACTCTGAACTCCACAGCTATTCCAAGGGGCATTAAAACCGTCTATTTAAGCTACTGTGACCTCAACGTCTCTTCCTCGGGGCATTGATAATGTCTTTTTATTCCACAGCGACCTCCACCAATTTTCCAAGGGGCATTAAAACCATCTTGTTAAGCTACAGTGACCTCCACTTCTCTTCCACAGGGCATTGATACTGTCCGTATATTACACTGTGACCTCCACGTTTCATGCGCGGGACATTGATATTGTCTTTTTATTCCACTGCGACCTCCACCACTTTTCCAAGGGGCATTGATATTGTCTTTTTATTCCACTGCGACCTCCACCACTTTTCCAAGGGGCATTGATATTGTCTTTTTATTCCACTGAGACCTCCACCACTCTTCCAAGGGGCATTAAAACTGCCTTGTTAAGCTACTGTGACCTCCACGTCTCTTCCAAGGGTCATTGATATTGTCTATTTATTCCACTGTAGCCTCCACCACTCTTTCAAGGGGTATTAAAACCTCCTTGTTAATCTACTGGGACCTCGACGTCTCTTCCAAGGGGCATTGATATTGTCTTTTTATTCCACTATAACCTCCACCACTCATCCAAGGGGCATTAAAACCGTCTTTTTACGCTGCTGTGACCTCCATGTCTCTTCCAAGGGGCATTAAAACAATCTTGTTAAACCAATCTGAAATCCACAGCTATTCCAAGGGGCATTAAAACCGTCTATTTAAACTACTGTGACCTCCACGTCTCTTCCACGGGGCTTTGATTTTCTCTTTTTATTCCACTAAAACCTCCACTACTCATCCAAGGGGCATTAAAACCGTCTTGTTAAGCTACTGTTAACTCCATGTCTCTTCCACGGGGCATTAATACTGTCCTTTTATTCAACTGCAACCTCCATCACTCTTCCAAGGGGCATTAATATTGTCCTTTTATTCCACTGCGACCTCCACCACTCTTCCAATGGGAATTGATATTGTCTTTTTATTCCACTGTGACCTCCACCACTCTTCCAAAGGGCATTAAAACCGTCTTGGTAAGGTACAGTTGCGTCAACGTCTCTTCCATGGGGCATTGATAATGTCTTTATATTCACTGTAACCTCCAACACTCTTCCAAGGGGCATTAAAACCATCTTGTTAAGCTACTGTGACTTCCACGTCTCTTCCAAGAGGCATTAAAACCATCTTGTTAAGCCACTATGAAATCCACATCTCTACCAAGGAACAATAAAACCATTTATTTAAGCTACTGTGACCTCCATGTCTCTTCCACGGGGTTTTGTTATTATCTTTTTATTCCACAGCGACCTCCACCACTCTTCCAAGGGTCATTAAAACCATCTTGTCAAGCTACTGTGACCTCCACGTCTCTTCCACGGGACATTGATATTGTATTTTTATTCCACTGCGACCTCCACCACTCATCCAAGGGGCATTAAAACTGTCTTGTTAAGCTACTGTGACCTCCATGTCTCTTCCACGGGGCATTGATATTGTCTTTTTATTACACTGTAACCTCCACCACTCTTCCAAGGGACATTAAAACCGTCTTATAAGCTACTTTGACCTCGATGTCTCTTCGTAGGGGCATTGATATTGTCTTTTTATTCCACTGTAACCTCCACCACTCATCCAAGGGGCATTAAAACCGTCTTGTTAAGCTACTGTGACCTCCAATTCTCTTCCAAGGTGCATAAAAACCATCTTGTTAAACCTCTCTGAGCTCCACAGCTATTCAAAGGGGCATTCAAACTGTCTATTTAAGCTACTGTGACCTCCACGTCTTTCCCACAGTGCTTTGAAATTGTCTTTTTATTCCACAGCGACCTCCACCACTCTTCCAAGGGGCATTAAAACCATCTTGTTAAGCTACTGTGACCTCCACGTTTCTTCCACGGGGCTTTGATACTGCCCTTTTATTCAACTGCGACCTCTATCACTCTTCCAAGGGGCATTCATATTTTCTTTTTATTCCACTGCGACCTCCACCACTCTTCCAAGGGGCATTAAAACCATCTTGTTAAGCTACTGTGACCTGCACATCTCTTACATGGGACATTGATATTGTCTTTTTATTCCACTGCGACCTCCACCACTCTTACAAGGGGTCATTGATATTGCTTTTTATTCCACTGCGACCTCCAATACTCTTCCAAGGGGCATTGATATTGTTTTTTCATTCCACTGCGACCTCCCCCACTCTGCCTAGGGGCATTAAAACCATCTTTTAAAGCTACTGTGACCTCCACGTCTCTTCCAAGGAGCATTGATATTGTCTTTATTCCATTGCGACCTCCATCACTCTTCCAAGGGGCATTAATATTGTCTTTTTATTCCACTGCGACCTCAACCACTCTTCTAAGGGGCATTAAAACCATCTTGTTAAGCTACTGTGACCTGCACATCTCTTACATGGGACATTGATATTGTCTTTTTATTCCATTGCGACCTCCACCCTCTTACAAGGGGCATTGATATGGTCCTTTTATTCCACTGCGACCTCCATCACTCTTTCAAGGGGCAATAATATTGTATTTTTATTCCACTGCGACCTCCAACACTCATCCAATGGGCATTAAAACTGTCTTGTTCAGCTACTATGACCTCCACGTCTCTTCCACGGGGCATTGATATTGTCTTTTTATTCCATTGTAACCACCACCCCTCTTCCAAGGGTATTGACATTGTCTTTTTATTCCACTGCGACATCCACCACTCATCCAAGGGGCATTAAAACTGTCTTGTTAAGCTACTATGACTTCCACTTCTCTTCCAAGGTGCATAAAAACCATCTTGTTAAACTACTCTGATCTCCACAGCTATTCCAAGGGGCATTAAAACCATCTATTTAAGCTACTGTGACCTCCACGTCTCTTACTCGGAGCTTTAATATTGTCTTTTTATTCCACAGTGACCTCCACCAATCATCCAAGGGGCATTAAACCGTCTTGTTAAGCTACTGTGGCCTCCACGTCTCTTCCTTTGGGCATTGATACTGTCTTTTTATTCCACAGCTACCTCCAACACTCTTCCAAGGGGCATTAAAACCGACTTGTTAAGCTACTGTGACCTCCACGTCTCTTCCACGGGGTATTGATATTGTCAGTTTATGCCACTGCGACCTCCACCTCTCTTCCAAGGGGCATTAAAACCATCTTGTTAAGCTACTGTTACCTCTAAGTCTATTCAACGGGGAATTGATATCGTCTTTTTATTCCACTGCGACCTCCACCACTCTTCCAATGTTCATTGATATTGTCTTTTTATTCCACTCTGACCTCCACCACTCTTCCAACGGACATTAAAACCGTCTTGTTAAGCTACTGTGACCTCCACGTATCTTCCAACGGACATTAAAACCGTCTTGTTAAGCTACTGTGACCTCCACGTATCTTCCAACGGGCATTAAAACCGTCTTGTTAAGCTACTGTGACCTCCACGTCTCTCCCACGAGGCATTGATACTGTCCTTTATTTCCACTACGACCTTCACCACTCTTCCAAGGGGGATTAATATTGTCTTTTTATTCCACTGCAACCTCAACCACTTTTCCAAGGGGCATTAAAGCCATCTTGTTAAGCTACTGTGACCTCCATGTCTCTTCCACGGGGCATTGATATTGTCTTTTTATTCCACTGTAACCTCCACCACTCTTCCAAGGGACATTAAAACCGTCTTGTAAGCTACTGTGACCTCGACGTCTCTTCAAAGGGGCATTGATATTTTATTTTTATTCCACATAACCTCCACCACTCATCCAAGGGACATTAAAACCATCTTGTTAAGCTACTGTGACCTCCACATCTCTTCGAAGGTGCATAAAAACCATCTTGTTAAACCACTCTGAACTCCACAGCTATTCCAAAGGGCATTAAAACGATCTATTTAAGCTACTGTGACCTCCACGTCTCTTCCACGGGGCTTTGATAGTCTTTTTATTCCACAGTGACCTCCACCACTCTTCCAAGAGGAATTAAAACCATCTTGTTAAGCTGCTGTGACCTTCACGTCTCTTCCACGGGGCATTGGTATCATCTTTTTATTCCACTGCGACCTCCACCACTCTTCCAAGGGGTCATTGATATTGTCTTTTTATTCCACTGTGAACTCCACCACTCTTCCAAGGGGCATTAATATTGTCTTTTTATTCTACTGCGACCTCCACCACTCTGCCTAGGGGCATTAAAACCATATTGTTAAGCTACTATGACCTCCACGTCTCTTCTTTGGGACATTGATATTGTCTTTTTATTCCACTGCGACCTCCACAACTCTTCCAAGCGGTGTTGATATTGTCTTTTTATTCCAATGCGACCTCCATCACTCTTCCAAGGGGCATTAAAACCATCTTGCTAAGCTACTGTGACCTCCACGTCTCCTCCAAGGGACATTAAAACCATCTTGTTAGGCTGCTGTGACCTTCACGTCTCTTCCACGGGGCATTGATACTGTTCTATTATTCAACCAAGGGGCATTAATATTGTGTTTTTATTCCACTATGACCTCCACCACTCCTCCAAGTGGTATTAAAACCGTCTTATTAAGCTACTGTGACCTCCACGTCACTTCCACGGGACATTGATATTATCTTTTTATTCCACTGCGACCTCCACCACTCTTCAAAGGGACATTAAAACGGTCTTGTTAAGCTATTGTGACCTCCATATCTCTTCCACGGGGAATTGATATTGTCTTTTTATTCCACTGTAACCTCCACCACTCATCCAAGGGGCAATAAAACCGTCTTCTTCAGCTACTGTGAGCTCGACGTCTCTTCCAAGGGGCACAAAAACCGTCTTATTAAACCACTCTGAACTCCACCACTCTTCCAAGGTGCATTAAAACCATCTTGTTCACCTACTATGACCTCCATGTCTCTTCCACGGGGCATTGATATTGAGTTTTTATTAAACTGAATCCACCACCCCTCTTCCAAGGGGCATTGATATCATCTTTTTATTCCACTGCGACCTCCACCACTCTTCCAAGGGGTCATTGATATTGTCTTTTTATTCCACTGTGACCTCCACCACTCTTCCAAGGGGCAGTGACATTGTCTTTTTATTCCACTGCGACCTCCACCACTCTGCCTAGGGGCATTAAAACCATCTTGTTAAGATACTATGACCTCCACATCTCTTCCTTGGGACATTGATATTGTCTTTTTATTCCACTGCGACCTCCACAACTCTTCCAAGCGGTGTTGATATTGTCTTTTTATTCCAATGCGACCTCCACCACTCTTCCAAGGGGCATTAAAACCATCTTGTTAAGCTACTGTGACCTACATGTCTCTTCCAAGGGGCATTAAAACCATCTTGTTAAGCTGCTGTGACCTTCACGTCTCTTCCACGGGGCATTGATACTATCCTATTATTCAACTGCGATCTCTCTCACTCTTCCAAGGGGCATTAGTATTGTGTTTTTCTACCACTTTGAACTCCACCACTCTTCCAAGGTGCATTAAAACCATCTTGTTCACCTACTATGACCTCCATGTCTCTTCCACGGGGCATTGATTTTGAGTTTTTATTAAACTGTATCCACCACCCCTCTTCCAAGGGGCATTGATATCATTTTTTTATTCCACTGTGACCTCCACCACTCCTCCAAGGGGCATTGATATTGTCTTTTTATTCCACTGCGACCTCCACCACTCTGCCTAGGGGCATTAAAACCATCTTGTTAAGCTACTATGACCTCCACGTCTCTTCCTCGGGACATTGATATTATCTTTTTATTCCACTGCGACCTCCACAACTCTTCCAAGCGGTGTTGATATTGTCTTTTTATTCCAATGCGACCTCCACCACTCTTCCAAGGGGCATTAAAACCATCTTGTTAAGCTACTGTGACCTCCACGTCTCTTCCAAGGGGCATTAAAACCATCTTGTTAAACCAATAGGAACTCCACAGCTCTTCCAAGCCGCAATAAAACCAATTATTTAAGCTGCTGTGACCTCCCCGTCTCTTCCACGGAGCTTCAATATTGTCTTTTTATTCCACAGCGACCTCCACCGCTATTACAAGGGGCATTAAAACCATCTTGTTAAGCTACTGTGACCTCCACGAGTCTTCCACGGGGCATTGATATTGTCTTTTTATTGCACTGTAACCACCACCCCTCTTCCACGGGGCATTGATATTGTCTTTTTATTCCACTGCGACCTCCACCACTCATCCAAGGGGCATTAAAACAGTCTTGTTCGGCTGCTGAGAACTCCACGTCTCTTCCAAGGGGCATTAAAACCATCTTGTTAAACCACTCTGAACTCCACAGCTATTACAAGGGGCATTAAAACCGTCTATTTAATCTACTCTGACCTCAACGTCTCTTCCTCGGGGCATTGATTGTCTTTTTATTCCACAGCGACCTCCACCAATTTTCCAAGGGGCATTAAAACCACCTTGTTAAGCTACAGCGACCTCCACTTCTCTCCACGGGGCATTGATACTGTCCGTATATTACACTGTGACCTCCACGTTTCATGCACGAGACATTGATATTGTCTTTTTATTCCACTGTGACCTCCACCACTCTTCCAAGGGGCATTGATATTGTCGTTTTATTCCACTGAGACCTCAACCACTCTTCCAAGGGGCATTAAAACTGCCTTGTTAAGCTACTGTGACCTCCACGTCTCTTCCAAGGGGCATTGATATTGTCTATTTATTCCACTGTAGCCTCCACCACTCTTCCAAGGGGCATTAAAACCTTCTAATTAATCTACTGGGACCTCGACGTCTCTTCCAAGGGGCATTGATATTGTATTTTTATTCCACTATAACCTCCACCACTCATCCAAGGGGCATTAAAACCGTCTTGTTACGCTGCTGTGACCACCACCTCTCTTAAAAGGGGCATTAAAACAAACTTGTTAAACCACTCTGAAATCCACAACTATTCCAAGGGGCTTTAAAACCGTCTATTTAAACTACTGTGACATCCACGTCTCTTCCACGGGGCATTGATATTGTCTTTTTATTCCACAGCGACCTCCACCACTCTTCCAAGGGGCATTAAAACCATCTTGTTAAGCTAATGTGACCTCCATGTCTCTTCCACGGGGCACTAATACTGTCCTTTTATTCAACTGCGACCTCCATCACTCTTCCAAGGGGCATTAATATTGTCCTTTTATTCCACTGCGACCTCCACCACTCTTCCAATGGGAATTGATATTGTCTTTTTATTTCACTGCGACCTGCACCACTCTTCCAAGGGGCATTAAAACCGTCTTGTTAAGCTACTGTGACCTACATGTCTCCTCCAAGGGGCATTAAAACCGTCTTATTAAAACACTCTGCACTCCACATCTCTTCCAAGGGAAATTTATATTGTCTTTTTATTCCACTGTGACCTCCACCACTCTTCCAAAGGGCATTAAAACCGTCTTGGTAAGCTACAGTTACGTCAACGTCTCTTCCACGGGGCATTGACATTGTCTTTTTATTCCACTGTGACCTCCACCACTCTTCCAAGGGGCATTGATATTGTCGTTTTATTCCACTGAGACCTCAACCACTCTTCCAAGGGGCATTAAAACTGCCTTGTTAAGCTACTGTGACCTCCACGTCTCTTCCAAGGGGCATTGATATTGTCTATTTATTCCACTGTAGCCTCCACCACTCTTCCAAGGGGCATTAAAACCTTCTAATTAATCTACTGGGACCTCGACGTCTCTTCCAAGGGGCATTGATATTGTATTTTTATTCCACTATAACCTCCACCACTCATCCAAGGGGCATTAAAACCGTCTTGTTACGCTGCTGTGACCTCCACCTCTCTTAAAAGGGGCATTAAAACAAACTTGTTAAACCACTCTGAAATCCACAACTATTCCAAGGGGCTTTAAAACCGTCTATTTAAACTACTGTGACATCCACGTCTCTTCCACGGGGCATTGATATTGTCTTTTATTCCACAGCGACCTCCACCACTCTTCCAAGGGGCATTAAAACCATCTTGTTAAGCTAATGTGACCTCCATGTCTCTTCCACGGGGCACTAATACTGTCCTTTTATTCAACTGCGACCTCCATCACTCTTCCAAGGGGCATTAATATTGTCCTTTTATTCCACTGCGACCTCCACCACTCTTCCAATGGGAATTGATATTGTCTTTTTATTTCACTGCGACCTGCACCACTCTTCCAAGGGGCATTAAAACAGTCTTGTTAAGCTACTGTGACCTACATGTCTCCTCCAAGGGGCATTAAAACCGTCTTATTAAAACACTCTGCACTCCACATCTCTTCCAAGGGAAATTTATATTGTCTTTTTATTCCACTGTGACCTCCACCACTCTTCCAAAGGGCATTAAAACCGTCTTGGTAAGCTACAGTTACGTCAACGTCTCTTCCACGGGGCATTGACATTGTCTTTTTATTCCACTGTAACCTCCACCACTCTTCCAAGGGGCATTAAAACCATCTTGTTAAGCTACTGTGACTTCCACGTCTCTTCCAAGAGGCATTAAAACCATCTTGTTAAAACACTATGAAATCCACATCTCTTCCAAGCAGCAATAAAACCATTTATTTAAGCTACTGTGACCTCCACGTCTCTTCCACGGGGTTTTGTTATTATCTTTTTATTCCACAGCGACCTTCACCACTCTTCCAAGGGTCATTAAAACCATCTTGTTAAGCTACTGTGACCTCCACGTCTCTTACACGGGACAATGATATTGTATTTTTATTCCACTGCTACCTCCACCACTCATCCAAGGAGAATTAAAACTGTCTTGTTAAGCTACTGTGACCTCCATGTCTCTTCCACGGGGCATTGATATTGTCTTTTTATACCACTGTAACCTCCACCACTCTTCCAAGGGACATTAAAACCATCTTGTTAAGCTACTGTAACCTCCAATTCTCTTCCAAGGTGCATAAAAACCATCTTGTTAAACCACTCTGAACTCCACAGCTATTCCAAGGGGCATTCAAATCGTCTATTTAAGCTACTGTGACCTCCACGTCTTTCCAACGGTGCTTTGATACTGCCCTTTTATTCAACTGCGACCTCTATCACTCTTCCAAGGCGCATTCATATTGTCTTTTTATTCCACTGTGACCTCCACCACTCTTCCAAGGGGCATTAAAACTGTCTTGTTCTGCTACTGTGACCTCGACGTCTCTTCCAAGCGGCATTAAAACCATCTTATTAAACCACTCTGATCTCCACCACTCTTCTAAGCGGCATTAAAACCATTTTGTTCAGCTACTATGACCTCCATGTCTCTTCCACGTGGCATTGATATTGAGTCTATATTTCACTGTAACCACCACCCCTCTTCCAAGGGACATTGATATCGTCTTTTTATTCCACTCCGACCTCCACCACTCTTCCAAGGGGTCTTTGATATTGCTTTTTATTCCACTTCGACCTCCAATACTCTTCCAAGGGGCATTGATATTGTCTTTTCATTCCACTGCGACCTCCACCACTCTGCCTAGGGGCAATAAAACCATCTTTTAAAGCTACTGAGACCTCAACGTCTTTTCCACGGGGCATTGATATTGTATTTTTATTTCACTGTAACGTCCACCACTTTTCCGAGTGGCATTAAAACCATCTTGTTAAGCTACTTTGAACTCTACGTCTCTTCCAAGGGGCATTGATATTGTCTTTTTATTCCACTGCGACCTCCGCCACTCTTACGAGGTGCATTCATATTGTCTTTTTATTACACTGCGACCTCCACCATTCTTCCAAGGTGCATTAAAAACGTCTTGTTAAGCTACTGTGACCTCCTCGTCTCTTCCAAGGGGTATTGATATTCTCTTTATTCCATTGCGACCTCCATCACTCTTCCAAGGGGCATTAATATTGTCTTTTTATTCCACTGCGACCTCAACCACTCTTCCAAGGGGCATTAAAACCATCTTGTTAAGCTACTGTGACCTCCACATCTCTTACATGGGACATTGATATTGTCTTTTTATTCCACTGCGACCTCCACCAATCTTACAAGGGGCATTGATATGGTCTTTTTATTCCACTGCGTCCTCCACCACTCTTCCAAGGGGCATTAAAACCCTCTTGTTATGCTACTGTGACCTCCACGTCTCTTCCAAGGGGCATTAAAACCATCTTGTTAAACCACTCTGAAATCCACAGCTATTCCAAGGGGCATTAAAACCTTCTTATTAAGCTACTGTGACCTCCACATCTCTTCCACGGGACATTGATATTGTATTTTTATTCCACTGCGACCCCCACCACTCTTCCAATGGGCATTGAAATTGTCTTTTTATTCCACTGCGATCTCCACCACTCTTCCAAGGGGCATTAAAACCATGTTGTTTAGTTACAGTGACCTCCACGTCTCTTCCAAGGTGCATTAAAACCACCTTGTTAAACCACTCTGAACTCCACCACTCTTCCAAGGGGCATCAAAACCGTCTTGTTCAGCTACTATGACCTCCCCGTCTCTTCCACGGGGCATTGATATTGTCTTTTTCTTCCACTGTTACCACCACCCCTCTTCCAAGGTGCATTGATATTGTCTTTTTATTAAACTGCGACATCCACCACTCATCCAAGGGGCATTAAAACTGTCTTGTTAAGCTACTGTGACCTCCACTTCTCTTCCAAGGTGCATAAAAACCATCTTGTTAAACTACTCTGAACTCAACAGCTATTCCAAGGTGCATTAAAACCATCTATTTAAGCTACTGTGACCTCCACGTCTCTTCCTCGGAGCTTTGATATTGTCTTTTTATTCCACAGTGACCTCCACCAATCATCCAAGGGGCATTAAACCGTCTTGTTAGGCTACTGTGACCTCCATGTCTCTTCCACGGGGCATTGATATTGTCTTTTTATTCCACTGTAACCACCACCCCTCTTCCAAGGGGCATTGATATTGTCTTTTTATTCCACTGCGACATCCACCACTCATCCAAGGGACATTAAAACCGTATTGTTCAGCTACTATGACCTCCACGTATCTTCCACGGGGCATTGATATTGTCTTTTTATTCCACTGTAACCACCACCCCTCTTCCAAGGGGCATTGATATTGTCTTTTTATTCCACTGCGACATCCACCAGTCATCCAAGGGGCATTAAAACTGTCTTGTTAAGCTACTTTGACCTCCATGTCTCTTCCATGGGGCATTGATATTGTCTTTTTATTCCACTGTAACCTCCACCACTCTTCCAAGGGACATTAAAACCGTCTTGTAAGCTACTGTGACCTCGACGTCTCTTCGTAGGGGCATTGATATAGTCTTTTTATTCCACTGTAACCTCCACCACTCATCCAAGGGGCATTAAAACTGTCTTGTTAAGCTACTGTGACCTCCAATTCTCTTCCAAGGTGCATAAAAACCATCTTGTTAAACCACTCTGAACTCCACAGCTATTCCAAGGGGCATTCAAACTGTATATTTAAGCTACTGTGACCTCCACGTCTTTTCCACGGTGCCTTGATATTGTCTTTTTATTCCACAGCGACCTCCACCACTCTTCCAAGGGGCATTAAAACCATCTTTTTAAGCTACTGTGACCTCAAAGTCTCTTCCATGGGGCTTTGATATTGTCTTTTTATTCCACTGTAACCTCCACCACTCTTCTAAGGGGCATTAAAACTGTCTTGTTCTGCTACTGTGACCTCGACGTCTCTACCAAGCGGCTTTAAAACCGTCTTATTAAACCACTCTGTACTCCACCACTCTTCCAAGGGGCATTAAAACCATTTTGTTCAGCTACTATGACCTCCATGTCTCTTCCACGGGGCATTGATATTGAGTTTTTATTCCACTGTAACTACCACCCCTCTTCCACGGGGCTTTGATATTGTCTTTTTATTCAACTGCGATCTCCACCACTCTTCCAAGGGGTCATTGATATTGTCTTTTTATTCCACTGCAACATCCAACACTCTTCCAAGGGGCATTGATATTGTCTTTTTATTCCACTGCGACCTCCACCACTCTGCCTAGGGGCATTAAAACCATCTTTTAACCCCTTAAGCCCAGGAGCATTTTCCGTTTTTGCATTTTCGTTTTTGCTCCCCTTGCTCCCAGAGCAATAGCGTTTTTATTTTTTGGTCAATATGGCCATGTGAGGGCTTATTTTTTGCGAGACGAGTTGTACTTTTCAACGACATTACTAGTTTTACCATATCCTGTACGGGAAAACGGTAAAAAAATTCCAAGTGCGGTAAAATTGCAAAAAAAGTGCAATACCACAGTTGTTTTTTTTTTGTTTTTTTTTACCACGTTCACTGAATGCTAAAACTGACCTGCCCTTCTTATTCTACAGGTCATTACGAGTTCATAGACACCAAACATGCATAGGTTCTTTTATATTTAAGTGGTGAAAAAAAATTCCAAAATTTGGTAAAAAAATAAATAAAAAAATAGCGCCATTTTCTAAGACCTGTAGCGTCTCCATTTTTCGTGATCTGGGGCTGGTTTATGGCTTATTTTTTGCGAACCGGGCTGTCGTTTTTATTGATAACATTTGGGGTAGATCCGATGTTTTGATCGCCCGTTATTGCATTTTATTTCAATTTTGCGGCGACCAAAAAAAGTAATTCTGGCGTTTAGAATTTTTTTCTCGTTACGCCGTTTACCGATCGGATTAATTTTTTTTTTATATTGATAGATCGGACGATTCTGAACGCGCCGATACCAAATATGTGTATGTGGGTTTTTTTTTTATATATATATATATTTTATTTTGAATGGGGCGAAAGGGGGGTGATTTAAACTTTTATATTTTTTTATTTTTTTTATATTTTTAAAAACTTTTTTTTTTTATTTTTTGCATGCTTCTATAGTCTCCATAGGAGACTAGAAGCAGCAACTATCCGATCGCCTCTGCTACATACAGAGGACGAGCAGATCCCCTGCATGCAGCAGAAATGGTCCTGTGTTATGAGCGCCGACCACTAGGTGGCGCTCATAGCGATAAGATCATGACAACCACAGGCGTCTGCTGCAGACCCTGGGTTGTCATGCACGCCCATCGGCGACCCGCGATCACGTGACGGGGTCGCCGGTGGGCGTGGCTTATGACGCGCTACCCGGAAGCGACCGTTAAATGCTGCTGTCAGAGATTGACAGCAGCATTTAACATGTTAACAGCCGCGGGTGGATCGCGATTCCACCCGCGGCTGTTGCGGGCACATGTAAGAATCAGCTGACATGTGCTCCGTTCAGTGAGGGCTCAGCGCAGCAGCCCTCACTGAACGGGCAGTACGCAAATATGCTTACTAATACGTCCTCGGTAGTTAAGGGGTTAAAGCTAGTGTGACCTCCACGTCTTTTCCACGGGGCATTGATATTGTGTTTTTATTCCACTGTAACCTCCACCACTCTTCCGAGGGGCATTAAAAACGTCTTGTAAGCTACTATGAACTCTACTACTCTTCAAGGGGCATTGATATTGTCTTTTTATTCCACTGCGACCTTCACCACTCTTCCGAGGTGCATTCATATTGTCTTTTTATTACACTGCGACCTCCACCATTCTTCCAAGTGGCATTAAAACCATCTTGTTAAGCTACTGTGACCTCCACGTCTCTTCCAAGGGGCATTGATATTGTTTTTATTCCATTGCGACCTCCATCACTCTTCCAAGGGTCATTAAAACCGTCTTGTTAAGCTACTGTGACCTCCACGTCTCTTCCAAGGGGCATTAAAACCATCTTGTTAAACCACTCTGAACTCCAAAGCTCTTGCAAGGGGCGTTAAAATCATCTTGTTAAGCTACTGTGTCCTTCACGTCTCTTCCACGGGTCATTGATATTGTCTTTTTATTCCACAGCGACCTCCACCACTCTTCCAAGGGGCATTAAAAACGTCTTTTTAAGCTACTGTGACCTCCACGTCTCATCCACGCGGCATTGATATTGTCTTTTTATTCCACTGCGACCTCCACCACTCTTCCAATGGGCATTAAAACCGTCTTGTTAAGCTACTGTGAGATGCACGTCTCTTCCACGGGGCTTTGTTATTATCTTATTATTCCACAGCGACCTCCACCACTCTTCCAAGGGGCATTAAAACCATCTTGTTAAGCTACTGTGACCTTCATGTCTCTTCCAAGGGGCATTGATATTGTCTTTTTATTCCACTGTAACCTCCACCACTCATCCAAGGGGCATTAAAACAGTCTTGTTAAACCACTCTGAAATCCAATGCTATACCAAGGGGCATTAAAACCGTCTATTTAAGCTACTGTGACCTAAACGTCTCTTCCACGGGGCTTTGATATTGTATTCTTCTTTCACAGCGACCTCCACCACTCTTCCAAGGGTTATTAAAACCGTCTTATTAAGCTACTGTTACCTCCACATCTCTTCCACGGGACATTGATATTGTATTTTTATTCCACTGCGACCTCCACCACTCTTCCAATGGGCATTGAAATTGTCTTTTTATTCCACTGCGACCTCCATCACTCTTTCAAGGGGCATTAATATTGTCTTTTTATTCCACTGCGACCTCCACCACTCTTCCAAGGGGCATTGGTATTGTCTTTATATTCCACTGCAAACTCCACCACTCTTCCAAGGGGCATTAAAACTGTCTTGTTAAGCTACTGTGACCTCCATGTCTCTTCCACGGGGCATTGATATTGTCTTTTTATTCCACTGTAACCTCCACCACTCTTCCAAGGGGCATTAAAACCGTCTTGTTATGATACTGTGACCTTCATGTCTCTTCCAAGGGGCATTGATATTGTCTTTTTATTACACTGTAACCTCCACCACTCTTCTAAGGGGCATTAAAACAGTCTTGTTCTGCTACTGTGACCTCGACATCTCTTCCAACGGCATTAAAACCGTCTTATTAAACCACTCTGTACTCCACCACTCTTCCAAGGGGCATTAAAACCATTTTGTTCAGCTACTATGAACTCCATGTCTCTTCCAAGGGGCATTGATATTGAGTTTTTATTCCACTGTAACCACCACCCCTCTTCCAAGGGGCATTGATATCATCTTTTTATTCCACTGCGACCTCCACCACTCTTCCAAGGGATCATTGATATTGTCTTTTTATTCCACTGCGACCTCCACCACTCTGCCTAGGGGCATTAAAACCATCTTTTAAAGCTACTGTGACCTCCACGTCTTTTCCATGGGGCATTGATATTGTCTTTTTATTCCACTGTAACCTCCACCACTCTTCCGAGGGGTATTAAAACCGTCTTGTTAAGCTACTGTGAACTCTACTTCTCTTCCAAGGGGTATTGATATTGTCTTTTTATTCCACTGCGACCTCCACCACTCTTCCGAGGTGCATTCATATTGTCTTTTCATTACACTGCGACCTCCACCATTCTTCCAAGGGGCATTAAAACCGTCTTGTTAAGCTACTGTGACCTCCACGTCTCTTCCAAGGGGCATTGATATTGTCTTTATTCCACTGCAAACTCCATCACTCTTCCAAGGGGCATTAAATCCATCTTGTTAAGCTACTGTGACCTCCACGTCTCTTCCAAGGGGCATTAAAACCATCTTGTTAAACCACTCTGAACTCCACAGCTATTCCAAGGGGCATTCAAACCGTCTATTTAAGCTACTGTGACCTCCACGTCTTTTCCACAGTGCTTTGATATTGTCTTTTTATTCCACAGCGACCTCCAACACTCTTCCAAGGGGCATTAAAACCATATTTTTAAGCTACTGTGACCTCCACGTCTCTTCCACGGGGCTTTGGTACAGTCCTTTTATTCAACTGCGACCTCTATCACTCTTCCAAGGGGCATTCATATTGTCTTTTTATTCCACTGCGACCTCCACCACTCTTACAAGGGGCATTAAAACCGTCTTGTTATGATACTGTGACCTTCATGTCTCTTCCAAGGGGCATTGATATTGTCTTTTTATTACACTGTAACCTCCACCACTCTTCTAAGGGGCATTAAAACAGTCTTGTTCTGCTACTGTGACCTCGACATCTCTTCCAACGGCATTAAAACCGTCTTATTAAACCACTCTGTACTCCACCACTCTTCCAAGGGGCATTAAAACCATTTTGTTCAGCTACTATGAACTCCATGTCTCTTCCAAGGGGCATTGATATTGAGTTTTTATTCCACTGTAACCACCACCCCTCTTCCAAGGGGCATTGATATCATCTTTTTATTCCACTGCGACCTCCACCACTCTTCCAAGGGATCATTGATATTGTCTTTTTATTCCACTGCGACCTCCACCACTCTGCCTAGGGGCATTAAAACCATCTTTTAAAGCTACTGTGACCTCCACGTCTTTTCCATGGGGCATTGATATTGTCTTTTGATTCCACTGTAACCTCCACCACTCTTCCGAGGAGTATTAAAACCGTCTTGTTAAGCTACTGTGAACTCTACTTCTCTTCCAAGGGGTATTGATATTGTCTTTTTATTCCACTGCGACCTCCACCACTCTTCCGAGGTGCATTCATATTGTCTTTTCATTACACTGCGACCTCCACCATTCTTCCAAGGGGCATTAAAACCGTCTTGTTAAGCTACTGTGACCTCCACGTCTCTTCCAAGGGGCATTGATATTGTCTTTATTCCACTGCGACCTCCATCACTCTTCCAAGGGGCATTAAATCCATCTTGTTAAGCTACTATGACCTCCACGTCTCTTCCAAGAGGCATTAAAACCATCTTGTTAAACCACTCTGAACTCCACAGCTCTTGCAAGGGGCGTTAAAACCGTCTTGCTAAGCTACTGTGTCCTTCACGTCTTTTCCACGGGGCATTGATATTGTCTTTTTATTCCACAGCGACCTCCACCACTCTTCCAAGGGGCATTAAAACCGTCTTCTTAAGCTACTGTGACCTCCAAGTCTCTTCCACGGGGCATTGATATTGTCTTTTTATTCCACTGCAACCTCCACCACTCTTCCAATGGGCTTTAGAACCGTCTTGTTAAGCTACTGTGAGATCCACGTCTCTTCCACGGGACTTTGTTATTATCTTTTTATTCCACAGCGACCTCCACCACTCTTCGAAGGGGCATTAAAACCATCTTGTTAAGCTACTGTGACCTCCACATTTCTTCCAAGGGACATTGATATCGTATTTTTATTCCACTGCGACCTCCACCACTCATCCAAGGGGCTTTAGAACCGTCTTGTTAAGCTACGCTGACCTCCACGTCTCTTCCAAGGGGCATTAAAACCATCATGTTAAACCACTCTGAACTCCTCAGCTATTCCAAGGGGCATTAAAACCATCTATTTAAGCTACTGTGACCTCCAAGTCCACTCCTTGGGGCTTTGATATTCTCTTTTTATTCCACACCGACCTCCAAAACTCTTCCAAGGGGCATTAACATTGTCTATTTATTCCACTGCGACCTCCACCACTCTTCCAAGGGGCATTAAAACCGTCTTGTTATGCTACTGTGACCTCCACGTCTCTTCCACGAGGCATTGATACTGTCCTTTTATTCCACTGCGACCTCCATCACTCTTCCAAGGGGCATTAATATTGTCTATTTATTCCACTGCGACCTCCACCACTCTTCCAAGGGGCATTAAAACCGTCTTGTTAAGCTACTGTGACCTCCACATCTCTTACATGGGACATTGATATTGTCTTTTTATTCCACTGTGACCTCCACCACTCTTACAAGGGGCATTGATACTGTCTTTTTATTCCACTGCGACCTCCATCACTCTTCCAAGGGGCATTAAAACCATCTTGTTAAGCTACTGTGACCTCCATGTCTCCTGCACAGTGCATTGATATTGTCTTTTTATTTCACTGTAACCTCCACTACTCATCCAAGTGGCATTAAAACCTTCTTGTTAAGCTACTGTGACCTCCACGTCTTTTGCACGGGGCATTGATATTGTCTTTTTATTCCACTATAACCTTCACCAATCTTCCAAGGGATATTAAAACCGTCCTGTTCAGCTACTGTGACCTCCATGTCTCTTCCAAGGGGCATTGATATTGTCTTTTTATTCCACTGCGACCTCCACCACTCTTTCAAGGTACATTTAAACCGTCTTGTTAAGCTACTGTGACCTCCACGTCTCTTCCCCGGGGCATTGATATTGTCTTTTTATTTCACTGCGACCTCCACTACTCTTCCGAGGGACATTAAAACCGTCTTGTTATGCTACTGTGACCTCCAAGTCTCTTCAACGAGGCATTGATATTGTCTTTTTATACCACAGCATCCTCCACCACTCTTCCAAGGGGCAATAAAACCGTCTTGTTAAGCTACTGTGACCTCCACGTCTCTACCAAGGGGCATTGATACTGTCCTTTTATTACACTGCGATCTCCATCACTCTTCCAATGGGTATTAATTTTGTCTTTTTATTCCACTGCGACCTCCACCACTCATCCAAGGGGCATTACAACCATCTTCTTAAGCTACTGTGACTTCATCGTCTCTTCCAAATGGCATTGATATTGTCTTTTTCTTCCACTGCGACCTCCAACATTCTTCCAAGGGCATTAAAACCATCTTGTTAAGCTACTGTGACCTCCACGTCTCTTCCAAGGGGCATTAAAACCATCTTGTTAAACCACTATGAACTCCACCGCTCTTCCAAGGGGCAATAAAACCATTTATTTAAGCTACTGTGACCTCCACGTCTCTTCGCCGGGTCTTTAATATTGTCTTTTTATTCCACTATAACCTCCACACTCTTCCAAGGGGCATTAAAACTGTCTTGTTAAGCTACTTTGACCACCACGTCTTTTCCAAGGGGCATTGATATTGTCTGTTTATTCCACTGCGACCTTCATCACTCTTCTAATGTGCAGTAAAACCGTCTTGTTAAGCTACTGTGAGATCCACGTCTCTTCCAAGGGGCATTGATATTGTCTTTATTCCACTGCGACCTCCATCACTCTTTCAAGGCGCATTAAAACCATCTAGTTAAGAAACCGTGACCTCCATGTTTCTTCCAAGGGGCATTAAAACCATCTTGTTAAACCACTCTGAACTCCACAGCTCTTGCAAGGGGCATTAAAACCGTCTTATTAAGCTACTGTGACCTCCTCGTCTCTTCCACGGGGCATTGCTATTGTCTTTTTATTCCACAGCGACCTCCAAAACTCTTTCAAGGGGCATTAAAACTGTCTTGTTAAGCTACTGTGACCTCCATGTCTCCTCCACGGGGCGTTGATACTGTCCTTTGTTTCCACTGCGATCTCCATCACTCTTCCAAGGGGCATTAATATTGTCTTTTTATTCCACTGCAATCTCCACCACTTTTCCAAGGGGCATTAAAACCGTCTTATTAATCTACTGTGACCTCCACTTCTCTTCCACGGGACATTGATATTGTCTTTTTCTTCCAATGCGACCTCCACCACTCTACCAAGGGGCATTGATATTGTCTTTTTTTATTCCACTGCGACCTCCACCACTCTTCCAAGAGGCATTAAAACCGTCTTGTTAAGGTACTGTGACCTCCATGTCTCTTCCACGGGACATTGATATTGTCATTTTATTCCACTGTAACATCCACAACTCTTCCAAGGGCCATTAAAACGGTCTTCTTATGCTACTGTGAACTTGACGTCTCTTCTTAGGGGCATTAAAACCATCTTGATAAACCATGCTGAACTCCACATCTCTTTCAAGGGGCATTAATACCATCTATTTAAGCTACTGTGACATCCACGTCTCTTTCACGGGGCTTTGATATTGTCTTTTTATTCCACTGCGACCTCCACTACTCTTCCAAGGGGCATTAAAACTGACTTGTTTAGCTACTGTGATCTCCACGTCTCTTCCACGGGGCATTGATATTGTCTTTTTATTCCACTGTAACCTCCACCACTCTTCCAAGGGGCATTAAAACCATCTTGTTAAGCTACTGTAACCTACACATCTCTACCACGGGGCATTAAAACCATCTTGTTAAATCTCTCTGAACTCCACAGCTCTTCCAAGGGGCATTAAAACCAATATTGTTAAGCTACTGTGACCTCCACTTCTCTTTCACAGGGCATTCAAATTGTCTTTCTATTCCACTGCGACCTCCACCACTCTACCAAGGGGCATTAAAACCGTCTTGTTAAGCTACTATGAACTCCACGTCTCTTCCACGAGGCATTGATATTGTCTTTTTATACCACACCAACCTCCACCACTCTTCCAAGGGGCAATAAAACCAACTTGTTAAGCTAATGTGACCTACACGTATCTTCCAAGGGGCATTAAAACCATCTCAATAAACCTCTCTGAACTCAACGTCTCTTATAAGGAGCATTAAAAGCGTCTTGTTAAGCTCCTTTGACCTCCACGTTTCTTTCACGGGGCATTGATATTGTCTTTTTATACCACACCAACCTCCACCACTCTTCCAAGGGGCAATAAAACCATCTGGTTAAGCTACTGTGAGCACGACGTCTCTTCGAAGGGGCATTGGTATTGTCTTTTTATTCCACTGCGACCTCTACCACGTTTCCAAGGTACATTAATACTGTCTTGGTAAGCTGCTTTGACCTCCACGTCTCTTCCTCGGGTCATTGATATTGTCATTTTATACCACAGCAACCACCACCACTCTTACAAGGAGCAATAAAACCATCTTGCTAAGCTACTGTGACATCCACGTCTCTTCCCCGGGGCATTGATATTGTCTTTTTATTCCGCTGCGACCACCACTACTCTTCCAAGGGACATTAAAATCGTCTTTTTAAGCTACTGTGACCTCGACGTCTCTTCCAAGTAGCAATGATACTGTCCTTTCATTCCAATGCGACCTCCATCACTCTTCCAAGGTGCATTAATATTGTCTTTTTATTCCACTGCGACCTACACCACTCATCCAAGGGGGATTAAAACAGTCTTGATAAGCTACTGTGACCTCCACGTCTCTTCCAAGTGGCATTGATATTGTCTTTTTATTCCAATGCGACCTCCACCACTCTTCAAAGGGGCATTAAAACCATATTGTTAAGCTACTGTGACCTCCACCTCTCTTCCACGGGTCATTGATATTGTCTTTTTATTCCACTGCGACATCCACCACTCTTCCATGGGGCATTGATATTGTCTTTTTATTCCACTGTAACCTCCACCACTCTTCCAATGGGCATTAAAACCATCTTGTTAAGCTAATGTGACCTACACGTATCTTCCAAGGGGCATTAAAACCATCTCAATAAACCTCTCTGAACTCAACGTCTCTTCCATGGAGCATTAAAAGCGTCTTGTTAAGCTCCTTTGACCTCCACGTTTCTTCCACGGGGCATTGATATTGTCTTTTTATACCACACCAACCTCCACCCCTCTTCCAAGGGGCAATAAAACCATCTTGTTAAGCTACTGTGAGCACGACGTCTCTTCGAAGGGGCATTGGTATTGTCTTTTTATTCCACTGCGACCTCTACCACGTTTCCAAGGTACATTAATACTGTCTTGGTAAGCTGCTTTGACCTCCACGTCTCTTCCTCGGGTCATTGATATTGTCATTTTATACCACAGCAACCACCACCACTCTTACAAGGAGCAATAAAACCATCTTGCTAAGCTACTGTGACATCCACGTCTCTTCCCCGGGGCATTGATATTGTCTTTTTATTCCACTGCGACCACCACTACTCTTCCAAGGGACATTAAAATCGTCTTTTTAAACTACTGTGACCTCGACGTCTCTTCCAAGTAGCAATGATACTGTCCTTTTATTCCAATGCGACCTCCATCACTCTTCCAAGGGGCATTAATATTGTCTTTTTATTCCACTGCGACCTACACCACTCATCCAAGGGGGATTAAAACAGTCTTGATAAGCTACTGTGACCTCCACGTCTCTTCCAAGTGGCATTGATATTGTCTTTTTATTCCAATGCGACCTCCACCACTCTTCAAAGGGGCATTAAAACCATATTGTTAAGCTACTGTGACCTCCACCTCTCTTCCACGGGTCATTGATATTGTCTTTTTATTCCACTGCGACATCCACCACTCTTCCATGGGGCATTGATATTGTCTTTTTATTCCACTGTAAGTTCCACCACTCTTCTAAGGGGCATTAAAACCATCTTGTTAAACCACTCTGAGCTCCACAGCTCTGCCAAGGGGCATTAAAGCCATCTTGTTAAGCTACTGTGACTACCACGTCTCTTCCACGGGGCATTGATATTGTCTTTTTATTCCACTGCGACCTCCACCACTCTTGCAAGGGGCAATAAAACCATCTTCTTAAGCTACTGTGACCTCGACGTCTCTTCCCCGTGGCATTGATATTGTCTTTTTATTCCACTGCCACCTCCACCATTCTTCCAAGAGGCATTAAGAGCTTCTTGTTAAGCTACTGTGACCTACATGTCTCTTCCAAGGGGCAATAAAACCATCTTGATAAACCACTCTGAACTCCACAGCTCTACCAAGGGGCATTAAAGCCATCTTGTTAAGCTACTGTGACTACCACGTCTCTTCCACGGGGCATTGATATTGTCTTTTTATTCCACTGCGACCTCCACCACTCTTCCATTGGCCATTGATATTGTCTTTTTATTCCACTGCGACCTCCACCACTCTTTCAAGGTACATTTAAACCGTCTTGTTAAGCTACTGTGATCTCCACGTCTCTTCCCCGGGGCATTGATATTGTCTTTTTATTCCACTGCAACCTCCACCACTCTTTCAAGGTACATTTAAACCGTCTTGTTAAGCTACTGTGACCTCCAAGTCTCTTCCCCGGGGCATTGATATTGTCTTTTTATTTCACTGCGACCTCCACTACTCTTCCAAGGGCCAATAAAACCGTCTTGTTAAGCTACTGTGACCTCCACGTCTCTACCAAGGGGCATTGATACTGTCCTTTTATTACACTGCGATCTCCATCACTCTTCCAATGGGCATTAATTTTGTCTTTTTATTCCACTGCGACCTCCACCACTCATCCAAGGGGCATTACAACCATCTTCTTAAGCTACTGTGACTTCATCGTCTATTCCAAATGGCATTGATATTGTCTTTTTCTTCCACTGCGACCTCCAACATTCTTCCAAGGGCATTAAAACCATCTTGTTAAGCTACTGTGACGTCCACGTCTCTTCCAAGGGGCATTAAAACCATCTTGTTAAACCAATATGAACTCCACCACTCTTACAAGGGGCAATAAAACCATTTATTTAAGCTACTGTGACCTCCACGTCTCTTCGACGGGTCTTTAATATTGTCTTTTTATTCCACTATAACCTCCACACTCTTCCAAGGGGCATTAAAACCGTCTTGTTAAGCTACTAGGAGATCCACGTCTCTTCCACGAGGCATTCATATTGTCTTTTTATTCCACTGCAAACTCCAGCACTCTTCCAAGGGGCATTAACAACATCTTGTTAAGCTACTATGACCTACACGTCTCTTCCAAGGGGCATTAAGACCATCTTGATAAACCTCTCTGTACTCAGCGTCTCTTCCAAGGGGCATTAAAAGTGTCTTGTTAAGCTACTGTGACATCCACGTTTCTTCCACGGGGCATTGATATTGTCTTTTTATACCACAGCAACCTCCACCACTCTTCCAAGGGGCAATAAAACCATCTTCTTAAGCTACTTTGACCACCACGTCTCTTCCAAGGGGTATTGATATTGTCTTTTTATTCCACTGCGACCTTCACCACTCTTCTAATGTGCAGTAAAACCGTCTTGTTAAGCTACTGTGAGATCCACGTCTCTTCCAAGGGGCATTGATATTGTCTTTATTCCACTGCGACCTCCATCACTCTTCCAAGGCGCATAAAAACCATCTAGTTAAGCAACCGTGACCTCCAAGTTTCTTCCAAGGGGCATTAAAACCATCTTGTAAAATCACTCTGAACTCCACAGCTCTTGCAAGGAGCATTAAAACCGTCTTATTAAGCTACTGTGACCTCCTCGTCTCTTCCACGGGGCATTGCCATTGTCTTTTTATTCCACAGCGACCTCCAAAACTCTTTCAAGGGGCATTAAAACTGTCTTGTTAAGCTACCGTGACATCCACGTATTTTCCACGGGGCATTGATATTGTCTTTTTATTCCACTGCGACCTCCAACACTCTTCCAAGGGGCATTAAAACTGTCTATTTAAGCTACTGTGACCGCCACGTCTCTTTCTCGGGGCTTTGGTATTGTCTGTTTATTCCACAGCGGCCTCCAGCACTCTTCTAAGGGGCATTAAAACCGTCTTATTAATCTACTGTGACCTCCATGTCTCTTCCACGGGACATTGATATTGTCTTTTTGTTCCAATGCGACCTCCACCACTCTACCAAGGGGCATTGATATTGTCTTTTTTTATTCCACTGCGACCTCCACCACTCTTCCAAGGGGCATTAAAACCATCTTGTTAAGCTACTGTGACCTCCATGTCTCTTCCACGGGGCATTGAAATTGTCTTTTTATTCCACTGTAACCTCCACCACTCTTCCAAGAGCCATTAAAACGGTCTTCTTATGCTACTGTGAACTTGACGTCTCTTCCAAGGGGCATTAAAACCATCTTGATAAACCACGCTGAACTCCACATCTCTTTCAAGGGGCATTAATACCATCTATTTAAGCTACTGTGACATCCACGTCTCTTTCACGGGGCTTTGATATTGTCTTTTTATTCCACTGCGACCTCCACCACTCTTCCAAGGGGCATTAAAACTGACTTGTTTAGCTACTGTGATCTCCACGTCTCTTCCACGGGGCATTGATATTGTCTTTTTATTCCACTGTACCCTCCACCACTCTTCCAAGGGGCATTAAAACCATCTTGTTAAGCTACTGTAACCTACACGTCTCTACCACGGGGCATTAAACCCATCTTGTTAAACCTCCCTGAACTCCACAGCTCTTCCAAGGGGCATTAAAACCAATATTGTTAAGCTACTGTGAACTCCACTTCTCTTTCACAGGGCATTCAAATTGTCTTTCTATTCCACTGCGACCTCCACCACTCTACCAAAGGGCATTAAAACCATCTTGTTAAGCTACTATGAACTCCACGTCTCTTCCACGAGGCATTGATATTGTCTTTTTATTCCACTGTAACCTCCAGCACTCTTCCAATGGGCATTATAACCATCTTGTTAAGCTAATGTGACCTACACGTATCTTCCAAGGGGCATTAAGACCATCTCAATAAACCTCTCTGAACTCAACGTCTCTTCCAAGGAGCATTAAAAGCGTCTTGTTAAGCTCCTTTGACCTCCACGTTTCTTCCACGGGGCATTGATATTGTCTTTTTATTCCACTGCGACCTCCACCACTCTTGCAAGGGGCAATAAAACCATCTTCTTAAGCTACTGTGACCTCGACGTCTCTTCCCCGTGGCATTGATATTGTCTTTTTATTCCACTGCCACCTCCACCATTCTTCCAAGAGGCATTAAGAGCTTCTTGTTAAGCTACTGTGACCTACATGTCTCTTCCAAGGGGCAATAAAACCATCTTGATAAACCACTCTGAACTCCACAGCTCTACCAAGGGGCATTAAAGCCATCTTGTTAAGCTACTGTGACTACCACGTCTCTTCCACGGGGCATTGATATTGTCTTTTTATTCCACTGCGACCTCCACCACTCTTCCATTGGCCATTGATATTGTCTTTTTATTCCACTGCGACCTCCACCACTCTTTCAAGGTACATTTAAACCGTCTTGTTAAGCTACTGTGATCTCCACGTCTCTTCCCCGGGGCATTGATATTGTCTTTTTATTCCACTGCAACCTCCACCACTCTTTCAAGGTACATTTAAACCGTCTTGTTAAGCTACTGTGACCTCCAAGTCTCTTCCCCGGGGCATTGATATTGTCTTTTTATTTCACTGCGACCTCCACTACTCTTCCAAGGGCCAATAAAACCGTCTTGTTAAGCTACTGTGACCTCCACGTCTCTACCAAGGGGCATTGATACTGTCCTTTTATTACACTGCGATCTCCATCACTCTTCCAATGGGCATTAATTTTGTCTTTTTATTCCACTGCGACCTCCACCACTCATCCAAGGGGCATTACAACCATCTTCTTAAGCTACTGTGACTTCATCGTCTATTCCAAATGGCATTGATATTGTCTTTTTCTTCCACTGCGACCTCCAACATTCTTCCAAGGGCATTAAAACCATCTTGTTAAGCTACTGTGACGTCCACGTCTCTTCCAAGGGGCATTAAAACCATCTTGTTAAACCAATATGAACTCCACCACTCTTACAAGGGGCAATAAAACCATTTATTTAAGCTACTGTGACCTCCACGTCTCTTCGACGGGTCTTTAATATTGTCTTTTTATTCCACTATAACCTCCACACTCTTCCAAGGGGCATTAAAACCGTCTTGTTAAGCTACTAGGAGATCCACGTCTCTTCCACGAGGCATTCATATTGTCTTTTTATTCCACTGCAAACTCCAGCACTCTTCCAAGGGGCATTAACAACATCTTGTTAAGCTACTATGACCTACACGTCTCTTCCAAGGGGCATTAAGACCATCTTGATAAACCTCTCTGTACTCAGCGTCTCTTCCAAGGGGCATTAAAAGTGTCTTGTTAAGCTACTGTGACATCCACGTTTCTTCCACGGGGCATTGATATTGTCTTTTTATACCACAGCAACCTCCACCACTCTTCCAAGGGGCAATAAAACCATCTTCTTAAGCTACTTTGACCACCACGTCTCTTCCAAGGGGTATTGATATTGTCTTTTTATTCCACTGCGACCTTCACCACTCTTCTAATGTGCAGTAAAACCGTCTTGTTAAGCTACTGTGAGATCCACGTCTCTTCCAAGGGGCATTGATATTGTCTTTATTCCACTGCGACCTCCATCACTCTTCCAAGGCGCATAAAAACCATCTAGTTAAGCAACCGTGACCTCCAAGTTTCTTCCAAGGGGCATTAAAACCATCTTGTAAAATCACTCTGAACTCCACAGCTCTTGCAAGGAGCATTAAAACCGTCTTATTAAGCTACTGTGACCTCCTCGTCTCTTCCACGGGGCATTGCCATTGTCTTTTTATTCCACAGCGACCTCCAAAACTCTTTCAAGGGGCATTAAAACTGTCTTGTTAAGCTACCGTGACATCCACGTATTTTCCACGGGGCATTGATATTGTCTTTTTATTCCACTGCGACCTCCAACACTCTTCCAAGGGGCATTAAAACTGTCTATTTAAGCTACTGTGACCGCCACGTCTCTTTCTCGGGGCTTTGGTATTGTCTGTTTATTCCACAGCGGCCTCCAGCACTCTTCTAAGGGGCATTAAAACCGTCTTATTAATCTACTGTGACCTCCATGTCTCTTCCACGGGACATTGATATTGTCTTTTTGTTCCAATGCGACCTCCACCACTCTACCAAGGGGCATTGATATTGTCTTTTTTTATTCCACTGCGACCTCCACCACTCTTCCAAGGGGCATTAAAACCATCTTGTTAAGCTACTGTGACCTCCATGTCTCTTCCACGGGGCATTGAAATTGTCTTTTTATTCCACTGTAACCTCCACCACTCTTCCAAGAGCCATTAAAACGGTCTTCTTATGCTACTGTGAACTTGACGTCTCTTCCAAGGGGCATTAAAACCATCTTGATAAACCACGCTGAACTCCACATCTCTTTCAAGGGGCATTAATACCATCTATTTAAGCTACTGTGACATCCACGTCTCTTTCACGGGGCTTTGATATTGTCTTTTTATTCCACTGCGACCTCCACCACTCTTCCAAGGGGCATTAAAACTGACTTGTTTAGCTACTGTGATCTCCACGTCTCTTCCACGGGGCATTGATATTGTCTTTTTATTCCACTGTACCCTCCACCACTCTTCCAAGGGGCATTAAAACCATCTTGTTAAGCTACTGTAACCTACACGTCTCTACCACGGGGCATTAAACCCATCTTGTTAAACCTCCCTGAACTCCACAGCTCTTCCAAGGGGCATTAAAACCAATATTGTTAAGCTACTGTGAACTCCACTTCTCTTTCACAGGGCATTCAAATTGTCTTTCTATTCCACTGCGACCTCCACCACTCTACCAAAGGGCATTAAAACCATCTTGTTAAGCTACTATGAACTCCACGTCTCTTCCACGAGGCATTGATATTGTCTTTTTATTCCACTGTAACCTCCAGCACTCTTCCAATGGGCATTATAACCATCTTGTTAAGCTAATGTGACCTACACGTATCTTCCAAGGGGCATTAAGACCATCTCAATAAACCTCTCTGAACTCAACGTCTCTTCCAAGGAGCATTAAAAGCGTCTTGTTAAGCTCCTTTGACCTCCACGTTTCTTCCACGGGGCATTGATATTGTCTTTTTATTCCACTGCGACCTCCACCACTCTTGCAAGGGGCAATAAAACCATCTTCTTAAGCTACTGTGACCTCGACGTCTCTTCCCCGTGGCATTGATATTGTCTTTTTATTCCACTGCCACCTCCACCATTCTTCCAAGAGGCATTAAGAGCTTCTTGTTAAGCTACTGTGACCTACATGTCTCTTCCAAGGGGCAATAAAACCATCTTGATAAACCACTCTGAACTCCACAGCTCTACCAAGGGGCATTAAAGCCATCTTGTTAAGCTACTGTGACTACCACGTCTCTTCCACGGGGCATTGATATTGTCTTTTTATTCCACTGCGACCTCCACCACTCTTCCATTGGCCATTGATATTGTCTTTTTATTCCACTGCGACCTCCACCACTCTTTCAAGGTACATTTAAACCGTCTTGTTAAGCTACTGTGATCTCCACGTCTCTTCCCCGGGGCATTGATATTGTCTTTTTATTCCACTGCAACCTCCACCACTCTTTCAAGGTACATTTAAACCGTCTTGTTAAGCTACTGTGACCTCCAAGTCTCTTCCCCGGGGCATTGATATTGTCTTTTTATTTCACTGCGACCTCCACTACTCTTCCAAGGGCCAATAAAACCGTCTTGTTAAGCTACTGTGACCTCCACGTCTCTACCAAGGGGCATTGATACTGTCCTTTTATTACACTGCGATCTCCATCACTCTTCCAATGGGCATTAATTTTGTCTTTTTATTCCACTGCGACCTCCACCACTCATCCAAGGGGCATTACAACCATCTTCTTAAGCTACTGTGACTTCATCGTCTATTCCAAATGGCATTGATATTGTCTTTTTCTTCCACTGCGACCTCCAACATTCTTCCAAGGGCATTAAAACCATCTTGTTAAGCTACTGTGACGTCCACGTCTCTTCCAAGGGGCATTAAAACCATCTTGTTAAACCAATATGAACTCCACCACTCTTACAAGGGGCAATAAAACCATTTATTTAAGCTACTGTGACCTCCACGTCTCTTCGACGGGTCTTTAATATTGTCTTTTTATTCCACTATAACCTCCACACTCTTCCAAGGGGCATTAAAACCGTCTTGTTAAGCTACTAGGAGATCCACGTCTCTTCCACGAGGCATTCATATTGTCTTTTTATTCCACTGCAAACTCCAGCACTCTTCCAAGGGGCATTAACAACATCTTGTTAAGCTACTATGACCTACACGTCTCTTCCAAGGGGCATTAAGACCATCTTGATAAACCTCTCTGTACTCAGCGTCTCTTCCAAGGGGCATTAAAAGTGTCTTGTTAAGCTACTGTGACATCCACGTTTCTTCCACGGGGCATTGATATTGTCTTTTTATACCACAGCAACCTCCACCACTCTTCCAAGGGGCAATAAAACCATCTTCTTAAGCTACTTTGACCACCACGTCTCTTCCAAGGGGAATTGATATTGTCTTTTTATTCCACTGCGACCTTCACCACTCTTCTAATGTGCAGTAAAACCGTCTTGTTAAGCTACTGTGAGATCCACGTCTCTTCCAAGGGGCATTGATATTGTCTTTATTCCACTGCGACCTCCATCACTCTTCCAAGGCGCATAAAAACCATCTAGTTAAGCAACCGTGACCTCCAAGTTTCTTCCAAGGGGCATTAAAACCATCTTGTAAAATCACTCTGAACTCCACAGCTCTTGCAAGGAGCATTAAAACCGTCTTATTAAGCTACTGTGACCTCCTCGTCTCTTCCACGGGGCATTGCCATTGTCTTTTTATTCCACAGCGACCTCCAAAACTCTTTCAAGGGGCATTAAAACTGTCTTGTTAAGCTACCGTGACATCCACGTATTTTCCACGGGGCATTGATATTGTCTTTTTATTCCACTGCGACCTCCAACACTCTTCCAAGGGGCATTAAAACTGTCTATTTAAGCTACTGTGACCGCCACGTCTCTTTCTCGGGGCTTTGGTATTGTCTGTTTATTCCACAGCGGCCTCCAGCACTCTTCTAAGGGGCATTAAAACCGTCTTATTAATCTACTGTGACCTCCATGTCTCTTCCACGGGACATTGATATTGTCTTTTTGTTCCAATGCGACCTCCACCACTCTACCAAGGGGCATTGATATTGTCTTTTTTTATTCCACTGCGACCTCCACCACTCTTCCAAGGGGCATTAAAACCATCTTGTTAAGCTACTGTGACCTCCATGTCTCTTCCACGGGGCATTGAAATTGTCTTTTTATTCCACTGTAACCTCCACCACTCTTCCAAGAGCCATTAAAACGGTCTTCTTATGCTACTGTGAACTTGACGTCTCTTCCAAGGGGCATTAAAACCATCTTGATAAACCACGCTGAACTCCACATCTCTTTCAAGGGGCATTAATACCATCTATTTAAGCTACTGTGACATCCACGTCTCTTTCACGGGGCTTTGATATTGTCTTTTTATTCCACTGCGACCTCCACCACTCTTCCAAGGGGCATTAAAACTGACTTGTTTAGCTACTGTGATCTCCACGTCTCTTCCACGGGGCATTGATATTGTCTTTTTATTCCACTGTACCCTCCACCACTCTTCCAAGGGGCATTAAAACCATCTTGTTAAGCTACTGTAACCTACACGTCTCTACCACGGGGCATTAAACCCATCTTGTTAAACCTCCCTGAACTCCACAGCTCTTCCAAGGGGCATTAAAACCAATATTGTTAAGCTACTGTGAACTCCACTTCTCTTTCACAGGGCATTCAAATTGTCTTTCTATTCCACTGCGACCTCCACCACTCTACCAAAGGGCATTAAAACCATCTTGTTAAGCTACTATGAACTCCACGTCTCTTCCACGAGGCATTGATATTGTCTTTTTATTCCACTGTAACCTCCAGCACTCTTCCAATGGGCATTATAACCATCTTGTTAAGCTAATGTGACCTACACGTATCTTCCAAGGGGCATTAAGACCATCTCAATAAACCTCTCTGAACTCAACGTCTCTTCCAAGGAGCATTAAAAGCGTCTTGTTAAGCTCCTTTGACCTCCACGTTTCTTCCACGGGGCATTGATATTGTCTTTTTATACCACACCAACCTCCACCACTCTTCCAAGGGGCAACAAAACCATCTTGTTAAGCTACTGTGAGCACCACGTCTCTTCGAAGGGGCATTGGTATTGTCTTTTTATTCCACTGCGACCTCCACCACTCTTCCAAGGGGCATTAAAACTGACTTGTTTAGCTACTGTGATCTCCACGTCTCTTCCACGGGGCATTGATATTGTCTTTTTATTCCACTGTAACCTCCACCACTTCTCCAAGGGGCATTAAAACCATCTTGTTAAGCTACTGTAACCTACACGTCTCTACCACGGGGCATTAAAACCATCTTGTTAAACCTCTCTGAACTCCACAGCTCTTCCAAGGGGCATTAAAACCAATATTGTTAAGCTACTGTGACCTCCACTTCTCTTTCACAGGGCATTCAAATTGTCTTTCTATTCCACTGCGACCTCCACCACTCTACCAAGGGGCATTAAAACCGTCTTGTTAAGCTACTATGAACTCCGCGTCTCTTCCACGAGGCATTGATATTGTCTTTTTATTCCACTGTAACCTCCACCACTCTTCCAATGGGCATTAAAACCATCTTGTTAAGCTAATGTGACCTACCCGTATCTTCCAAGGAGCATGAAAACCATCTCAATAAACCTCTCTGAACTCAACGTCTCTTCCAAGGAGCATTAAAAGCGTCTTTTTAAGCTCCTTTGACCTCCACGTTACTTCCACGGGGCATTGATATTGTCTTTTTATACCACACCAACCTCCACCACTCTTCCAAGGGGCAATAAAACCATCTTGTTAAGCTACTGTGAGCACGACATCTCTTCGAAGGGGCATTGGTATTGTCTTTATTCCACTGTGACCTCCACCACATTTCCAAGGGGCATTTAAACCGTCTTGATAAGCTACTGTGACCTCCATGTCTCTTCCTGAGGGCATTGATATTGTCTTTTTATTTCCCTGTAACCTCCACCACTCATCCAAGAGACATTAAAACCGTCTTGTTCAGCTACTGTGACCTCCACCACTCTACCAAGGGGCATTAAAACCGTCTTGTTAATCTACTATGAACTGCACGTCTCTTCCACGAGGCATTGATATTGTCTTTTTATTCCACTGTAACCTCCACCACTCTTCCAATGGGCATTAAAACCATCTTATTAAGCTAATGTGTGACCTACACGTATCTTCCAAGGGGCATTAAAACCATCTCAATAAACCTCTCTGATCTCAACGTCTCTTCCAAGGAGCATTAAAAGCGTCTTGTTAAGCTCCTTTGACCTCCACGTTTCTTCCACGGGGCATTGATATTGTCTTTTTATACCACACCAACCTCCACCACTCTTCCAAGGGGCAATAAAACCATCTTGTTAAGCTACTGTGAGCGCGACGTCTCTTCGAAGGGGCATTGGTATTGTCTTTTTATTCCACTGCGACCTCTACCACGTTTCCAAGGTACATTAATACTGTCTTGGTAAGCTGCTTTGACCTCCACGTCTCTTCCTCCGGTCATTGATATTGTCATTTTATACCACAGCAACCACCACCACTCTTACAAGGAGCAATAAAACCATCTTGTTAAGCTACTGTGAGCACGACGTCTCTTCGAAGGGGCATTGGTATTGTCTTTTTATTCCACTGCGACCTCCACCACTCTTCCAAGGGGCATTAGAACCATCTTGTTAAGCTACTGTGACCTACACGTCTCTTCCACGGGGCATTGATATTGTCTTTATTCCACTGCGACCTCCACCACATTTCCAAGGGGCATTTAAACCGTCTTGATAAGCTACTGTGACCTCCATGTCTCTTCCTGAGGGCATTGATATTGTCTTTTTATTTCCCTGTAACCTCCACCACTCTTCCAAGAGACATTAAAACCGTCTTGTTCAGCTACTGTGACCTCCACCACTCTACCAAGGGGCATTAAAACCGTCTTGTTAAGCTACTATGAACTCCACGTCTCTTCCACGAGGCATTGATATTGTCTTTTTATTCCACTGTAACCTCCACCACTCTTCCAATGGGCATTAAAACCATCTTGTTAAGCTAATGTGACCTACTCGTATCTTCCAAGGGGCATTAAAACCATCTCAATAAACCTCTCTGAACTCAACGTCTCTTCCAAGGAGCATTAAAAGCGTCTTGTTAAGCTACTTTGACCTCCACGTTTCTTCCACGGGGCATTGATATTGTCTTTTTATACCACACCAACCTCCACCACTCTTCCAAGGGGCAATAAAACCATCTTGTTAAGCTACTGTGAGCACGACGTCTCTTCGAAGGGGCATTGGTATTGTCTTTTTATTCCACTGCGACCTCTACCACGTTTCCAAGGTACATTAATACTGTCTTGGTAAGCTGCTTTGACCTCCACGTCTCTTCCTCGGGTCATTGATATTGTCATTTTATACCACAGCAACCACCAGCACTCTTACAAGGAGCAATAAAACCATCTTGCTAAGCTACTGTGACATCCACGTCTCTTCCCCGGGGCATTGATATTGTCTTTTTATTCCACTGCGACCACCACTACTCTTCCAAGGGACATTAAAATCGTCTTTTTAAGCTACTGTGACCTCTACGTCTCTTCCAAGTAGCAATGATACTGTCCTTTTATTCCAATGCGACCTCCATCACTCTTCCAAGGGGCATTAATATTGTCTTTTTATTCCACTGCGACTTACACCACTCATCCAAGGGGGATTAAAACAGTATTGATAAGCTACTGTGACCTCCACGTCTCTTCCAAGTGGCATTGATATTGTCTTTTTATTCCATTGAGACCTCCACCACTCTTCAAAGGGGCATTAAAACCATATTGTTAAGCTACTCTGACCTCCACCTCTCTTCCACGGGTCATTGATATTGTCTTTTTATTCCACTGCGACATCCACCACTCTTCCATGGGGCATTGATATTGTCTTTTTATTCCACTGTAACCTCCACCACTCTTCTAAGGGGCATTAAAACCATCTTGTTAAACCACTCTGAACTCCACAGCTCTACCAAGGGGCATTAAAGCCATTTTGTTAAGCCACTGTGACTACCACGTCTCTTCCACGGGGCATTGATATTGTCTTTTTATTCCACTGCGACCTCCACCACTCTTCCAAGGGGCCATAAAACCATCTTCTTAAGCTACTGTGACCTCGACGTCTCTTCCCCGTGGCATTGATATTGTCTTTTTATTCCACTGCCACCTCCACCAATCTTCCAAGGGGCATTAACAGCTTCTTGTTAAGCTACTGTGACCTACATGTCTCTTCCAAGGGGCAATAAAACCATCTTGATAAACCACTCTGAACTCCACAGCTCTACCAAGGGGCATTAAAGCCATCTTGTTAAGCTACTGTGACTTCCACGTCTCTTCCACGGGCCATTGATATTGTCTTTTTATTCCACTGCGACCTCCACCACTCTACCATTGGCCATTGATATTGTCTTTTTATTCCACTGCCACCTCCACCACTCTTCCAAGGGGCATTAAAACTGTCCTTTAAAGCTACTGTGACCTCCACGTCTCTTCCAAGGGACATTGATATTGTCTTTTTATTCCATTACGACCTCCACCAATCATCCAATGGGCATTAAGAAAGTTTTGTTAAGCTACTGTGACCTACACGTGTCTTCCAAGGGGAATTAAAGCCATCTTGTTAAACCACTCTGTACTCCACAGCTATTCCAAGGGGCATTAAAACCGTCTATTTAAGCTACTGTGACCTCCACGTCTCTTCCACAGGGCATTAATATTGTCTTTTTATTCTACTGCGACCTCCATCACTCTTCCAAGGGGCATTAAAACCATCTTGTTAAGCTACTGTGACCTCCATGTCTCTTCCTTGGGACATTGATATTGTCTTTTTATTCCAGCGTAACCTCCACCACTTTTCCAACGGGCATTAAAACCGTCTTGTTAAGCTACTGTGACCTCCACGTCTCTTCCAAGGGGCATTAAAACCATCTTGATAAACCACTCTGAACTCCACAGCTCTTCCAAGGGGCATTAAAACCATCTTGTTAAGCTCCTGGGACCTCCACGTCTCTTCCACGGGGCATTGATATTGTCTTTTTATTCCACTGCGACCTCCACAACTCTTCCAATGGGCATTGATATTGTCTTTTTATTCCACTGCGACCTCCACCACTCTTGCAAGGGACATTAAAACCGTTTTTTAAGCTACTGTGACCTCCACGTCTCTTCCAAGGGGCATTAATATTGTCTTTTTATTCCACTGCGATGTCCACCACTCACTCAAGGGGCATTAAAACAGTCTTGCTAAGCTACTGTGAACTCCACATATCTTCCAAGGGGCATTAAAACAATCTTGTTAAACCACTCTGAACTCCACAGCTATTCCAAGGGGCATTAAAAACATCGATTTAAGCTACTGTGTCCTCCACGTCTCTTCCACGGGGCTTTTAAACCATCTTGTTAAGCTACTGTGACCTCCACGTCTCTTCCACGGGCCATTGATATTGTATTCTTACTCCACTGTCACCTCCACCACTCTTCCAAGAGACATTAAAACGGTCTTGTTAAGCTACTGTGACCTACATATCTCTTCAAAGGGGCATTAAAACCGTCTTGTTAAACCACTCTGAACTCCACAGCTCTTCCAAGGGGCATTAAATCTATCTTGTTAAGCTACTGTGACCTCCACGTCTCTTCCACAGGGAATTGATTTTGTCTTTTTATACCACAGCGACCTACACCTCTCTTCCAAGGGGCATAAAACCTTCTTATTAAACTACTGTGACCTCCACGTCTCTTCCCCGTGGCATTGATATTGTCTCTTTATTCCACTGTGACCTCCACCACTCTTCCAAGGTGCATTGATATTGTCTTATTATTCCACTGCGACCTCTACCACTCTTCCAAGGGGTATTAAGAACGTCTTGTTAAGCTACTGTGACCTCCACGTCTCTTTCTCGGGGCATTGATATTGTCTTTTTATTCCACTGCGACCTCCAACACTCTTCCAAGGGGCATTAAAACCATCTTTTTATGCTACTGTGAACTCCACATCTATTCCATGGGCATTGATATTGTCTTTTTATTCCACTGTAACCTTCACTACTCTTCCAAGGAGCATTAAAACCATCTTGATAAACCACTCTGAACTCCACAGCTCTTCCAAGAAGCATTAAAACCATCTTGTTATGCTACTGTGACCATAACGTCTCTTCCACGGCGCATTGATATTGTCTTTTTATTCCACTGCGACCTCCACCACTCTTCCAATGGACATTGATATTGTCTTTTTATTCCTCTGCGACCTCCACCACTCTTCCAAGGGCATTAAAACTGTTTTAAAGCTATTCTGACCTCCACCTCTTTTCCACGGGGCATTGATATTGTCTTTTTATTCCACTGTAACCACCACCACTCTTCCAAGAGACATTAAAACCATCTTGTTAAGCTACTGTGACCTCCACGTCTCTTCCAAGGGGCATTTATATTGTCTTTTTATTCCACTGCGACCTCCACCACTCATCCAAGGGGAATTAAAACCGTCTTGTTAAGCTACTGTGACCTCCACGTCTCTTCCACGGAGCATTGATATTCTCTTTTTATTCCACGGTAACCTCCACCCCTCTTCCAAGGTGCATTGATATTGTCTTTTTATTCCACTGTGACCTCCACCACTCTTCCAAGGGGTCATTGATATTGTCTTTTTATTCAACTGCGACCTCCACCACTCTTCCAAGGGGTCATTGATATTGTATTTTTATTCCTCTGTGACCTCCACCACTCTGCCTAGGGGCATTAAAACCATCTTGTTAAGCTACTGTGACCTCCACGTCTCTTCCACGGGGCATTGATATTTTCTCTTTATTCCACTGTAACCCCCACCACTCTTCCAAAGGGAATTAAAACCGTCTTTTGTTAAGCTACTGTGACCTCCATGTCTCTTGCAAGGGGCATTAAAACCGTCTTATTAAACGACACTGAACTTCACCACTCTTCCATGGGTCATTAAAACCATCTTCTTCAGCTACTATGACCTCCACGTCTCTACCACGGGGCATTGATATTGTCTTTTTATTCCACCTTTACTTCCACCCCTCTTCCAAGGGGCACTGATATTGTCTTTTATACTACTGTAACCTCCACCACTCTTCCAAGGGGTCAATGATATTGTCTTTTTATTCAACTGTGACCTCCACCATTCTTCCAAGGGGCATTGACATTGTATTTTTATTCCACTGCGACCTCCACCACTCTGCCTAGGGGCATTAAAACCATCTTGTTAATCTACTGTGACCTCCACGTCTCTTCCATAGGGCATTGATATTGTCTTTTTATTCCACTATAACCCCCACCACTCTTCCAAGGGGAATTAAAACCTTCTTTTGTTAAGCTACTGTGACCTCCCCGTCTCTTCCATGGGGCACTAAAACCGTCTTATTGAACCACACTGAACTCCACCACTCTTCAAAGGGGTATTAAAACCATATTGTTAAGCTACTGTGACCTCAACGTCTCATCCACGGGTCATTGATATTGTCTTTTTATTCCATTGCGACCTCCACCACTCTTCCAAGGGGCCATAAAACCATCTTCTTAAGCTACTGTGACCTCGACGTCTATTCCCCGTGGCATTGATATTGTCTTTTTATTCCACTGCCACCTCCACCACTCTTCCAAGGGGCATTAAGAGCTTCTTCTTAAGCTACTGTGACCTACATGTCTCTTCCAAGGGGCAATGAAACCATCTTGATAAACCACTCTGAACTCCACAGCCCTACCAAGGGGCATTAAAGCCATCTTGTTAAGCTACTGTGACTTCCACGTCTCTTCCACGGGCCATTGATATTGTCTTTTTATTCCACTGCGACCTCCACCACTCTTCCATTGGCCATTGATATTGTCTTTTTATTCCACTGCCACCTCCACCACTCTTCCAAGGGGCATTAAAACTGTCTTTTAAAGCTACTGTGACCTCCACGTCTCTTCCAAGGGGCATTGATATTGTCTTTTTATTCCATTACGACCTCCACCACTCATCCAATGGGCATTAAGAAAGTTTTGTTAAGCTACTGTGACCTACACGTGTCTTCCAAGGGGAATTAAAGCCATCTTGTTAAACCACTCTGAACTCCATAGCTATTCCAAGGGGCATTAAAACCGTCTATTTAAGCTACTGTGACCTCCACGTCTCTTCCACGGGGCATTAATATTGTCTTTTTATTCTACTGCGACCTCCATCACTCTTCCAAGGGGCATTAAAACCATCTTGTTAAGCTACTGTGACCTCCATGTCTCTTCCTTGGGGCATTGATATTGTCTTTTTATTCCACCGTAACCTCCACCACTTTTCCAAGGGGCATTAAAACCGTCTTGTTAAGCTACTGTGACCTCCACGTCTCTTCCAAGGGGCATTAAAACCATCTTGATAAACCACTCTGAACTCCACAGCTCTTCCAAGGGGCATTAAAACCATCTTGTTAAGCTCCTGGGACCTCCACGTCTCTTCCACGGGGCATTGATATTGTCTTTTTATTCCACTGCGACCTCCACAACTCTTCCATGGGCATTGATATTGTCTGTTTATTCCACTGCGACCTCCACCACTCTTGAGAGGGACATTAAAACCGTCTTTTTAAGCTACTGTGACCTCCACGTCTCTTTCAAGGTTCATTAATATTGTCTTTTTATTCCACTGCGATGTCCACCACTCACGCTAGGGGCATTAAAACCGTCTTGTTAAGCTACTGTGAACTCCACGTATCTTCCAAGGGGCATTAAAACAATCTTGTTAAACCACTCTGAACTCCACAGCTATTCCAAGGGGCATTAAAACCATCGATTTAAGCTACTGTGTCCTCCACGTCTTTTCCACGGGGCTTTTATATTGTCTTTTATTTCCACAGCGACCTCCACCACTCTTCCAATGGGCATTAAAAACATCTTGTTAAGCTACTGTGACGTCCACGTCTCTTCCAAGGGGCATTGATATTGTCTTTTTATACCACAGCGACCTACACCTCTCTTCCAAGGGGCATAAAACCATCTTATTAAGCTACTGTGACCTCCACGTCTCTTCCCCGTGGCATTGATACTGTCTCTTTATTCCACTGTGACCTCCACCACTCTTCCAAGGGGCATTGATATTATCTTTTTATTCCACTGCGACCTCCAACACTCTTCCAAGGGGCATTAAGACCATCTTTTTAAGATACTGTGAATTCCACGTCTATTCCATGGGGCATTGATATTGTCTTTTTATTCCACTGTAACCTTCACAACTCTTCCAAGGGGCATTAAAACCATCGTGATAAACCACTCTGAACTCCACAGCTCTTCCAAGAAGCATTAAAACCATCTTGTTAAGCTACTGTGACCTCCACGTCTCTTCCACGGGGCATTGATATTGTCTTTTTATTCTACTGTAACCCCCACCACTCTTCTAAGGGGAATTAAAATCGTCTTTTTTTAAGCTACTGTGACCTCCACGTCTCTTGCAAGGGGCATTAAAACCGTCTTATTAAACCACACTGAACTTCACGACTCTTCCATGGGTCATTAAAACCATCTTGTTCAGCTACTATGACCTCCACCTCTCTACCACGGGGCTTTGATATTGTCTTTTTATTCCACCTTTACCTCCACCCCTCTTCCAAGGGGCACTGATATTGTCATTTTATACTACTGCGACCTCCACCACTCTTCCAAGGGGTCACTGATATTGTCTTTTTATTCAACTGCAACCTCCACAATTCTTTCAAGGGGCATTGATATTGTATTTTTATTCCACTGAGACCTCCACCACTCTGCCTAGGGGCATTAAAACCGTCTTGTTAAGCTACTGTGACCTCCACGTCTGTTCCATAGGGCATTGATATTGTCTTTTTATTCCACTGTAACCCCCACCACTCTTCCAAGGGGCATTAAAACCATCTTGTTAAACCACTCTGATATCCACAGCTCTACCAAGGGGCATTAAAGCCATCTTGTTAAGCTACTGTGACTAGCACGTCTCTTCCACGGGGCATTGATATTGTCTTTTTATTCCACTGCGACCTCCACCACTCTTCCATTGGCCATTGATATTGTCTTTTTATTCCACTGCCACCTCCACCACTCTTCCAAGGGGCATTAAAACTGTCTTTTAAAGCTACTGTGACCTCTACGTCTCTTCCAAGGGGCATTGATATTGTCTTTTTATTCCATTACGACCTCCACCACTCATCCAATGGGCATTAAGAAAGTTTTGTTAAGCTACTGTGACCTACACGTGTCTTCCAAGGGGAATTAAAGCCATCTTGTTAAAAAACTCTGAACTCCACAACTATTCCAAGGGGCATTAAAACCGTCTATTTAAGCTACTGTGACCCCCACGTCTCTTCCACGGGGCACTAATATTGTCTTTTTATTCTACCTCGACCTCCACCACTCTTCCAAGGGGCATTAAAACCGTCTTGTTAATCTACTGTGACCTTCATGTCTCTTCCTTGGGGCATTGATATTGTCTTTTTATTCCACCGTAACCTCCAGCACTTTTCCAAGGGGCATTAAATCTGTCTTGTTAAGCTACTGTGACCTCCACGTCTCTTCCAAGGGGCATTAAAACCATCTTGATAAACCACTCTGAACTCCACAGCTCTTACAAGGGGCATTAAAACCATCTTGTTAAGCTCCTAGGACCTCCACATCTCTTCCACGGGGCATTGATATTGTCTTTTTATTCCACTGCGACCTCCACAACTCTTCCAATGGGCATTGATATTGTCTTTTTATTCCACTGCGACCTCCACCACTCTTGCAAGGGACATTAAAACCATCATTTTAAGCTACTGTGACCTCCACGTCTATTCCAAGAGGCATTAATATTGTCTTTTTATTCCACTGCGATGTCCACCACTCATTCAAGGGGCATTAAAACCGTCTTGTTAAGCTACTGTGAACTCCACGTATCTTCCAAGGGGCATTAAAACAATCTTGTTAAACCACTCTGAACTCCACAGCTATTCCAAGGGGCATTTAAACCATTGATTTAAGCTACTGTGTCCTCCACGTCTCTTCCACGGGGCTTTTATATTGTCTATTATTTCCACAGCGACCTTCACCACTCTTCCAATGGGCATTAAAAACATCTTGTTAAGCTACTGTGACGTCCACGTCTCTTCCAAGGGGCATTGATATTGTCTTTTTATACCACAGCGACCTCTACCACTCTTCCAACGGGCATTAAAAACATCTTGTTAAGCTAATGTGACGTCCACGTCTCTTCCACGGGGCATTGCTATTGTCTTTTTATTCCACTGCGACCTCCACCAATCTTCCAATGGGTATTGATATTGTCTTTTTATTCCTTTGTGACCTCCATCACTCTTCCAAGTGGCATTTAAACCATCTTGTTAAGCTACTGTGACCTCCACGTCTCTTCCACGGGGCATTGATATTGTATTCTTACTCCACTGTCACCTTCACCACTCTTCCAAGAGACATTAAAACGGTCTTGTTAAGCTACTGTGACCTCCACGTCTCTTCCACGGGGAATTGATATTGTCTTTTTATACCACAGCGACCTACACCTCTCTTCCAAGGGGCATAAAACCATCTTATTAAGCTACTGTGACCTCCAAGTTTCTTCCCCGTGGCATTGATATTGTCTTTTTATTCCACTGTGACCTCCACCACTCTTCCAAGGGGCATTGATATTGTCTTTTTATTCCACTGCGACCTCTACCACTCTTCCAAGGGGTATTAAGAACGTCTTGTTAAGCTACTGTGACCTCCACGTCTCTTTCTGGGGGCATTGATATTGTCTTTTTATTCCACTGTAACCTTCACCACTCTACCAAGGGGCTTTAAAACCATCGTGATAAACCACTCTGAACTCCACAGCTCTTCCAAGAAGCATTAAAACCATCTTGTTAAGCTTCTATGACCTCCACATCTCTTCCACGGGGCATTGATATTGTCTTTTTATTCCACTGCGACCTCCACCACTCTTCCAATGGACATTGATATTGTCTTATTATTCCTCTGCGACCTCCACCACTGTTCCAAGGGCATTAAAACTGTGTTTTAAAGCTACTCTGACCTCCACGTCTTTTCCACGGGGCATTTATATTGTCTTTTTATTCCACTGCGACCTCCACCATTCATCCAAGGGGAATTAAAACCGTCTTGTTAAGCTACTGTGACCTCCACGTCTCTTCCATAGGGCATTGATTTTGTCTTTATATTCCACTGTAACCCCCACCAATCTTCCAAGGGGCATTAAAACCGTCTTTTGCTAAGCTACTGTGACCTGCCTGACTCTTCCAAGGGGCATTAAAACCGTTTATCTAAGCTACTATGACCTCCACGTCTCTTTAACAGGGCATTGATATTGTCTTTTTATTCCACTGCGACCTCCAGCACTTTTCCAATGGGCATTGATATTGTCTTTTTGTTCCACTGCGACTTCAACCACTCTTCCAAGGGGCATTAAAACTGTCTTTTTAAGCTACTCTGACCTCCACGTCTCTTCCACAGAGTATTAAATCCATCTTGTTAAACCACTCTGAACTTCACAGCTCTTTCAAGGGGCATTAATAAGGTCTATTTAAGCTACTGTGACCTCCACGTCTCTTCCACGGGGCTTTGATATTGTCTTTCTATTCCACAGCGAGCTCCACCACTCTTCCAAGGGGCATTAAAACCGTCTTGTTAACCTACTGTGACCTACACGTCTCTTCCAATGGGCATTAGAACCATCTTGTCAAAGCACTCTGAACTCCACAGCTATTCCAAGGGGCATTCAAACTGTATATTTAAGCTACTGTGACCTCCACGTCTTTTCCACGGTGCCTTGATATTGTCTTTTTATTCCACAGCGACTTCCACCACTCTTCCAAGGGGCATTAAAACCATATTTTTTAAGCTACTGTGACCTCAAAGTCTCTTCCATGGGGCTTTGATATTGTCTTTTTATTCCACTGTAACCTCCACCACTCTTCTAAGGGGCATTAAAACTGTCTTGTTCTGCTACTGTGACCTCGACGTCTCTACCAAGCGGCTTTAAAACCGTCTTATTAAACCACTCTGTACTCCACCACTCTTCCAAGGGGCATTAAAACCATTTTGTTCAGCTACTATGACCTCCATGTCTCTTCCACGGGGCATTGATATTGAGTTTTTATTCCACTGTAACTACCACCCCTCTTCCACGGGGCTTTGATATTGTCTTTTTATTCCACTGCGATCTCCACCACTCTTCCAAGGGGTCATTGATATTGTCTTTTTATTCCACTGCAACATCCAACACTCTTCCAAGGGGCATTGATATTGTCTTTTTATTCCACTGCGACCTCCACCACTCTGCCTAGGGGCATTAAAACCATCTTTTAACCCCTTAAGCCCAGGAGCATTTTCCGTTTTTGCATTTTCGTTTTTGCTCCCCTTGTTCCCAGAGCAATAGCGTTTTTATTTTTTGGTCAATATGGCCATGTGAGGGCTTATTTTTTGCGAGACGAGTTGTACTTTTCAACGACATTACTAGTTTTACCATATCCTGTACGGGAAAACGGTAAAAAAATTCCAAGTGCGGTAAAATTGCAAAAAAAGTGCAATACCACAGTTGTTTTTTTTTTTTTTTTTTTACCACGTTCACTGAATGCTAAAACTGACCTGCCCTTCTTATTCTACAGGTCATTACGAGTTCATAGACACCAAACCTGCATAGGTTCTTTTATATTTAAGTGGTGAAAAAAAATTCCAAAATTTGGTAAAAAAATAAATAAAAAAATAGCGCCATTTTCTAAGACCTGTAGCGTCTCCATTTTTCGTGATCTGGGGCTGGTTTATGGCTTATTTTTTGCGAACCGGGCTGTCGTTTTTATTGATAACATTTGGGGTAGATCCGATGTTTTGATCGCCCGTTATTGCATTTTATTTCAATTTTGCGGCGACCAAAAAAAGTAATTCTGGCGTTTAGAATTTTTTTCTCGTTACGCCGTTTACCGATCGGATTAATTTTTATTTATATTGATAGATCGGACGATTCTGAACGCGGCGATACCAAATATGTGTATGTGGTTTTTTTTTTTTATATATATATATATTTTATTTTGAATGGGGCGAAAGGGGGGTGATTTAAACTTTTATATTTTTTTATTTTTTTTATATTTTTAAAAACTTTTTTTTTTTATTTTTTGCAGGCTTCTATAGTCTCCATAGGAGACTAGAAGCAGCAACTATCCGATCGCCTCTGCTACATACAGAGGACGAGCAGATCCCCTGCATGCAGCAGAAATGGTCCTGTGTTATGAGCGCCGACCACTAGGTGGCGCTCATAGCGATAAGATCATGACAACCACAGGCGTCTGCTGCAGACCCTGGGTTGTCATGCACGCCCATCGGCGACCCGCGATCACGTGACGGGGTCGCCGGTGGGCGTGGCTTATGACGCGCTACCCGGAAGCGACCGTTAAATGCTGCTGTCAGAGATTGACAGCAGCATTTAACATGTTAACAGCCGCGGGTGGATCGCGATTCCACCCGCGGCTGTTGCGGGCACATGTAAGAATCAGCTGACATGTGCTCCGTTCAGTGAGGGCTCAGCGCAGCAGCCCTCACTGAACGGGCAGTACGCAAATATGCTTACTAATACGTCCTCGGTAGTTAAGGGGTTAAAGCTAGTGTGACCTCCTCGTCTTTTCCACGGGGCATTGATATTGTCTTTTTATTCCACTGTAACCTCCACCACTCTTCCGAGGGGCATTAAAAACGTCTTGTAAGCTACTATGAACTCTACTACTCTTCAAGGGGCATTGATATTGTCTTTTTATTCCACTGCGACCTTCACCACTCTTCCGAGGTGCATTCATATTGTCTTTTTATTACACTGCGACCTCCACCATTCTTCCAAGTGGCATTAAAACCATCTTGTTAAGCTACTGTGACCTCCACGTCTCTTCCAAGGGGCATTGATATTGTCTTTATTCCATTGCGACCTCCATCACTCTTCCAAGGGTCATTAAAACCGTCTTGTTAAGCTACTGTGACCTCCACGTCTCTTCCAAGGGGCATTAAAACCATCTTGTTAAACCACTCTGAACTCCAAAGCTCTTGCAAGGGGCGTTAAAATCGTCTTGTTAAGCTACTGTGTCCTTCACGTCTCTTCCACGGGTCATTGATATTGTCTTTTTATTCCACAGCGACCTCCACCACTCTTTCAAGGGGCATTGAAAACGTCTTTTTAAGCTACTGTGACCTCCACGTCTCATCCACACGGCATTGATATTGTCTTTTTATTCCACTGCGACCTCCACCACTCTTCCAATGGGCATTAAAACCGTCTTGTTATGCTACTGTGAGATGCACGTCTCTTCCACGGGGCTTTGTTATTATCTTATTATTCCACAGCGACCTCCACCACTCTTCCAAGGGGCATTAAAACCATCTTGTTAAGCTACTGTGACCTTCATGTCTCTTCCAAGGGGCATTGATATTGTCTTTTTATTCCACTGTAACCTCCACCACTCATCCAAGGGGCATTAAAACAGTCTTGTTAAACCACTCTGAAATCCAATGCTATTCCAAGGGGCATTAAAACCGTCTATTTAAGCTACTGTGACCTAAACGTCTCTTCCACGGGGCTTTGATATTGTATTCTTCTTTCACAGCGACCTCCACCACTCTTCCAAGGGTTATTAAAACCGTCTTATTAAGCTACTGTTACCTCCACATCTCTTCCACGGGACATTGATATTGTATTTTTATTCCACTGCGACCTCCACCACTCTTCCAATGGGCATTGAAATTGTCTTTTTATTCCACTGCGACCTCCATCACTCTTTCAAGGGGCATTAATATTGTCTTTTTATTCCACTGCGACCTCCACCACTCTTCCAAGGGGCATTGGTATTGTCTTTATATTCCACTGCAAACTCCACCACTCTTCCAAGGGGCATTAAAACTGTCTTGTTAAGCTACTGTGACCTCCATGTCTCTTCCACGGGGCATTGATATTGTCTTTTTATTCCACTGTAACCTCCACCACTCTTCCAAGGTACATTAAAATCGTCTTGTAAGCTACTGTGACCTCGACGTCTCTTCGTAGGGGCATTGATATAGTCTTTTTATTCCACTGTAACCACCACCACTCATCCAAGGGGCATTAAAACTGTCATGTTAAACTACTGTGACCTCCACTTCTCTTCCAAGGTGCATAAAAACCATCTTTTAAACCACTCTGAACTCCACAGCTATTCCAAGGGGCATTCAAACCGTCTATTTAAGCTACTGTGACCTCCACGTCTTTTCCACAGTGCTTTGATATTGTCTTTTTATTCCACAGCGACCTCCACCACTCTTCCAAGGGGCATTAAAACCATATTTTTAAGCTACTGTGACCTCCATGTCTCTTCCACGGGGCTTTGGTACAGTCCTTTTATTCAACTGCGATCTCTATCACTCTTCCAAGGGGCATTCATATTGTCTTTTTATTCCACTGCGACCTCCACCACTCTTCCAAGGGGCATTAAAACCGTCTTGTTATGATACTGTGACCTTCATGTCTCTTCCAAGGGGCATTGATATTGTCTTTTTATTACACTGTAACCTCCACCACTCTTCTAAGGGGCATTAAAACAGTCTTGTTCTGGTACTGTGACCTCGACATCTCTTCCAACGGCATTAAAACCGTCTTATTAAACCACTCTGTACTCCACCACTCTTCCAAGGGGCATTAAAACCATTTTGTTCAGCTACTATGAACTCCATGTCTCTTCCAAGGGGCATTGATATTGAGTTTTTATTCCACTGTAACCACCACCCCTCTTCCAAGGGGCATTGATATCATCTTTTTATTCCACTGCGACCTCCACCACTCTTCCAAGGGATCATTGATATTGTCTTTTTATTCCACTGCGACCTCCACCACTCTGCCTAGGGGCATTAAAACCATCTTTTAAAGCTACTGTGACCTCCACGTCTTTTCCATGGGGCATTGATATTGTCTTTTTATTCCACTGTAACCTCCACCACTCTTCCGAGGGGTATTAAAACCGTCTTGTTAAGCTACTGTGAACTCTACTTCTATTCCAAGGGGTATTGATATTGTCTTTTTATTCCACTGCGACCTCCACCACTCTTCCGAGGTGCATTCATATTGTCTTTTCATTACACTGCGACCTCCACCATTCTTCCAAGGGGCATTAAAACCGTCTTGTTAAGCTACTGTGACCTCCACGTCTCTTCCAAGGGGCATTGATATTGTCTTTATTCCACTGCGAACTCCATCACTCTTCCAAGGGGCATTAAATCCATCTTGTTAAGCTACTGTGACCTCCACGTCTCTTCCAAGGGGCATTAAAACCATCTTGTTAAACCACTCTGAACTCCACAGCTATTCCAAGGGGCATTCAAACCGTCTATTTAAGCTACTGTGACCTCCACGTCTTTTCCACAGTGCTTTGATATTGTCTTTTTATTCCACAGCGACCTCCAACACTCTTCCAAGGGGCATTAAAACCATATTTTTAAGCTACTGTGACCTCCACGTCTCTTCCACGGGGCTTTGGTACAGTCCTTTTATTCAACTGCGACCTCTATCACTCTTCCAAGGGGCATTCATATTGTCTTTTTATTCCACTGCGACCTCCACCACTCTTACAAGGGGCATTAAAACCGTCTTGTTATGATACTGTGACCTTCATGTCTCTTCCAAGGGGCATTGATATTGTCTTTTTATTACACTGTAACCTCCACCACTCTTCTAAGGGGCATTAAAACAGTCTTGTTCTGCTACTGTGACCTCGACATCTCTTCCAACGGCATTAAAACCGTCTTATTAAACCACTCTGTACTCCACCACTCTTCCAAGGGGCATTAAAACCATTTTGTTCAGCTACTATGAACTCCATGTCTCTTCCAAGGGGCATTGATATTGAGTTTTTATTCCACTGTAACCACCACCCCTCTTCCAAGGGGCATTGATATCATCTTTTTATTCCACTGCGACCTCCACCACTCTTCCAAGGGATCATTGATATTGTCTTTTTATTCCACTGCGACCTCCACCACTCTGCCTAGGGGCATTAAAACCATCTTTTAAAGCTACTGTGACCTCCACGTCTTTTCCATGGGGCATTGATATTGTCTTTTGATTCCACTGTAACCTCCACCACTCTTCCGAGGAGTATTAAAACCGTCTTGTTAAGCTACTGTGAACTCTACTTCTCTTCCAAGGGGTATTGATATTGTCTTTTTATTCCACTGCGACCTCCACCACTCTTCCGAGGTGCATTCATATTGTCTTTTCATTACACTGCGACCTCCACCATTCTTCCAAGGGGCATTAAAACCGTCTTGTTAAGCTACTGTGACCTCCACGTCTCTTCCAAGGGGCATTGATATTGTCTTTATTCCACTGCGACCTCCATCACTCTTCCAAGGGGCATTAAATCCATCTTGTTAAGCTACTATGACCTCCACGTCTCTTCCAAGGGGCATTAAAACCATCTTGTTAAACCACTCTGAACTCCACAGCTCTTGCAAGGGGCGTTAAAACCGTCTTGCTAAGCTACTGTGTCCTTCACGTCTTTTCCACGGGGCATTGATATTGTCTTTTTATTCCACAGCGACCTCCACCACTCTTCCAAGGGGCATTAAAACCGTCTTCTTAAGCTACTGTGACCTCCAAGTCTCTTCCACGGGGCATTGATATTGTCTTTTTATTCCACTGCAACCTCCACCACTCTTCCAATGGGCATTAAAATCGTCTTGTTAAGCTACTGTGAGATCCACGTCTCTTCCACGGGACTTTGTTATTATCTTTTTATTCCACAGCGACCTCCACCACTCTTCGAAGGGGCATTAAAACCATCTTGTTAAGCTACTGTGACCTCCACATTTCTTCCAAGGGACATTGATATCGTATTTTTATTCCACTGCGACCTCCACCACTCATCCAAGGGGCTTTAGAACCGTCTTGTTAAGCTACGCTGACCTCCACGTCTCTTCCAAGGGGCATTAAAACCATCATGTTAAACCACTCTGAACTCCTCAGCTATTCCAAGGGGCATTAAAACCATCTATTTAAGCTACTGTGACCTCCAAGTCCACTCCTTGGGGCTTTGATATTCTCTTTTTATTCCACACCGACCTCCACAACTCTTCCAAGGGGCATTAACATTGTCTATTTATTCCACTGCGACCTCCACCACTCTTCCAAGGGGCATTAAAACCGTCTTGTTATGCTACTGTGACCTCCACGTCTCTTCCACGAGGCATTGATACTGTCCTTTTATTCCACTGCGACCTCCATCACTCTTCCAAGGGGCATTAATATTGTCTATTTATTCCACTGCGACCTCCACCACTCTTCCAAGGGGCATTAAAACCGTCTTGTTAAGCTACTGTGACCTTCACATCTCTTACATGGGACATTGATATTGTCTTTTTATTCCACTGTGACCTCCACCACTCTTACAAGGAGCATTGATACTGTCTTTTTATTCCACTGCGACCTCCATCACTCTTCCAAGGGGCATTAAAACCATCTTGTTAAGCTACTGTGACCTCCATGTCTCCTGCACAGTGCATTGATATTGTCTTTTTATTTCACTGTAACCTCCACTACTCATCCAAGTGGCATTAAAACCTTCTTGTTAAGCTACTGTGACCTCCACGTCTTTTGCATGGGGCATTGATATTGTCTTTTTATTCCACTATAACCTTCACCAATCTTCCAAGGGATATTAAAACCGTCCTGTTCAGCTACTGTGACCTCCATGTCTCTTCCAAGGGGCATTGATATTGTCTTTTTATTCCACTGCGACCTCCACCACTCTTTCAAGGTACATTTAAACCGTCTTGTTAAGCTACTGTGACCTCCACGTCTCTTCCCCGGGGCATTGATATTGTCTTTTTATTTCACTGCGACCTCCACTACTCTTCCGAGGGACATTAAAACCGTCTTGTTATGCTACTGTGACCTCCAAGTCTCTTCAACGAGGCATTGATATTGTCTTTTTATACCACAGCATCCTCCACCACTCTTCCAAGGGGCAATAAAACCGTCTTGTTAAGCTACTGTGACCTCCACGTCTCTACCAAGGGGCATTGATACTGTCCTTTTATTACACTGCGATCTCCATCACTCTTCCAATGGGTATTAATTTTGTCTTTTTATTCCACTGCGACCTCCACCACTCATCCAAGGGGCATTACAACCATCTTCTTAAGCTACTGTGACTTCATCGTCTCTTCCAAATGGCATTGATATTGTCTTTTTCTTCCACTGCGACCTCCAACATTCTTCCAAGGGCATTAAAACCATCTTGTTAAGCTACTGTGACCTCCACGTCTCTTCCAAGGGGCATTAAAACCATCTTGTTAAACCACTATGAACTCCACCGCTCTTCCAAGGGGCAATAAAACCATTTATTTAAGCTACTGTGACCTCCACGTCTCTTCGCCGGGTCTTTAATATTGTCTTTTTATTCCACTATAACCTCCACACTCTTCCAAGGGGCATTAAAACTGTCTTGTTAAGCTACTTTGACCACCACGTCTTTTCCAAGGGGCATTGATATTGTCTTTTTATTCCACTGCGACCTTCATCACTCTTCTAATGTGCAGTAAAACCGTCTTGTTAAGCTACTGTGAGATCCACGTCTCTTCCAAGGGGCATTGATATTGTCTTTATTCCACTGCGACCTCCATCACTCTTCCAAGGCGCATTAAAACCATCTAGTTAAGAAACCGTGACCTCCACGTTTCTTCCAAGGGGCATTAAAACCATCTTGTTAAACCACTCTGAACTCCACAGCTCTTGCAAGGGGCATTAAAACCGTCTTATTAAGCTACTGTGACCTCCTCGTCTCTTCCACGGGGCATTGCTATTGTCTTTTTATTCCACAGCGACCTCCAAAACTCTTTCAAGGGGCATTAAAACTGTCTTGTTAAGCTACTGTGACCTCCATGTCTCCTCCACGGGGCGTTGATACTGTCCTTTGTTTCCACTGCGATCTCCATCACTCTTCCAAGGGGCATTAATATTGTCCTTTTATTCCACTGCGATCTCCACCACTTTTCCAAGGGGCATTAAAACCGTCTTATTAATCTACTGTGACCTTCACTTCTCTTCCACGGGACATTGATATTGTCTTTTTCTTCCAATGCGACCTCCACCACTCTACCAAGGGGCATTGATATTGTCTTTTTTTATTCCACTGCGACCTCCACCACTCTTCCAAGAGGCATTAAAACCGTCTTGTTAAGGTACTGTGACCTCCATGTCTCTTCCACGGGGCATTGATATTGTCATTTTATTACACTGTAACATCCACAACTCTTCCAAGGGCCATTAAAACGGTCTTCTTATGCTACTGTGAACTTGACGTCTCTTCTTAGGGGCATTAAAACCATCTTGATAAACCATGCTGAACTCCACATCTCTTTCAAGGGGCATTAATACCATCTATTTAAGCTACTGTGACATCCACGTCTCTTTCACGGGGCTTTGATATTGTCTTTTTATTCCACTGCGACCTCCACTACTCTTCCAAGGGGCATTAAAACTGACTTGTTTAGCTACTGTGATCTCCACGTCTCTTCCACGGGGCATTGATATTGTCTTTTTATTCCACTGTAACCTCCACCACTCTTCCAAGGGGCATTAAAACCATCTTGTTAAGCTACTGTAACCTACACATCTCTACCACGGGGCATTAAAACCATCTTGTTAAATCTCTCTGAACTCCACAGCTCTTCCAAGGGGCATTAAAACCAATATTGTTAAGCTACTGTGACCTCCACTTCTCTTTCACAGGGCATTCAAATTGTCTTTCTATTCCACTGCGACCTCCACCACTCTACCAAGGGGCATTAAAACCGTCTTGTTAAGCTACTATGAACTCCACGTCTCTTCCACGAGGCATTGATATTGTCTTTTTATACCACACCAACCTCCACCACTCTTCCAAGGGGCAATAAAACCAACTTGTTAAGCTAATGTGACCTACACGTATCTTCCAAGGGGCATTAAAACCATCTCAATAAACCTCTCTGAACTCAACGTCTCTTATAAGGAGCATTAAAAGCGTCTTGTTAAGCTCCTTTGACCTCCACGTTTCTTTCACGGGGCATTGATATTGTCTTTTTATACCACACCAACCTCCACCACTCTTCCAAGGGGCAATAAAACCATCTTGTTAAGCTACTGTGAGCACGACGTCTCTTCGAAGGGGCATTGGTATTGTCTTTTTATTCCACTGCGACCTCTACCACGTTTCCAAGGTACATTAATACTGTCTTGGTAAGCTGCTTTGACCTCCACGTCTCTTCCTCGGGTCATTGATATTGTCATTTTATACCACAGCAACCACCACCACTCTTACAAGGAGCAATAAAACCATCTTGCTAAGCTACTGTGACATCCACGTCTCTTCCCCGGGGCATTGATATTGTCTTTTTATTCCGCTGCGACCACCACTACTCTTCCAAGGGACATTAAAATCGTCTTTTTAAGCTACTGTGACCTCGACGTCTCTTCCAAGTAGCAATGATACTGTCCTTTCATTCCAATGCGACCTCCATCACTCTTCCAAGGTGCATTAATATTGTCTTTTTATTCCACTGCGACCTACACCACTCATCCAAGGGGGATTAAAACAGTCTTGATAAGCTACTGTGACCTCCACGTCTCTTCCAAGTGGCATTGATATTGTCTTTTTATTCCAATGCGACCTCCACCACTCTTCAAAGGGGCATTAAAACCATATTGTTAAGCTACTGTGACCTCCACCTCTCTTCCACGGGTCATTGATATTGTCTTTTTATTCCACTGCGACATCCACCACTCTTCCATGGGGCATTGATATTGTCTTTTTATTCCACTGTAACCTCCACCACTCTTCCAATGGGCATTACAACCATCTTGTTAAGCTAATGTGACCTACACGTATCTTCCAAGGGGCATTAAAACCATCTCAATAAACCTCTCTGAACTCAACGTCTCTTCCAAGGAGCATTAAAAGCGTCTTGTTAAGCTCCTTTGACCTCCACGTTTCTTCCACGGGGCATTGATATTGTCTTTTTATACCACACCAACCTCCACCCCTCTTCCAAGGGGCAATAAAACCATCTTGTTAAGCTACTGTGAGCACGACGTCTCTTCGAAGGGGCATTGGTATTGTCTTTTTATTCCACTGCGACCTCTACCACGTTTCCAAGGTACATTAATACTGTCTTGGTAAGCTGCTTTGACCTCCACGTCTCTTCCTCGGGTCATTGATATTGTCATTTTATACCACAGCAACCACCACCACTCTTACAAGGAGCAATAAAACCATCTTGCTAAGCTACTGTGACATCCACGTCTCTTCCCCGGGGCATTGATATTGTCTTTTTATTCCACTGCGACCACCACTACTCTTCCAAGGGACATTAAAATCGTCTTTTTAAACTACTGTGACCTCGACGTCTCTTCCAAGTAGCAATGATACTGTCCTTTTATTCCAATGCGACCTCCATCACTCTTCCAAGGGGCATTAATATTGTCTTTTTATTCCACTGCGACCTACACCACTCATCCAAGGGGGATTAAAACAGTCTTGATAAGCTACTGTGACCTCCACGTCTCTTCCAAGTGGCATTGATATTGTCTTTTTATTCCAATGCGACCTCCACCACTCTTCAAAGGGGCATTAAAACCATATTGTTAAGCTACTGTGACCTCCACCTCTCTTCCACGGGTCATTGATATTGTCTTTTTATTCCACTGCGACATCCACCACTCTTCCATGGGGCATTGATATTGTCTTTTTATTCCACTGTAAGTTCCACCACTCTTCTAAGGGGCATTAAAACCATCTTGTTAAACCACTCTGAGCTCCACAGCTCTGCCAAGGGGTATTAAAGCCATCTTGTTAAGCTACTGTGACTACCACGTCTCTTCCACTGGGCATTGATATTGTCTTTTTATTCCACTGCGACCTCCACCACTCTTGCAAGGGGCAATAAAACCATCTTCTTAAGCTACTGTGACCTCGACGTCTCTTCCCCGTGGCATTGATATTGTCTTTTTATTCCACTGCCACCTCCACCACTCTTCCAAGAGGCATTAAGAGCTTCTTGTTAAGCTACTGTGACCTACATGTCTCTTCCAAGGGGCAATAAAACCATCTTGATAAACCACTCTGAACTCCACAGCTCTACCAAGGGGCATTAAAGCCATCTTGTTAAGCTACTGTGACTACCACGTCTCTTCCACGGGGCATTGATATTGTCTTTTTATTCCACTGCGACCTCCACCACTCTTCCATTGGCCATTGATATTGTCTTTTTATTCCACAGCGACCTCCACCACTCTTTCAAGGTACATTTAAACCGTCTTGTTAAGCTACTGTGATCTCCACGTCTCTTCCCCGGGGCATTGATATTGTCTTTTTATTCCACTGCAACCTCCACCACTCTTTCAAGGTACATTTAAACCGTCTTGTTAAGCTACTGTGACCTCCACGTCTCTTCCCCGGGGCATTGATATCGTCTTTTTATTTCACTGCGACCTCCACTACTCTTCCAAGGGCCAATAAAACCGTCTTGTTAAGCTACTGTGACCTCCACGTCTCTACCAAGGGGCATTGATACTGTCCTTTTATTACACTGCGATCTCCATCACTCTTCCAATGGGCACTAATTTTGTCTTTTTATTCCACTGCGACCTCCACCACTCATCCAAGGGGCATTACAACCATCTTCTTAAGCTACTGTGACTTCATCGTCTATTCCAAATGGCATTGATATTGTCTTTTTCTTCCACTGCGACCTCCAACATTCTTCCAAGGGCATTAAAACCATCTTGTTAAGCTACTGTGACGTCCACGTCTCTTCCAAGGGGCATTAAAACCATCTTGTTAAACCAATATGAACTCCACCACTCTTACAAGGGGCAATAAAACCATTTATTTAAGCTACTGTGACCTCCACGTCTCTTCGACGGGTCTTTAATATTGTCTTTTTATTCCACTATAACCTCCACACTCTTCCAAGGGGCATTAAAACAGTCTTGTTAAGCTACTAGGAGATCCACGTCTCTTCCACGAGGCATTCATATTGTCTTTTTATTCCACTGCAAACTCCAGCACTCTTCCAAGGGGCATTAACAACATCTTGTTAAGCTACTGTGACCTACACGTCTCTTCCAAGGGGCATTAAGACCATCTTGATAAACCTCTCTGTACTCAGCGTCTCTTCCAAGGGGCATTAAAAGTGTCTTGTTAAGCTACTGTGACATCCACGTTTCTTCCACGGGGCATTGATATTGTCTTTTTATACCACAGCAACCTCCACCACTCTTCCAAGGGGCAATAAAACCATCTTCTTAAGCTACTTTGACCACCACGTCTCTTCCAAGGGGTATTGATATTGTCTTTTTATTCCACTGCGACCTTCACCACTCTTCTAATGTGCAGTAAAACCGTCTTGTTAAGCTACTGTGAGATCCACGTCTCTTCCAAGGGGCATTGATATTGTCTTTATTCCACTGCGACCTCCATCACTCTTCCAAGGCGCATAAAAACCATCTAGTTAAGCAACCGTGACCTCCAAGTTTCTTCCAAGGGGCATTAAAACCATCTTGTAAAATCACTCTGAACTCCACAGCTCTTGCAAGGAGCATTAAAACCGTCTTATTAAGCTACTGTGACCTCCTCGTCTCTTCCACGGGGCATTGCTATTGTCTTTTTATTCCACAGCGACCTCCAAAACTCTTTCAAGGGGCATTAAAACTGTCTTGTTAAGCTACTGTGACATCCACGTATTTTCCACGGGGCATTGATATTGTCTTTTTATTCCACTGCGACCTCCAACACTCTTCCAAGGGGCATTAAAACTGTCTATTTAAGCTACTGTGACCGCCACGTCTCTTTCTCGGGGCTTTGGTATTGTCTGTTTATTCCACAGCGGCCTCCAGCACTCTTCTAAGGGGCATTAAAACCGTCTTATTAATCTACTGTGACCTCCATGTCTCTTCCACGGGACATTGATATTGTCTTTTTGTTCCAATGCGACCTCCACCACTCTACCAAGGGGCATTGATATTGTCTTTTTTTATTCCACTGCGACCTCCACCACTCTTCCAAGGGGCATTAAAACCATCTTGTTAAGCTACTGTGACCTCCATGTCTCTTCCACGGGGCATTGAAATTGTCTTTTTATTCCACTGTAACCTCCACCACTCTTCCAAGAGCCATTAAAACGGTCTTCTTATGCTACTGTGAACTTGACGTCTCTTCCAAGGGGCATTAAAACCATCTTGATAAACCACGCTGAACTCCACATCTCTTTCAAGGGGCATTAATACCATCTATTTAAGCTACTGTGGCATCCACGTCTCTTTCACGGGGCTTTGATATTGTCTTTTTATTCCACTGCGACCTCCACCACTCTTCCAAGGGGCATTAAAACTGACTTGTTTAGCTACTGTGATCTCCACGTCTCTTCCACGGGGCATTGATATTGTCTTTTTATTCCACTGTACCCTCCACCACTCTTCCAAGGGGCATTAAAACCATCTTGTTAAGCTACTGTAACCTACACGTCTCTACCACGGGGCATTAAACCCATCTTGTTAAACCTCTCTGAACTCCACTGCTCTTCCAAGGGGCATTAAAACCAATATTGTTAAGCTACTGTGAACTCCACTTCTCTTTCACAGGACATTCAAATTGTCTTTCTATTCCACTGCGACCTCCACCACTCTACCAAAGGGCATTAAAACCATCTTGTTAAGCTACTATGAACTCCACGTCTCTTCCACGAGGCATTGATATTGTCTTTTTATTCCACTGTAACCTCCAGCACTCTTCCAATGGGCAATATAACCATATTGTTAAGCTAATGTGACCTACACGTATCTTCCAAGGGGCATTAAGACCATCTCAATAAACCTCTCTGAACTCAACGTCTCTTCCAAGGAGCATTAAAAGCGTCTTGTTAAGCTCCTTTGACCTCCACGTTTCTTCCACGGGGCATTGATATTGTCTTTTTATACCACACCAACCTCCACCACTCTTCCAAGGGGCAACAAAACCATCTTGTTAAGCTACTGTGAGCACCACGTCTCTTCGAAGGGGCATTGGTATTGTCTTTTTATTCCACTGCGACCTCCACCACTCTTCCAAGGGGCATTAAAACTGACCTGTTTAGCTACTGTGATCTCCACGTCTCTTCCACGGGGCATTGATATTGTCTTTTTATTCCACTGTAACCTCCACCACTTCTCCAAGGGGCATTAAAACCATCTTGTTAAGCTACTGTAACCTACACGTCTCTACCACGGGGCATTAAAACCATCTTGTTAAACCTCTCTGAACTCCACAGCTCTTCCAAGGGGCATTAAAACCAATATTGTTAAGCTACTGTGACCTCCACTTCTCTTTCACAGGGCATTCAAATTGTCTTTCTATTCCACTGCGACCTCCACCACTCTACCAAGGGGCATTAAAACCGTCTTGTTAAGCTACTATGAACTCCGCGTCTCTTCCACGAGGCATTGATATTGTCTTTTTATTCCACTGTAACCTCCACCACTCTTCCAATGGGCATTAAAACCATCTTGTTAAGCTAATGTGACCTACCCGTATCTTCCAAGGAGCATGAAAACCATCTCAATAAACCTCTCTGAACTCAACGTCTCTTCCAAGGAGCATTAAAATTGTCTTTTTAAGCTCCTTTGACCTCCACGTTACTTCCACGGGGCATTGATATTGTCTTTTTATACCACACCAACCTCCACCACTCTTCCAAGGGGCAATAAAACCATCTTGTTAAGCTACTGTGAGCACGACGTCTCTTCGAAGGGGCATTGGTATTGTCTTTTTATTCCACTGCGACCTCCACCACTCTTCCAAGGGGCATTAGAACCATCTTGTTAAGCTACTGTGACCTACACGTCTCTTCCACGGGGCATTGATATTATCTTTATTCCACTGCGACCTCCACCACATTTCCAAGGGGCATTTAAACCGTCTTGATAAGCTACTGTGACCTCCATGTCTCTTCCTGAGGGCATTGATATTGTCTTTTTATTTCCCTGTAACCTCCACCACTCTTCCAAGAGACATTAAAACCGTCTTGTTCAGCTACTGTGACCTCCACCACTCTACCAAGGGGCATTAAAACCGTCTTGTTAAGCTACTATGAACTCCACGTCTCTTCCACGAGGCATTGATATTGTCTTTTTATTCCACTGTAACCTCCACCACTCTTCCAATGGGCATTAAAACCATCTTGTTAAGCTAATGTGACCTACACGTATCTTCCAAGGGGCATTAAAACCATCTCAATAAACCTCTCTGAACTCAACGTCTCTTCCAAGGAGCATTAAAAGCGTCTTGTTAAGCTACTTTGACCTCCACGTTTCTTCCACGGGGCATTGATATTGTCTTTTTATACCACACCAACCTCCACCACTCTTCCAAGGGGCAATAAAACCATCTTGTTAAGCTACTGTGAGCACGACGTCTCTTCGAAGGGGCATTGGTATTGTCTTTTTATTCCACTGCGACCTCTACCACGTTTCCAAGGTACATTAATACTGTCTTGGTAAGCTGCTTTGACCTCCACGTCTCTTCCTCGGGTCATTGATATTGTCATTTTATACCACAGCAACCACCAGCACTCTTACAAGGAGCAATAAAACCATCTTGCTAAGCTACTGTGACATCCACGTCTCTTCCCCGGGGCATTGATATTGTCTTTTTATTCCACTGCGACCACCACTACTCTTCCAAGGGACATTAAAATCGTCTTTTTAAGCTACTGTGACCTCTACGTCTCTTCCAAGTAGCAATGATACTGTCCTTTTATTCCAATGCGACCTCCATCACTCTTCCAAGGGGCATTAATATTGTCTTTTTATTCCACTGCGACTTACACCACTCATCCAAGGGGGATTAAAACAGTATTGATAAGCTACTGTGACCTCCACGTCTCTTCCAAGTGGCATTGATATTGTCTTTTTATTCCATTGAGACCTCCACCACTCTTCAAAGGGGCATTAAAACCATACTGTTAAGATACTCTGACCTCCACCTCTCTTCCACGGGTCATTGATATTGTCTTTTTATTCCACTGCGACATCCACCACTCTTCCATGGGGCATTGATATTGTCTTTTTATTCCACTGTAACCTCCACCACTCTTCTAAGGGGCATTAAAACCATCTTGTTAAACCACTCTGAACTCCACAGCTCTACCAAGGGGCATTAAAGCCATCTTGTTAAGCCACTGTGACTACCACGTCTCTTCCACGGGGCATTGATATTGTCTTTTTATTCCACTGCGACCTCCACCACTCTTCCAAGGGGCCATAAAACCATCTTCTTAAGCTACTGTGACCTCGACGTCTCTTCCCCGTGGCATTGATATTGTCTTTTTATTCCACTGCCACCTCCACCACTCTTCCAAGGGGCATTAACAGCTTCTTGTTAAGCTACTGTGACCTACATGTCTCTTCCAAGGGGCAATAAAACCATCTTGATAAACCACTCTGAACTCCACAGCTCTACCAAGGGGCATTAAAGCCATCTTGTTAAGCTACTGTGACTTCCACGTCTCTTCCACGGGCCATTGATATTGTCTTTTTATTCCACTGCGACCTCCACCACTCTTCCATTGGCCATTGATATTGTCTTTTTATTCCACTGCCACCTCCACCACTCTTCCAAGGGGCATTAAAACTGTCCTTTAAAGCTACTGTGACCTCCACGTCTCTTCCAAGGGACATTGATATTGTCTTTTTATTCCATTACGACCTCCACCACTCATCCAATGGGCATTAAGAAAGTTTTGTTAAGCTACTGTGACCTACACGTGTCTTCCAAGGGGAATTAAAGCCATCTTGTTAAACCACTCTGTACTCCACAGCTATTCCAAGGGGCATTAAAACCGTCTATTTAAGCTACTGTGACCTCCACGTCTCTTCCACAGGGCATTAATATTGTCTTTTTATTCTACTGCGACCTCCATCACTCTTCCAAGGGGCATTAAAACCATCTTGTTAAGCTACTGTGACCTCCATGTCTCTTCCTTGGGACATTGATATTGTCTTTTTATTCCAGCGTAACCTCCACCACTTTTACAACGGGCATTAAAACCGTCTTGTTAAGCTACTGTGACCTCCACGTCTCTTCCAAGGGGCATTAAAACCATCTTGATAAACCACTCTGAACTCCACAGCTCTTCCAAGGGGCATTAAAACCACCTTGTTAAGCTCCTGGGACCTCCACGTCTCTTCCACGGGGCATTGATATTGTCTTTTTATTCCACTGCGACCTCCACAACTCTTCCAATGGGCATTGATATTGTCTTTTTACTCCACTGCGACCTCCACCACTCTTGCAAGGGACATTAAAACCGTCTTTTTAAGCTACTGTGACCTCCACGTCTCTTCCAAGGGGCATTAATATTGTCTTTTTATTCCACTGCGATGTCCACCACTCACTCAAGGGGCATTAAAACAGTCTTGCTAAGCTACTGTGAACTCCACATATCTTCCAAGGGGCATTAAAACAATCTTGTTAAACCACTCTGAACTCCACAGCTATTCCAAGGGGCATTAAAAACATCGATTTAAGCTACTGTGTCCTACACGTCTCTTCCACGGGGCTTTTAAACCATCTTGTTAAGCTACTGTGACCTCCACGTCTCTTCCACGGGCCATTGATATTGTATTCTTACTCCACTGTCACCTCCACCACTCTTCCAAGAGACATTAAAACGGTCTTGTTAAGCTACTGTGACCTACATATCTCTTCAAAGGGGCATTAAAACCGTCTTGTTAAACCACTCTGAACTCCACAGCTCTTCCAAGGGGCATTAAATCTATCTTGTTAAGCTACTGTGACCTCCACGTCTCTTCCACAGGGAATTGATTTTGTCTTTTTATACCACAGCGACCTACACCTCTCTTCCAAGGGGCATAAAACCTTCTTATTAAACTACTGTGACCTCCACGTCTCTTCCCCGTGGCATTGATATTGTCTCTTTATTCCACTGTGACCTCCACCACTCTTCCAAGGGGCATTGATATTGTCTTTTTATTCCACTGCGACCTCTACCACTCTTCCAAGGGGTATTAAGAACGTCTTGTTAAGCTACTGTGACCTCCACGTCTCTTTCTCGGGGCATTGATATTGTATTTTTATTCCACTGCGACCTCCAACACTCTTCCAAGGGGCATTAAAACCATCTTTTTAAGCTACTGTGAACTCCACATCTATTCCATGGGCATTGATATTGTCTTTTTATTCCACTGTAACCTTCACTACTCTTCCAAGGAGCATTAAAACCATCTTGATAAACCACTCTGAACTCCACAGCTCTTCCAAGAAGCATTAAAACCATCTTGTTATGCTACTGTGACCATAACGTCTCTTCCACGGCGCATTGATATTGTCTTTTTATTCCACTGCGACCTCCACCACTCTTCCAATGGACATTGATATTGTCTTTTTATTCCTCTGCGACCTCCACCACTCTTCCAAGGGCATTAAAACTGTTTTAAAGCTATTCTGACCTCCACCTCTTTTCCACGGGGCATTGATATTGTCTTTTTATTCCACTCTAACCACCACCACTCTTCCAAGAGACATTAAAACCATCTTGTTAAGCTACTGTGACCTCCACGTCTCTTCCAAGGGGCATTTATATTGTCTTTTTATTCCACTGCGACCTCCACCACTCATCCAAGGGGAATTAAAACCGTCTTGTTAAGCTACTGTGACCTCCACGTCTCTTCCACGGAGCATTGATATTCTCTTTTTATTCCACGGTAACCTCCACCCCTCTTCCAAGGTGCATTGATATTGTCTTTTTATTCCACTGTGACCTCCACCACTCTTCCAAGGGGTCATTGATATTGTCTTTTTATTCAACTGCGACCTCCACCACTCTTCCAAGGGGTCATTGATATTGTATTTTTATTCCTCTGTGACCTCCACCACTCTGCCTAGGGGCATTAAAACCGTCTTGTTAAGCTACTGTGACCTCCACGTCTCTTCCACGGGGCATTGATATTTTCTCTTTATTCCACTGTAACCCACACCACTCTTCCAAAGGGTATTAAAACCGTCTTTTGTTAAGCTACTGTGACCTCCATGTCTCTTGCAAGGGGAATTAAAACCGTCTTATTAAACCACACTGAACTTCACCACTCTTCCATGGGTCATTAAAACCATCTTCTTCAGCTACTATGACCTCCACGTCTCTACCACGGGGCATTGATATTGTCTTTTTATTCCACCTTTACCTCCACCCCTCTTCCAAGGGGCACTGATATTGTCTTTTTATACTACTGTAACCTCCACCACTCTTCCAAGGTGTCAATGATATTGTCTTTTTATTCAACTGTGACCTCCACCATTCTTCCAAGGGGCATTGACATTGTATTTTTATTCCACTGCGACCTCCACCACTCTGCCTAGGGGCATTAAAACCATCTTGTTAAGCTACTGTGACCTCCACGTCTCTTCCATAGGGCATTGATATTGTCTTTTTATTCCACTATAACCCCCACCACTCTTCCAAGGGGAATTAAAACCGTCTTTTGTTAAGCTATTGTGACCTCCCCGTCTCTTCCATGGGGCACTAAAACCGTCTTATTGAACCACACTGAACCCAACCACTCTTCAAAGGGGTATTAAAACCATATTGTTAAGCTACTGTGACCTCAACGTCTCATCCACGGGTCATTGATATTGTCTTTTTATTCCATTGCGACCTCCACCACTCTTCCAAGGGGCCATAAAACCATCTTCTTAAGCTACTGTGACCTCGACGTCTATTCCCCGTGGCATTGATATTGTCTTTTTATTCCACTGCCACCTCCACCACTCTTCCAAGGGGCATTAAGAGCTTCTTCTTAAGCTACTGTGACCTACATGTCTCTTCCAAGGGGCAATGAAACCATCTTGATAAACCACTCTGAACTCCACAGCCCTACCAAGGGGCATTAAAGCCATCTTGTTAAGCTACTGTGACTTCCACGTCTCTTCCACGGGCCATTGATATTGTCTTTTTATTCCACTGCGACCTCCACCACTCTACCATTGGCCATTGATATTGTCTTTTTATTCCACTGCCACCTCCACCACTCTTCCAAGGGGCATTAAAACTGTCTTTTAAAGCTACTGTGACCTCCACGTCTCTTCCAAGGGGCATTGATATTGTCTTTTTATTCCATTACGACCTCCACAACTCATCCAATGAGCATTAAGAAAGTTTTGTTAAGCTACTGTGACCTACACGTGTCTTCCAAGGGGAATTAAAGCCATCTTGTTAAACCACTCTGAACTCCATAGCTATTCCAAGGGGCATTAAAACCGTCTATTTAAGCTACTGTGACCTCCACGTCTCTTCCACGGGGCATTAATATTGTCTTTTTATTCTACTGCGACCTCCATCACTCTTCCAAGGGGCATTAAAACCATCTTGTTAAGCTACTGTGACCTCCATGTCTCTTCCTTGGGGCATTGATATTGTCTTTTTATTCCACCGTAACCTCCACCACTTTTCCAAGGGGCATTAAAACCGTCTTGTTAAGCTACTGTGACCTCCACGTCTCTTCCAAGGGGCATTAAAACCATCTTGATAAACCACTCTGAACTCCACAGCTCTTCCAAGGGGCATTAAAACCATCTTGTTAAGCTCCTGGGACCTCCACGTCTCTTCCACGGGGCATTGATATTGTCTTTTTATTCCACTGCGACCTCCACAACTCTTCCATGGGCATTGATATTGTCTGTTTATTCCACTGCGACCTCCACCACTCTTGAGAGGGACATTAAAACCGTCTTTTTAAGCTACTGTGACCTCCACGTCTCTTCCAAGGTTCATTAATATTGTCTTTTTATTCCACTGCGATGTCCACCACTCACGCAAGGGGCATTAAAACCGTCTTGTTAAGCTACTGTGAACTCCACGTATCTTCCAAGGGGCATTAAAACAATCTTGTTAAACCACTCTGAACTCCACAGCTATTCCAAGGGGCATTAAAACCATCGATTTAAGCTACTGTGTCCTCCACGTCTCTTCCACGGGGCTTTTATATTGTCTTTTATTTCCACAGCGACCTCCACCACTCTTCCAATGGGCATTAAAAACATCTTGTTAAGCTACTGTGACGTCCACGTCTCTTCCAAGGGGCATTGATATTGTCTTTTTATACCACAGCGACCTACACCTCTCTTACAAGGGGCATAAAACCATCTTATTAAGCTACTGTGACCTCCACGTCTCTTCCCCGTGGCATTGATACTGTCTCTTTATTCCACTGTGACCTCCACCACTCTTCCAAGGGGCATTGATATTATCTTTTTATTCCACTGCGACCTCCAACACTCTTCCAAGGGGCATTAAGACCATCTTTTTAAGATACTGTGAATTCCACGTCTATTCCATGGGGCATTGATATTGTCTTTTTATTTCACTGTAACCTTCACAACTCTTCCAAGGGGCATTAAAACCATCGTGATAAACCACTCTGAACTCCACAGCTCTTCCAAGAAGCATTAAAACCATCTTGTTAAGCTATTGTGACCTCCACGTCTCTTCCACGGGGCATTGATATTGTCTTTTTATTCCACTGTAACCCCCACCACTCTTCCAAGGGGAATTAAAATCGTCTTTTTTTAAGCTACTGTGACCTCCACGTCTCTTGCAAGGTGCATTAAAACCGTCTTATTAAACCACACTGAACTTCACGACTCTTCCATGGGTCATTAAAACCATCTTGTTCAGCTACTATGACCTCCACCTCTCTACCACGGGGCTTTGATGTTGTCTTTTTATTCCACCTTTACCTCCACCCCTCTTCCAAGGAGAACTGATATTGTCATTTTATACTACTGCGACCTCCACCACTCTTCCAAGGGGTCACTGATATTGTCTTTTTATTCAACTGCAACCTCCACAATTCTTTCAAGGGGCATTGATATTGTATTTTTATTCCACTGCGACCTCCACCACTCTGCCTAGGGGCATTAAAACCGTCTTGTTAAGCTACTGTGACCTCCACGTCTGTTCCATAGGGCATTGATATTGTCTTTTTATTCCACTGTAACCCCCACCACTCTTCCAAGGGGCATTAAAACCATCTTGTTAAACCACTCTGATATCCACAGCTCTACCAAGGGGCATTAAAGCCATCTTGTTAAGCTACTGTGACTAGCACGTCTCTTCCACGGGGCATTGATATTGTCTTTTTATTCCACTGCGACCTCCACCACTCTTCCATTGGCCATTGATATTGTCTTTTTATTCCACTGCCACCTCCACCACTCTTCCAAGGGGCATTAAAACTGTCTTTTAAAGCTACTGTGACCTCTAAGTCTCTTCCAAGGGGCATTGATATTGTCTTTTTATTCCATTACGACCTCCACCACTCATCCAATGGGCATTAAGAAAGTTTTGTTAAGCTACTGTGACCTACACGTGTCTTCCAAGGGGAATTAAAGCCATCTTGTTAAAAAACTCTGAACTCCACAACTATTCCAAGGGGCATTAAAACCGTCTATTTAAGCTACTGTGACCCCCACGTCTCTTCCACGGGGCACTAATATTGTCTTTTTATTCTACCTCGACCTCCACCACTCTTCCAAGGGGCATTAAAACCGTCTTGTTAATCTACTGTGACCTTCATGTCTCTTCCTTGGGGCATTGATATTGTCTTTTTATTCCACCGTAACCTCCAGCACTTTTCCAAGGGGCATTAAATCTGTCTTGTTAAGCTACTGTGACCTCCACGTCTCTTCCAAGGGGCATTAAAACCATCTTGATAAACCACTCTGAACTCCACAGCTCTTCCAAGGGGCATTAAAACCATCTTGTTAAGCTCCTGGGACCTCCACATCTCTTCCACGGGGCATTGATATTGTCTTTTTATTCCACTGCGACCTCCACAACTCTTCCAATGGGCATTGATATTGTCTTTTTATTCCACTGCGACCTCCACCACTCTTGCAAGGGACATTAAAACCATCATTTTAAGCTACTGTGACCTCCACGTCTATTCCAAGGGGCATTAATATTGTCTTTTTATTCCACTGCGATGTCCACCACTCATTCAAGGGGCATTAAAACCGTCTTGTTAAGCTACTGTGAACTCCACGTATCTTCCAAGGGGCATTAAAACAATCTTGTTAAACCACTCTGAACTCCACAGCTATTCCAATGGGCATTAAAAACATCTTGTTAAGCTACTGTGACGTCCACGTCTCTTCCAAGGGGCATTGATATTGTCTTTTTATACCACAGCGACCTCTACCACTCTTCCAACGGGCATTAAAAACAGCTTGTTAAGCTAATGTGACGTCCACGTCTCTTCCACGGGGCATTGCTATTGTCTTTTTATTCCTTTGTGACCTCCATCACTCTTCCAAGTGGCATTTAAACCATCTTGTTAAGCTACTGTGACCTCCACGTCTCTTCCACGGGGCATTGATATTGTATTCTTACTCCACTGTCACCTTCACCACTCTTCCAAGAGACATTAAAACGGTCTTGTTAAGCTACTGTGACCTCCACGTCTCTTCCACGGGGAATTGATATTGTCTTTTTATACCACAGCGACCTACACCTCTCTTCCAAGGGGCATAAAACCATCTTATTAAGCTACTGTGACCTCCAAGTTTCTTCCCCGTGGCATTGATATTGTCTTTTTATTCCACTGTGACCTCCACCACTCTTCCAAGGGGCATTGATATTGTCTTTTTATTCCACTGCGACCTCTACCACTCTTCCAAGGGGTATTAAGAACGTCTTGTTAAGCTACTGTGACCTCCACGTCTCTTTCTGGGGGCATTGATATTGTCTTTTTATTCCACTGTAACCTTCACCACTCTACCAAGGGGCATTAAAACCATCGTGATAAACCACTCTGAACTCCACAGCTCTTCCAAGAAGCATTAAAACCATCTTGTTAAGCTTCTATGACCTCCACGTCTCTTCCAAGGGGCATTGATATTGTCTTTTTATTCCACTGCGACCTCCACCACTCTTCCAATGGACATTGATATTGTCTTATTATTCCTCTGCGACCTCCACCATTCATCCAAGGGGAATTAAAACCGTCTTGTTAAGCTACTGTGACCTCCACGTCTCTTCCACGGGGCACTGATATTGTCTTTTTATTCCACGGTAACCTCCACCCCTCTTCCAAGGTGCATTGATATTGTCTTTTTATACTACTGCGACCTCCACCACTCTTCCAAGGGGTCACTGATATTGTCTTTTTATTCAACTGCGACCTCCACCATTCTTCCAAGGGGCATTGATATTGGATTTTTATTCCACTGCGACCTCCACCACTCTGCCTAGGGGCATTAAAACCGTCTTGTTAAGCTACTGTGACCTCCACGTCTCTTCCATAGGGCACTGATATTGTCTTTTTATTCCACTGTAACCCCCACCACTCTTCCAATTGGTATCAAAACCGTCTTTTGTTAAGCTACTGTGACCTTCCCGTCTCTTCCTAGGGGCATTAAAACCGTCTTATTGAACCACACTGAACTCCACCATTCTTCCATGGGGCATTAAAACCATCTTGTTCAGCTACTATGACCTCGACGTCTCTTCCACGGGGCATTGATATTGTCTTTTTATTCCACTTTAACCTTCACCCCTCTTCCAAGGGGCATTGATATTGTCTTTTTATACCATTGCGACCTCCACCACTCTTCCAAGGGGTCACTGATATTGCCTATTTGTTCAACTGCGACCTCCTCCACTCTTCCAAGGTGCATTGATAATGTATTTTTATTCCACTGCGACCTCCACCACTCTGCCTAGGGGCATTAAAACAGTCTTGTTAAGCTAAAGTGACCTCCACTTCTCTTCCACGGGGCATTGATATTGTCTTTTTATTCCACTGTAATCTCCACCAATCTTCCAAGGGGCATTAAAACCGTCTTTTGCTAAGCTACTGTGACCTGCCTGACTCTTCCAAGGGGCATTAAAACCGTTTATCTAAGCTACTATGACCTCCACGTCTCTTTAACAGGGCATTGATATTGTCTTTTTATTCCACTGCGACCTCCAGCACTTTTCCAATGGGCATTGATATCGTCTTTTTGTTCCACTGCGACTTCAACCACTCTTCCAAGGGGCATTAAAACTGTCTTTTTAAGCTACTCTGACCTCCACGTCTCTTCCACAGAGTATTAAATCCATCTTGTTAAACCACTCTGAACTTCACAGCTCTCTCAAGGGGCATTAATAAGGTCTATTTAAGCTACTGTGACCTCCACGTCTCTTCCACGGGGCTTTGATATTGTCTTTCTATTCCACAGCGAGCTCCACCACTCTTCCAAGGGGCATTAAAACCGTCTTGTTAACCTACTGTGACCTACACGTCTCTTCCAATGGGCATTAGAACCATCTTGTCAAAGCACTCTGAACTCCACAGCTCTTCCAAGGAGCATTAAAACCACCTTGTTAAGCTACTGTGACCTCCACGTCTCTTCCACGGGGCATTGATATTGTCTTTTTATACCACAGCGACCTCCACCACTCTTCCAAGGGGCAATAAAACCATCTTATTAAGCTACTGTGACCTCCACGTGTCTTCCCCGTGGCATTGATATTGTCTTTTTATTCCAATGCGACCTCCACCACTCTTCCAAGGGGCATTGATATTGTCTTTTTATTCCACTGCAACCTCCACCACTCTTCCAAGGAGCATTAAAACCGTTTTTTAAATCTAATTTGAACTCCACGTTTTTTCCACGGGGCATTGATATTGTCTTTTTATTCCACTGTAACCTCCACTACTCTTCCAAGGGGCATTAAAACTGCCTTGTTAAGCTACTGTGACCTACACGTCTCTTCCAAGGTGCATTAAAACCATCTTGATAAACCACTCTGAACTCCAAAGCTCTTCCAAGGGGCATTAAAACCATCTTTTTAAGCTACTTTGACCTCCACGTCTCTTCCAAGTGGCATTGATATTGTCTTTTTATTCCAATGCGATTTCCACCACTCTTCCAAGGGGCAATAAAACCATCTTATTAAGCTACTGTGACCTCCACATCTCTTCCACAGGGCATTGGTATTGTTTTTTTATTCCACTGCGACCTCCACTACTCTTCCAAGGGGCATTAATATTGTCTTTTTATTCTACTGTGACCTCCACCACTCTTCCAAGGGGCATTAAAACCAACTTATTAAGCTACTGTGATCTCCACGCCTCTTCCATGGGGCATTGATATTGTTTTTTTATTCTACTGTAACCTCCACTGCTCCTCCAATACGCATTAAAACCGTCTTGCTAAGCTACTCTGACCTACACGTCTCTTCTAAGGGGCATTAAAACCATCTTGATAAACCCCTTAGAACTTCACAGTTCTTCCAAGTGTCATTAAAACCGTCTTGTTAAGCTACAGTGACCTCCACGTCTCTTCCACAGGGCATTGGTATTGTTTTTTTATTCCACTGCGACCTCCACTACTCTTCCAAGGGGCATTAAAACCGTTTTTTTAATCTAATTTGAACTCCACGTTTTTTCCACGGGGCATTGATATTGTCTTTTTATTCCACTGTAACCTCCACCACTCTTCCAAGGGGCATTAAAACTGCCTTGTTAAGCTACTGTGACCTACACGTCTCTTCCAAGGTGCATTAAAACCATCTTGATAAACCACTCTGAACTCCAAAGCTCTTCCAAGGGGCATTAAAACCATCTTTTTAAGCTACTTTGACCTCCACGTCTCTTCCAAGTGGCATTGATATTGACTTTTTATTCCAATGCGACTTCCACCACTCTTCCCAGGGGCAATAAAACCATCTTATTAAGCTACTGTGACCTCCACATCTCTTCCACAGGGCATTGGTATTGTTTTTTTATTCCACTGCGATCTCCACTACTCTTCCAAGAGGCATTAATATTGTCTTTTTATTCTACTGTGACCTCCACCACTCTTCCAAGGGGCATTAAAACCAACTTGTTAAGCTACTGTGATCTCCACGTCTCTTCCATGGGGCATCGATATTGTTTTTTTATTCTACTGTAACCTCCACCACTCTTCCAAGGGGCATTAAAACCGTCTTTTTAAGCTACTGTATACTCCACGTCTCTTCCACGGGGCATTGATATTGTCTTTTTATTCCACTGTAACCTCCACCACTCTTCCAAGGGGCATTAAAACTATTTTGCTAAGCTACAGTGACTTCCACGTCTGTTCCACAGGGCAATAAATCCATCTTGTTAAACCACTCTGACCTCCACAGCTATTCCAAGGGGCATTAAAACCGTCTATTTAAGCTACTATGACCTCCACGTCTCTTCCACGGGGAATTGATATTGTCTTTTTATTCCACTGCGACCTCCACCACTCATCCAAGGGGCATTAAAACCGTGTTATTAAGCTACTGTGACCTCCACGTCTCTTCCACGGGACATTGATATTGTCTTTTTATTCCACTGCGACCTCCACCACTCTTCCAAGGGGCATTGATATCGTCTTTTTATTCCACTGCGACCTCAACAACTCTTCCAAGGGGCATTAATACCATCTTGTTAAGCTGCTGTGACCTCCATGTCTCTTCCACGGGGCATTGATATTGTCTTTTTATTCCACTGTAACCTCCACCACTCTTCCAAGTGGCATTAAAACCATCTTTTGTTGAGCTACTGGGACCTTGACGTCTCTTCCAAGGGGCATTAAAACCATCTTATTAAGCCACTCTGAAATCCACCACTCTTCCAAGGGGCATTAAAACCATCTTGTTCAGCTACTGTGACCTCCATGTCTCTTCCACGTGGCAGTGATATTGTCTTTTCATTTCACTGTAACCTCCACCACTCTTCCAAGGGACATTAAAACCGTCTTGTCAAGCTACTCTGACCTCCACTTCTCTTCCAAGGGTCATTAAAACCATCTTGATAACCACTCTGAACTCTACAGCTCTTTCAAGGGGCATTAAAACCGTCTATTTAAGCTACTGTGACCTCCACGTCTCTCTCACAGGGCTTTGATATTGTTTTTTTTTTCCACAGCGGCCTCCACCACTCTTCCAACGTGCTTTAAAACCATCTTGTTAAGCTACTGTGACCTGCACCTCTCTTCCAAGGGGCATTGATATTGTATTTTTATTCCAATGCGATCTCCACCACTCTTCCAATGGGCATTAAAACCATGTTGTTAGGCTACTGTGTTCTCCAAGTCTCTTCCACGGGGCATTGATATCGTCTTTTTAATTCCACTGTAACCTCTACCACTCTTCCAAGGGGCATTAAAATTGTCTTGTTAAGCTACTCTGTTCTCCACGCCTCTTCCACGGGGCATTGATATAGTCTTTTTATTCCGCTGCGACATGCACCACTCTTCCAAGGGGCATTGATATTGTCTTTTTATTCCACTGTAACCTCCACCACTCTTTCAAATAGCATTAAAACCGTCTTGTTAAGCTACTGTGTTCTCCAAGTCTCTTCCACAGGACATTGATATCGTGTTTTTATTCCACTGTGACATCCAGCACTCTTCCAAGGGGCATGAAAACCTTCTTGTTAAGCTACTGTGACCTCCACCTCTCTTCCACGGGGAATTGAAATTGTCTTTTTATTCCACTGTAACCTCCCCCACTCTTTCAAGGGACATTAAAAACATCTTGTTAAGCTACTGTGACCTCCACGTCTCTTCCAAGGGGCATTAAAACCATCTTGTTAGAACACTCTGAACTCCATGTCTCTTCCAAGGGGCATTAAAACCGTCTTGTTAAACCACTCTGAACTCAACGTCTCTTCCAAGGGGCATTAAAATCGACTTGTTAAACCACACTTAACTCCACGTCTCTTCTAAACGGCACTAAAACCGTCTTTTTAGGCTACTGTGACCTCCAAGTCTCTTCCAAGGGGCATTAAAACCTTCTTGTTAAACCACTCTGAACTCAACGTCTCTTCCAAGGGGCATTAAAATCGACTTGTTAAACCACACTTAACTCCACGTCTCTTCTAAACGGCACTAAAACCGTCTTTTTAGGCTACTGTGACCTCCAAGTCTCTTCCAAGGGGCATTAAAACCGTCTTGTTGAACCACTCTGAACTCCATGTCTCTTCCAATGCGCATTAAAACAGTCTTGTTAAGCTACTATGTCCTCCACGTTTCTTCCAAGGGGAATTAAAAGCGTCTTGCTAAACCACTTTGAACTCCACGTCTCTTCCAAGGGGCATTGATATTTTCTCCTTATTCTACTGTGACCTCCACGTCTCTTCCAAGGGGCATTAAAACCGTCTTGTTAAACCACTCTGAACTCCATGTCTCTTCAAAGTGGCATTAAAATTGTCTTGTTAAGCTACTATGACCTCCACGTCTCTTCCAAGGGGCATTAAAACCATCTTGTTAAACCATTCTGAACTCCACGTCTCTTACAAGGGGCATTAAAACCGTCTTGTTAAACCACTCTGAACACCAAGTCTCTTCCAAGAGGCATTAAAACCATCTTGTTAAGCTACTGTGACCTCCACGTCTCTTCCAAGGGGCATTAAAAACGTCTTGTTAAACCACTCTGAACTCCACGTCTCTTCCAAGGGGCATTAAAACCGTCTTGTTAAGCTACTGTGACCTCCACGTCTCTTCCAAGGGGCATTAAAAACGTCTTGTTAAACCACTCTGAACTCCACGTCTCTTCCAAGGGGCATTAAAACCGTCTTGTTAAGCTACTGAGACCTCCACGTCTCTTCCATGGGGCATTAAAAACGTCTTGTTAAACCACTCTGGACTCCACGTCTCTTTCAAAGTGCATTAAAATTGTCTTGTTAAGCTACAGTGACCTCCATGTCTCTTCCAAGGGGCTTTAAAACCGTCTTGTTAAGCTACTATGACCTCCACGTCTCTTCCAAGGGCCATTAAAACCGTTTTGCTAAACCACTCTGAACTCAACCTCTCTTCCAAGGGGCATTGATATTGTATCTTTATTCCACTGTAACCTTCACCACTCTTCCAAGGGGCATTGATATTGTCTCTTTATTCCACTGTGACCTCCACGTCTCTTCCAAGGGGCATTAAAACCGTCTTGTTAAGCCACTCTGAAATCCACGTCTCTTCCAAGGGCCGTTAAAACCATCTTGTTAAACCACTCTGAACTCCACGTCTCTTCCAAGTGGCATTAAAACCGTCTTTTTAAGCTACTGTGACCTCCACGTCTCTTCCAAGGGGCATTAAAACTGTCTTGTTAAACCAATCTGGACTCCACTTTTCTCACAAGGGGTAATAAAACCGTCTTGTTAAACCACTTTGAACCCTAAGTCTCTTCCAAGAGGCATTAAAACCGTCTTGTTAAGCTACTGTGACCTCCACGTCTCTTCCAAGGGGAATTAAAACCATCTTATTAAACCACTCTGAACTCCACCACTCTTCCAAGGGGCATTAAAACCGTCTTGTTCAGCTACTATGACCTCCCCGTCTCTTTCACTGGGCATTGATATTGTCTTTTTATTTCACTGCGACCTCCACCACTCTACCAAGGGGCATTGATATTGTCTTTTTATTCCACTTCGACCTCCACCACTCATCCAAGGGGCATTAAAACCGTCTTGTTAAAAAACTCTGAACTCCACAGCTCTTCCAAGGGGCATTGATATTGTCTTTTTGTTCCACTGCGACTTCCACCACTCTTCCAAGGGGCATTAAAACTGTCTTGTCTAGCTATTCTGACCTCCACGTCTCTTCCACAGGGTCTTAAAACCATCTTGTTAGACCACTCTGAACTCCATGTCTCTTCCAAGGGGCATTAAAACCGTCTTGCTAAGCTACTGTGACCTCCACGTCTCTTCCAAGGGGCATTAAAACCTTCTTGTTAAACCACTCTGAACTCAACGTCTCTTCCAAGGGGCATTAAAATCGACTTGTTAAACCACTCTTAACTCCACGTCCCTTCTAAACGGCACTAAAACCGTCTTTTTAGGCTACTGTGACCTCCACGTCTCTTCCAAGGGGCATTAAAACCGTCTTGTTAAGCTATTGTGACCTCCACGTATTTTCCAAGGGGCATTAAAACTGTCTTGTTGAACCACTCTGAACTCCACGTCTCTTCCAAGGGGCATTAAAACCATCTTGTTAAGCTACTATGTCCTCCACGTCTCTTCCAAGGGGCATTAAAACCGTCTTGCTAAACCACTCTGAACTCCACGTCTCTTCCAAGGGGCATTGATATTGTATCTTTATTCCACTGTAACCTCCACCACTCTTCCAAGGGGCATTGATATTGTCTCTTTATTCTACTGTGACCTCCACGTCTTTTCCAAGGGGCATTAAAACCGTCTTGTTAAACCACTCTGAACTCCAATTCTCTTCCAAGAGGCATTAAAACCATCTTGTTAAGCTACTGTGACCTCCACGCCTCTTACAAGGGACATTAAAAACGTTTTGTTAAACCACTCTGAACTCCACGTCTCTTCCAAGGGGCATTAAAACCGTCTTGCTAAGCTACTGTGACCTCCAAGTCTCTTCCAAGGGGCATTAAAAACGTCTTGTTAAACCACTCTGAACTCCACGTCTCTTCCAAGGGGCATTAAAACCGTCTTGTTAAGCTACTGTGACCTCCACGTCTCCTCCAAGGGGCATTAAAAACGTCTTGTTAAACCACTCTGAACTCCACGTCTCTTTCAAAGCGCATTAAAATCATCTTTTTAAGCTACAGTGACCTCCATGTCTCTTCCAAGGGGCTTTAAAACCATCTTGTTAAGCTACTATGACCTCCACGTCTCTTCCAAGGGGCACTAAAACCGTGTTGCTAAACCACTCTGAACTCAACCTCTCTTCCAAGGGGCATTGATATTGTATCTTTATTCCACTGTAACCTCCACCACTCTTCCAAGGGGCATTGATATTGTCTCTTTATTCCACTGTGACCTCCACGTCTCTTCTAAGGGGCATTAAAACCGTCTTGTTAAACCACTCTGAAATCCACATCTCTTCCAAGGGCCGTTAAAACCATCTTGTTAAACCACTCTGAACTCCACGTCTCTTCCAAGGGGCATTAAACTTGTCTTGTTAAACCAATCTGGACTCCATGTTTCTTACAAGGAGTAATAAAACCGTCTTGTTAAACCACTCTGAACTCCAAGTCTCTTCCAAGAGGCTTCAAAACTGTCTTGTTAAGCTACTGTGACCTCCACGTCTCTTCCAAGGGTCATTAAAAACGTCTTTTTAAACCACTCTGAACTCCACGTCTCTTCCAAGGGGCATTAAAACCATCTTGTTAAGCTACTGTGACCTCCACGTCTCTTCCAAGGGGCATTAAAAACGTCTTGTTAAACCACTCTGAACTCCACGTCTCTTCCAAAGTGCATTAAAATCGTCTTGTTAAGCTACAGTGACCTCCATGTCTCTTCCAAGGGGCATTGATATTGTCTTTTTATTCCACTGCGACCTCCACCACACTTTTAGTCAGCTTTTGCTTTTCAATGCATAAGTGAACACTAAGGGAGACCCACTCCCCAATAATGGGTAGAAGGTTTTTAGTACGCTGTAATCCACGTCTGTTTCAAGGGGCATTGCAGTTCCTCATAATTTTTGGAAAGCTTTCCATTCACTGCTTAGGCCAACAGTGTACAGGAGACCCAGTTGCTATAAATGGAAAAAAAGGTTTAGTTAAGGCCCTCTGACCTCCATGTCACTTCTAAGGGGCATTGGAGTGCCTCAAAATTTTTGGTAGGCATTGCACTCACTGTATGCCCTATAACTGTGTAGCCAAACCTCTCCTTTTGGTACAGAAACATATCCTACAAGACATGTGTGGTTGACTGACCTGACATTGGTGTGAATGGTTCCTGTTCCTCCTGCTCTTTCTCCTTTGCCACCACCTCATCCATCATTCATCACATCAAGCTTTTTTTAAACGGGAGTCATAGAACAGGGATAGTAGCAGGAAAACATCCAGCAATCCTCGTAGGAGGTAGGATATGCGCCAAAACGCTGACCACCTCAGGCCTAGCTGCTACTACATACATGCGCTTGCATTCCAAGGAACAGAAAGCTAAGGAGATGGATGGCCTCATGATCATGAATAATTTACTCGTTGTGTAGGAGGCCGACCACTGCTGCTGTCTACCTTCGGAACTTTGTCAGTCAACATAACTGACCAATAGAGTCATGCAGAAATTTAGTAGGATGGACCCAAACGTGACGCTGTTCAACGTCAACTAGTAAGTATATCAAATAGAAAAAAGACGTAAACTGAATATTATCCAAAAAATACAAAGAATTCTTTATTAGTAATATTTAAAATCAGACAAAAACACAATGTTTAAAAAAAGGCAGTAAGTATTAATAATTAACCAAAAAAAAAAAGAAAAGAGCACCATAATAGATACCCACATGAGCATGAATTACAGTAGTACAGGTCAAACAATGAAAAATAGAAAAAATCTTTATAAAACTTGTTCAAGCCAAGTCACTAAGCAAATCATCAATCTAGATCATATGAGGATCTGTACCTCACCTCACCTCACCTCATATGATCTAGATTGATGATTTGCTTAGTGCGCATGTGGGAGACCTCGTTTCTGAAACTCTATGACGTGTACCATTGCTTTCACTGTTCCAAAAAGCCCATTTTTGATGTCTTTCAAATGGCTGCTGAGTTTCAGTGAAAATACGCGTGCGACTTTCAGTGAAAATACAGCAGATAGTCCTACTGAAAGACTGTTAGAATTTGTATTATGGCAAGAAAAAAGCAGCTAAGTAAAGAAAAATGAGTGGCCATCATTACTTTAAGAAATGAAGGTCAGTCTGTCCGCAAAATTGGGCAAACTTTGAAAGTGCAGTTGCAAAAACCATCAAGCGCTACAAAGAAACTGGCTCACATGAGGACCTCCCCAGGAAAGGAAGACCAAGAGTCACCTCTGCTTTTGAGGATAAGTTTATCCGAGTCACCAGCCTCAGAAATCACAGGTTAACAGCAGCTCAGATTAGAGACCAGGTCAATGCCACACAGAGTTCTAGCAGCAGACACATCTCTTCAACAACTGTGAAGAGGAGACTTTGTGCAGCAGGCCTTCATGGTAAAATAGCTGCTAGGAAACCACTGCTAAGGACAGGCAACAAGCAGAAGAGACTTGTTTGGGCTAAAGAACACAAGGAATGGACATCAGAACAGTGGAAATCTGTGCTTTGGTCTGATGAGTCCAAATTGAGATTTTTGGTTCCAACCACCGTGTCTTTGTGAGACGCAGAAAAGGTGAACGGATGGACTCTCAATGCCGGGTTCCCACCGTGAAGCATGGAGAAGGAAGTGTGATGGTGTGGGGGTGCTTTACTGGTGACACTGTTGGGGATTTATTCAAAATTGAAGGCATACTGAACCAGCATGGCTACCACAGCATCTTGCAGCGGCATGCTATTCCATCTGGTTTGCGTTTAGTTGGACCATCATTTATTTTTCAACAGGACAATGACACCAAACATACCCCCAGGCTGTGTAAGGGCTATTTGACAAGAAGGAGAGTGATGGGGTGAAACGCCAGATGACCTGGCCTCCACAGTCACCAGACCTGAACCCAATTGAGATGGTTTGGGGTGAGCTGGACTGAGTGAAGGTAAAAGGGCCAAAAAGTGCTAAGCATCTCTGGGAACTCCTTCAAGATTGTTGGAAGACCATTTCCGATGACTACCTCTTGAAGCTCATCAAGAGAATGCCAAGAGTGTGCAAAGCAGTCATCAAAGCAAAAGGTGGCTATTTTGAAGAACCTAGAATATAAGACATATTTTCAGTTGTTTCACACTTTTTTGTTAAGTATATAATTCCACATGTGTTAATTCATAGTTTTGATGCCTTCAGTGTGAATGTACAATTTTCATAGTCATGAAAATACAGAAAAATCTTTAAATGAGAAGGTGTGTCCAAACTTTTGGTCTGTACTGTATATATTCTGTTTTGTATATTATAGTGACTGTCGGGGGCGCTCTTTTACACCTCTCCCCGTGGAGCTCCGCACACTCTTCACTATGTCGGGGCTGTGGACAAATGGGAAAAGTCACATTCTGGTAAAACTGAATAATCAGTGCTGAGTGTAATTTTTTATATTGCAAAAAGTGACAATGCAAGTTTTATTAATCTGGAAAAAAAAGAATTTTGCCCAAACACAAAGTATAAGTGTAAAAATAGAAAAAATATATAACAGTGCATAAAAAAATCCTGTTTGACCTGTGATGTTTGCTCCATTAAAAACATGAGCAATTCCATAAAAAAGCATTAAAACTACAATAAAAAGCCAGAAGAGGCATCTAGATTGCAGAGTGTATGAGAAGCTCCTGGAATCAACTACGATCTAGTGGTGTCAGTGCTGAACTGTCTACATTGGAGTTGTTCTCTTGAGGCCCTCACTCCAGCAACTCCGATCTAGTCACCTCAACACTGAAGTATCTAGAGTGGAACTGTTAAAACGGTTAACACAAAAGATAAACTCCAATCTAGACACCTCAGCACTGAAAGCACTAGATCGAAGAGGAGAATGTGAGAACCTCAAAAGATAAACTCCGATCTAGACGCCTCAGCACTGAAAGCACTAGATCGAAGAGGAGCATGTGAGAACCTCAAAAGATCAACTCCGATCTAGAAAGTTCAGCAGTGAGGCGTCTAGAATGGAGTGGCTAAAGTGAGGACCACAAAAAATCAACTGCGATCTAGACGCAACCGTGTAATGAGACAAGGATCTGACAATTGGCCACTTCCTGTTTCATAAGTTGCAATGGAATCTGAGCAAAAGGACCTGCATGACTCACTTCTGGTCATGTGATCAGGTCACATGATCGCAAACACGGAAGTAACAAGCACAAATGTGTATGTCGCCACCCGGTGTCATGTTATTGGATCTGCAATAACCCAGATCCAAATAGAAAAGAAAAAAATAGGTAAAGGCAGTTAAAATGAATGGGGAATATATATATAATAGAATCACAGGTGTTCATAAAGCGTAGACCTCTGGCTACCAATGGTATTAGTAAGAAAAATATAGTAATACATGTTTAAGGGATAAACTAGACCAAGGGGAAAAAAATATAAGGAAAAATAATTTAGGGAAATATACTGATCACTACCCAATGTAGTATTAGATTGAAATAAAAGAAAAGAAAGGAAGAGAAGAAAATAGAGAGGAGTAGGTGATATCTAGCATTAATCAACAGACAACATCATCACCCACAGGAGTGAATAAAGTTCTATGAGAAGAAATGTGATTTCATGCAGTTCCAGAGAAAGGAATCAAGTAGTACGTGTCTGAAACAGAAAAACAATAATTAATACATTTACAGAAAGCTAGATAACTCATACTCTCTATTTAAATCCCGAGGTTACAACGTATCCAACGTATGGATCTAAAAAGCTTCACGACGTTTTAATGCCTGAATCCTATTATCCCCACATATTAATGGTGGTACATGTTCCAGAACCTGAAAATTGACTTGTTCTACGGAGTGCTTCTTTAAATTAAAATGGTAAGATAAGGGGAGATAAGTCTTCCCACATCTTATACTCGACTTGTTTTGAGATATGCGGTCTCGTATAGGTTAGGTTGTCTCACCAACATATATGAGACCATCAAGGACATTTGATCGCATACACTACAAAAGAAGAATCACAAGTAAAAAAACCTTGAATTCTAATCCCGGTATGGGGGTGGAAAAAAGTATCACCCCGCTGTATATTGCTACATTGCGGGCAGCGTAGGCATGGGTATGTACCTTTTTTCTGAGTTCATAGAAAGGTTTGTATTGGCGTCTTTCTCAAGGAATGCCAATACAAACAAGTTGAAAGAGTACTTGTTTAAAATTTGCTCGAATCTTTTACAAAAATTGTCATTATCTTTAAACATTGTTGGTTGAAAGTTTACCCTCAAGCCATGTGGTATTCTTTGTGCCAAATCACTGGGAATTCAGACATTGGAAATAATTTCAGCTACTTCATTTGTAGTATAAGAAAAGGTTTCACTAGACATACAGTTAGGTCCATATATATTTGGACAGAGACAACATTTTTCTAATTTTGGTTCTAGACATTACCACAATGAATTTTAAACAAAACAATTCAGATGCAGTTGAAGTTCAGACTTTCAGCTTTCATTTGAAGGGTATCTGTGTCACCCTGACCTGGATGCCACAAGTGTAATTAAAGCTGTGTCTGAGAGCAAGGGGGAGGTTCTCTAGTCAGGGGAACATTAGCATGCAATGCCTCCTGTCTCAGGCCAGTAGGGGGAGCTGGCTGCCCCTATAAAAGCTGGTACTGAGGGCAGGGTTAGAGAGAACTGGATTGCCTGTCTCAGCACTGAGACGTGTCCCAGAGTGGAGCAGGGACAGAAAGTTGATTGCACCTAAGAGGAAGTGTGGCAGTAGGAGAGCCACAAGTCAGAGACAAGAGGCGAAGAGAGCCTGTCTTGGCAGAGAAAAGACTTAACTTTACCAGACTTTGGTGTCTGAGGCTGGAAGGATTCCACATCCCCCAGCAGAGAACCAGTCCGCAAGGGACTGTACATTCCTTGGCCTAAGAAGCCTGGAGGCCCTGCCACAACCGAAGGGACCAGTAAAGCCGTACAAGGCTGGGAGCAGAAAGGAACCCACGTCGCAGGCCATACAGGCGAGAATACACGGAGAGCTCGGAAACGTGGGCTGTTATCCTATCAGGAGGAGATAGCCAGAAGGAGCGCAGAAAGCACGGTAGGCCTACACCCTCACCCTGACCAGGGCCAATTTCCCCGTTGCTCTCAGACATCCAGGTCCCCTCCTAGCCGGGACTGTTTGTGGGTCAATTTACCTGTTTTAGTAAAGACCCTGGACTGCAAACTGTTGTCTGTGTGCTCCTTGCTCCTCCAGCACTACCAGCACTGGGACTCTCACTACCATCACTCCCACCATCCACTATACTGCCCTGGGGCCGCACTCTTCCCGTGGGGAGTCACACTACCCTAGCTGCACACCTCATCAGCCCCAGCGGTCTGCATGCAGCGGCGGTTCCTAATAACCGCAATCCACGGGTGGCGTAGTCGGACATAAACATCAGTACATAACGGACTACCACTGGCCTGACCACCCTGAGCCACGGAACCGGGTTGCCACTACTACTCCCACCGTTTCCCTATTGCCCGGATCCGAGTGCCCCACGGCCCAGGGGGCGAGTCAGCTTTGGCGTAGTCGGCAGGATTTCGTGCCCGCAACCACCGGGTACTGCGTGCCTGAAAAAGACTTTTGTAACTTACCTGTGGAGTCGTTTCCCGCCATCCGGAGCCGATTCCCGCCATTAGACGCCATCTTGGACCGTTTCCCGCCGTCCGGAGTCGTTTCCCGCCATCCGGAGCCGATTCCCGCCATCAGACGCCATCTTGGACCGTTTCCCACCGTCTTCGGCCGTCTTCCCGCCATCCGCGGCTGCTTCCCGCCATCGGACGCCATCTTCAGGACGCCGCGCGGGAAGAAGAGGGGCGTGGACGTCAAAACCGCGCGAGATCCGAAGCTCCGCCCCACGCACCGACGCTGCGCAAGGTCCTGGAAGGGAGAGAGAGCGACGCTGACGTCATCAGGACGCGACGCCAGGTCCTCGTCCATAGCAGCAGCAGCGGAGCCGCGGCCTACAGAAGAGGATCGTCGGAAGGTAGGCCACGCTTAACTAGGGGGGAGGAAGATGTCGGACACAGAGGCGCCCACTACCACCAACACAGCTGCAGCAGCGGTGATGCCCTTTTCCCTGCCCTACATCCCTGGAGCGGCCTGGCTGCCCAAATACTCAGGGGAGCCCCATGCCCTAACTGACTTCAAGGAAAGGCTATACAGTTTGTTCCAGGTTTACCCCCTGACAGAGGAGCAGAAGGTCAGCATATTAACAGGGCAGTTAACTGGCGCAGCCCAAAGGGAGGTAAAATCATGGCCCACTGAGGAGAAAAGGACTGTGAAGGGTATTCTGGCCCGGCTGCGGGGTACCTTTGATACACGTACCTCCGCTGAGATTAAAATGAGGTTCTATGGATGTAAGCAGCGGGCACAGGACAGCATCAGAGACTATGCCCTAAATCTGCAGGAAGCCTTGAGGGCTATTCAACAAACTGACCCTGGCAGTGTGCAGGAAACCGATAAGCTGCTAACAGAACAATTCATAGAAGGTCTGCTGTCTAGCGCACACAGGGCCCAACTGCGCCTCATGTTCTTTCAGAACCCCGACCTGACCTTTGCCCAATTTAAGGACAGGGCCATAAGGGTGCTTCGTGAATCTGCAACCAGTGGCGCTATAAAACCCCCGGCGCCCTGCTATCACCTACCACCAGGAGGCGGCGCCCTCCTCTATGGACTCCGTGGAGGCTGATGCACAGGCCCTGAACCAAGCCCCGTCGAAAGGCCTGCACCACCAAGTCCAGGAGCTGACCAGGAGCGTCGCGGCGTTGACCAGGACCGTCCAGGCGTTGCAAGTGGACCCGTCAAGACCCATCGAGCTGGCTTCAAGTCCGGAGGATGTCCCGTGGCGTCGACAGAGGAGGATCCCGTCGTTCCGAGGGAGGCCCACAGACCGCTACGCAGAGGATGGACAGCCCATTTGCCGTCGATGCAACCAGCCCGGACACATTTCCAGGTACTGTAATTTAAACGGGTCCTACCTGGGGCAGAGGGCCGACCCCCAGGCATAAGATCACCAGGCCCTTATAATTGGCGTGATAAGTACATTGGGGGGCGCCGGGTTTTACCCGTGGTGCTGGACGGTATCCCCATGAGCGCCTTGCTGGATACTGGGTCGCAAGTAACCACAATCCCTTATGTACTTTTTAAGCAGTATTGGACTGATGCTGATATCACACGGTATCCAGACAGTAACTTGAGCATCATCGCCAGTAATGGCTTACCCGTGCCGCAGATGGGGTTCAAGGAGATGACCATTAAAATTGGTAAAGTTGAACTGCCGGCACAGGGAGTGATTATTGTGGACATTGACCGTCATGAAAGTCACCCTAAAATAACTGTGGGTACTAACATAATTGAAAATTGTCTTTCAGAGGTAATTGTAATTCAACAACAGGTGGCGGTGAATGCTAGTTCCAGCCAACAGAGGGTCCTCAACAAGGAGATAAAAGCCCTGATGAGACGGCAGCAGGTAGAACTGTCTGGTGGTGAGATCGGTAGCGTAAGACTCAGTGATCCATTCCCCATTTCCATGCCTCCCAAAAGTGAAATGATGATCTGGTGTCGGACTGCAATCGGGTTGAGAGGTAGAGACTACCAAGCCATGGTAGAACCCGTGTACTCAGACAGCAGGCCCACCATTTTGACAGCCCCGGGGGTGGTTGATGTCCGTCATGGGAGGGTGCCCGTCCGCATCCTCAACATTGGGGAGAGGGAAGTACACTTACCCAGGTACGCTACACTCGCCAAACTGTTTGTTGTCGAACACCAAGCTATCAGGGCCGTGGAACCCTTGCCTCCATCTCCTCAGGCGGAGGGTAATGGCTCCCAGAAACAAAAAGAGGACTGGTGCCAGAAACTCCACGTGGGTGCTGACTCCACTCCCCTGCACCAAAAACAAGGAGTCTACCGGGTGGTACAGGAGTACGAGAGAGTCTTTAGTAAGCACCCGCTAGACTTCGGCAGAGTAAAAGGGATAGAACACCACATCCCCACAGGGAGCCACCCACCAATAAAAGAGAGGCACAGACCTGTACCCCCTGCACATTATCAGAACGCCAAGGGTATGCTGCGGGAAATGAAAGAAGCTGGGGTCATTAGAGATAGCTGTAGCCCCTGGGCAGCCCCCTTGGTTCTGGTGAAAAAGAAAGACGGCACCATGAGAATGTGCGTGGACTATAGACAAATCAACCGTATCACCCACAAAGACGCATATCCGCTGCCTAGAATAGAAGAGTCTTTAGCCGCACTAAAATCTGCTAACTTCTTTTCTACTTTGGACCTTACTAGCGGGTACAGGCAGGTTCCTGTGGCAGAGGCTGACAAGGAGAAGACCGCCTTCACCACCCCGATGGGACTGAGCGAATTCAACTGTATGCCTTTCGGGCTCTGCAACGCACCAGGGACCTTCCAGCGGCTGATGGAATGCTGTCTAGGGCACCGAAACTTCGAGACGGTCCTCCTTTACCTGGACGACGTGATCGTCTATTCGAAGACCTACGAGGACCATCTCAAGCACCTGGCCGAGGTGTTCGAAGCCCTGGCAGGCTATGGCCTGAAGGTGAAACCATCGAAGTGTCACCTGCTGAAACCAAAGGTCCAGTACCTAGGGCACGTGGTAAGTGCGGAAGGAGTAGCCCCCGACCCTGACAAGGTCACGGCAATCAAGAGCTGGCCAAGCCCCTCGTACATCAAAGAGGTGAGACAGTTTCTCGGGTTGGTAGGCTACTACCGAAGGTTCATCCCCGGGTTCACTAAGATGGCAGCTCCTATGCAGGACCTCCTGATCGGACAGTCCAAGTCCAGGAGTCAAAAGCCACCCTTCAAGTGGGATAAACCGGAAGAGGAGTCCTTCCGCCAGCTAAATATGGCCCTCACGGGGGATGAGATCCTGGCCTACCCTGATTACGGCCAGCCTTTCATTCTCCACACAGATGCCAGTAATGTGGGACTGGGAGCCGTACTGTCCCAAAACTAACAGGGCACAGAACGGGTGATCGCATACGCCAGCCGGAAGCTGAGGCCCACCGAGAGGAACCCGGAGAATTACAGCTCCTTCAAGCTAGAATTCTTGGCGGTGGTGTGGGCCGTGACGGAACGCTTCAAGCATTACCTGGCCTCCGCGAAGTTCACCGTGTACACGGACAACAACCCGTTGACACACCTGGACAATGCAAGACTGGGTGCCCTGGAACAGCGGTGGATGGCCCGTCTCTCCAACTATGACTTCTTGATCAAGTACCGGGCAGGCAAAACCAACGCCAACGCGGACGCCCTATCAAGAATGCCTCACTTACCTGAAGGTGACGAAGACCCAGAAGAGCTGGAGGAGGTAGAACTCCCCGCGTTTCACCGGTATGGAGCCTCTCAACACTCTCACCGCGTGAAGGAGGAGGATCTAACAACTGTGATGATGAATCCCCTACCTCACCACAGCTGGGCCGAGACCCAAGATAGTGACCCTGCAGTCCGCCTGGTGAAAGATCTGCTGACCCGGGAAGACGCCCGCCTAGATCCAGATGCCCCAGAGGAAGCCAAGCAGCTATGAAAGGAGAAGAGCAAGCTGTTCCTCTACGAAGGCAAGTTGTGCAGAAGGATTGTCAACCACCGGACGCACGAGCTGACCTGGCAAGTCCTGGTCCCAAGGCGGGATGCAGCTATGGTCCTGGGGGCTTACCATGACAGAGCGGGACACTTCGGTTGGAAGAAACTGGAGTTCCTACTAAGAGGAAGGTTCTCTTGGGTCGGCATGAGAGGAGCAGTAGAAAAGTGGTGCAGAGACTGTGTCCCTTGTCACCTGAGGAGGAAGGACCGCACCAGCCAGAAGACATCCTTGAGGCCCATCGTCACCACGCAGCCTCTTGAGCTGGTAGCTCTGGACCACGTCAAGTTGGCTCCAAGCCGGTCCGGATACATCTACGCACTGACAATCGTGGACCACTATTCCCGTTTTCTAGTGGTGGTCCCGGTAAAGGACTTGACAGCCCAAACAGCGACCAGAGCCTTCCAGCAGTACTTCTGCCGTCCACACGGGTATCCGGAACAGGTCCTGACAGACCAGGGTCCAGCGTTCGAGGCTGAAATCTTCCAGGAGTTCTGCAACCTCTATGGCTGTAAGAAAATTCGTACAACGCCTTACCACCCACAAACCAACGGGATGTGTGAGAAGATGAACAATATAGTCATTGATCTCCTGAAGACGTTGCCCCTGGAGGAACGCAGCCAGTGGCCAGAAAAACTGCCGGACCTGATAGACCTATACAACAATATCCCGGTGAATGCTACAAACTGCACCCCGGCTTATCTGATGCGAGCTAGACCAGGTAAGCTGCCTGTAGACCTGGAGATGGGAGTCCTAATACCTGAGGACACCTCCCCGGATGCAGACTGGGATACGGAAAGGCAACTGCAGTACAAGAAGGTACAGGAGAGTGTGGAGAAGAGCCTGGCCCAGGTGAGAGAGAGGCAAGAAAAACTCTTCAACCAACACACCCCTGCTGGTCCCCTAGACCCTGGTGAGCAAGTCCTAAAGTGGAAGAGAAGGCTACATAAGTTGGACGACCAGTGGGAAAGGGAACCCTACACCATACTGCAGTCTGACCACGACAACCCAAAGGTGTGCGTAATCACCAAGGACGGAGGAGAAACCACTAGTGTCGTCTCCAGAGACGACCTCAAAAGGTGCCCCGAGCAACTCCGTAGTGCAGAAGAAGATCAGAGTGACCATGAACCCGCAGAGGACAAGGAAGAAATGATCAGCACCGTTCTCGGAGAGATCCCTCAGTCCTGGACTCGCATAAATGATGCTATAGTGGTACCCGTCCTGCATTTCCTGCAACCGGCCCAGCAACAACCAACACCAGAGCCGGAAGGTGAAGAGGAGCAAGCGGTTCCAGAGGCAGAAGAGCCTGTTCCAGCAGCCCAGGAGAGTCAACCCTCTGCTGACAGTGAGCCTGCCATACCTGCGGTAAGCCAAAGGACCCGCAGACAGCTGCCTGCCCTACCTGTACACCCAGCTGGTAGCTGTACCCCTAACGCTAGTGGGGAGAGCCAAGTTGGTCCACCACCAGACAGTGGGCTACGTAGGTCAACCAGGAGCACAGAGGGGCAGATACCCGCTCGCTGGAGAATATAGAGTGTGCTAAATTGTAAATAACCCTGTTGCCAAATGTTGAAATGTTTGCCAAGTTACCTGCATGTTTATTAATAGTGTGTTTCAGTTTCTTGCAGCTACCATAAGGACTCACAGGTTATGGACTTTTTATAACCGGGACCTTGTATGGACTGCATTCTGAGCCTAACCCAGGAATGAACTAAGACTGTGAAGGACTTGGGGTAGGACAGACCCCCACCTGGTTAAGGCTCCCGTTGTTTTGGTGATATGGACACCTGGTCACAGACCACACTGTGACCTTAAGAACTCAATTTGTGCGTCGTCTGTCTATTAATGTTTTATTGTTATGTATATTATCTTTGTTTACTGTTTAGTCCCGGAGTACTAAATTTCACTAGGGGGGAATGTGTCACCCTGACCTGGATGCCACAAGTGTAATTAAAGCTGTGTCTGAGAGCAAGGGGGAGGTTCTCTAGTCAGGGGAACATTAGCATGCAATGCCTCCTGTCTCAGGCCAGTAGGGGGAGCTGGCTGCCCCTATAAAAGCTGGTACTGAGGGCAGGGTTAGAGAGAACTGGATTGCCTGTCTCAGCACTGAGACGTGTCCCAGAGTGGAGCAGGGACAGAAAGTTGATTGCACCTAAGAGGAAGTGTGGCAGTAGGAGAGCCACAAGTCAGAGACATGAGGCGAAGAGAGCCTGTCTTGGCAGAGAAAAGACTTAACTTTACCAGACTTTGGTGTCTGAGGCTGGAAGGATTCCACATCCCCCAGCAGAGAACCAGTCCGCAAGGGACTGTACATTCCTTGGCCTAAGAAGCCTGAAGGCCCTGCCACAACCGAAGGGACCAGTAAAGCCATACAAGGCTGGGAGCAGAAAGGAACCCACGTCGCAGGCCATACAGGCGAGAATACACGGAGAGCTCGGAAACGTGGGCTGTTATCCTATCAGGAGGAGATAGCCAGAAGGAGCGCAGAAAGCACGGTAGACCTACACCCTCACCCTGACCAGGGCCAATTTCCCCGTTGCTCTCAGACATCCAGGTCCCCTCCTAGCCGGGACTGTTTGTGGGTCAATTTACCTGTTTTAGTAAAGACCCTGGACTGCAACCTGTTGTCTGTGTGCTCCTTGCTCCTCCAGCACTACCAGCACTGGGACTCTCACTACCATCACTCCCACCATCCACTATACTGCCCTGGGGCCGCACTCTTCCAGTCACACTACCCTACCTGCACACCTCATCAGCCCCAGTGGTCTGCATGCAGCGGCGGTTCCTAATAACCGCAATCCACGGGTGGCGTAGTCGGACATAAACATCAGTACATAACGGACTACCACTGGCCTGACCATCCTGAGCCACGGAACCGGGTTGCCACTACTACTCCCACCGTTTCCCTATTGCCCGGATCCGAGTGCCCCACGGCGCAGGGGGCGAGTCATATCCACATTAAAATTGGATGAAGGGTTTAGGAGATGCTCGGCGCTCGGTGAGTACTTCCTGGATGCTCGGGCGGGAGCTCAAGTTCCCGCACCCGCATGTTTGGCGCTGTTTAGACAGCAAATAAACATGCGGGGATTGCCTGCCAGTCACTGAAATGCCGCGGCCATGTTGGTTGTGGCGTAACAGTGATTGGCTGGCCGCATAGCGTCATCTGGTCTATAAAAGACTCGATGACCTATGCTCATCACAGTCTACAGTTCAGACAGGCAGAGCTGCAGCTGAGTGAGGGAGAGAATTGGTGGTTTATTTAGTGAGGTATTCCACAACAATAAACATCTAAACTAACAGTCCTCCTAAGGACTAACCCATATGCATATCAATCCTGGTGATAGCAGGAGTTAGGCAGGCATAGTTTGTGGAGAGTGTATAGAACAGAATAGGGTGCATTGCACATTCTGTCTGCTGCTGTTACTGATATCCATAGCCCTATATATCAGGGCTAATATTCTTTTTGGTCTTAATCCTGATTATTTGCTTGAAAAGCAATATAATACATAATTGTTACAGCTCCATTTGCTTGTTAGCAGCATACAGCCAGGTTTGTTTGATTTTAATAGCATTGCTGTATTGTAGAAGCAGAGAAACTTGTCCGTCATCTCAAGTAATCTGATATTACTGTGGTAATAATCCATTTTTGGGAACGTGACAAATATTATACTCCATTGAAAGTCTGCCAGTTGTGTGTTGTTCAAACCTATTCACACTTGGTCCCTTACCAACATAATACTACTAGGTCACTGCCTAAAACCGTGGTCATCAGACGTGATCCGATATTATAGTAATAATGCTGTCATTTTTGGGAGCGTGCCTAATATTACACTCCTTTTAAAGTCTGCCAGTTGTGTGTGGATCAAACCTATTTACACTTGGTCGCTGACCAATACAATACTATTAAGCCAGTGCCCAAAACCGTGGTCATCAGACGTGATCCGATATTATTGTAATAATGCTGATATTTTTGGGAGCGTGCCAAATATTACACTCCATTTAAAGTCTGCCAGTTGTGTAATGTTCAAACCTATTCACACTTGGTCACTGATCAATACAATACTATTAAGCCAGTGCCTAAAACCATGGTCATCAGACGTGATCCGATATTATTGTAATAATGCTGACATTTTTGGGAGCGTTCCAAATATTATACTCCATTTAAAGTCTGCAAGTTGTCTTTTGTTCAAACCTATTCACACTTGGTCGCTGAGCAATACCATACTATAAGGCCGCTGCCTAAAACCGTGGTAACCAAACATGATCCGATATTAGAGCAGTTATAATGCTGACATTTTTGGGACTGTGACAAACATTATACTCCATTTAAAATGGGCAAAGCGCATAGCAAAGGACTGGGAAGTGGACGTGATGGTGATGGTGCACGCAGAGGCTGAAGCCGTGGGCAAGCTGAAATTGTGCCTGCTGAGGGAGCACAATAAGCACCCACATCATGTCACTCTACCTTCCTGTCCATTTTTGTAAGTGGCCGTAGAACACCACTATTGAAGCCAGAGCAGAGTGAAAAGTTGTTGGTTGGATAGCAGATAATGCTTCCAGTAAGTTTGCCACCAAAACTACCTTGTCTTCCACATGGTTTAGTCTCTGTAGCCTTAAGTCTGAACCACATATTCCTCACCCTGATCATTAATCCCACCATGCCGAGTGCCTGGAGACAACTGATCCCACACTTGGACACGCCAAAGAGCTGTTCACTTTTCCATTTATAGATTCGGGCCTCTTGCCCGGTCCGCTTCAAGCTGGGCAAGAGGAGATCACATGTAGCGATGCCCAAGTATTTGAGCAGCCATGGTCACACGAAGACAATGGTGGGAAAGTGCAATTACTGTGGCAAGAGGTGGGTGATGATGATGCGACACAACTGCCAGCAAGTCAGGAGGAGGCTTAGGGTGTGTATGTGGATGACGAGGTGGTGGACGATGAAGTCACTGAGCCAACCTGGCAAGCAAGGAGGGCAGCACAGAGGAGGAGGGAGGTGTAGCACCACAACAGGCAGGAATAAGCAGTGGGGTGGTCACAGACACAAGGCGGGCAGTTGTTCCCCAGAACATCAATATGAGGGAAGTTGCCAGTCCAACTGTTAAGTCTTCCAAAGACTGTCAAGTTAACCACAAAAAGGCCATTTGCAACATGTGCCATGCCAGAATCAGCAGGGGCAGCAAAACTACCAGCCTGACCACAACCAGCATGCTCAGGCACATGACAGCAAAGCACCTGTCTAGTTGGGCCGAATGCCAGGGTCCAGAAACAGTGTCTAAGGGAGACACCACTGCCAGTTCTGCTGTTGAGCATGCACGCCAATCCCCTGTCCATGGTGCAGGCGAAGATGCCTCCTGCCATGCACCTGTCATTGCACATTTATAACCACCATCATCAGCAACCAAGTCCACAATCTTGTCCCAGGGCAGCGCCTCTAAAAATTTTCCCCACGGGCATCATAAACACCCTTAAAAAATTATGTGGCTGTTGCATCTCGGTCACCATAGTGATATGGTGGTGGAGGATGAGGAGAAGGACAAGAAGGACAACATAAAATAGGTATACGCTTCAGGATTTTGTCTGTCTCGGTGTGAAGAGGTTAATGGGAATAGACCCCCACAAAACCCCCACTGGATTTGACTTCATGTTCCGCTGCTATCATCCAGTGGTGTTGAGAAGTCTGGCCCAATCCAGCCTGTGAGGCAGTGACCGGGATCGTATACGAGGGACATTATATATCCCCCAGAATGTGTACAGAGACCTATTAAGTCCATTGGAGTGCATTGCAGTTGTAGCACCCCGAGGGTTCTGTTGCTACAGAGGTATTGCATCTCACCCAGATGTGCGATATCTCACTTCCAGGTAAGGATGGAGTGTGGCTCAGGACCCTAACACCCACATGCACTACACCACATTTCCGGGGGACAGCTCGACGGTGCTCCCATTAGTTATGCAGGCACGAGTGAGCATGTCCCTGGCTGGAGTGGGGGGAGGGAACACCTAGAGAAGGGAACCCGGTAGTGTGTGCGTGGGGGAAGTAGATCCTGGGTGCACTCTGTACAGGAGTATAAGAGGGGGGCACCATTTTGGAAAAGGAGTGAGTTCAGAGAGGAGAAGCCAGAGAGCAGAGCTGCTTTATGGGCTCTGCTCCACAGGCAAGGAGAAGCCAGGGAGCAGAGCTGCTTTATGGGCTCTGCTCCACAGGCAGGCCCTGTCAGGAGGAGAAGCCAGGGAGCAGAGCTGCTTTATGGGCTCTGCTCCACAGGCAGGCCCTGTCAGGAGGCCTGAGCCTGGAGGAGGGAAGAAGGAGGAAGAGGAGCAGACTGGGCTCCAAGAAGGACAGAGGGGACCCCAGGGGTGTGGACTGGCTGGTAGCCACCACACGCCCGCCGCTACCCGAGTAGGGGGGTCAGGTCAAGAAGAAGGGAACCGGATCCCAAATTAGTGGAGGAGAGAAACTACCCTCAACTAAGAACCGGAGGCTGCGACATTACATGTGGAGCAGCCCCTCACCAAACCCGCTAGAAAGGCACCACATAGGACCTGGGAAACGCAGGCCAACGTTTGCCCACCAAGAAGGTCCGAGGCAGCTGGACATAAGCGTGGTCACTAGTGGGGTTGAAGACCAGAGACAGGAGACATAAAGGGGGTCCTGCAAAGCACTCCAGAAAGACCTGGGGGTTAACCGAGCCCCTCACCTGGTGAGCACAGCGCGACACAGGCGGCCACCTCTGCAGCGGTGGCCTGGAGCAGTAACCGAGTAACCGTGAGTAAAGACCCTGAACTGCACCATCAAGACTCCGAGTTATCTTTGTTGCGCTCGTGTACCACCATCACCCCCATCATCCGCACAAGCTGCCCTGAGGCCATACCTCTCCCATTGGGGGTTATACCACCATTGCTGCACACATACCACCGGCCTCAGCGGACTGTTCTGCAGCGGCGGCTTCAAAGCCGCACTCAACGGGTGGCGTAGTCGACATTCATCCAACATCTACTGCTAGTACTCTGCCACTTAGTCTGACTCCCTGGGCACGGACCGGGTCACCGCCACGAGATTACAACCCTCAACAGATCCGGCTCCGGGTAAGCTCCCGCGTGCGCAACGCAGCGCGACACAGGCCCAGGGGCGCGTCACAGTCACAAACTCACCTGCGGCAGCAATGCAGGAATGAAGGTGAGCATTGATCTGGTCAGGCTATCTGGCTAAGGCAGATTAAGTAAAACCTGGCAGGGCCTTCATTTCTTGGGGGAGGCTACAGGAAGGCAGTGGGACGGCCTCCTCCCTCCAACCGGGGTTTTCCAGTAGCTCTTGCCACAGGTCCTTTAAAAACCCTGCACTAAGGATTAGTGTTGTTCTGTATTGGAACCTGCTAGGAGCTTAGCAGGAAAGCTCAGCAGGATTGAGTGTGGCTGAACCCACGCCTGGGAAGGCTCTGCACATGTCAGGCTCTGAGCGGCCCGGCATGGCCATTGCCCACGGCAACCGCTGTTTAAGGAATCGTGTTAACCCGGCTGCAAACCGGAGGACTTTTCTGTTTCCCCGTGAGTTGCTGAATAAAGCTTGCTTGGATTTGCTTGGGTCACCGTCTCAGTTACATAACGGTGTGAACACTGCCGCCTTACAGCTTGGTGGAGAATGCGGGCATAGTGACTGAGGCATACCCCACCGGCAGCTGCATGACCACAATCCGGCCGGCCATCTTTCCGCCCCACCCCGTTGACAAAATGGAGCAGCTGGTACTTACCCAGCAGCAGCAGCTGCAGTGTCAGTGGCAACAGCAGGAGCAGCACCAGAATCTCCAACAGCAACAGCAGGAGCGGGAACAGCAGCATAAGCAGCAGCAGCTACTGTACCAGCAGCAGCAAAAAACAAATGAACTGTTGCTGCAACAGATTGCTGCCCTGCGGGAGACGCCAACAGCACCAGCCTCAGAACGTCGTGAGGCCCGGGACAAGGTTCGCTCAGCGAAGATGGGACCGGAGGACGATGTGGAAGCCTTCCTGACCAGCCAGTCAGTGGGCAGAAGTGGTGGCTCCGTTTCTGGTCGGCGATTCCCAAAAGGCCTACTTCGACCTCAGTCGGGAGGACGCCCAGGACTACCAGAGGCTCAAAGGTGAGATCCTTGTCCGACTGGGGGTCAATATATATGTGAGGGCTCAGCGTGTATTTACATGGGCCTATGTGGAGACCCGACCCACCCGTTCTCAGGCTTATGACCTGCTGCAGCTGGTAGAGGTGGCTCCAGACTGAGACTTTGTCTCCAGCCCAGATGGTGGAGAGGGTGGTGGTTGACCAGCTGCTGAGGACTCTGCCAGCCGCTATCCAACGTTGAGTGGGGCAAGGGGACCCCGGCACACTCGACCAAGTGGTCAGCCTGATCGAGCGCTACTCGGCCACTCAGGACTTTATCTGGGACTCTGCCCCCTCACGGCTGTCACGCCGATCCCTGTCAACCCAGGAACCGGGAAAGGGGTCGCGTCCCTCTGCTGAGGACAGTCAGCACCGTACCCGTGCTGAAGGGGTATCCCGGAATGAGAGTGGTAGGAGACCGGTTCCCTCCCAAACAGTCATAAGACCTAACAGTACCTCCACCATTAGGTGCTGGCGGTGTCAGGGGCCGGGACATGTGATTGCTAACTGCCCCCTGACTACGGAACCCATGGACTGCGGGTTTATCCACCAGGTCTCAATGTACGCCCAGACTGTCTGCACTGCGAGTGCCGACCCCCCGGACAGTGAACCCCAACTGTGCCAGGTACTGGTTAATGGGTACCACACGGAGGCCCTCTTAGATTCGGGAAGCCTAGTGACTTTGGTACATGGGTCGCTGGTGGCAGGAGACAACCCCAGTGGATGGACAGTCGGGGTTGTGTGTATCCATGGGGACCTCTGAGAGTACCCAACCGTGGAGGTAGTTTTGTCCACGCCTTGTGGAGACATAAAACATGTGGTGGGGGTGGTAAAAACTCTTCCCTATGGGACTGTGTTGAGAAGAGACTTGACCCTGTTCTGGACTCTATGGAAAAACAAAATCCACTCTCCCCCGGTAAAATGTGTTACAGGCGCTGTACCCGATGAACCCGAGTCACGGGTACCTGCCGTAGGGGTGTCCAACCTAGGGACAGAGTGTGACCCCGATAGGTTTCCCCTAGAGGTGCTGGCAGGAGAGGTCGAGGAGACCCCATCGATCCTGGAGCTGGAAGTGTCGCGGGGCACGTTTGGGACAGCTCAGCTACAGGATCCTACTCTGACTCGGAGCTGTGGGAAAGGGTGTTAAAGGTAAATGGCGTAGCTCAACAGCTCGGTGCAGATACTGTATTTCCACGCATGGTAGTCAACGGTGAGTTGCTCTATAGGGTAGACAAAATCAGGGACGAGGTCGTGGAACAGTTAGTGGTACCTCAGTCGTACCGTTCTGGAGTTGGCACACACACACCTTCTGGGTAGACACTTAGGGGTTAAAAAGACGCAAGAGCGTATCTTGCAGCGGTTCTTTTGGCCGGGGATTTACGCGGCGGTCCAAAAGTACTGCGAATCCTGCCCCGAATGTCAGTTGACCACACCCACCGCAAGTTTCCGTAGCCCATTGGTACCTCAGCCAGTAATAGAGGTACCTTTTGAACGAATTGCAATGGACTTGGTAGGGCCCATTGTAAAATCCGCTCGTGGCCACCAACATATACTGGTGGTCGTCGACTATGCCACCCAGTACCCGGAGGCTATACCGCTACACCGCTACGCCACACTTCGACAAATCTGATTGCACGGGAGCTGTTTGCCATGTTCTGTTGCCTTGGACTACCTAAGGAGATACTGACGGATCAGGGGACCCCTTTTATGTCCAAAGTGACAAGGGAACTGTGCAAACTGCTAAACATTAAACAATTGCGCACCTCGGTGTACCATCCTCAAACCGACGGGCTAGTAGAACGGTTCAATAAAACCCTCAAGTCCATGTTAAAAAAGGTGGTTTCTAAGGACGGAAGGGATTGGGACATGTTGCTACCCTATTTGATGTTCGCCGTCCGTGAGGTACCCCAGACTTCCACAGGGTTCTCTCCCTTTGAGTTATTGTACGGCAGACACCCTAGGGGTCTGTTGGACATAGCCAAAGAGATGTGGGAACAAGAGCCGACTCCACATAGGAGTATAATTGAACATGTGGCTAGTATGCAGGACCGGATCGCGGCGGTCATGCCCATCATGAAAGAACATCTGTTAGATGCCCAGGCAGCCCAGAGACACACATATAATAAAAGAGCCAGAGTCAGGTCTTTTAATAAGGGCGATCGGGTGTTAGTACTGGTACCCATAGCTGAGAGTAAGCTCATGGACAAGAGGCAAGGGCCATATGAGGTTTGAGAAAAGGTGGGGGAGGTAAATTACCGGGTGTATAAACCCGGAAGGAGGAAACCTGAGCAGCTTTATCATGTAATCCTGCTAAAACCTTGGAAAGATCGAGAGTGTTTAGTTACAGACGTCACTCTGGGCATATCGCCAGAGAGTTCCCTACCTTCAGCCAGGGATGCGTCCGGGGGAGAGGTGAGGATAAGTGATGCTCTCACTAAACAGCAGCGACGGGAGGCTCGCTCACTGATGCAGCAGAATACCGATATGTTCTCAGAGCTACCGGGTAGGACTACAGTTCTCCAACATGACATTGTCACCGAACCTGGGGTAAAGGTGCGAATGAGACCGTACCGGGTACCCGAAGCCCGGAGGCAAGCCATCACGGCTGAGGTAAAACAAATGCTCCAGTTAGGCGTCATCGAGGAATCACTGAGTGAGTGGGCTAGCCCCAACGTACTGATTTCGAAACCAGACGGATCGTTACGCTTCTGTAACAATTTCCGAAAACTAAATGAAGTGTTGAAGTTTGATCTTTATCCAATGCCCAGGGTGGATGAGCGGATTGAGAGACTGGGGCAGGCCCAGTACTTTACCACGCTCGATCTCACCAAGGGTTACTGGCAGGTGCCTCTCACGAAATCAGCGAAGGATTTGAACGCCTTCATAACTACGGAGGGTCTATATCACTATGTGGTTTTACCTTTTGGGCTACATGGGGCCCCGGCTACATTCCAGTGGTTGATGGACATAGTGCTCAAGTCTCATCAGGTGTACGCGTCCGCGTATCTAGATGATATTATCATCTTTAGCACCGACTGGCATACGCATCTATCCCAGGCACAAGCAGTGTTGGATTCTCTCAGAGACGCTCGATTAACGTCAACCCCAAAAAAATGTGTGATAGGGCTAGAGAAAGCCCGATATTTGGGGTATGTGATTGGCCGAGGAATTATCAAGTCCCAAATCAATAAAGTTGAGGCCATAAAAAATTGTCCTAAACCGTCAAGTACAAAGCAGGTGAGGGCGCTCCTTGGCATTCTTGGGTATTACCGCCGGTTTATACCTAATTTTGCTGGGAGAATGGTGGCCCTGACCGATCTCTTGAAAGGAAAAAAATCAAGTAATGGTTCGGTGGAACCCTCAGGCAGAAAAAGCCTTTCAGTAAATGAAGTTGGCCCTGTGTGGACAGCCGGTCCTCATCAGCCCCAACTTCAAGGAAACCTTCATTGTACAGACAGATGCCTCGGAGGTAGGCCTAGGGGCGGTATTGTCACAAAAAGTGAATGGTGAAGAGCACCCGGTCACCTACTTGAGTAGAAAACTTGTCCCGGCAGAGAAAAACTATAGCGTGGTAAAGAAAAAGTGTTTGGCTATTAAGAGGGCCTTGGAATCGCTACGTTATTATTTACTCAGGCGTCAGTTCCACTTGGTGACGGACCACTCACCCTTGGTATGGATGAAAAATGCCAAGGAGAGGAATGCGCGAGTCACCGGGTGCTTCGTGTCACTGCAAAATTTCAGGTTCTCTGTAGAACATCGCCCTGGAAAGTCGCAGGCAAACGCGGATGCCCTGTCCCGGGCACCCTGTATGATGTCAAATGTTCAACCCCACAAGTTTGAACAGAGGGGGGGGATATGTGAGGCAGTGACCGGGATCGTATACGAGGGACGTTATATATCCCCCAGAATGTGTACAGAGACCTATTAAATCCATTGGAGTGCATTGCAGTCACAAACTCACCTGCGGCTGTCACCTGGGAAGGCTCTGCACCTGTCAGGCTCTGAGTGGCCTGGCGTGGCCGTTGCCCACGGCAACCGTTGTTTAAGGACTCGTGTTAACTCGGCTGCAAACCGGAGGACTTTTCTGTTTACCCGTGAGTTGCTGAATAAAGCTGTTTGTGCTGGACTTGCTTGGGTCACTGCCTCAGTTACTGCATGGTGTGAACACCGCCGCCTTACAAGCCCTTGTTCATTTTTATAAGATGCGCCTATCAGTTATAATGCCCCCGGCAGCACTAAAAACGCGCTCTGGCAAAACACTAGCTGCAGGGCTGGGCCTCTAACTCCAAGGCATAGAGTGCCACGTGTCCAGCTCGGATACCCTATAGTTATAAGGCACAGAGGAATCACGGAGGACGTTGGTACGGTCATCAAGGTACTCTTTCAGCATCTTCCAAAACTTTTCCATCCTTGTCAGAGTACCCCGCGCATCAGGGCCTGGGCACTGGGAGGGGCTGAGAAAGCTGTCCCAGACCTTTGACAGTGTTCCCCTGCCTCTGCTTCATCGTATTTGTGTCTCCCTCTCCTGTACTCCTTGGTTGTCCAACAAACTGTGACATCTGCCACCAGCGTTTTGAGATGGGAATTTTAAGAATTCTTCAACAAGAGCCTTCTGGTACTGCAACATTTTATTAGATCTCTCCGACACGGGAAGAAGAGATAAAAAGTTCTTCTTGTAGCATGGGTCTAGAAGTGTGACCAACCAGTAACTAGTGTTGACCAAAATGCATACAATGCGAGGGTCACGGGAAAGACAACGGAACATAAAGTCAGCCATGTGTGCCAGATTGCCAACAGCCAAGACTTCCCTGTCCTGACCAAGAGGGCGACTGTCCATGCTCTCCTCCTCATCCTTTTCCTGGTCCTCCTCCTCCCTCTCCTCAGGCAATTCACGCTGAACAGACGGTATGACTGTTGTGTGGATAGTACCGTCTGTAGTGCAGGAAAACAGCTCCTGTTCCTCCTCCTCATTATCACCCAATTCGCGTTGAGATGAGGCTGGGTTGTGTGGCATCACCCTGTATAGTTCCTTGCTCTATCTCATCGTGCTCTGCCTTTAATGCCTCCTCTTTAATTGTGAGCAGCGAGCGTTTCAGTAGGCAGAGAAGATGGATGGTGACGCTAATTATCGCATCATCACCGCACACCATCTTGGTGGAGTCCTCAAAGTTTTGTAGTGCAGCACAGATGTCAGACATCCATGCCCACTCATCAGCTCTTATGTGCGGAGGCTGACCTGAATACCGACGGGCGTGTTGAAGCTGGTACTCAACAACTGCCCTCTGCTGCTCACTAGTCCTTACCAACATCTGAAACGTTGAGTTCCATCGCGTGGTGACATTGCACACCAGTCGATGAGCTGGAAGGTGCTGAAGCACGGCAAGGTTAAGAGAAGCTGTAGGTGACTTTCTGAAATGTGCACACACGCGGCATACTGTCACAAACTGCTCAGTCAGATCCAGGTAGGTTTTGAGAAACAGCTGAACCACTAAGTTGAGCAGATGGGTCAGGCAAGGTACCTGTGCAAGGTTGCCAAGCCTCAGAGCTGCCATCAGTTTCCGGCCATTGTCACACACGACAATGCCTGGCTGTGGGTTCAGCGGTGACAGCCACAGATGTGTCTGCTCTGTTACAGCTATCTATAACTGTGCAGCGTTGTGCAGTTTGTTACCTAAGCACATTAGCTTCTGCACAGCCTGTTTCCGCTTGGCTGAGGCAGTGCTGCAGTGCTTCCAGCTTCTGACTGATGTGGTCATTTTGTAGATGGAGGCTGAAGAGGAGGAGGAGGTGCAGGAGCTATAGAATATGGAGGCAACTCGGATTGACCCAGGGCCCGCAATCCTTGGCGTCGGGAGGACTTGTTCCGTCCCAGGGTCCGACTGTGTCTCAGCTTCCACAATATAAACCCAGTGTGCCATCAGTGAGATGTACCGTCCCTGGGACTTGTCCACATGTCCGTGGTTAGGTGAACTTTCCCAGTAACTGCGTTGGTGAGGGTATGGCTAATGCTCTTTGACACGTGCGTGTGTAAGGTGGGGACGGCATACCAGGAGAAATAGTGGTGGCTGGGAACCGAGTACCAAGGGACGGCTGCCACCATGAGGTTGCAGAAAGATTCCATCTCCATGAGCCTAAAAGGCAACATTTCAAGTGCAAGCATTTGAGAAATGTGGCAGTTTATTTGCACTTGCGTTCAAATGACTGGGGTAGGGACAATTGAATGCTGCGCTGGAACAAGGACGTGGACGCTGATGGAGGTGGTTGCAAGTGTGCAATGACATGTCACGCATGTCACCTTGTCAGGTTGGGTTAGTGACTTCATCTTCCACCACGTCGTCTTGCACGAATGCACCCTGGGCCTCCTCTTGGCTTGCTGGCAATTGTGTCTCATCATCATCACCCACCTCTTGTGACAGTAACTGCACTTTCCCATCGTCGCCTATGTGTGACTGTGGCTACTATATGCAATCTCCTCTTTCATGGCTTGAAGAGGGCCAGGTGAGAGGCCCTAATCTGTAAATGGAAAAGTGAACAGCACTTCAGACTGCCCAAGTTTGGAATCACTTGTCACTGGGCACTCGGCATGGTGGGAGGAACGAGGATCAGGGTGAGAAATATGTGGTCCAGACTCACGACTACTGAGACTGGACTGTGTGGAAGACAGGGTGGTGGTGGTGGCAAAGAAACTGGAAGCATTATCTGCTATTCAACCAGCAACCTTTTCACACTGCTCTGGCTTCAATAGTGGTGTCCGCGGCCTCCTACAAAGTGGGACAGGAAGATAGAGCGACATGATGTGGGTGCTTGTTGTGCTCCCTCAGCAGGCACAATTTCAGCTTGCCCAAGGCCTCGGCCTTTGCGTGCACCATCACCATCACGTCCACTTTCCAGGCCCTTGCCACACGCCTTGCCCATTTTAAATGGAGTATAATATTTGGCATGCTCCCAAAAATGTCAGGATTATTACCGCAGTAATATCGGATTACGTCTGATTACCACGGTTTTAGGTAGTGGCCTTATTGGCATGGTATTGGTCAGCAACCAAGTGTGAATAGGTTTGAACAACACACAGCAGGCAGACTTTAAATGGAGTATAATACTTGTCACATTTACCAAAAAAGTCAGGATTATTACTGCATTATTATCGGATCACCTGAGATGATGGACAAGTTTCTCTGCTTCCACAATACAGCAATGCTACTAATATCAAACAAATCTGGCTGAATGCTGCTAACAAGCAAATGGAACAGTAAAAATGGTGCATTATATTTCTTTTCAAGCAAATAATTATGATTAAGAGCAAAAAGAATGTTAGCCCTGATATCTAGAGCTATGGATATCAGTAATAGCAGCAGACAGAACGTGCAATGGACCATATTCTATTCTATACGCTGTCCACAAACTATGCCTGCCTTACTCCTGCTATGACCAGGATTGATATGCATCTGGATTAGTTATTAGAAGGTCTGTCAGTTTAGATACATATTTCTGTGGAATACTTCACTAAATAAACCGCCAATTCTCTCCATCACTCAGCTGCAGCTCTCCCTACTCTGCCTGTCTAAATGGTACACTGTGACGAGCATAGGGTCAGAGGTTCTTATATAGACCTGATGATGCTATCACTGTCATGCCACAACCAACATGGCTGCTGCATTTCAGTGACTGGCAGGCAATCCCCATATGTTTACTTGCTGTTTAAATAGTGTCAAACATCCAGGGCGGGGACTCGAGCTCCCGCCCGAGCATCCAGAAAGTACTGGCCGAGCATTTCAAACAGTGAGATGTCCAGGCGAGTACCGAGCAGTTGTGAGCACGCTCACTCATCACTACTGTAGATGCATCCGCAGTTGGTCCTTCAGGGTTCTGGACTGATTAGCACTAGACCTCTTTAAAAGGTGCTGGCTGACTGCTTACAGAGGCTCTTATTGAAGCTTGATCCATTCCCGGCCGACAACGTAGAGGTTTTTGGCTTTCAGTGGGTGACTGGGACTGCCGTTGTGGAATCCACCTATCTCCTGTGTGGATTGCTGTGGCAAAAAATAAATGCACCTGAAAGATAAGCAAAGCCTGTTTCTTTTGACTTTGGACAAGTTAATAACATTCACAATGAGGCTGAAGAAATCAGAAATCAGTGCATAAAGATTCTACATTAAGTATTTTTATACAGGTTTTTGGATTCCTCAAAACAGACAGAAAGTTCACTAGCTCATCCCTATGAGCACATGAAAGCTCAGCTTCCCTCCAAACTGTTAGAAGAGTTACATGGACTGAATTTGTATATAGCAGGCCTCAGTGATCTCCCAAACCATATTCTTGAAGCTTTTTCCACTCAACAACATGACAAGGTCCTGTCAGCTTCTTGGCATCTGCTCCACCGGCACCTGGATACACATTGGTCTACTTTAGAAATTCTGCGGTTTTTGGGAGAAAAGTTGAAAGATCAAATTGTTTATGCCCATCAATATATTATCATTATTATTTATTATTATAGTGCCATTTATTCCATGGCGCTTTACATGTGATAGGGATATACATAGCAAAAACATTTACATAATCTTAACAAAACGAGTCAGCGACTGGTACAGGAGGAGCGAGGACCCTGCCCGCGAGGGCTAACATTCTACAAGGGATGGGTGAGGATACAGTAGGTGGGGGTAGAGGAGGCCATGCAGTAATGTGGTGGAGTGGTGGTTACTGCAGGTTGTAGGCTTGTCGGAAGAGGTAGGTCTTCAGGTTTCTTTTGAAGGCTTCCATGGTAGGCGAGAGTCTGATGTGTTGGGGTAGAGAGTTCCAGAGTAGGGGGGATGCACGGGAGAAATCTTGTATACGATTGTGGGAAGAGGAGTTAAGAGGGGAGTAGAGAAGGAGATCTTGTGAGGATCGGAGGTTGCGTGCAGGTAAGTACCAGGAGACTAGGTCACAGATGTATGGAGGAGACAGGTTGTGGATGGCTTTGTATGCCATGGTTAGGGTTTTGAAGTAGGATTCTCTGGGCAATGGAGAGCCAGTGAAGGGATTGACAGAGGGGGGAGGTCGGGGAATAGCGGGGGGACAGGTGGATTAGTCGAGCAGCAGAGTTTAGGATAGATTGGAGGGGCGCAAGAGTGTTGGAAGGGAGGCCACAGAGCAGGAGGTTGCAGTAGTCAAGGCGGGAGATGATGAGGGCATGCACTAGTGTTTTTTGCAGAGTCTTTGCTGAGGAATGCACGGATCCGGGAAATATTTTTGAGTTGGAGTTGGCAGGAAGTGGAAAGGGCTTGGATATGTGGTTTGAACGAGAGATCAGAGTCCAGGGTTACCCCAAGGCAGCGAGCTTGTGGGACTGGGGACAGTGAACAGCCATTGATGTTGATGGATAGGTCAGATGGGGGATATGAATGAGAGGGTGGAAAGATGATGCACTCTGTTTTATCCATGTTGAGTTTTAGAAATCTGGCAGAGAAGAAGGATGAGATGGCGGACAGACATTGTTGGATTTTGGTTAGTAGGGAGGAGATATCGGGTCCAGAGAGGTAGATCTGTGTGTTATCAGCATAGAGGTGATACTGAAAGCCGTGAAAGTGTTAAATAGCTGTTTAGAGTTGTGAGTAGTGTTGAGCCACCCCCGTAGTATTCGGGTTCGGTTCGGTTCGTCGAACACCGGGATGTTCGAGGAACTGTTCGTCGAACACCTTAGAACACCGTCGAACACCATTAAAACCAATGGCAGGCAAACAAAAACACATAGCAACACATATAAAACACCTTCAAAGGTGTCCAAAAGCTGACAAACTGCTCAGAAGACGCTCTCTTTAAAAAAGCCGGCCGGCAATTCAGCAGCGGCATACACCGGTACCCGACAATTTAGACAAGAAGGAATAGAGCATCACACATAGATTAGATAGATAGAAACATGTCAGTCACATATATAAGAAGTACAGTGTCAGTGTTGGTTACTGTACTTGTCATTTAGTGTAAAGGATTTATTAAAAAAAATATTAGTGTTTTCGTGCACCGTCTCTTTAAAAAAGCCGGCCGGCAATTCAGCAGCGGTACCCGTCAATTTAGAACAGAAAGAATAGAGCTTCACACATAGATTAGATAGATATAAACATGTCAATCACATATATAATAAGTACAGTGACAGTGTTGGTTACTGTACTTGTCATTTAGTGTTAAAATAAAGGATTTATTAAAAAAAAAATTGGCGTGGGGTTCCCCATAATTTTAGTCTCTAGCGGAGGTTAAGCAGACGGCTGGGGCAGATGTTTGAAGCCTGGGAAGGGGGTAATACCCACGGAGCTTCCCAGGCTACTAATTTCAGCCCCCAGCTGAATACCTAGCCTTTCCTAGCTATTAAAATGGGGGACCCCCCCAAAAAAAATGACGTGGGGTCCCCCCTATTTTAATAGCTAGCAAAGGCTAGGCAGACAGCTGGGGGCTGATATTAATAGCCCAGGAAGGGTGCCATGAATATTGGCCCCCTCCCAGGCTAGAAACACCAGCCGTCAGCCATCCCAGAAATGGCGCATCCATAGGATGCGCCAATTCTGGCACTTAGCCTCACTCTTCCCACTGCCCTGTAGCGGTGGCAGTGGGGTAATAGGGCTGGGGTTGATGTCAGCTTATAATGCCAGCTGACATCAAGCCCAGGTTAGTAATGGAGAGGCGTCTATAAGACACCCCCATTACTAACCCCATAGTCAAAGTTAAAAAAAACACAAACACCCAGAATAAAGTCCTTTAATTGAAATAAACACACAATTCTTTATTGTTCTAAATTAAACCATACTTACCATCACGCCCATTCCAGCTGAAGCCAACGATCTCCTGCAATAAAAGTAAAATAATAAAGCAACATCATCCTTACCTTTCCATGGTTCCCACGACAGCTCCAGCTCTGCTACATCGAGATGACAGGCTGGACCGCAGCAGAAAGCTGCCATCCAGCCTGTCATCCCGCAGACACTGAGAAGTGCAGGCATGCTTGCGCTCCTCAGTGTCTGGCTGTGACGGCATCCAGATGAGCCGACAATGAACTCAGCTCACCTCATGCACGTCACTGACAGCGTGGGAAAATTCTCCTGCACTCAGCGCTTCAGCGTGAGAATTTTCCCACGCTGTCAGTGACGTGCATGAGGTGAGCTCATATCCAATGAACTCAGCTCACCTCATGTACGTCACTGACAGCGTGGGAGAATTCTCACGCTGAAGCGCTGAGTGCAGGAGAATTTTCCCACGCTGTCAGTGACGTGCATGAGGTGAGCCGAGTTCATTGGACATGAACTCGTCTCATCTGGATGCCGTCACAGCGAGACGCTGAGGAGTGCAAGTATGCCTGCGCTTCTCAGTGTTTGGGGGATGACAGGCTGGATGGCAGCGTTCTGCTGCGGTCCAGCCTGTCATCTCGATGTAGCAGAGCTGAAGCTGTCCTGGGAACCATGGAAAGGTAAGGATGATGTTGCTTTATTATTTTACTTTTATTGCAGGAGATCGTTGGCTTCAGATGGAATGGGCGTGATGGTAAGTATGGTTTCATTTAGAACAATAAAGAATTGTGTGTTTATTTCAATTAAAGGACTTTATTCTGGGTGTTGTGTTTTTTTTTAATACTTTACTAGAAATTCATGGTGGTCATGTCTAATATTGGCGTGACCCCATGAATTTCGGGCTTAGGGCCAGCTGATAATACCAAGCTGGCCCTAACCCCTTTATTACCCAGTGAGCCACCGCACCAGGGCCCTGGATGAGTTGGGTACATCGCCAGAAGATGGCGCTTCTATGAACGCGCCATTTTCCGGGGTGGCTGCGGACTGCAATTTGCAGTGGGTGGGGCCCAGAAAGCTTGGGCCTCCCAGCGCTGCGGATTCCAGCCCCCAGCTGCCTAGTTGTACCTGGCTGGACACAAAAATAGGGCGAAGCCCCACGTATTTTTTTTTTTATTATTTCATGAAATTCATGAAATAATTAAGAAAAAAAGGGCTTCCCTATATTGTTGTGTCCGGCCAGGTACAAATAGGCAGCTGGTGGTTTGGGGCAGCCCGTTCCTGCCTGCTGTACCTGGCTGGACACAAATATAGTGCGAAGCCCCACGTCAATTTTTTTAAATTATTTCAGGAAATTCATGAAATAATTTAAAAAAAATTGACGTGGGGCTTCGCACTATATTTGTGTCCAGCCAGGTACAGCAGGCAGGAACGGGCAGCCCCCAACCACCAGCTGCCTATTTGTACATGGCCGGACACAACAATATAGAGAAGCCCTTTTTTTTTAAATTATCTACTATATAATTGTCTTATCCCGTCTGTCTGTCTGTCTGTCTGTTTGTCCAGGAAATCCCACGTCGCTCATTGGTCCGGCAGCGGCCAATCAGCGCCGCGGAATTTCTGAAAAAAGATGGCGGCCGTTAGCGGCTCATCTGCGGGAAGGAGCTCAGCAGCAATGCAGCCAGGAGATGAGCGGCGCGAGACGCTCATCTCCCGGCTGGTAACAGCAGAAGGACCCCGACCGCCGGACCCATCTGCGGGACGGAGATGCAGCCGGGAGATGAGCGGCGCGAGGCGCTCATCTACCGGCCGGTAGCAGCGGAAGGACCGCCGGCGTCGCTGACCTCCATGCAGAAGGGAGGACCGGGGAGCGGCGCTGCGGGTCGAGATACTTCTGCTGCGAGCGCCCGCTCATGTCTCGGGTTCTTGCAGCGGAAGTAGCCGCACAGGCAGCGCCGCTCCCCGGTCCTCACCAAGACGATTCGGTGATTGGTCGCGGCCGATATTTAAATTTGGCGCACAAATCGGTGATTGGTCGCGGGCAGCGTCCGCGACCAATCAGCACAGTAGTGTTTAACTTTGGCTGCAAGATCAGTGATTGGTCGCGGGTCAAGACCGCGACCAATCACCGATTTGTGCGGCACATTTAAATAGCGGCTGCGACCAATTGGATGTCAGCGCCGCTCCCCTGTCCTCCCTTCACACCCTAGCCGCATGGATGTCAGCGGCGCTGCCTGTGCGGATACTTCCACTGCGAGAACCAGGGACATGAGCGGGGGCTCACAGCAGAAGTATCCCGACCCGCAGCGCTGCTCCCCGGTCCTCCCTTCACACCCTAGCCGCTGATGTCCCCACAGTATCCGCATGGTGTTACAAAGGTCCAGACATTTGTGCTAAAAATCGCTGATTGGTCGCAGGCGCTGCCCGCGACCAATCACCGATTTGGGCGCCAAATTTAAATATCGGCCGCGACCAATCACCCATCTTGGCTCCACATTTAAACACCGCTGTACTGATTTTTTCGCGGACGCTATTTAAATGTGGCGCAAAAATCGGTGATTGGTCGCGCCCAGCGTCGGCAACCAATCAGCACAGCGGTGTTTAAATGTGGAGCCAAGATCGGTGATTGGTCGCGGCCGATATTTAAATTTGGCGCCCAAATCGGTGATTGGTCGCGGACAGCGCCAGCGACCAATCAGCGATTTTTAACAGAAATGTCCGGATCTTTATAACATCATGCGGATACTGTGGGGACATCAGCGGCTAGGGTGTCAAGGGAGGACCGGGGAACGGCGCTGCGGGTCGGGATACTTCTGCTGCGAGCAGTCGCTCATCTCCCGGCTTCTCGCAGCGGAAGTATCCGCACAGGCAGCGGCGCTCCCCGGTCCTCACCAATACGATTCGCTGATTGGTCGCGCTCTCTGCACGCGACCAATCAGTGATCTTGGCGCTAAAGTTAAACACCGCTCTGCTGATTGGTCGCGGACTCCAGCCACGACCAATCAGCGAGATTGGCACCAAATTTAAACCCCGCTCTGCTAATTGGTCGCGGATGCCAGCCGCGACTAATCAGCATTATTGGCGCCAAATTTAAACACCGCTCTGCTGATTGATCGCGGTCGCTGGCCGAGATCAATCAGCAATATTGCCGCAAAATTTAAACACCGCTCTGCTGATTAGTCGCGATCGCCGTCCGCGACCAATCAGCAGTATTGGCGCCAAATTTAAACCCTGCTCGGCTGACTGGACGCGGTTGCAGGCCGCGACCAATCAGCAGTATTGGTGTCAAATTTAAACCCGGCTCTGCTGATTGGTCGCGGCCGCCGGCCGCCACCAATCAGCGATTTTGGCGCCAAATTTAAACCCCACTCTGCTGATTGGTCGCGGTTGCCGGCCGCGACTAATCAGCATTGTTGGCTCCAAATTGCCGGTCGCGACTAATCAATATTATTGCCGCCAAATTTAAACACCGCTCTGCTGAATGGTCGCGGCCGTGACCAATCACCATTGTTGGCGCCAAATTTAAACACCGCTTTGCTGTTTGGTCACGTTCGCTGGCCACGACCAATCAGCATTATTGGCGCAAAATTTAAACCCCGCTCTGCTGATTAGTCGCGACCGCCGGCCGTGACCAATCAGCGATATAGTCGCCAAATTTCAACACCGCTTTGCTGATTGGTCGCGGTTGCTGGCCGCGACCAGTCAGTGATTTTGGCGCCAAATTTAAACACCGCTCTGCTGATTGCGCCCGGTCTGCCACACACATATTCTAGAATACCCGATGCGTTAGAATCGGGCCACCATCTAGTTTCATGAAATAATTTAAAAAAAATTGACGTGGGGTTTCGCACTATATTTGTGTCCAGCCAGGTACAGCAGGCAGGAACGGGCAGCCCCCAACCACAAGCAGCCTATTTGTACCTGGCTGGATACAACAATATAGGGAAGCCCTTTTTTTCTTAATTATTTCATGAATTTCATGAAATAATTTAAAAAAAAAATACGTGGGGCTTCGCCCTATTTTTGTGTCCAGCCAGGTACAACTAGGCAGCTGGGGGCTGGAATCCGCAGCGCTGGGAGGCCCAAGCTTTCTGGGCCCCACCCGCTGCAAATTGCAGTCCGCAGCCACCCCGCAAAATGAACGCGCGTTCATAGAAACGCCATCTTCTGGCGCTGTACCCAACTCATCCAGGGCCCTGGTGCGGTGGCTCACTAGGTAATAAAGGGGTTAGGGCCAGCTTGGCATTATCAGCTGGCCAGTTCATGGGGTCACGCCAATATTAGACATGACCACCATGAATTTCTAGTAAAGTATTTAAAAAAAACACAACACCCAGAAAAAAGTCCTTTAATTGAAATAAACACACAATTCTTTATTGTTCTAAATTAAACCATACTTACCATCACGCCCATTCCAGCTGAAGCCAACGATCTCCTGCAATAAAAGTAAAACAATAAAGCAAAATCATCCTTACCTTTCCATGGTTCCCACGACAGCTTCAGCTCTGCTACATCGAGATGACAGGCTGGACCGCAGCAGAACGCTGCCATCCAGCCTGTCATCCCCCAGACACTGAGAAGCGCAGGCATGCTTGCGCTCCTCAGTGTCTCGCTGTGACGGCATCCAGATGAGCCGAGTTCATGTCCAATGAACTCGGCTCACCTCATGCACGTCACTGACAGCGTGGGAGAATTCTCATGCTGAAGCGCTGAGTGCAGGAGAATTTTCCCACGCTGTCAGTGACGTGTCTGAGGTGAGCCAAGTTCATTGGACATGAACTCGTCTCATTTTTATGCCGTCACAGCGAGACACTGAGGAGCGCAAGCATGCCTGCGCTTCTCAGTGTGTGCGGCATGGCAAGCTAAATGGCAGCGTTCTGCTGCGGTCCAGCCCGTCATCTCGATGTAGCAGAGCTGAAGCTGTCGTGGGAACCATGGAAAGGTAAGGATGATGTTGCTTTATTATTTTACTTTTATTGCAGGAGATCGTTGGCTTCAGCTGGAATGGGCGTGATGGTAAGTATGGTTTAATTTAGAACAATAAAGTATTGTGTCTTTATTTCAATTAAAGGACTTTATTCTGGGTGTTTGTGTTTTCTTTTAACTTTGACTATGGGGTTAGTAATGGGGGTGTCTTGTAGACGCCTCTCCATTACTAACCTGGGCTTGATGTCAGCTGGCATTATAAGCTGACATCAACCCCAGCCCTATTACCCCACTGCCACCGCTACAGGGCAGTGGGAAGAGCGAGGCTAAGTGCCAGAATTGGCGCATCCTATGGATGCGCCATTTCTGGGACGGCTGATGGCCGATGTTTCTAGCCTGGGAGGGGGCCAATATTCATGGCACCCTTCCTGGGCTATTAATATCAGCCCCCAGCTGTCTGCCTAGCCTTTGCTAGCTATTAAAATAGGGGGAACCCCACGTCATTTTTTTTGGGGGGTCCCCCATTTTAATAGCTAGTAAAGGCTAGGTATTCAGCTGGGGGCTGATATTAGTAGCCTGGGAAGCTCCGTGGCTATTACCCCCTTCCCAGGCTTCAAACATCTGCCCCAGCCGTCTGCTTAACCTCCGCTAGAGCCTAAAATTATGGGGAACCAAACGCCAATTTTTTTTTAAATAAATCCTTTATTTTAACACTACATGACAGGTACAGTAATCAACACTGTCACTGTACTTCATATATATGTGACTGACATGTTTCTATCTATCTAATCTATGTGTGATTCTCTATTCCTTCTATTCTAAATTGTCGGGTACTGCTGCTGAATTGCCGGCTGGCTTTTTTAAAGAGATGGTGCATGAAAACACTAATATTTTTTTTAATAAATCCTTTACACTAAATGACAAGTACAGTAAGCAACACTGTCACTGTACTTCATATACTGTATATGTGACTGACATGTTTCTATCTATCTAATCTATTTGTGATTCTCTATTCCTTCTATTCTAAATTGTCAGGTATCGCTGCTGAAATGCCGGCCGGCTTTTTTAAAGAGACGGTGCATGAAAACACTATTATTTTTTTTAATAAATCCTTTACACTAAATGACAAGTACAGTAAGCAACACTGTCACTGTACTTCATATATATGTGACTGACATGTTTCTATCTATCTAATCTATGTGTGATTCTCTATTCTTTCTGTTCTAAATTGTCGGGTACCGGTGTATGCCGCTGCTGAATTGCCGGCTTTTCATGTTTCACTGTGGGCACTGTTCCCATCGATTTGGGCAATCACTGTAATGCCACAACAACCATGGCTGTGGCATTACAGTGAGTGGCAGACAATCCCTGCATGATTGGTGCTCAAAAATAGCGCCAGACATGCAGGACACGCTTTTGGTGCACGAACAGTTATCGAACATAACCTCGAACAGCCGAATTTTTTGCAAATCGTTCGAGCTCGTCCAATACCGCCCAAAACAGCTCAAATTTGAGATTGGCGAACAGTTCTAGTCGAACACCGCTCATCTCTAGTTGTGAGATAGGGAGGATATGAGAGATGAGAAGTAGGATTGTTTTGCTGTAGTGAGTGCGGACTTGAAAATAGTGAGGGATTGTTAGAATGCGATGAAGTGCTCGATGGAGTGAGACCTTTTCCATCTCTGCTCCGCAACCCTGGAGGCCCGTCGCAGTTCTTTAGTAAGTTTGGTGTGCCAGGGTTGCCTGTTGATTGTGCGAGATTTGGTATGTGTGAGAGGGGCGATCGAGTCGAGAGCTGCAGCTATTGTGGTGTTATGTGGTGTTATATGAAGCTGCAGCAACATCTGCATTGTGTAAGGAATTTATGTCTGCAAGAGGGAGGAGGGATTCAGAGAGTGAGTGTAGGTCAAGGTGTTTGAGATTTCTGCGAGCGTGTGTAAGTTTGTGGAGTGGGGATTGTGCACCTGGACAGGAGAGGGTAGAGAATGTGAGGAGGTTATGGTCAGAGAGAGGGAGGGGTGAGTTAGAGAGGTTAGATAGGGAAAAGAGGCGGGTGAAGATGAGGTCCAGTGTGTGGCCATCTTTATGAGTAGCTGCCGAAGACCATTGAGCAAGGCCGAAGGAGGAAGTGAGGAATAGGAGCTTAGAGACAGATGAGTGGGAAGTGTCAATGGGGATGTTGAAGTCACCCATTATGATAGTGGGGATGTCAGTGGAAAGGAAGTGAAGCAGCCAGGTGGTGAAGTGGTCTAAGAAAGTGGTGGCTAGCCCTGGGGGTAAATGACGTCCAGTTAGAGGTCAGAGGGGGAATAGATGCGCACACAGTGCACCTCAAAAGAGGGGAGTATAACAGAGGGTGGCAGTGATATTTGGGTGAAAACGCAGGTATCTGACAGGAGAAAACCTACGCCTCCGCCATGTTTGCCATTGGGGCGGGGGGTGTGGGTGTGTTAGAGGGGGTGAGCCAGGTTTCGGTGATGGCGAGGAACGAAAGTTTGTTAGTAATGAAAAGGTCGTGGATGTAGGAAAGTTTGTTGCAGACGGAGCGAGCGTTCCATAGAGCTCCTGTTAGAGCAACTAAGGAAGTGGGGATTAGTTGGATGGGTATGAGGTTAGAAGGGTTGCGACAGTTTGTGGAAGGTCGTGGATAGGAGGTAGAAGTAACTGTGGGGATATGGCGAGGAGGACCAGGATTTGGAGAGATATCTCCAGCAGTGAGGAGGAGCAGAGAAGGTGTTAGCAGGTGGGAGCAAGAGAGAGCATGAGGTGGCTGTCTGTGTTTGGAGATCCAGGATTGAATTTTGAGGAATAATTCGGAGGAGGAGGTGAGATGAATGGGGAGGATGGAGGGAGAGATGAAGAGTTTCTTACTAGGTGTAGGGATTTGAGGGGTTACTAGAAAGTGGAGGACTATAGAGGAAAAAGTGAGAGCTAACAGAAACATAGTTAAAAGAGAGTAAGTGGTCAAAGTGTTGGTTACCTGACTCCTGCCCTGACTAACTGCCTCTGAAATAACTGCCACTTATCTCCGAAGCCACTTTGCACAAGAAGACGGTGCACAACCCAGCACGTGTGCACCCCTTAAAGATCTTCTAAATATAGAGGGCACACTAAACCATCAGGTGAGGGGCATTGTGGGAGCTGCTTGTGGCTAAATTAGCAGCTGGTCATCTCACCAGGAGATGGCTGGGTGATCAAACACAGAGCTAGGACTCTGTAGGCTCTGCAGTTTGGCACCTCTAAACATCAGATAAAATCTACAGTGGGGATAGGACAGACATATGTGAGTATTGAGTGGAATTGGACAGATAAAGTAGAAATATCAAGCAGAGAATTCTACCAGTGAGTTGAATCAGGAGAGCAGAGCATTAGATGGCGGCATATACAGCAGGCAGAGGAATTGTGCAGGAGAAGAGCATGTACCTGTGTGAAAAGAGAAGAAGACGGGTGTTAGTCCATGGCCTCTGAAATAACTGCCACTTATCTCCGAAGCCACTTTGCACAAGAAGACGCGTGCACAACCCAATATATCAATCTGATTCGAGAAAACGTAATAAACGTGAGCTTATTAGAGGAGTAAATATTCAAAGGGTTCGTCTCTCTGAAGCATGAAGTAGTCACATGTACAGTTTCTGTCAGTGGCGTACCGCCAATGGCGGCAGACTACGCCACTGCTATGGGGCGCGTGGTTGGAGGGGGCCCGTGAGGGCCCCAAGCAGCGTGGGAGCGAGGAGGATAGGTAAGTAGGAGGTTGCAGCGGAAGAGGAGCGGGTTGCGGCAGTGGAGGAGCGGAGCACACACAGTAGCCGCTGCTGCAGCTACCACGTGTGCCCGCTGCTAAAGGTACATGAATATTCCCTCTTCTCCACTCCCATGGGCGTGGAGAAGACGGAATATTCATTCTCTTTAGTAGCGGGCACGGAGGAGCGCTGAGCCCCGACTCCTGCTGTCAGTGCCTGCCCGCCGCTAAAGAGAAAGCATATTCAAGCTTCTCCACGCCCATAGTCTCGGCGTGGAGAGGAGTGAATGTGCCAGCAGCAGCAGCAGCTCACCTCAGCTTCTGAGAGCGCGCGCAGCTCAGATGCCGACATGAGCTGCTGGAGCAGAGGTGAGGAAGGAAGGTGAGTATAAGTGTTTATTGTTTTATGTGTGCAGTGATTGAGGGGTTGAGGAGGCCACACATACCAGGATACATGGATTGAGGAGGCCACACATACCAGGATTTGGGGATTGAGGAGGCCACACATACCAGGATTTGGGGATTGAGGAGGCCACACATACCAGGATTTGGGGATTGAGGAGGCCACACATACCAGGATTTGGGGATTGAGGAGGCCACACATACCAGGATTTGGGGATTGAGGAGGCCACACGTACCAGGATTTGGGGATTGAGGAGGCCACACGTACCAGGATTTGGAGATTGAGGAGGCCACATTTACCAGGATTGGGGGATTGAGGAGGCGACACATACCAGGGATTGTGGGATTGAGGGGGCCACACATACCACGGATTGTGGGATTGAGGGGGCCACACATACCAGGGATTGTGGGATTGAGGGGGTCACACATACCAGGGATTGTGGGATTGAGGGGGTCACACATACCAGGGATTGTGGGATTGAGGGGGCCACACATACCAGGGATTGGGGGATTGAGGAGGCTACACATACCAGGGATTGTGGGGGCCACACATACCAAGGATTGTGGGATTGAGGGGGCCACACATACGAGGATGGGGAAATGTACCAGTAGCTGCTGCATTTCTCACTCTTCAGTCTTGCACGCAAGCAGAGGGAAGGAGACCGGGGGCCGTCGGAAGGTGAATATATCTTATTTTTTATTTTATTCTTGTTTTTACAGCTTTTTAATGGTACCTGGGTGTGGAGGTGAGTCTCCTCTCCTCCACACCCGGGTACCATCCGCACATTAGAATGCGCCAATAACGCAAGTACAAATGCAGTCTTGCGGTATTGGCGCGTTCTAATGCAAGTCAATGGCGGCAAAAACGCCGCGTTTCCGAAAAATTAATGGACATGCTGCGGATTTTTGAGCGCAGCATAAACGCTGCAGAAAAATCCGCAGCATGGGTACAGCACATGCGGATTATCATTGGGAACATTGCTGCCCTTCTACCATGCGTTTTTAATGTGTTTCCGCAGCGTTTCCGCAGCTGCAAAAACGCTGCGGAAACGCATTAAAAACGCATTGTGTGCACACAGCCTAAAGGCTGGAAAGTTATGAGAGCTGCTCTTCTGTGACATAGACAAATATTTATTTTTTGTAGGGGGGGGGGGCCCAATTAGAGCTTCTGCTATGGGGCCCCATGACTTCTATGTACGCCCCTGCTTTCCGTGTATAAAGGAGACGTGGACTTTATTTATTCTACTTTTTGATCATAGAAGCAAAGGATATTATTCAGAGTTTCTGCACATTAATGAGTACGATATTGCAGCATTACCAATGGAACTCTGTCAATCAAGAAAAGGGACTGACTTTAATTTGAAAATGGTAGGGTGTAATGATCTAAGAAGACATAATTAGCCAAGCCAAGGGTGCACATAAGAGCCCTCATTTGCATCTAAAACATGAAATAATAAATTATAACCTGGGCTATGTCTCCAATAGAAATGTGTAAGCAAATTAATTGGCATTTTGGGAGTGAACCACTCCGTTTAAATGTCCTTTGTACACATGTACTGCTGAGAAGAGTGCTTTTCTTTGTGCACAGGATGATCATGTTAATATTCGTTCTGTGCACATGAAAGCAAAATGACATCCTGTCTAAACAGGTTATTATGGGACTGCCGATTGGCTTCATATAGCAGATCAGCGATCATTAGTGTTGAGCGATACCTTCCGATATCAGGAAATATCGTATCGGATTGGATCGGGCCGATACCCAAAAAGTATCGGATATCGCCGATTCCGATACCGGAAACCAATGCAAGTCAATGGGACACAAATATCGGAATGAAAATAAACCCTTTCTTTCCTTGTAGGTTAATTCTACATGAAGTAAAACAACTAAGAATAATGTAGAATGACATGAAAAGCCGGCAATTCATCAGCGGCATTCACCGGTACCCGACAATTTACAACAGAAAGAATAGAGCTTCACACATAGATTAGATAGATAGAAACATGTCAGTCACATATATATGAAGTACAGTGACAGTGTTGCTTACTGTACTTGTCATTTAGTGTAAAGGATTTATTAAAAAAAATATTAGTGTTTTTGTGCACCGTCTCTTTAAAAAAGCCGGCCGGCAATTCAGCATCTGTACCCGACAATTTATAACAGACAGAATAGAGCTTCACACATAGATTAGATAGATAGAAACATGTCAGTCACATATATAAGAAGTACAGTGACAGTGTTGCTTACAGAACTTGTCATTTAGTGTAAAGGATTTATTTAAAAAAATAATAGTGTTTTCATGCACCGTCTCTTTAAGAAAGCCGGCCGGCAATTCAGCATCTGTACCCGACAATTTAGAATAGAAGGAATAGAGAATCACACATAGATTAGATAGATAGAAACATGTCAGTCACATATATATGAAGTACAGTGATACTGTTGATTACTGTACTTGTCATTTAGTGTTAAAATAAAGGATTTATTTAAAAAAAAATTGGCGTGGGGTTCCCCTTAATTTTAGGCTCTAGCGGAGGTTAAGCAGACAGCTGGGGCAAATGTTTGAAGCCTGGGAAGGGGGTAATACCCACGGAGCTTCCCAGGCTACTAATATCAGCCCCCAGCTGAATACCTAGCCTTTACTAGCTATTAAAATGGGGGACCCCCCCAAAAAAATGACGTGGGGTCCCCCCTAATTTAATAGCTAGCACAGGCTAGGCAGACAGCTGGGGGCTGATATTAATAGCCCAGGAAGGGTGCCATGAATATTGGCCCCCTCCCAGGCTAGAAACACCAGCCGTCAGCCGCCCCAGAAATGGCGCATCCATAGGATGCGCCAATTCTGGCACTTAGCCTCGCTCTTCCACGCTGCCCTGGTGCGGTGGCAGGGGGTAATAGGGTTGGGGTTGATGTCAGCTTATAATGCCAGCTGACATCAAGCCCAGGTTAGTAATGGAGAGGCGTCTATAAGACACCCCCATTACTAACCCCATAGTCAAAGTTAAAAAAAACACAAACACCCAGAATAAAGTCCTTTAATTGAAATAAAGACACAATCCTTTATTGTTCTAAATTAAACCATACTTACCGTCACGCCCATTCCAGCTGAAGCCAACGATCTCCTGCAATAAAAGAAAAATAATAAAGCAACCTCATCCTTACCTTTCGATGGTTCCCAGGACAGCTCCAGCTCTGCTACATCGAGATGACAGGCTGGACCGCAGCAGAAAGCTGCCATCCAGCCTGTCATCCCGCAGACACTGAGAAGCGCAGGCATGCTTGCGCTCCTCAGTGTCTCTCTGTGACGTCATCCAGATGAGCCGAGTTCATGTCCAATGAACTCAGCTCACCTCATGCACGTCACTGACAGCGTGGGAAAATTCTCCTGCACTCAGCGCTTCAGCGTGAGAATTCTCCCACGCTGTCAGTGACATACATGAGGTGAGGTCATGTCCAATGAACTCAGCTCACCTCATGCACGTCACTGACAGCGTGGGAAAATTCTCACGCTGAAGTGCTGAGTGCAGGAGAATTTTCCCACGCTGTCAGTGACGTACATGAAGTGAGCGGAGTTCATTGGACATGACCTCGGCTCATCTGGATGCCGTCACAGCCAGACACTGAGGAGTGGAAGTATGCCTGCGCTTCTCAGTGTCTGCGGGATGACAGGATGGATGGCAGCGTTCTGCTGCGGTCCAGCCTGTCATCTCGATGTAGCAGAGCTGAAGCTGTCGTGGGAGCCATGGAAAGGTAAGGATGAGGTTGCTTTATTATTTTACTTTTATTGCAGGAGATCGTTGGCTTCAGCTGGAATGGGCGTGGTGGTAAGTATGGTTTAATTTAGAACAATAAAGAATTGTGTGTTTATTTCAATTAAAGGACTTTTTTCTGGGTGTTGTGTTTTTTTAAATACTTTACTAGAAATTCATGGCGGTCATGTCTAATATTGGCGTGACCCCATGAATTTTGGGCTTAGGGCCAGCTGATAATGCCAAGCTGGCCTTAACCCCTTTATTACCCAGTGAGCCACCGCACCAGGGCCCTGGATGAGTTGGGTACAGCGCCAGAAGATGGCGCTTCTATGAACGCGCCATTTTCTGGGGCGGCTGCGGACTGCAATTTGCAGCGGGGGTGGCCCAGAAAGCTTGGGTCTCCCTGCGCTGCGGATTCCAGCCCCCAGCTGCCTAGTTGTATCTGGCTGGGCACAAAAATAGGGCGAAGCCCCACGCATTTTTTTTTAAAATTATTTCATGAAATTCATGGAATAATTAAGAAAAAAAGGGCTTCCCTATATTGTTGTGTCCGGCCAGGTACAAATAGGCAGCTGGTGGTTGGGGGCAGCCTGTTCCTGCCTGCTGTACCTGGCTGGACACAAATATAGGGCGAAGCCCCACGTCAATTTTTTTTAAAATAAGTCCTTTATTTTAACACTAAATGACATTTGAGGAGTTAATAAAGATGCAGTCCCTAAATTATTATTTATTTTTTAATTAATTTTTCCCAAAACTTTTGACGTGGGCTTCGCCATATTTTTGTATGCCAGCCAGGTACAGCATCCAGCTTCTATGAACGCGCCATTTTCCGGGGTGGCTGCGCACTGCAATTTTCAGCGGGGGGAGGGGGGGGGGCAGAAAGCTTGGGCCTCCCTGCGCTGCAGATTCCATCCCCCAGCTGCCTAGTTGTACCTGGCTGGACACAAAAATAGGGAGAAGCTTCACGTATTTTTTTTTTTTAATTATTTCATGAAATTCATGAAATAATTAAGAAAAAAAGGGCTTCCCTATATTGTTGTGTCCAACCAGGTACAAATAGGCAGCTGGTGGTTGGGGGCAGCCCGTTCCTGCCTGCTGTACCTGGCTGGACACAAATATAGTGCGAAGCCCCACGTCAATTTTTTTTAAATCATTTCAGGAAATTCATGAAATAATTTAAAAAAATTGATGTGGGGCTTCGCCCTATATTTGTGTCCAGTCAGGTACAGCAGGCAGGAACGGGCTGCCCCCAACCACCAGCAGCCTATTTGTACCTAGCCGGACACAACAATATAGGGAAGCCCTTTTTTTCTGAATTATTCCATGAATTTCATGAATTTAAAAAAAAAAAAACGTGGAGCTTCGCCCTATTTTTGTGTCCAGCCAGGTACAACTAGGCAGCTGGGGGCTGGAATCTGCAGCGCAGGGAGGCCCAAGCTTTCTGGGCCCCACCCGCTGCAAATTGCAGTCCGCAGCCGCCCCGGAAAATGGCGCGTTCATAGAAGCGCCATCTTCTGGCGCTGTACCCAACTCATCCAGGGCCCTGATGCGGTGGCTCACTGGGTAATAAAGGGGTTAAGGCCAGCTTGGCATTATCAGCTGGCCCTAAGCCCGAAATTCATGGGGTCACGCCAATATTAGACATGACCACCATGAATTTCTAGTAAAGTATTTAAAAAAAACACAAACACCCAGAAAAAAGTCCTTTAATTGAAATAAACACACAATTCTTTATTGTTCTAAATTAAACCATACTTACCATCACGCCCATTCCAGCTGAAGCCAACGATCTCCTGCAATAAAAGAAAAATAATAAAGCAACCTCATCCTTACCTTTCCATGGCTCCCACGACGGCTCCAGCTCTGCTACATCGAGATGACAGGCTGGACCGCAGCAGAACGCTGCCATCCAGCCTGTCATCCCGCAGACACTGAGAAGCGCAGGCATACTTCCACTCCTCAGTGTCTGGCTGTGACGGCATCCAGATGAGCCGACAATGAACTCGGCTCACCTCATGTACGTCACTGACAGCGTGGGAGAATTCTCCTGCACTCAGCGCTTCAGCGTGAGAATTTTCCCACGCTGTCAGTGACGTGCATGAGGTGAGGTCATGTCCCATGAACTCGGCGCACCTCATGCACGTCACTGACAGCGTGGGAGAATTCTCACGCTGAAGCGCTGAGTGCAGGAGAATTTTCCCACGCTGTCAGTGACGTGCATGAGGTGAGCTGAGTTCATTGGACATGACCTCGGCTCATCTGGATGACGTCACAGAAAGACACTGAGGAGCGCAAGCATGCCTGCGCTTCTCAGTGTCCGCGGGATGACAGGCTGGATGGCAGCGTTCTGCTGCGGTCCAGCCTGTCATCTCGATGTAGCAGAGCTGAAGCTGTCCTGGGAACCATGGAAAGGTAAGGATGAGGTTGCTTTATTATTTTACTTTTATTGCAGGAGATCGTTGGCTTCAGCTGGAATGGGTGTGGCGGTAAGTATGGTTTAATTTAGAACAATAAAGAATTGTGTCTTTATTTCAATTAAAGGACTTTTTTCTGGGTGTTTGTGTTTTTTTTAAATACTTTACTAGAAATTCATGGCGGTCATGTCTAATATTGGCGTGACCCCATGAATTTCGGGCTTAGGGCCAGCTGATAATGCCAAGCTGGCCTTAACCCCTTTATTACCCAGTGAGCCACCGCACCAGGGCCCTGGATGAGTTGGGTACAGCGCCAGAAGATGGCGCTTCTATGAACGCGCCATTTTCCGGGGCGGCTGCGGACTGCAATTTGCAGCGGGTGGGACCCAGAAAGCTTGGGTCTCCCTGCGCTGCAGATTCCAGCCCCCAGCTGCCTAGTTGTACCTGGCTGGACACAAAAATAGGGCGAAGCGCCACACATTTTTTTTTTTAATTATTTCATGAAATTCATGGAATAATTAAGAAAAAAAGGGCTTCCCTATATTGTTGTGTCCGGCTAGGTACAAATAGGCAGCTGGTGGTTGGGGGCAGCCCGTTCCTGCCTGCTGTACCTGGCTGGACACAATTATAGGGCGAAGCCCCACATAATTTTTTTTTAATTATTTCATGAATTTCCTGAAATAATTAAAAAAAAATTGACGTGGGGCTTCACACTATATTTGTGTCCAGCCAGGTACAGCAGGCAGGAACGGGCTGCCCCCAACCACCAGCTGCCTATTTGTACCTAGCCGGACACAACAATATAGGGAAGCCCTTTTTTTCTTAATTATTCCATGAATTTCATGAAATAATTAAAAAAAAAAAAACGTGGAGCTTCTCCCTATTTTTGTGTCCAGCCAGGTACAACTAGGCAGCTGGGGGATGGAATCTGCAGCGCAGGGAGGCCCAAGCTTTTTGCCCTCCCCCCCCCCGCTGAAAATTGCAGTCCGCGGCCGCCCCGGAAAATGGCGCGTTCATAGAAGCTGGATGCTGTACCTGGCTGGCATACAAAAATATGGCGAAGCCCACGTCAAAAGTTTTGGGAAAAATTTATTAAAAAATAAATAATAATTTAGGGACTGCATCTTTATTAAGTCCTCAAATGTCATTTAGTGTTAAAATAAAGGATTTATTTAAAAAAAAAATGGCGTGGGATCCCCCATAATTTTAGTCTCTAGCGGAGGTTAAGCAGACGGCTGGGGCAGATGTTTGAAGCCTGGGAAGGGGGTAAAACCCACGGAGCTTCCCAGGCTACTAATATCAGCCCCCAGCTGAATACCTAGCCTTTACTAGCTATTAAAATGGGGGACCCCCCAAAAAAAAATGACGTGGGGTCCCCTCTATTTTAATAGCTAGCAAAGGCTAGGCAGACAGCTGGGGGCTGATATTAATAGCTCAGGAAGGGTGCCATGAATATTGGCCCCCTCCCAGGCTAGAAACACCAGCCGTCAGCCGCCCCAGAAATGGCGCATCCATAGGATGCGCCAATTCTGGCACTTAGCCTCGCTCTTCCACGCTGCCCTGGTGCGGTGGCAGGGGGTAATAGTGGTGGGGTTCATGTCAGCGCCAGCTGCCATGAAGCCCAGGTTAGTAATGATGGCCGTCTATATGACACCCCCATTACTAACCTACAAAGTGTTAAAAAGAAAAAACACACTACACCCAGAAAAAAATAATTTATTTGAAATAAAACACCATTTTATTTAATTCTTAGTTTACTAAAAAAAAAATAGTTACCTGTCCACGTTCCTGCGCTGATCTCCCATGCACAGCTGTCACATCTGGAGATGGTGACAGCTGTGCATGGCTGCTGTAAGCTCACGCTGCCGGGAACACGTCCGCTCCCGGCAGCGGGAGCCACTGACTGAGGTCACCGGAGTGCATTCAGGCAGCGCAGCTCCGGAGACCTCCTTTACGGCAGTGCTGTACCGTGGGAATTTCTCACGATACAGCAGTGCCGTAAAGGAGCTAACCGGAGCAGCGCTGCCTGAACTCCGGTGAACCCTTACGGCCCCGTCATTCTAGCGGCGGCAGCGGTTCAGAGCGGTCACATTCTATGTGGCTGCTCTGAACTGGAGATCTTCGTGGGACACTCGTGGACTACTACGGAGGGGTAAGGATAAGGTTGTGGTTTATTATTTTATATTTTATTACAGGAGATCGATGGCTTCGGGGAATTAGGTGTCTTGGTGAGTATAGGTGTAGTTTTTTATTTTTTACTTTATTTTAGGTGACGATCGGCGGGGACAGGTAATGTATGAACTAATTTCTTTTAGGTAACCACTGGCCACCAATGACATGTATTTAACATTTATTGGGGACACAGTAGGGCAATTTAAATAGCAGGATCAGGCTGATGGGAACTACTGCTCCCATCGAGCTGATCCTGCTGGCAGGAGTGGACGGGGGACAGACATAGGCCGATGGGAGTAGTAGTGTCACATCGGCCTATGTCTGCCCGCACACACACCCGCACACACACCCGCACACACACACCCCGCACACACACCCGCACACACACCCCGCACACACACACACCCCGCACACACTAATCATGACGGGTCCGGGAGGTGAGGCTGACCTGTGCGGCCGTGGGAAAGTTGATGTGAGTTCATGCAGTCAAGCATGAACTCACATGAACCCTCTGAGGGCACCGCGGCTACTTCAAATGAACAGCTGATCGGCATCACCTGATACCTCAGCTGTTCATTTGAAATAACCGGCGGGAAAGCGCAGCACAGAACGGGAAAGCCGGCGGTGAAGTCTTTTCACTGCCGGCTTCCCCGCCCGGGTCCTTCGCTCCTTGGTGCTGCGCTCCCCGCCCGGTCCTAATTTACGATCGGGATGGGAGGTGGCGAGGGGAGCGGAGGATCGGGGTGGGAGGCTGCGGGGAAGCAGTATGGGGCTGCGTGATTGTTTAAAAGCCGGCGGCTTTTTACCGCGCGCCGGCTTTTAAACAATCAGGAGAATTCTCCCACGCTGGGATGGCATTCTGATGACAAGCTGGATCGCAGCTGAGCGCTGCCATCCAGCTTGTCATCCTTCAGAGACACTGCAGAGCGCAGGCATTATGGGAACTTCCGATTCCGGTATTCGATATTATAAAAGTATCGGAATTAAGTATCGGAATTCCGATACAGTGAATATCGGCCGATACCCGATATTTCAGTATCGGAATGCTCAACACTAGCGATCATTTAAAGGCTGAAACTGACCAATGTAAATGCACATTAGATATAAGTACCTGACTCCATGATGATTTTTCCAGAAATAGTACCATTAAAAATGACATTGTCATTATAATGCCACCTGAATACTACCCCTGCTACCCCATTTTCCATACAGAACTCCCTCATGCTATCCCAGTCTCCATACCGAGGCCCCATGCTACCCCATTTTCCATACCGAGCCCCCTCATGCAACTCTATACTCCTTACCAAGCCCCCTCATGCTACCCCATTCTTCATGCCAAGCCTCCCCATGCTACCACATTCTCCATGACAAACCCCACTATGATATACCTTCTCCATATCAAGCTTTCTCATCTCATACTACCTCTTCTCCATACCAAGCCCCCATGCTACCCTATTCTCCTTACCAAGCCCCTCATGCTACATTATTCTCCACATTGAGGCCCCCACACTACCCCATTCTTCATGCTGAGCCTGCCCATGCTATCCCATTTTCTTTTATGAGCCTCCCATGTTACCCCTTCTCCATACTGAGCCCCCTCATGCTACCCCTTCTCCATAGCGAACACCCTCATGCTACCCTTTCTCTATTATCGAGCCCTCCTCCCTATTCTCATACTAAGCCCCTCACCCCATTCTCCATACTAAGGACCATCACATTCACCATACCAAGGCCCCCACCCCATTCTCCATACCAAGGCACCCCCGAGTATATTTGTCTCTATGAGTCATTACCTGCTGCAGGATTTGGCTTTTCCTTCTTCATGGTGCTCTGCAATGACATCAGTAGGGTGATGAGTTGACCTCATCGCGCTGCAGTGACATCAGCAGCATGAGTACATCTCTGTACATTGGATCAGGGAGCTGATTGGAGCTCAACTAACCCAGTGTCACGCAAGGTGTGGGAAAGACTTAGTGCAAAACAGAGGGAAGAGGGAAAGGGAGCCCAGACACTAGGGAAAGGGGGGAGTGGAGACCTCCTAGTCTGGTCTAGTGTCACCAAGCCTCAACTATCGACCCTGTATTGGCTCTTAACCAATTGCCGCACGCGTTCCTCGCCCTGTCTTTCCCTGGCGTTAGACTCAGGCTAGGGAAGGGAGGAGATGAGCACTAGCCGATCTCCACTGAACTCAAAAGACTAAAAGGAGGGACAAACAGGGCAAATTGCTTAGCTTTTAGATGACTCCAAACAAATATGCACATGTCCTCAAACACCAGAGAAGAGGAAGTACTGCTGTTGCTGAAGTCTTCACTAGGAGTAATGAATATCGCCGGCAACTCCCTCTGAAACACAGAAGGTATTTATACACCCAGGCCAGGTAGCCGCTGGGTCCTAGAGAAAACCTCAAGAAAATGTGTATAATGCCAAATGTAGAGATCTCCTGCGAACAACTGTAGGGCGACTGTCTGTCACCTCTGACACACCCGTGACAGTACCCCTTCCTCTACGAGTGGCCTCCGGACACTCAGGACCGGGTTTCTCAGGATAAGAGGTGTGGAATGATCGAACCAACCTGGGAGCGTTCACCTCTGACGCTGAAACCCACATACTCTCCTCTGGACCATAGCCTTTCCAGTGCACCAAGTATTGTAGAGAACGACGTTGGAGACAAGAATGTACAATCCTTGAAATTTGAAACTCCAGATTGTTGGTATATGCAACAGTTGTGGACTTCTTTGTTTGTGTGAAGGAGGACTTTATGCTGATCTGACAGTAGATGGCGATGTTGTGTAAAGTTTCCTTGTTTACTGTATTGTAAAAAGAAAAAAAATCTCTCTTGTATTTTCTGTTTTGTTCTTACTTCCTGGTGCAGTACTGTGTGACTGTGCGTTTTTTCCTTTACCTCATGTTCTGAGAAGTAATACCTTGTTATCCCAAGTACTCTGCTCTGTGAAGTTTCTACTGCAACTGTGGGTATCCAGAAGCTGTGCAACACAGATTACCATCAACTATTACTGGGGGCGGTGGTAGAGGTGAGGGCTCAAGAGGTTCCATATACTTTTTGAGTAAGGGCCTGTAGAACACATTGTGGACCTTAAGGGCCTGAGGAACTTCAAGACGAAACGCTGCTGGGTTAATGATGGCGGTTTATTTTATAGGGACCAATAAACCTAAGTCCCAGTTTCCAAGAAGGAACTTTCAATCTTATATTCCTGGTAGACAACCACGCAAGGTTATTTACATTCAGGTCCAGACCTGGCAAGCATTTTCTGTTAGCCATACGTTTATACCTGTCTCCCATGATCTTTAAATTACTCAGAACACCCTGCCATACCGAGGAAAGCGACAAAGCATACCATTCCACCTCAGGAACTCCTGAAGCTCCTCCCCCACTAAAGGTACCAAACTGTGGGTGATAAACGTATGCACCGAAGAACGGTGACCTGCCAGCGGATTCTTGACGATGATTATTAATGGCAAATTCTGCCAGCGGTAAGTAAGATGCCCAATCCTCCTGATTTTCGGAGATGAAACACCTGAAGTAGGTCTCCAAATTCTGATTGACACGCTCGCTCTGACCATTCGACTGAGGGTGAAAGGCAGAAGAAAAGGACAGCTGCACCCCCAGTCGAGAACAGAATGCCTTTCAGAACTTGGAAACAAACTGGGTCCCCCAATCTGACACCACATCGGAGGGAACCCCGTGAAGCTTCACAATCTCATTTATGAACATCTGTCTTGGCATTTGGAAGTGCAGGCAATGTGACAAAGGAAACCATTTTACTGAACCTATCTATTACCTCCAAAACCACCGTTTTGACTGCAGAAACTGGTAGGTCAGTAATAAAATCCATGGACAAGTGTGTCCATGACCTACTAGGGATAGGTAGCGGAAGAAGAGTACCAGATGGACGGGTATGCGAAACCTTAGAACGCGCGGAAATACTACAAGCAGCTACGTGTTCAATCACATCCTGATGTAACCCCGGCCACCAATAACGATGAGAGAGGAGGTCCGCGGTTGCCTTACCACCTGGATGCCCAGAAAGCACAGAGTTATAATGCTCTTTAATTACTTTGTGGTGCAGATTTAATGGTACAAATAACCTTCCTGAAGCGCAGGAGGCAGGAGTGTCCCCCTGAGCCTCCAACACCTCACCCTCCAGTTCAGAATACAGTGCCAAAATGACTACCCCTTTCTGTAATGTTGGGACAGGGTTCTCATGTTCACCACCACCAGGAAAGCTCCGGGACAAAGCATCACTCTTGACATTTTTGACCCGTGGATGAAAAGTGACATCAAAATTGAACCTAGTTAAAAAACAGGGACCATCTGACTTGCCTAGGTTTGAGATGTTTAGCTGACTGGAGATATGACAGGGTCTTATGGTCAGTAATAACAGTAACAGGATGGACAGCCCCCTCCGACCAATGTCGCCATTCTTCGAACTCCAATTTGATCGCCAAAAGTTCCCTATTACCCACGTCATAATTTCTCTAAGCCGAAGACAATTTTTTTAGAAAAGAAGGCACATGGACGCCATTTACCAGGGGACGGACCCTGAGACAACACAGCCCCAATCCCGAAATCCGACGCACCAACATCCACATAAAGGGTTGGGAAACATCGGGTTGACTGAGTATAGGTACAGTTCTTTAAAGAAGAAAAAACCTGGACTGAGGCATCCGACCATTTGGAAAAATCAAACTCCTTCTTAGTCATGTCAGTAAGGGGTTTCACAATTACAGAGTAATTTTGGATGAATTTCCAGTAAAAATTAGTAAAGCCCTCAGGTTCTCGGGACGTTCCCAATCAAGGACTGCACGGATCTTCTCCGGATCCATCTGAAAACCTGAAGACGACAACAAGTACCCCAAAAACTGCACCACCTGAACAGCAAAAACACATTTTTCCAGTTTGGCATAAAGTTTGTTGTCCCTTAATATCTGAAGAACCTGCTTAACATGCCCCCGATGAGTTTCAAAATCTGGTGAGTAAACCAAAATATCGTCCAGATAGACCACCACAAACCGCCCCACCAAACAATTAAAAATATCATTTATGAAATGCTGGAATACCGCAGGTGCATTAGTCAAACCAAAAGACATAACCAAACTCCATTCGTCCCCTTCTCTGACTCTAACCAGATTGTAGGCTCCCCTTAGATCCAACTTGGAGAATACCTAAGCTCCCACAACCTGGCTGAACAAATCAGGAATCAGAGGATTCCTGTCCCTTCTTCAGACTCTCCACAATGAAATCCTTCATGACTTATCTCTCAGGGCCAGAAAGATTATACAGTCTGGATTTCGGTAGTTTAGCACCGGGGGTCAGGTAATAGGACAGTTTTAAACACGATGAGGAGGAAAATCCTGACTCCCCCTCTCAGAAAAAACATCCTCAAAACCAGACAGAAAAGCAGGTAATATTTCTGTAGAGACAGTAGCAAGGGAAATATCTAAACAATTTGCATGGCAGTAATCTCCCTATTCAATAATTTCCCCGCTTGCCAGTCCACCAATGGCTTATGTTTAACAAGCCACGGAATACCCAAAACAATCGGTGTAGGAAGATTGTCCAGGACATAGCAAGGAATAATTTCACGATGAACTGACCCCACCCTCAGTTTTACATTATGTACAATCTGAGTAAATGCTTTCTGTGCAAGTGGCGCCGAGTCGATGGCAAAAATGGAAATAGGTTTATCTAAAGTACAGCAAGCAAGACCATGAGTCTTCACAAACTCAGCATCAAGCATGCTGACTCCGGCTCCGCTGTCAACAAACACAGAAATTTTTGTCGGTTTAGCACCACCTCTGCTGTCAGGACAAAGCGGGAACTGCAGTTTGGCCTCAAATGCACCACTTGTTTATCTAACTCCAGACTACCAAGAGTTAATCGAGTCTCCTTTTGTTTAGGAATTGAAGGACAGGTCCCATCAAAATGTCCTTTTTTCCCACAACAAAAACATACACCTTTTATCTTGCGAATCTCCAGGGAGATGTATAATGCAGAGACACCCCCTAACTGCATGGGTTCCTACACCTCCCCCAGTACTGGTTCACCCCAGACTGCTCCCCCCGACAGAGGTACACAACCCCGACAAGAAGGCCACGGAGAAGGTGGTCTCACCTGTCTATCCTGAAGTCGTCTATCAAGATGTATGGCCAACGACATGGCAGCCTCCAAGGACTGAGGGGTTTCATATAATGCCAAGGCATCTTTCAACCTTTCAGTAAGCCCCTCACAAAATTGACTTCTAAGGGCTGAGTCATTCCATTTGGAATCCGTTGCCCATCTACGGAATTCCGAACTGTACGTTTCTACTGACCGATTCCCCTGCAGAAGGCTATATAGCCTAAACTCAGCCAAGGAGACTCGGTAAGGGTCATCATAGATGAGGGCCAAGACCGAGTCCTGCGGTAAAGAAAACCCCCACGTCTGAGGATCTCTCTGCAGTACAGCGATCACAATTCAAACCTGTTGCTCCTCATTTCCGGAGAAGTAAGGATGAAGTTTGAAATACAGTTTGCATGCCTCCTTGAATACAAACAAATTGTCCCTACCTCCTGAAAACCTGTCTAGGAGGGAAACTTTGGGTTTAGGCTGGACAGGCCTACCTGCAGAGACCCCCACATTGGCGACCTGTAACCGCTGATGCTGCTGCTGTACCTCACCGCGGACATCATTCACCTCCAGCGACAGCATGTGCAGCCGCTCTGCGAGCTCTGCAACTGAACCCATACCAAGGGAGAAAGAGAAAAAAAAAGGTCCATGCCCAAAAACACACAGAGAAAAAAAAAACCAAAGTGTCAGTTTTCTACTTTTTTTTTCTCCTTTCAAAATGTGCTCGGCCGGTGATAATGTCACGCAAGGTGTGGGAAAGACTTAGTGCAACACAGAGGGAAGAGGGAAAGGGAGCCCAGACACTAGGGAAAGGGGGGAGTGGAGACCTCCTAGTTTGGTCTAGTGTCACCCTGCCTCAAATATCGACCCTATATTGGCTCTTAACCAATAGTGTTCCTGGCCCTGTTTTTCCCTGGCGTTAAAAACAAAGAGCCCAGCCAGAACAGTAAACAGATTTTTTAAAAAATTCCAAAATCAAATTAGAAAACAGGAAAAGGCAGTGGTAGTTACCAGCCATGATGTCAAGGAAAATGCAGAACAGGACGCAGCAGGCCCCCTTTTGTTAGAAGGAGGTAACACAGGTGCAGAATGCTAATGAACAATCACTCTCATCCTCTCATCCTGATTGCCTAGCACTAAAACTGCACACAGATGAAACTTGGAATAGGGTGCAGGTCACATACATGTGGCATCGTGCCTAGCCAGCATCCTATTAGACGCCCCTACTATTCGATTAGGTTGGATGCCCGGCACCCTATCCGTGTATCACAGAGGTGCCAGCCCCTAATTCACAAGGTCACCATTAATGGGCCTGGCTGTGTCCTGTCAGATAAAAAAGTGCAAAAATATCATATGAGGTATTAGTTAATATTTTGGCCAAAATACGTAAGGTCGCAATCCCCGTCAAGGGTCCCCACGATTTTGCGAGTCCCTACTTTATCGTTATCTTCATTCTGCACCTGTGTTACCTCCTTCTAACAAAAAGGGGCCCGCTGCGTCCTGTTGTGCATGTTCCTTGACATCCTGGCTGGTAACTACCATTGCCTTTTTGCTGTTTCCCCCTTTCCCTGGCGTTAGACTAAGGGTAGGGAAGGGAGGAGAGGAGCACTAGTCAATCTCCACTGAACTCTACAGACAAAAAGGAATGACAAACAGGGGAAATTTCTTAGCTTTTAGACGACTCCAGAAAAATGTGCACATGTCCTCAAACACCAGAAAGGAGGAGTTACTGCTCTTACTGAAGACTTCACTAGGAGTAATGAATATCGCCGGCAACTCCCTCTGAAACACAGCATTGGTCCTAGAGACAGTCTCAAGAAGATAGTAACAACTAGTGTGGGATATATAAATCCAAACCACCACAAAGAGTAACTAAGGTTTAAAATATATTATATTTATTGGTATTCTTTAAAATTAAAGATATAAAAAAACAGTGGATAACCCATACCACAGATGTAGGGTGTTAAACCATGAATCATTACAAGAGATGTATATACATGCTACTACTTGGCAATATATTTGGGAGGTAAATGATACTGAATTGGGCCCTTATATGCATAGAGAGATATATATTTAACAGGTGAACAGATCAATCCACATCAAAAGATATACACATGCATAATAAATAAGAGCCCAGATTACCTTAAGCCAATGTTTGTATGAATGAAAGCATGGTAAACACCCACCGCTCCGACGATCGTTTCGACACCTTTTTCAAGGAGCGCTGCATATGGGGTGTGCATGTGTTCATTTATATAGGAGTGATGAGAATGAGTTAATCCCCCACAGCTGTGTGAAAGGAACTGCAGAGCCATGTGGCGCGCATGCCTGATGACTTAGCAGTAGTGTATGCTTATTAATATTATTCACACACACACTAATTTCATTTACATTCTTGTATTTGTTCTATGCACTTTCCTTTTGTAACTGTTTTACATTTCGCACTCCCAACACACACAATTTTTTATTGTTAATCCATATTTACATAATGGGTCTAATAGGTTTTGGCACATTCAATGGATAATTGTAATTTATTTATTTATTTATTTATTTTATTTTTTTATTTTTTAATTTACTTTGCATGTATATTGTAGGTTTGAGATACAATAGTTAGGGCATGTTGCAGATTAATTGTGTGAGGTTGAGGTATGTACTCTATGTGTGTCCAAAGAATATATCTTTAAGAATGTTTATTAATATTTGTAAATTAACCCGTTTATTTAGGCTATGCTTGGCGCATAGGATAATTATATATGGTATTTGTTTTGGGTCTTGATGGCCTGTGTGATATAACAATCTTGGATTTATATATACGCACATATAGTATATACATGCATTTGTACACTCATACATATTGTATGCAGCAGTCATTGTTATATATAAATTTTTCCTTCTCATATACATCTCAGTCCCTAGTGGTATAATATACATGTGCACCCGTACACTTATATATATATCACGCATTGGTACTGTTATATATAAAATACTCTCATTTTCTCATATACATATTTATCTTACTCTCCAGCGATAATATTCATTCAGTCTCTTCACTCATTCACCCCAATGTAGTTATAATACTTACCGATGCTTTAGCAGACAGGTCGCGCATGCAGGAAGTCTTTGACTTCCGGCACTTCCCCACACGGATCATGTGACCACTGGCACGCACGTTGCATAGCAACCGAGTGCTTGCTGGTCACCGTCCGTGGAAGGAAGTTGCCTGATAGGAAGCAGTCATCAGGCATGCGCGCCACATGGCTCTGCAGTTCCTTTCACACAGCTGTGGGGGATTAACTCAATCTCATCACTCCTATATAAATGAACACATGCACACACCATATGCAGCGCTCCTTGAAAAAGGTGTCGAAACGATCGTCGGAGCGGTGGGTGTTTACCATGCTTTCATTCATACAAACATTGGCTTAAGGTAATCTGGGCTCTTATTTATTATGCATGTGTATATCTTTTGATGTGGATTGATCTGTTCACCTGTTAAATATATATCTCTCTATGCATATTAGGGCCCAATTCAGTATCATTTACCTCCCAAATATATTGCCAAGTAGTAGCATGTATATCCGAACTTCCCACTCCCGTCTCCAAGATTTCTCGCGTGCTGCGCCAATTCTCTGGAATGCACTACCCAGGACAGTTCGATTAATTCCCAATACCCACAGTTTCAAGCGAACCCTAAAAACACATTTCTTTAGACTGGCGTATCACCTAAACACACTCTGTCCATCCCAGCTTTCCCCCATATTAAAATCTTCTTCAACTTCGGGTTCAAACCAACCATGCACATAAAAGCCTCTGTCAGGGCTGCACACATACTGGCTGGCGACCAGTCCATGTATTATTATTTATCCTATTCAGTATATCAAGGCTGCATTATACAATATATGTACTTTTTACCTTTTGTCTCCCCCACTTCCTCATAGACTGTAAGCTTGCGAGCAGGGCCCTCACTCCTTTCGATATGAGATATGCTTATTCTGTATTGTCTGTATATGTCCCCCCTAAAATTTGTAAAGTGCTGCGGAATATGTTGGCGCTATAAAAATAAACTATTATTATTATTATTATTATTATATACATCTCTTGTAATGATTCATGGTTTAACACCCTACATCTGTGGTATGGGTTATCCACTGTTTTTTTATATCTTTAATTTTAAAGAATACCAATAAATATAATATATTTTAAACCTTAGTTACTCTTTGTGGTGGTTTGGATTTATATATCCCACACTAGTTGTTACTATATTGATTGAGTTTGGTGGTGGAGGTTAATTTCCTCCGTTCGGATACTATCCGGTACCTGTTTAGATTGTTAATACTGATGTTCTGTTTTGCAACAGATATAGTTCCGGAACATGTACCTAAAAGCCAGGATGTTGTCCTGGCAAGATAAAGCATCTGAATTGTTTAAACCCGGTACCGCAGATATTTTTAATAGTACACATGTTGATCACAAAGAACTTTTTAAAAAATATAAAAATCTGCTCCAGAAAAAAACAAGAATTTGGTGGACCAAAGCCTCCTTGGACAATTATCATAAACAAAAAATTGTTCCAAGGGGGCTACGCATTCAACTGTTTCCCACATTTGGTTTGGAGGATGCAGAGCTAAACAAAAAATGGGAGGCAGCCGCTTCGTCCTGTTCACTGACTTTCATTGAAATTATTAATGAGAGAAATCTTAATGTCCTGGGAGAGATTGATCATGAGCTGGACCAAGTACATAAACAAATGCTGAAAGATATTCCAGCTGAAATGCTGGAAGAATTCCTTGCTGATATGGACAAGAAGATGGAAAAATGGGAGGAAAATATCAGCAAATCTAAATCTAAAAAATATCAGCGGGATATTAGTGATTACGAAAATAAAAGAGTTTTTCGCTGGCAATATAGGAAAGCTGATGATAAGAATATTTTGCTGAGAAATTCCTCCACGTCATCCATCTCATCCGTAGCCAGTAGCACCGTCTCAGGGCTTGAGCATGAAACACAGAATGGCCGACCCTCTCGTACAAGATTTGGTGGTAAAAATACGTTTCGAGATTATGATGGACCAAACCACAATCAAAAGCGTTGCAATCAACCAAAGGTAATCAATTTATCCACTCATATACTCACACCTCAGCAGGAACACGTGTTAGAAATGGGTCTTACGTTCTCTCCTCCTCAGTCTCTTGATATTTTCACTGCGGTAAAAGATGTGCATTTGTTTGCACGAAAACTCATTTTAAAAAGATTTTATGAAAAATCTAATCTGGGATTTATATTTGATACTGAAGAGGAGAGAGCGGCTGTGGCAATTCTTGAGTCACTGGCTGATCAGGAAGCTGAACCAACGAACAATTTCCCTGTTTCTCTCATGAACAAGTCCAGTAAATTTCCCAACCTCAATACATGTTCAGCGGTGGACACTTTTGTCAAATTGGTAACCCATGATATCGAAAAATTGAAATTTGGGGGTCCTCGATATCATGACAGCAGGCAATTGAGGGAGGTTATCCAAGAAATTGGAAAATGGGATGATTGTGTGTTGAAAGCCGCGGACAAAAGTGGAAATCTGGTCATTTGGCCCAACCTTCTTTATGAGAAACAGGCCTACAAATTGCTATCTGATCACCATTGCTACAAGAAACTCTCCCATAACCCATCTGACAGGTTTCAATTGGAATTGATTAAAATTTTGGAGCAAGCATATGAAAATGGCATTGTTACAAAAAAATTCTTTGATTATATACAAAAATTAAAACCTCGGATGCCTACTTTATATCTCATCCCTAAGATACATAAGGACATTCATGACCCGCCTGGCAGACCAATTGTCTCGGGCAATGGGAGTCTTTGCGAAATGGTTTGTCGGGTAATTGATTTTTATCTTAAACCTATTGTAGCCACGCTTCCTTCGTATATACAGGACACAACTGCAGCTTTGAGACGATTAGACCAACTTCATTTAGAAGATCAAATGTTACTTGTAACAGCTGATGTAGAGGCACTATATACCTCCATCATGCATACACACGGTCTCAAGACTGCATCTTGGTTCCTGTATAATAGCAATCTGGACACTGAATTAAGTGACCTGATCATGGTACTACTTGAGTTCATCCTTACACATAACATCTTTATGTTTAGGGATGAAATCTTCCTACAGGCACAAGGGACAGAAATGGGGGCGGCTTGTGCCCCCTCATATGCTAATTTGTTCCTTAGAGCCTGGGAGCGTGAGATTTTTCAGAGCTCTCCCATACCTGGCTGTGAAAACATCCTCAGCTGGATTAGGTATATCGATGATGTACTGTTCGTATGGGATGGCAGCTCTGATGACCTACAAAAATTGATGTGTCAACTTAACAATAATGATCTTAATATTAAATTGACATATGCCTACAGGCATAGGGTCAGTTTTTTGGATATTGACATCACAGTGTCCCCTGAAGGCGTGGTACAAACAAACATATTTCGCAAACCTACTGCCACCAACTCAATTCTTAGGGCGGATTCTTCACATTTGCCCTCCACCATTCGTGGTATCCCTGTGGGACAATTTTTGAGGGCAAGAAGAATTTGCTCATCAGACGAGACTTTTGAGCAACAAGCCTCTGATCTCTACACAAGATTCAGAGAACGTGGGTACGGCCATAGGCAAATCCGTCGGGGATATCGACGGGCGAAAGACAGCAACCGTAACCAGCTTCTTTATTCTACCAAACCTTTGAAAATTCGCTCGGACCAAGTCAGATTGATTACTCCTTATAATGATCAATGGTAAAACTTTTCCAACATTATCCAGAAACATTGGCACGTTCTGCAAACGGACCCAGTATTGAACAAAATTATATCTGACAGGCCATGTATCATTGCCAAAAGGTCAAGAAACTTGAGGGATTTGTTGGTACGTAGTGAGTACAAGCCAGCAAGAAAAAATTTATCACTCTTTAGTGAACAAATCCAAGGATTCTGTCCTTGTGGGCAATGTAAAGCCTGTCTCAATACTGAAAGGTCCAAGGAATTTTTTAATTCCTCTAAGACTCGAAAATTCACCATCAGACAGTTTTTAACGTGCTCGACAAAAGGAGTAATCTATGTGGCTGAATATCCATGCCACAAGATTTATGTGGGTATGACTACTCGCGAATTTAGAATCCGGGTAAGGGAACACATACGTGACATTGAAAAAGCAAAGGACGCTGAGAGCAATGATTATTTGAAGACCCTCCCTAGACATTTTAAATGCTTCCATAATTCTGATCCATCATTCTTGCGGGTGAAAGCCATTGACAAGGTATCTTTGGGGGCTAGAGGAGATCTGGGTTTGCCTCTTTCTTATAGATTCACAGTGTACTTTTTACTTTCTTTGATTTTAATTGGTTTTAATTATTTATTCTTCTATCCAGTGACGTTGTTATACTCACCCTGTGCTGTTTCTGCTGTGATGACATGGTCTCCATCGGTATAGTTGTCTGAAATATTTGCTGCAAGAGCCCGCACCTGAGATGAATGGAATGAAGAATAAAAGAGAGGAAAAGAGAAACGGAGAGAATCATGATACTATTTTTTGTGGATTATTATTTATTATATACAATTGTATGTTTGTTATTTTCTGCAATATCCAATTTCCCATATGTCAATATTTATTAGGGTTTTTTTGTTTTTTGTTTTTTTTCTTTCCATGTCATTATCATCAGGGTTTTTATATTGCTAATTGTTCACTTAATTAACTTATAATATATTTACAATGCATAACGCATCATTATTTATGATTTTCACATACACTATTCACTTACACAAGTAACTTAACAAGCTTATATGCATAACTGCACAATTTTTTGACTTAGCAGTAGTGTATGCTTATTAATGTTATTCACACACACACTAATTTCATTTACATTCTTGTATTTGTTCTATGCACTTTCCTTTTGTAACTGTTTTACACTTCGCACTCCCAACACACACAATTTTTATTGTTAATCCATATTCACATAATGGGTCTAATAGGTTTTGGCACATTCAATGGATAATTTTAATTTTTTTTTTATACAGTACAGACCAAAAGTTTGGACACACCTTCTCATTTAAAGATTTTTCTGTATTTTCATGACTATGAAAATTGTACATTCACATTGAAGGCATCAAAACTATGAATTAACACATGTGGAATTATATACTTAACAAAAAAGTGTGAAATAACGGAAAATAAGTCTTATATTCTAGGTTCTTCAAAGTGGCCACCTTTTGCTTTGATGACTGCTTTGCACACTCTTGGCATTCTCTTGATGAGCTTCAAGACTAGTCACCGGAAATGTTTTTCACTTCACAGGTGTGCCCTGTCAGGTTTAATAAGTGAGATCTCTTGCCTTATAAATGTGGTTGGGACCATCAGTTGTGTTGTGCAGAACTCTGGTGGATACACAGCTGATAGTCCTACTGAATAGACTGTTAAAATTTGTATTATGACAAGAAAAAAGCAGTTAAGTAAAGAAAAACGAGTGGACATCATTACTTTAAAAAATTAAGGTCAGTCAGTCCGAAAAATTGGGAAAACTTTGAAAGTGTCCCCAAGTGCAGTTGCAAAAACCATCAATCGCTACAAAGAAACTGGCTCACATGAGGACCGCCCCAGGAAAGGAAGACCAAGAGTCACCTTGGCTTCTGAGGATAAGATTATCCGAGTCACCAGCCTCAGAAATCGCAGGTTAACAGCAGCTCAGATTAGAGACCAGGTCAATGCCACACAGAGTTCTAGCAGCAGACACATCTCTTCAACAACTGTTAAGAGGAGACTTTGTGCAGCAGGCCTTCATGGTAAAATAGCTGCTAGGAAACCACTGCTAAGGACAGGCAACAAGCAGAAGAGACTTGTTTGGGCTAAAGAACACAAGAAATGGACATTAGACCAGTGGAAATCTGTGCTTTGGTCTGATGAGTCCAAATTTGAGATCTTTGGTTCCAACCACCGTGTCTTTGTGCGACGCAGAAAAGGTGAACGGATGGAAAAAAAAAAAAAGACCTACAAATTAACCATGTAATATATGGTCAATAATCCCTAGAAAACTAGAAAAACTGATTAATAGCCTATAGTGGGGGAGAGAAACTTTAAATAAAAGGGGACGCGTCTCCCCTATAAGTTATATCTCAATCCACATATTAGTAGACCCCAAAATGACATGAAAGGGATTTAAATCCAAAATATATCAAATTTTATTAGAAAATATAAAAGTTACATAACAATATATCAAAGGGAAGGAAAAGAGGTGGTAGGACAACTATAGAAACAGGGTCAAACCCTGCAAGGAGACAAACATCCCTGGACCAGCATTAAAGGTAAACCAGGTGTACGTATGAGCTGCCAATCAATAAATAGTTAAAGTAAAGGCAAACATAAATAATATCAATCTGTGTCTTCACTGATAATAATCTTCATGTCAGAATACAAAGTATGAAGTACAACAATTAAGATAGCAATCTCAGTATGTGAACACATAATAACATGACAGAATGTAAGACAACAGAGCATATAGCAGAGACGCATGAATGCACAAATGAATAGATGGCGCTAAACAGGTAGCATAATGCTGGTAACACCAGGGTACATGACAGTGATGCACAAATCTTACTAAGTTGGTAGCGCTAAGTAGGTAGCATTACTATTTAATCATGAGCAGCGGCTCCGTAGTATGTTATTTACCTTGTGCCATATAAGGAACGGTAAAGGCAGCGTGTCCTGGAATGCTGGGGGGATGTGCGGCAACGGATGGACTCTACATGCCTGGTTCCCACTGTGAAGCATGGAGGAGGAGGTGTGATGGTGTGGGGGTGCTTTGCTGGTGACACTGTTGGGGATTTATTCAAAATTGAAGGCATACTGAATCAGCATGGCTACCACAGCATCTTGCAGCGGCATGCTATTCCATCCGGTTTGCGTTTAGTTGGACCATCATTTATTTTTCAACAGGACAATGACCCCAAACATACCTCCAGGCTGTGTAAGGGCTATTTGACCAAGAGGAAGAGTGATGGGGTGCTACGCCAGATGACCTGGCCTCCACAGTCACCAGACCTGAACCCAATCGAGATGGTTTGGGGTGAGCTGGACCGCAGAGTGAAGACAAAAGGGCCAACAATTGCTAAGCATCTCTGGGAACTCCTTCAAGATTGTTGGAAGACCATTTCCGGTGATTACCTCTTGAAGCTCATCAAGAGAATGCCAAGAGTGTGCAAAGCAGTCATCAAAGCAAAAGGTGGCTACTTTGAAGAACCTAGAATATAAGACATATTTTCAGTTGCTTCACACTTTTTTGTTAAGTATATAATTCCACATGTGTTAATTCATAGTTTTGATGCCTTCAATGTGAATGTACAATTTCCATAGTCAAGAAAATACAGAAAAATCTTTAAATGAAAGGTGTGTCCAAACTTTTGGTCTGTACTGTATATATATATTTTTTTATTTTTTTTAAATTTACTTTGCATGTATATTGTAGGTTTGAGATACAATAGTTAGGGCATGTTGCAGATTAATTGTGTGAGGTTGAGGTATGTACTCTATGTGTGTCCAAAGAATATATCTTTAAGAATGTTTATTAATATTTGTAAATTAACCCGTTTATTTAGGCTATGCTTGGCGCATAGGATAATTATATATGGTATTTGTTTTGGGTCTTGATGGCCTGTGTGATATAACAATCTTGGATTTATATATACGCACATATAGTATATACATGCATTTGTACACTCATACATATTGTATGCAGCAGTCATTGTTATATATAAATTTTTCCTTCTCATATACATCTCAGTCCCTAGTGGTATAATATACATGTGCACCCGTACACTTATATATATATCACGCATTGGTACTGTTATATATAAAATACTCTCATTTTCTCATATACATATTTATCTTACTCTCCAGCGATAATATTCATTCAGTCTCTTCACTCATTCACCCCAATGTAGTTATAATACTTACCGATGCTTTAGCAGACAGGTCGCGCATGCAGGAAGTCTTTGACTTCCGGCACTTCCCCACACGGATCATGTGACCACTGGCACGCACGTTGCATAGCAACCGAGTGCTTGCTGGTCACCGTCCGTGGAAGGAAGTTGCCTGATAGGAAGCAGTCATCAGGCATGCGCGCCACATGGCTCTGCAGTTCCTTTCACACAGCTGTGGGGGATTAACTCATTCTCATCACTCCTATATAAATGAACACATGCACACACCATATGCAGCGCTCCTTGAAAAAGGTGTCGAAACGATCGTCGGAGCGGTGGGTGTTTACCATGCTTTCATTCATACAAACATTGGCTTAAGGTAATGTGGGCTCTTATTTATTATGCATGTGTATATCTTTTGATGTGGATTGATCTGTTCACCTGTTAAATATATATCTCTCTATGCATATTAGGGCCCAATTCAGTATCATTTACCTCCCAAATATATTGCCAAGTAGTAGCATGTATATACATCTCTTGTAATGATTCATGGTTTAACACCCTACATCTGTGGTATGGGTTATCCACTGTTTTTTTATATCTTTAATTTTAAAGAATACCAATAAATATAATATATTTTAAACCTTAGTTACTCTTTGTGGTGGTTTGGATTTATATATCCCACACTAGTTGTTACTATATTGATTGAGTTTGGCGGTGGAGGTTAATTTCCTCCGTTCGGATACCATCTGGAACCTGTTTAGATAGTCTCAAGAAGATGTCTGTAATGCCAAATGTAGAGATCTCCTGCAATTAACTTCAGGGCAACTGTCTGTCACCTCTGACACACCCGTGACACCCAGGAAGTGTCGGCGCGTTCAGAGATTCATTTGTATTTGAGTCATAAAGACGCAAATACAAATGAATGCAACACTCTTCATCCCTCATCCAAAAAAATGTTGGTTCTGTTAACGAGTCTGGAGGAGGGAAATTTAATCCCTAAGTTGCCGAGCCAATTGTAACATTATTGACCAGGCCATAGAATTGAAATCTGACCAGTGTCACTTCATGTGGTAATAACTTCAACGTATCCCAGTGATCCTGAGATTTGTTTTTTTCGTGACACATTTTACTTTGCTTGTTGTAAATTTAGATCGATAGGTTTTGGGTTTATTTGTGAAAATATCATAATTTTGATGAACTTTCAATGTTTATATGCTCAAAGTTGTTAGTCATACTGTACAAATACCATTTCCCATATGTTGCTTTAGCCGCAATTTTTTTTCTTTAAAAGGAATAGTACGAGAAAATGGACTCCACAATTTCTTACCTAGTTTCTTCTGAGCACACTGATACCCCATGTGGTCAGAAACCTCTGTTTGGAGAAAGGGCCAGGCCCGGAAGGGAAGGAGCACCATTTGAATTTTGGAACACAAATTTGACTGAAATAGATTGTGGGCATCATGTTGCATTTCCATGGCCCCTAGGGTACCCAAACAGCAGAAAACTCCTAGAAGTGACCCCCATTTTGTAAACTATACCCCTCAAGGATTTTATCCAGGGGTATGGTGAGCATTTTAAATCCACAACTACTACACAGAATTTGATAACATTTGGTCTCCACATTGAAAATGTTCATTTAATTTTTCACGAAAATGTTGCTTTAGCCCCAAATTTTTACTTTTGCAAGAGGTATCATAAAAAAGGTGACAGCGCGATTTGCTGCCTAATTTCTTCTGAGCAAGGCGATACCCCACATGTAGTCAAAAAGTTCTGTTTGACACACGACAGGGTTTGGAAGAAGCGACATTTGGTATTTTGAATGTAAATTTGACTACAATGGATTGCAGAAATCATGTCTCATTTGCAGAGCCCCGGAGGTACCAAAACAACAGAAAGCCCCACAAGTGACACCACTTTGGAAGCTAGACCCATCAAGGAATTCATGTAGGGGTTTGTTGAGCTTGCTAAACCAATGGGTGCTTCACAGAACTTTTTAAAATGTGGATGTGAAAATGAAAATTACTTTTCTATGCTAAAATATGGTTTTATCCCCACCCCAAATTTGAAATTTTCAGAGTGTATAATAGGAGAAAACAGAAACTTAAATTTGTTATGCAATTTCTTCCGAACATAAAGATACTGTCACGCAAGATGGATGAACACTAACAACTAAAGACAACAAAGGAAACAAACATGGGGAAAAGTAACTTAGCTTGAGCCAACTTCAGAGAGATTATTCCTAACGTCCTCCAAGCACAAAAGAGAAAGTAAGCAGACTGCAACAGCTCCAAGCCTTCTCAAGAGAACAAGTGAATATCACCGGCACCTCCCTCTATCAAACAGCAAGTATTTCAACAGCCAGGCCTGGGTGTCAGTTAGCCAGAGGGAGGTAGACGCTGGGTCCTAGAGTGAGACAGATAAGAAGGTGTCTGTAATGTCAAACGAAAAGATATTCTGCAAACAACTCGAGGGCGACTGTCTGTCACATCTCACACACACATGACAGATACCCCATATGTGACGAAAACTGGCACATGGCATGGAAAGAGCGCTATATGATTTTTGAAGCATAAATTTGTCTGGAATAGATTGTTAATGCCAAGTCGCATTTGCAGAGCCCCTGACAGGTCAAACAGCTGAAACCCCCATAAGTGAACCCATTTTGGAAATTAAACCCCTCAAGGAATTGATAAAGGGGTGTATTGATCATTTTTAACCTACAGGTGATTCACAAAACTATAACATTTAGATGTGAAAACAAAAAATTTAATTTATTCCACTAAAATACTGTTTTAGTGCCAAATATATAATTTACATGTGATATAATATGAGAAACTGGACCCCAGTATATGTTATGCAATTTTTACTGAACATGGCAGCACCCCATATGTGGTTGTACACTACTGTTTGAGCACACGGCAGGGATCAGATTGGAAGGAGCTCTACTTGACTTTTAGTACGCTGATTGTTTGAATAGCACGGTGGCTCAGTGGTTAGCACTGCAGCGCTGGGGTCCTTGGTTCAAATCCCACCAAAGACAACATCTGCAAGGAGTTTGTATGTTCTCTCAGTGTTTGTGTGGGTTTCCTCCGGGTTCTCCGGTTTCCTCCCACACTTCAAAGACATACTGATAGGGAATTTAGATTGTGAACCCCAAAGGGGACAGTGATGATAATGTATGTAAAGAGCTGCGGAATATGTTAGTGCTATATAAAAATAAAGATTATTATTATTATTATTATAGATTGTGGGTCCTTGAGACAAGCCTCTGAAGTGCCAGATCAGCAGAAACCCCACCAGGTGACCCCATATTGGAAACTTCACTGCCTAAGGGATTCATCTAGGGGTGTAGTGAGTATTTTGAACCGACAGGTGCCTCGCAGAATTTTATAACATTGGGATGTGTAAATATAACATTTTAGTTCTAAAAATGTCATTTTTGTATTTGCTGCAAATTTGTCAGTTACACAAGGGTTAATAGGTAAAAATGGAACCCACAATTTATTGTGCAATTTCTACCGAATGCGGTAATACCCTATATGTTGTCGGAAACTATTATTTCCTTCAACTCGTCCAAGATGTTGGCCCCAAAATATACAGATGCCATCAACAGGCCAGAGATCAAGGATAAGCTCCAACGCTTCCAAAATAACATGTACGAACTTAAAGCAGAAGGCGTACACCTGGCAGTAAGGAACCTTAACAACATACTCTATGCCATGGCAGAAATGTCCAACCCAAAAAGATGTAGCAACAAGAGGTTGAGTAAACAAAATCCCAACAACTGGTTTGACAAGGAATGTAAAGCTATAAGGAAGGTTCTAAGAACGACCTCAAATAAAAAACACAGAGACCCAAACAACTCTACTCTGAGAGAAAATTACCACACCATGCAACAAAATTAGAAGGAAAAAGAAAAAACACATTTCCACAAAACTCCTCCAACTCCAAGATGCCCTTGAAGACAACAGCTTTTGGGAACTATGAAACCACCTAGGATCCAACCAAAAAAGCTACAACCTCCATATCCAGACCAGGAACATATGGCTCCAGTACTTCAAGGACCTTTACAAAGACATCTCAAGTGGGGGCGTGGCCAGGACCTCAATGTGAGAGGAAGTGTGTGTGAGGAGCTCCTGCTGAGCTGAACACAATAGAGGCATAGAAAAGGCAGAGTGCCGGCATTTTCACCTCAATTACAGCACACATGGGGCCACGACATGCTAGGACACCGGCATCCACTCCAGGACCAGTGATAGCGACCGCACTGGACACCTTTCTTCAGAAGGACTCAGCACCTCATGGTGTCCCGGAGCCATCTTGGCTGGAACAGACCGGGATGCAGCAGCTTCAGACAGAGCACAGAGGTGAGGGGAGTGGGAACCAATCTCAGCTTGCAGCCCCTGCTGATGTGGATTTGCCGGGGCAGATAACAGCAAAAAGCCAAGGCAGAGCTGTGGGAGTCGTCTCCTCTGCAAATAAGACTGTTGCAGCTCACATGAGGTGCACATCAGAGCCCCCCTCCCCCTCCTCCCCTCAGACAATTGCACAAATAACAGCATGTGCTGCTGATCATCCCCAGCCCCCATCAGAAGATGGAGGGACCTTCTCTATGCATTCCCATGGGAAAAGGAGCAGACAGGCAGCCGGGGAGATTGAAGGAGAGCGGAATATTTTCACTGTCCATGATAAAGGGGTGGAGACTTGTCCTCTTCCCCTGGCTGTACTGAGGATGAATGGCGGGTTGGGAGCCTGCAGTTCTGTGCCCCCCCCCCCCACCCCCCATGGCAGAAGTACCTAGAGCATTTACCCTCCAAGACAGACTTCAAAAACCTTATAAAGGAAGTCAAGGATACCTGCAGTTCAGAGATTGCTTATGTGAGACAAGACCTGAGGCACTTGGCAAATCGTATAGAAATACTGGAGGAAGATCATAATACTACTAGAGCTCATGTAACCAAACTACAACAAGTGACCACCCAGCAAGAATCAGTGATGCAGGATATGCATGCCCACATTGAAGATCTTGATAATAGGGAAGAAGAAGAAACATACGGGTGAGGGGTCTCCCCGAGTCGGAGGGGGCGGGGGGGGATCTCAGAGCTATACTTCAGGAGATCTTCAACTCTATCCTGGGTGATAACCAGCCTGCCTCGATCAAATTTCATAGAGCTCACAGAGCCTTGAAGCCAAAAGGTATTACAGCATTTCCTGCTTGCATGACTTTGAGCTGAAAGAAAAGATAATGGCCAAGGCAAGGGCCCAGAAAGCCATAAAGTATAGGGGAGGCGGACATCCAGCTCTTCCCGGACCTGTCTAGAATTACCCTGCAGAAGAGAAAGCTGTTAGAACCCTCCTGTTAGTTTTTTTTCTATTTTGTTGGTCACATGACTTTCTGCCTATATAATCCAGCTCCGCCCTTCTGGCCTTACTGGACTTCAGTGTTACATTTACTCTTAAGCTAGCCAGGTGCCTTGTACCTTACTCTGTAGTTTGCTTGGTCTTTTGACCACTAGTACTTTTTGTTTGTCTTTGCTCTGCTACAATTTCTGTTAGGAGGTGTCCAACTATATCCCTGTCCTTAGTTCTTGTAGGGACCCCTCCCTTATATCTATAGGTGTGCGTTCAGACTAGCCGAGGACTTAGGCGGGTCTGTTCACAAGGAACAGGTCCCCCGCTGCATCGTAGGGAATCAGCTTAGTCCTATTGTAGGGACAGTTTTCCTATCTTTCCTTAGTGTTTGTAGCAGTTCGTAACAGTAAGTCCAGCCCAAAAAAAACACTCTAAGGAAAGAAATCCAGATTTCAGCACAGTGTCAGTTCAGGAGTTGGCTCAACGCCTGCACGGACTGTCTTTGGAGGTGGCCGAGCTCCAGCAACACGTGAGTAGCTGTCCTGGAGCTCATTTTGTCGAACCGAAGGTAGGACTGCCAGATTTTTTTATGGTAAACAGCAATATTTTTTTTCCTTTAAAAACGCTTGTTTATTATATTTTCGTTTAAGACCCAGATCCTCGGGGAATGAATCACAGCGCATTGGGTTTATAATGTCACTTTTGCGCAAAGAACCACAGGGATGGGCCTTTTCTCTACAACCTAATGATCCGTGTTTTAGATCTGTGGAAGATTTTTTTTCTGCTATGGGGTTGTTGTATGATGATCCTGATCGAGTCTCATCTGCTGAAACTGAATTAAGACGTTTGAAGCAGGGATCAGGTGATGTGGAAAATTATTGTACATACTTCAGAAGATGGTCAGCTGAAGTGGAATGGAATGACTCAGCATTAAAATGTCTGTTTCTTGCTGGTCTAGGTGAAAGGGTTAAGGATCTGCTGATTGCCTTCCCAAAACCTGGAACCTTGCAGGAGGCAATGCAATTAGCTATACGTGTGCACAGGAGACTGCGTGCTAGGATTAATGAAGAGAAATCTACTGCTATGGCAGCTCCTAGTTTGCAGAGGGTCTGCTCGGAAGGTGGAGAACCGATGGAGATTGGGGCCATGTCACCCCACTCTCAGGAAAAAGACCGCAGGTTTGCTAAGGGATTATGCTTTTATTGCGGTAAATCTGACCACTTTATTTAGAACTGTGTGCTTCGTTTGAACAAGGAAAAAAAAAAGGTCAGTTACGCCCGTATAGCTTGTTCAAACTCAAAAGGAGTATTTCTTTCTGGAAGCACCTCATTCCAGGAGGAGTTGTTTGAATTTCAGGTATTTGTGGATTGTGGTTCTACACTCAATGTGATTGATGAGGGATTTTTGGAAAAATTTAAATTAGAATCTAAACTTTTGTCATCCCCTATTTCTGTGGTTGCTGTTGATGGCTCTCCCTTGAAATGTATTACAAGGTTTTTGAATTTCCCCTTACCATTAATGGTATTCACCAAGAGAATTTGGATTTGGCGGTATTAAATAATTTGCCTTCTCCGGTGGTTTTGGGGTTACCTTGGTTAAAATTGCACAATCCTGTACTGGACTGGTCTACCAATGAAATTAAGTCTTGGAGTCCTAAGTGTTATGATAAATGTTGTAACGGTTGCATTGCTGCTGTGAAAGAGGGGAATTACCTGTACCTATTCAGGATTTTGGAAGGTTTTTTCTGAGGAGGAGTCGCAAGTTTTGCCTCCTCATAGGGACTATGATTGTACTATTGAGTTTGTCCCTGGAGCTACTTTTCCCAGGAGTCGCTTATTTAATCTTACTATCCCTGAGAGAAAGGCCTTGGAGGAATACATACAGACAAGCTTGGCCGCCGGTCACATTAGACCTTCTAAGTCACCTGTGGCTGTTGGATTTTTTTTTGTAAAAAAAAAAGGACGGCGGTTTACGTCCATGTCTGGACTTTCGCAAAATTAATAAAATTACAGTACGCAATTCCTACCCACTGCCATTAATTCCTGACTTGTTCAACCAGTTAGTGGGGGCCAAGTGGTTCTCTAAAATTGATCTCCGGGGGACATACAATTTGTTATGTATGAAGGAAGGTGATGAGTGGAAAACTGCTTTTAACACTCCGGTGGGTCATTTTGAGAATCTGGTTATGCCTTTTGGTCTTACCAACGCACCAGCGTTTTTTCAGAACCTTATTAATGACATCCTAAGACCATTGATCGGTAAGAATGTGGTGGTGTATTTGGATGACATTTTGATTTATTTGCCGGATCTGGAGTCTCATTGGCAGAGCGTACGTGAGGTATTGCAGTTGTTAAGTGACAATTCACTTTTTGCTAAGCTGGAGAAATGTGAGTTCGCTGTGCAGAGAATTCGTTTTTTGGGCTACATTATCTCCTGCGAGGGCTTTGAGATGGACCCGGTGAAGGTTCAGGCGGTACAGGAATGGCCTAGGCCTATTGGTTTGAAATCGATACAGAGATTTTTGGGTTTCGCCAATTATTACAGAAAATTCATTAAGAATTTTTCTATAATTGTTAAGCCGCTGACCGATCTCACCAGGAAAGGTGCGAATACGGTCCAGTGGACTACTGAGGCCATTGAAGCTTTTGTGTATCTCAAGGAGAGGTTCAGTGCTGCCCCCATCCTTATGCAAAACCTACAAAAGACAAAAAATATATCTCATACCCTACCATCATTATAAATAAATGTAAAGCTTTACATTTATTTATAATGATGGTAGGGTATGAGATATATTTTTTGTAGGTTTTGCATCTTTTTGCTAGTGTGAACATGCTCCTATTTCTTGCATGTGTACCATCTTAGTCCTCAGTTCACATTGCTTGGTTTTTTGTCTTGTTTGCATTCTGTGCAAATTAGGGGTGTGGCATCCCCCTTGTTGAGCTGGTTAGTATATATGTAGCTTACCACGGGCTTAGGTGGTCTGATATTGGGACCCGGTTCTATTTGTCTACTCTTTTATATGCATTACTTCAACTTTGATATACAGTAAGGTTTTTAATATAAACAGTGTAGGACCGTCCCAATTTAGGGTCACCTTGTCGCTGGTAGGACGGCTTGTATACTTTTTTTGATCAAAAATAGTTCACTAAGTACCCTATATTTCATATGCAACTTTGCTTTACATTTATTTACAATGATGGTAGGATATGAGATATATTTTTTGTCTTTTGTAGGTTTTGCATCTTTTTGCTAGTGTGAACATGCTCCTATTTCTTGCATGTGTACCATCTTAGTCCTCAGTTCACATTGCTTGGTTTTTTGTCTTGTTTGCATTCTGTGCAAATTAGGGGTGTGGCATCCCCCTTGTTGAGCTGGTTAGTATATATGTAGCTTACCACAGGCTTAGGTGGTCTGATATTGGGACCCGGTTCTATTTGTCTACTCTTTTTTATATGCATTACTTCAACTTTGATATACAGTAAGGTTTTTAATATAGACAGTGTAGGACCATCCCAATTTAGGGTCACCTTGTCGCTGGTGGGACGGCTTGTATACTTTTTTTGATCAAAAATAGTTCACTAAGTACCCTATATTTCATATGCAACTTTGCTTTACATTTATTTATAATGATGGTAGGGTATGAGATATATTTTTTGTCTTTTGTAGGTTTTGCATCTTTTTGCTAGTGTGAACATGCTCCTATTTCTTGCATGTGTACCATCTTAGTCCTCAGTTCACATTGCTTGGTTTTTTGTATTGTTTGCATTCTGTGCAAATTAGGGGTGTGGCATCCCCCTTGTTGAGCTGGTTAGTATATATGTAGCTTACCATGGGCTTAGGTGGTCTGATATTGGGACCCGGTTCTATTTGTCTACTCTTTTATATGCATTACTTCAACTTTGATATACAGTAAGGTTTTTAATATAAACAGTGTAGGACCGTCCCAATTTAGGGTCACCTTGTCGCTGGTGGGACGGCTTGTATACTTTTTTTGATCAAAAATAGTTCACTAAGTACCCTATATTTCATATGCAACTTTGCTTTACATTTATTTACAATGATGGTAGGATATGAGATATATTTTTTGTCTTTTGTAGGTTTTGCATCTTTTTGCTAGTGTGAACATGCTCCTATTTCTTGCATGTGTACCATCTTAGTCCTCAGTTCACATTGCTTGGTTTTTTGTCTTGTTTGCATTCTGTGCAAATTAGGGGTGTGGCATCCCCCTTGTTGAGCTGGTTAGTATATATGTAGCTTACCACAGGCTTAGGTGGTCTGATATTGGGACCCGGTTCTATTTGTCTACTCTTTTTTATATGCATTACTTCAACTTTGATTTACAGTAAGGTTTTTAATATAGACAGTGTAGGACCGTCCCAATTTAGGGTCACCTTGTCGCTGGTGCGACGGCTTGTATGCTTTTTTTGATCAAAAATAGTTCACTAAGTACCCTATATTTCATATGCAACTTTGCTTTACATTTATTTATAATGATGGTAGGGTATGAGATATATTTTTTGTCTTTTGTAGGTTTTGCATCTTTTTGCTAGTGTGAACATGCTCCTATTTCTTGCATGTGTACCATCTTAGTCCTCAGTTCACATTGCTTGGTTTTTTGTCTTGTTTGCATTCTGTGCAAATTAGGGGTGTGGCATCCCCCTTGTTGAGCGGGTTAGTATATATGTAGCTTACCACGGGCTAAGGTGGTCTGATATTGGGACCCGGTTCTATTTGTCTACTCTTTTATATGCATTACTTCAACTTTGATATACAGTAAGGTTTTTAATATAGACAGTGTAGGACCGTCCCAATTTAGGGTCACCTTGTCGCTGGTGGGACGGCTTGTATACTTTTTTTGATCAAAAATAGTTCACTAAGTACCCTATATTTCATATGCAACTTTGCTTTACATTTATTTATAATGATGGTAGGGTATGAGATATATTTTTTGTCTTTTGTAGGTTTTGCATCTTTTTGCTAGGTGAACATGCTCCTATTTCTTGCATGTGTACCATCTTAGTCCTCAGTTCACATTGCTTGGTTTTTTGTCTTGTTTGTATTCTGTGCAAATTAGGGGTGTGGCATCCCCCTTGTTGAGCTGGTTAGTATATATGTAGCTTACCACGGGCTTAGGTGGTCTGATATTGGGACCCGGTTCTATTTGTCTACTCTTTTTTATATGCATTACTTCAACTTTGATTTACAGTAAGGTTTTTAATATAGACAGTGTAGGACCGTCCCAATTTAGGGTCACCTTGTCGCTGGTGGGACGGCTTGTATACTTTTTTTGATCAAAAATAGTTCACAAAGTACCCTATATTTCATATGCAACTTTGCTTTACATTTATTTATAATGATGGTAGGGCATGAGATATATTTTCTGTCTTTTGTAGGTTTTGCATCTTTTTGCTAGTGTGAACATGCTCCTATTTCTTGCATGTGTACCATCTTAGTCCTCAGTTCACATTGCTTGGTTTTTTGTCTTGTTTGCATTCTGTGCAAATTAGGGGTGTGGCATCCCCCTTGTTGAGCTGGTTAGTATATATGTAGATTACCACGGACTTAGGTGGTCTGATATTGGGACCCGGTTCTATTTGTCTACTCTTTTTTATATGCATTACTTCAACTTTGATATACATTAAGGTTTTTAATATAGACAGTGTAGGACCGTCCCAATTTAGGGTCACCTTGTCGCTGGTGGGACGGCTTGTATACATTTTTGATCAAAAATAGTTCACTAAGTACCCTATATTTCATATGCAACTTTGCTTTACATTTATTTATAATGATGGTAGGGTATGAGATATATTTTTTGTCTTTTGTAGGTTTTGCATCTTTTTGCTAGTGTGAACATGCTCCTATTTCTTGCATGTGTACCATCTTAGTCCTCAGTTCACATTGCTTGGTTTTTTGTCTTGTTTGCATTCTGTGCAAATTAGGGGTGTGGCATCCCCCTTGTTGAGCTGGTTAGTATATATGTAGATTACCACGGGCTTAGGTGGTCTGATATTGGGACCCGGTTCTATTTGTCTACTCTTTTTTATATGCATTACTTCAACTTTGATATACAGTAAGGTTTTTAATATAGACAGTGTAGGACCGTCCCAATTTAGGGTCACCTTGTCGCTGGTGGGACGGCTTGTATACATTTTTGATCAAAAATAGTTCACTAAGTACCCTATATTTCATATGCAACTTTGCTTTACATTTATTTATAATGATGGTAGGGTATGAGATATATTTTTTGTCTTTTGTAGGTTTTGCATCTTTTTGCTAGTGTGAACATGCTCCTATTTCTTGCATGTGTACCATCTTAGTCCTCAGTTCACATTGCTTGGTTTTTTGTCTTGTTTGCATTCTTTGCAAATTAGGGGTGTGGCATCCCCCTTGTTGAGCTGGTTAGTATATATGTAGCTTACCACGGGCTTAGGTGGTCTGATATTGGGACCCAGTTCTATTTGTCTACTATTTTTTATATGCATTACTTCAACTTTGATATACAGTAAGGTTTTTAATATAGACAGTGTAGGACCGTCCCAATTTAGGGTCACCTTGTCGCTGGTGGGACGGCTTGTATACTTTTTTTGATCAAAAATAGTTCACTAAGTACCCTATATTTCATATGCAACTTTGCTTTACATTTATTTATAATGATGGTAGGGTATGAGATATATTTTTTGTCTTTTGTAGGTTTTGCATATTTTTGCTAGTGTGAACATGCTCCTATTTCTTGCATGTGTACCATCTTAGTCCTCAGTTCACATTGCTTGGTTTTTTGTCTTGTTTGCATTCTGTGCAAATTAGGGGTGTGGCATCCCTCTTGTTGAGCTGGTTAGTATATATGTAGCTTACCACGGGCTTAGGTGGTCTGATATTGGGACCCGGTTCTATTTGTCTACTCTTTTTTATAGGCATTACTTTCAACTTTGATATACAGTAAGGTTTTTAATATAGACAGTGTAGGACCATCCCAATTTAGGGTCACCTTGTCGCTGGTGGGACGGCTTGTATACAGTTTTGATCAAAAATAGTTCACTAAGTACCCTATATTTCATATGCAACTTTGCTTTACATTTATTTATAATGATGGTAGGGTATGAGATATATTTTTTGTCTTTTGTAGGTTTTGCATCTTTTTGCTAGTGTGAACATGCTCCTATTTCTTGCATGTGTACCATCTTAGTCCTCAGTTCACATTGCTTGGTTTTTTGTCTTGTTTGCATTCTGTGCAAATTAGGGGTGTGGCATCCCCCTTGTTGAGCTGGTTAGTATATATGTAGCTTACCACGGGCTTAGGTGGTCTGATATTGGGACCCGGTTCTATTTGTCTACTATTTTTTATATGCATTACTTCAACTTTGATATACAGTAAGGTTTTTAATATAGACAGTGTAGGACCGTCCCAATTTAGTGTCACCTTGTCGCTGGTGGGACGGCTTGTATACTTTTTTTGATCAAAAATAGTTCACTAAGTACCCTATATTTCATATGCAACTTTGCTTTACATTTATTTATAATGATGGTAGGGTATGAGATATATTTTTTGTCTTTTGTAGGTTTTGCATCTTTTTGCTAGTGTGAACATGCTCCTATTTCTTGCATGTGTACCATCTTAGTCCTCAGTTCACTATTGCTTGTCTTTTTGTCTTGTTTTTATTCTGTGCAAATTAGGGGTGTCGCATCCCCTTTGTTGAGCTAGTTAGTATATATGTAGCTTACCACGGGCTTAGGTGGTCTGATATTGGGACCCGGTTCTCTTTGTCTACTCTTTTATATGCATTATTTCAACTTTGATATACAGTAAGGTTTTTAATATAGACAGTGTAGGACCGTCCCAATTTAGGGTCACCTTGTCGCTGGTGGGACGGCTTGTATACTTTTTTTGATCAAAAATAGTTCACTAAGTACCCTATATTTCATATGCAACTTTGCTTTACATTTATTTATAATGATGGTAGGGTATGAGATATATTTTTTGTCTTTTGTAGGTTTTGCATCTTTTTGCTAGTGTGAACATGCTCCTATTTCTTGCATGTGTACCATCTTAGTCCTCAGTTCACATTGCTTGGTTTTTTCCCCATCCTTATGCAGCCTGATGAGACCAAGCCTTTTTTGGTCGAGGTTGATGCTTCTTCGGAGGGGGTCGGTGCTGTTTTGTCTTAGGAAAACAAGGATGGAGTACATCCCTGTGCTTTTTTTTCAAAAAAATTTTATGAGACCGAACTTAATTACGATGTCGGTAATCGGGAATTTCTGGCGATTAAACTCGCATTTGAACATTGGCGTCATCTCATGGAAGGTGCTAAATTTCCTATTCAGGTTTTCACTGATCATAAGGATCTGATCTATCTTGATGCTGCCAAGCGCTTGAATGCCCGTCAGGCTAGGTGGGCACTTTTTTTTTTGTGGTTTAATTTTTCTGTTACTTACATCCCAGGTACCAAGAATGTAAAAACTGATGCTTTATCTCGCAGTTTTTCTCCCATGGTTGGTACCGAGAAGGAGGAGAGCATTTTACAGGAAGGTGTTGTGATAGCAGCATTGGACTCCGTTTTGGAAGATGGGATTCTGAAAGCCCAGGAGGATGCCCCATCTAACACTCCCATTGGGAGGTTGTTTGTACCTAGGAACTTTAGGAGAGATTTGTTTGTGGAGTGTCATGAGTCTCGGTTGGCAGGTCATCCAGGAATTTCGGAGACTAAGAGACTTGTAGGTCGCAGTTTTTGGTGGCCTGGATGGCAGAAGGAAGTCATTAAGTGGGTGCGTCAATGTACTGTGTGTGCTAGATCTAAGTCTTCACATGCTCCTGCTGCGGGGTTGCTTTGCCCTCTGGAAGTTCCTAGTGCACCTTGGACGCATCTTGCTATGGATTTTATTACTGACCTTCCTGCCTCTGAGGGTTTCACTGTCATCTGGGTGGTCGTGGACCGTTTTAGCAAGATGTGTCACTTGGTTCGCTTCATCAAACTGCCCTGCGCTAAGACACTCGCTAAGGCTTTTGTTAAGGAAATTAACTCCACCTGATGAAGGCAGCAGACCGCTGCAGAAACGCGTTGTGGGCATTAATACTTCAATAAAGAGGTTTGTTTTATCCTTTTCCAGCGCCTTATCCAGTTTCTAGCGCCCCACTGACCACTTCAATTTGCACACTTTGTTAAGGAAATTGTCAGGCTCCATGGCGTTCCTACCAACATTGTTTCCGATAGGGACCTCAGTTTGTGGCTCGTTTTTGGCGTGCCTTTTGTGACAGGTTGGGAGTTCATTTGTCATTTTCATCTGGATATCATCCTGAGTCTAATGGACAGACAGAAAGAAAGAACCAAGATGTTGAACAGTTTTTGTGTTGTTTTGTGGCTGACAATCAAGAGGGGTGGTCTGAGTTTTTGCCACTGGCTGAATTTGCTCTTAACAACCATACATCCTCTTCTGCTGGGTGTTCTCCATTTTTTTGTTGTACTGGGAGACATCCGTCGTTTGGGTCATTCTCCAAATTGGTATCGGCTGAGCCGGAGGAGGAGAATTTTTCCGGTGATTTGGAGAGAGTTTGGACTGATGTACGTTGTAACCTTCAAGAGGCTAACAAAAAGTCCAAGAGGTACTTTGACGGGAAACGTCAAGAGTAGTGTTGAGCATTCCGATACTGAAATATCGGGTATCGGCCGATATTCGCAGTATCGGAATTCCGATACTTAATTCCGATACTTTTACAATATCGTATACCGGAATCGGAAGTTCCCATAATGCAATGAGCCAGTTTCATTTTATTCAGCCAATGAGGATCCTAAGAATTGTGGGCACATCCTGTTAGGCATGTAGGCATCTTAACTAATGGCATGGCTGTGATTGGCTGCTGAAATGATGTCATGATGCACTATAAAAGCCGCCGCCGCCATTTTCAGCTCACTCTGCTGTGAATTCAGTTAGGAATAGGACGCTGTTGTTCTGAGGAACAGTTTTAGCTACCTATTTGGTCTATTCTGCTTTACCCAAGCTACTTTATAAATCGCTGTGCCTTGCAGCGCTAGTGCACAGTTCTCTGTGCTGTTCACCGCTGTCTGCAAGGTCTCTGTGTGTGAGTGCAGCTCACCCTGTAGTGTGTGCTTCAACCACGTCTGGTTGTAGTGCACTCAGTGTGTGTCACTGCCTCATACATTGTCCTTTTTTGCTAATTCATAATTTTTCCTGATATCTCCTATTAGTGTGGTGGTTCCATCCGTATTCAGCTAAATTGGTTCCAAACACACTATATAGGAGTAGATAGAGAATTTTTTTTTGTCTTGCAGCGCTAGTGCACAGTGCTCTGCATCTGCACTGTTCACCGCTGTCAGCAAGGTCTGTGTGTGTGAGTGCAGCTCACTCTGTAGTGTGTGCTTCAGCCACGTCTGGTTGTAGTGCACTCAGTGTGTGTCACTGCCTCATACATTGTCCTTTATTGCCAATTCATAATTTTTCCTCATTTCTCCTATTAGTGTGGTGGTTCCATCCGTATTCAGCTAAATTGGTTCCAAACACACTATATAGGAGTAGTTAGAGGAGCCTTTCTGCAGCATTGTGCCCTGCAGCCCCAGCCAGATTAGTATTAGCCTATTTTCTGTAGCCTCATCTATTGCATTGTAGGTTACCTTCCTACATTGTAATAGCTACAAAAAGTTTGCGATACTATCGGTATTACATCTTTGGGCACATCCAGTGTCTTTTTGTGACAAAAAAAACTAAATAAAGTTCACCAAACACTCCACTTTACAGTTGTGTAGGCCACATTAGCTCATATTAAAGTCTAGTCCACACTTTATAAAATGAGTGTTTCTTATACCTGTTAGCAGCTGTTCAGGAATAAGCACACTAAGCCCTTAGTACATTTCTGCCTATCTTTATCAGTCTATCAAGATGAAGAAGGCAGGGAGTAAGGCATGTGGTCGTGGTCGTGGAGTTTCTGCAGGGAGAGGACATGAGGATTCTGTGCCTTCAGGGAGAGGACAGGGGGATTCTGTGCCTGCTGCGGGCACCAGTGACTCAGCATCCCCCAGTTTTACCAGGGAACAGTCCTTTATGCGCAGGTTTGTAGGAGCTAGCCGTACCCCACTGCTGCGGGAGGACCAAATTGAAGCCGTTGTCGGATGGATGGCAGCTAACGCATCGACTTCAATTAGTTCCAGATCCTCTCAAGTCCTGAGCACTGAAGAGCACCCATCTGTCTATTCACCGCCTGCCAAATTGCCCAGACAGTCAGAGAGCCCTGGACAGGAGCCATCTCTACTTCTGTTCTCTGAATCTCTTGGCTTGGAAAGAGGGGGCCAGCCAAGCAGAATTCAAGAATTTGAAGAAGAGGTAGTATGCAGTGATGCACAACCGTTTTGTCTTTCTGAATCTGAAGAGGCAGGTGGGCCAGTGCCTATGGTCAGCAGCACACCTCAGTACGCATCTGATGATGAGACTCAGGTGCCACTTTCTGGTGCGTACTGTGCTGTCGAGACTACCCAGGAGAAGCAGTTGTTTGAAGAGGGTGGTGTAGATGATGAGGTCTTTGACCCATCATGGCGTGAGGGACAGGAAGGTGGTGGGAGCAGCTCTGAGGAAGAGATTCCCCGAACGGTCCAAAAAGGAGGGAGAGGGAGGGAGCAGACTTGGTTGCCTGTAGCCTCCACTTCGGCACCCATTAGGAGCATGGCTATTCCAAAATCCAAAGCGTGCGCTCCCAAGACTTGCAGTGCCTGGTCCTTTTTTGACACAGTTGAAGATGACATTTGCTTTGTCAAATGCAAGCTGTGTAATCAGACGGTGAAAAGAGGGAAAAGTGTCAGCAACCTCAATACCACAAATATGTGGAAACATGTGCGGACCAAGCACGTGGTGGAGTTACAAAAACACACTGAAGACCTAGGCCAACCTACAGCGCCACCTACCACCTCTTCAGCTCGTGTTGTAGCCTCTTCCTCCAGCTCACACACAGCTGGTTCGGCTTCCTCACAGGATCGCCATGGAAGAATCTCTGGCACTGTTGTACAGAGACACAGTGTAATTCCACCCACAGCACCACTTTCCCTGTCATCCTCACACTCCCAGGCCAGTCTACAGCCATCGTTAGCACAGGCATGGGAGAAAAGGCGCCCATACTCGGCAAACCACCCCCGAGCACAGGCTCTGAATGCTGGCATTGCTAAACTACTGGCCCTTGAAATGCTATCATTCAGGCTGGTGGAGACTGACACCTTCCGTAACTTTATGGCATTGGCAGTCCCACAATACAACGTGCCCAGCCGCTTTTATTTCAGCAGGCAAGCTGTCCCTGCCCTGCAACGTCATGTGGAGGGAAAAATTAAACATGCGCTACAAAACGCCGTCAGTAGCAAGGTCCACCTGACCACCGATGCGTGGACCAGTAAGCATGGACAGGGACTATACCTTTTCCTCACTGCCCATTGGGTAAATGTTGTGGAGCCGGGTACAGATCTTGAGAGTGGCGCTGTACGTGTTCTGCCAACTCCAAGGATTGCAGGAATCTCAGTCTGTACACACTGGCTCCTCCTCATACTCCAGTTCCTCTGAATCAGCGCTGCAGTAGCCGTCACGGTCTACCTCCACATCGACCCGTGAACGGTTACCTGCTGTGATGACCGATATGAGCACAGCCGTGGCCAAAGGTCAACAGGCCGTATTAAAATTAATTTCTTTGGGGAATCGAAGCCACACAGCGCAGGAGCTCTGGAATGCCATCAAGCAGCAGAGCGACGTGTGGTTTGTGCCAGCGAATCTCCAGCCAGGCATGGTAGTGTGTGACAATGCCCGAAATCTGGTGGCAGCTCTGGGCCTAGGCAACCTCACTCACATCCCATGTCTGGCACATGTGCTCAACTTGGTCGTGCAGAGTTTTTTGAGGGACTATCCGAATCTTGATGCACTGCTTCACAAGGTCCACATAGAGTGCCCTCACTTGCGGCGTTCCAGCATCGCAAGATCGCGCATTGCAGCTCTGCAGCGGCGATTACATCTTCCGGAACATCGCATCATATGTGACCTACCCACCAGGTGGAATTCAACGTTACATATGTTGGAGAGTTGTGTGAGCAGCAGGTAACAGTAATGGAGTACCAGCTGCAGCAGGCGCAAACAAGTCGCAGTGCGCGCCGTTCACACTTCACCACCACTGAGTGGGCCTCTATGAAGGACATTTGCCACGTTTTGTGTGCCTTCGATTATTCCACGTGGATGGCGAGTGCAGATGATGCACTAGTCAGCATGACTATCCCCCATATCTGCCTGCTTGAAAAAACACTGCAAGCACTAAGGGACGAGGTTTTGGAAGAGGTGGAGCATGAGGAGTCACAAATGCCATCTGCTTCTCTACAGTCTGCGCAACGTGGTTCCTCACAAAGGCCTACGCAGGGGACACTTTGTGAGGAGGATGAGGAGGAGTCAATGGAGGAGGAATACATCTGTCCAGAGGAGGGAGGTACACAATGCTCTAGTAGTCAGTATCTAGAGCGAGGGTGGGGTGATGCAGAGCAGGCAGAGATCACGCCTCAAGCAGGGGACAGCGTTTCTTGGCCAGTTGGCAGTCTGCAGCACATGGTTGATTTCATGCTGCAGTGCCTGAGAAACGACCGCCGCATCGCCCACATTCTCAACACGGCTGATTATTGGGTGTCCACCCTCCTAGATCTTCGCTACCGGGACAACTTACAAAGCCTCATAACACAGTTGAACCGGGAGTCTAAAATGCGGGAGTACCAAGACGCACTGGTGCATTCCATCATGTTCTCCATTCCAACCGAGAGCAGTGCTGCTAGTGCTTTACAAAGCAGCTCAGTGCGTCGAGACAGTGGAGGAAGCTCTACACAAAGAGGGAGCAGAAGCAGCGCCTCAGCACAAGGCAAGACCAGTATGGCCCAAATGTGGCAAAGTTTTGTGTCCCCGCCGCCACAAATGTCTACACCATCACAGACGGCTCCAGTCAGCAGGAGGCAACGTTTCCGTCAGATGGTGACAGACTACATGTCTTGCCCTCTCAGTGTACTCCCAGACGGCTCTTCTCCCTTCAAGTTTTGGGTCTGTAAGCTGGATACATGGCCAGAGCTTAGCCAGTATGCATTGGAGGTGCAAGCTTGCCCTGCTGCTAGTGTATTATCGGAACGCGTCTTTAGTGCCGCAGGTGGTGTACTAACAGACCGTCGCATGCGACTATCCTCCGATAACGTTGACCGGCTTACTTTTCTCAAAATGAACAAGGCCTGGATCTTGCATGAATTTGCCAGTCCTCTTCCAGAATAAATAATTGGTTGGCAACAGTATCCAGGTCTCCTGTTGTGTTCATGTTTCTACCACCTGAACTGTAATCCCTGAGCTCCAACACTGCCAGTTGCTGCTCAGAAGTGCTGTCTGCACAGTCAACACTTGCTGCTGTGTTATTGGGGTTCAGTAACGTCGGCTGTTCCCCTGCTGTGCGGACGGCAATTTCTCCTGCTCTGTCCTCATTCACACTACTACAGATTTTAAAGTTGCTCCAATTACACCTCTGGCTCCTCTGTTTTCAGCATTATCCCTGAGCTCCAACACCGCCAGTTGGCGCTCGGAAGTGCTGTCTGCACAGTCAACACTTGCTGCCGTGTTATTGGGGTTCAGTAACGTCAGCTGATCCCCAGCTGTGTGTCTGGCAAATTCTCCTGCCTTGTCCACATCCACTGTACTACTGATTTAAAACTTGCTCCAATTACACCTCTGGCTCCTCTGTTTTTAGTATTTACCCTGGGCTCCAATACCGCTAGTTGCTGCTCAGAAGTGCCGTCTGCACAGTCAACGCTTGCTGCCGTGTTATTGGGGTTCAGTAACATCATCTGTTTCCCTGCCGTGTGTCCGGCAAATTCTCCTGCTCTGTCCACATTCACACTACTATTGATTTTAAACTTGCTCCAATTAGGCCTCTGGCTCTACTCTGCTTTTAGTATTTACCCTGGGTTCCAGCACTGCCAGCTGTTTCCCAGCGGTGTCTTTGGCACGGGTACTCCCTCCTGCCCAGCCTGGTTCCAGCACGCCAGCTGTTTCCGGGTAGTGTCAACGTCACTTTGCCTCCAATGCGTTGTCCTGTCGTGTTGCGGTCGGGTTAGCCGACTCTGTGGTGCCTGCAGTTTAGGTGACTCCTATGTGGGCTGCAGGATCTGGCAATGAAGGCTGGTTCCATAGTGCCAATAGGACAAGCACCCCCTGTAGGACTGTGGGTTTTGGTACTGCGGCCGGCTCGCGGCCTTGCAACTTTTTTTTACATGGGTACCTTCTGCTACCCATCCGGGTTCCAGTACCGTCAGCTGGTTCTCGGCAGTGCCTTTGACTTAGGTGCCTCCTTCTCGGTATCCAAGTTCCACCAACGTCTGCTGGTCCTTGGTAGTGCTTTCTGGCACAGGTACCTCCTGCTCAGTAACCGAGTTCCAGTACCGTCAGCTGGTCCTCGGTAGTTCCATTGGCTCTTGTACCTTCTGCTACCCATCCAGGTTCCAGTACCATCAGCTGGTTCTCGGCAGTTCCTCAGCCTTCTTGTACCTTCTGCTACATTTCCAAGTTCAAGCTTTTTGAAATGGTTCTTGGTAATCACTCTGGATCTCCCTGACCAGGACCCTGAAGACGAGGACCCTGAAGACCACCCCGAAGAAGACGAGGACCCCGAAGACGAGGACCCTGAAGACGAGGACCCTGAAGACCAACCCGAAGAAGACGAGGACCCCGAAGACGAGGACCCTGAAGACGAGGACCCTGAAGACCAACCCGAAGAAGACGAGGACCCCGAAGACGACGACCCTGAAGACGAGGACCCTGAAGACGACCCCGAAGAAGACGAGGACCCCGAAGACGACCCTGAACACTAGGACCCTGAAGACCACCCAGAAGAAGACGAGGACCCCGAAGACGATGACCCTGAAGACGAGGACCCCGAAGACGAGGACCCGGAAGACAACGACCCTGAAGACGACGACCCTGAAGATCACCCCGAAGAAGACCAAGAAGATGACCCTGAAGAAGTTGACCAAGAGGACAAAGAAGAAGAAGACAACCACCAAGATACAGAAGAACAAGAGACAGATAACCAAGAAGCAGAAGTACAAGAAGCTGCAGAACAAAAAGCGGAAGAACATTAAGCATAAGACTAAAAATCAGAGCAAAAGATAATATCTAAATTATAAGCAGAAGATGACTAAGCAATGTATGGGGGTGAGTCTGTTCCTCCTCGTGGTGCCCCTGGAAAAGACCTGCTGCTGCAGGCCAAACTGAACGCGGACATATCCTGTTGTAAATCTTTTGTGACGGACAGAACGAAAGGTGTAATGTTCAAACTTTTATAGATAACAACTACAGGAATGCCTGTCACAAATAAGAATATGATGAAGAAGAAGAAGATGAAGAAGATGAAGAAGTAAAATATGAAGAAGAATAATAGTTGAATAAGAAGAATATGAAGAATGTAAAAAAAAAAGAATAATAGGAAGAAGGTGAAGAAGAAGAAGAAGAAGAAGAAGAAGAAGAAAAAGATGTAGAAGGTGAAGAAGAACTTGATGAAAAAGATGCTGATGCTGAGGATGATGAATGGGGAAAGTGTGGGAGAAGTAAAAAAGAAGGTGAAGAGCATGGAAGTAATGAAACATAAATATCTGACAAAATATAAAAAAACTTAACATAGTCAATATTTCCGTAACTCAGAACGTCTTAAAAAATATTAATTCCTGCTATTCCATTTGATTGGGCTAAACCTCTATGCCTTTATTGTCTCCCCCACCTCCCCCAATACATTATACATTATTCTTAGTTGTTTTCCTTCATGTAGAATTAACCTACAAGGAAAGAAAGGGTTTATTTTTATTCCGATATTTCTGTCCCATTGACTTGCATTGGTTTCCGGTATCGGTATCGGAATCGGCGATATCCGATACTTTTTGGGTATCGGTCCGATCCGATATTTCCCGATATCGGAAGGTATCGCTCAACACTAGTCAAGAGGTTTTGTTTACGGTTGGTGACATGGTTTGGTTGTCCTCTAAGAATCTGCGGTTGAGGATTCCTTCTAAGAAATTGGGCCCGAAGTTTGTAAGGCCGTTTAAGGTGCTTCAGGTAGTTAACCAATCTGCTGTTAGGTTGGAGGTTCCTACCTCCTGGAAGATTAATCCGGTGTTTCATGTTTCCTTATTGAAAAAAGCTGATGTTTCTGATAGGGACGCCACTGTCTCTGTTCCTCCGGTGGTGAAAGACGGTGAATATGAAATTTCTCGCATTCTTAATTCTAGATGGCATAGAGGGAGATTGCAGTATCTCGTCGCTTGGAAAGGTTTCGGTCCCGAGGATAACTCCTGGGTAAGGGCGGATGATGTCTCTGCTCCTAGACTTGTCGGAGCGTTTCACAGGAGGTTTCCTGATAGACCTGGGCCTGGAGGATCCAGAGGATCCTCATAGAAGAGGGGATACTGTTAGAACCCTCCTGTTAGTTTTTTTCCTATTTTGTTGGTCACATGACTTTCTGCCTATATAATCCAGCTCCGCCCTTCTGGCCTTACTGGACTTCAGTGTTACATTTACTCTTAAGCTAGCCAGGTTCCTTGTACCTTACTCTGTAGTTTGCTTGGTCTTTTGACCACTAGTACTTTTTGTTTGTTTGTCTTTGCTCTGCTACAATTTCTGTTAGGAGGTGTCCAACTATATCCCAGTCCTTAGTTCTTGTAGGGACCCCTCCATTAGATCTATAGATCTGTGTTCAGACTAGCCGAGGACTTAGGCAGGTCTGTTCACAAGGAACAGGTCCCCCGCTGCATCGTAGGGAATCAGCTTAGTCCTATTGTAGGGACAGTTTTCCTATCTTTCCTTAGTGTTTGTAGCAGTTCGTAACAAAAGCATCTTAAACCTCTGCTCAGCATGCTCCTGGATAAGAATATTCCCTATAGATGGGGCTTCCCCTTTGCTTTAATGGCTCGCAGGGATGGGGTGTCAGCAGCGCTCCGCTCTATGGGGGATTTGGACAAGTTTTGTGGGGACCTCTAACTAACAGCACCGAACATTCCGGAATGGAACAATCTTTGCCCCACGGAGGCTCCACCTCCCGTATGGCAAAAGGTGGGGAGGCGGGGCAAAGAGGGAACGACGCCTCGCAGGCCTGGGGAGCAGGGCCCGTCCTCTGGAGTGCATAAGAATAACTATGGTTGACTGTAAAACCCAGAGCATAAGCGGCTTCGCTAGAGGGTTTACTTTTTGTCTTTATCGCTCTTTTTCACTTACAAGCCGGTACTCAACGTCAAGTTCTGAAATACTTATGTTTGATTTTTTTCTATGCCTTAAATGAATGAATATTTTAAAGTGTCACTTTGACAACCTGTTTATAAATGCCCAGTGGGGTTCCTTGGGTTTCAGGACAAGGATTTTGGTTATTGTTTCTCATCTCACAGGAAAGTTTTTTTTCCCCTTTTTCTGGACTCCCTCCAATATATTTTTCCAAAGGGTTGTTGGATAGCAAGAACATTCCCTTAACTGCATACTACGTTTTTGAAACTTAGTGGGCTCACCTTGTGCCACAGTAATAACCCTTTTCCAAGAGTTACTCTTGGGAAAATTGTTCTGATCTGTATTGATATTTGTACATGTTTTCTCTTTATGTTGGTTTGTTTCAGTCTGTGTCTCCCCCGCATCCCACTGTCTTTCCCCTCCCTCCTTTTTACCTTTTCTTTTCCTTATCAAGAGAGCAGGGGTTATTCATGGAGCTCCTTGGCAGGTCATTATGGGGCGGGAGGCTGCAACGATTGTCAGTGAGTATGATTATAAGCAGTAGCTCACCTTTTCTCACTAGCAATGGTTAAGTTGATCACTTTGAATGTAAAGGGGCTTAATTCCCCTAGAAAAAGAAGGCTCACACTGCAGGAGTTGAAGGCTCAGAGAGCGGACATTGCCTTTTTACAGGAGACGCATTATAACCGGAGTGGGACGTTTAGATTTGCGGTGCATCATTACCCTTTTGCCTACTCTGCCTATAACAATAATAAAAAGGGTGGAGTGGCCATACTTATATCATCTTTATGTCCAATTCAAATCTCTAAATCTCATGAGGACCCGGCAGGTAGATTCTTGATACAGGAGGGCTTTTTTCAGGGCAAAGCAATAATATTGTGCAACATTTACGCCCCAAATTCGGGCCAAATACCCTTTATTCGCAAGGTTCTAGCTAGCCTTCGACGGCTGCAGCCTGGGGCATTGTTGGTGGGGGGGGACTTTAATATCCCGTTCTCAGAAATAAATGATAGGCTTGCCTTGAGGGGGAACCCTCCATCTGCTGGTTCGTCCCGATTATCATTGGAATTTAGAAAATTGATCCGGGCAAATTTCCTTTTTGATATGTGGAGAATAGATCATCCCAAAGAAAAAGCTTACACTTTTTATTCAAATCCGCATCAGACTCATACCAGAATTGATTACTTTTTTGCTAATATTGTCACACTTAGAATTATAGAGACTGTAGAGGTGGGGTCCATAACATGGTCGAATCATGCGCCGGTAATATTAAATTTTAAGTTGGGTCTCAGTTCATCCAGAGCCTGTCACTGGCGACTGCATGAATTTCTGGTAAAGGATCCCTGTATTCGAAAATCTTTATCAGATCATTTAACCCAGTATTTTGAACTAAATTCGGGATCTGTGCCCTCCCTTCCTATTTTGTGGGAAGCGCATAAGGCGGTAATAAGAGGGTGCTGTATTGCAGAGGGAGCGAGGCTTAAAAAAAATTCAAGGCAATTTTTCTCGAATCTTAATTCTCAGATTCGCCTTCTGGAACCTAGATTTGCCTCTTCTCCGTCAACTGGGACTCTGAGGAAGCTGTTGGCCACTAGGTACAAATTGAAGGATCTCTCCATCTGTAAAGTGGAGAAGATGCTTGTATTTTCAAAACAGAGATATTATGAAAAGGGGAACAAGGCCCATACCTTGTTGGCTAGGCAATTGCAGGATCGCTCTGTGGCCGCGGCTCCTCAGGCTCTTAGAGACGATGAGGGAACTACCCACTATGACCCGGGGGAATTGTCAAATATCTTTTATAAATTTTATAAGAAATTATATAATCTTCAGGACCCACTGGCAGGCAATCCAGAATATATGCGATCAAAGATAGACAGCTGTTTTCGGAAAATTAGTCTACCAGTTCTTTTGACGGAGGCACAAGATTCCCTTAACAAACAGATCACTCTTGAGGAATTAACTGACATTTTGAAAGATTTGCCCCTGGGTAAGTCACCAGGCCTGGACGGTTTGACCTATCTATATTATAAAACTTTTGCGGATATACTACTCCCCTATATGGTTGACCTTTTTAACTCCTTCCTGACGGGAACCCCGATTCCTAGCTCGCTGTCTCATTCATATTTGGTGTTAATTCACAAGGCTGGTAGAGATCCCCTTGACTGCGCCAGCTATAGGCCCATAGCCCTCTTGAACTCGGACTTAAAAATATTTACCCGTCTCCTTGCAAACAGACTGAATGTCTGGCTTCTGCACATGATTCATAAGGATCAGGTGGGGTTTGTGCCCTTCAGGCAGGGAAGAGACAACACAAGGATGGCTGTGGACCTGGTGGATGTGGTCAATAGGAATAAGTCTCGGGCGCTTCTCCACAGTCTTGATGCGGAAAATGCTTTTGACCGCCTTAATTGGCCCTTGTTAAATGGTTAATTATGGAAATTCATTTGGAATGTTAATCGATAATCATTTTTCTGAGTTCTATGCCTCAGCCGTCGTGTCTAGTTGACATGCGCTATTTGTGTGTGTATTTTTGGTTCACTACCATATGTAGAACAGGTGTCCATACGACTGGCTATAAAAGCCCATGGTACAGAAAGGGGGGGCTCTCTTGCTCTTCCCACCCCACAAGAAGAATCTTCATGCTGAGAAGTATCTGACATGTAGGCCTGGACACGTGCTGGACAAAGACATGATTTACCAGCCAGGATCCAAGGAAAGATGGGTGAATCTCAACAATTAAGCTAATTATGGACAAATGGACAATTACTTTATAACTAATTATTGTATGTACCTGCTGCAATCTGATTCTTTTTAATGGACAATCCAAGAATAAATAGATACATTTTTTATAAGAATATCGTGATATTGATACTTTGCGAAGTCCTCGGTAGGAAAAAATAATACAGGAAGAGTATTATTTTACAGCCCTTTATGTTTGAGACAGTGAAGACTTTTGGGATATCAGGTGCTTTTCTAACAGCACTAAAGGCCCTTTATTCTTCTCCCACAGCGTCCATTAAACTTCCCCATTGTGTATCACCCAGTTTCTCTATAGTAAATGGCACAAGGCAAGGCTGTCCTTTATCCCCGCTCTTGTTTGCCATGTGTATCGAGCCTCTAGAGGCAGCAATAAGAGTTAATCCTGACATATCGGGGGTGGAGGTAAGGGGTAAAGTATTTAAAATTTCCCTATTTGCAGACGATGTGCTACTGACCCTTACGAATCTGCATATCACCCTCCCTAATCTTAAAGTGATATTTCGGGAATATGGTATGATCTCAGGATATAAGATTAATTCTAAAAAAACAGAGGCACTTCCACTAAACCTTCCCCATTGTAGCATCGGCATCTCTGCCCCCCTGCCAGGCAGAGACGCCATCCCACTCACCTCCTCGCTCCCCGCTCTGCGTTCACCAGCGCTCCTCTTCCTGCTGCTGGCGCGCGCAGCTCCCCGGGCACTGTGCTTAGGACACGCGCGCTCCCTCCCTCTTAAAGGGGCCGCGCACGCCGTTCTAAGGAGTCCCCGGCCAATAGCCGTGGGTCCTCCCATATATAAAGCACCTCCTCCAAAAAGGAGGTGCCCGAGCAAAAGTTGTTGCACAGTGTTTCTGACCTCTGCTTCAGCCCTCAGGTCCCGCTGCTAGCCTGACTACCAGTCTTGCCCGCCAGCCTGTTACCTGCCTGTTACCTGTCGTGCCTGCCAGCCCGCTCACCTGGGAGCACTTGCCTGTTACTTGCCTGTTACTTGCCGTGTCTGCCAGCCCGCTCACCTGGGAGCACTTTCCTGTTACCTGCCTGTTACCTGCCGTGCCTGCCAGTCTGCTCACCTGGGAGCACTTGACTGTTGCCTGCCTGTTACCTGCCGTGCCTGCCAGCCCGCTCACCTGGGAGCACTTGCCGTGACCACCTAGAGACTCCTGCAGTCACTTGCCGTGACCACATCGAGACTCCTGCCGTCACTTGCCGTGACCACCTGCCAGCCCACCTAGAGACTCCTGCCGTTATTTGCCGTGTTTTCCTGATAGCCTACCTGGAGGCTTCCGCTCGCCAGCCTGCCTGCTGTTCCGGTCAGTCCCTGCCATCTGTACCGTGGGAGTCACCTGCTCCCTTACAAGGTGGTCCCCAGAGTAGCACCTGGTCCCTCGGCTCGGTCCCTCCCTGGTCACGGAGTTAGCCGCCGTACGACCAGGGTCGGTCCAGCAGGTTGATACTTAGTTACGCCCCTCTGGGTCCCTCCTTGCACCGTAGCACAGAGGTTCCACCCCCCGGACCCGTAACACGCATGAAGAATTAGATCATCTTAAGCTGAATTAAAAATTCCGGTGGAAGTCAGAGAGTATCAAATATCTGGGGATTAACATAACGTCAGACTATGGGACCCTGTTTGCTCATAATTTTCTGCCCCTTTTTAAAGAATTGAAGGGTCTTATGGTCAAGTGGGCCAATCTTCATATCTCATTTTTGGGGTGGATATCGGCGGTGAAAATGTCCCTTATTCCTAAACTCAACTACTATTTTGAAACTCTACCAGTTGGGGTTCCTATGGGGGAGTTGAGGGCTCTCCAATCCTGCATAATGAAGTTTATATGGAATAATGGGAGGCATAGAATCTCCAAGCAGGTACTGATCTCGGGGAGGGAGCAGGGGGGGTTATCGGTCCCGGATGTGGTAAAATACTATTGGGCGGCTCACTTGAGAAGGATTCCTTCGTGGTCATCCCTTTGGGCATATAATTAGGGGACAGAAATTGAAAAATTATGGATAGCCCCAGTTCATCCGAATTCACTGCTGTGGTCTGAGAAATCTGTTAAACTCCAAACCACTTTACTGGGCCCTATGCAATTCACTAGAGACATATGGGACACCTGTAGGAGGAGATTTCCTCTTTCTTCTAAACACTACCCGATGATATCGTTTGTCTTTCAGCCTTTGCTCCCTCAGAGCCTAGAATCATCGATGGTTCACCCCTGGATCAATGCGGGATTATTTAGATTTGCGGATATAGTGGACAGAAACACCTTAGTAATAATCAGTTTGATTATTTAAAAGAAAGTTTTAACATCACTAATCGGGAATTCTATAAGTACATACAGATTCAGTATTTTGCAAGATCCCTGTTTGGCTAATATAAAGTGTCCATCCCCACGGAGTTTGAGAGGCTGTGCAGGAGAGGTCCCTCTACCAAGGGGTTGATCTCGGATATATATAAAACAATCAATTCACCGGTGGGTGGACCCATCTTCCAGCACCCCTATATGTCTAAGTGGGAGGGATTCTTGGGAAGGAGGCTTTCCCCTCAGACATGGCAGACAATATGGTCTAAAGCAGCTAAGACATCAATTTGCACCCTATACAAGGAGAACCAATATAAAATTTTAATGCACTGGAACCATACGCCGGATATCCTGAATAAAATAAACCCGCAGGTCCCGAGTATATGCTGGAGATGTGGATCATCTGTCGGCACTCTGACACATGTTTTCTGGACCTGCAGCAAAATAGTTCCTTTTTGGGAAACAATAAGAAAACTGGTTCAGGAGGTGCTATTTACAGAGATTTCTCTGGAGCCCTCTGTTTTCCTTCTCAATGTGACCCCTAGGGGAATGGGTAAACATTCTTCCAAATTGCTCCTCCACTTGTTGACAGCAGCGAGATGCATGATTGCTCTATGCTGGAAAAGGGACTCACCACCCTCTAGACAAGAGTACTATGCTAGGGTCTGTGATGTGAGGTGGATGGAGTCTTTGAACACAAGTCTTAATGCAAAGATGGACCTGTTCAAGACAGTATGGGCCCCATGGAACTACTATTGGGCGCAGCGTAGTGAATGACCAACTGTTTCATGATCTTTGTCTATATCATTCTTCCTTTCCCTTCTTTCTCTCAGTGTTGTCTTAGTTTTTTTTTTTTCTCTTTTTCTGTGTTTCATGGACTGTTATTTAAAATGGATTTCATATCAGATATTTGAATTTGAAAGCTTTAAAGTGATCTCTAATGGGTCGTCCTGTTGGAGGCCTAAGTGTTTTCTCTGATATGAAAATGTGAATGACTTCTCTGTGTTCTATGTTTCCTAAAAATATGTGAAAAATTTTAATAAAAATTACAGTTATAAAAAAAAGACATCCCAAATGATGACCTGAACGTGGCACACAAAGAGTTTGTGAACAAACTGAAGGATATGGAGAAAAAATTCAAAGACTTCCAAAACCCTCTGAACACACCAATTACATTGGCAGAAATAACAGAAAGGATCACACTGATGAAAGGTAAAAAAAAAAGCCAGCGGCCCAGATTGGATACTCCCAGAAATGATAAAATACAGCCCGCCAGACATCCAGGGTGCGATAGCAAAACTATTCAATATTGTACTGCAGACTGGCTACTTTCCCAAAAACTGGAACTGAGGACTCATAACCCCGATACATAAAAATGGGGATAAGTACGACCCAGCAAACTACAGGGGAATATGTGTCAGCAGCAACCTGGGGAAACTCTTAAACTGCATCCTGAACAAGAGGATCATCATCTTCCTCAACCAATACAATGTCTTCAGCAAAAGCCAAGGAGGTTTTATGCCAAATCTCTGCACCACCGACCACATCTACACCCTGCACAGCCTCATCAAGAACCATTTCCACAATACAAAGCATGAGAGGGTCTATGCCTGCTTTATAGACTTCAATTAGGCCTTCAAATCAGTGTGTTACCCAGGGCTAGTCCTAAAACTGCTGGGGAGCAGAATATGATGCAGAACATATGATGTCATCCAAAGCTCCTACACTGAGAACAGCTGCAGCATGAGGGTAAATGCAAGGAGGATGGCCTGTTTCCAACAGAACTGAGGAGTAAGACAGGGCTTCAGCCTCAGTCCAACGCTCTTCAATATTTACATCAACAAGCTGGTGGTGGCTCTGGAGTCCTTCTCAGCACCAGGACTCACCCTGACACAGAGGTGAAATTTCTGCTCTATGCTGATGACCTTGTGCTGTTATCACCAACTAAGAGAGGCCTCCAAGTTAATCTGAAATTCCTAGAGACCTTCAGCACCACAGGGGCACTGCCAATCAACCGGAAGAAAACTAATACCATGGTGTTCCAAAAAAGAAAGCAGATACCAGCAGGCCGCACCCCCTTCATAATAGACAGCTGTCTACTTACGGAAACCAACAAGTACACCTACCTGGGCCTTGAACTCGGCCAATCAGGGAGCTTTATGCAAGCCATACAGTTGCTGAAAAACAAGGCGTGCAAAGCCTTCTATACCATCAGAAGACATCTTTACCATCTTAAGGCGCCTGTAACCATCTGGCTAAAAATCTTTGATACCATCATTGCCCCAATCCTTCTGAATGGCAGAGAAGTCTGGGGTCCAGTCTCATACCCGAACTGATCCAAGTGGGAACGTTGGACCAACAGAAATATTCCACCTAGAGATCTACAAACTGCTCCTCCAAGTCCATCGGAGCACATCAAACAGCGCCGGCCAAGCAGAGCTGGTCATATTCCCATTACACCTTGTGACCCAGAAGAAGGCAATATCATTCTCATCTATAAAGTAGTAGTCCCAGCTACTACCATCAACAAAGCCTCGCTACATCAGGAAGCCCCAGGAGAACGAACCCCCCAACACAAATCATCTTAAACCAGCCTGACCAAGCCACCAACCTGCATGGCCTGACAAAAGGTTAAATCCGGAAGATGGTACACAACGGCAAAGAGGAATATATCAGTGTCTGGAGGAACGACATAAACAAATCACAGAAACTGATGATATACCAGAACCTACAGAAGGGATACAAACAGGCCCCATAGCTAAATAAACTAGCAAACTCCAAAGAGCGACAGATTCTGAGCCAGTACAGACTGAGCGCCCACAGTCTATTCATCGAATCCGGGAGGCACTGACAGAACTACATGCGGGAAGAGCGCAGACTCTGCCAGCAGTGCCCCCAGGAGGTCTTGGAGAATGAGGTCCACTTCTTGCTGAGGTGCCCCAAATACTCAGCAGTGAGGGACACTCACTTCAGGACACTGTCTGATCTCCTCCCAGACTTCACCTCCATTGAGGAGGAAGAGGAAAGTGCAGCGGCCACAGCAGTGCAATATGTCAGTGCCTGCCACAAACTTGGGAACCCCCTATAGTTCCAGTGACAGATGACTAACCTGACTGGAGGTTGGCTTTGAGCAGGATAAGTTAGGGTTTTTATTGGTAACATTTTGGGGTACATAACATTTTTGATTGCTTTCAGTATAAGTTCTACGCTGAGCACTTAAGTTGGGGTTTCCATGTAAATCCCGCAAAAATGCGATATAAACTAAATCCCCCACGGAACCACTCACTGTAATGAGGCAGATGGAGATACTTTGGACTCTGTTTGCTATCTGTTCCATGGTATCCGTCTTCAGACGTGCACAGAACTGTGGTCGACCACACGTGTGCGCTAAAAAGACACTTAAAATGATAAAACGTTGCCGGAACAGAGACCAGACTGAGTCTAAAGTGACTCCATCTGCCTTATCTGAATCACATTTTTTGGGGGGATTTGTGTGTCACCCCAGGCCTGGATGCCACAAATATTAAAGGCTGTGTCTGAGAGCAGGAGGGAGGTTACCTGGTCAGGGATAATTAGCATACAGCACCTGCTGTCCCAGGCCAGTAGGGGGAGCTGGCTGCCCCTATAAAAACTGGAACTGAGGGCAGGGTTAGGGAGAACTGGATGACCTAGCTCAGGACTGAGACTAGTCCGAGAGAAGTAGGGACAGTTCAGCTGTAGCCGAGGAGTCCGTGATGCAGAGGAGAAGCTGCGAGCCAGGGACAGAGGGGACGAGAGCCGGTCCAGGCTGAGAGAACTACACTACCGGACATTGGGGTCCGAGGCTGTCAGGGTTGCAAGCCCAGCAGCAGAGAACCAACCCGCGAGGGATTTCAGGTCCCTTGGCCTAAGAAGCCTGGAGGCTCCGCCACACAGAGGGACCAGTACAGCACGGAGAAGCAAAAGGTGCCTAAGGCCCGAGTCTCAAGCCATACAGGCAAAGTACACGGCCAGCTCAGGGACGTGGGCTATTACAACACGAAAAGGGGGATAGTCAGCAAGGGCAGAGAGAGAACGGTAGGCCTTCACACTCACCCTGACCAGTGGGTCTCGCCCGAATGCTCTCAGACACCCAGGCCCATTCCTACCCGGTACTCCTGTTGGGTCATTAGTAATACCTACAATAAAGACCCTGGACTGTTTGAAGCGGATTCTGAACTCTTATTATTGCGGCCTGCACTATCACCTCCAGCATTCACATACGCTGCCCTGAGGCTACACTCTTCCCGTGGGGAGTTATCCTATCCCTGTGCAGCACACCAACATCAGCCTCAGTGGTCTGCCTTGCAGCGGCTGTCATCCCTGACCGCAATCCACGGGTGGCGTAGTAGGACATTCATAACTCTACAAATAGACTGCCACAGCATTTGGTCTGACCACCCTGAGCCACGGGATCGGGTTGCCACTACTACCCCCATCATCGCACTGAAGCCCGGTTCCGGGTGCCCCACGGCCCAGGGGGCGAGTCAGCTTTTGGCGTAGTCGGCAGGATTGTGACCAACCCGCCACAAACGGGTATTGCGTGCCTGAAAAGACTGCAGAGATTTCCCGCCATCCGGAGCCGTTTCCCGCCATCGGACGCCATCTTCAGGACGCCACGCGGGAAGAAGAGGGGCATGGACGTCAAAAACGCATGAGACTTGAAGCTCCGCCCTATGCTGAGACGCTGCGCAAGGTCCTGGAAGGGGAGAGAGCGACGCTGACGTTATCACCCCGCGACGCAAGGTCCTCATCCAGAGCATCGCGAGCAGAGCCGCGGCCTACAGAAGAGGATCGTCGGAAGGTAGGCCACGGTTAACTAGGGGGGAGGAAGATTCGGACGCGGAGGGACCCTCTACCACCAGCGTAGCCGCTGCAGCTGTGATGCCGTTTTCCATGCCCTATATCCTGGCTACCACAGTATGCTGGCGAGATGCTTACCTTGGGCGACTTTAAAGAAAGACTGTATAGCTTATTCAAGGTTTATCCCCTGACAGAAGAACAGAAAGTAAGCATACTAATAGGGCAGTTAACTGGTGCGGCCCAACGTGAGGTAAACTCTTGGAAAGCTGAGGAGAAAAGGACTGTAAAGGGGGTTCTGACCCGTCTGCGGGACACCTTTGACACCCGTACCTCAGCAGAAATCAAAGTGCGGTTCTATGGCTGTAAGCAGCGAGCCCAAGATAGTATCAGAGACTATGCCTTGAACCTGCAAGAAGCTCTGGGAACAATCAAGCAAGCTGACCCTGGCAGCGTGCAGGACACTGATAAACTGTTGACTGACCAGTTCATAGAAGGTCTGCTGTCCAGCGCCCACAGAACCCAGCTGCGCCTCATGGCCCTACAGAACCCCGATTTGACTTTTGCGCAGTTCAAAGATAGGGCCATCCGGGTGCTCCGAGAACCCGCACCAGGTGGCGCTGTGGTTTCCCGGCGCCCCGCCATCACTTTCCACCAGGGGGCGGCGCCCTACCCCGCAGACCTTGTGGGGGCTGATGCGCAGGCCCTAGATCCATCCCAGCCTGCAAACCTGCACCATCAGGTCCAAGAACTAACAAAGAGTGTGGCTGCACTGACCAGGACCGTACAGTCGTTGCAGATGGAACCGTCAAGACCAATCAAGTTGGCTTCCAGTCTGGAGGATGTCCCGTGGTGTCGACAGAGAAGGATCCCGTCGTTCAGAGGGAGGCCCACCAACCGTTACACTGAGGATGGACAGCCGATTTGCCGCCGTTGCAGCCAGCCAGGACACATAGCCAGGTACTGTACTTTAAATGGGTCCGACCTGGGGCAGAGGGCCAACCCCCAGGTATAAGGTCATCAGGCCCGTCTAATTGGCGCGATAAGTACGTGGGGGGACGCCCGGTCTTACCCGTAGTGCTGGACGGTATCCTCATGAGTGCACTGCTGGACACCGGGTCTCAAGTGACTACCATCCCCTACGTACTTTTCAAGCGGTACTGGAGTGACACTGATATAACCCGTTATCCAGACGATGACTTAAGCATCATTGCCAGCAATGGCCAACCCGTGCCGCAGGTGGGGTTCAGAGAGGTGACCATCAAGATTGGTAAGGTTGAACTGCCGGCACAGGGAGTGATCATTGTGGACATTGACCGTCGTGAAAGTCACCCTAAAATAACCTTGGGTACTAATGTGATCGAAAACTGTCTTTCAGAAGTAATTGTGATTTTGCAGCAGGTGGCGATGAATGCGAGCTCCAGTCAACAGAGGGTCCTCCAGAAAGAGATAAGAGCCCTGATGAGACGGCAACAGATAGAACTGTCTGGTGGTGAGATCGGTAGCGTGAGGATAAGCGACCCGTTCCCCATTGCCATGCCTCCCAAAAGTGAAGGGAGTGGAACACCACATCCCCACGGGGAGCCACCCACCAATAAAAGAGAGACAGAGACTTGTACCCCCTGCACATTATCAGAACGCAAAGGGCATGCTGAGAGAAATGAAAGAATCTGGGGTCATTAGAGATAGCTGTAGCCCCTGGGCAGCTCCCTTAGTTTTGGTAAAAAAAAAAAGACGGTACCATGAGAATATGCGTGGACTATAGGAAGGTCAACCGTATCACCCATAAAGACGCGTACCCGTTACCTAGGGTAGAGGAGTCTTTAGCAGCCCTAAAATCAGCTAACTTCTTCTTTACTTTGGACCTTACTAGCGGGTACTGGCAGGTTCCTGTGGCAGAGGCTGACAAGGAGAAGACCGCCTTCACCACCCCGATGGGATTAAGTGAATTCAACTGTATGCCATTCAGGCTCTGCAACGCACCAGGGCCTTCCAGAGGCTGATGGAATGCTGACTAGGGCACCGAAACTTTGAGACGGTCCTACTCTACCTGGACGATGTTATTGTCTATTAAAAGACCTACTAGGACCATCTAAAGCACCTGGCCGAGGTGTTCGAAGCCCTGGCAGGCTATGGCCTGAAGGTGAAACCCTCAAAGTGTCACCTGTTAAAACCGAAGGTACAGTACCTAGGGTACGTGGTGAGCGCTGAGGGAGTAGCCCCCGACCCCGACAAGGTCACAGTAATCAAGAGCTGGCCAAGCCCCTCTAACATCAAAGAAGTGAGGCAATTCCTCGGGTTGGTAGGCTACTACCGAAGGTTCATCCCCGGGTTCACTAAGATGGCAGCCCCTATGCAAGACCTCCTGATAGGGCAATCTAAGACCAGAAGCCAAAAGCCACCCTTCAAGTGGGACAAGCCGGAAGAGGAGTCGTTCCGACAGTTGAAGATGGCCCTCACGGGGGATGAGATCCTGGCCTACCCTGATTATGGCCAGCCTTTTATTCTCCACACCGACGCCAGTAATGTGGGGCTGGGAGCCGTACTGTCGCAGAACCAACAGGGCAGAGAAAGGGTGATCGCGTACCCCAGCCGGAAGCTGAGGCTCACTGAAAGAAACCAGGAGAATTACAGCTCCTTCAAGCTAGAATTCTTGGCAGTGGTGTGGGCCGTCACAGAACGGTTTAAGCATTACCTGGCCTCCGCAAAGTTCACTGTGTACACGGACAACAACCCGCTGACACACCTGGACAATGCAAGACTTTGTGCCCTAGAACAGCGGTGGATGGCCCGGCTATCCAATTATGACTTCACAATCAAATACCGGGCCGGCAGAACCAACGCCAACGCAGACGCCCTATCAAGAATGCCCCACCTACCTGAAGGAGAAGACGACTCGGAAGAGCTGGAGGAAGTAGAGCTCCCTGCGTTCCACCGGTATGGGGCCACTCAGTACTCTCACCGGGTAAGAGACAAAGACCTAACCACCGTCATGTTCAACCCCTTACCCCACCACGGCTGGGCCGAAACGCAAGATAGTGACCCTGCAATTCGCCTGGTGAAAGACCTGTTAACCCAGGCAGACGCTAGCCCTGGATCGGATGCTCCAGAGGGAGCCAAGCAGTTGTGGAAGGAGAAAAGCAGGCTATTCCTCTATGAAGGTAAGCTGTGCAGAAGGCTTGTCAACCACCGGACGCACGAGCTGACCTGGAAGGTAGTGGTCCCAAGGCGAGATGCGGCAATGGTCCTGGAGGCCTACCATGACAGAGCGGGACACTTCGGGCGGAAGAAACTGGAGTTCTTACTGAGAGAGCGGTTCTACTGTGGATCGGTATGAGAGGGGCCATAGAGAACTGGAGCAGGGACTGCGGCCCATGTCACCTCAGAAGGAAGGACCGTACCAGCCAGAAGACACCCTTGAGGCCCATCGTCACCAGGCAGCCTCTTGAGCTGGTAGCTCATGTGAAGTTGGCTCCAGCCGGTCCGGCTACATCTATGCCCTCACGATTGTGGACCATTACTCCTGGTTCCTGGTGGTGGTTCCTGTTAAAGACCTGACAGCCCAAACAGCGGCCAGAGCCTTCCAGCAACATTTCTGCCGTCCAAACGGGTATCCGGAACAGGTCTTGACAGATCAAGGTCCAGCGTTTGAGGCGAAAGTCTTCCAGGAGTTCTGCAACCTCTACGGCTGTAGGAAGATTCGGACAACGCCTTAGCACCCGCAAACCAACGGGCTGTGTGAGAAAATGAATAATATCATCATTGATCTCCTCAAGACGTTGCCCCTGGAAGAACGCAGCCTGTGGCCGGAGAAGCTGCCAGACCTGATTGACTTGTACAACCATACCGCGGTGAATGCTACAAATTGCACCCCGGCTTACCTGATGCGGGCAAGACCAGGTAAGCTGCCGATAGACCTGGAGATGGGAGTCCTGACACCCGAGGACACCTCCCCAGAAGCGGACTGGGATACGGAACGGCGGCTACAGTACAAGAAGGTACAGGAGAGTGTGGAGAGGAGTCTGGCTCAAGCGAGAGAAAAGCAAGAGAGGCTCTTCAACCAACACGCCCCTGCTGGCCCCCTGGAACCTGGTGAGCAGGTCCTGAAGTGCAAGAGAAGGCTTCACAAGCTGGACGAACAGTGAGAGAGAGACCCGTACACAGTACTGCAGTCCGACCACGACAACCCGAAGGTATGTGTGATTACCAAGGATGGAGGAGAAACCACTAACACCGTCTCCAGAGACCACCTAAAATGGTGCCCCGAGCAACTGCAGAGTCCAAGTGGAGATCAAGCTGACCTTGAACCCGCAGAGGACAAGGAAGAAATGATCAGCACCATTCTCGGAGAGTTCCCCCGGACGCGGACTCGGATAAATGACGCGATAGTGGTACCCGTCCTACACTTCCTTCAACCTACCCAGCAGGAGCCTACAGGAGAGCAGGAAGAACAAGCGGAACAAGCAGCGCCGGAGGCAGAAGGACCCATGCCAGCAGCCCAAGAGAGTCAACGCTCTGCTGACAGTGAGCCTGCCATGCCTGCGGTAAGCCAAAGAACCCGCAGACAGCTGCCTGCCCTGCCTGTGAACCCAGCTAGTAGCTGTACCATAAATGATAGTGGGGAAAGCCAGGGTAGACCACCACCAAACAGTGGGTTACGGAGGTCAATCGGAGCACTACTGGTCAAATACCAGCTCGCTGGAAGATCTAAATGCACAGTGTATATATTTAATGTTTTATGTTTGTACCCTGGGTATTAATACTGTTTTCCAGCTTTCCTAGATACAATGGACTGACAGGTTATGGACAGTAAATAACCGGAACTACCATGTAGATAGTTGCACCTGGTGCCCTCTTTCGACGATGACCACGGAAGAAAAACCTGTCCGGCGTGGCCCCCTTGTGGTCGAAAGTAGTTAGCTTTTACCTTGCTGCCACGCCCAAGGCCAGGAACTTGGGGTTTATAGGGACAGGTCCCCACATTGTGGAAAACTATACCTAGTTGGGGGATATGGACACCCGGTCACGGAAGCGCCGTGACCTTAAGGACAAAATGTACTTGTATATATGTTATGTTATTGTTTCTACCCTGTATTTGTGTTTCCTGTTAGTCCCGGAGTACTAAATTTTACTAGGGGGGAATGTGTCACCCCAGGCCTGGATGCCACAAATATTAAAGGCTGTGTCTGAGAGCAGGAGGGAGGTTCCCTGTTCAGGTACAATTAGCATACAGCACCTCCTGTCCCAGGCCAGTAGGGGGAGCTGGCTGCCCCTATAAAACTGGAACTGAGGGCAGGGTTAGGGAGAAGTGGACGACCTAGCTCAGGACTGAGACTAGTCCCAGAGAAGTAGGGACAGTTCAGCTGTAGCCGATAAGTCCGTGAGGCAGAGGAGAAGCTGCGAGCCAGGGACAGAGGCGACGAGAGCCGGTCCTGGCTGAGAGAACTACACTACCGGACATTGGGGTCCGAGGCTGTCAGGGTTGCAAGCCCAGAAGCAGAGAACCAACCCGCGAGGGATTTCAGGTCCCTTGGCCTAAGAAGCCTGGAGGCTCCGCCACACAGAGGGACCAGTACAGCACGGAGAAGCAAAAGGTACCTAAGGCCCGAGTCGCAAGCCATACAGGCGAAGTACACGGCCAGCTCAGGGACGTGGGCTATTGCAACACGAAAAGGGGGATAGTCAGCAAGGGCAGAGAGAGAACGGTAGGCCTTCACACTCACCCTGACCAGTGGGGCTCGCCCGAATGCTCTCAGACACCCAGGCCCATTCCTACCCTGTGCTGCACACCAACATCAGCCTCAGCGGTCTGCCTTGCAGTGGCTGTCATCCCTGACCGAAATCCACGGGTGGCGTAGGTGGACATTCATAACTCTACAAATAGACTGCCACAGCATTTGGTCTGACCACCCTGAGCCACGGGATCGGGTTGCCACTACTACCCCCATCATCGCACTGAAGCCCGGTTCCGGGTGCCCCACGGCCCAGGGGGCGAGTCAATTTGCCCTTCACGACCTTGGACGTATCCATACGTCATGGAAGGGAAGGCTATGTCCTGAAGATTCTGCACGCACAGGAGTTGTGTGCGCGCGATTGCCACCGGGTGTTCATCTGATATAACAGTTGACACCCGGTTCTCACTGCTAAGAGCGGTCTCTGGCACTTTAACCCCATAAATGCTGCGATTAATATTGATCACAGCATTTAGAAGGCAGGGAGAGGGAGGTTGCTCGCTCTCCCCTCCGATCCGCGCTCCTGCAAAGTCATTGCGAGGGCCCGATCGTTGCCATGGTGACCTGAGCTCGTCATGACAACATCCGGATCAACATCCAGGCTACGGCAAGCCCCTTAGACCATGCTCAGATTATGGTCTAAGAGGCTTGTGTCAGTGCACCACTGCACAACTGACAGATAAAGCACTGTAATTAAGGTTGAGCGAGTATGTTCTGTACGAGTATGTTCTGTCTGAGTATGCTCGGGCCGAGCTCCGAGTATTTACAGCTGCTCAGTGATATGTTTGAATCCCTCCCGTGTGCATGATTTGCGACTGCTTGACATCTTTATTACATGTGAGGAATGTGTAAGAAACAGACATTCCTCACATGTAATAAAACTGTCAAACAGTTGCAAATCATGCACACAGGAGCGATTCAAACATATCACCGAGCAGCTGTAAACACTCGGAGCTCGGCCCGAGCATACTCGGCGAAAGGGTTAATAGAACATACTCGCTCAACACTAACTGTAATGCTTGGGCATGCTTTATAACAGCGATCAAAGTGAAAGTCCACTTGATGGACTAAGTCGAAAGATTTTTTAAAAAGTTTAAAAAATTTGTAAAAATGTAAAAAAAAAAAAATAGTGAAATAATAATTAAAAATTACATTAAACCAATAAATAAGTATTTTTATGTAAAAAAAACCCAAAAAAAGTAAACATATTTGGTATTGCCGCGACCCGACCTATAAAACTGTCAAACTAGTTAACCCCTTTAGTGAACACAATAAAAATAAATATTTTAAAAAAGAGGCAAAAGCTATGCTTTTTTATCATACTGCCGAACAAAAAGTGGAATAAAACAACAATCAAAAAGACGAATGTAAATAAAAATGGTATAGCTGAAAATGCCATTTTGTCCGGCAAAAAGCAGGTTGCCAAACAGCTTCATCAGGAAAAACATAAAAAAGTTATAGCTCTCAGAATAGAGTAATGCAAAAATAATTATTTTTTCTATAAAATAGTGTTTATTGTTTACAAAATAGAGTCACTGATAGGGGTTTTTCACTGTTTAGGCACATCAGGGGCTTTCCAAATGCGACATGGCGTCCACTCTCGATTCCAGCCATTTTTGAGTCCAAAATGTCAAACGGAGCTCTTTACCTTCCGAACCCTGCCATGTGCCTATAGAGTAGTCTTCTCCCACATATGGGGTATCAGCAGGCCAGCATCAGCACTTGGGCAAGCGGGGGTGCTCACTCACCGTTAGGGACCCTGGTGCGCTATGGGGCCAGTGAGTCGGGGGAGCATGGTGCCAGCATTCGCGAGTGAGCCCCCATGCTTTGTTCAGGGCCCTGGCATTTATACTTACCTCATCTCAATGCTCTGCAGCTCCGGTGTCTTCCGTGTCTTCTGACACTGTGATGTGTCAGGGCAGAGGGCGCAATGACATCAGTACACTGCGCCCTCAGCTCTGACAGTGCAGAGAGTCAGAAGACGCTGAGGAGTCCTGACCTGCCACCAGCAATGAAACGTGAGTATTTATTTATTTTTTTTAAATGTATGGAGCATTATATGGAGCCCATTCTCTATGGAGCATTATATGGGGCCCATTCTCTATGGAGCGTTATATGGGACCCATTCTCTATGGAGCATTGTATGGGGCCCATTCTCTATGGAGCATTATATGGGGCCCATTCTCTATGGAGTATTATATGAGGCCCATACTGTTTGGAGTTTTATATGGGGCCCATTCTATATGGAACATTATATGGGGCCCATTCTCTATGGAGCATTATATGGGGCCCATTCTCTATGGAGCATTATATGGGGCCCATTCTCTAAGGAGCATTATACGGGGACCATTCTCTATGGAACATTATATGGGACCCATTCTCTATGGAGCATTATATGGGGCCCATTCTCTATGGAGCATGTGCCCAGAGGCATAGCTAAGGGTTGGGTTCAGGGGGGGCAAAACTTCTGAGTGGGCCCCTAACCATGTAACCCTGATTACAAATATGGTGGTGCACCCTAATAGTGGAAGTAGGAGAACTTCAGCAGATGACCGTGCTGTTGCTAAAAGAAATCTTTATACAATGATTAACACTGATATTACTGCCATACTGTGTTGACCATATAGTAGTAGATACCAGTATTGCAGAGCATATAAGAGATTACAGTACAGATATATATAGTACCTTACAGGTGACGTCCTTTCTGCTAGAGTAATTCACTTTTCCCGTCTTTTCCACCTGTCCCAGACCGATATAACGACTTCTCCAGCCACAGCTCATCTGCAGAGATCACAACAAAGACACATATGACTTCTCACATTTCAGGCACCAGCCCCATCTATCCCAACCTGCACAAACCCCTCATCCTGCTGATACCCCAATGCTGAGCCGCTGCTGCTGAATGTGTCCCTATTACTGATCCTCTTAGTATCCCAAATAATAAAGCCCACCACTGTGCCCCCTCATAATAATGCTAACACTGTGCCTCTTACAAAGTAAAATCCCCCTTTTGTGCTCTCTAGATGGTAAAACTACCCCTTTAAAATATTACTGCCCTGTGCAAGTGCCCTAGAAAACAGTGCCCACATTTTGCCCCTAAAAGTAATAATGCGTCAGGTGCACCGTTGACGGCCACAATACCGTAAGTGCCCCTATAACAATAATGATTCTTAAGTGCCCACTTAACATTTAATAATGTCCACTGATTACCCCATGTACAGTAATAATGGCCCATGAGTCCCCAGCATTGTTTATGTGGTCGGTTAGTCATGTGACTACATGTATGTTATTTGCATGTGTTGACTAGACTCTCACAGCTTGTCTCAATTCTCTTGTATTGAGAGAAGCTAGTCGACATATGCAAATAGCATACATGTGGTCACATGCCCGCCCGATCCCACTGTTGAAATTGGGGGCTCATGACAGCAGGCGCACCATACCCTGTCATGATTTGCCCGTCTGCAGTCACATAGAGTGACTGCAGACTTTTATCCCAAGCCCGCACAACCCCTTTAATAACTTTATACAAATAATAAGCTGCTTATTATGAAATTATTATTAAAGGGATTGTCTAGTCTGAAGCTACAAGTCTGCTGTGACTATGTGACTGCAGACTTGTGAATCCTCACATTGCATGCACAGCACACTGTCTAGGCTCTCTGGTTCGGGGACCTCAAGTATGCGATTTGCATACACCTGGCCACATTCCGACTAGACTGTTTCCGGTCTTGCTCAATACACTTGTATTGAATGGGGCCGCGAAGTTGGAATGGGGCCAGGAGCATGTAAATCACATACTTAAAGGGGATTTCCCACGAACAAAAGTACATTTTAATCAATAGTTACTGTAATAATAATCATTTCTACAATTGGATGTATTTATAAAAATGTTCCTGTGCTGAGATAATCTTATAAATGTTCCCCTGCTGTGTACTGTGTAATGGTTGTGTCTGACCGTACAGAAACATGGTCTGATTGTACCACACCTCCTGGGCAGGGGAGGAAGCAAAAGAGCGTACAGACATTACAGCCGGGGAGCACAGCTGATTCTTTCTTTTAAGTAAAACATTGTTTAAAATGGACAGGGAAATGTTTTACCTCACAGAAAGAATCATCTGTGATCCCGTGCTATAATGTCTGTATACTCTTTTGTTTCCCACCCTGTTCAGGAGATGTGGTATGATCAGACCATGTTCCTGTATGGTCAGACAAGGCCATTACACAGGGGAACATTTATAAGATTATCTCAGCACAGGAACGTTTTATTTAAACACATCCAATTGTGGAACTTATTATTATTCCAAGATCTATTGATTAAATCAACTTTGGTTCATGGGAAAAACCCTTTAGCCCCTTAAGCCTCGGAGCATTTTCCGTTTTTGCAATTTCGTTTTTGCTCCCCTTGTTCCCAGAGCCATAGCGTTTTTATTTTTTGGTCAATATGGCCATGTGAGGGCTTATTTTTTGCGGGACGAGTTGTACTTTTCAACGCCATTACTAGTTTTACCATATCGTGTACGGGAAAACGGGAAAAAAATTCCAAGTGCGGTAAAATTCAAAAAAAGTGCAATACCACAGTTGTTTTTTTTTTTTTACCACGTTCACTGAATCCTAAAACTGGCCTGCCCTTCTTATTTTACAGGTCATTACGAGTTCATAGACACCAAACGTGTATAGGTTCTTTTATATTTAAGTGGTGAAAAAAATTCCAAAATTTGGTAAAAAAAAAAAAAATAGCGCCATTTTCCGACACCCATAGCGTCTCCATTTTTCGTGATCTGGGGCTGGGTGAGGGCTTATTTTTTGTGCGCCGGGCTGACATTTTTATTGATAAAATTGTGGGGTAGATCCGATGTTTTGATCGCCCGTTATTGCATTTTATTGCAATTTTGCGGCGACCAAAAAACGTAATTCTGGCGTTTAGAATTTTTTTCTTGTTACGCCGTTTACCGATCGGATTAATTATTTTTTTATATTGATAGATCGGGCGATTCTGAACGCGGCGATACCAAATATGTCTATGTAGGTTTTTTTTTTTAATATTTTATTTTGAATGGGGCGAAAGGGGGGTGATTTAAACTTTTATATTTTTTTACTTTTTTTTATATTTTTAAAAACTTTTTTTTTTTACTTTTTGCATGCTTCAATAGTCTCCATAGGAGACTAGAAGCAGCAACTGTCCGATCGGCTCTGCTACATACAGGGGATGAGCAGGTCCCCTGCATGCAGCAGAAATGGTCCTGTGCTATGAGCGCCGACCAATAGGTGGCGCTCATAGCGACCAGATCATGACAACCACAGGCGTCTGCTGCAGACCCTGGGTTGTCATGCCCACCCATCGGTGATCCGCGATCACGTGACGGGGTCGCCGATGGGCGGGGCTTATGCCGCGCTACCCGGAAGCGCGCGTTAAATGCCACTGTCGGAGATTGACAGCGGCATTTAACATGTTAACAGCCGCGGGTGGATCGCGATTCCACCCGCGGCTGTTGCGGGCACATGTCAGCTGTAATAATCAGCTGACATGTGCTCCGTTCAGTGAGGGCTCAGCGCCGGAGCCCTCACTGAACGGGGGGTACGCAAATGTGCGTACCAATACGGCAAGCGTTGTTAAGGGGTTAAGGTCACATGACAACCCGCTCCCCGAACCAGAGAGCCCAGACAGTGTGCTGTGTGTGTAATGTGAGGATTCACAAGTCTGCAGCCACATAAAGTAACTACAAAAGACAAAAAATATATCTCATACCCTACCATCATTATACAGTTATATGAAAAAGTTTGGGCACCCCTATTAATCTTAAGCTTAATGTTTTTTAAAAATTGGTGTTTTTGAAACAGCTATTTCAGTTTGATATATGTAATAACTGTTGGACACAGTAATGTTTCTGCCTTGAAATGAGGTTTATTGTACTAACAGAAAATGTGCAATCTGCATTCAAACAAAATTTGACAGGTGCATAAGTATGGGCACCCTTATCATTTTCTTGTTTTAAACACTCCTACCTACTTTTTACTGACTTACTAAAGCACTTTTTTTGGTTTTGTAACCTCATTGAGCTTTGAACTTCATAGCCAGGTGTATGCAATCATGAGAAAAGCTACTTAAAGTGGCCACTTGCAAGTTGTTCTCCTGTTTGAATCTCCTCTGAAGAGTGGCATCATGGGCTCCTCAAAACAACTGTCAAATGATCTGAAAACAAAGATTATTCAACATAGTTATTCAGGGGAAGGATACAAAAAGCTGTCTCAGAGATTTAACCTGTCAGTTTCCACTGTGAGGAACATAGTAAGGAAATGGAAGAACACAGGGACAGTTCTTGTTAAGGCCAGAAGTGGCAGGCCAAGAAAAACATCAGAAAAGCAGAGGAGAAGAATGGTGATATCAGTCAAGGACAATCCTCACACCACCTCCAGAGAGCTGCAGCATCAACTTGCTGCAGATGGTGTCACTGTGCATCGGTCAACTATACAACGCACTTTGCACAAGGAGAAGCTGTATGGGAGAGTGATGCGAAAGAAGCCGTTTCTACAAGCACGCCACAAACAGAGTCGGCTGAGATATGCAAAAGCACATTTGGAGAAGCCAATTTCTTTTTGGAAGAAGGTCCTGTGGACTGATGAAACCAAGATTGAGTTGTTTGGTCATACAAAAAGGCGTTATGCATGGCGGCAAAAAACCACAGCATTCCAAGAAAAACACTTGCTACCCACAGTAAAATTTGGTGGAGGTTTCATCATGCTTTGGGGCTGTGTGGCCAATGCCGGCACCGGGAATCTTGTTAAAGTTGAGGGACGCATGGATTCCACTCAGTATCAGCAGATTCTTGACAATAATGTTCAAGAATCAGTGATAAAGTTGAAGTTACGCAGGGGATGGATCTTTCAGCAAGACAATGATCCAAAACACCGCTCCAAATCTACTCAGGCATTCATGCAGAGGAACAATTACAATGTTCTGGAATGGCCATCCCAGTCCCCAGACCTGAATATCATTGAACATCTGTGGGATCATTTGAAGAAGGCTGTCGATGCTCGGCGACCATCAAACTTAACTGAACTGGAATTGTTTTGTAAAGAGGAATGGTCAAAAATACCTTCATCCAGGATCCAGGAACTCATTAAAAGCTACAGGAAGCGACTAGAGGCTGTTATTTTTGCAAAAAGAGGATCTACTAAATATTAATGTCACTTTTCTGGTGAGGTGCCCATACTTATGCACCTGTCAAATTTTGTTTGAATGCAGATTGCACATTTTCTGTTAGTACAATAAACCTCATTTCAAGGCAGAAACATTACTGTGTCCAACAGTTATTACATATATCAAACTGAAATAGCTGTTTCAAAAACACCAATTTTTAAAAAACATTAAGCTTAAGATTAATAGGGGTGCCCAAACTTTTTCATATAACTGTATATAAATGTAAAGCAAAGTTGCATATTAAATATAGGGTACTTAGTGAACTATTTTTGATCAAAAAAAGTATACAAAAATAGTTCACTAAGTACCCTATATTTAATATGCAACTTTGCTTTACATTTATATATAATGATGGTAGGGTATGAGATATATTTTTTGTCTTTTGTAGGTTTTGCTTCTTTTTGCTAGTGTGAACATGCTCCTATTTCTTGCATGTGTACCATCTTAGTCCTCAGTTCACATTGCTTGGTTTTTTAGCCACATAAAGTAATTGCAGACTTGTACATTTAGACCAGACAATCCCTTTAAATGTTGTACAGCTCATGCCATGGTTAGTGTATGGGGGTTTGTTATACTATCAGGCAGGGGCTTATAATAAGACCTAAACGGTAAATATAATAAGGCTGGTTTCACATGTCCGTATATTTCCGGTATCGGAAAAACCGGTACTGGAGATATCTGTTTCTTGTATGCTGGTGTGTGTTATACGTGTTGCACCCGTGTGCGGCCCGTGTGCCGCATCAGGATCACACGTACGGGCGGCTGGGAATCAGTGTCCAGGTAGCGCTGCCGAACGCTGCCCTCATCATGATTCAGTGCCATCACTGCGATCATCACCAGCAGTGGCAATGATGAGGGTAGTAGTAGTGTCTGCTCCTGCAGTGTCCCTGTGTAAAAATAAGAATAAAATAATAAAATCCGTGTGGTATGTTTTGCGGACCGTGCATCTGCAAAAAAACGGACATGTCAGTGTGTGGAGCACACGGACACACGGTCTGTGAAAACACACTGACATGTGATCAGACCCATAGATTTGAATGGGTCTGCGTGTGTCAGTGTTTCTAGTACATGTGGAAACTGTCACCACTCGTACCGGAGATCCTGACCTGTGAACGAGCCCTAAGTCCCCTACCTCCCTATCTCCACCCTCCCCAGACAGCAACTATGACATGAGATTGCACATAATCTCAGAACACAAGGCCCTCAGCGCCACCCCCACCCCCACTACCCCAATTCAGCTCCCCCTCTTCCCCTCACATTCACCCCACTGTCTCCCACAGTAACATCATATGCTGTCATTTATTTTAAAACTAAAAAAACTGGTTCCAGCAGCACTTACATATGAAGGTGATTGATGACTGGTCCGGGCCAGGCCCTGTCTTGGCACAGGTTGCACAACCTAACAGCAGCAGCTCACTAGGACCCAGGGTCCAGCGTGGACCAATCAGAGCACTGATGGTGTGGAGCTAACCGCAGCGCTGCCAGCCTGTAGAAGAAGATGAGGTTAGCAGCACTTTAGCCCTCACCGTGCACTGCACTGAGACTCTGCAATTGGCTGCTGTGCTGTGCAGCCTGCAGAGTCTCAGCTCAGAAAGAGAACAGCAGCGTCACCTCAGAGAGCCGCGGTCGCCTTCTGCTTAACAGGGTGGGCCCCTCAACGTGACGCCCCCTTTACCCCCCAGTAGGTACGCCACTGATGGGGCCCATTCTCTATGGAGCATTATATGAGGCCCATTCTCCATGGAGCACTATATGGGGCCCATACTGTATGCAGTATTATATGGGGCCCATTATTCTGTATGGAGCATTATATAGGGCCATTATACTGTATGGAGCAATATATGGGGCTCATTATACTGTATGAGGCATTATATGGAAGCCCTTATTCTGTATGGAGCATTATATAGGGCCCATTATTCTGCATGGAGCACTATATGGTGCCCATTATTCTGTATGGAGCATTATATGGGGTCCATTATTCTGCATGGAGCAATATATAGGGCTCATAATACTGTATGGAGGACTATGTGGTGCCCATAATACTGTAAGGAGGACTATGTGGTGCCCATAATACAGTATGGAGGACTATGTGGTGCCCATAATACTGTATGGATGACTATGTGGTGCCCATAATACTGTATGGAGGACTATGTGGTGCCCATAATACTGTATGGATGACTATGTGGTGCCCATAATACTGTGTGGATGACTATGTGGTGCCCATAATACTGTATGGATGACTATGTGGTGCCCATAATACTGTATGGAGGAATATGTGGTGCCCAGAATACTGTATGGAAGACTATACTGTTCGGTCTAAAATGAAGACTTTAGAATCCCCCCAGGTCACGCCCTGTGCGCTGCGGGGATTCACCAGTTTCTGAGCTATTTACAATAGATATCACTCATGTAATGTAAGAAATAAGTGAAATCTTGGGCATTGTACTATACCTACAGTATATTTCTCTGCTGTATCTGTGCATCATGTACCATGGTATGTGTAAAAGGGGCCCATGAGACACTTTCGCCCAGGGTCTACGAAAAACTGGAGCCGGCCATGGGTATCGGAGTACTCTGGAAAAATTGCACAACAAATTTTGGGGTGCATTTTATCCTGTTACCCTTGTGAAAATATAAAATTTGGGGCTCAAGCAACATTTTTGTGAAACAAAGTAAAATGCTAATTTTTTTCTTCCACGTTGTTTTAATTCCTGTGAACCAATTGAATGGTTAATAAACTTCTTGAATGTGGTTTTGAGGACTTTCAGGCTATGTGCCCACGATTAGGCTATAGCAGTGCTTTGGGCACAATGTATTTTCGGTGCGTCCAAAAAGCTGGGACCGATCACGCAGGTGTTCATTAAACACATGCGAATTTACTGCATCCAATACATTCTATTGGGGAAATTTCTGTTGCGGAAATGCTGACATGCTGCGGCTCGTAAAAACCGCGCCACGGGTGAGTTTACGCGGCATCAAATAGAAGCACAGTGGGCATGGGATTTCTATAAATCCCACCACTATGCTTCCAATATGGAACAAAGCGTTTTGGACGCAGCACTGCTATTACGGATCGTGGGCACGTACCCTGAAGGGTTCAGTTTTTAGAATGGAGTCACTTTTGGGTATTTTCTGTCATATAGGCCCCCCATAGTCACTTCAAGTGTGATGTGGTCCCTGAAAAATGGTTTTGTAAATTTTGTTGGAAAAATTAGAAATTAATGGTCAACTTTAAACTCTTCTAACTTCCTAAAAAAAAAAAGTTTAAAAAAATAGTGCAGATGTAAAGTAGACATGTGGGAAATGTTATTGATTAACTATTTTGTGTGACATAACTCTCTGTTATAAGGACATAAAAATTAAAAGTTTGCAATTGCGAAATTTCAGATTTTTTCACAAATAAACGCAAGTCATATTGAACAAATTTTACCACTGGCATGAAGTACAATAAGTTAGCAAAATAAAATTTCAGAATCACCGGGATCCTGTTGAAGCGTTCCAGAGTTATTACCAGATAAACGGACGCTGGTCAGAATTGTAAAATTTGCCTGGTCAGGAAGGTGAAAACAGGCTTTTAGGGTGAAGGGGTTAAAAGGAACCCCCAATGTAAGCGGTCAATGGAGAGCGCAGGATAAACGTGACCTGAGTTTTATTCTGATTTTTGGTAGGTAGAATGAACAAAAAAATAGCAGTACAATAGTCCTTATTTTTATTTTTGTGCGGTTCCTCGTGCGGTATAAGAGATAAGGTGGATTTATTCTTGGGTCGGTACAATTACAGCGAAACCAGCGTTATATATATTTTTTATGTTTTGCTGCCATCACAGTGTAAAATGCTTTTTTATAAAAAATATTTTTTTCATCGCCATATTCTGAGAGCTGTATTTTTTTTATTGTTTGGCGAACAGAGCTGCACGAGGGCTTATTTTTTGCGCGAAGCCCCATTTTGGGGAACATAACATTTTTTTGATCACTTTTTATTCAAATTCTTTAGATGCAGAATAAAGAAAAAACAGCAATTAAATGATTGATTGTTTCAATTTATTTTTGTGTGGTTGATGTTATATAATTTTTATGCTTTGCTACTTTTATACACTAAAAACAATATTTTACAAAAATGGATTTGTTTTTGCTCCGCCATGTTATGAGAGCTATAAGTTTTATTTTTTTCTAGAGTAAGTCATATTAGGGCTTGTTTTTTGCGGGACAATTTTGAGCTTTCTTTTATACCATTTTTCTTTATATATGTATTTTTGATAACTTTTTATTCCATTTTTTGTGTGTTAGTATGATGAAAAAGCGACATTTTTGGTGTTATTTTTTTTTTACTGTGTTCACCATACGGATTAAATAATGTGACAATTTTATAGATCTGGTCGTTTCAGACGCGAAAATTCCAATTATGTGTACGAGTTTTTATCTTTGTTATAACGCAAATGCTTCTTTTTGGATTTTTACAGACATTTTATTTTTTTTTGGTTTTACTTTTTCACTTAGTCTCACTGCGGGACATATATAATTTTTACTTTGATCGTCGTTGGTCTCTAACAAGCCACTGTACCCTGTGGTCATCACATGGGGTCATTTAACCCTTTAGATACAGCTGTTGCAAGTAACAGCGTTATTTAACGGGTTAATCGGACCCCATCGGTTCCAAATCCGTCCGGGCCGATGCCACAGAATGCCAGCTGTCATTTAAGGGGATAATAAATATTTTTAATCTTGATTCAGGCGTCGCTCCCTAAACACTGGACCCCCGTGCCTAGTGGCGAATACGGACCTGTGTACTGTGCATATAGTGTACATGGATGTACACATGTGGGTGACTGTGCTGTGTGTCAGTGCAAGGATTTCCATATGTGTGGCTATATACACATTACTCCAGGATAAAGGCCTGGGAGAATAGCACTGGGGACTCTCTCAGCAGCCTGCTCTGTAGGCAGACTAGAATCCCCTCCATTCCAGCAGCCATGTCACTGATAAACTGTCTACAGCTGGTGCCTGCTGTGATAGCCTCCCCTTCAGGGGCTCCAGTCTGGTCACCTCTATTCAGAATGGAGACCTGTTGGAAGCCATATTCCACACACAGCAGAAGCAGCTTCCCTTCCTGGAGACAACAGCAATGAGAGCCGTGTGACGTGGAGGCTCCGCCCCTCCCGATGACGTCACCGCAGAGTCTAGCATCTCGAGCTAACGCCCGCAGAGGCAGTCGCTGGTATACTGCGTGCAGTAGACAACGTATCTGGCGGGAGCGGGTGAGAGAGAGCGACCGTTACTACAGATACAGCGACATCCACTGCGAACAAAAAAGACATCTTCTCATCTCCAGGAGACTGTGGCAGCTGGCAGGAGATGGCCATTCTATCAACACCTAAAATGGCGAGGCTGGTAAGTTACAAGATGGAGGCGCTGTGTGCTGATGGGCTGTGAGAAGAGCAGGCAATAGAACTTCCCTGCCTAATCAGCCCTGATGTTACTGAGTGGAAAAAAGCTTTAGAAATCATTTCTACTGTCCCTGTTTCCTGTGCTAATGAGGGCTTTGCCTAGTGGGTGTTAGGTCCCTCCTTCCCATGTTGTCAGGCCCCTGTTGGTGTGATAACATCATTTGCGCGAGCGACATCATCGCCGCTCATGCAAATCTCGCGCATGCGCCGCTCATTCCGGCAGCGTCACTGCATCTCTGAAGCCAGGTGTACAATTCCCCGCATCAGAGGCGCACTGCGCATGTTCGGAGGTTTAGAAGATGGTTTGCGCCTCTGATGCGGGGAAGCGTACACCCGGCCTCGGAGAAGCAGTGACGCTGCCGGAATGAGCGTCGCATGCGCAAGATTAGCATCAGCTGGCGATGACGCCGCTCGTGCAAATTATGTCATCACGCCAACAGGGGCGTGACAACATGGAAAGAGGGCTGACTAGTCTGGGGAACGAACGCCCTATCGACTAGTCAAACCTTCGTTAGCATAGGTAATGGGGAACTTGTGAATGTTTTTTAAACCTTATTTTCACTCAGTAACGTTATACGGGGCTGGTTAGGCAGGGAATTTGCTGATACATAGGTGAATGCTTCTGGGTTGGAGGGCATGGGGGACCTGACAGGTTCCCTTTAAGCATATTCACATAAGGGCAGCACGCTGCATTGTATTTTATTAATGTCATTTTTTTTGTGGTAAAACCTGTAAAAAAACAGAAAAAAATAAATTGCAGAATAAGAAACCTACTTCAGCATCGTGCTTGGGCTTCTGATCTTTTCTGACCTTAAAGCGCACCTGTCAGCAGGATTGTGCTCAGTAATCTACATACACTGTCAGGTGGGCGCCATTACCATGAATAATATGACACCTTGGCTGATGAAATCCATCCAGTGGTTCTTGTTTAACCCCTTCATGACCAGACCAGTTTCCATTTTTGTGTTTTCGTTTTTTGCTCCCCTTCTTCCCAGAGCCATAACTTTCTTATTTTTTGGTCACTATGGCCCTGTGATGGCTTATTTTTTGCGGGACAAGTTGTGCTTTTGAACAGCACCACTGGTTTTACTACATCGTGTACTGGAAAACAGGAAAATTCTAAGTGCGGTGAAATTGCAAAAAAGTGCAGTTCCACAGTTGTTTTCTTGGGGTTTTGTTTCACCATGTCTGCTGAATGCTAAAACTGACCTACCATTATTATTCTCCTGGTCATTACGAGTTCGTAGACACCAAACAGGTATAGTTTTTTTACTTAAGTGGTGAAAAAAAATCCAAAGTTTGCTTAAAAAAAAAAAAAAAAATGGCTCCATTTTCCGGGACCCATACCATCTCCATTTTTTACGATCTGGAGCTAGATGAGGGCTTATTTTTTGCGCGCCAAGCTGACGTTTTTATTGATACCATTTTGGGGTAGATCCGATGTTTTAATCGCGGTTATTGCAATGTTGCGGCGACCAAAAAAAAGTAATTATAGCATTTTGAATTTTTTTCACGTCACACCGTTTATCGATCGGATTAAATATTTTTTCATATTGATAGATCAAGTGATTCTGAATGTGGATATGTGTATGAGTGATTTTTTTTGTTTTATTGTGAATGGGGCGAAAGGGGGTGATTTAAACTTTAATATAATTTTTTAAATATTTTTAAACTTTTTTTACTTTACACTAGCTTCAATAGTCACAATGGGAGACTAGAAGCTGCAATTCTCTGATCGCCTTTGCTACACACAGGGGATGATCAGATCTCCTGTGTGTAGCAGAAATGCTCACCTGCTATGAGCGCCGACCACAATCTGGCAATGACAATGGCTAGGGTCTCCTGCAGACCTGGGTTGTCATGCCAACCTATCGGCGACCCACGATCATGTAACACGGTCGCCGATGTGCGGAGCCAATGACACGCTTCCGGGAAGCGCGAGTTAAATGCCGCTGTCAGAGATTGAGAGCAGAATTTAACTACACTGTGTTCCAAATTATTATGCAAATAATATTTTCTCAGATTTTCCCAAATTACCTATATGAATTGCAGTCATTGTAATTTTCCAGTCAAATAACTATTAGAGTACAATTGAAAGGTTTTTGTACAAACTGCCTATGATAACAGTATAGTTTTAAAAAATAAAAAACTCAACTGCACTCAAAATGCATGTTCCAAATTATTATGCACAGCAGAGTTTTCAACCTTTTCATTTTAATAAAGAACAAAAAATTGTCATTTTTGAAATTATAAGCATTAGCAGGTTATTACAAACTGAAATCAAACAGTTTTCAACTCAAAACTTTATTCTAGGTGATGTTACATTTGCACATAGGACCGCTTGTTCGAAAGGAGCTTCTGAACTTTTTCATCCATTGAATTTGTCAGGTTTTGGATGGTTTCTGCTTTCAATTGTTTTGCCTGAGGACAGAATACCCTCCCAGAGCTGTTGCTTAGATGTGAACTGCCTCCCGCCATCATAGACACTCCTTTTGATGATGCCCCAGAGGTTCTCAATGGGGTTGAGGTCAGGGGAGCATGGGTGCCACACCATTAGTTTGTCCCCTTTTATGCCCATAGCAGCCAGAGATGCAGATGTGTTATGTGCAGCATGAGACGGGGCATTATCATGCATGAAATGATCTCGATGGTCCAGATGGATGGATTGGAGGATGGCTGGTTGATGGACACCCCATGCAAACACGGCTACGGCGCTAACAAGGAGGAGGTGGAGTAATGTTTTGGGCTGGAATCATGGGGAGAGAGATTGTCGGCCCTTTTAGGATCCCTGAAGGGGTAAAGATGAACTCCATAATGTATGTTGAGTTTCTCAAACAGCACTTCCTTCCATGGTTCAAGAAGAAGAACCGTGCATTCCGCAGCAAGATCATTTTCATGCATGATAATGCCCTTTCTCATGCTGCACATAACACATCTGCATCTCTGGCTGATATGGGCATAAAAGTGGACAAACTTATGGTGTGGCACCCATGCTCCCCTGACCTCAACCCCATTGAGAACCTCTGGAGCATCATCAAAAGGAGTGTCTATGATGGTGGGAGGCAGTTCACATCTAAGCAACAGCTCTGGGAGTCTATTCTGTCCTCAGGCAAAACAATTGGAAGCAGAAACCATCCAAAACCTGACAAATTCAATGGACGAGAGAGTTCAGAAGCTCCTTTCGAACAAGCGGTCCTATGTGCAAATGTAACATCCCCTAGAATAAAGTTTTGAGTTGAAAACTGTTTCAATTGTACTCTAATAGTTATTTGACTGGAAAATTACAATGACTGCAATTCATATAGGTAATTTGGGAAAATCTGAGAAAATATTATTTGCATAATAATTTGGAACACTGTGTAGTAGTTAACAGCCACGGGGGGGGGGGGGGGTGGATCGCTATTCCACCCGCAGCTGTTGCGGGCACATGTCAGCTGTATATATCAGCTGTCGTGTACCTGGAAAGCTGCGGGCTCAGTGCTGGAGCTCGCACCAAACAGGGGGTTCTCACGTTTGTCATACTATTATGGCACACGTCAAAAAGGGGTTAATTTTTACTTATAGTTTGGAGATGATGATATGCTCGTGCTCTGGGACAGCCTGTAGGGTGGGCTCTATCTGGTGCTCTGCTTATACAGTCAGCTATATGCTCTTATGACAGGTCACTGATCGTTCAGTTACCTGCCTCCTATTTTACATGTTATATGCATAATGTGGGGTTAGAAAAAACAAACAAATTAAGCAAAATGGCGCCCGCACAGGCACAATAGCATCTATCGCTTGGCCATAGATGCTACTGTGCACGTGCCGTGGCCATTTTGTTGGAGCAAAAGAAAAATTTGTCTCCAGAAAAATGGCCACGTCACGTGCGCAGTGGCATCTATCAGCAATCGAGGCTCTTAATCTGCGCAAGCCCCGCCCACTGGTGGCTGGCTCTTGCGCATATTGAGAGCATCACTTGGCGATAGATACTATTGCAATTGCTCCGCTGTCATTTTGTTGGATCAAAAAATCTGGCTCCAGCAAAATGGCCACAGCACGTGAGCAGTTGAATCTATCGGCAAGCGATGCTCTTACTTTGCGCAGGCCTTGCCTACTGGTGGGCGCCGCTTGCGCAGAATAAGAGGATCACTTGCCGATAGATGCTACTGCACTTGCGCCGCAGACATTCTGCTGGAGAATAATTTTTTTACTCCAACAAAATGGCCGTGGCATGAGATAGATGCGCCTGCGCGAGCGCCATTTTGATTGATGTCATTTTTTTCCCCCCATAATGTATACACTATGTAAATTAAAAATTGGAGGCATGTCAGTGATCAATCAGTGAGCTGTCATAAGAGCATACAGATGTAAGCAGAGCACCAGATAGAGCCCACCTCACAGACTGCCCCGGAGCACGAGCATATCATTATCTCCAAACTGAAAGTAAAAATTACACAAGAACCACGGGACGGATTTCATTAACCAAGGTATCATTTTAATGCGTGTAACAGCGCCAACCTGACAGTGTATGTAGTTTACTTAGCACAATCCTGCTGACAGGTTAATTTTCAAGGAGTTGTCTGCTCTAAATCATTAAGTCTGCAGTCACTCTGTGTGCCTGCAGACTTCTGAATCCCCACAGAGCACAAGGTTTAAAAAACATTTATATGGTCCTCATTTCCTATGCTAATCAGGGCTTCGACTAGTGGGTGTTAGTTGCTCCCAGAAGAGTCAGCCTCCTTTCCATGTTATCACGCCCGTGTTGGCGTGATAATTTGCCGCTCATTCTGGCAGCGTCACTGCATCTCTGAAGCCAGGTGTATGCTTCTCCGCATCAGAGGCGCACTGTGCATGTTCGGAAGTTTAGAAGATGACTTCCGTACATGTGCAGTGTGCCTCTGTAGCCAAGAAGCGTACACCCGGCCTCAGAAAAGCAGTGACGGTGCCGGAATGAGCGGCGCATGTGCAAGATTTCCATGAGCGACAATGACGCCACTCGTGCAAATTATGTAATCATGCCCCATCAACTAGTCAAAGCCCTCATAAGCATAGGCAATGGGGAGCATGTGAATGTTTTATAAACTTTGTTTTCACTCAGTAATGTTATACGGGGCTGGTTAGGCAGGGAAGTTGCTGATACATAAGTGAATGCTGCTGGGTTGGAGGGTATAGGGGATGTGACAGGTTGCCTTTAAGCTTACTCACATAAGAGCAGCGCACTGTTTTGTATTTTATTAATGTAATTTTCTTTGTCGTAAAACCCGTAAAAAAACCCAGAAAAAATAAATTGCCGAAAAAGAAATCTACTTCAGCATCGTGCTTATGCCTCTGATCTTTTCTGACTTTAAAGCGCACCTGTCAGCAGGATTGTGATTGTGTGCCCACACTGTCAGGTGGGCGCCATTACACTGATTAAAATGATACCTTGTTTGACGCTTGGCGATAGATAATACTGCTCATGGTCTGCGGCCATTTTGTTGGAGCAAAAAAAATTAGTCTTCAGCAAAATTGCTGCATCGTGTGGGCAGTTGCATCTACCAAGAAGCGATGCTTTTAATCTGCGCAAGGTGGGCGGCGCTTGCCCAGTTTGAGAGCATCGCTTGGTGATAGATACTACTGCACACGCACCACTGCCAATCTGGCTCCAGCAAAACGGCCACGGCGCATGCTCAGTTGCACATATCAGCAAGCAATGCTCTTAATTTTTATCATTTTAATCAGCGTAACGCTGCCAACCTGACAGTGTATGTAGTTTACTTAGTACAATCCTACTGACAGGTGCACTTTAAAGGGGTTGACAACTCTAAATCTATAAGTCTGCAGTCCCTCTATGTAACTGCAGACTTATGAATCCCCCAGAGCACACACTGTGAGCTGCGGGGATTCGCCTGTGTCTGAGCCATATGCGTTATACATACTCCTGGCCAGATTCCGACTAGTGGGTGTGGCTTCGCTTCATGCACTTGCATAAAGTGAGGCTGCGCCCCAACTAGTGACTCGACTGTTCAGTGAGCGTGGCTTATATGTAAAGATGGTCTGAGATCAGTGGCCCAAAGTCATTTAACCCTTGAAAAACACCAGTTACTGGCTATTTGCCCCCTTTGATGGCAGTTCTCATGCCCAGAGCATATTTAAACGGGCTAGAATGACCTGAACTTGATGCGCCCATCACTATGTATGTAATGGTGGTCAGAGATCAGTGACCCAAAGTCATTTAACCCTTGAAAAACACCAATTATTTATTCAAATATGTGAAAATTGGTTATATCTCCACTTTGATGTCAGTTTTGATACCCAAAACTTATTTTGGCCAGGCTGGAGTGACTTGTATTTGATGCGGGCAATCACTATGTAATGGTGGTGTGAGATCAGGGGCCCAAAAACACTTAACCCCACTGCCCACTTTGATGCCCATTTTTGTGCCATTGTTATAACTTTTGTAGCTGCTCTTAATTGTATTCTAATCAGGGCACCTCGCTGCATTGTATTATATTAATGCATTTTTTTTTGTCAAAGCGCACCTGTCAGAAAGATTGTGCTCAGTAAACCACATACACGGTCAGGTGAGCGACATTAAACTGATTAAAATGATGAAATCCATTCTGTGGTTCTTGTGTAATCTTTACTTTCAGTTTGGAGATAATAATATGCTCGTGATCAGGGACGGCCTGAGGAGCCTCCTATTTTACATAATGCATCCATTAGTGCGGGGTAAAATAAGAGTCAGGTCAGTGAAGGCACAGTGACCTGTAATAAGAGCATACAGATGAATATGTAAGCAGAGCACCAGATAGAGCGCCCCCCCCCCCACAGGCCGCCCCGAAGCACGAGCATATCATTATCTCCAAACTGAAAGTAAAGACTACACAAGAACCACAGGACGGATTTCATCAACCAAGGTATAATTTTAATCAGTTTAATGTCGCCCACCTGACAGTGTATGTGGTTAAGATGCCTCCCAGCCTATGGCCCCGATGCTGCGGAGGGGCCGCATGCGGATATTCAAATGAGCGGCACCTTTTTTTTTTACCTACGGACTTTCCCCATAGAGGTTAGGTCTATGGGGAAAGCCTGCAAGCGGACCTGCAACTGAAATTGACATGCTACGGTCTGGAAAGACGCGCCACATGTCAGTTTCCGTGAGTGAGCCACAGACGCATAGTAGACATAGAATTTCAAGAAATGCCATCCACTATACTGTAACATTTGTCTCCTGCTTATTTGACGCTGCATAAGTCCGCAGCGTCAAACCTGCAGCGGCTCCGGATCGTGGGCACACAGCCTACTGAGGACAGTCCTGTTGACAGGTGCGCTTTAAATCTGTAAAAAACAGAAAAAAATAAATTACCTAATAAGAAACTGCCTAATAAGAAACCAACTGCAGCATCGTGCTTCACACAGCTTCATACTACTACAGTGGTGGCCAAAAGTATTGTCACCCCTAAAATTCTGTCAGATAATACTCAGTTTCTTCCTGAAAATGGTTGCAATCACAAATTCTTTGGTATTATTCTCTTCATTTAATTTGCTTGCAAGGAAAAAACACAAAAGAGAACGAAGCAAAAATCAAATCATTGATCATTTCACACAAAACTCCACGGTATGCGTGGCCCCCTCAACCCCCAATCCTAGGATGCGTGGCTCCCTCATCCCCCAATCCTGAGATGAGTGTCCCCGTCATCCCCCAATCCTGGGATGCGTGGCCCCGTCATCCCCCAATCCTGGGATGCATGGCCCCGTCATCCCCCAATCCTGGGATGCGTGGCCCCCTCATCTCCCAATCCTGAGATGAGTGGCCCCCTCATCCCCCAATCCTGGTATACGTGGCCCCCTCATCCCCCAATCCTGGTATGTGTGGTCCCCTCATCCCTTTCACGCTGCACACATACAAAAAAATAAACATTTATACTCACCTTTCTTCTCTGTGCTCCAGCGCTGCGGTGTCCTGTTCTTCTGAGGAGTGCGGCGCCGGAGTACGCACGTGCCCATACTTCGCTGTCCTGTGCCATTTTGCTGAAGACACACTGAAAATGTGTCTTCAGTAAAATGGCACCGGATAGCGCTATACGCATACGCCGACTACGACACCTTCACTCCTGCCCTGGTCTCTGGCGAGAAGAGAGGTGCTGTGGCAACGCTCCAGGTGCTGTGGCAACGCTCCTCCCGGTCAGGTAAGTATGTAAGTATGGCGCCGGAGATCGTGGTATGCTTTCAGTGTCTTTTCATACTGCGAACTTTGGCGCCATATACTCCTCTTACCTGTAACAGCTCCATGCATTTATCTGTCTGGAGCCAGACTGCGCAGGCGTGTCTAGCTTGTGCAGTCTATAGAGGCTTCAGACAGAGGGACGCTTGTAGTGTTATATTATAGATACACATGCACAGCTTCACACTATAAGGTATGATAGTAGTGTGACGCTGTGCCTGTGTATATAACATCTAGTGGGGAGTTCACACTATAAACTATAAAGTGTTTACATAGCTCTATACTATATACTATTATATATTATATACCTCGTCGTGTAAAGCTGTGCATGTGTATATAATATATAATGAAGCGTTCACACTACATACCATAAAATGTATACATATCACTATACTATATACAAGAGCATCTCACTAAATTAAAATGTCATCAAAATGTTAATTTCAGTTCTTCAATACAAGAAGTGAAACTTATAGAGTCATTAAAAACAGAGTGATCTATTTCAAGTGTTTATTTCTGTTAATGTTGATGATTATGGCTTACAGCCAATGAAAACACAAAAGTTATTATTTCAGTAAATTAGAATAATTAACAAAAAACAAGCTTTTAAAAATGTCCCTTAGTCTGTTTCAGTAGGCTCCACAATCATGGGGAAGACTGCTGACTTGACAGTTGTCGAAAAGACAGTCATTGACAAACTCCACAAGGAGGGTAAGCCACAAAAGGTCATTGCTAAAGAAGCTGGCTTTTTACACACTGCTGTATCCAAGCATATTAATGAAAAGTTGCGTGGAAGGAAAACGTGTGGTAGATAAAGGTGCACTAGCAACCGGGATAACCGCAGCCTTGAAAGGATTTTTAAGAAAAGGCTATTCAAAAATTTGGGGGAGATTCACAAGGAGTGGACTGCTTCAAGAGCCACCACACACCGACGTACCCAGGACATGGGCTACAAGTGTCGCATTCCTTGTGTCAAGCCACTCATGACCAATAGACAACGCCAAAAGCGTCTTACCTGGGCCAAGGAGAAAAAGACCTGGACTGTTGTCAGTGGTCTAAGGTGTTGATTTCAGATGATAGTAAATTTTGCATTTCATTTGGAAATCAAGGTCTCAGGAGTCTGGAGGAAGAGTGGGGAGGCCACAATCCAAGCTACTTGAGGTCTAGTGTGAAGTTTCCACAATCAGTGCTGGTTTGGGGAGCAATGTCATCTGCTGGTGCAGGTACACTGTGTTTTATCAAGACCAAAGTCAGCGCAGCCGTCTGCCAGGATATTTTATAGCACTTCATGCTTCCCTCTGCCGACAAGCTTTTAAGAGTTGAAAATTTCTCCAGCAGGACTTGGCACCTGTCCACACTGCCAAAAGTATCAATACCTGGTTTAAAAACAACAGTATGGCTGCGTGCACACGATGCTTTTTTCATGCGTTTATGCTGCGGATTTTCCGCTGCTTAAACGCATCAAAAACGCATGGTAATCCGCACCCCATGGTCCCCAATGGCATTCCGCAATGTCAATGCACATGCTGCGGATTTTTCCGCAGCGTTTCTGCAGCGCAAATAAATCCGCAGCATGTTCATTAATTTTGCGGAAGCGCCGCCATTGACTTGCATTGAGACGCATATAATGCGCGTCTGTACATTTATACAAGCGGATTATGTGCGTCTCTATGTGCGGATGGTACCCAGTTCTGGAGGAGAGGAGACTCTCATCCAGACCTGGGTACCATTGTACCTGTAAAAAAAAGAATAAAATAATAAATAAAGTTTATATTCACCTGTCCGGCGGCCCCTGCAGCGCTTCTCCTTCCAGGACCTGAGATGACGTCGCGGTCATGTGACCGCAGGCTGTCTCGCGAGATGCCGGCAACCCGGAAGAAGCCAGGACGAGCGCGACAGCACACGCGGCGGGGGATCGGGGGTGAGTATAGCTTTATTTTTTTATTTTTACGGTCACACTATGTAAATCCATGCCTTTTGCATGGATTTAAATTGTGTGACCTAGTTGTCAAGCACTTTCCAAGTGATGCTATCGCTTGGAAAGTGCTCGTCAGTCCGCATGCAGAAACACATGCGTTAACGCATGTGGGTACGCATGTGAATCCGCATGTATTCTGCAGGAAAAACGCATGCACAGTCTGCATGCGTTTTTTCTGCCAGGGAGATGCAGAAATGCTGCAGAAATTTTCTGCTTCATTTCTGCATCGTGGGCACATAGCCTATCACTGTGATTGATTGGCCAGCAAACTCGCCTGACCTTAACCCCATAGGCAATCTATCGGGTATTATCAAGAGGAGGATGAGATACACCAGACCCAACAATGCAGACGAGCTGAAGGCTGCTATCAAAGCAACCTGGGCTTCCATAACACCTCAGCAGTGCCACAGGCTGATCGCCTCCATGCCACATTGCCGCATTGATGCAATAATTGAGCCCCGACCAAGTACTGAGTGCATTCACTGAACATACATTTCAGTAGGCCAGCATTTTGGATTTTAAATTAATTTTTCAAGACGGCGTTATGAAGTATTCTAATTTACTGAGATAATGACTTTTGTATAATGATTGGCTGTAAGCCATAATCATCAACATTAACAGAAATAAACACTTGAAATAGATCACTCTGTTTGTAATGACGCTATATAATATATGAGTTTCACTTTTTGTATTGAAGAACTGAAATAAATTAACTTTTTGATGATATTCTAATTTAGTGAGAAGCACTTGTATACAGTGCTGAGCATAAGTGAGTACACCCCCTGTATTATCAGTACATTATTTTTACAATGCTCAGCATAAGGGCGGTTTCATGCGTCTGGATATTTCCGGGACTGGAAAAACCCATATCGGAGATATACATATCCGGTGTGTCTGTGTGTGTCACACTTGTGGCGCATCAGGATCACCCGTACCGGCGCCTGGGAATCAGTGTACAGTTCCCAAGCCCTGGGTGCTATATTCTGCCCTCATCATTGTTCTTTGCTCGCGCTGTGATCAGCACGAGCAAGAGACAAAGTTGGGTGTAGTAGTGTCTGCTCCTACAGTGTCTCAGTGTAAAATAAGATTAAAATAATAAAATACATTTACTCGCCTGTCACCACACGTACTGGACACACTGACATGTGAAAGAGCCCTAAGTAGGTACTCCCCCTTATTATTGGTACATTATATATACAGCACTCAGCTTAAGTAAGTACACCCCTCTATTATCAGAACATTATATACAAAGTGCTCAGTGTGTGTACACCCGTTTATTATTAGTACTTTATATAGCACTCAGCATAATTGAGTACACCCCCATATTATCAGTGCATTATATATACAGCAATCAGCATAAGTGAGTACACCCCTGTATTATCAGTATATTATATAGAGTGCTTAGAGTAAGTGAGTGCACCCCCTGTATTTTCACAAAATTATATATAAAGCTCTCAGAATAAGTGAGCACACTCCTGTATTATCAATACATTATACATAAAGTACAGACCAAAAGTTTGGACACACCTTCTCATTTAAAGATTTTTCTGTATTTTCATGACTTTGAAAATTGTACATTCACACTGAAGGCATCAAAACTATGAATTAACACATGTGGAATTATATACTTAACAAAAAAGTGTGAAACAACTGAAAATATATCTTATATTCTAGGTTCTTCAAAGTAGCCACCTTTTGCTTTGATCACTGCTTTGCACACTCTTGGCATTCTCTTGATGAGCTTCAAGAGGTAGTCACCGGAAATGGTTTTCACTTCACAGGTGTGCCCTGTCAGGTTTAATAAGTGGGATTTCTTCTTGCCTTATAAATGGGGTTGGGACCATCAGTTGTGTTGTGCAGAAGTCAGGTGGATACACAGCTGATAGTCCTACTGAATAGACTGTTAGAATTTGTATTATGGCAAGAAAAAAGCAGCTAAGTAAAGAAAAACGAGTGGCCATCATTACTTGAAGAAATGAAGGTCAGTCAGTCCGAAAAATTGGGCAAACTTTGAAAGTGTCCCCAGGTGCAGTTGCAAAAGCCATCAAGCGCTACAAAGAAACTGGCTCACATGAGGACCGCCACAGGAAAGGAAGACCAAGAGTCACCTCTACTTCTGAGGATAAGTTTATCCGAGTCACCAGCCTTAGAAATCGCAGGTTAACAGCAGCTCAGATTAGAGACCAGGTCAATGTCACACAGAGTTCTAGCAGCAGACACATCTTTTCAACAACTGTTAAAAGGAGACTTTGTGCAGCAGGCCTTCATGGTAAAATAGCTGCTAGGAAACCACTGCTAAGGACAGGCAACAAGCAGAAGAGACAAGTTTGGGCTAAAGAACACAAGGAATGGACATTAGACCAGTGGAAATCTGTGCTTTGGTCTGATGAGTCCAAATTTGAGATCTTTGGTTCCAACCACCGTGTCTTTGTGCGACGCAGAAAAGGTGATCGGATGGACTCTACATGCCTGGTTCCCACCGTGAAGCATGGAGGAGGAGGTGTGATGGTGTGGGGGTGCTTTGCTGGTGACACTGTTGGGGATTTATTCAAAATTGAAGGCATACTGAACCAGCATGGCTACCACAGCATCTTGCAGCGGCATGCTATTCCATCCGGTTTGCGTTTAGTTGGACCATCATTTATTTTTCAACAGGACAATGACCCCAAACACACCTCCAGGCTGTGTAAGGGCTATTTGACCAAGAAGGAGAGTGATGGGGTGCTACGCCAGATGACCTGGCCTCCACAGTCACCAGACCTGAACCCAATCGAGATGGTTTGGGGTGAGCTGGACCGCAGAGTGAAGGCAAAAGGGCCAACAAGTGCTAAGCATCTCTGGGAACTCCTTCAAGATTGTTGGAAGACCATTTCCGGTGACTACCTCTTGAAGCTCATCAAGAGAACGCCAAGAGTGTGCAAAGCAGTCATCAAAGCAAAAGGTGACTACTTTGAAGAACCTAGAATATAAGACATATTTTCAGTTGTTTCACACTTTTTTGTTAAGTATATAATTCCACATCTGTTAATTCATAGTTTTTATGCCTTCAGTGTGAATGTACAATTTTCATAGTCATGAAAATACAGAAAAATCTTTAAGTGAGAAGGTGTGTCCAAACTTTTGGTCTGTACTGTATATACAGTGTATATATATATATATATATATACACACACACACATACAGCGCTTAGCATAAGTGAGTACACCCCTGTATTATCAGTACATCCTATATAATGCTGGACTCGTCTTTCTTTCCAAAGCCGGGATGGGCGGAGACTGCTCAGTGTGGCGCCGGAGTCAGCACGTGCGCATACCGCACTACGGCGCCATTTTATTGAAGACACTGTGCTTGCGAATTCGCAGATACAGTGTCTTCAACAAAATGGAGCTGGATATCGCAGGATGCGCACGTGTCTACTCCTGCACCATTTTATTGAAGAATTCTACTACAACATCAGTATAGCAGTGCTCACAAGCCGGCCATCACCATTATCCTTATAGTCAGCTTGTGCGCACTGCTATGTTGACGTTGGAGTACATTACTTCAATAAAATAGGCGCTGTTTTATTGAAGACACTGTGTATGCAAATTTGCAGACCCAGTTTCTTTAAAAAAATGGTGCAGGATAGCGCTGTATGTGCACATGCTGACTCCAGCGCCATTAAAGGGGTTGTCCAGTACTTTATATTACCCCCCCCCCCCCAATGTATCCCCCCGGGTCCCCTAAGGATTTTTGTAATTACCTTATGTTGCAGATACTGCCTGTGAGCAGCACGATCACTGGCCGCTCACAGGCATGACGTGAACCCCGACTACAGCCGGCTCTGACATCCGCTGATGTCACGACAAGTGCTGGCAGCAGCCAGGGGTCTCTGTCTTCTGCGTTCCGCGGTGGATGCAAGGCTGTGAGCGGGGTTACCCTCTACCCGCGTCACACCCAGCATCTACTGTGTGCTCTGCCTCTCCCCATTCATTGGGAAAGCGCGCGGTGGACGCTGGGTGTGACACGGGGTAGCCCCGCCCACAACCCAGCAGCCACCGCGGGGACCGCATCACTGATGTCACTCCTCACTTGTTGTGATGTCAGCGCGGGGTCACGTGATGCCTGTGAGCGGCCAAGGATAGCACCGCTCACAGGTAGAAACAGCAACCTAAGGTATTTACAAAAATCCTTAGGGGCCCCGGGGGGGATCCATTGTGGGGTAATAAAAAGTACTGGACAACTTCTTTAATAAAATTAAAAATGTACCAGTAAAAATGCTTGCCACGTGGGCGTAGAACGTGTTTAATAGCTAGTGCAATATATAGTGAGGCATTCACACTATAAGCTATACAGTTTATACATAGCTCTATACTGTCATATAGTAGATGCCTCGTTGTGTGAAACTGTGCCTGTGTATATAATATATAGTGGGTAGTTCACACTTTATATTGTATACATAGTAATACGCTATACTATCATATAGTATATACCTTGTATATAGTATAGAGCTCCGTAGATCACTACTAGCTTCACGATCACCCAATTAAGATTATTAGCTGCCACCACCAATCAGTTCCGGTCGATTGGATGCCTTATAGGTAGCGTGTGGCTTTGGGGGAGGAACGATTACAGAGCAAAAGAAACAGAACTATTACATTTTATATTTAATCCAAAGGGAGACAGTGTTTATGAAAAAATATACAAAAGATTTTACAAAGGGAGACAAAACAATACAGTATATACAGTTACAGAAATAAAAGGGATTAACAGAAAAGCTTACTATACCGATCGCAGAGACGATTCAGTTTAGATGAAGGAAAGCGCTTCGATTTGACTGTTAAGGAACGTGGCCCTTGCTTACACGAAAATATGTATCTTCCAGCATGAGCGAAGATCAATATTCGGCTTGATCTTTTATGCCTGATTGGGCCCTGCCCACACACTCCCCTGTGATGATGTCACGTGGGCTGGTCTGCGCCCTTCATGTTTTTTTTTAAATCTCTTAATTTCTGTGATATCTCCTCGCTCGATGATCGCAGAAGTTAGCAAGTGAATCCATATTTTTTATTGTGATTTTACTTTTCCTTAGAGATCAAACATGACATGGCTGCTTTCAGTTATCTTTGCCCTGTTGCGTTACAGCTCAACGGCAGGGCTCGCAGATATGGAAAAATATGCATACTGTTCCCCACATAGCCCCGCTGCTAAAAATATAGGTCCCATCACAATCAGAATTATAGAAATTCCCCTATTCCACACTTACTTTCGGTACCTAAAAGTCTGGAGATTAAACGCATTTGCAACTGGAAATGACCCGGCTATTCTCAGGAGTGTGATAGATTCCCTTTGAAGCCTAAGGAGATGTTTCCTATCTCTCTCAGGTGTCATACTGGTTACCTTTACACAACTCATTCAGTCTCTAGTCCAGGGGTCCTCAAACTTTTTAAACACGGGGCCAGTTCACTGTCCCTCAGACTATTGGAGGGCTGGAATATAGTTTTTTTTAAAAAAAACTATGAACAAATTCCTATGCACACTGCACATATCTTATTTTGATGTAAAAAAACAATACAGGAACAAATACAATATTTAAAATGAAGAACAAGTAAAGTTAGATAAACCGGTATTTCAATAGGCAAGTAAATGTCCCCAATAGACACCATAGGCCCCAATAGGCAGGTAAATATCCCCAATAGGCAGCATAGGTCCCCAATAGGCAGGTAAATATCCCCAATAGGCAGCATAGGTCCCCAATAGGCAGGTATATGTCCCCAATAGGCAGGTAAATGTCCCCAATAGGCAGCATAGGTCCTCAATGGGGAGGTAAAAGTCCCCAATAGGCAGCATAGGTCCTCAATGGGCAGGTAAATGACCCCAATAGGCAGCATAGGTCCTCAATAGGCAGGCTATTTCCCCCTTATAATGCCCCATGCAGGCTGTTCCCCCCTTATAATGCCCCATGCAGGATGTCACCCCCCATATAATGCCCCATGCATGATGTCCCTTTCTCCCACCATATAATGCCCCATGCAAGATATCACTCCCCTGTCTTTATAATGTCCCATGCAGGATGTCACCCCCCCATATAATGCCCCATGCAGGATGTCACTCCCCTGTCGTTATAATGCCCCATTCCGGGTGTCACCCCCATATAATGCCCCATGCAGGATGTCCCTTTCTCCCACCATATAATGCCCCATGCAAGATATCACTCCCCTGTCTTTATAATGCCCCATGCAGGATGTCACCCCCCCATATAATGCCCCATGCAGGATGTCACTCCCCTGTCGTTATAATGCCCCATGCAGGATGTCACCCCCCCATATAATGCGCCACGCAGGATATCACTCCCCTGTCGTTATAATGCCCCTTTCAGGATGTCACCCCCCATATAATACGCCATGCAGCATATCACTCCCCCCATATAATACCCCATGCAGGATGTCACCCCCCCCATATAATGCCCCATGCAGCATGTCACCCCCCCATATAATGCCCCATGCAGGATATCACTCCCTTGTTGTTATAATGCCCCATTCAGGATGTCACCCCCCCCATATAATGCCCCATGCAGGATGTCACTCCCCTGTTGTTATAATGCCCCATTCAGGATATCATCCCCCCATATAATGCCCCATGCAGGATGTCACTCCCCTGTCGTTATAATGCCCCATGCAGGATGTCACCCCCCCCCATATAATGCCCCATGCAGGATGTCACTCCCCTGTCGTTATAATGCCCCATTCAGGATGTCACCCCCCCATATAATGCGCCACGCAGGATATCACTCCCCTGTCGTTATAATGCCCCTTTCAGGATGTCACCCCCCCCCATATAATACCCCATGCAGCATGTCACTCCCCCATATAATGCCCCATGCAGCATGTCACCCCCCCATATAATGCCCCATGCAGCATGTCACTCCCCCATATAATGCCCCATGCAGCATGTCACCCCCCCATATAATGCCCCATGCAGGATATCACTCCCCTGTCGTTATAATGCCCCATTCAGGATGTCACCCCCCCCATATAATGCCTCATGCAGCATGTCACCCCTCCCCCATATAATGCCCCATGCAGGATGTCACCCCTAATATTATGTCCCATGCCTCCATACATTAAAAAAAAAATGCAATACTCACCTCCCTCCTCCTCACCTGCTGCAGCTGCTCAATTCCGGACTCCAGCGTTGCCGGCCTCATCCTGCTCTGCGCTGCCTGTGATGGCTCAGGGGAGGGCACGGTGTAAAGACGTCACCGCACCCTCTGACCTGACACGTCACAGGGAGCGTGCTCCAGGAAGACAGTGGATCTGCGGAGGCACGAGAGGTAAGTATCCGGCTGCCGGGGCCATGAGCAAGCGGGGGGAAGGGTGGGCGCTGGCACCGCTCTCCTCTGCCCCCAGCTCGGCGGGCCGGATAAAAATCCTCCGCGGGCCGTAGTTTGAGGACCCCTGCTCTAGTCCTTATGTTTCAAGGTGTCTATTCATCGCATGTGTCTTTTACTAAGGGCTCCATTTCTTATGGTAATTAGCCTGAATAATTAAGTTTGGCACTTCTTGTGTGCACTGCCACTTTACATTGAAGCAGCTTTTTAGATTGTCAGCTTTACTCCTTACTGTGGTATAGGGTTTGTGGGGATGAGGGGCTTGGAGAGAGAGATATTTTTTATATTTCCTGACAAATAGTATACAGTATGGAGCTATGTATACAATATGTAGTATATAGTGTGAACTCCCCACTATATATTATATGCACAGGCACAGCTTTACACAATGAGGTATATACTATGTGATAGTATGTGGTATAGCACTTTGTATACAAGATATAGTGTGAATGCCCCACTAAATATGATGTACACATGCAAAGCTTCACTCTGAGCTATATACTATACAATAATATATAGTATAGAGTATGTATACATTAGTATATAGTGTGAACTCCCCACTGCATATTATATACACAGGTACAGTTTTACACTACGAGGTGTCTACTAGATGATGGTATATAGCAATGTTTCCCAAACTCCAGTCCTCATGGCCCCCACAGGTCATGTTTTCAGGATCTTCTTAGTATTGCACAGGTGATGGAATTACTATCAAGGCATCATGAATTCTCTAACCTGTGCAATACTAAGGAGATCCTGAAAACATGACCTGTGGGGGCCATGAGGACTGGAGTTTGGGAAACACTGGTATATAGTATAGTGCTATGTATACATTATATGGTATGTAGTGTGAACTCCCCACAATAGTGATGGTCCGAGTCAAAATCAGGTCACTTTAACTTGTCTCAAGCATTAGAACTGGTATTTTTAGGGGTTAAATTACTTTGGTTCACTGATCTCACACCACTGTTACACATATAGGGATGCCCTTCATCAAACATAAATTCTCTAGCCCAGCTTAAACGGGTTCTGTGCATCAGGACTGACATCAAAGTCGGCAATTAGCCTATTTTTACAGATTTGCATAAGTTACTTTTTTTAATTGGTTAAAGGGGTACTCCGGGGAGATAAAAAAAAAAAAGTTGTACTGTTCCTGCACTCATACACTATAAAGATGATATGCCCAGCGCGCTATAATAATCTTTATAACTCCTGCTCCCTGCTAGTAGCCCTGTGAATGAGACATTATCAAGGGGCTGCTATTAGAAGCTGTGAGCAGGCGATGCCCTCGACATGTCCCCTCACCTGGGACTGCAGACAGGGAGACATTATGGGGCTGGTGTGACAGGCGCTGCTTTTCACTGCACTGCTCACCCCTCTGTCTGGGACATTACAGCAGTGTGCAGCTCCTCGCTGTTATTACCCAGTCTAATAGTTGTTTCCCTGCCGACAACGGGAGTTGCCTCGCCTCCTCTCCTCAGGCTACCTGTTCCCTACATGCGGGAGCAGCACTTAGTGTATGATGTAATGACCCAGGCGGGAGGGGGTAGCAGTGAAAGAGCAGATCCTGTCACGGAATTAAAAGGGTTAAAAAGATTATGTATCTGCACTGGGCATCTCCTCTTTATAATTTGAGTGCAGGAACAGTCCAAAAAAAATGTCTATCTCCCTGGGGTACCCCTTTTAAATAACTGTGGGCCAGTGATCTCACATCACTGTTATACAATAGTGATGCCCTGCATGAGATTCGGGTCACTCCAGCATGGCCCAAATGGGTTCTGGGCATGTGAACTGGCATCAAAGTGGGCAAATGGTTGTATGACTTAGTACTACTGGTTTTACTGCACCACCACACAGAAGAGGAAGACCCACATCACAGTTTCCTTCCGGATGGCCAAAGTGGTTATTAATCAGAAAAGCTGGCATCAAGGTGGGCAAATTTCAACTTTGTCGTGGGTTGAATAAGTTACTGATTTAGTTTTTTTTAGAGTTTAAGGGGTTGTCCGGCCTTAGGCTACTGTATGTACCTGCAGACTTGTGAATCGCAAATATTGCTCACTGTAAGATTTCTCCGATGGCGGCACAAGGAGTTGGCGGTCATGTGTAATTTGCATACTTCAGCCATATCCTGACTATATGAGCGTGACCTCCCTCAATGCAAGTGTATTAAGTGAGGCTGGATACAATCTAGTCAGAAAGTGGCTGGAAGTATGCAATTTGCATACTTGTGGTCACATGACTGCCCACTAATGGCGCTGGCACCGGAGGATCCTCAATTTGGTGACAGTTCTATTGCCCAGAACCTGTTTGGGCCAGGTTGGAGGAACGTGTTTGATGCGTAGTATCACTCTCTGTGTAAATCCTAAATACTTGACATTTTTTTTTCTTCAGCAGACAAAGCTTAAACGGCACAGAAGAGGGTAAGTCTGATTTCATTCTCTTATGTCCATTACTAGGACAATATCTTTATAAATACTGTGTTTTCCTGGATATAAAACCTACACCTAAAATAAGCCTTTGCATGATTTTACAGAGTTTTTGGCGTATGCTTGAAATATAATCCCCAAAAATAAGCCCTAGTTACAGTTAAGGCCAGCATTAAAGTGGGTGGAGAGCAAACTGGGCAATTGACCAAGACCCCAACTCTCGTCGGTTGTGTGCCCACGATGCGTTTTTTAAGTGTTTCCGCAGCGGCAAAAACGCTGCAGAAATGCTTAAAAAACGCATGGTAGAAGGCCTGCCATGTTCCCCAATGATAATCCGCACGTGCTGTGCACATGCTGCAGAAATTTCCGCTGTGGATTATCATTGCGGAAAAAAACGCAGCACTACCAATTATTTTGCGGAAGTGCTACGTTTTCGCCGCCATTGACTTGCATTAGAACGAATGGATTACGCATCACTGTATATGTAGATGCACATTCCATGCGTTCTAATGTACGGCTGGTACCCAGGTCTAGAGAAGAGGAGACTCTCCTCCGGACCCGGGTACCATAGAAACTGTGAAAAAAAGAATAAAATAAAAAATAAATATGATACTTACCTTCTGGCGGCCCGCGGCGCGCTCCTCCTTGCTTGGTGGCAGTTCGCGATGGAATGAAGGACCTGCGCTGACGTCACAGTCATGTGACGGGTCACGCGACGCTGACGTCGGCAAGTCCTTCAGTTTACCACTGCCAGCAGTCGGGACGGTGAAGCAAACTGGGCAATTGACCAAGACCCCAACTCTCGTCGGTTGTGTGCCCACGATGCGTTTTTTAAGTGTTTCCGCAGCGGCAAAAACGCTGCAGAAATGCTTAAAAAACGCATGGTAGAAGGCCTGCCATGTTCCCCAATGATAATCCGCACGTGCTGTGCACATGCTGCAGAAATTTCCGCTGTGGATTATCATTGCGGAAAAAAACGCAGCACTACCAATTATTTTGCGGAAGTGCTACGTTTTCGCCGCCATTGACTTGCATTAGAACGAATGGATTACGCATCACTGTATATGTAGATGCACATTCCATGCGTTCTAATGTACGGTTGGTACCCAGGTCTAGAGAAGAGGAGACTCTCCTCCGGACCCGGGTACCATAGAAACTGTGAAAAAAAGAATAAAATAAAAAATAAATATGATACTTACCTTCTGGCGGCCCGCGGCGCGCTCCTCCTTGCTTGGTGGCAGTTCGCGATGGAATGAAGGACCTGCGCTGACGTCACAGTCATGTGACGGGTCACGCGACGCTGACGTCGGCAAGTCCTTCAGTTTACCACTGCCAGCAGTCGGGACGGTGAAGCAAGCCAGCATGGGCCATCGGAGGGTAAGTATATATTTATTTGTTTATTTTTTGACATTCTCTCGGGTCACACTATATGCCGGTTGCACGGATTTATATAGTGTGACCAAGTTGACAAGCACTTTCCAAGTGATGCTAAAATCGCTTGGAAAGCGCTTGACAACCCGCATGCGGAAATGCCAGTGAAGAACACTTCACTTCCGCATGTCCCTGGCAGGAAAAACGCATGTACAATCCGCATGTACAATCCGCATGTACAATCCGCATGTACAATCCGCATGTACAATCTGCATGTACAATCCGCATGTACAATCCGCATGTACAATCCACATGTACAATCCGCATGTACAATCCGCATGTACAATCCGCATGTACAATCCGCATGTACAATCCGCATGTACAATCCACATGTACAATCCGCATGTACATTCCGCATGTACAATCCGCATGTACAATCCGCATGTACAATCCACATGTACAATCCGCATGTGTTTTTTTCTGCCAGGGAGATGCCGAAACGCTCGGGAAAAATCCTGAGCATTTCTGCATCGTGGGCACATAGCCTTAGAGGTCACCAGCGTTTTTATTCCGAGGTTAAGACTTCCTAAGGACGTTTGGTGACATCAAGGTCATTTGACCATGATCTCACCAAATTTTATTTAACCCCTTCACCCCCCAAGCTTGTTTTCATCTTTCTGCCAGCCCAATTTTTACAATTCTGACCACTGTCACTTTATGAGGTAATTACTCTGGAACGCTTCAACGGATCCCACTGATTCTGAGATTGTTTTTTCATGACGTATTGTACTTCACGTTAGTGGTAAAATTTGTTCAATATGACTTGCGTTTATTTGTGAAAAAAATGGAAATTTGGTGAAAATGTCGCAATTTTCAAACCTTTAATTTTTATACCCTTAACCCCTTTACAACCTTGGACGTATGAGTATGAATCCTGAACAATTTACCTCCCCCACTATTATGCCAAAACCAGAATGAGATTTTTTTTTTCACTGTACTTAATTTACATGCATAAAAGAGACAAAGCATGAACAAGAGATAATTCTGCAAAAAAAAATCCAAAAACGCACCAAAACAACATAAATAATGCAGCAAAACCTCTGTTTTTGACCCAGCTGATTTCCTTCCAGAGATCAGTTTTGCTGCAGATTTTTGACATAAAAAAACAACATGTGTGAACAGGGCCTAAAAATTACACGCCTCAAAGTCCTCAAAACCACATTCAAGAAGTTTATTCCTTCGCAGGAATTAATGCATCACAAGAATTAATGTGGAAGGAAAAAAATTAACATTTTATTTTTTTTCTAAAATTTGTAACTTTAGCCCCAAATTTTTTATTTTCACAAATGGACTCCAAAATATTTTGTGCTATTTCTCCTGAGTGCGCCAATAACACATATGTGGGGGAAAGCTACTGTTTTGTCGCACAGCGGCTCGGAAGGGAAGGAGCACTGTTTGACTTTTTGAATGCAAAAAATGGATGGAATCGACTGTGGACGCCATGTCACTTTTGGAGACCCCCTGATGTGATTTAAAAATGGAAACCTCCATAAACTAGACCATTCAAGGCGGGGGCGAACACTGACATCTTGGGGACCCTGTGCAAGAAATGTGCCTAGAACCCCTCCTTTTATGGCATTTTATATATGTAATAAAAGAGGGCACTGTGACTAACAGAAATAACAAGAATACACTTGTTATACAGTACAGACCAAAAGTTTGGACACACCTCATTTATAGATTTTTCTGTATTTTCATGACTATGAAAATTGTACATTCACACTGAAGGCATCAAAACTATGAATTAACACATGTGGAATTATATACTTAGCAAAAAAGTGTGAAACACCTGAAAATATGTCTTATATTCTAGGTTCTTCAAAGTAGCCACCTTTTGCTTTGATGACTGCTTTACACACTCTTGGCATTCTCTTGATGAGCTTCAAGAGGTAGTCACCGGAAATGGTCTTTCAACAATCTTGAAGGAGTTCCCAGAGATACTTAGCACTTGTTGGCCCTTTTACCTTCACTCTGCGGTCCAGCTCACCCCAAACCATCTTGATTGGGATTAGGTCTGGTGACTGTGGAGGCCAGGTCATCTGGCGTAGCACCCCATCACTCTCCTTCTTGGTCAAATAGCCCTTACACAGCCTGGAGGTATGTTTGGGGTCATTGTCCTGTTGAAAAATAAATGATGGTCCAGCTAAACGCAAATCGGATGGAATAACATGCCGCTGCAAGATGCTGTGGTAGCCATGCTGGTTCAGTATGCCTTCAATTTTGAATAAATCCCCAACAGTGTCACCAGCAAAGCACCCCCACACCATCACACCTTCTCCTCCATGCTTCACGGTGGGAACCAGGCATGTAGAGTCCATCCGTTCACCTTTTCTGCGTCGCACAAAGACACGGTGGTTGGAACCAAAGATTTCAAATTTGGACTCATCAGACCAAAGCACAGATTTCCACTGGTCTAATGTCCATTCCTTGTGTTCTTTAGCCCAAACAAGTCTCTTCTGCTCGTTGCCTGTCCTTAGCAGTGGTTTCCTAGCAGCTATTTTACCATGAAGGCCTGCTGCAAAAAGTCTCCTCTTAACAGTTGTTGTAGAGATGTTGCTGCTAGAACTCTGTGTGGCATTGACCTGGTCTCTAATCTGAGCTGCTGTTAACCTGCGATTTTTGAGGCTGGTGACTCGGATAAATTTCTCCTCAGAAGCAGAGGTGACTCTTGGTCTTCCTTTCCTGTGGTGGTCCTCATGTGAGCCATTTTCTTTGTAGCGCTTGATGGTTTTTGCAACTGCACTTGGGGACACTTTCAAAGTTTGCCCAATTTTTCAGACTGACTGACCTTCATTTCTTAAAGTAATGATGGCCACTCCTTTTTCTTTACTTAGCTGCTTTTTTCTTGCCATAATACAAATTCTAACAGTCCATTCAGTAGGACTATCAGCTGTATATCCACCTGACTTCTGCACAACACAACTGATGGTCCCAACCCCATTTATAAGGCAAGAAATCCCACTTATTAAACCTGACAGGGCACACCTGTGAAGTGAAAACCATTTTGGGCGACTACCTCTTGAAGCTCATCAAGAGAATGCCAAGAGTGTGCAAAGCAGCCATCAAAGCAAAAGGTTACTTTGAAGAACCTAGAATATAAGACATATTTTCAGTTGTTTCACACTATTTTGTTAGTATATAATTCCACGTGTGTTAATTCATAGTTTTGATGCCTTCAGTGTGAATATACAATTTTCAAAGTCATGAAAATGCGGAAAAATCTTTAAATGAGAAGGTGTGTCCAAACTTTTGGTCTGTACTGTATATATATATTCAGTCAGTCTGAAAAATTGGGAAAACTTTGAAAGTGTCCTCAAGTACAGTTGAGGCCTCTCCTCACTCCATTCATTGTTCTCTCCCCACCCCCATCATTGACCTCTCTGCACCCCCCCATTATAATCTCCCCCACTCTCCTCATTGTCCTCTCCCCACTCCATTCATTGTCCTCTACCACAGGCGCGCACTACATGCTGACGTCATCAAGCCGTGCGCGCCTGTATGAGAGAGAAAGCACTGGGCAGGAAGCAGAGGATGGATTCGTGCAGCTCCGCAGCCATTATCTTATCTCCTGTTGGCAACGGAGATGCATCAATCGCTCCCTGCCCGCTGCTCATAATGAGGGCAATTGCCCTCATTATTAGCCACCCTGCAAGGGCCCCCCTGCACCTCCGAGCCCACGTGCAGCTGCACCGACGGTATGTCCGCCCCTGTTTCATGGAATGTATATAGATGTGTGTTGAACACGTTGAACTTCCAGATGCTTCACAGAAGTTTATAATGTAGAGCCGTGAAAATAAAAAGTCACATTTTTCCCACAAAAATGTTCATTAAGCCCCAAATGTAGATTTGATGAAAGCCGGCCGGTGGGTGCAGCTCTCTGGCTCCCCCTTACCTCTCAGGTGAGTCAAGGTACTGCACCTAGAGTAAGTGGTGCCAGGAAGCTGCTACCAGGGGGGGAAAGCACGGTGGTGTGTTGTCCCTTACACGTCACCAATCCGTGACGCCACGATACAGGCACAACTCTCTGGCGCCCCCTTGCCTCTCAGGTCAGTCAAGGTACTGCACCTAGAGTGAGTGGTCGCCGGAGAGGCCGTCCTGTAGCCCTCTGGGTATTTGAGGCCCTCTTCAGTGAGGGCGGTATATATATTCCCCTGGCTGCGCCAGTAATATATATCCACACCTCTGACCGTCACTGCCAGCCTTCCTCAAATCCCCCAGATGGTATGCTGCCACCAGTTCTCGTTTGATACAAGCCCGGTCCGTTAATAGACTTGTATCGGGTCAGGAACCAACCCAGTAGCGTTTCAGCCAAGCGTTTCCGGACCAATGGATTCGTATATGCAGAGTAAAGGATACAGCCCACGATTAATTTATGATTTAATCGATTATAAGAATACACTAGATTACAAGGCTATACCATTAACTATACAATGGTATTTTGGCCAGAATAAGAAATATAGCAATTAGAAGTACAAAACACAGGAATAACAACGATAAATCAGTTACCGTTCTTGTGGTGCAAGGGAGGATTGCGATCCCACAGGTTCAAGCTTAGTTGCAGTCGTCCAGGCCTCAGTAGCACATGGCAAAGGTGCTCCTCCCACTCAGATACCTGGACCCGACGGTAGGAGTTGTTCACATCATCTCCTGGGTCAAACTGAGGGGGTTTCTGACTGTCGGCTATACTAAAGTCCTGTCACGCCCACTCTTGGTGATGTCAGTTTACTAAAACCCGCCCCCCAACCAATGCTCATTTTAGCTTCATTTTAGAAAAGTACCCATAACTTTCCCTGGGGTGACCTCATCGTATCACCAGAGGTCTCATCGTGATCCTCCTCTTGTGGGGAAGCCATTGACTCTAAACATGCCTCCCCTGAGACCTTGTATATGGTTCTTCTAAATATCCAGCTTTCCAGGCCACTCAGGGATTTATGAGTCCCATGATTGTGTCCGCGGGCACCTTCCTCACATGATACATTTTATTTGGGTTCCCTAACTTGTATCGTGTGGTTAGAAATTGATAGTGTATCTTGTAGCTTTTGGGTGGCCATTTTCCACAAAGAAAGCACATGGTTCCTGGACAATGGAAAGGTTTGCAGGCATGCACAAATGGTTTGCTTTTGGTTTCCAGTGACATCAAGGTGTTAATTACCCCCCTGGGGCCTAGCTGACTCTGTCCTGCTTGGACACAGAAAAAATGGCCCATCTATTTACCATATCAAAAACGTTTCTGGAGACTGATCTCCAGAGGTGGGGGCGAATTGCTCTGTTTACCAGGGGCTGCAGAAATCTGACATGGTAGAAGCTGTGTGACAATAGGGAATATCTTCAGGTATGACGTATCATACCTAAGATGGCGGCTAACTTTCATGACACAGTAGAATTTTCACAAGGGTAAGAAAATGCACAATACAATTTGCTGTGCAGTTTCTTCTGAGTACGCCAATACCCCATATGTGGAGGAAAAGTACTGTTGGTGCGAATATCAGGTCTCGGAACAGATGTGCCATTTGAGTTTTTGAATGCAATATTGGCTGGCATCATTAGCGGATGCCATGTGGTGTTTGGGGAGTTCCTGGTGTGTCTGAATAGTGGAAAGCCACCCCCCACAAGTGAACCCATTTGGGAAACTAAACCCCTGAAGGAATGTATCTAGATGTGTGTCGAGCACCTAGAATTCCCCAATACTTCGCAGAAGTTTATAACATAACTTCTGAAAAAAAAAAAATCACATTTTTCCCAACAAAATTTTTAGCCCCAAATTTTGCATTTTCACAAGGGTAACAGGAGGAAGTGCACTTTACAATTTGTTATGCAGTTTTTCCTGAGTACACCGATGACCAATATGTGATGGAAAACTACTGTTTGGGCGCATGGCAGGGTTCGGAAGGGAAATAACTATTTGACTTCTTGAATGCAAAATTTGCTGGGATCACTAGCGGACGCCATATCGCATTTGGAGAGTCCCTGATGTGCTTAAACAATAGAAACTAGACCCCTCAAGGAATGTATCCAGATGTGTGGTGAGCAACTTGAACCCCCGGGTTCTTCATAGAAGTTTATAAAGTTGAGCTGTGAAAATAAAAAAAATCAAATTTTTACAAAAAAAATGTTCTTTTAACCCCAATTTTTTTTTTTTTCACAAGGGCAACAGGAGAAATTGCACCATACAGTTTGATGTGCAATTTCTCCTAAGTTTGCCGATACCCCATATGTTGTGGAAATCTACTGTTCGGGTGCAAGGCTCAAATGGGAAGGAACGCCATTCAACTTTTTGAATGCAAAATTGTCTGGAATCGGTAGCGCATACCATGTTTTTTTTTTCCATTATTTTGTGATTCTTTAACCCTTTCCTGACTAGCAGTATATGTACGGCGCCACGGGAGCTGCTTTCCCGCAAACCACCTACATATACTTCCTCGCATCGGGCGGGCTCACAGAGACCGCCACCACGATCAAGTGCGAGTGTTAGCTCTATATGAGGACTGACACCCTGTAGCAGTGCCCATGATCAGTGCTAGCACTGATCGCGGGCTTTTAACCCCTATGATGCTACTATCAATAGTGACAGCGACATCGAGGAGTTTCGCAGAGGGAGGAAGCTCCCTCTCTGCGCCCATCGGCGTTGTGCCGATGGTCTCCATGGTGACCCTGGGCCGAAAGATGGCCGCGGGGTCACCCAGGGGCGATGACCTGTAAGCTCCTGAATTTTATTTAAGAAAAATGTCCCGAAAAGCTAATTTATGAATCATAATAGGACCAGTTAAAACATAAATTTTTATTGACGAGGGTTTTTAAAATGTCAAAAATATGACCACGAACACACAGACACCATAAAGTGTTAGGGTGCATGCACACGGTCAGTGTTTGCTGCGGATTGGACGCAGCACACTTGGTCTGCTTCCAATCTGCAGCGGCCAGATGTTACAGCATAGTGGGTGGGATTTATATAAATCCCATGCCCACTATCCGTCTATCTGCTCCTGCGGCTCACCCGCGGAGAAGGACATGCGACACGTCTTCACAGACCGCAGCATGTCAATTTCTCTTGCTGAAATGCTAGTCTCCGCAAGAGAAATTGACATGCTGCTGTCTGTGAAGACTATACATTACACTAGTAGAATTTCTCTTCCATACTGCAAAAGAAATTCTACTAGTGTAATGTATAGGCTGCGGTGACGCCGCATGTGTTCAATAAACACATGCGGATTTACCTGTGTGCAGCGCTTTGGACGCAGCATCAGTATGCTGCTTTCAAAGCGCTGCCATTCCTGACAGTGTGCACATACCCTTACCCAAAAGAAACTTTTCAAATACCTCAAAATTCTGTATATTGACTATCTAAATGACCCTAATTTAACACCTATCAATTTCCCTGCCTAACAGCGGAGGTTGGCACCCTATCGGGAAAGCGTTACGGCGCCCCCGCTCCACGGCGGCTAGCCCTCAGATGCCCTGGATGACCCGAGTCAAATGTCTATATCCAACAGGAGAATGGAAAAAATCTTCAGGCACCACTGTGTGATATTTATATAGCTGAACACCAGCAGTGATAAAGGACAATAATAGTGGTGCAAAGGCTAAAGGATGGCATCTATGCAACAAGTAGAAAAATGAATAGCAGTACTCACCTTAGTCCTTTGGCTAAAAAGTCCTTTATTTCGATGCAGCGGTCTATCGGAGGTGCAGCGCAGAACGCGGGGAGACGAGAGGACGACGGCCGTTTTGCGTCTTACAAGCGCTTCTACACATAGGAGGAGTTTAGTATACATAATTAAAAGTTAATTGATTAACATAAAAACATTCATTAAAAAAAACATACAGATGCTATACAATATTTTAGAAAGAGACTGCCATATCTAGGTTTTCATTTAGCCCTAGCGGGCCCTGGGCTTCTGCTTTTAATATCCATTTCCCTTCTCTTGCTAACAGGAACTGATTGTGATTTCCCCCTTGTATGGGGTATTTTAACTGTTCAATGCCTGGAAATTGCAGTACACGAGGGTTTGCATTGTGACACTCCCGAATGTGTTGAATCAATCTAGGTGAGCCTTTACCAGAGGAAATGGAATCATAGTGTTCTCTAAATCTGACAAATGGTTTTTCCAATATAATAGAATTTACATGGACAGTATAATATTATAATATAATATTTATTCCTTCTATATGAAAATAATGGTTTGTTCAAAGCTATATCACAGAGATCCGGATCACTTTCAAGTAAATGCCAATTGTTCCTTACTGCATTCTGTATTAGATTTGTGTTGGCACTTTGTTTAAAATTAAAAATACATTTTCTCTTTTGGTTAGAATCTACTTTTGCATTTTTATGTTGTTGTTTGATTAATTCATGTTGTTTTTTCTTGTGTGCTCTATCTTGTGCTTCTCTCGGTAGTGTAATTGGGTATCTATCCTCTCCTAGAGAACCTGTTAGTTCCTCTGCCTGTTTCAAAAAACCTTGATCAGTATTGTTAATTTTTCTTATGCTCAAGTATTGACTATATGGTACAGTTCTTTTAGTATGAGAAAGATGTGCACTGTCATAATGAAGTAGCATATTGGTAGCTGTTACTTTTTTTCATATAAAAGGAATAAAAATTTGGGAGATTTATTGATACATAATAGATTTAGACGCACTACCGAAAAAAAGACATAGTTAGAAGAAAATTCGTTGACTGGAAATTACAGGTGTGGTAATTGTTCTTTTTGCCAGGCACACATTACAGGGAAAAATCTAAAAATAGGAGCTATATGGCACGAAGTAAAATAATTTCTCATGCAGGACCAAACATGTGGTATATACACTGCTCAAAAAAATAAAGGGAACACTCAACACATGATCTGAATGAATGAAATCTTCTCATTGAATACTTTGTTCTGTACAAAGCTGAATGTGCTGACAACAAAATCACACATAAATCACCAATGGAAATCAAATTTATTAACCAATGGAGGCCTGGATTTGGAGTCACCCCCAAAATTAAAGTGGAAAAACACACTACAGGCTGATCCAACTTTGATGTAATGTCCTTAAAACAAGTCAAAATGAGGCTCAGTATTGTGTGTGGCCTGCACGTGCCTATATGACCTCCCTACAACACCTGGACATGCTCCTGATGAGGTTGCGGATGGTCTCCTGTGGGATCTCCTCCCAGACCTGGACTAAAGCATCCACCAACTCCTGGACAGTCTGTGGTGCAAAGTCACGTTCGTGGATGGAGCGAGACATGATGTCCCAGATGTGCTCAATCAGATTCAAGTCTGGGGAACGGACGGGTCAGTCCATAGCTTAAATGCCTTCATCTTGCAGGAACTGCTGACACACTCCAGCCACATGAGGTCTGGCATTGTCCTGCATTAGGAGGAACCCAGGGCCAACTGCACCAACATATGGTCTCACAAGGGGTCTGAGGATCTCATCTCATTACCTAATGGCAGTCAGGCTACCTCTGGCGAGCACATGGAGGGCTGTGCTGCCCTCCAAAGAAATACCACCCCACACCATTACTGACCCACTGCCAAATCGGTCATGCTGAAGGATGTTGCAGGCAGCAGATCGCTCTCCACGGCTTCTCCAGACTCTGTCACATGTGCTCAATGTGAACCTGCTTACATCTGTGAAGAGCATAGGGTGCCAGTGGTGACTTTGCCAATCCTGGTGTTCTGTGGCAAATGCCAAGTGTCCTGCACGGTGTTGGGCTGTGAGCACAACCCTCATCTGTGGACTTCGGGCCCTCATACCATCCTCATGGAGTCGGTTTCTAACCGTTTGTGCAGACACATGCACATTTGTGACCTGCTGGAGGTCATTTTGCAGGGCTCTGGCAGTTCTCCTCCAGTTCCTCCTTGACCAAAGGCGGAGGTAGCGGTCCTGCTGCTGGGTTGTTGCCCTCCTAAGGCCCCCTCCACGTCTCCTGGTGTACTGGCCTGTCTCCTGGTAGCACCTCCAGACTCTGGACACTACGCTGACAGACACAGCAAACCTTCTTGCCACAGCTCGCATTGATATGTCATCCTGGATGAGCTGCACTACCTGAGCAACTTCTGTGGGTTGTAGAGTCCGTCTCATGCTACCACGAGTGTGAAAGCACAACTAACATTCAAAAGTGACCAAAACATCAGCCAGAAAGCATTGGTACTGAGATGTGGTTTGTGGTCCCCACCTGCAGAACCACTCCTTTATTGAGGGTGTCTTGATAATTGCCAATAATTTCCATCTATTGTCTATTCCATTTGCACAACAGCATGTGAAATTGATTGTTAATCAGTGCTGCTTCCTAAGTGGACAGTTTGATTTCACAGAAGCTTGATTTACTTGGAGTTACATTCTGTTGTTTAAGTGTTCCCTCTATTTTTTTGAGCAGTGTATATTATACTGTCCATGTAAATTCTATTATATCGGAAAAACCATCCGCCCTTTATTTGTCAGATTTAGAGAACACTATGATTCCATTTCCTCTGGTAAAGGCTCACCTAGATTGATTCAACACATTCGGGAATGTCACAATGCAAACCCTCGTGTACTGCAATTTCCAGGCATTGAACAGTTAAAATACCCCATACAAGGGGGAAATCACAATCATTTCCTGTTAGCAAGAGAAGGGAAATGGATACTAAAAGAAGAAGCCCAGGGCCCGCTAGGGCTAAATGAAAAGCTAGATATGGCAGTCTTTTTATAGAATATTGTATAGCATCTGTATGTTTTTTTAATGAATGTTTTTATGTTAATTAGCTTTTAATTATGTATACTAAACTCCTCCTATAAAGGAAGAATCTTTTGCACTTCCTTTATAGTTTGGACCCGTAGAAGCGTTTGTAAGTCGCGAAACGGCCGTCGTCCTCTCGTCTCCCCGCTGTCTCCGCTGCACCTCCGATAGACCGCTGCATATGATTGTCCAGAATGCTATGACAAAAAGGACTTTTTAGCCAAAGGACTAAGGTGAGTGCTGCTATTCATTTTTCTATTTGTTGCATAAATGTCTATATCTCCTAACAGGAAGCTCTGTTTCTATACATAGATCACTCCTAGTGTGCTAAGGGTAAGTCATAATGCAACAAATGATAATCAATCAAATTATATGAAATTAAAGTAGTGTCATTATCACACACCTCTGTTTGAAATCACTATCTTACTGATAATAATGGAAAGAGAAGTGATTCAAAGTTCATAGTGCTATAACAATCAGGTCCATAGCAGATCAATATTTAGTTGATCAGACCTATACATTTTAAAAGATTATACCATAGTTTAAGTGCACTGTGCATGAGACAAAATTGACCATATAAATGTGATTTAACCAATTGCACCAGCAGCCCATATGGATCACACTTATATCGATTTATGAATACATATAAGAAGACTTTAATAATATCTTCCTTAGCAATGTGAGCAATTATACTTCAAGGATAATAAACCATGATAGAAACAAAGTACTTATCAATGTGTGATAAAGATCCTCTACATCGCCTCTACACGTTTCGCCCTGTTAGCTCTTCAGGAGGCCTGATGGCAGGTAAATGTGGTGGATATTTGCATGTCTGTCTGATTCAACACATGTCCTTTTATACATAAATAGGAGAACTATTGAGTATAATGGCATAAGAAGCTTTATTTCATAAATAATTCATTTAAAATTAGTACATCACATCAAAAATATGAAATATTATAAAGACAGAGACATGCAGACAAATAGTCCCAATTTTTATTGCTGACCTCTACGAAGGGTCCATCCAAGGGGTCATAAAGCATACTAGTGCAGGGATAGAGAGAGAAGCAAGTGATCAAACGGCTTACATGCAATTATACTAAGTTCATGGAGCCCACTCTACCACAAGAGCTAAATTGCACCTCACTCACCGAGTAAAGGAGAGCCCAAGTCTGAGAGGAACGGCACAGGGACTGGTCAATGGCAAAAGAGAGCCTCGACGCGCGTTTCGCCGGTGATTATCCTTGGCTTTCTCAAGAGACGTGTGTAGTTGCGCTTTCAGGACCTTTAAATATGCCCCCAAGAGATCATGTGTATTGTCACGTGACTCTCCAATATGGCCGCCGAACATCAGATGAAAGGCTGCGCATGTGCTGCTGCTACCACCGCCTCCATGTGCGCGCCCCAGCCGTCATGACTTCGGCACGTGACTGGAAGTGCGGGTAAGCGCTATTCCCAGCGACGCGCTGAAGGCTTATTGACAGCTGAGCGCGGCCATAGGGCGGGAGAGACCGGGCGCATGAGCACAACATCTGCTCACAGACAGGCATAGGGGGAAATATGTATGTAATGGACAAATCTACTCCCAAGAATCAATGTGGTAGCAAATTAAAGTGCCATCCGATCATAATAATATTCATGCATTGAACCTAATATCACAAAGTATGAGGGATTATAGCACTCAATGATAATCATAAGTATGCTAGCAAACATCAAAATGCAAAGGGGAAACATACATTATACAAAATATATGTGCATATATTCTTCGCCATCTATCCAATCTATTACAGATATCAGGATGAGAGGGGTCCACAGACAAAGTTCGTCTCTACAAATGGTATAGAGTAGACGGTTTCTAAAGCGCAATCACTATATAAAAGAAGTGAGTACAAATAATAAGAACAAATAAAAACATAGAACCATGGTCCCTAAATTAGGGACCATGGTTCTATGTTTTTATTCTTAATTTTTTAAAATTTTATTTGTTCTTATTCTTTGTACTCACTTCTTTTATATAGTGATTGCACTTTAGGAACCGTCTACTCTATACCATCTGTAGAGACGTATTCTGTCTGTGGACCCCTTCCATCCTGACATCTGCAATATATTGGATAGATGGTGAAGAATTTGTGCATATATATTTTCGTATAATTGATGGCGCCTTAAGAACCGTCTATCCCATACCATTTGTAGAGACGAACTTTGTCTGTGGAGCCCTCTCATCCTGATATCTGTAATAGATTGGATAGATGGCGAAGAATATATGCACATATATTTTTGTATAATGTATGTTTCCCCTTTGTATTTTGATGTTTGCTAGCATCCTTATGATTATCATTGAGTGCTATAATCCCTCATACTTTATGTGATATTAGGTTCAATGCATGAATATTATTATTTCCCCCTATGCCTGTCTGTGCACAGATGTTGTGCGCATGCGCCCGGTCTCCCCCGCCCTATGGCTGCGCTCAGCTGTCAATAAGCCTTCGGCGCGTCGCCGGGAATATCGCTTACCCGCACTTCCGGTCACGTGCTGACGTCATGACGGCTGGGACGCGCACATGGAGGCGGTGGTAGCCGCAGCACATACGCCGCCTTTCATCTGATGTTCGGCAGCCATATTGGAGAGTCACGTGACTATACACGTGATCTCTTGGGGGCGTATTTAAAGGTCCTGAAAGCGCAACCACACATGCCTCTTGTGAAAGCCAAGGTTAATCACTGGCGAAACGTGCGTCGAGGCTCTCTTTTGCCATTGACCAGTCCCTGTGCCGTTCCTCTCAGACTTGGGCTCTCCTTTACTCGGTGAGTGAGGTGCAATTTAGCTCTTGTGGTAGAGTGGGCTCCATGAACTTAGTATAATTGCATGTAAGCCGTTTGATCACTTGCTTCTCTCTCTATCCCTGCACTAGTATGCTTTATGACCCCTTGGATGGACCCTTCGTAGAGGTCAGCAATAAAAATTGGGACTATTTGTCTGTATGTCTCTGTCTTTATAATATTTCATATTTTTGATGTGATGTACTAATTTTAAATGAATTATTTATGAAATAAAGCTTCTTATGCCATTATACTCAATAGTTCTCCTATTTATATATATATGGTTTTGAGTAGGCACTTGTGTGTGAAGATGGGGGTTGGCCCTCCTCTTTAGACCCCCTACCCACACTATCTATTATGTGGGCCGCAGTTTGTTTACATGTCCTTTTATATAGAGCTCCCTCTCAAACAGTCTCCTCCCCAATCATTTTGATAACTTCCTGTGTAACCGCCCCTTTGACCCTCTCTAGATATAACCCCCATTACTCAATAATCGCCGCTCAGTGTGCCCTGATATAAACCACATATGAAGCAGTCAGGCTAAGATCATTTAAAGCTCAGAAAGCGCAACCCATCCACCACCATACATTATCACGGAGTACGCGCCTATCAGCCACCGCAGGAAGTGACGCGTCCCACTGATGCGATGCGTTCCGACTCAGGATGCTCACCTTAATGCTATGGAACACACAGTACTGCACATGACCGGAAACTTTACACCGGAAATAACGTGTGCAGATGAAGCAGTGCGATCCAGCCTCAGACATTCTCCTTGCTACTGTGGAGCGCACGGTACTGTGCATGACCAGAAACTCCGCTGGATAACAGCAACAACCAATTTAGGTGTGCCCAACCCTCTGATTCGCTCCAAACGGGAGCGCAACCACTGACCACCAATATACATAGCCAAAGATAAAACTGTGGATACCATATTTATCACAACTACTCTATTGGTTGATAAACGGGGAAATTGAGAGACAGATAAAATTGCAATTACTCTCTAAACCTCACCTTCAATACTTATACATATGATAGAGTATTTTATAATCACATATATTTACAGAGCGGCAAGGCAAAAAATTATACTAAAAATAAGGGGATGATGAAGACTGATGATACAATAACTTTTTTTAGGGAGGGGTAGAGGACAAGACAAGAAGAGGGGAGAGCAAGGAGGAGCTCCATTGACCATATAGGACAATCAAATGTGTATGTGTGTATATCTGTAAATATATATACACTACAGACCAAAAGTTTGGACACACCTTCTCATTTACATATTTTTCTGTATTTTCATGACTATGAAAATTGTACATTCACACTGAAGGCATCAAAACTTTGAATTAACACATGTGGAATTATATACTTACCAAAAAAGATTGAAACACCTGAAAATATGTCTTATATTCTAGGTTCTTCAAAGTAGCCACCTTTTGCTTTGATGGCTGCTTTGCACACTCTTGACGAGCTTCAAGAGGTAGTCAACGGAAATGGTTTTCACTTCACAGGTGTGCCCTGTCAGGTTTAATAAGTGGGATTTCTTGCCTTATAAATGGGGTTGGGACCATCGTTGTGTTGTGCAGAAGTCAGGTGAATACACAGCTGATAGTCCTACTGAATAGACTGCTAGAATTTGTATTATGGCAAGAAAAAAGCAGCTAAGTAAAGAAAAACGAGTGGCCATCATTACTTTAAGAAATGAAGGTCAGTCAGTGCGAAAAATTGGGAAAACTTTGAAAGTGTCCCCAAGTACAGTTGCAAAAACCATCTAGCGCTACAAAGAAACTGGCTCATATGAGGACCGCCCCAGAAAAGGAAGACCGAGAGTCACCTCTGCTTCTGAGGAGAAGTTTATCCGAGTCATCAGCCTCAGAAATCGCAGGTTAACAGCAGCTCAGATTAGAGACCAGGTCAATGCCACACAGAGTTCTAGCAGCAGACACATCTCTTCAACAACTGTTAAGAGGAGACTTTGTGCAGCAGGCCATCATGGTAAAATAGCTGCTAGGAAACCACTGCTAAAGACAGGCAACAAGCAGAAGAGACTTGTTTGGGCTAAAGAACACAAGGAATGGACATTAGACCAGTAGAAATCTGTGCTTTGGTTTGATGAGTCCAAATTTGAGATCTTTGTGCGACGCAGAAAAGGTGAACAGATAGGGTATGTGCACACGATGCAGAAATGAAGCAGAAAATTTCTGCATCATTTCTGCATCTCCCTGGCAGAAAAAACGCATGCAGATTGTGCATGCGTTTTTCCTGCGGAATACATGCGGATTCACATGCGTTTCCGCATGTGGATTGACAAGCGCTTTCCAGGCGATTTTAGCATCACCTGGAAAGTGCTTGACAACTAGGTCACACTATATAAATCCATGCAAACAGTATGGATTTATATAGTGTGACCCGAGAGAGTGGTAAAAATAAAAAATAAATGTATACTTTACCCTCCGATGGCCCGCGCTGTCCAGCTCACTCCGTTCTCCCTTCCGGCAACACTGAATTTAAAGACCTGCCGACGTCAGCGTCACGTGACCTGTCACATGACTCTGACGTCAGCGCAGGTCCTTCAACTCACTGCAAAGTGCCGGGAACCAAGCAGGAGCGGTACGCGGGCCGACAGTAGGTAAGTATACATTTATTTTTTATTTTATTCTTTTTTTTACAGATTTTTTAATGGTACCTGGGTGTGGATGAGACTCTCCTCTCATCTACACCCGGGTACCATCCGCACATTAGAACGCGTGGATTACGCATCTACATATACAGTGATGTGTAATCCATGCGGTCTAATGCAAGTCAGTGGCGACGAAAACGCCGCATTTCCGCAAAATTAATGGACATGCTGCGGAGTTTTGAGCGCAGCATAAACGCTGCGGAAAAATCCGCAGCATGGGCACAGCATATGCGGATTTCCATTGGGGAACATTGCTGCCCTTCTACCATGCTTTTTTAATGCGTTTCCGCAGCTTTTCCGCAGCTGCGGAAACGCATAAAAAACGTATCGTGTGCACACAGCCATAGACTCTACATGCCTAGTTCCCACCGTGAAGCATGGAGGAGGAGGTGTGATGGTGTGGGGGTGCTTTGCTGGTGACACTGTTGGGGATTTATTCAAAATTGAAGGCATACTGAACCAGCATGGCTACCACAGGATCTTGCAGCGGCATGCTATTCCATCCGGTTTGCGTTTAGCTGGACCATCATTTATTTTTCAACAGGACAATGACCCCAAACACACCTCCAGGCTGTGTAAGGGCTATTTGACCAAGAAGGAGAGTGATGGGGTGCTACGCCAGATGACCTGGCCTCCACAGTCACCAGACCTGAACCCAATCAAGATTTGTTTGGGGTGAGCTGGACCGCAGAGTGAAGGCAAAAGGTCCAACAAGTGCTAAGCATCTCTGGGAACTCCTTCAAGATTGTTGGAAGACCATTTCCGGTGACTACCTCTTGAAGCTCATCAAGGGAATGCCAAGAGTGTGCAAAGCAGTCATCAAAGCAAAAGGTGACTACTTTGAAGAACCTAGAATATAAGACATATTTTCAGTTGTTTCACACTTTTTTGTTAAGTATATAATTCCACATCTGTTAATTCATAGTTTTGATGCCTTCAGTGTGAATGTACAATTTTCATAGTCATGAAAATACAGAAAAATCTATAAATGAGAAGGTGTGTCCAAACTTTTGGTCTGTACTGTATATATATGTGTAAATGTGTAAAAAGAACTGACCAGCACATCCTAAATGTGAACAGGTGCAAGCTGCAGAAACTGAATAAGATATATGAAAAGAAAGCACAGCAGCACTCCATTATGGCCAAAATACATAAAGACAATAAAAACGTTTGATATAAACTGTGATATTACTCAATAGACTTTACTTACAATAAACGGAGGTTCTTAGCGCATAAATTGGCCAATTCATGTGTGCCCATCAACCGCTGCAAGGTGACCTCCCGTCTGATGGGTACTTCTCTGCCTACGTGCCTCTCTTGGGCTACAAGCCTATAACTCTGGACAGAAGATGTCACTTCTGGGCTAAAACACCTACAATTCAAATGGGCTGGTAGAATAGAATATACATCACCTGCTGGTTAAATGGGGGGAATGCCAGGTCAGACAGGAGGCAGTTACAACCTCCTATAGTAATATATAATAAGAAAACTGACCAGCACATCCTAAGTGTGAACAGGTGCTAGCTGCAGAAACTATATATAATGATGAAGTCTAATCCAGATAAAAAAATAGACACAAGAATTTGTGCAGCCCACAATGAGGGGACAAAAAACTAGCTTATATGGTCAGCCAAAACAATCCAATCGATTCAAAGGTCCATCATAACGTCTCATGGTTATAAGAAACAGGCCTATGTAATTTGTTTGTTTATCCACTTAGGGGTAAGGGAATCCACTCTAAAGGTCCATTCACATTCATGTTTCAATAGGTCCTTATCCTGATCGCACCCTCTGGGGCTAGATTTCACAACCTCAATAACTGTAAAGAGAATTTCATCTACTTCACCCAGATGTGTTGTTCTCATATGTCTTGACAGTGGGGTATGTCGATCATTCCTGATGTCACCCAGATGTTCACTCACTCTCCTCCTCAGTTCTCTCTTAGTTTTGCCCACATAATTAAGTGGATATGGGCAGGTTGCCATATAGATCACACCTGAGCTCTTACTGTGGAAAAAGCACGGTGGCTCAATAGTTAGCACTGCAGCCTTGCAGCACTGGGGTCCTGGATTCAAATCCCACCAAGGACAACATCTGCAAGGAGTTTGTATGTTCTTCCCGTGTTTGCGTGGGTTTCTTCCGGGTTCTCTGGTTTCCTCCCACACTCCAAAGACATACTGATAGGGAATTTAGATTGTGAGCCCCAATGGGGACAGCGATGATAATGTATGTAAAGTGCTGTGAAATATGTTAGCGCTATATAAAAATAAAGATTATTAATATTGTTAATATTCTACCCATGCGGAATCAAACACAAAATTTCAAAATGGATTTCCAAAAAATCAATCTAATATTAAATTTGCAAAAAAAATAACATGTACCTCCTATGCTCCTAGCCACATCTGTACCAAAATTCAAGTTGGCATCTCAATGGGATCATACTTAACCCCTTAACCCCCGAGGGTGGTTTGCACGTTAATGACCAGGCCAATTTTTACAATTCTGACCCCTGTCACTTTATGAGGTAATTACTCTGGAACGCTTCAACGGATCCCCCTGATTCTGAGATTGTTTTTTTCGTGACATATTGTACTTCATGATTGTGGTAACATTTCTTCGATATCACTTGCGTTTATTTGTGAAAAAAACGGAAATTTGGTGAAAATGTTGAAAATTTTGCAATTTTCACAATTTGAATTTTCCCACATGTCTACTTTACATCAGCACAATTTTGGAACCAAAATTTTTTTCTGTTAGAGAGCTATAAAGGTTAAAAGTTGACCAGCGATTTCTAATTTTTTCAACAAAATTTACAAAACCATTTTTTTAGGGACCACATCACATTTGAAGTTACTTTGAGAGGTCTTCATGGCAGAAAATACCCAATAGTGACACCATTCTAAAAACTGCACCCCTCAAGGTGCTCCAAACCACATTCAATAAGTTTATTAACCCTTCAGCTGCTTCACAGGAATTTTTGGAATGTGGAAGAAAAAAATGAACATTTAACTCTTTTCACAAAAATGTTACTTTAGACCCAATTTTTTTTATTTTCACAGGGGTAATAAAAAATGGACCGCAAAATTTGTTGTGCAATTTCCCCTGGGCACGCAGATACCCCATATGTGGGAAAAAACACTGTTTGGGCACACGGCAGGGCTCGGAAGGGAAGGAGCGCCATTTGACTTTTTCATTGTAAAATTTGCTTGAATAATTAGCGGACGCCATGTTGCGTTTGGAGAGCCCCTTTGTGCCCAAACATTGGAGCTCCCCCACAAGTGACCCCATTTTGGAAACTAGACCCCCAAAGGCACCTATCTAGATTCATAGTGAGCACTTGGAACCCCCAGGTGCTTCACAAATTGATTCGTAAAAATGAAAAAGTGAAAAAAAAAACACTTTTTCATTTTTATGAATCAATTTGTGAAGCACCTGGGGGTTCCAAGTGCTCACTATGCATCTAGATAGGTGCCTTGGGGGGTCTAGTTTACAAAATGGGGTCACTTGTGGGGGAGCTCCAATGTTTGGGCACACAGGGGCTCTCCAAACGCAACATGGTGTCCGCTAACAATTTGAGCCGACAATTTGTTAGCGGACACCATGTTGCATTTGGAGAGTCCTTGTGTGCCCAAACATTGGAGCTCCCCCACAAGTGACCTCATTTTGGAAACTAGACCCTCCAAGGCAGCTATCTAGATGCATAGTGAGCAGTTGGAACCCCCAGGTGCTTCACAAATTGATTTGTAAAAATGAAAAAGTGGAAAAAAAATCCTTTTCCATTTTTACGAATCAATTTGTGAAGCACCTAAGGGTTCCAAGTGCTGACTATGTATCTAGATAGGTGCCTTGGGTGGTCTAGTTTCCAAAATGGGGTCACTTGTGGGGGAGCTCCAAAGTTTAGGCACGCAGGGGATCTCCAAACGCAACATGGCGTCCTCTAACAATTTGAGCCGATTTTCCATTCAATTTGTTAGCGGACACCATGTCGCGTTTGGAGAGCCCCTGATTTGTTAGCGGACACCATGTCGCGTTTGGAGAGCCCCAGATGTGCCTAAACAGTGGAGCTCCCCCACAAGTGACCCCATTTTGGAAACTAAACCCCTCAAGGATTTTATTAAGGTGTATAGTGAACATTTTGAACCCAGAGGTACGACACAGAATTTGATAACATTAGGTCATTATATTGAATAAGTTGTCATTAGTCTTGAGCGCAAGTGCTCGCTACTTGAGTTTGCATCGGGTACTCAGGTATGCACCATGTACTGCGTGTGCTCGAGTGACATGCTTGAGTCCCCGCCCGGATGTTTCACGGTTATTAGACACCCAAAAAAAAACATGCGGGGATCGCTCATGCATGGCAGACAATCCCCGCAAAGTTTTTTGGGCCGTGAAGCTTATGGGGCGGAGACTCGAGCATGTCACTCAAATACCCACGATACTCAATGCATACAAGAGCACCCGATGCAAACTCAAGTAGCGAGCACTTGCGCTCAACACTAGTCGCCTTATTGTCATGTTTTTTTCTTTTGTAAAAAATCACAACCCCATCACAACCCTAACCCCAACCCAGCCCTAACCCTAGCACAACCCTAACCCTAGCACAACCCTAACCTGAGAGTTTATTTTTTACGTCGTTCCTCATGCGGTATAAGTGATTAGACGACCTTATTCTTCGGGTCGGTGAGACTACAGCGATACCAGAATCCTATGGGGTTTTTCTGACTGACAGCTGTCACACACTAAAAGACGCATTTTTTGTAAAATCTAGTTTTTGCATCGCCATATTTTGAGAGCTATAATTTTTCCAGATTTTGGCAGACAGTCATGTGACGGCTCGTTTTTTGCGGGATGAGTTGACGTTGTTATTGGTGCCATTTTCAGGCACGTGACATTTTTTGATCGCTTTCTATTCCGATTTTTGGGAGGCAGAATAAACAAAAACCAACAATTCAGGAATTGTTTTTTTTGTTTTTTTTATTCTGTTCCGCGTGTGGTAAAATTGATAAGGTAGCTTTATTCCTCGGGTCAGTACGTTTACAGCGGTACCACATTTATATCGTATTTCTATGTTTTGCACTTTTACATAATGAAAGCAATTTTATAGAAAAAAATATTTTTTAGCATTGCTTTATTCTGAGAGCTATAACTCTTTTATTTTTCGGCTGATGGAGCTGTGTGGCAGCTTGTTTTTTGGGGGACGAGATGACGTTTTCAGCGGTACCATATTTATTTATATTCGTCTTTTTGACGCGTGTTATTCCATTTTTTGTTTGGCGGTATGATGATAAAGCATTGTTTTTTGCTTCGTTTTTTTTCATTTTTTTTACCGTGTTCACTTAAGGGGTTAACTAGTGGGACAGTTTTATAGGTCAGGTTGTTCCGGACGCGGCGATACCAAATATGTGTACTTTTATTGTTTGTTTTGTTTTTTTTTATAATAATATTTATTGATGGGTACATTATATTTTTATTTTTGGTGGATTATATTTTTAATTTTTTTTTATATATTTTTACAATTCTTTTTTTTTTTTCACTTTCTGATAGTTTTTATACTTTATTACTTTGTCCCACTATGGGACTTTCACTTTTTTTTCTCTGATCGCCTGCATGGCACAGGAATGCAGCACTTTCCCTGTGCCATGCAGGCTGTCAGTGCTGGACAGGGAGAAGATAGTTTGGAGATGCACTGAGCATGTCCAAACAATCTTCCTGCTGTCTGGTGACCCGGATGTTGTCATGACGACATCGGGTTGTCATGGCAACATCCTGGAAGCCACGGCAGACAGCGCTGGAAGCCAGAAGAGGAGGTGAGTATCTGCGATCACCTCCCCTTGCCCCCGCAATGCTGCGGTCGACTTCGATCGCAGCATCGCGGGGGTTAATGTGCTGGGAGCGGTGCCTGACCGCTCCCTGCACATAGTACCGGGTGTCAGCTGTGACAATCAGCTGACACCCGGCGGCGATCACGCCCGCACAGCCTGTGTGCGCTCGTGATCGCCATGATTTACTAATACGGGTCTGGCTCTAAAGTCCCAGGGCACAGACGCGTATTAGTACGTCAGATGTTGTTAAGTGGTTAAAAAACAAACTAAAACAAAACAGTATAAACACTGTCAATTCGAAAATCTTGAATTCAGATCTGTTCAGTCTGTGGTCTAAAAGTATAAGGTCTTTTTTTACAAATAAAAAACTCATGTTTTTATAAATGTCTGCCATCACAAGAAAGAATTTGGAGTGGAAGCTGAATGGCTCTTTTTTCTACAGCTCATGGCAAAGGTGTATGTGATGGTTAAGAAGGCAGCGTGCAACGTCTTGCAGCTCGGGCTAGCCTCCAGAGGCCATATTCAGACCACATCTTAACACACCGCCAACTATTCAGCTGCAGTGAGAAAATATTCCTAACATTCAGTTCATGTACTGTACAAACCAGGACTACAAAGAAGAGGAGATTTTGTTAAAACATTAGTTACAGGAAGTAGAACCCATCACAAGAACTTCACAATACCACACTTTCATTCCACTGAGTGACACAGAAATAAAAACATTCATTCAGCAACGACAGTGAAGTCCATGAAGTGATTGAAGATGGCACAAGATTGGCAATGGTGACATAACTGGTTATGTGACCTGTGAATATGATCAGCACTGGTGGCTGCCGGCTAATGTACTCTGCCAAGATTATGCTAATGAAGAAGTAGAAGGGATTTTTCTGCATCCTTCTGGTCCGTCCCCTTCCTTTGTGTATCCAAGAAAACCAAAGCTATTAAAAGTAACCAAAAATCAGATATTAACTCAGGTGGACTCTAACACCATAACAACCATACATACTGACACAAAAGGAAACGGCCATTGTTATAAGAGATTGTTGACAAGATTAAATCTTGCCCAGTAGAAGGGACAAATTGATGAAACAAAAGGACTTACTATTAATTCAATTGTTCAGACTAGTTAATTTTGTTTTATTTTAAAGCTTGGTGATTTAACTACTATACTCTGTTTAAAAACTTGAAAAAGTACATATCTAGTGTTGTAATATTAATAATAAAAAAATTGAAACACGTGTATTTAAATAACCCTTTCTGACATTGTACGTAATAATACTGTCCTGTGCCCTGGGTCTTGTGGACCAGGTACTTATTATTACTTCTCATCTTTAATGAGGCACCGTGACCGGAGTCGTAGTGATCACATTTAAATTCTGGTGCATCTTACCTCAGGGTAGATGGCGTCGTCATCCTAGGAGGATGTCACCGCCCCCCTGCAACTATGACCGCTGTGATTGGCTGTAAGAGCACCGCTCACAGGCTGGTGCCTGGCAACGCCAGGCCTCACCTGAGCCCGCTATGATTGGTGTTATCGACGATGACATCGATCGCACCAGTCACAGCGCACAGATGCGCTGTGACCTGGCTGTGACTGTCCTGCACTTCCTCATAGTAGCTGAGGACTTGTACAGGGCGGTCACGCTGTCAGATTGTGTGCCGTGCTGGGCCTTGTGGTGCGACAAAAGCCTGTGACCCCACAATTGCTGCTAGCAAATAAAGAAGATAGAAGAAAGAAGATCCCTGCCTGATCTCTCCTCATCCACCTCAATCCCCCTCTTCCTCCTTTCCCCCTCTTTTTATCAAACTCCCCACCTCCCCCTTTCTGCCACCGAGTGATGATCAGTACTTGATTTTTGGCAGATTTTTTTTTTCGTGCGTCCTGCAGCGGCTGAGCATGGATCAATGACGCAAATCACTGATCAACGTCTGTGCTCGCTGTTTTCCAGGACTTTTTTTTGTCTCTGTCCATCCCCCCCCTCCTTTGCACTACCTCTGTGCGCACATCCAGCAGCTGCCGAGCATTACACTTTTTTTCTCCCCTCCCTTTGCACCACCTCCTTGTGCACATCCATCAGCCATCGAGCGTTAGTCAGTGATGCAGATCACTGATTCACACTCGTGTTTGCTGTTTTGCACTCCCCCTCCCTTTGCACCACCTCCGTGCGCACATCCAGCAGCCGCCAAGTGTTGATCAGTGGCGCACATCTCTGATCCGCACTCATGCTTGCTGTTTTCCACTGTTTTGTTTCATAGACTTTTTTTTCTCCCCCCCCCCTTTGCACCACCTCCTGTTATTGCTTTTTTTCTTTAAAAAAAAAAAAGTTTACACCAAGCACTCTCACACACACAACTGAATAAAGTACTGATACAAACACCACATACATGAAAAAAAAAATGTTGTCCCGCTTGTCCCACACACGGTATTCAGTGAAGGAGCCATACACTACTTTCCTTGCCTTCAACACTGACAGTAAGGGAGAGGATCCCACCTTTCTTTATTTTTCCTCATCCTCGTCCCCCTCTTCCTCCTCGGGTGATTCTGAACCGCCAAAAAGACGCCCTAGGACAGAAGCTGAACCAGCGCCAGCCATTATTGACCCCATGTGGACCTAGACCCTCGAAAATTATGAGCCACAGATTCCGCATATTCTGGTGCAATAAGGAATCAAGTTTGACACCACCCGCCTCACAGAAATAGACTTTTTCAAAGTCTTTTTCTCTGAGGATTTTTTAAACCTGATGGTGGGCGAAACTAATTTGTACGCTCAACAATTTTTGTCACAAAACCACTCATCATTTTCTAACTTGAAGTTAGAAGTTTTGGGGCCTGGTCCTTCACATGGGGATACTGAAGAAGCTAGAAGTTCATTGGAGTGTTAACGTTTTGTATAATACTCCATTGTTCCGAATGGTCATGATCCAGACACGTTTTGAGACCATCCACAAATTCTTGCATTAAATGATAATGTACGTTGTTCTCACCGAGATGATCCCAATCATCTTTTCAAAGTTCGGCCGGTCATCGAAGAACTTCAACAACAAGTCTACTGAAATGTACATGCCTCAAAATGACATCTACGTGGATGAGTCCCAAATTCATCTTAAGGGGAGGCTTAAATTCTGGCAGTACCTGCGCACTAAGAGGGCCAGGTACGAAATGAAGCTGTACAAACTGTGTGAGAGTACCTCAGGGTACACCCACAAGTTTAGGGTTTATGAAGGAAAGGACTCCTGCATTGAGCCCACTGAATGCCCCCCTGTCCTGAGAGTGAGTGGTAAAATTGTGTTGGATTTGGTGCGCCCACTGCTGGATCAAGTTTATCACCTCTACGTGGATAACTTTTATACCAACATCCCACTGTTTAAGTCCCTCTTTGTGTGAGGTACCGCAGCCTTGAAATACTGTCCGCAAAAATCAGATGCCTCTCGAAGATGCTAATTGGGCAGCTGCTCAGAAGGGGTGAGAGCAGAGCCCAATGCAGCAACCACATGCTGGTGGTCAAGTACTAGGACAAGAGGGATGTCCTTCTCTTGACTACCATACATGGTGATGGCAGCACTCCCAGCACTGTACGAGGTACCTCTACACAGGTCGTCAAACCAGATTGTGTACTGGGGGGGGGGAGTTGATCTCTCTGATCAAGTCCACCAGCCGTACAGTGCTTTGAGAAAGGCCAAGGTGTGGTACAAGAAGGTGGCCGTGCACATCGTACAGATGGCAATGCATAACACTTTTCTTTTATCACGATGTGCAGGCCAGACCGCTACATCGTATTTTCGGTTCCAGGAGGTAGTGATCAAGGCCCTGTTATTTGGCAGTGAGGAAGGAGCAGGCCCCAGTAATTCCGGAACTGAAGGTGCTCGTATAGTACAATGCCAACATTTCCCGGGGGAAGTCCCTCAAAGCAGAAAAAAAGGTAAGTCACAAAAGAGGTGCTGAGTGTGCTACGGAATGCGACACCTGCACTGACAAACCTGTCATGTGTATGAAAGAATGCTTCAGCCTGTACCACACATCCATGGGCTACTAAATTCATTTCTGACTTACACAACTGATATATGACAACTAGTGTTGAGCGATACCTTCCGATATCGCGAAATATCGGATTGGATCGGACCGATACCCAAAAAATATTGGATATCGCCGATTCCGATACCGGAAACCAATGCAAGTCAATGGGACACAAATATCGAAATGAAAATAAACCCTTTCTTTCCTTGTAGGTTAATTCTACATGAAGGAAAACAACTAAGAATAATGTAGAATGTATTACATGAAAAGCCGGCAATTCAGCAGCGGCATACAACGGTACCTGACAATTTAGAACAGAAAGAATAGAGCATCACACATAGATTAGATAGATAGAAACATGTCAGTCACATATATAAGAAGTACTGTGACAGTGTTGCTTACTGTACTTGTCATTTAGTGTTAAAGGATTTATTAAAAAAAATAATAGTGTTTTCATGCACAGTCTCTTTAAAAAAGCCGGCCGGCAATTCAGCATCGGTACCCGACAATTTAGAATAGAAAGAATAGAGCATCACACATAGATTAGATAGATAGAAACATGTCAGTCACATATATAAGAAGTACAGTGATAGTGTTGGTTACTGTGCTTGTCATTTAGTGTTAAAATAAAGGCTTTATTAAAAAAAAAATTGGCGTGGGGTTCCCTGTAATTTTAGTCTTTAGCGGAGGTTAAGCAGATGGCTGGGGCAGATGTTTGAAGCCTGGGAAGGGGGTAATACCCACGGAGCTTCCCAGGCTACTAATATCAGCCCCCAGCTGAATACCTAGCCTTTACTAGCTATTAAAATGGGGGACCCCCAAAAAAATGATGTGGGGAATCCCCTATTTTAATAGCTAGCAAAGGCTAGGCAGACAGCTGGGGGCTGATATTAGTAGCCCAGGAAGGGTGCCATGAATATTGGCCCCCTCCCAGGCTAGAAACACCAGCCGTCAGCCGCCCCAGAAATGGCGCATCCATAGGATGCGCCAATTCTGGCACTTAGCCTCGCTCTTCCCACTGCCCTGTAGCGGTGGCAGTGGGGTAATAGGGCTGGGGTTGATGTCAGCTTATAATGCCAGCTGACATCAAGCCCAGGTTAGTAATGGAAAGGCGTCTGTAAGACACCCCCATTACTAACCCCATAGTCAAAGTTAAAAAAAAAAACACAAACACCCAAAATAAAGTCCTTTAATTGAAATAAACACACAATTCTTTATTGTTCTAAATTAAACCATACTTACCATCACGCCCATTCCAGCTAAAGCCAACGATCTCCTGCAATAAAAGTAAAATAATAAAGCAACTTCATCCTTACCTTTCGATGGTTCCCAGGATGGCTCCAGCTCTGCTACATTCACATGACAGGCTGGATCGCAGCCGAAAGCTGCCATCCAGCTTGCCATGCCGCAGACACTGAGAAGCGCAGGCATGCTTGCGCTCCTCAGTGTCTGGCTGTGACGGCATAAAGATGAGCCGAGGTCATGTCCAATGAACTCAGCTCACCTCATGCACGTCACTGACAGCGTCGGAGAATTCTACTGCGCATGCGGTGAGCGTGAGAGAATTCTCCCAAGGTGTCAGTGACGTGCATGAGGTGAGCTCATGTCCAATGAACTCAGCTCACCTCATGCACGTCATTGACAGCGTGGGAGAATTCTCCTGCACTCAGCGCTTGAGCAGGAGAATTCTCCCATGCTGGGATGGCATTGAGATGACAGGCTGGATCGCTGCTGAGCGCTGCCATCCAGCATGCCATCCTTCATAGACACTGCAGAGCGCAGGCATGCTTGCGCTCTGCAGTGTCTCTGAAGGATGAAAAGCTGGATGGCAGCGTTCAGCTGCGATCCAGCCTGTCATCTCAATGCCATCCCAGCGTGGGAGAATTCTCCTGCTCAAGAGCTGAGTGCAGGAGAATTCTCCCACGCTGTCAATGACGTGCATGAGGTGAGCTGAGTTCATTGGACATGAGCTCACCTCATGCACGTCACTGACAGCATGGGAGAATTCTCTCACGCTCACCGCATGCGCAGTAGAATTCTCCCACGCTGTCAGTGACGTGCATGAGGTGAGCTGAGTTCATTGGACATGACCTCGGCTCATCTTTATGCCGTCACAGCCAGACACTTTCTCAGAATCAGTGGGATCCGTTAAAGTGTTCCAGAGTTATTACCTCGTAAAGTGACACTGGTCAGAATTGTAAAAATTAGCCTGGTCATTAACGTGCAAACAGCCTTTAAAGGGGTTAATATTGCTTCTTTTACTTTAGTATTAAACATATAAAAGTATTGTCCCAAGGAGAGATCCCAACTTGAGTCCTTGTACAAATGTAACCAAAAACACAGGTAACACTTATACCTATTTAAAATTTTTTATAACATAGTAGCTATTGAACCTGTTCTACGCCCGGGTGGCGAGCATTTTTATTGGTATATGGTCCCCCATCCTGTTATGTGCTGCCCCTATTCTGCGCCCCCATCCTGTTATGTGCTGTCCCCATCCTGATATTTGTGCTGTCCCCATCCTGGTATTTGTGCAGCCCCCATCCTGGTATTTGTGGCTCCCCATTTTGGTATTTGTGCTACCCAATCCTGTTCCCCCATCCTGTTATGTGCTGCCCCATCTTATCCTGGTATGCATGATACCCCTCATCCCTATCCTAGTATGCATGGTACCCCCTCATCCCTATCCTGGTATGCATGGTACCCCTCATCCCTATCCTGGTATGAATGGCACCCCTCATCCCTATCCTGGTATGCATGGTACCCCCTCATCCCTATCCTGGTATGCATGGTACCCCTCATCCCTATCCTGGTATGAATGGCACCCCTCATCCCCAATCCTGGTATGCATGGCAGCCCTTATACCAATCCTGGTATGCATGGCACCCCTCATCCCAATCCTGGTATACATGGCACCCCATCCCTCATCTTGGTATGCATGGCTCCCTCATCCCCAATGCTGGTATGTATGGCCTCCTTAGCCTTATCCTGGCATGCATGGGCCCCTTACCCCCATCCTGGTATGCATGGCACTCCTCATCCCCAATCTTGGTATTCATGGCACACCATCCCTCATCCTGGTGTGCTTGGTACCCCTCATCCCTATCCTGGTATGCATGGTACCCCATCCCTCATCCCTATCTTGGTATGTATGGTACCCCCTCATCCCCATCCTGGTATGCATGGCCCCTCATTCGTATCCTGGTATGCATGGCCCCTCATCCCTATCCTGGTATGCATGGTACCCCTTCATCCCTATCCTGGTATGCATGGCCCCTCATTCGTATCCTGGTATGCATGGCCCCTCATCCCTATCCTGGTATGCATGGTACCCCTTCATCCCTATCCTTGTATGCATGGTATCCCCTCATCCCTATCCTGGTATGCGTGCCACCCCTCATCTTCAATCCTGGTGTACTTGGGACCCCTCATCCCCAATCCTGGTATGCATGGCCCCCCTCATCCCCTATCCTGGTATGTATGTTCCCCTCATCCTCAGTCCTGGTAAGCATGGCACCCCTCATCTCCAATCCTGGTATGCTTGGCACCCCTCATATCAATTCTGGTATGCATGGCTCCCTCATCCCCAATCCTTGTATGTATGGCCCCTCAGCCTTATGCTGGTATGCATGGTACCCCTCATCCCCATCCTGGAATGCATGGCATCCCATCCCTCATCCTGGTATGCATGATACCCCTCATTCCCAATCCTGGTATTCATGGCACCCCTCATCACCAATCCTGGTATGTATGGTATCCCTCATCCTCAATCCTGGTATGTATGGTACCCCTCATCCGTATCCTGGTATGTATGGTACCCCTCATCCCCAGTCCTGGTATGCATGGCAAATGTGTCTTCAGTAAAATGGCGCCGGATAGCGCGCTATGCGCATGCGCCGGTTCCGACCCCGCATTCCTGACCCAGTCTCTGGCCAGAACAGAGGCGCCGGGGCAACACACCTCCCGGTTAGGTAAGTATGAAAGTATGGCGCCCTAGATCGCGGTATGCGTTCAGTGCTTACGCTTACCGCGATCTCCGGCGCCATACACTCCTCTTACCTGTAATGGCTCCTTTTTAATTTGACTCCTCAAAAACAAAATATTAGCAAACATAATCTTGTGACATGTCAAATTAAAGCTTGTACCTTTCTAAACAGAACGGTGGGAGATCTCTTTATCTTATTTCTAACCCGAGATATGACATATCAAAAATTTATCATTATGCAAGCCCAAAATTCTAACTTTTTCAAAACTTTAGAAATCTATATAAAATTAACTACCTTATTTTGCAATTCACTAAATTAGCACTGAAAAAAAAACAAAGAAAAAAAAAATCCGAAGACATCAGGTAAAAAAAATATTCAGATTTGGATCACTTGACAGAAAATGACCCATATGGGGTATTTCTACATTCAGCTAAAATTGTGGGACAATTTTTTTTGTGCCATTTTTGCCCAGTGTGAAAGTGTAAAATCTGGGGCTAAAACAAAATTTTGGTGGTAAAAATTTAATTATTTTTCTTCACTGCCCAATGGTATGTGGAGTCGGTAAGCCAAACCTTCGACTCCTCAATTTCCATGACACCGACTCCACCTTCAACTCCACGACTCCGGCTCTGACACCCTCATACATGGCTCATGTTTAAGTGATAAATTTACGGTATAAATTTCCCTTCAGAGCTTTGCACTGTGCCTCAAAAGTAGTTTTGGACCACATATAGGGTATCTGCGTACTCAGGAGAAATTGCACAACACATTTTGGGGTCCATTCTCTCCTGCTATCCTTGTAAAAATGAAAAAACTTGCGGTTAAAGCAATATTTTTGTGAGAAAAATATATATATTTTTTTTAATTTTCACAGATCAGTGTTGAAAAATTCAGTGAAGTACCTGGGGGTTCAAGGTGCTCAACACACATCTAGATAAATTCCTTAAGGGGTCTAGTTAACAAAATGGGGTCTCTTGTGGTGGGTTTCCACTCTGTAGGCACATCAGGGGCTCTCCAAATGTGACATGATGTCCTCCAATGATTTCAGCACATTTTGCATTTCAAAAGTTAAATAGCACTCCTTCCGTTCTGAGCCCTGCTGTGCGCCCACACAGTAGTTTTCCCCCATCTATGTTGTACGCTTGGGAAATTTTACAGTGTTTGGGGTCCATTTTCTCCTGTTACCCTTGTGAAAATAAAAACATTTGGGTCTAAAGTAAATTTTTTGTGAAAATAGTTAAATGTTAATTTTTTCCTTCCACATTCCTTTAGTTCCTGTGAAACAACTGAAGGAAGGGTTAATATACTTGAATGTGGTTTTGAGCACCTTGAGGGGTGCAGTTTTTAGAATGGTGTCACTTTTAGGTATTTTCTGTCATGTAGACCTCTCAAAGTCACTTCAAATCTGATGTGGTCCCTAAAAATGAGAAATCGCTGGTCAACTTTTAACTTTTCTAACTTTCAAACAGAAAAAAAATATGTTTTAAAAATGATGCAGATGTAAAGTAGACATGTGGGAAATGTTATTTATTAAATGTTTTGTGACATATCGCTCTGATTTAAAGGCATAAAAATTACAATTTTAAAAATTGCAAAATTTTCGCCAGTTTTCAGATTTTTTTCTCTCAAATAAATACAAGTCATATCGAAGAAATTTTAACATTATTATAAAGCAGAATATGTCATGAAAAAAAGAATCTGAGAATCAGTGGGATCCGTTGAAGCGTTCCAAAGTTATTACCTCATAAAGTGACAATGGTCAGAATTGAAAAAAATGGCCTGGTTAGGAAGGTGTAAACAGGTTCTGGGTGAAGGGAATAAAAAATAATTTACAATATTTTTTTAAACCTTTTTACTTAATCTCTCTATGGGACTTTCGCAGCTCTGATCACCATAATAAAGATTCTAAAGCATAGCAATGCACAAGCATTGCAGTGATTTATAAACTGTCAGTGCTAGTTAGATCATGCACTGCTCTTGATCTAATTGGCTTGCTAGCACTCGTGACCCAGATGTCATCATGACAACGTCGAGTCACCATGGCAATGATCGGCCCCTGCCTTGTAAATGCCGCGATCGATATTGATCGCAGTGTGTAGGGGGTTAAACTGCCCTTCAGTGAGAGCTGGGTGTCAGCTGTCAGAATCGCTGAACACCCGGCGGTGTTCGTGCTCCCACAGAGTCTGTGCGTGACAAATCTGGAAGTACTTACCAACCTGGACTTATGGATACATCGAAGGTCGTGAAGGGGTTAAAGTAAAGTCTGTTAGATGGAAGCTGTGACATAAGTGCTCAGCGCAGAGCATGGGATAATTGTGAACTTAGCCTTAAAAGCAAAATGTTATCTACTGCAAAATGGTACCAAGAAAAGCTGCCACTCAACTCACAAAAAACAAGTTTTCACTCAGTTTCATCATCATGCAGTTGAAATATACAGATTTCACTCTGCAACACCAATTGCATTCTGATTTCTGGAGAACACCTGTGCAGTCCAACCGCAACTGAGAGGGTGTAATTTCCAAAATGGCTTCACTTGCAGCAGGTTTCTGCTGTTTTGGCAACCTCGAGGCTTCTCAAATGTTACATGGCAGTCTCAAAGCATTTTTGCCAAAATTCTGCATCAGAAGTCAAGTAGCCCTCCTTTTCTTCCGAGCCCTATGGTTATGGTGTGCCCAAACAGTAGTTTCCGGCCACACATCGGGTGCCGGCATATGCAGGAGAAATTGCACAACAAATTTTGGGCTCCAATTTCTATACTTGAAAGGTTAACAAACTTTTGAATGTGGTTTTTAATACCTTGAAGGGTGCCGTTATTAAAATGTGGTCTTGATTGTGGGGTTTCTGAAATATAGGCCCCTCAGTCACTTCAGAACCGAAGTGATCCATTCTAAAAAAAAAAAAAAAAAAAGATTTGTAAATGTTATTGAAAAAATGCTGCTGAACATTTAAACATGTTAAGAAAAGGGATTTCAGAAATGTTGCTGACGTAAAGTAGACATGTAGTAAATGTTAGTAACTATATTTCGCATTTTGCTTGCTGGCAGGTATGAGCCTGTAAGGAGAGTCAGCGAGAGGCTGAAAGGGAAGCCTAAACCCATCTACGTGTTTGAGGAGAAGTACCCCGACTACTATTTTACTGATGGTAAGGTGTATATTTGTGTGTGTTTTGTTGTACACGTTTGTACGTATGTTTTCCTATGAAGTGCTGCATCGGGGAGTAATGTTTAGGGCTCACTCACACTGGCGTAAAACACGACCTTGAGCTATCCAATATTTTATTGAATAGCACTCAACCCAATATTATACTAAGGGGCAGTACATAGCACCGACTATTTTCTCATGCCAATTCAGTATGAAAAAACAATTGCAGCCTGCACAGGTATGCAGCGATTGGGTTTATGAAAATGTTTTCAAATTCAATGACTGTTTTAATAAATTTAACCATCACATATGGATAATGCACAAAATGCGCATGAAATTACCTACAAGTGAGATAAACAAGGAAAATTTTTACTGTAGGCAAAAATGCAAACAATATTATAATTTAAATTTATTGAACATTCATTCTGCAACTTTATTGCAAATTAATTCTTATTCCTTTTCTTTTTCTCTTCAGTTCTCCTCTCCATGTTAATGTGGAGTGGTGGCAGGAGAACTTTAGTGGAATTAACTAAACATTCCGCAACTATGTTCTTGAATCCCAGATTGCAAAGATGTTCTTATTGACCCACTGTTTTGGCTCCAGTAATGAGTCCTATCCCGGCTGTGCCATTCTCACAAAAGCATTGGTACTTCACGCATCCTTCTTGCTGCTTAAGGAGCAATGAGAGAACTTTCAGATCACCACATATTGACCTTCCTTGATCCTTGTAATTAAAGCGGTTGTCCACTACTTTCACATTGATACCCTATCTTTAGGATAGGGCATGAATGTATGATCGGCTGGGGTCCTGAACGCGGCACCCCCGTCGATCAGCTGATATCGGTGCCTTTCGGAAGTCCTTACCTGCGGTGCTTGGCAGTCAAGTTGTAGTGGCTGGCGCTTGTTACTGCTCATCCACCTCCCATTCAATTGAATGTGCAGTACCCCCCGGCGGCCACTACAGATGGACAGCCAAGCACTGCAGGTAAGGACTTTCGGCTGGGACCGATAACAGCTGGTCGGTGAGGGTTCCCCGGCCGATCATACATGGATGCCCTTTCCTACGGGCATCAATGTGAAAGTAGTGGACAACTTCTTTAAGTTTCTTTAGAATAAAGTCAAAATTCTCATAGCATTTCTTCAAGTGCATAGAATGCTCTACAGGCACTAAAGCATACTTGCTGCCATTGTGCAGTAGCACAGCTTTCATACTTTTTCATGAATCAATAAAGAATCTCCACTTGCTCACATTGTACTCAATGTTACATTTTTCCATCAGCCTAGGAATATCACTGCAATACACTAGAGCACCGTCTTGAGTAAAGTATGGAAGGAATTCCTTTTCTCTGCTTCTGTACCAAGAATTAACAGTTAACAGGAATAGTGGGTTCTTTTCCTTTAGTCTAGAGCCTAAAAGTTGTGCAGAATATTTAGGAAGTCCTTGACTAAATCATTTTATTCAAAGTGTGAAGAAAAAGCTGTGGCTCATTGGGACTAGTATGAAACCTTCGTCAGAATCCTGCTCTTCATGTTCTGAATCAGGTGTATCTGCAAGTGTATCCAGAGATGAAAGGACAGGTATTCCTGGACCGTGAATCACAGGGCAAATCACTATGATTTCACTATGATTTCGCTACGAGTCAATGGGTGTGTGTGAAATATCGGACTGCACTCGGACTTAATCTGAGTGCAGTGTGATGTATGCGCACAGAGACAATGGAGAAGATTGAGAAATTAAGTTCTCCGTCTTCTCCACACCTGTGCTGAGATTCTCTCATGTGAGAGAATGGGATCACACTAACATGACACCCAGATCAAAATGACAGAGTGTGAGCCGAGTGTCCTTAGCATAATCAGCCCGATTCTCTCGCATGAGAGAACTTACAACAGTACAATAAACCTCATTTCAAGGCAGAAACATTACTGTGTCCAACAGTTATTACATATATCAAACTGAAATAGCTGTTGCAAAAACACCAATTTTTATAAAACATTAAGCTTAAGATTAATAGGGGTGCCCAAACTTTTTCATATAACTGTAAGAGGGATTTAGAGCCCCTTTAACATAATGTGGGTCACTTTTGGAGAAAAACTCCATAAAATGTTTTTAAAAAAGTATGTTGCTGCATCTGTAATGACTTGATAGATAATAATGTCATTATTTATCCCACACAATGAAAACAACAAAAAAGACAGTGTAAATTGAGTGTCTCCGTAATCATATTGAACCAAAATAATAGCATGAACATTATACTGCATGGTGAACACAATAAACATTAAGAACAATTGCACATTTATTCTTTGTTTTGTTCATCCTTGCTAACAAAATTGATTAAAAATGAGAAAATACCCCAAAATACTAGTAAAAAATACATACAGCACGCTGGCTCGGTGTTTAGTACTGCAGCCTTGCAGCGCTGGGGTCCTGGGTTCAGATCCCACCAAGGAGTTTGTATGTTCTCCCCGTGTTTGCGTGGGTTTCCTCCAGGTTCTCCAGTTTCCTCCTATGCTCTAAAGACATACTGATAGGGAATGTAGATTGTGAACCCTGATGGGCACAGTGATGATAATGTATGTAAAACACTGTGGAATATGTTAGCGCTATATAAAAATAAAGATTATTATTATCCTATTCGGCAAATACACTGTGTTCCAAATTATTGTGCAAATAATATTTTCTCAGATTTTCCCAAATTACCTATATGAATTGCAGTCATTGTAATTTTCCAGTCAAATAACTATTAGGGTATGTGCACACGATGCAGAAATGCTCAGGATTTTTTCCTGAGCGTTTCTGCATCTCTCTGGCAGGAAAAAACGCATGCGGATTGTACATGCGGTTTCCTGCCAGGGACATGCGGAAATGAAGCGTTCTTCACATGCATTTCCGCATGCGGGTTGACAAGCGCTTCCCAAGCGATTTTAGCATCACTTGGAAAGTGCTTGTCAACTTCACACTATATAAATCCATGCAACCGGCATGGATTTATATAGTGTGTGAATGTCAAAAAATAAAAAATAAATCTATACTTTACCCTCTGATGGCCCCCGGTGTCCTGCTTCATCGGTCCCGGCTGCCGGCAGTGAAGACTTTAGGACCTTCCGACGTCAGCGTCACGTGACCCGTCACATGACTCTGACGTCAGCGAAGGTCCTTCATTCAACCGCGAAGTGCCCGGGAAGCCAGCAGGACGCAGCGCGGGCCGTCAGAAGGTGAGAATATATATATTTTTTATTTTATTCTTTTTTTTTTAATGGTACCTGGGTCTGGATGAGAGTCCTCTTATCCACACCCGGGTACCATCCGCACATTAGACCGCATGAAAAGCGCATCAACATATACAGTGATGCGGATTCCATGCGGTCTAATGCAAGTCAATGGCGGCAAAAGAGCAGCGTTTCCGCAAAATTAATTGACATGCTGCGGATTTTTGACCGCAGCGTTTACGCTGCGGAAAAATCCGCATCATGGGCACAGCACATGCGGATTTCCATTGGGGAACATTGCTGCCCTTCTACCATGCGTTTTTCATGCGTTTCCGCGGCGTTTACGCAACTGCAAAAACGCCGCGGAAACGCATGAAAAACGCATCGTGTGAACTCAGCCTTAGAGTACAATTGAAAGGTTTTTGTACAAACTGCCTATGATAACAGTATAGTTTTAAAAAATAAAAAACTGAACTGCACTCAAAATGCATGTTCCAAATTATTATGCACAGCAGAGTTTTCAACCTTTTCATTTTAATAAAGAACAAAAAAATGGTCATTTTTGAAATTATAAGCATTAGCAGGTTATTACAAACTGAAATAAAACAGTTTTCAACTCAAAACTTTATTCTAGGTGATGTTACATTTGCTCATAGGACCCCTTGTTCGCAAGGAGCTTCTGAACTCTCTCGTCCATTGAATTTGTCAGGTTTTGGATGGTTTCTGCTTCCAATTGTTTTGCATGAGGACAGAATACCCTCCCAGAGCTGTTACTTAGATGTGAACTGCCTCCCGCCATCATAGACACTCCTTTTGATGATGCTCCAGAGGTTCTCAATGGGGTTGAGGTCTGGGGAGCATGGGTGCCACACGATAAGTTTGTCCCCTTTTATGCCCATAGCAGCCAGAGATGCAGATGTGTTATGTGCAGCATGAGACGGGGCATTATCATGCATGAAAATGATGTTCCTGCGGAATACACGGTTCTTCTTGAACCATGGAAGGAAGTGCTGTTTGAGAAACTCAACATACATTATGGAGTTTATCTTTACCCCTTCAGGGATCCTAAAAGGGGCCGACAATCTCTCTCCCCATGATTCCAGCCCAAAACATTACTCCACCTCCTCCTTGTTAGCGCCGTAGCCGTGTTTGCATGGGGTGTCCATCAACCAGCCATCCTCCACTCCATCCATCTGGACCATCGAGATCATTTCATGCATGATAATGCCCCGTCTCATGCTGCACATAACACATCTGCATCTCTGGCTGCTATAAGCTTTGAGTGCAGTTTGAGTTTTTTATTTTTTTAAAACTATACTGTTATCATAGGCAGTTTGTACAAAAACCTTTCAATTGTACTCTAATAGTTATTTGACTGGAAAATTACAATGACTGCAATTCATATAGGTAATTTGGGAAAATCTGAGAAAATATTATTTGCATAATAATTTGGAACACAGTGTATTAAGCCGGTGACCAAATAAAGATAACAAAAAAATGACATTGTCCAGTAGAATAGATATAACATGTCTGCTATACTGAACAATACACAATGGTGTCAATTAAATCTACAGTTCATTATGCTAAAAAATCCCTTAAGCTATGTTCACGCATTTTTGCAGCGTTTTTTATGCTTTTTTAGTGCAAATTTTCAGCTTTTTTTTACAGTACCAGCAAAGTCTATGAGATTTCAGAAATCCCATGCACACACCTTGTTTTTTTTCCTGACTGTTTTGTCAAAGAAATGCGTTTTTGCAAAATGTAGCATGTCACTTCTTTCAGCGTTTTTGCCGCGTTATTTACTTAGTTGAAAGAAATGGGTAGAGCAAAAAACGCAAGTATCAGGTTTTGCTTCGTTTTTTGGTGCCAAAACCTCATGACTTTGAGTCAATTATTTTTTTATGCACTAAACTTTATCAGCATGCAGAAGAGACAAATGTACACTGACAAAAACGCCACAGAAAATGCTGTCAAAAACTCAGCAAAACCTGCTTTTTTTTACTTGCTTCTTTACTGCCAATAGAGCAGGTTTTTCCTGCAGAAAGAAACACATCAAAACGCATCTAGTGAACATAGCCTTGCACAGCTCTGTAGACTAAAATATATATAAGATATGACTCTCAGAATATGAAGGCACAGAAAATATTTTTTTTATCTAATTGTATGTTTCTCTATGTTAGCATTGGGGACACAGGATCATGATTGTACCTCCTTCCACTAGGAGGCTTGACCACAGGTGAAAAAATTAAGTGCGATATCTGCCTGGTGGCGTATACCCTATCTTAGGCATCATTCCCACGTTGGTATCTCCAGTACGTGTGGTGCCAGTTTTCACACGTACTGGAGGTACTTACACATCTAGAACCATTCAAATGAATGGGTCTTTGCACATGTCAGTGTGTTTTCACGGACCATGTGTCCGTGGGCAAAACACACTGACATGTCCGTTTTTTACATGCAGCACGGGCCGCAAAATGTCCCACACCTGTGCACATTGATGACACACTGATGACATCCTTGTGTCATCAGTGTGACACTTACCCGCGCCTAGGAATCAGTGGTACAGTTCCCGCTGTTCCCAAGCGCTGGGTGTTGAAGGCACGTCTCATCATAGTCCCCTGGTTGGGGAGCGATCAGCGCTAGCAACAGACAATGTTGAGAGTAATATTTTGCTCCCGCTGACTCCAAGTGTAAAAATAAGAATAAAATAAAAAAATCCTTATACTCACCTGTCTGAAGATTAAATAAGTGTGCCACCCTGTAATCCATCTGACTGACATTTCTTCATCAGTGTGATCGGCGCCGTGAGGCGGCCGCACACGCTAAGGAGCTGAGTAGAATGATTCGCTACAGCGAGCGGGCCCCTGAACTGCACTGAGCTCACTGAGCTGTGTCCTGTCACTCAATGATCTGCATGTATGGCTTCATGTGTAATTGTGAGCAGCGACTGTTTAAGTAGGCACAGAAGCGAGATTGTTGCACTGACTATGGCGTCATCGCTGCTCACCATCTTTGTGGAGTCCTCAAAGTCTTGGAGAACTGCACATCTGTCAGACATCCATGCCTACTCTTCAGTTATTATGTGTGGAGGCTAACCAGAATAACGATGGGAGTGTTGGAGCTGGTACTCAACCACTAGTCTCTGCTGCTCACAAAGCCTTGCCAGCAAGTGCAGTACGGAGTTCCAGCAAGTGGGCACATTGCAAACCAGTCAATGAGCTGGCACTTCCATGCACTGCTGCAGAACTGCCAGAGAGGTGGCAGCTATATATGACTTGCATAAACGGGCGCTGACGCGGTTTACCTTGACCAGAAGCTCTGGCAAATCTGGGTATGTTTTCAGAAACCGCTGAACTACCACGTTGAGCATGTGTGCCAAGCATGGTACATGTGTGAGCTTGCCAAGCTTCACACCTGCCACCAAGTTGTGCACATTATCACATACGACCGTGCCTGTTTGACGGTTCAGCTTCAAAAAACCACAGATTTGTCTGGTCTGTTATTCCTTTAAGTAACTCTGCCGCAGTGTGCGGTTTGTTTCCTAGACAAACTAGCTTCAGCAGAGGCTGTTGCTGCTTTGCAGAGGCAGTGCTACAGAGCTTCCTGCTGATATGTGGATGATGTGCTCTGAGATAGCACATCAGAGGTGGAGGATGAGAAGGAGTAGGAGGGGATGCAGGAACTGGTGTAGAAGGTGGAGGAAACCCTGAGAGAAGTAGGGCCAGCAATCCTCGGGATTGGGAGCACATGCGCCGTGCCAAGGTGTGACTTGGCCCCAGCCTTCACAATGTTCACCCAGTAGGCTGTTACGAAAATATAGCATCCCTGGCCACAAGCGCATGTCCACATGTCGGTCATTAAGTGGACAATGTTAGTAAGTACGTTGGTAAGGGCGCAGTTGATGTTCCTGTACACATGCTGATGCAAGGCGGGGACGCCAAATTGAAAGAAAAATTGGCGGCTGGGAACCAAGGAACGACCACCGCCATAAATTGGCGTAAATCCTCCGTGTCTGCCAGCCGAAATGGCAACACTAGAAACTTTCATTTTCGTTCCAAGCACTGAGGTAGGGACAGCTAAACGCTAGGCTGGGAGAAAGATTTGGAAGTGCCTGTTTATTATAAGTCACAAAGTGCAAAGATAGGTCAGTGTTTTGGACAGGGGATTGGGAATCGCCTAGCATAAGGGAAGAGGCAGAGGTGTCACCCAGGTGTCGGCCCACCGAGTCAGGTGCTTAGATGACATGTGCCTGATCATGCTGGTGGTGGTTACATTTTTAGTGGTCAGGCCCCTGCTGATCTTTGCATGTCATAGGTTGCAAATGGCCATTTTGTTTGTCTTAGAACTCTTTAAAAAGAGTCCCAGACTGGGGAACACCTAAGTCTTTGACGGAGAAATTCAGAAGTGTCGGTGTTCTGCGGAACAGTTGCCCGCCTTCTCCCTCTGGTCACCCCACTGCCTCTTCCTGTCTGTTTCAATGTTGCCAATCTCTCTCCCTCAGCGTTGCTGGCCTCGCTGTGCATGCCAGCTTCCTAGGTAAGGATGATGACTTTGTCATCCACCACCTCGACTTCCAGCATTGCACCTTGGTTCTCTTAATATCGTGACTTAACAACAAGACTTAACAGCTACTGTGTCTCATCATCATCTTCCTACTTATCCCAAATCCAGGGTCATTTTTTGTGGCCATGACTGCTGTAAGGTAAGTGCATCACTAAACAGCATGTCCCTCTTGGAACATGCAGGTTGAGAGGCCACAATCAAGAAATCATGTTGTAAAGAGCTTCTCAGTGTGTCTGTGCAATGGTGTCAGTGTGCCGGGCACCGCCTGTCCTTTTATAATGCCTAATGGTGTTAGATGGCTAGCCAATCACAGTAATGCCACAACCAAGATCGCTACAGCATTACAGTGACTCACAGGCAATCCCCGCATGCTTATTGGCTGTGCAACAGGCGGAGGTAACGGTCCTGCTGCTGGGTTGTTGCCCTCCTATGGCTCCCTCCACATCTCCTGGTATCTGCTCCATGCTCTGGACACTGTGCTGACACACACAGCTACCCTTCTTGCCACAGCTCACACTGATGTGCCATCCTGGATGAACTTCACTACCTGAGCAACTTCTGTGGGTTGTACTGTAGACACCACCTAATGCTACTGTACATCTAGGGGTGAGAAAAATGAAAAAAGTGACCAAAACAACAGCCAAAAAGGATGAGAACAGAGAAATGGTCTGTGGTCACCACCTGCAGAACCACTCCTTTATAGGGGGTATCTTGCTAATTGCTTATCATTTCCACCAGTTGTCTGCTCCACTTGCACAACAGCAGGAAAAATTGATTCACAATCGGTGTGGCTTCATAACTGGACAGGTAGATTTCACAGAAGTGTTATTGACTTGGAGTTACATTGTGTTGTTTAAGTGTTCCCTTTATTTTTTTGAGCAGTGTATATAGGAGGCTATGTGGGGGCTCATACTGTATATAGGAGGCTATGTGGGGGCTCATACTGTATATAGGAGGCTATGCAGGGCTCATGCTGTATATAGGGGACTATGTAGGGATCATACTAAATATAGAGGGTTGTGTGGGTGCTTATGTGGTATATAGAGGGGCTATGTAGATGCTTATACTTTATATAGTGGGGCTATGTGGGGGTTCATATTGTTTATGAGGCTGTGTGGGGCTCATACTGAATAAAGTGGGTTATGTTTGTGCTTGTACTGTATATAAAGGGGCTATGTGAGTGCTCATACTGTATACAGAGGGGCTATATGGGGGCTCATACTGTATTCAAGAGGCCGTGTGGAGGCTCATGTGGGATGTAGGGGGTTTTCCGCATACTTAATTCTGCTCAATATTAAGGGAGAATATTAATATAATTATAATTAATATGTTAATATTAATATTGAGCATAATTAATTCCAGCCTATTGGTTTGGCCATCAAGATCAGTCACAGTCTCTCATGTGGACCCTCAGGAAAATTAAATGCCCACCCCTGATATATGCCATCACATCTTATCCTGTATATGCCGTCTGATGTCGGTAGCCACAGTATATGATATACCAGTGACATATTGTTCCATATACTGGACGTGCACAGACATCCTGTTATATAGAGGATAAAATGTGGCTGGTGTAATATATGATGTCTGTAATCATAGGATAATATGTGACTATTGTATATTATACCGTGTGATGGCTGTAGCCACATTATGACATATACCAGTCACATATTATTCTCCTGTATGTAATATATTATGTGTAGCTAAATGGAGAATGAGCCTGCACCACCTTCTAAGCGCATAATGACCGCACCTGAATCTTAACGGCAAATTCACATCGCATAAACCTGCGGTGCCAGCTTTAAAATGCAGAAACAATAGTCCAATAGAGAGAAGATGATGAAAAGCTACACTCACCGTTTATGTAAAAATAAGAGTCCTTTATTTCATATTCAAATAAAATGAATGGAAAGCAGGGAGTGCGGGGAGGAGGTGGAGGACAGCTGTGTCACATGGACCCGCAGAAGCGCTAGTCAGAGCGTGAAACAGCTGTCCTCCACCTCTTCCCCGCACTCCCTGCTTTCCATTCATTTTATCGGAATATGAAATAAAGGACTCTTATTTTTACATAAACGGCGAGTGCAGCTTTTCATCATCTTCTCTCTATTGGAATATATTATGTGTACTGACATCAGGTTGCATATACTAAATAAGATGTGGCTGGTATAATATCTGATGTTCTGTACTCTTAGTATAATATATACCATCAGATACTATACTCTATCACATCTGATATTTGTATATCATCATATTAGTACACCATCATATTATATCATATACCAGTCACATATTATCCTGTGCACTGTATGTGGTATATTGTGGCTGGTGCATGATATACGGACTACAGAGGTTATATTCAGGATAAAATGCAGCTGGTAGAATATCTCATATTCTATGCCTTTATATACAATCACATATTATCCTGTATGTGACATGGGGTGTCAGTATATCATACACCAGACACATATTCTCCTGTATACTGGATGAGCATCAGATGTTACATACAGCATAAGGGTTCATGCAGACGTCTGTGGATATCAGTCCGATCACGGACCACAATGCACGGACTGGCCACGGGTCTACCAACCAGAACAGAAATATATGAAGCTGGAACTTTGACCAGTCCGTGCATTGTGGTTCGTGATCCACATTTGTCTGCATGAGCCCTAATATGTGATATTTCACTCTATGACCATTTTTCATGTTCTAGAGTTCAGGCGTGCATTGATATCTTGTCCAAGTGAGTAAGTTTGAAAAAAACACAAAAAGCTATTCAGAGTTACCGCTTTGCAGAATCATGGATTACAATGGTCAGGTGTAACACTACTATACTTATGACCACCTTTAGGGCTCATGCACACAACTGTTTAAATGAAACGAGCGCTGTCTGTGGTTTTGAAGGCTAGCACTCATTCCCATGTTGGCAGCACGCATGATTTGCCACAGAAAATCGGATGGCGGTTGACCATTCTAGTCTATGCGTCTGTGAAAAAAATGGGACCGGACTCAGATTATCCAGACTAACATACTGGTGAAGGTGTAGAAACTTTAGTTTTCTCTCCACCTCTGAGAAAATCAGATCCCACTCTGATTAGCAAAATTGGAGCATTTTTCTCCCCAGCCTCACACTGAGTACATGCTGATGTTTAACAGCTAAGATAACTAGTTATATTGATCCTTTATCACTGACCTCTGTTCACCTACATGATTGCACTGGTACAGACAGCAACATTTATCTGTAATTGCATAGTTGAATCCCAATAACCTTGTTACCTCTAATTTATGAAGAAGTCATGTAAATATGATACCGATGGGCTGCGACTCATGGGCCACTGTTGTGTGCTGGTTGTGTTGTATGCTTTACATTGTGAAAATCGATAGCACAATTTTACCAGAGATGCCTACATATTTACATAGAACTGTAATTCAAGTGACACACAATAGAAGTTCAACCGAACAAAATGTGGGATGAAGTAGATGTCTATGATGTCTATAATACATGAGTAATATTATGTGGCATACAGTGTGCAAAGTACAAAGCTGTCTTACCTATAAGCAGGTTACATTGTCGGTGATGAACACACTACTCCATAGCTGAGCCGTGCAGACAGATACAGTGATAACCGAGGTACGGGAGTACCCCGGTATGGAGGAAGGACCTGCTGAAGAATATACTAAACAATCCTCTCACTGAGAAGAGACAAACATAAGTGACATGAGCACCAATGGGAAATCTGGAACTGTGTGCTTCACTTGTGGTACCTATAAGGCTATGTTCACACATGGCATTTTTTCAGAGTTTTTTTATGCTGTATTTTACAGTACCAGCAAAGTCTGTAAGATTCCAGAAATCTCGTGCACACACCTTGTTTTTTGTTTGATCAGTATATTGTGCTTTGCATGTTTTTTTTTTTGAGAACAGAGCATGTCACTACTTTCAGCGTTTTTTCAGCATTTTTCATCCATTGGAACTAATGGGTGCTGAAAAAACACCTAGTGTGAACATAGCTATCAGGTTTTTCTGCGTTTTTAGTGAAAAAAGCAAGTAGAGCAGTATGTGAAACTCATTTATTTTTGTGGTTTTACCATCTTGTCTTGGTCACCTGAGATGGCAGTTTGGATTGTACAGTTTAATTAAATTAGTGATGCGTAAACATTGGCTCAGCTAGGTGTAAGATTGAACTATTCCTGTGGCCCATGTAAATTTTCACAGTATACGTGTGAAATTGAATAATGCCTGAGCAATTCATTGACAGATCATAATGTGAAAATAAATAGTATCATACAAACTCAATGCACTGCCAGTGTTTTAGTTAAACTATTCTTAAACAATTCACCTCCCCCACTTTTACATTTGAAATTATGGTTAACCCCTTAAGGACCAAGCCACTTTGTAGGTTAATGACCAGGCCTTATTTTTTTAAATCTGACCACTGTCACTTTATGAGTTAATGACTCTAGAACTCTTCAACGGATCCCCCTGATTCTGAGATTGTTTTTTCGTGACATATTGTACTTCATGATAGTTGTAAAATTTATTAGATATGACTTGCGTTCATTTGTGAAAAAATGGAAATTTTCAAATTTAGAATTGTTATACCGTTAAATCAGAGCGATATGTCACACAAAATAGTTAATAAATAACATTTCCCACATGTCTACTTTACATCAGCACAATTTTGGAACCAAAATTTTTTTCGTTATAAAGTTATAAGGGTTAAAAGTTGACCAGCGATTTCTCATTTTTCCAACAAAATTTATAAAACCAATTTTTAGGGACCACATCACATTTGAAGTGACTTTGAGGGGCGTTTATGACAGAAAATACCCAAAAGTGACACCATTCTAAAAACTGCACCCCTCATGGAGCTCAAAACCACAATCAAGAAGTTTATTAACCCTTCAGGTGCTTCACAGGAACTAAAGCAATGAGGAAGAAAAAAATTAACACTTAACTTTTTCTCACAAAAAATTGAATTTAGACCCAATTTTTTTTATTTTCACAAGGGTAACAGATAAAAATGGACCCCAAAATGTATTGTGTCATTTCTCCTGAGCACACTGATACCCCATATGTGAGGGAAAACCTCTGTTTGGGCACACGGCAGGGCTTGGAGGGGACGAAGTGCCATTTGACTTTTTGACTTTTTGAATTCAAAATTTGCTGGAATAATTAGTCGACACCATGTCGCATTTGGAGAGGTCCTGATGTGCCAAAACCGTGGAAAACCCCCACATGTGACCCCATTTTGGAAACTAGACCCCTCAATAAACTTATCTAGATGTGTGGTGAGCACTTTGAACTCCCAGGTGCTTCACAGAAGTTTGTAACGTAAAGCCGTGAAAATAAAAAATCTAATTTTTTCCATCAACAAAAATGTTTAGCCCCAAATTTTTTATTTTCACAAGGGTAACAGAAGAAAATGGACCTCTCATTTTGTTGTGCAATTTCTTCTGAGTTTGCCAATACCCTACATGTAATTAGGTCCAATATTTTTATTTTCACAAGCATACCAGGAGAAAATTGACTGAAAAAGTTGTGCAATTTCTCCCGAGTACGCTGATACCCCATATGTGGGGGAAAATCACTGTTTGGGCACACCACAAGGCTCGGAATGGAAGGAGCACCGTTTGACTTTTTGATCGCAAAATTGGCTGGAATTGAGAGCAGACCCCATGTCACATTTTGGAGAGCCCCTAATGCGCCTAAACAGTGGAAACCCCCCCACAAGTGACCCCATTTTGGAGACTACACCGCTCAAGGAACTTATCTAAATGTGTGGTGAGCACTTTGAACCCCCAGGTGCTTCACAGAACTTTATGACATAGAGCCATGAAAATGAAAAGATCATTTTTTTTCCACCAACAAAAATGTTTAGCCCCAAATTTTTTATTTTCACAAGGGTAGCAGAAGAAAATGGACCTCTCATTTTGTTGTGCAATTTCTTCTGAGTTTGCCAATACCCTACATGTAATTAGGAACTAATTTTGAGGCATAGTGCAAAGGTCAGAATGGAAGGAGCATTATATTGTAGTGCAGATTTTACTGTTATGGTTTGCAGGTGCCATCACCCACTGGGAGATTCCTTGAGGTGCCATAACAGCAGAATTACCCGTAAGTGACCCCATTTTACAAACTATGATCATATTGACACCACAGATGTCACAGAATTTTATACCATTGGGCAGTGATCAAAAAATAATTACATTTTTATCGCAAAAGTTTTGCTTTAGCCCCAGATTTTACATTTTAATGGATAAAACTGGCACCAAAGTGTGTACCACAATTTCTTCTGAACTTGGCAATACCCCCCCATATGTGGCTGTACAGTACTGCTTATCCACATGTCCACACTCGGGAGGGACGGAACGCTATCTGCCTGCTGGAGTGTAGATTTTCCTAGAATAGTTTGCGGACTCAATATACAGAGCCCCTAAATGCTAGAAGAGCAGAATCCCCCCCTCAGGTGACCCTATTTTGGAAATTATACCCCTGCCAAACATGTGGATGCTAACTGTGGTTTAGGCACACACTGGAGCTCAGAAGTGTGGGGGGGGGGGGGGATTAGAATTTCAGAGTGCAGAATTTGCTGAATTTCTTTTGGGGGCAATTTCACTTTTCCAGATCCTTTGTGCTACCAGTGACGTGGAAGTCCCCTGTGTTTCCATTTATAGATGGATTTTTTGTGGATTGAGTTGAAGCTTTTATTGGGAACATTTTACATAACATTTGGGATCACATTTATCCTGCGCTCTATGCTGGGCAATTGCTTTGGGGCTTCCATCCTAATCTCTGAGTGACGTGATTCAAATAACACCCCTGCAGGGATCCATTCACTCTAACGAGGTAGCAGAGTTACTCTGGACTCTGTCTGGCCTCTGTTCAGCGTTGTCCTTCTTTTCAGAGGTGCCCAAAACTGTGGCCGACCGCGTTTTCATGCACGCATAAAGACAGACGCCGCCGGATCACAGGTCAGACGGAGTACACAGTGCCTCCATCTGCCTCATTATAGGGAATCTTCCTTGGGGACAGTCGTGTGAAGGCTTGTTTTTTGCGGAATGAGTTGATGTTTTTATTTGTACCATTTTCGGGCACATGACATTTTTTGATCGCTTCCTATTCCAAATTTTAAGGAGGGAGAATGAACAAAAACCGGCAATTCAGGAATTGTTTTTTTTTTATGCTGTTCTGCGTGTGGTAAAATTGATCAGGCAGCTTCATTTTTCAGGTTGGTGCGATTACATGGGTACCACATTTATAGCTTTTTTTATGTTTTGGCGCTTTTACACAATAAAACCTTTTATAAAATTTTTTTTTTTTTTTGCATCGCTTTATTCTGAGAGCTATAACTTTTTCATTTTTCAGATGATGGAGCTGTATGGCAGCTTGTTATTTGCGGGACAAGATGACATTTTCACCAGTACCAACATTGTATTATATTCGTTTTTTTATCTCGTTTTATTCCACTTTTTTTCCAATGGTATGATGATAAAGCATTGTTTGCCTCTTTGTTTTTTTTGTTTTTTTTTTACGGCGTTCACTGAAGGGGTTAACTAGTGTGACACTTTTATAGGTTGGGTCGTTCTGGAAGTGGCGATACCAAATATTTGTATTTCATTTATTTATTTATTTTTTACTTAAAAATGTGTATTTATTAGTGTAATATTTTTATTATTATTATTTTGTAATATTTTTTTTACTTTTTTACTTTGTATCTTGATGGGACTTTCACTTTTTTTCCTTTGATCACAGGTACAATGTATTGCAGTGCACTAGATTGTAATGCATTATACCTATAGTGAAAGCTACTGAGACCATACTGTGGGCATGGTCTCAGCAGCTTTCTGTAGCAAAATCCTGAACAAACCTTCCTGACAAGAGATCAGGCTTTGCTGCAGAAAAAAAAACGCACTGTGTGAGCATAGCCTAATGTTGATGTCTTCTTATATGGTAGGAGGGCCTGACAGCAACTTCTAACTTTGCAAACCCCCCTCTCTCCCCCCAAAAGCTACACCAACCACGGGTTATCCCTCCAATAGCTATGAGGACCCTCATTGAATTCTAATCCAATCAGCCAAGCTAGAAACAGAGATTTCACTTTTTTTGGCCTTTTTTTTGTACAAAAATGTCAAAGTGTTATTGCTTAATAAACTAGATATATTGGGTCAGCCTTATATTGGGAACACAGGTATTCTTGTTGTACCATCAGCTGTAATATCTCCTTACAGAAAATGTAGTAACAGTTTTTGGCCTGAACCTCTATGTGTGGTGAAGGGATGTTACCCACTTGGGAGCGTCGAAGGCAAACAGGAAGCGTTTTCATTTAAATGTCCATAGCGGTTTATTTACTTCATAAACCGGTCAAAAGCAAAATGCAAACAAAAAGCCTTTAGTGTAGGCAAAAACAAAGAAAACAGTACTTTAAGAAAAGTCTCTAGTAAACCGGTCCTGTGGTCACACAGGCTGGATAGCATCCAGTACACAGCTCAGTCGGGAAACAACCACACACAGGAGGCCTTCTCCCTCCAGATACACAGACAATGTGCCAAACAACAGCCTCCATTATATAGGCTGTTGACCACACCTAGAGGTGAGGTATGTCGGTAGCTAGACCCGTCCAACTCTCATAGCTACCAATAACCCGGTCCCAGGTGCACCAAATAATCTTCTTAGTGCTTACGTGCACTAGAGAAACACTCCGGGCTGCATCACGTAGGGCAGCCATCTCTATGACACATACCTCCCATCGACTATGCGACCATTAGCCACCTTTCAGTGGATAGTAAATTTTGTCCAGTGTAACAACATCATGAAAAGTGACAAAATGTGCCATCCACACACACGGGAGGGCATCCCAATAAAAGAATGCTTCACATGTGAATCATCCTTTTTGGTATATGCCATAAAATATCTATGTGGACTGATTTATAAATGATAACAGATTTATTAAGTACCTAACACATAAGGGACTGCATATCCTGCAAAAGTTGCAAAAAAAAAGAATAGATGCAATTTTCATATAGTCCGTCGCCAGCACGTTTTCCCATACTGTGCTGCCTATAGACTCCCGGTAAAAAGGTCTTTCAGCTCTATGCCATTTCCATCAAGCTAATTACACCATTGCTCAATTTAGATTTCAGGTATTGGAACACATTCACAACACAACGCTTAGACGAGTTGGTAATTATCAACAGGATTTAAAGCGAAAGGAAGCATTATAGATCCATCGGTTACAAACTCTTCACCCTAAGGGTCTTATGGGGAGTATCACATTTCCAGTTTTATACACTAATTTTTTCCCATCGCTTATAAATTGATTACTATATGGGTTTACTCACATCCCTCTTTCTACAGAATGGCTAGGACACAGATCATCCATATTATTGGTATATTCCTTTCCTTATAACAGTTTCTATTCCTCATTATCTTTTTTCCTTATTTCCCCTTTCTTTACAATATGGGCCTTTTTATCTTTCAACTTATAATCTTTCTCCTCTATCCTCTCTTTTTTTATTTCTCTGTTTAATGCATCCATATATTCCTCTCCCTTCCTCTTCTACCTCTAAAAGTCATATTCTCGATACGAACACCAATCTGTGACATACTCCTTATGCATGCACCACCCAAATACTTGGCAGAGGAATACTATCTATATGTAAGACACCTTAGGACTCCCATACACCCTGTACCCATGTGTATTTTACAAATAATCTCAGTATACATAATGCACATGTGCAGTTACTACCTCTCGTCATCCAAAACACGTCCCTTTATATCCGCCCAATATCACACGCTGATGTTAATCACATCCAATACAGGTGTATACAAATAGACCACAGAGGACATAGTAGAACTCCATAAATAGTAACTATGGCCACCTTTATCCAGCATTAACTTCACAATTTCTTGCCTGTGTTCTACTGTAAAAAGAAAGCCATTTTTGAAAGCAAACCATAAGAAATCCCATTTACAGTTTGCAAAAAGTCATGTAGGTGCCACAGCTAGCATATGTAAGAAGGTGCTCTGGGCAGATGAGATCAAAGTAGAAAATGTTGGGCTAAATTCAAATCACTGCGAGGTGGAAAACTAACACTACACATCACCCTGTAAACACCATCCCCACTATCAAACATGATGGTGGCAGCATTATGATGTGGAGTGGAAAGAGGCTTTTTTCAGCAGGGAGAGAAGATGGATGGAGTTAAATACAGAACAATCTTGGAGGAAAACCTGTTTCAAGGTGAAAAACACTTGATACTGAGGCGTAGGTTCACTTTCCAGCAGGACAACGATCCTAAACATACTGCCAGACTTACAATGGTATGGTTTAGATCTAAGCATATTCTTGTGTGTGAATGGCCCAGTCAAAGTCCAGACCTACATCCCATTGAGAATCTAAGGCAAGATGTGAAAATTTCTGTTCACAAACACTCTCCATCCAATCTCACTGAGCTAGAGCTAGTAAGGAAGGAAAGAGGGGGAAGAGCTCACCACTCTGTGTAGTCACTATATCCCGGTTGTAGACTGTGTGGAGGGTGCCTGATACTGCTAGTAGAGCACAGCCAATGGCAGGAGAATTGAAAGAGTGCGGCACTTCCAACTAACGATTTAGTAAAATGGAAATTTTATTGAAATAACATTAAAACTTTGGAATCCAAATCACATGTTAAATTCCTGATGCGTTTCCAGACTACGGCCACTGTGCACCAGAAACGCATCGGACTTTTAACATGTGATTTGGGTTGCAAAGTTTTTCAATAAAGTTCCCATTTTAGTAAATCGCTGGATGGAAGTGCCGCACTCCTTTTTGTTCTCCTTCCATGAGCTAGAGCTAGTTTGCAAAGAATGGGCAAACATAGTCTCTAAATGTTCAATGCTGGTAGAGAACTACCCCAAACGACTTGTAACAGTAATTGCATCCTACAAAGTATTGACTCAGGGGGGCTGAATACAAATGTCATTTCTGGGGCAGCTGCGAGCTGCTATTTTTAACCTAGGAAGGCAAACATGTTCAGCCACTATCCCCATGATTAGCAACCAGCAGCACTTTGGATGCAGCATATTTTTGCTGCATCCAAAAAGCTGTGTTATTATGCTGCATATTGTTTTGTCAATACATGCGGATCCACCGCATGTAATGACATTTCAATCAGTCATAATCTGCAGTGGAGAGTAACGTCTCCGCTACAGAAATTGATCTGCTGTGAGTGAGTTTGGGTATGTGCCCATGATCAGGAAATGCTGCAAGTTTGAAGATGCAGCATCAGTTCTGCAGCGGCCAGATGTTACAACATAGTGGATGGAATTTCTGTAAATTCCATGTCCACTATGCATGCATCTGAGGCTGCGGAGCACCCGTGGAAACTGACGTGCTCGTGTCTCTCAGGACCACAGCATGTAAAATTTACTTGCCGAGTCGCTAATCTCTGCAACAGAAATTTAGCAACTTTAATGTATTGAATGCTGTAAATCTGCATCCGTGAACACATGCAGATTTATCTGTGTTCACTAGAACGCAGCATTTTGGACACAAAAAAATATGCTGCGTCCAAAGCGCTGCCATGTCTGGATCGTGGGCACATAGCCTAAAATTAAAAGAAATGACTTGTGCTCCCACATTTTCATAGCCAGTAGAGGGAAAGCCGACTGCTGGGAGCTGATATTAGTAGCCGGGAAAGGGGCCATTAGCCAAAAATGTTCCCTGGCTATTAATAACAGCCCACAGCTATTTGCTTAGCCTTTCAGCAGCAGAAGGGAAGAAAGGGAGACACAGATCCATTACTAGTGGGTAGGCGGAGCCCCACAGGATAGTTCCCCTCAGATTAGAAAAAGTGACGACCGGCCCCTCCAGCTTAGGCTCCTCCTACTCCCATGTTCTTCAGTCTAAACTTTGAGGTCGCAGAGGATAGTCGCTGCCTTTGCAGCTCCTCAGAAGAATTTTTTATTTTACTCCGGAGACCTGGACTCCCCGTGGTCTAGAGGTCTCAGGGGGTCTCGGTGCTGCTGGGACCCCTGACCCTCCCCTGGCAGATCTGTGTACCCCCTAAGGAGGTCCCCGCAGAAGCCTGCCGGCCCCGGGGGATACAGGGCGCTTCCTGGCGGAGACGCACACCGCTTCTGTGGGGTCCCTGCGCGCTCCGCCGTGGGGGGGAGCAAAGGGCCACGGATCCACACATCCCTGGGGGTCCCTGTGGCGCTCAGCTGGGTAAGTGCTCTCTGTGGTCTGAGGGCTTTAGCGGCTGCTGCGGCAGCCGCTGTTACTGTTTCATGTGGTGACTGCTTTTTTTGTCCCTGCAGGAGGATATCTCCGCTGCAGGCGTTTGTGTTATCGGCAGGGGAGCGGGGACAGAGGAGCGCGGGCTCCGTTAGTAGCGGCAGCAGGGGGCGTGGCTTCGCGCCTCTCTGCTGCCTGTCATCATAGCCTCAGACAGGAAGTGCCAGGAAAGCGCGCGCTGGAGCTGACCCAGCTGTGGTAGCAGAATCACACATCCTCGGTTCCTGTACCCATTGTAAGGGGTTATTACCGCCTTATCCGCGACGCTCGCAACTGTGTGGCGGCATGTCGGATCAGGGGGCGCGGACCTCTCTCCCGGCCCGCTTCAGGATCGGTCACGCGTAACTGATACGCCGGGGTCTTCGGCGTCAGGTTCGACACTGGTCGGGGGTCTCAGTGATGTTAAAGTGGAGGCGCTCACTCGCTCCATTGACAGTCTGTCTGACCTCCTGGGTCATTGGGTATCAGCTAAGTCCCAACCGACGTCACGAGGCAAGAAGCGCCACAGGCCTGTGGTGGCGCTGTCTCCTCCGCGCAGTGCGTCGGAGGCTACGGAATCACCGACAGACTTTGCTGGTGAGATCTCCGATTCTGATGAAGAGGATCGGCAGGGTCGCTCTGCTTCGCTTTCGGGCCGCGTGGACGCCTTTATTGGAGCTATGCGGGAAGCGTTACAGCTGTCTGAAGAGGCGCCCTGGCAAGTCGGCCCGGCTGTATCAGGAGTCGTGTCGGGCTCGCTCGATGCTGCCAGCGCACGACGAACTTAACGAGGCGGTGGAGAAGGAACGCCTGTGTCCGGATAAACGCTTCCAGGGGATGCGGTGTTTTGATGCCGTGTATCCCTGCTCCACGGAGACGATCGCTAATTGGGTCCCCTCTCCGGAAGTGGAAGTGCCATTGTCTCAGCTGAGCAAATCCTCTTTGCTTCCTGTTAAAGGGAAGGCGAGTCTACAGGAACCGCTGGACAGAAGGACGGAGTTAGCGGCGAAGTCCATCTACGAGGCCGCGGGTCATGGATTTCGAGCGGCCTTGGGGGCCATGTGGGCTAGTGAGGCTTCTCTGCGGTGGTTGGCTCAGCTGCGGACGGCGTGGCAAGATGGGACTCCGCTGTCTGAGGTGGAAAGGCTTTTCCAGCTGTTGGAAGAGGCGGCCTGATATGGCAGGGACGCAGTGCTGGATACTACTTCGGTTCTGTCCAGGACTCAATCCTCGGCCGTCACAGTCAGGAGAGCACTGTGGCTTAAACAGTGGACTGGAGATGCAGTATCCAAACAAGGTCTGCTGAGTCTGGCGTACAAGGGCGGTCAGCTTTTTGGTTCGGACCTCATGGAGCTGATTGCTAAGGCCAAGGCCAAGGATTCGGCTTTGCCGCAGCGGAAAGCAGCGGTTTCTACGTCTGGCAAGTCAAGTTCCGGTAGTGGTCATTGGTCCTTTCGGCCCAGGGGACGGTTCGGTCAGCCCTCTTGGAGATCGGGTCGTCCCTCGTCTTCCGGGAAAAAGACCACCCAGAAATCCCGTACTCCCTGGAAACAACATTTCCGTCAGGACAAACGGGAGGTTGACAAAAAGCCCGCTAAGGCGGACTGACGCCAGGAACCCTCTCAAAGGCTCTCGGGTGGGAGGTCGTCTGCTACAATTCGGGTCGATTTGGGCGTCCCACGTATCGGACGCCTGGGTGACGCGGGTTATGTTGGCAGGCTATTTCATAGAGTTTCATTCTCGACCCCCGGACAGGTTTCGTCAGTCATGTATCCCGTCCGAGCCCAAGCTAGCTGCCGCACTGCTGCGGGAGGTCGACTCTCTTCTGCAGCAGGGTGTGGTGGTTCCGGTTCCACCGGAGGACCAGGGAAGGGGGTTTTACTCCAACCTTTTTGTGGTTCCCAAAAAGGAGTACAAGTTTCGCCCCATTCTGGACCTAAAAGAATTGAATGTTCATGTATGGACCCGGAAATTCCGTATGGAGTCTCTTCGCTCTGTTCGTGGCGGCCCTGTCACAGTACGATTTCTTGGTGTCGATCGACATCCTCTACGCCTATTTGCATGTCCCTATCGGCAGGGCTCACCAGCGCTTCCTACGTTTCGCCATAGTTCAGGCCCATTACCAATTTGTGGCCCTACCATTCGGGTTGGCCTCGGTTCCCAGGGTTTTTACAAAGATTCTGGCGCCGCTCATGGCGCTCCTTCGAAGGCAAGGAGTTACGATTCTCCCCTACCTGGACGACCTGTTAATTGTGTCGCCCACAGCGGAGGAGGCGGTGACAGCTCGCTATCTCTCCCTTCAGCACCTGGAGGACTTCGGGTGGCTGGTCAATTGGAAGAAGTCGTCATTGGAGCCGTCGCAGTCAATCCTGTTCTTGGGGATGCATTTCGACACTTTAGGGGCAGTGGTGTCCCTGCCTCCGGACAAACAAGCGAACCTGCGTCACCATGTCCAGGCTATGAGGTCGGCGATGGCGATGTCCCTTCGGAAGTGTATGCGCCTTCTGGGTCTGATGGTGGCGGCAATGAAAGCGGTACCGTTTGCACAATTTCATTCCCGGGGTCTCCAAGATCTTATTCTGACCCGTTGGGATTGATCGCTGGATCGCTGTATCGGTATCTCCCGCAGGGTGCGAGAATCTCTTGGATGGTGTTTACGTCCGGAGGCTTTATCCCTGGGGAAATCCTTCCTCCTCCCACGGATGTCGGTCATTACCACCGATGCCAGCCTGACTGGCTGGGGGGGGTTTGGAACGATCTCTGGGTTCAGGGGGTCTGGTCGTCAGAGGAGTCTTCTCTGCCGATCAACATCCTGGAGTTGAAAGCGATATTTCTCTGCCTCCGACATTGGACGGTCCCTTTGAGCGGTCTGCCGGTCCGGATTCAGACAGACAATGCGACAGCTGTCGCGTATATCAACCATCAGGGCGGGACGAGGAGTTCCAGACTCATGATGGAGGTCTCTCGGATCCTGGTTTGGGCTGAGTCCAGGGTTCCAGCCATTTCTGCGATTCAAATCCCAGGAGTGCTGAATACCATGACGGACTTCCTCAGTCGCGAGCAGGTGGATCCCGGAAAATGGAGTCTTCATCCGGATGTTTTTGCACTGCTGTGCTCCCGTTGGGGGACTTGATGGCATCCAGGCTGAACGCCAGGATTCCGACGTTCATGTCCAGGTACAGGGACCCGGAGGCTGTGGCGGTAGATGCTCTAGTGGCCCCGTGGGACCACGTCGAACTGATTCCGCCGGTATCCTTACTTCCTCTGGTCATCCGGCGGATCAAACTCGAACGAATTCCGTCAATTTTGGTGGCGCCGGATTGTCCACGGAGGGCGTGGTATTCAACGCTGGTGTCTCTCCTGGCGGCGCCTCTGTTTCCACTGCCTCTTCGCCCGGACCTGTTAACCCAAGGGCCCATTTGTCATCCGGACCTGAAGTCGCTTTGTTTGACGGCGTGGCACTTGAGACCGAGATCTTGACCCGTCGTGGGTTTTTGGCCGAGGTCATTGCCACCTTGCGGGCAGCCAGAGGTCCAGCTACGACTAGGATTTATCACAGAACTTGGGAGGCCTTCTATTCATGGTGTTCTGGATTGTCAAGGAACCCGAGGGTTTTTTCCATTCCCAACTTCTTGGCTTTTCTGCAATGCGGTTTGGCCAAGGGTCTGGCGGTTGGTACCTTGCGGGGTCAGGTATCTTGCTTTTTCGGAAGGCGATTGCCTCGCGCAGGGATGTGCGCTCTTTTTTTCGTGGGGTAGCACGTCAGTTTCCGCCTCGGAGGGCGTTTGTGGCTCCTTGGCAGCTCAATCTAGTCTTGGAGGCTCTTCAGCATGGGCTGTTTGAGCCTATGGATTCAACTACGCTTTACTTGCTTTCTTGGAAGGTGGCCTTCCTGATGGCGGTCACCTCTTTTCAGAAGGGTTTCTGAGTTGGCGGCACTGTCTTGCTCGCCCCCTTTTCTGGAGTTCCACTCGGATTGCGTGGTACTTCGTACCCGTGGCGATTTTCTGCCTAAAGTGGTGTCGCGTTTCCACGTCAATCAGGACATCGTGTTGCCCTCCCTCTGTCCGAATCCGAAAAGTCCAAAGGAGCGAGCTTTGCACTCGTTGGATTTGGTGCGGGCTTTGAAGTTCTATCTTTCAATCACACAACGGTTTCGGAAGTCGGACTCTCTTTTTGTGATTTCTGCTGGTCGTCGGCGTGGTCAGCGGGCCTCCAAGGACACTATAGCTTAGTGGATACATTCGGCTATCCTGGAAGCGTACCGGCTCAAGGGCAAGCCTTGTCCGGTTAAGGTTCGAGCTCATTCCACGAGAGCTGTTGGTTCGTCGTGGGCTTTTCATCAGGGGGCCTCGGCAGCGCAGCTCTGCCGGGCGGCTACCTGGCGCTCCATTCACACCTTTACTAAATTTTATAAAGTGGACGTGAGTGCTTCCGCCGATGCGGCCTTGGGACGCAGGGTCCTGCAGGCGGCGGTGGTTTAGGTTATCTCTTTATCTAGTTTTGGCGCTTGTTGCTCGCTTTACTAAGTTGTTGGGGTGTTGGCGATTCTGCCACTGTTTCCCACCCTTGAGTTCTGGACTGCTTTGGGACGTCCCACTAGTAATGAATCTGTGTCTCCCTTCCTTCCCTTCTGCTGCTGAAAGACGGATTTTGGTAAGACCTTACCTGTAAAATCCTTTTCAGCGAAGGAAGGAAGGGAGACACAGCACCCTCCCATGGCAGAAGTGCATTATTGTTTTCCAGATGCGGCGCGACTCCTCTCTGATGGCGGTCATCTGGGCTGGGGTCGGCGCGCTAGGGCTCTGTTCCAGTATTGCCAGCTCATCGCAGTTGTCAGGTCCAGTGAGTAGTGCCTGGGACTGTGTGTTTTTTTTCTGTTATATGCATAACCTGTTCTCTTGCATTTCTGAATTTTCGGAAGGGGTTGTGTTGTTCCGCTGGTGTTGTCTGCTCTTCCTTAGCTTGTGTACGGACTGAAGAACATGGGAGTAGGAGGAGCCTAAGCTGGAGGGGCCGGTCGTCACTTTTTATAAATCTGAGGTGAACTATCCTGTGGGGCTCCGCCTATCCACTAGTAATGGATCTGTGTCTCCCTTCCTTCCTTCGCTGAAAAGGATTTTACAGGTAAGGTCTTACCAAAATCCGTCTTTACTGGCTAGATTACAGAGGACCCCAGAATAAAATTGACATAGGGTACCCCTATAGAATCTAACCAGCAGACAGCTGTGAGCTGATTTTAATAGCGAGAGAAGGGGCCATGTATACTAGTCCCCGCTGAGGCTAATAATATCAGCTCTCAGCAGCCCCACTACTGACACGTCCATGAGATGCACCAAATCTGGCGCTTAGTCTATGCTCGCCAACTTGCCCTGGTGCGGTGGCAAGTGTAGTAATATGGTTGAGGTTCATGTAGGCCGTGTATTGGCAGCTGACATGAAGCCCAGGTTAATAATGGATGGTGTCTATAAGACACCCCCTTAATAACCCCGTAGTACAGTTTTTGACATTTTTTAAATAGACACGGCCAGAATGAAGTCTTTTATTTTAAATAAAATTCCACATGGTTTTTAATCTTTTATTTAAAAATAAAAAAACACTGTATACTCACTTAACTTCTAATCGCTGATGCCCTCATCTCCTGTAAGAAAGCAAAAATAAAAAAACACCCTAACCCGCCATGATGATGTAATCAACAGTGTCCCACAATGATCCGGGTCACTTCTACAGCAGCCACATGAGCAATCACCAATGTGGCTGTTGTAGAAGACAGCGCTGCAATACACTGACAGGAGTGTAATCACAGTGTACATTGCTGTGCTGCAGGATAGAGGTCGCTAGAGTTCAATCAGCCGATGATTAGCTGAGAGCTCCAGTGACCTCACTCACTGCATCAGTGTTGCGTGACAAAATTCACACGCAGCATCGGTGCCACAAGTGAGGTCTCCGGAGCTCGTCAGCTGGTTTTCAGCTGATGAACTCCGGTGAACTCAGTTCCAGCAGCGCTGTACACTGCCGGGAGCGATCACGCTCCCGTCAGTGTATCGCCGGATGATCAGATTGCCGTAGTACACCCTGGGTATAGCAGACAGGTGTTTTTATTTTAATATTGATTTATTTTATTTTTTTACACAGACTACTCATCCCCTCAGCCGCACCTGATCACGCTATTGTCAACGGGAGCGGCCGTCGGATCATGGGAGGAGTAGCCTCCCCCAGGCAATTCTTTGTGCTTTTATGCCACAGTTTTGACTCATTGACTTAAATTGAGTCAGTCAAATATGAAGCAAACCTCCGCAGCAAATCCACAAATATTTTTATACCTGCATTTTTGCTGCGGACTTGACTGACTCAATTCAAGTCTATGGGTGAAAAATGCCGCAAAAACGCACAAAGAATTGACAAGCTGCCAATCTATACGCAGTGATAATTCTGACAGGATTGTCGTTGCATTAGCTGGCACACCGATTACCTAGCACTTTTGGTGCATTTCCGCATGGAAAAAACGCTGCAAAAACACATCAAAAATGTACAGTGTGCACATAGCCTAAGAGTGAACGCAGACAAGGAAAGAAGTCAGGACACCCTCTGGTCAAGGTGATCTGCAGCGGTGAGTGTATGTGTGGAAGAGGAAAACAGAGAAGCAGACAGACAGAGAAGGAAAGCGACTAAGAAGAGCTTGAGTGGTGACTGTGGAATACTCCTTGTAGGCGAGTTGGGGAAGTGAACTCTGATTCTGCAACTTAGGAGAGATCCTATGGGACTCCGTGAATGCTAAGGGTCAGCCAAAGCTTGAGAGCTGTGGGTCTAAGAAGAGACTAGTTAGCGAGATTGGGGGCACATACAGTTAAGAAGTTAGCCACAGACTCTTTCTTTACGTGGTTCTTGAATGTGGCTGAAGCTTGAGAAAGTAGGAAGAAGCAGCCAAAGAGGCTGTCTAGGAAGCTTGAAAGCTACTAATTCCAATAGTTTGTCTCTGTACTGCAACCTAAAGAAAGATGTCTCCTGCTGTACTTTGTGTAAAGTTTAAAATGTTCCTGTACACTGTGGTGGTCTCCCATTTGTGGGGTCGCGGGAAATCACAGCCACGCTAAGGCAGACCAGAGTGGGCAAGAAGTGTCCACAGCCACAACAGCAACAGACACACTGGAAACAGGCCACTGTTTTCAGTAGCATGCCGGAGTGTCAAAGTCATGACACGTGCCTACAACTACCACCTGGTGCAATGTTACACAGTCAAGAGTAGGAGATTAAATGGAGAGAGCAGTATTTGGAGGTCTGAGGGCACGAGGAACACGGGTTGTTTAGCAGCAAGAGAACATCAGCCATAAATTTAGAGCGGACATTCCTGGAACATCCGGGGGCCTGCAATCGAACTGAGGCACTGAGAAGTGTGTCTGAATATCTTCCTATGAGAGGCAGTCGTAGGGGTAAATGCCTAGGGGACTTGGGACTGGACTCATGAAAGATGCAGAACCGGTCAGAGATTCCCAGAGGTCAGAGATGCCAGACAGGAAAGGGTTAGCTCAGGGCAAGCGAACAGTGGACATCAGAACGTGCTGTGCTATGGACTTTGAAAACAGAAAAGTTTGTGCCCAATACTGTTTCAATATGATGAAAATGGAGAGTTAAGGAAACTTCTTTATTATAATATGAATTTGATGTCCCCTAATGTGTGTGCGAAGGTTTCTGAAGTTGAAGAACCGGAGACAGCAGAGGCCTGTGACCAAAATGTGAGTGTTACGCACCACACGCATAGCACAGGTGAATCAGGACACTGTTTATTTGTAGGGTGCCAGGGTGTGTGAACACAGCAGCCCCTCACCCATGACTACTGCCCTGTGCACCATACACCAATGGTACGAGGAACAGTTCACGGTTAGAGGGAAAAATGGATTCAATGAAATTTCAACAAATTCATGATGCAAACATAACACCATTTGTAATAAAGCTAAAGTTGAAAAGAGGATTTCTTCTACAAATGGATAATGATTCTAAACACAGGGTAAAATCCATAATAGACTACCTCAAAAGGCGCAAGCTGAAGGTATCACAATCCCCTGATCTGAACATCATTGAAAATATGTGGTTAGACCTTAAAATAGCAGTGCAGGCAAGACAACCCAGGAATCTCACAGAACTGGAAGAATTTTCCAAGGAAGAATTGATGAAAATCCCTCAAACAAGAATTGAAAGACTCTTAACTGGCTACAAAAAGCGTTTTCAAGCTGTGATACTTGCAAAAGGGGGTGCTACTAGGTACTAACCATTCAGAGTGCCCTAACTTTTACATTGGACCATTTACCTTTTTGTAATTTTTAAAATGTAAAATATGATAATATATATTTTGCCTAAAAAACAAAGGAAATCCATCATCTTTAACTTTAGGCATTTTAGAGATCATTTCATCTTCAACTTGCTTAACTGTTCACAAAAACAGTAATTTTGACCAGTGGTGCCCAAACTTTTACATGCCACCGTATTTGTGACTTGCAGAGATCGGGGCAGATTTAAATCTGCAGCATGTCAATTCTTTCAGCTTTTTGCTGCAGATTTCACTCATTCTACTGAGTTTGGAAAAAATCTGCACCAAAAAATTCATGTAAAAAACACCGCAAAAAAGCAAGTTTTTGATGACGTGTCTTTCCTGCCAAGAGGTGCAGAAATTTCTGCTCCAAATACTTAACGTGTGCACATTCCCTTGCACTTCACAAATACTTTCTACTTTGTGTTGGTATAGCATATAAAATGCAAATAAAATATATTTAATTTTGTGGGGGAGATGTGAAAAAAATGTGGAAAAGTTCACGGGATATGAATCTTGTTTCCCGACCTTCCTGTCCCAATTACTAGGGTACTGCAGCACTCCACTATTGAACCCAGAGCAGTGTCAAAAGGTTGTTGGTTGGATAGCAGATAATGCTTTCAGTGACTTTGCCACCACCACCATCCTCTCTTCCACATGGTCAAGTCTCAGTAGTGAGACCGCAAATTCCTCACCCTGATCCTCCTTCCTCCCACCATGCCGAGTGACCGAAGACAAATGATCTCACACTTGGACACTCTGAAGAGCTGTTCACTTTTCCATTTATAGATTCGGGCCTCTCTTCCGGCCAGCTTCAAGCGGGCAAGAGGAGATCGCATGTAGCGATGCCCACATATTTAAGCAGCCACGGTCACACGAAGGCGACGGTGGGAGAGTGCAATTACTGTCACAAGAGGAGGATGATGATGAGACACAATTGCCAGAAAGTCAGCAGGAGGACCAGAATGCGGAAATCGAAGACGAGGTGGTGGATGATGAAGAACCCTTGTGAGACCATATGCTGGTGAGGTTGGCCCTGGGTTCCTCCTAATGCAGGACAATGCCAGACCTCATGTGGCTGGAGTGTGTCAGCAGTTCCTGCAAGATGAAGGTATTGAAGCTATGGACTGGCCCGCCTGTTCCCCAGACCTGAATCCGATTGAGTACATCTGGTACATAATGTCTCGCTCCATGCACCAATGTCACGTTGCACCACAGACTGTCCAGGAGTTGGCGGATGCTTTAGTCCAGGTCTGGGGGGAGATCCCACAGGAGACCAACCGCAACCTCATCAGGAGCATGCCCAGGTGTTGTAGGGAGGTCACACAGGCAAGTGGAGGCCACACACAATACTGAGCCTCATTTTGACTTGTTTTAAGGACATTACATCAAAGTCGGATAAGCCTATAGTGTGTTTTTCCACTTTAATTTTGGGGGTGACTCGAAATCCATGCCGCCATTGGTTAATAAATTTGATTTCCATTGGTGATTTTTGTGTGATTTTGTTGTTAGCACATTCAACTTTGTACAGAACAAAGTATTCAATGAGAATATTTCATTCATTCGGATCTAGGATGTGTTATTTGAGTGTTCCCTTTATTTTTTTGAGCAGTGTATTTTACTTTATATACAAGTCATTATAATGGAAAGGATGCTCTTTAACATTTTTCCCATGAAAATCCACTTTGGTTTAGTTTTTGTATGTTTTATTGTGACCCTGTAAAAGTGGCAAAATGACAACATTGTTCACAGCAGTAACCTGGGAGTCAGAGATGCTTCCAGGGGTCTTCCCCATGCTGTTCCCATAGATTTGGGGAATTTTTAGGCTCCCTGCAGACCTCTGGAAAAATGCTTCAGTTTCCCATAGACATACATTGGACCCATTGCCCGGGTCAAGCTCCTGAGCATTACAATTTGCTGAACCCGAGCAATGAGCATTTTAGTGCTCGCTCATCCCTACTGGTGACAGATTCCCTTTAACCCCTTAAGGACCGGGGCCTGCTCACTGGAGCGAGTCATTTACCTTGACTCCTTGGCATGAGCGGACACATGAATTACAGTGGGGGACATCTCTGTGAGTATAAGGATTTTTTATTTTATTTTTTACACCAGGACACAGAGGGAACAGAATACTACACTCATCATTGTCCCCTGCTGGCGTATCTCGCAGCACAAGCAGGGAACTATGATGAGGACAGCATTCAGCATCCGGTGCTTGAGAATAGCACTAACTGTACACTGATTCCCAGGCGCCAGTACTGATGTCATCCTTATCAGTGTGGGACGTTTTGTGGTCTGTGCAGCGCGAAAAAAAACGGACATGTCAATGTGTTTTGACCACGGTCACGGTCTGTGGAAACACACTGACATGTGCGCAGACCCATTCATTTGGTCATCTGCTTGTGTATGTGTCTCCGATGCGTGTGAAAGCTGTCACTACACACACTGGAGACACTGACGTGTGAAAGAGCCCTTGTGTCATGCAAAATAGTTAATAAATAGCATTTCCCATATGTCTACTTTACATCAGCACAATTTTTGAAATAGAATTTTTTTTTTGTTAGGAAGTTATAAGGGTTAAAAGTTGATGAGCGATTTCTAATTTTTCCAACAAAATTTATAAAACTATTTTTTTAGGGACCGCATCTCATTTAAAGTGACTTTGAGAGGTTTGTATGACAGAAATACCCAAAAGTGACAGCATTCTAAAAACTGCACCCCTCAAGGTGCTCAAAACCACATTCAAGAAGTTTATTAACCCTTCAGGTGCTTCACAGGAACTGAAGCAATGTGGAAGGAAAAAATTAACTTTTTACTCTTTCACAAAAAAAATACATTAGACCCAATCTTTTTATTTTAACATTGTAACAAGAGATAATGTACCCCAAAAATTGTTGTGCAATTTTTCCTGAGTACGCTGCAGGGATCGGAAAGGAAGGAGCAACATTTGACTTTTTGAATGCAAAATTTGCTGGAATTGAGAGTGGACGCCATGGTGCACTTGGATTGCCCCTTATGTGCTTAAACAGTGCATAGCCCCCACAGTTGACCCCATTTTGGAAACTAAACCCCACAAGGAACTTATGAAGATGTGTGGTGAGCACCTTGAACCCCCAGATGCTTCACAGAAGTTTATGACGTAGAACAGAGAAAATAAATAAAATCAAATTTTTTCCACAAAAATTATCTTTTAGCCCCAATTTTTTTATTCACAAGGGTAGCAGGAGAAAATGGACCCTAAATTTGCTGTGCAATTTCTCATGCATTTGCCAATACCCCATGTGCGGGGCAAAACTACTTTTGAGGCAAGGTGCAAAGCTCAGAAGGGAAGGAGTGCCATATTGGCACATGCATGAGAAATTGCACAACAGATTTTGCTGGAATAGTTTGAGGGTGCCATGTCACATTGGCAGAGCCCCTGAGGTGTCAGAACAGTAGAACAACCCTATAAGTGATGTCATTTTACATGCTACACCTTTCAATTATTTCATCTAGGGGTGCACTGATCATATTGACGCCATATGAGCCTCACAAAAATTTATACCGTTCGGTGGTGAAGAAAGAATAATAACATTTTTAACACAAAAATTTTGTTTCAACCCCAGATTTTACATTTTCAAAAGAGGAAATGGGTAAAATTGGCACCAAAATTTGTCACACTATTTCTGCTGAATGTGGCAATACCCCAGATGTGGCTGTACAGTACTGCATAGCCACACGGTGAGAATCGGAAGAGAAGGAGCGCTATTTGCCTCTTCGAGCGCTGATATTCTTTGAATTGTTTGCTTACTTCATGTACAAAGCCCCTAAGTATTAGAAGAGAAGAATTCCAACTCCAGTGACCCAATTTTGTAAATTATACCCCTGCCAAAAACATGGATGCTATATGTGGTTTAGTCACACTGTGGGGCTCAGAAGGGATTGGGTCATTTGGATTTGAGAGCACATAATTTGCTGTATCTTTTTGGGGTTACAATAACAATGAGCTGGACAGTATGCTTAGTTGACAAGCACACACCTCTGCAGAGTTGTTGAAAGCTGTAACAGCAGGCTGATCTGTGGCTCTCACCACTGAACCTACAACCAGGCATGGTCGTGTGTAACAATGGCCGGAACCTGGTGGCTGCTCTGAGGCTTGGCAACCTCGCACACATACCATGCCTGGCCCATATGCTCAACATAGTAGTTCAGCAGTTTTGCAAAACCTACCTGGATCTGCCTGAGCTGCTTGTGAAAGTACGCACATGTGTGCCCATTTCAGAAAGTCAGCAACAGTTTCCGCAGCCCTTGCCGTACTTAAGCAGCGTTTGCAGCTTCCAGCTCACCAACTGGTAAGTGATGTCACCACACATTGGTTGCATATGTTGGGAATGATTTGTGGGCAGCAGAGGGCAGTTGTTGAATACCAGCTTCAACACGCCCATTGATATTCAGGTCAGCCTCCACTCATAAGACCTGATGAGTGAGCATGTGTTATGTTCTGCTACCAGAGCTAAGGAAAGAGAGGAGATCTGTCCCTACGATAGAACTCAGCTTAATCCCTACGATGTAACAGGGGACCTGATCCTGCGATCAGACCTGCTAAAGTCCTAAGCTAGTCTGTACGGAGACCTATAGATGTGGGGAAGGAATCCCTACAAGTACTAAGGACTGGGAGGAATATGGGACACCTCCTAACAGAAATAGTAGCAGACAGACGAACAAACAAAATATATAGAACATAGAGGTCAGTAGACCAAGCAAACTAACAGAGCAAGACACAGAGCACAGGCTAGCTAGAAAGTAGATATACAATGAAGTCCAGCAAAGCCAGAAGGGCGGAGCAGGCTTAAATAGGCCAACAAGGTCATGTGACCAGCAAAGGAAAAAAAAACTAAGAGCAAGGTTCTAACAGTACCCCCCCTTCTAAGAGGATCCTCCGGATCCCCTAGGACCAGGCTTATCAGGAAATCTCCTGTGAAACGCTCTGATAAGTCTGGACGCGGAAACATCATCCGACCTCACCCAAGAGTTATCCTCGGGTCCGAAACCTTTCCAGGCCACTAGATACTGCAAACTACCTCTATACAGTCTAGAGTTAAGGATGCGAGAAATTTCATATTCCCTGTCCTCCACCACCGGAGGAACAGAGGCAGAGGCGTCACAATCCGAAACAACAGCTTTTTTCAACAGAGAGACATGAAATACCGGATTAATTCTCCAGGAGGTAGGAACCTCCAACCTAACAGTAGATTGGTTGACAACCTGAAGCACCTTAAAGGGCCCTACAAACTTGGGACCCAATTTCTTAGAAGGAATCCTCAACCGCAGATTCCTAGAGGACAACCAAACCATGTCACCAACAGCGAACAAAACCTCCTGTCGTTTCTTATCAAAGTAGTCCTTAGATTTTCTGTTGGCCTCCTGAAGAATACCACGCACATCCGTCCAAACTCTCTCCAAATCACCGGAAAAATTCTCCTCCTCAGGCACGGCAGATCCCAACTTGGAGAACGACCCAAACGACGGATGTCTCCCAGAACAACAAAAAAAAGGCGAACAACCAGCAGAAGAAGATGTATGATTGTTCAGAGCAAATTCAGCAAGTGGCAGAAACTCAGACCACCCCTCTTGATTGTCTGTCACAAAACAACGCAAGAACTGCTCAACATCCTGGTTTTTCCTTTCTGTCTGGCCATTAGATTCAGGATGATATCCGGACGAGAACGATAAATGAACTCCCAACCTGTCACAAAAGGCACGCCAAAAACGAGCCACGAACTGAGGACCCCTATCAGAAACAATGTCAGTAGGAACGCCATGAAGTCTGACAATTTCCTTGACAAAGGCCTTAGCGAGAGTTTTAGCGCAGGGCAGTTTGACAAAGGGAACCAAGTGACACATCTTGCTAAAACGGTCCACGACCACCCAGATGACAGTAAAACCCTCAGAGGGGGGAAGGTCAGTTATAAAGTCCATAGCCAAATGTGTCCAAGGAGCACTGGGAACCTCCAAAGGACAAAGCAACCCCGCAGCAGGAGTATGTGAGGACTTAGATCTAGCACATATAGTACATTGACGCACCCACTTAATGACTTCCTTCTGCCATCCAGGCCACCAAAAACTGCGACCCACCAGTCTCTTGGTCTCAGAGATTCCGGGATGACCTGCCAACCGAGATTCGTGACACTCAACAAACAAATCTCTCCTAAAGGTCCCAGGCACAAACCGCCTCCCATGAGGAGTGTTAGAAGGGGCATTCTCCTGTGCTTTAAGAATCTCATTTTCCAAAACGGAGTCCAAAGCAGCTATCACAACACCTTCTTGTAAAATGTTCTCCTCTTTCTCAGCACCGACTATGGGAGAAAAACTGCGAGACAAGGCATCCGCCTTAACATTCTTAGTACCAGGGATGTAAGTAACGGAGAAATTAAACCGCGAGAAAAACAGTGCCCACCTAGCCTGACGGGCATTCAGGCGCTTGGCAGCATCAAGATATATCAGATTTTTATGATCCGTAAGAACCTGAACGGGAAATTCCGCACCTTCCAAGAAGTGGCGCCAGTGTTCAAATGCGAGTTTAATAGCCAATAATTCCCGATTACCAATATCGTAATTCAGTTCAGTCTCCGAAAAATTTTTTGAAAAAAAGGCACAGGGATGTAATCCATCCCCGTTATCCTGAGACAATACTGCGCCAACCCCCACAGAGGAAGCATCAACCTCAACCAAAAACGGCCTAGTAACATCAGGCTGCATAAGGATGGGAGCAGAGGTGAACCTCTCCTTGAGATACACAAAAGCTTCAATGGCCTCAGAAGACCACTGAACAGCATCAGCACCTTTCCTGGTGAGATCAGTCAGAGGTTTGACAATACTAGAAAAATTTTTTATGAATTTTCTGTAGTAATTGGCGAAACCCAAAAACCTCTGTATCGATTTCAAACCAATAGGCCTAGTCCATTCCTGCACAGCCTGAACCTTAACCGGATCCATCTCAAAACCTTTGCTGGAGATAATGTAGCCCAAAAAACTAATTCTCTGTACAGCGAACTCACATTTCTCCAGCTTAGCAAAAAGCGAATTGTCCATTAATAACTGTAATACCTCACGCACGCTCCGCCAATGAGACTCCAGATCCGGCGAATAAATCAAAATGTCATCCAAATACACAACCACATTTTTGCCGATCAAAGGTCTAAGGATGTCATTAATCAGATTCTGAAAAAATGCAGGAGCATTAGTAATACCAAAAGGCATAACCAGATTCTCAAAATGACCCACAGGAGTGTTAAAAGCAGTCTTCCATTCGTCACCCTCCTTCATGCGCAACAGATTGTATGCCCCCTTAAGGTCAATTTTAGAGAACCACTTGGCCCCCATTAACTGGTTAAACAGATCAGGAATCAATGGCAGTGGGTAAGGATTGCGTACAGTAATTTTATTAATCTCACGAAAATCCAGACAAGGACGTAAACCGCCGTCCTTTTTTTTTACAAAAAAAAATCCAACCGCCACAGGAGACTTAGAGGGCCTAATGTGACCGGCGGCCAAACTTGTCTGTATGTATTCCTCCAAAGCCTTCCTCTCAGGAATAGTAAGGTTAAATAAACGACTTTTAGGAAGAGTCGCTCCAGGGACAAATTCAATAGAACAATCATAGTCTCTATGGGGAGGCAAAACCTGCGATTCCTTCTCAGAAAAAACTCTCCAAAAATCCTGAATAGGAACAGGCAATTCTCCCCTATCCAAAGCTGCAATACGCCCGTTACAACACTTGTCATAACATTTATGGCTCCAGGATTTAATTTCACTGGTAGACCAATCCAGTACAGGATTGTGAAATTTTAACCCGGGCAATCCCAATATTACTGGAGAAGGCAAGTTATTCAAAACTACCAAATCCAATTTCTCATGGTGAACACCATTAATAGTGAGAGGAAATTCACAGACCTTGAGAGTAATATTCTTCAAAGGGGAACCATCCACAGAAACCACAGCAATGGGGGATGATAAAGGTTCAGGTTTTAAATTGAGTCTTTCAACGAATCCCCCATCAATTACATTCAGAGTAGACCCGCAATCAACAAATACCCGAAATTCCATTAATTTTTTCTGAGCAATCGTGGAAGCAGCTAAAAATATACCCTTGGAATTTAAACAGGCAATACGGGCGTGACTGACCATTTTTTTTTCTTTCTTCATACGAAGCTCACAGCCTTTAATCAAATGACCAGATTTTCCGCAATAGAAACACAAGCCTTCAGAAAATCGACGGTCTTTTTCTTGAGAGCGAGGTGTCACCGATCCAATCTCCATCGGTTCACCACTGTTAGTACACACATTCTCATAACCAGAAACTGACATAGCAGAGGATTTGCTCTCATTAACCCTTGCACGCAGTCTTCTATCCACCCGTATAGCTAATTGCATAGCCTGTTGCAAATCTTCAGGTGTAGGATAAGCAATTAGCAGGTCTTTAACCCTTTCACTGAGCCCAGCAAGAAAAAGACTTTTCAGAGCAGAATCGTTCCACCCTGTTTGAGTAGACCAACGACGGAAATGAGTACAATATTTTTCCACATTACCTGATCCTTGTTTTAAACGTCTCAACTCAGTCTCAGCTGATGCGACGCGGTCAGGATCATCATATAATAGTCCCAAAGCAGAAAAAAAACTATCCACTGATCTGAAGCATGTATCACTAGGTTGCAAAGAAAAGGCCCACTCCTGAGGCTCTTTGCGCAAAAGTGACATTATGAACCCTACGCGCTGGGATTCATCCCCAGAGGACTTAGGTCTCAAACGAAAATACAATAAGCAAGCATTTTTAAGTGAAAAAAAATTCTCGGTGTTCACCAAAAAATAAATCCGGCAAACATACCTTAGGCTCCAAGAAATGTGCTCCAGGACAGTTACTCACGTGCTGACGGAGCTCGGCCACCTCCAGAGAGAGTCCCTGCAGGCGATGAACCAAATCCTGAACCGACACCATGATGGAACAGAAAAATCTTTCCTTAGAGAATTTGCAGGCTGGACTTACTGTTATGTTCTGCTACCAGAGCTAAGGAAAGAGAGGAGATCTGTCCCTACGATAGAACTCAGCTTAATCCCTACGATGTAACAGGGGACCTGATCCTGCGATCAGACCTGCTAAAGTCCTAAGCTAGTCTGTACGGAGACCTATAGATGTGGGGAAGGAATCCCTACAAGTACTAAGGACTGGGAAGAATATGGGACACCTCCTAACAGAAATAGTAGCAGACAGACGAACAAACAAAATATATAGAACATAGAGGTCAGTAGACCAAGCAAACTAACAGAGCAAGACACAGAGCACAGGCTAGCTAGAAAGTAGATATACAATGAAGTCCAGCAAAGCCAGAAGGGCGGAGCAGGCTTAAATAGGCCAACAAGGTCATGTGACCAGCAAAGGAAAAAAAAACTAAGAGCAAGGTTCTAACAGCATGGATGTCTGACATCTGTGCCATCCTCCAAAACTTTGAGGAATCCACCAAGATGGTGAGTGGCGATAACGCCATAATTAGCGCCACCATCCTGCTTCTCTGTCTACTGTAATGCCCGCTGCTCACAATTAAAGTGGTGTCATTACAGGCAGAGCACAATGAGATGGAGCAAGGCACTATACTGAGTGATCCAACACACCTCAGCCTCATCTCATCTCAATGCGGATTGGGTGTAACAGCAGCTGGTTTCCTGCGCTACAGATGGTACTACCCACACCACATTCATACCGTCTGTTCAGCGTGGATGGCCTGAGGAGGAGGGTGAGGAGGAGAGCATGGACCGTCATCCTCTTGGTCGTGATAGAAAAGTCTTGGCTTTTGGCAGTCTGGCAAACATGGCTGACTCTATGTTCCGCTGCCTTTACCGTGATTCTCACGTTGTACGCATTTTGGGCAACAATAATTACTAGCTGGTCACACTTAATAAAATTTTTTTTTATTTATATAGTGCCAACATATTCCACAGCACTTTACAAGTAGGGACATGTACAGACAATGAAAACAATATAATGTATCACAATTCAACAGTTATAGGAGGAGTGAGGGGCCCTGCTCGCAAGCTTACAATCTATATGGAAATAGGGGGACACAAAAGGTAGAACATGGTCATCAGCCAGTATCTATCTAACTGCAGTTACTGTGTGCTATTGGGTACCGAGTATGTGGAGTTGCGGTGATAGGCTTGTCAGATGTGTTTTTAAAGCATCTTTAAAAACATGGGGACTAGATATTAGTCACATCGTTTGGGGTAGTGCAGCAAACTGGTGCGGCACGAGTGAAGTCTTGGAGACGGAGGTGTGAGGTTCAGATTAAGGAGTATATTAGTCTTAGATCAGTTGCAGAACGGAGGGCACAGGAAGGGTGATAGACAGAAATGAGGGATGAGATATAGGGCAGTGCAGAACTGTGTAGAGCTTTGTGGGTGAGAGAGATGAATTTGTTTTGTATTCTCTAGTGAATGGGTAACGAGTACAAAGACTGGCACAGGGTAGAGGCATCGGTGAAGCGGCCTGATAGAAATACAACCCTATCAGCTGGATTCCGAATGGATTGGAGAGGAGAAAGTTTGTTTAGAGGGAGACCGATTAGAAGAGAGTTGCAGTAGTCCAAACGAGAGTGAATAAGAGCGACAGTATGTGTTTTTGTAGTATCAAAGGTGAGAAAAGGTCGGATTCTGGAGATGTTTTTAAGGTGAAGGTGACATGAGCGAGTGGGTGATTGTATATGGGGAATAAAGGAAAGTTGTGTGTCAAATATGACTCCAAGACAGCGGGCGTGCTGCTTGGGAGTTATGTTGGCACCACCTCAGGAAATTGCAAAGTCAGGTATTGGTAGGTTAGTAGAGGGAGGAAACACAAGGAGTTCAGTTTTGGAGAGATACAGATTCACATAGAGAGAGGACATGATGTTAGAGACAGCAGAAAGACAAGCACTGGTATTTTGTATTAGAGAGAGGGTGATGTCAGGTGAAGAGGTGTATAATTGGGTGTCATCAGCAGAGATGAAGAGATGATGCTGGAAACCAAATCTGCTGATGGTTTGTCCAATAGGGGCATTATACAAAGAGAAGAGGAGGGGGCATAGGACTGAGCCTTGATGAATCCAGATGGTAAGGGGAAGGTTAGAAGAAGAGCCGGCAAAAGATACTGTAAAGGAGCAGTCAGAGATAGAAGGAGAACCAAGAAAGAGCTGTTTCCTTGAGGCCTATAGAGCGGGACATAGTGAGGAGATGCTGGTGATCCACAGTGTCAAATGCGGCAGAGAGATCCAGGAGAAACAGCAGGGAGTAGTGACCATTGGATTTTGTTGTTAGTAGATCATTCGAGATTTTAGTAAGGGCAGTTTCAGTAGTGTGAAGAGCGGAAATTAGATTGTAAAGCGTCGAGAAGATTGCTATCTGAGAGATAGCAGATGAAATGGGAGTGAACCAAGCGTTCCAGGAGTTTAGAGATGAAAGGAAGATTAGAGACCAGTCTGTAATTAGCAGCGCAGTTCAAGTCCAGTGATGGCTTTTTAAGTAAAGGGATTATGATTGCATGTTTGAATGAAGAGGGAAAGATACCCAAAGAAAGAGCGAGGTTAAATATTTTAGGTGGGTATTGACAACTGGGGAAAGGGACTGAAGGAGATATGAGGGAATAGGGTCACTGTTGCAGGTTGTAGGGCGAGAAGAAGAGAGGAGTCTGGTCACTTTTTTTTCTGTGACAGGCTCGAAGATAGAAAGTGAACTTGAGGTGCGAGAGAGAAAGAAATCCCGATTCTGAGGGAATTGTGCAAAATTGTCTTGACGGATATGATTGATTTTTTTGTAGGAAATAAGTAGCCAGACTGTCAGCACTTAGGTTGGTGACCGGGGCCTGTACTTTAGAGCTCAGGAGGGAGTAGAAGGTTTCAAAAAGTCGTTTAGGATTGTTGGCTAGAGATATGATGAAGATGGTAAAGTAAACATGTTTAGCTAGATGGAGAGCAGAGTTGTAAGTTTTGAGCATGAACTTATAGTGGATGAAGTCTTCTGCTGAAAGTGATATTCTCCACAGACTCTCAGCGCACCTTGAGCAGCGCTGGAGAAAACATGTTTGCATATTGTGCCAGGGCTGCCTTCTATGCCGGGTCATTCTGCATGTAGCAGGTAGAGATGAGCGGTGTTCAACTAGAACTGTTCGCCAATCTCAAATTCGAGCTGTTTTGGGCGGTGTTCGAGTTGTTCGACGAACCCGAACGATTTGCAAAAAATTCGGCTGTTCGAGGTTATGTTCGATAACTGTTCGTGCACCAAAAGCGTGTCCTGCATGTCTGGCGCTATTTAGAGCACCAATCATGCAGGGATTGTCTGCCACTCACTGTAATGCCACAGCCATGGTGGTTGTGGCATTACAGTGATTGCCCAAATCGATGGGAACTGTGCTCACAGTGAAACATGAAAAGCCGGCAATTCAGCAGCGGCATACACCGGTACCCGACAATTTAGAACCGAAAGAATAGAGCTTCACACATAGATTAGATAGATAGAAACATGTCAGTCACACATATAAGAAGCACAGTGACAGTGTTGCTTACTGTACTTGTCATTTAGTGTAAAGGATTTATCAAAAAAAATAATAGTGTTTTCATGCACCGTCTCTTTAAAAAAGCCGGCCGGCAATTCAGCAGCGGTACCCGACAATTTATAACAGACAGAATAGAGCTTCACACATAGATTAGATAGATAGAAACATGTCAGTCACATATATATGAAGTACAGTGACAGTGTTGCTTACTGTACTTGTCATTTAGTGTAAAGGATTTATCAAAAAAAATAATAGTGTTTTCATGCACCGTCTCTTTAAAAAAGCCGGCCGGCAATTCAGCATCTGTACCCGACAATTTATAACAGAAAGAATAGAGCTTCACACATAGATTAGATAGATAGAAACATGTCAGTCACATATATATGAAGTACAGTGACAGTGTTGCTTACTGTACTTGTCATTTAGTATAAAGGATTTATTAAAAAAAATAATAGTGTTTTCATGCACCGTCTCTTTAAAAAAGCCGGCCGGCAATTCAGCATCTGTACCCGACAATTTAGAATAGAAGGAATAGAGCTTCACACATAGATTAGATAGATAGAAACATGTCAGTCACATATATATGAAGTACAGTGACAGTGTTGATTACTGTACTTGTCATTTAGTATAAAGGATTTATTAAAAAAAATAATAGTGTTTTCATGCACTGTCTCTTTAAAAAAGCCGGCCGGCAATTCAGCATCTGTACCCGACAATTTAGAATAGAAGGAATAGAGAATCACACATAGATTAGATAGATAGAAACATGTCAGTCATATATATATGAAGTACAGTGACAGTGTTGATTACTGTACTTGTCATTTAGTGTTAAAATAAAGGATTTATTTAAAAAAAAATTGGCGTGGGGATCCCCATAATTTTAGGCTCTAGCGGAGGTTAAGCAGACGGCTGGGGCAGATGTTTGAAGCCTGGGAAGGGGGTAATACCCACGGAGCTTCCCGGGCTACTAATATCAGCCCCCAGCGGAATACCTAGCCTTTACTAGCTATTAAAATGGGGGACCCCCCAAAAAATGACGTGGGGTCCCCCCTATTTTAATAGCTAGCAAAGGCTAGGCAGACAGCTGGGGGCTGATATTAATAGCCCAGGAAGGGAGCCATGAATATTGGCCCCCTCCCAGGCTAGAAACACCAGCCGTCAGCCGCCCCAGAAATGGCGCATCCATAGGATGCGCCAATTCTGGCACTTAGCCTCGCTCTTCCACGCTGCCCTGGTGCGGTGGCAGGGGGTAATAGGGTTGGGGTTGATGTCAGCTTATAATGCCAGCTGACATCAAGCCCAGGTTAGTAATGGAGAGGCGTCTATAAGACACCCCCATTACTAACCCCATAGTCAAAGTTAAAAGAAAACACAAACACCCAGAATAAAGTCCTTTAATTGAAATAAAGACACATTCCTTTATTGTTCTAAATTAAACCATACTTACCATCACGCCCATTCCAGCTGAAGCCAACGATCTCCTGCAATAAAAGAAAAATAATAAAGCAACCTCATCCTTACCTTTCCATGGTTCCCAGGACAGCTTCAGCTCTGCTACATCGAGATAACAGGCTGGACCGCAGCAGAATGCTGCCATCCAGCCTGTCATCCCGCAGACACTGAGAAGCGCAGGCATGCTTGCGCTCTGCAGTGTCTGGCTGTGACGGCATAAAGATGAGCCGAGGTCATGTCCAATGAACTCGGCGCACCTCATGCACGTCACTGACAGCGTGGGAGAATTCTCCTGCACTCAGCGCTTCAGCGTGAGAATTTTCCCACGCTGTCAGTGACGTGCATGAGGTGCGCCGAGTTCATTGGACATGAGCTCACCTCATGCACGTCACTGACAGCGTGGGAAAATTCTCCTGCACTCAGCGCTACAGCGTGAGAATTCTCCCACGCTGTCAGTGACGTGCATGAGGTGAGCTCATTCATGTCCAATGAACTCAGCTGACCTCATGTACCTCACTGACAGCGTGGGAGAATTTTCACGCTGAAGTGCTGAGTGCAGGAGAATTCTCCCACGCTGTCAGTGACGTGCATGAGGTGAGCCGAGTTCATTGGACATGACCTCGGCTCATCTTTATGTCGTCACAGCCAGACACTGAGGAGCGCAAGCATGCCTGCGCTTCTCAGTGTCCGCGGGATGACAGGCTGGATGGCAGCTTTTTGCTGCGGTCCAGCCTGTCATCTCGATGTAGCAGAGCTGAAGCTGTCGTGGGAACCATGGAAAGGTAAGGATGAGGTTGCTTAATTATTTTACTTTTATTGCAGGAGATCGTTGGCTTCAGCTGGAATGGGCGTGATGGTAAGTATGGTTTAATTTAGAACAATAAAGAATTGTGTGTTTATTTCAATTAAAGGACTTTTTTCTGGGTGTTGTGTTTTTTTTAAATACTTTACTAGAAATTCATGGTGGTCATGTCTAACATTGGCGTGACCCCATGAATTTTGGGCTTAGGGCCAGCTGATAATGCCAAGCTGGCCTTAACCCCTTTATTACCCAGTGAGCCACCGCACCAGGGCCCTGGATGAGTTGGGTACAGCGCCAGAAGATGGCGCTTCTATGAACGCGCCATTTTCTGGGGCGGCTGCGGACTGCAATTTGCAGCGGGTGGGGCCCAGAAAGCTTGGGCCTCCCTGCGCTGCAGATTCCAGCTCCCAGCTGCCTAGTTGTACCTGGCTGGGCACAAAAATAGGGCGAAGCCCCACGCATTTTTTTTTTAAATTATTTCATGAAATTCATGGAATAATTAAGAAAAAAAGGCCTTCCCTATATTGTTGTGTCCGGCCAGGTACAAATAGGCAGCTGGTGGTTGGGGGCAGCCCGTTCCTGCCTGCTGTACCTGGCTGGACACAAATATAGTGCGAAGCCCCACGTCAATTTTTTTTTAATTATTTCACGAAATAATTTTTTTTAAAAAAGGGCTTCCCTATATTGTTGTGTCCGGCCAGGTACAAATAGGCAGCTGGTGGTTGGGGGCAGCCCGTTCCTGCCTGCTGTACCTGACTGGACACAAATATAGGGCGAAGCCCCACGTCAATTTTTTTTAAATTATTTCAGGAAATTCATGAAATAATTAAAAAAAAATTGATGTGGGGCTTCGCCCTATATTTGTGTCCAGTCAGGTACAGCAGGCAGGAACGGGCTGCCCCCAACCACCAGCTGCCTATTTGTACCTGGCCGGACACAACAATATAGGGAAGCCCTTTTTTTCTTAATTATTTCATGAATTTCATGAAATAATTAAAAAAAAAAATACGTGGGGCTTCGCCCTATTTTTGTGTCCAGCCAGGTACAACTAGGCAGCTGGGAGCTGGAATCTGCAGCGCAGGGAGGCCCAAGCTTTCTGGGCCCCACCCGCTGCAAATTGCAGTCCGCAGCCGCCCCGGAAAATGGCGCGTTCATAGAAGCGCCATCTTCTGGCGCTGTACCCAACTCATCCAGGGCCCTGGTGCGGTGGCTCACTGGGTAATAAAGGGGTTAAGGCCAGCTTGGCATTATCAGCTGGCCCTAAGCCCGAAATTCATGGGGTCACGCCAATATTAGACATGACCACCATGAATTTCTAGTAAAGTATTTAAGAAAAACACAAACACCCAGAAAAAAGTCCTTTAATTGAAATAAACACACAGTTCTTTATTGTTCTAAATTAAACCATACTTACGTCACGCCCATTCCAGCTGAAGCCAATGATCTCCTGCAATAAAAGTAAAATAATAAAGCAACCTCATCCTTACCTTTCCATGGTTCCCACGACAGCTTCAGCTCTGCTACATCGAGATGACAGGCTGGACCGCAGCAGAACGCTGCCATTCAGCCTGTCATCCCGCAGACACTGAGAAGCGCAGGCATGCTTGCGCTCCTCAGTGTCTGGCTGTGACGACATAAAGATGAGCCGAGGTCATGTCCAATGAACTCAGCTCACCTCATGCACGTCACTGACAGCGTGGGAAATTTCTCCTGCACTCAGCACTTCAGCGTGAAAATTCTCCCACGCTGTCAGTGAGGTACATGAGGTCAGCTGAGTTCATTGGACATGAATGAGCTCACCTCATGCACGTCACTGACAGCGTGGGAGAATTCTCACGCTGTAGCGCTGAGTGCAGGAGAATTTTCCCACGCTGTCAGTGACGTGCATGAGGTGCGCCGAGTTCATTGGACATGACCTCGGCTCATCTTTATGCTGTCACAGCCAGACACTGCAGAGCGCAAGCATGCCTGCGCTTCTCAGTGTCTGCGGGATGACAGGCTGGATGGCAGCATTCTGCTGCGGTCCAGCCTGTCATCTCGATGTAGCAGAGCTGAAGCTGTCGTGGGAACCATGGAAAGGTAAGGATGAGGTTGCTTTATTATTTTACTTTTATTGCAGGAGATCGTTGGCTTCAGCTGGAATGGGTGTGACGGTAAGTATGGTTTAATTTAGAACAATAAAGGAATGTGTCTTTATTTCAATTAAAGGACTTTATTCTGGGTGTTTGTGTTTTTTTTTAACTTTGACTATGGGGTTAGTAATGGGGGTGTCTTATAGACGCCTCTCCATTACTAACCTGGGCTTGATGTCAGCTGGCATTATAAGCTGACATCAACCCCAACCCTATTACCCCCTGCCACCGCACCAGGGCAGCGTGGAAGAGCGAGGCTAAGTGCCAGAATTGGCGCATCCTATGGATGCGCCATTTCTGGGGCGGCTGACGGCTGGTGTTTCTAGCCTGGGAGGGGGCCAATATTCATGGCTCCCTTCCTGGGCTATTAATATCAGCCCCCAGCTGTCTGCCTAGCCTTTGCTAGCTATTAAATTAGGGGGGACCCCACGTCATTTTTTTGGGGGGGGTCCTCCATTTTAATAGCTAGTAAAGGCTAGGTATTCAGCTGGGGGCTGATATTAGTAGCCTGGGAAGCTCCGTGGGTATTACCCCCTTCCCAGGCTTCAAACATCTGCCCCAGCTGTCTGCTTAACCTCCGCTAGAGACTAAAATTACGGGGAACCCCACGCCAATTTTTTTTAATAATAAATCCTTTATTTTAATACTAAATGACAAGTACAGTAACCAACACTATCACTGTACTTATTATATATGTGACTGACATGTTTCTATCTATCTAATCTATGTGTGAAGCTCTATTCTGTCTGTTATAAATTGTCGGGTACAGATGCTGAATTGCCGGCCGGCTTTCTTAAAGAGACAGTGCATATAAACACTATTATTTTTTTTGATAAATCCTTTACACTAAATGACAATTACAGTAAGCAACACTGTCACTGTACTTCCTATATATGTGGCTGACATGTTTCTATCTATCTAATCTATGTGTGATTCTCTATTCCTTCTATTCTAAATTGTCGGGTACCGCTGCTGAATTGCCGGCCGGCTTTTTTAAAGAGACGGTGCATGAAAACAATATTATTTTTTTTAATAAATCCTTTGCAGTAAATGACAAGTACAGTAAGCAACACTGTCACAGTACTTCATATATATGTGACTGACATGTTTCTATCTATCTAATCTATGTGTGAAGCTCTATTCTGTCTGTTATAAATTGTCGGGTACCGCTGCTGAATTGCCGGCCGGCTTTTTTAAAGAGACGGTGCACGAAAACACTATTATATTTTTTAATAAATCCTTTACACTAAATGACAAGTACAGTAAGCAACACTGTCACTGTACTTCATATATATGTGACTGACATGTTTCTATCTATCTAATCTATGTGTGATGCTCTATTCCTTCATGTCTAAATTGTCGGGTACCGGTGTATGCCGCTGCTGAATTGCCGGCCGGCTTTTTTAAAGAAAGCGTCTTCTGAGCAGTTTGTGAGCTTTTGGACACCTTTGAAGGTGTTTTCTATGTGTTCCTATGTGTTTTTGTTTGCCTACCATTGGTTTTAACGGTGTTCGACGGTGTTCTAAGGTGTTCGACGAACAGTTCGACGAACAGTTCCTCGAACATCCCGGTGTTCGACGAACCGAACCCGAACACTACGGGGGTGGCTCAACACTAGTAGCAGGTGCTGCTTCATCCAGGGGACTCTGCAATGTGTTGTTATAGTGTGACAATGCTGAGTCTGGACAGGAGAGGGAGAGGATGGGAGAAAAGATGACGGTAGATTGTTCATAAGCTGCTGGGTATTGATGGCACATAGATTTCTGTGTGTATGGATCTAGACCCACACAACAAGGAGAACTTCTAGACCCACACTTTCTATCTCTCCTTCCCTTGGTGGAGAGGTCTAATAAAATGTTGCAGTACAAAAAGGATTTAGAATATTCCCATCTGATAACGCTGGCGGCAGAGGTCACAGTTCATTGGACAACCAAGGAGTATAGGTGACGGAGACACAAACCAGATGCGGGGAACAAAGGTCTGGGACAGTGCCCAGGCCCTGATACGCGGGTTACTCTGACAAGGAGGGAAAAGTTTTGGAATATGCTCAAGGGCTACCTTAGTGACCACATCAGCATCCTTTGTGACTCCTCTTTGCCTTACAACTATTGGGTGTCCAAGCTGGACTCGTGTCAAGAACTGACTCTCTATACCTTGGAGGTCCTGGCCAGCCCTGCCGCTAGCGTTTTGTCAGAGAGGGTTTTTAGTGCCGCCGGGGGCAGTATATTGAAAATGCTGACCGGCTGAGTCTTATCAAAATTAGCAAAGGCTGGATTGTGCCAGACTTCTCAACACCAACGGATAATAGCAGTGGAACATAAAGTTAAATCCAGTGTTTATTTTTTGGGGGTCTATTCCAATGCAACCCTTCACACCCAAACATGGGTATACGCTTCAGGATTTCTTCTATTTTAGGTCGCTCGCTTCCTTCTCCTCATCTTCCACCACCATATCACCAGGGTGACCATTATGCCACACCCGCATCATTTTTTTAAGGGTGTTTATGATGCCTGTGGGAACTATTTTTAGAGGCATACCTCTAACTTTACATATTATATATGTGCACCCCCCAGGGGTCAATGTTTTTCAGACCATGCACTTAGTGCATGGCCATTACCAGTCTAGGAGACCCACTCCTTAATAATAGAAATTACATTTTTAACTGAGACCCTCCACTATGTCTCTTCAAATTGGTATTGGAGTGCGTCCTACTTTTTGGCTGCTCTTGAACTTTCTGCATATGGAATAACAGGATAGGAGACGCACTCCTTAATAATACAAAATACATGTAAACTGAGGCCCTCCGCTACGTCTCTTCAAATTGGTATTGGAGTGCGTCATAATTTTTGGCAGCCCTTAAACTTGCTGCATATGCAATAACAGTAAAGGAGACCCAATCCTATGTTGTATGTTGTAGTACCAGATTGACCTTGTTGAAGAATTATTATAAAAATTCCCATCTGACAACGCTGGTGGCAGAGGTCACAGCTTCTTGGACAACCAAGGAGTACAGGCGAAGGATGAAAGAAAGATGCAGCAGGGGCAGGGGAATGCTGTCAAAGGTCTGGGACAGTTTTCTCAAACCCTTAGAGTGCCCAGGCCCTGACGCTCAAGTTACTCTGTCAAGGAGGGAAAAGTTTTGGAAGATGCTGAAGGACTACCCTTGCCACCGTACCAGCGTCCTCTGTGATTCCTCTGTGCCTTTACAACTATTGTGGTATGCACGCTGGACACGTGGCATGAACTGTCTCTACACCATGGAGGTCCTGGCTGCTGGCGTTTTGTCATTGAAGGCCGCTGGGGGTAATATAACATATATGCAATAGCAGTATAGGAGACCTACTCCTAAACCCCTTAAGCCCCGAGGGTGGTTTGCACGTTAATGACCAGGCCAATTTTTACAATTCTGACCACTGTCACTTTATGAGGTAATTACTCTGGAACGCTTCAACGGATCCCCCTGATTCTGAGATTATTTTTTCGTGACATATTGTACTTCATGATTGTGGAAAAATTTCTTCGATATCACTTGCGTTTATTTGTGAAAAAAACGGAAATTTGGCGAAAATTTTGAAAATTTTGCAATTTTCAAAATTTGAATTTTTAAGCCCTGAAATCAGAGAGATATGTCACACAAAAGAGTTAATAAATAACATTTCCCACATGCCTACTTTACATCAGCACAATTTTGGAACCAAAATTTTTTTTTGTTAGGGAGCTATAAGGGTTAAAAGTTGAGCAGCGATTTCTCATTTTTCCAACAAAATTTACAAAACCATTTTTTTAGGGACCATGTCACATTTGAAGTCACTTTGAGAGGTCTTTATGACAGAAAATACCCAAAAGTGACACCATTCTAAAAACTGCACCCCTCAAGGTGCTCAAAACCACATTCAAGAACTTTATTAACCCTTCAGGTGCTTCACAGGAATTTTTTGAATGTGGAAGAAAAAAATGAACATTTCACTTATTTCACAAAAATGTTACTTTAGACCCAATTTTTTTTATTTTCACAAGGCATAACAAGAAAAAATTGACCCCAAAATTTGTTGTGCAATTTCCCCTGGGCACACAGATACCCAATATGTGGGGAAAAAACACTGTTTGGGCGCACGGCAGGGCTCGGAAGGGAAGGAGCGCCATTTGACTTTTTGATTGTAAAATTTGCTTGAATAATTAGCGGACACCATGTTGTGTTTGGACAGCCCCTGTGTACCCAAACTTTGGAGCTCCCCCACAAGTGACCCCATTTTAGAAACTAGACCCCCAAGGCACCTATCTAGATGCATAGTGAGCACTTGGAACCCCCAGGTGCTCCACAAATTGATTCGTAAAAATGAAAAAAAAAAACACTTTTTCATTTTTATGAATCAATTTGTGAAGCGCCTGGGGGTTCCAAGTGCTCACTGTGCATCTAGCTAGGTGCCTTGGGGGGTCTAGTTTCCAAAATGGGGTCACTTGTGGGGGAGCTCCAATGTTTGGGCACACAGGGACTCTCCAAATGCAACATGGTATCCGCTAACAAATTGAATGGAAAATAGGCTCAAATTGTTAGCGGACACCATGTTGCGTTTGGAGAGCCCCTCTGTGCCCAAACTTTGGAGCTCCCCCACAAGTGACCCCATTTTGGAAACTAGACCCCCCAAGGCACCTTTCTAGATGCATAGTGAGCACTTGGAACCCCCAGGTGCTTCACAAATTGATTCGTAAAAATGAAAAAGTGAAAAAAAAAAACACTTTTTCATTTTTATGAATCAACTTGTGAAGCACCTGGGGGTTCCAAGTGCTCACTATGCATCTAGATAGGTGCATTGGGGCGGTCTAGTTTCCAAAATGGGGTCATTTGTGGGGGAGCTCCAATGTTTGGGCACACAGGGGCTCTCCAAACGCAACATGGCGTGCGCTAACAATTTGAGCCGATTTTCCATTCAATTTGTTAGTGGACACCATGTCGCGTTTGGCGAACCCGTGATGTGCCTAAACAGTGGAGCTCCCCCACAAGTGACCCCATTTTGGAAACTATACCCCTCAAGGATTTTATTAAGGTGTATAGTGAACATTTTGAACCCAGAGGTACGACACAGAATTTGTTTACATTAGGTCATCATATTGAATAAGTTGTCATTAGTTTTGAGCGCAAGTGCTCGCTACTTGAGTTTGCATCGGGTGCTCAGGTATGCACCATGTACAGCGTGTGCTCGAGTGACATGCTCGAGTCCCTGCTCCGCATGTTTCACGGTTATTAGACACCCAAAAAAAAACATGCGGGGATCGCTCGTGCATGGCAGGCAATCCCCGTAAAGTTTTTTTGGCTGCGAAGCATATAGGGCAGAGACTCGAGCATGTCACTCAAATACCCACAATACTCAATGCATACCAGAGCACCCGATGCAAACTCAAGTAGCGAGCACTTGCGCTCAACACTAGTCGCCATATCGTCATCTTTTTTTCTTACTTTTGAAAAAAATCCCAACCCCATCACAACCCTAACCCCAACCCTAACCCCAACCCCAGCCCTAACCCCAGCACAACCCTAGCCCCAGCACAACCCTAGCCCCAGCACAACCCTAGCCCCAGCACAACCCTAGCCCCAAACCCAGCCCTAACCCTAGCCCAATCCTAACCCAAGAGTTTATTTTTGACGCCGTTCCTTGTGCGGTATAAGTGATTAGACGACTTTATTCTTCGGGTCGGTGTGATTACAGCAATGCCAGAATCATATGGGGTTTTTATGACTGACAGCTGTCACACACTAAAAGACGCATTTTTTGTAAAATCTAGTTTTTGCATCGCCATATTTTGAGAGCTATAATTTTCCAGATTTTGGCAGACAGTCATGTGACGGCTCGTTTTTTGCGGGATGACTTGACGTTGTTATTGGTGCCATTTTCAGGCACGTGACATTTTTTGATCGCTTTCTATTCCGATTTTTGGGAGGCAGAATAAACAAAAACCAACAATTCAGGAATTGTTTTTTTTTTTTTTTTCTGTTCCGCGTGTAGTAAAATTGATGAGGTAGCTTTATTCTTCGGGTCAGTACGTTTACAGCGGTACCACATTTGTATCATTTTTCTATGTTTTGACGCTTATACACAATAAAAGCTATTTTATAGAAAAAAATATTTTTTTGTATCGCTTTATTCTGAGAGCTATAACTTTTTTATTTTTCGGCTGATGGAGCTGTATGGCGGCTTGTTTTTTGCGGGACGAGATGACGTTTTCAGTGGTATCATTTTTATTTATATGCGTCTTTTTGATCGCGTGTTATTCCACTTTTTGTTTGGCGGTATGGTGATAAAGCATTGTTTTTTGCTTCGTTTTTTTTTTTTTTTTTTTTACCGTGTTCACTGAAGGGGTTAACTAGTGGGACAGTTTTATAGGTCAGGTTGTTCCGGACGCGGTGATACCAAATATGTGTACTTTTATTGTTTTTTTTTTCTTTTTTTTATAATAATATTTATTGATGGGTACATTATATTTTTATTTTTGGTGTATTATTTTTTTTATTTTTTTATAATATTTTTGCACATTTTTTTTTTTTTTTTTTCCACTTTCACACAGTTTATACACTTTATTACTTTGTCCCACTCTGGGACTTTCACTTTTTTTTTTCTGATCGCCTGCATGGCACAGGAATGGAGCACCATCCCTATGCCATGAAGGCTGTCAGAAGTGCACAGTGTGAAGATTGCTTGGAGATGCACTGCGCATGTCCAAGCAATCTTCCTGCTCTCTGGTGACCCGGATGTTGTCATGACGACATCGGGTCGTCATGGCAACACCCGGGAAGCCTTTGCAGACTGCGCTGGAAGCCGGAAGAGGAGGTGAGTATCGCCGATCACCTCCCCTTGCCCCCGCAATGCCGCGATCGACTTCGATCGCAGCATCGCGGGGGTTAATGTGCTGGGAACGGTGCAGGACCGCTCCCTGCACATAGTACCGGGTGTCAGCTGATTGTCACAGCCTGTGTGCGCGCGCGATCGCGATGACGTACTAATACGGGTCTGGCTCTTAAGTCCCAGGGCACAGACGCGTATTAGTACGTCAGATGTTATTAAGGGGTTAAAAGGACTGTTAGTGTAGATTTGTAATGCTGTGAAATACCTCACACAGAAACAAGCACCAATTCTCTTTGTCGCTAAGCAGCACCTCTCCCTACTCTGCCTGTGTCCAGAGTAGACTGTGGTGAGCATACGGCCTTTTTTTTAAATGTTTTTATCATGTCTTGTTCAATAAACTTTTTTTCATACTTTTCTATACTGGAGGTGTGCTCGTCTACTATGTAGTGTCTTTTCCTCCCATAAACTACTGTGGTGAGCATACGGTCTCAGATCTTAAATCGACCCGATGACGCTGTGCGGCTAGCCAATCACTGCAATGCCACAATCAACATGGCTACTGCATTACAGTGACTGGCAAGCAATCCATGCAAGTTAATTGGCTGTCTAAACAGCGCCAAAAGTGCGGGACGGGGATCTGCGCTCCCGCCCGAGGATTCCAAAAATACTCGTCGAGCACCGAACTTCTCGAGCACTGTGAGGCTTAGGTGAGTACCAAATAGTGGCGAGCATGCTCGCTCAGCACTTATAGTCACATGACAACTAGCTTCTCTTCCTGCTTCTCTAAGTTTTTACCTGAACATTGAGAGAATTAGGGAGAGCAGCTTGTTGGCACGAGACTAAGTTTGCAAATCAAATATGTGCTTGGTGGGAGGCATCAAACTGAATTTTTGCCCCTGGTGCCAGAAAACCTAACTACACATCTGGATCAGACAGTGTTCCTGTAAGATCAGACAAAGCCATTACTCAGAACACAGCAGGTGCATATTTATAATCTCAGCACAGGAACATTTTTTTTTTTTTTTTTAAAACATCCAGTTGTGGAAATTATTAATTAAATTAATTATTGATTAAAATGAACTATTATTTGTGGGATATCCCCTTTAACTTGGCTTTGTTAGAACTCTCCTGTTAGGTTTTTTTTAGTTTGCTGGTCACATGATCATTTTTGCCTATTTAATCCGGCTCCGCCCTCCTGGCCTTGCTGGACTTCATTGTATTTACTACTCTTGAGCTAGCTTGGTGCTCTGTTGCCATTCTCTGTTAGTTTTGCTAGGTCTTCTGACCTCTATGCTTTTTGTTGTGTGTTTGTCTTTGACTGCTACTATTTCTGCTAGGAGGTGTCCAACTTATCCCAGTCCCTAGTTCTTGTAGGGATCCCTCCCTCACATCTATAGGTCTTCGTACAGACTAGCCGAGGACTTTAGCGGGTCTGATCGCAGGATCAGGTTCCCCTTACATCGTAGGGGTCTAGTTTAGTTCTGTTGTAGGGACAGATCTCCTGTCTTTCCTTAGTCCCTGTAGCAGATCATAACAGTAAGTCCAGCCCTAAAAGAAAAAAAAAAAAAATTTCTCTAAGGAAAGACCTCCAGTTTTCCATCATGGTCTCGGTTCAAGATTTGGCTCAATGCTTGCAGGGACTCTCTCTGGAGGTGGCCAAGCTCCAACAACACGTGAGTAGCTGTTCTGGAGCACATTTTGTGGAACCAAAGGTATGTCTGCCTGATTTATTTTTTGGCGAACAACAAGATTTTTTTTCTTTTAAAAATGCTTGTTTATTGTATTTTCGTTTGAGACCCGGATCCTCTGGTGATGAATCACAGCGCATAGGGTTCATAATGTCACTTTTGCGCAAAGATCCTCAGGGATGGGCCTTCTCTCTCCAACCTAGTGATCCGTGCTTTAGATCAGTGGATAGCTTTTTTTCTGCTTTGGGTTTGTTGTACGATGATCCTGATCGTGTCTCATCTGCTGAGTCTGAATTGAGACGTTTGAGGCAGGGATCAGGTAATGTGGAAAAATATTGTTCTCACTTCCGTCGGTGGTCTGTCCAGGTGGGGTGGAACGATTCAGCTTTGAAAAGCTTGTTTCTTGCATGGCTAGGTGAAAGGGTTAAGGATTTACTGATTGCTTATCCCACACCTGGAAACTTGCAGGAGGCAATGCAATTAGCTATACGGGTGGACAGGAGACTGCATGCAAGGGTTAATGAGAGCAAATCCTCTGCTATGTCAGCTCCGAGTCCTGAGAGGGTCTGTGCTGACAATGGAGAGCCGATGGAGATTGGGGCGATGGCACCCCGCTCTCAGGAAAAAGACCGCAGCCTTTCTGAAGGCTTGTGCTTCTATTGCGGAAATTCTGGTCATTTTATTAAGAACTGTGTGCTTCGTATGAAGAAAGAAAAATAAAATGGTCAGTCATGCACGTATTGCCTGTTTAAATTCTAAGGGAGTATTCCTATCTGCCACTACTGCTGCTCAGGATGAATTAATTGAATTTCGGGTATTTGTGGATTGTGGTTCTACTCTGAATGTGATTGATGGGGGATTCTTGGAAAAACTTAGATTAGAACCTAAAACTTTGTCATCCCCTATTGCTGTGGTTTCTGTCGATGGCTCTCCCTTGAAGAGTGTTACTCATTAGGTCTGTGATTTTCCCCTCACTATTAATGGTATTCATCAAGAGAATTTGGATTTGGTGGTATTGGATAATTTGCCTTCTCCAGTAATATTGGGGTTACCCTGGTTAAAATTGCACAATCCTGTACTGGATTGGTCTACCAATGAAATTAAGTCTTGGAGCCCTAAGTGTTATGACAAGTGTTGTAACGGACGTATTGCTGCGGTGGAAAAAGGGGAATTACCTGTACCTAGTCAGGATTTTTGGAGAGTTTTTTCTGAGGAGGAGTCACAAATTTTGCCTCCCCATAGAGACTATGATTGTACCATTGAATATGTCCCTGGAGCGACTCTTCCTAAAAGTCGTTTATTTAATCTTACTATTCCTGAGAGAAAGGCTTTGGAGGAATACATACAGACAAGCTTGGCCGCCGGTCACATTAGGCCTTCCAAGTCTCCTGTGGCTGTTGGATTTTTTTTTGTAAAAAAAAAAGATGGCGGTTTACGTCCTTGTCTGGACTTTCGTGAGATTAATAAAATTACTGTACACAATCCTTACCCACTGCCATTGATTCCTGATTTGTTTAACCAGTTAGTGGGGGCCAAATGGTTCTCTAAAAGTGATCTCCGGGGGGCATACAATTTGTTGCGCATGAAGGAGGGTGATGAATGGAAGACTGCTTTTAACACTCCTGTGGGTCATTTTGAGAATCTGGTGATGCCTTTTGGTCTTACCAATGCTCCAGCATTTTTTCAGAATCTTATTAATGACATCCTTAGACCTTTAATCGGCAAAAATGTGGTTGTGTATTTGGATGACATTCTGATTTATTCGCCTGATCTGGAGTCTCATTGGCGGAGCGTACGTGAGGTATTACAGTTATTAATGGACAATTTGCTTTTTGCTAAGCTGGAGAAATGTGAGTTCGCTGTACAGAGAATTAGTTTTTTGAGCTACATTATCTCCAGTGAAGGTTTTGAGATGGACCCAGTTAAAGTTCAAGCTGTGCAGGAATGGCCTAGGCCTATTGGTTTGAAATCGATACAGAGGTTTTTGGGTTTCGCCAATTATTACAGAAAATTCATAAAAGTTTTTTCTATTATTGTCAAACCGCTGACCGATCTCACCAGGAAAGGTGCTAATGCGGTTCAGTGGACTTCTGAGGCCATTGAAGCTTTTGTGTTTCTAAAGGAGAGGTTCACCTCTGCTCCCATCCTTATGCAGCCTGATGTGACTAAGCCGTTTTTGGTTGAGGTTGATGCTTCTTCGGTGGGGGTCGGTGCGGTGTTGTCTCAGGAAAACAAGGATGGAGTACATCCCTGTGCCTTTTTTTCAAAAAAATTTTCTGAGACTGAACTTAATTACGATATTGGTAATCGGGAATTGCTGGCGATTAAACTCGCATTTGAACACTGGCGTCACCTCTTGGAAGGTGCTGAATTTCCCATTCAGGTTTTCACTGATCATAAAAATCTGATCTATCTTGATGCTGCCAAGCGCTTGAATGCCCGTCAAGCTAGGTGGGCACTTTTTTTCTCGCGGTTTAATTTTTCCGTTACTTACATCCCGGGTACCAAGAATGTTAAAGCGGATGCTTTGTCTCGCAGCTTTTCTCCCATGGTCGGTGTTGAGGAGGAAGAGGAGAGCATTTTACAAGAAGGTGTTGTGATTGCTGCTTTGGACTCCGTTTTGGAGGATGAGATTCTTAAAGCTCAGGAGAATGCCCCATCTAACACTCCCCATGGGAGGTTGTTTGTGCCTAGGACCTTTAGGAGAGATTTGTTTGTTGAGTGTCATGAGTCTCGGTTGACAGGTCATCCAGCTATTTCTGAGACCAAGAGACTTGTGGGTCGCAGTTTTTGGTGGCCTGGATGGCAGAAGGAAGTCATTAAGTGGGTGCGCCAATGTACTGTGTGTGCTAGATCCAAGTCTTCGCATGCTCCTGCTGCGGGGTTGCTTTGCCCTCTGGAGGTTCCTAGTGCACCTTGGACACATCTGCCTATGGACTTTATTACTGACCTTCCCCCCTCTGAAGGTTTCACGGTCATCTGGGTGGTCGTGGACCGTTTTAGCAAGATGTGTCACTTGGTTCCCTTCATCAAACTGCCTTGCGCTAAGACACTCGCTAAGGCCTTTGTCAAGGAAATTGTCAGACTACATGGTGTTCCTACTGACATTGTTTCTGATAGGGGACCTCAGTTCGTGGCTCGTTTTTGGCGTGCCTTTTGTGACAGGTTGGGAGTTCATTTGTCGTTTTCATCCGGATATCATCCTGAGTCTAATGGCCAGACAGAAAGGAAGAACCAGGATGTTGAGCAGTTCTTGCGTTGTTTTGTGGCAGACAATCAAGAGGGGTGGTCTGAGTTTCTGCCACTTGCTGAATTTGCTCTTAACAACCATACATCCTCTTCTGCTGGGTGTTCGCCTTTTTTTTGTTGTTCTGGGAGACATCCGTGTTTTGGGTCATTCTCCAAATTGGTTTCGGCTGTGCCTGAGGAGGAGAGTTTTTCTGGTGATTTGGAGAGAGTTTGGACGGATATGCGTGGTAATCTTCAGGAGGCTAACAAAAAATCTAAGAGGTACTTTGATAGGAAATGGCAAGAGGTTTTGTTTGCTGTTGGTGACATGGTTTGGTTGTCCTCTAAGAATCTGCGATTGAGGATTCCTTCTAAAAAATTGGGTCCCAAGTTCGTAGGGCCCTTTAATGTACTTCAGATAGTTAACCAATCTGCTGTTAGGTTGGAGGTTCCTACGTCCTGGAAGATTAACCCGGTGTTTCATGTTTCTCAGTTGAAAAAAGCTGATGTGTCGGATGGTGACGCCTCTGCCACTGTTCCTCCGGTGGTGGAGGACGGGGAATATGAAATTTCCCGCATCCTAAATTCTAGACGGTATAGAGGGAGTTTGCACTATCTCGTCGCTTGGAAGGGTTTCGGACCTGAGGATTACTCATGGGTGAGGGCAGATGATGTTTCTGCTTCCAGACTTGTCAGAGCGTTTCACAGGAGGTTTCCTGGTAAGCCTGGGCCTAGGGGATCCGGAGGATCCTCTTAGAAGAGGGGGTACTGTTAGAACTCTCCTGTTAGTTTTTTTTTAGTTTGCTGGTCACATGACCATTTTTGCCTATTTAATCCGGCTCCGCCCTCCTGGCCTTGCTGGACTTCATTGTATTTACTACTCTTGAGCTAGCTTGGTGCTCTGTTGCCGTTCTCTGTTAGTTTTGCTAGGTCTTCTGACCTCTATGCTTTTTGTTGTGTGTTTGTCTTTGACTGCTACTATTTCTGCTAGGAGGTGTCCAACTTATCCCAGTCCCTACTTCTTGTAGGGATCCCTCCCTCACATCTATAGGTCTTCGTACAGACTAGCCGAGGACTTTAGCGGGTCTGATCGCAGGATCAGGTTCCCCTTTACATTGTAGGGATCTAGTTTAGTTCTATTGTAGGGACAGATCTCCTGTCTTTCCTTAGTCCCTGTAGCAGATCATAACAGGCTTTTCAGAATTTACCATAGGTTTTTTGATTGGGTTCAGATTAATTCTTGCACACTGAATCTCTTTCACCCTGTTCTTCTTCAGAAAGGCAACATGTGTGTTTTGGATCATTGTCATGTTGGAAACTTGTATGTCTACCAAGGGCACAGAGTTTTGGTTGCATCTTTTCTTTCAATATAGGGCAGTACATCTTTGAACTCATGATAGCTTCAATGAAATGTAGCTCCCCAACACCAGCAGTACTCATACAGCTCCACTTAAGGACACTGCTGCCACCATGTTTACTGTAGTCATTATGGATTAGGAAATATGAATTTAGAAAAATGCATGATGCCTACAGTGAAACATGTTGGTGGCTGCAGTGTCCTTATGTGGGGCTGCATGGGTGCAGTTAATGTCGGGGAGCTTCATTTCATTGTAGGCATCATGACTTCATATTGTACTGGTCTATATTGAAAAAGTAGATGCTACCACAAGTTCTTGCTAGACATACATTTTTCCAACATGGCTATGATCCAAAACACACATATGTTCATATGTTGCACTTTTGAAGAACAGAGTGAAAATGATTCAGTGACCAAGTATGTCTTCTAGTATATATGATATGCCAGGTTCCACAAGACTGTGTATAGTGATACTCTAATATTTGCATTTATAGTGGGAAATAATTACTACTGTGTAGGTATGTCCATATCTCTAGACTCTGTTATTTTTTAATACATATGATACTATTCTTGCTGTTCAGGATTTGCTAATATATATGAAATTATTCTAATTGTTCATTATTTGAGTCTTCTCTCTACAGCATTTCAAAACCTTTTTATATTTTGTTTTGACTACTTGTTGGGTACATCTAATGGAGCATTGGAGCTACATTGCGTTACCTTGAGTTTGAATCTATATCCTTGATTATTATAGGGGCAAGATTCTTCTGTGTATATATGTTTGTTTTTTTAAATGCTTTTAAGCGTATAGTATGTCTTTATATTTCTTGGAATAAAGATTTTGTATATTTATCATATGATTAGGAGGTGTGCTGGTCATTCAATGTGGTTCTTTCTCTCCACTTGTGTGCAAATATGTCTTCTAATCTGAACCCAAATGAAACACCTATGGGGAATTCTGAAGAGATAAGTTGAGCATCACGCTGCATGCAGCATCCAGGCTCTAAAAAGGTCATTTTTTTGTCGCTAAGTTGTTTACTCAACTCCTAGATGACTTTCTGTCTTTAGAAATCATGAAAGTCAGGCAAAATACTAGATGTAGTGTTTTTTTTTGTGGGGTGTATTCATGTTTGCATCAACTAATTTGAGTACAACTGAAGATTTTGTCATGAAAGTTATAATATTAACCTTACTTTCTTGTTTTGGGTATAAAAAAAATGTTCGTATTTTACAAGAAATTAGACTCTGTAGACTTAAAAAATACCTTTTAATGATTCAGGATTAAAAATTCCAAATGACATACTGTATATAACACATGGACAAATAAAGTGCTATTAAAAAAGTGACTCAGCGCCAGCTCCACATTACAGATAGATTCACATACCAATGTGAACAAAGTATCCCTACAAAAATGTTCTGTGACGCTTAGTCTTGTCAAAATGTTTGAAATTGTGACTTTTCAAATGGTGTCTACTCATTTATGGTGAGCATGAAATATATATGTATATACACTATATATATATATATATATATATATATATATATATATATATATATAGATAATATGCATACATAATATATATACCTTTTTTTTCGGACTATAAGGCCGTGTGCCCACTATGCGTTTTTTAAGCTTTTCTGCAGCAGCAATTCCGCCGCGGAAACCCTTAAAAAACGCTTGGTAGAAGGTCTGCAATGGTCCCCAATGATAATCCGTATGTGCTGTGCACATGCTGCGGAAATTTCCGCTGCGGCTTATTATTGCGGAAAAATCCACAGCACATCCATTAATTTTGCGGAAACGTGGCGTAATTGCCGCCATTGACTTGCATTGAATCGCATAATATCCGCATGACTACATGTACACATGCGGATATTGAGCGATTCAATGCGCGGATGGTACCCAGGTCTGGAGAAGAGGAGACTCTCCTTCAGACCCGGGTACCATAGCACCTGTAGTTAAAAAAGAATTAAAATAAAAAAGAACATTATACTCACCTTCTGATGGCCCCCGGTCTCCTTTACGGTGTCCGGTGTCTTCGGCGGCTTGCGGTGGTGTAAAAGGACCTTCCATGACGTCATTTACTCATGTGACAGGTCATGCGACCGCTGACGACACCACCACGAGCCGTCGAAGACACCGGAGAAAGAGATCGGGGGCCATCGGAAGGTGAGTGTACCATTTTATTCTTTTTTTTTACTATTGATGTTGCATTTGGAGCATCGTAACTTGGTCACACTATATAAATCCATGCCGGTTGCATGGATTTATATAGTGTGATCAAGTTTTCAAGCACTTTTCCAAGTGATGCTAAAATCTCTTGGTAAAGCGCTTTACGACCCGCATGTGGAAACGCATGCAAAAACGCTTCACAAACGCTTCTACCTGGCAGGAAAAACGCATGTAAAATCCACATGCGTTTTTCCTGGCAAGGAGATGCAGATAAAATCCGGAGCATTTCTGCATCGTGGGCACTTAGCCTAAGACGCATCGGAACATAAGACTCACCTAGGTTTTAGAGGAGGAAAAATAGAAAAAAAATTTAAGCAAAAAATGTGGTCATGATGCACTGTTAAGGGGGAGGGGTTCTGCTGTCGGCACTATTATAGGGGTAATGTTCCCCAATTCTGTTAATATCCCCCACCCTGGTATACATGGCCCTCTCCTTCCTGTTATACATGGCCCACATCCCCATCCTGATATGCATGTCATCCCTCACCCCCATCCTGATATGCATGGCATACCTCACCCCCATCCTGATATACATGGCACCCCTCATCCCCATCCTGGTATGCATTGCACCCCAATCCCCCATCCCGGTATGCATGGCACCCCAATCACCCATCCTGGTATGCATGGAACCCCTTGATCCCCATTCTGGTATGATAGGCACCCCTCATCCTGATATGCATGGCACCCTTCATCCAAGTATGCATGCACCCCTCATCCTGGTATGCATGGCACCCCTCATCCTGGTATGCATGGCCCCCCTCATCTTAGTATGCAAGGCACCCTTCATCCCTCTTTCTGGTTACATGGCATCCCTCATCCTGGTATGTATGGCACCCTTCATCCCTTTTCCTGGTATGTATGACACCCCTTATCCCTCTTCCTGGTATGCATGCCACCCCTGATCACCATCTTGGTATGCATGGCACCCATGATCCCCATTCTGGTATGTATGGCACCCCCTCATCCCCATCCTGTTATGCATGGCACCCCCTGATCCCCATCCTGGTATGAAAAGCACTCCCTGATCCCCATCCTGGTATGCTTGGCACCACTCCATCCTGGTATGCTTGGCACCCCCTGATCCCCATCACGCTGCACACACAAAAAATAAACAATCACACTCACCTCCTCTTTCCTCCAGTGCTTCATCTCGCTCTTCTTCCGACACTCACTGTGTGAGCCGCACATGGCGTCTCTTCCATGTGCCCTCAAACAGTGATATGCTGTGCCAGAATAGTCACTGCTCCCCGCGCTGGGATTCTGTGCGTGGGGAGCAGTGACCATTCACTCTCCTTAATAGCGCACACACTGTACCTGCAGCGCGGCTCCTGTTGCGGCTGGCTTTCAGTGTGCCGCTATTAAAGACCATGAATATTCACTACAACCCATGGGAGTGGATTGTAGTGAATATTCATGGACTTTAATATCGGGCACACAGACCGAGCACAGCAGGAGCCGGTAGAGTGTGTGCGCTATTAAGGAAATTGAATATTCATTTTCTGTAGCAGCGGGCACAGTGGAGGCTGCAGCAGGCAGCTGCTGCCTCCTGTGCCCTGCTGCCTTTGCCCCCACATCCCCCACCACCCACAGCCATAGTTATATAGTATGGGACACAGTTTGGACTATAAGACGCACCCGCCACTTTTCTCCAAAATTTTGGAGGAAAAAAGTGTGTCTCATAATCCGAAAAATACGGTATATTTTTTTTTCACCCTGACTAATAAGTGTTTCATTACTTTACAGAGGAAGAGGGAGAGGACCCTTCACCAATAGGTATGTACTGCACAATACCATTCCATGTTTCTTAACCCTGTCTTGTAATCAGCATTAACCTTCCTGACAGCCCCATTTTTCAAGTCTGATACGTCACTTTCTGTGGTAATAACTTTAAAATGCTTCTGTCAGTGATTCTGAGATTGTGATTTTGTTTTTGTAAAACATTGTACCTGTTCGTACTGGATCAGTTGTTTAGTCGTCATTTATTAAAGTATTCCAAATTTTCTGAAAATTTAGAAAAATGTGCAATTTTTAAACTTAATTGTATACCCTTAATGAGATGTAAATATATGCTCTATATGGGGTAATGCTGCGTTCAGGAGAAATTGCATAGTACATTGTGCAGGCTAAAATTTGGGTCTGAAGTAACATTCTATCTGAATGGAATTTGACTTAATGGAATTTTTCATTTTTTGATTCCATTTTGCATTAATTAATGTAAAGCACCTTAAGGATTAGCAAATTTGAATACTTTGAAGCCTCCATTCATTGAACTGGGGTAACTTTTAGGATGTTACAATAAAGAGGCCCTTCAAAGTCACTTCAAAGGCCCTAAAATGCAGTATATTTTAAATTTCCTTGAAAATATGAAAGACTATGTACTTTGACGTAAGGCTATGTTCACACGTTACAGTTTTGCTGGATGTTTTTTTTTGCTGTGCTTTCCAGAATCCCAAAGTTCACCTTTGCTTCTATCACAGAAGCATGAACAATGGAAGGTGTTACGTCAGCAATGCAATACATATGTGAAATCATAAAACCATTTTTGGAAAAAAGGTTAATTTGCTGAAACTATTTGGGATAAAAAAGATTTTTATGTCTGAAAAAAAAAGTGACTACTCTGAACAAAAAAGTTCATATGAGTTACTGAAAAATACACAATTGCAAATGTAACCGCCTGGAAAGTTGTATTGGTCAGGTATAGTTTATCTAAGACATTAGCTGTCACGGGTGTGTCAGAGTGACAGACAGTCGCCCTGCAGTTGGTTGCAGGAGATCTCTACGTTTGGCATTACAGACATCTTCTTAGAGGCTGTCTCTAGGACCCAGCGGCTACCTCCGTCTAATTAACACCCTGCCTGTCTGTATAAATACCTGCTGTGCTTCAGAGGGAGTTGCCGATGATATTCATTACTACTTGTGAAGGTTTAGCAAGAGTAGTACTTAGTCCTCTCTGTAGCTTGAGGACGCATGCGCATTTGTCTGGAGTCGTCTAAAGCTAAGCAATTTCCCCCTGTTTGTGTACCCTTATTGTATATAGTGTTTAGTGGAGACCGACTAGTGCTCATCTCCTTCCTTCCCTAGCCATAGCCATACGCCAGGGAAAGACAGTGCGAGGCACGCGTACGGCGATTGGTGCAGAGCCAATACAGGGACATTAAGGGAGACAGGGTGACACTAGATAGATATGATGCTGCAGATAGGAGGTCTCCACTTCCCCCCTTTACCTAGAGTCTGGGCTCCCTTTCCCTCTTCCCTTTGTGTTGCACTATGTCTTTCCCACACTTGGTGTGACATTATCACCAGCCAAGCACATTTTGAAAGGAAAAAAAAAGAAAACTGACACTTTGTTGTTTTTAGGCATGTACTTTTTTTCCCTTTCTCCCTTGGTATGAGTTCAGTTGCAGAGCTCACCGTGCGGCTGCACAAGTTGTCCCTGGAGGTGAATGACCTCCACGGTGAGGTACAGCAGCAGCACCAGCGGCTACAGGTCGCCGATGTGGGGGTCTCTTTAGGTAGGCCTGTCCAAACTGAACCCAAAGTTGCCCTCCCGGACAGGTTTTCTGGAGGTAGGAACAAGTTTTTTGTATTCAAGGAGGCATGCAAACTGTATTTTAAACTTCGTCCTTACTCCTCCATAAATGAGGAGCAACGAGTTGGAATTGTGATCTCTCTACTGCTGGAAGATCCTCAGTCGTAGGTGTTTTCTTTACTGCAGGACTCGGTTTGCCTCCAGTCTGTGGAGGGTTTTTTCGGGGCTCATCTATAATGACCCTGACCGAGTCGCCTTGGCTGAGTCTAAGCTACATCGCCTTGAGCAGGAGAATTGGTCAGTGGAAACGTACAGTTCGGAATTCCGTAGATGGGCAATGGATTCCAAATGGAATGACTCAGCCCTTAGAAGTCAATTTTGTGAGGGGCTTACTGAAAGGTTGAAAGATGCCTTGGCAGTATATGAAACCTCTCAGTCGTTGGAGGCAAACATGTCGTTGGCCATACGTCTTGATACACGCCTTTGGGATAGACGGGTGAGACCGGCCTTCTCTGGGGCCTTCTTGTCGGAGTTGTGTACCTCTGCCGGGGGAGCGGTCTGGAGGTGAACTAGTACTGGGGGAGGTGGAGGAACCATGCAGTTAGGGGGTGTCTCTGCATCATACATCTCTCTGGAGATTCACAAGAAAAAAGGTGTCTTTTTTTTGTGGGAAAAAAGGACATTTTGTTGGGACCTCTCCTTCAATTTCTAAACAAAAGGAGACTCTATTAACTCTTGCTAGTCTGGAGTTGGATAAACAAGGGGTGCATTTGTGTCCAAACTGCAGTTTCCAGTTTGTCCTGACAGCAGAGGTGGTACTAGAGAGCAAAACCGAGAAAATGTCTCTGCTTCTTGACAGTGGAGCTGGAGTCAGCATGGCTGATGCTGAGTTTGTGAAGATTCATGGTCTTGCGTGCTGTATTTTAGATAAACCTATTTCCAGTTTTGACATCGACTCAGCGCCACTTGCACAGAAAGCATTTACTCAGATTATATATAATGTAAAACTGAGGGTGGGGTCAGTTCATTGTGAAATAATTCCTTGCTATGTCCTGGACAATCTTCCCACACGGATTGTTTTGGGTATACCTTGGGTTGTTAAACATAATCTATTGGTGGATTGACAAACCGGCGAGATTATTGAATGGGGAGATTACTGCCATGAAAACTGTTTAGATATCTCCCTTGCTACTGTCTCTACGGAAATATTACCTGCTTTTTGGTCTGTTTTTGAAGATGTTTTTTCTGTGAGCTGGTGTCAGGTTTTGCCTCCTCATCGAGCTTATGACTGTCCTCTATTAACCTGACCCCCGGAGCTAAACTACCGAAGTCCAGACTGTATAACCTTTGTGCCCCTGAGAGACAAGCCATGAAGTATTTCATTGCGGAAAGTCTGGAGAAGGGACATATCAGACCCTCATCTTCGCCCATGGCGGCAGGGTCTTCTTTGTGAAAAAAAAAAAAGATGATGGCCAACATCCCTGTTTAGATTTCTGGGAATTAAATCAAATTACTATCCGCGATCCATACTGTCTTCCTCTGATTCCTGATTTGTTCAGCCAGGTTGAGGTAGCTAAGGTTTTCTCCAAGTTGGATTTAATGGGAGCCTATAATCTGGCAAAAGTATTGTCTGATCTCATCAGACAGTACTTACAAGGTGGATACCACCAAAATTACAAGTAGCAATAGGGAAAGGGAAAAGGAGGGAAAAGGGTGTGAGTAAAATTAATAAATCTTTATTTAATAGTGTTAAAAACCTAATAATCCGTACATTGAGGATGTATATTGAATCACGGTTAATATGAATTATAATCCTATAAACTATGATCCACTAGATTTCTGATAGGGTCAGACAGTGAATCAAATTATAAATAGAATAAATCCCTAGCCAATGTCACTTATAATTAACCCCTTCCCCACATACGCCGTACATGTACTGCTCTGCGGGAGCGCCGCCGCGATCACATGCGGGTGTCAGCCGATCGCGGGCATTTAACCCCTGTGATGCCATTGTCAGTAGTTACAACGACATCGCAGGGCATCGCAGAGGGAGTGGGCTCCCTCTGTGATCCCATCAACACAACGCGATGTGATCGCGTTATGTTGATGGTCTCTTTGGTGACCCCCGGTCCCAAGATGGCCGCGGGGTCTTTCAGGGTCCTGCAGGAAGGTGGCCTGTCAGCACCTGCTCAGAGAGCAGGAGCTGAGACGCCTCTTTCCTTCCTGTCAGACGCTGCTCTGATGCTCTGCAGTGCAGATGCATTGCAGAGCATCAGATCAGCGATCTGACAGTTTGAAGTTGATGTCCCACCCTGGGACAATGTAAAAAAAGTAATAAAACATTTAATAAAAATTCTAAAAATATTTTTTTTAAAAATCACAAAATAAAGAAAAAAAAGAAAAAATATTAATCCAATAAATATATTTATCTGTGTAAAAAAAACAATAAACGTACAAATATTTGGTATCGCGTCCGTAACGACCCGACCTATAAAACTTTCCCACTAGTTAATAACCCCTTCAATGAACACCATAAAAAAAGGTATAAAACACGGCAAAAAATTGTTCTTTTTCATCATACTTCCGAACAAAAAGTGGAATAAAACGTGATCAAAAAGACGCCTGTAAAAAAATATTGTACCACTGAAAACATCATCTTATCCTGCAAAATACAAGCCGCCATATAGCTCCATCAGTAGAAAATAAAAAAGTTACAGCTCTCAGATTAAAGCGATGCCAAAATAATAATTTTTTTCTATAAAATAGTTTTAATTGTTTAAAAGCGCCAAAACATAAAAAGAGATATAAATGTGGTATCGCTGTAATCGTACTGACCCGAAGAATAAATCTGCCTTATCAATTTTACCACACGCGGAACGGCATAAAAAATCCCCAAAAAAACAATTCCTGAATTGCTGGATTTTGTTCATGCAGCCTCCAAAAAAATGGAATAGAAAGCGATCAAAAAATGTCACGTGCTCGAAATTGTACCAATGAATACGTCAACTCATCCCACAAAAAACAAGCCCTTACATGACTCTGTTGGCCAAAATATAGAAAAATTATAGCTCGCTAAATATGGCGATGCAAAAACTTGTTTTTACAATAAAAAGCTTCTTTTAGTGTGTGACAGCTGTCAATCATAAAAACCTCATATAAATCTGTTATCCCTGTAATCGCACCAACCCGAAGAATAAAGTCGTCTAATCACTTATACCGCACGAGGAAAGGCATAAAAATTATATAAAACCTATTCTTCACATGCTGTTGATTTATTCATTCTGCCTCCCAAAGATTGCTCAGCATACATTTATCCGGTGGACTGTGCTGAGCGTTTACACCGGGGTTTCTGTGTAAATCTCTGAAATATGTGATTGAGACGGAACCCCCGGCGGAAGATTCCCTGTAATGAGACAGATGGAGGCACTGTGGACGCCATAGGACCTGTGATCCCACGGTGTCCGTCTTTTTATTAGGCATGCACAAAAGTGCCGTCAGCCAGAGTTCTATACACTTCTGAAAAGAAAGACGACGCTGAACAGAGGCCAGACGGAGTCCAGACGAACTCTGCTGCCTCATTATAGTGGAGCGCACGAAAAACGTGATCCAAAATGTTATGTAAAATGTTCCCAATAAAAGCTTCAGTTCCATTTACAAAAAAGCTCCCACTCAGGTCCGTCATCTGTTAACAATAATATAGGGGCTTCCACAATATTGGTAGCACAAAGGCTCTGGAAAAACAAAATGGCTCCTCGCCCTCCAAAAGAAATCCAGCGCTCTCAAATCCAAATGTCCCCCTCCTTCTGAGCTCCAGGACGTGTCTAAACCGCAGTTAGCGTCCACATGTTTGGCATTCCTGTAGCAATGAGAGACTGCCTAATTAATGGGTGCATGTCTTCAGAAGAACGAGCTGGGCATAATGTACTGGTCACTACAACGTACTGTTCACTACAGTGTACTGGTCACTACAACAGCAGTTTGCAATCTTCACTTAGCAACATCCACTATGCTTGTTTCTGGAAAACACACATGGAGTCAAAATCGTCACTACAACTGTAGATAAATTCACAAAGGGGTATAATTTCCAAAATGGGGTCACTTGAGGGGGATTCTGCTCTTATAGGGTCTCTGTATATGGAATCCGCAAACTATTCTAGGAAAATCTGCTCCCAGGAGGCAAAATGTGATCCGTCCCTCCCGAGTCTCACCGTATGGCTAAGCAGTACTGTACAGCCATATATGGGGTATTTCTACATTCTGCAGAAATTGTGGGACAAATTTTGGTGTCATTTTTACCCATTTTCCAGTGTGAAAATGTAAAATCTGGGGCTAAAACAAAATTTTAGTGGTAAAACTGTAATTATTTTTTCTTCACTGCCCGGTGGTATAAAATTATGTGACACACCTGTGGTGTCAATATGATCACTACACCCCTAGATGAATTCATTGAGAGGTGTAGTTTGTAAAATTAGGTCACTTATGGGGGGGCTCAGCTGATCTGGCACGTTAGGGGCTCTACCAATGTGACATGGCACCCACAAACTAGTCCAACAAAATCTGAACTGTAATATGGTGCTTCTTCCCTTCTGAGCTTTGCACCAGGGCCGGCGTCAGCACCCGGCGTACCCGGGCAAGTGCCGGGGCCCTGGAAAATTAGAGGGGCCCAGCCGCCCACTCACTGTCGGGGCCCGGGCCCACACACCCACCCGCCCACTCACTGTCGGGGCCGGGCCCACACACCCACCCGCCCACTCACTGTCGGGGCCGGGCCCACTCACCCACCCGCCCACTCACTGTCGGGGCCGGGCCCACACACCCACCCGCCCACTCACTGTCGTTGCCGGGCCCACACACCCACCCGCCCACTCACTGTCGTGGCCGGGCCCACACACCCACCCGCCCACTCACTGTCGGGGCCGGGCCCACACACCCACTCACTGTCGGGGCCCTGGCCGCTTCCTCGGCACCTGTTCAGTGACGCAGGCGCTACTTGATTGCCGGCACTCCCCCCAGACATGGCCGCGCGCTGTCCGGCTGTGTCTGCTAGTAATGACGCGGCAGGGTCGACGGCACTGCACCTTTAATTGTGCTTGTGTGTCGCCCCTGCCGCGTCATTACTAGCAGACACAACCGCACAGCGCGCGGCCATGTCTAGGGGAGTGCTGGCAATCAAACACCGTCGGAGGTCCTGCACAGATGGGCGGGAGGGGCCCGGACCCGAGAGCAAGTGGGCCCCTCTGATGTTCCAGGGCCATGAAGTGTGTGACACGCCGGGGGCCCTGCACTGCCCCATACCTGAGGAGCTGCTGGACAGGACACTGGACCGGGGACAGGTGAGTGAGGCTTCCCCAATCCCCATATTAAAAATATTAGTAATGGGTCTGTGTGAGTGCATGTATGTGAATGTCAGTGTATATGACTGTGTATATATATTTGTCTGTTTTATCTATGTGTATGTCTGTATGTGTACATATGTCTGCGTACCGTGTGTGCGCGCGCATATGTCTGCGTACCGTGTGTGCGCGTGCATATGTCTGCGTACCGTGTGTGCGTGCGCGTGTCTGCGTACCGTGTGTGCGCGCGCATATGTCTGCGTACTGTGTGTGCGTGCGCGTGTCTGCGTACCGTGTGTGCGCGCGCATATGTCTGCGTACTGTGTGTGCGTGCGTGTCTGCGTACCGTGTGTGCGCTCGCATATGTCTGCGTACTGTGTGTGCGCGCGTGTCTGCGTACCGTGTGTGCGCTCGCATATGTCTGCGTACTGTGTGTGCGTGCGCGTGTCTGCGTACCGTGTGTGCGCGCGCATATGTCTGCGTACCGTGTGTGCGTGCGCGTGTCTGCGTACCGTGTGTGCGCGCGCATATGTCTGCGTACCGTGTGTGCGTGCGCGTGTCTGCGTACCGTGTGTGCGCGCGCATATGTCTGCGTACTTTGTGTGCGTGCGCGTGTCTGCGTACCGTGTGTGCGCGCGCATATGTCTGCGTACTGTGTGTGCGTGCGTGTCTGCGTACCGTGTGTGCGCTCGCATATGTCTGCGTACTGTGTGTGCGTGTCTGCGTACCGTGTGTGCGCGCGCATATGTCTGCGTACTGTGTGTGCGTGCGCGTGTCTGCGTACCGTGTGTGCGCGCGCATATGTCTGCGTACTGTGTGTGCGTGCGTGTCTGCGTACCGTGTGTGCGCTCGCATATGTCTGCGTACTGTGTGTGCGCGCGCATATGTCTGCGTACTGTGTACATATCTCTCTGATTTAAGTACATAAAGATTAAAATTTTGAAATTTGCAAAATTTTCACCAAATTTCCGATTTTTTCACAAATAAATGTAAGTCATATCAAATAAATTCTAACACCATCATGAAGTACAATATGTCATGAAAAAACAGTCTCAGAATCAGTGGGATCCATTGAAGCGTTTCAGAGTAATTACCTCATAAAGTGACAGTGGTCAGAATTAAAAAAAATGGCCCGGTCAGGAAGGTGAAAACAGGCTTCTGGGTGAAGGGGATAATGGCTGGGTTTATATTTTCAAAGTAAATGCCGTAAATTATATCAAAGTGCACTAGATTATTCTAGTATCTTCATCCAGGAGAAGGTTTTTGTCAAATTGAAGGCTCATATAGCCAATATATAATTAATAATAAACACATTATCCTAACCCAAGGAATACACTCCCCATATTATATGCAGGAAGTGTAAGACTATGTGCACACGGTGCAAATTTGCTGCGGTTTTGACGCTGTGTGTTTATTCAGCGTCAAAATCGCAGCGGCCAGATGTTACAGCATAGTGGATGAGATTTCAAGAAATCCCATGCCCACTATGCATTTTTGTGCACCTGCGGAAGCTGACATGAGGTGCGTTTTTCAGATCCGCAGCATGTCTATTTCTCTTGCGGAAATGCATGCGGATTTTCCCCATAGATTTTCCCCATAGATTTGCATTAGATGAGGAAAATCCGCATGCTTAAAAACCACATGTGTGTTTTATGTGCGTTTTATGTGCGTTTCCACAGCGGAAACGCACACAGAAACGCTACATGATGATCAATAAAGTTTGTTTAAAAAAAACCTATTCTCTAATTTCAACATGAAGACATGAAAAACGCATGCGGCAAAACCGCATCAAAAAATGCATGCAGCAAACCGCATGTAAAAACCGCAAGTAACCTAATTTGCATATTAGGTGCAGAAATGGTGCAGAAATTCTGCAGCGTCAAAACCGCAACAAATCCGCACTGTGTGCACATACCCTAACAGGTCTAATCGATGTGATTATAATGAGCCTTTATACAATGATTTATTTGTCAGGACACACTATTACACCTAACTGTGTCTGTGTGGTTGATCTTAAATTATGCCTGAAGCTCCTTTATTGCGGTACGCAGTAAAGATAAGGAGGCATTAACACAGGCTTAGCCGGCTTAGATACAGTTATATGAAAAAGTTTGGGCACCCCTATTAATCTTAAGCTTAATGTTTTATAAAAATTGGTGTTTTTGCAACAGCTATTTCAGTTTGATATCTGTAATAACTGTTGGACACAGTAATGTTTCTGCCTTGAAATGAGGTTTATTGTACTAACAGAAAATGTGCAATCTGCATTCAAACAAAATTTGTCAGGTGCATTAGTATGGGCACCTCACCAGAAAAGTGACATTAATATTTAGTAGATCCTCCTTTTGCAAAAATAACAGCCTCTAGTCGCTTCCTGTAGCTTTTAATGATTTCCTGGATCCTGGATGAAGGTATTTTTGACCATTCCTCTTTACAAAACAATTCCAGTTCAGTTAAGTTTGATGGTCGCCGAGCATGGGCAGCCCTATTCAAATGATCCCACAGATGTTCAATGATATTCAGGTCTGGGGACTGGGATGGCCATTCCAGAACATTGTAATTGTTCCTCTGCATGAATGCCTGAGTAGATTTGGAGCGGTGTTTTGGATCATTGTCTTGCTGAAAGATCCATCCCCGGCGTAACTTCAACTTTGTCACTGATTCTTGAACATTATTGTCAAGAATCTGCTGATACTGAGTGGAATCCATGTGTCCTTCAACTTTAACAAGATTCCCGGTGCCGGCATTGGCCACACAGCCCCAAGGCATGATGGAACCTCCACCAAATTTTTCTGTGGGTAGCAAGTGTTTTTCTTGGACTGCTGTGTTTTTTTGCCGCCATGCATAATGCCTTTTTGTATGACCAAACAACTCAATCTTGGTTTCATCAGTCCACAGGACCTTCTTCCAAAAAGAAATTGGCTTCTCCATATGTGCTTTTGCATACCTCAGCTGACTCTGTTTGTGATGTGCTTGCAGAAACGGCTTCTTTCGCATCACTCTCCCATACAGCTTCTCCTTGTGCAAAGTGCGTTGTATAGTTGACCGATGCACAGTGACACCATCTGCAGCAAGTTGATGCTGCAGCTCTCTGGAGGTGGTCTGAGGATTGTCCTTGACTGATCTCACCATTCTTCTTCTCTGCCTTTCTGATATTTTTCTTGGCCTGCCACTTCTGGCCTTAACAAGAACTGTCCCTGTGTTCTTCCATTTCCTTACTATGTTCCTCACAGTGGAAACAGACAGGTTAAATCTCTGAGACAGCTTTTTGTATCCTTCCCCTGAACAACTATGTTGAATAATCTTTGTTTTCAGATCATTTGACAGTTTTTTTTGAGGAGCCCATGATGCCACTCTTCAGAGGAGATTCAAACAGGAGAACAACTTGCAAGTGGCCACTTTAATTAGCTTTTCTCATGATTGCATACACCTGGCTATGAAGTTCAAAGCTCAATGAGGTTACAAAACCCAAAAAAGTGCTTTAGTACGTCAGTGAAAAGTAGGTAGGAGTATTTAAAACAAGAAAATGATAAGGGTGCCCATACTTGTGCACCTGTCAAATTTTGTTTGAATGCAGATTGCACATTTTCTGTTAGCACAATAAACCTCATTTCAAGGCAGAAACATTACTGTGTCCAACAGTTATTACATATATCAAACTGAAATAGCTGTTGCAAAAACACCAATTTTTATAAAACATTAAGCTTAAGATTAATAGGGGTGCCCAAACCTTTTCATATAACTGTATACGTGCGGCTCAGCTATGCCGCAGGCAGCCTCTCACGCTGTTCGCACACAAATTACCGGTCAGCAGGGGAGGCAGATAATATATATGGATCATGATCCCCTGGTTGTACAGGGGATCCAACAAACAATCTGCCTACTTTGATCTCAGATTCGACTCACATGTGCAGCTGTCGGATTCTCCCACACTGTCAACAAATGTGTAAGTGCGATCAGCGGGAGAGGCAATTTCGAAGTTCAACTATGTCTGCGATCTTTCAGGTCTAGATAAAGCTGACAACTAAAATGGGGTAGATATGTATCGTGCAACGTTGTAACACTGCACTCTGCAGCATGCGGTCAATTATTAGGCATAATAATTATAATGGACATTGGCTAGGGATTTATTCTATTTGTAATTCGATTCACTGTCTGAACCTATCAGGAATCTAGTGTATCATGGTTTTATAGGATTATAATTCATATTAACCGTGATTCAATATACATCATCTATGGGATGTACGGATTATTAGGTTTTTAACATTATTAAATAAAGATTTATTAATTTTACTCATACCGTTTTCTCCCCTTTCCCAATTTGCTACGAGCCTATAATCTGGTTTGAATCACAGAAGGGGATGAATGGAAAACAGGAGATTTTGAGAGTTTGGTTATGCCTTTTGGTTTGACCAATGCACCTACGGTATTCCAGCATTTCATAAATTATATTTTTCATCATTTGGTGGGGAGGTTTGTGGTGGTCTATCTGGACTATATTTTGGTTTACTCACCTGATTTTGAGACACATCGGTGGCATGTTAAGCAGGTACTCCAGATATTAAGGGATAACAAACTTTATGCTAAACTGGAAAAATGTGTTTTTGCTGTTCAGGAGGTGCAGTTTTTGGGGTACTTGTTGTCTTCAGGTTTCCGGATGGAACCGGTGAAGATCCGTGCAGTCCTTGATTACTTGTGAAGGCTTAGCAAGAGCAGTACTTCGTCCTTTCTGGAGCTTGAGGACGTATGTGCATTTATCTGGAGTTGTCTAAAGCTAACCAATTTCCCCGTTTGTGTACCCTTGTTGTCTATAGTGTTTAGTGGATCTAGTAGGGCTCATATTCCTTCCCTAGCCATACGCCAGGGAAAGACAGGGCGAGGTACGGGTGCGGCGATTGTTGCAGAATCAATACAGGGACGATAGGGGAGACAGGGTGAAGCTAGCTCAACCTAAGAGGTCTCCACTTTCCCCCTTTCCCTAGAGTCTGGGATCCCTTTCCCTCTTCCCTTTGTGTTGTACTAAGTCTTTCCCACACCTGGCGTGACATTAGCAGAGCATTGAGTTTTTAGCACACTGTTTAATTTCATGCATTGGTCGGCCCTCCAGTTGGTCAGGTAATGTTCAATTTCACATCTTGGTCAGTGTTACGCTCGCTCCCGGACTGACTGGCATGAGCGTGATTAGTGATCCCACTGTATAATGAACCGAGAAGTGCCTGGAGGGGCGTAACTAAGTATCTACCTGATTCGACCAAGGTCGCATGGCGGCTAACGACTCCATGAACCAAGGAGGAACCGAGCAGAGGGACCAGGTGCTACTCCAGGTCAGATCCCGGTCACAGCTCTTGACCCACACCAGGGAATGCAGGAACAGGCAGGTTAGGCTGTCATACAGACAGGTGGGTATTGGCAGGCATGGCTGGTATGCTGACAGGGGGTTACTGGTAAGCACGGCCTGTATGCAGACAGGTGGGTACTGGCAAGCACGGCTGGAGTGCAGACAGGGAAATACTGGCAAGCATGGCTGGAGTGTAGACAGGTGGGTACTAGCAGGTTGGAGCGCAGGCTGGATAGAGTTCAGTACAGACTGGGAGACAGGAACAGAGCCGCAGATGCGGTAGACAAGCAGAGTAAAGCGAAACCGCCGGAGCGGAGGACAAGGCAGAGCAGAGTGGTACCGCAGGTGCGATGAACATGGCAGAGCAGAGAGGAACCGCCAGAGCGGTAGGCTAGGCAGAGCAGAGAGGAACCGCCGGAGCGGTGGGCTAGGCAGAGCAGAGGGGAACCGCCGGAGCGGTGAGCAAGCAGAGCACAACTAAACCGCAGGAGCGGTGAACACGGCAGAGCAGAAAGGAACCGCCGGAGCGGTGGGCTAGGCAGAGCAGAGGGAAGCCGCCTGAGCGGTGGGCAAGTCGAGCGGAGCGAAACCGCAGGTGCGGTGGACAAGGAAAATACGGGAAGATATGAAGGAAGGGAAAAGGGACTAGCAGAACCAGATACACACAAGGTACTTCCTATGAAGTAGCGAGTGGACACAAAACTCACAAACAGAAGTACAGAGACAACGAGTTGGAGTTAGGTGCAGGTTCAGACACTGCAGGAAAAGGGAGGGTACGGACATAGAGACAAAACAGGTAACAGGCTAAGAGACAGTTCAGACTGGAACTGATACTGCAACGAGATACAGGAACGAGCCTGGGTATACGGCCCCCAGAGTGGCGGAAACATACTAGAAGTCACAGATAACAGGTCTGGGAATGCAGCCCCCATAGTGGCGGAAACAGACAAGAAGCAGAACTGGACCTGGCAACTTCAGAGTCAAGGAGCACACTGAATGTTAGTGTTGCTCAGGCACCTCCTTCTGGGTGGAGGGGGTTTAAATATCCAGTGACTCACAGCAATAGGCTGGAGACGCATTAGGAGTGTGCCCACAGCAGCTATAAGAATCAGGAAGTAACCGGGCCGCCGCCCTAAGCAGTCAGTCAAAAGATATGCACACAGCATGAACTGGATGAAGCAAGGTTTGTAGGCTGGACTGACAGGTAAGATTGCAGTCTTGCATAGTGGGAGGTGGTGCACTATGCAAGCACGCCGCCAGGGATGTTACAGTCAGGCAATGTTTACTTTACACACATCAGTAATTTAATTAAACTTTAGTAATCCTAACTGCCATTCTGAGGTGAGGCGACTAAGACATTATGGTTTAAACTTGGGAAAATCTCAAAAATGATAGCAGCTTCACATCTCCTGAACAAACTATTAAAGCAAGTAAAAAAAAAAAAAGTTTAAAAAAAGATCATATAAAAGTACAAATCACCCCCCTTTTTGTCCCATTCAAAACAAAACAATAAAAAATACACATATTTGGTATTGCCACGTTCTGAAACGCCCGATCTATCAAGTAGAGAATTAATCTGATCAGTAAACGGCGAAATGAGAAAAAAATTAAAATGCAATAACAGGCGATCAAAACATTGTATCTAACCCAAAATAGTATCAGTAGAAACGTCAGCTTGGCACGCAAGCAATGAGCCCTCACCCGGGTCCAGATCCCGAATAATGGAGACACTACAGGTCTCGGAAAAATTTTTTAAATTGTTTTTTTCACCACTTAAATAAATAAGAATGCACACATGTTTGGTATCTTCAAGCTCGTAATGACCCGGATAATCTTAATGTCAGGTTAGTTTTACCATTCAGTGAACATGGTAGAGAAAAAAGCCCAAAACATTTGTGGAATTGCACTTTTTTGCAGTTTCACTATACTTGGAAGTTTTTCCCTGTTTTCCAGTACATTATATGGTTAGTGATGGGTGAACCTGTCAGTGTTAAGAGTTCGGCTAATATAGTCAAACACCGAACAGTTTTTTTAAAGTTCGGGTACCAGAACAGTACCCAGACCCCAAACACGGACCCCATTCATGTGAATGGGGGATCCGAATTTACCTGGTATCCAGCACTGTCATTTGCGTGGCAGCACAGGAGACACAGGCTCTGATCGGCGGTAATTGCAGAGCGCTGTGGCAGTGACCCGGCGGTAAAAAGCTTACCGCGGGTCATAGGTGCCAGCTGATTGTACTACCACCATTAGCTGGCACCTCCTGCCATAGGAAGCAGCAGATACAGACGCCGCTGGATGGGAGCAGTAGTCTCCAATCCACTGGCGCCTGTGCTCTGCTGTAAGTAAAAAAAAAATTAAATTATTAAAAAAAATATAATAAAAATAAAACACATTATACTTACCTACACCTTTATTCCCGTTCAACTCATTGCACGCGTGGGAAAATACTCACTGCGCATGTGGTGACCTGTTTTGCCGGGAATACACTGAGTCAGTGTATTGCCGGCAAATGAACAGAGCAGTCACATACTATGTGGCTGCTCTGTTCATGGAATCTTCGTGGGACACTTGTTGTTTGGACTGCGTCGGAAATGTAAGGATGAGGTTGGTTTATTTTATTTTGTTACAGGGGACGTTGGCTTCAGCTGGAATGGCCAAGATGGTAAGTATGGTTTAATTTAGAATATTACAGGAATCCTGTCTTTATTTCAAATAAAATATTTTATTCTGGTTGTGAGTGTTTTTATTTTACATTTTACCTTCACTATGGGGTTAGTAATGGGGGGGCCTCTGCAATACTAACCTGGGTTTGATGTCAGCTGGCATTATAAGCTGATGTCAACCCCAACCCTATAACCCCACCGCCACCGCTACAGGGCAGTGGGTAGAGCGAGGCTAAGTGCCAGAATTCTGGGACGGCTGAGGGCTTCTCTTTCTAGCCTCGGAGGGGGCCAATATTCATGGTCCCTTCCTAGGCTTTTAATATCAGTCCACAGATGTCTGCATAGCCTTTGCTAGCTGTTAAAATAGGGGGACCCCGTGTCATTATCTATCTGTATATCTATCTATTATATATTATCAACACACATAGTCAAAATTGTTGGTACCTCTCGTTTAATGAAAGAGAAACCCACAATGGTCACAGAAATAACTTGAATCTGACAAAAGTAATAATAAATTAAAAATCTATGAAAATGAAAAAATGAAAGTCAAACATTGCTTTTCAACCCTGCTTCCACGGAATTTTTTTAAAACTTAAACTCATGAAATAGGCCTAGACAGAAATGATGGTACCCCTGAAAATAATGTGACAAAAGGGATATGTTAAATGAAGTTGTGTCCACTAATTAGCATCACAGGTGCCTACAATCTTGTAATCAGTCAGTGGGCCTGTATTTAGGCCTACTCACTGTGCTGTTTGGTGACATGGTGTGTACCACACTCAACATGGACCAGAGGAAACAAATGATAGAGTTGTCTCAGGAGATTAGAAAAAAAATTATAGACAAGCATGTTAAAGGTAAAGGTTATAAGACCATCTCCAAACAGCTTGATGTTCCTATGACTATAGTTGCACATATTATTCACAAATTTAAGATCCATGGGACTGTAGCCAACCTCCCAGGACGTGGCCGCAGGAGGAAAATTGATGACAAATCAAAGAGACGGATGATACGAATGGTAACAAAAGAGCCCAGGAAAACTTCTAAAGAGATTAAAGGTGAACTTCAAGCTCAAGGAACATCAGTGTCAGTTTGCACCATCCTTCGTTGTTTGACCCAAAGTGGACTTCATGGGAGACGACCAAGGCGAACACCATTGTTGAAAAAAAATCAAAAAAGCCAGACTGGAATTTGCCAAACTACATGTTGACAAGCCACAAAGCTTCTGGGAGAATGTCCTATGGACAGATGAGACAAAAATGGAAGTTTTTGGCAAGGCACATCAGCTCTATGTTCACAGATGGAAAAATGAAGCATATTAAGAAAAGAACACTGTCCCTACTGTGAAACATGGAGGAGGCTCTGTTATGTTCTGGGGCTGCTTTGTTGCATTTGGCACAGGGTATCTTGAATCTGTGCAGGCTACAATGAAATCTCAAGACTATAAAGGGATTCTAGAGAGAAATGTGCTGCCCAGTGTCAGAAAGCTTTGTCTCAGTTGCAGGTCATGGGTCTTGCAACAGGATAATGACCCAAAACACACAGCTAAAAACACGCAAAAATGGCTAAGAGGAAAACATTGGACTATTCTGAAGTGGCCTTCTTTGAGCCCTGACCAAAATCCTATTGAGCATCTTTGGAAAGAGCTGAAACATGCTGTCTGGAAAAATCAACCTTCAAACACGAAACAACTGGAGCAGTTTGCTCATGAGGAGTGGGCCAAAATACCTGTTGAGAGGGGCAGAAGTCTCATTGACCGTTACAGGAATCGTTTGATTGCAGTGATTCCCTCAAAAGGTTGTTCAACAAAATATTAAGTTAAGGGTACCATCATTTCTGTCCAGGCCTATTTCAGGAGTTTAATTTTTTTAAAACTTCTGTGTAAACAGGGTTGAGAAGCAATTTCTGACTTTCATTTGTTCATTTTCATAGATTTTTAATTTATTATTACTTTTGTCAGATTCAAGTTATTTCTGTGACCATTGTGGGTTTTTCTTTCATTAAACGAGGGGTACCAACAATTTTGACCATGTGTGTATATATCTAGCTATCCATATATCTATGGATCTATTATCTATTTATTTATCTATCCATATATGTATTTATTATCTGTTGACCTATCTAATTATCTAAGATAGATAATAGATAGATATATGGATATATAGATATACTGATATCTAGATAGATAATAGATCGATAAATAGATATGTAGATAGATTTATAGATAGATAATAGTTAGATATATGGATATATTGCTAGATAATAGATATATGGATAGATACACAAATAGATTAATAGATATACGGATAGATAGATATATGGATAGATACATAGGTAAATAATAGATATATGGATAGATATAAAGATAGATAAATAGATTCATAGATAGATAGAGAAATATTTAGATTTGAGAGTCCTCAGTGGTTGATACCTTTTAACCCCTTTCCGACGAGGTCAGTAATAGTACGTAGCTGCGCCCTGGGACTTATGGACCAGATACATACTATTACGCATGCGCCGATTGCACCCGCACCGCTCCCTGCATATTAAGCCCCGCAATGCTGCTATCGAAATTGATCCCAGCATTGCAGGGGCAAGGGGGGAGGTGATCGCTATACTCATCTCCTGCCGGCATCCACCGATGTCTGCGGCAGCTTCTGGATGTTGTCATGACGACCCGATGCAGTTATGACAACATCGGGGTCACCCGGAGGCAGGACGTTACCTTGGTCATGCGCAGTGCATGAGCCCTGTGTGCAGCGCTGACAGGCTGCATGGCATAGGGAGCTGCTGCTCTCTATAGTCCCATAGTGGGACAATGTGTAAAAGTAAAAAAAAGTGCAAGAAAGTGAAAAAAAAAAAAATTATAAAAAATATTTAAAAAAATGAAAAAAAAATCCCCAAAAAATAAAAATATATTGAACCCATAATATTTATTTATTATGAAGAAAAAAACAACCAATAAAAGTACACATATTTGGAATCGCCACGTCCGGAACGACCTGACCTATAAAACTGTGCCACTAGTTAACCCCTTTAGTAAACACAGTAAAAAATAAAAATAAAAAATGAAGCAAAAAACAATGCTTTATCATCATACCGCCAAACAAAAAATGGAATAACTTGCGATCAAAAAGACCAATGTAAATAAAAATGGTACCGCTGAAAATGTCATCTTGTCCCACAAAAAACAAGCCACTGTACAGCTCCATCATCCATAAAATAAAAAAGTTATAGCTCTCAGAATAAAGCGATACAAACATTTTTTTTTTTCTAGAAAATAGTTTTTATTGTGTAAAAGTGCCAAAACATAAAAAAAATTATATAAATTTGGTACCACTGACCTGAAGAATGAAGCTGCCCTATCAATTTTACCACACACGGAGATGCATAAAAAAAAAACCCATAAAAACAATTCCTGAATTGCTGGTTTTTCTTTATTCTGCCTCCCAAAAATCGGAATAGAAAGCGATCAAAAAATGTCACATGCCCGAAAATGGTGCCAATAAAAATGTCAACTTCTCCCGCAATAAACAAGCTGTCACATGACTCTATCGGCCAAAGTATGGAAAATTTATAGCTCTCAAAATATGGTGATGCAAATACTAGTCTTCGCAAAAAAAAAAAAAAGGGCTTTTTAGTATGTGACAGACGTCAATCATAAAAACCTGATATGAATCTGTTATCGCTGTAATCGCAACGACCTGAAGAATAAAGTAGTCTAATCACTTATACCACACGAGGAACGGTGTAAAAAAATAAACTTTAGGGTTAGGGTTGTGCTAGGGTTAGGGTTGTATTAGGGTTGGGGTTAGGGTTGTGCTAGGGTTAGGGTTGGGCTAGTGTTAGGGTTGAGCTAGGGTTAGGGTTGGGCTAGGGTTAGGGTTGAGCTAGGGTTAGGGTTGGGCTAGGGTTGGGGTTATGGTTGGGCTAGGGTTGGGGTTGTATTTTGGTTGGGGTTAAATTTTGGATTTTTTCAAAAGTAAAGAAAAAAAAAATGATGTCGATATGGCGACCAGTGTTGAGCGCAAGTGCTCGCTACTTGAGTTTGCATCGGGTGCTCGGGTATGCACTGAGTATCGCAGGTGTTTGAGTGACATGCTCGAGTCTCTGCCCCATATGCTTTGCGGCCAAAAAAAACATTGCTGGGATCCCCTGCCATGCATGAGCGATCCCCGAATGTTTTTTCTTGGGTGTCTAACAACCGTGAAACATGCAGGTACTCGAGCATGTCACTCGAGCACCCGTGATACATGGTGCATACCCGAGTACCCGATGCAAACTCAAGTAGCAAGCACTTACGCTCAAGACTAATGACTTATTCAATATGATGACCTAATGTTATCAAATTCTGTCTTACCTCTGGGTTCAAAATGTACACTATACCCCTTGATAAAATCCTTGACGGGTCTAGTTTCCAAAATGGAGTCAGTTGTGGGGGGGGGTTTCCACTATTTAGGCACATCAGAGACTCCTGAAATGCAACATGGCGTCCGCTCTTGATTCCAGCCAATTTTGCGTTCAAAAAGTCACACAGTGCTCCTTTCCCTTTTGAACCCTGATGTGCGCCCAAACAGTGTATTTTCCCCACATATGGAGTATTGGCGTACTCAGGAGAAATTGCACAACAGTTTTTAGGTCCTATTTTCTCCTCTTACCCTTGTGAAAATAAAAAATTTGGGGCTAAAAGATCATTTTTGTGGAAAAAGTTAGATTTTTTTATTTTCACGGCTCCATGTGATAAACTTCTGTGAAGCACCTGGTGGTTAAGGGTGCTCGCCACACATCTAGATAAGTTCCCTGAGGGGTCTAGTTTCCAAAATCGTATGACTTGTGGGGGTTATCCACTGTTTAGGCACATCAGGGGCACATCCGCTAATTATTCAAGCAAATTTTACATTCAAAAAGTTAAATGGCGCTCCTTTCCTTCCGAACTCTGCCGTACGCCAAAGCAGTGGTTTTCCCCCACTTATGGGGTATTGACTTACTCAAGAGAGATTGCACAACAAATTGAATGGTGCTATTTCTCCTGTTACCCTTATGAAAATGCGAAACTGGGAGCTGAAAAACATTTTTGTGGGAAAAATGTGAAAATTTTATTTTCATGGCTCCATGTTATAAACTTCTGTGAAGCACCTGGGGGTTCAATGTGCTCACCACACATCTAGATAAATTCCCTGAGGGGTCTAGTTTCCAAAATGGTGTCACTTATGTGGTGTTTCCACTGTTTAGGCACATCAGGGGCTCTCCAAACGCAACATGACGTCCGCTAATTATTCAGTAAATTTTACTTTCAAAAAGTCAAATGGCGCTCCTTCCCTTCCGAACCCTGCTGTACGCCAAAGCAGTAGTTTTCCCTCACATATGGGGTATCGGCTTACTCAGGAGAGATTGCACAACAAGTTGCATGGTGCAATTTCTCCTGTTACCCTTATGAAAATGCAAAACTGGGGGCTGAAAAACATTTTTGTGGGAAAAATGTGGACATTTTATTTTCACGGCTCCATGTTATAAGCTTCTGTGAAGCACCTGGGGGTTCAAGGTGCTCACCACACATCTAGATAAGTTTCCTCATGGGTCTAGTTTCCAAAATGGTATCACTTATTGGGGTTTTTCACTGTTTAGGCACATCAGGGGCTCTCTAAACGCATCATGGCGTCCGCTAATTATTCAAGCAAATTTTACATTCAAAAAGTCAAATGGCTCCTTCCCTTCTGAGCCCTGCTGTGCGCCCAAACAGTGTTTTTTCCCCACGTAACGGGTATCTGCGTGCTCAGGGGAATTTTAACATAAATTTTTGGGGTCCATTTTTTCTGTTACCCCTGCAAAAATAAAAACATTTGGGTCTAAAGTAACATTTTTGTGAAAAAAGTTAAATCTTCATTTTTTTCTTCCACATTCCAAAAATTCCTGTGAAGCACCTGAAGAGTTAATAAACTACTTAAATGTGGTTTTGAGCACCTTCAGAGGTGCAGTTTTTAGAATGGTGTCACTTTTGGGTATTTTCTGTCATAAAGGCCCCTCAAAGTCACTTCAAATGTGATGTGGTCCCTAAAAAAATGGTTTTGCAAACTTTGTTGTAAGAATGAGAAATCGCTGGTCAACTTTTAATACTTATAACTCCCTAACTGCTGATGTAAAGTAGACATGTGGGAAATGTTATTTATCAACTATTTTGTGTGATATATTTCTCTGATTTAAAGCCATAAAAATTCAAATTTTGAAAATTGTGAAATTTTCAAAATTTTCGGCAAATTTCTGATTTTTTCACCAATAAATGCAAGTGATATAAAAGAAATTTTACCACTATCATGAAGTACAGTATGTCACGAAAAAACATTCTCAGAATCAGCAGGATCCATTGAAGGGTTCCAGAGGTATTGCCTCATAAAGTGACAGTGGTCAGATTTGTAAAAATTGGCCCGGTCATTAACGTGCAAACCACCCTCGGGGGTAAAGGGGTTATTGGCTAACTGAAAAGATGGTAACAAGTTGCAAGCTTTTGAGACTACTCAGTTCTCTTCATCAGGCTAGTATACCCCAAAATATGAAGTCAAATATTTATACACAATAGGACACAGAAATAATGCAGTAGATGAGAAAGGTGATGAAAAGCAGAGCTATTACTAACAGTTCTGCGTGTAAATATTTTAGCAGTTCATAGATGAGGAGTGTGAAGGTTTTATTGTCCTGTGACTGGGTCTAGTGTTGTGATGACCCCACAAGTCTAATGGGCACATTCCTTAGTTGATGTAGAATGACATAAATCCATACAACACATTCATTCCTGCTCTGAAGGTGTCAAAGGTCACCATTAGTTTATATTCCCAGACTCTTCTGTCTCTCTGAGATTTGAAATTACCTTTTAATACCAGTAATTTCATGTCCTTGATGCTGTGATCAGGGAGACAAAAATGCTTGGACACAGGCAGATCTATTCTTTTTTCTTTTATTGTGTGGCGATGATTTATCCTTGTGCTAAGTTTTTGCCCTGTCTCGCCTACATACAGACCCCAGTTGGTACATATAATTAAGTACACTACATTAGATGTGATACAGCTGAAAGTACCTGGGATATTGCAGTTCTGATGTGAATTGGGGATTTTATCTTGTCTATGGTCATTATAAACGGACAGATTTTACATTTTTTATGGTTGCAGGGAAAGGTACCTGTAGCTGGTGGAGATACAGGGAGCTTCTGACAATGATGCTTCTTTGATTTGGGGGCTGCCTGAAACACAAAAGTGGGGGGTCTGGAAATATGGATTGTAATCGGGCATCTTTTTGTAATAAGGGTTGTAGTTTCCATGCATATCTCCTTAGTGCCTCCAGATTGGGATTGTAGGTGACTACTAGAGGAACCTGGTTGCTTTTTTGTTTAGTTTTGTAATGTAGGAGGTGATTCCTTGATATTCTGGTGGCTCTTGTAATCTGGTTCTCAATTTTTTTGGATGGTAGCCCTGATTCAAAAAAGTCTTTGAGGCCACCAAGGTGTTTGTCTCTATCCATAGGGTTGGAACATACCCGATTGCATCTGATGGCTTGGCTGTAGACATTAGATTTATAATTTTTTTATGTGTTTTGGATGGAAACTGTCCCATTTAAAGTATGTTGGACGGTCCCCTTTAATAAAAATAAAATAATAAACCAACCTCATCTTTACCTTGTCAACCCAGTCCAAATAACGAAGGTCCCACAAAGATTGTATAAACAGAGCAGCCACATAGTATGTGACTGCCCTTATCATTTGCCGGCAATACAATCACTCAGTGTATTCCCTGCAAAACAGGTCACCGCATGCACAGTGAGTATTTTCACACGCATACAATTAATTGAACTGAGTTCACCTCATTGCAAGCGTGGGAGAATACTCATTGCGCGTGCACTGACCTCATTTGCCGGGAATACACTGAGTCAGTGTATTGCCGGCAAATGATCAGGGCAGTCACATACTATGTGGATGCTGTGTTCATGCAATCTTTGTGGGACCTTTGTTATTTGGACTGCGTCAGCAAGGTAAGGATGAGGTTGGTTTATTATTTTATTTTTATTACAGGTATGCAATTACCGCCTATTAGAGCCTGTGCTTCCTGCGCTGTCATGCCTGAACCCGAACAGTAACACAGACTTCCATAGGAAGTCTGTGTTCGGAGTCCGGGACCGAACAGTAGATGTTTGGTACGGACACCGAACTTTACTGTTCGGGGTTGCCCAACACTGTATATGGTAAAATCAATGGTGTTGTTCAAAAGCACAACTCGCCCGGCAAAAAACAAGCCCTTACACATCCATATTGACAGAAAAATAAAAAAAATTATGGCTCTGGAAGAAGGGGAACAAAACAACGGAAGTGCAAAAGCAGAAAATGGCCAGTGGGTGAAGGTTAATTTCCATAAAAAACACTAATCAAAAACGCAATGTGTGAACATAGCTTAATACTGACAGGTATAATGCATTGCAGTGTTGGTGCATTGAAATGCATTGTACCAGTAATCAGAGTAATAAAAGTTAAAGTCCCATAGAAGGACTAAGTAAAAAAGTGGAAAAAAAAGTAAATTGTTAAAATATTAAAAAAAAATTAGAATGATAAAAATAAAAAAAAATACAAATAAATAGGTATATTTATATATAAACAAAAATAAAAGAAGTACACATATTTGTTATCGTCTCATTCGAAATAAACTGATTTATAAAATTGAAGTTAATGCCTTCAGTGAACAACATAAAAAAATAAATTAAAAACTTTGCAAAAATATGGAAAAGTAAAATTCAGTGAGCTGTTCCCTTTTACACAGAAGGCCACAGCAAAGAAACGTATACTGTACAGTATAGGTTTTCCTTACAGTGCGCCCCTATAGCGGACAGATGCCTTGACACCCATCCTGACTGTGGCCAATTATTATTTATTTATATAGCACCATTGATTCCATGGTACTGTACATAAGAAGGGGTTACATACCAAATACAAACATCACTTACAGTAACAAACAATGATATACAGGTACAGAGGGAAGAGGACCCTGCCCTTGCGGGCTTACATTCTACAGGAATGGGGAAGGCGACAGTAGTTTTGGGGGGTTGCGGTAGCTCCAGTGTTGAGGTGGCAGCAAGCAAGGTCATGGCGGACTGTAAGCTTGTTTGAAGAGGTAGGTTTTCAGGTTCAGTCTCAAGGATCCAAATGTGGAGGCTAATCTGATGTGTTGAGGCACAGAATTCCATAGCATGGGAGATATTCGGGAGAAATCTTGGAGGCGGTTGGGTGAGGAACGAAGAAGTGTGGAGAATAGAAAGAGGTCTTGGGAGGACTGGAGATTACGTAAGGCAATATATTAGAAGATTAGTTCAGAGATGTACGAAGGAGAAAGGATATGGATGGCTTTGTAGGTCAGTGTTAGTACTTTGAACTGGATATGCAGGGCAAATGGGAGCCAGTGAAGGTATTTGCAAAGGTGGGTAAGCAGAGGAGTAGTGAGGCGAGAGGTGAACTAGTCGCGCAGCAGAGTTAAGGATGGACTGGAGGGGTGCGAGAGTCTTAGCAGGTAGGCCACAGAGGAGAGTGTTGCAGTAGTTGAGGCAGGAGATGATGAGGGCATACACAAGCAGTTTAGTAGATTGAGGGTTGATGAAAGGACGGATTCTGGAAATATTTTTGAGCTGTAGGCGACAGAAGGTGGCGAGAGCTTGGATGTGGGGCTTGAAGGACAGGGCAGAGTCAAGGGTTACTCCGAAGCAGCAGATTGCCGGTACAGGGGAAAGTGTGATGTCATTTATTGTGATAGATAGATCAGGTGGGGAAGATATGTGTGATGAGGGAAAGATGATGAATTCACCTTTGTCCACATTGAGCTTGGGAAATTGACATCGTGGACAAGGAGGATGTGACTGATAGACATTCTGGGATTAAGGACCGCAGAGAGGTGACATCTGGGCCAGAGATGTAGATATGGGTGTCATCAGCGTACAGATGGTACTGGAAGCCATGGGATTTTATGAGCTGTCCCAGCCTAAGGGTATAGATTGAAAAGAGTAGGGGTCCTAGGACAGAGCCTTGAGGGACTAAAACTGAGAGGGGGCGGAATGAGGAGGTAGTGTGGGAGAGGGTGACGCTAAGTGTGGTTAGAAAGGTATGAGGATATCCAAGATAGGGCAAGGTCTTTGACCCAAAGAAAGAGAGGATCTGTAGTAGGAGGCAGTGATCAACTGTGTCGAAGGCAGAGGACAGGTCAAGAAGAAGGAGTACAGGGAATTGTCTATTTGCTTTGGCTGTAAGTAAGTCATTAGTAATTTTGGTTAATAATTTTGGTAAGTGCAGATTTGGTGGAATGGTGGGGGCGGAAGCCAGATTGTCAGTTGTCGAAGAGAGAGATGAGAGGTGAGAGGAAAGTTCAGCGTGAACTGAATTGAAAAGGGATGGCCCCCCTCATCCCTCTTCCTGGTATGCATGGCACCCCTCATCCCCTTTCTTGGTATGCATGGCACCCTTCATCCCTCATCCTGGTATGCATGGCCCCCCTCATCCCTCTTCCTGGTTTGTATGTCATCCTTCATCCCTCATCCTGTTATGTATGGCACCCTTCATCCCTCATCCTGGTATGTATGGCACCCCTCATCCTGGTATGAATCTTATCCTTCATCCTGGTATGCATGTCACCCCTCATCCCTCATCCTGGTATGCATGACCCCCCTCATCCTGGTATGCATGGCCCCCCTCATCCTGGTATGCATGGCCCCCCTCATCCCGGTATGTATGCTCTCCCTAATCTTGGTATGCATGGCACCCTTCATCCTGGTATGCATGACACCCTTCATCCCTTCATCCCTCATCCTGGTATGCATGGCCCCCCTCATTCCTCTTTTTCTCCCCTTGTGTGCAAGTATGTCTTCTAATCTAAACCCAAATGAAACACCTATGGGGAATTCTGAAGAGATAAGTTGAGCATCACGCTGCATCCAGCATCCAGGCTCTATAAAGGTCGGTTTATGTCGCCAAGTTGTTTATTCCACTCCTAGATGACTTTCTGTCTTTAGAAACCATGAAAGTCAGGCAAAATACTAGATGTAGTGTTTTTTTATGTGGGGTGTATTCATGTTTGCATCAACTAATTTGAGTGCAACTGAAGATTTTTTATAATATTAATCTTACTTGCTTGTTTTGGGTTACAAAAATGTTCTGTGAAACTTAGTCTTGTCAAAATGTTTGAAATTGTTGTGTCCAATGACTTTTCAAATGGTGTCTACTCATTTATGGTGAGCATGGAATATATATGTATATACAGTATGTATATATCATATACATATACATATACAGGTGCATCTCACTAAATTAGAATATCATCAAAAAGTTAATTTATTTCAGTTTTTCAATACAAAAAGTGAAACTCATATTATATAGAGTCATTACAAACAGCGTGATCTATTTCAAGTGTTTATTTCTGTTAATGTTGTTGATTATGGCTTACAGCCAATGAAAACACAAAAGTCATTATCTCAGTAAATTAGAATACTTTATAACAACAGCTTGAAAAATGTTTGTAAAATCCAAAATGTTGGCCTACTGAAATGTATGTTCAGTAAATGCACTCAATACTTGGTCGGGGCTCTTTTTGCATCAATTACTGCTCAGTGCGGCAATGTGGCATGGAGGCGATCAGCCTGTGGCACTGCTGAGGTGTTATGGAAGCCCAGATTGCTTTAATAGCAGCCTTTAGCTCGTCTGTATTGCTGGGTCTGGAGTCTCTCATCTTCCTCCTGACAATATCTCATAGATTCTCTATGAGGTTAAGGTCAGGTGAGTTTGCTGGCCAATCAAGCACAGTGATACTGTTGTTTTTAAACCAGGTATTGGTACTTTTGGCAGTGTGGACAGGTGCCAAGTCCTGCTGGAGAATGAAATTTCCATCTCCAAAAAGCTTGTCGGCAGAGGGAAGCATGAAGTGCTATAAAATTACCTGGTAGATGGCTGTGCTGACTTTGGTCTTGATAAAATACAGTGGACCTACGCTAGCAAATGACATGGCTCCCCAAACCATCACTGATTGTGGAAACTTCACACTAGACCTCAAACAGCATTGGATTGTGGCCTCTCCACTCTTCCTTCAGACTCTGGGACCTTGATTTCCAAATGAAAATTGAAACTCTGGGACCTTGTGAATTGTGTTAATGACTGCCTTCTGGACATCTGTCAAGTCAGCAGTCTTCCCCATGATTGTGGAGCCTACTGAAACAGACTAAGGGACCTTTTTAAACGCTTAGGAAGCCTTTGCTGGTGTTTTTTGTTAATTATTTTAATTTACTGAGATAATGACTTTTGTATTTTCCTTGGCTGTAATGCATAATCAACATTAACAGAAATAAACACTTGAAATAGATCACTCTGTTTGTAATGACTCTATATAATATATGAGTTTCACTTTTTGTATTGGAGAACTGAAATAAATTAACTTTTTGATGATATTCTAATTTAGTGAGATGCACCTGTTAACTTTTTGATGATATTCTAATTTAGTGAGATGCACCTGTATATATATATATATATATATATATATATATATATATATTTTATCACCCTGACTAATAAGTGTTTCATTACTTTACAGAGGAAGAGGAAGAGGACCCTTCACCAATTGGTATGTACTGCACATTATCATTCCATGTTTCTTAACCCTGTCTTGTAATCAGCATTAACCTGACAGCCACATTTTTAAGCATGACATGTCATTTTATGTGGTAATAACTTTAAGGCTAAGTTCACACGATGCGTTTTTCATGCGTTTCCGCGGCGTTTTTGCAGTTGCGTAAACGCCGCGGAAACGCATGAAAAACGCATGGTAGAAGGGCAGCAATGTTCCCCAATGGAAATCCGCATGTGCTGTGCCCATGATGCGGATTTTTCCGCAGCGTAAACGCTGCGGTCAAAAATCCGCAGCATGTCAATTAATTTTACGGAAACGCTGCTCTTTTGCCGCCATTGACTTGCATTAGACCGCATGGAATCCGCATCACTGTATATGTTGATGCGCTTTTAATGCGGTCTAATGTGCGGATGGTACCCGGGTGTGGATGAGAGGACTCTCATCCAGACCCAGGTACCATTAAAAAAAAAAGAATAAAATAAAAAATATATATATTCTCACCTTCTGACGGCCCGCGCTGCGTCCTGCTGGCTTCCCGGGCACTTCGCGGTTGAATGAAGGACCTTCGCTGACGTCAGAGTCATGTGACGGGTCACGTGACGCTGACGTCGGAAGGTCCTAAAGTCTTCACTGCCGGCAGCCGGGACCGAGCGAAGCATGACACCGGGGGCCATCAGAGGGTAAAGTATAGATTTATTTTTTATTTTTTGACATTCACACACTATATAAATCCATGCCGGTTGCATGGATTTATATAGTGTGAAGTTGACAAGCACTTTCCAAGTGATGCTAAAATCGCTTGGGAAGCGCTTGTCAACCCGCATGCGGAAATGCATGTGAAGAACGCTTCATTTCCGCATGTCCCTGGCAGGAAACCGCATGTACAATCCGCATACGTTTTTTCCTGCCAGAGAGATGCAGAAACGCTCAGGAAAAAATCCTGAGCATTTCTGCATCGTGTGCACATACCCTTAAATGCTTCTTTTTCTGCCAGTGATTCTGAGATTGTAATTTTGTTTTTGTAAAACATTGCACCTGTTCGTACTGGATCAGTTGTTTAGTCGTTATTTATGAAAGTATTCCAAGTTTTCTGAAAATTTAGAAAAAATTTGCAATTTTTAAACTTAATTGTATACCCTTAATGAGATGTATATAGCTATAAAATATAAGTGTCTGCTCTATATGGGGTGATCCTGCGTTCAGGAGAAATTGCATAATACATTGTGCAGGCTAAAATTTGAGTCTGAAGTAACATTTTAGCTTAACCGCTTTAGGTTGTGTGCCCACGATGCGTTTTTTAAGCATTTCCGCAGCGGCAAAAACGCTGCAGAAACACTTAAAAAACGCATGGTAGAAGGCCTGCCATGTTCCCCAATGATAATCCGCATGTGCTGTGCACATGCTGCGGAAATTGCCGCTGTGGATTATCATTGCAGAAAAAAACGCAGCACTACCAATTATTTTACGGAAGTGCTGCGTTTTCGCCGCCATGGATTTGCATTAGAACGAATGGATTACGCTTCAATAGATAAGCACATGCGGAATATATGCGTTCAATGTGCGGATGGTACCCGGGTGTGGAGGAGAGGAGACTCTCCTCTGGACCTGGGTACCATAGAAAACTGTAAAAAAAACAATAAAATAAAAAATAAATATGATACTTACCTTCTGGTGGCCCCCGGTGCGCTCGTCCTCTCATGCCGGCAGATCGCGATGGACTGGAGGACCTGCGCTGATGTCATAGTCATGTGACTGGTCACGTGACGCTGACGTCGGCAGGTCCTTCAGTGTACCGCGATCTGCTGGCATGAGAGGACGGAGTGAAGCAAGACTGCGGGGGCCATCGGAAGGTAAGTATAGATTTATTTTTAAACATTCTTTCGGTCACACTATATAAAGTTGACAAGCACTTTCCAAGTGATGCTAAAATCGCTTGGGAAGCGCTTGTCAACCCGCATGCAGAAATGCATGTGAAGAACGCTTCACATCCGCATGTACCTGGCAAGAAAAACGCATGTACAATCCGCATGCGTTTTTTTCTGCCAGGGAGATGCAGAAACGCTCAGGAAAAATTCGGAGCATTTCTGCATCGTGGGCACATAGCCCTACTCCCCCCCCCCCCAGGGTGGTTTGCACGTTAATGACCAACCAATTTTTACAATTCTGACCACTGTCACTTTATGAGGTAATTACTCTGAAACGCTTCAACGGATCCCCCTGATTCAGAGATTGTTTTTTCGTGACATATTGTACTTCATGACAGTGGTAAAATTTATTCGATATCACTTGCATTTATTCGTGAAAAAATTGGAAATTTGGTGAAAATGTTGAAAATTTCACAATTTTCAAAATGTAAATTTTTATTTCGTTAAATCAGAGAGATATGTTACACAAAATAGTTAATAAATAACATTTCCCACATGTCTACTTTACATCAGCACAATTTTGGAATCCAACATTTTTTTCATTAGTGCGCTATAAGGGTTAAAAGTTGATCAGCGATTTCTCATTTTTCAAACACAATTTACAAAACCATTTTTTTAGGGACCACATCACATTTGAAGTGACTTTGAGGAGCCTTTATTACAGAAAATACCCCAAATTGACACCATTCTAAAAACTGCAACCCTCAAGGTGCTGAAAACCACAATCAAGAAATTTGTTAACCCTTCAGATGCTTCACAGGAATTTTTGGAATGGGGACGAAAAAAGTGAACATTTAACTTTTTTCACAAAAATTTTACTTTAGACCCCATTTTTTTTTTATTTTTGCAGGGGTAACAGGAAAAAATGGACCCCAAAATTTGTTGTGCAATTACCCCTGAGCACGCAGATACCTCATACGTGATTAAAAAACACTGTTTATGCGCACAGCAGGGCTCAGAAGGGAAAAGGCGCCATTTGACTTTTTGAATGTAAAATTTGCTTGAATAATTAGCGGATGCCATGTTGCGTTTAGAGAGCCTCTGATGTTCCTAACCAGTGGAAACCCCCCATAAGTGATACCATTTTTGAAACTAGACCCCTCAGGGAACTTATCTAGATGTGTGGTGAGCACCTTGAACCCCCCACAGAAGCTTATAACATGTAGCCGTGAAAATAAAATTTTCACATTTTTCCCACAAAAATGTTTTTCAGCCCCCAGTTTTGCATTTTCATAAGGGTAGCAGGAGAAATTGCACCATGCAACTTGTTGTGCAATCTCTCCTGAGTAAGTCAATACCCCATTTGTGGGGAAAACCACTGCTTGGGCGTACAGCAGGGTTCGGAAGGGAAGGAGCGCCATTTGACTTTTTGAATGTAAAATTTGCTTGAATAATTAGCGGACGCCATGTTGCATTTGGAGAGCCCCTGATGTGTCTAAACAGTGTAAAACCCCCACAAGTGACACCATTTTGGAAACTAGACCCCTGAGGGAACTTATCTTGATGTGTGGTGAGAACCTTTAACCCCAGGTGCTTCACAGAAGTTTAAAACATGAAGCCGTGAAAATAAAAAAATCTAACTTTTTCCACAAAAATGATCTTTTAGCCCCAAATTTTTTACTTTCACAAGGGTAAGAGGAGAAATTGGAACCTAAAAACTGTTTTGCAATTTCTCCTGAGTACGCCAATACCCCATATGTGGGCAAAATACACTGTTTGGGCGCATGTCGGGGTTCAGAAGGGAAGGAGCACTGTGTGACTTTTTGAACGCAAAATTGTCTGGAATCAAGAGCGGATGCCATGTCGCATTTCGGGAGCCCCTGATGTGCCTAAATAGTGGAAACCCCCCACAATTGACTCCATTTTGGAAACTAGACCCCTCAAGGATTTTATCAAGGGGTATAGTGTATATTTTGAACCCAGAGGTATGACAGAATTTGATAACATTAGGTCATCATATTGAATAAATTGTCATTAGTCTTGAGCGCAAGTGCTCGCTACTTGAGTTTGCATTGTGTACTCGGGTATGCACCATATATCACGGGTGCTCGAGTAACATGCTTGAGTCCCTGCCCTGCATGCTTCACGGTTGTTAGACACCCAAAAAAAAACATGCGGGGATCGCTCCTGCATGGCAGGCGATCCCAGCAATGTTTTTTTGGCTGCGAAGCATATGGTGCAGAGACTCGAGCATGTCACTCGAACACCTGCGATACTCAGTGCATACCCGAGCACCCGATGCAAACTCAAGTAGCGAGCACTTGCGCTCAACACGGGTCGCCATATTGTCATCATTTTTTTTTTCTTTACTTTTGATAAAATCCCAAATCTAACCCCAACCCTAACCCTAGCCCAACCCTAACCCTAGCCCAACCCTAACCCTAACCCTAGCCCCAACCCTAACCCTACCCCAACCCTAACCACAAACCTAACCCTAGCCCAACCCTAACCCTAGCACAACCCTAACCCTAGAGTTTATTTTTTTACACCATTCCTCGTGTGGTATAAGTGATTAGACGACTTTATTCTTCAGGTCGGTTCGATTACAGCAGTTCAAGATTCATATTGGGTTTTTATGATTGATAGCTGTCACACACTAAAAGATGCTTTTTTGCAAAGACTAGTTTTTGCATCTCCATATTTTGAGAGCTATAATTTTTCCATATTTTGGCCAACAGAGTCATGTGATGGCTTGTTTTTTGCAGGACAAGTTGAAGTTTTTATTGCTACCATTTTCGGGCATGTGACTTTTTTTTATCGCTTTCTATTCCGATTTTTGGGAGGCAGAATAAACAAAAACCAGCAATTCAGGAATTTTTTTTTTTTGCCGTTCCACGTTTGGTAAATTTGATAAGACAGCTTTATTCTTCAGGTCAGTACCTTTACAGCGGTACCGTATTTATGTTGTTTTTTATATTTTGGCGCTTTTACACAATAAAAACTTTTCTAGAAAAAATAATTTTTTTGTATCGCTTTATTCTGAGATGGAGCTGAATGGCGGCTTGTTTTTTGTGGGACAAGATGACGTTTTCAGCGGTACCATTTTTATTTACATTCGTCTTTTTGATCGCGTGTTATTCCATTTTTTTGTTTGGCGGTATGATGATAAAGCATTGTTTTTTGCTTAGTTTTTTTTTTTTTTGATGTGACATCAGCGGATGTCAGAGCAGGCTGCAGCCGGGGGTCACGTGATGTCTAAATGGCTAAATCCCCTGTGGGAGAGAGGAGACCCCCTGGTGTCCGACCTGTCGTCTTTCCTCATGGCATTCCGGAAAGTCTTCGATGAACCAGGACGTAAGACCTCATCAGCCTCCTCTCTGCTACGTCTCCGCCAAGGGAGTCTCACCGTGGGCCAATATGCCATACGGTTCCACACCCTCGCTTCTGAGCTTGCCTGGGATAACGAGGCCCTAGTGTCCATCTACTGGGAAGGCCTTTCTGGCCGGATTAAAGACGAGCTCGCCGGTCGGGACATTCCTACTACGATGGATGACCTGGTGTCGCTGGCTACCCGGACATCCGGTTTCAAGAGCACACCAAAGAGACCACCTGTGAGAGAAGGTTTCCCCGCCTTGCTCCTACTTTCCAGAGACCTGTCTCCTCATCTGTTACTCCTCGGGCGCACTCACCTGAGCCCATGCAGATCGACCAGACCAAGATGGTCAAATCTCGCCAGGAGTCACGCCGAGCCGAGGGGAGCTGTTTCTATTGCGGCAGTAAGGAGCACCTGATCCGTTCCTGCCCAGAGAGGCCGGGAAACTCCAGTGTCTAGGACCGCTCGGAGAGGTCGCCCTATACAAAAGTAAACCCTCTCCATCCCTGACTATGTCTGTCTCTATCTCCTGGGGAGAGAGCCGTCACTTTGAACTCGCTCACCTGGATTCTGGAGCTGCTGGAAACCTCATTTCCCAGTCCCTGGTTGAGAAATATCATATCCCCACCAAGTCTCTGGCTGAACCATTGTCAGTCGCCTCCGTGGATGGAAGACTCCTTCCGGTGACCATCCTGCTCGTCACGGAACCCATAACCCTGCAGGTGGGAATGCTGCTCTCTGAGAAAATTTCCTTCCATGTGCTACCTGGACTCTCTCACTCCCTATTGCTAGGCCTACCTTGGCTCCAGACACATGAACCCGTGTTGAACTGGCAATCCGATGAAGTACTCCGGTGGGGGCCGGACTGCCACAAGACCTTCCTGGTTCCGGTTCATCCGATTCGTCCACCACCTACCCCAGCTAATTTACCCGGTCTTCCGGCTCCTTATTGGTCCTATGCTGACGTCTTCGGTAAAAAAGAAGCAGAAACTTTGCCACCTCATAGGCCATATGATTCCCCACTCGACCTGGTACCTGGCGCCATTCCACCCCTTGGCCGTATTTACCCGTTGTCCGCGGCCGAAACCCCGGCCATGTCTGAGTACATTGAAGAGAATCTGTCTAGGGGATTCATCCGGAAGTCTACCTCCTCGGCCGGCTCCAGATTCTTCTTTGTCAAAAAAAAGGATGGCTCGCTACGCCCCTGTATTAACTATAGAGGACCCAATCAGATCACGGTAAAGAATAAATACCCCCTGCCACTCATCTCCGAGTTGTTTGATCGCCTTAAAGGCGCCAGGATCTTTTCCAAGCTGGATCTACGTGGAGCATATAACCTGGTCCGTATCTGGCAAGGAGACGAGTGGAAGACGGCATTCAATACTCGGGACGGTCACTATGAATACCGTGTGATGCCCTTAGGTCTCTGCAATGCTCCCGTCGTCTTCCAAGAACTGGTCAACGACATCTTCCGTGATCTTCTTTACTCCTGCGTGGTGGTATACCTGGACGACATCTTGGTCTTCTCTCTCCGGATCTTCCCACACACCGGAGAGATGTTCGTCAGGTCCTGCTTAGGCTCAGGCAGAACCACCTCTATGCTAAATACGAGAAGTGCCTCTTAGAACAGACCTCTCTTCCATTCCTAGGCTATGTTATCTCCCAGACAGGCTTGCGAATGGATCCCGAGAAACTCTCTGCTGTCCTAAAGTGGCCCCGTCCTAAGGGGTTGAAGGCGATTCCTGGGCTTCGCCAATTACTATCGTCTCTTCATTCCACACTTCTCGTCTCGGACGGCTCCCATATCTGCGCTCACCCGTAAGGGAGCAAATCCCAAGCAATGGTCACCCGAAGCTGAGGAGGCCTTCCTTTCCTTAAAGCAAGCCTTCTCCTCTGCCCCTGTACTGCACCGTCCGGATTGTAATAAACAATTCTACCTGGAGGTTGATGCTTCCTCCTCCGGAGCCGGGGCGGTGCTCACACAAAAATCTTCTTCCGGGAGAATGGTAACCTGCAGCTTCTTCTCCAAAATCTTCTCCTCATCTGAGCGCAACTACTCCATAGGAGACCGAGAATTGCTAGCCGTCAAATTGGCGCTGGAGGAGTGGCGCTATCTGCTTGAAGGGGCTCTATACCCGGTGATCATCTACACAGATCACAAAAATCTGGCATATCTCCAAAATGCCCAGAGACTTAATCCGCGTCAGGCCTAGTGGTCTTTGTTCTTCGCCCGCTTCGACTTCATCCTTCATTTCCGCCCGGCGGACAAGAATGTCAAAACTGATGGCTTGTCCCGATCCTTCCTGTCCTCCGATCAAGAGGAGGAGCCTATGCACATCATCGACCCCTCCAAGGTAATGAATGTGGCCCCCTTGGATTTGACTCGTCTTCCACCCGGTAACACGTTCGTAGCGGTACCAGACCGTGAGAAGGTTCTTCGCTGGGGTCATTCTTCTAAACTAGCTGGCCATGCTGGCCAAAAGAAGACCTTCCTGCTCATTTCCCGGCATTACTGGTGGCCTACCCTGCGTAAGGATGTGGTAGACTTCGTCTCAGCCTGTTCATCTTGTGCCCGCAACAAAGTTCCCAGACACTTACCAGCCGGTCATCTCCTGCCGCTTCCCGTACCTGTTGCCCCGTGGCAACACATCGCTATGGACTTCATTACCGACCTCCCTGTTTCTGCCGGGTGTACTGTCATTTGGGTGGTCGCGGACCGCTTCTCCAAAATGGCCCACTTCATTCCCCTGCCTGGTCTCCCGTCTGCACCTGAGCTGGCTAAAGACTTTATCCGCCATATCTTCCGTCTCCATGGTCTCCACATCGTGTCGGATCGAGGGGTTCAGTTCACCTCACGCTTCTGGAGAGCGACATGTAAACTCCTGGTTGTCACCTTGGATTTCTCCTCCGCTTACAATCCTCAGTCCAATGGTCAAGTGGAGCGGATCAATCAGATCCTTACCAGCTACCTCCGGCACTTTGTTAATGTCCACCATTCTGATTGGGTGGACCTCCTTCCTTGGGCCGAATTCTCTTATAATAATCACGAGAGTGAATCCTCTTCCAAATCCCTGTTCTTTATAGTCTATGGCCAACTTCCCCGGATTCCGTTTCCCGTCTCCGCCTCTGTGGACAACCCTGCCGCAAAGTCTCTTGTCAGCGAGTTTTCCACCATTTGGGAGAGTACTAGGTCTGCACTTTTTCAGTCCTCTGGGCGGATGAAGAGATATGCTGATAAGAGACGTCTGGATCCGCCTCAATTCCGTCTGGGAGAGAAGGTTTGGCTCTCCTCCAAACATGTGCGGCTCAAGATACCCTCCTACAAGTTAGGTCCTCGATTCATCGGCCCTTTCGAAATCCTCAAGCAAATTAATCCAGTGGCCTACAAATTAAAACTCCCGGCCACCTTACGGATTCCCAACTCCTTCCACGTATCTCTCCTCAAACCCATTGTCTTTAACTCTTTTCCCAACAATCCAGGTACTCCCCCTGCTCTGGTTTCCGCTGAGGACGTCTTTGAGGTAGAGCGTATTCTGGCCACCAAGAGGGTAAGAGGAAAGACCTTTTTCTGGTAGATTGGAAGGGGTTTGGTCCTGAGGAGAGAACTTGGGAACCCAGGGAGAACATGAACGCCCCGCTTCTCCTTGAAAAATTTCTTTCAGGCCAAAAAAAGAGGGGGCCTAAAGGGGGGGTACTGTAGCATCGGCGTCTCTGCCCTTTGCTAGGCAGAGACTCCGTCACTCACACCTTCCCGCTCCTGGCTCGGCGTCCTCCAGCGCTTCTCTCCCCGCTGCTGCCGGCGCGCGCTCCTTCCATGGCACTGTGATTAGGGCACGAGCGCTCCCCCTCTCTTAAAGGGACTGCGCGCGCCGTCCTAAGGAGTCCCCGGCCAATTGCCGGAGGACCTCCCATATATAAGGCACCTCCTCCAAAATGGAGTTGCCCAAGCAAAGTTGTTGCACAGTTTCTGATCTCTGCTTTAGCCCTCAGGTCCCGTTGCTAGCCTGACTCCTCGCCCTGCCTGCCAGCCTGTTATCTGCCCGTTACCTGCCAAGCCTGCCAGCCTGCTCACCTGGAGCGCTCACCTGTTACCTGCCTGTTACCTGCCCTGTCGGTCAGCCCGCTCACCTGGGAGCATCCGCCTGTTACCTGCCCTGTCTGTCAGTCCGCTCACCTGGGAGCATCCGTCTGTTACCTGCTGTGTCCGTCAGCCCGCTCACCTGGGAGCGCCCACCTGTTACCTGCCTGTTACCTGCTTTGTCTGTCTGCCCGCTCACCTGGGGGCACCCGCCTGTTTCCTGCCAGCCTGCCTGGAGACTCTGCCGTCACTTGCTGTGACCACCTGCCTGGTAAACCTAGAGACTACTACTTGCTCTGCTGTCACGAACCGTGATCACCTGTCAGCTACCAGAGACTTCTGCCTGCTTGCCGTGTCCATCCATCTTACTGGTCAGTCCCAGCCATCTGTCCCGTGGGAGCCACCTGCTGTCTTACAAGGTCGTCCCCAGAGTAGCACCTGGTCCCTCTGCCCGGATCCTCCCTGGTCACGGAGTCGTTAGTCGCCGTCCGACCAGGGTCGGTTCGGGTTGATACTTAGTCACACCCCTCTGGGTCCCTCTTTGCACCTCGGCACAGAGGTTCCTCCACCCGGACCCGTAACAATAGTATTTCCTGCAGAGGGTTTTCTGAAGGTTTTTGTGTGGATGGGAGCCTTGTGTTCTCCTATTAATTCCAAATCCAGGAATGTTATTTTAGTTCTGTCTATGGTATGTCTATGGTATGGGTGAACCACAAATTAAACTCATTGTTGTTTAAATAAGTTAAAACTCTGTAATATCATTAGTTTCACCACCCCAGATGATTAATCATCAATAAATCTGGTATAGATGATAATAGAAGAACAAAAAGGATTGTGGACACTATTTATAAAACCTGAAGGTAACTGAAGGTAACTGGATCCTTAGTCACAGTAAACAATGTTCCTGTTTGTTGTCACTCTCTCCTCTGTAGTCCTTCACTTTCTACTAACCCCTATAATCCCTACTCCTAGTAAGGAATTGGTCATCTGTCTCTCCATTCTCCCCATCCATCTCACCTCCTCCTCAGAACTGATCCTCAACATACAATCCTGTGTCTCTAAGCCCAGACAACCACCTTATGCTCTCTCCTGCTCTCACCTACTAACACTTTCTCTACTCCTCCTCACTGCTGGTGATATCTCCCCAAATCCTGCCCCCCCCACCCACCACATCCCCACAGTCACATCTACCTCTCATCCTTGATCGATCACACATTTCCGCAACCTTTCTAACCTTATACCCATCCGCCCAGCCCCACTAACAGAAGCTCTATGGAACGCACACTCTGTCTGCAACAAACTTTCCTACATCCATGATCTTTTCATTACTAACAAACTTTCCTTCCTCGGCATCACTGAAATCTGGCTCACCCCCTTCTGACACAACCTCTTCATTTGCACTTTCTTATGGCGGTTTCCACCTCTCCCACACACCCCGCCCCAGCAGCAAGTATGGTGGAGGAGTTGGCTTTCTTCTGTCAGATAACTGCTCCTTCTCACATATCCCATTGCCATCCTGCATTACCCTCCCCTCTTTTGAAGTGCACTGTGTGCACAACTACTCACCCTTCAACCTCCAACTGGCTGTCATTTACCACCCCCCAGGGCCAGCTACCACCTTCTTAGACCACTTCACCACCTGGCTACTCCATTTCCTTTCTGCTGATATCCCCACTATCATCATGGGTAACTTCAACATCCCCATTGACACTTCCCAATCATCTGACTCTAAGCTTCTATCCCTCACTTCCTCCTTCTGCCTCGCTCAATAGTGTTCCGCAGCCACTCACAAAGATGGACACACATTGGACCTCATCTTCACCAGCCTCTGTTCCCTATCTAACTTCTCTAACTCACCTCTCCCTCTTTCTGACCACAACTTACTCATATTCTTTCCCCTCTCCTCTCCAGGTCTGCAATCCCCCATCCAGAAACTTGCACACGCTCGCAGAAATCTCAAACTCCTTGACCAACACTCATTCTCTGAATCCCTTCTCCCTCTTACATAAATTACTTACACGATGCAGATGCTGCTGCTGCTTTATATAACACCACAACAGCTGCAGCTCTCAATTTGGTCGCCCCCCTCACACATACCAAAGCTTGCACCATCAACAGGCTACCCTGGCACACCAGCCTGACTAAAGAACTGAGACGGGTTTCCAGAGTTGCTGAACGAAGATGGAAAAGGTCCCACTCCAACGAGCACTTCATCACATTCAAACAGTCCCTCACTACTTTCAAGTCCACACTAACTGCAGCAAAACAAGCCTACTTCTCATTGCTCATATCCTCCCTGTCTCACAACCCTAAACAGCTATTCAGTACTTTCAATTCTCTCTTCCATCCTCCAGCTCCTCCTCCTCGCTTATTTTAGCTGAAGACTTTGATCATTCTTCAAGCAGAAGATTGACAACGTAAGGCAAAGCTTTGGCCATTAGTCCCCATAGCCTCTTCTCATAACTACTCGACTCTCCGCCTCCAAAATAAGCTTCTTTGCCATTACGTAAGATCAACTTTCCTCTTTACTCTCCAAGTCACATCTTACCACCTGTGAACTTGACCCAATTCCGTCTCACCTCATCCCAAACCTCACCGCAGTCTTCATCCCAACCCTAACCCACCTCTTCAACCTGTCACTAACAACTGTCGTCTTCCCCTCATGCTTCAAACATCCTCAAAAAGCCCTCCCTTGACCAATCCACTCTGTCTAGCTATCGCCCCATCTCACTTCTCCCTTATGCCTCAAAACTACTGGAACAACACGTCTATTTTGAACTCTCCTCCCACCTGTCCTCCTACTCCCTCTTTGACCGCTTACAATCTGGCTTTCAATTGCATCGCTCCACTGAAACTGCCATGACTAAAGTCACCAACGACGTACTGACTGCCAAATCCAAGCGACACTACTCTGTTCTCCTCCTCCTGGACCTGTCCTCTGCTTTTGACACACTGGACCATTCCCTCTTACTACAGACTTGGATCTCCTCATACCTAACAGACCGGACATTCAGCGTCTCCCACTCACACACCACCTCCTCATCTCGCCCCCTATCTGTTGGTGTCCCCTAAGGCTCAGTTCTAGGACCCTTGCTCTTCTCCATCTACACCTTTGGCCTGGGGCCGCTCATAGAGTGTCACGACTTTCAGTATCACCTCTATGCTGATGACACACAGATCTACCTCTCTGGACCTGATATCACCTCCTTACTAACCAGAATCCCGCAATGTCTGTCCGCTATTTCATCTTTCTTCTCTGCTAGATTCCTAAAACTTAATATGTATAAAACTGAATTCATCATCTTTCCACAATCTCACTCAACCCCCCACCTAACCAATCTATAAAAGTCAATGGCTGTCCACTCTCCCCACTCCTGCAAGCTCTCTGCCTCGGGGTAATCCTTAACTGATCTCTCCTTCAAACCTCATATCCATGCCCTTTCCACGTCATGCTGGCTCCAACTCAAAAATATTTCCAAGATCCGTACATTCCTCAACCATGAATCTGCAAAAACACTAGTGCATGCCCTCATCATCTCTCGCCTCGACTAGTGCAACCTCCTGCTCTGTGGCCTCCCTTCTACTGCTCTCGCACCCCTGCAATCTATCTTTAGCTCTGCTGCCCGACTAATCCACCTGTCCCCCACTATTCCCCGACCTCTCCCCTCTGTCAATCCCTTCACTGGCTCCCCATTGCCCAGAGACTCCAGTAGAAAACCCTAACCTTGGCATACAAAGCCTTCCACAAACTGTCTCCTCCATACATCTGTGATCTAGTCTCCTGGTACCTACCTGCAAGCTCCGATCCTCACAGGATCTCCTTCTCTACTCCCCTCTTTTCTCCTCTTCCCACAATCGCATACAAGGTTTCTTCCATGCATCCCCCCTACTCTGGAACTCTCTACCCCAACATTTCAGACTCTCGCCCTAACGTGGAAACCTTCAAAAAGAACCTGCAGACCACCACTTCCGACAAGCCTACAACCTGCAGTAACCCTCGCTGCACGACCAGCTGTTCCCTCACCTACTGTATCCTAACCCCCCATCCTTCTAGATTGTGAGCCCTAGCAGGCAAGGTCCTCTCTCCTCCTGTACCAGTCGGCGACTTGTATTTGTTCGAACTATTGTACTTGTTGTTTGCTATGTATACCCCTTTTTCACATGTAAAGCGCCATGGAATTAATGGCGCTATAATAATAAAACACTCCTCCCACCATGCCATTCCGATGTTCGCTACTGATGGGGAGAATTTAGCCCCCATGGAAACTCCGCTGTTTTGGAGAAAAAATATTTTATTGAACAGATTTAATGAATGACTGTAGATCAGGAGAGTAAGAACTAAATTTGGACAGGTGATGATCAACTGCAGAAATAGCAACGTGGTGCGGGATGCTTGTATATAGTTCCACTCCAGCTCAAAACATCACAGCAATCTTGAATGGAACCTGGGATACGTAGGACAAGTAGTTGGAGAGCTGAATCCAGCCACTGTCCAAGGCGTTCGCTAAAGGAGCCTATGCCTGCAGCAATTGGATGCATCAGTGGTAGTTTTTCTTTTTTGTGTGTTTTGGGTAATGCATGAATAATAAGTATAGTTGGATGATTTACAATAATGAATTCAGATTCTTTTTTTGTTAAAATACCCAATGCTATTCCCTCCTGAACCAAGTGTTTTAGTTTTTCTTGGAAAAATGACCGCCGCCAGGGACCAGGGGGAGACGGACAGGTGAGTATACTTTTTTTGTATTATTTTTACTTTTTTTGTCTTTTTTTTTTACTGTGGGCTGGGCACAGCCGACTACTGCTCTCCCCAGACGTACCGCTCTCAATGTTATTAGTGGGAGCGGCGATCGGATGAGAGAAGTAGTAGTCCTCCTCTCCGGACCTGGGTACCACCCGCAGCGCGTTTCCTGCGCAAATTTGCGTCCATTGGCTTTAATTGAAACAGCAAATCCGCAGGTATAGATATTATACTTGCGGGCTTGCTGCGGTTCAATGCTGTGTTTTTTTCTGCAATTGTAATCCTGAGCGGAAATTTCCACATCATGTGCACAGCACATCAGGATTACCATTGCTATAGCTGGCAGACCTATTAACAAGCGTTTTCCCAGCGGGAAAACCGACGTGAAAAGGCATCAAAAACGCTTCGTGTGCACATAGCCTTAATCATGCGAAGAGCATTGTGGATAATAAAAATAGAGAGGATCTAATCTCCAAAAAAAAATAATTCTGGTTGAAATAAAAATATATAAAAAATGAATACGCAGATTCCAACATTAGTCCTCACCTACAATACCCATTATCCAGCTATTTCGGACATAGTAAAAAGAAATATTGATATCCTGAGAGAGGACAGTACTATGGACTTTTTTTTTTTTTAAAGTATCAGAGTGGTGCCTCGTAGAGCACCCACAATCGGAAATAAACTGTCCCCCAGTCTTTTTAATCCCAGTCCCTCTATAAAAAACACATGGTTATCAGTGAGTGGTTTTCACAAATGTGTCTTGCTTTCATGCAGCACATGTCCATTTGCCTCTAAAAAAATTATTTTTTCTAATAACAACAATTCTAAAATATTTTCAATTAAAAGTTTTGTAAACTGCAATTTAGAGCATGTGGTTTATGTGATTGAGTGCACTGCTTGTAAGCTCAAATACGTTGGTTCCACCACCAGAAAGTTTAAAACAAGACTGAGAGAACATTTGTACAACATTTTATTAACCACTGCTGGCCGCTCCCAGGCATAATGTGACCCCGCCGCTAATGTCATGTCAAGCGAGGCGTGACATCAGTGACACGGTCCCGCGGTGGCTACTGGATTGTGGGCGGGGTTACCCCCCGCGTCACACCCTGCATCTACTGCGCGCTTTCCCAATGAATGGTGAGAGGGAGAACGCGCTGTGGATGCTGGGTGTGACGTGCGGGGTAACCCCACCCACAGCCGAGCATCCACCATGCAACGCAGTACTGAGTCACACCCGGCTACAGTCGGAACTAGATGTGACATCAGCGGATGTCAGAGCCCGCTGCAGCCGGGGGCCACGTGATGCCTGTCAGCGGCCAGCGATAGCGCCGCTCACAGGCAGTATCACTCAAGGTATTTACAAAGAAACTTATTTTCATCATAAAAATACATTGGCCTATTTTCAACAGTAGTGGACAACCCCTTTAAAGTCCCATAGAAGGACTAGGTAAAAAAGGAGGGGAGGGGTCCAAAATTGTAAAAATATTTAAAAAAAAATTACAAAGATCAAAAGAATAAAAAAAAACAATACATGCGTAAATTTATGTAAAAACAAGAATAAAAGAAGTAAACGCATTTGTTATCATCTCATCCGAAATAACCTGATTTGTAAAATTGAAGTTAATGCCTTCAGTGAACACCATAAAAAAACTAAATTAAAAACTTAGCAAAAAAAATGGAAAAAGAAATTTCAGTGGGCTGTGCCTTCCTACACAAAAGCCACAGCAAAGAAACGCATACTGTACAGTATAGGTTTTCCTTATAGTGCGCCCCTATAGCGGACAGATGCCTTGACACCCATCCTGACTGTGGCCAATGTCAGACATATATCTCTTGAGGGCATGCATCAGCCAGTGGGCACAAACACTGTGTACCTAGCCTTACAAGTTATCTCTGTTCACATCAGTTTTACTTCTTTAATCTCTTGAGGTCAGAGTCACTTTGTAGGTTCATGACCAGGCCTTATTTTTTAAATCTGACCACTGTCACTTTATGAGGTAACTCTAGAACTCTTCAACGGATCCCACTGTTTCTGAGATTAATATTTCGTTACATATTGTACTTTATGATTGTGGTAAAATTTCTTCGATATCATTTGCGTTTATTTGTGAAAAAAATGGAAATTTGGTGAAAATTTTGAAAATGTTGCAATTTTCAAACTTGGAATTGTTATGCCGTTAAATCAGAGAGATATGTCACACAATATAGTTAATAAATAACATTTCTTACATGTCTACTTTACATCAGAACAATTTTGGAAACAAAATTTTTCTTTGTTAGGAAGTTATAAGGGTTAAAAGTTGACCAGCAATTTCTCATTTTCCCAACAAAATTTACAAAACCATTTTTTTAGGGACCACATCACATTTGAAGTGACTTTGAGGGGCCTTTATGACAGAAAATACCCCAAAGTGACACCATTCTAAAATCTGCACCCCTCAAGGGGCTCAAAACCACATTCAAGAAGTTTATTAACCCTTCAGGTGATTCACAGGAACTGAAGCAATGAAGAAGAAAAAAAATTAACATTTAACTTTTTTTTCACAATTTAATTTAGACCCAATTTTTTTATTTTCACAAGGGTAACAGATAAAAATGGACCCCAAAATGTACTGTGCAATTTCTCCTGATCATGCCGATACCCCATATGTGGGGGAAAACCACTGTTTGGGCACACGGCAGGCCTCGGAAGGGAAGGAGCGCAGTTGGACTTTTTGAATTCAAAATTTGCTGGAATAATTAGCTGACGCCATGTATCATTTGGAGACCCTGTAATGTGCTTAAACAGTGCAAACTCCCCACAAGTGACATCACTTATCTAGATGTGTGGTGAGCACTTTGAACCCCCAGGTGCTTCACAAAAGTTTATAACGTAGAGCCATGAAAATAAAAAATCTATTTTTTCCACAAAAATTTTCTTTTAGCTCCAAATTTTTTATTTGCACAAGACCTCTCATTTTGTTGTGCAATTTGTTCTGAGTATGCCAGAACATACCCTACATGTAATTGGTAACTACTTTTGAGGCATAGTGCAAAGGTCAGAAGGGAAGGAGCGCTATATTATGCACATTTTACTGTTATAGTTTGAGGGTGCCATCATCCACTGGGAGATCCCCTGAGGTGCCATAGCAGCCTGAGGACCCCATTTTACAAACTACACCTCTCAATGAACTCATCTAAGGGTGAAATGATCATATTGACATCATGAGTGTGTCACAGAATTTTATACCATTGGGCAGTGAAGAAAAAATAATTACGTTTTTATCTCAAAAATTTTGTTTTAGCCCCAGATTTTACATTTTTCAATGGGGTTAATGGATAAATCTGGCCCCTAAAATGTGTCCCACAATTTCTGCTGAATGTAGCAATACCTCTCTATGTGACTGTACAGTACTGCTTAGCCACACGGCGACACTCGGGAAGGACGGAGCGCTATTTCACTGCTGGAGTGCAGGTTTTCCTAGAATAGTTTACGGACTCCATATGCACAGAACCTAAATGCTAAAAAAGAGCAGAATACCCCCTCAAGTGACCCCATTTTGTAAGTTATACCCCTGCCAAACATGTGGATGGTAAATCTGATGTAGGCACACACTGGAGCTCTGGAGGGCGGGGGTGGGGTGGGGGAGGGGGGTAGCATTAAAACTTCGGAGCGCAGAATTTGCTTTATTTCTTTTGGGGGCGAGGAGCCATTTCACTTTTCCAGTGCCCTTGTGCTACCAGTAACGTGGAAGCCCCCTATATTTACATTGACAGATGATGGATCGGAGTGTTCTGTTTTTTTTGTGGATAGATTTGAAGCTTTTATTGGGAACATTTTACATAACATTTTGGATCATATTTATCCGGTGCTCTATGCTGAGCACTTATTTTGGGGTTTCCATCTAAATCTCTGGGTGACGTGATTCAGGTGACACCCCCCAGGGGATCCATTCATTATAATGAGGCAGCAGAGTTACTCTTCTGGGCTCCATCTGACCTCTGTTCAGCTTTGTCCTACTTTTCAGAGGTGCCCAAAACTGCGGCCGATCGCGCATTTATGCACACCTAAAAAGACGGACAACGCTGAATCACAGGCCAGACGGCGTCCAGTGTTGCCATCTGCCTTGTTTTAGGGAATCTTCCTCTGGGACTGTCATGTAAGGGCTTGTTTTTTGCGAAACGATTTGACGTTTTTATTGTTACCATTTTTGGTCACATGACATATTTTGATCGCTTTCTATTCTAATTTTTGGGGAAGGAAAATGACCAAAAACTGGCAATTCAGGAATTGTGTTTTTTTTTTATGCATGTGGTAAAATTGATAAGGCAGAGTTATTCTTCAGGTCTGTACGTTTACAGCGGTACCACATTAACCGTTTCCCGACCGCCCACTGTAGATAAACGTCGGCGCTTGCTGGGCTCTGTGCAGCGCCGACGTTTAAAAACGGTGGGCGGTCCCGCAGCGCTCAGGACCCCCAGGGTCCTGCAAGCGCTGCGATTCTGGTGCAGAGCGTTAGCTCTGACAGGGGACATCATCGGGACCTGATTGGATCAGGTCCCAATGATGTTAACCCTTTGCTATGTTCTATATGCCGCGATCTATAGTGATCGCGGCATATAGAAGATAGACAGAGGAGAGGTGGTCGTCTTACTTACCTCTCCGACGACCCCTGATACCTTCCAGGACCTGGCGTTGCTATGGCAGCTGGAGGTCACATGACCGCCTCCAGATCTGCCATATATGGTGTCCTGCCAGGGTCAACCTGCAGCTGAAGCCTGGCAGGACACACTGACTGTGAAACAGTCAGAAAAGATCTCATGTAATGTAATACATGTCTATTACATTACATGAGATCAGTGAGCAGAAAAATAAAAATTAATGTCCCATACAGGGACTAAGTAAAAATGTAAAAAAAAAAGTAAAAAAAATGTTTTTAAACTGTTAAAAAAAAATCACAAAATAAATAAAAATAAATAAATAAAATATTAAACCAATAAATCCATATATTTATGCAAAACCAAAAAAAGTACACATATTTGGTATCGCCGCGTCCGAAACTACCCAATCTATAAAACTGTCACACTAATTAACTCCTTCTGTGCACACCGTAATAAAAATAAATAAAAAACGGAGCAAAAAAATATGCTTTTTCATCATATCGCCAAACAAAAAGTGGAAAAAAATGCGATCAGAAAGCAAAATGGAAATAAAAATGGTACCGCTGAAAACGTCATCTTGTTCCGGAAAAAAAAAGCCACCATACAGCTCTATCAGCCGAAAAATAAAAAAGTTATACCTCTCAGAATAAAGCAATGCAAAAAAAATATTTTTTCTATAAAATTGTGTTATTGTGTAAAAGCGCCAAAACATAAAAAAAAATATACAGTAAGTGTAGTATCGCTGTAAATGTACTGACCCGAAGAATAATTCTGCCTTATCACTTTTACCACACGCAGAACGGCATAAAAAAAAACACCTCAAAAAACAATTCCTGAAGTGTTTGTTTTTGTTAATTTTACCTCCCAAAAAACGGAATAGAAAGCGATCAAAAAATGTCACGTACCCAAAAATGGTACCAATAAAAATGTCAACTCGTCCCGCAAAAAACAAGCCGTCACATGACTCTGTCGGCCGAAATATGGAAAAATTATAGGTCTCAAAATATGGCGATGCAAAAACTAGATTTTGCAAAAAAGGCGTCTCTTAGTGTGTGACAGCTGTCAGTCATAAAAACCCGATATAAATCTGGTATCTCTGTAATCGCACCGACCAGAAGAATAAAGTAATCTAATCAGTTATATCACACGAGGAACGGCGTAAAAAATAAATAAAACCAATTCTTCACCTGCTACTGATTTGTTTATTATGTCTCCCAAAGATCGCGGTAAGGCTCTGCTCACATTTATCTTGCGTTCTGCGCTGAGCACTTACACCAGAGTTTCCGTGTAAATCTCTGAAATACGTTATTCAGACGGAACCCATGACGGAAGATTCCCTGTAATGAGGCAAATATATGCCACTGTGGATGCCGTCTGGCCTGTGATCCCACGGTGTCATTTGTTTTAGGCGTTAGTAAAAGTGCGGTTGGCCACAGTTTTGTGCACTTCTGAAAAAAAGGACACCGCTAAACAGAGACCAGACGGAGTCCAGAGTAACTCTGCTGCCTCATTCCAGTGAATGGATCCCGCAGGGGTTTCATCTGAATTACATCACTTGGAAATATAGATGGAAACCCCGATGTAAGTGCTCAGCCTAGAGCGCCGGATAAATGTTACGTAAAATGTTCCCAATAAAAGCTTCAACTCAGTCCTCAAAAAAAGCTAGTCCCCACTCAGGTCCGTCATCTGTTAAAAATATTGCAAGTTACTGGTAGCAGAAAGGCTCTGGAAAAGCGAAATGGCCCTTGCCCCCCAAAAGAAATTTAGAAATTTTTGTGCTCCCAAATCCAAATACCTATTCTACAATAATTTGTTCTCCAATTGTCAAATAGCACTCCGTCCCCCCCAGATCTCGCCATATGGCTGAGCGGTACGATACAGCCACATATGGGGTATTGACACTTTTAGAAGAAATTGTGTGACACATTTCGGCACCAATTTTACCCATTGCCCTGTGTGAAAATGTAAAATCTGAGGGTAAAACATTTTTTTGTGGTAAAAATATAATTATGCTTTTTTCACTGCCCAATGGTATAAATTTAAGAATTAAAAAATACTCACTACTTCCCTAGATGAATTCCTTGAGGTGTAGTTTACAAAATGGGGTCACTTGTGGGGGTTTCTGCTGTTTCGGCATGTCAGCGACTCTTCAAATGTGACATGGTGTCTGCAACCTATCCCAGCCAACATAGCGCTCCTTTCTCTTCCGAACCCTGCCGTACACCAAAGCAGTGGTTTTCCCCCACATATGGGGTATCGGCGTACTCAGGAGAAATTGCACAACAAATTTCATGGTGCAATTTATCCTGTTACCCTTATGATAATGCAAAATTAGGGAATGAAAAACATTTTTTGTGTGAAAAATATGAAAATTTTATTTTTATGGCTCAATATTATAAACTTCTGTGAAGCAGCTGGGGGTGCAAGGTGCTCACCACACATCTAGATAAGTTCCCTAAGGGGTCTAGTTTCCAAAATGGTGGCACTTGTGGGGGGTTTCCACTGTTTAGGCACATTAGGGGCTCCCCAAATGCGATATGGCATCTGCTAATTATTCCAAAAAATTTACATTCAAAAAGTCAAATGGCGCTCCTTCCCTTTCAAACCCTGCCGTGCACCAAAGCAGTGGTTTTCCCCCACATATGGGGTATTGGCGTGTTCAGGAGAAATTGCACAACAAATTTCATGGTGCAATTTATCCTATTACCCTCATGATAATGCAAAATTAAGGGATGAAAAACGTTTTTGTGGGAAAAATGTGAAAATTTTATTTTTACAGCTCAATACAGGGGTTTCCACTGTTTAGGAACATCAGGGGCTCTCCAAACGCAACATGGCGTCTGCTAATTATTCAGACAAATTTTACATTCAAAAAGTCTAATGGCGCTCCTTCCCTTCCGAACCCTTCCCTTCCGAACCAAACAGTGGTTTTCCCTCACATATGGGGTATGAGCGCGCTCAAGAGAAATTGCACAAAAAATTTTGGGGTCCATTTTTTTCTGTTACCCCTGTGAAAATAAAAAAAATTGGGTCTGAAGTAACATTTTTGTGAAAAAACTTAAATGTTAATTTTTTTCTTCCACATTCCAAAAATTCCTGTGAAGCACCTGAAAGTTTAATAATGTTCTTGAATGTGGTTTTGAGCACCGTGAAGGGTGCAGTTTTTAGAATGGTGTCACTTTTGGGTATTTTCTGTCATAAAGGCCCCTCAAAGTGACTTCAAATATGATGTAGTCCCTAAAAAAATGTTTTTGTAAATTTTGTTGGAAAAATGAGAAATCGCTGGTCAACTTTTAACCCTTATAGCTCCCTAACAAAAAAAAATGTTGGTTCCAAAATTGTGCTGATGTAAAGTAGACATGTGGGAAATGTTATTTATTAACTATTTTGTGTGACATATCTCTCTGATTTAAGGGCATGAAAATTCAAAGTTTGAAAATTGCAAAATTTTCTAAATTTTTGCCAAATTTCCGATTTTTTCACAAATAAACGCAAGTGATATTGAAGAAATTTTACCACTATCATGAAGTACAATATGTCACGAAAAAACAGTCTCAGAATCAGGGGGATCCGTTGAAGCGTTTCAGAGTAATTACCTCATAAAGTGACAGTGATCAGAATTGTAAAAATTGGCCTGGTCACGAAGGCAAAAACAGGCTCTGGTGCGAAGTGGTTAATATCGTTTTTATACAAAATATATATATATTTTTTGCATCGCTTTATTCTGAGAGCTATAATTTTTTTATTTTTCCACTGATGGGGCTGTATGGCGGCTTGTTTCTTGTGGGACAAGATGACGTTTTCAGCGGTACTAATTTTATTTATATTTGTTTTTTTTATCGTGTTTCATTCCCCTTTTTTTTCCCAGTGGTATGATGATAAAGCATCGTTAGCCTCGTTTTTTTAAGGTTTTTTTGTGTGGCGTTCACTGAAGGGGTTAACTAGTGTGACACTTTTATAGGTCGGGTCGTTCCAGAATCGGCAATACCAAATATGTGTACTTTTTTTATTTTATTGTTATTTTTTTACATAAAAATGTGTATTTATTAGTGAATATGTTAATTATTATTATTTAATATTTGTTTTTATGTATTTGTATAAGTTTTTTGCCATTTATTTTTTACTTTTTACTTAGTCCCTTTATGGGACTTTCACTTGTTTCTCTTTGATCACAGGTATAATGTATTGCAATGTACTAGATTGCAGTGCATTGATTATACCTTTAGTGAAAGCTCCTGAGCCCATGCTGTGAGCATGGTTTCAGCAGCTTTCCGTAGCTTGGTGACCAGGGGGTCGTCATGACGACCCCTGGTCACCATGGCAATGATTGGGCCCCACGACATCGCAGGGCCACCGATCTGTCAGGGGGTTAACAGCCAGGGGTGGTGTTGACACTCCTACTAGCTGTTTAGTGCCGGAGATCAGCCACTGGCGGCGCTGAACTCCGGCACTGATCGGGCTGGAGACGCTGATATTTCAGCATCTCCTGCACGATCATGCTGAGATCGGTCAGTCAGATTGACTGACTGATCGCAGCGATCTAGGTGTGCGGACCGACCATATGGCTCCCTGCACCCCATCTTGTGCTGCTCAGCTGTCACAGATAGCTGTCCGCACTTATCTGTCACTGCGTGTTTACACACTGTGACAGTTTAACCCCTTAACAACATTTGCCGTACTAATACGCGTCTGTGCCCTGGGACTTAAGAGCCAGACCCGTATAAGGACGTCATGGCGATCGCGCGCGCACACAGGCTGTGCGGGCGCGATCGCCGCTGGGTGTCAGCTGATTGTCACAGCTGACACCCGGTACTATGTGCAGGGAGCGGTCCTGCATCGCTCCCAGCACATTAACCCCCGCGATGCTGCGATCGAAGTCGATCGCGGCATTGCGGGGGCAAGCGGAGGTGATCGCCGATACTCACCTCCTCTTCCGGCTTCCAGCGCAGTCTGCAAAGGCTTCCCGGGTGTTGCCATGACGACCCGATGTCGTCATGACAACATCCGGGTCACCAGACAGCAGGAAGATTGCTTGGACATGCGCAGTGCATCTCCAAGCAATCTTCACACTGTGCATTTCTGACAGCTTGCATGGCATAGGGATGGTGCTGCATTCCTGTGCCATGCAGGCGATCAGAGAAAAAAAAGTGAAAGTCCCAGAGTGGGACAAAGTAATAAAGTGTATAAACTGTGTGAAAGTGGAAAAAAAAATAAATAAAACATTTGCAAAAATGTAAAAAATAAAATAAAAAAAATAATCCACCAAAAATAAAAATATAATGTACCCATCAATAAATATTATTATAAAAAAACACAAAAAAACAATAAAAGTACACATATTTGGTATCGCCGCGTCCATCAGCCGAAAAATAAAAAAGTTATAGCTCTCAGAATAAAGCGATGCTAAAAAATATTTTTTTCTATAAAATAGCTTTTATTGTGTATAAGCGCCAAAACATAGAAAAATTATACAAATGTGGTACCGCTGTAAACGTACTGACCCGAAGAATAAAGCTACCTCATCAATTTTACCACACGCGGAACAGAATAAAAAAAAAAAAAAAAAAAAACAATTCCTGAATTGTTGGTTTTTGTTTATTCTGCCTCCCAAAAATCGGAATAGAAAGCGATCAAAAAATGTCACGTGCCTGAAAATGGCACCAATAACAACGTCAAGTCATCCCGCAAAAAACGAGCCGTCACATGACTGTCTGCCAAAATCTGGAAAATTATAGCTCTCAAAATATGGCGATGCAAAAACTAGATTTTACAAAAAATGCGTCTTTTAGTGTGTGACAGCTGTCAGTCATAAAAACCCCATATGATTCTGGCATTGCTGTAATCACACCGACCCGAAGAATAAAGTCGTCTAATCACTTATACCGCACAAGGAACAGCGTCAAAAATAAACTCTTGGGTTAGGATTGGGCTAGGGTTAGGGCTGGGTTTGGGGCTAGGGTTGTGCTGGGGCTAGGGTTGTGCTGGGGCTAGGGTTGTGCTGGGGCTAGGGTTGTGCTAGGGCTAGGGTTGTGCTAGGGCAAGGGTTGCGCTATGGTTAGGGTTGTGCTAGGGTTAGGGCTGGGGTTGGGATTTTTTTCAAAAGTAAGAAAAAAAGATGACGATATGGCGACTAGTGTTGAGAGCAAGTGCTCGCTACTTGAGTTTGCATCGGGTGCTCTGGTATGTATTGAGTATCGTGGGTATTTGAGTGACATGCTCGAGTCTCTGCCCCATATGCTTCGCGGCCAAAAAAGTTTACAGGGATTGCCTGCCATGCACGAGCGATCCCCGCATGTTTTTTTTTCGGTGTCTAATAACCGTGAAACATGCGGAGCAGGGACTCGAGCATGTCACTCGAGCACACGCTTTACATGGTGCATACCTGAGTACCCGATGCAAACTCAAGTAGCGAGCACTTGCGCTCAAGAATAATGACAACTTATTCAATATGATGACCTAATGTAAACAAATTCTGTGCCGTACCTCTGGGTTCAAAATGTTCACTATACACCTTAATAAAATCCTTGAGGGGTATAGTTTCCAAAATGGGGACACTTGTCGGGGAGCTCCACTGTTTAGGCACATCACGGGCTCTCTAAACGCGACATGGTGTCCACTAACAAATTGAATGGAAAATCCGCTCAAATTGTTAGCGGACGCCATGTTGCGTTTGGAGAGCCCCTGTGTGCCCAAACATTGGAGCTCCCCCACAAGTGACCCCATTTTGGAAACTAGACCCCCCAAGGCACCTATCTAGATGCATAGTGAGCACTTGGAACCCCCAGGTGCTTCACAAATTGATTGGTAAAAATGAAAAAGTGAAAAAAAAACATTTTTTAATTTTTATGAATCAATTTGTGAAGCACTTGGGGTTCCAAGTGCTCACTATGCATCTAGATAGGTGCCTTGGGGGGTCTAGTTTCCAAAATGGGGTCACTTGTGGGGGAGCTCTAATGTTTAGGCACACAGGGGCTCTCCAAATGCAACATGATATCCGCTAACAAATTGAATGGAAAATCGGCTCAAATTGTTAGCGGACACCACGTTGCGTTTGGAGAGCCCCTCTGTGCCCAAACTTTGGAGCTCCCCCACAAGTGACCCCATTTTGGAAACTAGACCCCCCAAGACACCTATCTAGATGCATAGTGAGCACTTGGAACCCCAGGTGCTTCACAAATTGATTCATAAAAATGAAAAAGTGTTCTTTTTTTCACTTTTTCATTTTTACGAATCAATTTGTGAAGCACCTGGGGGTTCCAAGTGCTCACTATGCATCTAGAAAGGTGCCTTGGGGGGTCTAGTTTCCAAAATGGGGTCACTTGTGGGGGAGCTCCAAAGTTTGGGCACAGAGGGGCTCTCCAAACGCAATGTGGTGTCCGCTAACAATTTGAGCCGATTTTCCATTCAATTTGTTAGCGGATACCATGTTGCATTTAGAGAGTCCCTGTGTGCCCAAACATTGGAGCTCCCCCACAAGTGACCCCATTTTGGAAACTAGACCCCCCAAGGCACCTATCTAGATGCATAGTGAGCATTTGGAACCCCTAAGTGCTTCATAAATTGATTCGTAAAAATGAAAAAGTGTTTTTTTTTTCACTTTTTCATTTTTACGAATCAATTTGTGAAGCACCTGGGGGTTCCAAGTGCTCACTATGCATCTATAAAGGTGCCTTGGGGGGTCTAGTTTCCAAAATTGGGTCACTTGTGGGGGAGCTCCAAAGTTTGGGCACACAGGGGCTCTCCAAACACAACATGGCGTCCGCTAATTATTCAAGCAAATTTTACAATCAAAAAGTGAAATGGCGCTCCTTCCCTTCCGAGCCCTGCCGTGCGCCCAAACAGTGTTTCTTCCCCAAATATTGGGTATCTGCGTGCCCAGGGGAAATTGTACAACAAATTTTGGGGTCAATTTTTTTTGTTACCCCTGTGAAAATAAAAAAATTGGGTCTAAAGTAACATTTTTGTGAAAAAAGTTAAATGTTCATTTTTTTCTTCCACATTCAAAAAATTCCTGTGAAGCACCTGAAGGGTTAATAAAGTTCTTGAATGTGGTTTTGAGCACCTTGAAGGGTGCAGTTTTTAGAATGGTGTCACTTTTGGGTATTTTCTGTCATAAAGACCTCTCCAAGTGACTTCAAATGTGATGTGGTCCCTAAAAAAATGGTTTTGTAAATTTTGTTGGAAAAATGAGAAATCGCTGTTCAACTTTTAACCCTTATAGCTCCCTAACAAAAAAAATTTTGGTTCCAAGATTGTGCTGATGTAAAGTAGACATGTGGGAAATGTTATTTATTAACTCTTTTGTGTGACATATCGCTCTGATTTCAGGGCTTAAAAATTCAAATTTTGAAAATTGCAAAATTTTCAAAATTTTCACCAAATTTCCGTTTTTTTCACAAATAAACGCAAGTGATATTGAAGAAATTTTTCCACAATCATGAAGTGCAATATGTCACGAAAAAACAATCTCAGAATCAGGGGGATCAGTTGAAGCGTTCCAGAGTAATTACCTCATAAAGTGACAGTGGTCAGAATTATAAAAATTGGCCCGGTCATTAACGTGCAAACCACCCGCGGGGCGTAAGGGGTTAAAGCCATAACGGACACTGCACGGCAAGGAGCATTAACTTACACCTGCTCATGCCGTGCAGTGTCCGTCATTGGGCGTTATGGGGTTAATACCGCTGTCAAGTGTGATGGTGACATGTACCAGACTTTAACATAATGGCCATCAGTTCTAATGAACATGGGGCCACCGTGCAGTATGAATGCACATTGACGAAGGGTTACCTTGACTGCCGGATGACCACTTTAAAAAAATATATATATGGCTCTCAGAATATGGTGACAAAAGCCAAATTGTTTTTGTAAATGTTTTTATTTTATTTTTAATTAGTAAATCATGAATAGAAATATATAGATTTGGGATCCCGTAACCATACTGACCCATAGAGCAAAGGTAACAGATCACCACCTGATTACCACAAAGTAAGCGGCGCTAGTACAAAACCTTGAAAAAGAAAATGTGGAATTACAGTTTTTCTCCTCACCGTTTCCACTTATTTCATAGAATAAGTTGTGTTCTGCAAAAAACAAGCCCTCTTGCGGCTATGTCGAAATATTAGAAAGGTTATGGTTCTTGTTACAAGGAGAGGAAAAACTAAGTTACAATATCCTGGGGAAAAGCTCTGTGTCTGCCTCCTGAAAACCTCCAGCTCAGGGTTTGTTACCCGACCGACGACATGTTTAACAGATTCCTTTGACTAAACCACCCTTCACATGTCCATATAATACCGGTACTGGAAAAATGGTACCGGTGTCATAAGTATTTTGGATCAGTGTGTCATCCGTGTGCCATCAGTGTTCCATCCGTGTGCAATTCATTTTTTTTCCACCATGACTTAAATATCAATTCCAAAGCTTCTCCTATACTTTGCAGTGTTAAACATGTACAGCACACGGTTGTCACAAGGATGTTTCACACGGAGCCAGAAATGTGTATTGGCCCTTGTAATCCATGCGGACGGGTCTCATGCAAAGATCACCATAGATTATGATAGGTATGTGTGCATACGTGTCTTCAGTGCATGTGAAAGCGAATGCCACACGTGCTGAAAACATGTACATGTGAAGGAAGCTTTACACACTGTGTGAACAAGTATGAAAAGTCACCTCTTAATCATTGAATTAAGGTTTTCTCTTTTGGTTCCATTGCCATGGGTATAAAATCCAGCATCTAAGCATGTAGTCTGCCTGTGCGAACAGTTGTGATAAAATGGCTCGTTCTAAAGAGCTCCCTGAATTCAGCATCTTGCTGTCATATGTTGTCACAAGTCAGTTCATGAAAGTTCAAATAAGACATGGCTGGGTGAGTTTGGTGTGGAAGAACATGACTGACCCTTCAAGAGACCTAACCTCAACTCCATCAGATAGATACCTTTTGGATTAACCAGAGATTACAAGCCAGGTCCCCTTGTCCAACATCAGTGTCTGACCTGATAACTGCTCTTCTGGAAGAATGGACAACAAATTGCACAGAAATATCCCCAATTTTTTTTTTTAGAGTGGAAGCTTTATTAGCTGCAAAGGGAGATCAACTCCATGTTAATGACCCTGGATTTAAAAAGGAATGTCATAAAATTTCCTCCAGGAGTAATGTGTATGTGTCCCAATAATTTTATCCCTACAGTGTGTAATAGGTTCTGCTTCTTCCATGGTGAGAGGTGGAGACTGCTTCTCTGATGATGTGTAAATCTGGAGGTGAATGAGAATCATAATCAGTTTTGTTATATATTTTAGGAAGGAAGTCCCGAATAAGAGGCTTAAAGCGCCCAATAATTGAAGACAGTGAGGATGAGGAGGTGCAGCCAACGTAAGCACTAAATACGACTATCATTCGTTACATTGTATTGTAAGGCTATGTTCACATGTCTGGTAGTTATACCTGTTTTTGGATTTGTTAGGGGTGATAAAAAATGAAAAGATACAATGCAAAAATAGTTCATTCAAATAAGGACGGGAATGTCTTAAATTGTTTTCTTTTTTACTGCAATCTGTTTTTTAGCAGGATCATGTGCCGATTTGCCATGAGCGTTACCCGTTGGCCATCGCTCATAGCAGATGATCATTTTAACCATGTGTAGCACAAGTGATCGGATGAAAGCACCTTCAAGTCTTCTAAGGAAACTATTAAGGCCAGAAAAAAGTAAAAAAAAAAATGTTGTTTTTTTTAAAAATATAAACGTTCAAATCACCCCCCGTTTTGCCCCATTCAAAATAAATGAATAATAAAACTAAAATATACATATATTGCTGCATTCTGAATCGCCCAATCTATCAAGATATAAAAAGAATTAATCCAAATGGTAAACTGTGTAACGAGAAAAAAAATCAAAACACCAGAATTAAGTTATTTTGGTCGCTGCAACATCGCAATAAAACGTAATGACAAGCAATTAAAACATTATATCTACCTAAAAATATTATCAATAAAACCTTCAGCTCAGCGTGCGAAAAATAAGCCCTCACCCAGCCCCAGATCCTGAAAAAGGGAGACGCTACGGGTCTCGGAATATGGCGCCATTATAATTTTTTTTACAAACTTTAGAATTTATTTCACCACTTTAAAAAAAATAACCTATTCATGTTTGGTATCTGCAAACTCATAATGACCTGGAGAATCATAATTGCAGGTCAGTTTTAGCATTTAGTGAACATGGTAAAAAAAAACAACAACCAAGAGACAAGTGTAGAATTATACATTTTTTGCAATTTTGACGCACTTTTGAATTTTTTCCTTTTTCTCCAGTACACGACATTGTAAAACCAATGATGTCGTTCAAAATTACAATTCGTCCCAGAAAAAATAAACCATCACAGGGACATATTAAAAAATAAAAAAGTTATGCCTCTGGGAAAAAGGGGAGCGAAAAACGGAAAATCCCAAGGTCGTGAAAGGGTTAAAGGACAGAAATCCTCAACTATAGTGATTGAACAGTACCACCACATACCACCATAGCATTACTGAATCTCTCTATACCATGTGTGGTTAATACCGTAACTAATACTGCCATATAGTTACTAAATTATACTTTTATAACATGATTTTAGAACCACCATACTGTAACTGAAAAACAGCATCATATTGTGACTTTATCACTTGGGGTCTGAGCTGTTTTGATGCCCAGCGATCAAAAAGTTATTTAATTCTAAATGCCCTCAGACTCATGAGATAGAAGTTGGCTAAACCCGGTGATTTTGGCTTGAATCGGTTAGCTTCCTAACGTCTGTGGGGACAGGCCTGATTCTAGCTTTTTTTTTTGGTGCCCAAGGCGAAAATTCAAGTGGCACACCTCCCAGCAGTTCATGGTATACCTGCAGTGAATAAACACAATCCCATCATTGTTTTTTAGGTTTTGCTTTTAAGATATTCATTATGTGGTAAAAGTGACGTGTGAACATGATTCTCCAGGTCTTTGTGATTACAGTAATCCCAAACTTTCAGAGATTCTTATTTTTGTTAAAAAAAACAACATTTAGCTTGTGATGCTTTTTTAAGGACCTGTTAGAACAATAAAAATATATCTATGAAGCTATGTGAGGGCTGTTTTTTGCACAGTAAGTTGAAATATTTATTGCTATCAATTCAGGGTGCATACATTTGGATGGCTTTTTGCTGTAAGAGGTGTGGTGACAAAAAAAAGTAGTTCTATTTTTTTTTCTCTTTACTGCATATGTTAGTTCTTTTTATATTTTGATAGATCAGACTTTTAAGGATGTGGACATACCAAATTTTCTTTAATTGTTTAATTTGTGTTTAATGAGGGAAGACCGCACCAGATCCATGATCATTAAATGAATACATCACCAGAACATTCCATCAGTACATGAATGGCACCAGCATCCTCATTAGTACTTAGATACAGCACCAAAACAACCATTAATACACTAATTCATTATTAGAACCATAATCAGTAATTGAATATAGCACTGGGACCATCATTATTAATTGAATACATCGCCAGAACCACCAACTGCACATGAATACAGTGAAGAGCAAAAGAGTATCAATCTTTTGAACTTTTGACTTTCAGGCTCCATATCTCACCATCCACTACTTATTTTATTGTGAGACTACCCTCATTTTATAGACAATCATCTTGTCTATCTCATATATAAACTTGAGTTGCAACTATTTGGCATATGATTAATTATGCAGATTCTTGTCATGTCACTGCACTGTTACTGTTTTGCTCCTAAAAATCTAAATACAATTTTTTATTATTTTATTAGTATTTTGTAAATCCACCTTTGGCTTTCAACACTGCCTGAATCCTTCTGGGCATGCTCTCGATCAGATTCAAACATGTCTTGACCGACATCTAATTCCGGGTCTCTTTTACATGTTCCCAGTTGGTGCATGCTCTTCGACTCGCTTGGATATGTATATAGTTTTTTATTCCATTCTACCCACAAGTGTTAAATTGGATTAAGGTCTGAGGTCTGTGGGGGCCAATCCAGCACTTCGACTTCATTGTCATTAAACCATTTATTTGCCAATCTCAACATATGCTTTGGGTCGTTGTCCTGCTGGAACACTATGTTGTCCTTTTCATACCGATGGTACTCGAGTGTACAAAGTAATTAGTCTTGTAGGATACTCACATATAGCTCAGCATTGAGACCACCATCGATTCTGGTAAAGTATCCAACGCCTTTAGCTGTGAAACAACCCCATATCATCAGACTTCCTTCACCGAACTTGACAGTTCCTTCAATTTCTCCATCCTTTAGCCCCATTTTCCTTTGTTTCTTCCAGACCCATTTTCACCCATCATAGCCTAGTCTATTGACTTTTGTCCCATAGCTGCAAACCACCCATTTCCTATCTTCTACAGTTCACTTTTCATACCTTTTTGCAAACTTGTGTCGACGCTTCTTATGATGATATTGAAGTCGATGCTTCTTCATCTTTTTTTGAGCCACCATTCAAGACTTGTGTAACATGCGTTACACGGTGCTTGCATAGACATCTGTGATCTCACTATTACGAAACTTACAAGTCACTCCAGCCCGTGATATTGGAAGCAGACTTTGCATCCGTAAGTATGGCAAAAGAGGTGACGGGGAATGCATGATTGGAGCAGTAGGCTGGTACTCAAAAGGAGTTGGATATGCTGGAGACCTTGAAATGGTCTGGGAAGAAGCGCTCCCTGAAGGACGATACATTGCATACCGCATAGACTGCTCTTATCTAGGAGAGGCATCTGAGGTATCAGTGAGGAAGTGGTGGGTGCTGCCTTACATGGTAATTGTAGGGTCTTGTGATGGTGTAGGTGTCTATCTGCCCTTTTTGACACCCACCTGGTTAGGTAAAATGCAATATCCAAGTAGTTGTTGGTGAATTAAGACCCATGAGAACAATGAACATTTCTTCACTCCAGATTTGCAAGTACAACTCCCTCTACCTTGATGGTTTTATCATTTAAAATAGTATTTTTCTTTTCACTTTGACTCTTAACACAGACCTTGATTTGTATGTTTCTACAGAAAGAAATTCACAAGAAATGAGGAAACCCCTCCGTCGTCTTTTGTGGCTTTTGAAAGCGACGTTTTGTGAGTAATTTTGACAACATATAATAAGTTCAAGTTAAACTTCACTTAAAAGCTATGTTCACACATGTGTTTTTTTAGCATTTTTTGCTGCAGATTTTTATGCAAATTTTCAGCTGTGTCTTGCAGTACCAGCAAAGTCTATGAGAAACCAGAATTCTCTGTTCACACATCATGCTTTTTTGTTGTTGTGTATTTTGTGCCTTGGTTGGGTTTTTGGAAAATAGAGCATGTCACTTCTTTCAGCATTTTTGTCAGTGTTTTTTCACCCATGGGAAATAATGGGTGGTTGTAAAGGGAAGTGTCCCAGGTTGTACATGTATATACATGCTAGCCATGCTTGCAGATAAGTATACATGTATATATTGGCCCCACATCTCCCCATGTGTTTCAGTCTGTTTGCTGCTGGGGGAGGTTTCAATAGAATGTCCAGCCATGTGCTAAATCAGGTTTTGCGAGTATGGTTGGACATGAACAAAGATCTTAGCCAGTGGGCGGGGAATAATACATCATTTCCTGTGACATGAAGCTGGACACTGGCTGGACTTAAAACCCCAGAATGCACATGTGCTCGGGCCCCTTAGACTCTTGAGGATGGACATAACAACACATGGCTGAGTATCTCTCTTCCCCTGTAACTTCTTTACTTACTAGCCCTACATACCCTGTACTAACCCTCCTAGATATTGATAGATATATATAGGCAAAGTTAGTATAGTTGGGTGGGCCGATATTGCATGAGTGGTTAGCAAACGTGGGTGGAAAATATATTAGGTAATTGGGAATTGGGAATCCGTTTTGTGTACTGTGTTAGTGTGATACCTAGTAGTATATTAACTGTAGACTTTTGTGTAATAAATACCTTTTATTAGCACACGGTTTTGTCTCAGTTGGTATATAGTATAAGGCACAGATAACGTTAGTGGAAATTAATTATTAATAGTCAAGTTTGATGTTAATAGTTAATATCAGACCTCAGTAGAGGTGTAGGAGAGTGCCCCCATTAATTACTGATATTTTGGAGGAAAATCACATCCTTATACAGTGGTGAAAAAAATGCTGAAAAAATGCACCAAAATTTGCAGCAGCGTTTTTGATGGTGAAATAGAATGGGGTTTTTTTTTAACAGAACTTTATGTACATGCATAAATAGAGACAGGACAATGAAAAAAATCGCTGAAAAAACTCACAAAAAATGCATCAAAAAACGCAGCAAAACGTTTTTGACGCAGCTGATTTCCTGCCAGAGATTGTGTTTTGATGCAGTTTTCTGAAGCTGAAAAACACAACATGTGTGAACACAGCCAAAGTAAAACTTAAAGGGGTTTACCTGCAAAGTTCATTTTAATCAATAGATCTTGATAATAATAAATTCCACAATTAGATGTGTTTAAATAAAATGTTCCTGTGCTGAGATAATCTTATAAATGGGCCCCTGCTGTGTAGTGTGTAATGGCTTTGTCTGACGGTACAGGGACATGGACAGATAATTCCACAGCTCCTGGGAAGGGGGAGACGCAAAAGAGTCTACAGACATTACAGGACTGGATCACAAAAAATTCTTTCTTTGAGGTAAAACATTTTTTAAAACCAGGCAGGGAAATGTTTTATCTCACATTCATTTTCAAGGAAAACGAACGAGTGCAATCCGATAAAAAATTGGATTCTACTTTGACCAATATTAATCTATGAGTTACCGCTCATCTGTGATTTTTTTCACAGCTGAAATCGGACTTAGAAAAAAAATCGCAAGTCAATGGGTGCGAGAAAAAAAAATCACACGGCTCTCGGACCTTGCGAGTGCCGTTCAATTTTTAAATACCCAGAATCAGTTAATTTATTTGAAAGAAACACACAGACTCCTTTAATAAATCTAAATTTAACTAATAACATAACACCCATTCCATTGAAGCCGATGTCAATTGAAATAAAATAAGAAAGCATCATCATCCTCACCTGTCCCTGACGTGAATAAAATCATCCATTTGTTGCACGACAGGTCTAGGTCTGCTACATCAAGATGGCAGGCTGTATTGTCGCAAGATACGACTATACAGTCTGCCATCCTGCAGAGACAATTAACTGTGCAAGCTTGCGCACCTCAGTGTGCTGGCAGAAAGGTCATCGGAGTCCTTATCCAATGAACTCTGTTCACCTCACTAACATTAACGCATGTGCGGTGAGAACTTTCCCACAGCACTGCAGTAAAAAAAGAACACACTTTGTAACGTGTGTTTTCACAGCGCAAATGCACCCAAAGACACATGCATATCATAAATAAATAAAAAAAAATGATGTGGGTTCCCCCCTTCTTTTTATAACCAGCCTTTGTAAAGAACAGAGGTGTGCTCTTGTATTAACAAGATAGGAAGGTCCATAGATATTGGCCCTTTCCCAGCCTAAAAATAAAAGCCTGCAATTACCCCAGAATTGGCGCATCAATGAGATGCGCCAACTCAGGCTCTTTGCTGGCTTTTCCTGATTGCGTTGGTGCAGTGGCAATTGGGGTAGTAGTTTTATCAGGTTGATGTCAGCTTTGTAATGTAATGATTGACAAAAGTCTGGGATGGGCTGAAATGTTTTGTATGTGGACCTCCATTAAAAAGAACTTTTAATCAACCACGTGAGTGACGGGATTCATCATTTTAAGCCTTGTAATGTCAGCTGGCATCAAAACCAAGGGTTAGTAATGGAGTGGTGTGTATCAGACATCCCCATTACTAACCCAGTAATAAAAAAAAACAAAAACACACACACACACAGGAAAACATAGTTTATTTTAAAGAACACTCCCCCACACCTCGTTCACCTATTTATTAAAAAGCAAAAAAAAACCCATGAAGATCCAACGTAATCCAGCCAATCAGAAGAAGTCCAAAAATGGGAACCTGAAAGACATAAAAGGAAAGTTAAATAAATAAAAGGAAGAAACTCTCGCTCATTCGCCAATTTATTTTTAAATTACAATCTCTGCACCTGCGACGTAACCCATTGGGGTTCCCACGACATCTAACGATTCTGTACAGCAAGCTATGGAGCGTCGTTTTGAGAACCATGCTTCATAGGTCACTCCCGGTTATGTCTCACAACCGATAACGTCAGTAACTTAGTAATGTCATCGCTCTTGAGTAGTGTTGAGTGATACCTTCCGATATCAGGAAATATCGGATCGGATTGGATCGGGCCGATACTCAAAAAGTATCGGATATCGCCGATTCCGATACCGGAAACCAATGCAAGTCAATGGGACACAAATATCGGAATGAAAATAAACCCTTTCTTTCCTTGTAGGTTAATTCTACATGAAGGAAAACAACTAACAATAATCTAGAATGTATTGGGGGAGGTGGTTGCCCAAATCGATGGGAACAGTGCTCACAGTGAAACATGAAAAGCCGGCAATTCAGCAGCGGCATACACCGGTACCCGACAATTTAGAACAGAAAGAATAGAGCTTCACACATAGATTAGATAGATAGAAACATGTCAGTCACATATATAATAAGTACAGTGACAGTGTTGCTTACTGTACTTGTCATTTAGTGTAAAGGATTTATTTAAAAAAATAGTGTTTTCATGCACTGTCTCTTTAAAAAAGCCGGCCGGCAATTCAGCAGCGGTACCCGACAATTTAGAACAGAAAGATAGACCATCACACATAGATTAGATAGATATTATGTATGTGACTGACATGTTTCTAAGTACAGAGACAGTGTTGGTTACTGTACTTGTCATTTAGTGTTAAAATAAAGGATTTATTAAAAAAAAAATTGGCGTGGGGTTCCCCGTAATTTTAGGCTCTAGCGGAGGTTAAGCACATGGCTGGGGCAGATGTTTGAAGTCTGGGAAGGGGGTAATACCCACGGAGCTTCCCAGGCTACTAATATCAGCCCCCAGCTGAATACCTAGCCTTTTCTAGCTATTAAAATGGGGGACCTCCCCAAAAAAATGACGTGGGGTCCCCCCTATGTTAATAACTAGCAAAGGCTAGGCAGACAGCTGGGGGCTGATATTAATAGCCCAGGAAGGGTGCCATGAATATTGGCACCCTCCCAGGCTAGAAACACCAGCCGTCAGCCGCCCCCAGAAATGTTGCATCCATAGGATGCGCCAATTCTGGCACATAGCCTCGCTCTTCCCACTGCCCTGTAGCGGTGGCAGTGGGGTAATAGGGCTGGGGTTGATGTCAGCTTATAATGCCAGCTGACATCAAGCCCAGGTTAGTAATGGAGAGGCGTCTATAAGACACCCCCATTGCTAACCCCATAGTCAAAGTTACAAAAAAACACAAACACCCAGAATAAAGTCCTTTAATTGAAATAAACACACAATTCTTTATTGTTCTAAATTAAACCATACTTACCATCACGCCCATTCCAGCTGAAGCCAACGATCTCCTGCAATAAAAGAAAAATAATAAAGCAACATCATCCTTACTTTTCCATGGTTCCCAGGATAGCTCCAGCTCTGCTACATCGAGATGACGGGCTGGACCGCAGCAGAAAGCTGCCATCTAGCCTGTCATCCCGCAGACACTGAGAAGCGCAGGTATGCTTGCGCTCTGCAGTTTCTGGCTGTGACGGCATCCAGATGAGCCGACAATGAACTCAGCTCACCTCATGCACGTCACTGACAGCGTGGGAGAATTCTCCTGCGCATGCGGCGAGCTTGAAAGAATTCTCACGCTGAAGCGCTTAGCGCAGCAGAATTTTCCCACGCTGTCAGTGACGTGCATGAGGTGAGCTGAGTTCATTGGACATAACCTCGGCTCATCTGGATGCCGTCACAGCCAGACACTGCAGAGCGCAAGCATGCGTACTCTTCTCAGTGTCTGCGGGATGACAGGCTGGATGGCAGCTTTCTGCTGCGGTCCAGCCTGTCATCTCGATGTAGCAGAGCTGAAGCTGTCGTGGGAACCATGGAAAGGTAAGGATGATGTTGCTTTATTATTTTTCTTTTATTGCAGGAGATCATTGACTTCAGCTGGAATGGGCGTGATGGTAAGTATGGCTTAATGTAGAACAATAAAGAATTGTGTGTTTATTTCAATTAAAGGACTTTTTTCTGAGTGTTGTGTTTTTTTTAAATACTTTACTAGAAATTCATGGCGGTCATGTCTAATAATGGCGTGACCCCATGAATTTCGGGCTTAGGGCCAGCTGATAATGCCAAGCTGGCCCTAAACCCTTTATTACCCAGTGAGCCACCGCACCAGGGCCCTGGATGAGTTGGGTACAGCGCCAGAAGATGGCGCTTCTATGAACGTGCCATTTTCCGGGGTGACTGTGAACTACAATTTGCTGCGGGGGGGGGGGGGGGGGCAGAATGCTTGGGCCTCCCTGCTCTGCGGATACCAGCCCCCAGCTGCCTAGTTGTACCTGGCTGAACACAAAAATAGGGTGAAGCCCCTCGTATTTTTTTTTTTTTATTATCTCATGAAATTCATGAAATAATTTAAAAAAAAAGGGCTTCCCTATATTGTTGTGTCCGGCCAGGTACAAATAGGCAGTTGGTGGTTGAGGGCAGCCCGTTCATGGATGCTGTACCTGGCTAGACACAAATATAGTGCGAAGCCCCACGTCAATTTTTTTTTAAAATTATTTCGTGAATTTCCTGAAATAATTTTTTAAAAATTGACATGGGGCTTCGCACTATATTTGTGTCCAGCCAGGTACAGCAGGCAGGAAGGGGCAGCCCCCAACCACCAGCTGCCTATTTTTACCTGGCCGGACACAACAATATAGGGATGCCCTTTTTTTCTTAATTGTTTCATGAATTTCATGAAATAATTTAAAAAAAAATACGTGGGGCTTCGCGCTATTTTTGTGTCCAGCCAGGTACAACTAGGCAGCTGGGGGCTGGAATCTGCAGCGCAGGGAGGCCCAAGCTTTCTGGCCCCCCCCCCCCCCCCGCTGCAAATTGCAGTCCGCAGCCACCCCGGAAAATGGCGCGTTCATAGAAGCGTCATCTTCTGGCGCTGTACCCAACTCATCCAGGGCCCTGGTGCGGTGGCTCACTGGGTAATAAAGGGGTTAGGGCCAGCTTGGTATTATCAGCTGGCCCTAAGCCCGAAATTCATGGGGTCACGCCAATATTAGACATGACCGCCATGAATTTCTAGTAAAGTATTTCAAAAAACACAACACCCAGAATAAAGTCCTTTAATTGAAATAAACACACAATTCTTTATTGTTCTAAATTAAACCATACTTACCATCACGCCCATTCCAGCTGAAGCCAACGATCTCCTGCAATAAAAGTAAAATAATAAAGCAACATCATCCTTACCTTTCCATGGTTCCCAGGACAGCTTCAGCTCTGCTACATTCACATGACAGGCTGGATCGCAGCCGAAAGCTGCCATCCAGCTTGCCATGACGCAGACACTGAGAAGCGCAGGCATGCTTGCGCTCCTCAGTGTCTGGCTGTAACGGCACAAAGATGAGCCGAGGTCATGTCCAATGAACTCAGCTCACCTCATGCACGTCACTGACAGCGTGGGAAAATTCTCCTGCACTCAGCGTGTCAGCGTGAGAATTCTCCCACGCTGCATGAGGTGAGCTGAGTTCATTGGACATGCACGTCACTGACAGCGTGGGAAATTTCTCACTCTGAAGCGCTGAGTACAGTAGAATTTTCCCACGCTGTCAGTGACGTGCATGAGGTGAGCTCATGTCCAATGAACTCAGCTCATCTCATGCACGTCACTGATAGCGTGGGAAAATTCTCCTGCACTCAGCACGTCAGCAGGAGAATTCTCCCACGCTGTCAGTGACGTGCATGAGATGAGCTGAGTTCATTGAACATGAACTCGGCTCATCTGTATGCCGTCACAGCCAGACACTGAGGAGCGCAAGCATGCCTGCGCTTCTCAGTGTCTGCTGCATGGCAAGCTGGATGGCAGCTTTCTGCAGCGATCCAGCCTGTCATGTGAATGTAGCAGAGCTGAAGCTGTCGTGGGAACCATGGAAAGGTAAGGATGATGTTGCTTTATTATTTTACTTTTATTGCAGGAGATCGTTGGCTTCAGTCGGAATGGGCGTGATGGTAAGTATGGTTTAATTTAGAACAATAAAGAATTGTGTCTTTATTTCAATTAAAGGACTTTATTCTGGGTGTTTATGTTTTTTTTTTAACTTTGACTATGCTCCATTACTAACCTGGGCTTGATGTCAGCCTGTATTATAAGCTGACATCAACCCCAGCCCTATTACCCCACTGCCACCGCTACAGGGCAGTGGGAAGAGCGAGGCTAAGTGCCAGAATTGGCGCATTCTATTTATGCGCCATTTCTGAGGCGGCTGACGGCTGGTGTTTCTAGCCTGGGAGTGGGCCAATATTCATGGCACCCTTCCTGAGCTATTAATATCAGCCCCCAGCTGTCTGCCTAGCCTTTGCTAGCTATTAAAATAGGGGGGACCCCACGTCATTTTTTTGGGGGGTCCCCCATTTTAATGAGACATGACCGGGAGTGACCCGTGAATCGACCTATGAGCCCATTCCAATAAAATGAAGGTAAACTATTTCATCAACTGTTGTGTTCAAACTTTTTATTGGTACTGTACATGAGCATCCCTTTATAGTGAACCCCTTCAGTGCTGTTACTTTTTCTTCTCTTTGTAATTTATTACTCAAGAAGCTGTCCTCTTTTCTCATATATCCTGAAGTTCTAAATCTTGAAGGGGTTGTCCGGTCAAAATGGATAAGTCTGCAGTCACACTGTGTGACTGCAGACTCATGAATCCCCCTAGCACAGGCACTTTGCGCTATGGGGATTTGCCGATATGAGACCCGGGACCGGAGGCTATGTATGGTTTCATGTATGTGTATGTGAATGGTTAAAGTGGATCTGTCTCCAGATTTCACAATCCTTCCTCTTCTGCTACTGGTGACATCTCTCACTGCTAAGTGCAAACAGATGCTGGTACGGAAAGTATTCAGACCCCTTTAAATTTGTCACTCTTTTTTTCATTGTAGCCATTTGGTAAATTCTAAAATGTTCATTTTTTTTCTCATTAAAGGACACTCTGCACCCCATCTTGACTGAAAAAAAAACAGAAATGTAGACATTTTTGCAAATTTATTAAAAAATAATATCTGAAATATCATATGGTCATAAGTATTCAGACCCTTTGCTCAGACACTCAAATTTAAGTCACATGCTGTCCATTTCCTTGTGATCCTCCTTGAGATGGTTCTACTCCTTCATTGGAGTCCAGCTGCGTTTAATTAAACTGATAGGACTTGATTTGAAAAGGCACACACCTGTCTGTATAAGACCTCACAGCTCACAGTGCATGTCAGACCAAATGAGAATCATGAGCTCAAAGGAACTGCCCAAGGAGCTCAGAGACAGAATTGTGGCAAGACACAGATCTGGCTAAGGTTGCAAATGAATTTCTGCATTACCCAAGGTTCCTAAAAGCAAAGTGGCCTCCATAATCTTTAAATGGAAGAAGTTTGGGACCACCAGAAGTCTTCCTAGACCTGGCCGTCCAGCCAAACAGAGCAATCATGGGAGAAGAGCCTTGGTGAGAAAGGTAAAGAAGAACCCCAAGATCACTGTGGCTGAGCTCCAGAGATGCAGTAGGGAGATGGGAGAAAGTTCCACAAAGTCAGCTATCACTGTAGCCCTCCACCAGTTGGGCCTTTATGGCAGAATGGCCCGATGGAAGCCTCTCCTCAGTGCAAGAAATATGAAAGCCTGCATAGAGTTTGCTGAAAAACACATCAAGGACTCCAGACTATGAGAAATAAGATTCTCTGGACCGATGAGATGAAGATAGAACTTTTTGGTGATAATTCTAAGTGGTATGTGTGGAGAAAACCAGGCACTGCTCATCACCTGCCCAATACAATCCCAACAGTGAAACATGGTGGTGGCAGCATCATGCTATGGGGGTCTTTTTCAGCTGCAGGGACATGACGACTGGTTGCAATTGAAGGAAACATGAATGTGGCCAAGTACAGAGATATCCTGGATGAATACCTCTACCAGAGTGCTTTGGACCTCAGACTTGGCCGAAGGTTCACCTTCGAACAAGACAATGACCCTAAGCACACAGCTATAATGACAAAGGCGTGGCTTCAGAACAACTCTGTGACCATTCTTGACTGGTCCAGCCAGAGCTCTGGCCTAAACCCAATTGAGCATCTCTGGAGAGACCTGAAAATGGCTGTCTACTAACGTTCACCATCCAACCTGACAGAACTGGAGAAAGGAAGAATGGCAGAGGATCCCCAAATCCAGGTGTGAAAAAATTGTTGCATCATTCCCAAGAAGACTCATGACTGTACTAGCTCAAAAGAGTGCTTCTACTCAATACCGAGCAAAGGGGCTGAATAGTTATGACCATGTGATATTTCAGTTTTTCTTGTTTAATAAATTTGCAAAAATTTCTACATTTCTGTTTTTTTTTCAGTCAAGATGGAATGCAGAGTGCACTTTAATGAGAAAAAAATGAACTTTTTAGAATTTACCAAATGGCTGCAATGAAACAAAGAGTGAAAAATTTAAAGGGGTCTGAATACTTTCCGTACCTACTGTATATTGTCCTCTATTTGGTTCTTCCTGAACCTTGGTATTTGGTAATTCTTCCTATGGTCAGAATGCACCTAGGTCTTTCTAGGGTCTCAACTGATGTAATATTACTTTTTCTTTCCTTAAAGGGAACCTGTGACATGAAAGAAGCTATTTTTCTGCATATATGGGGTTAATCTGCAGATTAATAGCGTTCTGAACCTGCCCAGCACTTAGACCCCTACTGTCATGAGGAAATGATCTTTATTCCTCCTTTTAGCATTCTGGTTTCAGTCACGGGCGGCGCCGGCGCGGGTTCAGTCACCGTTCTCTGTATAGAGAGCGGTGGCTGTAACCTCGTCCCCGCCAGTGATTGACAGCCGGCCCTACTGCTGAGCTGCTGTAAGTCAGTGCAGGGGGAGTGTTTGCTGCCACTTCTCACTATACGCAGAGCGGTGACTGAACCCGCATCTACGCCACTCCCGAGACTGAAATCCAATGGATGCCGGGAGAAATAAAGTTCAGAGCAGGGTTAATCTGGAGATTATCCCCATATCTGCAGTCTGATTGTGTTTTTTTCAGGTGACAGGTTCCCTTTAAGGAAAGAACCATTTTTTATTGTAGTTAATAATTCTTACATGCATGTAGTAATGTCTTTTTTTTTCTTAAATCTGCAGTGCAAGTGGGCCTAGCGAACAACTCTACGAGCATTCAGAAGGTATAATGAAATCTATGACTTTATATTTTATTGATTCCAAACTTTTTATAGGTTTTATAAAATGTACATATAAATAATAGCTTGACACCGGCAATAAAATCTAAAAGGGAATTTGTCGGCAGGTTTTACTTCTCATCTGAGAGGAGCGTAATGTAGACAAATAGAAGCTGAATCCAACAATGTATCACTTAGATTACTGGGTGCAGCAGTTCTGACCCAATCAGAGCTTTTAGATTTAGAATGAAGCAGAGCTGAGAAAGCTGTCCCCACCCACACCAGGCTCTCCATGTACAAAGTCCATAGACGGTGTGCTGCTTATCCCAGCAGGGGGCGTTGCTGGACTAGTGTTGTCCAGCAATGTTAATCTCTTCTTGATAAATCCTTGACAATTACTAAGCAACACCGCACGCACTTTGACAAGTGACACATCTCTGAATTCTGTGTTTCAGCCGCTATCTCCTGCTGTCCTCAGATTACATAGCAAAAACCTGCTGACAGATTCCCTTTAACCCCTTTACAACCCAAGGTGGTTTGCACGTTAATGACCAGGCCAATTTTTACAATTCTGACCACTATCACTTTATGAGGTAATTACTCTGGAACGCTTCAACGGATCCCCCTGATTCTGAGATTGTTTTTTCGTGACATATTGTACTTCATGATTGTGGTAAAATTTCTTCGATATCACTTGCGTTTATTTGCGAAAAAAATGGAAATTTGGCGAAAATTTTGAAAATTTTGCAATAAATAACATTTCCCACATGTCTACTTTACATCAGCACAATTTTGGAACCAACATTTTTTTTTTGTTAGGGAGATATAAGGGTTAAAAGTTGACCAGCGATTTCTCATTTTTACAACAAAATTTACAAAAACAATTTTTTTAGGGACCACATCACATTTGAAGTCACTTTGAGGGGTCTATATGACATAAAATACCCAAAAGTGACACCATTCTAAAAACTGCACCCCTCAAAGTGCTCAAAACCACATTCAAGAACTTTATTAACCCTTCAGGTGCTTCACACCAATTAATTGAACATGAAAGGAATAAATGGACATTTAACTTTTTTCACTAACATTTTATTTTAGACCCCAATTTTTGTATTTTCACAAGGGTACCAGGAGAAATTGCACCCCATAAGTTGTTGTGCAATTTCTCCTAAGTATGCAGATACCCCATGTGTTGGAGAAAACTACTGTTTGGGCGCATGTCAGGGCTCGGAAGGGAAGGAGTGACGCTTTTGAACGCAGACTGTGATGGAATGGTCTGTGGGCGTCATGTCACGTTCTCAGAACCCCTGATGTGCCTAAACAGTGGAAATGCCCAACAAGTGCCCCCTTTTTGGTAGTGGTAGTTGATTTTTGAATTTTATAATGTAGTTGTTAGGAGGGCGGTTGCAGACAACTTTATTAAAATGGAACGCAACCGACCTCGGGGTCCGCGATGCTGCCTGGAGGACTGCTGCCGAACACTTTCCGGGTGGAAAGGTACGCAACCAACTTAAATGTTAAACCCTTCCGTGTTACCGCACACATGAACGGGTATAGCGGTTCGCTCTATCTCCGTTAACTGCACGGGAGAAGAGTGACCGGGATAGCACCTACTTAACTGAAGAACCACTCCGTGTTAATGCACACGGAGCTGGCTTCAGCGGTTCACACAATCTCCAAGACCTGCAGGGAGACGTGCGACTTGAGGGAAAGCAGTAGCCCTGTCTTCGATACAGGCGCTACGCTGTAGGGATTGGCGCTAGATGCGTGTATGACTACGCGACGGGTACACGTGCCTCCAACCGGCGTGCCACCGGACAGAAGGTTACTACTCCATGTGGCTGACAGGCGATAGCCGTGGACAGGGTGTCTGCAGGCTGCTCGAGTTATTAGGAGACTCCTTTGGCTGAGCCAGGCTGCTAGACGTAGCTACCTGCCTAAGCAAATCTAAGCCTGCCTGAGTGACCTACGCTAATTAGCCAAGCTAACTCTGGCATCGGCAGGTCACGGAGAGAGCAGCTAGAGAGCACGTGGAATACACTCGTCCACACAAACAACACTTGCAAAATGATCTGAGCGCTTCGCCATGTTTGTGGGGGGGCCTTTTAAAGACTAAGCCCTTACCCACGCGCCATTGGTGATGTTACCCGTGGACCAATCAGTCGGTGGCAGGTCACCGGGTCAGGTGAGTGCCAACCCACCAATCATGATCCGCCAGGTCACGGACATGCTCAGTTCGGCAAATCCTGGACTTAGATTCCACAAGCCCTGTCTCCTTCTGCAACCTATGCTTAACATTGCTAGGCACAACTACCTGGGAGATAAACAGTGCTCGCGGACCAGCTAGGCGTTGGGGCTGACGGTGATTCTGAGCAGCATCAGCCCTGGCTGGACTGAAATGGGAGACCATAGAAGGTCCTGGACTCATTTTGAATCCAGCACCAGACCGACACCTAACAGTAGTGTTATACATCAGTTGTGTAGGACAACCTGATGAACACTACACAACTGATGTATGACAACCTGACGAACACTACGTCAGTTGTGTAGTGTTTGTCAGGTTCTCATACGTCAGAAATTAATTTAATAGTCCATCGAAGTATGGTACCTTTTGAAGCAGTCTTTCATACACAGGCCAGGTTTGTCAGGGCAGTTGTCACATTGATAAATGGTGTCCTTGCGTATTCCACTTTTATAACACACTCGGCTCCTCTTTTGTGACTTTCCTTTTTTTCCGCTGTGAGGGATCTGCCCTGGGAAATGCTGGCCTGGTACAATTCTCAGTCCTTCAATTCCGGAACTACTAGGGCCTGCTCTGTCACCGCTGCCAAATATCAGGGCCTTGATAACAGTCTCCTGGAAGTGAAGGTACAACGTAGAAGTCTGGCCTGCACATTGTGACAGAAGGAAAGCGTTGTGCATTGCCATCTGTACAATGTGCACGGCCAGCTTCTTATACCATACCTTGGCCTTTCTGAAAGATCAACTCCCCCCATGTACTTGTACCCCACTACACAGTCTGGTTTGGCGACCTGTGTAGTGGAACCTCTTACAGAGCTGAGGGTGCTGCCATCACCATGTATGGTGGTCAACAAAAGGACATCCCTCTTGTCCTTGTACTTGACCATCAGCAGGTGGTCGCTACATTGGGCTCTGCTCTCACCCCTTCTGAGCAGCTGCCCAATTAGCGTCTTTGGGAGGCCTTTCTAATTTTTGCGGACAGTACCGCAGGCTGCAGTACGTCGCGCAGAGAGGGACTTGAAGAGCGGGATACTTGTATAAAAGTTATCCACAAAGAGGTGATAACCTTTATCCAGCAGTGGGTGCACCAAGTCCTACACAATTTTCCCACTCACTCCCAGAACGGGGAGGCATTCAGGGGGTTCAATCTGGGAGTCCTTCCCTTCATAAACTCTAAACTTGTGAGTGTACCCTGAGGTACTCTGAAAAAGTTTATACAGCTTGATCCCGTACCTGGACCTCTTACTGGGCAGGTACTGCCGGAATCCAAGCCGCCTTTTAAAAGAGATTAAGGACTCATCCACGCAGATGTCCCTTTGGGGCACGTCCACTTCAGCAAACTTGTTGTTGAAGTGTTCGATGACCGGCCGAACTTTGAAAAGACGATCAAAGTTCGGGTCATCGCGTGCAGGACACCTTGCATTATCTTGGTAATGCAAGAACTTGTGGATGGCCTGAAAGCGTCTCCAGATCATGGCCATTCGGAAAACACTGGAGTGTTATACAAAACGTCAACACTCCAGTATTGCCGAAGTTCGGGCTTGTTCAGGATCCCCATAAGAAGGACCAGGCCCCAAAACTTCATCATTTCTACTGTGTCTACAGGAGACCAGTTAGAAAATGATGAAGAGGGGTTTTGTTCCAAAAATTGATGAGCGTATAAATTAGTTTGGCCCACCATGAGGTTTACAAAATCCTCAGAGAAAAAGACTTTGAAAAAGTCTATTTCTGTGAGGCCGGTGGTGTCAAACTTGATTCCTGATTCCGCCACAAAATCAGTAATCAGTGGTGCATCATTTTCGGGGGGCGAGGTCCATATGGGATCAGTAGTGGGGAGCGCTGGATCATTGTCTCTCCTGCGGCGATGGCGGGGCAGTCCAGCAGAACCGGAGGAAGAGGAGGAAGAAGTGGAAGACGAGTCGGAAAATTAAATAAATGTGGGATCCTCGCCCTCGCTGTCAGTGTCGGTGGCAAGAATAGCGTATGCCTCCTCCGCTGAATAGCGAGTTTGGGATGAGCGGGACATTGTTTTTTATGTATGTGGTGCGTGTGTGTTAATACTTTATTTAGAGTGTGTGTGTGTCAATACTTTGTTTAGAGTGTGTGGAAAAAGGAAATTCTGTATGTGGTGCAAACAGCAACGATGTCACCGATCAATACTCGGCGGCTGCTGGATGTGCGCACGGATGTGTGGGGAGTGGGAAAAGGGAAATTGGGGTGGTTGAGGGGAGATCAGAGATGACTTACCAAAGTCCTCTCTGTTCTTCTTTCAGGATCAGGAGCCTGGACCGGGAGCCCGGCGCTGGTGACCAGGAGCCCGGCGCAGGAGACTGGGAGCCCGGAGCAGGAAACCGGGAGCCCGGAGCAGGAGACCGGCGCTGGTGACCGGGAGCCCAGAGCAGGAGACCGGGAGCCCGGAGCAGGAGACCGGGAGCCCGGAGCAGGAGACCGGTACTGGAGCTGGAGAACAGAACCAAGAGAATTAACAGGGACACTGGGGTGAGGGAGATTGGGGTGGGAAGGGGGGTAAAAAGATGGGGGAGTGGGGAGAGGGGGATTGGGGTGGATGAGGGGAGATCAGAGATGGACTTACCAAGCGGTCAACAGGATCAGCAGCAGGACCAGAACAGGAGACGGAGCCCGGAGCAGGAGACCGGAGCTGGTGACCGGGAGCCTGGAACGAGAGCCCGGCGCTGGTGACCGGGAGCCCGGTGCCGGAGCCCGGCGCTGGTGACCGGGAGCGCAGCTGGAGACTCGGACCGGAGCTGGAGACCGCTGCAGGACGCAGAAAAAAGAATGGTGGTAAGGGGGGGTAAAAAGAGGGGGGAGGGGGGATTGGGGTGGATGAGGGGAGAACAGACTTACCAAAGTCTTCTCTGCAGGATCAGCAGCAGGATCAGCAGCAGGCTCTGGAGCAGGATACCCAGGATGCTGGAGCAGAAGATCCAGGAGCAGCAGCAGCAGCGACTGGAACAGGTGAGAAGATGGTCTTGTGGTGTCACAGAATATTCTGTGGCACTACAAGGCTCAGCACACACACATCAGATGTGAACGCTCTGTAGAAATCCTCACCAAGTGTGAGGGTCTGCAGGGCGGTCACAGGGTGATGATGGGGTGGTGACAGGTGGAGGTAGTCAGGTAATCTGATTGGAGCAATCAATGTCATCAATGATTGCTCCAATCAGAGTTCCTGAATACAGGTGACCGGGCGGTCACAGGGAGGTGTCACCTCTCTGTGGCCCCCTGTGGTGCATGCTGTGCCCCAGCCATCTGATTGGTGACATTGATTGCACCAATCAGACATGGCTGTAGCAGAGCACGCACCACAGGGGGTCACAGAGAGGTGACACCTCCCTATGACAGCCCGGTCACCTGTATTCAGGAACTCTGATTGGAGCGATCGATGTCATCATCGATCGCTCCAATCACAGCAGTCTGGGGACTTTGATTACATTACAGGGGGTCATGGGGCAGTGACAGGCAGGTCACAAGCCGGTCACCGCCCCATGACCGTCCTGTTGTCGCGCTACGATTGGTGCGATCGATGTGATCGGCGATCGCACCGATCATAGCAGTCTGGGGCCAGGGCTGGGGTGTCCTAGCAATAGCCTAGGATCGGTGCTCTTTGATCTGCAGCCTAGGATCGGTGCTCCTCTGTTTCCGGCAATCACATTGCCGGAAACAGTGAGTAATGCTGTAAAGAGGTGTAAAGGGGTTAACAGAGCATGGATCGGGGGTCGGCAATTAGTTTTCTCAAGGGCTCACATGAAATTCTGTGACTGTAGTGCAGGGCTAAACCAACACACTGAATTTAAGAATATTAGTGGAAATATTAAGCAAAGTTATATTAATTTATACTGCTTACTATTGATGAGAATTAAGTATGTTGATCCACTGCCACTATTAGGCAATGTGCCCACAATGCAGAAATGCTCCGGATTTTTCCTGAGCTTTTCTGCATCTCCCTGGCAGAAAAAACTCATGCAGATTTTACATGCGTATTTTCAGCCCGGGACAAGCGTTTGTCACGCGTTTAGCACATGCGATTTCCCATGCGGGTTGTCAAGCGTTTTCTAAAAGATTTTGGCTTGGAAAAGTGCTTGACAACTTGGTCACACTATATAAATCCATGCAACCGTGTGACCAAGTTAGTTAAAAAAAAGAATAAAAATGGTAAAAACTCTAAAAAAATCCATTATACTCACCTTCCGATGGCCCACGGTCTCCTCCTCCGGTCTCCCTGGTGGCCCGTGGTGGTGTAAAAGGACCTTCCATGATGTAATTTAGTCAGGTGACAGGTCACATGACCGCTGACGTTGACGAGCCACCGGGGAGCCAAGACACACCGGAGAGAAGACCGCAGGCCATCAGAAGGTGAGTATAATGTTTTTTTTTATTTTAATTTTTTTTTTACAGGTACTATGGTACCCGGGTCTGGATGAGAGTCTCCTCTTCTCCATCCGCACATTGAATTGCTTAATTTCCGCATGTGTACATGTAGTCATGCAGATATTATGCGATTCAATGCAAGTCAATGGCGGCAAAAACGCTGCGCTTACGCAAAATAGTTGGTAGTGCTGCGCTTTTTTCCGTAATAATAATCCGCAGCGGATATTTCCGCAGCATGTGCACAGCACATGTGGATTATCATTGGGGAACATTGCAGACCTCCTACCAAGCGTTTTTTAAGCGTAATTGCCGCTGCGGAAACGCTTAAAAAACGCATAGTGGGCACACAGCCCACTAGAGCTTATTTTATTGTGTTCTTACTAGGAGCAGCCAATCAAAACCATATGATTTATGAATTATTATAACGTCTCATGCAGGGGCGGGCACTGAGACCAAAGGGTCCCTGTGCAAGAATTGTGTATGGCCCCCCCTTCTTAAAGGGGACTTTCATTTTAATTATTTTTGTGCTCATCGGCTTGCGCTAGGGAAAAAAAATAATAAAATCAGAGTTACTCATTTTCACCTAGTCTAAAAATAATAAAATCAGAGTTACTCATTTTCACCTAGTCTAAAAATAATAAAATCAGAGTTACTCATTCTCACCTAGTCCAAAAATAATAAAATCAGAGTTACTCATATTCACGTAGTCTAAAAATAATAAAATCAGAGTTACTAATTTTCACCTAGTCTAAAAATAATAAAATCAGAGTTACTCATTTTCACCTAGTCTATTGATGTCTTTGTGCTCCTGGCCTGTCCGTGTTTACAGGCTGCAGTGGTAATATCTCATGTGACCACTGTAGCCAATCATAGGGTCAGCAGCTTGTTCCATCTACCTTGGCATTACTGCTGAGCTCAGTCATTAAAAGGGTTTTCCTACAAACAAAAGTTAATTTTATAAATTGGCTGTGTCTGACCGTGTGCGGAACATGGTCTGATCATACCACAGCTCCTGGGCAGGGAAGGCTGCAAAAGACAATGCAGACATTCCAGCACGGGATCTCATAGGATTGATTCATTTTGTGAGGTAAAATATTTCACTGCCTGTGTTTAAACAATATTTTACCTCTCAAAATGAATCCTTTGTGATCCCCTGATGTAATGTCTGTATTGTCTTTGGCTTCCTCCTCCGCTCAGGAGCTGTGGTATTTTCCATACACGGTCAGACACAGACCATTTTTAAAATGAACTTTTGTTTCTGGGAAAACCCCTTTAAGCTCCAGCAGTCACGTGTTTTAGTCAGGACATCACGGCTGCAGCCTGAAAACAAAGACCAGGGCAGTAGCGGAAGAGGAATTGCTGACCCTGAGAGTATCCCTGATTTTATTGTTTTTCTCTAGGGCAAGCCTAAGGACAGTAAAAGAATTAAAACAGAAATTCACTTTAAGTAACATTATTTGATGCAATAAAAACATGTTAGGCACACATCAAAAAATCACTTGTCATACAAGTAACATGAGTGCATCACACACCAGACACATCACACAAGCACAGCGCAGACTTGAGAGATGTCACACAAGCACAGCGCAGACTTGAGAGATGTCACACAAGCACAGCACAGACTTGAGAGATGTCACACAAGCACAGCGCAGACTTGAGAGATGTCACACAAGCACAGCGCAGACTTGAGAGATGTCACACAAGCACAGCCCAGACTTGAGAGATGTCACACAAGCACAGCACAGACTTGAGAGATGTCACACAAGCACAGCACAGACTTGAGAGATGTCACACAAGCACAGCACAGACTTGAGAGATGTCACACAAGCACAGCGCAGACTTGAGAGATGTCACACAAGCACAGCGTAGACTTGAGAGATGACACACAAGCAGAGCGCAGACTTGAGAGATGTCACACAAGCACAGCGCAGACTTGAGAGATGTCACACAAGCACAGCGCAGACTTGAGAGATGTCACACAAGCACAGCGCAGACTTGAGAGATGTCACACAAGCACAGCGCAGACTTGAGAGATGTCACACAAGCACAGCGTAGACTTGAGAGATGTCACACAAGCTGAGCGCAGACTTGAGAGATGTCACACAAGCACAGCGCAGACTTGAGAGATGTCACACAAGCACAGCGTAGACTTGAGAGATGTCACACAAGCACAGTGCACAAATTACACAAGTAGATGTGCACATATCAGAAAGATCACAAGAATAAGCTGCACACATCTTACAAGTACTCCAACACGCATCACAGAAGTGCAGGACATACCGAGGAATTCTGAAGAGACAATTTAGAATGGCTCTACATTCAGGTTCTAAAATGGTCGTTCTGGAGGAATAGAAAGAGATAGATGTTACTTTATGTCACCAACTTATTCGGTCCATGTGTAGAAGACTTGGTGCTGTCCTTAACTATCATAGAGGTCATACAAAATACTACATGTAGTAGTTTTGGTGTAGGGTGCATCACTGAATTTGGGTAAAACTGAAGATTTTGTAATGAAAGTTATGATATTAACATTACTTTCATGCTATGGGTGAAAAAAATGTTCTGTGAAACTCCGTCTTGTCAGTATTTTGGAAACCGTTCTTGTGTTCAGTGAGGTATTAACTAAAATCCTACTTCTTATAGTCACTTTATGCAGGGCACTGAAAAAAAAATGATATTCATACATACCACACACCTACATGTTACATACATTGTTTTATCACCCTGACTAATCAGTATTTCCTTTTATTACTGGCATGATATGCCAGCACTTTTGAGCATAGGTATGTACTGCACATTACCATTTCATGTTTCTTAGCCCTGTCTCGTGGTAATCAGTATTAACCTTTTTGACAGCCCCATTTTTCATATCTGAAACGTCACTTTATTTGGTAATAACTTTGAAATGCTTCTGCTAGTCATTCTGATATTGTGATCTTCTTTTTGGAACAAATTGTACCTGTTGCAGCTGGTAAATTTTAAATTAATACGTTTTGTTGTTATTCATGAAAATATCCCAGATTTTCTAAAAATTTAGAAAAATGTGAAATTTTAAACTTAAAGCGGTTGTGCCACCATAAAGAATACAATTGACCAACCAGAAAAGGTGGAAATAAATCGTTTTGTAATTTATAGTGATTCAAAATTATGCTTCATTCAAAAGATACCAAGCTTTTATTTTTCAAATGCTGTTCTCTGTCGCCCCCTTGCATTATTCCATTACGTCCTGGTAGTGGGTGATCAGCTGGTCGAGTTTGCGCAGTTCCTGGCGTAAGAGCTCCCTACTCGCAGCATGCAAAATGTATTCTGTGTCACAACTCTCCCTGCTGTAAGCACAGCCTGTGTGTGATTCACCCCCTCCCCCTGTGCTCATAGCTCACAGCTGATCTCCGGGTGAGATAACCCATCCCAATGTGCTCACAGCTCACCTCTGGGTCAGGAAACCCCCTCCTCCTCTGCTCATAGCTCTCAGTTGATCTCCGGGTGAGATACCCCCTTCCCCTGAGCTCATAGCTAATCTCCGGGTGAGATACCCCTTCCCAATGCGCTCACAGTTGATCTCAGCGTGAGACACCCCCTCCCAATGCGCTCACAGCTCATCTCCGGGTGAGTTACCCCCTCCCCCTGCCCTCTCAGCTCATCTCCAGGTGAGATACCCCCTCCCCCTGCCCTCTCAGCTCATCTCCAGGTGAGATACCCCCTCCTCCTGCACTCACAGCTGATCCCCGGGTGAGACACCCCCTCCCCCTGTGCTAACAGCTCATATTCGGGTGAGATACCCCCTCCCCCTGAGCTCACTGCTGATCTCCGGGTGAGACACAGCCTCCCTCTGCACTCACAGCTGATCTCCAGGTGAGATACCCCCTCTCCCTGCGCTCACTGCTGATCTCCGGGTGAGACACAGCCTCCCTCTGCACTCACAGCTCATCTCCGAGTGAGATACCCCCTCCCCCTGCGCTCACTGCTGATCTCTAGGTGAGATACTCCCCTGCCCTCACAGCTCATCTCCGAGTGAGATACTCCTCTGCCCTCACAGCTCATCTCCGAGTGAGATACTCCCCTGCCCTCACAGCTCAACTCCGAGTGAGATACTCCCCTGCCCTCACAGCTCATCTCCGAGTGAGATACTCCCCAGCCCTCACAGCTCATCTCCGAGATACTTCCCAGCCCTCACAGCTCATCTCCGAGTGAGATACCCCCTCCCCCTGCACTCACAGCTCATCTCCGAGTGAGATACCCCCCTCCCCCTGCGCTCACTGCTGATCTCTAGGTGAGATACCCCCTCCCCCTGCACTCACAGCTCATCTCCGAGTGAGATACCCCCTCCCCCTGCACTCACAGCTCATCTCCGAGTGAGATACCCCCCTCCCCCTGCGCTCACTGCTGATCTCTAGGTGAGATACCCCCTCCCCCTGCACTCACAGCTCATCTCCAAGTGAGATACCCCCCTCCCCCTGCGCTCACTGCTGATCTCTAGGTGAGATACCCCCTCCACCTGCACTCACAGCTGATCTTCGAGTGAGATACCCCCTCCCCCTGCACTCACTGCTGATCTCTAGGTGAGATACCCCCTCCCCCTGCACTCACAGCTCATCTCCGAGTGAGATACCCCCTCCCCCTGCACTCACAGCTCATCTCCGAGTGAGATACCCCCCTCCCCCTGCGCTCACTGATGATCTCTAGGTGAGATACCCCCTCCCCCTGCACTCACAGCTCATCTCCAAGTGAGATACCCCCCTCCCCCTGCGCTCACTGCTGATCTCTAGGTGAGATACCCCCTCCACCTGCACTCACAGCTGATCTCCGAGTGAGATACCCCCTCCCCCTGCACTCACTGCTGATCTCTAGGTGAGATACCCCCTCCCCCTGCACTCACAGCTCATCTCCGAGTGAGATACCCCCTCCCCCTGCACTCACAGCTCATCTCCAAGTGAGATACCCCCCTCCCCCTGCGCTCACTGCTGATCTCTAGGTGAGATACCCCCTCCCCCTGCACTCACAGCTCATCTCCGAGTGAGATACCCCCCTCCCCCTGCACTCACTGCTGATCTCTAGGTGAGATACCCCCTCCCCCTGCACTCACAGCTCATCTTCAAGTGAGATACCCCCCTCCCCCTGCGCTCACTGCTGATCTCTAGGTGAGATACCCCCTCCTCCTGCACTCACAGCTCATCTCCGAGTGAGATACCCCCTCCCCCTGCACTCACAGCTCATCTCCAAGTGAGATACCCCCCTCCCCCTGCGCTCACTGCTGATCTCTAGGTGAGATACCCCCTCCCCCTGCGCTCACTGCTGATCTCTAGGTGAGATACCCCCTCCCCCTGTGCTCACAGCTCAGCTCTGGGTGAGATCATCTGCTTCACAGACTAAGTATGGGAAGTGTTTCCCTGCTATCGGGCTCTCAAGTCTGTGAAGCAGATGATCTCACCCGGAGATGAGCTGTGAGCACAGGGGGAGAGGGTGTCTAACCTGGAGATGAGCTATGAGCTGTGAGCACAATGGGAGGGAGTATCTCACCTGGAGATCATCTGTGAACACAGGGGGGAGGTATCTCACCTGTTGATCAGCTGTGAGTGCAGGGGGAGGGAGTGTCTCACCCCGAGATCAGCTATGAAGCAGGGGGAGGAGGTGTCCCACCTGGAGATCAGCTATGAGCACAGGGGGAGGGGGTGAATGACAGACACTCTGTGTTTACAGCAGGGAGCCTTGTGACAAAGAATACGTTGTGCATAACAATAGAGAACAAATGGAAGTCAGCTCATCCTCCAGGATTTCAGTGTGTTGAAGCCAGGAACAACGTGTGGTCACACTTGGAATCAATGCAAAAAAGAAGTGAAAAATTCCATTAAGTCAAATTCCATTCAGCTAATATGTTACTTTAGACCCAAATTTTAGCCTGCACAATTTATTATGTAATTTCTCCTAAAGGCAACATTGCCCCATACATAGCAGACACTAATATTTTCTAGCTATATACAGTACATGGCATTAAGGGTAAACAAAGCGGTTGTGCCACAATAAAGAATACAGTTAACCAACCAGAAAAGGTGGAAATAAACAGTTTTGTAATTTACATTGATTCAAAATTATGCTTCATTCAAAAGTTACCAAGCTTTTACTTTTATGAATGCTGCTCTCTGGCGCCCCCTGGCGTTATTATCCTACGTCCTGGTAGTGGGTGATCAGCTGGTCGGGTTTGGGCAGTTCCTGTCATAAGAGCTTCCAATTGGCAGTCTGCACAATGTATTGCAAGAAAAGAAATGAAAAATTCCATCTCCAAAAAAGTTGTATTAAAAAATTCCAAGTTGTTATTACATCATTTTAACATCTGATGAGGTCACAAGGTACATGGGGATTCACATAGCAATTCGTTTCCAAAGCCAACCAGCTTTCTTTGTCAAGCTACTATGACATGATTCTGTGATCTTTTAAATATTTCCGAAACCAATTACAAGTAATACACCAATTACATGACCAATGAGATCACACCCATTACATGACCAATGAGACAAATACATAGAAAGTTACATATCAAATACACTGCTCATAAAATAAAGGGAACGCTTAAACAACAGAATATAACTCCAAGTAAATGAAACTTCTGTGAAATCAAACTGTCCACTTAGGAAGCAACACTGATTAACAATCAATTTCACATGCTGTTGTGCAAATGGAATAGACAATAGATGGAAATGATTGGCAATTTTCAAGACACCCTCAATAAAGGAGTGCTTCTGCAGGTGGGGAGCACAGACCATATCTCAGTACCAATGCTTTCTGGCTGATGTTTTGGTCACTTTTGAATGTTGGTTGTACTTTCATACTTGTGGTAGCATGAGACGGACTCGACAACCCACAGAAGTTGCTCAGGTAGTGCAGCTCATTCTGGATGGCACATCAATGCAAGCTGTGGCAAGAAGGTTTGCTGTGTCTGTCACCGTAGTGTCCAGAGGCTGGATGCACTACCAGGAGACAGGCCAGTACAAAAGGAGACGTGGAGAGGGCCGTAGGAGAGCAACAACCCAGCAGCAGGACCTCTACCTCCACCTTTGTGTAAGGAGGAACAGGAGGAGCACTGCCAGAGCCGTGCAAAATGACCTCCAGCAGGTCACAAATGTGCATGTGTCTGCACAATCAGTTGGGAACCGACTCCATGAGGGTGGTATGAGGGTCTGACGTCCACAGATGGGGGTTGTGCTCACAGCCCAACACCGTGCAGGACACTTGGCATTTGCCACATAACACCAGGATTGGCAAAGTCGCCACTGGCACCCTGGGCCTACTTCTGAGGCATCTGTCTGTACAATGAAAGTTTCCTTGAAGTTGGGGCTGATGAGGACCGGCTGTTCACACAGGGCCAACTTCATGGACTGAAAGGCTTCTTCTGCCTGAAGGTTCCACTGAACCATTACTGATTTTTTTCCTTTCAAGAGATCGGTCAGGGCCGCCGTTCTCCCAGCAAAATTAGGTATAAACCGGCGGTAATACCCAAGGATGTTAAGGAACGCCCTCACCTGCTGTGTATTTGACGGTTTAGGACAATTTTTTATGGCCTCAACTTTATTGATTTGGGGCTTGATAACTCCTCGGCCAATCGCATACCCCAAATATCGGGCTTCCTCTAGCCCTATCGCACATTTTTTTGGGTTTGCCGTTAACTCAGCGACTCTGAGAGAATCCAGCACTGCTTGTACCTGGGATAGATGCGTATGCCAGTCTGTGCTAAAGATGATAATATCATCTAGATATGCGGAGGCGTACTACTGATGAGACTTGAGCACTATGTCCATCAACCTCTGGAATGTAGCCAGGGCCCCATGTAACCCAAAAGGTAAGACCGCATAGTGATATAGACCCTCCGTAGTTATGAAGGCCGTCTTTTCCTCCGCCGATTTCGTGAGAGGTACCTGCCAGTAACCCTTGGTGAGATCGAGCGTGGTAAAGTACTGGGCCTATCCCAGTCTCTCAATCAGCTCATCCACCCTGGGCATTGGATAAAGGTCAAACTTCGACACTTCATTTAATTTTCGGAAATCGTTACGGAAGCGTAACGATCCGTCTGGTTTCGTAATCAGTACAATGGGGCTAGCCCACTCTGTCATTTCTCGATGACGCCTAACTGGAGCATCTGTTTTACCTCAGCCGTGATGGCTTGCCTCCGGGCTTCGGTTACCCGGTACGGTCTCTTTCGCACCCTTACCCCAGGTTTGGTGACAATGTCATGTTGGAGAACTGTAGTCCTACCCGGTAGCTCTGAGAACACGTCGGTATTCTGCTGCACCAGTGAGCGAGCCGCCCGTCGCTGCTGTTTAGTGAGAGCATCACTTATCCTGACCTCTCCCCCGGACGCATCCCTGGCTGAAGGTAGAGAACTCTCTGGTGATATGCCCGGAGTGATGTCTGTAACTAACCACTCTCGATCTTTCTAAGATTTCCTCCTTCCGGGCTGATACACCTGGTAATTTACCTCCCCCACCTTTTCTCGAACCTCATATGGCCCTTTCCACTTGGCCATGAGCTTACTCTCGGCTGTGGGTACAAGTACTAACACCCGATCGCCCTTGTTAAAAGACCTGACTCTGGCTCTTTTATTATATGTGCGCCTCTGGGCTGCCTGGGCATCTAACAAATGTTCTTTCACGATGGGCATGACCGCCGCGATCCAGTCCTGCATGCTAGCCACGTGTTCAGTTATACTCCTATGTGGAGTCGGCTCTTGTTCCCACGTCTCTTTGGCTACGTCCAACAGACCTCTAGGGTGTCTGCCGTACAATAACTCAAAGGGAGAGAACCCTGTGGAAGCCTGGGGTACCTCACGGATGGCGAACATCAAATAGGGTAGCAACATGTCCCAATCCCTTCCGTCCTTAGAAACCACCTTTTTTAACATGAACTTGAGGGTTTTATTGAACCGTTCTACTAGCCCGTCGGTTTGAGGTTGGTACACCGAGGTGCGCAATTGTTTAATTTTTAGCAGTTTGCACACTTCCCTTGTCATTTTGGACATAAAAGGGGTCCCCTGATCCATCAGGATCTCCTTAGGTAGTCCAAGGCGACAGAACATGGCAAACAGCTCCCGTGCAATTTGTTATGCCGAGGTGTGGCGTAGCGGTATAGCCTCCGGGCACCGGGTGGCACAGTCGACGACCATCAGTATATGTTGGAGGCCACGAGCGGATTTTACAATGGACCCTACCAAGTCCATTGCAATCCTTTCAAAAGGTACCTCTATTACTGGCAGGGGTACCAATGAGCTACGGAAACTTGCGGTGGGTGTGGTCAACTGACATTCAGGGCAGGATTCACAGTACTTTTGGACCTCCGCGTAAATCCCCAGCCAAAAGAACCGCTGCAAGATACGCTCTTACGTCTTTTTAACCCCCAAGTGTCCACCCAGCAGGTGTGTGTGTGCCAACTGCAGACGGTACAACTGAGATACCACTAACTGTTCCACGACCTGGTCCCTGATTTTGTCTACCCTATAGAGCAACTCACTCTTGACTACCATGCGTGTAAATACAGTATCTGCACGGAGCTGTTGAGCTACGCCATTTACCTCTAACACCCTTTCCCGCGCCCGAGTCAGAGTGGCATCCTGTAGCTGAACTGTCCCAAACGTGCCCCGGGACACTTCCGGCTCGGGGGGCAAGTCTCTTTCCAACACAGTCCCATAGGGAAGAGTTTTTACCACCCCCACCACATGTTTTATGTCTCCACATGGCTTGGATAAAACTACCTGCGGTTGGGTACTCTCGGAGGTCCCCATGAATGCACACAACCCCCGACAGTCCGTCCACTGAGGTTGTCTCCTGCCACCATCGACCCATGTACCAAAGTCACTAGGCTCACCGAATCTAGAAGGGCCTCTGTGGGGTACCCATTAACCAGTACCTGACACAGTTGGGGTTCACTGTCAGGGGGGTCGGCGCTCGCAGTGCAGACAGTCTGGGCGTACATTGAGACCCGGTGGATAATCCCGCAGTCCATGGGTTCCGTAGTTAGGGGGCAGTTAGCAACCACATGTCCCTTCCCCTGACACCGTCAGCACCTAATGGTGGAGGTACTGTTAGGTCTTATGACTGTTTGGGAGGGAACTGGTCTCCTGCGACTCTCATTTCAGGTTACCCCTTCAGCACGGGTACGGTGCTGACTGTCCTCAGCAGAGGGACGCGACCCCTTTCCAGGTTCCTGATTTGGCAGGGATCGGCGTGACAGCCGCGAGGGGGCAGAGTCCCGGATAAAGTCCTGAATGGCTGAGTAGCGCTCGATCAGGCTGACCACCTGGTCGAGTGTGCTGGAGTTCCCTTGCCCCACCCAACTTTGGATAGCGGCTGGCAGAGTCCTCACCAGCCGGTCAACAGCACCCTCTCCACCATCTGGGCTGGAGACAAAGTCTCAGGCTGGAGCAACCTCTTTACCAGCTGCAGGAGGTCATAAGCCTGAGACCGGGCGTGTCGGGTCTCCACATAAGCCTATGAAAATACATGCTGAGCCCTCACGTATGTATTGACCCCCAGTCGGGCAAGGATCTCACCTTTCAGTCTCTGGTAGTCCTTTTTTCCTCCCGACTGAGGTCGAAGAAGGCCTTTTGGGCATCGCCGACCAGAAACTGAGCCACCGCTTCTGCCCACTGGCCATCCGGTAGGTTTTCCGGCTCCTCTGTGCGCTCATAAATGGTCAGGAAGGCTTCCACATCGTCCTCCGGTCCCATCTTCCTCAACGCTGAGCGAACCTTGTTCCTGGCCTCGCGACGTTCCGGGGCTGGTGCCGTCGGCCTCTCCCGCAGGGCAGCAATCTGTTGCAGCAACAGTTCTTTGGTTTTTGCTGCTGCTGGTACAGTAGCTGCTGCTGCTGATTATGCTGCTGTTCCCGCTCCTGCCTCTGAGACTGCAGCTGCTGCTGCTGGGTAAGTACCAGCTGCTTTAACAGCTCCTCCATTTTATCCACGGGGTGGGGCTGAAAGGTGGCCGGCCGGATTGTGGTCATGCAGCTACCAGTGGGGTATGCCTCAGTCACTATGCCCGCATTCTCCACCAAGCTGTAAGGCAGCGGTGTTCACACCGTGCAGTAACTGAGGCAGTGACCCAAGCAAGTCCAATATAAACAGCTTTATTCAGCAACTCACCGGTAAACAGAAAAGTCCTCTGGGATAACACAAGTCCTTAAACAACGGTTGCCATAGGCAACGGCTGCGCCAGGCCACTCAGAGCCTGACAGGTGCAGAGCCTTCCCAGGCGTGGGTTCAGCCACACTCAATCCTGCTGAGCTTTCCTGCTATGCTCCTAGCAGGTTCCAACATAGAACCACACCAATCCTTAGTGCAGGGTTTTTAAAGGACCTGTGGCAAGAGCCACTGGAAAACCCGGGTTGGAGGGAGGAGGCCGCCTCACTGCCTTCCTGTAGCCTCCCCCAAGAAATGAAGGCCCTGCCGGGTTTTACTTAATCTGCCTTAGCCAGATAGCCTGACCAGGTCAATGCTCACCTTCAATCGAGTAAATAAGGTTCCGGCACTCATAAATGATCAAAAAGTCAAATATTAAATTAAACTCAATTTCTTTTATTGTTGCTCCAGTGAGTGATTTGCCCAACGTTTCAACCCCACCAGGGTTTTCATCAGAGGCTTTAAACGAGATTATACATGTAAATGGAAAAACAGACAAAAAATAATTAGCATCTAGTACTGATTACATGCATAGAAAAAATAACTGAAAAAACAACAAATAAGTGATCGATGCCTCGTATGAGGACCGGTGTGTTTATCCGAAGAGAGTTGTAGTTAATCATCAGGGTGCCATAAAATTCAAATGACGTAGCAGAACCAGTGTTGGTGACTGAAAAGGTTTGATCTAGAAAAGTGCTATGGTGCACATTAAGGAACAATACAAGTAAGGCATTTGTGGAAAAAATCAGATGTATGTGAAATAAACAGGTAGAGAAAAGCAGAAAAAAGGGGAACAAAAAATAGAGAGCAGTAGATAGTTAAAATCCAAGGAGACCTAAATACCCTAAATCAATTGAGTTTGGAGCCATAGGAGGTAAGTATTCCTCAGGATGAATCTCTGACAGCTGGAACGGAGATTAAAATGAAAATTCAAATACCAGGAGAAATTTAAATGAATAAGAGAAAGAAAAGAAAAACAAAGGTAAAACATGGTCGGATATATACCAAATGTGGAGGTTGATTTAGAGTCCCCAGTGATAAGTAGTATGTGGCATATGGCCACCAGACTCCAGGGGGGGGGGAAATTACTGCATGGAATCACGTTGTGTTCCTGGCACCTATCTCATATAGTTGAGCCTGGTCTTTAGATTTCTTCTAATGCTCACCTTCATTCCTGCATTGCAGCCGGAGGTGAGCGTGTGACTGCAATGCACTCCAATGGATTTAATAGGTCTCTGTACACATTCTGGGGGATATATAACGTCCCTCGTATACGATCCCGGTCACTGCATCACATTGGTTTCAGAAATATTTAAAAGATCACAGAATCATGTCATAGTAGCTTGACAAAGAAAGCTGGTTGGCTTTGGAAACGCGTTGCTATGTGAATCCCCATGTACCTTGTGACCTCATCAGATTTTAAAATGATGTAATAACAACTTGGAATTTTTTAATACAACTTTTTTGGAGATGGAATTTTTCATTTCTTTTCTTGCAATACATTGTGCAGACTGCCGGTTGGGAGCTCTTATGACAGGAACTGCCCAAACCCGACCAGCTGATCACCCACTACCAGGATGTAGGGGAATAACACCAGGGGGCGCCAGAGAGCAGCATTCATAAAAGTAAAAGCTTGGTAACTTTTGAATGAAGCATAATTTTGAATCACTGTAAATTACAAAACTATTTATTTCCACCTTTTCTGGTTGGTTAACTGTATTCTTTATGGTGGCACAACCGCTTTGTTTACCCTTAATGCCATGTACTGTATATAGCTAGAAAATATTAGTGTCTGCTATGTATGGGGCAATGCTGCGTTTAGGAGAAATTACATAATAAATTGTGCAGGCTAAAATTTGGGTCTAAAGTAACATATTAGCTGAATGGAATTTGACTTAATGGCATTTTTAATTCTTTCATTCCATTTTGCATTAATTAACCCCTTTATGGACTTGGACATATCCATACACCCAGGTCCATGGTACTTAAAGGGGTTGTCCACTACTATGTAAAATATGCCAAAGCATTTTTATGTTGAAAAGCAGCTTCTTTGTAACTGCCTCCCTCTTCCTTTTCTGCCTGTGAGTGGCGCTATGACTGACCACTCACAGGCATCACTTAACCCCCGGCTGCAGCCGGCTCTGACATCCGCTGATGTCACGACAAGTCCAGACTGCTGCCGGGGGTCTCTCTCTTCCGCGTTCCATGGTGGCTGCTGGGTTGTGTGCGGTGTTATCCCCGCAAGTCATACCCAGCATCCACCGCACGCTGTCCTTCTCCCCATTCATTGGGAAAGCGCGCGGTGGATGCTGGGTGTGACACGGTGGGGTAACCCCGCCTACAACCCAGAAGCCACCACTGGGACCCCAGCGCTGAGTCACGCCTCAATAAACGGGACGTCAGCGGGGGTTCACGTGCTGCCTGTGAGCGGCCAGTGATAGCGCCGCCCACTGGCAGAGGAAGGTAATTATAAAGAAGTTGCTTTTCATTATAAAAACGCTTTGGCATATTTTAAATATTAGTGTACAACCCCTTAAAAGCGCACCTCAGCATAAATCTACCATTAGGTGTAAGAGGACAATGCTGCCAGTTCCCTTTCATTTTGTTTCTGCCGGACATAACGTTTCACAATTACGCTACTTGGAGTCTATTCCTTTGAAAAGGCGAGGTGGCAACAGAATACACAGATTGAAGGAGAGGCAGGCATATGGCCTCAATCCAGAGTATGAACTGTCTTATTGATTAACATATTCCTTTGTTTCCTCTGTGTTATTTAACCAGTGGATTAGCGATATCTGTTGACATAATTTTACTGTTAAATACATACAGTACAGACCAAAAGTTTGGATACACCTGATTTAAAGATTTTTCTGTATTTTCATGACTATGAAAATTGTACATTCACACTGAAGGCATCAAAACTATGAATTAACACATGTGGAATTATTTTCTTAACAAAAAAGTGTGAAACAACTGAAAATATGTCTTCTATTCTAGGTTCTTCAAAGTAGCCACCTTTTGCTTTGATGACTGCTTTGGACACTCTTGGCATTCTCTTGATGAGCTTCAAGAGGTAGTCACTAGAAATGGTCTTCCAACAATCTTGAAGGAGTTCCCAGAGATGCTTAGCACTTGTTGGCCTTTTTGCCTTCACTCTGCAGTCCAGCTCACCCCAAACCATCTTGATTGGGTTCAGGTCTGGTGACTGTGGAGGCCAGGTCATCTGGTGTAGCACCCCTTCACTCTCCTTCTTGGTCAAATAGCCCTTACACAGCCTGGAGGTGTGTTTGGGGTCATTATCCTGTTGAAAAATAAATGATGGTCCAACTAAACGCAAACCGGATGGAATAGCATGCCCCTGCAAGATGCTGTGGTAGCCATGCTGGTTCAGTATGCCTTCAATTTTGAATAAATGCCCAACAGTGTCACCAGCGAAGCACCCCCACACCATCACACCTCCTCCTCCATACTTCACAGTGGGAACCAGGCATGTAGAGTCCATCCGTTCACCTTTTCTGCGTTGCACAAAGACACAGTGGTTGGAACCTAAGATCTCAAATTGCACTCATCAGACCAAAGCACAGATTTCCACTGGTCTAATGTCCATTCCTTGTGTTCTTTAGCCCAAACAAGTCTCTTCTGCTTGTTACCTGTCGTTATCAGTGGTTTCCTAGCAGCTATTTTACCATGAAGGCCTGCTGCACAAAGTCTTCTCTTAACACTTGTTGTAGAGATGTGTCTGCTGCTAGAACTCTGTATGGCATTGACCTGGTCTCTAATCTGAGCTGCTGTTAACCTCCGATTTCTGAGGCTGATGACTCTAATAAACTTATCCTCAGAAGCAGAGGTGACTCTTGGTCTTCCTTTCCTGGGGCGGTCCTCATGTGAGCCAGTTTCTTTGTAGTGCTTGATGGTTTTTGCAACTGCACTTGGAGACACTTTCAAAGTTTTCCCAGTTTTTCACACTGACTGACCTTCATTTCTTAAAGTAATGATGGCCACTAGTTTTTCTTTACTTAGCTGCTTTTTTCTTGCCATAATACAAATTCTAGCAGTCTATTCAGTAGGACTATCAGCTGTGTATCCACCTGACTTCTGCACAACACAACTGATGGTCCCAACCCCATTTATAAGGCAAGAAATCCCACTTATTAAACCTGACAGGGCACACCTGTGAAGTGAAAACCATTTCCGGTGACTACCTCTTGAAGCTCATCAAGAGAATGCCAAGAGTGTGCAAAGCAGTCATCAAAGCAAAAGGTGGCTACTTTGAAGAACCTAGAATAGAAGACATATTTTCAGTTGTTTCACACTTTTTTGTTAAGTATATAATTCCACATGTGTTAATTCATAGTTTTGATGCCTTCAGTGTGAATGTACAATTTTCATAGTCATGAAAATACAGAAAAATCTTTAAATGGGAAGGTGTGTCCAAACTTTTGGTCTGTACTGTATATATAATGTATATATATATTATTTTTTCACCCTTACTAATAAGTGTTTCATTACTATACAGAGGAAGATTCTGAGGGAGATGATGCTTCACCTATAGGTATGTACTGCACAATACCATTCCATGTTTCTAAACCCTGTCTCGTGTAAATCAGCCTTAAACTTCCTGACAGCCCCATTTTTCAAGTCTGATACGTCACTTTCTGTGGTAATAACTTTAAAATTCTTCTGTCAGTGATTCTGAGATTGTGATTTTGTTGTTGTAAAACATTTTACCTGTTACTACCGGTAAATTCAGATCTGTTGTTTTGTCTTTATTCATGAAAATATTCCAAATTTTCAGAAGATTTTGAAAAATGTGCAATCTTTAAACTTGTATACCCTTAATGACATGTATATAGTGTAAGATGGCTGACGGACAGGTCCTTGAGGGGAAATATGTATCATCGAGGTTGGTAGCTTCGGTGATGTAAACCCGAGAAAGCATGCTCCAGCACGTATACTGCTGACAGTGTTAATAGGGCGTATCAGGCCGGTTTTAAGAGCAGTCATAAAAAATGGGTGGGAATGGCTGCCCACATATCCCCACCTCTGGGGCGTGGTTTGGTAAATAAAATAGAGACCAAATGTCTCATTCAGTGTCTGTGTCTGGAGACCTGTGGATCTCCAAGGCGTTAGTCTGTACTAAGGATTGGACACTGACCTGAGCAGGCGAACCTGCAACATTGTGTGGACATTTTACTTTGTGCTTCCACTTTGTGCCGGAAAAGGCTGTTTTTTTTATGCTGACTGAATAAACCAGTTTGGATTTCAATGAAAATGCTTCCTGTGTCTACCTCAACCGCAGACGAGTGAGTATTAAACCCTACAATTGGTGCTAGAAGCACAGTCACAAATCCCAAGGGGCAGTGTGACTGCTACAGGAAACCGTTTATGTCTTGGGTGAAGGCCGTCAGCCAGTAGGGGACGTCTGGCATCTTGGAGGAGCTGATAAAGCAACTGGTGCAGGCTAATCTCCGACAGCATCTACAGCAGTAGTGGCAGCAACAGCAGTACAAGCAGCAGATAAACCTCCTAGCCGAGTTAACCCATGGCAGTTCAATCGCCCCACCCCCAAGTCCAAGTGATGACTCACTTGCCAGGAAGACGTTAAGAAGAGCCTTACAAAAGATGATCCCGGGTGATGAGGACGAGGCGTTCCTGACAATTTTTGAGAGGGTGGCGGAGCGAGAGATATTGCCTCCAGAGCAGTGGGCGGAGGTTCTGGCACCATATTTAACAGGGCAACAGCAGAAGGCCTATTATGACTTGGCCTTGCAAGATGCAAAAGAGTACACCAAGTTGAAGACTGAGATTTTGGCGTGCTTAGGAGTGACTCTGACTGACATGATGCGGGTGTACCACTGGGCCTATTGCAGTGACAAATCTTCCCGGTCCCAAATGTTTTACCTCCTACACTTGGTCCAAAAGTGGTTGCAACCGGAATCTTCCTCTCCAGCACAGATAGTGGCGAGGATTGTGATGGACAGGTTCATACACTCCCTTCCAAGGCTGGTGCAATCCTGGGTTGCCCAGGGAGATCCCCATAATGCCAATGACCTTGTGAGGTTGGTAGAAAGGTACCAGGCGGTCAAGAGTGCTTTGGGGAAGTAAGGGGTGGGAGCATCTCCATACTGTGGTTCCCAACAGGGGGGATGGACACCCAAAAGAGGGGAACTAGAACCACATCTGGGGGGCATCCTAGAGTTCAGGAGGGGTCTGAGTTGCTACCAAAGGCCCCATCCAATAACTTAATTTGTTGGCGATGTCACACCCCGGGTCTAATAGTGGCCTGTTGCCCTATGACCAAACAGCCAGTAGACTGCAGCACAGGACGGCGCTACTTTGCATATCCTGCCTGCAGTGCTGTCCCTCCACGAGGCGTAGGACCGCAAGCATGCCCCGTGTCAGTGAATGGAGCGCAAATGACTGGTCTGTTCGATTCTGGGAGTTTGGTAACCCTAGTAGGGCCATAATTCCTCATCGTCTGATTCTGCAGAAAAAAGTGGACATCTGCTGTATCCATCGAGACGCTAAGGACTACCCTGTGGTCCTAGTGGTCATAGGCACAAACTGTAGCACCGAGTCCCATGAGGTGGGCGTAGTCAAGGACCTGTTGCACCCTATTCTAATAGGGCAGGACTTTGCCTTGTTTTGGGACTTGTGGGAGAAAGGGAGGAAGCCAGGTTGCCCAGACCACAACCAGGTCGCTCCTAAAGAAACCTCGTCGCAGGCCGCAACCGACAGTTTTCCCTTTCATGTGCTTGTTGGGGGTGAGGATGAGGCAGCATCCCTGAGCTGGAGGTGGGGAAACTTTGGAAACGCCCAGCTCAGGGACTGAACTCTAAAAGGTGTGTTTAATAATGTCACTGTTCTGAATGGTGTTGCTCAAGAGTCTATGGCTGATACCTGATATCCATACTTTGCTGGAATTGGGGAGTTAATATGACAGGTCACGAAGCTCAGAAGAGAGGTAATCGATCAGTTACTAGTGCCAGGGCCGTACAGACGCAGGGTGTTAGATATGGCCAATGCACATGTCTTAGGTGGTCATCTGGAGGTAGAAAAAACCCAGGAAAGAATCTTCCAGAAGGTCTACTGGCCCAGTTGTCACCGAGAGATTGTGAATTACTGTAGGTCCTGTCACACCTATCAGCTGACCTCCCCTGTGGCTCACTTCCGTAGCCCTTTAGTGCCACTACCTGTCATTGAGGTCCCAATCGATCGCATCACCATGGATCTAGTGGGACCCCTGGTCAAGTCCGCCAGAGCACATCAGTATATCTTGGTGGTACTGGACAACGCTACATGTTACCCGGAGGCTGTACCACCACGAAACTCCTCTGCCAAGTGCATAGTCCAGGAGCTAGTCCACATCTTTTCTAGAATGGGGTTGCCTAAGGAGATCCTAACGGACCAAGGGACCCCATTTATGTCAAAGGGGATGAGGGAGTTGTGAAAAATCCTGCAAATCACACAACTCAGGACCTCAGTCTACCACCCCCAGACAGACGGCTTAGTGGAGAGGTTTAATAAAACCTTGAAGGCCATGTTGAAGAAGGTCGTAGAGAAAGACGGCCGGGACTGGGACTGTCTACTGCCGTACCTTCTGTTTTCTATTAGAGAAGTCCCACAGGCCTCTACTGGCTTCTCCCCATTTAAGCTGTTTTATAGCTGACAGCCCCTTGGACTCCTGGATGTAGCAAAGGAGGGTCTACACCCTACAGGATTGTAATGGAACTTGTGGCCCAGATGCAAGAGAGGATTGCTGAGGTGATGCCTATTGTGAAAGAACACCTCCTCAAAGCACAAGAGGCACAGTCAAGGGTGTACTAAAGATCGGCGAGGGTGAGACACTTCCACCTTGGCAATTGGGTACTAGTGCCTACGGTGGAGAGCAAATTCCTGACCAAGTGGCAGGGCCCCTATGAAGTTCTTGAAAAGCTTGGCAATGTCAACTATAGAGTCCACTAACCAGGGAAAAGGAAGCCCTACCAGGTGTACCACGTCAACCTGATCAAGCCATGGCGACATAGGGAGTTTGTGGAAGCTCCTGTTTGGTGGCGAAGACCAAAGCCCACGTGGAGGAAGTCAAGCTGGCAAAGTTGCTGTCACATGCCCAGAAGCCACAGTGCCGAGAGTTGCTACAGCGGAACTGAGACCTGTTCTCAGAACTACCAGGGTGTACTCGGATCATAGAGCATGAGTTTCTTCCGCGTCATCATGTCCAAGTAAATATGAAGCCGTATCGGATTCCTGAAGCCCACCGAGAGGTGATTGCAAAAGAGGTGAAGCGGATGCTGAGCATGGGAGTCATTGAGGAGTCCAGGAGTGGCTGGTCCAGTCCCAAAGTCTTAGTGCCAAAACCAGATAGAGAATGGCAGTTTTGCAATGACTATAGGAAACTCAACAAAGTCTTGAAGTTTGACACCTACCCAATGCCCAGTGTAGATGAACTGTTTGAAAGATTGGGGCCAGCCAGGTTTATTATCACCCTTGACCTCTCTAAAGGAATTGGCAAATACCCATGTCCCAAGATGCCAAGGAGAAGACGGTTTTCTCAACGCCAGATGGTTGATTCTACTTCACAAGGATGTCGTTTGGGTTGCTAGAAGCCCTGGCTACCTTCCAGAGGACCATGGACTTGATTCTAGCTCCCCACAAGAAGTATGCAGCAGCCTACTTGGATGACATCGTGATCTATAGCCAGGATTGTGGAAGCCATCTGAGCAAAGTCCAGGCGATACTTGATTCTTTAAAGAAGGCAGGGTTTTCTATAAACCTGAAGAAATGTGCCATGGGCATTGAAGAAACCAAATACTTGGGTTAGGGAGAGGTGAAATAAAGCCCCAAATAAAGTCGAAGTGATCAAGAGGTGGCCACAACCCCTCTCAGGGAAACAGGTCAAAGCGTTCCTAGGCATCGTGGGCTATTACCGCCGGTTCATCCCTAACTTCGTCATGATAGCGGCCCCTTTGACAGACCTCCTTACAGGGACAAAGTCGGATATGGCTAAGTAATCTCCATAAGCTGAGACTGCCTTTGCGGAACTGAAGGTAACTCTGTGTAAACAGACAGTTATGGTGGCACCGGATTTCTCAAATAAGTTTGTGGTCCAGACAGACATGTCAGATGTCGGGCTGGGTGCTGTCCTATCACAAGAAGTGAACGGGGAAGAGCATCCCATAATGTATTTAAGTCAGAATGTGACATCCTGTGGGAAGAATTACTCCATTGTGGAAAAGGCCATCAAGTGGGTGTTGGACACTTCAAGATACTACCTCTTAGGCACGAAGTTCAGGCTAGTGTCAGACCATGCCCCACTAAGGTGGATGAGGGACAAGAAGGGGAACGATGCTGGAGTGACCAGATGGTCCCTAGCCCTTCAGGATTTTAGCTTCCATGCAGAGCATAGGCCCGGGAGACTGCATGGCAATGCTGATGCACTGTCGTGGGTCCACTGCTTGATAGCGTGTCGGGGTGGCGACGCTGCACCGTATGCCCCCTCTACTCCAGACTCATACACAGGTATATAGACTATTCTATACCCGCCTATATTGGTTTATTATTATGGAATAGTTTATACGTTAGGAGCTATTTCCATCATTGCCCCTCTCTTGCATCCTGTGGTTCTTTTGCACAATATTTATTTACACCTTGATAGAGGTAGTACATATGTTTTCCCCATATCTAATACATATAGTCTGTATTGATATACACCTGGTTTCTTATTGTTTTATTTATATGTGTATTATATATATATATATATATATATATATATATATATATATATATATATATATACACATATACATAATGGGTATGGAAAGTATCCAGACCCCTTGTGATCCTCCTTGAGATGGTTCTACTCCTTCATTGGAGTCCAGCTGTGTTTAAATAAACTGATAGGACTTGATTTGGAAAGTCACACACCTGTCTGTAAAAAGACCTCACAGCTCACAATGCATGTCAGACCAAATGAAAACCATGAGCTCAAAGAAACTGCCCAAGGAGCTCAGAGACAGAATTGTGGCAATGCACAGATCTGGCCAAGGTTACAAAATAATTTCTCCATTACTCAAGGTTCCTAAGAGCACAGTGGCCTCCATAATCCTTAAATGGAAGAAAATTTGAGTCTTCTTAGACCTGGCCATCCAGTCAAACAGAGCAATCGTGGGAGAATAGCCATGGTGAGAGAGGTAAAGAAGAACCCCAAAATCACTGTGACTAAGCTCCAGAGATGCAGTAGGGAGATGGGAGAAAGTTGACTTTGTGGAACTATCACTACAGCCCTCCACCAGTCAGGCCTTTATGGCAGAGTGGCCCGACGGAATCCTCTCCTCAGTGCAAGACAAATGAAAGTCCGCATAGAGTTTGCTCAAAAACACATGAAGGACTCCCAGACTATGAGAAATAAAATTCTCTGGTCTGATGAGATGAAGATAGATATTTTTGATGATAATTCTAAGCGGTATGTGTGGAGAAAACCAGGCACTGCTCATCACCTACCCAATACAATCCCAACAGTGAAACATGGTGGTGGCAGCATCATGCTATGGGGGTGTTTTTCAGCTGCAGGGACATGACGACTGGTTGCAATTGAAGGAAACATGAATGCGGCCAAGTACAGAGATATACTGAGTGAAAACCTCTTCCAGAGTGCTCTAGACCTCAGACTTGGCCGAAGGTTCACCTTCGAACAAGACAATGACCCTAAGCACACAGCTATAATGACAAAGGAGTGGCCTCACAACAACTCTGTGACCATTCTTGACTGGTCCAGCCAGAGCCCTGACCTAAACCTAATTGAGCATCTCTGTAGAGACCTGAAAATGGCTGTCCACCAACGTTCATCATCCAACCTGTCGGGACTGGACAGGAACTGCAAGGAAGAATGGCAGAGGATCCCCAAATCCAGGTGTGAAAAACTTGTTGCTTCATACCCAAGAAGACTCATGGCTGTACTAATTCAAAAGTGTGCTTCTACTCAATACTGAGCAAGGGGGCTGAATATTTATGACCATGTGATATTTCAGTTTTTCTTTTTTAATAAATTTGCAAAAATTTCTAGATTTCTGTTTTTTTTTCCAGTGAAGATAGGATGCAAAGTGTACTTTAATGAGAAAAAAATGAACTTTTTAGAATTTATCAAATGGCTGCAATGAAACAAAGAGTGAAAAATTTAAAGGGGTCTGAATACTTTCCGTGCCCACTGTATGTATATATATGTATTCTGGTTGCAATGGTATATATTCCATTGATTTGTACTGTACATTTGCATGTGGGAAACACATGTTGTTCAGCGCTTTCTCCTGGTTGCTTTGTTCCCACCCCTATTCGTATTTTAGCTTGATCCATTAAAATTTGTTATATTTTAGCATACTCTGGTCTTCTTTTTGGTTCTATATCATTGGTTTTCTGTGTTTTAGTTACCGATTGGTCTATACAGTCCTTTTTAAACATGCACCCTGACTAGGTAGTGTATGTATGTATGTATATATACATGTGTGTGTGTATATATATATATATATAATATATATACATACATGCATGCATGCATGCATACATACATACATACATACATACACACACACACAGTGTTATACTTAATACATTTCCTTCTCAGAACTGATTATTCCTTTTCTAATCTTCATGTGTATCGTCATTTTCGAATTTTGAGTTTTTTTGCTTATTGATAGCCAAGCCCGCCAGCTTTGGGCAGAGGAGGGTATGTAAGATGGCCACCGGACAGGTCCTCGAAGTTGTTAGCTTTGGTGATGTAAACCCAGAAAAGCATGCTCCAGCACATATAGTGCTGAAAGGGTTAATAGGTCGTATGAGGGCCGCTTTTATGAGCAGTCATAAGAGATTGGTGGGAATGGCTGCTCACATATCCCCACCCCGGGGGCGTGGTTTGGTAAATAAAATGGAGACCAATTGTCTCATTCTGTGTCTGGAGATATGTGGATCTCCAGGATGCTGGTCTGTGCTAAACACCTAAGGATTGGAAACTGATCTGAGCGGTCGAACCCGCAACATTGTATGGACATTTTACTTTGTATTTCCACTTTGTGCCGGAAAAGGGTGTTTTAGTTTTGCTACCTGAGCAATTTATGCTGTCTGAATAAACTAGCCTGGATTTCAATGAAAATGCTTCCTGTGCCTACCTCAGCCGCAGCCGAGTGAGTACCAAACCGTACAATAGCTATACAAAATTAGTGTCTGCTATACAAGGAGTAATGCTGCATTCAGGAGAAATTGTGCAGTCTAAAAATTAGGGCTGAAGTAACATTTTAGCTGAATGGAATTTGACTAAATGGAATTATTATTTTTTTTCTTATATTTTCATTAATGCAAAGCACCTCAAGGAATAGCAAACTTCTTGTATGCTTTGAAACCTCCATTCTTTAAATTGGGGTGTTTTTTAGGGGGTTACAATAAAAGGCCCTTCAAAGTCACTTCAAAAGTGAATAGGTCCATAAAAATGCAGTTTATTTTAAATTTCCTTGGAAATATGAAAAATTGCTGCTAAAATTGTAACCCCTTCATGACCTTTGACATACCTATACGTCCTGATCGGGAAGGGATTCCCAACCACTGACATACAGTAACATCATGACGATTGTGCGGGGCCCAGGGGCTGTGCCCTCACCATCATCGTCGGGAGCTTGGCTTAAGTGATAGCAGAGCCTCGGCTGTCACTGTCAGGAGCATTGCCCTCACCATTCCCAGCTTTTTAACCCCTTAAATGTCATTATCAATAGAAATAACAGCATTTAGAAGGCTTGAGGAGGGAGAGGGCTCCCTCTCCTACGTGATCTGCATCGGGTGCCATCATACACTGGGAGATCCCCTGAGGTGCCATAACAGCCTGAGGACCGCATTTTACAAAGTACACCTCTCAGTGAACTCATCTAGGGGTGCAATGATCATATTAACACCATGGGTGTGTCACAGAATTTTATACCATTGGGCAGTGAAGAAAAAATAATTACATTTTTATCTCAAATATTTTGTTTTAGCCCCAGATTTTACATTTTAAATGGGGTTAATGGATAAAACTGGCCCCTCAAATGTGGCCCACAATTTCTGCAGAATGTGGCAATACCTCATATGTGACTGTACAGTACTGCTTAGCCACACGGCGACACTCGGGAAGGACGGAGCGCTATTTGACTGCTGCAGTATAGGTTTTCCTAGAATAGTTTGCGGACTCCATATACAGAGACCCTAAATGCTAAAAGAGCAGAATACCCCCCCTCAAGTGACCCCATTTTGTAAGTTATACCCCTGCCAAACATGTGGATGGTAAATCTGATGTAGGCACACACTGGAGCTCTGGTGGGCGGGGGTGGGGGGTAGCATTAAAATTTCAGAGCACAGAATTTGCTATATTTCTTTTGGGGGCGAGGAGTTATTTCACTTTTCCAGTGCCCTTGTGCTACCAGTAACGTGGAAGCACCCTATATTTACATTGACAGATGAAACCAGGGGAGGAGTCCTGAGGAGATAATTTGCATATTCCCACTGCATTTTGGGATAAGTGAAGAGTCTCCGCGAGCTCAAAGAACACTGGATTTTGGCCGTTGGAGCTGAAAGGAGGACATTGGTAAACCGAATTTTGGAGCGTTTTTCACTGTTTTCATAACACATTAACAATAAGAACATGGAAGAGTCCAGGAGCCATTTGGTGAGCTGCATATCCTGATACATGTTCACATACTTGCCAGGGAAAAGCCAAACTTCACATGCCAGAAATGCAAGCTTGTGTCCCTGTTGGAGGAAAAGTTGCGAAATCTAGAAGAGAGGTTAACTACCTTGAAAATCATTAAGGAAGGTGAAGAGTTCTTAGACAGAGGAGAATTATCTCTTCATGATATAGGAAGAGAAGAAATTCGAACTGCACCTGATGAAACAGAGGAATGGAAGCATGTGACCCAGAGAAGCAGGAGTATCGAGATGCAGTCAGCACCCATACTGCTCAGGAACCAGTACCAGGCTCTCACACAGGAGAACCATGAAGAAATACAGCAAGATAAGACTTTGCCCACAATGAATAACCTTGTAAGCCCTCAGAATCCTCCTGGATAGAGAAAGAAAATGTTGTGAAGGTAAAACGGAGAGGAACAGAGGCCGCTATCTGCAGACCAGACATAACCTCAAGAGAAATGTGCTGTCTTCCAGGAGCAAAAATTAAAGATGTGTCTGACAGGATATCAAGACTTTTCAGACCTACAGATCACTACCCATTCCTGCTAATACATGTGGGGACAAATGACCCTGCAAGAAAGGACCTGGAAACCATCTGCAGTGACTTTGAAGACTTAGGCAAGAAAGTGAAAGAATTGGGAGCGCAGGTGGTCTTCTCATCCATCCTCCCAGTGGATGGCCATGGAACAATGAGGTGGAATAAGATTCTACAGGTGAACAACTGGCTACGTCGATGGTGCTGTCAACAAGGATTTGGATTTCTGGATCACGGAATGAATTATCTATGGGGTGCCCCTTACGAAGACTGGAAAACATGTATTTGGAAGTCGCCTTGCTACACTCATCGGGAGAGCTTTAAACTAGAACAATGTGGGAAGGGAAGCAAAAGGCCAGAAAAAGCCATACAGCTGACAAATACTATTGAGATCTCTGCTATTGGAAGCGGAAAGGAAGAACAAAGACAAAAAAATCTAAGTAATAAAAATATGGGAGGAAGAGAAACCAATCACAAACTAAAATGTTTTTATACAAATGCACAAAGCATGGGCAACAAACAAGGAGAATTGGAACTACTAACGCAGGAAAAGAAATATGATGTCATTGGAATCACTGAAACTTGGTGGGACGATACACATGATTGGAATACAAGGCTAAAAGGATACAACTTATTTGCAAGAAGCAGACTTGATAAACGAGGAGGAGGTGTCGCATTGTATGTTAGAAAAGCGTATATCTGCAGAGAGATTGAAGCAGAGACTGGGAGTTCTGTGGAAAGTGTTTGGGTAAGAATACAAGGAGAGAACAACGGAAAGGACACCATTGTAGGCATTTACTACAGGCCACCTGGGCAAGCTGAAGATATGGATGAACTCTTTATGTATCAAATGACCAAGTTCTCCAAAAAATATGACGTAGTGGTCATGGGAGATTTCAACTATCCAGACATTTGTTGGGAATCTCTCTCAAGTAAAACTAACAGGTCAAGCAAATTCTTATCCTCTCTTGCTGACAACTTTATCTTCCAAAAGGTAGGGGAGAAAACAAGGGGATCTGCTACTTTGGATCTAATCCTTATAAACAGGGAGGAAATGGTTGAGGAGATAAAAGTGTCTGGGACCCTAGGAGGCAGCGATCATGCTATTATAGAATTTTGGATAACTAGAGGAGGAAGACATGTGAAGACTCAAACTTCAAGGTTAGATTTTAAATAGGCAGATTTTAAGAGACTCAGAAAGAGAATAGGAGGGATCCAATGGCTGGATGTCCTTAAGGACAAAAATGTCCAGGAAGGATGGGAAATTTTTAAAAATGAGATTCTCAAAGCACAATCGTTAACAATCCCGAAAAGTAGGAAGAATGGGAAGCATTTAAGGAAACCAGGATGGATGAACACAGAACTTAAACACATGCTAAAAAGAAAGAAAGAAATGTTTATCAAATGGAAAGAAGGAGTCATATCTAAAGAAGATTATAATGCAGTCTGCAGATCCTGCAGGGCACGTATCAGGTCAGCTAAAGCTGACAATGAATTAAGGCTTGCAAGAGATGTCGAAAGCAATAAAAAAGGATTTTGGGGGTATGTCAAAAGTAAAAGAAAAGTCAAAGATTCTATAGGATTTTTACAGGATGAAAATGGCGAAATGGTAAGAAAGGATGTTGAGAAGGCCGAACTTTTTAATTCCTATTTTGCATCTGTTTTCTCTCAGAAAGAAAATGGAGCATCAACTGATCTTCACTGTCCTATTAAAGGAATTGAAGAATCCAGGTTATCTGTAAACAGAAAGATTGTGAGGGAATATTTAGCTAACATAAATGAGTTCAAGTCTCCAGGTCCAGATGAATTAAACCCCAGAGTACTGAAGGAGATCGTAGAAGAAATTTTAGATCCACTCTCCATAATCTTTGAAAATTCTTGGAGAACAGGAGAAGTCCCAGAAGACTGGAGAAGAGCAAATGTTGTTCCTATCTTCAAAAAGGGGAGGAAAGTGGACCCAGGGAACTATAGGCCGGTGAGTCTGACTGCTATACCAGGAAAGATCTTTGAACAAATTATTAAACAACATGTATGTAAGTACCTGGATAAGAATGAAGTGATTAACCAGAGTCAGCATGGGTTTGTAACTAACAAATCATGTCAGACTAACTTAATTTCCTTCTATGACAGAATCACTGACTGGGTGGATCAGGGAAATTGTTAAGGGGACGGTTGCAAACAACTTTTATTCAATAATGGAAAGCAACCTTACACGGGGTCCGCGATGCAGCCTGGTGGACTGCGGCCAAACACCTTCCGGGTGAGAAGGTAAAACAACCAACTTAAATAACAATCCCTTCCGTGTTACTGCACACCGGAACAGGAATAGGGATTCGCACTATCTCCGTTAACAGCACGAGAGATGTGCGATAAATAATATATCTGTAGCCCTGTTAACTGCACAGGGACTACACAGCAGACGCTAGGATGCGTGTGTGACTCACGTCGGCGAATACGTGCTCCCAGCCGGCGTGCTACCGGACTGAGGAGTATCTCTCCACGTGGCTTACAGGCGGTGCCGGGAATAAGGTGTCTGCAGACTGCTCGGGGTGTATGGCGACCCCTTTGTCGGAGCCAGACTGTCAGATGAAGCTACCTGCCTATTTCATCTAAGCCTGCCTATTTCATCTAAGCCTGCCTATTTCCACTAAACCTGCCTGCCAGAAACTAAAGCACACGTGGAGCCCAAAAGACCAAGCGTCCACACAACACCATCACAGGTCAATGATCAGAGCGCGCCGCCATGTTTGTGAGGGGGCTATTTAAAGATTAAGCCCTGCCCACCGTCACACTATTGGTGACGTCACCCGCAACCAATCAGGCGGCGCCAGGTCACCGGATCAGCTGACTCCCAAACCACCAATCACGGTCCACCATGTCACGGGCATGTTCAGTGCAGAGAATCCTGGACTTAAGCTTTAGCAGCCCTGTTTCCCTCCGCAACCTATCCTTCATGTTGCTAGGAACAAAGACCCAAGAGACAACCTGTACATCTCGTGCACCAGTTGGCGTTGGGACTGGTGATGATGCTGAGCAGCATCAGCCCTGGCTGGACTGGAATGGGAGATTACAGAATCCACTGATGGTTCTGAACCCATTTCAAATCCAGCAAACACCTGACGCCTAACAGAAATGCCGTAGATATAGTATATCTTGACTTCAGCAAAGTATTTGACAAAGTATCTCACACCATCCTTATTGAAAAAATGACCAAGTATTGAAAGGACAAGGCTACTGTTAGGTGGATTCATAACTGGCTTAGTGATTGGACTCAACGGGTGGTTGTAAATGGCTTCACATCCAGCTGGATGAATGTCTGAAGTGGGGTACCACGGGGCTCTGTCCTGGGACCTGTATTGTTCAACATCTTTATCAATGATGGGGCTGTATGGTGGCTTGTTTCTTGTGGGACAAGATGACGTTTTCAGCGGTACTAATTTTATTTATATTTGTTTTTTTTATCGTGTTTCATTCCCCTTTTTTTCCCAGTGGCATGTTAATAGAGCATCGTTAGCCTCGTTTTTTTAAGTTTTTTTTGTGCGGCGTTCACTGAAGGGGTTAACTAGTGTGACACTTTTATAGGTCGGGTTGTTCCAGACTCGGCAATACCAAATATGTGTACTTTTTTTATTTTATTTATTTATTTATTTATTTTTTACATAAAAATGTGTATTTATTAGTGAATATTTTTTTAAAATTATTATTATTTATTTAATTTTTTTACATATTTTTACACATTTTTTGCCATTTATTCTTTACTTTTTACTTAGTCCCTTTATGGGACCTTCACTTGTTTCTCTTTGATCACAGGTATAATGTATTGCAATGTACTAGATTGCAGTGCATTCATTATACCTTTAGTGAAAGCTCCTGAGCCCATGCTGTGAGCATGGTTTCAGCAACTTTCCGTAGCTTGGTGACCCGGGGGTCGTCATGACGACCCCTGGTCACCATGGCAATGATTGGGCCCCACGACATCGCAGCGGCACTGATCTGTCAGGGGATTAACAGCCAGGGGTGGTGCTGACACGGCTACTAGCTGTTTAGTGCCGGAGCTCAGCCACTGGCGGTGCTGAACTCCGGCACTGATCGGGCTGGAGACGCTGATATTTCAGCATCTTCTGCACGATCATGCTGAGATCGGTCAGTCAGATTGACTGACCGATCGCAGCGATCTAGGTGTGCGGACCGACCATATGGCTCCCTGCACCCCATCTTGTGCTGCTCAGCTGTCACAGATAGCTGTCCACACTTATCTGTCACTGCGTGTTTACACGCTGTGACAGTTTAAAGCCATAACGGACACTGCACGGCAAGGAGCATTAACTTACACCTGCTCATGCCGTGCAGTGTCCGTCATTGGGCGTTATGGGGTTAATACCGCTGTCAAGTGTGATGGTGACATGTACCAGACTTTAACATAATGGCCATCAGTTCTAATGAACATGGGGCCACCGTGCAGTATGAATGCACATTGACGAAGGGTTACCTTGACTGCCGGATGACCACTTTAAAAAAATACATATATGGCTCTCAGAATATGGTGACAAAAGCCAAATTGTTTTTGTAAATGTTTTTATTTTATTTTTAATTAGTAAATCATGAATAGAAATATATAGATTTGGGATCCCGTAACCATACTGACCCATAGAGCAAAGGTAACAGATCACCACCTGATTACCACAAAGTAAGCGGCGCTAGTACAAAACCTTGAAAAAGAAAATGTGGAATTACAGTTTTTCTCCTCACCGTTTCCACTTATTTCATAGAATAAGTTGTGTTCTGCAAAAAACAAGCCCTCTTGCGGCTATGTCGAAATATTAGAAAGGTTATGGTTCTTGTTACAAGGAGAGGAAAAACTAAGTTACAATATCCTGGGGAAAAGCTCTGTGTCTGCCTCCTGAAAACCTCCAGCTCAGGGTTTGTTACCCGACCGACGACATGTTTAACAGATTCCTTTGACTAAACCACCCTTCACATGTCCATATAATACCGGTACTGGAAAAATGGTACCAGTGTCATAAGTATTTTGGATCAGTGTGTCATCCGTGTGCCATCAGTGTTCCATCCGTGTGCAATTCATTTTTTTTCCACCATGACTTAAATATCAATTCCAAAGCTTCTCCTATACTTTGCAGTGTTAAACATGTACAGCACACGGTTGTCACAAGGATGTTTCACACGGAGCCAAAAAATGTGTATTGGCCCTTGTAATCCATGCGGACGGGTCTCATGCAAAGATCACCATAGATTATGATAGGTATGTGTGCATACGTGTCTTCAGTGCATGTGAAAGCGAATGCCACACGTGCTGAAAACATGTACATGTGAAGGAAGCTTTACACACTGTGTGAACAAGTATGAAAAGTCACCTCTTAATCATTGAATTAAGGTTTTCTCTTTTGGTTCCATTGCCATGGGTATAAAATCCAGCATCTAAGCATGTAGTCTGCCTGTGCGAACAGTTGTGATAAAATGGCTCGTTCTAAAGAGCTCCCTGAATTCAGCATCTTGCTGTCATATGTTGTCACAAGTCAGTTCATGAAAGTTCAAATAAGACATGGCTGGGTGAGTTTGGTGTGGAAGAACATGACTGACCCTTCAAGAGACCTAACCTCAACTCCATCAGATAGATACCTTTTGGATTAACCAGAGATTACAAGCCAGGTCCCCTTGTCCAACATCAGTGTCTGACCTGATAACTGCTCTTCTGGAAGAATGGACAACAAATTGCACAGAAATATCCCCCAATTTTTTTTTTTAGAGTGGAAGCTTTATTAGCTGCAAAGGGAGATCAACTCCATGTTAATGACCCTGGATTTAAAAAGGAATGTCATAAAATTTCCTCCAGGAGTAATGTGTATGTGTCCCAATAATTTTATCCCTACAGTGTGTAATAGGTTCTGCTTCTTCCATGGTGAGAGGTGGAGACTGCTTCTCTGATGATGTGTAAATCTGGAGGTGAATGAGAATCATAATCAGTTTTGTTATATATTTTAGGAAGGAAGTCCCGAATAAGAGGCTTAAAGCGCCCAATAATTGAAGACAGTGAGGATGAGGAGGTGCAGCCAACGTAAGCACTAAATACGACTATCATTCGTTACATTGTATTGTAAGGCTATGTTCACATGTCTGGTAGTTATACCTGTTTTTGGATTTGTTAGGGGTGATAAAAAATGAAAAGATACAATGCAAAAATAGTTCATTCAAATAAGGACGGGAATGTCTTAAATTGTTTTCTTTTTTACTGCAATCTGTTTTTTAGCAGGATCATGTGCCGATTTGCCATGAGCGTTACCCGTTGGCCATCGCTCATAGCAGATGATCATTTTAACCATGTGTAGCACAAGTGATCGGATGAAAGCACCTTCAAGTCTTCTAAGGAAACTATTAAGGCCAGAAAAAAGTAAAAAAAAAAATGTTGTTTTTTTTTAAAAATATAAACGTTCAAATCACCCCCCTTTTGCCCCATTCAAAATAAATGAATAATAAAACTAAAATATACATATATTGCTGCATTCTGAATCGCCCGATCTATCAAGATATAAAAAGAATTAATCCAAATGGTAAACTGTGTAACGAGAAAAAAAATCAAAACACCAGAATTAAGTTATTTTGGTCGCTGCAACATCGCAATAAAACGTAATGACAAGCAATTAAAACATTATATCTACCTAAAAATATTATCAATAAAACCTTCAGCTCAGCGTGCGAAAAATAAGCCCTCACCCAGCCCCAGATCCTGAAAAAGGGAGACGCTACGGGTCTCGGAATATGGCGCCATTATAATTTTTTTTACAAACTTTAGAATTTATTTCACCACTTTAAAAAAAATAACCTATTCATGTTTGGTATCTGCAAACTCATAATGACCTGGAGAATCATAATTGCAGGTCAGTTTTAGCATTTAGTGAACATGGTAAAAAAAAAAAACAACCAAGAGACAAGTGTAGAATTATACTTTTTTTGCAATTTTGACGCACTTTTGAATTTTTTCCTTTTTCTCCAGTACACGACATTGTAAAACCAATGATGTCGTTCAAAATTACTATTCGTCCCAGAAAAAATAAACCATCACAGGGACATATTAAAAAATAAAAAAGTTATGCCTCTGGGAAAAAGGGGAGCGAAAAACGGAAAATCCCAAGGTCGTGAAAGGGTTAAAGGACAGAAATCCTCAACTATATTGATTGAACAGTACCACCACATACCACCATAGCATTACTGAATCTCTCTATACCATGTGTGGTTAATACCGTAACTAATACTGCCATATAGTTACTAAATTATACTTTTATAACATGATTTTAGAACCACCATACTGTAACTGAAAAACAGCATCATATTGTGACTTTATCACTTGGGGTCTGAGCTGTTTTGATGCCCAGCGATCAAACAGTTATTTAATTCTAAATGCCCTCAGACTCATGAGATAGAAGTTGGCTAAACCCGGTGATTTTGGCTTGAATCGGTTAGCTTCCTAACATCTGTGGGGACAGGCCTGATTCTAGCTTTTTTTTTGGTGCCCAAGGCGAAAATTCAAGTGGCACCCCTCCCAGCAGTTCGTGGTATACCTGCAGTGAATAAACACAATCCCATCATTGTTTTTTAGGTTTTGCTTTTAAGATATTCATTATGTGGTAAAAGTGACGTGTGAACATGATTCTCCAGGTCTTTGTGATTACAGTAATCCCAAACTTTCAGAGATTCTTATTTTTGTTAAAAAAAAAAAACAACATTTAGCTTGTGATGCTTTTTTAAGGACCTGTTAGAACAATAAAAATATATCTATGAAGCTATGTGAGGGCTGTTTTTTGCATAGTAAGTTGAAATATTTATTGCTATCAATTCAGGGTGCATACATTTGGATGGCTTTTTGCTGTAAGAGGTGTGGTGACAAAAAAAAAGTAGTTCTTCTATTTTTTTTTTCTCTTTACTGTATATGTTAGTTCTTTTTATATTTTGATAGATCAGACTTTTAAGGATGTGGACATACTAAATTTTTTTTAATTGTTTCATTTGTTTTTAATGAGGGAAGACCGCACCAGATCCATGATCAGTAAATGAATACATCACCAGAACATTCCATCAGTACATGAATGGCACCAGCATCATCATCAGTACTTAGATACAGCACCAAAACAACCATTAATACACTAATTCATTATTAGAACCATAATCGGTAATTGAATATAGCACTGGGACCATCATTATTAATTGAATACATCGCCAGAACCACCAACTGCACATGAATACAGTGAAGAGCAAAAGAGTATCAATGTTTTGAACTTTTGACTTTCAGGCTCCATATCTCACCATCCACTACTTATTTTATTGTGAGACTACCCTCATTTTATAGACAATCATCTTGTCTATCTCATATATAAACTTGAGTTGCAACTATTTAGCATATGATTAATTATGCAGATTCTTGTCATGCCACTGCACTGTTACTGTTTTGCTCCTAAAAATCTAAATACAATTTTTTATTATTTATTAGTATTTTGTAAATCCACCTTTGGCTTTCAACACTGCCTGAATCCTTCTGGGCATGCTCTCGATCATATTCAAACATGTCTTGACCGACATCTAATTCCGGGTCTCTTTTACATGTTCCCAGTTGGTGCATGCTCTTCGACTCGCTTGGATATGTATATAGTTTTTTATTCCATTCTACCCACAAGTGTTAAATTGGATTAAGGTCTGAGGTCTGTGGGGGCCAATCCAGCACTTCGACTTCATTGTCATTGAACCATTTATTTGCCAATCTCAACGTATGCTTTGGGTCGTTGTCCGGCTGGAACACTATGTTGTCCTTTTCATACCGATGGTACTCGAGTGTACAAAGTAATTCATCTTGTAGGATACTCACATATAGCTCAGCATTGAGACCACCATCGATTCTGGTAAAGTATCCAACGCCTTTAGCTGTGAAACAACCCCATATCATCAGGCTTCCTTCACCGAACTTGTCAGTTCCTTCAATTTCTCCATCCTTTAGCCCCATTTTCCTTTGTTTCTTCCAGACCCATTTGCACCCATCATAGCCTAGTCTATTGACTTTTGTCCCATAGCTCCAAACCACCCGTTTCCTATCTTCTACAGTTCACTTTTCATACCTTTTTGCAAACTTGTGTCGACGCTTCTTATGATGATATTGAAGTCGATGCTTCTTCATCTTTTTTTGAGCCACCATTCAAGACTTGTGTAACATGCGTTACACGGTGCTTGCATAGACATCTGTGATCTCACTATTACGAAACTTACAAGTCACTCCAGCCCGTGATATTGGAAGCAGACTTTGCATCCGTAAGTATGGCAAAAGAGGTGACGGGGAATGCATGATTGGAGCAGTAGACTGGTACTCAAAAGGAGTTGGATATGCTGGAGACCTTGAAATGGTCTGGGAAGAAGCGCTCCCTGAAGGACGATACATTGCATACCGCATAGACTGCTCTTATCTAGGAGCGGCATCTGAGGTATCAGTGAGGAAGTGGTGGGTGCTGCCTTTCATGGTAATTGTAGGGTCTTGTGATGGTGTAGGTGTCTATCTGCCCTTTTTGACACCCACCTGGTTAGGTAAAATGCAATATCCAAGTAGTTGTTGGTGAATTAAGACCCATGAGAACAATGAACATTTCTTCACTCCACATTTGCAAGTACAACTCCCTCTACCTTGATGGTTTTATCATTTAAAATAGTATTTTTCTTTTCACTTTGACTCTTAACACAGACCTTGATTTGTATGTTTCTACAGAAAGAAATTCACAAGAAATGAGGAAACCCCTCCGTCGTCTTTTGTGGCTTTTGAAAGCGACGTTTTGTGAGTAATTTTGACAACATATAATAAGTTCAAGTTAAACTTCACTTAAAAGCTATGTTCACACATGTGTTTTTTTAGCATTTTTTGCTGCAGATTTTTATGCAAATTTTCAGCTGTGTCTTGCAGTACCAGCAAAGTCTATGAGAAACCAGAATTCTCTGTTCACACATCATGCTTTTTTGTTGTTGTGTATTTTGTGCCTTGGTTGGGTTTTTGGAAAATAGAGCATGTCACTTCTTTCAGCATTTTTGTCAGTGTTTTTTCACCCATGGGAAATAATGGGTGGTTGTAAAGGGAAGTGTCCCAGGTTGTACATGTATATACATGCTAGCCATGCTTGCAGATAAGTATACATGTATATATTGGCCCCACATCTCCCCATGTGTTTCAGTCTGTTTGCTGCTGGGGGAGGTTTCAATAGAATGTCCAGCCATGTGCTAAATCAGGTTTTGCGAGTATGGTTGGACATGAACAAAGATCTTAGCCAGTGGGCGGGGAATAATACATCATTTCCTGTGACATGAAGCTGGACACTGGCTGGACTTAAAACCCCAGAATGCACATGTGCTAGGGCCCCTTAGACTCTTGAAGATGGACATAACAACACATGGCTGAGTATCTCTCTTTCCCTGTAACTTCTTTACTTACTAGCCCTACATACCCTGTACTAACCCTCCTAGATATTGATAGATATATATAGGCAAAGTTAGTATAGTTGGGTGGGCCGATATTGCATAAGTGATTAGCAAACGTGGGTGGAAAATATATTAGGTAATTGGGAATTGGGAATCCATTTTGTGTACTGTGTTAGTGTGATACCTAGTAGTATATTAACTGTAGACTTTTGTGTAATAAATACCTTTTATTAGCACACGGTTTTGTCTCAGTTGGTGTATAGTATAAGGCACAGATAACGTTAGTGGAAGTTAATTATTAATAGTCAAGTTTGATGTTAATAGTTAATATCGGACTTCAGTAGAGGTGTAGGAGAGTGCCCCCATTAATTACTGATATTTTGGAGGAAAATCACGTCCTTATACAGTGGTGAAAAAAACGCTGAAAAAATGCACCAAAATTTGCAGCAGCGTTTTTGATGGTGAAATAGAATGGGGTTCTTTTTTAACAGAACTTTATGTACATGCATAAATAGAGACAGGACAGTGAAAAAAATCGCTCAAAAAAACTCACAAAAAATGCATCAAAAAATGCAGCAAAACGTTTTTGACGCAGCTGATTTCCTTCCAGAGATTGTGTTTTGATGCAGTTTTCTGAAGCTGAAAAACACAACATGTGTGAACACAGCCAAAGTAAAACTTAAAGGGGTTTACCTGCAAAGTTCATTTTAATCAATAGATCTTGATAATAATAAATTCCACAATTGGATGTGTTTAAATAAAATGTTCCTGTGCTGAGATAATCTTGTAAATCGGCCCCTGCTGTGTAGTGTGTAATGGCTTTGTCTGACGGTACAGGGACATGGACAGATAATTCCACAGCTCCTGGGAAGGGGGAGACGCAAAAGAGTCTACAGACATTACAGGACTGGATTACAAAAAATTCTTTCTTTGAGGTAAAACATTTTTTAAAAACAGGCAGGGAAATGTTTTATCTCACATTCATTTTCAAGGAAAACAAACGAGTGCAATCCGATAAAAAATTGGATTCTACTTTGACCAATATTAATTTATGAGTTACCGCTCATCTGTGATTTTTTTCACAGCTGAAATCTTACTTAGAATAAAATAGCAAGTCAATGGGTGCGAGAAAAAAAAATCACACGGCTCTCGGACCTTGCGAGTGCCATTCAATTTTTAAATACCCAGAATCAATTAATTTATTTGAAAGAAACACACAGACTCCTTTAATAAATCTAAATTTAACTAATAACATAACACCCATTCCATTGAAGCCGATGTCAATTGAAATAAAATAAGAAAGCATCATCATCCTCACCTGTCCCTGACGTGAATAAAATCATCCATTTGTTGCGCGACAGGTCTAGGTCTGCTACATCAAGATGGCAGGCTGTATTGTCGCAAGATACGACTATACAGTCTGCCATCCTGCAGAGACAATTAGCTTTGCAAGCTTGCACACCTCAGTGTGCTGGCAGAAAGGTCATCGGAGTCCTTATCCAATGAACTCTGTTCACCTCACTGACATTAACGCATGTGCGGTGAGAACTTTCCCACAGCACTGCAGTAAAAAAAGAACACAGTTTGTAACGTGTGTTTTCACAGCGCAAATGCACCCAAAAACACATGCATATAAAAAAAATGATGTGGGTTCCCCCCTACTTTTTATAACCAGCCTTTGTAAAGAACAGAGGTGTGCTCTTGTATTAACAAGATAGGAAGGTCCATAGATATTGGCCCTTTCCCAGCCTAAAAATAAAAGCCTGCAGTTACCCCAGAATTGGCGCATCAATGAGATGCGCCAACTCAGGCTCTTTGCTGGCTTTTCCTGATTGCGATGGTGCAGTGGCAATTGGGGTAGTAGTTTTATCAGGTTGATGTCAGCTTTGTAATGTAATGATTGACAAAAGTCTGGGATGGGCTGAAATGTTTTGTATGTGGACCTCCATTAAAAAGAACTTTTCATCAACCACGTGAGTGACGGGATTCGTCATTGTAAGCCTTGTAATGTCAGCTGGCATCAAAACCAAGGGTTAGTAATGGAGTGGTGTCTATCAGACATCCCCATTACTAACCCAGTAATAAAAAAAAACAAAAACACACACACACACACACAGGAAAATATGCAGACTCATGAATCCCCCTAGCACAGGCACTTTGCGCTATGGGGATTTGCCAATATGAGACCCGGAACCGGAGGCTATGTATGTGTTATACATACCCCTGGCCAGTCAGCGCCGCCTCGCTTCGTTCACTTGTATGGAGCGAGGCCAGGCCCTGTCTAGTGCCGTGGATTGCCAGTAGGAGCTTCGACTAGAAGGCGCAGCCTCGCTCAATACAAGTGTATGGAGAGTGAGGCCTGTTCACTGGCCAAGGGTATATATAACACATGCATACCCTCCATTACCAGGTCTCATACCGGCAAATCCCCGCATCCCACAGTGCCTGTGCTGGGGGTTGGTATTCATAAGTCTGAAGTCACATAGAGTGACTGCAGACTTATCACTTTTGACCAGACAACCCCTTTAAATTTACTTGGTTTCATGTATGTGTATGTGAATGGTTAAAGTGGATCTGTCTCCAGATTTCACAATCCTTCCTCTTCTGCTACTGGTGACATCTCTCACTGCTAAGTGCAAACAGATGCTGGTACGGAAAGTATTCAGACCCCTTTAAATTTGTCACTCTTTTTTTCATTGTAGCCATTTGGTAAATTCTAAAATGTTCATTTTTTTTCTCATTAAAGTACACTCTGCACCCCATCTTGACTGAAAAAAAACAGAAATGTAGACATTTTTGCAAATTTATTAAAAAATAATATCTGAAATATCATATGGTCATAAGTATTCAGACCCTTTGCTCAGACACTCATATTTAAGTCACATGCTGTCCATTTCCTTGTGATCCTCCTTGAGATGGTTCTACTCCTTCATTGGAATCCAGCTGTGTTTAATTAAACTGATAGGACTTGATTTGAAAAGGCACACACCTGTCTGTATAAGACCTCACAGCTCACAGTGCATGTCAGACCAAATGAGAATCATGAGCTCAAAGGAACTGCCCAAGGAGCTCAGAGACAGAATTGTGGCAAGACACAGATCTGGCTAAGGTTGCAAATGAATTTCTGCATTACCCAAGGTTCCTAAAAGCAAAGTGGCCTCCATAATCTTTAAATGGAAGAAGTTTGGGACCACCAGAAGTCTTCCTAGACCTGGCCGTCCAGCCAAACAGAGCAATCATGGGAGAAGAGCCTTGGTGAGAGAGGTAAAGAAGAACCCCAAGATCACTGTGGCTGAGCTCCAGAGATGCAGTAGGGAGATGGGAGAAAGTTCCACAAAGTCAACTATCACTGTAGCCCTCCACCAGTTGGGCCTTTATGGCAGAATGGCCCGATGGAAGCCTCTCCTCAGTGCAAGAAATATGAAAGCCTGCATAGAGTTTGCTGAAAAACACATGAAGGACTCCAGACTATGAGAAATAAGATTCTCTGGACCGATGAGATGAAGATAGAACTTTTTGGTGATAATTCTAAGCGGTATGTGTGGAGAAAACCAGGCACTGCTCATCACCTGCCCAATACAATCCCAACAGTGAAACATGGTGGTGGCAGCATCATGCTATGGGGGTCTTTTTCAGCTGCAGGGACATGACGACTGGTTGCAATTGAAGGAAACATGAATGTGGCCAAGTACAGAGATATCCTGGATGAAAACCTCTACCAGAGTGCTTTGGACCTCAGACTTGGCCGAAGGTTCACCTTCGAACAAGACAATGACCCTAAGCACACAGCTATAATGACAAAGGCGTGGCTTCAGAACAACTCTGTGACCATTCTTGACTGGTCCAGCCAGAGCTCTGGCCTAAACCCAATTGAGCATCTCTGGAGAGACCTGAAAATGGCTGTCTACTAACGTTCACCATCCAACCTGACAGAACTGGAGAAAGGAAGAATGGCAGAGGATCCCCAAATCCAGGTGTGAAAAACTTGTTGCATCATTCCCAAGAAGACTCATGGCTGTACTAGCTCAAAAGAGTGCTTCTACTCAATACCGAGCAAAGGGGCTGAATATTTATGACCATGTGATATTTCAGTTTTTCTTGTTTAATAAATTTGCAAAAATTTCTACATTTCTGGGGTTTTTTCAGTCAAGATGGGGTGCAGAGCGTACTTTAATGAGAAAAAAATGAACTTTTTAGAATTTACCAAATGGCTGCAATGAAACAAAGAGTGAAAAATTTAAAGGGGTCTGAATACTTTCCGTACCTACTGTATATTGTCCTCTATTTGGTTCTTCCTGAACCTTGGTATTTGGTGATTCTTCCTATGGTCAGAATGCACCTAGGTCTTTCTAGGGTCTCAACTGATGTAATATTACTTTTTCTTTCCTTAAAGGGAACCTGTGACATGAAAGAAGCTATTTTTCTGCATATATGGGGTTAATCTGCAGATTAATAGCGTTCTGAACCTGCCCAGCACTTAGACCCCTACTGTCATGAGGAAATGATCTTTATTCCTCCTTTTAGCATTCTGGTTTCAGTCACGGGCGGCGCCGGCGCGGGTTCAGTCACCGTTCTCTGTATAGAGAGCGGTGGCTGTAACCTCGTCCCCGCCAGTGATTGACAGCCGGCCCTACTGCTGAGCTGCTGTAAGTCAGTGCAGGGGGAGTGTTTGCAGCCACTTCTCACTATACGCAGAGCGGTGACTGAACCCGCATCTACGCCACTCCCGAGACTGAAATCCAATGGATGCCGGGAGAAATAAAGTTCAGAGCAGGGTTAATCTGGAGATTATCCCCATATCTGCAGTCTGATTGTGTTTTTTTCAGGTGACAGGTTCCCTTTAAGGAAAGAACCATTTTTTATTGTAGTTAATAATTCTTACATGCATGTAGTAATGTCTTTTTTTTTCTTAAATCTGCAGTGCAAGTGGGCCTAGCGAACAACTCTACGAGCATTCAGAAGGTATAATGAAATCTATGACTTTATATTTTATTGATTCCAAACTTTTTATAGGTTTTATAAAATGTACATATAAATAATAGCTTGACACCGGCAATAAAATCTAAAAGGGAATTTGTCGGCAGGTTTTACTTCTCATCTGAGAGGAGCGTAATGTAGACAAATAGAAGCTGAATCTATCAATGTATCACTTAGATTACTGGGTGCAGCAGTTCTGACCCAATCAGAGCTTTTAGATTTAGAATGAAGCAGAGCTGAGAAAGCTGTCCCCACCCACACCAGGCTCTCCATGTACAAAGTCCATAGACGGTGTGCTGCTTATCCCAGCAGGGGGCGTTGCTGGACTAGTGTTGTCCAGCAATGTTAATCTCTTCTTGATAAATCCTTGACAATTACTAAGCAACACCGCACGCACTTTGACAAGTGACACATCTCTGAATTCTGTGTTTCAGCCGCTATCTCCTGCTGTCCTCAGATTACATAGCAAAAACCTGCTGACAGATTCCCTTTAACCCCTTTACAACCCAAGGTGGTTTGCACGTTAATGACCAGGCCAATTTTTACAATTCTGACCACTATCACTTTATGAGGTAATTACTCTGGAACGCTTCAACGGATCCCCCTGATTCTGAGATTGTTTTTTCGTGACATATTGTACTTCATGATTGTGGTAAAATTTCTTCGATATCACTTGCGTTTATTTGCGAAAAAAATGGAAATTTGGCGAAAATTTTGAACATTTTGCAATAAATAACATTTCCCACATGTCTACTTTACATCAGCACAATTTTGGAACCAACATTTTTTTTTTGTTAGGGAGATATAAGGGTTAAAAGTTGACCAGCGATTTCTCATTTTTACAACAAAATTTACAAAAACATTTTTTTTAGGGACCACATCACATTTGAAGTCACTTTGAGGGGTCTATATGAGATAAAATACCCAAAAGTGACACCATTCTAAAAACTGCACCCCTCAAAGTGCTCAAAACCACATTCAAGAACTTTATTAACCCTTCAGGTGCTTCACACCAATTAATTGAACATGAAAGGAAAAAATGGACATTTAACTTTTTTTCACTAACATTTAATTTTAGACCCCAATTTTTGTATTTTCACAAGGGTACCAGGAGAAATTGCACCCCATAAGTTGTTGTGCAATTTCTCCTAAGTATGCAGATACCCCATGTGTTGGAGAAAACTACTGTTTGGGCGCATGTCAGGGCTCGAAGGGAAGGAGTGACAGTTTTGAACGCAGACTTTGATGGAATGGTCTGCGGGCGTCATGTCACGTTCTCAGAACCCCTGATGTGCCTAAACAGTGGAAATGCCCAACAAGTGCCCCCTTTTTGGTAGTGGTAGTTGATTTTTGAATTTTATAATGTAGTTGTTAGGAGGGCGGTTGCAGACAACTTTATTAAAATGGAACGCAACCGACCCCGGGGTCCGCGATGCAGCCTGGAGGACTGCTGCCGAACACTTTCCGGGTGGAAAGGTACGCAACCAACTTAAATGTTAAACCCTTCCGTGTTACCGCACACATGAACGGGTATAGCGGTTCGCTCTATCTCCGTTAACTGCACGGGAGAAGAGTGACCGGGATAGCACCTACTTAACTGAAGAACCACTCCGTGTTAATTCACACGGAGCGGGCTTCAGCAGTTCACACAATCTCCAAGACCTGCAGGGAGACGTGCGACTGGAGGGAAAGCAGTAGCCCTGTCTTCGATACAGGCGCTACGCTGTAGGGATTTGCGCTAGATGCGTGTGTGACTACGCGACGGGTACACGTGCCTCCAGCCGGCGTGCCACCGGACAGAAGGTTACTACTCCACGTGGCTGACAGGCGATAGCCGTGGACAGGGTGTCTGCAGGCTGCTCGAGTTATTAGGAGACTCCTTTGGCTGAGCCAGGCTGCTAGACGTAGCTACCTGCCTAAGCAAATCTAAGCCTGCCTGAGTGACCTACGCTAATTAGCCGAGCTAACTCTGGCATCGGCAGGTCACGGAGAGAGCAGCTAGAGAGCACGTGGAATACATTCGTCCACACAAACAACACTTGCAAAATGATCTGAGCGCGTCGCCATGTTTGTGGGCGGGCCTTTTAAAGACTAAGCCCTGCCCACCGACGCGCCATTGGTGATGTTACCCGTGGACCAATCAGGCGGTGGCAGGTCACCGGGTCAGGTGAGTGCCAACCCACAAATCATGATCCGCTAGGTCACGGACATGCTCAGTTCGGCAAATCCTGGACTTAGATTCCACAAGCCCTGTCTCCGTCTGCAACCCAGGCTTAACATTGCTAGGCACAACTACCTGGGAGATAAACAGTGCTCGCGGACCAGCTAGGCGTTGTGGCTGACAGCAATTCTGAGCAGCATCATCCCTGGCTGGACTGAAATGGGAGACCATAGAAGGTCCTGGACCCATTTCAAATCCAGCACCAGACCGACACCTAACAGTAGTGTTATACATCAGTTGTGTAGGACAACCTGACGAACACTACACAACTGACGTATGACAACCTGACGAACACTACGTCAGTTGTGTAGTGTTTGTCAGGTTCTCATACGTCAGAAATTAAATTAATAGTCCATCGAAGTATGGTACCTTTTGAAGCAGTCTTTCATACACAGGCCAGGTTTGTCAGGGCAGTTGTCACATTGATAAATGGTGTCCTTGCGTATTCCACTTTTATAACACACTCGGCACCTCTTTTGTGACTTTCCTTTTTTTCCGCTGTGAGGGATCTGCCCTGGGAAATGCTGGCCTGGTACAATTCTCAGTCCTTCAATTCCGGAACTACTAGGGCCTGCTCCGTCACCGCTGCCAAGTATCAGGGCCTTGATAACAGTCTCCTGGAAGTGAAGGTACGACGTAGAAGTCTGGCCTGCACATTGTGACAGAAGGAAAGCGTTGTGCATTGCCATCTGTAAAATGTGCACGGCCAGCTTCTTATACCATACCTTGGCCTTTCTGAAAGCACTGTACGGCTGGAGGACTTGATCTGAAAGATCAACTCCCCCCATGTACTTGTTGTACCCCACTACACAGTCTGGTTTGGCGACCTGTGTAGTGGAACCTCTTACAGAGCTGAGGGTGCTGCCATCACCATGTATGGTGGTCAACAAAAGGACATCCCTCTTGTCCTTGTACTTGACAATCAGCAGGTGGTCGCTACATTGGGCTCTGCTCTCACCCCTTCTGAGCAGCTGCCCAATTAGTGTCTTTGGGAGGCCTTTCTAATTTTTGCGGACAGTACCGCAGGCTGCAGTACGTCGCGCAGAGAGGGACTTGAAGAGCGGGATACTTGTATAAAAGTTATCCACAAAGAGGTGATAACCTTTATCCAGCAGTGGGTGCACCAAGTCCCTCACAATTTTCCCACTCACTCCCAGAATGGGGAGGCATTCAGGGGGTTCAATCCGGGAGTCCTTCCCTTCATAAACTCTAAACTTGTGAGTGTACCCTGAGGTACTCTGAAAAAGTTTATACAGCTTGATCCCGTACCTGGACCTCTTACTGGGCAGGTACTGCCGGAATCCAAGCCGCCTTTTAAAAGAGATTAAGGACTCATCCACGCAGATGTCCCTTTGGGGCATGTCCACTTCAGCAAACTTGTTGTTGAAGTGTTTGATGACCGGCCGAACTTTGAAAAGACGATCAAAGTTCGGGTCATCGCGTGCAGGACACCTTGCATTATCTTGGTAATGCAAGAACTTGTGGATGGCTTGAAAGCGTCTCCAGATCATGGCCATTCGGAACACTGGAGTGTTATACAAAACGTCAACACTCCAGTATTGCCGAAGCTCGGGTTTGTTCTGGATCCCCATAAGAAGGACCAGGCCCCAAAACTTCATCATTTCTACTGTGTCTACAGCAGACCAGTTAGAAAATGATGAAGAGGGGTTTTGTTCCAAAAATTGATGCGCGTATAAATTAGTTTGGCCCACCATGAGGTTTACAAAATCCTCAGAGAAAAAGACTTTGAAAAAGTCTATTTCTGTGAGGCCGGTGGTGTCAAACTTGATTCCTGATTCCGCCACAAAATCAGTAATCAGTGGTTCATCATTTTCGGGGGGCGAGGTCCATGTGGGATCAGTAGTGGGGAGCGCTGGATCATTGTCTCTCCTACGACGACGGCGGGGCAGTCCAGCAGAACCGGAGGGAGAGGAGGAAGAAGAGGAAGACGAGTCGGAAAAATAAATAAATGTGGGATCCTCGCCCTCGCTCACAGTGTCGGTGGCAAGAATAGCGTATGCTTCCCCCGCTGAATAGCGAGTTTGGGATGAGCGGGACATTGTTTTTTATGTATGTGGTGCGTGTGTGTCAATACTTTATTTAGAGTGTGTGTGTGTCAATACTTTATTTAGAGTGTGTGGAAAAAGGAAATTCTGTATGTGGTGCAAACAGCAACGATGTCACCGATCAATACTCGGCGGCTGCTGGATGTGCGCACGGATGTGTGGGGAGTGGGAAGAGGGAAATTGGGGTGGATGAGGGGAGATCAGAGATGACTTACCAAAGTCCTCTCTGTTCTTCTTTCAGGATCAGGAGCCTGGACCGGGAGCCCGGCGCTGGTGACCTGGAGCCCGGCGCTGGTGACCAGGAGCCCGGCGCAGGAGACTGGGAGCCCGGAGCAGGAAACCGGGAGCCCGGAGCAGGAGACCGGCGCTGGTGACTGGGAGCCCAGAGCAGGAGACCGGGAGCCCGGAGCAGGAGACCGGGTGCCCGGAGCAGGAGACCGGGTGCCCGGAGCTGGAGACCGGTACTGGAGCTGGAGACCGGTACTGGAGCTGGAGAACAGAACCAAGAGAATTAACAGGGACACTGGGGTGAGGCGGATTGGGGTGGGAAGGGGGGGCAAAAAGATGGGGGAGTGGGGAGAGGGGGATTGGGGTGGACGAGGGGAGATCAGAGATGGACTTACCAAAGGGTCAGCAGGACTGGAACAGAAGACCCGGAGCAGGAGACCGGGAGCCCGGAGCAGAAGACCGGGAGCCCGATGCTGGAGACCGGGAGCGCGGAGCAGGAGACCGGGAGCCCAGAGCAGGAGTCCGGTACTGGAGCTGGAGACCAGAACCGAGAGAATTGACAGGGACACTGAAGTGAGGGAGATTGGGGTGGGAAGGGGGGTAAAAAGATGGGGGAGAGGGGGGTTGGGGTGGATGAGGGGAGATCAGAGATGGACTTACCAAGGGGTCAACAGGATCAGCAGCAGGACCGGAACAGGAGACGGAGACCGGAGCAGGAGACCGGCGCTGGTGACCGGGAGCCCGGAACGAGAGCCCGGCGTTGGTGACCGGGAGCGGAGCTGGAGACTCGGACCGGAGCTGGAGACCGCTGCAGGACGCAGAAAAAAAAATGGTGGTAAGGGGGGGTAAAAAGAGGGGGGAGGGGGGATTGGGGTAGATGAGGGGAGAACAGACTTACCAAAGTCTTCTCTGCAGGATCAGCAGCAGGATCAGCAGCAGGCTCTGGAGCAGGATACCCAGGATGCTGGAGCAGAAGATCCAGGAGCAGCAGCAGCAGCGACTGGAACAGGTGAGAAGATGGTCTTGTGGTGTCACAGAATATTCTGTGGCACTACAAGGCCCAGCACACACACATCAGATGTGAACGCTCTGTAGAAATCCTCACCAAGTGTGAGGGTCTGCAGGGCGGTCACAGGGTGATGATGGGGTGGTGACAGGTGGAGGTAGTCAGGTAATCTGATTGGAGCAATCAATGTCATCAATGATTGCTCCAATCAGAGTTCCTGAATACAGGTGACCGGGCGGTCACAGGGAGGTGTCACCTCTCTGTGACCCCCTTTGGTGCATGCTGTGCCCCAGCCATCTGATTGGTGACATTGATTGCACCAATCAGACATGGCTGTAGCAGAGCACGCACCACAGGGGGTCACAGAGAGGTGACACCTCCCTATGACAGCCCGGTCACCTGTATTCATGAACTCTGATTGGAGCGATCGATGTCATCATCGATCGCTCCAATCACAGCAGTCTGGGTACTTTGATTACATTACAGGGGGTCATGGGGCAGTGACAGGCAGGTCACAAGCCGGTCACCGCCCCATGACCGCCCTGTTGTCGCGCTACGATCGGTGCGATCGATGTGATCGGCGATCGCACCGATCATAGCAGTCTGGGGCCAGGGCTGGGGTGTCCTAGCAATAGCCTAGGATCGGTGCTCTTTGATCTGCAGCCTAGGATCGGTGCTCCTCTGTTTCCGGCAATCACATTGCCGGAAACAGTGAGAAATGATGTAAAGGGGTGTAAAGGGGTTAACAGAGCATGGATCGGGGGTCGGCAATTAGTTTTCTCAAGGGCTCACATGAAATACTGTGACTGTAGTGCAGGGCTAAACCAACACACTGAATTTAAGAATATTAGTGGAAATATTAAGCAAAATTATATTAATTTATACTGCTTACTATTGATGAGAATTAAGTATGTTGATCCACTGGCACTATTAGGCAATGTGCCCACAATGCAGAAACCCTCCGGATTTTTCCTGAGCGTTTCTGCATCTCCCTGGCAGAAAAAACTCATGCGGATTTTACATGCGTATTTTCAGCCTGGGACAAGCGTTTGTCACCCGTTTAGCACATGCGATTTCCCATGCGGGTTGTCAAGCGTTTTCTAAAAGATTTTGGCTTGGAAAAGTGCTTGACAACTTGGTCACACTATATAAATCCATGCAACCGTGTGACCAAGTTAGTTAAAAAAAAGAATAAAAATGGTAAAAACTATAAAAAAACCCATTATACTCACCTTCCGATGGCCCACGGTCTCCTTCTCCAGTCTCACTGGTGGCCCGTGATGGTGTAAAAGGACCTTCCATGATGTAATTTAGTCAGGTGACAGGTCACATGACCGCTGACGTTGACGAGCCACCGGGGAGCCAAGACACACCGGAGAGAAGACCGCAGGCCATCAGAAGGTGAGTATAATGTTTTTTTTTATTTTAATTTTTTTCTTACAGGTACTATGGTACCCGGGTCTGGATGAGAGTCTCCTCTTCTCCATCCGCACATTGAATTGCTTAATTTCCGCATGTGTACATGTAGTCATGCAGATATTATGCGATTCAATGCAAGTCAATGGCGGCAAAAACGCTGCGCTTACGCAAAATAGTTGGTAGTGCTGCTCTTTTTTCCGTAATAATAATCCGCAGCGGATATTTCCGCAGCATGTGCACAGCACATGTGGATTATCATTGGGGAACATTGCAGACCTCCTACCAAGCGTTTTTTAAGCGTAATTGCCGCTGCGGAAACACTTAAAAAACGCATAGTGGGCACACAGCCCACTAGAGCTTATTTTATTGTGTTCTTACTAGGAGCAGCCAATCAAAACCATATGATTTATGAATTATTATAACGTCTCATGCAGGGGCGGGCACTGAGACCAAAGGGTCCCTGTGCAAGAATTGTGTATGGCCCCCCCTTCTTAAAGGGGACTTTCATTTTAATTATTTTTGTGCTCATCGGCTTGCGCTAGGGAAAAAAAATAATAAAATCAGAGTTACTCATTTTCACCTAGTCTAAAAATAATAAAATCAGAGTTACTCATTCTCACCTAGTCTAAAAATAATAAAATCAGAGTTACTCATTCTCACCTAGTCTAAAAATAATAAAATCAGAGTTACTCATTTTCACCTAGTCTAAAAATAATAAAATCAGAGTTACTCATTTTCACCTAGTCTAAAAATAATAAAATCAGAGTTACTCATTTTCACCTAGTCTAAAAATAATAAAATCAGAGTTACTCATTTTCACCTAGTCTAAAAATAATAAAATCAGAGTTACTCATTTTCACCTAGTCTTAAAAATAATAAAATCAGAGTTACTCATTTTCACCTAGTCTAAAAATAATAAAATCAGTTACTCATTTTCACCTAGTCTAAAAATAATAAAATCAGAGTTACTCATTTTCACCTAGTCTAAAAATAATAAAATCAGAGTTACTCATTTTCACCTAGTCTAAAAATAATAAAATCAGAGTTACTCATTTTCACCTAGTCTAAAAATAATAAAATCAGAGTTACTCATTTTCACCTAGTCTTAAAAATAATAAAATCAGAGTTACTCATTTTCACCTAGCCTAAAAATAATAAAATCAGAGTTACTCATTTTCACCTAGTCTAAAAATAATAAAATCAGCGTTACTCATTTTCACCTAGTCTAAAAATAATAAAATCAGAGTTACTCATTTTCACCTAGTCTAAAAATAATAAAATCAGTTACTCATTTTCACCTAGTCTAAAAATAATAAAATCAGAGTTACTCATTTTCACCTAGTCTAAAAATAATAAAATCAGAGTTACTCATTTTCACCTAGTCTAAAAATAATAAAATCAGAGTTACTCATTCTCACCTAGTCTAAAAATAATAAAATCAGAGTTACTCATTTTCACCTTGTCTAAAAATAATAAAATCAGTTACTCATTTTCACCTAGTCTAAAAATAATAAATCAGAGTTACTCATTCTCACCTAGTCTAAAAATAATAAAATCAGAGTTACTCATTTTCACCTAGTCTAAAAATAATAAAATCAGTTACTCATTTTCACCTAGTCTAAAAATAATAAAATCAGAGTTACTCATTTTCACCTAGTCTAAAAATAATAAAATCAGAGTTACTCATTTTCACCTAGTCTAACAATAATAAAATCAGAGTTACTCATTTTCACCTAGTCTAAAAATAATAAAATCAGAGTTACTCATTTTCACCTAGTCTAAAAATAATAAAATCAGAGTTACTCATTTTCACCTAGTCTAAAAATAATAAAATCAGAGTTACTCATTTTCACCTAGTCTATTGATGTCTTTATGCTCCTGGCCTGTCCGTGTTTACAGGCTGCAGTGGTAATATCTCATGTGACCACTGTAGCCAATCATAGGGTCAGCAGCTTGTTCCATCTACCTTGGCATTACTGCTGAGCTCAGTCATTAAAAGGGTTTTCCTACAAACAAAAGTTAATTTTATAAATTGGCTGTGTCTGACCGTGTGCGGAACATGGTCTGATCATACCACAGCTCCTGGGCAGGGAAGGCTGCAAAAGACAATGCAGACATTCCAGCACGGGATCTCATAGGATTGATTCATTTTGTGAGGTAAAATATTTCACTGCCTGTGTTTAAACAATATTTTACCTCTCAAAATGAATCCTTTGTGATCCCCTGATGTAATGTCTGTATTGTCTTTGGCATCCTCCTCCGCTCAGGAGCTGTGGTATTTTCCATACACGGTCAGACACAGACCATTTTTAAAATGAACTTTTGTTTCTGGGAAAACCCCTTTAAGCTCCAGCAGTCACGTGTTTTAGTCAGGACATCACGGCTGCAGCCTGAAAACAAAGACCAGGGCAGTAGCGGAAGAGGAATTGCTGACCCTGAGAGTATCCCTGATTTTATTGTTTTTCTCTAGGGCAAACCTAAGGACAGTAAAAGAATTAAAACAGAAATTCACTTTAAGTAACATTATTTGAAGCAATAAAAACATGTTAGGCACACATCAAAAAATCACTTGTCATACAAGTAACATGAGTGCATCACACACCAGACACATCACACAAGCACAGCGCAGACTTGAGAGATGTCACACAAGCACAGCGCAGACTTGAGAGATGTCACACAAGCACAGCACAGACTTGAGAGATGTCACACAAGCACAGCGCCGACTTGAGAGATGTCACACAAGCACAGCGCAGACTTGAGAGATGTCACACAAGCACAGCGCAGACTTGAGAGATGTCACACAAGCACAGCGCAGACTTGAGAGATGTCACACAAGCACAGCCCAGACTTGAGAGATGTCACACAAGCACAGCACAGACTTGAGAGATGTCACACAAGCACAGCGCGGACTTGAGAGATGTCACACAAGCACAGCGCAGACTTGAGAGATGTCACACAAGCACAGCGCAGACTTGAGAGAAGTCACACAAGCATAGCGTAGACTTGAGAGATGTCACACAAGCACAGCGCAGACTTGAGAGATGTCACACAAGCACAGCGCAGACTTGAGAGATGTCACACAAGCACAGCGTAGACTTGAGAGATGTCACACAAGCACAGCGCAGACTTGAGAGATGTCACACAAGCACAGCGCAGACTTGAGAGATATCACACAAGCACAGCGCAGACTTGAGAGATGTCGCACAAGCACAGCGCAGACTTGAGAGATGTCACACAAGCACAGCTCTGACTTGAGAGATGTCACACAAGCACAGCATAGACTTGAGAGATGTCACACAAGCACAGCGTAGACTTGAGAGATGTCACACAAGCACAGTGCACAAATTACACAAGTAGATGTGCACATATCAGAAAGATCACAAGAATAAGCTGCACACATCTTACAAGTACTCCAACACGCATCACAGAAGTGCAGGACATACCGAGGAATTCTGAAGAGACAAGTTAGAAGGGCTCTACATTCAGGTTCTAAAATGGTCGTTCTGGAGGAATAGAAAGAGATAGATGTTACTTTATGTCACCAACTTATTCGTTCCATGTGTAGAAGACTTGGTGCTGTCCTTAACAATCATAGAGGTCATACAAAATACTACATGTAGTAGTTTTGGTGTAGGGTGCATCACTGAATTTGGGTAAAACTGAAGATTTTGTAATGAAAGTTATGATATTAACATTACTTTCATGCTATGGGTGAAAAAAATGTTCTGTGAAACTCCGTCTTGTTAGTATTTTGGAAACCGTTCTTGTGTTCAGTGAGGTATTAACTAAAATCCTACTTCTTATAGTCACTTTATGCAGGGCACTGAAAAAAAAATGATATTCATACATACCACACACCTACATGTTACATACATTGTTTTATCACCCTGACTAATCAGTATTTCCTTTTATTACTGGCATGATATGCCAGCACTTTTGAGCATAGGTATGTACTGCACATTACCATTTCATGTTTCTTAGCCCTGTCTCGTGGTAATCAGTATTAACCTTTCTGACAGCCCCATTTTTCATATCTGAAACGTCACTTTATTTGGTAATAACTTTGAAATGCTTCTGCTAGTCATTCTGATATTCTGATCTTCTTTTTGGAACAAATTGTACCTGTTGCAGCTGGAAAATTTTAAATTAATACGTTTTGTTGTTATTCATGAAAATATCCCAGATTTTCTAAAAATTTAGAAAAATGTGAAATTTTAAACTTAAAGCGGTTGTGCCACCATAAAGAATACAATTGACCAACCAGAAAAGGTGGAAATAAATCGTTTTGTAATTTATAGTGATTCAAAATTATGCTTCATTCAAAAGATACCAAGCTTTTATTTTTCAAATGCTGTTCTCTGGCGCCCCCTTGCATTATTCCATTTCGTCCTGGTAGTGGGTGATCAGCTGGTCGAGTTTGCGCAGTTCCTGGCGTAAGAGCTCCCTACTCGCAGCATGCAAAATGTATTCTCTGTCACAACTCTCCCTGCTGTAAGCACAGCCTGTGTGTGATTCACCCCCTCCCCCTGTGCTCATAGCTCACAGCTGATCTCCGTGTGAGATACCCCCTCCCAATGTGCTCACAGCTCACCTCTGGGTCAGAAAACCCCCTCCTCCTCTGCTCATAGCTCTCAGTTGATCTCCAGGTGAGATACCCCCTCCCCCTGAGCTCATAGCTAATCTCCAGGTGAGAAAACCCTTCCCAATTCGCTCACAGTTGATCTCAGGGTGAGACACCCCCTCCCAATGCGCTCACAGCTCATCTCCGGGTGAGTTACCCCCTCCCACTGCCCTCTCAGCTCATCTCCAGGTGAGATACCCCCTCCCCCTGCCCTCTCAGCTCATCTCCAGGTGAGATACCCCCTCCTCCTGCACTCACAGCTGATCCCCGGGTGAGACACCTTCCCCCTGGGCTCACAGCTGATCTCCAGGTAAGAAACCCCCTCCCCTTGTGCTAACAGCTCATATTCGGGTGAGATACCCCCTCCTCCTGCACTCACAGCTGATCTCCAGGTGAGATACCCCCTCCCCCTGCCCTCTCAGCTCATCTCCGGGTGAGATACCCCCTCCCCCTGAGCTCACTGCTGATCTCCGGGTGAGACACAGCCTCCCTCTGCACTCACAGCTCATCTCCGAGTGAGATACCCCCTCCCCCTGCGCTCACTGCTGATCTCTAGGTGAGATACTCCCCTGCCCTCACAGCTCATCTCCGAGTGAGATACTCCCCTGCCCTCACAGCTCATCTCCGAGTGAGATACTCCCCGGCCCTCACAGCTCATCTCCGAGTGAGATATTCCCCTGCCCTCACAGCTCATCTCCAAGTGAGATACTCCCCTGCCCTCACAGCTCATCTCCGAGTGAGATACTCCCCTGCCCTCACAGCTCATCTCCGAGTGAGATACTCCCATGCCCTCACAGCTCATCTCCGAGTGAGATACTCCCCTGCCCTCACAGCTCATCTCCGAGTGAGCTACTTCCCTGCCCTCACAGCTCTTCTCCGGGTGAGATACTCCCCAGCCCTCACAGCTCATCTCCGAGATACTTCCCTGCCCTCACAGCTCATCTCCGAGTGAGATACTCCTCTGCCCTCACAGCTCATCTCCGAGATACTTCCCTGCCCTCACAGCTCATCTCCGAGTGAGATACTCCCCAGCCCTCACAGCTCATCTCCGAGATACTTCCCTGCCCTCACAGCTCATCTCCGAGTGAGATACTCCTCTGCCCTCACAGCTCATCTCCGAGTGAGATACTCCCCAGCCCTCACAGCTCATCTCCGAGATACTTCCCTGCCCTCACAGCTCATCTCCGAGTGAGATACTCCCCTGCCCTCACAGCTCATCTCCGAGTGAGATACTCCCCTGCCCTCACAGCTCATCTCCGAGTGAGATACTCCCCTGCCCTCACAGCTCATCTCCGAGTGAGATACTCCCCAGCCCTCACAGCTCATCTCCGAGTGAGATACTTCCTTGCCCTCACAGCTCTTCTCCGAGTGAGATACTCCCCTGCCCTCACAGCTCATCTCCGAGTGAGATACTCCCCTGCCCTCACAGGTCTTCTCCGAGTGAGATACTCCCCAGCCCTCACAGCTCATCTCCGAGTGAGATACTCGCCTGCCCTCACAGCTCATCTCCGAGTGAGATACTCCCCTGCCCTCACAGGTCTTCTCCGAGTGAGATACTCCCCAGCCCTCACAGCTCATTTCCGAGTGAGATACTCGCCAGCCCTCACAGCTCATCTCCCAGTGAGATACTCCCCTGTACTCACAGATCATCTCCGGGTGAGATACCCCCCTCTCCCTGCGCTCACTGCTGATCTCCGGGTGAGACACAGCCTCCCCCTGCACTCACAGCTCATCTCCGAGTGAGATACCCCCTCCCCCTGCGCTCACTGCTGATCTCTAGATGAGATACCCCCTCCCCCTGCACTCACAGCTCATCTCCGAGTGAGATACCCCCTCCCCCTGCACTCACAGCTCATCTCCGAGTGAGATATCCCCCTCTCCCTGCTCTCACTGCTGATCTCCGGGTGAGACACAGCCTCCCTCTGCACTCACAGCTCATCTCCATGTGAGATACCCCCTCTCCCTGCGCTCACTGCTGATCTCTAGGTGAGATACCCCCTCCCCCTGCACTCACAGCTCATCTCCAAGTGAGATACCCCCTCCCCCTGCACTCACAGCTCATCTCCAAGTGAGATACCCCCTCCCCCTGCACTCACAGCTCATCTCCAAGTGAGATACCCCCTCCCCCTGCGCTCACTGCTGATCTCCGAGTGAGATACCCCCTCCCCCTGCGCTCACTGCTGATCTCTAGGTGAGATACTCCCCCTGCACTCACTGCTGATCTCTAGGTGAGATACCCCCTCCCCCTGCGCTCACTGCTGATCTCTAGGTGAGATACCCCCTCCCCCTGCGCTCACTGCTGATCTCCGAGTGAGATACCCCTTCCCCCTGTGCTCACAGCTCAGCTCTGGGTGAGATCATCTGCTTCACAGACTAAGTATGGGAAGTGTTTCCCTGCTATCGGGCTCTCAAATCTGTGAAGCAGATGATCTCACCCGGAGATGAGCTGTGAGCACAGGGGGAGAGGGTGTCTAACCTGGAGATGAGCTATGAGCTGTGAGCACAATGGGAGGGAGTATCTCACCTGGAGATCATCTGTGAACACAGGGGGGAGGTATCTCACCTGTTGATCAGCTGTGAGTGCAGGGGGAGGAGGTATCTCACCTGTTGATCAGCTATGAAGCAGGGGGAGGAGGTGTCCCACCTGGAGATCAGCTATGAGCACAGGGGGAGGGGGTGAATGACAGACACTCTGTGTTTACAGCAGGGAGCCTTGTGACAAAGAATACGTTGTGCATAACAATAGAGAACAAATGGAAGTCAGCTCACCCTCCAGGATTTCAGTGTGTTGAAGCCAGGAACAACGTGTGGTCACACTTGGAATCAATGCAAAAAAGAAGTGAAAAATTCCATTAAGTCAAATTCCATTCAGCTAATATGTTACTTTAGACCCAAATTTTAGCCTGCACAATTTATTATGTAATTTCTCCTAAAGGCAGCATTGCCCCATACATAGCAGACACTAATATTTTCTAGCTATATACAGTACATGGCATTAAGGGTAAACAAAGCGGTTGTGCCACAGTAAAGAATACAGTTAACCAACCAGAAAAGGTGGAAATAAATAGTTTTGTAATTTACAGTGATTCAAAATTATGCTTCATTCAAAAGTTACCAAGCTTTTACTTTTATGAATGCTGCTCTCTGGCGCCCCCTGGCGTTATTCCCCTACGTCCTGGTAGTGGGTGATCAGCTGGTCGGGTTTGGACAGTTCCTGTCATAAGAGCTTCCAACCGGCAGTCTGCACAATGTATTGCAAGAAAAGAAATGAAAAATTCCATCTCCAAAAAAGTTGTATTAAAAAATTCCAAGTTGTTATTACATCATTTTAACATCTGATTAGGTCACAAGGTACATGGGGATTCACATAGCAACGCGTTTCCAAAGCCAACCAGCTTTCTTTGTCAAGCTACTATGACATGATTCTGTGATCTTTTAAATATTTCCGAAACCTATTACAAGTAATACACCAATTACATGACCAATGAGATCACACCCATATTAAAAAAAAAACCTCTTAACAACACACCCCAATAAGAACAAGTAGAGACAAATACATAGAAAGTTACATATCAAATACACTGCTCATAAAATAAAGGGAACACTTAAAAAACTGAATATAACTCCAAGTAAATCAAACTTCTGTGAAATCAAACTGTCCACTTAGGAAGCAACACTGATTAACAATCAATTTCACATGCTGTTGTGCAAATGGAATAGACAATAGATGGAAATGATTGGCAATTTTCAAGACACCCTCAATAAAGGAGTGGTTCTGCAGGTGGGGAGCACAGACCATATCTCAGTACCAATGCTTTCTGGTTGATGTTTTGGTCACTTTTGAATGTTGGTTGTACTTTCATACTTGTGGTAGCATGAGACGGACTCGACAACCCACAGAAGTTGCTCAGGTAGTGCAGCTCATTCTGGATGGCACATCAATGCAAGCTGTGGCAAGAAGGTTTGCTGTGTCTGTCACCGTAGTGTCCAGAGGCTGGAGGCACTACCAGGAGGCAGGCCAGTACAAAAGGAGACATGGAGAGGGCCGTAGGAGGGCGACAACCCAGCAGCAGGACCTCTACCTCCGCCTTTGTGCAAGGAGGAACAGGAGGAGCACTGCCAGAGCCGTGCAAAATGACCTCCAGCAGGTCACAAATGTGCATGTGTCTGCACAATCAGTTGGAAACCGACTCCATGAGGGTGGTATGAGGGTCTGACGTCCACAGATGGGGGTTGTGCTCACAGTCCAACACCGTGCAGGACGCTTGGCATTTGCCACATAACACCAGGATTGGCAAAGTCGCCACTGGCACCCTGGGCCTACTTCTGAGGCATCTGTCTGTATAATGAAAGTTTCCTTGAAGTTGGGGCTGATGAGGACCGGCTGTCCACACAGGGCCAACTTCATGGACTGAAAGGCTTCTTCTGCCTGAAGGTTCCACTGAACCATTACTGATTTTTTTCCTTTCAAGAGATCGGTCAGGGCCGCCGTTCTCCCAGCAAAATTAGGTATAAACCGGCGGTAATACCCAAGGATGTTAAGGAACGCCCTCACCTGCTGTGTATTTGACGGTTTAGGCCAATTTTGTATGGCCTCAACTTTATTGATTTGGGGCTTGATAACTCCTCGGCCAATCGCATACCCCAAATATCGGGCTTCCTCTAGCCCTATCGCACATTTTTTTGGGTTTGCCGTTAACTCAGCGACTCTGAGAGAATCCAGCACTGCTTGTACCTGGGATAGATGCGTATGCCAGTCGGTGCTAAAGATGATAATATCATCTAGATATGCGGAGGCGTACTCCTGATGAGACTTGAGCACTATGTCCATCAACCTCTGGAATGTAGCCAGGGCCCCATGTAACCCAAAAGATAAGATCGCATAGTGATATAGACCCTCCGGAGTTATGAAGGCGGTCTTTTCCTCCGCCGATTTCGTGAGAGGTACCTGCCAGTAACCCTTGGTGAGATCGAGCGTGGTAAACTACTGGGCCTACCCCAGTCTCTCAATCAGCTCATCCACCCTGGGCATTGGATAAAGGTCAAACTTCGACACTTCATTTAGTTTTCGGAAATCGTTACGGAAGCGTAACGATCCGTCTGGTTTCGTAATCAGTACAATGGGGCTAGCCCACTCTGTCATTTCTCGATGACGCCTAACTGGAGCATCTGTTTTACCTCAGCCGTGATGGCTTGCCTCCGGGCTTCGGGTACCCGATACGGTCTCTTTCGCACCCTTACCCCAGGTTCGGTGACAATGTCATATTGGGGAACTGTAGTCTTACCCGGTAGCTCTGAGAACATGTCGGTATTCTGCTGCACCAGTGAGCGAGCCGCCCGTCGCTGCTGTTTAGTGAGAGCATCACTTATCCTGACCTCTCCCTCGGACGCATCCCTGGCTGAAGGTAGAGAACTCTCTGGTGATATGCCCGGAGTGATGTCTGTAACTAACCACTCTCGATCTTTCTAAGGTTTTCGCAGGTTTACATGATAAAGCTGCTCCTGTTTACTCCTTCCGGGCTGATACACCTGGTAATTTACCTCCCCCACCTTTTCTCGAACCTCATATGGCCCTTGCCACTTGGCCATGAGCTTACTCTCGGCTGTGGGTACAAGTACTAACACCCGATCGCCCTTGTTAAAAGACCTGACTCTGGCTCTTTTATTATATGTGCGCCTCTGGGCTGCCTGGGCATCTAACAAATGTTCTTTCACGATGGGCATGACCGCCGCGATCCGGTCCTGCATGCTAGCCACGTGTTCAGTTATACTCCTATGTGCAGTTGGCTCTTGTTCCCACGTTTCTTTGGCTACGTCCAACAGACCTCTAGGGTGTCTACCGTACAATAACTCAAAGGGAGAGAACCCTGTGGAAGCCTGGGGTACCTCACGGATGGCGAACATCAAATAGGGTAGCAACATGTCCCAATCCCTTCCGTCCTTAGAAACCACCTTTTTTAACATGAACTTAAGGGTTTTATTGAACCGTTCTACTAGCCCGTCGGTTTGAGGTTGGTACACCGAGGTGCGCAATTGTTTAATTTTTAGCAGTTTGCACACTTCCCTTGTCATTTTGGACATAAAAGGGGTCCCCTGATCCATCAGGATCTCCTTAGGTAGTCCAAGGCGACAGAACATAGCAAACAGCTCCCGTGCAATTTGTTATGCCGAGGTGTGGCGTAGCGGTATAGCCTCCGGGCACCGGGTGGCACAGTCGACGACCACAAGTATATGTTGTTGGCCACGAGCGGATTTTACAATGGACCCTACCAAGTCCATTGCAATCCTTTCAAAAGGTAGCTCTATTACTGGCAGGGGTGCCAATGAGCTACGGAAACTTGCGGTGGGTGTGGTCAACTGACATTCAGGGCAGGATTCACAGTACTTTTGGACCTCCGCGTAAATCCCCAGCCAAAAGAACCGCTGCAAAATACGCTCTTACGTCTTTTTAACCCCCAAGTGTCCACCCAGCAGGTGTGTGTGTGCCAACTGCAGACGGTACAACTGAGATACCACTAACTATTCCACGACCTGGTCCCTGATTTTGTCTACCCTATAGAGCAACTCACTCTTGACTACCATGCGTGTAAATACAGTATCTGCACGGGGCTGTTGAGCTACACCATTTACCTCTAACACCCTTTCCCGAGTCAGAGTGGCATCCTGTAGCTGAACTGTCCCAAACGTGCCCCGGGACACTTCCAGCTCGGGGATCGATGGGGTCTCCTCGACCTCTCCTGCCAGCACCTCTAGGGGAAACCTATCGGGGTCACACTCTGTCCCTAGGTTGGACACCACTACGGCAGGTACCCCGGAATCAGGTTCGTCGGGTACAGCGCCTATAATACATTTTATCATGGGAGAGTGGATTTTGTTTTTCCACAGAGTCCAGAACAGGGGCAAGTCTCTTTCCAACACAGTCCCATAGGGAAGAGTTTTTACCACCCCCACCACATGTTTTTTGTCTCCACATGGCTTGGATAAAACTACCTGCGGTTGGGTACTCTCGGAGGTCCCCATGAATGCACACAACCCCCGACAGTCCGTCCACTGAGGTTGTCTCCTGCCACCATCGACCCATGTACCAAAGTCACTAGGCTCACCGAATCTAGGAGGGCCTCTGTGGGGTACCCATTAACCAGTACCTGACACAGTTGGGGTTTACTGTCAGGGGGGTCGGCGCTCGCAGTGCAGACAGTCTGGGCGTACATTGAGACCCGGTGGATAATCCCGCAGTCCATGGGTTCCGTAGTTAGGGGGCAGTTAGCAACCACATGTCCCTTCCCCTGACACCGTCAGCACCTAATGGTGGAGGTACTGTTAGGTCTTATGACTGTTTGGGAGGGAACAGGTCTCCTGCGACTCTCATTTCGGGTTACCCCTTCAGCACGGGTACGGTGCTGACTGTCCTCAGCAGAGGGACGCGACCCCTTTCCAGGTTCCTGAGTTGGCAGGGATCAGCGTGACAGCCGCGAGGGGGCAGAGTCCCGGATAAAGTCCTGAATGGCTGAGTAGCGCTCGATCAGGCTGACCACCTGGTCGAGTGTGCTGGAGTCCCCTTGCCCCACCCAACTTTGGATAGCGGCTGGCAGAGTCCTCACCAGCCGGTCAACAGCACCCTCTCCACCATCTGGGCTGGAGACAAAGTCTCAGGCTGGAGCAACCTCTTTACCAGCTGCAGGAGGTCATAAGCCTGAGACCGGGCGTGTCGGGTCTCCACATAAGCCTATGAAAATACATGCTGAGCCCTCACGTATGTATTGACCCCCAGTCGGGCAAGGATCTCACCTTTCAGTCTCTGGTAGTCCTTTTTTCCTCCCGACTGAGGTCGAAGAAGGCCTTTTGGGCATCGCCGACCAGAAACTGAGCCACCACTTCTGCCCACTGGCCATCCGGTAGGTTTTCCGGCTCCTCTGTGCGCTCATAAATGGTCTGGAAGGCTTCCACATCGTCCTCCGGTCCCATCTTCCTCAACGCTGAGCGAACCTTGTCCCTGGCCTCGCGACGTTCCAGGGCTGGTGCCGTCGGCTTCTCCCGCAGGGTAGCAATCTGTTGCAGCAACAGTTCTTTGGTTTTTGCTGCTGCTGGTACAGTAGCTGCTGCTGCTGATTATGCTGCTGTTCCCGCTCCTGCCTCTGAGACTGCAGCTGCTGCTGCTGGGTAAGTACCAGCTGCTTTAACAGCTCCTCCATTTTATCCACGGGGTGGGGCTGAAAGGTGGCCGGCCGGATTGTGGTCATGCAGCTACCAGTGGGGTATGCCTCAGTCACTATGCCCGCATTCTCCACCAAGCTGTAAGGCAGCGGTGTTCACACCGTGCAGTAACTGAGGCAGTGACCCAAGCAAGTCCAATATAAACAGCTTTATTCAGCAACTCACCGGTAAACAGAAAAGTCCTCTGGGATAACACAAGTCCTTAAACAACGGTTGCCATAGGCAACGGCTGCGCCAGGCCACTCAGAGCCTGACAGGTGCAGAGCCTTCCCAGGCGTGGGTTCAGCCACACTCAATCCTGCTGAGCTTTCCTGCTATGCTCCTAGCAGGTTCCAACATAGAACCACACCAATCCTTAGTGCAGGGTTTTTAATGGACCTGTGGCAAGAGCCACTGGAAAACCCGGGTTGGAGGGAGGAGGCCGCCTCACTGCCTTCCTGTAGCCTCCCCCAAGAAATGAAGGCCCTGCCGGGTTTTACTTAATCTGCCTTAGCCAGATAGCCTGACCAGGTCAATGCTCACCTTCAATCGAGTAAATAAGGTTCCGGCACTCATAAATGATCAAAAAGTCAAATATTAAATTAAACTCAATTTCTTTTATTGTTGCTCCAGTGAGTGATTTGCCCAACGTTTCAACCCCACCAGGGTTTTCATCAGAGGCTTTAAACGAGATTATACATGTAAATGGAAAAACAGACAAAAAATAATTAGCATCTAGTACTGATTACATGCATAGAAAAAATAACTGAAAAAACAACAAATAAGTGATCGATGCCTCGTATGAGGACCGGTGTGTTTATCCGAAGAGAGTTGTAGTTAATCATCAGGGTGCCATAAAATTCAAATGACGTAGCAGAACCAGTGTTGGTGACTGAAAAGGTTTGATCTAGAAAAGTGCTATGGTGCACATTAAGGAACAATACAAGTAAGGCATTTGTGGAAAAAATCAGATGTATGTGAAATAAACAGGTAGAGAAAAGCAGAAAAAAGGGGAACAAAAAATAGAGAGCAGTAGATAGTTAAAATCCAAGGAGACCTAAATACCCTAAATCAATTGAGTTTGGAGCCATAGGAGGTAAGTATTCCTCAGGATGAATCTCTGACAGCTGGAACGGAGATTAAAATGAAAATTCAAATACCAGGAGAAATTTAAATGAATAAGAGAAAGAAAAGAAAAACAAAGGTAAAACATGGTCGGATATATACCAAATGTGGAGGTTGATTTAGAGTCCCCAGTGATAAGTAGTATGTGGCATATGGCCACCAGACTCCAGGGGGGGGAAATTACTGCATGGAATCACGTTGTGTTCCTGGCACCTATCTCATATAGTTGAGCCTGGTCTTTAGATTTCTTCTAATGCTCACCTTCATTCCTGCATTGCAGCCGGAGGTGAGCGTGTGACTGCAATGCACTCCAATGGATTTAATAGGTCTCTGTACACATTCTGGGGGATATATCACATCCCTCGTATACAATCCCAGTCACTGCATCATATTGGTTTCAGAAATATTTAAAAGATCACAGAATCATGTCATAGTAGCTTGACAAAGAAAGCTGGTTGGCATTGGAAACGCGTTGCTATGTGAATCCCCATGTACCTTGTGACCTCATCAGATTTTAAAATGATGTAATAACAACTTGGAATTTTTTAATACAACTTTTTTGGAGATGGAATTTTTCATTTCTTTTCTTGCAATACATTGTGCAGACTGCCGGTTGGGAGCTCTTATGACAGGAACTGCCCAAACCCGACCAGCTGATCACCCACTACCAGGATGTAGGGGAATAACACCAGGGGGCGCCAGAGAGCAGCATTCATAAAAGTAAAAGCTTGGTAACTTTTGAATGAAGCATAATTTTGAATCACTGTAAATTACAAAACTATTTATTTCCACCTTTTCTGGTTGGTTAACTGTATTCTTTATGGTGGCACAACCGCTTTGTTTACCCTTAATGCCATGTACTGTATATAGCTAGAAAATATTAGTGTCTGCTATGTATGGGGCAATGCTGCGTTTAGGAGAAATTACATAATAAATTGTGCAGGCTAAAATTTGGGTCTAAAGTAACATATTAGCTGAATGGAATTTGACTTAATGGCATTTTTAATTCTTTCATTCCATTTTGCATTAATTAACCCCTTTATGGACTTGGACATATCCATACACCCAGGTCCATGGTACTTAAAGGGGTTGTCCACTACTATGTAAAATATGCCAAAGCATTTTTATGTTGAAAAGCAGCTTCTTTGTAACTGCCTCCCTCTTCCTTTTCTGCCTGTGAGTGGCGCTATGACTGACCACTCACAGGCATCACTTAACCCCCGGCTGCAGCCGGCTCTGACATCCGCTGATGTCACGACAAGTCCAGACTGCTGCCTGGGGTCTCTCTCTTCCGCGTTCCATGGTGGCTGCTGGGTTGTGTGCGGTGTTATCCCCGCAAGTCATACCCAGCATCCACCGCACGCTGTCCTTCTCCCCATTCATTGGGAAAGCGCGCGGTGGATGCTGGGTGTGACACGGTGGGGTAACCCCGCCTACAACCCAGAAGCCACCACTGGGACCCCAGCGCTGAGTCACGCCTCAATAAACGGGACGTCAGCGGGGGTTCACGTGCTGCCTGTGAGCGGCCAGTGATAGCGCCGCCCACTGGCAGAGGAAGGTAATTATAAAGAAGTTGCTTTTCATTATAAAAACGCTTTGGCATATTTTAAATATTAGTGTACAACCCCTTAAAAGCGCACCTCAGCATAAATCTACCATTAGGTGTAAGAGGACAATGCTGCCAGTTCCCTTTCATTTTGTTTCTGCCGGACATAACGTTTCACAATTACGCTACTTGGAGTCTATTCCTTTGAAAAGGCGAGGTGGCAACAGAATACACAGATTGAAGGAGAGGCAGGCATATGGCCTCAATCCAGAGTATGAACTGTCTTATTGATTAACATATTCCTTTGTTTCCTCTGTGTTATTTAACCAGTGGATTAGCGATATCTGTTGACATAATTTTACTGTTAAATACATACAGTACAGACCAAAAGTTTGGATACACCTCTGGGAACTCCTTCAAGATTGTTGGAAGACCATTTCCAGTGATTACCTCTTGAAGCTCATCAAGAGAATGCCAAGAGTGTGCAAAGCAGTCATCAAAGCAAAAGGTGGCTACTTTGAAGAACCTAGAATAGAAGACATATTTTCAGTTGTTTCACACTTTTTTGTTAAGTATATAATTCCACATGTGTTAATTCATAGTTTTGATGCCTTCAGTGTGAATGTACAATTTTCATAGTCATGAAAATACAGAAAAATCTTTAAATGAGAAGGTGTGTCCAAACTTTTGGTCTGTACTGTAATTTTATGTGTTTCCTACATATATATCCTAATTGTTTTTTTCCCCCTTTTGTCTCCCTTTAGGTCATTTGAACGCTTCACCAGGTATCAAAAAAACCTTACTTTTGGCTCTTACTTTTCTTGTCTATGTTTGCCATCCCATTTCCCCTTTTCTGTATTCTTTCTTTTTCTTTGCTTTATCCTTCTGACTCATTCTACACATCTACCATGCCCTATTTCTTTAATTATGTTGTTCGCGTGTGCGCCGTTTAACCTTGAGTGCTAGATTCATGGTGCTCTTCTTTCAAGTCCTGCTCTATGGTACCATGTTCCCTATGCTCAGACTTTTGAGTAAAATGGTGCTCGCGTGTGCACAGTAGCATCTCTCGGCAACCAAAAGATGCTACTGCGCATGCGCGGGCGTCCATGTTGGGGATGTAAATTTCACACGGGCAGAGAAATTACACAGTCAGTATGTAAAAGAGTAGGCAGGTCACTGAAAGCACAGTGACCTGTCAGAGGAAAGAGATAGGAATACATGAATACCGAAGCAGAGCACCAGAGCACATACATATCATTATGGCAGCAGAACTGAAACTAAAGATGATAAAAGAACCACTGGACGTATTACAACATCCAAGGTATCATTTTACTCAGTTTAACGGCGCCCACCTGACAGTGTATGTAGTTTTCTAAGCACAATCCTGCTGACAGATTCACTTTAACAAACTTGGACGTATGAATACGTCATGACGATAGACATCGATCGGAGCATTTAGAGAGCTTGTATAGGGAGGAAGCCCTCTCTGCCCTTGGATTGGCGCCGCAAAAATCAGAATAGAAAGCGATCAAAAAATGTCATGTGCCTGAGAATGATACCAATAAAACGTCAACTCGTTCCGTAAAACAAGCCCTCACATGACGCTGTCGGACAAAATATGGAAAAATTATAGCTCTCAAAATATAGTGATGCCAAAAAAAAGCGTCTTTTAGTGTGTGACAGCTGTCAAACAAAAAGAAAACGATTAAACCTACAATAATCTCCAAGAGGAATATTCTGCCCCCATGGCTGTGCTGTAAATATAGGGTGCTGTGTCTTCACCTTTACTTACAAGGGCGATGGACACAGATAGCTTTAACTCGGCTGCAGGCAGGCACGTTGTAAAGAATTCAGAAGAAGCTTTATTTATCTTGAGAAATCTTGTAAGAATGCATGCATCAACAGCAGGTAAAAATAACTTTTCCTGAGACAGGCTGTAAGCACATGAGCTCCTAATTGTTGCAAGATGGAAAATTAGGAAAGGCTGGAAGAAAAAGGGAGGGGCTAGCTACATCACAGTCACATAAGAGGGAGACAGGGAGAGAGAAGGGACAAACTTTAAGGAAGGTGAACCTTACAGCAATGCAATCAAACAGTAATACACAGCAACTGTAAAAAGTTCAGTATATAGTAAGCAAATTTCCCATTCATGGGACGTAACACTCCCCGTCTGAAATCTTTAGATTTTAATGAATCGTTTAATGTGATGTCTTCTGGGAATGGCATGGTAGACCTGAAAGACAAAAGAAAATACACAAGCAAACAACAATAACTGTAATAGTTGTAGTCCAATTTTCCATTGAAGTCTTCTACAGCCGGATAATCCGAGTCCAAAACAGAAGCCCATCTTCGGATTGGGGAAGCCGCAATGTGCAAACACTTCCACCAACCTAAGAATCCACTGGGAAAAGTTCAAATGTCCCAACACAGCTGGAAGTATATGGCGGTAGGCTCTCCGTCGTAAGCTGTGTCCTGAAGCAGTGTCTTTCATGTGATGACCTCCTTTTGTAAAAGGAGTAGAAGTTCAGTGACTGGACGAAAGAAAACACGAGATGACCTTGACTTCTACCTTACAAGTCTTTCCATCGTTGCTTGGTGTAACCTTGGTGATAAGACCCATTGGCCAGTCATTGCGATGAGCTTCTTTATCTTTAAGGAGGATGAGGTCTCCCTCTTGGAGGTTAGGTTTTGCAGTCTGCCATTTGTGACTGGTTTGAAGTAAGTGCAGGTATTCAGCCTTCCAGCGGTGCCAAAAGACATTAGAAAAGTGTTGTACCTGTTTCCACTGACACCTGTAAATGTCTCCGTCCACAAACTTCCCTGGAGGGATTTCAGCATCTCCAACCTTCTGAGTAAGAAGTGTGGCAGGAGTAAGAATCATTGGAGCTTTGGGGTCCGATGATAATGGTACCAATGGTCTTGCATTTATCACAACAGACACTTCAGCAAGGAAGGTAACCAGGACTTCATGGGTGAGAGGTAGCTTATGATCCAGCAACATCGAATCAAGGATTCCTCGAGCAATGCCAATCATGCTTTCCCAGGATCCTCCCATATGCGATGAATGAGGAGGGTTGAACACCCAAGTGCACCCATTGTCAGTCTAGAAGTTGTCTAACTGTAGTTCCTTGCACGCTCCCACAAAGTTAGTGCCACAGTCAGATCTGAGCTATTTGGCTGGTCCCCAGATAGAAAAGAATCTTCTGAGAGCATTTATGAAGACAGGTGAACAGCACAGCCCACCACTTACTGTTTGCGGCTCCACCACGGATTCTTCTTGTAACAACCGACCATGGTCCAAAAACATCTACGCCGACGTTTGTGAATGGCTGGTCTGTGTTTAGCTGATCTGCTGGGAGATTTGCCATCTGTAGATGTTAGTGTTTTCTTCTTACTTTTTCTCACATAAAGCATTTATGGAGCTCTGAGGAGACACATCTCTTCATCCCCACGATCCAGAGGCCAGCGGACCTTATGATGCCTTCGGCAAACTGTCTGCCTTGGTGCTGCACTTTTTCATGATGGTGATGGAACAATAGTGTAGCATTGTAGTGCCGACCCGTAATGATGATACGATTCTGCTCCTTATTACATAGATCAGACTTCTCTATATGACCATCACCTTTAACAGTCCGTAATGATCGACCACTGGGTTCAATTCAAGCAGTAAACTGTTCTTGGACAGGCTTGTACCCTTTTGTGATACTGTCGATCTCGTGACCATATTCTTGTTGCACTCACCGCTGAATTGCTCGGCATGTATGATGTCAGCAACAGTAGGGTATCCTCTACACATGTGCCAGCCACAACACTGATGATTTGTCACTGGCAAAGGAATGAGCGATATGAACAAGACGAGCTATGGCCCGCACAACAGCTGACCATTTTGAGAAGCTTTCAAAGCGGTGAGATCTTAGTTTTGATTTTGGCATCACAGAAGTGTAGCGCGTAGAGGTGATTGGTCTGATCTCTTTTTCAGACTCCGATTCCACCAGCTTATAAGTGTTGTTGATGTCCTTTGAACTAGAATCCTTATATAAGAGACTTGGAGGTGACAGCCACATGTTGTCATTGAGCTTAGACGCGGCTGTGAATCTTGTCCCTCAGTCAGCTGGGTTCAGGTCAGTAGAGACGTAGTGCCAGTGTTCAGGTATAGAAAAGCTTCTGATACGCTCTACTCTATTGCTGATGTAGACGTAAAATTGTTTTTTTGGTTGTAAATGTAACCAAGTACCACTCTACTGTCTGTGTATAATGTAAATGAATCAATCACAATGTCCATTTCATCCTTTATAGCTTCAGCTAATTCCACTGCCTGTACGGCAGCACAAAGTTTGAGTCTTGGTACAGAGTGAGACGGTTTCAGTGTTAGTTTTGCCTTGCCAAGGATGAATCCACAATGTACCTTGTTGTTGCCTTCTGAGGTTTTCAGGTAGGCTACTGCAGCTATGGCCTCTGTAGATGCGTCGGAGTAAATGTGGATTTCTCTCCTGGTGGAGGCTGAAAGGGTGCTTAGGGAATAACTGCGTGAGACTTGGACATGCTCTAAGACCTTCAGAGACTTCTTCCATATCTCCCACCTTTGTTGTTTCTGGGATGGTAGCGGAGTGTCCCAATCCATGCTCTCGGGGGTCAACTGTCTCAACAGTATATTGCCGTGATGGCAAACCTTTTACAGACTGAGTGCCCAAACTGCAACCCAAACACCCACTTATTTATCGCCAAGTGCCAATATGGCAAATTAACCCGAATACTGAGGATTTAGTTTAGGAAAAACAACTCGTACAGAGAGCTGGCGAGGGCATCATAGAGCAGCCACAGAAAGGAGCAGGGTATGAGACTGCAGAAATAAAGAATGTGCTCACTCCCATCTTGGTATATGCCAAAATCCATGTATATATGTTGCCCCCCCACCAATCCATGTATATATGCTGCCTCCCCCCCACCAATCCATGTATACACAGTGGTGGCCAAAAGTATTGGCACCCCTGCAATTCTGTCAGATAATACTCAGTTTCTTCCTGAAAATGATTGCAATCACAAATTCTTTGGTATTACTCTCTTCATTTAATTTGCTTGCAAGGAAAAAACACAAAAGAGAATGAAGCAAAAATCAAATCATTGATCATTTCACACAAAACTCCAAAAATGGGCCAGACAAAAGTATTGGCACCCTCAGCCTAATACTTGGTTGCACAACCTTTAGCCAAAATAACTGCGAACAGCCGCTTCCGATAACCATCAATGAGTTTCTTACAATGCTTTGCTGGAATTGTAGACCATTCTTCTTTGGCAAACTGCTGCAGGTCCCTGATATTTGAAATGTGCCTTCTCCAAACTGCCATTTTGAGATCTCTCCACAGGTGTTCTATGGGATTCAAGTCTGGACTCATTGCTGGCCACATTAGAAGTCTCCACTGCTTTCTCTCAAACCATTTTATAGTGCTTTTGGAAGTGTGTTTTGGGTCATTGTCCTGCTAGAAGACCCATGACCTCTGAGTGAGACCCAGCTTTCTCACACTGGGCCCTACATTATGCTGCAAAATTTGTTGGTAGTCTTCAGACTTCATAATGCCATGCACACGGTCAAGCACTCCAGTGCCAGAGGCAGCAAAGCAACCCCAAAACATCAGGGAACCTCCACCATGTTTGACTGTAGGGACCGTGTTCTTTTCTTTGAATGCCTCTTTTTTTTCCTGTACATTCTATGTTGATGCTTTTTCCCAAAAAGCTCTACTTTTGTCTCATCTGACCAGAGAACATTCTTCCAAAACGTTTTAGGCTTTCTCAGGTAAGTTTTGGCAAACTCCAGCCTGGCTTTTTTATGTCTCGGGGTAAGAAGTGCGCTCTTCCTGGGTATCCTACCATACAGTCCCTTTTCATTCAGACGCCGATGGATAGTACGGGTTGACACTGTTGTACCATCGGACTGCAGGGCAGCTTGAACTTGTTTGGATGTTAGTCGAGGTTCTTTATCCACCATCCGCACAATCTTGCGTTGAAATCTCTCGTCAATTTTTCTTTTCCGTCCACATCTAGGGAGGTTAGCCACAGTGCCATGGGTTTAAACTTCTTGATGACACTGCGCACGGAAGACACAGGAACATTCAGGTCTTTGGAGATGGACTTGTAGCCTTGAGATTGCTCATGCTTCCTCACAATTTGGTTTCTCAAGTCCTTAGACAGTTCTTTGTTCTTCTTTCTTTTCTCCATGCTCAATGTGGTACACACAAGGACTCAGGACAGAGGTTGAGTCAACTTTAATCCATGTTAACTGGCTGCAAGTGTGATTTAGTTATTGCCAACACCTGTTAGGTGCCACAGGTAAGTTACAGGTGCTGTTAAGTACATGAATTAGAGAAGCATCACATGATTTTTCAAAGGGTGCCAATACTTTTGTCCAGCCCCTTTTTTAGGTTTGGTGTGGAATTATATCCAATTTGGCTTTAGAATAATTCTTTTTGTGTTTTTTTCATTGAATACAAATTAAATGAAGAGAATAATACCAAAGAATTTGTGATTGCAATCATTTTCAGGAAGAAACTGAGTATTATCTGACAGAATTGCAGGGGTGCCAATACTTTTGGCCAGCATTGTATGAAGTCAGCACTCCATTTTTTTCATTATATTTATATAATTGAATATGAATTTCTTCTAAATGTGATCCATGAAATTAATGTAAATAGGGTATAATGATATTTACATGAAATTATTTTCAAGGTACCCAATTAATTTCTCTGTCAATTTCTTAATAGAAGAGGTATAGTAACGCTCATGATGGTGTCATCAGCACTGGCTATATTGGAGTATTCGAAGCAGCGCAACACGGCACAAACGTCCTTCATGGAAGCCCATTCATTGGTGGTTAAGTGGTGTTGTTCTTCACAGCATCTCTCCCCCGTGCGTGCTGCAGCTGAAACTCTACCATTGCCTGCTGCTGCTCACACGGTCTCTCCAGCATATGTAAGGTGGAGTTCCATCTTGGCACGTTGCATATGAGGCAGTGAGTGTGAAGGTAGAAGTGATGCTGCAGCGCAGGCTGGTCAGCAGCCGCAGGGTGAGAACGCCAAAAGCATGCACATGCTGCCCTCACTTTCAGCAGCACCTCTGATATATGTGGGTCATTTTTAAGGAAGCTCTACACCACCAAATTCAGCACATGCGCCAGGCAAGGGATGTGAATCAAACCAGCTAGGCCCAGAGCTGCTAGAGTTTAGAAGAGAGTTTTCTTTTATTTCAAACATGTTTTCTGATGTCTCCTGTTGCTGTTTTATTTGTGCCATTTTCATCCTTTAAAAATCTGTTCATCTCTCTATCTGCAGAGAACCTGGATTTACCACCTACTGTACAGTAAGTGTTTTACAATTTGTAGATATTTTTTAACTAAAAGTAGCAGCCTAGTAAAACTTTTTTTTTAATTCATTCGGTCACTCCACCAGACTACATCATTTTGCTAGTATTAATTTATTAAGTTGTTCTCATAGAGACTCCTTCAGAATTACATGTCTTTGTCTTTCCTGAGGAGGGTCACAAGAAATGAGTGCATTTGATTGAATTGCATGGTCTGTACCACACAAGATCTACACTGTGAAAAGCAAAATGACCTATGACAGTTACTGATGAGAATAAGACTGCTCCTGGCACACATGTATGAAGAAGATAAAGACAGTTTAGCCATCCTCACTAAATAGTTGTAATCTAATCATGTAATTGGTGGTGGCAAATTCTGACAGGTTAAGCTGGAGAGCATAGAGGACTTTATGGGGGAGTAGTTGGGGCAATTAGTCTTGGTTTCATCTCCCCACGTCTTGGCTGGTGCCATTCAGCCTCACTTCATTCACTTTCAGTATATATAACCCATGAGGTATAGTAGACAATGCGTTGGAATAAGCAGGTTTATGTCCTCAGTCATGCGCTTACATAGCACGGTGCCTAAAAATGAGCCTCTGTTCTGCACTACAAAACGCTACTTTAGTGGTGCACAGTCTCAGCTGTATTATTGTCTTCTAATACTTTATTGACATTGATTACATACAGTACAGACCAAAAGTTTGGACACACCTTCTCATTTAAAGATTTTTCTGCATTTTCATGACTATGAAAATTGTACATTCACACTGAAGGCATCAAAACTATGAGTTAACACATGTGGAATTATATACTTAACAAAAAAGTGTGAAACAACTGAAAATATGTCTTATATTCTAGGTTCTTCAAAGTAGCCACCTTTTGCTTTGATGACTGCTTTGCACACTCTTGGCATTCTCTTGATGAGCTTCAAGAGGTAGTCACCAGAAATGGTCTTCCAACAATCTTGAAGGAGTTCCCAGAGATGCTTAGCACTTGTTGGCCCTTTTGCCTTCACTCTGCGGTCCAGCTCACCTCAAACCATCTCGATTGGGTTCAGGTCTGGTGACTGTGGAGGCCAGGTTATCTGGCGTAGCACCCCATCACTCTCCTTCTTGGTCAAATAGCCCTTACACAGCCTGGAGGTGTGTTTGTGGGTCATTGTCCTGTTGAAAAATAAATGATGGTCCAACTAAACGCAAACTGGATGGAATAGCATGCCGCTGCAAGATGCTGTGGTAGCCATGCTGGTTCAGTATGCCTTCAATTTTGAATAAATGCCCAACAGTGTCACCAGCAAAGCACCCCCACACCATCACACCTCCTACTCCATGCTTCACGGTGGGAACCAGGCATGTAGAGTCCATCCATTCACCTTTTCTGCGTCGCATAAAGACACAGTGGTTGGAACCAAAGATCTCAAATTTGGACTCATCAGACCAAAGCACAGATTTCCACTGGTCTAATGTCCATTCCTTGTGTTCTTTAGCTCAAACAAGTCTCTTCTGCTTGTTGCCTGTCCTTAGCAGTGGTTTCCTAGCAGCTATTTTACCATGAAGGCTTGCTGCACAAAGTCTCCTCTTAACAGTTGTTGAAGAGATGTGTCTGCTGCTAGAACTCTGTGTACCATTGACCTGGTCTCTAATCTGAGCTGCTGTTAACCTGCGATTTCTGAGGCTGGTGACTCGGATAAACTTATCCTCAGAAGCAGAGGTGACTCTTGGTCTTCCTTTCCTGGGGCGCTCCTCATGTGAGCCAGTTTCTTTGTAGCGCTTGATGGTTTTTGCAACTGCACTTGGGGACACTTTCAAAGTTTGCCCATTTTTTTGGACTGACTGACCTTCATTTCTTAAAATAATGATGGCCACTCGTTTTTCTTTACTTAGCTGCTTTTTTCTTGCCATAATACAAATTCTAACCGTCTATTCAGTTGGACTATCTACTGTGTATCCACCAGACTTCTGCACAACACAACTGATGGTCCCAACCCCATTTATAAGGCAAGAAATCCCACTTATTAAACCTGACAGGGCACACCTGTGAAGTGAGAACCATTTCCGGTGACTACCTCTTGAAGCTCATCAAGGGAATGTCAAGAGTGTGCAAAGCAGTCATCAAAGCAAAAGGTGGCTTCTTTGAAGAACCTAGAATATAAGACATATTTTCAGTTGTTTCACACTTTTTTGTTAAGTATATAATTCCACATGTGTTAATTCATTATTTTGATGCCTTCAGTGTGAATGTACAATTTCCATAGTCATGAAAATACAGAAAAATATTTAAATGAGAAGGTGTGTCCAAACTTTTGGTCTGTACTGTATGTGAAAATGAAAGCACTCATATTGAATGGCATAATAACTTTCCATGTAGTTAGTTCAATTACTTATATTTTTTCCTAATGTAGTATGTGTTGTTGCAAATACTGTATTTATAGAAGGTAAAACTAGTTTCTGCATTATATAGTGACACATTTTGTGCATATTTAGACACTACTTACTTCCTGACATGCTGGAGGATGACCCGGATCCTTATTTTGGGAATATGAACAGCTCTCCCGAATTGCCAGAACCATTCCTTATACCGCAGGTAAAATACTGTGTATGATAGTCTGTGTGACGCATTTTGAAGTGTTTCAACGCATAATTTAAATGTATTGGGTATGGACAGGACCAAGTGAAGCACTACATTGTTTCATCCTTCATGTTGATGTCTATATTTAAATTTACATTCTGCCAATATTTGTTGTGATAGATTGGTTCTATTCATGTTTCATTAAAAAGAAAGTCTGCCTAAGTGCTCCATGTTAGAAGATTTTCTCCTCTCTACATGACAGGTTAGGAAGCTGTTAGAAAAGACGTCTCCGAACCGCAGGAGAGCGAGCTATAGAGAAGGTGAGATTGGAAGGACACAGAAAATATGACTGTCCATTTGATATAGCTTGAATACTAATATTCATCAAAGATGATTTTACTAAATAACACTTATTAAAGGGGTTTTCCATTTCAGAAAAGCCTGGTCTCCAGACGTAGTCCAGGGTCGGACTGGGGAGTCTGGGGCCCACAGGGGTAATTGACTCTAGGGGCCCACCTACAGCAATATGCAAATATCTGTTATCCGCTATCCCTGTTATAGTGGAGCATTGACTGGCGGCTCCGGCACATCTACCGTGCACATACTATAACTGGGATGTACAATTACGATAGTATGCATTAAAGGGGTCCTTTGGTTAAAGCAAGTTATCACCGATCCATGGGCTCCACAGGATAGGTGATCACTTATTGATCGTTTTGGTCCGAACATTGGAAAACGCACTGATCGGAAGAATGGGGAAGTTTTATCCCTGTCAGGACATTTATCCCCATTTTAAAATGCAGTGACAGATGGGATGTCTGACCGCAGCTCCATTCATTCTCTTGGGGGCTTCCAAAAAAAGAGCTGCGCTCACAGCCACTGTGGGAATGATTGGATCAGTGATCGAGTCGCACATGAGCTCCAGTCTAATGGGGAGAAAAGCTTCACATTCTGCCGATTGTATGCCAGCAGTCAGGACCCCACCAATCAATAACTTATCACTTATCCTGTGGAGAGGTGATTACTTGTTTTCACCAGAGACCCTTGTAAGTGTACCTCTGACGCTCTGGTACAACTCCTAAAATATATACTAAATTGGGTACAGTAGTTCAATGCAGTTTGTGGAAAATATTTTTTTCATAAGAATTTGGGAAAGTTATGAAATGTTCTATAAATGTCTGTCTTATTCCTGTTCTAAGGATCTAGACTTTTTTAAATTTATCACTTAAATATGAACCATGTATGAGGGAGTCGGAGTCGGAAACATGGAAATTGAGGAGTCAGAGTCTGGGTCGAAGGTTTGGCTTACCGACTCCACAGCCCTGCATATTACCGCCACTTACTGACCGAATAATACCACATACAAAGAACAAGTACGGCCACACCATGACCAGACCACATATTACCACCACAAAGTGACAATAATACCACATGCAAGGAAAAAATACTGCCACGCTATGACCGGACAACATATTACCACCACCACAAAGTGACCAAATACTGCAATGCTGATCATGAATACAAACCACAATACTAACAACACTGTTATTACCACCAGCGACATTATACACAGGAGTTCTGTATATACACCGCGTGCAGAATTATTAGGCAAATGAGTATTTTGATCACATGATACTTTTTACACATGTTGTCCTACTCCAAGCTGCATAGGCTTGAGAGCCAACTACCAATTAAGTAAATCTGGTGATGTGCATCTCTGTAATGAGGAGGCGTGTTGACTAATGACATCAACACCCTATATAAGGTGTGCTTAATTATTAGGCAACTTCCTTTCCTTTGGCAAAATGGGTCAGAAGAGAGATTTGACGGGCTCTGAAAAGTCCAAAATTGTGAGATGTCTTGCAGAGGGATGCAGCAGTCTTGAAATTTCCAAACTTTTGAAGCGTGATCACCGAACAATCAAGCGTTTCATGGCAAATAGCCAACAGGGTCGCAAGAAGCATGTTGGCCAAAAAAGGCGCAAAATAAGTGCCCATGAATTGAGGAAAATCAAGCGTGAAGCTGCCAAGATGCCATTCGCCACCAGTTTTACCATATTTCAGCGCTGCAGCGTTACTGGAGTATCAGAAAGCACAAGGTGTGCTATACTCAGGGACATAGTCAAGGTAAGGGAGACTGAAAAACGACCACCTTTGAACAAGAAACATAAGGTAAAACTTCAAGAATGGGCCAAGAAATATCTTAAGACTGATTTTTCAAAGGTTTTATGGACTGATGAAATGAGAGTTACTCTTGATGGGCCAGATGGATGGGCCAGAGGCTGGATCAGTAAAGGGCAGAGAGCTCCACTCCGATTCAGTCGCCAGCAAAGTGGAGGTGGGGTACTGGTATGGGCTGGTATCATCAAAGATGAACTTGTGGGACCTTTTCGGGTTGAGGATGGAGTGAAGCTCAGCTCCCAGACCTACTGCCAGTTTCTGGAAGACAACTTCTTCAAGCAGTGGTACAGGAAGAAGTCGGTATCGTTCAAGAAAAACATGATTTTCATGCAGAACAATGCTCCATCACATGCATTCAACTACTCCACAGCGTGGCTGGCCAGTAAAGGTCTAAAGGAAGAAAAAATAATGACATGGCCCCATTGTTCATCTGATCTGAACCCCATAAAGAACCTGTGGTCCATCATAAAATGTGAGATGTACAGGGAAGGAAAAGAGTACACCTCTTGGAACAGTGTCTGGGAGGCTGTGGTGGCTGCTGCACGCAGTGTTGATCAAAAACAGATCAAGCAACTGACAGAATCTATGGATGGAAGGCTGTTGAGTGTCATCATAAAGAAAGGTGGCTATATTGATCACTAATTTTTTTGTTTTTGCATGTCAGAAATGTTTATTTCTAAATTTTGTGCACTGATATTGGTTTACCTGGTGAAAATAAACAAGTAAGATGGGATTATATTTGTTTTTCATTTTTTCATTAAGTTGCCTAATAATTCTGCGCAGTAATCGTTACCTGCACAAACAGATATCCTCCTAAGATCTAAAAAAAAACCACTCCAACTTCCAAAAATATTAAGCTTGGATATTTGAGTCTTTTGGGTTGATTGAGAAGATAGTTGTTGATCAATAATAGAAATAATCCTCTAAAATACAATTTGCCTAATAATTCTGCACACAGTGTAGTGTCAGTGTACAGATAATATAGTGATCACTAGTGACATTATAAACAGGAGCTCTGTGTATAGTGTACAAATAATACAGTGATCACCAGTGACATTATACACGGGAGCTCTGTATATACTATATAGTGTAAGTGTTCATGTAATACACTGACTCACCAATGATGTCTCTAGGTGAAGTCCTTCATCTTCGCTTTTCTTCTTCGTCTGGTACAGACCGCCATCACTTCTTCCAGCCATGAATCATCTCTGCAGAAAATAACACACAGTTATCAATAACTGATCGCTTCTAGAGCACGTTCCCACTTTTTCCCCCCTGACTTCTACACTACACCAGTTGAAGAAAAAAAAGCGACATAGTGCCGCCCTGCACAGTAACAGGACCCCACTTTTGGTCCCTCCCATGGAAAACAGTTTCCTAAAAAGTAAATTATATTACAGAAGTAATAATGTTCATAATTGGAATCTAAAGTAATTATGTTCCCCCCTCGCCACCATAAACAGTAATTAAGTCGCTTGTCCAGCCTGGCTCCCCCCCATATATCCCTTCTGTTCCCCATATGTCCAGCGTGGCCCCTTTATATTTATCCTAGCCCACGTGTATCGAGCCTGCGCCCCCCCATATATCCATCCTGGCCCCCATGTGTCGAGCCTGCCCCCCCATTTATCCATCCTGGCCTCCATGTGTCCAGCTGCCCCCCCATATATCCATCCTGGCCTCCATGTGTCCATTCTCCCCCCCCCCCATATATCCATCCTGGCCTCCATGTGTCCAGCCTGCCCCCCCCCATATATTGATCCTGGCCTCCATGTGTCCAGCCTGCCCCCCCATATATCCAGCCTGCCCCCCCCCCTTATATCCATCCTGCCCCCCTTCCCATGTGTCCAGCCAAACCCCCCATCCTTACATGTTCAGCCAGGCCCCCCTTATGTATCCAGCCAGCCCCCCCATTTATGTGTCCAGTCAGGCCCCCTCACCCATGTGTCCAGCCGGGCACCCCCTTATGTGTCCAGCAGGCTCCCCCTTATGTGTCCAGCTAGGCTCCCCCTTATGTGTTCAGCCAGGTTCCCTCCCCTCCCATGTGTCCAGCCAGGCTCCCCCTTCCATGTGTCCAGCCAGGCTCCCCCCTTATGTGTCCAGCTAGGCTCCCCCTTATGTGTCCAGCCAGCCACCCCTCCCATGTGTCCAGCCAGGCACCCCCTTGTGTGTCCAGCCAGGCTCCCTCATTATGTATCCAGCCAGGCTCCTTCCTTATGTGTCCAGCCAGGCTCCCTCCTTATGTGTCCAGGCAGGCTCCTCCTCCCATGTGTCCAGCCAGGCTCCCCCTCCCATGTGTCCAGACAGGCTTCCCCTTCCATGTGTCCAGCCAGGCTCCCCCTCCCATGTGTCTAGACAGGCTCCCCCTTCCATGTGTCCAGCCAGGCTCCCCGTCCCATGTTTCCAGCCAGGCTCCCCCCCTTACGTGTCCAGCCAGGCTCCCTCCTTATGTGTCCAGCCAGGCTCCCTCCTTATGTGTGCAGCCAGGCCCCCCCTTGTGTGTCCAGCCAGGCCCCTCCCTTGTGTGTCCAGCCAGGCCCCCCCATTTTGTGTCCATCCAGGCCCCCCCTTTTGTGTCCAGCCAGGTCCCCCTTGTGTGTCCATCCAGGATCCCCCCTTATGTGTCCTCCCAGGCTCCCCCTCCCATGTGTCCAGCCGGTCTCCCCCTCCCATGTGTCCAGACAGGCTTCCTCATGTGTCCAGCCAGGCTCCCACCTTATGTGTCCAGGCAGGCCCCCCCCCTCCCATGTGTCCTGCCAGGCTCCCCCTCCCATTTGTCCAGCCAGTCTCCCCCTCTCATGTGTCCAGCCAGGTCCCTCTCTTGTGTGTCCAGCCAGGCCCCCATCCCATTCTGCATTCATTCACACACACAAAGATTCCTCTTAATATAATCAAAATATAAACCAATAACTCTAGTATTTTTCATCTTTGCAGGATACAACCAGGCTCTGTAGTTTTGGTCGGGGAAATAGGAGCTTGTCCCTGTAGGGTGTTCTTATACATAATAAGCCAGCATGGTGCACTATACGCATCTGTGTGACTGGCACATTATACAGGTTTTATTCATGTGCATTTAAATTCTGATCATTCACCCCTTTCCCTATGAATGGTCGGTGTGAGTGGTTGTTCATCAGTATGTTGCACCTGTGCTACCTCCCAGCTTTTATCCCTGGAGTTTGTCTGTATCCAGCAGTTAAATTAAGAATAAAAATAGGATTTTTTTTTTTACAAAATCTTCAGTTTTTCTCAAATTTGTTAATGCAAAAATGTATACACCCCACATCAAAAACTACTACTTGTAGTGTTTTGTATAACCTCCATGACTTTTAAGGACAGCAACAAGTTTTCTAGGCATGGAATGAACAAGTTGGAGACATACTGCAACATCTATTTTTTCCCTTTCTTCAAGAACAACCTCTTTTAGAGCCTGGATGCTGGATGGACAGTGATGCTTAAAGGGGTTTTCCTCACAAAAAAAGTACATTTTAATCAATAGATTTTGTAATAATATTAAGTTCCACAATTGTATGTGTTTAAATAAAATGTTCCTGTGCTGAGATGATCTTATAAATGTTCCCCTGCTGTGTACTGTGTAATGGCCGTGTCTGATCGTACAGGGACATGGTCTGATCATTCCATAGCTCCTGGGCAAGGGGAAGCAAAAGAATATACAAACATTACAGCATGGGGTCACAACTGATTCTTTTTGTGAGGTAAAACATTTCCCTGCCTGTTTTTAAACAATGTTTTACTTCAAAGAAAGAATCATCTGCGATCCCCTGATGTAATATCAGTGCACATTTTTTTTCTACCCCCTGCCCAAGAGATGTGGTATGATCAGACCATGTTCGTTCCTGGTCAGGCACAGCCATTACACAGTACACAGCAGGGGCACATTTATAAGATTATCTCAGCACAGGAACATTTTTTAAACATATCCAATTGTGGAAATTATTAGTATTCCAAGATATATTGATTAAAATGTACTATTGTTTGTGGGAAAACCCCTTTATTTTGTCTCTTCAGAATTCCCTGAAGGTCTTTTGATTGGGCTCAGATTAATTCTTGGCGACTGAATCTCTTTCACTTGTTCTTTTTTAAAAATGCAACTTATGTGTGTTTTGGATCATTGTCATTTTGGAAATTGCATGTCTACCAAGGGCACAGAGTTATGGTTGCAGATTTTCTTTCAATATAGAACAGTACATCTTTGAACTCATGATACCTTCAATGAAATATAGCTCCCCAACACCAGCAGTACTCATACAGCTCCACATAAGGATACTGCTGCCACCATGTTTTAGTGTTGGCATTATGCATTTACAAATATGAAATTAGAAAAATGCATGATGCCTACAGTGAAACATGGTGGTTGCATCAGTATCCTTAAGTGAGGCTGCATGAGTGCTGCTGATGTCGGGATCTAAAACACACATATGTTGCATTTCTGAAGAACAGATTGAAAATGATTCAGTGAGTATGTCTTCTAATCTAAACCCAAATGAAACACCTATGGGAGAAATTCTGAAGAGATAAGTTGAGCATCACGCTGCATCCAGCATCCAGGCTCTAAAAAGAATGTTTTTATGCCGCCAAGTTGTTTATTCCACTCCAAGAAGAGCTGCTTTTTTCTTGCTAAAATACAAATTCTAACAGTCTATTCAGTAGGACTATCAGCTGTGTATCCACCAGACTTCTGCACAACACAACTGATGGTCCCAACCCCATTTATAAGGCAAGAAATACCACTTATTAAACTTGACAGGGCACACCTGTGAAGTGAAAACCATTTCCAGTGACTACCTCTTGAAGCTCATCAAGAGAAGAGTGTGCAAAGCAGTCATCAAAGCAAAAGTTGGCTACTTTGAAGAACCTAGAATATAATCTTTAATTATTCACATGGATTACATACAGTACAGACCAAAACTTTGAACACACCTCATTTAAAGATTTTTCTGTATTTTCATGACTACAAAAATTGTACATTCACACTGAAGGCATCAAAACTATGAATTAACACATGTGGAATTATATACTTAACAAAAAAGTGTGAAACAACTGAAAATATGTCTTATATTCTAGATTCTTCAAAGTAGCCACCTTTTGCTTTGATGACTGCTTTGGACACTCTTGGCATTCTCTTGATGAGCTTCAAGAGGTAGTCACTGGAAATGGTCTTCCAACAATCTTGACAGAGTTCCCACTCTGCGGTCCAGCTCACCCCAAACCATCTCGATTGTGTTCAGGTCTGGTGACTGTGGAGGCCAGGTCATCTGGCATAGCACCCCATCACTCTCCTTCTTGGTCAAATAGCCCTTACACAGCCTGGAGGTGTGTTTGTGGGTCATTGTCCTGTTGAAAAATAAATGATGGTCCAACTAAACGCAAACCGGATGGAATAGCATGCCGCTGCAAGATGCTGTGGTAGCCATGCTGGTTCAGTATGCCTTCAATTTTGAATAAATCCCCAACAGTGTCACCAACAAAGCACCCCCACACCATCACACCACCACCTCCATGCATCACGGTGGGAACCAGGCATGTAGAGTCCATCCGTTCACCTTCTCTGCGTCGCACAAAGACACGGTGGTTGGAACTAAAGAACTCAAATTTGGACTCATCAGACCAAAGCACAGATTTCCACTGGTCTAATGTCCATTCCTTGAGTTCTTTAGCCCAAACAAGTCTCTTCTGCTTGTTGCCTGTCCTTAGCAGTGGTTTCCTAGCAGATATTTTACCATGAAGGCCTGCTGCACAAAGTCTCCTCTTAACAGTTGTTGAAGAGATGTGTCTGCTGCTAGAACTCTGTATGGCATTGACCTGGTCTCTAATCTGAGCTGCTGTTAACCTGCGATTTCTGAGGATGGTGACTCGGATAAACTTATCCTCAAAAGCTGAGGTGACTCTTGGTCTTACTTTCCTGGGCGGTCCTCATGTGAGCCAGTTTCTTTGTAGCGCTTGATGGTTTTTGCAACTGCACTTGGGGACACTTTCAAAGTTTGCCCAATTTTTCGAACAGACTGACCTTCATTTCTTAAAGTAATGATGGCCACTCGTTTTTCTTTACTTAGCTGCTTTTTTCTTGCCATAAGACAAATTCTAACAGTCTATTGTAACATACCTGGCGGCGTCCTTGCATGGTGGTCCATCTCCCACTGTGCAAGAGAGCGCACTTGATCTCCTGTCCAGAGTGTCTCTCTGGCTTCCCTCCATGCTGTCTGTTTGTGTCTGTCTCTGCTGCTTAAGGGCGGCGCCCGATCACTTCCTGCTTTTTGTACCTGCTGTGGGTCACGCCCCTTGTGCGTCCTCAGCCTATTGCTGTCTGACACTTGGTATATAGCTCAGCAGCTCCCTTCTATCCCTGCCTGAGCATAAGTGTTTTCCTTCAGTGTGTGCTTGCACTCTGAAGGTGCCAGGTCCCGTCTTTGTTTCCTTGTCTGCCTTTCCTGGAGGCTGTATTTCCAGGCCTGTCTGAACTTAGTCCTGTATGTCTCCTGCTTTGCGGTATTAGTTCCCGTGTCTGAACTAAGTCCTGTATGTCTCCTGCTTTTCGGTATTAGTTCCCGTGTCTGAACTGAGTCCTGTATGTCTCCTGCTTTTTGTATCAGTTCCCGTGTCTGAACTGAGTCCTGTATGTCTCCTGCTTTGCGGTATTAGTTCCCGTGTCTGAACTTAGTCCTGTATTTCTCCTGCTTTGCGGTATTAGTTCCCGTGTCTGAACTAAGTCCTGTATGTCTCCTGCTTTTTGTATCAGTTCCCGTGTCTGAACTGAGTCCTGTATGTCTCCTGCTTTGCGGTATCAGCTCCCGTGTCTGAACTGTGTCCTGTATGTCTCCTGCTTTGCGGTATTAGTTCCCGTGTCCGAACTGAGTCCTTTCTGTGTTCTCTTGTCTGTCCTGTCTGAACTCGCTCCTAGCCTGTTCCTCCCGCCTTCTAGGGGCCGATTACCTAGACCCGCTCCTGTATCTTGTCTGTCCTGTCTGAACACGCTCCTTGCCTGTTCGTCCCGCCTCTCTGGGGGCAGTATTCCCAGACCCGCTCCTGTATCCCGCTGCAGTGTCGGTCTCCTCCGTACACTCAGTTCCAGTCTGAACTCTCTCCTATCCTTTACCTGTTTTGCTTCTATGTCCGTTCCCTTCCTTTTTCTGCAGAGTCTGAACTCGTACCTAACTCCTGCCTGTTGTCTCTGTACTCCCGTTTGTGAGTTTGTGGTCCACTCGCTACTTCACTGCAAGTACCCTGTGGGTGTCTGGCTCTGCCTTTCCCTTCCTGTCTGTTCCGTGTGAACAGAGCCCTGTCCTCCCTGCTCAGCCTTGTCTGCACTCTAGCCGTGCTTGCCTGTACCCCTTTGCCTGTATTGTTCCTGTGTCCCGGTGTGTACTGGGTCCTATCCCGCCTGTGTTCCTACCTGCTAGTGCCTTCCTGTCTGCACTCTAGCTGTGCTTGCCTTTACCCCCCTGCCTGCATACCCGCCTGCCTGCATATCAGTCGTGCCTGCCTATACCCACCAGTCTGTGTGCCAGCCTACCAGCCTGTTCCTGTATTCCCCTGTGTGGGTCAACAGCCGTGTCCGGGGTCTGTCCTGGAGTAGCACCTGGTCCCTCTGCTCGGTTCCTCCTTGGTGCACTGGCGTCGTATGCCGTCGTGCGACCCTGGTCGGATCGGGTGAATACTTAGTCACGCCCCTCCAGGCATTCACTCTCCGGCACGGTCCAGTGGAATCACTACCAATCACACGCACACGCCGCTTAGCCCGGGCGTGTGCATAACAGCATGCTCAGGCCATGGTTCCCGTTGAGCCCCACGGCCTTCGCTCTCTGAGAAGTTTTTTCCAGCGAATACATGCATTAAAATAAATAAATATATTTTTTTTTTCCTTTAGCTGAGTTCCAGGCGAATTGCGCACTCGTCCAGATGGATCTATCAGCTCTCGTTCCTGCGGATCCGCCACGTTACTATGGGGATCCAAAACAGTGTCGTGCATTTGTGGAGCAATGCATGCTACACTTTAAGGCCTACCCTCTCTATTTTCCTTCCGATTGGGCTAAAGTGGCCTTTATTATGTCTTACCTGGCGGGGGATGCCTTGGAATGGATCAACCCCCTATATGAGACACAGGATCCGATCCTCCGGGACCTAATGGCCTTCCTGGTGGCCTTTCTAATGGTCTTCGATGATCCTAACCCGGAGGCTCCTGCTGAAGCTTCACTTCCCAATATCCCGGAGCAGCCCCAATGGGTAATGTGTGTGGGTAGCGCAATAGTTCTCCAGCCCAATGAGACTACTGCCCACCCAGAATCCTCACAGGGTGACTACGCTTTCCGGAATACTTCTCCCAACCTCAAGAGGCAGTCCAGACGTGCTAGACTTAGAGGCAAGCAGTCACGCCAGGGTCTGTCCTCCCTGAGACCTCCTGAACCCTTCGGGGTGCTACCTGGTAGCGAAAGGACAGAGACTCTCCTATACTCTGTACCTGATACCTCGCTCGCTTCGTCCAGTGAGTCCAACCTAGTGTACTCCGAAGCAGAGGTTACTCCCGAGTCTCTACACCCCTCCGACCAGGCGGAGGACCTCCAGTTGTGTTCTGAACCCTTCGGGGTGCCACCTGGAGGCGAATGGACAGAGACTTTCCTATATCCTGGATCTGATACCTCACTCGCTTCGTCCAGTGAGTCCAACCTAGTGTACTCCGAAGCAGAGGTTACTCCCGAGTCTCTACACCCCTCCGACCAGGCGGAGGACCTCCAGTTGTGTTCAGAACCCTTCGGGGTGCCACCTGGTGGTGAATGGACAGAGACTTTCCTATATCCTGGACCTGATACCTCGCTCGCTTCGTCCAGTGAGTCCAACCTAGTGTACTCCGAAGCAGAGGTTACTCCCGAGTCTCTACACCCCTCCGACCAGGCGGAGGACCTCCAGTTGCGTTTAGAACCCTTCGGGGTGCCACCTGGTGGTGAATGGACAGAGACTTTCCTATTTCCTGTACCTGATACCTCGCCTGCTTCCTCCAGTGAGTCCGACCTAGTGTACTCTGAAGCAGATGTTTTCTCTGAGCCTCAGTACTCTTCTGACCCGGCGGAGGACCTCCAGTTGTTTCCTGAATCCTCCGGGGTACCACCAGATAACAAAGAGACAGTGACTTTTCCTCATTATGTACCTGATAACCCGTCTATTTCTTCCTGTGAGCTTGACAAGATGTACCTCGAAGCAGAGATTACCCTCAAGTCTCTGTCCCCCTCCAACCCAGTGAACGACTGGTCCTCGAATTCCCTGCGGAAGATTCTGGCAGGCCTGAAGAAGAGGGGGCGTAAGGGGGGAGGTACTGTAACATACCTGGCGGCGTCCTTGCATGGTGGTCCATCTCCCACTGTGCAAGAGAGCGCACTTGATCTCCTGTCCAGAGTGTCTCTCTGGCTTCCCTCCATGCTGTCTGTTTGTGTCTGTCTCTGCTGCTTAAGGGCGGCGCCCGATCACTTCCTGCTTTTTGTACCTGCTGTGGGTCACGCCCCTTGTGCGTCCTCAGCCTATTGCTGTCTGACACTTGGTATATAGCTCAGCAGCTCCCTTCTATCCCTGCCTGAGCATAAGTGTTTTCCTTCAGTGTGTGCTTGCACTCTGAAGGTGCCAGGTCCCGTCTTTGTTTCCTTGTCTGCCTTTCCTGGAGGCTGTATTTCCAGGCCTGTCTGAACTTAGTCCTGTATGTCTCCTGCTTTGCGGTATTAGTTCCCGTGTCTGAACTAAGTCCTGTATGTCTCCTGCTTTTCGGTATTAGTTCCCGTGTCTGAACTGAGTCCTGTATGTCTCCTGCTTTTTGTATCAGTTCCCGTGTCTGAACTGAGTCCTGTATGTCTCCTGCTTTGCGGTATTAGTTCCCGTGTCTGAACTTAGTCCTGTATTTCTCCTGCTTTGCGGTATTAGTTCCCGTGTCTGAACTAAGTCCTGTATGTCTCCTGCTTTTTGTATCAGTTCCCGTGTCTGAACTGAGTCCTGTATGTCTCCTGCTTTGCGGTATCAGCTCCCGTGTCTGAACTGTGTCCTGTATGTCTCCTGCTTTGTGGTATTAGTTCCCGTGTCCGAACTGAGTCCTTTCTGTGTTCTCTTGTCTGTCCTGTCTGAACTCGCTCCTAGCCTGTTCCTCCCGCCTTCTAGGGGCCGATTACCTAGACCCGCTCCTGTATCTTGTCTGTCCTGTCTGAACACGCTCCTTGCCTGTTCGTCCCGCCTCTCTGGGGGCAGTATTCCCAGACCCGCTCCTGTATCCCGCTGCAGTGTCGGTCTCCTCCGTACACTCAGTTCCAGTCTGAACTCTCTCCTATCCTTTACCTGTTTTGCTTCTATGTCCGTTCCCTTCCTTTTTCTGCAGAGTCTGAACTCGTACCTAACTCCTGCCTGTTGTCTCTGTACTCCCGTTTGTGAGTTTGTGGTCCACTCGCTACTTCACTGCAAGTACCCTGTGGGTGTCTGGCTCTGCCTTTCCCTTCCTGTCTGTTCCGTGTGAACAGAGCCCTGTCCTCCCTGCTCAGCCTTGTCTGCACTCTAGCCGTGCTTGCCTGTACCCCTTTGCCTGTATTGTTCCTGTGTCCCGGTGTGTACTGGGTCCTATCCCGCCTGTGTTCCTACCTGCTAGTGCCTTCCTGTCTGCACTCTAGCTGTGCTTGCCTTTACCCCCCTGCCTGCATACCCGCCTGCCTGCATATCAGTCGTGCCTGCCTATACCCACCAGTCTGTGTGCCAGCCTACCAGCCTGTTCCTGTATTCCCCTGTGTGGGTCAACAGCCGTGTCCGGGGTCTGTCCTGGAGTAGCACCTGGTCCCTCTGCTCGGTTCCTCCTTGGTGCACTGGCGTCGTATGCCGTCGTGCGACCCTGGTCGGATCGGGTGAATACTTAGTCACGCCCCTCCAGGCATTCACTCTCCGGCACGGTCCAGTGGAATCACTACCAATCACACGCACACGCCGCTTAGCCCGGGCGTGTGCATAACATCTATTCAGTTGGACTATCAGCTGTGTATCCTCCAGACGTCTGCACAACACAACTGATCGTCTCAACCCCTTTTATAAGGCAAGAAATACCACTTATTAAACTTGACAGGGCACACCTGTGAAGTAAGAACCATTTCCGGTGACTACCTCTTGAAGCTCATCAAGAGAATGCCAAGAGTGTGCAAAGCAGTCATCAAAGCAAAAGGTGGCTACTTTGAAGAACATAGAATATAAGACATATTTTCAGTTGTTTCACACTTTTTTGTTAAGTATATAATTCCACATGTGTTAATTCATAGTTTTGATGCCTTCAGTGTGAATGTACAATTTTCATAGTCATGAAAATACAGAAAAATCTTTAAATGGGAAGGTGTGTCCAAACTTTTGGTCTGTACTGTATATATAATGTATATATATATTATTTTTTCACCCTTACTAATAAGTGTTTCATTACTATACAGAGGAAGATTCTGAGGGAGATGATGCTTCACCTATAGGTATGTACTGCACAATACCATTCCATGTTTCTAAACCCTGTCTCGTGTAAATCAGCCTTAAACTTCCTGACAGCCCCATTTTTCAAGTCTGATACGTCACTTTCTGTGGTAATAACTTTAAAATGCTTCTGTCAGTGATTCTGAGATTGTGATTTTGTTGTTGTAAAACATTTTACCTGTTACTACCGGTAAATTCAGATCTGTTGTTTTGTCTTTATTCATGAAAATATTCCAAATTTTCTGAAGATTTTGAAAAATGTGCAATCTTTAAACTTGTATACCCTTAATGACATGTATATAGTGTAAGATGGCTGACGGACAGGTCCTTGAGGGGAAATATGTATCATCGAGGTTGGTAGCTTCGGTGATGTAAACCCGAGAAAGCATGCTCCAGCACGTATACTGCTGACAGGGTTAATAGGGCGTATCAGGCCGGTTTTAAGAGCAGTCATAAAAAATGGGTGGGAATGGCTGCCCACATATCCCCACCTCTGGAGCGTGGTTTGGTAAATAAAATAGAGACCAAATGTCTCATTCATTGTCTGTGTCTGGAGACCTGTGGATCTCCAAGGCGTTAGTCTGTACTAAGGATTGGACACTGACCTGAGCAGGCGAACCTGCAACATTGTGTGGACATTTTACTTTGTGCTTCCACTTTGTGCCGGAAAAGGCTGTTTTTGTTTATGCTGTCTGAATAAACCAGTTTGGATTTCAATGAAAATGCTTCCTGTGTCTACCTCAACCGCAGATGAGTGAGTATTAAACCCTGCAATTGGTGCTAGAAGCACAGTCACAAATCCCAAGGGGCAGTGTGACTGCTACAGGAAACCGTTTAAGTCTTGGGTGAAGGCCGTCAGCCAGTAGGGGACGTCTGGCATCATGGAGGAGCTGATAAAGCAACTGGTGCAGGCTAATGTCCGGCAGCATCAACAGCAGTAGTGGCAGCAACAGCAGTACAAGCAGCAGATAAACCTCCTAACCGAGTTAACCCATGGCAGTTCAATCGCCCCACCCCCAAGTCCAAGTGATGACTCACTTGCCAGGAAGACGTTAAGAAGAGCCTTACAAAAGATGATCCCGGGTGATGAGGACGAGGCGTTCCTGACAATCTTTGAGAGGGTGGCGGAGCGAGAGATATTGCCTCCAGAGCAGTGGGCGGAGGTTCTGGCACCATATTTAACAGGGCAACAGCAGAAGGCCTATTATGACTTGGCCTTGCAAGATGCAAAAGAGTACACCAAGTTGAAGACTGAGATTTTGGCGTGCTTAGGAGTGACTCTGACTGACATGATGCGGGTGTACCACTGGGCCTATTGCAGTGACAAATCTTCCCGGTCCCGAATGTTTTACCTCCTACACTTGGTCCAAAAGTGGTTGCAACCGGAATCTTCCTCTCCAGCACAGATAGTGGCGAGGATTGTGATGGACAGGTTCATACACTCGCTTCCAAGGCTGGTGCAATCCTGGGTTGCCCAGGGAGATCCCCATAAAGCCAATGACTTTGTGAGGTTGGTAGAAAGGTGCCAGGCGGTCAAGAGTGCTTTGGGGAAGTAAGGGGTGGGAGCATCTCCATACTGTGGTTCCCAACAGGGGGGATGGACACCCAAAAGAGGGGAAATAGAACCACATCTGGGGGGCGTCCTAGAGTTCAGGAGGGGTCTGAGTTGCTACCAAAGGCCCCATCCAATAACTTAATTTGTTGGCGATGTCACACCCCGGGTCTAATAGTGGCCTGTTGCCCTATGACCAACGAGCCAGTAGACTGCAGCACATTACGGCGCTACTTTGCATATCCTGCCTGCAGTGCTGTCTCTCCACGAGGCGTGGGACCGCAGGCATGCCCCGTGTCAGTGAATGGAGCGCAAATGACTGGTCTGTTCGATTCTGGGAGTTTGGTAACCCTAGTAGGGCCATAATTCCTCATAGTCTGATTCTGCAGAAAAAAGTGGACATCTACTGTATCCATCGAGATGCTAAGGACTACCCTGTGGTCCTAGTGGTCATAGGCACAAACTGTAGCACCGAGTCCCATGAGGTGGGCGTAGTCAAGGACCTGTTGCACCCTGTTATAATAGGGCAGGACTTTGCCTTGTTTTGGGACTTGTGGGAGAAAGGGAGGAAGCCGGGTTGCCCAGACCACAACCAGGTTGCTCCTAAAAAAACCTCGTCGCAGGCCGCAACTGACAGTTTTCCCTTTCATGTGCTTGTTGGGGGTGAGGATGAGGCAGCATCCCTGAGCTGGAGGTGGGGAAACTTTGGAAACGCCCAGCTCAGGGACTGAACTCTAAAAGATGTGTTTAATAATGTCACTGTTCTGAATGGTGTTGCTCAAGAGTCTATGGCTGATACCTGATATCCGTACTGTGCTGGAATTGGGGAGTTAATATGACAGGTCACGAAGCTCAGAAGAGAGGTAATCGATCAGTTACTAGTGCCAGGGCCGTACAGATGCAGGGTGTTAGATATGGCCAATGCACATGTCTTAGGTGGTCATCTGGAGGTAGAAAAACCCCAGGAAAGAATCTTCCGGAAGGTCTACTGGCCCAGTTGTCACCGAGAGATTGTGAATTACTGTAGGTCCTGTCACACCTATCAGCTGACCTCCCCTGTGGCTCACTTCCGTAGCCCTTTAGTGCCACTACCTGTCATTGAGGTCCCAATCGATCGCATCACCATGGATCTAGTGGGACCCCTGGTCAAGTCCGCCAGAGCACATCAGTATATCTTGGTGGTACTGGACAACGCTACATGTTACCCGGAGGCTGTACCACCACGAAACTCCTCTGCCAAGTGCATAGTCCAGGAGCTAGTCCACATCTTTTCTAGAATGGGGTTACCTAAGGAGATCCTAACGGACCAAGGGACCCCATTTATGTCAAGGGGGATGAGGGAGTTGTGAAAAATCCTGCAAATCACACAACTCAGGACCTCAGTCTACCACCCCCAGACAGACGGCTTAGTGGAGAGGTTTAATATAACCTTGAAGGCCATGTTGAAGAAGGTCGTAGAGAAAGACGGCCGGGACTGGGACTGTCTACTGCCGTACCTTCTGTTTTCTATTAGAGAAGTCCCACAGGCCTCTACTGGCTTCTCCCCATTTGAGCTGTTATATAGCTGACAGCCCCTTGGACTCCTGGATGTAGCAAAGGAGGGTCTACACCCTACAGGATTGTAATGGAACATGTGGCCCAGATGCAAGAGAGGATTGCTGAGGTGATGCCTATTGTGAAAGAACACCTCCTAAAGCACAAGAGGCACAGTCAAGGGTGTACTAAAGATCGGCGAGGGTGAGACACTTCCACCTTGGCAATTGGGTACTAGTGCCTACGGTGGAGAGCAAATTCCTGACCAAGTGGCAGGGCCCCTATGAAGTTCTTGAAAAGCTTGGCAATGTCAACTATAGAGTCCACTAACCAGGGAAAAGGAAGCCCTACCAGGTGTACCACGTCAACCTGATCAAGCCATGGCGACATAGGGAGTTTGTGGAAGCTCCTGTTTGGTGGCGAAGACCAAAGCCCACGTGGAGGAAGTCAAGCAGGCAAAGTTGCTGTCACATGCCCAGAAGCCACAGTGCCGAGAGTTGCTACAGCGGAACTGAGACCTGTTCTCAGAACTACCAGGGTGTACTCGGATCATAGAGCATGAGTTTCTTCCGGGTCATCCTGTCCAAGTAAATATGAAGCCGTATCGGATTCCTGAAGCCCACCGAGAGGTGATTGCAAAAGAGGTGAAGCGGATGCTGAGCATGGGAGTCATTGAGGAGTCCAGGAGTGGCTGGTCCAGTCCCAAAGTCTTAGTGCCAAAACCAGATAGAGAATGTCAGTTTTGCAATGACTATAGGAAACTCAACAAAGTCTTGAAGTTTAACACCTACCCAATGCCCAGTGTAGATGAACTGTTTGAAAGATTGGGGCCAGCCAGGTATATTATCACCCTTGACCTCGCTAAAGGAATTGGCAAATACCCATGTCCCAAGATGCCAAGGAGAAGACGGTCTTCTCAACGCCAGATGGTTGATTCTACTTCACAAGGATGTCGTTTGGGTTGCTAGAAGCCCTGGCTACCTTGATTCTAGCTCCCCACAAGAAGTATGCAGCAGCCTACTTGGATGACATTGTGATCTATAGCCAGGATTGTGGAAGCCATCTGAGCAAAGTCCAGGCGATACTTGATTCTTTAAAGAAGGCAGGGTTTTCTATAAACCTGAAGAAATGTGCCATGGGCATTGAAGAAACCAAATACTTGGGTTATGTCATAGGGAGAGGTGAAATAAAGCCCCAAATAAAGTCGACGTGATCAAGAGTTGGCCACAACCCCTCTCAGGGAAACAGGTCAAAGCGTTCCTAGGCATCGTGGGCTATTACCGCCGGTTCATCCCTAACTTCGTCATGATAGCGGCCCCTTTGACAGACCTCCTTACAGGGACAAAGTCGGTTATGGCTAAGTAATCTCCAGAAGCTGAGACTGCCTTCGCGGAACTGAAGGTAGCTCTGTGTAAACAGACAGTTATGGTGGCACCGGATTTCTCAAATAAGTTTGTGGTCCAGACAGACATGTCAGATGTCGGGCTGGGTGCTGTCCTATCACAGGAAGTGAATGGGGAAGAGCATCCCATAATGTATTTAAGTCAGAATGTGACATCCTGTGGGAAGAATTACTCCATTGTGGAAAAGGCCATCAAGTGGGTGTTGGACACTTCAAGATACTACCTCTTAGGCAGGAAGTTCAGGCTAGTGTCAGACCATGCCGCACTAAGGTGGATGAGGGACAAGAAGGGGAACGATGCCGGAGTGACCAGATGGTCCCTAGCCCTTCAGGATTTTAGCTTCCATGCAGAGCATAGGCCCGGGAAACTGCATGGCAATGCTGATGCACTGTCGAGGGTCCACTGCTGTCGGGGTGGTGACTCTGCACCGTATGCCCCCTCTACTCCAGACTCATACACAGGTATATAGACTATTCTATACCCGCCTATATTGGTTTATTATTATGGAATAGTTTATACGTTAGGAGCTATTTCCATCATTGCCCCTCTCTTGCATCCTGTGGTTCTTTTGCACAATATTTATTTACACCCTGATAGAGGTAGTACATATGTTTTCCCCATATCTAATACATATAGTCTGTATTGATATACACCTGGTTTCTTATTGTTTTATTTATATGTGTATTATATATATATATATATATATATATATATATATATATATATATATATATATATATATATATATGTATATATATATACACATATACATAATGGGTATGGAAAGTATTCAGACCCCTTGTGATCCTCCTTGAGATGGTTCTACTCCTTCATTGGAGTCCAGCTGTGTTTAATTAAACTGATAGGACTTGATTTGGAAAGGCACACACCTGTCTGTATAAAGGCCCCGTCACACTAAGCGATGCAACAGCGATCCCGACAACGTTACGACCTGTCAGGGATCGTTGCTGCATCGCTAATACATCGCTGGTGAGCTGTCAAACAGGCAGGCTCACCAGCGATCAGGGGAGCAGCGATATCGTGGAAAGAATCGTTCCACGATGTCCTGCTCCCGTCACCAGCCTGCTGCTTAAGCAGGAGCAGGCTGGTAACTATGGTAAACATCGGGTTACTAAGTGCGCGTGTGCCCCTAGTAACCCGCTGTTTACCATGGATACCACTCTGCTACGGTGCGCGGGAGCCTCCGCGCACCGTAGCAGAGTGGTATCCATGGTAAACAGCGGGTTACTAAGTGCGCGCGTGCCCCTAGTAACCCGATATTTACCATGGTTACCAGCCAGTTCTTTGGTCCCGCTGGTCACACACAGCGATGTGTGCTGGCCAGCGGGAGGCCAACGACCAAAAAATGGTCCAGGACACCTTGCAGCGATCAGCGACCTCACAGCAGGGGCCTGATCGTTGCAAAGTGTAACACATAGCGACATCGCTGGTGAGGTCGCTGGTGAGTCACCAAAACCGTGACACAGCAGCGATCTCGCTAGCGATATCACTATGTGAGACGGGGGCTTAAGACCTCACAGCTCACACAATGCATGTCAGACCAAATGAAAACCATGAGCTCAAAGAAACTGCCCAAGGAGCTCAGAGACAGAATTGTGGCAAGGCACAGATCTGGCCAAGGTTACAAAATAATTTCTGCATTACTCAAGGTTCCTAAGAGCACAGTGGCCTCCATAATCCTTAAATGGAAGAAGTTTGGGACCACCAGAAGTCTTCCTAGACCTGGCCATCCAGTCAAACAAAGCAATCGTGGGAGAATATCCATGGTGAGAGAGGTAAAGAAGAACCCCAAAATCACTGTGACTAAGCTCCAGAGATGCAGTAGGGAGATGGGAGAAAGTTCCACAAAGTCAACTATCACTGCAGCCCTCCACCAGTCAGGCCTTTATGGCAGAGTGGCCCGACGGAATCCTCTCCTCAGTGCAAGACAAATGAAAGTCCGCATAGAGTTTGCTCAAAAACACATGAAGGACTCCCAGACTATGAGAAATAAGATTCTCTGGTCTGATGAGATGAAGATAGATCTTTTTGATGATAATTCTAAGCGGTATGTGTGGAGAAAACCAGGCACTGCTCATCACCTACCCAATACAATCCCAACAGTGAAACATGGTGGTGGCAGCATCATGCTATGGGGGTGTTTTTTAGCTACAGGGACATGACGACTGGTTGCAATTGAAGGAAACATGAATGCGGCCAAGTACAGAGATATCCTGAGTGAAAACCTCTTCCAGAGTGCTCTGGACCTCAGACTTGGCCGAAGGTTCACCTTCGAACAAGACAATGACCCTAAGCACACAGCTATAATGACAAAGGAGTGGCCTCACAACAACTCTGTGACCATTCTTGACTGGTCCAGCCAGAGCCCTGACCTAAACCTAATTGAGCATCTCTGGAGAGACCTGAAAATGGCTGTCCACCAACGTTCATCATCCAACCTGTCGGAACTGGACGGGAACTGCAAGGAAGAATGGCAGAGGATCCCCAAATCCAGGTGTGAAAAACTTGTTGCTTCATACCCAAGAAGACTCATGGCTGTACTAATTCAAAAGTGTGCTTCTACTCAATACTGAGCAAGGGGGCTGAATATTTATGACCATGTGATATTTCAGTTTTTCTTTTTTAATAAATTTGCAAAAATTTCTAGATTTCTGTTTTTTTTCCTGTCAAGATAGGATGCAAAGTGTACTTTAATGAGAAAAAAAATGAACTTTTTAGAATTTATCAAATGGCTGCAATGAAACAAAGAGTGAAAAATTTAAAGGGGTCTGAATACTTTCCGTGCCCACTGTATGTATATATATGTATTCTGGTTGCAATGGTATATATTCCATTGATTTGTACTGTACATTTGCATGTGGGAAACACATGTTGTTCAGCGCTTTCTCCTGGTTGCTTTGTTCCCACCCCTATTCGTATTTTAGCTTGATCCATTAAAATTTGTTATATTTTAGCATACTCTGGTCTTCTTTTTGGTTCTATATCATTGGTTTTCTGTGTTTTAGTTACCGATTGGTCTATACAGTCCTTTTTAAACATGCACCCTGACTAGGTAGTGTATGTATGTATGTATATATACATGTGTGTGTGTATATATATATATATATAATATATATACATACATGCATGCATGCATGCATACATACATACATACATACATACACACACACACAGTGTTATACTTAATACATTTCCTTCTCAGAACTGATTATTCCTTTTCTAATCTTCATGTGTATCGTCATTTTCGAATTTTGAGTTTTTTTGCTTATTGATTGCCAAGCCCGCCAGCTTTGGGCAGAGGAGTGTATGTAAGATGGCCACCGGACAGGTCCTCGAGGTTGTTAACTTCGGTGATGTAAACCCAGAAAAGCATGCTCCAGCACATATAGTACTGAAAGGGTTAATAGGACGTATGAGGGCCGCTTTTATGAGCAGTCATAAGAGATTGGTGGGAATGGCTGCTCACATATCCCCACCCCGGGGGCGTGGTTTGGTAAATAAAATGGAGACCAATTGTCTCATTCTGTGTCTGGAGATATGTGGATCTCCAGGATGCTGGTCTGTGCTAAACACCTAAGGATTTGAAACTGACCTGAGCGGTCGAACCCGCAACATTGTATGGACATTTTACTTTGTATTTCCACTTTGTGCCGGAAAAGGGTGTTTTAGTTTTGCTACCTGAGCAGTTTATGCTGTCTGAATAAACTAGCCTGGATTTCAATGAAAATGCTTTCTGTGCCTACCTCAGCCGCAGCCGAGTGAGTACCAAACCGTACAATAGCTATACAAAATTAGTGTCTGCTATACAAGGAGTAATGCTGCATTCAGGATAAATTGTTTAATAAATTGTGCAGTCTAAATATTAGGGCTGAAGTAACATTTTAGCTGAATGGAATTTGACTAAATGGAATTATTTTTTTTTTTTTCTTATATTTTCATTAATGCAAAGCACCTCAAGGAATAGCAAACTTCTTGTATGCTTTGAAACCTCCATTCTTTAAATTGGGGTGTTTTTTAGGGGGTTACAATAAAAGGCCCTTCAAAGTCACTTCAAAAGTGAATAGGTCCATAAAAGTGCAGTTTATTTTAAATTTCCTTGGAAATATGAAAAATTGCTGCTAAAATTGTAACCCCTTCATGACCTTTGACATACCTATACGTCCTGATCGGGAAGGGATTCCCAACCACTGACATACAGTAACATCATGACGATTGTGCCGGGCCCAGGGGCTGTGCCCTCACCATCATCGTCGGGAGCTTGGCTTAAGTGATAGCAGAGCCTCGGCTGTCACTGTCAGGAGCATTGCCCTCACCATTCCCAGCTTTTTAACCCCTTAAATGTCATTATCAATAGAAATAACAGCATTTAGAAGGCTTGAGGAGGGAGAGGGCTCCCTCTCCTACGTGATCTGCATCGGGTGCCATCATACACTGGGAGATCCCCTGAGGTGCCATAACAGCCTGAGGACCCCATTTTACAAAGTACACCTCTCAGTGAACTCATCTAGGGGTGCAATGATCATATTAACACCATGGGTGTGTCACAGAATTTTATACCATTGGGCAGTGAAGAAAAAATAATTACATTTTTATCTCAAATATTTTGTTTAGCCCCAGATTTTACATTTTAAATGGGGTTAATGGATACAACTGGCCCCTAAAATGTGGCCCACAATTTCTGCTGAATGTGGAAATACCTCATATGTGACTGTACAGTACTGCTTAGCCACACGGCGACACTCGGGAAGGACGGAGCGCTATTTGACTGCTGGAGTATAGGTTTTCCTAGAATAGTTTGCGGACTCCATATACAGAGACCCTAAATGCTAAAAGAGCAGAATACCCCCCCTCAAGTGACCCCATTTTGTAAGTTATACCCCTGCCAAACATGTGGATGGTAAATCTGATGTAGGCACACACTGGAGCTCTGGAGGGCGGGGGTGGGGGGTAGCATTAAAATTTCGGAGCACAGAATTTGCTATATTTCTTTTGGGGGCGAGGAGTTATTTCACTTTTCCAGTGCCCTTGTGCTACCAGTAACGTGGAAGCACCCTATATTTACATTGACAGATGAAACCAGGGGAGGAGTCCTGAGGAGATAATTTGCATATTCCCACTGCATTTTGGGATAAGTGAAGAGTCTCCGCGAGCTCAAAGAACACTGGATTTTGGCCGTTGGAGCTGAAAGGAGGACATCGGTAAACCGAATTTTGGAGCGTATTTCACTGTTTTCATAACACATTAACAATAAGAACATGGAAGAGTCCAGGAGCCATTTGGTGAACTGCATATCCTGATACATGTTCACATACTTGCCAGGGAAAAGCCAAACTTCACATGCCAGAAATGCAAGCTTGTGTCCCTGTTGGAGGAAAAGTTGCGAAATCTAGAAGAGAGGTTAACTACCTTGAAAATCATTAAGGAAGGTGAAGAGTTCTTAGACAGAGGATAATTATCCCTTCATGATACAGGAAGAGAAGAAATTCGAACTGCACCTGATGAAACAGAGGAATGGAAGCATGTGACCCAGAGAAGCAGGAGTATCGAGAGGCAGTCAGCACCCATACTGCTCAGGAACCAGTACCAGGCTCTCACACAGGAGAACCATGAAGAAATACAGCAAGATAAGACTTTGCCCACAATGAATAACCTTGTAAGCCCTCAGAATCCTCCTGGATAGAGAAAGAAAATGTTGTGAAGGAAAAACGGAGAGTGGTGGTCATGGGGGATTCCCTGTTGAGAGGAACAGAGGCCGCTATCTGCAGACCAGACATAACCTCAAGAGAAATGTGCTGTCTTCCAGGAGCAAAAATTAAAGATGTGTCTGACAGGATATCAAGACTTTTCAGACCTACAGATCACTACCCATTCCTGCTAATACATGTGGGGACAAATGACCCTGCAAGAAAGGACCTGGAAACCATCTGCAGTGACTTTGAAGACTTAGGCAAGAAAGTGAAAGAATTGGGAGCGCAGGTGGTCTTCTCATCCATCCTCCCAGTGGATGGCCATGGAACAATGAGGTGGAATAAGATTCTACAGGTGAACAACTGGCTACGTCGATGGTGCTGTCAACAAGGATTTGGATTTCTGGATCACGGAATGAATTATCTATATGATGGACTACTTGCTAGAGATGGGGTGCCCCTTACGAAGACTGGAAAACATGTATTTGGAAGTCGCCTTGCTACACTCATCAGGAGAGCTTTAAACTAGATCAATGTGGGAAGGGAAGCAAAAGGCCAGAAAAAGCCACACAGCTGACAAATACTATTGAGATCTCTGCTATTGGAAGCGGAAAGGAAGAACAAAGACAAAAAAATCTAAGTAATAAAAATATGGGAGGAAGAGAAACCAATCACAAACTAAAATGTTTTTATACAAATGCACAAAGCATGGGCAACAAACAAGGAGAATTGGAACTACTAACGCAGGAAAAGAAATATGATGTCATTGGAATCACTGAAACTTGGTGGGACGATACACATGATTGGAATACAAGGCTAAAAGGATACAACTTATTTGCAAGAAGCAGACTTGATAAACGAGGAGGAGGTGTCGCATTGTATGTTAGAAAAGCGTATATCTGCAGAGAGATTGAAGCAGAGACTGGGAGTTCTGTGGAAAGTGTTTGGGTAAGAATACAAGGAGAGAACAACGGAAAGGACACCATTGTAGGCATTTACTACAGGCCACCTGGGCAAGCTGAAGATATGGATGAACTCTTTATGTATCAAATGACCAAGTTCTCCAAAAAATATGACGTAGTGGTCATGGGAGATTTCAACTATCCATACATTTGTTGGGAATCTCTCTCAAGTAAAACTAACAGGTCAAGCAAATTCTTATCCTCTCTTGCTGACAACTTTATCTTCCAAAAGGTAGGGGAGAAAACAAGGGGATCTGCTACTTTGGATCTAATCCTTATAAACAGGGAGGAATTGGTTGAGGAGATAAAAGTGGCTGGGACCCTAGGAAGCAGCGATCATGCTATTATAGAATTTTGGATAACTAGAGGAGGAAGACATGTGAAGACTCAAACTTCAAGGTTAGATTTTAAATAGGCAGATTTTAAGAGACTCAGAAAGAGAATAGGAGGGATCCAATGGCTGGATGTCCTTAAGGACAAAAATGTCCAGGAAGGATGGGAAATTTTTAAAAATGAGATTCTCAAAGCACAATCGTTAACAATCCCGAAAAGTAGGAAGAATGGGAAGCATTTAAGGAAACCAGGATGGATGAACACAGAACTTAAACACATGCTAAAAAGAAAGAAAGAAATGTTTATCAAATGCAAAGAAGGAGTCATATCTAAAGAAGATTATAATGCAGTCTGCAGATCCTGCAGGGCACGTATCAGGTCAGCTAAAGCTGACAATGAATTAAGGCTTGCAAGAGATGTCAAAAGCAATAAAAAAGGATTTTGGGGGTATGTCAAAAGTAAAAGAAAAGTCAATGATGCTATAGGATTTTTACAGGATGAAAATGGTGAAATGGTAAGAAAGGATGTTGAGAAGGCCGAACTTTTTAATTCCTATTTTGCATCTGTTTTCTCTCAGAAAGAAAATGGAACATCAACTGATCTTCACTGTCCTATTAAAGGAATTGAAGAATCCAGGTTATCTGTAAACAGAAAGATTGTGAGGGAATATTTAGCTAACATAAATGAGTTCAAGTCTCCAGGTCCAGATGAATTAAACCCCAGAGTACTGAAGGAGATCGTAGAAGAAATTTTAGAACAACTCTCCATAATCTTTGAAAATTCTTGGAGAACAGGAGAAGTCCCAGAAGACTGGAGAAGAGCAAATGTTGTTCCTATCTTCAAAAAGGGGAAGAAAGTGGACCCAGGGAACTATAGGCCGGTGAGTCTGACTGCTATACCAGGAAAGATCTTTGAACAAATTATTAAACAACATGTATGTAAGTACCTGGATAAGAATGAAGTGATTAACCAGAGTCAGCATGGGTTTGTAACTAACAAATCAAGTCAGACTAACTTAATTTCCTTCTATGACAGAATCACTGACTGGGTGGATCAGGGAAATTGTTAAGGGGACGGTTGCAAACAACTTTTATTCAATAATGGAAAGCAACCTTACACAGGGTCCGCGATGCAGCCTGGTGGACTGCGGCCAAACACCTTCCGGGTGAGAAGGTAAAACAACCAACTTAAATAACAATCCCTTCCGTGTTACTGCACACCGGAACGGGAATAGGGATTCGCACTATCTCCGTTAACAGCACGAGAGATGTGCGATAAATAATATATCTGTAGCCCTGTTAACTGCACAGGGACTACACAGCAGACGCTAGGATGCGTGTGTGACTCACGTCGGCGAATATGTGCTCCCAGCCGGCGTGCTACCGCACTGAGGAGTATCTCTCCACGTGGCTTACAGGCGGTGCTGGGAATAGGGTGTCTGCAGACTGCTCGGGGTGTATGGCGACCCCTTTGTCGGAGCCAGACTGTCAGATGAAGCTACCTGCCTATTTCATCTAAGCCTGCCTATTTCCACTAAACCTGCCTGCCAGAAACTAAAGCACACGTGGAGCCCAAAAGACCAAGCGTCCACACAACACCATCACAGCTCAATGATCAGAGCGCGCCGCCATGTTTGTGGGCGGGCTATTTAAAGATTAAGCCCTGCCCACCGTCGCACTATTGGTGACGTCACCCGCAACCAATCAGGCGGCGCCAGGTCACCGGATCAGCTGACTCCCAAACCACCAATCACGGTCCACCATGTCACAGGCATGCTCAGTGCAGAGAATCCTGGACTTAAGCTTTAGCAGCCCTGTTTCCCTCCGCAACCTATCCTTCATGTTGCTAGGAACAAAGACCCAAGAGACAACCTGTACATCTCGTGCACCAGCTAGGCGTTGGGACTGATGATGATGTTGAGCAGCATCATCCCTGGCTGGACTGGAATGGGAGACTACAGAATCCACTGATGGTTCTGAACGTATTTCAAATCCAGCAAACACCTGACGCCTAACAGAAATGCCGTAGATATAGTATATCTTGACTTCAGCAAAGTATTTGACAAAGTATCTCACACCATCCTTATTGAAAAAATGACCAAGTATTGAAAGGACAAGGCAACTGTTAGGTGGATTCATAACTGGCTTAGTGATCGGACTCAACGGGTGGTTGTAAATGGCTTCACATCCAGCTGGATGAATGTCTGAAGTGGGGTACCACGGGGCTCTGTCCTGGGACCTGTATTGTTCAACATCTTTATCAATGATTTAGATGAAGGAATTGAGGGTAAACTGATTAAATTTGCTGATGACACAAAGCTAGGAGGGATAGCTAACACAAGAGAAGAGAGGATTCAAAAAGACCTAAATAAACTGGAGCAGTGGGCAGCAAGTAACAGAATGTTTTTTAACAGGGAAAAATTCAAAGTACTACATCTGGGCAATAAAAATGAAAAAAGCATGTACAAAATGGGAGGAATAGAGCTAAGCAACAGTACATGTGAAAAATACTTAGTTATACTATTAGATCATAGACTGAACATGAGTAAACAGTGTGATGCAGCAGCTAAAAAAGACAAATACAATTCTGGGATGTTTTAACAGAAGCATACAATCTAGATCACGTGAAGTCATTATCGGTCTTTACTCCTCTTTGGTCAGACCTCATCTGGAATACTGTGTCCAGTTTTGGGCACCACATTTTAAAAAAGACATCGACAAACTGGAGCAAGTTCAGAGAAGAGCGACCAGAATGGTGACCGGTCTGCAACCATGTCCTATGAGGAACGGTTGCAGGATTTGGGAATGTTTAGCTTGCAAAAAAGAAGACTGAGAGGAGACTTAATAGCTGTCTACAAATATGTCAAGGGCTGTCACATTGTAGAAGGATCATCTTTATTCTCATTTGCACAAGGAAAGGCTAGAAGCAATGGGATGAAACTGAATGGGAGGAGACACAGATTAGATATTAGAAAAAACTTTTTGACAGTTAGGATGATCAACGAGTGGAACAGGCTGCCACGAGAGGTGGTGAGTTCTCCTTCAATGGACGTCTTCAAGCAGAGGCTGGACAGATATCTGTCTGAGATGATTTAGTGAATCCTGTTTTGAGCTGGGGGTTGGACCAGATGAGCCAGGAGGTCCCTTCCAACTCTACAATTGTATGATTCTATGAATCTGAGTATTTTGTTTGTTTTATGGATAGATTTGAAGCTTTTATTGGGAACATTTTACATAACATTTTGGATCATATTTATCCGGTGCTCTATGCTGAGCACTTATTTTGAAGTTTCCATTGAAATCTGTGGGTGACGTGATTCAGGTGACACCCCCCAGTGGATCCATTCATTATAATGAGGCAGCAGAGTTACTCTTCTGGGCTCCATCTTACCTCTGTTCAGCGTTGTCCTACTTTTCAGAGGTGTACAAAACTGCGGCCGATCGCGCATTTATGCACACCTAAAAAGACGGACAATACTGACTCACAGGCCAGACGGCATCCAGTGTTGCCATCTGCCTTGTTTTAGGGAATCGTCCTCTGGGACAGTCATGTAAGGGCTTGTTTTTTGCGGGACGATTTGACGTTTTTATTGGTACCATTTTTGGTCACATGTCATTTTTTGATTGCTTTCTATTCTAAATTTGGGGAGGGAAAATAAACAAAAACTGGCAATTCAGGAATTGTGTTTTTTTTTTTTTTTTTTTTATGCCGTTCCGCGTGTGGTAAAATTGATAAGGCAGAGTTATTCTTCAGCTCTGTACGTTTACAGCGGTACCACATTAATAGCGTTTTTATACAAAAAATATATATATATTTTGCATCGCTTTATTCTGAGAGCTATAATTTTTTTATCTGTATGGCGGCTTGTTTCTTGTGGGACAAGATGACGTTTTCAGCGGTACTAATTTTATATATATTTGTTTTTTTTATCGTGTTTCATTCCCCTTTTTTTTCCCAGTGGCATGGTGATAAAGCATCATTAGCCTCGTTTTTTTAAGTTTTTTTTGTGCGGCGTTCACTGAAGGGGTTAACTAGTGTGACACTTTTATAGGTCGGGTTGTTCCAGACTCGGCAATACCAAATATGTGTACTTTTTTTTATTTTATTTATTTTTTACATAAAAATGTGTATTTATTAGTGAATATTTTTTTAAAATTATTATTATTTATTTAATTTTTTTACATATTTTTACACATTTTTTGCCATTTATTTTTTACTTTTTACTTAGTCCCTTTATGGGACCTTCACTTGTTTCTCTTTGATCACAGATATAATGTATTGCAATGTACTAGATTGCAGTGCATTCATTATACCTTTAGTGAAAGCTCCTGAGCCCATGCTGTGAGCATGGTTTCAGCAGCTTTCCGTAGCTTGGTGACCCGGGGGTCGTCATGACGACCCCTGGTCACCATGGCAATGATTGGGCCCCACGACATCGCAGCGGCACTGATCTGTCAGGGGATTAACAGCCAGGGGTGGTGCTGACACGGCTACTAGCTGTTTAGTGCCGGAGCTCAGCCACTGGCGGTGCTGAACTCCGGCACTGATCGGGCTGGAGACGCTGATATTTCAGCATCTTCTGCACGATCATGCTGAGATCGGTCAGTCAGATTGACTGACCGATCGCAGCGATCTAGGTGTGCGGACCGACCATATGGCTCCCTGCACCCCATCTTGTGCTGCTCAGCTGTCACAGATAGCTGTCCACACTTATCTGTCACTGCGTGTTTACACGCTGTGACAGTTTAAAGCCATAACGGACACTGCACGGCAAGGAGCATTAACTTACACCTGCTCATGCCGTGCAGTGTCCGTCATTGGGCGTTATGGGGTTAATACCGCTGTCAAGTGTGATGGTGACATGTACCAGACTTTAACATAATGGCCATCAGTTCTAATGAACATGGGGCCACCGTGCAGTATGAATGCACATTGACGAAGGGTTACCTTGACTGCCGGATGACCACTTTAAAAAAATACATATATGGCTCTCAGAATATGGTGACAAAAGCCAAATTGTTTTTGTAAATGTTTTTATTTTATTTTTAATTAGTAAATCATGAATAGAAATATATAGATTTGGGATCCCGTAACCATACTGACCCATAGAGCAAAGGTAACAGATCACCACCTGATTACCACAAAGTAAGCGGCGCTAGTACAAAACCTTGAAAAAGAAAATGTGGAATTACAGTTTTTCTCCTCACCGTTTCCACTTATTTCATAGAATAAGTTGTGTTCTGCAAAAAACAAGCCCTCTTGCGGCTATGTCAAAATATTAGAAAGGTTATGGTTCTTGTTACAAGGAGAGGAAAAACTAAGTTACAATATCCTGGGGAAAAGCTCTGTGTCTGCCTCCTGAAAACCTCCAGCTCAGGGTTTGTTACCCGACCGACGACATGTTTAACAGATTCCTTTGACTAAACCACCCTTCACATGTCCATATAATACCGGTACTGGAAAAATGGTACCGGTGTCATAAGTATTTTGGATCAGTGTGTCATCCGTGTGCCATCAGTGTTCCATCCGTGTGCAATTCATTTTTTTTCCACCATGACTTAAATATCAATTCCAAAGCTTCTCCTATACTTTGCAGTGTTAAACATGTACAGCACACGGTTGTCACAAGGATGTTTCACACGGAGCCAGAAATGTGTATTGGCCCTTGTAATCCATGCGGACGGGTCTCATGCAAAGATCACCATAGATTATGATAGGTATGTGTGCATACGTGTCTTCAGTGCATGTGAAAGCGAATGCCACACGTGCTGAAAACATGTACATGTGAAGGAAGCTTTACACACTGTGTGAACAAGTATGAAAAGTCACCTCTTAATCATTGAATTAAGGTTTTCTCTTTTGGTTCCATTGCCATGGGTATAAAATCCAGCATCTAAGCATGTAGTCTGCCTGTGCGAACAGTTGTGATAAAATGGCTCGTTCTAAAGAGCTCCCTGAATTCAGCATCTTGCTGTCATATGTTGTCACAAGTCAGTTCATGAAAGTTCAAATAAGACATGGCTGGGTGAGTTTGGTGTGGAAGAACATGACTGACCCTTCAAGAGACCTAACTTCAACTCCATCAGATAGATACCTTTTGGATTAACCAGAGATTACAAGCCAGGTCCCCTTGTCCAACATCAGTGTCTGACCTGATAACTGCTCTTCTGGAAGAATGGACAACAAATTGCACAGAAATATCCCCCAATTTTTTTTTTTAGAGTGGAAGCTTTATTAGCTGCAAAGGGAGATCAACTCCATGTTAATGACCCTGGATTTAAAAAGGAATGTCATAAAATTTCCTCCAGGAGTAATGTGTATGTGTCCCAATAATTTTATCCCTACAGTGTGTAATAGGTTCTGCTTCTTCCATGGTGAGAGGTGGAGACTGCTTCTCTGATGATGTGTAAATCTGGAGGTGAATGAGAATCATAATCAGTTTTGTTATATATTTTAGGAAGGACGTCCAGAATAAGAGGCAGAAAGCGTCCGATTATTGAGGACGACAGTGAGGATGAGGAGGTGCAGCCAACGTAAGCACTAAATACGACTATCATTCGTTACATTGTATTGTAAGGCTATGTTCACATGTCTGGTAGTTATACCTGTTTTTGGATTTGTTAGGGGTGATAAAAAATGAAAAGATACAATGCAAAAATAGTTCATTCAAATAAGGACGGGAATGTCTTAAATTGTTTTCTTTTTTACTGCAATCTGTTTTTTAGCAGGATCATGTGCCGATTTGCCATGAGCGTTACCCGTTGGCCATCGCTCATAGCAGATGATCATTTTAACCATGTGTAGCACAAGTGATCGGATGAAAGCACCTTCAAGTCTTCTAAGGAAACTATTAAGGCCAGAAAAAAGTAAAAAAAAAAATGTTGTTTTTTTTAAAAATATAAACGTTCAAATCACCCCCCTTTTGCCCCATTCAAAATAAATGAATAATAAAACTAAAATATACATATATTGCTGCATTCTGAATCGCCCAATCTATCAAGATATAAAAAGAATTAATCCAAATGGTAAACTGTGTAACGAGAAAAAAAAACAAAACACCAGAATTAAGTTATTTTGGTCGCTGCAACATCGCAATAAAACGTAATGACAAGCAATTAAAACATTATATCTACCTAAAAATATTATCAATAAAACCTTCAGCTCAGCGTGCGAAAAATAAGCCCTCACCCAGCCCCAGATCCTGAAAAAGGGAGACGCTACGGGTCTCGGAATATGGCGCCATTATAATTTTTTTTACAAACTTTAGAATTTATTTCACCACTTTAAAAAAAATAACCTATTCATGTTTGGTATCTGCAAACTCATAATGACCTGGAGAATCATAATTGCAGGTCAGTTTTAGCATTTAGTGAACATGGTAAAAAAAAAAAACAACCAAGAGACAAGTGTAGAATTATACTTTTTTTTGCAATTTTGACACACTTTTGAATTTTTTCCTTTTTCTCCAGTACACGACATTGTAAAACCAATGATGTCGTTCAAAATTACAATTCGTCCCAGAAAAAATAAACCATCACAGGGACATATTAAAAAATAAAAAAGTTATGCCTCTGGGAAAAAGGGGAGCGAAAAACGGAAAATCCCAAGGTCGTGAAAGGGTTAAAGGACAGAAATCCTCAACTATATTGATTGTATTGATTGAACAGTACCACCACATACCACCATAGCATTACTGAATCTCTCTATACCATGTGTGGTTAATACCGTAACTAATACTGCCATATAGTTACTAAATTATACTTTTATAACATGATTTTAGAACCACCATACTGTAACTGAAAAACAGCATCATATTGTGACTTTATCACTTGGGGTCTGAGCTGTTTTGATGCCCAGCGATCAAACAGTTATTTAATTCTAAATGCCCTCAGACTCATGAGATAGAAGTTGGCTAAACCCGGTGATTTTGGCTTGAATCGGTTAGCTTCCTAACATCTGTGGGGACAGGCCTGATTCTAGCTTTTTTTTTGGTGCCCAAGGCGAAAATTCAAGTGGCACCCCTCCCAGCAGTTCGTGGTATACCTGCAGTGAATAAACACAATCCCATCATTGTTTTTTAGGTTTTGCTTTTAAGATATTCATTATGTGGTAAAAGTGACGTGTGAACATGATTCTCCAGGTCTTTGTGATTACAGTAATCCCAAACTTTCAGAGATTCTTATTTTTGTTAAAAAAAAAAAACAACATTTAGCTTGTGATGCTTTTTTAAGGACCTGTTAGAACAATAAAAATATATCTATGAAGCTATGTGAGGGCTGTTTTTTGCATAGTAAGTTGAAATATTTATTGCTATCAATTCAGGGTGCATACATTTGGATGGCTTTTTGCTGTAAGAGGTGTGGTGACAAAAAAAAAGTAGTTCTTCTATTTTTTTTTTCTCTTTACTGTATATGTTAGTTCTTTTTATATTTTGATAGATCAGACTTTTAAGGATGTGGACATACTAAATTTTTTTTAATTGTTTCATTTGTTTTTAATGAGGGAAGACCGCACCAGATCCATGATCAGTAAATGAATACATCACCAGAACATTCCATCAGTACATGAATGGCACCAGCATCATCATCAGTACTTAGATACAGCACCAAAACAACCATTAATACACTAATTCATTATTAGAACCATAATCGGTAATTGAATATAGCACTGGGACCATCATTATTAATTGAATACATCGCCAGAACCACCAACTGCACATGAATACAGTGAAGAGCAAAAGAGTATCAATGTTTTGAACTTTTGACTTTCAGGCTCCATATCTCACCATCCACTACTTATTTTATTGTGAGACTACCCTCATTTTATAGACAATCATCTTGTCTATCTCATATATAAACTTGAGTTGCAACTATTTAGCATATGATTAATTATGCAGATTCTTGTCATGCCACTGCACTGTTACTGTTTTGCTCCTAAAAATCTAAATACAATTTTTTATTATTTATTAGTATTTTGTAAATCCACCTTTGGCTTTCAACACTGCCTGAATCCTTCTGGGCATGCTCTCGATCATATTCAAACATGTCTTGACCGACATCTAATTCCGGGTCTCTTTTACATGTTCCCAGTTGGTGCATGCTCTTCGACTCGCTTGGATATGTATATAGTTTTTTATTCCATTCTACCCACAAGTGTTAAATTGGATTAAGGTCTGAGGTCTGTGGGGGCCAATCCAGCACTTCGACTTCATTGTCATTGAACCATTTATTTGCCAATCTCAACGTATGCTTTGGGTCGTTGTCCGGCTGGAACACTATGTTGTCCTTTTCATACCGATGGTACTCGAGTGTACAAAGTAATTCATCTTGTAGGATACTCACATATAGCTCAGCATTGAGACCACCATCGATTCTGGTAAAGTATCCAACGCCTTTAGCTGTGAAACAACCCCATATCATCAGGCTTCCTTCACCGAACTTGTCAGTTCCTTCAATTTCTCCATCCTTTAGCCCCATTTTCCTTTGTTTCTTCCAGACCCATTTGCACCCATCATAGCCTAGTCTATTGACTTTTGTCCCATAGCTCCAAACCACCCGTTTCCTATCTTCTACAGTTCACTTTTCATACCTTTTTGCAAACTTGTGTCGACGCTTCTTATGATGATATTGAAGTCGATGCTTCTTCATCTTTTTTTGAGCCACCATTCAAGACTTGTGTAACATGCGTTACACGGTGCTTGCATAGACATCTGTGATCTCACTATTACGAAACTTACAAGTCACTCCAGCCCGTGATATTGGAAGCAGACTTTGCATCCGTAAGTATGGCAAAAGAGGTGACGGGGAATGCATGATTGGAGCAGTAGACTGGTACTCAAAAGGAGTTGGATATGCTGGAGACCTTGAAATGGTCTGGGAAGAAGCGCTCCCTGAAGGACGATACATTGCATACCGCATAGACTGCTCTTATCTAGGAGCGGCATCTGAGGTATCAGTGAGGAAGTGGTGGGTGCTGCCTTTCATGGTAATTGTAGGGTCTTGTGATGGTGTAGGTGTCTATCTGCCCTTTTTGACACCCACCTGGTTAGGTAAAATGCAATATCCAAGTAGTTGTTGGTGAATTAAGACCCATGAGAACAATGAACATTTCTTCACTCCACATTTGCAAGTACAACTCCCTCTACCTTGATGGTTTTATCATTTAAAATAGTATTTTTCTTTTCACTTTGACTCTTAACACAGACCTTGATTTGTATGTTTCTACAGAAAGAAATTCACAAGAAATGAGGAAACCCCTCCGTCGTCTTTTGTGGCTTTTGAAAGCGACGTTTTGTGAGTAATTTTGACAACATATAATAAGTTCAAGTTAAACTTCACTTAAAAGCTATGTTCACACATGTGTTTTTTTAGCATTTTTTGCTGCAGATTTTTATGCAAATTTTCAGCTGTGTCTTGCAGTACCAGCAAAGTCTATGAGAAACCAGAATTCTCTGTTCACACATCATGCTTTTTTGTTGTTGTGTATTTTGTGCCTTGGTTGGGTTTTTGGAAAATAGAGCATGTCACTTCTTTCAGCATTTTTGTCAGTGTTTTTTCACCCATGGGAAATAATGGGTGGTTGTAAAGGGAAGTGTCCCAGGTTGTACATGTATATACATGCTAGCCATGCTTGCAGATAAGTATACATGTATATATTGGCCCCACATCTCCCCATGTGTTTCAGTCTGTTTGCTGCTGGGGGAGGTTTCAATAGAATGTCCAGCCATGTGCTAAATCAGGTTTTGCGAGTATGGTTGGACATGAACAAAGATCTTAGCCAGTGGGCGGGGAATAATACATCATTTCCTGTGACATGAAGCTGGACACTGGCTGGACTTAAAACCCCAGAATGCACATGTGCTAGGGCCCCTTAGACTCTTGAAGATGGACATAACAACACATGGCTGAGTATCTCTCTTTCCCTGTAACTTCTTTACTTACTAGCCCTACATACCCTGTACTAACCCTCCTAGATATTGATAGATATATATAGGCAAAGTTAGTATAGTTGGGTGGGCCGATATTGCATAAGTGATTAGCAAACGTGGGTGGAAAATATATTAGGTAATTGGGAATTGGGAATCCATTTTGTGTACTGTGTTAGTGTGATACCTAGTAGTATATTAACTGTAGACTTTTGTGTAATAAATACCTTTTATTAGCACACGGTTTTGTCTCAGTTGGTGTATAGTATAAGGCACAGATAACGTTAGTGGAAGTTAATTATTAATAGTCAAGTTTGATGTTAATAGTTAATATCGGACTTCAGTAGAGGTGTAGGAGAGTGCCCCCATTAATTACTGATATTTTGGAGGAAAATCACGTCCTTATACAGTGGTGAAAAAAACGCTGAAAAAATGCACCAAAATTTGCAGCAGCGTTTTTGATGGTGAAATAGAATGGGGTTCTTTTTTAACAGAACTTTATGTACATGCATAAATAGAGACAGGACAGTGAAAAAAATCGCTCAAAAAAACTCACAAAAAATGCATCAAAAAATGCAGCAAAACGTTTTTGACGCAGCTGATTTCCTTCCAGAGATTGTGTTTTGATGCAGTTTTCTGAAGCTGAAAAACACAACATGTGTGAACACAGCCAAAGTAAAACTTAAAGGGGTTTACCTGCAAAGTTCATTTTAATCAATAGATCTTGATAATAATAAATTCCACAATTGGATGTGTTTAAATAAAATGTTCCTGTGCTGAGATAATCTTGTAAATCGGCCCCTGCTGTGTAGTGTGTAATGGCTTTGTCTGACGGTACAGGGACATGGACAGATAATTCCACAGCTCCTGGGAAGGGGGAGACGCAAAAGAGTCTACAGACATTACAGGACTGGATTACAAAAAATTCTTTCTTTGAGGTAAAACATTTTTTAAAAACAGGCAGGGAAATGTTTTATCTCACATTCATTTTCAAGGAAAACAAACGAGTGCAATCCGATAAAAAATTGGATTCTACTTTGACCAATATTAATTTATGAGTTACCGCTCATCTGTGATTTTTTTCACAGCTGAAATCTTACTTAGAATAAAATAGCAAGTCAATGGGTGCGAGAAAAAAAAATCACACGGCTCTCGGACCTTGCGAGTGCCATTCAATTTTTAAATACCCAGAATCAATTAATTTATTTGAAAGAAACACACAGACTCCTTTAATAAATCTAAATTTAACTAATAACATAACACCCATTCCATTGAAGCCGATGTCAATTGAAATAAAATAAGAAAGCATCATCATCCTCACCTGTCCCTGACGTGAATAAAATCATCCATTTGTTGCGCGACAGGTCTAGGTCTGCTACATCAAGATGGCAGGCTGTATTGTCGCAAGATACGACTATACAGTCTGCCATCCTGCAGAGACAATTAGCTTTGCAAGCTTGCACACCTCAGTGTGCTGGCAGAAAGGTCATCGGAGTCCTTATCCAATGAACTCTGTTCACCTCACTGACATTAACGCATGTGCGGTGAGAACTTTCCCACAGCACTGCAGTAAAAAAAGAACACAGTTTGTAACGTGTGTTTTCACAGCGCAAATGCACCCAAAAACACATGCATATAAAAAAAATGATGTGGGTTCCCCCCTACTTTTTATAACCAGCCTTTGTAAAGAACAGAGGTGTGCTCTTGTATTAACAAGATAGGAAGGTCCATAGATATTGGCCCTTTCCCAGCCTAAAAATAAAAGCCTGCAGTTACCCCAGAATTGGCGCATCAATGAGATGCGCCAACTCAGGCTCTTTGCTGGCTTTTCCTGATTGCGATGGTGCAGTGGCAATTGGGGTAGTAGTTTTATCAGGTTGATGTCAGCTTTGTAATGTAATGATTGACAAAAGTCTGGGATGGGCTGAAATGTTTTGTATGTGGACCTCCATTAAAAAGAACTTTTCATCAACCACGTGAGTGACGGGATTCGTCATTGTAAGCCTTGTAATGTCAGCTGGCATCAAAACCAAGGGTTAGTAATGGAGTGGTGTCTATCAGACATCCCCATTACTAACCCAGTAATAAAAAAAAACAAAAACACACACACACACACACAGGAAAATATGCAGACTCATGAATCCCCCTAGCACAGGCACTTTGCGCTATGGGGATTTGCCAATATGAGACCCGGAACCGGAGGCTATGTATGTGTTATACATACCCCTGGCCAGTCAGCGCCGCCTCGCTTCGTTCACTTGTATGGAGCGAGGCCAGGCCCTGTCTAGTGCCGTGGATTGCCAGTAGGAGCTTCGACTAGAAGGCGCAGCCTCGCTCAATACAAGTGTATGGAGAGTGAGGCCTGTTCACTGGCCAAGGGTATATATAACACATGCATACCCTCCATTACCAGGTCTCATACCGGCAAATCCCCGCATCCCACAGTGCCTGTGCTGGGGGTTGGTATTCATAAGTCTGAAGTCACATAGAGTGACTGCAGACTTATCACTTTTGACCAGACAACCCCTTTAAATTTACTTGGTTTCATGTATGTGTATGTGAATGGTTAAAGTGGATCTGTCTCCAGATTTCACAATCCTTCCTCTTCTGCTACTGGTGACATCTCTCACTGCTAAGTGCAAACAGATGCTGGTACGGAAAGTATTCAGACCCCTTTAAATTTGTCACTCTTTTTTTCATTGTAGCCATTTGGTAAATTCTAAAATGTTCATTTTTTTTCTCATTAAAGTACACTCTGCACCCCATCTTGACTGAAAAAAAACAGAAATGTAGACATTTTTGCAAATTTATTAAAAAATAATATCTGAAATATCATATGGTCATAAGTATTCAGACCCTTTGCTCAGACACTCATATTTAAGTCACATGCTGTCCATTTCCTTGTGATCCTCCTTGAGATGGTTCTACTCCTTCATTGGAATCCAGCTGTGTTTAATTAAACTGATAGGACTTGATTTGAAAAGGCACACACCTGTCTGTATAAGACCTCACAGCTCACAGTGCATGTCAGACCAAATGAGAATCATGAGCTCAAAGGAACTGCCCAAGGAGCTCAGAGACAGAATTGTGGCAAGACACAGATCTGGCTAAGGTTGCAAATGAATTTCTGCATTACCCAAGGTTCCTAAAAGCAAAGTGGCCTCCATAATCTTTAAATGGAAGAAGTTTGGGACCACCAGAAGTCTTCCTAGACCTGGCCGTCCAGCCAAACAGAGCAATCATGGGAGAAGAGCCTTGGTGAGAGAGGTAAAGAAGAACCCCAAGATCACTGTGGCTGAGCTCCAGAGATGCAGTAGGGAGATGGGAGAAAGTTCCACAAAGTCAACTATCACTGTAGCCCTCCACCAGTTGGGCCTTTATGGCAGAATGGCCCGATGGAAGCCTCTCCTCAGTGCAAGAAATATGAAAGCCTGCATAGAGTTTGCTGAAAAACACATGAAGGACTCCAGACTATGAGAAATAAGATTCTCTGGACCGATGAGATGAAGATAGAACTTTTTGGTGATAATTCTAAGCGGTATGTGTGGAGAAAACCAGGCACTGCTCATCACCTGCCCAATACAATCCCAACAGTGAAACATGGTGGTGGCAGCATCATGCTATGGGGGTCTTTTTCAGCTGCAGGGACATGACGACTGGTTGCAATTGAAGGAAACATGAATGTGGCCAAGTACAGAGATATCCTGGATGAAAACCTCTACCAGAGTGCTTTGGACCTCAGACTTGGCCGAAGGTTCACCTTCGAACAAGACAATGACCCTAAGCACACAGCTATAATGACAAAGGCGTGGCTTCAGAACAACTCTGTGACCATTCTTGACTGGTCCAGCCAGAGCTCTGGCCTAAACCCAATTGAGCATCTCTGGAGAGACCTGAAAATGGCTGTCTACTAACGTTCACCATCCAACCTGACAGAACTGGAGAAAGGAAGAATGGCAGAGGATCCCCAAATCCAGGTGTGAAAAACTTGTTGCATCATTCCCAAGAAGACTCATGGCTGTACTAGCTCAAAAGAGTGCTTCTACTCAATACCGAGCAAAGGGGCTGAATATTTATGACCATGTGATATTTCAGTTTTTCTTGTTTAATAAATTTGCAAAAATTTCTACATTTCTGGGGTTTTTTCAGTCAAGATGGGGTGCAGAGCGTACTTTAATGAGAAAAAAATGAACTTTTTAGAATTTACCAAATGGCTGCAATGAAACAAAGAGTGAAAAATTTAAAGGGGTCTGAATACTTTCCGTACCTACTGTATATTGTCCTCTATTTGGTTCTTCCTGAACCTTGGTATTTGGTGATTCTTCCTATGGTCAGAATGCACCTAGGTCTTTCTAGGGTCTCAACTGATGTAATATTACTTTTTCTTTCCTTAAAGGGAACCTGTGACATGAAAGAAGCTATTTTTCTGCATATATGGGGTTAATCTGCAGATTAATAGCGTTCTGAACCTGCCCAGCACTTAGACCCCTACTGTCATGAGGAAATGATCTTTATTCCTCCTTTTAGCATTCTGGTTTCAGTCACGGGCGGCGCCGGCGCGGGTTCAGTCACCGTTCTCTGTATAGAGAGCGGTGGCTGTAACCTCGTCCCCGCCAGTGATTGACAGCCGGCCCTACTGCTGAGCTGCTGTAAGTCAGTGCAGGGGGAGTGTTTGCAGCCACTTCTCACTATACGCAGAGCGGTGACTGAACCCGCATCTACGCCACTCCCGAGACTGAAATCCAATGGATGCCGGGAGAAATAAAGTTCAGAGCAGGGTTAATCTGGAGATTATCCCCATATCTGCAGTCTGATTGTGTTTTTTTCAGGTGACAGGTTCCCTTTAAGGAAAGAACCATTTTTTATTGTAGTTAATAATTCTTACATGCATGTAGTAATGTCTTTTTTTTTCTTAAATCTGCAGTGCAAGTGGGCCTAGCGAACAACTCTACGAGCATTCAGAAGGTATAATGAAATCTATGACTTTATATTTTATTGATTCCAAACTTTTTATAGGTTTTATAAAATGTACATATAAATAATAGCTTGACACCGGCAATAAAATCTAAAAGGGAATTTGTCGGCAGGTTTTACTTCTCATCTGAGAGGAGCGTAATGTAGACAAATAGAAGCTGAATCTATCAATGTATCACTTAGATTACTGGGTGCAGCAGTTCTGACCCAATCAGAGCTTTTAGATTTAGAATGAAGCAGAGCTGAGAAAGCTGTCCCCACCCACACCAGGCTCTCCATGTACAAAGTCCATAGACGGTGTGCTGCTTATCCCAGCAGGGGGCGTTGCTGGACTAGTGTTGTCCAGCAATGTTAATCTCTTCTTGATAAATCCTTGACAATTACTAAGCAACACCGCACGCACTTTGACAAGTGACACATCTCTGAATTCTGTGTTTCAGCCGCTATCTCCTGCTGTCCTCAGATTACATAGCAAAAACCTGCTGACAGATTCCCTTTAACCCCTTTACAACCCAAGGTGGTTTGCACGTTAATGACCAGGCCAATTTTTACAATTCTGACCACTATCACTTTATGAGGTAATTACTCTGGAACGCTTCAACGGATCCCCCTGATTCTGAGATTGTTTTTTCGTGACATATTGTACTTCATGATTGTGGTAAAATTTCTTCGATATCACTTGCGTTTATTTGCGAAAAAAATGGAAATTTGGCGAAAATTTTGAACATTTTGCAATAAATAACATTTCCCACATGTCTACTTTACATCAGCACAATTTTGGAACCAACATTTTTTTTTTGTTAGGGAGATATAAGGGTTAAAAGTTGACCAGCGATTTCTCATTTTTACAACAAAATTTACAAAAACATTTTTTTTAGGGACCACATCACATTTGAAGTCACTTTGAGGGGTCTATATGAGATAAAATACCCAAAAGTGACACCATTCTAAAAACTGCACCCCTCAAAGTGCTCAAAACCACATTCAAGAACTTTATTAACCCTTCAGGTGCTTCACACCAATTAATTGAACATGAAAGGAAAAAATGGACATTTAACTTTTTTTCACTAACATTTAATTTTAGACCCCAATTTTTGTATTTTCACAAGGGTACCAGGAGAAATTGCACCCCATAAGTTGTTGTGCAATTTCTCCTAAGTATGCAGATACCCCATGTGTTGGAGAAAACTACTGTTTGGGCGCATGTCAGGGCTCGAAGGGAAGGAGTGACAGTTTTGAACGCAGACTTTGATGGAATGGTCTGCGGGCGTCATGTCACGTTCTCAGAACCCCTGATGTGCCTAAACAGTGGAAATGCCCAACAAGTGCCCCCTTTTTGGTAGTGGTAGTTGATTTTTGAATTTTATAATGTAGTTGTTAGGAGGGCGGTTGCAGACAACTTTATTAAAATGGAACGCAACCGACCCCGGGGTCCGCGATGCAGCCTGGAGGACTGCTGCCGAACACTTTCCGGGTGGAAAGGTACGCAACCAACTTAAATGTTAAACCCTTCCGTGTTACCGCACACATGAACGGGTATAGCGGTTCGCTCTATCTCCGTTAACTGCACGGGAGAAGAGTGACCGGGATAGCACCTACTTAACTGAAGAACCACTCCGTGTTAATTCACACGGAGCGGGCTTCAGCAGTTCACACAATCTCCAAGACCTGCAGGGAGACGTGCGACTGGAGGGAAAGCAGTAGCCCTGTCTTCGATACAGGCGCTACGCTGTAGGGATTTGCGCTAGATGCGTGTGTGACTACGCGACGGGTACACGTGCCTCCAGCCGGCGTGCCACCGGACAGAAGGTTACTACTCCACGTGGCTGACAGGCGATAGCCGTGGACAGGGTGTCTGCAGGCTGCTCGAGTTATTAGGAGACTCCTTTGGCTGAGCCAGGCTGCTAGACGTAGCTACCTGCCTAAGCAAATCTAAGCCTGCCTGAGTGACCTACGCTAATTAGCCGAGCTAACTCTGGCATCGGCAGGTCACGGAGAGAGCAGCTAGAGAGCACGTGGAATACATTCGTCCACACAAACAACACTTGCAAAATGATCTGAGCGCGTCGCCATGTTTGTGGGCGGGCCTTTTAAAGACTAAGCCCTGCCCACCGACGCGCCATTGGTGATGTTACCCGTGGACCAATCAGGCGGTGGCAGGTCACCGGGTCAGGTGAGTGCCAACCCACAAATCATGATCCGCTAGGTCACGGACATGCTCAGTTCGGCAAATCCTGGACTTAGATTCCACAAGCCCTGTCTCCGTCTGCAACCCAGGCTTAACATTGCTAGGCACAACTACCTGGGAGATAAACAGTGCTCGCGGACCAGCTAGGCGTTGTGGCTGACAGCAATTCTGAGCAGCATCATCCCTGGCTGGACTGAAATGGGAGACCATAGAAGGTCCTGGACCCATTTCAAATCCAGCACCAGACCGACACCTAACAGTAGTGTTATACATCAGTTGTGTAGGACAACCTGACGAACACTACACAACTGACGTATGACAACCTGACGAACACTACGTCAGTTGTGTAGTGTTTGTCAGGTTCTCATACGTCAGAAATTAAATTAATAGTCCATCGAAGTATGGTACCTTTTGAAGCAGTCTTTCATACACAGGCCAGGTTTGTCAGGGCAGTTGTCACATTGATAAATGGTGTCCTTGCGTATTCCACTTTTATAACACACTCGGCACCTCTTTTGTGACTTTCCTTTTTTTCCGCTGTGAGGGATCTGCCCTGGGAAATGCTGGCCTGGTACAATTCTCAGTCCTTCAATTCCGGAACTACTAGGGCCTGCTCCGTCACCGCTGCCAAGTATCAGGGCCTTGATAACAGTCTCCTGGAAGTGAAGGTACGACGTAGAAGTCTGGCCTGCACATTGTGACAGAAGGAAAGCGTTGTGCATTGCCATCTGTAAAATGTGCACGGCCAGCTTCTTATACCATACCTTGGCCTTTCTGAAAGCACTGTACGGCTGGAGGACTTGATCTGAAAGATCAACTCCCCCCATGTACTTGTTGTACCCCACTACACAGTCTGGTTTGGCGACCTGTGTAGTGGAACCTCTTACAGAGCTGAGGGTGCTGCCATCACCATGTATGGTGGTCAACAAAAGGACATCCCTCTTGTCCTTGTACTTGACAATCAGCAGGTGGTCGCTACATTGGGCTCTGCTCTCACCCCTTCTGAGCAGCTGCCCAATTAGTGTCTTTGGGAGGCCTTTCTAATTTTTGCGGACAGTACCGCAGGCTGCAGTACGTCGCGCAGAGAGGGACTTGAAGAGCGGGATACTTGTATAAAAGTTATCCACAAAGAGGTGATAACCTTTATCCAGCAGTGGGTGCACCAAGTCCCTCACAATTTTCCCACTCACTCCCAGAATGGGGAGGCATTCAGGGGGTTCAATCCGGGAGTCCTTCCCTTCATAAACTCTAAACTTGTGAGTGTACCCTGAGGTACTCTGAAAAAGTTTATACAGCTTGATCCCGTACCTGGACCTCTTACTGGGCAGGTACTGCCGGAATCCAAGCCGCCTTTTAAAAGAGATTAAGGACTCATCCACGCAGATGTCCCTTTGGGGCATGTCCACTTCAGCAAACTTGTTGTTGAAGTGTTTGATGACCGGCCGAACTTTGAAAAGACGATCAAAGTTCGGGTCATCGCGTGCAGGACACCTTGCATTATCTTGGTAATGCAAGAACTTGTGGATGGCTTGAAAGCGTCTCCAGATCATGGCCATTCGGAACACTGGAGTGTTATACAAAACGTCAACACTCCAGTATTGCCGAAGCTCGGGTTTGTTCTGGATCCCCATAAGAAGGACCAGGCCCCAAAACTTCATCATTTCTACTGTGTCTACAGCAGACCAGTTAGAAAATGATGAAGAGGGGTTTTGTTCCAAAAATTGATGCGCGTATAAATTAGTTTGGCCCACCATGAGGTTTACAAAATCCTCAGAGAAAAAGACTTTGAAAAAGTCTATTTCTGTGAGGCCGGTGGTGTCAAACTTGATTCCTGATTCCGCCACAAAATCAGTAATCAGTGGTTCATCATTTTCGGGGGGCGAGGTCCATGTGGGATCAGTAGTGGGGAGCGCTGGATCATTGTCTCTCCTACGACGACGGCGGGGCAGTCCAGCAGAACCGGAGGGAGAGGAGGAAGAAGAGGAAGACGAGTCGGAAAAATAAATAAATGTGGGATCCTCGCCCTCGCTCACAGTGTCGGTGGCAAGAATAGCGTATGCTTCCTCCGCTGAATAGCGAGTTTGGGATGAGCGGGACATTGTTTTTTATGTATGTGGTGCGTGTGTGTCAATACTTTATTTAGAGTGTGTGTGTGTCAATACTTTATTTAGAGTGTGTGGAAAAAGGAAATTCTGTATGTGGTGCAAACAGCAACGATGTCACCGATCAATACTCGGCGGCTGCTGGATGTGCGCACGGATGTGTGGGGAGTGGGAAGAGGGAAATTGGGGTGGATGAGGGGAGATCAGAGATGACTTACCAAAGTCCTCTCTGTTCTTCTTTCAGGATCAGGAGCCTGGACCGGGAGCCCGGCGCTGGTGACCTGGAGCCCGGCGCTGGTGACCAGGAGCCCGGCGCAGGAGACTGGGAGCCCGGAGCAGGAAACCGGGAGCCCGGAGCAGGAGACCGGCGCTGGTGACTGGGAGCCCAGAGCAGGAGACCGGGAGCCCGGAGCAGGAGACCGGGTGCCCGGAGCAGGAGACCGGGTGCCCGGAGCTGGAGACCGGTACTGGAGCTGGAGACCGGTACTGGAGCTGGAGAACAGAACCAAGAGAATTAACAGGGACACTGGGGTGAGGCGGATTGGGGTGGGAAGGGGGGGCAAAAAGATGGGGGAGTGGGGAGAGGGGGATTGGGGTGGACGAGGGGAGATCAGAGATGGACTTACCAAAGGGTCAGCAGGACTGGAACAGAAGACCCGGAGCAGGAGACCGGGAGCCCGGAGCAGAAGACCGGGAGCCCGATGCTGGAGACCGGGAGCGCGGAGCAGGAGACCGGGAGCCCAGAGCAGGAGTCCGGTACTGGAGCTGGAGACCAGAACCGAGAGAATTGACAGGGACACTGAAGTGAGGGAGATTGGGGTGGGAAGGGGGGTAAAAAGATGGGGGAGAGGGGGGTTGGGGTGGATGAGGGGAGATCAGAGATGGACTTACCAAGGGGTCAACAGGATCAGCAGCAGGACCGGAACAGGAGACGGAGACCGGAGCAGGAGACCGGCGCTGGTGACCGGGAGCCCGGAACGAGAGCCCGGCGTTGGTGACCGGGAGCGGAGCTGGAGACTCGGACCGGAGCTGGAGACCGCTGCAGGACGCAGAAAAAAAAATGGTGGTAAGGGGGGGTAAAAAGAGGGGGGAGGGGGGATTGGGGTAGATGAGGGGAGAACAGACTTACCAAAGTCTTCTCTGCAGGATCAGCAGCAGGATCAGCAGCAGGCTCTGGAGCAGGATACCCAGGATGCTGGAGCAGAAGATCCAGGAGCAGCAGCAGCAGCGACTGGAACAGGTGAGAAGATGGTCTTGTGGTGTCACAGAATATTCTGTGGCACTACAAGGCCCAGCACACACACATCAGATGTGAACGCTCTGTAGAAATCCTCACCAAGTGTGAGGGTCTGCAGGGCGGTCACAGGGTGATGATGGGGTGGTGACAGGTGGAGGTAGTCAGGTAATCTGATTGGAGCAATCAATGTCATCAATGATTGCTCCAATCAGAGTTCCTGAATACAGGTGACCGGGCGGTCACAGGGAGGTGTCACCTCTCTGTGACCCCCTTTGGTGCATGCTGTGCCCCAGCCATCTGATTGGTGACATTGATTGCACCAATCAGACATGGCTGTAGCAGAGCACGCACCACAGGGGGTCACAGAGAGGTGACACCTCCCTATGACAGCCCGGTCACCTGTATTCATGAACTCTGATTGGAGCGATCGATGTCATCATCGATCGCTCCAATCACAGCAGTCTGGGTACTTTGATTACATTACAGGGGGTCATGGGGCAGTGACAGGCAGGTCACAAGCCGGTCACCGCCCCATGACCGCCCTGTTGTCGCGCTACGATCGGTGCGATCGATGTGATCGGCGATCGCACCGATCATAGCAGTCTGGGGCCAGGGCTGGGGTGTCCTAGCAATAGCCTAGGATCGGTGCTCTTTGATCTGCAGCCTAGGATCGGTGCTCCTCTGTTTCCGGCAATCACATTGCCGGAAACAGTGAGAAATGATGTAAAGGGGTGTAAAGGGGTTAACAGAGCATGGATCGGGGGTCGGCAATTAGTTTTCTCAAGGGCTCACATGAAATACTGTGACTGTAGTGCAGGGCTAAACCAACACACTGAATTTAAGAATATTAGTGGAAATATTAAGCAAAGTTATATTAATTTATACTGCTTACTATTGATGAGAATTAAGTATGTTGATCCACTGGCACTATTAGGCAATGTGCCCACAATGCAGAAACCCTCCGGATTTTTCCTGAGCGTTTCTGCATCTCCCTGGCAGAAAAAACTCATGCGGATTTTACATGCGTATTTTCAGCCTGGGACAAGCGTTTGTCACCCGTTTAGCACATGCGATTTCCCATGCGGGTTGTCAAGCGTTTTCTAAAAGATTTTGGCTTGGAAAAGTGCTTGACAACTTGGTCACACTATATAAATCCATGCAACCGTGTGACCAAGTTAGTTAAAAAAAAGAATAAAAATGGTAAAAACTATAAAAAAACCCATTATACTCACCTTCCGATGGCCCACGGTCTCCTTCTCCAGTCTCACTGGTGGCCCGTGATGGTGTAAAAGGACCTTCCATGATGTAATTTAGTCAGGTGACAGGTCACATGACCGCTGACGTTGACGAGCCACCGGGGAGCCAAGACACACCGGAGAGAAGACCGCAGGCCATCAGAAGGTGAGTATAATGTTTTTTTTTATTTTAATTTTTTTCTTACAGGTACTATGGTACCCGGGTCTGGATGAGAGTCTCCTCTTCTCCATCCGCACATTGAATTGCTTAATTTCCGCATGTGTACATGTAGTCATGCAGATATTATGCGATTCAATGCAAGTCAATGGCGGCAAAAACGCTGCGCTTACGCAAAATAGTTGGTAGTGCTGCTCTTTTTTCCGTAATAATAATCCGCAGCGGATATTTCCGCAGCATGTGCACAGCACATGTGGATTATCATTGGGGAACATTGCAGACCTCCTACCAAGCGTTTTTTAAGCGTAATTGCCGCTGCGGAAACACTTAAAAAACGCATAGTGGGCACACAGCCCACTAGAGCTTATTTTATTGTGTTCTTACTAGGAGCAGCCAATCAAAACCATATGATTTATGAATTATTATAACGTCTCATGCAGGGGCGGGCACTGAGACCAAAGGGTCCCTGTGCAAGAATTGTGTATGGCCCCCCCTTCTTAAAGGGGACTTTCATTTTAATTATTTTTGTGCTCATCGGCTTGCGCTAGGGAAAAAAAATAATAAAATCAGAGTTACTCATTTTCACCTAGTCTAAAAATAATAAAATCAGAGTTACTCATTCTCACCTAGTCTAAAAATAATAAAATCAGAGTTACTCATTTTCACCTAGTCTTAAAAATAATAAAATCAGAGTTACTCATTTTCACCTAGCCTAAAAATAATAAAATCAGAGTTACTCATTTTCACCTAGTCTAAAAATAATAAAATCAGAGTTACTCATTTTCACCTAGTCTTAAAAATAATAAAATCAGAGTTACTCATTTTCACCTAGTCTAAAAATAATAAAATCAGAGTTACTCATTTTCACCTAGTCTAAAAATAATAAAATCAGCGTTACTCATTTTCACCTAGTCTAAAAATAATAAAATCAGAGTTACTCATTTTCACCTAGTCTAAAAATAATAAAATCAGTTACTCATTTTCACCTAGTCTAAAAATAATAAAATCAGAGTTACTCATTTTCACCTAGTCTAAAAATAATAAAATCAGAGTTACTCATTTTCACCTAGTCTAAAAATAATAAAATCAGAGTTACTCATTCTCACCTAGTCCAAAAATAATAAAATCAGAGTTACTCATATTCACGTAGTCTAAAAATAATAAAATCAGAGTTACTAATTTTCACCTAGTCTAAAAATAATAAAATCAGAGTTACTCATTTTCACCTAGTCTAAAAATAATAAAATCAGAGTTACTCATTTTCACCTAGTCTAAAAATAATAAAATCAGAGTTACTCATTCTCACCTAGTCTAAAAATAATAAAATCAGAGTTACTCATTTTCACCTAGTCTAAAAATAATAAAATCAGAGTTACTCATTTTCACCTAGTCTAAAAATAATAAAATCAGAGTTACTCATTTTCACCTAGTCTAAAAATAATAAAATCAGAGTTACTCATTTTCACCTAGTCTTAAAAATAATAAAATCAGAGTTACTCATTTTCACCTAGTCTAAAAATAATAAAATCAGTTACTCATTTTCACCTAGTCTAAAAATAATAAAATCAGAGTTACTCATTTTCACCTAGTCTAAAAATAATAAAATCAGAGTTACTCATTTTCACCTAGTCTAAAAATAATAAAATCAGAGTTACTCATTCTCACCTAGTCTAAAAATAATAAAATCAGAGTTACTCATTTTCACCTAGTCTAAAAATAATAAAATCAGTTACTCATTTTCACCTAGTCTAAAAATAATAAAATCAGAGTTACTCATTTTCACCTAGTCTAAAAATAATAAAATCAGTTACTCATTTTCACCTAGTCTAAAAATAATAAAATCAGAGTTACTCATTTTCACCTAGTCTAAAAATAATAAAATCAGAGTTACTCATTTTCACCTAGTCTAACAATAATAAAATCAGAGTTACTCATTTTCACCTAGTCTAAAAATAATAAAATCAGAGTTACTCATTTTCACCTAGTCTAAAAATAATAAAATCAGAGTTACTCATTTTCACCTAGTCTAGAAATAATAAAATCAGAGTTACTCATTTTCACCTAGTCTAAAAATAATAAAATCAGAGTTACTCATTTTCACCTAGTCTATTGATGTCTTTATGCTCCTGGCCTGTCCGTGTTTACAGGCTGCAGTGGTAATATCTCATGTGACCACTGTAGCCAATCATAGGGTCAGCAGCTTGTTCCATCTACCTTGGCATTACTGCTGAGCTCAGTCATTAAAAGGGTTTTCCTACAAACAAAAGTTAATTTTATAAATTGGCTGTGTCTGACCGTGTGCGGAACATGGTCTGATCATACCACAGCTCCTGGGCAGGGAAGGCTGCAAAAGACAATGCAGACATTCCAGCACGGGATCTCATAGGATTGATTCATTTTGTGAGGTAAAATATTTCACTGCCTGTGTTTAAACAATATTTTACCTCTCAAAATGAATCCTTTGTGATCCCCTGATGTAATGTCTGTATTGTCTTTGGCTTCCTCCTCCGCTCAGGAGCTGTGGTATTTTCCATACACGGTCAGACACAGACCATTTTTAAAATGAACTTTTGTTTCTGGGAAAACCCCTTTAAGCTCCAGCAGTCACGTGTTTTAGTCAGGACATCACGGCTGCAGCCTGAAAACAAAGACCAGGGCAGTAGCGGAAGAGGAATTGCTGACCCTGAGAGTATCCCTGATTTTATTGTTTTTCTCTAGGGCAAGCCTAAGGACAGTAAAAGAATTAAAACAGAAATTCACTTTAAGTAACATTATTTGATGCAATAAAAACATGTTAGGCACACATCAAAAAATCACTTGTCATACAAGTAACATGAGTGCATCACACACCAGACACATCACACAAGCACAGGGCAGACTTGAGAGATGTCACACAAGCACAGCGCAGACTTGAGAGATGTCACACAAGCACAGCACAGACTTGAGAGATGTCACACAAGCACAGCGCAGACTTGAGAGATGTCACACAAGCACAGCACAGACTTGAGAGATGTCACACAAGCACAGCGCCGACTTGAGAGATGTCACACAAGCACAGCGCAGACTTGAGAGATGTCACACAAGCACAGCGCCGACTTGAGAGATGTCACACAAGCACAGCGCAGACTTGAGAGATGTCACACAAGCACAGCGCAGACTTGAGAGATGTCACACAAGCACAGCGCAGACTTGAGAGATGTCACACAAGCACAGCCCAGACTTGAGAGATGTCACACAAGCACAGCACAGACTTGAGAGATGTCACACAAGCACAGCGCGGACTTGAGAGATGTCACACAAGCACAGCGCAGACTTGAGAGATGTCACACAAGCACAGCGCAGACTTGAGAGAAGTCACACAAGCATAGCGTAGACTTGAGAGATGTCACACAAGCACAGCGCAGACTTGAGAGATGTCACACAAGCACAGCGCAGACTTGAGAGATGTCACACAAGCACAGCGTAGACTTGAGAGATGTCACACAAGCACAGCGCAGACTTGAGAGATGTCACACAAGCACAATGCAGACTTGAGAGATGTCACACAAGCACAGCATAGACTTGAGAGATGTCACACAAGCACAGCGCAGACTTGAGAGATGTCACACAAGCACAGCGTAGACTTGAGAGGTGTCACACAAGTACAGTGCACAAATTACACAAGTAGATGTGCACATATCAGAAAGATCACAAGAATAAGCTGCACACATCTTACAAGTACTCCAACACGCATCACAGAAGTGCAGGACATACCGAGGAATTCTGAAGAGACAAGTTAGAATGGCTCTACATTCAGGTTCTAAAATGGTCGTTCTGGAGGAATAGAAAGAGATAGATGTTACTTTATGTCACCAACTTATTCGTTCCATGTGTAGAAGACTTGGTGCTGTCCTTAACAATCATAGAGGTCATACAAAATACTACATGTAGTAGTTTTGGTGTAGGGTGCATCACTGAATTTGGGTAAAACTGAAGATTTTGTAATGAAAGTTATGATATTAACATTACTTTCATGCTATGGGTGAAAAAAATGTTCTGTGAAACTCCGTCTTGTTAGTATTTTGGAAACTGTTCTTGTGTTCAGTGAGGTATTAACTAAAATCCTACTTCTTATAGTCACTTTATGCAGGGCACTGAAAAAAAAATGATATTTATACATACCACACACCTACATGTTACATACATTGTTTTATCACCCTGACTAATCAGTATTTCCTTTTATTACTGGCATGATATGCCAGCACTTTTGAGCATAGGTATGTACTGCACATTACCATTTCATGTTTCTTAGCCCTGTCTCGTGGTAATCAGTATTAACCTTTCTGACAGCCCCATTTTTCATATCTGAAACGTCACTTTATTTGGTAATAACTTTGAAATGCTTCTGCTAGTCATTCTGATATTGTGATCTTCTTTTTGGAACAAATTGTACCTGTTGCAGCTGGTAAATTTTAAATTAATACGTTTTGTTGTTATTCATGAAAATATCCCAGATTTTCTAAAAATTTAGAAAAATGTGAAATTTTAAACTTAAAGCGGTTGTGCCACCATAAAGAATACAATTGACCAACCAGAAAAGGTGGAAATAAATCGTTTTGTAATTTATAGTGATTCAAAATTATGCTTCATTCAAAAGATACCAAGCTTTTATTTTTCAAATGCTGTTCTCTGGCGCCCCCTTGCATTATTCCATTTCGTCCTGGTAGTGGGTGATCAGCTGGTCGAGTTTGCGCAGTTCCTGGCGTAAGAGCTCCCTACTCGCAGCATGCAAAATGTATTCTCTGTCACAACTCTCCCTGCTGTAAGCACAGCCTGTGTGTGATTCACCCCCTCCCCCTGTGCTCATAGCTCACAGCTGATCTCCGTGTGAGATACCCCCTCCCAATGTGCTCACAGCTCACCTCTGGGTCAGAAAACCCCCTCCTCCTCTGCTCATAGCTCTCAGTTGATCTCCAGGTGAGATACCCCCTCCCCCTGAGCTCATAGCTAATCTCCAGGTGAGAAAACCCTTCCCAATTCGCTCACAGTTGATCTCAGGGTGAGACACCCCCTCCCAATGCGCTCACAGCTCATCTCCGGGTGAGTTACCCCCTCCCACTGCCCTCTCAGCTCATCTCCAGGTGAGATACCCCCTCCCCCTGCCCTCTCAGCTCATCTCCAGGTGAGATACCCCCTCCTCCTGCACTCACAGCTGATCCCCGGGTGAGACACCTTCCCCCTGGGCTCACAGCTGATTTCCAGGTAAGAAACCCCCTCCCCTTGTGCTAACAGCTCATATTCGGGTGAGATACCCCCTCCTCCTGCACTCACAGCTGATCTCCAGGTGAGATACCCCCTCCCCCTGCCCTCTCAGCTCATCTCCGGGTGAGATACCCCCTCCCCCTGAGCTCACTGCTGATCTCCGGGTGAGACACAGCCTCCCTCTGCACTCACAGCTCATCTCCGAGTGAGATACCCCCTCCCCCTGCGCTCACTGCTGATCTCTAGGTGAGATACTCCCCTGCCCTCACAGCTCATCTCCGAGTGAGATACTCCCCTGCCCTCACAGCTCATCTCCGAGTGAGATACTCCCCGGCCCTCACAGCTCATCTCCGAGTGAGATATTCCCCTGCCCTCACAGCTCATCTCCAAGTGAGATACTCCCCTGCCCTCACAGCTCATCTCCGAGTGAGATACTCCCCTGCCCTCACAGCTCATCTCCGAGTGAGATACTCCCATGCCCTCACAGCTCATCTCCGAGTGAGATACTCCCCTGCCCTCACAGCTCATCTCCGAGTGAGCTACTTCCCTGCCCTCACAGCTCTTCTCCGGGTGAGATACTCCCCAGCCCTCACAGCTCATCTCCGAGATACTTCCCTGCCCTCACAGCTCATCTCCGAGTGAGATACTCCTCTGCCCTCACAGCTCATCTCCGAGATACTTCCCTGCCCTCACAGCTCATCTCCGAGTGAGATACTCCCCAGCCCTCACAGCTCATCTCCGAGATACTTCCCTGCCCTCACAGCTCATCTCCGAGTGAGATACTCCTCTGCCCTCACAGCTCATCTCCGAGTGAGATACTCCCCAGCCCTCACAGCTCATCTCCGAGATACTTCCCTGCCCTCACAGCTCATCTCCGAGTGAGATACTCCCCTGCCCTCACAGCTCATCTCCGAGTGAGATACTCCCCTGCCCTCACAGCTCATCTCCGAGTGAGATACTCCCCTGCCCTCACAGCTCATCTCCGAGTGAGATACTCCCCAGCCCTCACAGCTCATCTCCGAGTGAGATACTTCCTTGCCCTCACAGCTCTTCTCCGAGTGAGATACTCCCCTGCCCTCACAGCTCATCTCCGAGTGAGATACTCCCCTGCCCTCACAGGTCTTCTCCGAGTGAGATACTCCCCAGCCCTCACAGCTCATCTCCGAGTGAGATACTCGCCTGCCCTCACAGCTCATCTCCGAGTGAGATACTCCCCTGCCCTCACAGGTCTTCTCCGAGTGAGATACTCCCCAGCCCTCACAGCTCATCTCCGAGTGAGATACTCGCCAGCCCTCACAGCTCATCTCCCAGTGAGATACTCCCCTGTACTCACAGATCATCTCCGGGTGAGATACCCCCCTCTCCCTGCGCTCACTGCTGATCTCCGGGTGAGACACAGCCTCCCCCTGCACTCACAGCTCATCTCCGAGTGAGATACCCCCTCCCCCTGCGCTCACTGCTGATCTCTAGATGAGATACCCCCTCCCCCTGCACTCACAGCTCATCTCCGAGTGAGATACCCCCTCCCCCTGCACTCACAGCTCATCTCCGAGTGAGATATCCCCCTCTCCCTGCTCTCACTGCTGATCTCCGGGTGAGACACAGCCTCCCTCTGCACTCACAGCTCATCTCCATGTGAGATACCCCCTCTCCCTGCGCTCACTGCTGATCTCTAGGTGAGATACCCCTCCCCCTGCACTCACAGCTCATCTCCAAGTGAGATACCCCCTCCCCCTGCGCTCACTGCTGATCTCCGAGTGAGATACCCCCTCCCCCTGCACTCACAGCTCATCTCCAAGTGAGATACCCCCTCCCCCTGCACTCACAGCTCATCTCCAAGTGAGATACCCCCTCCCCCTGCGCTCACTGCTGATCTCCGAGTGAGATACCCCCTCCCCCTGCGCTCACTGCTGATCTCTAGGTGAGATACTCCCCCTGCACTCACTGCTGATCTCTAGGTGAGATACCCCCTCCCCCTGCGCTCACTGCTGATCTCTAGGTGAGATACCCCCTCCCCCTGCGCTCACTGCTGATCTCCGAGTGAGATACCCCCTCCCCCTGTGCTCACAGCTCAGCTCTGGGTGAGATCATCTGCTTCACAGACTAAGTATGGGAAGTGTTTCCCTGCTATCGGGCTCTCAAATCTGTGAAGCAGATGATCTCACCCGGAGATGAGCTGTGAGCACAGGGGGAGAGGGTGTCTAACCTGGAGATGAGCTATGAGCTGTGAGCACAATGGGAGGGAGTATCTCACCTGGAGATCATCTGTGAACACAGGGGGGAGGTATCTCACCTGTTGATCAGCTGTGAGTGCAGGGGGAGGAGGTATCTCACCTGTTGATCAGCTATGAAGCAGGGGGAGGAGGTGTCCCACCTGGAGATCAGCTATGAGCACAGGGGGAGGGGGTGAATGACAGACACTCTGTGTTTACAGCAGGGAGCCTTGTGACAAAGAATACGTTGTGCATAACAATAGAGAACAAATGGAAGTCAGCTCACCCTCCAGGATTTCAGTGTGTTGAAGCCAGGAACAACGTGTGGTCACACTTGGAATCAATGCAAAAAAGAAGTGAAAAATTCCATTAAGTCAAATTCCATTCAGCTAATATGTTACTTTAGACCCAAATTTTAGCCTGCACAATTTATTATGTAATTTCTCCTAAAGGCAGCATTGCCCCATACATAGCAGACACTAATATTTTCTAGCTATATACAGTACATGGCATTAAGGGTAAACAAAGCGGTTGTGCCACCATAAAGAATACAGTTAACCAACCAGAAAAGGTGGAAATAAATAGTTTTGTAATTTACAGTGATTCAAAATTATGCTTCATTCAAAAGTTACCAAGCTTTTACTTTTATGAATGCTGCTCTCTGGCGCCCCCTGGTGTTATTCCCCTACGTCCTGGTAGTGGGTGATCAGCTGGTCGGCTTTGGACAGTTCCTGTCATAAGAGCTTCCAACCGGCAGTCTGCACAATGTATTGCAAGAAAAGAAATGAAAAATTCCATCTCCAAAAAAGTTGTATTAAAAAATTCCAAGTTGTTATTACATCATTTTAACATCTGATTAGGTCACAAGGTACATGGGGATTCACATAGCAACGCGTTTCCAAAGCCAACCAGCTTTCTTTGTCAAGCTACTATGACATGATTCTGTGATCTTTTAAATATTTCCGAAACCTATTACAAGTAATACACCAATTACATGACCAATGAGATCACACCCATATTAAAAAAAAAACCTCTTAACAACACACCCCAATAAGAACAAGTAGAGACAAATACATAGAAAGTTACATATCAAATACACTGCTCATAAAATAAAGGGAACACTTAAAAAACTGAATATAACTCCAAGTAAATCAAACTTCTGTGAAATCAAACTGTCCACTTAGGAAGCAACACTGATTAACAATCAATTTCACATGCTGTTGTGCAAATGGAATAGACAATAGATGGAAATGATTGGCAATTTTCAAGACACCCTCAATAAAGGAGTGGTTCTGCAGGTGGGGAGCACAGACCATATCTCAGTACCAATGCTTTCTGGTTGATGTTTTGGTCACTTTTGAATGTTGGTTTTACTTTCATACTTGTGGTAGCATGAGACGGACTCGACAACCCACAGAAGTTGCTCAGGTAGTGCAGCTCATTCTGGATGGCACATCAATGCAAGCTGTGGCAAGAAGGTTTGCTGTGTCTGTCACCGTAGTGTCCAGAGGCTGGAGGCACTACCAGGAGGCAGGCCAGTACAAAAGGAGACATGGAGAGGGCCGTAGGAGGGCGACAACCCAGCAGCAGGACCTCTACCTCCGACTTTGTGCAAGGAGGAACAGGAGGAGCACTGCCAGAGCCGTGCAAAATGACCTCCAGCAGGTCACAAATGTGCATGTGTCTGCACAATCAGTTGGAAACCGACTCCATGAGGGTGGTATGAGGGTCTGACGTCCACAGATGGGGGTTGTGCTCACAGTCCAACACCGTGCAGGACGCTTGGCATTTGCCACATAACACCAGGATTGGCAAAGTCGCCACTGGCACCCTGGGCCTACTTCTGAGGCATCTGTCTGTATAATGAAAGTTTCCTTGAAGTTGGGGCTGATGAGGACCGGCTGTCCACACAGGGCCAACTTCATGGACTGAAAGGCTTCTTCTGCCTGAAGGTTCCACTGAACCATTACTGATTTTTTTCCTTTCAAGAGATCGGTCAGGGCCGCCGTTCTCCCAGCAAAATTAGGTATAAACCGGCGGTAATACCCAAGGATGTTAAGGAACGCCCTCACCTGCTGTGTATTTGACGGTTTAGGCCAATTTTGTATGGCCTCAACTTTATTGATTTGGGGCTTGATAACTCCTCGGCCAATCGCATACCCCAAATATCGGGCTTCCTCTAGCCCTATCGCACATTTTTTGGGGTTTGCCGTTAACTCAGCGACTCTGAGAGAATCCAGCACTGCTTGTACCTGGGATAGATGCGTATGCCAGTCGGTGCTAAAGATGATAATATCATCTAGATATGCGGAGGCGTACTCCTGATGAGACTTGAGCACTATGTCCATCAACCTCTGGAATGTAGCCAGGGCCCCATGTAACCCAAAAGATAAGATCGCATAGTGATATAGACCCTCCGGAGTTATGAAGGCGGTCTTTTCCTCCGCCGATTTCGTGAGAGGTACCTGCCAGTAACCCTTGGTGAGATCGAGCGTGGTAAACTACTGGGCCTACCCCAGTCTCTCAATCAGCTCATCCACCCTGGGCATTGGATAAAGGTCAAACTTCGACACTTCATTTAGTTTTCGGAAATCGTTACGGAAGCGTAACGATCCGTCTGGTTTCGTAATCAGTACAATGGGGCTAGCCCACTCTGTCATTTCTCGATGACGCCTAACTGGAGCATCTGTTTTACCTCAGCCGTGATGGCTTGCCTCCGGGCTTCGGGTACCCGATACGGTCTCTTTCGCACCCTTACCCCAGGTTCGGTGACAATGTCATATTGGGGAACTGTAGTCTTACCCGGTAGCTCTGAGAACATGTCGGTATTCTGCTGCACCAGTGAGCGAGCCGCCCGTCGCTGCTGTTTAGTGAGAGCATCACTTATCCTGACCTCTCCCTCGGACGCATCCCTGGCTGAAGGTAGAGAACTCTCTGGTGATATGCCCGGAGTGATGTCTGTAACTAACCACTCTCGATCTTTCTAAGGTTTTCGCAGGTTTACATGATAAAGCTGCTCCTGTTTACTCCTTCCGGGCTGATACACCTGGTAATTTACCTCCCCCACCTTTTCTCGAACCTCATATGGCCCTTGCCACTTGGCCATGAGCTTACTCTCGGCTGTGGGTACAAGTACTAACACCCGATCGCCCTTGTTAAAAGACCTGACTCTGGCTCTTTTATTATATGTGCGCCTCTGGGCTGCCTGGGCATCTAACAAATGTTCTTTCACGATGGGCATGACCGCCGCGATCCGGTCCTGCATGCTAGCCACGTGTTCAGTTATACTCCTATGTGCAGTTGGCTCTTGTTCCCACGTTTCTTTGGCTACGTCCAACAGACCTCTAGGGTGTCTACCGTACAATAACTCAAAGGGAGAGAACCCTGTGGAAGCCTGGGGTACCTCACGGATGGCGAACATCAAATAGGGTAGCAACATGTCCCAATCCCTTCCGTCCTTAGAAACCACCTTTTTTAACATGAACTTAAGGGTTTTATTGAACCGTTCTACTAGCCCGTCGGTTTGAGGTTGGTACACCGAGGTGCGCAATTGTTTAATTTTTAGCAGTTTGCACACTTCCCTTGTCATTTTGGACATAAAAGGGGTCCCCTGATCCATCAGGATCTCCTTAGGTAGTCCAAGGCGACAGAACATAGCAAACAGCTCCCGTGCAATTTGTTATGCCGAGGTGTGGCGTAGCGGTATAGCCTCCGGGCACCGGGTGGCACAGTCGACGACCACAAGTATATGTTGTTGGCCACGAGCGGATTTTACAATGGACCCTACCAAGTCCATTGCAATCCTTTCAAAAGGTAGCTCTATTACTGGCAGGGGTGCCAATGAGCTACGGAAACTTGCGGTGGGTGTGGTCAACTGACATTCAGGGCAGGATTCACAGTACTTTTGGACCTCCGCGTAAATCCCCAGCCAAAAGAACCGCTGCAAGATACGCTCTTACGTCTTTTTAACCCCCAAGTGTCCACCCAGCAGGTGTGTGTGTGCCAACTGCAGACGGTACAACTGAGATACCACTAACTATTCCACGACCTGGTCCCTGATTTTGTCTACCCTATAGAGCAACTCACTCTTGACTACCATGCGTGTAAATACAGTATCTGCACGGGGCTGTTGAGCTACACCATTTACCTCTAACACCCTTTCCCGAGTCAGAGTGGCATCCTGTAGCTGAACTGTCCCAAACGTGCCCCGGGACACTTCCAGCTCGGGGATCGATGGGGTCTCCTCGACCTCTCCTGCCAGCACCTCTAGGGGAAACCTATCGGGGTCACACTCTGTCCCTAGGTTGGACACCACTACGGCAGGTACCCCGGAATCAGGTTCGTCGGGTACAGCGCCTATAATACATTTTATCATGGGAGAGTGGATTTTGTTTTTCCACAGAGTCCAGAACAGGGGCAAGTCTCTTTCCAACACAGTCCCATAGGGAAGAGTTTTTACCACCCCCACCACATGTTTTTTGTCTCCACATGGCTTGGATAAAACTACCTGCGGTTGGGTACTCTCGGAGGTCCCCATGAATGCACACAACCCCCGACAGTCCGTCCACTGAGGTTGTCTCCTGCCACCATCGACCCATGTACCAAAGTCACTAGGCTCACCGAATCTAGGAGGGCCTCTGTGGGGTACCCATTAACCAGTACCTGACACAGTTGGGGTTTACTGTCAGGGGGGTCGGCGCTCGCAGTGCAGACAGTCTGGGCGTACATTGAGACCCGGTGGATAATCCCGCAGTCCATGGGTTCCGTAGTTAGGGGGCAGTTAGCAACCACATGTCCCTTCCCCTGACACCGTCAGCACCTAATGGTGGAGGTACTGTTAGGTCTTATGACTGTTTGGGAGGGAACAGGTCTCCTGCGACTCTCATTTCGGGTTACCCCTTCAGCACGGGTACGGTGCTGACTGTCCTCAGCAGAGGGACGCGACCCCTTTCCAGGTTCCTGAGTTGGCAGGGATCAGCGTGACAGCCGCGAGGGGGCAGAGTCCCGGATAAAGTCCTGAATGGCTGAGTAGCGCTCGATCAGGCTGACCACCTGGTCGAGTGTGCTGGAGTCCCCTTGCCCCACCCAACTTTGGATAGCGGCTGGCAGAGTCCTCACCAGCCGGTCAACAGCACCCTCTCCACCATCTGGGCTGGAGACAAAGTCTCAGGCTGGAGCAACCTCTTTACCAGCTGCAGGAGGTCATAAGCCTGAGACCGGGCGTGTCGGGTCTCCACATAAGCCTATGAAAATACATGCTGAGCCCTCACGTATGTATTGACCCCCAGTCGGGCAAGGATCTCACCTTTCAGTCTCTGGTAGTCCTTTTTTCCTCCCGACTGAGGTCGAAGAAGGCCTTTTGGGCATCGCCGACCAGAAACTGAGCCACCACTTCTGCCCACTGGCCATCCGGTAGGTTTTCCGGCTCCTCTGTGCGCTCATAAATGGTCTGGAAGGCTTCCACATCGTCCTCCGGTCCCATCTTCCTCAACGCTGAGCGAACCTTGTCCCTGGCCTCGCGACGTTCCAGGGCTGGTGCCGTCGGCTTCTCCCGCAGGGTAGCAATCTGTTGCAGCAACAGTTCTTTGGTTTTTGCTGCTGCTGGTACAGTAGCTGCTGCTGCTGATTATGCTGCTGTTCCCGCTCCTGCCTCTGAGACTGCAGCTGCTGCTGCTGGGTAAGTACCAGCTGCTTTAACAGCTCCTCCATTTTATCCACGGGGTGGGGCTGAAAGGTGGCCGGCCGGATTGTGGTCATGCAGCTACCAGTGGGGTATGCCTCAGTCACTATGCCCGCATTCTCCACCAAGCTGTAAGGCAGCGGTGTTCACACCGTGCAGTAACTGAGGCAGTGACCCAAGCAAGTCCAATATAAACAGCTTTATTCAGCAACTCACCGGTAAACAGAAAAGTCCTCTGGGATAACACAAGTCCTTAAACAACGGTTGCCATAGGCAACGGCTGCGCCAGGCCACTCAGAGCCTGACAGGTGCAGAGCCTTCCCAGGCGTGGGTTCAGCCACACTCAATCCTGCTGAGCTTTCCTGCTATGCTCCTAGCAGGTTCCAACATAGAACCACACCAATCCTTAGTGCAGGGTTTTTAAAGGACCTGTGGCAAGAGCCACTGGAAAACCCGGGTTGGAGGGAGGAGGCCGCCTCACTGCCTTCCTGTAGCCTCCCCCAAGAAATGAAGGCCCTGCCGGGTTTTACTTACTCTGCCTTAGCCAGATAGCCTGACCAGGTCAATGCTCACCTTCAATCGAGTAAATAAGGTTCCGGCACTCATAAATGATCAAAAAGTCAAATATTAAATTAAACTCAATTTCTTTTATTGTTGCTCCAGTGAGTGATTTGCCCAACGTTTCAACCCCACCAGGGTTTTCATCAGAGGCTTTAAACGAGATTATACATGTAAATGGAAAAACAGACAAAAAATAATTAGCATCTAGTACTGATTACATGCATAGAAAAAATAACTGAAAAAACAACAAATAAGTGATCGATGCCTCGTATGAGGACCGGTGTGTTTATCCGAAGAGAGTTGTAGTTAATCATCAGGGTGCCATAAAATTCAAATGATGTAGCAGAACCAGTGTTGGTGACTGAAAAGGTTTGATCTAGAAAAGTGCTATGGTGCACATTAAGGAACAATACAAGTAAGGCATTTGTGGAAAAAATCAGATGTATGTGAAATAAACAGGTAGAGAAAAGCAGAAAAAAGGGGAACAAAAAATAGAGAGCAGTAGATAGTTAAAATCCAAGGAGACCTAAATACCCTAAATCAATTGAGTTTGGAGCCATAGGAGGTAAGTATTCCTCAGGATGAATCTCTGACAGCTGGAACGGAGATTAAAATGAAAATTCAAATACCAGGAGAAATTTAAATGAATAAGAGAAAGAAAAGAAAAACAAAGGTAAAACATGGTCGGATATATACCAAATGTGGAGGTTGATTTAGAGTCCCCAGTGATAAGTAGTATGTGGCATATGGCCACCAGACTCCAGGGGGGGGAAATTACTGCATGGAATCACGTTGTGTTCCTGGCACCTATCTCATATAGTTGAGCCTGGTCTTTAGATTTCTTCTAATGCTCACCTTCATTCCTGCATTGCAGCCGGAGGTGAGCGTGTGACTGCAATGCACTCCAATGGATTTAATAGGTCTCTGTACACATTCTGGGGGATATATAACGTCCCTCGTATACGATCCCGGTCACTGCATCACATTGGTTTCAGAAATATTTAAAAGATCACAGAATCATGTCATAGTAGCTTGACAAAGAAAGCTGGTTGGCTTTGGAAACGCGTTGCTATGTGAATCCCCATGTACCTTGTGACCTCATCAGATTTTAAAATGATGTAATAACAACTTGGAATTTTTTAATACAACTTTTTTGGAGATGGAATTTTTCATTTCTTTTCTTGCAATACATTGTGCAGACTGCCGGTTGGGAGCTCTTATGACAGTAACTGCCCAAACCCGACCAGCTGATCACCCACTACCAGGATGTAGGGGAATAACACCAGGGGGCGCCAGAGAGCAGCATTCATAAAAGTAAAAGCTTGGTAACTTTTGAATGAAGCATAATTTTGAATCACTGTAAATTACAAAACTATTTATTTCCACCTTTTCTGGTTGGTTAACTGTATTCTTTATGGTGGCACAACCGCTTTGTTTACCCTTAATGCCATGTACTGTATATAGCTAGAAAATATTAGTGTCTGCTATGTATGGGGCAATGCTGCGTTTAGGAGAAATTACATAATAAATTGTGCAGGCTAAAATTTGGGTCTAAAGTAACATATTAGCTGAATGGAATTTGACTTAATGGCATTTTTAATTCTTTCATTCCATTTTGCATTAATTAACCCCTTTATGGACTTGGACATATCCATACACCCAGGTCCATGGTACTTAAAGGGGTTGTCCACTACTATGTAAAATATGCCAAAGCATTTTTATGTTGAAAAGCAGCTTCTTTGTAACTGCCTCCCTCTTCCTTTTCTGCCTGTGAGTGGCGCTATGACTGACCACTCACAGGCATCACTTAACCCCCGGCTGCAGCCGGCTCTGACATCCGCTGATGTCACGACAAGTCCAGACTGCTGCCTGGGGTCTCTCTCTTCCGCGTTCCATGGTGGCTGCTGGGTTGTGTGCGGTGTTATCCCCGCAAGTCATACCCAGCATCCACCGCACGCTGTCCTTCTCCCCATTCATTGGGAAAGCGCGCGGTGGATGCTGGGTGTGACACGGTGGGGTAACCCCGCCTACAACCCAGAAGCCACCACTGGGACCCCAGCGCTGAGTCACGCCTCAATAAACGGGACGTCAGCGGGGGTTCACGTGCTGCCTGTGAGCGGCCAGTGATAGCGCCGCCCACTGGCAGAGGAAGGTAATTATAAAGAAGTTGCTTTTCATTATAAAAACGCTTTGGCATATTTTAAATATTAGTGTACAACCCCTTAAAAGCGCACCTCAGCATAAATCTACCATTAGGTGTAAGAGGACAATGCTGCCAGTTCCCTTTCATTTTGTTTCTGCCGGACATAACGTTTCACAATTACGCTACTTGGAGTCTATTCCTTTGAAAAGGCGAGGTGGCAACAGAATACACAGATTGAAGGAGAGGCAGGCATATGGCCTCAATCCAGAGTATGAACTGTCTTATTGATTAACATATTCCTTTGTTTCCTCTGTGTTATTTAACCAGTGGATTAGCGATATCTGTTGACATAATTTTACTGTTAAATACATACAGTACAGACCAAAAGTTTGGATACACCTCTGGGAACTCCTTCAAGATTGTTGGAAGACCATTTCCAGTGATTACCTCTTGAAGCTCATCAAGAGAATGCCAAGAGTGTGCAAAGCAGTCATCAAAGCAAAAGGTGGCTACTTTGAAGAACCTAGAATAGAAGACATATTTTCAGTTGTTTCACACTTTTTTGTTAAGTATATAATTCCACATGTGTTAATTCATAGTTTTGATGCCTTCAGTGTGAATGTACAATTTTCATAGTCATGAAAATACAGAAAAATCTTTAAATGAGAAGGTGTGTCCAAACTTTTGGTCTGTACTGTAATTTTATGTGTTTCCTACATATATATCCTAATTGTTTTTTTCCCCCTTTTGTCTCCCTTTAGGTCATTTGAACGCTTCACCAGGTATCAAAAAAACCTTACTTTTGGCTCTTACTTTTCTTGTCTATGTTTGCCATCCCATTTCCCCTTTTCTGTATTCTTTCTTTTTCTTTGCTTTATCCTTCTGACTCATTCTACACATCTACCATGCCCTATTTCTTTAATTATGTTGTTCGCGTGTGCGCCGTTTAACCTTGAGTGCTAGATTCATGGTGCTCTTCTTTCAAGTCCTGCTCTATGGTACCATGTTCCCTATGCTCAGACTTTTGAGTAAAATGGTGCTCGCGTGTGCACAGTAGCATCTCTCGGCAACCAAAAGATGCTACTGCGCATGCGCGGGCGTCCATGTTGGGGATGTAAATTTCACACGGGCAGAGAAATTACACAGTCAGTATGTAAAAGAGTAGGCAGGTCACTGAAAGCACAGTGACCTGTCAGAGGAAAGAGATAGGAATACATGAATACCGAAGCAGAGCACCAGAGCACATACATATCATTATGGCAGCAGAACTGAAACTAAAGATGATAAAAGAACCACTGGACGTATTACAACATCCAAGGTATCATTTTACTCAGTTTAACGGCGCCCACCTGACAGTGTATGTAGTTTTCTAAGCACAATCCTGCTGACAGATTCACTTTAACAAACTTGGACGTATGAATACGTCATGACGATAGACATCGATCGGAGCATTTAGAGAGCTTGTATAGGGAGGAAGCCCTCTCTGCCCTTGGATTGGCGCCGCAAAAATCAGAATAGAAAGCGATCAAAAAATGTCATGTGCCTGAGAATGATACCAATAAAACGTCAACTCGTTCCGTAAAACAAGCCCTCACATGACGCTGTCGGACAAAATATGGAAAAATTATAGCTCTCAAAATATAGTGATGCCAAAAAAAAGCGTCTTTTAGTGTGTGACAGCTGTCAAACAAAAAGAAAACGATTAAACCTACAATAATCTCCAAGAGGAATATTCTGCCCCCATGGCTGTGCTGTAAATATAGGGTGCTGTGTCTTCACCTTTACTTACAAGGGCGATGGACACAGATAGCTTTAACTCGGCTGCAGGCAGGCACGTTGTAAAGAATTCAGAAGAAGCTTTATTTATCTTGAGAAATCTTGTAAGAATGCATGCATCAACAGCAGGTAAAAATAACTTTTCCTGAGACAGGCTGTAAGCACATGAGCTCCTAATTGTTGCAAGATGGAAAATTAGGAAAGGCTGGAAGAAAAAGGGAGGGGCTAGCTACATCACAGTCACATAAGAGGGAGACAGGGAGAGAGAAGGGACAAACTTTAAGGAAGGTGAACCTTACAGCAATGCAATCAAACAGTAATACACAGCAACTGTAAAAAGTTCAGTATATAGTAAGCAAATTTCCCATTCATGGGACGTAACACTCCCCGTCTGAAATCTTTAGATTTTAATGAATCGTTTAATGTGATGTCTTCTGGGAATGGCATGGTAGACCTGAAAGACAAAAGAAAATACACAAGCAAACAACAATAACTGTAATAGTTGTAGTCCAATTTTCCATTGAAGTCTTCTACAGCCGGATAATCCGAGTCCAAAACAGAAGCCCATCTTCGGATTGGGGAAGCCGCAATGTGCAAACACTTCCACCAACCTAAGAATCCACTGGGAAAAGTTCAAATGTCCCAACACAGCTGGAAGTATATGGCGGTAGGCTCTCCGTCGTAAGCTGTGTCCTGAAGCAGTGTCTTTCATGTGATGACCTCCTTTTGTAAAAGGAGTAGAAGTTCAGTGACTGGACGAAAGAAAACACGAGATGACCTTGACTTCTACCTTACAAGTCTTTCCATCGTTGCTTGGTGTAACCTTGGTGATAAGACCCATTGGCCAGTCATTGCGATGAGCTTCTTTATCTTTAAGGAGGATGAGGTCTCCCTCTTGGAGGTTAGGTTTTGCAGTCTGCCATTTGTGACTGGTTTGAAGTAAGTGCAGGTATTCAGCCTTCCAGCGGTGCCAAAAGACATTAGAAAAGTGTTGTACCTGTTTCCACTGACACCTGTAAATGTCTCCGTCCACAAACTTCCCTGGAGGGATTTCAGCATCTCCAACCTTCTGAGTAAGAAGTGTGGCAGGAGTAAGAATCATTGGAGCTTTGGGGTCCGATGATAATGGTACCAATGGTCTTGCATTTATCACAACAGACACTTCAGCAAGGAAGGTAACCAGGACTTCATGGGTGAGAGGTAGCTTATGATCCAGCAACATCGAATCAAGGATTCCTCGAGCAATGCCAATCATGCTTTCCCAGGATCCTCCCATATGCGATGAATGAGGAGGGTTGAACACCCAAGTGCACCCATTGTCAGTCTAGAAGTTGTCTAACTGTAGTTCCTTGCACGCTCCCACAAAGTTAGTGCCACAGTCAGATCTGAGCTATTTGGCTGGTCCCCAGATAGAAAAGAATCTTCTGAGAGCATTTATGAAGACAGGTGAACAGCACAGCCCACCACTTACTGTTTGCGGCTCCACCACGGATTCTTCTTGTAACAACCGACCATGGTCCAAAAACATCTACGCCGACGTTTGTGAATGGCTGGTCTGTGTTTAGCTGATCTGCTGGGAGATTTGCCATCTGTAGATGTTAGTGTTTTCTTCTTACTTTTTCTCACATAAAGCATTTATGGAGCTCTGAGGAGACACATCTCTTCATCCCCACGATCCAGAGGCCAGCGGACCTTATGATGCCTTCGGCAAACTGTCTGCCTTGGTGCTGCACTTTTTCATGATGGTGATGGAACAATAGTGTAGCATTGTAGTGCCGACCCGTAATGATGATACGATTCTGCTCCTTATTACATAGATCAGACTTCTCTATATGACCATCACCTTTAACAGTCCGTAATGATCGACCACTGGGTTCAATTCAAGCAGTAAACTGTTCTTGGACAGGCTTGTACCCTTTTGTGATACTGTCGATCTCGTGACCATATTCTTGTTGCACTCACCGCTGAATTGCTCGGCATGTATGATGTCAGCAACAGTAGGGTATCCTCTACACATGTGCCAGCCACAACACTGATGATTTGTCACTGGCAAAGGAATGAGCGATATGAACAAGACGAGCTATGGCCCGCACAACAGCTGACCATTTTGAGAAGCTTTCAAAGCGGTGAGATCTTAGTTTTGATTTTGGCATCACAGAAGTGTAGCGCGTAGAGGTGATTGGTCTGATCTCTTTTTCAGACTCCGATTCCACCAGCTTATAAGTGTTGTTGATGTCCTTTGAACTAGAATCCTTATATAAGAGACTTGGAGGTGACAGCCACATGTTGTCATTGAGCTTAGACGCGGCTGTGAATCTTGTCCCTCAGTCAGCTGGGTTCAGGTCAGTAGAGACGTAGTGCCAGTGTTCAGGTATAGAAAAGCTTCTGATACGCTCTACTCTATTGCTGATGTAGACGTAAAATTGTTTTTTTGGTTGTAAATGTAACCAAGTACCACTCTACTGTCTGTGTATAATGTAAATGAATCAATCACAATGTCCATTTCATCCTTTATAGCTTCAGCTAATTCCACTGCCTGTACGGCAGCACAAAGTTTGAGTCTTGGTACAGAGTGAGACGGTTTCAGTGTTAGTTTTGCCTTGCCAAGGATGAATCCACAATGTACCTTGTTGTTGCCTTCTGAGGTTTTCAGGTAGGCTACTGCAGCTATGGCCTCTGTAGATGCGTCGGAGTAAATGTGGATTTCTCTCCTGGTGGAGGCTGAAAGGGTGCTTAGGGAATAACTGCGTGAGACTTGGACATGCTCTAAGACCTTCAGAGACTTCTTCCATATCTCCCACCTTTGTTGTTTCTGGGATGGTAGCGGAGTGTCCCAATCCATGCTCTCGGGGGTCAACTGTCTCAACAGTATATTGCCGTGATGGCAAACCTTTTACAGACTGAGTGCCCAAACTGCAACCCAAACACCCACTTATTTATCGCCAAGTGCCAATATGGCAAATTAACCCGAATACTGAGGATTTAGTTTAGGAAAAACAACTCGTACAGAGAGCTGGCGAGGGCATCATAGAGCAGCCACAGAAAGGAGCAGGGTATGAGACTGCAGAAATAAAGAATGTGCTCACTCCCATCTTGGTATATGCCAAAATCCATGTATATATGTTGCCCCCCCACCAATCCATGTATATATGCTGCCTCCCCCCCACCAATCCATGTATACACAGTGGTGGCCAAAAGTATTGGCACCCCTGCAATTCTGTCAGATAATACTCAGTTTCTTCCTGAAAATGATTGCAATCACAAATTCTTTGGTATTACTCTCTTCATTTAATTTGCTTGCAAGGAAAAAACACAAAAGAGAATGAAGCAAAAATCAAATCATTGATCATTTCACACAAAACTCCAAAAATGGGCCAGACAAAAGTATTGGCACCCTCAGCCTAATACTTGGTTGCACAACCTTTAGCCAAAATAACTGCGAACAGCCGCTTCCGATAACCATCAATGAGTTTCTTACAATGCTTTGCTGGAATTGTAGACCATTCTTCTTTGGCAAACTGCTGCAGGTCCCTGATATTTGAAATGTGCCTTCTCCAAACTGCCATTTTGAGATCTCTCCACAGGTGTTCTATGGGATTCAAGTCTGGACTCATTGCTGGCCACATTAGAAGTCTCCACTGCTTTCTCTCAAACCATTTTATAGTGCTTTTGGAAGTGTGTTTTGGGTCATTGTCCTGCTAGAAGACCCATGACCTCTGAGTGAGACCCAGCTTTCTCACACTGGGCCCTACATTATGCTGCAAAATTTGTTGGTAGTCTTCAGACTTCATAATGCCATGCACACGGTCAAGCACTCCAGTGCCAGAGGCAGCAAAGCAACCCCAAAACATCAGGGAACCTCCACCATGTTTGACTGTAGGGACCGTGTTCTTTTCTTTGAATGCCTCTTTTTTTTCCTGTACATTCTATGTTGATGCTTTTTCCCAAAAAGCTCTACTTTTGTCTCATCTGACCAGAGAACATTCTTCCAAAACGTTTTAGGCTTTCTCAGGTAAGTTTTGGCAAACTCCAGCCTGGCTTTTTTATGTCTCGGGGTAAGAAGTGCGCTCTTCCTGGGTATCCTACCATACAGTCCCTTTTCATTCAGACGCCGATGGATAGTACGGGTTGACACTGTTGTACCATCGGACTGCAGGGCAGCTTGAACTTGTTTGGATGTTAGTCGAGGTTCTTTATCCACCATCCGCACAATCTTGCGTTGAAATCTCTCGTCAATTTTTCTTTTCCGTCCACATCTAGGGAGGTTAGCCACAGTGCCATGGGTTTAAACTTCTTGATGACACTGCGCACGGAAGACACAGGAACATTCAGGTCTTTGGAGATGGACTTGTAGCCTTGAGATTGCTCATGCTTCCTCACAATTTGGTTTCTCAAGTCCTTAGACAGTTCTTTGTTCTTCTTTCTTTTCTCCATGCTCAATGTGGTACACACAAGGACTCAGGACAGAGGTTGAGTCAACTTTAATCCATGTTAACTGGCTGCAAGTGTGATTTAGTTATTGCCAACACCTGTTAGGTGCCACAGGTAAGTTACAGGTGCTGTTAAGTACATGAATTAGAGAAGCATCACATGATTTTTCAAAGGGTGCCAATACTTTTGTCCAGCCCCTTTTTTAGGTTTGGTGTGGAATTATTTCCAATTTGGCTTTAGAATAATTCTTTTTGTGTTTTTTTCATTGAATACAAATTAAATGAAGAGAATAATACCAAAGAATTTGTGATTGCAATCATTTTCAGGAAGAAACTGAGTATTATCTGACAGAATTGCAGGGGTGCCAATACTTTTGGCCAGCATTGTATGAAGTCAGCACTCCATTTTTTTCATTATATTTATATAATTGAATATGAATTTCTTCTAAATGTGATCCATGAAATTAATGTAAATAGGGTATAATGATATTTACATGAAATTATTTTCAAGGTACCCAATTAATTTCTCTGTCAATTTCTTAATAGAAGAGGTATAGTAACGCTCATGATGGTGTCATCAGCACTGGCTATATTGGAGTATTCGAAGCAGCGCAACACGGCACAAACGTCCTTCATGGAAGCCCATTCATTGGTGGTTAAGTGGTGTTGTTCTTCACAGCATCTCTCCCCCGTGCGTGCTGCAGCTGAAACTCTACCATTGCCTGCTGCTGCTCACACGGTCTCTCCAGCATATGTAAGGTGGAGTTCCATCTTGGCACGTTGCATATGAGGCAGTGAGTGTGAAGGTAGAAGTGATGCTGCAGCGCAGGCTGGTCAGCAGCCGCAGGGTGAGAACGCCAAAAGCATGCACATGCTGCCCTCACTTTCAGCAGCACCTCTGATATATGTGGGTCATTTTTAAGGAAGCTCTACACCACCAAATTCAGCACATGCGCCAGGCAAGGGATGTGAATCAAACCAGCTAGGCCCAGAGCTGCTAGAGTTTAGAAGAGAGTTTTCTTTTATTTCAAACATGTTTTCTGATGTCTCCTGTTGCTGTTTTATTTGTGCCATTTTCATCCTTTAAAAATCTGTTCATCTCTCTATCTGCAGAGAACCTGGATTTACCACCTACTGTACAGTAAGTGTTTTACAATTTGTAGATATTTTTTAACTAAAAGTAGCAGCCTAGTAAAACTTTTTTTTTAATTCATTCGGTCACTCCACCAGACTACATCATTTTGCTAGTATTAATTTATTAAGTTGTTCTCATAGAGACTCCTTCAGAATTACATGTCTTTGTCTTTCCTGAGGAGGGTCACAAGAAATGAGTGCATTTGATTGAATTGCATGGTCTGTACCACACAAGATCTACACTGTGAAAAGCAAAATGACCTATGACAGTTACTGATGAGAATAAGACTGCTCCTGGCACACATGTATGAAGAAGATAAAGACAGTTTAGCCATCCTCACTAAATAGTTGTAATCTAATCATGTAATTGGTGGTGGCAAATTCTGACAGGTTAAGCTGGAGAGCATAGAGGACTTTATGGGGGAGTAGTTGGGGCAATTAGTCTTGGTTTCATCTCCCCACGTCTTGGCTGGTGCCATTCAGCCTCACTTCATTCACTTTCAGTATATATAACCCATGAGGTATAGTAGACAATGCGTTGGAATAAGCAGGTTTATGTCCTCAGTCATGCGCTTACATAGCACGGTGCCTAAAAATGAGCCTCTGTTCTGCACTACAAAACGCTACTTTAGTGGTGCACAGTCTCAGCTGTATTATTGTCTTCTAATACTTTATTGACATTGATTACATACAGTACAGACCAAAAGTTTGGACACACCTTCTCATTTAAAGATTTTTCTGCATTTTCATGACTATGAAAATTGTACATTCACACTGAAGGCATCAAAACTATGAGTTAACACATGTGGAATTATATACTTAACAAAAAAGTGTGAAACAACTGAAAATATGTCTTATATTCTAGGTTCTTCAAAGTAGCCACCTTTTGCTTTGATGACTGCTTTGCACACTCTTGGCATTCTCTTGATGAGCTTCAAGAGGTAGTCACCAGAAATGGTCTTCCAACAATCTTGAAGGAGTTCCCAGAGATGCTTAGCACTTGTTGGCCCTTTTGCCTTCACTCTGCGGTCCAGCTCACCTCAAACCATCTCGATTGGGTTCAGGTCTGGTGACTGTGGAGGCCAGGTTATCTGGCGTAGCACCCCATCACTCTCCTTCTTGGTCAAATAGCCCTTACACAGCCTGGAGGTGTGTTTGTGGGTCATTGTCCTGTTGAAAAATAAATGATGGTCCAACTAAACGCAAACTGGATGGAATAGCATGCCGCTGCAAGATGCTGTGGTAGCCATGCTGGTTCAGTATGCCTTCAATTTTGAATAAATGCCCAACAGTGTCACCAGCAAAGCACCCCCACACCATCACACCTCCTACTCCATGCTTCACGGTGGGAACCAGGCATGTAGAGTCCATCCATTCACCTTTTCTGCGTCGCATAAAGACACAGTGGTTGGAACCAAAGATCTCAAATTTGGACTCATCAGACCAAAGCACAGATTTCCACTGGTCTAATGTCCATTCCTTGTGTTCTTTAGCTCAAACAAGTCTCTTCTGCTTGTTGCCTGTCCTTAGCAGTGGTTTCCTAGCAGCTATTTTACCATGAAGGCTTGCTGCACAAAGTCTCCTCTTAACAGTTGTTGAAGAGATGTGTCTGCTGCTAGAACTCTGTGTACCATTGACCTGGTCTCTAATCTGAGCTGCTGTTAACCTGCGATTTCTGAGGCTGGTGACTCGGATAAACTTATCCTCAGAAGCAGAGGTGACTCTTGGTCTTCCTTTCCTGGGGCGCTCCTCATGTGAGCCAGTTTCTTTGTAGCGCTTGATGGTTTTTGCAACTGCACTTGGGGACACTTTCAAAGTTTGCCCATTTTTTTGGACTGACTGACCTTCATTTCTTAAAATAATGATGGCCACTCGTTTTTCTTTACTTAGCTGCTTTTTTCTTGCCATAATACAAATTCTAACCGTCTATTCAGTTGGACTATCTACTGTGTATCCACCAGACTTCTGCACAACACAACTGATGGTCCCAACCCCATTTATAAGGCAAGAAATCCCACTTATTAAACCTGACAGGGCACACCTGTGAAGTGAGAACCATTTCCGGTGACTACCTCTTGAAGCTCATCAAGGGAATGTCAAGAGTGTGCAAAGCAGTCATCAAAGCAAAAGGTGGCTTCTTTGAAGAACCTAGAATATAAGACATATTTTCAGTTGTTTCACACTTTTTTGTTAAGTATATAATTCCACATGTGTTAATTCATTATTTTGATGCCTTCAGTGTGAATGTACAATTTCCATAGTCATGAAAATACAGAAAAATATTTAAATGAGAAGGTGTGTCCAAACTTTTGGTCTGTACTGTATGTGAAAATGAAAGCACTCATATTGAATGGCATAATAACTTTCCATGTAGTTAGTTCAATTACTTATATTTTTTCCTAATGTAGTATGTGTTGTTGCAAATACTGTATTTATAGAAGGTAAAACTAGTTTCTGCATTATATAGTGACACATTTTGTGCATATTTAGACACTACTTACTTCCTGACATGCTGGAGGATGACCCGGATCCTTATTTTGGGAATATGAACAGCTCTCCCGAATTGCCAGAACCATTCCTTATACCGCAGGTAAAATACTGTGTATGATAGTCTGTGTGACGCATTTTGAAGTGTTTCAACGCATAATTTAAATGTATTGGGTATGGACAGGACCAAGTGAAGCACTACATTGTTTCATCCTTCATGTTGATGTCTATATTTAAATTTACATTCTGCCAATATTTGTTGTGATAGATTGGTTCTATTCATGTTTCATTAAAAAGAAAGTCTGCCTAAGTGCTCCATGTTAGAAGATTTTCTCCTCTCTACATGACAGGTTAGGAAGCTGTTAGAAAAGACGTCTCCGAACCGCAGGAGAGCGAGCTATAGAGAAGGTGAGATTGGAAGGACACAGAAAATATGACTGTCCATTTGATATAGCTTGAATACTAATATTCATCAAAGATGATTTTACTAAATAACACTTATTAAAGGGGTTTTCCATTTCAGAAAAGCCTGGTCTCCAGACGTAGTCCAGGGTCGGACTGGGGAGTCTGGGGCCCACAGGGGTAATTGACTCTAGGGGCCCACCTACAGCAATATGCAAATATCTGTTATCCGCTATCCCTGTTATAGTGGAGCATTGACTGGCGGCTCCGGCACATCTACCGTGCACATACTATAACTGGGATGTACAATTACGATAGTATGCATTAAAGGGGTCCTTTGGTTAAAGCAAGTTATCACCGATCCATGGGCTCCACAGGATAGGTGATCACTTATTGATCGTTTTGGTCCGAACATTGGAAAACGCACTGATCGGAAGAATGGGGAAGTTTTATCCCTGTCAGGACATTTATCCCCATTTTAAAATGCAGTGACAGATGGGATGTCTGACCGCAGCTCCATTCATTCTCTTGGGGGCTTCCAAAAAAAGAGCTGCGCTCACAGCCACTGTGGGAATGATTGGATCAGTGATCGAGTCGCACATGAGCTCCAGTCTAATGGGGAGAAAAGCTTCACATTCTGCCGATTGTATGCCAGCAGTCAGGACCCCACCAATCAATAACTTATCACTTATCCTGTGGAGAGGTGATTACTTGTTTTCACCAGAGACCCTTGTAAGTGTACCTCTGACGCTCTGGTACAACTCCTAAAATATATACTAAATTGGGTACAGTAGTTCAATGCAGTTTGTGGAAAATATTTTTTTCATAAGAATTTGGGAAAGTTATGAAATGTTCTATAAATGTCTGTCTTATTCCTGTTCTAAGGATCTAGACTTTTTTAAATTTATCACTTAAATATGAACCATGTATGAGGGAGTCGGAGTCGGAAACATGGAAATTGAGGAGTCAGAGTCTGGGTCGAAGGTTTGGCTTACCGACTCCACAGCCCTGCATATTACCGCCACTTACTGACCGAATAATACCACATACAAAGAACAAGTACGGCCACACCATGACCAGACCACATATTACCACCACAAAGTGACAATAATACCACATGCAAGGAAAAAATACTGCCACGCTATGACCGGACAACATATTACCACCACCACAAAGTGACCAAATACTGCAATGCTGATCATGAATACAAACCACAATACTAACAACACTGTTATTACCACCAGCGACATTATACACAGGAGTTCTGTATATACACCGCGTGCAGAATTATTAGGCAAATGAGTATTTTGATCACTTTGATACTTTTTTATACATGTTATCCTACTGCAAGCTGCATAGGCTTGAGAGCCAACTACCAATTAAGTAAATCTGGTGATGTGCATCTCTGTAATGAGGAGGCGTGTTGACTAATGACATCAACACCCTATATAAGGTGTGCTTAATTATTAGGCAACTTCCTTTCCTTTGGCAAAATGGGTCAGAAGAGAGATTTGACGGGCTCTGAAAAGTCCAAAATTGTGAGATGTCTTGCAGAGGGATGCAGCAGTCTTGAAATTTCCAAACTTTTGAAGCGTGATCACCGAACAATCAAGCGTTTCATGGCAAATAGCCAACAGGGTCGCAAGAAGCATGTTGGCCAAAAAAGGCGCAAAATAAGTGCCCATGAATTGAGGAAAATCAAGCGTGAAGCTGCCAAGATGCCATTCGCCACCAGTTTTGCCATATTTCAGCGCTGCAGCGTTACTGGAGTATCAGAAAGCACAAGGTGTGCTATACTCAGGGACATAGTCAAGGTAAGGGAGACTGAAAAACGACCACCTTTGAACAAGAAACATAAGGTAAAACTTCAAGAATGGGCCAAGAAATATCTTAAGACTGATTTTTCAAAGGTTTTATGGACTGATGAAATGAGAGTTACTCTTGATGGGCCAGATGGATGGGCCAGAGGCTGGATCAGTAAAGGGCAGAGAGCTCCACTCCGATTCAGTCGCCAGCAAAGTGGAGGTGGGGTACTGGTATGGGCTGGTATCATCAAAGATGAACTTGTGGGACCTTTTCGGGTTGAGGATGGAGTGAAGCTCAGCTCCCAGACCTACTGCCAGTTTCTGGAAGACAACTTCTTCAAGCAGTGGTACAGGAAGAAGTCGGTATCGTTCAAGAAAAACATGATTTTCATGCAGAACAATGCTCCATCACATGCATTCAACTACTCCACAGCGTGGCTGGCCAGTAAAGGTCTAAAGGAAGAAAAAATAATGACATGGCCCCATTGTTCATCTGATCTGAACCCCATAAAGAACCTGTGGTCCATCATAAAATGTGAGATGTACAGGGAAGGAAAAGAGTACACCTCTTGGAACAGTGTCTGGGAGGCTGTGGTGGCTGCTGCACGCAGTGTTGATCAAAAACAGATCAAGCAACTGACAGAATCTATGGATGGAAGGCTGTTGAGTGTCATCATAAAGAAAGGTGGCTATATTGATCACTAATTTTTTTGTTTTTGCATGTCAGAAATGTTTATTTCTAAATTTTGTGCACTGATATTGGTTTACCTGGTGAAAATAAACAAGTAAGATGGGATTATATTTGTTTTTCATTTTTTCATTAAGTTGCCTAATAATTCTGCGCAGTAATCGTTACCTGCACAAACAGATATCCTCCTAAGATCTAAAAAAAAACCACTCCAACTTCCAAAAATATTAAGCTTGGATATTTGAGTCTTTTGGGTTGATTGAGAAGATAGTTGTTGATCAATAATAGAAATAATCCTCTAAAATACAATTTGCCTAATAATTCTGCACACAGTGTAGTGTCAGTGTACAGATAATATAGTGATCACTAGTGACATTATAAACAGGAGCTCTGTGTATAGTGTACAAATAATACAGTGATCACCAGTGACATTATACACGGGAGCTCTGTATATACTATATAGTGTAAGTGTTCATGTAATACACTGACTCACCAATGATGTCTCTAGGTGAAGTCCTTCATCTTCGCTTTTCTTCTTCGTCTGGTACAGACCGCCATCACTTCTTCCAGCCATGAATCATCTCTGCAGAAAATAACACACAGTTATCAATAACTGATCGCTTCTAGAGCACGTTCCCACTTTTTCCCCCCTGACTTCTACACTACACCAGTTGAAGAAAAAAAAGCGACATAGTGCCGCCCTGCACAGTAACAGGACCCCACTTTTGGTCCCTCCCATGGAAAACAGTTTCCTAAAAAGTAAATTATATTACAGAAGTAATAATGTTCATAATTGGAATCTAAAGTAATTATGTTCCCCCCTCGCCACCATAAACAGTAATTAAGTCGCTTGTCCAGCCTGGCTCCCCCCCATATATCCCTTCTGTTCCCCATATGTCCAGCGTGGCCCCTTTATATTTATCCTAGCCCACGTGTATCGAGCCTGCGCCCCCCCATATATCCATCCTGGCCCCCATGTGTCGAGCCTGCCCCCCCATTTATCCATCCTGGCCTCCATGTGTCCAGCTGCCCCCCCATATATCCATCCTGGCCTCCATGTGTCCATTCTCCCCCCCCCCCATATATCCATCCTGGCCTCCATGTGTCCAGCCTGCCCCCCCCATATATTGATCCTGGCCTCCATGTGTCCAGCCTGCCCCCCCATATATCCAGCCTGCCCCCCCCCTTATATCCATCCTGCCCCCCTTCCCATGTGTCCAGCCAAACCCCCCATCCTTACATGTTCAGCCAGGCCCCCCTTATGTATCCAGCCAGCCCCCCCATTTATGTGTCCAGTCAGGCCCCCTCACCCATGTGTCCAGCCGGGCACCCCCTTATGTGTCCAGCAGGCTCCCCCTTATGTGTCCAGCTAGGCTCCCCCTTATGTGTTCAGCCAGGTTCCCTCCCCTCCCATGTGTCCAGCCAGGCTCCCCCTTCCATGTGTCCAGCCAGGCTCCCCCCTTATGTGTCCAGCTAGGCTCCCCCTTATGTGTCCAGCCAGCCACCCCTCCCATGTGTCCAGCCAGGCACCCCCTTGTGTGTCCAGCCAGGCTCCCTCATTATGTATCCAGCCAGGCTCCTTCCTTATGTGTCCAGCCAGGCTCCCTCCTTATGTGTCCAGGCAGGCTCCTCCTCCCATGTGTCCAGCCAGGCTCCCCCTCCCATGTGTCCAGACAGGCTTCCCCTTCCATGTGTCCAGCCAGGCTCCCCCTCCCATGTGTCTAGACAGGCTCCCCCTTCCATGTGTCCAGCCAGGCTCCCCGTCCCATGTTTCCAGCCAGGCTCCCCCCCTTACGTGTCCAGCCAGGCTCCCTCCTTATGTGTCCAGCCAGGCTCCCTCCTTATGTGTGCAGCCAGGCCCCCCCTTGTGTGTCCAGCCAGGCCCCTCCCTTGTGTGTCCAGCCAGGCCCCCCCATTTTGTGTCCATCCAGGCCCCCCCTTTTGTGTCCAGCCAGGTCCCCCTTGTGTGTCCATCCAGGATCCCCCCTTATGTGTCCTCCCAGGCTCCCCCTCCCATGTGTCCAGCCGGTCTCCCCCTCCCATGTGTCCAGACAGGCTTCCTCATGTGTCCAGCCAGGCTCCCACCTTATGTGTCCAGGCAGGCCCCCCCCCTCCCATGTGTCCTGCCAGGCTCCCCCTCCCATTTGTCCAGCCAGTCTCCCCCTCTCATGTGTCCAGCCAGGTCCCTCTCTTGTGTGTCCAGCCAGGCCCCCATCCCATTCTGCATTCATTCACACACACAAAGATTCCTCTTAATATAATCAAAATATAAACCAATAACTCTAGTATTTTTCATCTTTGCAGGATACAACCAGGCTCTGTAGTTTTGGTCGGGGAAATAGGAGCTTGTCCCTGTAGGGTGTTCTTATACATAATAAGCCAGCATGGTGCACTATACGCATCTGTGTGACTGGCACATTATACAGGTTTTATTCATGTGCATTTAAATTCTGATCATTCACCCCTTTCCCTATGAATGGTCGGTGTGAGTGGTTGTTCATCAGTATGTTGCACCTGTGCTACCTCCCAGCTTTTATCCCTGGAGTTTGTCTGTATCCAGCAGTTAAATTAAGAATAAAAATAGGATTTTTTTTTTTACAAAATCTTCAGTTTTTCTCAAATTTGTTAATGCAAAAATGTATACACCCCACATCAAAAACTACTACTTGTAGTGTTTTGTATGACCTCCATGACTTTTAAGGACAGCAACAAGTTTTCTAGGCATGGAATGAACAAGTTGGAGACATACTGCAACATCTATTTTTTCCCTTTCTTCAAGAACAACCTCTTTTAGAGCCTGGATGCTGGATGGACAGTGATGCTTAAAGGGGTTTTCCTCACAAAAAAAGTACATTTTAATCAATAGATTTTGTAATAATATTAAGTTCCACAATTGTATGTGTTTAAATAAAATGTTCCTGTGCTGAGATGATCTTATAAATGTTCCCCTGCTGTGTACTGTGTAATGGCCGTGTCTGATCGTACAGGGACATGGTCTGATCATTCCATAGCTCCTGGGCAAGGGGAAGCAAAAGAATATACAAACATTACAGCATGGGGTCACAACTGATTCTTTTTGTGAGGTAAAACATTTCCCTGCCTGTTTTTAAACAATGTTTTACTTCAAAGAAAGAATCATCTGCGATCCCCTGATGTAATATCAGTGCACATTTTTTTTCTACCCCCTGCCCAAGAGATGTGGTATGATCAGACCATGTTCGTTCCTGGTCAGGCACAGCCATTACACAGTACACAGCAGGGGCACATTTATAAGATTATCTCAGCACAGGAACATTTTTTAAACATATCCAATTGTGGAAATTATTAGTATTCCAAGATATATTGATTAAAATGTACTATTGTTTGTGGGAAAACCCCTTTATTTTGTCTCTTCAGAATTCCCTGAAGGTCTTTTGATTGGGCTCAGATTAATTCTTGGCGACTGAATCTCTTTCACTTGTTCTTTTTTAAAAATGCAACTTATGTGTGTTTTGGATCATTGTCATTTTGGAAATTGCATGTCTACCAAGGGCACAGAGTTATGGTTGCAGATTTTCTTTCAATATAGAACAGTACATCTTTGAACTCATGATACCTTCAATGAAATATAGCTCCCCAACACCAGCAGTACTCATACAGCTCCACATAAGGATACTGCTGCCACCATGTTTTAGTGTTGGCATTATGCATTTACAAATATGAAATTAGAAAAATGCATGATGCCTACAGTGAAACATGGTGGTTGCATCAGTATCCTTAAGTGAGGCTGCATGAGTGCTGCTGATGTCGGGATCTAAAACACACATATGTTGCATTTCTGAAGAACAGATTGAAAATGATTCAGTGAGTATGTCTTCTAATCTAAACCCAAATGAAACACCTATGGGAGAAATTCTGAAGAGATAAGTTGAGCATCACGCTGCATCCAGCATCCAGGCTCTAAAAAGAATGTTTTTATGCCGCCAAGTTGTTTATTCCACTCCAAGAAGAGCTGCTTTTTTCTTGCTAAAATACAAATTCTAACAGTCTATTCAGTAGGACTATCAGCTGTGTATCCACCAGACTTCTGCACAACACAACTGATGGTCCCAACCCCATTTATAAGGCAAGAAATACCACTTATTAAACTTGACAGGGCACACCTGTGAAGTGAAAACCATTTCCAGTGACTACCTCTTGAAGCTCATCAAGAGAAGAGTGTGCAAAGCAGTCATCAAAGCAAAAGTTGGCTACTTTGAAGAACCTAGAATATAATCTTTAATTATTCACATGGATTACATACAGTACAGACCAAAACTTTGAACACACCTCATTTAAAGATTTTTCTGTATTTTCATGACTACAAAAATTGTACATTCACACTGAAGGCATCAAAACTATGAATTAACACATGTGGAATTATATACTTAACAAAAAAGTGTGAAACAACTGAAAATATGTCTTATATTCTAGATTCTTCAAAGTAGCCACCTTTTGCTTTGATGACTGCTTTGGACACTCTTGGCATTCTCTTGATGAGCTTCAAGAGGTAGTCACTGGAAATGGTCTTCCAACAATCTTGACAGAGTTCCCACTCTGCGGTCCAGCTCACCCCAAACCATCTCGATTGTGTTCAGGTCTGGTGACTGTGGAGGCCAGGTCATCTGGCATAGCACCCCATCACTCTCCTTCTTGGTCAAATAGCCCTTACACAGCCTGGAGGTGTGTTTGTGGGTCATTGTCCTGTTGAAAAATAAATGATGGTCCAACTAAACGCAAACCGGATGGAATAGCATGCCGCTGCAAGATGCTGTGGTAGCCATGCTGGTTCAGTATGCCTTCAATTTTGAATAAATCCCCAACAGTGTCACCAACAAAGCACCCCCACACCATCACACCACCACCTCCATGCATCACGGTGGGAACCAGGCATGTAGAGTCCATCCGTTCACCTTCTCTGCGTCGCACAAAGACACGGTGGTTGGAACTAAAGAACTCAAATTTGGACTCATCAGACCAAAGCACAGATTTCCACTGGTCTAATGTCCATTCCTTGAGTTCTTTAGCCCAAACAAGTCTCTTCTGCTTGTTGCCTGTCCTTAGCAGTGGTTTCCTAGCAGATATTTTACCATGAAGGCCTGCTGCACAAAGTCTCCTCTTAACAGTTGTTGAAGAGATGTGTCTGCTGCTAGAACTCTGTATGGCATTGACCTGGTCTCTAATCTGAGCTGCTGTTAACCTGCGATTTCTGAGGCTGGTGACTCGGATAAACTTATCCTCAAAAGCTGAGGTGACTCTTGGTCTTACTTTCCTGGGCGGTCCTCATGTGAGCCAGTTTCTTTGTAGCGCTTGATGGTTTTTGCAACTGCACTTGGGGACACTTTCAAAGTTTGCCCAATTTTTCGAACAGACTGACCTTCATTTCTTAAAGTAATGATGGCCACTCGTTTTTCTTTACTTAGCTGCTTTTTTCTTGCCATAAGACAAATTCTAACAGTCTATTCAGTTGGACTATCAGCTGTGTATCCTCCAGACGTCTGCACAACACAACTGATCGTCTCAACCCCTTTTATAAGGCAAGAAATACCACTTATTAAACTTGACAGGGCACACCTGTGAAGTAAGAACCATTTCCGGTGACTACCTCTTGAAGCTCATCAAGAGAATGCCAAGAGTGTGCAAAGCAGTCATCAAAGCAAAAGGTGGCTACTTTGAAGAACATAGAATATAAGACATATTTTCAGTTGTTTCACACTTTTTTGTTAAGTATATAATTCCACATGTGTTAATTCATAGTTTTGATGCCTTCAGTGTGAATGTACAATTTTCATAGTCATGAAAATACAGAAAAATCTTTAAATGGGAAGGTGTGTCCAAACTTTTGGTCTGTACTGTATATATAATGTATATATATATTATTTTTTCACCCTTACTAATAAGTGTTTCATTACTATACAGAGGAAGATTCTGAGGGAGATGATGCTTCACCTATAGGTATGTACTGCACAATACCATTCCATGTTTCTAAACCCTGTCTCGTGTAAATCAGCCTTAAACTTCCTGACAGCCCCATTTTTCAAGTCTGATACGTCACTTTCTGTGGTAATAACTTTAAAATGCTTCTGTCAGTGATTCTGAGATTGTGGTTTTGTTGTTGTAAAACATTTTACCTGTTACTACCGGTAAATTCAGATCTGTTGTTTTGTCTTTATTCATGAAAATATTCCAAATTTTCTGAAGATTTTGAAAAATGTGCAATCTTTAAACTTGTATACCCTTAATGACATGTATATAGTGTAAGATGGCTGACGGACAGGTCCTTGAGGGGAAATATGTATCATCGAGGTTGGTAGCTTCGGTGATGTAAACCCGAGAAAGCATGCTCCAGCACGTATACTGCTGACAGGGTTAATAGGGCGTATCAGGCCGGTTTTAAGAGCAGTCATAAAAAATGGGTGGGAATGGCTGCCCACATATCCCCACCTCTGGAGCGTGGTTTGGTAAATAAAATAGAGACCAAATGTCTCATTCATTGTCTGTGTCTGGAGACCTGTGGATCTCCAAGGCGTTAGTCTGTACTAAGGATTGGACACTGACCTGAGCAGGCGAACCTGCAACATTGTGTGTACATTTTACTTTGTGCTTCCACTTTGTGCCGGAAAAGGCTGTTTTTGTTTATGCTGTCTGAATAAACCAGTTTGGATTTCAATGAAAATGCTTCCTGTGTCTACCTCAACCGCAGATGAGTGAGTATTAAACCCTACAATTGGTGCTAGAAGCACAGTCACAAATCCCAAGGGGCAGTGTGACTTCTACAGGAAACCGTTTAAGTCTTGGGTGAAGGCCGTCAGCCAGTAGGGGACGTCTGGCATCATGGAGGAGCTGATAAAGCAACTGGTGCAGGCTAATGTCCGGCAGCATCAACAGCAGTAGTGGCAGCAACAGCAGTACAAGCAGCAGATAAACCTCCTAGCCGAGTTAACCCATGGCAGTTCAATCGCCCCACCCCCAAGTCCAAGTGATGACTCACTTGCCAGGAAGACGTTAAGAAGAGCCTTACAAAAGATGATCCCGGGTGATGAGGACGAGGCGTTCCTGACAATCTTTGAGAGGGTGGCGGAGCGAGAGATATTGCCTCCAGAGCAGTGGGCGGAGGTTCTGGCACCATATTTAACAGGGCAACAGCAGAAGGCCTATTATGACTTGGCCTTGCAAGATGCAAAAGAGTACACCAAGTTGAAGACTGAGATTTTGGCGTGCTTAGGAGTGACTCTGACTGACATGATGCGGGTGTACCACTGGGCCTATTGCAGTGACAAATCTTCCCGGTCCCGAATGTTTTACCTCCTACACTTGGTCCAAAAGTGGTTGCAACCGGAATCTTCCTCTCCAGCACAGATAGTGGCGAGGATTGTGATGGACAGGTTCATACACTCGCTTCCAAGGCTGGTGCAATCCTGGGTTGCCCAGGGAGATCCCCATAAAGCCAATGACTTTGTGAGGTTGGTAGAAAGGTGCCAGGCGGTCAAGAGTGCTTTGGGGAAGTAAGGGGTGGGAGCATCTCCATACTGTGGTTCCCAACAGGGGGGATGGACACCCAAAAGAGGGGAAATAGAACCACATCTGGGGGGCGTCCTAGAGTTCAGGAGGGGTCTGAGTTGCTACCAAAGGCCCCATCCAATAACTTAATTTGTTGGCGATGTCACACCCCGGGTCTAATAGTGGCCTGTTGCCCTATGACCAACGAGCCAGTAGACTGCAGCACATTACGGCGCTACTTTGCATATCCTGCCTGCAGTGCTGTCTCTCCACGAGGCGTGGGACCGCAGGCATGCCCCATGTCAGTGAATGGAGCGCAAATGACTGGTCTGTTCGATTCTGGGAGTTTGGTAACCCTAGTAGGGCCATAATTCCTCATAGTCTGATTCTGCAGAAAAAAGTGGACATCTACTGTATCCATCGAGATGCTAAGGACTACCCTGTGGTCCTAGTGGTCATAGGCACAAACTGTAGCACCGAGTCCCATGAGGTGGGCGTAGTCAAGGACCTGTTGCACCCTGTTATAATAGGGCAGGACTTTGCCTTGTTTTGGGACTTGTGGGAGAAAGGGAGGAAGCCGGGTTGCCCAGACCACAACCAGGTTGCTCCTAAAAAAACCTCGTCGCAGGCCGCAACTGACAGTTTTCCCTTTCATGTGCTTGTTGGGGGTGAGGATGAGGCAGCATCCCTGAGCTGGAGGTGGGGAAACTTTGGAAACGCCCAGCTCAGGGACTGAACTCTAAAAGATGTGTTTAATAATGTCACTGTTCTGAATGGTGTTGCTCAAGAGTCTATGGCTGATACCTGATATCCGTACTGTGCTGGAATTGGGGAGTTAATATGACAGGTCACGAAGCTCAGAAGAGAGGTAATCGATCAGTTACTAGTGCCAGGGCCGTACAGATGCAGGGTGTTAGATATGGCCAATGCACATGTCTTAGGTGGTCATCTGGAGGTAGAAAAACCCCAGGAAAGAATCTTCCGGAAGGTCTACTGGCCCAGTTGTCACCGAGAGATTGTGAATTACTGTAGGTCCTGTCACACCTATCAGCTGACCTCCCCTGTGGCTCACTTCCGTAGCCCTTTAGTGCCACTACCTGTCATTGAGGTCCCAATCGATCGCATCACCATGGATCTAGTGGGACCCCTGGTCAAGTCCGCCAGAGCACATCAGTATATCTTGGTGGTACTGGACAACGCTACATGTTACCCGGAGGCTGTACCACCACGAAACTCCTCTGCCAAGTGCATAGTCCAGGAGCTAGTCCACATCTTTTCTAGAATGGGGTTACCTAAGGAGATCCTAACGGACCAAGGGACCCCATTTATGTCAAGGGGGATGAGGGAGTTGTGAAAAATCCTGCAAATCACACAACTCAGGACCTCAGTCTACCACCCCCAGACAGACGGCTTAGTGGAGAGGTTTAATATAACCTTGAAGGCCATGTTGAAGAAGGTCGTAGAGAAAGACGGCCGGGACTGGGACTGTCTACTGCCGCACCTTCTGTTTTCTATTAGAGAAGTCCCACAGGCCTCTACTGGCTTCTCCCCATTTGAGCTGTTATATAGCTGACAGCCCCTTGGACTCCTGGATGTAGCAAAGGAGGGTCTACACCCTACAGGATTGTAATGGAACATGTGGCCCAGATGCAAGAGAGGATTGCTGAGGTGATGCCTATTGTGAAAGAACACCTCCTAAAGCACAAGAGGCACAGTCAAGGGTGTACTAAAGATCGGCGAGGGTGAGACACTTCCACCTTGGCAATTGGGTACTAGTGCCTACGGTGGAGAGCAAATTCCTGACCAAGTGGCAGGGCCCCTATGAAGTTCTTGAAAAGCTTGGCAATGTCAACTATAGAGTCCACTAACCAGGGAAAAGGAAGCCCTACCAGGTGTACCACGTCAACCTGATCAAGCCATGGCGACATAGGGAGTTTGTGGAAGCTCCTGTTTGGTGGCGAAGACCAAAGCCCACGTGGAGGAAGTCAAGCAGGCAAAGTTGCTGTCACATGCCCAGAAGCCACAGTGCCGAGAGTTGCTACAGCGGAACTGAGACCTGTTCTCAGAACTACCAGGGTGTACTCGGATCATAGAGCATGAGTTTCTTCCGGGTCATCCTGTCCAAGTAAATATGAAGCCGTATCGGATTCCTGAAGCCCACCGAGAGGTGATTGCAAAAGAGGTGAAGCGGATGCTGAGCATGGGAGTCATTGAGGAGTCCAGGAGTGGCTGGTCCAGTCCCAAAGTCTTAGTGCCAAAACCAGATAGAGAATGTCAGTTTTGCAATGACTATAGGAAACTCAACAAAGTCTTGAAGTTTAACACCTACCCAATGCCCAGTGTAGATGAACTGTTTGAAAGATTGGGGCCAGCCAGGTATATTATCACCCTTGACCTCGCTAAAGGAATTGGCAAATACCCATGTCCCAAGATGCCAAGGAGAAGACGGTCTTCTCAACGCCAGATGGTTGATTCTACTTCACAAGGATGTCGTTTGGGTTGCTAGAAGCCCTGGCTACCTTGATTCTAGCTCCCCACAAGAAGTATGCAGCAGCCTACTTGGATGACATTGTGATCTATAGCCAGGATTGTGGAAGCCATCTGAGCAAAGTCCAGGCGATACTTGATTCTTTAAAGAAGGCAGGGTTTTCTATAAACCTGAAGAAATGTGCCATGGGCATTGAAGAAACCAAATACTTGGGTTATGTCATAGGGAGAGGTGAAATAAAGCCCCAAATAAAGTCGACGTGATCAAGAGTTGGCCACAACCCCTCTCAGGGAAACAGGTCAAAGCGTTCCTAGGCATCGTGGGCTATTACCGCCGGTTCATCCCTAACTTCGTCATGATAGCGGCCCCTTTGACAGACCTCCTTACAGGGACAAAGTCGGTTATGGCTAAGTAATCTCCAGAAGCTGAGACTGCCTTCGCGGAACTGAAGGTAGCTCTGTGTAAACAGACAGTTATGGTGGCACCGGATTTCTCAAATAAGTTTGTGGTCCAGACAGACATGTCAGATGTCGGGCTGGGTGCTGTCCTATCACAGGAAGTGAATGGGGAAGAGCATCCCATAATGTATTTAAGTCAGAATGTGACATCCTGTGGGAAGAATTACTCCATTGTGGAAAAGGCCATCAAGTGGGTGTTGGACACTTCAAGATACTACCTCTTAGGCAGGAAGTTCAGGCTAGTGTCAGACCATGCCGCACTAAGGTGGATGAGGGACAAGAAGGGGAACGATGCCGGAGTGACCAGATGGTCCCTAGCCCTTCAGGATTTTAGCTTCCATGCAGAGCATAGGCCCGGGAAACTGCATGGCAATGCTGATGCACTGTCGAGGGTCCACTGCTGTCGGGGTGGTGACTCTGCACCGTATGCCCCCTCTACTCCAGACTCATACACAGGTATATAGACTATTCTATACCCGCCTATATTGGTTTATTATTATGGAATAGTTTATACGTTAGGAGCTATTTCCATCATTGCCCCTCTCTTGCATCCTGTGGTTCTTTTGCACAATATTTATTTACACCCTGATAGAGGTAGTACATATGTTTTCCCCATATCTAATACATATAGTCTGTATTGATATACACCTGGTTTCTTATTGTTTTATTTATATGTGTATTATATATATATATATATATATATATACATGTATATATATATACACATATACATAATGGGTATGGAAAGTATTCAGACCCCTTGTGATCCTCCTTGAGATGGTTCTACTCCTTCATTGGAGTCCAGCTGTGTTTAATTAAACTGATAGGACTTGATTTGGAAAGGCACACACCTGTCTGTATAAAGGCCCCGTCACACTAAGCGATGCAACAGCGATCCCGACAACGTTACGACCTGTCAGGGATCGTTGCTGCATCGCTAATACATCGCTGGTGAGCTGTCAAACAGGCAGGCTCACCAGCGATCAGGGGAGCAGCGATATCGTGGAAAGAATCGTTCCACGATGTCCTGCTCCCGTCACCAGCCTGCTGCTTAAGCAGGAGCAGGCTGGTAACTATGGTAAACATCGGGTTACTAAGTGCGCGTGTGCCCCTAGTAACCCGCTGTTTACCATGGATACCACTCTGCTACGGTGCGCGGGAGCCTCCGCGCACCATAGCAGAGTGGTATCCATGGTAAACAGCGGGTTACTAAGTGCGCACGTGCCCCTAGTAACCCGATATTTACCATGGTTACCAGCCAGTTCTTTGGTCCCGCTGGTCACACACAGCGATGTGTGCTGGCCAGCGGGAGGCCAACGACCAAAAAATGGTCCAGGACACTTTGCAGCGATCAGCGACCTCACAGCAGGGGCCTGATCGTTGCAAAGTGTAACACATAGCGACATCGCTGGTGAGGTCGCTGGTGAGTCACCAAAACCGTGACACAGCAGCGATCTCGCTAGCGATATCACTATGTGAGACGGGGGCTTAAGACCTCACAGCTCACAATGCATGTCAGACCAAATGAAAACCATGAGCTCAAAGAAACTGCCCAAGGAGCTCAGAGACAGAATTGTGGCAAGGCACAGATCTGGCCAAGGTTACAAAATAATTTCTGCATTACTCAAGGTTCCTAAGAGCACAGTGGCCTCCATAATCCTTAAATGGAAGAAGTTTGGGACCACCAGAAGTCTTCCTAGACCTGGCCATCCAGTCAAACAAAGCAATCGTGGGAGAATATCCATGGTGAGAGAGGTAAAGAAGAACCCCAAAATCACTGTGACTAAGCTCCAGAGATGCAGTAGGGAGATGGGAGAAAGTTCCACAAAGTCAACTATCACTGCAGCCCTCCACCAGTCAGGCCTTTATGGCAGAGTGGCCCGACGGAATCCTCTCCTCAGTGCAAGACAAATGAAAGTCCGCATAGAGTTTGCTCAAAAACACATGAAGGACTCCCAGACTATGAGAAATAAGATTCTCTGGTCTGATGAGATGAAGATAGATCTTTTTGATGATAATTCTAAGCGGTATGTGTGGAGAAAACCAGGCACTGCTCATCACCTACCCAATACAATCCCAACAGTGAAACATGGTGGTGGCAGCATCATGCTATGGGGGTGTTTTTCAGCTACAGGGACATGACGACTGGTTGCAATTGAAGGAAACATGAATGCGGCCAAGTACAGAGATATCCTGAGTGAAAACCTCTTCCAGAGTGCTCTGGACCTCAGACTTGGCCGAAGGTTCACCTTCGAACAAGACAATGACCCTAAGCACACAGCTATAATGACAAAGGAGTGGCCTCACAACAACTCTGTGACCATTCTTGACTGGTCCAGCCAGAGCCCTGACCTAAACCTAATTGAGCATCTCTGGAGAGACCTGAAAATGGCTGTCCACCAACGTTCATCATCCAACCTGTCGGAACTGGACAGGAACTGCAAGGAAGAATGGCAGAGGATCCCCAAATCCAGGTGTGAAAAACTTGTTGCTTCATACCCAAGAAGACTCATGGCTGTACTAATTCAAAAGTGTGCTTCTACTCAATACTGAGCAAGGGGGCTGAATATTTATGACCATGTGATATTTCAGTTTTTCTTTTTTAATAAATTTGCAAAAATTTCTAGATTTCTGTTTTTTTTCCTGTCAAGATAGGATGCAAAGTGTACTTTAATGAGAAAAAAAATGAACTTTTTAGAATTTATCAAATGGCTGCAATGAAACAAAGAGTGAAAAATTTAAAGGGGTCTGAATACTTTCCGTGCCCACTGTATGTATATATATGTATTCTGGTTGCAATGGTATATATTCCATTGATTTGTACTGTACATTTGCATGTGGGAAACACATGTTGTTCAGCGCTTTCTCCTGGTTGCTTTGTTCCCACCCCTATTCGTATTTTAGCTTGATCCATTAAAATTTGTTATATTTTAGCATACTCTGGTCTTCTTTTTGGTTCTATATCATTGGTTTTCTGTGTTTTAGTTACCGATTGGTCTATACAGTCCTTTTTAAACATGCACCCTGACTAGGTAGTGTATGTATGTATGTATATATACATGTGTGTGTGTATATATATATATATATATAATATATATACATACATGCATGCATGCATACATACATACATACATACATACATACATACATACACACACACACAGTGTTATACTTAATACATTTCCTTCTCAGAACTGATTATTCCTTTTCTAATCTTCATGTGTATCGTCATTTTCGAATTTTGAGTTTTTTTGCTTATTGATAGCCAAGCCCGCCAGCTTTGGGCAGAGGAGGGTATGTAAGATGGCCACCGGACAGGTCCTCGAGGTTGTTAACTTCGGTGATGTAAACCCAGAAAAGCATGCTCCAGCACATATAGTACTGAAAGGGTTAATAGGACGTATGAGGGCCGCTTTTATGAGCAGTCATAAGAGATTGGTGGGAATGGCTGCTCACATATCCCCACCCCGGGGGCGTGGTTTGGTAAATAAAATGGAGACCAATTGTCTCATTCTGTGTCTGGAGATATGTGGATCTCCAGGATGCTGGTCTGTGCTAAACACCTAAGGATTTGAAACTGACCTGAGCGGTCGAACCCGCAACATTGTATGGACATTTTACTTTGTATTTCCACTTTGTGCCGGAAAAGGGTGTTTTAGTTTTGCTACCTGAGCAGTTTATGCTGTCTGAATAAACTAGCCTGGATTTCAATGAAAATGCTTCCTGTGCCTACCTTAGCCGCAGCCGAGTGAGTACCAAACCGTACAATAGCTATACAATATTAGTGTCTGCTATACAAGGAGTAATGCTGCATTCAGGATAAATTGTTTAATAAATTGTGCAGTCTAAATATTAGGGCTGAAGTAACATTTTAGCTGAATGGAATTTGACTAAATGGAATTATTATTTTTTTTCTTATATTTTCATTAATGCAAAGCACCTCAAGGAATAGCAAACTTCTTGTATGCTTTGAAACCTCCATTCTTTAAATTGGGGTGTTTTTTAGGGGGTTACAATAAAAGGCTCTTCAAAGTCACTTCAAAAGTGAATAGGTCCATAAAAATGCAGTTTATTTTAAATTTCCTTGGAAATATGAAAAATTGCTGCTAAAATTGTAACCCCTTCATGACCTTTGACATACCTATACGTCCTGATCGGGAAGGGATTCCCAACCACTGACATACAGTAACATCATGACGATTGTGCCGGGCCCAGGGGCTGTGCCCTCACCATCATCGTCGGGAGCTTGGCTTAAGTGATAGCAGAGCCTCGGCTGTCACTGTCAGGAGCATTGCCCTCACCATTCCCAGCTTTTTAACCCCTTAAATGTCATTATCAATAGAAATAACAGCATTTAGAAGGCTTGAGGAGGGAGAGGGCTCCCTCTCCTACGTGATCTGCATCGGGTGCCATCATACACTGGGAGATCCCCTGAGGTGCCATAACAGCCTGAGGACCCCATTTTACAAAGTACACCTCTCAGTGAACTCATCTAGGGGTGCAATGATCATATTAACACCATGGGTGTGTCACAGAATTTTATACCATTGGGCAGTGAAGAAAAAATAATTACATTTTTATCTCAAATATTTTGTTTAGCCCCAGATTTTACATTTTAAATGGGGTTAATGGATACAACTGGCCCCTAAAATGTGGCCCACAATTTCTGCTGAATGTGGAAATACCTCATATGTGACTGTACAGTACTGCTTAGCCACACGGCGACACTCGGGAAGGACGGAGCGCTATTTGACTGCTGGAGTATAGGTTTTCCTAGAATAGTTTGCGGACTCCATATACAGAGACCCTAAATGCTAAAAGAGCAGAATACCCCCCCTCAAGTGACCCCATTTTGTAAGTTATACCCCTGCCAAACATGTGGATGGTAAATCTGATGTAGGCACACACTGGAGCTCTGGAGGGCGGGGGTGGGGGGTAGCATTAAAATTTCGGAGCACAGAATTTGCTATATTTCTTTTGGGGGCGAGGAGTTATTTCACTTTTCCAGTGCCCTTGTGCTACCAGTAACGTGGAAGCACCCTATATTTACATTGACAGATGAAACCAGGGGAGGAGTCCTGAGGAGATAATTTGCATATTCCCACTGCATTTTGGGATAAGTGAAGAGTCTCCGCGAGCTCAAAGAACACTGGATTTTGGCCGTTGGAGCTGAAAGGAGGACATCGGTAAACCGAATTTTGGAGCGTATTTCACTGTTTTCATAACACATTAACAATAAGAACATGGAAGAGTCCAGGAGCCATTTGGTGAACTGCATATCCTGATACATGTTCACATACTTGCCAGGGAAAAGCCAAACTTCACATGCCAGAAATGCAAGCTTGTGTCCCTGTTGGAGGAAAAGTTGCGAAATCTAGAAGAGAGGTTAACTACCTTGAAAATCATTAAGGAAGGTGAAGAGTTCTTAGACAGAGGATAATTATCCCTTCATGATACAGGAAGAGAAGAAATTCGAACTGCACCTGATGAAACAGAGGAATGGAAGCATGTGACCCAGAGAAGCAGGAGTATCGAGAGGCAGTCAGCACCCATACTGCTCAGGAACCAGTACCAGGCTCTCACACAGGAGAACCATGAAGAAATACAGCAAGATAAGACTTTGCCCACAATGAATAACCTTGTAAGCCCTCAGAATCCTCCTGGATAGAGAAAGAAAATGTTGTGAAGGAAAAACGGAGAGTGGTGGTCATGGGGGATTCCCTGTTGAGAGGAACAGAGGCCGCTATCTGCAGACCAGACATAACCTCAAGAGAAATGTGCTGTCTTCCAGGAGCAAAAATTAAAGATGTGTCTGACAGGATATCAAGACTTTTCAGACCTACAGATCACTACCCATTCCTGCTAATACATGTGGGGACAAATGACCCTGCAAGAAAGGACCTGGAAACCATCTGCAGTGACTTTGAAGACTTAGGCAAGAAAGTGAAAGAATTGGGAGCGCAGGTGGTCTTCTCATCCATCCTCCCAGTGGATGGCCATGGAACAATGAGGTGGAATAAGATTCTACAGGTGAACAACTGGCTACGTCGATGGTGCTGTCAACAAGGATTTGGATTTCTGGATCACGGAATGAATTATCTATATGATGGACTACTTGCTAGAGATGGGGTGCCCCTTACGAAGACTGGAAAACATGTATTTGGAAGTCGCCTTGCTACACTCATCAGGAGAGCTTTAAACTAGATCAATGTGGGAAGGGAAGCAAAAGGCCAGAAAAAGCCATACAGCTGACAAATACTATTGAGATCTCTGCTATTGGAAGCGGAAAGGAAGAACAAAGACAAAAAAATCTAAGTAATAAAAATATGGGAGGAAGAGAAACCAATCACAAACTAAAATGTTTTTATACAAATGCACAAAGCATGGGCAACAAACAAGGAGAATTGGAACTACTAACGCAGGAAAAGAAATATGATGTCATTGGAATCACTGAAACTTGGTGGGACGATACACATGATTGGAATACAAGGCTAAAAGGATACAACTTATTTGCAAGAAGCAGACTTGATAAACGAGGAGGAGGTGTCGCATTGTATGTTAGAAAAGCGTATATCTGCAGAGAGATTGAAGCAGAGACTGGGAGTTCTGTGGAAAGTGTTTGGGTAAGAATACAAGGAGAGAACAACGGAAAGGACACCATTGTAGGCATTTACTACAGGCCACCTGGGCAAGCTGAAGATATGGATGAACTCTTTATGTATCAAATGACCAAGTTCTCCAAAAAATATGACGTAGTGGTCATGGGAGATTTCAACTATCCATACATTTGTTGGGAATCTCTCTCAAGTAAAACTAACAGGTCAAGCAAATTCTTATCCTCTCTTGCTGACAACTTTATCTTCCAAAAGGTAGGGGAGAAAACAAGGGGATCTGCTACTTTGGATCTAATCCTTATAAACAGGGAGGAAATGGTTGAGGAGATAAAAGTGGCTGGGACCCTAGGAAGCAGCGATCATGCTATTATAGAATTTTGGATAACTAGAGGAGGAAGACATGTGAAGACTCAAACTTCAAGGTTAGATTTTAAATAGGCAGATTTTAAGAGACTCAGAAAGAGAATAGGAGGGATCCAATGGCTGGATGTCCTTAAGGACAAAAATGTCCAGGAAGGATGGGAAATTTTTAAAAATGAGATTCTCAAAGCACAATCGTTAACAATCCCGAAAAGTAGGAAGAATGGGAAGCATTTAAGGAAACCAGGATGGATGAACACAGAACTTAAACACATGCTAAAAAGAAAGAAAGAAATGTTTATCAAATGCAAAGAAGGAGTCATATCTAAAGAAGATTATAATGCAGTCTGCAGATCCTGCAGGGCACGTATCAGGTCAGCTAAAGCTGACAATGAATTAAGGCTTGCAAGAGATGTCAAAAGCAATAAAAAAGGATTTTGGGGGTATGTCAAAAGTAAAAGAAAAGTCAATGATGCTATAGGATTTTTACAGGATGAAAATGGTGAAATGGTAAGAAAGGATGTTGAGAAGGCCGAACTTTTTAATTCCTATTTTGCATCTGTTTTCTCTCAGAAAGAAAATGGAACATCAACTGATCTTCACTGTCCTATTAAAGGAATTGAAGAATCCAGGTTATCTGTAAACAGAAAGATTGTGAGGGAATATTTAGCTAACATAAATGAGTTCAAGTCTCCAGGTCCAGATGAATTAAACCCCAGAGTACTGAAGGAGATCGTAGAAGAAATTTTAGAACAACTCTCCATAATCTTTGAAAATTCTTGGAGAACAGGAGAAGTCCCAGAAGACTGGAGAAGAGCAAATGTTGTTCCTATCTTCAAAAAGGGGAAGAAAGTGGACCCAGGGAACTATAGGCCGGTGAGTCTGACTGCTATACCAGGAAAGATCTTTGAACAAATTATTAAACAACATGTATGTAAGTACCTGGATAAGAATGAAGTGATTAACCAGAGTCAGCATGGGTTTGTAACTAACAAATCAAGTCAGACTAACTTAATTTCCTTCTATGACAGAATCACTGACTGGGTGGATCAGGGAAATTGTTAAGGGGACGGTTGCAAACAACTTTTATTCAATAATGGAAAGCAACCTTACACAGGGTCCGCGATGCAGCCTGGTGGACTGCGGCCAAACACCTTCCGGGTGAGAAGGTAAAACAACCAACTTAAATAACAATCCCTTCCGTGTTACTGCACACCGGAACGGGAATAGGGATTCGCACTATCTCCGTTAACAGCACGAGAGATGTGCGATAAATAATATATCTGTAGCCCTGTTAACTGCACAGGGACTACACAGCAGACGCTAGGATGCGTGTGTGACTCACGTCGGCGAATATGTGCTCCCAGCCGGCGTGCTACCGCACTGAGGAGTATCTCTCCACGTGGCTTACAGGCGGTGCTGGGAATAGGGTGTCTGCAGACTGCTCGGGGTGTATGGCGACCCCTTTGTCGGAGCCAGACTGTCAGATGAAGCTACCTGCCTATTTCATCTAAGCCTGCCTATTTCCACTAAACCTGCCTGCCAGAAACTAAAGCACACGTGGAGCCCAAAAGACCAAGCGTCCACACAACACCATCACAGCTCAATGATCAGAGCGCGCCGCCATGTTTGTGGGCGGGCTATTTAAAGATTAAGCCCTGCCCACCGTCGCACTATTGGTGACGTCACCCGCAACCAATCAGGCGGCGCCAGGTCACCGGATCAGCTGACTCCCAAACCACCAATCACGGTCCACCATGTCACAGGCATGCTCAGTGCAGAGAATCCTGGACTTAAGCTTTAGCAGCCCTGTTTCCCTCCGCAACCTATCCTTCATGTTGCTAGGAACAAAGACCCAAGAGACAACCTGTACATCTCGTGCACCAGCTAGGCGTTGGGACTGATGATGATGTTGAGCAGCATCATCCCTGGCTGGACTGGAATGGGAGACTACAGAATCCACTGATGGTTCTGAACCCATTTCAAATCCAGCAAACACCTGACGCCTAACAGAAATGCCGTAGATATAGTATATCTTGACTTCAGCAAAGTATTTGACAAAGTATCTCACACCATCCTTATTGAAAAAATGACCAAGTATTGAAAGGACAAGGCAACTGTTAGGTGGATTCATAACTGGCTTAGTGATCGGACTCAACGGGTGGTTGTAAATGGCTTCACATCCAGCTGGATGAATGTCTGAAGTGGGGTACCACGGGGCTCTGTCCTGGGACCTGTATTGTTCAACATCTTTATCAATGATTTAGATGAAGGAATTGAGGGTAAACTGATTAAATTTGCTGATGACACAAAGCTAGGAGGGATAGCTAACACAAGAGAAGAGAGGATTCAAAAAGACCTAAATAAACTGGAGCAGTGGGCAGCAAGTAACAGAATGTTTTTTAACAGGGAAAAATTCAAAGTACTACATCTGGGCAATAAAAATGAAAAAAGGATGTACAAAATGGGAGGAATAGAGCTAAGCAACAGTACATGTGAAAAATACTTAGTTATACTAATAGATCATAGACTGAACATGAGTAAACAGTGTGATGCAGCAGCTAAAAAAGACAAATACAATTCTGGGATGTTTTAACAGAAGCATACAATCTAGATCACGTGAAGTCATTATCGGTCTTTACTCCTCTTTGGTCAGACCTCATCTGGAATACTGTGTCCAGTTTTGGGCACCACATTTTAAAAAAGACATCGACAAACTGGAGCAAGTTCAGAGAAGAGCGACCAGAATGGTGACCGGTCTGCAACCATGTCCTATGAGGAACGGTTGCAGGATTTGGGAATGTTTAGCTTGCAAAAAAGAAGACTGAGAGGAGACTTAATAGCTGTCTACAAATATGTCAAGGGCTGTCACATTGTAGAAGGATCATCTTTATTCTCATTTGCACAAGGAAAGGCTAGAAGCAATGGGATGAAACTGAATGGGAGGAGACACAGATTAGATATTAGAAAAAACTTTTTGACAGTTAGGATGATCAACGAGTGGAACAGGCTGCCACGAGAGGTGGTGAGTTCTCCTTCAATGGACGTCTTCAAGCAGAGGCTGGACAGATATCTGTCTGAGATGATTTAGTGAATCCTGTTTTGAGCTGGGGGTTGGACCAGATGAGCCAGGAGGTCCCTTCCAACTCTACAATTGTATGATTCTATGAATCTGAGTATTTTGTTTGTTTTATGGATAGATTTGAAGCTTTTATTGGGAACATTTTACATAACATTTTGGATCATATTTATCCGGTGCTCTATGCTGAGCACTTATTTTGAAGTTTCCATTGAAATCTGTGGGTGACGTGATTCAGGTGACACCCCCCAGTGGATCCATTCATTATAATGAGGCAGCAGAGTTACTCTTCTGGGCTCCATCTTACCTCTGTTCAGCGTTGTCCTACTTTTCAGAGGTGTACAAAACTGCGGCCGATCGCGCATTTATGCACACCTAAAAAGACGGACAATACTGACTCACAGGCCAGACGGCATCCAGTGTTGCCATCTGCCTTGTTTTAGGGAATCGTCCTCTGGGACAGTCATGTAAGGGCTTGTTTTTTGCGGGACGATTTGACGTTTTTATTGGTACCATTTTTGGTCACATGTCATTTTTTGATTGCTTTCTATTCTAAATTTGGGGAGGGAAAATAAACAAAAACTGGCAATTCAGGAATTGTGTTTTTTTTTTTTTTTTTATGCCGTTCCGCGTGTGGTAAAATTGATAAGGCAGAGTTATTCTTCAGCTCTGTACGTTTACAGCGGTACCACATTAATAGCGTTTTTATACAAAAAATATATATATATTTTGCATCGCTTTATTCTGAGAGCTATAATTTTTTTATCTGTATGGCTGTATGGCGGCTTGTTTCTTGTGGGACAAGATGACGTTTTCAGCGGTACTAATTTTATATATATTTGTTTTTTTTATCGTGTTTCATTCCCCTTTTTTTTCCCAGTGGCATGGTGATAAAGCATCATTAGCCTCGTTTTTTTAAGTTTTTTTTGTGCGGCGTTCACTGAAGGGGTTAACTAGTGTGACACTTTTATAGGTCGGGTTGTTCCAGACTCGGCAATACCAAATATGTGTACTTTTTTTTATTTTATTTATTTTTTACATAAAAATGTGTATTTATTAGTGAATATTTTTTTAAAATTATTATTATTTATTTAATTTTTTTACATATTTTTACACATTTTTTGCCATTTATTTTTTACTTTTTACTTAGTCCCTTTATGGGACCTTCACTTGTTTCTCTTTGATCACAGATATAATGTATTGCAATGTACTAGATTGCAGTGCATTCATTATACCTTTAGTGAAAGCTCCTGAGCCCATGCTGTGAGCATGGTTTCAGCAGCTTTCCGTAGCTTGGTGACCCGGGGGTCGTCATGACGACCCCTGGTCACCATGGCAATGATTGGGCCCCACGACATCGCAGCGGCACTGATCTGTCAGGGGATTAACAGCCAGGGGTGGTGCTGACACGGCTACTAGCTGTTTAGTGCCGGAGCTCAGCCACTGGCGGTGCTGAACTCCGGCACTGATCGGGCTGGAGACGCTGATATTTCAGCATCTTCTGCACGATCATGCTGAGATCGGTCAGTCAGATTGACTGACCGATCGCAGCGATCTAGGTGTGCGGACCGACCATATGGCTCCCTGCACCCCATCTTGTGCTGCTCAGCTGTCACAGATAGCTGTCCACACTTATCTGTCACTGCGTGTTTACACGCTGTGACAGTTTAAAGCCATAACGGACACTGCACGGCAAGGAGCATTAACTTACACCTGCTCATGCCGTGCAGTGTCCGTCATTGGGCGTTATGGGGTTAATACCGCTGTCAAGTGTGATGGTGACATGTACCAGACTTTAACATAATGGCCATCAGTTCTAATGAACATGGGGCCACCGTGCAGTATGAATGCACATTGACGAAGGGTTACCTTGACTGCCGGATGACCACTTTAAAAAAATACATATATGGCTCTCAGAATATGGTGACAAAAGCCAAATTGTTTTTGTAAATGTTTTTATTTTATTTTTAATTAGTAAATCATGAATAGAAATATATAGATTTGGGATCCCGTAACCATACTGACCCATAGAGCAAAGGTAACAGATCACCACCTGATTACCACAAAGTAAGCGGCGCTAGTACAAAACCTTGAAAAAGAAAATGTGGAATTACAGTTTTTCTCCTCACCGTTTCCACTTATTTCATAGAATAAGTTGTGTTCTGCAAAAAACAAGCCCTCTTGCGGCTATGTCGAAATATTAGAAAGGTTATGGTTCTTGTTACAAGGAGAGGAAAAACTAAGTTACAATATCCTGGGGAAAAGCTCTGTGTCTGCCTCCTGAAAACCTCCAGCTCAGGGTTTGTTACCCGACCGACGACATGTTTAACAGATTCCTTTGACTAAACCACCCTTCACATGTCCATATAATACCGGTACTGGAAAAATGGTACCGGTGTCATAAGTATTTTGGATCAGTGTGTCATCCGTGTGCCATCAGTGTTCCATCCGTGTGCAATTCATTTTTTTTCCACCATGACTTAAATATCAATTCCAAAGCTTCTCCTATACTTTGCAGTGTTAAACATGTACAGCACACGGTTGTCACAAGGATGTTTCACACGGAGCCAGAAATGTGTATTGGCCCTTGTAATCCATGCGGACGGGTCTCATGCAAAGATCACCATAGATTATGATAGGTATGTGTGCATACGTGTCTTCAGTGCATGTGAAAGCGAATGCCACACGTGCTGAAAACATGTACATGTGAAGGAAGCTTTACACACTGTGTGAACAAGTATGAAAAGTCACCTCTTAATCATTGAATTAAGGTTTTCTCTTTTGGTTCCATTGCCATGGGTATAAAATCCAGCATCTAAGCATGTAGTCTGCCTGTGCGAACAGTTGTGATAAAATGGCTCGTTCTAAAGAGCTCCCTGAATTCAGCATCTTGCTGTCATATGTTGTCACAAGTCAGTTCATGAAAGTTCAAATAAGACATGGCTGGGTGAGTTTGGTGTGGAAGAACATGACTGACCCTTCAAGAGACCTAACTTCAACTCCATCAGATAGATACCTTTTGGATTAACCAGAGATTACAAGCCAGGTCCCCTTGTCCAACATCAGTGTCTGACCTGATAACTGCTCTTCTGGAAGAATGGACAACAAATTGCACAGAAATATCCCCCAATTTTTTTTTTTAGAGTGGAAGCTTTATTAGCTGCAAAGGGAGATCAACTCCATGTTAATGACCCTGGATTTAAAAAGGAATGTCATAAAATTTCCTCCAGGAGTAATGTGTATGTGTCCCAATAATTTTATCCCTACAGTGTGTAATAGGTTCTGCTTCTTCCATGGTGAGAGGTGGAGACTGCTTCTCTGATGATGTGTAAATCTGGAGGTGAATGAGAATCATAATCAGTTTTGTTATATATTTTAGGAAGGAAGTCCCGAATAAGAGGCTTAAAGCGCCCAATAATTGAAGACAGTGAGGATGAGGAGGTGCAGCCAACGTAAGCACTAAATACGACTATCATTCGTTACATTGTATTGTAAGGCTATGTTCACATGTCTGGTAGTTATACCTGTTTTTGGATTTGTTAGGGGTGATAAAAAATGAAAAGATACAATGCAAAAATAGTTCATTCAAATAAGGACGGGAATGTCTTAAATTGTTTTCTTTTTTACTGCAATCTGTTTTTTAGCAGGATCATGTGCCGATTTGCCATGAGCGTTACCCGTTGGCCATCGCTCATAGCAGATGATCATTTTAACCATGTGTAGCACAAGTGATCGGATGAAAGCACCTTCAAGTCTTCTAAGGAAACTATTAAGGCCAGAAAAAAGTAAAAAAAAAAATGTTGTTTTTTTTAAAAATATAAACGTTCAAATCACCCCCCTTTTGCCCCATTCAAAATAAATGAATAATAAAACTAAAATATACATATATTGCTGCATTCTGAATCGCCCAATCTATCAAGATATAAAAAGAATTAATCCAAATGGTAAACTGTGTAACGAGAAAAAAAAACAAAACACCAGAATTAAGTTATTTTGGTCGCTGCAACATCGCAATAAAACGTAATGACAAGCAATTAAAACATTATATCTACCTAAAAATATTATCAATAAAACCTTCAGCTCAGCGTGCGAAAAATAAGCCCTCACCCAGCCCCAGATCCTGAAAAAGGGAGACGCTACGGGTCTCGGAATATGGCGCCATTATAATTTTTTTTACAAACTTTAGAATTTATTTCACCACTTTAAAAAAAATAACCTATTCATGTTTGGTATCTGCAAACTCATAATGACCTGGAGAATCATAATTGCAGGTCAGTTTTAGCATTTAGTGAACATGGTAAAAAAAAAAAACAACCAAGAGACAAGTGTAGAATTATACTTTTTTTTGCAATTTTGACACACTTTTGAATTTTTTCCTTTTTCTCCAGTACACGACATTGTAAAACCAATGATGTCGTTCAAAATTACAATTCGTCCCAGAAAAAATAAACCATCACAGGGACATATTAAAAAATAAAAAAGTTATGCCTCTGGGAAAAAGGGGAGCGAAAAACGGAAAATCCCAAGGTCGTGAAAGGGTTAAAGGACAGAAATCCTCAACTATATTGATTGTATTGATTGAACAGTACCACCACATACCACCATAGCATTACTGAATCTCTCTATACCATGTGTGGTTAATACCGTAACTAATACTGCCATATAGTTACTAAATTATACTTTTATAACATGATTTTAGAACCACCATACTGTAACTGAAAAACAGCATCATATTGTGACTTTATCACTTGGGGTCTGAGCTGTTTTGATGCCCAGCGATCAAACAGTTATTTAATTCTAAATGCCCTCAGACTCATGAGATAGAAGTTGGCTAAACCCGGTGATTTTGGCTTGAATCGGTTAGCTTCCTAACGTCTGTGGGGACAGGCCTGATTCTAGCTTTTTTTTTTGGTGCCCAAGGCGAAAATTCAAGTGGCACCCCTCCCAGCAGTTCATGGTATACCTGCAGTGAATAAACACAATCCCATCATTGTTTTTTAGGTTTTGCTTTTAAGATATTCATTATGTGGTAAAAGTGACGTGTGAACATGATTCTCCAGGTCTTTGCGATTACAGTAATCCCAAACTTTCAGAGATTCTTATTTTTGTTAAAAAAAACAACATTTAGCTTGTGATGCTTTTTTAAGGACCTGTTAGAACAATAAAAATATATCTATGAAGCTATGTGAGGGCTGTTTTTTGCATAGTAAGTTGAAATATTTATTGCTATCAATTCAGGGTGCATACATTTGGATGGCTTTTTGCTGTAAGAGGTGTGGTGACAAAAAAAAGTAGTTCTTCTATTTTTTTTTCTCTTTACTGCATATGTTAGTTCTTTTTATATTTTGATAGATCAGACTTTTAAGGATGTGGACATACCAAATTTTTTTTAATTGTTTAATTTTTTTTTAATGTGGGAAGACCGCACCAGATCCATGATCATTAAATGAATACATCACCAGAACATTCCATCAGTACATGAATGGCACCAGCATCCTCATCAGTACTTAGATACAGCACCAAAACAACCATTAATACACTAATTCATTATTAGAACCATAATCGGTAATTGAATATAGCACTGGGACCATCATTATTAATTGAATACATCGCCAGAACCACCAACTGCACATGAATACAGTGAAGAGCAAAAGAGTATCAATCTTTTGAACTTTTGACTTTCAGGCTCCATATCTCACCATCCACTACTTATTTTATTGTGAGACTACCCTCATTTTATAGACAATCATATTGTCTATCTCATATATAAACTTGAGTTGCAACTATTTGGCATATGATTAATTATGCAGATTCTTGTCATGTCACTGCACTGTTACTGTTTTGCTCCTAAAAATCTAAATACAATTTTTTATTATTTTATTAGTATTTTGTAAATCCACCTTTGGCTTTCAACACTGCCTGAATCCTTCTGGGCATGCTCTCGATCAGATTCAAACATGTCTTGACCGACATCTAATTCCGGGTATCTTTTACATGTTCCCAGTTGGTGCATGCTCTTCGACTCGCTTGGATATGTATATAGTTTTTTATTCCATTCTACCCACAAGTGTTAAATTGGATTAGGGTCTGAGGTCTGTGGGGGCCAATCCAGCACTTCGACTTCATTGTCATTGAACCATTTATTTGCCAATCTCAACATATGCTTTGGTTCGTTGTCCTACTGGAACACTATGTTGTCCTTTTCATACCGATGGTACTCGAGTGTACAAAGTAATTCGTCTTGTAGGATACTCACATATAGCTCAGCATTGAGACCACCATCGATTCTGGTAAAGTATCCAACGCCTTTAGCTGTGAAACAACCCCATATCATCAGGCTTCCTTCACCGAACTTGACAGTTCCTTCAATTTCTCCATCCTTTAGCCCCATTTTCCTTTGTTTCTTCCAGACCCATTTTCACCCATCATAGCCTAGTCTATTGACTTTTGTCCCATAGCTCCAAACCACCCGTTTCCTATCTTCTACAGTTCACTTTTCATACCTTTTTGCAAACTTGTGTCGACGCTTCTTATGATGATATTGAAGTCGATGCTTCTTCATCTTTTTTTGAGCCACCATTCAAGACTTGTGTAACATGCGTTACACGGTGCTTGCATAGACATCTGTGATCTCACTATTACGAAACTTACAAGTCACTCCAGCCTGTGATATTGGAAGCAGACTTTGCATCCGTAAGTATGGCAAAAGAGGTGACGGGGAATGCATGATTGGAGCAGTAGGCTGGTACTCAAAAGGAGTTGGATATGCTGGAGACGTTGAAATGGTCTGGGAAGAAGCGCTCCCTGAAGGACGATACATTGCATACCGCATAGACTGCTCTTATCTAGGAGAGGCATCTGAGGTATCAGTGAGGAAGTGGTGGGTGCTGCCTTTCATGGTAATTGTAGGGTCTTGTGATGGTGTAGGTGTCTATCTGCCCTTTTTGACACCCACCTGGTTAGGTAAAATGCAATATCCAAGTAGTTGTTGGTGAATTAAGACCCATAAGAACAATGAACATTTCTTCACTCCACATTTGCAAGTACAACTCCCTCTACCTTGATGGTTTTATCATTTAAAATAGTATTTTTCTTTTCACTTTGACTCTTAACACAGACCTTGATTTGTATGTTTCTACAGAAAGAAATTCACAAGAAATGAGGAAACCCCTCCGTCGTCTTTTGTGGCTTTTGAAAGCGACGTTTTGTGAGTAATTTTGACAACATATAATAAGTTCAAGTTAAACTTCACTTAAAAGCTATGTTCACACATGTTGTGTTTTTTTTAGCATTTTTTGCTTCAGATTTTTATGCAAATTTTCAGCTGTGTTTTGCAGTACCTACCAGCAAAGTCTATGAGAAACCAGAATTCTCTGTTCACACATCATGCTTTTTTGTTGTTGCGTATTTTGTGCCTTGGTTGGGTTTTTGGAAAATAGAGCATGTCACTTCTTTCAGCATTTTTGTCAGTGTTTTTTCACCCATGGGAAATAATGGGTGGTTGTAAAGGGAAGTGTCCCAGGTTGTACATGTATATACATGCTAGCCATGCTTGCAGATAAGTATACATGTATATATTGGCCCCACATCTCCCCATGTGTTTCAGTCTGTTTGCTGCTGGGGGAGGTTTCAATAGAATGTCCAGCCATGTGCTAAAACAGGTTTTGCGAGTATGGTTGGACATGAACAAAGACCTTAGCCAGTGAGCAGGGAATAATACATCATTTCCTGTGACATGAAGCTGGACACTGGCTGGACTTAAAACCCCAGAATGCACATGTGCTCGGGCCCCTTAGACTCTTGAAGATGGACATAACAACACATGGCTGAGTATCTCTCTTTCCCTGTAACTTCTTTACTTACTAGCCCTACATACCCTGTACTAACCCTCCTAGATATTGATAGATATATATAAGCAAAGTTAGTATAGTTGGGTGGGCCGATATTGCATAAGTGATTAGCAAACGTGGGTGGAAAATATATTAGATAATTGGGAATTGTGAATCCGTTTTGTGTACTGTGTTAGTGTGATACCTAGTAATATATTAACTGTAGACTTTTGTGTAATAAATACCTTTTATTAGCACACGATTTTGTCTCAGTTGGTGTATAGTATAAGGCACAGATAACATTAGTGGAAATTAATTATTAATAGTCAAGTTTGATGTTAATAGTGAGGCTGAGTTCACACGATGCGTTTTTCATGCGTTTCCGCGGCGTTTTTGCAGTTGCGTAAACACCGCGGAAACGCATGAAAAACGCATGGTAGAAGGGCAGCAATGTTCCCCAATTGAAATCCGCATGTGCTGTGCCCATGATGCGGATTTTTCCGCAGCGTAAATGCTGCGGTCAAAAATCCGCAGCATGTCAATTAATTTTGCGGAAACGCTGCTCTTTTGCCGCCATTGACTTGCATTAGACCGCATGGAATCCGCATCACTGTATATGTTGATGCGCTTTTCATGCGGTCTAATGTGCGGATGGTATCCGGGTGTGGAGGAGAGGACTCTCATCCAGACCCAGGTACCATTAAAAAAAAAAGAATAAAATAAAAAATATATATATTCTCACCTTCTGACGGCCCGCGCTGCGTCCTGCCGGCTTCCCGCGTACTTCGCGGTTGAATGAAGGACCTTCGCTGACGTCAGAGTCATGTGACGGGTCACGTGACGCTGACGTCGGAAGGTCCTAAAGTCTTCACTGCCGGCAGCCGGGACCGATGAAGCAGGACACCGGGGGCCATCAGAGTGTAAAGTATATATTTATTTTTTATTTTTTGACATTCACACACTATATAAATCCATGCCGGTTGCATGGATTTATATAGTGTGAAGTTGACAAGCACTTTCCAAGTGATGCTAAAATCGCTTGGGAAGCACTTGTCAACACGCATGCGGAAATGAAAGTGAAGACCGCTTCATTTCCGCATGTCCCTGGCAGGAAACCGCATGTACAATCCGCATGCTTTTTTTCCTGCCAGAAAGATGCAGAAACGCTCAGGAAAAAATCCTGAGCATTTCTGCATAGTGTGCACATAGCCTTAACCCCTTCAGGACCCAGCCTATTTTGACCCTAAAGACCTTGGCATTTTTGTCAATTCTGACCAGTGTCCCTTTATGAATTAAAAACTCTGGAACACTTCAACGGATCCTAGCGATTCTGAGATTGTTTTTTCGTGACATATTGGGCTTCATGTTAGTATTAAATTTAGGTCGATAATATTTGCGTTTATTTGTGAAAAAATCAAAAATATGGGAAAAATTTTGAAAATTTTGCAATTTTCAAATTTTGAATTTTTATTCTGCTAAACTAGAGAGTGATGTGACACAACATAGTTAATAAATAACATTTCCCACATGTCTACTTTACATCAGCACAATTTTGAAAAAAAAAAAAAATTTTTGTAGGAAGTTAGAAGGGTTCAAAGTTCATCAGCAAATTTTCTTTTTTCCAGCAAAATTTGCAAAGCCATTTTTTTTAGTGACCACATCACATTTGAAGTCCCTTTGAGGGGTGTACATGACAGAAAACACCCAAAAGTGACACCATTCCAAAAACTGCACCCCTCAAGCTACTCAAAACTACATTCATGAAGATTATTAACCCTTCAGGTGCATCACAGGAACTAAAGCAAAATGGAAGAAAAAAATGAACATTTTAATTTTTCTAACAAAATTTTTTTTCTAGCCTAAATTTTTTCATTTTCACATGGGTAACAGGGTAAAATGCATCCTAAAATTTGTTGGCCATTTTCTCCTGAGTAAACCAATACGTCATATGTGGTCATAAACCACTGTTTGGGCACACGACAGGGCTCAGAAGGGAAGGAGCGCCATTTCACTTTTTGATTGGAAAATTAGCTCCAAAAGTCAAATTGCGCTCCTTCCCTTCTGAGCCCTGCCATGCGCCCAAACAGTGGTTTATGACCACATATGAGGTATCGGTGTACTCAGGAGAAATTGCCCAACAAATTTTAGGATGCATTTTATCCTGTTACCTATGTGAAAATTTAAAAAAATAGGCTAAAAGAATTTTTTTGTAAAAAAAAAAAGTATTTTTAATTTTTACGGATTAATTTGTGAAGCACCTGGGGGTTCCAAGTGCTCACTATGCATCTAGATAGGTGCCTTGGGGGGTCTAGTTTCCAAAATGGGGTCACTTGTGGGGGAGCTCCAATGTTTAGGCACACAGGGCCTCTCCAAACGCAACATGGTGTCCGCTAACAATTTGAGCCGAAATTGTTAGCGGACACCATGTTGCGTTTAAAGAGCTCCTGTGTGCCTAAACATTGGAGCTCCCCCATAAGTGACCCCATTTTGGAAACTAGACCCCCCAAGGCACCTATGTAGATGCATAGTGAGCACTTGGAACCCCCAGGTGCTTCACAAATTGATTCGTAAAAATGAAAAAGTGGAAAAAAAAATACTTTTTCATTTTTACGGATTAATTTGTGAAGCACCTGGGGGTTCCAAGTGCTCACTATGCATCTAGATAGGTGCCTTGGGGGGTCTAGTTTTCAAAATGGGGTCACTTGTGGGGGAGCTCCAATGTTTTGGCACACAGGGCCTCTCCAAACGCAACATGGTGTCCGCTAACAATTTCGGCTCAAATTGTTAGCGGACACCATGTTGCGTTTAAAGAGCTCCTGTGTGCCTAAACATTGGAGCTCCCCCATAAGTGACCCCATTTTGGAAACTAGACCCCCGAAGGCACCTATCTAGATGCATAGTGAGCACTTGGAACCCCCAGGTGCTTCACAAATTGATTCGTAAAAATGAAAAAGTGGAAAAAAAAATACTTTTTCATTTTTACGGATTAATTTGTGAAGCACCTGGGGGTTCCAAGTGCTCACTATGCATCTAGATAGGTGCCTTGGGGGGTCTAGTTTCCAAAATGGGGTCACTTGTGGGGGAGCTCCAATGTTTTGGCACACAGGGCCTCTCCAAACGCAACATGGTGTCCGCTAACAATTTCGGCTCAAATTGTTAGCGGACACCATGTTGCGTTTAAAGAGCTCCTGTGTGCCTAAACATTGGAGCTCCCCCATAAGTGACCCCATTTTGGAAACTAGACCCCCCAAGGCACCTATCTAGATGCATAGTGAGCACTTGGAACCCCCAGGTGCTTCACAAATTGATTCGTAAAAATGAAAAAGTGGAAAAAAAAATACTTTTTCATTTTTATGGATTAATTTGTGAAGCACCTGGGGGTTCCAAGTGCTCACTATGCATCTAGATAGGTGCCTTGGGGGGTCTAGTTTCCAAAATGGGGTCACTTGTGGGGGAGCTCCAATGTTTTGGCACACAGGGCCTCTCCAAACGCAACATGGTGTCCGCTAACAATTTCGGCTCAAATTGTTAGCGGACACCATGTTGCGTTTAAAGAGCTCCTGTGTGCCTAAACATTGGAGCTCCCCCATAAGTGACCCCATTTTGGAAACTAGACCCCCCAAGGCACCTATCTAGATGCATAGTGAGCACTTGGAACCCCCAGGTGCTTCACAAATTGATTCGTAAAAATGAAAAAGTGGAAAAAAAAATACTTTTTCATTTTTACGGATTAATTTGTGAAGCACCTGGGGGTTCCAAGTGCTCACTATGCATCTAGATAGGTGCCTTGGGGGGTCTAGTTTCCAAAATGGGGTCACTTGTGGGGGAGCTCCAATGTTTTGGCACACAGGGCCTCTCCAAACGCAACATGGTGTCCGCTAACAATTTCGGCTCAAATTGTTAGCGGACACCATGTTGCGTTTAAAGAGCTCCTGTGTGCCTAAACATTGGAGCTCCCCCATAAGTGACCCCATTTTGGAAACTAGACCCCCCAAGGCACCTATCTAGATGCATAGTGAGCAGTTGGAACCCCCAGGTGCTTCACAAATTGATTCGTAAAAATGAAAAAGTGGAAAAAAAATACTTTTTCATTTTTACGAATCAATTTGTGAAGCACTTGGGGGTTCCAAGTGCTCACTATGCATCTAGATAGGTGCCTTGGGGGTTCTAGTTTCCAAAATGGGGTGACTTGTGGGGGAGCTCCAATGTTTCGGCACACAGGGGCTGTCCAAACACGACATGGTGTCCGCTAACAAATTGGAACCATGTTGCGTTTGGAGAGCCCCTGTGTGTAAACATTGAAGCTCCCCCACAAGTGACCCTATTTTGGAAACTAGACCCCCCAGGGAACTTATCTAGATGTAGTGTATGTGAGTTTGGTGTGTGGTGTGGTGTATACACCACACACACACAAACAACCTCACATACACTACAACACACACACCAACCTGACATAGGTTGGTGTGTGTTGTAGTGTACGTGAGGTTGTTGTGTGTGTGCGTGATGTTTTGTATGTCATGCTAGTGTGGGTGAGTTCTGTAGGGAAGGTCAGGATGTGTTTAGTCCGGGGACATGTGATGAATTTTGAAACATTCATTCAAACACAGTCCCGGTTTATCAGGACACGTTTCACATTGGAAACGGGTGACCTTTCTTATCCCCCTTTTATGGCAGACCCGGCACCTTTTTCTTACCGTGACCTCACCAGGAAAATGTTGCCCTGGTACCACACGGGAGACTCGAGTTCCAGGGGTGCTGGGGCCCGCTTCTTCTTCGCTTCTAAAAATCAGGGCCTTTATCACTGCCTCCTGGAAGTTGAGGAAGGTGTTGGTGGTCTGGCCTGCACATCGTGACAGCACGTATGCATTATACAGTGCCATTTGAACGATGTGCACGGCCAGTTTTTTATACCAGACTTTCGCCTTCCTCATCGCACTGTAGGGCTGGAGGACTTGATCAGAAAGATCAACTCCCCCCATGTGCTTGTTGTACCCCAGGGCACAGTCCGGTTTGCGGACCGGTGCTGGGGTACCTCTAACGTTGGTGGCCGTGGTGCCGGGACCATGGATTGTGGTCAAGAAAAAGACGTCCCTTTTGTCTTTGTACTTCACCACAACCATGTTGCCGCTACATTGAGCTCGGCTCTCACCCTTTGGGAAAACCTGCTCAATTAGCGTCAAAGGGAGACCCCTCTTGGTTCTGCGCACAGTACCGCAAGCGGCGGTAGCTCTGGCAGAGAGGGACTGAAATAGGGGAATGCTTGTATAAAAGTTATCAACGTATAGATGGTAACCTTTATCAAGCAGTGGGCGGATCAAATCCCACACTATTTTCCCACTTACCTTCAGAGCAGGTGGACATTCTGGGGGCTGAATCCTCGAATCCTTTCCTTCGTAAACTCTAAAGCTGTGAGTGTACCCTGAGGCACTCTCGCACAGCTTGTAGAGCTTTATTCCGTACCTGGCCCTCTTACTGGGCAGGTATTGTCGGAATTGAAGCCTCCCTTTGAAGTGGATGAGGGATTCATCCACAGAAATTTCCCTTTGGGGAACGTACACTTCAGCAAACTTGTTGCTGAAGTGTTCTATGACCGGACGAATTTTGAACAGTCTGTCAAAATTCGGGTCATCGCGGGGAAGGCTGTCCGTGTTATCCCTGAAATGCAAAAATTTGTGAATGACCTCAAATCTTTTGCGGGTCATCACCATTCCGAACACTGGAGTTTGATATAAAATATCGGTACTCCAGTATTGACGGATTTCTGGTTTCTTCACAATCCCCATGTGAAGTACCAGTCCCCAATATTTTAACATTTCTACTGAGTCAACGGGACTCCAAGTAGAAAACATTGAATTTGGGTTTGCAGACAAAAATTGTTGGGCGTAAATGTTAGTCTGCTCCACCATGAGACTGACAATGGCCTCAGAGAAATAGACTTTGAAAAAGTCTATTTCCCTGAGGTTTGCGGTCTCAAACTGGATTCCTGATTGGGGAAGGAAATCAGGAATCCGCAGAGCGTAATTTTCAGGGACGGGGGTCCACACCGGGGCACTGGTGCTAGGTTGGGCTTGACTAGCACCAGGTTGAGGGTTACTTACAGATGGCTGTGGGTCTTCTTCCACGGCCTCCGGACGATGCCTTGACCTCTGACGTCGTCTTGGTGCCGGCTCGGTATCACTGGAGGAGGAAGAATGAGAGGAATAGAGGAACGTGGGGTCCTCTCCCTCACTATCAGCTTCGGAGGCAATAAATGAATATGCCTCCTCAGCTGAGTACGCCCTAGGGCGGGACGGGCGGGACATTTTGTGTGCTGTGGGGAAAAAAAAAATCTAAACTTTATTATTAGTATGAGTGTACGTGTGTATGTGTGAGTGCTTGGTGTAAATCACGTGTGGAGGCGTACGGGGCGCAGGAGGGGGCGCGCTCAGGCGTACGGGGCGCAGGAGGGGGCGTGCTCAGGCGTACGGGGCGCAGGAGGGGGCGCGCTCAGGCGTACGGGGCGCAGGAGGGGGCGTGCTCAGGCGTACGGGGCGCAGGAGGGGGCGCGCTCAGGCGCACGGGGCGCAGGAGGGGGCGTGCTCAGGCGTACGGGGCGCAGGAGGGGGCGCGCTCAGGCGCACGGGGCGCAGGAGGGGGCGCGCTCAGGCACACGGGGCGCAGGAGGGGGCGCGCTCAGGCGCACGGGGCGCAGGAGGGGGCGCGCTCAGGCGCACGGGGCGCAGGGGGGGGCTGAGGAGATAGAAGAGCCAACAGCAGCAGGGGGGGTATCACTGGGGCAGAAGGGGCAGAAAGGGGGGCAGGAGCCGGCAGCAGTGGGGGCTGGAAATCTGATAAGGGGGGGGATACTACCGGCAGCGGATCAGCAGCGGAGGCAGCAGCGGGTGCAGGGGGTCGGCGGCAGATCAGCAGCGGTGGCAGCGGCGGGTGCAGAGGATCGGTGGCGGCGATGGAGGTGGCAGACGATCGGCGGCGGGGCAGATGATCTGTGGCAGCAGCGGATCGGCGTGACCAAACTCCTCTGGCTCCACGGAAGGGATGGATCTGGAAAGTTTGGTCAGCCATAGTAAATACACCGCTCGACATCTGATTGGAGCTAGTGTCCATGTGACGCTAGCCTCCAATCAGATCTGGGGGGGTGACACAGAGGTGACACTCCCCCCAGCCAATGGCTGATGCTATAAGCATCAGGCCATGCCCAGAAAGTAAATATTTCACCAATTTCCATTGGTGAAATATTTCATTCATTCCGATTGGCAGTTTCACTAAAAGTGAAAGTGAAACTGCCAATCGGAGGGGTTTTAGGCACGGGGGGGTTAATCCACCCCCTGTGGGGTCAACTACAGGTTGTCTAGTTGCAGTAGCAAACTGTGACACCTGAGCGACCCCGCTCGCGGGCGCTGCAGGGGCTCTTTCCCTCCATGTCACACACGCTGTGACATGGGTCGGGAACGAACTGTTTTCCATGTCACAAACGGTGTGACACGGGTCGGGAAGGGGTTAATATCGGACCTCAGTAGAGGTGTAGGAGAGTGCCCCCATTAATTACTGATATTTTGGAGGAAAATCACGTCATTATACAGTGATGAATAAAACGCTGAAAAAATGCACCAAAATTTGCAGCAGCGTTTTTGATGGTGAAATAGAATGGGGTTCTTTTTTAACAGAACTTTATGTACATGCATAAATAGAGACAGGACAGTGAAAAAAATCGCTGAAAAAACTCACAAAAAATGCATCAAAAAACGCAGCAAAACGTTTTTGACGCAGCTGATTTCCTGCCAGAGATTGTGTTTTGATGCAGTTTTCTGAAGCTGAAAAACACAACATGTGTGAACACAGCCAAAGTAAAACTTAACCGGTTCCCGACCGCCCACTGTAGATAAACGTCCGCGCTGCCTGGACTCTGTGCAGCACCGACGTTTAAAAACGGTGGGTGGTCGCGCAGCGCTCAGGACCCCCAGGGTCCTGCAAGCACTGCGATTCCGGTGCAGAGCGTTAGCTTTGACAGGGAACATCATCAGGCCCTGATTAGATCAGGTCCCGGTGATGTTAACCCTTTGCTGTCTTCTATATGCTGCGATCTATAGTGATCGCGGCAAATAGGAGACAGCAGGAGGAGAGGGGGTCGTCTTACTTACCTCCGAAGACCTCCGTTTCCTTTCAGGACCTGGGGTTGCTATGGCAGCTGGAGGTCACATGACCGCCTCCAGCTCTGCCATATATGGTGTCCTGTCTGGCTCAGCCTGCAAGCTGAGCCAGACAGGAGACTGACTGAAACAGTCAGTGAAGATCTCATGTAATGTAATACATGTCTATTACATTACATGAGATCAGTGATCAGAAAAATAAAAATTAATGTCCCATACAGGGACTAAGTAAAAATGTAAAAAAAAGTAAAAAAAAAGTTTTAAAACTCTTAAAAAAAAATCACAAAATAAATAAAAATAAATAAATAAAATATTAAACCAATAAATCCATATATTTTTACAAAACCAAAAAAAGTACACATATTTGGTATCGCCGCGTCCGAAACAACCCGAGCTATAAAACTGTCACACTAATTAACTCCTTCTGTGCATACCGTAATAAAAATAAATAAAAAACGGAGCAAAAAAATATGCTTTTTCATCATATCGCCAAACAAAAAGTGGAAAAAAATGCGATCAAAAAGCAGAATAGAAATAAAAATGGTACCACTGAAAACGTCATAAAAAAAAGCCGCCATACAGCTCCATCAGACGAAAAATAAAAAAGTTATAGCGCTCAGAATAAAGCAATGCAAAAAAAATATTTTTTTTCTATAAAATTGTTTTATTGTGTAAAAGCGCCAAAACATTAAAAAAAATACAGTAAGTGTAGTATCGCTGTAAACGTACTGACCCGAAGAATAACGCTGCCTGATCACTTTTACCACACGCAGAACGGCATAGAAAAAAACTCAAAAAACAATTCCTGAAGTGTTTGTTTTTGTTAATTTTACCTCCCAAAAAACAGAATAGAAAGCGATCAAAAAATGTCACGTACCCAAAAATGGTACCAATAAAAATGTCAACTCGTCCCGCAAAAAACAAGCCGTCACATGACTCTGTCGGCCGAAATCTGGAAAAATTATAGCTCTCAAAATATGGTGATGCAAAAACTAGATTTTGCAAAAAAAGCGTATTTTAGTGTGTGACAGCTGTCAGTCATAAAAACCCGATATAAATCTGGTATCTCTGTAATCGCACCGACCCGAAGAATAAAGTAATCTAATCAGTTATATCACACTAGGAACAGCGTAAAAAATAAATTAAACCAATTCTTCACCTGCTACTGATTTGTTTATTATGTCTCCCAAAGATCCCAGTAAGGCTCTGCTCATATTTATCCTGTGCTCTGCGCTGAGCACTTACACCAGAGTTTCCGTGTAAATCTCTGAAATACGTGATTCAGCCGGAACCCATGATGGAAGATTCCCTGTAATGAGGCAGATATAGGCCACTGTGGACGCCGTCTAGCCTGGGATCCCACGGTGTCATTTGTTTTAGGCATGCATAAAAGTGCGGTTGGCCACAGTTTTGTGCACTTCTGAAAAAAAGGACACCGCTAAACAGAGGCCAGACGGAGTAGAGAGTAACTCTGCTGCCTCATTATAGTGAATGGATCCTGCAGGGGTTTCATCTGAATTACATCACTTGGAAATTTAGATGGAAACCCCGATGTAAGTGCTCAGCCTAGAGCGCCGGATAAATGTTACGTAAAATGTTCCCAATAAAAGCTTCAACTCAGTCCTCAAAAAAAGCTACTCCCCACTCAGGTCCGTCATCTGTTAAAAATATAAGGGACTTCCAAGTTACTGGTAGCAGAAAGGCTCTGGAAAAGCAAAATGACCCTTGCCCCCCAAAAGAAATTCAGAAAATTTTGTGCTCCCAAATCCAAATGCCTATTCTACAATAATTTGTTCTCCAATTGTCAAATAGCACTCCGTACCCCCCAGATCTCACCGTATGGCTAAGTGGTACGATACAGCCACATATGGGGTATTGCCACTTTTAGAAGAAATTGTGTGACACATTTCGGCACCATTTTTACCCATTGCCCTGTGTGAAAATGTAAAATCTGAGGGTAAAACATTTTTTTGTGGTAAAAATATAATTATGCTTTTTTCACTGCCCAATGGTATAAATTTAAAAATTAAAAAATTCTCACTACTTCCCTAGATGAATTCCTTGAGAGGTGTAGTTTACAAAATGGGGTCACTTGTGGGGGTTTCTGCTGTTTTGACATGTCAGCGACTCTTCAAATGTGACATGGTGTCTGCTGCCTATCCCAGCCAACATAGCGCTCCTTTCTCTTCCGAACCCTGCCGTACACCAAAGCAGTGGTTTTCCCCCACATATGGGGTATCGGCGTACTCAGGAGAAATTGTACAACAAATTTCATGGTGCAATTTATCCTGTTACCCTTATGATAATGCAAAATTAGGGAATGAAAAACATTTTTTATGGGAAAAATGTGAAAATTTTATTTTTACGGCTCAATATTATAAACTTCTGTGAAGCAGCTGGGTGTGCAAGGTGCTCACCACACATCTAGATAAGTTCCCTAAGGGGTCTAGTTTCCAAAATGGTGGCACTTCTGGGGGGTTTCCACTGTTTAGGCACATTAGGGGCTCCCCAAATGTGACATGGCGTCCGCTAATTATTCAAACAAATTTTACATTCAAAAAGTCAAATGGCGCTCCTTCCCTTTCAAACCCTGCCATGTGCCCAAACAGTAATTTGCCTCCACATATGGGGTATCGGCGTGTTCAGGAGAAATTGCACAACAAATTTCATGGTGCAATTTATCCTATTACCCTTATGATAATGCAAAATTAAGGGATGAAAAACGGTTTTGTGGGAAAAATGTGAAAATTTTATTTTTACAGCTCAATATTATAAACTTCTGTGAAGCACCTTGGGGTTCAAGGTGCTCACCACACATCTAGATAAGTTCCCTAAGGGATCTAGTTTCCAAAATGGTGTCACTTGTGGGGGTTTAGGTACATCAGGAGCTCTCCAAACGCAACATGGCGTTTGCTAATTATTCAGACAAATTTTACATTCAAAAAGTCTAATGGCGCTCCTTCCCTTCCGAACCCTGCAGTGCGCCCAAACAGTGATTTTCCCTCACATATGGGGTATCAGCACGCTCAAGAGAAATTGCACAAAAAAATTTGGGGTCCATTTTTTCCTGTTACCCCTGTGAATATAAAAAAAATTGGGTCTAAAGTAACATTTTTGTGAAAAAAGTTAAATGTTAATTTTTTTCTTCCACATTCCAAAAATTCCTGTGAAGCACCTGAAGGGTTAATAAAGTTCTTGAATGTGGTTTTGAGCACCTTGAGGGGTGCAGTTTTTAGAATGGTGTCACTTTTGGGTATTTTCTGTCATAAAGACCCCTCAAAGTGACTTCAAATATGATGTGGTCCCTAAAATAATGTTTTTGTAAATTTTGTTGGAAAAATGAGAAATTGCTGGTCAACTTTTAACCCTTATAGCTCCCTAACAAAAAAAAATGTTGGTTCCAAAATTGTGCTGATGTAAAGTAGACATGTGGGAAATGTTATTTATTAACTATTTTGTGTGACATATCTCTCTGATTTAAGGGCATGAAAATTCAAAGTTTGAAAATTTCAAAATTTTCGCCAAATTTCCGATTTTTTCACAAATAAACACAAGTTATATCGAAGAAATTTTACCACTATCATGAAGTACAATATGTCATGAAAAAACAATCTCAGAATCAGGGGAATACATTGAAGCGTTCCAGAGTAATTACTTCATAAACTGGCAGTGGTCAGAATTGAAAAAATTGGCCTGGTCACGAAGGCAGAAACAGGCTCTGGTGCGAAGTGGTTAATAGTGCTGCGGTGTACAGAAACAGTTCCAGAATTTTGGGCTGAGGCCCCCCAGTCTTCCTCTATAGAGAGGGGAAATATGTGTGAAGGTACCCCAGGAGGGCTCCAAATGTGTGGGTAAAATATATATCCCTCGGGGGGGGAAATTGAAAAAAAGTTTAAAAAAATTTTTTTTGTGGACTTAGAAAATTTTCACACGTGTCAGACTTCCAGAGAGGGGAGCATGTCAGTGCGCGCATCCGATTTCAGTTCCAGAGCGATTCATCCGATGAGTCCTTCATACTTAGTCGTTTTTGCAAAATTTTTGACTTTTTTGAAAATTTCACTTTTCTGTGAAAAATCTCCGCTAAATGAGGTTATACTATGTTAGAGGCCATCCCAGGAGGGCTCCAAATGTGTGGGTAAAATATATATCCCACAGGGGGGAAATTGAAAAAAAGTCGAAAAAAAATTTTTTTTTGAGGACTTAGAAAATTTTCACACGTGTCAGATTTCCAGAGAGGGGAGCGTGTCAGTGCGCGCATCCGATTTCAGTTCCAGAGCGATTCATCCGATGAGTCCTTCATACTTAGTCGTTTTTGGCAAAATTTCTGACTTTTTGAAAATTTCACCTTTATGTGAAAACTTCCACAAAATGAGGTTATACTATGTTAGAAGGCATCCCAGGAGAGCTCCAAATGTGTGGGTAAAATATGTATCCCACAGGGGGAAAATTGAAAAAAAAGTTGAAAAAAATTTTTTTTGTGGACTTAGAAAATTTTCACACATGTGTCAGACTTCCAGAGAGGGGAGCATGTCAGTGCGCGCATCCGATTTCAGTTCCAGAGCGATTCATCCGATGAGTCCTTCATACTTAGTCGTTTTTGTCAAAATTTTTGACTTTTTGAAAATTTCACTTTTTTGTGAAAACTTCCACAAAATGAGGTTATACTATGCATCCCAGGAGAGCTCCAAATGTGTGGGTAAAATATATATCCCACAGGGGGAAAATTGAAAAAAAGTTGAAAAAAATTTTTTTGTGGACTTAGAAAATTTTTCAACTTGTGTCAGACTTCCAGAGAGGGGAAAATGTGAGTGAGCGCATCCGATTTCAGTTCCAGAGCGATTCGCCCGATGAGTCCTTCATACTTAGTCGTTTTCAGAAGTCACAATTTTGACTTCCAGGACCCGCAAAACGTTAGTAAATTGAGCCCGCTCCCCAGTTCCAAGCGTTTTGAGGTGTCCCCGGTTGCAGTAATGCAGCCTGCCCACTAGATGTCGCAAAAGAGACAAAAAGTGAAAAAGAACCAGAATGAGGAAATTCCAGGGAGCCGAATCCGCCTGACAGTTCCAGGCGATCGGGTACTTTTTGGAATGCGTCCCTAAAGTGGGTATAGGGTGACACTCCATACAAAGACCCAGTTTTGCACACCACCGGCAGAATATATGAGAGAGAGGTACCTCTCAGCCCCGACACATTTTGACTCATTTAAGCAGGTTTTCACCTCCGTAGGCCCGGGTACGCGTTTTGGCTATGAGTCCCTGTTCGGCTGGAGGTCTGCACCTTGGCTGAACCCAGGCTTCCGCAGCTGCGTGGGGGGACTTTTGCCGGTCGCCTATCCCAAGTCAGAGAGGTGTTCCTGGGTTGAAGTGAGCCTGGCCAGACCCCCCCCCACGGGCCCTGGTTCTCCACATGGGGGCGCCGTCAAGGCTAAAATCTGGATTTTTAGGCTGGGGAGAGGCTCCATGAGGGCGGATGCTTTTGTGGCTTTGACCCCAGTGCTGTTCCACATCCAGTACCCCCTCTGCAAGGGCGCCTGTACCCGAGTCTCGCTTCCAGGACTCTTGGGCACGTATTTCCCGATGACAGGGGTTAGCAGCCTCCGTACTTGGGCAAGTCCCTCCACGCACCCCTGCTCTTCCTCCGATCGATCTGGCGCAGCGCTCCCGGGTGGGGAGGTGGCGCCGCTCGCTCGGCCCGGGCTTTGGAGCTCGCGCTGGCTTAAGGTGAGCGGTCCCCTTCCTCCTCTACCCCCGGGCTTTCGACACCTATCTTCGGGCGCGCATGCCGGCCTCGCCTCCCGTCCGCGGAGGTGGCCGAGCCGTGGGGAGATTGGCCCGACCCGAGCGAAGGCAGCGGTCCGACGACCCGTTCGGGCGAACGGCGTGGCGCCCACCCACCCAGGCGTGGGGGCCGTCATCCGAATCGCTCCCTGTGCGGGGAAGCACACCGATCTTCTCCGAGGGCGGCCCTTTTCTTCCAGATGCGTAACCGGCCAGCGGAGGCCCGCGCCGCCCCTCGCGTCCGACAGGGCGGCCTCCGCGGCGGTGTCGACAGCGGCGGCGGTGGGTGGCGTCTCCGTGCCACTGCCGAGCTTCGCGATTTCCAGTCTTTTCCCGGGCCCCTACGTCAGTGGGGAGGACGACAGAGGTGTGGAGGCAGGCGAAGGGGGTTCTCACCGTGTGGTGTGCCCCAGCCCGACCGTCACCTTTCCCCTTCGACCCTCATCCTCCCTGGCGGCTCGGCAGGGAGAAGGAGAGAGAGAGCGAGCGCGGAAACCCCAGAGCCAAGGGGTTAGATGGAGAACGGGAGAAGGAACGAGGGCCAAGAGGTAGGGAGTACGGTGAAAGGCCGACCTGGGGTTTCCCATGCGCTCCCGCCCCCGGGCGGGGAGCAGCCCTGGGAGGAAAAGCCGCTCGGGCATCCCTTTGAGGTTACGGGCGCGAGCGGGAAGAGGGACTACTCTGGAAGGCGACGCCGACACGGCCTGGCCGACGACCACCCACGCGACCTCCGCGTCGTCGGGTTAGTGCCGGAGCCGCGGCGGACCCTGACGGCCAGCCCCCCTCTCCCAATCCTCGTGCCTGTCCGCCGGTGGGTCGAGGACCCCCCGCGGCGGAGGCAGGTCTAAGCCAGACGGTGGCGCCACATAGGCCCACCCCCGCACGCCATCTCCCCGAGCGACCCTGTGTGTTGCCTTGGGTGCGGTTGGTGAGACGGGGACGGCCGTGGCATCCTCCGGAGGCCAGTCACCTCGCCCTCCCCGTGCAAGGGGTGTTTTCCAGACGCCTGCCGCTTCGGGACCACGCACCGCACAGCGAGCCGCTCCTCCCGCACATGTCCCCGGTGCTGCGAGGGCTCCGTTCCCCGCCCCCCCCAGGGAAGCCCCATGCCATCCCGCATCCTCTCCGGACGCCGCACGCCCTGCCTATACCCATTCCGTCCGGGCGCCCTGCCGCCGCGGGGCTCTTCCGCCGCCCCCCCTCTCTTCCCGCAGGCCTCTCCTCTCCCGAACCTCGACGCGGTCCAGTCGTGTTGGGGGGCTACCTGGTTGATCCTGCCAGTAGCATATGCTTGTCTCAAAGATTAAGCCATGCACGTGTAAGTACACACGGACGGTACAGTGAAACTGCGAATGGCTCATTAAATCAGTTATGGTTCCTTTGATCGCTCCAAACCGTTGACTCGGACAACTGTGATAATTCTAGAGCTAATACGTGCAAACGAGCGCTGACCGCCAGGGATGCGTGCATTTATCAGATCAAAACCAATCCGGGGTCCCGGGCGCGGCGTCGGGACGGTCCTCCGCGGCCTCCCCCCTGCCGCGCTCTCCCCGTAAGCGTTGCGACTCTGGATAACCTCGGGCCGATCGCACGTCCCCGTGACCGCGACGATCCATTCGGGTGTCTGCCCTATCAACTTTCGATGGTACTTTCTGTGCCTACCATGGTGACCACGGGTAACGGAGAATCAGGGTTCAATTCCGGAGAGGGAGCCTGAGAAACGGCTACCACATCCAAGGAAGGCAGCAGGCGCGCAAATTACCCACTCCCGACCCGGTGAGGTAGTGACGAAAAATAACAATACAGGACTCTTTCGAGGCTCTGTAATTGGAATGAGTACACTTTAAATCCTTTAACGAGGATCTATTGGAGGGCAAGTCTTTTGCCAGCAGCCGCGGTAATTCCAGCTCCAGTAGCGTACACTAAAGCTGCTGCAGTTAAAAAGCTCGTAGTTGGATCTTGGGATCGAGCTGGCGGTCCGCCGCAAGGCGTGCTACCGCCAGTCCCAGCCCCTTTGCCTTGGGGCGCCTCCCCGATGCTCTTGACTGAGTGTCCCGGGGGCCCGAAGCGTTTACTTTGAAAAAATTAGAGTGTTCAAAGCAGGCAGCCACGCCTGAATACTCCAGCTAGGAATAATGGAATAGGACTCCGGTTCTATTTTGTTGGTTGTCGGAACTGGGGCCATGATTAAGAGGGACGGCCGGGGCATCCGTATTGCGCCGCTAGAGGTGAAATTCTTGGACCGGCGCAAGACGAACCAAAGCGAAAGCATTTGCCAAGAATATTTTCATTAATCAAGAACGAAAGTCGGAGGTTCGAAGACCATCAGATACCGTCGTAGTTCCGACCATAAATGATGCCTACTGGCGATCCGGCGGTGTTATTCCCATGACCCGCCGAGCAGCGTCCGGGAAACCAAAGTCTTTGAGTATGGTTGCAAAGCTGAAACTTAAAGGAATTGACGGAAGGGCACCACCAGGAGTGGAGCCTGCGGCTTAATTTGACTCAACACGGGAAACCTCACCCGGCCCGGACACGGAAAGGATTGACAGATTGAAAGCTCTTTCTCGATTCTGTGGGTGGTGGTGCATGGCCGTTCTTAGTTGGTGGAGCGATTTGTCTGGTTAATTCCGATAACGAACGAGACTCCGGCATGCTAACTAGCTACGCGACCCCCCGCAGTCCGCGTCCAGCTTCTTAGAGGGACAAGTGGCGCTCAGCCACGCGAGATCGAGCAATAACAGGTCTGTGATGCCCTTAGATGTCCGGGGCTGCACGCGCGCTACACTGAACGGACCAGCGTGTGTCTACCCTTCGCCGAGAGGTGCGGGTAACCCGCTGAACCCCGCTCGTGATGGGGATCGGGGATTGCAATTCTTCCCCGTGAACAAGGAATTCCCAGTAAGTGCGGGTCATAAGCTCGCGTTGATTAAGTCCCTGCCCTTTGTACACACCGCCCGTCGCTACTACCGATTGGATGGTTTAGTGAGGTCCTTGGATCGGCCCCGCCGGGGTCCGCCAAGACCCTGGCGGAG